>NC_073264.2:39965648-44965648 GCF_029289425.2 Pan paniscus | reverse complement strand
AATAACTAACTTCCTGTATTCATTTTCAGGCAAAGCAGGTATTTCTTCTTCGTTTAGATCCATTGATAGTGAGCTAGTGTGATTTTTTGGGAGTGTTATAGAGCCTTATTTTGTCATATTACCAGAGTTGGTTTTTTGGTTTCTTCTCATTTGTATAGGCTCTGCCAGAGAGAAAGTCCAGGGCTGAAGATTGTTGTTCTCATTGTTTTGTCTTATGGGGTGTTCCCTTGATGTAATACTTTCCCCATTTTCCTATAGATGTGGCTTCCTGAGGGCTGAACTGTAATGATTTGTTATCTGTGTTCTGGATCTAGCCACCCAGAAAGTCTACCAGACTGAAGGCTGGTAATGGGGGTTTTCTGCAGAGTCCTGTAATATGAACCATTTATGGGTCTCTCAGATGTGGATACCAGCACTTGTTCTGATGGAGGTGACAGGGGAGTGACCTGGACTCTGTGAGAGTTCTTAGCTTTGGTGGTTTAGTGCTCTATTTTTGTTCTGGTTGGCATCCTGCCAGGATGTGGTGCTTTCCAGAGAGCATCAGCTGTGGTAGTATGGAGAGGAACTGGTGGTGGGCAGGGCCTTAGAACTCCCAAGAGTATATGCCCTGTGTGTTCAGTTACCAGGGGAGGTAGGGAAGGCCTATCAAGTTGGGGGGCAGGGCTAGGTATGTCTGAGCTCAGACTCTCCTTGGGCGGGTCTTGCTGTGGCTGCTGTGGGGGATGGGGGTGAAGTTCCCAGGTCAATGGAGTTATGTACCTAGAAGGATTATGGCTGCCTCTACTGAGTCGTGCAGGTTGTCAGTGAAGTAGGGGAAAGGTGGCAGTCACAGACCTCACCCAGCTCCCACACAATCCAAAGGGCCAATCTCCTCCCACTGTGCCCCCCAACAGCATTGAGTCTGTTTCCAGGCAGTGGGAAAGCAGGGTTGAGAACTTGCCCCAGGTTACCCACCTTCCAGCTACAAAAGAAAGTAGGGTTTTCGTTCTTTCCCTGCCTTTGGAGTCTGCACACAGGATTCACACCCTCCCCCGAGTTCTGGCCAGGAGGCTTCTCACCCTGTTCAAATTGTTATAAAGTTCAGCTGGAGACTTCCGTCTTCCTGTGGCATTTTTCCTGCCTCTCTGGCTGCCCTCCTGAAGGATTCCTCTGGTGCCAGGCAGGAATGGCCTGCTTGGGGACCCAGCGAGTTCATAAGACCTTTTCCGCTGCTTCCTCTACTCCTGTATTTCGCTCAGCTCTCTAAATTGACTCAGCTACAGGTAAGGTTAGAATCTTCTCCCATAAACTAGACCTTCAGTTTCCCCAGTGGGGGTGTGTGTTCTGGGGTGGAGGATCTCCCTTCCCACTTCCACAGTTTGGACACTCACAGTATTTGGGGTGTGTCCCATGTCCTGCAGGAGCAATCCACTTCCTTCAGAGGGTCTGTGGGTCCTCTTGGGTTTTCTGATTTATTCCTGCAGTCATTCTGGAGCTAAAATTCATGATGTGGGTCTCCACACACTATTCTGTCTGTCCGAGTTGAAGCTGCAATCTAGTCCTGCCTCCCGTTTGCCATGGTCCTCTTATAAGTAATCTAAATTACTTCTACATAATTAGTAAGACTATAAAATATAAATTATTTATACATAATGGAATATTATTTAGGTTAAAAAAATCTGCCATTTGCCACAACGTGGTTGGACCTGGAGAATATTATGCTAAATGAAGTAAGCCAGACGTAGAAAGATAAATGTTTCATGATCTCAATTAATACGTGAACTATTTTTTTAAAAAATAGCTCAAGTACGTAGAGGTAGAGAATGAAACAGTGGTTACCATGGCATGAGGGGGAGGAAATGTAGAGGTGTAGGTCAAATGCATAGAGGAGTCCCAGAGAAATGGGTTGCCACATCCACAGTGAAATGCAAGGGGTTTTATAGATGCCTGTTGAGGAGGTGGTGTCTGATTTACATAGGGCATGGAAGACTGGTTGGACCAGGTGTGTCATTTGCATAGGCCATGAAAACTGGTTAGGACTAGGTGTGCCATTTGGCTAGGGCACAAATTTCTGGTAGTCCCCACCCTAATCTCTTATTATGTAGGTAGGTTGTCTGCCTGCCCTGTGCCATGTTGCCTATTCCTTTACTGTACAAGTGGTAACAACAACAAAAAAAGGAAGTTGGAGCCTCCATGTTGGATATGTATGGCTCCCCAGATATCCCTTTTCTGTTGGCACAGTTGCTGGTGTTCCCCTGTGCAAGCTTCCAGATTGTTTAATTATATTTACAGCTCAATTTTTCAGGCTAGTCTTTTTTAGGAAAAGATAATTTCTGGGGCTGCTTTTTGTTAAAAGGGAAGCTCTGCTGAGGACTGTTTTACCCTCACTATCCACCTAAAAAATTTCTTTCTACTTCCTATATCACATGTGCCACATTTTCTTTATCCATTCATTCATTGGCGGACACTGAGATTAATTCCATATTTTAGCTGTTGTGAATAGTGCTACAGTAAACATGGAAGTGCCAATGTCTCATGAATATACTGATTTCCTTTCTTTTGGATATATACCCAGTAGTGGGATTACTGGATCAAAGAGTAGTTCTATGTTTAGTTTTCAGAAAAAGCTCCGTACTACTTCCCATGGTGGCTGTACTAATTTACATTTGCAACAGTGTAAGAGGGCTCATCTTTCTCCATATCCTCCCCAGTATCCATTATTTCCTGTTTTTTTAATAAAAGCCGTTTTAATTGAGATATGATGATATCGCGTCGTTTTGATTTGCATTTCTCTGATGATTAGTGAAATTGAGCATATATCTGTGGGCCATTTAAAATTTTTTTTGAGAAATATCTGTTCAGATATATTGCACACTTTTTAATCAAATTAGTTGTTTGTTTTTTGCTATTGAGTTGTTTGAACTCCTTCTATATTCTGATTATTAATCCCTTGCCATATGAGTAGTTATAAGACATTATTTCCAAGTCTCATGGTAACCACAAAACAAAGACCTATAATAGACACAGAAAAAAATAAAAAGCAAGATATTAAAACACACTACCAGAGCAAATCACTTTTACACAAAGGAAGACAGGAAGGAAGAAAAGATGAGAGGACCAACCAAACAACCAGAAAACGAATAACAAATTGGCAGTAGTAAGTCCTACCTATCAATAATAACAGTGAATGTAAATGGACTACATTCTCCAATTAAAAGACAAGAGTAGCTGAATGGATAAAAAGACAAAAAGAAAAACAAAACCTAATTCTATGCTGCCTGCAAGTAATGCACTTCACCTACAAAGATACACATAGACTGAAAATAAAGTCATGGAAAAAGATATCCCATGCAAATGGAAACCAAAGGACAGCAAGACTATCTATGGTTAGATAAAATAGCTTTGCACATTTGTTTTGAGGAATTAATTAGCCATACCTACTGTCCTCTAAGGGCCTCATACTGTTCAAAGAGTCCAAATCTCTCTCATGATGGCACCCAGAGAAATCTCCTTATTTGGGGGACATACCTTTCCATGAGAGAAAATGAAGACATCAAATTATTATCTGGCTTCTTACCTCAACATGCATTAATAATTCCCACAAAGGGAATCAACTCTTGTGATACTATAATGTACACTGAATTTTATTCAGCACTTACTTATTTCAGCTGTTTCAACTTTTTAAATTACCATGTTGAATGTGCTTATATGTGTTCTATTAGTATAATGAGAATATGATATACTTCTCAGCTTCTTTATGGTTTGTTTTTGTTTTGTTTTTTGCTTATTGCCTCACTAATCTTTCATGGACAATATAATATTTTGCTTTGGATGGCAATCCTTGTCATACTAAGTACTAGAATGTAGAAGCCAATATTTCACTGCATTTCTATTTTCTTTAAAATAATGTCATATCAATTACCTGTTTTGTTCCCCTCCTCACTTCGTTTATCTTCACATTCCCCTGGTGAATTATTTTCTTTTTCTAAAATCTCCATTTAGATGCATTCTTTTTCCTCTCAGCCTTTGAACTCTGTGTGAGCAATGATTATGTCTATCTCAGGACTATTGAGAAGGATTTTGCACTTCGTGTACTGCAAAGTGCCCATATAAGAGAGAATGAACTGGTAGGGTCTATGTTCTACTCTTTACCAAATCATTTGCCCTTTCAGTTAATTTACATTGATAAAGAGTGCTATTTTGTAACTCACTTGAAAAATTCTTGCAGAGACATTGTATGTACTGATAGGTACTCCCCAACAACTTCTCCAAACCCCAAAATAGCTTGTTCCTCACTGTTTTTACAGGACCAATTCAGAGGTTGATAAAGATAAGTACTTAATAAAATGTTTAATTAATTATATGTCTAATTATACTTGCTCCCGATAAACGGTGTTTCTCCCATTCAGTAACAGTGCTTTAGCTTTATGCCATCATAAGTCAGGAAGTAGTGATGTTTTAATGCCAGTACCACACAGTGATAAAAACAAATAGGAACTTCTAAGTTTATTATTCTGGTTTTACCATTTACCAACTGTGGGACCCTGGGAAAATTACCTAATCTTTTCGATTTGTAGTTCCCTTATCTTTTAAAAGGAAACATTATCAGCAATTATTCCATAGAATTACCATGAGAGTTTAAATGGTGTCTGTTCTAGCAACAGTGTTGCTTCCTCTGAGAAATGGGTTGTTTACAATTGATTATGTTCCAATCTTTTCATTGCTGCTTGGATATTCAAAGCCAAATCCCCAGTCTACTTGTCACAAATCCGTAAGACTTTACAACATATAATTCATATACTAACTTACATAGTTTTTGTTATAGTTTACCTTTAAATGCTATTTTTTCCACCTTAAATTTGTTTAGGAAATTGATGTTTATATCAAATAATTGCTTGGTAAAATATGAGAAAAAGGTTACCCTAATTTTCGACGTAATTTTCCACAGGGAAATTTGAGGAAATTTCCTCAATTTTCCTCAATTCCTATGTAATTGTCTAGCATAATTTTCACTTCTGTTCTACTAATAGAATAAAATCTGTCATATATTAAAATAGAAAAATGAGTATATTTTGTATAATATGCTGTCTACATACAAAATGCAGCTTTTATTAGTAGTTATTCCTAGAGGATATTGTCATATCATATATCAGGATATAATTAATGTAGTTAGTTACATTTAGATGCTGCCATAAAATTTTTACTATTAAATCTTTATAAAACACCTACAAGAAACTATATTTAATGAAAAATACTTTTCATAAACATTTCTAACCTGAAGTTAGAGTCAAACTATACTAAAGAAATTAAAGAAATTAAAATTGTCCTGAGAAAGTTAAAAAAAAACCCTTGGCTATTGTAAAGTCACAATGACTTCTTTAATATTGGATTCAAAATTACTGTAATATCAGAGACCTTAATAGCACCTGGAAATGCTGTTTCAGACTATCATTATATGAGGATTGAAATATTTGCTATTTTCCTTGTTAAACAATTGCTGAGACATCTGTAATTTATAATTGGTAATGATTTAAAAATGTTTTGACAGGGTTCTATGCGATCACAATATGGGACACATATAGGGTCCTTATGCATTCTAAATTTCAAATTTCATTTTATTTTAATTGGATTATAAAATTGAGCTCCTAATAGATGTATAATTTTGATGTTTTTTTTTACTAAGTAATGTGCTGCAGAGTTAGTTTTTAGGACTATTTTGCCTTCTTTACATAATCTTCTTAAGGACAAATACTTATGTCAACATATTTTAAAATAATTTCTGGAGAAATGCTATATTAAGTCGATATTAACAAGTTTAAAATAAATTTACCCAAGAGAGCTAAGAGTTCTTTCGGGGTCAATGTATTAACAAGTGAAGGTTGTAAACTTTACTGTTTTCTCTATTTTATTATCAAATTTCTCAAACAAATACCCACAGGCAATAATAAAAATAACACCTTTAATGGCATAGGTAATTAGAACCCAAGAAAAGCTACCTAAGGGAAAAACCTTGTGAATCTTTTATTTTTTCCCCAAAAATCTTTTTAAAAAAGGAAATAAAGTCCCTGAAATTATTATATAAAAATCTCCCTTGTGCTATAACATCCTCTATCTGCAGGAGATAAATTTAATCAAAAACAAAAGACCAAAGAAGAAAACATTTGTGCTTCCAAGCCCCGTTTGCCAAAATAAGCTATGGACTGGAAAATAGGAGATATCTTCTCTAACTTAATTTTAATTGATTAGTTGTTTTACCATAGATTCTGTGACTTGCTCAATGTCACAAATCTTGTTATCAGCTGAGCTTTGATTAAAAAGATGTGATATTCTCTCAGGTCAGTCTCTACCTAATTGTTTTCTTCTTGCACAGGTGATGGCGTTCGTCTTGCAAGAAGTGGGGAAAACTTTTCCAATTAGCCAAGTTAGTGAAGTTTCTCAAAGGTTGATTTTTTTTTTTTTGACCTTTGACAATGATGCATTAGTGAAAGACTAAGCAGCAGAATCACAAAATCGGGCTTAAATTCTAAAATGTTTACAGTGATGAGAAGGATGAATGAAGAGGCTGTTGTCCATGCCAGAGCATAAGAGTTTTACATATGATAGAGAATCCTAGGATAGTTTGAAGTGCAACCATTTAGGAGATTAAAAGAACAGGCTTTAGGTTGGACTGAGGGAGGAGATCTTGAGAATGCTACCCAAGGCCTTCTATCAGGTTTGAAAATAACTAATGGGAAAGGCTGACCAAGAGGGCCTTAACCTTTCCCTCAGCTTGACTAACCTTTAGAGAGGCTTCTTTCTGCCCCTGCCCATAGGCCCCTGATCTTCCATTCACCCTAGCCCTTACAGAATTCAGATAGCCTAACCCCAGAGGACTCACCTGAAAGGAGCCGGGCACATTCCTCAGCCCCGGGCTCAAAACAAACAAGCCCAGTACAAACACATCCCATCCTCCCATCCCACCACATATCGCCATATATCTCTCAAACTTCCTGAGCCCAGTACAAACACCACCAGGAAAGTCTCCAATAAGGGGACAGCCGTTCAAAGTTTTACTGAAAGAGCGGGAACCAAAAGAATTCCTTTGTTCCCCTGTAACTTTCAGGCTATAAAAAGCAAACACTCGCATTGTTCAGGGCCCTCTAGTATGCTGTGGAATGGAGGGACCAGGTTCGAACTTGTAGTAAAGATCCTTGCCGCTTGGCTTTGACTCTGGACTCTGATGGTCTTCTTTGGGGAACTAACGGTCTGGGCATAACACACCCCTCCCTTTTCTCAGAGCATTCATGTTAGTAAGCTTGCAATTGCAAATTCTTTCTCTGACTTTAAGATGTAAATAATTTTAAAAGGCTTACTAGCTTATAAACCCAAGACTGTCTTTGTTTGGGACCTAGGAAACATATATTTGGAATGTAACCATTGAGGAAGGTAATACCTGCCTCTCAGTCTCTGTGGGAGTATAGGAGCCTAACTTTGAGCGGTGGCCACTTGCCACAAGTTGTGAAACTACCTCTTGTAATAAAAACAGAAAAATTTTATTTTTTCCTTTGGATAAAGCCAAGTAGCTAACACAGATGGTCCCTCCAATTGTTTTACTGTTATTTTTCTTATTTGTTTACTTTCAGCTCCATCCTGACATTTACATTCTGAATCTATGTTGATTTTTATCTTCAGGTAACAGGGAATAAACTAACAATTTAGTAAAGGCGGTTCTCTTTGGGGGAGCCCAAATAGGTCTAAATGTTCCATAAATCTTTGTCTTCTCAACATCAGTGTCTAACTAGTGATCTAGCAGAAACACTTTAAGTTTGAAAGGAAAATTATTTTAGTTTTCTGGCGCTGTCATAACAAGCTACCACAAACTGAGTGGCTTAAAACAAAAGAAATGTATTGTATTACAGGTCTGGAGGCTAGAAGTCTGAAACGAAGGTGTCATCATGGCCCTCTGCACCCTGTAAAGAAGAATCTCCTTTTTTCTGCTGCTTCTAGCTTCTGGTATTTGCTGGCAATCCTTGATGTCAGCTTGTATATGCATTACTCTAATCTCTGCCTCCACCCTCATATGGCTATCTTCTCCCTGTGTGTCTGCACATCATCTTCCCTCTGTGAGTCTGTGTCCAAATACCTGTCTTCTCTAATTGTATTAGATAAGAAGACCACCCTCTTCCAATATGACTTCATCTTAACTAATTACATCATTGCAGATATCTTTTTAGTTAACAGAATTCAACCTTTAGCAAAGATTAAAGGAGAGCAAATGATATCATGTCTTAAAATTCAAAGTCCTAAACAAAGCTTTTAGAATATTTACACTTAATCATTTTGGGTTTATCTTGAACACTGTGAAACCTGATGGAGTTTGAATCAATCCAGAAATTAGGAAGCACAAATACCAAGTCTTTTTATTATAAACACCTCTCAAATATGAATACTTTGGGAAAGGCATATATTATCCATTATTTTCACATTCATAATGGGTTTGACGATTTTTAGCAAATACTAAATATGGTATAAAAGATATACTCTTGAAAATACCACAAACTACTGCAGTGCAATTCAGAAACTACCACTTGGTGGCAAGATAATGCTGCTGTTAATGGGCTTAGCAATGACCTACATACTTTTTCCTTTGAATTCTAAATCCTTGATAAATTTGAAATATATTTGCAAAGGGAGTCAGGCTAAATTACTGACATTTTTTAAAAAGAAAATAATTTACATAATAAAAATGACTCTGGTAAAACACACATGTAAAATTCAGTTCAAACAATGAGTTAATTCTTTGACTATTATTAGTAAAATACTCAAATAAAAATGGAAATGAATAAGAAAATAATTATTCCATAGATATATTTTATATCTGTATATTTTCTTACAAATCCTAGCCCAAGGTGAGGTGTCATAATTTTTTTTTTGGCTCTGGCTCATTTGATTGAGCATGACTACCCAGTGCAATATTTACATTTGTCTCCCGGTAGCACTTTAGAATAATATGTCCCTATTTTATTGAACTACTACTACCTTTCAGAAGAATTATGAAGCTTCTGGCAGGGAAAAATGGATTCCTTACTTGCCACTGTGGTCAGACAATGTTATGCTTAGTAAATATACAGTGTTTTCTATGAAAAAGAGTATGAAGATTTCTCAAATAACTAAAAGTAGAACTACGATTTAACCCGACAATCCCACTACTGGGTATCTACTCAATAAAAAAGAAATTATTTTGCCAGAAAAGACACCTGAACTTTTATGTGTATCACACATTATTCACAATAGCAAAGTCATAGAATAAACCTAACAGTCCATCAATGGATGAGTGAATAAAAGAATTGTGGTACATATACACCATGGAATATTATACAGCCATAAAAATGAATATCATGTCCTTTGCAGCAACATAGAAGAAGCCAGAGGCCATTATCTTGAGTAAAATAAGAAACAGCAAGTCAAATACTGCATATTCTCATTTATAGGTGAGAGCTAAACAATGAGTACATATGAACATAAAGAAGAAAATAATAGACACTGGGTACTCCAAATGTGCAGAGGTTAAGAGGGAGGTGAATGTTAGAAAATTACTTATTGTGTACAATGTTCAGTATTCAGATGAAGGATACACTAGAAGCCCAAACCCCACCATTATACAATATATCCATGTAACAAACCTGCACATGTACCCCCTGAATCTAAAATAAAAATATATAGGTATGCACACATACAAGTATAAGATTTCCTAATGAGTCTATATTCATTCTAAAATACAGAAGAAATAGAACTGTTTTCCAGGATTCTCTGTTTGAGGGAAAATAGAGTAACAATAGAAAAGGCCTATTTTATATATATGAAGAAAAATGAAAAGGGATAATAATAAACAATTCATGGAAAAATTATTTGATTATTGAGAATATAAAAGATTTAATGATATTCTTGAGCAAAGGGAATTGAATATAAATTATTGTTTTGTTGTCTAACAATCTCTTTCAGTGGTTACTTAATTTTTTCATAGACAATCATTCTAGGAAATATTTGAAGAGTAGCCTCTCATTGGCATAGGAGACATAAAGGTTTGGATTGTTTTATTTCTATGTTATTTTGAGGCAGTATTTTACAGTAGTTAGGAAGGAAGTGTATTGCATCTTGAGTCCCACCTCTATAATCTACTATATACTCTTGAGCTAGTCACTTAACTTCATTTCACTTCAATTCAAACATTTGTAAAATTTGAGAAATAGTAGTACCTACCTTGTGGAGTTGGTGTGAGAATTAAATAGAGTTATGCCCTTAAAGTGCTTGGTTTAGTATCTCTTCCACTGTAAACATTAAGTATAATTTGTTAATATTTTTCCTAAGCATCCCTGGGTACATATTTCTTGGATATTTGATGAACAATTAGGATCTTGGAAGAATTTCAGGAAAGAAGTTTCCACCAAATTCCTTTTTCCCAAGCCTTTTTGCAACTTACTAACAATTTTCAAGTAGAACAAGATTATAGGTCGTTTTGGTTGCTGACAGAAGATCAATTTTTCTTGCTCTTTCTGGCTTTTGGTGCTTTGCTTTGGCTGGCAATCTAAAATCAAAGAATGCCTGGAGGTGTCGCATTTTCTGGGAAAGTACTGGAGCCCTGCAGTGTTAATGCTGACTGTAGTTCTATGATGAGCTTTTCAACTTCTATGCCATGCCTTTTAATGAATTTTGCCAGGGGCTGCAACTTCTAAACTTTTTTCTCAGATCCTTTTTAGCCTCTTAACATATTGCCAAAGCTGATAGAGAGAGATATCACAAAGTCATTCCTGGTGCTGAAATAGTCTACTCCGTGGTGTTTGTCATGGGCAGAGGGTCAACACTAAGCAATAGACAGACTCTAACAAAGAACTAATGTAAATGTGCCCTATCCATTAAGTCTTAGAGGTATACTTCTTTGTTTAAGTTTTATGCTTGGCTGTTTGTTAATTTAACAATATAATTTGCAATAAGCAATATGAAAATGCATAAACAAATCACTTTGGAAAGTTAACTTTAAATATGAAGAATTAATTTTTATAGAAGTATCTAGCATCTCAGGACTTCAAAGTTTGTTTTCACTTGCTTATAAAAGTTTTCTCATGTATGTCAAATATGCAAGCTATTTTGAGAAATATTTTTGGCAGAGTCACCTCCTATCCCAAGTAACAAGTATCAACAAAGGCTTGAGGGATGCAATGAACACAGGAGCATTGCTACAAAGCACACACAACAGAGAAACATAAGAATTAGTCACTGGCTACTTTCAGAAGCAAAAACAGCACTTCTTTCTCTTCACTTTTTCTCTACTCAAAACATACAGAAATGGCCAAACTGTGGATATGCTTAGCTGCTTGTTGTTGTAGTAAAAATATAGATCATTTGTAGGTATGTAAAAAATTTAAAAAAGAAAATATGAAGATAATAAAGGCTACAGGTGAGAATATAAAAGATCAAAAGCGCTAGTAAAAATTTTAGGCTCTTCTGTTGGATCTTAGAAGTGTTTTCCTTTACTGTGGAGAAAAGTACTCTGGAAGAAGAAATTACCTACCCAACTGGAGGTCCATTTTATCATATATAGTATACTCTTTCTATTTCCATAAGGAATTTTAAAATGTCATCTGCCTTTAGTGTTTAAAAGATAAATAAGCATAAATGCAGTTTCTCTATTAAACCAAAACAAATAGAAGTTAAGATCAGTTGAAACATTTTAAATGAACCATTGAAACATCAAGACAGATAATAATGTAGAAACATAGATGATAATTTAGATAATGAAGGAGACTTTTATTTTCACCTGGAGTGACAGAGGATATATAAGAGATTATATCCCATGGATAATTTAAAGTTAATTCATTCAAAATAGAAAGGAATTTGAGATATTTTAGAGGCTGAACAGAAGAGGGCTGTTTCTACGAGATCTCTTAGGGACATAGAATTCCTACAGAAATAAAGGTGGACTATTTACTTGGCACCTTCTGTATCCCATTTGGGAGTGAATCACTCAGCAAAGGTCATAATTTTCCTTAGAGACAGAGCAGAATATGTCTTCTACTTCTGGGTGGGATATTGACTTGTATTCTGTCCAGATATGACAAAAGCTGCACTTAATCTCTCAAAAACCCAATTTATCTTACCCATCACTGCTACTTTTGACCACCACCATAAAATTTGATCTCATTCTCATCTGAATTCTCACCACTGACTTACTGTAACATTCACTGGTTTTGATCATCTATTACATTAAAGCATTTCTTCTATTATTTTTATCATAAAATAATTGAGCTTCTTCAACTGAGCTTCTTCACTCAGCTGGAATGACAATAGAAAAGGACTGGTTACATTCAACTAAATTCTTAAAATCATAGAATAAGGGTGAATAAATTAAAAGATCAATATACTAAATTTCACTAGACAATATTTAAAATTCTGCCCTATATCCCAGGCACCTCCTTTCTAAAATTGGAAAACCTGAAAAAGGGAACTAAAAAATTAGAAGGTTTTTTTTTGGGGGGGGAACAAAATATCTGAGCAAAAGGAGATGAGATTGTCATGGGTAAAATGAGCCACTTGTGTCTCTTAACAGAAATCACCTCCCAGGAAAATAGTGTGTACAGTACCAGCATCCCTCAGAACTGAACAGTGTTAAGCAAAATAGTATCATATTGTTGCTCTCTCATCTCCCTATTCTCTAGGTATTCCAGTTGATCATTCTTATAGTAACATTATCAGATATATTAATACCATGCTTATAGTAGAGTTTCTTTTACATTTAATTACCTTTTAATTGGACTCTAAGGAATTTAATGCCTTCCTGTTTTACAAAGTAGATTTCCTGTCTCAGTTTTCTTAGTTTTAGCATGAAGGGTTTATTTATTCCCTTCTTTTCCCTTTTTTTAAAATAAACATGTTTGTAAGAGTTTGAGGCATCTCCCTATAGTTTAAATATTACATGCACTAATTATGCATGTTTAGGAAATGACTCATATAAGAAACTACAATAATCCTTTAAAATAATTAAGAACATGTATATATATTCAATTCTTAAGGGAGAGAAAAAAGCAAGGAAAGAATGTAAAATGCTTAAAAACTTAAAGTAAAAAAATGACAGGAAATTTTATCATATAAATAACATATGGCCTTAATACTATTCATAATATGATGTATATAGCTTCCCTGTAGTTGTTTCAGACATTGTGAACGATTACTTTTAGAAAGTTTGGGTTAACATCTCCTATTTTAGACTCTTTATTAACTCTAGAATTACTTGATAACTAAGATCACTAGGTGACTTTTTCCCATGATTTGTGACAAATAGTAATTAGCAGCAAAATTCTGCATTTTCACAAAAATCCTTTAGATATAAAGTAAATTTTTATTAAAAATATGTGTTCTACAAGTCCATATTGTCAGAGATGTTTGAACCAGAGTGACTTCATCTTGTACTGTGGCTGGGTAAAATAAGGCTGAGACCTACTGGGCTGCATTCCCGGGAGGTTAGGCTTTCTTAGTCACAGGATGAAATAGGAAGTCACACAAGACACAGGTCATAGAGACCTTGCTGATAAAAGAGGTTTCAGGAAAGAAGCCGGACAAAACACACCAAAATCGAGATGGCAACAACAGAACCTCTGGTCATCCTCACCGCTCATCCAGGAATTGCCCATCCCTTCTCTGAAAACTCATGAATAATCCACTCCTTATTCAGCATATAATCAAGAAAAAAACATAAAAAGGGGAACCAGCAGCCCTTGGGGCTGCTCTGCCTATGTAGTAGCCATTCTTTTATTCCTTTACTTTCTTAATAAACTTGTTTTTATTTTGTACTGCGGACTCACCCTGAATTCTTTTTTGTGTGAGATCCAAGAACCCTCTCTTTGGGTCTGGATTGGGACCCCTTTTTGGTAGCCATATGAATTGTAGAAATCACCATACATAAATTTTATTCATTCTTTAATTATAAAATGATAGCTTGGAGATTTTAGAAATGATTTAGATAGGACGGTGAGGTTGGAATGAGTAACAGATTTTATTTCTTCAGGCAGAGATATTTTTAAAAGGTTGAAAAAATGTATGCTATGATAGTTCTTTATTGAATGCCTACCTTTTCTCTCAAAAACTCTAGAGAACACCAATAGATACTTTATACATCTTATTTTGAGTATATCCTGGTCTGAATAGTAACAGAAGAATTTTGGAAAAAGCTCTATCATCTCTTTAAAATAAAGTTATCCTGTGTTTCACATCTTAATTTACATAACTCACCTTGGAGTAAGTCTAACGGGAATAAATCCACCCAAACTGGGGCTTATTCTCACAGTTTATCTCTTTCAGTAGAAACTTTATTGCTAGGAGACATTGGAAACCAAATGGAATTGATGACAAAATTTAAGGTATGACTTGTGGGAGTAATAAGTTCAGGAAAAAAACCTTGACCTTTATAGTTTCTTTAAGTCTCAATAGGTAATGTTTTTGAATAGTTCACAACATATATTTTGATGAATCAGGGTTGTTAGAAAAATAAGATACCGATTTATAATATCAATCAAAATATTTTTAAAGACAATAGCTTCACTGACAAAAATTTTCAAAGACAATTGAATGAATTTGGTGGTAGATGTAAAAACAAACAAAGATACGAACGCCAGTTCTGCTTTTTAGTTTCACCTACCTGTGGTCAGCAGCCTGTGAAGCCAGGTAGATGCCCTGAGGGTATTTCCTCTTTAGCAGAGCAAATTGTCTCTGGGCTACAAACCCCTGCTAGGATATGTCCTGGACTCTGGCCTGCATGGATAGACAAGTTTTACTAGAATTATTGGACTAACTGATGGAGATTGGAGGTGAAATAAAGGCTGGAGGAGTACCATACTTCTTCTCTTCTTCCTATCAGAGAACTATGCACACACCATGCTTACCTGTCAAGTGTTTATAATCCTATCCACACTCTAAGCCTTCTTAAAGCAGCACTTAGTTCTACTTAGTGCCTGGCTTAGAATAAGTGCTTAATTAGTGTTAGTTGAACAATAATCAACATCCTCTCTTGTAATTGTTCTCTTCTTTGTCAACCTGAACATACACATATTGACATACAATTATGCATACAAATTTTCCTCAGCTTACATTCATCTCTAGTGGCCGTTTTATTAATATTAAAGGATAATCCACTTTTCCTTTAAAATGTCTATTTTGCTAATCTTTGTTAGTCACAACTACACAGATTGGAAAACAGTAGTATGTATATGTGGAAGATACTATTTTTCAGTCTCCAGACAAGTCTTGTTGCTTGTATGAATTGCAGATCCCTTGCACTAACTCTGCAGCCTCCTTCATTGCTCCACACTGTACCTACTAAATAATTGTCTGAATAAATGAAACATAACTAGATTAAGATTTTTTTTTTACTATGAGATATACACACATCAAAGAGCATGAGGATCAAATTGATGATAACAAAATCAGTAGTAACAGAATTATAAATCCTAAAATCCCTGATGTGTAATATTTTACATGTGTTATTTTAGATATTTATAATAGTTTGAAAAGGTCAGTATTTTCACGTCCATTTAACAGATAATAAAATGTAAGTTAAAATAGTTAACATGTCCAGGGTCATAAAGCAGATAAGTGGCAATATTTATATTATTTCATATTCCCTTGTTAATTACAAATACCTTATCCAAATGTTGACTTTTATTGTCCTTGAAGATTTCATCAACTAAGACTATTTGTCTGACCCATAAAGTAAGAGCTTGGATCCCTTTAATCATTTCTTCTCCATTCTCTTCTACCTCACAGATGTAGCATAAGAGAAAAACATTTTTCAAACTTGTCCTCATTTTTTCTCCATTCATTTCATATAAAACTTTCCCAAGTGATACTGGTGATAAATGGATTCCGTGTTAATGATATATTTATGAGCTTTTAAAGTTAAATGAAACATTATAAAAGAAATACTGCTATAAATACTTTAATCCATTGAACTGGTTAGAAAATATATTCAAAATCTTGCTAAACATTCCATCTCCTTCTAGCATCAGCATTTTGTAAACTAAAAAATGCAAAGCGTTCTTTTAAACATTTTTCTTTCTTTTTTCTTTTCTTTCTTTTTTTTACTTAAGCTGCTTCACATTGTTTTGTAAATATTTATTATAAAAGCAGAATATTTTTATTGCTCTAGGCATTAAATAGGTACTCATGATTATGGAGCCTTTTTACAGAGACCCAAAGTGCACTTATTCACTTATCAACGGCAAAAATAAGAGGATATTAAAAGAAAATGTGGATATTAAAAGAAAAATATAAAATATATGTGCAAATAAGAGGAACATAAAAATTATGTCCTAAATGACAGAGATAAAAAAAATGTAAAAGAACAAGAAAGAAAATAAAGAAGAGCTATAGCAAGGTATTTCTATTATGCCTCCAAGAGAAAACAGACAGTATTAAAACTTGAACACTAGCTAAAGAATATACTCACTAAATGCAGCGTCAACTTTAGAGGAAAATGTATTTTTGGTGTAAAAGATTTACTATTTGATGACATGAAAACCTTTATTTCCTTACTATAGCAGACTAAATTATTCAGACAGACCATCTGCCTAAAAAAAGTAAAAATGCTCAAAACAAGTGCAACTTGCTCCCCTCTAGAGAAATCAACCATTCTGTCATGACTCAAACTTTTCAGTAAAATGTTTTCAGGAAAACCTGAGGCTTAGAATAAAAAATAACATGTCCAGGCATGGGGGCTCGTGCCTGTAATCCCAGCACTTTGGGAGGCCGAGGTAGGAGGATCACTTGAGGTCAGGAGTTCGAGACCAGCCTGGCCAAAATGATGAAAAACTGTCTCTACTAAAAATACAAAATTTAGCCGGGCATGGCAGCAGGCACCTATAATCCCAGCTACTTGGGAGGCTGAGGCAGGAGAATTGCTTGACTCCCGGAGGTGGAGGTTGCAGTGAGCTGAGATCACACCACTGTATTCCAGCCTGGGTTACAGAGCAAGAGTCTATTGCCCCGGCTGTTATTTATTTGTTTGTTTATCTCAAAAAAATGAACAAATAAATAGCAAAATATCTGAAAAAATAGCACCATGAGTGAAAACCAGCATTGTTTTTAAAAAAGTCTTTGAAACTTCTACAGAGTATAGAAACTATACACAAAAACCCAGTGGATTTGAAATTAAAAAGTGAATAGAAATGGAAGACATTAAATACAGAATAATTTTAAAACTTAAGTAGATAAGTTTACAAGGTAATTAAATATAGCTAATAATACAACAAAGGAACTAAAATATATGGTAGTAAACATATTCAAAATATAACATATAGTGAACAAGACCAGAAAATTCAAGGACTTTGAGCAACATTGTGAATACAGTGAGAGCTAGTTGTACTTCCAAAAGAAGAGCAGCAAAAATAGGTCACTGGCAGTGCTAAAGAGATGATGAGTGAGAGTTTTCCAGAATGAGAAGAAGGAAATCCAGGAAGTACAATGAATCTCAAGCATGATGAATAGAAGAAATATACATGCAAGTGATTTGGGAGGAGGGCAGGGAAATGCTGGGTAGAGAAAGGTGGGGCCCTGGCTAGGGCTCTACCCTTAGGCCCGGGCCCATGGACCTATGTGAGGACAGGCACTCCTGCTTTCACACCTAAATGTTGCATTTCCCAAGACCATCCTGGCCACCACGTCCCCATCCTGTGCCTATAAAAACCCCAAGACTCTAGCGGGCAGAGACACAAGAGGCTGGACGTTGAGAGGAACACATTGGTTGAAGAGCACGTTGACAGGCACCAGCAGATGCCAGCACGCTGGCAGGCCATCAACGGTGGAATGACGTGGAGTTTGGCCAGGGCAGTTGGAGAAGAGTCCAGTTGCTGAGTGGCCCAACGCCAGGGGAAAACTTTCCCATTCCATCTCCCTTCTGGCTTCCCCATCTGCTGAGAGCTACTTCAATAAAAAAACTTGCACTTATTCTCCAAGCCCAGGTGTGATCTGCTTCTTCCAGTACACCAAGGAAAGAAACCCCAGGATACAGAAAGTCCCCTGTCTTTGCGATAAGTCAGAGGGTCTAATTGAGCTGAGAAACACAAACCGCCTGTGGACGGCTAAACTAAAAGAGCAGACACTGTAACGCATGCCCACTGGGGCCTCAGGAGCTGTAAACATTCACCCCTAGACACTGCCATGGGGTCAGAGCCCCACAACCTGCCCACATGCATTCTCCCCCTAGGGGGTTTGAGCAGCGGGGCACCAAAGAAGCCAGCAGCTCTCCCTGTCACACACCCTGCGAGGGGTACAAGGGAACATTTCCCGTTTCATAAGCATGACAGTGAAACTAAACAAGGACAAATCAAGAGGAAATCGTAAAAATCTGAGGGGGAGAAAAAATTATTCAGAGAGTGACAGTAAGCTTGGTTCTAAACAGCAACTATAGAAGCTGAGTACTAAGAAAAAAATCAACGTGGAAAGCTGTATCCCAAAAGGCAGTTTCAGACCCACACTCAATTGCCATTGAGAAAAAACATTGGAAAGAATGTCCTTCAGGAGGAAGGAAAGTGATCCCAGAAGTAATGCTTGTGATACAAGAAGGAATGGAGTAAAAATGAATTGGTAAATCGGTGAATAAATATTAGCAAATCACAACTGTATACAACAATAATTATGTGTGCAATTTAAAATGCAATTTAGAATAAAAATAAGTGACTTTGTCACAAAATTAGTTGAGAATGTAGTAAATGGTATGAAAGTTTTCTTTTGTTACAGAGGAATAACTTTTGCAGAGTACTGTTAATCATTGGACTTTGATAAATTAGTATGTGGTCACCTTTGCATATTTCTTAATTTTTCAAATATGTAAATGCATATTCTAGTTTTAAAATTATAAAATTTTTCATACACAAACACACAAATATTACAATCAGTGCTAGAGAACCTATAAATATATGGCTAAATCATAATAGTGAAATTCTCTTATTTACGAATATTTGTTTAATTCTGAAGAGTAAATACATAGAATAAGCATTTCCTTGAATGTGTGTCATACAGTTTTTTCAAAATAAAATTGTGTGCGTATAAAAAAGTAAATTTGAATAACAATTAGACATTTAAAAAAGTGATCCATAATTCTATTGTTGGTGAGAATTATGAGCTTTCACGCAATTATAAGCAAAGAGTTAGAATTATGTGAATGCATATACATTTTTCAGAATAATTGAAAGGAACATTTTCCTCTATATAAGATAATATTCTAATAATAGCTTTTGACCATAGTACTTATTCATCTCTATTCATTTTATCATAATGGTAAAATAATGTATTTGTTCACAATGGCCTATATCATTAGAAATTAATGTTGGATTTACTGTATTCTGCTGATAAAAATGTAAAGGAGATTTTTTTTTTCTTTGAGACAGCATCTCATTCTGTTGCCCAGGCACAACAGTGGTGTGCAGTGGCGCGTTTTCCGCTCATTGCAATCTCTGCCTCCCAGGTAAAAGCGATTCTCGTGCCTCAGACTTCCCTAGTAGCTGGGATTACAAGCGCCCACCACAACGCCTGGCTAGTTTTGTATTTTTAGTAGAGATGGGGTTTCATCATGTTGGCCAGGCTAGTCTTGAACTCCTGGCCTCAAGTGATCCACCCACCTTGGCCTCCCAAAGTGCTAGGATTACAAGCGTGAGCCACCGCCCCTGGCCAGATTTTTTTTTTTTTTTTTTTTTTTTTGCCCAGGCTGGAGTTCAGTGGTGCAATCTTGGCTTGCTGCAACTTCCGCCTCCCGGATTCAAGCGGTTTCTCTACCTCAGCCTCTGGAGTAGCTGGGACTACAGGTGCGTGCCACCAAGCCTGGCTAATTTTTTGCATTTTTTAGTACAGACGGGGTTTCACCATGTTGGCCAGGATGGTCTCAATCTCTTGACTTCGTGATCTGCCTGCCTTGGCCTCCCGAAGTGCTGGGATTACAGGCGTGAGCCACTACGCCCAGCCAATTTATTTTATTTTTTTTTAAATTAAAACTGATAATAGCTCATCCTGGCTTCCCCTGTTGGTAGATGGTTCATATCCATAAAAAAATATTTTTATTGCTTCCTTCCACTTATCATGAATAGCGAAAAAATGGGTGAGATCCTAAATAAATGGCCAATAATTAGGGGGAAAATGTATATGAGGATGTGTTTTGATTCTTCTCAGGGAGGCAAAGAACCCCTCTAAGGGAGAGGTGGCTGAGGGGTCCACAGGGATGAGCCTAAAAAAGTTGATATGCACCACATGGGAAAATCGTAAGATACAAATATAGTTGGGGTTTTGGGGAACAACAAGTGCAAATACAGATATAAAGATATAAATGAGTAGAACATAAGATCAGTTAACAGAAACAAGATTATGGAGTACCTTGTATATTTTCATCTATGCTGAGGAATTTTGTCTTAATTTGATAAACCACTGACTTTCATATTTCTAAAAATACAATGTCTTGCACTTTTTAAATGCCATCATCAGTTCTCCTCATTCTGATTCATTTGGTTTGAAGGAGGACCCACAGAATTTGCATTTTTAAGTTTTGCACTGAGAGAGACATTGTTTTAGGTGTTGAAAAACCATGAAAAGTTTCATAGTAGGGGACTGATATTATCAGATTTTTGGTTTTCAAGTATAGTTTGAGAGAAATAAGGCAGGGTTTACTAGTTATGAGGCTACTGGAAAAGGACAGGTGAGTGATAATGATGTCTTAAAAAATAATAGTGATTTATGACAAAGGCAGCAATGCAGTACATTGGGGAATGACAGTTTGTTCAATAAATGGTTGTTAATAAGCAAAAGTAGATATCTGAACTTCCATCTTTCAAATACAAAAATTTTTATCTCATATCATAAACAAAAATTATAATGTATTGAAAAACCTAAATATTATAGGTAGAACAATAAAATAAGGAGAATAACTTTAGGACTTTGATTTAAGAACAGACTTTTAAAGTAGTATATACAAAGCTTTAAGAGAAAAAATATAAAATTGACTATATTAATATTAATACCTCTTGTTAATTCAAGACATCATTGAGAGTTGAAAAGGCAACCTACAGAGTGGGGGAAGCTATTTTTAATACATATATCAAGAATATATAACTTCTTAAAATTGATAAGGAAAATAAAGAAAACTCAGTTGAAATATGAGTTAAAGACTTCCTTTTGAAAAGTGGACATCTGAATGGCTAACTAACACACAAAAAGTTGTTCATAACGTAAGACATCAGAGAAATGCAATGAAAACTTCAATGGGATAGCATACTACATCTACTGGAATAGCTAAAATATATATGATAAAAAATGAAATGTTGGCAAGGACATTGAACAATCAGAATTCATACACTGCTTGTGGGAATGTAGTTTTGTTTTTTTGGTTTTTTTTTTTGAGACTGAGTTTTGCTCTTGTTGCCCAGACTGGAGTGCAATGTCGCGATTTTGGCTCACTGCAAACTCTGCCTCCCAGGTTCAAGCAATTCTCCTGCCTCACCCCCCAAGTAGCTGGGATTATAGGCATGTGCCACCACACCAAACTAATTCTGTACTTTTAGTAAAGATGGGGTTTCACCATGTTGGTCAGGCTGGTCTCTATCTCCAGACCTCAGGTGATCTGCCCACCTCGGCCTCCCAAAGTGCTGGGATTACAGGCATGAGCCACCGTGCCCAGCCTGGGAATGTAAATATTTTACATCTACTTTGGAAAATTATTTGGTTCTATCTTTTAATCTGTACCAATGAATACTAATTCCATTCATGTTTATAAGCTCGACACAAATATATACAAAGGCTCAACAATACACAGATGTTATGTTCACAGAAGCACTATTCATAAAAGCTACAAAGTAGAAAAAAATCCAAATTCTCATCCACAGTTGACTATGGTTCATTCAGAGAATGGGTATAGGTTCCAGTAGCTGCATACATAGCCATTGTTGCTGCATACAAAACCATCTCAAATATACTAGAATAGAATAACAAACAATATGGCCATAGATACTGTGAATCAGAAATTGAGATAAGGCACAGCAGGGATAATTTATCCCTATTACATGATGTCTGGGGCCTCAGCTGGGAAGACTTGAATGGTTGGGGATGACTTAAATGGCTGGAAACCAGAAGCTTCTGAATATTACTTCACTGGAGTGATTGATATCTAATTGGGATTATTCAGTTGGAACATTTGCATGTGACTTGGGCTTCTCTGAGAATTTCAGCTGCATTCTAAGAAGGGAGGATCCCAAGAAGGAGTATATGAGGAGCTGGTGTTTCAAAAAATAAGAACTAAGCTGCAGTGCTTCTTCTGATCTAGCATTAGAAGTCATAAGTCACACCCTATTCATTAAGCCACATTGCACTGATTACAAGAAAGTCATTAATGTCAGGATAATCCAAGTGGATAGGAATTGGATTCCATCTCTAGGAAGCAGCAAGCTCAATTTGAAGATCATGTGGGTTGGGAGACACTGTGTGGCCATCTTTGAAAACAAAATCTGCCACAGAGTACAGTGATAAGTTTGACAACTATATCAATATAGATGAATCTCTCAAACATTCTGTTGAATTAATGAAACTAGACACAAAAGTGTGTATGTTGAATGAATTAATTTATACACAAAATATGAAAACTGGCAACACATTTATTTTTTATGTATCAGTATGGTGATTAACTATTGGAATAGTAATTGAAAGAGAACAACAAAATTATTTCTGAGGTATTTGTTATTTTTCTTTTATGAGTGCTAGTGACAAGGTATGTTTAGCATGTGAAAATTCATTAATTGTTCAGTTATGGTATAAGCTTTTTTCCTGTATATATATATATATGTATATGCAAAATATACATATATATGTATAATTTCAAAAAAGTTAAAATAAAAAGAAAAATTCTTTCAATTTATTTATATTCAGTATATATAGTTTTGTCAATATTTTGAGATCTTTTATAAACGTTTCTCTTTTTTTCAGTCATTGCTTTGCAGTGTCTTTATTTCTTCAATCACATATCTGCACAAAACTATTGCAAAGATGCATGCTACTGTGTTACACATAATACTTGAAAAACGACGCTGGTATAACTGCTTATTCTTTACTTAACACAAAATAATTGACTTCCAAAGGTAAAATTAGTCTCACCACTATTTGCTTCTACTTGTTAAAAAAATTAAAAGTTATTGAAAAAGGCATGAAGAATTATAATACATGAAGAAGCCATTATCTTTTAATGGTATTTATAAATATTCAAAAAGTTATTTTTCCAAGACATTTAGAAACTGCTATTTTTCCTTATAAATACTATTTTTTTCACACCTACCTCTAATCTTATGATAAATCATTTCCGTTTTTGCTTTAACACATATCCAGACTCCAACCATTTTCTTCCACCTTCACTACTATTACTCTGACCTGAGCCACTGTGATCTCCCACTTAGTTTTTAAATAGTATCTTCTAGGGGTCCTTGCTTTGTCCTTGCCCCTTGCATTCTAATTCATGACACAGCAGCCTGAGTGATGATCTTAAATCTATCAGATCATGTAGACTATGTTGTTCTTATGCAACTCATTTCCCAATGGCTTTGATGTCACTCAGAGTAAAAGTCAAAATTCTCAACAAAACCAACAATGCCCGACAATACCTCATCTGCTCTCCCAACTTGTTCTCTTTGCTTTAGTGAGCTAGCCTTCTTGCTTTTATAAAAAATGTTAGCCAAGCTCTTATCTTGGCTATTTCTATTTGCATTTCTCTTTACATAAACTTTTTTCCTCAGCTCTTTGTATGACCT
Organism: Pan paniscus; assembly: GCF_029289425.2. Lineage (NCBI taxonomy): Eukaryota > Metazoa > Chordata > Mammalia > Primates > Hominidae > Pan > Pan paniscus. The sequence continues at coordinate 44,941,871 of NC_073264.2, read as the reverse complement.
GTTTGTTCTCTTTCTTCTTTCTGGTATCTGCTCAAATTTCACCCTTTCATTGAAGCTCTTCTCTTGACACTGTATTTAATATTTCAAGCCTTTTTCAGTCCCCGTCATTGCTATTTGTTCAGTCTTTCCCTGCTTATTTTTTTCCCAAAGCACACATATTTTCACATATTTATTATTTATGCATGTTTTTGTATTGTACATCTCCTCTACCCCATTTTCACCCTTAACAGAGTGAATTCTATTTCCATAAAAACAAGATGTTTTAACTCTGTGTGTGTGTGTGTGCATGTGTGTGTGCGTGCATGCACAGGCACCTCAGGCCCTTTGCCCTTTCTGTATTCTCTTTCTGAAACAACTTTCTCTACTCACTGTTTTACGTCTCTTTTTCAACTTTCATGTTTAATGTTTAAGCTTAAATGTCATCTTCCCAGGGAATGTTTTCTTGGTCATTCTATAAAAAGTAGTCTGGCTTTCTACCTTTTATTTCCTATCATATTTCTCTATTTATTTCTTACATAGATCTTTAACATTATGTGGTTATCATGTTCACTTAATTATTGAATTGATTGTCTGTCTAAATGATATATAATCTCAGTGACAAGAACCTCATTAGAAATTGAATGTGTGAATAGGATGTGTTGAATAGATTTTAGCTGAATACTGGACTTTTTTTTAATAGTTCCTCTTTATAGATAAAGCTTATATCTGCATTTTTGAGTATTTTTTTTATTATATCAGTAAAGAGAGCTGAAAAATAGGGTTTTATAATAATTTTCTTTCTCATCATATGAAACTTTCTTTTCACTTCTACTTTAGGGAGTACACTAATTTATTTTTAGGTTGACATATTTCCTTCATAGAAAAAATAAATCTTACTTCACCCACAGGTCCAAGGATGAGCCTGCTAAATCCTGCAGTAATCTCCAAGTCAATTAACTACAAAAATTCCTTTAGCTTCAAGATTGGGGTATGGCTGACTCTGAGACGGAGAGATGAAAGAGAGGTTTGCTGGGAGCTTAGGCAAAAGAAGTTTTCTGTTTCCTAAAATAAAGCCACCAGAAGATATATCTCACCCTCATGAATTTGTGTTCTGTGATTGTGAAACTTTGACCTTCATCGTTAGATTGTTTTCATGAAGGACACCATTGTAGGAATGAACACAGAGGAATTCACAGGGAAAGATGTAGCCCAGACCTACTGGATATAGCTAGATTGAATCCAGTGACCTCTGGACTTTTAGTTGTGTGAGCAAATACACTTGTTTATTTTATCCATTATAGTTGGCTTTTCTGTACTTGCAGCCAAAAGCAGCATAACTGAAATTCAGTTTTCATTCTCATTCATTCTCATATTTAACACCACTTTATGCTATTGTACTCAACTAGAAGATTCTTCCATTGCTTAGGGCTCATATTGATTTACATGTCACCATAGCTATTTGGGGAGGCGTTTTATGGTAGAGACCTCATGCCTATTACCCTCACATTGCTTTGAATACACATAATATTTTTTAGTGAACTTCCAAACATGAGACCCTAGTTCCTGTCATTATTACTGTTATTGATTAGTTTAGTGTCTTCCAGCAACTAAAATCAATTAAAAGTCAAAGGTAATGCTATTTTGTTCTTTATTCCACAGACTATTCACTGACGGGAGTTTCTTTCAGGTAGTAAAAGACCAATTTTAGAGTTTGTCTGCCTCTTTCAAAGTTGTGTAATCTTTCATCAGTAAATATTGATTCATTTTCAGTCAAGTTGGAAATGTTTTAGAGAGTAACTTTCAGTAAAACTAACCAGTCTTACAAGTCAGTAAAAGCTAAACATTCTTGGCAGTGCATTCCACTTCCAAATGTGTTGGAACTGTTCTCTCATATTACGCCTTCTGTATTATCATTGTTAACATACAGTGAATGTAGTACTTTTCCCTTTTGTAATACAGTAATAGATAAACAAAAGTATGTAATAACTTCACTATGATGTAATGGTATGTTCAATTTATTTCATGAAAGCAGGTAAAACTTGCCAACATATGGCATAATATTTTCCTTTAACTTATTTTCCCTCTGTTTTAGAGTATCAAAAAACCTTATTCTGCTGGCTCTGAGGCTACAGATAAATAAAAATAGATTTGAAAATACTGTGGCTATTTTATTTATGAAAAACAATTTTTCCTGTTTACATTTTTTAAGAGAATTTATCTAAAATTAAATTACCTCTTAAAAGAATAATTAAGAGGGTAATTAAGACAGGACATTTCTATACTTTAAGATGTTACATAAGAACTAGAGGTTTAGATGAACAACATGAATATATTATTCAAAATATTAAAATGTTTTTTGTTTGATTTCTTTTTTTAATGCTTGATAGAACATATACCACAATCTCTCAGAACAATTTGTTACATCATCTTCTATCAAATATACTCCTAATTCAACCAAAGTTTTTTTCTGTTTCACACTGGTTGGATACTCTTTAGCAAGATATAAATTAGACTGTTATCCTTCAAAATATCTTTTTAAATAATGTATTATAATAATGCCATGTGTAAAAATATTGCTGTCTTACTATATTATTACTTTGACTCATTTTGAATGCATTGGCAGTTCTTTCATTATTGTGCATATAGGTTTCTATTATAAGAACTTAGTTAAACTTCATACGTAACTAAGAGTAGAGAAATGCACTTTTTTGTATGTATGAAATCTCAAAATTTTAGTTTATATTCTTAATTCTGGTACAAAATAAATATTAAATCCCATGCTTAAAACTATTCCCCTAAATCTCTAAGTCCAGTAGTCTTTAGAAGTAAGTACTTCTAAACAATTAGGAAGAAACAATACCAGTCTTTCTCTATAAAATCTCTATACCAAAACCTGAAAAGAACATTTCAAAACAATAATATTGTAGACAATCTCTCGTATGGATGGATATACAAATATTTCAAAGACGATATTAGCAGAGTGAATCCAATCATATAGAACAAAAAGATAGCAGAAACAATTGTGTTAGGAATGAAAGAGACATTTTTATATTAGAAAAGTAATCAATGTAATGTGCCACAAGCAAATTTGATGATCATCTAGATAATTCAGAAAAGAAATGTAATAAAATTAGCATTAGTTTTTGTCAGATTTGTTGAAGATCAGATAGTTGTAGGTGTGAAGCCTTATTTCTGTGTTTTCTGTACTGTACAATTGGTCTATGTGTCTGTTTTTGTACCACCACTTTTGTGACTGTAGCCCTGTAGTATAGATTGAAGTTTTGGGTAGCATGATGCCTTCACCTTTTTTCTTTTTGCTTAGGATTGCCTTGCCTATTCATGTTCTTTTTTGGTTCCATGTGAATTTTAAAATAGTTGTTTTCTAGTTTTGTGAAGAATGTCAATGGTAGTTTAATAGGCATAGCATTGCATGCATAAATTGTTGTGGACAGTATGGCCATTTTAACAATACTGATTTTTCCCATCCATGAGCATGAAACATGTTTCCATTTGTGTCATCTCTGACTTCTTTTAGCACTGGTTTGTAGTTCTCATTGTAAAGATCTTTCACCTCCCTAGTTAGCTGTATTTCTAGGTATTTTATTCTTTTTGTGGCAATGGTGAATGGGAATTCCTGATTTGGCCCTCAGTTTGACTGTTGTTGATGTATAGCAATGCTAGCAATTTTCGCACACTGATTTTGTATCCTGAGACTTTGCTGAAGTTGTTTATCAGCTTAAGAAGCTTTTGGGCTGAGACAATGGGGTTTTCCAGATACAGGATCACATCACCAATAAACACGAGATAATTTGACTTTTTCTCTTCCTGTTTGGATACGCTTTTTCTTGCCTGAATGCTCTGGCTAGAACTTCCAATACTATATTGAATAGGAGTAGTGAAAAATGGGATCTTTGACTTTTGCTGGTTTTCAAGGGGAATACTTCCAGCTCTTGCCCATTCAGTATGATGTTGGCTGTGGTTTTTGTTATTTGTGAGTCTTATTATTTTGAGGTATGTTTCTTCAATACCTAGTTTATTGAGAGTTTTTAACATGAAGGAGTGTTGAATATTGTCTAAAGCCTTTTCTGCATTTACCGAGATAATCATGTGGTTTTTGTCTTTAGTTCTGTTTATGTGGTGAATCACATTTATTGATCTGTGTATGTTGAACCACCTTTGCATTCTAGGGATAAAGCCTACTTGATCATGATGGATAAGCTTTTGGATATGCTGCTAGATTAAGTTTGCCAGTATTTTGTTGAGGATTTTTGCATCAATGTTCATAAAGGACATTGGCCTGAAGTTCTGTTTGCTTGTTTGTTTTGATGTGTCCCTTCCAGGTTTTGGTATCAGGATGATGCTGGCCCTGTAGAATGAGTTAGGGAGGAGTCCCTTCTCCTTAGTTTTTTGGAATAGTTTCAGGAGAAATGATGACTGTTCTTTATTGTACATCTGTAGAATTTGGCTTTGAGTTTGTCTGGTCCTGGGCTAATTTTGGTTAGTAGGTTATTTATTACTGCCTCAATTTCAGAGCTTATTATTGATCTGTGCAGGGCTTCAATTTTCTTCCTGGTTTGTCTTGGAAAGGTGTATGTGTCCAGGAATTTATCATTTCTACTAGATTTTCTAGTTTACGTGCATAAAGGTGTTCAAAGTATTCTCTAATGGTTGTTGTTATTTCTGTGGGGTCAGTGGTAATATCCCCCTTGTCATTTCTGGTTGTGTTTATTTGAATCTTTTCTTCTTTATCAGTATAACCAGTGGTCTATCTGTTTTATTAATTTTTCAAAAAAAAAAAAACAGGTCCCGAATTTGTTGATCTTTTGAGTGTGTGTGTGTGAGTGTGTGTGTGTGTGTGTGTGTCTCCTTTGTTCAGCCTGATTTTGGTTATATCTTGTCTTCTGCTAGCTTTGAGGTTGGTTTGCTCTTGATTCTCTAGTTCTCTTAGTCATGGTGTTAGGTTGTTAAATGATGATCTTTCTAAATTTCTGATACGGACATTTAGTGCTATAAATTTCCCTCCTAATGCTACCTCAGTTGTGTCCAGAGATTCTGGTATGTTGCATCTTTGTTCTCCTTATTTTCAAAGAACTTCTTGATTTCAGCCTTATTGTCATTATTTACCCAAAAGTCATTCAGAAGCAGATTATTCAATTTTCGTATAATTGTATGGTTTTAAGTGAGTTTCTTATTCTCCATTTCTAAGTTGATTGTGCTGTAGTTTGAGAGACTGCTTGTAATGACTTCAGTTCCTTTGCATTTGCTGAGGACTGTTTCACTCACAATTATGTGATCAATTTTAGAGTATGTGCCATGTATAGATGAAAAGAATGTATATTTTGTGGCTTTTGGGTGAAAAGTTCTGTAGATATGTATCAGGTCCTTTTGATCCACTGCTGAGTTCAGATACTGAATATTTTGCCAATTTTCTGTCTATGTGATCTGTCTAATATTGTCAGTGGGGTGTTAAAGTCTTCCTATATTATTGTGTGGGAGTCTAAGTCTCTTTGAAGATCTCTAAGAACTTGCTTTATTAATCTGGGTGCTTCTGTGTTGGGTGAGTATATATTTAAGAAAGTTAGGTTATATTGTTGAATTGAACACTTCACCATTATGTGATGCCCCTTTTTGTCTTTTTTGATCTTTTTTTGGTTTAAAGTCAATGGTGTCTGAAAGTAGGATTGCAACTCATGCTTTCTTCTGTTTCCCATTTGCTTTGTAGGTTTTTCTCTATCTCTTTATTTTGAGCATATGTGTGTCATTGCATGTGAGATGACCCTCTTGTAGACAGCATACCAGTGGGTCTTGGTTCTTTATCCAGCTTGCCACCCTGTGCGTTTTCATTGGGGCATTTAGCCCATTTAAATTTAAGATTAGTATTGACGTGTGTAAATTTGGTCCTGTCATCATGATGTTAGGTGGTTATTTTGCATACTTGTTTAAGTGGTTGCTTTATAGTGTCACTGGTCTGTGTTCTTTAGTGTGTTTTTGTAGTGGCTGGTAACAGTCTTTCTTTTCCATATTTAGTGATTCCTTCAGGAGTTTTTGTAAGGCAGGTCTGGTGGTAACAAGTTTCCTCAGCATTTGCTTATCTGAAAAGTATGTTATTTCTCCTTCACTTATAAAGCTTAATTTGGCCAGATATGAAATTATAGGTTGGAATTTCTTTTCTTTAAAGATGTTGAATGTTGGCCCCCAATCTCTTCTGGCTTGTAGAGTTTCAGCTGAGAGATCCACTGTTAGTCTGATGGGCTTCCTTTTGTAGTTGACCTGGCCTAATCTCTAGCTGCTTGTACTATTTTCTTTTTTATTTTTGTTTTGACCTTGGAGAATCTCATGATGATGTGTCTTGGGGATGACCTCATGGAGAATCTTACTAGGGTTCTCTGCATTTTCTGAATTTGAATGTTGGCCTCTCTAGCTAGGTTGGGTAAGCTCTCATAAATCATATTCTGAAATATGTTTTCCAAGTTGATTCCCTTCTGCCCATCTCTTTCAGGTACATGGACCAGTTGTAAATTTTGTCCTTTACCCAATCCCATGTTTCTCGGAGGTTTTGTTAATTCCTTTTTATTCATTTTTCTGTATTCTTGTCTGCCACTTATTTCAGAAAGACAGTCTTCAAGCTCTGTAGTGCTGGGATAACTGGCTAGCCATATGCAGAAGATTAAAAGTGGGCCCCTACCTTACACCATATACAGAAATCAACTCAAGATAAATTAAAAACTTAAATATAAATCCCAAAACTATAAAACCCCTTGAAGGAAACCTACATTAATATCATTCGGGACATAGACATAGACAAAAATTTCATGATGAAAATTGTAAAAGCAATTGCAACAAAAGCAAAAATGGACAAATGAGATTTAATTAAACTAAAGAGTTCTGCACAGCAAAAGAAACTGTCAACAGAGTAAATAGATAATGTATAGAATGGGAGAAAATTTTTGCAAACTATGCATTCAACAGAGTTCTAATACCCAGCATCTATAAGAAACTTAAACATGCAAATACATGGGACAGAGTGAGAAAAAGAGTTTATTATGGAATTTTCTGACAGTTTTAAAAATATTATACAAATATCTAACATATATGAAGAAAATGAAAATAACTACAAATTAATAAGCTAAAGGCAGCCAACCAAACAAAAAAAAGGACAAAAGATTTGTTTCAATACTTTACAAAAATTATTTAGGAGTTTTTAGAAAGTCAGTTGAGAGAGTTTGAAAGGAGAGGATGGATGAATAAAAACCTGCTTTTGGATGAGGAGGAAAGGACGGAACCTCAAGAAACGGTGGAAGCATTGTCCTTAGATGACAGGAAGAAGAGGATTTGGGTTGTAAGAGGAAGAAGAAGATCTGAGTTGTAAGAAAAAGGAAGGGAAGGGGAAGATGGAGCTATGATTGATTCTAAGATTGATATGTTGGTGATGATCAGAAAGTTCTCTTTTAAGAGCTTCTCTTTTCAAAAAGGATGCTGTCTTCTGATGAAAACAGAATCAGAATGAGTGAAACATGGAAGTTTGAAAAGAGTGAACATCAACACTGGAAACTCAAGAGTGTGTTAAACAGAGAAAATTAATAGAAACCAGGAAACACTTAAGGTGTATTTGAAGTTTGTTGTCTTGAATTGATGTATTCATTAACTCTGGAATCAATTTACTGTATTTGGTGAACCCAGCTTTCAGTGGAGTTCTTCTTAATTTTCGCCTGCTGTTCTACTTGTTCCAAATGTGTGTATCATGTATTTTTTCTTTTAGATTTTTCTACCTAATTAGCTTTGATTCTGTCATCAGTATTGATTTTGGCTAAAATAAAACACATATATGTCTTTTAGTGGCTTACCAATTAATTTTCCTTATACAATAAAAGGTCTCAAGATAGAGTTCTTTCAGTAGGGCGAAAATATCAAGGCTCTAGAGGGAGGTATATGCAAATATTTTGATTTTTCTTTCATGATTATAAGATGAATTCTGCAGTCCCAAATACTGTCTTCTTACCAAAATCTGAAGCAAGAAGGAAGGGACAGAAATAGAGATTTCCTATTAGTAAATAAACAAACAAAAGCTTCCCAGAAGTGCCTTCTACTCTCCATCTTGATTTATTTTCTTAAGGCTGTCTCCAACTATGAGATTTTGTTTTTAAGAAATTGAGAGGAATGTTTACTTGATAACTAACTGGAGTATTTACTACAGTTCACCCTTCAATAACATTTTTGCAATGTCTTCAAGTTTCTTCCCTCTGTTACTTTATTGCATACATGTAGAAGCTCCAAAGCTGGGTATTTGTGACAAAATAAGAAGATAATAATCAGAAGTAGAATTTTTACCTATAACATAAATAGAGAGAAATGACAATTCACAAGATTTGTTCATCAGAGCTAATAAGTGAAGCAAAGTGGAATAAAAGGACATTGGTGATGAGAAGGTCAAGGAAGTAAACATTAAAAAGCAAAATGATTACTAGACAGCTCCAGACAAATACAATTTTAAATTGACGTTTTCTTTTTTCTTTTTTCTTTTTTTTTTTTGAGATGAAGTTTTGCTTTTGTTGTCCAGGCTGGAGTGCAATGGCGCAATCTTGGCTCATCACCACAACTTCCGCCTTCTGGGTTCAAGCGATTCTCCTGCCTCAGCCTCCCGAGTAGCTGGGATTACAGGCATGCACCATCACGCCCAGCTCATTTTCTGTATTTTTAGTAGAGATGGGGTTTCTCCATGTTGGTCAGGCTGGTCTGGAACTCCTGACCTCAGGTGATCCACCTGCCTCGAACTCCCAAAGTGCTGGGATTACAGGCACGAGCCACTGTGCCCGGCTGCTTTTTTCTTTTTTAAAATAATCATTGCACATTTAAAAAATTTAAAATATTTTAAAACAGAAGATTTAAAGAAGATTTATTTATTTCTAATTATCTATCTACTATTCTAGGCACAGTTCATGCAGAAGTATGTCCTAAAACTCCTCAAGCTGCACACAGACTAGGAAATATACATCAGTAAAAGCAGACAAATTGATAAATTTCCAGTCTTAAATCAAGAAAGTTTATTATATACACTTTTTCTATCAGATTTAATTCAATATAAAAATAATGATAAACCCGGAATAAATGTAGGAAAATCTAATGAACATATTATTATATTCTTGTAACAACTATTTCAGTTTCTTATAATGCTTTTATTTATATATACATATTTATCTTCAATTCACAAATAATTATATGTATTTATGGTGCACAACATGATGGTTCAATATAGTATAACTTGTGGGATGGCGAAATCAATCCAATTAATATATGCCTTCAAATACTTTTTATTTTTTGTGGTAGCAAAAACTTGAAGAAGATATATAAACTTGAAGAAGATATATAGAGTGAAATGACAAACATCTATGTGCCCACTTCCCCACATATATGATCTTCACGATCTCTCTTTAGAAGTAACCACTATCCCCAATTTTGCATTTATCATCTCCCCTGCATGTCCTTATTATGATTTTATGTAAATAAATGTTTTCAAAATATTCAGTTATATTTTATGCTGCCATATTGTACTGAATATACTCATCTTCTTATCTTCAAATTATTATCACTCTTTCATGTGAGATTTATCCCTACTGACAGTGAAAAGTTTAGTCCTTTTGTAGTAGGGTGTAATATATTTGCTACTTCTCCAGTAGATGAATTATTCCTGTCCTATTGGTGTTACAAGTAGCCATTCAAGTCGTTTTGGGCAATGAAATGTGGAGAAAAGAATGCACATCAATGGTCCATCTTTGTAACTTCTTCCTGTCTTCCTTGAAAGGCTTGAATTGTATAGAGGGATCTCTATTTATTTCCATAGTGCAAAGGTAGGAGAACAGATCAGAGACTAACCTAGGATGTAGTGTAAGAGAGTGATACATATTGTTGTTGAAAGTAGTAAGGGTCATAGGTTACCACAGAATAATTTATCTCTGGCTGACTGATATTACTTAGTTTCATTGTTGTTGACTATTTTATTAAATAAATACACCAAACATTTTATTCACTTTTGTAGATTATTATGAACTATACTCTTTACCAATTCATATGTCGCAACCCTCACCTCCAATGTGACTGTATTTGCAGACAGAATTTTTAAAAGGGGAATTAAAATTAAATGAGGTTATAAGAGCAAGACCTTAATCCAATATAACGAATGTCTTTTAAGAGAAAGAAGAGACACCAGGTATGCATATGAACAGAGAAAAGGCCAGGCAAGGGCACAGGAGAAGGGAGCTGTCTGCAAGCCACAGGAGACACCAAACCTGCCACAATGTTGATCTTCAACTTTCAACCTTCAGAATTGTGAGAAAATACATTTCAATTGATTAAGCCATCAGTCTGTGGTATTTTATTTTGGCAACCCTACCAAACTAATAGATAAATGGACAATAAATTTTTGAGTTGTTTTCTAGTGTGAAAACTCATTTGATAAACTTACTTGTTCATATTTTTTTGTGCAGAAATTTGAGAACTTCTCTTTCATATAAGCTAGAAGTGAAAACATTGAATCAATAGAAGCCGTATATTCAATGTAGATGTTGATTAACTGGCTTTGTTGGTTTACAGTCTTACCAACTTACATGTGAATTCCCATGTTCCACACCATTGCCACTATTTGTTAGTGGTTAGCTCTTCAAAAACATGCAGTCGCTTGTTGATTTTAGTTAAGCTACTTCAGACAGCACATATGACAAACATTATTGTATCTCTATTAATACATGTATAATGAACACTTCTGGTAGATACTTTCTATTCTACATGGAAGATATTAACATACTCTTATTGCCAAACTGAATATGAGGGACCATAATTACCAGATGGAGTTTGCAAAACTCTCAGATTAACTAATTCTTAAAATGGAGTCAATCCTAGCATTTTGTGCTTTTATGCCAAAATTATCTGTTGAAGATATAAAATAGATTGATGCTAGATATTTACAATTGTGTAGTCAACAAAAATATTAACTCTTGATCATCAATAAAAATGTATTTTCTTATGAATACTAGATTTATGCTTGTCAGGCAAATCTACATTATTCAGAAACATTAAGTGAAAAGGAAATTTTGATTGGCATTTTACAAAAGTTTGTACAAAATTTAATTCACACAGTTTTTAATAACAACATAGTTTATGGAGATTTTCCATCACTGAAATAAAGAAAATTTAGAAAAATATTGTTGTTGCTTTCTGAATATAAAATACTTGAATCCCATGTAACTAATATATGCTGTCTAAAATTATCATAGTTCTGAAGAATATAATTAGAGAATTGGCACCATTTAACATCTACAAATTGAAAAAAGTAGCAGTAAAATTTAAATTACCAGTGGAATGTGTCCAGGTTCTTGGCATTTTGAACAAATAATTGGATAAAACACAAAAACAAAGACATGAAAGAAAAGCACATATTTATTGAAATGAATGTACACTCCACAAAGTGAGCAGGCTCAAGCAAGTGTCTCAAGAGCCTAGTTACAGAATTTTCTGAAGTTTAAATACCCTCTAGAGGTTTCTCATTGGTTACTTGCTGTATGCCCTATGTAAATGAAGAGGATGAAGTGGAGTTACAAAGTTATTTACTTGGTGTACACCCTATGCAAATGAAGAGAATGAAGTGAGGTTATCAAGTTATTTACTTTGTGTACACCCTAGGCAAATGAAGAGGATGTCTTCTGTCATAGTTGAAGTACAGTTGCAAAGTTATTTACTTGGCCATAAAAAGTCAAGTTTTCTCCCTAGAACTTAAGTTCTAGGAAGTCCTTAAGTTCCCTGCCCCCAGAACCTATTCTCCTGCCTCAAGTTGAACAAATTCAACATGCAAGTACAAATCTCAAGTCAAAATTTACCTTTTAGTCTCACATCTGACAATTATTTATGGTGGTTACTAAACCTATGGAAACATAGAAATACCACTGGACACCTTAACTCCTCTGTTGCCAGCAGGCATTACCTCATTATGTAATAGAATCAGGAATAAATTTTTTCAGACCTAGTAAAATGAATCAATTAGAAACCTGATGAAATTACAATGGAATTGCAAACAGATTAATTCTAATAAAATTCATGCAGTAGTGATACAATATAAAGTACTATAGCCTCTTATGTGACCAAAAAGAAGCATGATTTATAGCCTGTTTGTTGACTTAAATTTTAGTAGTCCAAATATAGGAGAAAAGAAAAAAAAGTGATCTATCAAAAGAATAAGAGAAATATGACAATTTATGCTAGCTGTATACATAAACACATATTTTGCTATTTTGACTAAATAAAATGTTTGAGATCATGTGTATGTTTATTACTATTTTGCTTTTGTTGCAGAAAAGAATGTAATAATTTCTCTGGTTAAGAAAAACAAAACAAACAAACAAAACATAAGTAGGTAGTTAAGGCACAGAATGCTAGTTGTGCCTCTAAGCATATTATCTCCTGATTGTTAGTTTTACTCAATCAGTCCTGCCTGTCCAATAAAAACTATATTTTCAAAATATTACAGAATTTTGCAAAAAGCATTACAGAAAATCATTGGTCTCATGATTACTGTGCACCTGAAGTGCAAGATAAATATTAGACTTTTTCAGACATAAAGTAAAATATAACCATTGTCTATGCCCCCAAAGCCTTGGTGGTATATTTGGCAAGATGAAAGATATAATCATTTACATAAAAATTTGACTTAGTTCAAGACAGTAGAGTATAGACACTAAATATTTTCGTAAGTGTTTCCCAAGGGAACTTGAGTTAAACAATAGAGTGTTTGATGATCTGGATTTTAGATAAATTTATGTATATTGAAGAAGGACAATGTAGCTACAGAAATCATTTATAAAATTTTCATATTATGTACATGTCAGAGAAGGAGCTGTGGAATATGTTAGTGAAACTTCTGGAATAAATAAGATTTAATTTGATTGAAAAGCAATTAGATTTGTGAACAAAATCTTTAAGGGTGAAAATTACAATAAAAGACTACTGATTTTTCTAATTTCTGAGGAAGTATTGTAATAGAGATAAGGAGGATTTGACAAAGGTGTTTCAGTCAACAAAACAAAATGTCCCCCTCAATTTTACAAATTAAAGCTATTATTAAAATTTAATAAAATTTAGTCAACTAGTCAGCCTGAGAAATTCCTTCTTTGACAATATTTTAAATTGTGTCTAGTATTAAGCATACCTTAAAATGTCCAAAAGCATCTGAAAGTTTCAGAAATACTATCAAGTCTAAGGCTATGGCTAGAGATTTTGATTTAGAAGTGATGTAAAGCAATAATAGCCAGGCGCAGTGGCTCATGCCTGTAATCCCAGCACTTTAGGAAGCCGAGGCAGGAGGTTTGCTTGAAGCCAGAAGCTTGAGACTAGCTTAGGCAACAAAGTGAGGTCATGTCTATTAAAAAATAATATAAAATAGAATAAAATAAAATAAAATAAAGCAATATTAGAAGACTAGAGGTAGATAAAGTCATAGGAAGGGTTAAAATTGCCCAAATTAAAATATAAGGTCTTTGGAGAGATAAAGATCTGAAATTGGATTGGGGGTCAGCAATGAGTTTTCACATAACAGATTCAGTGGCCCAAGGAAGGAACAGAAGAAATTGCAGAAAGGTTTAAATAAATTAAAGACCTCACACATTTCTTAAAACATTTTAAAATCTTTTCAAGGGAAAAGAAGAAGAATAGGTACTGTTTGGAGAATGAGCTTTGAGGGACTTTCTTCATTTTTCAGTAATGTCTGAGCTTGAATATAATTATTATACTTATGTTTCTTTATAAGTAAACATCATATAAAATGGACTTTTTCAAAGTCATAGTTAATAATAGAAATTAGTTCTTGAGACCACATTCTTCACTGTAGTGCTTCAGCTAGAAATTATTTTATTAACTAGTCCCCTAATTTGTTTTATTTGTTTTCCCCCATAGAATATAACTCCAAGAGACAGGGTCATGTCTGTTCACTTCAGTATTTTGTCCCCAGTGATGAACGTATGTAGGCACAAAGCAGATATTTTTTAAATAAATGATTTGCAAATCCTAGGATAAGTTCACAATGGCAGAGTGTTTTAATTTCCAATGTTGTTCCTATTTTTTATAATGATTAGAAATATTGTAATACTTATGTTAATGAAATAATCTGGGCATGAAAAGGCAACTGCCACATGACCTCACTTATATGTGGAATCTAAAAAAGTTGATTTTATAGAAGTGGAGAGTAGATGGTGATTATCAGGGACTGAGGAGGAGGATAGGGGAGAAGTTCATCAAAAGGTACAAAATTTCAGTGAGATAGATAGAAGAAATAAGTTCAAGAGATCTATTGTAAAACATGGTAACTATAGTTAATAATGTACTGTAGTCTCAAAAATGACTTAGAGAGCAGATTTTAAATGTTCTTACCTCAAAAATGGTAAGAATGTGGGGTAATGCATATGTGAATTAGCTCAATTTAGCCATGCCACAATGAATACATATTTTAAAACATGTTGTAGATGACAAAAATGTACCATTTTTGTTAATTAAAATATTGCTAAAAATAAATATAAAATACCAATAACCATTAAAATCATTTGTATATTTTTTCTGTTTTTTTGTATCATTCATTACATAAAACAGTGTAATTTCTCTCTGTGTATATCAGTGATTTATACTACGTTTTGGTGAGATATCAAACAATCAGAAATTGCCAGCAGGTTATAATTGAGTTTTATATATCACTGATGCTCTAAGTCCACTATGGACATAGTAGGTTGACAGGATAGCTCTTCTCATTAACTGAGCCTTATAGCGGCTTCACATCAACACACACCTCCAAGGTCACTGTAGCAGAGGAAGCAGGGATGTAACTCACATATTTACTCTCAAACTTCCCACATGTAACCCATACAACTTAATGCCTGACTAGTCACATTAGCTCATGTTTCATTTTCAAAAGCAAGGTTTGTGGTCATGACTACTTTCAAGAAAAGAATTAACTGCTACCCTACCATTTTTCTGGAACATAAAAACCTAGAACTATTTAGTAAATAGCAATACTGACTGTCGAGCACTTTCAGTTCACTGTTTGTGGAATTTGCTCTAATCATAGGAAATTTTAAAAATATTGGTTTGCATTACACAAATATGGTTGAAAAGCACAAGTGTAACAATTTATTCAAGTTATGCTTAAAAATATAATTTGCAAAAACATCACAATTCAATTTAAATCACTAATTATAAAATGAAGCAATAAAAAGAATTAATATTACAAAGATGTAATAGTCAAATTTAGCACAGTATATGCCATAGTAGTGAAAGATGCTAAATAGTAAGAGAATAGTTGAGAATTATTATCGTAAATGTGATAATTGGTGATGATGCTGGGGATCCATTTTTTAAAATATGAAGAAACTACTTAAGTTTTTCTAATGACTTAATATCTGAACCAAGAAACCATGGTTGTACATGGCAATTGGGATTGCAGTGTTTCATTACGGTAAGCTATGATTATAGTGATACAAGATTTATCTATGTAAATACAAGAAAGAAAAATAAAATATTTGCTATTTCAGTTTTAATAGCAACACATTCTTTAATGTTCTAATGTTGTTTTTCATAAAAACATATTGAGAGAAAAGTTTTTACATTGAGGGATTCAGAAGGAGCATGGTCTGCTCAGATGATTATCAGGAAATAAGCAATTATTATTTTAAATGAGTAAGCACAAAAAATCAATTATCATTTTACAGATAAACTGAAAACTAAATGTCATTATTATTTTCATTAGATCACTCCTCCCATTTTGTTCTTTATGCTCTTTTCAAATTTTAAAGCAGAGCTTCAGTGATTTGTGTGGAAATTATGATTAATAACTTCAACAGAAAGTTTTTTCTTTTTAAGTAGTCATTCAAATAATGAATCATGCTGAAATAGACCTATATGTCTTTACAGTTTTATGATTGCATAATAACTGAGGTAACTGTTAAAATATTATAGTTTCTAATCTGATTTAAAACTGTCTTTGCATTACATTCAGTTGGATACAGAATTCATTTTGCATATCTGTTTCTTTTTCTGTCTTATCGTTAACACACATTTAGCAGATAAATATGTCAAATTCCAGTCTTCAGTGAATAATTTATTATAGTTGTCTTTCATCCCTGGTAACATGAATTCTAATGTCATTTTTAATAAATTAGAATTTTACCCAAATGTTCTGTTATCATGTATCTACATTTAATAATCTGTGCTATCATTGTTCTTACTTATTGAAGTCTTAATTAAAGTCTTCAAATAATGAGAAAAGTTTTAAGGAAAATGTTACTTTAGAGAGCCTAAAAAATGCTGTTTAGTGTTTAAATGTATTAATATTTCTGTATGACAGATTTCTCAGAGCAGTAAAAAATACCAATTACAGATTTTTTAATACAGAAACAAAATATATTGTTACTGATTAGTTTCCTTCAATGAAATTTTCACAAGACATTCTGAATAAATTAGTAATGAGGAGCCAATGGTCTTCATTATAATATACTTATTTAAAAATTTCAACAGTAGGAATATTGTGTGAAAGGAATACAAAATTATTCTGTCTCAAATAAAAATGTTTGTTATTTTCCATCCATACAATACAAAAATTTACGTTTCTAACTTGGCATAAAAGGTAAAAATGGAGTTCATATTTTACATCTCAAGAAGGGGTACAACGTGTTGAACAAATATTTTCAGTTAGATTTACTGCTTGGCTTATGTTCACTGATATTTTATAAGTTATCTTTATTATATATCTAAAAAAACTTATTTAATTCTCATCTGTCTTCAATATATATTTATACACTTATTTTGTGAATACCAAAACATGAATAAATCAGATTTCTATTATCTGCAAAGTAATCAAAGTTTGTGACTGTGTGACTGTATATTATTCTGAAAACATAATATAGACTAATGTGATTGTTCCTGAAAAGTTCCCTTTTCTCTCTTTTTATGCTGAGTTCCATGAATATTGTTATTCTCCATTTATTTCTAAATCATATTGGTATCAGAAGGTATAACATATATTTTCATTTATATAGCAAAATATTTTAATAAATTTCCAGTGATATTAAGATTGTTATATAGGATAATATATCTTTGAAAGCTATAAAGTGGTACACATGTTAAGTCATATTATACATAAAGCAAATAACTGAAATTTAGGATTCATGGAAATAGTTCATACTGCAACTGGAAAAATAGAATAGTCTATGCTAAGATGTTCATCAAGAAATAAATTATTAATTCAGATAGATAAAAATATCAGTTATAGACTTAGATCAAAAGTAAAAATGAAATATGATTATTATCTCTTAAGATTTCTCCTCCTCTTTTGCCTCTTGTGCCAGCTCTGTAAATTTTCACAATGATGTGATAGATGACTTTAAGAGCTTGCTCTTTTTTTGTTTGTTTCCTAATCTGTATTTTGTCCTGAATTATTTGTCAAACTATTTCCATGACTTCAAAGAAACTTAATGAATACTTCCATGCTATATGTTGTTCATTCTTCTCCAACATCATAATTGGCAGATTGTCAGGGAAAATACTATTACCTCCATCTTGTAACATTACTGATATAGCAGTTTTAAAGCTCTTGCAGCTTTCAAGATATGTGACAGAATATTTTATCATTAGGCTATTGGTAAAAATAACAATTGAAGAGTGGACGTTTTAGAAATATATAGAGTTTATAGGAACATATGTATGATGACTGTTGATAATTGACAACTGTAAAGTTTCAGGGGATTTGTAGACAGAGGCTGTTAGTGAGGTTATTAAAAATAAGTTGCCTTCAGTGAAATTACTTACAAATATAAGTAAAAAGATGGTTAGATGATTTATTGTTACTATTTAATAACTTGTTTCAAAAAAGGTTAACCCTTATTCCATCACTAAGATTTTGTAACAGACATGTGCAGGTTTGTTATATAGGTAAACTCATGTCATGGGGTCTCACTGTATAGATTATTTCATCACCCAGGTATTAATCCTACTACCCATTAGTTATTTTTCCTGATCCTCTCCCTCCTTCCACCTTCCATGCTCAGGAAGTCCCCAGTGTCTGTTGTTCTATGCGTCTATGTGTTCTCATCATTTAGCTCCCACTTATAAATGAGAATATGTGGTATTTGGTTTTCTGTTCCTGCTTCATCCATGTTCCTACAAAAGATATAATCTCAATCTTTTTATGGCTGCATAGTATTCTATGCTGTATATGTACCATATTTTCTTTATCCAGTCTATCATTGATGGGTATTTAGGTTGATTCCATGTCTTCGCTATTGTGAACAGTGCTGCAATAAACATACACATGCATATGTCTTTATAACAGAATGATTTATATTCCTTTGGGTATGTATCCAGTAATGGGATTGCTAGGTCGAATGGTATTTCTGTCTTTAGGTCTTTGAGGAATTGCCACATTGTCTTCTACAATGGTTGAATTAATTTACATTCCCACCAACAGTATATAAGCCTTCCATTTTCTCCACAACTTCGCCAGCATCTGTTATATTTTGACTTTTTAATGATAGCTATTCTGGCTGGTGCAAGATGGTATCTTGAGGTTTTGATTCGCATTTCTCTAATAATAAGTGATATTGAGCTCCTGTTCATATGTGTGTTGACCACATGTGTGTTTCCTTTTGAAAAGTGTTTATGTCTCTTGCCTACATTTTTATGTAGTTGTTTATTTTTTTCCTGTAAATTTAAGTTCTTTATAAATGCTGGACATTAGACCTTTGTTGAATACAAAGTTTGCAATTTTTTTTCATTCTATAGGTTGTCTGGTTATTGTTGATAGTTACTTTTGCTATGCAGAAGCTCTTTAGTTTAACTAGATTCCATTTGTTAATTGTTGCTTTTGTTGCAATTGTTTTTGGCTTCTTTATCATGAAATCTTTGGCCATTCTTACGTCCAGAATGGTATTTCCTAGGTTGTCTTCCAGGGTTTTTATAGTTTTGGGTTTACATTTAAGACTTCAATCCATCTCGAGTTGATTTTTATATATGGTGTAAGGAAGGGGTCCAACTTCAATCTTTTGCATATGGCTAGTCAGTTATCCCAGCATCATTAATTTAATCCAGAGTCCTTTCCCCATTGCTTGTTTTTATCAGGTTTGCCAAAGATCAGATGATTTTGGATCTGTGCCCTTATTTATGGGTCCTCTAATCTATTCCATTTGTCTAGGTGTCTGTTTTTGCACCAGTACCATGCTATTTTGGTTACTGTAGCCTTGTAGTATAGTTTGAAGTCAGGTAGCATAATGCCTCCAGCTTTGCTTTTTTTGCTTAGGATTACCTTGGGTATTTGAGCTGCCTTTTGACTCCATATGAATTTTAGAGTAGTTTCTTCTAGTTCTGTGAAGAATATCATTGGTAGCTGGATAGGAATGGCATTGAATTTATAAATTGCTTTGGGCAGTATGGCCATTTTAACAATATTAATCATTCCTATCCGTGAGCATGAAATATTTTTCCATCTATTTATGTCATCTCTGATTTATTTGATTAGAGTTGTGTAGTTCACAATGCAGAGATTGTTCACTCCTTAGTTTGCTGTATTCCTAAGTATTTTATTCTTTTTGTGGCAATTGTGAATGAGATTGCACTTCTTATTTGGCTCTTGGCTTGACTGTAGTTGCTGTGTAGGAATTCCAGTGACTTTTGTACATCGGTTTTGCATCCTGAGACTTCACTGAAGTTGTTTATTAGTTTAAGAAATTTTGGCACCAAGACTGTGGGCTTTTCTACATACAGAGGATCATGTCATCTGCAAACAAGGGTAGTTTGACTTCCTCTCTTCCTATTTTGGATGCCTTTATTTCTTTCTCTTGCCTGATTGCTCTGGCCAGAGCTTCTGATAATATGTTGAACAGGAGTGGTGAGAGAGGGCATCTTTGTCTTGGTCAGCATTTCAAGGGGAATGGTTCCAGCTTTTGCCATTCAGTATAATGTTGGCTATGGGTTTATCATAGATGGTTCTTATTATTTTGAGGTATGTTTCTTCAATACATAGTTTGAGAGTCTTTAGCATGAATCGTTATTGAATTTTATCATACGCCTTTTCTGCATCTATTGAGATAATGATGCTGTTTGTCTTTAGTTCTGTCTATGTGATGAATCACATTTATTGATATGTGTATGTTGAACCAACCTTGCATCCCAAGGCTGAAGCCTACTTGGTCACAATTAATAAGATTTTGGATGTGCTGCTAAATTTAGTTTGCCAGTATTTTGTAGAGGATTATTGCATCGATGTTCGGCAAGGATATTGGCCTAAAGTTTTCTTTTTCTTTTATTTTTTTATGTGCCTCTGCCAGGTTTTGGTATCAGGATGATGCTGGACTCATAGAATGAGTTAGGGAAGAGTCTCTCCTCCCATTTTTTGGAACAGTTTCATTCAGTAGGAATTGTACCAGCTCTTTTTATGTCTGGTAGAATTTGGCTATGAATCTGTCTGGTCCTGGGTTGTTTTTGGTTGGTAAGTTATTTATCACTGACTCAATTTCAGAGATCACTTTTGGACAGTTTAGGAATTCAGTTTCTTCCTGGTTCAGTCTGGGGAGAGTGTTTGTGTCCAGAAATTTATCCATTTTTTACAGATTTTCTGTTTTGTATGCACAGAGGTGTTCATAATATTCTCTGATGGTTATTTGTATTTCTGTGGGGTCAGTGGTAATTTTCCCTTTGTAGTTTCTAATTGTATTATTTGAATTTTCTCTTTTTTCTTATTAGGCTAGCTGGCAGTCTTTATTAATTTTTCAAAAAATCAACCCCTAGATTTGTTGATCTTTTGCTTTTTTTTTTTTCGCATCTCAATCTCTTTCAGTTAAGCTCTGATTTTGGTTATTTCTTGTCTTCTGCTAGCTTTAGGGTTGGTTTGCTCTTGGTTAGTTCTTTTAGTTGTGATGTTAGGTTGTTAAATTGAGATGATTCTATTTTTTTGATGCAGATGTTTAGTGCTATAAATTTCCCTCTTAACACTGCCATAACTGTGTCCCAGATATTCTGGTATGTTGTATTTTTATTCTCTTTGTTTTCAAATAACTTATTGATATCTGCCTTAATTTCATTATTTCCCAAAAGTCAACAGGAGCAGGTTTTTATATTTTTATGTAATCCTTGTAATTGTATGGTTTTGAGTGAATTTCTTTGTCTTGGTTTCTAATTTGATTGTGCTGTGGTTTGAGAGATTGTTATGATTTCATTTCTTTTGCTTTTGCTGAGAGGAGTGTTTTACTTCCAACTGTGTGATCGATTTTAGAATATGTGCCATGTAGTGACGAGATGAATGTATATTCTGATGTTTTTGAGTGGAGAAGTTTGTAGATATCTATCAATCAGATTCATTTGAGCCAGTTTTGAGTTCAGGTTCTAAGTATTTATGTTGATTTTCTGCCTCTATGATCTGTCTAGTACTGTCAGTGGGGTGTTAAAGTCTCCTACTATGATTCTGTGGGAATCTAAGTCTCTTTGAAAGTCGTTAAGAACTTGGTTTATGAATCTGAGTGCTCCTGTGTCAGGTGCATACATATTTAGCAGTTAAATCTTCTTACTTAATTGAATCCTTTATTATTATGTAATGCCCTTTTTTGTTGTTTTAAATTTTTGTTGGTTTATTCTGAAATTAGAATCGCAACCTCTGCTTTCTTCTGTTTTTCATTTGCTTGGTAGATTTTTCTTCGTTCTTTTATTTTGACCCTATGGATGTCATTGCAAATGAGATTGGTCTCCTAAAGACAGCATGGCATTGGGTCTTGGTTCTTTATCCTGCTTGCCACTCCATGTCTTTTAATTGGGGCATATAAGGTTTATATATGAAGTTAGTATTGATATGTGTGGATTTGATCCTGTCATCATGACATTAGCTGGTTATTACGCATACTTTTTTGTGTGGTTGCTTTACAGTGTCACTGATCTGTGTACTTCAGTGTGTTTTTGTAGTGGCTGGTAATGGTCTTTCCTTTCCATATTTAGTGATTCCTTCAGGAGCTATATTATAAGGCAGGTCTGGTGGTAACAAGTTCCCTCAGCATTTGCTTTTCAGAAGAGGACCTCATTTCTCCTTCACTTACAAAGCTTTTTTTGGCCAGATATTAAATTCTTGACTGGAATTTGTTGGTTGTTTTTTTTTTTTTAAGTACACTGGATATTGGTCCCCAGTCTTTTCTGGCTTGTAGGGTTTCTGCTGAGACATTTACTGTTAGGATGATGAGCTTCCCTTTGTACATGACCTGACCTTTTTCTCTAGCTGCCTTTAACATTTTTTCTTTCATTTCAACCTTGGAGAATCTGATGATTATGTGTCTTAGGCATGAACTTCTTGTGAAGTTTCGTACTGGGGTTGTCTGCACTTCCTGAATTTGAATGTTGGCCTCTCTAGGTAGGTGAGGGAATGCTACTTTGAAATATGCTTTCCAGGTTGGTTCCATTCACCCCATCTCTTTCACAAACACCAGTGAGTCTTAAATTTGGTCTCTTTACATAATCTCATGTTTCTCAGTGATTTTGTTTGTTCCTCTTCATTCTTCTGCTCCTATTCTTGTCTGCCTGTTTTATTTCAGAAACCAGTCCTCAAGCTCTGATATTCTTTCCTCCACTTGGTGTATTGTACTATTAATACTTGTAATTGCATTATGAAATTTTTGTGTTTTTTATTCAACTCTATCAGGTTGATTACATTCTATTCTATACTGGCTAGTTTGTCTGTCCACTCCTGTATCATTTTACTGTGATTCTTCACTTTCTTGAATTGGGTTTCAATTCACTCCTGCATCTCAATGATCTTCATTTCTATCCATATTCTAAACCTATTTCTGTCACTTCAGCCATCTCAACCTGGTTTGGAACTCTTGTTGGAAAGCTAGTATAGTCATTTGGGAGAAAGAAGGCAGTCTGGCTCTTTGAGTTGTCAGAGTTCTTGTGCTGGTTCTGTCTCATCTTTTTGGGCTTCTGTTCCTTCAGTCTTTCAAGTTGCTGTTCTTTGGATTACTTTTTTTTTCTTTTATCCTATTTGATGACCCTGAGGATTCATGGCATAAGTTGGGTCCAATCAACTGGCTTTGTTTCTAGAAGACTTTAGGGGATCAAGGCTCAGCACCCAACTCCTGAACTATGTGTTCCAACTCTGGTGAACTTGTATCAGGTCCTTACTTTGTTCTCTGGCTTCTTGAGGTTAGGAACCCACTGCACTGAGGGTTAGGAGGGGAGCTACTCTTGAACCTGTGGTCTCAACACTCCAAAGGGTGGTACCAGCCAAAGAGTTTCATAGTGCAGTGGCAGTGGGATCTGTCATTGTTTGTATGGGCCAGTAGTAGTGGCAGTGGCAGCATGGTGGAGTCTGCTGTTCTCTGTTCCTAGTTTCACTCTGACAGCTGTGTTGGTGCACGGGTGAGGTGCTGGTGGGTTCAGGACTGGCCAGCTCTGTGTCCTTCAAGGCTCCCACTGCAATTGCAGTTCAGCAGGAGAGGGGGCAGCACGATCATCTGACAGCAGCAATGGCAGGGCAGGGTGCAGGCATACATGCATGCAGGCAAGGCAGGGAAGGCAATGCATACACAGGCTGGCAAAGCAATGTTGGGGGTGGCCATGAGTCTGGGGAAGCTGCAGTGGGGGGAGGGAGCATGTGGGCTGGCATGTGGCAATCAGGGATATCCCACTGGAGCTCTCTGCTGATCAGGTGCAGTCTGCCAGTGCAGGAGCTATGATATAGGCCTTCAAGAACACCTGAGGCTGCATTGCAAGAAGGCACAGCCAGGATGGGGCCCTGGGAGAGGCCAGCATACCTAGAGGTGGTCAGGTTGGACCAATCCCATCTAATGACCAAGACCGCCTTGCAGAATTCAGGTCTGACAATTCCCCTAGGACTATAGCCTTCTATGGGAACAAGTTAAACCTAGGGTGATAAGTGTCCCTGGCTATGTTCCACAACAGATGCTCCTGCACCAAACCCTCTGGGCTCTGCACCATCTGGTATGCTGTCCTTACCACCTTACCACTTCTCTAAGCAGCTCTTCCTGCCAGCTAAACTGTCCCTGGTAGTTGAAAAGAGTTTTGATACGTGATAGCCCCATGCGGCGTTTCCAACTTTCCTCTCCTTTCAGCCCAGCTTCTGTATTTTCCCTCTGTCCATTCTCAGTGCCTTTCCTCTGAAGATCTGTTAGAAGTGCACCAGTCGTCTCAGTCCCTCAGTGGCAGCTGGTCCACCTGGCTGCATCTAATCAGCCATCTTGCCCAGCAATTTATTTGCATTGTTAGTTACAAGGAGCTTACCCTGATGTCCCATTTTTCATAATTTATTATCAGACTTACTGTGATATTCTACTACTTCATAATTCTTTATAAGGCTTGCTCTGAAGTTTTGTTCTTCATAATTCTCTTTTAGAACTTCTTTCAATTGCCACTGACAATGCATGTATCATATACAGTCACATCCTCAGTATTTGGATTAAATTGAGTTTCCCTACAATATCCACAATCCTCCAACTAATTTTTTCATGTACTTTTATAATAGCCAGAAAGTTCATATAATTTCTTATTTTCCATTAAGCTCTTAGTTTCTTTCTCTTTAGCTTACAGAATTTTATCTTAAAATAATGTATATTTATTCTTGAAAGGCTTATTGATTCCACTATCATACAACACTAGACAAAACGATTATATACATTTAAATGTATTTTTATTGTTTTCTGTCATGTAATGTCAAGTATTCAAATAATTCTTCCAAAATAAATTCTTTTATAATGATTCCAAGAGCAAAGTAGTTCATAATAAACATTTTCAATATTAATGCATAGTAATACTTAAAAGAATCATTTTATTAGAAATGTATCTAATAAACTTTATGGGGCCATTTTTTTACTTGACATATATTAGAATAAAATAAATTACTTATTCCTAGGTGAAAATAGCCAATTACTCTCATTTATTTAGTTATTCTCCCTTAATAATTTTAGGCATAGTTTTATATTTATAAATAAAAACAAAAATAAAGTTTACATGTGTACATAAATAGATGGAACTGGGGAAAATAATTTCACTCATTCTTTGAATGTAGAGGCCTTTGTAGTTATAGGCTACGGATCAATAATGATCATAAATATTACTGTCAATGTTCATTTGACTGATAAATTGATTAGATCTTGCTTTCCATTACGCTAACACAACTAATTTAAAACCAGCTATCTTACAAGAGGGATTTGGTACGCTGATACTAAAGTCAGGCACTTTCTCAATTTGGAGGAACTACTAAAAATGCTTTACTAACATTTAAAAAAATACTAAATATTCTACTTGTCAATTTTTAACTTAGAGTGGTCATTCTCAAAAGAGGGAAGATTTTTGTCACGCTGGAAACATTTTGGTTGTCCCAAGTGGGAGAAACAGGCATGGTAAGGAAGAATTGCTATTGGCATCTAGTGAGTAGAGGCCGGGGTTGCTAAGTATTATACAATGTGCAGGACAGACCCTATAACAAAAGAAAACATAAGACCCTTATTTTCCTTAATACAAAAGTTGAGAAACTTTGTTTTAGGGGGACTTTTAATTGATGAAACTATAATTAGGTGAAGTTTAGGTAAACAATTGGAAATCGTTAATTTTATTACTTTTTAAAAGATGTAAAAAATCTTACATATTTAGGTAAAATTTTAATTTTGTATTACATTTTAAGGTGATATTTAAAAGTAAGAGAAGTAGAGATGGACACTTCAGAATCATAATATATAGCTAGAATAGTAATTTTATTCCATGTCTATGCTTAAGACAGAGTTGTAACAGCATACAGACCTCTGAGAAAGAGGAGCTAGTAATTACCAAAATATTGTTTTATAAAGTTGTGGTTATTATGTCATCGATTGTATTTTTGGATATCTTACAAATAAATATTCAACTGAAAAACAATTGGTTCATGTATAAGAATATTCACCAAGATGATTTTCATTCCCAGAAATGGAAAAAATGTGAATACTCAAGTTTATAGCAATTCTATGTTTTCCAGCATGTATGTTTTTTACAAAGTTTAATATTTGATTTATTAGATGATAGATAAATAGATAAACAGCTACAGACAGACAGCAAGCATGTGGTTTTGCTATAGGTTTGTCATGTGAGTGTAATTACTGCCATAGCCTCCCGCATTTCTTTCTGATGCTCTTTTGGTCGCTCAGGATGCTTCAGTAGAAGCAATGCATACTTAGTCAATGACAATATATGGAAAGATTAGGTTATTAAATTAAAATTGTCATCACTCTTTCCCTACTCAACAAAATATTGAGTTCAGGACATATTAATATAGGGCAAAATACATTACTTTTAAGGACAGAAATATCACTGTAAAAGGGAAAGGCAAGAAGTGATAGTTGGTATATGCTGTCTTGATCAAACAACATTTTATCAGTACTAATATTTTAAATTGTTTTCGTTATTTGCTCTTTTGGAAGATTTGACACTTTAAGACGTGATACTAAAATTCAAAAATGAGTAAAAATGTTATTATTTTTAGATGAAGAACTAAAAGGAGAAACTTTACAATTTCTTGACTGAAAACATGTTTGGCAGATTAGTTTTGGGAAAGGGAATTAATGCAATATGAAGATCTGGCAACTAATTCCTTTAACGTTAACCATTTCATTTTTACATGTGGAATTAATATGCATCTATACTTTTAATCATAACTGTCTGTGTCTATAGCAGCAGTTTTAATTCTTTTTTAAATCCCTCAGAATTGTTTGCTCATAGGGTCTTCTATGGTAAAAGCTCTGTTTAGTTTTTCTAATAAACTTTTCAATAAAGTATAACATAGATCAAAAAATGAAGATAAAAATAAGTAGCTATATAAAATGTTCACATATGTGTAACCATCACCCAGATCAGGAAACAGAAAATTCTAGCATATAAAAAGGTGTATCTCTTCATAAGTTTAGTTCTAAACTTATAAATGTTCCCTAGTTTGCAGCATAGAGATCTTGCACATCTTATTTTGGATGTTTTTCTATATATTCGATGATTTTGATGCTATTTTGCTCGACAATCTAAAATTTTTAACATCTTATTTTGCTATTAGTAGTACAAATAAAATGAGTTTTACAAATTGACATTTTATCATCACCTTGACTTATTCACCTATAAATTATATTATCAATGTAGATTATTTTAGGTTTTTATACATGTGCATCATATAATCTTTGATGAACAGGAAGAAAGATCCATAGAAAATATTCAAATGGGGCATGAAGAGACAAAATAGTGTAAAATACCAAAGAGGTAAGAGATGAGGACAGAGGGATTGTTTAACATAATTGAACTTAGATCTGAACAAGAAGAAACAGGGGAAAATGAAGAAAATGCTATTTAAAGCCACATTTTAATAAAAACTATGTCAAATTGAAGACAATAAAATATTCTTAAAAACGTCTAGAGGAAAAAGGCAGATCACTGTTTAAAGAAGCAACAATAGTAAGATCGTTATTCAGCTGGACAATGGAACCAGAAGACAATGGAATGGATTTTTCATGCTTAAATATAATGTGATGATCTCATTTTATAAACAATATCTATAACTTAAATGTAGAAGTAATGTATTTTCAGGTGAAATAAAACAGAGAATCGACACCAGAAATCCACATAAAAAACATACTAATTGGCATTCTGAAGGCCTAAGTAAAATGATGAGATGATAATAAACAAGAGCATTTGATAAATGTACAGATAAGTTATACATTCAAATGACTTAGAAAAATATCAGTATTGGCTTGGGTGTTAAAATATATGAAGAATTCGAATATATAGCAAAAATGGCACATAATTTGGGGAAAGGATTAAAGTAAGTTAAAAGGTTCTAATGCCCTAGAGTTGTTTAGGAAAATATAAAAATAAAAATTTATATTAGATTTTAATGAGTTGTGTGCATAGTGTAATCTCTAATATAACAATTATAATAATAGTAAAGAGTATAAATATGTCACTAGAAAGGTAATGTTAAAATTAAACTAACATATAACAAACAAACAAACAAACAAAAACCTCACTTCAAAAGGAGAGCAATATTTTTTTCTAAATAACACAAACAGGAACAATAGTAATACTAAATGGTGTATTGAGATACATATGTTTCAATAATTGCATTAACTATAACTCTATGAAGAAATAAAAGATGAAATGGAATTATATGCCACTAAAAGCAGAAGTAGAAAAATCCACCAGTGTAGTGTAATCATTTCTACTAATCTTTCTCAGTATCTTCATTTTGACTTAAGATATCAAACATGTTTATTCATACAAGAATTCAGAGGAAGAAAAATAATTTTTGAGAATAGGAAAGTAAGTATTATCAGTTTTGAGATATAAACTCACATTGTGACAAGAGATGAGTTTATATTTCTCATTTACACCAAATCTTTTCAGAAAGAAAATCAATCAAATATTGAGGTAAAGAGATATGAATAATTTTTAGATTCATTCTTTAAAACCAGCCACAAGCCTGAGTGATTTCCTCAGTACAATATCTTGTCTAAATTTTGTTCACAGTATCAAAGTTTATCTTGTCAACACCCCAGGGCAGCCAGAGGATACTAAAACTGAATCCACCCTTTCCTCTCAGTGCATCAGGAGCTGGAAGAGGAGAAAAAATCCTTTAAGGTTGAGGCTACTTAAAACTGTGAAATTTACTAGGTGCAAGGGAAGACAAAGTAGATCAATGACTTGATTATGTGTTAACGAGGTAGTTATAAATTCCTGGATAAATGTTCAGTTAAGAAACACAATGAGGGAAGGGTTTAATGGTGACAAGAAATATTCATCACAAATGATATAATCAATCAGACTCAAAGGAACTATGATTAATTTTTACTCTGAAATATCATGACCTATGAGAAGAAAAATGAAAAGTACGGCCTTAGTCTCTTTGGACTGCTGTGACAGAATACCATAGACTAAGTGGTTCACAAACAACAGCAATTTTATTTCTCACAGTTCTATGGGCTGGGAAGTCCAACAGTAAGTTGCTGGCAGTCTCAGTGTCTGGTGAGGGCCTGCTTGCTGGTTCATAAATGGTTATCTTCTCGTTCTGTCCTCACACAGTAGAAGGGATGACAAAGCTTTCCAGAGGATCTTTTATAAGAGCATTAATCTCATTAATCAGGGCTCCACTCTCATGACTTAATTACCTCCCAAAGGTTCCACCTTCTAATAACATCATATGGGAAGTTAGAATTTCAGCATGTGTTTTGGAGGGACACAAATATTCAGTCCTCAACAAGACCTACTACAGCAATTTAACAAACTTCGTTCTCACCCCTTCATTAGCTTTCCCTTTATCCAAACATACAGATTGCCGGAACCTTGAAGCATATTTAATCAGAATAGTCATATATGATGTGTACAAGTTCATATAGTCAATGCATATCTATATCTGTAAGGTCAAAGTAAAAATCACTTTGGTGGCTAAATATTAAGATATACATATTCATAATTTATTTAATAAATATCATATTAGGCATTTTTATTTTTTCCCTTGTGTAATTAAAAATGGACTAGGCTAATAAATATTTCTTTGAATCTTCAATTAAATCCTTAGTTATCAAAAATATCTTCCTAAAATCAATTGACATATAGTATGTCATTTCCTTTATCTGTCAGGATAAGGTAGTTCATGACACAGTAATAGTATAATCCATTGGTTTGTGTGCCAAAACTGTCTTTTGCTGAGTGAGGCTGCATCTCAACAAATGCTTTATGTATTCACCATGATATAGAAATATATTCATTGAAAATTGCACTCATATTCTTAAAATCTCTATCGGAAAGCGTCAGTTATCCTTTTTCACTTGCCAGCTGTTGCTCTAAGCAGCTCACATGGTCACCACTAACTTCAAAATTTTATGAATCTAAAGAAAAAGACAGAATACTTGTCTAGAGTCCTAATTATTACCATATTTCTCTTTGAAAGATTTTGCATTATTCTCTTTCCTTTTTATTTAGAATCCTATTCTAGTGTGGTCCCTAATTACTTTCTGACCTCCTGCCTTTTTATCGTCCAAACACTTTCAAAACTCCTTTGCTTATGTTATCTACTCAGTCTAAAATTCACTTCTCTCATTTTCACCTTTGGAAATACTTTTCATTCCTTTCTACTTTCAAATGTTATTTCACTTGATAACCATTCTTAATTGTTCAGTCTCCTTGCAGCCACAATTAAAGACATCCCTTTATTTGGGTATTTCACACCTTGTTAATTATACATCTCTGCAGCACTTCATTCTGCCTTGAATTGTTAGTCATTTATCTGTTACCTTGTACTATTTGAATTAGAAACTTAGTTTTACTCCACAATTTGTAGTACAATGCTTTCTAGAAAGAAGATGCATAGTAAATAATAATTAAATAAAATTGAATAGAGGCAAACATTATACTGTTTTATATTAGATTGAACCATTTGACATTACTAATATTTTATTATTTTATTTAACCTACAAAAATGGCACTTTGTGTGGTACAACCTAGTATATATTAATGTCCCTATACCAGAATTAGTGTGCAGTATTTGATACATTTTTATATGTTCGTATTTGTATTGAATTTTAAAAATTGAGAAAAGAATTTCAGCAGAAAATATAAAATATTTGAACATCCAAAATGAAGAAATTAATCATAATTACTTCATTCCCAAAACAAAAATTAGAAAAAAGTGGTTAGTTGTCATAGAAATTAAATTGCTATAAAAATCAAGACCTCTAAATTTAATGACAGTAAAATCTGTAGAATGAGAAAAATATACTATGCAAATGTATTGTCACTGTCATTCAATTATTAAAATTGGCTATTTGTATTAGAGACATTATCTTATATTTTTAGATTGTATCTGATGGTATCATAGACAAATTACATTTTTTTAAGTCTACAATATTAGAGATTCTCTTATATCGGAAGTAACATGAATGTTAAAAATAATAAAGTCACTATTTTTTTTCTTTTAATTTTTATTTTTAGTTCTGGGATACATATGCAGGATGTGCAGGTTTGTTACATAGGTAAAAGTGTGCTGTGATGGTTTGCTGCACCTATCAACAAATCACCTAGGTATTAAGCCCAGCAGGCATTAGCTATTTTTCCTAACGCTCTTCCTCCTTCCATCCAATCCCCCGACAGGCCCCAGTGTGTGTTGTTCCCCTCCCTGTGTCCATGTGTTCTCCTTGTTCAGCTCCCACTTATAAGTGAGAACATGCAGTATTTGGTTTTCTGTTGCTGCATTAGTTTGCTGAGGATAGTGGCTTCCAGCTTCATCCATGTCTCTGCAAAAGGCATGATCTCATTTCCTTTTATGGCTACATAGTATTCCATGGTGTATATGTACCACATTTGCTTTATCCAGTCTATCCTTGATGGGCATTTGGGTTGATTCCATGTCTTTGCTATTGTGACTAGTGCTGCAGTGAACATATGTATGCATGTATCTTGGTAATAGAATGATTTATATTTCTTTGAGCATATACCCAGTAATGGAATTGCTGGGTTAAATGGTATTTCTGGTTCTATAAATACCAGAAATTGCCACACCATCTCCCACAATGGTTGAGGTAATTTATATTCCCACCAACATTGTAAAAGCGTTCCTGTTTCTCTGCAACCTCGCCAGCATCTGTTGTTTCTTGACTTTCTAATAATCACCATTCTGACTGGTGTGAGAT
Organism: Pan paniscus; assembly: GCF_029289425.2. Classification (NCBI taxonomy): domain Eukaryota; kingdom Metazoa; phylum Chordata; class Mammalia; order Primates; family Hominidae; genus Pan; species Pan paniscus. The sequence continues at coordinate 44,910,183 of NC_073264.2, read as the reverse complement.
GGTATCTCATTGTGGTTTTGATTTGCATTTCTTTAATGATCAGTGATGTTGAGCTTTTTTTCATATATTTGTTGGCTGCATGAATGTCTTCTTTTGAGAAGTGTCAGTTCATGACTTTTGCCCACTTTTTAATGTTTTTTTTTCTTGTAAATTTGTTTGAGTTCCTTGTAGATTCTGGATATTAGACCTTTATCAGATGGATAGATTGCTAAAATTATCTCCCACTCTGTAGGTTGTCTGTTCACTCTGATTACAGTTTCTTTTGCTGTGCAGAAGCTCTTTAGTTCAATTAGAGCCCATTTGTCAATTTTTGCTTTAGTTGCAATTGCTTTGGCAATTTCATCATCAAATAATAAAGTCACTAATTTTTATTAGCTGGTACTACTTTTTCTTACACATTTATTTTCTTTCTTTCTTCTTTTTTTTAAGTAAGCAAATCACGTTCTATTTATTTTATATGGTCCAATGGTATAAATTACCATACAAAAAACTTAAATATTTTTAGATATTTTTACCTAACCAGAGAATAATTATAAAGAATATAAAAACTATTAAATGTAGCCCTATAATATTAAAGTCACAAACTGTCATTGCTTTGGAAGATAAAAAGTAAAAACAGAAAAGTATGATGATTTTATGCACATGATTCTTCTGTTCTTACACTTCTGTGACGATTGGAAAATTAAAAACTGCAAAGCAGTTTATGCTGTTTAAAAGTAGATGATATATAAGAGTCACTTAAGTCACAGAAGTGCTACCTGTCATTATATGTCCCACACCACTGAGAGAAATTAGGTGTTTGAAAAGCTGTAGTGCGCCTTTTACTTGAAATGCGGAGGCTTTAATTTCCTCTCTGTGGAGTAACTGTAATGTGATGATGCCTATCTGTTTAATCTGAATATGATATTCTTTCTTTATAAAAGTAAAATATAAGATCCGAAGAGGTCTTTTTTTTCAATTTGCGTTATACAATCCATTAAAATATAGCACTTCCAACCATTTCCATTACATGCAAAAATACGCCAGTTTCCTGTATTTTAAATCTCTATCACAGGACATTAAAAGGGACTTATTCTTCCTCAGTGTCTATTGAAACGTCAGTGAGACACAATTAGATAGCAAAATGATAGTGAGACCAATCTGCATACAGAACTTTTTAGAGAAAATGTTACACCACTTCTAAGTTATAGCACCTCCCTCAAGAATATAAGACAGATGAAAATTTGACAAGGGGAGATTTTGTTAAATAATTCTATAAGCCCGTTACCCTACTGATCAGGGCTTGGAAATATTTAGAATATGTAAGTATATTTGTTGCAGTATAGTACAAGGACTCATTCCTGAGCTACATCTTAAAAAGTTACAGTGGAATCGTGGATGTGGGTCTGAATTGTGCCACCTTAACCCATTCCTTCAAGAATTCTGGGGTGGAAACGCAATGCCACAGGGCCCAGGGCCTTAGAAAAGAGACCAGAGAACTTCCAGAGTTTGTTGGATTGGTAAATGTTTCCAGTGGATCTTTTGCCCATTGTGGGGTTTCTGTGAACCCTTTTGAATGGGAATTTCTGTTAGGGTGAGTCAACCTTAGCCAAAGAGAATGGATGTATTGCACCAAACATGCAGTGAATGACAAAGGAGAAAGAAGTTACGCATTAGAATAAAAAGGCAGGCATTCCCATAAGGAGGCTGCTGGGGAGAGGTTTTAGGCAAGAATCTCTAAAGAATTACAATTAGCATAATCCTATGCAGACTCATTAGGAACCCCAGCTTTCGCCAACCATTAAACCTGGAGCATTCTAGGCTACCTAGCCAAAAAAGGTACTGTCCTCCTGTTCACCTATTTTTACTCCGCATACCCTCATAGCCTGGCTGAAAGTAAAACAACTAAAGTGAGTTCAGGATTATTGGCTAGGGAAAGAGGAGCACAAGAAAGCAAATCTGCCCCAATCCCTTTCCCACTTCAGATGTGCCAAGCTAAAGAGGCCAGATAAGAAGAAAGAAGAGTTAATTTTAAATCAATTCATAACATCCAGATGTAAACATACATGCAATTGGATATGCTAATTACTATCTTGAGGCATATTTTTTGTTATTAAAGGGGCTTTTTAATATTTGTAAATTATATCAGGAAAGTAATTGTCCTATAATAGTGTACACCCAGGGTCAGGGCAGATTATAGCATTAAATATGTTAGAAAGAACTGTAGGAGGTGAAACCAAAGTTGTGTTTTGATTTAAATTTTCCTGTTATTTTATATATATTTATATGTATACATACTTATTCAATGTGCATGACATTAAAGACGTTTTTATAAATGTGAGATAAAATAAATTAGGTATTTTATTTCTTGTAAGACAAGAAAACTTCGTTTACTGATATTCTTTTCTATCCAATTGTCTCCATTAAAATCTAATAGCACAGAATTGAGAATTGATCTGAAGCAGCAGCATAAATTGATTGGCAGCCTTGTTGATGAAGATTCCTTTACTCTAAACGTATTTCTGTAAGATACAAGCGCTATCAACGACTAGTGAAGTCTTGGGATTATTTAATCTCTATTTGTTTTTCTTTCTTGCATCCAAGAAATAATTTTATAATTACATGTGTTAATTTGAATTAAGTTTTGTCCCAAGCATGCCTCCACATTTGAGTCTTTATGTAACAAACTACAACCATGTTTAGTATGTAAACTAACTGAAAGCCTAATTTAGGGGAATACTTTCCTAAGAAATAGCTGAGTACCAGCCTTACAGTGACTCATAGGCAGCCAGCTGATTCAAATAAGGCAAAATGCTGAGCTGTGACCAGGTAAGCCGTCTCTATATGTCACTTCTGTTTTCTGTTCATATGTTGTCTGACTGTGTTGCAGCCCCAGAGTTCTTGGAACTCCAGTTCTGAGGGCTGCTCGATTTGTGAATCACTTTTTATCTTAATGAAACTATGCTAAACTTAACTTGTCTAAGGTTTTATCCTTTTTATATATGTTTCCATGACTCTTTGAGTCCTACTCCATGTCCAGGTAGTAGGGTGAATATGGGCCACCTGAAGATACTAGGTCTTAATCCCTAAAACCTGTAAATGTTATCTTAAAAGTAAAAGGGGTCTTTGCAGATGTGATAGTTAAGGATCTTGACATGGAGAGATAATCTTGGATTATCTGCATGGGTCTTAACTGTAATCACAAGTAACCTTATAAGAAAGAGGCAGAGGAAGATGAACACCCACAGAAGAAGAGAAGGCATGTGACTACAGAAGAGAAGTTGGATTGAGGTGGGGCAGGGGGCACAAGTCAAGGAATGTTAGCAGCCACCAGAAGCTGAAAGAGGGAAGGAATAGTTTGTTTGTTTGTTTAATAGCATGGGAAGGAAACTTGTCCCTGCTGACTTGATTTCAGCTCAGGTGGCTCACATCTGTAATTCCAGCCCTTTGGAAGGCCAGGGCAGAAGGATCATTTGAGCCCAGAGGTTCAAGACCAGCCTAGGCAATATAGTGGGACCCTGTCACTATAAAAAAAAATAAAATAAAATAAAGAAAAAAAAAATTAGCCAAGCATGGCAGCACACACCTGTAGTAGCAGCTACTCAAGAGGGCAAGGCAGGAAGATCTCTTGTTCCTGGGAGGTCAAGGCTGTGGTGAGCCTTGATTATGCCACTGAACTCCAGTCTGGGTGACAGAGTGAGACTCTGTCTCACAAACAAACAAACAAACATAAACTGTTTTCTGGCTTCTAGTTTCCAGAACTGTGGGAAAAGAGATTTCTGTTGTCTGAAGTTACAAAGTTTGTGGCAATTTGTTATATTAGCCACAGGAAACTCATGCCGCTCTCTAACTTTTATGATCTGATCTCTCGCTCCTCTCACTACTTTTTCTTTTCCATTATTCTAAGATCCATAGCTAAAATTGACCTCAAGGGCTATTTATTCCAGTGGCTATAAAATCGTGTTTCTCAAAGGCCTATAGTTTCTGTAGAGCGTTGGTTGAGACTGAATGAAAAGACTTATTTTTAATAATAATAATAATACTTGAAGTCTGGAAAAGTCAGTGAGCATCCCAAGTTTAGTACTATTAGTGATTTATACCACAACCCTTCCTTCTCATCTTTTATGTGAAGAGAGCCCTGATTTTTAGAAGTGTCCATCCCTCAGACTCAGTATTAGATCCTGAAAATTTCAGGTCACACATTGCCTCTCTGAGGGGTGGGCATTGGGATGGATAAGTGACCTAGTTTTAGCCAAAACTATGTGAAGGGAGGAATGCTTGGGGTGGAGAGTAATGGTGATATATGAAGAAAAGGTCATTGCGGAAAAAAATATACACACACACAGAAGTGCGTGTGTGTATCAGTGTCTGGAACTGCCACAGCTATCTTGTCAATAGGGCAATTATTATAAGGATCAAAGTTGATACACTATAGATGGCAGCACAGAGAAATGGAAAGAATCTGGACCAAGTATTATATCATTGAGTCAACAAATTAATGCACCACGAGAGGTATAAACTTACTTTTAAACCATTTTGAGTTTGTTTTTTCTGAGTTGAAATTTCTGAATTGAAAAGAATAATGTTATTTTAAAGTATATTTGCACACGTAGGCCAGGTGCAGTGTCTCACACCTGTAATCCCAGCACTTTGGGAAGCTCAGGCAGGCGGATCACAAGGTCAGGAGATCAAGACCATCCTGGCCAACATGGTGAAACCCTGTCTCTATTAAAAATCCAAAAATTAGCTGGGCGTGATGGCACATGCCTTTAAGCCCAGCTACTCGGGAGGCTGAGGCAGGAAAATCTCTTGAACCAGGGAGTCACAGGTTGCAGTGAGCTGAGACAGCACCAAAAAGAAAAAAAAAAATATATATATATATATGTACATGTGAAATATGAATTAAAATAATTATAAATAAAACTAAGTCAAGGAAATAAGTTCCCTTTAAGAATTTTTAGGATGTTAATATTTATACCATCATCATAGTAATAGCTATTAGCCTAATATTTGTTGAGTACACATAAATATGCAATACAAAGATAATATACAATCTTTATTAATAAAAGAAGGCAGAGATGACAGGAAATTTATTCTATATAAAGTATTTACATGATGAGAAAAATCACTGCTCAATGTTTAGTGTCCTGGGAGGAAAACGACTAGGAAAGAGTACCTCATTTAAAAAGTTTTTTTTGCTGCTCGTTTTTATAGATTCTATTTCTATAAGTAAATACTGAATACATTAGACATTTGGGAAAATTAATAATGTTTCCAGGCCTCCTACGTTTTCAAAAGTTACTATAAAACAGAATAAAACAGTTTTGAAAAACAAATCTTGCAAGATGTTCTGTACACACACATAACATATACATATAGAAAATGTATTTTCACTTACAAATTTTATTGCAGGAAGCCATATTTATTTTAAATATATAACTAATCTTTGAGAACACAATACTTTTTAATAAGAAGAGTATCAAGGGAAAAATAAGATACGGGTGTTAGGAAAACAGAAAACAGGAGGATATGAGGGTTAGGGGGACATCAGTTTAAAATCAACTCCATCTTAAAACTAGCAAGGCACATTCCTTGCCAGTCAAGACTCATGGTATAGATGTTTATGGCTGAGGAAACAGCCTAAAGATAGCTGCAAGGACACACTCCAGTAACAACAGAAAGTCAAGAAATCCCAATACCCACAACAATATATACTTTGAAGATAATTATAATTATGCTTTGATGTACTACGGATAACTTTCTTTCAGATCAACAAAGTACTAAATTTTGTCAGACAGCCCACAAACATGTAGACATGGCTTAGCTTTTACATAGATAAGACTCCTATTTGAGAAGAGTTTAAAACAAAGATAGCGTGTTCTTCCTCTTGCTTTCTGAGAACACCCTATTCTGTATCTAGTAGCTTTTGATAAACTCTCTCTTCTCATTGGACTCTGTAACTCACTCTGAATTCCTTCCTACGTGACATCCAAGAACCCTCTATTGAAGTTTGGATTGGGACCCCTCTTTCCATCAACAAATATACTGTTTTCTCTTTCCTTTGGTTGTAGAATTGTTTTTCTTTTCTAGAGAAGAAATGTTTATGCATGAATCATATCAAATACTTTACAATATTAGGCGCATGTGTATATATGTGAAGATATAAAGTAATAAAGAGTTAAGAGAACTAGGTTGCACAATAATGCGCTAAAAAGTTGTTTCCAAGTTAATTAAAAATGAAATGTTTACATTGTTACATGGGAAAAGAAATTTATGACTATACTTTTATTTTAAAATATTTTTACCTATTTGTTATCTTTCCAGCATCTCAATATTCTTGTTAAGATAAAACAAAATATTTTAAAAATTCCAATGTTTCATAAGTTTGTAAATTGCTGTGTGATTTTGGTGTTAAAATGTGGATCAAATTTTGCTGTTACACTCTCCATGGTTTGTACTGTTGTCAGACAGCACTTAAGACTAAATATGAAAGTGAACTTATTTTCAGTAGGACTTTCATGGTGTGCCCAGAATTTAGTAGGTGACCATATGATAACTGAAACCTTAAAAGAGACATTTGATAAAATGTTTCAATTCTGACACAAAATAGCACCCTATGGTTTTATTTCTGAAAGAAGGAATAAAAATGTATTTGTTTTGTTTTTAAGAAGATAAATTTGGTAGTGTAGAAAGAATTGAGTTAGCCAAGTTCAAATTGAAGATCCCCCACTTATTACCTGGTGACATAAGATTTCTGAACTTCAGTCTTCCCAGTATACAATATCTAACTAACTGAAAGATATTTTCTGAAGACCAAATGCAGACTCAGGGATCAATAATGCACAGTGAGTTCACAATTCAAAAACTCCTCTTACTGTATGTACACAGATAGCCTAAAAGTTACTGGAGATCTTGGATAAAACATCTTTATTCATCAGAAACAAAATGGATTCACAACATGACCACCATGGGTGAGGCCACGTGTTTGAGGGGTTCAAAAATCATGAAGTGGGCTGTTAGGTGGATGTGCCAAAATAACTTAAATTGAAACTGAATTCCAAAGCCAGGTTTAGAGACTGAGAAGCCAGGGATGAGATGTAACCCGAACTCATGATGAAATGAGGCTGAGAAAAGTGGGAAGAAGGGAGGCAAAAAATAGTTTTGCTACCAGGACCTAAGCCAAACATGCGTTCAGGTCTGCCATATTCCAATATCTTACAGTCACTCAGTACCATCTATCTAAGAACTTGTTTTATTGGCTGATGATAGAGGTATTGTGGTAACTACAAAACAAGTAGAGAGAGATAAGCATTGTTAGGGGAGATGGAGGTAATAGATAGATAGATGATAGATGATAGATAGATAGATAAAAAGGAAAGAAAGTAGGAAGGAAAAGTAAGAGATTGCAAGCCTACTCAAAATAAGCTTGAAAATAAAAACTCCAAACTGCATGACAAAAATATAACACTCAGAAATTGACTAGCAAAATCCACAATTAAGAAGAGGAAATTTCTAAAGGTAAATTCAAAATAACTATTTTGAATAGTTTACAGAGATAAATGAGAATATAAAAGAAATAATCAAATCAAGTAAGTCAGAAATTTAAAAATGATATTTAGGTGGATATAAATAACAACATACAGTCATTGATATAAATATGAAATAGTATAAAATCATCTAGGTAAAGAGAGTAACTAAGATAATTTTAAAACGTGTAAATGATTCTGAATGCACAACTAAAGTGACTTTAAAATGAAATAGCAGTTAAGATAAAAGATAGATGGAGAATCCACAACAATAATCTAAGGAAAATGCAGCAGAAGGAAATGAGAGAATGGAGCAAAGCAAATGCTTGAAAACATACTTGATAATTTTTCAGAACTGAGGAAACACAGAAAATAAAAGATCTGAATACAAAGTAGGAGACATAAACCTACTTTCACACTATCACACCGTACTTATTCTCTAGAGCATCAAAAGTAAAAATAAAATCTCGAAAGCGTCCAGATAAAAGACAAATTGCCTACAAAGGAAATACATTTTGAGTGATAATGAAAATTCTTACCATTTCAACAGAGATTACAGAACAATAAAGACCTTAAAATGCTGAATAAAAGTGTCTATTATTCTAAATTTTATGATTAGGAAAATTATATATCCTTGGTGAGGGGAAAAAGAAAAGGCTAAGATTATTTATTACTCAGAGTTCATCACTAAGTGAAATTTTGTGGGGTTTTTTTGTATAAATTTAAGAAATACAAGTGCAATTTTGTACATGGCTCTACTGAAAAGGGGTGAAGTGTGGCCTTTTAGTGAATCTGTCACTCAAATAAAGTACATTATACCCATTATGTAATTTTAAATCATCTATCCTCCCAACCCCTCACCCTTTTGAGTATCCAATGCCTATCTTTCCACACTTTAATATGTAAACAGTATTTAGCTTCTACTTATAAATGCGGACATATAGTATTTGTCTTTCTTGTTTTGAGTTGTTTCATCTAAGATGATGATCTCTAGTTCCATGCTGCAGAAGACATGATTTCATTTTTTTTCTGGCTGAGTAGTATTCCATTGTGTATATATACACCACATTTTTCTTATCCAGTTATCCATTGATGGACACTTAGGTTGATTCCATACTTTTGCTTTTGTGGATAGTGCTGTGATAAACATAAGTGAAGTTTTACAGAACAGATTTCGGTATTATCAACACTTAAATGATAAGTACACTAGAAGCCCAATCCCCAAATAAAAGAAATCTAGAGAGAAAGTACAGCATGACAAGAAACAAACAGTGGGCCAAAAAACTGATAACTCACTTAGGTAAATCATTATCTAATGATGGTAATAATAATAATTAGTAATAATAATAATAAAGTTTCTGTGTTTGCTAACAGAAGAGAACTATAACTCTAAATATCTATAATATACTTGAAAAACATGTATAGTTAAAGGAAAATGAGATCCTTGTCATGATTAAGAGTGACAATAATTATACTAATTAACTTTAGTTCTTATTTGATTCATTTAAGGTACATTTACAGCTTAAAATTTACAAGCAACTCAAATGTGGAGCAATTAAAACATTAAAAGACATAATGATGTTTACAATAATAACTCTCTACCTGAACTCACATTGATTATATAAGTAAAAGAATAAAAACACATAATTAAGTAAATGCAAAAGAAAAGAAAGCTTTTTTAATGAATGTCAACTAATAAATGTTGAAGGAATGGTGAAGTCAGAAAATTATCATTGGTTGCTAAAAGTAGTATTTAAAAGTTTGATGAGGAAGCAGATATTTACCTAGTCTCAAAGTATCTCCTTGCAAATTGCTTGTTCACTACAAAAAGAAAAATAATAATTTTAAAATGGAGAAATCTGGTGGACAGTACCGTAACTCAGTGATCAAAGTTAACATCACCAATACTGGGGCAACCTAACATCCTTAGGCTATTGATACGATGCACCAAGAAAGACATATCATCATTTTTGTGATAGTCCAGCTGAATATTTATAAACTGAATCAATTATAAGGAATCATCTCACAAGCATAAATTGAAGGAAAATCTCCAAAATAACCAGCCTGTATACTCTTCTAAAATGTTAAAGTGCATCAACATCTGGGAGAATTTGAAATTAAATAAATAAATAAAGTGCAGAGAGACAAAGAAAGTTTTAGTAATTTTTCCAGCTTAAACTAACTACTCTAATACTCTAGTGTCTTCAATTTCCTCTGAAATGCATCCAAAAATGTATATATGTATAATGTGTGTATATTATAAATAATATATATTATAAATGCATTATAAGTTATATAGGTTCAGTAGTATATATAATCTGAGAGAAGTAAAAAAATAGAAATAAATTAAGGCAAATTTCTTACAGATGAATGATTTAATCTACAGCTTTCTTATGAGTAGAAGAATCAAAAATATTGAAGTGCAAATGAAAATAAGAGGCAAAGTAAAAGAGGAGTAAGAAACATAAGATAATATTAATAAAAAACAGAACAGAGAATTTCATTACGAAGTTGCTGTTCTAACTCTAGACACTAGGCAACTGACTTAGCTTTAATCACCGATTCAAGTTCCAGGAAATTATATATGTACTGTGTCTGTCAGTGCCTATTTAAAGAAAATAATGCCACTTTTTTTGTTTAGTGGACAAATACTTTGAAACATGTTATTGTTTATGTATAGAAAAATCAGTGTACATGTCTTAATGCGATGTTTCCCTAAGTCATTGAAGAATGCTTTCAAAACAAGAATTCCAAAAAGCACATCATTTCCAAAAATTTCTGATACCTGCAAGGGGTGATGATGCCTCATTTTAGCTATACCTTAATCCTTTTTGAGGCTTTAAACTATGGAATATATGTGCTTCATTATCAGAAACAGTTGAATTATAAAAGCTGACCCAAAGCAGATCTAATCATAGATCTTACCAAACTTCACAAATAATCCAAAGTCTATAAGACATACAGATAAAAATAGTATTCCTTTCTGGGAGAGTCCTGAACCTGTCAGATGCAGCTTCCCCATTACCCCTTTTGCTGTTTTGGAATGTGTTTTGGTTTCAGATTACCAGATAACTGCTTAACAATGTATGATGTACATTGAAGAAGTCACATTTTGGTTTATTAGTTTTACTCCCTGTGGGTCACACATAGAAGTGGAATGTGTGACTAATTTCTATCCATCATCAACCAGCCATACCCCAAATTTAGGAATCCTAGGTTTATGCACATTAAGCAAGTTGGACAGCTCAGGAATACTTTGTTAAACAGAATGTTTTAGGTAAAGATTTCCTAATAGCTTTCCACTAATAAACACCATTAGACTGTACATAACAAGATTCAATGGAGATCACTCATTCCCTTGGGCACTGCCAATGTCAATCATTTCTTTGGGCTTCTCCAATAGGGAAGATGGAAGTCACAGGCCACCTATTATGCTTTCCTTCCCACATAGCCAAATAAGTAGTATATTACCAGTTAAAGTTTAGAAAATTATACTATTTAAGATAGAGAAATCATATCATTTGGGAATTGTATTTTGAATGATATAATTTGTGGAATTATATTACTTTTTATATTTCAGTTTAGATAAATACAAAACTCAAGATTTTTTAAAGGAATTCCATATATATTTTTCTCTAAGTGTAAGGCAGGGTCACATTAAAATTATATAATTCAGGGAATTTTGTTATTAGGTCAAATGGTTGTACTTAAAATCATTATAAGTACAGCATTGTGTTTATACAGTAAGATGAAAGTTGAATAAGGACATCCTATTGATTAGAATATCTTAAAACCTGTTTCCTCAAGATAAATATATTTAAAAGGAATTTCAATTTTTTAGTCTGTCATTTGTTAAACTATATTTTTCTATTCAAGAAAATAATTTCCTAATAAGCTCAAATTTGTATTTGAACTTAATTCAAAGAGTATGAATTGAAAAGAGTATGTAATTGACAGTTTAATCACCAGTGGGAATTTTATTTTTTTCATTAACTTAACATAATTCCATCACTTTTCCTGTATTTTCCACCTAAAAATGAAGTACAAAGATGGAGCATTACATGATCCATTTATTTGATGCACTCTATTATAATAATTCTGATTTTCTAGTCATTGACATTTATGTGACAATGCAAAAATTCATTGTAGAAAATTGTCGTTAGCCATTTATCCGTTGGGATTCATCCAGGAAAACAAAGTAATAATGTAATGTAAAAGGACATTTATTATAAGGGTTAGAATTTATATAATTGCAGAAGCAGATGAGGTAGAGGTGTACTTAGGAATCAACCTAAGTGTTCATTCACTGTGGATTGGATAAAGAACATATGATATATATACACCCAGCAATAGAAAATAATATGGAACACTACCGAGCAATAGAAAATAATAAAATCATGTTATTGCTGCATCATGTGTACAGCTAGAGGCCATTATCCTAAGTGAACTGACTCTAAAGCAGAAAATCTGATATAGCATTTTCTCACTTATAAGTGGGACCTAAGCAATGGGTACATATGTACATAAAAATGGAAAGAACAGACTCTGGGGATGCCAAAAGTGGGTAGAGTAGGAGGGCTGTAAGGGTAAAAAAATTACCTGTTGGGTACAATATTCAACATTTAGATGATGAGTGCACTAAAAGCCCAATCCTCAACATTAAGCATGTAATCCCCATGTAATAAATGAGTACATGCACCCCCTCAATCTAAAAAGACAAAACAACAAATAAACAAGTAATTTACAAATGGCCTTATGCTTCCAGGTTTCTGTTTACCTCTTTCATAACTGTCCATGAGTGGCCTTTGCAATTAAATTTTTCACAGGTCAGTTTATGTAACAGGATGCAATGGGTGAGTTTAAATAGGCCAAGTGCATTAAAACAAACAAACAAAAAATTTTCCAGATAATAAAATAAGCCATTACTTCACTAAGTAAGATTTTATCAAGTCTTCCTTTCACTTTGCTTATGGAAATTCAGATTTGCTTATCACTGAAACCACATTTTTCAGTCATAATATTTCAAATAAATTTCAGAGTGGTGTGTGTTGTAAAATGAGAAAAAATTGGATTTGGGACCTTTATGTTGACCCAGTCTTCAACTGCTAATGAAATCATTTTCCTTCACATTTTGATTCCCTTGCAACTTTATCATTTACTTTGTGAAGGTGAGATTACCTCTCATGTTCTTCATGAATTCTTGTAGGTTACTTGGCCTACCACCTTTAGGTTATTCAGTTAGTAAATGGGAATTATATGAGATCATGGGTTCTCAGAGTGTAATGGAAGTTAATAAGTAGGAAGATGTCTCTAAACTAATTAGAACTTTTTTGAGGAATTTTTTTCCTCTACCTTGCCCCTTAAAAATAGTATTTACTTTGTAGAAAAATATGGCTTTTTGCTTTATAGAAAAAAAATCTTTAAAATAGTATTATAGATAAATATTTATCTCTAGTTTAAATATAATGGATAACAAAAAAGGCAATGAAAACAACAAAAATCTTAACAATTTAAAAAATGACAAATAAAGGAAAAGGCCTAAAATTGGGTCAGTCATAAAACAGCATATCCTTCTTTAAGTATATATGAGAAGGCAATAGCTAGGCCAAAAGTAAGTGACGCCATTAAAGGGCAAAAGGAGATGTTAATGCAGAAAATCTTGATATTGCCAAGGGTGTAAAAGATTCTTTAGCCTAAGTAACCACTGGGGAAACTAAAAAGACAATTCAGTACTTCTAGAATGTATGATGTATTTATCTGAAGACAGGCTTATAAATATATGTATACTTCAGTATAAACAGATTTTTAAAAACAAGATTCTAAAAAACATTAGAATGAACATAGGAAACAATGAAGGAAAGGAGGAGATCAGAAAGGAAGGAAGGACAGAGGGAAGGAGAAGAGAAGGAGGGAGAGAGGAAAGGAAGGAGAAAGAAAAGTCCTTCAGTTATGCATAACAAAGGTTAATGGTAACTCTCTCTATATATATATAACTATATATATTAAACTATATATAACTATATATAAATAAAATAAGTTTAATGTCTTAATTATACTTTATCATGAACATGAATACACATGTATATATAACTATATATGCATATATGCTATATATAAAACCATATATATGCATATATATAGCAAATATGCTATATAAAAAATTATATATGCATGTATGTATTCATGTTCATGATAAAGTATAATTAAGGCATTAAAATCATTGCATTTATAAATAGTGAGAGCATGGGGAAAGTAATTCAGTTACACACATACACATGTGTGTGAATAACTGAAGGACTTTTCCTGTGTTTTGTGCAATTTACAAATATGGTATGATGTCAATGCCTTTATTGTGCTTCACCATAAACATGAATAATCATTTAGCTACTTAAAAGTTAAGTTGTTTTAAATGTTTAAATATTATAAACAATGTCCTGATGGACATGCTTGTGTAAACAACTTTGGGCACCTCTTTAGTTCATGGTATATAATTATTGATAATTATTCAACCCTTTAGAATTAATGCAGTATAACAAGTAATTTTATTTATTCAATAAATAGTTATCAAATACATAAATATATTCCATGTAATGTTCTAGAAGCAAGTGTATAGCAATGAAAAGAGAAAAAAAAATCTCCTCTGGCTCCATGGCTCTAATATTTCAGACAGAGTAATAGATGAAAATGAGTAGTAAAAATATATAGTATATTAGATGTTCAGTTTTCTATAAAGGAAAATAAAGCAGTAAAGGATAGGCAGTATTTGTGGAAGGCAATTTTACCACTGAGAAAGTAATATTTGAATTAAAAAAATTAAAAGCGTAAGGAATACAAGTGTTTCATGCAGTTACCTGCAATAAGAGAATTTCAGCAACAGAGACCAGCAAGTGTGAAGGTTCCAAGCCAGCAATAGAATACAGCAAAGAAACCAGTATAATGGGAATAGGAAGTTATGAGAGACTGTGAAACTTGAGCTAGGAGTGAGAATTGCAGATAATGTAGGGCCTTGTAAGCTATTTTAAAATTTTGTATTTGATTTTGAATGACAATGGAAACTTGGCGGCTTTTGAGCAGAGTGGTAAAATCTTACTTTTTAACAGGATGTCTCGGGCAGTGGAATTGAAAATAGAAAAAAAAAAAAGGTGTAGCAGGCTTTAAGAGGCATGTGTAACACCACAGGTGAGAGGCGACTGTGACTTGAAGAGGTGGTAGTGCAAGTAACAAGCAAAGGTAAGATCCTAATTCTATTTTGAATGTTGATCCGATAAAATATTGTCCAAGGATTGGAAGTCAGATACAAGAAAATGAGAGAATTCTAGATGTCACCAAGGTTTGGCATGAACAATCAGAAGCATGAGGCATTCATGAATTAACAAGGGGAGATTTTGGACGGCTAAGTTTAGGACCAAGATTCGTTGCTCAGTTTTGAAAATGGTAAATTTGACATGTATAAGAAACATCGAGTGGTCATTTAAATATGCATCTTACTTTCATGAGCAAGGTTAAGGCAGAAGGTTAAGGTAGAATTTGGGATTCACAACTGGATATATGGTATTTAATGTCACAAGACTTGAGATAATCAAGAGAGTAAATAGCATAAGAAAGTGAAGAGGTCCAACCAAGCTTGGTGGAGTGCAGATAGAAACACTCAAGGTTTAAGGAGATAAGGAAGAAGTGGAAATCAGTAAGGCAGAAGGATACCGAGGAAACTGTAATATCCTGAAAGCCTCATAAATTTCCCTAAGAGGAGAGTCTTCAAATTCTGCCTATAGATCAAGATGAGATTTAAGGTATAGTTGGCTCCAAATGATTCAACTTCCATTTGATTAAATTTTCCATCAACTGTTTATTAATATTATTTCTAAGGGAAGAATACATTTTTCAGTTAAGAATGATTTTAATAGATGTTTACAATTTATAAATAATGGTTTAACCGTGCAAAAAAGAGAAAATGTTATTCTTAAAATTATAGATAAAAAATAGTATCTTGGTCACTATAATCATTGTGCTATAAAACATATTTCAGCTTAGCTCTTAGTAATGTCCAATAAAACATAATCCTTTTATGTTTCAAAAACAAAAATTAACTCAATATTTAAAAAATATTTTATGTGTACAATTGTGTTAAGTGGATACACACATTATCTAGATGTAACTCATTCTGTGAACCATATTTTAATTAGCCCAATATATTATTATTTTTATGTAATTTTCAGCCTGTAAAAATAAAACCTACACTCTTAGAGATTATTGTTGTAATCCATTCTAGCTTCTAATTTTAAATAAAGTTTTCTTTGCTCTAACTATAAAAGGACTGTAGTCATTCAATAGTTATTTCAAATTCTGACTCTAAACCACATCCCCAACTACAACATCTCTCTGTATCTCTTGCCTCATCCATCTACATTTTACTCTGAACTTACTCTCTATCCTCTGAGCATACACCTTTTCAGAATTTTTTTTCAGCTCTGATTTGGAACATGGTCCCAGCTCACTTTAAAAAGCAAGCATTATATTCATTGCATTCTCCTGTTTCTCAAAAATTTGAGAGCCATATTTTACTCTTTTTCCTGACTCAGACTCCTATTTTGTATCAATTTCTTTTCATTGTGTCAGCACTAGGAATTATCTTCCCGACTTACAGATTCCAGGCTCTTTTGCTTTTTTCTGCCAAGATTTTTGAGGTAGTTTTAGGCTTCATTGTGTCATGGGGATTTTTTTTTGTTGTTGTCCTTTTCTGTTGACTGAGAACTTGTCTCTAATTCTCTGCTTTGCAGAACTGTACTTATCAGTTGACCCAGTCCCTGAAGGAGAGATGGGGAGATTGAGCTAGGTTTGAAGTTTTGTGTAAGATATAAATGAGATCATGGTGTATTATATTATATATATATTTTTTGAGGTCCTTGTTCAAAGTCCTCTTGTAATGTCTTGCAGGCTAGTATCTGCTGTTACCATGATGTGTGGTTTGATTTATTCTTAAGGACTTAAGAATGAAAGCAGACACTGAGAAAAATAATCAAATACAATATTAAAGTAAAACATACGTCTAGTAATGTAATGCCCCATCTAGTTTTCTGTTAGTGGGTCAGGGCACACATTCCCCATTTGCTGTGAGTGTGACTGGGTGCCTCTATTCTCGGTTGCTTTGAATTAATGACTGCTGTTCTTCTATAATGGATTGATCATTGTCCTTGGCTGGCTGGAGTTGATTCACCAGGAAGGTTACCTACTCCCTTTCCCAATGATTGACTGGTACTGAGGAACAAAAAGCTGACCCCTTGTTTTCTTACTTCGATGAACGGTAACTTTACTGTCTTATTTATGTTCCAGAACACTCTTCTTCTACTTCTATGCCTACCAAACTTCCCCATATGTAGTTAGGCAAAATAATGAGGAAAAAGTAAGATCCATAACAGTGTGAATACTTTGGGGTCACTTGTGTAAGATACATTTTACACACTAAATAAACAGAAAATAAACATTTGTGTTTTGTTAAACATAGAGTATCTCTGGAAGAATACACAGGAAAACAGTAACCTACCTTTATTATGGTAATTGAGGCACTAAGGAAAATGTATTAAGACATACATTTTATTTTCCTTCAAATATTGTATTATGTACCAAGATTACTATTTCAAAAGATTTAATATTGTTCTTTTTTTTTAAGTGACTTTTTTTCCAGTGGCTGCTTCTAGTTTTTGGAAAGGCTAGCCACTTTTAAGAATTAGACATAATGTCACAGATAGTCAGATTGTGATCTCCTTTGGTCTGGGACAGAGAAAAGAAGTGGGAAAGGATCAAAAGTTGGCTATAAATAAAAGTCCTGATGGGTTGGAAGCTGTCATAAGTTTAGAGAAGAAACCAGTGTTTGAGGAGGCCGGATGTGGGTTCAGCTGCCTAGTTACATGCTAGGTACCTGAAATCCACCTCTTTTATAAATCTAGAGTACTAGAGCCTATCTGCTCAGTGGAACAAGTGTCAGTATTTGGGTGGGTGGTTAGGGCAAAGCAGTTAGTCTGGCAAAAGGCTTACTGATACATTTCTAAAATATTTTATGAATTATGGTATTTTTATTGGACAGTTTGCACTTATACAATGTCAAAACAGTATGTAAGTAAAAGAAATACAGTTAGCCGTCCATGTCTGTGGGTTCCATATCCATGGATTCAACCAACCACAGATGGAAAATATTTGGAAAAAAAAAAACCCACAACGTTCCAAAAAGCAAAACCTAAATTTGCTGCATGTCAAGTACTCTGTTGAATCTCCATGAAGTAATATGTAGGCATTTTATTGGGTATTATGAGTAGTTTAGAGATGCTTTAGATTGTACCTCAGTTATATGATAATATTAAGGCATTTTATACAAGAGACTTGAGAATCTGTGAATTTTGGTGTCTATGAGGTTTCTGGAACAAGTTCCCCATTCTCCCACGGCTAACAAAGGACAAATGTATATAGGAAAAGTTTTGTTTTGTTTTCCTGAGGGGGGAGAATATATCAAATCAATAGAAAAAATATTAAATTAAAATATTTTTGAAAAGATATCCACAATGAAATATGAGCAAAATTATATTTAATTCAAATATATTGAAAATAAAATGACTAAGTTATTCATTAGTATCTTAAGATTTCCAATATATTTACTAAAACCTAAAAAGTAACTGTGTTGGAAAATTAAATTATGTTTCATTATATGCATATTTATTCATTTTGTTTTGTCTTATCTTTTATTTTCACAAAGTTCTTCCAAGCCTTGGTGTCCACTATGTCATTAAATAGCAGGGGCTGTGATTAATAGACATGAGAAATGCCACCTGGGCAGGGATTTGATAATAATTTTTTAAAATGTGAGGTTAGGTTAAACACTATAAAAATGTAGTGTTTGACCTTAAACATTTCTAAGAATAATTATTAAGTGTAGACACTTTATGTGATAAATATAATATACTCTATTCCTATTAGTTTCATGGAATACCATAGTGGCTCTGAATATATAAATGTTCTCCATCTCAAATGTTTTCTTACAATCATTTAAAACTTTTTTACATTCATCTATGTAACTCTAATTTACAATTATGTATATATATTTTATATATATAAAATAAAATAATATATGTTATACTTTAAGTACTGGGTTACATGTGCAGAATGTGCAGGTTTGTTACATAGGTATACATGTGCCATGGTGGTTTGCTGCAGCCATCAACCCATCATCTACATTAGGTATTTCTCCTAATGCTATCCCTCCCCTAGCCCCACACCCACTGACAGGCCCCCATGTGTGATGTTCCCCTCCCTGTGTCCATGTGTTCTCATTGTTCACCTCCCATTTATGAGTGAGAACATGTGGTGTTTGGCTTTCTGTTCATGTGTTAGTTTGCTGAGAATGATGGATTCCAGCTTTATCTATGTCCCTGCAAACAATATGAACTAACTCTTTTTTATGACTGCATAGTATTCCATGGTGTATATGTGCCACATTTTCTTTATCCCAGTCTATCACTGATGGGCATTTGGGTTGGTTCCAAGTCTTTGCTGTTGTGAATAGTGCTGCAGTAAACATACATGTGTATGTGTCTTTATAGTAGAATGATTTATAGTCCTCTGGGTATATACCCAGTAATGAGATTGCTACGTCAAATGGTATTTCTGGTTCTAGATCCTACAGAATGGGAGAAAATTTTTGCCATCTATCCATCTGACAAAGGGCTAATATCCAGAATCTACAGGAAATTAAACAAATTTATAAGAAAAAAACAAACAACCCCATCAAAAAGTGGGTGAAGGACATGAACAGACACTTCTCAAAAGAAGACATTTATGCGGCCAACAAACATTTGAAAAAAAGCTCATTATCACTGGTCATTAGAAAAACGCAAATCAAAACCACAATGAGATACCATCTCATGCCAGTTAGAATGGTGATCATTAAAAAAATCAGGGAACAAAAGATGCTGGAGAGGATGTCGAGAAATAGGAATACTTTTACACTGTTGGTGGGAGTATAAATTAGTTCAACCATTGTGGAAGACAGTGTGGAGATTACAAGCATATTTTACATGACAAATATGTGCCTGGCTCTCTGCTAAGGCATATAAATGTGCAAGATACTGTTTTTGATGAAAGAGCTTCATACCCTAGTGGTGGAATTAGGCATGATATAAAGCAGTATTATGGGCTGGGCATGGTGTCTCACGCCTGTAATCCCAGCACTTTGGGAGGCCGAGGCGAGTGGATCACTGAGGTCAGGAGTTCGAGACCAGCCTGGCCAACATGGTGAAACCCTGTCTCTACTAAAAATATGAAAATTAGCCAGGTGTGGTGGCACGCTCCTGTAATCCCAGCTACTGGGGAGATTGAAGCAAGAGAATTGCTTGAACCCTGGAGGCAGAGGTTGTAGTGAGCTGAGATCACGCCACTGCACTCCAGCCTGGGGAACAGAGAAAACTCCATCTCAAAAAAAACAAAACAAAACAAAAAATCCCTGCAGTATTATGAAGTCTTTCTTCTTGATAATGCATGCAAAAATTTTGTGCCATGGTTACTTAGAGATTGAAAAAGACATAATTGGGAGTCCTGGTTACTTGTATTTATATAGAATGTTAATATTAGTATCATATCAAGAGACAATTTTAAGAAAAAGTTTCTTGCCTGATTAGCTGAAAAAGTCACAGTTATGAAACATGTGTGTTTTGAAATCACCATTTTTGCATAATGATTTGACAGCACTTTTTTATTACATATTCCATACAGTTATAACAGACAGAAACATTGCTTTACAAAGGAGAAGAATAAAAACTGCAAGCACCATCTTCAATTAAACTGAAGATAACCAAAACCCATAAAGTGCAAATAAGTGCCAGGGCTACCAAAACAGAGGATCTAATTTCAACTTCACGGAAAGGCTGAAGGTTCTGAGGATTCTGTGAACACAAAAATCTTATTCCTTCACCATATCTGATTCATGACCAGAAAAGAAACTGCTGGAAATGAAATGAGAAGGAAAACAAACGAGACAAAATATCAGTTTTCAGCTGCATTCCAGAGATGTTCAACGATACCCAAGATCGTTGAGCAATTCAATCCAAGTGTTTTCATTGTTGTACTTACCAAAAAGGGGATTAAATTCTGTTGACTTTCAGTATCCCTTTCCAGGATCATTTATCTGATGATGCTTTAGCTCATAGCTAATTAATTTTCTTAGGCAAAGAGTAGGCTCATTTAAAACACTCCTTTTTAAAACAAATAAGCAAAAAAAAAAAAAAAAAAAGCAAAAAACCCACCTCTTATATAAAAATCAAAAAGGAAAGGAGACTATTTTAAACAGAGATAATAGCCATTGCTATTATTAAAATAGTCTCCTTTCTTTTTTGATTGGACTTCTTGAACACTCAGTTACTAAGTGCTTCATCCCGCTCCAGTCAGGTACTCAACCAAGTGCTCATGCAATCCTCACAGCAACCCAATAAGGTAAATGGTATCATTATTCCCATTTTTTAACATTACAGCAAAGTTTATGAAAGATTAAGTAACTTGATCAAGGTTACCCAGCACAGAAGGGATTGTATCCCAAGCTGTATGGCTCCAAAATCTGTGCTCTTAGTTATTTTCCTCTATTGCATCTGAGAAAACAAAAGAAGATGAATGATAATAAAGCTAAGGAAAGAAAACAATTGAACCATTACAAAAATGAGATACGCATTAAAAACATCATGAACTGGAAAAGATACCACTGAACATGAATCCAATGCCATGGAGAACAATCTGGTGAAAGTCATACAAGGAAACAAATATGTTCTGCATATGAGTGTCAAACAAAGGAAATCCAGAATATGCACAGAGTGCCTTATTGAAAACACTAACAGTTAAAGAAAACATACATCTATTAAAGATATAAAAAAGACAACTTTACCTAAATAAAACCACAAATATGTGTAGTGGTAATAAATACCATGTTTTAAGAAAGATTCATGCCGGATGGTATACACAGAGATATATTCTGGTTGAGTTTATTGATCTTGTTTCTGCTCTTTACTCCTTTTTAAAAATGTGTTTTCCCAATGCAAATCAATTTTATAACATGAAAAACTACTAAGAGTCAAAGCATAGATACACAGATACAAAGTATAATCCAGAAGAGATACACAATGCCTACATATGAAGCAAAAGGAAGTGTTCATTCCCACACATAGTGGCTTGAGACCTATTGGTTTTAGTTTTCTTCAATGAAGTTTCTAAAGATGGCAAAAATTGTCTTTGGTTATTAATACTACACTGGCCATATTGGATACTAGAATATTGAAGCAACAGTATGTGATGGTTTGAATCAAAAACTTCATGAAATGTCTATTTCTGAAAGTTATCTGTGCATTGTAGAAGTTGTAAAAGATTTACCTTATAGATCAAGCCCACTTTAGGATTAAGAATGGATTCTAACTACAACTTATAAACAAGGAGTTTCAAAATGTGTCTATTCTGATATATAAAGTTAAACAAAAAGTACTTACAGAAACAGTTTGAGAGAGAGAGAGAGACAGTAAATTTAATGCAGTTTAACATCTTTGCTTCCCAAATACATGGTTTAAATTATATTTGACTCTTTCAAATGCCTGTCTCTTAATTTCAAGTTTTGTCAAATATGCCTTCAAAACAAATATTTTTAAAGTTGTTAAATTTATTGAACATATGCAAACACAAAAATATTTTAAAATTTAGTTGAAGTCAACTTGGGATGAGAAATACCCTTTTACTTTATCTCTGTCTAAGCAAGACATACTAATTACACTTGGATTTGGGATGCATTGCAGTCAATGATGGCACTGGCACATATCAATTACTACACGTAAAGTCGAATGAAAAGCCTAATCCAAAGCCCAGAGGAAAAAAAATTCAGTGAGGATGTAACAATGTAAAACATTTTTTAGACATCAGCAGAAAATTAGTATTTTCAAATAATATGGAAGATTTACAGTAACTAGCTGGAGATTCTTCCAATGTACAAAAGAGACCATATGAGCTTTATATATTACAGAATTGTTTTATGGCTGTATAGATTTGATGAACCAAAAAGGAAACTGAATCTCTATTCCATACCTTACCCTTTTTTTCTCTACATCAGGGTAAAATCCTCTTATTTTCAAGGTAGAATTCTACTTCTTCATATTTCTTAAGCCACCTTTAATGAATTCATATCTTATTTGTGGATATCTCTCTTCAGTCCTGTACATGAAACTCTAGAAGATTAAATATTTGCATGTGCCATCTAGTCAAATCTTTCAGATATTCTTAAAACCAGTCAAACTTGAAGTTCTCAACATTTTCTGCATCAATAATATTAGTGGTATTAGTAGGTTCAGAAAAGGCTTATTTTTTTCCTTGCCATACTGGACTTCTAGATGCCTTTTGCATTGAATTTTACAAGATGAGAACAGAAAGTAGAGATAGTTCTTGTCCTGAGTTTCTTAACAGCACAGATGTAGAGTTAGAAGAGTAGCAAGCCAAACCACGAGGGGACTAGCTGTAGACTTTGGGTCACCGGCACCTCTTTTGCTGGTCTTTGGCTTTGAGGCTATTGTGATGACCACTGTTGGAGCTGGTGTGTCAGTTACTGGATTCTGTGACCCCTGTGGGTAGGAGCAGTGTCAGAAGCAGCACCCTGAGCCTGAAGGAGGGTCCACCACAATAGCAACAGTAGCTATGAATGTGGTGCAGTTCTCTCCCTGCTTTCTGGGCCTCTCCCTACCTTCCACTCCCATTATAGAGCCCTCCTCCCACCCTGGTGAAGCTGCCACCATCAGGGGACTTACCACCTGAAGACCTATGGGTACTCTGAACCATGGCACTGGGAAGCAGTGAAAATATGAAACTTTTAAATGTGAAGAAAGTATTCACCAAGCATTCATGTAGAAAAATATGTAAGCTATGAAAATAACTAAGGAAGAGAAAAATCAAGTTTGGCTTAGATGTCTCAAGAGCAGTGTCAATTCCAATTCATAGTAATGTAACTGTATCTGAATGCTAAGTGACACAAAGAGTAAATCAAATGTTGTACACAGCAAACTTCCATTCATATGTAAATGCAGAAGAAAGACATTTACAAACAATGCAAGAGCTCAGGGAATACAGTGCCCTTAGAGTCTATGGAAAGGTGTGGCTTGAAGATGAGATACTATCAACTAATAGTCAATAAAATAAGGCATTCAGGAATAGAGAAACATGTAAGGAAATAGCTGCTGGTGAGCAATAAATCCATTTACATGTGAAAAGATACTATAATAATAATAATTATGATATACAAAAGAAAAGTTATAAATCATGAAAATACAAGATAATGTTATATATTTGCAAAAAAAGCAAAACATGGAAATAAGTGAGGGAGAGAAGGTGGGAGGAAGTATCAGTGTTCAAAGTAATTAAATTATATAATAATGTGATGAAAATTTTTAAAAGAACTTAAAAAACCTGTATATTTACAGATGGCAAAATGCATACATATATGACATATATGTACCAAAAAACAAAACAAAGAAAACCCAGATTGTATAGCCAAAGGAAATAGATTTCTTCACCGGCATTTTCTTTTTTTTTTTTTTTATTATACTTTAAGTTTTAGGGTACATGTGCACATTGTGCAGGTTAGTTACATATGTATACATGTGCCATGCTGGTGCGCTGCACCCACTAACTCGTCATCTAGCATTAGGTATATCTCCCAATGCTATCCCTCCCCCCTCCCCCCTCCCCACCACAGCCCCCAGAGTATGATATTCCCCTTCCTGTGTCCATGTGATCTCATTGTTCAATTCCCACCTATGAGTGAGAATATGCGGTGTTTGGTTTTTTGTTCTTGCGATAGTTTACTGAGAATGATGGTTTCCAATTTTATCCATGTCCCAACAAAGGATATGAACTCATCATTTTTTATGGCTGCATAGTATTCCATGGTGTATATGTGCCACATTTTCTTAATCCAGTCTATCATTGTTGGACATTTGGGTTGGTTCCAAGTCTTTGCTATTGTGAATAATGCCGCAATAAACATATGTGTGCATGTGTCTTTATAGCAGCATGATTTATAGTCATTTGGGTATATACCCAGTAATGGGATGGCTGGGTCAAATGGTATTTCTAGTTCTAGATCCCTGAGGAATCGCCACACTGACTTCCACAATGGTTGAACTAGTTTACAGTCCCACCAACAGTGTAAAAGTGTTCCTATTTCTCCACATCCTCTCCAGCACCTGTTGTTTCCTGACTTTTTAATGATTGCCATTCTAACTGGTGTGAGATGATATCTCATAGTGGTTTTGATTTGCATTTCTCTGATGGCCAGTGATGATGAGCATTTTTTCATGTGTTTTTTGGCTGTATAAATGTCTTCTTTTGAGAAGTGCCTGTTCATGTCCTTCGCCCACTTTTTGATGGGGTTGTTTGTTTTTTTCTTGTAAATTTGTTTGAGTTCACTGTAGATTCTGGATATTAGCTCTTTGTCAGATGAGTAGGTTGCGAAAATTTTCTCCCATGTTGTAGGTTGCCTATTCACTCTGATGGTAGTTTCTTTAGCTGTGCAGAAGCTCTTTAGTTTAATTAGATCCCATTTGTCAATTTTGGCTTTTGTTGCCATTGCTTTTGGTGTTTTGGACATGAAGTCCTTGCCCACGCCTATGTCCTGAATGGTAATGCCTAGGTTTTCTTCTAGGGTTTTTATGGTTTTAGGTCTAACGTTTAAATCTTTAATCCATCTTGAATTGATTTTTGTATAAGGTGTAAGGAAGGGATCCAGTTTCAGCTTTCTACATATGGCTAGCCAGTTTTCCCAGCACCATTTATTAAATAGGGAATCCTTTCCCCATTGCTTGTTTTTCTCAGGTTTCTCAAAGATCAGATAGTTGTAGGTAAGCGGCATTATTTCTGAGGGCTCTGTTCTGTTCCATTGATCTATATCTCTGTTTTGGTACCAGTACCATGCTGTTTTGGTTACTGTAGCCTTGTAGTATAGTTTGAAGTCAGGTAGTGTGATGCCTCCAGCTTTGTTCTTTTGGCTTAGGATTGACTTGGCGATGCGGGCTCTCTTTTGGTTCCATATGAACTTTAAAGTAGTTTTTTCCAATTCTGTGAAGAAAGTCATTGGTTCCTTGATGGGGATGGCATTGAATCTGTAAATTACCTTGGGCAGTATGGCCATTTTCACGATATTGATTCTTCCTACCCATGAGCAAGGAATGTTCTTCCATTTGTTTGTATCCTCTTTTATTTCCTTGAGCAGTGGTTTGTAGTTCTCCTTGAAGAGGTGCTTCACATCCCTTGTAAGTTGGATTCCTAGGTATTTTATTCTCTTTGAAGCAATTGTGAATGGGAGTTCACTCATGATTTGGCTCTCTGTTTTTCTGTTGTTGGTGTATAAGAATGCTTGTGATTTTTGTACATTGATTTTGTATCCTGAGACTTTGCTGAAGTTGCTTATCAGCTTAAGGAGATTTTGGGCTGAGACAATGGGGTTTTCTAGATAAACAATCATGTCGTCTGCAAACAGGGACAATTTGACTTCCTCTTTTCCTAATTGAATACCCTTTATTTCCTTCTCCTGCCTGATTGCCCTGGCCAGAACTTCCAACACTATGTTGAATAGGAGCGGTGAGAGAGGGCATCCCTGTCTTGTGCCAGTTTTCAAAGGGAATGCTTCCAGTTTTTGCCCATTCAGTATGATATTGGCTTTGGGTTTGTCATAGATAGCTCTTATTATTTTGAAATATGTCCCATCAATACCTAATTTATTTATAGTTTTTAGCATGAAGGGTTGTTGAATTTTGTCAAAGGCTTTTTCTGCATCTATTGAGATAATCATGTGGTTTTTGTCTTTGGCTCTGTTTATATGCTGGATTACATTTATTGATTTGCGTATGTTGAACCAGCCTTGCATCCCAGGGATGAAGCCCACTTGATCATGGTGGATAAGCTTTTTGATGTGCTGCTGGATTCTGTTTGCCAGTATTTTATTGAGGATTTTTGCATCAATATTCATCAAGGATATTGGTCTAAAATTCTCTTTTTTGGTTGTGTCTCTGCCAGGCTTTGGTATCAGAATGATGCTGGCCTCATAAAATGAGTTAGGGAGGATTCCCTCTTTTTCTATTGATTGGAATAGTTTCAGAAGGAATGGTACCAGTTCCTCCTTGTACCTCTGGTAGAATTCGGCTGTGAATCCATCTGGTCCTGGACTCTTTTTGGTTGGTAAACTATTGATTATTGCCACAATTTCAGATCCTGTTATTGGTCTATTCAGAGATTCAACTTCTTCCTGGTTTAGTCTTGGGAGAGTGTATGTGTCGAGGAATGTATCCATTTCTTCTAGATTTTCTAGTTTATTTGCGTAGAGGTGTTTGTAGTATTCTCTGATGGTAGTTTGTATTTCTGTGGGATCGGTGGTGATATCCCCTTTATCATTTTTTATTGCGTCTATTTGATTCTTCTCTCTTTTTTTCTTTATTAGTCTTGCTAGCGGTCTATCAATTTTGTTGATCCTTTCAAAAAACCAGCTCCTGGATTCATTAATTTTTTGAAGGGTTTTTTGTGTCTCTATTTCCTTTAGTTCTGCTCTGATTTTAGTTATTTCTTGCCTTCTGCTAGCTTTTGAATGTGTTTGCTCTTGCTTTTCTAGTTCTTTTAATTGTGATGTTAGGGTGTCAATTTTGGATCTTTCCTGCTTTCTCTTGTGGGCACTTAGTGCTATAAATTTCCCTCTGCACACTGCTTTGAATGCGTCCCAGAGATTCTGGTATGTTGTGTCTTTGTTCTCGTTGGTTTCAAAGAACATCTTTATTTCTGCCTTCATTTCGTTATGTACCCAGCAGTCATTCAGGAGCAGGTTGTTCAGTTTCCATGTAGTTGAGCGGCTTTGAGTGAGATTCTTAATCCTGAGTTCTAGTTTGATTGCACTGTGGTCTGAGAGATAGTTTGTTATAATTTCTGTTCTTTTACATTTGCTCAGGAGAGCTTTACTTCCAACTATGTGGTCAATTTTGGAATAGGTGTGGTGTGGTGCTGAAAAAAATGTATATTCTGTTGATTTGGGGTGGAGAGTTCTGTAGATGTCTATTAGGTCCACTTGGTGCAGAGCTGAGTTCAATTCCTGGGTATCCTTGTTGACTTTCTGTCTCGTTGATCTGTCTAATGTTGACAGTGGGGTGTTAAAGTCTCCCATTATTAATGTGTGGGAGTCTAAGTCTCTTTGTAGGTCACTCAGGACTTGCTTTATGAATCTGGGTGCTCCTGTATTGGGTGCATAAATATTTAGGATAGTTAGCTCCTCTTGTTTAATTGATCCCTTTACCATTATGTAATGGCCTTCTTTGTCTCTTTTGATCTTTGTTGGTTTAAAGTCTGTTTTATCAGAGACTAGGATTGCAACCCCTGCCTTTTTTTGTTTTCCATTTGCTTGGTAGATCTTCCTCCATCCTTTTATTTTGAGCCTATGTGTGTCTCTGCATGTGAGATGGGTTTCCTGAATACAGCACACTGATGGGTCTTGACTCTTTATCCAACTTGCCAGTCTGTGTCTTTTAATTGGAGCATTTAGTCCATTTACATTTAAAGTTAATATTGTTATGTGTGAATTTGATCCTGTCATGATGATGTTAGCTGGTGATTTTGCTCGTTAGTTGATGCAGTTTCTTCCTAGTCTTGATGGTCTTTACATTTTGGCATGATTTTGCAGCGGCTGGTACCGGTTGTTCCTTTCCATGTTTAGTGCTTCCTTCAGGAGCTCTTTTAGGGCAGGCCTGGTGGTGACAAAATCGGTCAGCATTTGCTTGTCTGTAAAGTATTTTATTTCTCCTTCACTTATGAAGCTTAGTTTGGCTGGATATGAAATTCTGGGTTGAAAATTCTTTTCTTTAAGAATGTTGAATATTGGCCCCCACTCTCTTCTGGCTTGTAGGGTTTCTGCCGAGAGATCTGCTGTTAGTCTGATGGGCTTCCCTTTGAGGGTAACCCGACCTTTCTGTCTGGCTGCCCTTAACATTTTTTCCTTCATTTCAACTTTGGTGAATCTGACAATTATGTGTCTTGGAGTTGCTCTTCTCGAGGAGTATCTTTGTGGCGTTCTCTGTATTTCCTGAATCTGAACGTTGGCCTGCCTTGCTAGATTGGGGAAGTTCTCCTGGATAATATCCTGCAGAGTGTTTTCCAACTTGGTTTCATTCTCCGCATCACTTTCAGGTACACCAATCAGACGTAGATTTGGTCTTTTCACATAGTCCCATATTTCTTGGAGGCTTTGCTCATTTCTTTTTATTCTTTTTTCTCTAGACTTCCCTTCTCGCTTCATTTCATTCATTTCATCTTCCATTGCTGATACCCTTTCTTCCAGTTGATCGCATCGGCTCCTGAGGCTTCTGCATTCTTCACGTAGTTCTCGAGCCTTGGTTTTCAGCTCCATCAGCTCCTTTAAGCACTTCTCTGTATTGATTATTCTAGTTATACATTCTTCTAAATTTTTTTCAAAGTTTTCAACTTCTTTGCCTTTGGTTTGAATGTCCTCCCGTAGCTCAGAGTAATTTGATTGTCTGAAGCCTTCTTCTCTCAGCTCGTCAAAATCATTCTCCATCCAGCTTTGTTCCGTTGCTGGTGAGGAACTGCGTTCCTTCGGAGGAGGAGAGGCGCTCTGCATTTTAGAGTTTCCTGTTTTTCTGTTCTGTTTTTTCCCCATCTTTGTGGTTTTATCCACTTTTGGTCTTTGATGATGGTGATGTACAGATGGGTTTTCGGTGTGGATGTCCTTTCTGTTTGTTAGTTTTCCTTCTAACAGACAGGACCCTCGGCTGCAGGTCTGTTGGAATACCCTGCCGGGTGAGGTGTCAGTGTGCCCCTGCTGGGGGGTGCCTCCCAGTTAGGCTGCTCGGGGGTCAGGGGTCAGGGGTCAGGGACCCACTTGAGGAGGCAGTCTTCCCGTTCTCAGATCTCCAGCTGCGTGCTGGGAGAACCACTGCTGTCTTCAAAGCTGTCAGACAGGGACATTTAAGTCTGCAGAGGTTACTGCTGTCTTTTTGTTTGTCTGTGCCCTGCCCCCAGAGGTGGAGCCTACAGAGGCAGGCAGGCCTCCTTGAGCTGTGGTGGGCTCCACCCAGTTCGAGCTTCCCGGCTGCTTTGTTTACCTAAGAAAGCCTGGGCAATGGCGGGCGCCCCTCCCCCAGCCTCGCTGCCGCCTTGCAGTTTGATCTCAGACTGCTGTGCTAGCAATCAGCGAGACTCCGAGGGCGTAGGACCCTCCGAGCCAGGTGTGGGATAGAGTCTCGTGGTGCGCCGTTTTTTAAGCCGGTCTGAAACGCGCAATATTCGGGTGGGAGGGACCCGAGTTTTCCAGGTGCGTCCGTCACCCCTTTCTTTGACTCGGAAAGGGAACTCCCTGACCCCTTGCGCTTCCCAGGTGAGGCAATGCCTCGCCCTGCTTCAGCTCACGCTCGGTGCGCACACCCACTGGCCTGCGCCCACTGTCTGGCACTCCCTAGTGAGATGAACCCGGTACCTCAGATGGAAATGCAGAAATCAGCGTCTTCTGCGTCGCTCACGCTTGGAGCTGTAGACCGGAGCTGTTCCTATTCGGCCATCTTGGCTCCTCCCCTCTCTTCACAGGCATTTTCTTTACATAAAAATGTGTGACTGTATTTTGAATTTAAATACATAGCACAAGCAATGGTTTAATAAATATATTAGACTTTATATGGTATTCTTAGGAAACACTGTTCTCAAATACTTTGTGAGATTTTTTTCTCCCAACATTGATAACTTCCTTTTGCTCACATTTTGACAAGTTTCTATAGCTTTCTAGCCATTTTTAGGTATTGATTTAGGCAATTTAAATCAATCTTTAATTTCACATTGAATTCAATGTTTTTCTACTCTCCCTAGACAAGAGACAAAACAACAGAAAGGAAATAACTTGTTTCCATCCTGTTTGCTCTACATTCTTCATCCCTTGCTTCTGCAAATCAGCTCCAGGGATAAAAATGGAAGGGACAAAGCTTCCACAGGGAAAGGCTTTTTATTTAGTCAGTGCTGTTAGTCCTTTTATCTTGTATTTGAATTCTTTCTTTTACGAGAGATATAAAAGTGTAAGATCTCTAATGATGGTACCTTAATAGGTTCTTTGGACGACCCCAGTACCACAAAATTTCGAAACTTCACCATTCTCTGAGTGTTACCTCTTCTGTTTGACTTTTTGGGAGGTCTTTCTTCAGGCTTGCATCTGCTGTTGAATGCCTAATATCTACTCTTCTCAGCATTTAGGATTGCAACATGACATCCATTTGAAAATATAACCTTGTCCCACCAAACTCAGGAAGGAGACTTGGTACCACTACTGCCTTCTATGAATTTGCATTTTTATTGAAAATTGCTCTCTTCACCCTCCTACCTTCAGATTTTTTCAGGTGGAGATGAGCCACTCTCTCTCTCCAGACTGAAAGCTGAAGTCTCTGGTACTCCGCTTCCTTGGCAGTGTGAGCCTGGCCTACTAATTTTTGAGCTTCAGTAAGAATTCCACCTGAGATTCAGATGCCTGTTGTAAGGGCAAATACAAATTTAAAGTAAATTTTTCAACCTTTGGGGGGAAAAAAAGGCAAGACTTTCCCTCCTACATTTTCTTAGAGCATTTACATTAGAAAATACGTAATTGTAAGGTATTTTTTTTTGTCTTTTGTAAATGTACGTAAAACCTTTTAAAAGCTAAATAATCCACTTGCCAGCTTTATGATCACAACATCTTTCTTAAGTAACTGGTAATCATCTCTTTGAAATGTAAGCATCAGGGAAGATAGTGCCCTTATTTTCCAGTTTATATGGAAAGTTAGGAGCCTAATTTGTCAGAGTACTCTGTTCCAAGGTGCAGAATTACCTCCTATCATAAAGATTGTCTTTGCAGTCTCTTAGTGGATTGCATGGAATGCATACCACATTCTGGTTTAATGCATATTCTATGATAAAATTGTTTTCTTTCTCTTCTACCTTTGTGAAGAGGTTTTCTGAATCCGGAGAAAGCTTTTTTGACACCTTATAATTGCATATAATTATGGGATACACAGTGATTTTACCATATAGGTAGATAGTGCTGAATGAAATCAAGCTACTTATCATTCCTATCACCTTAAATAGTTATCATTTATTCCTCCTTTCTAACTCTAACTTTGTAGCTTTGAACAACATCTTTCCATTCCCACCATCCCTTAGCCTATGGTAACCACCGTTCTACTTTCTGCTTCTATGAGGTTCATTGTTTTGGATTCCACATGTAAGTGAGCACACGCATTATGTGTCTTTCTGTTTCTGGCCTATTTCATTTAGCATTATGTCCTCCAGGTTTATCTGTGTTGAAGCAAAGAAGCTGAATAGTATTCCAGTGTGTGTACACTAAGTCTGCACTTAAGTCATCAACACGTTCTTGGAAACTGCAACTTTAAAGGAAATGATATGACAAAACCAGTTTTACCATAGGTTAATTGATATAAATGAGGTAAGTTTTTACAGCATATTTCTAGTCACAAAAACATCACCAAACTCAAAAAGACTCAAAAACATTTCTAATGTTAAACATTGAAATAAGTGTGATTTATACGTACATTTAAGAAAGATGGATAAAAACAAGTAAGATAATTATTTACCCAGTCTTTGGTGAATCAGTGAGTGCTGATGGTTGTAGTGCTGTTGACTTAAATTAAGGAATAAATGTTTGCAAAGCAAAAGTTGTGAGGAGCATCTCCTACTACTATGCAGTTCAAAATGAAGCCAAAACAAATATGGTGTGCTTACTGAATGCTTTCATACACATCCTTTATTGTTGTGCATTATTATTGTACATGATTATTACACATTTTACAAATTTTCATTTTACAATAATTTGTTTCATTCAGTCAGCCATTCATTTTCTAACTAAGTTATTCCAGTTGTGGGTCATGGATGGCCAAAGCATATCCCCAGAGCTCAGGACACAAGGCAGGAACTCACCCCAGACAGGACACTTTTCTATCACAGGGCCCAGTGTCTGTCTTTGTCTCTCTCTCTCTTTCTCTCTCTCTCTCTCACACACACACACACACACACACACTCACTCTTACTCAGACTGAACCTAACATGCACATCTTTGAGAAGTGAAAGAAAACCAGAATACCTGGAGAAAACCCACACAGACATGACGAGAACACGCAAATTTCACACAGATGGCCCTGACTCTCATTAACTGATTTTTGACAAGAATGCCAAGACCATTCAAAGAAAAAAGGACAGTCTTTTTAAAAAATGGTATTGAAAAAAACTATATCCACATCCAAAAGAATGTAGACAGACCTTACTGAACTCTTATCTAGCATTAAATCCAGGTCTGGACTGAATATATTATATTTCCTGTCTCCCCTCTCACATGTCCCTCTTTTGTTCCCGTGTAGAGGATTAATTTCAGAAGTCACTTTAGCATTTTCCCTTAGGGAATAGGCAATTGCTGAATTCATTTACAATACCTGTATGACCTTAAACTTCCTATTCATTTCTTTGATTTGAGTTTCTTTTGACCTGTAAGCATGTGGGTAAGACACATGCTCAAAATTTTCTTTGTGGCTTAAATTGAAGGTGGATTTTGGAGACAACCAATCTAGAAATGCCTAGCAAGGCATAAAATTAATCGTTTAAAGCTAAGTTATCTTACATATTCTGAAGTATCCTCAAAATTCAGGTGTCTTAAAGTTTAAAAGAAGAAAAACATGTTTTGCTTCTAATATGTGAAAAGTTATATATGGTATAGTCTATTCCCTGTAGTTGAAACAGGAAAAGGTTGTTATTGTGTAATAGATTTATGGTCAAACACCAGTCATTTGCATTCTGAAGCTGCTTCAGCCTGCTAAGTCCTACCCTTTAACTGACGCCTGTCTAGATGGCATTCACTTACCAAGCCTCTTGTGGTTGGCTTTTGTAAGGCCACACTTGTGTTTCAAAGTTGATTGAGCCACCCTCAGCCCCATTTATACAACCCTCGTGCTTATGCCTTTGTTAAAACTTACGAGTCCCCTGTGATTGTTGGGGCCCATAGTCATTTTTTTGAGGTCTGGCACATTCAGCCAACACACTAGAAAACTGTTGATAAAACATAGAAATAGCCACTCACCTAGGGATAAAACAGTAGGCTGCTGTGACCTGCAAGGATAAAATATTAAGAAACTTAATGCTTCATATCTCTTGCCCCGGCCCATGCATGAAAACCAAATTGTAACAACTTTATATTTATACAATTGTAAAAATCAGATTTATGTCTCAAAATAGGCATCTAAAAATTGATAAAAAATATCCTGCATATTGCCAGGTGTGGTGGCACACACCTGTAATCCCAGCACTACGGAAGGCTGAGGCAGGCGGATCACTTGAGGTTAGGAGTTCAAGACCAGCATGGCCAACATGGTGAAATCTCACCCCTACTAAAAATACAAAAATCAGCCAGGCATGGTGATGGGAGCCTGTAATCCCAGCTACCTGGGAGGCTGAGGCAGGAGAATCGCTTGAACCCAGGAGGCAGAGGTTACAGTGAGCTGAGATCACACCACTGCACTCCAGCCTGGGTGACAGAGTGAGACTCTGCCCCCCCAAAAAAAAAAAAAATTCTGAATATATAAAAAGCTCTGAGCTGCACACATGCATCCTAATTCCAACAAGATTCTCCCTGTAATGTACACTTTACAGTTGTTCTTGTAAACGAAAAGGCCTTTTCCAATTTCCTCTTATTCTTCCACAAACAACCTACACTCCTTTATGAACAATCTATCATTTGTAAAATAATGTCTGTGTCTTTTTATTTTTAATATTCCATAAAGTATACCATTGTCAATTAAATAATTTAGATGATGTCATCAATTCACAATGCTTCTTAGCATAATATTCTAAATCCAATATTGGGATATCAAATTGCCTATATATATTTTTGCATATATATAAGTGCCTATATATATATATATTTAAAATGTTTGCCTTTGCAAGTGTCTTCTTGTTTTTAATATTCTATAAAGCATAGCACTAAAGTATAAATACATACAAATTTATAATTGTTATATATATACATACACAAATATATCTACTATATATAATACATATATATGTATATATACATATATAAAATCAGATAGGAAAAAGCAGCTCCTTGTCAAAAAGTCATCAAACCTCATATATAAAAGAAAACATACCTCATTTATTTTAGCTGGTAGGGTAAATTATTCTATCTTGAGAAAAATTCTGACTGATTTAAGTACAAATTTGTTGTTAAAAAATAAACAGAAATAGAGTGAATATCTTAAATGTAATTATCCCTTATTACCATTTATTCTGATTCTGTTGCATATTGTCTCCATATAAAATTCATATATCTTTCAATATTATAATTTAATATT
The DNA here is from genome assembly GCF_029289425.2 of Pan paniscus. Classification (NCBI taxonomy): domain Eukaryota; kingdom Metazoa; phylum Chordata; class Mammalia; order Primates; family Hominidae; genus Pan; species Pan paniscus. The sequence goes on along the minus strand of NC_073264.2, from coordinate 44,875,259 downwards.
ACTCTAATATTATTTCAGCAATGTTTTAGAAAAACTTTAATACGTTATTTTCAGAGTTTGTCAAGATGGTCCATCTGTACCTGGAGTAGTTTTAGTTTTCTTATGACAGCTGTGAATTCTACAGAGCTACCCTTCTTTTAGCCCCAGGCCCAATCTAGGGCTCCCAGGTAATTCCAAATCCCCCTGCTCCTTGATCAGATTTTTCTGTGTTTGGGTACATATAAGCGGGGATGGAGAATAACAAAATAAAATCACACTGAGGGAAGACATGATAGGAGGATGTGATGTCTTTTCTGTTTCTTTTCTAGATCATGTTTCTCCAAAATGTCAATTTCCCTTCAAACTGCTTGGAAGTAATTTCCCCTACCTTGCAAACTATGAGCTAGGTACATCATCTTTTTATATTTTAAAACCTGCTCCAAATATGTCACTTCCATTATTAACAAAGACACCTTTTTTCCCTGTCTTCAAACTAGTAAAATGACAAAAAAGTAAATAAACTTTTAACTAAGAGGTTTTTATAAAATTTTGCTAAAAAATTCTGCCTGTTATGAACAAGAGAAAGGAAGAGGAATATTGTTATATAGAATGAAAAAGATGATTTGAGACATTGAGCAGTGTCTGTACTAGACAACTGTCTGGCTGGAGCCCTCCAGAGGGAAATTAAGAAGCACAAGCAGTACAAGAGGTAAGAATTGATTTTTCTTTTGCCTTGAAGTGTAAATAATGACACACTTCTTAATTTTCTTACATTTATTTGGTATAAGCACTAATGTACCCAGATTGGTTGAAAGTCTACTCTCCATCATTTTTTGGATCTCAGAGTAGAAGGTGGACAGGGTGAGTTATTAGCAATCCTAGAAAGAAGTCTCCTGGAGGCCAGGCTCGGGGGCTCACGCCTGTAATCCCAGCACTTTGGGAGGCCGAGGCCGGCGGATCTTGAGGTCAAGAGATTGAGACCATTCTGGCCAAAATGGTGAAACCCCGTCTCTACTAAAAGTACAAAAATTAGCTGGGCGTGGTGGTGCTTAGCTGTAGTCCCAGCTACTTGGGAGGCTGAGGCAGGAGACTTGCTTGAACCTGGGAGGTGGAGGTTGCAGTGAGCCGAGATCGCACCACTGCACTCCAGCCTAGAGACAGAGCGAGACTCCGTCTCAAAAAAAAAAGAAAAAGAAGTCCCCTGGAATTCCAGCGGTTGAGTAAGAGTTTGTGATTAGTGCTACCCTGCCCCTTGCCAATGTGGTCATGAAACCTCCTGGTTCAGTCCTCTATCAAGGGAAGCAAGGCCTTTCCATGGGAAGTGTCTCTGTGCCCACTCCAGTCCGTCTACACTAAATTTAAGCACGAGGGTGATTCCTAACCATGTTTTTTTTTTCCTGATACTCACATAGGAAAAACAAATCTACTATAAACATGTACACAGTGTAACTTTGTAATAGATTATATTAAGTCCTCAGTAAGTTAATGAAGTAACTCAGGCTTTTCTTTTCTTTCTTTTTTTTTTCTTTCAAAAATTGAGACTAAAACTGATACTGCTGGCAGGAATCCGAGTTACCCCGAGTTACGGGTGGTGTATCTGTTTGGGTCTGCAGCAATTTCATGTCTTGCCTCCTGAGAAGAAAGAATTTGACTGAGGGGCATAAGGCAGAAGGACAGACAGAGGCAAGTTTCAGAGCAGGAGTGAAAGTTTATTAAAAAGCTTTAGAACAGCAAGGAAAGGAAAGGAAAGAAGGAAAGTACAACTTGGAAGAGGGCCAAGCGAATGACTTGAGAAACCAAGTGTGCAGCCTGACAGCTCGACTTGGGGTTTTATACATTGACCTACTTCCGGGATCTTGCATTACTTCTCCCCACTCCTAAGATTTTACTGAGACGCTGCTGATCAGTTTCAGGTGTTTTCTATTTAGGAGACTGCCTCGCCCTGGCGCCAGCTGAGACCAATTATTACCTTAGAGAAACCGTTAACAACCTCCTGAGCATCACCTGATGGTCGCCCAACACTCCTGGTGTGAGTGTGTCGAGGGAGCTCTCTCCTGCCCTGCTTATACTTGACTAGCTACCCTCTGTAAAAAACCTATCTTGGGGACCAAAAGATTATATGTAATGATTCCAAGTATATTTAATTTTCTGAGATGTGGGAAGCCATAGTTGGCAAGGCATTATTGCGCTTGTTTATTTACTTGTCTATTTTTTATATACCCATTATTATTATCAATATATTTGTTAGGCTTTTCCCCCCACTTTTTACTTCATACAATGCCTCTCTGGACAAAAGAAAGAATTCCGCTGGTTTGTTTCCTTTGGCAATCTACATGTCTCTGCTTTTTTCTATAATGGTAAGTGAATTAAAAGTTTTTACTTTTCCAAATGTACCTAAATATTATTTAGATATATTTTAAAAACTGAAATATAATTGCCTTTTCTATAACATTGAATAACAACAAAAATACTGAAAAGTATTACTCTTTATGTATGTGCATAAAAAGATATATTGGCCTTTGAGTGTATCACTAGAAATCTATTTCCTCTGAAACAATATATTTTCTTTTATGTCATGAGTTACTTTCTATAATAATTCACTGGGGTTGTTGTTTGTAGTATAATTGGTTATATATTTTCAGAGGTTTACAGATTTCATATTTGTCTAAATTGTACTAATAAAAAATGACGACTATAGACATTTAATTTTACTGTACCTTGAAGGCTAAACCTTCCTCATTAAATAATGTATTTCTAAATGCAATCCCATATTGAGCAATTTCTATTATATATGTTCCTTGTGAATGTGTCAACAAATTTTTCATTCCCTAGTCATCTGAAAGAAAATTTTCAAATAAAAAGAAATTGCCCCCAGTGGTACAGCGTAATAACTGTTATGTTGATGCAAACTTTGATAAGAAGAGTACATAGATTGGTGAACCCTTGGGGCCACTAAGGAAGGCTGCTGAGTTAACAGAGTCTGCAAGGTTAGACCTCCCTTGCATGTAATTGGAATTGGCCTTCAGGGCCCCATGTGGACTCATAAACGATACATAATGGAATACCCAAACTTTGGTCATTATGTAGTATTCAGTTAAAATAGTAAAGTATTTTTGTTCTGTGTAAGGATGGTTAACAATATTAATTTTCTCTGGGAGTGGAAAGCTTCTACTTCTTCCTTCCAAAGCAAAACATTCTGTGAACTCTCAATTTTTGAGAAAATAGTTCGAATGTTCTTGCTGGAGTGAGTCAGCAAAGTGATGCCTCTTAATGACACTGAATGGCCCCTCATAGTTCTTCAGGGTGTGATTCCATCAGCCATCAAGTTTGATAAAAGTGAAACATAAAATATAATTTGGTGAGATATATGTTAAAATAGTTTTTATAGAAAAGTAAAATGTAAGTGAAATAGTATATAGTACGTTATAAATATTCCATCCGTATATATCACAACCAATTTTTCTCCTATCACAGAGATATGTTTTTCTTAAGCATCCATTTATGGGTGCATATACTCAGACCTAAGCAAATATTTCTCACATTTTTGGCTCATGAGGTACTATGTTGTACATAAGATAAAGGAGCACAAGCCAGGATCCGCATGGAATCACTCTCCATGTGCTGCCCAGCAGCTCTGCTCCAGGTGGAACTGTGGAACTTTCTTTATTACCTTTAGCCCTCTGCCAGCAATAGCACCTGGATGTACTTTAACTTCAGCCACTAGGCTGTATTTTAGGCAGAGGCCTGACAGGAAGGAAAGACATATTGTGCAGAAGTGCAGACTATTTCACTTTTCTTTTATGCTTGGAAGGGTGGTAACTAAAAGCTTTACTTGTTGAGAATTTGACCTCCAGTATAAACATAGGATGTCCATAGTTCTTGTCCATGTAATAGCTACCCTCTGGAACAAAATCTCTTCATTACATAGGATTTACAGGATGTCGCTCAGCACTCTGCAGTTGACAGCTGAGCAATAAAATGACTCCCCAAAGGCTACTTGCAGGCTTGACTGGGGTTAGTCCTGATGTCAGCCCTGGCGAGGAAAGTCAGGCTGATCTCTCTCCTTGTTTCATTATAACGAGCCTCAGCTTTGGGAGATTTAACTTCTATTGAGATTCCTTTCAGAATACATATGCACCAAGACTTTTATTTGCCATGGCAATTTTTTTCTTGGTTAGATGTACCCACATATTTAAACATTCAAGGTAAGAGTCCTAAGGAGGTATATTAGTGTGATTCAATATTAAGTGGGGCTTTTACATATGGGGAAACGGTTTTCCATAACTATTTATGGAATAGATGTGTATTTACTCGTTCATACTTGTACACGTGTACTATTACTAATTTGACAGTGATGGCTAACAGTAAATTTTCTGCCTCATTTTTCTTTCTGAGGTGTGTATTAGTTCTGCTGTAAAAAATTACCACAAACTTCATAGCACAAAACAGCAAATATATATATATGTGTATATATATATATGTGTGTGTATATATGTGTATATATATATATATGTGTGTGTGTATATATATATATATATTTAGATATTATAGTTCTGTAGGTCAGATGCCCAACACAGGTTTCACAGGACTAAAATCAAGGTGTTGGCAGGGCTGCTTTTCCTTATGGAAGGAACAGGGGAATCCATTTCCTTGCCTTTTCCAGCTTTTAGAGACTGCCGGCATTCCTTGGATCATAGAATAGCCTCTTTTCTCCATTTTCAAAATCAGCAATGGTGATTTGAGTTCTTTTCACATCCTATCACCTCACTTACTCTTCTGCCTCCCTCTTCTATTTTTAGGGAATCTTGTAATTACATTGAGCCCATGTGAATGATACAGGATAATTTCTCTATTTTAATTCAGTTTGTTAGCAATCTTTAATTCTGTCAGCAACTTTAATTCCCCTATGCTGTATAACATAATGTAGCATATTGCCAGCTATCAGGGATGAGCACATGGGCATCTCTGGGGAGAGGGACATTTCTCTGCTTACCACAAGTTATATGAAATGTCAGAATCTTATTTAGTCTGGAAGGGTTTAGCATTAGGCTTAAGTGGTTGCTGTTGTCAGTAGTATTGTTTCTGCCATTGAAGAGTATTCTCCATCTGTCAGTCACTGTTCTCCCTACCTGCTCCTTACAGAGGCCCCAAGGTCGCTGGGCTTTATGACCTGCTTCCGTGTGCATCCACACATCCTGTCCCCATGTGAGAGGCCCATCTTTGGAGCCATTTGTCGTGGTGTCTCAGTTCCTGCCCATGGCAGAATTATGGGATGCCCATCCCACTCTGGGAATCATCTGGTGTCCACTTTAAGGAATCCTCCAGTAGGGGCTGACCACTCCTCTTGCACTGGATGCACCAGCTTCTCTTTTTGCCTTCTATCTGATATGCAAATTTAAATACTGAACACAGTTAATCTTAAAACTCAAAGGCCAAAGCTGTGGTTTGGGGATGTCCTTCATGGCTTATTATCCCAGAGTGGTTAGAAGAACCTGGCCTTAGAACAGTAAGGCTTAGTTACTGTTTTAAGAAGGAAAACACGTGAAACAAAAATTTCCAGTCTTTCTAATATGGTTTGGATATTTGTCCCCGCAAATCTCATGTTGAAATATGACCCCAGATGTTGAAGGTGGGACCTGAGGGTGGATCCCTCATGAATGGCTTGGTGTCTTCCCCATGGGAATGAGTGAGTTCTCACTCTGTTGGTTCACATGAAAGCTGGTTGTTAAAAGGAGCCTGGCACCTCCTTCCCTTTCTTGCTCCCTCTCTCACTGTGTGACATGTTCAATCTCTCTTCACTTTCTGCCATGAGTAAAAGCTTTTTGAGGTCTCACCAGAAGCCTAGCAGATGTAGGTGCCATGCTTTTACAGCATACAGAACCATGAGCCAAATAAAGCTCTTTTCTTTATATTTTATTTATTTATTATATATTACCCAGCCTCAGGTATTCCTTTATAGCAACATAAAACAGATTAATACATGTTATTTCCTTGAATATCCTCCACTTTTCCTGTTCTTCCTTATTTCCCCTTTTTTCTTGTTCCTTTCTTGTCCTCAAGTACTTTCTACTATATAGAGAAGATATCCTATGGTAGATAATTTATTCCTATTGTAGTTATTCTTATGTTGATGAAACTAGTCTCTACCTCCACATGCTACTTCTTTTCTCTAATATTTTATATATTGCAGAGAAGGTTGGAGGCATAAAAGATGCTTTGTTTCCTGCAAAAACAGACTAAAAATTAGAGTAAAAAATTATCAGGTGTAGACATAGAGGTGTATAGTAATGTAACAATAGACAAGCAAAAGTAGACATTCTTTGGAGGCAAATTGTAATAAACTGAAGCCATAAGTGAAATAAATGAATAAAAACAAGATAGTGATGAATAAGGGTGATAATTGAAATGTCCCTATTTTAAAAAGAAAAAGAAAAAAGAAGTGCAGGAAAAGCAGGACAGAAGTCAAGGAGAGGCAAAGAGAGACAAGGAAGGAAGGGAAAGAATGAGAGAAAGAAAAAAAAGAGAAAAAGAAAGAGAAGGAAGGAGGGAGGGAGAGAAGGAGGGAGGGAGAGAAGGTAGGGAGGAAGGAAGGAAAAAACAGGAGAGAAAGAGGAGATATGAAAGGAGAAAAGGGAAAAGAAAAGTAGAAAGACCTAAAGTGAAATGCTATTTTTATAAGAATACAGTTGTCTTTGAGAGGGACACAGTTTTTTTTTATAATGAAATAAACTTGTGCCATCAAATATTACTGACATGACAACACTCTAGAATAAACTTAACGATATCAAACAGGAAACTGATGCTCTAAGGAAAAGTGGTGGCATCCGTGTGAAATTCATTAGTGCACTATTTAATGCATAGCCCAGGAATTACTATACTGCACAGCACAAGAAAATTCACTGTGGAGTCACTGCACTACATATAAATTTAAAGTGGAGCAGAGATTCGATTTTGAGATACCAAAGATGTTTTAGTAGCGATTTGCTTTAGTAGTGTTGCCCTAGGAGACTATTTTTTAAATATGATAATTACCCTGCAAAATGTATAGCTATGACCAATTTATTTTTCTTATCTTGCCTTTTTTCTTTTCTTACTGAACCATAATTGTTTTTGCAGTGGTTCATGTTGAAATATTGTACGCTACAGGATAAAAAATATTTTGATGTTTTTATTACTTCTCTGATACCAAAGAACATAGTGACCTACATTTCTATTTCTTGGATACTTCCAAACTTCTTGAATCTCATCTTTTTTACAATGTCATTTAAAAAATCAGTACCTTGTTCACTGAAAATTCTGTTAGTTTATGTATTATGATGCTTACAATAAGAAAAAATAGTTGAAGGCATTTAATGTTTTTATTTTATTGTGTATTTATTTAAAATACAGGCTAAGCATCCCTAATTTGAAAATAGGTAATCTGAAATGCTCCAAAATCTGAAATTTTTGAGCACCAGCCTGATAACACAAGTGAAAAATTCCACACTTGTCCTCATGTACACAATTATTAATTTTGTTTCACGTAAAAATTATTTGAAAATATTTTATGAAATTAACTTCAGGCTATGTGTATAAGGTGTATATGAATGAATTTTGTGTTTAGACTTGGACTTATCCCTAATTTATCTCATTATGTATGCACAAATATTCCTAAATCCAAGCATTCCAAAATCCAAAACATTTCTGCTCCCAAGCATTTCAAGTAAGAAATAGCCAACCTGTAATACATTTTGTAGTTTGTGATTGTAGGCCATAACAAATAATATCTCTCAATTTAAACAAAAAATATAATAGCTAAAGTTTCCATTGTTTTGCTTTCTTGACAAAACAGCAGTTTATCCTTTTTATTGCTGTGTACCCAAACCTCCTGGAAGATTATGTGATACATAATACACTGTCACAGAATATTTGCTAAATGTATGAATATATAATATTTCATGGTGGCTCCAACTTAATATGTCACTGGCATATATTTCTCTTTATTTAAATGTAAAACTCGAAGAAAAAAATGAGGAGTTAATGTCTGACTTATATGACTAGATTCACTCTCAACCTTGCTTAGTTTTATTGTAAGCAAGTTCATTTATAAATCCTTGAAAATTACTGATTGTAGAATGTTACAATGCAACCTCTGAAATCATGAAGGAAAAAAGCATTCCACATTTGTATGTGCTTCTGAACAGATGACTGGTCTACAGGAAAAATCAACCCTCGGAGCCACCCTTTAGCAAGGAAGATTTTTTGTATAGGCATCCAGGAATGATGATTTTGTATCTAGGAAATCTAATGTGTGGCCAGCACTCTTTGGGAAAACCTATCTCATAGTCTAAGACAAAAAAGCCCTCTAGTTTCAGCAACTAAAAAAGGATTTTCCATCTATTTCATTTATTAATTCTTATGTTCCAAGAATGTAATGATGAATAAGGCATAGTCCTTGATCTCATGGACTGGAATACATAATGGGGAACAGAGAGAAAAACTCACTTTAGGGCCACATTGAGCACGTGTATTGATCTAGAACAGTTGTAAAGAAAAAATTTTGAGCAATATTGAGGAAGGGCACCAAGACTCTGAAAATGGATTTCCTGGGCCAGCAAAACAATGCATCAAATGTGTTTCACACTTCAAAGTTAAGACACAGAGTCAAACCATATCAATGCTATACATTAGATTTCCAAAGTGTACTCATCCTGTATAAATGAAACTTTCTATTCTTTAACCAATATCTTCCTATTTCCTTCTAGCCTCTGGTAAAAACCATTATACTCTCCGCTTCTATGAGTTTAACATTTTTTAGATTCTGCTTATAAATGAGATCATGTAGTATTTGTATTTCTGTGTCTCATATATTTCACTTAACTTAATGTCCTCCAAATTCATCCATGTTGTTACAAATGACAGAATTTCCTTCTTTATGAAAGCTGAATAATTTTCCATTCTCTCTCTTGTGATAAATACACAAATACATTACGTTAGCCATTTATTTGTCAATGACCATTTATTTTTATTTCATTACTTGGCCATTGTCAATAATGCTACAATAAACATAGGAGAGTGGACATCTTTTCAGCATAGTAATTTCATTGCCTTTGAATACATAGCCAGAAGTGAAATTGCTAAGCCATACAATAGTTCTATTTTTAATATTTCTTTTAGGAACCTCCACGCTGTTTTGCATAATGGCTATACCAATTTACCATCCCACCAACAGTGTGCAAAGGTGCCTTTTTCTTCACATCTTCACTAACACATTGTATCTTTCATCTTTTTGATGTCAACTATTCTAATGGGTGTGATGTAATACATGATTTAAGTTTCTATTTGCACTTCCCTGATGATAAGTGAGATTGAGCATTTTTTCATATACATATTGGACATTTGTCTTCTGTTAAAAAAGTGTGCTTAGGTTCTTTGCTCATTTTTTAATTGGGTTATTAGAATTTTTTTTTAAATGAGCTGTTTGAGTTTCCTATATATTTTGAATATTGACCCATTATCAGATACATGGTTCACAAATACTTTCATCACATTTCACTCTGGTGATTGTTTCTTTTGCTGTGCAGTAGCTTTTTGGTTTGGTGCAATTCCATTTGTCTCTTTTTGTTTTTGTTGCCTGTGCCTTTAGGTCATATCTAAAAAAATCAACACCTAGGTCAGTGTCAAGAAGCTTTTTCCCTGTTATTTTTTACTAGTAGTTTTACACCTTAAGTCCTTATAGTTAAGTCTTTAATAACCCATTTTGAGTTCACTTTTTTTCATGGTGTAAAGTAGGGTCCAATTTTATCATTTTGCCTGTGGATATTCAGTTTTCCCAACGTTTATTGAAGAGACTGTCCTTTCCCCATTGTGTGTTTATGGCACCTTTGTTAAAGATCAATTGACCATAATGGTGTGAATTTATTTCTGGGCTGTCTGCTCCATTCCATTGATCTGTGCATCGGTTTTCATGCCAGTAACATACTGTTTTGATTACTATAGCTTTGCAGTATAGTATACAATCAGGTAGTGTGTTGCTGGTATGGTTAGGCTTTGTCTCCCCACCTGAATTTCATCTTGAATTGTAATCCCCGTAAGTACCCAGGTGTCCAGGGAGAGACCTGGTGGGAGGCTATTTGATCATGGGGGCAGGGTCCCCCATGCTGTTCTCATGATAGTGAGTGAGTTCTCATGAGACCTGATGGTTTTATAAGTATCTGATAGTTCTTCCTCCACATGCTTGTTCTCTTGCCTGCTGCAATGTAATATCTGCCTTTTCCCTTTCCACAATGATTGTAAGTTTCCTGAGGCTTCCTCAACCACGTGTAACTGTGAGTCAATTTAATCTCTTTTCTTTATAAATTTCCCAGTCTTGGGCAGTCCTTTGTTGCAGTGTGAAAATGACTAATACAGATGCCTTCAGCTTTCTTTTTCTTGTTCAAGATTGATTTGACTGTTAAAAGTCTTATTTGATTCCATATAAAATTTAGAATAGTTTTTTCTACTTCTGTGAAAAATGCCATTGGAATTTTCATAAGGTATTGCATTGAATCTCTAGATCATTTTAGATTGTATGGATATATCAGCGCTTATAATTCTTCCAGCCAATGAACTTGGTCTATTTTTCCATTTGTTTGTGTCTTCTTCAATTTCTTTCATCAATGTTTTATAGTGTTCAGTTTACAGATCTTTTCACTTTACAGGTTATATTTATTCATAAATATTTTTATGCCATTGAACGTAGATTATTTTCCTAATTTCCTTTTGTAAATTTATTTTATTTTATTTTTGCATAGTTCAATGTTAGCATATAGAAACACAACTGATTTTTGTATGTTGATTTTCAATTCTACAACTTTACTCAGTATATTTATTGGTTCTAACAGTTTTTGGTGCAATCTTTAGGGTTTTATATTTATGAAATCATGTTATCTGCAAATAGAAACAATCTTACTTCTCCCTTTTCAATTTGGATGCCTTTTATTTATTTTTGCTTTGTTAGTTACTCTGTGAGGTTATTTTGATGTATGTACCCTCCAAATCTCATGTTGAAATGTGATCCCTAATGTAAGATGTGGAGACTGGTAGGAGATGTTTGGGTCATGGGAATGGATCCCTCTCAAATGGCTTAGTGCCTTCCCCATAATAATGAATTCACATGAGATCTGGTTGTTTAAAAGAGTGTGTTACCCCTGCCTCTACTTCTGGCTTCCTCTCACTCCATGTGATATGCTGGTTCCCCCTTCACCTTCAACCATGATAGTAAGCTCCCTGAGGCACTCACCAGAGCAGATGCTGGCACCATATTTCTTGTACAGCCTGAAAAATTGTGAGCCAAAATAAACATCATGATTCCCTCTTAGTTGGTTGTATTATTCTAGTTGTTTATGCATTTCTTGTAGGTTATCTGATTTGTTGGTATATAATGGATAATAGTCTTATGATCCTTTGCATTTCTGTAATATCAGTTGTAATGTCTCTTCTTTCATATAAAATTTTGTTTATTTTAGTCTTCTCTCTTGTTTTTCTTATTTTAGCTAAAGGTTGGTAGATTTTGTTTTTATTTTTAAAAAGTAAACTTTTCATTTCAATGATCTTTCCTGTTGCTTCCCTAGTCTTGATTTCAGTTACCTCTGTTCTGACCTTTATTATTTCCCTGATTCTACTGACTTTAGTCTTACTTTTTTCCCTTGTTCTAGTCCCCTGAGGTGTAAAGTGAGATAAGTTATTTGACATAGTTCTGTTTTTCTTTCCCGTAGGTATTTATTGTTATAAACTTTTCTCTTAGGAGAAAACTGCTTTTCCTGCATCCGAAAGTTTTGGTACATTGTATTTCCATTATCATTTCTCTCAAAATTTTTATTTTCCTTTTAATTTTTTCTTTAATCCATTTGTCATTCAGAAGTGTGTTAATTTCCAATTATGTTAGAATTTTCTAGTTTTTATCCTGTAATTGATTTCTGGTTTCACACCAATGTCACATTAGACACTTGATATGATTTCAATCTTAATTATGTTAAGACTTGTTTTGTGGCCTAACATATAATCTATCCTGCGGAATGTTCCATGTGCACTTGAACACTGGGAAAGAAAGCACATTCTGCTGTGGTTGGATAGAATGTTCTGTATGTGTCTGTTAATTATGGTCTATATGGTCTATAATATTGTTTAACTCTGTTGTTTCTGTAGTGATTTTCTGCCTGAATGATACGTCTATTCCTGAAAGTGGGTTATTGAAGACCCCAACTATTATTGTATTTCTATCTATTTCTCCCTTATGTTAAACATTAAATATCCATTAATATTTGTCTTATATATTTAGGAGCTCTTCTGTTGGGTACATGTATATTTATAATTTTTGTATCCTCTTGATGAATTAACTTCTTTATTATATAATGACCTTCTTTGTCTTTTGTTACAATTTTTATCTGAAAGTCTATTTTGTGTGATAATTATAGTAGTGCTGCTCTTTTTTGGTTTTCATTTGCATGAAGTATCTTCTTCTATCCCTTCAATTTCAGCCTATGTATATCCTCATAACTAAAGTGAGCCTTTGTAGGCAGTGTATACTTGGATCTTGTTTTTTTTTTTTTTCCTTTAACCCATTCAGCTGCACTATATGGCTATTAATGGGAAAATTTAAGTCATATATATTAAAAGTAATTATTGGTAAGGAAGGACTTACTATTTCTGTTGTGCTAATTGTTTATATTCTTAAATATTATTTTAGGTTCAGGAGGTACCCACACAGGTACAGCCTGAAAAATTGTGAGCCAAAATAAACATCTGACTGTGTAATTTAAAATGACCTGTCTTCAAACTATTGCATCATTTCTTTTGTTTGATGGAGTCTGTTGTTGGTGACCCATATAGAATATTTTATTTTAATCACTGTACTCTTAATTCAGCTCCAGAATTTTTATTTGGTGCTTTTTTTTAATAACTTCTATTTCTTTCTGGAACTTCTTATTTTGTTCAAGCAGTTTTCCTCATTTCACTTAGTTGTCTGTTTATGTTAGTTTGTAGCTCACTGAGGTCTTTAAAGTGAATATTTTGAACTCTTTGTCAGGCACTTTTCAGATTTCCATTTTTTCAAGTTAGATACCAGTGCCATATTTTATAATGGCCTTGTATTGGTGTCTGTGCTTATGAATAAGTAGGTACCTCATTTAATCTTTATAATCTGACTTTGGCAGCAAAACTATTTACCAATCAACCTGTCCAGATATTCTGGGCATGCTGACTAATAGGGTCCACCACTGAGTTTGTTTTTGAAGTCCTTGGGTAGGCTGGGCCAGAGTGTGAATATTTTGGGCTGGGATTGAAGTCTGGGTCCATGGGGACCAGCCAGAAGCCTGGATCTATGGGGACTAACCTGTTGTTAGAGCAGGTGTTGAGACTGAGTTGATAGTGACTGGCCTAGCACTGGCTGGGCCTGGAGCCTAAGTCTGTAGAGTTGGGCCATGGTCCAGGACCTGAAAGGAGCATCTTGAAGCTTGGATCCTCGGGGATGTGCCTGGAGTCTTGGTTCATGGGTCCAGCCTGCTTCTGGGTCTACTGGGACAGACCAAGATCCTGGGTCTGCCAGAGCTTATGTCTTTAGGGACTAGCCTGAAGCTTGGGGTTACAGGGTATGGCCTGGTGTTGGGGCAGGCCTGGAGCTTGGGTCTGTATGGGCTGCTGTGGTATTGGGTTTTACTGGGGTGGGCCTGATGCTGAGGTCTTTAGTGTGTTGGGTGCTCACTTTACTCTCCCCACCCTGCCAAGTAGAGGGTATCTCTCTATATGCTGTAATGTGTAACTTGAGGGAGGAGTGATGTGGGTAATGTAAAACTGTGCCTTTTACCCTGTTCAGTGCATCTTTTCTCATTTCTTTGCTTCACCCAGGTACTGTAATCTCTCACATGGATTCTTTAGCTCTTGTGAAGGTATTTTCAAATGTAGATGGTTGTTCAGATTGATGTTCTTTTAAGGAATGAGCACTGGACACTCCTATTCTGCAATATTGTGAGTGCCTAGGTTTTTGACACATTCTTAACAAAGAAATAAATTCTAAACACTACACTAAAGATAAAGCCATGGTGGCCCTCATCAAATTATTTAAAACTATTTCAAGTATACAAATTGTCCTATGACACACTATCCTAGAATATGTCAATTTTTAATTTATTTTTTAAATTTTCCTTGCTCATAATTTGTTTCCGTTCATGAAAAGTTAATTACATACCTAGTTACTCATTTCATATGTTTTTAAAATTCTCTTGTAGTGGTCTGGAATTTCCTGTTTTGATATCTGCACAGCCTATCTTTTTGGAAAATGTACATATCATAAATGAACCAGTGGGCTCCATTTAAATATTTGTTGATGGTTTTTAAAGTGTATTGCACATGTGTACTTTCCTGGAAAGTCTAATGTGATCTGAATAGTCATAAAAATTACCTTAGTTATATGAAGTCATACCTATATTCATAACTTGATTCTTTAATAATGATTGCTTAATTCCTGATGTTCTTGGAAATCCAGTTAAGCTTTATTGAGATTAAGTGTAAAACTAAATTTGGTGACCTTTATTATGTTCCAGGCAGTTTAACTCTATTTATCTGTGTATACTCAATTTAATCCTCCCCAAAAGTCTATGAGGTACAGTAAACACTGAATAAATGTTATCAGTTATTATGCATCAATCTCGATTTTGCTAATAGCTTTTTATGTACAAAAATTGCACATATTTAATATATACATCCCTGAGTTTGGACATATGTATGTATATGTATGTATGTGTGTGTGCATGTGTATGTGTGTATACCTGTGATACCATCAAAAAACTCAAGGTACTAAACACATCTATTGCCTCCAAACATATCTGTTGCCTCCAAACATATCCATTGCCTCTTGTGTCCATGTGTGTATATGCGTGTTTGTGTTCGTGGTAATGTTCAGAGCATTTAACATTAGATCTATCCTCTCACTAATTTTTATTTTTTTTAATGAGACAGGGTCTAATTGTGTCACCCAGGCTGGAGTGCCATGATATGATCATGGCTCACTGCAGCCTCCACCTGCCAAGTACAAGTGATCCTTCCACCTCAGCCTCCTAAGTAGCTATAGCTACAGGTTTATGCCACCATACCCAACTAGAATTGGAGTTTTACTTTGTTGCCCAGGCTAGTCTCACATTCCTGGCCTCAAGTGATCCTCCCACCTCAGCCTCCCAAAATGTTGAATTAGCAACAATGTGCTATTACCCACTCAACTCATGGTACCTGACAATCACCATTCCATTCTCTGCTTCCATAAGGATTACGTGTTTAAGTAACTTATATAAGGAGAATCACAGTTTTTGTTCTAGTGTGACTGATTGCTTCCTGATTGCTTTTGAATATATAGTCTCACTTATACTCACCAAAAAGCTGTAAGTTTGGCACTATGTTTATTTCCATTTTTCAGATGAGGAAATGGGAATAAAAAAGTTAGGCTAAGTTTCTTCAAGTGAGATAGCTATTTCACTTCCAAAACTGTATGCTTAAACAGTAATACTGACTGAACCAAATATGGGCAAGGTCCTGCCTTATTTTCACCATAATACCATGACAGAATGAAAAGAGCATAGCTTTAGTTGCTGACAGACATTAGTTTGTTTCCTAGTCTCAGACAATATATTTAACTTCCCACATTTCAGTTTCCTAATCTGTAAATTGTAGAATCATCATGAGGACCAGAAAAACCAGCTATGGGCTGAGAGTATTTTGTAAACAGAGTTCTTGTATTATCAATTACAAAACAGTATTAATTATTATAATATATAGTTGAGTGACTTGGGATATTAGGGTAAACGACGAATCATTGCAAGAAAAACAAATTAGATGTAGTTAAGAAAATATAATTTTCAATGTAATGAAAAAGCCATTTTGTTTTATAATTCATGAAAATGGTAAGGTTTCCCAAAAGTGCATTTAAGCATTGACAAAATAATAACTGCCTCAGTTACCTAGATCATCTTTAACAAAGCTAACAGGTAGATCTCTGAAAATTGAAAAAGGCTTGGTTTGCACAATACTGAATTAGCTATTTGACTTTCTTTATTCTTCGAATAAGAGCTATTTGACTGTTTGTATTGATTGTTTCTGTATCATTTAATCATAGATGTCTCTACTATTCAAATCACTAAATTGTTCTGACATGCTAAGAAAGATTTTTCATTGTCACAGGAGCCAAAATAAAAATCCATGTTAAACATGGATAATCAAGCTCGTAAAACAACTTCCAGATTCTAGGTACCCAGAATTATACAGTCTTCAATACTTGTAAAGTTGTGACGCAGGATATTTTGTATTTGAGACCTTGTCTCTTAAAAATGTATTCCCAATACCACACTTTTTCCCACAAAGGATGAAAAGTGTAGGACAATGTCTTTCTTTTACAATGTATCAACAGAATGTAGAAAAATGTCAGGCACCTGGTGTCATATTCCTAAATATTTGTATCATCTTTATTTTAGTTTCATTGCCCTCAACTCCAATCTTCCTGGAAATCTTCCACATTTACTCCTTTCCCTTCTTATTACTTGCTACTATTGTACATACTTCCTTAAAGTCCTGTTCATGAATGGATCTATAAAACTGGCCAAAGAACTATAATTAAATGGTGGATATAAATAATAATGTGAAAAAATGATCATGATTTTTAAAATCAACCGAAAGATTAGTAATTATGTCAAAATCATTTCTTCTTGACCATAAATTATGTAGATAATATATTCACATTGCTTCTCAATATGAACTACTGAAATTGATAGTTTACTTATAGAATGTTAATATGGCATGAATATTTATGAAATATTTACATACTCTATATATCCTTATTAAATATAATTGATTTAAAATGAAAATATCTCATTTTAATATATTTTGAACATATTAAAATTTCTCAAATGACCCCATTTCAATTCTGCATATAATTTTTAATCTTATTTTTCAAGCTATATTGGAGAATTCTGCCCTGTAAAAATGATTATATACAACCATTATTAGATCGTCATTTTTATTAAAACAGAATTCATGAAAATTCTCTTTGGAAATATTTGAAAAATGGTTGAATTTAATATATTTATGACAACATCACTAAATTATATCATAGACCAATGGTTTTTAAATATTGCTGAATATCAGAATCATCTGAGGACTTGTTAAAAATGCACAAATCTGTACCCTATATAATGCCTGTTCCATCAAATATCCAAAGGAAAAGTCTGGCACCAATATTTTATGTAACATAGATTTCATGTGCTTCTGACATTAAAGCTACTTTGGAAAGTACCAGTATAGAAAAAGTATTTATCTTGTATAAAGTTTATGACTATATTGAAGCTTCAATTAGCTTACCAGTTATATTTTACAAATATCTGAAGTTCATATAAGCTTTCTTTTTATGGTCATTTAGGTTTTAGATTTTATGCTCTTTCTTGTTAAACTAAACTGTTTCATTAAATGTCTTAGGTAGAGGCAATGTATACCATTTTTGTCCACATACTTTTGTAGTAGAAGGTGGTAGAGAGTGTTATGTCCATTTCTTCTCCTCTTCCTATATCTACAGTATTTGCCATGTGACTTTGCATTTCCTCCCACAAAAGGTCAAGAATGTGTCATTGACCCACTAATGTTGGGCTTGGCCATGTGATTTACATGGGCTGACAGAATGTGGTCAGAAATGATGGCATGTCAATAGTCAGCTTCGATTGTTAGTAACATTGTGTATTTTTCCTATCACACGTGCATGTCTGCCTCCTCTGTGAGAAGAACATAACCTTTGTAGCTGCTGCTTCTTCACTCTGTGGCTCAGAATGGCACAAAGCAGAGCCATCCTAGTCAATGCACGGAGGCATGAGTGTACATAAGAGCTTATTGTTATACATGGCTGAGATTTTGTGATTATTCATTATGTAACACCATAATGGCCAGAAGTAACCAATATACAAACCTGGAATAATGTATTCATAGTCTAATTTTATTAGTCCATTCTCATGCTACTATAAGGACGTATTTGAGACTGGGTAATTTATAAAGGAAAGAGGTTTAATTAACTCACAGTTCCACAGGGCTGGGGAGGCCTCAGGAAACTTACAATCACGGTGGAAGGGGAAGCAAAAATGGTCTTCACAAGGTGGAAGGAGAGAGAAGAATTAGAGCAGAGCGAGGGGGGAAGCCTTTTATAAAACCATCAGATCTTGTGAGAACTCACTCACTATCACAAGAACAGCATGTGAGAAACTGCTCCCATGATTCAATTACCTCCCACCGGGTCCCTCCCACCACACGTGGGGATTATGGGAGCTACAATTTAAGATGAGATTTGGGTGGGGACACGGCCAAACCGTATTATTAATATTACAGTGCCTTAATTAAGAATCAAAAATTCCCACTAAGACAATTTAACAGTCATGCATTTAAACTTTTCTAAGTGGATTGATAATGGCAAATGTGTTCTATATGAAAGGATTAGAGATATTTATAACTTACAATAAGCCATTTTTACTATTTCTTATGTATCTTTGTATCTCTGGCGTCAAGTCTTAGATTGGGAACAGGGTTAGCACTTAAATTTTATTGAATAATTAAGTGAAATAGTGAAATACAAATAAATTGATTTGAGGTGATGAATTTTCCTTTAATTTCTGGAAACGTAATATTTTAATGCTGAAAGATTCTGAATGTATCTGTTTTCAATAAAGCATTATTGCACTATTTATAACAGCTTTTTAGTTTCCATACATAAATAAGTAATAAAAATACTTAAGATTCTAATATTTTTATCTTTTTAACTTTGTAGCATATAACCTAATATTTCAAGAACAAAATAAATAATTGCCATTTGTAATTATACCTGTTTTCTAGTATATTAAGTATCGTTTTAGGATTCGTTCATTAACAATCTCAGTAATACTTTATTTTTGTCATTTTGACAGTCAGTGAGCCAGAAATTCCAGGTGAATGGCATTTGAATTTTGTGTAACTGTATACTGAGTATGATTACCTCTGTTAATGACTTACATGGTGTTGAATGTAAATATCTCCTAACAACAAGATTCAGATCATTGTGATTCCTGGCACATCTAATCCACAAACCTGACTAGCAATCATATATTCTTTTTTTGTGGATGGACCCTTGGATTTATTTGAGCACGTTTGATTTTTTAATGTGCCAGTGGCAAAGTTCAAATAATTGATAGACATTATAAAAACCATGGTAGAATGTTATATCCTTATTATCTATGAGTAAAAACAAAACACGTTTTGTAATTCACAACAAGTTGCTAATTTTAATGCTTCTCCTTTGTTTTAATGCTAAATCAACAAATACATCTAAAATGCATTCACGTGTAATTCTCTTATACTTAAGTTTAGGAATTGCTCTGTGATAACACCTTTATCATGAACAAATTCCCTTATTATTTTGTCTTTTCTATTTAATATGCAAACTTTTATTAATTGTAATATTTTCTACTCTTGCTATTTCTTTGAGATACTCCCCAAAGTAAATTGCTCTTTCTCCCAATTTCTTTTTCATAATCATATCTATGAAAAAGAAACTGAATATGTTTTGGCCTAATTTTCCACCTGATTTGCTGCCTCTCAACAACTCCTCTCCTTGTGATTTGCATTCTGATACCACTTTTTTACTATCTTCCTCATTGGAGTCATCTACCAAACTCTAGGAAACTCATTCGTTTCCTTCAGCTTTTCAGCTCATGGATCACAATTTTCTTAATACAACTCATCCACTACCATCATTTTCAAGATCTTAAAAATGTACAGTGAAGATTCTTCTAAAATTCCGGTCTCAGTGTTTTTTGAATTTTTTAATTACAATAATTTTCACTGTACTATAGGCAAGCAAAAACAAATATTAAAGTGTCTGTATCAGAAATCCTCTACTTCTTATAATTTCAATTCTAAATATTCTCATTCTAAAATATTTTTTCTTACCATATACTCATGTTTTCTCACTATTATCATTTCATTATTTTTATTTAGGGGAATTCTTATTAATTTGGCTGTTATAAACATTAAGAGTCCTCAGTTGCACTGTGGCTACCACTTATATTTTACCCAGTGTGATCTGAATAATCATTCACAACAAGGTACTCAGAACCTTAGATTTTTTTCCCCCTGTAGTATGTATCTTCCAATTGCAGGGCTTTGGTAAGCTCCACCATTTGTTTCAGCATGAAAAATTACATTTTTTCTGAAGTTGAAAAAATGTTCTGACTTGAGTCTATTTTTAGCTAAATGCTGTATAATATCATCTGATCAGTCACCATGATTCAGCAAGTTTTATTTATAAGTTGATGTGAGGTAGCCATCCCCATAATGGTCACTCTCACTAGAGTAGGTTAATCCTCCCAGCTCCCCTTTTGTTACTTCATTGAATGTAATATATTTATTCCAGGTCAACTGAGCAGAATTTCACTTATCTGAAGATGAACCCCAATAGAATGTCAGACCTGTATGAATTTTGCCCTGAGCTTTCATGTCACTCTTGTTTTTTCCTCCAAATCCTGAGAATGTATTTCACTTTGTACTTGCTAACATTATTACACTGTCTCTAATTTTGTCATTTCCAGCTTCCTGCAAATCTTTTATAATTGTTAGAGATTATCTCAGATGATCACAAAACTCTTAACACAAAGTCTAGATGTAGACATAATGAAGACTTATTTATTTCTAATGCATATAACCAAAAAAGAAGGGTAACAAGGACAGCCCTCTCTTCTAAAGTTGAAGCTCTGTAATCTGTATGACAAGTTCAAGAGGCTTTTAATTACTGGTATTAATTGACACTGACAAGTCAGAAAAGACACAGCATATTAGACCCAGAGATAATTTTGACACTGAGACCTGTTTTATAAATTTGTTTATAGAATTTTCAACTCTGTTAGCCAACTCTACATCTGAGGAAAGGGCACTATGTGTTATGCCCTTTGTTGCATCAATAGTGAATGGCAGCATTTAAGATGAATTTCAAAGGTATAGTCTTACCGAAAGAATGAGTGATAAAGGTAATATGGTAGCCCCTTGGTTATTTTCTCCTTTTGTTCACTATGTAGTTTCTACATTCTATAGTATCTCTCAAGACCTTAATTTCCTTATCTGAAAAAAATTAATATATAAGTAGTATATTTGTATTACTAATATAAATTATTTTGCGGTATTCTTTAGAGGATAAGTGAGTTAATACATGGGATATACTTGTAATAGAAATTCAAGAACAAATTAACACATAGCTGTAACTTATTCTTCAGCTATCTTCTCTGGCTTCCTTCTGCTTTATATCTTACTCTCTAAGATAATCATTATTTTAATATGAACTCACCTATGTGTTTTAAAGGAGATAGTATTATGTCCGGAGTTTGTAAGTATAAAAATCTCTTTTTAACAAAAGAGATTTTTCTTGATGCATACTGTGTCATACAGTTAACATCTGAATTAAATTTCTTTCAAGAAATTTCAGACTTATATGTGATTTTAATTTCTTAGAGTTTATATTCCAAAAATTGGACTGGATATTTAAGTCAATTATTTTGACCATAAGTAAAACATTTACTCATGTACGCATTCATTCAATAAATATGTATCAGATGTCTATTGTGTACCAAGCCTGATTCTCATGATGGAGTATATGATAATGTATAAAATAGATGAATAACAAAGACAAAGTTAACCTATTTAGCTGATGTGTTAGTGATACTATCTCAATATCTAACTGTCTGATGTCTGGAGTCTCATATTTATAATTCACAAAGGGAATATTTTAAAATTTAATTTAGAAACATTTAGAAACAAAAGTTATTATTTGAGCCCAAAACCACTAAGTGTTCATATTTGTTTGTGGTTTTAATTCCAGTTGGTGATAGGTGGTTGTGTTGTTTATAGATTTTTATATAATTATAATTTTAATCTGAAAATTAATATTAAATAGATTTTCTTCCAGAAATTAATTTTATATAATAAATGTTAATGGTAACTGCAGATAGAATTCTATTTTTAATAATTAAATTATATAATTTTTAATGTTGGCATACTTGCTTATAAGTTCACATTATCTAAATATTGTTTTAGCTTGTGATATTCACTTTTATATATTTGGGAATAGACTTGGGTCTTAAAAATGGAGAACTTTATTTCTGATATAATTCAACAATTGATGATGAAATTTTTTTTGAAATTTCATTTTTTTGAAATTTGATTTGAAATTTGATGTTTGATTTAACTGCAAACATAAAATTTAATCCTCAAATGCTGACCTAATAAATGTGATTGAAATCTTATATAATTTATATTTAAGCAAAAATAAATGCAGAATATAAATTGTGTTGCAGCCAGGTGGAGTGGCCCATGCCTGTAATTCCAGCACTTTGGGAGGTAGAGGTGGGCAGATTGCTTGAGTCCACGAGTTAGAGATCATCCTGGGCAAAATGGTGAAAGTTTGTCACAGCAAAAAAAAAAAAAAAAAAGACAAAAAAAAATAGCTGGGCATGGTAGGTCGCACCTGTAGTCCCAGCTACTTAGGAGGCTGAGGTGGGAGGATCACCTGAACCCAGGAGTTTGAGGCTGGAGTGAACTGTGATTGTGCCATTGCACTCCAGCCTGGGTGACAGACTGAGACCCGGTTTTTTCTTTCTTATTTTTTTAATGTGTTGCTTTGATTTACAGCAAATAGTGAAATCTGAGAGAATATAATCTTTAAAAAAATCTTAAAATATATGTTAATTAATCTACCACATTTTCTATAGCTTAATGCCTTATAACAGAAAATGTTAATTGAAAAATATTTATATTGGTAATTATTTGTTAATACTCAAACATTTCTTGTTTTAAATCTAATCAATAAGATTTAGTATTAACTTTCATAAATCATAAATTTAGTTTTTAAGGACTCGTTTGTAGAGAAGTCCTAGGTTCACAGAAAAATTGAGCAGACAGTACAGAGTTCTCGTATATTCCCTTCTTCCTCACATTCACAGCCTTCTTCACTGTCCGCTTACTGCACCAAAGTGGTATATTTTATTATAATTGATCAACCTACATTAGCACATCATTATCACCAAAAGTTCATAGTTTACGTTAGGATTTATTTTTGGTGTTTTAGATTCTACAGGTTTTGACAAATGAATAATTACATATTTTCACTATTACAGCATTATACAGGATAGTTTCACTGTCCTGAAATCCTGCGTTTCATCTATGTATGCCTCTAACTAACAGTAACTGTGGATCTTTTTACCATTTCCACAGTTTTGTCTTTTTCCAAATGTCATGTAGCTTGAGTTATATAGCCTTTGCATATTGACTTATTTCACTTAGTAATATACATTTAAGGTTCTATGTGTTTTCATGTTTGGATAGCTCATTTCTGTTTAGTGCTCAATAATATTCCTTCATCAGGATATACCATAGTTTATTCACCTACTCAAGGACATCTCAGTTGCTTCTAAGTTTTGGCAATTATGAATGAAGCTGCTGCAAATATTTGTATGGAGCTTATGATTGGTCTTATTTAAATTTTTTTAATTCATAAATTATCATTGTGTATATTTATGGATTAAAAATGATGTTTTCTTTTGGGTAAATGGCAAGGAGTATGATCTATGGATCACATGATAAGTGTATGTTTAGTTTTAAAAGAAACTGCTAAACTCTCTTACAACATGGATATACCATTTTACATTTCCAGCAGCAAAGAACAAGAGTTCCTGTTGTTTCACCTCCACAGTAACATTTGATATCGACAGTGTTCTGGACTTGGCCATTCTAATAGGCTTATAGTGGTAATCTCATTGTTTTACTTTGATTTTTCTAACAACAGATGATTTGGAGCATCTTTTCATAAGCTTCTTTGCCATGTTTATATCTTCTTTGGTGAGGTGTCTGTTCAAATTTTTTCTTTATAAAATTGAGTTGCTTGTTTTCTTTATGTTAAATTTTAAGAATTCTTTTATACTTTGGGTAATAGTCCTTTATTGGGTATGTCTTTTGTAAATATTTTATCCCAATCTATAACTTATTTTCTCATTCTCTTGACAGTACCCTTTTAGAGCAGAAGTTTTTAATTTTAATGAAGTCTAGCTTATTGATTATTTCTTTCATTTGTTTATGACGTTTGTGCTGCTGACAAAAAAGCCGTTGCTATTCTGTCTTAGTCCACTAGGTCTGCTCTAACAAATACCATAGATTGTGTAGCTTATAAACCACAAATATTTATTTTTCATAGCTCTGGAGTCTGGGAAATTCAAGATCAAGGTGTCTACAGATGTAGTGTCTAACTGAATCCCCACTTCCTTTACAGATAAACATCTTTTCTCTGTGTCCTCATATGGTGGAAGGGGCTAGATAGCTCTCTGAGGTCTCTTTTATAAAAGCAGTACCCACAACAATGAGGGCTTCACCTCACGATCTAATCACTTTCCAAAGGCCTCACCTTCTAACACCAGCATCTTGCGGGTTAGAATTTCAACATATGAATATTAGAGAGACATGAACATTCAGACCATAGCACATATTAAAGGTCATCTAAACTTTGTCTTACGTTAAATTCTAGGAATTGTATAGTTTTCATTATACATTTAGGTCCATGACCCTTTTTGAGTTAATATTTGTAAAGAGTGTAAGTTGAGTTAATATTTGTAAAGAGTGTAAGTTCCATGCTTAAATTCCCTTTTTTTTTTTTTTTTTTCTGAGACGGAGTCTTGCTCTGTCGCCCAGGCTGGAGTGCAGTGGCGTGATCTCACTCACTGCAAGCTCCACCTCCCAGGTTCATGCCATTCTCCTGCCTCAGCCTCCAGAGTAGCTGGGACTACAGGGGCCCGCCACCACACACAGCTAATTTTTTGTATTTTTTAGTAGAGACGGGGTTTCACCATGTTAGCCAGGATGGTCTTGATCTCTTGACCTCGTGATCTGTCCGCCTCGGTCTCCCAAAGTGCTGAGATTACAGGCGTGAGCCACTGCAACTGGCCTTAAATCCACTTTTATGAATTTATGTGAATGTTCAGTTGTTCCAGCACCACTTGTTGGAGAGTGTCTTTCCCCACTTTGCTGTCTTCCTTTTGGCCAGACATCAGTTGATTATATTTATGTGGGTCTGTATAAATAATGATTTTTTAACATCTTTCATTTTACGCTTCCTCTTCTTTTCTGTAAACATTGCTGGCACTAATCCTTCTGTCACATTGCCCCCAAAATTAATCTTTCCTTTTATATTACCAATTCTATTTCAAATGAAATTTATATGTGTTTTCTACTGACATTTTTAGGTAAATTATTAGAATGATTGGTCTAGGAATGCTGTTTCTATATCTTCACCACATTATATAATGCCTCGCAGCAGCTCAGGTATTTATCAGAAAATGTTTGTGAAAAGCTCAAATATTGCTTGCGCTCTACTCATTTAGGCAATTTTCTGAATGACTCTGATGTGCCAGGCACTAGTCTAAGTGTCATAATATCCTTTGTAACTTGTGTTTTAGGTGGATTTTTATATACCTGTACATATGTGTATGTATTTGTGTGTACATGTGCACATATATATGTATGCACGCATATATTAAAATAATTTAATGAAAATATGTGCATAATGTATGTTGGAGCAGAGGATAAGTCATTAACTATTTGGGAGAAAGAAGAGCAGATATTTGAATATAATCACTGAAAGATTAGTTTAAGATGACTGCTGTGAGGGTGTAAGGGAGGCAATATTCAGTAAACTGCAAGTAGTTTAATACAGATATGGTATACCCTTTGAAGATTCATTCAGTAACGTATCTGGACAAGTAAAGGAGGACAATATTATTAAAAGTCTGGTATGTTAGGCAGATGAGATTTTTATTTTTGAGGTGAAAATAATATAAATGAGTCATGCTACATTCATATTTTTTGAAAGGATAATACTGATAGCAGTGTGGTAAAATGACTTAAGAGAGTAAAAGTCAAAGACAGGGTACCGATAAAAGGTTTTCTACATTTCACTTACTGAGATTAAATAAGAACCTGAGATCAGCTCAATGATGATGATCTGGAAAATTACTTAAAGGTTGAATAATAGCATTTGATGAGTGTTTGAATTTGCCATACACGAGGACAGGAGGAATTTAAGATGGCTTTTGGTTTTCACCTGGATTCATGGGGAGTGGTTTTCAGAGGCATAGAATAAGGAGGCAAAGCTCAAGTTTGGAGGGGTGTGAAAATTAGACATGTTTTTTAAAGCTTTGCTGTGGAATAACCACTCCAGTACAGATGTATGTTATATTACAGGATAAATTAGTCTAGAATCCAAGACAAATATCTGATCTGGAGATAAATGTTTAAGGATTATAAGTGTTTAGGAGAGGTCACTAATTGCCTCAAGAAAAACTACTGATGACTTCTTTATTCTCAACCATAAGTTTTACTTGTAGTTTATCAATCTTAGTCATCCTTTTTTAGATATCCTCTTTTCTGCACATGGATTTACTTCCTTTGCATTGTATTTATTTTAAATAATATCTCCCTTGTTTTTTAAGGCTTTACAAGCTTCAAGGAGAAACTCATAATAAGCACAAATAAGTTTTAGTTTGTGGTGATTACAACAGGAAGTTAATATTTTTATTTTGGATAGGTCTCTAGCCAAAGCACAATCCATTGAATATTATTTATTGTTTATTAGAGATATTTGGTTAGGGACAAATTAATGGCAATGCATTTCATGTGAAAATAGCTAAGGTAGACTTCAGTAATGTTGCATCCCATTTGTATTTACCAGTAAAAGCATTGATTTCTTAGTACTGAAATATCCTGTACAGAATTCAGAAGAGAGAAAGAAAAATGTAGAATGGTCCACATATTTTATTAATATTAATGCTCTCCAAAGGAAAGCAAAGTGTTCCCTATTGTCTAGGGAATTTGATTGGTTTAGACATGTCCCCTATGACTCCCTACCCTGAAAACTGGAATAGGAACTTATAGAGAAAGCATCCTCTCTCCACATAAATAGACATGTAACATGCTAACTCGAGAGCAGTTAATCATGATATTTTTCAAGATGTATAAGGTAAAAACAAAAGCCTCAAATCTCCAGTGGCAAGGACAGAAATAAATGAGATAAGTGAATGATGGAGCAAGAGAGAAGATAAAGTTTTTTACCTTTTTTGTTGTTGTTGTTAGATTCCACATACAAGTGAAATCTTTTTCTTTTGTGTCTGGCTGATTTCACTTACCATGTTTTCTGGGTCCATCCCTGTTGTGGCAAATGGCAGAATATTCTCATTTTTAAGAAAGGCTGAATAATATTTCTTGTGTGTGTGTGTATGTGTGTGTGTGTACCTCTGGTTTCTTTATCCATTCATCTGTTCATGAACACCTAGATTGTTTTAATATCTTGGCTATTGTGAATAATGCTGCAGTGAACATAAAAGCACAGATATCTTTATGAGTTGGTGATTTTGTTTCCTTTAGCTGTATACCCAGAAGAGGGACTGCTGGGCTACATGGTAATTCTATTTTTAATTTCTTTAGGAATCTCCATACTGTTGTCCATAATGACTGCCCCAATCTCCATTCCCACCAACAGTGTACAAGGGATCCCTTTCTCCACACCCTCCCCAACACTTGTTAACTCTTGTCTTATGATGATAGCTGTCCAAATGGGTGTAAAGTGATATATCATAATGGTTTTGATTTGCAATTTCCTGACAATTAATGATGTTGAACACTTTTTCTAATACCTGTTGACCACTTCTTTGGAAAAATTTCTATTGAGATCCTTTGCACGTTTTTAAATGAAAGAATTTGTTTTTCAGAGCGTTACTTTAAAAAGTCTTGGGCCTTGTATATCACAGTACTGTGAAATAAAGATAGGAAGATTTTTAAAAGAAATACTGGGCTAATTTGTGAGCATAGGCATGAGAAAACTTCCTTTTCTTGTCCCAAAGTACATGTAAATACAACCTGAATTTTATAGTAGAGTTCACATATTATAGCTAAGTGTTTATAGCAATAAAAAATGTATTGCTATATGCTATCAGGAAAAATAATTTTATTATTGCCAGATTAAATGTTGCTAACCACCACACATTTTTGCTTATTGTAACAACTGTTTTTATAATATGAAGCCTTTAAAAAATACATATATGTAAAGACTAGTAGGTATTTCCATTTTTGCATTACGTCAAATTTAACTTTTATGTAATTTTGCCTTTTATACTGGAAAGCAAAACTTTTTCCAAGGATATTTTGAGTATTCTTCTTCTCCTTTATTTCCTTTTTCTATTAATCTATTTTATGTTTGCCATGATGTATTTTTATTGTCAGAGGTTTAAGTTTCTTTATTCCAGGGCTGCATTTCCACATGAAGTCTTATCACATTCCAAGTTCTTTTACTCATATTTCTGCATTAGCCGGTTTCTAAAAATTAACCTTGCTTAGGCTGTTCATTTCTGCTGACACATAATGGCACTGCTGCAGAAGGTTTCTAAATAGAAACCTGCTTGCCTATGCACTAATAGCATTTCCTACAGGCTGTTTTATAAAGAAGATTCTAGAAGGAGATATGAAACTGAAACTTTTGTTAAGATAAAATAATGATAAGATTTTCTTTGTTGGGGTGAGGTGGGGGACAGACAATAATCATTACCCAAGGTCAGAGCTGACCTTAGTAATTTTTTTGAATTGAAAGTCCAGATATTTCTTTTGTACCTTTTCAGTCCTATCATCTTCTTTTTCTCTCTACCTAAACTCTTTTTTTAGGTGTATTTTATTTTTTTCCCTGCACTACCCCTTGAACCTGGTTGTCTATTTTTTTTCCTCTCATGAAGAGAGAACCAACTAATAAACTCTGACACCCTTCTTCTCTGACTTCTCTAGAATGATCCAAGCTCTCTGTTCTTTAACTATGGAAGATGCATTCTCAGGAGTATTGCTGAGGCCTAGGAATACCTAATTTGTTGGGCGATATCAAAGTGGAAATACTGGAGTTCTTACTAGCCACATATAGGGTTTGCAAAATCACAGTGGACATGAAGCTGACAGATATTAGAAGGCTTCTGTCAGTCAAGAAAATAATACAAATGCCACACACAATTCAATAAAAATGTGTTGTGTTAAATATGTAATAATACTCCCTCTGCAGATGATTTCTGGGCACCTTGCCTTATTCTACAGAAAATTATCAGCATCTACTTCCATCGCATTTTCATGAGATATATAATCATAAATTTTGCTTTGCTGGAAAAAACTGAATATTTTTGTGCCTAGTTCTCCATCCAAATAAATTTTAATATTAGGACTCAAGGTTTGGTCTCTTATATCTTGCCTTCCTACCTTTGCTGAGCTTCTATTATTGCAGTTTAACATGAATGTTTGAAACTAAACAAAAAAGCAACAATTTGAAACAAACTACAGCTTTGTCTGACACCTCTTTGGGACCCGACACTTGTGGGCTTATCTCTCTTTAATATCATTCCAAAAAGATAAAGCTCTAATTTGCATATTCTTAGTTTTAAAAAAAAGTGCAAGCTTCTAGGAGTATGGATGAGATTTTGAAGAGTCAGTGTTCAAAATGTTGTTTCTTAACTCACCTGTCTCAGCTGGTTTTGAACATACACACAAACCCTCTATTCCTACCACATACTCTCAGTCATGCCTGGATGCCTGGTGTGTTCATTATCTCAATTAGGCAGAGAAACAAAGGGCAAAATAATTTAGAAGTCTAATTTAAGGACATGGTGACAGACTGGTAATAATAATCTTTTCTCTCACTTCTTCATCAAGATTAAGAGCATTTATGCACAAATTATGCTATGCTAAGTGCTTGTTGGTGATGCAGGAAAATACCAAATACACAAATTTTGTAGGAGATAGATTTCATAAGAGTTAAATTTCAATTAAACCTATATCTATATTATTGTTGATTTTACCAAATTCAGTTTAAAAAGTTATCTTCATCCAACCAATATTTTTATGATCCGCATCAAAGAGCCCTATCCTGTAGATCAAAATATGTCAGGGTTTTTTAAAGTTTGATATGGCCTCCAGCAGGACCCAGGTTAGACTCTACTAAGAAATAGTAAAAATGTATGATGCCTTGGAAATTGTTCAAAAATTCTCTCTGCCTCTCATTAAACACTCAGAATTTTATTCAGAATTATGTATAGAAAGCAGGCCAGTTTAAAGAAGGCAAGAAGGGTCTGGAGGGGATAAACAAGAGAATCCAAAAAATGAGAATAGAGGCTTTTTCGTGTTTATGGCATAATTTTATTCCACGTGTGTTATGTCATCAGCCAAGGGGCATCCCAGAGAGGATTTTGGGAGTTCTGAGAAGCTGGCATCTCGGGCGAATCACATACTATTTAATATCAATTCTCCTGCTTTGAGAACATACAATATAGGGCAGTTACATTTCATTTGTAATTTAAAAATGTATCTGTTTCAAGAGTATCCACTGGCATCTTTATGTGCTTTCTCATTCTGATGCCTAACCAGTGTCATTTCTTAGATGTTTATAACATTGTTAATATCCACTTTTGGGTAGATTGCAGAGATTTGATTTTCAGCCAAGACAAAACAAACAAACAAACAAACAAACAAACCTGCAACATGTCAGCTGCCATGCCCATTTTTTTGTAAAACAAGGCCAATGTGTCCTCAAGACATTGAAAAAATAATGTCTACTTTACACAAATTGACAAGGGACTGCAATTTACATGATAGCAAACTAATCTAAAGAAAAAGTCAATTTAAATTTTTATGTTGGTATCATACCAACACTTAATTATTCTGTGCTCTAAGGCTATGTGAAAGATTTTAATAGGAGAAGGGGTTAAAAAAGAAAGGACAAAGAAAAAAACTTTAATTAAAAAAACTTTAAATATCAGTGTGGCTCTGACATCAGAGAGTTAACAGCAAGATTCAAAAGTATTTACTATGCCAGAAAAGCAAGAATTATGTTAATTGCGGCCTCTGAGAGATATTCTAGCTTATATTTCAGGTGAAAATATTAAAACACTCAAAACTAATGCTCATTAAAATATGTTTTGAAAATATCTTTATAAGAAGTTGGTGTTTTCAATAATGTATTAAGTATATAGACTGGATACAGTGGCTCATACCTGTAATGTCAGTGCTTTGGGAGGCTAAGGCAGGCTGAGGTGGTAGTTGGGTGAGGTGGGGAATGGCTTCAGGCTAGGGGTTCCAGGCCAGACTGGGTGACTTAGTGAGAATCTGTCTCTACAAAAAATTTGAAAAATTAGCCAGGCATTGTGGCACAGGACTGTAGTCCTAGCTACATGGGAGGCTGAAGTGGAGAATAACTTGAGCCTAGTAGTTTGAGGTTACAGTGAGCTATGATATCACCGCTGCACTCCAGCCTGGGTGACAGAGCAAGATACTGTCTCTTAAATAAAAAATAAAAAGCAAATTATATAAAAACACACTTAAATCCCTTTAACAGGTAAACTTTAAAACATACACAATTAGACTGTGCGTAACTTTTTTACTGCTATTTTTAGGACAGAAACATTGTTAACTCTTTTTACAGTTAATTTCTAGGAATCAATAACTGGTTCAAAAAAAATCTTATTTTATCACTTCCACTGGGGATGCATAAGGGTTTTAACCACTTGAACTATATTGTTCAGATGCTATCATCAGGCTGATTTTAAAATCCTTCATGTACTGAGGGTAAAAGCTTTCTGAATGTCAATTCATATGTAAAAGATCAATTACAGGTAATAGATGCTTTACTGTAGTCAACACAAATTGTCAAGTTACTGGAAAAGCACAAGGGCACGCTGCATTGGAAGCTTCTGTGTGTGTTATATTTGCCTATAATTTAATTGTACACAATAGATTTTAGAAAGAAAACTATAAATAAGTAGATATCGTTTCAGTGCTGGAAAGTAGAATGAGCTTCAATTGGTATGATTTAATTCAATTATATGTTTTAATTTTAATAAAATTATTTTCACTCAATTGCTTCATAGCCTAATCTAATTACTATATTCAAGGGATGTTTTAGAAGTTTAAATGAAGCAAAAACATTGAAATTACTCTTTTTTAATTAAAAATTGCATTTAATAATGGAGTGCAACAAATAAATATGGGCATATTATCCCACCAAACA
Source organism: Pan paniscus (assembly GCF_029289425.2). NCBI lineage: Eukaryota > Metazoa > Chordata > Mammalia > Primates > Hominidae > Pan > Pan paniscus. Next base: position 44,843,155 of record NC_073264.2, on the reverse strand, counting down.
CATATATACATTGTTTTTAAAAGTAATGTCTTAGTAACAATCTTATTGTTTATAATAATGAATAAGTAAATAAGTATTATAAATATTAGTTATAGTGTCTGGAATTTCAAAATTACTGTGACATGTTAAAAATATTTCTTAAGATTATATTTGTTTGTACTATGTGCTTAAAACAAAATATTAAAATATGTAACCATTATTAGCATACATTAAGTGGTCTGTATTTGTTGAATAGATGTGAATTATTTAAATTCTATTCATGTATTTTTCAATTTAATCATTTTCTGAAAAAATTAGAGATTGCACCCATGTAAATCTATTTTTTAAATTTAATTGGTATCTTCAAGTGACATTTGTGATCACTCATGAAGGACTGAAATTTCAAAATATATGCTTTTGAGTATGAGCTTTTATTATTAATAATTTTAGAGTGGGTTTGATGGGGCACTGATATTTGCTAATAAATAGACTGCAAACTTTCTAAGCATATATATTTGGATTGTATTTATTTACTAGCAATGAAAATATATCTTTACATACATAATATAACTAAATAAACTTATAGACAGTGAGGTACTATTTCAACTCCTTGATTTAGAGCAAAACAATAGAAAAACAAAAACAACCTAGTGAAAAGCCTGGTGAGATGATTTGTGATTCTGTAACCATTTCTCTGGAGCTATCGGAGCCATCTACCATGTTATCTTCCGGTTGGTTTGGCAGTACGTTAAATCAAGTCATTTAGGCTCCCTGAGGCTTAGGAGAGCTTTTGGGCCAGTTGCATTTCTGTCCATCTTAGAGGGAAGAAAGGGCTTACCCAATGAACTTCCAGGGCTTCCTCTAAGTGTACGGCATTTGTTTTGACCAAGTAATATATTTAAAACTTAGAACTATCTGTGAATTGTACATTCTTCTCATATGGTTTAAATTTCCCATTCTCCTTAACTACAAGAGCAGAAAAGCTGTTTCTACTAGTTCCTCATGTCTAATATGTAAAACAAAGCTCAGAAAACATTGGAGACATATGTTTCTCATCATGCTTCTTGTACAACCTTAGCATATTTTGCTGTCTTTGAGAAATGTTAACTTCTTCCACTTCAGTAAGGCTTCCAAAACTCTGCTCAGTTGCTTCTCTGACCTAATATAAAAGGAATGTCCTCATACAAAACAGTTTATATCTTAGGTAAGAGCATGAGTCAAAGTTCTGTTTGAGATTTTAAAGAATGATCAGTGCATACTACTGAGAAAAATGCCATTAGCAGCTCTAAGGCTAAACTCAAAAAGGGTGTGGTTATTGGTATGTTCCACTCCCACAAACCCAGGTACCAAAGATTCTGTACTGGTTTGAAAACATTGAAAAGAAATGTCAAAAGTGAGGAGGGAAACATAAAAAGGAGTTTTATTTTGACAGTAGTACCTCAGTTTTTGCCATACAATGTTTTTTCTCTCCCGAGTTCTCTTCTTGGAAGAGAATTGCGGACATTAGATTGGCTCTTTTCCTTGACCATGAAAAGGAGAGATAAGAGGGAATTCTGGAATAATGTGTGAGTATTTGAAGGAGAGAAGAGTCTTCTGTGCCCTATAGCATATTGACTGTTTACCCTTCAGACTTGCTATCTGGCTAGTGCAGAACTAATGCAGAGATATTAGTCACATCATCCTTACTTCCTCATGTTCTTGGTTCTAAAGATATATGTGAGTTGAATATTTGAGATCTACAGACTTGCAAGGGACTAGAGTGAGTTGTAAGGGTGAAAGAGACAAGCAAATTAGATGACAATGGGGGCTAGGTCAGCTGATAAGTGTTGAGAGTATGTTTAAGATTAAGTTTGCATCAACCGCACATCCTCTGTTGTTGATGACCAATAGAATGAAGACTAATTAAAAAGGGAATTAGCAGCCTTGGCACTACCTACTGGGTCTGTTCATATTCTAAACTATAAAAATCTAGCAACACCCACTCATAGGGGGCACATGTAACTAAATTTAACTCCCTCCTTTCGCTTTATTATTCCCTAAAGCCAGAAGCACAAGAGACCAAGAGATAATAGTGGGAGTGTGGAAAAGCATATTACAAACTTACCTCTCCAAGACTCTGAGCCAATGCTATTTCTTAGTGGAAGAAGGTGGCGCTTTGAATCAAACACAATGGAAAGACTGAAATAAATAGGTTTAAGTCTTAACAATAAAACAATTGACTGAAAAAACAATTTGTTATTTATGGGGTGCATTATTTAGGGTCAAGTTGTTATTACAGACTATGTATTTTACAGTCACAATAAACAAAATACTTTCAGGTATAAAACTATAATTTTCAAAAAGTTAAAAATATAGCTATTGTATATATGTAGACTGGACATTAGACAAAGTTTTTATAACTTATTAGAGAATTAGCAAGGTGTAAAATTCTTTAAAATATGTGATGAAATCTTCATAGTGAGTGGAGAAAAGAATGCTGACATAAATTTGTTAAGCTGGAGCAAAAATTGCTCAAGGTCTCATAGAGCAATTAAAACATATCCTTTGGGGTAATATTCTCCAATTGACAGAAATCCTTTGCATCTCTAATGACAAAAAATCTATATCTTTGCCTGTAACTTCAAGGAATCAGCTTCCAATCAATATTCAATGGTAAATCAAACAAAGGTACATTCCATAGAAAAAATGAAATAATGCTTGTGTAGGCTTGTTATGCAGGGGTCATCGTGTGTGTGTGTGTGTGTGTGTGTGTATGTGTGTGTGTGTGTCTGTGTGTATAACGGGCCAGATAATAAATATTTAGGCTTTGTAGTACATATGGTATATAATGCCACTACTTAGTTCTGTCACTGTGGTGCAAAAGCAGATATAGACAATACAGAAACAAATGAGTAGCTATTGTGATGGTTAATGATAGATGTCAACTCTACTGAATTGAGGGATGCCCAGATACCTGGCAGAGCACTATTTCTAGGTATGTCTGTGAGGGTGTTTCTGTAAGAGATTGACATTTGAGTCAGTGGACTGAGTAAGGAAGTTTCACCCTCACCTCATGTGGGTGGGCACCTTACAACTCCTAAGGACCCAGATAGAACAAAAAAGGTGGAGGAGAGATGAATTTGCAAACAGGCTTTTTCTCTTCTGAAGCAAAAATAACCATTTTCTCCTGCCCTTGGATATTAGAACTTCAGGTTATTTGGCTCTTGCACTCTGGGACCTGCACCCATGGGCCCCTAGTGTCTCAAGCCTTCAGACTTGAGTTGAATCATGCTGCCATCTTCTCTGGTTCTCCAGCTTGTACACAGCACATTGTGGGACTTCTTAGCCTCCGCATTTATGTGAGCCATTCCCCTAAGAAATCCCCTTTCTTCTGTCTATCCATATACCTACCTACCTACCTACCTACCCACCTACCTACCTTTCTAATCTATCATCTATCTATTTATGCTTTTCATTCTGTTTTTTCTGGAGAACCCTTCCAATTCAGCTACATTTCAATAAAATTTTACTTACAGACACTGAACTTTGAATTATATATAACTTTATGTATTGCAAAATATTATTCTTATTTTTAAAATTATTTCAATATGTGAAAAACAATGTTAGCCTGCAGCTTATATAAAAACAGGTGGTAGGCCAGATTTGGCCAGCATATTATAGTTTGGAAACCCTCATGTTAGACAGTACTCTGTGACATTTAAAGGCCATGCAGTCATCATTTTGCCTTATGTGCATGTTCTCTTAATACATGATTCTATATAAATAAGTTGAATATTTCCAACCACCTTTGTTCTACCTACAATCGTAAGCTCTCATTTAAAAATTATTTAAATGTGTCGCCCCTCAACTATAAAGACAAGGGAAAATGATGAGCATTGAAAACCAGTTTTTCGAGCTTTAACCTTATGTAACCTTTGACAGGTGAGTCCCTTGGATTCTTTGGGTCTCTCACAGCTTAGATATGCATGGGCTTAACAATTTCTAAAATCATTCTTAAATATAAGATTATTTTTTATCAGCAAATCTGAAACAAATGAAAAAAATTTAAAAACAATGGTTTCTCTACATTTTTCACACTTGTAGAGCAATTTATGTCAAGTGAGAATTTTACTTTGAACCTCAAGCTTTTGTCTACATTATCTACATTTTATACCATTCAGTGGTTGAAGAGATTTGCATTTAGAGTTACTTAATGTGATTCTCTTCATGAGGATTCAAATTAACAAGTATGTGAGCCCTACAGGTATTTAGAAAACTAGGCATTATTGGAGGAAAAGTACAATTAAAATGAAGTTATATGAGATATTGACAATTACAATTTTATTACATGATTTTGAATGTTGAATCCACAATAGAGAGAAAAAGGCATCCAAGCCTAAATGAACTGTCCAAAATAAATTCTACTTCTATGAAAGTTTTGTAAGCAAAATTATTTCAAAGGGGAGATGCTAGATTAATTAGAGATTGCTATAAGAATATAAACAAATATTTTAGACATATTTGAGGCATTAAAATGGCACTTATGGCTCATTCAGCCATATAAAACTATTTAGAATCACACATATTCCAGAGAATACATGAATTTTGAAGTTAACAATGAATTCATTCTTAATTGTAGAAATGATATATATTAAAAAGAACATATTCAGTTGCATCACTGTTAACAAGGCTGGTTACACTAGCATAAAAAAATTGTAAGGTGATAGTTGACAAGAAAGTATTTAACAATCTCCCTTTTTAATCACATTGTTTCATAGAGATAATTAGCCTATCTGAAAGTTACAAAGTTACAATCTGAATGGTAAGAGTTCTATTGCCGTGTGTTTAGGGACAGAGAGACAGTGACTTATCTAAACATTTAATTTAAAATGAAAGTTTGTATGAGAAGTTTGTTATTCAAAAGTATTTTTCTCCAAATTATCTTTATTCTCTCTCCTCATCTATTCAATGAGACAAATATTCAGTTTTAATAAAAGTGGCTTACTATGCACCAAAAATTCAGTGAACTTACTGTTCATAGAAATATAATATAAATGGAAAAATCCTCATTTTTATCTTTTTAAATTATTTTATGGGTTTGTCACATATACCAAGGAAAGGTAAACTTAAAAAATGTCATTAGTAAGGACTTGTTGAATACACATTAATATAAAGAATTTAGAACAGCTTAAGAATGACAGAAACTTCTCTAATTATAGTTGTTCTTTTTAATTGCATTTTCACATTGTTTAAATCACTGCAAGACCCACATTCATTATATGCCTAAGATCCTAAGATGTCTGAAACACTGTACTAGATAGAAACTTTTTTTTTTTTTCCTGAGACGAAGTCTCACTGCCGCCCTGGCTGGAGTGCAGTGGCGCTATCTCGGCTCACTGCAAGCTCCGCCTCCCAGGTTCACACCATTCTCCTGCCTCAGCCTCCTGAGTAGCTGGGACTACAGGCGCTCACCACCACGCCTGGCTAATTTTTTGTATTTTTAGTAGAGACAAGGTTTCACCGTGTTAGCTGGGATGGTCTCGATCTTCTGACCTTGTGATCCGCCTGCCTAGGCCTCCCGAAGTGCTGGGATTACAGGTGTGAGCCACCGCGCCTGGCCCTTTTGTTGGTTTTTAACAGCAAAGGAAGAAAGATGGGGAGAAAGAGGAAACGGGTGAAAGAGAGAAAGCAAAAGTAACAGAGCGCTGCTATTTCTGAATTGGGAGAGTAAAAATGTCAATAAATTAACATTATAGGACAGTTCAAGAGTAAGAAGAAAGAAGAGATCATAAAATATTGTCATAATACAAAGTAAGCATTTTCTTGTACTTGGAATTATAATATTGGTAATAACATATTAAAATTCCTGGAGTATTGATGAAGCTATATTATGTAAGTTAACCTGTATATTTTAGTGTAGAAAAATAATTAAATATAAATAATATTTAATTAATACTTATAATTTTCAGTTTAAATGTTTATCAATATTCAGATTGAATAAATATATGATCTAATGTTCATCAGAGTTAAAAATCATTAAATTTTAGATTAGTAAAATATAATTTTAAACAACACAATAAACTAAATGGTTCATATCTCAGCTTAAATAATATCAAGATAATATTTCAAACATATTTTAAGTGATTTTTCCATTTTTGTATCAACTTTTCTCATGTTAATATGACTGTCCTAATTCACGTTTATTAAAAATTTTGTATATGTTAAATAGTCTATGTGGTTTTCTGGTGTTAGTAAGAATTGCTTTTGGTTACAGGATTTTTCTGCTTATGGCCATATCTATAAGTGTATATTCTCCCAAACCAGCTATGTAATTTGAATGCAAGCTCATCTTAATTTGATAAGTTGCTTGTCAATATTGGCACATAGTGGAAGTGAGCAATAGAATATGCATGAATTTGAACAACTTTCTTACTTACCTCTGGTGATAAATTCGATATCAGCAGATCACTTGTAAGAAACCTTGTAAAGCATGCATGCCATCTTTAATTAAATGCACTTAAATACTTTTCTACACAAATTAATTTTATATAAACTATACACGCATGATTTCTAGTAATTTTAATGTGTACTTTTATTGAAGTCATTTTTAATATAAATGCACCAATTTTATATGCCCAAATTTATAGGTATACATACATATTTACTAATACAAATAGACAGTATAACATATATCAAATGAACATCTTAAAAGCATGCTTTAAAAATAGTTGTATAGAGAAGTTCTAATATTTTCTTTCCATATCTTTTAGAATACTTTCACTTTTCCCCTTTTAGCTACCTTTGGAGGCCATTACTCTAGCTCAGTAATGCATCACCTAGAAATGAGGGGAGATGGATTTTCTGCTGCTCCAGTAATATATACCAGAATTTTGGGGTTATTGGTAATATATGTATTTTTTAAATAAATTAAAAATCACTGTTCTGGAAAAAGAAACTGGTAGCATCTGAATCCTACAGATTTTTTTCTCTATTATGCATCTAAGAATTCTTTTGTCTGCAATCCTCTTTCAAGGAATGAGAATTTTTCTGTGCAAGAAAAGGGAGCCAGAGACAAGTTGCATCATTTAGAACATCTGCCACTCCAGATATTCAACACTCAAATCTGAATCTAGTAACAAGGATAGTTTAGGAATTCTTATATATTCTGCAGGTACTCAGAGAAAAATGAAATTCCTAAAATAACTGAACTCATTTTCATATTTGTAACTTGTCAATAATAAATCTGAAGTTAATAATTATTAGTCTGTATCTTCAGTCATCTGCTGGCTGATATTTATGGGAGTGATGCGGTATCTTCCCAAACAATGCAATAATGTACATCAAACAGAAGCTGTTAGGAATGGAAATGTATTGTTGTAAATAACCGAGGATGAAAACCACTTAATGGTGCCATTATCATCATACTATAATGCCTATTGCAACTTTTAGAAATTGATAGTATTATTCAACTGCCTGCAATGATTTCTAATGATTCTTTAAAATTGAATTGTGTTTTACCTTCTGAAAATATGTATTCTGGGCATCTCACCATATAAAATGTAAGTTGATAAGCCTGATTAAAATATCCAGACTTCTTGATTAAAACTCTAATAAAACAACTTTAATTATCTCAGTAGGTAACTAATGACTTCCATCTCAGCTTTGGCTCACTAAATAAAGGTAGAAATATGAAAAAAATTATGTGTATAAGTTAATAGAATGACTTTATTTTCCATCAAAATCAGAGATTGTCTCTTTATGAGGCATTTGTACACATAACAGAAAATAAATTCTTTGAAGTAAATGTGTATATATCAAGACTACATTCATTTTTTATATAAAACATGAATTAACTTTGTGACCTAAAATGACACATCATTTATACATTTATTTTAATTCAAGCAAGAAGCTAAATGTTATAATTAACATAAAGCTCTTCTCATCTCCTATTTATATATAACACACCCACTGGGGTCTGCAAAGTGGGTTGCAGTAAACACTAATCCGTTATTGAGTGGGATGAATTACTCATTAATTTTCTAAGTAATAGAGCTCAAAGCATTCTTTCTTCTTTCGGGTTTTGGAAAGAAAGTTTGCCAGCCCTTTGGGGTTTCCTTGAAAATTCTAGGTCAGGCATCAGATTCTTTCATATAGAATAAATGTCACTTCTGGAAATAATGTGTGATAAAGGATGTCATGTCTTGAAAGTGTCAGGCTTTAATTTACTAAATACATGGCAACCTTGCCCTCTTACTTACCTAATGATATGTACATCCTATAGCTAAACTGTGAACTAACCAAAAGGAATTAAAAGATTGTTTTCCCCCACCAGAAAAAGCTTCCCTGTGAGCTATGAAATAAAGTCTGAGTATTTTCATTGGTATACTTTCTCCTTGGTTGACTCATAATCTATTATTTAAACAGCCAGAAAGCTGAAGAGAAAAACAAAATTGTGTTGAATAAGCCTTTGACTTCATAGTGTTATAAAAAATCATATAGTGACATAAGAGGTCAGCAAAAATACATTATGCTCCCAGCTGGTAACTGGATTTTTTAAAAATAAGTTTACTTGACTGGCAAATTTAGAGGAAAATTAAATAATGATGATCAAGGAGGATTAATTGTGACATTTAAACTTAAAGGCAATTTAAAAGGCAATTTGGGATAAGGAATATAATATGCATTTTATATAATTTAGTATATAATGGAGTCTACCTGCATATATTGCTAATGGTTTTTATGGCTGCCATATTGCACGAGGCCTAGAATAGGTATTCTCAAATTCTTAGTTTTGTGTCCTGGTATATTCCAAGGCACTCCAAGTTTTCTATGAATTCATAGAGACTTCAATTCTTATAATTTCCTCTATAGTCAAAACCAGTACTTACCAGTTAATTATAAGTCTGATTTGGAACGTGAAAACAAAACAAATCTAAGCAAAACAAAACAAAATTAGAATCCATCTCATGATTAGTTCTTCCAGCCAATGTCTGCACCCTTAGAAATTTTCAAAAATATAATTAGCCCTTCTTGGAGAATGGTTTTCTATTTATAGTCATATTGCTTCAGCTCCAAAACTATAGGTATAGGATTTCTCCCTCTCTGAACCCTCCAGTATAAAAAGTCACTACACCCTCTAGCTTGGTTTCCTTGTTATCTCATGTTGTACTATCTCCATCTTTTCCCAGGATACCAAACTCCTTAATTCCTATGCTGATAAGGAATCTCACCCTTTTTCCTCTTTACTCCTCTATAGCAAAGACAGTTTACTATGTACTATTAGAACTATGACTCAACACACAATCTGCCTCCCTTTTTCCCCCACAACAGATGAATAAAGTGAATAGATAATATCCCCTTCACACTTGAACCAATCTGTGCACCTGGCCCTGGCACAGAGCTACAGCAACTGGCCTTGACACATTACTCAAAGGCTCTATTATGAGAGTGCTGCCTATCACACTTTATGAAAATTTATGTTGTGGAAATATTTTACTTTATGATTTCTGACATTCACACAGCTCAAGCTAAAACTTATGAAAGGTATTATTACATAAATGACTATGGCATGGGGTACTTATCATTTGACTTAATCAAAACTTAAATAACATAGCAAGTAATACAAGAGGCAGTTGGAAATACTGAAATAATAAAATAGCGCTGCTTTTTTAAATTTAAATGTTTATAAAAGAGATTTTATTTATTTTTACTATTATTTTTAGTTCAGGGGTACAAGTGCACATAGATGAACTTGTATCATGGACATGTTGTACAGATGATTTCATCACCCAGGTATTAAGCCTAGGGCCCATTAGCTTTATTTCCTGATTCTCTTTCTCCTCCCACCCTACACCCTCCAATAGGCCCCAGTGTTGCTGTTACCCTCTGCGTGACCATGTGTTCTATCATTTAGCTCCCAATTGTAAGTGAGAACACTATTCACAGTAACAACAGTGCTTTTAATAAATTCTCCTATTGAACTGTCAAAATTAAAAAAAAAGGCAAATATATTGTTACATGGTGTTCTAGTTTTAAAATTCTAGTTGGTTGTTAGGGTTTTCCACATTTTTTTCATTATGTTAGGACTCTCTGGCCCTATTGGCAGCCAAAATATTTTCTGATGTCCTCAATTTCATGAGTTTTGTTGACAGTTAATATTGAATATTATTCAAAGATTTAAAAATACTGGAAAAAATTGACTTCAGTAATAGCTTTTATCCATATATTCACATATCTTATAAATAGAAAAATATAAACTTATTTCATAATAAATTTTAAGTAGTATGAAAATTTTCTAAATAGTTTTATTTTCAATAACAAGAATGAGTTTGAAGATTTCTTTCACAATAAAATAACCAAAACAATAGTTTAGAGTTGATATAATCATGTTGTGTTTATAAATTTTTATGAGTAACAGAATATGAATTTATTTGTATTCAAAAAAAGAATGCTAGCAATAAAAATGTACGTTTCAATCAGCCTAATAAAAGTTGAAAGGAATTAATCTGCTAGTATTCTGAAATTAAATAATACATTGAGGGCAGTCTGGGTTTTAATTCTATCTTTAATTCTTATCATTTGCTGTGTGACATTAGACTTGTTAGTTTATAAGGCTATATTTTGGCTTTTCCCATGTTAAGCTGGAGATAAATTTTTTTGTGGTTTTTGGCATCCTACATTCCTATAAGGATATGTACTAGTCTTTTGGTATCAGTGGGGGATTGGTTCCAGGAATCCCCATGAATACCAAAATCCACAAATACTCAAGTCTCTGATAAGAAATGGCTTAGTATTTGCATATAACCTATGCACATCCTCCTGTATATTTTAAATAATCTCTAGATTACCTATAATACCTAATATTAATACAATGTAAATGCCATGCAAATAGCTGTTATACTGTATTGTTTAGGGAATAATCACAGGAAAAAAGGCTGTACATGTTCAGTACAGATGCAACCATCTATTTTTTAAAACATATTTTTGATCTGTGGTAGGTTGAATTCATGAATGTGCAACCCACAGATTTGTAAGGCTTATTTCCACATCTGTGGCTTCAACTAACCTTGAATTAGAAGTGTGTATGTATATCATTACATGTGTACTGACCACATACAGACTTTTTTCTTCTCATTATTCCCTAAACAATACAGTATAACTACTCTTTACACAGCATTTACATTGTATTAGGTATGATGAGTAATACAGAGATAATTTAAAGCACACAGAAGGCTGTGTGTAGATTATATGCAATTAACATTTTACATCTGGGACTTTAGCATTTGTAGATTTTGGTATTCAATGGGGATTCTGGAACCAATTCCCCACGAATACCAAGGGACAACTTAACAAGACTTCAATAAATTTTAGATTTTTTTCCCTCCAGACATATTAAATAAGAAACAACTGTCAAGTTAGATGTCTCAAAATCAATGAAAGATAAAAAAGTGACATGACTCAATGGGACAGATGACAAAGGACATACAGGGCCTCATACTTGACAGAGAACTGTCAGGCTACAAACAATATTTAAAACATCTGTCTCTAAATGCCTCATGCCACAGATTCATACAATTGAAGTGATAAAAGTTTCAACCTAGCCGTTTCAAAATGAATCAGAGCCAAAGTTCTGTGATAAATATTTTTTTGTTTGTCCACTTACCTTCGAATCCCAGAGATATTGGTGTATTTTTTATAATCTTATACAAAACACTTTACTCATTAGTTTATATCCCCATTCATATCTCTCTCCCTCTCTCTGTCTCTTGTTGCTTGTTTCCTTTCTTCTGCTTCTTTGTAATTATATTAAAGACATTGAAATATCATCAGTGAGAAATATCAAGAGTTCATTCTTAACCTAATAATACTTTTCTCTGAAATGTAGAAACTAATATATTAATAATAAAAAACTAACCACCCCCAGAAAATGTTTAAACTGGAGTGAAAATTTAGAAGAGAAAGACACTTTACCAAAACTCCACAGGATGAAAGAAAATATTTACAAACTGTTCATCTCACAAGGGATTAATAACCAGAATATATAAGAAGCTCAAACAAATGAACAGGAAAAATATAGTAATATGATTTAAAGATGGACAAAAAGTTTGAATAGAAATTTCTCAAAAGAAGACATAAAATAGCCAACAGGTATATGAAAAAATACTCGACATGACTAATCATCAGAGAAATGCAGATCAAAACCACAAAGATATATCTTCTCACTCCAGCTTTTATCCAAAAAACAGGCAATAACGAATGCGGGAGAAGAAGGGTAGAAAGGGAAACTCTTGTACACTGTTAGTGGAAACGTAAATTAGTACAGCCACTATGGTAAAGAGTATGGAGTTTCCTCAAGAAACTGAAAATAGAACTACCATATTATTCATCAATCCCACTGCTGTGTATATGTTCAAAAGAAAGGAAATCACTATATGGAAGAGATATCTGCCCCGCCATATTTAATGCAGCACTATTCACATCAGCCAAGATATGGAATTGACTTGTGTCCATCAATGGATGAATGGATAAAGAAAATGTATACACAATGGAATATTATTGAGCCATAAAAAATAATGAAATTCTGTCTTTTGCAACAACATGGATGGGATGGGAGGACATTATATAGTGAAATAAGCCAGGCATAGAAAGGCAAATTTCAATACTGTGAAATTAGTTTTCACTCGTGTGAGAACTAAAACTTAAAAAAATAATAATAATTCTTGGAGATAGTGGAATGATGGTTACCAGAGTCTGGGAAGGGTAGTGGGGAGGTAGGGATAAAGTTGGGATGGTTAATGTGTACAAAAAACAGTTGGATAGAATAAATAAGGTCTAGTATTTAGTAGCATATTATAATGACTATATTTAATAATTTGTATATTTTTAAATAACTAAAAGAATAAAATTGGAATGTTTCTAATACAAAGAAATGATAAATGGTTGAAGTGATAGAAGGATACCCAAATTACCCCAATTTATATTATGACATGCTGTATGCCTGAATCGAAGCATTACATATATTCAATAAATATATACAACTATTATATATACATAATAATTAAATTTTTAAAAAAATAAATAAAAAACTAGAGTTATATTTAAAATTACAGGTAATCATAAACTCTTAAAAAATAAGCTCAAAATAGTGAAAACCTAGGCAATACCATTCAGGACATAGGGATGGGCAAAGACTTCATGACTAAAACACCAAAAGCAATGGCAACAAAAGCCAAAATAGACAAATGGGATCTGATTAAACTAAAGAGCTTCTGCACAGCAAAAGAAACTATCATCAGAGTGAACAGGCAACCTACAGAAAGGGAGAAAATTTTTGCAATCTATCCATCTGACAAAGGGCTAATATCCACAATCTACAAAGAACTGATTTACAAGATTTACAAGAAAACAGATTTATAAGAAACAGATTTACAAGAAAAAAATAACCCCATCAAAAAGTGAGAAAAGGATATGAACAGACACTTCTCAAAAGAAGACATTTATGCAGCCAACAAACAAGAAAAAAGCTCATCATCACTGGTCATTAGAGAAATGCAAATCAAAACTACAATGAGATACCATCTCACGCCAGTTAGGACGGCGATCGTTAAAAAGTCAGGAAACAACAGATGCTGGAGAAAATGTGGAAAAATAGGAATGCTTTTACACTATTGGTGGGACCGTAAATTAGTTCAACCATTGTGGAAGACAGTGTGGCGATTCCTTAAGGATCTAGAACTAGAAGTACCATTTGACCCAGCAATCCCATTACTGGGTATATACCCAAAGGATTGTAAATCATGCTACTATAAAGACATATGCACACATATGATTATTGCGGTACTGTTCACAATAGCAAAGACTTGGAACCAACCCAAATGCCCATCAATGACAGACTGGATAAATAAAATGTGGCACATATACACCATGGAATACTATGCAGCCATTAAAAAAAGGGATGAGTTCATGTCCTTTGTAGGGACATGGGTGAAGCTGGAAACCATCATTCTCAGCAAAATAACACAAGGAGAGAAAATCAAACACTGCATGTTCTCACTCATAAGTGGGAGTTGAACAATGAGAACACGTGGACACAGGGAGCAGAACATCACACACTGGGGCCTGTTGGGGAATGGGGGGCTATGGGAGGGAAAGCATTAGGAGAAATACCTAATGTAGATGATGGGCTGATGGGTGCAGCAAACCACCATGGCACGTGTATACCTATGAAACAAACCTGCATGTTCTGCACATTACCCCAGAATTTAAAGTATAATTTAAAAAAAGAAAAGAATACAAAAACAAATAAAAATACAAATAATAGTAATACAAATAGTTTTACTTTTATAGTGAATTGTAGCCTTGTACTTCTTTTGGGTTATATTAAGGGCAAGAATCTTAGGAAAGTGAAAAAGAAATCTCAGTTGTAACAAGTCTATAAAGCATTTTAAAATTGCAAGAGAGTTAAAAGAAAGTGAATTTGCCTGTAATGAGTCAAGTTCCTTTTAAGACATTGCAGCACATTTTTTACCAGATACTTCTATTATTTCCAAGTCTTAATGAAGAAATTAAGCAAAATATTTTATTCTCTAGGTATAGTTTACAATTAATACTAAGATTAGTATGTTCATTTAGTGAAGTTTTCTCTTTTGAACTAACAGAAACATTTTTCTGTCATATATGTTTCAGCTAAAATCTACACTAAAACATATTTTATAGCCCCTACTTTGTGTTTTAATTTAATGAAAACCTTAACTTCAAGATTGTACTTGCGCAATAGCTGGTAAAATTAAAAATGAAAAGATCAGATGACACAATAAATGCACTTTAAGACAATTAGTTTTAGTTTTAAAATGCATTTATATTGTTTTATTATGGCCTATTTCCTCAGTGACAAACATTATTTGGCCAATTATTTGAGCACTATTTTTTCATCTTACTCTGAGTCAATAAAGTCAATGTATTTTTGTTAATAGACACAAAATGAGTTATAACAGCAATAGTAACTAATTGAGGATGAAAATGTGCCTGTGACACAAATAGGTATTATCATTAAAATATCTCATTTAAAACTAATTTATTCATTAAAAACTGAGATCCCCAAGAAGTTATATAATTTTCCAAAATTTTGACCATGGCGTATATATTAGTCCATTTTCATGCTGCTGATAAAGACAAACTGGAGACTGGGCAATTTACAAAAGAAAGAGGTTTAATTAGACTTACACATGGCTGGGGAAGGCTCACGATCATGGCAGAAGGCAAGGAAGAGCAAGTCAAATCTTACGTGGATGGCGGCAGGCAAAAAAAAAAAAAAAAGCCTGTGCAGGGAAACTCTGCCTTATAAGGCCATCAGATCTTGTGACACTTATTCACTATCACAAGAGCAGTGCAGGAAAGACTCGCCCCCAGAATTCAATCACCTCCCACCAGGTCCTTCCCACAACACACAGGAATTCAAAATGAGATTTTGGTGGGGACACAGCTGAATATATTAATAAGGTAGATTTTGAAGAATATAAGTAATTATTAAAAAGAAAGATTTTAAATGATCTAAACATCTCAGGATTGACAATAAGTATTATGTTAACCATAAGTATTAATATTTATCTAATATTTTATAATTAATAACATTTACATGTGGCAGGGCATAGTGACAGCTCAAAACTTCATGATTAAAACTGCAGATTCTGAAACCTAAGTATCTGGGTTTAAATCCTGGATATGCCTTTGTTTTTCTTTGGTCTATAAAACATCTATTAAATATTTTCACTTCATAATTGCTTTTGAGAATTATGTAAGTAAATACATGTGCAATGTTTGCAATAGCACCTGCTTCATAGTAATCCATAAGTCAATAAATGTCATCTATTGGAGTTATTTTAATTACATGGATTATTTATGCCTTAAACAACATCCTGTATAACACAAGTATATTAGACACAAACCTTGAGCAATTTTTCAGATTCCCAGACCTCCTTTTCAGAGGCACTGCCCACCTTCTGGACAGTGTTGTCATAGCCTTTGCTGATGCTCACACAAAGCTCTTCATGCTGCCTAAAGTTGAAGTTCTATGGCTATCACACCTCACATGCCAAGTTCAATCTATGTCACATTACCCTTCTTCCAAATTTGAATAAAATGTGGCACTTCTGGGTATAGACCATGGTTTTCTGAGCCACCCGCATAGAGCCAAATACCAAAACCTAGAGCCTTCTACATAGTAACCTTTGTTTACCATTAGAATTGCCTAGATTTGCTGAGACTATCTTGTTACATGCTGTTGTCATGTGTAATCATTAATAGTAACCCAAGGTACTCCAGTTTCTTTGACAATAAATTTTGTGTCTACCCTAATGATGAGAAAGAGCTGGCATTGATATTGGTAAACGAATAAACCAATAAATAAATGGAACAGAATGGAGAAGCCAGAATTAGATCCACACAAATATAATCAATTGATTTTTGACATAGGTCAAAAGCAAATTGAGAAAGTACAATTGGACAATTATAATAAAAAATGTAAAAAAAACCTTGACCCATATCAAGTTTTGTGCAAAATTAATTAAAATGAATCAGAGATATAAATAAAGTAACTAAAATTATAAATTATTACAAGAAAATGTAGAAGAAAATTTTGTGATCTTGAAATAGAAAAATATTAAGATATAACCCCAAAAGTATGATCCATAAAAAGAATGACAAATTAGACTTTATCACAATTAATACTCTCCAAAGACACAATTAAGAGAAAGAAAAGACAAGACACAGGCGGGGAGTAATTATTTGCAAATTATATATTTAATAAAGTACTTGGATCTAGAATATACAAAGAACTCCAAACTCAAGAATAAGAAAATAAGCCATCCAATTACAAAGAAGGAACAAGACCTGAACAAATACTCTATCAAAAAAGGGATGTAGATGGCAACTTAGTTCTTAAAATGTTGTTCAACATGTCTAGTCATAAATTAAAACCACCATAAGATATAATACACAAATGTTAGGAAGTAAAAAATGTGAAGTAAAATGAAGAAACAGAACAATTCAATTCTTTTTTTTAATTTTATTTTTAGTTTGAGGTTCATGTGCAGATTTGTTTCTATAGATAAACTTGTGTCACAGGGATTTGTTGTACAGATTATTCCATCACTGAGGTATTAAGCCTTATAAACATCAGTAATTTTTCCTGATCTTCCCCTTTCTCTGAACCTGCATTCTCTGATAGGCCCCAGTGTCTGTTGTTCCCATCTATGTGTCCATGTGTTCTTATCATTTAGCTTCTACTTATAAGTGAGAACATGTGGTATGTGGTTTATTTTTCCTGTGTTAGTTTGGCTCAGGGTAACGGCCTCCAGCTTCATCCATGTTTCTGCAAGGATACAATCTGATTCTTTTTTATGGCTACAGTATTCCATGGTGTATATGTACCACATTTTCTTTATCCAATCTACTCTTTATGAGCATTTAGGTTGATTCCATGTCTTTGCTGTTGTGAACGGTGCTGCAATGAACATATAAGTGCATGTGTCTTTATGCTGGAATGATTTCTACTCCTTTGGGTATATACCCAGTAATGAGATTGCTGGATCAAAAGGTAGTTCTGTTTTTACGTCTCTATGGAATTGCCACACTACTTTCCACAATCGTTGAACTAATTTACACTCCCACCAACAGAGTGTAAGTGTTCCTTTTACTCCACAACCTCACCAGCACATGTAATTTTTGTTTTCCTTTTTAATAATAGGCATTCTGATATGTGTGAGATGATATTTCATTGTGGTTTTGATTTGTATTTCTCCAATAATCAGTGATGTTGAGCTTTTATTCGTATGCTTCTTGGGCACTTATATGTCTTTTTTTGAAAAGTGTTCATGTTCCTTGTCTACTTTTTAATGGGGTTATTTTTTTTCTTGTAAATGTGTTTAAATTATAGATGCTGGATATTAGACCTTTGTCAAATGCATAGTTTTCAAGCATTTTCTCCCATTCTGTAGGTTGTCTGTTTACTCTGTTGATAGTTTATTTTGCTGTGTAGATGCTCACAAGTTTACTTAGATCACATTTGTTAATTTTTGCTTTAGTTGCAATTGCTTTTGGTGACTTTGCTATGAAATCTTTGTCCATTCCTATGTCCAGAGTGGTATTGTCTAGATTGTCTTCCAGGATTTTTATACTTTTGTATTTTACATTTAGGTCCCTAATTTATCTTGAGTTGATTTTTGTATATGGTGTAAGGGAGGGATCCAGTTTCAATCTTCTACATATGGCTAGCCAGTTATCTCAGTATCATTTATTGAATAAGGATTCTTTTCCCCATTGCTTGTTTTTGTCAGCTTTGTTGAAGATCATATGAATGTAAGTGTGTGGCATTATTTATGGGCTCTCTATTCTATTCCATTGGTCTATTTGTCTGTTTTTGTACCAGTACCATGCTGTTTTGGTTACTATAGCCCTGTAGTATAGTTTGAAGTCAGGTAGCATGATTCCTCCAGCTTTGTTCCTTTTGCCTAGGATTTCCTTGGCTATTCAGGCTCTTTTTTGGTTCCATATGAATTTTAATTTTTTTCTACTTTTGTGAAGAATGTCATTGCTAGTTTCATAGGTATAGCATTGAATCTATAAATTGCTTGGGGCAGTAGAGCTATTTTAATGATATTAATTCTTCCTATCTATGAGCATGGAATGTTTTTCCATTTGTTTGTGTAAACTTTGATTTATTTTGAGCAGTGCTTTGTATTTCTTTTGCCTCCCTGGTTATCTGTATTTCTAGGACTTTTAGTCTTTGTGTGGTTATTGGGAATGGGATTGCATTCCTGATTTCGATCTCAGCTTGGTGGTTGTTAGTGTACATTGATTTTTGTATCCTGAGACTTCACTGAAATGTTTTATCAGCTAAGAAACTTTTGTGCCAAGACTATGGGGTTTACTAGATATGGAATCATATCACCTGCAAATAGTGATAATTTGACTTCCTTTCTTCCTATTTGGATGCCCTTTATTTCTTTCTCTTGCCTGACTGCTTAGGCCAGGACTTCCAATACACCACTTATATTTAACATAGGAGTGGTAAAAGAGGGCTTTCTTAATCTTGTGGCAGTTTTCAAGGGGAATGCTTTCAGCTTTTAACCAATCAGTATGATGTTGGCTATTGGTTTTTCACAGATGGATCTTACTATTTTGAAGTATGTTCCTTCAATACTTAGTTTATTGAGAGCACTTATCATGAAGGAGTGTTAAATTTTACTTAAAGCATTTTCTGCATTTACTAAGATAATCATGTGGTTTAGTCTTTAGTTTTGTTTATGTGATGAATAATATTTATTGATTTGTGTATGTTGAACCAACCTTGCATTCGAAGCCTACTTAATCATAATAAATAAGCTTTCAAATGCGCTGCTGGATTCTGTTTGCCAGTATTTTGTAGAGGGTTTTTGCATCAGTGTTCATCAAGGACACTGGCCTGAAGTGTTTTTTGTTTTTTGTTTTTTTTTGATGTGTCTCTGCCATGTTTTGGTATTAGAATGGTGCTGGCCTCATATAATGAGTTAGAGGAGAAGTTGCTCCTCAGTTTTTTGGAATAGTTTCAGTAGGAATGGTACCAACTTTTCTTTGTACATCTAGTAGAATTCAACTGTGAATCTATCTGATCCTGGGCTTTTTTTGCTTAGTAGGCTATTTATTACTGTCTCGATTTTAGAGCTCATTAGTGGTCTGTTCAGAGATTCCATTTCTCCCTGGTTCAGTCTTAGGAGGGTGTATGTGTCCAGGAATTTCTCCATTTCTTCTACATTTTTTAGTTTGTATGTGTAGAGGTGTTCATAATATTCTCTGATGGTTGTTTGTATATCTGTGAAGTCAGTGGTAATATCCCCCTGGTAATTTCTGATTGTGTTTATTTGATTATTCTCTATTTTCTTTTTATTAGTTTTACTAGTGATCTGTTTATTTTATTTTCTTCAAAAAAACCAGCCCCTGGATTAGTTGACCTTTTCAGTTTGTGTGTGTGTTCTAATCTCCTTTAGTTCAACTCTGATTTTGGTTATTTCTTGTCTTCTGCTAGCTTTGGGATATTTTTGTTCTTGGTTCTCCATTTTTTAAAATTGTGATGTTAGGTCGTTAACTTGAGATATTTCTAAGTTTTAAATTGAGCATTTAGTACTATAGTTTTCCATCTTCATGTTGTCTTAGCTATCTCCCAGAGATTCTTGTATGTTGTATTTTTTTTCCCATTTGTTTCATAGAACTTCTTGATTTCTGCTTTAATTTTATTATTTACCCAACTGTCATTCAGGAGCAGGTAATTTCCATGTAATTGTATGGTTCTGAGTGATTTTCTAAACCTCAATTTCTAATTTTATTGTACCATAGCCCAAGAGAGTAGTTGTTATGATTTCACTTCTTTTGCATTTCCATTTTGCATTTGCAACTGTTTTGTGTGCAATTATGTGATTGATATTAGAGTATGTGCCATGTGGTAATGAGAATAATATATATTCTGTTGTTCTGGGTGGAGAGTTGTGTAGATGTCTATCAAGTCTATTTGATCTAGTGCTGGGTTCACATCCTGAATATCTTTATTAATTTTCCACTTCAATCATCTGTCTAGTATTGTCAGTGGAATTTTGAAGTCTTCCACTATTATTGTTGGTAGACTTTGAGGGTCCTTTTGAACATCTCTAAGAACTTGATTTATGAATCTTGGTGCTCCAAAGTTAGGTGCATATAGTATAAGATAGGTCTTCTAGTTGAATTGAACCCTTTACAATTATGTAATGTCCTTTGTTTGGTCTTTTTTGATGCTTGCTGGCTTAAAGTCTAGACTGCCTAAAATTAGAATAGTGGCAACCCCTAATTATTTCTGGTTCCCATTTGCTTGGTAGATTTTTCTCCATCCCTTTATTTTGAACCCATATGTGTCTTTCCATGTGAGATGGGTCTTGAAAACAGCATACTGATGGGTCTTGATTCTTTGTCCAGCATGACACTCTGTGTGTTTTAATTGGGGCATTTAGCCAGTTTACATTTACAGTTGGTATGGATATATGTAAATTTGATCCTGTCATCATGATGTTAGCTAGTTATTATGCAGACTTATTTTGTTGTTGCTTTATAGTGTCACTTGTCTGTGTACTTCAGTGTGTTTTTGTAGTGTTTGGTAATGGTCTTTCCTTTTCATATTTATTGCTTTTTTCAGGCGCTCTTGTAAGACAGATTGCAGTGGTAACAAATTCCCTCAGCATTTGTTAGTCTGAAAAGGCTCTTATTTCTCATTTGCTGATGAAGCTTATTTTGGCCAGATATAAAATTATTTCTTTATTATTATTATTTTTTGAGATGAAGTCTCACTCTGTTGCCCAGGCTGGAGTGCAGTAGCACAATCCCGGCTCACTGCAACCTCCACCTCCTGGGTTTAAGCAATCCTCCCACCTTAGCCTCTCAAGTAGCCAGGATTACAAGTGTGTACCACCATGCCCAGCTAATTTTTGTATTTTAGTAGAGATGAGGTCTCACCATGTTGGCCAAGCTTGTCTTGAACCCCTGGTCTCAAGTGATCCACCCACCTTGGCCTCCCAAAGTACTGAGATTATAGGTGTGAGGCACCACATCTGGCCAAGATATAAAATTCTTGATTAAAATTTCTTTTCTTTAAAAATGTTGAGTAATGTCCCCTAACCTTTTCTGGCTTGTACAGTTTCTGCTATGAGGTCTGCTGTGTAGGCAAACTGACCTTTCTCTCTAGCTGCCTTTCATATATTTTCTTTCATTTCAATCTTGGAGAATCTGATGAGTATGTCTTAGGGATGATCTTCTTGTGAAGTATCTTACAGGGGTTGTCTGCATTGCCTGAATTTGAATGTTGGCCTCTTTAGCTAGGTTGGGGACATTTTCATAGATGATATCCTGAAATATGTTTTCTGCATTGCTTCCCTTCTCTCCATGTCTTTAGGAACACCAATGAGTTGTAGATTTGGTCTCTTTACATAATCTCATATTTCGCAAAGCTTTTGTTCATTCCTTTTAATAGTTTTCTCTCTATTCTTGTCTGAATGTCTTATTTCAGAAAGCCAGTCTTAAAACTCTGAGATTCTTTCTTTCTCTTGGTCTATTCTGCTATTAATACGTGAGATTGCATTATGAAATTCTCAAAGTGTGTTTCTCAGGTCTATCGGATTGGTTGCATTTTCTTCAAAATTGGCCCTTCTCTCTGTCAGCTCCTGTATCATTTTACGGTGATTCTTAGCTCCCTGGGATAGGTTTTCAATATATTCCTGCGAATCAATGATATTTGTTCCTATCCATATTCTAAATTCTATTTCTGTCATTTTAGCCATTTCAGCCAGATTCAGAATCATTGCTTGAAAGGTAGTGTCATTTGGAGAAGAGAAGGCACTCTCTGGCTTTTTGAGTTGTCAGAGTTCTTGCCTGGTTCTTGCTCATGTTTGTGGGCTACTGTTCTTTCAGTCTTTGAAGTTGCTGTCCTTTGGATGAGTGTTTTTTTTTTTTCCTTTTATTCTGTTTGATGACCTTGAGGGTTGCATCGTGGTATAAGGTGGGTTCAATGAACTGGCTTTGTTTCTGTAAGATTTTAGGGGGTCAGTGCTCAGCTCCCAACTCCTGGACTGGATGCTCTAACTCTGGGGGACTTGTATTGGACCCTGACTTTGTTCTCTGGCATCTCGAATTTAGGAACCTACTGTACTAGGATGGCCAACATGCTCACTACACTCTGATGGGGGGTGCCAGCCAAAGCATATCATAGGATGGTGGCAGTGAGATCCATCCTCGTTTGCATGTGCCAGTGGCAGTGGCAGCATGGCAGGATGCAGCAGTGTGCTAGCGAGTAATGGGGTGTCTACCTCCGTATTGGTGCTCACAACAGTTGCAGAGGCAGCGTGTTTTGGTGGGCGGTCTGGGGGCCCCCACTGGTGACTGTGTGTGTGTTTGCATTGGCAATGGGTTAGCATTGGGGTGGAGGGACTGACAGGCAAGGGTCTATATGCACCCTCTGTGCATGTTCATATAGGGTAGCGTGGCCGCTCATGGTGCAGAGGGTCCACTATTCTCCTTGCCTAGTTTCACTCCAGCGGCAGTATTAGTGCAGGGACAGGGCACTAGGGGACTCTGTGCCCATCGGACTTCGACTGCAGTGGTGGTACATCGTGGGGAGGCAGAGTGCACTCCCATCAGCAGCAGTGGAAGGGCAGGGTGCACATGCACATGCATGCTGTCAGGGCAGGGAATGCAAAATCCTTCCAGGCACTCATGTGCTGGCAAAGCAATGTGGGGAGTGACTTTGGGCCCAGGGAAAGCTGTAGTGGAGGGTGAGTGGGAGTGGGCTGATCTGTATCCATGGGGCTGACCTGCTGGAGGCCTCTGTGGACCAGGCATGGTCTACCAGCACAGGAGCTGTCATGTGGGTCCCCAGGGAACTGAGTCTGCACTGCAAGCAGGCATGGCCAGGCTGGGGTCCCAAAGAGGCCAGCAGACCAAGAGTTGTTCAGGCCAGACTGTCCCTATCTGATGGGAAAGACTGTCCTGCAGAGTTTAGGTCTGACACTTCCCCTAGGGCTGAAGTCTCCTATGGGAGCAAGTTGAGCCTAGGAAGATGGCCATCCCTAGCCATGCTCCCTCTGCTACAGGTGCTCCTGCACCAAACTCTTTGGGCTCCACATTGGCTAGCATGCTTCCCCTACCACTTCTCTAAGCAGCTCTCCCTGCAAACTCGAGTGCCCATGGTGGTCAAGCGGTCTCCCCCTGCTAGGATTCCAGAGGCTTTTGGCAAAAGCAGGTTACTCCTTAACAGTTCAACTCAACTTCACCTCTGGAGTTGTTAGGGGCCAGCAAGGAGTTCTGGTGCTGTGCTTGGTAGCCAGGTGCAGAGTTCCCAGCTTCCTTCCCCTTCAGCTAGCTCCTATGTTTTCTCTCTGTTCATTCTCAGTGCATTCCCTCTGAAGTTCTGTTAGGAGTCCATTAGTTGTCCCAGTCCCTCGGTGGCAGCTGTTCCAACTGGCTGCATCTAGTTGGTCATCTTATCCACATCTTAGTTCTAATTCTTATACATTGCTGATGGGCAGCCACTTTGGAAAACAATATGTAACCTTCTTTTAAAGTTGTATACTTACCACGTGACCCAGCAATTTTCTTAGAAGTCCTAAGTACTTACTAAGAGAAATGAAAACTTATTTTCACATAAAAACCTATATGCAAATCTTTATTTATGATCACCAAAACAGTAAAAACCAAGAAGGAAATGCTACTTTTTTTCCAACTTTTGTATATACACACAATGGAATAATACTTAGAAATAAAAAAGAACAAATTATGTAGCAATATGCTTGAGCCTCAGTGGCATTTTGCTAAATAAAAGAAACCCAACTCAGAATTCTGCAAAGGCAATCATTCCATTTATATGACATTTTAAGAAGTCAAGGTTATTATAACAGAAAACAGATAAGTGGTTGCCAGAGTCTCAGGGAGAAAAGAAAATGGCTATCAAGGAGCATAAAGAAAATTTTTGTGGTTATACATTAATGTTTGCCTTGATTGTGGTTACAATGCTACATAGGTTTTGTTGAAACTCAGAAAATTGTACAACAAAATTTAGTTTTAGTCTATGTACATTTTAGGTTAATCATAAAGGGGAATTATAAAAAGAAAGAAATAGAATGAGATCACAATGAATTCTTTTTACTGAGAAAAGGGAATTGAAGTCTCCTAGAAATTTGTAGATAAAAAAGCAAAATAGCATTTGAAGTATTTCAAAGTATGCTGCTTTAAAATTCCCATTAGGCAATACTAAATATAATAACTTGTTCCAAGTTTGTAAAATATTAATTGTGCATAACAATCGTATGCAACACAAATCACATCTTATCCAAGAATTTGGAGGTCATACAAGTATCAAAAGACCTTCTGTTTTATTTTCAGTGTTTTTTAATGAAGATCATTTCTGCACATTTCAATATTTATTTTCTCATCCTTTTTATTTAACCCCAAAATAGACAACATTGTCAAAGGTATTTTATAGCTGAGTTCTAGTTCTAAGGCTATACTTTTCTAATATTTTATTAGAAGCGATTTATACAATTTTCTATTCACTCATTTATCCATTGGTAGAATAAAAAAATACTCAGTACACTTGGTACATTGTCCAGATTATATCTGGAATTTAAAATTTTTGTTTTCTCAGAAACAATGCCACCCTATTGAACAAAAGCAAGTTGATCACAAGCTGTGGTATTGTTAAATAATAACAAAGAGTACAAAAACCCATTGCACTGGAAGCTGATGGAAAGTGTTATATTATTGAGTATTAATACTGAAACTGGCTTTAGAAATGAACTAATAAACCATCTATGTAAAAAAAACAGAAAACCAAGGCCAACAAGTCCAATATACTTATTCAAGATGTACATCTAACCAGGCGCAGTGGCTCACACCTGTAATCCCAGCACTTTGGGAGGCTGAGGCGGGTGGATCACGAGGTCAGGAGATCGAGACCGTCCTGGCTAACATGGTGAAACCCCGTCTCTACTAAAAATACAAAAACTTAGCCCCGCGTGGTGGCGGGCGCCTGTAGTCCCAGCTACTCTGTAGGCTGAGGCAGGAGAATGACGTGAACCCGGGAGGCGGAGCTTGCAGTGAGCGGAGATAGCGCCACTGCACTCCAGCCTGGGCGACAGATCCAGACTCCGTCTCAAAAAAAAAAAAAAAGATGTTCACCTAAATGATGTCAAAGGCTGAAATCAATCATTTCCCCTCCATATCATCAGTTTATGACCCTTTTTACTATGATGCATAAATATTTTGAGCAGATTTATTTATTAAAAATATACCATTATAATTTATATTGATACTACTTGGCAAATTATTTTTCAAATTGAAAACTAGTAAAATCTGAAGTAGACTTCTAGCTTCTGTATTTTATAAGTTTTTGACGTCAAGTACAATATTCATATTTATCTGCATAAAAAATTATAAAGTTAAATTTACAAGTAAACACATCATCCAATATTTATATGTGAACATACAAGAATATACAAATAAAAAGTTAAATTCTCTTTTGGTCTTAAATGGGAAAAGATTTAGTAATTCTTAAACAGAAAGGCATATTTACTCTTAGAAATCTGCTGTGCTATTTAGCCTTCCCTCCTGTTAATGTTCAACTCTTAAGACGCCTCAAATTAGCATAGAATATAGAATTTATGGATTCAATTTATGTTAAAATTGTTTTTTACAAGTTAGTATAGTGAATGGAATAATATATTTTATTGGCATTAAATATTATGCTTTCTGACGTAATTATGCTTCTTGGGTGCATGTATTTATTTTAATAACTACATTTATTAAATGGAAATAATTGAATTTAAAGGTTTTCATATTTTAAATCCTGCTCTCTTAACCACAATTGTACTTCAATTCCTTATTTAATTTAGTCAGCTGAAATATAAGTTTTTAAAAAGATAAATTGGTTCTTTCTGAATTATAGCGTATTCATAATATTTTGTAGCCTCCTTTACTCAAGATATTATAGAAATTGCTCTACTATTTTCAGATATATGTGGTAGAGATAAAATGTATAATGAACATGAATTTTATTTTTCCTGTAACTATCTTGCTTTTTGTTTTCTTTCTGATATGTAGTTATAGGATTCTTAACTTATGATTCAGACATTTCCCCCGGGACATGTAGGTGTCAGTTTATTTTTTTAATGGACATTTGTTGAGCATATTGACAGTGCCATAACATTTTCACAAACAAATTTTCATTTTATTCAGTTGTGCTGATTGTATTTTATCACCTTTCTTCATTCTTTTGCCTGACTTTTTCCTTCTCCTGGTAAGAATGCTTTTTCACATTTCCTTCCATATACTTTTTACTTATTTCCTTGATGGGTCTGCATATTACAATATTTAATATTAACCTGAATTTTAATTTTTATAGTTTATATTATTTTTCTCTTACTCTCTCCTTTTCTCATCTGTCTGTCGTAGTTTGTTCTTTCAGCCAGATTTTTAAAAATGATCTTTTCTTGTTATGTAATGTCACCATTACTTTCATAATTCATTTAGTCTGTGTTTTCTAGTATTTTATGAGAATATAAAAATGATGTTGTTTTACATTTTATTGTTTTCTAGGGTAAACAATCTTCAGTAGAATCAGTGTTATGTTCTTTCTCCTTATTTTCGAGTGCTACAGAATAAATGCAGTGGAAAAATTTTACAAGCTCTAGGCTAGATTTTTCTCCCTATACTTCTTTCTAATTTTTCTGTGACAGGTGTAGAGTTTCTGTGAGAATTTCTTCTCAGTGACTGACCTTGCATACTCATAGCTGCCCATTTCCGATAGTGAATTTCTAGTGTTTCTCAATCATTTTTTGATAGTGCAATTTGAAAGGCTCTCTTATTCCTAAAACATGGCCATTTAATATTTGTAGTGGTATATATTACTTGATAATCTACAGCTATCTATAGTTCTTTCCTGGCTAGAACTTGAGAAGACACTTCCCACTACAGCACTTTCCTTTTGGAAATTTAGGAAGTTATGGCCCTGAAATGAAATCACTCTTTTCCTTTACTCTGTCCCAAGCTAGTCTGCAATTCTGGAGATTATAAAATTGGCATGGCTATCTACTCAGAGATATTAACAAGAGAGATAATGGAGAGAATAACGTTCTGTCTGCTTTGGAAATCTGCTTTTATACCTTGTGGCAGTGGTTCTCAAACACTTTAGTCTTGGGGTCCTTCACACTCTTAAAATAATTTAGGAACTCAAACCATTTTATTATTTGTATTAACTATTTTAGAATTTAAGACTGACACATTTTCATATACCATATGAAATGTTTATGTGTTTAATGTTTAATCTATTCAAAAATATTAGAAAAACAATTTTAACTTATGATTTAAAAATAATTATATTTTCCAAAACAAACAAGAAAATAATGAGAACAGTTGTACTATTTTGTATTGGCTCATTAGAAAACATCTGGATTTTTATATCTACTTCTTATTCAGCCTATTGCAATATTACACCATGGTAGGCTCTGAAAATTTTTACTGCGTATTTGGTGAATGAACGAGAATGAGAAAGGTAAAAAATATATTGTTATTTTTATAAAAATAACTCTGACCATGCAAACTTCCCCCCTTTCTGACAAAGCTACTGGGTATACTGGTTTTTGTTTGTTTGTTTGTTTTTGTTTTTTTTTCAATTAGCTCTTAGCTTGCTACTGGGCTCCTATTGAAGCTAAATGCCTGATTTACAGAGGCTAACTTTCTGGACTGATATTTCCACTTTGGGGTGAATTAATTCACACAGTTTATACCAATGACCAATAAGGTGGGTAGAAGCTAATAAGTTATGGTTGTAGAACAGGAATGGTATATACGGATCAGTCAGCTTGGTTCCAGTGGTATCTTGGCTATACATGATTAAATAAACAAAGTTAACACCAACCCTTTGGGGGATTTTTTTCCCGCACTTTGTCATCTGAAGCAAAGCTGGTCTTTCACTGGTATCTTCATGTCACAGAGAGTCCCATAAATTTCTGGTCTTACTGTAGTAATAATGTATTCAACCAAGCTTAAACCAGATGGTGTCCACGGTACAGCTATGACTGTCTAAACTTAGTGCCAGTTTTTCCAAATTAAAAATGTATGTAGATGCTTCATTCATTAGGCCGAACCCAAGTGATTATCATTGTTCTGGCTAATACCTTGTGATGAAACTTGTTAGCATTTTACTGATTCTTGGGTTTTTAACTATGGTCTAGTCTGACAGTTGAAAAACTACAGATAAGAATATCAAAGGAACTATCGTTTGGAACCTTACACTGAACACAAATCACAGTTGTTGATCTGATCATTTGGGTCAACCATGTAGATGCCTGGTACAGACCTATTCTCTTATCAGACTATTTGGAATCAAGTTACTGGTTGAGCTTGTACACCCAAGATTACAAATATTTCTCCCTGGAGTCACCTTTATGCAATATTTGACAATGAATCCATCATAGACTGGACACAGAATTAACAAACTCTACATTTTTCGATACAGAGACTATCACTGTGTACAGTATTTATGACTCATGTGAAATTTGACTTTTTTGTTTTATGCTTAAGGAGGACATATCATACCAGGCAAGGACCCTACATTCTTCTGACATTGACTACATTTGATCTTTAAACCAGTATTGGGGTTATCAATGGTGTCTTAATGGCTGTTGATATTTGTTCAGGTTATTATGTTGCTATTATAATAGAATCCATTGATTCTGGCTACATACTTAGGCCTCTTGAAACTAACTTGCCGTTTTCAGTTTCCCATACCATCTTCACTTTGATAATAGCATGAGTTTAATAACAAATACCACCTAGCATTAGGCTGAATGTCAAGGTGTTTGATAGCTCTTGCATGCTTTTATCATCCACAGGCTTCTGGTATCGTTGATTATTAGAATGACCTCCTCCAAAATGGACTCAGAAAGATTTCTTGCTTTACCTCCTTCACCTACTCCTGATATGCACACACTAGTAAGGCAATTTGGTCACTGAATGCCATTGCCTCAAGAAAGATATCACCTCTTCTTAAACGATTCTTAGATAATAATCAGGATGAAAGGGATATAGTGTTATACAGACCTATGTTGAAAATTTGGGACTCTACTCTATCTTGACATGGTAATTTTTTTTTCCCTCCTATCAGCAACTCAGGGTCAATTGATTGGTATACATTCTGCATGACAGTGTGTCAAAAAGTATGCTAGATTTAAACATAATTCTTTTTTTAGCTATCTTGGCCCCCTATTGAAATAATTTAAGAATAGTGGCCTCTTGGTAGATTATACTGCTTAGTAAGCTACCCTACAGTGGCACATATGCTTACATAGACCAAGGTTTGGGACATAATGCTTTAATGTACATTTTATAAAAATGTTCCTCTCACTAAAACATGTGACTGTTCTGAATAAAATATTTCTATGCAATAAGGGAATTATTGGAAAAATGGTGAAATCATAGCTATCAGAATAGGAAGTTCTGATTTGTAGTAGTGAAGGAAAAGCAATAACCCAAACACCTGGAATAGATGGAGACAATAGGGATAATGCTGTTTTGTTTTCTTTTTCAAGAGTCTATGGAAATTTTAGCATGTAGAAGAATTCCCCAGTGCATGAAGGACACTTTCAATCTGTACCACAGATTGATGCAAGTCCTACTTGGGACGCCCCAACAATAATAAAAAATACTATCTTTGCACAATTTGCAAACTTTACTGTACTTATTTTGTGGAAATTATGCATTAGGCTGGTTCTCTCTCAACTATATGACTTGTACTCCAGGGGTGATTATAAGAGAACCATGAGTGTTTAAGGAAACACCACCAATAGATTATAAGGTGACTATGGTGATATCTTCAAATCAAGGCTACCCTTACTTAGCTGAGCTTTCAGGAAGGAAAAGTAACTTATTAATATACAACCTATAGACAGTTATCCCTATGAAGGGAGTCATCCAATAAGAAAGTGGTAAAAAAATTGTTCTTGACTTCAGATAAAGTCATTAATAACATCACCTCTGCCCTGAAAGACATTCAAGTACACTTCAACTTATTGATCAAGATTATTACAGATACCAAACTGCCCTAGACTTTCTCCTTGTGGACAAGACAGAGTCTGCACAATCACTAGAAAATTTAGCTGTACCTGGATTAATGCTTTGGACCAAGAGGTAAGGTCAAAATAACAATTTATGGAGAAACCTGCATGGCTTTCTAAGGTAGACTCTGATGTTTTTAATTTTCTTTTCAGCTGGTGGGTTCTGTTCTCTTGAAAGCATTGTTGATGTCAATAATGCAAGATTGGCCTTGGCCAAATTGAAGAGATTTCCTCCCATCCTTTGTTGGTCACATTTATCACAATGAATATGACTTTGTACACTCTTGGGAAAATGCAATAAGAAGCATTTTAGTACAAGTGCAATCCTCATGAGTCTCTTGCATTTTTGTACAACTTTGTAAGAAAAGGTGTTTGCATTGCAAATACTCTTGAAGGAGACAGTGCCATCCTCTGAAAAAAATTTGAAAGGCCAGGTATATTTATAGACCTGAAATACAGAGATAAAGCTCTACATGGAACTCTGCAGCAATGGGTATGCTGAATGGAATGCTGAATGCCCATTATAATTATTATTTTTTTTAGTTTTCTATACTCAACAGTTCCCCTCCTATAATAAAACTCACTGCATGTTAAGGTGTCACCTGACCCTCTTTCTATCACCTTGTGGCAACAGGAGCTAGAAGAACAAGTATGATGCCATTCTGGCTAGCATTACTGCTGTGAGTAATAAAATGGTCTTCTCTTACCCAGAAGTCTTGTGTCTTCTTTCAGCTTCTGTGAAACTGTGGCAGACTAACTTGTTAGCTTGAAGATATGTTAAAATCTCAGACCCTTTCCAGTTCTTGACAGTTTATACAAATTACTCTAATCGATGTTCTTAAATTCAAAACTTTATCATCACAGGACATTTTGTCAATTAGGTTTTTAAAAATTTATTTCCATAAGTTATTGGGGAACAGGTGGTTGGTTACATGAGTAAGTTATTTAGTGGTGATTTGTGAGATTTTGGTGCACCCATCACCCAAGCAGTACACACTACACCCTATTAGTAGTCTTTCATCCCTCACCTCCTCTCCGTCCATTTCCCCTGACTCCCCAGAGTCCATTGTGTCATTCTTATGCCTTTGCATCCCCATACCTTAGCTCCCAGTTATGAGTGAGAATATATAATGTGTGTTTTTTCACTCCTGAGTTACCTCACTTAGAATAATAGTCTACAATCTCATCCAGGTGGCTGTGAATGTCACTAATTCATTCCTTTTCATGGCTGAGTTGTACTGTATCATATATATATGATATCTATATATATGATAGATATATGATATCTATCATATATATGATAGATATATATGAAAAAGAAAAAAGAAACTGTAATATATCACAGTTTCTTTTTTCTTTTTCTTTTTCTTTTCTTCTTTTTCTTTTTTTTGAAATGAAGACTCACTCTGTCGCCAGGCTGGAGTGCAGTGGCGCGATCGCGGCTCACTGCAACCTCCACCTGCTGGGTTCAAGCAATTCTCCTGCCTCAGCCTCCCGAGTAGCTGAGACTACAGGTGTGTGCCACCATGCCCAGCTAATTTTTGTATTTTTAGTACAGATGGGTTTTCACCGTGATAGCCAAGATGGTCTCAATCTCTTAACCTCCTGATCTGCCCGACATGGCCTCCCAAAGTGCTGGGATTGCAGGCATGAGCCACCACACCCGGCCACCACAGTTTCTTTATCCACTTCTTGATTGATGGGCATTCAGTGTTGATTCCATGTTTTTACAATTGAGAATCGTGCTGCTATAAATATGCATATGCACATATCTTTTCTGTATAATGATTTTTCTTCCTCTGTGTAGATAACCAGTAGTGAGATTGCTGGATCAAATGGTAGATCTACTTTTAGTTGTTTAAGGAATCTCCACAGTTTTCCATAGTGGTTGTATTAGTTTACATTCTCACCAGCAATGTAGACATGTTCCACGTTCACTGCATCCACGCCAACATCTACTGTTTTCTGATTTTTTGATTATAGCCATTCTTGCAGGAGTAAAGTAGTTTCACATTGTGGTTCTGATTTGCACTTCCCTGATCATTAGTGATGTTGAGCATTTTTTCATATGTTCTTTGACCATTTGTATGTCTTCTTTTGAGCATTAGCTATTCATGTTCTTAGCCCACATTTGGATGGGATAGTTTGTTTTTTTCCTGTTGATCTGTTTGAGTTCATTGTAGATTCTGGATTATTAGTTCTTTGTCAGATGTAGCGATTGTAAAGATCTTTTTCCCACTATGTGGCTTGTTGGTTTACTCTGCTGACTGTTCCTTTTGCTGTGCAAAAGCTCTTTAGTTTAATTAAGTCCCAGCAATTTATCTTTGTTTTTATTCCATTTGCTTTTGGATTCTTGGTCATGAAATTCTTGCCTAAGCCAATGTCTAGAAGGGTTTTTCCAATAATATCTTCTAGAATTTTTATATTTTCAGGTCTTAGATTTCAGTCCTTAATCCATGTTGAGTTGATTTTTGTGTAAGGTGAGAGATGAGGATGATTTCATTCTCTTACCTGTGGCTAGCCAATTATCTGTTGAAAAGTGTGTTCTTTCTCCACTTTATGTTTTTAATTGCTTTGTTGAAGATCAGTTGGCTGTATCTGGGTTTATTTCTGTGTTCTCTGTTCTGTTCCGTTGGTCTGTATACCTGTTTTTATACCAGTACCATGCTGTATGGGTGATTATGACCTGATAGTATAGTTCA
Source organism: Pan paniscus (assembly GCF_029289425.2). Lineage (NCBI taxonomy): Eukaryota > Metazoa > Chordata > Mammalia > Primates > Hominidae > Pan > Pan paniscus. Next base: position 44,809,839 of record NC_073264.2, on the reverse strand, counting down.
AAATCAGGTAATGTTATGCCTCCAGATTTGTTTTGTTGTTGTTGTTTTTGTTTATGTTTTTTGCTTAGGCTTGCTTTGGCTATGCCAGCTCTTTTTTGGTTCCATATGAATTTTAGGATTGTGCTTTTCTTATTCTGTGAAGAATGATGGTGGTGTTTGGTGGGAATTGCAATGAATTTGTAGATTGCTTTTGGTAATATGGTTGCATTCACAATATTGATTCTACCCATCAGTGAGCATGGGATGTGTTTCCATTTGTTTGTGTCATCCATGGTTTCTTTCAGCAGTGTTTTGTAGTTTTCCTTGTAGAGGTCTTTCACCTCTTTAGTTGGGTATATTACTAAATATTTGATTTTATTTGCAGCTATTGTAAAAAGGGTTGAGTTCGTAATTTGATTCTCAACTTGGTCACTGCTGGTGTATAGAAGAGCTGCTAATTTGTGTACATTAATGTATCCAGTAACTTTGCTGAATTCTTTTATCAGTTCTAGGAGCTTTCTGGAGCAGCCTTTAGGGTTTTCTAAGTAAATGATCATATCGTCAGCAAACAGTGACAGTTTGACTTTCTCTTTACCAATTTGGATGCCCTTTATTTCCTTCTCTTGTCTGATTGCTCTGGCTAGGACTTCCAGTATTATGTTGAAGAGGAGTGGTGAGAGTGGGAATCCTTGTCTTGCTCCAATTCTCAGAGGGAATGCTTTCAACTTTTCCCATTTAGTATTATGTTGGCTGTGGGTTTGTCATAGATGGCTTTTATTATATTGAGGTATGTCCCTTGTATGCCAGTTTTGCTGAGAGTTTTAATCATAAAGCGATGCTGAATTTTGTCTCATGCTTTTTCTGCATCTATTGAGATAATCATGTGATTTTTGTTTTTAATTATGTTTATGTGGTGTATCACATTTATTGACTTGCATATGTTAAACCACCTCTGCATCCCTGGTATGAAACTGACTTGATCATGTTGAATTATCTTTCTGATATGTTGTTGGATTTGGTTAGCTAGTACTTTGTTAAGAATTTTAGCATCTGTGTTCATTAGGGATATTGTTCTGTAGATTTCTTTTTTGTTTATGTCCTGGTTTTGGTATTAGGGTGATATTGGCTTCATAGAATGATTTAGGGAGGGTTCCCTATTTCTCTACCTTGTGGAATAGTGTCAATAGGATTGGTACCAATTCTTCTTTGAAGGTCTGATAGAATTCTGTTGTGAATGCAACTGGTCCTGGAATTTTTTTGTTGGTAATTTTTTAATTACTATTTCAATCTCACTGCTTTTTATTGGTCTGTTCAGGGTATCTAATTTTTCCTGATTTAAGCTAGAAGTGTTGTATCTCTCCAGGAATTTATCCATCTCTTCTAGGTTTTCTAGTTTAATGTGTATAAAGGTGTTCACAGTAGCCTTGAATATTTTTGTATTTCTGTGTTGTCAGTTGTAATATCTCCTGTTTCATTTCTTATTGAGCTTATTTGGGTGTTATCTCTTTTGTTCTTGGTTAATCTTGCTAATGGTCTATCGGTTTTATTTATCTTTTCAAAAACCAGCTTTTTGTTTCATTTATCTTTTGTGTTTTTTGTTTGTTTGTTTCCATTTCATTTAGTTCTGCTCTTATCTTGGTTATTTACTCTCTTCTGCTGGGTTTGGGTTTGGTTAGTTCTTGTTCGTCTAGTTCTTTGAGTTGTGACCTTAGATTGTCCATTTGTGCTGTTTCAGACTTTTTGATTAAGGTGTTTAGGGCTACGAACTTTTCTCTTAGCACTACCTTCACTGTGTTCCAGAGGTTTTGATTGGTTGTGTCACTATTGTCGTTCAGTTCAAAAAAATTTTAATTTCCACCCTGATTTTATTTTTAACCCAATGATCATTCAGGAGTAGGTTATTTAATGTCCATGTATTTGCATGGTTTTGGAGGTTTCTTTTGGATTTATTTTCCAGTTTTATTCCACTGTGGTCTGAGAGAGTGCTAGATATAATTTCAGTTTTCTTAAATTTTTTGAAGCTTGTTTTGTGGCCTATTATATGGCCTATCTTGGAAAAAGTCCCATGCACTGTTGAATAGAATGTATAGTCTGCGATTGTTGGATGGAATGTTCTGTATATATCTGTTAAGTCTATTTGTTCCAGGGTACAGATTAAATCCATTGTTTCTTTCTTGACTTTCTGTCTTAATGACCTGTCCAGTGCTGTCAGTGGAGTATTGAAGTCCCTCACCATTACTGTGTTGTGGTCTATCTCTTTGCTTTGGTCTATTAGTAATTGTTTTATAAATTTGGGAGCTCCAGTGTTAGGTGCACATATGTTTAGGATTGTGATATTTTTCTGTTGGACAAAGCCTTGTATCATTATATAATGCTCCTCTTTGTCTTTTTTAACTGCTGTTGCTTAAAAGTTTGTTTTGTCTGATGTAAGAATAGCTAGCCCTGCTCACTTTTGGTGTTCATTTGCATGAAATGTCTTTTTCCACCCCTTTACCCTAAGTTTGTGTGAGTCTTTATATGTTAGCTGAGTCTCTTGAAGCCAGCAGATAGTTGGTTGGTGAATTCTTAGCCATTCTGCAATACTGTATCTTTTAATTGGAGCATTTAGGCCATTTACATTCAATGTTAGTATTTAGATGTGAGGTACCATTCCATTCATCGTGCTATTTGTTACCTGTATATCTTGATTTTTCATTGCTTTTGTTTTTGTTTTTTCAATTGTATTTTTGTTTTATAGGTCCTGTGAGATTTATGCTTTAAAAAGGTTCTTTTTTGATGTGTTTCCAGAATTTGTTTCAAGATTTAGAGCTCCTTTTAGCAGTTCTTGTAGTGGTGACTTGGTAATGGCAAATTCTCTCAGCATTTGTTTGTCTGAAATACTGTATCTTTCATTCATGTATGAAGCTTAGTTTTGCTGGATAAAAAATTCTTGGCTGATAATTGTTTTGTTTGAGGAGGCTGAAGATAGGACCCCAAAGGGTGTGGAGTTTCTGCTGAGAAATCTTCTGTTAATCAAATAGATTTTCCCTTAAAGTTTTCCTGGTACTTTTGTCTCACAGCTCTAAAGATTTTTTCCTTCATCTGAACTTTAGATAACCTGATGACAATGTGCCTAGGCAATGATCTTTTTGCAATGAATTTCTCAGGTGTTCTTTGTGCTTCTTGTATTTGGATGTCTAGGTCTAGAGAAAGGCCGGGGAAGTTTTTCTCAATTATTTTCCCAAGTATATTTTCCAAACTTTTAGATTTTTAGATTTCTCTTCTTTCTCTGAAACACCAATTATTCTTAAATTAGGTCATTTAACATAATCCCAGACTTCTTGGAGGCTTTGTTAATATCTTCTTATTTTTTTCTTTGTCTTTATTGGATTGGGTTAATTCAAAGACCTCATCTTCAAGCTCTGAATTTATTTCTTCTGCTTGTTCAATTCTATTGCTTAGACTTTCCAGAGCATTTTGCATTTCTATAAGTTTGTCAAATGTTTCCTGAAGTTTTTATTGTTTTTTTAATTTGTGCTATCAATTTCCTCGAATATTTCTCCTTTTACTTCTTATATCATTTTTGGATTTCCTTACATTGGGCTTTGCCTTTCTCTGGTGCCTCCCTGATTAGCTTAATAATTATACTCTTGCATTCTTTTTCGTGTAAATCAGAAATTTCTTCTTGGCTTGGGCCTATTGCTGGTGAGCTAGTGTGATTTTTTTATGTGGCTTCCTAAGAGCTGAGCTGTTGTGATTGTTATCTCTGTTCTGGATCTAGCCATTCAGCAAGACTACCAGGCTCTGGGCTAGTACTGGGGATTGTCTGCAGAATCTTGTGATGTGAACCATCTGTGGTCTCTCAGCCAGGGGTACCAGCACCTGTTCCAGTTGAGGTGGCAGGGGGTGAAATGGGCTCTGTGAGTGCTCTTAGCTTTGATGGTTTAATGCTCTATTTTTGTGCTGGTTGGCTTCCTGCCAGGAGGTGGAACTTTCCAGAGAGTATCAGCTGTGGTAGTATGAGGAGAAACAGGTGGTAGGTAGGGCCCTAGAACTCTCAAGAGTATATGCCCTGTGTCTTCACTTACCAGGGTGGGTATGGAAGGACCATGTGGTGGGGCCATAGATAGGTGTGTCTGAGCTCAGACTCTCTTTGGGCGGGTCTTACTTTGGCTGCTGTGGGGGATGGGGGTGAGGTTCCCAGGTCAACAGAGTTATGCTCCTAGGAGGATTATGACTTTGTTTACTGTGTCATTCAGGTTATCAGGGAAGTGGGGAAAAGCCAGCAGTCATAAGCCTCATCCAGCATCCATGCAACTGGAAGGGCCGGTCTTACTTTCACCATGCTCACCCCAACAGCACTGAGTCTGTTTCCAGGCAGTGAACAAGCAGGGCTGAGAACTTGCTCCAGAGTACCCACCTCCCAGCTGCAAAGCAAATAAAGCTTTCCTTCTTTCCCCACCTGTGGAATCTGCAAGCCGGCTTCACCCCTCCCATCGAGTTCTGGTCAGGAGGCTTCTGGGTGAGTTCAAATTGCTATAAAGTTCAGCTGGAGCCTTCCTTCTCCCTGTGGCCTTTTCCCAGTACCTCTGGCCACCCTCCCGAAGGACCTTTGTAAGGCCAGGCAAAAATGGCTTGCTAGGGGACCCAGTGATCTTCCAGGGCTTTTTCCAACTGCTTCCTCTTCCCCTATATTTTGCTTGGCTCTCTAAATCGACTCAGCTCCAGGTAAGATCAAAATCTTCTCTTTTAATCTAAGCCTTCAGCTTCCCCAGTGGGGGTGTGTGTTCAGGGGCAGATAATCTCCCTTTCCCACTTCCACAGTTTGGGCACTCACAGTATTTGTGGTGTCTCCTGGGTCCTGCAGGAGCAATCTGCTTCCTTCAGGGGTCTATGGATCTTTTCAGGTTTGCTGCAGTCATTTTCTGCAGGATTTATTCCAGTCGTTTTGGAGCAAAAATGCACGATGCAAGCCTCCACACGCTCCTCTGTCCATATGAGTCGGAGCTGCAATCTTGTCTTACTTCTAGTTCGCCATGATCCACTGCCCTCGAGGTTTTCTTTTTTTTTTTTTATTTTAATTTTGTTGTGTACACTATTTAACTTTCAAGATATTCAAGCTGCTACTTGGATTTAATGAGGATTTGAAGTAATGGGTTTGGCTTTCTCATATTTCTGGATGCCATTCTCCCAAAATGTTGACTTTATTTCTCCATTACAAAAATTGCATAGAGTGATGAAGTTATGGCAGAACAAAGAAGAGGAAAAACAGAATGAAGAAGACTGAATCTGACTTTTGACCCAAGTCTTAGGGAAGTGAGATTGGATCGTAATGTAGCAGGAGGCTTAGGATCTACCCTGTGGGGATAAAATAGATTGTTTGCAGCTTGAAGGGAGGAAACCTTAAGAAGGAAAGCCTGTGAGCATCAGGAAAAGAATACGTGGCTTGTAAAAGAGGTCAAAGAGATTTTAATTCTCTAAGGGAATTACCTCTGTTTTACTTGCTATTTACTATTTATTAGGGCCTAGTCTCCACAAAGTTAGATATCATCTGGCAGATTTATTTCCAGTACAAAGGATAACCCCAAAGTATATGTTTTATTGTGATTTTGCCCATAATAAGTGAATACATCTGCTCTTAGAATGGTTCCCCAATCTCTCCATTCTCTACCTGATGATCCTAGTGGATGAGAAAATTAAGAATGGAAAATCTTACCCTCCACTGGCTGGAGCAAATGAGCTAATGATACTGCCTACCTAACTGAGCCTTCTATGGGACAGACACCTTTATCTCAAGCTTCTCGATGTTAACACCACAACAGCAGGCCCTAGCTTTAGGGACAAAGCCTGCAGCTTTCAAGCTCTTCTGTTTATGGCTGAGTAGGTTTAAGTGTTCAGCTTTTGTTTGGGTAGAGGGGAGTATAGGAGTTATTATTGGCTTCAGCTAATCAAGTTAGTTTAATCGTTTCATATTTGTGCATCTATTGTTTCAGAATCTGGGGAGGAGATAGATATTAAGAAAAAATTGTTAAAAACTTAGATATATGGCAACAGGATGGTGTATATCTTCTGCATGTACAGTAGCATTGTATAATTGGCTTACCCAGGAGATTTTTATCCTCCTAGTGATAAACCTCTGTTTTACCTGTTATTTACCATTTATTAAGACCCAGGTCTCCATGACATTAGATGTTAACTTGCAGGGTTTTCTGTTCAACAGAAAAAAAAATTGCAACATTTATAGTTTACATTAGCTTGTTCTGTATCAAACCTATCAATCTCATTGCAACATTCTTCATCAGCATCGATAAATAGTGTTTCATAAATGTGTGCTGAACCTGTTTTACCATCTCAACAGTTCTCATAGTAATGAGTTAAAGAATTGTGTATAAACACAACAAATGTATTTTAAAGTGGTGCAGGATCCCCTTCATAACTCCTTCCTGGGTGAGTCTTGGAGTACTTTAGTTTGAAAACAGTGATAATGGTTGAGGTATGAGCTCTCACAGGGAACATTTTGTATTTTACAGAGTGTTTTCAGGAGAAATATCAGTCATGATAAGAATCATGAACTCTGGAACGAAATAAAAAATGGTGAAGACATTTTTATGTTAGCATTTTAAGGCCTTTGAAATAGAATTAGTATCCAAAATAACCATGCCTATGACCAGTCCTACATTAACAAAGAAAAATAAAATAAAATTTCCCCATAGCTTATGAATTTTCTCTTGTAAGTGAATGGTTGCATGCATTCAGGGATAGAATCAATGAAAGGCTAGAAATGGAAATGTCCTAATGTTTAAAGAAAAAGATCCTAAGTAGATTTCCTTAGGTTAAGAGAGCATTTTAATGGTTGTGCAATGCTTAGGAAAGCCAAGAAATATTTGGGGGCTTAGATTTAAAACTAAACTCTTATAGACATGAACTTAATGCAGGTTTAAGACAATATATGAGAGTTGAAAAGAGGGGGACCATGTGGGTATTTGGAGTGGGGATAAAAAGAAAGACAGGAAGAAACAAGGAGTAACAAAGAAATAGGCCAGGCGGTGGCTCACGCCTGTAATCCCAGTACTTTGGGAGGTTGAGGCAGGCGGATCATGAGGTCAGGAGATCAAGACCATCCTGGCCAACATGGTAAAACCTGGTCTCTACTAGAAATATAAAAATTAGCTGGGTGCGGTAATGCTTACCAGTAGTCCCAGCTACTCAGGAGGCTGAAGCAGGAGGATTGCTTGAACCCAGGAGGCGGAGGTTGCAGTGAGCCAAGATTGCGCTACTGTGCTCCAGCCTGGCAACAGAGCGACACTCTGTCTCAAAAAAAAAAAAAAAAAGAGACAGACACAGAAGTAAGCTATACACAGCCAGCTAGAAGATTCCATGGTGAGAACTTTTAAAACATAGACAAGTGATACTCAATTTTAAGTTAGAGCCTGTACTATGCACTGCTTTAATCCTCTGGACTTACTGCAAACCGGAATAACAAACAAAAATTGAATTCATTTGAAAAATAAAGGAGAAGAAGAAAAGAGGTAAAATTGTTTGGAAAAATAATGCATTTAATATTTTTTTTTTTTTTTTTTTTCTGAGATGGAGTCTTGCTCTGTTACCCAGGCTGGAGTGCAGTGGTGTAACCTTGGCTCACTGCAACTTCTGCCTTCCAGGTTCAAGCGATTCTCATTCCTCAGCCTTACAAGCAGCTGGGACTACAGATGCATGCCACCATGCCTGGCTAATTTTTGTATTTTTAGTAGAGATGGGGTTTCACCATGTTTGCCAGGCTGGTCTCAAACTCCTGACTTCAAGTGATCTGCCTTCCTAGGCCTCCCAAAGTGCGGAATTACAGGCATGAGCCACTGCATCCAGCCAAGATAATGCATTTTTAAAGAAGTATTACCAAAATGCAGATGTAGAATGCTATCGAAACAGAACATAGAGCCTAATATGTCTGGGAGAAACATACGTTTCCTGAGAATCCTTGTATGCAGGGTGAGGAATTGCTCCCTGTCACTTGCAGGATGCTTCAAATGAACTGCAGACATCATCCTTAGTATTAATGAAAGAGTGATCACAATATTCTGAAGGACACAAGTAATATATCTTCTAATAAAGATTTAGGATTTAAGCCAATTTGGTGAATATAAATTTGAAAATTTCTCCTTTAATGTTACTAATTTTTACTGGCCACTTATCAGTTTTGTGTTGGCTGAAATATCTGTTTTGCAGTGTTTCTTTGACCTCAGTAATGATGTAGAAATTTCTTCTCAGTCACTTTGCAAACGAGGGACCTCCAGCCAATGTTGCCCTGCCTGGGCCGCACTCTGCCATGCTGGCATGCCCCAACTCACCTTTGTTATAGCTTGTACCCATGTTTGGTGGTTCCTGAGCTCTTGTACCACACACAAGAAGAATGAGGATATGCTGGACACAAGAGTGGTCCCCTTACCTGAAGGTGGGAAAGCACCCCCTTGTGGCTGGATCTGGGGCCCTTTATGGACTCAGAATAGGGAGTGTGTGCTGACTGGTTTATTGGTATGCAGAAAAGGCTAAAGTGAAGACATCACCCAAGGTTCGGCACGACAGTGTAGAAAACCAATTAGGAAAGGGTTGGTATATGTAAAATAGATAAACAGTGGGGATCAATCAGAGGAAAGAGGCAAATGAGAAGACAAGTTCTCAGTCTGGTCTGAGGATTTAACTCATAGCTTGGCTTTCAGGCTTTAAACTGTCTTCAGCTTGGAGGTGGGGTTTCACCAGGGACCCGCCTCTATCTGCCTAGCCACTAGGATGCCTCCTGTTACTCTCAATAAGACTCTGAGGCATAAGATTTATATTAGTGGTAAATAGATATAACAACTTAATATTTTTAGAAATCAATACTCATTCCTTTATAAATAAATTAATCCATGTTTATCTTATTTCTCTAGAGAGGTGAGTTTTGCATAAAAGACATAATTAATATCCCTTGTTTGAGGATAATTTATTATTTCTCTGGGCACTATTATGCTTATATCTATTCTCTAGAAAAGCTTACTGCTATCACATGCAAAAAGACTATTGTGCAATTTATTAAAAGGAATAGACTGTCTGGTTACAATATAATCTTTTTAAAAGTTCTATTCTTCTGTAAAATCCATTAGTATTCTTATTTGAATAAATGTGACAAGTCCAGAGCTTAACAATACACAGTGCAAAGTGGTCTCACCTTTAATCTACATGAATAGTGAGATCAGAGGGAAAAAACTCCTTTAGTTTTTGTGAATTATTCTGAAATGACTTCTTCTTGCATGACAATGTGAAATTGAATTCAACATTTAAACCCATTTCATACACACACACAAAAAACACATGCATGCACACATAATGCTGTAAAAGAGGAATCATATAACACAGTGAGACAAATGATGGAGAACATTGATGAAAATTCGAACTTCCTACTACTGTTTTTTTTTTTTTTACAATTTAAAAATAACTTTATCATTATGTAATTCTCATTTGTCCAAGAAGAAGTTATTGATGCATACTCCACTGGACAATGCATTAATACTAGAGATAAAGAGATGAGTAACAGAGTTTCTACATTTGAGATGTGTATAGTCCAATGAGAATAACTATGTATATATATACACACACACACATATATATATATATATATATATATATATATATATATATATATATATATATATAAAAGATGTCCCCCTTTTGCAGACAAAGAAACTAAAACTAAATGCTGGTGAGGCCTAAATGTCTTACACTCACTTAGCTTCCAGGAGACAGAGACAGGACTTGATTCAATTCTTTGTCTGAGATTCTTCTAGTCATAGATCAATGACTCTCTCTCTTTTTCAAATTTCAATAGCCTTTGGAGTACAAGTGGTTTGTGGTTACATGGATGAATTCTGCAGTGGTGAAATCTGAGATTTTGGTGCACCCATCATCTGAGCAGCGTGCACTGCACCCAATATGTTGTCTTTTATTCCTCATCCCACCTCATAACTCCCCCCAACCCAAGTCCCCAAAGTCCATTATATCACTTCGTATGTCTTTGAGTCCTCATAGCTTAGCTCCCACTTATAAGTGAGACCATATAATGTTTAGTTTTCCATTCCTGAGTTACTTCACTTAGAATAATGGCCTCTAGCTCCATCCAAGTGGCTTCAAAAGACATTATTTTGTTCTTTTTTATGGCTGAGTTGTATTCCGTGGTGTATATATACCATATTTTCTTTATCCACTCATTGGTCGGTGGGCACCCAGGCTGGTTCCATATCTTTGCAATTATTAATTGTGCTGCTATAAACATGTGTGTGTTTGTGTCTTTTTGACATAATGACTTCTTTTCCTTTAGGTAGATACCCTGTTGTGGGATTGCTGGTTCAAATGGTAGATCTACTTTTAGTTTTTTAAGGAATGTTCATACTGTTTTCCATAGAGATTGTACTAATTTACATTCCCACTAGCAGTGTTCCCTTTCACCACATACACATCAACATCTATTGTTTTTTGACTTGAATTATGGACCTTCTTGCACGAGTGAGGTGGTAACTCATTGTGGTTTTAATTTATATTTCTTGATGACTAATGATGTTGAGCATTTGTCATGTTTGTTGGCCATTTGTATATCTTCTTTTGAGACATGTCTATTCATGCCTTTTGTCCACTCTTGATTGCATTATTTATATTTTCTTGCTGATTTGATTGAATTCCTTGTAGATTCTGGATACTACTTCATCAGAGGCACAGTGTGCAAATATTTTCTACCATTCTATGGGTTGTCTGTTTACTCTGCTGTTTATTTCTTTTTGCTGTGCCGAAGCGTTTTAGTTTAATTAGGTCCCCTTTATTTACTTTTTTTTGTTGCATTTGCTTTTGGGTTCTTAATAATTATTTGATCCATCTTGAGTTGATTTTTGTACAAAGTGAGAGATAGGGATCCAGTTTCATTCTTGTACACGTGGCTTGCCAGTTTTCCTAGCACCATTTATTGAATAGGGTGTCCTTTCCCCAATGGATGTTTTTGTATGCTTTGTTGAAGATCAGTTGGCTGTAAGTATTTGGCTTTATTTCTGGGTTCTCTATTTTGTTCCATTGGTCTACATGCCTATTTTTTTTTCCATTTGAAAACACAGATGATTTTTTACTATGAAAGTACTATGATTACTTTCATAGTAATAATATATGACACAAACAAATAGAAACAAATTTGTAGTTTTCCTTGCAGAGATCTTTTACCTCCTTGGTTAAGCATATTTCTAGGTAATTAAGATTTTTTGCAGTTGTAAAGGGGATTGAGTTCTTGATTTGATTCTCAGCTTAGTTGTTGTTGATGTATAGCAGTGCTACTGATTTCTGTACATTCATTTTGTAAACTGGGACTTTACTCAATTAATTTATCAGATCTAGGAGCTCTTTGGATGAGTCTTTCGGGTTTTCCAGGTGTACAATTGTATCATCAGTGAACAGCAGTAGTTTGACTTCCTCTTGTCCAATTCGAATGCCCTTTATTTTTTGCTCTTGAATGATTGCTCTTTCTAGGACTTCCAGTAATATGTTGAATAAATGTGGTGAAAGTGAACATCCTTGTCTTGTTCCAGTTATCAGGGGGAATGCTTTCAAGTTTTCTCCAATCAGCCTGATGACTGTGGGTTTGTCATGTATGGCTTTTATTATTTTGAAGTAAATCCCTTCTATGCCTAGTTTGTTGAGGGTTTTCTTCATAAAGGGATGCTGGATTTAATCAAATGGTTTTTCTGCATCTAATTGAGATAATCATATGTTTTTTAAAAAAATGATGGTTTATGTAATGTATCACATTTACTGACTCGTGTATGTTAAATCATCCCAGCATCCCTGGGGTGAAACACACTTGATAATGATGCATTATCCTTTTGATATGCCATTGGATTTGTTTAGGTAGTATTTTATTGAGGATTTTTGCATCTATATTCGTCAAGGATATTGGTCTGTAGTTTTCTTTTTTCTGTTATGCCTTTTCCTGGTTTTGGTGTTAAGCTAATATTGGTTTCAAGGGATAATTCAGAGAGGACTCTCTGTTTATCTTTTGGAATAGTTTCAGTAGAATTGCTACCAATTCTTCTTTGAATGTTTGGTAGAGTTCAGCTGTATATCCATCTGGCCCTGTACTTGTGTTTTGTTGGCATTTTTCAATTACTGATTCAATATTACTGTTTGTTCTTGGTCTGTTTGGGGTTTCTATGTCTTCCTGATTTAATCTTGTGGGGTTGTATTTTTCCAGGAATTTATCCATTTCCTGTGGATTTTCTAGATTGTGTGACTAGAGGTGCTCATAGTAGTCTCATATAATCTTTTGTATTTCTGTGGAATTGGTTGTAATGTCTCCAGTTTTACTTCTAATTGAGCTTATTTGGCTCTTCTCTCTTCTTTCCTTGGTTAATATCACTAATGATCTGTCAATTTTGTTCATGTTTTCAAAGAACCAGATTTTTGTTTTATTTATCTTTTGTATTATTTTTGTTCCGATTATATTTCGTTCTTTGATGTTCATTTGTATTTTCTTCTGCTGGCTTTGGGTTTGGTTTGTTATTGTTTCTCCAGTTCTTTGAAGTATAACATTAGGTTGTCAATTTGTGCTCTTTCAGATTTCTTAATGTGGACATCTAATACTATGAACTTTTCTCTTAGCATTACTTTTTCTGTATGCCAGAGGTCTTGATAAATTGTGAAACTATAATCATTCATTTAAAAGGATTTTTAAATTCCTGCCTTGATTTCATTGTTAACCCCAAAATTATTCAACACCAGATAATTTAATTTTTATTTATTTGTGTAGTTTTGAGGGGTTTGCTTGAATTGATAACCAGTTTTATTCCATTGTTGTCAGAACGGTACTTGATATAATTTCAATTTTCTTAAATTTATTGAAACTTGTTTTGTGGCCTATCATATTGTCTATCTTGGAGACTGTTCCATGTGCTGATGAAATAAATGCATATTCTGCAGATATTGGGTGGAATGTTCTGTAAATGTTCTGTAAATATCTGTTAAGTCCATTTGTTCTAGAATATAGTTTAAGTCCATTGTTTCTTTGTTGACTTTCTGTCTTGATGACCTGTTTAGTGCTGTCAGTAGACTATTATTATGTTGCTCTCTATTTCATTTCTTTGGTCTGGTAGAAATTGTTCTATAAATCTAGGAGGTCAAGTGTTTGGTGCATATAATTTTAGAATTGTAATATCTTCTTGTTGGATTGATCCTTTTATCATTACATAATAAGCTTCTTTTTCTTTTTTTACTGTTGTTGCTTTAAAGTCTGCTTTGTCTGATATAAGAATAGCTACTCCTGCTTGCTTTTAGTTTCCATTTGTGTGAAATACCTTTTTTCACCACTTTACCTAAGTGTATATGAATTCTTACGTTAGGTGAATTTCTTAGAGACAGAAGATATTCGGTTTGTGGTTTTATTAATTCCACCATTCTGTATCTTGTAAGTGGAACATTTAGGCCATTTACATTCAATGTTAATATTGAGATATGAGGTACTGTTCTATTCATCGTAATAGTTGTTACATAGATATTTTGTCTTTTTCATTATGTTATTGTTTTAGAGGCCCTGTGAGTCTTATGCTTTCAAGAAGTTCTATTTTGGTGCACATCAACCTTTTGTTTCAAGACTTAGAACTCCTATTTGCATTTCTTGTAGTGCTGGTTTTATAGTGGCAAATTTCCTCAGTATTTGTTAGTCTGAAATAGAACTTATTTCTCCTTCATTCATGAAGGATACATAGTTAGTTTTGCTGAATACAAATTTTTTTACTGCCAGTTATTCTGTTTAAGGAGGCTAAAGATAGGGCACCAATCTCTTCTAGCTTGTAATGTTTCTTCTGAGAAGTATGCTGTTAGTTTGATAGGTGCTTTTTTATAGATTACCTGTTGCTTTTGTCTTACAGCTCTTAGAATTATTTCCTTCTTGTTAACTTTAGGTAGCCTGATGTCTAGATGACTTGGTGATAATATTTTTGCCATGAATTTCCCAGGAGTTCTTTCAGTTCCTTGTATTAGGATATCTAAATCTCTAGCAAGGGCAAGGGAGTTTTCCTCAATTATTTACTTAAATAAGTTTTCCAAACTTTTAGCTTTCTTTTCTCCCTTAGTAAGACCGATTATTTTTGGGTTTGGCTATTTTACATAATCATATATTTCCTGGAGGCTTCCCTCATTTCTTTTGATTATTTTTTCTTTATCTTTGTATGATTGGGTTAGTTCAAAAGGCTTGTCTTAAGCTCTGGAATTCTTTATTCTACTTGTTCTAGTCCACTGTTCAAACTTGCCATTGAATTTTGTATTTATCTAGGTGTGTCTTTCATTTCCAGCAGTTCTGATTTGTTGTTGTTGTTTATTTGTTTTCATATCTCTCTGAAAAATTTTTTTTACTTATATCCTGAACTGGTTTTTTTTAAATTTTTTAATGTTATTTTTCACCTTTCTCTGGTATTTTCCTTGAGTAGCTTAATAAGCTACCTCCTAAATTCTTTATCTGGTTCTTCAAAGGTTTTATCTTGGTTTGGATTCATTGCTGGGGAACTTGTGTGATCTTTTGAAGGTGTTATAGAACTCTGTTTTGTCATATTGCCAGAATTACTTTTCTGGTTCCTTCTCATTTGCATAGACTATTTCTTCTAATTGCTCTTGAATTTGTTTTTTATTTGGCTGTTTTTGTTAATTTCTTTTTTTCCTTTTTAAGGATGTGACTTTAATGTTTATACTTTTTATAGTCTAATTTGGTTCTTGGTGCTTTTCACTGTGAAAACTCTATGTGAGTTCTTTGGTTATAGAGTATCTGTATGATGGCTTTCTCAGATGCTGGGTTTAGTAGCTACCTACTTGGTGTGTGGGCAAGTTCACTGTATCCTATGGGGTTGGGTTGACAGAGGTCTCTTGAAGCTTATCCTGTTCTTCTGTTGTATTTACATTTTATTTAGTTAATTTTTGTCCAATATTTAATTTGCTGAGTTGATAGTTTAGGCTTTAAGCCAATAAGGGTGGTATCTCTGGGTCGGAACTGGTTGTAGCTAAAGCAGGTGGGTAGATGCAATACCCAATGGTGGGCAGAGGTCCAAGCTTTGATGAAAGTGGCTGGTAAGCTCCCAGTTAGATGCACTGAGGTTTTACCAGGGTGAAGGATGAAAGCTACTTCAGCTCTTCTGCAAGGCCAGCAGGAAAGCTATCCACCTCCCAGCCTCACTCGTGTCCCAGTGTTTTGGCTATTCAGATCAGACAGGCACCTGTTTTTGTCTGTAGGAATGTTGCTGTTCCAACTGGAAAGGAATTGTGAGTCTGCCTCCTGTGCAAGTCTGAACTCAGGGGGTGCTCCTTCTGTGGAAACGCAGTCTCCCTGAAGTGTTCCAGAAAGGCTGCCTATAGGTGCGCCCATACCGAGCTCTTGTGAGAGAAGCCCCAGTTGTGTCTGTATTGGTGGGTGAGGGGGCAAAAGAAGACTCCTTCAAGACTGTTCACAAGCATCAAGGCTGCCTGACTGATGGGGTAAAGGTGCAGACTTCTCCTGCTGAGCCCAACACTGCAGTTGTGTTTCTGCTAAAAGAAACTTGCCACCAGCAGAAAGATCTAGGACACAAGGCCTGCCATCCAGATGCTTTTGTCCTATGGGGTGTTCTCTTGATATAGTGCTCTCCCCTTTTCCATAGGAGTAGGAGTTCCTGAGAGCCAGACTATAGTGGCTGCTATTGCTTTTCTGGTTTTGGCCACCCAGTGAGGCTGCTACACTCCAAGCTGGTGCTGGAGAATGTCTGCAAGGGATCTGGTGATGTGACCAGTCTTCAAGTTTCCCAGCAGCAGGTACTAGTATCAGTTCTGATGGGAGTGGCAGAGGAGTGATATAGACTCTGGTAGGTTCCTTGGTTGTAGATAGACTTAGTCTGCTAGCTTTCTTAAATGTTGGTTGTAATAGTAGTGTATTTGTCACGTGGACAGACTAAGGACTTCTGGTTGGCCAGCGTGCTGCTAGCAATAGTGATAGCTGAGGTTACACATCAGTTTTCTCCTTTCTGGGCACAGTGTTATTCTACGCAGAGATTCTGTAATGAACTGTGTCAGTTGACCTCCAGCAAGGAGGTGGTGCCTGCAAAAGAGCACCAGCTGCAGTAGCAGCAGTGGAATTTGAGCTTGCCCTATGTTGCCCAGGGGAGGTATTCTGGTTTCTCAGGCAATGAGCTGGGCCATAATGCTCCCCAAAATTTATGTATTTCTTTTAAGTTATGAGGGCTGATGGAGAGACACAAGTGAAGGCTGGGTCAGGTAGGTCTGTGCTCTGACTCTCCATATGCAGTGCAAGCAGCAGCCCCTATGTGGGTCTGGGTGGGATTCTCCAGTGTCTGAGGTAATGTTCCAGAGGGGAATATAACTGTCTCTGCTGCGCAGAAGAATTCTCACAGGGAGTGGAGAGTAGCAGGCAGCAGTAAGCCTCACCCAGCTCCCATGCAGTTGACAAGGCTGGTCTCATTCCCACAGTGCTTTGCTAACAGCACAAGGCAAAGTTCTAGCAGTCTGAACTAAGAACTCAGAGCTTCCCCAGGCCACAAGCTTTCCTCTTGGAGATAGCAACTGTGATTTGTTGTCCACACCCTTCCCCATCCACTTACAAGGCCGGGGCAGCTCCTGTGCTCATGTCTGCATCACATATCCCCCTCGCACCCTGGGTTCTTGCAAAGGGAGTTCATTCCCACTTGAGAATATATTGCAAAATTCAGCTGGGAGCTTCTTTCAACCTCTGACCCCCACCTGAGCTAGTTGGCTAACCACCAAGGTTCCCTGTGAGATAAAATAAGGAATGGCTTCCCTTGGTTCATGCCGGAGATTGGAAATACCTGCATGGCACTTCCTGCCATTGCCTCTGCTTTTGTATTTCGTGCCACTCCCTAAATCAGTTCCAGCTCTGGGTAGGGTTAAGGCCTTTCCCCAGATCTGAAAATCTGGATTTTCAGATTCCCCATTGGGGATGTGTATCCTGGAGGCACTATCTCCCCCTCTCACTCTCTAGGGACTTACATTGTTTCACCTGTCTCACAGTGTAGTCTGCTGTCTTCCATTCATTCAAAGGGTCTGTAGAGTCTTTCAGTTTTCTGTTAAGTTCCTGTGTTGCTGCTTGGAAAAAAGTTCCCGGTGTGAATTTCTACACATTATTTTGTTCTTCCAAGAGTGAGAGGCCTGCTAACACTACCTCTAATCTGCCATATGGAAGAAAACAAAAACACAAACAAAACACTACTTTTATAGAACAAAGAGAGATAGGATTTGTATATCTACAGGTATCATTCAAGGTTCAGTCAAGAAACAGAAGTCTCTCTAGCTACTTAGAGCAAGTGGATTAATATAGGGAAATGACAACTTAACGTTTCCCTGTTAGAAAATCTGACAAGGTAAGGTCTGGGATTTTGTAAGAATTGGAAAAGCAAGATTTGCATGGAGCCTTCCACTTTTCCCAGTTGCATAGAATTCCAAAGTGGTCCTAGTAGAACCCTTAAAATTATGGGTACAATCTCTCATTGGCCATTAGCTGAAACCTATGTCCTTGCCTGAGGTGCTTCAGAGAATAATGACTTTTTCCATTTTCTCAATATTTTGTGATATCTCTCCTTGATTAGGATTAACTACAATCCTACTAGCAAGAACTAATGGGTGATAAATCATGAGTATTTATATTCTTATAGTAGATGATACTGAATATCAACAAATATCTGGCAACTGAATAAAGAGAGTGCTGACTCTGAAAACATTTGGAACATTTTGATGTTTCTAATTAAATCTAATTAAATATCTAAGTAAAGGGACTAATTACTAAAGTTACAATAATCATCCTTTTAAAAAGGTTATTTTTCTAATGGGAAATGTAATCACACTCATGAGGATTAAAACAAACCAAGTTACCATTCTTTATAGTATTCATAAATTTGCCTATTAAAGGGTATAAACATAAAACATGTTTGTATTTGCTCTCATTTTTTAAAAGTCTATGAACAGAGGTATTAAAAATAGTAACAATGATTACTTGCTTTGTGTGAAGAATTGGAAGGATTAGGGGCAGAATAGTTGGGGAAAATCTACGTGAGTGAAATTTTCACTACACAGCCTTTCATAATTAAAAAATTAAACTTTGTAATTGTGAATGCATTTCTCATTCAAACAATAAATATTTTTAAAAGAATGATTACTTCAGCTTTTGTAATTTTTTTTCTGATACAAACATTCACAAGTGCATGGCTATAAAATAAATTATTAGAAATTAAATTGAGTCTGAGGCAGCATCAGCAACATCTGGCGGGTTGTTAGAAATGCAAAATATTACCTAAACCTCAGACCTACCGAATCCAAATTTCCAGAGTTGAGACTCAGGAGTCCATATTTACCTAGTACTACAGGTAATACTTACACATGCTGATTGAGAGAAACCACTTTCATACATTATGGGCAAACCTTTCTTTAAGACTAGTAACTAAACTTTGGAATTTTGCCAAGCTCATAACTAAAAAAAATAGTATCATAGTGCCTTTTATCTTTTATTTGTACTGTTATTTTTCTATATCTAACAGCATAAACTTACTTGTACTTCATATAAATGGAATTGCACATTATGCATTTATATCTGACTTATTTTGTTCAACATGTTTGTGAGAATCATCTATATTGTCGTGTGTCATTGTAGATTATTGATTCTCATTTATCTAAGTCAGATATGCATTCATGTGAATATACCAACATCTATTTGTCAGTTCAACTGATGAATGGTTTTAAGGTCCTTTGAAGTTTGGTGGTATTATAAATAATGTAGTTGAACACATCCTATTATATGTATTTTGGTAAATATATGAATACAATTCTTTTGGGTCTGTATCTTAGATTAAACTGTTGTTGAGTCATTCGGTATGCATTCATCCGATTTTCATGCATATTGCCAAGTATTTTAAAAGTGTTTGTTCAATTTTACTCTCACATCAGCAGTGTATAAGGTTTGGTAATTGAGCAACATTCCTGACAACGTTTGGTGTGTCAGCCTTTTTAATTTTAGCCATTCTTGTGGTGTGTACTGGTGTCTCATTGTAAGTTTAATTGCATTTACCCTATGACTAATAAAGTTGAGCGCCCTTTTTATGTTTAATTTTAATATTATTTTTAATGAAGTGCTCTTTCTCCAGGGGAAGCCCATATCCAGTGACTGGCTAATATGCAGTACACAAACACATAGCTTCATTATCTCAAATTGGGAACAACTCTGAGGGGATATTTTAGCTCCATTTCTCTCCATGAGATTAAATAAGACCTGTATTGCAATTGTTTCCCAGTTCAATTTCTACTTCTGACCAATCCTGATTCTTTCAGTCTCTTGCAGTTGGCTCCAAAAACACTTCTCAAAAAACTCCCTACATAAAATTTTTATCTCAGAGTTTCCCAGGATTTCAGACCCATTGCCAGTTAATGCCTAAGAGTTTAAAAATATTTTTAGATCTTTGAGTAGTATCATTGTCAGCTGTCAATAAGGATCACTAGCACTCACCAGTGCTAGTGAAGTTATAATAGCACCAAGAAAGTTGTAGCAGTGCAATTGTTAAAACTGTCATTGGGGTGGGCTAAGTTAAATATTGATGGATGAAAATATACTGGTATAATTGTATCTTGTCACTTTTTGTGTAGTTTGGAAGTGAACATAAGTACTTTTGAATTGGGTGGTTGATGCTGGTTAATGCATTGGAGAAGGCCAGGGGAAGATCTGAGAGTGATTATTCACCAGATTAAGGAGTTTGAAAATGAGAGACCCACCTTAGAATCATATTGAAAACAAAAACACACAAAATAACTCTTCTTTCCTGCAACTAGAGGGCAAAAAAAGCTAAGGATTTTGTTCAATATTTAATTATTAGGGTATCAGAAAACCATAGAAGCATATATTCTCTAATCTGGTAAATTTCTTGGGCAAGATCTTGTCTGGATTCGGAAACGTGGGATCCTCAGACAAGTGATAGAGAAGTATGTATCAATGAATCTAATCACTATTAACCTACATATTTATCTGAATCCTCTTAGCCTGCAATATACCTCTCTTCTTATTTTTATATATGATTCCTCCATGCTTAAAGATCACGCAGAAATGTCATCCTTGCAAGAAAACATGTACTCCTCTAAGAATTTTGTCTAAACTCCTACCTCCAAGCTCTAAAGCCCCTACCTAAAGCTAGGTCACAATAAAATACAGCTATGGATGATATCAACTTGTTAAGAGAAGGGAGGAGCCATAAGTTTTGAAGACTCTGGAGGACCAGCCAACATGTTCTGGAGGAAGCCAATTTATGCCTGGGACTGGTTTCTAAAGGTTTTAAGTCAATGCAGGTGGAATATAAAGTTGCATCAAAGTGCATTTATCAGTATAGAAATATGCACTTCTGTCACATGATATACTTACTCATACTTGATCCACTAGCAAAATTTTTCTTTCTGTTCCCATGACCTTACACTTGTTGGCCTAGAAGTCTTAGTTCCAAAAGGAAGAGTGCTTTCACCAGGAGATAATACAATGATTCCTAACTGGCCACTTTGGATTCCTTGTACATCTGAACCAATGGCAAAGAAGGGAGTTACTGTGCCAACTGGGGTAATTAATCTTAAATACCAAGGAGAAATTGAACTCCTACTTCATAATGAATATTTAAAAAGGAGTCTGTTTCAAATACAGGAGATTCCTTAGAGCATTTCTTAGTATTACTATGGCCTGTGATTAATGTCAATGAAACAATCCAACAACCCAATCCAGGCATGACTACTTGTTGCTCATAACTTTCAGGAATACTAGTTTGTATTGTTCCACCAGATAAAGAACCCCAGCAAGCTATGGTACTTGCTGAAGGCAAAGGGAATAAAGCATAGGTAGTAGAAGAAGGTTATTAAAAATACCAGCTATGACCACATGACCACCTGTAGAAATAAGAACTCTACTTGCCATGAGTACTCTCTCCTTATTTTGTTATGAATATGTATGTGTTCATGTGTGCATGTATATGTATATATATATAGGCAAATATATTTACTTTTTCTTCTATTTCCTTATGATATAACATAAGTTGTACTGAATTAATATCAAAGTATTTAAGTACTGTCAATTCTTCAATTCTGTCAATTTTACTTCATGGTATTTAAGTTATGGGATACCAAGATGAAGTGTAAACATCACTCAAGGACTTTTCTTGGGAAGTGTTTTTTGTTGTATGAAGAATAGTTGTATAATATTAGGCAGAATTATGACCTAGTTATTGTCTTTATTTGGAGATGAAGTATGATTTAAGGAGATGGTATACAGCACTAAATTAATAGTGTTTGGATTTTGATGGTTAATTTTATAATTTTGGATTGTCTAATTTATCGTACTTAAAAAAAACAAAACTTCTTTCCTGCCTTCATTTGGATTAATAAAATATTTCATTTATTATTCATTTATTGATTTCTTATACATACTGTATGTTTGTACATTTTATTGGTTAATGCTCTGGTATGAATATGCCCCCTGCAATTCATATGCTGGAAACTGAATCCCCATTACAACAGTGTTAGGAGGTGAAGCCTAAAGGGAGGTGTTAGGACATGAGGGCACTGCCCATATGAAGGGATTAATGCCATTTTAAAAAGAGCTTGCAAGAGCGGGTTTGCCTTCTGCTTTTCTCCCATGTGAGGACACAGAATTCATCTTCTCTCTTGCCCTTTCACCTTCTGCTATGTGAGGTCACAGCAAAAAGTTCCTCATCATGTGCTGGAAGCTTGGACCTCCCAGCCTCCAGAAATGTAAAAATAAATTACTATTTGTATAAATTACTCAGTTGTGCAGTAGTGGGTTTTCTGCTATAGCAGCACAGAATGAACTAAGACAGTTACCTTTTAACAACAGCCTTGGCATATGACAGTCTAATGCAAATTAATACATTTAGCACTTCCCTGAGAGTGCTAGAAGTTTAGAACTTTTTATCTCCTTTTATTCTGTCCCCATTTGCATTAATCCTGTCACGGATTTTCTAACTGTAATTTCAGCTCCAGCATACATCATGCTATTATTTGTACAGTCAATAGAGATTGATATTTACCCACATATTTACATTTTCTAATTTTACTTACACTGCTGTCTTTTCATTTTTCTGGGATCATTTTTCTTTTGTCTTAACAACTTCATTAGTTTCTATTTTAGTGCAGGCCTATTTGCAACAAATTACTTACTTTATACAGCAAACATCTTTATTTCACCTTCATTTTAAAAGATAAAAACATATTTATATGTCATCATTGTATTTTCACTGAGCATAGATTTCTAAGCTGGTGGTTATGTTCATTCAGCTCTGTTAAGATTAAAATATTCCTTCCGGATTTGATCATTTCTTCCTTTTTTTTTGTGAGACAGCCTTCAGTTTCATCACTGCTTCTTTGAAGATAATGTGTCTTTATTCTCTGGATGACTTGACTTATTTTTTGACTTTCAGTTGTCTTATTGTGATGTTCTTAAGTATGGCTTTCTTTCTTTTTATCTTTGGTGATGTTTGTAGTAATTTTTACATCTGTGTCTTGATTTCTCCCTTCAGCTGTTTCAAAACCATTCATCATTATCTCTTCAGGAATTGACTAGCTCTCACTCTTTTTGCTATTTTTCTGCAGCTTCCATTGTGTCTTTATGTAATTTTAAGATTCTGCTTTCTTTGATTCTTTTCCTTTTTTTGTATTTTTACCTCCTTATTCTTTTCCTGCTACAATCTGACAATGAGTTATATTACGTTTTGTTAATTCTTCTCTGAATCTAATTGGCTATTAAATTCATATTGAGGTATTTTTTTAGTTCCGTAGTTTCCGTTTTGATATGTTACATTTCAGTTCTCATATAAAATATAAAATCTTGACCGGGCATGGTGGCTCACACCTGTAATCCCAGCACTTTGGAAGGCCAAGGCGGGCAGATTGCCTGAGGTCAGGAATTCGAGACCAGCCTGGCCAACATGGCGAAACCCTGTCTCTACTAAAAACATAAAAAATTAGCTTGGCATGGTGGTGGGTGCCTGTAATCCCAGCTACTTGGGAAGCTGAGGGAGGGAGAGTCGCTTGAACCTGGGAGTAAGATGTTGCAGTGAGCCGATATCACTCCATTGCACTCCAGCCTGGGCAACAGAGCTAGACTCTGCCATAAACACACACACACACACACACACACACACACACACACACACACACACACACAAAATCTTGTAATCTCTTCTCTTCAACATATTAATCACAATTATTTTATAATCCATATCTGCAAACCTTATTATCTATCAATCTATCAACTGCATTTCTTTCTGTTTGTGTGTGTTGTTCCTGTCTCCATGTATAACTTATAATGTATTATTGGATACTAAATATTATTTATTAAAATTTTAAATGCTCTACTTAATGTTATCTTCATACACTGTAGGCATTGTAGTGTTGGGGAAGATTTTGCTAAATCAGGCATTAGAGTTTTGCTATGTTAGGCATTAGAGTTGGGGAAGATACATTTATTGTGATATTTGAGTTTAGTACTAAGTTTCACTGTTTGTGAAAGCTAGTCCAGCACTAACTTGTCATTACTTCTGTAGTATAGTACTTGAGGAAATGCAACTGAACACCTGGGTTGTACCAGAGTAACTGACACTCTCTTACATGTGCCTTAAAAATCGAAATTCTTCACCTCATGATAATGACATAATCCAAAGCTCTGTTTGGCCTCTCAACATTTTGTCAGCAGCCTATAAATAGGTGAATGTCTCAAGAGAAAAGTCTACTCTGAATGTCAAGATCCCTTCCCTATGCTTCCTTTCTTTCATAATTTTGGCTGCTCAGCTTCTAGATGTCAAGTTCTCCAGTTCTGTCTTTTATCTTTCTAGCTCCATGAAACTACAGAAGCCACTATCTGGCTTTCATACAATTAGCCATTGCTTTCTGATTAGGTTCTGCCTTTGCATCAGGAAATATCTATAGGAGATAGATATCCCAATTACCTAGATTACACATTGTATACTTGTATCAAAATATCACATGTATCCCTTAAATGTATAAAACCAACATGTATCCATAAATATTAAAAATTTAAAGTCAATTTTAAAATAAAAGAATAAAAAAGAAAACACCCCAGGAGGAAAGCATAGCACAGTGTAGAGTTTGCCATAAAATGTTTTACTTTTCTTGTGTCTTTGGTCAGTTTAATGTTAGTTTGACTTTTCTTAAATCCATTAAAAGGGATAATTTCTGGTTGTTGCTGTACTTTCTCTAGTATTTGTTCTTGATGGATAGTTTACCCCATGTAAGTTTGCAGATAATAACCAGACGGAGCTTTACATTACTGCTGCCAAGTGTTTAAATCTGTTGCTGCTGAGCTTTTCCATCAAAGAACTCTCTCAATGTGTGTTTTCTTTCTACTTCTTTCTATCAGCACTGCTTTAATTTGAGCTGCACTTGATAAATTTAGAAATGTATTGGCATCTTAGACTCATACCTTTCTCCTAGAGTCCATACAAATTAAGTATGTATTACAATTTTAACCTTTTTATTACTTTGCTGCATTTGGATAACTTTCAGTAAGCAAAGTGGAATACCGATTCAAACAGCCCTTATCCTAGAAATATAAGCTGCACTTTTTTTTGAGACGGAATATCTCTCTGTTGCCCAGGCTGGAGTGCAGTGGTGCGATCTCGGCTCACTGCAACCTCTGCCTCCTGGGTTCAAGGGATTCTCTTGCCTCAGCCTCCTGAGTAGCTGGGACTATAGGCACCCGCCACCACTGCTGGCTAATTTTTGTATTTTCAGTAGAGACGGAGTTTCACCATATTGGCAAGGCTGGTCTCGAACTCCTGACCTTGTGATCTGCCCGCCTCAGCCTCCGAAAGTGCTGGGATTACAGGTGTGAGCCACCGCACCTGGCCCATAAGCTGCACTTTTTAAGGTGATTCATATAGTTGTCTTTGAAGGTGGTACTCGTATTGATGTAATCTATGCGAAAAAAATAAGATAATCATAATACATAATATATATTTTTTCTTAGGTTGAAATAATGATGTGAAGAGATCTAACACATTTCATCTATTAAGTACATACTGTTTTCAGAATCTGTGAAAACAAACATGGAAAAATTTTGCTCAAAAATATATCATGTGTGATGGTTAATATTGAGTGTCAATTTGATTGTATTGAAAGATGCAAAGTATTGTTCCTGGGTGTGTCTGTGAGGGTGTTGCCAAAGGAAATTAACATTTGAGTCAGTGGACTGAGAGAGGGAGATTCATCCTCCATATGTGTAGACACCGTCTAATCAGGTGCCAGCACAGCTAGAATAAAGCAGACAGGGGAAGATGGAAGAGCAGACTTGCTGAGTCTTCTGACCTTCATCTTTCTCCTGTGCTGGATGCTTCCTGCCCTCAAACATCAGACTCCAAGTTCTTCAGCTTTTAGGCTCTTGGACTTAACATCAGTGGTTTGCCAGGGGCTCTTGGGCCTTTGGCCACAGACTGAATCCTGCACTGTCAGCTTCCCTACTTTTGAGATTTTGGGACTCAGACTATTGTACCACTGGATTCCTTGCTCCTCAACTTGCAGGTGGCCTATCATGGGACTTTACCTTGTGATCGTGTGAGTCAATTCTCTTTAATAAACTCCCTCTCATATATACATATATCCTATTAGCTATGTCCCTCTAGAGAACCCTCACTAATACAATGTGAAAAACATGTACATATACAAACATTTACATTAAGTATGCATGGTATGATATGTTCTAGGTAGAAATACAGCAAAGTAGTGGGTTTTAGCATAGAAATTTGACCTCAGAAATAGATGATTCAAATATTAATTATATCATTATTATATGTTTGATTTATGTATTGTCCTTAACCTCAAGTTTCATAATCTGTAAGTATAATTTCCATAATTATTAATTGATATATATGAGGATTACCATAATAAATTCACACATTTAAATCTCAACAATGTATTTGCCCAACATTATTATCATAAAATATTTATGTTACAGGAGGCTAACCTAATTAACTCTTATCATGAAATGGAAATGATGAAGAGAAAGAATAGTATGATTTCATCTGAACTTTTCTCAAGTATTTTCTAGCTGTAAAAATAAGTATTGAAAGAGGAATCTAATTAGAGAAGACAGAATATGCCAATCTTAAATACTTGGGGCTCATGATGGATTTGAAGAACTGTTAAATATGATTGGCATAGAAGCTGTGTTATGAAAATGGTAGGAGCTGAGACTGAGCAAGAAGTTGAGTCATATCATGAAGAGCCTCATAGATAATTCTAATGCTTTGGACTTTATCCCATATTGGTTGATGGGAAGAGAATTTAGGTTAAGTAGTTAGAGTGGCTATATTTTTATTTAAGAATGAATATCTTGGCAAAATTCAAATGATCAAGTTTGTGGACATCACATACAGCTTGTATTCCTCACTAGTGATAGAGTATATTTCTAAACATTATTGTTTGGGAGCATATAATAGGCTTCATTTTAGTCAAAAGCTTTCATTAGTTGGAGTTCTTACAAAATAATTCTAAGAGTTACTGGAAATAATAGCTAATCATCTCTCAGAATTATATGATAATTCCAAAGTAAAAATCTATTTATTAGTTTGGTCAATCAATAGGCGTTGGATGTTTTGGTGACATTTAACACAAATATTCAATAATATAGCCAGTTGTTTAATAACTATGATTTATTTCAAAGTTTTCATAATCTTATTTTGCATTCAACTGTTGATCTGCTTTTATTATCACAATCTGAGGAATTCTTGTAACTGAATTGTGAAAGTTAAAAAATTGCTTGAAAGTAATTCTTGGTGAAGTTGTATTAGTATTATTGTCCCAAGAAATAATATATAGTCAAGTAATTTTTTAAATTAACTTATTTTTAATTGAGAAATGAATATTGCACATGCTTATTGGGTATAATGTTTTGAAATATACATACAATGTGAAATGGCTAAATAAGACTGATTAACATAAGAATTACCTCACAAGCTTAGCATTTTTTTGTATGGTGAGAACACTTAAAATCTACTCCCTTAGCAATTTTAAGAATACAACACGTTGTTATTAACTATAGACATGATATTATATAGCAGATCTCTTGAATTTATTCCTCCTACCTAACTAAAATTTTGTGTCCTTTGACCAACATCTCCCCAAACCCATCCCATTGCCCTAGTCCCTGGTAACCATCATTCTACTCTTCATTTTTATGAGTTCAACATTTTTAGATTCTACATATAATTGAGATCATGTGATATTTGCCTTTCTGTACCTGGCTTATTTCACTTAACATAATGTCTTTCAGGTCCATCTGTGTTATCACAAATGATAGAATTTCCTTTTTTAAGGCTGAATAATAGTCCACTGTGTGTATACACCACATTTTTAATCCATTCATTCACTGATGGGCACTTCGGTTGATTCTATATCTTGGCTACTGTGCATAATGATGCAATGAACACGGTAGTGCAAGTATCTCTTTGACATTGATTTTATTTCCTCTGCGTTTATGCCCAGCACCCAGATTGCTGGATAATATGATAGTTTAATTTTTAATTTTTTGAGGAACCTCCATATTGTTTTCCATAATGGCTGTACTAGTTTGTATTCCCACTAACAGTGTACAAAAGTTTCCCTTTCTCCACATCCTCACCAACCCTTATCTTTAGTCTTTTTTATTATAGCTATTCTGACAGCTGTGAAGTAATACCTCATTATTGTTTTCATTTGCATTTCTTTGATGATTACTGTTGCCAAGCATTTTTCATATAACTGTTGGCCATCTGTATGTCTTTTGAGAAATGTCTATTCAGGTACTTTGCCCACTTTTAAATTGGGTTATCTGTTTTATTGTGATTGAGTTGTTTGAGATTCTTATATATTCTGTATATTAACACTATTAGAGGTATGGTTTACAAATATTTCTCCCATTTCATAGGTTGTATCTTTGTTCTGTTGTTTTTGTTATTGTTTTAATATTGTTGTACAGAAGCTTTTCAGTTTGATGTATCCCACTTGTCTATCTAAAATTTTGTAGGTCGTGGTATTTTTATCCAACAAATGTCTGCCCAAAATGTCATCCAGCTGACATTATTTCCCTATGTTTTCTTCTAGTAGTTTTATAGTTTCAGGTCTTACATATAAGTCTTTAATCCATTTTGAGTTGATTTTCATATGATGTGACATAAGGGTCTAATATATTTGTTCTGTAGGTGAAATATCCAGTTTTCCCAACACTACTCGTTGAAGAGACTGTCCTTTCCTTTTGTGTGTTCTTGGGACCTTTGTTGAAGCAATCTCATAACTTAGGTATAAGCCCAAAGGGAAATACGTTATTCTACCAAAAAGATACACACACCCATATGTTCGTCGCATCACTATTCACAATAACAAAGACATGGAATGAGCCTAGGTGCCCAACAGTGGTGGACTGGACAAATGAGATGTGGTACACATACACCATGAAATACTACACAGCCATAAAAAGAAGAAAATCATGTCCTTTATAGCAACGTGGATAATGCAGGAGGCAATTATCCTAAGCAAATTAACACAGGAACAGAAATCCAAATACTGCATATTCTCACTTGTAAGTGGGAGCTAAACATCAAATATACATGGACATAAAGATGGGACCAATAGACAATGGGAACTACAAGAATGGGTAAAAGAGAGGAGGAAAACATGGACTGAAAAATTACCTACTGTGTACCATGCTCACTATCTGGGTGACAGATGGGACCATCCATACCCCAAACCTCGGCAATACACAATATACTAATGTAGCAAACATGTACATGTATCCCCTGAATCCTATATTTTAAAAAATTAAACTGACTGCAAACTTGTAACATTATTTCTGGACTCATTCAAATAGGTATTTAATAATGTATAAAGATTGTAAAGTTTTAGTGAAAAAAACTAGGTACTTTAATGTACTAAGAATTACGCACTTACAAACTGATTAAAGCAATCAATTAGCCAGACTGTTGTGAAATTTAAAAACATTTCAGCAAATAAATAAAGAATTCATTATTCCTATGGATTATCTCATTATCCTTAAATATAAAATTCAACATTAATGTTGATACATCTTATATGTTATCACTAATTTTAAATAATTAGACATGTATTAACCATTGAGTGAAATATTTTTCTGTCATGCCACATCATGTTATTCTATGAATGATAGTTTGTGTATTTACAGTAGACATTTAAATTTAAATTTAGCTATTAACTTTTATTATCTTTCCTTGGGGGTGAGTTTATATTTAAGACCAAAGGATATATCTTTTCTTCATTAATTACTACCTTAAATATTATGAAAGCAGATTTTTCTGTAAACATAAGCTAATTGAACTTGAATTTAACATGTGATTAAGCAAAATCTCAAAATCATATTTTATTTTACTTAAATCAAGGACTATCTAAGCTACCTAATAATACATATTCTTTTTTATTTTCTAAGGAAATGCAGTTGACTATGTCAGATAGAGTGATTACTGTAAAGTCAGAGTGACTTACAGTAATAATTTACAACCCTAAGAATTTCTGTGAAATAATTGATTATTCTGGGGATTATCAGAGCATTCATTTCCAGTTTCAGATAAGATTTCAAGGACTACAAACTTATAATACCGCTTGGGCACAGGATTTTGAATAGAAATAAAAAAATACACAGTTGAGTATGAAATAATAAAAATTGCTGAAAACTTTACATGAAAATGGAAAACATTTTAGTATTCTTGAAAATATCTCAATTCCAAAACTGTATGGAGTAATAAAAGTACTCAACCATGCTTAGAAGACATCATTCTGGAATTAAACTTCTATCTTCTACAAAATAAGACATTTTAAGCCCTGGTGCTCAGGTAACCCATCAAATTAAAGCAGAAGCAAAATTAGAAAGCAATTATGAAAAGGTGAAAGTAGCTGAATGATCTGTTTTTTATTCTCATAAAATATTAGTCAATGTAAATATTTTGTAACTAAATAGACTTCCAAATCTTCAGAGTAGTTATCAAATTATTAAATCTTTAGTTATGATGTGGTATGTATGTGTGTGCGTGTGTGTGTGTACAAAAACTTACATGAATATATGGGGCTTGTATTCAAATGCTGTAGAGTGAAATCTAGTGGGTCTGCATGGAAAGAGAACAAGGAATGAAGAAGTTAGCAGAGAAGTTGTATTTTGAGTCAAGTTTACATAAGTACTTCCCAAACTGGGAGCCTCTAGATGAAACCTCAGTTTCTTAACTTTAACTCCACATGTATTCATCATGCTGTCTATGTGTTTGTATATGTGTATATGAGTGTGCGTGCATACATATACAAACAAATATGTGTGTGCATTTTTTGTTGTATATTTGTTGTTGTTATAGCTGACCAAAATCTTCCAGAAGTAGTGATTCATAGATCAGGAAGTAGATTCGTGAAGCTCCTGTTACTGCTGGTACTGATGCATGTTTTTCGACAAACTCATGAAATTTGTGACTGTGCATGGCAGGGCATTATTTTAAGTACTCAAACATGAGCATATGTTTCTAGATAGTTACGTTAAATAAAGTGTTATGTTGAATCTTTGTAACAGCAGTTAACCTCTATTTGAGGTAACTGTAATTGCATTGCTTACTAGGAAAATATAAATTTTGACTGAATTGAGACTGTCAAGGTAAAAATGCATGTTAAAATTATAAAAGATAACTATGAAAAAGGTAAAGGGGATCAATCAGATCGAACACAGGAAAGCAAGAAGAAAAAAAAGACAAACCTTGCAAGAATTAAAATAATACAAAATAGTATGATATAGTGAGTGAAAAGAAGCCATTACAGATACATTTTTAATATGCTAATTAAAATAGTCTCAGTGTAGATAAAACACATAATGTACAATGTACAAAATGTAGCTGCATGCTCTTTACAAGTTTAATGCTGTTTATTTATAGGCAGAAAGCAAACACCCAAATCAGGCAACTTTGGGTAAGATTCATTCAAAATAGTTATTGAAAATAGGGTATGCTGTAATTTCTATTTCACATAATAAAGAGCAGAAAATTAGCAAAATATATAGGAACTGAACAATCACATTTATAGAAATCTGACCACATATTCCTATTTTATAAGTGCATGTGAAATATTAATATTTGATTATATACTAGACAGAAAGATGCAAGGTACCCAAGTCTCTGAAAACCTGAAACACCACCAGTCTCTTTTAGTCTTTTTGTTTTCTAATGATATGAACAATATTGAGTTACAAACCACGTTAATTGGATTTTCTAATATTTTTAGCCAATATTTGTATAAATTCACAGTGCCTAGGCCAAACATAACTACATGAACAAAAATGTTTATTGAAGAAATATTGCACTGCTTTTGCTTGCAATCTATACTGATAATTTTCCCATTAACCGATCATTCCCAATTAAATTGAATCTAGTGAACAGACTTGGCAGAAGGGAGTACAGTTCAGTAACATGGTGCATCTTCTAAAGAATAATGAGATTACTTTTTCGTTGCAGATTGTGTGATTTGAGACCTTGAAATTTTTGACGGCTTGAGTTCTATCAGTTATGTCTATATTTTGTTTATTGAGACAGTTAATTCCTTACTGTGCATGCTTTCATTGAAACAGATTTCATTTTACTCTGGAGCTATGGAAAGGATAATCCTTTTATTATTATGTGGAAAAAGACTTCAGGTTTAAATAACTTTATATAAAATAACATATTTTATTGCATTATATATAATATTATAAAATATTTTGTTACTTATTTTTCTAAAGGTTTTAAAAATGTGATATCTAATTTTATATTTTCAACTTTCTAACTTTTAAAATTTTAAGAAAAACATTTAAAAAGGCCGAGAAGACTCAGATTACTTGGTTGGCACTTTTTTGCCTGGCATTTGGTTGTCCTTTCTCTTTATTCCAATTTTACAGCAGTTCCACCACATTTATTTTGTTTTATTTTTCAAGTCATTAGTATCTTGAAGATGCCAGCAGAGTTGTGTTGTACAACTATTCCCACCATTTCCTTTGCCTTGATTTAAAAATTAATCTGTTAGAGTCTTATATTCATTTTCCTTAAACTTACTTTTAGAGAAGAGTCTTTTATATAGTTTCATATTTAAGAGGACATGTCCAAATTTTTAATTTTGTGTTTCAAAAACAGCTCTTGTCAATAACTGGATTTTTTAATTGTATTATTATTATTATTATTATTATTTATTTTTAAAAATGGAGTCTCGCTCTATTGCCTGGGCTGGAGTGCAGTGGCACCATCTTGGCTCACTGCAACCTTCGCCTCCCGGATTCAAGCAATTCTCCTGCCTCGGCCTCCCCAGTAACTGGAACTACAGGCATGCACCACCATGCCCAGCTAATTTTTTTTGTATTTTTAGTAGAGATGGGTTTCACCATGTTGGCTAGGCCAGCCTTGAACTCCTGATCTCAGGTGATCGACCTGCCTCAGCCTCCCCAAGTGCTGGGATTACAGGCATGAGCCATGGTGCCTGGAAATAATTGGATATTTTTAATAATATACTATGAAAACTCTGGGAATCAGATGCCCCCTCCTTTCTCAGGATTTATCATTATTGCTGTTTGCCTGGACTAATTTTCTAAAATCTTTTTTTTATTTTTTTCATGTGTGGCCACTAACATCTCTTCTCTATTAGCTTAGTGGCCTGCTAATGCTTGGACAGAGATTTTTTTGAAATGTCTTGGACCAATATTTCTCTCACTATTTCTTAAGGAGCTCTATTTGAATTGAGGCATGCCTTCAATGATCTGGAAGTTTACACCTCTACCTTAGCTTCCACTTCCAGCTTGCACAGAGCCTGAATTACTGTCAGAAGCCAGAAATTAGGGTTTTCTCTCTTTTCTGTGTGTGGCCCCCATTAATATATCAGAGAGCTTTTCAAGGCCGCCAATGAATATCTCATTTTTCAGTTTTTAAAAAATTTATTGGCCAATCATATGTTTGCTCCACTTGATGTTACTGCCTCATACTACTACAGTAGTCAACAATTTCCCCTGATTTTTTAGACAATTTTTTGATGATAGGAATTTTATCACTGAGGGAAATCTGAGTCAGTTCAAATAAAACAAGGCTTTTCACAGGAAATTGCCAGACAGGTCAAATAGTAGTAATTCTCTTGGGATGGGTCTTTAGGGAACACAAATTATTTTTTGCCTCTCAAGTGTCTGCTTGGATGCCAGTTTTCTCAGCTGCCATAATTTGACGTTACTGATTACTAAGAGTACCACAAAGATGCAGAGAGAGATATGGGATGTAGGTACGTTAAAACAGTACAAACATCCCTGTTCTTACTGAAACTCATCTTATTTTCTTATTTAATTTTATTTTTTAAATTGAAAAGTAATAATTCCACATCTTCATGAAGTACATAGTAATGTTTTAATACCTATACAGTATAGTGAGCAGATCAGGGTAATTAGCATGTCTATTATCTCAAGCATGTATTAGTTATTTGCACTAGAAACTTTCAATGTCCTCTAGCTATTTGAAACTATATCATATATTATTGTTAACTGTAGTCCTTCTACAGTGGTATAGACTACTTGAACTCATTCCTCCTATCTAGCTGTGATTTTGTAACTGTTAACAAATCTCTTCCTATCTTTCTCTCTCCGTCCCGGCTCATATTGTTTACATGTTTGTCCACTCCAAATCTCATGTTGAAGAGCAATCCCCAATGCTGGAGGTGGGAACTGGTGGGAAGTCTTTGACTCACGGTGGCAGATCTCTCATAAAAGTCTTGGTGCCAAGTCAAAGTAATGAATTTACCCATATTTCAAATAAAAAAAATTTTGCTGTTGAAATGTTTCTGATCATTGAATTTTTACAAGCTTTGGTTAATTTTCACAGTTATGAAAAATGTGATTTTTGACAATATTTGCCAGGACTCTTGTTACTTGTATGTGGGGTCAATTTTGGAGGCTCTTATTCTGTCACCCTGGAAATGTTTGTTTCTGGAATGTTGTTTTTAAAGAAAGTCAAGTCTCTTTAAAAATCTCCACTTTTAAAGGACATTGGTAGCTTCAGATAACATTTTCTCTAGACTATAAGCTTTTAGGTTATTTTTAGATTAGTTTTAATGTGTCTTTTCATTTAGATATTAAAGATATGTATGAATCCTACGTAGAAAGATTTAGAGATACTGATGATACAAGTTGAATACGTCAATATCTCATTGTCTGAATTGGATAAATTATTCAATTAATCTATAAATATTTTGTTCTAATATATTTAAATGATACAGTAATCTTCACTAACTACATTTCTCTTAAAATCTCTTAAAAGATGATATTTTTGGTTTGAATTTTGCCTTCTTTGTTTTTGTGAAAGTATTATCTAAAAATTATGTAAATTATACACTGTGTATGCCCTAAGGAAGTCCAGAAAAAAACAGTTCTAACCTTGATGATTCATATAAGTATCTGGGGTTATGCCTCTGCTTGTCTGCTTATTCTGGGTCCTGAATATTGGTGTCAGATTAAAGTCATTGTATTCTACCTTACATCATGAAAAGTGAGAAATATTCATAGGTAATGCTATTGATTCTCAGGAAGCTTTAAAAAACTGATGTGGAACTATTTCTGCAGTATTAAGTTAGGGTGTTGTGTTTGCAAGTAGATGCCCAAAGAATGTAGGTGTCACATGCTCATGGTTAGTGAATTAATATTTTCATAGCTGTTAAGGAAATCTCAAAATGTACCTTCAGAATTTTTGTTTGAGGAAGAACTGAAACAAGTTAAGAGCTGATAACGTTTAAATTGGTCATATAAAATCCTGTGCCAACAAAATAGAAAATACAAGTCAAAATATATGCAGACAATAAGTAGATACAGAATAAGATATACAATAATTATTTATGTCATTTTACTACCAGTTATTCAAGATAAGTATATTAGATCTGAAAGCTGTATCATATACTTACTCTAATGAAATACAAATTGTTATTATTATCCCTGATTTTTAACTGCAAATATTCATTTGTGTAAAATAGTCTTATGATAATACTTATTTTCCATTTTACCCTGAATTTTTACTTTCTATTTCCAGATTTTTTTGCCTAAGCTCTTAGAGTATTAAGGGGAAATTGTACAAGTTGTGAGTGGTTCAGCTATTCTCCTCCCAACAAAGTGACATAGGTAAAATAATCATGTACATCTGACCTTTCAAATGTAATACTCCAGTGATTGCCAAAAGGCCAGTTCGATGTTTTCCTGTGCTGCTGCACTTTCACATGTAATAATCAGGAGTTGACATTTATAAAACTGCTGATGCAGTCTGGTAACACCCTGATATCTGAGGTGTTATATAATTCTATCTTTAACATGGTAATGGATATGTAAGTGTGTTAGAAGTTAACACTTGAGAACTTTGATCAAAAACTTTTATCACTTAGTTAACCAAGTATTTAAAAACATAACTTTATAGTTATTTGCTGTGAACACACAAATTCGTATTCATTTTATTCAAAGTAACCATTTAGGTAAATCAGTAAGAAAAATATCACATAAAGAAGGTTGAAGACAAATGTAAAATACTTTTTAATAGTTGAAAACTCTTAACATAATTTTTCACTTTCCTTCTATATCATTAAATATAATGTTTATTTGGCAATAATTTTCCCCAAGAAGGCAAATGGGAGATCTCCATGGGCTCCAAAAACAAACAAACAAACAAACAAACAAAATACCTTACTGAAATATTTTTAACATTTTTATAAATTTCCTCTAGAAAAATTATTTCTAATATGGTCTCATATTTTAAATCAAATAGAGGATAAGTGAATACTATTTTAATATAATAATAATTTGCCTAAAATATCTAGATTTAGAATATTTTCATTCATCAAATACATGTGCATAGTTTTAACCATCCTGGTGAATTTCTTCAGGCTCACAGTTACACAGAGTTTAACTTTAGGAAATGCAACTTTATCTAGTATTTATATCTCCATTTAATGTGTTTTTCAAAAATTAGAATATCTGTTTTCAATTATTTACATTATAAACATTATTATTTTTCTCATGTTTAATGCTTGAGACCCTTACAATTAATAGGAATCATATTTTCAACTGGAACATTCTTCTGGAATTTAACCAGATACAAATAGATATAATTACATGTGTTACTTTAAATGCATTTTCAAAAATATGCAAGATGACATTTTATTAAATTTAGAAATCAGTGAAATTTACTGATGATGTCATAGAAAATATTTGTGAACATTTATGTTTCTTTCACTCTCTGTACAACAAATTGACCAGTTCAGACATATTTCTGAAGAGACACCTACATAAATACAGTTATAGATAAACACAGGCCCACCAACAACATCTCAAAACTGACATTTGGGCAGTTGCCTACTACCACACGCACACGCACATGCAGTACTCCAGAAAATTTAAAAAAATGTTTTTTTCAAGATACACTGTTTTATGTTGACAGAACAGCTATCACTGGAAAATTCATGTTTTGTCAAATAGATGATAAATCTCTGGAAGAAAGTTTGACTAGAGTGGTTCACACCACTAGAGTATGCTTAAATTTAACCTGAGCTTCTTTTTGAAAGTTAGCATGTGATGGTTAATACTGTGTGTCAACTTGATTGGATTGAAGGATGCAAAGTATTCTTCCTGGGTGTGTCTGTGAGGGTGTTGCCAAAGGAGATTAACATTTGAGTCAGTGGACTTTGAAAGGCAGACCCACCCTTAATCTGGATGGGCACAATGTAATCAGCTGCCAGCAAAGCCAGAAAATAAAGCAGGCAGAAAAAAAAATAACATGAAAAGGCTAGATTGGCTTAGCCTACCAGTCTACATCTTTCTCCCATGCTGGATGCTTCCTGCCCTCAAACATCGGACTCCAAGTTCTTCAGCTTTGGGACTTGAACTGGATTCCTTGCTGCGCAGCTTGCAGATGGCCTATTGTGGGACCCTGTGATTGTATCTATGTATATATCTCATTTGTTCCGTCCCTCTAGAGAACACTGACTAATACAAAGTGACAGCTAATAATTTTTACTGAATACCTATTGTGTCCAAATTGTGCTGTATTTGTTGAGAAAAATTGATAAAGAGAGAAAAGGATATTTAGTAGATGTATGTATGAAATGGCTTGTGTATTAGTGCCTTCTCACACTGCTGTAAAGAAATACGTGAGACTGGGTAATTTACAAAGAAAAGAGGTTTAATTAACTCACAGTTTTGCATAGCCAGAGAGGCCTCAGGAAACTTATAATCATGGCAGAAGGCACCTCTTCACAGGACAGCACAAGAGAGAATGAGTGCCAGCAAGGCAAATGCCACATACTTATAAAACCATCAGATCTCATGAGAACTCACTCACTATTATGAGAACAGCATGGGAGAAACCACCCCCATGATTCAATGATCTCCCACAGGTTCTCTTCCATGACAAATGGGGATTGTGGGGATTCCAGTTCAAGATGAGATTTGGGTGGGGGCACAGCCAAACTGTATCAGTTTGTTCGCAATGTAATTTGTCCAAATTTATTATTTTGGTTAAAATATATTTATATGGAGATTATTCCTGTATATCTGGGAGAAAGAATATTACATTTAGCAATCACAGAGTGATCAGAGATAATATATGTCCAGTTGATGTAAGAATTCAATGCTGTAAATGTTAAACTTGCCAGCCATAATCTACTATGTACAGTGGGCAGAGTCAGTACTAGGGGAACAATGAATCTGAAAATGAAACAGGAAGAAACAATCTTGAAAAGTAATCTGAAAGCAAATTCAGTAACTTCAAAAGCAAAAGATTTTGAAAATAATAAACTATTTTATTAAAAATCAATCCATCCAAATAATTTTAATTTCATCTAGCTATATTTTAGTTAAAATAACTGCTCTTTCAAGTATCATTTAGATGAGTATATATTAACAATTTTAACAATTTTGATAACCTAACAGAAAGGTAACTCTTGACCAGAAAAACTTGTGGAAGGTTGTTTAGGAAACGGATATCATTCTGCGTGTTTCAATCCAATCAAATTGACCCTTAATATTAACCATCATATTTACTAAGACTGTTTCCAGATATGAAGTCCTGACTGTGAGTTGTCCAGGTTCTTAGTGCATTTAACAAAGAATTGAACAAAATGCATAAATAAAGCAACAGAAAACAGAAATAAATATTTATTAAGGTGAAAGTATACTCCACAGAGTAAGAGTGGGCTCAAGCAAGCAGCTCAAGAGCTCTGAATATAGTATCCCTTGGGGTTTTATTGACTAAAAGAATTTGGCAACACCTGTAGGTACCCTTTTGAGGCCTCTAATTGGTTACAACCTATGCAAATGAAGACTTGGCCCATGACCAATCAGAGGCTGAAGTGGAGGCTTGGTTCATGGCCAATCAGAGGCTGATGTTTTCCTATCGGTTTAATTCCAAAAAGTCAGACATAAGTTGGCCTTAGGCTCCCTGTCTCCAGATTGTATTCTCTTGCCTCATTTTCCCCTGAGAGACATGATCCCTGTAAATTTTTATGGAAGGCAGAGAGACTGATGGTCTTTCTTTTTTAAAATTTATTTATTTATTTGTATTTTACTTTAAGTTCTGGGATATGTGTGCAGAATGTGCAGGGTTGTTACATAGGTATATATGTTGCATGGTGGTTTGCTGCCCCTATCAACCCATCATCTACATTGTAAGCCCCACATACATTAGGTATATTTGTCCTAATGGTGTTTCTTCTGTATCTGCTTCATGCTCATTGGGAGGCCTTGCCCAGTTGGGGACCATAGAACTCTTGTAGACTATGGAACCGTTGCCTGCTCTCTCTAGTGAAGACGGGGTGACTTCTCGATGGCTTTGCCTAACATAATTATCTGGAACTGGCTGGTAGCTCTGCTGCATGATCATTTGGAGTTTAATGGTCTTTAGGTAAGAAGAAATAAATCTGGTTAAAAGATTTTAAAAACATGATCCAAACACCAGTGGAAGTATAATTACTAACAATGGGCCAGCTAAGGGAAGGAGCCATGAAGCCCAACTTAGTGTCCTTGTCCAGAAGCCCCATGACTCAGACAATTGTTGTTGCATTTTAGAGGCCTGGTCAGCTAATTTTGGGGCTGCATTCCTTACTAATCCTGATTGGTTGATGGAAAGTACATAAGCCAGTTTTTTTTTTTTTTTTTGAAGCTAAGAGATCCATTCCTCTTCTATTTTGTAAAGCTATTGCTGCCAAGAAATCTACTTAATTTTGTAAGGTGATGATATTAATACTTTGGGCATTGTCTTCCATGCTGTCTGAAAGATCCTTAGACAAGTGTTGTTAATAGGATAGGGAAGTTGCAAGACTGCTAACTCCCATTCCTACGCCTGCTGTTATTCCTAGCCCTACCAAAAGGGAGTATTCCTTGTATGGTTCATTTGTGTCTGATGGTTGCAGTTAAACGTATAATGAGAGACTGGTTTTTGGGAGCTATATTGATTTTAGGGGCTAAATAAATGAGAATACAGGTTCCTGTCTAATTGGCTGGTAAACATAAGTAGGAACTTGTCCTACACAGGAAAAAGTCTCCTTTTTTTTCAAGACAGAAGTTGTTCTCTATGGTGAACATATGGGTTAGCTTGTTTCTGCTTTCCCTAGTTGTTAAGGTTCCTACTAAAGTAGCCCTGGTTAAAGGCTGCAAACATT
This sequence comes from Pan paniscus, assembly GCF_029289425.2. Classification (NCBI taxonomy): domain Eukaryota; kingdom Metazoa; phylum Chordata; class Mammalia; order Primates; family Hominidae; genus Pan; species Pan paniscus. The sequence continues at coordinate 44,770,113 of NC_073264.2, read as the reverse complement.
TTGGGAAGTATCCTGAGTTGCCCCAGTAGTCTTGCTTTTCCAGTGGAGGCAGTCAAACTTAGTGTCCACCAGCAACTGCCCAGAGGTTTTTTTTTTTCATACTGAGGAACCAAAAGACAACTAGATGTCTCAGGATTAGTACAGTTTTCCCAAGGAAAAATGTGAATACAGCCAGTGGGTCTACCCGGACAGTATTTAGTCTGTGTGTCCTTTAAAGTGCCCCCAACTAGGGGTCATTTTTATAAAAACTGTACAGGTTTTCTTAATGAGGTTATCTGGGTAAGTGCACAGCTCACATGATCATGTGAGGGGTTAATCTCCAGAGTGCAGTTGTATTGAGGACTTTTCAAGGTTCTCAGGGCCTAACCAAAATTTTGGCTTCTTTTAATATAAAGTAGCACCTGGAATTTTAATTCTGTGTGCATTGATATTGGGCCCCAAATGGGTTTTGAGGGGATGCAACCCAGAAAGGTTGCTTTGATAATAATGAAGAAGGCTTACTTTTTGTTGTGTAACCTTTGTCATTTCCATACTTTTGAAGTCATACAAGTCATCCAGGTTCATTAATTTTAAAGGAGTTCCCCCCTTGCAGTTAGGGTGATAGGTCATTTTTTCAAGGTCCCAAGATCAGGCTGGGATTGGATGGCAGTATAAACAGTTCTTTGCCAAAGCTGGACTGGTGGTATTTAACAGTCCATGTGTTAAATTTAAAAAGTTCTTAATAAATACCCATAATTCATTAATTGCCGGTATATGCAGACTGTGGCAAATCATTATAGAGCCAGAAATACTTTTCTGTTATTTTGTTATTTGAACAGGAACTTCAGGGGGTGGATATCTATACTGTCAGGAATCATCATTATAAAAATGAATGAAAACATTTTGCTTAATTGTCACAAAGGAAGTGATTCCATCCATTCGGAAGAGGGCAATTAAACTGTAGAAATATAAAAATAGCTACTATTATCCAGCTTACAGTAACTATGCAACAAAGACACCAGAGAGAGTTGGTAGGCGTTTACTTATCTTTTGACTGTCTTTTTAACAGGTACTTCAGGTCTTCCACAGGTTCACAGGCATAGCAGCTGGCAGGAGCTCTGGGTTTCAGGTCTGGAGCTTCAGGTATTGCAGGCTTAACCCTGGAAAAATGGATCCAACTGTCTAATCCTAGTACTTTGGCTGTGGAAGGCACAGCCAGCACTACTGAAAAGGGTCCCTTCCATTTGGGTTGTAGTTGTTGAGCAGGTGACCACTCTTTCTACGTTTTAACAAGTACTTTATCTCCTGGCCTGATCTTGGGTTACTTGTTATTTCCCGGTGTGGAGAGTCATTGAGTTCCAAACTCTTGCAAATTCTGCCGAAACTGTCCCAAGCTAACTAGATATTCTATTAGACTGGCAATTTCTGGATCAGTATTTAGATCATTAGTTAAAAATGGCCTCATATAACATTTCATAGGGGCTCCTATTACTTTTTGCTCTTGGGGAATTACAGATCCTTAAGAGGGCTATGGGCACTAAGCTGACCCAAGTTTCTGATGTTTCCTGACATAACTTACCTAACGCCCATTTTAGAGTATGAATAGTACTTTCTGCTTTCCCAGAGGATTGAGGTCTCTGTGCTGAATTTAAATAGTATTTGATTCCAAGAGTCTTAGCAATCCCTTGAGTCATTTGGGAGACTTAAGATGGGCCATTATCATTCTGGAGGCTTTGGGGTTACCCAAACTGGGGGATTATCTCCTTTAAGAGAACCTTCATAACTTCATTAGCATTCTCTCTTCTGGTAGGTTAAGCTTTAACCCAGCCAGTAAAGGTGTCAATTAGTACTTCAAAAACTTGTATCCTCTGAAAGCTGGCACATGGGGAAAGTAGAGTTGCCAGTCTTCTCCTGGGTAGGTTCCCTTTCTCTGAACTGATTATATTAGATGGGGTATTTTGCTTCCTGGATTGTTGAATACACATACTGAACAGGCTTGGAAGACCTGCTTAACTGCCAAGGCCAAGTTAGGCCCAATGAAGGGCCTGTTTACCATACCCAGAGTGGCCTCTCTCACCATATGGTAAGAGTTATGCAGGGTTTTTGTAACTTTTCATTGAGCTGTTTGAGGGAGATATAATTTTGATCCCATATATCATCAGAATCCTCATTTTTGACCTCCTTGCTCCTTTATTAACTGTTTTTCCTGTGATGTGTATTCAGGTTCTATTAGGGAATCATAGAAGGGAAGCAGTCGTAAGATTTGTTGAGACTGCACACTGAAAGCTGCTGCTTTGGCTTCCTTACCAGCCTTTTTGTTCCCTTGTGCTGTAGGGGTTAAGTCCTTTGATGCCCTCTACAGTGGATCATGGCTACAGCCTCTGGCAAGTGTATTGCTTCCAATAGCTGTAGAATTTCAGACCCATGCTTTATGAGGGAACATTTGCTAGTCAGTGGTTGCCTTACTTTCCGAATTGCAGCATGATTATGAGCCATGAGAAATGCATATTTGAAATTTGTATAGATATTTAGCTTCTTCCTTTTTCCCAATATGAGGGCTCAAATGAGAGCAATGATCTTAGCTTTTTGTGATGATGTGCCTGGGGTAGTGGTTGGGACTCAATGATGATGTTGTAATTTACTACCACATATCCAGCCAGGCATTCTCCATTGGACACAAAGCTATTGCTGTCTGTAAACCAGTTATCCTCTGAATCTGGGAGGGGCTGATCTTTTAAATGAGGTCAGCTGACATATGTGTATGTGATGACCTGCCTGCAGGAGTGATCAATCACTGGGCCTGTGGGCAGCAATGAAGCTGGATTCAGGGTGTTACAGGTTTTAAGGGTAACCTCTGGATTATCTAGGAATATAGCCTGTTATTTGGTTAACCTTTCTCCCATCATTCAGATATGTCCTTTTATTCCCAGGACTGACCTTACCTGATGTGGAGTTAACACTTTCAGTGGTTGACCCAGGGTGATTTTAGTGGCTTCTTCCACTAAAATAACAGTGGCTGCTATTGCCTGCAGGCAGCTTGGTCACCGTGAGGCTACTCTGTTCAATTTCTTTGAAAAGTAGATGGTTGGTATGGGTTCTGATCCCAATTTCTGGGTTAGTATTCCCACAGTTATGCCTTTTCTTTTCCTGCTATATACAAGGAAAAATGCTTAATGAAGTTTGGGATGCCAAGAGTGGGAGCTTGGTTAAGAGCCTGTTTTAACTTGGCAAAGTTTCCCCTCATTTCTAGGGCCCACTCCATTGACTCATTTTCTGGCCACCTTGTTGCTTTATAAAGGGGTTTTGCTATGACCCCAAATTTGGAACACATATTCTGCAAAACCCTGCCATTCCCCAAAAGGATTGAAGCTGTTTCTTTGTACTGGGGGCTCCTAAACCATATATATCTTGCACCATTCTGGGGATATTTGCCAGGTCTGGGGGATCAAAATATACCCCAAATATTAAACCAGTTGAAGGGTGATTTGAGCCTACTTTTTGAACACTTTGTATCCCCTGTGTGCCAGGAAATTCAGGGTCTTTATCGTAACTTGATCAGATGTCTCCCAGGTTGGGCTACACACAAAAAAGTTATCTACATACTGGAGTGTACTCCTGTTTTCCAGTTGTAGATCCCTCAGATATCTTTCTAAGGCTCAGGCCAAAAAAAAAAAAAAAAAAAAGAGGGGGTGGGGAGCTGTTTTGAAAGCCCAGCCCGGAGGAAGGGAGTACTGTCCAGGTGTATTGTGGGTTTTCTCTGCTATTAGGATCTTCCCATTCAAAAGCAAAAAGGTATTGAGATTCCAGGGCCAGAGGGATAGAAAAGAAAACATCTTTTAAATTTTGGACTGAGAACTATTCTGTGCTCCCTGGCACTTGAGTTAAAAGAGTATATGGATCTGTCACTAATGGGTGGATTGGGATCACAGACTCATTAATTGCCTTGAAATCTTGTACCAAATGGTATTAGCCAGAAGGCTTTAAATGGGGGTATTACATTACAGGGAGAATTGCAAGGTTTTAGAAGACCATGGGCAAGCAATTTCTTAAGTACAGATGCTAGGACCTTTCTTGCTTCCAGTTTAACTGCATATTTTTAACTGGGGTCTTTAAGCTGTATTTTGACTGGCACTGCTGTTTTAGCCCTTCCAGGTCTCCCAGGATACAATGCTAGCAGGTTGACCTGCTTGTTGACATGGTCTGTAATATTGCCTGTATCACGGAACATTAGAAATCTTGCCAGGTGGTACTTAAATTGCAGCAGTGCCCCTACTTATCCTGTGCAGAGATCTTGGTACAAAGGGGATGGCTCCATTCCACATCAATGCAGATTTCCAGGCCTTTGGAGTACCTGCTACCGTAGATTAGGAGTTTGAGCTGTCCAAACCTTCCTGTTAAGAAATCTTAGTGCAGAACGGTCCTCTTTACTACATGCCCAAGCAGATCTCCAGGTTTTTGGAGTACTCACTCTCCTAGATTAGGAGTTTAGGTTGCCCCAATAGCCATGCAGAGAACTTGGAGCTAAAAGGTTCCACAGCTTCAAACCTAGGCACACTTGTGAATGCGTGGTGGCCACCCATTGATTATCCCTTGGTGCTGGTGCTTGTACCTGCCATTGCGGGGACCTGTAGGTGGGCATGCTAGGTCCAGCCCCACCCATTATGGTCCCCACCCCTCCAGTGCTTAGCAGGGAGTTCAGACCACTGTAAATTACATAGGTCAGCCATTTCTTGAGGCAACAAAGAGCTTTGGTGAATAAAGGAGTATCAAGAATATACCCAGCCACATGAGCTACAGCTGGCTCTTACCTATAAGTACCATCTACTGGCTTGTTGGTTGAACTGCGCAGCCCAATATTAAGCCAACCAAAAGAAGTGGATAGGGCTATAGAAGCAAAGACAAAAGACTCTACCCAGTATTCTCTATCACATAAGGAAGAAGGAAAAGGGAAAGAGAAAGAGCAAGAAAAAACCCACAAAGTATTATAGGGGAAAAGAGAAAAAGAAAAAAATTATACCTGCACAAAAGAATTTTGTTTTCAAAAATTTAGAAGTGCATGCACCTTCAGATGAAAAGGAATCAGGGCAAAAATTGTAGCACCATAGAAAGTCTGAATGTATGACACCATGAAAGGAACACACTAGCTTTCCAGCAATGGTCCCTAACCAAAATGGAAACTCAGAAATGACAGAGAAAGAATTCAAAGCAAGTGTTGAGAGGAAGTTCAATGAAATTCATGACAAGGTTGAACATTAACATGAGGAAATTTATTTTAAAAATCCAGGAAATGAAGGAATAGATAAATATTTTAAAAAGAAATCAAACAGCGCTTCTGGAATTAAAAACACTCACTTAAGACATTTTAAAATAGAATGGAAAGTTTTCTCAATAGACTGGCACCAACAGAAGAAAGAATTTTAGAGCTTGAAGACTGTTCTCTTGAACTAACCCAGTGAGAGAAAAATAAGAAAAAAATCTTAAAAATCAAGGTCTTTAAGAGATATAAGATTATGTAAACTGGTCAAATCTACAACTTATTGACATTCCTGAAAGAGAAGTATAAAAAGTAAACATTTAGGAAAACATATTTGAGGAAATAATCCAAGAAAACTTCACTGATCTTTCTAGAGAGGTAGATATCTAGATATAAGAAATCCAGAGAACAGCTGTGAGATACTATTCAAAATGAATATCACCAAGGCATATAGTCACCAGACTATCCAAGGTCAATGCTAAAGAAAAAATCTTAAAGGCAGCTAGAGAAAGAGGTCAGATTACATACAAAAAGAGCCACATCAGACTAACAGCAGACTTTTCAGCAGAAAGCTTTCAAACCACAAGAGATGGGTGGCCTATTTCTCTTTTAAGCATTCTTAAATAAAATAAGTTTTGTCATCTCACCAAAGTAAGCTTCATAAGCAAAGGAGAAATAAAAGGTTTTCCAGACAAACAAACACTAAGGGAATTTGCAGTCCAGGCTTTATAAGAGATTCTTAAGGGGTTTCTAAACATGGAAATGAACGAATGATACTTGATACCACAAAAACACAGAAGTACATAGGCCACTGAATTTTTAAAGCAACCACACAATAGAAACTACAAAGGAAAAAGCTAACAACTTCATGATAGGTTTAAAACCTCACATATTAACATGACTTTTAAATGTAAAAGATCTAAATGCCCCACTTAAAAGGAACAGAGTTGCAAGTGGGAAAAAAGGAAATGTCCATTTACAATTGTCAAGAGACATATCCCACACAGAATGACAGAAAACCCGTAGACTCAAAGTAAAGGGCTGGACAAAGATCTATCGTGAAAACAGAAAACAAAAAAGATAAGAAGTTGCCCATCTTACATTTGAGAAAAGAGACTTTAAATGAACAACAGTACAAAAGGACTCAGAAGGGCATTACATAATGATAAAGGGTTTAATTCAACAAGAAGACTTAACTATTGAAAATGAATATTCACCCAAATTTGAAGCACCCAGATTCTTAAAACAAGTACTTTTGGAACTACCAAAATACTTAGAAAGCCACATAATAATAGTGAAGAACTCCAACATTTCATTGTAAGTGTTAGACAGATCATAAGCAGAAAGCTAAGAAAGAAGTTCTGAACTTTACACAACACTTAACTAATTGTATATAATAGAATACTCTACCTATCAAAGAATATACATTCTTCTCATACATAAAAATGGCAGCAATAGAAACTGGGGCCTAGTAGAGAAGGGGAGTGGTAAAGATTGAAAACTATTGAGTACTAAGCTTAGTACCTGGGTGATGGGATTGTTCATGCTCCAAATCTCAGTGTCATTTAAATATACCCAGGTAACACACCTGTCTTGTATCCCCAAATCTAAAATAAAAGGTTAAAAGAAACTTTAAACATAGCACTCATGGTATGACTCAGTAATTCCTTTTCCAGAAATCTGCCCACATGATATTATTATAAAATTAATGTCTGTGTCTCCTCTGCCAATCAAATGTTGAAGCTCTGAGCCTTAATGTGATAGTATTTGGAGTTGTGGCCTCGGGTTGTAATATTGAGGCCCACATGATGGAATTATGGCCTCATAAGAAGATAAAGAGACATCTCTATCTTTCTTTTTCAGACTCTCTCTCTCTTTCTCTGCAAGCACAAAGCACTGAAGAAAGGTCATATGAGGACATATAAAGAGGGTAGCTCTCTGTAAGCCAGATAGAGAGTGCTCATTAGAACCCAACCATGCTGGTACTCTGATCCTGTAATTTCAGCTTCCAGAACTGTGAGAATATACAGTACATTGCTATTTTTTAAGCACCTAGCTATGATATTTTGTTATGGCAGCCTCAGCAGACTAAGACATGAAAACCTATGTTCACACAAAACTGTACATGAATGTTTATAGAGGCCTTATTAATAGTTACTAAAAAATGGAATGAGTCACATGTCCCTCAACTGTGAAATGAATAAACAAAATATGGTACATCCAAATCTAAACAAGGAATATTATTCTTCTACAAAAAGGAAAGGAATATTGCTACATGTGACAATATAGCTGAATCTGAGAAAGAATTCAGACTCAAAAAGCTACATAATATATGATTTTATTTACATGAAATTCTCTTAGAGTCATACTTTAGGAAGAGATAACAGATCAATAAAGGCAGAGTCCTGAGCAAGCTTATCCAACCCATGGCCCTGGGCTGTATGAGGCCCAGGATGGTTTCGAATGCAGCCCAACACAAATTCGTAAACTTTCTTAAAACATTATGAGATTTTTTTTAAGTTCATCACTATTGTTAGTGGTAGTGTATTGATGTGTGGCCCAAGACAATTCTTGTTCCAATGTGGCCCAGGGAAGCCAAAAGTTTGGATACCCCTGGATTCTAGAAAAAAGTGGAGGGGTTTACTAAAAAGAGGCATGAGAAACTCTTTGGAAGGATACACCTCTTCTGTGTCCTGATTTTGGTGGTAGCTATAGACTGTATACATTTGTTTAAAAAAAAAAAATCACTAAATTGGGTATTTCAAAATATGACTATATGTAAATTACAGCTTGATTTTCAAAATGGAAGAAATATATATTCAGTACTTTAGACAAATCCTAGCATGTGATTAAGTGCTCAATCAATATAATCTAATAATATAATCTTTATTGATTTCATAAAAATGTATAAAAATTAGTAAATATTTAAAAATCAAAAACATCAAACAATTCTAATAAATGTTTCTTTGCTCTCCTTTATTATCCCTTCAAAACTTTTGTGGCTCCAATATCTAAAATTAAAAAATAATATTTCCCTGATATATGTTTTAACTCATCATTTGAATAAAGTAACATTATATTTTACTCTAGGCATGTAATCTGTCATTTGCATAAATCTGTTCTAAAATACATCAAAATAGAATGTGAACACCAGAGTACAATTAATTGTACAGATGGCTTTTTTGAGTACATTTATTAGAAACAGGTTTCTTTCACATTGTCAATATTCTTCCAATATGATCTTCATTACTAAATCAAAAGACTCCTACAAGAATTAAGTTGCATGTTAAATCTAAAGTTAATTGAATACTATTTTTAAAATATTTTCTTTTCTTTCTGTCCTTATAATCTGTTCCCATAAATATCTTTTCAAGCAATATTTAGTATACTTAGTCTTTAAATAAAAGGTGGTGTAATTATCCAGGTAGTAAATCTTTTAAAAATGTGGCACATATCCTAAAAAGTCAGTTTAATTGTTTTTACTCAAAGTTTTAAAATCTTTATGAAATGTACGAAACCTCAAGAAAAATGTTCGAGGAAAAAAATTACCCACATTTTTATTCGTGAATTATAGTTTCTGTTGTGAAATGTATAGCAATACTAGAGGGATTTTTATTTTAACATTAAGCCTTAAGGTAAATATTAAATGTGTTTTAAATAGAAAGGTAACACACTAGCCAATTCCAAGAAAATTAAAAATATCATATTTTTTATTTTATTATCATATTTGATAAAATATTATACTAATTAAGAAAAAAAGTATGCTTTCCAGAAAACAAAAGTATATTGAATAATCAAGAAAAAAAGTTAGAAAATGAAATTTCACAAAAAGAAAAAAGAAGAAAAAGCATTAAAAGACTCAGGAAAGACAAAAGACACCAATTTGTGGGAAATATTTTCAAAATGAAATGGAAGATTTTCTAATTACTTATTAGCCATTTGATTTGCACTATGATGTAGAGATCCAGCAATACTGAGGAAAATCATGTTAGTATATCAGAAATATCACTGGATCATGAATTAGGAGACATATAATCATGCTTCAGTTTCTTATTATGTTGTTATTAATTTTTTTAAATTTTACTTTATGTTCTGGGATACATGTGCTGAACGTGCAGGTTTGTTACATAGGTACACATATGCCATGGCTGTTTGCTGCACCTATCAACCCGTCACCTAGGTTTTAAGCCCTGCATGGATTAGGTATTTGTCCTAATGCTCTCCCTCTCCTTGCCCCCCAGCCCCCAACAGGTCCTGGTGTGTGATATTCTCCTCCCTGTGTCCATGTGTTCTCATTGTTCAGCTCCCACTTATAAGAGAGAACATGCGGTGTTTGGTTTTCTGTTCCTGTGTTAGTTTGTTGAGGATGATGGTTTCCAGCTTCATCCATGTTGCTGCAAACACATGAACTCATTCTTTTTTATGGCTGCAACTTATGTTATTTTGGAAGATACATACACACAAATACATAGATAGATGATAGATAGATAGGTAGATAGATAGAAAGATGATAGATAACTACATATTTGATCTATTATGTCTATTTGATTGAAAATAGTTTGTGCATGTAAATGCAAATCATGGAAGACATCATGTTACACAGTCAAAAAAATATGTTTACTATTCTGTGATAGGCATATTTTGGGATTTGTTCTCTGAGGATAGAGTCATTTCTAAAAACAGTTCCCTTCCCTCTCCCACCAAAAAATGAATTTGCCCCATAGAGTTAAGTAGACCATTTTCATCTTATGTTCCCATGTACCTAGGAACCCACCCTTCTCCAGATAATGTGTCCTGAAATTTGGTATGAACTAAGTTCGGTTATGGAGAAAATCATACACAAAGGAGGAAGAAAAAAACAGTTTATAAGGACACAAAATATATGAAACAGAGAAAAACAAATGTTAGAATTAGTGAAATGTTCATGATATTTGCTGCAATCCTCTTCCATCTTCAAATTTATCCATTTTAGCTCCAGGTGGCAGCTTCCAGCAGGGTAGCCTTTGCTCAGGACACTTGTAAATATACAGTGGCCCTGCAACTAGGGGTGGCAGGGTTGCTGCTTGCCCCGCTACATCAGAAGACTTCTTTGCTTTCCTCTCCTTCCTTGCCTTAGGTGTTTCCTGTCACTTTTCTGTTGAATTCTAGCATTCTCTTAGGTGGTCTATTCAAAGTGTGATTATCTACCCACTAGTCTGGTTCTTCTTTGTGGAGGAGGTTGAGTGATGAGTGCCTCTATTCAACCTTCTTGAAGCCCTCCCCTCCTTTATTTTATTCTAATCATAGTTATTCTAAATTCTCTGTCTCACAATTTTAATATCTATTTCATATCTAAATACACTAATTTTGTCTTTTCAGACAATGTTTTTCCTTGTCATTTGGCATGCTTTTAAATTTTTTATTGACAGCTGGCCAGATTGTATGAACTGATGTAAATAGATCTTAATTGTAAGAATTTATTCTAATTTGGCTAGTACTTGGGTTGTTTCATTTAATAAATCATGTATGTAATGTTTGCTTTAACTTTAAGTATAAAAGCCTTCACTTTTTTCCTCCAGTGTCTTTTGTCTTTGTCTCCTTCCTTAGCTTTGGTGCTTTCCTCTATACTGCTCCTTAAAGAGAGACTGTCTAGTAACTCTCAGCAGTAATCCACTGGAATTAACCTGCAGCCCCGCTGGCATGGTGGTAAGGTGTTAGTAGGGGCATTCCTAAACTTTAGATTCAGTCTCAATTGTTAGTGGCCTTATGTCTTGGGATTGTGACTTTCACAAGTGTTTCTGTTTTTTCTCCAGTGGTTTATCTGTTTTCTCCTCAGGCCCTACTCCTTTCTCTTGGTGTAACATTCCCAATCTATTTCTTCCAAGCCTTGTTTCCTAATAAGAGTGTTTTTGCTGTTGTTCTTTTGTTTCTTTACTCCTGGAAGGCTGGAGAGACTGGGACAAGGAGGAATTCACTTTTCCCAGATGACATATGATATCAGAATATACTGTTTCTTTCAAATCTTGAAATTGAAGTTCTTTCTCTTAGAATGTAAGTTTTGCCACTGAAAAGAACACACTGATGTTTCACAATCGTACCTTTTTCCCTTCTTCTGCCAGTGCCATGAAGGAAACTTTCTTAAATCTTCATTATAAGGATCTGGTGGGGTTCTCAAAGTAAAAGCAACAAAAGACTGGGCTTCCCCAAAGACTGGCACCCCCTAAGCTTGAGGCCTCCTGGAGTTTCTCATTCTCATATCTTACCCTTCAACTGATTATGTCTCATGCTCCCAAGATAGCCTCTTGGTGGCACCAGATGAGTTGTAATATATATTTGATAAATTTCTCCATCTGAGTATTCATCATAGTACAAATTGTTTAGTATTTCAAATCAACATTGATAAGAGACTTTAAATACAGAGCTGAGATTATCTTTGTTTCGCGAGTTACCTGTCAACCACATAATCATGAAAAATCTGTAAAGATGGGACAAGACCAGAAAGCAAATCCTCAAGGGCTGTTTGGGCAACTTCAAGTTATTTTATCCAGTTTCCCTTCTCCATGGATTTTGAATATGTTTTACTTATTGCATGTCTGTTTTAAGAGTGGATTGAAGCATTCCTTTGCTAAAAAGTCACAGCTCTAACAGTCTCAAATACTACTTGATTTTCTGTTTTCAGTTGTCTCTTCACCCCCAATCTTCTGGAAGGGTACAAGATCTAATGGCATTCTTAAGTAAAAATTATTTAAACTTTAATAAATCCTTGAGTTTCTTTGGCCAAAAGTACTCCAATTAGCTCCAATGGCCATACAGCACATTTCTTCAAAGACATATTAATTATTCTCCTATGAATTGGTAACTGGAATGTCTATGCATCTAGAGATTTTTTTCTCTCTACTACACTATGCCCTGCTTTGTGCAGACACAGTGAAATATTGTAAAGAGCTCACGTACTATAGTAACCAATCATCAACAAGTTGAGATTGCCTTCCCTCTTATGACTTTGAATAAGCGTATTTCATTCACTGAAAGAGAAATCAGAGAAAAACTTCCTGATTCCTTTGGAAGCAACTTTATCAGACCCTATTAATAACAAGTGGAGTAGTGAAACTCCAGGGAGTCAATCCTTGAGTTTACATTTCACAGTGAAAGACACAATTCAGAAGTGAACACAAATCAAAGGATCCTCAAATACAGGACTTAATGTAAGAACACTGATACATCCTAGGAAAACAATTAATGCTAATAAACACACCTGACTCAAAACCTTAGCAACAAGCAGATGACATCAGATAGTGAACTATGTCTATTCATGGTGTTAAACCAAGACTCATATCTAATACCTGCTTTCTTTCTTTCTTTTTTTTTTTATTATACTTTAAGTTTTAGGGTACATGTGCACATTTTGCAGGTTAGTTACATATGTATACATGTGCCATGCTGATGCACTGCACCCACTAACTCGTCATCTAGCATTAGGTATATCTCCCAATGCTATCCCTCCCCCCTCCCCCCACCCCACAACACTCCCCAGAGTGTGATATTCCCCTTCCTGTGTCCATGTGATCTCATTGTTCAATGCCCACCTATGAGTGAGAATATGCGGTGTTTGGTTTTTGTTCTTGTGATAGTTTACTGAGAATGATGTTTTCCAATTTCATCCATGTCCCTACAAAGGACATGAACTCATCATTTTTTATGGCTGCATAGTATTTCATGGTGTATATGTGCCACATTTTCTTAATCCAGTCTATCATTGTTGGACATTTGGGTTGGTTCCAAGTCTTTGCTATTGTGAATAATGCTGCAATAAACATATGTGTGCATGTGTCTTTATAGCAGCATGATTTACAGTCCTTTGGGTATATACCCAGTAATGGGATGGCTGGGTCAAATGGTATTTCCAGTTCTAGATCCCTGAGGAATCTCCACACTGACTTCCACAAGGGTTGAACTAGTTTACAGTCCCACCAACAGTGTAAAAGTGTTCCTATTTCTCCACATCCTCTCCAGCACCTGTTGTTTCCTGACTTTTTAATGATTGCCATTCTAACTGGTGTGAGATGGTGTCTCATTGTGGTTTTGATTTGCATTTCTCTGATGGCCAGTGATGATGAGCATTTTTTCATGTGTTTTTTGGCTGCATAAATGTCTTCTTTTGAGAAGTGTCTGTTCATTTCCTTTGCCCACTTTTTGATGGGGCTGTTTTTTTCTTGTAAATTTGTTTGAGTTCATTGTAGATTCTGGATATTAGCCCTTTGTCAGATGAGTAAGTTGCGAAAATTTTCTCCCATTTTGTAGGTTGCCTGTTCACTCTGATGGTAGTTTCTTTTGCTGTGCAGAAGCTCTTTAGTTTAATTAGATCCCATTTGTCAATTTTGGCTTTTGTTGCCATTGCTTTTGGTGTTTTAGACATGAAGTCCTTGCCCATGCCTATGTCCTGAATGGTAATGCCTAGGTTTTCTTCTAGGGTTTTAATGGTTTTAGGTCTAATGTTTAAGTCTTAATCCATCTTGAATTGATTTTTGTATAAAGTGTAAGGAAGGGATCCAGTTTCAGCTTTCTACATATGGCTAGCCAGTTTTCCCAGCACCATTTATTAAATAGGGAATCCTTTCCCCATTGCTTATTTTTCTCAGGTTTGTCAAAGATCAGATAGTTGTAGATATGCGGTGTTATTTCTGAGGGCTCTGTTCTGTTCCATTGATCTATATCTCTGTTTTGGTACCAGTACCATGCTGTTTTGGTTACTGTAGCCTTGTAGTATAGTTTGAAGTCAGGTAGTGTGATGCCTCCAGCTTTGTTCTTTTGGCTTAGGATTGACTTGGCGATGCAGGCTCTTTTTTGGTTCCATGTGAACTTTAAAGTAGTTTTTTCCAATTCTGTGAAGAAAGTCATTGGTAGCTTGATGGGGATGGCATTGAATCTGTAAATTACCTTGGGCAGTATGGCCATTTTCACGATATTGATTCTTCCTACCCATGAGCATGGAATGTTCTTCCATTTGTTTGTATCCTCTTTTATTTCCTTGAGCAGTGGTTTGTAGTTCTCCTTGAAGAGGTCCTTCACATCCCTTGTAAGTTGGATTCCTAGGTATTTTACTCTCTTTGAAGCAATTGTGAATGGGAGTTCACTCATGATTTGGCTCTCTGTTTGTCTGTTGTTGGTGTATAAGAATGCTTGTGATTTTTGCACATTGATTTTGTATCCTGAGACTTTGCTGAAGTTGCTTATCAGCTTAAGGAGATTTTGGGCTGAGACAATGGGGTTTTCTAGATATACATTCATGTTGTCTGCAAACAGGGACAATTTGACTTCCTCTTTTCCTAATTGAATACCCTTTATTTCCTTCTCCTGCCTAATTGCCCTGGCCAGAACTTCCAACACTATGTTGACTAGTAGTGGTGAGAGAGGGCATCCCTGTCTTGTGCCAGTTTTCAAAGGGAATGCTTCCAGTTTTTGCCCATTCAGTATGATACTGGCTGTTGGTTTGTCATAGATAGCTCTTATTATTTTGAAATACGTCCCATCAATACCTAATTTATTGAGAGTTTTTAGCATGAAGGGTTGTTGAATTTTGTCAAAGGCTTTTTCTGCATCTATTGAGATAATCATGTGGTTTTTGTCTTTGGTTCTGTTTATATGCTGGATTACATTTATTGATTTGCGTATATTGAACCATCCTTGCATCCCAGGGATGAAGCCCACTTGATCATGGTGGATAAGCTTTTTGATGTGCTGCTGGATTCGTTTTGCCAGTATTTTATTGAGGATTTTTGCATCAATGTTCATCAAGGATATTGGTCTAAAATTCTCTTTTTTGGTTGTGTCTCTGCCTGGCTTTGGTATCAGAATGATGCTGGCCTCATAAAATGAGGTAGGGAGGATTCCCTCTTTTTCTATTGATTGGAATAGTTTCAGAAGTAATGGTACCAGTTCCTCCTTGTACCTCTGGTAGAATTCAGCTGTGAATCCATCTGGTCCTGGACTCTTTTTGGTTGGTAAGCTATTGATTATTGCCACAATTTCAGCTCCTGTTATTGGTCTATTCAGAGATTCAACTTCTTCCTGGTTTAGTCTTGGGAGAGTGTATATGTCGAGGAATTTATCCATTTCTTCTAGATTTTCTAGTTTATTTGCGTAGAGGTGTTTGTAGTATTCTCTGATGGTAGTTTGTATTTCTGTGGGATCAGTGGTGATATCCCCTTTATCATTTTGTATTGTGTCTATTAGATTCTTCTCTCTTTTTTTCTTTATTAGTCTTGCTAGCGGTCTATCAATTTTGTTGATCCTTTCAAAAAACCAACTCCTGGATTCATTAATTTTTTGAAGGGTTTTTTGTGTCACTATTTCCTTCAGTTCTGCTCTGATCTTAGTTATGTCTTGCCTTCTGCTAGCTTTTGAATGTGTTTGCTCTTGCTTTTCTAGTTCTTTTAATTGTGATGTGAGGGTGTCAATTTTGGATCTTTCCTGCTTTCTCTTGTGGGCATTTACTGCTATAAATTTCCCTCTACACACTGCTTTGAATGCGTCCCAGAGATTCTGGTATGTTGTGTCTTTGTTCTCGTTGGTTTCAAAGAACATGTTTATTTTTGCCTTCATTTCATTATGTACCCAGTAATCATTCAGGAGCAGGTTGTTCAATTTCCATGTAGTTGAGCGGTTTTGAGTGAGTTTCTTAATCCTGAGTTCTAGTTTGATTGCACTGTGGTCTGAGAGACAGTTTGTTATAATTTCTGTTCTTTGACATTTGCTGAGGAGAGCTTTACTTCCAAATATGTGGTCAATTTTGGAATAGGTGTGGTGTGGTGCTGAAAAAAATGTATATTCTGTTGATTTGGGGTGGAGAGTTCTGTAGATGTCTATGAGGTCCGCTTGGTGCAGAGCTGAGTTCAATTCCTGGGTATCCTTGTTGACTTTCTGTCTCGTTGATCTGTCTAATGTTGACAGTGGGGTGTTAAAGTCTCCCATTATTAATGTGTGGGAGTCTAAGTCTCTTTGTAGGTCACTCAGGACTTGCTTTATGAATCTGGGTGCTCCTGTATTGGGTGCATATATAATTAGGATAGTTAGCTCTTCTTGTGGAATTGATCCCTTTACCATTATGTAATGGCCTTCTTTGTCTCTTTTGATCTTTGTTGGTTTAAAGTCTGTTTTATCAGAGACTAGGATTGCAACCCCTGCCTTTTTTTGTTTTCCATTTGCTTGGTAGATCTTCCTCCATCCTTTTATTTTGAGCCTATGTGTGTCTGTGCACGTGAGATGGGTTTCCTGAATACAGCACAGTGATGGGTCTTGACTCTTTATCCAGTTTGCTAGTCTCGGTCTTTTAATTGGAGCATTTAGTCCATTTACATTTAAAGTTAATATTGTTATGTGTGAATTTGATCCTGTCATGATGATGTTAGCTGGTTATTTTGCTCGTTAGTTGATGCAGTTTCTTCCTAGTCTCTATGGTCTTTACATTTTGGCATGATTTTGCAGCGGCTGGTACCGGTTGTTCCTTTCCATGTTTAGGGTTTCCTTCAGGAGCTCTTTTAGGGCAGGCCTGGTGGTGACAAAATCTCTCAGCATTTGCTTGTCTGTAAAGTATTTTATTTCTCCTTCGCTTATTGGGCTTAGTTTGGCTGGATATGAAATTCTGGGTTGAAAATTCTTTTCTTTAAGAATGTTGAATATTGGCCCCCACTCTCTTCTGGCTTGTAGGGTTTCTGCTGAGAGAGCCGCTGTTAGTCTGATGGGCTTTCCTTTGAGGGTAACCCGACTTTTCTCTCTGGCTGCCCTTAACATTTTTTCCTTCATTTCAACTTTGGTGAATCTGACAATTATGTGTCTTGGAGTTGCTCTTCTCGAGGAGTATCTTTGTGGCATTCTCTGTATTTCCTGAATCTGAACGTTGGCCTGCCTTGCTAGATTGGGGAAGTTCTCCTGGATAATATCCTGCAGAGTGTTTTCCAACTTGGTTCCATTCTCCGCATCACTTTCAGGTACACCAATCAGACGTAGATTTGGTCTTTTCACACAGTCCCATATTTCTTGGAGGCTTTGCTCATTTCTTTTTATTCTTTTTTCTCTAAACTTCCCTTCTCGCTTCATTTCATTCATTTCATCTTTCATGGCTGATACCCTTTCTTCCAGTTGATCCCATCGGCTCCTGAGGCTTCTGCATTCTTCACGTAGTTCTCGAGCCTTGGTTTTCAGCTCCATCAGCTCCTTTAAGCACTTCTCTGTATTGGTTATTCTAGTTATACATTCTTCTAAATTTTTTTCAAAGTTTTCAACTTCTTTGCCTTTGGTTTGAATGTCCTCCCGTAGCTCAGAGTAATTTGATCGTCTGAAGCCTTCTTCTCTCAGCTCGTCAAAGTCATTCTCCATCCAGCTTTGTTCCGTTGCTGGTGAGGAGCTGCGTTCCTTTGGAGGAGGAGAGGCACTCTGCTTTTTAGAGTTTCCAGTTTTTCTGTTGTGTTTTTTCCCCATCTTTGTGGTTTTATCTACTTTTGGTCTTTGATGATGGTGATGTACAGATGGGTTTTTGGTGTGGATGTCCTTTCTGTTTGTTAGTTTTCCTTCTAACAGATGGGACCCTCAGCTGCAGGTCTGTTGGAATACCCTGCCGTGTGAGGTGTTAGTGTGCCCCTGCTGGGGGGTGCCTCCCAATTAGGCTGCTCAGGGGTCAGGGGTCAGGGTTCAGGGACCCACTTGAGGAGGCAGTCTGCCCGTTCTCAGATCTCCAGCTGTGTGCTGGGAGAACCACTGCTCTCTTCAAAGCTGTCAGACAGGGACATTTAAGTCTGCAGAGGTTACTGCTGTCTTTTTGTTTGTCTGTGCCCTGCCCCCAGAGGTGGAGCCTACAGAGGCAGGCAGGCCTCCTTGAGCTGTGGTGGGCTCCACCCAGTTGGAGCTTCCAGGCTGCTTTGTTCACCTAATCAAGCCTGGGCAATGGCGGGCACCCCTCCCCCAGCCTGGCTGCTGCCTTGCAGTTTGATCTCAGACTGCTGTGCTAGCAATCAGCGAGACTCCATGGGCGCAGGACCCTCCAAGCCAGGTGCTGGATATAATCTCGTGGTGCGCCGTTTTTTAAGCCTGTCGGAAAAGCACAGTATTCGGGTGGGAGTGATCCGATTTTCCAGGTGCCGTCTGTCACCCCTTTCTTTGACTGGGAAAGGGACCTCCCTGACCCCTTGCGCTTCCCAAGTGAGGCAATGCCTCGCCCTGCTTCGCCTGGCGCACGGTGCGTGCACCCACTGACCTGCGCCCACTGTCTGGCACTCCGTAGAGAGATCAACCGGGTACCTCAGATGGAAATGCAGAGATCACCATCTTCTGCATCGCTCACGCTGGGAGCTGTAGACTGGAGCTGTTCCTATTCGGCCATCTTGGCTCCTCCCCCCGCCTTCTTTCTCATTTTGTGGTTTGCACTCATTCTTTTTTTCATTTTCTGTAGATTCCTGGTTGTTATCAACTCATAATGACCCGACTCTTTTTTCTTTCCTTTTAAATATATTTGTTAGATAAAAACATGCACATTCTAACATCATTCTTAAATTATCCAAAAGAGTAGTCACTGCCCTCAGTTTTACCTACTATTGAATATGCCATCCATTGCCAAATCCCCATGAGAAAAAAAAATGAACAAATCTGGTTTCAACAAATAAGACCACAGAAAATTACAACTAGATAGTGTTATCACTTTCAACTTTTTGGATAAATGGCCTTAAACAAATCACCCTATGCTAGTGTTATTTCTTTAAGAAGAATAAACCATTATTATAAACATATTGGTTAGAACATAGGTGATTCCAAATTTGAATTCAACAACCATCATAGGGCAATAGACAAAATACTTGCCACCTGCGAGAAATTAATAGAAATTCAAATATGTAACCAAGCTCTTATCAGTATTTGATTCTGACTTTGTGTTGTGAGCTACTCTTTTTTATCCTGGATCTCTAAGTGCCTCTAGCAGATATTACTTCCTCTGTTACAATTTAGGAGTCATATTCTGAGACTTATCTGAACACAGAGAACTTGATTCTACAAATCACTAAGTTCTTAAAACTCTGGCTCAGGTATAATCTAACTAGAGTCAGATAACTATTGGCCAAAACCAGGCCCAGGAAGCTGAAGGCTCCCACCAGCTTTGTGTTGGCTCAGGTCATAATTCTGCCAGTTTTCGCTCCTATACTTTGCTCTGAGCTGGTCAAAACCTGTTTCAGCATTCCCCAAACCAGGACACCCACCTTTTGGCTATCCTATGTGCTGGAGTGGTCCAGGAATGTCTTAGCATCCACTTAGTATCTCACTGAAGCCATCCAAAAGAAGTCCTTATCTCACTCAGCACACAAGACAAGCTCTAGGCCAGCCCTCTGCTGCCTTTCCAGCTCTCTGTACCCTGGAGGCATTCCAGCAGTCTATTTTTAATATAAGCTCACAATTACTGGTTGCCATAGACCCCAACACAAGCCAATCTCTAATAAATTCCAAATAAGTTATCCAGGGCCTTCTAAATCCCATTGCATTACTCAATGAGTATGGACTTGAGCATTCATTTTACATCTCTCTCCAGAGTCTAAAGTTCCTCAGTACTCACCCAGCAAGGGCAATCATGGGTAGAGTAGCAGATACAGATCTTTGGGTTTTGAAGAACTGCCACGGCCTAGGCTCAATCTCTGCTCCAGTGTGTCCACAAAAGAGGGAATAGGCCAATCCTCCACCCTGCTTTTAGCCCTAGAGCTCTGAATGGATACTCTGTGCCTGCCAAAGCCAAGGTGGTACCATCTGTGGGCAGGAGCGATAACTGAATGCTGGGGGATATTTGCTTCCTTTACAACGCCATTCTGCTTATGGGCTTAGAGGTCCATATATTTCACACCAAAGCCCTCTGTAATCAAGTCCATTTCCATTATCACCATTCTGACCCATCACTTTCTCCCCAGGGTACTAGAGTCAGTAGAATTTCTGGTGTGGGATGAATAATTGAAATTCTGGGTATAAAGAAGTACCCATCCTTCTAACACATTAAATTTCACCACTTTAGAGAAGATCTGCTCAGTATACTGAATAATCAATTCAATCACTGCAGCCATGTGAATGGTTGTGTTTCTTTATTTTTGGTTTATAAGAGGCAAGGTCCTAAAATGAATACAATGTTACAGGGAGTGATTTTTGTTTCATTTTTGGTTCATAACAAATTAGTGCCTAAAATGATTGCAGTGATTCTGGAAGTAATCTTATGGCTGAACAAGCTTTGCAAGGAACTTGATGAAATACATAAAGTTAACAAAATTGTGTGGTGCCAACTTCTGATATGTTCTCCATATATCTTGAAGTTTTTTTGACTTGATTCTGCACACTTAAAAGGTGTGTTCTTTATTCATACTGATGATTAAATGCAACCAAAATACAGGTAGTTTCTATGAATTAGGAGTTCATAGCATCTTCTAAAGCACAGAATTCTGAATAGAACTCATCCAGGTGAGAAGCAGAACATTCTAAAGTAGCTTTCAGTTTCTTTAACTTGGAGTCTCCAACTCCAATTCAGAATTATTCTTCCTCATGCCAGTTTCCAGGAGCAGCCTGGCCCAGGCTTCAAGAGTAATACCTCAAGTCTACTTTCAAAAGATTCCCAAAGACTGTTTTTTCCACTCACTTGTTTTGATTGGATCTCATTTCAGAGGGCCTTTTCTAAGACTGCTGATTTTTTTTTATGGTAATCTGCTTAAGTTTCTAATGAAGTGACAAGAATTTGCCATTCAGCCCTTCTTTGGCCATACAAGTCTGCAGCAAACTGATCCTTGCACTATTGTACTTTATTTCCAGCTAAATTCCTTTCTTTCTTCAGGTGTCTATTTTGGATGTAAGCCTCTGAAAGTTAACTCCTAAAGATTTCTGAGTTTAGTTACACTCGATTCTGACAGAATCTTAGTCAAAAAGCAAAAGCAATGTAGCAAGCTGTTTCCTCTGTTTCCTGCTGTTAGAAATTTCTGCCTCTGCTAAGTCACATGGAACATCTACAATATTTTCTTCAACAATAACTTCATAGCGAGAGAGTTCTAGAGTCATCTGGTTCTCAGTATCTGCCTGTGTCCAGCATCATCACCAAAATATAACTTTCAAGTTGAGCCAAAGCTCCTTTCATATTCTGAAAATTGATACCTATCCAAAGGAAACTATTCCAAAAAATAGAGAAAGAGGGAATCCTCCCTAAATCATTATATGATACCCAGTATCACCTTAATACCAAAACCAGGAAAGGACATTACAACAACAAAAAAGAAAACTACAGATCAATATCCCTGATGAACATAAATCTAAAAATCCTCGACAAAATGCTAACAGAATCCAACAGTATATCAAAAAGATCATCCACCATGATCTAGTGGGTTTCATAACAAGGATGCAGGGATGGTTTAATGCAAGTCAATAAATGTGATACACTACATAAACAGAATTAAAGACAAAAATCATATGAGCACCTCAGTAGACACACAAAAATCATTTGATGAAATCCAGCATCCTTTTATGATTAAAACCCTCATCAGCTTCGGCATAGAAGGGACGTAACTTAAGGTAATAAAAGCCATCCATGAGAAACCCACAGCCAACATTATCTTCAATGGGGGAAAAGTTGAAATCATTCCCCCTGAGAACTGAAACAAGACAAGGATGCCCATTTTCAGCACTTCTGTTCAACATAGTACTGGCAGTCCTAGCTAGAGCAATCGGACAAGAGAAAGAAAATAAGGGGCATCCAAATTGGCAAAGAGGAGGTCAAACTGTTGCTGTTCACCAATGATATAATTGTATTCCTAGAGAACCCTAAAGACTCATTCAGAAAGCTCCTAGATCTTATAAAAGAATTCAGTAAAGTTTCAAATTCTGAAAACTTTGGACTTTTTTGTTGGCAATTTTTTTATTACTGCTTCAATCTCACTATTTGTTATTTGTCTGTTCAGGATTTGAAACATTAGAAATCAATGTACACAAATCAGTAGCACTGCTATGCACCAACAGTGACCAAATGAGAACCAAATCAAGAAGTCAACTCCATTTACAATAGCTGCAAAAAAAAAGACAAAGGAAAAACTGAAAAATATACCTAACAAAGGAGGTGAAAGATCTATAAAACACAGCTGAAAGAAATCATAGATTACACGATGACACAAAGAAATGGAAACACATCTCATGCTCATGGATGGTTAGAATCAATATTATGAAAATGACCATACTGCCAAAAGCTCTCTATAAATTCAATGGAATTGCCATCAAAATACCATCATCATTCTTCACAGAACTAGAAAAAAAAATCCTAAAATTCATCTGGAACCATAAAAGGGCCAATGTAGCCAAAGCAAGACTAAGCAAAGAGGACAAATCTGGAGACATCACGTTACCTCCGGACTTCCAGCAGTACTACAGGGCTACAGTTACCGAAACAGCATGGTACTGGTCTGAAATAGGCATGTAGACCAATGGAACAGAACAGGGAACACAGAAATAAAACCAAATACAGTCAATGGATCTTCCACAAAGCAAACAAAAGCATAAACTGGGGAAAGGACACCCTATTTAACGAATAGTGCTAGAAGAATTGGCAAGCCACATGTAGAAGAATTAGACTGGATCCTCATCACTCATCTTTCACAAAAATCAACTCAAGATAAATCAAAGACTTAAATCTAAAACCTCAAACCTAAAAATTCTAGAAAATAACATCCAAGAAACTCTTCTAGACACTGGGTTATGCAAAGAGTTCATGAACAAGAACCCAAAAGCAAATGCCAAAAAAAAGATAAATAAATAAGAATTAATTAAACTAAAAAAGATTCTGCACAGCAAAATAAATAATCAGCAGAGTAAACAGCCCTCAGAGTGGGAGAAAATATTTGCAAACTATGCATCTGAGAAAGGACTAAAATCCAAAATCTAAAAGGAACTCAAATCAGCAAGATAAAATACAAATAATCTCCTCAAAAAGTGGGATAAGGGCATAAATTGACAGTTCTCAAAAGAAGATATACAAATGGCCAACAAACATATGAAGAAATGCTCAACATCACTAATTATCTGGGAAATGCAAATTAAAACCATAATACAATACCAACTTTCTCCAGCAAGAGTGGCCATAATTTAAAAATCAAAAAATAATAGATGTTTGCATGGATGTGGTGAAAAGGGAACACTTTTACACTGTTGTTGGGAATGTAAGTTACTACAACCACTATGAAAAATAGTATGGAGACAGCTAAAAGAACTAAAAGTAGTTCTAACATTTGATCCAGCAATCCCACTACTGAGTACCCAGAGAATAAGAAGTTATTATATGAAAAAGACACTTGCACATGCATGTTTATAGGAGCACAATTTGCAATTGCAATTACAAAAATATGGAACCAGCTTAAGTACCCATCAACCAATGAGTGGATAAAGAAAATGTGTCATATATATATTCCACGATATATATACACATGTATATATATGTCTATATATGTATACATATATATGTATATATGTGTATATATATGTATACACCTATATATGTGTGTATATATATGTGTATATATATCTTGTGGAACACTACTCAGCCATAAAAAGAAAGGAAATAATGGCATTTGCAGCAACCTGAATGGAATTGGAGACCATTATTCTAAGTGAAGTAACTCAGAAATGGAAAACCAAACACTGTACTCATTTATAATTGGAAGCTAAGTTATGAAGATGCAAAGCCATGAGAATGATATAATGGAATCTGGAGATTTGGGTGGGGGGAGGGTGGGAAGTGGGTGAGTGGTAAAAGAGAACACATTGAGTTCAGTGTGCACTGCTTGGTGATGGGTGCACCAAAATCTCAGAAATCACCACTAAAGAACATATCCACATAACCAAAACCCACCTGTTTCCCAAAACCCATTGAAATAAAAAAAATTAAAATTAAAAAATAAATAACAAAAATGCTAGGATATATGTTTCAAGGGGCCTGGTTATACTCTGTATGTCGTAGCAGAGGTGGACATCCCCTAACATCTGGAAAAAGAAAACATCTTGCTACATTGATATTAGACTGGGATTTGGTCAGAGCCAGGTGTAACTCACCTCAGAAATCTTTAGGAGTCAACATTCAAGGGTTCCCATCAAAACAGACATCCTAAAAAAAGAGATGGATGGGACTGGATATGAAGTAGAACAATGCAAAAACAAATTTGCTGCAGAATTGTGTAACTATATGACAGATCTATAACAGCTCTTCACAAAGAACTTCCCTTTCCTTGGCTCTGCCACTGCTTAACATGGCAGTTGCTTAATGTGGTTTAACTACTTCACGGTGGCAGTGGTGCCAGAGTCTGCAGGGCTTGGGTCAGACAGAGCAGGGAACCGCCTGATGGCTCCCAAATTTTCACCAATGCAGCAGCTCCCCAGGCCAGTGGCCTTGTTCTTGCTGTGCCCCTGCAGCACTTCCAGTTGTGCCTATTTCCTTTTTTTCTTTTCTTCTTTCTGTCATTTTACTTTACGTTGCTTCCTGGTTAAAATGTCCAGGTTTAATTTGGCAAAATGACCTTGCCAGTTGTGTGAAATTTATGAAAGCATGGTCTTTCTATCAGGTGGGATGTGGAAGTGAGGAAACATATGGAATGTACGGGATACTATGTTGTTCTGAAACTAATTGCATAATTCAAATACAAACGACTAATATCCATACAGTTCGAATCTCTGCAGGAGAAATTCTTCTTTTTAAGATTTATTGTTCTTTCTTGTGAGAAAAAAAGTTACTTTTATTGCCACTTTTGAAGGAAAATTTCGATTTTAACTTGGTTATCACTGAAGTGTGACCTCGAGAGGGATTTGCCTCTGTAACAAAGGCAATGGGAACATTTAAGCTGTCACAATAGAAATTTACTCTCTGTTTTTCAAGTCCCTTCTGAAAACATTATCTACATGTTTTTCACATATTCTGTAAGAGGAAAATATCAATATTAAAATATAAATTGAAGTGACTTTTTATCTCAATTTAATTTCTAAGAACTCTGTTCAATATTAACCAAAAGGTTTTTAGTTAATACTGTCTTAAGTAATTATTGTTACCAGCGTGCTACTATTTTATGAATAAAGAAAAGAAAACATAAATGTTACTTTCAGTCCTTACGTAATATAGAGTTTGTCTGGTATGCTGAGGAGTAGTAAATATGCTTTAGATAAATGAATTTGTATAGAAGACAATTATATGGATACAAATTTGACAAAAAAATAGTTTGTTTATGATTCGTAAGTTCAGCATTCCAAAGTAATCAAGGTTATCTGAAGGTAATTCATCAGTCAGAATTCTTAAAGAATGAGAAATGGACAGTAAATTGACAAAATCTGCATAATAAAATAATAAATTATCAATTCACACACTGAAGAAGGTATGCATTCTGGAAAATTTTCCTACGCAATATTTTTACTATTTTTCTTGCCAGTTCTTTTAATGGTTGATTCACATTCCACATAGAAATAATATAAGTTGTTACTAAAAAATTACTCAGTAATTTGTCACCTCTTACCTATATATCTGTCATAGTTTCATAGAATATTTTCTCCTAATTATATATTTTTTCTGAAAAAATTTTGTCATCAATTTTCATATAGGCAAATAAACTGAAAAAAATTTTTTTTAAGTAACAGGCAGCTTTGATGGAATTCATCACAGAAAGAATGAATAACTATGTATTTACATCAATTCCTCAGAGAAAAAATGTTTTACAATTGTGAGTTATATAAATAATTATTTGTGTTTTTCAAAAAGCATAATCAGTTCATGTCCAGTGAAGAAAAGAAAAACACTTAATTTCAAAAAAAGCTATTGTTTGAGGACAAAGTGCAGATGCTGGTGTTTGAATTTGATCAACTCTCTAATAGAAGATGTATAAGAAAATTTCAAAGGCATGAGGAAATATTAAAATATGCTTAACTTTTACAAAATCAAAAAGGACCATGTAATTGAATTTCATCCTTAGGCTCCTGTAAAATGTTTTAACTACACTCCGTTTTCATGCAGTCTGATCACCTTAGACAAAGGTTGCTATTAACAACTATCATTCCATAACTCATTGCTATGATTATTATAAAGTAAGGACATTTGTAATGTAATCTAATCTTGCATTACTAAATATTTTCTCTGTTACAGGTTACTAGGTATCAAAATGCTTTTCAAGGTTTTCTAAGAAATCTTAGTTGGTCTTTTATCTTGCAGATTCACTGAACTACATAATTGAACAGCTCCTAGCTGCTATAGCTTTTACTAAAAGTGCAGAACTTCGGTGCATGCACAATGTGCTCAAACCTCACTCAATCTTATTTTCTTTATGCTTCATCGTTCTCTCAATTTAAATTCATTTCAACTTGAAATATTGTGTGTAATATATCATCTATTTAGAATGAGGCAGGAAATAAATGAAAAAATAGAATCAAAGAACACTAGATTGATAGGGCTGGCAGTTGACATAACTGTAAAGGAAAATTACAGGAACTGCTTAAGCAGTTTGCATTGTTGACTCAGCTTTGGTGTGGATGCTTTCAGATGTCAGTTATTTTTAAGATACCTTGAATAGAAGGTAGTTCAAATCTTGCTGCTACTTTTCCACCAAAGCAATGCGTATTATTTTAAATTAATTTTTCATTCCTTCCATTAGTTTCAGTAGTTCTTCTATTAATATATCATGGGCTTCAAACACAACTCTGTATCCAGGATTTAAATAATCATTATTTACCATCTTTATCATCTTCAGGATGTTCATGATTATGATCTTCATTACATGAAATATCATCACCAAAGCAAATAACAAAAATTAAATGTTGCTATGTACCAGTCACTGAATAGAAGATGTGCACATATTGTGTTTGCATTTATTTATTACAAAAACAAGAGGCTTTTTATTTTGCTCATTGAGAAAATGTGACTGAACAGTTATTCAAAGAATGTAAATAGTCATCTCAGCCTAAAGCTGATATGGAGAATACAAACCCCAATTGAGAGGGTGCAGAAGCCAGTTTTATGGCACTGTGTCTGTTTTATGGCACTCTGTCCATTTCACATATTGGATATACAGACATACTCTTAAGAGAAAATCAATGTTCCATGGCAGTCATTCTTTGTTTTTCCAACTATATTATTTTCACCTACTCTTCCTCTTCCTCATATTCCTTCCAGCCTATGTACTCTTGATTAGCTAAAGTGTTTCAATATTTGTTTGACTTAGATACAGATAAAATAGTTTCAAAATACAATAGTTGTAAATGAGTGTGAACAAAGTAGAAGAAAACTTTCTCATCTTATGGAAGTCACCTACATAAATTCTGTAGTTAATAACATAGCCAATGCTTTTGTTGGTCAGAATGTGAATACTTTTTTGGAATAGATAAGGATTTTTGTTTTCAATCTTTCTATTCAATATTGTCCTTGAGATGTTAGTAAGTCCAATAATGGAAAAAATAAAAAATAGTATACGACTTAAAGAAGAAGAAATAAGGCAGTTTTATTTTCAGTACAGTGTTCTACAGAAGAAAGCCTAAGGAATATACAACATACAGTTAGAATTAATTTGTGACATTTACTAGTTATAGTATCACTATAGAAAATTCAAATGTATTTCCATATACTAGCAATAAACAACTACAGAATTAAAATATCATTTACAAAACACTGAAGAATATGAAAAATGTAGGGCTAAATCTAACAGAAATATGTGTAAGACCTCTATAGTTCTACAGTAAGAACTATAAAACTTTGGTGATAAAAGTATTAAGATGTATATAATATTTATGTTATGTACAGTATTTAAGATGTATACAATATATACGGATTCAAAAACTCAATATTGTTAAAATTTCAATTGTTCCAAAAATTATAATTAGAAATCATAACATATTTCTAAAAAATATTGTTTTAGAAGTTGACAAATTGATTCTAAAGCTCATGTGAAAGTTCAAAGTTATAAAATAGCTAGAACAGTTTTGAAGAAATATTCTAAACATTTTGAGAAATGATACAACCTTATTTTGTAATCAAGATGTAGTGTGGTACTGACATAATGATAGACTAATATATCAATTAAACCACAGTGTACAGAAATAAACGTACATATACAGGACCAACATATATTTTTTAAATGCACCAAATTCATTTAATATGGAAAAACCATTCTACAAATTATTCTGGAACAACTGGCTAGTCATACAAATAGAATGAACCACACACAATTTGAGACTGATTTTAGATATTAACCTAAAGCTGAAGCTACAAATCTTCTACAAGAAAACTAAGTATGATATCTTTAAAATTTTGGCACAGTGAAGATTTCCTAGAGGGGACCCAGGAAGCATTAGCAATAAAGAGCTTTATTTCAAAAAAATCAAAACCGAAACAAAAGCTAGCTAAGGAACATAAGTATGCAAAATGGATAAGCAAGCAACATAGTGGGAGAAAATAATTGTTATACACATGTTTTTGAAAATATGTGTATCAGAATAGATGAAGACTTTTCACAAATGAATAATATTAACCAAGAAAATTGGCATATTAGTTTAATAAAGATTTCATAAAGAATGCTAAACATTTAGCTAGTAAGTATATGAAGAAACAATCATTATTATTATCATGGGAATGCAAGTTTAAATGCAGTTCTTGTGGGGGAGGAGTCCAGCTACTGTTCAAAACCCTATGTGTGATTTTTTCAGGCTTGACCATAGACATTTACAAAAGCTTTACCTGGCAGGCCTCTCTGGAAAAAAACTGCCCTCTCCACACTAGAACAGGTGCACATCCAGTGCATTGCAGTCTCTGAAGAGAGTTACAGCTAAGGATTCAGGACTCAGCTGACCTCCCTCCCCACCACTCAACCCACCACCACTTGGCCATGCTGTTGCTTTTTTGCATTCCTAACTTAGGCACCACGCATCTACATTTCAAAGACTGTCCGAAGCCTTTGGCAAAGGCCTTTCTCAATCATTTTAAGTGAAGGAGGGAAGCAGGAAGAAATCTTGCTGCTCTGACTTAGTACCAGTTCTCTTTTATTCCTAGTTATTCCACCCTGTTTCTTCCCCTGGCCCCCAAGGTCCATAAAACTAAAGGAGCCTTTTGGACAAGCCTTCCTCTGAAATGATAAGAACTGTTAATTGAAAGTAATAGCAAAACCCGCAATTATTTTGCACCAACCTAATACCTTTCCTCCCCACATCTTCCTCATATATGCTGATCCACCTGATTCTGGACTGTTGTGCCAGTCAATAGAGGGAAATGGGGAAAAGGGGTGTTGGTGCCTTTTCCAATTTAGCCTTTTGCTGGTACTATTATAATAAGTAATTAAAGGTTTAATTATTACTTTTATTGTTGGCTTTTTGCTCTAATTGACTATCCTGATGTCAGAGGCATCCCAACCAAAGAGACATCATCTTGAATAAAGGCCAGATAAAGCCAACCCTGCTGAGTTACATTCCCAGGAGTTTAGGTATTCTTGGTCACAAGATGTTTATGGGTGAAGAAATGAGTTAATGACACTAAATAACAAAATAAAGACTCAGTACTTATAAAAAAGATTATGCCACTTATTCTTGCTTCAAGTGATATGTTAGGCTTAATTCTCATTAAGAAAGTTAGTTTTACTTATATTTTTAGTAAAACACTGATTTATCTAACAGTTAATTATTAGATACATCCTGTTGCCCTGCACTGTGTAATCCTTGGTCATAGGGATGAACAAGATCTCTCTTCATGGAGCTTACGGACTTCTGAAGAAGACAGTCATAAAAAGGGTCTATTAAGTGTGCTGAGTCTTATGGCAAAAAAAGAGAAATTTTAACTGCAAGAATATTATTTCAAGCAAAAAATGCTTCCTGAATGATTCTTCAATTTTGAGTGAATAATTGAGAATTCACAGACTAATAAAAAATATTATTTCATGCTCTTTAGTGCTATACCAGAATAGTCTGTATTTCCCCTTTTAAAATAATAGATCCCAAATGCAATAAAATCATAATTACTATAATTGTTATAACAATTATTTAAAATTTTAAAGATTATTATGCAGGCAACATTAAGTATTTATGTGAATAAACTATTTTTCTCAAAAATCATTCGGTCAGGTGGATGCTAATGCTCACACCACTTACAATGCAATTCCAGTTCTATCTATAAGTTACCAGAATTTTCATTCTTAAAAAAATGTGTTCACTCTTAATAGTACGTAGATTATTAAAGTAGTATGTAAATTAAGCATAAATTAATCATTTTAGGCAGATATGAAAAGATTTTAAGGAATAATTATCCATTTGACCAACTTTTCAAAGAAAATTGGATTTCAAAAAAAATTTTAGTAATACATGCAAATAGATTGTGACATAACAAAAACAAAAACATTGTTATAATGAACATTATGATTCTTTATCATAAATTTTATTTTGTTAGGAAAACATAATTTAGATACAAATTGTTGGTGACATTGTCTTCTTTCTACCCTTTCTTACCAAGATGAAGTACTTTCTCTAAGCACATACACAGTAATGACATTTTTTAGTTTCTTTATTCATTTAACAGTAGAATGACTTACCTGGTTATTAAAGCTGGAAAAAATAACTGGGTTTACTCGACAGAGCTACCTCTTCATCTTTGCAATTTATTTTCCAGTTTTGGAAGGCCTGCCTTAATTTCCAATGCCCATAACTGGGTGGGTAAGTCAGCTTATTTCTGGAGTCCAGTATGAGAACTGCTATGTCATTTAACCCAGGAGATAGTATGAGCGATTTTGAATATGTTGATCTTTTTCTCCCATTTCTTTGTGTTATTTTTATTTTTTAAAGAGCTTCTGTAAAAGAGATGCTATCCATTAGAACTTATTGGACAACTAATGTTTACACTGTTTTTACATAATTATCTGTTTTGAGATCCATTTACTAAATAATATAATATTAAATTATTTGGCTGGGCACAGTGGCTCACGCCTGTAATCCCAGCACTTTGGGAGGCTGAGGTGGGTGGATCACGAGGTCAGGAGATCGAGACCATCCTGGCTAACCCGGTGAAACCCTGTCTCTACTAAAAATACAAAAAAAAAAAAAAAAAATTTAGCCAGGCATGGTGGCGGGCACCTGTAGTTTCAACTACTCAGGAGGCTGAGGCAGGAGAATGGCATGAACCCGGGAGGCAGAGCTTGCAGTGAGTCGAGATCGCGCCACTGCACTCCAGCCTGGGTGACAGAGCGGGGCTCCATCTCAAAAAAAAAAAAAAATTAAGTTATTTGGGGTATTGTATCTCTGAAGCAGTTTAAGCCAATAAATCATCAAAGTTATCTTAGCATAGACCAACTTGTATTGCTATCATGCCACATTACATATAAGAATTATAGTTTCAGTTGATTTTATGATATGATAAAAATAAAAGTGAAAATAAAGTGAATATTTAAAATTTTAACCAAGGCATTTATGTTTGAGTGGATAATAAATTTATAGCCAGCCTCTCCAATCTAAGTATTTGTTTTGTCTTTTTTGTTATTTTTATTTTATAAAATCTCTATATTGCAAAGTATCAAGTAACCCAGTATTTGAGGCCAGGTGTAAATGCAAAAAAAGATGGGTGAATCTCAATGCCTTACGAATTACAATAACAATTTGAAGCTTTCATAAGTAGGTTAGGGAAATAAATTATTCACTGACTAATGTTCACAGGAAACCCTTATAAATTAGATCCTGATTGAAGGGTTTTTCTTCCTCCTAAAAAGGATTAAAAATCAGCTTTTATAAAAATTTCAGTTAGCACTTCTACTTTATGATGTTAATTCCTATGTCATTTATGAAGCCTTATTTGGGAATATTCTAATCTTACAATTGATCAAATCTTCTCTTAATACAAAGACCTCAAGATTTATTAAACATTCTCGTGATGAGGCAAATTAAGAAATTTTTTTACTTAAACAAATGGCATATATTGATTTACTTTGCATAACACATCGTTGCTTTAAACAGCAGGGGATGGTTATTTAAGGAGCTAAATTGCTCTGCAGGGTATAGATGGAGCAGGCAATGAATGGCTTCCATCAAGCCACCCACATTCTGCTGAAATGTTTGTGACTGTGGGATTATCAATACTATTACCTAAAATATGCTGCTAATTGTAATCCCTATTCAGAATCCAGGATAACTTAAATGACTTTTGACTGGTAAAGGCTTATCGCAGTGTTGAGACTCTACAATTTAACTACATTAAGGCCTCTCTTTGTTAATATGAAAAGATAGCTAACTACATATATATATATATATATCATATATATAGTGTATACATATAGTGTATATATAGTGTGTATATATATTGTGTATATATATAGTGTGTATATATATTGTGTATATATTGTGTGTATATATACATATATACACACACATACACACACACACACCTATGCACAAACAGAGACATCAAGCATTATAATTCAGACATATTTCTTATCATGTCTGGGAGACTTAAGGTCTCTCAGATACAGTAAACTCTTAGGCTTACTTATACATAGGGCCTTTGTATTAAGACTAAGGAAAGACAAAATTTAGAGGGAAGAATCCAGGCAAAAGAGAATTAACTCAATTGTGAACTCTCATTATCAGAAGCAATAATTTGTCATAGAGCATATTTTCTGTCACACCAGTCATTACCAGGGTCAGGATCCTGAGTGTCCACCTGAGTCTTAGGGGAAGAGAGTGCTATAAGTAACTCATGAAGAACTGAAGTACATACTGCCCTACTGTTACAGGAAAGGATCTCGATCCAGACCCTAAGGGAGGGTTCTTGGATCTCGCAGAAGAAAGAATTCAGGGCAAGTCCACCGTGCAAAGTGAAAGCAAGTTTATTAAGAAAGTAAAGGAATGGCCACTCCATAAAGCAGCCCTGTGGGCTGCTGATTGACCATTTTTATCATTGTTTCTTGATGATATGCTAAACAAGGGGTGGATTATTCATGCCTCCCCTGTTTAGACCATATAGGGTAACTTTCTGACATTGCCATGGCATTTGAATACTGTCATGGCACTGGTGGGAGT
Organism: Pan paniscus; assembly: GCF_029289425.2. Classification (NCBI taxonomy): domain Eukaryota; kingdom Metazoa; phylum Chordata; class Mammalia; order Primates; family Hominidae; genus Pan; species Pan paniscus. The sequence goes on along the minus strand of NC_073264.2, from coordinate 44,736,851 downwards.
GTAGCAGTGAGGAAAACCAGAGGTCATTTTCATCTCCATTTTGGTTATGATGGGTTTTGGCCGGTTCCTTTACTGCAAGCTGTTTGCTCAGCAAGGTCTTTATGAGCTGTATTTTGTACCAACCTCCTACCTCATCCTGTGACTTAGAATGCCTTAACCATCTGGGAATGCAGTCCAGTAGGTTTCAGCCTCATTTTACCCAGCTCCTATTCAAGATGGTGTTGCTCTGGCTCACACACCTGTGACATTTCTTCCCTCCATTTTGTAAGAGAACCAGAGGGACTAAAATTCATCTTCTGTGACTTCTTCAGGCTGAATAGGGGCGATGATATTTCTGCCTAACTATGAGAGTCTCTTGCATTCAGGGTAGAGGTGAACTCAGTCAGAAAGCAGCGGTATAGTAAGGTCCATTCATAACTCTTGTGTTTTGACAAAAGGGGATTATCTGGAAGATTATTAGTAAGTGTTTAACTTAAGAAAACATTCAGTAAGCTTGTCCTGTATTCCTACACAAAGAGTATAAAAGCAATATATTCCATAAGAGTAAAGCAAAATAAATAAAGTTATTCCAAGTAAACTAAATTCGAAGGCTTTTCATGAACTGGGCAACTGTTGGAACTAAGCTGATATTGGGTTGTTGGGTGATTGTAATGTGCCCAGAATTAGAATACTGATCCAAATTTTTACATAACTTACCCTCTTGTTTCTTCTGAGCAGCAGTCAGAGATCACTGGTTGGTTCACAGGAATAAGCAGGGTTATTCTAAATTGCAGAAACAAACTTAAAAACAACTAATGAGCCTAGAATTTAGTAACAAGTGTACCATAGTTGTTAAAACGTAATATTTCTCTCCCCAGTTTCCCATTTTTACTAAAAACAAATCATGGTAAGACTAATTTGCTTTATTATACTTGGCCTGATTATTTGTATAAAGTGCAGCAAGAATAATTATTTTTCACATAGGCTCTTTTTAAATTGGCTTTGTTGGAACTCTGTTCCATAGAAGAAATCTTAAATATGACTTTTTAAAGCCAAGTTCAGCCATGGGTTTGTACCCTCAAATACCTATGAGTTGTGTAAATTCCTCTCCTCTTGTGGGGTCCCAAGATAACTTGGGACTCTTGGACCTGTCAGAAAGTGAAATTCTTTACTTACCACAGGTCAGAAACCCTGTACAGGGACTGTTGCAGACAAGGTCTGAAGCCAATTTTCCAAGGGGCTTTTATTGGCTTTATAAGTCAAGTTTGATTCCTTATAGGAAAGCACAGCATTCCATTTAAAGTCTTGGTAAAATAACCAGTTTCTCCAATTGTGTCCTGTTAAAAAGAAAACAAATTCTTATTGCACTTATGCAAATAACTATATTGCCATAAATTAAGAATGCTCACAAATAGTTTTCAAATTTTTGAGAAATCAGGTAGAGAGAAACAAACATGCTCCAAATTTTGTTCACAGGAGTATACTTTACTCAATTGCTAAAATCTGAAAATAGCTTAAAAGAAAAGTTTCCTTGACTCTGAAAAACAAAACAAAGGATCAGCAGCATTTTAAGCAAAATTTAAAATATTACTTCAGTTTTCTAATGGTTCAGTTAATTCAGTTAACTCCTGTTCCATTTGGTTTTCATGAATATTACAGCTCTTCCTGAGAGTTCTGAATGCTGTTTCCTCTATTTGAATGTTACAATTTCCAAAGTTATTAGAAATATGCATTTAAGAACACCTGCTAGAGTTGTACAGTTGATTATAAACCAACTTCTAAAGAGGATTAAAACAAGACAACAATTGTCTGTGGATGCTAAAAGGTTTTAGGACAGCCACTATTAAAGCACAATTGATAAGGGATAAGGAAATTTGGTTACTTTCGTGGCACAAAAAATTTTACATAACAATTATAATTATTAATAACATACACTGAGATATCTCAGAATTATAGGAGTTTCCCATAACTTTGGAACATATACCAATAACACATTTATTAAAATATAGTCCAAAGAGAGCAAAACACATTCATATTTCACATTTGATAATACTTCCTGTATGATTTTTATACCAAATAAGACAAATTTCACCTTTATGTTAGTGTACTATTGAGAGGTGAAGCCAGCTGGACTTCCTGGGTCGAGTGGGGACTTGTAGAACTTTTCTGTCTAGCTAAAGGATTGTGAATGCACCAATCAGCACTCTGTAAAAATGCATCAGTTGGTGCTCTCTGTCTAGCTAAAGGATTGTAAATGCACCAATCAGCACTCTGTGTCTAGCTAAAGGATTGTAAATGCACCAGTCAGCACTCTGTAAAATGGACCGATCAGCAGGATGTGGGCAGGGCCAAATAAGGGAATAAAAGCTGGCCAACTGAGAGAGCAGCGGCAACCCGCTCAGGTCCCCTTCCATGCTACGAAAGTTTGTTTTTTCACTCTTCACAATAAATCTTGCTGCTGCTCACTCTTTGGGTCCGCACTACCTTTAAGAGGTGTAACACTCACTGCGAAGGTCTGCAGCTTCACTCCTGAAGTCAGCAAGACCACGAACACACCAGAAGGAAGAAACTCCAGACACATCTGAACATCTGAAGGAACAAACTCCAGACACACCATCTTTAAGAACTGTAACACTCACTGCGAGGGTCCACAGCTTCATTCTTGAAGTCAGTGAGACCAAGAACCCACTGGAAGGAACCAATACTGGACACACTATTAATGATAAACCCAATTTTTAATAAAACTTTATAGACATATTCATGCAATTTTAATGTTTAACCATAAGGTAAGATCCTTACAAATCTTTTATAACCCTTTAATTTTTTTGTATATGAAAGAGCAGATCGGTGCTCTAAGAAAAACCTATTGTGTTTTTATTCCAATGTTTAATTTACAGAAAAACTGAATAATACCCCTTTAACTTTAGCCAGTATGTTCACACACAGAATCTCTTACAATCAAATTTTATAAACCTTTCACAACTTGTTTAAATCTTTAGTTTTATTTTTCTTACTTAAAACAATTCTTTAACACTTTAGGCAAAAAAAAAATCCACATTTTCATGACCTCTTATAATCTTTGACCAAAAACACTTTTACTATCTTCACATACCTTGCATATAAAATTGTTTGTTTAGTAGTTTCAATTACATGTTATAATGTTAACTCTTAGCAACTTTTAATTTTGGTGAAAACCTTGGTAAGTTTGAGATTTTAATTATGTGCTAGGGGTGGAGCCTAGCCTAGGACGCACCAAGCAGAAGTGCAGATAAACCTGACTCTCCAGGATAGCTAGGGGTAGTGGCTAACTCCAAATGTCCCCAGGCCTTACCCAGCTGTAAAGCAGGCAAGTTGTACAGTAAGAGTCATAGTGGGATATTATGAAGCATTTAGGAGGCTTAACAACCTTTGAATTGTACAACATTTATTGTATAAATCACCTTTCATAAACCTTTTTATGACTCACAGAGACCATCTGAGACATTCTTAGACATTCTGACTTGCCCTAAACATCCCTCCTTTTAAACAACCAGTCATTTTACTTGAGAACAATAATTTACCATACAAGATCTTTTCTTATATAAAATCTCTTTCTTTATAATCTTCTTTGTATAGCTAGGGGGCGTGGCTAATTCTATATGTCTCCAGGCCTTATCTAGAATCTAACGGCTTTAAGGTAGGTAAATTGAACAATTGTTAAAAGTTAAAAAAGCAGTTTATGACCTTAAAGCATTTAGCAAACTTAATATCTGACCTTTGTAATTTATACTAAATGTTTTTATTTTATCAATAGTTTTAAAGGTGTTTTTATTTCCCAAAGATTACTAAAGTTACATGAACTAAAAGACATTACAGCTTTTATTTTGCTTTTAAAATATTTGATTTAAGCACTTATTTTTGTTTAAGCCAATTAATTAGAGCTGTTTTATATAAACATTACACAGAACACATATATGGCTACACAGAAAGACCGAAGAAGATTAGTACAGTAGTTGTAAGATTTTTTGTTTGCTAGTTTTTAAGTTTCTTAACTGGATTACTGGCTTTAGGGTGGAGCCCTTGGAAGAACAGGGCCAGGAAAGGGGTCTGTGGTGCCTCCTGTTTTTCCCAAAGAGTCCAGGCTGTTAGAGCTTGAATATTCACTTTTAATTAAACTGATTTTTTAACCATAGCATTCTTTAATAAAGTGCTTTTAGAATTTCTTATGCCTGGCTCACGCCTGTAATCCCAACACTTTGTGAGGCCGAGGTGGGCGGATCACGAGGTCAGGAGATCGAGACCATCCTGGCTAATACGGTGAAACCCCGTCTCTACTAAAAAATACAAAAAATTAGCTGGGTGTGATGGCCGGTACCTGTAGTCCCAGCTACTCGGGAGGCTGAGGCAAGAGAATGGCGTGAACCTGGGAGGCAGAGCTTTGCAGTGAGCCGAGATTGTGCCACTGAACTCCAGCCTGGGCAACAGAGCGAGACTCAAATCTCCAAAAAAAAAAAAAAAAAAAAAAGAATTTCTTATGCCAAACAGCCAATATTTTTGGCTTTGAACGTTACCAAATGTATCCTCCCAGGGGCTTAGAGAAAGGAAATTTTAAGACACTCCATGGAAGAGAAGAGAATAGACAAGGTCACACAGATATTAAACCAGAAAAGACTTACTTTCTAGGTGGGGAATTGAACCTGGACCACCGTATGAAAGTGTAAAACCTTACCTACTGAGCTACAGCACAGGGTGGTTTCCAATTCCTTTACTAGAAGAAGCCTAGAGTAGTTAATTTTGACCTTGCAAAGCCTTTTAACTAATATGATTTTTAGAGCTATGACACGAACCCTAAAATTTATGTTCCCTTGAAGGCGGAGACCAAAAGAAAGTACCACCACATCGTTAAAAGGTCAGGCTTCCAAGGACATAAAATAAAGTGGAGATTTCATTCAGTTTTTTGGTTCGTTTCAGGGACCTGCAGCCACGTTTGTTACTGACCAGCTTTCTGGGTTGTTTTGAAAAGTGGGCTTACAGGTGTTCTAAGCCTGTGTTTTATCCTAAGGTACCCCTTGACACAGAAAAATGAATTCATAACACAAAATACACTAGTTTAAGACTAGCCTTAGAATTCTTTTTCACATTAATCAAAACTTTACAGAGGAGATAAACACGGATTTTTTCCTCCCGTTTATTCAATCATTTCCACAGAGAGAAGCAAGAAATCTGACTGGTAAGAAATTCTTACCCTTTTGCTGGCATGCCAGGCTTCTGGGTTCTCTTTCTCTGAGCAGCCCTAGTGGTCTGGCTTGTAGCACCATTGCCCTGGAGGCCAAGCCACATCATTAAGGAAAATTTTTTTTTTTTTCATTCTGGCCAGAACAAAATACATGTGATAAAACATAGACATTTAGCCACTCTACTTAGCACCCAATATCAAACTAGCAAGGCTTAAATTTGCCCCCAGATGGGCCCCATCATCTTTAATCCAACCTCCAACTTGGAGTTTCAATACGTGGTCTCTGGGCAATATGGTTGCCCTAAGTAACAGAAAAGATACGAAAGTAAAAGCAGAGGAGGAAAGCATTGCCTGTGGCAGGGTGGGGAAGGTGAAGAGCTTAGGAACCAGAGAAAAGACCCACTCATTGCAGCTGACAATGAAAAGTTCAGGTGGCCACTTTTCGGTAGCAAAGGACTTTTTCCAGCAGTCTCATCAACTCTCATGTTTCCCCTTTTAGGGAGGAAAAAGCTCCCCATGTCCCATGATCCTGTACGTGCCTAATCTTGTCACCCACAGCCATCAGCAAAGAGTGAAAGGCAAATTAATCCAAAGAGAATAGCAGTTAGCATCCTATAGTGCCAAACCTGTTCTTAACCAAGAGTGGCTTCACTGAGAGGGGCCTCTAACCACCTAAATCTTAGAAGGGACACTAACCCTCCCAAGTTGGGCCTCTAATCTAAGGTCGGTCAAGTGTCCTTGCCTTTTATTAAGAGGTGTTTCTAACCCACTCTGTGTTAAGAGAGACTCTAACTTCCCTAAATTGGGCCTCTAACTCAAGTCTATTATTTACCTGGGTACCCCACCACTTACCCAAAGTCATCCAGTCAGTGCTGCCATCTATTTCCTTTGGGTTGGGGCATGTCCTCGGTATTGACCCTTTGGTGGTTTGCAAGAAAGATATTACTGGACCCCACCACTTACCCAAAGTTAGCCTTTGGGTCAGGGTTTCCGCAGTATAGTCCCTTCCTGGTCACCAGAAAGATATTACAGGAAAGATATTCCAGTCCAGACCCCAAGAAAGGGTTCTTGGATCTCGCACAAGAAAGAATTCAGGGCAAGTCCACAGTGCAAAGTGAAAGCAAATTTATTTAGAAAGTAAAGAAATAAAAGAATGGCTACTCCATAGACAGAGCAACGCTGAGGGCTGCTGGTTGCCCATTTTTATGCTTATTTCTTGGTGATATGCTAACCAAGGGGTGGATTATTCATGCCTCCCCTTTTTAGACCATATAGGGTAAGTTACTGATGTTGCCATGGCATTTGTAAACTGCCGTGGGAGCTGGTGGGAGTGTAGTAGTGAGGATGACCAGAGGTCACTCTCGTCACATTTTGGTTTTGGTGGGTTTTGGCCAACTCCTTTACTGCAACCTGTTTTATCAGCAAGGTCTTTATGATCTATATTTTATGCTGACCTCCTATCTCCTCCTGTGACTCAGAATGCCTTAACCATCTGGGAATGCAGCACAGTAAGTTTCAGCATCATTTTACCCAGCTTCTATTTAAGATGGAGTTGCTCTGCTTCACATGCCTTGACACTACTGTGGGACTCCTCCAGTGAATCTGAAGCCAAAAGTAAAGGGTGTTCTCCCCATCCCTTTATGCTGCCTTGGAGTGTTAGCAACAACCCATGTGGGGACTGTGCTGCACAGCAGAGCAGGAGAATGAATGATTATGCAGATCATAGGAGAGAGTGGAGGAGACCAAGTGGTCCTCGAAAGCCCAGCAGGGTCAAGCAGCACTGAGGTACCCAGTGAAGAAGCAACTCTAATCTTGTTTTACGCTACAAAGCTGCAACCACACTTTGTAGGATAAATGCAGTAATAGTAATGATAAATTTTCATTCAGATTGGGCACATACACAAACACTTGTAAAGCACCCTCCACAAATCTCAGACATGCTATCAGAGGACATCTTAGGTGCCAAGATTCTGCATTCCATAGGTGGACACTCAAGACAGTGAAAATGTCCGTCATTACTTTCCAGGGAGGTAAGGCCAGAAGAACTCTGAGATATGCATATTAAAACCATGTAGTTTATTAACAGCTAATAAAAATGAAGAAACATAAATCAGAAAGTAGGTAAACATTATTTTTATTTCTTATAATTAGTACTATAGTATGTCTTCATAAGACTTTATATGTGTAAATTATTTATTTGTGAGAGAAGAATTAACTCATGTTCATGTGTGGCCCCTATTTATGTTCTCTTTTTTATTTCCCTTTTTTTATTATATATTTCTTTCAGTTTCATGAGACTACCTGCAGTGATATGAACACACATGTGGCCCAACATACTTTGAAATGAGAAAAACCTATATGATTTCAGATTTTACCAATTTGAATTATTATATTATCACTGTATACACCTCTTTCCTGTCCAACTCACTTCCAATGGCTAATTCTGCAGAGGTCCAATAAATATAGCCAGTTATCACCTTTTAATCTTTCCCTGACTTAGTTAAATCTCCTATGTTTCTAAAAATCATTAATTCACTTGATATTTCTGAGGATTAAATAAAATAATGTACATAGAGTGCTTTTAACAATGACCAACATATATCAAGTGCCTGATGAATGTGACTCTTGCTTCTTTTGCTCCTGAGAATTTGAAGTGAACTAATTTTCTGGCTTTTCACAATTATAGTCAATCAAAATGCACATATATATATTTCAAACCTAATTCACATTCTGGAATTTATCTTGACAGTTAGAGGCTTAATGTAAGAAAATCTAGGTTAAAAGCTCAATAGTTTAGGATTAAATTTTTCCTCATTCAGTTCTCAATTTCATCTTTTCCCTTATTGTCATTAAGTGGATATGTGTTTCTTGTGATTTCTGTGTCTCATCCCACAAACCAAGGTTTAAGGTTCCTGCTTTTCCTCACATGACTTTGATTATCATAAAGATAATGTCAATCAACTATTCGGTGACAATATCTACATATAAACTTTCACATAATCCTACAGCAATAAAAAATAAATTTAGTAATATTACTTTTAATTCAATTTCACAGAAGAGAAAATCGAATTCAGAAAGTAACTTGTTTGTGGTCAATAGACTGTGAGTGACAGTATTTGATTGTGAACTCTGGCTCTCTGGCTCCAGAGCCCTTACTCATCACCACTGTGCAATGCTGCTTCTCATAAAATGCTTAGCATACTCCTCGGCACTTTAAGAAACCCTAAATGAATATAACTACCCTTTTCCCCACTCATTGTTTAGATTTCAAGTTTCTCCATTGCATTACAGTGTTTCTGGGTTGATAACCTACATTTGATTTGCCAGTGCTCCTTGCTGCTTGATGACTTTACCTGAATTGACTTCTACTCTTTCCTTGATGCCAAAATCCTCACCAATATTATTATATATTTTCTTGAGACACGGTGTCACTCTGTTGCCCAGGCTGGAGTGCAGTTGTGCGTTCTTGGCTCACTGCAACCTCAGCTTCGCGGGCTCAAGCGATTCTCCCACCTCAGCCCCCCAAGTAGCTGGGATTACAGGTGAGCACCATCATGTCTGGCTAAGTTTTGTATTTTTTGGTAGAGGTGGGGTTTCACCATGTTGGCCAGCCTGGTCTCAAACTCCTGACCTCAAGTGATCCACCAGCCTCAAGCCTCCCAAATTGCTGGGATTAAAGGCATGAGCCCCTGCACCCGGCCCCGAATTTATTATTTCTTAAACACCTGTCCAACCACTAGAGATCTGCCTCTAATTTGTATCTTTTACATATATACCAAGAGCTAGTTATGTCTTTTCATGTCATCATAGGCTGGCCTTTCTGTTACTGAAAATGTTTTCTTTATCTATCCAAAGTTGTTATTTTATCTGTGCTTAGGATCACAACCACCCTTGCCTTTATCAGACTCAGTTTTTGGGATTGTTGTTGGCAGACAGCCTTCACCGCTCAGTGACTGCCTCAGTTCTAGAGATCCACCTTCCTCAAAAGTACAGCCCTTTCCTGCCAGCTCATATCAAATAACTCATCTGTTCAGATGGCTTTATAGATTCTATTTACAAATAGATTTCTTAAAATCTATTTATAATATCTGAAGTCTATAAAATCTTTTTCTGTAGAAAAGTCTTTATAGATACACAGGCTTCTGTGAAGTTTCTGAAGGCTTTTATCTGGTCTGCATTGCAGTGGATATCTCCCTCTGCCCAATTCATCCTCCTTCCACAGGTATCTGTCCCACTGATACCAGGGGCAGTCTACTTGGGAAACCCACTTCACAACACAATTCAACATCTTATGCCTTTCCTGGAACTTTGAGCTCTCCCTTTCTGTAGATTCCTTCTATTAGTAGTTACATATATTCAATCAATTATTTATTCCAATGATAACAATGATGGAAAAACCTCTCTTAACACTACATCATCCTAACCTCTCCCCTAATTTTAGCCATGCATAGCAGAATGCTAGAGTAATGGTCCACATCATCTACCTGCATTGTTTATTTCACTCCTCACTGCCTCCTTAGTGCTTTGCTATTTGTTCAGAAACATGTTGTTACACTAAAACTGCACTTGTAAAAGTTCACAATATCACCTTTCTTCTAAATTCTATATACATTCTTCCTTTCATACTACATTTGAATTAGTCTTCTAAGTGAAACTTTGCTCCCTGAAAACCATTCCTATTTTTAACTTCAAGAAACCACTTATCTTGATTGCTGTCCTAACTCTAGAGCTATTGCTTTACTATATTTTTGTAGGTTCTTGTTCTTCTCTCCAATGTTAAATGTTGCTGCACCTTATTATCCCATCCTCTGCTTGCCTAAATTCTTATACTTTATATTGTTTTTGCATAATATATTAATCTAATTATAAAACCTTTAAAATGTTGATACTATATGTCATAGGAAACATTTATATTACTGAAGAATGAGGAATAAATAACTTTTAAAATGTCAGACAAAGCCTTAGAATTTAGCCATACAAGGAGATTTCTTGAAGAACAAAAAGTAGGTCTACCATTCATTCCAGCAATCCCACTACTGGGTATCCATCCAAAGGAAAAGAAGTCATTATATAAAAAACACAATTGCACGCTTATGTGTACTACAACACAATCCACAATTGCAAATATATGAAACCAACCTAAGTGCCCATCAACTGATGAATGAAAAAAGAAAATGCTGTTTACATACACCATGAAATACTGCTCAGCCATAAAAAAGAGTGAAATAATGTCTTTTGCAACAACTCGGATGGAGCCATTATTCAAAGTAGAGTAACTCAAGAACGAAAAACCAAATACTGTATGTTCTCACTTGCTAAGCTATGCATATACAAAGGCATACAAGACTCAGAAGGAGGGAGGGTGGGGGGCGTGAGGGATAAAAACCTGCATATTGAGTACAATGTAAACTACTCGAGTGACTGCTGCACTAAAATCTCACACTTCGCCACTACACAATTCATTCGTATAATAACAAAAATCACTTGTACCCCCAAAACTATTGAAATATATTTATGCATGTGTGACTGTGTGTATGTGTATATATATGTATATACACACATTTCTAAATATATGTATATATTTCATATATATGTATATATTATGTGTGTATATATTATATATAAAATATACACATATATAGAAAAATGCATATACATATATACACATATGTACATATGTAGATACATTATATGTAATGCATATATGTATATGTGTATATACACACACATGTATACACATATAATATATATTGAGAGAAGTGTGTGTGTGTGTGTGTGTGTGTAAGAATTTAGCCATACCAAACACCTGCTAACAGAATTTTGGAAAAATGGTTTTCAGGAAGAAGGAAGTTAGAATTAAAGGTGGAATATAAACAGGAATAGCATATAAGTAACTTAATATACATACAACAATTATCTATACGGATTAACTTTTTAAATATTTGAATAATTTTAGTGAAAAAATGTGCTTATTGTACTGTGGTACCTGTTTTCTCAGGAATAGTTTTGCCGTCGAGGTAGAGAAATATGAACTTCTTCCATGTTAAAGATGGAGCAGGTTCTGAATTGAGCTGGTGAGAAACATTATTATAAGTAGTTTCTGTCCATGTCTGAAGCATTGTTTTTAGCATCAGCCAAATGATTTATTGCAATTTTACAAATATATGTAAATTAAACACAGAATCTGCCCAAGAAAGTGATAGAATCTTATCAGATTCTTGTTTGTTTTAGTGCAATTTGTGACTGAACTTTGACAAGAAGTTTTGTTTAATTTTGGAACCACTATGAATTAATTTAGCAATGGTTATGAATAACAACAAAAGACTGAGCCTACTGTAGGCTTCACTTGTTAAGCTAAGAGATTTTAAACTATGGTAATATCTTGAAATTAGCATTCCAAAAAATATATTCACTCAAATAGCCATTGTGTCTGATAATTTTTGGTATTTGGAGTTTTTAAAAAATATCAGTAAATTATTTGTGGTCCTATATTTTGTTATCAGAAATTCAAGGCTGGACGCGGTGCTCACGCCTGTAATCCTAGCACTTTGGGAGGCTGAGGCGGGCGGATCACAAGGTCAGATCTAGACCATCCTGGCTAACATGGTGAAACCCTGTCTCTACTAAAAATATAAAGCATTAGCCAGGCGTGGTGGCATGCACCTGTAGTCCCAGCAACTCGAGAGGCTGAGGCAGGAGAATCTCTTGAACCTGGGAGGCGGAGGTTGCAGCAAGCTGAGATCGAGCCCACTGCACTCCAGCTTCGGCAACAGGTGAAACTCCGTCTCAAAAGAAAAAAAAAGGAAAAAAAAAATTCAAGATTTCATCAAAATCTGTTTGCTAGAAGTGGAAGCAAACTTTCTTCCAATATTGAGAAGTTTTAGTTACTCCAACTGTTGAATTTTTATCTTCATAGATAATTCACATGGTAAATAAACATATATTTGTTAAAATATTTGTGAAGGAAACCTATTTGTTCACTTAAATATTGGAGGCTATGCTTGTCTACATAGAATTCTATGATTTTCAACATGAAAGATTTAATGAACCACCTTGAATTATTAACTCATTTTGAGCCTATATTTCAGTTTTCATGGATTAAATCTGTATGAACGAACTGTTTAGATTTTCTCAAAATTAGAAAATCAAAGATTGTTTCCTTTATGTGCTTTATGTGTTTAAATTTCCTTTTTTTTTTTTTTTAAATGGAGTCTCACTCTGTCACCCAGGCTGGAGTGCAGTGGCGTGATCTCAGCTCACTGCAACCTCTGCCTCCTCGGTTCAGGCGATTCTCCTGCCTCAGCCTCCTGAGTAGCTGAGACTACAGGTGCGTGCCACTACGCCCGGCTAATTTTTTGTATTTTTAGTAGAGACGGGGTTTCACAGTGTTAGCCAGGATGGTCTCCATCTCTTGACCTCGTGATCCACCCACCTTAGCCTCCCAAAGTGCTAAGATTACAGGCGTGAGCCACTGCGCCCGGCCATGTGTTTAAATTTCTACAAGGTACAATAGAATTAACACTAAATGACTAACTTTATTTTTATATATTTTTCAATTCAAAGCCAACTATGTAGTAATCTTCATCAGAGGAGAAAATGACTTTATCCCCCCAGAAGACAAACCCTCCACCAAATTACTAATTTTGAAGCCCAATTCAGATTTTGAATATTCCAAGAAATAAAAATATTTAAATACACTTTGTATCCATTTTCATATTGTCAAACTTGAAATAGATTCTAGAATTATTTTTCTTTTTTTCCTTTTTTTTACCTCAACTAAAAGCCTTGTGCATCAACTTTATGAATGTCATGGAGATGAGTAATTACCAAAATCTTTCTAGTGTTTCCCCAACATTATTGATTGGGTTGAGAGCATCAGGTAAATATAAGGTGGGATCAAATTTTTAGGATATTGTATTGGAAGATACATGGGAGGAAGATTGAAATAAGAATATAAATGAGATTTTGTTAACTCATATTTGTATTTCTCAGCTAGAATATGCTGTTAAATTAGTGCAAGAAATTAAAGCTAAATACCATTAAAATTTTAAATATAAAATTACCATATCATGTAGAAATTTGACTTATTGGTAAATATACCCAAAAGAACTGAAAGTAAAGACTTAAACAGAAATATGTACATCAACATTTATAGCTGCATTGTTTATAATAGCCAAAAGGTGGAAATAACCCAAATGTCTATCAGGATATGAAGAGATAAACAAAATGTGGTTTAATACTTAATACATACAAAAGAATATTTTTCAGCCTTAAAACAAAGGACATTCTTCTACATTCTACAGCATGAATCAATCTTGAAGACATGCTAGGTAAAATAAGGCACAAATGACAGACATTGTATGATTGTATGTACATGAAGTACCTGGAATAGTCAAATTCATAGACATGGAAGATAGAGTAGCAGTCACCAGTGGGTGGGGAAAGGAAGGAATGGGGAGTTATTATTTAATACATACAGAGTTCCAGTTTGGGATGATGAATGAGTACTAGATATAGATAATGGTGATGATTGCACAACAATGTAAGTATACTTAATGCCACTGAACTGTATACTTAAAAATGGTTAAATGGTAAGTTTTGTATTATTTATATTTTTGACAATATAAAAGAAACTTTACAGTACTATTCACATTCTGATTTTTATGGTCGTTGTAATTAGTTATTCAATTAGAAACACCAGGGGTCATATTGAATAATGTTACATTTACGGTATAAATTTTTTAACTTTCTTAAGTGCAACTATTTAATAGGCAAGGTGCAGTGGCTTACACCTGTAATACCAACACTTTAGGAGGCTCCGGCAGGAGGATCACTGGAGCTCAATTGGTCGAGGCTGTAGTGAGCTCTCTTTGTGGCACTGCACTCCAGCCTGGGTGACAGAGACCCTGCCTCAAATAAATGAATGAATGAATGAATAAATAAATAAATAATAGGGGTAAGTGGTACATTAGCTGAGTAATATATGCATTGAAATGAGTCTACATTATCAAATAGACAAGGAGGATTTATATAAAGAACTATGTTCACATCAAATAAAGAAAAAATCATTAATGAGGGGGCCTTAACCACAATTTTTGTGACTAGGCATTCCTTGACAAAATGCCTTTGACAAGTACATAATTTGTAAAAATATAATTCTCTTCTAAAACCACAGAACTAATTGTGATATACTAGATTATCCTATTAGGCTATTTGTATTTTTAACCCGTTATGCCACATTTAATGAAATAACTTTTAGCCATAATGGAGTATACAGGGCTATATGAAAGGCTGCTGCTTTTCATTTTAAACCTGCAGTTGTATGTTTCTATAGATGCTGATTTACAAACATTGCCAGGGTGGGAAGGCTGTAGTGTATGTTTGCTGATGCCCAGCAGAAATACACTGTATTTTTGTAGAAAAATGTATGGGTCTTTTATTCAAGTTTATCTAAGGAATGAAGAGGATTAGTTCCACTAACTGTAGAACTGTATATGGTAGGGTGTTAACCTTGGGATGTTGTAAGAGATGGTACAAAATCATTGCAAAGGGTGATAATGTTATCAAATGTTGGAAATGCCTTTTGGAAATGCTTTACAGATGAACTAAATCTCCTAAAGGACTTAGGCATTTTAATTGTATTTAAGCACATAGGAATGGTCAATATTTATTTAGAGAATCTAGTGAATTCAAATAGGTTTAGAGATGTTGTAGGGAATCTAGATTGGAAATGATATTATGTAGCCATTTCCTGGAAAAACAGTTGAAAAGGGTACAGGCAGTAATGGGCTGTCTTCCATTGCACAGATTTGTTTGTGAGGAACTGACTTTCATTCTTTACAATCCTATAAATTACCTGTCAGAAAACAATAATTGGGTCAATTTGTTTCTTTAGTAGAAATCTTATGTAGACCACGATTCGTTGCCTTTGGAAGGTGTCTATATTTCTAGAATGGCACATCAGAAAGCTCTTTACTAATTTGTACCCATTAAAGTTTATCCTGCTCTCTTTTCTTGCTCTCTTCCTCCCACTACCCGTGCCTTTATGTATGCATATGGTATCAAACTTACTACCCTAAATATTAGACTTTCTTCCAAAACCTTACATCATTTCACATGTTAATTCCTTCTTTATCTGGGATGTGGGTAAATATTTTTACTTAGGAAGGTATTAGAAGGTAAAATTACTAGTTATTACTACTTTCTCAGGCATTTGGCAAACAAATTAGCTATTTTAATTTTGTCCTATCATAAGAAAAGCATAAATACCATAAATAAATAAACTTGGCAATTTTTATCAATTTAAGTGAGATGAGGTTATTGTAACATCATCTCTTTATTGTCACTTTTATGATGAAAGTCCTTAGTACACAGAAAATGTTTCATCAATTTTTATATTTTAAAAATGTAGATTAGACAAATGATTCATTTTTTATGTTTTACAGATGTCTCCTTACTAGCCATAACATTTAAAACTAAGCTATTCAGTGCTCAAAATGTAGTTCAGATGGTTCAACATTTCAATAGTCCTTTAAAAAAAAAAGTATCGGCAGGGGGCGGTGGCTCACGCCTGTAATCCCAGCCCTTTGGAAGGCGGAGGCGGGCGGATCACGAGGTCAGGAAATCGAGACCATCCTGGCTAACACGGTGAAACCCCGTCTCTACTAAAAATACAAAAAGTTAACCAGGCGTGGTGGCGCTGCCTGTAGTCCCAGCTACTTGGGAGGCTGAGGCAGGAGAATGGCTGAACTAGGGAGGCGGAGCTTGCAGTAAGCTGAGATCACGCCAGTGCACTCCAGCCGGGGTGACAGAGTGAGACTCAGTCTCAAAAAAAAAAAAAAAAAAAATCCATCTCAGTTTATAATAAGTGCTGTAAACAAAAATAAACATGACTAGTTGGGAGAAAAATATAGTTATTTGTTTCAGTTAGAGGTTAGAAAATTTTCATAAATTGTCACAAGCCACACTAAGATTGTTTTTTGCTGAAAAGCCTTCTAGGTCTGCTTCCAAGCAAAACTTAACACAAACACCCACCTAATCTTGTTCACTTCCTAGGGCAAAAGAAGATACTCAGTCATGTATTCTTTCTTTAATTCAGCATGTAATTATAGGCAACTGAGAGGTCAAAAGTGGCATTAAGAAACATTGAGGACACTTGGGGTGGAGGAATTCCCAGATTTCCTACGAAAGTATATACAGAAAAAGTTATTTAGGAAGTAACTAGCTATGCAATCTGTGATAATCCTTGAACTATAAACTTCAGATATATCAGAGTTTCAAATAAATTTGCCACGTATTTTTTATCATTCTTTGCTCACCTTGTCAAATTAAAGTTCTTTCTTCTCAATTCAATAGAGTAAGAATTTAAAGTCATAATCCTGTTTATTCTGAAGGAAGCAACAACTGTATTTGCTATGAAGGATGGAAAAACTATTTTATTTATTTTATTCAGTTTATTTTTTAAAAATCTTTTTTTTTTTTTTTTTTTTTTTTTTTTTTTTTTTTTTGAGACGGAGTCTTGCTCTGTCGTCCGGGCTGGAGTGCAGTGCTGCGATCTCGGCTGACTGCAAGCTCTGCCTCCCGGGTTCACGCCATTCTTGTGCCTCAGCCTCCCGAGCAGCTGGGAGTACAGGTGCCCGCCACCACGCACGGCTAATTTTTTTTGTATTTTTAGTAGAGACGGGGTTTCACCGTGTTAGCCAGGATGGTCTCGATCTCCTGACCTTGTGATCCGCCCGCCTCGGCCTCCCAAAGTGCTGGGATTATAGACGTGAGCCACCGCGCCCGGCCTTAAAAAGCTTTTTTAAATGTCAGAATAATTCAACTATGCATTAGAAATTATCTTAAGTACAAAATTTATATAAGCTGATCGTTTAATCAAAGTGTATTCTCACTTAGGTGTGTAATAATGCAATTTTTTGTCAAAATGTGTGAGGTGGTTCAACTTTAAATTATCATACTATAAATCATGTCCCATTAAAAGGGAAAAGAAAGACTAATTTTTAAATTTTTAAATTATTTTTATTGTTTAAAAATACAATTTTTACTTTGAACTTCTGTTAGCATTGTCATATAGAAAGATAAAGTATGAGCTCATACCTTTTCCTGAAATCTCTATTCTATTCCATTCATTCATTTTTCTATTCTTGTGTCTAGTGTAGACTTTTTATTATTATAGGCTTCTAATATCTAGAAGTATTTACATTTTATTGTCTTGACTATTTCCAACAATTTCCAGGCTTTTGCATTTCTAAACAAATGTTAAAATCAGCCAGTCACTTTCAATTTTAAAAATCTGCAAAAATTTTTATTTGTTGGAATGCCAATTTAGGGAGAATTGGCTTCTTTGCATTATTGATTTTTCTAAGCCATGATCATTGAATAACCTTCAATTGTCTTTGCGATTCTTTAACTTCTCTTAGTAATGATCAGTAGTTTTCGGTGAAGTGGTCTTGCAAGCCTTTTAATAGATTTATTTTTGGTTACTTGAATTTTTAACTTCATCAAATATATGTATAGAGCAAGCATCATAAATGTAGAGCTCTCTGAATTTTGATGCTGTGAATATACCCTTAAACATACATAACTAGCCTTCAGGTAAAGAATCAGAATGGTACCAAATGATTGGAATGGAAGCCAGTGGCAAGAGGTATTGACACCTGAAAGAAGAAATTAGTGTGGGTGAGGAGATGCTGCAGCACTGTATCCAGAGCAGGTAGAGTAGCTACATGGGAAGAACATAGCTTTGTAAACCCTTTCAAGTTAAAAGCTGTTGCTGAGAAGAGCCAAGGTGCTTCCTCCATGGCCCCTCAGTCTGCTGGGCTCTTTACATCTCCACCGCTATGATCCGTGTTTAGACACGAGACTTCCAGGGTTTCCAAATCTGGTAGGCTCTTGAATGCACCACCTGCAGGCTTCACAAGTCCATAAAATAAATACTACTCTAACCTCCAACAGCACAATCTTTTTTTTTCCTATAGAGATGAAAGTATACAAAATTTACTATTATACTTTGGCATATGTTACTCCTAATTATGATTCTAAGATTAATTCATATTTTTTTCAGTAATGACAAATGGTTTATTCAAACTGTTATAGCAACATTATTGTTAAATAAGATTATAAAAAGCTTATTTTATTACAGGGGCCTATATTTACAACTACTTCCTCAAACAGGAAATTACGATTTCAAATTACTATGTAAAAATATTTGTAACTGGATGACTAATAATGCACATGAAGTCTAATTATGGATGAATAATTATCATCATAAGAAATTGTATAGAGTGAGCAGTGGCAAGAGTGAGAGAAAACCAATAACTAATTAACATGTATCTTTCAAAATAAAATGAAGCAACAGGAACCTGAGACAAGTGCACATTCACTGACAGCTGGCCAGATTTTAGCATAGTTTCTTAGATTAGCATAATGAAGTCAATTGAGTTTAAGTAATAGCTCCCTTTAGAACTTAAGTCATTGATAAATGAGGCATCCATATCCAACTTATGCATTTAATTATAATGATATATTATTAAATGTACCAAATTTTAGATTTTAAATTATATGACAACTGTTAAGATGTACAAAATAATCCCAGTCAAAACCCTTTTCCCCGATTTGAGAGTTCTTTTTTAGCTCTCAAAATTTTTACACTGGAGATAAGCTAGGAAAGAACCAATGCAGAATCATGTTGTTATGTAGTATGTTAAGATGCTGCTATATTTATAGATGTTCCATGATTTCTACAATGTGAAAAATTGTATCATTTATACCATTTTCCATGTGCTTATGCATTTCCAAACAGATTTAGGGATATAAGGTATTGCAAAAGCCAATGCTGAGAATCCTCCTTCTGAATACTTTTACCCATTACTAGGCTATTTTTGTGCTACTGTAGGTTATTAAGTCGTAGTCAAATTAAAGTGTTGCTGTTGTAAACATCTCTCTCTCTCTCTTTTCTCTCTCTCTACACACACACACACACACACACAGAGAGAGAGAGAGAGAGAGATTTATCTAGAGTCTTATTTTCCCCTAGAAATGGAACACATGAAAAAAGCAAAATGATCAGGAGTCCTCCTGTCTTTACCTTTATTTTTAACGCTTTATTAAAGAGATTTCTATTTCTGAGAACACAGTGCATGATTTTACAACCTATACAAGTGAATGGATTTTCATTCCAAATATCTATACTTTATATGTTTCTTAAATAAGATTTCAACACTGAGTGATATATCTGCATTTGTAATGATTTAAGCAGTGCACAACCAGCTTATATTTTGTAGCAATTTTTATTTTCATATTCATTTGTAACAGCATTTATTTCTGGAGCTGGCTTTATTTCAAATCACTCTCTTTGTAGTTTATTTGTCTCTTTCCCTTGAGACATTTCCTTAATGGGAGATTTGAGAAGTCAATAAGAAAACTGAGGAGGTTATTGAATTTAATAGTCAATCACCTGTTTGGGGCTTGATCACTTCACCCCAATATTCTTCTCTCAAAAGGAGACAATCTGTGGCGTTTATCTTCTGTCTAGAGACACTCAGGAATTTATCTGATTCACTTTTTCTCACCTACATTGTATTGCTCTTCTAAGTTCAACGTTGGGTGAAATGATTTTCCCTTCAAAAAATACTAGGCAGTTCAACTACTTCTCCCTTTTACTCGCTAAATAAATCAGATGGCTTGGAATCTTCCGGTCTTTATTTTACCATGTTTTGTTACTTTGTGTTAAAAATTACATTTTGGGATGTAATTTGCAGCATATTTGAAAATGACATTCATGCTTTCTCTTAGCATGCTGTCAAATAAATGATACAATTATATGTTTTTACATACAGTTTAGCTTAACTACTTAAGAACCATAATTAATTAATCATTTACTTACTGCTATTTAAGAATATTTTTCAGAGGTATTTGGTTTAGCAAGTTATTAGATATTCAACAAATTTTTAGATGGGAAAGAAGGAAGGTTTTTGTGTTTCAGAATCCAGAGACTTCTGAACAATTGTTAGTAATTCTGAAGGATTAGTAATCTGTTTTTTTCACACCATTTGTGTTAGTTGGAATATTCAAGAATGCAGCCATTTTAATCCGTGTTCTTTCACCTAGCGTAGTGTTTCTGAGGTTCATTCTTATTGCTGCATATATCACTAATTCATTCATCTTTATTCCTATTCGCCAATTGATTGATATGTTAATTACTTCCTATTTTCAGCTACTATGAATAATCCTGCAATAAACATTAAATGAACATTCATGTATCAGTCATTACAAATGATTCTCAACTTACAATGAGGTTACATCTCAATGAACCCATTGCAAGTTGAAAGTATTGTAAGTCAAGACATATTCAGTAGACCTAGCATCACAGTTTAGCCTAGCCTACCTTTAAGTAGCCACTTCAGCTCCTTTATGTTATTTTCTGTATGGTATGTATTTTTTGATCATTCTACTTTCTTTCTATTCTGGCTCTGAACCTAAAATGTATCTTTTATACAGCTTATAGTAGGACTTTGATTCTTTAATTCATAATGATAATTTAGCAATAGTGACTGGCATGTTTTGTGTTTTGTCAGTTCATGTTTATTATTATTATCTGCTTAAATCACATTTTCTCCTTATTCCTTTTTTATTTAAGTAACATCAATATTAGATATAAATCAAACATTATTGTATATATTACTCTAAATAAACTTAACAGTTAAAAAACAACGTTTTTTTGTTCTGTTTTGTTTTGTTTTTGAGATGGAGTTTTGCTCTTGTTGCCCAGGTTGGAGTGCAATGGCGCGATCTTGGCTCACTGCAACCTGCGCCTCCTGGGTTCAAGCGATTCTCCTGCCTCAGCCTCCCGAGTTGCTGCGATTACAGGCATGCATCACCAGGTCTGGCTAATTTTGTATTTTTAGTAGAGACAGGGCTTCTCCGTGTTGGTCAGGCTGGCCTCGAACTCCCATATATATGATAAATCATTTCAATTCAATTTTCTTATGAATTATTTCACATCTTATTGTCTTGTGTCACTGGGCTATCACATTTTATTTATTTATTTATTTATCTATTTATTTATTGATGGCGTCTCACTCTGTCACCCAGGCTGGAGTGCAATGGCATGGCCTCAGCTCACTGCAACCTCCACCTCCTGGGTTCAAGTGATTCTCCAGCCTTAGCTTCCCGAGTAGCTGGGACTATAGGCACGTGCCACCACACCTGGCTAATTTTTCTATTTTTAGTCAAGACAGGGTTTCACTATGTTGGCCAGGCTGGTCTCAAACTCCTGACCTTGTGATCTGCCCACCTCAGCCTCCCAAAGTGCTGGGATTACAGGGCTGAGCGACCATGCTTGGCCTATGACTTTTATTAATGTTTATTAGCATTTAAAAATCTTCTTACACATGGTAGGAAAGCTAGAAGGGGCTAACGTTGGATAATTGTCCTTTTCCCCTCCAAAAGGCTCAGTAAAGTAATTTCCCATGGAGTGTTGGCCTTTGTTGTGAAGAATGCTCTGCAATTATACCAAAATGGCTATTTTTCTGCTTCCCATTCCCAAAATGTATGAATGTGTTACTCAGATGTTCTACCTGATGGAATTCCTGTAGATAAAACTAACAAAAATTTGGAGAAGGGCCCCAGGAGTTTCTTATTCACAAGCTAATCCACACTCAACCTCTAGGAATTCATCAAAATGACCTATTGTAAATTATCCTACTATTTTATAGCTCCAGAGGTTTCTGCCCCAGGTAAGTTGATATAGGCTGTTATTTGCTGTACTTGCCTCTTTCTTCAGAGTTCAGGTGGTCGTTTGTCAACTGATTTAAATTCTCTGATGGACCTAATAAATCATCTCCTTTCTGTTCAGGTTTTTTTTTTTTTTTTAATGATTAGAATGACAAGATCCAATATTTTTACATGTTGGAGCTGAAAATGGAAGTTTTATAATCACATTTTAATGCCAAAAAACTATTTCATGTGCTAAGTTATAAAGATAAAAGCTATAATTTTTTCTGTAGTAACACATATCTAACAGACTCCAGGAATGGCTGAAAAATTATCTTTATCAAGTGATATTTATTAATTTATAAATAAATTATTTGGTGAGAGTTGGTGTTTCTGTATTAATTATTCATTTTTCTGCACTTTTTGACAGTTCTCACCATGAATATGGATTATCTTGTCAAATAATTTAAATGAAAACAGCAGTGTAAATGGAAGTTTTCTAAATAGTAATTTCAGGTATATACGATAGATAATTGCTTGGGAGGAATAGAGGTTTGCTTTTCCATATAAAAGATGTTATTACTTTATTTGTCAATTAATTGTAGTGTTTTTGAAATAAGGTTAATTTCTCAAGCATCAGAACTAACATTCCTGAGTATACTCAGAATACTGTAGCACAGTTTTCCAGCAATGTAAATTATATACACTGACTACTGCCGAAGAGGTAGCTGTAGTTCCCTTCTATGTGTATTCAGTTCTAAAATTTTGGAAAGCCCCCAAAGATGTTACTGGCATGAAAAGTACTGAGCATTGGGCATCTGGTAAACTTAATCAGTCATTTGAGTTTTTTTCCTTGAAATGGGTGCTTTCTGCAGTTTTGGCATTGGTATTTACAATAGTTAAATCAAGAATAAAATACTGCAAAATATTACAATAAAGACGACATGTATTGAAAACTACTATAAGATAGTAATGAGATTCCAGCATGAATCTCATGCCTATGAACGTGAAACATGTGTCCAATGCTCTTTTATCATGACTTCTTTTCATATTGGATAAAATGATCTCTTCATTATTGCAAGGCATGACTTATTTGTCAGTACAATACCACTTACAGACATAAGCTTTTAAAATTAATACTTAACATTTTAGTAAAAGCGTCAAATATATGCATACTCAAGGACTCTAAATGTCATGATTCTTGAAAATCAAACTTTTTAATTATTTTATCTCTATAATTTATTACTCCCACTAGATTCTGCCTGGTAATTTGTATGACATTCTATTACTTCCACATCATTGCCACTAGACAGGGCTCAAACTAAGCTCTCTGAGAGCTGAAAGTAACATGTACATTTTCCATTAAAAAATTGTTTTAGCTCATATTAATTTTGAAATTTTAGTATTTCGCAAAATTTTTAGCAGACTTTCTTGGTTATTTGTGGTAAAATATTAAAACTGACGTGGGTAACTGTTATTCGATTATTGAACTATGATAAAATTTTGGTAAATTAATGATCCTGAAAATTTAACTCCTCTGGAAAATGATTTATTTAACCAATATTTTAAATTTACAAGTAGATTATCTTGTATGTATTGGTTTTACTTTTCTATTTGATCCATTTTTGCCTAACATTGATACTATTAATTCTCATAGTAATAATCATTATAATACTGAATAATATAATTATCTCACAAATATGGAAAGCTACTTGGTAGAGATGGAAGCACACAAAGTGACCAATATATAAAGGAGTAAATATTCAATTGTTTATTATCTAAAAATATAGATGTGTATAATCCAAAATGGAATAATTCAATCAAATCTACACAATCTATCACTTATATATAATGATGTGTTTTCAGAATATTGTCTCTATTCCTTATCATTTGAAATATAGTCTTTTGTGAGTGTTATTGGCCTCATTTCTAAATTGATAATGAAGATGGGGATGTTTTAGAATGTATATTCAATTAAGTTTGTAAAAATGCCCTTATTCCTGGCTTATCATCATGTGTTCTCACTTATTTGTGGTACCTAAATATGAACACAATTGAACTCATGGAGATAGAGAATAGATGGATGGTTATCAGAGGCAGGCAAGGGCAGTGGGAGGGAAGGGAGGAGGTGGAGATGGTTAACTGGTTAACAACAACAACAAAAAAATTGAAAGTATGAATAACATCTACTATTCTGTAGCACAAAAGAGGGACTATAGTCGATAACAATTTAATTGTACATTTTTAAATGACTAAAAGAGTATAATTGAATTGTTTATAAAACAAAGAATACATGTTTGAGGGGGTAGATTAAAAAATCCCCTTATAAATATGTGTCTATTAAAAACTACCTTTTTGTTCACTCTATTTTTATACTATTACTAGTTTAAATTCAAATAAAGGAAAAATTATGTTAATAGCATTGTTAATAACATTTTGCATAGCTCTCATACTTTTAATTCCCCACCGCTGTCAACATATTATATATATCTTCTATTACTTTTCTTTAACATTTCTGTGGAAAATACATGATAACACTGAATAAATATTTTTCTGTAAAAATTATGGGATTAATATAATTTTGATTAAGTTATGGTATCATTTCTTCTGTTAAATAATTAGGAAAGGAACAATTTCTTGGAGTCCTTAGTGTATTATGATAAACACTGAAGAATATTTACTTCTCTAATTATTGTTAGAGAAAATAATGAATGAGCTCTACTCCTTGTCCTCATTCTTAGTCTGTTGATACTGACCTCTGTCACAGGGGCCATACTGAAGCCTCTTCTCTCTAGCTCACTATTCTCAATAGTTTAACTCATTCAAGGAGAAACCCATATGCTTTCTTCTCATGAAATTTCTGGCCTAAAAAGTTTTAGTAACAATCAGTTTCCTTTCATTCTTCCTATTTTTTAAAGAATTTATTCCTCTTATCAGCAATTATCTACTGGAATGGGGTACTCTAGGAAATATAAATAGTAATTAGAACTGAGTCTGATGTCAAAGAGCATACAGTCTTAATCGTGTGATAAAATGTATAAGTAATAACAAAGAAACCTGATAAAACTAAGGGATGGGTTATCTCCATAATTTTGCGAACATCATTTAACCTGACATAATAAAAATAAAAATAATTAATATGGGTCCTTAGTGATAGAAGAACTTACTTTGAGTATTTCAATACAAGATGGATTTGATAAGATGCAGTTTAGAGAGAGAAGATAAACTTTTTACTTTATCTAATATGGATTTTAAATTTTCAGTCATTATTTATTCATAGTGTAGAAGTAGTGTTCCTTAACTGCATCCAAAGCTAATTGTATATAAAAGCAAGTCATGTAATATATTCAAATAAGTAATTAGGATACTGCATAATATGAGAAATAAAAAAAAGTTTAAATCTGTGAAACTCAGTTTTAGTTGAATTGTTTGAAGTTCAAATTGCAGGGTACTTAATATTAGAGTATTCAACATTGTGGGTTTTAAATAAACTTAAGAGGAAACTATGACATCATCTATAAACATTTCACCTTAATATTAGCTTAATCTCAAATAGAAGGAAAGAGAAACAGTAATTGTGTGGTATAGCAAAAAAAAGGAAAAAAAATGCATTTCTACATAAATCTAATACTGCTATGTGAATGTCATTTCCTCAGAACCATAGTGTTATTTATCAATACTGCCTTTTTAGTTTTCCATGTGTGTGAAAGTATCAAGAGAGGTATATTTTGGACTTAGATGCATGTTGGTTATCCTTTAATTTGTTATTTTAGTTTTCCCAGGCTCTATATTACGCTAGCAATGATTCCAAAAGACTTCCATTTAAAAGAGAAAAATGTATTGAAAATAAGGCATCTAGTTGTCATTCCTCATATTCTATTGTCATCTATAATGACTAAGGACTAAAGGATATGCAATTACTCTTCTACCAAAAAAATCAATAGCAACATTCATCCTTTTAGAATTGAGAGGACTCCAAGGATATGTGGAGCATAAGAACTTGTCAATTATTTTATTTTATTATTTTAGAATGATGTATGTTGAATGAAATGTCACTATGCAAGCAATGACCACTTTATAAGTAGTACAATTTCCTTCACCTTTTATTTTTTAGAAAATAATTGAAGTCACTTTTCTCTGTGACCAATTCTTCTTTTAGAATGAGGATTAAAATGTTATTCTATTGTTCACCTGCATGAAAGCAGTTGTCATGCACATTTATAGCAAGTGCCTGAAAGAAAATGGAATATTTCAGTACCACAGAGAGCCTCCTATTCTTCAGACAGCCCTTAACCATTACACTATATGAGGAATTCCACATTCCTTAAAAAATATGCTGGAAATGATGTTATATGCTGGAAATGATGTTTTATTGCATTATCATTATATTGGTATTGTAACTTACATTTGCTATAATTTAGTTTATATAATAAATCTTAAACTGACTTATTTCTAAGTTATAATACAATAGGTAATTTCACAATACTTGAAAAAATCCAAATTAATTAGTCAACCATTATAACACATAAAGCTAAGTGTGAATATTAGCTAAGTATAAAAATATGTTCTATCTTTCACATTTGAGAAATGTTTACTATTTCAGGCTGTGCATAGTAGCTCACACCTGTAATCCCAGCACTTTGGGAGGCCGAGGCGGGCAGATCACGAGGTCAGAAGATTGAGACCATCCTGGCTAACATGGTGAAACCCTGTCTCTACTAAAAATACAGAAAATTAGCCGGGTTTGGTGGCGAGAACCTGTAGTCCCAGCTACTCGGGAGGCTGAGGCAGGAGAATGGCGTGAACCCAGGAGGCGGAGCTTGCAGTGAGCCAAGATCGCGCCACTGCACTCCAGCCTGGGGGGACAGAGCAAGAAAAAAAAAAAAAGAAAGAAAGAAATGTTTACTATTTCACATCACTTCGAAATATAAAGACCGATGTAGGCTTGAATTAGGATACATAGAATTAGAAGTCCATAAGAGGGCACTAAAATGAAAGCAAATAGGATGTTTTTCTCATAGGATTAAAATAGCATACCCATGAAACCCAATATTTTAAGTTATTTAACATTCCAAACTGCTTACCTATGTTTAGTTATTTTAAAATCTCTACAATATATTACTATCTCATTAACTGTTTAATTCTATTTTATGTAACATACTATTTTAGAAATAACATATATTTAATTACTAAATGGCTAGCATATTAATTTCTGTAATTTTTAAAATATGTATTGCATGTGATCAAAATTTTTATGGAATACTAATCAAATAATATTTTAATTCTTTCTATATTATTTTTGAAAAAATTCTACTATCAAATTTATCTTTTAATTTTTATATGTAATGCAATTATTTGTTTTATAATTTACAAAAAGACTACTTAGTCATGCAATGAACTACAATTTTAAGTTTGGCACAGCATAACCAACTCTCAATGAATCCCGAAAACATTGGAAGAAATACAGGTGTAAATAATTGTTAGAAATGGTGCCATTTTAAAAGATATAGAATTTAAAGTATTATTTCTGAGCTGTAGCTATTAAAATACTATAAAATATATGTTATGCATATCAATGTAATGCTTACATTTTCTGAAAGTGACATACCTTACACATGTTTCTTGAGGTTGCAAGCATAGGATGTCCAGAAAAGAAAGAAAATACACTTAATTTATATAAAACCAAATAAATTCTAGAGAAAGGCTAATAAATCCACTGCTTTACTTCACACACAAGTCAAAGAATATTATAAAACGCAGCTAAAAAAATCTTGCTTTTTAATTTTTAAACTTTATTTGAAGGCAGAAAATATTGCTAGATGTGATCATATAATGTACAAAATATTAGATATTTTATATGCATTTACTTACAACTTCCTTTTGAATGTAAGCACTGTCACTCCTGCTGTGTGTGTATCTGCACACATGTGTGTGTCTTGCCTAAAGTCATTACTTAGCTAATATTCAACTATAGATATTCAAATATAATATGCCGTGGGTATTCATTTAAGAACAAATATTTATGGAGGTGTTATAAAGTTTATTTTGCTTCTTAATGAATTATTCTAAGCATATGTGTGTATATAATTTTTTTATTATTTGATGTCTTTAGGGTTTAACTTGTTATTAAGTTATAAAATTAAGTTCAAGGATCATTTGAGACAATGCATTCTTCTGCCAAAGGCTGAGAGTTACCAAGTCTTGACCATTGCTTTGGTCATAATGAGTATAGTTGAAAAGGTTTTTGTTGGTTTTTTATAACCAAATACCAAATACCATTCTTTACTTAAGATATATAAATATGTCAAAATAAAAATAAAAAAGCTCTCCAGCCTGGGCAACATAGCTCAACCCCCTCTTTAAAAATTAAAAAATAAAAAAGAAGAAACATCCCAGAGATTGCTTAATGTTTAGGCAATATACCTTACCATATAAGTGTTACACTTGGATCTTTCTGGGGCATGTTATTAATTATTACATGTGTATAACGGCAAAAGCACGAGAGCATAGGTTTTGTGATCACTTGAGTTGTTATGTCAACAGTCAAGTTGAGTGAACACTTGAATTCGTATTCGAACCTAGTTTTCAATTACTTTCAGAGGATAATTTAACCTCTCTGCACCTTATTGGGTAATACTACAACAATTGAAAATAAAAAAAGATGTCTCTTTTCATGTAAAACTATAGAAATAGATATAGTTATCTTGAAAGATAATGAAAGATTTACATGATACTGAGAAAAAGTCGAAAGAGTGATTGCATTTTAAGTCACTTTAAAAGAAACAGTAAGTGTCAAGTTAAACATCTCTTCTCTAATAAGGAAGACTAATTAAATTTAGGTGTTTGTTCTATTACTATTCCTAAACCATAAATTACTTGAGAAATTAAACTATATTCTCTGCTTATTCTATTTAATTCCTAAAAATCAGTCTTGTAACTTGTGGATTTTCAAGAAATGCTGAATGTCAGAGATGAGTCTTAGGATAGGTTTCTTTTTTTCTTCTGATTTTAACAGACATATGTGGTCATTGAAAAGGAAGTTCCTGAATAACTTTTTATTTTATGACTTTTGGATGTAATGGAAAATGTGTGAGACATTTTCTATTTCTTGTTATATGGATAATTCCATAGCCTAAAAACCATCTTCTGGTACAAAATAACTTTACAATGTTGAATTAAAAATATTCAAATGTATTGCTGAGCTGGTAAGAAAGTCAGGAGAATCCTCAGCATACCAAAACAAACAAACAAAAAAGAAAGCATTTTTTTCTCCAAATGGGCTAGCCAGCACTGTAGCAAGAGTCTGCCCTGAGATCATGTGCTAATCCTTCAGATATGAGAATTTTCGTTTTAATCAGCCAGAAGCAAGTGTCAAGGAACAATGTCTGTCTCTCCTGTTTTTATTCTTATTATTTTTTTCTGTGTTGGTTTCTCCTCCAGCTTTTTTGAGGTATAATTGACAAATACAATTGTACATATTTAAGGTGTACAATAATGCCATGATATGCAAATACACTGTGGCATGATTAGCACAACCAAGTTAATTAATACGTTCATCACCTCACCTCGTTACATTTTTTTGGGGGAGGGGAAAGGACAGTTAATATCCACTATCTTAGTAAAGGCCAAATATACAAAACAGTATTGCTAACTGTAGTCACCATGCTGTACATCAGATCCTCAGAACTTAGATATCTGATAATTGAAAATTTGTAAACTTTGAACAATATCTCCCCATATTCCCCCTCCCTACTCCTTGGCAGCCATCATTCTGCTCTCTGAGTTTGACTGTTTTAGATTCCACATACAAGCGAGATGCACGTTTCACAAATACATGCAGCAGTATTTGTCTTTCTCTGTCTTATTTCACTTTGCATAATGCCCTCAAGGTTCATCAATGTTGTCACAAATGTCAGGATTTCCTATATACATATATATATATGAAATGTTTTATATATACATATACACACACATTCCTTATATATAAAAATATTTTAAAAAATCAATTCATTCATCCACAGGACATTTTGATTGTTTCCATGTCTTGCCTGTCGTGAATAATGCTGAAATGAATATGAGAGGACTAATGCCTCTTTGGGATATTGATTTGCTTATATAACTAGAAGTGGAATTGCTAGGTTATATTGTGTGGCTACATTTTAAAATACTTATATTCAGGCTGGTCGTGGTGGCTTATGCCTTTAATCCCAGCACTTTGGGAGGTCAAGGCCGGCGGATTGCTTGAGTTCAGGAGTTCGAGACCAGCCTGGATAGCATGGCAAAACCCTGACTCTAGAAATCATACAAAAAAATTAGCCGGGTATGGTGATACGCACCTGTGGTCCCAGCTAGTTAGGAGGCTGAAGAAGGAGGATTGCTTGAGCCCAGGAGGCAGAGGTTACAGTGAGCTGAGACTGTGCCACTGCACTCCAGCCTGGGAAATAGAGTAACACTCTGTCTCAAAAAATAATAAAAGTAAAAATAAAATAAAATACTTATAGTCATATTCAAGCTTCCAAGTTTTATTTTAGTTAAT
This sequence comes from Pan paniscus, assembly GCF_029289425.2. Classification (NCBI taxonomy): domain Eukaryota; kingdom Metazoa; phylum Chordata; class Mammalia; order Primates; family Hominidae; genus Pan; species Pan paniscus. The sequence goes on along the minus strand of NC_073264.2, from coordinate 44,706,405 downwards.
TATGGTATTTTATACTTTTCTAGGAATATGTTCATTTTTATAGGCTTTGTATTTATTATATTATTAGTAGCATTTAAATATTTATATCTTAATTCTATATCTGTCAGTTCTGTTTGTGAGGCAGTAGTATGAAAGACATCAAGCTATTTTTTGTCTTTTTTATAGTTTTATCAATTATTATACAACATAATGCAAGATTTTAGTGTTATGTGGACATATTTTGTTGATGGTTTTATCTTCTTCCCTATTATTACTTTTTACAATATATATTTCCCTATTTGTGTCTTAAATTTAATTTTGTCAGATATGAAATTGCCTCTGTAGCTTTATTTTGCTTTTTAAAATTCATATAACTTTGCCTATTCTTTTACTTGTGCATTTATATGTATTTTGGTATCGACTGGGCATTATTATATTGGGTTGTTCTATGCATGTGGAAGTATAGTATAGTTTTTACAATGGTAGATTTAACTCACCTAATGCGATACTGTTTAAGTCAGATTTACTGCTGGTATTATTCTTCACTTTTCTCACTTACTATATATAACCTGTAGTTTTCATCATTATCCACTTTTTTCTGCTTTCCATTGGATAGAGCAGTTTTATTTGATCCCAGTTTAAAATCAATTTCCATTTTTATTACAGTTGCCTCTTCATTTAAAATTCATACTTATATTAGCCTTTACTGATTTCTTGAAAATTATATACTTACACACATATATATTAAAAGGTAGTATGCATGTATATGTGTTTGTGTCTGCTTATCTATCGATCAGTCTATATATCTTTCTATCTGGAAATAAATATATCTTAAAATGCAATTGCTAACAGAGAAAAACATCACAAGAAAAGAAAACTACAGATCAATTTATTTTATAAATAGAGACACATATATTCTCAACAAAATTTTAGCCACCTTAATCTGGCAATATGTAAAAAAAAAAAAAAAAGAAAAGGTTGTAAGCCACGACCTAGTGGGATTTATCACAGAAATGCAGTTTGTTGATTATGTGAAGATCAATAAATTTAATATACCAGACCATATCACAACGCACAAAAAACAGAGTCATTTCAACACAAGCAATTTTTTATAAAATTTAACACCACTCTATGATAAACATTTAAAAACTAGAAATAGAAGGTAACTTTTTCAATCTGGTAAAGTACAGGTACATGTATGAAAACCCACAGCCAACATTTTACTTAGTGGTGAAGAACTGAATACTTTCCCCCTAAGATCAAGAACAAGAAAAAAATTCCACTCTTACAAGTTCTATTAACATCATATTGGTAGTTCCAGCCAGAGAAATTCAGGGATAAAATACAATATATCAATACTTTAATCCCTTTATTGCTGAATGACATTCTATTATATAGATATGCTACATTCTATTTGGTCCTTTATCAGTTGGCAGAAACTTCAGTTGTTTACACTTTTTGGCTATTATAAATAATGCTGCTGTTAACATTTACTGACAAGTTTTTTTGTTGCAAATGTTTCCATTTCATATATACTTGCATATATACCTAGGAGTAGAATTGCTAGGTTATTTGGTAAATCTATGTTTAACTTTCTGAGGATCACTCTAGACTTTTTTCCATAGCAGATGCACCATTTTACATTCAACATAATACAAGGGTCCCAGTTCCTCCATATCTTCACCAAAGTTTTTATTACTATTAGAATTTTTTATTATAGCCATCCTAGTGGTATGAAGTAGTATTTTATTATGGTTTTGATTTGGAATTTTCGAATAGGTAAGGATTTTGAACATCTTTTCATGTGCTTATTCGCCATTTTCATATCTTCTTTGGAGACATGTCTATTCAACTCTAATGTCCATTATTAAAATTGTGCTATTTGTCTCTATATTATAGAGTGGTAACAATTCCTTGTATAAATCCTGGATACAAGTCCCTTATCAGATATATGATTTACAAAAATGTTCTCCAATATTTTGGGTTGTCTTTTCACTCTTTAATGATGTCTTTTCTAGAACAAAAGTTTTGGGTTTCATGGATTATGTCAATTTATCTATTTTTATTTTTGTTTTTGTTGCTTGAGCTTTGGGTGTCATAGCTAAGAAATCATATTTTCTAAGAAATCAATGTCATGAAGGCTTATGCCTATATTTTCTTCACAGAGTTGTATACTTTCAACTGATACATTTAGATATTTAATCAATTTTTAGTTAATATTTGTATAACATACAATACAGGGGTTAATTTTTTTACATGCGGGTATTCAGTTGTCCCAGAAACATTTATTGGAAGACTATTAATTTCCCATTGGATGGGTTTTGATTCTCTTGTTGTAAATTACTTGATCATAAACACATGGTTTTATTTCTGGAATCCCAATTCTATACCATTGATCTATATTGTCCATACTTGTGGCAGTACTACATTGTCTTGGTTACCATCATTTTGTAGTCAGTTTTGAAGTCAAGAAGTGTGAGTCCTTCAGCTTTGTTTTCAAGATTATTTTGACAATTCTGGATGCCTTGCTATTCCATAGAAATTTTGTATTCTACTAGTCAAATTTTACAACTAAGTCAGCTGCTATTCTAGTTGGTATTGTATTAAAACTGAAGATAAATTTGGAGAGTGTTAACACTTGAACAATATTGAATCTTCTGACCTATGATCATGGGATGTTTTTCCTTTATTTAGGTTTTCTTTTATTTTCTTCAACAATCTCTTCTAATTCTCATAGTAAAGTTTTGTATTTCTTTTTTAAAAATGTATTCCCCAGTATTTTATTATTTTTGATGCTACTATAAAAAGAATACCTTTATTTCCAGATCCTTCAAGTGTATACAAACTTAATTTGTATATATTAATTTTGTTTCCTGATTTTTCTTTCTGAATTCATTTATTAGTCCTAATTATTTATTAATAAAATTTCTTGAAATTTTCTATTTATATAAGATCATGTCATCTGTGGATAGAAATAGTTTTACACCTTTCCTTCATATGAATGAACCTTGCAAATATCATGATACATGAAAGATGCCAGTCATCAGAACACAAATTGTATGATTTTATTTTTTAAAAATTTCAGAGTAGCCAAATCCATAGAGAAATAAAAAAGATTTGCGGTTGCCTATAGTTGAGGATGTTAAAGAAAACATATTAACAGTTAAATTTAATGAACTGTACTTGAGCAATAAACAGATTGAGAACTGGGCCGCATTCTGAACCATCTTTTTTCAAGATTATTTTGGCAATTATGGATCTCTTGCTACTCCCTGTGAATTTTGGAATCTGATATGGTTTGGATGTCCCACCTAAATCTCATGTTGAATTGTAATCCCCAGTGTTTGAGATGGGGCCTTGTGGGAGGTGTTTGGATCATGCGGGCGGACTTCTCGTGAATGACTTGGACCATTCCCTTAATGATAAGTCTTGCTCTGAGTTCACACAAGATCTGGTCATTTAAAAGCATGTGGCAACTCTCCCCCAACTCTTGCATTCTCTTTCTGTGTCTCTCTCTCTGTCTCTCTCTCTGTCTCTTTCTCTCCTCTGTCTCTCTCTCTCTCTCTCTTCCTTTCTCTCTCTCTCTCGCTCGCTCATGATTTTACCATGTGATGTGCCTGCTCCTTCTTTGCCTTCAGCCGTGATCGCTATGCCTCCTGTACAGCTTGCAGAACTGTGAGCCAATTAATCTTTTTCTTTTAAATGACCCAGTCTCAAATATTTCTTTATAGCAATGTGAAAACAGCATAAGACAGAATCTACTAGTCAAATTCTACAAAAAAGAATTGTGAACTGTATTATAAAAATAAAAACAAGCAAAAAATGCCCTACAGAGATTACTGATTGTAACCAGAAAGTTCCATATTTGCCTTATATGGGCATAATTTGGCAGCCTTCAGCCTGGGATTGGCTGAGGGTTTAGCTACTAAGACTGGCTGAGACTCAGTTGCCTGTGTATGAGGATACACTCTTAGATGGATTACAAGTTGCTTACACATTAAGCTAGGTGGCAGTTCACTATATGCAGCTGCTTTGGGCCAAATTTTTCACCCAAGTATAGAGGCTTGTTTGGGCCAAATTAAATTTAATTTAACAGGTGTTTGGAGGAAAATACAGAATTACTGCTAATTGGTACAAGTGTCCTTTTGGGAATGATTAAAACGTAAAAGTGATTGTGGTGATGAATATACAACTCTGTGAATATAGTAAAAATAATTAACTGTGTCTTCTTAAAAGATGAATTCTCTGATCTATCAATTATATCTTAATAAAGCTGTTGCTGTTATTTTTAAAAGCAATTAATTAGCAGTCTCTCATATACTTTCTCACGTATTCCCATGTTGATATTGTCTAGGAATTTTGTTTTTATGCCTCTAATTTTTATTTGGCAATTCATGATTAAGTTACTAAATTATTTATCATTTCTTCCATATTTTTAACATTATTTTGAATTTATTTCTCAAGTACTTTCTGAAAGAATGTTTTAAAAATTTGCCTTCATTTGACAAGTGTGATGGTTAATATTGAGTGTCAACTTGATTGGATTGAAGGATACAAAGCATTGTTTCTGTGTGTGTCTGTGAGGGTGTTGCCAAAGGAGGTTAACATTTGAGTCAGCGGACTGGGAGAGGCAGATCCACCCTCAATCTGGGTCGGTACAATCTTATCAGCTGCCAGCACAGCTAGAAAAAAGCAGGCACAAGAAGTTGTAAAGAGCAGACTTTGTGTCTTCCAGCCTTCACGTTTCTCCTGTGCTGGATGCTTCCTGCCCTTGAACATCAGACTCCAAGTTCTTCAGCTTTTGGACTATGGACTTATGCCAGTGATTTGTCAGGGGTTCTGGGGCCTTTGGCCACAGTCTGAAGGCTGTACTTTCAGCTTCCCTACTTTTGAGGGTTTGGGTCTCAGACTGGCTCCTCAGCTTGCAGATGGCCTATTGTGGGACTTCACCTTGTGATCATGTGAGTCAATGCTCCTTAATAAACTCCCCTTCATACATACATCTATCCTATTAGTTCTGTCCCTCTAGAGAAGCCTAGCATAACATGCTTTTGAGTTCTTGTGTGCCTCAGAACATTTTTATTGCCCTGAAAATTAAATACAGTTTTGAATACAGGTATAATTCTAGGTTCAAATTTCTTTTATCACATTTCTGTAAAAATATAACTACAATATATTATTAAATCCCATGCTGCTATTGAAAAAGCTAACATCAATTTTATTTTTGTTTATTTGTAGATTATTTTTTTCTCTGAAGTTTTCAGGATGTCTTTTTTATCTTATTAAATTTAATCTAGGTGTATAATTTTGATTATATAACCCAGATGGCATCCTCTGAGACCCTTGAATTTGAATGGTGTTAGTTTTGATTTACAGGTTTATATTCGTTATTATTAACATTTATATGCATGTTTTCTCTTTCCAAAGATATTTAATTCATTCTCTGTCATTTTTAACTTTATATTTTCTATTTCTTAGTGTTTATTTTATAATTACTATTTGTCCTATGGCATTTCGGAAAAATTGTATCCATTTCTGAAGCTCTGCTTCATGAGGTGAACGGTGTTTATTATTCTCGCTTTCTATAATGGTGGTTCCTTTTCTCAGATGTGTAATTATTTTGGTAATGTGTGTACATTCACCTTGGAATATGAGCATTCCTGTCTAGTTACGTGTACAGAAGTAAGGCAAAAGTACAGGCCTCAAGTTGGGTTTGTGAATGTGAGCTTAAAAAGAGGATAAGAGTAGACTTCAAATAGAGTGTCAGGGAACACAAAGGCACTGCCAGCTAACCCAATTTGATGCTACTTCACCCAGAAACTCTCTAGCGAGGGAGGAGACATTTTATTTAATTTTTATTCTACGAACACTCGAAATTTAGAGAAACGGGTTAAAAAAGTAAACGTCTAAAATAACTGGTTATCGATAACCTTCTTTTATCAATATGTCACCCAGTAAGGATGTGGCATACTCATATACCTCCAAACACTGCACATTCTGAACCACATTCTGAACCGATAATGCCTGGTGTGGGTGTGTGTGTGGGTGTGTGTGTGTATGATGACAGCATAGACAATGATGTTTCTCACTTTATTTCACTTTAAATACAGTTCCAATTCTCCATTTTAATTCTGTAGGTTTTCTTGGGTTTATTTGTTTGTTTGTTTTTGTAGAGACAGAGTCTCGTTCTGTCGACCAGGCTGGAGTGCAGTGGTGTGATCTTGCCTCACTGCAAGCTCAACCTCCCGGGTTCAAGCAATTCTCCTGCCTCAGCCTCCCAAATAGCTGGAACAACAGGTGTATGCCGCCACACCCATCTTTTGTATTTTAGTAGAGACAGGGTTTCACTATGTTGCCCAGACTGGTCTCGAACTCCTGAGCTCAGGCAATCTGCCCACCTTGGCCTCTCAAAGTGCTAGGATTACAAGCATGAGGCACCGCGCCTAGCCCCTGGATTTATTTTTTGGAAGAAAAGCTGAAGTCTATGCTGGTCTACCTTATGTCAGGAACCAGAACCCTATGCTCTCTTACTCAAACTTATTACTTCTCTCTGTCACATTATAGCACCTTCATACTTATTAATATATTATTCCATCAACTTCGAGTAATTTGAGATGGGATTGGGATCTTAAATCATTTGGCAAGTATACCAGGTTTATCCAATCTCTCCAGATTTACCTCCAGAAGAATTATCAATTTTACCCACACAAAGAAAGCAAAAGAATTTGTTTTCAGTCAATTATAGCAAATGATAAAGTTTGGGAGACAATGTGAAACTGACATTTGCAGAACATAATTTGTTGAAAATAAGTGGATAACTTGGAAGTTAAGAAATAATTTTAAAGATGATTTCATTCATCGAGGATGAAAAGTACAGGACTTGCTTTAAGGCCATGTCAGTGAGAATAGAAAAGTAATAAACTGTGTGTGTCATGGCTTAAAGTTAAAAATTATAGGTCTTAAAAACTGATTTTGACATATGAAGTAGAATAATTCAAATAAAATTAGGCAGGATGAATGCAATTCCCATTTACTGAATGACATACAGGATGGGAAACAAAGTTTCAGGAACTACATTGAGCATAATTTCATTTGCTGACCATTACAGATTCAAATTAGATGGCATTCACAAAATTATGGAGATACTTGCTCCTTGCTTTTATTGCTGATAATTCCCTTCTGTATTGAGTTGAAGCTCATCACAAAGGGCTGTTTTGTGAATATTTTAGGATCACAGGATCTTCTCTATATTTTTACATTTTGGCAAATAAGGAAAACAACCACATTTTCTGACACACTCCTCAGTGAGTTACTTACTCCAAGAGTAAGTATTTACAGATAAAGATTGTTATTTATTAACTATTTCTATTAATAATTCAATAACAATAATAACTATTCAATAACAATCTGTAAATTGTTATTTACAGATAAGAATTTTTCACTAACTGCTGACCCAAATATCAATCTTGGAGTATTGGGAGAAAAAAAAATCAAGATTTGGAAATATGTTAAGATTCGAGTCTCTGATTCTCTGTTTATTTGCTATGTTCTCAAAAAATCTGGTCTCAATCTCTTAACCTCAAGAGATGTAAATACATGTGAAAATAATTCTGTCTTTATACTGCTAGTTGATACCTTTATTATTTAAACTAATATATATTGATTATACAAGATTTTGAGAACAAGTTTTTTTTTCCTCCAAAGTTGATGTGGATGGTCTGCCTCTGTGGGCTTCATCTTCAACAGGGTTTTGTCCCTTCCTGAAACAGGTTATCCATTTTTAAAGTACTGATTTCTTTAGGGAATTATCCCCATAAACTTTTCTGTAAAGCATCAATGATTTCACCATTCTTTCACCCAAGCTTCAGCATAAATTTGATGTTTGTTCTTGTTTCGATTTTAGCAGAATTCATGTTGCTTTGATAGGGGCTCTTTTCAAACTGTTGATTTATACTTTTTAGTGCCTCAAACCAGATCTTGTTCAGACTTGTTTTTAAAAGCTAGTATGAATTTATTTTGGTGCAAATTGTTTTTGAAAACCATGCATAGTTTTTCATAATAAACATTTTCATGAATTTTTTGTAGTCCCTCATATATGTTGTGCTAATCACAACAATAATTACTGATATGCAAACAGGAAAGATCTTGCTCTGAAGGGACTTAAAAGGAGAATATAGATAATTGAAATTTATAAACTAGTATAATATATTCTAAAATAGAGGTCAGTATAATAATACAGGAAAGACCACAAATCAGATTGGAAGACATGATGCCTCACTTGGTATATCAATTATGAGTAGTATTAGATATCAAGCATACAACTAGCCTCTAAGCAAAATACCCAGTTCGTTCTAGGGCAGAGTCATGAGAGAACATGAGCAATGTATCAGTGCACCAAATTGGGTTGTTATGCTGAATAATGATCTTCTCATTAAATTACAACAAAAATTTATTTCTTAGTAATATTTATTATCACTGTGGCTCAGCTACAGCTCAGGGACCAAGACAGATGGAACAACTTTGTGGTAGAGGAAAAAGACATATGGCAGACTCAAGAATGAACTTCTATATAGCTTTGCTGAAAAGTGATGTATATTACATCTATATATTTTTCAGTGTTCAAAGGAAATCACAGGCTAAATCTGATTTCACTGAAACAGGGCAGTATAATTCTACAGCAGAAGTGTTCTTGGTAGACAGGGGAAACAAATAGTTTGAATAATAACAGAGACCCCAGATTGTTTGGTAGTTGAATATAAAATTTAGTAGGCTTCAAACACTATCCATTTGGTAAGTTGTAGATGTATTTGGAAAAGTTGACATGTGCCAGACTGTGAATGGCTTTGCATGACACACAAAAACTCAATTAAAGGATTGTGCGTATGATCCGATTTTATTAAAATACTTCAATCTGGCAGAGAGAGAAGTACCCTTCTCTGGGAAGTAAAACTAAAGCCAAGGAGCTGTGTTAGGAAATACTGCAGTTATTAATGCAATTTTTAAAGGTTGAATTTTGGAATAAAATCATATAAGACACATTAGAGGAGGAATAAAAAAATGGTAGTTTGGAAAAATAATTAGGAGACTGAATTAATAAAAATTGTGCTCAATTTGAGAGCAGTTACCAAGAAGACACTCTTTCCTTTTATATATTTGACTTGGGCAATTCTGGTGAGTGGTCGTTATCCACCATCAAGATAGAGAAACCGGGACAGGTGAAATATTTAAACAGAAGTAGGGTAAGATAAGCTCTTCCATTAATAACAGATTAAGTGTAATCTAATAAAGGCTGTTCAGAGACTGTTAGACACGTGTGTCAAATCATACTTCTCATGTAGAGAAAGGGCTGTACTGGAACAATACAGTAAGGGCTGCCAATGTGTATGTTTAATTTATGCTGCAAATCTGATGAGCTCATTTGTGAAGAAGGGGATTATATTAAAAAATAAGTAACTCTGCTAGGGACAAAATCCTTGAGATTATAGATGTGGGAGATCTGAATGGACATAATAAACATAATAAAAGGGCAGAAGGTTAGAGAAATGAAAGCTACTGGAAGGCAGAAGAAAGCAAAAGAAATAGCCTTATAAAATAGGAGTGGTCAGAAATGTATCTCTCTCTCTCTCTCTCTCTCTCTCTCTCTATATATATATATATATATATATATATTTTTTTTTTTTTTTTTTTTTTTTGAGACAGTGTCTCACTCTGTCACCTGGTCTGGAGTGCAGTGGTGCCATCTCAACTCACTGCAACCTTTGCTTCCCAAGTTCAAGAGATTCTCCTGCCTCAGCCTCCTGAGCCGCTGGGATTACAGGCGTGCCACCACACCCCACTCATTTTTGTATTTTTAATAGGGATGGGGTTTCACCATGTTGACTAGGCTGGTCTCAAACTCCCGATCTCCAGTGATTCATCTGCCTTGCCCTCCCAAAGTGCTGGGATTACAGGCATGAGCCACTGCGCCCAGCCAGAAATGTCAAATGCTTCCTAAAGAATAGGAAAATAAGGAGTCAAATTGTTACTAGATTGAGCAATTAGTTATTCATGAGTGAATTTTGATTAATACATTTGGATGAATTCATTTTATGAGCCCCTTTGCTTCAAACACATGGCAATTATACACAAAATACACTTATTGTTAAAAAAGAAGAAAAAAATTGAATTTGGTAAAAGGCAAGATCAAAGGTTTGCAGAACAGAAATGAAATAGAAATTCAGAGAACTGAACATATATAGGATGTCTCAAAAGATCAATGAAAATTAAGCAGTAAATGCTGCAAATTCACAATAAAACAGGTATTGAGGTTTGACCATTCAAATTTATTCTAAATTTTTAGCTTTGTGAACTTTCTATAATTAACATCTAATTTTATTTTTTATCAATAGGAAGTACTAAAATAAATTTTTAGTTCTCTACTTTTATTTTAATCATCATAGATTGCTAGATAAAGGACAGGGATTCCAGATAAATTTGAATTTCATATAAATAATAACTTTTTAATTATAATCATGCCCCATGCAATATTTAGGACATGCTTACAGGGAAAAAGTATTGTTACGTGAAATTTAAATTTATCTGAACATCTTATATTGCTACTTGCTAAATCAATCAACCGTTAAGGAGGGGTCTTAAAGAACATTTTTTAAATTCAAAATTCACAAAACTAAATGATTGGAAAATAAATTTCAAATAATTATATATATTTTTAAAAACTATAGCATCTATGCTATTGAAGTGCATAAACTACTTAAAACTGCTTAAAGACATATGGGACATTTTATAGACTCTTTAGTAAGTGGTGCTGTGGCAATTAACCGTATCCCAGATCTGGGACACGTCTGTGGTGCTGTCCGTGGACAACGGCCGCGCCTCAGCCCTGCTGCGCTTGGCAATCTCGTCGGACTGCGCCTTGACCTCTGCAATGATGCTGTCCAAGCACAGCAGGGCTGAGGCTGAGAGCATGTACCAGATCAAGTATGAGGAGCTGCAGACACTGGCTGGGAAGCGCGGGGATGACCTGCAGCTCACAAAGACTGAGATCTCCAAGATGAATCGGAACATCAGCCAGCTCCAGGCTGAGATTGAGGGCCTCAAATGCCAGAGGGCTTCCCTGGAGGCCTCCATCACAGTTGCCGAGCAGCGCAGGGAGCTAGCTGTTAAAGATGCCAAGGCCAAGCTGTCCGAGCTGGTGGCTGCCCTACAGCGGGCCAAGCAGGACTTGGAGCAGCAGCTGCGGGCGAGTACCAGGAGCTGATGAACATCAAGCTGGCCCTGGACATCGAGATCGCCACCTACAGGAAGCTGCTGGAGGGCAAGGAGAGCCTGCTGGAGTCTGGATTGCAGAACAGGAGTATCCATGGGAAGACCACTAGCGGCTATGCAGATGCCCTGATCTCAGCCTATGGGGACCTCACAACTCCCGGCCTCAGCTACGCCTGGGCTCCAGCTTTGGCTCTGGCTCGGGCTCCAGCTCCTTCAACTGCACCAGCTCCACCAGGGCCTTGGTTGTGAAGATGGAGACCCGCGATGGGAAGCTAGTGTCCGAGTCCTCTGATGTCCTGCTCCAAGTGAACAACCATAGCAGACCCTCTCAACATACCCCTCCTGCGGCTGCCGCAGAGCCCCTGAGGGAGGCCACTGTGCAGGGGAGCACAGGGAACAGGAGACCCACCTGAGGCTCAGCTCTAGCCCTCAGCCCACTGGCGGGGGAGTTTACTGCCTGAGGTAGCCCCATTGCCCATGCCTCCAGCTACAAAAGAATTCAATTTTTTTTTTCCCAACACAAACCTCAGCTACCTGTGCCAAAAAAAAAAAAAAAAAGGAATGACACAAAGAGTAAAACAGAAAAATATATTCTAGTACTACAGAAACAATACAGTAGTGAAAATGAATGTATGAGAAAGATGTGAGTCATAATGTGCATTAGAGTTTATCCTTGGATAATGAGCAAGGAAAAATAGATTGCAAACTATTTTAGAAAATATAATAGTATTTATATAAAGTATATTTTATGGACACTTACATGATTAGTAATATAAAACATTCATAGAATGGAAGGTGGCATATTTGGGAGAATGTTTATTATTTTGGGGAGATAAAGGGTGGATAAAGAAGATATTTACATTTATCTATTGATTGCATTTAAAATATTATTAAACATTATAAAATGCTAATATTTAAGAGGTAGCTAAAAGTAGATGCTAATGCTGTAGAAGTAGATGATAGTGTTCAAATTCTAGTTCTGCCACTTGCTAGCTGTGTGGCCTTAGAAAAGTTATGGATCCTCTCAGTGACTATTTTATCATTTGTAAAGGGAAACAGAAATAGTACATACCTCAAAGGGTTGATTGCACTCTTTATCAAAAGAGTACATGAGTTAAAACTTGTAAAGTGCTTGGAATATAGCAAGACTATGTTGGTATTTGAGAAATAAGGTGAAATCAGTAAAGAGTAGTATGCATTTATGTTGTTAATTAAATAATTCTTTATAGAAATATTTTAGGTGATTAACATAGTGGCACTTTTAAAGCAGTGTTGTGGCCAAGAACAATCCAATAAACAAAAGAAAAGCAAGTGTACTTCCTTTCAAGAATCTTGGCTATATAAAGAAGACATGGGTGGTAAATTAGGATCTGTGGCCATGGGAGGACTCTTGCTTCAATGCAGAGGCAGAAGACCTAGGAGAGGGGCAGAGTGAACAATTCTAGAGATAAGGAAGGATTTAGAGAGTAAGGCTTTTCCCTAAAATTTGGGAGTTGTTTTAATCCTGGGTCACATGAAAACCTCATTTTTGGCAAAAACTAGTGGCACTTCTCAGGCAAGAACCAAAAGAAAATTTTAAAAGTTACTAATTCTGGAATATGAAGTTGACAGAATTTATATCTGAGGGCCTCTGTTTCTTTGGTAAGTATGATGTGTGATTAAATTCTGAAGTTCTTGAGGACAGTTGTCAAAATTTGGTTTAAACATTGAAAGTGTAATAAATTATGGTCAACTTGATAGTAATACTGTAATGCCTAAGATTCCTGCCGCCAGGGAGTGATAGAGACACAGACTGAGAGAGAGAGAAAAAAAGCTGTAGGCTTTATTGAGCAGAGTGAAAGTACAAAGCTTTCACTCTGGAAGGGGTCCCGAATGGGTAGCCAGAGTTAGATTATACGATTTTCTTTTAAACTCTTTAAGTCGGGAAATACGTGCAGCGGGAAGATGTTACCAGAGCAAGGAACAAAGGCAGCAAATTATTTTGTGACATGTCTTAGATTTTGAGAAAAACCAGAATTGCAACTTAGGTTTCATCTACTTTATGACCTTGCAGCGGCATGGCAAAGGATACAGGATCTCACAGGACTTTACAAAGTATGTTTACAAGGAATTGGAACTGGGAGTATAGATAAAGTCTGCTGGTCACAGAAAAATGGGCAGTTAACATACCTTTTAGTTTCGGGGGAGGGGGAAGGGAGAGAGGACACAGGGAAACTTACAGCAAAATTTTCACTGTTTATAGCTTTCTTGGGGAAGAAAACACATATGCACAAATCCTGGTGTTAGGAATATTTTAAGCATATATCTTCAACATTATTCATCCAGGACTGAAGTTAAGTCCTGATGCATGAAATGAGTGAGTTTCCCCTACTCGACTTAGGAAACCCAGCTGGCACCTGTCAGTCCCCCCTCTAAACAGGACACCCCAACTGCTGTTGGGAACTGAGCGGCAGTTGTTCTGGCTACTTCCTGCTGGTTAGGAGCAAAGAAAGCGCCCTGCAGTTGTGGTGTCCTCTAGAGGGGAAATTTTTAGGCCAGTCGAGGGACCAGCAGGTTGAGACAGGGGTCCTCCGTAGAAGCCGTGAGTTGAGCTTATTTGAGGCTCCATTTGTAAGACCATTTGTAGCTTGATGGCCTCGATCATGGAGGAAACCAATTTGACAAGGAGGTTAAAAATGAAAGGCCCAAAGGCTAGTAATAGTAGGATGGCTGTCACAGGTATCCATTGGTTAAACATATTTCACGGTCCTGAGTGTTCAAGCTCCTTTTTCCTACTTTCTATCTGTTCTCTTATTTCTTTGACCTTTTCAGTAATGATTCTTGACTGGTTAATGAAATAGCAACATTCTTCTCTTATGAAGAGGCAGGTTCCTCCTCTTTCAGCTGTTAATATGTCTAGGGCTCTTCAGTTTTGGAGGACTACCACAGCTAGAGAATTAAGCTGGGCTTGTAGGGTCACTAGGGAGTTGGCAACTCATTCCATGTCATCATTTAATTCTTGTGATAATTTATAATAATAATTGGGTGGAGGAGGTTATACCTCCAATTTCAGTCCCAAGCCTGTGCAATATTTCGGCTCCTACAATAAAAGGTACAATAAGGGCTCATGTGTGGTGGGACTGGGGTATAAGAAGACTTCGTAACTCTTGTTCAGTATATTTGGACATGGGAGGTGCTAGAAAGGAGAGAAAGCATAGTTCTTTTGGAGTGCCATTTAGGCATCAATAGGCTGTTTTATCACAGATGAAAAAGATGCCTGAAGTTAGACAGGTGAAACCTGAGGTTACTGATATCTAGGACTGACATCGGGAGGTGTTCTTATTGAGAGTCATGCTGAAGTTTATACATGTGAGATTTGAGGCCTTTGTGGCTGGTAAATTGGTGACTATGGGACCGATTAATTTGGTGGTGTTTAGGACTGGGGTGGATAAGTTCCACTGTCCAGGGACAGGGACTGGGACACATGGTTGAAAATGAAAGGGGAGACACATCCAACAGTTGGTTGGATTACTAGGAGAGGCCTCTTGCATTCCTGTAAGGGTGGTGTTTAACAGGCTCCAGAGACGAGAATGAGACTTAAGGGTTTCTTGTAGCCTGGAAAGGTCAAATTTCTTGTATGGACTGGGAGTACTAGAGAGCTAGACTAAGTTTTTAATCACTTGGATTAAAAGTGGTTGGATATGCCCTTCTTTAGCCTCATCTTGGACGCCTCCTCCATCAGACATATCTATATGTGTACAATATGTCCAGCAAGCATTGGCTCCCCATTTCTCAGGGCAGTCAGCTCGGATCATTTTTCCTTGGTGATATGTATGGCCATTGTGAGAGCAGAGAGAAGCAGTTTTATAACACCCTGCTGCTTATTTTTCAGTAGGGCTTAAGGTCTGATCAAGAAGTACCATGATCTCTCTCCATGTTAGATCAAAGGACTGCCCCAATCTTTGCAGAATATCTATATAGTTATCAGGATCATCCAAGAATTTCCTTAAATCTACCTTTATTTGTTTTAAATCTGAGAGTGAAAAGGGGGCATGCACATAAAGGGGCCCAAATTCTCCTCCTACTGCTTGTAAGGGACATAGTTTCGGTGCCTGGCTCGCGGAGTTTACATTCCCTTTCTGGTGTGCCTTTAATACTTTGGTGGGGCTGGATGGAGGAGAGTCACTGGAGGAGGAGAGTGGGGCTGAGGGAAGAGGCCCTGAGTATGGAGGCAATTGTGAGCCTCTGTCATTTGGGCAAAGCTTGCAGACTTGGCACAGGGCAGTATTGTCACGAAGGGCAAAGAAAGCCTGTACATAAGGGACTTCACTCCATTTACCTTCCTGTTTACAGAAAATATCTAGTTGTAGAATGTTGTTATAATTAATACTTCCCTCAGGGGTCCAAGTTTCTCCATTTTGTAAGGAATACTGTGGCCAGGCAGTGGTACAGAAGAAAATCAGCCACTTCTTTTTTAAGGTCTCAGGGTCAAATTTGTTCTAGTTATTTAGGATACATCTTAAGGGAGTGTCCGGTTTTGAAAGTGTGGTACCCATCTGGAATTTTAAACACAGGGATGCCTGCACCCCTGGTTAGTTCTGGGACTCGTCTTCCCTTAGGGCGTCCCCTAAGGGTCAGGTTCAATTGTCCTCAAAGCTCATGGCTGCTTTTCCTGAGCTCTCCATCTACCGGATTTAACCTTGCTTACCGGCAAGATGGAAACTTCCCTTGCCCCTGCCGTGCACCCATTGACCACTAAATGGGGCACAAAGAATGTTGGATTTATTGTGGTCCTTCTGCCAATGCGTCCTACCTGTTCCAGGGTGGCAAGGCCTGGGTTGGGGGCACCCTTGATGTTTACATGCGAAGGCTCAATTTATGTGGGACTGGCCATAAAACTGTCCTTCAAGGAGAAATCTCTGAATTAGCGACAGGAGGCTTAGTAAGCTTAAAGGGGGTGGTGGATGTCCTCTAGGCCAGGGATGAGAGGATAGCTGCTGTATTTTAGCCTTCTGTCCCCACTTGCCATCAAAGGAGTAAGCCCCCCTCTCAAGGTGGTACCAGTATCCTGTGTCTCAACTGACTATATTTTCTTCCATCCAATACCAATTATTGAATGGTTGAAAAAACAATTCAACTGCTCTAAGACCTGTGCCTATGCACCACAGATTTTTCTTGAGAGGCCCCAAGGAAGGCAAAAGTCTATCTGGGGAGCAATGGAGGAAATGCCCTAAGACTTCTACTATCCACATGAAAATTACAGACCTGTCTTTAAATTTTCCTGGTGTGGGGGACCATCACTATGGAGGGGAACTGGCCCTTTAAAATAGCCATCAAATGGCGACACCTGCCTAAACCCTGGCGGGCACCAAGAACGGGGATCTTCTGGGTGCCACCACTAGAATTTAAGACTTCTAAATAGGGAATCTTGATCCTGCAGAACGGGAATAACCTTGCTTACGAGTTGAAGAAAGAAGTTTAATCGGCGGACATTAGGACCCAGGAGGCAGGAGTCAGAAGACATGGCTGTCTCCTGCTCACTAACCCATGCAGGGGGAGCCTCTGGCAGGGCCATGGTCTCAATCAGGATATCTGGGAGACCAAGACATCCGCTGAGCATTCCCAGGTGTACTTCGGGACCACCACGGAAAGCGAAAGAGTTAGAACGGGTTCCAAGCAAACCAATGCTCCCAACTCCGAAGGGTTGGAAGTTGTTAGAGAGCCCTTTCCCAGAGAGGCTGATACCAGTGTTTTTAGTCCCACGGTCACGCTAATTGTCTTTAAGGGGCTGACAGGTACCCGGTGTTTAGCCTCCAAATTCCAAGGAAGGACGGGACAGAATAGCAAGTGAAAGAGGTCCAATTGTACTCACCACGTGATGTCCTAGATGTCTTTCCTGGAGACTCCTGGCTGGCTCGCCAAGATGTAACGCCTAAGGTTCTTGCCTAGCCATGCCAAAGAATTGATGCGGTGGTGCGGCAGCTGACCGCGGCGAGTGATAGAGACACAGACCAAAAGAGAAAAAGCTGTAGGCTTTATTGAGCAGAGTGAAAGTAAAAAGGTCCCACAGTGTGGAAGGGGTCTCGAAAAGGTAGCCAGAGTTAGATTATATGATTGCCTTTTAAACTCTTTTAAGTCACGAAATACGTGCAGCGGGAAGATGATACCAGAGCGAGAAACAAAGGCAGCAAATTATTTTGTGACATGTCTTAGATTTTGAGGAAAACCACAATTGCAACTTAGGTTTCATTTACTTTATGACCTTGCAGCAGCATGGCAAAGGAGACAGGATCTCACAAGACTTTACAAAGTATGTTTACAAGGAATTGGGAGTATAGGTAAGGTCCGCTCGTCACAGAAAAATGGGCAGTTAATATTCCTTTTAGTTTCGGGGGAGGGGGAAGGGAGGGAGAGAGACAGAGGACAGGGAAACTTACAGCAAAATTTTCACTGTTTATAGCTTTCTTGGGGAAGAAAATACATGCACAAATCCTGGTGGTAGTGTGTCTGGAATTGGTGGGTTCTTGGTCTCACTGACCAACAATGAAGCCACGGACCCTTACGGTGAGTGTTACAGTTTTTTTTTTTTTTTTTTTTTTTTTTTGAGATGGAGTCTCGCTCTGTCACCCAGCCTGGAACGCAGTGGCGCAATCTCGGCTCACTGGAAGCTCAGCCTCCTCGGTTCACGCCATTCTCCTGCCTCAGCCTCCCGAGTAGCGGGGACTACAGGCGCCTGCCACTACGCCCGGCTAATTTTTGTATTTGTAGTAGACATGGGGTTTCACCGTGTTAGCTAAGATGGTCTTGATCTCCTGACCTCATGATCTGCCCCCCTTGGCCTCCCAAAGTGCTGGGATTACAGGCTTGAGCCACAGCACCTGGACGAGTGTTACAGTTCTTAAAGATGTTGTGTCCAGAGTTTTTTCCTTCTGGTGGGTTTGTTGTCTCACTGGCTTCAAGAATGAAGCTGCAGACCTCCGCGGTGAGTGTTACAGCTCTTAAAGGTGGCATGTCTGGAGTCGTTCGTCCCTCCCGGTGGGTTCGTGGTCTCGCTGGCTTCAGCAGCAAAGCTGCAGACCTTTGTGGAGAGTGTTACAGCTAATAAAGGCGATGTGGACCCAAAGAGTGAAAGAACAAAACTTCCACAGCACGGAAGGAGACCCAAGGAGGATTGCCACTGCTGGCTTGGGCAGCCTGCTTTTATTCCCTTATCTGGCCCCACCCACATTCTGCTGATTGGTCTGTTTTACAGAGAGCTGATTGGTCCATTTTGACAGGGTGCTGATTGGTGCATTTACAATCCCTGAGCTAGACACAAAAGTTCTCCAAGTCCCCACTAGATTAGATAGACACAGAGCACTGATTGGTGCATTTACAAACCTTGAGCTAGACACGGTGCTGATTGGTGTGTTTACAAACCTTGAGCTAGACACAGAGTGATGATTGGTGAGTCCACGAACCCCAAGCTAGACACAGAGTGCTGATTGGTGCATTTACAATCCTCCAGCTAGACATAAAAGTTCTCCAAGTCCCCACCAGATTAGCTAGATACAGAGTGCTGATTGGTGCATCCACAAACCCCAAGCTAGACACAGAGTGCTGATTGGTGCAGTTACAGTCCTCCAGCTAGACAGAAAAGTTCTCCAAGTCCCCACTCAACTAAGGAGCCCAGCTGGCTTCGCATAGTGGATCCTGCGCCACAGCCCAGGTGGAGCTGCCCGCCAGTCCCATGTCATGCGCCTGCAGTCCTCAACCCTAGGGTGGTCAATGGGACTGGACACAATGTAGCAGGGGGCGGCTGCAGCGGGAGCCCATAGTGGGGCGCGGAGGCCATAGTGGGGCGCGGAGGCCATAGTGGGGCGCGGAGGCCATAGTGGGGCGCGGAGGCCATAGTGGGGTGGGGAGGCGGGGCTTGGGCGGGGAGGCGGGGCTTGGGCGGGGAGGCGGGGCTTGGGCGGGGAGGCGGGGCTTGGGCATGGCCGGCTGCAGGTCCCAGGCCCTGCCCTGTGGGGAGGCGGCTGAGGCCCGCTTAGAAATCAAGCGCGGTGCGGGTGGGTGGACAGTGCTGGGGGATCTGGCGCATCCTCCGCAGCTGCTGGCCCGGGTGCTAAGCCCCTCACTACCCAGGGCTGGTGGCGCCTGACTGCAGCTCCGACTGCGGGGCCCGCCAAGCCTGCGCCCACCAGGAACTCGTGCTGGCCGGCGAGCACCGCGCGGCAGCCCCGGTTCCCACGCGCGCCTCTCCCTCCACAGCTCCCTGCAAGCAGACGGAGCCAGCTCTGGCCTCGGCCAGCACAGAGAGCGCCTCCCACAGTGCAGCGGTGGGCTGAAGGGCTCCTGAAGCGTGGCTAGAGCGGATGCCGAGGCTGAGGAGGCATTGAGAGCGAGCGAGGGCCGCCAGCACGTTGTCGCCTCTCATTAGGAATGTTTTAAGCATAAATCTTCAATATTATTCATCCAGGATCGAAGTAAGTCCTGATGTAAGAAATAAGTGAGTTTCGCAGCTTTCTGAGCCCCTACTCGACCAGGGAAGCCCAGCTGGCACCTCTTCTCAATACCTCAAAAGTACTCTGGTAATTATTTTCTGGCAGAATGGCAGAACCTAGCATTGTGGAGTAGACAGTAAAGTGCAACTGGTGAAACTATCTCTGTGTATTTGTTTTACTGAGAAGTAATATAGGGAACTAACTAGACTTGGGGCTCTGAAATAGAAACCCAGGCTTCCAGTTTAGATTCAATTCTTGGTCAAGGACTTTAACCTCTCTGTATTTCAGATACAATATCAATAAATTAGGCACAATAATAGAATGTACATCATGAAGTGTTGTGAAAATTAAAAGTGTTACAGGAGCTAGAAGTAACTGAAACCTAGTCAAGCATGTAAAAAATGTTATCTACCATAATTACTTCTACCATTACTATTCATTGTTATGATCAAATTTTGTATCTACACCTTAAGATGTTTCTTTTTTATCATCTAAGATTTGTTTTAGTTGGAGTTCAGAGTAGCAAACACAGAAAAAAATGGCCACCTAAATATAAAATATCTATATATGGATAAATCATACTGACTTCACAGTAGTGGTTTCCTTGGAGAATGAGCAAGATTGAGGGGATAGAAGGTAGTTCAGATGTAACTGTACAACTTCATATTCTGTCATATTTTTAAAGTCTCAAAATATTCTAAGTATTTTAAAAAATATTTAATAGTCATCTTTTCCAGCATTTAGTATTTGGTAAGCATTGTGCATTTTGCATGCATTTGCTCATATTCTTTATATCATACTCATAGTTTATATATAATCTTATTGTTTCTATCCAGTATTTAATAGGAACACTTTTTTTAAAGTAAGTGATGAAAGAAAAATTTTTTAAAAGTTTAGATGTTCTTCTTAGGAATATTTTTTGCAAAAACTGCAAGACACTGCACGTAGTGACACTTTGAAACATAACAAAGTGCTTAGCTACCTTTGTGGATAATGAGAACAGGTAATGGCAGAGGTACAGCCTGCTGCTTTTCCTAAGGTTGTAATCATAGTCAAAGAATAGAATCAAGAACTAGTTAAGGCTTGATAAACCTAGATTATTGGAGACTATTTGTTTTACAATTTCACAGTGAAGGAGTGCTAACTTCATCTGAATTAAGAAAAACACCCTTCTTTGACAGAAATTATAATAGTAATTTTTGCTGAATGAGGGATAATTTTATTGCTATTAACGCGGCTACAACCTGAAACTGTTAGATCTACTAAAGTTTTTGCTAATGCCTCTTTTAGAAACAGTACAAAATATATGTTTAGTACAAAGATACAGACATATCTTTGTTATGTCAACTTGCATATCTGATTTACTTAAAATATTTTATTGCAATATATAATTTTTACAATCTTATTTTGATTACCCATTTTCTTTTGGTGGCCTTTACAAATATTTATTAACTTATAATCATAACTGGAATGTATTGAGTCTATCCAATGTGCTAGTAGCTCTTCTAGTCCTTTATACACCTTACCACTAATTCTCACAACAAGCATTCAGGTGTTTATTTAAAAAAAAAATTGTAGAGATGGGCATCTCCTTATGTTGCCTAAGCTGGTCTTGAACTCCTGACCTCAAGCAATCCTCCCATCTTCACTTTCTAAAGCACTGGAAGTACAGGTGTGAGACACCATGCCTGGCTTCAGTTGTTTCTTATTTTATTTTATTGTTTACCCTACATTTCAAGTGGAAGAAAATGCAGTCTTGGCTAGCAAATTACCATTAGGCGGAAGAAACATATTTCAATTTCAGATATGTGTATTTCAAATTTAATCCTTTTTTCCTCTACTTTACTGGCAGATACTTTTCACTTTACAGAAAAACACAGATTAATGGAACTAATATAGATGATATTTAATTTATTCCAAATGTTGCATCATCTATAATCTGCACAATATCACTTTATCTAAGAATCCCATGCCAAAAGGTTCTTGGCAGTTGTGCCAAATGCTTTCAGAAATCATTTTATCATTTGTTTTCAAAACAACACTGAAAGAATACATGGCTTTTAAAAGTATTGCACTTTTGTAAAGAAACTCAGAAACCTGCTCAACTTTCCCAAGCTCAAAGAGTAGTATGTAACAGGATTTGAACTCAGAAATTTTTGTTTCAGAATCAATTACATTTCCACAAATACCAGTTTCCTAACAAAACCAAAGGTATGTTATATGAGGTTGGAATTTGGTTAATGCATTGGTATCTCATGATTGGACTCATCACCTTTTATCTTTGCTAATACTCTATCTTCTTTCCTCCCTTTACCTCTTAGATATTAAAAAGGTTATTTATATGTAATTATTTGTCTTACTTGGAAATATTGTGATTTTGTACTTTTCTTTAAAATACCTTGTAAACGATATCCAGTGTCTTTACAGCTTTCACTAAAATCTACTGCAAGCTTGACAGAAATCTTAACCTCAGTACCAACTCCCAAAAGAAATACAACCCCGAAAGGCATACTTTCATTTGGAAAAATATTTAGAAGATTGAAGTAGAGGTTCACAGGAAGGATAATGTTACATAGAACATGACCTCTTAAGTAGAAACAGTTAATTGCAGTTTTGCTTTTCTTGGCCCAAGCTTTTTTCTAAATCACCAAGGCATTATTTCTTTTCCAGTTTTATTTCAACTTAACTTTCATGCTCAGCACCTTATGCCTCTTTTACCAAGCAGTTTTGATGCTTTGTTTCCATCGAGAAACAAACCTGTAGTCCACACAAAAGATGAGAAATCTTTTTCATCAAGCAATATTATGGAAAAAAGAAACAAAAAATTAAAACTTCAGCAAAAATAATTCCCCTTAGTCTCATGTTATAAAGAGATTATCTTCTCAGTCACTAAGAAGATAACGTGGTATTCATAACAATAAAATATATAATTGCAAAAATTGTCCCATAATCAGAGTGTAGATCACTTTTTAATCCCAAGCACTCTTACTTGTGACAATGTACATTAACATTTAAATGGAAATACAGTAATCGTGCAATCATACTTGACTTGAACTTTAGCTTTTCACAAATTAGTTTTCTACCATTATTTTATTCACTGAACCAATATATTTAATTGTATTTTTTTATTTATGTTAAGATTGAAATTTCTTGAATTTTAGAAGGGCAGTTTATTCTAGAATAAGTGATTGTGATAAGGTAAAACAAAATTAATATGTATATGTGTAAGTATCTATATCTACATAATTTGTAAAACTTATTTTGAAATCCAGCACAGAAAAAAGTTTTAGAGCTTAACTGTCTTGAATTAAGAAAGTTTAGTTAGTTATTACTAAAATGATTTACATACTTTCAAAATCCCACTGTATCCAAATAAAGCATATTTTGAATATGAAATAATTATTTAGGGCTTTAAAAAATCACCATGTGTATGGTTTTCTACAGCGACTTATCTGAAACATTTCTTATGTAGCCAATTGCTTGGATGTTATTTTATTTTCAATAAATATTCAAAATATGTAGACATTTAAATGAGTCAGTTACGATACAAAGTAGTTTTAGGATAATATCAACATTAACTTGATTTCCTTTTCATCTATTACTAACTCCAATTAATCAGCAACTACTTATTCAAGCAGCAAGTTGGGATATAGATAGGATGTAAGAAAATCTTGGTAACCTGAGGAAGTCCAGATGGAAAAGAGGTGTATAAACAGCTCTCTCCTGAGGATTAGAGTGGAATTAGAAACTTGTCTTAGAGAATCCATGCTTAAAATACAAGCACTAAATACTTTGAAATTCCACTTAAGTCTTGTTTAAGTGTCCCTACAATTTCTGGTCTCCAAAGTTAAGCAGTAAACAGATAGAAGGACTGATTTTTGATGTCACCATCACTAAAAACTAGAGAGACACTTTCCAGTTGCTTCAAAATAAGACTGAAAATGGAACTATTGTGTTTTCAGGTTCTCCAACAACGACACATGTGAACAACATTTTCAGATATACAAATTTCCAAATAATTGAATTTTTTTTAGACTTTCAGTCCTTAACTAAGTGCTCTGAAGACACGGCAGGATGGTAAATAGGGGTTCTGAGGATGGTTCTTTCTGGGGCCCAGTGGGTAACTGGTTCATTCTTATTCTATGGCATCTGGATTTTGTTGATTGTGAGGCATTTGGATTTCATCACGGGAGACCATTGGCCTCTCCACACTTCACAAGCCTCACCTTGAAGGGCTCACTTTCACATTCCATAGCTAGGTAGATAAGCCATAAAAGTGCTGTCAAGGACCGAAACCATGAAGAAGTTCCAAAAATTTACTTGCCATGCATCCATTCTCAAAAAACGATGTCCATGTCAAATGGTAAAAGTTAATGGCAAACCAAAATAAACAAATACAAGCTGAGCTATTCAAGAATAAAATTGGATTTCCCTGCTAGGTTAAAGAATCATACCCAGGTCTTTTGCTGGTTAAGGATGAAGGGAATATGGAATTGGTAGCAGAATTTATAAGTAGTAAGAATAGAAAGACTTTGTGAACAATTAAGGAAATGAGGACTAGCAAATATGCATAGCTCTTTTTGTTTCATTATGCAAATACCTGTGTTCATTAACCATTTTCCTCCGTTCTCTCTCTCCACTATTATATAAGACGATACTAGTGGTGTGTGTATATGTGCACACATACACACACATATATTATTTTTATATATTTATTAAATCATTTGATTACCAATATCGAAGTGAGATTATGGTTGAACTAGAAGATAAATTATGTTATCCAAAAATAAAACCGCATTATAGAGATATCTATGCAATACATCGATAAGGCAGACTATGTGCTTTTCTTTGGGAAAAAGTGAATGTGTCTTCATTTGTAAAATGGATATTTACATCTTTTTAGCCAGAAGTGTGGTGCTACTTTCCTGTGATTTAGAAGAGTAGATAAGAATGAAAACCACTCTGAGGCGCACAGTAACAGAAATTCTCTTACAATTTCAACATAACTCTCATTCCCTTCCAGGCGCTCCCCAGTATCACAGGGGCAGGAAGACTAGAAACTAAATATTCAAGGTTTTTGTGCTAGAAAATTTACAGTTCAGGACTTACCAACAAGAAGCATATGTGTAATGTGAAATGTACCAGATAAGGAGAAACTATTATACTTCCATCAGCAGCAGCCTGGGAAATGGGCTTTGGCAAGTGGTAAAAGTAAGATTTTCATCTTCCTGTGAATTTCTTTTGTGCTATAGGCAGCTGGGATCATTGGCGGCAAATTCCAGCAATTCCCCTACCTTCTGATTTCCTGAGCACTGGCAGGTGTGTCTCTAATTTTCATTCCTCCAGGACTTTCAGCAGTTTGTAAGCCTCTAATTCACTGCATGAAATCCTTTCCTGCATAATTTTCCTGGGTTATTTTCTGTTTTCCTTGAGAAAACTCAATAACACATAAACTTAGAAAGTGGGGGACTTAGGTTCCCAATATGGCAAGTCTGGAGAGAAAGCCAGTATTGTGCTTGAGGAAAGCTGCCTTACTGTTCTGCTCTCACCTTCTGTTCCTCATCTCATCAGGGTTTGTTTACTGGATTCTGAAATACTGCAGAAAATGTTTTCTTGCCATTTAGAAGCTGCTGGCCTAGTTCCCTAGTCTTCTACGTTGCTCAGACCCTAACATTATATGGTGACAAAACTGACCATACATTTCAGCACTTGAATTTTCTAGTTTTTCTAGCCTAGAAGAAACACCCAAAGCTCCACTGGTGTTTATTTTCCCTAACAGAAGCCCAGAATTCTCTGACTAGCATCAGCGAACACCCCAAGGAAAAAAATATGTTGGCAATTCTCTGCTCAGCTAAGAATGGTTCTGCTTCTCTGAAATTTTTATTTATCTAGTTCTTATACCTCCCATAGTTATCAGATACCTTAAATCCCTAGCTGTATTTTAAAATGTAGCTGGCTTTTTTACCCCCTCTGCTGCAGGACGTTGTCTCTGCCTTACAAAGTAGTTAACTTGCTATTACCAGAAATGCTAAATTGTAAATTAGGTAAATATATGTAAGACATTTCTGAATGACTTATCATCTTCCTTATGGAGAGTTAATTTAGTCTAAATTATGTGTGTGTTTTCTGTTTTCCAATTTTTTGTTATATAATCATATTTCTAATGTGATAACCATGTTGCTAAAACAGTTTCCAGCAGGATCATATATCACATGTTTAAATTTGTGTGTGTGTGTATAATAGCATTGGATTAATTTAATCTGCTATTGTTATTTTCTCTCTTTATTAGTTACATTATATAAATCTTTAAAAAAATTAAACATCTGTGACCATGGCTATTTGGGAATTTCAAAACAGCAAATATTTATTATAGAAGTAAGTAGTTTTCAAACTTGACCATGCATCAGAATCACCTGGAGAGATTGTCAAAGCACAGTTTGCTGAGCCTATCCTAGAGTTTTTGATCCAGTAGGTTTGTAGTAGGGGCTGAGAATTTTTACTTTTAAAGTTGTCACTAGTAATAATGCTTCTGGGAACAACACTTTGAGAATCTCTAGCATACAGAAATGAAACATCTGCATGATTTTACTTTATTTTCTGCTTATGCAAACCTGAAATATGAAAAGTGTAAGCAAGGGCACAATGGTCCCTATAGCTTACAGTTCTGCTCTATAATTTGCACTTACAAATGGCCTGTCAAGTTGGTTATATGATCAGCTATTTAAATATTGATGAGACATTTTTTTTTCTCACTGCTGTTCTCAGCTAAGCCAGCTTGGAACTATAAGCAAATCATGTTGTCAGTCAATGTGTAATGCACATTACTTTCTCTTTCTCTCCCTCACTGTGTCTTCCTCCAATAATTTCCTGTAAAACTTGCTGCTTACCTCTGACAGGAATAACGGCAGCTCAGGTCATCCATCAAACCAGCACTCTGTGTCAGCAGCTTCTTAAATGATATAAGGAGATTCTTATATGGCATAGCCATCAGAAAGACACAAAGAAGAAGTCACAGTTGTCAGCTTGGGTCATAAACCATAGGAAGTCTCAATGAGCCTTCCAGTACCTGCCAAGGCTAGTATGAAAGAGTCAGGAGGATAGAAAGATAGCATGGCTACAAATGGCAGGTAAATATATCTTTCAATATTCAAATGCATACAGTACAGCAATCCTCAGGGATCATTCACATGTAGAAAACACATTTTGATATTACAAATATTCATTAAGGCATAAAATATTTTATTTGAATAAAAGTAATAAAGATATCATTGTTTATCATCCATTGCTCAGGTACATATGAGCCTTCCTATAAAACAGCATTTGCTTTGACTTTAACAACTCTATGTATTTGGTAAATTTCACTGGTCAAGAAATTTTCTGTAATTGTAATTTAATAATTTAAAGAGAATATGATTTCTATCTTGTATTTTCTTCTTCCTTTTTACTGTATTTTTAAAAGTTTTGCCATCATTTCTATCCAGTGAGAAAAAAAAAATCCTTTGAGATTCTTATGATAAATTCCATGGAAAACATTTTTGCCAGTGTTTTGCAAACAAAGGGACCAGGTTTTTTTAAAAAGGTGGATATATAACACTAACATAAAATTTAAAAAAAAATCAGAAAAGCTCCCAATGTCAAAAATAGTGTTGAAAAGATAAGAGTTATTAAAGTTGAAGAGAGTAAAACACTTAGATTTCAAATACAATTTTAATATAAAAATAGGTCCCTTATGGGATTATCCATATTATTGTAAATAATTAAATACAGATTGAACCTCTTTGTCTTTTAACCCTTCTCTCATATTTTAAATTTCTTTTCCAAGTTAATACCGTCTGTAAGACTATCTGAACATATTTTCTTTTCTCTTTTTTTTTTTTTTTTTTTTTTTTGAGATGGAGTTTTGCTCTTGCTGCCCAGGCTGGAGTGCAATGGCATGATCTTGGCTCATTGCAATCTCTGCCTCCCGGGTTCATGTGATTCTCTTGCCTCAGCTTCCCAAGTAGCTCGGATTACAGGCACCCACCACCACACCCAGCTAATTTTTTGTATTTCTAGTAGAGACGGGGTTTCACCATGTTGGCCAGGCTGGTCTCAAACTCCTGACCTCAGGTGATCCACCTGGCTCAGCCTCCCAAAGTGCTGGGATTACAGGTGTAAGCCACTGCACCCGGTCTATCTGAACATATTTTCAAGGTTTCCAATATCTTATTTTGGTGGTGGTGATGGTGATCATAGTTTTAATCTGCAGGAGTTGTTTCACATTTTTTATGCCTTCTTATGGCATCATTTTGATTATTTTAAATATGTAGTTCTCAGATCTGTTTGAGTATATTTACTAGGGGTTTTTATTTGTATTGCTTTCTTTTCATTTCTTAAAATGCTTATTAACTCACTAATGTTCTTTATTACATTTTGAGAGTCTGTTCCTTGAATGTTTGTACTTACACATACCTAACAACCATCGTTATTGTTTATATCTAAGAAAGAAAAAAATGAATAATTATCTGAGTTTCCTGAGCTTTATGACCAATAGCATTGTTTCTCAATATATTTTTTCAATGGATGGGTATATCAGAGCAATAAGCTAAATTATGCTGTAGTAACCAACCACCCCTTCATTTTGGTGAATTGACATAAAGATTCATTACTTGCTCACACTAAACTTCCTCCTGAGGTTTGATTCTGTGCTGCATTTTGAATTGCCTTCACTTTGGAACTTATCATGGGGCAGCAGTTACTATATGGATTTTTATTGATCACTGTGTATAGAGAAAAAGAACATCAGGGACTCTTCTGGCAACAGTTAATTGCTCCAGTCTGGAAATGTTGCACAACTCATTGTCTGGAATTAGTTGCAAGGCAACATTCAATCACAAGAAGGAGACAAATTGCCATTCTATCAAGTGTCCCTTGAAAGTCCGAGATTTAAGAAAGAGATTTATAATAATGATTAATGACTATCATAGAATGGAATATGGAAGCTCAGCTCTGTGCATGATAGGATGTGGGTGTTCAATCCCAGCCTTCAATTTGTAATACCTTAGTTGAGAGGCTTCTGTAAGGAAGTGGATTTTCCAAGTGCCAGAATAACAGAGATTTTCACCTAAAAAAACAAAATCCACACTAGATCCTCAGCTTTTTCCAGATTCTTTAATCAATTGTGTTAAAGAAAAATAGTCTATTTTGGCCGAGCTTGGTGGCTCACGCCTGTAATCCCAGCACTTTGGGAGGCCGAGGAGGGCGGATCACGAGTCAGGAGATTGAGACCATCCTGGCTAACACAGTGAAATCCTGTCTCTACTAAAAATACAAAAAATTAGCCGGGCGTGGTGGCGGGCACGTATAGTCCCAGCTACTTGGGAGGCTGAGGCAGGAGAATGGCATGAACCCGGGAGGCGGTGCTTGCAGTGAGCTAAGATTGCGCCACTGCACTCCAGCCTGGGCAACAGAGCGAAACTCTGTCTCACAAAGAAAAGAAAAAAGAAAAAAGGTCTATTTTTTATGTAAACACGTAATGCCTCAATTTTGCATAAAGAACAAAATGAAAGAAAAAAATAGGATGTAAACCCTGTCTTCAATCTTAACTTTTACTCTTGCACAATTTTATACTTGCTGAATCAGAGCCAGCAGAACTTTGGCATGTCAGTATTAAGATTGTGTTACAAGTCTTTTTGCACACCCTCATAACTTAAACAGTAGCTTTCATGAATTTCAACATATATATATATACTTTAATTTTTTATTTGAATAAATGGACTGTTAGGCATTGATTTCTATTTATTTTTATGTTATAGTTTCAAAATGGTTTTAGGAGTGAGATTGATGTGTATACAGTATCACTGTCTGAAAGGACAAGCTAAGATGTGGTTTTTGTCTGTTTTGTTATTTATTTTTTAAGTAATTACTTTACATAAATATTTTATTTTTCAGAATTGTTAACCCATACCCCCATGAGAAGCAATTTTATTAACTAGAATACAGTCTTTATATGCAATTCATTCTTCCTTTAGTCTTGCACACTATATTCATTTCCAAAGTTAGTTTGATAAACACTTTTTCCTCGCTCATTTCAGTGAGGTTGCTTCATCCATTTGTAAAATAATTAGGTTCATTTGTAAAGTCCGCATTCCATTCTGTGATATCTCAACCTTGTAAATAATTTTTTAATTGCATATATTAAATTTCCCTCTTTGTGCTACACTGTTTTATGGATTTTTGACAAGTACAGTGTTATCTGCCCATCATTACAGTAATTCCACCACCCTAAAGCATCCTTATCCTAGACTTACTAAACACTCCCATTGCGTAACCTTAGCAACAATTCATCAGTTTACTGTGTCTACAATTTTGACTTTTCAGATTGTCAAATAAATGGAATCATATAGCAAGTGGTTGTTTCAGACTTGCTTCTCCCACTTAGCATATATTTTTCAGATTTACTCATGCCTTTTTGTAGCTTAACAAGCCATCCCTTTTGTATGAACGTACTACAGTTTCTTTATCCATTTACTTATTGAAGAACATCTTCTTTGCTTCCAGTTTTTGAAATTTATAAATAAAGCTGTTATAAACATCAGTATGGAGACTTTTGTCTAGACATAAGTTTCAAATTATTTTGACAAATACCTAGGAGTGTGATATGGTGAGACTATGTTTAGTTTTGCAAGAAGCTGCTGAATGATCTTCCAAAGTGACTGTACTATTTTACATTCTCACCAGCAGCAAATGAGAGTTCCTTTTAATAGGCATACCAGCTTACAGTTGATCTTGTCAGTTTTTAATTAAATTTTAGCCATTCTAATAGGTGTGTAGTAGTATCTCATTGCTGCTTTAATTTGCAATTTTCTGATGATGTATAATGTTGAACATATTTTCACACGTTAATTTGCCATCTGCATGTCATCTTTGGAAGTATCTGTTCGGGTCTAATGCCCTAAGGTTGTCTATATTCTTATTGTGGAATTTTAAATGTTCTTTGTACATTTTGGATACAAGTTCTCTAGAAAATCTGTGGTTTGAAAATATCTAGTCTGTGAATTATCTTTTCATGCTCTTAACTGTCTTTACAGTGTAAAAAATTTTAATTTAATAATGTTCAGTATATCAATTTTTATTGATCATGCATTTGGAGTTCTAAAATTCATCAACAAACCCAAGATCATGTTAATTTTTCTAAGTCTTTTATCCTTCTTTGCACATTTTAGATTCAGTTTGTAGGTACCTACAAAATAGGTCACTGGGATTTTGAAAGACATTGAGTTCTATTATTAATCAAATTGCAAATCATTGACATCTTAAAAATATTGAGTCCTTGAATGCTTGAATATGGAGTAGTTCTTATTTTATTTATAAATTGTTTTATTACTTTCTTCTTTCTCTTGTAGACTTCTGCATCTATAGCTTGTTCATATTATTTTTTAGGATTTACACCTCAGATTTTTATTTTAGGGGTGCTATATTTTATGGTATGTTTAAAATTACAGTTTTTCAATACAATGTATATTAAAATACCTGATTTTACTATACTGACTTTGCATACTGTGAATTTGTTTACTGATTTTTTAGTTCCAGATTATTTTTGGTAGATTCTTTGGGGATTTTTGACATAAATAATCAACCATCTGCAAAATGTAGCACAGCCACTTTTCCTTTTCAATATGTTTAGTTTCTAGGACTTTAAGTATTAGGTTGATTAGGGGTAAGGGGTGTAACAGAATATACTTGCATTTTTTTTTTCTGAATTCAGGAAAAATAATTTAGTTTCTCAACTCTAATTATAAGGGTTGCTGTAGGATTTGAGTAGATGTTCTTTATCAAGTTGAAAGTATTAACTTCTATTCCTACTTTGCAGAGAATGTTTATTATGAATGGGATTTTGTCAAATGCTTTTTCTGCCTCAATTAAAATGTTCGTGTGAATTTCTTTTTTAGCATATTGATATGCTAGATTACATTTATTTGTAAAGAATAAATGTTTAGACAGATTTTTCCCAAGAGATCTTTCTGTATGTTGATTCAGATTGCATTAGTGGAATAGAGCTTACTTGGCTGTAGTGTGTAGTACTTTCTATGCAGTTTGTTTGTATTTACTTCACTAAGTAGATCTCAGCTTTGATTTTCTGTATTTTCCTGTCCCTGCAGATTTCAGTGGCAGTTTACACTGCAACCTCAGTTCTTAGATGGGTCCAAGAAAAGTTGTTGAATTTTACAGCTTTTTCTTGTTATAAAGATGTAACTACCGAACACTTTATATGTTGGAGTTAAAATCAGAAGCCCCCTGCTACCCCATCCAGTTAAAAAAACAAAAACAAAAACAAAACAAAGCTAGTATCTTAGTCCTCATGAAATAATAGTGATACCCTCCTGCAAAAAAAAAAAAAAGGTATTCTGTAAAATAATTACACAATAATTGGGACACTTCCATCTCCTAACTTTTCTATCATGATTTTTATTTATTTTTTATTACTTTTATTTCATTTTTTAAAAATTATATCAATAGATCAGGGGGAACAGGGAGTTTTGGTTACACAGATAGTTTCTTTAGTGGAGATTTCTCAGATTTTGGTGCACTCGTCACCCAAGCAGTGTACACTATACCCAAGGTAATGTGTAGTCTCTTATCCCTCACCCCCCCACCCACCCTTTCCCCCAAATCCGCAAAGTCCATTGTATCATTCTTATGCCCCTGCATCCTCATAGCTTAGCTCCCACTTTTAAGTGAGAACATACGATGTTTGGTTTTCCATTCCTGAGTTATTTAAGTTAGAATAATGGTCTTCCTCTCCATCCAGGTTGCTACTAATGTCATTATTTCTTGCCTTTTTATGGCTGAGTAGTATTCCATGGTGTGGATATATATGTGTATATTACATTTTTTTATCCACTTGTTGATTGATGAGCATTTAGGCTGGTTCCATATTTTTTGCAATCATGAATTGTGTTGCGATAGGCATGAACTTGTGCAAGTGTCGTTTTCATATAATGACTTCTGTTCCTCTGGTAGATGCCCAGTAATGGGATTCCTGGATCAAATGGTAGATCTACTTTTAGTTCTTTAAGGAATCTCCACGTTGTTTTCCATAGTGGTTGTACTAGCTTACATTTCCACCAACAGTGTAAAAGTGTTCCCTTTTCACCATGTCCATGTCAACATCTTATTATTTTTTGATTTTTAAATTGAGGTCATTCTTTAAGGAGTAAAGTGGTATCGCATTGTGGTTTCCATTTGTATTTCCCAGGTAATTAGTGATGTTGAGCTTCTTTTCATATGTTCGTCAGCCATTTGCATATCTTCTTTTAAGAATTGTCTGTTCATGCCCTTAGCCCACTTTTTGATGGGATCATTTGTTTTTTTCTAGCTGATTTGTTTGAGTCCTTGTAGATTCTGAACATTAGTCCTTTGTTGAATGCATAGTTTGCAAAGATTTTTCTCCCACTCTGTGGGTTGTCTGTTTACTCTGCTGATTGTTTATTTTGCTGCGCAGACTTTTCTTGTTTAATTAAGTCTTAGGTATTTATCTTGGTTTTTGTTGCTTTTACTTTTGGGTCCTTGGTCATGAAGTCTTTACCTAAGCCAGTGTCTAGAAGGGTTTTTCCAAAGTTATCTTCTAGAATTTTTATGGCTTCGTGTTTTAGATTTAAGTCTTTGATCCATCTTTAGTTGGTTTTTGTATAAGATGTAAGATGAGGGTCCGGTTTTATTCTTCTACATGTTGCTTGCCAATTATCTCAGCACCAATTGTTAAACAGGGTGTCCGTTCCCCACTTTATGTTTTTGTTTTCTTTGTCGAAGATCAGTTGGCTATAAATATTTTGCTTTATTTCCAGCTTCTCTATTTTGTTCCATTGGCCTATGTGCCTATTTTTATACCAGTACCATTCTGTTCTGGTGACTATGGCCTTATAGTATAGTTTGAAGTTGGGTAATGCAATGCCTGTAGATTTGTCCTTTTTGCTTAGTCTTGCTTTGACTATGTGGCTCTTTTTTGGTTCCGTATGAATTTTAGGACTGTTTTTTTTTCTAGTTGATTGAAGAATGATGGGGGTATTTTGATGGGAATTGCATTAAATTTGTAGGTTACTTTGGCAATATGGTCATTTTCAAAATATTGATTCTATTCATCCTTGAGCATGGGATGTGTTTCCCTTTGTTTGTGTCATCTATGATTATTTTCAGCAGTGTTTTGTAGTTTTCCTTAGGGAGGTCTTTCACCTCTTCAGTTAAGAATATTCCTAAGTATTTTATTTTGTTTTACTTTATTTTATTTTACTTTTTTGCAGCTGTTGTAAAAGGAGTTGAGTTCTTGATTTGATTCTCAGCTTAATTGATGTTGATATATAGCAGGCCTACTGATCTGTGTACATTAATTTTGTATACTGAAACTTTGTTGAATTAATTTACTAATTCCGGAGCTTTTTGGATGAGTCAATAGTGTTTTCTGGGTATACAATCATGTCATCGGCAAACAGAGGCAGTTTGGTTTCCTCTTTACCAATTTGGATGCCTTTTATTTCTTTCTCTAGCCTGATTACTCTGGCTAGGACTTCCAGTACTATGTTGAATAGAAGTGGTGAAAGTCAGCATGCTTCTCTTGTTACTGTTTTCAGAAGGAATGATTTCAACTTTTCCTCATTCAGTATAATGTTGACTGTGGGTTTGTCATAGATGGATTTTATTACCTTAAGTTATGTCCTTTCTATGCTGTTGCTGATGAGGGTAATAAAGAAATGCTGGATTTCATCAAATTATTTTTGTGCATCTATTGAGATGTCCTTATGATTTTTGTTTTTAATTCTGTTTATGTGGTTTATCACATTTATTGACTTGCATAAGTTAAACCATCCCTGCATCCCTGTTATGAAACCCACTTGATCATGGTGGATAATTTTCTTTAAAATATACTTCTGGATTTCGGAATGTAACATTTTGTTGAGGATTTTTAGATTTATGTTCATCAGGATTATTGATCTGTAGTTTTCTCTTTTTTGTTATGTCCTTTCCTGGTTTTGGTATTAAGGTGATACTGGCTTCATATAATGATTTAGGGACGACTCCCTCTTTATTTATCTTTTGGAATAGTTTCCATAAGATAAGTGCCAATTCTTCTTTGAATTTCTGATAGCATTCAGCTGTGAATCCATCTGGCCCTGGATTTTTCTTTTTTGTTGGTAGTTATTTTCATTACAATTTCAATCCTGCTACTTGTTAATGGTCTGTTCAGAGTTCCTATTTCTTCCTGATTTAATCAAGAGGGCTGTAAATTTCCAGGAATTTATCCATCTCTTCTAGGTTTCTAGTTCGTGTGCCTAAAAGTGTTCATAGTAGCCTTGAATGATGTTTTGTATTTCTGTAGTATTGGATGTAAAATCTCCCATTTTGTTTCTAATTGAGTTTATTCGGATTCTGTCTCTTCTTTTCTTGGTTAATCTCACTAATGTTCTATCAATTTTGTTTATCTTTTCAGAAAACCAGTGTTTTGTTTCATTTATCTTTTGTATAATTTTTTGTTTTAATTTCATTTAGTTCTGTTGTTTGTTATTTATTTTCTTCTGCTGGGTTTGGGTTTGATTTATTCTCATTTCTCTAGTTTCTTGAAGTGTGAGCTTAGATCTATTTGTGCTCTTTCAGACTTTTTGATGTAGGCATTTAATTCTATGCACTTTCCTCTTAGCACTGCTTTTGCTGTATCCCACTGGTTTTGATAGGTTGTATCGCTACTATCATTCAGTTCAAATAATTGTTTTAATTTCCATCTTGATTTCATTGTTGACCCAAAGATCATTTAGAAGCAGATTATTTAATTTCTATGTATTTTTGCAATTCTGAGTGTTCCTTTGGAGGTTAATTATAAAATGTATTTCTCTGTGGTCTAAGAAAGTACTTGATATAATTTCCATTTTCTTAAGTTTATTGAGGATTGTTTTGTGACCTATCATATGGCATATCTTGGTGAATGTTCCATGTACTGATGAAAAGAATGTATATTCTGCAGTTGTTTGGTTCTGTACAGAGCTGTTAAGTTTATTTGTTTTAGGGTGTAATTTGAGTCCATTGTTTCTTTGTTGACTTTCTGTCTTGATTTCCTGTCTAGTGCTATCAGTGGCGTACTGAAGTCTCCCCCTATTATTGCGTTGCCATCTATCTCATTTGTTAGGTTGGGTAGTGATTGTTTTATAAATTCAGGAGCTCCAGTGTTAGGTGCATATATATTTAGGATTGTGATTTTTCCTGTTGGACTAATCCTTTTACCTTACATAATGTCCCTCTTTGTCTTTTTGAACTATTGTTGCTGTAAAGTCTGTTTTGTCTGATATAAGAATAGCTACTCCTGCTTGCTTTTGGTTTCTATTTGCATGGAATGTCTTTTTCCACTCCTTTACCTTATGTTTATGTGAGTCCTTATGTGTTAAGTGCATCTCTTGAAGACAGTAGGTACTTGGCTGGTGAAATTTTTATCCATTCTGCCATTCTTTACCTTATAAGTGGAGCCTTTAGGCCATTTACATTCAACATTAGTAATGAGATGTGATACTGTTCTATTCATCATGCTAGTTGTTGCCTGAATATCTTGTTTTTTTATTGTGTTATTGTTTTATAGGCCATGTGAGATTTATGCTTTCAGAAGGTTCTATTTTAGTGTATTTTGAGGTTTTGTTTCAAGATTTAGAACTCCTTTTAGCAGTCCTGATAGTACTGGCCTGGTAGTGCAAATTCTGTCAGCATTTGTTTGTCTGAAAAGGACTTTATCTTTCCTTCGTTTATTAAGCTTAGTTTTACTGGATACAGAATTTTTGGCTGATAATTATTTTGTTTAAGGAAACTAAAGATAGAACCCCAATTCCTTCTTGCTTGCAGGTTTTCTGTGGAGAAATCTGCCAGTAATCTGATATATATTCATCTATAGGATCTATAGCTTAACTGAGTTTCTTTCGTCTTGCCTTCAGATAACCTGATGACTGTGTGTCTGGGTGATGATCTTTTTTCAATTAATTTCCCAGATGTTCTTTGAGCTTATTGTCTTTGGATGTCTAGATCTCTAGCAAGGCCAGGGAAGTTTTCCTGTATTATTTCCTCAAAAAAGTATTCCAATCTTTTAGATTTATCTTCTTCCTCAGGAACATCAATTATTCTTAGGTTTGGTTGCTTAACATAACCCTAAGCTTCTTGGAGGTTTTGTTCATTTTTCTTAATTCTGTTTATGTTAGATTGGGTTAATTTTGAAAGCCTTGCCTTTGAACTCTAAAATTCTTCCTTCTACTTGTTTGATTCTGTTTTTGAGATTTTCCAGTGTATTTTGCATTTCTCTAAGTGTGCCTTTCGCTTCCAGAAGTTGGTGATTGTTTTCTATTGATGATATCTATTTCTCTAGAGATCATTTTTGTCCATATCCTGTTTTTTTTTTTAATTTGTTTACATTGGATTTTTCCTTTCTCTGGTACCTCCTTGAGTAGCTTAATCATCAACCTGAATTACTTCTCTGGCAATTCAGATATTTCTTCTTGGTTTGGATCCATTGCTGGTGAGCTAGTGTGATCTTTTGGAGGTGTTAAATAATCTTTTTTGTCATATTACCAGAATTGTTTTTCTTGTTCCTTCTCCTTGGGGTAGACTACATCAAAGGAAAGATCTGGGACTCAAGAGCTGTTGTTTAGATTCTTTTGTCCCATGGGGTGATCCTGTGATGTGGTGTTCTTTTCCTTCCCCTAAAAAGTGGGGCTTCGTGGGAGCCCGACTACAGTGATTGTTATTGCTCTTCTGGGTCTAGCCACCCAGTGGAGCTCTGGGCTGGTACTGGGGAGTGTCTGAAAAGAGTCCTGTGATGTGATCTGTCTTGATATCTCCCAGCTGTGAACACCAGCACCTGCTCCGGTGGAGGTAGGAGGAATATGAAGTAGACTATGTGAGAGTCCTTGGTTGTAGTTTAGTTTAATGCACTGGTTTTCTCAAATGCTGGTTATGCTAGCAGTGAAGTTGTCATGTGGACAGGCTCAGGACCTCTGATTAGCCGGGATGGTACAAGTGAAGGAATTAGCTATTGTTTTCTTCTTTCTTGGAACAGGGTTTTTCAGTTATCAGTGGCTGTAATGGCTTCCTTAAAAAACAATAGCAATAAGTGCTTCTTATAGTATGTTCTTAGGATATCACACAATTTAGCTCCTAGTTTTGAAATAATGTCTTTGAATGTCACATATGCACACTTCTACCTTACTAAATTTCAGAAAAAAAACTGTTCTTGCTTGAAGACCAAGATACTATTCTTATTAAATGGATTCCTGTCTTTTTTTTATACTCTTCTGACATATAAAAATGAAATGACAGCCCTAATTTATTGAGTCTTTTCCTACATTTTTAATCAGCCAGGCTCTACTTTAGTCTCACTCTTAATCTGCAATAATGAGATAGACACTTCTTCTCTAATCATGACGAAAAAGATGTTCACCTAAAAAGACATAGCAATGTGTATAGCATTCAGGTATCTGTTCAACATTTCTTTGTGGGTGGAATTAATAAAACAATTGTATCAGAACCAACAAAAACTCTTGCTTATTTTTGTGTACATTTATTTTTAAATTGTAAGAGATGTAGAGATGCGGCACTCAGCTTCCCCTTCAGGAAAGGTCTAGCTCCGGAACTTCAAGGAGTCCCAGTAACTGATATTCTCAGGCTAATAGAAACTTTGGGGTCACCTCAGCTTTCCAAACAAGAATAGGGACAGTAAGTGTATTTCCTGAGTTACAGATAATGCACTTGCAACTATTTGTGTCTTGCATATTTCTGGTGTGCCCCCAAATTTCCAGGTTATTTCACTTGTTATTTCCTTCATCTAAACTATTTTCAATCAGTAGAAAAAAACTATTGGCCAACTTAATTTTTTTCTTCTCAAAAAGGTGTATTTATACCACTTCATGTTTTTACTACTTTTTTCAATTTAGAATAGTTCTATATATACAGAAAAGTTGTGAAAACAGTACAGAGAATTCTCATAATATCCCACAATTATTTTCACTATTTATATTACACAGTAGTATGGTAATTTGTCACAACTGAGGAACAAATTTTGATACATTACTTGATGTATGGAAGAAAAAAACCTGCTGGGTGCCACTTCCTCCCGCTCACTGAATTAGGGGAGCAAAAAAGCCACAACAAAAAGAACTGTATATAAGCATTATCGTCTAGTTCATAAACATTTTTTCTAGGAAGTACAGATTAATAATTCTGAAATCACTGTGAGAAAACTAGAATAAAAAATCTAAGTAAATGGCTGGTGGATTTCGGGAGCTAAGTTTTCACTTTTGGTGTAGTAGGGTACAGATATTTACATATAAAATATGTATAGATAAGGCACATATACTTCCTTGTTCTTTTGGCTGTGAGAGCATAGATGCCAATGATATCCCAATAGCAACAAGCACACCTAGAGTCAAGAACTTGTTTTATAATATCATTTTTTTATTACAACATAAGTGCAATACCTATAGTATGCAATCCCATAAGAGCAACCAGGAATTCTTGGGGAAATCACTGACTCTAGGACTCTAACTTCTAGGATAAATGATGGATTCTTAATTTCCATCAAGAGAAGGAAATTATCAAGGTAAACCTGGAACATCTTGTAGTGCCAAACAATATTGATTTAAAAAAAATTAAAAACTTTGATGGAGATGTGTGAAAGAGAAAAAGGAGCCAGCTGGATAACCTCCCAATGGCAATAGCTAACACAATTTTAGAGAAGAAAGAAAAAGAGAAAGAGAGAAAGAAAAAAGAAAAAGAAAGAAAGAAAAAAGAAAAATAATTATTAGATTATAGAAAGAAAGAATTATTGGATTATAGAAAGAAAAAATAATTATTGAATTATAGAAAGAATTATTGGATTATAGAAAGAAAAAGAAAGAAAGAAATGAATTATTGGGTTATAACCCAAAATAAAAATAAATACGGCACATACTGTTACATACATATGACTGAATAAACAAATCTCATGTGGAGATTCCAAATGACCCCCTACTCTTTAAGAGTGGGCTGTTAAAGAGTTGGGGGGGTCCCTTTAGTGATAGTGATACCCTTCTAAAAAGTACAGTATGGAAAATTGAAAAAAGAGTGACTTTATAATGGAGATACTTAACAATCATTGCCTCAGCTAAATTACCTTGGTTAATATAGATAATAGTATTGTATTGATAGTATATTTTTGACATGATGGAAGAGAATAGTACATTATGGAGGTATCTGTAGTTTTCTTCCTCAGAAACCTATAACCCCAGTTTAATCAAAGAACACATCGGACAACTAATTGTGAGATATTCTTCAAAATATCTGACTAGAACCTCCCTTCCCCAATGCCATCAAGACTCTCAAAAAATAAGTAAGGTCTGGGAAACTGCCACATCCAAGAGGACCCTATGGAGACATGATCACAAAATGTAAAACAGGAAAAGATGCTGAAACAGAAAAATAACATTAGATTAAAATTAATTGTACCTGAATAAATTATGGCATGTATTTAATAAATTTTAGCAATATCTATAATGTACTGACATTAATGTCAATATTAATGTTTAAGTAATATCAATGATACATCAAGTAATGTATCAAAATTTGTTCCTCAGTTGTGACAAATTACCATACTACTGTGTAATATAAATAGTGAAAATAATTGTGGGATATTATGAGAATTCTCTGTACTGTCTTCACAACTTTCCTGTACATATATGTATAGAACTATTCTAAATTGAAAAAAGTAGTAAAATATGAAGTGGTATAAAAATAATTTTTGAGAAAAAAAATTAAGTTGGCCAATAGATTTTTTTCTACTGATTGAAAATAGTTTAGATGAAGGTAATGCAAGTTAAATATCCTGGAGATTTGGGGGCACACCAGAAGTATGCAAGACACAAATAGTTGCAAGTGCATTATCTGTAACTCAGGAAATATGTTAGTTGTCCCTATTCTTGTTTGGAAAGCTGAGGTGACCCCAAAGGTTTTATTAGCCTGAGAATATCAGTTACTGGGACTCCTTGAAGCTCAGGAGCTAGACCTTTCCTGAAGGGGAAGCTGAGTGCTGCATCTCTATATTCCTTGCAATTTAAAAATGAATGTACACAAAAATAAGCAAGACTTTTTGTTGGTTCTGATACAATTGTTTTATTACTATGCAAAATGAAACTGATAAAATCTTTTTACAGTATCCCAAGGGATTGATCTCTGTTTGAGACCATGTGTTTCCTTTCTTATTAATTTGTCCACATCTGCCAATTATTTGATACATCCTACTTTTTATTCTATTGTACTAGCTGATGCTGGAATTTTTCTTCCTTTGATTAAGATTATTTCTATTTGTATAATATACTTGGCTAACACCTGCAATTGCTACATCTCTATTAATTATTAAATTTTTCATGCAATATTACCAAAAAGTATGTTTCCACCAAAAATACTCACAAAATGCTGATTGTTTTTAATTTCAAAATCTGCCTTCCTCTGAATTACCTTTTTTTGATCCCCTGTCTGTCTTTCCCCCTTTACTGAATTTGTAAAGCAGAATCTTCCAGAACTTATTTTTATTAAATATGTGTATTTCTTAATACATATCTCCACAAATTAATAATAAAGAGAAGTTCTTAAGTATGGGCAATTGCAAAGTTTACAATTTAGTAATAACCTCAAGTAGTACAAGTACATTACGATACTTTAATAGTTTTGTGATGGTGATTGTGGATATTTGCTTATAAATTTCTCAAAATAAATTATTGAGTTATGATAAATTAATACATTAACAACTTCCAAATGATTGTTTGAATGAATAAAATTTAAGACAATTTAAGTTGCATTATCTTAGGTATAAAATCTACCCATGATATATATAGGAATATATTCAAATGTTCTGCAGTGAAATAAACATTTTTAAATACTTAATTGTAACAACGTTTACAAGCTAAAATAAAGTTAAATATGAAAACAAAGCTAGGAGGCTCAGCAATCAGGCCCTTTAAAAATAATGTATGACTTCATTACTTTTAATTAAGCATATTCAACTATTAAAATAAATGTCATACAGAGACAGTATTGGAGTTAATATTGTTCCAGAAAGAAAAAAAAACTAAATTTGGAAATTATGGAGAAGCAGACTTAGGTTCAATTTAAATGATGTGCCTAACCTTCTAGACACTGTTTTTGTATCATAACAGGTTCTTGATTACTGAAAATTTTCCAGTAGTAAATAGATGACCCTCTTACTGTAGTGAATATCTCTATACTGAGTCATGAATTAGGTTATGAGTCCTGTATTATGATCCCTTTCAACTAAAATAGTCTATTACTACCTGTTTTTATAAATATCTAAGTGTATCATTATAAATCAATAGTTGTATTACTCACATAATTCTTTTCCAGGTGTAACTCTCAGAGATTGTTTGACCAAGCAGTGAATATTCTTTTCTTCATAAAACAACATTACCTAAAAATCATTTACTTCAAATAAATTTTCTGTTCATAAAATATGTTATAAAGATCATTTGCATTATCATAGAAAAAATATGCTTTATTCTTTTTGCTAAAAAATTGGCAATATTATGAATCAGTGAGGTTATACTTTTTATTGTTTTCTGCTGTATTTCCTTTCTGTACAAATGAACTATAAACTAAAGATGACTTCTATGTAAAAAATGTCTATATAAAATCATGCCTTATTTAATACATTAGCAACTTATATTTCACGTTTGGAATTGAAATAATATTAAAATGTATATTTACTTTCTAATGATTATATGAGAAATACTAAAATTTCAGCAGCATTGTATGCGGTAAGCTTTTTCTTTTAATTCCTAAAAGTAATATGGGTATAAAAGGTCTAACAGTCTCACTTTATCACTTTATGTCAATTGTGTTAAAATGAATACCAATTATCCTGAACTCCCACCCAGAAGTTACAGTT
The DNA here is from genome assembly GCF_029289425.2 of Pan paniscus. Lineage (NCBI taxonomy): Eukaryota > Metazoa > Chordata > Mammalia > Primates > Hominidae > Pan > Pan paniscus. The sequence continues at coordinate 44,663,763 of NC_073264.2, read as the reverse complement.
TTCACCCTTCTTTTTCTCAGACAAATTTGTACTGTAACAAAATGCACGTGTAATTAGGTTACTTTTTCATATTGCTAGCATATTGTGTAATTTATTTTATAGTGTTTCAAAATATTTTAGAGAACTTTGACCTTGGAGCCTACAGTATCGTCATGAATTTAATGATGGCATTCTCTCGTCTATCCCCCTCCCCTCCACTTTTCCTTCCCTTCCTTTTCCTTCCTTCCTTCCTCCCTCCCTCCCTCCCTCTCTCTCTCTCTTTCTCTCTTTCTTTCTTTTTGACAGAGTCTTGCTCTGTCACTCAGGCTGGAGTGCAGTGGCACGAACTTGACTCACTAAAACCTACACCTCCCAGGTTCAAGCAATTCTCCTGCCTCAGCCTCCTGAGTAGCTGGGATTACAGGTGCACGCCACCACGCCCAGCTAAAAAATTTTTCTATATTTAGTAGAGACGAGCTCTCACATGTTGGTCAGACTGGTCTCGAACTCCAGACCTCGTGATCTGCCCGCCTCGGCCTCCCAAAGTGCTGGGATTACAGGCCTGAGCTACTGCACCCAGCCCTCTTCCTTCCTTCCCTCCTTCCTTCCTTCCTTCCTCCCTCCCGCCTTTCTTTCTTCCCCCCTTCTTTCCCTCCCTCCCTCCTTCCTTCCTTCCTTCCTTCCTTTCTCTCTTTCTTTCTTCTTTCTTTCTTTCTTCCTTTCTTTCTTCTTTCTTTTCTTTTCTTTCTTTTCTTTCTTTCTTCCCTCCCTCCCTCCCTCCCTTCCTTCCTTCCTTCCTTCCTGTCTCTCTCTGTCTCTCCTTCTCTTTCTTTCTCCTCTCTCTTTCTCTTTTTCTTTCTTTCCTTTAGACAAACATTGAGAATATCATACTAGGACATGTTTCTTTCTTCTTTGGGTGCTAATAGGCCAACAGACAAATCCAGTAATGAAAGGTAAATGTAAATTTGCTTTCTTACAGGCTCATAAGCTGTTTTTTTTTTTTAATGAATGGAAGCATTTGACAACATAACAGCCTTCTCAGTGAAATTTTAGACGTCATTAGAACATTTTTCTTTCTCCATTGGGCTGTAATAGTCTAATAGAGATATCTAGCAATAAAAGGCAAATGTAAGCATACTTTCTTAAAAATGCATCGTAAGTGAAAATGTATTGATGTGGAAAGTTAGAGAACCTTAAGTTAAATAAGGTTTTGGGTTTTTTTTTTTTTTGGTAACTTTCTGCAATACATACCTCCATTTAAATAATAATAAAATGATAACAATAAAAAATGCATTATAAATTGTTTTGTTTCAGTGAATGAGAGTTTAACAAAGAAAGGCCTTTGTAGGCAAACATTGTGAATTTGTTATTACAATGTTTCTTTCTCCATCAGTTTGTATTATGCCAGTTTACATATACACCTCTAAAAGGCAAATGTAAGCCTGTTTGTTTTTTTAAATTTATTTTTATTTTATTTTAGATTCAGGGGGTATATGTACATGTTTGTTATATAGGTATATTATGTACTTGTGGGGATTGGGTTTCTAGTGTATCCTTTACCCAAATAGTGAACACTGTTATCTGTTAGGTAATTTTTCAACTCCCACCTTACTTCTAGTCTCCCCCATTTTGGAGTCCCCAGGGTCTATTATTTCCATCTTTACTTTCATGTGCTAATTGTTTAGCTATGACTTATAAGTAAGAACATGTGGTATTTGGTTTTCTGGCAATTAGCTTTATGGGATGAAATTGTCTTTTGATAGTGATTGACTTTGTTTCTATTTAAAAAGGCTCAGTATCATCATCCCTCACCTTTTCAACTAGGTAAAATATTTAACATATAAAAATTTATTTTCTAAATATGTCTGTGAACTGATTGATGTATATAGGTAATGTAACATTTCATCCCATCATTTAGTATAGGTGTAACAAATAAAACCATTCACTAGCCCCTGTGATTAGTTGTTTACAGAGTATATCACTTGTAACACTTTCTCATGTTCTCCTACTTGTTCAACTATAGCCAATTAGATGGTACTCTTGTTCATTTTGTGGAGCTGAGGTGAGCCTATATTTCAGTTCTATGGATTGCAGTCTCTGAATTTGTTGTTGAAGAATACACATAAATATACCCAGTATACAACAAAACTTTAAAACTTGCACACATTTTCTAGTTATTGTAGAATGCAATTACATTAAATTACAATTACATGAAAGTTTTACTGAAATAAAAAAAATTGAGCAAGGATGTAACAAAGTATATACTGGTTTATAATTTGTAATGATAATTTGATTTACATTTTTTCATCTCTGATTAAATTCTATTGTATTCCAGTACAATTTACAGTTTCTTTTTGAAGTTCTTCTCTCCTTGTCTTATATAAGTAAGACAATGACTTGATTCACTTAGCTATTTTTCTAAAATCACCACTTTATGCATGCCTATGGGATTTATATTTTTCTCACAGCCAAATCAATTGATTCTTATAAAATCCAAGACAGTTTTAAAAAGAAAATTTGAATATACTTTATTGATAATTAATTTAATATTGCTTTCATTCCTTAAATCTATATAAAAGAAATTAGAAACATTTGTATTACCTCTATATTCTTTTATGTGCATTTATCCATGTTACATACATAAATTGAATGAACACTTTGAAATGTATAGGAAATTCCAAAGGAGTTACATGTATGCCATCATCCACTTGCATACATGTCTTATTTAAAAGTATGTTAAACATACATAGACCAATTATTTTCATGACTCTAAATAGTTACAGGCCCAAATATTTCCATTTATACTTGAGCACCAATTGTTAAATTTATGCACTCTTATGCAACCAGGCATGTTTTTGAGAACCTCTTGGTGCTTCAGATTAGATAAAGATGGGATGAGTTCTCACCATTAAGTTCACTCTTTCATTTGGAAGGCAGACTATTATGGATTCTTAAATATTAGATACTTTCAATTTCTCTTATGAAAAGAAGTGAAATAACCTAGAAGAATATGACTGAAGTTACTAAAAAAAAAAAACAAAACAAAACAATGAAACCTATTTTGATATAGAATGTGAGAAGCTGTGACATAGCAAAAAAGGTTCTGAAAGCTCTCTTAATCCATCCTAGGGAGATTTGTTCTTTCCTGTGCAGGCCAAGAAGAATGCCCATTCTTTCACAACTTGAGGAAGATTATTTTACTGCTCTTCTTATCATCCTTCTGCTTGAAAGCACATAATCAAAACTAATGTAAAATTGAAAGCAGCTCAACTCCCTCACAAGTGAGAATCAGGTTGATTAAACGAATAAGACTTTGAAGTAAAACATGAAAACTCCTGGTAAAACTTGCAATGTTTTAATTTTCTATTCAGAATTTCAAAATCCTCTAATAGCAGATTCCATGCTATTTAAAACTTGTCAGCACTGAAGTTATTCTGACAAAACTACAATAAATGTCAGTGAAAGGGAATTTTAATAAGTAAAATAGTTTCTGCGTTAAGCTTATTTTCATCCCCTCCAGAATTCAACACCTGCTCAAGCAGCACATTACTCTGTCTCAACATAAAGAAGAGTCATATTTTTCCAAAGGTAACAATGAAGCTAGTTCAGTATTAGAGATTTTTAGAACATCAGGTTAGCATTTACCTAAGATCAACAAAGTTTAACTTAGTCAAAATAGTATAAACGACTTGCTCAGATGCTCTTGGAATATGCTGATCATATTGATAATGGCTCATTGATATCTTTAATTTTGATGATAGATAATTCTTAATAACTCCATATTTAATCTAATTGAATCTATACAGGGGAAATATTTATATTAATTAGAGAAGATGTATAATTTAGATATGTATTCACATGTCTAAATTCATCAGGCTTTAGAATCAATATTTTAATAAGGAAAAATTATTTGATTATCAGAAAGCATTTAGAATATTTAGTAGACTAAAAATAGAGTGTTGGAAGTTTCTTATTTTCTTTCTGCATTCATTTACCACTACTACTTAAGAGTAAGGCTTTTGTATTTGTTATCTACTGCTGCATAACAAATTACCCACAACTAGCAACTTAAACAATTACACATTTACTATTTCATAATTTCTGAGGGTACGGTACTTGGAAATGACTTAGCTGGGTGATTCTATCTCAGGTTCTTTCATAAGGATGTAGTACAGATGTCAACTGGAGCTGCTGTCAGTTGAGGTCTGGACTGGACTGTAGAACCATTCTCTAGAAGGTTTTCACAAATAGCTAAGAGGAAGGCCCAGTTCCTTGCTGGCTCTTGACACACAGTGACATTTTCACATTACACGGGCCTTTCCAAAAGACTGCTTGAGTATCCTCATGATATCCCACAGAGAGTGATTCCTTAGAGCATAAGGTCGCCACAATGCCTTGGATTACCTGGTCTCAGAATCACACATCGTCATTTTTGCAATGCTCTATTTGTTATATGGGTCAACCCTATTTGATGTGGGAAGGGATTGCACAGAAAGAGGAATAGGTTCATTATTACAAGGTTCATTAGGGTACCTAGCTATACAGAATCTTTAGCTTTAAAGTAATATCAAGACAGGTTGAAAATATCTAAATTACTCCTATTTTATGGCCATGTACTTTTTCAGAAGCTACTCTATTGGAGAAGCTGCTGAAATTGGCTTTTGAAGAATTTAAAAAATTCCCTTTCAAAAGTGCATTCTCATTTTTCCCAGTGAAAGAAGTTCATCAGGCCAGGGGAATTATTTTACATAATTTATTCATTTTCTTCTTTGTGATGAATGTTTTTATCCACTATTTCTCATATGCCTTACTCTTCTAGCATTTGAATAATTTCCATTTTTTCAGACCAACGTCTGTCTTACTTATTGACAATGAGAGCAGCAAATACTGTAACCTACTCTAACAATTTGAACCAACAATTTAGAAACATGACGTATTTTTCTATCATTAGCTACTGGCTTTATATTTGCAAGCTGCTTTTTCTCAAGAAGAATATAGTCTTCTTGAATGGACAAAATTGTATACTTTTTTTACTCCTCATTATATCACTTGAGATAATCCTGAACACAGTATAAGTACAAAATAATTCTTATGCAGTTGAATTATCTATACAAAGGTAACTGCTGATAGCATTTCAGATAATACTCTGTTTCAGAAGTTAGTCCAATTTATCTGACCCTTGAGAGAAACAGAAACCGTTCAGATGAGTAAATCCTGATGCTATCACTCTTCACCTGATTTTAGCCTACATTATGCCATTATCTGCCATTAACTGATAATGATTTTCCTGAAAAACATCGTTTTATGTTGATCACAATATCTTAGAAAACTAAAGTTCTAGAATATGTTTTATAAAACTATTCCCCAGTCAGTGTTACTTCCTTTTTGAAAGTTTTGTTTTTTTTTTTTAACTTTAAACTATTTTAAAAAAATCTTCTTCCTGGGGATTTTTTTTAATAACTCAATTAGGATTGATAGCACATTTCAAATTCACTTTTACTTTAACAAATTACTGTACCAAATTTCCTTCAGGCTGAACTTTGATTATTAATTAACACACATATCATGTAGCTAAAGGAACATAGGCACTTTATGGCAAGGGTTTTTTGTTGTTTTTTTTTTTAATTAAGTGTAACAGCTTATTCATCTCCAGTGACTTTGAGGTTAACTTTTAAAACTCATCTTTAACTTCTTCTTTATTTTGCATTATTGTGGAACATAAACTTCTGTGATTTCAGCTGACTAGTGATAATTATTATTGCCACTCACACTCCAGTAACAGCGTCTGATTCCAGAAAGAAAGCTTTTCTTTATTTGGTTATCTCATGCCCTTTATTAAACTCAGGGCTTGGTTGTCAAGTATATTAAAGTTTACAATGCTCCATACTCAGATTTTTTTTGCATTACAAGAAAAGTCAAATGAGTCTTTGGAGCCACCTGTTGGATAAGATAGATTACGTGCATTGCATATATACTTCAGGAATTTAGGAAGCTTCTGTTAATTTATCAGTATTATGTATCCTACTATGCCAGTTTGCACTCCAAAAGATAGTCACATTTTTTTTGCTTTTTTGTTTGCAGGTTTTGTGTTGGTTTTGTTTGTTTTTGTTTTTAACTAGAATTACACATCTTGATTCACAGTCTCACTTATCCTATAATGTTGTCCTATCCTCCTGGTTTTCCCCTTCCTATCATGATTCATGAAGACAACTGAATTCTGAGTCTTATCCACAAAATTAGTCACTCTTAGTCCCACCTTTGAGCTTGGAAAACAACTCAAATTTTGAGTTTGGGTTGTTTTCCAACTGTAAATGTTTAATACCTTTACAGTGTTTCAAAGTGCAAAATTTAAGAAAAAAATTCTTCCTACCACCCATATAGTGGTAGGATCAGCCTAGAATATTTTATACAAAACCTGGGCTTACATTTCAAACTAGATGACATTTAAGTCTAAATTCTCACAGGAAGGTTTGACTCTGCTAGATTCCAGTGTCAACCACATTGTAGATATAAATTTATAGTCACAACTGTTAGCCTGTCTCTTAGGAACAAGTCTGTGGGTTTTATTTCTTTTATCTTTATATCTTGATTTTATGTCAGGGGACTCATTTTTTCTACTGAGCTTTGCGGTTGACCCTCAGGTGTTTAAATAGATGCAAATTTCAGGAGAAAGGTAATGAGGTTTTTGTTCTTGCCCTGTAGGAAGGCATCTTGGCTCTTCATAAATAATCTCCTCTCCTCTCCTCTCCTCTCTTCTCCTCCTCTCCCCTCCCCTCCCCTCCGCTCCCCTCCAGTCTCCTCTTCCACAATCCTTAAGCACATCATTATGTTTTTCATGCAGAGACAAAAATAGGTCCCTCCTCAGTGTACAAATCAACACATATTTTGAAATATACATATTAATGTGTACTTGTATCAGCATACATTCATACATATGTATTTTATGTGTATGAAATATCATTTTATGTTTTATTAAAAATTCCCAGTACAAACTAGAAACATACGTTAAACTACAACTGCCAACAGGAATACCTTAAGAGCAGATAAAAGTAAGAGTTTTACTTTACATGTTGTGGACTGATAGCAGCTTTTAGATACAAACACTATATTTCTAGCTAGAAACAAAAATAATAATGACAAAGAAAGAATGTATATCATTGTATGTTTTAAGAGATAAAAATACCTCATGGACTCTCCTAGAACTTGAAATATGACCATTCTGAATCATGCTCTTTGTAAAATGGTAAAATGTTAAATCAAGTTCCTGTAAGAACAAATTATCCTGTAGTTCAGCTCTGCTGTGATTAGTTTGCTTTCCCATGCCTTTGTTATGAATTTACTGACAGACAGAAGAAACCTGTTACTTTTGCTATCATGGATTTCAGATTATTTTGCTTCAGGGAGTTGCTTTCTGATGCCATTTTCAATTTGCAATTTGGAAGTGGCCTTATGCATCACTTGAAATATAGCAGATTTTCATCTTTAAGTTTATCTTCCATATAACAAAATCTAAAAACCAGTTCTTGGCTCCCAGGTATCATTTTAAAAACCACACTTTCTGGATTAACATTTCCTACACGTATATAAAATATAATAATTATATATCTCAGTAATCAGACTGCTACATATGTATGTTTTTATGAACTAACCACTTACATTTAAACTGACACATTTAATAATTACCGAATAACCTGATGTCTATAACATTCTATCCCTTTTAGGTGATATGTAAGTTTAATAGTTATAAAATAATATTTAAGGGAATGATATAATTATATAAAGTTGGAGAACAATAAAATAAACTGATAAAATAAATTATAAGATATATTATAAATTACTTATTGATTATACTACAGAAAACTTGGTGGACTGATGGGTACATAATCTTATAACATCATGGACAGGCTTTAAATAGAAATGACACCTCATAGCTTGTCTAACTAACCCTGTCATTGCAGTGGTTCAAATAAATCATCGTTTATAAATATTTTCAATATTTAATTGCTTGAACATTCTGAATACAGAAAAGGATAAGGTTAATGAAATTGGATTTGTGCTGATGTATTTGTGAACATGGAGAATGTCTACTCCCTTATCCTGTTTATTGGAGGACTTCCTTTTAAGAAGTGATGGCTCTCAAAAGGGATGAAGAAGTGATGCCACCTATAAGGGATGAGAAAGCAATGTGGACTCACAATTCATAGTTACAACCATGCTAGTCAATTTAATAATGGCCAAGAAAGTCTCCAAGGATTAATATCAATTTAGAGCCCAAACTGAATCTAATAGTAGTTCAATTTGTTTATTTTAATTAAAAATGATGTATATTTTATGCTGCTGACTTGCGGGTTTTTTCAGTAATTCATCTTAATGAGATATAAATATGATAAAATACGTAGATAATTCTATAGTTCAGTGGGTTTTAAAAAATTAATAAGGCCATATAATCACACCCTTATCAAAATGTAGAATTTTTGTTGTTTCCTTATGCAGCTTCCAGTCAAGTTTCCATACTTCCTGCTCTCAGATATTTTTCCTATCATCATAGATTTCTATTGTCTAATCCAGAGCTTCTTATAAATAGAATCAGACAGTATATTTTGTTCTATTTTTCACCAAAATGACTCTCAGCAAAATCCTGGCATCTGTATTTTTACGCAGATCAATAGTTTCTTCCTTTCTGTTCCTTAGTAAAATTATATTTTATAAATATGTCATAGTTTATCAATTTCCCTGATGATGAATAGCTATTGTTGGGTATTTCCAGATTTTTCTTGTTACAAATAAAGCTACTATGAAAATTCTTGTCTAAGGCTTTCTGTGGTCATGTTTTTATTTATCTTTGATAAATATCTAGAAGTACAACTCATGTATCATAGTTTGAAGAAGGTATCAAACTGATTTTCAAAGTAGATATATGCTTCTATCAGCAGTTTGTGAGTGTTTCAGTTGCTCTACAAACACAATTCGGTGTCGTCAATATTTTAAAATTATCATTCAGGTTGTGTGTAATGTTAAATCATTATGGTTTTAGCTTTTCATCTCTGGTAACTAATGATATTGATCAAATTTTTCATGTGCTTATTGGCCATTTGAGTATCTCCCTTTATGAAGTGTTTGTTCAAAATTTTCCTGCATGGGTTTTACTCAATATAATGCTATTAGTAGAGAGAGGAAGAAGACTAGAAACAAGAATATTGAAAATTTTTTCTGTGCTATATAGTAATATCCAAATTTTTGCTCTATACTTTTGAACTTAAACTGTGTCCTTGCTTTATCTGATCATTGGGGTTACAGAAAAATACCTACAGGTCTATATAATTTATATATTTCTTTACCTTTTGTTTTAAATTCGGGGGTACACGTGCAGGATGTGCGGGTTTGTTACATAGGTAAATGTTTGCCATATTTGTTTGCTGCACAGATCATCCTATCACCTAGGTGATAGCCCAACATCCATTAGCTATTCTTCCTGATGCTAACTCTCCCCCATGGACTCCAACAAGCCTCAGTGTGTGTTGTAACCTCCAATGTGTCCATGTGTTTTTATCATTCACCTCCCAATTATTAGAACATATGGTGTTTGTTTATCTGTTTCTGCATTAGTTTGCTGAGGATAATGGCTTCCAACTCCATCCATGTCTCTGCAAAGGACTTGATCTCGTTCCTTTTTATGGCCACATAGTATTCCATGATGTATATGTACCACATTTTCTATATCCAGTCTATCATTTATGGGCATTTAGGTTTATTCCATGTCTTTGCTATTGTGAATAGCACTGCATGAATATACACTTGCATGTATCTTTATAATAGAATTATTTATATTCCTATGAGTATATGCCCATAATAGTATTGCTAGGTCAAATGGTATTTCTGCCTTTAGGTCTTTGAGGAATTGCCACAGTGTCTTCCACAATGGTTGAATTAATTTACACTCCCACCAACAGTGTTAAAGCATTTCGTTTTCTCTGAAAGCTTGCCAGAATCTGTTGTTTTTGACTTTTCAGAAATAGCCATTCTGACTGGTGTGAGATGGTATATCACTGTAGTTTTGATTTGCATTTACCTAATGATCAGAGATGTTGAGCTTTTTTTCATCTGTTTGTTGGCCACATGTATGCCTTTTTTTGAGAATTGTCTCTTCATGTCCTTTGCTCACTTCTTAATGCAGTTGTTTGTTTTTTTCTTGTAAATTGGTTTAAGTTCCTTGTAGACTCTGGATATTAGACCTTTGTCAGATGGATAGGTTGCAAAAATTTTCTCCCATTCTATAGGTTGTCTGTTCACGCTGATGATAGCTTCTTTTGATGGGCACAAGCTCTGTAGTTGAATTAGATTCCATGTGTCAATTTTTGCTTTTGTTGCAATTGCTTTTTGGGTTCTTGTCATAAAATACTTGCTCATGAAAATATCCTAAATGGTATTGCCTAGGTTTTCTTCTAGGGTTTTCATAGTTTGGGGTTATACATTTAAGGCTTTAATCAATCTTGAGTTAATTTTTGTATTTGGTTTAAGGAAGGGGTTGACTTTCAGTTTTATGCATATGGCAGGCCAGTTCTCCCAGCACCGCTTATGAAATAGAGAATCTTTTCCCCATAGCTTTTTTTTGTAAGGTTTGTCAAAGATCTAATATCTCTAGTTGTGCAGTCTTACTTCTGAGTTCTCTATTCTGTTCCATTAGTCTATGTATCTGTTGTTATACCAGTACCATGTTGTTTTGGTTATTGTTGCCTTTTAGTATAGTTTAAATTCAGGCAGCATGATGGGCCTAGCTTTGTTCTTTTTGCTTAGAATTGTCTCGGCTATTTGGGCTCTTATTTGATTTCATATGAATTTTAAAATAGGTTTTTCTAATTCTGTGAAGAATGTCAATGATAGTTTAATGGGAATAGCATTGAATATATAAATTGCTTTGGATAGTATAATCATTTTCACGATATTGATTCTTCCTATCCATGAGCATGAAATGTATTTCCATTTGTTTGTTTCACTTCTGATTTCTTTGAGAGTGGTGTGTAGTTATCCTTGAAGAGGTCCTTCACCTTTCTTGTTAGCTGTATTTCTATGTATTTTATTATTTTTGTAGTAATTGTGAATGGGAGTTCATTCATCATTTTGCTCTCTCCTTGCCAGTTGTTGGTGTATAGGAATGCTTGCAATTTTAGCACATTGATTTTGTATGCTGAGACTTTGCTGAAGTTGTTTATCAGCTTTAGAAGCTTTTGGGCTGAGATGATAGGGTTTTCTAGATATAGAATCATGTCATCTGCAAAAAAAGACTGACTTTATCTTTTCCTATTTAAATACACTTTATTTCTTTCTCTTTCCTGATTGCCCTGGCCACAACTTCCAAAATTATGTTGAATAGGAGTGGTGAGGTAGGGCATCCTTGTCTTGTGTCAGTTTTCTTTTCTTTTCTTTTTTTTTTCTTGTCATTTTATTTTATTTTATTTATTTTTTATTATACTTTAAGTTTTAGGGTACATGTGCACATTGTGCAGGTTAGTTACATACATATACATGTGCCAGGCTGGTGCACTGCACCCACTAACTCGTCATCTAGCATTAGGTATATCTCCCAATGCTATCCCTCCCCCCTCCCCCCACCCCACCACAGTCCCCAGAGTGTGATATTCCCCTTCCTGTGTCCATGTGATCTCATTGTTCAATGCCCACCTATGAGTGAGAATATGCGGTGTTTGGTTTTTGTTCTTGTGATAGTTTACTGAGAATGATGTTTTCCAATTTCCTCCATGTCCCTACAAAGGACATGAACTCATCATTTTTTATGGCTGCATAGTATTCCATGGTGTATATGTGCCACATTTTCTTAATCCAGTCTATCATTGTTGGACATTTGGGTTGGTTCCAAGTCTTTGCTATGGTGAATAATGCCGCAATAAACATACGTGTGCATGTGTCTTTATAGCAGCATGATTTATAGTCCTTTGGGTATATACCCAGTAATGGGATGGCTGGGTCAAATGGTATTTCCAGTTCTAGATCCCTGAGGAATCGCCACACTGACTTCCACAATGGCTGAACTAGTTTACAGTCCCACCAACAGTGTAAAAGTGTTCCTATTTCTCCACATCCTCTCCAGCACCTGTTGTTTCCTGACTTTTTTATGATTGCCATTCTAAGTGGCATGAGATGGTATCTCATTGTGGTTTTGATTTGCATTTCTCTGATGGCCAGTGATGATGAGCATTTTTTCATGTGTTTTTTGGCTGCATAAATGTCTTCTTTTGAGAAGTGTCTGTTCATGTCCTTCACCCACTTTTTGATGGGGTTGTTTGTTTTTTTCTTGTAAATTTGTTTGAGTTCATTGTAGACTCTGGATATTAGCCCTTTGTCAGATGAGTAGGTTACGAGAATTTTCTCCCATTTTGTAGGTTGCCTGTTCACTCTGATGGTACTTTCTTTTGCTGTGCAGAAGCTCTTTAGTTTAATTAGATCCCATTTGTCAATTTTGTCTTTTGTTGCCATTGCTTTTGGTGTTTTAGACATGAAGTCCTTGCCCATGCCTATGTCCTGAATGGTAATGCCTAGGTTTTCTTCTAGGGTTTTTATGGTTTTAGGTCTAACGTTTAAGTCTTTAATCCATCTTGAATTGATTTTTGTATAAGGTGTAAGGAAGGGATCCAGTTTCAGCTTTCTACATATGGCTAGCCAGTTTTCCCAGCACCATTTATTAAATAGGGAATCCTTTCCCCATTGCTTGTTTTTCTCAGGTTTCTCAAAGATCAGATGGTTGTAGATATGCGGCGTTATTTCTGAGGGCTCTGTTCTGTTCCATTGATCTATATCTCTGTTTTGGTACCAGTACCATGCTGTTTTGGTTACTGTAGCCTTGTAGTATAGTTTGAAGTCAGGTAGTGTGATGCCTCCAGCTTTGTTCTTTTGGCTGAGGATTGACTTGGCAATGCGGGTTCTTTTTTGGTTCCATATGAACTTCAAAGTAGTTTTTTCCAATTCTGTGAAGAAAGGCATTGGTAGCTTGATGGGGATGGCATTGAATCTGTAAATTACCTTGGGCAGTATGGCTATTTTCACGATATTGATTCTTCCTACCCATGAGCATGGAATGTTCTTCCATTTGTTTGTATCCTCTTTTATTTCCTTGAGCAGTGGTTTGTAGTTCTCCTTGAAGAGGTCCTTCACATCCCTTGTAAGTTGGATTCCCAGGTATTTTATTCTCTTTGGAGCAATTGTGAATGGGAGTTCACTCATGATTTGGCTCTCTGTTTGTCTGTTGCTGGTGTATAAGAATGCTTCTGATTGTTGTACATTGATTTTGTATCCTGAGACTTTGCTGAAGTTGCTTATCAGCTTAAGGAGATTTTGGGCTGAGACAATGGGGTTCTCTAGGTATACAATCATGTCGTCTGCAAACAGGGACAATTTGACTTCCTCTTTTCCTAATTGAATTCCCTTTATTTCCTTCTCCTGCCTAATTGCCCTGGCCAGAACTTCCAACACTATGTTGAAAAGGAGTGGTGAGAGAGGGCATCCCTGTCTTGTGCCAGTTTTCAAAGGGAATGCTTCCAGTTTTTGCCCATTCAGTATGATATTGGCTGTGGGTTTGTCATAGATAGCTCTTATTATTTTGAGATACGTCCCATCAATACCTAATTTATTGAGAGTTTTTAGCATGACGGGTTGTTGAATTTTGTCAAAGGCTTTTTCTGCATCTATTGAGATAATCATGTGGTTTTTGTCTTTGGCTCTGTTTATATGCTGGATTCCATTTATTGATTTGTGTATATTGAACCAGCCTTGCATCCCAGGGATGAAGCCCACTTGATCATGGTGGATAAGCTTTTTGATGTGCTGCTGGATTCATTTTGCCAGTATTATATTGAGGATTTTTGCATCAATGTTCATCAAGGATATTGGTCTAAAATTCTCTTTTTTGGTTGTGTCGCTGCCTGGCTTTGGTATCAGAATGATGCTGGCCTCATAAAATGAGTTAGGGAGGATTCTCTCTTTTTCTGTTGATTGGAATAGTTTCAGAGGGAATGGTACCAGTTCCTCCTTGTACCTCTGGTAGAATTCAGCTGTGAATCCATTTGGTCCTGGACTCTTTTTGGTTGGTAAGCTATTGATTATTGCCACAATTTCAGCTCCTGTTATTGGTCTATTCAGAGATTCAACTTCTTCCTGGTTTAGTCTTGGGAGAGTGTATGTGTCGAGGAATTTATCCATTTCTTCTAGATTTTCTAGCTTATTTGCGTAGAGGTGTTTGTAGTATTCTCTGATGGTAGTTTGTATTTCTGTGGGATCAGTGGTGATATCCCCTTTATCATTTTTTATTGCATCTATTAGATTCTTCTCTCTTGTTTTCTTTATTAGTCTTGCTAGCAGTCTATCAATTTTGTTGATCCTTTCAAAAAACCAGCTCCTGGATTGATTAATTTTTTGAAGGGTTTTTTGTGTCTCTATTTCCTTCAGTTCTGCTCTGATCTTAGTTATTTCTTGCCTTCTGCTAGCTTTTGAATGTGTTTGCTCTTGCTTTTCTAGTTCTTTTAATTGTGATGTTAGGGTGTCAATTTTGGATCTTTCCTGCTTTCTCTTGTGGGCATTTAGTGCTATAAATTTCCCTCTACACACTGCTTTGAATGCGTCCCAGAGATTCTGGTATGTTGTGTCTTTGTTCTCATTGGTTTCAAAGAACATCTTTATTTCTGCCTTCATTTCGTTATGTACCCAGTAGTCATTCAGGAGCAGGTTGTTCAGTTTCCATGTAGTTGAGCGGTTTTGAGTGAGATTCTTAATCCTGAGTTCTAGTTTGATTGCACTGTGGTCTGAGAGATAGTTTGTTATAATTTCTGTTCTTTGACATTTGCTGAGGAGAGCTTTACTTCCAAGTATGTGGTCAATTTTGAAATAGGTGTGGTGTGGTGCTGAAAAAAATGTATATTCTGTTGATTTGGGGTGGAGAGTTCTGTAGATGTCTGTTAGGTCCGCTTGGTGCAGAGCTGAGTTCAATTCCTGGGTATCCTTGTTGACTTTCTGTCTCGTTGATCTGTCTAATGTTGACAGTGGGGTGTGAAAGTCTCCCATTATTAATGCGTGGGAGTCTAAGTCTCTTTGTAGGTCACTCAGGACTTGATTTATGAATCTTGGTGCTCCTGTATTGGGTGCGTATATATTTAGGATAGTTAGTTCTTCTTGTTGAATTGATTCCTTTACCATTATGTAATGGCCTTGTCTCTTTTGATCTTTGTTGGTTTAAAGTCTGTTTTATCTGAGACTAGGATTGCAACCCCTGCCTTTTTTTGTTTTCCATTTGCTTTGTAGATCTTCCTCCATCCTTTTATTTTGAGCCTATGTGTGTCTCTGCACATGAGATGGGTTTCCTGAATACAGCACACTGATGGGTCTTGACTATCCAATTTGCCAGTCTGTGTCTTTTAATTGGAGCATTTAGTCCATTTACATTTAAAGTTAATATTGTTATGTGTGAATTTGATCCTGTCATGATGATGTTAGCTGGTATTTTGCTCGTTAGTTGATGCAGTTTCTTCCTAATCTCAATGGTCTTTACATTTTGGCATGATTTTGCAGCGGCTGGTACCGGTTGTTCCTTTCCATGTTTAGCACTTCTTTCAGGAGCTCTTTTAGGGCAGGCCTGTTGGTGACAAAATCTCTCAGCATTTGCTTGTCTGTAAAGTATTTTATTTCTCCTTCACTTATGAAGCTGAGTTTGGCTGGATATGAAATTCTGGGTTGAAAATTCTTTTCTTTAAGAATGTTGAATATTGGCCCCCACTCTCTTCTGGCTTGTAGGGTTTCTGCCGAGAGATCTGCTGTTAGTCTGATGGGCTTTCCTTTTAGGGTAACCCGACCTTTCTCTCTGGCTGCCCTTAACATTTTTTCCTTCATTGCAGCTTTTGTGAATCTGACAATTATGTGTCTTGGAGTTGCTCTTCTCGAGGAGTATCTTTGTGGCGTTCTCTGTATTTCCTGAATCTGAACGTTGGCCTGCCTTGCTAGATTGGGGAAGTTCTCCTGGATAATATCCTGCAGAGTGTTTTCCAACTTGGTTCCATTCTCCCCATCACTTTCAGGTACACCAATCAGACGTAGATTTGGTCTTTTCACATAGTCCCATATTTCTTGGAGGCTTTGCTCATTTCTTTTTATTCTTTTTTTCTCTAAACTTCCCTTCTCGCTTCATTTCATTCATTTCATCTTCCATGGCTGATACCCTTTCTTCCAGTTGGTCGCATCGGCTCCTGAGGCTTCTGCATTCTTCATGTAGTTCTCGAGCCTTGGTTTTCAGCTCCATCAGCTCCTTTAAGCACTTCTCTGTATTGGTTATTCTAGTTATACATTCTTCTAAATTTTTTCCAAAGTTTTCAACTTCTTTGCCTTTGATTTGAATGTCATCCCTTAGCTCAGAGTAATTTGATCATCTGAAGCCTTCTTCTCTCAGCTCGTCAAAGTCATTCCCCATCCAGCTTTGTTCCGTTGCTGGTGAGGAACTGCGTTCCTTTGGAGGAGGAGAGGCACTCTGCGTTTTAGAGTTTCCAGTTTTTCTGTTCTGTTTTTTTCCCCATCTTTGTGGTTTTATCTACTTTTGGTCTTTGATGATGGTGATGTACAGATGGGTTTTTGGTGTGGATGTCCCTTCTGTTTGTTAGTTTTCCTTCTAACAGACAGGACCCTCAGCTGCAGGTCTGTTGGAATACGCTGCCGGGTGAGGTGTCAGTGTGCCCCTGCTGGGGGGTGCCTCCCAGTTAGGCTGCTCAGGGGTCAGGGATCAGGGACCCACTTGAGGAGGCAGTCTGCCGGTTCTCAGATCTCCAGCTGCGTGCTGGGAGAACCACTGCTCTCTTCAAAGCTGTCAGACAGGGACATTTAAGCCTGCAGAGGTTACTGCTGTCTTTTTGTTTGTCTGTGCCCTGCCCCCAGAGGTGGAGCCTACAGAGGCAGGCAGGCCTCCTTGTGCTGTGGTGGGCTCCGCCCAGTTGGAGCTTCCAGGCTGCTTTGTTTACCTAATCAAGCCTGTGCAAGGGCGGGCGCCCCTCCCCCAGCCTCGCTGCCGCCTTGCAGTTTGATCTCAGACTGCTGTGCTAGCAATCAGCGAGACTCCGTGGGCGTAGGACCCTCCAAGCCAGGTGTGGGATATAATCTCGTGGTGCGCCGCTTTTTAAGCCTGTCGGAAAAGCGCAGTATTCGGGTGGGAGTGACCCGATTTTCCAGGTGCGTCTGTCACCCCTTTCTTTGACTCGGAAAGGGAACTCCCTAACCCCTTGCGCTTCCCAAGTGAGGCAATGCCTCGCCCTGCTTCGGCTCGCGCACGGTGTGCGCACCCACTGACCTGCGCCCACTGTCTGGCACTCCCCAGTGAGATGAACCAGGTACCTCAGATGGAAATGCAGAAATCACCGTCTTCTGCGTCGCTCATGCTGGGAGCTGTAGACGGGAGCTTTTCCTATTCGGCCATCTTTGCTTCGTCTTGTGTCAGTTTTCAAGAGAAATGTTTCCAGCTTTTGCCCACTCAGTATGATTTTGGCTATGGGCTTGGCATATACATTTCTAATTATTTTGAGGTATGTTCTTTCAGTACCTAATTTATTGAGAGTTTTTAACATGAAGGGATGTTAAATTTTATGGAAGGTCTTTTCTGCATCTATTGAGATAATCAGGTGATTTTGTCTTTAGTTCTCTTTATGTGATGAATTACTTTTATTGGTTTTCATATGTTGAATCAACCTTTTGACCCAGGGATGAAGCCAATTTGATTGTGTGGATAACAGTTTGATTTGCCTCTGGATTTGGTTTCCCAGATTTATACTCTTTTTTAATGTGTGTGTTTATCCCCACTGTGTAATTGGTAAAGATTCTTTAGAATTTAATAATTTAGCATATTTTCCATTAAATTAATATTTAAACAGATAGTATATAGTTATTTCATTATAATTTTTTATGTAATACTTATATAAAGATATTTTATATACTTTCAATTTGATTTATAAAATATCTAATTCCATTGCACTGAATTGTCTTTCAAATGCTTTACCATGGTTGTGTGTCTGAATTAAACTATTTTTGATAGTTTATAATCAATACAAAGCTTATAAATGGAATAATCTTCATTTATTTTTGTTATACAATATTAATATAGTATACAGGTTAATAAGATTAATGCATTGCACATATACTGTTAGTAATTCATGAAAGCTGACATTTGATGTTTCAATCATTCATAGTTTCTAAAGTACTTTTTTGTAGTACTTTGAAATGTCAGGTGAAGAGAATATTCAGAAATCCTTTCTTTAAACACTGAGATTTCTGCTCTATTCAAATGATGGTTGCAACCGTACATATAGCTATATGAAAACAGCTGTTGGGAGAAGATGATGCCAAAAAGCAGAGATAGGAAGTAGAGGGATTTTTGAGTGCTTTCAATTTTCGGTATCCAGTTATCTCTTAGATCCAATTGCACCCAGTCCTTTATATGCTGTGATTAAGTGAGTCAATAGTTTTCTTTTCTTTCTTTTTTTTGTTTTTTTTTCTTCAACGGAGTCTCTCTCTGTTGCTCAGCCTGGAGTGCAGTGGCACGATCTCAGCTCGCTGCCACCACCACCTCCCAGGTTCAAGCCATTCTCCAGCCTCAGTCTCCCAAGTAGCTGGTATTACAGGTGTGTGCCACCATGCCTGGCTAATTTGTGTATTTTTAGTAGAGACAGGGTTTCACCATATTGGCCAGGCTGGTCTCGAACTCCTGGCCTGAAGCGATCCACCTGCCTTGGCTTCCCTAAGTGCTAGGATTACAAGTGTGAGCCACTGTGCCTGGCCTATGTCAATAGTTTTCTATTTTGCCTAAATTTATCATATGTTTTCTGTTTTATTTATGTATTTCACAGTCACATATAGAATATTTGCTATGTGCCAGGCACTGATTAAAAAATTTAGGAAGATTAACCCCAAACCAACCTATGAGGTACAGACTATTATTTCTCCAAACTTTATAGGTAGAAAGCTAAAACATCAGCGAATTTAAGTAATCTGCATTTTTTTAGTTATCTATAGCTGCATAATGCTAAACTTACAGATCACCTTAAACTTAAAAAGTCAAGTATGTATTTACCTATAAATCTGTATGTTAGCACTTGGGTTTATCTGGAAGGTTCTGCCTGTTTTACCTGGGGTCACTCATGCAACTTCAGACCCTTGGCAGCTCTCCTGGGGCTTACTTGTCTCACGTGGTTGTACATACATAATTGTCAGTTGATTCTGGCTGTCATCTGCAGCTCCTTTGTTCTTCTCAACAGGGCTGCTCATTTCTAGCTAACTAGCTCTAGATTTTCTAGAAGGTAATTTTTGGAAGTGTTACTAGAGGATGAGAGTAGAAACTAAGCCTTTTGAAGCTTAGGCTCTGAAGTTTAGCAACATTACATATTTTATATTCTCTTTTTCCAAGCAAATCAAAATGCAAATCCAGATATATGGGATGGGCATATAGATTACACCTTATTATGCAGAAGTCCTATAGCTACATTCCAAGGGAATGTGCACATAGGAAACAAGGAATTATTGTGGCCATTTTTGCAGACTTCTGCTACACCAAACAAAGTTACATAGCTCATGATTGGTAGAAGAAGTCTTGGAGTCCATGATTTTAACATTATATTGTGATGCTTTCAGTGTAAGCCCATGTCCTCACTTAGATCCCATATTTCCCTTCATTAAAAGAATATCAGAAATGATCTAGTGTTTCAATATATTTTGTTTAACATGCAAATTAAATTATATTATTTAATTATTAAGTTATAAAATTATACACATGTGCAAATAGAGTACTTTTATTATTTTACTTATCTTTTTTGAGATGTTTATAACTTTCAGTCCATATATTCAATTGATGTATTAGAATTGTATAACAATTTACAAGAATTCAGGGTATTAATTCATAATACCCCAAATAATGCAACAATAATTCTTATAAAAATTATATAAAATTCTTGTATAAAAATTTATGTTGCATTCTTCTGGGTATTATGACTAGAATATTTCTAGCAGTGTTTCCTTGTAGAAATCATTGATGAAATAAGCTTAAGATGTGATATAGATTAAAAGAAAAATATTTTTTTTTTATACTTTAAGTTCTAGGGCACATGTGCACAACGTGCAGGTTTGTTACATATGTATACATGTGCGATGTTGGTGTGCTGCACCCATTAACTTGTCATTTACATTAGGTATATCTCCTAATGCTATCCCTCCCCCTCCCCCCACACCAGGACAGGCCCAGGTGTGTGATGTTCCCCTTCCTGTGTCAAAGTGTTCTCATTGTTCAATTCCCACCTATGAGTGAGAACATGCAATGTTTGGTTTTCTGTCCTTGCGATAGTTTGCTCAGAATGATGGTTTCCAGCTTCATCCATGTCCCTACAAAGGACATGAACTCATCAAAAGAAAAAGATTTCTTATGACTAGATCTTCAGTGATTCAGAGATCACACTGTATTAGAGCATTGAAGTTTTGTTTGTTTGTTTGTTTAACAAAAGTAATTATAAAGCCCACTTCTGGAAATCTTTTTATAGTATATCAAGGCAGCAAATACAGTCAATCCTCTTTAAATATGCCTTACTTAAACATATTATTAATTCCATTTCTTGAGCTAGATTGCTTATTTTGAGTCAAAGTTCCATCAGTTACTAAATGGGTGAATTTGGGTAATTTTCTTAGCTTCACTAACCCACAATATCCCGATCTATATATAGCATTATAGTCATAACTTTTAGATAGATATTTTCTCTCATTTATTTATTTATTTATTTAAATTATATATTTAACATGTATGGCATATTGTTTTGAAGTGTATATATTTATATATATGTAGTTACTTCTAAGATACGGTAGGGATAAATGCTCCCCATAAACTTTTTGTAAAGAATCAATGATTTCACCATTCTTATCACCCCAGTTTCATTATAAATTTGAAGTTTGTTCTTGCTTTAACTGAATTCATGTTGCTCTGATGGGAGCTCTTTTCAAACTGATGTCTGACCCTTCTTACTGCCTCCAAACTAGATCCTTTTCAGACATATTAAAACAAGTTAGTACAATTTTATCGTGGTGCAAAAACACTTTGAAATTCATGAATAGTTTTTTCATAATATGAATTTTTTATGAATTTCTTGAAATATCTCATATACGGGTGTAAACTTTTTATGTTTTACCAGAATTAAGTTTCTATTATCCTGAAGTATAAGTTAAGATGCATTTTATAGTACCTAGGACAATGAAATGGAAAATAATTCAAAAAACTTGAAAAAATAACAGAAATACGAAAATTGTATACTAAAATATGTTTTTAATAATTCAATAAAGGAAGAACAGAGCAACAATGAAGACATGATAAAAACCAAACAAATAGCAAAATAGCAAATATAAATGTGACTACATCAATAATATCATTAAACGTGAATACACTAAACACCCCATCAATGGATAGAAATTTTTAAATTAAGGACATATGCAGGACCCATTGCATACTGTCTTTGAAAGACAAAGCTTATGTGACATTGAAAGTAAAAAGTTTAAAGTAAAAGCATGGAGAAAATTACCTTACAAACACTAATAATAATAGAGTTTGAGTTACTATACTAATATTAGACAAAATGGATTTTAAGACAAAACATATTACTAGAGACAAAGAAGTACGTACTGTAATGATAAACAAGTCCATGTGTCAGGAATGGTACTCATTAGAATGCATATACATTTAATAAAGGAGCCCCAATATGCATAGATAAGAAATTGAGAGAGTTCAAAGAACTAGATAATTTAGCAGCCACTCTAAAAGATTTTAATACCCCATATTCAATAAGTAATAGATAAATTAGACAGACAATTAACAGTTCTATAGAATACTTGAACAACACTATCAACCAGCTTGACCTAACTGACAATTGTAAAACACTTCATCTAAAGACTGCAAATGGAAAATCTATAGCTTTAATTTTTGTATCAAAAAAAAGAAAGTTTAAATCACCAATCAAGTTTTATTTTAAGAAACTAAAAAAGAAGAGCAAACTAAACCAAGTCAAGCAAAGACAAGGAAGTAATAAAGATTAAAGCAAAAATCAATGAAATAGATAACAGAAAATCAATGGAGAAAGCAATGGAAATGAAGTTGGTTCTTTTAAAATATTAACAAGGTTGACAAACTTTATCCAGAATGATGAAGAAAATGAAAGAAAATACAGATTTAAAAAATCACTGTGAACTTATAGGACTGTAGAAATTATAAGGGATTATAAATAACTTTATGCCAATAAAATAGTCAATTTAGATGACATGAAAAAAATCCCAGAGAAAAAAATACCAAAATTGAATTAAGAAGAAAAATCACCTTTCACAAACTTGTCCAGAAAATAAAGGAGGAACACTTCCCAACTCACCTATAAGGCCAATATTACCCTGATGCTAATGCTGGATAAAGTCATATTTAGAAAAGTAAGGACTAACATTAATCATGGATATAAGATGTAAAACCCCTTAAGAAAATGCCACTAAACCAAATTTAACAACACATAAAAACATATACACTATGACCAAATGGAATCTATCCCAGGAAATCAAGGCTGATTTAACATATTATAATAGATATGTATCTATGTATATATATTTTATGTATTAATACCTATTTCCTTTCATAAAAATACATGTAAATATATGCTGCATATATTTATTTTATTTAAATATATTTAATATTTACATATATATGTAATATGCATATATACAATATTTATATATGTGATTATGCATATATGTCAATATACCCATATTTAAATAAAAATATGTTGATAATAAATAAATATATAAATATAATATAATGATAATTTTCTAAAATTATATAAATACAATAGATAAAATATGTACTTACATATATTTTGTATAAAACGGAATATATTTTCATATAAAATGGTAATATACTGTATTTATAGAATAATAGAAAATTATTACATGGTAATTTGAATACATGCACACAAATTATCCTACAAAATTCAGCATGCATTTGGTATAAACATTTAAAAATTTTTTTACTTCTGAAGAATGACATTTTAGTTTAACTTGACAAAAATCAAAAAAGAAAAAGTTAAATGTGGAAAATAATTTGTATTATTTTTCACTTCAGCCTCTTGTATATGCGTAAGATTATGTAATTAAAGTTTGTTACTATTTTGCAATAAGAATAAGAATGTGTTAGAAACAATTATAGTTTAAACAGATATTAAAGTATTAATATTGGGAGTGTTACAAAATGATAATATATTCTGACAGTTTGGTTGTTTAAAATTTGAAAAAAGATGGAACAATATAATTATTCCTCGCTTTCGATGAACATTAATTTGAAATTTTTTGTAACATTAGGATTACTAAGATTAAAACCATTAAAAGCAATTTCCAATCAGATGAAAATATTATCAAGTAGCAGATTGTTTAAGTTGTAGACTCGGGCAAAACAAAACAAAACAAGTGTCTTTTTTTAGGAGAAAATAATTTGGAAAAAAATGTTATAATCATGTTTTAATTTATATTTAAAAATAAATTCTAGTGAAAATATATTCTAATTTTTCTTGGTAATTGTACTATAAATATTATTTCAAAACAGATAACTTTTGTGATTTGCAAGTTTCCAAATACAAACTCATCATTTTATTAGACCTTGCAATAATTTTAGAGATAAATGCCAAGAAGGACTCTATAATGTAAACTGAAACTAAAATTCTAAGACAACTCCCATCAATGGAAAAAATCCCCTCTTTGCCAAAAAGACCCCAGAGAAACCTTAAGAAGTGAGTTCCTGGCCATAATGGGAAGGGAGGTCAGACATGCCTTATTATATTCTCTTCTGTTTTTGAGTTTAGGCACAACAACTGAATAGCATTAATATTAAAATAGAGGTCATATGACTGACAAAGCAGATTCCTTGGGTAATAAGATACCAAATAATAAGCAAGATCTAAGGCTATGCAAGGCAAGAGTTAAGTCACACATGCAGGCCAATAATCTTACTAAACAGGTCATTTGTGGCTGATTCTGACATAGCATCCTAATCTTCCCCTTTTCCTGTTTAGAAAAAAACAAAAGTGCAGCTTACTGCCAGTGCTCATTTAAGTTTAAATAAACACTTCGTTTGATGATGAAGCCAATCTGACTGATTTTCAATGTGAAAATAAAATATAGAAACTGTTCTTGGAGTTATTTCTCAAGAAAACAAACATCAGAATTGTCTATTTCAGAAAAATTAGATTCATCAAATGAATCTTTGGCCAACAACTGTTCAAGCATGATGTTAACATCACACATAGGAATGCTACATTTTCTAGGATTTGACATTTTCAGTGATCGATAATTATTATATTTTGTAAATGGAAATACCACTACTAAAATCAGAATCCTATAAGTAGAAGGATGCCTTTTGTTTTCAAAGTCAATATACTGAAGTAATGCAAAAATAATAAGAAAGCAGGATATTTCATGGCAAAGTTATCTCAGGGTAAATGCTGCAGCCACAAGTCTTTAAGGAAAAAAGGAAAAGGACCAAACATTCCTGTCTGCTGAACCCAAGCTTTTAAACAAAGTTTTGTTCCTTTACTTACAGATAAAAGAATCTCTGAATCTATCTATGACTTAGAAACCTGTATTTCAAGATGTCCCACCTTTTTGGGCAAAACCAGTGTATACTTTCCATGTATTGATTTATGTCTTTTCCTGTAACCCTTGTCTCCCTGAAATATATAAAACAAACTATAAACTGATTACATCAAGCACAGTTTCTCAGGGCTCCTTGAGACTGTTTCCCTGGGTTGTGGTCACTATATTGGCTCTGAATAATCCTCTTTAAAATGTTTTACACAGTTTGGTTTTTCCATGAATAATTAGATGTACAAAAATTTCTATGATTATAAGCAAACTTTTGAATGTCTATAATTTGTCTTCATAAAAAATATACACATAACTCATAGTTTATTCACTGCATATTGTTTTATAAATATATATCAAACAGTTTCCCCTTAGAATATATCTAGTAAATTTTAATATATCACATTTTATTATCAATATTTTTGTACAGATGAGATGAATTTTTGAAATATTGATCATGAAGAAAAATGCGGAAGTTCATATGGTTTACATTAAAATTTCCAGTATGTCAGTGTAGACTAGGATTAGTAGGTCTTTCCAGTTGCTAATAAAAGGAAAAAAATAATAGATTATTGGTAGAATTGGTAGAATAAATCTTTAACATATTCAACTGAACCTTAAATTTTATTCAGAGGTTTGGATCCAGATTGAAGAAAGCATATAAAGATCTAAAAAGCAGTAAGAAAAAAAAAAAAAAAAGCATTCAACAACGGATCTAACAATCACTAAATTAATTAATCACTGATTCAGCTAGAGGTGGGAATAATGATGGAAAAGTAGAGTCATTCTGATGATAATCAAATTATTAGAATAACTTATTAGAACTTGGTTAGAACTAAGTTCTATTATTTTGGATGTTCTTGTTTCCATCTGCTTATTTGGTTACTTGTGTCTGTGTGTGTTTTACCCATATTTTTAATAAAGAAGCAACAAGCCAAAGATCACTGATGAACTCTCCTATTTCTCTATGTCTCTTTGACTTCTGTAAAAACAAATATAAGTGAAAAATAAGAGGCTTAATTCTATTTATTAACAGTAAGGTAAAAGATTTCTGTCCCTCCCCTTTTTCTTAGAGCATTTACTTTAGAAAACCAAAAATTGTAAGTACTTTCTCTTCTCTTTGAAATGTATATAAATCTGTTAGAAAACTAGATAGGCCATTTGTCAGCTGTAGAACACAGAGTTATCTTTCTCAAAGACCTGGGAATCATTTGCCTGAAATGTAAAAATCAAGACGATAGCACCCCTATCTCCCAGTTTCTGTGGGAGGGCAGGAGCTCAGCTTCATTGAGCACCTTGCTCCAAGTTGCAAAACTACATTCCATCACAAAGATATGAAAATATTTTTTTCCCTGGATAAAGCCAATGAGTTATCACAGATGTCCTCTCTAATTACCAGGTAAATCTAGGATAAATGCTGCATGACAAATGGTGCTGTCAAGTCCTCTTACTTGAAGACTAGTTATTGTTTATCTTGAGAACATGCGTGTAATGGCTTTTATGTGCTTGGCTACGTAAATGGGTAAACTTTTTTTCTTTGTAATCTCTTAGCAGATTGTGATGCTCATCACATCCTAGTTTAATGTTCAATAATAAAACTTTTTATATTTTACTACTCTGTGGAGGTTTTTGAGTTGGGAGAATATGTTGTTTTTACTTGTCATTTCCTAAAACTTTCCATAAAATTTACATTTGTAAGTACAGATATCTGAAGTATATGACAAATTAATTCCCTAATTAAGTATCCTATGTTTCAAATAGACATATGACTGACATATTTGATAAAGTGTCATTTTATAGAACAAGAAGGCTACCTTATCAGGGTTAATGAAAGTCCCAAACCAAATATCTTTCTCCACGTATGAGCATTAAACTAGACATTATATATTCCATAAGCATCTCAAATTCAACATGTCCAAATGCAAAGATGGTATCTCATCTATCCAAACCTGTTACTGGCCTCGTTGAATGCAATCAACCCTGACTCATGTCCAAAAAAGAACCATTATGCTTCATCAATTTTTTTCTCATGTTTATCTCAAATCAATCATTGAAGAATGTTAATTGTACCTACACAGCTGTAAAATCTATTAAATCTTCTCTATTGCTAGATTCATCATATTATTATAAGCCATCATCATATGACACTGGATTAGTACAATAGCTACTTAAATGGTCTTCCTAAATTCATTCTTGTCCTTATCTTATCCTTCTGCACATTTTGGCTCAAGCTTCCCCCCCCCACCCAAAATGAAAATATGGTTTTTCCAGGCTTTAATTTAAAACGTATTTTAAAATTTCTAGTGTGAAATTAAACCAAATATTTAACATTTTTTAAGAACTTTCTTCCTTTGCTCATATTTGCATTCTTAAACTTGTTCCATCCCAACCCATTAATTTTTCAGTTTGATGACATTAAGCTGCTTTCTATTTCTCACTCATCATGTTTGCTTTCCTTGCTTTTTCAAGCTTACAGCAATGTTATTTAGTTCATTGGAAGACAATTTACCTCTACGTGGTTGGTATCTACCCTATGCGTTCATAGTGCCCTTTACTTCAAATCTAATGACACTTATTTTGTTGTATTTTGAGTATCTGATACCTCTAAGTGTCACCCACACGTCTCTAAATTCCATACATAAAAATCTTTCTGTCCAGTTTATTTATTAACCTTATATTTATTAGGCAGGGACTTTTCTCAGACTCAAAAATATATGGTGCAACCAGATTCTAATATTCTTGATCTCACAAAATTTACATCTTCTCTGAAGGTAAAAGACAATAAATTAATGAAATATAAGATATTTTCAGATAGCGATAAGTGCAAAGAAGGTACTAGAATAGTAATATCCTTCTGGACAGTATAATCTTAGGAAAGTGCTTTCATCTCTCTCAGTTCATCTTCTGCTGTAAAGGGGGTAATTACCCCCTCTGCTGGAAAGGGGGCAATTACAGCCTCTGCTTCATTTTTGTCTTCCACTTGTGAGAAGTGAATGAGAGGGATGTTTCTAATTTACTAAAAATATTGTTTGGTTTGGAGTAAATAGTTAATCTAGAAGTTGTTTATGTTAGTTTTGTTAATTGAGATACTGGATTTCCAATTTCGCACATGCTCATGTGTATTGTCAGTTACATCTTTTGAAAGGAATCAGGTACTACCTTAGGTAGAATGATTAGAGAAGACCTCTCTGATGTCGTTTGTCCATCATCTCACATAATTCCTGGTATGCAGCATGTAGACAATAATTGTCTGCTTATAATTAGAATTCATGAACAATTAAAAATATTATTATTTTTGGATGGCAAACTGAGTTGTAGACTTGTGAAGATTTCTAGCAGCCACCAATCAAGACTTTTCATTCAGCTTCCAGTATGTTGAGAGGCCGCTAAACCAGCAGTGGCAGCTTTTTAATTCTAATTTTATATTCTTTAAATTTCATTTTCAGGGTTTATGCTTGAAGTTATGAGTCCAATTCTCAGTGGTTTTCAGAAAGTGCTATGGTGTCTGCTAATTATTCCTTATTGGTATCCAAGACCTTGCTCTTTCAGTTCTCATAATTTGTGAAAGTACCTGTTTATAACTACCTATGTAGAGTGCTTTCTGTTTCCTGTAGTACTTGACTTGGATGATACCAGAGATAGATGCAGGAAACAGAGGCTCAAATATGGAAATCTGGATTTCTTACTTGGCCTGCTTAGAATGAAATGACCTGGTGGTTATACCTAGAGGATGACAATTGTGTAGTCTATGAAAACCAGTGGCCAAAAAAAAAAATATACTAAGAAAGCCATGGCTTCAGTGAATAGAGTGATTGTCATGTTGGAGTATTATGGTGAAGATGAAGAATATAAAAACTGACAGGTGGGCTAGCTGCTTTTGAAAAGCTGAAAGAAAAACAATCACAAGCACTGGGCTATCAATTCACAGCTCAAGGCAGACATATATACATATCAAAGGTAATAAAGCCAGCCATCAGATGCAGTATTATCTTGTATACTATTGAGTTAAAAGATAATTAAATTCATAAGTTTCTTTGTCTCTCCTGTGAAGTTTAAATCATTGGTTGAGAAAGAGCAGGGCTTGACAATTGGAATGCGGTCATTTAGGTGGATTAATGTGGAAATGAGTTCTGTGCGTCCAAAACCCCTGATTCCCCCTTGAGGTCTGTTCATCTTTTGGTGGAGTCCTTTTAATTATTCAATGGATATAATTGCTTTGGAAAGAAGTGCCAGCCTGTTTTACTGCACACTCCTACTACCTCATAGCCACTAGGCCAATAAGTAGATTTCTGATAAGTTTGTCTCAGGAGGCAAATAAAAAGATCAAGATAAATATGTAGATACCAAATATTAAAAATTTTTCACCATTTATATTGGCAAAAAATCTGAGCAGTTTATGTGAGAATTTATCCTAACTGTTCCAGAAAGAGAAGAAAATAATGAATTAGGGCATTTTAATCAATATGACTATATTTACTTGAAATTCTGAATGTAATGTGCCACCTAGAGTAGTCAGGAGTGGTTCCAACAGTTGACTCAGTTGCTTGACTATAACAGAGTCTTAGAGTTGGAGGTGGTCCACACTAAATTAATATGATATACTAGACATTTCTTGGCATAATTTACAGATGTAACTGATCACTAGCTCTGAATACATGCTTAACTTTGAGGATGCATAATGGCATGTACCACCAGAGGTAATGCTTGGAGTCAAGTGGGAGAGTTTTGACATGAATCATTTCACAGAAGATTTGGTGGTTAGGAGAAGCCAAGGATTAGCTCTTAAACCAGACCCACCCCACGAAAGGAGAATAATAAATGCAATACTGCATTCATGGGGAAAGTGCCACGATTCAGGTTGGTTATTACCATCACAGCTCCATGGAGTGTCTGTTTGGCCTGTACAGATGAAACGTGGCAGGAATGGGAAACAAAGCACATAAAATCTGATGATGACCCCAATTGCTGTTCCAGATGTAGTCTCTTTATAGGAGCAATTAGCATTGCCCCTGGCACCTATTACACAGCTATAAAACTGCCAAAAGATTTTGTTCTCTACCAATGAGTAGAAAACACCAGCAGCAGTTGGCTTTCAACTTGTAATGACAGCACTAAACCTCTATTGTCTCTTTCCCCTTTACAGTTTTCCCTCATAATTTAGTTTGTGTGATTCGAGAGTAACTGAATATCTCAAAAGACATTATGCTGGCTCACCACATTGATATTTACAAGCTGTTAAGACATGATAAGGCAGAAATAGTTGATAAACTCTAAAATTTTGCAAGACACATGCTTGCTTAAAGAAATAACACCTATCAAATGTCAGGGGTTTTCTACTTTAGTCATGATTATTGGTGCTTCTGACTTGGCATGTATTAGGATTTCCCCTTTAAAGTGAAAGGCAAAGTTGATGCCCATTTCATTCTTTGGAACTAAAAGTGGGGCACAAGTCTCATTATCCTTATTTCATTTGGCTTGGGAGGTAAGATATGACAAATTGATTGTGTTCTCTTTTGCCAATGAACTTTTAAAGCTACAAGATTTCAGATTGGGGGTTTGGACCTCACATAGGCTCTGAGAACTGGCCCACGCTGTAGTGAGCGAATATAGCTCTGCCATATATGACTTGGCAGAGCCAACGACACTCAAAATTCCTGTAGCATATTAGTACATGTGTACAGTCTGTGGCCAGGTCTCAAAGAGAATTAGGTTGTGTGTCCTTAGAGCTTGGAGAAAATCCCTCTGGGCCTGAGGGTAGACTAAACACCACTGGCTTACAAATAAGCATACAAATTAAGCTGACCAATGAATGGGCATTATCTAATCCACCCAATCAGAAATGTGTGACAGTAGTCCTGTACCACCAAGTAAAAATACTATAGAGAAGAGCCTCGAGTTTGTCCTGAAAGCACACATAAGATGTCCAAGCTCATGGGTCATGCTCCCACAGTGCCTATTTTCATTACATTGCCCTTCACCCTCAGCCCACTACCATGGCCTCCTGGTGAGAGCCATGACCAGTTAACTGAGGAAGACAACATTTTAGTCATCTTTACAGATAGTTCTGCATGATAAGCTGACACCAGCTGGAAGTTGAAAGCTACAGGATTAAAGTCTTTTTAATGAGAATAAAGCATTGAATTTACAGTGAAAGAGGGGAATCAATGGGCTGATGAGTGTGGATTTCACTGCTTTTACTCTGTTTTTCTTTTTCTCAGCTCTTAGTAACCCTTGGCCTTTTAGGATGTTAGGATGACCTTTTGAAAAATGCAGAGTCCAGCTACCAAGGAAATGAAAATAGGCACACATTTTTTCATATCTAATACTCCACACATAAATCAATTTGTTCATTTCCATAAGATATTGTGTTTTGATCGTTTAGGAGTCTTAGTTCTCAGGTGCTATGGGCTGAATTGTACTTTCCACCCTCACCTAAATTCATATGTTGAAGCCCTAACCTCCAATGTGTTGTTATTTGGAAATGGCATTGGGGAGGTAATTTAGGTTTAGTAAAGTCATGAGAGTGGGACCTTCATGAGGGGATTAGTGCCCTTATAAGCAGAGACACCAGAGAGCTTGGTTGCTCTTTCTCGCTGCCATATGAGGACACAGAGAGACGGCAGCCATCTACAAGCTAGGAAGACAGCCCACACTGGAATCCAACCATTTTGGCACCATGATCTCAGACTTCTAGAATCCAGAACTGTGAGAAAATATATTTTTCTTTAAGTTATCTGTATCTGATATTTTGTTATGGCAGCCCAAGCAGGCTAAGACATTATTCATATTTTTTTCCTGCTATTTATATCTTTTTACCTCTTATTTTATATACATTGGTGGTAATGAATGTGAACATTTAGTTCTTGGAATAAAAGGTGTTAGAGTTGTACCAGATTGTAATAGGCATGGAAGATGAATGAGCATCACCAGGCTACTGATGAAATTCTGTGGCCCGTTTCAGTGAGAGCCAGTTTTGGCAGCAGAGGAGTCTTCTTTATTACGATTTTTGATCCCTTTCCCATGACTGTAAAGCTGGGACACACAATTATATTAGTTACCTTGGAAGGAGTATGTCTCCCAATGGGTCAATTTTGTGTTGTGTAGGGAGACATTTCTGAAGTTCCAACCTCAAACTTTTTTCTTCTGCCCCTGAAAAGATTTTATGTGCTTGAGAAGTAAAAAAATATTTCTTGCATGAAAATTTTGACTTTCTGCTTTGAATCATTATTGAAAAATTAAATATGCTAATTTTGCAAAATTTGGCAGAAAAAATGGAAGCAAATAAATTGAAATCAGTCAAAATTCCATTTTCAGGGAAAATCAAGAGATAATCAACCATTATTAAAATATTTTGTTATAAATGTCCAAAAGATTTTAAACGTACAATAATATTTTCAACAACAATTATAGTCTACTTTAAATGCTGGTAAGTACCAGTGTACTTTAAAAGGATTGGTTTTCCAAGGATTTCTTTTTTTTTCCCCTCTTAGGACGAGGAAGTTATAAAAAATATGTCAGCTAAAACTTTTGAAATTACAGTGTAATTACTAAAGTGTAAAACAGGAAAAATTATCCTGACTTTTTTTTCTCTTTCCTCTGTATTCTCTCCTTGCTGGTTCAAAAATTTGCCATTGTTTCCTTGTTACCTTTCTTTTGCTTCTATCACCAATGCAGTTATCTTCCTTCCCTGTTTTCTGCTATCATTATAAGAAACCTTTAAAGCTTCATTTTTCCTTTTTTTTTTTCCTGAGCAGATGATTATTTGTTATCACATTTTTCAACCTCTATCAAGCCATAAGAAACTGAGCCAGCTGCAAATCGCCAATGTACCAATTTTTTTAAATGATATTTTTCACCTCATAAATAGATCAATGTCAGAGTTAGAATTTCTACAGAACATTCATAAAATATTGATAGTAAAATCCAGGCATTTCAATATTTTCATGTCTCAATAATAAAAACCTTCAAAATAATGTGTAGCTAAGCAAAAAATTCAGACTTTCTTCATCGTCAAACTTGTTAACATGAATGCTGAAAATATGTAACAGCAGTATTAAATTCATTACATAACCCAGTGATCTGAAATTACTTTCAACATTTTAAAACTCTGTAATATCTACTGCTTTACTCATACTTGGACCTTTGGTACAGTATATAAAAATTTAGAGTTTCAAGTATACTTTGACATTATTTTACTTAGAAACAATTTCTAATTTAACAAAAATATTTATTTGGACTACATACAGTGTATACCAAGAAAATAATTATAATAGAAACATATTACACATTCTTATTTTAAATGCACTTTACTATTTAAGAAATTGATGTATGTTCTAGCATGTAAGTAGCAACATTTTCAAAATAATTCAGTCATTTTCTTAGTTACTTCTAAAACGTAACAATTTATCTCAAAATCCTATATCTCAAATTTTATTATACATTTATAAAATTTGAACTGTTTGACATCAAATGTAAGAAACAGATTTTTAAGTCTTAAATATATCAATGGAGCACTGATTTTTTTATTTAAAGTGTGGTCATAGTTTAAACCTGATATTAATTTTTTTTGCTTTTAAAAATTATTTATGTTTCTTTTTAATGAATATAGTTGTATAGCTTTTCTTTTATATTATTTATAGCCATACACTTTCTTCAGAGTTTTATGTTTTTAAGTGGACCATTTCAAATAGTTTGAGTGTGGAATTATGCTTTCCAAAACACAAGGCATCTTATGTTTTTTAACCCATTAGCTTTGTTTGGTTTTCACCAAATAAGTAGTTGTGTAGTTAATGTATAACCATAGTACAAAGTTTTGATGACAGTCTTATTCAACATAGCATGACAGACGATATAATGTATTTCTGCATTTTTGGAGGTTTATTTTCAAATGGAAAGACAAAATTGTCAAATGTCTTCTACATTTCTTAAAAGAAGTAGAGTTTTCCTAAGTTTGATATGCTGTAAACACAAAGCACCATAAACATGTTATGTACACAGAGAGACAGGAAGGGTTACTATATAATATGAACCTTAAGGTGGTTAGTGATTCATTTGCTAGTGCTATCATAACAAGTACAACTAACTGGGTGAGTTAAGAAACATTTCTGCTTTCTCACAATGCTAGAGGCTGTAAGTCCAAGATCAAGGTGTCAGCAGGTTTAGTTTCTCCTGACACCTCTATTTTTAGCTTGCAGATGGCTGTCTTCCTGCTATGTTCTATACTCTGCCTATGAATAGCCCTGGTGTTTCTTCCTCTTCTTATAAGGACACTTGTTTCTATTAGATTAGGACCCCAACTTTTTTATCTCATTTAACCTTTATTATCTCCTTAAAGGCTCTCTCGCCAAATATGGTCACACTGGGGTTTAGGGCTTCGACATATGAATTTAGGGGAAACAGAATTTAGTCCATACCAGATGGCTCAATAAAATTCTGTGTTTTAAAATGAGTTTTCTCATGTAAGAGTTTCTTTGCCATTTAAAAAAATTCAATTCTAAGATGATATTATTCATATAAAAATGACAGTTTGCTTTGTGGAGTGAGAGATGCAGAAACACTGTGAAATGATCCAATATATTTTAGAAAATATTCAGCAACCATCTTTTCTAAATAACTAAAAAGAATATGAAATTTGTAGAAGTGTTTCAATATGACCAGTACTTTCTGTGTACATATTTTTTTTAATTTTTTATTGAGGTATAACAAATAGTATGGTATGTGAAGCTTAATAATCTTAATTTATGTAGTTTTATAAATTTGTACGTAAGTAGACACTTGTGTTAACTACCACCCAGATTGAGCTCTATATCCAATCTTAGTTCAAGGAATAAAGAAATACATATGGTCTTTTAACTTTTCTTTTTTTTAACATCCAAATGAAACAAATTAAATGCTTTAATATGCTTTGGTTATCTGAAAAACATAAATGTTTCAATGCAACCTATTCCATATGCCATAGAAAACACAAGATGTCTATTTTTTGATACCACCATATTTAAGCATGTTTATCCATTTCTTTTCAAATTCAGAAACTTATGACATAAAACATATAGCTAGAATGGCTATTTTGTATATAACAGAAATATTTATGGTGTTGTAAAACAGTGCCTGAAGAGAAAATAACACATATGATTTTAAGAATTAGACATCAGAATTAAACATAAATTTTAAAACAATAAAATATGAAACAGATGAGATTATTGTAAAACCCCTTCAAAAGCTAGTGCTGAATATTCTAAACTTTTAGGTAAATTTTATTTTCTACTTTTACAAAGCCATCTTGCCTCTGGTATTTCAAATACCTGATAATATATATTAATTGTAACACAGTCAACTAACAGTATGTACATGAGAAAGATATCTAAATAAACAACTAATCTACAGATATCAAAATTCATGAACTAGACTTAATCCATTCTACTCAAGAAAGATTTCTAAACTCTCTTGCAAATTATATTTATTCTTAATTTACATACAGTTAAGGTTTATAGTCGTCACTTTTCTAAGTCACAATTATACTATATTCAGTACATTAAAAAGAGCATAAGTTGCTAAAAACCAGCTTCCCACATTTTATGACAGCAGTGAAAAAACAGCTGAGAGTGCTGAAACACATAAGATGATAAGCCCATTCATAGGAATTTACAGGAGGAAAATTGGGTTCATTTATTTTGTGAAAAACAGGCTATACATTCCTGGGAGAATTTATGGAAACTGGAGAGATGATTTAATTGTTCATTTGATAATTATTTGTGGAGATACATAAATGTGAAAAATATTTTTAAGAATGCTGCTATCGTGTATCTTAATTTGATAATTAGCTTTTATTGAGAACTCAATATACAAGGTATTGAGCATCACTATGGGATAGAAATGATCTTAAGTGATACAGATGCAAATGTTGCTAGGTTAAGTCACAGGAAATTGCTGCTGTTATGTCAAAAGTGTATAAGTATGGAAAATTTCATATTATCCAGCCTATTAATAAGTGTAAGTTCTAGTAGGGGAACACAGACAGGTAAGTATATTTTAATGGCCTATTAAGAATATTGTTTTTAAAAATGGGAAAAAGTATGGCAGAATGCTAATAATTTGTTAAATCTCAGAATTAATTGTGAGATGTTATATTTTCTATATGTATTGTTTTAAAATGTTATCTGTATATTTCGTTTGTACTTTCTGTATGTTTGAGATAAAGCAAATTAGAAAATAATAACCAATATAAAAAACAGAATACAGATATACTTTCTCCAAGTTAATCTATATAGTCAATGCAATAAAAACATTTTTCTACTAAATATCTGGAAAGATTGAAAACGTATATAGAAGAATAAAGATCCTTAAATAACTTCTTCTTTCAAAAAGAAAAACAAAAGAATGAGTGATTGTCCTACCAGTTTATAATGAACACAATTAAATATAA
This sequence comes from Pan paniscus, assembly GCF_029289425.2. NCBI lineage: Eukaryota > Metazoa > Chordata > Mammalia > Primates > Hominidae > Pan > Pan paniscus. Next base: position 44,627,690 of record NC_073264.2, on the reverse strand, counting down.
AATGTTATTGAACTACATTAGTTATTCACAGTTAAATTATAGTTCTCTACTACTGCAGATACAATTGAATGACTAAAATGAAAAAAAAGGATGTAACTTCAAGTGTTTACAAGGATATGGAAAGAACTAACAGCTTCATACATTGCTGATGGGGGTTTAATTAATATACTATTTATCAGTATTTGCCAAATCTGGGGGTGTCTGCGTATATGTGTATGTGTATGTGTATGTGATTGAGCAACTACCAACATAGTGGTATATTTGACAGAAAAGTACTGTTCTTACTGGCATTAACAATATTTTTTTCTGTCTTTTATTTTCTTTTTCTTTTTCTTTCTTTCTTTCTTTTTTTTTTTTTTTTTTTTTTTTTTTTGTGACAGGGTCTCCCTCTGTTGCCCAGGCTGGAGGACAGTGGTATAATCATAGCTAACTGCAGCTTTGAACTTCTGAGAACAGCAATCCTCCTTCCTCGGTCTCCCACAGCATTGGGATTACAGGTATAGTCCACCATCCTCCACCACTAGCAGTATTTCTAATAGATACAACCTTGAAATGGCCCAAATGCACATAAACAGATAAAATGGATGAATGAATTGCAGTATATTTATATAATAATGGATAATATACAACTTTGATAATGAAAAAAGCCACAACTCCACACAATAATATGGATATGTCTCAAAAACATAATACTGATGGAAGAAACCCTAACTCAAAAGAATGCATTTTTTACCTTTCTATTTATGTTAACGGAGCAAAAAAAGACAAAAATAATATATTTTATTAGAAATCGGGATAGTCTTCATTCTAGGGGTTAATGACTGGTATAAAACAGGAAGATTGCTTTTCACATAAGGACACATTTTCTTACTCTTGATGCAGCTAAAAGAAGGATATCCACTTTACGAAAATTCATTGAGCTGTTCCCTTATGCGACCTCTTTTGTATACACATATTAACACTTCAATAAAAGGAAAAGAGAAACACTACTTTAAATTAATAGTTTAAAAATTCCTATAGAAATTATAAAAGAACAAGCAAATAAAGCAATGGAAAGAATGTAACACTTTGGGAATAGTAAAAAGAAAAATTTCTCATTATATAAAAAATATAAAATCAGTTCCTTAGTAATATGGTATGCAAAGATACCAAATGGGGTAAAGAACTAAATACAAAAGATAAAATTTAAAAAAATTAATATTAACTAATTAAAAATTTAAAAAGCTTTTGCTCATAATTAATAATAAGAATAGCTTTGTGTTGTAGCTGTGCAGCATGAGGAAAATATAACGAAAATTGATTGATCTTATGATTATATATATTTGATATGAAGAACTTATGTTCAGGGAATTACAGCGTAGATATGAAAGATGTCTGAAAAATTGGAAATATCAAATAAAAATTAAGAAGTCTAAAACTACATCAGATTAATATGTAGTATAGTCTTTCACATCTGGCCATGATGGAATGGAGCAATGGGATTATATATACATTCTCACAGTAAACAGTTTTCAGATATTGAACAACAAAAAGTAGGCAGGGCTAGCCAGAGATTCCTTGGAGCCAAAAAACAAAACAAAACAAACAATAAAAATTGGTAATCTCTATATTGCTCTAGTTTGCTGCTTGGAGAAAGTTCTCAGGCTGCAGCTCAGAGAGGAAAAATCCAGAGCTCAGTGGTCAGAATGAGTTAAAGAGGATTTGGGGCAGCAAATGCAATTAGAATTCACAGGGCAGAGGTGAGAGGAAGTGTAGAGATGGAGAGGGTTGTGCTGAGGGAAGAGAGAGAGAGCGAAGAGAGTAGAACTACAGAGAGAACAAGTTGCAAAGTAAAAGAGAAATAAAGATCTGGAGTGCTGCAGACAGTTTCAGGCTTAAGTATTGATCAGTGCACACATGTGAGGAAACTGCAGGGCAAATAACTACTGAAAAGAAGCAGATAGAACAATGCTCAATGTACAGAGAAGGCTAGAAATAATAGCTGGCCTCCTCATCAGCCACAGTAGGCAACCTCAGTATACCCAGAGGATTGAGAAAATTACCCAGAAAGGTATTGCCTCAGTAACAGGGTACAATTAGCTCAAGGCTAAAGGAGTCTTTTGTCTCATCTAACAGAGGTTCAAGGCTAGTTTCAAAAGAATTGAGCCATTTGAAAGTAACTTAACTGCCTCAGGCCAAAGCTTGAGAATATGAAAAGGAATATAAAATTATCCAACTCACAATAAGATGAAATTACAATATCTACATTCAGATCCAGTTTGAACATGGATGTGATAATTAGTAAACAAGGCAACTGAAATAATTATAATTATATTCTATGTACAAGAAGATAGAGAAAAGCATAGCATGTAAAGGAAAAATGTAGAAGACATAAAACAGATCCTAGTCATATTGTACACATGAAAAATCCAAGTTTTAGATGAAAAAAATGCACTGGATAAAACTAAAAGCATATTAAACACTGAAGAAGAAGTCTTATTGTAATTGAAGGTATAAAAATAGAAACAAGTGTTAAATTAAATTTGGCCTGAGGGTATCTCTGTACTCTGAATTTCTACTTAATCAATAGCAACCTAACATAGTCGAAAAACAAAATGAATCCTAACAAAGGAGTATTTTTCTTCTAACAGATAACCAGATAGCCAATCACAAGTAGCTGAGCTTCAGCTCATCACAGGCAGCCAACTGATCAAATCATGTCTGCAGAAGACAACACCTAGCTGTAACTAATTAAGCTATTCCTCTTCTTTACTTTCATGTTCTGTCTACATTCACTGCTCATTTGCTGAGCAGAGCTCTCTGAATCTTTCATGGTTCTGAGTGCTGCCTAATTTATGAATTGTTCTTTGCTCCCATAAAGCTTTTCTTTTAACATAAGATGAAATGAAGTAGATTTTTTAAAGTAGACATATTGTCAGAGAATTAATAGTATGTAAACAAAATTAATGTGACCTAGTGTAAACTAAATTAGAAAAAAGGGGATGGAAGGAAAAATATGAGTGAAAAATGTCCAAATTTGATGACAACTATAAACCTATAAATCCTAGAAGCTCAACTAGCCTCCAAACAAGCAAACAAACAAAAATTATGAAAAGAACTACAAGAAACATCAAAATAAACAATTCTGAAAACCAAACTTAAAAGCAGACTGCAAGAATAAGAACAAATATACAAATTAGTACAAATTACAGCAGATTTTTTTTTTTGTCAGAATCAAAGCTAGTTGAAAGAGAGTGGAACTTTAAAGTAGTTTTGAAAACACTTTAAACCTAGAATTATATACTAATCAAACATATTTTGAAAAGGATGGCAGAATAAAGACTTTTTTATGGCATATGAAAATCGAAAGAATTTACCATTAGCAATTACTACTTCAGGAAATGTTAAATAAAAAAATCTTCCTTCTAGCAGAAAGGCAATGATACCAGGTACAAATCTAGACTTGCAAAAAGCAATGAAGAGCGCCAGAAATGTTTTCTTTTTCTTATTTTTTTAATCTTTTTCTTATTTTAAAAATCTCTTTTAAATATTATTGACTATTTAGATCAAGCATTATAGTAAAGCAATGTGGGTTTTATATCAATTCTAGAAATACAATCTATGAAACAAAAGCACAAAAATTGTGAGGACTAAAATGAAAATTTACTATTCTAATATTCTTATATTTGGAGTAATTCTATAGTACTTGTCAATAAATTGTTAAAAATATATATCAACTTAAAAAAGAACATGCATGGACAGATATACAAGTGGTAGAACTGATAATCCCACAAGGGAGATAAAATAGAATTAGACAAAATAGTGAATTAATACAAAAGAAAGAAACCAAAGAAAAATAGTGAAGAATGAGACAAAATGAAAAAGAAAAAATTGATGTTAGAGTTAAAACTAAACGTATCAATAACCAATTTTCTTCTAAATGGTATATATACCCCAAATAGAAGATAGATTAAATATAAATCTTTTTTTTTTTGGATTTAAAATTTTATTTATTTATTTATTTATTTTTTTATTATACTTTAAGTTTTAGGGTACATGTGCGCATTGTGCAGTTTAGTTACATATGTATACATGTGCCGTGCTGGTGCGCTGCACCCACTAACTCGTCATCTAGCATTAGGTATATCTCCCAATGCTATCCCTCCCCCCTCCCCCCACCCCACCACAGTCCCCAGAGTGTGATATTCCCCTTCCTGTGTCCATGTGATCTCATTGTTCAATTCCCACCTATGAGTGAGAATATGCGGTGTTTGGTTTTTTGTTCTTGCGATAGTTTACTGAGAATGATGATTTCCAATTTGTGTAATTTAAATTTTTATTAATGAACATATATTTTTTCCAAATAATGTTCAATTTTGGTAACTCTTTTGTGTAGTTTGCTGTTATTGGAGAGAGACTTCTACAAATGTTAACTTAAGTGAGTTAATAGTATTCTTCATGTCTTCTATATGCTTATTGGTTTTCTCTTTATTTGTTCTATGAATTATTTAGAAAGAAGTGTTGAAATATTTTAGTATAATATAGATTTATTTATACTTTCAGGGTTTTGTTTTTTTGCTTCATTTTGGATCTCTGCTTTGTGGTGCATGAACATTTAAGATTTTTATTTTCTTTTGAAAAATTCTCATCTTTATCATTAAATAATAACCTTTTTTTCTAGAAATATTACTGTTTTGAATATATTTGTATGATATTATTTTGGCCTCCTTTGCTTACTATAGTTAGTGTTATCACTGGATAATTTCCTTTCTTATTATGCTACCCTATTTGTTTCTTTATACTTGAAATGCCTTTTTTGGGAAGCATATAATCTGAATACTGCTGTTACAGTTAAAACTAGACTTTTAGATCATTCTTGGCATAAAATTATTCCTCAAAACAAATCGTACTATTCTTGTCTTCAGAAGTTTATTTACAATGACTTTTTTCTTTGCCTTTTCCTATTATTATTGCTTTATCTAAAAAAAATGAAGAAACAATTTCCTGTGTAACTTATCTAACTTCTTCTTTAGATTGCAACGTCTGACCTAGTGATGCATTTCTCTGTCCTTTAAATATTTTATTACAATATTGGTCTCCAAATGTCTTATTTAGAGCAGTCTTTTGATGTTAGAAAATATATCTGGCTGAGGCCAAATATTTTGTTTCTCTAGTTTCTCCATTGCATTCTAGTGAATCACTCTCCTATCTTTAAATATTTTTAAATATTTTATGCTACAATTTTTTTTGAACATTCAAATGTTGTTAGGAAATGTGAGGCCAATGTTTATTTGCTCACAACTTAAATATCGTAAAATATCTCTAAATCTGCCAGACTTTTAAATGTATATTTATTGTTCTGAAAAAAGTTTTTCCTAATTATCAATGAATATAATAAATAAATAACACTGAATTTACTGGGAACTAAGGTGAATATTTTGTTGGGGGCATAAGGAGGAAGTATGGATCCCAACTAAGTGGAAATAACAAGAGCAACAACAACAAGAAAGCACCAGGTTTCTGGCTGTACACAGTTGGGTTACCTAGTGTTTGTTAGTCAATTTCCTCTTCATCTTTCTTCTATGAAACTATGTAATTTGTAATTTCTTCTACTTATAACTATGCATTTATTAAAAATTGTTATGTTGACGACTTTCTGGAAGTATGAAAAATGGCTGAAAACCCTGAAAATCTCACAAAAATCACGGAGCAGAAAATGTCTGTAAAATTAAATAGAAATAATTTTATCTTTTAATTAAATAACTGGTTAAAATGGTTTAGAAATCTCAATTCCAAGCACAAAATTTTATAGTTCAAATTCTATAAGCTGAATAATCAAAACAGGAAAATTGGAGCACTTAGTGGCAAGTGAGGACTTTGATGAAATTGACTTCTCTGAAATATGGGAAAAGAAAAAGTAGAAATTAATTATAGTGGAGACACAGTTTAATTATATATTTGAATAGTAACAGGCAGACAAGAAGGAGACAATAAATCCATTAAAATATACTTAGATAATAGAAAGCACAGGTACTGAACACGTGTAATTTTAAGGTACCAAAGAAAGGAAGAGGAGTTAGAATATAAAAAAAAAATGGAGAAATACATCAAAACATTAGAAGGACAAATGACTGAATAAATAAAAGAAGAGACATGAAAACAATTAAGGGGCATTAAGTTTTCAAGGATTATTTAAGAGTTTTCAAAGCCAACAGTGTAGTTAACTGGCTTCACATATATTATGCTACAATAGCTCTAATTTTGAAGAATAATGCAAAAATTCTTGATAACTCAAAGCCAGTAAATGATATAGAGAAAAAACAGTAAGTGCTGAAACCTTATTTGTTGAACCAAATGTCATACAAATGTTTAAACTAGTAAAATAGTCTTATACATGTGTGCTCAACAATTGAGGAATAACTTTTAGCAGTGCTTACTTCCTCAAAACATAGCCTCTTGACGGACGTTCTCACATTTTCTATTCCTCAGTTTCTGTCTAGATTGCGTGTGTTGCTTTTCACTACATTTAATTTTTCTTGTACATTTGAGAGGGATTATGAATATAAATTTTTTTTTGATTCTGTGGAAAATTGTGTTACATTCAATTTCTATGAGGCTAGTAGGGTAACTATATATCCAGTAAATATTGATCTATATTTTTTGACTTTTTAAGACCTTAAAACTACAGATTGTTACATTGTAAAATAAATTCCTTATTTTACTTAGTCACAAGAAATATATAAACTGAGATTATCATGTGGTTTTATGGAATTATAAGATCCCATACATATTTCTTTGAAATGGATTATAAGTATGTAATAAAATAGGCATGTTTATAGTACAATGCATGGTAATTTTCTTTAGAAATCTATTACTTATTAAAGGATTAATAATTTATTGAAATTCTTACTAAAATAAATCAATCTGTAACATCTATAACACTTCAGAAGATTTAGCATGTTTTATGCTGTTCACATTGTTTTGAAACTCAAACAGTATTCAGCAAATGGCTGGAAGAGGAGTAGCACAGACTCCTGACTACCCAGAGGCCTTGTTGCCATATGATACTGAGAATGGCAACTATCTCCTTGGATCTAAGTTCAGTGTCATCCTGAGCATAGTTTGATTTAGCATTGGGACCTTCTTGGGGCTTTCTTATTTAAATTACCAGATTAATCTCCCCAAGGATTACAGGAGTCTTATCTGTAAATACATGTGATTTTCCCATCTTGTGCTCACTCACATCAATAAAGAGTGATTCCAGACACTGTTTTATTCCTGAGAGAATAAAAAAACAACAAAAGGGCTATTTTTTCATTTAGAGAAAGAATATTAAAGTTTCACCTTAATATATGTAGCAACAATATGAATCCAATGAGGGAGGGTTTTCCACTCTGAAATATTTCAACTACTAATGCAAATTATATTTTAATAACTAATGGAGACATAACTAGGTTTTATATTTCTAAATATTAGAGCTGTTATTTTATAGATGTTAAAATATTCTTCTTGTGCAGCTATACACTGTGTCCTGGGAATAGGTTATGTAAAAAATATGGAGAAATTCTGAAGATAAGCTGGAGGCAGAGCTTATTACAATGGAAGGTATTGGGAAATAAAAGTTCGGTCTCTCAGTGAAACTTATAGCAAAGGTAAATTTAAAAAAAAGCCATTTCAGATGAAAGGAAGAAACTCACCATTTTTCTAAACATATTTAAGTCAGACTGTATACATATAATGCTATGTGAGATGAAGAAGTGACATAATTCCAGCACTTTGGGAGGTTGAGGCAGGAGGATTACTTGAGACCAGGAATTTGAGACCAGCTTGGGGAACACAGTAAGACCTGGTCTCTAGAAAAAAATACAAAAACTAATTGGGTATGTTGTCAAGCACCTGTAGTCCCAGCTACATGGGAGGCTGAGGTGGGAGTATTGCTTGGGCCTGGAAGGACCAGGTTGCAGTGAGCTGTGATCATGCCACTGTCCTCCAGCCTCAGCAACACACCAAGAACTTGTCTTTAAAAAAAAAAAAAAAAAAAAAAAGTGGCAATAAGGTTTATTTTGAGCTAGTAACTGAAACTCAATGTGTTTTTGGTCCTAAAATTTAAAGCAATTAAAATAAGAATTAAAGATTTATTAGCAATTTTTTAAGTCAAAAACAAAAACAAAAACAAAACACAAAGACACAAAAGCTTGAGTCTTATAAATCTTTCCTATCCATAATTACTGGCACTCATCATCATTTCCATTTCCATTTCCAATCATTTTATTCCTCATTTCATACTTATACTTTATTCTTTCTTTATGCCTGGAATTATAGCCTCTGCTCTTTCCTTAACTCTCATTATTTTTAAATATAGTGACTTCCTTATAAAAGTCTCCAATGTGTCTGTTAAACTTTACATGAAATGAAGGTAAACATTGCTTATGATTCATTAGATGTGAAAGTTTATGAGCCATATTTCATAAACATTGCTTATGATTTATTAGATGTGAAAGTTTATGAGCCATATTTTCAACTAAGATTTTAAGCTAAATCTGCAACAAGGCATGAGAAGAATGAGTGGCTTTCAGAGACTATAACTACACTGTTGAAATGTGATTGATCCATTATAAAACAATAACTTTAGCCATATATTTAATATATGCATTTCCCTATTTGTTTTAAAAATAAAATGCTGATTACTAAAAAATTCTTAAAGTTTTTGAAGAAAATGGGTCTAAATATTTGATAGTAATATAATTAAAACCATGTATATCTTTTCACGGACAAAAAATCACCATAATTTCAGTGACATAAATGAAAGTTTAAAAAGTTATTTATGGGGCTAGCATTCTTCTGATACCAAAATCAGGCTACAGGCCAGTATTATTGGTGAACATAGATATAAAGCTCAACAAAATGCAAACTGAATTCAACAACACATTAAAAAGATCATTCACCATGATCAGGTGATATTCATTCCAGGGATGTAGGATGTTTTATAACATATGCAAATCAATAAACGTAATACATCATATTAACAGGACTGAGAAAAAAACAATATGATCATTTCAATAGATGCTGAAATAGCATTTGATAAAATGCTTTATGATTAAAAACTCTCATATTATTCTGCACACATTATTTTGAGGTATGTTCCTTCTATAGCCAGTTATAGAATGAACTGGCTATAGAAGGAACATACCTCAAAATAATAAAGGCTGGATATAGAAGGAACATACCTCAAAATAATGAAGGCCATAATAAACCCACACCCAACAGCATACTAAATTGGGAAAAATTGAAAGCCTTTCCTCTAAGATCTGGAACATGAGAAGGATGCCCACATTCACCACTGTTACTCAACGTGATGCTGAACGTCCTTGTCCGAGCAATTAAACAAAAGTAAGAAATAAAGGGCATCCAAATTGGAATCAAGTCAAATCAGCCTTGGATGCAAATGACAAGAGCTTACATTTAGTAAAGCCTAAAGACTCCACCAAAAAACTTTAAAAAATGATAAACAAATTCAGTAAAGTTGCATGGTATAAAATCAACGTACAAAAGGAGTAGCATTTACATACACTAACAGCAAACAATTTGAAAAAGAAACCAAAGAGCAATTTTATTTACAATAGCAACAAAGAGTATCAGATAGCTAGGAATCAATTTAAATGTACAAAAGATCTATACAAAAAACCATAAAGCATTGATGAAACAAATTGAAGAGGATATGTAAACGTGGGAAGATATTTTATGCTCGTGAACCAAAAACTTAATATTGTTAAAATGGTGGTACTACCCAAAGCAATTTACAGATTCAATACCATCCCTATCAAAATACCAATGACAGTCTTCACAGAATAATAAAAACAATCCTGAGATTTATACGGAACCACAGAAGACCCTGAAGAGCCAAAGCAATCTTAAGTAAAAATAATAAAGCTGGATGCATGACACTACCTGATTTCAAAATATGCTATAAAGCTATAGTTTTCAAATCAGTATGGCACTGGCATAAGAACAGAAACATAGACTAACGAGACCAAAAAGAGAACCCAGATATAAATCCATACATTTCACAGCCACCTTTTTATTGACAAAGGCACCAAGACACACAATAGGAAAACAGCAATTTCTTCAATAAATGGTGCTGAGAAAACTGGATGACCATGTGCAGAATAATAAAATTGGACCCCTGTCTCTCACCATATACAAAAATCAAATCCAAATGAATGAAAGATGTGAATCTAAGTCCCCAAACCATGAAACTACCAGAAAAAAATTGGTAAGGAAAGAGTCCAGGACATTTATCTGGGCAAAGACTTTTTCTGTAAGACCTCTAAAGCAGACAACAAAAGCAAAAATACATATATGTAATGCCATCAAGCTAAAAGTTTTCTACACAGCAAAGAGAATAATCAACAAAGAAACATAATCCACAGAGTGGAAGAAAATATTTGCACACTCTCCATCTGAAAAAGATTAATAACCAGAATATATAAAGAGCTCAAACAATACAAAAAAATCCAGCTTAAAAATGGGCAAAAAATCTGAATAGACATTTCTTAAAAGAAGACATACAAATGGCCAGTAGGTACATAAAAAATGTTCAACATCATTAATTATCAGGGAAATGCAAATCAAAGCCACAGTAAGAGATAATCTCACCCCAATTAGAACTACTTTTGTCAGAAAGAGGGAAGAGCATATGTTGGTCAGGATGTGGAGAAAAGGGACCCCACATACTCTGTTGGTGGGAATGTAAATTAGTACAGCCACTATGAAAAACAATATGGAGCTAAAAGCCAAAAATAAAACCTCTGAAAGCTAAAAATAAAACTAAATATGGTCCAGCACCAATTACAGTACTGGGTATATACCTACAAAAAAGAAAATTGGTATATCGAAGCGATAGCTACACCTGTGTTTATTGCAGCACAATTCACAATACCCAAAATATGGAATCAATCCATTGATGTCTATCAATTGATAAATGAATAAAGAAAATGTAATATATATATATAATATATGTATATACACACACACAATAGAATATTATTCAGCCATAAGAGAATGAAATCCTATCATTTTCAACAGTTTGGATGGAACTAGAGGTCATTACATTCAGTGAAACAAGACAGTCACAGAGAGAGAAATATCACATGTTCTCACTCTTATGTGGGTTTCATAAAGATAGAGAGTAGATTTGTGATTATCAGAGGCCAGGTAGGGCTAGGAGAAGGAAGGGATATAAAGGAGTTGATTAATTGATACAAATATACAGTTACATAGAAGATATAGGCCCTGGTGTTCAATAGATCCATAAGGTGATGATAGTTAACATTAGTCTATTGTGCATTTCAAAATAGCTTGAAGAGAATGATTTAAATGTTCCCAGCATAAAGAAAAGATAAATATTTAAGATGATGGATATCTTAATTACCCTGCCTTGATTATATAAATGCATCAAATTATCACATGTACCCCCAAAATATATACATCTATTATGTATCAATAAATAATTAAAAACACATTAGGCTGAAAACTATTAAGATTCTGGGTGATTTTATCTTCTTCCTGGCATAGTTTTTTTGTTTGTTTGTTTTGTTTTTGTTTTGTTTTTTTTATTTGGCAGGCAGTTTTTCTGGAGGCAGAATTGAGTCAAAGCTGAGCTTTATTCCTTTTGAAGGCTGTTTTTGTCTTTTTTCCCTTTACTTCTAACATTTAGTGCCCTCAGTACAGCCCTGGCTATTTATCAGGACCCTCATTCTTGGTGTCATGTGAATTTCATTTTTTTTCCCTCCAGCTTTTCTAAGTCTGCTTTTGTCTAAACTTTTACAATGACACTTTTACTTTAGAATTCATAATTGTCTCAAGGAAAAAAGCAGCTCCCCCAATTGAATTTAGCTCTCTTGCTTCACCTCTTCATTTTATTCTGAGAAAGCTCACTGCCTTGATAACTCTCCAAAGCTGTCAGACAGACATCACTGTTCCCCATACCTCACAGGTTTTCTAATTTTTCTCTGCAGGATAATTAGATTCAAGCAACATAAAGCAGTCATTGCTTAAGGGTATCAATGATTATCTTTGATTTAACAAGTGCATCAATATATGTTTATGGTAGAAATTTTAGAAACTAAAAGTTAGTAAAAGTAACAAAATAAAAGCACATAGAATTAAATCACACAGACCTAATTACTATGGAGATATACTAGCTAGTGACCATGGAGATAATACTGTTTCATATATATATATACATATATATATATTTATACATATATATATATTTATTTAATACCTTACAGCATCAAATGACCAAATTAGTGCAAAGACAAGGATCAATGTCTTGAGTTTCCTCTTCTCTATTGCTAAGAGTGCTGATCTAAGAATCTTAAATTAGGCCAACCTAATCTAAGTTTGTCAGTCCTGCTTCTAAAATCAGGGCAAACAAACCCTAAAAGGGCTTTGATAGTTCACATATTTAAATATCTGTGCATCTACTGCTATTGATTTAGGGGCTGTCCCACACAGTTTCTATGTTGAATGCATGTCAGATGCTTTTTTGTCCTTTACTACAGTATTCTTTTGACCTAGACTTTGCCTTTGAAGGCTACAACTACAGTGATAAAGGGTGAACTGCCATTATGTTCTATTCCTCTGAATATGATGAGGATGCCTGATTTAATCACCTGCTATGCTCGAACCAGTTTCTCATTCAACATCTAGATTCTGTTGTTGGTCTTAGGTCAACAATACAGAGCATTCAATTCCACAGCTACAGGGCCCTTGAAATCTTTGCATTTGTGTTTGTTTGCTTTTAGATCTCAGCTGCAAAAAATAAGGAGGTTCCTGAATATCTTTTCTCACAAAGGGCTTGTTACCTTATTTTTCCTTTTTTGTTTGCTGTATGCCCTTTCAAATGTTTGCAAATTTGTCAACCTTTTCACCAGCTGCCATCGCTGCCAACCAAGAGTCTGAGTGACAGCATAAAATTACCACACCTAGAAACATCATATACTGTTCAACAAAAAGCCAGAGTAATCTTTTTGTTGTTGTTGTTGATGGAGTCTTGCTGTGTCGCCCAGGCTGGAGTGCAGTGGCGTGATCTCAGCTTGCTGCAAACGCCACCTCCCTGGTTCAAGCAATTCTCTGCCTCAGCTTCCCGAGTAGCTGGGATTACAGGAACCCACCACTATGCCCAGCTAATTTTTGTATTTTTAGTAGAGATGGGGTTTCACCATCTTGGCCAGGCTGGTCTTGAACTCCTGACCTGGTGATCCACCTGCCTCAGCCTCCCAAAGTGCTGGGACTACAGCCTGGCCCAGAGTAATCTTGTAAAATAGTATATCTAAACATGTTTGCCAATTCAGAGCTTAAAATCTTTTACCATCTTCCTGCTATCCTTAGCATAAAGTCAACACTCTTTAACATCCCTAGAAGAGACTACATATTCAGTCTCTACCTAAATTTCTCATTTTATTTCATCACAGGCCTCTTTCCAAGCTCTTCACACTGCCCTCAAATACTTCAAATTCCCAAGTTCTGCATACTTACCTAGCTTCTTCCTTTCTTCACACTTTTGTACAGGATTTTGTTTTTCTCTCTATTTCCCTATGGTCATCCTTCTTAACTCAGCTCAAGCATTATATTACAAAGGAATTCCCTGATTTGCTGTCTGCAGATTATTTTTATGGCTGCATAGTATTCTACAGTGTATATATACCAAATTTGCTTTATCCAGTCTATCAGTGATGAGCATTTAGGTTGATTCTGTGTCTTCCTATTGTGAATAGTGCTGCAATGAACATTCATGTGCATATATCTTTATGATAGAATGATTTATATTCCTTTGATTATATACCCAGTAATGGGATTGCTGGGTCAAATGGTATTAATGTCTATAGGTCTTTGATGAATCGCTACACTGTTTTCCACAATGGTTGAACTAATGTACACTCCCACTAAAAGTGTAAAAGGATTCCTTTTTCTCCACAACCTTTCCAGCATATGTTTTTCTTTTTTGACTTTTTAATAATAGCCATCCTGACTGGTGTGAGATTGTATTATATCATCGTTTTGATTTGCATTTATCTAATGATCAGTGACGTTGAGCTTTTTTTCATATGCCGGTTGTCTGCATGTATGTCTTCTTTTGAAGAGTTTGTTCACGTCCTTTGCTCACTTTTTAATGGTTTTTTTTCTAGTAAATTTGTTTAAGTTCCTTATAAATGCTTGATATTAGACCTTTGTCAGATAGATAGATTCCAAAAACTTTCTCCCATGCTGTAGGTTGTCTGTGTACTGTGTCTATAGTTTCTTTTGCTGCGCAGAAGCTCTTTAGTTTAATTAGATCCCATTGGTCAATTTTTGCTTTTGTTGCAATTGCTTTTGGTGTCTTAGTAATGAAATCTTTGCCTGTGCCTATGTCCTGAATGGTATTGTGTAGGTTTTTTTCTAGGATTTTTATAGTTTTGGGTTTTACATTTAAGTCTTTAATCCATCTTGAGTTGATTTTTGTATATGATGTAAGGAATGAGTCCAGTTTTAATTTTCTGCATATGGAGAGCCAGTACTCCCAGCACCATTTATTAAATAGGGAATCTTTTTCTTATTGCTTGTTTTTGTCAGGTTTGTTGAAAATCAGATGGTTATAGGTGTGTGGTCTTATTGCTGGGTTCTCTATTATGTTTCATTGGTCTATGTGTTCATTCTTGTACCAGTACCATGCTGTTTTGGTTACTGTACCCCTATGGTATAGTTTGAAGTTGGGTAGGGTGATGCCTCCAGCTTTGTTTGTTTTGCTTAGGATTGCCTTGGCTGCTCAGGCTCTTTTTTGATTCTATATTAACTTTAAAATAGTTTTTTTTCTAATTCTGTGAAGAATGTCAATGATGGTTTAATGGGAATAGCATTGAATATATAAATTGCTTTGGGCAATATAGCCATTTTCATGGTATTGATTGTTTTTATCCATGAGCATGGACTGTTTTTCCATTTGTTTGTGTCATTTCTGATTTATTTGAGCAATGGTTTGTAGTTTTTCTTGAAGAGGTCCTTCATTTCTCTTGTTAGCTGTATTCCTAGGTATTTTATTCTTTTAGTGGCAATCGTGAATGGGAGTTCATTCATCATTTGGCTCCCCGCTTGCGTGTTGTTGGTTTATAGAAATGCTGGCAATTTTAGCACATTGATTTTGTATCGTGAGACTTTGCTGAAGTTGCTTATCAGCTTAAGAAGCTTTTGGGCTGAGATGATCGGGTTTTCTAGATATAGGATCATGTCATCTGCAAACAAAGATAGTTTGACTTTCTCTTTTTGTATTTGAATACGTTTTATTTATTTCTCTTGCCTGATATCCCTGGCTAGAAATTACAATACTATGTTGAGTAGGAGTGGTGAGATAGGGCATCCTTGTCTTGTGCTAGTTTTCAAGTGGAATGTTTCCAGTTTTGTCCATTCAATATGATATTGGCTGTGTGTTTGTCATATATGACTCTTAATATTTTGAGGTATGTTCCTTCAATACCTACTTTATTAATAATTTTTAACATAAAGTGATATTTAATTTTATCAAAAGCCTTTTCTGCATCTATTGAGATAATCAGTTGGTTTTTGTCTTTAGTTCTGTTTATGTGATGAATCACATTTATTAGTTTGCATATGTTGAACCAGCCTTGCATCCCAGGAATGAAGCCTATCTGATCATGGTGGATGAGCTTTTTGATGTGCTGCTGATTTTGGTTTGCCAGTCAGTATTTTGTTGAGAATTTTTGCATCAATATTCATCAAGCATATTGGTCTAAAGTTTCCTTTTACTGTTATATCTCTGCTATGTTCTGGTATCAGGATGATGCTGGCTTCATAGAATTTCAAAAAAAATTCAATTTTTTGCAATAGTTTCAGTAAGAATGTTACCAGTTCTTCTTTGTACCTCTGGTAGAATTTAGCTATGAATTTGTCTGGTCCTGGGCTTTTTTGTTTGTTTGTTTGCTAGGCTATTGATTACTGCCTCGGTTTCAAAGCTAATTATTGGTCTATTCAGGAATTCAGTTTTTTCTGGTTCAGTCTTGGGAGGGTATATGTGTCCAGGAACTTATCAGTTTTTTCTAGTTTTTCTAGTTTATGCGCATAAACTTATGCACTAGTTTATGTACATAAACTTATGTGCATAAACTTTTATAGTATTCTCTGATTGTTGTTTGTATTTCTGTGGGGTCAGTGGTGACATCCCCTTTATAATTTTTTATTGTGTTTATTTGAATCTTCTCTCTTTCTTATTCATTAGATTAGCTAGTGTTCCATCTATTTTATTAAATTTTTCAAAAAAAAAATCAG
Organism: Pan paniscus; assembly: GCF_029289425.2. NCBI lineage: Eukaryota > Metazoa > Chordata > Mammalia > Primates > Hominidae > Pan > Pan paniscus. Next base: position 44,611,388 of record NC_073264.2, on the reverse strand, counting down.
CTGCTGGATTCGTTGATCTTTCGAAGGATTTTTGGTGTCTCTATCTCCATGAATTCAGCTCTGACCTTGATTATTTCTTGTCTTCTGCTAGCTTTGGGGTTTATTGCTCTTGGTTCTCCTGTTCTTTTAGTTGTGATCTTAGTTTGTTAACTTGAGATCTTTCTAGCTTTTTGATGTGGGCATTTTGTGCTATACATTTCCCACTTAACACTGCTTTTGCTGTGTTCCAAGATTCTGGTATGCTGTATATTTCTTCTCATTAGTTTCAAAGAACTTCTAGATTTCTGCCTTAATTTCATTATTTAGCTCAAAGTCATTCAGGAGCAGGTTGATCACTTTCCATGTAGTCATATGGTTTTGAATGAATTTCTTTTTTTTTTATTGGTATGAAAGATTTATTCAGTTGGCATTATTTTATTAACTCACATTTAACCCACAATCTGTCATTCAGCCAAATTTTTTTTCTTTCTTTTTTTTTTTTTTAAATTATACTTTAAGTTTTAGGGTACATGTGCACATTGTGCAGGTTAGTTACATATGTATACATGTGCCATGCTGGTGCGCTGCACCCACTAACTCGTCATCTAGCATTAGGTATATCTCCCAATGCTGTCCCTCCCCCCTCCCCCCTCCCCACCACAGTCCCCAGAGTGTGATATTCCCCTTCCTGTGTCCATGTGATCTCATTGTTCAATTCCCACCTATGAGTGAGAATATGCGGTGTTTGGTTTTTTGAATGAATTTCTTAATCTTGAGTTCTAATTGTAATGCACTGTGGTCTGAGAAACTGTTATGATTTATGTTGTTTTGCACTTGCTGAGGAGTGTTTTACTTCTGATTATGTGGTCAATTTTAGAGTAAGTGCTGTGTGATGAGAAGAATGTATGGTATGTTGTTTTTAAGTGGAGAGTTCTGTAGATACCTAAAGTCTACTTGATCCAGATCTGAGTTCAGGTCCTCAATATCTTTGTTAATGTTCTGTCTCAATTATCTGTCTAATATTGTAAGTAGGGTGTTAAAGTCTCCTACTATTATTGTGTGGGAGTCTAAGTCTCTTTGAAGGTCTCTAAGAACTTGCTTTATAAATCTGGGTGCTCCTGTATTGAGTATGTATATATTTAGGATAGTCAGCTCTTCCTGTTGAATTGAACCCTTTACCATTACTTCTTTGTCTTTTTTGATCTTTTTTGGTTTAAAGCTAGGATTGTGATCACTGCTTTTTTTCCATTTTCCATTTGCTTGGTAGATTTTCTTCCATCCCTTGATTTGAGCCTGTATGTGTCTTTGCATGTGAGATGTGTCTCTTGACAGCATACCAATTGGTATTGGCTCTTTATCTAGCTTGCCAATCTCTGTCTTTTAACTGGGGCATTTAGCTTAGTTACATTTAAAGTTACTATTGTTATGTGTGGATTTGATCCTGTCATCGTGATGCTAGCTGGTTATTTTGCAGACTTGTTTATGTGGCTGCTTCACAGTGTCACTGGTCTGTGTACTTCAGTGCATTTTGGTAATGGCTGGCAACAGTTTTTCTATTCCATATTTAGTGCTTTCTTTAGGAGCTCTTGTAAGGCAGGTCTGGTGGCAAAATATTCCCTAAGCACTTGCTTGTCTGAAAAAGATCTTATTTCTACTCTTATAAAGCTGAGTTTGGCCAGATATGAAATTTTAGGCCAAACTAAGCTTCTGTAAGAATGTTGAATATTGGCCCCAAACTCTTTTGGCTTGCAGGTTTTCTGCTGAGAGGTCCTCTGTTAGTCTGATGGGCTTCCATTTGTAGAGGACCTGGCCTTTCTCTCTGGCTGCCCTTAACGTTTTTTCTTTGTTTTAGACCTTGGAGAATCTGATGGTTATGTGTCTTGGGAATGATCTTCTTGTGGAGTTTCTTACTGGAGTTCTCTGCATTTCCTGAATTTAAAAGTTGGCCTGCCTAGCTAGGTTAAGGAGATTCTCTGGATGATTTACTGAAGCGTGTTTCTCAAATTGGTTCCATTCTGCCTGTCTCTTTCAGGTTTCTCAATCAGTCATAGATTTGGTCTCTTCCTAATCCCACATTTCTCATAGGTTTTGTTCATTCCTTTTCATACTTTTTCCTTTTCTATTCATGCCTTCCTTGTTTCATAAAGATAGTCTTCAAGCTCTGATATTCTTTCCTCCACTTGGTCTGTTCTGCTATTAACACTTGTGATTGCATTGTGATATTTTTGTAGCGTGCTTTTCACCTCTATCTGCTAGGTTCCGTTTCTCTCTATTCTGGCTATTTTGGCTGTCAGCTTCTGCATTGTTTTATTGTGATTCTTAGCTTCCTTGCATTGAGTTACAATGTGCTCCTTTAGGTTAGCAAAGTTCATTGTTATCCACATCCTGAAGCCTAGTTCTGTCATTTCAGCCATCTCAGCCTCAGCCCAGTTCTGAACCATTGCTGGAGAGGTGTTGCAGTCATTTTGTAGAAAGGGGACACTCTGGCTTTTTGAGTTTTTAGCATGTTTGTACTGATTTTTTCTCAACTTTGTGGGCTTATCTACCTTTGATCCTTGAGGTTTCTGACCTTTGGATGGAGTTTTTGTGTTTGTTGTTGTTTTTTTTGTTTGCTTGTTTTTCTTTTAAAAGTCTGGCCACTCTTCCGTAAGGCTGCTGCATTTTCCTGGGGGTCCACACCAGACACTAGTCACCTTGTTTTTTTCAGTACCTGGAGATATCACCAGTGAAGACTGTGAAACAGCGGATGGCAGCTTGCCACTTCCTCTGGAAGCTCTCTTCCAGGGGCATACTGACCTGTTGCCCCACCAAACACACCTAAGGAGGTGGCTGGAGACCCCAGTTGGGAGTTCCCAGGCAGGAAAAATGGGATCAGAACCTGCTTAAAGAAGTCTGGCTGCGCTTTGTTAGAGCAGCTGTTTTGTGTTGGGGATCCCTGCAGCCTCCCATCAGTTTGGACTCTCTAAAGCCTGAAGGATGGAGTGGTTGAGTTGCCCAAACAGTAAAGACGGAGGCCTGTCCCTCACCTAGGCACTGTCCCAGGGAGAAATCAGAGTTCAGTCCACAGAATACAAGCGGGTGGGGGTGGCTAGAGGCCTGGCTGGGAGGACTCACCCAGTGAGGAAGAGCGGATCAGGGCACCACTTATAGAAGCAATGTGGCCACATTCTGGCAAGGCAGCTGTGCTATGCTGTGGGGACACTTCCTCGTCCAGACCATTTGGACCCTTCAAAGCCTGCAGGCTGGAATGACTGAGACAAATAAATAGTGGCCCACTCATCCCCTTTGGGGGCTCTATCCCATCTCATGGCAGGCTCCACCTTGTTGCCAGTGGCTGGTTGAAATTCCAAGCCAGTGGGTCTTATTTTGTGAGGTGCCATGGAAGTGGGACCCACAGACTGATATAGCACAGTCCCCTGGATTCAGTCCCATTCCTAGGGGTATATGTGGACCTCCCGCCTTGCCTGAGTTATAGCCACCTTTGCCAGGGATCCCAGGGAGGGACTATGTAAAGCTCCTGGGTCTCTGTGCAAGTCTGAGTAGCTGCTCTGCTGAGACTCCACACAGCTGTGTGTGTCTGACCTGAGGCCCTGATGGTGTGAGTTCACCAGGAGATCTCCTGATTCATGGGTTGCAAAGATCTGAGGGAGAAGCATGGTTTTCCCCCCGGGTCACACATTCACTCATCACTTCCCTTGGCTGGCAGTTCGCTTGGTTCCATGTTGCTCCCTGGTGGGCTATTGCCCCACCTTGCTTTTCTTTGTCTCTGTGAGTTGAGTAGTTTCCCTGATTTTTCCCAATGCAAGTACCTGGACATTTCAGTTGAAGGTGCTGTATTCACTCACCCCTTTCTTTCTTCTCAGTGAGTGCCATGCACTGCAGCTACTTCTAATTGGCCATCTTTACCCCCACACCCTGCTTTTATATTATGAATCTGAAAATACAGAAGTTTGGTGGGGAATACAGCTATGAGCAAAGAGTATTGCTTACTTCATCCCTCATAATGCTTCTTAAAGGAAAGTCAAACATTTTTATACTTATCATAAAAAAGTGTAGTGAGCGTTGTCTTCAGAGAAATGCTATGAGTGGAGGCAGTAGATAATTTGTGATCTCATCTAAAATGTGAAAATCTCCCAGAATAAATTACATATCAAATGAAATGTTAAAGGTAGATGGTGATGAGTGTTCTAAACAGAAGTAGTAGATTGTTTCAAAGTTTAGAAGTAAGAAAGAAAGTCATGCATTCAAGAGATTGAACAGGGAAATAAGATTGTGCCTATAGAGGGAAGCAGAGGCAAATCATGGAGGACCTGAAACAGTGGTAAGGTGTTTGGGGGCATGCCTTGAAGGCAGTGGGAGAGCATTAAGGTTTTTAACTAGTAATCCTGGTAGTGATGTTATCTGAATGTAACTTAAGAAATAAAAGTCTACATTTCTTACTGTGGTTCAAAAACTACAGCAGAACAGTTATACTGATATGAGATTTGGGGAACCTGACTTAGAGACGGTGGTATAAGTAAGAGATAAAAGTTTTTTGAATCTGATAATGGCAGTGGAGATTTAAAGAGGTAGAGTTAGAAAGATATTGTTCCCAGTTACTGAGACTCTTTTCTTTTAAAGCAGAATTAGTAGAATATCTGATGGGATACCTGTGAGATAGTCAAGAGTTGGTTTTTAATAAGCATTTGGTGCACAAGCCTGAGCTTTTGGAGACATAATTAGACTGAAACTATACATGACACACATTTGTTTTCGTCTGCACTTTTCTGATTAAAAGTTAGATTGGAATATGCTGATATCCATATTCTCTTCCAGTTCATTGAATTGCCTTGTATACTGATGCCTATTTATTTTATTATGTTATTTGTTATGTTCTCATTGATGGATATACATTATTACCTCTTGTGAATAATTTTTAGTAATTGAACATGCACAAGAACCAATAAACTGAAACACAAGCAATAGCTACAAAAAAGATGGTATATAAAGAGAAAATTAAATTTCCAAAATTTCAGAGGCAATATAGGTATTATTCCATGGTTCTAACACTGATGCTTTCAAAGAGAGATTTGAGTTGCCTTCAAAGCAAAGCTCAGAATGTCAATTATGTTAAAGCAATAATTATGTTTTCATAGTGCCAGTCACATTCTCAATATATGTGTTTGGGAAAAAAACCCGATAATTTCATTGATTAATATCTGATAAATGTGTAAAGAGAAACATTAAATAATTTAACTTTCAGGTAGCTCTATTAAACAATCAGTCTTTAACACATATTCACCTAAGGTAGAAGGAAAGGCATTGATGATTTGGTGTCTCAAACATGCAATCTGTTACATAAATACACTTCAGAAGTTTATAATCAAGAATGTGATGACTAAAAAACTTATAAAAATAAAGATTATTTTTACAGTAATACTCAGTAAAAAGGAAAGAGATTGAGGGTGTAAAGAAAGAAAGTCAGTCACCTCAATTCCAAAGATAATGCATTTAATAGTATAAACTCTATATTGGGAAACATAATTGAGTAGACCAAGATAATAATGGTACATTACTAATTGAAGTAAGACAATATTTTCAAATGAAGTTTACATTATAGCGTGATTAATATTAATTGGATTTCAAAAAGGCTAAGGCAGAACTGCTCATATTATAGTTAGGATATGAAGAGAGTTAGAGAGAGCTAATTTTTCATGTGCTATTTTAAGTAAAAAATTTGAGATATCCAAGAACAAAAGAAAACACAACATGTTTTTAAATAATAACAGGGCAGAAATTTGAATTTTCCTGTAGAAATTTTATTTAAGCCACAGAAAAAGTGCCCTTGCAGATACTGGCAAAAGGTAGCAAATAAACAAAAGTTTTCCATCATAGTTAGAGTTACAAAATTTCAATTTTATCTGAAGTTTCCAGTAATAAATTATGTTTCAGAAAGTAGAGAATATTTTTAGAAAAGCTAACATTCAAAGAAGAGGTAACTTGAAAGATGTGATCAACTATAAAAGTCATCAAAGAGAGGAACAACATGAGTCTTACCTACAGAGCATGTTCCAAGAACAGGGGATTTTCTTCCCTCTTAAAGCAAATGTTCTCAAAAGGATTTATACTTTGGCTGTCAGAACTAAAATAGTGAAGTCAGCAACAATATATCTACCAATAAGCAGGGGTCATTGCAAAGAGTTAGAGGTGAAAATGCCTTTAGGTTTCTGTGGGACATATTTAACATATTTGATTTATATTCATAAGAAAGAGTATTGGAAATCCAAGCATGCAAGTAAAAAGATGTGTAGTGTAAAAATAAAAGACCATCAGACAATAAATAAACTGTTTTAATAATCTCAAAGTAAGCACAAGGAGTATTTGTTTTCATATCAAAATAAGTGTAGTGCTAAAAAAATAAAATCAATAATGCTTAATATATTTCAGGATGAGTGTGTGTGTGTTTATATTCTGTATAAGGATATAAGCTTTTCCTACATTTTACTATATACATTTAACCCATACAAATATGTTCTTGGTGGCTATCTTATTAGTCATATGATCTTGATGACAAGAAATGCAGCTGACAAATTTTTGTGTTCCAGACTTCATCTTTCATGTTTTATATTTTTCTCTAAGTTATTTAAACTATACCTGATCCATATCTTCAAATCAAATTTGGAAATAATCTTGTTATTAAAATTAAATGAATTAAGGAAATTCATTCTATTGAAGGCACTGAATTTTGAATTTTTAAAATCTTTGCCAATTTGCTAAATGCCTATATAATATTTCCCTTGGTATGAGGGATTCAGAAACCTGACAATGTACTTATGACAAAGATATTAAATAATACTTTGAACTTAACAGTGTGTCAATTTACACACTTAATTAGAGAGACAACACACACATTATACGTGAAATATAATCCAAACACATTTTTAATGTTGAGTACACTAATACAATATGTATAATATAAATTATACATGAAAATGGAAAAATTTGTGTAGTATGACAATGGCATTATACTAGACCAGAAAGTGTACAAAAATGTTATGTATAATTCTATGTTATGTATAAAATGCTCTATGTTATGTATAAAATGTTATGTATGATAACTGAAGCTTATTTTCTATATTTTTTGGCATTCTTAGTATTTATTGAATGTGCCCAAGAGTATTTCAAAGATATATTTGAAGTAAGAAGTATTTTGAGTTGAACTAAATTTAGAAAACAATGTAGCAAAATAGAAAATTTTAAATAATTTATTTATACTCAGTGTTTAGCTTCCACTTGAGAGTTTTAATATACAGTGTTATGTTTTCTGTTCCTGCATCAGTTCGCTTAGGTTAATGACCTCCAGCTCTATCTATATTGCTTCAGAGGAAATTATCTTATTCTTTTTATGGCTGTGTAGTATTCCATGATGTGGATGTACCACATTTTCTTTATCCAGTCTACCATGGATGGGCATTTAGGTTGATTCCATGTTTTTGTTATTGTGAATCACAAATTGTTATGTGTGATGAATATACACATGCATGTGTCTTTATGGTAGAACAATGTATATTCCTCTGGATATACACACTAATGGGATTGCTGGGTTGAATAGTAGTTCATTTTTAAGTTCTTTGAGAAATCACCAAACTGCTTTCCACAGTGGATGAAATGATGTAAATTGTCACCAGCAGTGTATAAACATTACCTTATCTCCACAGTCTCTCCAGCATGTTATTTTTTGGCTTTTTTAGTAATAGCCATTCTGAATTGTGTAAGATAGTATCTCATTGTGGTTTTGATTTTCATTTCTTCAATGTTTAGTGATTTTGAGCCCTTTTACATATGCTTGTTGGCCATGTGTATATCGTCTTCTGAAAAGTGTCTGTTATTATCTTTTTCTTTTTTCTCACTTTTTAATGGGGTTGTTTGGTTTTTGCTTGTTAATTTGTTTACATTTTCTACATATTCTGGATATTAGATATTTGTCAGATGCATAGTTTTCAAATATTTTCTCCCGTTGTGTGGATTGTCTATTTACTCTGTTCATAGTTTCTTTTGCTGTGAAGGAGCTCTTCAGTTTAATTAGATTCCATTTGTCAACTTTGTTTTGTTTTGTTTGAGACAGGTCTTGCTCTGTCCTCCAGGCTGGAGAGCAGTGTCATGATTTTGACTCATTGCAGCCTCGACCTCCTGGCCTCAAGCCAATTTTTGTTTTTGTTGCAATTGCTTTTGGCTTATCTGTATTAAAAGCTTTGTCACAGCCTATGTCTAGAATGGTATTTCCTAGGTTTTTTTTCAAGGGTTTTTATAGTTTTAGGTTTTACCTGTAAGTCTTTAAACGATGTTGAGTTGATTTTTTAATGTGGTATAAGGAAGAGGTCTAGCTTCAATCTTCTGCATATCGCTAGCCAGTTCTTCCAGTACCATTTATTGAATAAAAGAGTTTTTTCTCCATTGTTGGTTAAAATGGATTAGATCTATGTCCCCACCCAAATTCCGTGTAGAATTGTAATCCCCAATGTTGAAGGTAGGGCATGGTGGGAGGCGATTTGATCATGGGGGTGGAATTCTAATAAATGGTTTACCACCAGCTCCCTTTGGTACCATATAGAGAGTGAGTTCTCATGAGATCTAGTTGCTTAAAATGTGTAGTACCTCCATCCTCTCTCTTTTCCTTCTCCCCTGGCCATGTAAAAGGTGCTGGCTTCACCTTCACCTTTCACCGTGAATCATAATTTCCTGAGGCTTCCTCAGAAGCTATTCTTTCTGTAAGCCTGCAGAACTGTGAGCCAATTAAACCCCTTTTCTATATAAATTACCCAGTCTTAGGTATTTCTTTATAGCAATGCAAAGAGAGACTAATACACTTGTTTTTGTCAATTTTGTCAAAGATCAGATGGTTGTAGGTATGTGGATTTATTTCTGGGTTCTCTATTATGTTTCATTGGTCTTTGTGTCTGTTTTTGTACCAGTATTATCTATTTTGTTTAGTGTAGCTTTGCAATATAGCTTGAAGTCAGGTAATGTGCCTTCACCTTTTTTTTTTTTTCTTCCTCAGATTGCTCTGGCTATTTGGGCTGTTTTTGGTTCCTACAAATATTAGAATAGTTTCTTTGTTCCAATTCTACAAAGAATGCCATTGGTACAATCTTAAGCAAAAAGAACAAAGCTGAAGGCATCATGCTACCTGACTTTAAACTATACTACAGGGCTACAGTAACCAAAACAGCATGGTACTGGTACCAGATATATAGACTAATGGAACAGAACAGAGGCCTCAAAAATAATGCCACACATCTACAACCATCTGATCTTTGAAAAACCTGACAAAAACAAGAAATGGGGAAAGGATTCCCTATTTAATAAATGGTGCTGGAAAAACTGGCTAGCCATATATAGAAAGCTGAAACTGGATCCCTTCCTTACACCGTATACAAAAATTAACTGAAGATGGATTAAAGACTTAAATGTAAGACATAACAGCATAAAAATCCTAGAAGAAAACCTAGGCAATACCATTCAGGATGTAGGCATGGGCAAAGACTTAATAACTAAAATACCAAAAGCAATGGAAACAAAAGCCAAAATTGACGAATGGAATCTAATTAAACTAAAGAGCTTCTGCATAGCAAAAGAAACTATCATCAGAGTGAACAGGCAACCTACAGAATGGGAGAAAATCTTTGCAATCTACCCATCTGGCAAAGGGCTAATATCCAGAATCTACAAAGAAATTAAACAAATTTACAAGAAAAAACAAACAACCCCATCAAAAAGTGGACAAAGGATATGAACAGACACTTCTCAAAATAAGACATTTATGCAACCAACAGACATATGAAAAAATGCTCATCATCACTGATCATCAGAGAAATGCAAATAAAAAACACAATGAGATACCATCTCATCCCACTTAGAATGGCAATCATTAAAAAGTCAGGAAACAACAGATGCTGGAGAGGATGTGGAGAAATAGGAATGCTTTTACACTGTTGGTGGGAGTGTAAATTAGTTCAACCATTATGGAAGACAGTGTGGCGATTCCTCAAGGATCTAGAACTAGAAATACCATTTGACCCATCAATCCCATTACTGGATATATGCCCAAAGGATTATAAATCATGCTACTATAAAGACACATGGACAACTATGTTTACTGTGGCATTATTTACAATAGCAAAGATTTGGAACCATCCCAAATGTCCATCATTGATAGACTGGATTAAGAAAATGTGGTACATATGCACCATGGAATACTATGCTGCCATAAAAATGGATGAGTTCATGTGCTTTCCAGGGATATAGATGAAGCTGGAAACCATCATTCTAAGCAAACTATTACAAGGATAGAAAGCCAAACACTGCATGTTCTCACTCATAGGTGGGAGTTGAACAATGAGAACACATGGATACAGGGTGGGGAACATCACACACACAGCCTGTCGGGGGGTGGGGGCTGGGGGGAGGGATAGCATTAGGAGAAATACCTAATGTAAATGATGAGTTGATGAATGCATCAAACCAACATGGCACATGTATACCTATGTAACAAACCTGCACATTGTGCACATGTACCCTAGAACTTAAAGTATAATGAGAATTTAAAAAAAGAATGTCATTGATAGTTTTATAGGAATAGCACTGAATTTGTAAATTGCTTTGGGGAGTATGGTCATTTTAAAAATATCAATTCTTCTTATCTATGAGCATAGAATGTTTTTCCATTTGTTTGTGTCATCTCTGATTTCTTTCAGAAGTATTTTGTCATTCTTGTAGAGATCTTTCACCTGCCTACTTAGCTGAATTCCTACATATTTTATTTATTATATATATATTTATTTATTTATTTGGTGTGGCTATTTCGAATGGGATTACATTCTTGATTTGGCACTATCAGTGCATAGAAATGTTACTGATTTTAATACATTGATTTCATCTCCAGAAACATTGCTGAAGTTTTTTTGTCAGGTCTAGCAGCTGTTAGGCTAAAACTATGGGGTTTTCTGGGTATAAAATTATATCATTAGCAAACAGAGATAGTGTGACCTCCTCTCTTCCTATTTGGATGCCTTTTATTTCTTTTTCTTGCCTAATTTCTCTGGCTAGGACTTCCAGTACTATGTTGAACAGGAGTGGTAAAAGTGGGCATCCTTACCTTGTTCTGGTTCTCAAGATAAATACTTCCGTCTTTTGCCCATTCAGTATGATATTGGTTGTGGGTTTTGCATGGATGGCTCTCATTATTCAATGCCTAGTTTATGGACATAGAGGAGAGAACAGTAGACACCCAGGCCTACTAGAGGGTGGTGGGTGGGAGGAGGGTTGGGATCAAAAAGTACCTATTGAGTGCTATGCTTATTACCTGGTGACAACATAATATGTACACCAAACCCTAAGACACATAATTTGTCTATATAGTAAATTTGCAGATATAATCCTGAAACTAAACTAAACTAAATAAATAATAAAATAAAAGTTTATTTAAATCAAAGCCACATAAGCACACATCAGTCTTGTTTTATTATCAGCATGTCAGTTAAGCTATCTCTTTTCTAACACTGCTTCTAACTTTCTCCTCTACACTGAAATTATGGTTGTTATTCTCCTGATAGAAGATAGAACACCAGGTTATCACACCTAAATGTGTAAATAATTACATTAAATGTAAAGTTATAAAGAGTCCAATTAAAAAGCAAAAATTGTCATGGTAGATAAAAAGGTAAAAGCCAACTACATGATACATATAGGAAACCAAATTTCAATGCAAAAGCACAAATATATTTAAAATTAAAGGATGAAAAGGATATGCTATGCTAGTACTAGCCAAAAGAAAGCTAGATTAGCTAAATTAATATTAGACAAAAGTACTAAATCTGACAAGGGAACAACAAAGAAAACTATAAGTCAATATCTCTGGTGAACATAGATCCAAAAATTATTCTAATAAAATATTAGCAAACCAAATTCAACAGCACATTGAGAAAGTCATTCACCATAATCAAATGAGATGCATCCCTGAATCCAAGGATAATTCAACATACGCAGATTGAAAAACATGATACATAGCATTAACAGAATGAAGGACAAAAACTATATAATCATTTCAATAGAATCAGAGAAAGTATTTGACACATTATCAACATGCCTTTATAATACAAACCTTCAAAAATTAGAAACAGAAGAAATGTACCTCAACACAATAAAGGCTATACATGACAAACCCACAGCTAACATCACATTGAACAAGGAAATATTAAAGCTTTTCCTCTGAGCTCTGGAACAAGACAATAATGTCCATTTCCACTACTTCTACTCAGCACTGTACTGAATGTCCTAGCCAGAGTAACTAGGCAAGATAAAGAAATAAAAGTCATCTAAATTAGACAGGAAGAAGTTAAGCTGTCCCTGTTTGTAGATGACATATATTATATACAAAGAACATGAGAGACTCCAGTTAAAAGCTATTATAACTAATAAATAAATTCAGTACAGTTCCATGATACAAAATAAACATACAAAAATCAGTAGTGTTTCTATGTGTTAATAACAAACTGTCTGAAAAAGAAATCAGGAAAAAGAAATCCCATTTCGATAGCGACAAATATGTAAAATAACAATTTTAAATGATGAAGTGAAAGATGTCTACAATGAAAACTATAAAACACTGATGGAAAAATTGAAGATACAAATAAACAGGGAAGTATTACTTGTTCATGAACTAGAATAATTAATATTGTAAATGTGTTCATACTACTTAAAGCAATGTACAGTGTAACCTCTCTGAAAATGCTAATGACATTTTTCACAGAAATGAAATAGAGAAAAAGATCATACAGAAAATGGAAAAAATGTATACAGAACCACAAATGACTCTGAATAGCTAAAGGAATCTTGAGCAAAAGAAGAGAGCTGAAGGCATCACACTACCTGAACTCAGAAACATTCTGTAAAGCTGTAGTAACCAAGACAGCATGGTACCAGCATAAAAACAGACACTTAGACCAATAGAACAGAATAGAGAACCCAGAAATAAATCAACACATTTACAAGCAACGAGTTTATGACAAAAGTGCCAAGAACATACACTGAGAAAAAGTCAACCTTTTCAATAAATGGTGTTAGGAAAACTGGCTAGCTACATGCAGATGAATTGCATGCTTATCTCTTACCATATACAAAAATCAACTCAAAATGGATTAAAGACTTAAATGTAAGACCTGAACATATAAAACTTCTAGAAGAAAACATAGGGGAAATGTTTTATAATATAGGCTTAGGCAATAATTTATTGGAATTTACTACAAAAGAAAGTCTACAAAGCCAAAAATAGAAAAAATGAGATTACATCAAATCAGAAATCTTTTTCAGAGCAAAGGAAATGACCAGCAAAGTGGAGACACGACCTACAAAATGGGAGAAAATATTTCCAAACTATACATCTGATAATAGGTTAAATCTAAAATTTGTAAAGTACCCAAACAATTCAGTAGCAAGAAAATAAACAATCCAATTTAAAAATGGGCAAAATACCTGAATAGGCATTTCATACCAATGGCCAACAGGTATATGAAAAAATCCTCAACATCACTAATTATCAGAAAAATGCAAATCAATACCACAGTGAGATGTAGTCTCACACTTATTAGAAAAGCTATCATCAAAAATATAAAAGGTAACAAATGTTGGCAAAGATATGGAGAGAAGGTGGAAATGTAAATTAAAATAGCCATTATGGAAAACAGTATAGAGGTTCCTGAAAATATTAAAATAGAACTACCATACCATACAGCAATCCTACTACTGGGCATATATCTAGAGAAAGTGAAATCAGTATGTCAAAGTGATCTCTGTACCCTTATGTTTCTTGCAGCACTTTTCACAATAGTCAAGATATGAAATCCACCTAAGTATCTATTTACAGATGAATAGATAAAGCAAATGTGGTATACAAATACAACGGATTACTATTCAGCAATTAAAAAGAATAAAATCTTTTCATTGGCAATAACGTGGAGGAACCTGGAGAACATTATGTTAAGTAAAATAAACCAGGCAGAGAAAGCCAAATACCATGTGATCTCACTCATATTGTGGCATCTAAAAATGCTGATCTCATGGAAGTAGAAATTAGAATGATAGTTACCAGATGAGTAAGTGGTTATAGGGGAGGAGAGATGTTGGTCAAGTAATATATAATTACAGTCAGATAAGAGAAATATTTTAAAACGTTGTCCCAAATAAGCATAAATAAAAAGACAGAAAGTACATAAGTGACTTCCTGGAGGCAGGGATTTGTGAGAGGAGAAGATAGATGATGTGGTGGGGAGAGATGACAAATGACTGCTAATGGTTGTGTTTCTTTTTCATGTGATAAAAAAGTTCTAAAATTGATTGTGGTGATCATAACAACTCCGTGAGCATACTTAAAACTATTGGATTATACACTTCAAATGGGTGAATTGTATGATACAAAAATTATATCTCAATAAAGCTGATTTTTAAAATTAAAATCTTAGGCAAAATTAATTTCATAGCAAGGGATATTAACATGGAATAGAAGGTCATTTATTAATGATAAATATTTCAATTCACCAAGAAGGCATAAAAACTTAAATGATTACAAACCTCAGACCAGAGCTTCAAAATACATGAAGCAAAAGCTGAAAAGAATGTGAAGTAAAATGTAGAAATTCATAATTTTGGTCAATGGCTTAAACATTTCTCTCTCAATAATTGATAGAGCAGATAGATGACAATCTTTAATAATGTAGAAGCTTTAATCAATACTGTCCATCAAATTGAGGTAATTTACATTTCTAAAACACTCCCCTATTACTATGGCACCACATACATTCTAAGTGTTCATTAACATTTATCAAGACAGACTACATTCAGAGTCACAATAAAAGGCCTACATTTAAAAATCAGAGGTATTAAGGGAATAGTATGGCAACATCACAAATAACTTAATGCTCACAATTTCAACAACATATGTGAAAAGGATAAACTGTTTGAAATACACAAGTTACCAAAACTCACTCAAGAAGAAAACATTAACATGTATGTTCCTGTATTAAATAAAGCACTTGAATTTGTAGTAAAAATTATTCCCACGAAGGAGCCTTCAGGTCCAAATAAATTTATGAGGGGTTTCTACCAATTCTGGATATGCTTTTTCCAAAAACTTGAAAAGGTGTCAGTACTATCCACCTCATTCTGTGAGTGTATCATTTATCTGAAACAAAAACCAGTAAAACTAATGTGTTACAACTGTAGACTGAAAGCTACCAGAAAAATGCTTATATTACATATGAAGCAGATTAACATCACCTGAAAATATATAGTGACAAGTTAAAATGTATATCATGACATTTGCAGCAACAAAGATGTGGCTGGAGCCCATTATCCTAACTGAATTAACATGGAAACAGAAAACCAAATACCATATGTTATCTCTCATAAGTTGGAGTTAAACATTGGGTACTCTTGGACGTAAAGATGGCAACAGGAGACACTGGGGACTAATAAAGAGGGTAGGAAATATGGAGGGAGATGTTTGAAACACTATCTACTGGGTACTATGCTCACTACCTGGCTAAAGAAATATTTTGTATACTAAACCTCCACATCATGTAATATACCCATGTAACAAACCTGCACATGTACCCTCTGAATCTAAAAGTTAAAATTATTTTTAAAACATTGAGATATAACTTAAGACAATCAATAGAGTACCACAACAGAAAGCTATAGATACAAATCCAATGTATAAACAAAAATCAATAAACAAGTCTGTAGGTTGCCTGTTCACTCTAATGATAGTTTCTTTTGCTGCGGAGAAGCTCTTTAGTTTAATTAGATCCAGTTTGTCAATTTTGGCTTTTGTTGCCATTGCATTTTGTGTTTTAGTTATGAAGTCTTTGCCCATGCCTATGTCCTGAATGGTATCACCTAGGTTTTCTTCTAGAGTTTTTATGGTTTTAGGTCTTACATTTAAGTCTTTAATCCATCTTGAGTTTTTTGTTTTGTTTTGCTTTGTTTTATTTTGTTGTTGTTGTTTTGGTATAAGGTGTAAGGAAGGGGTCCACTTTCAGTTTTCTGCATATGGCTAGCCAATTTTCCCAACACCATTTATTAAATAGGGAATCCTTTTTTCATCACTTGTTTTTGTTAGATTTGTCAAAGATCAGATGATTGTAGATGAGTGGTATTATTTCTGAGGCCTCTGTTCTGTTACATTGGTTTATATATCTGTTTAGGTACCAATACTGTGCTGTTTTGGTTACTGTAGCCTTGTAGTATAGTTTGTAGTCAGGTAGCATGATGTCTCTAACTTTGTTCTTTTTGCTTAGGATTGTCTTGGATATACAAGCTATTTTTTTGGTTTCATATGAAATTTAAAGTAGTTTTTTCTATTTCTGTGAAGAAAGTTAATGGTAGCTTGATGGGAATAACATTGAATCTATACATTACTTTGGGGAGTATGGCCATTTTCACAATATTGATTCTTCCTATCCATGAACATGGAATGTTTTTCCATTTGTTTGTGTTCTCTGTTATTTCCTTGAGCAGTGGTTGTAGTTCTCCCCGAAGAGGTCCTTCACATACCTTGTAAGTTGTATTCCTAGGTATTTTATTCTCTTTGTGGCAATTGTGAATGGGAGTTTACTCGTAATTCCACTCTCTATTTGTCTGTTACTGGTGTATAGGAATGCTTATTATTTTTGCACATTGATTTTTGTATCCTGAGATTTTGCTGTAGTTGCTTATCAGCGTAAGGAATTTGTGGGCTGAATGATAGGGTTTTATAAATATACAGTCATGTCATCTGCAAACAGAGACAATTTGACTTCTTCTCTTCCTATTTGAATACCTTTATTTGTTTCTATTGCCTGGTTGCCCTGGCCAGAACTTCCAATACTATGTTGAACAGGACTGACAATATTGGGCAACCTTGTCTTGTGCTGGTTTTCAAAGGGAATGCTTCCAGCTTTTGCCCATTCTGTATGATATTGGCTATGGGTTTGTCATAAATAGCTCTTACTATTTTGAGATATGTTCCATCAATACCTAGTTTATTGAGTTTTTTTTTTTTTTTTTTTTTTTTTAGCGTGATGGGGTGTTGAAGGCCTTTTCTGCATCTATTGAGATAATCATGTGTTTTTTGTTGTTGGTTCTGTTTATGTGATGGATTAAGCTTATTGATTTGCATATGTTGAACCAGCCTTGCGTCCCAGGGATGAAGCCGACTTGATCGTGGTGGATAAGCTTTTTGATGTGCTGTTGGATTCAGTTTGCCAGTATTTTATTGGGGATTTTCACATCAATGTTCATAAGGGATACTGGCCTTAAATTTTCTTTTTTTGTTGTGTCTCTGCCAGGTTTTGTTGTGTCTCTGACAGCATCAGGATGATGCTGGCCTCATAAAATGAGTTAGGGAGGTGTCCCTCGTTTTTCTATTATTTGGAATAGTTTCAGAAGGAATGGTACCAGCTCCTGTTTGTACCTTTGGTAGAATTCGGCTGTGAATCCTTCTGGACCTGGGTCTTTTTTGGTTGGTAGGCTATTAATTATTGCCTCAATTTCAGAACTTGTTATTGGTCTATTCAAGGATTCAACTTCTTCCTGGTTTAGCCTTGAGAGGGTGTATGTGTCCAGGAATTTGTCCATTTCTTCTAGATTTTCTACTTTATTTAAATAGAAGTGTTTATAGTGTTCTCTGATGGTAGTTTGTATTTCTGTGGGATCAGTGGTGATATCCTCTTTATCATTTTTTATTATGTATATTTGATTCTTCTCTCTTTTCTTCTTGATTAGTCTAGCTAGTGGTCTATTTTTTTGATCTTTTCAAAAAAAACAGCTCTTGGATTCGTTGATTTTTTTGAAGGGTTTTTCGTGTCTCTATCTCCTTCAGCTCTGCTCTGATCTTAGTTATTTCTCGTCTTCTGCTAGCTTTTGAATTTATTTGCTCTTGCTTCTCAAGTTCTTTTAATTGTGATGTTAGGGTGTTGATTTTAGGTCTTTCCTGCTTTCTCCTGTGGACATTTAGTGCTATAAATTTCCCCTTAAACAGTGCTTTAGCTGTGTCCAAGAGATTCTGGTACATTGTGTCTTTGTTCTCATTGTTTTCAAAACTTTAAATATGTGTCATTTATTATGTATTGTGTATTATTATTACCTTAATAAAGCTGTTAAAAATGGCATTTAAAGCCAGGTGCAATGGCTCCCGCCTGTAATCCCAGCACTTTGTGAGGAAGAGAAAGGCAGATCACTTGAGGTCAGGAGTTCAAGACCAGCCTGGCCAACATGGTGAAACCTCGTTTCTACCAAAAATACAAAAAAAGAAAAAATTAGCCGTGTGTCATCGTACGTGCCTGTAATCACAGTTACTCAGGAGGCTAAGGCATGAGAATCACTTGAACCAGGGAGGCGGAGGTTGCAGTGAGCCGAGATTGTGTTACTGCACTCCAGCCTAGACAACAGAGCAAGACTCTGTCTCAAAAAAAAAAAAAGAAATTTATAAAATATGATAAACATGCTTAAAAATTAGGGAAAATAAATTCAAACATTATGCCATCATCAGTTTTGCAAAATGTATTTGAAACTATAGATTTAAACCAGTACATTCTGGGGTTCAGAATAAAAGCTACTCCTATGTTGTCTTAGGTGGTGCAAAGTAGTAAAACTTTTAAAAAATGCCATTTGAAAGAAATTATAAAATTAAAAATTGCATATAATTTGTCCGTGCAATTGTTCTTCTAAGTTCCCCTCAGAAAATACATACATACACACACACACACACACACACACACACAGCTACACATATAATGCATATTTATAAGAAAGTTCATTTTAGGATTATTCATAATATAAAAATATTTTATACTAATTTTGCATCAATGTAGTAATCATTCTAATTGATTTTACATCACTATAGAATATTTTATTATTAGATATAGAGAATTTTCCAATGAAATGTTATGTAATGAGAATAGATAATTGTTTTCAAAGATATATAAAAATAATATTATTTAAGTAAAATAAAAGGAAAATAATACAAATATATATACCAACACTCATACAAACAATACAAACATTTCAAGCACAGAGTGTGTGTGTGTGTGTGTGTGTGTGTGTGTGTTCATGCTCATATAAATGTATGGTGATGTCTCTGAAAAAAATAGAGTTAATAATGTTTACGACTGGAGGAACTATCATATGATTTGGCTCTGTGACACACTCAAATCTCTTTTGGAATTTTAATCCCCACATGTCAGGGGAGAGACCTGGTAGGAGGTGATGGGATCATGGGGACAGTTTGCCCCATGCTGTTTTTATGATAGTGAGTGAGTGCTCATGAAAGCTGATGTTTTCATAACTGTTTGGCAGTTCCCCCTTTGTGCACTCTCTCTCCTGCTGCCTTGTGAAGAAGGTACCTACTTCCCCTTTGCCTTCCACCACAACTGTAAGTTTCTTGGTTTCCCCAACCATACAGAACTGTGAGTCAATTAAAGCTTTTTTATTTATAAATTGCCCTGTCTCAGGTAGGATCTTTATAGCAGTGTAAAAACAGACTAATACAAAGTAGTATTATTGAACAAAAGTTATATGAAAGGGACAATTAAATTTTCTTATTTTACATCTCAATCTTCTCAATAGTTCTATATTTATGGCAATTCTTAAAGTGAATTTGTATAAATTTAATAATTTAAAAAAGGTAAATCAAAAAAGAGGGACAAACATCTGTCTCTGTATAACTTATACTGCTTTATTTCCATGCTATCATTTAAATCTGCTATTTTCAAGTTTTTTTTTTAATTATCAGAAATAAAACTAATGCCACTCTTTTGGCAAAGGCTAATATCAATTGGAGTTGATTATTTCTAATTGGCTAATTAACAACAAAAAAAATCCCTATATTTGGAATCCATTCTGGAACTCGGCATCTTACTAGGAAGACTGAATGGACTTATCATAATTTATGTTATTTTGTAAAATGTGGTTAGTGAGGTGTTAAACTGAACCTATTTAACCTTATTTTCCAGTACAACTCTATTTTCTAATATTATAAATCAGAACAGAAATAACAAATGTAAGAACAAAGAGAAAAAATAATTAAGAAGTTGAGCACATGTTTATCCTCTGTGTTTTATATGTCTCTAAGATGCTTAGAAATTACTTCAACTTGGCACATATCTGCTTGCCAGTGAAACCTAGCACTTTCTGGAATACATACACACACACACACACATGCACACACACATACATGTTTACCCATATACCCACACACATACACACACTCTCACACACACGTTTTCAGACAGCTGGGTTTTTAAAAATTTTAACTACGGTGGTGCAGCCATCAGCATTTTTTTGAGAATCTACCATGTGTAGACTCATGCTGAACCACAGAGCAGGATAGAATTATACATCCAGTCCAGCGCTGAACCAGAACAAAGCTGCTTCCTTAAAATTAATGTTGGGAGAAATAGAAAATAGTTTATTTTAGCCAGTTTATGACACACTCTTTTCCAGTAAAGAAAAATTGAGGGAGGGGCTGAGCAGTCTAACCCCAGTTTATTTTCCAGAGTCACTAATCAGATTATGAATGAGGGAGAGAAAAAGAAGGGACTAGTCATCTTTTGACAACAGAGCTCACAATATAAGCTGTGGGAAGCAGGTGTTTTCCCTATCAATGCATTTCTCCTTATTACTTTACCCCAACAAACGTAATTTTCACAAAGATTTCCCCTTTGCTACAAGGAACAAAGCATATATTGCCTCAGGAAGGCCTGTGACTGGAACAACAGAATAAAGCTATTGCCTTCTAGAGGCCTGCAAGTTTAAAATATAAACTATGAAAGTAAGGCAAACATTTTTATTTAATACTGGATGAACTTTCTTTTCTCCCCATATGCTGAAACTTTTTTATTTGGGCAGATTAAGACAAATGTAGATAAGACAACTGAGAAAAGGCAAAATCATTAGGTGTTAGAAAGATAATTAAGTTTACCTTGGGCCAAATCCTCTTACATAAGCATAGAATACCTCAATAAAAATTTAAAGGACAAAGTCTAAAAGGGATCTATAATCTATATTTCATTTTCTAAATGTAGATCCACAAGTTTTGCAAAAGCATCAAAACATCTGGTGACACCACGGTACAGGAAAATAGAATGGAGTCAGCCCTCTATGCTATCATGAAAGGTGGACATGCATAATTCTAGAAGGAATAGTCTCTCAATAGGAAATGGGGGCAATCATTTTGGTTTTATTTTTATTTTTCATATGGTTTAAGATGAAGGAGAGTTGATGTTGGGGTATAATAGGTGCAATGCTGTTTCACAGTTGCCACAAGTAACCAGAAGTTATTTGCAAATATGTCTGCTTCAGAGGGGTCAGTGGGGATGAATTTAGATGAGTAAAGACGCAAAGGCAAAATTTTTCATCTCAGTAGGGAAAATGATATAATCAAGTAAGACTCAGAAATTATTGGTAAATAGAGACTAATTTCTTCACTCTCTTTGTTGCCTGGTTCTTACACTAAGAATAAGGTCAATAAAGGGACATAAAATATTGAGCTTGGCTAAATGTAAATCCTAATGACTGAGAAACTACAGAAATGAATATTTTAACTGAAGCTGATTAAATTAACTTTATTTTATGGGTTAAGTCATGACAAACTAAAGACAAATTTTGTACCTTAAATTTTGTGGGCTGTGAAACACCTTTATGTTATGTGAGAAGAAATATGTAGTACATTATAATAAAAAATGTACACAAAGACAGCTATGGGCTAAATATTTGTGTTCCTTCCTAATTCACCTGTTGAAGCCTAGTCCCCGATGTGATGTATTTGTATTTACATGGGTGGCCTTTGGGAGGTAATTAGGTTTATGTAAAGTAATGAGTGGGGTCTCCATGATGTAATTAGTGTCCTTATAAGAGGACAGGAAGAAATGCCAGGGCATGTGCAGCTACCCACTCCCTCACCTTCACCCTCACCCTTCCCTTTTCCCTACCACTTCCCCTTTCTCTCCCCCTCTTACTCTCCCACTCTTCTTTCCTCCCTCCCTCCCTCTTTCTGTACCTTGTGAGGTCACGGGAAAAGGCTGCAGTCTGCGAGCCAAAAGGAGGGCCATTACCAGAAACTAAATAAGCCAATACCATGATTTTGGACTTTCTAGGTTCCAGAACTGTGAGAAATAAATGTCTGTTTTTTAAGCTACTCAGTCTTTGGTATTTTGTTAGAGTAGACAGAGCTGACTAAGACAGAGAGAGTACTAGATAGTCTGACATATAAGTTATTTGCTGCATAAGTATCTTTTGGTCAAGGATGAACTGCATATGCAACTGTGGTCTCATAAGATTATAGTGAAGCTGAAAACTTCCTATCACCTACTGACGTTGTAGCCAAGATATCATCTTAGTGAAAGGCATTACTCACATGTTTGTGGTGATGCTGGTGTAAATGAACATACTGTGCTGTAAGTCATACAAGTATAGAGCACACAATCATGTACGGTGCATAATACTTGATACTGATAATAAATGACTACGTTACTGGTTTATGTATTTACTATACTATACTTTTATCATTATCTTAGAGCATACTCATTCTACTTTGCAAAAAGTTTACCAGAAAGCTTATCCCATTATACTAGCTGCAGTCTCATACATTTTGTGTTTACTACATTTGTTGATTGAATTATTCTTTTTTGTACTAAATTTAATCTCTGTTGTTTTGTTTATAATGGCCCCTAAGTGTACAAAATCTTCCCTAATATTGCTAGTTAGAGGCCACATCTAGTGATTGACCTGGAAATAAGATTAAATTGATTAAGAATTATGAAAATAGAAAATTAAGAATGGTTATAGTCAGGTATGTACCCTTCCACCATAGCTGTAATCTTCAAAAACAGGAACACAGTGACAGAGGCTGTTAAAGGAACTTCTTCACTGAAGGTAAGAAGAATAACACAAATTTGAAAAGGGCATCTATCAGATATAGGGAAACTTGTAATGACCTGGATTGAATACCAGACACAGAAATGTATCCCTGTCAGCACGCTGAGTATCATGGCCAAAGTGTAAAGTTTGTGATGGTGAAAAAAAAGGCTGGATCTGACTATGATGTCAGATGTTAAATTTACTGCTAGCTCTGGGTGGTTTAAACGATTCAGAACCATTATTCATTACATAATGTGAAAGTGAGTGCTGAGTCTGTGAGTGCTAATGTTAAGGCAGCTGGAGAATTTAGAAACCCTAGATAAGCTAATTGTGGAGGAAATTTACTTGCCAAAGCAAATCTTCAATGTGTATGAACGCTCCCTATTCTGGAAATGGATGCTGAAAAAGATATTCATCCATAAGGAGGCCAAGTCAATGTCAGGTCTCAAGCCTTTTAAGAACAGGATAAAAGTCTTGCTTGGGGGCAATATTTCAGGCTACAAGTTCAAACCCTTTGTGATCTGGCACTGGACAAACCCTGGGGCCTTCAAGCATACAAGTAAACACACACTGCCAGCTACAGGAGCAATAAGAAGTCATGAGATGACCCAATTTCTCTTCCAAGATGTTTTCCTCAATTGCTATCACAGCAAAATAGAGTATTGTTTAGAGAAAAACATACCTTTCAAGAGTTTGCTTACTGTTAATAATGTTCCTGCACATGTTTCTTTAATTGGTGATCTCATCCCAATATCTCAGTGGTGTTTCTCCCTCTAAATACCACCTCTTTGATCCAACCAATACATCAAGGAGTTAAAACAGCATTTAAGTTCTACTACCTCAGGAGTATCTTTGCCCAGGCTATTTCTGCAATTGAAGAAGACACTGCAAAGATATTGATGTAATTCTGAAAGGATTACTACATCTATGATTCCATCAAGAACCTTGCTTAGCCTTAGGTTAATGTCATCAAGTGGTGTATAAATGGCATCTGAAAGAAGACACTTAGGGGTTGTCTATGATGTCAAAGGATTTTCCAAGGATAAGGAGGTTGCAAAAATCAACAAGGCCGTGGTTGAAATGGCAAGCAACTTTAACTCAGGTGTGGATGAAGATGGCATTGAGGAGCATCTATAGGTGGTTTCTGAGTAGCTGACTAATGAGGAGTTATTGGAACTGGAAAAGGAATGCAATGCTGAACAAGAGGTAAGAGAAAAGGAAACTGCAAGCGAAGAAAAATAAGAAACCCTGTTAAAATTCACAGCGAATTGTTTAGCAGAAGTTTTTGCGGTACTCACCAACTTCCTTAAAAGTTTGAAAACATGGACCCTAACACAGAAAATTTGTCATTAATAGAGGGGACTATTCATGGCATATTATCTGCTTTCAATCAAATCTATGATTCAAAGAAAGAAATCAAACCAACCACCATGGACATATTCTGCAAAGTGTTCACCCTCTCAAGAAGAGCCTCGGTCAGGTCCTTCAGTAGGTATTCCAGAAGAAGGCACTGTTATTATAGGAGATAAGATCTCCATGTGTGTTATTGTCTCTGAAGACCGTCTAGTGGTACAAAATGTGGAGGTGGATGACAGTGATATTGACAATCTTGACCCTGTGTAGGCCTAGGCATATGTGTGTGAATTTGTCTTAGTTTTCAAGAAGATATTTTAAGAAGTAAAAAAAATTAAAAAATTAAAAAATAGAAAAACTATATAGAATAATTATATAAAGAAAATATTTTACAGCTGTACAATGTGTTTGTGTTTTAAGCTGTGTTATTACAAAGTCCAAAAGTTTAAAAATTATAAAAATTAAAAAGCGTATACAGTAAATATGTTATAGGAAGTAAAGGTTAATTTATTGTTTAAAAATGTTTAAAATAGGCTGGGCGCGGTGGCTCATGCCTGTAATCCTAGCATCTTGGGAGGCCGAGGTGAGTGGATCACGAGGTCAGGAGATCGAGACTATCTTGGCTAACATGGTGAAATCCCATCTCTACTAAAAATACAAAAAAATTAGCCAGGTAAGGTGGTGGGCGCCTGTAGTCCCAGCTATTCGGGAGGCTCAGGTGGGAGAATGGCATGAACTCAGGAGGTGGAGCTTGCAGTGATCCGAGATTGCACCACTGCACTCCAGCCTGGGTGACTGAGCAAGACTCCGTCTCAAAAAAAAAAAAATGTTTAAAATAAATTCAGCATTGCTTATGTATACAGTGTTTATAAAGCCTACAGTTCTGTACAATAATATCCTTGGATTTCACATTCCCTTACCTCTCACTCACTGATTCACCCAGAGCAATGTCCAGTCCTGCAAGCTCCATTTATTGCATGTACCCCATATATGTGTACAATTTTTTAATCTTAATAACATACTTTTGTTTTACCATTTCTATGTTTAGATACATAAATACTTACCATTGTGTTGTAGTTGCTTACTGTATGTAATACAGTAACATGCTGTACAAGTTGGTAGCATAGAAGCAATAGACCATACTATATAGCTTAGCTGTGTATTGGACCATACTATCTAGGTGTGTAAGTAAAATCTATGTTTGCCCCAAAACAGAATCCCCTTAGTGATGCTTTTCTCGGAATGTATCCCAGTTTTTAAGCAACCCATGACCGTAATTAGTCTTTCCGGCAGAGCTGACCATTAAGCTGAGGCTGAAAGCATATAAGTTAAGGGACAGAAGGAGAAGAAATACATTTTAGAAAGAACATATAGAAAACATGTGGGGGCGTGGAGCATGAAAAAGATGGCTTGATATGACTGGAGTATGGATTAGGAGTGAATCAAATGCTGAGTTATGAACTGAAATGAAACATACACATTTGGCAAAGGTACACAGTTTGATGGGAAAGTTGTGTCATGGAATTATGTGAGCAGAGACATGATATGGACAGGCATGTGTTTTATAATGATTACTCTGACATTTGACATTGGCATGAAGAATGGATCAGGAATGGTGAGAAGGAATAAAGGAAGACCAATTAGGCTATTATGCTTTCTAAAAAATGTAATGATGAAGACTGAACTAATTCAGCTGCATTTGGGAAGGAGGAAAAAGGATTAAATTTATAGAAAACCATGATAATGAGATATGTGATTTTTCTTTACAGTTTATGTGAAGATTATTAAACTATTTCTCTAAGATCAACTCCAAACCCACACTCCTGTACAACTGATTGGGGTACTAAAGGATAAGACTCTGTAAATTCTTAATATATTTTTGATTTGTCAGTTAGCTTCCTGTTAGGCTCTTCCAATATGGAGTACCAGAAGGAGATTAGAAGACAGAAGGGGTAAAATAGGATTTGCCTTTTCTTGTTAGTTTGCTTATTGACTGTAGCAGTTAGTTCCAGTGTTGATTGATTTGCATATCCAGTTACTTACTAGCACTTGAATAACTAACCAGGTAACACTCTCCAGAGGCACCAGAAGCAACCATGTAGCACCTTTTATTTAGAGGTCTGTGTCCACCTCCAGAGAATTTTTCCTTCAAGCTATTAAATTCAACAATTCTAATATTTTCTCTTTACTCCCCAAACTAGAGGTAAAAACTGCTCTCTGCATTAGCATTTTGGTGTTATCTCCATGTTCTTTTTGGCCTCTGCCTACTTTCAAAATATTTATATTTTGAAAATCCTTATATTACATTTTTTCCTGTTAAAATAATTAGTACAGTATCTTTTTCATTCACTGGACCCTGATTAATACAGCTTCCATTAAAAGTCATAGTGAAGGTTCCCTCCCCAACTAATCATATTGTTTAACTACTGTAGCATCAATTCTTAGAATTTGCTGACATACTGTCTAAAAAGTGACATCAGATGTTTCTTTAAGTCATTTTAAATTCCCTGCCTCCTGAAAAATATTACCTATATTTTTAGATAAAAAATAAAAAAGCACATTTTATTATTTTTCTTTAAAATTCTCTTACATTTCCAATATTTTAACAAGAGGTATATATCCTAGCATAAGTGATTAATAAATATTACCTGAAATTAGGAGGTATGTTTTTACTTTTTACTTAAATTTTGTAGGAAAAGGTACATCTAAGTTTCTGAAACAATAGGATGATTTTACATGGCAAAATGTATTATTTTCCTCAACAACAGTCAACAGGAAACTGTAAACTATAAGCTGGACATCTTTTTGATTCCCTCAGCCATCTGGCCGAATTTTATACAAGAAGAATCTCATAATGAGAATCAAAGAGATTGTGAGGAAATAGACCAGTGGCTTTATAATTTGATAGCAACATTTTCATGGTCATGTTAAACTTAAAGTCACATCTTGTGTGTTTAAGGGTTATGTTCTTTTACACTGGAAAGATATTCCCAGCCAAAGTTAATTGGGCTAGCATAAAAATAGATTGTATATTATTTTGCTGTTTGAGAACACTTTTGGTTCTTTATTCTCATTAGCCAAAGTTAATTGGGCTAGCATATGAATAGATTATATATCATTTTGTTATTTGAGAATAGTTTGGGTTCTTTATGCTCAATAAAATATGGTGTACAAAGTTTAAAATAAAATAAAATGGCTGAATAATGTGTAGAAAATATTTAGGTGGATGCATAGAATGATGTCATTAACAAATTTTATAAACATAAAGTATTTGTTTCTAAAGTTCGTGATTATCTAAATTTGAATTTAGGAAAAGAAAAGGTGTTGAAGTTGATTTCAGTCTGCATATGTAATTTCCCTCTACAGATGGTTTCCTTAGTAAAAGAAGAGCCAAGGTCACTTTAATGTTTAACATTCTTATAGCAAGTGTATTTTGGGCTCAATATGTGTCATGAATCAAAAATAATTTTATGCTGGTCAAGATGACCCAGAAAGAGGAAAGTTTTCTTTTTTCATTTATTAAACCAATATCTTTAAATGATATGAAAGAGTGGAGCTAAACATACATCATCTCCCTTCTTCTCATTCTTAAAAGCAAAAAAAGAGACTGGAGAAATTACTTCATTGACCCATATCCTCAGGGAAGAACTATGAACATTAGAAAAATCTGTGCAACTTAAAAGAACAGAGATAATAGAGTTTGAGCAGGATGAGAAGTTATACAATGTCAGAGCCTAATCTAACAATGGCACTACTGCACTGGCATCAAATCTGCTCTACTAACCTGATATTCTGAGCCCTAAACCTTGCTCTTAACAGCTCTCCAGGGTGCAAGAGAGGAATAAATGGGCAACCATGGCCCAGGAGAAGAGTTAAACATAAGTACCATAAGCTTTTTATTCCTAAGGTGCACATGTTGATTGTCTTCTATCCACTAGGCCAAATGTGGAGAACGTTACTGTAGAAATGAATTACGGTTTTTACTTATTTTTCAGTGCCTTGTGCTAAATGGTGCTTAACCTATCTATCCACAGGAGGATTGCAAAAATCTGCCTATAAATTATTGAAATTAACACAAATAAATCATTCTGAGTAACTGAAGATTCCCAAGCCTCAATTTTATTTGTAAAGAGGGAATAAATTCATTATATTAAATTTCATTTCAACTTGTGCTTAAGAATGCAACTCTGAGATGTAATGGTATTCTTTAAAAAAAAAAAAACTTTTAAGTTCAGGGGTGAATGTTTCTTGGGTACGTACCCAAAGAAATTAATGGTATTCTTTAAATATTCTCTGAGCTTTGTCGAAATCTCCACTTGAAAAGTAACACCTTGCAATGGCAACAAAAGCCAAAATTGACAAATGGGATCTAATTAAACTAAAGAGCTTCTGCACAGTAAAAGAAACTACCATCAGAGTGAACAGGCAACCCACAAAATGGGAGAAAATTTTCACAACCTACTCATCTGACAAAGGGCTAATATCCAGAATCTACAATGAACTCCAACAAATTTACAAGAAAAAAACAACCCCATCAAAAAGTGGGCAAAGGACATGAACAGACACTTCTCAAAAGAAGACATTTATGCAGACAAAAAACACATGAAAAAATGCTCACCATCACTGGCCATCAGAGAAATGCAAATCAAAACCACAATGAGATATCATCTCACACCAGTTAGAATGTCAATCATTAAAAAGTCAGGAAACAACAGGTGCTGGAGAGGATGTGGAGAAATAGGAACACTTTTACACTGTTGGTGGGACTGTAAACTAGTTCAACCATTGTGGAAGTCAGTGTGGCGATTCCTCGGGGATCTAGAACCAGAAATACCATTTGACCCAGCCATCCCATTACTGGGTATATACCCAAAGGATTATAAATCATGCTGCTATAAAGACACATGCACACGTGTGTTTATTGTGGCACTATTCACAATAGCAAAGACTTGGAACCAACCCAAATGTCCAACAATGATAGACTGGATTAAGAAAATGTGGCACATATACACCATGGAATACTATGCAGCCGTAAAAAAAGACGAGTTCATGTCCTTTGTAGGGACATGGATGAAATTAGAAATCATCATTCTCAGTAAACTATCGCAAGAACAAAAAGCCAAACACCACATATTCTCACTCATAGGTGGCAATTGAACAATGAGAGCACATGGACACAGGAAGGGGAACATCACACTCTGGGGACTGTTGTGGGGTGGGGGGCGGGGAGGGATAGCATTGGGAGATATACCTAATGCTAGATGACGAGTTAGTAGGTGCAGCGCACCAGCATGTCAGATGTATACATATGTAACAAACCTGCACATTGTGCACATGTACCCTAAAACTTAAAGTATAATAATAAAAAAAAAAAAGAAAAGAAAAGTAACACCTTAAACAACGCTGGTAGAGTTTTTTTTTTTTTCAATTATCTTCCAGCTCTTTAATGACAAATTCTGTAATAACTCAATGTTTAATAAATATTTATTGAGTTTCTGGTCTGTGTTTGTTTTGATTGTTTGTTTGTTTGTTTTAGATGGACTCTTGCTCTGTTTCCCAGGCTGGAGTGCAGTGGCATGATTTTGGCTCACTGAAACCTCCTCCTGGGTTCAAGCGATTCTCCTGCCTTAGCTTCCCAAGTAGCTGGGATCACAGGCACCCGCCACAACGCCCGGTTAATTTTTGTATTTTTAGTAGAGATGGAGTTTTCACCATGTTGGCCAGGCTGGTCTTGAACTTCTGACCTCAAGTGATCCACCTGCCTCAGCCTCCAAAAGTGCTGAGATTACAGGTGTGAGCCACTGTGGCCAGCCATTTGTTAAGTTTCTATCATAAGAAAATATATCTTTATTTCTGGGAATTCATAGATAACCATGCCATTTTGATCTCAATTTATATGTATTGGTATACATGGTATTTCTATATTTCATTTTAAATTTGCCTGATGTTACATATCTACTGATTGTTGAACTAAGATTTAAATATAAGTATGTATAAATTCAGAAAGCCATTTGGTTATGTACTTCAACTCCCAGCCTAATCCCAACCTAGAGAAAATGTCATGTGTGTGGGACTGCATATAAGAAAAGACATTTAGGCAAAACAAAACAAATACAATATAGCTGACTAAAATGCAAAACAATAAGACAAATGATATTCAGAATTTTTAGTAATATCATTGTAAATTTATTTCTTATTATGGATATGCATATGAAATTTTGCATAAAGATACATTTAATTTTGCAAGTAATAGTTTACCAACAATGGAATTAAAATATACACATTATCAAAAAAATAATAGGGCAAAGTAATCTAAAGAATCAAATTAAAGACACTCTATTTTTAAGCAGGATAAAACAAAGAGAAGAAAAGCAATTTAAAAAACAACATAAATAGTTTGAGGTAGTGGTTTTGTCTCTTGCTTTTTTTTCTGCTACTAAGTTTTAGTGGGCAATGTTTTTTCTTATTGACAAACCACTTTAGTAATTTATACTTTTGTGTTTAACCTACAGATTTGTGTGAATTTCATGTGAAATAGAAATTGACATTGTCATGAGATGTCATGGGATATAAATATATTATCAGAAATTCAGCAGCTTTGTAGTGGTGTTTATATGTGGGAAAATAGGTTATAAGCTGTGAGATTAAACACATTAAAATATGGCTTTTGTCAGGTTTGTCAAAGATCAGATGATTGTGTTCCACTGGTCTATATATCTGTTTTGGTACCAGTACTATGCTGTTTTGGTTACTGTAGCCTTGTAGTATAGTTTGAAGTCAAGTGGTGTGATGCCTCCAGCTTTGTTCTTTTTGCTTAGGATTGTTTTGGCTATACAGGCTATTTTTTGGTTCCATATGAAATTAAAAGTAGTTTTTTTCTAATTCTGTAAATAAAGTCAATGGTAGCTTGATGGGGATAATATTGACTCTACAAATTACTTTGGGCAGTATGGCCACTTTCACGATATTGATTCTTCCTATCCATGAGCATGGAATGTTTTTCCATTTGTTTGTGTCCTCTCTTATTTCCTAGAGCAGTGGTTCATAGTTCTCCTTGAAGAGGTCCTTCACATCTCTTGTAAGTTGAATTCCTAGGTATTTTATTCTCTTTGTCGCAATTGTGAATGGGAGTTAACTCATGATTTGGCTCTCTGTTTGTTTATTATTGGTGTATAGGAATGCCTGTGATTTTTGCACATTGATTTTGTATCCTGAGACTGCTGAAGTTGCTTATCAGCTTAAAGAGATTTTGGGCTGAGATGATGGGGTTTTCTAAATATACAATCATGTTATCTGCAAACAGAGACAATTTGACTTCCTCTCTCCCTATTTGAATATCCTTTATTTCTTTCTATTGCCTGATTGCCCTGGCCAGAACTTCCAATACTATGTGGAATAGGAGTGGTGAGACAGGGCATCCTTGTCTTGTGCCAGTTTTCAAAGGGAATACTTCCAGCTTTTGCCCATTCAGTATGATATTGGCTGTGGGTTTGTCATAAATAGCTCTTATTATTTTAAAATACATTCCATCAATACCTAATTTATTGAGAGTTTTTAGCATGACGGGGTGTTGAATTTTATTGAAGGCCTTTTCTGTATCTATTGTGATAATCATGTGGTATTTGTCATTAGTTCTGTTTATGTGATGGATTACATTTATTGATTTGCTTATGTTGAACCAGCCTTTCATCCCAGGGAAGAAGCCAACTTGATCGTGGTGGATAAGCTTTTTGATGTGCTGCTGTATTCAGTCTGCCAGAATTTTATTGAGGATTTTTGCATCAATGTTCATCAGGGATATTGGCCTAAAGTTCTCTTTTTTTTTGTTGTGTCTCTGCCAGGTTTTGGTATCAGGATGCTGCTGGCCTCATAAAATGAGTTAGGGAGGTGTCCCTCTTTTCCTATTGTTTGGAATAGTTTCAGAAGGAATCGTACCAGCTCCTCTTCATACCTCTGGTAGAATTCGGCTGTGAATCCATCTGGTTCTGGGCTTTTTTTTGGTTGGTAGGCTATTAATTACTGCCTCAATTTCAGAATGTATTATTGGCCTATTCAGGGATTCGACTTTTTCCTGGTTTAGCCTTGGGAGGATGTATGTGTCCAGGAATGTATCCATTTCTTCTAGATTTTCTAGTTTATTTGCATAGAGGTGTTCATAGTATTTTCTGATGGTAGTTTGTATTAGTGTGGGATCAGTGGTGATATCTCCTTTATCATTTTTTACTGTGTCTATTTGATTCAATTCTTTTCTCTTCTTTATTAGTCTTGCTAGCAGTCTATCAATTTTGTTGATCTTTTCAAAAAACCAGCTCCTGGATTCATTGATTTTTTGAACGGATTTTTGTGTCTCTACCTCCTTCAGTTATGCTCTGATCTGAGTTATTTCTTGTCTTCTGCTATCTTTTGAATTTGTTTGCTCTTGCTTCTCAAGTTTGTTTAATTGTGATGTTAGTGTGTCAATTTTAGATCTTTCCTGCTTTCTCCTGTGGGCATTTAGTGCTATAAATTTCCCTCTAAACACTGCCTTAGCTGTGTCTCAGAGATTCTGGTACATTGTATCTTTGTTCTCATTGGTTTCAAATAACTTATTTATATCTACCTTAATTTCATTATTTACCCAGTTGTCATTCAGGAACAGGTTGTTCAGTTTCCATGTAGTTTTGTGGTTTGGGGTGAGTTTCTTAATCCTGACTTCTAATTTGATTGCACTGTGGTCCGAGAGACTGTTTGTTATGATTTCTGTTCTTTTGCATTTGCTGAGGATTGTTTTACTTCCAAGTATGTGGTCAATTTTAGAGTAAGTGCTATGTGTTACTGAGAAGAATGTATATTATGTTGATTTGGGGTGGAGAGTTATGTAGATGTCTATTACGTCCACTTGGTCCACAGCTGAGTTCAAGTCCTGAATATCCTTGTTAATTTTCCGTCTTGTTGATCCATCTAATATTGACAGTGAGGTGTTAAAGTCTCCCACTATTATTGTGTGATAGTCGAAGTCTCATTGTACATCTCTAAGAACTTGCTTTATGAATCTGGGTGCTCCTGTATTGGGTGCATATATATTTAGGATAGTTAGCTGTCCTTGTTGCATTGATCCCCTTACCATTATATAATGCCCTTCTTTGTCTTTTTTTATCTTTGTTGGTTTTAAGTCTGTGTTACTTGAGACTAGGATCGCACCCCCTGCTTTTTTTCGCTTTCCATTTGCTTGGTAAATATTCCTCCATCTCTTGATTTTGAGCCTATGTGTGTCTTTGCATGTGAGATGGGTCTCCTGAATACAGCACACTGATGGGTCTTGACTCTTTATGCAATTTGCCAGTCTGTGTCTTTTAATTGGGGCATTTAGCCCATTTACATTTAAGGTTAATATTGTTATGAGTGAATTTAATCCTGTCCTTATGATGCTAGCAGGTTATTTTGCCCATTAGTTGATGCAGTTTCTTCACAGGGTCAATGGTCTTTACAATTTGGTATGTTTTTGCAGTGGCTGGTACCAGTTTTTCCTTTCCATATTTAGTGCTTCCTCTTGTAAGGCAGACTGGTGGTGACAAAATATCTCTGCATTTGCTTGTCTTTTAAGAAACTTTTTTTAGTATTTGCCCTACATTTTGCAATATACATTTACAAATAATCTAAGTTCACTTTCAAATAACAGTATGCCACTTCATGGGTAGTTTAATTGTCTTATAAAAATAAATGTAATTTATTTCTCTTATCTCTAATATTATTGCTGTCATTCTTTTTATGTAGACATAAGAATATATATATATAGAGAGAGACAGAGAGAGAGAAAGGCATAACCATACATAATCATATACATTGTTGCTATTACTATTTTGAACACATTTTACTGTTCCATAAATTAAAAAAATATAAAACTTGTTATTTTATTTTCACTTATTCCTTCTCTGATGTTCTTAAATTCCTTGTGTAGATTCAATTATCTTTATATATATACATATTATTTCTTCCTCTCTAAAGAAATTTTTAAATATTTTTTGAAAGGCTAATCTATCTACTGGCACAAAAATTTCCTCAATATGGTTTTTCTGAGGAAATATTTAATTTCTCCTTCATTTTTTAAACAATTATTTCACAGGTTATAGAATCCTAGGTTGGCTTTTTTTTTGTTTTTGTTTTCTCTCAACATTTTAAGTAGTTCACTCCACTCTCTTTTTGTTTACATAATTTCTCAGAAGTAGTTGAATGTAATTCCTGTTTATGCTTTTTTTTAATTTTTATTTTTGAGACAGAGTTTTGCTCTTCTCACTCAGGCTGGAGTGTAATGACACAATCTCAGCTCACTGAAACCTCCGCTTCCCAAGTTCCAGCAATTCTCCTGCCTCAGCCTCAGCCCAAGTAGCTGGGATTACAGGTGCCTGCCACGGTGCCTGGCTAATTTTTGTATTTTCAGTAGAGATGGGGTTTCTCCATGTTGGCCTAGCTGGTCTCGAACTCCTGACCTCAAGTAATCTGCCTGCCTCGGCCTCCCAAAGTGCTGGGATTACAGGCATGAGCCACTGTGCCTAGCCATGCTTTTATAATTGTACGATTTTTTTCCTCACTGTGACTTACGTTTAGATTTTTTTTCTTTATCTTGATTTTTTGAAGTTTGAATATGAGATGTGTAGGTGGTGTTTTTTCTTTTCTTTTCTCTTCTTTTGTTTTTTGGTGGGGATAGGCATTTATTCTGCTTGGTGTTCCATGCTCTTCCTGGATCAGTGGCTTGGTTTCTGACATTAATTTCTATACATTCTCAGTCATTATTGCTTTGAATATTTTTTCTGTTTTTTGTTTTTTTCTCTTTCTGGTATTTCAATTAATTATATACTATATCTTCAGTTATTTCATAGTTGTTCGATATTCTGTTTTGGTGGCAGTTTTTTTGTCTTTTTTCTGTTAGACTTTTAGTTTGAACAGTTTTTATTGAGATATTCTAAACCTCAGAGATTCTTTTTTTAACTCTGTTCAATCTACTAGTAAGCCCAAGACATTTTTTATTTCTTTTACACTGCTTTTTATTTCTAGTATGTCTTTATTTTTTTCTTGGAATTTCTATCTCTCTGCTTACATTGCTCTTCTGTTTTTGCATGCTATTTGCATTATCAATTAAGGTTCTTAGTATAGTAATCATAGTTGTTTTAAAAACTCAGTCTGATAATTTCAGCATCCCTGCTGTATCTGAGTCCAATTGTAGTGCTTGTTGTGTTTCTTCAAACTGTGTTTCTGCCTTTTAGTATGCCTTGTGAGTTTGTTCTTGCTATCCAGACATGCTGTACTGAGTAAAAGAAAATTGTAAGTAGGTCTTTAGTAATGTAGTGATAATATGTGGAACAAAGTGAATCATTTCATAGCATTTTGATTAGGTCTCAGTCACTTAATAAACTTTTACCTCTGGACTATGAACTTCACCAGTGTTTCTCAGTTTCTCCCACCCAACTTGAGTAGGACAGGGTGGCTAGAGTGGGCTGGAGTTGTATATTTTCTTCATTCACATGGAAGGTTAGAGTTTGCTAGAGCTGGCTCTTCTCATCCTCCCAGGTCAGTTAGGCACTAATAAATCCTCATCAGGTTTATCTCTGGTTAAACGATTTCTCTTGAGGGCAGAGTTTGTTAAAAACAGAATGCTGTAGCAGATTTCAAAATTTTTTTTTTTATTCTTTACCCCCTGCCAGAAGCATGAGGAAACTTTTTTCCAGTATTCACTGTGAGAAACTGGTAGAGCTCTTGGGGGAAAACCATGAAAAGTTGGGTGTCTCCTCATGACTAGAGATTTTATCCCCCAGACTTGTCCACACAGACCCTCCAGCAATTTGTTGATTACTGTATAGGCATGCTTACCCTGGCACTAGTTTCAAAGGAAGTTTCTGCTGGTCAGTTCCATTCCAGTAAGTTGAGATTCTTTGTATTCAACTGTTGGTATCTCCAATTTTGGTGCCAACAGTTTGTCCTGTGACCTTCCTTCTCTAAGATATCTTAGAAAAGTCATTTTTCTTTGTTTTGTTTTGTTTGGTTTGGTTGTTTTTAGTTAGTTCCACTTTTTACTTAGTTTTAGGACAAAGTGGCAACTACCAACCTGCTTACACTATGGACAGCAAACTGGAAATATGTGCTTTTATTTGTAATAGAATATAGTACTAAAAAAAATTTGACTGAGCATAGCAATTTTTTGTTTATTGTTTTGTTTTAACTTATGCATAGATATATAGAGTTTTAACTTAAATGATAAACAATTCTGAATTACTTAAAATAGAGAATAAATTCTTATCAGTAAAGTTTTTCTATTTAATTGATAATACTATTACCTTGAACTTTGTGTTTTTAAATCATAATCTATGTTTTTGTATCCATATTTAATTCATGATTATATATATATATACACACATATGTACTTAGATTCTTATTGGTATTTTTGTATTTCATGATATTTGAAGAAGTAATTGTAGACATTTTGAAAAATTTACACAAAAACAGGGAAATCTTAGATGTCACCTAGCTCTAATTTATTCTTGTATTTCTTTTGAGAATGCATTTCTCTGATAATATCTTGGTAATTGTTTATGTCATGTTCGATTTCCTTTTAGAGCTTAAAGATAAACAATGATTTACTAGGGGTATGTCTTTCAGGCTTAAGAAAATGAATATACTGAAATGTGTTGACATAAGAGATGAATTCTCCTCTGCTAGCGCTATGTCCAGTCTCTAGTCTTGCTTTATAATTAATTAGCTGTCAGATCTGCTAAACTTCCATGAAGACACTACACAGATGTCATGGCAAATTGTTCTTGAAATTAAGATCTGAACTGGGAATGTTCTTCATACTGACCTTACAATTCTCTTTATTGATTTTGCTGTCATTTTCATCTGTTAAGGACAGAAAGAAATGGAAATGGTGCTTTATTTGCTTCTAAGAAAAAATGTAATATAATATTTGAAGAAAGAGTTTAGTCTTTATAGAAGATTATATACATGTATATATATGACTTTAAGTTCTCAAAATTAAAGTTACCATGTAAATCTAAGACAATAGATTATACAGTTTAGATAATATATAATATTTAGAATAAATTTGTCACATAAAGCCATTGAGGATTCAAAGGGAATAAATGATTGGCACAATGTTTTTTAGCTTGCCCTTACTCTAAGTTACTATAACATAGTTTACCTTATTTATTATCTATTAATATGTTTAATATTGATTTTAGTTGTTGAAAAATCAATATAAATATTAATATTCCTTATCCAAGGTCTGACATATATATTAGAGTTGTTTAACAAATAAAATATTCTTCTCACTGCAATAGAATAGCCTAAATTCATGAGATTATTAACATTTTGAGAACATATTAAGTGGAAAATATTTAATATGTTATTATGTAGTCATTTCTAGAATAATATGCCATATTTTTATGTTTATTGCAATTATAAATTTCTTTTTTTTTTATTTCAGTAACTTTAGGGGTGCAAATGATTCCTGGTTACATGGATAAATTTTACAATGGTAAAATCTAGAATTTTTAGTGTGCCCATCACCTGAGTAGTGTACATTATACACATTAGGTAGTTTTTTCCCAATAAACACTCTATAATTAGAATGTTCTGATTACATTTAAAGTTTCATATAAATATAACTTTATGAATGTATATCATTCCATTGTATTCATTATAATATACTAGTATGATGTAATTAAGATAATAGCATATTTGAGTATTTATTTGTATGAAAGCAATCCAGTATAAAGCACAGTTTAATTCTGGGCATAGATCTTGAAGAATATAGAACTCTTAATTCCCAAAAGCATATAAAATTACCTATTTTCTTACCTCACCTTAAACATTAAGATATATTTTTAAATATTTGTTTATTTTTATAGATGGCATATTTTAAGACTGATAGTTTAATATAAATGAAATATAAAATGTTACCCCGATGGTCTATTCATTATATTAATATAATGATATATTCATATACCAATTTCCTCTCATAGCAGGGTTGAACTTAGTTTTTGTGTGATTTTGGTTTTGCTTTTGGTTATTTATGTTAGCCTTACCACCTAGAAGAATTTGCTAGGAAATATGAAGAATACTTAAAAGTGAAATTGGCATGGGGAAGATATCAGAAGGCTAAACAGGGAGGATATGGTGAGTTGAGATACTAGAATAAAAGTGAGTGTACTGGGGGGAGTGTAAAATATTTATGTGGCTTTTCTCCTCGCATTTGCTAGCATGAATGCAGGGGCATGAAAGTCTGAATAGGGCTTTCAACCATCACCTGGGGCTTAGAAAATGAAAATCAGAGTTCAGGATACGTCAAAAAGGGCCACATTGTAGAGTGGATAGCAATCCATTCAAAAGCTCAGCACTAACAAATATTAAACTTCAGATTTAAATCAATTCAATTATTGATTCAAAAAAGTTAATGCGACCTTATCATAACTCCTGGCCAAAATAAAATATCACTTCTTTTGGGAAGAATATAGCATCATTTAGATCCTCAAATGAATGCTACACATGCTCAGACGAAGTGTTTAACAGCCAATCAAAATAATCAAGTATGCAAAAAGAACAAAAGTACAAAAAGGAAAAAGAAAAATAGAAGGGGAGGGGCCAAGATGGCTGATTAGAAGCAGCTGCAGTCTGCAGCATTAATGGATGGGAACAAAATGGGTGAATGAATACAGTACCTTCAACTAAAATATCCAGGTTCTCTCATTGAGACTGATTAGGGAAACAACTTGACACACAGAAAATGAAGAAAAGCAGGGTGGAGAGACAGCCCACCCAGGAGTGACATGGAGCCAAGGGAAGTGGTGAGTGATTGTGCAACCCCAGGAAGCCACACTTCTCCCACAGATCTTTGCAACCCATGGATCAGGAGATACCCTTGTGAGCAAACCCCACCAGAGTGTTTGGTCCAACACACAGAGCTGTGTGGAGTCTTGGCAGAGCTGCTGCTCAGGCACACACGGAGACCCAGGAACTTTACATAATCTGGCCCTGGGATCCTCAGCAAACATGTCTGTAACTCAGGCAAGGCGGGAGGCCCACACATAGGAAAGAGGTGGAATCCAGGGATCCAAGTAACATCATTCTCTGGCCCCAATTCCACAGCACCTCACAAGATAAGACACATTGGTTTCAAATTCCAGCCAGCTACCAGCAACAGCGTGGACCCTCCCTAAGACCTGATGGAGTCCCAGAGGGAGGCATGGGTATCATCTCTGCCATTTGGTTGACTCAATCGTTCCAGCCTACAGCATTTGGAGAATCCAAATGGTCCAGACAAGGAAAGGTCCCCCCATCAGCACAGTACAGTGGATTTGCCAGATCATAGCGAGACTGCTTCTTTAAGTGGGACCCTGATACATTTCTGCTCACTGGGTGAAACCTCCCAGCCAGGCCCTCCAGCCATGTCCACCTGCACGTATTAGGGACAGAGCTCTGATCTCTCCCTGGGAAGGAGTGCCTGGGGGCAGGGGAGGGTGGCCACCTGGGTTGGTTGGATGACTCAGTTCTTCCAACCAACCTCCTCCCCAACAGGGGCAGAGGCGGTTCCCCACCATGACACGGTTCCCCCACCATGATAAAGCTCTTTTCTTGAGGCATGGACAGACTGCTCCTTTAAGTGATTTACTCCTTCTCGTGGATTGGTTTCTCCCAGCCAGGTCCTCCCAGTCGGGGCTTCTAGCCACCTGACCTGTATTCTGTGGGGCAGACAGAGCTCGTGTTTCTCTCTGGGATGAAGCATTTGAGGAGCAGGGAAGGCCACCTCCTGGACCACTTGGGCTTCTCAACCTGTTAAGCCTGTGGGCCTTGGAGAATCCAAACTGATGGGGAGATGAAGGAATCCCCAAAACAGTAAAGCTGCTCTACCAAAAAACTGCCAGAATACCTTTTTAAGTGGGTTGCTGATCCTGTTCTTCCAAAGTAAGCCCTCTAAACCAGGGTCTCCGGCCACCTACTGCAGGTGCATTCAGGCAGGGAATAGGTCAGTACCCACCTGGGACAGAACTTCCAAAGGAAGGGGCATGCTGTCATCTATGCTATTTCATACCCTTCACTGGTGATACCTCCAGGTATGGAAAAACTAAGGCAACTAGGGTCTGGAGCAGACCCCCAGCAAACTGCAACAACCCTATGGAAGAGTGACCAGACTGTTCGAAGAAAAACGAACCTAAAACAATAACCATGGCAATAGAACCCCCCCCCCCACACACACACAAAAGAACTCTCCAAAGATCAGCAACCTCAAAGATTGAAGGTAGATAAGCTCAGAAAGATGAGAAAGAATCACAAAAAGGCTGAAAACTCAAAAAGCCAGAGTACCCCTTTTTCTCCAAATGAACATAATACTTTTCCAGCAGGGGTTTAGCCCCAATTCCACAGCACCTCACAAGATAAGACACATTGGTTTCAAATTCCAGCCAGCCTACCTGCAACAGTGTGGACCCTCCCTTAGACCTGATGGAGTCCCAGAGGAAGGCATGGGTATCATCTTCAGAAGGTTGGCTAACAATGAACTTCCCTGAACTAAAGGAGCATGTTGCAAAACAATTCAAAG
Source organism: Pan paniscus (assembly GCF_029289425.2). Lineage (NCBI taxonomy): Eukaryota > Metazoa > Chordata > Mammalia > Primates > Hominidae > Pan > Pan paniscus. The sequence continues at coordinate 44,570,563 of NC_073264.2, read as the reverse complement.
AAGCTAAGAATTATTATAAAACAGTACAGGTGCTGACCATCACAATAGCCAGTTTAGAGAGGAATATAACTGACTTGTTAGAGTTGAAAAATGTATTACAAGAACTTCACAATGCAATCACAAGTATCAGTAGCAGAATAGACCAAGCGGAGGAGAGAATCTCAGAACTGGGAAACTATCTTTCTGAAATAAGACAGGCGGACAATAATAGAGAATAACGAATGAAGAGGCATGAAAAAACCCTTGGAGAAATATGGGATTATGTAAAAAGACTGAATCTGTGACTGATCGGGGTATCTGAAAGAGATGGGGAGAATGGAACCAAGTTGGAAAACATACATCATTGTATCATTCAGGAGAACTTTGTTAACCTAGAAGGACAGGCCAACACTAAAATTCAAGAAATGCAGAAAACCTCAATAAGATACTCCACAAGAAGATCATCCACAAGAAAAATAATCATTAGATTCTCTGAGGTCAAAAAGAAAGAAAAAAAAGTTAAGGACAGCCAGGTTCAGGTCACCTACAAAGGGAAGCCCAGCAGTGGACCTCTCAGCAGAAACCCCACAATTCAGAAGAGATTGGAGGCTAGTATTCAACATTCTAAAAGAAAATAATTTCCATCCTAGAATTTATTTCATATCTGGACAAACTAAGCTTCATAAGTGAAAAAGAAATAAGATCCTTTTCAGACAAGCAAATGCAAAGAAGTGAGGGTATTTGTTACCACCAGACCTGCTTTGCAAGAGTTCCTGAAAAAAGCACTAAGTACGGAAAGGAAAAAACTTTACCAGCCACTGCAAAAACACAGTGAATACACAGACCAGTGACACTGTGAGGCAACCACATAAATAAGTCTGCAAAATAACCAGGAAGCATTATGATGACAGAATCAAATTCACAGTCAATGGAGTCAAATTGTATTTCATTTGATAGTAATTTTTCAGGGACCCTCCTTTTAAAATTGTACTTAGTTCTCCTAATAGTGAGGTTTCATATTATCATAGCAAAACTGAGTCAATTAGAACATTAAAGCTGCCTTCTTTGGTTTTATTTATTTGTTTTATTTCATTTTTTGAGACGAGTTCTCTCTCTGTAGCCCAGACTGCAGTTGCATGAGCATGGCTCACTACAACCTTGAACTCCTGGGCCCAAGTGATTCTCCTACCTCAGCCTCCCATGTAGCTGGGACTTCAGGCACACAACAACACACTCGGACAAATGTCTTTGGTTTAGAATAAATATTCCCCACTTCACCATTTTTATTCCCTTTTTTTGTTTTGTTTTGTTTTAGTGTCACTTTGTCAGCCAGGCTGGAGTGCAGTGGCCAGTCTCGGCTCACTGCAACCTTTGCCTCCCAGGTTCAAGCAATTCTTGTTCCTCAGATTCCTGAGTAGCTGATACAGCTGTGCATCACCATGGCTGGCTAATTTTTGTATTTTTAGTGGAGACAGGGTTTTGGCATGTTGGCCAGGCTGGTCTCAAACTCCTGGCCTCAAGTGATTCGCCCATCTCAGACTCCCAAAGTGCTGGGATTATAGGCATAAGCCACCATACCCAGCCCCATTTTCTTTCTTTTAGCATATTTTTGAGTTATTTTCTTAGTTGTATCACTGGGGATTACAATTAACATCTTAATTTAAAACAATCAAGTTCATATACCAACAATCTCAATAGTATTGAAAATATTTACATATTATAGTTCAGATCTCTCCCCCTGCATCATCTTATTGTCTTTAAACAGATTGCAATTTTATGCATTTATAAGCCTATAAACACATTTGTAATTATTTTTAATGTAGTTGTCATTTAAATAAGATGAAGGCAAACAGTAAAACGAACCAAAATATATGTATACTTTAGTTTTATTTACCTGTTTATTTACATGTACCTATGTCCTTTATTTCATTGTGTGGATTTGAGTTTCTGTTTAGTGTCTTTTCATTTCAATTTGAAGAGTTACTTTTAGTATTTTGTAAAAGCAAGTCTACCAACAACAAAGTTTCACAGTTTTTGCTTATTTGGAAGTTTCTTATTTCTCCTTTATTTTTAAACTATAGTTTTGCTGGCTATGCAATTATAGGTAGATGGGTTTTTTCTCCTTTCAGTATTTTTAATATGTTATACCATTCGTTTCTAGATTCCATGACTTCTTACATTATTTCAGGTGTAAATATTTTTAGTGATTCCTTGTATGTGATGGGTTGTTTGCCTCTTCTTGCTATCAAGATTTTCTTTTTGCCTTTGGCTATTGATATTTCACTATGATGTGTTTAGAGATGGATCTATTTGAGTTTATACTACTTGAAGTTCATTGAGTTTCTTGGATGTGTATAGTCATAATTTTCATCAAATTTAGAAAATTTTTGGCCATTATTTTTTCAAATAATCTTTTTGTTCCTTCTCTCTTTTTAATCCTTTGCATACATTTTATGAAATTGATGGTTTTCCACAGTTTTCTGAGGTTCTGCTTACTTTTCTACATTATTTTACTATTGTTCCTCAGTTTGGATAATTTCAGGTGACTTTTTTTCAACTTTACTGATACTTCTGAAATGTTAAGCCTGCTCTTAAGTCTGTCTAATGATTTTTTTATTATAATTATTTTAATTTTTAAACTCTATAGTTTTGGTTATATTTATATCTTTTTGTTATTCTCTATTTGGTGAAACATTATTCTAATGCTTTCTTTTAATTCTATGAGCATATTTATTATGGCTGATTCAAAATCTTAGTATAATAAATAGAAAATCTGGCTTTCTTCATGTTGGGTAAGTTTTTCTTTCCTGTATATGAAGCATAATTTCCTGATTTCTTTTTTCATGCCTAATAATTTCTTATTGGTGTTGAAAACTGAATATTTAAATAATTTAATGGAGCAAATCTGTAAATCAGATCAAGTCCCTTCCAGGATTTGTTATTCTTACAGTTTATTCTTGTTGTTGCTATTGCTGTAGTTTGCATATTGAACATCTTGCAATAATTCTGTAAAGACTGTATTTTTTTTCCTTTTGTGGCTACTGAAGCCTCTGATTGATTAGCTTAGTGGCAGCAAATTAGTGGGCAGATTTTCTTATTCATCTTGAAACACTAAGTCACCTAGTGTTTGCCAAGGGATTCTGTGTATGTTTTAAGGCAAAATTTTCATTCTCTGACAGTTTATAACTCTGCCTTGGCCTTTATTTTCTTGTCACATAGGGCTTTAAGTCAACCAGAGTTGAGAGATTAGGGCCTTTCTAGGTATTCTCTGCAAGTATTCATTGACTTCTACACTCTTAAGGATATTTTAGAGCTTTTTCGGGGATTACATGAACACTTTATCCTCCAGATTTTTCTTTTAAGTGTTTTGACCAATTTCTTATTTGCCCCAACTGGTATTGCCACCTCAAGCTGATGAAATATTAAACACTTGCCACTGGTTTGACAAATGCTCTGTAAATAAGGCTTTTCCATTAGCTGTGTATCCAAGTCAGATAAAATAAATATAAGCGCAGTGAATGAAGCTCCAGACAGAACTGGAGCTCTATTCTGTGAGACAAAGCTCTGGGGGAGCTCCAAACCCATCCTCTTCCCTCTTGTGTTAGGTTACTGGTTTGCAAGGGCTGCTGTGTAGCTGAGGTGAGGAAAAATAGGAGATGGGGCTTATTATAATATTACCAGATTCAACTTTCTAAGAAAGAATTGGCCATTTTTATTCAATTAGTGGTTCTTGGATTATTGCCAGTATTTGGGAAATTCCTGTTGTGAAAAATTTAATGTTCACAAATTTTTTCAATGTTCTCGAAGGCTTCATGGAGGAGAAGATTATCAGATATTTTACACTCCTAAATGTGCTTGACAGTTTATTATTTCTGGACGCATTTAAGTTGCTAAGAAGAGGTGAATGTACTGAATTCATTTTAATGTCTGATATTTTAATTTTGCAGTGGTCATTTAGCAGAAATTAAAGCATTTGGGTTTAATTTACTCATTTATTTAGTTTTCTTTTACATAAAACTAATTCCAGACATACAGTTCAGTGATACTAGATCAAGTTTTGATGAATTTGAAACAGCAAACTTGAGAATCTCATCATATTAGGATCACAATGAATTTCAGCTGCTTTTTGGGTGAAGATAAATATTAAAAATTTTAATGTCCTTATTTACAGAATGAAAAAGATCTTGAGCAATCACTTATTTATTCATTTCAGCTGAGAATACTGTGACAGTTTTATTAGACTCTAAAACTCATGGAGGAAAATAATAGATATATAATGAATGCATAAATATTCAAATAACCTATTATAAACACATGAAATACTGGTGTAATTTAAATATCCAAAGTGTATATATTCTATATATAGCACAATGGCAACAAAGAGACAGTTACAATTACGTGATTTTTTTTTCTAAAATGTATACTACTTTGCTACCACAAAGACTTTTTCTTTGTAATATAGTTTAATCTTTTTTAATATAACCTGGATTCAGTATGAAATAGTTGTAAAGAGTCTGAAATCTCATATAAACACTAAATCAACATGTACTTGAAAGAACATTCATAATAAAGATAATCTAGATTATTACAAAATAAAAGCCTATGAAAGCGGTTTATATTTTGGTAGGTATTTTCTTTTCCAGCACTAGAATCTGTCAATAGTTAGCTAGCCTCCATAAAGTTGATTATCTAAAATAACCATGCAACATGAGATATAAATATTGCTTCATACTCTTAGTCTCCCTCTCCAGTGCCTCATCCTATCCTGGAAGTACTTTCCAAAGAATTTTCTGAGCTTTCCAACTCACTGACTCTCATGAACAATTATCTCCAAGACAGCAAACCTAAAAATGCATTACGAATGCTATGAACAAATACAAGCTACAATATGTGATTTTATATGTTTATTTTTTTATTGTCAGCTTTGTTCCACAATTATTATTAGCAATACTTGAATGCTTAAAAATGTTTACTAGTTTGGCTTATCCACTCACATTCTCATTTTGAAACTGGAGTTCATCAGTAGTCTAGGCCTCCTTGTTTAGTTGAATAATAGTCTCTAGCAAATGAGGAGAAATACATAATGCAGTATTAATTAATACTACTTTATTATAAATATACTTAATATATTTGAATATTTTAAATATAGAAAGTAGTTTACATATTTATCATTCATAGAGCTTTCAGTGTATATTTCTATTCAGTTTAATGTAATCAGACTGCATATACAGAAACGTGGGCACATATACACATGGTTATACTATCATTTAGTATATATATGTATTCAAAAATTTCCTTCCTACTCATATTAAAGCAAAGCAAATATTAGCATTTACTTTTTATGTATTTCTCAATATTTAATGTAAAGCAATATATTGAAAAATACTCTGTGACCTTTGAAACAATGTATTCTAATTAACTGGTTCTCTCATGTCTACACTAACATTCAGGGAGTGAACTGAATGACTACTCAATCAAGACATGGAATATTGAAAAGGTCAAACTGATATGACGGTGAAAATCACTTCATAATATTTTTATCTTAAATCTATTTTTTTAATAAAAAAACTGAAAACCGATATAGCAAAAAATTCAAGGTAAATATTTTCCAACATTAAATAGTGAAAGAACAAAGGGATATTGTACAAACACTATAAGGAAATGTGAACATACATAATGTTCTTATTTTTTGTCACATAGTCTCAGACTACTTGTATTCTACTTGGAATATGTTATCTCACATATATAAAAGTTACAATTACATTAATTAATCATGAAATCACTACATATAGTTCATGATAAGTCACAATAATGTAAAGTAAAATACCTTATTATGTGCTTAAGAGACAAAGATATATTTGTATTGATGGCAGCAGCAGGCTTTCTGGAGCTGCCACTGCAAAGACACTGGCTGCAGCAAGGGAGGTGCCACCAGGGGCTGTGCACTCCATGGAGCCAGCAAGGGCCAGAAACAGGCAGGAGCTGCCTTCTACTTGGCGGGGTGGGAGCCCTGCCCTCCTGGCTGCAGCTACAGACCTGGGCATCCCTGTACTCTCAGGGTCCCAGAATGCCTGCTCCTGCTGCCTGGCCTCTCCCTGCTCCCAGCACCCACTCCTATTTTGGAGCAAAGTTGTGGCTGAGTTTGGGTGCTGTTTTGATGTGGCCGGGTGTGTGGTGGTTCACACCTGTAACCACAGCACTTTGGGAGGCTGAGGCAGGCGGATCACTTGAGGTCAGGGGTTTGAGACTACCCTGACCAATATGGTGAAACCCCATCTCTAGTAAAAATACAAAAATTAGCCGGGCATGGTGGCTGGAGCCTGTAGTCCCAGCTTCTTGGGACGGTGAATCAGGAGAATTGCTTGAACCTAGGAGGCAGAGATCACAGTGAGCCGAGATTGTGCCACTGTTCTCCAGCTTAGGTGACAGAGCGAGACTCCAACTCAAAAAAAAAAGAAAAAAATGTGTACATATATAATACAGACACACACACATACCATGGAATACCATGTGACCATAACAAAGAACAAAGTCACATCCTTCGCAGCAACATGGATGGAGCTGGAGGCCATTATTCTAAGTGAACTAACACAGGAACAGTAAACAAAATGCCACATGTTCTCTCTTATAAGTGGTAGCTAAACACTGAGTACATATGGACACAAACAGAATAACAGACACGGGGAATTGCTTGAGGGTAGAGGGTGGTAGGAGAGTGAAGATTGAGAAATTACTGATTGGGTACTATACTTATTACCTGGGTGATGAAAGAATCTGCACATGAAATCCCCATGACATACAATTTACCTATATAACAAACCTGCACATGTATCCCTGAACCTAAAATAAAATTTAAAAATAAAAATAAATCTGTACTGAAGACTTTAAATGCACGGCTATTAGAAATCTTGTAGGTGATACACATACATTAATTTTACAACAAAATCCTAAAATCATTTATATAATTTCTAATACAATTTTAAACATACTTTTTAAAACTAACATTTGATTCAGAAAGCATCAGAATATTCATGGCCATTTTAAAATGCCACTTTAACTTGAAGGTATCAATTGCTTTCTTCCACCCCTTAAATATAGATAGGCTGGTAGCATATTATAAACAGACACTTAATTTCAGAAAAACAGGCAGCAACATTAAAATAATTAATGTTTTTATAAATGTCAATGTGTAATATCTATACATTCCATGGTTTAAGGTAAAATATTTAATAATTTTTTAATGAAATATAAAAATCTTCTTTATAATAATAAATTTTAATTTTATAATATCAACCACCTAAATGTTATCCTGTTGGTCTTCACGAATTACCTTTTGAACTTTCATGCAATAACTTATCTATAAATGATCCAGAGAATATATTTTATGATATTATTTATGTAACCTTCTCAAACATAATTTTACTATCCTAAACAAAACTCTCATTCATAGGTTTATATTGCTGTTTGTTACAATCGATCTTGTAATGTATATGCCAATAGGTGCTATATATCATGATATATTGATACTACAGATGTTCTGGTATGTCTTGCCATTGATCCCTCAAATATTCTTATATTTTTAATTTTTCTCATTTGTCAGCAATACCGTAGATACAATTTGGTGAGTTTTGTCAGCGTATCAAGTTAAATAATCACCACATAATCATGTAACTCATTTCCAATAACCCTCAAAATTTCCTTCTGCCTTTTTGCAATCAGTCCCGTCCTCTTGCCGATGACACATAATGATTTGCTTTCTTTCGCTACAGTTTTCATTTTATATCATTTGTTATAAATTAAATTTTAGAGTGTGGCATCTTCTTTATATGTTTTATTTTGCTCAGCATTATGCTTTTTGTGATTCACTGACACTCGTGCATATATCCATAGTCCCTTTGTATTATGGGATGATATCCCATTTTATGTTAATACCATAATTTGTTTATTCATTCACCAGTTGGTGGATATTTATATTGGTCCCAGTTTTTCTCAGTTATGAAAAATTCCTCTATGAATCTACCAGAACATGTCTTTATTATGGATATATCTTTTCATTACTCATAGATAAATACCTAAGAGTGGAATTGCTGGGCCAATGGTAACTTTGTGTTTAACTCTATAAGAACTTGCAAAATTGCATTCCTAACTGGTTATATCATTTTAGATCTCCACAAACAAATTAGAATTTCTGTTATTCCTCACCAATGCTTTTTATGGTTAGCTTTATAAATTTTAGCCATCTAATGGTTATGCCAATGGTATTTTTGTTGTTTAATTTTTATTATTCTGATGATTAATAAGGTTGACCATCTTTTCAAGCATTTATTTGCCATCTGTAGGTTTAGAATCTGAATAAAATTATCTATTCCATATGTACTTATAAAACATTTTCTATTAGCTTGTGTTGTGCCTTTTTATTTTCTTTTGAGTCTGTTTAAAAGAGTTAGCTTTAAAAGTTTTGATTAAGTCATGTAATTTATATAATTGGTGTGTACTATTTAAGAAATCTCTGTTAAACTTAAGGTCACAAAGATTTTCTCTCATGTTTATTTTCTGAGATATTTGTAATTTAAGTGCTCACAATTAGGTCTATGATTTATTTTAATCTAATTTTCGTATGTGATATTAGGCAAGGGTGGGATTTCATTTTTCTTACAGATGAATATTCATTATTCTAGAACCATTAGTTAATGATATTTTCTGTTTATTTTTGAATTGCCATTATGTTTTTATTTAAAGTTAATTGGTTATACATTTGAGAGTTTTTTCTTGATCTGTCTTTTTTTCCCATTAATCTATATGGCTATTTTAACAGCAACATTTTATAATCTTACTTACTGTTTGCTTTGTAATAAGCCTGAAATCATGCTGTGTGAGTCATCCAGCTTTGTTTTTTATTTTTATAATTTTTATTATTGTTAGTCCTTTGCATTTACATATACATTTTAGAATTAGTTGTCATTTAAAAAAACACATTTTTATCTGGGCACTCATCGTATTACAATGTTGGTTTTTCTCTATTGTAACTGAGGTAACAAGGTATATACTATATCAGCATGCATTTCCTCATTGCCCTCCCACCATCTCTACCTAGACCCTCTCTCACAATATCTTACCCTACAAAGGCTTTTTTAGTATATATAAAGTTTATTTCTCTTACCTACATCTTGTTTTTTGAAAACTAGATTCATATATAAAATTTCCAACTTGATTGTCTTATTGGAAGCCTACTATCAACATATCCAAAATGAATCTTATATCCTTGTGCTTTAACATATAATATATTTCAACCTCTTCATCAGAGTTAATGGCGCTCTGTCGGTCCATTCAGATGCTCCTGCCACATAATTAAGTGTCTGTCTTTATTCTCTCCTTCGGCTCATACTGTTAATGATCTTGTTTAACACTTACTTTAAATTCATTTCTGATCACAGAGGCTGAAAAGCTATTACAACTGGGATGCTATCTGTCAGGCTTAGAAACCACTAGTTTAGACAAACTGCCTATGTAGCTCTTTTGACATTGCATTAGATTGTGTGAATGGAAATAAGAGATCTGATTATTTGGACAAACTTACCCATAGTTCTTTGGTACCAATCATAGAATGTGCTCTAGAATTTCTGTAATTTCCTAATAATTGGCCATGTTCCTTTACACATTGCTGTCTTCCTCCAGTCACATCCTCTCATGTCTAGCTGGATACTTTCCAATGCTGTGAAGAAAAACAGCAAGATAAGAACTTTGTTTTCACAGAATTTTTGTTCATTATTTACATGAGTGAGTAGCTTTTCAAAAAATAATAAAGCTAGTACATACATTACAATAGATTGTGAGTTGGACACAGCACATTAGAATATGTGAGCAATTTATTTCACTGTAAACATGCTAAAACTAGATAGTAATGAAACTAGAAGGAGGTGTGGGGTCAAGATTTTTAATGTTTAATTAATTAATTATATGTTACATGTCAATAAAAATTGTGCATATTTAAATATAAATAAAATAATGTTTCATTTGTAGTGTTAAGACAAAAGGGAAAATATAAAAGAGGAAGTATTCCAGTTGCTAGAAACTAAATCAGAATTATGCCTATTTCAGTCTTACAGTTATGCCATAATCTTTAGTTGTAAAATAGAATCAAACCTGACATAATGAATATCTAACAAGGGCAACCAAACAAAGAAAAGGGTTGAAGTAAATATTCAGCTACATTTTATTTTTACATTCAGCTAATTTTATCCAGAATGTATTATGATAAACTTTGTGATAGTAATAAGAACATGTATGCAGAAAAATATCTTCTATCTATAATCACCACTCCCTGTCTTGAGAGACTACAAAATATAAGAGGCCCATATGCCTTTTCTAAAGAATTTTCAAGCTTTTGCTTCCTACTTTTCATCAGTTTATATGTCACTTCCACAGCAATGTTTTCTCTATATGTCAATCATCTCTTTTTAATTAAGGCAAATGTATGTTGTTAAAAACTTGAACTTGAAATCCTTTAACCATCATGAATTAACTAAGGGATCTTGGACATATTCTTAGCTTCCTCATTCATGAAATAGTAATAATACAGTTATTTTCCTTGGAAGTTTAGTCTGTTGATTAAATGAGTATTTAGAATAGTTCCTGTTACATAGCCATTACTCAATAAACACAAAACTAATATTGATAATTTCTTACCTCCTGTATACTAAAATGTCTACGACATAAATGTTCTTGTTATAATTATATAAATGAGGTATCTGAAAGAAAAATCTATGAAGTTGACAGAATTCTAAAACCAAATCTGCTCAGTTTCAAAGACTCCATTCTATACACAATATTTATAATCTAATGTGTTAGAGGAAGACAAAGGACAGAACTCAAAGTCATCCCACTGCTCACTTGAGACAAATGCATATCAGGTTGCTTATTTTGTCCTATGTGTTTATGTTATCTGCAGATTCAGTGAGCCAGACGAAGACATAAGTAACTCTTTCTCTACCACCCACCCAACATGTAAATTGTATGTTTAGTGAAAGACTGAATAAAGACTCAAAAGGAACAAAAGGATGCAACTATTTGTCTCTTACCTACCTATACATTTTAAAAAATTATTTTCCTTCCCTGAATATCTGCCCTTCTCCTTTAAATATTGAAGCCCTAAAAATCCTCTCTGGAGAAGGCATAGACCTGCCTCCTGTGTACATATCCTTAACCTTGGCAAAATGAACTTTTAAATTGATTGAGACTTGCCTCACATACTTTTGGTTTACAAATGCTTTCTTTGAGCCATGCCAATTTAAAAAGGTAAACATTCATCAATTAAATTGCAAAGTGTTTTATTGCTATTAGCGTCATTTACTACATGACAATTTAGTATAATCCTTAGAAACATTTGTATTCATTATCTCATAATTATATCTACATTCTTATAAAATATAAATCTTTATTGGCATTTTATCAAATATAACCAAAATAAAGCAATTTTTGGCATAATATGGATCTTGTAAACACTTAGCACCTGCTAATTTTACGTGTATGAAGATTTACAAATATTAATCTGGCTATATTTTGTAACTAACCCAAGTTGCAATTATAAGAACATTTTATAGAAAGTGTTCTGAGTGCTGCTTTATTGGGATAGTTTTAGATTTTCGCCGAAAATAAAAAAAGAAAACTTCTGTGGTCCCATAATTTTCTACATAAAAATTTCTTTATCTCAAAATTTAGCAGTTTCTTGCAAGATATTTTGTGATCTATTTAATTTCATCTAATGCTAGGTTTTTCTTTCTACGCTATTGCCAGATATGAGTTCCTTTAAAATGCCAAACAATTTTATGAATCTGGAATTTTGATCATGCAATTTGATTTACCCATAAACCCCTTGTAATGAATCTTCAAGGGATTACCTTCTGCTCATCCTCTATCCATCAATTTATGTGTCATTTTTTCAGGAATGTCTTCTCTATCACTAAAATATACTATAACTACCACTCCCATTGACATAGCATGGTGTCTGTATTTTCTTTCATTGTACTTAGCAGAATTTTTAACTATTTTTATCTGTAAGCTGATTTTTTTTCAATGTCCTTCCTCATCTTTATTTCACTATCAGACTTTTAAGTGTGCTAGTTTATGATTATTTGGTTCATTATTATATATACAACAACTAGGAGACAAATGCATATCAGGTTGCTTATTTTGTCAGAGCTTCCGGCATTTTATTTAATGGATTTTATAAATTAAAAATAAATGAATAAAAACCTATAAGTTATATATGCGCTAAAACTGACTAAAGGGAGAAAAATTCTCTGGAAGCACCTGTAAATCTAGGAATCTAAGGGGCATACTTAAAGTGAAAAAATTTTAATTGTGTGCTTCAATTTTTGAAAACAAGTGTTAGTCATAAATTAGAGCCCAAATGAAACAGAAATTGACTTCATTTTGTAATGTATGTAAAAAATTGAGAAACAGGCCGGGTGTGGTGGCTCAAGCCTGTAGTCCCAGCACTTTGGGAGGCCGAGGCAGGCGGGTCAGGAAGTCAGGAGATCGAGACCATCCTGGCTAACACGGTGAAACCTCATCACCTCTAAAAATACAAAAAATTTAGCCGGACGAGGTGGCGGGCACCTGTAGTCCCAGCTACTCGGGAGGCTGAGGCAGGAGAATGGCGTGAACCCGGGAGGCGGAGCTTGCAGTGAGCCGAGATCGCGCCACTACACTCCAGCCTGGGCGACAGAGCAAGACTCCGTCTCAAAAAAAAAAAAAAAATTGAGAAACAAAACTATTATTTAATTTTAAATTTGTATATTCAGCAATGAGGAACAAGGGGTTAATAACATATTTTAAATGCGTACTTCAAACGACAAAAATAAAGGGAGAAAAAAAAGCATGCAATTTCTTGGCTCTACATTTTCAGGAAATCAGTAATTTACTCTAAACTTCCATTGGCCTAATAAACTGAACATTATGCTTTGATTAAGGTTACAACTCTTCTTTGTTGGTAGAAAATATATTTCAGTGAAATAAGCCAGGCATAAAATGACAAATATTACATGTTCTCACTCATACGTGGAAGCTAAAATGTGGATCTTATGTAGGTAATGAGGATAAACTCTCAGCGTTTTTCTTCTCTTTTCCAAATTCCTATCTAAGGGGTCCAGGGAGTCATAATCTACAAACCATAAAGTCTTATCGGAGGGTTTTTATTTAACCCTATATAACACGCCCCAACCTGACTCTGGCATAACAGCACATGTAAGACAAGGAAGGAAATCAAAATATTTTTAACCTCAAATATGTTTCTTTGCCATATCTTGAAATCGCCATGCAAAGTTGTCTCTTGTGGGGAAAGATCTACATACTGTAGAGAATTTCTTTCCCTTTTCCTACCTTTTTTATTGATCCAGGAAAAACTAAGAGTCTGAAACCTCTTTAAATGTGATCAGAAACTTGTACAATCTATTCTCTCTGAAGACTGCTACCTGAAGGCTTCATCTCAACTTCAGTCTCCACAATCTCTTATCTTAACCCAGACATTTCCTATCTGTTGATTCCAGGTTTTTAAATGAACTTTTTCAACCAAGTGCCAATCAGAAAATCTTTGAATCTGCCTATAACCTGGAAGCTCTGTTACTGGTGGAGGGTGGAGAGTCTTGACTTGGAGTTGTTCAGGTTCTTGTCATGTTGAACAAAATGCACAAACAAAGCAATGAAAGCATAGATTTATTGAAGCAAAAGTATGCTCCACAGAGCAAGAGTGGACTCAGGGGCTCGAGGGCTTCAGCAAGTGTTTCAAGAGCCCTGGCTGCAAAATCTTCTGGGGTTTAGTATTCTTCAAGAGGTTTCCTATTGGTTACAACCTATGTAAAGGAAACTTGACTTGCAACCAATCAGAGACTGAAGTAAAATTACACCCTATGCAAATAAAGACTTGGCCTGTGAGCAGTTGGAGGCTGAAGTGAAGGCTTTCTGTCTCCAGATGCTATTCTTCTGACTTAGCCCCTCTGCTTCCAGTTGTCCTGACTTTTTAGACAAAATTAGTGAACATCTTACATGTATTGATTAATGTCTTATGTTCCCCTAAAATATATAAAATCTAGTTGTGGGCTGACTACCTTGGGCACATGTTCTCAGGGTTCCCTGAGGGCTGTGTCACGGGCCATGATCGCTCATATTTGGCTCAGAATAAATCTTTTCAAATATTTTCTGAGGAGTTTGACTCTTTTCATAGACGATAAAGAATAGAATGGTGATTACCCGAGGCTAGGAAAGGTAGAGGGGAGGGGGAATGAAGAGAAGTTGGTTAATGGGTACAAAAATGTGGCTAGATAGAAGGAATTAGTTCTAGTGTTTGATAGTACAGTAGGGTGACTATTATTAATAATAATTTATTGTATACTTCAAAATAGCTAGAAGAAAATGAGAATGTTACACGCACACAAACACACACACACACACACAATGTTTGAGGAAGTGGGTATCTCAATTACCCTGATTTGGTTATTACACATTGTATGCATGTATGTATCAAAGTGTCACATGTACTGCCAAAATATGTACAACTATTATGCACCAATGAAGAAGGGAAAACATAAGAGGAATAAAGGCATGGATATTAAAAAAAAGCATATATATGACAACCACACGAATTTCATTCTTCCTGATGACACATCTCATCTAATCTTCTTTATGAACAGTGATCCCAAATTATGTTGTTCTTTCTCAAGACTGAAAAACCAAATATATTCAGCTAAATCAGAATAGGTGGTGGTGTCAGGACGCCAACCCACATCACTCTAATATCAAAATCTATGTTTCTCTCATACGTTAAACATTTACCTAAAATTTGTGCTACTTGATTAATTTTAATGATAATTGGGAATTCCTTAGGACTTGTTATGAGAAAATTCTACGTATTTCTACAATAAAGGAAATAATTGTTTTCCAGGCTTTTTTCAGTGAAAGTATTCACCATTATGTTCATTTCTGGATGATCAGCAAGCATTTGTCTCTTCTACTCTGTATGTCCCCTGAAGGACCAATACAGACAACTATTCTTTCCTGTGCTGTGGAGAGTTTGAAGTCCTAATGCTTGTTTATGAATACTGTTCTTTTGGAGTTTTTAGTGCTTTTGGAATTTAATGCTTATCTCATTTTAAATTATACCAATATGAAGGATATCTTTAAAACAATAATTCAAGTAATCAGTTTTCTTTTCAATGAAAAATAATTAATTAAGAAAATACATTTTAAACTTTAAATATGAAGATGAAGGTAGATTGGAGAAACTAGATCAATTATTCTGAGAAGAAGTAGAATACAGATTAAATACAAAAATCATCTTTGTGATGGCAGAAAAAAATGAGAAAATAAAAATTGGAGGTGCTAAGAACTCTAGAGAAAGGGCAATCTCAGAAAGGTAAATTTATATCTACAGCTCCTTTTATCTTAGTGGCAGTTTTTAAGCATCAGAAAATCCTTCTTCTTTTTTTTTTTTTTGTAGTTCTATGCACAGGTAGAAGACATTGCACCTGATCACAGGTAGAAGGCATTGCATCTGAAAAAGACTCCTGCTCAGTAAAAGAAAAAAAGAAAAAAAAACAGCAAAGCTTTTGGAGACTTGGGGGAATCTCAAAACCTGCTACTTTTATCCTGAAAACATTTGCAGTTGTTCAGGATGACAGGCTAAAATAACCCAACAGAAAATATCTGTTAAACAGAACAGAAGTTTCAGCATTTTTGAGAGATAATTATTAAGGTTTAGAACTGTAAGAATAAGTTTTAGAAAATACAAAACCTTCTCAGTTGAACATGCTAGAAGGGCAGAGATAAAATGGAAGCTTATTGTCAGCCCCAAAAAGCAATAGAAATGTCTGGTGATGTTGAAAATATATTAGAAATAAAAACTCATAAAAATTATTCAAACTGATTAGTTGCTAAAATTTAAGTATTCTAATGGTTTAGTATGGCTAGGAAAGTGGAAAAGTATTTATTTGCATTAAACTGTTATTAATTAATACTAATGTTGCAATATTTTTCATTAATAGTATTTTAATTCACAAATTTTAATTGTATACATTTAAAAGTACAATGTGATGTTTTGATAAGTATAAACAACATAGAATGATTAAATCAAGTTAATTAACCTATCTTTCACCTCACTTGTCATTTTTTGTGGGCAGACATTTGAAATTTACTCTTTATTTTGAAATATATAGTACATTATTATTAACTATAGGTATCCTGCTATGCAAAAGATCTCAAAAACGTTTCTCCTATCTGACTGTAACTTTGTACACTTTGACCAACATCTCCCGGTCCCCCCCATCACTATTCCCTACATCAATCCTCTGGTAACCACCATTCTACTCTCTACATCTATAGTTTGACTACGTTAGATTCACATATGAGTGAGATTATGCTGTTTTTGTCTTTCTGTTTCTGGCTTATTTTACTTAAATATTTTCCTCCAGGTTCATCCATGATGTTACAAATAAAATAATTTCTTTTATCAGGCTGAATCGTATTTTGTGATGTGTATAAACCACATTTTTTAAAAATCCATTCATCTGGCAATGGACATTTGGGTTGATTCTGTATCTAGGTAATTGTGAATAATGCTACAGTGAACATCAGAGTTCATGTACCTCTTCAACCTATTGATTTCAATTCCTTTGGATATGTACCCAGAAGTGGAATTGCCAAATCATAAGGCAACTCTACTTCTTTTTTGGTGGGCCCTCCATACTGTTTTCCAAAATGCCTATACAAACTTACATTCACATCAACAGTATACAAGGATTTCCTTTTCTCTATAACCTACCAACTTTTTTTTCTCTTTGATCATAGTCATCCTAACAAGTGTGAAGTGATATTACATTGTAATTTTAATTTCTATTTCACTCATGATTAGTTATGTTAAACATATTGTCATCAATCTGTTGGCCATTTATCTACCTTTGAGAAATGTATCTTCAGGTCTTTGGTCCATTTTTAAAATGGATAATTTGTTTTCTTACTTGAGTTCCTTATATATTTTAGATATCCAGGGAATAGCTCCAGATACGTAGTTTACAAATAGTTTCTCACACTCCGAGGGTCATCTCTTCACTCTGTTAATTCTTTCCTTAAGGTGCAGAAACTTTTTTGTTTAATGTAGTTCCATTTGTCTATTTTTCTTTCATCGCTTGTGCTTTCCGGGTACTATCTAAACACATTAATGCATAGGCCAATGTGTCACTTTCTCCCCCATGTTTTCTTTCAGTAATTTTACAGTTTCAGTTCTTATGTTTGAGTCTTTAGTGTATTTTGTGTTGGTTATTTTATATATTGTGAGTTAAGGATCCAATTTCTTTCTTCTGCGTGTAGATATCCAGTTCTCACAACACTGTCTATTGAAGGGAATGTCCTCTCCCCATTTTGTGTTCTTGGCATCTTTGTCAAAACTCAATTGGCCATAAAAGCCTAGGTTTATTTCTGGGTTCTGTTCTCTTCAGTTGGTCAGTATGTCTGATCTTATGCCAGCACCATGTTCTTTTGATTACAATAGTTTTAAAATATATTCTAAAATCAGGGAGTATGGTGGCTTCAGCTTTTTCTTTTTGCTTAAGATTACCTTGATTTGGCTATCCAGGATGTTTTGTGGTTTCGTACACATTCATGGATTTTGTTTCTATTTCTGTGAAAAATGAGAATACATTTTGATAAGGATATCACTAAATGTGTAGGTCGCTTTGGTTGTATGAATATTTCA
The DNA here is from genome assembly GCF_029289425.2 of Pan paniscus. Taxonomy (NCBI): domain Eukaryota; kingdom Metazoa; phylum Chordata; class Mammalia; order Primates; family Hominidae; genus Pan; species Pan paniscus. Next base: position 44,552,841 of record NC_073264.2, on the reverse strand, counting down.
ACAATATTAATTCTTCATTAACTAATAAAAAAATTAATTATAAATTTATCCAAAAAAGGTAAAAGTTCTGTATACAGAAAACTATAAAATGCTGATAAAAGAAATTGAAGAAAACATTAGAAATTGAAAGATATCCTGTGTTCATGGATTAGAAGAATTAATATTGTTAAAATATTCATGTTGCAATATATATTAAAAAATTGTTAATACAATTTTAAAAATGCATAACTCACAAATTATTCACTGAGAAAGTGTAAAAATTATTTTGTAGAGTAATTAAATAAAATGAAGGAAAAAATGAATATGAAAAATTGATGAATAAAATGGCAAATAGTTCGAGAAAAATACTGTGTCTGAAAACATAAAATGCAAAACATAACTTCATGTTTCTTTAAAGATAAGTTTCTTATAGATAAGGGCATGGAAAGCTTAAAAAGCAAAAGGATACAATATAATATAATGTAAACACAAAACAAGAAAATATATTACAGCTGTACTAATTGTAATTAAAGTACAGTTTAAGAAAAAATAAATAAATCACTAGATAATGAGGCATATTTTGTAATTTAAAAAACACAAATGTAAATATATACACATATATAAACATAGGCACACATTTACATATAGACACACATCTGTATATATATATCCATACATAAATAATGGGAGACATTTATACACCACTGTTAATAGCTAATATAATAAAGAGAAATAATTGGTAATAGTATAATAGATCTGAGAACACAAGCTGTATAATTAATCTAATCTAAAGAAACAAAATCGACTCCCAATCAAGGCAATTCACATTCTTTTAAGTCTACATGGAATATTTATCAAAACTGAGCACAAACCATTATGAATCAAATGTGAATATATTTTTTAAAATACATCAATTTTTTATCATAAGATGATTAAGATAGTCAATAACATAGTTAAAAATTTCCAACTACTTATAAAAAAATTTTACTTATAATGAACTAATGATTCAAAATGTAAATCACAATATAAGTTGTAAAATGTATTTTCAAATATAGGTAGATGTGTGATATGGTTTGGTTGTGTCACCACCCAAATTTTATCTTGAATTGTAACTACCGCAATTCCCACGTCATGAGAGGAACCTCGTGGGAGGTAATTAAATCATGGGGCGAGTTTTTCCAGTGCTTTTCTCATGACAGTGAATAAGTCACATGAGATTTGTGAGATGTGATGGTTTTAAAAATGGGAGTTTCCCTGTACAACTCTCTCTCTTCCCTGCTGCCATGTAAAACATGCCTTTTACCTTCCACCATGATTATGAGGCCCCTCCAGCCACGTGGAACTGTAAGTCTATTAAACCTCTTTTTCTTTATAAAATACCCAGTCCCCAGCATGTCTTTATCAGCAGCATGAAAATGAATTAATACAATTTGAGAAAAATATTAAACTGGTAAGATGCAGGCAAAACAAAATTTAGAAGATATTTGATAGCTTTCAATACATATATTAGAAAATAAAAAAATAAGAATAATAGCATTGATAACATCATGGTAATTAATATCAGCCCAAAGAAAACAGAAAAAAAAATGTTAAAGAGCAAAAATAAATGAATTAGAAAAAAGCAATTGATAGAAAGGATTAGCAATGTTAAAAATAGCTTTTTCATAAACACAAATAAACTTTATAACTCCTTCCAAGATTGATCAACAGTGAGAGAATACTGAAATTCTCATTATAAGTAACAAAATAAAATCCAAACAGACTTTATTATCTCTGGAACAGATTGCATATAATTGATATTATTTTTTATTATATGAAATTACAGGCCTAAAATACAGGAATACAAACATACACTTTTAAAAGATATAATAAAAATTATTTGCACTAATTGGTAAGCAAAAATTTCTAGGTAGGGTACATAAAGCATGAAATATTAAAGAAAAAAACTGATAAATTGAACTTCGTCAGAATGAAAAATTCACCCTTCCAAAGTCATTGTTAAAAAAAATGAAAATATAATGATCTATTTTCCTTTGGGTATAAAAAAAGACACATGCACTTATATGGTCATTGCTATATTATTCCCCAGAGCAAAGACATAATCAATGTCCATCAGTGGTGAGTCAGATAAAGAAAATGTGGTACATATACTCCATGGAATACTACACAGCCTTAAAAATTGAATGCAATCACATCCTTTGTAGCAACATGGATATAGCTGGAGGCCATTGCCCTAAGCAAATTAATGTAGGAACAGAAAACCAAACATTAGATATTCCCACTTATAAGTGGGAGGTAAACATTGAGCATATGAGAATAATAGACATTGGGAACAAGCAGAGCTGGGAGGCAGGGAGTGAGTGTGGGATGAAAAACTACCTATTGGATACTTTGCTTACTACCTAGGTACAATATACCCATATAAGAAAACTGCTCATATACCTCCTATATCTAAAATAAAAGTTGAAATTTAGAAAAAATAAAAAGAGAAAAATATATGTGACAGGCTGGGAGAAGTCACTTGCAACGCATATTTCTGAGACAGAATATGTATCCAAAATATACAAAGAACTCCTACAACTCCACAATAAAATAACATACACTCTCTGCATATTGCCAACATATTTGAACAGTCACTTCAGGGAAATATAAGACACATGAATCTCCAATAATTGCATAAACAGATGTCAAGCCTTATTAGTTATCAAATAATACCACAGTGAGATATCATGCAACTTTGATATCACACAGCCTGTAATTTCTAAAATTAAAAAAGATAATGCCAAATGTTAGGAGGTTGTGCAATGGGAACTTTCATAATTTGATGAGGGACATGTAAAATTGTATAACCACTTTGGAAAACCATGCGTCAGTTCTAATAAACCTAAATATTAGCTTACCATATGGTCCAGAAACTGTATCCTTATGTATATACACAAGATAAATCAAATATATATCTACATAAAATCTTCTACATGAATTTCATAGAAGTTTTATTCATAGGGCTGAAAATTGAAAACAATTTAAATGACCATCACTAGGTCAATAGATAAATATATTATAGCTTATGCATTCAATGGAATACTGCTCACAAATATTATAAACCATTATTATAAATGTAGTAGCTCATATAAACCTTAAAAGCAGGCTAAGAGAAAGCAAATATGTACAAAATAGGAATTACTGAGTGATACAATATTTGTTAAATGCTAGGACAGTTAAGTCTAATTTATTTATTATGATAGAAAGGAGATCACGGGCTTCTTGAGGCCAGAAATGAAAAAAAAAATTGACTTTAGAAATAAAAGAATATCAGAGAAAAAGTTTTATATTTGGAATCTAATGGTGGTAAATCTAAAGGAGTATAAACATTTGTTAAAAGCCATTGGACTGTATAGTTATAATGGGTGCATTTTATTTTTTGTAAATTTTAATATAGCTTTTTTATATATTTATTTTATTTATTATAAAATATATTTATTATATATTTATTTATTTATTTATTTATTATATTCTAATATTAGAATATAAAAGAGCTGTCTATGCCACTACTTCTATTTTCTCCTTCGACATCCATGCAACAACGTTTATTTGAAGTCCTGATTAAAACATCTGAATTTGTAGAACAAGATTTTCTAGACCACTGAACCAAAATGTGACAAAAGAATAGATTTGCATGAAAAATCCATGATATTGTATATTAACATCTTGAAATCTAAGAATGGTTAATATTTGGCATTCAAAATTTTTCCACAGTCTAATGGTCTCCCTAGTTCAGAAGATAATGGATTTGTGTATTGCTGTGTATTTTAAAAAAATGAAAGTAAATTTAGAAATGTTTGTTTGTGATACAATAATCTTTTAGTCACTGCAGGCAATCTACAAACTTTCTTCAGGTAAATATAATTAATATTTTCTAAGATGGTATGAAACAACATACGCATAGATAATCTTCTTCTTGAGTTTCTAATTGTATATATAACTAATTTGAACCTTTCAGTCAGTTGATAAAAATAAAATATATTAGATCTTAAAAACTGGTCATCATTACAGTTGTTTGCCATATATTAATTTTTAGTTAGGTGCAACAAATTTGTATTGCAATTATTTTATAAAGTGAAATAGGAGATTGTATAAATGAAAAGGATATATCATACACCTGTAAATTATTCCTCTCTTGTATTTGTGTTAACATGGTGAGCCATGTCCTCAAAAATACTCACTAAATATCAATAATTTCCTTGTACTTTTCTTCACTCTGCTTGTTGAACAAAGTCCTTCTTTCTTCTCTAGTCCACTGAATCTACTCTAGCTTTAAAGCTTTTACAGTAACTGTTACCATTGACTGAACAGCTATTTCCTTTAAATCTTAGCTTGATAAGAACAGAATTACCATTCAGACATAAGTGCAATGCCACATCCTCAATAAAGTTAATCTCTGTAACTATATGCTGTTTTGCCTCCATCAAGCAATTTATCACTGCCTGAAATATTTATTATGTTACTTTCATGTTTACTGTATTCCACAAATAGAATATAAGGCACATGAGCCAAATACCTTAGCAACTGGTAATTGGTATTCTTGGCAATTGTAATGATAGAAGTTGATTGAAAAAAAAAGAAATTGGTATGCATTCTGTCAAAACAATTGGGAGAAAGTTCCATTGACATTACCTTTATACAGTTGTTTGTTATCACAGTAGAAGCTCATGTTATATTATACAACCTTTACATGGCTGCAGTTTATTTACTTTCTTCCTGTTCTTTTAATCTTCACCTTCATGTTTTTTTAAAAGAAAATGCTATAAGTGGTCTCAGTAATCAATATGTCTTTCTTATTCAACAAGAAAATAAGACCTCTAAACCATATGTTTCAGATAATTTTCTCATTAAATATGTTACAATTTAAAATATTCATTCTATATTTATCATGTCTAAACTTAGGCATAATTATTACTCTTTCATCAAATCATTTTGAGTACCTATTATGTGGCAGGCACTGTTAGAGGTGTTTAGACATATTGTGGACATGGCATTGGAACCAAACAGGGAAGGAAACATTACCTTGGCAAAGTGTTGATATGGTTATAAACAATATTTGTATATTCATGAAAATTAATGGCATTTATTGATGCTCATCTTTGGGAATCAAAATAGAAATGAGCCAGATAAGATTATAGTTTTAAAAACAACTGTAGGCTGGGCGCGGTGGCTCACGCCTGTAATCCCAGCACTTTAGGAGGCTGAGGTGGACATATCACCTGAGGTCAGGAGTTCAAGACTAGCCTAGCCAACATGGTGAAACCCCATCTCTACAAAAATAGAAAAATTAGCTGGGCATCATGGCGGGTACATGTAATCCCAGCTACTCGAGAGGCTGAGGCAGAAGAATCACTGACCCTGGGAGGCAGAGGTTGCAGTGAGCCGAGACGGTGCCATTGCACTCCAGCCTGGGTGACAGAGCATGACATCATCTCAAAAAAAAAAAAAAAAAAAAAAAAAAAAAAAAAAAAAAAATTATCAAGCTTGACAGTACAGAAAACAATCAATGTTAAAGTACTTATTACTAATATAACTTTTAAATCTTAAAATTTAAGTTTAAAAATAAAATACATTTTAAAATATTAAAAATTCTAAAAACAAAAAATTTAATGTCTGATTTTAATTTAATTTAATGTAATATATTGCATTAAATGTCTGATTTTAATTGAATTTAATGTAATATATTACATTGTATTGCAGAAAATAGATGATACAAAGTAAGAAATAAACTTTAAAACTTAATACTAACATTAACTACACATACCATAGTAGTATTTGTGTGTGTGAATTTATATATATAATAAAATATATGATGATAGTATGTTCTATACATACTTTTAAAAAATTTTCTAAATTCCTAGGAATATTATATTCTTAGAATATATTCATTTTGTCTTTAATTTTCTAAGACCTGTCAAATTTATTGTGTATAACTCAACTTTCTCATTCATTTGACTTTAGTTTTTCTATCTACATTATGGTGATATCGTGCATGATCTCCATGCTACTCACATAAAATCCTGTATATTATTTGGACATGGTGGTATTAATTAACATGTGTCCAGTATTTTTTGAGAGACTATTATTAGATTGTGTCTAAATAGATCATCTTTAATGATTTGCTATCAATAATTCAAAAATTACAAACCCACTCAGATTTTAACAAATATGATTTCTTTAAATTTCCAAGGCTTTTGGCTAATTTTTAGTATTTCTATGTATTGTTTTGGGTAATCATATAATGAATATCAATGAGACAATTTAATGTCATCTAATCTGCTGATGTGCTTAAATAGAAAGATATTATGAAATTAGTTATAGCTATATGTTGTTCTCACACCTTAAAACTGTATGCCTCAAAATTTCCCTACTTATATTTTTTGTTACAGTGTCTGGTGCATAATAATAATTCAATAAATGTTTTCTAGTAAATGACTAAACAAAATATTTAAATATGTAATACATTTAATCATTTCCAGTTTCATGATAATGATGCACAGCATTTAGAACTTTTGGAAATACAACCCAATTCACTAGAGATTTGTTAATTGTACAAAAGTAGTGAGATTAAAGGAATTGGTCTTTCAGCTTACATATTACAAGCAAACACATCTAAAAAAAAATTTCAATTAACTCTGTGTTAAGGCAAAGTACAGAAAATATGCAGTCCTCTTAATAATGGCATTATATTATTAACAATATTAACCAGATGGATATTGGTATTAAAAGATATAAAAACTCATATTTTGAAGGCTCTGGTTGTAATAAGACTACAATTTTATACTGAAGATTTGTAAAAAAAATTTTATCATTACTTTGAATCAATATTTAAAATAACTTTTCACTTTGTAACTGTATTTTGTTTTTGTTTTTTCATAATATACAATATTTCCTTGAGGTAACACCTGAAAATTTTATCTTGGAATGCAATAATCTGTCTACAATTAATTTTCTATTTAAAAATAAATTCAATGAGAAACAAGATTATATTTCAAAAATACACTAATAGATTTAAATCTCTCTATTGCCTCTAAGTATTTTGATACATATTTTGAACCAGGGTAAGACGAAATGAAGCACATATACACACACACAAGTAAATGAGTTTGTCTCTTTTCTTTTTAAAGGATACTGTTAAATTATGAGTACACATCAATTATAATCTCAAAATAGATTTTGCCTTAATAGGTTGTGAGTGTGTTCTTTGACAAATAGTATGAAAACAAAATTGTTTCTACTGAATGCCATATTTATTGATAATTCTGCATTATAACTTTAAGGAATGAGCGGTTAAAAAATTGAGTCTTTCTAATTTTTATTCTGAACAGGGACTTACTTGATTACTTACATATGTGATCAAATTAATGTCAAATATATTAATATGAGAAATAAGCAAATTTTGTTTTGTATGAGTTGTGTCAATTTTGTTGATGGCGTATGTCACAGTAGGTAGTTCAACACATTTAATTAATCTGATTTTTGAAATATCACATATAAGTGTCACATCAAAACAAAATTAGTCTCTGTGAATAGTTCTTTATTTTGTCATTATGTTAGTAAAATGAGAAAGATCAAAGTTTGATGCATATCTTAGCTTCCATTCTTGTTAGGGAATGTTTTTGACCATTACTCTGCTTCTACTGTACCAGAGAAGCCAACCTAGCTGCTTTCTCTTCTGGGTTCTCACAGTTGGTAAGGTAACTTTCTCTTGTTTCAAGGAATTACTGACTTGGAGTAGCTTTTCCCTGGAACTTTTCGATATGAAAAATTACTCTGTCTACACCGCTAATTAGCAACCCAGTTTCAAACAAAACCAACAAAAAAGAGCTTTTGATAAAATGAACATTGTTGTCTTTCCTGTGATTTCTCTTCCCGCAAAGATGCTCAATTTATTGTTTTACCTACTCATATTTATTGTCTTTATTATGACTTCTTCTATGCCTATTCAGAATTTCCCCAGTGTCAACATTTATTAAAATCCTATCTTCTCAACCTAGTGCTGAAGGACTGCGCTGCTTTTATTTCTTTCTGACATGTTGAAAAAAGGTATCTTGGATCCCATTGCCAATAAATTTAGCCTGTCTATATGAACAAGATAAAGAGAGATATTTTGTCTCTAGAAAAATAGAGATTACTATAATGAGATAATCTCTCTAATTTCTTCATCTTGCAATACACTAATGTTCTTCAAAAAGAATAAATCTTTTCTAGATCTGCAGCTAATTTTCTCATAAGAAGCAATCATTTTATTTGAGCTGAAAGAGAGCTTGAGCATAGAAATTCGACTAGTACTAAAACTCAGTATAATTCCATTCTTTCCTCAAAGATACCATAGCTGTTTTTGTTTATTTATTCATTTTTTTTTAAATCTTGAGACTATGCCTCTGGCCTCTGAGTCTGTATACATGCAGTAGCAAAAGTACAGGATAGTTGGAGAGCAAGTGAGGTAAGAGATTCAGTAAGATAATATTAAATGGTAGGAGGCTGTGGTAAAAGAAAAGGAAAAAGATAAAAATCTGAATGTCATAGTGATGATTTCATGTTGGTTGTATCAACCAGCCCATATTTATTTGTTACTCATTTAGAGCCCAGTGAATAAGCAATACAGGATGCTTCCATCTTATTCCAGCATCTTGAATTAAAGTCTACTTTAATTCAAGTATAATCTCTTTTGAATTAAAGTCTACTTTAATTCAAGTATAATTGATGCTAGAGATAGAAGATCTCTTGGCTCTATCTCTTGGATCCTAGAGATAGAAGAATGTGAAAAGAGTTGCATAGCGGCAATTAAATAGTTTTATCTAGAGGTGACATGCATTATCTTTCTTCAAAAGCCTTTAGTAAAACTAGCCAAGTGGATTTTCTTAATTGTACTTGAGCCTTGGAAGCAGAGTCTGTCATGTGGCACAGAGTGGAATTGTTGGGTAAAATATAGGATGCACAGTTAAATTTTAATTTTACAGAAAAACATAGTTTTAGTATAACAGTATGATATATCAAAAAATCTACACTTTGTGGATTTTTTTGAAATTTAAATTTAATAAGTTGCTAAATTTGGCAGCACTTTCAGAAGTGAGAAGAACTGAATATTTGACAATAACCATTAATGTCTAACACAGTCCATTATTTTCACGAGAAATTATTTGGTTCGATTTCTTTCTGACACATTGAGCACACTCACTTGCTCCCTATGGGAGACCTAAATCCTATACAGTTAGAGTTCAAAATTCCTGGAAAGTAGAAAAGTTTGCCCTTGTCTCTTCACCATGTATGTTTATGTTTGTCTTTGGAAATATGCACTAAGTATAAGACAAAAAATCTGCTCTATATACCCCCAATGTGTAATGGTGGAACTTGGAAACACTAGCTGAAAGACATTCCCAGAAAAGGGAAGAATGAGGGTGATACAGTAATCACAGGTTCTCACATCTCACTCAACAAGTAATATGAAGTTCCTTATCTTGGGATAAGAATATTTATTAATTAGTCCCTGATTCTGCTCTCTGCAAGGAACTATCAGGTGCATTTTGTTGTTGTTGTTTGTTTGCTTCTTTGTTTTGACTTCAATTTGTTGAGAATTTATTTCACCCTCAATCCTCCTGTTAAATAGAGGTGAGTCTGCCCTTTTGAGTGCTTCATAATGTTTACAGACATATTCAAATATTGAGGCAAGGACTGTAACATATATATGTGTGTGTGTGTGTATATATGTATATACACAAACATACATAAAATGTATGTATGTTTATTGTTTCATTGGTAGTACAATAACATCAAATTTTAGCAAACAACTTTTTGATCTATTTGTCTTTGGTATGCTATTTCTTAGATATAAGAAAGATATACATTTTTCCTCCATTATTCATGAAGGTGTCTAATAACTTACTGTTGGGTGCATGAAAGCTATCAGAAACGATCTTCTTGGGTTGCAAAGTAACACTCAAAATAATACAAAGTAATGAGAAGTAACACTCAAAACCATAATTTGCAAAAGAGAGGCAAAAATAAACAAAACACAAGAACATTTTGACTTTTCCCAATCAATTGCTCCATAGCCTTGTGTGTACGTGGTGTATCTTCTAACTTACTGCAGATAAAAGCTTTTTAGGGAATCTGTTTTCCTCAGTCTTACTAAAAAGCAAATTGATTTGGAAATAAAATGACTTTATACCACTTTGTAAATAATATAGTATCATATACAGACTATGCTTAAGAAAATAGGTGAGATCTAATATGTGGAAGTACAAAGTGATAGAGGATTGAAAGTTCCTGTCTTTAAAACATTTACATTTCATCTTTATGAATTGAGAAATTTATCAATATTTTAAAAATTGTTCATGGGCAGAAAGAACAAAATTTACTACAGATAGCATTTTTCATAAAATGTGTATCTAAAATACCATGGTAACAGTCCTTTTTAAGTAGGTAGCAATAGCAGAAGTTTTTTGCAATTAATTAATTGCATAGACAATTAACCTACTCACCTGAGGAAAATATGACTTTTAGATTTGACTCATTAAGATCGTCATGTTTTTCTGATGGAAATTATGCTACAGAGCTTAAATGTAGTTCTTATGGGACAAGTTTTACTGAATAATTTACTAATAACTATTATGCTTCTATCAAAAATACTCCCTCTGCAATTTAATTTTTCTTATTTGAATATTTCTTCTCAGTTGTACAGAAAATGATATCACTGCAGATGTTAGTGGAAAAGACATTATATATGAGCAAGTCAATAAAAATGAAATGTGTTTAAAGTACACCTATAAAGTGTTAACTTCATAGATGCTTTCAAATTATGCAAATAGTATAATTCATAATGTAGAAAAGCCTGAAAAAAATGCCTAAAAAACAAAACAAAAAAGCCATTAGTTTTTTTAAGCAGAACTTTTTACCCCCAAAATGTGTCATGAGCCAATTAAAATATTAATTAGTATTGACTGGACTGGGAAATTTTGTCTAGCTGTCATAGAAACCTAATCTGGAAAATGACAATTACCAGGAAGTCTTATATTTCGCTACACAGCAAGTTTCTGAATTAGCGCATGCTTAAAGAAATATTTTTTCAGCCAATATTTAATTTTCACCGTTAGCACTGCTCAAGCCATTTAAAAATTACTGTCGTTCGTAAAATTTATTGTCATAAATTATGAAACTCACACTATCCCTTTATTACTCATGTTGAGTTGGGACTTTAACAAGGTTAATTTTGAGAAAAGATTATGAAAAGTAAGTTCTTATGTTTTTGACAGTTATGTCAAATCATTTGCAATTGTAAAGATTTATTGTGTATTGTTTGCCATACCTGAGTGTCTCCCTGAGTTTCTATGTTAGTTTCTTTCCTCTACTGCATCTACAGAGCCACATTTCAGCAATATCAATTATGGTATATTTCTAACATCTGAAAAAGCTATCATCATCTCATTCTTCTTTTCAGAATCACTTGTTAAACTTTGTTTATATACTTTGATTGTTTACATTAGCTTTGCTTATTTATTTATTTATTTTATTATTATTATTATTTTGAGACAGGGTCTCACTCTGTCACCCAGGCTGGAGTGCAGTGATCTGAACATAGCTCACTGCAGCCTCGACATCCCTGTCTCAAGCAATCCTCCTGCCTTAGCCTACCAAGTAGCTGGGACCACAAGCACACACCACCATGCCCCGCTAATTTTTTGTAGAGACAGGGTTTCGCCTTGTTGCCCAGGGTGGTCCGGAATTCCTGGGCTCAAGCAATCCGCCCCCTCAGCCTCTGGGCCTCCCAAAGTGCCGGGATTTCAGGCATGAGCCACTGTGCCCAGCCTTAGCTTTGCATATTTTTAATTAGGGAACATATAAAAATTAATATAGTAAACTAATTAATATATGTGAATTAAATTTTTATCTGAGTATTTGTGTTTTTAATCTCATCAATGCATAGTTAAGAATGCAAGTTAGCACTTTGGGAGACCCAGGATGGGCAGATCACTTGAGGCCAGGAGATTCAAACCCTGTTCTACTAACAATACAAAAATTAGCTGGGCATGGTGGTGTGCCTGTAGTCCCAGCTACTCAGGAGGCTGAGGCAAGAGAATTGCTTGAACCAGGCAGGCGGGCGAGATGGGACCACTGCCCCACTACAGCCAGGGCGACAGAAGGAGACTCCTCAAAAAAAAAAAAACAAAAAACAAGAATGTAAGTCAATCTTTAAAATTTTTACATAAATGTTTCAAGCTCATTTTAAAGTTTATTTCTGTGCATTTTATTATTTTTGTTTTTTTAAGTGTAATTTTATTTCTATATATTTTCTAAACAAAATAATTGATTTTCATATATTAATTCTCTCTAGGCTCTTTGGTAAATGTTTTCATTTTTTGTAAAATTTTCAATATCCTCAGGTTTTCCAATGATACATTTCCTTCTGTATATACTATCTGTAAATAACAAAACCTTTCAACTGCTTTACAATTTTATTCACTTTACTAGTTTTTATTAGTAAATGCAGTAATAAATTTCCACAAATTTAGTGGCTTAAATAAGCAAAACAAAATTTATTTTCTTACAATTCTGAAGGTCAAACATTCAAAATGTTCTCACTGGGCCAAACTAAGGTGTTGCCAGCTGTGTGTTCCATTTTTGGGAACTCTAGGAAATAATCCATCTTCTCGTCTTCTCCAGCTTCCAGAGACTGCCCAGTTCCTTGGCTCATTGTTTGCATCACTCTGACACTAGTTATTCTGCCGCCTTCTTTCACATTAAAAAAAAAAACAAAACCAAAAAGACTTCCAATTGCAATGACACGTCAAGATAATCTAGAATAATATCATTATTTTAAGGTCAGTAAAATATCAAACTTATTTGTGTTTTTAGCCTTACATCTTCTTGCTATGTACATGCTATAACATATTCATTTTTTTCAGAGATTAGACTATAAACGTTTTTATGGGGCCATTGTTCTGTCTACCATAATCACTTATTATTTTCCCTTGTCTCTGTTGTTAGCTAAATCCAATTAATGCTAAAAATCAGGTGTGAAGGGGGTACTTCCTATTTTATTATATATTTTATTATATATATTATATATTAACATATAATATATAATATTTACCTGTTATATTGTACAGTCTATGAGTTTGGACAAATGCATAATTCATATTATACATTTATATGCATATTAAAATGCAAGGAAATATTGTATTCTAATTTTATTAGGAATTATATATACAAACTAGATATTTAATTTTAACCAATAAAACTTCAGTATCTATGAAGATATTAATTTATTTGTTCTTTTAGTCTCCTGATATGAAAGCTATATTGCTAGATTTTCTAATGTAGTAATATCTCCTAATTAGCATTTTATTCCAAGCAAGAAACCATTTTGGCCTGGTGTAATGCTGTTTTAAAGATCTGATTTATGTTTTGTTATTTTTATTTGAGGTTTGTTTTATTAACATTTGTAGATTTTCTTGGTCTATTATTTTTTAGGACTATATTTACTAGTTTCATATCAATATTTACTTATTTTTGAAATAGAGTAAGAAACATTGTATTCTATTCTCCATACTCAAGTAGCTGTTGCTATTAGTGTAGCATTGAGTTAGTTTCTTAAATATATGGTAGAATTCACCTGTAAAATAATTTGGGCTTAGTGCCATTTGAAGATTTTAAAATCTCTTCTGTGTTATTTTGTTTGATTTATATTCAATTATTTAATCAATTTCTTCAAGATTTTCAGATTATCAACAAATTTATGAAATGAATTAACTATAATATATATGTTTCTCAGTGCCACACAATCAACAACAGTTTCATCTGAGTATCTGAATTTCTGTATGTGATATCAAAACACTTAAAATTTTGAACACCTGCCAGTAACTCTGTGTCAAGGTTCTACATAATATCAGTATTCTGTTCTACTCAGAGAGACTGTACCTGGTGAGTATAGTTGTCTTTTATTATAATCAATAATAGATTTGGGTTGTCTTTTTATTTCAGATACTTAGAGGTAATCTTAACATTCTTTGACATGTATGAATTAAGTCTTAAAAGATGCTAAAATATTAAATAGAATAAAATCTCAACCGATGATGAGATTGCTAATGTACAACTGTTAATATAATAAAAACACTAAACCATAATTATTATTGTTAGTGAAGAGAAGACATTCTAGTGAGACATGGTATTTTTGAGCAGAGTTGTAAAAATAATCTCATAATGGCTTTTTTCTAGAGCTAATGCTTTTCCATAGCAGCAAAAAATTCAAGTGGATTTTCAGGAACACCAGAGTTATCCATCACATATAAAATTGTGGTAATTTGGGTGGTATTATAAAGCCTCACTGTAAAGCTGTTTATTGAAATAATACATCCCTCTCTGGCTAATTTTAAGAAGGTAGAGGCTAAAACTGATTTCTTGTTTCATGAAGGCAAATTCATTGCACCAAGTTGTTATTGATTGGTTGAACAGTTTTAAAATGGCCTCAAGTGAATATTTGCTACCATGCTATGGCAAAACAATGTTTTCCTAATTTAGTGACACATACGTATTTTCAGTCATCACGTTAGTTGCTTTAGGAGAAACCATCAAGTATTGTCCAGATCTTTACCCTGTTTTCGATTTTCTTTGTATTAAAGGCTTCTGTATATGAGGTTTTGGTAGATTTTGATTTTCAGTTTATGCATCCATCAGCACAATTTCATGCTTTTTTTAAAGTAGAGTGTATATTTTAGAACAGTTGATTTTCCCAGCAAAATTCAGAGAATGGTACAGAGATTTCCCATATACCAACTGCCCCCATATATGCATAGACTTCCCCATTATCCCCCACCAGAATGGTACATTTTTTACAATTGACAAACCTACATTAACACATTATTGGTACTCAAAGTCCATGGTTTACATTAAGGTTCACTTATTTTGTTGTACATTCTATGTACAAATGTACAATGACACATATGCACCATTGTAGTATTATACAGAGTAATTTTACTGCTCCAATAATCTTCTGTGCTTGCCTGTTCTTTCTTCACTCCTACCAATCTCTGAAAACTACAATTCCTTTTCACTGTTGCTATAATTCTGACTTTTTCAGAATGTCATACAGTTACAATCATACACCATATAGCTTTTCAGATTGGCTTCTTTCATTTTATAATAGGCATTTAGGTTTCCTCCATGCCTTGAAAACTCATTTATTTTTAGTGTTGAATAACAATCCATCTCCAGATGTACTGCAGTTTATTTGTCCATTTACCTACTGAAGGACATTGGTTGCATCTAAGATTTGGCAATTATGAATAAAGCTGCTAAACATCTGTATGCAGGAAGCTTTCACCTCCTTTGAGTAAAGACTAAGTGGCATAATTGCTGAATCAAATACAAAGAGAATGTTTGGTTTTGTAAGAAAATGCCAAATTGTTTTCCAAGGTGGCTGTATCATTTTGCATTTCCACCAGCAATGAATGAGATTTCCTATTGTTCAACACACTCACCAGCATTTATTGTTACTCTTGTAGATTTTGGACATTTCCATAGGGATGTGGTAGTAATTAACTTCGTGCATTTTCCTGCTTTCCAGTTTTCTTTTCACATCCTTGTCATCTGTAAATCTTTTTTGGTGAGGAGGCTATTGAGGTCTTCTGCTCATTTTTCAGTTTGTTTGTTTGTCTTCTTATTCTTGAGGTTTAAGAGTTCCTCATATGTTTTGGAGAATAGTTCTTTAATATATATGTATTTTACAAACATTCTTTCCCAGTTTTTGGCTTATCTTTATTCTCTTAATATGTCTTTTGCAAAGTGGAAATTTTTACTTTGACTGAAATTAACTTAACAATTATTTCTGTCATGGATGGTGCCTTTGGTGTCATACCTAAAAAGTAATTGCAAAACAGAAGGTCAATTATATTTTACACTGTTATCATCTAGGATTTTTTAGTTTTGTGTTTCACATTTAGGTCTAGAATCCATTTTGAGTTAAAGATCTGCCATTTGTGACAACATGGATTTCACTCAGGGGAATTCTGTGAGATAAACTTTTTTAGATTTCACCTCTGAGTGATAACACGTGACATTTGTCCTTCATTGCTTGACTTATTCCATTTAACATAATGTTCTCTAGGTTCATCCATGTTGTCACAAATGGCAGAATTTCATTCTTTTTTATGGAAGAATAGTATTTCATTGTGTATATATGCCACATTTTAAAATCTATTCATCCATTAATGGACACATAGATTGATTTCATATCTTGACAATTGTGAATGGTGCTGCAATAAATATGGGAATGCTAATATCTCTTTGATATATTGATTACTATATTATATATGTATATATCCACACACACACAGACACACACACACACACTCAGTAGTGGGATTGTTGGATCACATGATAGTTCCTTTTTTAGTTTTATGAAGAGTCTCCACGCTGTTGACCATAGTGGCTCTACTAATTTACATTCTCACCAACAGCATATGAGAGTTCACCTTTTTCCACATCCTCATGTACATTTGATTTTTTAAAAATCTTTTTGATTATAGCTATTCTAACTGGATGAGGTGCTATCTTTTTGTGGTAATAATTTTCATTTCTTTGATTATTGATGTTGACATTTTATCATATACTTGTGGCCATTTGTATGTTATTTTTGAAAAATGTCTATTCAGATCTTTTGCCCATTTCTTTATCAGAGTGTTATTTTTTTATATTGAGTTGTTTTGGTTCTTTATATAGTTTGGATATTAACCCTTTTTCAGTTGCGTAGCTTGTGATTACTTTCTCTCGTTCTGTAGGTTGTCTCTACACTCTGTTGATTGTTTGTTGCTGTTCAGGAGCATTTTAGTTTCATATAATACCATTTTTCTATGTTTGTTTGCTTTGCCTGTGCTTTTGAGGGTTTAATCCAAAAAATCAATATCAATTGACTTGTTTATTGCTACCATATAGGAAAGAAATAGACTTTTTGTATATTTACCTTTTATTCAGAAAACCTGGTATGTTTACTTATTAGTTTGAGGTATTTTTTAGTGTTGATTCTTCAGGATTTTCTTCAAAGATGATTATGTCATCTGTGAACAAAGACACTTTTAATTTTTTTCTTTCCAGTTTGTATACCTTTTACTTCCTGTCTTGTCTTGCTGTGCTAGCTAGGAATTCCAGCATAATATTGAAAAGCAGTGGTGAGAGGGAACATCCTTCCCTTTATCTCATCTTCTTGGGAAAACTTCAAGTTTCTCAACATTGAGTATGATGTTAGCTGTGGAATTTTGTAGAAATGCTTTGTTAAGTTGAGGAAGTTAACTTCTATTTCTACAATACTGAGAATTTTTATCATGGATAGATATTGGACTTTGATCTGAATTATATAAAAATATAATTCACTTATTCATCTACTTATAGATATATTTATGCAATAATACTTTAAGAATTATTTCTTTGTACACATTCTGCCCCTTAAGCATTAACTTTAAATTAATATTTATTTATCTATTCTGGTGAGTATACTTTGCATGACAATTTCATATCTCTCAAATTAAGAAAAGTGTTCTTTGATTACATATAATTAAGTTTCTTCTAGCCCACAATGTGTCCCAATGATTGTACATCCTGGTCTTTTTTATTAAAGGAAACTAAATTTTTTAAATGTAGAAATGACCTTTTACTCTACTTTTTAAGGAAATTCTCATTTTAAAGGATTTTATAAATTTTCTTAGTTCCAGGAATTTTTTTATTTCCATCTATTTCTACATTTGCAATCAAATTTTACAATAATTTAACAAGACTTTTATAAATTAATATAACTGGAAATTAAAATTAAGAAGTACAGTAAGGTCAACATGAATGAATTTAGACTAATGAGTGTGTATACATAAATATATATATCATAAATATATATAAATATATGTTTATATATTTCTGATATCTATATCTATATATCTATAGATAGATATATATAGATATCCATAGATCTATATCTATCTATAGATAGATATATGGATATAGATATATATCTATCTATATAGATATAGATAGATATCTATCTATATAGATATAGATAGATATCTATCTATATCTATAGATATCTATATCTATATCTATAGATATAGATAGATATATATCTATATCTATATCTGTATCTATTTATATCTATATATAGATAGATATAGATAGATATAGATATATAGAAATAAATATCAGAAAATATACAATATACAATCTATTCAGCCCGGTGCAATACTTAGGTAAATTTACAACTACAAGCTAATAAATGAGTCTCAACAGATACTTATCAATCAATAGTGTATAAATTCCCTGACTGCAAACACAAATATACACCTCAATTAAAAAAAAACTTTAAACATCTATATGTATAAAAATTTATAAACTTAAATTACAATATTTCTCAGTAACAGCTGATTTACATAAGAAATTTTAATGGAAATTGGAAAATATTTTCAATGAATGGGCTATGAAATCCTACATAAAAACTTGTAGAAGATAGAAAAGTAAGTATTTAGAGGGAAATTTATAGCCTTAAGTGCACATATTAGATAAGAAGAAAATTAAAATTAATGAGCTAAAGTCAATTTTGAAAAAGTGTAATAGAAAAATGAACAAAAGTAGAAGAAAAAGTAAAAATTATTAAAAAATTAAATAAAAATCAAAGAAACAAGATTTAAATTATTACCCTTGAAGTTAATAGATTAGAAAAACCACAATGATGGTACATAAAAAGAAATAAGCAATATTAGAAATGAAGTATGGGCCATAATTAAAGATAAAAATAGAAATAAAAAATTATAAATTATTCCAATTAATCAATAAACTCAGAAAAGGACAATGTCATAGAAATTACAGAAAATGTCACAGCAAAATATTTATTGTGAAACATTTTGAGAAGAATATCTTAATAGTTTTATAGCTATTTAATAAATTTAATTAGTTATCAAAATGCTAATCTGTGACCTAGGACCTAAAATTACATTAACATTTTGAATAATATTTAATTCATTTGAAAAGTTGATCTTCCAGGGTTGAAATCAGCTATAGATTGCTCATGTATTGGAAAGGTATGGTGTTGTTTAATATTTAATTCATTTAGTTTTGAGTTTTTTTGAGTCCTTGTCAACATGATTGATTTTAGATACATTTTTAAAAATCATCTGACTTATTATTGGCAAATGAAATGATGGTTATCAGTAACGTTCCACAGTCTAGTTTTTAAAAAAAAGCATGAAATTGACCCTTCATTATTCTTTAGGTTAAACTTAATTTCGAAGTAGAATAAGAAAGGACACTCCTTCTAAGTTATAGAGAAGAGAGAAAAAATTCACTGCCATCTGTTTAATGATACTAGCCATGATCACTTCACTCCCTCATGTGTAACGAGGGCTATAAAATAAAGTTATGCTGGCCAATGCACAGATGATCTCTCCTTAGATGAGTGATTTCCAATCCAATAATGTGCAAAATTACTTTCCTCATAATGAGAATATAAAACATCCATTAAATTTATGCCATATAGCAAGTGCCTAAGTGACTGGATCAAAAGAAAGCATTGTACATAAAGATTTCAGAAAGAAAATAACAATTTCAATTACATATGTATATATATATAGAGAGAGAGAATTTAGCTTACTATATTTATATGTAGAAATTCAAAACAAAAATGTATTGAAGGATTTCTTTGATCTTCAGTAATAATTATTTGATTCTATTTTGTTAAGAATGTTGACATTTCTCTATTGGAATGGCATCTGTCCTTTAGGATTCTTGTTGTGGTAAGCCCAGGTAGTGATGTGGACAGGAGAGTATCAATGTTCCTGAGGAAAAATGAGCTTTAGATTCTCTTTTAAAATCCTTTTGTGGTGAAGTTCACCACAAATTTTGGCAGGTGATGAACCTGCCAAAATCACTTATCATGTGTTCAATGTATGATAGTCACTGTTACTGTTGGTTGCTTTGCTCCTGAAACAGGATTGTGTGTCTTCATCTTTTAATTTATAAAACATTTTATTTAGTGATTATGAAGATGAAATTATCAGTGCTTACTTAACTACTTTAATCACTAATTTATTTTATGATGTGGTATTAGAGTAATACATGTGAAATATTATAACTAGTTTCTAATTACTTTAAATTAATTATCTCTGAAAACCTTATCAATAAGATATTTTAAATGTCTTCTAGAAATAAACATAAATTTTATATATTTTTTGTGAAGTGTAAGGTTCAAATCATTGTTCTTCCAGGAATTGTATATTTTCCTTAAATGTTGGAAATAAAGGGTCAGGATGAATTTATATATATATATATATATATATATAAAACATATTGTACAAGATATGTATTTTATTCACATATAAAACTTATCAAATAAGCATTTTACATTAAACTATATTCTAGAGTTCCTCTATATGTTGGAGAGGAAATGGAACTATTTGATATAGCAACATACAGGATAATAAAATTTTACAAGACATGACTGAAGCATTTGCATAAGTCATAAAGAAAGTCCACACTAAAATTGTACATTTCACCACTTTTCACACTTGAGGAAATCACTTTTCACGAATGAAGATGTATGGAATAATAGGCCAGCTAGACCCAATATAGCAATATAAAACATCGTTTCTGAGGGGTTAGGACTCTACAGTGAAATTATAAAACATAATGTTTCTGTTTTAAGTAAAATTTTTATGATACAATATTTCTTATGTTTCTTTAGTCATTTGTTTTTATTGTCATCAAACTCAAGCTTAAAAACCAAGTAGGTTTTTAAGACAATTTTAAAAAGTACTAATAATGTTGAAAATGTCTACAATTTTATAAATAATAAAACATAATGATATTTTTCTGTTAGATATCTCTTTGGACTCTGCAAAGTATATTCTCAAATATTATATTATGTCATCAGAATGTACATATTAAACTCAAAATTTTAAAATTTATATGTTCAGATTCTATTTTTATCAAAATATCCATCAGAGAGGCTAACTTAAGTAAAAGAAAAATAAACTAGTATGAAAGAAATCACATTTATGAAATTGAATTTTCTAAAATCATGGTCAGAAATATTGTTCGTACAACCTCATCTGCACCTGAAGAAAAGATAATTTTAAATAACTAAATATTTGATCAACATTTATTGGGTGTCTGCTAATACCATAAAATATATGTTTGCAAAAAAAATTTTATAGAAAGAGTATCAACACTTTTTCACATATGTACTTTTCAGTGTGTTGAAAGCACAAAAGGAATTGTAAACAAATATATTTATCCTGTAACATAGCAATTTCCACCAATATTTTTGTCTTTTATTTCTTTCCATGAAAAATTTAATTATTAATGTTGTTTGTCTCTACAACTATTGAAATCCTATGTATAAACACACTTAATAATCTGGAAAATTTATAATTTTAATTGAATGGTTAAAACTATTTCACAAACAGCACCATTTAATAATAGTTTTAACTGAACAATCATTATAATTAAAATGTAAAAGTCATATAAATGAAATATGTAATATTTGTCAATGTAATGCATTATTATATAATATAATACAATGTATATTTATGTAAACTTACTACAATGTGATATGTTAAATGTATATAAATGTTATATACAAATATATGAATAAATATTGCCCGTGTCATCCAAGTTGCTAAACTAGGAAATTAATATAATAAATGTGTGATGGCAAACAATTGGAATAGTTATACCAAAACTACAATATTCTTGAATTGCAAATGTTCTGTCATTTTGACATAAATTTATAAAGAAACTACTCTGGAATAGGTTCACTTTGATGCTATCGATCACAAAATAAAAAATGAAAACAATTTGTCCTTTAATTTCCATCATCTTAAATATAAATCTTATAGCAAATAAATTCTGACAAATTTATTTTGAAATTATAAAAACATTGAAATGTAACTGATTCAAATATTGTTCCATATTTTAGCAAACATCAAATAAATATATATATACACATAGACACATACACATAGATAATCATATATAATCTATATCTTTAATAGATTAGAAATTATATTTTACAGTCATTTTCTTTATCATCATACTTCACATTTGCCAATAATTATCTTGATCATATTCATATTTGACAAAGTTTATGAAAATTCATATAATGTGAAAGTAAGAAATGTTAAAAAATTAAATTAATACTCATTATTACAAGATGAATAATATTCAGTCCATTACTAGAAATATGTAATGTGAAGCATTAATTTGGAACTTTATATAAGTATTTTCTAATATGTAGGAAAACAAGTCTGAATAATGTTGAGATAGTAGTTTGAAAACAAACAAATTTAATGGAAATTGCTCTGCCAAATTAAGTCATGCTGAAAAAGGTTAACTATAATCTCTAATTGTAATTAAACAACACAAAATGTTGTTATCATCTGTGAAAATAACATTATGTAATTTAAGGAAATTACAACTTTTAACTCTAAAATAAGAAATCTGAAGAGATTTCATCATATGAAAGGACCAGGCTTATTTTTTAAATCTACCTGGGGAGAAAACTGATCTTCAATGATCAAAGACATTTTCTAAAAATATAAGTCCAGCATCTTTTAAAGTCTGCCTCATTAAAACTCAGTAATGAAAATGGAAATGTATAAAACTCAAATAAATAATGAAAGAATAAAAAAGTTAGTATGCTGAAATGCAAAAAAAATTCTTTTTGTTTTATGGGGAAGTTGTACAATTGCTTCAGTAACTAAATATTTATAAATAATTTAAATATCTTATAATAAATTTGTAGTGAAATATTCAAAACAAAATTAGGACCATTATTCTAATTCACTGTGGTGACAAAAATAAATAAAATATTCTGTGACCTTGGGCCAGTCTTCTTTTCTGTGAAATATATCTGAGTCAAGAGGTCTGGTCATATACTCTCTAATTACTGGGTTTTATAAACTAATGGTGAATTTACTGTCACTGATTAATTGACCAGACAGCTGGTAATCACACTCAGGAACCCCCACTAATTTAAATTCAGACTTTTGGTGAACTAATTCTGTTTTAACTTTAAAGGTGTCTCTCTCTCTCTGTGTGTGTGTGTGTGTGTGTGTGTGTGTGTGTGTGTGTGTGTGTGTAGTCAAGGTACTCTAGAAAATATCTGTACTTATTGAATTCTAAACACTAAAATTAATGCCACATTGTTTCTTTATGTTTACATTTCATATTATGGAACATGACCACACAGTTCATCCACATAATTAACAAGAAAAGCAGAATATAGTCAAAACTGATGAGTTACAGGAAATGGTTCATCTAGTTCATTAAAATGCAGTAGAAGTTATTCATTACTCTCAGTTATAATCAAAAGTTGAAGATACATTTCCAATAGATTCTGAAGATCTACTTGTCCTAAGTTAAGTGGTTTATATAACTTAATATCGTATCACACAAATGAAATTAGAACAAATATAACAAACGGCATGCTAAAAACTAAATGCATATATTAATGAATATATATTATGAAATAAAATATAGTAGTGAGGCTATACTTCATCTTTGTAAACACTGGAGACTCATGCGGAGGAAGAATGACAAACTCCAGAAATTCTATTTTTCTTCTTTCTTTTAGAACAACTATACTCTTCCTGAAAAACAAACCAGTATTAGGGTCTTTTTAATGATCTGTAAAAGAAATGGTAAGAAAACATAGAGCACTTCTTTTTGTCTTGAGGAAAAATGCTTGTGCAGTTATTTGAGTTGTGAGCTGCATTAGCTGAATTTGTTTGCTTATTTTTGTATGTTTATTCAGATTCTGATTTTGGCAGATATATTCCAGAAAGTGTATAGCCAGTGTTACTTACAGGTAAAAACTTGGTACTCTTTGTTGTCGATAATAAAATTGGAGGCTTCAAGTGAAAATTAAAATTTTGGAAAACATATATGGCATTGTTTGCTGGAAAGTCTACCGATTCTTGTATGTTTTAAAATGAGATCATCAGTGATTTCAACAAATATGATCATTTTATATTGAATTATGATATATGTCACCATTTTTATTCAATATAAAACACACATATTTATTATTCAATAAAATTATTGCTGCTATATGTATAAGTCAGTGAACTAGTATTTTCCAAATGATGAATGCATGATGTTGAACAATAGAACTTATGTTAAAGGCCATTAAAAGTGCAAGATAAACCAATGGGTTGTAAATTAATAGATAATACAAATTTAATCAATATAGTTTCTGATTCTATAATAACCACTAATAAATGACCAC
Source organism: Pan paniscus (assembly GCF_029289425.2). Lineage (NCBI taxonomy): Eukaryota > Metazoa > Chordata > Mammalia > Primates > Hominidae > Pan > Pan paniscus. The sequence continues at coordinate 44,528,561 of NC_073264.2, read as the reverse complement.
TTCCCTAATTGGGTATAGTATCAAAGTATATCCACAATTATCTGGAAAGGCTACTAATATAATCTATACTTTTCTTACTACGTAACTGTGTAACAAGATGTTCTTTATATACGCAACCAAAAAAAAATAACAACAAATTTAATAGGCTTACATGAAAATATAGTGGTTGTCTATTAAACTAGATATTAAAAGATTGGTTAAAAAAAGAAAGTAAGAAAGAAGGTAAAGTATTATGAGTCTTCCTATCTTTTGGTTTTGGAAAATAGATTTATTTTTCACTTAAATATGGGATATACTTATTCATATTTGAATTTATACACATGTATATATATAAAATGCATCTATTATTGGTGTTTAAAATAAATGAATATATTGATGTTTTAAACTTTGAAAATATATTCATTTTCATGTCTAATATAGTAATAGTAAGTGCTTATAAATATAACCCAAATATAAACTCACTGGGGTTCTGAATATATTTTAAGAGTGTAAAGGGACATATAATCAAACAGTTTTGAGAATAGATGAAATAGATAAAGCTACAGTGAAGTCACTATGTCAGAAAAATAATGTATACACACATATGTGATTATATGAATAAAAAGTTCTAAATAGTGCATAAAAGTGTTTGAAAGAAGGAAAGAAAAGAGAGGGAGGAAGGATGGGCAGAGAAAAGGGCCGGTTTCACAACGAAATTTTTTAAATGTAAAAATAAATGTATTAAAAAATTCTTGTTAAGACACAAAACCCTTGAACATTTCTGTAGCCATCTGTCAATAGTAAACAAAGAAGTCTTATCTAAAACAAATTCATTGCTTTATATGTTTTCTTTTATTTTTTCCCAGTTTTATTAAGGTATAATTATCAAAAAAGCACATATTTTTAGGTGTACAATGTGATGTTCTCATATATGTGTACATTATGAAATAATACAATCCAGATAATTTACATATCCATTATCTCACATACTTATTTTTTTCTGTTGATAACATTTAAGATCTATTCTCAGCAATTTTTAACTATATATACATAATTGTTAACTATATATTCACTACGCTGTAAAACAGATCTTCAGAGCTTATTCATGTTGCTTTGTGAAACTTTGTAACCTTTGACCAACATCTCCCTCCCAGCCCCTCAACTCCTGGTGACCACCAATCTACAACGCATATATAAGTTTAAGTTTTTTAGATTCCACGTATAAGTGACATCAAGGATTATTTGCCTCCCTGTGCCTGGCTTATTTCCCTTGGCATAATGTCATCCAGGTTCAACCATGTTGTCACAAATGCCAGGATGTTCTACTTCTTCTTTTTTTTTTTTTTATTATACTTTAAGTTTTAGGGTACATGTGCACATTGTGCAGGTTAGTTACATATGTATACATGTGCCATGCTGGTGCTCTGCACCCACTAACTCGTCATCTAGCATTAGGTATATCTCCCAATGCTATCCCTCCCACCTCCCCCCACCCCACCACAGTCCCCAGAGTGTGATATTCCCCTTCCTGTGTCCATGTGATCTCATTGTTCAATTCCCACCTATGAGTGAGAATATGTGGTGTTTGGTTTTTTGTTCTTGCGATAGTTTACTGAGAATGATGATTTCCAATTTCATCCATGTCCCTACAAAGGACACGAACTCATCATTTTTTATGGCTGCATAGTATTCCATGGTGTATATGTGCCACATTTTCTTAATCCAGTCTATCATTGTTGGACATTTGGGTTGGTTCAAGTCTTTGCTATGGTGAATGATGCCGCAGTAAACATACGTGTTCATGTGTCTTTATAGCAGCATGATTTATAGTCATTTGGGTATATACCCAGTAATGGGATGGCTGGGTCAAATGGTATTTCTAGTTCTAGATCCCTGAGGAATCTCCACACTGACTTCCACAATGGTTGAACTAGTTTACAGTCCCACCAACAGTATAAAAGTGTTCCTATTTCTCCACATCCTCTCCAGCACCTGTTGTTTCCTGACTTTTTAATGATTGCCATTCTAACTGGTGTGAGATGGTATCTCATTGTGGTTTTGATTTGCATTTCTCTGATGGCCAGTGATGATGAGCATTTTTTCATGTGTTTTTTGGCTGCATAAATGTCTTCTTTTGAGAAGTGTCTGTTCATGTCCTTCGCCCACTTTTTCATGGGGTTGTTTGTTTTTTTCTTGTAGATTTGTTTGAGTTCATTGTAGATTCTGGATAGTAGCCCTTTGTCAGATGAGTAGGTTCTGAAAATTTTCTCCCATTTTGTAGGTTGCCTGTTCACTCTGATGGTAGTTTCTTTTGCTGTGCAGAAGCTCTTTAGTTTAATTGGATCCCATTTGTCAATTTTGTCTTTTGTTGCCATTGCTTTTGGTGTTTTGGACATGAAGTCCTTGCCCATGCCTATGTCCTGAATGGTAATGCCTAGGTTTTCTTCTAGGGTTTTTATGGTTTTAGGTCTAATGTTTAAGTCTTTAATCCATCTTGAATTGATTTTTGTATAAGGTGTAAGGAAGGGATCCAGTTTCAGCTTTCTACATATGGCTAGCCAGTTTTCCCAGCACCATTTATTAAATAGGGAATCCTTTCCCCATTGCTTGTTTTTCTCAGGTTTGTCAAAGATCAGATAGTTGTAGATATGCGGCGTTATTTCTGAGGGCTCTGTTCTGTTCCATTGATCTATATCTCTGTTTTGGTACCAGTACCATGCTGTTTTGGTGACTGTAGCCTTGTAGTATAGTTTGAAATCAGGTAGTGTGATGCCTCCAGCTTTGTTCTTTTGGCTTAGGATTGACTTGGCGATGCGGGCTATTTTTGGTTCCATATGAACTTTAAAGTAGTTTTTTCCAATTCTGTGAAGAAAGGCATTGGTAGCTTGATGGGGATGGCATTGAATCTGTAAATTACCTTGGGCAGTATGGCCATTTTCATGATACTGATTCTTCCTACCCATGAGCATGGAATGTTCTTCCATTTGTTTGTATCCTCTTTTATTTCCTTGAGCAGTGGTTTGTAGTTCTCTTTGAAGAGGTCCTTCACATCCCTTGTAAGTTGGATTCCTAGGTATTTTATTCTCTTTGAAGCAATTGTGAATGGGAGTTCACTCATGATTTGGCTCTCTGTTTGTCTGTTGTTGGTGTATAAGAATGCTTGTGATTGTTGTACATTGATTTTGTATCCTGAGACTTTGCTGAAGTTGCTTATCAGCTTAAGGAGATTTTGGGCTGAGACAATGGGGTTTTCTAGATATACAATCATGTCATCTGCAAACAGGGACAATTTGACTTCCTCTTTTCCTAATTGAATCCCCTTTATTTCCTTCTCCTGCCTAATTGCCCTGGCCAGAAATTCCAACACTATGTTGAATAGGAGTGGTGAGAGAGGGCATCCCTGTCTTGTGCCAGTTTTCAAAGGGAATGCTTCCAGTTTTTGCCCATTCAGTATGATATTGGCTGTGGGTTTGTCATAGATAGCTCTTATTATTTTGAAATACATCCCATCAATACCTAATTTATTGAGAGTTTTTAGCATGAAGGGTTGTTGAATTTTGTCAAAGGCTTTCTGCATCTATTGAGATGATCGTGTGGTTTTTGTCTTTGGCTCTGTTTATATGCTGGATTACATTTATTGATTTGCGTATATTGAACCAGCCTTGCATCCCAGGGATGAAGCCCACTTGATCATGGTGGATAAGCTTTTTGATGTGCTGCTGGATTCGTTTTGCCAGTATTTTATTGAGGATTTTTGCATCAATGTTCATCAAGGATATTGGTCTAAAATTCTCTTTTTTGGTTGTGTCTCTGCCCGGCTTTGGTATCAGAATGATGCTGGCCTCATAAAATGAGTTAGGGAGGATTCCCTCTTTTTCTATTGATTGGAATAGTTTCAGAAGGAATGTTACCAGTTCCTCCTTGTACCTCTGGTAGAACTCAGCTGTGAATCCATGTGGTCCTGGACTCTTTTTGGTTGGTAAACTATTGATTATTGCCACAATTTCAGCTCCTGTAATTGGTCTATTCAGAGATTCAACTTCTTCCTGGTTTAGTCTTGGGAGAGTGTATGTGTTGAGGAATTTATCCATTTCTTCTGGATTTTCTAGTTTATTTGCGTAGAGGTGTTTATAGTATTCTCTGATGGTAGTTTGTATTTCTGTGGGATTGGTGGTTATATCCCCTTTATCATTTTTTATTGTGTCTATTTGATTCTTCTCTCTTTTTTTCTTTATTAGTCTTGCTAGCGGTCTATCAATTTTGTTGATCCTTTCAAAAAACCAGCTCCTGGATACATTGATTTTTTGAAGGGTTTTTTGTGTCTCTATTTCCTTCAGTTCTGCTCTGATTTTAGTTATTTCTTGCCTTCTGCTAGCTTTTGAATGTGTTTGCTCTTGCTTTTCTAGTTCTTTTAATTGTGATGTTAGGGTGTCAATTTTGGATCTTTCCTGCTTTCTCTTGTGGGCATTTAGTGCTGTAAATTTCCCTCTGCACACTGCTTTGAATGCATCCCAGAGATTCTGGTATGTTGTGTCTTTGTTCTCATTGGTTTCAAAGAACATCTTTATTTCTGCCTTCATTTCATTATGTACCCAGTAGTCATTCAGGAGCAGGTTGTTCAGTTTCCATGTAGTTGAGCGTCTTTGAGTGAGATTCTTAATCCTGAGTTCTAGTTTGATTGCACTGTGGTCTGAGAGATAGTTTGTTATAATTTCTGTTATTTTACATTTGCTGAGGAGAGCTTTACTTCAACGTATGTGGTTGATTTTGGAATAGGTGTGGTGTGGTGCTGAAAAAAATGTATATTCTGTTGATTTGGGGTGGAGAGTTCTGTAGATGTCTATTAGGTCCACTTGGTGCAGAGCTGAGTTCAATTCCTGGGTATCTTTGTTGACTTTCTGTCTCATTGATCTGTCTAATGTTGACAGTGGGGTGTTAAAGTGTCCCATTATTAATGTGTGGGAGTCTAAGTCTCTTTGTAGGTCACTCAGGACTTGCTTTATGAATCTAGGTGCTCCTGTATTGGGTGCATATATATTTAGGATAGTTAGCTCTTCTTGTGGAATTGATCCCTTTACCATTATGCAATAGCCTTCTTTGTCTCTTTTGATCTTTGTTGGTTTAAAGTCTGTTTTATCAGAGACTAGGATTGCAACCCCTGCCTTTTTTTGTCTTCCATTTGCTTGGTAGTTCTTCCTCCATCCTTTTATTTTGAGCCTATTTGTGTCTCTGCATGTGAGATGGGTTTCCTGAGTACAGCACACTGATGGGTCTTGACTCTTTACCCAATTTGCCAGTCTGTGTCTTTTAATTGGAGCATTTAGCCCATTTACATTTAAAGTTAATATTGTTATGTGTGAATTTGATCCTGTCATTATGATGTTAGCTGGTTATTTTGCTCATTAGTTGATGCAGTTTCTTCCTAGTCTCGATGGTCTTTACATTTTGGCATGATTTTGCAGCAGCTGGTACCGGTTGTTCCTTTCCATGTTTAGCGCTTCCTTCAGGAGCTCTTTTAGGGCACGCCTGGTGGTGACAAAATCTCTCAGCATTTGCTTGTCTGTAAAGTATTTTATTTCTCCTTCACTTATGAAGCTTAGTTTGGCTGGATATGAAATTCTGGGTTGAAAATTCTTTTCTTTAAGAATGTTGAATATTGGCCACCACTCTCTTCTGGCTTGTAGGGTTTCTGCCGAGAGAGCCGCTGTTAGTCTGATGGGCTTCCCTTTGAGGGTAACCCGACCTTTCTGTCTGGCTGCCCTTAACATTTTTTCCTTCATTTCAACTTTGGTGAATCTGACAATTATGTGTCTTGGAGTTGCTCTTCTCGAGGAGTATCTTTGTGGCGTTCTCTGTATTTCCTGAATCTGAACGTTGGCCTGCCTTGCTAGATTGGGGAAGTTCTCCTGGATAATATGCTGCAGAGTGTTTTCCATTTGGTTCCATTCTCCCCATCACTTTCAGGTACACCAATCAGATGTAGTTTTGGTCTTTTCACATAGTCCCACATTTCTTAGAGGCTTTGCTCATTTCTTTTTATTCTTTTTTCTCTAAACTTCCTTTCTCGCTTCATTTCATTCATTTCATCTTCCATTGCTGATACCCTTTCTTCCAGTTGATCGCATCGGCTCCTGAGGCTTCTGCATTCTTCACGTAGTTCTCAAGCCTTGGTTTTCAGCTCCATCACCTCCTTTAAGCACTTCTCTGTATTGGTTATTCTAGTTATACATTCTTCTAAATTTTTTTCAAAGTTTTCAACTTCTTTGCCTTTGGTTTGAATGTCCTCCCGTAGCTCAGAGTAATTTGATCGTCTGAAGCCTTCTTCTGTCAGCTCATCAAAGTCATTCTCCATCCAGCTTTGTTCTGTTGCTGGTGAGGAACTGCGTTCCTTTAGAGGAGGAGAGGCGCTCTGCTTTTTAGAGTTTCCAGTTTTTCTGTTCTGTTTGTTCCCCATCTTTGTGGTTTTATCTACTTTTGGTCTTTGATGATGGTGATGTACAGATGGGTTTTTGGTGTGGATGTCCTTTCTGTTTGATAGTTTTCCTTCTAACAGACAGGACCCTCAGCTGTAGGTCTGTTGGAATACCCTGCCGTGTGAAGTGTCAGTGTGCCCCTGCTGGGGGGTGCCTCCCAGTTAGGCTGCTCGGGGGTCAGGGGTCATGGACCCACTTGAGGAGGCAGTCTGCCGGTTCTCAGATCTCCAGCTGTGTGCTGGGAGAACCACTGCTCTCTTCAAAGCTGTCAGACAGGGACATTTAAGTCTGCAGAGGTTACTGCTGTCTTTTTGTTTGTCTGTGCCCTGCCCCCAGAGGTGGAGCCTACAGAGGCAGGCAGGCCTCCTTGAACTGTGGTGGGCTCCACCCAGTTCGAGGTTCCCAGCTGCTTTGTTTACCTAAGCAAGCCTGGGCAATGGCGGGCGCCCCTCCCCCAGCCTCACTGCCGCCTTGCAGTTTGATCTCAGACTGCTGTGCTAGCAATCAGCGAGATTCCGTGGGCGTAGGACCCTCCGAGCCAGGTGTGGGATATAATCTCGTGGTGCGCCATTTTTTCAGCCTGTCTGAAAAGCGCAATATTCGGGTGGGAGTGACCCGATTTTCCAGGTGCGTCCGTCACCCCTTTCTTTGACTCGGAAAGGGAACTCCCTGACCCCTTGCGCTTCCCATGTGAGGCAGTGCCTCACCCTGCTTCGGCTTGCGCATGGTGCACGCACCCACTGGCCTGCGCCCACTGTCTGGCACTCCCTAGTGAGATGAACCCGGTACCTCAGATGGAATTGCAGAAATCACCCATCTTCTGCGTCGCTCATGCTGGGAGCTGTAGACCAGAGCTGTTTCTATTCGGCCATCTTGGCTCCTCTATCTATGTTCTACTTCTTTAAAGGTGAACAGTATTTGTGTGTGTGTATATGTGTGTCCATTGTGTGTTTATCCATTTTTCTGTTGACAGACACATTTGTTGTTTCTGTATCTTTGCCATTTAGAATAATCCTGCAATAATCATAGGAGTGCAGATCTTTTTATATATCTGTTGGCCATTTGTGTGTCTTCTGTTTATGTTCGTTCATGTCCTTTGCCCATTTTGAGTGGGGTTGTTTGTTTTTTGCTATTAGGTTGAATTCTTTATATATTTTGGCTATTATCTCATTTTCATATGTATGGTTGGCAGTTATTACCTCCTATCCTTACATTGTCTCTTCACTCTGTTTGCGTTGTTGTGCAATACCTTTTGTCTGTTTATCCTTTTATTGCCTGTGCCTTTGGGGTTCCATTCACAACAACAGACCAAAGTCAAGAAGATTTTCTATTATGTTTTCTTCTAGCTTTTTTATAGCTTCGGGTGTTACTTTTAACTCTTTGATATATTTTTGGTTGAATTTTGTATATGGCTTTACATAAGTATCCAGTTTTATTCTTCTGAGTATGAATATCCAGTTTTCCTAACATCATTTATTGAAGAGAATGCCCTGACTGTATACGATACTGAAATATATTTTTCTATAGTTACTTTTTTTATATCACTTGCAAGTGCAGAAAGTTTTTCTAATTATAAATAACTCTCCAAATACAGTTAGAAAAAAATTGATATATATGATAACTTATAAAAGGAAGGCTTAAACATGATAAAAAGTCAAATTAAAATGACAAAATATGAAAAAATCAATATTTATTAATGAAATCAAACATAACTAATAGCTGTTATATACATTTTATAATAGAGAATAAAAATAAATAGTCTGGTAGAAATGTGGGAAGGAGATAGAAATTATTTACAATAAATAATTGTCAGTGGCCTTAAACATAGAAAAATATACTTGAACTCGTATAAATAAGAATTAAAATTACAACTACATTGATATTTTATTTGTCACCTAAATCTGGACCTATATTCAAAGTTTGATAGTGTACTCAGTTGATGAGACACTGTGAGAATACACACTCTTAAATATTGTTTATGATAATACAAGATGGTAACTTCTCCTATGGAGAGGAATTGACCAATATCTAGAAGACAGACTTAGACCCAGAAATCTTACTCCTGGAATCTATTTCAAGGTTACACTAGCAAAAATACATTTTGATCTTTCAAAATAAGCTTTCTTGCTTGCCAACATTGTCACATAAGACACATCTATTTCACATGTTGATATCTTTAAATACCATTTCTTATTAAAAAAATAAAATCTCATTTTTGAATTGGTTGATTTTTAAGGCTGACCCTGGAAATATCCAAGATAAGCCTGCAATATTTTTCTATTGCCAAAAGCAGGGGTGCTATTAAAGACTATTCAGGCCTTGTCAAATTGACTGGGGAAACATTTTGAAATGGTTTCCTGGCCAAAGATGGGGTAGTTTTAATAATAATGATAAGAATAACCATAATGGATTGAACGCTTTAAATATGCAAAATCCATAAGGCCATAATATATTTTTTTAAAGAAAGGAATAAACAACTCATTTTTATCTGTGTATGATGCTAAGTAGCCAAATCAATATTTCCAAAACTAGTAAATAACGAAAAATAATCAAGCATTTATCTATACATTCATGTAATAGTTTTACCAAATAGTCAGTAAGGGAAAATGTCTGCTAAAAAAGTACCTGGTTAATAGATTTAAAAAAAGGAATAATTGAGTTAGAACTTTGCTGTTTTGTTTTTTTTACAAGCAATTGAATGATTACTCTAGGCAATGGTCATCAGTGATTGCTAATGTCTCAAAGCATAAACTACCCAGGCATTTTGTGTTTCCTGACAGAGGCACAGAATGCATATATATATATATATATATTTTTTTTTTTTTTTTTTTTGAGACGGAGTCTCCTTCTGTTGCCCAGGCTGGAGTGCAGTGGCGCAGTGGCACCGTCTCGGCTCACTGCAAGCTCCACCTCCCAGGTTCACGCCATTCTCCTGCCTCAGCCTCCCGAGTAGCTGGGACTACAGGCACCCTCCACCACGCCCGGCTAATTTTTTGTATTTTTAGTAGAGAGAGGATTTCACCGTGTTAGCCAGGATCGTCTCGATCTTCTAACCTCATGATCTGCCCACCTCTGCCTCCTGAAATGTGGGGATTACAGGCATGAGCCACTGCATCTGGCCAAAAATATTTTTAACATGAGTCATAATAAGAAAGCAGATATAGCCAGTAAATTGCAAGAAATGTAATGAATAACAGTATATGTTACAGTAAAACACTGATAGTCAATTGGTAAAATCCAGATTGTGAAATTGAAGAACAAGTGATTGAGAATAATGCAATAAATAAATTGTGAAGACAGAGGGGTAGAGATTCAAGAGTCATAGCAACCAATTGTGATTTATAAGTCTGTTTCAATCCTAATTTGAATAAATAAATTTTAAGAGGTTTAGGAGGACATGGAGTGAATTTGAGCAGTACTAGATATTTCAGGAATTAAGTGTTATCATTTTTAATTAAGCTTTTTATTTTGAGATAATAAATTTGCATGCAGTTATAAGAAATTATTAAAAGGGATACAGTGCTCCGTTTACCCAGTTTTTCCACTGGTAATATGTTGCAAAACTATAGTTCAAGTTCACAGTAACATATTAACATTGTCAAGAAAAAATATTTTCATCACCTCCAAGTTATCTCAAGTAGTCCTTTTGTGGCCACATTCACTTTCCTCCCTCTCCCACTTATTCCCTAGCACCTGGCATACATTAATATGTTCTTCATTTATATAACTGTGTCATTTCAAGAATGTTATATAAGTGCAGTTACACAACCTATGATCTTTTAGATTGTCTTATTTCATTCAGAATAATTCTCTGCAAATTTAGTTAGGTGGTTGCTTTTGTCTGTAATTTGTTCATTTGTTGTTATTCATGTACATAATCTGTTTAACCGTTAACTCTGAGGACATTTGAGTTGTTTCTGATTTTTGCTATCATGAATACAGCCGTGTGAATATGTGTACAGGTATTTGTGTGAATGTGAGTTTTTATATCTCCTAAAGACAGAGCAAGAGTATTTAATGTTAATAATGTTCATTTTATCAATTTTTTTCTTTCATGAATCATGGTTTGGGGATTTTACCTAAAGCCTCATCACCAAACTCAAGGACACACAGACATTCTCCTACTTTTTTTGAATTTTGATCCCTGATCCATTTTGAGTTAATTTTATGAAAGGTATAAAGTCTAAGTTTATTTATTTTTTATGTGAATATCCAGTTCCAGCATCATTTGTTGAAAAGATACGTTTTGTCCATTGAATTACCTTTTCTGTTTTTTCAAAGATCAATTGACTGTATTCATGTTGGTCTATTTCTGGAGTTTCTATCTCCCAGGCTGGAGTGCATTGGTGCGATCTCGGCTCACTGAAGCTCTGCCTCCCGGGTTCACGCCATTCTCCTGCCTCAGCCTCCCGAGTACCTGAGACTACAGGCGTGCACCACCACGCCCAGCCAATTTTTTGTATTTTTAGTACAGACGGGGTTTCACCATGTTGGCCAGAATGGTCTTGATCTCCTGACCTCTTGATCTGCCTGCCTCAGCCTCCCAAAGTGCTGAGATTACAGGCATGAGCCACCGCGCCTGGCTGGACTTTCTATTCTATTCACTGATCTAGGTGTCTTTCATTCATTTACCAATACCATGCTGTCATAATTTATGTAGCCATACAGCAACTCTTGAAATTGGGCAATGTGAGTCCTCCAACTTTGTTCTTTTGTTCATTACTTTGTGGGCTATTGTGTATTTCACTTTTTCATAGAAATTTTAGGATTAAGTTGTCAATATATATAGTGTTTTGCCTATTTTTGTTAGGATTTCACAAACATTATAGAACATATTTGGAAGAATCGACGTCTTAACCCTATTGAATCTTTGAATCCATGAACATAGAATGTCTATTTTATTCAGATCTTGTATTTCTTTCAACAATTTGTAGTATTCTGTATATAGGTGATACTATATATGAATAGATAATTTGTTAGATTTGTATCTGAGTACTTAATTTTTGCTGTTATTTATACAGTGTTTTTAAGTGTACATGTGTTCATTGCTAATATATAGAAATGAAATTGGTTTGTTTATATTCCTATTGTATCTTGAAACATTTCCAAACTTATTAGTTGTAGATTAATTTTTTGTTAGATTCTTTAGGATTTTCTACATAGACAAACATGTCATCTGATAATAAGAACAGATTTTTTTTCTTTCAAATCTGTATGTCTTTTATTTTATTTTCTTATTTTATTTTTACTGGCTAGAACTACAAGCACTAAGTTGAATAAGAGCAGTGAGAACAGATATATTTGCCGTGTTTCCAATTTTGAGTGATGCATTCAGTCTTTTCACCATTAAATATAATGCCAGCTGTAGTTTTTTTATAGATACTTTCTTATCAAATTAAGTTCCACTCTATTTCTATCTTTTTTCCTGAGGAGTTTATTCTGAATAGGTGTTGAATTTTATCAAAGAATTTTTCTGTTTCAGTTGAAATCGTCATATGTTTTTCTGTGGTCTAATAATATAGTGGACTATATTGATTGATTTTCAACTTAAACCAGCGTTGCATCACTAGAATAAACACCATTTGGTGATAGTAGAAATTCCATAATTTATTAAGAACTTCTGTGCATATATTCATGAGAAATATTGGGGTTCATTTTCTAAATGTGTTTGTCTCCTCCAGTATCAAGATAATATCAACTTTGTTAAGATAAATTCAGTGTATTTCCTCTTCTTCTATTTTATAGCATCTTCAATTACATTAAGTATACATTATTGATTTTATATAGAATAGTGATATTCTCATACTTCAAAAATAATATTTATATTTTGGAGAAATATACTGGACCTTTTTAAAATATAAAGGTATGAATTATTGGACTTGACTCAAAATAATTTAGATTTGAGGGAGGATAGGAAGATAGATGATTGTTCATGAGTTGAAAAACTTTTTTAACTTAGGCAATGGGTGTACTAGGGTTTATATTTTCTGTCTCTCCATTTTTTAATATATGTAAATTTTTCTTAATGCAAATTTATTAACCAACACTTCTTTATCATTAATGTATATCGGGTTTATAATTTATTGCTCTAGATTATATTGGGTCACCAAATGTTAAATGACAGTTGTTGTACAATTGTTTAAAATGTAATACCATTTCTGAAATAATTTTCACTTTACTTCCTCTTTTGATAGTCTTTTCTAAATATATTCAACACAGTTATGGGGAGAAAAGCCATATGGTGTCTGTCATATGTGGTTTTTTTTTTTAAAGGCCATTTAATTTATTCTCATCTGCTGTCACTTGTTTTGCACAAGAATAAACATGACAGATTCATGGTTGGAGGACACAGGAAAAATAACTTGTCAGTCATTTTCAAGATTCTATCTGTCTTGTGTATCAGTACACAGAAGTTGAATTGTTGTGAAGGTTGTTTTGTAATATCACTAAACGTTATTTATTGATGTGTTGTATTTTTAAAAATATATAAAATTATTAATTAGAAGCACTCAAATCAACCTTATAGGAATGTAAATTTTATTTAAATATGACATACAATATTTATCTTATTGCATTTCTCTTTTTCTTGTCTTGTCTTTTTATTTTGTTTTGTTTTTTGAGACAGGATCTAACTTTGTAACCCAAGCAGAGTTCAGTGGCACAAACATGGCTCACTGCAGCCTCGACCTTCTGGGTTCAAGTGATCCTCCCACCTCAGCCTACCAAGTAGCTTGGACTATAGGTGTGTGCCACCATGCCTAGATAACATAGTTTTTTTTTCTTTTTTCTTTTTTGGTAGAGATGGGGTTTCGCCATGTTGCTGAGGCTGGTCTTGAACTCCTGGGCTCAAGAAATCCACCCACCTCAACTTCCCAAAGTGCTGGGATTACAGCATGAGCCACCATGCCCAACCTACGTTTCTCTTTTTCAGGATTTTCTTTTGTTCTCACCCACACAGACAAAACAAAACCTTAGACTAATTAAATAAATAAAAATTTAAGGAGAAGAAGAAGAGAAATTTGGGTTGTAGTCAGTAGTCCTACCTGTGCCAAAAAGGAAAAAATCTATATTTGCAAAAATACTTAAACGAATTTTCCACTTTTCTTTACTTCACTCTACCCACATATTACAGGGTAGTTATAATAGCTAAATGTATAACATTAGAAAACAGGACAATATAGATTACTTTAAATTAGAAGATGCATTGACAAAAGAACATAAAATAGATTTTTTAAACCAATTAGAATAAATGATGAGATTAATAAATGTTTGCATATTAGTCAATATTGGTGAACCTTAAAGCTGTTTTGATTTACCTGCTCAAACATAAGTTACATATGATTTTCTTTCAAAATACATACATAAAACAGAAAGTTTGAAAATCAGGTCTGTGTAGTAGCTTATGCCTGTAATGCCAGCATTTTGGGAGGCCAAGGCTGGAGGATCACTTGAGCCCATGAGTTGAAGACCAGCCTGGGTGACCTGGAAACACCTTATCTCTACAAAAAAAAATTAAAATTAAAATTAGCCAGGCATTTTAGCCTCCCTTCCTTAGGTGCGAGGATAGCTTAGGTTGGGGAGGTCGAGGCTGCAGTGATCTGTGTTTGTGCCATTGGACTCCAGCCTGGGAGACAGAATCAGATTCTGTCTCAATAAAAGAATGATTCAGTCAGTAGGTCACGACTCTGGTAAGCAGCCATAAACAACAAAATAATAAATAAATGACCTATCTTTGGGGAAAAATAGAAAATTTAAGTTTCTACAAATGTATCAGGAACTGAAATTATATTACAGGTAACTTTTTCTTCGTCTTCAAATATATGATGGCATGCATCTAATAGCCACTATTTTTTGTATGGAATACATAAAATAGAAATCCATGGATAGAATATAAAATAGCAAGCATGCTGTTGACTATCATTTAAGAGGCCTGCCAATATTTTTTGGAAGGAATTAAAAAAAATCTGCTTAGTTTTAACTCTGTGGTATAGTTATCTGGAATCAAATGTTTCATCAATATTGCAAGTTTAACCAAGTATATAAGACAACAATAATCATTAAAATATAATTTAGATAATTATTTTGTGCACATATCTGTATAATATTTATTAATATGATTTCACTGGGAGCATTAAATATATATATTTAATTTTATGAATTTAAATGGCATTACTATTCTAGATTTTAAAATATATGCTCTATTGTCTCTGATATTCATATGTATTACTGTAATAATAATTTTTTAAAACCCTCTAAGGCAGTGGTCCCAAACCTTTTTGGCACCAGGGATTGGTGTTTTAAAACACAATTTTCCCATAGATGTAGGGGTAGGGCTGGTTTCCAGATTAAACTGCTCCATCTCAGTTCATCAGGCATTAGATTCCCATAAGGAGAGCATAGATCCTTCGCATGTGGAGTTTACAACAGGGTTCTCATTCCTGTGAGAATCTAATGCTGCTGCTGATCTGAACGGAGGCAGAGCTCAGTTGGTAATTTTTAGTTGCCAGCTGTTCATCTCTGGTTGTGCGGCCCAGTTTCCTAACAGGCCAATGGACCTGCACGGGTCAGTGGCCCAGGGGTTGGGGACTGCTGCTCTGTGGTCCATGTGGGTGGTGTGTGTGTATACATATACATATACACACAGAAATATATATATATACATACACAGATATATGTGCGTATATAAATATAGATAGGTATTTGACATATCCCTAACAGTATAATACTGCACATTTGTAAAATATAAATATATCATTCAGTTATAATTACTATTTTTACGTTATTTGAAGACCCAGGAATCATTTTTGAAACAAGATAATGTGCATTTGTGTGTATGTGTGTGTGTGTGTGTGTGTGTGTAAGACAGTGTGTTTCTGTGAGTTTCGGTGTATGGCATAATCTTTCTACTGTACTTCTAGAAAAGTTTACTAAGATTTTTACTCTTGACCCCTTAATATAAAACTAAAGTGATCATTTCAAAATATAAATCATATCATCGTAATCTCATGCTTCAAAGCGTTGTTGCCTCTCCATTTCACTTAAAATAAAATCCAGAGTAATTATCATGGCCAGCATATTCTTGAGTGACTCAATACTCTTTCACTTGGTGAGAATGCAAAATGGATCAGCTATTTTACAAAACAGTTAGACAATCTCTGAGAAAGGTAAACACAACTACCCCATGACCCAGCAATTTCATGCCTACTAGATATCTACCCCTGGGAAATAAAAATGTGTTAATAAGAAGACTTTGACACAAATGTTTATGACATCTTTATTCTTAATCACTGAAAACTGTGAAAAACACAGATGTCCTTCAACTAGTTAATGGACTAACAATTGTAGTAAATCAATTCAATAGAATACTAATCAGCAATACCTGAAGAACAAACTGTTAATTCACACATGAATAAACATTAAAAATAATTTGTTTGAAAGAACCCAGACCTCGAACTCTCAAATAGAATATAAAATTGTATTTACTTTCTTTATGTGATGTTCTGGAACAGGTAAAAAATAAAGGGATGTATAAAAAGATCCTTAATTGTCAGTGTTTGGAATGTAGAGGCAGGAACTGACTACAAAGTATCAACATGAGGAAAACTTGCTGTGAAGCAAATATAAAGTTCTGTAATTGTAGAGGTAGATGTATGGCTTTATGCATTTTTCAAAACACATATATCTTTACACCACAAACAGTAAATTTTAATTGACACAATTCTTTTTAAGCAATCAAGATGTTGTAGTACTGAACATTGAGTGGAGAAAGAGACAAATAAATCTATATGTATTACAAATAAGCCACATACCACCCTTATGGGCCTTGGGAAGAAAAGAGCTGACCAAAGTAACTTCAAAAATGTTTGTACAAGATTCTGAAGGCTAAGGACAAAAAGACATGTACATAGGCACTATACTTAAAAAGTTAAATTTGTTTTCTAGAAGTGAGGATTAGTAATTTTAAAACTAATTTATATGTGTAACATGATTGAACAAACATATACATATATTATTGCAGGTAAGGAGACCTAGGTCTTTCTGCATAACAGAAGAAAGTTGTGAAATTATAAATAAGGAAAGGAATGCCACTGCACTCCAGCCTGAACAAAGAGTGAGACATTATCTCAATAAATAAATATAAATAAGAAAGGGGAAGGCTAGCTCTGGATTCAAGTGGGAGGCACCAATATAATCATACACACATGCAAACACACACACATATGTACATATTATACATGTCTGTATGTGTGTGTATATGTACATGAAAAATTCTAATTTTCTAGGCCTGTGTGTTAAGAAAGTCTAGAAGTATCATGATGGTAGCAATTGGTATACCCGGTGCCCAGATCTTGATTTCTAAATATTCTTCTATAAAAGAAACATCAGAGTTCCCTGAAAAGTCATTACTTCTAGGGCAGGGGTAGAGATAAATCAAGATAAATCTAGATCATCTGGTACTGCCAAAAAACAAGGAATTTCTCAAAAAAGTAAAAGAATGCAGGCATGTCATAAGTACACAGGAAATTATCTGTGATGGCATAACCTGCTGCTGCTGCCTGGCTTCTCTCCACTTCTGGTGCCCTCTCTGATTTTGTAGCAAATTTGAGGACAAGCCTGGGCTCTGTCACCACATGGCTGGGCGTGTATGTGCTCAGGGCAGCACTAACAGGCCAGCCCCCTTCTGCCTTGACCCCCTTCAGACTTTGGTTTCCAACAAGCATGGGAGGGAGGCCGAAGTGGCACTGAGGGCTGCTTGATGTGGGCCTGAAGGTGCCTTTCAGCACAAACAGCTTGGATGCTGTGGATGACATGATTGATGGTGGCAGGAGGCAGACAGGCTCCTGGGTAGAAATGGGCGGGTCCCTGGTAAAGATCCACCATCAAGCCAGAGACAGCCTGAAGCGTGGGGGCTAGTCTGTCAGTTCCCGGTGGAGACTGCAGCCCAGAGTAAGAACTTATGGTGCTTTTTCTAGGCCCATCCATGGCTGCCCATGGACCAATTAGCATTCATTTCCTCCTTTCAGAAGCCCATAAAAACCCTGGACTCAGCCAGACTCACAGAGACATTGGGACAACCTGTATGTGGACAGGAGCTATCCACTCTGGGTCTCTTCTCAGCTAAGAGCTCACTCGTCAGGGCTACTTGCCTATAGAAAGGAGCTACTAGGCTCGGGTCTCCTGAAAACTGTACTTTTGCTCAATAAAGCACCTCTTCACTCTGCTCACCCTCCAGTTGTCTAAGTACCTCATTTTTCCTGGACACATGACAAGAACTTGGACCCGCCAAACGTCAGAACTGAAAGAGCTGTAACATACATAGAGATGAAATATGCACCCCTGCTCCCACTCCCCCTCATAATGTTGTGGACAAGGAGGAAAGAAGAGCTGCAGCCCTTCTGGGAGTCCAGACCAAGGGGCTCCCCAAGCCAGGGCTGTGACACCCTCTTTGGGGCCTGTGGCTTCTGGCATCTGAAAGCTTTCGGCCACTGCATTCCCCTCAGCCAGATGTGGGTTCCTGCAGCAGAAGTAGCATGTGGTACATCTGGTCCAGCTGCAGCCTTGCACAAAGTTGGCACCTGTGCTGGAAACTGGGGCTGCCCTCCCCACCGCAGCAGCCAGGATGCCTGGTTTTGTGCAGTGGCCAGGCCTGTGTGTGCTCACCCACACACCTCTCACCACTCCACACCTGGCTCGCCCTTGGCAGGTGTGATATCTGGGCTGGTAGCACCTGCCAAGTGCAGCCTGCCAGGCTGAGTGGGTGGAATGAGCCCAGTGGGTGCAAGCAATACTCAGGCAGAAGGTGCCACCAGCCATAGAAGTTTCTGGCTGATGAAGCAACACCCCAAGGATCCTGTGACATCTGAAGTTCTAAATGGTCAATCCTAGAACAATTTGTGTAGCAAAGTAAATAATCATAATATTGGATTATAGCTTAATGAGTGAAACGAGTATTTTAAATTCATTCTGATGCATTTTGAATCATAGTATTGGATCATAGCTTAATAAGTAAAATGAGTATTTTTAACTCATTCTGATGCATTATGAATGAGGAGAAGGGACAACTCTTTTTTGCAGAATAATTCCAATTACCAAATGTAGAAGAAATTAGTAAAATAAAAAAAAGTCCATGTTTAGAACATCACAGTAATAATCACTATAGGCAAGTTCCTGATAGTGGCTAAAAGCAATTGGTGCACAGTTCAAAACAAATAGAATCTTGCTGCTATGTATTTGATTGAGCAAATATAGAACAATTTCATCATTATCAGCTGAACAGTGTTTTTAAGTGATTGTCAATAAATGGATGATATATTTTTAAAAAATGAAATCTTTAAGTTTTGGCACATCACTATTGTCTAAGAAATTGGTAATTACTTTACATCTTTAAGTATAAATTACCTTATACTGAACCCAGTTTTGTTAGGTCAAACATATCTCATTTTCTTATTAGACAATAATTGCTGCAATTTATAAATAATAGTGTGAAAAAATCAATTAAATATAATCATAGAAAATACATAATTGCATGTGAGAAATATAGTGTGTATAGTAAATGTTCTCCATGAACTATAATGATTTGCAATTTATGAGCACATACACATATAGAGAAGTAAATAAAATGGTGAATCTATTAATATGCCATGGTTGAAGGCCCAAATATCTGTTTGTCATCATTTACTGAGTCTGAAAAATTTAGTCTTTCCCCTGGATTATTTAGCTCATTTATGTTTAACATAATTATTGAACTATCTGATTATATATATATCTTCCTATTTGTTTTCTATATGAAATACTTCTATGTTCCTTTTTTCTGATCTTTATTTGTATTACTTCAATGTTGTTTTGTTAGCCCATTTTTTCTCTATTACTTGTTAATGAAGCATTCTTTCTGTTTTCTACTAAGTACTCTAGAGATCAGAAATGTAAACTTGACTTATTTCAATCTATTACAAAATATTGCTGTTATGATTTCCTTAATATTACAAAAGGTTTATATTTTAAAGTTATTTATTTCCCTCTCTTTTTCTACATTATTCTATTCATGAATTTCAGTTAGACTTATATTTTAAACCCTATTACTCATTACTATTATTGTTTTATACAGTTAATGTTTGCCCAACATTTATTATATTTATCTAATATTTAGCTTTTTGATGCTCTTATGCCTTCCTACCTGTAATTTATCTCTCCCATTCTAGCAGAAGGAAGGGTAAATCGTCCCCTTTCTGAAGGAAGAAAACATTATCTGGAGGCTCATTTTTCAATAGACATGCCAGAAGGCAAAACCACATGTTAAAGAATCTAGAGGAGAGAACATAGCCCATGAAAGCAGAAACACTTCTATTCAGATAACAGAGATAACTGACATAGAACTTTAAATAATTCTTAACAATATAATACATAAAACACAAGATAAGGTGAATAAAATAGATGAGAACATGGAGTATCTCACTGAAAATTGAAATGTATAGAAGAATCCCACATGTTTACATTTAGAAAGTAAAATATAATGCCTGAAAGTAACATCATTAGATAGACATTTTAGCAGAACTGAAAGAGAAGAAAGCATGATTAGAAAATTGGAAGGCAGGTTAAGAGACAATATATAAACATAACTGCAGGGAAAAAAGGTAATTTAAAAATACAGGAAATAATAAAGTTGAAATCTGTAACATTCATGTAATTGATTCGAGAAGAGAAGAGAGATGAAGTGCCAGCAGTTTATCTCAGTGCACATAGGGACTGCACTGTTTTGAGCCTGGGTGTCAGTCCAGGTAAGGCTGGGTCTACCTCAGCTTCACCCCTTATCCTTCAGGCTTGTCAGCTGAAAAACTCATTTATTTTCTTTTCCTGGCAAGAGTGCTGTTGCTCTTTGTTTTTCAAAAACTTTTTGATAAAATATTTGGTGTCCAATTTCCTCCATTCTCTGAGGACTAAACAAACATATGCTTGACACAGGCCCAGTCTCTGTCAACATTTCTGCTAGTCTGTTACACAACAACAGCCCCCATGGCACAATGTGGATTTCCTCACTCTTGCTTGTGCAATGCATTAATTTTCCATTGATACCATAACAAATTACATAAATTTGCAGCTCAAAACAACACATGTGCATTATCTTCTGATTCTGTAGGATGAAATCCAACATTGATCTCACTAGGCTAAACTCAAGCTGTCTCAGGGCTGAATTTCCTTTTGGAGAATATAGGGGATAATCCAATTCCAAGATTTTTCCAGCTTCGAGAAGCCACTTGAATTCCTTAACTTGTTGTACTGTCCTCCATCTTCAGAACCAGCAACATCGCACCTTTTTTGACTCTCCTTGCATTTTCCCGTCCCTTGTGACTATATCTAAGATAGGCTGCCTGCTTTTAAGACTCAGGTGAAAAGATTGTGCCCACCCTATCTCAGGCCAGTTGATTACCAACCTTATTTGCATCTGCAAACTGAATTCCTTCCTTTTTACAGGATTTAAATACTGTTATTCTGCCTAAAACATGCCCAGAATTATGAAATGCATCCAAGGATAAAGTCTTTAAAAGTCAGTTCACCTCACTAAGTGTTGCCTTATCTGGAGTCTTACTTGGTCAAGGTCTCTTTGCCTTTTCAGCTCTCTATTTCCTTGAACTAGTTGATTTATTTGTTTTAAATACATTTTTTTCTAGTGGTTTTGGTGGGAGCATTGAGTATCCACTAGCTAATAAATCTCTCCTGGAACTTGAAGTTTTCTTTCATCATTTCATGTTTCAACCTAAAGAATTATGTAACACAATCTTTTATATTTGCAGATTAAAAATGAACAAAGAAGCCAACAAAAAGCCCAATAATCTTAGTAAATGATCTATTTATTCCTGCGGCATTTAGGTGATAAAACTGGTACACTAGTGTCATTATTTTTATTAGTTTTTTAAGTTTTATTTTGTTTTTAATTGGTATGTAACAACTGTACCTTTTTATGGGGTACAATGTGAATTTTCAATACATATATATGTTTTATAATAATTGAATTGGTCATTAGCATATTCAGCACCTAAAACACTTGTGATTTCTTGGTGATGAGAACATTAAAAATTCTCTCTTTAGCTATTTTGAATTATACAATACAATATTGTTGATTGTAGTCATCTTTTGTGCACTAGAGACTGTAGTCATCTTTTGTGCACTAGAATGATAGAATTTATTTCTCCTATTTATCCATAATCATCAAGAAAATGCAAATCAAAACCAAGATGAGCTATCACCACACTCTAGCTAGAATGACTATTATCAAAAAGAGAAAAAATAACAAATGGTGATGAGAATGTATAGAAAGGAGAACTCACAATGTTGGTGGGAATGTATAGTACAGCCATTATTATCTATAGTATTGAGGTTCTTCAAAAAAATAAAAAATATAACTACCATATGATCCTGCAATCCTACTACTGGGTATATATCCAAAGAAAATGAAATCAGTACGTCAAAGAGAAATCTGCACTGCCATGTTTATTGCAGCACTATTCACAACAGGCAATTAACAGAATCAACTTGTGTCCATCAATACATGAATCTATTAAAAATGTAGTATATATACACAATAGAATACTTTCAGCCATAAAAAAAGAAAATTATATCATTTCTAACAACATGAGGAACCTAGGGCATACTATGTTAATAAGCCAAGCAAAGAAGCACAAATACCACGTGATCTCACTCAAATATGGAATCTAAAAAAGTGAATCTCACAGTAGTAGAGTAGAATAGTGGTTACCAGAGGCTGAGGGTGGGGGTAATGGGAAGAGATTGGTTAATGATATTCGCATAAATTTTAGGCTACAAATTCTTAAATTGCACCCTCTGATATAAAAAAAAAATCATTCAGTCTGCATATATAAAAAGTTCAGAAAACAAAGGGCACTTTACAAGTTAAGTAAATATTTCAAAAATTCAAAACAATAATCAATGACAAAAATGGCTTATCATGTAACAAATGCCTTAAAATATTTTATTTCTATTTTAAATATTTCATAAGCGGAAATATTCTTTATTGCTAAGTTAACTGAAATACTATTAATTGTAGAAAAAATCTAAAATCCTTTAAAGGCTTAAATTTGTTTGTGAGGCATATAATAGTAAAAATCACACTGGCTTGATAATCAAGTCTCTTAAAATTTCAGTAGTTAAAGGATAAGAGTCATGGAGAGTTTAACTCTTCACAAAAGCACAGTGTTGAATTGTCCAGAAAATGACCCTCAGGAAAGGTTTATTCTTGTAATTTAAGCATTAGAAATACCTTTTGGAATTCTCTAATTTCTCTAATCATGTCTATAAGCCCTTCAGATGATCAAAAGTAATTTAAAAGCCTCTATTTTATCTATAATATAAATTTATTTTCCATTGCTTAAAGTTGGGCAAGTGTGACAGAAAGAGGTTTCTTAAGCAGCCATTTGGGATAAAAGCCGGAAAACTCAATTGTCCTTCTTTATGTTCTGAAATGATTCCTCAGTTGTAGATTGCTGAATGCCTTTTTAAAAGGGAAAATCAAGAGCATGTGGCCACAACATTTCTTTAACAATATTTACTAATTCTTTTGAAAACACTAATTTAGAGATGCACAATCTTTGCCATGTTTGTAAAAAGAATGCTGATGAAGCTGCTGAAAACCAGAGAGAGAGAGCATTTTTCTTATTCCTTCTGATATCATTTTGTGGGTTCAAAGTTCAAATTTTTCCATGAAAATCAATAAAGAGTAACATCTAGGACCACAAATGCTGGAAGCCAGATAGCATGTAATGCAACTCCCGTACTTGACCTATTGATTAACTGCCCTATGTCTCAGTTTCTCTATTTATAAACAGAGACTAACAATAGTATTAGTGTGTTGATATTATTGAATTATTTAAATTTTAAATCTCTCAGAATCACACAGAGTAAGTGCTCAATAAGTGATAGGGTTGTTGCTTTCTAGCCTATGTTGCATGCAATCTCTCTCTCTCTCTCTCTCTCACACACACACACACACAGACACACACACACCCCTCAGTATTCATGGTGTTGTTACAGGCCCCCCTGCAAATACCAAAATCCTCAGATGCTTAAGTCCTGAGAAATAAAAATAAAATTCTAAGTCCCCAACTGACTGAATGGACCCTCCCTTGGCCAAGGGAACCCAAGAGACATCTTGGAAGCTGAATTCAAGGCCTTAAAGGGATGGAAGATGGTACATGGCTCATTATACATCCTTTTACCCCAAAAACCTTCAGGCTTTCTTCCCTATGGGCTAAACAGCAACCAGCCCTTTCAAAAGACTACTTGCTTATCTTCCCATATACAGAACAAAGACAAGTTGAAATTCATCTTTCCCTCACTTCTCTCTGAAAAGTCGCTTCCTGTATTGCCTTTTGCTTCAAATGTTCACCTTATGTTATATAAAATGTAGATTTACTGGGCACTAATTAAAGTCCTCACAAGTATGTAACCTTTGTGTCACTGCTGCCTCTCCCAGTACTTGTAAGAAATATGTATAAATACTTAATCTCCTGAAAACTTCTTTGGGAAAAACAGCCACAGATACTTCTGTGACACGTTTTTCCTGGTCACACCCTCAAGCTGGCTCAATAAACTTCTACAATTTAAGATTTATGCCTCAAACACTCATTTTGCTTGTTAGTCCCCTATATTAAGAAGTCTAGTATTTGCACATAACCTACACAATCCTTCCTTATACTTTAAATAATCTCTAGATTACTTATGGTACCTAATGCAATGTAAATGCAATGTGTGTAGTTATACTGTATTGTTTAGGGAGTAATAACAAGAACAAAGCTCTATATATGTTCGATACAGACTCAATTATTCTTTTTTTCCTCTTTTTCTGGTATATTTTCAATCCCTGTTGGGTTGAATTCGCAGATGAAGAACTCAACAAATATGAAATATGGAGAATCCACTGTATTGATACTTCTGTCTTGTGTCACTATTTTGTTTATAGATATATACACAGGGGAAGGGGATAGAGAGAGACAGCTATAGTGTGACTCATAAACATCCTCATTATATTCACCCTTGTGGACATATGTTGAATGTTTACTATGCTTACCATTTGCTGGCACTATGATAAAGCTTTTGCATGAATATGTCTTTTTATTAAAGCAATTGTAATATGGGAACTATTATTATGTCTGTATTATTGAAAGTAAAGAAAGCTCAAGAAAATTACTTGTTATACATCTAGAAATAACAAGATAAATATTCAGACTGAGTCTTGCTTGACCCTAAATCCAGTGTTTATAACCATGTCACTGCCTAGGCAAGAGAAAAGTCAATTTATTACAAAAAAATAGTTGAAGTAATTAAGTAAAAAGAAAGGTAAAGTAATTGTTAATCTGGAAGTATGAAAAGACATCATATTTCTTCACTGCCAATGAAAATTTGTAAATTTATAATGTTCAAAAAGCAGAAATATTTTTCTCCCTTCCTTTTGACCAATTTGAACAAAAAGTATTTGATAACTAGTCTCTACTTTTACATTTGTAAGCAGTTTGGCTTTTTACACTTCAACCCCCTTTTTCTATATTTAGAATTTTGGACAAATGTCTGATTTCTTTATACCATTTATTCTGTTTAAATCAGTTTCCAAAGTTTCCTAGGTAAAATAAATTGCTTTTTCTCTCACCCACGTTCTCTTCAGCTTTTCACAGCTACTGTCTTTTTTAACTGGTTTTTCTACTCTGAGCAGCATACTCGACATATATTAGAAAATCAATGTTTTTTTCTTTCTTAAGCAAAGAGACTTACTGGAAGTGGTCTTAAAACCTGCAATTCACTGAAGCACTTTGAAATGTTATACTCTAAAGAGACAGGCTTTATTTACCCAGTTAATAAGATGATATTTTATGGCTCCAATTCCCAAGTAAGAATATTGGTTGGGTTGGATTACATTTTATTGACACCAGCACAAAAAAAGTAAATTAAAAAAAACAAGATATCATATTTCATATTTCAAATCAGTATTTATAGAAAAAATGTAATCATGCATTTTCTTTATGAAATGACTTGTTAAAACTCATTACACAAGTACATTAACATTCTATACTTGAAGAATAAATGATACAGTATGATAAAATGACAGTGATATATGTATCTTAAATAGTAAAAGAAGGACTGATTTTGGATTCTTTTAATCATTCACTTACTCATGTATTAACTTATTATCTAATATTTAAAGTTACTTTGGAAAGGATCTAATTATCCTGGGCTCTGATATTTTTTCTGTTAAAATAGACTGCCTTAGAATCTGACCAATACATTTTCTGACTTTTCTTATTCTTATTATTCATGAAACACAGGTGACATAACATTATGTTTAAGGAAGTATTATAAGGGAAAGAGACAAAGACATATTTAAGTCCATGCAGGGGAGAGGGACAAACTGACAAGAGGCTTTTTTTTTTTTTTTTTTTGAGATGGAGTTACGCTCTTGTCGCCCAGGCTGGAGTGCAATAGCATGATCTTGGCTTACTGCAACTTCCACCTCCTGAGTTCAAGTGATTCTCCTGCCTCAGCCTCCCGAGTAGCTTGAATTATGGGTGCTTGCCACCACAACAGGCTTTTTTTTTTTTTTTTTTTTTTTTTTTTTTTTTTTTTTTTTTAGGGAGACGGGGTTTCGCCGTGTTGGCCAGGCTGGACTCAAACTCCTCACATCAGGTAATCCACCTGCCTCTGCCTCCCAAAGAGCTGGGATTACAGATGTAAGCCGCTGCTCCGAGCCTAAGCTTTTTTTTTTTTTTTTTTTAACATTACTACAATCTTAATATATTACTTACAAGAAGGAACACTCAGAATATGGAATTAAAGTAAACATTTGTGAGAAAAACAAAACTCAAAAGATTATTGATGGTAATAAGCATTTGCTTAAGACCATTCTAAGAAAAGTCTGGAGAATGTGTGGCAGGTGAGGGTTTTAGAAACATTCAAGGTAGTCCACTAAGGTACTGGTTTAGGAATGAACTACAATTAATGGCCCTAAGAGATTAAGAAGGATGGACTTCGGCATCAAATAGGTTTGGATATAAAACTCAGCACTTTCGCCTTATACTTTCATGTAAGGTGAATTTTATCCTGCAGAGTTTTTGCTAGTAGGTTTTGTTTTATTTTTACTGAATTTAGGACATCAGTTTTTCACAAGTCCTATCACTCCTTGCTGGCAGGTGCCTGGCCTGGTATACCCCATAAATACCACCTCACCTCCTTTCATGATCCATACATGCTCACTGCCTCACTTCTTAGTCTTCTTGTTACTGATTTAAATTTAAGAACAAAAGAAAAATGACTGAAGTAAATATTGAGGTACATATTTAATATGGTTTTGATGTTTGTCCCTTTCAAATCTCATGCTGAAATGTTATCCCCAACATTGGAAGTAGGACTGAGTGGGAGATACTGGATCATTGTAACAAATCCTTCATGAATGGCTTAGAGCCATCTCCATGGTGATGAATGAGTTCTTATGCAGTTCAGTTAATTCACCTGAAATCTGGTTGTTTAAGAGTCTTAGAGCCCCTTTTCTCTCTCTTGCTCCCACTCTTGCCTTTTGACATGTCTGCTGTCCTTCATCTTCTGATTGGAAGCTTTCTGAGGCCTCACCAGAAGCAGATGCCAGCACCGTGCTTCTTGTACAGGCTGAAGAACTATGAGCCAATTAAACCTCTTTTCTTTATAAATTACCCAACCTCAGCTATTTATGTCAATGCAAATGGACTAACACAATATTGTTCCCTTTTAACACTATTCTGAAAGATTCGTTAACAGATTGAAAGAAGATTTTTCTGCTTATGTCATTATGGAATATGCATTTTAATAGGCCAAATGTATTTATAAGGTGTTAGAGAAGAAATATATTATTTGGAAGTAATTTAATACTCACTCTGAAATTAGTACTTTGCTTGAGTTTCTAGATGACATTTTGGGACTGGTAAGACCCTTGTAACAGAAACTGCACTTATATATCTTACCATCTTCAATAGGTGGCAAAATGCCACACACTAGTAGGTGCTCAAAAATAAAAGGTAAATAATTAGTCATATAATTAAATCGTTACCTAATTTTTATATTTCTAGTAAGTAACCACATTCCAAAATACTATTTCAGGGATCTATAAAAGTCATAGAACATAAATCTAAAACCCATATTTATAATTAGAGAAAAATCCCTGCAGCCTGAAATAGTTCTTTCAGGATATAAGTAGTTGATTTGCCTAAGAGTAGACCTGTGTTCTGAAGCACAACTCCTGGCTGAGGTGGGAGGTAAAAACAGAGACAGCATCTTTGAAATAAGTTAGCATTCCCTAAGGATTGCCTGAGAAAATGACCATAGGACCTAATAAAATGCATGGCCTCTTATAGCTAATTAGGATACAGCCATGGGCTACTGTAACAAAAAATAGATGGAAAGTGCAATGGTAATTAGTAGGCTGAAGGGTGAGGTTTTAAAAATATATTGGTTAAAAGATGCAAAAGATTAACTTAGGAGAAATAAAGAGATTTATTGTACAACAGGCTAACTATAGTTACAAACAATATATTGTATACTTGGAAATTGCTAAGAGAGTAGATTATAAATACTTTCAGTACAAAAAATAAGTATGCAAGGTAATACATATGTTAGTTAGCTTTATTTAACCATTCCATATGTATATGTGTATCAAAATATCATGTGCACCACAAATATAGACAATTTTATTTGTAAATTTAAAAACAAATATAAATCAAAATGTTACATTGCTAGATAGAATAATTATAAAACAATATACTATAAAAGTATACCTCTTTGAAAATGATATAATCAGGAGAGAATATGTCAAAACATTTTCTTGTGTATTTTAAAATTCTATGTTATATAAAGAATTATAGAACAATCTTATAGAAGATGAGGATGATGTTAAATAAATAACACACAATTACTATGTGCCAGAAACAGCTCTAAATATTTTTACCTATACTTTCTCATCGAATCCTCATAGAAACTTCATAAGGTAAATACTATTATCTCCCATTTTACAGAGGAGGAAGCAAAGACACAGTTAAAATTATACACAATGTCACAGATATTGGTAATGGTGATGCCAGTATCTACTAAAACTGTGTCTACTAAAGGCAATATTTCCTGCAGCTATTTCACTCTCAAATATATACAATACATATATACACAATATATGATAAGGCAAAATAACAATGTCACACAGCAATGAAGGAGAAGCAACTATTGTTACATGCAATAACATGGATTTGTTAAAGCTGGTCAGTGGGTACAAAAACTTTTCTTATGAAATTGCCTATATTTTTGTATGTTTTCTTTATTCTTATAAGTGATATTAGACATCACTTAAATCACTTTAAATTGACAGACTAAGTACTAATACCTTTTCTTTTTCTTTGACTTTAAATCTCCCTATCAATTCTATCAGTTCTCTTTCATGTTCTCAAATTCTCAAAAATGTTTTGGAAGGTCTTTCATCTATGTAACTTATTCATAGGTGAATATATACATAGCCAATAAACAACAAGAAATATTTCTAGGTAGAATAATATAATATGTGTTTTTTTAAATTGTGTCACATTGTTTTCCATGGATGTTGTACCATCCAACAGTAAAGCATGTAGGTAGACTGTGCTATACAGTAATGTATGAGAGAACTTAATTCCCAAATTAATGTGCTACCAAAAAATTAGATCTTTGGCTATGCTAATGGTTGAAAGTATTTCAGTTTAATTTTAATGTGTATTTCTCTCTTATAAGTGAAATGGAATATCATCATATATGAGAATCTCTTGTTTTCCTTGTAAGTTTACTACTTAAATTAATTTTCAATTGGACATTCACACATTGACCTATTTGTTTATCATTTAATAAAATTATCTATTTTAGTATATTGTGAATATTTTTCCAGTTTTTGTCTTTTAAGTATTGTGCATAATTTTTTACATTTTAAAAACTTACATATTGAGCTTTTTGATCTTAGACTTTCTGAAATTTTTATTTTATTTTAAATAAATGGACAAATTCCATTATATATTTTTATAATATACAACAGGATGTTCTGAAGTATTATATACATGGTGAATTGGTGAAATCTAGCTAATTAAAAATGCATTACTTCAAATAGCTATCAGTGGATGAATGGATAAAGAAAATGTAGTATAAATATACAATAGAATCCTATTCAGTCATAAACAAAGAATAAAATTCTGGCATTTACTGCTACATGAATGAACCTGAAGAACTTCAGGTTTAATGAAACAAGCCAGGCATGAAAGAAAACTACCAAAGACCTATAAAGAAGTTGATCTCGGAGGACAGGCCAAGATGGCAGAGTAGAAACAGCTCCGGTCTGCAGCTCCCAGTGAGACAAACATGATAAACAAAGTGATTTCTGCATTTCCAACTAAGGTACCCAGTTCACGTCACTGTGATTGACTAGGCAGTTGGTGAAACACACAGAGAGCAAGGAAAAGCAGGGTAGGGTGACAGTTCACCTGGGAGCTGCACAGGGCAAAGGGACCTCCCTCTCCCAGCCAATGGAGGCAGTGCGGGACTGTGCTCCCTGCCCAGGTACTGCATTTTTCCCCATGAATTTTTGCAATCCATGAATCAGGATATTTCCTTGTAAGTTTACACCACCAGAGCCTTGGGTCTCAAGCACAAAATTGAGCAAACCCATGGCAGCTGTTCTGGTTATTCCTGCAGGGGCTGAGCTGCAGGAGTTTTCGTTGTTGTTGTTGTTGTTGTTTTTTAATTTCTTTTTTACTATAATTATACTTTAAGTTCTAGGGTACATGTGCACAATGTGCAGGTTTGTTACATATGTAAACATATGCCATATTGGTGTGCTGCAGCCATTAACTCATCATTTACATTAGGTATTTCTCCTAATGCTATCCCTCCCCACTCCCCCCACCCCACGACAGGCCCTAGTGTGTGATGTTCCTCTTCCTGTGTCCAAGTGTTCTCGTTGTTCAATTCCCACCTATGAGTGAGAATATACGGTGTTTGGTTTTTTGTCCTTGTGACAGTTTACTCAGAATGATGGTTTCCAGCTTCATCCATGTCCCTACAAAGGACATGAACTCATCCTTTTTTATGGCTGCATAGTATTTCATGGTGTATATGTGCCACATTTTCTTAATCCAGTCTATCATTGATGGACATTTGGGTTGGTTCCAAGTCTTTGCTATTGTGAATAGTGCCGCAATAAACATACGTGTGCTTATGTCTTTATAGCAACATGATTTATAATCCTTTGGGTATATACCCAGTAATGGGATGGCTGGATCAAATGGTATTTCTAGTTCTAGATCTTTGAAGAATCGCCACACTGACTTCCACAATGGTTGAACTAGTTTACAGTCCCACCAACAGTGTAAAAGTGTTCCTATTTCTCCACATCCTCTCCAGCATCTGTTGTTTCCTGACTTCTTAATTATTGCTATGCTAACAGGTGTGAGATGGTATCTAATTGTAGTTTTGATTTGCATTTCTCTGATGGCCAGTGATGATGAGCATTTTTTCATGTGTCTGTTGGCTGCATAAATGTCTTCTTTTGAGAAGCGTCTTTTCATATCCTTTGCCCACTTTTTGATGGGGTTGTTTGTTTTTTTTCTTGTAAATTTGTTTAAGTTCTTTGTAGATTCTGCATATTAGCCCTTTGTCAGATGGGTAGTTTGCAAAAATTTTCTCCCATTCTGTAGGTTGCCTGTTCACTCTGATGGTAGTTTCTTTTGCAGTGCAGAAGCTCTTTAGTTTAATTAGATCCCATTTGTCAATTTTCACTTTTGTTGCCATTGCTTCTGGTGTTTTAGACATGAAGTCCTTGCCCATGCCTATGTCCTGAATGGTATTGCCTAGGTTTTCTTCTGGGGTTTTTATGGTTTTAGGTCTAACATGTAAGTCTTTAATCTATCTTGAATTAATTTTTGTATAAGGCATGAGGAAGGGATCCAGTTTCAGCTTTCTACATATGGCTAGCCAGTTTTCCAAGTAAAATTTACTAAATAGGGGATCCTTTCCCCATTTCTTGGTTTGGTCAGGTTTGTCAAAAAATCAGATGGTTGTAGATGTGTGGTATTATTTCTGAGGGCTCTGTTCTGTTCCATTGGTCTATATGTCTGTTTTGGTAGCAGTACCATGCTGTTTTGGTTACTGTAGCCTTGTAGTATAGTTTGAAGTCAGGTAGTGTGATGCCTCCAGCTTCCTTCTTTTGGCTTAGGATTGACTTGGCAATGCGGGCTCCTTTTTGGTTCCATATGAACTTTAAAGTAGTTTTTTCCAATTCTGTGAAGAAAGTCATTGGTAGCTTGATGGGGATGGCATTGAATATGTAAATTACCTTGGGCAATATGGTCATTTTCACGATATTGATTCTTCCTATCCATGAGCATGGAATTTTCTTCCATTTGTTTGTGTCCTCTTTTATTTCATGGAGCAGTGGTTTGTAGTTCTCCTTGAAGAGGTCCTTCACATCACTTGTAAGTTGGATTCCAAGGTATTTTATTCTCTTTGAAGCAATTGTGAATGGGAGTTCACTCATGATTTGGCTCTCTGTTCGTCTTTTATTGTTGTATAAGAATGCTTGTGATTTTTGCACATTGATTTTGTGTCCAGAGACTTTGCTGAAGTTGCTTATCAGCTTATGGAGATTTTGGGCTGAGACGATGGAGTTTTCTAAATGTACAATCATGTCATCTGCAAACAAGGACAATTTGACTTCCTCTTTTCCTAATTGAATACCATTTATTTCCTTCTCCTGCCTAATTGCCCTGGCCAGAACTTCCAACACTATGTTGACTAGGAATGGTGAGACAGGGCATCCCTGTCTCGTGCCAGTTTTCAAAGGGAATGCTTCCAGTTTTTGCCCATTCAGTATGGTATTGGATGTGGGTTTGTTGTAAATAGCTCTTATTATTTTGAGATACGTCCCATCAATACCTAATTTATTGAGAGTTTTTAGCATGAAGGGCTGTTGAATTTTGTCAAAGGGCTTTTCTGCATCTATTGAGATAATCATGTGGTTTTTGTCTTTGGTCCTTTTTATATGATGGATCGCTCAGCAGAAACTCTACAAGCCAGAAGAGAGTGGGGGCCAATATTCAACATTCTTAAAGAAAAGAATTTTCAACTCATAATTTCATACCCAGCCAAATTAAGCTTCATAAGTGAAGGAGAAATAAAATCCTTTACAGACAAGCAAATGCTGAGAGATTTTGTTACCACCAGGCCTGCCTTAGAAGAGCTCCTGAAGGAAGCACTAAACATGGAAAGGAACAAACAGTAGCAGCCACTCCAAAAACATGCCAAATTGTAAAGACCATTGATGCCAGGAAGAAACTATATCCACTAACAAGCAAAATAACCAGCTACCATCATAATGACAGGACCAAATTCACACATAAAAATATTAACCTTAAATGTAAATGGGCTAGGCTGGCAAATTGGATAAAGAGTCAAACTCATCAGTGTGCTGTATTCAGGAGACCCATCTCACTTGCAGAGACACACATAGGCTCAAAATAAAGGGATGGAGGAAGATCTACCAAGCAAATGGAAAACAAAAAAAAAAGCAGGGGTTGCAATCCTAGTCTCTGATAAAACAGACTTTAAACCAACAAAGATCAGAAGAGACAAAGAAGGCCATTACATAACAGTAAAGAGATCAATTCAATAGGAAGAGGTAACTATCCTAAATATATATGCACCCAATACGGGAGCAACCAGATTCATAAAGCAAGTCCCTACAGACCTACAAAGAGATTTAGACTCCCACACAATAATAATGGGAGACTTTAATGCCCCACTGTCAACATTAGACAGATCCACAAGACAGAATGTCAACAAGGATATCTAGGAATTGAACTCAGCTCTGCAACAAGTGGACCTAATAGACATCTACAGAACTCTCCACCCCAAATCAACAGAACATACATTCTTCTCAGCACCACATCGTACTTATTCTAAAATTGACCACATAGTTGGAAGTAAAGCACTCCTCAGCAAATGTAAAAGAACAGAAATTATAACAAACTGTCTCTCATACCACAGTGCAATCAAACTAGAACTCAGGATTAAGAAACTCACTCAAAACCGCTCAACTACATGGAAACTGAACAACCTGCTCTTGAATGACTACTGGGTACATAAAGAAATGAAGGCAGAAATAAAGATGTTCTTTGAAACCAATGAGAATGAAGACAAAACATACCAGAATCTCTGGGACACATTTAATGCAGTGTGTAGAGGGAAATTTATAGCACTAAATGCCCACAAGAGAAAGCAGGAAAGATCTAAAATGGACACCCTAACATCACAATTAAAAGAACTAGAGAAGCAAGAGCAAACACATTCAAAAGCTAGCAGAAGGCAAGAAATAACTAAGATCAGAGCAGAACTGAAGGAGATAGAGACACAAAAAACCCTTCAAAAAATCAATGAATCCAGGAGCTTGTTTTTTGAAAACATCAACAAAATTGATAGACCACTACCAAGCCTAATAAAGAAGAAAAGAGAGAAGAATCAAATAGACACAATAAAAAATGATAAAGGGGATATCACCACTGATCCCACAGAGATAAAAACTACCATCAGAGAATACTATAAACACCTCTATGCAAATAAGCTAGAAAATCTAGAAGAAATGGATAAATTCCTGGACACATACACCCTCCCAAGACTAAACCAGGAAGAAGTTGAATTCCTGAATAGACCAATAATGGGCTCTGAAATTGAGGCAATAATTAATAGCCTATCAACCAAAATGTCCAGGACCAGATGGATTCACAGCCAAATTCTACCAGAGGTACAAAGAGGGGCTGGTACCATTCCTTCTGAAACTATTCCAATCACTAGAAAAAGAGGGAATCCTCCCTAACTCATTTTATGAGGCCAGCATCATCCTGATACCAAAGCCTGACAGAGACGCAACAACAAAAAAAGAGAATTTTAGACCAATATTCTTGATGAACATCGATGCAAAAATCCTCAATAAAATACTGGCAAACTGAATCCAGCAGCATATCAAAAAGCTTATCCACCATGATCAAGTGGGCTTCATCCCTGGGATGCAAGGCTGGATCAACATACGCAAATCAATAAACGTAATCCATTACGTAAGCTGCAGGAGTTTTCACAGACTCTGGCGGCACCCGGAGCTCCAGTGAGGCAGGAGAACTATCCACTCCAGTGGAATAGGGGCTGAAGCCAGGGAGCCAACAGCCTTGCTGACTCCCACAGAACCCCGCAAACTAACACCCCTGGCTTGGAATCTCCGCTGGCCAGTACAGCAGCCTGGAGTCTGCCTAAAACAACAAAGTTCCCAGGCGGGAGGGGCAACCTCCATTACTGTGGATCTAGTTGGTGGTTCTCCCTATCCAGTGCTAGGGAGGCTGGTCAGTTTCGACTGGGTGGTATTCCGCACATCACAGCACAGGGGCTGTGACAGGTCATGGCCAGACTGCTTCTTTAGGTGGGACCCAGATCCATCCCCACTCACCAGGCAAGGACTCCCTATGGGAATTCCAGCAATGCCAGCCAGGGGCATAGAGACATAACTCTTATCTCCCTGGGACAGAGCACCTAGGGAGAGGGCTGGCTGTGGTCTTGGGTTCAGTGAACTTAATCTTTCCTGCTTGCTGGCTCTGAAGAGTCCAGGCAATCCAGATGAGGGGGATTCCCCCAGCACAGTGCACCAGCTCTGCTAAGGGACAGTCAGACTGCTTCCTTAAGCGGGTCCCTGACCTGGGTGCCTCCTGACTGGGTGAGACCTCCCCACAGCGGTTGCCAGACACCTCATGCTGGAGAGTTCCATCTGGCATCAAGTTGGTGCCCTGCTGGGACAAAGCTTCTAGAGGAAGGAGCAGGCAGCAATCCTCGCTGTTCTGCAGCCTGGTGATCCCCAGATAAACAGCATCTGGAATCAACCACAAGAAAACTGCAGCAGACCTGCAGAAGAGGGGCCTGACCATTAGAAGAAAAACAGACAAACAGAAATCAACAACAACAACAACATCAACAAAAAATACCCCACAAAAACCCTATCCAAAGGTCAACAGCCTCAAAGATCAAGGGCAGATAAATCCATGAAGATGAGGAAAATCCAGTGCAAAAATGCTGAAAATACCAAATGCCAGAATGCCTCTTCCCCTCCAAATGATTTCAACACTTCTCCAGCAAGGGCACAGAACAGGGCTGAAACTGAGATGGATAAACTGACAGAAGTAGGCTTCAGAAAATGGGTAATAAGGAATTCACTGAGCTAAAGGGTTACTTTCTAACCCAATGCAAAAAAAAAGCTAAAAACCATAATAAAATATAGGGGCAGTTAACTAGAACAACCAGTTTAGGAGCATAAATGACCTGATTGAGCTGAAAAACACAGCACAAGAACTTCATGATGCAAACACTAGTATCAATAGCTGAGTCAACCAAGTGGAAGAGAGAATATTAGAACTTGAAGACTATCTTGCTGAAATAAGGCAGGGAGATAAGATTAGAGTAATGAGGATGAAAATGAATGAATAAAACTCCAAGAACTATGGGACTATGTAAAAAAAACCATAGTTACAACTGATTGTAGAACCTGAGTTAGGGAGAGTGGAATCAAGTTGTAAAACACACTTCAGGGTATCATCCAGAACCTCTGCAACCTAGTGAGAAAGGCCAACATTCAAATTAAGAAATTCCAGAGAACCCCTTAAGATACTCCCCGAGAACATCTACCCCAAGACACAAAATCATCAGATTCTCCAAGGTTGAAATGAGGGAAAAAAAAGTTAAAGGCAATCAGAGAGAAAGGCCTAATCATCTACAAAGGGAAGCTTATCAGACTAACAGTGGACCTTTCAGTGGAAACCCTGCAAGCCAGAAGAGTTTGGGGGCCAATATTTAACATTCTTAAAAGAATTTCCAACTCAGAATTTTATATCTGGCCAAACTAAGGTTCATAAGCGAAGGAGAAATAAAATCATTTTCAGACAAGCATATGCTGAGGGATTTCATCACCACCAGGCCTGCTTTGCCAGAGCCCTTGAAGGAAGCACTAAACATGGAAAGGAAAAACCATTCCCAGAAAGGAAAAACCATTCCCAGCAACTACAAAAACACAATGAAGTACACAGACCAATGACACTACGAAGCAACCACATAAACAACCTGGAAGCCATTATCCTCAGCAAACTAATGCAGGAACAGAAAACCAAACACTGCGTGTTCTCACTTATAAGGGGGAGCTGAACAGTGAGAACACGTGGACACAGGGAGGGGAGCAACACACATTGGGGCCTCTCATGGGAGGGCAGAGGGACAGAGATAATTAGGGAAAAGAGCTAATGCATGCTAGGCTTAATACTTAGGTGACGGGTTGATAGGTGCAGCAAACCACCATGGCACACGTTTACCTGTGTAACAAATCTACACATCCTGCACATGTACCCTGCAATGAAAAAAAAAAAAAGGTTGATCTCATAAAAGAAAGATTAAGATGGTGGTTACTAGAAGCTGGGGTTTTCAAGGGCAAATAAGTTGGTGTGAATTTGGTTAATTGAATTTTTATTCATTTTTGTCATAGAAAAGACTCACTAATTCTGAAATTAATTTTCCCATGCCTCCTTAAAAAAAAAATCCTCACCTTTCTTCTTCTCTTTCTCCTACTTTACTTCTCCTCCTTTTGTTCCCCCTCATCTTTCTTCTCTTTCCTCCTCCTCCTCCTCCTCTTCTTTTTCCCCCTTCTGGCTCCTCTTCTGGCTCTTCTTCCTCATCCTCCTTCTTTATTTTCTCTTTCTCTCATTTATTTATTTATTTATTTATTTATTTTTAAAATACACTGCTTTAGTTTAATTAGAATGTGTCTTAGTTTGGGGTTCATGCATAGATGCACTTTTTTTTTTTGTTAGATGAATACTTAGATGAGCTTACATCATTTTTTAACATCCTATCATTTTCTAGTGATCATAAACATGGGAAACACTTCATTAGATATTAAATGTGTTCATGCATCTGCAGATACTTTAAAACTTTCATTTGCAGTTATTTTGCCATCTGTTCATGTACCAATACCATATGATTTATTTTTATGGCATCATAATATATTTTGTTGTCTGTTAGCAGTACTGTTGCTTTATTATTCTTAATTTTCAAAATTTCTTTGGGTATTTTCCCTGTAAAATGTAGAATCAGCTTTGCTAGTTAAAAATTCCTTTTGTCATCTGTATTAAGAGTACATTAGATATATTAATTAACATAAGAATAATTGGCATTTTGTGACTTTAAATATTTTTGTCTATAAATCTATTTTTTGTTTGCCTTTGTTCATCTCAACTTAGGGAAATTTTAAGTGTTAAAAGTGATTGAAATAATGTATAATTCTAGTTATATTTATTAATATGTCTTTCATGCTTTTTGTTGTTTTACTGTTATAAATCAATGTATCTTCTAATTGGTGATTATTTCTATATGAAGAAGTTATTGATTCCTGAATATTATTTTTTTTTAACCAGCCAGTTTCCTGTAGCCTCCTGCTTTTTCTTGTAGTGTTATACTTAATCTCCTTGGATTTTCTAATCATCAAGAAATTATCATTAAATAATTTTTATAACTCTTCTTTTCCAATTTTTATATCTCTAAGTTCCCTTCCCAGTGATACTAGCTGTGACTTCCAAGACATTGTTGAATAATAATGACAATGACCAAAAATATATCTAAATTCTGAACTCAATAACACTGCTTCCAGTATTTCTGCTTAAAAATCATTCTAGCATTTCCTTTGTTAAACTAAACACGGTTTTTATTGTTAAAAAGTATCCTTATGTTATTACTTTATTTAGGATTTTCTTATTATTAACATAATTATGAACATTATCACAAGTCTTTTGCATTATAGAGAGAGATCAGTATGTGCTCTTTTTGTCTTCTCAGATTATTTGCCATGTCATGTTTTCTGATGACTCATTACTTATTGATGTCCTTGTTTGAGCAAATTCCCATTTTTGTGATATCTATGTCCCACAATGTTAACATCTAAAAAATGCAGTCATTTAGTGTGGACCCATTATAGGCCTAGATCTAGGACTAGGTCATGGACCATGGATTCAGCAATACACTTACTCCTAGAGACTTTCATTCAGAGTATTTAGAATTTCTATGGAATTCATTTTGCCAGCAAATACGCCCAGATTTCAGTAACAACAGAAGCAAAAGGTTGAATTGTAACACTCAAGTTGCATTGGTGGGGCAGTGTCAGTGAGGGGTTGATAATGCCTTTGTCGAGTGATTGAGTGACTTCAGTGATTGCGATTATCTTCTCAAGAAGCCAAATTGATAGCACTGTTTTGAACATTGTAGTTGGAAGCTTAACTTCCTGTTTAATTTGCTAGAACCTATATGTTTTTATTAAAATTAATTACCTAAAACCTCTATGAAATGGGGGAAGATATAAATAAAAGAAGGTGACCCTCAGGGTACTGTTGGACATCTGGGAATGGCTTTATTAAAATAAAAAAACCATAGACAAATTTAATTTAACAGAATTTAATTGAGCAAACAATAATTCATGAATCAATTAGTCCATAGAACAAGAAAAGGTTCAAAAAGCTGTGCTGCACAGCTGTGGGCAAGAAGCATTTACAGACAAAAAATGGAAGTGAACTACATAAAAAGTTCACTTTTATTGGTTACAGTTCAGAGTTTTCCTTATTTGGACTTGGTCTGCTCAGTTGGTAGCTTGTGATTGGCTGAAGCT
Source organism: Pan paniscus (assembly GCF_029289425.2). Taxonomy (NCBI): domain Eukaryota; kingdom Metazoa; phylum Chordata; class Mammalia; order Primates; family Hominidae; genus Pan; species Pan paniscus. The sequence continues at coordinate 44,489,348 of NC_073264.2, read as the reverse complement.
CAGATGTTGTGAAGTTCAGATGTTGTAATAAATATTTATTACAAAATTATGCTCTTGTTAGATTGTAGTGGTTTTCATACTAAGGACGAAGTTTACTGTGGAGGAATTCAAAGTTCTGAGGTAACCTTAGGCAAAATTTAATTTATTTTAACAGTTTTCCGGCCTGGTTGGAATTCTGTCATTTAACAGTATAATTAAAATATGTAACTCATGGCAGCCTATGGCATGCTTTGGCTAAGTAACTAAATTACCATGTGTGGATAACTGGAATAAAGTTCAAGTGACAACATTTTAATAGAAAAAATATATATTAAAAAAACATGAAAAATCGAAGCAATGTATAATGAGCTGTTTCCTTTATACTGGTCATCTTAAAGAGAATAAAAAGCTTAGAGTGCTAACTTTTTAAGTTCCAAGTAAAAGACAGCAAGTCATGTCATTTCTGTGACTGAATTTAAAGAATTTCTCATCAATTACATTTTTAGGGATAATATATCTAAAAGCTTGAATTAAAATTTGGTCCTGTGGGTTTATGAATTACAACATTCACTGATCTCTCGGCCTCAGTATAGTTAAATGTAAGGGTTATAAAACTAGACTATTTTGGTTCAGGTTCTAGTTCAGCTATTTCTAGCTTTGTAATTTGGGGCAACTTTCCATCTCTGTAATGCAATTTTCTCATTTAAATAATAATGCCTGCTTTATAAGGTATTGTGAGGAGTAAATTTGTTAATATATGTGAATGCTCAAAACAGTCTCTGAAATGTACTTGTTTCATCATTATTAATTATAAAAGTTATCTCATGCTAAATTTAAATACTCAGTAAGGTGTATGAACGGATATGAACATGACAATAAAAGTGGTTGCAAGAGGAGGTAACAAGATTGCTGAAGTTTTCCCTAAACTCTGACCATATACTTCCCTAGTCTACAGATGCAACCTGTCCTCCACAGGGTCTCAGGAGGCCATTTCTGCCTTGCTAGGAAACTATAAAAACCTCTAGAGCTGTCAGTTCTTCTCATGAACACCTCCACTAACTTTAAATTTATCATTTTATCCAGATCTATAATGGGACTAAGAATCTAGCATCCCCCAGGGGGCCAATTATAAAGTTACCCTGGGAGAAAAAAATGAAAGCATTGGAAAGCTTTGCTAATTTATATTGGAAAAAATCCATGAATGATATTTGTGAGTATAGATTCTGAGAGTATTTGACCAAGTACAAAGAAATGTAATTTTAGTAAGGTGATTTTTAAAAAGCACATTGATTAAAGATTGTGGATTTAATATTCTAACTAGATAAAACAGCAATAGTTCTAGTTGTTTGTTGACTAAGCTTTGGACTCAAAGTTCTCTCTCACGAAATAAGGATAAAATGCTGGAAATGTCTTGGTCTAATATAGCGGAAGAAATGGAAAAAAATGATACTGATGAATGTTTAAGTTGATTTAAGATGTGCAATTTACTTTCACTGAGTTCCTCTCTGATGTCCCCAGAGATGATTCATAAGCATCATGAAAGCATCAGGAACTGCATTTTTGATGAGAATGCAATCATTGTTGAAATATATTCTGGTGATGTTTCTCTTAAAGTCAGAGATGTTGCTGTCAGATTCTACTATTTAAATGGACTCCCTTAATTTCATTTGGGATGATGTAACCACAGGGTCCACAGCAGCCAAACTTCCCTTAAATGTGAAAATGAGTAACTGACTATGCAGTTCCTGGGACTGAAGAATCACTAAAATCCAAGGTGGATTGTAAAAGGGTGAAGAGTTATACAAAATGGCCAGGCACAGTGGCTCATGCCTGTAATCCCAGCAATTTAAGAGGCCAAGGAGGGCAGATCACAGGTCAGGAGATCAAGACTGTCCTGCCTAACATGGTGAAACCCCATCTCCACTAAACATACAAAAATTAGCCAGGCGTGGTGGCGCCGCCTGTAGTCCCAGCTACTTGGGAAGCTAAGGCAGAAGAATCGCTGGAATCTGGGAGGCAAAGGTTGCAGTGAGCCAAGATCGTGCCACTGCTCTCTAGCCCGGGCACAGAGCGAGACTTCGTCTCAGAAAAATAATAAATAAATAAATAAATAAATGTAAATACAATAAAAAAGACATACAAAATAAAACAAAAATTACAGATATGGCAAGCACAGTGCAATCTTAAATCAATATGATGAAAACTTTAAGCATCTCACTCAGTTCTTAGAAATGAAATGGAAATAAAGCATCTCACCCACTTCTTAGAAATGAACTCACCCAGTTCACAATCACAGGTCTTCTTTATGAAGTAGCATCTAGGAGACTGACAAAAACAAAAGATTAAATAATCATATCATAAGTGCATATTATACATACTTATTTTTGCCTTTCCCAAAGATACCTGTCAAATGTATGCCATGATAATTGTTAGAGATTTCAGGGTTTGTTTGTCATAGATCCAAGTGAATGCAAATTCCTGGGGACACATTATGTTTAATGGGTCAGGGTAAAGAGTTAGCATGTAATGATTGAGTTTTCATTCATGATTGCTACACAGTTGGTTCATAGGAACTCAGATTCATCCTTTCATTAGTTTCTCTGTTCATGAATACAGAATTTTAACACTTCACTTAGTAGTTGGTATATTGTTCATGTTAGCTTTCTGATTTATGAAATAAGGGCTACTGTGCAAGAAAAGATCTTATGCTATGTACGTTACTTGATCCCTAGAAGATCTCCACTTAGTTTACTTTTACACTGTGTAGAATAGTGATATAACTTGGGAAATAACAGTGGATTATAATTCATTTAATCAAGTGATGTTTAGCTGAAGCTTCTATTCTGGATGTATTCTTTATTGCAGCCAATCAACACAACTCATGGTATTTTATTTATTGTTCATGAAGTTGCCTTATAGATCTGTACCCAAATAAAGTAAGAATGAGATTGATGAATTAATATTTTAGAAACTGAAGCGTGTATAAACTAGGGGACATGTTATTTTATTTTATTTTTGAGATGGAGTCTCACTCTGTCGCCCAGGCTGGAGTGCAGTGGTGCGATCTTCGCTCACTGCAAGCCTCTGCCTCCCAGGTTCATGCCGTTCTCCTGCCTCAGCCTCCTGAGTAGCTGGGACTACAGGCGCCTGCCACCAGGCCCGGGTAATCTTTTTGTATTTTTAATAGAGACGGGGTTTCACCGTGTTAGCCAGGATGGTCTTGATCTCCTAACCTTGTGATCCGCCCGCCTTGGCCTCTCAAAGTGCTTGGATTACAGGCGTGAGCCACCAGGCCCAGCCTGGTTTTTTTTGTTTGTTTGTTTGTTTTTTGAGACGGAGTCTCGCTGTTTTGCCCAGGCTGGAGTGCAGTGGCGCAATCTCGGCTCACTCCAAGTTCCGCCTCCCAGGTTCATGCCATTCTCCTGCCTCAGACTCCCGAGTAGCTGGGATTACAAGTGCCCGCCACCATGCTCGGCTAATTTTTGTGTTTTTAGTAGAGACGGGGTTTCACCCTGTTAGCCAGGATGGTCTCGATCTCCTGACCTCGTGATCCGCCCACCTCAGCCTCCCCAAGTGTTGGGATCCACCGCGCCAGGCTGACAAACACACACAGTTTGTCTCTCAAGTAGGGCTAGGTAGGGAGCTTTCCAAGGTCCTGAAATTTAAACTACATTAGCCTCATGAGTAATCTGTTTCAGAGTACATCATCACAACTCTTCTTTAAAATGCTACAAACGCTGATAAGCTATAACGAAATTTAGTCTAAAAGGACCTTTCTAATCTGAATATTCAATAAAACATGATGGTGGTCTAGTAAAAGTTCACTTGATTCCACTTTTCTTGATAGGTCCTGAAGAAAATGAAGTTGATGTTTGAGTGAGACACCTGTATGCCAGAGAGTAAAAGGTAATTCCCAAGCAAATATTGTGTTTTGGTTTGACATCTTATTTAAATTCTGGAATTCTGTGGTCTGTGCATTTTAAGTATTCCCTCTAGAGGACATTTTAACACAACTATAGATACAAAGTTACTATGAATAGTAGGCATGAGTGAAGAGAAAAACAACAAACTTTTCTCTTCTTCCATCCATTTTGAACACATATTTAAAGGATGGATATGGTAATTACCCTGATTTAATTATTGTATAATGTACACATGCATTGCAACACTGTACTCCATAAATACGTATAATTATAGGTCAATAATTTAAAGTGATAAAACATACACACTATCAGGAAAAACACATAAACCTTGAATTTGCCTTCTAGTTGCTAGCAATCTGATAAAGGTAGAATGTCAGCTGTGTTCTCAGGGAACATTGGTTTTAGCAGGAAAAATAAAACAACAATAACAACACTGATTACTAAGCCGCTTCTGGACTGGAGATACTATTAAAAAAGAATCCACACCATAAAAACCTGGGTAAAGCCATAGCTTTGGATTTTCCTGAGCTTGGTAAGTCTTGTAGTTGAGCATGCTCCTTTTTTGGTAACCTGGAAGCTGTTGTGAAACTGCTAGAAGAGATATTGATTCCTGTATGAAGCTTGGGGCCTCTCAAGAGCTCAGAGATACATGCTTGCCTTAGGATTTTTGTTTTAGCTGGTTTCATTGCCAGGATGCTTTTCTTGTGGTTATTTGCTTGGCAAATTCACTAATTCCCTTGACATCTGCATGCAAATCTTGCCTTAATGATACTTCAATCACACTGCCAGCTCCTCATCCTTATCCTGATATACTGACTCTTCCATTTTACTTTGGATATTCTTATATAATATAATATATAAATACAATAACAATTTATGTGATTAGCATGTTTACTTTTCTATCCAGTCTACCTGCCTTCCATCATATAAAGTCCATGACAATAGGGGTATTTGTCTGTTTTGTTTCCTAATATAACACATTTCTCAAATAGTGCCTATCATACATTAGCTTCTCAAAAGTTTTATAATAAATAACATATCTGTTGACAGAATGAAATTCAATTTGTCCTGAGCTCATTCTGTCACATTGTTTTTTCTGTCTCTGTCATTTTACTATTTTTTCTTAAGTTCTTATATTTCTATTTTGTTCTATTGATTCATAGAGGTGATTACTGCATTCAGTATATTATTTTATTTGCATTTCATCAAGATGTAACAAAACATTTGTAATAACTGCTTTGTTGTCTAATTAAAAAGATGTTTATTTTCCTTGTAGTATCTTTGCACTGTCTTTCATTTTTTAGGTTATCTGTTTGTAGGAGTTTCATGTTGGAAAACGCTTAGTTCCAGATGCTAGTTACTTATAATTTTTTTCTTTTGCTCCTTGGTTTTGAGGGTAAATTTGTTTATTCCTAGTTCTCACTTGTTCTAGAGGATAACAACTCTTCATTCCCTCCTGATGTAGAGATGGCTTCATCCTGAATATATGACCTGCTTGTATGATTCCTTTATTTGCCATTTCTGGGAAGAAAACTGGTTCCAGAGAAGCCATGCTCACTATATGCTATGCTTTTTCATTACTAAATAAAAGAGATTTACTGGAGGCATGGCCAAATCAAGGAGCCTATTTTCTGGCGACTTCTGAGACTAATTGCCATAGTCTTTTCAAGTTCTTAGAGCAATTACTAATATTTGAGCCCCATTGCATCGGGCTGCAGTTTTACCTAATTTTTAATGTGTTTTTCAGGGGTTGTTTAGCTGTGTCATAATTTTTCTAAAAATGCAAGTTGCGTTTCAATTTCTCAGCTTTCTTGTCATCTTTATGTAATTTCCAATAGAGGAAAAGGAAATGCTGCCTTCTTCAAATCATAGTTTATCTAATTTTTGTGTTGATAAATGTAATGCATTTAATCTCTACCTTTTAACTCTTTTTTAAACCACATTTAATCGTTTTTACCTAAGTACTGCTTTGGTATCATTAATAATATTGATATATGGCAAACTGATTTAAAATCATTTCAAAAGTTTATTAATTTTCCATTTTCTTCACTTACAAGTTACACAAGCTTGGTGGCTTAAATAATACACATTTATTATCTCACAGATCTGGAGGTCAGAAACCCAACACCTTTCTCACCAAGTTGAGAGCAAAGAATCTACAAAGCTATGTTTCTTTCTGGAGGCTGTAGGGGAGATTCTATTTCATTGCTTTCTTTGATTTTGAGAAGCTGTCCACATCCATTGGCTTTTGGCTCCTTTTTCCATTTCAAAACCAGACAAACATCTTTCTGACTTCCTTTCATTTTTACCTGTCTTTCACTGATTCTCACTTCTCTTGTGCCTCTCTTCCACTTTTACCTGTTATGACGGCATTGAGGCCACATAGATAATTCAGGATAATCTCTGTATTTTCAATTGTTTAGAAAAAATTCCACCTGCAAACTTAATTCTGCATTGCATATAAATTAATAAATTCACAAAGCTTCAAGCATTAGGACTTGGGCATCTTCTTGGAGAGGGGACAAGAAAGCTGTTTATCTTAACTACAAAAGTTTCTTGTTTTAATTGAAATTTGCATATTATGCATGCCTTTCTTCAGGCATGAACTTCCTGATTTGTGAGCATACACAGCAGTGTTTATTTTTAATTGTTCTAATATTAAACATCCAACTGAAAATGACCCATATATTCATTTTAAGTTAGAAAGTGGTCATTTTTTGTGATAATTACTTGATACCTTAGAAGTAATACATATCCTCTATGTAAAAGATACATAATTTTCTATATGTTCATAAAATAAATCCATGCATTTTTCTGCTTAAATCCTCTATTTTTTTAAATAATATGTTAGCCTCTTTATCTCACAGATACTTAGTTTATGTTGAAAATTTAATCTTCTATCTTTTTAGTATCATCTAATATTTTTTAGTGTTTCTTACACAATATTTTATATTTTTATAACTCAATTTTTAACATATTTATTAATTACCTGCTCAAAATTTGTGGCAGAGATTAATGATTGCTCTACAGATCTAGTATGTGTTTTATACAGCAATACAATTCCTACATTGTGGTTGGGCATATGGTCAGCTGGAATGTAGACTACATGTGGCCACATAGCCTGTAGGTAGTTGTGATCTTACCTATATACTCTACCCAGTGGGATATGAGGATTGTATCTTTAATGGAAGAAGAATGGCAAATGCCTCTTCTTCCTTTTCTTATTCTGCTACTTGGAACATTGATGTGATATCTAGAAAACTGTTTTGTATAATGATAATCAGAGCCATATACTAGTCCAAGAGATTGAAAAACTAGAAGTACCCTAGTTCTCAGAAGCCATGCAACTATAATACTAAACTTGATCTGCCTGTAGTTGCACTGTGGAGATCCATAAGGTCATGGAAAGGTCATTTCTGAGCTCCTGTCTCAGAACTGATTGAAGATTTCTCTACCTCAACCATTACTGGTTGAAATGCGTCTATGTTCTGCTAATGCGCTAAAATTAGGACTAGTAGAAGACTTTGAGGCATGCTCCTTGAATCTAAAATTTAAGAAAGTGCCAAAAACCCAGTAATCCAGAAAAATATTTAATGCAGCATTGCAAAACTTAAAGTTAATGCAAAATATTTATGAAGAAAATATAAAAATTGTAAATAATGGCAGGGTATTGTTTACTTGTTTTAGTACCTGCAATTATTGCGCATTGGAACAGTCTGTCCATTAGTCTCATAATTCTAAATTTATAAGGGCTGACAGTGACTAGAGAATGGATTGAGCAACAAGGGACTTTATATGTAATAATGTTTTCTTTTTCTTTTTTTTTTTTTGAGACGGAGTCTTGCTCTGTCACGCAGGCTGGAGTGCAGTGGTGCAATCTTGGCTCGCTGCAACCTCTGCCTCCCGGGTTCAAGCGATTCTCCTGCCTCAGCCTCCTGAGTAGCTGGGACTACAGGCACGCACCACCACACCTGGCTAATTTTTTGTATTTTTTAGTAGTGACGGGGTTTCACCATATTGGCCAGGTTGGTCTCGAACTCCTGACCTCATGATCTACCTGCCTCACCCTCCTAAAGCGCTGGGATTGCAGGCGTGAGCCACCACACCCGGCCTAATAATGTTTTTTAATTGTTAGATATTAATTCACTTTTTCATCTGGTCCAAAATATAGGACAACGTTTTGCTAAGTGCACATATGGGCACACATTTTCCTTTTGCCTCAGGTTCTAATGTAGCACTGCAGGACACGGTCCTTCAGCCCCACCCCAGGCCTGCGGGAGTATGGGGCTTTGCGATATCTGCTTGGTTTTTGTTCCTCTTTCAGAAATGGGAACTTTTTTTTCATCTCACTCCCCACCACTTGTTTTCAAATAGTGAGATGAGGTTTTATTCCTCATTCTCATTAAATTCCTGCATGCCTTTGCTTCTAGAATGACAGCAAAGCAGACATGGCTTCAGCTCTAATCACTGTGAGGTGTTCTGATTCCGCATATTATCTGGGATTGTTCATGTTATATTGTGCCCATGTCTGTCTTTTTATTTTTGTGTATTTTGTTAATCATTTATTTGTGTTTAGAAGTGAAGGGGTGCATAAAAAGTGAGGACTTTCTGAGTTACTTTGATCAATGTTCCATATTTTAAGCGAAGGATGAAACAAAAGTCTAGAGAGATGACTTTTATAATGAATCAGCCATTGATGATGCTATGTCACATCTTGTACTTGAATATGTGCTTTTCTTTAAGGCTTCTACTGGAGAATTACTTAGAACTAATTAGAAATTACTAAGAAATAATACTGGGGCACATATATCTAGGGCAATTTACTACACCTCTGGCTGTTCTTCTATTATCAAGAATTGAATAACCTTTGCCAAGTTATTTTTCCCTTGTGGTGGTTGATCTAATTACACAAACCTATAAGAGAAAATGTTATTTATTAGGTGTACATTTTTTTTTACTTTCCTCCTGCAGTGTGATTCCTTCAGTAAAGCTACACTAGCATAAAATTTCTATTATAAGAAACTATTCATTTCTCTGATTCTTTTATCATTTGCTATAAAAGACTGAAAATAGCTGCTTCCATTTCTAATATTTTCTCTAAGTTGCAAAAAACTGCAAAAGCTTAAAATGCCAGTGATTAAGTCTTAAATTAATAATCAACAGCTCATAAGATAAAACATAGTTTGGAGCATATATCATGCATATTCAAAAAATCTTTTAGTATAATTTCATGGTAAATCTATTTACTTTCATGGTTTTTAAATTTAAAAAAATACTTTGAAGAAATCAGGAAATTTTTAAGTAATGCAATATATAGTCTGGATATATTATCATGTCCATTTAAGTAAGTATAGCTTGTTGTTCAAACTTTTTTTTAAGACAAGAAGATTTTCTAATTTTATGTAGAATAAGAATAGCCATTGCCTATAAAAAGAACAGACCTAAAGTTACAAAAGAGTTAATAAGAACAAAAAAAATATGATTAATGTTAGGTTAATATTAATTTTCCCGCCATATTATGACACCTGTGATTTTCTTGAAAACACGTCAGCATAGATTATGATATTGCATGTTCCTTAGGTTAAGCTATAAGCAAAGAGCAGTAAGTATTCCAAAGAATAGACTTTCCCATCAGATACTTCATATTGCACAAGGTGTGATTAAAAAGGGATTTTGACTACCTTGTTCAGCACTTTCTTAATCAACATGGTAAGTATGAGAAATGGGTTTTATTGGTACAAATAGTAACAGATTAATAGGTGTTTTCTGTATTAAAAATGGGTTCTTATTGATAAAGTCAATAAAAAATGCAGATTGGGTAAATTATTTTAGAGATTTTCACTGCCCTTGGCTGAATAGATTATACAACAGCAAGACCTATAGATACTACCTTTATAGACAATGGCTTAGGCTAATCCTCTAAGAGGTCCTGTGCCAGCCTTGATCCTGGGGATTGCCTAATTTTATTTCTTTTAAAACTGTGTTTATTTAATGCATATGTCATGCTGTTATATACATGTATGTGTAATAAAATGATTACTACAATTAAGCAAATTAACCTATTCATCACCTTCCTAGTTACCTTTTTCGTGTGGTAAGAGCACCTCAAATCTACTTCCTTGGAAAATGTTTAGAATAAATTACAGTATTATTAACTGTAGTCTTCAAAATGTACATTTGATCTCTAGACTTATTTGTCCTACACAACTGCAAGCTTTCATCCTTTTGTGTCCGGAATTTGGTGGGTTCTTGGTCTCACTGACTTCAAGAATGAAGCTGCGAAACCTCGCAGTGACTGTTACAGTTCTTAAAGGTGGTGTGTCTGGGGTTTGTTCCTTCTGATGTCTGGACGTGTTCAGAGTTTCTTCCTTCTGATGGGCTCGTGGTCTCGCCGGCTTCAGGAGTGAAGCTGCAGACCTTCGCGGTGGGTGTTACAGCTCTTAAGGCGGCGAGTCTGGAATTGTTCGTTCCTGCTGTCAGGAGTTGTTCATTCCTCCTGGTGGGTTTGTGGTCTCGCTGGCCTCAGGAGTGAAGCTGCAGACCTTCTCAGTGAGTGTTGCAGCTCATAAAGGCAGTGTGGACCCAAAGGGTGAGCAGCAGCAAGATTTATTGCAAAGAGTGAAAGAACAATGCTTCCACATTATGGAAGGAGACCTGAGCAGGTTGCCACTGCTAGCTAGGACAGCCTGCTTTTATTCCCTTATCTGACCCCACCCACATCCTGCTGATTGGTTCATTTTACAGAGAACTGATTGGTCTGTTTTACAGAGAGCTGATAGGTCTGTTTTGACAGGGTGCTGATTGGTGTGTTTACAATCTCCGAGCTAGACACAAAAGTTCTCCAAGTTCCCACTAGATTAGCTAGATACAGAGTGCTGATTGGTGTGTTTACAAACCTTGAGCTAGACATAGAGTGCTGATTGGTGTATTTATAATCCCTTAACTAGACATAAAGGTTCTCCAAGTCCCCACCAGATTAGCTAGATACAGAGTGCTGATTGGTGTGTTTACAAACCTTGAGCTAGACACAGAGTGCGGATTGGTGTATTTACAATCCCTTAGCTAGACATAAAGGTTCTCCAAGTCCCCACCAGATTAGCCAGATACAGAGTTCTGGTTGGTGAATTTACAAACCTTGAGCTAGACATAGAGTGCTGATTGGTGCATCTACAATCCCTTAGCTAGACATAAAGGTTCTCCAAGTCCCCACTAGACTCAGGAGCCCAGCTGGCTTCACCTAGTGGATCCTGCACAGGGGCCGCAGGCGGAGCTGCTCGCCAGTCCTGCACCATGCACCTGCACTCCTCAGCCCTTGGGCGATCGATGGGACAGGGCGCCGTGGAGCAGGGGGTGGTGCTCCTTGGGGAGGCTTGGGACGTGCAGGAGCCCATGGTGGTGGGGAGGCTCGGGCATGGTGGGCTGCAGGTCCGGAGCCGTGTCCCATGGGGACGCAGCTGAGGCCCAGCGAGAATTCGAGCACAGTGCTGGCAGGCTGGCACTGCTGGGAGACCCAGCGCACCCTCTGCAGCTGCTGGCCCAGGTGCTAAGCCCCTCACTGCCCAGGGCTGGTGGCGGCGGCCGGCCACTCCAAGTGTGGGGCCCGCGGAGCCCACGCCCACCCAGGACTCACGCTGGCCCACGAGAGCGGTGCACAGCCCCAGTTCCCGCCTGCGCCTCTCCCTCCACACCTCCCCGCAAGCAGAGGGAGCCAGCTCTGGCCTCGGCCAGCCCAGAGAGGGGCTCCCTCAGAGCAGTGGCAGGCTGAAGGGCTCCTCAAGTGCAGCTAGAGTGGGCGCCGGGCTGAGGAGGCGCTGAGAGTGAGCGAGGGCTGCCAGCACACTGTCACCTCTCACTTTGACCTACATTTCCCCATTTTCTCCCCCTCTCCCACCCTAGATGCCCTCGTAACCACAGTTCTACTCTCTGATTCCATGTTTTTGACTTACTTACATTCTCAAAAACAAGTGAGATCACTTATATGTGTTTTTCTTTCTATGTCTGAATTACTTCACTTAGCATAATGTGTTCCAGGTTCATCCATGTTGTCACAAATAGAAGTTATCTCTTTTTCAAGGATAAATATTTCATTATGTGTGTGTGTCTGTGTGCATGCATGTGCGCACCACAATTTCTTTAGCTATTCTCCTGAGATGAACACTGAACACCTAGGTTGTTTTCATACCTTTGCCATTGTGAATACTGCTATAGTGAACATGAGAGTGCATATATCTGTTTAATATATTGATTTTATTTTATGGCTGGGTACATACCCAAAAGTGAGAATTTGGGGTCATATTATAATTCTATTTTTAATTTTTCAAGGACTCACCATACTGTTTTTATTATCACTGTACCAATTTACATCCACCAGTGTACACTGTTCCTTTTTCGCCACACCCTCACCAACATTTGTTGTCTTTTGCTGCTATCTTAAAAGGTATGGAAAAGAAACAAAATTCTTAGAGGTAAATTTCACCAAGTAATTGAATGATCTGTTCACTGAAAACTATAAAACATTGATGAAGGACATTGAAGATTGCAAAAGAAAATGGAAATGTATCCCATATTCATAAATTAAAAGATTTAATATTGTCAAAATGTTTCTATTACCCAGTGATACACAGATTCAATAAAACTCCTATCAAAATTCTAATGGTACTCTTCACATAAATAGAAAAAACTTCTAATATTTGTATGAAACTATAAAAGGACCCCTAATAGCCAAAACAATCTTGAAAAAGAAAATACAAAATTGGAGTATCACAATTACTGATCTCAAATTATATTGCAATGCTATAGGCTATAGTAATTAAAACAATATGGTACTTACATAAAAATAGCCACATACACAAATGGAACAGAATAGAGAGCCAAGAAATAGAGAGACAAATAGACAAATGCACAAATGGAGCAGAATAGAGAGCCAAGAAATAAACTCAAGTGTGTACAGACCTAAGTTTCCACAAGGGTACCAAGAAGACAGAATGGGGAAAGGATAGCCTTTTCAGATGATGGGAAACCTGCATATATGCATGCAAAAGAATAAAACTAAACCCTTATATATATAATTGAAGTCAAAATGGATTAAAGACCCAAACATAAGACTTGAAACTGGAAAACTACCAGAAGCAAACATAGTAGAAAAGATCCTTAATATTGGTCTTTGTAATTATATTTTCGGTATTACACAAAAAGCTCAGGAAGCAAAATTTAAAATAGACAAATTGGATTGCATCAAATAAAACTTCTGCACAGTAAAGGAAACAATCAAATGAAAAGGCAGTTAATATTCAAAGTACATAAAGAACTCACATAACTCAGTGGCAAAACAAAAACAAGACAAAAAACAAATAATCTAATCACAATATCAGCAAAGGACATTAATAGACACTTTTCCAAAAAGATATAAAAATGGCAACTAGTATATGAAATGATGCTCAACATCACTAATCATGAGGGAAATGTAAATAAAAATCACAGTAAGCTTCACTTCACACCTGTTAGATGTCTGATTCTTATTAGGAAGAGTAGCCAAAGTCTGCCTTGGGAAATTGGGTTGGTGTGGAGTAACCATTTACGTAAGTGGTAGTATATCACCTGAAAGGACAAGGAGCTGGCATTTGCTTGAGGTTAGTGAAGAGGCTGCATGAAGTATTGTGCTTGCCTGCTAGTAAATTTTTAGTTAATTAAATGTATGATAATGTCAGAATACTCTGAGACTTATTTTTACTATAATTAGGAAAACATTTAGAGGAAAGTAGCTAATTATTAATGTCTTCAAAATTTTCTGTTGCTATAATTTTTAGGAAAAATACAAAGTTGTACAAGACAATAGCTTAGGTCACTTTGCTACCCTACAATATTTATTTATTTGACAAATGTTTTTTATTTTTATTTTTTATGTTATTTAATTTTTTTGAGATGGAGTCTCGCTCTGTTGCCCAGGCTGGAGTGCAGTGGCACAATCTTGGCTCACTGCAAACTCTGCCTGCAGGGTTCATGCCATTCTCCTGCCTCAGCCTCCTGAGTAGCTGGGACTACAGGCACCTACCACCATGCCCAGCTAATTTTTTTGTATTTTTAGTAGAGATGGCGTTTCACCACGTTAGCCAGGATGATCTCGATCTCCTGACCTCGTCATCCACGTGCCTCAGCCTCCCAAAGTGCAGGGATTACAGGCATGAGCCACCACGCCCAGCCACGTTTTTTATTTTTTATCATATGTATGATAGGCTGAGAAAATGTCAATGTAGATGATTTCTTTAATGTTTAGTAAAGGAAGATATAAACATTATAAAATATTAGTCATGAAAATAAATGTATTTCATTTATCTCCAGGCATGTGTATAAATTTTATTTTAGTATCTATTTAATACTAAATAAAACTTAACAGTAGTTACTAATGAAAATGAAGATATGTAAAACTTACATTCCAGCATCATAAACTTCATTTAATAATAGTAATTTGTAATGATAACCTTGACTTCTCATGGCCAATCTTGCATGCTTTTAATTATACTGTAAGCATATGTTTACAAACAATGAATAACAAATCCTGATCTTTCAGAAAAAAATAGCTTCTGATATGTTAAAAATAAAATTTGGAAATTTAAATTATTGATCCACTTATAGTGTCTGCCAGAGTTTCATTTGAATATATGTGCTTCTGTTATTCTTGCAATTTGATTTGCTCTATCCTCTCTACTTCACCCTCATTATTCAAGAGCGTATCAACTTGACATATTATTATTACCCTAATCTAACTGATAAGTGCAAAATCTTTGCACGTGCTTTGCATTTAATGAACCGTTGGAAATATTGTGTGAATTCCATTAAAAGCCAACATTGATCACACTGCAAAATCTTATTTTTTTACACACAAAATATAAGTACATACTTAATCCATGTTGTTAATTATTCTCTCTTCTGTTTTTCATATTAAGACAATTTCAAAAATTTATTTGAGGCCTTGTTCTAACAGTTTATTTATGAACACAATTTTAATGGAGTCCTCCCAAATTAAAAGATCATTTCATTCTGTCTTTCAACTATCAGCTATAACATGCAAGATATTTTCTGAAAATGTGCTATGTAAAGGAGATAAAAACCAGGCTGTCAGTAAGGCTGGAATTAGTCTCTGTCTTGCCACTGTCTAACCCTTGACGGTATAAAGTTACTTTAACCTATTTAAGATGTCAGTTTCTTACCAGGAAAATAGCTACAGTTCTGTTTTAATAATACAATATGTAAGGAGCATAAAGGCAATATTTGGCATAGAGCTGAGCCTTCAGTACCCATATCTGTTTTTCTATAGTAACTTTTCTATATATGGTACCTTTCCCTATATAAGTATTTATTTATATTTATGCCTGAGTGAAAGATCCCAGGAGACAACACCATGAGCAGATTAATTTTGATTGTGTATGCAAACTAGTATTTTTATTGACCTTAAATGTACATCTTTTACTAAAATATTATGAGTTCTGACAACTTCACACATTTGTGTAACAGTCACCATAATCAAGATAGAAACTACTGCATTATCCCCAGAAATTCTCTATATCTCACTGTAGTCATCACCTCCTCATCCAATTGCAGCTCCTAAAAACTCTTTTTGTTTTTTGCCTCTATAGTTTTGACTTTCAAGAGGCCACATAAATATAAACGTACAGTTTGTAGCCTTTTATTTGAGACTATTTTGTTGAGGTATTAATGATTTTTTAAAAAGTTGTACATATTTAATGTAAACAATATGATTAATTGTGTGATAAGTATATACCTATGAAACCACCACCACAATCTATGCCGTAAACCTATCAATCACTTTCAAAAGTTTTCTCCGACCCTATTTATTAAATTTATTATCATTATTATTGATTTATGATACTGTAAACCACAAAGAAAATACTAAGCCAGTGAACAACTAATTGGACATCCTCCCCCTTACCTTAACTCAAGCTGATTTCAACACTTCAGGCAGAGATAAAGTCTTTCAACCAATTGCCAATATTCACCTACGACCTGGAAGCCCACCCCTGCCAGACAAATAATATACCATACGTGTGTTGATTTTATGTCTTTGTGCATAAGTTCTGTCTCTCTAAAATGTATAGAATCAAGCTGTAACCAAACCAACTTGAGCACATGTTCTCAGGATCTACTGAGGCTGTGTCACAGGCCATGGTCTTTAACATTGGCAGAAAAACATCGAAATTGATTGAGAGCTGCATCAGATACTTTTTGGTTTATGATAGGAACACCTAACATAAGATATACACTCTTAGTAAATTTTAAGAATATAAAATAATATTATTAACTATAGGCTTTATGGTATACAGTAGATCTCTAGGACTTAATTCATCTTGTACAACCAAAATCTCATACCCTGTGACTAATCCCTCCATTTCTCTCTTTCACCAGATCCTGGCAAGTAACATTTCCCTCTCTGCTTCTATGAGTTTGACTATTTTATATTGCACATATAAATGGCATCATGTGGTTGTTCTACTGGATTTAGCTTATTTCACTTAGTATAAGGTCATCCAGGTTCATCCACATTGTCACAAATGGCAAGATTGTCTTCTTGTAAGGTTCAATAGTATTCCATTGTATGTAAATACCACAATTTCTTCATCCATTCATCCATTGGTGAACATTTAGATTGCTTCTATGTTTTGGCTATTGTAAATCACACCACAATGAACATGGGAGTATAGGTATTTCTTTGATGTACTGATTTTATTTCCTTTGGGTTAATACGGAGAAATGGAATTGCTGAATCATATGATAGTTCTAGTTTTTTTTTTTAATTTTAAGACTCTCCATCATAATAGTTATAGCAATTTACATCCCAACTAATGGTAAATAAAGGTTTCTTTTTCTCCATAAGGGAGTTGCAGGAGGATCCCTGGAGACCAGGAGTTTGAGCAACATAGAAAATATTTTGTCTCTATAAAAAAAAAAAAAACTAAAAGTTAGCCAGGCATAGTGTTGTGCACCTGTGGTCTCAGCTACTCGAAAGGCTGAGGTGGGATGTTTGCTTGAGCCTGGGAAGTAAAGGCTGCAGTAAGCTGTGATTGTGCCACTGCACTCCAGCCTGGGTACAGATTAAGACCTTACCTCAAAAATAAAATAAAATAAAAAATCTACTACATCTATCTATCTATCTATTTATCTATCGATCTACACATATATTTGTGTGTGCAATTGTGTAAACACAGTTTTAATGATCATGACAGTAGTTTGGGGAAAAAAAAGGCAGTAGGTGTTTCATTCTACTTTTTATTATATTTGGTATCTAAAAACCCTGAGAATTTTTTAGTAGTTATCAACATAATAAGGAAGAGAACCAACTCAATATTGAGGGGTCACAATCAATGTATCTATTTCTTTCTATTCAAATGCTTGAATAATAAGGAGGGCAGAAATAATTTTATATTAGATAAATTTTGAACCAAATAAAATTAAAAGCACAAAATTATCTTTCTATACATTTAATAATTCATTACTACTGATTTTAGTAGAAAGCATATGTTGACAAAAGTTTTTAAAAACCATACTCTTGAAGATCATTACTTGGTATTTTTAACAGGAAGATTCAGCATTTAAATAAAATGTTTACATATAATGGCTACTACTTATATTACTGTAATGCATATTGATATTTATAGTAATAATGTAGATATGTGTCAACATTTATCAAATAATAATTATGCATGCCATTTTGATTTCATTTCTTTGTATTGTTAGACTTTCTAAATAATTGCATAACTGTAAAATAATGAAGAGGTAAAAGTAAAAGATAAAACAGACAAAAAGCAAAAAAAAGTTTATTCTAGTTATAAAATTCAGGCAAAATCATAATTATGATATACATTCTCAGAGAAGTAATAACTACCCATGAATAGCATAATATTTAAATACTAGGCTAGGAAACCAATGGGATTATACTGTTAGATAGCGAATTTTTTCATTCAATGAAAGACAATCCAAAAATCTTACCCCTGTTATAAAACTTCACATTCCATTAGATTTCTTCTGGTTCAGGTTTTATGATAGGAAAAATAATATAAACCTTACTATATTTTCACCTTTGAAGAAGAAAAAAGATGGAATATAGCAGAAAGCATAAAAGTGCCTTTCCTATTTTCAGAGCAGTCATGCACTATAAAAATCTGTGATATATAAGACTTCATAATAAAGAACCCAATGTTTATTAAAAAGAAGTATAATTTTTTTCAGAAGTCTAAAGCTTTTCAAAAAATATATTAAATTTTGTTTTATTTTGTTTTGTTTCCTCATTTTCTTTCCATGCTACACTTTACCATTTTTTTAATATCTGGAAATAGACATTTTTATCTGTTTTTTTTTAATTGATGAGGTTACTCTCATCAATGAAGAAGTTTGTAGAACTTCTTGTCGAAGTTGTAGCCATGACACTCTCAAAGGAAGGGCAAGAATTAACAAGAATTAAACACTAACTGAGCTGCTCCTTTTCTCCATATGGAGATGGCTGGTAATTGAACCATGCCTGGGGACTGACCTCCCAGAAGTTTAGAGTAGTTGGAGTTATGTTTTCTTTTCCTATAAAACCTGCAATCAAAATGCAGATTGAAAACTAAATTTTCCTTAAAAGTCACTATCAATTTAAAAGCTGTTTTATTCTTTTCAAATTCTATAAATTACCATAAAGCTCTAAGTCTCATATTTCTGGAATATTTAGCAAAAGTGAAATTGCTTTGTCCAGAATAGCTTTTTTTTAGTTTCTTCTGATGAAAAAATTGCAAGATGAAATTCTAAGTAGACAGTAAGTTATATCGTAATCTGCATTGAAGCTTCACTGGCTCCTTATTAGTTTCATCTGAAGGTATGGGGTTATTTAGGGTGCAGTAAGGTATGGTGAAATTGCCCATGAAATTGTTTCTAACCCTAAATGATAAAGTATAGGAAGAGGAATATTAATTTAGTTTTACCAGAATTAGAAAGTTTAACATGCTGAACATTGAACTTCATCATTTAAGTATTTAAAAAGGCATGACAATATTACCTGAAATCTTTTAATCTGTTATGCAAATATATGTTCAAATTTAGTGTTATACTTAACATGTAGACCTTAGGAATTTAAGGAAGGAAGTAGATGTATCATATCTAAGGGATAGTTAAAATTGTTTTACAAGTATACACATTGAAAATCAGAGTTCTATTATTTTATAGGAATTATTCCCTTGTCACTAGTTCATGAATCTGTGAGGTTCTCCTGATATATTTATGTAGGTTCCAACACTTTTAGGGATGTATTTTCATGTCATCATGTTTTTCTCCTATTAAAGGAAAACACTAGCTAAATTAAATTTAAAAGGGTTAAGTGGAGCAAAGAAAATTTTGTGAATCGGGCAGCCTCACAAGCCAGATTAGACTTAGAGACTTCAGCACAGCCACATGGTGGAAGATATATGGACAGAACAAGGAAAGTGACATACAGAAAATGGAAATGAGGAATAGAAACAGCTGGATTGGTTACAGCTTGATGTCTGCCTTATTTGAACACAGTTTGAACAGTTGGCCACCTTTGATTGGACAAAACTCAGTGATTAGCACAAGAGTAGGCTGCAGTGTGCTTATAACTCCATTTAGGTTATAGTTCACGATGCAAAGAGAAACATTTAGGCTGAACTTAAAATATGTAAGGAGGCAGCTTTAGGCTATACTTGATTTAATAATTCCCCCCCTTTGGTCAATTTTTTCAACTATGAGAGATTGACCAAAATTTTAATCAGTAATGTCACTCTCGCCATTGTAAATGCACTTATTCAATCTTGAAACCCACTGAGAAATAGCAAGCAGATCAGTGGGTTTGGTAAGGGGAACAAGGACTTCAGGTTATTTTTTTGTAAGGGTTACAGTAAAGGGTAGCTGATTATGCTGGAATGGACTGTTTACAGGAGAAAACAAAACCTAGTTTGTTCTAGGATCTACATGTTTCCTTAAAGTTTCAGTTTGATTTTGTCACATTTAGCATGAGTGACTCCATTTTGGTTTGGTCTGGTCTATTGGGGTCTAGTGCATGTGCTTAGTCCAAAACAATGGGCTCCCACTATTTTGTTTAAAAATTTTCCCCTTTTGGTTAGGTTCTCAATTATGTGAGAGTGTAATTCAAACTTAGGGCCTTAGCACCACTCTCAGTTACCATCATTTTGGATTTCTCATCTCAGCATGTCATTCATAGGTTACAGTGCCCTCATGATCACACATCTTTTTCAGCTCTTGTCATTCCCATTAAAGAGAGACCATTTGACCTTCTAGAGATGTCTGTATGCAAACATTTAATACTTTTGAGGGAATATAGTGCACCAAGAAGATTATTATTATGACTATCAGGAGGATAATACCAAGAGCTTGGGGTATGCTCCTTATGGTGGGTCCCCATAAACCAAACCAACTAAAATCAAATAGATCAAAGAATAAGCTAAAGAATCTACTCACTTTAATTAAACAGTCTCTTCAATAATCCCGTACAACTGAATCTCTATAATATGCACTATGATGTAGTTCTCCATGGGCAACAAGTGCCACCAGCTGCACAGATACTTCTGTTTAGCCAGTAAGTAATCTAGAACAATAAAGCAATTCTATTATTTAGCATAACTTTCACAAGATAATTTAAAGTCTGTTGTGTAACCATAACCTTTAGAGTAAAATCTGCTTTAAAGCCTATCATCAGTGGTAAATTTTCAATCATTGCCTCATTTACTCCTAACCATGGGGGAAAAAAAAAAAGAAAACCTAACAAATGATGCCCTTCTAGAATAGTGAAGACCTCCTGACAATGTTCTCCTTAACCCATGATATAGGTTAAGACAAGTGGAACAATGTTCTGTTTCTCACTAATTATCAGGCAACATATGTACTATTAAAGCTTTTCACCTACATTGGGCCTTCATCTTCCATCTGTCAAGGTATAAAGTTATCCATGCATAATGCTGGCTGCAAACTCCTTCACAAAATATATATATATATATATGCCATGAGTGCACCCAACAGCACCCTTTCCACTTCTATTGTTCATAGATGAATAAAAAAGGGGAAAAAAAAGAAAGATAAAGAGTCTCATGATAGTAGAGAAGTCTTGATTTCTTGATCTTGGGAAAAAGTTATTCACTTCAAGGATGCCACCTTCTTTTGGGGAGAAACTTCCCTGGCTAGCTTTACCTTAATGTTTTCCAGTGGGTGTACAGTTCCAAGAGTGTGGAGGGACCCTTCTCAGTTGTGAGATTATGAATCCAAGGTTCAAGTTCCCGAAGTTTTGCTGCAGTGTGAATAGCAAGGGCAGTGATTCTCTGATGTTCTCCAAAGATTCAGTCTTTGCATTCTAGATTGTGAAGGGGACAATTGTCCTCAGACAGTAAACCATGAAAAGCTCTCTTTACCTGGTGAAAATACACTGTGGAATAGTGAGCTGCTATTATAACATCAGTCTTCTTGCATGAGAAAGCTCTAATACAACCGGAAGACATGCATTAAAAATGACAATTGAATGAAACCCCTCTATAATTGTTTAAATGGCCCATCAGGTAGCAGAATGCACATGAAATTTTGATTGTCTTCCCAGGAATATGAGTTTGACAAACCAAACATTGGTCATAAACTATGTAAACTATTTTAGCCATCTATAAGTCACTATATATATATATTTATATATATTTATTTAATTTGGATCATTTTACTTATTCCATGATGAGTCATGAAATGCAGAACTTTTAATAACAAAAGCTTTAAGGACTCAGGAAGGACAAGGCAGCCATCCTGGTCCTCCATGAGTCCATGCTTAACATTGTACTTAGTCCTCTTGAACACCAGTTGTTTTTCCAGTTTAGGGGTGTAACACTGATAACTGATGGGTTATCATAAGTAATCTGACTTAGACCATGGAGTTCATTCAGATTGTATAGCTACACAATTTCAATACTGGTTGATTCAGCATGAAAATTTGCCAAAGTATTTTCTCGATATTCAATTAATTTGATTCTACTTGAGTTAGCGGTTTTATAAACCAGTCAGTCTCGTCATTAAAGTCCTAGGAATTCTTAACCCAATCCAAATGATATGATTCTAAAGTTATTAGAAACCTGCATTCAAGAGTGTTTTTCAGGGTTGTTTTCATTCTTTCAGGAACTCCTTAAAGACTCTATATTCTAAAATTTTGTATGCTTGTGAAGTTTTCAGAAATTGCATCAAAATTAAGCAATTAACTGTGGAAATGACTTTAAACAAGCATTTTAAAGACACAGTTGATTAAAAAATTTCTTTATTTCTGTGGTCTACAATAACAACATTATAACCATAAGTATGATTTATAGTGCATACTCAGACATATTAGAATTTTAGAAATCCCATACAATTTTGGAACATATATTAATGACATTCATTAAATATAACCTGAAGAAGGTTAAACATTATTCCTTGACAATGCTTCCCATGTAACTTAACATGTCAAATAATCCTGCTTACCTCCCTACAGAGGGCTTCAGTTGCCCTCTTTAGCATCTCAAAGTTAGAGGTCAAAGAAGACTTAATTTTGATGCTGAAATATGATTTTGGGAAGCCTATCAAATACGTTAAATGTTTAAAACACTTGAACAAAATAGGATCACTGGTCACCATAAAACAATAGTTGTTCATTTAACCGAAGTGATAATTTTAAAAGATTTTTAAAGGCAAAAACCTGTACTCTGATAAAAAAGACCCAGTTTTCCAAACAATCAAAAGACCTAAGACAGCATGAGACAGAATCTGTCTCTTCTTTCCTCTGTCTTTTTCACTCTTTTGGCAGTTTACTCAAAAGGTGAATGAAAATACTTTACCATGTGTTATTAAAACTACAAAAAATTTTTGTTCAAAAGAGAAAACCAAGTTTTCTTTTTGTATTAGTGTATTATCAAAACTAAAATTAATTTTAATAAAAACTTATAAATAAATGTACCAAATCTGTCATCTTTTAACCACACAGGATTTCCATAAACCTTTTGTTTTACATTTTTCCCCAACTTTCTTTGTTTATTGTGTTTTATCTATTTTATTACTCTTTCAACTTGAAACTTTTAAGTAACTTTAAACCAGAAAACATTTTAAACACACATTTTTATGCCTTCATAACATTCCCCATTGAACACATACCTTGGTTTTGTTTATACACTCTGTGTACAGAATTGTCTCATATCTAGTAGTTTTTAACTTTTATTATCTCTATTTTTTAGTGAAAAACCTAGAAAGTAATTTTGAACTATTTTATATCAGTATTAGTAGATAAAAACCATTTTATATTTTTTAAGAAAAATAGTTCTTCAAATTGTTTATTGACAGATCTATTTAGCTTTTCTATATCATGTAAAAATAACATGTGAAGGTATATAGACTTAAACTCATGTTTAATATCTACATTTCAATATCAACTTACAGATGACTCAGACATTTTATAATTATCTGTTACTTAATTTTACATAACATGACTCTAAAATTTTAAATTACTGAAAATAATTTTGAAATTGACACAGGTAGCCTTTCTAATGTCTTCCCCTAGGCATTCTAGGTCTCAGGTAGCCACAGGGGACCCAAGAGGATTATGAAATTCAAGGCCTTTCTGAATCCATAAGGACAGAGAACAGAGCCATGAAGACTATATGTGGAGAATCCAACCCATCCCAAAATAGCCAGGAGGCAAACAGGAAAAGCAGAGGAGGAAGCAGCCATGTTGGGCTTGATTCTGGCTGGTATAGGCGTAGAAAATGGTATAGAAAATGTCTTCATACCTCATCATGACTACCTATTTAGATCCCTGAATCCAGAGACTCTAAACCAAAGACATAAGCTCACAGTCAAATGAAGCAAGTATCTGTATTTAACTGATAATTTTGAAGCCATTTTTACTTTACCAACATTTTAAAAACTAGCTTTATTTACTAAATATTATCACGTATAGACACACAACATATAGAAACACAACATATAGCATAACACATATAGACACACACACATAACTCATATAGACATACAAACACGCAGAAGCTTTCATAAAGGATTTTCATTTGGTGGCTTTTAAATAATTCCCACTCTTACACCCCATTTGGTCTACCAGTCTTCTAATTACCTGTTTCTTTGCCCTAAGGTATTGTTAACTAGGCAACAATTTGCATTTCTAAAGGGACAACTCTTAGGTGAAACAAATACATATATATGTAATTTCATAAGCATAGAGCTAAGATTTTAGGCCTAAATATTTTATTATCATTTGCACAAACCAAAGGAAAAAATGACTCAAACAAAATGTCACTTAAGATGGCCAGAAAAGCGCCTTAAACAAAGGTATGACTTATTATGTAAATTTAAAAGAATTTTACAAGTTTCTAATATACATAGGCAGACATCCTTAAAAATGGAGATTTCCTTTATAGATGTAAATTTCTTTTACAAAAGTGTTTCAAGATAACAAATTAAATTTCAGAAAGGTGTATTTTAGTTTAACAGGGTGTTCCTTTAAACTTAGCTACTGTTTTTTATCTAAAATTACTGAGTTCAGGGTGGAGTCCACTAAGGACTAGGGCCAAGAAAGCATTTTCTATGCCTGGACTCAGCATGGATAGATCTGAAAAAAAGTCAAGCCTTCTTTACCTGAGGGACTACATTTTATTATCACTTAGGATAGCTTTCTTTCCACCTTTGTTGTGGGATAGTAATAAGCCAAAAGTTTAGCAGGTTTAATTTTTCTTATCAATTAGTCTCTTTAGCTTTTTATTTGCCTTTTATAAAGTCTTTGCTTGAAAATACTGGTATATTTTTAGAAGTTTCTGCATATCAGTAGTCATTCTTACATGAGACTAAAGGTTTGGGAGCCCTCATTTTCAAATGCATTTCTTTAGTGCAGTACTGTTCATTTGGAATATTCCACTGTAACTAATCTTTAGTAAGATTTTGTCATCTCTATAAGACCTTGCTGCTTCCAGGGCCTAATACCTATGCATGTATAAGCTGGAAGGAACTTAGTTATTTAGAAATTAAGGATCCTATTTTTACCACAAATATTTTCCAATGATCAATTAGCCAAAGATCAACTTTTCCCTACCCAAGTGTGCAAGAAAAATGAAACAAAGTGGATAGAACACAAAAATTCCTACAAATTTCCAAAAGACAAATTTTACACCCCCTGCAACATTGCCATTTACTACCAGTTTCTTTCTATTCCAGTCAGACATAAGAGGTTTCTAACTGGATCCAAGCCAGTTAATTATCAGGTCTAATCTGATCCTGGACCCAGTCCAGTTTCTGTTATGACTTCCAAACCCAGTTTGGATCAGAATTGTGCTCAAAGAAACTCAGAGAACTCAAAACACAATCAATTCAGCTTCAGAATCTGAGAGAGAACTTACCATAGTCCCCAGCTGCTCCAAGAGACCAAAGGACACAGTAAGACTGGCAGGTACCTCGGATGGTCACTCAGTGCTCATGGGAGTCATTAGAAGCTCTACTTTGGATCCCAATTCTGACACCATCTGTTAAAAGAAAAACTTTAGCTGAATTAAATTTTAAAAAGTTTAATTGAGCAAAGCAATATTCATAAATCTGGAAACCCCCTGAGCCAGAGTAGGCTCAGAGACTCCAGCACAGCCATGTGGTAGAAAAATATTTATAGACAGAAAAGGAAAGTGGTGTACAGAAAATGGAAGTGAGGTATAGAAACAGCTAGATTGATTACAGCTTGGCATTTGACTTATTTGAATACGGTTTGAATTGTTGGTCACCTTTGATTGGTCAATATTCAGTGATTGGTACAAAATTAATCTATGGTGTGTTTGGAACTCCATTTAGCTTTTAGTTCACAATGTACAAAGAAACCTTTAGTCTGAACTTAAAATATGTAATGATACAGCTTTAGGCTAAACTCTATTTAACACTGCTTACTTTTTAAGTGCCCTTAGACTGTATCATTTTGGACAAAATGTCTCTACTGTTGATGAAAAGAGTCAAACTGTAAAATATTCGAAGAGATTTATTCTGAGCCAAATATGACTGGCCCATGGCCCATGACATAGCCATCAGGAGATCCTGAGAACAGCTGCCCAAGGTGGATGGGGCACAGCTTGGCTTTATACATTTTTGGGAGACATGAGACATTAAATAATATGTGTAAGGTGTATATTGGTTCAGTCAAGAAAGGCAGGACAACTCAAAGTGGGGCTTCCAGGGAATGGGTATATAAGAGACAAATGATTGCATTATTTTGGCTATTTGATTAGCCTTTCAATGAATACACAATTTACATGTGACTTCTGGTGGGGGGTAAAGGAATAGTCATTGATGCCTTAATCTGGGTCAGTGAATCTGCATTTTTACATAAACAATAGGGCTGAGAAAGCAATTAGATATGCATTTGTCTTAGGTGAGCAGAGGGATGACTTTCTGTCTTACACCTGTGAAGATAAGCTATCAATTTACTTTGCCAGGGTGAAATGCAGCAAAACTATTTTTAGAGTAAAAATCTTGAGGCTCACAAGAAATTTCCTTAATAAAATGGGAGGAATGATTGCCTGATGCAGTTCCCAGCTTGACTTTTCTCTGGTTTAGTGATTTTGGGGTCCCAAGATGTATTACCCTTTCATACTACTATTTTGCATATTGCATTAAAAATGCCATTTACCAATGTTAAGTACTGGGTAGATTTTCTCCCTAAAATTTGATTCAAGAAAACTTGGGACAACTAGACCTCAATATAAGGTTACCACATTTTTATGATTATCTCAAGCTCTGCACCCCAGTGATAATCCTCATTTCTCTGTTCTTATCTAAAACCTATATGCTCCTTAAACATTACTTTTGTTCACTTAAGTTCTTCTGCATTGTGGATTTGTAATGCAACATTCTTTTCAATTGATTTTCCTGTACATGATAGCTTAACTACATATACCTGTGTTGTTTGTTCAGCTCTCTCCTCCAGGGCTGTTAGGTTTTTCCTGGGTAATTTTGTTTTATTTTAAGCACACTCTCTAGTGACAGCAGATGGCAATGTCAGAGGAAGATTGTGGAGAAAATATGAAACAATTAATTTACAGTGTTTGGAATTATGCTTAATTCAGCTCAGTGTCCCCAAACTTATGTGATCAAAAAGTATAATTACAGTTGATTTATTGAGATTTATGTACAATAACAGCAACAATTAAGATATTTGTTTGGCCGGGCACAGTGGCTCACGCCTGTAATCCCAGCACTTTGGGAGGGTGAGGGGGGCGGATCATGAGGTCAGGAGATCGAGACCATCCTGGCTAAGATGGTGAAACCCCGTCACTATTAAAAATACAAAAAAAATTAGTCAGGCGTGGTGGCGGGCGCCTGTAGTCCCAGCTACTCGGGAGGCTGAGGCAGGAGAATGGCGTGAACCCGGGAGGCGGAGCTTGCAGTGAGCCGAGATCATGCCACTGCACTCCAGCCTGGGCGACAGAGTGAAACTGCATCTCAAAAAAAAAAAAAAAAAAAAAAAGATACTTGTTTTTTGATCTGTTGAGAAATATGTGTTGTTTTTTAAAAAGATAGATTAAAGTATATTCTAGCTGTTATAAACCTGCATTCTGAAAATTCTACTCAGATTTATACTTTGTTATTAATATAATACCCAGAATGTTTCCCTAAAGTAGTACCTGAGTGATATTTTATGTACAGGTCTGTCAATTAAACTAGTATACATAAATTAAAAACTAAATACTTAGAACATACTTTGCCTTTTTGATAGTCTCTATTTTGTTCATTGTTTTAATAACATAAATTGATTTGAAATTAGTTGATTTTTTGGAAAAGTTATTAGATAAAATATTTAGGTAGAGTACAACCAAAATAAGGCAGTGGTTTTATAAAATTGCCAAAGCTGTATGTCTAATGAAACAATTGTAATATATGACTTATAGGTTGCAATACTATAACACTAACATAAAGTATCTATAAATCCTAGATCAATGTATTACATTTTTTTCTACTTCATACACAATTTAATCACAATAAGGACATATTAGGGCAGCTTGGAGCTATAGGAATGTCAAATAAAACTAATAAAATTGATATTTCAGAAAGATTCATTTGTAACAATTTGCTGGGCAAGATAAATAGAAACTAAGAGAAACAGGGAAGCAAGAGAAAAGATATGACTTTATTATATTAATTCAGGAATAAATTGATAACACTATAATTTTGACCTCCCTTCCAATATTTTCACATCAAAATATACTACCTCTGCATATTTTTCTCTAGTCATAGTTTTCATGAATCTGATTACTGTTTAAGAGCTCCCTAAATTTTCTTGCTCACTATAAAGTTCAGAAATGCTTACAGGTTATATTTTCTTCCACTAATTTAAAATTCTCCCCCAAGCTATCACCTTATTTTTAAAAATTTAAGACCACTTATAACTGTACTCCACAATTCCCAGATTTTAGTACAGTTGACATATGGCAGTTTGTTCTTAAATCACAAAACAAATTATTCAAATATTGCACTTCTTGTTGACATGGGTAATTATGTCCAACACCAAATCCTCAAAACTAAAGCCCAAAGCAGGCTATTTCAATAGCATAATGGAAAGATATATAGAACAATATTCACTTATATTATATTTAGATTGGGAATTTGATTATGGGTTATAATGGTACCAAAATGTTAAAGGAGTCTTGTGAGATAAGGCATACTTATCTACATACAAATAAAAGACTAGGAAAGAGATCACTAGTGTAATGGCTTATTGGTTAACATCAAATGTATTCACTAAAAAAGAAAAGACTCTACACATCATACATTGAAAGAAATAAAACATAATCTAAATGTAACAAATCATAAGTAAAAGCCATACTGGGAAACAAACCATGTTATTTAAAGTAAATTCAAACTTAATTTATTTTTATATACATTTGGTTGAACTGCTCACTTCATACAGACATAGTATCAAATTAGTGAATACTAGAGCAAATTCTAGTAAGAGTTAATATGGAAAGACTTTAGGTGCTTGACTTGACATAAGCACAATTACACCAACAAATACAAACTTATTTTTAAAATAAAATAGTCAATTATAGTGTTTTCCCTGAATACGGTTTACATGACTTTAGTTTATCAAAGTAGTGACTGACACATTTCTCAATGGAAAGGTAGAAAATCTCATCGCTGTTATGAAAATATTCCCAGCAAAATGTGTTCCCAATTTCTTTTCAGCAAAATATGTATTGATGTATGATTTTAAATGTAATGAAGTGTTGAAATTCTTTACCATTGACATCACAGTGCTGCATTTTATCATTTACTAGCTCCAGGCACAAAAGCAATACCTGAGACCCAATTGTCCATTCTTGGCTAACACTGACTTATGTAACTAACAGCACAAATATGTGCACTTAATATACTTACCTTAAACCAGAACTCCCAATATAAAAATCAACTTTAAATTTGTCAACATTTTTTTAAAGCAGTGACAAGGTAGACTTTCATTTAAAAATAATAAATAAAACTCTTCTTGTTATGCCGATTTTTGAGATAGTACAGGTCTACTATCTTTCAGTGTGAATTACTGTGTCCTTCTCTCAGTAGATCTGGTAACACCTCAAGATGTAGTCAGCTCTCATTACTCATGGTAGTTATGTTTTATGAAGTCACCATGAACACGGAATTTAAAAATATTGAATGACTGCTTCTGGGAAAAAGCAGGGTTAAGTTTATGCAAGCCTTGAGTCACAACATGTTCCTCAACCAAAATGTCATTTGTGTTATATAGGTTAATTTGCCTATGTCCTTATTAAACAAGGCAGTATTTAATCATCAGAACTGAAAACCTGCTCTTCCACCTAATCTTCCTCCTGTATAATATTTATCAGGCATTCTAAATTATTTTATGAAGTCTCCAGATCTGTAGAAACCACCCTGTCTGTTAAACCTTCAAGTTTAACATTTTTCAGACCATGCTGCTTTCAAAACATGTAAGACAGTCAGCATTGGCCAAGAAGGATTTAGCGTTTTCTTGACCCTGATTAACATGACTGTATATACATATATATATATTTGGCTTTAAGAATGACAACAATGCTGTTCATTACACATTTTTATGTGTGTCATCTCATGAATTTACAAATTTGGCAGGTTTTCCATCTTTTCCATGTCTTTCTCATGCATTGTAGATGTTATTTTAGCACTTTGTGGAGCAGCCTCATGTACAGATCAGCAAATTTCCTCTTTATTTTTCTGGGTATACATGGTGTTGATTTACTAACATTGAGATAACTGTCAACAGCTTATAACTCATGCCTGAATGAAAATTATCTAACATATATTTTCTCCATATGGCACACATGGATATACATGAACATTAAATAGCACTTTAGCACTATGCTTGGGGACCATTTTAAACAGCAAAATCACCAACAAAAAGCACAAAATGTAGCACCAAATAGACTGTAAAAAGGACACTTGTTTAAAGTATGAAAACTAAAACAAGAAGGCAGAGTATTGCCTTGTTCAATTTCAGTTGCGAATAAGCACATTTACTGATTCAAAATTTTTGAGGTTTTGAGCATGTCTGCAAAGGACTGAGAAAATTCATGAGTATTGATTTTGAAGTTACACATAACTTTTAGTGAGTGGGCCAATTCACAGAATCCATGAATAATGAGGTTTGACTGTATACAGGTAAAGTAATGTCTATACTAACTAGAACGTCTAATACTCCAATTGAATTATCTTGGGAGGAAATTGTTTATAGTGAATAATAAATATAACATTTATATTATAATTGTCTCTGTGTTAAGCATTTTAAATTCAGCTTTTAATTAAATCTTTATAACAACCCTATATGTAGACAATATTGCATCCATATTTTTTGAAGAAACTGAGTCATAAAAGTTAACGTTTATAAGACCACCTGGCTCATGAGTGATGGTGCTAGTATTTAAACACATGTGGTATGATTTTAAAGCCTACAGTATTTGCCACACAGGTACAGTGCGTTAAGAGTCCTTGAAAACATAAGGGCTGATAGAAACATTTAAAGGCAAAATGATAATAGTGATAATAAACATATATATTATATTAAATATATATCTATTTAATTACATAACATAAAGGGAATTAGGCCCCATAATGGAAGCAGAGCTGGTCACAGATCAAATTCAATAACCTAATTAATAGGAGATGTCATTAAATAAAATGAGAAGAAAGCATGGACACTTTCTTCAAAGTCAAAGAGCTAGTCTGAGGTCGTGGCTTGTGGGACTAACAAAATAGGTCAGGCCAGGGAGTATGAAACACAATTGTTCTGATGTACCATGTTGTGTTCAGACAAATCATAGCGTTTGCCCTGCAGGAAGGAGTTTTTCTTTTGGTACATAGCCTCATATCTGATCAATGTGGCTTTGCCAGACTGGCCCAAGTACTTTATAAACCTTTATGACACAAACCATGTTACTTTAATTATACATCAAAGAATCAAATGTACTCATTTTTCATTGCCTCTAGCAAAGAATTGACTCAGTGGTATTACCATCAAAACTGTCAAGATACCACAACGTGGCATCTGCAGCACCAGATGGTTTTTTGTATTAGGATAAGATATTGCTCTTCCAGAGTTGACAAGAAGAGTGTTATCATAAATACTGAACAAGAGATACCCATGCGGTATGTGCTATGATTTAATTATGGTCATGGAAATCCTTAGAAGAATTCTAAAATTAGTACACATTTTAAAAGTATGGTCATGGTTATAGATGTGTATATCCTAAACACCAATTATAACAGCAAAGGGATGGTTACTGTTAAGTTGCTTACCAAAGGTCTATTCTGTAGATGATACTGCTCTTGCATAATACATGATTGATTTATCATTACCATCTGGAATAATCTCTTTAACAGATTCAAAGTAGGTTCTATGCTATCATGAACTCCTATACATATATTTTAGCATAGATGAATAATATTTCTGTAGCAAAATTTGTCAGCATATAAAACAAAGATTTTGCAGGAGTGGCCAATTTTCTGTATCCTTGTCAAAGAAAAAAGTAATGATTTTTCTTTTTGTCAAACTAATTATCATTCCAAAATAGTGACTCACAGAATTTGTATACCCTTTTTTATGAATGTGGTGGCACATCATCTTTTCATGTTTCATGTTTGTTGGGACTTTGTCTTCTTACGTTTCTATTTGTCGTGTTTTTCCTAAGCAGATTTTTTTTTTTGCTTCCCTTATTGATTTGTAAGGACACTTTATATAATATATTCTAAATATAAGCCATTTTTCTGTTAATTATAAGCCACAGGTTAAAGCAAAGTTCTGGAAGTTCATGCACTTTGCGGTGGGGAGGAGCCTGGCCCCTCCTCTTCCTGTGTGGAACTGGGGATTTGAATGGCCAGGCGGGAAGCTCTCTTGCAGGGACTGTGGCCTAGCGAGAGTCCCTGTTTCCCCCTTTTCTTTCTTTTCACTCAATAAAACCCTGCTTTACTCACCTTTCAAACCGTCTGTGAGTCTAAATTTTTGTGGTTGCAGGACTTTTCCTTAGTTCAGCTAAATGCAACCATTGCATACAAAAAAGTTTGGTAATACCTAAGGAGACTATGAAGAAAACTAGCATAATAATGACCTAGTAGCTTACCACTACCCACTTCTATGTATTTTCAACCCATTAACAAATATATTCTGTTTGGAAAGTTTCATGTTCTAAACTCTCTCTGTAAAAAGTTTTCCAGATGAATTAATCCTTTCAGTTTATTCCTCATTCTGTAATATTGGAGCAGTTTTGTAGTATTAATTATAACATATATCTTGATTGGTTTTTACAAATTATAAGAATTCTAGTGTGAAGCCTTTACTATGTCTAAATATAGCTAAAAATATGTGGTTTCATGGAATGAGAACAAGAGAAAGCACACACATGAGCTTCTCTTTCCTATGCATGAGATTAATCTTTGGTGTCTTCACTACAGAGGAGACGATATATAGATAAGAAAAAAAAAATCAAGATAGGGAAGAGGCTACAAGAAAAATATAAATTATTGCTGGTATATCTCTTGAGCCCAGCCAAATGACAATAATTTTTGGAGTGAGAAAGTCTTGAAAGAGATGTAGAATATTATGTTTTTATATAGAGATGTAGAAACTTACAGCTGTGGGTTTAAACTGATAAGACCTGAATTCTTAGATCTGAAGCAGATATGGGCCAGCATAAGATAAAAAAAGAATTTTCACCGTAATTAATCTTTATTTAAATCACAGAAAGGATTTGAAAGATTCTGAGGTGAACAGAGGAGAAATCACAAGTATTAGGCATTATGGCTATTCTGTGTGTAATAAAAAAACATGACAGATAATGAAAACTTACCCTTATCTCATTTTAGCCCATGGATTCATCTGGCATGGAGATTAAACCACTGCTTTTTTATATCTTACTTCTTTAGAAAAGTAAAACCAAAGTGAACTTAATTTTGAAAAGGTCATACTACAACCAAAATGCAATAATCTGGATAACTCAGTTTAAGCATAAGATAATGGTACACTTTAGTTCCTATGACCCTACATAATAAATGTAACAAAAGTCAGGCTTGGCATACTTGTGAAAGAATGAAACTAAAATTTTGATTTTAGAAGAGTACAGCTCCAAGCAAAATATCTGATCCTTGAACCATAGATCTATTTTAAAAGATCCACAAAAGATAGATAAAACAGTCCTAGACAAAATAAGTTTTGACCCCACACTTTTCCTATTACTTTATTGGAGTTCCAAACATGCTTAGTACATCACTTTTATAGTATTGTATTTCCTGTATTTTAAAGAAAGCAGAGTTTGAAATTGTACTTGCTGGATTTCTGACCCAGTCAATGTACAGACTACTCTAAAAATCTTGAGAATTATAAGTCTTTATCTTCATAGCTTTTATGTAATATATGTATACAGTTGGCCCTTGAACAACATAGATTTGGATTTGCCAAGTATATTTATGTAGAGAGTTTCTTCCACCTCTGCTATCCCCAAGACCTGAAACAGCTGGAACAGCCCCTCCACTTCCTTCTTCTCAGCCTGCCGAATGTGAAGATGAGATGAAGATCTTTATGATAATCCACATCTACTCATTCAATAGTAAATGTATTTTATCTTCCATATGATTTTCTTAGTAGCATTTTCTTTTCTCTAGATTATTTTATTATAAGAATATAGTTTAAAAACATATACAACATATGTGTTAATTTACTATTTATGTTATCGGTAAGTCTTCTGGTCAGCAGTAGGTTATTAGTAGTTAAGTATTGGAGGAGTTAAGTGTTCTACACAGAGATTAGACTGCGTTGGGGTTGGCGTTCCTTAACCCTGTATTGTTCAAGAGTCAACTGTAGTTTTTTCTCTGGAATATATTAACATCGAAAAAAACTAATACGTTATTTTCATAATGTAATTCTATTCTGTGGTCTTAAACTGACTGTGTTAGTTTTAAAAAGTCACTTAAATTGTCTGAAACTTTTTTTACCTATAAAAGTAAATTAATAATCCTCCTACTGCTCTTTAACATTTATTAAAAATTTACTGTTTGCTAGACATTGTGTTAAGTGTTATATACAGATGAATTCATTTAATTCTCACATTAAGTCTGTGAAATTAAAAACTACCTTTTTTACAGATGGAGTAGCTGAGGTGCAGAGTTGAAATACTAAACAAAGGTCACATACTAATAAATGGTTGAACAGTATTTGAAATAAAAATATGACTTCTTTTAGATTCTTAGATTTTTAACACTATTTTTACACTTCTTAGTATTGGACTGTTGTAAGAATCAAGAAATGAAAAATCTTTTGTAAACTTCGAAAATAGTTATCTGCTGTGTATACTGAGGTTGTTGTTATAAAGGCATCAGCTATTAGCCAATTCCTCTAGAAAAATAAAAGGAAATTTTATAAAATAATGACATCCTTTTGCAAAGCATTAGCAAAGAATATGGGATGGAAATATTTAAACTTACAATATAGATGGAGAATATATGTGTTTGTGTGTGTGTGTACGTGTGTGTGTATAAAAGTTACTGAGTTAGTTGCTAATTACATTTTGGAGTTATTATTATGAAAAATATATTAATGTCCTTGTGATCATGACTGCATTCTAGTGTATAAAGAGCAAACACAAATGACCAAAAGTGAAAGGCAGATACAGTAAATATGTGAATCAGAATATGTGAAAGACTATCAATTGTTATACATCTATAGAGAAATGGAAGAAGAGGTTTGTTAAAATTTGTTCATATTCACTAAGTCAACATTAATAAGAATAGATTCTTGACCACTAAATATAACACATCTATCATCCTAGATTGGCAGTGTAAAGCTTCTGGGCTACCTTAAAAGAGTCCATGTCATATAAATCTGTTAAAATAAATAACATATAAGTTTAAAATATCTTAACCTAGGAAATTGTTGATGCCACAAAAATTAACGCATAGTTTAAAAAGAATTTTTTACCTGAAGCATGCAGTTCAATTTTTTTTTCAGAAATAATAGTTTATTTGAAAATATGACATACTTGAGAATCGCTGTACCAGAATTTCATATACATTTTAAAATTCATAACAATTAAAATCAACTATTGAAAAGCTTGCATATAGGAGAAAAATTATTTTTTACTGATTATACTTTTAAGACTATTAGCTTATATAAAATGTGCTTTTTATGAGAAGTTAAAAAGAAGAGATAATATTCAGCCTAGTGAACCAATCACAAGTCTTTCAAAAGAATATAACCCCTATCCCAATAAAAATAGTTTAAGACATTTACTTCTTGATTTAAAAAATACTTAAATGCTTAGTTGGCATGAAAGAATAAAGTTCCAACAGTCAAAACGAATAAGGTAAAAACATTATAGAGAATAATATCAAAGCCCTAAATGATCAAAGAAGACAATAAGTATACCATATGATTTTAAGAAATAGAATAAACATGATTACAGATACTGGCAAGTGATTTCAAACCCTTTATTCTATGCATTATGATATAAAAATTTACTCAGGAATATTTTGGAGCTTGTAGCAATGAACACACAAACAATGATTTTTTTTGAAATATTATTGCCCTGAATTTATTCCATATGGCTCCTGTTGTTATACCATATTTCCTTTACTATCTCTGAAAAAGATAAATCTTTACATTTAATCTTCACATTTTGTTATCAATTCTTACACCATAAAAATTATATAATTAATTATCCTCATTGTCTTTCCAACTGATCCACTCTGGTATCCCAGTAGGTCATTGTGTATTTCTTTAAATACATAAATAAAGTGTTAGCTCAAGTTGCTAACACTTTATTAGGAATGCTTTCATCTCTGCCAATGAGGCATATTGGTCCGCAGTTCTTTTTAAATCTGATATAGTTTTCTAGATTTGATATTACTGTAACACTGGTCTTATGAATTGAGTTGGCAAATGTTCCAACCTATATTATTTTCTGAAAATAAAAAGTATATGGTTGGTATTTTTTCTTCCCTAAACATTCGACAATTCACCAGTGAAGCCATCTGGGCCTAGAGTTGTCTTTGAAAGTTTCTTATTGTTGATTCAATTCCTTTTGAGTAACAGAAGGTACTCATATTTCTTCTAGAGTATGTTTGTGTAATTTGTGTGTATGTGTGTGTGTTTTACAGATAGAAGAGGTATTAGTGCAATTTTATTACGTGAGGATATTTTCCATAGTGGTGAAGTCTGGGATTTTGGTGTAATCATCACCCAAATAGTGTACTTTGTACCCATTAGATAATTTCTTATTCTTTCTCCCCTCTCCCACCCTACCACCTTTCAGACTCGCCAGTGTCTATTATGCCACTCTCTATGTCCATGTACACATTATTTAGCTCTCACTTATAACTGAGAACATGTAGTATTCGATTTTTTGTTTCTGAGTTATTTCACTTAAGGTAATTGTCTCCATTTCATCAACATTTCTGCAGAAGGCATGATTTCATTATTTTATGCCCGAGTGGTATTCCGTGGTGTATGTGTGTTTGTGTGTGTGTTTATGTATGTGCTATATTACATTTCCTTTTTCCAATAATCCATAATTTTTTTTGAAATATTATTGCCCTGAATTTATTCCATATGGCTCCTGTTGAGGGATATTTAGGTTGAATCCGTATCTTTGGTTAAATGTATACCAAGGTATTTTTGTGAATGTGGTTATTGTAAATGGGATTTACTTTTGATTTGGTTTTCAGTGTGATTGTTACTGTTGTATTAAATGCTACTGATTTTTGTATGTTGATATTGTAACTTGAAACTGTACTGAAGTCATTTGTCAAATCTAGGCATCTTTTGGAGGAGTCTTTCTCATCAGCAGAGACAATCTTTCTTTTTTCTTTTTTTTTTTTACAAAGCAACATTTTATTTCTGATTTAAAAAAAAAAAGTCAAATTTTACAGATAAAATGTAGAACCCTGAAATGCTGACACATTCCCTTATTGTGCACAATGCTGAGGTTCTCTTACGATTCACTTTTAAACTGCAATTAAAAATGTACAAAAAAGAAAAGAAACAAAATCAACCCACAAAGCTTCTAAAAAAGGAACCCACAGGCAATTCCTCTTGTGGAATGTTTAAAAAGTTAGCTTACTAAAGAAAACAGTCGACTTCTAGTGAAGGTTTTGGAGAAATATGTATCAGTTCGTTTTATTTGGGTATTCAATAATATCCTTGGGGATAATGCTGACTCCATGGCTTCCGACCCCAGAATTGACCCTGCTGCCACTGGTTGTAGCCCTGAGATTGATTTTTGTAGCCACGATTGTTTCCTCCTCCTCTGAAGTTCTGGTTGTAGTTCCCTCTGTTGGGCATTCCACCTCTGTTGTAGTTCCCTCTGTTTGAATAACTACCACAGCCAGGAAAAACAGGGGCACGAGGGTATGGATAGCCGATTCCACCACTTCCGCCGCCACCACCACCTCTCTGTGGCATGTTGCCCCTCCTATTATATCCGCCACGGTTCCCAGGGGCTCCTCTAAAATTTCCATCATGGAGGATTCAATTCGACTTTCTTTTGTCCAATTTGGATGGCTTTAATTTCTTCTCTTGCCTGATTGCTCTGGCTAGGACTACCAATACTACGTTGAACAAGAGTAAAAAAAATTGGGCGTCCTCGTCTTGATACATTACTTGAAGGAATACTTTCAACTTTCCATTGTTACATATGATGTTGGCTGTGAGCTCATCATATATGACTCCTATTTATTTTGAGATGTTCCTTTCATGCTTTGTTGATAGTTTTTATCATGAACAAATGTGAAATTTTATGAAATGTTTTTTTCTGTATTTATTGAGATAATCATATTGTTTTGTTTTTAATTCTGCTTATTTGGTGAATCACATTTATTGATTTGTGTATGGGGAACTCTCCTTGCCTCTCTAGAATAAAACTCTCTGGATCATGGTGAATTACCTTATCAATCTGCTGTTATAATCAGTTTGCTGGTATTTTGTTGAGGATTTTGCATCTTTGTTAATCAAGAATATTTGTAATTTTCTTTTTGTTTCATTTTGCCTGGATTTTGTATCAGGGTGATGCTGGCATTTTAGAGTGCGTCAGGGAGAATTCCCTCCCCCTTGTTTTTTGTCGGATGGTTTCAACAGGATTGATACTAGCTCTTCTTTTTATGTTTGGTAGAATTATCCTATGAGTTCATCCAGTTCTCGGCTTATTTTTTATTGAGATATTTTTATTACTTATTCAATATCACTTCTCATTACTGTCTGTTCAGGATTTTGATTTCTTCTTGGTTGAATCTTGGGAGCTTTTATGTTTTCAGTAATTTATACATTTCCTCAAGCTTTTCTAGTTTGTAAGTGTAGAGATGCTCATAGCAGTGTCTTATAATCTTTTATATTTTTGTGGTATCATTTGAAATGTCTCGGTTTTTATTTCTTATTGGGCTTATTTGGATCTTCGTTCTTCTCAGTTATTCTAGCTCGTGGTCTATCACTTTTATTTATCTTTTCAAAAAACCAACACTTCGTTTCATTGATCCTTCATATCCTTTTCTTTTGCGGGAGGGAGGTCACAATTTTATTTAAGTCTAGTCTGATCTTTGTTATTTCTCTTCTGCTAGCTTTGGAATTGATTTCCCATTAGATAATTTCTTCTTTTTCAAATTTCTTGAGGTGCAACATTATGTTGCTAATTTATAATCTTTTTTTATATAGGCACTTAACAATATAAATTTCCCTCTGTATACCACAGGTTTGATATGTTGTTTTACCTTTTTAATTGTCTCAAACATTTATTTTTAAATTTCTGTTTTAAATTAATTGATCCAAAGATCGTTCAGGAGGAGATTGCTTAATTTCCATGTATTTGTATAGTTTTAAAGAAAGTTTTGACTGCATTTTGACTGAACCCCATCATATGAGGTCAGTTGTGAAATTTTTCACTTGTGGCATGACATTAGCACTGAAAAAGGTTCTATTCTGGAGTATTTCAGATTTATGATTTTCTGATTATGGATGGCCAATCTGTATTGCTCATCCCAGAAGACAATATTTTAATCTTCACTTTAATAAGTTATGTGTTTTAAAAGCAATTAAGAAAGCAATAAGGAAATAATTTTTTTAAATTTACCTAGATATTTACAATGTCTGATACTGTTTTATTCTTATGTAAGAATTTACATTTTTATTTAGTGTTATTTCCATGTAGCCTGAAAAAATGCTTTTAGCATTTCCCACAATAAAAGTTCTCTATCAGAAAGTTCTGTTAGTTCTTCATTTAAAATGTTGTATGTCTACATTCTTGAATTATTAAAAAAAATTTAACTGAAATTTATAAATGGTAAGATAACATTTTAAAAAACATTTTAAAACATCTTAGTCGTTTTTAAATGTATGATTCCACTAATTGAGTATAGAATTTTGGATCAACTTTTTTTTTTCTCTTTCGGCATTATAAATGTGTTGCGACACGTTGTTTCTGGCCTCCATGGTTTCTGCCAAAAATCAACTTATCATTCAGATGGTAATTTAACTGGAATGTTAATATGTTATTTTTCACATGTTCCTTTTAAAATTTATTCTTACTTTTAGATTTCCACAGTGTATTATAATGTATTTCAGGGTGGGCCCCTCTTTGGTCTTATTCTGATTGATGTTTAGTACTTTGTATTATTTCACTTCTTTTTTATAAAATCTGGAGAACTGTGAGTCATTATTTCTTCTAATTTTTTCTTTTTATTTTTCATTCTTTATTTTCTATCTTCCTGGGATTCTAATCACACTGATTTTAGGCCACATATTATCTAACAATTCTCTGTGTCTCTGTTGATTTTTTTCAGTCTTTTCTCTTTTTATTCTTCACTGTGGACAATTTCTAATTATCTATCTTCAAGTTCATTTTCTCTCTCTCTTTTTTTTTTCTTGTCTTCTCCTTGGATGTTATCCAGATAGCATTTACATTTCTTTTTAAATTTGAAATATTTTTCAATTCTAGAATTTTCACTTGATTCCTTTAAATCTTTTCTGTTCCATGACTAAAATTTCTTATTCATTGTGGAATCTTCTTATTCATTGTGCGTCACTTTTAAATTAATTAGAGTTATTAAAATAATACTTAAAATTTTTTAATTCTTTAAAATTTTTGAGTGCCACTTCTAACACCTAGTTTATTTCTGATTAAACCCAGCTTTTGTCTTTAATCTACGACATGCATTCCGTTTTCTTCATTTTTTGTACTGAGTAAATCAGATTGATTCCTGAACTTTATAAGTGCAAATGATTCCTGAATTCATGGTTCATGCGTCAGTCAGAAATGTTGGGGGTATTCATTTTCTGAATTCCAAGATTTCCTGACTTTCTTCAGCATGCTCAGTTTCTTCAGTACTCTTTTCCTCTTTTCTTTTTTTTTTTTTGTCTGTATGTGTGTGTGTGTGTGTTTTGTTTTTTGATTCCTAGAGCAGAATTACTTTTTTTTTTTGATTTATTGTCACCCGAATTGCCTAATGCACACAGAATTGTCCTTAGCCCAAGGCTAAAAGACAAAAAAATTCATATTTTACAGCCCCTTTTTGCTTCCTCCAGTGTGTACCTCCAATGACTGTGTGTCTGTTTCTACTCTGTTTACTCTTCAGTGCCTCTAGCAGGTTTTTTCGTTGTGTTCAACATTTATTATCATTTTACTGGAGGACATTTTCTAGCAGTCTTAGTTTGCCAATAACAGAGTAGAAATCTAATTGAGTATGGTAAAATCAGAACTTCTTTAATGTAATAAGTTAGATTCATTTGAAAACATCTGTAATTTTTTAAATTTTGTAAATTGTCATACACGTGTAAAATTATATAAAGGTACTTAATGCTATACAGTAGTATCATAAATTTAATTTTAATAATTTTCTTTCAGCCACACTCCTTAATTTTAAAATGCTAAACTTTATTTCAAGTTGAAATGTCATTATAAAACTAGTATGTAAAATGTTTTTAAAAACTATAATTTTTTATATTGAGGAAAATTAAATACTCCCACCTACATATAAATGAAGTGCAAATGTTTAGTATTAACACTTAAGAACATTCACTAAAAACTTCAAAAATAAATGTCCTGAAGGCTATATTATTGAAAAAGTGATTGTGCTTTCTATGTTTTCTTGTCCTTTGATTGGGTCTTGAAACTACTTCTATCTCAATCTTTTTTATAACCTTTTATTTATGATTTCTTTTTTTATTATTATTATACTTTAAGTTTTAGGGTACATCTGCACAACGTGCAGGTTTGTTACTTATGTATACATGTGCCATGTTGGTGTGCTGCACCCATTAACTCGTCATTTAGCATTAGGTATATCTCCTAATGCTATCCCTCCCCCCTTCCCCCACCCCACAACAGTCCCCAGTGTGTGATGTTCCCCTTCCTGTGTCCATGTGTTCTCATTGTTCAATTCCCACCTATGAGTGAGAACATGCGGTGTTCGGTTTTTTGTCCTTGCGATAGTTTGCTGAGAATGATGGTTTCCAGCTTCATCCATGTCCCTACAAAGGACATGAACTCATCCTTTTTTATGGCTGCATAGTATTCCATGGTGTATATGTGCCACATTTTCTTAATCCAGTCTATCATTGTTGGACATTTGGGTTGGTTCCAAGTCTTTGCTATTGTGAATAGTGCCACAATAAACATACGTGTGCATGTGTCTTTATAGCAGCATGATTTATAATCCTTTGGGTATATACCCAGTAATGGGATGGCTGGGTCAAATGGTATTTCTAGTTCTAGATCCCTGAGGAATCGCCACACCGACTTCCACAATGGTTGAACTAGTTTACAGTCCCACCAACAGTGTAAAAGTGTTCCTATTTCTCCACATCCTCTCCAGCACCTGTTGTTTCCTGACTTTTTAATGATTGCCATTCTAACTGGTGTGAGATGGTATCTCATTGTGGTTTTGATTTGCATTTCTCTGATGGCCAGTGATGATGAGCATTTTTTATGTGTCTTTTGGCTGCATAAATGTCTTCTTTTGAGAAGTGTCTGTTCATATCCTTCGCCCACTTTTTGATGGGGTTGTTTGTTTTTTTCTTGTAAATTTGTTTGAGTTCACTGTAGATTCTGGATATTAGCCCTTTGTCAGATGAGTAGATTGCAAAAATTTTCTCCCATTCTGTAGGTTGCCTGTTCACTCTAGTGGTAGTTTCTTTTGCCATGCAGAAGCTCTTTAGTTTAATTAGATCCCATTTGTCAATTTTGGCTTTTGTTGCCATTGCTTTTGGTGTTTTAGACATGAAGTCCTTGCCCATGCCTATGTCCTGAATGGTATTGCCTAGGTTTTCTTCTAGGGTTTTTATGGTTTTAGGTCTAACATGTAAGTCTTTAATCCATCTTGAATTAATTTTTGTATAAAGTGTAAGGAAGGGATCCAGTTTCAGCTTTCTACATATGGCTAGCCAGTTTTCCCAGCACCATTTATTAAATAGGGAATCTTTTCCCCATTGCTTGTTTTTGTCAGGTTTGTCAAAGATCAGATAGTTGTAGATATGTGGCATTATTTCTTTCCAAAGGGTTTTACCTCATATTATCCATATTAAAAACTTACAGATTATAGGGTCATTACATTGATATTTTTCATTCCTGCTCAAGATTGATGTTGTGAAAATTGGCTTATGTTTTCATACATGAAAATACCAAACATCAATAAAAGTTGTAATTTTTTAAAAAATTAGTATTTTCTTTGGTCAAGCTTTCTACATTTACAATTCTGCTTTTTAATTTGTAAGTATCTTAGTATTTGCCTTTAATTTTTTTGCAAATAGAAACTCATTATCAGTTTTTATTTTGAATATTGTTTTATTTTAGAAGTGTTTACATTAAGACTGCTATGTTATTAACCAGCCCACTTCATATTAACCTCCTGAGGTAACAATATTTCTCATTTGTCTTTGTGTACTTTTGCTTTTAACTAAACCTATTTTTTTATTATTTAATTTTTTATTGAGTGTTCACAGGCATACTTTCACATCAGGACATCAAGATTTACTTTATACTTAAATCCTATAAAGTGTTGCTGAATTTCCCAATGTTTATACTCCTTTATCCATTTTATCACTGATAAAAATTTGGGATAGTTTCAATTTTTGTTTCTAAAAATACAAATACATTATTGACCATCCATTACAAAATCTGAAGCATTTTTGTTAACACTGGTATATGTATAGAATCTCCATGTTACAAAATTATTCTCACCAATTATCAGGAAAATACATTAAAGTTGAACAATTATCTTTTTCTGAAATACTCAACTTCTTTTCCATGTATTAGAAGATCTTGTTTTTCTATTTTTTCTGCTGCTGCCATTTCTCAGTAACTTTTGCTTTTTTCTCCTCATCTATTCTACCAAATATGGGCAAATCCCAGCATTTAGTCTCTAAATGTTTTATTATTTATTGCTTAGTGACCAACTTTTCTCAGTGATGTCTGATACTGAAATCTTTCAGTATTGCTCTCGCCATGTATTTTTCACTGAACCCAAATCAAAAGTCTCAATTACCTATTTCACATCTTCTCTTGGAAGCCTAATATGTTTTTCAAATTTTAACTCTCACATCTACACTCTACCCTCTAATCCTATCCTCAGTATACTCATTCTTTCATCTTCTCTATTTTTCCTTCATGTTCCATAGGTTAAGAGCTTTGAAATTACCACCAATCCTTGTTTTCTTAAGCAGCAGCCAATCCTGTCAGTATTACAAAACAAATAACAACAATAAAAAATAACTCACAACAAAACAAGAAACAATAACAATAAAAAATCAAGAATCCTATATTTTTAATAGAAAATTATTTTGGTCTATGCTTTTATAATCACTGAGTTATAGCAATATTCTTATATACAATTTTTCCCTTTCTGCCCTTTCATCCCTGCAGCCAAATGCCTAAACTACAGCTAAAAAATATATTTTTTAAACAACTCTTTTAATTCAACTATGTTAAACTAATTTAGCTTAAAGCTGTCTCCATACATAATAAGGACAAACTAACTTGGTATGTAAATAAACTGTTACCTAATTTAAGAGTATATTGTTTGTAACAATCAGAGCAATGGAGATTCAGCCTGTGTCAGGCAGCCAATTGATCAGATCATTTCCATATAAGACAAATCCTGAGCTGGAGCTGTAACCAGTGATGCTGTTTCTGTATGTCAATTTCTTTTTCTGTTGGGTGAAGATCTCTGAACCTCTCCTGGGTGTTTTGT
Source organism: Pan paniscus (assembly GCF_029289425.2). Taxonomy (NCBI): domain Eukaryota; kingdom Metazoa; phylum Chordata; class Mammalia; order Primates; family Hominidae; genus Pan; species Pan paniscus. The sequence continues at coordinate 44,444,688 of NC_073264.2, read as the reverse complement.
TTGTTTGTTTGCTCATTTGTTTTTTGACACATTTCACTGTGTTGATCAGGCTAAAGTGCAGTGGTGCAATCTCGGCTCACCACAATCTCCACTTCCCGGGTTCAAGCGATTCTCCTGCCTCATTCTCCCGAGTAGTTCGGACTACAGGCGCACACCACCATGCCTGGCTAATTTTTGTATTATTAATAGAGACAGGGTTTCGCCATGTTGGCCAGGCTGGTTTTGAATTCCTAACCTTAGGGGATCTGCCCACCTCAGCCTCCCAAAGTGCTGGGATTACAGGTGTGAGCTACCCCACCTGGCCCACTCCTGGTTCTAAGTGTGGCCTGACCCATGAATCATTATTTCCTCACATAAACTGCTAAATTTTATTTGTCTAAAATTTTCCTTTTAACCATTACTTCTTCCAATTTCCAATAGCATCTCACTTCAATCAGAAAAAAAAAGCCAAAACCTTACAGTAGTCTCCAAGTTTTATATAATCTAGCTCCCTATGTCTGTACTAATATGATGTAACTTTCCTATTTTCTCACTCTGCACCAATAACACTGATGTGTTCTCTAACCCTTTCACCTCGAGGAATTTGCAATTGTTTTTCTCTCTACCCAGAATAATACCCAACATCTACAGTCAGATATTTATTTAGCTGTCTGTATTATTTGTAAATTATACTCTCAGAGATGACTTTCCAGCTCGTAGTTTTTAAATTGCAAATATACTTCCTTTGACAAATGGAAACACATATTCATTTGCCTACAAAATCGTTTAATCCACCTCATTTTTCTGAAACATTTATAATAGTCTGGCATAAATTATATTTCACTCATTTGCTTGTATGTATTGAGGGGTAGCACTTTTATTATTTATTTATTTATTTATTTTGAGATGGCGTCTCACTCTGTAGCCCAGCCTGGAGTGCAGTGGCTCAATCTCGGCTCACTGCAACCTCTGCCTCCCAGGTTCAGGCGATTCTCCTGCCTCAGACTCTTGAGTAGCTGGGATTACAGGTGCCCACCACCACCCCCAGCTAATGTTTTTGGTATTTTTTTAGTAGAGATGGGGTTTCACCATGTTGGCCAGACTGGTTTCAAACTCCTGACCTTAAATGATCTGCCCGCCTAAGCCTCCTGAAGTGCTGGGATTACAGATGTGAGCCACCGCACCCGACCCTTGGAACATCTTTTTAAAGTCAGATTTATGGAGGCATAAATTGCATACTTTGTACCTGTAGTGTACACTGATTTTTGATGAGGTACATAATCATGTAACAATCATCACCACTGTCCAACATTTGGATAATTTCAACACTCCCCTTTTGGAACTATTAACTCACACCAAGCTCCTAACAGCCACTTTTTGGAAGTATTTGTATACATTTGTCTTTCAATGAATGGAATTCAATAGAATAATTCAGCATTTAGACTTCTTGTTTCTGTACCTTTTCGTTTAGATTAACAAATGTTCTTGCTCATATATATAGTTCATTTGATTTTGTTGCAGAAAACAATTTCATCACATAGATACATCACAATATATTTATTTATCAGTTGAACATTTGGGCTGATACCACTTTTGTAAATAAAACTCCTATAATCTTTCTTGTACAGATCTTCATGTGACAAACAATTTCTATTTTTAATTAATAAATATCTAGGAGTGAGATGACTAAGGCCAATGGGAAATGTAGGTTTAACTTAGTAAAAAACTGCCAAAATACCTTTTAAAGTGGCCCTACAATTTTGCATCCCACCATATGCATATAGAAATTTTGGTTGCTTCATAATTATCCCTATACTTGATAATTTTCATAATTTAAAGTGTAGCTATCTGGGAGAAGAGTGTACCTGTATTTCCCTATGATTTAAATTTGTCTTTTCCTAAAGATGAAAATTTTCAGCATTTTTATATGCTAATTTACCATCCTTGTTTTGTAGTAAATTTCCTGTTTCAATCTTTCACCCACTTATTTATTTTTATGTTTGAATTAGCATTCAAAATATATTCATATAATCTATATCTAATTAATGGAAGTATAATTTCCATACAATAAATTTAACTGTATATAAAAGTATACAGTTTTATGACCTTTCACAGATCTATAAAGTCATGTATCCACCACTATGTTTAACTTGTAGATTATGTCCTACAAAAATATCCCCATTCCATTTTGCAATCTGTTCCCTTTTCCCAGCTCTAGTCTCTGGCAACAACTAATCTTATTTGTCTCTATAAAGTTTGCTTTTAGAGAATATTATAAAATGGTATACAAATGAGGTTATATTGGCTTTTCTAGCCATTATATTTTACTCAGCATAAAGCTTTGAGATTCATATTTTTGTAAATATGAATAATCCTTTCATTTTTATTGTTGGTATGAAGGTAACATAGCTTTTAGCCTATTAGCCAGTTAATAGATATTTGGTTTTTGTTTTTATTATCATTTAGAAACTTGTGATAAACACTGACTAAGGTATTTGTGAGAAAATATGCTTTCAATTCTCTTGGGTAAACATCTAGATGGGGGATTGTTGGGTCATATGGAAAGCATGTATACATTTTTACAAGAAATTTATAATTTGTTGTACAAAATGGCTATACCATTTAGCCTTCCCACCAACAAAAAATGCAAGTTTTTAATGCTTTTCATCCAATTGATATTGCCAAATTTTTTTGTTTGTTAAATATTTCTTGTTTTTAGCCATTCTGATTAGCATTATTAATCACAAAGTAATGTAGTCTGCATTTTCTGTTGTTGCTGTTTTTTGGTTTTTGGTTTTTTTTTTTTTTTTTTGAGACTCACTTTCTTGCCCAGGATGAAGTGTAATGGAGCAATCTTAGCTCATTGCAAACTCTGCCTTTTGGGTTCAAGGGATTCTCCCACCTCAGCCACCAGAGTAGCTGGGATTACAGATGTGTGCCACAGCACCCGGCTAATCTTGTAATTTTAGTAGAGACAGGGTTTCACTGTGTTGGCTAGGCTGGTCTTGAACTCCTGACCAGGTGATACACCGGCCTTGGCCTCCTAAAGTTCTGGGATTACAGGCGTGAGCCACTGCACCCAGCCTGTAGTCTGTATTTTTAATGACTAGGGAAGTTTAGCTTATTTTTATGTTTTATTTGCTATCCATAGCTTTTTTTCAGTGAAGCGTCTGTTTAAATTATTGATTCCTATTTTTATTATCACCTCATTATTAACTTATATACTCTGTCTTTATATATTTGCAACACAGTTTTTTAGAATATATTTGTTTTGCAAATATTTTTACTAAATCTAGGCATATATTTTCATTTTTATAAAAATGTCTTTCAAATAACAATTTTAACTTTTAATGAAGTCTAACTTATCATAATTTCCCCTTATTATTTGTAGTTTTGGCTCCTTTCTAAAAACAATGCATGTGTAACTCAAGATCACAAAGATTGCTAAATAGAAACGTTTCTATACGTTTTATAGTTTTATACTTTTGTTTTACATTTGTGCTCCTGACTCTTTCAAGTTAATTTATTATGTGGTCAAAAATAAGGTCTTACATACTTTTTATGTAGATGTCCAATTTTTTCTATGTTGTTTTTTGAGAACATTATCCTTATACATCAAATTGCTTTGGCATCATTGTTGAACATCAATGAGTCATATATGTTATGTGTGAATCCATTTCCGGCACCCGATTGGTTTCTTTGACCTGTCTATTCTTATGCTAATATCATGCTCTATTGATTATTGTACCTTTACAGTAACTCTTGAAGTTTGCTGCTGAAAACAAGATAGGTAAGATAAACAGAAAACAAATGGTAAAAAGGTAGATATAAGCCTAATGTATCAATAAATATATTAAATATAAATAGACTAAATAAGCTAATATGTGCAAAAGTATGTGATAAAAGTTTAAAAACTATATTATTTATAATGGACAAACTGTTCAAACACATAGACACAAAAAGATTAAGAATACAAGGGTAAAAAAAGTTGTGTCAGAAAAAAGAGGCTAAAATAGTGTTGATATATTTGTATCAGGTAAGGTAAACTTTAAGGGTATTAAAGAAATTAAGAAAATTTAATACAAATAGATAACATGTTATGATAAAATGGTCTACCTACCACCAAGGTATAACATTTTTAAATATTCAGACACCAGTATCAATCACTTATGGCTTCAGTAATATTGTGAAACAACCAAAAACGTAGTGGCACAAAGCAAAATAAAACACTAATAATTTCTTTCAACTCCATGGATTGGCTGGTGGTTATGAGTACTTCACTGGGTCAACTCATCTCTAGTGGGCTTACTAATTTATTTGTGGTAAAGTTGAGGGGATCTAATGGTATAGAGTGGACTCTGCTGAGTCAACTCAGCTCTTCTCCATGCATCTCTGACATCCCTCCAGCATGCTAGTTAATGTATATGGTCATGGTTGTTTCAGGGGACCAAATGAGGAAGAAAAAAAGCACAACATTTTTAAGCTCCTGCTTATGTCATGTTTGCTAAATACCCATTGGGTAAGTGATGGCCAAGCCAAGAGTCACTGTAGGAGAGCACTACAGAATTGTGAGGATACAGAGAAGTCTGAAAATATGGGGTCATGAGTGTAATCTACCAAAGCATTTAGTGACATAGCTTAACTTTAACACACAACTTTAATACCTGTGATAATTGGAGAAGAAAATAAGGAATATACCATACGAAATGCAGATAGCTTTTTAAATTCTGTAATAAAGCATAATTGAAAGGAACAGAGAACATTCTTCACAAGTTCTTCATACTATAAAATGGTACAATATAAGTATTAATTTGACAATATTCTATAATACACAAAATATGCTAAAATGGTTAGGTAGCAAAGAGATTGAAAATAAAATGGTAATAAATATATTATTATGTTCAAATTCAAAGTGTTTTCAAAACAAGTAAACATAATATAACACACTGGATATTTTTGTCCACCCAGGATTACATTGAAATCCTAACTCCACAATATGATGATATTAGGAGGTGGGATTTTAGGAAGTAATTAGGTCATAAAAGTGGAGCCCTCATGAATGAGATTAGTACCCTTATAAAAAATATTCTGGGCCGGGCGCGGTGGCTCACACCTGTACTTTGGGAGGCCAAGGCGGGCGGATCACGAGGTCAGGAGATCGACACCATCCTGGCTAACAAGGTGAAACCCCGTCTCTACTAAAAATAAGAAAAGAAATTATCCGGGCATCGTCGCGGGCGCCTGTAGTCCCAGGGAGGCTGAGGCAGGAGAATGGCGTGAACCCGGGAGGCGGAGCTTGCAGTGAGCTGAGATCGTGCCACTGCATTGCAGCCTGGGCGACAGAGGGAGACTCCATCTCAAAAACAAAAACAAAAACAAAAACAAAAAAATTCTGAAGAGCTCTGCCTTGCTCTGCCTTTCAACCATGTGAGGATACAAAATGTTGGCAGTCTGTAACATGGAAGAGGGCCCTAACCAGAACTCTACCATGCTGGCACCTTGATCTCAGACTTCCATCCTCCAAAACAATGAGAAGTAGATTTCTGTTGTTTATAAGCCACAATGTCTGTGTTAATTTTTTATAGCAGCTGAACTGACTGAAGTGCAATCTAAATAAGAGCATGCTCACATCAAAAAAGCAGAGTCAAAGTACATAAACAGAGATAGAGATAAGTACATTTAACATCAATGAGATATATTGGAAAGTCAGTGTCTGATTATTTTCATAGTATAGAGCAGAAAAAACAAATAGTTTGCTCACAATTAACAGAACACAAATAAAACAGATCAAGAAAGGATTGTACAAATAACAAAATAACCCAGAATCCATCCATTCTATTAATTATAAACACATGGCAATACAAAGAGATTATTTACAAGCTTAATTTAGGCATGGTGTTAGCAACATGCTGATACTTTCCATCAGTGCAACAGATAGTCCCTAAGAAAAAACTGGGTGACAACATGGGTGGTAAAAATAAATGAAGAAAAAAGGACTTTTAAGGAGGAAATAAATAGCTTTTACCACTGCACCCTATTCAAAGGACTAACAGTTCAGAATCTGGCTGCAGATAAAACAGGTAAAGGGAAGCACAATTTACTTATGGTGAATCTTCTCCAGTGGAAATCAGAAATCCCTATTCCTAAGTGGGAATAGAAAAAAATCTGGCAGGTGCTCTGTGATTCTTATTGCTTTACATTCCCAGTCATCTTTATTCTACCCTGGATTAGCTAAATATCATAAATATATTGGCCCCAAAATGGAAGTTTCCTACTGCTTGTACTAAACAAACATGTTATGTAATAGAGAAATTAAAACCATATTCATTTACAATTGTTTCTATAATTTTAGTATAAATAATGTACAATAGAGGATTGAAGAGCTTCCTGAATCTGTCTGGAGAGGTCATGTAAACTTCCAAGGAGATATCAATATTGATATGAGATATAAAAATAAGAATGTACTTTAACTTCAGACAAGTAGCGTCTACATAATTCAGATAGTGGAAGTATCCAGGGCACAGAATCTACAGATATGGAATATTTTGTTTGTTACAAATGCTTAAATATTACAGGAATACATAAGGCAAAGAGGCTATAAGCAACAAAAATGTGATTAGAAGTCAGCAAAGACTTCCTATACTTCACTTTCCCCATTTGTAAATATGAGAAAATAACATTACTTCCTCATAGTGTTCAGTGTTAAACCTTAAATGAAGTAATATTTATAAGTTAAAACAGTATGTAAAAAATGTTGATAGGCATTTTTTTGTTAATAAAATCAGAATAATTTTAAAACCATATTCTATAAAGGATGCATGTTTCATGTAGTCAATAAATCTAGCATTTCTGTTCAGGAGAGTAATAAGTTGAGATTTGTTGTATATTAGGCAGTTTTACACTGATAGTTGCCTAGAATTCAACATTTCTTCTTTTCTTATCTGTGTACATTTTGTTCGTCATTAAATAATGTCACTTAAATTGCAAAAATTATGAACAGTTTAAATTCATCATAATTTCTAGTGTGAGGAAAATGCATTCCAGTGCATAATACTAAAAGTACAATAGGAGAGTAATATACGTAATTAAAATTAAATAATAATGTATGTACTAATTTTTAAATGTTTTAACATTAGAATATATTAAAATTAATGTATTTTTCTCTAAGAATATCTCATTGTTTAAGATATGCAGTGAACCGTTAGTGACATATATTGTACATTGATCCACTAGATTAAGTTAGCATGCAAAATAAATATGTATATAAAACGCTATTTAAAACAGTAACTATGGTGAAATTACAATTTTGTAGCCCTTCAAAATCTTGCTCTTTCCTACTGACTAAAGTAGTATCGTGTGTGTGTGTGTGTGTGTGTGTAAAAATGAATAAATGAATTAATGTATGAATTAACGAATTGTCTTGAAAGTTCCTAGTTTTTTAAAGGGATTTTTGGTCATGTTATTGATTCAATGTAGAATGAGTTTGCTTTTCTTAAAAACAAAAGTGAATTGCTGAAGATTAAATTTCATTGGTCAATACCAGTTACCAGCTAATGTAATGAATCATCTTCTTTAAATATATCTTAAAGATAAAATAGACATCAGTAAAGCCTTTCTATTAATCAATAATTATTTTCTTTTTTCTATAAGATTAACTTTTATTTTCTAAAAAGAATAGAAAAGATTTTGCATCAGCATTTGGTTGTTTGGAGCCTCTGGGGAAGTAGCCATATTATTCCTGAGTACTAGTTTGGAAATAGAAAAAGACTATTTTTTTGGATCCTGTTAAAATGTAGAGAGCTAAAATGTAAGAAGTGCAGAATATTTAATGCATATGATAAACTCCTCTTTGACACAAAATTAAAGAGTAGAAAAATATATTTTAATGAAATTGGCTCTTGTTGCCATCTGTTTTTCAAACTACTTTAAAATACACTGTTCAAGATCATATTACAAATTGCAGTGCAAGTAATTTGCACTTAATTTTTTTCTTTATTTCTCCATGCTTTACACATTATCTAAAGTAAAATAGATTCTAATTTCAAATCTGAACTCCCAAATTTCTTTTCTGTTATATATTTAAAAAGTATAATATATACTCACTTATTTTATTTACTTCCAACTCACTTTGATGCAAATATGGTTTCTTTAAATGTTTGATATCTGTGAATCTCTGGGAACTTGATCTATTTACTTGAATTTAATAATATATCCTAAAGCTTGCTGATTAACAAAATAAAATCAGTAGGATATGGATAGTTTGTTCCAACTTCTGTATATCATTTTCAACCCCCTTTTATATTATCTCCTAACTGTGATAATGTTTTCAATCCCCTCCTTCGATTTCATGACTCTCCCAACCCTTTTTTTGCAGTCCAAAGTTCTTCACACCAATATACATGGTTCTAGTATACACATGCTCTGAGATTTTCCAATAGCTGAATCTGGTTAAATTAAAAGCAACACAAACACTTTTTTTAGTACTATCTGAACATTTATTTAATATAATCTTCTGGAAACTCTAGGGTTATGGCACTACTCTGTGGAAACCAGACCTTTCTCATCAAAATAATACTTCGCTAAGGAAAAATAAATAGCCTTCCACAACATAATTGACAGGGAGAGAGACAAAGATTATAGTGCAGGGCACAGAGAAAGAGAAAAAAAGGGAGAGAGTTCTGCAAAATGACATTAAAAACAAGGAGGAAAAACAAAACACTATACGAATTACAGGAAAAAGATGAATAGTTTAAGAAAGGGCAACAACTGATCTGTTTTTATTTGAATAAATAGGTTTGGTTATGCGTACACAATTTTTATACATCACAGAGATGTGATAATTACATATAATTCCTTTACGTTGTTTTACATTTATGGATAATTCCTATTACTATTATGGGTATAATTCTTTCTAATATAGAAAATGTTATGTGATTTCTTCCTCAATTTTTATCATTCTATTGATTTTTTAAAGTTATAGACAACTTAAAAACACGTTTTACTGGCCTTTATTGTATGCATACATGTTATATTTATACCTTCATAATCTTATACATAAATGGTATGACTATAAAAAAGGGAAAAAGTTGCTTCAATTTATTTTTACCTTGGAATTCCAATAGAAATATGAGAATTTACCTTAGTTTAGAATCTATCTCCTAGAATCCACTCAGATAAAATAAAAGAATGAGAAGAAACTACATATTTTTTAATGAAACAAAAAATTAAATATAAAATAAAAAAAATCAAACTGTTATAAACCCCAAATAGCTGCTGTGTAAGAACAGCAGTAGCTTGAAATAGCAGAGTATATATGCAGCCACTAGAGAAAATTATAGTGGGAAGAATAGAGAAGAATGGTGACTTGAGATACATCCTGTATGAGTTAGATGTCTTTTTCTCCATCCCTGTCCATAGGGCCACCAGAAGCAATTTGCCTTCAGCTGTCAAACTCAGCAACACACCTTTACTGTTCTAAATCAGTGGTATGTTAACTCTTCAGCTCTAAGTCATAATCTTGTTTGCAGAAATTTTGATCGCTTTTTCCTTCTGTAAGATATCACAATGGTCCGTTACATTGGTGACATTATGGTGATTGGACCTAGTAAGCAAGAAGTAGCAACCACACTGGACTTATTGGTGAGACAGTCACATGTCAGGGAATAGGAAATAAATCTGACTAAAATTCAGGGGCCTTCTACCTCAGTGAAATTTCTAGAGGTCTGGTGGTATAGGGCCTGTCAAGATACTCCTTTTAAGGTGAATAATAAGTTATTGCATCTGGCCACTCCTACAACCAAGAAAGAAACACAATGCCTAGTGGGCCCATTTGGATTTTGAGGACATCATATTCCTCATTTGTGTGTGTTGCTCTGGCCTATTTATTGAGTGACTCAAAAGGCTGCTAGTTGTGAGTGCAGGAGAAGACTCTGCAACAGGTCTAGGCTGCTGTGCAAGCTGTGCTGCCACTTGGGCCACATAACCCAGCAGATCCAGTCATGGTTGAGGTGTCAGTGGTAAATAGGGATGCTGTTTGGAGCCTTTGGCAGGTCCCCATAGGTGAATCACAGTGGAGACCCCTAGGATTTTGGAGCAATGCCCTACCATCTTCTGCAGATAACTATTCTCCTTTGGAAAGACAGCTCTTGGCCTGCTACTGGGCCATTGTAGAAACTGAACATTTGACTATGGGTCACCAAGTTGCCAAGCAATCTAAACCGCCTTTTATGAACTGGGTGCTTTCTGGCCCACCTACCAATAAAATTGGGCATGCACAGAAACATTCCATCATTAAATGGAAGTGGTATATATGTGATCAGGCTTGAGGAGGTGCTGAAGGTACAAGTTACATAAGGAAGTGGCCCAAATGCCCATGGTCCTCATTCCTGCTACCCTGCCTTTTTTCTCTCAGCCTGTTCCTATGGCCTCTTTGGGAGCTCCCTATTATTAGTTGACAGAGGAAGAGAAGACTAGGGCCTGTTTTACAGATGGTTCTGTATGACATGCAGGCACCACCTGAAAGTGGACAGCTGTAGCACTATGGTTCCTTTCTGGGACATTCCTAGAGGACAGTGGTGAAGAGAAATCTTCCCAGAGGGCAGAACGTCAAGCACTGCACCTTGTTATGCACTTTGCCTGGAAGGAGAAATGGCCAGAAGTGTGATTATATACCAGTTCATGAGCTATAGCCAATGGTTTGGCTGAATGTTCACACACTTGGAAGGAGCATGATTGAAAAATTGGTAACAAAGAAATTTGGGGAGGAGGTATGTGAATGAACCTCCATGAATAGTCAAAAATTGTGAAGATATTTGTGTGTCATATGAATGCTCACTAAAGGGTGACCTCAGCAGAGGAGGATTTTAGTAATCAAATGGATAAGATAACTCATTCTGTAGACAACACTCAACCTCTTTCTTCAGTCACTTCTGTTATTGCTCAATGGGCTCGTGAGCAAAGTGGCATGGTAGAGGTTATGCATGAGCTTAGCAACATGAAGTTCCACTCACCAAGACTGACCTGGCCATGGCCACTGCTGAGTGCCCAATCTGCTAGCAGCAGAGACCAACACTGAGACATGGATATGGCACCATTCCTCTGGGTGATCAACCAGCTACCTGGTGGCAGGTTGATTACATTGGACCACTTCCATCATGGAAGGGGCAGCAGTTTATCTTACTGAATAAACACTTCCTCTGGATATAGATATGCCTTTCCCACATGTAATGCTTTTGCCAAGAGGTGCTTACAAAAAGCAAAGGAAATACAGAATGGATAGTAGAAGAAGGTAGTTATCAAATACCAGCTGCAACCATGCAGCTAATTAAAGAAATGAAGATGGTAATTTTTATGAGTATTTCTTCCTTATTTTGTTAAGAATAAATTTGTGCATATACACACCTGTATTAAGCAAATATATTTGTTTTATTACCTTTATTATTATTTATTATGTAACAGATTTATTGACTTCAAATCAGCATTTAAGTATTGTTAATTTTATGTAATCATATTTAGGTTAGTGTATTTTTGGTTGTATGAAGGATAATTTTATTATCTTAGCAGAATTATGACCTTGTTATTGTCTTTATTTGGAGATTAAGTATGATTTAAGAAGATGTGTATGGGTGCCAAGCTGACAAGGGATGGACTTGTGTAGTTAATATTAGATGTCGACTTGACTGGATTGAGGGATGCCTAAATGGCTTGTGAAGCACTGTTTCTGAATGTGTCTGTGAGGGTGTTGCCAGAGGAGACTGGCGTTTGAGTCAGAAGACTGGGAGAGGAAGACCCACCCTCAATATTGGTGGGCGCCATCCAATGGGCTACCAGTATGTTAGAACAAAGTAGGAGGAAGAAGAGGTATAAGCTGGCTTGCTGATCTTCTGACTTTCTCTCTCTTTTCATGCCATGTGTTTGCTTGCTCTCCTCCTTCTCACGTTATTTGGCCTTTGGACTCTGGGACTTTCACCAGGAGCCTCCCAGGGGCCCTCAGGCCTTTGGCTTCAGACTGAAGGCTGTGCTGTTGGTTTCCCTAATTTGGGGGCTTTTGGACTTGGACTGCGCCATGCTACTGGCTTCCGCTTTTCCCAGCTTGCAAACAGCCTGTTGTGGGACTTCGTCTTGTAATCGTGTAAGCCAGTTATCCCTAATAAGCTCCCTTTTATATATACGTATATCCTATTGGTCCTTTCCCTCTGGAGAACCCTGACTAATGCAAACCACACGTAGCTGGTGTTTAAGAACTGCAGTAGCTTAAAACAGCAGAATTATACATGCAGACACTGTAGAAAATTTTAGTAGGAAGAACGGAGAATGGTGACTTAGATTAGAGTTATGATTAGATTTAGATAACTAATTAAATCTGATTAAAATGATTAAAACTGATTAAATGATTAGAGTTAGGTAACTAAAATACCCAGCAAACACACCTTCCCAGAAGTCTCAACCTATAGTGGAAGTTACTTTGATCAGATATACAATTAAACTGCATGCAAGCACCTGGGAGGATTGAGAAAGAAGGGATACAAGTTACTGTGGAGTGTGCAGAGATGGTTAAACTCAAGAATATTAGTAAAATGCACTTTCTAAAAGTGAGAGGATCATTTTAGAGGCTAGAAATTGGTAGGGGCTAGTAAAGCAAAGATATAGTTCAGGCCTCATGAGATAAGTCATTTGGAACGAGGTTAGGTTTCTATAGGCGTAAGAGGTGTGGCCAGGTAGAGGTACACTGTGTGTGACTGTATATACAACATATGTGTGTATATGTCTATATCTATATATCTGTATGCATCAGAGTAGCCACAATGGAGAGAGTTTTTTAGTTAAAAAGGCTAGAAAGGAACTTTGGACCACTTTTCAGAAGAGGATAACATATATGAAAGTGACTCTTCCATCTCTACTAAAAAAAATACAAAAAAAAAGCCAGGCGTGGTGGCACATGCCTGTAATCCCAGCTACTCGGGAGGCTGAGGCAGGAGAATCGCTTGAACCTGGGAGGTGGAGGTTGAGGTGAGCCAGAGGTTGAGGTGAGCCAAGATGGCGCCAAGATGCCTTTACAATACATGCAAAGGGCATAATTTATTTTTAATACTAGTAGAAGATTACTCAGAAATTCATATTTCAGATAATCTTTTGATAATGCCAAATGCTGTATCTCATTGCCACTTTTGATATTTCAATTTAGATTGCCATTATTTTTATACCATAATATGGCTGAGAAGAACACTTTAAGGAGTAGCAATACCAGCTGTATCAATTATTTTTGCTTCTTCATATCAGTATCATCATTACATTGAAGCCTCAGTTTCTAAACAGGAATCATTGAAAACTAGTCACCTACTATTTAAGGCCAAATTTCAATATTGTAGATAATGGAACCTATAGTCAATTGAAGCAGTCTTAGGGAGAAAAAAGAAGCATGATAAATTTCCACTGCAATTGTCTATCTTGTAGATCTCTCACTTTACTTTTATTTCATTTCAAGTGTTAGTGTGGCCATGGATTCACCTGCTACTATCAATTAATGCATTACTCATTTATAAAATTATTGCCTTTCTTATTCCTTAGATAAAAAGATGACTATAAATAAGATCTTTAACAATTTGTTTTTAATCCTCAACAAATCATCTTGAGCACTCTGCTCTGGAGACCACTGATATAGCAGGTTGAACTTTTTCATTTATCAGAATATCTTTACAATTTTATTTTTATTCAGCCTTCCTCTCTGCCTTCTTTTCATGTTTCAGAACTGAGGATAAATATCAACTCAGTAGATGAACTTGTGTGACTACACTAAGTCAGGGCCTTCCAGTTTTGCTATGATTTTCATAACACCTTGTTTATTTGTCATTACATTTCAAAATCCCAAATTATTCATGTATTTTTTAATTTTTGCCCATAATATGTCTTTCTAATTGGATTACATAATATGTGAAGACTAGAACCATGTTTAGTTTATCAACTTTTGTGTCCATAGGACCTAGGTCAATGCTTGGCACATGGAAAACATTTATTACCTATTTATTGGAAATAAATAAATGAACGAAAACATTATTCTCACTGGGAGGCCACTCAAATTTCTTAAATTAGCTAAATACTCAGTGACATAATGCCTGGATTTAGAAAATGAAATTTGACTTTCTGTAATCCTTATGGTCTAAGTAAAATTTGTAATATAGATGAGAAATAACCTGATTTTCTTTAATTACAGCTAGTCTATAAAATTGTTTATGGGGCAATTTTACATGTAATACCCTATAGTTATCTTTTAAAAAAGCATACCACACTTTATATTTTTCAAGTAACCTTCTTTTTTTTTTCTATGAGAATGCTTTATTAGACAAAACCACATACTATGAAAATGCTTTAAAATGCAACAAGTTGTGAGGTAAAGACATGAAGAATAAGTGCACAGTGAGACATGGCTATCCCAGAACACACTGTGAGTAAATAGAGAATCCCCATACTCCTTCTACTATTACCCAGTAACAGAAGGATGTAGGCCACCTCCTCCTCAGCACACTCCTCAAACTCTACCTCCTCCTCAACTGTGGCATGCTGGTAGTACTGTTGGTACTTGGACACAAGATTGTTCATGCTGCTCTTGGCCTCAGTGAACTCCATCTCATCCATGCCCTCACTCATATAGCAGTGCAGGAAGACCTTGCACCTGAACATGGCTGTGAACTGCTCCGAGATGTGGCCTGAACAGCTCCTGGATGGCCGTGTTGTTGCTGATAAAGGTGTCAGACATTTTTAGCCCCTGGGGTGGGATGTCACAGACAGCTGTTTTCACATGGTTGGGGAGCCAATAAGCAAAGTAGCAGCTGTTCTTGTTTTGAACATTGAGCATTTGCTCATCCACTTCCCATGTGGACATGTGGCCTCTGAAAATGGCAGGAACTGTTAGGTAGCAGCCATAACGAGGTGGGGTGTCACAAGCAGCTGTGATATTCTTGGTGTCAAACATCTGCTGAGTGAGTTCAGCCACGGTCAGGGCCTGGTACTGCTGACTGCCCTGGCTGGTCAGTGGGGCAAAGCCAGGCATGAAGAAGTGCAGGTAGGGGAATGGGATGATGTTCATGGTCAGCTTCCACAGGTCAGCATTCAGCTGGCCTGGGAATCGCAGGCAGGTGGCAAACCCATTTATGGTGGCAGATACTAGGAAGTTTAGGTCACTCTAGGTGGGCATGGGCAGCTTTAGGGTTCTGAAGCAGATGTCATAGAAGGCTTCATAATCAATGCAAAAAGTCTCATCTGCATTTGCTGTGAGACTTGGAGGGTGATATTGTGGGGCTCTAGCATGGTGCCTGACACCTTGGACAAGAGCAGAACGCTGAATGTGTTTATGATCCTATTTAAATGCTCTGAATAACTGTGATGAATTTACTCGTATAATCAGAATTCAGATTAAAAATTAAGACAACTGTTTTGTTTCCAACAGAAAGAAAAGTAAAATAAATGAAAAAAAGGAAAAAGGCATTTTTAAACCATCTTTGAAATGTTCCTTGCTCTAGGTTGAAATTCTTGTTTTTAGATTGCATAATGACTGATACTTCTTAAATTTCTTTTCCTTTCATTAATATTGCTATTGTATATGGGTAAACATTGTCTTGCTTTCATCTTAAAGAATAGATATAGATTACCAAGTATCTGCATTCTATAAACACAGATTTGTATACATAGTGAGTATACATGGAAATGTAATTGCTCAGAGAACTTGTTAATTATAATTTACTTTTTATGCAGAATTAAGATAAATTCATTGTATCTGTGTTCACATCAAATGCCTTGCTACCTTTCATAACACTGGCATTATTGATTTCAAAACCAAACAATTATTTCTTGGGGTGGAGCATATTCTGTTTATTGTAATATGTTTCATATTATCACTGGGTCCAATCTGTCAGATGCCAGTAGCAATCTTAGCCCAAAGTGTGACAAGCCAAATTTTCCCAGATATTGCCAAATGTGCACTGTAGGGCACAATTGTCCCTAGTTGACAACTGGGGGCTGATTTATATTTATATTTATATTTATATCTATCTCTGTGTATTCATTTATGTCTGTCTATATATCCATCCATTGAGTAAAATTATAAATGTAGAAGCAGGTTGCTTTCATTTATTTCTATTTTTAGTTTCTCTCTATTTCTTTACTATATTCTAATTAATTGTTGGTGAGTGTAGGTCACCAAAATATAAAGTTAAATTCCTCATTTCACAAATTTGCTCAGGTTTACTCACCTAGGTATATGCTAAGATAAGTTTTGAGTACTAACTCTGCATAAGCCACCATTATAAGTTATAGAGATACTTTAAATATTATTGAGAAGTAGTCGTTCCAGTCCAGGAGTTTTTAACATGGTGTAATTGTTGCTATCACTTGTCTTTCCAGCACCAGTCAAGGTGTATGTAGTCTAACAGAAAGATGAAAAGTTTAGACGTATTTCCACCAATACATTTTTAACTTAGAATAAATGCCAGTATGTAGGGAAACTAATTGAGAAAATATAAAAATATAGCTTTACTTTTTCTGAATATTCATAATAAAGAATTTAAAAGTTAGACTCCTTGAAAATTATCCATGTGTTAATTGTGTTTGCATGGCCTCTGAAATGTGGATAGGCTATTCTGCATACTGTAAGATCCACATGAGCAGGGACCACATCTGCAATATAGTCTTAGCATTTTAACTTCGAGATCTGAACAAGGCCTCAAACATAGAATATTCTCAAATTTTCTTGAATGATTGAATGAATAAATGAGTGAATTAATAAAACAATATTCAACTTAAAAGAAACTGAACTTGAAAAGAAAGGAATGCTTCTACAGATCTTAGAAAATATAGTTAATTAAAGATATAATTTCCTGTGAAAATTATTGAAATACAAACAATTTCAAATCCCCCCAAAATTTTTTTATCTGAGCAAAGATTTTATAAAAACAGAATTAATGGAAAACAATTGACAATTTTTACATAAGTTTTATACAGCTATTTCACTTACACAGGAAAGCCTTATAAATGACTTTTTTAGTATACTATTATATAATGATTTTCACAAATGAAATAGTTATATACTTTCAGAATCCTTACAGATTTTGTAGTTTTATTATAATTGACTAATAACATTTCCCTTTTATTGTTTTACCCGTTCTTAAAATATAGTATTTTTATTTGCCAATTTTCATGAGGCGAAAAATATAAAGTTCAGCTACTGTTTAATTCACAGTCATTAACTCTATCATCCCCCAAGCCAAATTCTATACTAAGGGCTTAAAAATTTGTTGTTGAATTAATAAATTCCATTTAAACAGAACTAAACTATTCTGCATTGAATTATTTCTTATGTTTCCTGGTTCCTGAAAAATTTACATTAAGTAGATTTTTACTTCTTCTTACCCAATTTCCATCCATTCTTCTCAGCTTCTATTTCAGCATACTCAGTTTATTAACTTCAGCTTGAAATTAATCTGTTAGATTGTTTAATTTGGATAAACAAATTTGCTTTTTTTTTCTTGTACTTGAGCATATACAAGGTTCTTAGCACTTCCACTGGGAAACATCAAGCTAAGTTCTTATTATTTAAACATTGCAGTATCTGTGCAATATACTGGTCACTTTAGAAGTTGGTTTAAAACTGACTTCTCATTGCAATCATTATATTTCAGTATCTCTGCATTATATTGCTCACTTTAGAAGTCCATTTATGACTTTTCCATTGTGAAAAATAAACTGTATATTCAAGTAGTCAAATAGCTAAAAACATAAAACAGCTATAACTGAAGAGTAGTGGAGACAAATAGTCCTTTACATTTTTTTGTGTGTAAAAGTATTCATTCAATTAATTAGAAAAAAATGAACATTTGCAACATATTAGCATATAGATAAATTTATTTTATTCCAAATTACCAAGTCTAAAAATATTGTCATTGTTGCAATTTACCACTAATGAAATAATATATTTTAATTTTTTTTTTCTATTTTCCCCCTTCCTCCCGTCTTTTCTCTTTTTCTCTGAGTGTATTACCTCATGGGGTCACATCCTATAGAGATTTGCCACAAGAAAACACCCTGTGTAAAGGGCTGCTTCCTCTTGTTGCCTGCAGTTCCAACACACGTTGAGTCTGTCTGCAGTGTTAAAGCACTTTGTTAAAAAACTTTTAGGACTTTCTTGTGGGCTTCAATAATTTCTTATAAAAAAGACTTACTATGTGGACCTGAAGAAATCAGAAAATGAAGCAAATGCATTTAAACTACTTAGCAAGAGTCATACTCCTCCCAACCCTATCCCAATGGCATAAATCAATAGAAGTTTATTTCTCACTCTCAAGGTGTCTGATGCAATTCTTGTGCCCTTCCTTGATTTTAACTGGATAGTCTGGACCATTTGTGTCTTAAAGGCAGTGTTCCAGCAGTAAGAGGTAGGGATGAGACATGCACACATTACTTCAACTTAGAGGTGACTGGCCAAAATTAAGCCCATGGTTCCAACACTTCTACAAAGAAGGCCGAAATACACAGCAATAGCATATCAAATATTTGGCTTAGACTGTCAATTCCATATAGGGTTTAAACAAGTTATGAATAAAATTTATGTATTAGCAAATTTTAAGTTGGTTTTAAACTGACAGTAAAATAGCATTGTTTTAAAGAAAATATTGATCTCATTTGTGTATGTGTTTATGTATGTAATACAAGGATGATACTATCATGATGTTTCTCAAAGTTCTTTGGGATCCAGGCTTCTTTCAGCTTACTGCACAATTATCCTTATTATGTGACCAAAATCACCAACATGGTAGAGAAAGGAACAAAGTAATAGAGAGAAGGGTATGAATGCCAACTAGATTTTAAGAAAGTCTGTTCAAACTGATATATGACATTTCCTTTTCATCCCATTGTTCACTGTCTTGTCACATGACCAAATCAAGAAGCAAAAGTGTTTTGCAAACAGATTGTCGGCTAAAATTTCTATAATTATGTAGAGGTAGAAACAGACACTTAGGAAAAAAGCAATCTCCATCACCATTAATCATAAATTAGTAGAAAATGCAGGATCAAATTCTAAGAGGCAGGAAAATCAAGACATTAAGTTTTAATTTCTGAAAAGTGTGAAGATTATTATATTAATTAACAAAAATAATTTTCGTATACTATGCAAACAACTAAAGATGTTTATTCCTTATATTTTCTTCTGTGGATGGACCAATGTTTTTCTTTGACTAAGCTGATAAGTGGTATACAAACTTAGAATTTACTAATTATTTTCTCTTAATCTTGAAATTATCAATTTCATCTATGTCTGTATTTCATTTTACTTCTGCATTTTATTTTCTGTACTTACTCTTTAAAATAGGGCAATACTTATATAATGGCAATCTTTCCTTTCATATATTTGTATAAATCTGTTTTTTGAAAGTAGTACTTTTAAAATAACATTACTATACAAACCATTTGAATATCAAGTCTTTTTTTAAAATAATGAATGAAAATATTTTTAGTTGTTTTTAAAAGGTTACATTTCTGTAAGAGAATAAAGAACATTGATTAGCGTTCCTTTGTTTTACAGATATATGACAGATTAATTACAGAAAATTCATGTAAAAACCTGCTATTTCTGTTATTGTAGTTGAAATTATGACAGCAATCCTATTTTATTGCTTTATTTTCAAAGGACAATAAGTCTAGAAAGTCACAAAATTTGTCAAAGTTGTAAAGTGATATATGAATATAGAAATTCTCTTGTCATTATCTAGCACTTACCTGAGCCAAAAAAAGATTTAAGCACAAAAACAATAGCGAAAACATAAGTGATGATGATGGTAGTAAATACATGGAGCAGTTAATTTCCATTAGGCACTGTGCTAAGCATGTTAAATGTATCAGTTATTTTAATACATTGCATATATGGTGGGAAAATTTAGACTTCTGTTTTATGTATGTTATATTAAAGCACATATAAGTAATTTTTTTCAAATTCCACAACTAATAATTAAGAAAAAAATGAATAAGTTTGAAGACTAGCCTAGAAAATATGGTGAGACCCCATCTCTATGAAAAATTTAGAAATTAGCCAGCTACTAAGGAGCTACTACTTAGTAGCCAGCTACTAAGGAATAAGCCAGCCCAGGAGTGGGAGCCAGCAGTGAGCAATGATTTCACCACTGCACTCCAGTCTAGGCAACAAAGTCAGACCCCCATCTCTAATGTATATGTCTGAATAAGTTTCAGAACACAATGGTATTATCTAAGAGACAATAAAAGACCAGAATATGAAATGCATGTAAGTTGGGAAAATGGTTCAAAATATGTACAGCAAAACAAGTGTTTGAGTATTTGTGCTTGTATGCACATATGCTACAACTTTTAATTATTATTATTTTTTTTTCTGAGACAGAGTCTTGCTCTGTCACCCAGAGCTAGAGTGCAATGGTGCGATCTTGGCTCCCTGCAACCTCCACCTCCTGGGTTAAAGCAATTCTCCTACTTTAGCCTCCCAAGTACCTGGGATTACAGGTGCGTGCCACCACACCTGGCAAATTTTTATATTTTTAGTAGAGATGGGGTTTCACCATGTTGGCCAGGCTGGTCTAGAGAAACTTTTATTGTTAATATACAAAAATATCATTAATAATATAAAAAAATAATTACTTGGGAAAAAAAAGAATTGTATGACAAAAAGAGTGTGATATAAAACAGTTCTAACAAAAAGCTGAAGTTTTCCAAATATGTGAGAAGTTTCTCAGAGAAATAAAAAGAGTAAAAAATAAGTGAAATTTTAAAATATTATTGTTAATAAAATAATAAATAAAAATAAGATCTTAAAATGTTAAGAAAATAAAATAAAAATAAACAATAGAAATAGGTATGATCAGAGACTGGCAACTTCACATAGGGCTAGAAGTAAACTGGCTGACAAATCCAGTGACTACATATACCTTTGATTATTAATTTTGTATTCTAGGAATTTAATGTATATAATCACTAAACAGAGACAAAAAGATAAATAATTTTTAATTAGCATGTTAGTTATAATAATCATATATAATCTTTTACATATTCAAAAACAAGGTAATAAAATTAAGCTTTATTTATACAATTGATACATAGTATTTCACTTTACCTTTAATAATATGTAAAAGTGTTCTAAGCCATAAGTGTTCTAAACCACATATTAATATAAAAAGATAATCTTTCAGTTAAGATGTCAAAGTAAGCCATGTGATTCACACACCACTGGCTAATTCATAAATAACTAAATAATAGCTGGACACAGAGATAGTTATAAATATAGGTAGATAGATAGATATCTAAAGGTTTTTTTCTTTAAATATGAATCTAGTTCATTGGCATTGAATATAGGCTATGGTTTATCCTCCTACCAGATGCATCACAAAAAAATACATAATATAAATATATGTCCAGAAGAAAAGAAGGCTGTATATGCAAGGAGAAAACATAACTTCCAAGAAAAAGAGAGTCCCTAGAAAATAATTTAAGAAGACCCACACTATTAGTATTTGTCCCTTGCATTCAATGACTGAAACATTGTTAATATTACTTATTACAAATTTTTAAATAAGTTATATATATGTCCATAAATATTTCCATTGTATGTCTCTATATCCTGCAATTGAATGTATAAAATATATACACATTTTATATATAGGTATGTGGGAATTTATACGTACATGTACATACATATGCTCTAGTTTGACTTGCTTTTTATCCCCATAGTGCAGCCCTCATCAAGTGTGCTTGATATTCTTTTCAAATAATTCTTTTTCTTAACTTAAATATATCACGGCTCCTCATATGTTTCAGTATGTCTTTTGTCTTTATTCATGAAAACCTGTGAGTTGTAGCCAGCTTCACTAACAAACATATCTGGTTCTCCTTTTCTTCCTATGCAAAAGGCAAACTTCTTAGCCCTATTACAATTAGATAGAGCTAATTCATTTTTCTCCGGACAAGGAAATGTATTTGAAGTGCTGCATGTCTTTTGGAGGGTAAAACTATAAAACCCCCAGTGAATAGTCCAGTTCCTTTCTTCTTCTTCTTTTTTTTTATTAGTTTTCTTTTTTATTTATTTATTTATTATTATTATACTTTAAGTTTTAGGGTACATGTGCACAATGTGCAGGTTAGTGGCATATATATACATGTGCCATGCTGGTGCGCTGCACCCACTAACTCATCATCTAGCATTAGGTATATCTCCCAGTGCTATCCCTCACCTTTCCCCCCACCCCACAACAGTCCTCAGAGTGTGATGTTCCCCTTCCTGTGTCCATGTGTTCTAATTGTTCACTTCCCACCTATAAGTGAGAATATGCAGTGTTTGGTTTTTTGTTCTTGCGATAGTTTACTGAGAATGATGATTTCCAATTTCATCCATGTCCCTACAAAGGATGTGAACTCATCATTTTTATGGCTGCATAGTATTCCATGGTGTATATGTGCCACATTTTCTTAATCCAGTCTATCATTGTTGGACATTTGGGTTGGTTCCAAGTCTTTGCTATTGTGAATAATGCCTCAATAAACATACGTGTGCATGTGTCTTTATAGCAGCATGATTTATAGTCCTTTGGGTATATACCCAGTAATGGGATGGCTGGGTCAAATGGTATTTCTAGTTCTAGATCCCTGAGGAATCGCCACACTGACTTGCACAATGGTTGAACTAGTTTACAGTCCCACCAACAGTGTAAAAGTGTTCCTATTTCTCCACATCCTCTCCAGCACCTGTTGTTTCCTGACTTTTTTATGATTGCCATTCTAACTGGTGTGAGATGGTATCTCATTGTGGTTTTGATTTGCATTTCTCTGATGGCCAGTGATGGTGAGCATTTTTTCATGTGTTTTTTGGCTGCATAAATGTCTTCTTTTGAGAAGTGTCTGTTCATGTCCTTCGCCCACTTGTTGATGGGGTTGTTTGTTTTTTCTTGTAAATTTTTTGGAGTTCATTGTAGATTCTGGATATTAGCCCTTTGTCAGATTAGTAGGTTGCACAAATTTTCTCCCATTTTGTAGGTTGCCTGTTCATTCTGATGGTAGTTTCTTTTGCTGTGCAGAACTCTTTAGTTTAATTAGATCCCATTTGTCAATTTTGGCTTTTGTTGCCATTGCTTTTGGTGTTTTAGACATGAAGTCCTTGCCCATGCCTATGTCCTGAATGGTAATGCCTAGGTTTTCTTCTAGGGTTTTTATGGTTTTAGGTCTAACGTTTAAGTCTTTAATCCATCTTGAATTGATTTTTGTATAAGGTGTAAGGAAGGGATCCAGTTTCAGCTTTCTACATATGGCTAGCCAGTTTTCCCAGCACCATTTATTAAATAGGGAATCCTTTCCCCATTGCTTGTTTTTCTCAGGTTTGTCAAAGATCAGATAGTTGTAGATATGTGGCGTTATTTCTGAGGGCTCTGTTCTGTTCCATTGATCTATATCTCTGTTTTGGTAACAGTACCATGCTGTTTAGGTTACTGTAGCCTTGTAGTATAGTTTGAAGTCAGGTAGTGTGATGCCTCCAACTTTGTTCTTTTGGCTCAGGATTGACATGGCGATGCAGGCTCTTTTTTGGTTCCATATGAACTTTAAAGTAGTTTTTTCCAATTCTGTGAAGAAAGGCATTGGTAGCTTGATGGGGATGGCACTGAATATGTAAATTACCTTGGGCAGTATGGCCATTTTCACGATATTGATTCTTCCTACCCAGGAGCATGGAATGTTCTTCCATTTGTTTGTATCCTCTTTTATTTCATGGAGCAGTGGTTTGTAGTTCTCCTTGAAGAGGTCCTTCACATCCCTTTTAAGTTGGATTCCTAGGTATTTTATTCTCTTTGAAGCAATTGTGAATGGGAGTTCACTCATGATTTGGCTCTCTGTCTGTTGGTGGTGTATAAGAATGCTTGTGAGTTTTGTACATTGATTTTGTATCCTGAGACTTTGCTGAAGTTGCTTATCAGCTTAAGGAGATTTTGGGCTGAGACAATGGGGTTTTCTAGATATACAATCATGTCATCTGCAAACAGGGACAATTTGACTTCCTCTTTTCCTAATTGAATCCCCTTTATTTCCTTCTCCTGCCTAATTGCCCTGGCCAGAGCTTCCAACACTATGTTGAATAGGAGTGGTGAGAGAGGGCATCCCTGTCTTGTGCCAGTTTTCAAAGGGAATGCTTCCAGTTTTTGCCCATTCAGTATGATATTGGCTGTGGGTCTGTCATAGATAGCTGTTATTATTTTGAGATACGTCCCATCAATACCTAATTTATTGAGAGTTTTTAGCATGAAGCGTTGTTGAATTTTGTCAAAGGCCTTTTCTGCATCTATTGAGATAATCATGTGGTTTTTGTCTTTGGTTCTGTTTATATGCTGGATTCCATTTATTGATTTGCGTATATTGAACCAGTCTTGCATCCCAGGGATGAAGCCCACTTGATCATGGTGGATAAGCTTTTTGATGTGCTGCTGGATTCAGTTTGCCAGTATTTTATTGAGGATTTTTGCATCAATGTTCATCAAGGATATTGATCTAAAATTCTCTTTTTTTGTTGTGTCTCTGCCCGGCTTTGGTATCAGGATGATGCTTGCCTCATAAAATGAGTTAGGGAGGATTCCTTCTTTTTCTATTGATTGGAATAGTTTCAGAAGGAATGGTACCAGTTCCTCCTTGTACCTCTGGTAGAATTCGGCTGTGAATCCATCTGGTCCTGGACTCTTTTTGGTTGGTAAGCTATTGATTATTGCCACAATTTTAGTGCCTGTTATTGGTCTATTCAGAGATTCAGCTTCTTCCTGGTTTAGTCTTGGGAGGGTGTATGTGTCGAGGAATTTATCCATTTCTTCTAGATTTTCTAGTTTATTTGCGTAGACATGTTTGTAGTATTCTCTGATGGTAGTTTGTATTTCTGTGGGATCGGTGGTGATATCCCCTTTATCATTTTTTATTGCGTTTATTTGATTCTTCTCTTTTTTCTTTATTAGTCTTGCTAGCGGTCTATCAATTTTGTTGATCCTTTCAAAAAACCAGCTCCTGGATTCGTTAATTTTTTGAAGGGTTTTTTGTGTCTCTATTTCCTTCAGTTCTGCTCTGATTTTAGTTATTTCTTGCCTTCTGCTAGCTTTTGAATATGTTTGCTCTTGCTTTTCTAGTTCTTTTAATTGTGATGTTAGGGTGTCAATTTTGGATCTTTCCTGCTTTCTTTTGTGGGCATTTAGTGCTATAAATTTCCCTCTACACACTGCTTTGAATGTGTCCCACAGATTCTGGTATGTTGTGTCTTTGTTCTCGTTGGTTTCAAAGAACATCTTTATTTCTGCCTTCATTTCGTTATGTACCTAGTAGTCATTCAGGAGCAGGTTGTTCAGTTTCCATGTAGTTGAGCGGTTTTGAGTGAGATTCTTAATCCTGAGTTCTAGTTTGATTGCACTGTGGTCTGCGAGATAGTTTGTTATAATTTCTGTTCTTTTACATTTGATGAGGAGAGCTTTACTTCCAACTATGTGGTCAGTTTTGGAATAGGTGTGGTGTAGTGCTGAAAAAAATGTATATTCTGTTGATTTGGGGTGGAGAGTTCTGTAGATGTCTGTTAGGTCTGCTTGGTGCAGAGCTGAGTTCAATTCCTGGGTATCCTTGTTGACTTTCTGTCTCGTTGATCTGTCTAATGTTGACAGTGGGGTGTTAAAGTCTCCCATTATTAATATGTGGGAGTCTAAGTCTCTTTGTAGGTCACTCAGGACTTGCTTTATGAATATTGGTGCTCCTGTATTGGATGCATGTATATTTAGGATAGTTAGCTCTTCTTGTTGAACTGATCCCTTTACCATTAAGTAATGGCCTTCTTTGTCTCTTTTGATCTTTGTTGGTTTAAAGTCTGTTTTATCAGAGACTAGGATTGCAACCCCTGCCTTTTTTTGTTTCCCATTTGCTTGGTAGATCTTCCTCCATCCTTTTATTTTGAGCCTATGTTTGTCTCTGCCTGTGAGATGGGTTTCCTGAATACAGCACAGTGATGGGTCTTGACTCTTTATCCAATTTGCCAGTCTTTGTCTTTTAATTGGAGCATTTAGGCCATTTACATTTAAAGTTAATATTGTTATGTGTGAATTTGATCCTGCCATTATGATGTTAGCTGGTTATTTTGCTCGTTAATTGATGCAGTGTCTTCCTAGTCTCAATGGTCTTTACATTTTGGCATTATTTTCCAGTGGCTGGTACCGGTTGTTCCTTTCCATGTTTAGCGCTTCCTTCAGGAGCTCTTTTAGGGCAGGCCTGGTGGTGACAAAATCTCTCAGCATTTGCTTGTCTGTAAAGTATTTTATTTCTCCTTCACTTATGAAGCTTAGTTTGGCTGGATATGAAATTCTGGGTTGAAAATTCTTTTCTTTAAGAATGTTGAATATTGGCCCCCACTCTCTTCTGGCTTGTAGAGTTTCTGCCAAGAGATCTGCTGTTAGTCTGATGGGCTTCCCTTTAAGGGTAACCCGACCATTCTCTCTGGCTGCCCTTAACATTTTTTCCTTCATTTCAACTTTGGTGAATCTGACAATTATGTGTCTTGGTGTTGCTCTTCTCGAGGAGTATCTTTGTGGCGTTCTCTGTATTTCCTAAATCTGAACGTTGGCCTGCCTTGCTAGATTGGGGAAGTTCTCCTGGATAATATCCTGCAGAGTGTTTTCCAACTTGGTTCCATTCTCCCTGTCACTTTCAGGTACACCAATCAGACTTAGATTTGGTCTTTTCACATAGTCCCATATTTCTTGGAGGCTTTGCTCGTTTCTTTTTTTTCTTTTTTCTCTAAACTTCCCATCTTGCTTCATTTCATTCATTTCATCTTCCGTCACTGATACCCTTTCTTCCAGTTGATCACATCGGCTCCTGTGGCTTCTGCATTATTCATGTAGTTCTCGAGCCTTGGTTTTCAGCTCCATCAGCTCCTTTAAGCACTTCTCTGTATTGGTTATTCTAGTTATACATTCTTCTAAATTTTTTCCATAGTTTTCAACTTCTTTGCCTTTGTTTGAATGTCCTCCCGTAGCTCGGAGTAATTTGATTGTCTGAAGCCTTCTTCTCTCAGCTCATCAAAGTCATTCTCCATCCAGCTTTGTTCCGTTGCTGGTGAGGAGCTGCGTTCATTTGGAGGAGGAGAGGCGGTCTGCTTTTTAGAGTTTCCAGTTTTTCTTCTCTGTTTTTTCCCCATCTTTGTGGTTTTATCTACTTTTGGTCTTTGATGATGGTGATGTACAGATGGGTTTTTGGTGTGGATGTCCTTTCTGTTTGTTAGTTTTCCTTCTAACAGACAGGACCCTCAGCTGCAGGTCTGTTGGAGTATCCGGCCGTGTGAGGTGTCAGTGTGCCCCTGCCGGGGGGTGCCTCCCAGTTAGGCTGCTCGGGGGTCAGGGGTCAGGGACCCACTTGAGGAGGCAGTCTGCCCATTCTCAGATCTCCACCTGTGTGCTGGGAGAACCACTGCTCTCTTCAAACTGTCAGACAGGGACATTTAAGTCTGCAGAGGTTACTGCTGTCTTTTTGTTTGTCTGTGCCCTGCCCCCAGAGGTGGAGCCTACAGAGGCAGGCAGGCCTCCTTGAACTGTGGTGGGCTCCACCCAGTTCGAGGTTCCCAGCTGCTTTGTTTACCTAAGCAAGCCTGGGCAATGGCGGGTGCCCCTCCCCCAGCCTTGCTGTCACCTTGCAGTTTGATCTCAGATTGCTGTGCTAGCAATCAGCAAGACTCCGTGGGCGTAGGACCCTCTGAGCCAGGTGCGGGTTATAATCTCCTGGTGCGCCATTTTTTAAGCCTGTCGGAAAAGCACAG
Organism: Pan paniscus; assembly: GCF_029289425.2. NCBI lineage: Eukaryota > Metazoa > Chordata > Mammalia > Primates > Hominidae > Pan > Pan paniscus. The sequence continues at coordinate 44,416,889 of NC_073264.2, read as the reverse complement.
TATTCGGTTGGGAGTGACCTGATTTTCCAGGTGCTGTCTGTCACCACTTTCTTTGACTAGGAATGGGAAATCCCTGACCCTTTGCGCTTCCCCAGTGTGGCAGTGCCTCGCCCTGCTTCGGCTTGTGCATGGTGTGCGCACCCACTGACTTGCGCCCACTGTCTGGCACTCCCTAGTGAGATGAACCCGGTACCTCAGATGGAGATGCAGAAATCACCCATCTTCTGCATCACTCACGCTGGGAGCTGTAGACCGGAGCTGTTCCCATTCGGCCATCTTGGCTCCTCCCCCGACTTCTCCCTCTTCTTCTTTCATAAATATGGAGACCATATGTGATGGCTAAACTATTATCAACATAACATGCACAGTATGTAATGCTTTGGGCTTGATTATCCTCTTTGCCAACTGTCCTAGAATTGCTGTCATGTTTAATTATTTTTAAACACTCACATTAATGGAAAGTCAAGCTCTGTCAAAATGATCTTACCAATGTTCCTTACATTTCCCGTCCTTTTCTCTTCCAGAGATACTGATCAGATTATTGAAATTATTACTTGCTTTCCAATAGACTCCTCACTATTCAATTCTTTCAATATATGGCTGTGAAAATAAAATTTCCAGACATTGATGTTGAGGTGTTTGTCTCATGCTTAAGAAAATTTTTTATGGCTTCCTATTGATTATAATATACAACTCAAATTCCCAAGTGTTCATGATCTTCTCAACGTGGCCCCAGTCTACATTTCTAATCTTATAATAACTCACTCCCTAAAAGCCCAGCTACTATAATCTTTACTACACAAGAGACTGCTTTATATTCTATGGAATTGCTGTGCGCTAATACAGTTTCAAACCTTTCTATTTCCTTACGCAGTATGCTCCTGCTTCTTTGATTTATCAGTTATAACTCTCACATTCACTCAGATGTCACTCTTTTTGTTAACTTTCCAAGGCTCCAACTCCCACTCCAAAAACTAGTTTAAAAAATTTTCCAGCAGTCCACATATTTAAGAGATGTACATGGTGAAAAGGATAATAAAGCACAGAATTTCATTTTTAGTTTATTTTGAAAGATAAAATGAAGTTCTAAATTATTTTTAATAATTTGATACAATAATTATTGGAACAAACATAATTTCATGTACAAATTCAATGTGTAAAAAGATAGAGTGAAGAAGTTGTAACAAAATTAAAGCTATGCCTTGGCCCTTAGTAGAAGGATAAAATAATATGACTTGTGTTTATAGCATAGAGGATGTTTTATCATAATCTCCAACATTTTATCACAAAAATAAGTGAAGCATTGAAAAATTTAAACTACAATTATTCATTCTCTTTCAGGAACATATTGTCAGACAATACTCCATATAATAGAAACAACTGTGAATGAGAGTAATAAATCTTCATCCTTGTAATGAATTCTCACTATATTAAAAGCTGATAGATTAAAATAATATAAATATTTCACTTGTCTTTAAAAATCATTGCAGATCCTGTGATCAAGATATGGGATGTGATATACAATATAAAATAATACTGCTATGCAGATAAACAAAATTTGGTGTAATTCCCAGTTTGGCAGCTTTTTCATTTGGTCTCTCTGGTCTTATTTTTGTTTAAATCTGACTATCATGAAGTAACTGCTAACTATATCTATCTGTTGTTTTTGTTTTATAAAGCACCACATTTCATTTCTATAACACAGCAGTGAGTCTAAGTAGCTACTTCAAGTATCTGTGCTTTTACAATTTTTTTTTTTACTTCAGCAGGCTTCTTTGGTGCTGTTCCATCTCAGAAGTCCTTGCAATCTTTATAATGTTTTCAAAGAAGAAACAAACAAACTCAAAAAACTTTGAATACACTTTAAGAAAAATGCTTATTCTTAAAAGAATGCAGACTTTTGAATTTGGTTGGTCTTTAAAAATAAGATAAGTTCTTTTTGATATAATAACCTGACTACAAAACTGAATGTAGGTTTATATTGTTGTAAGAAAAAAAATAACTTAAAATGCCTTGTCACTTCTTCTAAGATAATGAAAGGAAAGTTTATGGAAAAGTTTTCTAAAATAAAAGAACACATTAACAGCTTGTATTTCTCACAGGCACACTCAACGGCGCTCTCTCAAGTATTCCTTTGTCATAATGTTTGTATACTGGTGAAAATAGTTGTTTTTAGAGGATCTTGTTTTGTCCCCATTGAGCAAGTTTGCCGCAGTGAAATAGGTGCAGATAATTGTAATGTAGCGTAAGAATCACTGTCGCATTTGTGGATTTAAGATAATTGCATAATTAATGCAGAGTTTTAGCTTATTAAAATTTAAAAGATAGTGGGGAAAGTGAACAGAAATACTAACATTTAAAAAGTTGCTCCCTCTATTTATATTTTTCTACCTTAGGTTGTATAAAGACAAGTCCTTGATTTACAATTAATTTCAAAAACAAACACCAATACATCAAAATGTAAGTTAACAAGAAAATACGCATGCTATTAAATGACATTAGTACATAGAAAATGAGACACCAGAGAAGATATTATAACCTATTTGAATACTACACATTTATATTTAATACCTCTGTAAGTAATAAAGCTTATAAATAAGTCATGCATAATTTATTTTCAACAAAGACATTTCTATGTAATTTCATTCCACTATTACAAGCTATAAATGTTCATTTCTACTAAGAAGGTAATGGCATTTATTATTTCCGTAAGTGAAAGAGTATGCTTGATGTCGTCTAGGAAATAGATAAGTAAAGGTAGTGCTTTCATGGTATGCTGGGCCTGCATGTTCCCTTTTGAAGTAACACCCTACTTTCTTAAGTTTCAAAGTACTTGACATGATACTCAAAATTTGCAATGTGGAACACCATTTTATTTTTTATTCTCATAAACTATAATCACTGTATATTGTTCTTGATTCAAAAACAGTGTTGCAATTACGTTATTCAGCTAAGCTGAAATACACTGAACATCTACTATGCTTGCCAGTCATGTGGTTCAAAGTAAACAAGATATTGTTACCCATTAGAGAGATGTAATTTAACAGGGAGACAGACATCTAACTAAATTACAACTATAAAATTATATGTGTTATAGTAAAAATATATTAAAAATTACAGTATAAATGTGGGGGAAAAAACCCTTAAACTTTCTGTGGTAGTTTATATCAGACTTTACAAAAGAAATGGATTTTGAGTTGAGACGTGAAGTGAAAATTCATGAAGAGCATGAACAGCTGCTTTATCAAGTTGGAATCCATATGAAGGAGAGATGCTTATACAGTGGCTTGACGTTGTCAAATAAATTTCCTTATTTCTCAAACTTCTATAATGTTTATTGCATTAAGTGGCATATTTTTAAAGATTAGGCTGAAAGGGCAGGGAGCAAACTGCAAAGCCAAATCTCCTAGAACCCTTCTCTTCCATAAATTAAAAAAAAAAAATTAGTCTGGGTAGGTAAACTAAAACAAATATACCTATTAATCATTCAATTTAACTTTATGGTTTGTGAACACTGTTTTCTTTGACTTCTACTACTCCTATCCTGGCCAAGCTGTCTCTGAAACATATAAAGGTTGTTTCTATCTCAATAATTTGCATTTGTGCTCTCTGTACCTGTTCTGTTCTTACATCTGAGAGTCATGTGTCTGGCTCTTAATCACCATTAAGCTTTCTCTTGTCCAATATCTTCTGTAGTTTTCCACAGACAAGCATACACTATTGTATTCATGGTTTGTATTTTCTTAAGAGTCTCTTACCAATGAATCCATTTTATTCATTTGTTTGTGAAAATGTGTATTGTCTACATCTTTGCCCTAAGCAAAGGGAGAAGCATATGCTTAGTGTCAGTAGGTGATTAGTTTACATCATTGTCATGTATATTAGACAGTCAAACGTTTCTGTTGATGACATCTTGGACAGAATAAAATCAATTTTTTCCATTAAATATTTAAGGTGAATATAAAGATAAGTATATTGTTCCTTAACCTAATGAGAATAAATTTAAAATGAAAAATATTTTATTTTTAATCTTTTAAAAATTGTTTTTCAATTCCTAAAGGAACATATGCAAATTAATGACTTACATCTACTAAAATTAATAATAGAATATATCAATATTTAAATGATAGTAACGTAAAATGTATATTAATAAAATGTTTTTAACATATTGTAAAAGCATTTTAATTCATTTCCAATGCCAATCAGAAATATAATTCTAACAAGCTTTATGTTTGCAAGAAGCATATCATACATATTAATATTATTATGTATGAGTAGTCAAGTCTGATACCATTTCACACATAAATAATTGTAATCAGGAAATCAAAATTCAGAACAAAAATACATCCTCTTCCTTATGCCATTTTAAAGAAGAAAATCAAGGGAAACATCATTTATTCCACATATGACCTTTCCTTCATCTATGAATATATGTATTGCTTAAGAAGATATTAGGATTCTTTTTTTTATTATTATTATACTTTAAGTTTTAGGGTACATGTGCAAAACGTACAGGTTTGTTACATATGTATACATGTGCTGCACCCATTAGCTTGTCATTTAGCATTAGGTATATCTCCTAATGCTCTCCCTCCCCCTCCACCCACCCCACAACAGTCCCCAGAGTGTGATGTTCCCCTTCCTGTGTCCATGTGTTCTCATTGTTCACTTCCCACCTATAAGTGAGAATATGTGGTGTTTGGCTTTTTGTTCTTGCGATAGTTTACTGAGAATGATGAGTTCCAATTTCATCCATGTCCCTACAAAGGACGTGAACTCATCCTTTTTTATGGCTGCATAGTATTCCATGGTGTATATGTGCCACATTTTCTTAATCCAGTCTATCATTGTTGGACATTTGGGTTGGTTCCAAGTCTTTGCTATTGTGAATAGTGCCGCAATAAACATACGTGTGCATGTGTCTTTATAGCAGCATGATTTATAGTCCTTTGGGTATATACCCAGTAATGGGATGGCTGGGTCAAACGGTATTTCTAGTTCTAGATCGCTGAGGAATCGCCACACCGACTTCCACAATGGTTGAACTAGTTTACAGTCCCACCAACAGTGTAAAAGTGTCCCTATTCCTCCACATCCTCTCCAGCACTTGTTGTTTCCTGACGTTTTTATGATTGCCATTCTAACTGGTGTGAGATGGTATCTCATTGTGGTTTTGATTTGCATTTCTCTGATGGCCAGTGATGGTGAGCATTTTTTCATGTGTTTTTTGGCTGCACAAATGTCTTCTTTTGAGAAGTGTCTGTTCATGTCCTGTGCCCACTTTTTGATGGGGTTGTTTGTTTTTTTCTTGTACATTTTTTGGAGTTCATTGTAGATTCTGGATATTAGCCCTTTGTCAGATGAGTAGGTTGCACAAATTTTCTCCCATTTTGTAGGTTGCCTGTTCACTCTGATGGTAGTTTCTTTTGCTGTGCAGAACTCTTTAGTTTAATTAGATCCCATTTGTCAATTTTGTCTTTTGTTGCCATTGCTTTTGGTGTTTTAGACATGAAGTCCTTGCCCATGCCTATGTCCTGAATGGTAATGCCTAGGTTTTCTTCTAGGGTTTTTATGGTTTTAGGTCTAATGTTTACGTCTTTAATCCATCTTGAATTAATTTTTGTATAAGGTGTAAGGAAGGGATCCAGTTTCAGCTTTCTACATATGGCTAGCCAGTTTTCCCAGCACCATTTATGAAATAGGGAATCCTTTCCCCATTGCTTGTTTTTCTCAGGTTTGTCAAAGATCAGATAGTTGCAGATATGTGGCGTTATTTCTGAGGGCTCTGTTCTGTTCCATTGATCTATATCTCTGTTTTGGTACCAGTACCATGCTGTTTTGGTTACTGTAGCCTTGTAGTATAGTTTGAAGTCAGGTAGTGTGATGCCTCCAGCTTTGTTCTTTTGGCTTAGGATTGACTTGGCGATGGGGGCTCTTTTTTGGTTCCAAATGAACTATAAAATAGTTTTTTCCAATTCTGTGAAGAAAGTCATTGGTAGCTTGATGGGGATGGCATTGAATCTATAAATTACCTTGGGCAGTATGGCCATTTTCACGATATTGATTCTTCCTACCCATGAGCATGGAATGTTCTTCCATTTGTTTGTATCCTCTTTTATTTCATGGAGCAGTGGTTTGTAGTTCTCCTTGAAGAGGTCCTTCACGTCCCTTGTAAGTTGGATTCCTCAGTATTTCACTCTCTTTGAAGCAATTGTGAATGGGAGTTCACTCATGATTTGGCTCTCTGTTCCTCTGTTACTGGTGTTTAAGAATGCTTGTGATTTTTGTACCTTGATTTTGTATCCTCAGACTTTGCTGAAGTTGCTTATCAGCTTAAGGAGATTTTGGGCTGAGACAATGGGGTTTTCTAGATATACAATCATGTCATCTGCAAACAGGGACAATTTGACTTCCTCTTTTCCTAATTGAATACCCTTTATTTCCTTCTCCTGCCTGATTGACCTGGCCAGAACTTCCAACACTATGTTGAATAGGAGTGGTGAGAGAGAGCATCCCTGTCTTGTGCCAGTTTTCAAAGGAAATGCTTCCAGTTTTTGCCCATTCAGTATGATATTGGCTGTGGGTTTGTCATAGATAGCTGTTATTATTTTGAGATACGTCCCATCAATACCTAATTTATTGAGAGTTTTTAGCATGAAGCGTTGTTGAATTTTGTCAAAGGCCTTTTCTGCATCTATTGAGATAATCATGTGGTTTTTGTCTTTGGTTCTGTTTATATGCTAGATTCCATTTATTGATTTGCGTATATTGAACCAGCCTTGCATCCCAGGGATGAAGCCCACTTGATCATGGTGGATAAGCTTTTTGATGTGCTGCTGGATTCGGTTTGCCAGTATTTTATTGAGGATTTTTGCATCAATGTTCATCAAGGATATTGGTCTAAAATTCTCTTTTTTTGTTGTGTCTCTGCCCGGCTTTGGTATCAGGATGATGCTTGCCTCATAAAATGAGTTAGGGAGGATTCCCTCTTTTTCTATTGATTGGAATAGTTTCAGAAGGAATGGTACCAGTTCCTCCTTGTACCTCTGGTAGAATTCGGCTGTGAATCCATCTGGTCCTGGACTCTTTTTGGTTGGTAAGCTATTGATTATTGCCACAATTTTAGTGCCTGTTATTGGTCTATTCAGAGATTTAGCTTCTTCCTGGTTTAGTCTTGGGAGGGTGTATGTGTCGAGGAATTTATCCATTTCTTCTAGATTTTCTAGTTTATTTGCGTAGACATGTTTGTAGTATTCTCTGATGGTAGTTTGTATTTCTGTGGGATCGGTGGTGATATCCCCTTTATCATTTTTTATTGTGTCTATTTGATTCTTCTCTCTTTTCTTCTTTATTAGTCTTGCTAGCGGTCTATCAATTTTGTTGATCCTTTCAAAAAACCAGCTCCTGGATTCATTAATTTTTTGCAGGGTTTTTTATGTTTCTATTTCCTTCAGTTCTGCTCTGATTTTAGTTATTTCTTGCCTTCTGCTAGCTTTTGAATATGTTTGCTCCTGCTTTTCTAGTTCTTTTAATTGTGATGTTAGGGTGTCAACTTTGGATCTTTCCTGGTTTCTCTTGTGGGCATTTAGTGCTATAAATTTCCCTCTACACACTGCTTTGAATGCATCCCAGAGATTCTGGTATGTTGTGTCTTTGTTCTCATTGGTTTCAAAGAACATCTTTATTTCTGCCTTCATTTCGTTATGTACCCAGTAGTCATTCAGGAGCAGGTTGTTCAATTTCCATGTAGTTGAGCGGTTTTGAGTGAGTTTCTTAATCCTGAGTTCTAGTTTGATTGCACTGTGGTCTGAGAGACAGTTTGTTATAATTTCTGTTCTTTTACATTTGCTGTGGAGAGCTTTACTTCCAACTATGTGGTCAATTTTGGAATAGGTGTGATGTGGTGCTGAAAAAAATGTATATTCTGTTGATTTGGGGTGGAGAGTTCTGTAGATGTCTATTAGGTCTGCTTGGTGCAGAGCTGAGTTCAATTCCTGGGTATCCTTGTTAACTTTCTGTCTGGTTGTTCTGTCTAATGTTGACAGTGAGGTGTTAAAGTCTCCCATTATTAATGTGTGGGAGTCTAAGTCTCTTTGTAGGTCACTCAGGACTTGCTTTATGAATATTGGTGCTCCTGTATTGGATGCATATATATTTAGGATAGTTAGCTCTTCTTGTTGAACTGATCCCTTTTACCATTATGTAATGGCCTTCTTTGTCTCTTTTGATCCTTGTTGGTTTAAAGTCTGTTTTATCAGAGACTAGGATTGCAACCCCTGCCTTTTTTTGTTTTCCATTTGCTTGGTAGATCTTCCTCCATCGTTTTATTTTGAGCCTATGTTTGTCTCTGCCTGTGAGATGGGTTTCCTGAATACAGCACAGTGATGGGTCTTGACTCTTTATCCAATTTGCCAGTCTGTGTCTTTTAATTGGAGCATTTAGTCCATTTACATTTAAAGTTAATATTGTTATGTGTGAATTTGATCCTGTCATTTTGGTATGAGAGCCCCTCGGGGCTCGCCCCACCCACCTCACCGGGTCAGTGAAAAAAGAACCGTTGAGATTTTTACAGAGAGATGCACTTTTATGGAAGGAGAAAAGCATTTCAATAGATACAAAAAAGTATCTGTCTTTCTCTACTAATAGAAATTAGCATCCTCGGAGAAATAACTGATCCCAAGGCTGGGACATGGAAAATATATGAGTTGGTAACATATCTTGTGACACAAAGTATGGAATTATTCAAACATGTTGAATGCATTTTAAAAAGACATAAAAGTCAGCTTGAAGATGTGCCTATGGTGAAAAAGGAACACTGAATAACTAAAAGAATATAGTGAATAATGATGTATAGTGGTAGATTTTTGAAAAAACTGTAATTATACATCCAGTTCTGTACAAAAATATAATTAGGTTGGTAGATATGAAGGAATGTAGATATATATATAGATATATATATATATACATACATACATGGATAATAGGTACATGATGGGTAGGTAGATAGAGAGTGGTCAGAAAAGAAAGTGATTATTTATAATCAAATTTTTGCACTGTTTTGTAATCATAATGATACTTGATTTACTCAAGGTTGTTGTAAGGATGCTGAAATCATTTTGTCTTAGTTTACTGAAGAACAAATTATTAACATGGTTTGAAAATCTTTCTAAGTCGATTATGTATTAATTGCAAACTTTTAACAAAATCTTTTCTATAAAGTCATTTGGGCTTTATTGAAGTAATTCTCATACCAGGTGATTGAAGTTAATATCATCAATAATGGGGCAAACTGACATCCCGTGCTTCTTTGTGTGACACACTGAGAAATGCAATATATCAATCACTTAGGTAAGATTCCTGCTCAGAATGCATTATCTGAATTTCTTTATAAAGAAGCAATTGATCAAAACCAAATTGATGAAATTGGACTCAATTCTTAAAAAATACTAATGTCTTGAAAGATGAAGAAGGAATGAAGAACAGCTCTAGATTAAGTGAGAGTGAAAAGTTATAACTGAATGCAATTTTGAATTAAGTTTGGGATTTGGAAGCAGGAAAATAAAGTGTTAGAGTATCATTAGAATGAATGATGAATTTGAATATTTACTCTTTATTAGGTAGAAGTATTGTGTTGATGTTAAATTCCCTGAACTTTTAAATTAATGTTGGCGATGAAAGAGAATGCGAATATTCTAGGAAAGACATGCCGAAATAGGTTAACAGTCATGACATCTGCAGTTTACTTTCCAATGATTTAGCGCACACACACACACACACACACACACACACACACATAAACACAGACACAAACATACCACAGAAAGCAAATATGCTATGTGAATGTAAATATATCAACATATACATAGCATATGTACCATTGCATAATTATATAATGCATTATATGTTTTAATATTATTACATATATTATATATTATATGAGGTGTATGATATATACTACCTGATATTATATATTCTATTTCTATATAAATATAGAAGCAAATATAACAACATAATAACAACTGATTAACAGGTTAAAATCATACAATACTGTATCAGTATTATTTCAAGTTTTCTGCTAATGTAAAATATTGTTTTCAAAATTAATTTGTAATAGATTAGGAAAGAAAAGGAAGAGTGTGGATTGTAGGTGAAACTATGATGACAATTCAAGTGTTGTATAAGTTTTGTTATTAAGTTTTGAATATTTATGTATTATTTTATTAAAATATTTTTATAATAAGAGGTGTTTCTTTCTACTTTTAGTATATAATTTACAGCTCCTTTATATGCATAATCAAGTTGCTGGAAAAGTAACATTTCATTCAGTTTCAAATTTCTTATCTTCTGTTCACTCTTCAGCACACTGCACTATGAATTTTTCCCTAAATATTCTGCTTAAAATGCTCTCACTAGTTCTTACAAGTAACTTCCTTTCACATCATCTAAATTGCTTTCCTTTTTGAGATCAAAATTTTAGATACACTTCACTCCACCAAATCATATGATTTATATTGGATAAAGTACATATAATTTAAGGAAAAGCACATTTGTGAAGGCAAACTTTTTAATACCAAATACACATATTTACAATACAATATGTGTGTGTACACAACACATTTGTACTTAAACTATAATGTCAAAATATTTTCAGCTTTGAAAAAAATTCATAAACTTATTGATGTAAAATAATTTCCAGATGAGCATACATTATCCTTTACACTTGCAAAGTACATGATACATTTTCAAGCAAAATATAAGCCAGTCTGTTCTCTTTTACGTGATAAATGGCCCAAAGCAAGTAAAAGGTATCTTCAGAGTATAGATTATAGTGCTCCTCATGCCCAACAGATAGCATTATTGGTCAGGAAAATCAGAGAAGTTGCAGAAGAAACTTTCTTTTAACCATAAATTTGCTATAACAATTTAATGTATATGCCATAGCATCTATTCTAAAAAATTAGAGACACCTGTATGTATGCCAATATTTAATTTAAATAACATTTGGACTATTCACTAATTTTTATTATGCATTGCATGAATTACATAGCACCTTAACACAAATAACAAATAATTGATTGTATTTTTATTAGGACTTATGCAAAGTTCTAATTTGGGTATTTAAAGCAGGAAATGAAAAATTCAACCATTTACTCTTTCTATTATGACTATGAAACTTTGCCACAAAATATTTTATCTTATGTCCTATTACAAATAAATAAGCTAAAAATACATAACAGCTTCAGAATCACAAGGGTGCCAAACAACCATTCTCTTGATTTCAGAAACCATTCTATTATTTACTTGCTATTACCTCCCATTGTATATGTCCATTCTGTGAGAATATATGACTTCATGTGGTAGACCTAATGGGACTATCGATAAGTGGGTGATTTTTCAGTGTTATGTTATGAGTGATAACAGCCTGCTAAATTGTTTAAGAAAGCTGGAACAATAGACTCCTGTCAGCATGAGTTGGATGCATTGATGAAATCTACATATCAGCTTTAGAACACTGAGTAATGAGGCAAAAGAGTAGTTTCCAACCCCTAATGGACTTAATTATAATTTGTTTTAGATTCCAGATTAAACTCCAGACCAAAACATGACATCTAAAATTTTATTCCATGAGCAGCTAGAGACAATGGGAAATGGTGTGCGTTCTTTTTCTTATTTCTTCCATAACTAACTACCTAAAACTTAGTGTTCCTTTTTTCTTTGCTGACTGTCCTTACGTGGCTATCCTCAGCACCAAGAGCCTTTTCACCATTTTTGTAGCTTGATCTTTACAGTTCAGAGCCAGCAATAATGCCTCAGTCCTCCTTGGGATAGTTAAGTGTAAAGTTTGTGATATACTGTTATTCAAGATTATCTTTCATTTAAAAATTGTTGAAGGTATGATATTCTACACAGTTTATCTATAAAAATCAAACAAGGCACATCAATGAAAGTCATTTTATATTCATTAACATCTTCCTGATGAAATAAATTGCATATATGTCATAGAAAAGGTTTTAGTTACTTAATGAGTAATTTGTTTTAAAATGTAACTTTATAGTATTTTTCTTGATAAGATGCAGTAACAGAAAACTGATTTACACTTCTATTGGAAAAAATTGTAAAATAAAAGTATATATAAAGCAACAGTATCCAAAATATTTAACATCAGACAAAGAACAATGGTTGCTGACAGACAGCAAGCAAAGAAAGCAGTATGATTGCTCCGTTCTTGGCCTCCAGTTTAATAGGCAGAGTCCAGGAATATTCTTGAGTTGAAAAGACATTGCTGAGAGTATGAAGAGGCCAAGGAGAAAAAAAAACTTAATGCAGAGAGTAATAGAAGGAGAAAACTGCACAGAGAGAATCTTTCACAGATTTGAAAATTTTTCTCCCTCTTAATATTAATTGAAAACTTACTGGAGCATATATGCCAAAAAAAAAAAAATACCCAAGGCAGGAGGTAGACGAATGAAAAAACTCCAGAGCTTAGTAGCTTGAAAAAGTTGCTGGTCCCAGCAGCCAGTTGGAAACCCTCTTAATTAATGAGGCATCAGGTAGAATAAACACCACAGTTTGGCGTCAGCAGTAAGCCAAAGTTTTCTCGAGCAAATATTTCTCTGGTCCCACATACCACAACTTAAGAGTAAGACCAAAAAGAAAAAAAAAAGTAATTGTAATTAATCCAGAAATAGTATAGATGACATAATTAGTACATAAAGACATTAAAGCAGTAATTTATTCTGCGTTGCCAAAAAGCTGCAGAAAGTTTGACCATGCTAAGTCAATAAATAAATATATTTAAAAGACCAAAATCATATCCTGAGAGATAAAATATCATATTAAATTACATGAAAAATAAAAATTATAAAATTTATTCCATATGAAATATTCCAGATAAAAATATTAGTAATTCTGAAAATATAGCATCATAAACTATACAGACTGTAACCTAGAAAAAAAGAAGAATGAAAAAAAATAAACAGAGGTTCAGTGAACTGTGAGACAAAGCATGCAAAGCAAGTAGCCTAAGGCATGTGCAATTGGATTCCCAGAAAATAGGGTGTGGGCAGAAAATGCCACAAGAAATAATGGATATTTTTGCATATTTTATTAAAACTGTAAACTCTCAGATCCATGAGCTCAATAAAATATGACATAAACTAAAACAAAGTACATCTTTATTGAATTGCTTAAAACTGGCATTAAAGAGGAAATTTTAAAAGCAATCAGAAAAAAAAATACACAAGACACAGAGAGAAAGAAATTAGAATGATAGATTACCTCTCATCAGAAAAAATGCATGGTGGACAGTAGGAAAATATCTTTAAATAACTGAAAGGAAAATAACAAAAATGAGCAAACAATACAAGTCAACCTAGAGTTGTATATTCAATGAAAACAATTATTCACAAAAAATAAAGGCAAAAACAAGACACAGGCAATTGATGAAATCATTAATTACCAATCATCTTACATTATGAAAAATGTGAAGAAAAGTCCCCCAGGCAGAAGGAAAGTGAGGAAAATGATAACAGATTGAAATCTGCATTTATTAAAAAAAAGAGCCTCAGATGGCATGCCTAAGGGCTGATATAAAAGACTTCTTTCTTAACATTATTATTTTTATCAAAAGTAATATAAAATGTAGATTGTCTAAACAACAAAACTAAAACTTGTGGATTGTTAGAATGAATACAAAAGCAAAATGTAATTATCCACTACCTACAAGAAACTCACTTTAAAGAAACAAAGGGGTTCAAGCGTAAGAACAGATAATGACATCTAACAATAATCATACTAATACTAATTTTTGAAAGTTGATATTAAAAGAAAGCTGGAGATGCTACGTTACTGCTTAACAAGTTTGATTTCAGAGAAAAAATATTATCAGGGAAAAAATGTATCCTTTAATAATATTAGAGGGTAAATTCATCAAGAGAGCATAACAATCTTAAGCAGTATACACATAGTAACAGAGACTCAAAATATCTGAAGCAAAATCTAATGGAATGTCAAGAAGAAATGCACCAATCTGAAGTTGCAGTGAGAGTTTTTAATACTCTTCTATTAATAATTTTAATTAGAAAAATTAATTCAACTATAGTAGACTACCTATTATTTTCAAGCACAAATGAAATGTTTATGAATATAGACCCAATTATGAGCAATAAAACAAGTCTCAATATATTTGAAGTGAATTAAATCATAGAAAGGAAAGAAAGAAGATGGAAGAAAGGAAGGATGGATGGATGGATGGAAGGAAGGAAGGGAGAAAAGTAGGGAAGGAGGGAGAAAGGGGAAGAGAGAGAGAATAGGCCTTACTTTGAAGACCCAACAATTATTTTTGGAAAAAAAATAGAATTTATACATTGCTGGACTAAAAGCAATATATAATCTGAGGGAAATATAAACTAATTGGCATAAACCTAGTACTACCATCAATAAGTTTGGTATGAGGGAAGAAATTCGAAATAATCATTTTGAAGACTCATGTCTCTAATGAAATATCATGTCAGGATAGGAATCATTTTCTATTCTATTAAATATTTTTTAAAATTAACCAAAATATAAAATGATTAATATTTTTTGAAGAAAAAGAAAATAATCTATATAAAGATAATTCTCTCAGGTACCATGCAGATGTACATTTCAGTTAACAATTTATCTGAAGTTCAATTACATAATAATGTTGTTTATATGAGTTAATGTCTAAATGTAATTTCTTATCTGATTCTATCATGTAGATAAAATAATGCAAATAGTATACCCTCATTGGTAATGCAAAATGGTACATTCTTAAACTTAATAAACCCTTATGAAAACAGGCTTCATTCAAAACAAATTGTGAGTTAATAAAAATCTAGAACTTTTTCAGTCCTGTTTCTGTTCCATCATTTTCACATGTACAACACATTCACAGTAACATATACATTTTTCTTTTTTGATATGGAGACTTGCGTTTTTGCCTAGGCAGGAGTGCAGTGGTGTGATCTCTGCTCACTGCAACCTCCGCCTCCCAGGTTTAAGTGATTCTCCTGCCTCACCCTCTTGAGTAGCTGGGGTTACAGGTGTATACCACCACACCCAGCTAATTTTTGTATTTTTAGCAGTGATGGGGTCTCGCCATGTTGGCCAGTCTGGTCTTGAACTCCTGGCCTCAGATGAACTGCCTGCCTTGGCCTCCCAAAGTGGTGGGATTACAGGTGTGAGCCACTGCACCCAACCAACATATAAAATTAATGGGGGAATTATCAAGGGAGAAGAATAGCCTTTAACTAAGTAACAGAGTAAAGTAGTCTGACTATAAAAAAAAAATTGTAAGGTTTTCTGACATCCTCATTTAAAATGAACTTATATATAAAAAGCAAACATTTTCTTATTACTTTTTATTTAATTTTATATTGCAAGTACAAGTCATATGCTTTATAGTAAAATAATACAGAAACATGAGAAAAAGTTAAAAATAGTCTTTTCCTTCAATGTTTTTTACTACACAAATTAATATTTATTCACCTTTTGACAATTTTCTCTATGATTATGAAAAATATAAATCTACTATAGATATAAATGCTCTATGTTAATATATGAACATAAATGACTATATAGATATACATATACATGTACATACATATATAAAAAGAAGTTTATACCATTGTAACGCCTAAGGTTCTTGCCTAGCCATGCTAAAGAACTGGTGTGGCAGCTGACTGCATTGAGTGATAGAGACGAACCGAGGGAGAGAAAAAGCTGTAGGCTTTATTGAGCAAAGTGAAAGGACAAAGCTTCCGCAGCGTGGAAGTGTGTCCTGAATTGGTTCCTTCCGGTGGGTTCTTGGTCTCACTGACTTCAAGAATGAAGGCGCGGACCCCCACAGTGAGTGTTACAGTTCTTAAAGATGGTGTGTCTGGAGTTTGTTCCTTCAGATGTTCAGATGTGTCTGGAGTTTCTTCCTTCTGGTGGGTTCATGGTCTTGCTGACTTCAGGAGTGAAGCCACAGACCTTCTCGGTGAGTGTTACACCTCTCAAAGGTGGCGCGTCTGGAGTTGTTTGTTCCTCCTGGTGGGTTCATGGTCTCGCTGACTTCAGGAATGAAGCCGCAGACCCTCGTAGTGAGTGTTACAGCTCATAAAGGTAGTGCAGAACCAGAGTGAGCAGCAGCAAGATTTATTGTGAAGAGCGAAAGAACAAAGCTTCCACAGCATGGAAGGGGATCCAGCTGCTGCTGGATCTTGAGTGGCCAGCTTTTATTTGCTTATTTGGCCCTGCCCACGTCCTGCTGATTGGTCCATTTTACAGAGCGCTGATTGTTCCATTTTACAGAGTGCTGATTGTTCTGTTTTTACAGAGTGCTGATTGGTGCATTTACAAACCTTTAGCTAGACACAGAGCACTGACTGGTGTGTTTACAAACCTTTAGCTAGACACGGAGGGCTGATTGGTGCATTTTTACAGAGTGCTGATTGGTGCATTTACAAACCTTTAGCTGGACACAGAGTGCTGATTGGTGTGTTTTTACAGAGTGCTGATGGGTACGTTTACAAACCTTTAGCTAGACAGAAAAGTTCTCCAAGTTGCCACTCGACCCAGGAAGTCCAGCTGGCTTCACCTCTCAATATGGTAATATGAAAACCCTGAAGACACCACCAAAAGATGTATTTCCATTTGTTTGTGTCATCTTTGATGTCTTTCAGCAGTGTTTTGTAGTTCTCCTTGTAGAGACTTTTTACCTCCTTCATTAAGTGCATTCCTAGATGTTTTATTATTTTGTAGCTATTTGAAAAGGAGTGAGTTCTTGATTTGATTCTAAACTTGGTTGTCATTGGTGTATAGCAGCAATACTAATTTGTGTAACATTGATTTTGTGACCTGAGATTTAACTGATTAATTTATCAGATCCAGGAGTATTTGGGAGAAGTCCATGGGTTTTCTAGGTATAAGATCATATCATCAGCATACAGAGATCATTTGACTTCCTTTTTTTCAAGTTAGATGTTCTTTATTTTGTTTTTCTCTTGCCTGAATGCTCTTATTAGGACTTTCAATAGTTATGTTGAATAGAAGTGGTGAAATAAGATATCCTTATCTTGTTCCACTTCTTAGAAGGAATGCTTTCAGCTTTTCCTTGCTTAGTATGAGGTTGGCTGTGAAATATCATATATTGCTTTTATTATTTTGAGGTACTTATAGATTAGAAGAATCAATAATGTGAAAATGGCCAAACTTCCCAAAGCAATGTAGAGCTTGGATGCAATTTATATCAGAATACCAACATCATTTTTCACAATATAAGAAAAGACAATCTTAAAATTCATATGAAAGGAAAAAAAGAGCCCAAATAGCCAAAGCAATCCTAAGCAAACAGAACAAATCTGGAGACACCATATTACCTGACTTCAAATTATACTACAAGGCTATAAAGTAATCAAAACAACATGATACTGGCATAAAAGTAGATATGTAGACCAATGGAATAGAATAGAGAACACAGAAATAAGTCAAAATACTTACAACCAACTGATCTTTGGCAAAACATACAAAAATATAAATTGGAGAAAGGACACTCTTCAATTAGTGGTGCTAGGAATGTTGTATAGTGACATGTGGAAGAATGAAACTGGATTCCTATCTCTTACTGTATACAAAAATTAACTCAGGATGGATTAAAGACTTAAAGCTAAGACCTGAAGCTACAACTATCCTAGAAGACAACCTAGGAAACACTTTTCTAGACATTGTGACTAAGATCCCAAAAGCAAACACAACAAAAACAAGCATAAATAAATGGGACTTAATTATTTTGCTGCACAGCAAAATAAACCACCAACAGAGTAAATAGACGACCTATAGAATGGGAAAAAATATTCATAAATTATGCATCTGACAAAGGTCTATATCCAGAATCTATAAGGAACTTAAAAAACATTAAGGAGCAGAAAGCAACACCATTACAAAGTAGGCAAAGACATGAACAGACACTTCTCAAAAGAAGACATACAAGCAGACAAAAAACTTATGAAAAAGTGCTCAACATCACTAATCATCGGAAATGCAAATCAAAACCACAATGAGATATTACCTCACACCATTTAGAATGGCTAATATGAAAAAGTCAAAAAACAAACAAACACACACATGTTGGCAAGGTTGCAGAGAAAGGAAATGTTCATATACTGTTGGTGGGATTGTAATTTAGTTCAGCTCCTGTGGAAAATTATTTGGAGATTTGCCAAAGAACTAAAAATAGTATTATCATTTTATCCAGCAATCCCATTACTGGATATATACCCAAAGGAAAACAAATCATTCTACCAAAAAGGCATCTGTGCTCACATGTTTATTTCAACACTCTTCACCACAGCAAAAACATGAAATCTACTTAGGTGCCTGCCGTTGGTGGACTGGATGAAGGAAATGTGGTACAAAAACACCATGGAGTACTATGGAGCTATAAAGAGAATGAAATCATGTCCTTTGCAGCAATGTAGATGCAGCTAGAGGCCGTTATTCTAAGTAAATTAACATAGAGACAGAAGACCAAATGCTGCATGTTCTGACTTATAGTTGAGGGCTAAACATTAGGTACACACAGACATAAAGATGGGAATAATAGACACTGGGGACCCAGAAATGGGGAAGGGAAGAAGAAGGTCAAGGGTTGAAAAACTACCTATTGGATACTATGTTCACTGTTTGGGTGATGGTTTCAGTTGAAGCCTAAGCATCACACGATATATCCATGTAACAAACCTGCACATGTACCCTTTGAATCAAATATTTAAGAAAAAAATAATAAAATAATACTTTAAAAATATGATTGCTACCTTGTATGTGAGGTAGTAATCATATTTTACTACCTTAGAGTTTACTACATTATATGTCATGATCCTTCCATTTATTTCAGGATTTTCTCACTCTTTTCTTCAATTTTATTATACCATTTAGGAATCAGCCCTTTTCTTCATTTCTGCTGATCTTGCTCCTTTCTACTATTTAGTAAGCTCATATTAGCTCCATCTTCTGTGTAGCTGCTGCTTTTGTGACTATCTCAGAAATATTGTTTATAGATATCTTTGTTATTTCCAGATAAATCCATTACTTCAATTTGTTTCATGCCTAACATATGCCTTCTCAATAGAACAACCTTTCTCTGTAAATAGTTGACAGTGTTTTCTAAAATATTGAATTTTTTTTGCTTACGTCTTATATTTAATATTTTCACTTCACTGAATCTGATCATCCTAGATCTCCTTGGTGTGAAGCATGTAGCTTAAGGTTATCTCTTTCACTTTTTTTTTTTTTTAACTAAATAAATCAGTCAAGAGTATTCTGAGTGGGAAGGCTAAACAATTAGCATATTGATGTGATGAAACACAAGCTCTGTTACCACAATTGTCTAGTAGAGTGGTTCATTCCTCAAGTAAGTTTATGCTTTTACTATTAAACTTCACTAAATAAATAGATGTTGGGTGCCCTCCCAATTAATATCACAATTATTTTTCTTCTATGAGTGTTTTTATGTCCTAAGAACATAAAAACTAATATTTAATAAGTTGCATTACATTTGGTAACAGGAATAATAACAACAATGGTTAATAGTCAGCTTATGTTCTTTTCTCACAGAGCTTGCATATACATTTTGGTTTTCTTCTAATCTGGGATAAACCATCATCTTCAACAAGCTTAAAATTTTCTAGAATAGAAAGAACAATGAGACACTTTTATTTATATTAAAATATGTTGAAGAAGAAATACAAAATAATCAAACACAAGCTTAATGAGGAAGAAAACTTTTTTCATACAATATGTTTTGAACTGGTCAAGAATAAAATACTACTGTTTGTATTTTGTTTCCATGGAAAAGATGCATTCTCTAATGTTTAGATCAAAATTTACCTAAGAGAAAAATAAAACAATTTTCCAAACATCAGAAATGCATTATTATTTCGATATATTTGGTTTAGCAAAACATAATATTGACATATTTTTATTATTAATAATTAACATCAATATATTTTTTATCATAATTAACATTAATTTTAATATAAATTTAACTTTAACATATTAATTTTTGGTAGTGTGTAAAAAACGAAAGGTTAGGCAATGTCTGAGGAGCTAAGTTTGACACAAAAAAGAGGAAAATTTTTACTAAAATTTTGTGGATTTTCAAAACTGAAAAAATAAAAACCATGAATTGTGGATTGCAGTGGGAAAACAAGCCTGAGCACAATGCAATAGGATGGGATTAAAAAAAAAAGATAAATGCTAGACACCTCACCAAAGAATATATGCAGATGGTAAATCAATATATAAAAAGATAATCTACCTCATATGTCATCAGGGAAATGCAAATTAAAACAGCAATGAGATACACATTGACTTGAATGGCCAATATCTAGAACAATGACACTAAATGCTGTTGAAGATGGAAGCATCAAGAACTCTCATTCATTGCTAATGAGAATATAAAATGGTATGGCCACTTTAGAAGACAGTTTGGCTGCTTCTTCCAAAACTAAGCATACACCTACCATATGATATAGCAACAGCACTCATCATTTTTTTTCCCAAAGAGGTTAAAAACATATGTCCCCACAAGAATCTTCAACCTGATGTATATTGCCACTTTATTCATTGCCCAATCCTGGAAGCAACCAAGATGCCCTTCAGCAGTTCAATGGATAAGTAAACTCTGGTACTTCCAGACAATGAAATATTATTCAGCACTAAAAATAAATTATTTATTAAGCTATGAAAAGTCATAGAGAAAGCTTCTATGTATATTGCTAAGTGAAAGAAGTCAGTCTGAAAAGCCAATGTATTCAAATATATAACATTCTGGAAACGTAAAACTGTGGTGAGAGTAAAAAGATTGGTTGTTGCCAGGAGTTGATGGGAGTAAATATTACATAGTATAGGGTTTGACCAGAAGACTGACATTAGAGGAAAGGAGGTTTGGAAATGGGTCCATTACCACAGGATCCACTGGTCATCCAGAATAAGTCCGCCTGATATAGCAATGGAAACACCTATACAAAACAGGTTTGAAATGACACCTAAAGGGAAAATCCTCTGAAAAGATGGTTTCCATCTTTCAAAATACAATATCTGTAATATATGCACTTTTGTGCTGCACATGGACTATAGAAAGAATAACTGTGTCTGGAAACCAAAAGGAGAAATTCCCAATCACTTACTAGAAACTGCAAAGTTGGAAGTTCTGATCTCTAATGTAAGTACATGCTTGTCAGTGGACACAAGAGGTACACTATTTAATTTCAAGCCATATTACCATGTGGGCATATTGTACTCATGCCCAGGGACCAGTATTTATAAGAAGAGCCAAGATTTTGATGAAGATAATTGACTCTGATCAGCAGAAGCATATAGTTGTTTTTACAAAAGAGGAATGAAGGGAAAGTGTGTGGCATCCAGCAAATTTCATTCAGACACTTGATGTTCCTCCGTGTAATTTTAACTATGAATGTACGCATAGGGGAAACTTAGTTTGAAATTATCAAATCATTACCAAAGTGTCAAGCCCTTTAGAAATGAGTGTTTAGGTCATACCACTATCTAAACCATCAATACCTGCTGAGCAGAGAGTAAGGAACATTTCAAATGGATCATGGAGAAGCCAGCCATGTGTAAATGGCCCTGAGACCAATTGCAGCAAAAGGGATTTAAATTTTCTCTAAAGGGATTTTAGAGAAAGGGATCTCAATTAAAATTAAACTAAGGGATTTTAATTTTCTCTACTAAATTCTGTAGTCTAGGTTTCTCCTGGAAGAAATACCTCACAGGAACTGTGGAAGAGCTCCTGCCTGAATCTGTGTGGTAAAAAAGATTTTTGTAGAGAAGTGAAATGGAATTGGTGGGCCTTAAAAATGTCCTACTTGGATTTTTTATCAATGGATCCCACTTAAAAAGTGTTGTTGCTTAACAGCCTTCAACAACTACCCATGTAGTTGCATGTATAAAACTTTTAGTATCATTTATTAAATGGCTATTTTAAAATATTAAATATAATTTACTGATATATTAAAGGACACATGTGTTTATTTGTGCCTATTATTATTTTTATTTGTGTTGATAATTGTTTATTGGTCTGAAATTTCAGGAAGGGAGACTGTCATAATAGTAAAGAGTAGAACATCTTGGCGGGGGATCTGTAAATGATAATAGCAAGGAAAAGTGGGTCACATGAAAAAAGAGAAGACTATAGACTGAGCAATGTTTTGTAGATTTAGACTTTTCCTGTAGATACTGGAACTCCTTCATCTTTTAAAATGTATATAAATAATTCACACAAAAAATTATTTCAGTTAAAATTCTCTGGTTTTATCACTCGGCATCATGGCCACCACAACATAGTGGTTAAGGGTGTGGGTTTAGTAGCTACATAAAACTGAATCTGAGCTATGAATCTGGCACTTAGTTAGCTATGTAACTTTTGAGAATTTCTGTCCTTTCCATAAGCCTCTGCTTTTTCATTTTTTAATATTTTAATAATACCTCCTTCACAATATTGTAGTGGAGCTATATTAAGAGAATGCATAGTAATTTACATTTACATATTTTATGTTCACAATACATTTTCAATATTTGGAATAACAACAATAACAACAGTAATAGTAATTTCAATAATTTGAAGTTATTTCTTTTGGTCAATCATTAGTCTATTGAAGGAAGCATTAAAATACTGTTATATAGTGTGATCTAAGATTTGTGATGTCTATCTTTAGTGATGTATGACTAATTTGGAGATAAGAATAATGCACATAAGCATATAAGTACATATATGATAATAACATTGTTTTAAGTAGTAAAATTTCAGTAAGCATGAATACAACAGTCTACTGACAAGGATTTACTGTAAATTGCTAACACTAGGGACAAGTTTGAAATATTGCAGATAAGTAGACTAGACTCAGATTACAGAGTGCATTGACATCTCCGTAGATTAATTTCTACTAAACTCACTGAAAAGTTCACATCATTATGTTTTGAATATGTTTGAGAAAAGCAACTTGTGAGAAGAGATAATCAACCAGAATATGTGCAATTATTGAGGAAGAAAGACAATGTCAGGTTAAGTACCTCTAATGCTCCTAAAACACTTAGTCAGAAAGAGATTAACATCCAGTCTAGATTAATGGGAGTAGTAATAAAGAATAAAATGTGTATCTAGTATATTGATGATTTAAATAAATTAGATAGAAGAAATAAATAATTAGTGTCTATTGTTGTATCATAAATGCTACTGTTTTCAAGTACTGTCAAATTATAAAATCATAGAAAGATGATGAGTAAAAGAGTTACCTTATTGCCAGTTACTGGATCCATATCTGAGAAAGAGGCTTGACCTACGATGAAAGAGAAGGGGATCTAAAGGATAGAAGAAATAGAGTAGGTTTGTCCAGCAAAATTTTGAGGATAGAAAATATAAATGATAGTTTGAAAATGCCAGAAAAATAAAAGATACTTAACAATATATACAATTTTAATAAAGGATAACATAAGAGACCAGTGTATTAAAGTTGCCTAAAACTGATTATCACTAATAATGACAGGTCTGTGATGTGTTTGGTTGCAGAGGAAGAGTAAGGTGGGGGTAGAAAGGAAGGCACATAAAATGGTAGAGTGATTTATCTTTATCAACAACTAGGAAGACAGCTGGTTACAAATAGCTAGCTCATACTGCAAGCAATTTAAACAATTCCCTAAATATAATAGCAAGAAGATGAGGTTTTATGAAACCTAAATTCAGATCAAATATGTAGACAATCTATCATAATTATTTATGTCACCATCATCTTTTATGTTGACATATGCTGAAAACCTGTTCCCTAAAATGATCACTCTGAACAAAATACTTCGGAGTCAACTAAAAATAAGTAATACATGCATTGAGTATTATGTAATATATTTCTTCAAAAATGGCTTTCAAATCATGGAGTAGTGAAGAGGGGAAGTAGCTAATAATTTGGTTTCTTGGGTATAAACTTTCCTCTGAAGCAAGCTTGTGTAATTTAAACACTTAACCTTTGAGCCTGACTTACCTAATTGGTAAAATGGAAATAATGATCCTGCCTTGAAAGCATGTTGAAAATTAAATCTTCATTATTATTAATGTTATTCATTTTAATATGTTGAAGTAATGCAGCATGGCCACTTAAAAAAGAGAAACTACAAATAAAATTATAGTAAATTTTTATTCTAATTAAATTTGGCTAGCAAAATAATACAATTTAATACGTGAAATTATTCTTTCAAACTGACAAGAGGGCATGTCCCTTATAAAAGTCTATTGGTCTGAATCTTACATATGCATGAAATATATTCATAATAGATATCTTTATGTATTACATAAACAGATGTGTGGTAAATTTCTATATAAAGTCAATTACAAATCCACACAGATGTATAAGAAGATATATTAACAAAATATAAGTCACCATGAGAAATCAGACAAGTTCAATTAAAGATATTCTTTAAAATATGCCACTAGTAAGAGTTATTAGTTAGGTAGAATTACATTCACATAACACGTTTAAAAAGTATGACCTTTAACAAAGGAACTCACCTCTAAGTTTCCTCACCAAAAGAAAAGAAAGAGAGGTGGAATGGATATTTGTATTGTGGACTTATAAGAAGGGAATGGAATGAGATAACATCTGAAAGCTGCAAAAACTGACATGTAGTAGGCAGCCTATAAACTTTAGCTTTGCTTTGTCTCATTTTAACTTAAGAAAAACTAAAGGTGGAAAGATTTAAAAAGTTACAATTGTCTTAACCAAGAATGTGACCTACCTTATATTATCATTCCATAGTAAGAATCCACAAAACTTTAGGAATGAAATATTTGTTGTAGGAGGGATCTGTTTAGATCAGTAATTTTCAGTGCCCTTGGACTTTCCAAAGTCACATAAGAGAGCACGGACCTAGATTTTTTTTTTTTTTTTGATACGGAATCTCGCTCTTTCGCCAGGATGGAGTTCAGTGGCACAATCTCGGCTCACTGCAACCTCAGCCTGCTGGGTTCAAGTGATTCTGCGGCCTCAGCCTCCCGAGTAGCTGGGACTACAGGCGTCTGCCACCACGCTCAGCCAAGTTTTGTGTTTTTGTAGAGACGGGGTTTCACCATGTTGGCCAGGATGGTCTCGATCTCTTGACCTCGTGATCTGCCTGCCTCGGCCTCTTAAAGTGCTGGGATTACAGGCGTGAGCCACCGTGCTGGCTGGGGCCCTAGAGTTTTTAACCCATACCTCTCTAGTGCCCTTTTTTTCTTTCCATCTCCTCCTCATTCTACTTATCTACCACCACTAATTATTGTGATTGTGAAGCACTCTGAGCTTTTGGAATACTGCATTGCTCAGTTTTACTGCGTTGGATTAAACAGAGAGGCCTCACTCCAAAAATTAAGACTCTTCACTTTCTAGTTGATAAAATTCACAAACATCTCTTCAAGAAAAGTATTTTTTTGGTTCACATAGCTTATTCTGTACAAGAATTTACAGTGTTGAGTAGGTTTTTTCTCTTTACAATGCTTGAGTTTCTACTGCGGCATTAGTTTGGGACTGCTTGTTAGTTGGCAGGTTGGAGTAATTCAGAAACTAAACATAAAAATTTCTTCTTTATAGAAAGATAAAATCTAGAAAAAAAGTCATTTCTTTCTCACTAAAGACTATGAAATCTAAAGCAATCATGTTTTATCACACTAGTGCCTTAAATCTATCTGAATTTGACAGATAAATATTTTGAAATTTATTGTATATTTAAATAATGCTTTTTCCACTCACTAATTTTAATCTATGTTAACTTGAAAAGATATAAATTGGAAGATCAACTTCAATTTATACATAACTAAGTGAATTTGACAACTTTGATTATGACATTTAACCTGCAAGTGGATAGCAGAATTGAGGACTAAAATGATAAATAGTTAACTATAGGCAAATTACAAATGTGTTCACAATGATTGTGTTAGAGTGGTATTCCTTATTTCTTTTCTTAAGCTGAAAAACATTTTTAATTACTTCTGACTTCTACTATGTTCCATTGTACATATATATCAATAGTGCTTTAAGTTTAGTTTCAAATATGGCATAAACAAATAATACGGCAAAATTTAATTAGTTTACACACTAGTTATTTAAACATAAATCCAAAAGAAATAAAACTTCATTACAAAGGGCAGATAGCAAAATGTAACACTATTAAAATTTCTACCAACTATCCTAATGTCTAGCATGTAATAAGTATCTGTTGAGCTATTAAACAAAGTTTTTGAAAATGCATGGCTATGCCCAAAAGGACAATTATTTGCTGAAAAATTATACAAATATAACTTAATGAACAAAATGTTTCTGTTTTGAAAATTAATATGTAATATTTCCTACTGTCATTGATAGGCATGCTTGTAATTCTTTGTCTTAAATTTAAAATAGTTATTAGAACTTATTAAAAGCTTGGTGTTACTTTATACTTACAAGCCTCTATAAATGTAGTTTCAGTTTAGATATTGTATTTTTATTTAATTAAATTAATCCATAAGAATTTCCTTTTATAATATATGATGTCTAATACCTGAATTTCAATTTAAAACTTCTTTTTCTATCATATGAGCATGCCCATGTGTTATTTGACATTTGGATATGGCAAATTTATACTTCAAGTTAATGTTTTAACATATGTATTTTTTTTTCTAAATAGGGCCTTTTGTAGTTCAGAACACTAAAACTCACATATTACATGTATTGGTGTGCGTGTTTAGAGAAACCGTATTTAAATATAAAAAGTATTTTGTTCTTCACTAATATAACAATTTCAAAACTAAAAAACTTTGTATTATGGATACATTCTATTTGATTTTCTACAGATTAATTATGAATATTTTAAAATTTTGGGATTTTTGCATTTATTATGCTTCAAGTTATTAGTGAAAACCTTCAAGAAATAAAACATAATTATCCATTAATTTTTTATCCAAAACATTAAAAGATTTTTAACTTCATTATTAGTTAACTCTTTAGGAAGGTCTAAATAAGGTTTTAAATCCATATTTATTTGTAGAAAGGTAATATAGTAATCATGTCAAATATTTCAACTTGACAAGTATAAATTAAATTGCATTTAATTTTTAATATCTTTGCAATATTAATCAAACTGATAAAAAAATGTCTCAGGTAAATATGATTATCTTGTTTTCAAGTTTATCTGAAAAGAAAGAAATATACAATAATTCAGAAGGAAAATGATGTAACTGGACCAAACGGAAAAGGAAACTTGTCGTAGCAAAATTTAAATATTGAGGGAAATGATGGAAACTTAGAAGAAGTAGATTACTTTAAAAAAATGTGTGTTCAAATTATATATGTACACAGGGGCAATGATGCTATACGCTTATTTAAATTAGTTGTAGTTTGCCTAGATCCTAGTTAGACTCTACAGTTTTACAGTACATACTTCGCTATAAATTTAAATCTCAGCTTAGTTGTCATCAAGTTAACTTAACTGAAAATTTCCAAAAGTAACTTATTGAATTTTACCTAATTATCATGCATTCTCATAATTTATATAATGTTACTTTTATTTGACAGTAAAATAAAACCACCATCAGTATCTTAATTTCCCTTTCAAAACAGATAGAGGCTTTGAACACTCTCAATTTTATGTCTTGGTCTGGTATTTATCTACCACAATGACTTGCATAGAATCCCATTAAAACTGACACAATCCTTTGATATTTCAATTTTTAAAATTTAAATAATAAATTTACCAAATGCATATGGTACAGCAAATCAATACCAAAACTTAAAAAAAAATACTAGAGGTCTCTATTTTCCTCCTCTCACTCATTCAACTCAAATATAAACATGTTTTTAATCTCTTATTGAAATACACAAACAGAAATTACTTAAACATATTGCTATGCACTTTACTTTTTCACTTCATAATATTACACATTGTGTTATATACATTTTAAAATTTATTTGGCTTTATAAGCTCTTTTTTTAAAACATGCCTGGGTGAGGAATGATTTGTATCCCAAACTTCAGCTTCATGCAGTATACTTTCAGATAACAAACTCATTCATGTATCCCCTAAATCTAAAATAAAAATTGAAAATTAACAAAAAGTAAAATAAAATAAAAAAGAAATAAGCTTGATATCAAAGCTTGACGCTCTTTAAATTAAGTTGTTCAAAATCATGATCAATCATAGTATGAACAATATTATATTAAAGACTTTTGTTTTTTTTGAGACAGGGTCTCACTCTGTCACCCAGGCTGGAATGCAGTTGCAAGATCTCAGCACACTGCAACCTCTGCCTCGCGGGTTCAAATGACTGTCGTGCCTCAGCCTCCCTAGTAGCTGGGATTACAGGCACCCCTCACTACACCTGACTAATTTTTGTGTTTTTACTAGAGACAGGGCTTTGCCATGTTGGCCAGGCTGGTCTGGAACTCCTGACCTCAAGTGATCAGCCCACCTCAGCCTCCCAAATTGCTGGGATTACAGGCATGATCCACCGCACCCGGTCTGAAATCATTTTTAGAAACAATTTTCCACCAGTTTAAAGCAAATAAACTTATCATAAAGTAAAATGATGAAGAAAAAGATCATTTCGGTGAAATACTTAAATATATTCTCTTTATAATTTAAAGTACCTTTGTATGGTTCAGTGTTCTGAATACACATTTCTATGGATAAAAAATGCTTGTATAAATTTTTTGTTGAATGGTTAAATAAATTAAATTTTTGTTAAATTACTGTGGCTTTAGGGAATATTTACTATATTAAAAGTATATTTTAAATTTTCAAATGGGGATTTGGTAAGCAGCATTTTCCCTGCTCTGTTTATTATCATACCTTAATCATATCTCTTACTAGCTGCTACCTATTAACAGCTCTTGAAAACGATTTCTAAACAGTTTACAAAATTCTCATCTAATTTTATTCAGAGTTTCTGCCATATTTATACCAAATATAAATTGGTTTTGCTTTTTAGAATGACCATTCTGCCCAATTCAGTACTTTTTATCATGATTATGTTTTACATTGAATGTAAATGAATTTCTATTGAAGAAACTCATAGAATAATGTCTGAATATATGTAAATCTAACATGCAACAACATAATTCAATTTTCATTTTATTTTATTTTTAGTTTTATTTTTGAGATGGAGTTTCGCTCTTGTCCCCCAGGCTGGAGTGCAGTGGTGCGCTCTCGCTCACTACAACCTCCGCCTCCTGGGTTCAAGCGATTCTCATGCCTCAGCCTCCTGAATAGCTGGGACTACAGCTGTGAGCCACTATGCCTGGCTAATTTTATAGAAACAGAGTTTCACATGTCGGGCAGGCTGGTCTCAAACTCCTGATCTCAGGTGATCTACCCACCTTGACCTTCCAGAGCTGGGATTACAGGCATGAGCCATCATGCCCAGCCAATTTTCATTTTAACAAAGTCATTTTT
Source organism: Pan paniscus (assembly GCF_029289425.2). Lineage (NCBI taxonomy): Eukaryota > Metazoa > Chordata > Mammalia > Primates > Hominidae > Pan > Pan paniscus. The sequence goes on along the minus strand of NC_073264.2, from coordinate 44,387,417 downwards.
GGGAAAAAATGGCCGTTAGAATCAGCAAAGATTTTTCTAAATACACTATCCCTTGCTCTTTTTTGTGTGTGATTGAAAAATTTTGCGAGGGCATCTATTAGCATGTATATGTGTTAGAATTCCATGCTAAAACAAGAGAAACCAATTTGCTTGCTTATTGCTTGCAGAACTAATGAAGGAATAGACCTCAGGAAACATTGGAATGAAAAAGCTTAAACACTGACATTACTCTCTTCATTCATTCTTTTTTTTTTTTTTTTAACACATTAATTCATTTGTATTGTGACTCTTCTCTGCTCCAGGGACAATGGTGAGACATTTGACATACAATGGTCTGATGGTCAGTAAATTGTCCGGCTTTTTATGTTTTCTTAAGTTTTGGTTTTGCCTTAATTTATTCTTTCTTAATCTTCTGTCATTTTTTTCTACTCCCTTTTCCCTCTCTCCTTTGGTTTTTCTTCTTCTTTTCTTCCTCTCCAATCTTTATTGTCCTTTTCTTCTCTTAAGCAGAAAATATGATTACTGATAGGGCCTGAAGAAGATACAGATTTGGCTATCTGAGAGAAAATTTTTGTGCTTCCCCCAAAAAGTAACAAAATGTCCAAGAAAGAGAATATATGGTTCTATTTGGCTGAGGCTTATCTCTAGGCAATAAGCTGTGGCTGGTGGGTGGTAATTGGAGTTGAGAACTACTAAAGTTTGAATTGTGTTAGATGACTGCTATTAAAGAAAATATTTAGAATGTCATAGTCCTAGGTACAATAATGTCTTAAAAATACTCATAATTTTTGTATAAGGTGTAAGGAATGGGTCCAGTTTCAGTTTTCTGCATATGGCTAGCCAGTTTTCCTGACACCATTTATTAAATAGGGAATTCTTTCCCCATTGCTTGTTTTTGTCAGGTTTGTCAAATGTCAGATGGTTGTAGATGTGTGGCATTTTTTCTGAGGCCTCTGTTCTGTTCCATTGGTCTATATATCTGTTTTGGCACCAGTGCCATGCTGTTTTGGTTACTGTAGCCTTGTAGAATAGTTTGAAGTCAGATGAAGTGATGCCTCAGGCTTTGTTCTTTGTGCTTAGGATTGTCTTGGCTATACAGGCTCTTTTTAGTTCCATATGAAATTTAAAGTATTTTTTTTTCTAATTCTGTGAAAAAAGTCAGTGGTAGCTTGATGGGGATAGCATTGAATCTATAAATTACATTGGGTAGTATGGCCATTTTCATGATACTGATTCTTGCTATCCATGAGCATGAATTGTTTTTCCATTTGTTTTTGTCCTCTCTGATTTCCTTGAGCAGTGGTTTGTAGATCTCCTTGAAGAGGTCCTTCACATCCTTTGCAAGTTGTATTCCTAGGTATTTTAGTCTCTTTGTAGCAATTGATAATGGGAGTTCACTCATGTTTTGGCTCACGGGTTGTCTATTATTGGTGTATAGGAATATTTGTGATTTTTTACACATCGATTTTGTATCCTGAGACTTTGCTGAAGTTGTTTATCAGTTTAAGGAGATTTTGGGTTGAGATGATGGAGTTTTCTGAATATACAATCAAGTCATCTGCAAACAGAGACAATTTGACTTCCTTTCTTCCTATTTGAATACCCTTCATTTCTTTCTCATGCCTGACAGCCCTGGCCAGAACTTCTAATAATATGTTGAATAGGAGTGGTGAGAGGGCATCCTTGTCTTGTGCCGGTTTTTAGAGGAAATGCTTCCAGCTTTTGCCCATTCAGTATAATATTGGCTGTGGGTTTGTCATAAATAGCTCTTATTATTTTGAGATATGTTCCATCAATACCTAGTTTATTGAGAGATTTTAGTGTGAAGGGTTGTTGGATTAAAGACTTAAACGTAAGACCTAAAACCATAAAAACTCTAGAAGAAAGCCTAGGCAATACAACTCAGAACATAGGCATGGGCAACGAATTCATGACTAAAACATCAAAAGCAATGGCAACAAAAGCCAAAATTGATAAATGGAATCTAATTAAACTAAAGAGCTTCTGCACAGCAAAAGAAGCTATCATCAAAGTGAACAAGCACCCTACAGAATGTGAGAAAATTTTTGCAATCTATCCATCTGACAAAGGGCTAATATACAGAATCCACAAAGAACTTTAAAAATTTACAAGAAAAAACCAAACAATCCCATCAAAAAGTGTGCAAATATATGAACAGACACTTCTCGAAAGAAGACATTTATGTGACTAACAAACATGCAAAAAAGCTCATCATCACTGGTCATTAGAGAATTGCAAATCAAAACCGCAATGAGACACGATCTCAGGCCAGTTAGAATAGCGATCCTTAAAAAGTCAGGAAGCAATAGATACCGGAGAGGATGTGGAAAAATATGAGCGCTTTTACACTGTTGGTGGGAGTGTAAATTAGTTCCACCATTGTGGAAGACAGTGTGGCGATTCCTCAAGGATCTAGAACTAGAAATACAATTTGACACAGCAATCCCATTACTGGGTGTACCCAATGAAATATAAATCATTCTACTTTAAAGACACATGCACACATATGTTTATTCCCACGTTGTTCACAATAGCAAGGCTTGGAACCCACTCAAATGCCCATCAATGATAGACTGGATAAAGAAAATGTGGCACATGTACACTATGGAATATTATGCAGCCATAAAAAGGATGAGTTAATGTCTTTGGAGGGACATGGATGAAACTGGAAACCATCATTCTCAGCAAACTAACACAAGAACAGAAAACCAAACATAGCATGTTCTCACTCATAAGTGGGAGTTGAACAATGAGAACACATGGGCACAGGGAGGGGAACATCACACAATGGGGCCTGTTGGGGAATGGTGGACTAGGGGAGGGATAGCATTAGGAGAAATACCTAGTGTAGATGATGGGTTGATTGGTGAAGCAAACCACCATGGCATGTGGATACCTATGTAACAAATCTTCACGTTCTGCACATGTATTCCCGAACTTAAAGTATAATTAAAAAGAAAAAGAAAATAGCAGTAACAACAACAAAAAGAAAACAAAGAATGTAAATCATCACATTAATGATGTCTGCATTGATTACATGTTGAAATGATAATATTTTGGATATATTGGGTTATATTATATATATTATTAAAATCAATTTCACTTGTCTTCCTATAACCTTAAAAAACACTCATAATGCACCTTCAGTTATAGATGACTGTGTGAGTGGTAGTGTAAAGGGAAAAGAAAGTATGATGGTTCATTTCAGGTATGATATTGACTGGAGCAAGGGATACCCAGACACTGGTAAAGTATAATTTCTGGGTGTTCCTGTGAGGGAGTTTCTGGAGAAGATTGGCATTTGAATAAGCAGATTAAGGAAGATCTACCCTCACTCAATCTTGTCAATCACTGTCTCGCCACTGAGGACGCAGATAGAATAAAAAAGCAAAGGAAAGGCAATTTTTCTTGCTCTTCCAAGGCTGGGACACCCATCTGCTCCTGCCCTTGCTCATCAGAGCTCCAAGTTCTCTACCATTTGGACTCCAGGAGTTACGCCAGCAGCTTCCAGATTGTCAGGGCTTTGGCCTAAGACTGAAAATTATACTGTAGGATTCTCTGGTTCTCGAGCCTTCAGACGTGACTGGAACAATGTTACTGACTTCTCTACTTCTCCAGCTTGCAGATGGTCTATCGTGGGACTTCTTGAGTTGGTAATTGTGTGAGCCAATTTCCCTAATAAATCCCCTCTCATACACCTGTGTATGTCTGAAACTATTCGTTCTGCTTCTCTCGAGAACCATGAGTAATACAAAAACTTTGATAAAACATTATTTTAACTCATTCAGTGATGTAGTATACATCACAGAAAATCATAAAAGTGATAGATTTGTCTTAAGCATTATACATCTCCAACATGCCCAGTGGCCTTGTATGTGCATTGTGGCATCTCAGGTTCTTCATTGTGCCTGCTACACAAAGATGTGCTACTAATATAATGACTATGTCTTCAAGGAAGAAAATATACCTTCCTATTGCTTCAAATCTGTCTTACAGAAAAAGTACGGAGAAATCTACTCCAGCACATTTCCAATTACTGCATAAAAATGACTCAGATGTGTATAAAAGCGGTTTCTGCCCTAAAGTAATGATTTCCTCAATAATATATTTTATACAACTGGAATTAACTAGTATAATTTTCAAGTACTTTTAATTATTTCCTAGAATCAGGTACCAAGATTGAGAAATAGAGTTAATCAAAAATATTCAGTTTATTAAAATATTTCTGTTTGGAAATGGGTCTAAAGTTATCTGATTTATAAATGATTCCAAAAATTTTTGTGCATTTCTTACCTTCAGCTCAATGTTAAACTAAATTTGTTGCTAAATTAATATTTGTTGATGAAATATTTTATAAAAATAAATGATAAGATTATTACTTTACAGATAATAATATAATACTGATTAATAATTCCATATTGGGAAAAAGTTCCATTTTGTGATGTATGAATAAAAATATCTCTTTGAAGTCCATTCTAAGTAAGGCATACACAATTCCTGAACTGTCTAGAGAAAGCATAACGATATTATCTCATATTGATTTGAAGGGAATGGTAGCCCTGTTACCAAATCAGCTTCTGTAGCCATGATATTTTTTTAGAGAAACATATTCAATTACTGGTCATGCCACACTTGGCTTGCTTTTTTAGATGGACTGCATTACACTACACGAATTTGGATGTGCCCCATTGCCTCTGCTCTGAGACTTTTGCACGGAGGTATAGTAACAAAAGCAATGCTAACCTTCGGAAAGAGCATTCCCAAGGATTAATGTTAACAACCTTTGGCTATACTGCAAACTATCACCTCTAGCCATGTAGTCATCAATCCAGAAAAAATACTTTGACCTTTGGGTATTACTATTTAAGTTGTAAAAAGTAAAGAAAATAAACAAACAAAAATCACAAGCATACCCATTGAAGTTATGCCTTTCTCCAGGCAATGCAATGGCAAAGTTGAAACTTACTCTTGAATATGACTACGTTATGAAGACCACTACACTTTTGAACAATTAGGTTATTATTTATTGTGATAACATGATGGCATTAGATCAATCTCACTCACATTTATGCTTAAAGTAAATGAATATTTATTGGTAATTCATTTTGTATTTCTGTTTCTCTTGAAAAATGCATTCTCAATTAGTATCATCAAAACTCATTTTTTAATGTGTTTAATGTTCCAATAACTGACAATAGGTAAAATTCTGTTAAACATTCTACAGAACGATAGTTTCTATGGGTAAGTGGGAGTCAGCATCATCTATGGAATATATTTATAATATAGATTCGTTGAGTCCTCCCAATAGATTCTGTTCAAATAGGTTAGAGGTAAATTCAATCTTCTGAAAAATATTTAATATACTTACAGGGAATATTAATTCATAGACGGATTATGAGGCTATACTGTTTTACAACTCTAAACTAGAATTGAAATTTTATTTCTTTATTTGTGATACATTTTATAATTCTTAAAGACAAGATCTTGAAGAAAATATTTTCTGTTTCTTTGAGCTTTACACAGCTCTACACTAAAATCTAGAAGAACTTTACATTTTATAGTATTATATAATTTATCCAAATTAATTTTATTTAATAGAGTAGTTGTGCCATATGGTATTAGAAATATGATTCAATATGTGACATTAAAATGACATTTTCATAGTTGACTTCCTGAACAACTTATTAAAAATGTTATAATACCAATGTTTTAGAAATTATTCAAAACTAAAAAATAAGATGAAATATTCGCAAACCGTCTTAGAAAAATAACATAAAATTAATGTCACAACACAATACTGATAGTAAAATATGAAAATAAATGGGACAAACTGTATAAAAAGCGTGAAGACTATACTAAATAAAATGTAAAAATTAAGCAATGTAACAAATAACATCAAACTTTGATAACTTTGGATTTACGCCAGGAACTGAAGAGAAGTGTGGTAGTAGAAAATTTAGTAACATTAGTTTATCTCCTAAAAATGAAAGAAAATAAATCAAATAATTTAATTTATGAATGCTAAAAGGGCATCTGATAATCTTTAGAAATATTTCCTATTCAAAAAGATAAGATAAAAAAGTTTATAAACATTATTTAAAAAATACAAAAATCAAATATAAAACTCACAGATTTTAACTGAACTTAGGTAATAAAGAGTAATTCTTGCTACTAAAACATTACTCAGATTGATTAAAGGTAAAATTTTGTGCAAGAAAATAACCCACATATAAAGAATTAAAATGATATTTTGTTTGTGATATGGCCTTATATCTGCTAGAAAACTCTAATAGTCTAAACAAAAAAATAGGAATCAACCTTTGAAATACATTTACAAATATGTAAATTATATATTGAGATATTGTATAATTCTTTGACTACTGTTTCTCCATAGCAATAGACACATAAAAATCAACAGGGAAAATAGCTCTTTCAATATAGTGACAAAATTATGAAAAGTCTAGGTATAACAGGTAAACAACTATAATACAACATTGGGGGATATTTTAAAATGGAAATGTATTTTTAAAACGCAATATTATTTGCTAAAAATATTTACTATCATAAACTGTGAAGTCTCTGCATTTTGATATTTAAATATAAGTAATTGCAATCAAAGTTATAAGACTATTTTTTATACAATTATTTAAACATTTATTGGAATAACAAAGGCTTTAGAATAGTTGAGGAAATGGTGAACAGTTTTAAAGAATAGAGAGATAATCTCTGAAATTTTATTAAAATGTTATTTGCATACCACTAGAGAGATTACTCAGCTATTTCGTAAATAGATTCAAGTTATGTATCAGTGGTTAATGTATGACAGCAATAGCACTTCTGTTTAATGAGGAGCATTAGTTAGTATATATTGATAACAAATTTAGCTGTCCTTTAGGAAAATAGTAAAGATTGTTTCTGATTTTGCCCAATTTAAAAATAACATATTGCAAATAATTTCTGATTTAAACATAACATGATGATTTCAAAAATATACTAGATGTATGGTCTTCATTCCTGGGCCATATATCTAATATATCTAATGTGACCCAGGAATGAAGACCTAACTTGAGAGATAGTTGAACTTTATTATGGGATAATCTTTGGTATGGCTGGAAATTGATTTATAAAACCAAAGTACCTATGATAAAGTCAGGCAAAAAGTTTGCAATGGACATATTAATTAGCTTTTACAAATTTACAAATAAATAAATAAATAAAATATTCAAAGGTATGGGAAAACATTATGCTTATAAAATGTAAAAAATGATAAATAGAACTGACAGCATGAACAATTGGTTGAGTGCAGTGGTAATTCTGAAAAAGCAACTTAGAGATAACATTTATTATTAAGTTTCAGTAAAAATAAATAAACTTTCCATGTAATCTCTGTGCGTATATACCAAGGAAGATGTGTAAGGATATACTGTGATTTTTTAAATTATTGGCTTAGGGAGGTGAAAATTGGAGGAGTCAGGGTTTCAAGTGAGATGATTAGCATTCTGTTATATATTGTACTGTAGTCATTTAAAAAAGGTTTATTAGTACCTGTTATAAGCTGATTGCTCTTCCATTTGCTAAGTATATGGCATTGAACAAAAATACAAAAATGACTGCTAACAGCTATGATTATAACAAAGTAAATATAAAATATAAAATGACCAGTATTAATAATGGATGTTACATCGTTGTATTATAAAACGTAAAAGGAAAATTGAATATAAAATTCTATAATTTCAAATAAATAAATTAAATATCAAATGATGTGTTTCGTTCAAAAATGTTTTCATCATTTCTTTTCTCTCCTCAAACTACAATGTGGGGTTATATACAGATGTACATGAAAGCAACCAGTTTTCATTGCTTCTCACCACTGGTCATAGCTGATATTTTCCCATCATGTTATAAGCTCCAGAAGAGAATGCCAGGGTTTTAGTTGCCTGTAAAACTCAAGTTCTGTGTTCTACAATTAATTCTATGTCTTGACTCTTCTTAACTGTTGTTGAACATTAGTAGTTGAAAGCAATGCTGAAAACTTGGTAGAAAGTGTTTTTGTACTTGGATTTCTTTATTATCTTAAGGAGATACTGTGCTTTGCTTTTGGAATTCAAAGCCGATATAAAGAAAAAGTGTTCACTTCTATATTTTAATTTACACAGTGTAAAATGCCTTAATAATTTTTTTTAAAAAGAGATGATAGAAGTATAATTAAAGACCTACATTAGGAATAGTTGCTTTTTCTCATATAAAATTATATATGTCAATATAAAGCTGATCCTCTAAAAATACCTGCCATTACTCTTTAATAATTGGTAAAATAAAACATTTTAAAATATTGTATATCAATATCTATAAATATTACAATATTTTTTCACAATGTAAGATGTGTCTAACAATTGTCTTCTCATATTACTACTAGGAGTTTCCATGTCATGTGTTCTCATTTATTTCACTTACTATAGTTCATAGTACATATTTATCAGATACTGTAAATGAAGTAGAGATCTCAATCATTAATCTTGATGTTTCATGAAGGCGAGACCCGTTTTGTGTTTTGGTAAATATCATATTCCCAATATCCCTATTCTACTCCTGCAATGTCTTATTTATCAACACTATTATCCTCTCCTTCCTGTGAAATAATTATATAATCCCTGAGAAATAAAAGAGGTGGGGGATAAGAACTTCTTTTCATTTGCTATCTCATTTTAGTATACCTAACTCCAAGCTTCTACACCTAATGGAGAACTTTGCAAATTAAAGATTTGCAATAAATCTTGTGTTATTAAAATAAGGTACTTCAAAGGAGATTTACTTATGGTATCTCTTTTTGTTTGTTATATTTAGAAACTTCACTCTGTTGAAGAGAACACGTTTCTTTTAAATTTTAGATGTTTCGAATTCATATTCACATCAGTACAGAGTTAATGAGGGATAATATATTAATACAAATTTAATTATGGTAATTGAATGCCATTGTCTTTTCCTGTTGCTTTCTAAATAAAGTCACAAAAGTAAAAAGATTAATATTTATTTCTAATGTTCAATTAATCCATGTGTCTTGCCAAGATTCACTGAAGATTTTGAAATTTAATTAGTCTTAAATTAGCAATACAAATTTGATATAGATGTTGTATGTACCATAGTGGAAGGAACTAAAAATTATACTTTATAAATTTTAATACAATCAGGAGTTTGCAAGTTTTAACTTAATTACATTAATGTGCTTAACATCAATCATAAAATGCCTTTGTATTCATGCTACATTGTACTTTGAATATTCATTTTTAATGGGAAAAACTGAAAGAGATGTGGAGGTCATGGCTAAAATCCAGTAATAAAAATGAGTGATAGGTTCACGTATCTCAACTTTGAAGGTTATTTTTTTTTCAAGTTGGTCATACTGTTCTCCTAATATAATTATTGTACATTAATAGGCATATCTTACTGTCACACAAGGAAACCACACTTGAACAGAATTCTCACACATTTACAACTTACTATCAAATTCTAGAACCTCATTGAAAGAAAGGTATTTGCAAGTAAAATAAGTTTTTACATGTTCACTATTATTATTTCTCACTTTTTTGCCACATATATAACTATTGTCTAGAAATCAGAACAAGGCTAAAAGTTTGTGTGTGTGTGTGTGTATATATATGTTACTTTCAATAATTGTACTAGCTACATGATAGTTGATTCATTATACTCTTTTATGATCTTGTTTTTCAAAATTCATCAACGGCATTTTTCACAGACACAGAAAATAATAATCCCCAAATGTCTGTGGAACCACAAACGTAAGCTGGATAACCAAAGCAATACTGAGGAAGAAAATCAGAAAGTATGATGGAGGAATCATGCCCCACAGACCAGTAGTACAGAACAGAGAGCCCAGAAATAAATCTAAACATACACAGTCAATTAATTTTTGACAAGGGCACCAAAAGGACACAATAGGGAAAGGATAGTCTCTTTAATAAATAGCACTGGAAGAACCGAATTTCTACATGCAAAATAATAAAATTAGATCATTATATTACACCATGCACAAAAATTCACTCAGAAAGGATAGAAAACCTAAATGTAAGATCTGAAACCATAAAACTCTTAGGAGAGAATAAAGGAAAAAAATACCTTGACATTGGCCTTGGCAACTATTTTTTGGATAACAAGCCAAAAGCTCAGGCTACAAAAGTAAAAATAAATAAATGGGACTGCATTAAACTAAAAAGCAACATAAGCCTCAGCATATAGGAAACAAGTAACAAATGAAAGAGCAACCTATGAAATGGAAAAAAATGACTGCACGCTATCTATCTAATAGGGGGTTAATATCAAATATTTGTAAGGAAATTTTACAAGCAATGGCAGAAAAACAAACAAATTGATTTAAAAAAATGGCAAAGGACCTGAACAGACATATATCCAAAGCAGACATAAAAATGGCCAGCAGGTATGTGGAAAGTGCTCATTATTACTAATTATAAGAAGATGCAAGTTAAAGCCACTATGAGATACCACCTCACACGCATAAGGATAACTGTTATAAAAAATACAAGCGAAAACAAATGTTGGCAAGGATGCAGAGGAGAGGGAACCCTAGTATACTGTTAGTGGGAATGTGGATTGTTACTGCCATTATAGAAAATAGCATGGTGGTTCTTAGAGAAATTGTTAATAAAACTACCATATGATCCAACAATCCCCCTTCTGCATGTATATCTAAAAAGATGAAATCACCACCTTGTAAGTAAAGACATCTGCATTCCCATGTGCACTGTAGCACTATTCACAATTATCAAGTCATCAAAACTACTTACATGCCTATTGATTGGTAAATGGATAAAGAATGAGTAATATACATATATATAATATTTTATACACATACACACATACACAATGAAATATTATTTAACCTTAAAAAAAGAAAAAAGATTATGCCACTTTTTGCAAAGCAGATGGACCTACAGGACATCATGCTAAATGAAATAAGCCAGACACACATACAAGAAATTATGTGACCTCACTTCTGTGTGAAACTTCAAAACAAAAGAGTTCAAATTCAAATAAACAGAGTATGAAACAGAGGTTACCAGTAGGGATGGTGGGAGGAGGGGTAGAGAAGAAATGAGAAAATATTTATCAAAGGATACAAAATACAAGATATGTAGGATGAACAAGTCTAGAGGCCTAATGTACAAAATGAGGAAGTTAATAAAATTGTATTACATTAGGGATTTTTGTTAGCAATTATATTAGGGATTTTTGTTACGTAGATTTTAGCTGCTGTTGTCACCAAAAAATTAACTATTTGAGATGATAGATGTGTTAATCTGCTTCACAATAATAATCATTTTGCTACCTATATGAATCTGATAGCATCATGTTGTAAATTTGAAATATATGTTAAGTAACATCTATTAAATAATAAAATAAGTTGATTCAGAGAGGCTTTATGTCAATTACAATATTGGCCATGATAAAAATTGATGACTTATAAATTAAAGAATTCCTAAAGCATTCCTGTGTAAAAATTCAAAAACAATGAAAGCATATTGAACAGGAGGACATTTAGGTCAAGTTATGAGTTTCATAGTGAAACCTACCAAAGGCAAACAAATGTAATTTTATTTTGTACTTGTATTTATCATGCTTATATAAGTAGTTTGAAAAGAAAACTATTTCTGTGGATAGTTGTAACAAGTTGCAATTACCCAAATTTTATCGGGGACCTTTAAATGAGTTAATAAATAATACAATTATTTGCCATTAGTGTTATTTGTGAAATGAATGTTAAATATTATCCTTTAAAACATATCTATAGGTAAATTTATTATTGGCAATAGCCATATTCTGCATATTCTGCAATAAAGTAGAGGTTTCTGCTTAGTAATTCTTTATAATGGATTCTATTTTGTGGAAAACATTGCATCAATCAGTAATATTTTATCAAGTCCAGCAATACAGTGGGAATTAAACACGTAAAAAACTTGCCTACAAACATAACTTGAGCAATTAAGCTGCCTAGTGGAAACACACACAAACTACATATGTATCTTTAACTTTTCTAGTAGCCACATATATTAGGTAAAAAGAAAAAGGTAAAATTAATTTCAAAAATAGATTTTAACACATTTTATCTAAAATATTTTTATTTTGGCATTTAATCAATATAGAAAGTATAAATAAGATATTTTACTTTATTTTTGTGCTATCTTTAAATTTGGTAGCTTACATTTAGAATATATTTTAATTCAGTAATAAATTTTTACTAGAAGTATATCTTTATGTGAATTTCATAAAATTTGCATTTTAAAAAGTAACCTTAAATACCAAAGGTTTTGTAAACAACATAAATGTTTCCAATATTATGTTTTAAATTTAAGCTTAAATTAGCTAAAATAGAGTAATTTTTTAATAATCAGGTTTAAAGTCACACTAGTCATATTTCAATGGCTGACAGGCCATATGCCACCAGTGCATTCCATCTAGAACATTACACATCTCTAGTGTGTAAATCTGATACACAAATGGTATTATGTTTTACTCCAAGGTGAATTGAAATGCAATGAAAAATTATTTGTGAAATTATATATACTGACACTCTACAACATAATCGTATATGCATTTTTCTTAGTTTTTTATTTAATTTTAATGGACTAGTTCACTATTTCTATAAAATTTATTTTATAAGATAAAGACTTTGATTAAATATATATGACAAATTGAAACAGTCTCTGTAATTAGAGATATGTAAACCATTAAAAAACAGTCTCTGTAATTAGAGATATGTAAACCAGGACTTTAATTTTAGGCAACTGTTTAAGACAATTTCTTTCTATTCTGTTGTTCTGTTTTCTTTTGAATTATTTACTCCTTAGACTTAATCTTGAAGGCCCTTACAAATACATTTGTTAAAACTTTAATAGGCCTACAAAACAACAGTTGACAAGACAATTAAAGTATAGAATATACTTTTCTATACAAGATATAGCTCATTAATAAATATGAACTGAAGCCTAGTTCTAGTCATCTATCAATATTTATTCATTTTATGCTAAATTTTTCTCTACTTGATAATTTCCCCATGATCACACATATCTCTAACTTGTAAATATTATGTAATTAAATATTAATAAATATATTGTATAAAAATATACACATAATTTTTATTTTATAGAAATTTTTATGAGATTGTATATATGTTTTGAATGAAAAATAACTTATAATATAGGAATGAAAGATATGCATGGCTTTTGATATGATGGAAAGAATATCCAGTAAACTTTTTTTGATTTGTTTTATACATCAGAAACAGTTAATAACATTATCCATAACATATATTAAAGGCTATTTCATGAGAACTATATATGATTTCACATTTGAAGCTATCAAAGATACTTTATATATATATACTTATATAAAATTCATTTTTTGTTAATAGAAATTCACATTTAAATATTACCTCATATATTGCCGTAATATTTTGTTTTTTTAGCAATATTTAGCATGTGCTCAGCCTTTTTAGAGTAGAAAAAGGGATTAGGGCAGAGGGCTTTGGCAGAGAAAATGTAAAAGATATAAATATATAAAAGGACTCATCATAAAGGAAAAATTAACAGAAATTATATCTAATCTGGGATATAGCATTGCACTGAAAGCCTAAACTTGTTAGCCATTTTTCTGATAGTTCTGGCTCGTGGTAATAACATAACCTCAACCTGAGATCAATATGTTGAAATTATATATTGGCTTGAGTTTCTGATACACTAAAACAAGAAAAATTGATCAAATTAATAAGTTCATAAAATCAACATATCAATATTCACACATGCATATACATTTTTATAGAACAACATCTGAAATTTGAAGTAAATGTATTTTATAAATACATTTTATAAATAAATTGCTGTTTTATAAATAGATAGGCTCTGAGTGTGTAAGTATTGATCAGAACAGGTAGACAATTAAATAAGGGAGGATGACCTTAATGCGCATATATTTTTCAGAACTAAATCTTGGGGCAGAGATATGGTTTGGCTGTGTGCTCACCAAAATATTTTGAATCACCACGTGTTGTGGGAGGGACCTGGTGAGAGGTTGAATAATGGGGGCAGGTCTTTCTTCTGCTATTCTCCTGAGAGTGAATAAGGCTTATGAGATCTGATGGTTTTATAAAGGGGAATTTGCCTGCACAAGATCTCTGTCTTTGCCTGCTGCCATCCATGTAAGCCATGATTTGCTCTTCTTTGCCTTCTTCCATGATTGTGAGGCCTCCCCAAACATGTGAAACTGTACATTAATTAAACCTCTTTCTTTTGTAAATTGCCCAGTCTTGGGGTATGTCTTTATCAACAGCATGAAAATGGACAAATACAGTAAATTGGTACTGAGAGGGGAGGACTGCTCTAAAGATAACCCAAAATTTGGAAGCAACATTGGAACTGAGTAACGGGAAGAGGTTGGAACAGTTTGGAGGGCTCAGAGGAAGACAGTGGGAAAGTTTGGAACATCCTAGAGACTTATTTAATGGCTTTGTCCAAAATGCTGATAGCGATATGGACAATAAAGTCCAGGCTTAGGTGCTCTCAGATGGAGATGAGGAAGTTGTTGGGAAGTAGAACAAAGGTGACGCTTGTTATGTTTTATCAAAGAGACTGTGGCATTTTGGCCCTGCCCTAGAGATTTGTGAAACTTTGAACTTGAGAGAGATGATTTAAGGTATCTGGCAGAAGACATGTCTAAGCAGCAAAGCATTCAAAAGGTGACTTGGGTGCTGTTAAAGCCATTCAGTTTTACAAGAAAAGCAGAGCATAAAAGTTGGGAAAATTTGCAGCCTGACAATGTGATAGAAAAAAAAATCCCATTTTCTGAGGATAAATTCAAGGCAGCTTGAGGAATTTGTATAAGTAACAAATGTTAATCCCCAAAATAATGGGGAAAATGTCTTCAGGGTATGTCACAGGTCTTCACGGCAGTCCCTCCCATCATAGGCAAAGAAGCCTAGGAGAAAAAAATGGTTTCATGGGTCAGGCCAAAGGTCCCTGTCAAGTGTAACCTAGGGTCTTGCTAAGTCTTAACTTAGCATCGCAGTTGTTCTAGCCATAGCTGAATGGGCCCAATGTAGAGCTTGGGGCATAGCTTCAGAGGATACAAGCCCCAAGCCTTGGCAGCTTCCACATTGTATTGAGTCTGCAAGTGCACAGAGGTCAAGAATTCAGGTTTGGGAACCTCCACCGAGATTTCAGAGGATTTATGGAAATGCCTGTATTCCTAGGCAGAAGTTTGCTGCAGGGGCATGCCCCTCATGGAGAACCTCTGCTAGGGTAGTGCAGAAGAGAAATTTGGGGTTAGTGCCCCAACAAAGAGTCCCTCCTGGGGCACCACCTAGTGGAGCTGTGAAAAGGGTCCTCCATACCCCAGAATGGTATATCCACCTATGACTTGCATTATGTGCTTAGAAAAGCCACAGACACTCAATGCCAGCCTGTGAAAGCAGCAGGAGGGAGGCTGTATCCTGCAAAGGTACGGGAGCAGAGCTGCCCAAGACCATGAGAACTCACCTTTGCATCAGCATGACCTGGATGTGAGGCATGGAGTCAAAGGAGATCATTTTGGAGCTTTAAGGTTTTACTTCCCCACTGGAGTTTTGACTTGCATGGGCCCTGTAGCCCCTTTGTTTTGGCCAATTTCTTCTATTTGGAATGGCTGTATTTACTCAATGGTTATATCTCCATTGTATCTAGGAAGTAACTAACTTGCTTTTGATTTTACAGGCTCGTAGGCAGAAGGGACTTGCCCTATCTTGGGTAAAACTTGGGACTGTGGACTTTTGAGTTAATGCTGAAATGAGTTAAGACTTTGGGGTACTGTTGGGAAGGCATGATTTGTTTTGAAATGTGAGGACATGAGATTTGGGACTGGAATGATGTGGTTTGGCTGTGTCCCCACCCAAGTCTCGTCTTGAATCCCCATGTGTTATGAGAAGGGCCCCAGGGGGAGGTAATTGGATCATGAGGCCAGGTCTTTACCGTGCTGTTCTCATGATAGTGAATAAGTCTGATGAGATTTGTTGCTTTTATAAGAGGGAGTTTCATTATACACTCTCTCTCTTTGCCTGCTGCCATCCATGTAAGACATGGCTTGCTCCTCCTTGTCTTCTGCCATGATTGTGAGTCCTCCCCAGTCATGGACAACTGTTAAGTCCATTAAACCTCTTTCTTTTGTAAATTGTTCAGTCTTGGGTATGCCTTTATCAGCAGTGTGAAAATGGACTAATACATGGAGAATACTTCTTATTGTAAACCAAAAAAATGAAACTGAATTAGTAAAAGGGACTAAGTATTTTATACATTTTTCAGTGTAAAAAAAACCCACCAAATATGCAATTCAGCCATTGAATCATTTTAACTTGATATTAATAGCTAAGGTAAAATGATCACTTTATTTTGCATAATCATAGAAGAAAGTGGCATCTTAAAAAACCATTGTAACTAAAGACTGTATACACTGATGATGTTAATATACAGAATCCTCAGTGGTTATGAAGAAAAAAATCTTTCTGGTTACAAGACCATTGTAGAGGGATGTTAGCAATGTAAATATTACCTGGATGTAGTTTCCTTAGAGGACTGATTCAGCTGAACAGGCTTCCATAATTTAATGCAACTTGTATGTTTCTTATGGTGATTCAGATTTGCACCTTCTGAGACTATGTTGAAAATAAATAAATTTATATAGTTTATGGAAAATGCTGAACATGTCTTAAGAAAATGTGTTTATCTCTTTTTTCTGTATTTTCCCCAACTTACTTTCAATTCATTCTAATCTAACTAGAGTCTTTTAATTTATAACTGTGTTAGTCTGATTGCATTGCTATAAAATAATACCTGAGACTAGATAATTTATAACTAAAGAAGTTTAAATGGCTCAGAGTTCTGGAGGCTCTACATGATGCATGACACCAGCATCTGATTCTGATGAAGGTCTTAGGAATATTCCAGTCATGGAGAAAGGCAAGGAGAGCCAATTTGATGGGGGAAGGGCCAGGCTCTTTTAAATAGCTCTTCCATGACTTCACAGAGGAAGAACTCACACATTGCCATCAGCAGGACACCACGTCATTCATGAAGGATCTTCCCCCATTACCCAAACACCTTCCACCGACCTCCACTTCCAACAATGGGAATGACTTTTCAACATGAGATTTGGAGGAGACAAATATCCAAACCATATCCATAACATATTTATGATAAAATAGAAAGAAAAATATTCTGAGAGATAGTACTTTTATTATCTTCTTTACATATTAAAAAGTATTTTAGTTTTAAAACATATCACATGAAAATCCAAATGACACCCTTGTAAATTTGATAAAATTTTATCTGATACTATTGATAAAAAGGCAACAACAATCAGAAATTACACAGAAGTATGCTTTGCCTGAAAAGGAGATAAATATATAATTATTAATTTATATTGTTCATATTTGGTAGCATTTTCTTAAAATTTAACTATAAAAACATGTTATCATCTGTAGAGGATTTAACATATTAGTTATCAAGACTCTTAGTGTCAGTTAACTCACATTAATATTCCTACAACTTTTCTATAAATAAATTTTAAAATATATAGAATTTAGTGTTGGTAAGACTGTTTGATTCTAATTTTGATCTTACATTAAAATACAATAGACTACAATATATGATATTTAACTAATGTTGGGAAATAAAATGTGAATGAAGGAACCTTTTAGTAGGACTGAGTAAAGAGAGTTGCCTGATACAAGATTAGGCTAAAAGTTGTATAGATTAATTATTAATATAAATAATATAATATAAATATTGCTTAATCTTTAGCCTCTACACTTTAATAACTAGTTATAGTTGTCATTTAGATATAAAATATCAATGGCTTCTCTAAAAATACAGATATAAAATAAATATAAATATCCATTATATTTAAAATAATCATTTAATCATACTAATAAATGACTAGTTTATCCAAAATAATTCTTCATAAAATAATAGTGATAATTAACATGACATAATATATATACATATGTATATTGTTATAATTATAACATATTTCATAATATAATTTGAATGTCACACTTTATTATAAAATAAATATATATGATAGAAATATAAAACATAATTTACTGTAAATATGATTTCATAATATAAAATGATTATGTTAATAAAAATACACCATGAATACAATTAATTATAAAAATTTATAATCTGTTATTATATTTACTCCTAAACGTAACAAGGCTATATTGGACTTTAAATTTTTGAAGTTATGAATAGAACAAAACTGTCAATGTAAAACAATTTTACAGCTCTTATTTGCCAAAATTATTTCCTAAATTCAATAACCTGACAATAACATAGAAGGAAAAATGTCTGATTTGCCATAGAAAATGAAGTACCTAAAAATCCTGATCTTTGTAGGACTCTTGGGGTAGAAAATCATCAAAGGCAACTAGAAAATGCAATGTCAACATGATATAATATAGCCCATAGGGAATCTGAAGCAATAGGGAGAGAAAAATGGGCAACAGCAGATGTTTTCCTGTAGGGACAATTATAGAGCAATAATTAAAGACCAGGATAGGATCTAGAAAAGAGTATAATAATTCTACCTGGAGGAGAAAATTAAAAAGAAGGACGAAACCATTTACAGCAGTTACTCCACTATTTGCTAAAGGTGATATTCGTAATCAAAAACAGACACACAAACACACAAACAATTATGAACCAAATCAACAAATGCTCCAGCAATCCAGAAGAGTTGCTGTTATAGAACATAGCCAAAATTAATTTCACCAATTATTTTAAGCTGAAAGGTGTATATACACAAAACAACTTTTTATTGGGGTTATTGTATTTATATCTTTCTCTTTATCCCATTAATCTTGCTTGGGATAGTCATGAAACAATAGAACCTGATTTAGTTTCTAGACCAGCCGGCACCACTAATCTGCATTCCTCCTGGAACTGCTTTCTCGTAGACCTTGAGACTCAGCTTTGTTATTACTATTACAAAATAAAATGTACAGTATGTGATCTGCAGTTGCCTTTTTGTATTCTAACATTCTATATCTGTGAAATACATTTGTTGTCAATTTTCATTTTGAAAAATATTCATTAGATAGTCTTACATTACAGAGATTTCCAATGTAGGTAAATTATTATATTCTTCCCAGGGAATCTGAAGCAACAGAGAAAAATAATTTTTTATGAATTAAATTAAATTGTTATGAATTACATTAAATACTTTATTTAATTGTATTACTATTTATCATAATAACAGAGAACTAAAGATACCTGGCAATTTAACAGTTATAATTTAGTTAACTATTTTTCTTAAACACAGGACTGTAGAGTCTTTCAGATTATACAAATAAGTCAAGTTAGAAAATTTATAGTCTACCTCTGTTATTAAATATCTGATTTACATTGACAAAGTCAAGTGAAAATTTTCATATATTTAAAAATATATGAACTAAAAAAGAATAGTCATCCTATTGTCATTTCAGTTATAAAGTTCCTCACTTTGTATTGAACGTAGAATTTTTGATGACATAAAATCTTGATTTTTTTTTGTATAGCATAGTATTTAACAAAAGATGGAAATTTCACAAACAGTTGGTGAAAGAAACAGGAAGAAAGGAAGGACAGAGAAATTGTGTTACTGAATCAAACATAACTTTAAGTTCCTTTTTCCAACAGAAAGTAAACTATATGTTATATGCCCCCTTTGGAAGGAAACCAAATGAAAGACATGAAAGAAATTCATATGTGCTTCATGTTGAAGTTTAATTGGTGAAATGTGAATTCTCTTTTAATCTGCTCTAGTGAAATATAAAAACATATGCAATCACATACAATCTTATTGCTGACTTGCAAACTTGCTTAAACTCTACTTTTACAAACCAGGTATTAGCTATGTTTCACATGCCCAATTCTGTTGTAATAAAGTCTATGGTTTGCTCATGATTGGCTATAATATATGGCCTTACCTTCCTATGAACTTTCTTTAACTGAGTATTGACATCATCATAGCACCTTCTGCTCAATTTCAAAATTTTTATTTAAGGGCATTTTGACAGAGTTCATAAATAAACAAGTTGTGTTTAAATTCTCCTAATAAATATTGGATTTGTCAGTGACATAAATGGAACAATGCAGTATTCAGACTATGATAACTGATCCAGTGATGGGAAGAGGTTAAAAATAACTTCCTCCAAAAAAGCTGGCTCAGAGAAAGGATAGATAGCATTCTAAATAGATTGTAATGTTATAATCCACAAGCAAATATAAATCTAATGCAAGTAAATGTTAAGTTTTGAGGATAATTTTAGAAAAGGCAAATTAGAGAAAAGTTTGTCCAAAAGAAAATTTCTGGCCAGGATGCTGGCTTATGCCTGTAATCCCAGTACTTTGGGAGGCCAAGATGGCAGGATCGCTTGAGCTCAGGAGATGGAGACCAGCCCTGGGCAACATAGCAAGATCTCATCTTTATAAAAAATTTTAAAAAATTAGCAGGGCATGGTGGCACATGCCTCTAGTCCCAGCTACTTGGGAGGCTCACTTGGGTCCAGGAGTTTGAAGTTGCAGTGAGTTATGATCACTGTACTCTAGCCAGCACCAGAGTGACAGGGCAAGACCCTATCAGTAAACAAAACCAAAAAAAAAAAAAAAAAAAAAAAAAGAAAGAAAAGAAAAAAGGAAATAAAATAAAATTCTGAGGGCTTGTTTGTCTCTAGCGAATGCCTCTTAATCTTTTTTGTCTCAATTTACAGGCACATATTCTGAATTTCTAGATTAGATTTAATGACAGGCACTCAGAATTTTTCCATGGAGTTTAAATGAGCTAGTGAAATATTAAATTTATATGAAAATTTTTATTTTATTTCATTACCTAGGAAATGCTGTAGACATTTTCTTAGAAATCCCTCAAATTAAAATCCATATTATTTTTACTTTTTTAAATAATTATTTTTATGTTAATATCAAATCCACAAATAAAACTGTATAATTTAAGTATCTGTTTTAGTCTGTCCAAGCTTCTATAACAAGATACCATAAACTGAGTATGTTAAAAATAAAACAAATGTATTTTTCACAGTTTTGGTGGCTGACAAGTCCAAGATCATGGCACAGACTGATTCAGTGTCTGGTGAGGTCCCATTGCTGATTCACAGAGGGTACTTTCTTACCATATTTTCAGGAGGTGAAAATGGCAAGCTAGCCATTTCATAAGGGCAGTAACCTCATTCATGAAGGCTTCTTGCCCATGACCTAATTACCTCCCAGTGTCCCACCTCCTAATACTATCATCTGGAGGTTAGATGGTATGGTGGCAATGTTTCATCACATCCTCAGAAATCCAATGATAAGTCCTGCTTATCACTGAAAGGCTATCTCTAGATTATAGGGATGTTTCCTATGCTGTAGAGGAACTGTAGAGTAACTACAGTTATAGGGAATAAAGTAGAAAAAAGAATAAATAATGTACTCTTATCGACAGAATTGTGTCTGCACAAATTATGTGATAAATTATTTTCCTTTAAGGCTAAAAATTTTAGTGTTTATTTTAGACAGTCAATTTCCTAGCTACAAATTAAAGTTTTTATTATCACATAAAAATGGGGAAATAAATTGAAAACATAAACTAAAATATCTGATAAAATATTTAAGTTTTAGCTTTAACTTAGCTTCAAATGTTCTGTCTATGATTTCTTATGTATGTTTTGTTGTAAAGAGATGCCTATGGCAACTATATTGATTGGAGTTCTTGGCTGCACAAAGAAAAACTCAGCTAGTTTGAGCATAGAGATACCCTTTTGTGGGATTTTAAAAATCTGATCAAATCTTTGTAGGGCTAGAGGAATAGGCTTTAAGATTTGATGCCAGAAACAGCTCCCAGAATGACTATGCAGAACTGTCAAGCTGAAAAGGACTGCCGCAATGGTTCATTGAAGAACCATGTTGCCTCTGATCCAAACTCAAAACAGGTTGTTCTGAAGTGATTGAGAATTCCTTGCCACCAACACTGCAAACAACAGATACAAGGTGACTTTCACAAATCCAGTTTGACACCAGATAATTCTCACTGATCCTAATTCCTCAAGTAACTTATATTCAAACAAACTGTATGTAATGGAACTTATTTCACATGTCAGGACAGTAATGACAAGACAAATTGAAAACTATAGTTTTTTGGCTTCTACATGTGGTATTTTGCAATGTATGGAACTGGAAAATTATGAATAATATTTCTGAGTATTTGGAAGCATCATAGATGCAGATTTTCTGATAATATTATTATCTTTTAAAACATGAAAAAAATTCATTAATTCTACTTTTAAATCAATAAAATTAGTCCCAAATAGGTTATTCTTAGTGGCATGGTGATATTATAATTCACATGTGATTTTCTGTTTAATGCAATTAAATATTTTTATAAATATTTTACAAGCTTTATTGGCTTTTGTTTTTCCAAACATATGGTTACTAATTAAATTTTTTTCCTGGTAATTATTCTATTCACAGTATATTAAATTTGTTAAAGTTTGTATATGTTAAAAATTTAAGAAAAGACAATTTAAAAAAGAAAGATCTCAAAAGCTGAATGCAAGAGCATAAGACCAGTATTTATAAAAGGCAATCTGATGAAATGAGAACTAAATATGAGTTCTATCCAGAAATAAGCCCCATTTGTCTTTGAGCCTTTATCAGACACCAAAAAGTGAAATGCAAATAGAAATTATGAATAAAAGTATTAAGCAAATTTTTACACTGGTTACTTGTGGACATGAGTTTTCAAATCGATCAAGTAAGTATACAGCAGCACAGTTTCTGAACTTCACTTTTTATTTTGTAAAAATCTGTCAAATTGTCAGCCAAAGTGGCTGTATTATTTTACATTCTCACCAGCAATGCATAAGTTGCTTTATGTGGTTGCCAGGAGTTGATGTTGTCAGTTTTATTTTTGTATTTTATTTATTCTAATAGGTGTATTGTGGTATCTCATTTGTATCTTAATATATGTTTTTTTCTCATTTCTTTAAATGACAAATTATGTTCAACATGTCTTCATATGCTAACTTGCCATCTGTGTATATTTTGGAGTGGTATCTTCAGATTTTTGCTGATGTAAAAATAAGTTATTTATTTTTTACTACAGAGTTTTAAGAACTATTTGTATGTTTTAGGAGTGACATAAGCAATATGGCAGAATAGGAGGCTACTGACTCTCCCTTCACCCATGGACACACTGAATAAACATCTACACAAGGATCAATATCATCTGAAAGAGAGTCATAGACAAACTTGAGACTCCACACTCCAGGCAGCTGAGAAAATATCCACAGCAAAAGTGTAGAAAAAGCTTAGGCACACTTAGGTATGAACCTCACCTTGGGAACTACCTCAAAAAATTGGGAAGAAATTTTCAAATCCTAGCTTCTCCTTGAGGAGAGAAGAGTTTGTAACAAACATTTAGTACCCCAACTTTAGGGCCCCTCCTGAGTTGGCACAATTCACCACGCTCTGGAAGCAGAAGGGATTAGGTATACCTGAGTTTCCCTTGACTACTAAACAAAGTCATGTACAGGTATGTAAACACTTCCTGGGGCTTCATTCTCCCTAAGATCAGGAAATAAAAGGGACTAAAACTCAAAAGGTCCCCATTTCTCACTGAAAGGGGTTTGCTGGTGTACTCTGCCAGTTGCTGCTGCTGACAGTTAAACTCCTAAGTAGCTTACGTCAGGGAGTTAATTGGGCTGACAAACTTAGAACTTCAGAAACCTGAAGAGAAGTTTGGGTATTTTCTAAGCTTTCTCCTTGGCTCACCCAGTGGACAACCCCAAGGCTACCAATTCTTCCTGGTAAAACTTTGCACACACATGGAGTTTCCCAACTTTTACAACTCCCACCCAAACAGTCTGCATCCTATACCTCCTAGTGCCACTGTGGAAAGTGATTTGGTGATTTCTCAAAGAACTTAAAACAGAGCTACCATTCAATCCAGCAGTCCCATTACTGGGTATATATCCAAAGGAAAATAAACTATTCTACAAAAAAGGCACATGCACTCATATGTTCATTCCAGCACTATTCACAATAACAAAGACTATAGATTAGACATAGATTCCTATCAATAGTGGATTTAATAAAGTAAATATGGAACAGGACACCATGGATTATGACACAGGCATATAATAGAATAAAATCATGTCATTTGCAACAACATACATGGAATTGGAGGCCATAAACCTAAGTGAATTAAAATGCAGGAACAGAAAATCAAATACTGCATATTCTCCCTTATAAGTGGGAACTAAATATCAGGTACCTATGGACCTAAAGATGGGAAAAATAGACACTGGAGACTAATAGAGTGGGGAGAGAGGGAAGGGGACAAAGGCTGAAAAGCTACCTATTGGGTTCTAGGCTCACTACCTTGGTGTCAGAATCACTTACGCTACAATCCTTAGTGTGGCACAATATACCCATGTAACAGATATGCATGTGTACCCCTTGAATCTAAAATAAAAGCTGAAAATGTAAAGAAGTATAAGTATATAATTATAAGTAATGTTAAAAAATGAGAAATATGATAAAACAACCTTAAATGAGCAGCAATGAAAAGGCAAATAAGGGCATTATGTAATGATAAAATGATCAACTCCATAAGAAGGTTTAACAATACTAAATATATATGTACCCAACACTGGAGCAACTAGATTTATAAAGCAAATACGACTAGAATTAAGAAAAGTGCTAGATAGCAATATCATAATAGTGTGAGACTTCAACACCCCACTGGCTACTGCAGCATTAGTAAGATTATTAAGGCAGAAAACTAGAAAAGAAACTCAGGACTTGAACAGCATTCTTGACCAAACAAACCTAATGGATATCACAGAGCATTACACCCCACAGCTGCCAAATATACATTTTTTCTCACCTGTGCTTGGAACATCCTCCAAAATTTATCGTATGCTTGGCCACAAAGCAAGTCTCAATATGTTCATAGAAATCTAAATCAGATTAAGTATCTCCTTGGACCACAGCAGAATAAAATTGTAAGTAAACACCAAGAGGAACTCCTAAAACTATAGTAGTATGTGAAAACTAAACAAGTTGCTCATGAATGACTTTTTGGTAAACAATGAAATTAAGGCAGAAATTTAAAAATATTTAGAATGGAATGAAAGTAGAGGCACAATATACCCAAACCTCTGAGATATAGCAAAATCAGTACTAAAAGGAAAGTTTATAACACAAAATTCCTACATCAAAAGATAAAAAGTTCTCAAATTAATGACCTAAGCTCTCTATGTGCACAATCTAGAAAACCTGGGAAAAAAATGATAAATTGCTGAAAACATTACACCTCCCAAGTTCAAACCAGAAAAAAAATAGAAATGCTGAACAGACAAATAAGAAGTGATGAAACTGAATCAATAATAAAAAAGTCTACCACCAACAACAAAAAAGCACATGACCAGAAAGACCTACATCCAAATTTTACGAGATACACAAAGAAGAGCTAGTAACAATATTACGGAAAGTATTATTAAAAAATGGAGGAAGAAGGATTGTTCCCTAACTCATTCTAAGAAACCACGATCATCCTGATAACGAAATGTGATTCACCACATAAGCAGGATGAAAAACAAAAAAAAATAATAATAATTTTAAAGATGTAGAAAACCTTTCAATAACATTCAACATCTCTCATGAAAAAAAACCCAACAAATTAGGCATCAACGAAACATACCTCAAAATAATAAGAGACATATGTGACAAAACTACCACCAACATCATACTGAGTGAAGACAAGTTTAAAACATTCCCCTAAGAACAACTCAAGACAAGGATGTACACTCTCACCACTCTTGTATCCAACATAGTACTGGAAGTCCTAGCCAGAGCAACTGGGCAAGAGAAAGAAATAAAAGGCATGCAAATTAAAAAATAGAAAGGCAAATGTTTTGTTTCCTGATCACACAGTCTTATAGGCAGAAAACTAAGACTCCGTCAAAAGACTCTGAGACTTAATAAAAAACATCATTAAAGTTTCAGGATACAAAATCAATGTAAAATTAATCAGTTGTATTTTTGTTCAATAAAAATGCTCAAGCTGAGAACAAAATCAAGAACTCAGGCCCATTTGCTATAGCCACAAAAAAACTAGAAATACACTTAACAAAAGAGGTAAAATACCTCTAGAAGGGAAACTAGAAAACACCGATGAAAGAAATTGTACATGACACAAACTAATGGAAAACCATCTCATGCTCATGGAAGAATTAATAATGTTAAAATGACTTTACTGACCAAATCAATCTATGGATTTGGTGTAATTTTGAACAAATTACCAACATCATTTCTCACAGAATTAGAAAACACAATCTCTAAATATATATATATATATGAAACCAAAAAAGAGTGAAAGCAATCCTAAGCAAAAAGAACAAAGCCACAGGCACCATATGACCTGACTTTGAACTATTTTATAAGTCTATAGTAACCCAGACAGCATGGTACTGGTACAAAAATAGACTTATAAATCAATGATAAAAAGTAGAGAACCAAGAAATAAAGCCACTTATCTGCCACCAAGTGATCCTCAACAAAGTTCACAAAACTAAACCATGAGGAAAGGATACTTTATTCAATAAATGGTGTTGGGAAAATTGTCTCACCATATGCAGAAGATTCTAACTGGACCCCTGTCTTTTACCAGATACAACAATCAGCCAAAGATAAATTAAAGAATTAAATGTGTGACCTGAAAATGTAAAAAATCTTATTACAAAACCTAGGATGAACTCTTCTGGACAGCAGTCTATAAAAATTACTTATTTGTACAATGTTCACTATTTGAGTGTTGGGTTCACTGGCACCCCAAATCTCACCATTACATTGTATATTAATGTAAAAAACCTGTACATGTACCCATGAATCTAAAACAAAATAATATATTTTTAAAATGTACTCCACTCTCTTCCTTCTGTAGTTTCCAATGATAAGACTCTGGAATTATTACCTTTTTTCCATATGTAAAATTTTGTTTTCCCTTGGCTTTTTAAAATATTTTTTCTCTGCATTTGTTTTCTTGCAGTTCAATTATGATATGCCTAAGTGTTTTACTTATTTGTTTATTTATTTGGTGTTTATCCTGCTTGTGGGTTTCTCTACTGTCTTGTTTCCATTATTAACTCGGGGAAATTATTTAGACATTATTACTTCAAATTTTTTTGCACCATTATTTTTGTTTCTGTCCCAATAGCATGTACAATATATATTTTACAGAATTGCTTTTCATTGTTGAGTATTCTATTTGCTTATTTTCATTCATTTTATCTTTGCATATAGATATTGTTTCTATTGACCTATTTTCAAGGTCACTTTGTTTCCTCACATGTCTATAGTATGTTAATATTTCTATTAAAGGCATTTATTTTTGTTGTAGCATTTCTTATTCCTAGCATTTCATTGTGATTCTTTTGTGTATTTTTATATCTGTGTTTACACTAGTCATCTATTCTTGATATTGTCCACAGTTACACTAGAATCTTTAAAATATTAATCATAATTATTTTTACTTTCTTATTTGATAATCTAACATTAGAATCATATCTGAGTCTGGTTCTGATGCCTACTTTGTCTCTTCAGATTGTGTTTTTTCTTGCCTTTTGACATTCCTGTAACTTTGTGTTGAAATCCAAACATATTGTAATGAGTAACAGGAACCAAAGTCTTTACCGTGTAGCTTTATCTTAATCTGTCTAGGAATCTGACTCTGCTTAGTGCTTTGTGTAGCTGTAGTTGTCACTGGCTCAAATTCCTACACTGTTTAGGTTTCTTCTGCCCTATTGACTTGGAATTTCCCTAAGTAGTCTGCCTCAGAGAGGCTAACTTTTGCATCTCTTTCTGCTTTCATCTTGTGATGACTTCAAAGCTCTTTACATGTCGTAACTGAAACTAAAGGTGTCTGTACTCTCACAAATGCAATAATTATATTTTTCATGCAAAAATATTTTAATTACAAAATGTATAAATATATTCATAATATCCTAACGTGGATTTTATTTGACTGTTATGTAAATCATATTTTTGATACTTTAATTTGATAAAATATTAAATAACATATTGAACCTCAATTTAAATAATTTAATCCTGATACAGTTTGGCTGTGTGTCCTCACCCAAATCTCACATTGAATTATAGCTCCCATAATCCCCACATGTTATGGGAGGGACCGGGTGGGACATAACTGAATCCTGGGGGCAGGTTTTTCCCATCCTGTTCTCATGATAGTGAGTAAGTCTCATGAGATCTGATGGTTTCATAAAGGGCAGTTCCCCTACACACACTTTCTTGCCTGCAGACATGTAAGGCATACCTTTGCTCCTATTTTGCCTTCTGCCATTATTGTGAGTCCTCCCCAGCCATGTGGAACTGTGAGTCCGTTAATCCTCTTTCCTTCATAAATTACCCAGTCTTGGGTATGTCCTTATGGAAGCATAAGGATGGACAAATACAAATACCATTATGTGTCTGTAAGTATTTAATAAATATTACTTATTTATTTTGAAATACTCAGGAAGTGGAATGCACCCTTTCCATTTCAATAAAAATAAGAAGCAAGTTCATTTGTGTCATTCTTTGGCAAAAGAAATGAAGTGTTCGTTTGGAGATCTCAGGATATTTTTATTTCTGATCAATATTTTCTACCTTATTATACATGCCAGCATAGAAAACACAAGTTTCTATCTTGAAGAAGGAGTAGCAGGTAAGGTCACAATATTGGAGGGCTACCCTTTTCCAGGTCAAACATTTATTTTGTGTGTGTTTGTGTGTATATATATGTATACATCTGTATATATACATATATACACACGATAAATGTATATATGTTTATACATGTATGTATACATATGTATATCTACATCTACATCTACATATATACATATATATATAGCAAGAAAAATATCTACCATGTGTTTTAGAAACATTAACTCAACTTTACTGAGCCACTTCTCTTTAAAGTTTTCATTAGCCTTTTTTCTGTAATATAAGAAATACAGATTACAAACCTATGTATTTAAAGTGATATATTTATGTCAGTTATGTTTGTTATATTACTACCAGTTTATACATGATTATGTTTGTAATGGCCATTTAAATAAAGGCCTATGGGTAGTTATTTAATTAGCCAAAAGAAATGAGTGTATAGAATTAAGAATAGCTATGCAGAAGTAAAACAAAGGATGAGTATATATTAAAGTTTTGGTTCCTCAGTTTCACCCTGTATTATAATCAGATAGGTTCTATACAAAGAGATTTGGGGTACACCTCCTGAACATCAAGATTTCACATAAAAATACCCCTAGAAAGTTTCAAACTGGACAATAGGCATTGAAATCTGCTTTAGGGCATTATAAATTATCCTGTTAACTAATAGTGACTTTTCTAAAACACTGGCATGGTATTAAAAAATAATGCTTCAGAAATGAAAACTGCCATGTACCCTTCATGAGAAACTACATGTAATTTTGTCCCTTCCTCCTTAACCTGTGGTTGCCAATAATTAGATAGTGGATTTCTACATTAGGATTAAAACAATGCTTTATTATGATTATTATGAAAAATCATTAACTTACATGTTGAAGGATAATAGAGTTCAGAATGTGCTTGCTGTTTACTTTATCCCAACTTTAGCCTTGTGGTGCAAAACATATGCCTTCAGTCACTCTAGGCTTTTAAACAGCACCAGAGCTTCTAACCTGCCTAGACCTCACAAAGCACCACCATTTAAAAGAGATTATCTCAATAAATAACAAATTTGTTATTTGGAAATCACTTCTCCAAATATTATTATTATTTTGTATTTTATTATTTTCTCTCTATTCAGCATTTTGCTAAAGGATATAATTACATAACATTAAATACATCTTTCCAAAGGTCTGTGAGCCAAGGCCAGGAAATTTAAGGAACTGCTTTCTAGATTTTGAAATAACTAAGTGCCCCAAAACTTTAGGCTGGGGAATTGGCCAATGATTTCTGAGTGACAACTGAGAGCCTGGCAATTATTTTCAGCTGAATAATTTATATAGTCAAAAACACTAGCCCTTGGTCATCCCAAAGGAGTCATTTGGAATGAGCAATCCATACTTCTGTTGAAAGGTGAATGTAACCCTGGATAATTCACCTTTAAGCTGAATTATTCCAAAGGTTGTTGACTTTGGCACATCAATAAAGATGTAGCTATATAGCTGAGATAACACTCAGGGCTGTAGTATTTTCCATTTGGTATCCCATTTGATGATTGAGAACAGTTGTATCCAGAGGTCCTGCAACTCCATGAATTTCAGGGAACTGGCATGGGGCTATGTAAGGCGCTGACAAAAGCAAAAGGATAACTTTTCTGCTTTTCTCAAAAAGGGCTTATTTCTGCATGAAAGTTTGATGAGATAGTGCATTACTAACCAGAGTAAAGGGGCTCATGTCCTTCTTGAACTCTTCTGACTGCCTCACTGACAGACTCACTAATCTCTGGAGCAGATATTTCAATAGTTAACAAGGACCTTCACAGGATGTACCATAATTTGAAATTGTTTAATGCACATTGTTTCTCCTATTCAATTGCAAAAGCCCCGAGAACAAACTTGCTTATGTATTTATTCATTGTTGTATTCCAGGACCTAGAAAAGTGCATGGTACATACTAATTACCAAAAAGAAAATGAAATTTAAGTTTTGGATATTTTGTGTGAGAGTGACAGAAGCCTGATCCTCTATACAGTTTAGTCTCCCAGGGGATTTGAATGAAAAACAGAGAGTTTTTAATTTGAATATCTCTAAGTTGGTAGAAGTCATAATGGCTAAGATCTGAACATTGTACAAAAATGTTTAAGGCAGACTGAGGGTCCTGAATCATTGAAATACAGGGAGAAATTATTGATTTTCTAAATGGCATAGTGTCATAAAAAATTGCTAGAGTTCTTCATGTGTTTAATTTAGTTTAGAAATAGTTTATGACATAAACTATGTCTTATATAGGTGAACGTACATAAAAACCCTAAAAAAGAAGATCAAATTTAGGCTAGTTGAGAATATAGTACACAAGATTAATTACAGAATCAGAATCAGCAAGCAGGAAGACTTACACACTAAATAATTTTTAATTATTTTAGTCATTGAATATTATATGGGGAAAATTAGTACCAAAATATCAGAAATTATTATATGCAGCACTAGATATTTAAGGACATTGATCTTTAGAATCATTTTATAACTCAGTTACTTCTGAGAAATACTAGGTGTTCCAACTGTATTATTAAGATCTGCACCTTTGTCAACATTCAATTTGCCAGACACATGAAGTTCTATTTCTGGGCTGTCAATTTTGTTCCATTGATCTATGTGTCTATACTTTCACCAATACAACATTGTCTTATTTTTGCTTTATAGAAAGTCTCAACATAATGTAAGTTTTGTTACTTTATCTTTCAAAATTGTTTTATTCATTCAGTTTCTGTGACTTATACATTTTAAAAATCAACTTATCTATGATAAAAATATATCCTGCTGTGATTTTGATTTAAAATGGAATACATCTATGGATAAATTTGAAAAGAATTAATATCTTAATTGTTTTGAGACTTTGATAAGCATAGCAGGTCTCTGCTATTATTTAGGTCAGCTTGAATTTTTTCTCCAGCATTTAGTAACTTTTAGCCTACAAATCCTCCACATGTTTAGTTGTATTTACACATGACTGTTGAATTTTTGAAGCTAATTTAAATGTTTACTTAATAAGTTTCATTTTCTAATTATTGCTGGTAAATATAATTATGATTGCTTTCTTTATGGTGCCTTTTTATCCTCTGGTTTTGTTAAATCACTAATTAGTTGTGGAAGATTTATTGTGGCATCTCTGGAATTTTCTATGTATATAATCATGCTATCTTTGAATAGAGACTTTTACTCCTTCTTTTCTATTCTGTATAAACCATAAATCTTTTACTTCTCTTACTGCACTGGCTACTACTTCTGATATGATGTTGAATAGGTGTAGCCAGAGTTGACGTCATTTCCTTGTTCACAATCTTAGGGGGAAATCATTCTTTTTTTTTCCATTAAGTGTTTTATCAGACATGAAATTTTTAATGTCTTTTATCATGATAGAAATTTTTTTTTTGTTCCTAGTTTGCTGAAAAAGTTGGTTTTGTTTTTTGTTTGTTTGTTTTTATCATGAATGTAAGTTGTATTTTATTAAATACATTCTGGGTATCAATTGGTAGGATCATGTGGTTTATTTATTTTGTGTGTTAATATGTTGATTGAATTAATTAATTTTAAGGTTTGGACTGAGCTTGCATTCCTGAGAAGTTCTGCTTGGGCATAGCATATTAAATATTGTATATGCTACCAGATTCAGCTTATTTCTGTTTTGTTTAGAATTTTTGTGTTTATCTTTATGAAAAATATTGGTCTTTTTTTTCTAGTTCTATTTTTTACTCCTTTATTTTGTTTGATGGCAATATTAACCTTATGATACAAGGTTGCAGTCCTTTCTGTCCTATATTTTCTGGAAAACAAATTGTATATAATTGATATTATTTTCTGCTAATATATCTGTTAGAATTCACCAATGAAACTATTGCACCTGAAGTTTTCTTTTCTAGAAGCTTTATATCTAAGAATATACTTTCTAAGGTGATTTGAAAACTGAAATTCTAAAAATATTTTGCATGAAAACTATATCTCACTGGAATGAATGTGAAGGCTTAACTTGACTATTTTGAATATATCAAACTCATTTAGTGTATAAGAAAAAATTAATTCCGTAGTTATACATTATAACTCTTAAAAGTCTCAGAAATAGCTAAGTGAGGAGATTTGAATGCCAGCAAAGCCACTTTGTAACTCCATGACATCAACATTAAACATTACATTCCATCCCTACCTGTAAAATTTTCACATTTTTTCTCATATTCTCTTAAATGCATTTTTCTCTCTGTTTGTATTTAACAGGAGCAAAAGTGCAGTTGATTTGGGGAGGAAAACTTATTCTGAGTAACAGAAGTAAAAAGAGGATAGTTTTACCCATTTAAAGGGCAAAGTGAAACATACAATATAAGATTGCTTTTTAAGAGTAACTCAGAAATTTCAAAATACAAATTTGAATAGCAGCATTAGTGGTTTAAATGTGTAGTGTATTACTCAGGGTTCTCAGGAGGGACAGAAGCAATAGGATACACGTATATACAAAGAGGAGTTCATTAAGGAGTATTGATTCATACAATCACAAGGTGAAGTCCCACAATAGGCCATCTACAAATTGAAGAGCAAAGAAGCCAGTCCAAGTCCCAAAACCTCGAAAGTGGGGAAACCAACAGTGCAGCCTTCAGTCTGTGGTTAAAGGCGCAAGAGTCCCAAAGCTGAAACTCTTGGGAGTTTACCTGATGTTTAAAGGCAGGAAGCATCCAGCACAGGAGAAAGGTTTAGGCTGGAAGACTAAGCTAGTCTATTCCTTCAACATTCTTCTGCCTGTTTTTATCCTAGCTGAACAAGCAGCTGATTAGATTGTGCTCACCAAGATTGAGGATGAGTCTGCCTCTCCCAGTACACCAACTCAAATGTTAATCTCCTCTGGCAACACCCTCACAGACACACCAAGGAACAATACATTGCATCCTTCAAGCCAATCAAGTTGACACTCAGTATTAACCATCACATCTACCAAAGGAAAAACTGAATCTGATTAATAAAATAAAAGTCTGGTATTTGTGTTTTAAAATACTCTTTGTTAGTCACAGCTTGTATTAAGTCTTATTCCAGGTTTCCCTATTTTCAGGATATAATTTTTAACTATTACTACATACCTGATTTAATCATTAAATTTAAAATTCTGTGCCGTGGTGTGTATGTTCAAATTCAAAGCATTTTCAAATGTGACAGATGAACTTCATGCAAGTTGGCAATAGTTCTGGTACTAAAAATTGTAGTTGTTGGTGCTGTGTATGTAAGCTGCTTAGTAGTGTATCTACCAAGAGTCTTTTTAAGAATGCCATCATTATTTACCCTTATGTCAAAAACTTGTGACATGAAATTTTTAAACGGACTTATGTGAACTATGATATTGTAATTTTTCTAAGCATTTTAAAAAGAGTAACAAAGTTATGTTTATGTACTAATTCTAATCAGAAAAGTAAGCCAGTAAAAGTTGATGGTCAGTTCATTAGGCTTTAACTTAATGGGGAGGTTCCTTATGATAGCAATTGTTCAGGAAGGATAAAACAGTAACTTAATGTATATTTATTTTAAATTGTTATATATTTTTAAATTGCCAAGGAAAAGAAATAGCTTGATACATTTGAAAAGAAATAATATTATTTCTAACTCAGTACTCAGTAAATATTTTCTACAAAACTAATAAGTAGTTTAAGGTTTGCTGGCCAAGATGTGACATCAATGATAAATAGATAGTTATATAATGGAAGAGAAAATAAATGTATGTAATTTTTATTGACAAGATTTATAAAACAATGAAAATTTACCACTTTTTTGTGACGCTGGTCTACTCATAAGAATAACTTGATTTTATACTTTTACAGAGCAAAACATTTTGCTTATTGGGGTTCAGAGTTAATGTTTGCTGTAGTCAAAATCTGTTGCAAATTTTTAACTATTAATATTGATCTGTAATTAGATTTATTTGTATTACATCTTAAAATTTCTTTTCTCACACTTAGGAACTGCAAATTTTGGTGTCAGTCTCTGAAAATGTGATTTTAAATTAGTATATCTATAGCCTGGAAACCATATAGAATTCTTTTTTTAAAAAATATTTACTTTTAGTATGTCACTATGTTTCAGATAAATTGCATCCAGTTGAAAGCTAAGTAGAAGCTCCTCAATTGCAGAGGTAAATGAAGTTTGAAATATTGAAATAGCCTCTTCATCAGCCTCATGGGCAGAAAAACATGGCTAGAAATAAAATTTGAGCTTGAAAAGCATTTGCTGCAAATTTGTCTAGGAATTGAAATTCCATTTCTGCTTTTAATTTTTTTAACATCACAGAAATGTGTAAAGCAGCTGACATAACTTGTAATTAAAATATGTTGGTTGTTATCAAATACTTTATATTTAATCAGTGTTTTGCTTGGAATTTTAGATTGAATTAATTAAGACATATTATCAAGTCTGCAGCAAAATTAATTTCCAAAGCCATTTGGTAATTGATAACAGTGGTTGAGGGTGTTTCCACTCATTCATAAACCTTTAACTAACAAAAGTGATTTCTAAAAGTCACAATAAAACTTTACTTTCACTAAGCAATTGAACTACTGTGTGGTTAAGCAAGTAGGAACATTCAGCTTGTATTTCTCACTAAAAATTAGAGAAGTTATGATGGTTAATTCCCTGAGAGTGACTTGAGTTTACTATTGTTACTACTGGCTTAATAAAATATTCAAATGTTTTCCCCAAAGTACCTGCTGATAAAAGATGCAGTGAATAAACATCAAATTTAAATGGCTTACATTTTTACCACCTTTGTAAATTTATCTAATTAAGCATTTTGGGCCCAACACATACCAGTTTTAACACATCTTAGCAAATTCCATTTCAGGTTGTATCTCATTACTGTTTTCTCAGCCTTCTTGAAAATAGACTCCCCTACACTTGTTCCACATAGACTCCAGATAGAAGCTAGTTCTATAGTCACTTCTAACTTGACATTAAGGCTTCAAATAAAAAACGGTAACTAAGTAGTATCTGTAACATTTGACACAAGGAAAACTACTTGAAATTTTGTTTATTTTACATGTCTTGCTTTTTACTTTGAGCTGTTCTTCTTTATTATTTATGTTGCTTAGAATTTCCACAACTATTCAAACAGGTGTTCTCACCAAAAGCCTAACCACTCTTAAAAAGTTTGTTTTCTCTGGAAACATTTCTTCAGTTGCTCCAGTTAAATATGATTTAATTAACTCACTATTGATAAGTGGTTTAAATTGTTTTTAAGTTTTATTTTAAGTTCAGGGGCATATATGCGGGTTTGTTACATAGGTAAAGTTGTGTCATGGGGCTTTGTTATACAGATTATTTCACCACTCATGTATTAAGCCTAGTATCCATTAGTTATTTTTCCTGATCCTCTCCCTTCTCCCACTTTTCATGCTCAGATAGGCCCCAGTGTCTGTGGTTTTCCATTGTGTGTCCATATGTTCTCAACATTTACCTCCCACTTACAAGTGAGAACATGGAGTATTTGATTTTCTGTTCCTGTATTAGTTTTTCTAAGGAAAATCGCCTCCAGCTCTATCCATGTCCCTGCAAAGGACATTATCTGTTCCTTTTTTATGGGTACCTAGTATTCTATGGTATATATGTACCACATTTTCTTTATCCAGTCTATCATTGATGGGCATTTAGGGTTTTTTTCCCTGTCTTCTATTGTGAATAGTGTTTCAGTGAACATACAGGTACCTGTGTCTTTATAACATAATAATCTCTATTCCTTTGGGTGTATACCCAGTAATGGGATTGCTGGGTCAAATATTACTTCTGTCTTTAGGTCTCTGAGGAATCACCCTCTGTCTTTCACAACGGTTGAACTAATTTACACCCCCAACAGTGTATAAGCATTTCTTTTTCTCCACAACCTCGACAATATCTGTTGTTTTTTGACTTTTTATGTAATAGCCATTCTGATTGGTATGAGATGGTATTACATTGTGGTTTTGATTTGCATTTCTCTAATGGTCTTTCTTTCATGTGTGCTTTTTTTCATACATTTGCTGGCCACATATATGTCTTCTTTTGAAAAGTGTCTGTTCATGTCCTTTGCTCACTATTTTATGGGGTTATTCATTTTTTCATATAAAATTGTATAAGTTCCTTATAGATGCTAGAAATCAAACCTTTGTCTGATGTATAGTTTGCAAAAATGTTCTCCCATCCTGTAGCTTGTCTGTGTACTCTGTTGATAGATTATTTTGCTGTGCAGAGCTCAATAACAAATGTGTCACAGAGAAAACAACTTTGGTTACAGCTGCATTTTCTTTTCATTTGAAAAATTTGTGAAGAAATTATACTGTGATGAAATATCTTGTTTTATATTTTCTAATATTTCCAGCCAAAGGGTAAACTAGGTGGATACAGTGAGTACAGTTCCTTCTGTGACACGGCCTCTGTAAAATGATGAATGAACAGTGATTTTTTTCTAGGCCACCCTAAGAATTACACACAATTAAAAAAGCAGCTCTGGTTTGGGGGCTCCTTTTGCATTTCTATTAAAAAATACCTGAGGCTGGGTTATTATAAAGAAAGGAGGTTTAATTGGCTCACGGTATTTCAGGCTGCACCGACATGGCTCCAGTATCTGCTTCTGGTGACAGCCTCAGGAACAATTATGGCAGAAGGTGAAGCAGGGGTAGTCACCTCACGTGATGAGAGTGTGAGCAAGACAAAGGGGGGAGTTGCCACACACATTTTTTTTTCTTTTTTCAACTTTTATTTTAACTTCAGGGTTACATTTGCAGGATGTGCGGGTTTGTTACATAGGTAAATGTGTGCCATAATGGTTTGCTGCACAGATCATCCCATCACCTAGGCATTAAGCACAGCATTCATTGGCTATTCTTTCTGATGCTCTCCCTCCCCTCACCTCTACCCTGACAGGCTCCACTGTGTTTTGGTCTCCCCTATGTGTCCATGTGTTCTCATCATTCAGCTCCCATTCATAAGTGAGAACATATGGTGTTTGGATTTTTATTTCTGCATTATTTTGCTGAGGGAGATGTCTTCCAACTCCATCCATGTCCCTGCAAATGACATGATCTGATTCCTTTTCATGGCTTCATAATATTTAATGGTATATATGTACCCTGTTTTCTTTATCCAGTCTATCACTGATGGGCATTTAGGTTGATTCCATGTCTTGGTTACTGCGAAAAGCGCCACAATGAACATACATGTACATGCATCTTTATAATGGAATGATTTGTGTTCTTTGTGGTATATACCCAGTAATGAGATTGCTGGGTCAAATGGTATTTCAGCCTATAGGTCTCTAAGGAATCACCACCCTGTCTTCCAAAATGGTTGAACTAATTTACACTCCCACCAAGAGTGTAAAACTCTTCCTTTGTCCCCACAACCTCACTGGAATCTGCTGTTTTTTAACTTTTTAATAATAGCCATTCTAACTGATGTGAGATGGTATCTCACTGTCGTTTTGATTTGCATTTCTCTAATGATCAGTGATGTTGAGCTTTTTTTCATATGTTTGTTGGCCACATATAGGTCTTCTTTTGAGAAGTGTCTGATCATATCCTTTGCCCACTTTTAAATGGAGCTATTTGTTTTTTTTCTTATAAATTTGTTTAGGTTCTTTGTAGATTCTGGATATTAGACCTTTGTCAGATAGATATGTCGCAAAAAATTTCTTCCATTTTGTAGGTTGTCTGTTCACTCCAATGAGTTTCTTTTGCTGTCCTGCTCTTTAGTTTAATTAGATCCCACTTGCCAATTTTTGCTTTTGTTGCCATTGCTTTTGGTGTTTTCATCATGAAATCCTTGCTTATGCCCTGAATGGTATTGTCTAGATTTTCTTCCAGATTTTTTTTAGTTTTGGATTTTAAATTCAAGTCCTTAATTCATCTTGAGTTGATTTTTTTATATGGTATAAGGTAGAGGTCTAGCTTCAGTTTTCTGCATGTGGCTAGCCAGTTCTCCCAGCACAATTTATTACATAAAATATCCTTTCCCCCTTGCTTATTTTGGTCAGGTTTGTGGAAGGTCAGATGTATGTGTGTGGTCTTATTTCTGAGTTTACTATTCTATTTCATTGGTGTGTGACTGCTCTTGTACCAGCACCTTGCTGTTTTGGTTACTGCAGCATTGTAGTACAGTTTGAAGTCAGGTAGCCTGATGCCTCCAGCTCTGTTCTTTTTGCTTAGGATTGTCTTAGTTATTTGGGCTCTTTTATGGTTTCATATGAATTTTAAAATAAATTTTTCTAGTTCTGTGAAGAATGTCAATGGTAGTTTAATGGATATAGCATTGTATCTATACATTAATTTGGGCAGTCTGGCCATTTCTAGACATTGATTCTTTGTATTCATATGCATGGAATATTTTTCCATTTGTTTATGCCCTTTCTAATTTCTTTGAGCAGTGGTTTGTAGTACTCCTTGAAGATGTCCTTCACTTCCCTTGTTAGCTGTATTCCTAGGTATTTTATTCTTTTTGTAGCAATTATGAATGGGAATTCATTCATTATTTGGCTCTTTGCTTGCCTGTTGTTGGTGTATAGGAATGCTAACAGTTTTTGCACATTGACTTTGTATACTGAGAATTTGCTGAAGTTGTTTATCAGCTTCAGAAGTTTTTGGACTGAGACAATGGGGTTTTCTAGATATAGGATTATGTCACCTGCAAAAAGAAAAAAAAATTGACTTCCTCTATTCCTACTTGAATACCCTTTATTTCTTTCTCTTGCCTGATTGCTGTGGCCAGAACTTTCAATACTATGTTGAATAGAAGTGGTGAGAGAGGGCTTTCTTGTCTTGTGCCAGTTTTCAAAAGGAATGCTTCCAGCTTTTTCCCATTCAGTATGAGATTAGCTGTGGGTTTGTCAAATATGGCTCTATTTTTAGGTATGTTCCTTCAATACCTAGTTTATTGAAAGTTTTTGACGTGAAAGGATGTTTGTTGCGGGAAGTCAGAGACCCTGAACGGAGGGACCGGCTGAAGCCATGGCAGAAAAATGTGGATTGTGAAGATTTCATGGACATTTATTAGTTCCCCAAATTAATACTTTTATAATTTCTTATGCCTGTCTTTACTGCAATCTCTGAACATAAATTGTGAAGATTTCATGGACACTTATCACTTCCCCAATCAATACCCTTATGATTTCCTATGCCTGTCTTTACTTTAGTCTCTTAATCCCATCATCTTCGTAAGCTGAGGAGGATGTATGTCGCCTCAGGACCCTGTGATGATTGCGTTAACTGCACAAATCATTTGTAGAGCATGTGTGTTTGAACAACATGAAATCTGGGCACCTTGAAAAAAGAACAGGATAACAGCAATGTTCAGGCAACAAGAGAGATAACCTTAAACTCTGACTGCCGGTGAGCTGAGCAGAACAGAACCATATTTCTCTTCTTTCAAAAGCAAATGGGAGAAATATAGCTGAATTCTTTTTCTCAGCAAGGAATATCCCTGAGAAAGAGAATGCGTCCCTGAGGGTAGGCCTCTGACATGGCCGCTTCAGGGGTGGCTGTCTTTTATGGTCACAGCTGTAGGGATGAAATAAGCCCCAGTCTCCCATAGTGCTCCCAGGCTTATTAGGATGAGGAGATTACCACCTAATAAACTTTGGTCAGACCAGTTATCTGCTCTCAAACCCTGTTTCCTGATAAGATGTTATCAATGACAATGTGTGCCTGCAACTTCATTAGCAATTTTCATTTCACCGCGGTCCTGTGGTCCTGTGATCTTGCCCGGCCTTCATTTGCCTTGTAATATTCTATTACCTTGTGAAGCACATGATCTCTGTGACACACACCCTATTCATACACACCCTATTCGTACACTCCCTCCCCTTTTGAAAATCACTAATAAAAACTTGCTGGTTTTACAGCTCAGGGGGCATCACGGAACCTGCCGACATGTGATGTCTCCCCTGGACACCCAGCTTTAAAATTTCTCTCTTTTGTACTCTGTCCCTTTGTTTCTCAGACCAGCCAACACTAGGAAAAGTAGAAAAGAACCTATATGAAATATCACGCGTGAATTTCGCCCGATATCTGGCTGAATTTCCCCTGATAGATGTTGAATTATATTGAAGCCCTTTTCTTTATTTCTTGAGCTAATCATGTGGTTTTTATCTTTAGTTCTGTTCATGTGATGAATCACATTTATTGATTTGCATATGTTGAACCAAGCTTACATCCTGGGGATGAAGCCTACTTGATTGTGGTGAAAAAGCATTTCAAAAAGCTTATCTTTGAAAAGCTGGATTCAGTTTGTTACTATTTTGTTGAGAGTTTTTGCATCGATGTTCATCAAAGATATTGGCCTGAAGTTTTGTTGTTCTTGTATCTCTGCCAGGTTTTATTATCAGGATGATGCAGGCATTATAGAATCAGTTAGTCCCTCTTTTTCAAGTTCTTGGGATAGTTTCGGTAGAAATGGTGCCATCTCTTATCTGAATTCTCTGGTAGAATTCAGCTGTTAATCCCTCTGGTTATGGGCTTTCATTGGTTAATAGGGTATGCTATTTATTACCATCTCAATTTCAGAACTCGTTCTTGGTCTATTCAGGGATTCAATTTCTTCACAGTTCAGTCTTGGGAGGGTATATGTGTCAAGAAGTTTATGTATTTCT
The DNA here is from genome assembly GCF_029289425.2 of Pan paniscus. NCBI lineage: Eukaryota > Metazoa > Chordata > Mammalia > Primates > Hominidae > Pan > Pan paniscus. The sequence continues at coordinate 44,345,961 of NC_073264.2, read as the reverse complement.
TCTAGATTTTCTAGTTTATATGCATAGAGGATTTATAGTATTCTGTGATGGTTATTTGTATATCTGTGTGGTCCGCGATGATTTCCCCCCTTATTATTTCTTATTGTGTTTATTTTATTCTTCTCTCTTTTTTCCTTTATTAATCTAGCTAGCAGTCTATCTGTTTTATTATTTTTTCAAAACACCAGCTTCTGGATTTGTTGATCCTTTGAAGGGTTTTTCGTGTCTCTGTCTCTTTCAGTTTAGCTCTGATATTGGTTCCTTCTTGTCTTCTGCTAGCTTTGGGGTTTGTTTGCTCTTGGTTCTCTAAGTAGATTGCTAATTTGAGATCTTTCTAGCTTTTTGGTGTGTGCATTTAGTGCTATAAATTTCCCTCCTAACACTGCTTTAGCTGCATCCCAGAGATTCTAGTATATTGTCTCTTTGTTCTCATTAGTTTCAAAAATGAGATTTCTGCCTTAATTTCATTATTTACCAAAGAGTCGTTCAAAAGGAAGTTGTTCAGTTTCCATGTAGTTGTGTAATTTTGAGTGAATTTCTTAATCTTGAGTTCTAATTGGCTTGTCCTGTGGTCTGCAAGACTATTTGTTATGATATCAGTTCTTTTGTATTTGCTGAGGAGTGATTTACTTCTAATTATGTCGCAAATTTTAGAGTAAGTGATGTGTGGCAATGAGAAGTATGTATATTTTGTTGTGTTGGGGTGGAGAGTTCAGTATATACCTATCAGGTCCACTTGATCCAGAGCTGAGTTCAGGTCCCGAATATCTTTGTTAATGTTCTGCCTTGATGATCTGTTTAATATTGTCAATGGGGTGTTAAAGTCTCCCATTATTATTGTGTGGGAGTCTAAGTCTCTTTCTAGGTCTCTAAGAACTTGCTTTATGAATCTAGGTCCCCTTGGATTAGGTGTGTATATATTTAACATAGTTAGCTCTTCTTGTCAAATGGAACCCTTTATTATTATGTAATACCCTTCTTTGTATTTTTTTATCTTTGTTGGTTTAAAGTCTGCTTTATCAGAGACTAGGCATGAAAACTGTTTTTTTTTTTTCTGTTTTCCATTTGCTTGGTAAATTTTCTTCCATTTCTTTCTATTCAGCCTATGTGTGTCTTTGAATGTGAAATGGGTCTCTTGAAGACAGTATACCAAAGAGTCTTGGCTCTTTATCCAGCTTGCCTACAGTCTTTTAGTTGAGGAACTTAGCCCATTTACATTTAAGGTTAGTATTGTTATGTGTAGATTTGATTCTGTCATCATGTTGCCAGTTGTTTATTTTGCAAACTTGTTTATGTGGCTGCTTCATAGTGTCACTAGTCTGTGTACTTTAGTGTGTTTTTGTAGTAGATGATACTGGTTTTTACTTTCCATATTTGATGCTCCCTTCAGGAGCTCTTGAAAGGCAGGCCTGGTGATAGTGAATTCACTCAACATTTGCTTATCTGAAAAATATTTTATTCTTCTTTCACTTATGAAGCTTAGTTTGGCTGCATATGAAATTCTGAGTTGGAAATTATGTTTTTTTAAGAATGTTGAGCATTGGTCCCCAATCTCTTCTAGCTTGTAGGGTTTCTACTGAGATGTCCACTGTTATTCTGATGGGTTTCCCTTTGTAGGTGACCTCGCCTTTCTCTTTGGCTGCCCTTAACATTTTTTCTTTCATTTCAACCTTGTAGAATCTGATGATTATGTGTCTTGCAGTTGATCTTGTGGAGTATCTTACTGGGGTTCTCTGAATTTCCTGAATTTGAATGCTGGTCTCTCTTGCTAGGTTGGGAAAGTTTTCCAGTATGATTGCCTGAAGTATGTTTTGCAGCTTTGTTGCATTCTTCCTGTCTCTTTCAGGTACCCCAATCAGTTGTAGGTTTGATCTGTTTATATAATCCCATATTTCTCAGAGGTTTTGTTCATTTCTTTTCATTCTTTTTTTTTTCTATTCTTAAATGCCCCTCTTATTTCAGAAAGATAGTCTTCATACTCTGAGATTCTTTCCTCCCCTTGGTCTATTCTGCTATCAATACTTGTAATTGCATTGTGAAGTTCTCATAGTGCTTTTCAGCTCTATTAGGTTGGCTCTGTTCCTCTCTAAACTGGCTATTGTGGATGTCAGCTCCTGTATTGTCTTATCATGATTCTTATCCTCTTTACATTGGGTTACAACGTGCTCCTTTAGCTCAGCCAAGTTTGTTATTAACCCACCTTCTGAAGCCTTCTTCTATCAGTTCAGCCATCTCAGTCTCAGTCCAGGTCTGTGTCCTTGCTGAAGAGGCATTGCAGTCATTTGGAGAAGAAGCACTCTGGCTTTTTGAGTTTTCAGCATTTTTGCATTGATTCTTTCTCATCTTTGTGGGCTTATCTACTTTCAACCTTTGAGGTTGCCAAACTTTAAATGGGGTTTTTTGGGGGTCTTTCTATTGATGTTGTTGTTTTCTGTTATTTTGTTTTTCTTTTAACAACCAGGCCACTCTTCTGTAGGGCTGCCACACCTTGCTGGGGGTCTGCTTCAGACCCTAGTCACCTTGGTTTTTTCTGTGCCTGGAGATATAATGGTAGTCAAGTCTGTGAAACTGCAAAGAATTCCTTCCTATGGAGGCTTCTTCCTCTGGAGGCTCTGTCCCAGGGAGTACTGATGTGTTGCCAGCCTGAACACATCTGTAAGAGGTGGTTGGAGCCCCTTTTGGGAAGTCTCACTGAGTCAGGAGGAATGGGATCATGGACCCACTTAAAGAAGCAGTCTGGCTGCTTTTTGGTACAGCAGGTATGCTCTACTGGGGAGGACCCTTTCTCGTCCAGATCTTTTGGACTTTCAAAGCTGGCAGGCTGGAATGGTTGAATTGACTGAACCACAGAGGTGGCAGCCACCCCTCCCACCAGGAGCTCCATCCCAGGGAGAGATCAAAGCTCTGTCCATAGGATTTTTGCAGGTGGCTGAAACAACTTCAGGGAGGTCCTGCCAAGTGATGATGAATGACTCACGGTCCCATTTAAAGATGCAGTCTAGCTACAATCTGGCAAGGCAGCTGTGCTTTGTCGTGGAGGGTCTTTCCTTGTCTGGACCATTAGTATTCCCAAAGGTGCAGGCTGGACCAACTAAGTCTACCAAACTGCAAAGTTGGTGGCCACCCTGCCTTCCCAGAACTTGGTTCTGACTCAGGCAGACTCCAGCCTGTTGCTGTTGGCTGGCTGGAATTCTAAGCAAGTGGGTCTTAACGTGTGAGGCGCTGCAGAAGTGGGGCCTGCAGAATAACCCTGCTTGGCTCTTTGGATTTCCTTCTTAGGGGCTGTATGGATGGACCTCCTGCCTTGTGGGGGATCCTGAGGCTAGAGTATGTAAAATTCCTGGGTCTCTGCACACACTTTTAAACAAGCAGATCTCTTGAGAACTCTCTAACTATCACAAGAACAGCACCAAGGGATTCATGAGGGATCTGTCCTTATGACCCAATGCCTCCCTACTAGGCCCCACCTCCACCACTGGGGACAAACATCTAAACTATATTGTACTCTAACAGAGTACCATAAACTCAAGATTCTCAGAGATTCTCCAGTAGCAGCTAATCTCTGGAAGCAGATATTTAACCTAGAACCTTCAGAACAAGCTAATGACTTCAGTAGTGTATGGTTTCCACCCAAGATTCCAAACCAAAATCCTTATCTAATTTTTTTTTCTATTAGCTTATAATCACTCTTCTGACTTTCTGTAGACGGCAAATTGTTGTCCACCCAATAACATACCTTTTCTTTTTTCCCCTCCTCCTCTTTTTGTAATTGTGGGGGTACAAAACAGTCTTTCTAATGGCATTTTTAGAATATCCTAAATGGTAGTCAATGTCTTCAAGCTTACTGACTGCTAGATATGCCATCCCATACCACATCTTTATGAATAAGCAATCTGGGAAATCCTAGTGTCATCAAATGAGACATAAGAGAATTTCAGCCAATGATATTTTTACCTGCACTTACATGGCCAAATAACCTTATACAGAATGACCTGTGATATAGTCAGTGGCCCTCTCTCCCACAGGAAAAAAGATATACTACATTTGATTGATCATACCCTAGGTAACAGTAAATTTATATTCAATAAACTGTGTAGGGTGATGGATCAAATATTTACTCATTAAAAGAGACAAAGAAAGGTATAGATATGTAACCTAGCTAATACAAGGCCTTGGTTCAGACCTTTTGTCATAAATAAATCTTTTTTTTTTTTTTTAGTTTTCTGTGTGCTTCAACTAAACTCTACTTTTTTTGTAGCCAGGAGACCTAGTTCTGCTTATGTAAGATAAATACCTTATGGACTTTATAAATATTACTCTGAAACCTTCCTATACACAGAGACCCTACTTCTATAAATCATCAAGGCTAGAAATTCAATCTCTGTTTGAGACTTAAAATGGGGTTACTTTTGAATGTTTGGGTATTATGGCTACTCTGCTTGGGGAATTATTAATTCAAGTTTTTATGTGAATAGTTACAGAACATTCTTCTCAATGTGAGAATCATACAAATAGGAACAATTATAAGAAACTTATCACTTACTCTGACAGAATTTATTGATGATACAACCTCTCTGCCTTAGGTCAAATTAATGTTGTAACATACGAAAGGATTTCCTTTTTGTAAGGATAAATAATACTCCATTGTATGTATATACCAAATTTTTGTTAATCTATTCATCCATTGATGGCCACTTAGTTTGTTTCCACCACTTAGCTATTCTGAATAATGCTGCAATAAAGCTGGGTGTGCAACTATCTCCTTGAGACCCATTTTTTCAATTTTTTAATATATAGTCAGAAGTAGAATTACTAGATCATATGACAATTCTATTTTTAATTTCTTGAGAAGTTTCTATTTTGCCTCCATAATGATTGCATAATTTTACATTCTCCAAGGTAGTGCACAAGAGTTCTACTTCTATACATCTGTGCCAATACTTATAATTCATGTATGTTATTTTATTTTATTTTGGTAACAGCCATCCTAACAGGTGTGAGATTATGGCTCATTGAGGTTTTTTATTTGCATTCCCCTGATAATTAGTGATGTTGAGTATCTTTTTATAAGCTTTTGGCCATTTATGTATCTTCTTTTGAAAAATGTCTAATCAAGTCCTCTGCTCATTTATTAATCAAATATTTTGTTGAGTCATACAAGTTTTTTATTTTCATGAGTATTAACTCCTTACTAGATATATGGTTTTCAAATATGTTCCCCTAATCTTTTGGTTATCTTTTCACTCTAGATTGTTTCCTTTGCTATACAGAAGCTTTTAAGTTTGATGTAGTCACATTTGTCTATTTTTGCTTTTGTTGCCTGTTTTGTTTGTTTGTGTGTTTGTGTGTTTGTTTTGGTGTAATATCCTAGAAATCACTGCTAAACTCAATATCATAAGGCTTTACCTCTGTGTTTATTCCTAGGAGTTTTTCAGTTTAAGGCCTTAAGTTTATGTATTTAATCCATTTTGAGTTAATTTTTGTATGTTGTGCAAAGTACAGGCCCAATTTCTTTTTTTTTTTTTATGTGTGTGTACATAGACCTTCAGTTTTTTCAACATCTTTTTTTTTTTTTAAACGGTCGTTTTCTCATTTTTTGGCTTTCAAACTCATGTCAAAATCATTTGATTTTATATGTGACAGTTTATTTCTGTGCTTTTTATTTAGATCCATTGGTCTGTATATTTTTCTATATACCAGTACAATACTGCTTTGATGATTATAGCTTTGTAATACCTTTTGAAATCTGAAAGCATCATATCTCCACGTTTATTTTCTTTCTCAAGATTGTTCTGGCTACTCTGGATCTTTTAATAATGCATATAAATTTCTGTATGATTTTTTTTCTATTTCTGCAAAACATGCCAATGGGATTTCGATTGGGACTGCAGTGAATCTGGAGATTGTTTTGGGTACTACAGATATTTCAAAAATATTAAGTATTTTAATTATGAGCATAATTTGTGTCTTCTTTAATTTCTTTAAGCAATGTTTTTCAGTTTTCAGAGTACAAGTCATTTTGTTCCCAGAGTAAATTTATTACAAAATATTTTATTTTTTTCATGCTATTGTAAATAAGAATGTTTCTTTAATACTTTTTTGTATTGTTCAATGTCGGTGTGTATAAACAAAAGATTTTGCCTATTTATTTTGTATTGTGCATTTCTACTGAATCTGTTTATTATTCTTAACAGGGATTATTGTGGATTCCTGAGAATTTTCTACATATGAAATCATGTCATCTGTGAACAGAGGTAATTTTACTTCTTTCTTTACAGCTTGAATGCCTGCTATTTGTTTTGTTTCGATTTGACTTGTTTTCCTCATCACTCTGGTAATAACTTCCAGTACTGTTTTGAATAGAAGTGGCAAGAGAGGGTATCCTTGCTGATATGGCTCTGATGACTGGAGGAATACCAGGGTCCTTGGTCTCATGCCCATAGGATTAATGACACAGACACACATGGAGTGGTTTCAAGGAGCGAAAAGTTTAATAGGCAAGAAAGAAGGAAGAAATAAACAGCTCCTCCATACAGAGACAGAGAAAGGAGGGATTTTAACAAAGAGAAAACCCCGTGTGGGGCAGAAAAGTGGCTGCTTCTGTGAGGAGGCTGGAGGAGGTGGTGTCTGATTTGCATAGGGCTCAGGGGATTGGTTTGACCAGGTATCTCATTCACATGGCCGGTGAAAAAACTGGCTGTCACATCCTAGCCTTTTAATATGCAAATGCAGTTGACCATGATGTTCTAGACACATGGGGATATATGGGTGGGTGGCCATGCGGCCAGGCCCATGTTGGGGCAAGGGCAAGAAGAAGGTGGTGGAAATCACCATCTTTAGGTGGACCCAGTTTCTAAGGGCTGGCATTTGCATATTAAAGTTTGCCAGCCTGGCTCTAAGAGCCAGGGCTTTCCTGGTAGATAAGAAACATTTCTGGAGCTGCTTTAAAAGAAACAAAAACTTCCCAAGGACGCTTTTTCCTCTCTATCTGCCTAAAATAATTTCTTAATAACTCCTATAACATTTCCTTGTTCCCAATCTTACAGGAAAAAAATTTTAGTTTGCTATAATTGAGTATAATGCTAGTTTCCTGCTTTTCATATATGACCTTAATTATACTCCCCTTATTCCCAGTTTGTTGAAAGTTTTTGACACAAAATGATGTCAAAGTTTCTCAAATGCTTTTTCTGCATGAATTGAAATGATCATTTTTTTCTTTATTCTGTTTTTGCACTATATTACATTGAATTAGTTTTACATGTTGAAACAACCTTGGTTTCCAGAATTAAATCTCAATTAGTCATGGTGGTATAATACTTTTTAATGTGCTGTTGAATTTGATTTGCCAATATTTTGTTGAGGTTTTTTTGCATCAATGTTTACAGTTTTCTTTTCCTGTGGTGTCTTTGTATATCTTTATCAGAATAATGCTGTCCTTAAAATAAGCTTGAAAGCGTTACTTGCCCTTTATTTTTTAGAATATCTGTTTTTTAATTTTGTAGGGATGTGTCTTCATATGTTGTCTAGGGTGGTCTTCCCAGCTTTTGTTTATCTGGGAAGTTTTAATATTGTTATTATTACTTCTTCATTTTGGCTGGTTATAATATTCTTGTTTTGTGGTGTTTTTCTCTTTTAGCACTTTAATTTTATCATCTCATACCCTTTTGACCTATGATGTTTTTTCTTAGCAACCCACTGATAAATCTCAGGAAAACTCTTGTAATAATACCATGGGATTTTCTTATGTCCTGTTGCTTCAACTTTTTTTCTTTGTCTTTGATTTTGGCAATTTGGTTGTAATGGGTCTGTTTTTTTCCTCTCTGGGTTCCATTCATTTGTAGCGTTTTTAGCTTTCTGAATTTGTATACCCCTTTTCTTCCTCAGATTTGGAAAGTTTTTTTTTTTTTCTTAGTGCAACAAAAGACACAAACAAATCCCACATATTGAAAATTTTAAATAGACAATACCGCTTTTTTAACAAAATGGTTTCTTAGAATTATAACTGAAAAACACCAAAATATAATATGTACAATTTTATTTTGACAATAGCAGAATTAAAAAATGGGGTGGTATATGCTCTTGAAATAATGTTTTTGAAATAGTTACTCATAGTATTCTTTTTTGCTCTTGTAATGATAAATGCCTTTCCATTTGGTATACTAATGCTGCAAAGATGACAATTTGAAAATATAGCTAAAAATGTTTCAACATACAAAAACTTCATTTCTGAATAATTTTATTTAAACATTTGCTGAGTTTTATTTCTCACACCTAAATTATAACGTTAAAAACATGTATGCTAAAAGCTAAAGTCATCTAATAAAATAAAAACTATAGAAGAATAACCCTGAGGTGCTTTTAATTTTATTCAGCTTGATATGTATAGTCGAAAACATCTTAGCTTAAAAAAAATACAGCTCAACTTTCTAATTACTATTATATTAACTGAAAAATTCCCCCAAATCTTATTTCTCAGTATCTACACTAGGAAATGAAATAGTCTTGCATCCCTTAGAAAATAATTTGAAACCAATAAGCTTCCACATTTGCTTCTTTGGTAAGAAGTTAATTCTAGCTAATTTTTTAGGTAACAATAGAGGAATTACCAGAATTAGGAGAAATGCAATTTTAGTGCCAGCATTTCACTGTAGACCCCTGGGGAAAGAGTTACATCAATATCAAAAAAGTTAATCAAAACTCTAGTTTTGAATAACTGCAATTTCAAGTCCGTAACTTTTCTGAAAGTCTGTTAGACAGCAATACTAAACAGAAAAAATAGTACAGTAATTCCTAGATCAAGAGAATGGCTTAAAAGCAGTCAATTTTCTTAATATGTTATATTGTATTAATAAAATTAGCAATAAAAATAATCATTTGAGCTGGGCACGGTGGCTCACGCCTGTAATCCCAGCACTTTGGGAGGCTGAAGCAGGCAGGTCACGAGGTCAGAGATTGAGACCATCTTGGCCAACATGGTGAAACCCCGTCGCTACTAAAATACAAAAAATTAGCCGGGCATGGTGGCGGGCGCCTTTAGTCCCAGCTACTCGGGAGGCTGAGGCAAGGGAATTGCTTGAACCCAGAAGCAGATTGCAGTGAGCCGAGATTGTGCCACTGAACTCCAGAGTGACAACAGAGCAAAACTCTGTCTCAAATAAATAAATAATCATTTAATTACTATTGTTTTTTATCTAAGGATTTCAGAGATTATACTCATTAGTTAGCTAATGGAGGTACTATGGTACCATGTATTAAAATAACCAATAAAATACGTAAACTATTAGGGGAAAGGTGAATGAAAATAAAGACTGAGTTTCTATTTGTATTTTTGATGCATTGATACGTTAGGATATACAATTTTTTACAACGCAAGCACAAAATTTAAGTTATATAATACCCCTAAAATTAAATAAAAACATTTCTTTATAGATATATGTTATTTTTAGCAAGCAAATATTGCTTGCTTCAAATGAATTATAAAAATTAGAATGGTAACAACATTTATTATGTAAATTAATGTTGTTTTTCAGCTGAAATAAATATTAATGAAATAATTGTTAACTGACTTTTATATTTATATTTGATATTTTTGGTTGCTCTTTTTGGAAATGAATTCTTTTGCTATATTTTCAATTTTGCTACTTTTTTTATTGGGTTGTAGTTAGTTACATGTCCTATATGGAATTAAATTTAAGGATACCCAATACTTTTACATGATTATGTATAGCTAGGATATTGACTTTTTGAAGGATTCCCTTAAAGGAATAAACTATTGCAAGTATTTCATTTGCTAAAGCTTTCAAAGGAAATGTTCACACAATTAAAATCTCAAACTGTGTAATTCACCCCATAACATTTATATTCATATTATGAAAATTAATGTCTACTTAAATGCGTCTAAAAAACTTTATTGTTTTTGACCCTATGCATTTAAGGAACATTTTAGGTTAAAAAGTTGACAATTTTTTCTGATAGTCACATAACTATTCCTAAAGACTAGTATTTGGATAGTTATCAAAAATGCTGTGTGTCACAGAATTATTTGTTGTTGAAAGACATTGAATTTTAAATATAAAAGAAAAGTTTCAGTTTAACAGATAGTAGCACCTAATGAAAAGATCTTAGAATTAGGGCTAGAAATTATGGCACTTGTGAGAACACCATTATAATTAGAAGCCTCCTTTGAAAATGTGACTTTTTAATCATAATCACAAAATAATAAGTTCTGCAAGTAAATGACAGCTATACAAAGTAGGATACCATTATACATTTATTACTTTTGATCCAAAATACCTACTATTTCTAACTTATAGCAAGTGCTATTATATCTACTATGACTTTACTATTTTTTAAAGTAATAGGTATTTATATCTGCCATAAAATTACCTTTGCAAAAACCTTTGTTATATTTGCCTTTTTCGTTTACTTTAATATTCCTTTGCTTTATCAGGAATTTCGTCAATCAATATTACATGAAAATAAGCACACATATACTTATCTATTTTTTGTGTTTCAATGGCCTTTAGTTAGTCACATGTCAATTATAAAGGTCATTTGCATACAGAGATGAAAAGCAATCATTATCTATGATTACTTTTCATAGATATTACTCTTCATTGAATAACAAAGGTAACTTTTGCTTTCGATCACATTATAAGAAACTACCCACTAAGAATCATTGCGTGGAGTAGAACATAAAACAGAAAAAATCTGTAATATCAATCCTGTAATTAACTGCTTGCCTTTGTTTTGTTTTGTTTTGTTTTGTTTTGTTTTGAGGAGTCTCACTCTTGTCCCCTAGGCTGGAGTGCAATGGCACCATCTCAGCCCACTGCAACCTCCGCCTCCTGAATTCAAGTGATTCTCCTGCCTCAGCCTCCCGAGTAGCTGAGATTACAGGCACCTGCCACCAAGCCCGGCTAATTTTTGTATTTTTAGAGAGATGGGGTTTCACCATGTTGACCAGGCTGGTCTTGAACTCCTGACCTCTGGTGATCAGCCCGCCTTGGCCTCCCAAAGTGCTGGGATTACAGGCATGAGCCACCGTGCCAGGCCAACTGTTTGCCTTTTAACCCACCTCATTCTGTCAGAATATAGTTACATTTAATCCTTATGATCAAGTATACAAATGTTAAAAAACTTCTGACGATCTGTGGGCCATTTCTAATCAGTGGAAATGTTTATGTGTAAATATATAATTAGCACACACATTGTATATGAGAGAGAGAGGAGAGAGAGACAGACAGAGAGAGAGAGAGAGAGAAAAGATACTTAGTGACAGAATGAGAGAAGCAACTACAATATAGAGAATAAACTGACATTTATTATTTTAATTGAGTTATATTGTTTCTGCCTGGATTTAAATCTAAATAACATAATTTATTAAACTACCAGATGGGTTCTGTAAATAATTTGGAGAAATATCAAGTTAATGTTAGCCTATGATAATCTCCGCTGTTCTTTGCTGTCTTTCTCATTGTGTGGGCAAAGTGTAAATCACTAAGTAACACAGAGTCTATTGTGAAAATGATTGTGACTGACTAATAATGGGCTTTCTTGTCGGACTAGATTGCTGGAAGAGCAATCAGGATTGACCAATAGGGCTGTTTTAATGATAGACCGCGTTACATTGTTAAGAAAAAATTTTCCAGACAAAAAGGTTGCCCTGGTATTATTGTGATCTCAGAGAAACAGATCGGTAATTTACTTTACCAACAGAAAATCCTGAATATATTATGTTTGACATAGAAGAAAAGCTTGGAGGCATCCCAAGAAATATATTTAGGCTATTTCTAGATCTTATTTTTGAATAAGGTATTTTTTTTCTCTTATAACAAAATTTTGGTCTAAAACATAAGTATTCACTTATGTATATGATGTGTGGTTTGAATTGTGACATTTTTTCAGTTTGGAACATCCATACATAGAAAAATATCAGTAAAGAGTCTGCGGGACATGAAAAAACAGAAAAAAATTAGCCCAAGGCTTAAATCCTAGCAGCATGGCGTAATGTAACACCTTTGTATTTTATAGAAATGAGCCCCAAAGTAAATATTTAAGGTAATATTATTTTGATTCCTAAAATGTTTTAAAATATAGTAAATTTTGATCAGAAATTTTCCTTATTATCAAGAAATTTTTCTTAAAAATTTGAAGATGGCCTGTAATAGTGAAAATGTTTACTTCTTGTTTGACAATTTATTTAATGATATCCTGTAAATTAATTGTATTTTTATCGATTATTTTCTTTTTTGACTTTAAAAAGATAAGTGTTATTACAAATATAAATAAGGATTTCCTCTAGAAAGGTTAAAACAAAGACTGTATTGATTTTTTACTTTTTTTCCTTTGGAGTTCTTGAAAATGTTTCATGATGCTACTGATTGTTGGCTCTCAATCACCAAACTATTAAAGAAACAATGATTATTGTCTTTGAAATACTATTTTAAGCAAACTACCTTTTTGGGCAATTTTCTTGTACTTGGGAAGAGAAGAAAAGCAATAATAAGAAAAAGTAATTGATTACAGATTATTTTATATTAAAACTCTCTGTACACAATCCAAATTTATTTTTTTATTTTTATTTTTTGTTACTGAATCTCAATCTTTTTTTTTATTATTATACTTTAAGTTTTAGGGTACATGTGCACATTGTGCAGGTTAGTTACATATGTATACATGTGCCATGCTGGTGCGCTGCACCCACTAACTCGTCATCTAGCATTAGGTATATCTCCCAATGCTATCCCTCCCCCCTCCCCCCACCCCACCACAGTCCCCAGAGTGTGATATTCCCCTTCCTGTGTCCGTGTGATCTCATTGTTCAATTCCCACCTATGAGTGAGAATATGCGGTGTTTGGTTTTTTGTTCTTGCGATAGTATACTGAGAATGATGATTTCCAATTTCATCCATGTCCCTACAAAGGACATGATCTCATCATTTTTTATGGCTGCATAGTATTCCATGGTGTATATGTGCCACATTGTCTTAATCCAGTCTATCATTGTTGGACATTTGGGTTGGTTCCAAGTCTTTGCTATTGTGAATAATGCCGCAATAAACATACGTGTTCATGTGTCTTTATAGCAGCATGATTTATAATCCTTTGGGTATATACCCAGTAATGGGATGGCTGGGTCAAATGGTATTTCTAGTTCTAGATCCCTGAGGAATCGCCACACTGACTTCCACAATGGTTGAACTAGTTTACAGTCCCACCAACAGCGTAAAAGTGTTCCTATTTCTCCACATCCTCTCCAGCACCTGTTGTTTCCTGACTTTTTAATGATTGCCATTCTAACTGGTGTCAGATGGTATCTCATTGTGGTTTTGATTTGCATTTCTCTGATAGCCAGTGATGATGAGCATTTTTTCATGTGTTTCTTTGCTGCATAAATGTCTTCTTTTGAGAAGTGTCTGTTCATGTCCTTCGCCCACTTTTTGATGGGGTTGTTTGTTTTTTTCTTGTAAATTTGTTTGAGTTCATTGTAGATTCTGGACATTAGCCCTTTGTCAGATGAGTAGGTTGCAAAAATTTTCTCCCATTTTGTAGGTTGCCTGTTCACTCTGATGGTAGTTTCTTTTGCTGTGCAGAAGCTCTTTAGTTCAATTAGATCCCATTTGTCAATTTTGTCTTTTGTTGCCATTGCTTTTGGTGTTTTGGACATGAAGTCCTTGCCCATGCCTATGTCCTGAATGGTAATGCCTAGGTTTTCTTCTAGGGTTTTTATGGTTTTAGGTCTAACGTTTAAATCTTTAATCCATCTTGAATTGATTTTTGTATAAGGTGTAAGGAAGGGATCCAGTTTCAGCTTTCTCCATATGGCTAGCCAGTTTTCCCAGCACCATTTATTAAATAGGGAATCCTTTCCCCATTGCTTGTTCTTCTCAGGTTTGTCAAAGATCAGATAGTTGTAGATACACGGCGTTATTTCTGAGGGCTCTGTTCTGTTCCATTGATCTATATCTCTGTTTTGGTACCAGTACCATGCTGTTTTGGTTACTGTAGCCTTGTAGTATAGTTTGAAGTCAGGTAGTGTGATGCCTCCAGCTTTGTTCTTTTGGCTTAGGATTGACTTGGTGATGCGGGCTCTTTTTCGGTTCCATATGAACTTCAAAGTAGTTTTTTCCAATTCTGTGAAGAAAGTCATTGGTATCTTGATGGGGATGGCATTGAATCTGTAAATTACCTTGGGCAGTATGGCCATTTTCACGATATTGATTTAGCCACTCTTATTATGCTTCTTATAAGGAATGATGTGTATGTTTAATTTGATGAATGGCACTTTGAGATTTACTAAACACTTCTTTTATTTATGATAAAATTTAACTAAGAGCCACTATTCTCATGTTTTCTGGGCATATAGCAGTGACTGCAGTTTAAAGTCCCTACCATCACAAAGCTTGTATTTTAATGCAGGAAGACTAAAACTAAGCAAGCAAGAATTTATTTGATATTAAATTGAGGTAAATATTAAGTTTATGGGAAATGACAAGGGGAAAGGGAGAGCATAGGCACTAAGGTTCAGTTTTACATAAGGGTTTCTTCAAGGAGACCTCCCAAATTTTGACATTTGGCATTTGAGTTGGCATCTGGGTGAACTGAAGAAATGAGCCAGGAGGATATGTTGGATAAGGGTATATCAGGATAAAAAACACAGTAGATGGTAAGGGCAAGACACAAGCCAGCTTGTTAGAAAGAAACTGCAGTTAGAAATATAGTTTGGAACTAAATAATTGATAAGTTTAAGATTTCAAAGCATGGCTTGATGACCCAATTGTTGATCAAATTGACAATTTTATGTTCTTCTTTAATGGGTTACATGATAATAAGTATCTAAGAAATGTGAATTGTATATCCGTATCCTTTTTAGGGTATTTTTACTTTTGTATGCTCAGCTCCTGAGACGAAGTCCTTGAGCAGAGTATATTCTATGCACATTTTTGAGCAATAGAACTAAAGTTGCTGGCAATAGAGTAACAATATCCGATAAAATCACAAGGAAAACAATCATTTACTTACAAGCTGTGGTACAATCTTAAGTTTTTCTGACTCAAAGGAGAAAAACAGAAATAATATTCCTCACTTGAGAGTCTAATTTTATAAGCAAGTCATTATCGAAATTTGCATTTAGATGGTGGGTCAATATATGAAAAGCCTCGTGGCTAAACTGAGACTTATTAAATCAAGATTTCTATGCTCGGATACATAAAGCCTAAATATTCTTCTGAATTTTCAAAAACTAGCTACAAATTCCAACAAGTCCTGTAAGTGGCATGTTTTGAGAGATGTATTTTACAGTCAGATTTTGTTATTTTACCAGAATTTCTAATGAACCCTAAAATCAGTTGTTTTCAAACAGAGCCGTGTAATATTATCATCTATTTATATATAATCATGTAACAATTCCTAGGGCCCATCCCAGACCTACTGAATGGTAACATCCAGATCTGGAGCCTGAAGAATGTATGTTGTGAAGGTTTATTAGTGATTTTGATGCCTCAGGTTTTAAAATTGTGGTACGGAAACTACATGCAAGCACACAATGCATTCCCACACATGTATTCCATTAAATTCCAGTTATCTGAAATGTACCATGTTATGCACTAGCAAATCTACATGAAATTCTGAAGAAGATATATATCATCTGTGTTTGTTAACTAAGGTAGCCTAGGCTTCACTAACATATAATCTCAAAACTGTAGTAGTTTCAGCAATTGAAGTTAACTTCTTTCATAGGATGTTCCAGACAGGTGTTCATATCAAAGCAGTGTATCTCCTTCCCAGAGTTGTATGGGAATGCGTAACTGGGCTTTCAAGCAAATCGACCACTTTGAAAAACTTTTGAGATCACCTCCTGATGTTGAACCTTTTCATGGTATATGACCAACAGTTCTTCCTGCAGATATTTATCTAAAGGAATCTTCTTGCATAAAGAGCAGAAGATGTGCACAAGAGTTTTTATAGGGATAGTGGGGAAAACAGAAAAAACTGAAAACAATTCGGTGCCCATCAAGAGAAGTAGCTGAAAAACTTGTGTTATATTCACTTCTGAATAGTATAAGGTACTAGAAACAACATTTATTTTGTTATATTCACTTCTGAATATTATAAAGCACTCTTTCAAACAACACAATAATATGTTTGAACTTTATCAATATAATAGTAAATGAAGACCAGTTTTATTACATTGATAAGTACATTACATTAATTTGTATGTATACTTTTACATGATATTAAAACAACTGAAATAAAATATTAATTTAAAGCTTATGTAAATGGCATAAAATATTTTTTGCAAAACAATAGAATTATGAAAATACAACTAAGGATGCTTTTTTTCAGAGAAGGTGGAGGAATGAGTTAAATGGTTAAATTAGGTTGGATGGTAATCAATTCACTGTATTTATTGTATTATGCAATTGCATTAGCTAATTAAGTGGCTAATTACATAATAAAAGTAGACCGTGGCATAGCAATGGGAGTGTGTCATGAAAAAGGAATTGTAATTAAGCCATTTCTGGCAACCAACTTTCGAAAATATTGCATAAGAAAACTTTCAATGAAGAAAGTATAAGAAATGAACATATTTATGGATCAACAGAGAATAATAATTATATAGGCAATTATATATCATTACATTACATACTCTATATAAATATACAATATTTTTATGTATAATATATAATACATATAAAAGAAATATATACATATATAATCTATATAAAAATGTTTAATGTTGAAAACTTTATGGAGCTACATTGGATTGGCCAGTGTTGAGATAGAAAAAAATCTTTCAATCTCTACAGCCTGCATAAAAGAAAAAGCCTTGGGTCTGAAATACTTCTTTTCTAAGAGACAAAGAGCTGCCAGTGCCTCTGCGGGGGTTATTGCCTAGCATGAGAATTTCTTTCCCTGTTTCAGACTCAGTGTGTACTTTGTTCTGCTTAAGCATGTGCTAAATGTCGTGTGCCACCTGGTCAATCTCACTACCATATCTGTTCACAGAGAAAGAGAATGGGGTCTTGCCTGCAGGACAAGAGGTATCATGTATACTATCTCCCTGTGTCCACTTCAGGGCCAGACCCACTGGCCATAGAGACCAATGCCCACTATAAAATCTGATCTTGCTCTGTCTCTTAGTGAGTAGAGCTGTTGATCTGTTTATCGTCTGAGTAAATCGTGGACTTCTTGGCAACTTGATGCTGCAAAACCATGCAGTGTGATCATATCCTGGGGCTGCTGTTTTTGGTGGTAGACAGGAAGTGTCACTTGTTCAACAGCTGGGATATGTTTATTTCAGTGGCATAATGTAACATAGATAAACTTCAGTTTTCCATTAGAGATAGGTCAATATATCATGCCCAAAACTTCAAAATAAAAAGGCATGTCATGCTATTTAAAAACATGAAATTGACACCAACAAAATTGATAGATATAAAAATGGGTTTACATGAAGGTTCAGGAATTATAGTGAGGAACAGTATAACAATGGATGCGTTTTAAATTGTTATTTAATTTTTGAAAACATAGGAACATGTATTACATAAAAATAATAAAAATAAAATAAAATTAGAAGTAAATTAACTCACTAAAACATTTTTCCTAAAAATTCCTAAGAATCAATTGATTTTTCTCTTGGTGCCATTTTAACCATATTTCGTTAGCTTTGCATCAATGAGTAATGGATGAGGATTGTGAATGGCATGGAAAATGAATTGTTAAATCTCAACCAAAATTCTCATAGGGTTTTGTTTTTGTTGAAATATTTCTTGCTTAGAAGTTTTTAAAAAATCGAATAGGTTCATAGATTATTTTTTAACCTCCAAAATGGAAATAACAGTGGTACTGTATTTTACAAGAGTGTTGAGTATAAATTATTAGTGATAAACCTAGCACTCAATATTTTTACAAATTTCGACTTCTCTTGACACTCTCCAGACTTTGAGTCTTGATTTTAAGAGCTTCAAGTTTCACAGAAATGGCATCCAAAGGAAGGGAATAAAAAGGAGTTGAGATGTTTATGTCAAAATCAGTATAACCGCAAACAAAGAACATATCTAGGACTTCCCAGTGGCTGCTTTGCTTGTGATAGGATCCACTCCATTTTAAGCGAGCTCAAACAGTTCATGAACAAGCTCTCTGCAGTAGAAAATGCTTTCTCCTTTTACCAGCTGTGGCTACCCACTGACTTTTGCTTTATAAAAAAGGTTTAAGTCTGAAATAAAACATACAATTAGAAGTTCATATACACATAGTATTATTATTTCACTGCATGGACTTTCCACAAAATTGCACACTAAATGGCATCTTTTCTTGGTTCAATAAATATAAACATATGGGGGTTGGTTAATTACTAAAAGTGGTAATTAATTAACTGTATATATGGCTTTCTTTGTAGATTTCCATGTAACTCACAACTGGAATTTTAAGCCTGCACATTTATTAAACTTAACAGATTTCTAAATACTGCTGATTTTCTCCTCACTGTTCTTTTGCAAAGAATAAGCTGTATACAACATGAACATAAATCTGATTTATTTTTATAGGAGCTCTGACTAGAATTCTAGAGTTGTTTTAGTTAACTTTATGCCAGGATTTCCAATAAAAATTCCTCTCTAATGTATTTGCTATTTGGTCATTACATTCATTTGGATAAAAATGATTTAAATTAAATGTGCTTCTTAATAAAGAGAAGTTTCAGTGACTTTACTTACTAACATTGAAGATTTTCATAAATTTAAATCAGAGTATTTCTAAGCTACCATTAGAGGAAAAATATTGCATTTAACAAGCAGGTATCTACCATAATGGGCTCCGACTGCTTTGAATAAAAATGAAATAAAAATGCCCTAAATATTCAGTAAAATGAAATCACGGTATAATGTATATGCTGTCAAACCTTTTGAACTAATAGAACACCAGAAAAAGTGAAAAAGATTAAAGTAAATTTTAAAATATGCTTTTCAGTCTAGGGCATAGGCAGGGAGCAGTGGCTTTCAGAAACCCAAACGCTTGTTTTTATGGCTCTTATTCAGACATATCGCAGGTTTTACTAAATAAAAAATGGCACCTTTTTTGAATCCCATTTACTCTTGTCTCCCCTAGTAGGGAAGATTTTACTGGTTAAGTGAACATCCTGAATATTCCTACCATGACAGAACTCATGCCAGCTTGTGCTCAGACCCTAGGGGATGCTGCCCAGAGCCAAGCTCGCATTCATGAAAAGCTTTGCTATGTGGTAAGCTTATTTTTTCTTGTCTGTTCTATGTGAAAATGATCCAAAAATCTAGACTTGTCTGCTTACACATGGCTAGCCATGATATCACTAATGTTTGTTGAACCTCATTGATAGGGTCACTCCATCAAAATTAACAAGGATGGTTTGGGCAGCTTTCGGTTTGATCCATATCCATCATGATGTCAAGTAAAACTGAAACATTTATATTTGCCACTCTCTCACGTGAAATGTTAAGCTACAGATATTTTAATGGAAACTGGGTTGTTTAATTAATCTTAATCATTTTAGTAAATTAATTCTTGATTGTAACATTCTAATAGCTTGACCCCTTATTATTCAAATATTCCCCTCTGTCAAACTTCAGCTTATTGTCTTCTTCTCCACTACTCAAAAGAATAAATTCCAACCCTCCATTTGAGCATTCAGCACAGCCTGTCTTGCATCACTTATTGTTTTCCTACCTCTTATTATCTAATGATGTAATATTGAACTTTGAAACCAGTTATGTCTTTCTCTACAACTACATAGTTGTGTAACACAGAGTAAGCAGTGAAAGGCTTAAGATCTTTTCTGCTAATATACATAAACAATTAAAAGGATACCTTTGAAACATTTTTTTGTAATGGCTGAAGGGAAAATTTTAATGGATGAAAGTGAGGGAAAGTAATAAAGACAGAATTTGTTTTACTTACCTTGACATTTGCCTTCCTATCTGTTCTCTCAGCTCATCTCAATTCAAGCTCTTCATTGTAGCTCTTGTTCTAAAATATAAATTGTATTATGCCTCTTCTTTGTTTAAAACTTTTCAATAGTTTGCCTTTAGTGCAGAATAAATTTGAATTTTTGAGTAGCTGTCTTCTTACCTCATCAAATGCTATATAATTAAAGCAAACCACAGTCAAAATTGTGTCATACATACAATGCGTATTAGAAAAATATTCCTTAGAAAGCAGGGATAAACAGTCTGTAAACTTGTCCACTAAACTTGTTTTTCATGCACTATTGTCGCTTTGTGTGGAAAGTTCAGCCAAGATAGATAAGGCAGCATTCCATAAGCTGGGTCCTATAGTCTTATAGTTGGGGTCAGGAAACAATTTCTCCAAACAAATAGCAAGAAACAATGCTGATGATTAAGCTCTGATTTTGGTAGTAAAAAGTCATATCTGATATTTATCATACTAATAGGTAAACCTTCATATATTGACAGAATATGGCTAGCTGAAGGGAGGACAGCGATGCCTCTCAAGTGTGTACTTCCTGAAATAATGCCAATTGACTGTCCCTATGTTAAAGATTTTCTATAAGGGCCACTTATTTCCTTAGATTTGAATCTCAAGTTACTAAGATACGCATAATGCCATACTTTATATGGTGAAGTATGTAAAATTATAGACATCTAAAAATGCTTTTGAATTATTTTCTGTTTTGTTAAATTTTATTCATAAAACTATAACATGCTTTACATTATGCATTCAAAACTAAGAAGAGTATTACTTTAAAAACAAAAGTCCTACTCTTTCACAATTACCCCAGTTTCTTGCTGTTAGTTCACAGGCTTAAAAAACTGGACGCCAAAGACAAGAGAATAAACAGGAAAAAAAGGGTACATTGTCAAAAATAAGAGCATTGCATGAAACAAAATAATTTAGAAGGTTTGGAAGACAGAATATACAGGAGAAAATCATTAGCCATACTTTTAGGACCAAGGCTGAAAAGCAATGGGTTTTGAAGCAATGGGATTAATGAAAACAAAACCAAAACGTATGATTTAATTTCAACATCTGTTTGTTGAAAAATCAATATGGACATGTTCTGGTACTATGAAGATTGTCAAGGTATTCAAGATTGGCCATGATAACATTAATCTTTATGATAGCATATTCTTGCTAATGTTTTGGAGAAATTTAAGTATTATGAATATAATCTCCTATTATAAAATAATTTCTTATTCATTGGTAAAAATGCTAGACAATAATTATTTTTGAGAAATTGTATAGCTTTGGTAATTCTTTTAAAAACTGATACATAGTTGTACAGATTTTGAGGGTACATGTGAGATTTTGATACATGCATGCAGATAATTACAATCAGGGTAATTAAGATATCTACCACTTCAAACATCTATTATTTCTTTTCATTGGAAACATTCCAAAACATCTATTCTAGATATTTTGAAACATACAATAAAATTTTGATAACTATAGCAGTCTTACTGTCCTATTGAACACCAGAACTTATCCTTTCTATCCAACTGTAGTTTTGTACCCATTAACCAATGTGTTTTCATTCTATCCCTTTCCCTACCCTACTTTGGTGGCCACCATTCTACTCACTACTACTCACTGAGATCAAAATTTTAACTCATACATACGAGTAAAAACATTCAATATTTGTCTTTCTGTGCCAGGCTTATTTCACTGAATGTTCCATAGATCCATCTATGTTGCTGCAAATGATAGAATTTCAGTCTTTTCTATGGGTGAATAATATTCCATCATGTATTTCTACATTTTCATTATGCATTAATTTGTTGTTGGACATTAGGTTAATTTCATATCTTGGCTATTTAAATAGTACTTCAAAAGACATAGAAGTGCAGATATCTGCTTAATAAATCGATTCCCCCTACCCTTTTTTTTTTCTTGGATATATAGCCAGCAGTGGAATTGCTGGATCACATGGTAGTTCTATTTTTAGCTTTTTCAGAAAACTCTATACTGTTTCCACAGTAGCCGTACTAATTTACATTCCTGCAAACAGTGTACCAGCGCTCCCCTTTCTCCACATCCTCATCAACATCTGTTATTTTCGGTCTTTTTGATAATAGTCATTCTAACGGGAGTGAAATATCTCATTGTGGTTTTGATGTTCACTGATGATTAGTGGTGTTGAACATTTTTTTCATACACCTATTGGCCATTTGTATGTCTTCTTTTGAGAAATATCTATTTAGGTGTCTTGCCCATTAAAAAAATCAGATTACCATTATTATTATTTTTGCTATTTTGTTGTTTGAGTTCCTTATTATTAGGGAAAATATATGTAGATATAAGTCATGAAATCGGGTGGTTCTTCACTTGTAATGGCTCAGTAAAGAGTCTTTCACAGGAATCTATTACTATGAGAGATAGAAAGGTCAACGATGTGGTCTTACATGTACACATTAACCGTCCTTATCTATATGTGGGTTCCTAGAACTTTTTATTCCCATTGGACATTTTGGGTAATTTTATGCAAATGCACATTCCTATAAAATGAAAATGATCTATTAATATGATTTTGTAAAAAGCAGTTTCAAAGCAATTATGTTACCATGATCTTATTTAATCCCCAGCCTAACTTGCTAAAGTCAAAAGATATTAACAATTTAATTGAATCAACATAACTCTGAATACAATAATAGGATGAGAATTATGACTATTTATTAACTCAATTACCTGATATGAGGAGTAGAGAGGTGAAGGCAGTGATTAAAGCACCCCAAAAATATCACCACGCAAAACCAATTTTCTCTTTAAATTATAAGCCTCTCTTACTTATATTTCTGAGATTGTATTTTGTTTGTTTTAAAAAGCCTGCTGAGAAGCTTTCAAGCCCTTGTCCCTAGAGCAGTGAACCAATCAGGCTCAATATTCTCATCCCTTCTCTATTTTATCAAAGCCAAAAAGCAACACAAGAATCCCTGGAGAACAGCCCCAGTTATGAAAGCCAGCCTAGTTGTATAGCTGAGAGGAAACCCGTAGGGTCCTGTGCAAAATTTTTTACACAGAATACATTTTCACCACCCACAAATAGCTTGTTTTTTATTAGGCTATTTTTATGGCTTTGTTTCTTGCTGCTTTAAACATCAATATGTTGAACTGAGCCATTGACACTGCTTTAGAGAATACTGCACGCTATGGGAACTGAAGCTCTGAGAATGTATTACCTTTCTAGCATATTTAGTAATTACTAATTTCTGAGTTTTTGTTTCAGTGTTTCATTTTCAATACGATTTTCAATTTTCAAAAATATCAGTCATGTTTTTATGTTTAGATGATGAAATGACTATTTTAATATTCAGATATTAAAATGACTAGGACTTATCATGTATAGAATTGTATACCATTTACTACCATAAATGTATTGCTTATATAGAAAGGCCCTTTTAGATTAAATTTATGACTTTGAAGGCAGAGTATTTTAGTAAGATCCAGGTTCAGGTACCTCCTCTAAAAATTTTTAAAATAATTCTGGAAAAATTAAGTAAGTTTTCTATGCTTTACTGTCCTTATTTACCGTGTTAAGCATTATTACTAGCATACTACATTTTTCAATAGACTTACAATTCAATGGGATCTGAGTTTACCCCCAAAACATAAACTCTGCAAATATGGTATTATCAGATGCATTTTCCACCCAATTTATCTTCTAAAAATAAATTTCTCTATAAACAGGACAAGCAGTAGTATTGGTCACTTGACAAATACATCAATCCTTGCTTCTCTTTAAGCAAAATGAATGCAATAAAGATGTAACCTTTTAAACTCCTAAAATAATGTTTAAATGTTACTAATTTGTAGGCAAGCATAAAACTTGAATAGCTAATATGTGGGACAGAGTAATAAAAATTCCGGTATAATTTTTTAAAGAAAATGAACAAAAATATTTATATAATTAAAAGGCAGGGGCCTAACAAATCCATGATCTCGAATCCTTTTTTCCCCCAAGAAAAGTAGCTAATGCTTTTGCATTCAAAAGTTGATTGTTGCTCTGTGTGTACTAGGAAGTGCTTAACTTGTTTTGATTTCGTGTGTGTGTGTATATCTTCTAGAACAAGAAATACTTTTTAGTTTCTATATTTGCTTATTGTTGTGATTTATGATTTATAAGGAATCAGGACTGCTCCAAGTAATTTTTTAAGTTTCTGTTAAAGGGTAGTTCATGTATAAAAAAGCACATGTGCCAATAACTATAGTTTACTTTTGATTAAATATATGTTATACTTAACTACTTAACTACATCTATAAAGTGGTTATTTTAGTGTCAAAAAATGTGAAGGTTTTGAGATATTACCCTACTCTCAAGCTAACAAGATATTACCCTACTCTCAAGCTGTCATTGTTTCATGGATGGTGGCAGAAGTCATGAGACTCTTAAAGCAAAAACAAAGGAACGTTTATTGCTCACAGCAATAGCAGTACAATATGATCATTTCCCATGATTCCTGAGCTTTGATTCCCACATGGTCATGTCACAAGGGCTCAGTGACATTTACACATGCAGCAAGTTGTGAACTAGGTAAACCAATCTTCCATAAAAGGGGTTACAGACTAACCTACTCAAACTTTTTCCTGGAGAGAAGCATTATCTTTATGGTACCAGTCAGGAAACCAATCTTCTCCCAGCTCCTAATGGAGCTATTCCTTTATCTTCCAAGGTCACTTCAATATTAATATTTTAGAAAAGATAGTCTCTGAAAAGGTAGCTAGTACCTGTGCCCTTAAGGTATACAAAAATGTAATAGATCTGTAGAGAATTGTTTCACAAGATGTTATATATTAATAACATTTTTCCAACTGAACACACCTATGTAACTGACAGTCAAGAAGAGAACATTAGCAGCAATCTTGAAGTTCCTCTAATTTCCCCTACGATATACCCCTCTTCTGCCAAGTATAACTACTATTCTGAAATCTAAGTAAGTTTTGCATATTTTTTTCCATTTACAATAAATGAATACACACACACACACACACACAGTGTGTACTCTCATGCCTGGCTTTTTACATTCAAATTGTATTCATAAGATTCATTCATGTTGATGCATGTAGTTATAGATGTTGATTTTCATTACTGTATAAATGTTATCGAGTGAATATAATACCTCTAACTTCCAATGAATATTTTAGTAGTTTTTTAACTTTTGGCTCATATGAACATAAAAGTAGTTTTATATCAAACAGAGACAATTTGACTGCTGAATATCTAATCACTACAAAAGAAAACAAAATAACTGAGGGCAAGAAATATGAACAGCAAACACTATGGCTGTACTTTTGAGAACAACAAATAAATGATATAATATTATCTGTATTCTTTAATTTTAGCAGATCTTCTGATAAAAATGATTATTTCGGCCTATACCTAAGAGCTGCTAACCAAACATATCCCTAACTTATGCTGGGATATTATTTTTTTCCTTTAAGCAAACATATACAAGTGCTAGGAGAGAGAATCATTTCTGTCCACTCTGTGTGATAAGACTATGGTGACTTAAGTATTTGCCACAGTATAATGTTAACACCTGTACTACACCTATGATAAGGACATGTGATGACAATATATGCTTATTGATATCTTGTTTGTCATCAATACTATTAATTAAAATTCCCTAGATTTAAATTATATCAACAGAATCAAAACCTTCATGAGAACATCGCGGTATATACTGCAGAAACTGTGATGTCTTAAATGTGCACTTCTCAGGATGTATTAAAGTATAATTTTTGAATCCCTGATGGTCACAATGGATTCCTCTAAAGTTTTGTTTTGTTTTGTTTTTACATAAGCAAATACCATTTATATAGTAAAACATAGAATGTGGAAGTTTCTATCAAAACATCCTGCTATAAATACTAGAAGAAATGTATATACCCTGTAAAACAATGTCCATAAATCTTCTACAATCTTAGACACCAGAATCACGCCAATAATCCAATTCAGTTAGCAAAAATTGGTTCAGATATGTTTCTTTCAAAATATCTGGAATGGTTCTTTAAAATAGGGATTTCATTAAACAGTAAAAGTGATTGGCTTCAATGTTACCTTAAATTTCTAAACTAATATAGTCTGTACTCCAGGTCTTGATAGATCCTCCCAATGAGTACCTCTGCTAAGATAATTATCTTGCAGTTATAAGAATTGGTTAATCATAGAGTTTTTGGTACCATTGTCTATGTACCCAGTGGGGACCCTTCTTTTTCTAGCCTTGTACATTGTTGGCCTGACTTGTGTTTATTCTAACCTCTACCTATTCTTTCATTCATGGCTTGCAGGTAGATCGGTTTACATCACCATCTGTTCCACAACATTATGATAATTTTATAATTATGTTTCTTACTAATCTGTTACATTTTTAACAACGTCAGAATATATGTCAGTGTTTCTCTAGGGGACTGGGCGAGAAAAGAAACATTAAAACCATAAAATTTATCATCTGAAATTTTCTAGTGTTGAAGTAAGATTGACAATTTATAAAAGATATAATCTTTCTCCTAATATCATAAAAGTTGAAAAAATATAAATTTAATCCTTGTAAGAGAAGGTTTAGAAAATGAAACCAAGTGGCTTATTTCTAATCAATCATTCAACACAGACTTAAGGAGACTCTGCTTTTGGTTAGTTATTGTGATAAGTGCTGGGAATAAACATAAATTTGTCATCATACATAACCCCAAACCTTCACAGCTCAGAGGAATAGAAACTAACATTTGCATAGTTAATAACATTCTACTCATACGTTCATGTAAACAGACTCAATTCATACCAATAGCAAACTGAGGAATTGCTACAGCTTTCATTTAATTAATGAGGAAATGGAGACTGAGAAATAAATGTCATAAACAAATTCACACACGTAGTAAATAAGAGACTTAGTAATGACTCAAACTTCCTTATCTTGTTGAAAATTCTATTGTTTTGCCTCTAAAATAAATAAATAAATAAATAACAACAAATGGATGGCTGGGGAAAAAAAACGATGGTTTGATCTGCCTTTTAGATAGTGGGGGTCTCTTCTTGTCCTCAGAAAACTTGGTCTACACTGCCATTTCTTGTTATTATTATTGATATTGTGTTTTTTTTTTTCTTTTTTATTCCTTTTGCTATATCTGGCAATGGGCTACAAGGACTTTGGGAAATGTGTAGGAGGTGTCCTGAGTACAATCATGCCTTAGAGATACTGTGAGTTTGGTTTTAGAACGCTGCAATAAACCGGCTGTTGAAATAAAGTGAGTCATGCAAAACTTCTGTTTTCCCAGTACAAATAAAGTTATGTTTACAGTACCTGTAGTCTGTTAAGTGTACAATAAGATTATGTCTGAAAAACAATATACATAACTTAATTAAAAATGCTTTATTCTTTAAAAAAACTAAAGACCATCTGAACCTTCAGTGAGTGATAATATTTTTGCGAATGAAGGGTCTTGACTCAATGTTGATGTCTACTAACAGATCAGGGTGGTGGTTGCTGAAGATCGAACTGGTGGTGGCAATTTCTTAAAATAAGAGAGCAAGAAAGTGTGCTGTCTCGATTGACTCGTTCTTTCACGAAACATTTTACTGTTGCATGAGATGCTGTTTCATAGCATTTTTACCCACAATAGAACTTCTTTCAAAATTGGAGTCAATTCTCTCAAACCCTGCTGATGTTTTATAAACTAAGTTTATTTAATATTCTAAATTCTTTGTTGTCATTTCAACAATATTTCCAACATCTTCACCAGAAGTAGATTCCATCTCAATAAACTATTTTCTTTGTTCGTCCATAAGAAGCAATTCTTCATCTGTTCAAGTTTTATCATGAGATTACAGCTAGTTATATCGTAAGGCTCCACTTCTGATTCTAGTTCTCTTACTACTTTCACCACCTATGCAGTTACTTCCTCCACTGAAGTCTTGAACCCCTCAAAGTCATCCATGAGGGTTGGAATCAACTTCTTCCAAAGTAGCGTTAGTGTTGCTATTTTGACCTGCTTCCATGAATCGTGAATGTTATTAATGGCATCTGCAATGGTGAATTCTTTCCAAAAGGCTTTCAGTTTACTCTTCCAAGATCTATCAGAGGAATCATTACCTATGTGGCTAAAGACTTAGAAAATGTATTTCATAAATAATAAGACTTAAAAGTTGAAACTTTCATGGGCTGCAGAATGAATGCTGTTTTAGCAGGCATGAAAACAGCATTAATCTCCTCATACATCTCCATCAGAGCTTCTCCATGACTACAAGCGCTGTCACTGAGCATTGATATTTTGAAAGGAATCTGTTTTCTAAGCAGTAAATCTCAACAGCAGGCTTAAAATATTCAACAAACCATGCTTTACACAAAGTTACTATCATCCAGGCTTTGTTGATATATTTATAAAGCCCAGGCAGAGTAAATTCCATGTAATTTTTAAAGGCCTTAGGATTTTCACAATGGTACATTAGTGCTGACTTCAACTTAAAGTCATCAGCTACACTAGCCTTTAACAAGAGTGTCAGCCTGTTCTTTGAAGTTTTGAAGCCAGGCATTGTCTTCTATCTAGTTAAGAAATTTCTAGGTTGCATTTACTTCCAATAAGAGGCTATTGCTTCTACATTAAAAATCTGTTACTTAGTGGTTTGGTGTAGTCATCTATAACAATTATTTAGCTAGATCTTCTAGGTAACTTCCTGCAGCTTCTACATCAGCACTTGCTGCTTTGCTTTCCACTTTTATGTTATGGAGATAGTTCATTTTCTTTAATTGCCTGAATCAACTTCTGCTAGCTTCCAGCTTTTCTTTTGCGGCTTCATTACCTCTTTTAGCCTTCATAGAATTGAATAGAGAGATAGGGCCTTGCTCTGGATTAGGCTTTGGCTTAGGGAAATATTGTGGCTGATTTGATCTATCCAGTCCAGTAAAATGATCTTTGTATAAGGCTGTTTTGCTTTCTTATCATTTGTATTTTCACTGGAGTAGCACTTCAATGTCTGTCAAGTACTCTTTCCTCACATTCACAACTTGGCTAACTGGTGCAAGAGGCCAACGCTGTTAATGTGCCTTCCTCACTAAGCTTAATCTTCTCTAAATTTTTATTTAAAGTGAGAGAGGTGCAGCTCTGCTTTTCACTTGAACACTTGGAAGCCATTGTAGCATTATTAATTGTCCTAATATCAATATTGTTGTGTTCCAGGGAATAGAAAGACTGAAGAAAGGGAGAAAGACCAGGGAATGGCCTGTCAATAGAGCAGTCAGAATACACACAACATTTATTAATTAAGTTTGCTGTTTTATATGAGAGTAATTTGCAGTGCCCCAAAAGAATTATAATCCAAGATCACAAATCAAAGATTACAGTATAATAATAATGTAAAAATTTCAAATATTGCACGAATTACAAAAATGTGACACCAAGACACAAAGTGAGCACATGTGGTTGCAAAAATGACACTGATAGAAGACTTCCTTGATGTAGCATTGGCACACATCTTCAATTTGTAAAAAAATACAGCATCTGAAAAGCATAATAAAGTGCAATAAAATAAGGTGTGCCTGTATGTCCATAAGTTAGGGAGAATGCTTGGTGGTTAGTCAGTTCGTTTTGTTTTACTTTATAGTGATGCACCATATTAAAGCATTCTAGGCATAACTGAGAATTAATTATTTTAGAAGCCACAAGTAAGTTAAATTATTTGACACTAACTAAAGAGCACTCTAACATTAAACTGCTTCTAAAAAGTCACATAATTATTAATGTCAAATCATTATAATTGCTAGACTCAAAAGCAGAAAACACAAATTCATGAATACCAAACCCTAGTCCAAAGATAACTCAATATCTTTAATATTAATTAGAATTAGTTTTTAGAATGGCAAATTCACAGATTTGTTTGGAGAAAATGTCTTTGAATGAGATTATCTAGCATGTAACTAACTTAAGGTAACAAATTTAATTTGGAATGAGTGCCCCTGGAAAATATGATTTATACAAAAACTATTAAAATACAGATTTATTATTTCACATTAACAATTTTTCCTTAGCACATATGCTTAATTTTCCTTGAGTTTAATTTAATGGAAACAAATGTTTGCCTTTGACAATTTCTACTTTAAATTTCATCTCAGGCACTTAACAGAACCAGCTATCTATACTTATTTTCTATGAAGCAGATATAAATCTTCTTTATCTCACAAGTCTCAAGAAGGGCCAGCTATATTTTTGTTTATATTTTAAACACATCATTTTATTTAATGTTCTACCAACTTGTTCAGAGAACTTCAATAGTTGACTTAGAATCTTATATTACTTCCCTGATAAAATCTTTCTCAGTCTTTCCAAGTAAAATATTTTACATACATTTCTGTGTTCCTACTTTGCCTTACGTGTTGTCTAGAATGCAAGTTGTTACACTTGATTGTAGTATTTTCTTTGTGATATTTTATGCCATAGACCCTTGAATTCTTAAAAGGGAGGATTTGGTCATTATTAAAAATTTTTTAAATCTTCTTGTACTTGTCATTTTTAAAGACATGTGCCTAATATTTAAATCTGCTCTGTATTGGTTACCTATTTCTGAATAATAAATTTCTCCAAACATAGCAAGTAGAAATACAAAGTATTTTCTATCTCATAGTTTCTTTGGATCAGTAATTTGTGTTTACCTGAATGGCTCTGCCTCTGGGTTTCTAATACAGTTGCAGTCAATATGTCAGTCTGGAATGTAGTCCTCTGATGCTTTCCAGCTGGCTCACTCACAATGCACTTGGCAGGAAGCCTCTCAGTTCCCACCTGTGTCACCTGCCAAGAGGGTTACACGAATGGCCTGAAGACACGGCAGCTGCCTTTCCCCTGATTGAGTGATAGATAGAGAAAAGAGGATACACAGTGACTTTTATTATGTAGTTTGAGAGACACCATATTAATGTCATTAGGAGTCAGTCACCAAGCCTAGCACAAACACAAGTGTAGGGTGGGGTGGGTTTGGCTCTAACTTTGATGGGAGTGTGAAAAATTTATAATCACATTTTAAACAATCACACCCAATCTTCTATTGTAGATAAAATTGTTGCTCCCAAGGGTCAGTTCAAGGCTTTTTAGTTTCAAATTTGTGTCTGGTCTCTTTCCTAATTATGCTTCATTAGGCAATATGTAAACTTATGGATGCCTTTTATTAACAACTATGTTTCTTAGTGGATATAAAATATTTTATTACACTAAGCCTCAGTTTATTTTTTTTGATAAGCCCCATCCACAGGTCATGTATCTGTGTGTTGTGCATAAAACCAACTGGAGATCAAAAATATTCAAAAGGATGAACAATATAACAATTAAAAATAAAAAAATTAAAAAGAATACAGTAAATAACTATTTAAATAGCGTTTACATTGTGTTAGTCATTATAAGTAAACTAGAGATTATTTAAAGTATACAGGAGAATGTGCATAGATTATATGCAAATATTCCAACATTTTTTATGAGGTACATGAGCATCCCTGGATTTTGGTAATTGTTGGGGGGTTCTGGAATCAATCCCTCATGGATACTGAGAGAAGACTATCATTGTATCACAGGCATTTTGTGAGAATTTAATGAATTAGCATACATAAAATCTTTAGCATTGTAACTGCTGCATAGTAAGCAATTAATGAGCATTAAGGTTGGCTCTTATTGTTGTTATTATGATCATAAGCAGATGTAAAGAGCTTCCACCATATGTTTTTCTCTGCTAAGATCCTGCCTGAAGTATTAGTATGTTTCCACCTACCAAAAAGGCAAAGGGAACATCAAGTTGTGGACAGTCCCAGCCTCTTTCCTTAGTGGCTGAATAAAAGTAGAAAAGAAGAGAGCATCACACGGAGGTGTTGCACTTTGGCCAGTTTTCTTATACTACTAGAAAAATAGGTTTCTTATTTTGTGGTTTTCATTCTGTTCTTCATACATATCCAAGATTTTTCTTTTTTGATTTCTTTTGATGAATAAGAGAGGAGGAGAAGTTGGAAGTCCCCATAATGATTAGAAGATTTGCAGGATGTTTAACATAATAGTATAAAATCTCAGGTAAAATGTGTTGGCTTATTCATCCATAAGTGAAAGAATAAACATAATTTTACTAATATAAAAGAAACCTACCTTAATAATGTATAATTTTATTCATTTAAATTAAAAAAATTTAATATCTGAACACACTATTTGATGGCTGAACAGAAAAAACAAACATAATTTGGAGATGAAAAGTTACCTCACTGAATAATTGACCAGATATGCTATTTATTTCCAAAAAGTCTGCTTTAAACAAAATTCTCAGAATAATTACTTTCTTCTATTGTGTTTTGCCAGTTTAGAGTTGTTTCTAGGATAGAATAAGAGGACGGAGAAAAGATCTATTGCTGTCATTTTCCTACTCCAACTTTTACTAGAGATAAAATTAAAATGGATGCTGAACTCTATTTTTCAAAGGAAAATTGTTCCCATTTATTATATTTCCAGAAATATCCCAAACATAATTTTTAGAAATGCTCTTTAAAATCCTGTGTTATTAACTAATGAATAATTAAAGTATATAATGTTCGCTAAAAAGAGTAGTTAACACTCATCCCATGGAACCAAAGTTCTCCCCATTTCCCTTCTCTTTCTTTTGAACTGATTTTGACATAGGAGCTGGCATTTTCAATATTAGTGTCAACCTTTTTATTTCGATGCTTTATTCAGGTTATACTTAAAGACAAAGTGAAATCACAGGAAAATAGCACCTCAAATTATGTATTCTTTTCCTGATAATTTTTCTCTGCATATCAGTAAAATATCACAGGCTTTTTCTGTGAGTGACAGTGTAGACATACGAATATTGCCAAGTGAGCCAATAAAAATTTAATAAAGAAAGAGGAAGGTTGCACAAAATTGACAAGACTGGCCAGGCGATATGGCTCATGCCTGTAATCCCAGCACTATGGGAGGCCGAGGAGGGCAGATCACGAGGTCAGAAGTATGAGACTAGCCTGACCAACATGGTAAAACCCCGTCTACATGAAAAATACAAAAATTGGCGGGGCATGTTGGTGCGCGTTTGTAATCCCAGCTACTCAGGAGGCTGAAGCAGGAGAATCGCTTGAACCCAGGATGGGGAGGTTGCAGTGAGCCAACATCCTGCCATTGCACTCCAGTCTGGGTGAGAGCGCGAGACTCCGTCTCAAAACAACAACAACAAAAATGGACAAGACTATATTTTCTAGTTAATTACTGAAAAGAAGTTTTAATTTGCATTCACATTTTCAAAAAACACAAATCATGATGTGGTTTTAGTTCAGAATATAGATCTGGTACTGATCTGTAATTTGTGCTATGCAAAATAAAAACATGAGGAAGCAAAGGGGGCTGGGTCAAAATGTCAAAATATTTGACAATTAAATACGAATAATTTTTCTCACCTAATGATGGGAAATGATAGGTGCATTATTAGTGTACCTTTTTCCATCCTTCCCCCATCTGACTTTCATTCCATACCCCAAGGTACCGTTCAAAGCTGCATAACTAGACATTCAAAATCTATGTTCTGAGGCACACAGAAAAGAGTCTTCGTGGGAGACACATTTCAGAAGTTCTAGGGGCATTCTTGAAGATCCAACCTTAATACTTTAGTGCCTCTTCAGAATCATAAGTTGTAAAGTTTCTATTGCTAGAAAATTTTCAAAAAAAAGTATATTTTCTTCAATCTGCTCTTTTCTGCACTAAGGAGATTTATACTGAACTTTGCTTTTAAAATAGTAGGATGGGAGTATTAGTGGAATGGAAGGATGAAATAAGCATGAGGCTATTAATTAGTCATGAATACATTCCATTAACTGACTTCTCCTTTAAATGGCTTGCTTGTCAAGACTACCTCTGACATAATTCTGCTGACAATTAGTAATCAAAAATAATCTGAAAGCTGTAAGTATTCTCTTGTTATATCATAGACATGATAGGAATTTTCAATTACAAACTAACCAGGAGAATAAACCTGAGAAACTAGGATAGAGAAAAAATATATATTTAAAGAAGATAAGAGAACATCTGTACCAAGGAAGATGGTTAGAGTGTCCTAGATATTTGAAAGATCAATTTGAAAGTACTGAAACCAACTAGAGTAGTAAAAAAGTAAAATGAAATTCATTTCATGATTCTGCCCAGATCTCATCTGATACAAATTTCTATTTAGAATTTAACCTTATTAACAGTATGAATAAGCTCTGCGATTATAATCACATCTGACACAGTAATATTTTTTAAAAATTAAAGTCGATGCATATTTCAAAGACAATATAAGAGAGTAGATTTATTCATAATATAAATGCAGTTGTTTGGAGCTCATTAACATAGAAAGATTTAAGTATATTTTAACCTTTGTATCAAAAGCAAGTGAGAAACTTGCTACATTACAAAACAAGTTATGTAGCTAGATATTGGGTTGAATCTTTTGATATTTTAAGAAACTATCCACACAGATCAGAGAGTTGATAGATGTATTAAAACATAGTGATGAATTATCTGGGAGATCAGTCTCTGACAAACTTCAAAATATCAAATCTGATGAGTAATGTGGAAATTAATTTATCTAAGCAATGTGCTACACACAAACCTTACTGTGTCTTCAGGGCTGAGTTTAAGTGTAGGCTTTTGCATGTTTGTTATGATTTGAAATATATTACTAAATTCTAACTTCGTTTTTCCATTTATTCATTAATTCTTTCAGAAAACACTTATTGTTTAATTTCCAATTACTAATGATGTTTCTCATAAAGATGGCTTTTTCCCCCCAGCTTTCACTGAGAACAAAGAAAGCTGAAAATGTTACATTTCTAATCCTAACAATAAGAAAAAGGTATATAAAATTAAAACAATCACTTCTATTAAAGCCATAATAAGGTTAAGATTACACTGTAATCAGCTACTTTTAAATTGAAGGACAGATAGATGCCACCAAGGAGAGGTGGATTGCAAGCACTAGATTACACAGCATAGTTAAGAAGATTTTGGCTAAAATTTTTTAAGCCACTATTGAGATAGTTTGAGTTACTGTAAGGATATAGCATCCCTGGGAGGTGCAAAATTAAGGCAAGATTCCCCCTGCCCCCCATACTTGCAGGCTCTTCTCCACAGATTCCACTGTCTGCTTCTAAGAAGGATTGATGGCAGAGAGGAAAAATGGAAAAATTCTCCTAAGATTAGAATTGGGTAGGGGAGCAGTCACCACTATGCGAAGGGCAAAAAAATCCTACTCAGAATATTATGACCTGAAGAAAAAGAAGGCTTAATCTTGATAAAAGGCAGCAAATACTAATGTCCTAACTGCATAGGTAAAGAACCATTTGCAGCCTGGAAAAAAAATACTAAAAAATAAAAAAAAATGACAACATCTGAGGAAAGGGCAGGAAAACGTACTGGGTGCAGACTATGAGAAATGTCCTAATGCTGCTAAAGGAGCGGGATCACTGAGAAAGTGGCACACCAAAGGTCTGACAATCCAGGGTCTGCTTACATCAACAGAAGATACAAGGCATTCCCATACCCCCAACACACATTAGCAAACCTTGAATTTATTATTTTGCTGTAACAATACCAGAGATTGGGTGACTTAAACAATGAAAATTTATTTTCTTGTATTTCTGGAGGCTAGATGTCCAAGATCAAGGTATTAGTAGGTTTCTCCTGGGACCTCTCTCCTTGGCTTGCAGATAGCTGCCTTCTCTCTGTGTCCTCATATGGTCTTTCCTTTTTTTGCATGCATTCTTGGTGTCTTTTTGGATGTCTAAATTTTCTCTTCTTATAAATACACCGTTTATATTGGACTATGGCCCATTCTAACATCTTAAATTGAACTTAGTTGCCTGTTTAAAGGCCTTTTCTCCAAATACAGTCACATTCTTAGTCCTGGGTGTTAGGATATCAACGTATGTATTTAGTGGGGAGACACAATTCAACCCATGAAATACTCAGAAACTAGAGAAGTAAAACAGTAAAGCAATCTACCATTGAGGAAGGGGCAAGAAGTTGAAAGGAAAACTTCTATGAGATATAGACAAATAAGAAAGTCAAAAGCTGAGACGGAAAGAGGAATTGAAAAAATATCTCCAGCAACCCAGCCCATACACAAAGTGAAAGTTAACATTAGAGAAATTTTAAGTTAATAGTAAATGCAAAGAAGGTAACCATAGCTACAACACCTAAATTCAATGCACTACTGGGTTGAAATAACTCAGCACTTTCTCATACACATTAAAGTCCTGTAAATAATATTACTTAATTCTCGACTTTCCTACATACAATGTTACAAAATCAGATAAAGACTGTAAGGTCTAAAAATATAAAATCACACACACACATACATATTGCAAAGAAACAAAATAAAAGTGACAGAATTGGAAATGACTCAGATGTTGCAAGTATCAGACAAAGAATTTAACATAACTGTGATTAATATGGTTAAGGGATTTATGAAGGAAAGTAGGCAATATGAATGCTCAGTTGAAGAGTTCAGTAGAAATATGGAAATGATGAGAAAGTGTCGAGTAGATATGCTATTAATAAAATAACAGAAAATATACATGAAAAATGTTGCTATAGTCTGAATATTTGTATCCCTGCTATATTCATATGGTAAAGCCTAATTGCCAATTGAACAATATTTGGAGGTCAGACCTTTGGGAGGTCGTTAGAAAGGAGGTCTCATGAGTAGGATTAGTGCCCTCATGGAAAGCAGACATGGGAAAAATAAAAAGATCTCTCTCTCTGTCTCTCTCTCTGAGCTACGTAAGGATAAGCAAGAAGACAGGCATCTGTAAACCAGAAATAGTGCCACGCCAAACATTGAACCTGCAGGCATCATGATCGTGAATTGCTCGGACTCCATAACTATGAGGAATAAGTGTTCGCATTTACAATCACCAGTTCATTGTTTCTGTTATAGTTGCCCAAACTAAGAAAAAATGCTTTTGATGGAATTATTAGTAAATTCAACACACCTGAAGAAAGAATCTGTGAACTTGGATATATGTCAAAATAAGTCAGACAAACAGAATTGTAAAGCAGTAAGTAAAAAAATAAAATAAAATAAAATAAAGCAGGCATCTAACAGCTGTGGGACAATAGCAGATGGTCTCACACATGTGAAAGTGGAACCCCAAATAGAGAATAGAGAATGAACAGATTGTAAGAAAAATTAGGAAAAAATAACGACAAATTTTTTTTTATTTTTGCAAAAATAATGAAATACTCCAAACCATGTATCCAAGAAATTTAGAGAATCACAAGTAGGATACTTTATCTATAAAAACGCAAAACTAAAAAACAAAACTAAAACACAAACAAACAAAACTAGCCAAGCATATACTATCCAAAACACGTATAACTAATGATAAATAGGATTTTCTAAAGGAAGCCAGAGGTAAAAGACATGCTATAGACACAGGAAAAAAATTAGAATTACAGCTAACTTCTTGTAAGAAAATGTGCAAGCTAGAAGACAATGAAAGGCATTGTCAAAAATGAAGAAAAAAACAAAATTAGAATTCTATACACAGCAAAAATATGATTCAAAAATAAAATATAGAAAGTTTTAGACACACAAAAAATGAAAAGATTTATTATGATGAAAATTACCCTAAGAGAAGTGTTAATGGGCATAAGCTATATGTTAACAAAAAGAAACTTTAACTTAGACAAATAAGTGAAGATGCAGGAGAAATGCTAGAGAAATAAAAGTAAACAAATTAATGTTATTCTCTTATTTTTAAAAACTTAAAAATTTAGTTGATTATGTGATCTTTAAATAATAGCAATGTTCTATGATTTATAGGAAAGTAAAATGTATGGCAATAATAAGATAATGGTTGGAAGAATGGAACTAGAAAGCTGTGGTTACAAGACTCCTACACTGCATTTGAAATGGTATAGCATTATATGATAAAAGTAGGAAAAATAAGTATAGAGCAGACAGGAATAGTAGAAAACAGCTAACAAGGAAGTAGATTATAATTCAATCATATTAATAAGTGCATTAAATGCTAATGAAATAAGCTCATCAATTAAAATATATAGATACTGGAAAATAACAAGATGAGTTGTATGCCTTCTACAAAAACTTGTTTAAATATAAAGACATAAATAAATACAACATAAAAGAATGGTAAAAGATAGACACTGCAAACATTAATTCTAAGAAAAATTGATTTCTCTATAACCTTGTAGTACACTTTCTTCTGAAGTGTACCTCAGAAAAGTACACTTTACAAGAAATAATACTATAAAATAAAGGGGGTATTGCGTGATAAAAAGATAAATTCACTGAGAAGATATAACAACCCTCAATATTTAAAATTTAACAACAGATTATACATGAAGAAAAAATGATAAAATTGAGTGAAGAAATAGATAAATCCACACTTCTAGTTGTAGACTTTAATACTGCTCTCTCAGTAATCAATTTAAAACTACATGAATCATCATTATGTACAGAGGAGATTTGATTGACATTATCAATCAACTTCACCTAATTGATATTAATAGTATAACCCAACCCAGACAGCAGCAGAGTACACATTCTTTTCAAGTAAACATGGAATTTCTCCTAGATAGTCCTTATTCTCGGCCAAAAGCAAAACTTAAGAAAATTCAAGAATTAAAATTATACAAAGGATGTGCTCCGATCATAGCAGAATTAACTTAAAAACAATTCCAAAAATATTTTAAAATTCTCTAAATATTTGAAAATTAAGCTTGAAAATGATGCATCATAGAAGTAATAATGAAAATTGCAACTATGTCAAATTATGTAAAAATGCAACAAATCAAAAATGGTGGGATGCAAATAAAACTGTTCTCACAGTAAAATTTATAAGCATTAAGTGCTTATATGAGAAGAGAAAAAAATCTCACCAACAATGGCTATGCTTCCACCTTAAGAAACTAATAAAAGAAATGAAAATTAAACATAAAACAAGCAGAGAAAGGGGCATAATAAGGATTAGAACAGGTGATAATGACATTGACCAGGGAGACAAGAAAGGAAATCAATGAAAGTTGGTTCTTTGAAATGATGAATAGAATTGATAAACCTCTAGCCAGGTCAGAGCAAAATTAAAAGACAGTAGACAAAATTTGCCAAAATTGGAGATAAAATAGAGGACATCAGTCCAAATCCTAGAGACTAAAATGATAATGCTGACAGATTAAGTACAATTTTATGGCAATAAAATAGACAAAGTAAATTAAAGGAACAAATTTCATGAGAGACACAGTCTACTAATGCTTACTTGAAAATTAATAAATAACTTGAGTAGCTCTAAATCTGTTTTTTCAAGTTTTTAGTTAAAAACCTTCCAATATGTGAAGGATCCAATGACTTCACTAGTAAATTCAATCAAATATTTTAGGAAAAAAATGTACTAGATATATCTATTATTGCATTACAAATTAACCATAGATGTCTTAAAATAGCATGTATATCTCATAGTTCCTGTGGTTTAGGAATCTGGCTGTGGCTTATATAGCTGGGTCCTCCAGTTTTGGGTTTCTCAGGTATTGATAATCACTTAAGGCCTGACTGGGAAAGATCTCATTCCTCATTCACACAAGTGGTTGTTTGCAGGAATCAATTCCTGTATACTGTTAGATTGAGCCTCAGTTCCTCATGACTAATTGTCAGGAGAACTTTCTCTCCATTCCTTGCTCTGTAGACCACTTCACAGAGCATCTCACAACATAATATCTTGACTCATCAGAGTAAACAAGAGAGAGTGTATGAGAGAGAGACCTAGCAACATAAAGTCACATCCTGTTACATTCTAATCTCAGAAGTGAAGCCCTATCACCTTTATCATATTCTGTTCATTAAAGCCAGGCATTAATTTCACCCCAAATTCAAGGAGAGGAGGTTACACAAGGCCATAAATACCAGGAGGTGGGGATCAAAAAAGGTCAGCCTAGGAAGCTATCTACCACAGATATAATATTTATTCTGTATATAATTTTCAAACAATAGAAGAGAAGAGAATATATCCAAATGTTTGATGAAGCTAGGGATACTCTGGTATTAATAAATGACAATCATTTCAGAAAACAAAAACACTAAATTAAGACAAGTATCTTTCATGACTACAGACACAATCTTCGTCAATTATATAAAGCAATTCAAATTAACCAGTATTTAAAAGGGTAACTCATCAAAAATAAGGAGGATTTATTTGGGGAATGCAAGATATTTGACATTCAAAAATTGATCACTGAGATGCATCATTTTTTTAAAAAAGAAAAGGATATGATAATGTTTAGTAGTCATATAAAGCATTTGGCAAAATTCAGTATCTATTAATGATTATAAAAAAAGACAGTTTAGGAATCCAAATAAAATACTTCAACCTGGTAATGGATATCTGTGAAATACTAAACTACATTTATAACCACACTTTTCAGTGAAAAGCACAATCCATATGCATACACAAAATGATAAATTGGACTTAATTAAAATTACAAATTTCTGCAAAAAATAAAAAAAAGACTGCTAAGTTTTTGCAGTGATTGATATGTTAACTAGTATGACTTGGTTATTACACATTGTATTCATAAATAATAATATCACTTAGTACCCCATATATTATACAATTATTAATTGTCAATTTAAAATTTAAAAAACGAAAAAAGTGGCATAGACTAGAGAAAAATAATTGTAATGCAAATTCCTGAGCAAAGTCCTATAGAAGTTTCAAGTTCTTACTCTCCCCTTTCAACTGGTGAGATTGATGGAAGTTCAAATATTTTCACTAATTTAAATATAGCTTATGTCTAAAACATGCAGTCTCAAAAGCACTGGTAGATTATGGTTGGCAGAAATTGAAAGTCACTGTTCTGAATTACAATTCTCTTCACTTGAGATGTGTGAATCCATTTTGGCCTTTAGTATTTCTAAACATGAGAACAATTCCAGACATTTAAAGAGAATATCTTAAGAAAAAAAGAAAGAAAAGATAAAGTGATGCAATGGAAAATCCAAGTTATTTGTTTCTGATGTTTGATAGACATCCTTTTTTATAATCTTACTCAGATGTAGTATGCTGTTCCATATGTTACTCAAATGTATGCTTTAGAGTCTAGATTTGTAGGACTTGAACTTTCATCTCATATCTGCTAAAAAATTCTTCTCAAGGGTTTATATATCTGATAGTCAAATCTAACTGATTTCTATTTGCTCTTGAATTAACACTCTCTAGAGTGCCCTGTATTTGCTTCTTTTCCTACACTTGAACATCTACCAAATTAGGATAAACCTTTTCCTTGATCCTGTCTCCTACTACTAATAAGCATAGGTGCTAGGTATATGGAGTTAAGTTTTTAATAATAACAATAACAGTGAGTGGACATATATCATCAATATAAACTATAATTCATAATGAAATGTCTTTTTTCTTAACAATGCCCTCATCTACTGCTATAGTTTGGGTTTTTGTTCCCCAAAACTCATGTTGAAATTTGATCAACAGTGTTGGTGTTTGAGTGCCAGGTGTTTGGGTCATGGGGTCAGTTCCGTCATGAATAGATTAATGGCCTCCCTAGGTGTGGGTGAGTGAGTTCTTGCTCTATTATTTCCCTCCAGAGCTGATTGATAAAAATAGCTGATTGTTAAAAACCTTCTCTCCCTTGCTTCCTTTCTCACCATGGGATCTCTCGTCACTGGCTCCCCTTCACATTTTGCCATGATTGGAAGTAGCATGAGGACCTCATCAGAAGCAGATGGTAGTGCCCTGCTTCTTGGACAGCCTGCAGAACTGTTAGTGAGGAAGGGTCTTTTCTTTATAAACTATCTAGTGTCAGGTATTCCTTTATGGCAACACAACGGACTATGACACTTGCATCTGCCATCTGGGTTTCCAGGTTCCTGACTAATCTATGTGTTTTATTTTTCTCTTTCTTCCTCCTTTCTCCCCTTCTTCCAAATTTCTATTTATTGTGATTTTCTTTTCTTTCTTTTTTTAAAAAAGTTATGTCTTGTCAGTCCCACTTTATTTTTTTTAATTTTTATTTTAAGTTCAAGGGTACAAGTGCAAGTTTGTTGCATATGTAAGCTTGTATTAGGGGGTTTGTTGTACAGATTATTTCATCAACCAGAGATTAAGCCTAGGACTCATTAGTTGTTTTTTCTGATCCTCTCCCTTCTCCCAACCTCCACCCTTTGAAAGGCCCTAGTGTTTGTTGTTCCCCTCTATGTGTCCATGTGTTTTCATCATTTAGCTCCCACTTATAAGTGAGAACATGTGGTATTTAGTTTTCTGCTCCTGTATTGGTTTGCTAAGCATAATGGCCTCCAACTCCATCCATGTTCCTGCAAAGGACATGATCTTGTTCTTTTTTATGGCTGCATAGCCTTCCATGGTGTATATGAATCATATTTTCACATTTTTTTAACAGATGACTTCCAATATTTTGATTTTTCTATCGTTTAAATACCCCAGTCAATTAAACTCATGGCCTCTGCTCTTGAATTTTCTTCTGCATGGGTCACTCTGACCTCTGCCACCTGCAAAACTCACTGTCAGAGAACTGAGGTTTACATGTGAACAATATTTTCTTAGCAAGATAACCTAGCCACGATTTTAAATTGTATTCATACATTTTATTGCTTTATATTCCCCATAACACTTATTATCTAATATATGTATATATTATTTATTTTGTCTGTTTTCTCTCTTTCTCCTATACTAAACTGTAAACTCTGAATGAATATTGAGTTTTGAATTTAGTTCAAGTGCTTTTTTATTTTAAACTATTTCAGGGCCAAATGTTGCTCCTACATCCACAAATTTAATATTTAAATGTAACAGATGTCTACCATGTATGGTTTCCTTGCATTACTTTTCTAAAACAAAATTTAGTATTGGAAAGTGATAAACATAAAAAAGTATGTGTGAATAGCTTAGTCAAAATACATTTTGAAAACATTAAGATATACTGTGTTGGTCTACATTACTGAGGCTTGGTACTGGTAAAATTTTAAAAATTTCAAAAGAAAACAGAATACATAGAGTTAAATGTTAATGTATTCATATGATTTTATATATTCTTTTGCATAAGCACTGGAATGTAAACCGCCTAATTCATAGTCTGTAATTTTTCAGCATCACATTATTTTTCTCCTTGAAATTGGCTTAAACTCAAACAGTTTAGCCCTTAGAAAAAGCAAGCAGATGGCATTTATTGCTTTAAGAATGTATTTAATTTAGTTAATTATGACTTACAGGTTAGATGTTTTTCAATAGCTCGTCTTCTCAATTTCCATTATATAATCAAGCTAATGAGACTGAAATAATGGTTAATTTGGTTTTGATCCAGTGGAACATAATAACAAGATTTAAGTAAGTTTTAAATAACTTCTTCTAAAGGTGAATTGGATTGTTTTATCTAAGGAAACCTGTTTACATGTAATACCTATTATTTCAATAAATGTTCTTAACATTAAAAATTAATTGACAATAGAGGATTATTGAGCGCTCACAACCTACTAGGTAATCACCATTCAAAGTGCTAGGGATTCAGTGGCATATAAGGCGAGGTTTACCTTCTCATGGTAAAGGATTCTCTTCTTTGGGAGAAGATCAATGAATCATTACATAGATGATTAAAAATAAGATTTACTAAGCCATAAGTCATGTTTATCTTATAATTATTATACT
The DNA here is from genome assembly GCF_029289425.2 of Pan paniscus. NCBI lineage: Eukaryota > Metazoa > Chordata > Mammalia > Primates > Hominidae > Pan > Pan paniscus. Next base: position 44,302,294 of record NC_073264.2, on the reverse strand, counting down.
CCCCAAAAGTGAAGTACTTTAAGACTTTTGATTGCTATAGTAATTATGTGTGAAAAACTCTGGAATAGAAATTAGAGCTGGGCACAGTGGCTCACGCCTGTAATCCCAGCACTTTGGGAGGCTGAGGCGGGTGGATCACCTGAGGTCAGGAGTTTGAGACCAGCCTGACCAACATGGAGAAACCCCGTCTCTACTAAAAATACATAATTAGCCAGGCGTGGTTGGCACATGCCTGTAATCCCAGCTACATGGGAGGCTGATGCAGTAGAATTGCTTGAACCTGGGAGGCAGAGGTTGCCTCCCTCTGCAGAGCTGAGATGGTGCCATTGCACTCTAGCCTGGGCAACAAGAGCGAAACTTCGTCTCAAAAAAAAAAAAAAAAAAAAAAAGAGAAAAGAAAAAAAAATTAGAGCAGCACAGGGAGGTAACCTCTGGTACTGCATAAGTTGAAATAGATTTTAACAATATTCTCATAGAAATAGAAAGTGAAACAGAGGATACTAGGGGCTGTGAAAGGTAAGGAGAAGAAAGGCTAGGGAGAGATTTGTTAAAGGATGTAAAGTTACAGCCAGATATGAGGAATAAGTTCTAGTGTTCTATGGCACTGTAGGATGACTATAGTTAACAATCTTATATAGTTTTAATAGCTAGAAGGAGGAGATTGAATGTTCCCAACACAAACAAAGGATAAATGTTTGTGATGATGAGTATCTTAATTACTCTGATCTGATCACTATATATCACTGTGTACTCAATATATACAATTATTAAGTATCAATTAAAAATAAAAGAAAATTTAAAGAAAATAAAATTATAAATTTCAGTGATTTGTGACTGTCTCATAAATCTTATATTAATTTATAAAATGATACACACAAGTAAGGAAAAAGGTAACAGATTTTACTGAAACTTATGATTTCTACCTGAATAGTATATTTTTTTTTTTTACAAAATATACGTTGAATACCTTCTGTATCAGGTCTTATGCCAGTTGCTTCGGTTATGAGTTTCAACAAGACAATCACTTTGCCTGTTTCCTTATGAAAAAAAATTATAAAAATTACATGTGTTCTGAGTGTACAAAGTAGAAAAAAGAAGAGACTTATAGGTGTGTGTAACACAGGGAGCTAACTTAATCTAGAAAACAACTTTCATAAAAAAATGACCTTTCAGTGAAGGTGAGAATGAAGACTAGGGAAGGAGTAAATTAAGTACACTGTAGGCGAAGAATAATGTGGTCAGAAGACTCTAAAGTAAAAAAGAAGTAAGAGATAAATAAAAGAGAAAAAAAAAAGACCAGCATAGCTAGCACATAAATATGATGATGAATTAGATGATTTAAGAGAAGAGTCCAATTATAGTGCCATGTTAGACATTTTGTAAGTATTGCATTGTAAAAACAGGGAGACATAGATGTTTTTTAAATAAGAAATTTCATGACTAGATTTATATTTGATTAAACAATTTTATAGCACTATGGAGAAAACATATAAGGGATACCATATTTGAAGGGAGAGTATTTGAGGTTGTAGCATGAATGTAGCCTTGGGTGCTGGCAGAAGTAATGAAAGGTAGAAACAAAATACAATGTTGGATTTACTAAGTTTGATGTTGAATATGCTATGGGAAAAGGAGGAATCAAGTATAGTTCACAGGTTTTTGACTTGAACAACCAAGTGGTTGTTTACTTCACAGAAATTTGTAAAGAAAAAACATGATTGGAATGTTGAAGCAAATTACTACGCTTTGGACCTTCTAAGTAGTACATATCTGACACCAATTAAAAATATTGCTCTAACAATTGAATGCAGAGTTCAGCAGAGAGCTTTCTATAGGACACAAGAAAATGAGTCATTAGACTGTGTAAGGAAGTCATAGGCTGGTTGAGTTACCAAAATAAGAGCATATAATGAACAGGCCAGTATCTCAGGATAAACATGTAAAAATCTTTATTGTTTACACTGTTGGTGGGAGTGTAAATGAGTTCAGTCATTATGGAAGGCAGTGTCGCAATTCCTCAAATACCTAAAGAGAGAAATACCATTCAACCCAGCAATCCCATTACCGGATATATACCCAAAGAAACAAGAAGCATTTTATTTTAACAACACATGCACGTGTATGCTCATTGCAACACTATTCACAATAGCAAAGACGTGGAATCAACTTCAGTGTCCATCAGTAACAGACTGGACAAATAAAATGTGGTACATATACACCATGAAATACTATGTAGCCATAAAAATAAGTGAGAACATACGCTTTGCAGGGACATGCATGGAGCTGGAGGCCATTATCCTTCACAAACTAACAAAGGAACATAAAACCAAATACTGCATGCTCTCACTTATAAGTGGGAGCTAAATTATGAGACCACATGGACACATAAAGGGGAACAACACACACTGGGGCCTTTTGGAGGGTGGAGGTTGGGAGGAGGGAGAGGATCAGGAAAAATAACTAATGGGTCCTAGGCTTAATACCTGGTTGATCAAATAATCTGTAGATCAAATCCCCATGATACAAGTTTACCTATGTAACTAACCTGAACTGGTAACCCTAAATTTACAAAATAAAAGTTAACAACAACAACAACAAAAAAAAAAAAAAAAAAAAAAGAAGAAAAACAGGACTGTGAATCATTGGCCAGAGAGGAAATATAGAGGGTGTGGTATCCTGGCAGATTTATACATTGGCAGGATAAATTGCCAACTTTATTAAGTGATATTGAGACGTCTAATGGTTAAAAATGATCCTCATTGGAAAATACAGATAGAACAACTTTTTGTATGTAAGAGATGTGTATCAAAATGGAGTGATTTGAAGTTAATTCAAGTTGTGAAGATAAAAAAATTAGAGTGTAGGCCGGGTACGGTGGCTCACGCCTATAATCCCAGCACTTTGGGAGGCCGAGGTGGGTGGATCACCTGAGGTCAGGAGTTTGAGACCAGCCTTACCAGCATGGTGAAACCCTGTCTCTACTAAAAATACAAAAATTAGCTGGTGTAGTGGCAGGTGCTTGTAATCCCAGATACTCTGGAGGCTAAGGGAAGAGAATCGCTTGAACCTGGGAGGCGGAGGTTGCAGTGAGCTCAGACCACGCCATTGCACTCCAGCCTGGGCGACAGAGCAACACTCCATCTAAAAAAAAAAAAAAAAAAAAAGAGAGAGAGAGTGTAAATAACACGTCAAAAATTAAACTGTGAAGGGGAGAAGAAAGAAAAAGCAAAGTAAGGCATATACAATAAAGTGGTAAAATGTAAGGCAGATAAATTGGGTTATATTCTGGATCATGCATTGATATAAGTCTAACATTTAAACCAAGCTTCACTCAGTATCATGTGAGTTAGTTTATTTTATGTGAACTTGAGTTTTATGTAATATAAATGTTGACAAAAATGCTCCCTCCTTAAAAAATATTTTGCAAAGTAATTAGATAGGAAAAATAATATATCCTGCTGGAAGTATGTTTAAGTGTTGACTGAGAAAAAACAAAGAAACAAAAAAAAAATGCCAGGAGGCCCTGACCTAGTGAGTCCCTGACATAAAGAAAGTTTGTTTTTTTTTTTGTTTTTGTTTTTCCAAATGGAAACTGAAAGCAGAAAAGTTGGCCTAGAATCAAGAATTGAATAATATGTATTAAGCACTTACTACAGGCAAAAAATGACTACAGAAGTCAGGCATAAGAATCTTTGTAAAGGCATTATTTGCCATAAAAATCTAATAGCTTTCTTGAGAAGACTGATAAGTATATAGACAATTTTCAATATCTTTGAAATTTTCAATGTCTTTTGTGTGGATCAGACCATTATAAAAACACACGTCATCTTCTTTACAAATAAACCCCTGCTTTTTAAAACATGTATTATGTGAATTTATACTGTAAAACCAAGCTTCCTTCTTAGAGATATATATTTCCTAAATGCATGTATTAGTCAAGATTTTCCAGAGAAATACGCAAAACCAATAGGGTATCTATGTGTATGTATGCATGTATGTATGTATGCATGTATGTATGCATGTATATGTATATACATAGAAACAGATCATATATATATAGTCTGTTTCTATTTTACAATTTAAAAAATATAAAATATAAAGATATATAATCTTTCTATACATACAAACACACACACACATCTCTCTCTATAGAGAGAGAGAGATTGTAAGGAATTAGCTCCCATGATTGCACAGATAAAAGTCCATAATCTGCAGGGTAGAACAGCAGGCTAGAGACCTAGGGAAGAGTTACGGTCTGAATCCAAAAGCATTCTGCTGGCAGGATTTCTTCTTGCTTTGGGGAGTTCAGGCTTTGCTTTCTTAAGGACTTCACCAATTAGACTAGGCCCATCCTTATTATGGAGGATAATATGCTTTATTAGGAGTCCACAGGTTTAAATACTAATCTTATCTAAAAAACATCTTCACAGAAACAGCCAGATTAATGTGTGACAACATATCTGGACACTATGGTTTAGCCAAGTTGACACACAAAATTAATCATTATAATACAATACATATTTTCTTATAAAATGTTATGGTAAGATTTATTTTAGATTTCAGCAAGATTGTGACTCTTGTTTCAGTCTTATATATTTTGATTTTTTAAATGAAAGATAAATTCATAGTATTATACAATATATATAATGTTTTTCGTCCTCTAATACTGTTTCACTGAAAGCACTTGCTTCCTTTCAAAAAAGTTAATTAATCAACATTACCATACATCAACACAAGTTGAATAAAGCTATTTATCTTTTTAAACCAATATAGTCATTATTATAAATTGAAACAGGCTCTATTCTTAACAGAAGATAAGGAATTCAGTGTAAGCACTGCAATTAACTTAGCTGCACTTAGGGAAGTAACTGAAAATATATGAAATGAGACGCTATTAAGCACAGATAGCGTGAAAGTCTTATAACATCTGTTAGTTAAGCCTTCAATATTGATTAGACTTTTATGAGACTAGGTAAGTATTTCTTGCATAGCTAGTTGGAGACTATTTGCTGTCACCTACACATTTAAGGTCAAGAATTGCAGCTGTGATGCAACTGATTTCTTCTGACTTCACCAAAACAGCATGAAATAGCTCAATAAACATATTGACTCTCATTCAGCAGTGTATTCTAAGATAAAATCATCCCGCGTTGGACTTAAATTTATGTCTGAGATTCTAGATTGGCTTCCTCTGTACTATACAATGAAGAATTCATAGGGATATAAAATCAGCGTGTTGATCTGTAAGCATTTTTAAAACAAAAAATAATATGAATCATAAAGACTAAAAGACAAACTGTTTATGTCTATCACTTAATTTTTAGAGCTATTTTCTTTACGACAATAGCAGTAAGGATAATTATTATACCATAACTTCTATAATATACTATTTAAAACTGAATGGGATCTATTTTTTAGTGTTTGGAGAAATGCAGATAATAAAATGTCATATAGTATGGTTAATGATTTTTTATATTAATGCTGCCTTAAAAGACATTACAAAGCAGTCAGAGTCCATAAACAACAGATATTTGCAGGGAAATGGAAAAGAGTGCTTTTGAGGTTTAAAGCATTCTAATTTAAATTCATTATCTGTGATAACAAATACTATTTAAAATACATTCTATATACCTCAATTCCCAGCGTTCATAACTTTATTTTGTACAATGTTCAATTTACTGAGAAACGAGGAATGTCATTTGGACTATACAATTCTGAGTGAAATACTTGAGGCAGACAAAACTAAGTGATCAGAATCAAATTTCAGTCTTCGCTCATTTAGAGGACAATTGATGTATACCTACTGCTATAGTCTGAATATATTTCCCAATCTCATGTGCTGGAAACTTAATCACCAATGCAACATTGTTCAGAGGTGGAGTCTATTATAAGGATGGCTCTGCCCTCATGACTGGATTAATGCTGGAATGAAAGGGCTTGCTGGAGTGGGTTTTCTCTCTTCTCTTCCACCTTGTGAGGACACAGTGTTGATCCTCTCTGGAAGATACATCAACAAGGAGCCATCTGACAACCAGAGACAAGGGTGGTCTATTCATCTTGGACTACCAGCCTCCAGGACTGTGAGAAATAAAAACGTATTTATTTATAAAGTACTTAGTCTCAGGTATTTGTGTTATAGCAGCATAAAACAGGCTAAGACACAAACCTATTAGTTTTCTTTCTGTAAATGAATAATTAATATCAACACCAAGTTATAAAGCTTGGATATCATGACCTATTCTTACTTTACTGAGCTCATGATTAAATATTAGATGACTGAAATACAGGACATGTCCTCAAAAAGCATATATCAAATTTCAGGAAATATTTTTACGAACCCATCTACACTTACAATATAGAAAAAAAGTAGAGCATATGAAGCATTTTTTGATAATAGTCCTTAAGCTTGAAATGCAGTTTCCTATGACTTATACGCATAAGGTAATGGTGAGATTGAACAGGATGTTCACTCAAACTCTATCAACTTGGAACCAAGGATGGATAATATATTGCAGATTCCTCATAGCATAGTTAGACTAAGCCACAGAATTTTTTTTTAATACATATGATTCAGTAGCTTAATTTAGTTGGAAGTTTAATTTTTCAGGTTAATTTCTCATGTAAGCATAGGTTGGGGAACAAAATGTCAGCAACAATGGAAGGGCCCCTAAATTTCCTAACATTTCCCCAAGACATAAAAAGATATTTAATTTTTCTCCAAAATTCTCTTAAGATCATTATGAGGATGGTTTATAAATAAAGTTTACTGATAGCTGTGGTGTTAAAATGAAAATTGTAAATTATATGTTGTGTGTGTGTGTCTAGAATCTAATATGGCATAGCATATATTGTCATGTATCAACTGCTCAAATTTTGACTAACAGATGCTTTCAAATACAATCTGTTATTTAGTATTTTTACCTTCTCTAATTATTCTTTCTCTTTATACGGTAGCATTTCTATTTCATTAGTCTGTTTTGTTTAATTTCCTTTATATTGTGATACAAATGTACCCCCAAATTATCATACAAAAGAATCTGAATAAAGGATCAATTAATAGAGAAGGAGTTGATGATGTATTTGCCAAGCTGCCTTGAGCCATGAATTTATTATAATCATTTTCTATATAATTTTTCTAATAGTAATAATAATCAGTGACAGATTTTTAACATAGAAACTAGAGCTTTGAAGTAAAGAATAACAAAAAAATTATTCCTTTATTAAGCATCAAATAATATTAATATTTTTGTTTTCACTAGTGTAATGCACACATTGTACATACAAACAGACAAACATACATGCGCACACACACACACACACACAAACACAAATACACACTCATCTTCCTTCCCATGTAGTTCAGGCAAATGATCAGGGGGGAAGACCATGAACTTCATAGATCTTGGGGTTCTCCAGAGAAACAGAACCAACAGGACAGATATGTAGGTAGATAAATACATACATACATACATAATTGTATAGATACATATATTGACTGCTACATAGATGCATAAATATACCTATATGTCTACCTACATACAGATATTTATCTAAATGATTTTAAGGAAGAGCCCATGGGGTCTGACAAATATGAAATCTGTAGGACAGGCTAATAGAATGGAGATCTGGCCAAGTTGACACATAAAATTATCAATATGTATAAATAAATTATTGCTGTTGGTAACATCTTTGCTTACTTTGTCGATATTTGCATGTACAAAGATTTTCTATGAGTAATGAATATCAGCAGCTACTCTGGATGATTGTTGCCTGTCTCCTTAGGTCCTCCCCAGGACTACCAAAAGAGAAGTTGATATACTTCAAATGATGTATATTTTAAGTCAGATCCTGTCAAACATAAATCACAAAATTTGATGAAATGTATCTAGTTGCATTCAGGTATTTTTAACAAAGATAGCTGATACTTTTATATAAATAAATATGTATTAATTATATGAATATTGTCATGTGGAAAGAGAGGTGATGCCTCCTCCATCAAAGGACACTTGAACAAAATTCTTTCTCCAGTGTGACTAAGCATAGTTCATCAAACTCTGAAAAACTTTTACAGAATCATTAAATCACTCAATAACAAGGCAAGATGCAAGTGCAGCAGAAGACTGACCAGATTTTCTGGTACTTGCTCCTTATAACACTGGGAATACACAGCACATCTCCATGGACAATGTTCACACCTATCCACGCTTCCTCTAATAAATTCCCTAAATTCTTGTTTTATCTAATCAAAAAGCAAACCACATGACCTACAAGCACTAATAGAGTTTAGCCCCAAATTAGTTCCCCAGTTTATCCTGAACATGGCCTTCTTCCATAGCAGTGTATCTGTTCTTCTTCCAAATATGGTAGTTTTACATAAGCTCCTTCCTCTGCCTGACATCCTCTTACCTCCCTATTATCATCTAATTATTTCCATTTTTAAAATTTAATTTTTAACAACTTCTACAGAATACCTTGACTTCCTAACTAGATGAAACCTCTTATTACATTTTCTTATATGCCTCTTGTTTGTAGCATTATTTACAATTGTAGTTATGAATTAATTTGTGTGATTATTTTAGTATTTTTTTCTTCCAATAGACTACAAGTTTCAGAAGGGATCTTCCTTACACCTTTATACTTAAATGTCCATGTTTAATGTAGGGTCTCTAACAACCAAAACAATATTTGGAAATGGTTAGTATTCAAAGCTTATTTGTCAAATGGCAAGACAAATACAGTGTAGAAAATTCAAAGAAAAGAAGGCCTCCAGAATAATGTAACAAATTATTTTTTTCTAATATATCAAGATAATGCTTAAACATTCAAATAAAAAGTAATGATATCTGAAAATATACTCCTGTGTTTAATATTTATAGTAGGCTATAAGCTCTGTGTACATGTGAATTTTACCATTTAAAAATGTAGGTATGTAAATGTGTATATGTCTATGTAAATATAGTTTGTATGTATGTGTGATATATGTATCCTTAAGCTAATAGTTTTAATAATAGAGCACATTTTAAATTTCATATAATTAAGTAGTTCAGTCTCCAATATTTATGCTGAAATTTTTATATAAACTTAGGGTTAAAATTACTTCCAGAATTGTACAATAGTACTCGAAGTGAAGGGACTTAATTGAAAATTACAGCCTTCTGGTGTTTATAATGTTTAGATAAAACAATCTCCACATATAACTATACCTTTAAAAGGTAAGTTCCTATTTGGTTATATCATTTAATACAATGCTAAGATCGTCTTATCTTTTCTCTCTCTGATAGTATAAAGTTCATCTTCCATATCATACAGTTGCTTTCCATTTGCCTTAGAATCATGCTTGGAAAAGCATAATTTTCTTTTTCCTAAATTCTCCGTATTGAAACTCTAATTGGCATTATTAATATTGCTTCATCCCTGACTTATCTTTTTATTTAACAAACATATTTTTCACAATCTTTCAAAGAGAACCAAATTGTCCCTAGTCCTTTTTAAAGCTGATTTTCCTTCCAGAAAGCTAGAAAGAAAGCTTGCATTTCTTTCCAGTTCTGGTGCAAATATAACTAGGCTTGCTTTCTACTACTACTATATCGAATTACCAAAACTTGGCCGCTTGCAATGCCCATTTATTGTCAAGCAGTTGATGTATGAGAGAAGTCTTGCTAAACGTAACTGGATTCTTATGTATCATCCTCAGCTCTATTTCTTATCTGAAACTCTAGGTCTTCATTCAAGCTCACTTTTGAAATCAGTGATAATTAAGTTTTTAGAAATTGTAAGAATAAGGAGTCCAAAGCTTTAGTAGATGGCACCTCATTTCAAGTCAACTTCAGTGTGTTAAATCTTTCTCATGCTTTAAATCTACTTCTTGTTCAGCTCCCACTCTGCATTTTAGTGATCATGTGATTACACTAGATTCACCAGAAGATCCAAGATAGCCTCCCCGTTTTAAGCACAACCAACTAGTAATCTTTTTTTTCCACCTACAACATCCCTTTCACCATGTAAAATAACATTCATGTGAATAACACCAGGTGGCGGAAATCGTGGGAGTGAATATTCTGCCTACTGCATTCCTAATTATATTTACTTCCTTGGCTTATATAAGTATCTGTATACTCCCTAAATAAGGAGAAAATTCCCTTGATTACATCTTCGGGTCCCCATTTCTGTTCTTATAGTTGCCCAATGTCTACCTACAATTATGCTTAATATACCAGAGGACTTAGCAATTCTCAACTCTTAACAACTACATATCTATTGAAAGAGATAATAACTATTTCAAATCTGAACACAAGCTAAATTAGTTCACTGATTTAATCCTTAAGATTCTTCCCCATCTTATAACCTGTAAAGAGATGTTATCCAATTTTCTAAAACTCCACAATTTTCATAACCCAGGGATGCAATGAAGAATTCATAATGTTTAAAGGAATGAATGATGGGATCATAAAAAAGGATAAAATAAATTTTACTTAAAGGAAATAGAGGAGTACATTTGCTGGTGTTCTCTATTATTCTGTGAACATCACTGAATTTGTGTAAGATATATAGCAAAAGACAGTAGGATAGAGTGGAGGCCTATGCTTTCCACCAAGTAAATTTACTGTTTTGGTGAATTATTTTAAAAAGGAAACCACCAAAGATGAAGTTAGTAAATAAAGCCTCCAAAGGAAATAAAGAAGGCATCTCTTCGTATTATATATGGTTGAGTTTCAAGGTACTAATATTCTAAGTATTATTTTCTTAACTGAAATTACGCTAATGCCCTGATATCATTCATTCATTGCATGATTAGAAATAATGTTCTTATTGCCTACCAAATGACATAAATACTAACAAGAACTGAAATTATAAACAGGACACATTTTAGAAATATCTTATAAATTACAGAGTTAAATTAAAATTTATTTTTTAAATTATGGAAATCCTTTGCATCTTTAGTAAAATAAAATTTAATATTATTTTATTATGCTTTGTTTAAAGATGTCCTCTGTTATTTTGTTTCTGCTTCTACCAAAACTTTAAAATAAAAAAGATATTCCAAATGAAAATAATTGAAGGCAATAAAAATAGCTGAATATTTAAAATATATTTTGTACATTTTCCTGGAATAGATATGTTCAAATAAAAATATAAAATCTTAAGAGCTAATTATCCCTTGTTACACTTATTACAAAACAGGTCAATGAAATTCTTTCTGGGACAAAATGAAACAATGTAAAAATTTAGATATTTCTATATGTGAGTTATAAAATCAAACATTCTAATACTTTCATACTTGACTGTGTAGCTTTCTCTGCTTTCTACCCTAACTATTCTCAAATAATGAATCAACTAAATTCATACTGAAACCTAGATAAGGTGAAAATTCCTTGAAGAAATAATCGTTGAACTTTGAGGAAAATTCTGAGTGTAAAACATAAACTTTTCACAAAATATGATATTAAAGAGAAGAATAGTATATGTTCTGTTGTCATTATCAAAGGGTCATATTCTTTCTCTTTCCCTCTATCAGTCTTAATATATTCCTATAGATTAAACTGCCAACCTAAAACCATATAACTAGGATAAGTATTAAATAAAATTAAAATGGTTATTGACTAATTAATTATACCTATATTATATAAATATTTCCTGAGAGATGTTACAGTATACTCGTACCTGACATATGCTATTGGAATAACACATTAAATCTATTAAAATCTGTGTTAGTCATCTAACTTGGGACTAGAAATATTTTGCTCAATTTCTTAAACATTACTCTCAACTGCATGTCTGACTCAATATCACGTAACAAGGCAAAATAAACAAAATAATTTAGGAGTAAAATCTATTCTTTAACATTTATTCAGGGCTGTGACTTTACACCAGTGTTTTCCAAGAAAACTGTCTTAAGTGGCTTAAATGTTCCATACCTGCATTGTCCAAAGAAGTAATCTTTACACACATATGGCTATATATTCATTGAAATATAGTTAATGTAGTTAAATAATTGAATTTGTAATTTTTAAAACTGTTAATTAATTAAAATTTAAGTTGCAACATTTTGTGTGTATCTACCTTACTGGACAGCGTAGCTGGAGTCCTCTTAGTAAAGTGGGGTTTTTTTCTCGTTTTTGTTGTCTTTAAATTTTACCATAACCTTTGGTAAATAAAGACATATTTTTAGAACTGTATGCCTGTATGCAGGCATACAAAGCCTCTAGATCTATTTATAAATATAGACATAAATACAAATATATAGAAAAATTTTAAAATTTAGTAAAAGTAATTCTTACACGTACTTTACTTCATGGTCTGAATCCTAGTCTTCTCTATTCCACATTATTCTACTTATTTCTTCTCTAGGATGACATCAAGATTTCTTCTACATAAGAGTTTGGTATGTACTGTTTCTGCTACCAATAATGCTTTTATAAACCTATCACCACATGCCTTTTTTTTCTGTTCAGCATCAGGACATACACAGCTTTCTTGTATCTTTTTTCAGAAATGACTTCAAGTACCTTTGCTGAAGTATCACACACACACAAAACACATCACCCTGGCCCTTTATTTTCCATTACCCAGTTTTATTTGTGTCATAATGATATTGAGTATATAAAATTGTCTTATTTGGCTCTTTACATGTTTCTCACCTTTATTGCCAATAATTAAGAGTTATATAAAGCTCTTTTATTATTCACTGTCAAAATTCTCTGGACTTTTAATTTAAAAATCTTTGCTATTATAAATGAGTAAATAAGCTAAGAATTGAATTATGTATTTAATCAATTCTATGATCTACATTAGTAAATATCTTCATAGTTTGTTATAAAGACCAGTAAGCCAAGAGGTTTGGCTAAAGGCTGATGAATGTTTAACTGAAAGGTCTTATGCAACTAATGTAGACGCTATACGAGAAAAGGAGGTATAATAATTGGCAAAAGCAAGGGCTTTTGTAGTTTTCAAAATATTAAAAATGGGCTGGGCGCAGTGGCTCACACCTGTAATCCCAGCACTTTGGGAGGCCGAGGCAGGCGAATCACCTGAGGTTGGAGTTTGAGACCAGCCTGACCAACGTGGAGAAATCCAGTCTCTACTAAAAATACAAAATTAGCCAGGCGTGGTGGTGCATGTCTGTAATCCCAGCTACTTGGGAGGCTGAGGCAAGAGAATCACTTGAACCCTGGAGGTGGAGGTTGCAGTGAGCTGAGATTGAGCCATTGCACTCCAGCCTGGGAAACAAGAGTGAAACCCTGTCTCAAAAAGACAAAGAAAAAAAAAAAAAAAATATATATATATATATATATATATATATATATATATATATAATGTCCAAAGTACATTTTGTGATTCTTATCTTAAATATTCTTTAACATTACTGTTAATGTTAAAATGCATTGCTATTGTGGTTTACTACTTCAACATGTAATTTCCAAGCATTCGCATTGCCCTATGCATCTAACATATATTTTCTTAAATCTATATTGTCTATTTTAAAGGAAAAATTTCAAAGAATATATAGAAGTGTTGGACTAGTGACAGCTTCAGCATTACTAGCATAACAGTGACAAATGTACGAAGTAGCTCTAGGATATTGGCCAAATATATCTTATATTTTATAAAAATTTATTTTCTTTCACTTTTTCTTGCTAACCATTACTTGGCTTTCTAGCCAATGATGTATCTAATAAAAATAAGTAATCAAGAGAAGATGTCTTTGCAATTTTAATATATTGTTCTCTATGGTGAAAAATATATTAAACATCAGTGTTTTCAATCAGAATATTAAATTTGGTATATCAATATTATTTGGTTGGATAATGGAAAAAAAGAAGACTTTAATAAACGTGTTAAACACTGTAAACATGTAAACATGTTCTTAGCTTCTGTAAATTCCCTATTTTCCAAGCTTCAATAAGCTCCTGAAGCAGAAATACTGTGGAAACAATAGTGATTTAAACACATCATTATATATTAGTCCCTATACAACTCATATTCATCTGAATGGTTGTTAAAGCTGACAACTACTGCCAGAGCCTGTCGAAGTGTTTGCCTCTTTACAGCAAGGTAATTTCACTAAATCATGTAAATATAATCATGCAGTTTTAGTGGAAGGTGAAATTGGTATAAAATTTGAACTGTCACTATTATCCACTATCCTTTGTTTGTCTTAAAAAATAACCATGTCTGGCAAACCATAGACAGTATATAGTAAGGACACTTATTTAAAGGAGTCCTGATATATTTACATGCCTCTTCCCTTTTTTATATACAATGACTTGAGGATTCAAGAAGAATAAAAAAGCGAAGTGAAAGCTCCTTTGTAAATTCGCTCACTAAAATAACATTTGATCATTTTATATTTTCTTATGACATAAAAGAAAATTCATTGAAAAGCACCGCTTCATAAATTATATTTAAAAAGAAAATAATAAAATGATGTGTGATATGATGTAAATAAACCTGATTACAGTTAAAGTATTTGGTTATAGTTCTGAACCAAGTTATTACGTAACTTTAGGTTAGAAACTTAAACCTTGGTTACTTTTATAAATAAAGGTGTTGCACAAAACAGTATCGCATATTTTTTAAAAAAAACTCAGGATTTTAATTCCAGTAAGATGAAGGTACTTTTAGTAATATTATCAGAAAAAAAGATTTTACAGAAAAAGTTTTTAAATTTTATGATAATTGTTTTGGTCACTGAAATATGCAAGCTCTAAGTATATTGCATACACTTAGAACTTGAAGCAGCCTTAGGGATAAAACCATAAGCCATTAGAGTGTTTTAAAAAAGAGAATACAAAATAACACAGAGTAATACAAATAACAGCAACTCACATTGATGTAGTACTTATTTTATTGAAGGCATTTTGCTAAGGATGAAAGAGTAATATATGTGTGTGTATATTGTAATATGTGTGTATATATATAGTAACATGTATATATAGTAATATATATATTTCATTTCTTTATATGATAGTTGTTATAACACAAAGAATAAATGCTTGATACTCCATTTTCCATGTCATTATTACACATTTCATGTGTATATCAAAATACTTCACGTACCCCATAAATATATACATCTACTGTGCACCCACAAAAATTAAAAATAAAAAAATAGAAAAAAGACATAGGAACATAATAAAAATTGTAAAACAGTCTTGTACATGTTAAATGGTTAAGAAATTCTAAAGAATACAATTGATACAGAAGGCGGGTACGGCAGTACTGGGTAGAGAAGGGTGGGTCCCTGGCTAGGGCTCCATCCTCCGGCTTGTGCCCACAGACCCAGGTGAGGACAGTCATTTCTGTTTTTGTGCCCGAATGTAATGTTGCATTTCCCAAGACCACCCTGGCCTGCTACGCCCCCATCCTGTGCCTATAAAAACCCGAGACCCTAGCGGGTAGAGACACAAGCAGCTGGACGAGAGGAACACATTGGCGGAAGAACACAAGCGGCTAGGTGTCGAGAGAAACACAGCGACAGAGGAGCACACCGACAGGCACTGGCAGACGCTGGCAGGCCATTGACTGGCAGAACGACTTGGAGTTTGGCTGGTGAGGTTGGAGGAGAGAGCCCAGCTGCTGAGAGGCCTGACTCCAGGAGAAAACCACTTTCCCACTTGCTCTTCCTTCTGGCTCCCCGTCCATCTGCTGAGAGCTATGTCCACTCAATAAAACCTTGCGCTCATTCTCCAAGCCCATGTGTGATCCAATTCTTCCAGTACACCAAGGCAAGAATCCAGGATACAGAAAGTCCTCTGTCCTTGCAATAAGGCAGAGGGTCTAATTGAGCTGATAAATACAAGCCGCCTTCAGAGGGCTAAACTGAAAGAGCACACTATAACCTACGCCCACTGGGGCTTCAGCTGTGAACATTCACCCTAAACACTTCCCTGGGGTCAGAGCCCCATAACCTGCCTGTCTGCATGCTCCCGCTAGAGGTTTGAGCAGCGGGCACCAAAGAAGCAAGCCACACCCGTATCACAGGGCCTGTGGGGGATAAAGGAACTTTTTCCATTTCACAATCAATAAGGCAAATTGCTTTAAACAAAAAAGCCCTGTTATACCAATAAGCAAAACATGTTTGAAAATTTTAAACGCCTCATTTAAGATGACGTGACTTATACAAACTTTAATTTAGCTTTGTCAATACCTATAATCTATGCTTTAGACCACTGCTTCTTATTTGCCTAGATTCTTCCTATTTCATACCGATGGTTGCCACCATCTTTTATTTTTTTACCTTAACTTCTAGTTCTTATAACTAATACCCATTAATATTTATTTTGGACTAAAATTGGTTAGTAATTTTGGTCTTTAAATTTGAGAAGTAAATTTGTTTTCCATGTTTCTAAGAGTAATGATTACCTCTGATTATTTCTAAAATTATAGAATGAGGTTGGCTTTGAGTAAAAGAAAAATCAAACATAGCAATGCCTTCAACTGTAAACAGGTTTATTTTGATAAATTTTTTACCATCTTAATCAATCTGGAGGTAAGAAGTCCATAGTTAGAATAGTAATTCTGCTCCAGGACTTTCTCAAGGACCCAGGTTCCCCACAGCTAATCCTCCACCAATCCTGAAACATGACTCTTATCCACGTGATCCAAGATTTTGCATCAACTTTATAGATAGCAGAATGGAAGAACATGGAAGAAAGGGTAACTATATCTTAAAAGTGCTGACAGAAGTCACTTTGGCTTATACAGCTTTGGCCAGAATTTGGTTACATGTTCACATTTAGCTATGAGGATTGTTGGCAAACGTGATTAGCTATGTAGTCTGGGGGTTGTATGTTTTGGTAAAAGTACTTCATATAGAAGAACAAATATTATCTCTGTCACATCTCACAACATACCTGAACTAGGAACTTTAAAAAAGGGATAAGAATTAGAAAATTTCAAAAAAATAATTTATTTGGCAATTATTTTTGTAAATTATTATTTCACAATGTTGACTCAAGCACCTTGAACCTCAAACTCTTGTTCTAATTTTCTTAGTCTACCTTATTGCTCTTTTGGCTGTTGCTGTTCCTTCCTCATTCAAATGAGGTTTAGATTTTTGTCTTAGACAGTTTATCCTGTCTACACTCACTGCCTGGTTACCGTTAGTCCCTGTGGTTTTAAATAATTCATATAAATGGCCATATTTCTATTTCCAGAACTTCTGTCTCTCCTGAACTCTGAAACTATATCTCTGTTTAGTCAATGTTTCTACTTATATGTCTACAGTAAATTAAGCATCACATGTGACATGATGGAACTTACGGTTTCTCTCTTCCTTACATACACCCAATCTTAGTTTGTTTTTCTTATCTTAATATATGGCAAATCCACTCATCTGTTGATAAGGCACATAATTTTGAATACATTTTTACCTCTTTCTTTATACAACACATATCTAAACACATATCTAAATTGTATTAGCTTTACCTTAAATCATTCTATAAATATTTATTTACTAGGCTTAAAATGCTTCCAAAGCCCTACCATTCTACTATCACTCAGGTCTTGTCCATCATGATTTCTCACTTGAAATCTTGGAGTTTCTTTCCTACCGTATTTTTCTCACCTTCTCTGTACTCCTTTGTACTCTATTTCTCCATAGGAAGTCAGAATAATTTTATCTTTATATATAGAGGCCATTATTTCCCTTTGATACCCATTCCCCAGTGAATTTCTGTCTTATTTGGTATAAAATATAAAACGTTAACATTGTGGCTTGCTTCATTTATCATCGTATATCTTACTACACTTTAACTTTAGTACACTGTCCACATTGTTTTTCTTTCCTTCTTCTGCCTTATAGTCTATGTTCTGTTCTCTTTTCCCGGGGGAATCTTCTAGTATTTTGCTGGCTCACTACTCTACTCAATCTGCATCTCCAGTCAAATGTCACTTTCTTGATGGTGTGCTCATCTCTAAGCATCCTATGTAAAAAAGCAACACCTCTTCACCTTCATTATTTTATTCTCATTCTGCTTTTTTTTAAAATTATGACTGAAAGAGTATATAATACTTGTTCATTTAGATAATGTCAACATCCCCCATTATCTAATTTTTACTGATAGAACATCAAAATATAATCATATGATAAATTAACAAATGTTAATCAATTAAAATTGTATCAATATGTTCTCATGTTGCAAAAATAAAAAACAAGTTTAAGTTAACATGATAAAACACCTTTTATAATATAAAATATTTTGAATAAAATTGAATGATATATTTGCTTCTCTAACAATTTCTAAAATATCTATTATTTTCCTTAAAATAATAAACGATATCAGGCATTACCTGTCAGTATCATATACCTGCTCATTTTATGTTTTTTCTTTCAAGTTGCCTTTTCAGTTTGTTTATCAGCAGGATCCTGTTCATGCTAAAATACCCACATTTTTATCTTCATCACCTCTTTACTTCATTGATTCAATGTTGTCCACATCATATTAATTTGGCTATTTTGATATCAATTACCTTTCCTTTGTGAATTTTTACCTTTATGACAGTAAATTCTATGTCAAAATCTCAATTTAAAAGAAAGTTACCCAGTTTCTCTGACCAAGTACCAAACTGCCTGCTGCATCTCTTCACCTGGATGGAAAACAGGAAGCTCACATCCAACATTTTCTCCCCATGAAACTACAGATTCTGTATTTCTATGTCAGTTGTAGAGAAAACAAGTATCCTTATCATTCATGTTAGATTTCTCTTTTTCAAAATTGCAAAGCCATGTGTCTTTTAGGTTAGCATTTTAATGTAGTGTTTAAAAGCACAAGCTTTAGGTTATAACCTCTAGTCAAAATTATGTTTCTACTGCCTTATTTGTATTTATGTGAAGTATTTCACCTCAGCTTCACTTGTTTCCTTAATCTATAACACATGAATATTCATAATATCAAGGGTTTCAAGAGGAGTAAATAAGTTTGTGTGTGTGTGTGTGTGTGTGTCTTCACGCATTCCTGAACAATGTGATATAAAATTTTATGATAGTATTAATGTTGATAAGTATTTTAAAACAATAGATTGTAAGGATATTATTATTATTTGACTTTTCAAACATTATTTTTCACATTCTTATTTTTCTGTTATTTTATCACATACTGGTAAAGTTTTTTATTAGTTACACCTGAAATACTACAGCATCTCCTAATTTATTTTTCTTCTATATCTGTTTGAACTTTCTTGACATAGACACTGAGATGTAATAGTAGTGCAAAATGTTTGTTGTGCAGTAACTCCTATAAAAGATAAAAGGATGTGGGAGAGAGGCAGGAATGAGAAGGTAAATTCCATCTGAGCCCTGGGACAGGAAAGATAGGGAAAAACAGAACTGTGCACATAAAGTCTCCTACAGCCACCCAGATATGGCAAAGTCATGAGCAATGCAACAGGGAGATTTGGAGCAACCATTGTATATGAGTCAAAAATTAGGCAGAAATAGCCTGGTCCTAATAAACCATATTGTTCACTCATGACCCGAGGGCTTTCCAGAAAGAATAAAATTGTTTCTTGAACGCTGTAATATATCGCCAAGACACTGCTGCTGGATACTCTTATCAAACTAGACTCTGACACAGTACATCTTTTTTTTGAAGAATATCTGAGCAACATCTCTTCTTGCCTACCACACCTTCCTAACATCCTGCAGTTCTTTAATACTTCTCTCACGCAACTACTATTGAACTAAAAGGTGACCTTTACAATAATCCATATCAACTAAAACACTTAAATAGCTCCCTATCAAGTAGAATTTAAAATTGATATTCCAAATATGTTAATAAAGAACTCTACTTTTTTGCTCCTATCCACTAAATGGCTTTGACTTTTAATTTGAGCTAAAATAAGTCTAAAATCATTGCTGTTTTTAGTATATCACACTGTTTCAAGCCTACTTGTATTTGGTCTTGGTCTTGTTGTACCTATCCCTTTGTGTTCTCTATTGATTACTACTCATCTCATGAATAATTTTCTCCAATGACTTTACCTCCACAACACCTGACTGCATTAGTCACCCTACTCTGACGTCCACAGTGCCCTGCAGATATTAATGAACAGAGGGAAAATAACTCCATTAAAAGCTATTTCATGTTGTGAAAGTCTCACAAATTTCCTGAAGCAAAGGTCATTACTACCTTTGCAGGAGATGTCCACATGTGGTGTCAGGGAAAAATGTGAAACAAAAAAGCATACCAAGAGCGATTATATGGCACTGACAGATACTTCTAAATACAGAATAGCAGGATGATAATTATTTCTTTGAATTGTAACAGTTCTGTTAAAATAAGTGTGGTTTATAGGGATTTTCCTGCATCTTGATATGCATATCAACAAAGATTTCTAAGAAAATGAACATATCTTTACATTTGATTCTTTCTTTGTGTCATTTTAAGAGAAATAACATTGAATGAAATTTTAAATTTTTACCACAAAGAATTGATTTATTTGTTCTACCTTCTGTGTTTACAAACTGGCTAGCCCCATTAAAAGTGTTGTTTAACAGTCTTTGGCAGGCTGACTGAGAAAAGAATTCCAGTTTTAATGGACAGTAATTTTGCATATGTGCCTGTGGAAGCACTGCAAAAAAAAAAAAAGACTATATCTTAGTAAGTGAAAGTTGCAACAGCATCCTGTTTGCTTATCCACGTGGTTCTTTGGTTCCCAATGTAACCATGGAAGTTTCATCATCAAGAAGAAAAGAACTGTGTTACAATTTAAGAGGTTCCAGAGGCAATGTATGGTCATATTTTGACCTTTTGCCAACTTTACTAATGTAAGAAAACAGACAGAATGGAATGTTTCTACTTGTGTCCATTAGCGGAAGATCAGTGAATGAGAAATGCATGGTATTGAGAGGTGACAACATGCTAGCAGCCCTCCCTTGCTCTCAGCACCTCCTTGGCCTTGGCTCTGGCAGTGCTTGAGGAGCCCTCAGCCCGCAGCTGCACTGTGGGAGCCTCCCTCTGGGCTGGCCGAGGCCGGAGCCAGCTCCCTCTGCTTGCAGGGAGGTGTGGAGGGAGAAGCACGGATGGGAACTGGGGCAGCACAGGGCGCTCCTGGGCTAGCAAGCGAGTTTCAGGTGGCCGTGGGCTTGGCAGGCCCCACATTTGGAGCTGCCAGATGGCACCACCGGCCTGGGCAGTGAGGGGCTTAGCACCCGGGCCAGCAGCTGCAGAGGGTGCACTGGGTCCCCCAGCATTGCCAGCCCGCCCGTGCTGTGCTCAAATTCTCGCGAGGCCTCAGCCGCCTCCCTGCGGGGCAGGACTCAGGACCTGCAGCCCACCATGCCTGAGCCTCCCCCAGCCACCGTGGGCTCCCGTGCAGCCCGAGCCTCCCCGACAGGCACCGCCCCCTGCTCAGCAGTGCCTGGTCCTATTGACCGCCCAAGGGCTGAGGAGTGCGGGCGCATGGCACAGGACTGGTGGGCAGCTCCACCCACAGCCGGGGCCGGGATCCACTAGCTGAAGCCAGCTGGGCTCCTGAGTCGGGTGGGGACTTGGAGGACTTTTATTTCTAGCTGGAGGATTGTAAATGCACCAATCAGCACTCTGTGTCTAGCTCAGGGTTCATGGATGCACCAGTCAGTGCTCTGTGTCTAGCTAATGGTTTGTAAATGCACCAATCAGTGCTCTGTGTCTAGCTAATCTAGTGGGGACTTGGAGAACTTTTGTGTCTAGCTAGAGGATTGTAAATGCGCCAATCAGCACTCTGTGTCTAGGTCAGGGATTGTAAATGCACCAATCAGCACCCTGTTAAAACTGACCAATCAGCTCTCTGTAAAATGGGCCATTCAGCAGGATATGGGTGGGGTCAGACAAGGGACTAAAAGCAGGCTGCCCGAGCCAGCAGCGGTAACCCACTTGGGTCCCCTTCCATGGTGAGGAAGCTTTGTTCTTTCACTCTTCACAATAAATGTTGCTGCTGCTCAGTCTTTGGGTCCGTGCCGCCTTTAGGAGCTGTAACGCTCACTGCAAAGGTCTGCAGCTTCACTCCTGAAGCCAGCGAGACCACAAACCCACCAGAAGGAAGAAACTCCGGACACGTTCGAATATCAGAAGGAACAAATTCCGGACACACCATCTTTAAGAACTGTAAGCTGCAAGGGTCCGCAGCTTCATTCTTGAAGTCAGCGAGAGCAAGAACCCACCAATTCCAGGCACAGTATCTCTTACCATTTGCTTTACTGTTCATTTCATCTTCTAAGTTATTCCTCAAGGGGAGTAACGACTGTGAATTTTGTCACAGAATATGTGTAGACCAGAAGGGACTTGGAGAGACTGTCAATTTCTTGAGCAATTAACTGTTCTAGACGTACCCCAAAAGTAGACTTCTCTAACTATAAACTTTGAGAGGATGGGCACCATGGTTTTTTGTGTTTGTTTGTTTTACTTAGCATTCTATCTGCAGGCACACAGTAGGCAATAATTATTGAATGAACGGGTACGTAAATGAAATAATAAAGTCATCAAAATTTTAGGCACATATTGGACTTCGGAAGCTCTGTGTTGACTTTGGTATTAAATATGCTAGGAATAAGAAGAAATGGTGTTGCAGAAAGACAGAGAAGACAAAAGGACGTATAGCACGGCAATCAATACATATACTTTAGGAATCAAGTAAAACATTTTTTGTGCTCTCAAGGAGGTAATTATGAACTAGACCTCCCAAAAATTGTAACAAGAAAAGGAAAAAGAAATTAAAATTATTATTTTATAAGTTTTAATATATAACACTCATATTGTGATAGATATATATCATAAATTTACCCATTACACACTTCTGTGACAATATTTAGAAACTTTATGTGGGCAACCATCACCACGAATCAATTTTAGAGCGTTCTATACCTTTAATAAGAATTCTTACGTCCATTTACAACTAATCCTCCTTTCTATGCCTAAACCCAGGGTCCCATTAATGTTTGTTTCTTCTAATTTGCCTTTTTCTAAGCATTTCATGTGATTAGAATCAGAACACTATAAACACACAGGTATATTTGTATATATACGTATGAATTTTATAATTTAATATATATACATATAAGTATATTCAGTTAATTCTCATTATTCCAAATAGTTACGGTCTGTAAATTTTCTGTGAACATAGAATGAGTGAATTCTGAACCACTGTTCTTAAGGGAAAGATACACATATAGACAGATGGATCTATCTCACATATATTATGATCTTAACTCCTAAAAAGAACTCATCCTGGTAGATTCTATTGTTTCAGTTTTATAAAAGAGAAAACAAGGTTCACATGCGTTAAGTGATTTCCCTGAGACTGCTCCACTAACAGGTGTCAAGTTAGGTTTCATATTAGTCAGGGTTCTCTAGAGGGACAGAACTAATAGGATAGATAGATATAAAGGGGAGTTTATTAAGTATTAACTCACATGATTGCTGAGTCCCACAATAGGCCATCTGCAAGCTGAGGAACAAGGAGAGCCAGTCCAAGTTCTAAAACTAAGGAACTAGGAGTCCACTGTTGGAGGGCAGGAAGCATCCAGCACAGGAGAAAGATGTAGGCTGGGAAGCTAGGCCAGTCTAATCTTTACAGGTTTTTCTCCCTGCTTTATCTTCTGGCTTTGCTGGCAGCTGATTAGATGGTGCCCACCCAGATTAAGGGTGGGTCTGCCTTTCCCAGTCCTCTGACTCAAATGTTATTCTCCTTTGGCAACACCCTCACGGACACGCCCAGGATTACTACTTTGCATCCTTCAATTCAATCAAGTTGACATTCAGTACTGATCAAAATAGGTTTTATACTTGCTTCACCTGGCCCCAGAGCCAGAGATTCTTACATTACCCTACACTTCTCCTCCTATCTCCATCCTCAGGTCATCTCTGCAAAAATGTGGAGACAAGAAGCCATAGCAATGCCTTGTTCCATTTCAGCTGAGAATTATTCACCATTTGACGAGATAAATTTCAAGATGGTAATACACATATATAATCTATATATGGTCAATTCTCATTACTCATATATTTCATATTTATAAATTTCACCACTCATTACAATTTATTTTTAAGCCCCAAATGAATATTCAGGGCACTCTTGCAGTCATTTGTGGATATGTCCAGAGCAGTGAAATATTTGAGTTGCCAGACATGCCCTTTTCCACCTGAGGTAACACAGTGTGACACTTTTTTTTGTTTTAGATCTCATATTCAAAACAGCTGTCCTTTTTGGAGTCTGTTTAGTGCCATATTTTCCACATGTATGTGCTTTTTTGTTGTTGTTGTTGTTATTTCACTGTCTATATTGGCCCCCAAGAGTAGCACTAAAATACTGTCTAATGTTCCTCAGCACAAGAAAGCTGTGGTATGTCTTAGGGAAAAAAATTTGTGTGTTGGATGAGCTTTGTTCAAGCATGAGTTAGAGGTGCTATTGGCTGTGAGTTTAAGGTTAATTAATTGAGCCTATCTAGAAAGAAGAGGAAATTCACAGATTTCTATACGAGGCTGCTCTATAAAGTGCTAAAGTAACATCTATAGTGAATTATGAGGTTATGAAAAAGATAGGAAAGTGGCCAAATTTGTGTGCTCCTAAGAGAAAGACCAATACTAAAATATGTCATGGACAGCATTAAGGAGTGGACCCAAGGTCATTCCTGCTGGATGCCTCAATATTCTGGCATGTGTCCTCTTATCCTCTAGTAATTTACACTGGATTTCTCACCTCATGTTATCAAGTTTCCAAGAACATGAGAACAGAGGCTGCATGGACTCTGAATTCCTAGGCTCTGGAACTCATACCACCTCTCCTCTGCCACATCATATTGGTCAAAACAAGTTTCAAGATCTGCCCAGATTCAAAAATACAAATAACTATTTCTTGATAAGGAGAATGAGAAGTGATATGTTTCAATAATGTTTGGACATAAAAGGATGTATTCCCTGAGGGCCATTGTGGTAATCATTAACTACACTGGGCCCCCTTCTCCATGTGCTGTGAAAACGACGCAATAATTTCTCATTCCATCTGAAAACATGCTGCAAGCAATGCACACTGCGACTATGTGAACTAATGTGAATCTTAGGTCTCTCTGAAATCAAGATAACCTAGGTTCTTATCTTTAATTTATAATATAAAGTGACATCTAACTTAATTAGATACTTCAGGCTATGAAACATGCAAATTCTCTTTTTCTCGTTATTAAATTATTAAATCTCTCATGTATGTCTATACATATAATGTGCATATATATGCATTATATATACAGAAAAAAAGTAAGCTAAAACTTTGACTCCAAAACAAAAACACTGAAAAGACCTCTATTAAACAGAATATATAAATCACTGATTAAAAACGTACCACAAATACAGTTAGTCATGGAAGTATTTATATAAAAAATATTATAAAAATGATTAAAAGAAAGATATTCCTCAATGCATTCTATGAGGTAAGTATATTCATAATACCAAAATAATAAAAATACAATAAAATAAAAAATTTAAATCCAGTTGTAGGCATAAATGTAGATGCAAAAACTTGTACACAAAAAATTTCAAGCTATTATAAATACAGTGGTATATAAAAGCATATTCTTTCAGAAATGATGTGGCTTATTCTACAAAACCAAGGATTATTTTACACAGAAAAATCTATAAATGCCATTTACCACATTAACAAATAAAAGAGAAACACATTGATGGAGGAAAATTTTATTTAGTACAATTTACATCTATTTATATATTTTTAAAATATTGGTCTTAGTAAACTAGCTATATCAAGGAATGTTGTTTCACAAAAACTGCAAAAATTATGGCCACAACTTAGACATGGACTTCATAACTTTAAAAAAAAAATTAACTCAAATATAGAGCATAAACCTAAATGCAAAATGTGAAAAAACAAATCTTCCAGTAGCAAATGTAGGAGGAAAAAATCTATTTGATAATTGGTTTTGTGATGAGTTTTTAAATAAAATAACCAAATGCACAATACATAAAAATAAAAATTGATTTATAGGAATTTACTAATGTTAAAAATATTCTGCTTTTCAAAAGTCATTGTTCAGTCAATATAAAGACAATTCACATTCTCGGAGAAAATAGCTGAAAAATGAATATTTGATAAATATCTTGTATCCAAATATACAAATAATTCTTAAAACTAAATAACAGGAAAAAGAACAATAGACAATCAATATGAAGTGACACCTCACCCAAATAAAAAAAGTACACATATGCAAATCAGAACTGATTATCAAATCAAGTGTTATTAGGCAATTTTAAATTAAAACTTTGAGATACTTACAAATACTTATTCTAAATAGCCAAAATACAAAAATCCAGATTGTTAGGGTTTTGTATTTTGGCTATTTGGAGTAAGTATTTGTCAAATTCTGGTGAGCATAAAGAACAACAGAAACTCTCACTTATTTTTGGTGGGAATACAAAATGGCACTGCCTATTTAGAACACAGTATGATAGATTCCTACAAAGTAAAACATAGTCTTATTTTGTTATCTAGCTGTCACACTCCTAGGTATTTATCCAAGTGATTTGAAAACATGTCTACCCAAAAAACCTCCACATAAATGTTCACAGAAGGTTTATTCTTCATGGCCATAAACTGGAAACAGCTAAGATGTTCTTCAATAACTAAATTGTGTTTAAAAATCTGTGTGATATCCATATGATGGAACTATAAAAATAATGAGTTATCAAGCTACTCAATGACATGATGAATGTAAAATGCATATTGCTAAGTGAAAAAAGCCTGTCTGAGAAAAATATATACTGTATGATTCCAATTCTATAACAGTCTGGAAGAGACAAAACTCTAGAGACAAGAGAAATACCTATGCTCGCTAAGAGTTGGGGAGAAAAGGACTGAATAGATGAAACACAGGAATTATTTTTTAGAGAGGTTAATTTCTTTTTTTTTTTAGTTTCAACTTTTATTTTAGACACAAGAGATGCATGTGCAGATTTGTTACATGGGAACATTGAGTGATGCAGAGGTTTGGAGTACAGCTTTTATCACCCAGTAGTCAGCATAACACCTGACAGGTAGTTTTTTAACCCACCATCCTCCCCTAACCTTCTAGTAGTCCACAGTGTCTATTCTTCTTATAATTATGCCCATGTGTGCTCAATGTTAGCTCCTACATATAAGTAAGAACATATGGTATGTAATTTTCTGTTTCTGTGTTTATTTGCTTAGGATTTTATGGCCTTCAGCTCGATCCATTTTGCTGCCAATGACATGATTTATTCTTTTTTCATGACTGTGTAGTATTCCATTATGTTTATGTGCCACATATTCTTTATTCAACCTACCATTGTTGGGCACCTGGGTTGATTCGATATCTTTGTTATTTTTACTATAGCACAACAATGAACATACAAGTGCATGTGATTTTTTGGTAAAATAACTTATTTTCTTTTGGGTATATACTCAATAATGTGATTGCTGGGTCAAATGGTAGCTCTGTTTTAATATTTTTGAGAAATCTCCAGACTGCTTTCCATAGTGGCTGGGCTAATTTACATTCCAACCTATAGTGCATTATAAAGCCACACACTTACAACCATCTGATCTTTGACAAGGGTGACAAAAATAAGCAAAGGAGAAAGGACTTCCTATTCATTGAATGGTGTTGGGATAATTGGCTAGCCACATGCAGACAATTGAACTGGACACTTACATTTTGCCATATACAAAAATTTATTCAAAATTAATTAAATATTTAAATGTACATCCTCAAACTATAAAAATTCTGGAAGACAACTAGAAAATACTTTTCTCAACATAAGCCTTGGCAAAGAATTTTTGGCTAAATCCCCAAAAGCAATCACAACAAAACCAAAAATAGACAAGTGGGACCTAATTAAGCTAAAGAGCTCCTGCACAGCAAAGGAAACTGTCAAGAGAGCAAAGAGACAAGCTATAGAATAGGGAGAAGATTTTCACAAACTATGGATCTAACAAAGGCCTAATATTTAGAATCTATAGGAAACTTAAATCAGTGAGGACAAAACAAATAACCCCATTGCAAAAATGGGCAAAGGACATGAACAGACACTTCTCAAAAGAAGACACTCAAGTACACACAAACATTAAAAACTGCTCAGCATCACCAATCATCAGAGAAATGCAAATCAAAATCACAGTGAGATACCATCTCACACCAGTCAGAATGGCTATGATAAAAAGTCATAAAACAACAAATGTGACCAATGGAACAGAACAGAGCCCTCAGAAATAATGCCACATATCTACAACAATCTGATCTTTGGCAAACCTGACAAAAACAACAAATGGGGAAACGATTCCCTATTTAATAAATGGTGCTGGGAAAACTGGCTAGCCATATGTAGAAAGATGAACCTGGATCCCTTCCTTACACCTTATACAAAAATTAATTCAAGATGGATTAAAGACTTAAACGTTAGACCTAAAACCATAAAAACCCTAGAAGAAAACCTAGGCAATACCATTCAGGTCATAGGCATGGGCAAGGACTTCATGTCTAAAACACCAAAAGCAATGGCAACAAAAGCCAAAATTGACAAATGGGATCTCATTAAACTAAAGAGCTTCTACACAGCAAAAGAAACTACCATCAGAGTGAACAGGCAACCTACAGAATGGGAGAAAATTTTTGCAATCTACTCATCTGACAAAGCGCTAATATCCACAATCTACAATGAACTCCAACAAATTTACAAGAAAAAAACAAACAACCCCATCAATAAGTGGGCAAAGGATATGAACAGACACTTCTCAAAAGAAGACATTTATGCAGCCAAAAGACACATTAAAAGCTCATCATCACTGGCCATCAGAGAAATGCAAATCAAAACCACAATGAGATACCATCTGACACCAGTTAGAATGGCGATCATTAAAAAGTCAGGAAACAATAGGTGCTGGAGAGGATGTGGAGAAATAGGAACACTTTTACACTGTTGATGGGACTGTAAACTAGTTCCACCATTGTGGAAGTCAGTGTAGTGATTCCTCAGGGATCTAGAAATACCATTTGACCCAGCAATCCGATTACTTTGGGTGTATACCCAAAGGATTATAAATCATGCTGCTATAAAGACACATGTACACATATGTTTATTACGGTGCTATTCACAATAGCAAAGACTTGGAACCAACCCAAATGTCCAACAATGATAGACTGGATTAAGAAAATGTGGCACATATACACCATGGAGTACTATGCAGCCCTAAAAAATGATGAGTTCATGTCCTTTGTAGGGACATGGATGAAATGGAAACCATCATTCTCAGCAAACTATTGCAAGGACAAAAAACCAAACACTGCATGTTCTAACTCATAGGTGGGAATTGAACAATGAGAACACATGGACACAGGAAGGGGAATATCACACACCAGGGCCTGTTGTGGGGTGGGGGTAGGGGGGAGGGATAGCATTAGGAGATACACCTGATGTTAAATAACGAGTTCATGGGTGCAGCACACCAACATGGCACATGTATACATATGTAACTAACCTGCACATTGCGCACATGTACCTTAAAACTGAAAGTATAATTAAAAAAAAAAAACGACAAATGCTTCCAATGCTGAGGAGAAAAGTATTCTTTATGAAACTCTTATTGCAGATATGTAACATCATGCCATTGCCAAAGCTCATTGAAATATTCAGCATAAAGAGTGAACCTTAATGTATGCAAATGGAAAAATATTATTTAGGCAGTTTCCTAGCATGGGCATCAGAATGTTAAAAAAAAAATTGTATTACAAATGTATTTAACAACCTCATTAAAGGGGGTAGAGGAAAATGTACTGACCTAAATAGCAATGTAAATAAATGAAATCTTTCAAACTATAGACAACGGAAATTGTACACAAGCACCTTAATCTATTTGATAATGACATTTGCACAGGAGTACAGGTTAAACATTTCGACACCGCTTTATGTCTGTGTAGAAATTGGACAATTGAGTAAATGAATGGTAGAGAGTGAGAGCCAGTTTTATTATATTTGGACTGGGCATTTGTACATAAGCATGGGGTGGAGGCTGTGAGGACCCATGGAGTAATGGATTAGAGTTGGAAAAATCAGGATGAACTCATGTATACAGATCGTTACATTAAGAAATTTTCATAGTTATATTACATACACATAGGTTATCAACATACATAATTCTCAATGTGACCAAGTAATTGAGATGCATTTGAGCTCATTTCTCCCCAAAATTTATTAAATTGTCCTAGTCTTTACCATCTGATTATTCATATTTCATATATATATACATATATGTACATATATATATGCACATGTAGTTTGTCTCTAGTATGAGAACCTCCTCTCTGTCTTTTGTTTATTAGTGTATTGAAAGACAGTGCTCCCTAGGATAGTATAAATAATCTAGACCTGAGGGCACATGTTGCCTTTACTTTACCATATTTTTGCTGTATGTATGTCTCTATGGATGATATTTAAACTTTTAAAGATTTATTATTTTTAATGGGACAATAATTACCATACTGATAATAATAACGCACATTATCATTTCACCCAATCATTGTTGCTCATCCATTATATAACAGACGTTATCTGTGACTCTAAGATAGATAAAGAATTAAGATATGGATCTCATTTTTGGGTTGTTTGTTGATAAAGACAGGTATGTGTATTTATTACTGCAATCCAGCAAATCTAAGTTTCCAGGGATCATGACACAATAATTGTACTTAATAGTGAGGAAAAAAAAAGATACTGCCAATTAAAACTGTGACTTGATGCTCTTATCACATCAGTTATAACACACATCCAGATTTTTATGGTATTATAATGTGAAAAATATACATTTAGAATTTTTGAAATATGAAACTAGCACCAATAAGTGTTCTATCAAACTATAGCCATAGGACAAAGTGAGACTAGAAATAGGTAAAGCTGACTTTGCTTAGGAGAGTGGAGGAGGGAATATTTAAGCTATCTCATAAAAAGTAAGTAGTATTTAAGATGTGTCATAAGGAATACTTAGGGATCTTTATGGCAGCATGTTTAAGTAAAGAAAATAATCCTTACTCTTTTGTGCCCAAATTCTTTTTTCTTTTAACTTTTAAGTTAGGTGGTACATGTGCAGTTTTCTTGTGTAGGTAAACTTGTGTCATGGGGATTTGTTGTGCAGATTATTTCATCACACGGGTGTTAAGTCTAGTACCCCTTAGTTATTTTTTCTTATCCTTTCCCTCCTTCCTCCTTCCACCCTCTGATAGGCCCCAGTATGTGTTTTTCCCTTCTATGTGTCCATGCATCCTCATCATTTAGCTCCCACTAATAAGTAAGAACATGCGATATTTGGTTTTCTGTCCCTGTGTTAATTTGCTAAGGATAATGGCCTCCAGCTTCATCCATGTCTCTACAAAGGACATGATCTCTATAATCCTACAGTGATACAAAAGTAAAAAGTATTATTACAATCATGATTTGCATTCATGCATTTGACGTTACTGAGTGCTACTCTATGCCTGCCGTAATAATTCTACTTTTATCTCCGCAGACTGTAGTTTTAATAGCAATCAGATTATTTTATCTGTTTCTTGTCCGTTCTGTAGACTATACTTTTTAACCTCAGAGAGATAAATTTGTATCTCTCGTCTCTGTTGTACCTGTTGTAACAGTTTTTAAACTACCATCAGCTACTAGCTTTCGAAGTTGACATTTCATACTTTTGTTGTTGTTGTTGTGGCACTGAAGTATTTCTCTAGCAATTTCATGTAGACATGCCATAATTTAATTCTTATGCTGAAATTCCCTAGACAATTTTCTACCATTCTATTCCTATAATGTAAAACTAATTTACTCAAAGAGTATTACAACAAATATACTATAGATGAAGGATTCCCTCAACACCCTCCCCCCCATCTTCTGTGCCTCAGTTGGAAATTTTCTGCCAGAATTTTATGTGGAACTCAGGCATATTAATTATACTGGTGCAATAAGTATCACATGTGATTTTCATAACCTTGAATTAGATCAAGAGCAACAGCTAATTTCTTA
The DNA here is from genome assembly GCF_029289425.2 of Pan paniscus. Taxonomy (NCBI): domain Eukaryota; kingdom Metazoa; phylum Chordata; class Mammalia; order Primates; family Hominidae; genus Pan; species Pan paniscus. The sequence goes on along the minus strand of NC_073264.2, from coordinate 44,270,297 downwards.
TGTTCATCTATATCTATTCGTATATACTGTCCACTTATTTTTTTAAGAAAAAAATTACCTTCTGAGTGTAGACTTAGTTAATACTTAAATTACTTTCCCCAAAATATTTTATTGATGCACAAGAAAAAAGGGAGAAGAATTGCTAATTGGGAACAAGTAACTATAATAGACATGCCAACAGAAAAGTCATAGCATCTATTGATGAAAAAAACCCATGTTATTCTTATGCATTTGAAACGATTTACAATTAACATAAAAATGTGATTTAAAATCAGTATATAAAGCAGATTTGAAGAGACATTTTTAAATCATGATACAATGTCAACAGTATGCAAAGTTACTTCATTGAAAATCTCCTTCAAAAACTTTAATAGGAATTTCTTTCCAATTCTCACTGAGAAGATAATGACTAATTTTCATGTTAATGCTATGACCCTGATAAAGGGCAATTATCTATGAAAGCCAATCAAATATTCATTAAAGCTGAATAAATTTGTTATTTAACTTAACTGCCTTTTTTGAATCCTAAAGGCCAAATTTAAAATGATCTTATCAGGGTATTTTACTGCATCAGCTGACCCATGTTTTAAGGTGTTCTCTCTATATATACTCTAATATAAAATCTTAAACACTGTTATTTTAACTTCTAGATCAAATTTACATTAAATGGTCATAATCAATATGATGTATGAGAGCATAAAAATCCAAAATGCAACTATAGTAATAACAGTGAAGTAAAATTTGATACACTACCTCCTGGCTGGTCATGCACAAAGAAAGATGGTATTTAAGCAGTTGCTAATAAAATCAGCTGAAGCAGGTCCTCAAATAGGCTGATTACGCCTTGTGATAAGCTGATAAAATGGAGAAGTAAACGAACCTGCATGTATGATATGCTTGTAACTACATAATAATATATCCAAAGAGTCACAGGAATAAGAGATTGTATGTCATTTTTTCCCCTCTGAGTTAACTTGCACGTCAGATTTTCTTTCTAAAGAATAGCAAATATAGAATTTCTTCTTGAAGCCAAACTATATGAAATCTTGAAGTGAATTTTTCTGTGGAAAATTTAAAAGTGGTTGCTACAAAGTATACATCTTTGATAAATTTGTTCAGTTTTCTTTTATATATTTTTAAAAACCTCCTTTGACATGTATACCTGTGAACCCATAACCTATCTTAAAATGTAGAACATTACTATTGCTTTGCATATATTCCTGTTATCTTTCACTTGCTCATCTTCTCTTCCTCTAAGTCAGAGATAAACACCAGCTGGAATTCTGTGTTAACCATTGCTTTTGAAAAAATTGTTTTACTGCATGTATTTCTAAACAACAAGCCGTTGATGTGTATTTGTTTATCAATTTTGGAGAAACTGTATCACAGTATGTAGTATTTTAAACTTTCATATTTCATAGAAAATAAAATTTCCAAGATTAATCTATATTGAATATGCTCCTTCATATATGTGGGTGTTCTTTCACATATTTAAATTTTTTAACATAATGGATGGGCAATATTAAACATTTTTGTTATTGGTATATTTCACTATTTAAAATGCAATCATATGGTTGTACAACTAATCTCCAGAACTCTTTTCATTTTGACAGACTGCAACTTTATACCCAATAAAAAATTCCCCCTACTGCCTCTCCCTTATCCCCAGCAACCACCATTCTTTTTTGGTTTCTATGAATATCTCTACTCTAGGTACCTCATACAAGTGGAATCATATAGTATTTGTCTTTGGGGGACTGGCTTATTTGATGTAGGATAATATCCTCCTCAAGATTCATCCATAATGTATCATGAGTTAGAATTTTCTTTATTTTTAAGGCTGAATACTATTCCATTGTGTGTATATACCACATTTTATCTATTTGTCCATTGATAGACACTTAGCTTGCTTCCACTTTTAGCATAGTATAAATAATTTTGCTATGAATGTGGATGTACAAATATTTCCTCAAGACCCTGCTTAAAATTCTTTTGTGTATATATCCAGAAGTATAATTGAGAAATCATATGGTACTTCTATATTTAATTTTTTAAGGTTCCTCCGTACTGTTTTCCGTTACAGCTGAACTATTTAGAGTTCTAATTTTTCTATGTCCTTTTCAATACTTGTTTTCTGTTTTATTGTGTTTTGTCTTGCTTGGATATTAGTCATCATAATGGGTAGGAAGTATGTCATTATGATTTTCATTTGCATTTTCCTAGTGATTAATAATGTTGAGCATGTTTTAATATGCTTGTGGCCTTGATATATCTTCTTATGGAGAAATGTGTATTCAATTACTTTACCCATTTTTAAAATTGTATTGTTTGTTTTCATGTTATTGAGTCATAGTTTTTTTATATATTATGGATATTAATTCTTTATCAGATATATGATTTGGGAATATTTTATTCTGTTTTACAGGTTGACATTTTATTACCTTGATCTTGTTAAATATATTAAATATTTCAAATGGTTACAAAATAAATTTGTTTTATATTTTAGCAATCAGGGTATGGTGCATATATTGACAGTGCAGTTTTCAGTGCAGTTTTCACATTTAAGATGTTGTATATTTGCATTTTATTTTTGTCTAATTATGTTACCTAAGTCCTCTGAAATAATATTAGTTAGAAACGTGATAACAATAAACCTTATGTTTTACTGATCATAAATAAATATTTCAAACATTTGTCTTCAATGAATATTATTTTTCCAACAGATGCAGGATTACTGAAAAAGTGTAAACTTATTAAAGAGAGTTCTCATATACCCTGCACTTATTTACCCTCATTAATAACAAATTACTATGTATAATTTTTTGAATTAAGAAAAAAATGTTAATATATTATTATTAACTAAAGTTCCTACTTTATTCATATTGACTTAGTTTTTATCATTTATTCTTTCTTTCTGCTTCAGAAATCCATCCAGGATAGCACATTACATTTAGCTGTCATGTTTCCTTAGGCTTGTTTTATCTATGCCAGTTCTCAGATTTTCCTTGATAGTCCTTAGACTGACTTACCTTGAAGGTTTTGAGGGATTCTGGGTAGATACTTTTTATGGGAATTTTCTATTTGAATTTTTTCCCAATATCTTCATCATAATTGGAATGGTGTTATTGGTTTTTGAGTGAAAGTCCACAGAAGTAAGTATAAACCATTAAATCAAAGGAATATACCGTTAACTAGACTTATCGCTGTTGACATTGACCTTGGTTACCTGGCTGAAGTGTTTGTGAAATTTTTTCAATGTAAAGTTACCCTCCACCTCCCTTTTCATTCTGTGCTTTTGGAAAAAAAAAACACTAACTAAAATCCACACTTAAGTTGTGAGAGGTTATGATCTATTCCCTTTAGGATAAATTATGTACATGTATTTTTTGGAAAACTTATGCATGAAAGATTTATCTGTTCTCACCCATTTATTTACTTCATAAATCTATTATATATAGATTATATATAGATACTCATATACATTATATATAATCTATTATATATAGATTGTATAGATATATATAAAGAGATTATGTAGATTATTTATATTGGTATATATATCAGTATGAACTCATGGATATTTATTTATATTTTAAATTAGAATTTAATACTACTTTATTTTATTCCTCAAATTCTTACAGTGTTGGTTATCAGGAGCTTTTTCATTAGGCTCTTTTATCCTTTTGATATATCACCATCAGTGTGTCTGTCTGTGTGTATGTGTTTTGAGCTCTGTATTATCCTGTGCCACTATGAGAAGCTCTAGGCCCATTTTGTAGTTTTCCTTCCACAGTCAGACTCAACCCTTTCTCCAAGGAGTATCCTCTATTGGAGAACTGCATTAGAAACTATGACCTTGATGCAAAGTATGATCATTACCACTGGGTTTCATTGCTTCTAGCAATGAAAAGAGGACATTATTAATTGTTATATGAGTACAACATTTATAAATGAGAACTGACTCAGACACATGTATATGCTTGTGTGTATGTGTGTGTGTATGCATGTGTCTGTGTTTATGTATCTCTATCCTCACTCAGGATACTTCAGTATGTCAGAGAAATAATAGAAAAAAATTTTATATACATGTTTTCTCCATTTCTACATTGATCACTTTATTAGGGATCTTATAAGCATTAGACGTTTTAAAACAACTTTATTGAGGTATAATAAAATGTACCCATTTAAAGAGTACAAATGAAGTTCTTCTATAGATGTGTTGATTTGTGAAATTATTACCACAATAAATATACAAAACATTCTTATTACTCCCATTTACATTATATTCATTCCTTCATTGATATGGATTAGCTCTGTGTCCCCACCCAAATCTCAGCTTGAATTGTAATAGTCTCCATGTATTTTGGAAGGGACCTGCTGAGAGGTAATTGAGTCATGGGAGGAGGCTTTTCCTGTGCTGTTCTCATGATAGTGAATAAGTCTCATGAGATCTGATGGTTTGATAAAGGGGAGTTTCTCTGTACATGCCTTCTTGCCTGCCACCATGTAAGATGTGCCTCTACTCTTTCTTCGAATTTTGCCATGATTGTGAAGCCTCCCTAGCCAGGTGGAACTGTGAGTCCATTAAACCTCTTTTTTTAAAATAAATTACCCAGTTTCAGTTATGTCTTTATTTGCAGCATGAGAACAGACTAATACAGTAAATTGGTACTTGTTGAGTGGGGTACTGTTGTAAAGATACCTGAAAATGTGGAAGCAACTTTGGAGCTGGGTAACAAGGAGAGGTGGGAACAGTTTGGAGGGCTCAGAAGACAGAACATATAGGAAAGTTTGGAACTTCCAAGAGATTTGGAGAGCTCAGAAGACAGGAAGGTGTGGGAAAATTTGGAACTTCCTGGAGACTTGTTGAATGAATTTGACCAAAATGCTGATAGTGATATGGAAAATAAAGTACAGGTTGAGGTGACCTCAGATGGAGAAGAACTTTTTGAGAACTGGAGGAGTGGTGACTCTTGTTATGCTTTAGCAAAGAGACCGGTGGCATTTTGCCTCTTCCCTCGAGATTTGCCAAACTTTTAACTTGAGAGAGATAATTTAGGGCATCTGGCAGGAGAAATTCCTAAGCAGCAAAGCATTCAACATCTGACTTGCATGCTATGAAAAGCATTCAGGTTTATATATTCACAAAGATATAGTTTGAAATAGGAACTTATGTTTAAAAGGGAAGCAGAGCATAGAAGTTTGGGAAATTTGCAGCCTGATGATGCAATAGAAAAGAAAAACTCATTTTCTGAGGAGAAATTCAAGCTGGCAGCAGAAATTTGCATAAAAAGAGGAACCAAATGTTAATCGACAAGACAATGGGGAAAATTTCTCCAGGGCATGTCAGTCCTACAAGGCACCTCCTCTCATCACAGGCCTGGAGGCCTAGGAGGAAATAATGGTTGTGTGGGCCTGGCCCAGGTCGCCCCTGCAGTGTGCAGCCTAGGGACTTGGTGCCCTACATCCCAGCCACTCCCCAGCCATGGCTAAAAGGGGCCAAGGTACTGGTTGGGCTGTGGTTTCCCAAGCCCCAAGCATTGGAAACTTCCATGTGATGCTAAGCCTGCAGGTGTACAGAAGTCAAGAATTGAGGTTTGGGAACCTCTGCCTTGATTTCAGAGGATGTATGGAAATGCCTGGATGTCCAGGTAGACATTTGCTATAGGGGTGGGGCCCTCATGGAGAACCTCTGCTAGGGAAGTGCAGAAGGGAAATGTGGGGTTGTAACCACCACCAAGAGTCCCCAGCGGGGCACTGCCTCCTGGAACTGTGAGAAGAGGGCCACCATATTCCAGACCCCAGAATGGTAAATCCACTGATAGCTTGCATGGTATGCCTAGAAAAGCTGCAGACACTCAGTGCTAACCCCTGAAAGCAGCTGGGAGGGAGGCTGCACCCTGCAAAGCAACAGGGACAGAGCCTCCCAAGACTGTGGAAACCCACCTTTTGCATCAGCATGGCCTGGATGCGAGACATGGAGTGTAAGGAGATAGTTGCAGAGCTTTAAGATTTGGCTGTTGACTGGATTTTGGACTTGCGTGGGGCCTCTAGCCCCTTTGTTTTGGCCAATTTCTCCCATTTGCAATGTGTGTATTTACCCAATGCCTGTATCCACATTGTATCTAGGAAATAATTAATTTGCTTTTGATTTTACAGGCTCATAAGTGGAAGGGACTTGCCTTGTCTCTGATGAGGCTGTGGACTATAGACTTTTGAGTTTATGCTGAAATGAGTTAAGACTTTGGGGAACTATTGGGAAGGCATAATTGGTTTTGAAATGTGAGTATATGAGATTTGGGAAAGGCCAGGGGTGAAATGGTATGGTTTGGCTCTGTCCCCACCCAAATCTTACCATGAATTGTAATAATCCCCACATGTCATGGGAGAAGCTTGGTGGGAGGTAATTGAATTATGGGAACAGGATTTTCTCATGCTCCTTTCATGTTAGGGAATAAATCTCATGAAATCTAATGATTTTACAAAGGGAGTTCCCTTGAACATGCTCTATTGCCTGCCACCATGTAAGATGTGACTTTGCTCTTGCTTCACCTTGATTGTGAGGCCTCCCCAGTCATGAGGAACTGTGAGTCCATTAAACCTCCACCTCCTGGGTTCAAGCGATTCTCCTGCCTCAGCCTGCCAAGTAGCTGGGACTACAGGTGCATGCCACCATGCCCAGCTAATTTTTCTATTTTTAGTAGAGACTGGGTTTCACCATGTTGGCCAGGATGGTCTCGATTACTTGACCTCATGATCTGCCCACCTCGGCCTCCCAAAATGCTGGGATTACAGTCATGAGTCACTGCGCCTGGCCAGTATGCTCAATTTCTATGTTTATTCCATATAAATGTAAACATCTATTGTATGGGACGATTGGGCTGGTTTCATTAACATGATCCCACATGCTTTTCATTTTCTATAAATGTCTCACAATTTATTTCTGCTTATCATTATTTTATTCTAACACTATTTCACATTTATTTTTATATTAATTATGTATTGTTTATCATAAGTTTGGGGGGATTAGCAAAAATGTGTTTGGTATACTCCACATGTTTTAATCTATTCCACATAAAGTATTTTATATACTAGATAAATGTTGTGGGAAACTTGACAATACATAGTATTTTTCTAAGAGAAGAGTGGTGGGAGATAGAGAATGACATATTTGTGACTAGGAAACCATTTTAGGTATGAAATGGTTAAGACTTGTACCTGACCCACAGCTGTAGGTGGGTCAAGGCAAATGACTTTCAAACACTTGTAGGTTAAAATTTGTGCATGGGTAATAAAGAAGTTTCAAGGCATACATTTAGCAGACTGAAACATTGTTTCATTTTTATTTTAGATAACAAAGAAAAAATTAGAAGTCTTATTTTAGTTTTTTGTTTTGTTTTGTTTTGTTTTGTTTTGTTTGAGATGGAGTCTCACTCTGTCACCCAGGCTGAAGTGCAATGGCATGATCTCAGCTTACTGCAACTTCCGCCTCCCCAGATCAAGCGATTCTCCTGCCTCAGCCTCTTTTTGTAATGTAACTCTGTAGTCCCAACTATAGTTATCAGCTGAGACTACAGAGTTACATTACAAAAAGTTATTTTTTGAGTGATTTATGGTATTATAATTAATACCATAATTGGTGTGGTTCAATAGGAATTTTGGACTGGGGGGAGAAAAGAAGAAAAAGGTAGAGAAAATGAAAACCAGGAAAAAAGAGAAAGTAAATCAAGCTACATATTGGGACCTTCACTGAGAGGGTTATTTTGTGGAGTCTAATAAAGGAATATAAAAGGAAATGTACTACAGGCATGGGGAACTTAGAAAGCATGTTGCACCTATTTTCAATATTTTCCTGATTTTACAACGTGCTTCTTAAAATGCATTTAAAAAACATAAAATCTTAAACATTTTTAAAAAACATCTAAGAACAATTTTCCCTTAATATATGCCATGTCACACTTCATGGAAACTAGTGCTTCACAAGTGATTAGCGACCTAATGCAAATATGCTAAAGAAGAGTTACTTAATAACACATGGCCCATCTTAGCTGATTACTTAATTATATTTAGGAGAGGCAGATGTTTCTTGATGACTCTCAAACAGAGTATGTTATTTTTATTTGATGTTTCTCAATCTCTTTTTACTACTAAGCAATTTGATATGCTTTGTATTTAAGGTGGTAGTTACATAATATGTAATATTTTCACAATAAATATCTGAATATTAGAATTAAAATGAATAATCTATGATAATTATGAAACATTTCACCAAGTATTAAAATAGTAAAATAAATTAATTAAATGATTATGGATCTTAACATTGTTGAGAGAGAGTAAAAAAGACTTACATATACTGAAACAAATCCTCTTCAACAATATACTTAAGTGAGATATCAAGCACCAAGGTAAAATATTTCAGATTCTTGTTATTTATTATTTAAAAATATCTAAATCTTAGTTTAAAATATTTCAAATGTGAAAAAATGTTGATTTTATCATTTTTATATCTGTTTATCTTTTGGAAAATTAAATAACTGAACAATGAAATTATAAATATTTAAATGCTGATGACTCATGATATTTTAAGACTTTAGGATGTGTAGCATCACTCATTAGGAGAACTTGTTGAAGGATATCCCATCATAAAAGTCTTGGTAGACTGCTCTATTAATGATTAAATGTTCCTTCAGCATAGAATCAGCCTGACGAGTTTTTTGGAAGGCATGATTATCCCAATCATTGTTCTGTTTGTTTTGAGGTTTCCCCTCTAGATACCATGGTTTCCACTGTTCATGCTCTGATGAATCACAAGTCTCATTTGTCTTTTCCAGCTTCCCATGTTCTGTTTCTATTAATATCTCTCATCTGCTATCATTTCTTGTTAAAAATTCATCCTGTGTGTGGACTGAAACATGGGGATAAGGTAGAGGTATTACTTTCCATATGGCAATTACTTTTAAATAAGTGATGTTTCCTAATAAAACATAAAGTTTGATAACTTAGGATGAACTGAAACGCTAGTATTTACAATTTTATAAATGCTCTGCCACATACAATGGCTCCACTTTGTAATAATTCTGGTGAAAAACAAAAAATAAAATTCATAAGACAGCCTGGCTAATGGTTCTTAAAGTCATAATCATAAGATTTCAGAGTGTTGACTGAGTCAACAGAAAGAAAGAATAAATATTTGTTTCTTCATATAAAGAGTAGATAAGTAGTTATTGTAGTATAGAGGCCATTTTGTCAATATATCAAATTCATGCAGTCATATTTAAATATTTCTTAATTCAATTTCTTAAATGGATTTTGGTATATAATATTTCTTAATATTAGAAACTAATCATAAGCAAAATAATCATAGATGATCTCTTTATTTTCTCTAACTTTTTTTGTGTTACTCTTTGCTCTATCTAAACTCATCTAGTTTTCTTCAATATCTGAACATAATGTGCTTTCTAATAATGGTTCTAAACATTTCATTTTCACTTACTCAAAGTAGAGAAAATATATCTTTCATAGTATATATTATTTTTTACAGATATCAGAAGTACCATTACAAAAGATATCATTGACGAGGGTTTTATGCTGAGTTGAAACTTTTAAGAACTATATGTTCTTTAGCATATGCTATGTTTAAATTATTATTTAAATATTTGAGGTTATTCTAAAAACTGTCTATTACTACTTCTTCTCATAGCTAGTCCAAGGCAATATATCTATTTCACCAAATGATATAGGTAAGATGAGGATAACCTTGAATTATGCACAATATTAAAATAATATTGCAACATGATTGAGGTTTTACTTCTGGGCAGCCAGAAAGTATCAACAGTATGAAATCTACATATTGACATTAGCATAAGTAGCTGTATAATTTTAAAATATTTGATAATATTTTAGAAAAACAAATTTTAAAATACATATTCGAGTTATTCAGCTGAATGAGTTTTGACAATTGTATACACCTCCATAATACTATCCAAACAATATGTAAAATGTACCCATTCTCCCAGAAAATTCCCTGGTGCAATTTTTAAACAATTTCCCTGCCTCATCAACAACCATTTGTAATTTCTATTACTGTGGTTTAGTTTTGTTTTTTCTTGTACTCCATATGAATGAAATGATACAATAACATGATTTTAGTATAGCATTTTCATAAATTTAAGATTCAGTAATTTAGCATGGCAATCATTCCCAGAGTTCTCAAATTGGTTAATACATTCAGTGCAATGACAATAAACCTGAGCAAGCATTTTAGAAACAAAAAGCACAGCCTATTTTATAATTTATTTGAAAAGTTTTAAATCTTGCTTAGTCAAAACAATACTGAAAAGGAAGAGCAAGGTTGAAGCTCTTACTATTCCCTGTTTTAAGACCTGAATAATTAATAATGTTGTGATACTGCCAAAAAGAAAAACATATAAATCAATAAAATATAAGGGAATTCCCTAAAATATAGCCACATTTATATTATTAAAATGATTCCTAGCAAAGTTACAATTTGATTCAACTGATAATCAATTAAATATAAGCATTTTAAATATTTAAATAAGATAATTCTAATGATCTTATAATGAAAGATAATGATAAGATAAACCTTTTAACAAATGGTGCTGAAATAACGATATGTAGGCAGGCAAAAACATAAAATAAATCTCAACTCTTACCTCACACCGTACATTAAAGTAATTCAAAATATGTAATAGATTTTAATTTAAAAAACTTATTAAAACTCTGAAATAAAACACAAAAGAAAATCTTTGCGACATAAGATTAGCCAATGATTTCTTAAATAAACCTAAAGAGACCATTAAAATGTTGATTACTTGGACTTTATCAAATTTAAACTTTTGTACTTTGAAATAAATAATGAAGTATGTTAGATATCAGCAACTGACTGGGAAAAAATAGCAATGTAACTGACATAAGAATTTTTTCCAGAATACAGAAAAAATTCATAACTCAAGAAGACAATTAATTTAATTTTAGAATAGGCAAATAATTTGAACAGACACTTACCAAAAGAAGATATGTGAATGGCTAATACACACAGTAAAAGGCACTATACTTCACCAGTCATCTGGTAAATGACTAAAACCAAAATGAGATACTAGCACACAGACACTAGTATAGCAAACATTAAAAGAACTGACATTATCCATGTTGGTAAGGATGTGAGGCAAAGGGAATACTATATGTTGCTGTGGGAAGTAAATTTGCACAATTTTTGTGAAAAACAGTTTGACATTTCATAAAATGTTAAACATACACTTACTATATAAACTTGAGATTTCACTCCTAGGTATTTGCTCAAGAGAAATGAAACATTTGAGTTGATACAGAAATTATAGTGATAGTAGCAGGGCAGGTGAATTCCTATGCAGGAAGGGATGGATGCCCCCTGTAAGTCGACCTTCAAGCCAAGAACAGTCTAAAGCCTGAAAACTTAGGGGCCAGTTCTGGATAGAATCCATGGACCAGAGTGAGGACTACCACTCATGTTTGGCAGTCTTCCTCCCATTTGGTCCTTACCTTTCACCTATTTTACATATACCTATCTTTCTGTGATTGGTCATGGGCTGAGTCTTCATTTCCATAGTCTGAAATGTCACTCCAGCCCCTGAATGGTTGCCGGCCAAGACGTCACTTGTCACTTCTGCCTCCAGTTGGTTCGTTGCAGTATCATATCTCTTTCTGAATGATGCTTTTTCCAAAACGGCTCCCAGACTAGTCAGTGCACGCCTCTTCCTTCCCAGTCCAAAAAAACCCAGAACTTAGCCCCATACCTGGCAACCCTTTTTTGGGTCCCCTCTCTGCTGAGAGCTTTTTCTGTAACTTCATAAATCCTATTCTGCCTTCCTCAGTCTCCGGTGTCCATGGGCCTTATTCTTCCTGATCATATGCCATTACAAAATGTGATCAAACTGTACCTTTAAAATAAGTAAGTTTTATTGTTTTTTCAGATTTGTATTATTTATTGGATTATTTATTGCTAATTTGATTTATTTTCTTTTTTAATTTGTAAGGGCTCTTTATTATGGTTAAAATGCTTTTATCAGCTCTATGCTTGTCCAGATGGTTGTCAGATATATTTAAATTATACTTAAATAAAGCAAAGAAAACATGTGAGTATGGTAAATATACTGGGATGGAAACCACTAAGTAATTAATGTTGGTTCACAGTTCACACAGATGCACAGGTGTGTGTGTATGTGTGTGTGTCTAGGTTGGGAGAGTGTGGGAAGAGATGAAAGGGTTTTGCATGGTAGAGAGATTATTTCATTTTAATTTATATACCTTTGCATTTTTATTTTTCTTTAAACACAGTAACCTTAGTGCTGACTATTGGTCATCTTGTGTCTGTATAATAGCATGATTCATGTACCTAATTATGCATGTAAATAAAAAATTATATGTATGTTGTATTTTCCTATCTTTAAACTGATAGTATCTCCTCCTTACAAAGTGTAAATGTGAAGATTAATGAACACCTAATCAAATAAAATATATACTATATAATATTTTATAAGCCAAGTTCTACAGACACATTTTTAACATACTTACATAATATAAAAATTAATATTAATTGTATAAGCCCTGAAAGTGGTAAGCTAAATCACTCAAAAGTGAAATACAAGTAAACTATTTGCCAGTGAGTGAACTTACCTGTTAATTATAGGAGCAAACAAAATATTTATTTTCTGACAACTGATTTTAATTTAATTACTTTTAAAAATTATGATTTTTACAGTCGTTTCTGATTTCTTTTCTAAGTTGGCCTATATACTAGCTAAGGCAGCAGTCCCCAACCTTTTTGGTACCACGGACTGGTTTCATGGAAGACACCTTTTTCCACGAACTGAGGTGGGGGTGGGGATGGTTTTGGGATGATTCAAGCACATGTTTATTGTGCATTTTATTTATATTATTATTGCATTGTAATATAATAATAAAATAATTATATAACTCACCATAATATAGAATTAGTGGGAGCTCTGAACTTATTTTTCTGCAACTTAGATGGTCCCTTCTGGTGGCGATGGGAGACAGTGACTGATCATCAGGCATCAGATTGTCATAAGGAGCATGCAACCTAGATCACTTGCATGACTAGTTCACAATGGGGTTTGCACTCCTATAAGAATCTAATGCCAAGGCTGATTTGACAGTAGGTGGATCTCAGGTGGTAATGGGAGTGATAGGAAGTGGCTGTAAATACAGATGAAGCTTTACTGGCTTGCCAGCCTCTCACCTCCTGTTCTGTGGCCCAGGGGCTAGGGATCCCTAAGCTAAGCTATGTTGGGTAAAATAAAATCCAAGAATACTTTTATTATTACAAACATCAACATATATCGCTATATATTTAAAGACGTTAGGGATAATTCACAAAAAGATAAAAAGTAAGGTTGTAATAGTGATATAAAAAGGAAGGCATTTGAAAGTTAAAATTGTCTTCAAACAAAATATATATTTGCTTTATTGCATTGAGAAGAGATCGAGACACAATTTCAGTTTGCTAAGTAAGTTTTTCAAGATCTTCTGAATACAGTGAATCAAAATATCACTTAAAATTTCCTATCTTTAGGTTAGCCCATATTGAACTAAAAGCAATAATTTTTTACTCCCCAATTTCATACTCCTTCTAATCTACAAGGAAAAGTAGGTGTTTGTGTGTTTGTGTGTGTGTGTGTGTATGTGCTTGTATGATGTTTTTATAGAAACTTAAAGGTTAAATATAGAGAATTCTCTTCAGAAATATTCATTTTCATAAGAAGTTTAATTTAGTCTACATCTATGTTTAAATTGATGTGTTTGTTTTTTACCTGTGATTTAGGGGCAATTTTTCAGTATATTGTATATTCTACTAATTAAGAATGGAGAAAAGATTAAGAAAGGTATCAGTGACACCTCTTTTTGTCATGGACTTACTCTAACTACTGGAAATTTGTCACTTGCCATGGCTAGTGTCTTTTCAAAGGCAAACAATTTCAAAGTGATTAAAAGTACCTAGCATGATTGTCCACAAATATGAGGACCAGATTAACACAAACAAACAATTTTTGGTCAAAATAAGACATCCCAAGTACTTTTTTGTGTACTCATTTTTGTTCCCCAAAATAAGTCACAGGGCTATGAGCAACTAAGGAAGCAGAATTTCTTAGAAACAGACTATATTTTTTCTGTTCCTAGGCAATAGAAATAGAAATAGCCTACATTCTCTCCACATTCTAATGATGTATATTCTGTGAGCTACTTTCTTCTCTTTTGATAGAATCTTCTCTGGAGAACCATGTCAATACTTAAGCAAAACTGCTAAACAAAAGATTATTTTGAAACAATCACAGGCTTTACAAAAATTATCAATTTAGTCTGAACACTAATCAGCTTATTGACAAGCATCTTGAAAAGTAAAATGTTACTCCAAGTTTCTCAAAAGAATATTTAACAGTAATTCACCCGCTTCAAAACTAGATTAATGAAAGAAGAATAAGAGAAATGACAAGGGTAAAAGGGTAAGGCTAAGGGCAAGGGTAACAAAAAGTTACTGGCCACCATACTGATGGTCAATGATCGCTCATTGAAGGAGTAATCACACAGGAAAACTCCACAGATTAATTTTAAACAGAGGCTATCAAAATTTTGAAAGTAAAAGTTTTTTATATGTATAGAAAGTATCCCTTTTCATTTTAAGCAATTTTCTGAAATAGGTCTGCTTTCTATAATATCAAAGAACAATACTTATCATTTAAAAAGATAGCACCATTAGTGAATAGTCATCAAGTACAACTTTGAAAAATCAAATTACCTAAGGAATAGACATTTTCACATGTATCAAGGCAATTTACAAGTTGCAAATTAAAGCTCTAAAAGGAAACCAATTAAAAGGCAACAGAATTAAATGTCATTATTTTCTTATTAACTATAAGTGCTATTTTAGTACACTGAGAGAAAATTACATACAAAGCAAAACCAAAACTATGAAATTCTAGCTTATCTTTTAACAGAATATGAGTCTTGGAATTCTTAGTTTAGGTTACATTTTATGATATGAAATTACACACAAGATCTTCATAGTTCAGTGGATATTATAAACACATAATTTATTTTTGATCCTGGAAATAGAATATTATTTTTCTACAACATTTTCTCAGTAAAATGCATTTTAGTTGCATAAACTTTTTAATTTAATATTATAAATATTTTTTATTTGCCTAAGTGAACAGAATCAAAATAAAATGTAAACACTATTCGGTAACAGTAGTTTAACAATTATAATAAACCCACCTTCATTATTATCTTTTTGTTTCCTTACATCTAAAAAAAAAATTAAACCACCTTCTTCTCATGCCAGGACATTCTCACATAACTTGAAATGTGATTATGTATTAGGTGTGTTATCGTCAATGGGAATGATGGCATTTTATGATAAAACTCAGTGATATAATATTTTTATTTTTAATGGCCCTATATGTATGGATCAGAACTTATCTAAACAATAACCTGTATTTATTTTTTGTGTTCGTAATGCCATAACCACTGCTGTGAAGACCCTGTTTTCAGCATAACTTCGTTGTTGTGTATTTGATGAGAGTGTCAAGAATAGACAATAAGGAAAATATGGTCTTCAATAAATAGTGTTGGCAAAACAGGATATTTACATGCAAAGGAATGAAATTAAACTCATATCTTAAAACATATACAAAAATAAACTTGAAATTATTTAAATATTTAGTGTAAGACCTAAAACTGTAAAAATCCTTGTGGAAATCATAGAAAAAACCTCCTTGACCTTGACCTTGGCATATGTCATGGATATAACACCAAAAGCATAGGCAATGAAAGCAAACATAAGCAAGTGGAATTGCATCAAACTAAAAAGCTTCTCCACAGCAAAGAAAACAAAAAAATAAAAAATAAAAAGGCAACCTAAGTAATGTGAGAAAATATTTGGAAACAGTATATTTGCCAAGGGGTTAATATCCAAAATATATAAAGATCACACACAACTCAATAGCAACAAAACAAATGACTCTATTAAAATGAATTAAGGATCTCCATGTAAAATTTTCCAAAGATATACAGGTGGCCACCAGGTATATGAAAAGGTGGTCAACATAACTAATCAATAAGCAAATAGAAAACAAATTCAAAGTGAGATATGACACATATTAGGATAGCTATTATCAACAAGACAAGAGATAAAAAGCATTGTTAAGGATGAGTAGAAAATAGAAGGCTTGTACATTTTTGGTGGGAATGTTCATTGTAAAAGCATTTTAAAGAAAACAATATGAAGATTGCTAAAAAATGTAAATAGAACAACCATTCATTCCAGCAATTTTACTTCTGGATATAAACGTAAAGAAAATGAAATATGTATCTTAAATAAGTATCTACATCCTCATTTCTACTGCAACATTATTAGTAATATCCAAAATGCATAAACAATCTAAGTGTTCATTGATAGATGAGTGGATAAGGAATAGGTGGTATATTCATACACTGGAATATTATAGGAAGGAAATCCTGTTACTAGCAACAATATTATGAAAGATATTTTGTTAGCTGAAATAAGTCAGACACTGAAAGAAAAGTAATGCATGATCTCATTTATATGTGGAATTTTTTAAAAGTCAAACTCATAGAAGCAGAGAATAAAACAGCTGTTGACAGGATGGAGGATAGAGGAAACAGGAAATGTCGAAAGAGTACAAATTTTGCTTATAAGATGAATAAGTTCTGGAGGTCTAATATACAGGATAGTGACTATAGTTAATAATAATGTATTGTTTACTCAAAATTTATTAAGACAGTAGGTCTTAAGTGTCCTCACTACACACACATGCAGATATACAAGGGAATGGCAACTAAATGTGGTAATTACTATATTAATTTGATTGTACAAATAATTTCATAATGTATATGTATATCAGATAATTATGTATATATTTAATATATGCAATTTGTATTTGTCAGTTATGTCTTAGTAAGCTGAAAAGAACAAAAACAAAATAAAACAAAAGGAATAGCGATAAATTCTTTTAAAGCAGTAAAAAAAATCACTTATTTTATGTGCTAAAGTGATTCTTTACTTTTTCAGAATTAAATAATTTCTATAACCTCAAACATGTTTTTCTTAATTCTCAAATAGATGTTACATTTAGAAAATTCACCCAGTGTTTAATTTCTTCAAGTCAAAAGTTTTGTAAGGCTATAAATAGGAAACTATACATTCATTCAAAAATATTAATTACATGTTTATATGTTTGTGTGTGTGTCCATGTATGGAGTTGTTTTGGTTTTTTTTGAGATGGAGTCTTGCTCTGTCTCACTCATCAAAAATATACTTTTCTTTAGTTTTTGCATGCATTTGTCTTTAATTCTTTGAACATATTTTCCATTAATTACTCTAAAATATTTATAATATCTGATCTTAAGTTTTCTGTCTGTAAGAGCTAACTCCTTGGATATCTCAGGGTGAGATTCTTTCTTTTTTTGTGTCTTTGTTTGAGAGGGAGCCTTGCTCTGTTGCCCAGGCTGGAGTGCAGTGGCATAGTCTTGGCTCACTGCAACCACCATCTCCTGGGTTCAAGCAATTCTCCTCTCTCAGCCTCCTGAGTGGCTGGGATTACAGGTGCCCACCACCATGCCCCAGCTAATTTTTTTTTTTTTTTTTTTTGGTATTTTTAGTAGAGACAGGGTTTTGCTATGTTGGCTATGTTGGCCATGTTGACCAGGCTGGTCTAAAACTCCTGACCTCAGGTGATCTGCCCACCTCAGCCTCCCAGAGTGCTGGGACTGCAGCTGTGAGCCACCGCGCCTGGCCCAGACTTTCTTTATGAAAGAAAAACAGAGATTTACTATGGATTACCAAGTTAGGAGAAGGTGAAGAGCAGAAGTCTGAAGGAGTTGCGCAAACCATATGGACATGTGGACACCTGGAAAGGACATTTTAAGCAGAGGTTACAGAAGTCCGAAAGCCCCTAAAACAAGCACATGCCTGAAATATCGTGAGGATCAGGAGGCCTGTGTAAGCAATCTAAGCCAAATTCTGTGAGAGAAGGGAGAACAACAGAAAATTAAAGCAAAGCTATAACAGAAGCAATTGCTGGATTTACTCTAAATGAGATGGGAAACCATTAGTTGTATTTTGTCAGAATAATGATATTATGTGACTTAATTTAGGGAAGAATCATCCCACTTTTTGTATTGAGAACAGATTTGGGGAAGTAGTGGCAGGAAAGTGTAGAAGTTGGAAGATCCTTTAGTAGGAATATCCTCTTGCAATAATATGATGTTGATCCAGGATCTTAATTATGGAAGCATTAAGTAGAACAGATTTGAAGATGCACTTAACACAATTTGCGGTGCACTCTGAAAAAAAATGAAATGAGAGAAATTAAAATGACTCCACAGTGGCTGTCCTGAGTATCTAGAAGAACGAAGTTGTAATTTACTTGAATGGAGAAGACAATTCGGGGAGCACATCTGCATGAAAAATGAATCATCTGGTTTGAATAAGTTAGGTTGAAGATCTAAGAGAGACAAGTACTCATAACATATTAGTTTAAAGTTCAAGGGACAGGCAGGGGTAGAGACCTCAAATTGAAAATCCTTTACATCATGTCACGAGGAGACCAAATTCAGATTACAAAAAATTAGATGTAAGTGAGCTGAAGAGAAACCAGCAAAGAAAACAAGAAAAAGAAAATACAAAAGAACAGGAGAAGTAAAACTGTGGCAGAACAAAATTTTCTTCATTTTACATAAGAGGGGATATAACAAGGCAAAAGTTAATCTGCAATTCTCATATGAAATATTTTAATTAATGTAGAATAATAGCTCATATTACATGAAATAATTTATAGGTGATTGCCAATAAATATTACTCATATTCTGAAAGAAATATTAGGTCCAGCCGTCATTGAGCATCATCTTCATTGACTAGAAACTGGATTTTTAAAAATTAAGTAATCTTATAGTAAATATCTCAAATTGTAATTATGAGAAGTAGCATCAATAATACTAACAATTGTAAATATTAAATGGCATGAAACATTATTTTTAGTATAAATTATATGATTTCTAAAACAAAACTGAGTAAGAAAAAAATGAACAGAACAACATAATAATGCCCCAATGTACTACAGATTTAGCATCATACTGTCAGAACAGAAGGCATTACATATGGGAAACAGAACTAGACAATTTCTGTATTTTCTATTATTAAAGAAATGCAATTATCATCATAAGCACTAACTTAAATGATTGGTTAATACAGCTTTCTCCAGTAATTGACAAAAATCTAACAAAGTATGTATTTTCCTAATAATGCAAATTTTTGATCATTTTTTCTCTTAAAATATTTATGTCAGCAATACAATGAATAAATAATAGACTAGAAATGAAGTAAGATATAAACTGTTTTCAATATTCTGCTAAAAAAGTAGTAGTGTGATATTGAGGGTGGCTATTGATTACTTTTCTCATTTTAAGAAAGAAAAGACAGACACTTAAATTTCTAATGATTCATCTATAAAATTATTATGCAATACATGTTAACAGTGACTTAAAATATCAGAAATACATACTTACAAACAAACAAATAAATATAATTTTATTTTAGAGTGAGATACAGAAGGTAATGACAGGCTTATGCCCCCACTGCAACTATGGAAGGTAAAGGGATAGTTGCCAGGAGTGAGAAAGTCTTCAGACCATGCTACTCGTGTGACACTAATATGTGAAAGGACAGGAGGATGTGTAGGAAGAATCTCAGGTTGTGATATAGATCTAAGGAAGTCTCAGTGATAAAACTGAGTAGTCCAGGAGGAAAGGCTGACTCAGCAGGATCTAGTGTGCTCAATCGTCATGGGAGGGCTGCCTGTAGAAAGCATGGCCTTTGCTCAAATGCCGTGATGATTCCTCACAATGCTGCAGCTGGATGCTCTAAGCTACCTGTACTACTCATGGCAGCTCATCTATTGAAGTAATATCTAGTAAAATCTAAGCATTGGATCTCTACATCTGATGAAGTCAATAATTTCTAAACCAAACTACATACTTATCCTATGACTTATCATTGCCATTTCTTGTTATTTACTGAAGACTAAGATATTATGTCTACAAAAAGACTTATGGAAGAATGGCAAACCAAAAATAATTAAAATGCCTGTTATCAGGAGGAGAGGAGAATAGATACAAACATAGTATTATATTCACAGAATGGAATACATTTAAAACAAATAAGTAAACAAATACATATATGTAAATAGATAAATCTGATAAACAGCTAGAAATGTAAACATACATAAAAAAACAAACTACTAATACTTAGGACAACATGAATGGATGACTCTCAAGTACATTGTATTGAGCACAAGAAGTCAAGTACAAGAATAATTTATGGTAAACGAATTCAAATAGTGGCTCCTTCCCCATGAAAGTAGAGGGATAGAGAAGAAACAAACGATTTTTGATTGACCAATGTCACAAGGGATAAAAATGTCTTCAAACTAATTAGGATTGCCTGAGGATAATCAAGAAATATGTGTAAAAATAATAAATAATGTGAGGAGTAACTTTATTAGATATTATGACATAATAATCATACTGATATCAACAATTATATATATATACACATAAACACATGTATATATCTGTGCATAAATATACCTGTATGCTTCATGTATATGTATGTAAATGAACCATTGAATTAAAATAACAAAGCAGAAGAAGAACCAAGCATAGATGTTAATGAAACGTGTGTATGTATACCTACATATACACACAAATGAAGATATATCATTGCATAGCATAAAGATATGAACTCCAGACCCAAACAATGTCACTTTGAAACCTAACTCCATTATTTCCTAGCTGTGAAAATTAGGCAACATGTTTAAATTCCCAAAGGTCAGTTTTCTCATTTACGTTATTGGAATACCATAATTGTTAACTTTTATGAATTGAATATTCTGTTCTCTTGATCTATGTGTCTGTATGCATACCAGTACCACACTATTTTGTTTACTTTCATTTTGTAGTATGATTCAAATTCAGGAAATGTGATGCCTCCTGCTTTTTTCTTTTTTTTCTGAGAATTGCTTTGGCTATTCAGGCTCTTGTTGATTCTGAATTAACTTAAGTATTTTTTTCTAAGTCTATAAAAAATCATGTTGATAATTTAATACAAATTGTGTTGAATCTATAGATTGATTTGATCATTAAAGTCATTTTCATGATATAGATTCTTTCAATCCATAAGAATGGGGATGTGTCTCTGTTTGTATCATCCGTGATTTTTTTCATCAGTGTCTTGTAGAGATTTTTCACCTTCTTGGTTAAATGTAAGTTTTAAAAATTTTTTTATAGCCATTGTAGATGAGAATGAGTTCTTAATGTGCTTCTCAGCTTGAACACTATCAGTGTATAGAAATGCTACATTATCGTACATTTATTTTGTGTTCTAAAACTTTGCTAAAGTCATTGATCAAATCTAGAAGATTTTTGGAGGACTCTTTAGGGTTTTCTAGTTATAAGATTATGTCATCAGCAAACAGAAATAATTTGACCTCCTCTTTTCCAATTTGGATGCTTTACATTTTTTTTTTCTCTTGCCTGATTGCTCTGACTAGGACTTACAGTACTATATTGAATAGAGGTGTTAAAAGTGAACATCTTTGTCTTGTTCCAGTTGTTAGGTGGAATGCTTTCAAATTTTCCTTGTTCAGTATGATGTTGGCTGTGGGTTTGTCATATATGGCTTTTATTATTTTAAGGTGTTCCTTTGATACCTAGTTTGTTTAGAGTTTTTATCATGTTGTATTTTATTGAATGCTTTTTTTATTGTAACATGAGTTTCTTAATTGGAAAGCTTTCTATACTTCTGTTGTAGGCATTTAACACTATAAACTTTTATTTTAGCACTGCCTTTTCTGTATCCCAGAGGATTTGGTATGTTTGTCTTTATTTTCATTTGTTTCAGATTTTTTTAATTTCTGCCATGATTTCATTATTTATTCAAAGATCATTCAGGAGCATATTGTTTAATTTCTATCTACTTGTGTAGTGTTGAGAAATTGCTCTTGATATTTATTTCTAGTTTTATCCATTGTTGTCCAAGTAGATACTCAATCTGATTTTGATTTTTTTAAAATTTATTGAGACTTGCTTTATGGCCAAGTATATGGTCTATTGTGTAGAATGTTCAATGCACAGATGACAAAAATGTGTGTTCTGCAGTTGTTGCATAGAATGTTCTGTAAATGTTTATTAGGTCCATTTATCTAGAGTCCAGTTTAAGTTCAGAATTTCTTTGTTGATTTTCTGCCTCAATAATCTGTTTAGTGATGTCAGTGTAGTGTTGAAGTCCCCCAGTATTATTAGATTTATGTCTGTCTCTTTTCTTAGGTCTAGTAGTATTTGCTTTATGAATCTGGGTGCTCTGGTGTTGGGTGGACATAAAATTAGAATTATTCTATCTTCTTGTTGAATTGAACCCTTTATCATTATATCATGACATTATTTGTCTGTTTTGTAGTGTTGGTGGTTTAAAGTCTGCTTTATCTAATATAAATATAACTATCCCTACTCATTTTTGGTTTCTTTTTGGATGGAATATCTTTTCCACCATATTTTTTTGAGACTGAGAATGTTCTTACAACTTAAGTTTCTTGAAGAAAGCTTGTTTTTTTTATACACTCCATCATCATTCTATATTTTTATGTGGAACAATTATTTATGTTCAAGGTTAATATTTATATGTGAGGGGCTTGTTCCTATCAAATGTTAGCTGTCATGCAGATGCTTTGTAGTCTCAATTGTGTAATTGCTTTGGATCTGTGACCTTTGTATTTTCACGGACTTTTAGGAGGCATATATTTCCTTTCATTTCCATGTTTAGAATTCCTTTGACCATTTCTTATAGGTTCAATCTAGTGGTGACACATTATCTTAGCCTTTGCTTCTCAGGGAAAGTCCTTATTTCCTCTTACATACATGAATCTTAGTTTGGCAGGATAGAACAGTCTTGGCTGGTGGGTGTATTTTTTTTTTTAAGCAGGCTGAAAATAGGCCCCAATCTCTTCTAGCTTGTAAGGTTTCTGCTGAGAAGTCTCCAGTTAGTCTGATGGCATTTGCTTTATAGGTAATTAGACAAACTCCTCTCTTGTAGCTTTCAATAATTTAGTTTTTCACATTTACTTTGGATAGTCTGATGATTATATGCCTTTATAATGCTTTTCTTTCACAGAATCTTTCATGTGTTTTCTGAGCTTCTTGTATCTTGATGTCTAATTCTCTAGCTAGACCAGGGAAGTTTTGCTAAATTATACAGTCATATATGTTTTCCAAGCTTTTCAATTTTGTTTTCCTTCAGGAATGCCTATATATCATAGGTTTGTTTGCTTTGCATAAGACCAAATTTTTGAAGACTTTGTTTATATTTTTAATTATTTTTTTTCTGGCTAGTTTCATCCAAAGGACAAGTCTTCAAGCTCTGAATTTTTTCTTCTTGGTCTACTCAAAAAAGCTTTCAATTATAATTAGTAATTCCATCAGTGATTTTTTTTTTCTTTCCAGCAGTTCTATTTTTGCAATCTAGATCTTTTTAGTAAATTTTTCACTCATATCCTGAATTGTTTCTCTGATTTATTTGTATAGATTTTCAACTTTCTCAGGGACTTGCTGAGCTTCCTTGCAATCTAAATTTTGAATACTTTATCTGTAATAACAGAATTTTCATTTTGGTTAGCCTCCATTGCTGGAAAGGTAGTGTGATTCCTAGAAAGTATTGTTTAACTGTTTTTTTGTTTTTGTATTGCCAAGGTTTTTACATAGATTTTTTCTCTGTCTGGAGAAGCTATCACTTCTTATTTTTGAACTTGCTTTCATTCTGATGGGACTTTTTTATTTTCCCACATTGACGGTATGACTGTAATTATGTTGTATATGATTGTTTGGCTTCAATTCTAGCTGCTTTCAGATAGAGAACTGTATGAGTTCCTTGTTTATAGATAGCTTTTGCATAGTGGCTTTCTCATATGCTGATTGTAATAACAATGTTTTGGGAATATAAGAAGACTAAGTATCCTCTTTAGTTCTGAAAGTGCAGAGGTCTTGGGAAGCTTATCTGATTCCCTAGCACGAAGGCCTTCTGTCAACAGATGTTTCATTTGGATGTTCAGTTCAATCTCCAGTCCAGTAGTTGTCACTTATGAGTAAGAACTGGCTCACTCTTAGATACTCCAAAGACTATGGGAAGCATAGGCCCAAATGGGGATGGCAAGGAGAGTTCATGGTGAGATACACAAAGGTATACGGTGGAAGAGGGAGGTGCACCAGCGACATACACTAGGAAGGCAGGAAGGCAATCCACTTTCCTATCATAACCCTGTTCCATGGCTCCTGGCCTTTAGTTCAGATAGGCAGTTTTTATCTCTAGGTTGCAACGGAACTGATGTTTGCAGAACATTTCCATCCCACAGCTACCGCCAAAATAGTCCTGGGGCAGAACCTCTTTCCTTAGCCCAAAGAAGACAGCTCTGCAGCTGGACCACACTCCGCAACAGGAATCCTTCTGCTCTTTGTAGGAAGGGGCCGGGGGAAAACTTTCAGTGGGTGTACAGCCACTTTCAATAGCCCCGGAAAACTCCTCGGGTGCACTCAAGCAAACCCCTGAAGCAACTTCAAGCAGAAAGATCGAAATTGTGTCCATTCCAGTGGATAAGGGGGCAAAATATTCCCTCTCCGTGTCCATTCCTGGTCACTGGTGCCACCTGTCACCTGGGGTAGAACCTCACTTCTCCCCTTTGGAGCCTGGTACCATACTCTCTTCTCCAGTGGGTAAAGGCACAGTCATCTTCTGCTCAGAAGCAGGGACTCTCAGGCAGGGGAGAGTACACAAACGTTTTCGTTGACCAAAGAGTGCTCTGACACACTGCATTCCCTTTCCCCTAGGGGTAGCCCATGTTGAGGGCAAGACCTCCAGAAATCCTGCAGCACCTCCGGGTCTTGACAGTCCCCCTGTAGTTGCCACGGTCTCAGTGGGTTCTACTGGGTTGTTTGCAGGAAATCGACTCATGTGGAGACATTAAGGGCTGAGATTCTCTGGGCAGAATGGCAGCACACAACCAATAAAGTGCCCACCTCCTCAGCTTGGGTTTGACGTGAGGGTGAATGAAACTTTGCGAACTGGCCTCCTGATGCTCTGCTCCCAAGGACTCCTCAAATGGCCACCAGCAGCAGTTCCTGGGCTTGGGGGTGCAGAGGAGCTCACCACCATTTTGGCAGTCAGCAATCTGGGGCAGGTGGAAGGGGAGCAAAGAAACACCCAACCTACTCTTTTCATGGGATTACAAGTTCCTCAGGGGGCATTAGCTTCCAAACTCTTGCTGCCTTCTTTTTCTGCACCCCAGATTCATCCCATGGGTTCTCTGACAGGTTCGGAAACTCTTCCTTCAGTATTCTACTCTGGCCATGATCATTTACCTGTAACTTTGGTTTTTATTTCTGAGAAGAACCAGTAGCTAGTGTCTGCAGTCAGCCATCTTGGAAACAAAAATAAAAATAAAAACAAAAAAAATGGGTCTTATTTAAGAAAATATTTTCCTTCTATTAATTCAATCAAATTGTCACACATGTTAAATTTCATGAAAAAATTCTTTATTTTCTAAGCATTTACCCTACATTTAATTAACCTATAATAATGTGACATGGTAATAAATTTATTGCATAAAATGTATTTAAACCTAAATATAATTATCTTACTTGGCAATAATTTGCTTTAGTTGGCTTATTATCTCCTCATATTACATTTTACTGCTTTTAGCATGGGGCTCTTTAAGCCAAATTTATTAAATATTACCAGTCAACCATACAAATAGAAGAAAAATATTTACCGGCCCACTAAATGTTTTACAATCCCTTCTGCCTTTGTGACATCCCAAGTGTAGTAAAATTAATGCAATTGTCATTCTTCCTGATTCATTCAGCAGTTCTTTTTCTCCAAATCCATAACAAATGGCTTTTTTTTTTCTAAAGTCTATTCATTAATTGTGAATTGTACTTGATTTGGCACATTGAGTATAATAAGTCATGATCTTTTAATGTCTGGACAATGACAAAATAAAATATTTCTTATATAACAAATATTGAAATACATTAATGTATATTTTAAACCTGAATATTTAAGTACAATACTAGAGAAGGGAGAGAATACAGTTAGGACAATAAATTATTGAACAAGTGATTTTTCTGTGATGACTATACCCATTTTCCAAAAACTAATTTCATTTTTGGTGTGTGTGTGAAGAAAGTTTGGAGGCTTCAGTTTCAATCACTGTGCTCAATACTTAATTTTCCATTATTCACAGAGAAATTGTTTTTCTGGAAATTGGCAAGAGGAAGGAAGTAATAATAAAAGATGATTTATGCAGATCCCATATGACCATCTTACATTCTTACTCTTGTGCCACTGTTTCCCTGGCAGTCCGTTACTGGTTTAAAGAGCACTGGGATATAACTCTAGAAATACGGATTATTTTCTCACCTCTGACACTCATTCATGGTGGAGCCTTAACCTTAGTGCCAAGGTTATTGGCGTTTAACTTTACCATTTAACCTTGCTGAACTACAGTGTCCTTCCTCAATGTCAGAAGAAGCTTAGATAGTTAAATAACTTCTAAGGATTATCTATCTGGATTATTAGGATTTTTCATCATTCTTGGCGTGATTGTCACAAGAAAACAGGACATAGCTAGTGGCAAGTGCATCCTCACTCAAAGTTACTTTTTTTTTTTTTAATACAGAGTCTTGCTCTGTCACCCACGCTAGAGTGCAGTGGCGCAATCTCGGCTCACTGCAGGCTCCGCCTCCCGGGTTCACGCCATTCTCCTGCCTGAGCCTCCAAGTAGCTGGGACTACAGGCGCCCGCCACCACGCCCAGCTAATTTTTTGTATTTTTAGTGGAGATGGGGTTTCACCGTGTTAGCCAGGATGGTCTCGATCTCCTGACCTCATGATCCGCCCGCTTCGACCTCTCAAAATGCTGGGATTACAGACGTGAGCCATGGCGCCCGGCCGTTACTTTAACATGTATATTATTTTCAAATTTATCAAAATAAAATGATGATAATTCTTGATGTTTTAAAATGTGAGCATCATCTATCCTGGGCAGTCAGCAAAGGTGTAAAAGAAATAGAAGACATTATCTAGTCTTGAAAAATATGTGAAACCTGGAAAATACATAAAGTCATGAATTCATCATACATATAAGTAAAGCTAGTCATAGTTCATGTAAGAGAATTTTTACAAAAATTAGACGGTTCAAGGGGTACAAAAATGGCATGGATTAAAAACTAAGAGAAACTGGAATTTATAGCTCAGTGGACACAGATTTCCAAAAAGAAATAAAGGAGTTATAGCATTGACCAAAAATTGAGAGAGAACTTCTTACAGAAGTCAAGAGATGGATCATTTTAAGATTGAGAGATAATAAAAAATGTCAAATTCTTCCAGGAGGTGAAGTGCTCATTTGATTTGTCAACAAAGATGATATGGTGATCTTGGAGAAGACAGGTTAAGAATACCTCCAGCTGGCCAGGCGTGGTGGATCACGCTTGCAATCCCAGCGCTTTGGGAGGCTGAGACATGTGGATCATTTGAGGTCAGGAGTTGGAGACCAGCTTGGACTACATGGTGAGACCCTGTCTCCAATAAAAATACAAAAATTAGCCAAGCATAGTGGTGCGTGCCTGTAATCCCAGCTACTTAGGAGGCTGGGGTAGGAGAATCATGTGAACCTGGGAGCAGAGTGAGACTCCATCTCAAAAAAAAAAAAAAATTAAAAAAAAAGAGGAAAGAATACCTCTAGGCTTTTCTTGTAGTAAGTTGCTGCCAATTGCATACAATAGTCCCCTTAGCTGCTAGGCAAAAATAAATTTATCTGAGGTGCAATTAGGTTTAGTATAGGTCAACACAAACATCAAATGGGGACTGTCATAACCTTTTCCTATTCATATTTTTTTGTTCCTATTTGACATTCGTTCTTTGTGTACCCACCATTTACCAATGTGGCTTTCACTGGTAAGTTCAATGAAAGTTGAATGAGTTGTATCTTTAAAGGGACTATCCATTCTGAACTTTTAGTGTCTTCTGTTTTGTGAACTCATGAAGTTTGATTTAATTTCTTGAGAAATTTAAGGTATCATATGATGTGAATGAAATGATCCAGGAAAAAAAGCAATTAGAGGCTACATATCCTACTTTTAAAGTTTATTTTTTTTTACAGGTGGTATATTTATGAACAAATTAACACCTGCTAAAGTGATGTAATCCTCACCCACACTGCATCTGCTTATTCACAAAATCAAAATGAATATTTTCTCAGCCTTTTCTAAATTTGCTTTGTGCTCGGAGTTCATTTGCTCTACATTTTCATTTCAGTATAGAATTGTTGAATTGGGACTTGGACCCCCTTGGTGTACTTAGTTGTATATGAAGCTGTGAACTGTACAATCATTTCCAGCAGGTTCTCTCTAATGTAAGCCTCTGAATGAGACAAAAAAAGTTTAAATATTCTTCATCAATAGAGCCAAAAAGGAGCGCTCCTGGGATTCAGTCCCAACATTATATAGATTTTCTACTTTTCTTTAGTCACATCTATGAGAAGCCTTTCGGGAAAGTGTTGCCTCCACTGGTTCAATTAGTATGATCAGTCTATGAACTTGCTAAACAATATCTTAGAGAAGTCCATCAATATTAGCTCTATTGTTAAATAAACCAAGTCAGGGCAGCCTCTATTCAAATCCTTCTCTTTTATGTTTGCACACTTTTTCTGGGTACTCAGACTTTTTTGTAACCATTGTGGCATTCTACTCCTCACCACTTCATATTTTACAGAGTTCAGTTCCTCAGTTATTTGCTAGTTAATTGATAAACTGATGTTAATTAAATGTTGGCCATGCCCTTTTACTTCAATTGGGTCTTAAATAATGAAACTATGATTTCACTAAGAACTAAGGGCTCTACAATAGAGATGGGTGCATTTAAGGGAAAAGAAAGATTGTGAGCCACACAAATGACTCTCTCTCTTCCACTCTACCCTCCTTTGTGGCAGGAAGTTGTTCATCCAACCAAAAATTCTGGACATGTGAATTCCCTTTTTAAATATGTTTCTATTGATCTGTATGACTATGAGATAACATCAAAGCAATTAAACGTATTACGCATGACTTTCCAAAATTTGATCACTCTGTAACTGATTCCACTTAATATAGTGCAATACTATGAAAAGTTGAGAGAACATCTATGTAGGATATTTTAATAACAATAAAAAATAAATTTGTCATAGTGATATTTGATATGCTTATTCTTACAGAAAAATAATTAGTTTATAGTTTATTTGATAGCTTTTATATGTTACCTAAATAGGAGGAAGTCTGGAATTCCCAACATAAAGAGAGTTTTAGTATGTTCTGCCTGTATTTATATGGTGGCATTGTAGTTTATATGTACTGGTCATATGAATTTTTTTTAAAAAATCAAATTTTAACCCTTGAGATAAAAGAACCACAAGAAGAATACAATGTAAACAAGAACAATAAGCAAAGAGAAAACCTAAGGACGAGATTAACTATTTTAGAAGTTTGAGTCAATAATATTGAATGAAAATTACCAAAACATTGGAATCATCAAGAGACAAAATTAAATAGAGATTTTTATCTATTATTGTTAAAAATATGTTCTTAAGAATACAATGTACTGACGTTATGATTAAAGCATAATTGCAAAGATATTTACAAACAAATTATAGAACACAGACAAAAACTTTTCTCTTAGGGACAAAATTGCAGTATTTTATTTATTTTACTTTTACTTATGCTTTAATAATTTTTCAGTGTATCACTAGAAACATAATAGATGTATATTATTTGTGTGTGTATATATGTGTATGTGTGTATATATATATGTATATATAACTGCTAGTATTAATGCATTCAGGGATTCAGCCTTAAGTAAAATGTGAATGTACTCCTTGAAATTGTGCAATGGAAAGACCCTGGATACATGATCCAAAGAATTGAGAGACCAGTCAGGCAATGGACTTGGTACATTTACCCCTACACTTTCATTAAGAGAATTCTGAAATTTTTATGCCTTATGCTGATTGGTATCTTTTTTATAGACCAATATTTCTTTGAAGTTTCAATACAAAGTCAATTTCTCAGAAAAAAAAAATACAGGTTCCCCAAAAGAGAGGTAGTCATTCTCTCCTACCTGCTCTAATAGACTATGTAGAACATACTGTTGTCCTAGAAATTTATAAAATTACAACTGTTATATTTTTCCATGTTGCTCTCCCTTTGCAAACTCATTATTTTTAGAGAACATGAATCACATGCCATCTATAACATAAACCTCAAAGCCTAACAGTATTTTAAATCTTCTAAGATATTAAAAATGATTTCAATTTGTTTAATTTAGATATGACTATTTAAGTGCTGCTATTGTAACTTTTCATATGCTGAACTTTTTTTTTTCATTTTCAACTTATTTTAAGTTCAGGGGTACATGTGTGAGATGTGCAGGTTGTTACATAGGTAAACGGGTGCCATGATGGCTCGCTGCACAGATCATCCCATCACCTAGATATTAAGCCTGGCATTCATTAGCTATTCTTCCTGATGCCCTCCCTCCTCCCAACCCCTACCCACCAACAGGTCCCAGTGTGTGTTGTCCCCACCATGTGTCCATGTGTTCTCATCATTCAGCTCCACTTATAAGTAAAAACATGCAGCATTTGGTTTTCTGTTCCTGGGTTAGATTGCTGAGGATAATGGCTTCCAACTCCACCCACGTCTCTGCAAAAGATATGATCTCATTCCTTTTTATGGCTGCATAGTATTGCATGGTGTATATGTACCACACTTCTTTTTTATCTAATCTATCATTGATGGCCATTTAGGTTGATTTCATGTCTTTGCTATTGTGAATAGTGCTGCAAGGAACATATGCATGCATGTATCTTTATAATAGAATGATTTATATTTTTCTGGTTATATACTCAGTAATGGGATTGCTGGGTCAAATGTTATTTCCGCTTCTAAGTCTTTGAGGAATCACCACACTGTTTTCCACAATAGTCCAGCTAATTTACACTCTCACCAACAATGTAAAAGCATTCCTTTTTCTCCACAACCTCTCAAGCATCTGTTGTTTTTTGACTCTTTAGTAATAGCCATTCTGACTGGTGTGAGATAGTATCTCATTGTGGTTTTGATTTGCAATTCTCCAATGATCAGTGATGTTAAACTTTTGTTCATATGTTTACTGGCTGCATGGATATCTTCTTTTGAGAAGTCTCTGCTTATGTCCTTTGCTCACTTTTTGACAGGGTTGTTTGCTTTTATCTTGGAAATTTGTTTAAGTCCCTTGTAGATGCTGGATATTAGACCTTCGCCAGATGGACAGAATGCAAAAATTTTCTCCCATTCTGTAGGTTTTCTGTTCACTCTGATGATAGTTTATTTTGCTGTGCAGAAGCTCTTTCATTTAATTAGCTTTCATTTGTAAATTTTTGTTTTAGTTGCAATTGCTTTCGGCATCTTTGTCATGAAATCTTTGCCCATGCCTATGTCATAAATGGTATTGCGTAGGTTTTCTTCTAGGGTTTTTATAGTTTGGAGTATTAAATTTAAGTCTTCAATTTACCTTGAGTTGATTTTTGTGTATAGTGTAAGGAAGGGGTCTAGTTTCAAGGTTCTGTATATGACTAGCCAGTTATTGGTCTATGTGTCTGTTCTTATACGAGTACCATGCTGGTTTGGTTACTGGAGCCTTGTAATATAATTTGAAGTTGGGTAATGTGATGCTTCTAGCTTTGTTCTTTTGGCTTAAGATTGTCTTGGTTATTTGGGGGTTTTTTTGTTCCATATGAATTTTAAAATAGTTTTTTTCTAATTATTTGAATGATGTCAATGGTACTTTAATGGACATAACAGTGAATCTATAAATTGCTTTTGAGAGTATGACCATTTTCACAATGCTGACTCTTCCTATCCATGAGCATGGAATGTTTTTTCATTTGTTTGTGTCCTCTCTGATTTCTTTGAGCAGTGATTGCGGTTCTCCTTGAAGAGGTCCTTCATTTCCCCTATTAGCTATACTCCTAGGTATTTGTGTGTGTGTGTGTGTGTGTGTGGCAATTGTGAATGAGAGTTTATTCATGATTTGGCTCTCTGCTTGCCACTTGTTGTGGTATAGAAATGCAAGTGACTTTTTAAAATAATTTTGCACTTTGTTTTTTATCCTGAGACTTTTCTAACGTTGCTTATCAGCTTCAGAAGTTTTTGGCTGAGGCAATGGGGTTTTCTAAACATAGGATCATGTCATCTGCAAAGATATTTTCACTTCCTCTCTTATTATTTTAATAACTTTTATTTCTTTCTCTTGCCTGATTTCCCTGGCCAGAACTTCCAATATTATGTCAAACAGGAGTGGTGAGATAGGGCATACTTGTCCTGTGCCAGTTTTCAAGGAGAATGCTTCTAGCTTTTGCCAATTTAGTATGATATTTGCTGTGGGTTTGCCATAAATGACTTTTACTATGTTAAGGTGTGTTCCTTCAATATCTAGATTTTTGAGATTTTTTAACATAAAATGATGTTGAGTTTCACCTGGATCCAATGGACTTGATATCTACTGGACTCTCCACCCAAAAACAACAGAATATACATTCTTCTCATTGCCACAAGGCACTTACTCTAAAATTGATCACATAATTGGAAGTGGAACACTCCTTAGCAGATGCAAAAGAACTAAAATCATAACAAAGTGTCTTTCAGATCGTGGCACAATGAAATTAGAAATCAAGATTAAGAAATTAACTCAAAACCACACAACTATTATATACAGTAATTCAACAACCTTCTCCTGAATGGCTCTTGAGTAAAAAATGAAATTAAGGCACAAATCAAGAAGTTCTTTGAAACTAATGAGATCAAAGAGACACCATACCAGAATCTCTGGGATGCACTTAAGGCAGTGTTAAGAGGAAATTTTATAACATTAAATGCCCACATCAAAAATCTAGAAAGACCTCAAGTTAGCAACCTAATATCACAAAAAAAGAACTAGAGAACCTACAGCAAACGAACCCCAAAGCTAGCAGAATACAAGAAATAGCCAAGATCAGAGGTGAACTGCAGGAAAAAGAGACAAAACAATATTCAAACGATCAATGAATCCAGGAGCTGTTTTTTTTTAAATTATTAAAATAGACCAGTAACTAGCTAACAAAATAGAAAAGAAAAAAGATCCAAATAAACAGTCAGAAATGATAAGGGTCATATCACCACCGACCCCACAGAAATATAAACAACCATCAGACACTACAATAAACATCTTTATGGATGTAAACTAGAAAATCTAGAAGAAATGGATAAATTCCTGGACACATACATCCTCCCAAGACTGAACCAGTAAGGAATTGAATCCCTGAATAGACCAATAATGAGTTCTGATATTGAGGCAGTAATAAATAGCCTACCAACCAATACAAGCCCAGAAACAGAAGGATTCACAGCTGAATTCTACCAGAGGTACAAAGAAGAGCTGGTACCATTCCTACCGAGAATATTTTAAAAAAATTTTGAGAAGAAGGGATTCCTCCCTAACTCATTCTAAGAGGCCAGCATCATTCTGATACCAAAGCCTGGTGGAGATACAAGAAAAAAAGAAAACCTCAGGTAAATATCCTTGATAACATCGATGCAAAAATACTCCACAAAATACTGGCAAACCAAATCCAGTAGATTAAATTGTGGGTAAAAACTTATCCACAATGATGAAGTAGGCTTTATGAGATGCAAGGTTGGTTCAACATATGCAAAACAATAAATGTGATTTATCACATCAACAGAACGAAAGACAAACACCACATGGTTATCTCAGTAGATGCAGAAAAGGCCTTCCATATGTTGAACTTTCCTACAGGCATGCCATGTCTTTTTGACCCAATCTGGAAAACATTTTATTATTTTCTTTGAAAACCCAAATGTATTGTCTGTGCTTCTGTGAAGGCTGCTTTCCCACATTAGCTTCACCAAAATTTCATTCAGCTTTGTAGATATCTCTGTTATAGACCATAGTGCACTACATCTGTCCACATGTCTTATTTCCCTAGGTAATGAATTCTTCAAAGGCAAAATGATGTATATTTTTGTTACATGCATTTGTCCACTCAGTGCTTTAGGAAATATTTGTATATTTTCTTAAAATATATGTATATATTTCCTTAAGAAATACGTGTATAAACACACACACGCTATATCCACACAGATGCATACATATAAAGAACCAAGTGCCCCTGCTGATCACCATAGAATTATAGAAGTCAGATTTTCTGCTAGTTCATAGTGACTATAACATAGCATACCCTCATAAACCTTATTTAATATTTGAAGATCAGGGTTCTGGTAAATTAGAGGCAAAAATAGTTTTATTATTCTGTTTTCTTTCTTTCTTTGTTTTGGTTTTCAATTTTGTGTTTTTAAATGAGAGCTTGAGTGACTCCTCACAGGAATAAAAGTTCTTACAGTGACCTTGGCGTGTGATCAGTGGGAGAGGTATCTGAACACATTATTAAACACTGATTTTACTGTAACTAAAAGTTGTGGTAAAGGCAATTAATTTTTCTTCTTTAGTCTCTATTGTGCAATATCAAAAAGAATAGGAGTGAATTGCAGATAAAATGTTTCAATAGCCTTCTTCAAACCTGTCTAGAAAAATATCTGTATTTTATATTTTTAAAGTTTTTTAATGCAAAATATATTTCACTGAATAATTTAAATTGGTTGAAATGTCATGCATGCTTATTAGAGAAAGATTAAAAATTATAGAAAAGGAAATGATTAAAAACTTGAAATCTAGGCCCACCATTTATAGAAAATTACTAACATTTTGACATACTTATTTTGTATTTCTATTTTGTGTATACATCGTGGAGTTTAATAGGAAGTCTTTAATGTTAAAATTTGAGGCCGGGCATGGCGGCTCACGCCTGTAAATCCCAGCACTTTGGGAGGCTGAGGCAGGTGGATCACGAGGTCAGGAGTTCAAGATCAGCCTGGCCAAGATGGTGAAACCTTGTCTCTACTAAAAATATGAAAATTAGCTGAGCGTGGTGGAGGACACCTGTAATCCCAGCTACTTGGGAGGCTGAAGCAAAGAATTGCTTGAACCGGGGAGGTGGAGGTTGCAGTGAGCCGAGATTGCACCACTGCACTCCAGCCTGGGCAACAGAGGGAGACTCCTTCTCAAAAAACAAACAAAGAAACAACAACAAAAAAATTGAAACAATTTTTTATAATTATTGAACATTTTATTTTGAAATAATTACCAATATACAGAAAGTTGCAAAGGTAGTGCAGAGAGGTCCTGTGTACTCTTCACCCATTTTTTCCCAAAGATTATGACTTAGATATATATGGTACTATATATATATATATAAACTTGACATGGATACTTCTTGTGTGTATACTTCTATGTCATTTTATCTCATGTCATTTTATGTATGTCATTTTATCCCACTGTACACAAAGAACACAACTATTTCATACTAAGAGGTTCCCTCTTTCTACTCCTTTATAGTCACACCCATACTCTCTACCTCACACACACTCTTGCTATTCCAAAGCCCCGACAACCATTAATCTGTTTTCCATCCGTATAATCTTATCATTTTAATAATGTGGTATAAATGGAATTATACAATGGGATGTCACATAAATGGAATTACATAACCTTTTGAGATTAGCTTTTTAAAAATAATTATTTTATTTTTTAAGTTTTGGTGTACATGTGCAGGATGTACAGGTTTATTACATAGGTAAACATGTACTAGGATGGTTTGCTGCACCTATCAACCCATCACCTAGGTGTTAAGCCCAGTATGCATTAGCTGTTTCCCTAATGCTCTTCCCACTCTGCCCTCCCCCAACAAGCCTCCATAAGGGTTGTTCCCCTCCCTGTGTCTGTGTCCATGTGTTCTCATTGTAAAACTGAAACAATTTAATAATATTTTAGGATATTGGTTTTATTAACGATATCTTTTCAATTTTGCTTTATGTCCCTTAGGTCCATGGAAATGGAGTAATAAATATTATTGATTAATGGGTGGCTCCTTTTTCTTTATTTATAATCTACTTTAATAATTCAATAAGTAACTTTGAATTTAATATTCAATTTAAATTAAGACCTTTACAATAAATTTTAACTATCTCTGTAAATTTCCCATATTCCACTTCTGCTTATAATATAAAAATCTTCCTGAATCTTACTGCTACCTATTTGTTGTTTATCTTTTTACATACTTTTAATTCATTAATATGTATTCCTGAAAGTATTATTGTTTTATATGGTTATTATTAACATCAGAGAATATTATTTAACTTTTATCATATAAGTTAAATTCATAAAATGCCTTAATCTATTAATTTTAACCTCATATGACCAAATACATTCTTTAAGATTAATTTAAATTGTTCTGTTAATTAGGTTTATCATACAAAATTAAAATAATTTTCTTATCTCCAAATAATAGATACTAGTAGTAAGCCTATCAAAGAATAAAGAAATTCATGAAGTAGAAAGTAAAAATCGATTCAGTTTCACAATCAAACAGATAGCTTTAGTTAGAAGTTTAATATAAATCTACCCAGACATAAATATCATGCCCAATTTTGAAGGCTTTACTTCAAGTTGGTATATGAAGAGCATCTTTCATGTTTATAGCTATAGTATAATATGTAAAACAATGTCTTATTAAGGCTTATGTAGAGAAAAACTGATTTATATACTTTTAACAAATGTCTTTGTATTATTATTGCATGCCTCTGTACATGCTTCTAAAAGAGACATAGAGTATTTAGAAGTGAATGAAAGAATATTGAAATTTTTGAGTTATAAAGATAATGCCCCCCATCAAGGGGTTTTCTTAACAGTCACACAGTGTTTGAGAATACCTATTTAACCCCACTTGATAATATTGGCTTTTATTAATATTCTTGACACCGTGTTGTAGCATATTATAAGGTAAAATCAATAACCAAAGTACCATATATAGAAGACAATTCAGAACCATCTATATCTGCTTAACTTTAAATATAATGGCTTGTGATTACATGTTCAAAGATGCATGGAAAAGAAACTGAATCGATTTTGCTCTTCAGGAAAGAGCTTGATTTTAGCATGGGAATGTATCTGGAAAAGAGGGGTTAATGGTTGTTGGCTCAATTCCTGCAACTTGAATGAACAACTTTTTTTTTTTTTTTGAGAGCTTGAGGTTAAATTAAGACAACATTTAGCTCTGCTTCTTATTAGCTGTGCATAAATTCTCCCAAGAGCCTAATTAGCTCTGTCACAGTAAGTGTCTCATCTGTTTACACAAGAGAACATTTTCCTTCCCCTTACATTTTGTCATGTAATAAACGACCTCAATACTGAATTTAGACTTGTTTTTAAAGTAGTGATATGAAGTATGCTGAAGGTCACAGCATTTCCTGAAATTAAATGGACATTTTGGGATTTTTTTGGTAACACCTGGGATATTGACCTAATATTAAATAACAGAACACTTGTGAAGCAAAGTATCCTCTTCTTGTTCATTTATTTTCAATGTCTGTGGCCACTATACTCTGCGTTAGATGTAGATTTATTTTGACGATTGAAATTTATCTGTGAACCTTTAAATAGTTAATTGGGAAGGTGGAATAAAAATGAGTGAGGGAGTAAATAAAGCGTTAAGAATGTGAGAGAGAAGAGAAGGAAAATAAAAAGAAAGTCATTTAATATTTAAAATCAAATCATGTATTAATTTTTTTTTTTTTTTTTTGAGACGGAGTCTCACACTGGAGTGCATGGCGCTATCTCGGCTCACTGCAACCTCTGCCTCCCAGGTACGCGCCATTCTCCTGCCCCAGCCTCCTGGGTAGCTGGGACTAAAGGTGCCCGCCACCACGCTCGGCTAATTTTGTTTTTGTATTTTTAGTAGAGGCAGGGTTTCACCGTGTTAGCCAGAATCTTCTGGATCTCCTGACCTCGTGATCCGCCTGCCTCAGCCTCCCAAAGTGCTGGGATTACAGGCGTGAGGCACCGCGCCCGACCCCAAATCATGTATTCTTGTGAAAATACAGTCAGGATTTGTATCAAATACTTACAATTCACTGTCAAGCTCTGAGTCATTTATATTTTGGGCATCTTTAGGCCTAACGAGTGGCCAAGGGTCAGCAGCTGTATACAGTCGAGTGCTTGAACTTGAGGCTGGAGTGTTGCACACACAAGCCTTTACCCAAGAAAGCTTGTGTACACACAAGCAAGACCCTTCATATGGCAGAAAAGGCAGAGGTAGAGGGGAAAAAGAGTCTAGACTGGATCGTGCAGCCTCATTCATGTTCAGGCTTTGATTTGCTAGGAGACAGAAGTCTACTTTGAATCTGGCTTTTTGGGACAATATGAATAAATTAGTTTGTTAGTTGTGTTTTTAACCTGTAAACATTTACATATGTAGTATGTATACTTCCAACTGTACCCTTGGCCTCAAGCCCTACAAATGTTAGGGGAGATTGTTTCGTTTTCTCAAAATAATTCTGAAACTTCAGCTGGAAAGAAATTAAATACAAAGAAAAACAGCACTAGATTTTAGGTATAAATTTCATCAATAGATTAGGCTGTATATTACAATGAGACTCACAAAAAATTCTCATCACATTTCCTTTCAGTAATCAAAGTATGAAGGACTTTTACACTTTTTGCATCCGTATTTTTTTCTCATCCTTGCTACAGGAGAGTCCTGATCTCCAGCTTTCTTGATCTATTCTTAACGCTGCAACAAAATGGGTTTTTGGAGATTCTACATTCTAACGTGCTAACTGCTACTTAACTCTTTTTTCTGTCTGTACTTTAATTTTTGCCTCTATAGTTTCTGTCTATGTATAATTTTCTTTTTAAAAGCAAACAGCAAAATATAGGGAAATATTTTTTATCTTCCTTTTTTATGTCATTCATTTTATTTCCATTTAAAACCAAATTTTTATACATTTATTTCTTAGTATACCTATTGCTAAATGATTCTCTAATATTATGTTTCTTGCCCACCTAAGGGACATATTATTTCCCTATGGTTATAATTGCTTAGTCATCTGTTTTCTCTGCATTGTAAGCTCTGAAAGGGGACATGTCCTGTCTTTTCATTGCAATAGGTGAATTTCAATTTGGCACACAGCAGGTTTCAATATAATCTGATTAATAAAGAAAAAATATGAACGCTTTTATTGTTTTACTTTGTTTTAAACAGACTGATAGATATAAAGACAGATAGAAGTAGATACTTTTTATTAAAGTAAACAATATTAAGGAAGTGTTTACATTTAAGAACCATTAGCAGCCTCCAGTTCCACTCCATCTTCACCTATAATACTACTTTTTGGGGGACATCAACTGTAACCATTTTTCCTTATTTCTCACATTGTAGCTAATGACACATCTCTAAAGATTATGCATACTTCATTTTCTTAAATTACCATTGTCAGCACTGTCTACTGACTCCTGATTTGAAACAAAGCAGACAGCTCTCTTTTCCAATTCTCTATCTTCTCCCTTTTTCAATCTTTCATTTTTAAATCACTAATTTGTACTTATTTTCTTATATTGGTGACTTTATAATGAACCCTTATCTTTGTATTTTGTTATAATAGCATTTATAGGATTTCCTGTCTCTCATGTTGTAAGTGAAGTGACTGTCACTAGTACCCTTTCATCCAGTTTTCCTCCCGTTTCTACTTGTATTTATTTTATAAAATGTCATGTTTGTTAGCATATGCATTCTGTTTTATTACATAAATAAATCTTTGGCATGTTGTGTATAGATTGCTGGTTCTACAAATTAAAAAAGCAATCTTTTTGATTTTTAAGTCCTTGCAAATATTTCTTATTCACATCCATTATAAATTTTATGATATATATTTTTGGCTCCTTGATTTGTCTAATGATTTTCTTTTGCTTGGCCACAGTATAGGTTTAGCAGTGGTCCTAGAGACAGATTTGTGAGCATCTAATACTATCATTGAAGTGTAATGTGTGACTTCCAATGGATTATTTAATCTCCCTGTTTCTACATTTCCTCACACATAAAATGGATACATAGACTATCTGTTGGATATAGATGTTCAGAAGATTCAATGAGTCTGCATTCATGTATATGAATGTATGGCAGGACAAAAAATACCCCTGAGTATATATAGATTCTAATCCTTGAAACTTGTGAATGTCACCTGTGTCAAAAAGAACTTCTCAGATGTGACTAAATTAAAGATCTCAAGATAAAGAGATGACCTTGGATTATTCAGGTGAGCCTTTAAATGTAATAACTACTGTTCTTATTAGAGGGAGCCAGAGAGTTGTTGAATACAGAAGAAAAGTGAGTATTACCAGCGAAGTAGAAATTGGAATGATGCAGCCGAAAGCCAAGGAAGGCTGGCGGCCACCAGAAGCTAGAATAGGTGAGGAACAAAGTCTCTCCTGAAGTCCCTGGAAGGAACCAGGCCTTCAGATACCAATAAAACCATTCTTTTAAAAATCTATTGCTCAAAACGACATATAAAGTAAAAATGGCCTTTATCAACATTTTACATGTGAAAAAACTAAGTCCCAGTAAGGTTAAGTAACTTGACCAAAGTCACCAAGCTAGTTATTTGGGGCTTTGGGTTTCTAATAAAGTTTTAAGTTTACTAATTTTGTTTTCAACTTACATGATTAAAATATGCTTATATATCTATCAATATTCTTCACCACATTCTAAATCCCCTAAAACTGAATCACATTTCTACCTCAGCCCTTTATACAGTATATAGCTTAGTTCATGACAGATATATTATAGCCATGCCTTTCCAAATAAGACAAGCTTCTCATTATCATGTATACAGCCATGCAGATCCTTTAAATGATGCCTTATTTTATCTGTGGTCCCAGAAATTGAAAATGTTATATTGATAATGGCATATTTTGGAGCAAAATTCTGCTTACAATCATGTTTAGACTTTTTGTCAGTAACAAGCAGAACAAATTATTTTAAGTAAAAGAGCACTGTACTTCATGAAGCCAAGCAACCTGAATTTAAAATCTCTTTTTACCAGCATGTAATTGGTACACCGAGAACATCACCTGACCTCCCTAAACTTCAGTTTCCTTGTCCTTAAGAGAAAATAAAAATATCTTCCTCAATGATTAATTTCTTAAAAATCAATAAAATGTGAAATAATATCTGGGATGGATTGTGACAAATATTATGAATGAAATTAATGCAGTTTCCTTTAATTATTTATCAGAGTTCAGAGAAACACAAATGAAATCATGAATACTAATTAACTGTGTGCTTTGTTTAGAAAATGCATTACATCTCTTCTCAGTATTCAAGCATGCCTTCTTTTTTTTATTTGAAATTATCAATAGCATTCTAATTCTATCTTCATACTGGTGCTAGAAATTCATCACAGTTTTAAAATCTACTTATATAAAATGTATTATAATGTTTTTCACATCATTTTACAAAGACATGATTTCATGGTAGAAAACATTGGATGTAGAAGAGGCGCTAAATATCTGTGTCTCAAGATTATTGCCCTCTTAAGAGTTATAAGAAACCAGGTGTGATGGGTCACACCTGTAATCCCACCTCAGGAATTCAAGACAAAATTGGGAAACATAGAGAAACCCTATCTCTACAAAAAATATAAAAATTAGCCTGCCATAGTGGCATGTGCCTGTTGTCTCAGCTACTCAGGAGGCTGAGGTGGGTGGATCACTTGAGTCTGAGAGGTGCAGGTTGAGTGAGCCCAGATAGGTCCACTGCACTCCAGCCTGAGTGACACAGAGAGACCCTGTCTCAAAAAAACCAGAACAACAAAAACAAAAATGAGCTATGAAAATTAAATTTCAAAAGAAAAACAATGACAAAAATAACAAACTATCAACACTTTTACTCATTTGAGACCCCAAATAAAAAAAGTTGCTGTTCTTTAAAGCAGAACCACAATGTATATATCGTGATTGTTCTTGAAATCTGCATTATGACCCTGTGACCTCTAATTACTACTGATCTTTTTAAAGTAAATGTCAAAATTATACTTTAAATAAAACCCAGTAAGCCTTGGCACTTTTTACGTTATAAGGCTCTCAACCATGAGATCATTGTCACTATAGCTTAAGATACAAGCAGAGTTAAATGTTACTCCATATATTAATTAATTTGGAGATGTATTAAAAGAACAGGTGTCACATTATACTTTTGCTTTTGCTATTATAGAATTATAATTTTTGTTACACAGCTCTTTAATGTGCATATTTCAACAAAACATTATTTTAATGTTTTAACTAAAATTTCATTTTTATTCTCATAATAATTCCATTACAAAAACTCAATGTCCAACTATTCAGGAAGCTGGCATGTCTAAAACCATTTCTGAGAGGCACAGAGAATATAAGGTGCAATTTGATTATTCTGTGTGACAGCTTGACTCTATTTTATTGTCACCAATTGTATTGCACTCTTGACTGATTTCACTCTTAGGTGACAAAAGCAAATGTCTTTGAAGCTTTGTTGCATAAAATCAAAATCACACCCACTATGTATTATATACTCTTCCAAACATCTCTAGAGAATTTCTTAGCTGAAATAAACAAAGCCAAAATCAATAACTGTTGGACAGAAAAGTCAGCTTGACTTTAGGCTGCAAATGTTTTCCATTACCACAGATTAACCAGCTAAAAAGCTAACAAGAGAGCTAGCATTGGTTTAATATCTACCAAAACTCAATTACGATGTCTGAATTTGCATGTCTCTTCTTTAATACCTATAGCTATATCATATATTAGGAAAACTACTTTCATTTACCAAAGGAAAAAATACTAATTTCTGGTAAAAGGATGTTTATAAACTAGCACTGCAATAAATGGGGAGATTGGGTTTCAAATCTGAAGGAATTAGATGTCAGAGTATATGGCTTAGTAAAGATTATTAAAAATACAGAAGAGAATCATAAATCATAGTGAGGTATTCAAGAATCTGGGTAAAATGAGCCTTAAGGAGAAGATAATTTCCATAAAGTAGAAAGCCAAAGGGTAGTCCTTCCGTGCCTCAAATTTTTACCTAGGTCTTGATGTAATTAACATTAACAGAAAACACAAAAATTAATTTCTCATAATGTTTAAAAAGAAAGAAGAAAAGAGAGAATAAACACTGAAAGTAAAGGAGGAAAATCAAAGAAAAAAACTAAGTGATATACTTGTAATGCATAGTATGGATTGCACGTATGGTATATTCAAGAATACCTCATTTGCTTATGTTTATCAAGATAGAAAAATGATTGTTTTTGCTTATTGTCTCTCAATGACATATGCACACATTTAAGTGAGTTTTATATGTAAAATTAACTCAGAATGAAATGGCATCAAAACTGTCACAGTCAGAGATGACAACTCGTATGATGCTAGTGTATTTTGGCTTGATTATCTTGTCTTGGTTTTGAAGATTTTGTACAAACTTTAAATATATATTAATTAGATTGAGCAGTGAATTGTTCATAATTATAGTTATAAAACAAAAGTATGTACATATATACCTATCATTCATATTTCTGAGTAGTCAATACAAATACTCAAAAACAATGTAAATTAGGCTTTCACCTCACAGATAAACCAGCTACATTTATTACTTCCTTCTCCAATAATTACCACAGATAATTATTTCTGTTAAATAAAACTTATAAAAAGATTGGATGAAACAGTTGTACTTTGTCTTGCAGATAATGTGCCAGTGACCTAATTCTACTTGCAATTGAAAATACTTTAATCCTGAAAAGGAAGCACAGGGCAAAGTACTCTTCAATGACGTATCCCTCAGATGTACTCTGCGTTCATTATCTAGAGAAATTTGCAATTCTTCACTATTTCTCAGAAACACAAAGTACAGGGCATTTCCTTTGTGTAACATAACTGAGGAAAATTATGCTCAAGAGAGGTTTTACTTGTCTCAGAGCATCAGGACATTTTCACATAGTTCTGACATTGAGGAAAGGAAAAAAGAAATGTCATAATAACCCATCAGAGTTTCATTAGGATTTTCTAACATGCAATGACTTGCTATAGCCCTTGAATTCACAATAAACCTCTCACTTTCTTGCATTCTGCACTGTCCTTTAATCCAAATTGTGACTAGGGTTCTGTTTTCTATTTCCAATGATATTGATAGTGATAAAGATGTAGAGTCAGTTTACCCTGTCTATGAATTCATTCTTGTTCAGGAGTGAAGTAATTCTAGTTGTTTCACCACAAACAGAACATTTATCCTGTAGAAAA
The DNA here is from genome assembly GCF_029289425.2 of Pan paniscus. Taxonomy (NCBI): domain Eukaryota; kingdom Metazoa; phylum Chordata; class Mammalia; order Primates; family Hominidae; genus Pan; species Pan paniscus. The sequence goes on along the minus strand of NC_073264.2, from coordinate 44,225,879 downwards.
ATTACAGAATCCACTAGAAACTACATTGATTGCAAAATATTCTAAAATATATGTTATATACTTTAGATGGCTTTTCTGTTAGCTACTATGCATCAGTCAGGAAGGAGTAGCTTATGCTGTGGTAACAAACAAACCCACTCTTGATTTATAACCCAAGTAGCTTTTTAGAAACAATTATTTGATTATTAACTGTGTCAAATGTCTTTCAAGAATTGGCTGGAAATTGTGCTGATCATAGTCCGTCAGAGATCCGGGCTGATCATGGTTCAATTTTCACCTGTACTTCCAAGACTACTGAATTAGAATGATGAGGATGTAGTGAGTCTAGAAGTTTCAGCTCAAAAGGGATACACATAACTTCTGTCTACATTTTATTGTCCAAACAAACCACATAATCTTATCAAATCCAAGTGGGCAAAGAAGTGCAATTCTATCAATTTAATTCTCCAAAAGAGGTGAACTATATATTTGTGAATAGGGCTAGTGAATATACATACTGTGTTTATCTTTCTAAAGAGGTTTTATTATCTCATAATCTCAGCATGCATCCTGTTGTTACATAAGTTATTAATACCAATATTTACTTAAATTCAGTCATTTATCTTTTCACTTTACAAATGGCATTTTCTCCCTATGTGAAAGTATTTTATATTCACTATGCAATAGTATCTGATTTTTGGCTCATTTATGGAAAAGTCTTTTCTAGTTCAAGGTAAAATTCCAATTATTAATCTGTTTTAGATTCATTTATTACATCAAATTTTTCCATGAATTTTATCTTGGTATATGTTGAAAAGAATAATTTTATTCTTTTGAAAATGTCTGCCATATTGTCCAAATAGTTAAATATATTTTCTAAGTTGAATTAAAATGACTCCTTTACCATATTAAATTGCCACAGATACTTAGCTGTATATCTGTACTGTCTTTTAAACCAATTTTGAAAAATGAATTTAACATATTTAGACAATTACAGTTGAATTTAGGAAAACTTAAAAAGGAAAGAAGAATAAATAAATTCTTTGACTTATTACAGATATAGGATAAATCTAAACATATATAAAAATTTTAGTCATAGAATAGAAATTTTAATGCCAGAAAGTAGACATTTTAAAGTTTAGACTAACAACAATTGAGGCTGAGAGACAGAGAAAATATGATAAAGTGTAAGAATACTAATGGCCTTCTCCTAAATAGCTGAGAGTCAATTCTATTTAAATTTAAATCGTACTTCTAGGAAACCAATTTTATCCTCAGTATACATTTATTTGAATTTCATTTTTTTCATTTTATTTCTATTTTTCTTCCTTATTTTTAAATGAAATTAGACATGGTATTATATTTAATTTTGAAAATAGCAGTCTGATGGGAAATCTCATAATAAGGTATTATTTTACACATGTATTTATATTAAAAGATATCTTCAGAGGTTTAATTAAATATAACAAAGATTATTATAGAACATTTAAATCACTTTATATTTATCATTTGTGCCCTTTGTACTTTTTTGAATGATTAATAATGATCAAAGATGTTTTAGCCTCATAGTTTTCCTAAAAATTTATATCCATGTTGTAGATTTTTACTAATTCTCTTCTTTTTAATTTTTTTTAACTTATACTATTTTACGTATACTCCTCTTTTTAAAATTTCCAAAAAGTAATCTATATGAAAATAACCTTAAAAAAATAATTTTCAAAGTGATTGCCAGTTTCTGCCAGGCCATGCTTTGTTACTCCTTTCCAGCACCATTCCTTTATTGCAATGTGTTCGGGATTATCCATTTATGAGCCCTTCCATAATAGCAAATTAGATAAGAAAAGTTGTAGCTTTTTAGCATCAGTGAAAGAGTTAGCTACAGTAAATGTTATTTTTACTCCCAAAATTACTTTAAAATATATTGAATTAAGAGAATTATCTAATTAAATGTATACCTTTATCAAATTCTTTTGAAAGTGTACTTTGCATTACTAACTAACCAGCTAAATAACTACCTAGTGAAATAAGTAATCAAGGGATTACACATTGACTCATATTCAACAAGGCACTTCAAGAGTATTCTTTAGAAAATTGGTAAACTATAGTAAAAGGAAGAGACTGAATTTGCTCTTTTTACTTGGCAAAAAAAAAAAAAAAAACTTTATAAAAATGATAAATCAGGAGTGTGTCTCTGTATGATCCACCAGCTTCCCTTCCAGGTATATACCCCAAAGCACAGAAAGTAGAAACTTGAACAGGTATTTGTACACCCATGTTCATAGCAGCAACATTTACAATAGCCAGAAAGAAGACACAACCCAAATGTCCATTAACAGATGAATAGATGGACAAAATGTGGTATATACATGCAATGGAATATTATTCAGCCTTCAAAAGGAAGGACATTTTGACATATGCTACAACATGAATGAACCTTAAAGATATTAACCTAAATAAAATATAAGTCAGTAGAAAAAGGACAAGTATTATATGACTCCTTTCACATGAGGTTCTTACAGTAGTCAAATTCATAGAGACAGCAAATTGAACAGTGGCTGCTGGGGCTGGGTGGAATGGTGAATGGATGGGAAGTTTTCATGTAATAGACACAGAAACATATATCCTAATATTTTAATTCAATTTACTTTTTTAAAATCAGTCTCATGTAAATTTGCTTGTTATGAATACTTCACTGAGGTCTTCTAATTTCTAAGTGGACAGATTTTAAATAAGTAATTTTTAACTGCAAGACCCATGACCAAAGCTTCAAGTGACAGTAAGTTAGCCAAATTACTACCTTGCCAAAAAGTAATTCATAAATCTTTTGTCAGGTATTTTCTATAAAATGTCATGATTTCACACTCCTACCCTACACAGACAAAAATATGATGAATTACACAACCTTTTAAATAAAGCTATCAATACATTTGTGTGTTCACCCTTCTTATCTACCATATAACCTTTCAGTTTTAAATCAGTAAATCAGAGTTAGTTTTCCTTCTATACCTAGGTGTTAAAACTTCACTTTGAGAGTAAACCAAAGAGCCATCCAAGTTACTCTGTAGGTGTCTCTGTGTGTGCATGCATGTATGTTTTTAGATAGATGATAGATAGATAGATAGATAGATAGATAGATAGATAGATAGATAGATGATAGATAGATACACAAGTAGAGATATAGAAAGCCTGAGATCCCACAGGCTTTCTATCATCTCTCAATTTATTAAAATATCTAATTACCCTCATAATTTAATTGTACTTTTTTTAGTTTTTTAATAGAGATTGCTTCCTGTGATTAATTGTACTCTTTTATCCTCAAACTGAACCAAACGTTTTCAATAGAAAAGTCTTTTTAATGAAGGCTGTTATATATAAATATCACATACACATTTGAAAAGTTATCTTATAAACTTAATAGATTCAGGGTTTTTTAATTTTGTTGCTTGTGAGCTTTTCAAAATGTGTTAAATGCCTATGCACACACAAGAAAACACAAAACAGGGATCTAATAAAAATATAAAGATTATTTTTAAAATGGAAAACATTATACCATCAATATTTATTTAAATGTGTGTGTTTGTTTTTATGAGCTCTTTTAAGATAGGTATATTTCTGAAGAGGATTTTATCGTTACTGACATAGTAAATATGTTTCTCAGGTGAACACTGAGACTTTGGAAATTATATTGGGAAAAGAGATCACACCACACCCAAAAGGCACAGAATTCTGAAACAAGAAGAACAATACATTAATTTAATTTTCTTTGCAATATTGTTATATTCAATCTTTAGACATTCCCCAAAACAGTAATTTGGTACTTAAACTACTCACTGGAGAAATTCACTAGGCATTCCCAAAACAGTAATTTGGTACTTAAACTACTCACTAGAGAAATTCAGATTTGGTTTTACTCTAAGAGATAAATGTGTTTTTCTCGTTTTTTTAATAGAATACATATTTTATATTAAATTTTGCAAGCCATCTTCAATTACTTTTACCATCATTCATGGGAATCTGAAGTTTTTTTCTCTTCATATTTATTTGTTGAAATAGGGATCTATTCAATGAATCTCAATGTATATATCATAGAATTTTTCTTTCTGCTACCTATCCATCTATAGCAGTAGCTCTCACTTAGGTGGGAACAATTTTGTTTCCTGAGACAGTTTTGGTTGTCACAAATGGGAATATTCTACTAGCATCTAGTGGGTAAAGACCAGTAAATATCTTACTAATCCTACTGTGCACAAATAGCCACTCCCATCCCCCAAAAAAGAATTGTTTATCCCAACATATTAATAGCATCGAAGTCAAGAAAATCTGATTTGTAGTATAGTTATTGAACATTTCTTAACAAAAGCAATCACAACTGAATCCAGCTAATTAAAAAGCACATAACTTACTGAACAACGTCAAAAAGTTCACAGGATTACCAAGAAAGACAGAGATTTAAGGTTTGTGGGTAACACAGTCAGTAAACTCATCTTTGGATTGTGTTGCAGAATCTGGCACATGCAATACTGTCACAGCCACTAGCCCTGGACATTGAGGTTGTACAATAACCCCCCACCCCTACAGAAGTCAAGAGCAGGTGCCTGTACTCTAGATATAAGAGAAAAAGAATGCCTGAAATTTCCAGCTTCTTTTAGAAAGTTGGAATAATTTTCAGCTGCTAACAACAAAAACGCCTGGCAAATATCAAATACTTACTTTCCCCAATAATTCCAACTCAATTTCAAATTAGTTTTTAAACACTAAATTCTGTCAGCTTCCATTTAATTTAGTAAAGCAAGTCAAAACAGTATGCTTATATAGTAATGTTCATTTGTCTGTAGCTAAATAGAAATTTATAAATATCATGTTTTGCTGTTTCGTATTCTATATGAAGATGGTTTTAAAGTGTAATCACTAATAAAACACCAATTCTATGTGTTCTGATTAATATAAATGTTACATATATACATTTTAAAATAAGGACATTATCAAGAATAAACAAGTGTATCCTAAAATGCTTTTTTTCAGGACAGCAAAATTTTGCATACAAAAGCAATTTTTTTTTTTTTTTTTTTAGAGACAGAATCTCACTCTGTCACCCAGGCTGGAGTGCGGTTGTATGGTCCTGGCTCATTTCCACGTCTGCCTCCTGGGTTCAGGCTATTCTTCTGCCTTAACCTCCAGAGTAGCTGGGATTACAGGCATGCGCCACCACACAGGCTATTTATTTTTATTTATTTATTTATTTATTTTGTATTTTTAGTAGAGACAGCATTTCATCACGTTGGCCAGGCTGGTCTTGAATTCCTGGTCTTTTAGTTTTGAATATGTTCACATATCTTTTCTTCATATTGTTGAAAATTGCAGTCAGAGAGGTCTGGGAAACTTGTTAGTTCAGCTTTCATGCAACCTCTGGCCCTCCTCTTGTCTATCCTAGATGTTCCACTTCCAGCATTTGAATGTCGGTTCTTGCGCACAATTGAACTTATTACTGGTTATGTATATGTCTTTTCCTACATACCATAAGAAAGCTTGACATTTATTCTGCTGCTTGAAAATCGTATTCTTTGTAAATCTGAGAAAATCAACTAAAATATATTATTTAAAGGAAACAAAAGTAGATAAATATATTTAAAAAATGCTTTATTATAGTGACAGAAGTCCACTACTTGAAAGACATTGTAGGAAAATGCATATTTATTATTACAACAAATAGAAACAAATCTAACAGAAATAAGCAAAAATTAGCATATAAAAGTGTTTCAGTACTAATTATCCACCCCCAAATATGGAAAATAATGGAAAAAATTCTGGAGTAGAAAGACGGTCTCATCGATTTATCAATAGTATTGATGGTACATTATAAGTTTAATATACCCCAACTTTTTAAAATTAAACTAATTCTAAAAATCCGGGTGAATAAATAAAAGTACATTAGCCAATATTTTTCTATATTTATTAGCAATAAGGTGCTGCAAGCCTACCTTTTTGAAATATTAAAATATATTTAAAAGCTGTGCTGTAGTATGAACACATAAAATAGACTGAAAGATCGAGTTAATATCATAGATCAAGTCTGAAATAGAACAGTTATTTTAAACAAATTAAGTTAGATTCACATCTCCAACCTTACACAAAATGAATTTAATGTGTTTAAGATTTAAGTGGATAAAACGAGACTCCAAATGTGCCAGTATAACATGAGGTATTGTTTATTGCTTTTAAAACATTACAAAATGCAAAAATAATAAAATTAAACATAAATAGCTTTTATCAGCCAAGCATTATAGCAATCTGCCTGGCCAAAAAAAGTGATTTTAATGAATGAAAAAAATGCTCCATCTCGCAGAACGATAAAAGAGTAATTTATTTAATATATAAAAGTTTCTGTAAAGCAGTAATTTAAAAACTCTAAGAATATAACATAAAATAGGCTGTAAAATGTCTCTCAGAAAGTGGAAATACACTAATTCTCACCTGAATGGAAGATTATAACATATTGAGATACAAATTTTTATCTTTCAAATAGGAATATAATTTCAAATAATTTGTAAATACCTCCATAGGTAAACACTGAGAACATAGGCATTTTCATATATTACTGGTGTAATAGTAAGTGGGTAAAATTCTCAAGGGAGGGAAATTAACAGTGCATCTCCACAATTATAAATGTATTCTCATTCATATATTGATCTACCAAATTGATTCCTGAGAATTTTACCAACAGATGTACTTTTATGTGTACAAGCTTGCTTATTTCCAAAGATATTTATTGCAGTACTGCTTTGTAGTAGCAAAAAACTGAAACAACCTGAATACAACAATGAAAACTAGATTATTAAGTTACAATTCATTCATCCATTGGAGTAATTTGCAATTGAAAATCACAAGTTCTTTCTGTCTTGATGGGGATGATTTCTAAGAGATGATATAAAGTGTAAACATAAACAATAGCATGCAGAACTTGCTATCTATTTTATAAGAAAATAAAAATGTAATATATGCATACATCTTAGTACAAATATGGGATATTTCTGGAAACTGAAGACCTTCAATAGCCTCTACATAGGGAAACTGAGTAGGTGGTGACTAGGAAGGGAGACTTCATGCTACACTCATAACTTCTGAATTTTTTAGCAGATGATCATACTTTTCACTCAAAGAAAAAACAAAAGTAAGTATAATAATTTCATTTCTAAAGTCAGACCATAGTCAGTTATTTTCACACTTATCTCATATTAATTAATAAAAATTATTACAATACGTAAAGTAAAGCTGGGACTCAAATATTCTGAGGAATGTTTTATCATAAAAAAGTTTATGATAAATCTTAATATATAATATTTGTAGACTAAATCCTGAAAAATTTATAATAAAGCCAATTAGTAAACACCATACAATATTTTATAATACTTATATAGCAAATATAATTAATGTGTTCATCAGGTTATTGCTTCTGGGATTATAAATGAAATACCATGCAATTTTATAGACCACTTGGCTCAGCAGTAATGGAAGTTAATCTTAATTCTGAAAGAGATGTATTCATGTGCATCCAATAAAATATGACTAAGTGGTCTTGACCTGTATTTCGGTGGTTAAGTCCCATTTGATGGTTTTCTAAGAACAGCTTGCCTTAGGTTATAGCAGTTTAATGGAACAGTTAGCCATTTTCACCATCTACTTGAACTTACTAATGAGAAAATTTAGACATCTCACATGGGATTTTGCTCCAGTTTCTCTCAGAATAATTTTTTATAAATAGTCCCTGTTACAATTCACTAAAATAAATATAGGCAAATAAACTAAAATAATTTACAGTCTACACTTGTAGGATGAGATGGTAGCTGAGAGAGACTATTCTCAATCTACAAAATGAAAACACTATATAGACAAAATATATCAATGTTAAAATATTCAATTTCTATACTTCTGTTTTGAAATAATCACAAACTTTATAAGTTGTTAGCCATGTTCTTTATCATTTAAAATTTTCAACAGTATGGAATTCTGTCTAGTACTTAAGATATCTGCCTTGATTAGTCCCTCTTGTGGGTATCTTCCAAATTTCACCCTCTCAGTGAGTCTTTCTATAAATCTTTATTCAATATTACATAACTTCTTTCAAGATTACATTCCCCCTATTCAAGATGACAAACCCTTATTAAAGATTACAAGGGTAAATGTAATCCTTTACCTATTCTTGCTTTACTTCTGTTCCAGCACTTAACGCTATGTGACACATCCTATCCTTTCCCTTTTTAATTTATTTTTTGTTTGTTTTTCTTGTCTAACTAAACTGGAAGCTCAGTACAATTGAGGTGATTTATCAGTTTAATTCACTGATGACTTCTTAGTAGTAAAACATTGCATAAAATACAGTGGGTATTTGTTAAATAAATTGTAAATTAATAAATAAGTAACTGGTGATTAAAACATATGACCCTTTTACCTGAAACATTAGTTATCAATATTTCTTGGTAAATTTTCAGTTGTGGCAGTCACTCCTAAATATGAACTATATTACTGGTGCAAATTTTATTTGTAATTTTGAAGGTAACATCCACAGCTTGCTAACTTGAACATGTATGAATGGCCAATTATGGTTTGTTTTTTTTTTTGAGACAGAGTCTTGCTGTGTCACCCAGGCTGGAGTGCCATGACATGATCTTGGCTATAGTATTGTATTCCTCTGTTTTTACGCTCCTAATAATGACATACCCGAGACTGGGCAATTTACAAAAGAAAGCAGTTTATTGAATTTACAGTTCCACATGGATGGGGAGGCCTCATAATCATGGCAGAAGGCAAGGAGAAGCAAGTCACATCTTACATGGATGGCAGCAGGCAAAAAAAGAGAGATTGTGCAGGGAATTCAAGATGAGATTTGGATGGGGACACAGCCAAACCACATCATGCCACCCCGGCCCCTCCCAAATCTCTTGTCCTCACATTTTAAAACCAATCATATCTTCCCATTGATTCCCCAAACTCTCACCTCTTTCCAGTATTAACTCAAAAGTCCATAGTCCAATGTCTCATCTGAGACAAGGCAAGTCCCTTTCACCTATAAACCTGTAAATTCAAAAGCAATTTAGTTACTTCCTAGATACAAGGGGGTACAGGCATGGGTAAATACAGGCTTTCCAAATGGGAAAAAATGTCCAAAATAAAAGGGGTACAGGCCCCATGAAAGTCCAAAATCCAGCAGGGCAGTTAAATCTTAAAGTTCCAAAATGATCTCCTTTGGCTCCATATCTCACATCCAGGTCACACTGATGGAGGGGTGGATTTCCATGGTCTTGGGCAGCTCTACCCCCATGGCTTCACAGGGTACAGCCTCCCTCATGGCTATTTTCATGGGCTGGCATTGAGTTTCTCTGGCTTTTCCTGGTGCATTGTGCAAGCTGTCAACAGATCTACCATTTTGGGGTCTAGAGGATAGTGGCCCTCTTCTCACAGCTCTATCAGGTGGTGCCCCAGTAGGGACTCTGTGTGGGGGCTCTGACCCCATATTTCCCTTCCTCAATACCCTAGCAGAGGTTTTCCATGAGGACCCCGCCCCTACAGCAAATTTCCTCCTGGGCATCCAGGCACTTCCATCTGAAATCTATGCAGAGGTTCCCAAACCTCAATTCTTGATTTCTGTGCACTTGCAGATTCAACACCACATGGAAGCTGCCAAGCCTTGAGGCTTGCACTGTCTGAAGCAACAGCCCTAGTTCTATTTAAGCCTTTTCAGCCACGGCTGGAGTGGCTGGGACACAAGGCACCAAGTCCCTAGGCTGCACAAAGCATTGGGACTCTAGGCCCAGCCCATGAAACCAATTCTTCCTCCTAGGCCTCCAGGCCTGTGAAGGAATGAATTGCCATGAAGTCTTCTGACATGCTCTGGAGATATTTTTCCCATCATCTTGGGGATTGACATTCAGCTCCTCATAATTTATGCAAATTTCTGCAGCTGGCCTGCATTTCTCCTCAGAAAATTGAATTTTATTTTCTATCACATTGTCAAGCTGCAAGTTTTTCAAACTTTTATGCTCTGTTTCCCTTTTAAAAAAGAATGTTTTTGACCGCACCCAATTTACCTCTTGAATTCTTTGCGGCTTAGTAACTTCTTCTGCAAAATACCCTAAGTCATCACTCTCAAGTTCAAAGTTCCACAAATCTCTAGGACAGGGGCAAAATGCTGCCAGTCACTTTGCTAAAACATAACAGAATCACCTTTCCTCCAGTTTCCAAAAAAGTTCCTCATTTCCATCTGAGAACACCTCAGCCTTGACTTTATTGTCTATATTGCTATAAACATTTTGAGTAAAGCCATTCCACAAGTCTTTAGGAAGTTCTAAACTTTCCCACATTTACCTGTCTTCTTCTGAGCTCTCCAAACTGTTCCAACCTCTGCCTGTTACCCAGTTCCAAAGTCGCTTCCACATTTTTGTGTATCTTTTCAACAGCACAGCACTCTTGGTACCAATTTGCTGTATTAGTCCTTTTCCATGCTACTGATTAAGACTTACCTGAGACTGGGTGATTTACAAAAGAAAGAGGTTTATTGGACTTACAGTTCCACGTGGCTAAGGAGGTCTTACAATAATGGCAGAGGCAAGGGGGAGCAAGTCACATCTTACATGGATAGCAGCAGGCAAAAAAAGAGAGCTTGTGCAGGGAAACTCTCCCTTATAATACCATCAGATCTCATGAGACTTATTCAGTATCATGAATACAGCACAGGAAAGACCTGCCCCCATGATTAAATTACCTCCCACTGGGTCCCTCCCACAACATGTGGGAATTCAAGATGAGATTTGGGTGGTTGGGAAAACACCCAATCATATAACGTATGATAAAAATACTGAATAAGTAAAAGATTCTAGTACTCATATTGTCTATCATTTTAACTTTGGCCATTCTAGTAGTTATCTAACAGCATTGTATTGTGATGATTATTTGCCCTTCCTTATTTACCATTATTTTTATGTTTTTGTCACATGTATCTTTTTTTAAGTAGAATGCTTGTTCCAACATGTCCTTATTTATCATACTAATCTAGTTTTCCATATTATTATTAATATGTAATAATTTTTCATCTATATACATCTTTTAAAATTTCATGGATATAAATTATATATATGCATGTGTGTATTTCTATATATATATATATTTTGAGCCTAGAAGTCTTACTCATTCTCAATTAGACTTTGATGTATAAGGTTACATGCTGTAGTATAAGCCTAACAATATATTATAGTAATATTTTATTATACTAATTATATTAATTGTACTATAATACTAATAACATATTATGTCTTTAATGCATTACAGTAGTTAGTATACTTTATATTAGTGGCTGGTACTATAGGACATCAAATTTTTATATAATGAATATATATCCTTATAACCAGCTAAACTCTCTTATTATTTCTAGTAACTTACTTGGAGATTATTTTTATCTCAATGCAAAATACAGTAGAAGGAAAGAAACAAGAAATAAAATGTCAGGACAAATAGAAAACAAATATCAAGATTGTAGATACATGCACAACCATAACAATAGTAATATTAAATGTAAATAGCCTAAACAACTCAATTAAAAGGCAGTTTTTTTCAGATTTGGTAAAAAAGCAAGTGGCAACTATATGCTACTTACACAAATTTTAATATAAAGAATAAATTGTTTACAAATAAAAAGATGGGAGAATATAACTTGTTAACATCACTCAAAGAAAATAAAGTAGCTATGTAAATGTAAGAATAACTAATTTCAAAGTAAAGAATTTCATTAGAAATAGAGTGATTCCCTAATTATAATGTGGTATGCACTGAATAACAGAGAATATCTGTCTAGCTAGCTAAATTATCTATTTATCATCTCTTTATTTTCTCTCAATGACATATCTATCCATCTATTTATCCATCCATCCATCTATGAAGCAAAGCTGACAGAACTGCAGAACTGCAAAGAGAAATAGACATATCTACAATTATAATTAAAAAGCACACTTCAGTGCTACCAATTATAACTGGAATAAAGAAACAGAAAATCAGTAAGGACATTGGAGCACTATGTGTTTCATTTTTATATTATTCTTTTTTTCTCCTCATTGTAGTCACATTTTCTTCCAATTCCTTAAACATGTTTAGCCTATTGACAATAATTGCTTAAACTTCCTTTTACAGATTCCATCATCATTTAATTCGTATGTTTTTCTACTGACAGAATTTCTCTAAGATGTAAGCCATATTTCCAAATGTTTTTAATGACTAGTTAAACTCTGCGAATCTTGTATTTTGGTTCTGAGATTTTATTGAAAGTCCTTTAAATAGTGCTGAATTCTGTTTGTGCATTCTGTTGTGTTACTATGAGTCCACAGGATTCTTTCCAGGCTTGCTTATAAACTTTGTTTAGTGTAAATATATACATATATTTGGAAATATATATATATTTGGAAAAATATATATATATATGGAAAATTTAGCTGTCTTACTAAAAAGATCTCCCCTTAATTGTTTTATCTTATGCCCTGTGCATTACAATATCTTTTCTATGTAGCTTGTAGCAACATAAACTCAGTTTTCAAAGATCTCTGTAGTACAATGCCATAGTAGTTGTTTCCTGTGTCTTAGTACTTTATCCTTATGTCCAGATCATTACAAATTCTTATTTAAATATGCTTTGTCTTTTTGCTTGCCAAAGCCTTTAAAATAAATCTAGTCTTTATTTAAAGGAGATTATGAAGATAAATTTTTCATAAGTTTTGTGTCTAGATAATTCCTGCTGGAAGTATTTTAAAATAATAATATGACAAGTCTATATCCACAAGTTTGATGAACTAGGTAAAATCAAATATCTATTTCTTGAAAGACACAATCTACTAAAACTCACAACTCACACAAGGGTAAATAGTCTGAATAGAACCATTTATATTAAACAAATTAAACCAATCATTTATACCTCTCAAACCAGAAAGAACCAGGCCCAAGTACATTCATTCATGAATTCTGACTAAAATTTAAGGATAAAATCATTCCGTTTGGATAAAATTTTATTCATAAAATAGAAACAGACACATTCTAGGAGAGTAATATCACTTTCATACTAAAACCAGAAAAGAAATTGCCAGAAAGAAAAATCACAGATCCATATCTCTCATTAGCATACATGTAAAACTCCACCAAAAATAGAAAATAAAATCCAATAATGTATTAAAAATTATATACCATGACCCAGTTGGATTTATGCCTGGTATACAAGGCTGGTTTATTGTCCATAAATTAATTAATACAACCATCAGATTAACAGACTAAATCTGAAAAATCAGACAATGATATCAATAAATGCAGAAAAATTTTCAACAAATGTCACACACTTTCATAATTTTAAATAGAGAAAATAAAGCTTTTAGCAATGTAAGACTATGTAGGATCATCCACATGTTTATTTTTAAAAATCTACAAAGAGCTGCAGCTGTCACTTTATTTAATGATAGAGAAGCAGAGGTTTGCCTGCTAAGACTAGGAATAAAACAAATATGTCTCTTCTCAATCAATCTTATTCAGTATCACACTGGAAGTCCTAGACAATACAATCTGATAAGAAAAGAAAATAAAAGTATATGAATTAGGAAAGAAGATACAAAATTTTCTTTCCTCACAGATGACATTTTTGCCTATGCAGAAGATCTCAAAGACTCATCATCAACAACAAAACATATGAGAACGAATAAAAGTTACAGCAATGTTAATAATTGGGTTTAATTAAAATTAAAATCTGTTCTGCAAAAGACACTGTTAAGAGGATGAAAACATAATCTACAGAATAGGAGAAAATTGGATGTTCATCTAAAATATATAAAAACAATTAAAACTCAAAAATTAAAATCACACAGGCCAACTAAAAAAATAAGCAAAAGGTTTAGAGACACCTCACTAAGAATGATATATAAATGGCATATAAGCATAAGAAAAGATGCTCAACTTATACATCTTTAGAGAATTGTAAGCTAAAATAACGATAGTATACTATTATACACATCTTTGAATGGCTAAGACCACAGCACTGACAGTACTAACTGCCAGTGAAGAGGGAGCAACAGGAATTCTCATTCATTGCTGGTGAGAATGCAAAATAGTACAGCCACTGTAGAAGATAGTATGGTACTTTCTTACAAACTAAACATACTCTTACCATATGATCCAGTAAATAGACTCTGTTATAGCCTATACTACATATATACTTACTATATTTAATACACACTTAAACATTAAATATAGTAAATTAATTCTGAACATTAATATTTTAAAACTTTGTACATAGTCTTGCATAATTGGCTATTCCTTTTAATGAGTTGAATTGTCAATTCCTTGGTCCATTTTGTAATGTGCAATTTATCTTTATCTTATTGCTTGGTTTATACCCTTTATATGCAATATTAAAGAAATCAAAATAGATGTTACTAATATTTTTACTAACTTGGATACTGTTATTTATTGAAATTCAAATGTTAATTACTTATGTAGTCAAATTTTACCTTTATGCCTTCTAAATTTCATTTCTGGCTTAGAAATAATTTTTCACTCAAAACATTTACTCATTCTTCATAAAACTCTATGAATTTTGTTCAAATATGTTACGTGTCTGTAATTTATTTTGTTATAAAAATAAAGTAGAACTCTATCTTTCAAAATCTATAGAAACTATATATTCCTACTGTAAACCATATAAGCGAAATATTTCTACTGTTTATAACCTGCCCAGTTTATGGTAATTTGTTATATTAGCCCAAATGGTCTAAGGTCTAAGGTAGGCTCCTTGGTATTTACCTAAATTTGTTAAAAATTTGTGTCCACACAAAAACTTGCACAGGAACGTTTATAGTAGTTTTATTCATATTTTTCCAAATATATTTTCTATTATTTTGTAAGTTTCACAAGCATATTTGTTATCATTTTAGCTGGGGCAACTTATTACATATTATCATGTGTTTGGTGCCTTATTGATTTTTCTTATTATTGTAATAGTCATATTCTCATTAGTTGCCCAATTTTAGAACTAGAGGACGGAAAATGACAGGCTACAGGCAGGGCCGGATCTGTCTGTCTCAGTCCCTATCTAGTTCAATGAGAAATGCCTGTAGTTTTTATTACAACTCCATATTTTATAATTTTAATAAATATTTGACTATTGTAATTATTGGGAGTGGAAAGTGAAATTCAAAATTGTTACCCCTAGTGCACTTTCAGTAATAGTACTTGGTAATATCTTATTTCAAAAATATTTTCAAACTTTTTTTTTTATTATTATACTTTAAGTTTTAGGGTACATGTGCACATTGTGCAGGTTAGTTACATATGTATACATGTGCCATGCTGGTGCGCTGCACCCACTAACTCGTCATCTAGCATTAGGTGTATCTCCCAATGCTATCCCTCCCCCCTCCCCCGACCCCACCACAGTCCCCAGCATGTGATATTCCCTTCATGTGTCCATGTGATCTCATTGTTCAATACCCACCTATGAGTGAGAATATGCGGTGTTTGGTTTTTTGTTCTTGCGATAGTTTACTGAGAATGATGATTTCCAATTTCATCCATGTCCCTACAAAGGACATGAAATCATCATTTTTTATGGCTGCATAGTATTCCATGGTGTATATGTGCCACATTTTCTTAATCCAGTCTATCATTGTTGGACATTTGGGTTGGTTCCAAGTCTTTGCTATTGTGAATAATGCCGCAATAAACATACGTGTGCATGTGTCTTTATAGCAGCATGATTTATAGTCCTTTGGGTATATACCCAGTAATGGATGGCTGGGTCAAATGGTATTTCTAGTTCTAGATCCCTGAGGAATCGCCACACTGACTTCCACAATGGTTGAACTAGTTTACAGTCCCACCAACAGTGTAAAAGTGTTCGTATTTCTCCACATCCTCTGCAGCACCTGTTGTTTCCTGACTTTTTAATGATTGCCACTCTAACTGGTGTGAGATGGTATCTCATTGTGGTTTTGATTTGCATTTCTCTGATGGCCAGTGATGATGAGCATTTTTTCATGTGTTTTTTGGCTGCATAAATGTCTTCTTTTGAGAAGTGTCTGTTCATGTCCTTCGCCCACTTTTTGATGGGGTTGTTTGTTTTCTCTTGTAAATTTGTTTGAGTTCATTGTAGATTGTGGATATTAGCTCTTTGTCAGATGAGTAGGTTGCGAAAATTTTCTCCCATTTTGTAGGTTGCCTGTTCACTCTGATGGTAGTTTCTTTTGCTGTGCAGAAGCTCTTTAGTTTAATTAGATCCCATTTGTCAATTTTGTCTTTTGTTGCCATTGCTTTTGGTGTTTTGGACATGAAGTCCTTTCCCATGCCTATGTCCTGAATGGTAATGCCTAGGTTTTCTTCTAGGGTTTTTATGGTTTTAGGTGTAACGTTTAAGTCTTTAATCCATCTTGAATTGATTTTTGTATAAGGTGTAAGGAAGGGATCCAGTTTCAGCTTTCTACATAAGGCTAGCCAGTTTTCCCAGCACCATTTATTAAATAGGGAATCCTTTCCCCATTGCTTGTTTTTCTCAGGTTTCTCAAAGATCAGATAGTTGTAGATATGCGGCATTATTTCTGAGGGCTCTGTTCTGTTCCATTGATCTATATCTCTGTTTTGGTACCAGTACCATGCTGTTTTGGTTACTGTAGCCTTGCAGTATAGTTTGAAGTCAGGTAGTGTGATGCCTCCAGCTTTGTTCTTTTGGCTTAGGATTGACTTGGCAATGCGGGCTCTCTTTTGGTTCCATATGAACTTTAAAGTAGTTTTTTCCAATTCTGTGAAGAAAGTCATTGGTAGCTTGATGGGGATGGCATTGAATCTGTAAACTACCTTGGGCAGTATGGCCATTTTCACGATATTGATTCTTTCTACCCATGAGCATGGAATGTTCTTCCATTTGTTTGTATCCTCTTTTATTTCCTTGAGCAGTGGTTTGTAGTTCTCCTTGAAGAGGTCCTTCACATCCCTTGTAAGTTGGATTCCTAGGTATTTTATTCTCTTTGAAGCAATTGTGAATGGGAGTTCACTCATGATTTGGCTCTCTGTTTGTCTGTTGTTGGTGTATAAGAATGCTTGTGAGTTTTGTACATTGATTTTGCATCCTGAGACTTTGCTGAAGTTGCTTATCAGCTTAAGGAGATTTTGGGCTGAGACAATGGGGTTTTCTAGATATACAATCATGTCGTCTGCAAACAAGGACAATTTGACTTCCTCTTTTCCTAATTGAATACCCTTTATTTCCTTCTCCTGCCTAATTACCCTGGCCAGAACTTCCAACACTATGTTGAATAGGAGTGGTGAGAGAGGGCATCCCTGTCTTATGCCAGTTTTCAAAGGAAATGCTTCCAGTTTTTGCCCATTCAGTATGATATTGGCTGTGGGTTTGTCATAGATAGCTCTTATTATTTTGAAATACGTCCCATCAATACCTAATTTATTGAGAGTTTTTAGCATGAAGGGTTGTTGAATTTTGTCAAAGGCTTTTTCTGCATGTATTGAGATAATCATGTGGTTTTTGTCTTTGGTTCTGTTTATATGCTGGATTACATTGATTGATTTGCGTATATTGAACCAGCCTTGCATCCCAGGGATGAAGTCCACTTGATCATGGTGGATAAGCTTTTTGATATGCTGCTGGATTCGGTTTGCCAGTATTTTATTGAGGATTTTTGCATCAATATTCATCAAGGATATTGGTCTAAAATTCTGTTTTTTGGTTGTGTCTCTGCCTGGCTTTGGTATCAGAATGATGCTGGCCTCATAAAATGAGCTAGAGAGGATTCCCTCTTTTTCTATTGATTGGAATAGTTTCAGAAGGAATGGTACCAATTCCTCCTTGTACCTCTGGTAGAATTCGGCTGTGAATCCATCTGGTCCTGGACTCTTTTTGGTTGGTAAACTATTGATTATTGCCACAATTTCAGCTCCTGTTATTGGTCTATTCAGAGATTCAACTTCTTCCTGGTTTAGTCTTGGGAGAGTGTATGTTTCCAGGAATGTATCCATTTCTTCTAGATTTTCTAGTTTATTTGCGTAGAGGTGTTTGTAGTATTCTCTGATGGTAGTTTGTATTTCTGTGGGATCAGTGGTGATATCCCCTTTATCATTTTTTATTGCGTCTATTTGATTCTTCTCTCTTTTTTTCTTTATTAGTCTTGCTAGTGGTCTATCAATTTTGTTGATCCTTTCAAAAAACCAGCTCGTGGATTCATTAATTTTTTGAAGGGTTTTTTTGTGTCTCTATTTCCTTCAGTTCTGCTCTGATTTTAGTTATTTCTTGCCTTCTGCTAGCTTTTGAATGTGTTTGCTCTTGCTTTTCTAGTTCTTTTAATTGTGATGTTAGGGTGTCAATTTTGGATCTTTCCTGCTTTCTCTTGTGGGCATTTAGTGCTATAAATTTCCCTCTACACACTGCTTTGAATACGTCCCAGAGATTCTGGTATGTTGTGTCTTTGTTCTCGTTGGTTTCAAAGAACATCTTTATTTCTGCCTTCATTTCGTTATGTATCCAGTAGTCATTCAGGAGCAGGTTGTTCAGTTTCCATGTAGTTGAGCGGTTTTGAGTGAGATTCTTAATCCTGAGTTCTAGTTTGATTGCACTGTGGTCTGAGAGATAGTTTGTTTTAATATCTGTTCTTTTACATTTGCTGAGGAGAGCTTTACTTCCAAGTATGTGGTCAATTTTGGAATAGGTGTGGTGTGGTGCTGAAAAAAATGTATATTCTGTTGATTTGGGGTGCAGAGTTCTGTAGATGTCTATTAGGTCTGCTTGGTGCAGAGCTGAGTTCAATTCCTGGGTATCCTTGTTGACTTTCTGTCTCGTTGATCTGTCTAATGTTGACAGTGGGGTGTTAAAGTCTCCCATTATTAATGTGTGGGAGTCCAAGTCTCTTTGTAGGTCACTCAGGGCTTGCTTTATGAATCTGGGTGCTCCTGTATTGGGTGCATATATATTTAGGATAGTTAGCTTTTCTTGTTGAATTGATCCCTTTACCATTATTTAATGGCTTTCTTTGTCTCTTTTGATCTTTGTTGGTTTAAAGTCTGTTTTATCAGAAACTAGGATTGCAACCCCTGCCTTTTTTTGTTTTCCATTTGCTTGGTAGATCTTCCTCCATCCTTTTATTTTGAGCCTAAGTTTGTCTCTGCACGTGAGATGGGTTTCCTGAATACAGCACAGTGATGGGTCTTGACTCTTTATCCAATTTGCCAGTCTGTGTCTTTTAATTGGAGCATTTAGTCCATTTACATTTAAAGTTAATATTGTTATGTGTGAATTTGATCCTGTCATTATGATGTTAGCTGGTGATTTTGCTCGTTAGTTGATGCAGTTTCTTCCTAGTCTCGATGTTCTTTACATTTTGGCATGATTTTGCAGTGGCTGGTACCGGTTGTTCCTTTCCATGTTTAGCACTTCCTTCAGGAGCTCTTTTAGGGCAGGCCTGGTGGTGACAAAATCTCTCAGCATTTGCTTGTCTGTAAAGTATTTAATTTCGCCTTCACTTATGAAGCTTAGTTTGGCTGGATATGAAATTCTGGGTTGAAAATTCTTTTCTTTAAGAATGTTGAATATTGGCCCCTACTCTCTTCTGGCTTGTAGGGTTTCTGCCGAGAGAGCCGCTGTTAGTCTGATGGGCTTCCCTTTGAGGGTAACCCGACCTTTCTGTCTGGCTGCCCTTAACATTTTTTCCTTCATGTCTACTTTGGTGAATCTGACAATTATGTGTCTTGGAGTTGCTCTTCTCGAGGAGTATCTTTGTGGCGTTCTCTGTATTTCCTGAATCTGAACGTTGGCCTGCCTTGCTAGATTGGGGAAGTTCTCCTGGATAATATCCTGCAGAGTGTTTTCCAGCTTGGTTCCATTCTCCCCATCACTTTCAGGTACACCAATCAGACGTAGATTTGGTCTTTTCACATAGTCCCATATTTCTTGGAGGCTTTGCTCATTTCTTTTTATTCTTTTTTCTCTAAACTTCCCTTCTCGCTTCATGTCATTCATTTCATCTTCCATTGCTGCTACCCTTTCTTCCAGTTGATCGCATCGGCTCCCGAGGCTTCTGCATTCTTCACGTAGTTCTCGAGCCTTGGTTTTCAGCTCCATCAGCTCCTTTAAGCACTTCTCTGTATTGGTTATTCTAGTTATACATTCTTATAAATTTTTTTCAAAGTTTTCAACTTCTTTGCCTTGGTTTGGATGTCCTCCCATGGCTCAGAGTAATTTGATCGTCTGAAGCCTTCTTCTCTCAGCTCGTCAAAGTCATTCTCCATCCAGCTTTGTTCCGTTGCTGGTGAGGAACTGCGTTCCTTTGGAGGAGGAGAGGCACTCTGCTTTTTAGAGTTTCCAGTTTTTCTGTTCTGTTTTTTACCCATCTTTGTGGTTTTATCTACTTTTGGTCTTTGATGATGGTGATGTACAGAAGAGTTTTTGGTGTGGATGTCCTTTCTGTTTGTTAGTTTTCCTTCTAACAGACAGGACCCTCAGCTGCAGGTCTGCTGGAATACCCTGCCATGTGAGGTGTCAGTGTGCCCCTGCTGGGGGTTGCCTCCCAGTTAGGCTGCTCGGGGGTCAGGGACCCAGTTGAGGAGGCAGTCTGCCCGTTCTCACATCTCCAGCTGTGTGCTGGGAGAACCACTGCTCTCTTCAAAGCTGTCAGACAGGAACATTTAAGTCTGCAGAGGTTACTGCTGTCTTTTTGTTTGTCTGTGCCCTGCCCCCAGAGGTGGAGCCTACAGAGGCAGGCAGGCCTCCTTGAGCTGTGGTGGGCTCCACCCAGTTCGAGCTTCCTGGCTGCTTTGTTTACCTAATCAAGCCTGGGCAATGGCGGGCGCCCCTCCCCCAGCCTCGCTGCCGCCTTGCAGTTTGATCTCAGACTGCTGTGCTAGCAATCAGCGAGACTCCATGGGCGTAGGGCCCTCCGAGCCATGTGCGGGATATAATCTTGTGGTGCGCCGTTTTTTAAGCTGGTCGGAAAAGCGCAATATTAGGGTGGGAGTGACCCAATTATCCAGGTGCGTCCGTCACCCCTTTCTTTGAGTCAGAAAGGGAACTCCCTGACCCCTTGCGCTTCCCAAGTGTGGCAATGCCTCGCCCTGCTTCGGCTCGTGCACGGTGCACGCACCGACTGACCTGCGCCCACTGTCTGGCACTCCCTAGTGAGATGAACCGGGTACCTCAGATGGAAATGCAGAAATCACCCGTCTTCTGCGTCGCTCACGCTGGGAGCTGTAGACCGGAGCTGTTCCTATTCGGCCATCTTGGCTCCTACCTCCAAACTTTTCTTTTGAGAAATCTGAACATGATGCAGGGTAGACTCACCAATATCAATACCTAAAAAATAATTAGATTAAAATTACTTAGAATGGCTATGTTGTGCTTATCTCAGAGTTGTCTCTAAATTCTTAAAGACATTCTAGTTTACCAATGTTGTCCTAAAACTAATCAAGTAAATATGGACCACTTAATTAGGGTCTCTCTATATTTATATTTAGATGCTAGTTCTGTACAATTCTTCCTTTTGAATTATTATTACTCTTAAAAAAGCTTCCAAAACTCTGACCAAAAATAACACAATTTTAAAGGAAGTAAAAATGAGTAGCTACATTTTCAAGTGTGAATATGTCTACACTGAAGACAAATGTATGCTTTTCTTAATTATCTTCTGGGATGAGTACTTCAAAATCATCCATACTATTTATTTTGTTCGGCAATTTAAGCACTTAGACTTTGGGAATTGGTAAAGTGAAAAGAAAAACAAAAACACAATGCTGAACGTATACCATGAATAAGCTTTAAAATGGCATTGCTGATTCCTAGGCAAAGCTACATGTTACACCCAGGTTAATTAGTTGTCAGAAAAGTGGAAGAGATGATCTGATCATAAGCCAGGAGCAAGTGGTAATGATCTAAGAAATTTACTAGTTTTCTGAAGCAATAGAAAAATTACTTAAACCTGCTAGTATAAAGCTAAAACCTCCTAGATTTCTACTTTGATTTACAGGGAGACAAGAGTTATAACATTTTAAATAAAAGAAGGAGGTGAATATGGATTAGGTAAATTATGTTAGGTATCTTGTGAACAAATAGGGAAAATAAAAGAAGGAGGTGAATTTGGATTAGGTAAATTATGTTAGGCATCTTGTGAACAAATAGGGAAAATAAAAGAAAGGAATAATTGTTGAAATAAATTCCCTGTTACAAATTAATTTTACAGTCTTCTGATTAACGTAGAAAGCGAGCAAAATTGTAATGTGTTTATGTTAATTTGCAACCTGTTCAACAAAAGTCAAATGTCATTGACAGTAAATACCAATTTGTTTATTATGTGACATTTACATTAGAAATAAATAAGAATGCCAAAGAAGTTAAATGAAGAAATATACACTCTTTGTGTGCATATGCATGTGTTTATGTAAATCAAAACACCATATTTTTTATTACCTATATGCATAAGTTTGAAGTAGAAAAAATAATTCAATGGGGTGGTAAGTTCAGAATATACTAAAGAATGGAAGAAGCACATTAAAAAAATTAAACCAGAGATTATGAGAAGAAAGTATGAAAAACCAGGTGATACTACAATGAGATTATAGTATCCATAGTGAGACATTATTTTTTTCTCTTTTTTGTTCTTGTTCATGTATGTTCACACATACACAAAATGTATTCACATACAGATATTGCCACAGATCATTAACCCTATTTCATACATATTATCATCACTGAACAAACCAGAAGCATAAAGCAATTTTATTTTATTTTATTTTATTTTATTTATTAATTTTTATTTATTTATTTGTTTGTTGAGACGGAGTCTCTCTCTGTCTGCCCAGACTGGAGTGCAGTGGCGTGATCTCAGCTCACAAGCTCCGCCTCCTAGGTTCACGGCATTCTCCTGCCTCAGCCTCTGGAGTAGCTGGGAATACTGGTGCCCACCACCAAGCCTGGCTATTTTTTTTTTAAGTAGAGGCAAGGTTTCACCATGTTAGCCAGGATGGTCTGGATCACCTGACCTCGTTATCCCGCCTGGGATAACGCCCGCCTCGGCCTCCGAAAGTACTGGGATTACAGGCGTGAGCCACTGCACCCGGCCAAGCAATTATATTTTAATTGGAGGAGAAATATACTAGATACATTTTGTGTCCTTCCAAAACTTCCCTCTCTCTCCTATTCTCTGCCAGGTTGCCCACCCAGTATGAATCACATCAATTAGTTTGCATGATTTCTAACTTCCTGTTGAGTTCAGCCAATGGGAAATCATGGCAGAGGATCTGAGAAGAGAGTCATCAAGGTCATTCTTCACACCTTGTAAGCCTGCCTTTTGATTGCTATGTCTCTTCACAGAAGGTCTCTGCTTCTCCCAAAGTAACCTGTTCTACAAAATTTTTCTTCTTTACGTGGTAAATCTAAGCTTCTCCCTTCCCTCAACCTTTTGAAACTAGGTAATGATATTTGTACCAGTGCTTAACATCAAGGACAAGCACTTTTCATTATGATTGTCCTATGTACCAACCAAACTTTTGGATTTTTTTAAAACTTTCTTTGAATTTTTCAAATTTGTGTGTGCCATCTCTTTCCAACTGGACTCTGACTGACTAAATGAGAAGATAAAATTGGCCATTTTTATGCCTTGAACAATATCAACAGTAAAAATGGCAAAACTTTTTATACAGAAAATACATCTGGGTTAAGATGGCCCAATTAGATGCAGCTAGGAAGTACCACTGCCACCAAGAGAAACCAAGGTTTTGAGTAAACCAACATAATTTGGACAGATCTTCAGAGAAAAAACACATACTGGTTAAAGATGTGATACAGATGCTAAGGCCAAGGAGAGAGGAAGCTGGGAATCCTGACAGATTACCCAAATGCTGGGGCTTGTTTTCAGCCCCAAATGGCACCTGGGAAACAAGTGACAGAAGGGACTGTGAGACTTCCCAACCTTGCTTCAGACCTCTGTGATCCTGGCTGCAGGGAGCCCCATGTCCACCATCAATGTTTGAGCTGACAGGGGGATTTGCATGGAGAGTAGGCAGACAGCTATTTAGCTGGTATGGAAGTGGGAGGTGTTGTGCACAGGGCAGTTCTGATGGAGCATGGACATAGCACCCATCCTTAAAGCTCCCTGTGTCCCTCTGAGAAGCTCTAGCCCTAGCTGACCACTGAGCCAGGAGAAAGTGGCGTTGACTCCCCCATGGGATTAGGGCATGTCTGGTCTGCAGGCCCTGCTGCCCTCCAACCCCTCTGAGATGTTCACCAATATCCTTGATTAACATAGAAACAAAAATATATTTTATGTGCATAGACACAAAAATTCTCAACAAAATACTAGCAAACCAAATCCGGCGGCATATTAATAAGTTAATACACCATGATTAAGTAGGCTTTATTTCTGGGATGCAAGGCTGATTCAACATATGCAAATCAATACATGCAATTCACCATGTAAGTAGAATTAAAAGCAAAAACCACATGATTATCTCAAATGACAAAGGAAAAGCTTTTGTTAAAATCCAACATCCCTTCATGATAAAATCCCTCAAGAGATGAGTCATCACAGGTACATACCTAAAAATAATAAGAGCCAACTGTGAGAAACCCACAGCCAAGATCACACTGAACAGGCAAAAGCTGGAGCCATTCCCTTTGAGGCCTGAACAGGACAAGGATGCCTACTCTCACCAGCCCTATTCAACATAATACTGGAAGTCCTAGCCAGAGTAATCAGGCAAGGAAAATAAATACAGGCATCTAAACAGGAAAAGAAGAAGTAAAACAATCTTTCTTCGTTGACAATATGATTTTATACCTAGAAAACCATAAACACTCTGACAAAGTTCTCCTAGAACTGATAAATGACATTAATAAAATCTGAGGATACAAAACCAATGTACAAAATTCAATAGCATTTCTATAGATGAATAATATCCAGGCTGATAATAAAATCAAGAACATAATCTCACTTAAAATTGCCACAAAGAAAATGAAATACCTAGCAATGCAGCTAACTAAAGGAGTGAAATATTTCAACAAGGAGAACTACAAAATGATACTGAAAGAGCTCAGTGATGACAAAAATAAATGAAAAAACATTCCATGTTCATGGATTGGAAGAATAAATTTTGCAAAAAATGGCTATATTGTCCAAAGCAATTTATATATTCAATGTTGTTTCTACCCAACTTTCAACAGTATTCATCATTCTTCACAGAATTAGAAAAAACTATTCCTAAATTTATATGGACCAAAAAAGAGCCCAAATAGCCCAAGTAATAATAAGCAAAAAACAAACAAAAAAAAAAAAAGGAAAAAAGAAAAAAAAAACAGGCTGGAGACATCACACTACTTGAAATATTGCTTGAATATTTAACTTCAACTGATATTGCAAGGCTACAATAACCAAAATAGCTTGGTACTGGTACCAAAACCAAAACAAACACATAGACTGATGGAGCAGAATAGAAAACTCAGAAATAAAACTGCACACCTACAGCCATTTAATCTTTGACAACACCAACAAGAAACAAGCAAAGGGTAAAATAGTTCATTAAAATCATTCTGGTTTTACTGGTTAACCATATGTAGGAGAATGAAATTGGACCCTTAACCTTTTACCATATACAAAAATTTATTCCAGATGGATAAAAGATGTAAGACCTCAAACTAAAAATCCTAGAATAAAACCTAGGAAATATACCCTTCTCAACATTAGCCTTCTTAAAGAATTTTTGGTTAAGTCCCCAAAAGCAATTGCAACAAAAACAAAAAATGAAAAGTGAGACCGAATTAAACTAAAGTGCTTCTTCACAGCAGAAGAAACTGTCAACACAGTAAACAGACAACTTCCAGAATGGGAGAAGTCATTCTGAAGCAATAAATCAGGCAAAGGTCTAATATGCAGAATCTACAAGACACTTAAATCAATAAGCAAAAACAAATATTCCCATTAAAAATGGGCAAAGACATGAACACACTGATATGGTTTGGCTGTGTCCCCACCAAAATCTCATCATGAATTGTAGTCCCTACAATCCTGTGTCATGGGAGAGACCTGGTGGGAAGTAATTGAATCATGGGACCAGTTTCCCATATGCTATTCTCATGATAGTAAGTTATCACGAGATCTAATGGTTTTAGAAGGGGCTACCCCCTCTGAATGGTTTTCATTCTTCTCCTTCCTGCTGTGATGTTAAGAAGGGCATATTTGCTTCCCCTTCTGCCATGATTATAAGTTTACTGAGGCTTCCCCAGCCATGCAGAACTGTGAGGCAATTAAACCTCTTTACTTTATAAATTACCCAGTCTCAGGTATTTCTTTGTTAGCAGCGTGAGGACAGACTAATACACACACACTTTTCAAAAGAAGACCTAAATTGGCCAATATACATAAGAAAAATGCTATTTATTTCTAATCATCAGAGAAACACAAACCAAAATCACAACGAGATACCATCTCACACCATTCAGAAAAGCAATTATTAAAAAGTAGAAAATCAACAGATGCTGTTGAGGCTGCAGAGCAAAGGGAATGCTTATATACTGTTGGTGGGAATGTTAATTAGTTCAGCCATTTTGAAAAGCAGCCTGGAGATTTCTCAAAGAACTTAAAAAAGAGCTACCATTTGTTCCAGCAATCCCATTACTGGGTATATACCCCGCAAAAAATAAATCATGCTACCAAAAAGACACGTACTAAGTAGTATGTTCATCACTACACTATTCACAGTAGCAAAGATATGAAATCAATCCAGGTGCCCATCAATGGTGGATTGGATAAAGAAAATGTGGTACATACATAGCATGGAATACTGTGCAGCCATAAGAAAATAACTAAATCATGTCCTTTGCAGCAACATGGATACAGCCGGAGGCCATAACACTAAGCAAATTAATGAAGAACAGAAAACCAAAAACTTATGCATGTTTTCACTTATAAGTGGGAGCTAAACATTTAGCCCACGTGAACGTAAACATGGGAGCAACAGACACTCTGGACTATTGACTATTAGGGTAGAGAGGAAGGGATGGGTGTGGGTGGAAAAACTGCCTTTTGGCTCGTGTGTTCATTACCTGAGTAACGACATCCATAGTCCAAACCTCAGCATCATGGAATATATTCTTGGATCAAACCTGCATGTGTACTCCATATATCAAAAATAAAATTTGAAATTTTAAAAATAAGAAGAAAACACATAGAATATGTACATAAGCATATGAAAAATGTGTTTTCTTTAATAAATAGTAACTTTATTAATAGGAAGAATGAGGAGAAGGAGAAGGACAAGGAGAAGAAAGAATGGAAGGAGAAGAAGAGAGGAATGAAAAACATGATGTCATCTATTGTTACAATGATCTTATAATTTTAATATCCTCTAGGTATCTCTGATTCTCAAAGTTTATTTTTGGTGTCATTCAGAACCCGTTGGGAAATTGTTCAAAGATTTCCAGGCCTTTTCCATAGACATTCTGGTTTAGCAGATGGGGAGTGGTTCATGAAACTGCATCTTAAACATCACCACAGGTGATTTTGCTCCAAGTGTTCTATGAACCAAAATTTGAAACACATGCATGGACATAAATGGACATATGATTTTATATATGTCTGATTTTGTTTGTGTGATTATGTGATGAAAGCACTATTATCGAGACACAATACATTTAAAGATGTGTCCTACATTGTTTTTTCGGTGAGTATCCCAAGTAAAGACTTGGGATAAAAAAGAGTAATTTAAAGATTGACCTTCAAATCAATATTTGTTGATAATAATAAGATACATGAAAACATCAACAAAAGTTAATCTCACAAATTGTGAACTTTTGAGTTAGTAACTAGAAATGCACTCAAAACATCATGTTATTGTATTTATAACTGAATGTGGCTTTCTTTTGAGACTCTGAATTAAAACAAGAAATATGAGTTTTGCTATATTATTTCCAAAATATTTAACAAATGGGATATCTGAGCAATATGCCTCAAAACCTAGTCTTCTTCATACATGTTGACAATGTTTGTCTATATTCCACTTGTGCTAATATCCACATGATATTTTTTCTATTAGCAGATTTTAAATCAGTTCAATTCTCTTTCTTTTAGACTTACTCTAAGGAATAATATCTGCCAAGCCATTGATTTGATGTTCTTGACAAATTTGTTCTAATTAGCATTAAATGGAAAATGATTTGTCGAATAAATGATTCATCAATGTGACACAACATGATTTTGTATATTATCATTGTTACTTATATTAGTGTTTGACAAGCATTAAAATTTTTAATATTTTCAGGCCATATTGATATATTTTTTAAAAAACTATTTTTTGCATAACATTTGTGAGAGATAAATGGCAAAATAAAACTCTTAACTACATGTCATAGAGAAATGCATATTGTAATTCTTCCTTCAAATGGTACTGTATTCAAAATTTAACTATTAAAAAAGGGATGGGGTTTACTTGTTAAAGCTGTGGTTAGTGGAAAGAATATCACAGAAAGAAAGATATATCAGTAAAAGCCCAGCCTCATGTTGAGTTGGCCTCATCACATACTTTAAATATCTGGGAAAATATGGACATGTTTCAATATCCTGCCTATTGCCCACTCAAAAGTATCTCAATATACGATTTGATATAATTCTGCTTCATCTCTTTTTACTTTTTGTTCAACTTTTAAACTTAAGGTGACTACTGAAAACATTGTTGAACCCTCATATTAATTCCTGATTAAACACCCATGTGTATTTTTCAAATTAATATTTCACTTGAAGCTGCATGTTCTTATTTATGTAAAATTATAAAATTAAAGAATAAGGTTTTTTTGAGAAAAACAACTATTTTTAGCTACTTTTTATAGTATTTATTTGGGGAAAAATTACAAGAAAATATAACTTTATTGGTAAAATATTTCTAGATCTTACATTGAAAATATGCCTACTGTTTTTCACATGAAATTCTCTTTCAAGTTGAAGAATTAAAAGGGGCTTTCCCCCAGCTAGAATTTATTCATTTTTTCTTACATTGTTTAATTTCAACAAGCTTTGATTATTTTATCACTAATAATAGTGAAATTTACTGAATGGTCATTGTATGCTATGCATGCCCTAATATATTGGGATGCTTGAACTTTGTGGCTAACTATGATGCAGATATAATGAACACAAGTTCAAAGACATGATAATTTTAATGTTTAAAAATATTTCAGTGATAAAGCCAGCATTTGAACGCAAATCTAACTATATCTCTATATCTTTTAGCGGAATACAGTTAGAAGTATATAAAGTGAATATGTTGCTAGAGTCAAAAAAAATTAAAAAGCATATTATATTAAAACATTCTCTTTTCCTAAAATACAAGGAATTCAAAAACATCCAAATAAGATGTTTAAAAAATCCTGCATATGTAGAACAATAGATTAACTGGAATGTACCCATAACCCACCATAACCATTGACCTAAAAAGCCTTGGATTGTCCACGAGTTTTAAAAGTGAATCCCATTTCGGTTTCTTACCTGCTTACAGCAATCCTCTTTCTCACATAAGTAATTACTACTCTCATCTCCATCAGGAGAGGGATCCCTAGCATACATGTTTTTATAGCTAACAACAGAAGTTCTCCCTTTATCCAAACCGAATCAAATTTTTCTTCCATGAATTTACTTTCTATCAACCAATATGCTTAGAATTTGTACTAATAATTCCACACTGAGAGTGTAATTTTTTATTATAAGCTACAGGAAATTTATCAATGCCTTGAAAAATTATCATTACATATATGTAAGAGGTATTTTAGGTAAATTGCTTAAAGGTAATGTGATGGTCAATATTGTCACCTTGATTGGATTAAAGAATGCAAATTATTGTTCCTGGTTGTGTCTGTGAGGGTATTACCAAAGGAGATTAACATTTGAGTCAGTGGGCCAGGAGAAGCCGACCTACCCTCAATCTGTGTGGGCACCATCTAACCAGCTGCCAACATGGCTAGAATAAAGCAGGCAGGAGCGATGGAAGAGCAGACTTTCTAAGTCTTCTGGCATTCATCTTTCTTTCTCTAGTATACCTCCTGCCCTCTAACATCAGACTCCAAGTTCTTCAGCTTTTGGACTCTGAGTTACACCAGTGGTTTGCCAGTGGCTCTTGGACCTTTGACCACAGACTGAAGGCATCACTGTCGGGTTCACTACTTTTGAGGTTTTGGGACTCAGACTGATCCACCACTGGCTTCCTTGCTCCTCAACCTGCAGATGGCCTATTATGGGACTTTAATTTGAGATCGTGTGAGTCAATTCCCCTTCATAAACTCCCCCTCTATATATACATATCCTATTAGTTCTGTCTTTCTAGACAACCCTGACTAATACAGGTAAACAGAAACATACGGACAAAAGACATCTAATGATTTGGAATATTGCAAATTAATCTGAAAAGAGGAAGAATCAAATCCTAAAAGTATCAGTTGCCAGATATTGAGCATTTCTTGCCAGCACTTGAAAAGTCTAATTTGGTGATATTTACAGGCTGTGCTGTATTTCTTGCCAGCAGGAGGTATTTAGTTAGAATAGGCCATATTGTGAATAGCACATCCTCATTAGGACCAAGGACTAATGGAAATTTCTTTCCTATTTTATACCTAATTACTGAAAATTTTTGGACAAATTTATTTTTGAATATTTGGACAAACACACTAGATCTGGAACCAACATATATTTTTGTGGCCAAAATATAGTTGAAATTCAGTATCAGTTTAATCTCCACTTACATCTTCACATTAAATATCAAATTAAAATGCAATGAATTCTCAAATTAGGATATTCAGAATCATAAAATCATTTTGGAATAGATGCGGTATTATCATTTAAAATAACAATAAGTCAGACATAGTGCTAAGCTTCTTATCTTTATTTCCCATTATATAATATATGCAATAATCAAAGAAAGTGAGATACTGCTAAGAAGTTCAGAATCAAATATGTGTCTTAATTTCAATAATATATGCTCTTCATGTCTGAAATAACTAGTCTAATCTTGTTTTGTGATATAAATATTCTCATATTTTTAGTTTTTAGTACCCATATTCTTGAATTACACAAATATTGGAAGATCAACATTGTATACATAAGGAAATAGATACTTAAGGCTATTAAGAAGTCACCAAAGGCTACAGAAAAGACAGGATCTTTTACTCCAAATTTGGGTATAGTACTGGTAGCTAAAGAGATACTTTTATTATACTATTGCAATTATTTGGATAACTCCTATCTTAGTTTTAACTATTTTTATGCCCAAACTAACAAAAATGATTTCTCATTTTCAATAACATTCTAGAAACAAAACATTTTAAATTTATAATTACCATATACAGCATACAGGGTTGATGCCTATTAGTTTTTAAAATAATGAATTCTAAATCTACCTTAGATATCGATTCTCCACAATCTAAAGAGATAACATCATCCTTAAAAAAAAAACATAATGTGGCTGGGCACAGTGGCTCATGCTTGTCATCTCAGCACTTTGGGAGACTAAGTTGGTCAGATCACCTGATGTCAGAAGTTCGAGACCAGCCTGGCCAACATGGTGAAACCCTGTCTCTGCTAAACATACAAAATTAGCCAGGTGTGGTGGCGCATGCCTGAAATCCCAGCTTCTCTGGAAGCTGAAGCAGGAGAATCGCTTGAACCCAGGAGGCAGAGGTTGCAGTGAGCCGAGATGGTGCCATTGTATTCCATCCTGGGTGACAAGAACAAAACTCTGTCATAAACAAACCAACCAACTATAATGTTATACTGAAGTATTCTAAAAACACAGAAAAACTTTTGTATTCCCTCCTTAGAATGTGAGGGCAAACTTATTAGGCATGCTGGCTATATGAGTTGGCACCAGAGAAGGCCCATTAAGATGGAGGTAGATTCAATTGACAGTGTGTTAAGTGACAAAAGGAATATTGTCACAGGAGTGAATGTGTACTGGAATTGAAGAGAAATCTTCAACTCAATATTATTGGTATAGCTTCAGGGATGAGGATCAAAGGTGACAATAAATTTAAATGATAAAACAGTTCAGGGAACAAACTTACTGGAGTGAAATGAATGATATCAGGATATGGGTACCTTTTTACTAAATATTGAAAGAATGTTTCACTTGTGGGTTATTTTTAATTCCTTGTAGAATAGACTACACACTCCTTCTTCAGCCCAGCAAGGCTCTGTGTAACCTGGTCTCTGCCACATCTCTAAATATTTACTCCCATTGCCTTCCTAGCTCACCATATTTCATGCCTACTGGATTTATTCCTATAATATAGTAGATCCTATTCCTGTTTTCCATAACCCTGCCTAGGAACCTGTACCCAATAGGTTCATATTCGTTTCTGCTTGTTATCAAGATTTTTGCTAAAACTCCATGTCCCTTTAAAGTAGCTTCTTGAGCATCATATTGCAGTCCTCGAGCTGCCCAGTTCCAAAGATACACTGGCATATATTATAAATATCATCTACCAAATAGCTCGACAATAATCTTTTTATTTTATTTGTTTACGTGTTTATTGTATTTTTCCCCCACAAAATGTAAGCTCCTTGAGGCTAGTCAGGGAGTTGCTTGCCATATTAACAACTCTATTTCAACATTTTAAAAGTCCCTGGAATATTGTAGGCAAAAAGTATGTTTTGTAAATTTATTTATATTAGTTTTAATTAAATACTTCTGGAAACTCGAGCAATCCCCAGATCTTGGTAAATTACATACTTCTTACTTGTGTTTTATATTTACTGTGTGTCAACTGCCAGTGTACTACACATGTGTTTATTCTAGGCCTTTGGATGAAAAAGCCACTCAAACTGGGCCATGCCAATATTGAGGCAGTGGTAAAAAAGTGACAAAAAATATGCAGTGACACAAAGTATGTCATTTCTTTTCACATCATATTTTCTTAAGAAAGTCACTTGACCAAAAGGTTGACTTCAATGGGATATAGCAAGTCGCGTTCAATGGTCAGAAATGTATTATCCTAGTAGCATGTTACAGATGCAGGTTGATTAGTGTAGACTACACTAGAATAGACTGTATACACCTTTCTGTGCCTGAAGGGAAGAAAAGGAGATAACCATGAACAATAATGCAACCTATCATAGTATTCAAATTGATATAATCTAGGTGTAAGCAAAAAGCCATAGAATACATTATTTTCTTTCTTTCTCTCTTTCTTTCTTTTTGAGACAAATTCTCTCTCTGTCATCCCGGCTGGAGTGCAGTGGCACAATCTCAGCTCACTGCCAGCTCTGCCTCCAGGGTTCATGCCATTCTCCTGCCTCAGCCTCTGAAGTAGCTGGGACTACAGGCGCCCGCCACCACACCAGGCTAACTTTTTGTATTTTTAGTAAAGATGGGGTTTCACCGTGTTAGCCAGGATAGTCTTGATCTCCTGACCTCGTAATCTGCCTGCCTTGGCCTCCCAAATTGCTGGGATTACAGGCATGAGCCACAGCTCCCAGCCAGAATACATTATTTTTCTGAGTGAAGCTAAGTGAACATTAGGGCAAGCTAAACCTGTGACCCAGCTCTCATAAACATAGTCAACACTTGATCTAACTAACATTGAAAACTCCTTCTGAATATATATATTTTAAAAAACTTAAGTTATCATTCATTATGAGAACACTGTTATTTTGTGTAAACTTAAGAATAAAAAAAGCCAATTAAATATCCACAATGTTAAGAAGCATTTAGCAGAGATAATAAAATGAGACTAGCATAGGATAATTAAAATTTAAAAGATGCTAGTTAATTTTTAGATGGTAATTATTTAACTTAAGATACTTTTCCACAAGCTCTAAATATGTGTTTATCTTTGACCTAACAAAGAGAAGATTAGCTAAGCGAATTAACAGATCACATAAATATATGGGAGCATATTTAATCGGCTTAAGTCAACATCTTTTAAATATAATCACCTATTAATTTCGATTAATAAATGATTGATACTATTTCTAAAAAATATATATACTTGTCAACTGGACAGCTGTTGATACCTATGTATGCGAAGAATACTGGGAGGCTAATTAGCAAGGCTGGTTTTTATCATGATTGTCACTAGTAAGCAATACTTCTTTGGAAATGAAGATTGACCTCTCTGTTTCAGTTTAATATTCTGTACAATATTAGGATTGAGTTAGAGCATTGTTTTGCAAGCTGTGCTCCATGGATATTTAGAATTTGCTTGGTGGTTTTCAAAGAATATCAAGAGATGAGAATATGATGAAAGGGAGAGTAGAAATTTTTTTATCTTTTCTCCAAATGAAGAAATTATTTTTAGTCCATTCTATATAATGAAGAACAATAAAAATAGAGAACAGAAAATAACTTGCTAACAAACTTTAGAGATCATGTGCTTTCTTTTAAAAAATATTTACATACATATTAAAATGAGAAGACAGGTGTATGAATTTCTTGATTACTCGGTTTGTGAATTTTAGGGACTGGAGCAGACTGGTAGGTTAGAGTTTGTCACAAAAAGTTTTACACACTCAAATTTGTTTCACAGAATCATCTTTAAAAAGGTTTAAAAATACTTTCTTATTATTATTACTATTTTGCGCTAGGAAAATTAATTCTAAGTGATCTGAAGTTGTCCTGAGCCATTTCATTGAAATAAGGGATACGCTGTGTGATACTGTGCTAGTGCAAGTCATAAACCTACCAATTAATAGTATTGCCTTGTAAACATTGTTCTGACACAAGTTTAAGCTTGTCAGCATACTTTATTGGTAGCATGGGGTGATGATTTGCATCTTATCTTCATGAGACCCACGAGAGGACTCTGCCATTGGAGTGGATTACTTTAGTCTTGTGAATCATTTTCTGTAGCAATTGCACCCTTACTAACTGCCACCATTAATGTGCCTGTTCACATGGACACAGATACACAGAAACACAAACCTACAGTTCCTATTACCTAACATATTTACCACACCTTTCGCTACTAAATGACAATAGCAAAGTTAATGTACCGATGAGGGAATATAGCTAGGATCCTGAGACCCAGAAGAAAATGTTGATAATATCAAAATAGAGATTGCTTATGTTCTTGAGAGACAAAGAAGAGTGTCCGGATGCTTCAGGACCCAAGTAAGAGTTATGGGGCCAGACAAACCAGTGTTTCACATTCACTCTGCATTTATTCTCTTAGTAATCCTAACCATGGTGCTTAACCCCTTAAGGCTTACATATAAAAGGAAGAAAACAATGCCTGCCCTGTTCCTACCT
Source organism: Pan paniscus (assembly GCF_029289425.2). NCBI lineage: Eukaryota > Metazoa > Chordata > Mammalia > Primates > Hominidae > Pan > Pan paniscus. The sequence goes on along the minus strand of NC_073264.2, from coordinate 44,190,617 downwards.
GGCTGTGTATAACAAATAAATTATATTTCTCTATCCTATCTATCTATATGTCTAAATACATATCTAAACAACAACATTTTCTGGTTAGTGATCCAAAATATCCCTTCCACACACCAAATACCATTTTCAGTGTTAAAGAATTCAAACTACTTTGACATTTTTGGAAGTGCCATATTGCTAAATGTAAAATTGTTAATAAATTAATGGTCTAATTTGAGAGAATGTTCTTTTAGAATGTATAGATAGTGACTTGGAGAATTGCTACACTTAAGTTAAAATAAGACAAGAAGTAAAGGAGAGACAAATAAATAGACAAGCAAGAAAGTTGGAATGGAAGAAATTAATACTTATTATACCATATTTGAACATTATTTAAATACTTAATCACAACTTTTTCAGATAAAATTTAAATTTTAAAAACATACATGGTCACATGAGTAGAGACACAAAATTAAGTGTTACTGCATTATAGATTTGATCCAGAAAGCATAAAACAGATTTGATTTGTCCAATAAAGCTCTGCTAAATATGCATTTAATCCCTTTTCATTAATTTGTTAATAGTAAACTAGTGACAATGGAAGTAAATGTATTAGGAATAGTGGGGGTATGCAAATGTAAATAATTAAAGACACAGACTCCAGTTGGGTGCATAACACAGTAGGGGAGTATTCTTGAGCACCAATAATTAAAAGCCTAATAAATAGTGCCATGTACCAGATAACAAAGGAGATAAACAAAATGGAGATTAAAAGGTTTCAAGTGTCTAAAAGTAAAAGACATTACTTTATTCCAGGATATCCTAGAAAGCATTACTAGGGAAATGGCATTTGAGAATAAAAATGTAGGACAACGTGAACATGTACAGATGTGGGCAGATGGTATTGCATTTGTAATAAACATTGCAAGGAAAGTATAGACGTGGGGGAAAATGGAGAGTAGGGTTTTTCTTATATCTTTCACATTCTTTTGGCTGTTTAAAGACCTTTTCTTCTCTACTCTTCTTTACAGGTTATGTCCTCTTGTCCTAACATTTCCCTTGCCTCTTTCAAGTGATCCACAGCTAATTCATAATCTACTTATAGAGTTTATATTCTTAGTAGGAGACACTAAACAAAATAAGCAATTACATTTGATATTTTAACATGCAATTTGGAGAAATTAAAATCAGGTATTGTATTCAAGAGTGCATCGTGAAGGTGGTGTACATAACCGGAGTAATAAAAAGGCATTTCTCAGGATGTAAAATTTGATCTGAGAGCAGGCATGGAAAGAAAATAAAACAGAAAGAATGGCAATACAGCACTGGTGAACTAGAAGTAAAACCATGTAAACAGGCAGAATCATTTGAGTTAAGAAAAGGGAGTTTGAATTTATTCTAAGTAATGTGGGGATATTTTGAAGGAGTAGAGGCAAGAATTATAGTCTAAATTATATTATTAAAGGCCCCTCTTACTGCTGTGGATTGTAGATGAGCAAGAATGGAAGCAGGGAAGCCTGTTATAGGCTGTTGCCTGAACTCATGCTAGAAACAATAGAGTCTTAACTAAGAAAGTTTTGGAAGAATGGCCAGAATTGGTCACCTTTGAAATACATTTTTAGAATAAAATAATCATTATGATATAGACGAAGAGGTGAAAAAATAAAAGTAATCAAGGAAGACTAGGAAGTTTTGGGTTTATGGATGTGTCTTATCTCATAATCGAGATTGAAAATTCTAGGGAAGGAAAAGGCTTACTGAAAGTTTCAAGAGTTATGGTTTTTTATGTATTAATTTTGAAAAGCTTATTAGACTTCTTTGTAGAACTTTAGGGAGAAAAATATATGTACTTGGATTGCCAGATAAAGGGAGGCTAAGAAATTTAAGCCTTTCAGAGCTTATTATGGCCTTCTGGTGATGGGAAAAAAAAAGAGGGACTTCTAAAGTATTCAATCGATTAATAAGAAGCGCTAGATTTGGCACACTAATGATCTTTGGTAATTTAACAGTAGTGATTTTTACAGAGAGGAGACATTTGCTCTGTCAGGATAAGTTAACTAGAAAATAAATCATGAGAATGTACAGACACTGAGTGCACATAGTTTTGGGGGCCGGTTTTCCTGTGAAGTATGGGGGGAGCAACTGAGATAGTATGAGGGGAAGAGAGGTGGTCAATGCATACTTCCCTTAAAGATAAGCATAATAGAACTATATTGATAGGCATGATAAATAAAAGGGAGAAAATCTCAGAAGTAAAGTCTTGAGAATACTAAAAAAGTACACCAAGTAATCAGGGTCACCACTTTTAGTTTATCAAGAAGGAAGCCCTTGATGATGAAAGCATGAGGCTAGCATGATTTGGTAGATAGGAAATGTGTCAGTTCTTGTCTAATAGCTTTCATTTTTCAGATGAAATTTGAAAAGCTTGTCATCTTATTAGAGTAATGCAGTCAAGAAAGTACTTACTGAAGGTCCGAGGTGAATGAAAAAAGATATTAGTTATTTGGGACAGTTTAAAGTGCTAAAAGGTTTCCAGGTAGTGATTGTACCCATTTGAACTCTTTCGTCATGAATTCAATGTGACACCAGTCGGCTCTTTTTTAATTTTGATTTTTCCCTGGCAAGTTAAACTGCTAGGACAATATCTAGATGGGTCTGGGAGATGACCAGTCTGACATGAACTCTTCCACTTTCAAAGAACTGACTTGACTCAAGAGGACAAATCTAGGACCTGGCATTTACATATCATATATTTAAGTGAATAATTAAATAAATATGATGCACATAGTTTATTGAATGACATTCTCATAATTGCAACAAATACGGAGAGAAAAATGATGGGATGAATGTGAAATAAAAATTAACTTTCATGAATATAAGTAAAACAAGAATATCTATGCAATGAAAGAATCGATTTTAACCTTTCAGCCTGATTCAAACTTATCTTTAAATAGAAACAGGGAACAAATTATACTGGAAAAAAATATTGGCTACAATTTGGTTTTAGTGTGTGCTTTCACATTTGAAATTAACAACATAAAAATAAATGAAGCAGAAATATTTCAACACCAAAGATAACATTTTCATCAAATTTATCAATGTAAATGGCCAAAATTAGGTTCTCCTGAGAGTATATTTTATTCAGTTTTGTTTTTGTGATTCGCTTTTCTGATAGTTTTCATTGATGCAATGAAAATCATGACCTGTAATTTTGAAATTGTTTTCCTATTAAGTTATGGTCATCTGTGGACCTTTTTATTTAAAGTGTTAGAATTTTTAAAATCATATTAAAGAATTAGTTTACTATGAACAACTTAGGAAGATATTTTGTTTTAAAGAAGTAACATATAATAAAGTATAGATGGACCTTTAAAGTAACAATTTAATTTTTTATGTGAGCAATGAAGGCAGGTTGCATATCTCAGGTAGCAGTAGGAGAAATAGTAATTGAATATAAAAAGAATATAAAAGATGATTAAAGCCAGAAAATTTTGGGTGAGTGAAGATGGATCATGCAGTATCCCAATAAGTATAGTTTGAATTTCAACCTACCAATCCATAAAGAAACCCTATGTGTTCCTCAATTCTCATAAATGACATTGACACTATAGGAATTAAAATAATAAATTCTTGTAGACACAATAAAGCTATAGCATTTAAACTAATGTGACTCTAGATATTTAACAATAATTTAATAAAATAGAAAGGAAAACCCAGAAAATATAGAAGTTCAAAATTTAGTTAATAACAAGCAACCACAAATAATCCTTCTTTCACTAAAAGAAAGAAGGGTTATTCAGTAAAGAGTCAATAAAGTCTCAGGTAACTAGTTGGAATTTATTAAAAATGCAATGACCTCAATTCCTATTCACATCTTACAGCCAGCAAACTACAAATGTGTTTGAGGTTTAAATGCAAAACATATAATTTAAAATAATTTACAGAAAAATTAAAGTTAGGATAATATCTACTTGGAAAATGACTTTGTTAGATTGTCCTGAATGGGGGAAAGGGGCAAAACTTATATCTTTAACAAAATATACATTTCTTAACTGGGAAAAATATTGAAAATAGATATTAAAGTCAGTTGTCTATATTATTGTTTTACAGAGAAACCTTAAAATCACAAAGGAAAAACAAATGAGCATATGCATGAATAGAGGTGACCAGAATTTTATTTGGTAGCTAATTAAGGAAAACATGAATGTAGCCAATTAATATATTATTAATTAATTCATTTGTATTATTTTTCAATTGTATTATTTAGAATTTGTTAAAATGAAAATTAAGAACTTTTTGTTGTTGTTGTTGTTTTGTCTATTCAGCAGAAAGTGATAGGGCCCAATATTGATAAGGATGTGGAACAATGAACACTATCAGACAATAGTAGAGAAAGATTAAAATGTACAGATTATCTAGCAGGCAATATGATTCTATTTCATCAAACCTATATTAAAATATATATCCTATGACCTAAATATTTAGCTTCTAGGAATTTATGTGGAATAATTAATAATCAAGTAAAAACATAGTGAGTATTTTTATGTTATTGAAAAAATAGAAAAAAATCTAGTTTTATAGCAAAGTATTTAAACTACTTAATGCATAAGGTAGAATAAAGCATAACTATTAAAATGATTTTGTTACTGGTTCTTAACATATTTTCAAAAAAAGAAATTCAGGTTTGAATTTATTATGAACAAAATAAACCTACTTGATAAATTTTATTATAAAAACATAAAAACTCTATAATCAAATATGAAGAGTGTTTTTTTCTAAGCTTTGGCATTTAGAATAATTTTTATTTTAGCATTTACTCTTTCTATACCTATACCAATAATTTCATCAATAAGAAACAGAATATTAACCTATATATCTTGATATCCATGGCAGAATTATGACACTTTTAAAATGCTATTTCAAATTTTGTTTTTAATTGTAAAATGTTATTTCATAAAAAAGAATACTAAAGAATTTAGGGAAGTGAACATTTGTTAAAATGTACACGGCTAAAATATATATTTTTAAGTGGATGGAACTAAAATAAATTAAAATCAGATGTTATGACTGCAGCAGTCACAGTGGTAGTATAGAGAATCAGCAGGGATTCATTTTAGAAATCAATAAATCTGTTGCCCTCAGACTGATGCATAAAGAAAATGTTATCATGTTTTGTAAAAATTGTGAAAAAGTATTTCTGTACAGAAAACAAATCAAAAACTCCTCTGCAATGAAGAAAATACTCTAATTAGCCACACCCCACAAATCATGAACAAACAAAACCAAAATGATAATAAGCCTATTAATTTCCAAATATTCTGTAAGTTGTGTTTTGCAGTATTTTAAATGCTTCTAAGTCTTTAGCACTGAAACATGAACAGAACACATGCTTCAAAATTGGAAACAGTAGTTCTTTTTAATCACTCAGAATTACAAATTTTATAGATTACACCATCCAACTAGAATTTTAGTACAGTTTGGGATTGAAAAATCACAATGTCTGCTAAGACAGTGCTTAGGAGGCAAGGATAAATGCAGCAATTCTTGAAAACTTATAATGAACAAAATGTGTCAGTCCAAACTAGAAAATTCATAACATATTTTGTTGCCATTTTACATGGGGCTTACTTCTCTTCTCATTCCACACTCTAAAGAAAGTCTGCCACTTTACAGACAATGATTATCAAATTTCAGCAGCAAGTACTGTTGGGTTTGTGGTATTTTATAGGTCAAATATCACTTCCATGCAGGAGATATTTATAGCATTCTACTTTCCTGGAGAAATGCTGACATTGCAATACTATGTTTAACTTGTGAGCTCAGGTAACAGATTGGGTTGATAACATTAGTTCCAACTTTTACATTTTACCTTTCCTCCTTTTTAGTCTGTTTTTGCAAATCATTTTATCTACCTGTTTGCACAAATGTCATGTCTATTAATCCAGGGAAATTTCTGTTCCTTCTTTTCTCATCTGGCAGCATGTACTTTAGCTTGACAGACACAAAATGAACATAAATTGCGTCAGATTATTCCTCTAACTAAGTGGGCTGATAAAAATGTATAATGTTATTTTTTGTGAAGGTTTTCTTCTTTCTAAAATCCCAGAAAAAGCAATGCATTCATGCAATGCTCACACAAGTTCAAAAGCACTGAACACTGACTGATATGCACAACTGCTAGCACAAATCTTTCAGTTATGCATGGAGTCCACTCAACCCTACAGGAAATCTGTTACTGACTCAATGTTAAATCCTTCATAATGATCACATGAGATTCTGTAAACAGCTTAAATGAAGTATAAATTACATGAAATTCAATTCACTATTCTTATCCAAGTTTATATTTAAAGAGGTTTTCGAATGTATACATTAATTTAACACTACTACAGTTACATAGATAACCCAAAAAGCTATGTATCCATACCACAATTATACTGGTTTAGCGGCTAAAAATAACACACACACACACACTCACACACCACACACACACTTTTGTAGCAACATGTAACTACTATGCATTGAATGTTTCAGGAAAATTTTATTAAATAGTACCTGAACAAATATTGTGGCAATATTTAATACCCAATAATAAAGTATCAAAAAAACTCATAAAATAGACTATTACTAATGCAAACTAGTGTTTTGTCAAGGGGATGTTAGTTGTTATTTTATTTTTAAAGGAAAATGTATTTTAGAATACATAATTAAAGATAAAATTTGATTTTATATTAATAACAACCAAAAATTGGCTGGGTGTGGTGGCTCACGCCTGTAATCCAAGCACTTTGGGAGGTTGAGGCAGGCAGAGCACCTGAGGTCGGGAGTTCGAGACCAGCCTGGCCAACATGGTGAAACACCATCTCTACTAAAAATACAAAATTAGCCGCATAAGGTGGCACACACTTGTAGTCCCAGCTACTTGGGAGGCTGAGACAGGAGAAATACTTGAACCCAGGAGTGCGGAGGCTGCAGTGAGCCAAGATCGCACCACTGCACTTCTGCCTGAGCAAGACAGAGCAAGACTCTGTCTCAAAAATAAATAAATAAATAAAATAACAGCCAAAAACTGCATGTGACTTTTGATAACAGGGATTTTAAAAAGTGTGGCCTTAAAAAATGAGAGCTTCTAATTTCATCACATAAGAAGAAACATACAGATGAGTTGGCCAGAGTTAGTATTAAACCATGTTAGTGTCATCAAGAATACAGACTGTCTTCTCAGTCCTCCTTATTCTCTGCTTATGTCTGCACAGTCCCAAGATGGCTCCAGTTATAACAATAATATTTTAGGGAATGAGAAAATCAGAGAGAAAAAGGCAATGAAGAGAATGTATGCACAGGCTGTCAGCTGACATTGACTCCCAACTTACCTGCTTTAAGAATCTTTTATGAATGTTCTACCCAACAATTTTAATTCACATCCATTAGACAGAAGTTAGTCTTATGGAAGGCACTACAAAGGACAATGAAGAATGCCTTTTCAAGTGGTCACTTTGTTGTATCCAATACAATTATGACCTGTTATGGGGGGGGGCCACTGGTAATTTGGACCCACAACATACATTGAAAGAATATAAACTCATGTTATACTATCTATATTCCAATGAGTATGTTTTGTTAGTTTTTACTGAAGAATCACAAATTCCCTGTTATGACCCTGCTTACCTACATTTGGAATTATCTTTACTTCTAGCTCCCATATATCTACATCCCATATAATGGCAATTCCCTTCTTTATATGTCATCTCCTCCCATATATGCTTGATCTCTTGAACCTAAAATTGGCCATGTGTGAAGTGTTTATTTTTATAAACACATAAGCCTTAAGATATTTTGAACAGAAATAATGTTCTCTCATTTATTAAAGCAATTAATTATTTAATTAAATTACTATGTAACATTTAATTATCACTATGTATTAGGATGACTCAATGTCAAATTCTCATTGCCAAAATTAGCCTAAGAATGCAGGACCATTTAATATGTTCCACTTAATAATACATACAGTCAATTTAACTTATTTTAGCTATGACTATATAATGACTTACTGATCACAAATTTCTAAGTTAAAAGAAACAACAGCATGTTTGAAGCTAGTGAAAGCATTATTTATGGAAGAGAGAAAGTAAAACCTGGATTATTTTATACAGATGAAATTCTATTTTATGGCCTTATTTTGCTTTTTTGAAAGCTTCATGAAATGCAAATTAGAAGCTCAATAAAATATCTCTACACACACAGAAGAATAGCTGAAACTTACTTAAAAGAACAACAATGCCAATTATTGCTGAGTATGTGAAACATTTAGAACATTTGTTCATTGCTGGTTCAAATCTAAAATTGTACTACAGCTTTGCTTTGGAAAACAGTTTGACTGTTTCTTATAAGTTTTAATATGCACTTACCATAAGTAAAATGAAAATATGTTTACATAGCAATTTACGTACACGTGTTGATAGCAACATTCATCAAAATGTAACAAATCTTGGAATATCTATGAACTGGTAAATAGATAAATAATGGTGAATAAATAACAAAGGAATACTAGGGATATATACAAAAACATAAATGAATCTCAACAACATCCTTCCAATTGTCTGAGCTAGTCATATTAGATTACATATATTATGCAAAAATACAGTGACAGAAAGCAGGCCAATTTCATCATTAGACTAGCGGCTAGGGAGGGAGCATCAACTGCAGAAGGCACAAGAGAATATTTTGGGGTAGTGTAAACAGTCAACATCTATATTGGGTGCTGGTTACACAACTGGACTTATTTGTGTAAACTCATGGAAATTTGTATTTAAAATTAGCAAATTTTATTATATGTAAATTAAACCTCATTAGCAATTTAAAAATGTTTTAAATTTCTCTTTTGTCTTTCTTCTTTTCCTTCCTGAAAAAATCAGTCCAAAGCCACTAGGAGAGGATGAATAAGGTAGAGTCTTATGCTACTGTAGTGGAGAAAGTGGGGCCACATTGACTCAGAAGAAGGTGGTTAGTGCTTCCATGCCAGAGGGTGATGGCCTGGCCTAGCCAAAACAAGATGTTACATCAAAGATAGTTTGGAACTTCTATATACAAGCTCAGGCATGGTAACTAGAATTAACATGGGGGCAATCACGTGATAAAGAACATAGCATCACTTCTCTGATATTCCTGTCAAAGACGCCTGAAAATAATCTAAACAAAAAATATCAAAGAAACACAGATTGGAGGACATTATGCAAAATAATTGGCCAAAACTGTCAAGATCTTCACAATCAAGACAGAAGATCAAAATGATAGAAACTTATAAGATCAACAAATTCAATGCATGATATGCATAATACTAGATCATAATACAGATCATTTATCCAAAAGGTACATTTTTTAGAAAATTAGTGAAACTTGAATACTTATAGAAGTAGGGTCTGAGGAGTAGATAGACAGTAGTAACAAAATTTTAAAAGGCTGGGTACAATGACTCACGTCTGTAATCTCAGGACTTGAAAGGCTGAGGAAGGAGGATTCCTTGAGCCCAGGAGTTCAAGACCAGGTCCTGGCAACGTAGTGAGACCCCCGTCTCTACAAATCTTTTTTTTTTTTTTTTAATTAGTGTGGTGTCATGCCTGTGGTCCTAGCTGCTTGAGTGGCTGAGGTTGGAGGATCACTTGAGCCAGGAGATGGAGGCTGCAAAGAGCACAGATCGTGCCACTGCACTTCAGCCTGGGCAGTAGAGTGAGATCCTGTCTCAAAACATAAAAATAAATAAAATTTAAAAATACAGTTTTAACATTGTGTATATTTTTGTTGTAGCTATATAAGATAACATTTTTGTTGTGGAAACTATATACAAAAATTTTGAGGTAAAATATGGGAAATCATATACAAAAATATATAAGGAAATATTAGGAATTTCCTTTTGAATGGTTCAGAAATTTTTTGAAAGTTCTCGAACTGTACTTTTTGTAAGTTTGAGATAATTTCTATCTAAAATTGAATAATAAACTACAGAATTCCAATAATTAACAGCATAATCATGTCACATTATTCTGAGCTAGATTAGTTGAATATGATTGATAGCTAGAAACAGTTCCTAACTTTAATATTTTAATTTATTGAAAAGAAACAGTTGGAATTTAAGGAAAAATCATACAAAGTATACTTAATATATAAATATTAAAAATAATCACATAATATACTGTAAGTCCATAGTTTGAGCTTTGAGGCATGTCATCTATAGTTTTTTTTTTAAAAAAAGGGAAAATAATAATATAAATTTATTTATTATTATGGTACATTTAAAATGGTAAAGATGGTAAATTTTATACATATATTTTACCTGAATTTTTTTTCCTCCTCTATAGTATTTTAAAGATGGAAGACTCAAAAGTGGTTTTTAATTATTTCTCAATCAAGTAAATGTTCATACCCTTACTTTTTCTACATTTTCTACACTTTTTATTTAGACATTATGATTCACCCTTTTAGTGTAAAATTGTATGATTTTACATATTTTTTCATGTTCCCACCACCAAAATGGAAGTTAAGAGAATAGTTCAATCACATCAACAAAATTAATATATCTTTTCACTAGTAAATTCCAAACATTTTAAACATTAAGATGTAAATATTCATGAGTTCAAATACGTGCTCATCATGCAGCATTCAATATACTTAGGCAATAACCTTAACCCGAAATTTTGGTATTCTTTGTAACCATTCCTTTCCTTCTTGGTATTTTATAAGAATTTTTGTTTTGGCAAAACGATGCTAGGAACACTGAGCACAATCAATATAGCTATTTCAACATTTCTTAAATAGTTCATTTAACTTAATGAACATTAAATGAACTTTTTAATAGCATTTTTTCTCACTGCTTCTTTTGTTTTTTATTTTAGAAACAAGTTATCAATCAATCCTGAAGATTACTATTTTTTATTATTCTAACTTTCCTGTTCCTCATAATAACATATATATAACCAATATTCTATTAAATATATATTATAATAAAATATACATTTATGGTCAAATGTTGTAAAATGTGGCATATAGTCTTAGTGGCATCTTTCACATATTCATTCCCTCCCCACAAAAAGGAAAGCAAATATAACTTATAATTTCAAAGCTAAAAAATAGTTACATATTTACATAATAAAAAAACTACCTTCTAATTCATGGAAATATTTAATTTCACAATAATATTCTTGTCATCTGATGAAGTTCCTTAATCTACTGCTATTTATTTTTCACTTAATGACAAGTATAGAACTAAAGGGCGGTGCATACACATAAATCCCTTGGCTTTATCTATTTGTATTAACACAATAGAGTAATTAAGTGAAGAAAGAACCTTAGGAAACAGTCAGTCTTGAAACAACTCATTTCAGATATTTGAAAAAAAATGTTAAATTTCCAGATTAATAAAATCTTACCTGGCAATTAATAAAGTGTTTCAAAACTCCACAGATTCCAAGATTTTTATTCTGAATTGGGTAGTATTTAATATCCAGAAGCATTGACAGTGTTATAATCTTTTATGTAGCCTAGGGATCATAATTAAATTGCCCTATTCCAATTTCCCTGCAATTATTCTTTGTGTCACTGAAATAAAAAAGGGTGTGCTCATGGAACACCATCCTCTGACAGGTGTCCTTTATCATTGAGTATTTAATCAAAAGCTTGTAGCGATTCAAGACTACTTTAAATCTTTCCTAGTGGGTATTAAGTATCTTAAAAACAGATACCTAAATTATTGGTTAGAAGATACTCAAATTTTTCACCATCATCTTAAAAGTTAGACTTCTGTTTGTTTATAAGATTCTCTCACTCTCTCTTTTTCTCTTCCTTCCTCTTTTGACCTTACTCATTTGCATGTAAGTTATTTATTGAGCACTCAAAAATACTATAACTTATGTCTTTTTTTTCCTTCAGGCAGTTCTTGTAGTGTGGGGAAACAAAGATAAAACACCACATTTCCTTTGTCCTATCATTTATAGAGTATTTGCCACAAGCTTTTATACAGAGCTGTCTGCCTATTGATCAATTAAGTTTATATACACTATATATCAAAGCCTATTGTCTTTTGGAGTTTTTTTTCCCATGAAAAATAACCATGGAATTTTTCATTTCCTTTTAGAAGGTAAATTTTGCTGAGAAAAATTGTAAATATTTTTAAGAATATTAAAAATATATATGATCATGTTGGAAGTGATATACTTTAAAATATATGATGAATCAAAATGCAGTATTGAATTTTATTCTACAAATATTTTCCATTGTGTTCTGGCAAAAATATGAGAACCCATGTTAGACAAAAGATTGTAAATTTTATATTCAAGAACTTAATCATGTTTTATACAAACAAGTCTCCTTGGTTACCTGAATTCCAAACCTCCTCACTTATAACTAATTATACATTAAAAGTTCTAGGAGTTACCCGGGGCTATTTAATATTCAGTTTTACTGCAGATACTTTCATCTTTAAAAATAATACTGTTTAAATATTTATAGAGCTCATGTGTAAGCAGAAATCAAATATGACATGCTGCATTTGATTGATGCCCACTAAGTAAGTTACTTACAACTTCAACTCAATAAGCATTGCCAGTTGAAATCGCTGTTGTTCACAAAAGAAAAGTATAGATCTTCACCCTTGTTTCATTCTTGACACGTTAGAACAGTTGTGATTAAATATAGGATGTATAAAATAGCTAGATCTTTAGCAAAAGTTTTCTAAAATGTTAAAAAAATGAATTCATAGTTAATAATTCCCTCAATCTAATTTTTGAAGACTTCATATTATTAAGGGGAATGAACGGTGTAATACATTTTTATTTTGCTGTCATCATGACAAATTTAGATGAAAATAATAAATGCAGTAACTACAATTGTATGTATACTTTGGTAATTATTAAATACTTTAGGATAACTTATACAATAAAGCTTAACCATCTGCCTATATCTAAAGAATATCTGAAAAAATGCTTTTCTTGATATTTGGGAAAATCTTTGCTAAAAATGACCTAAATTGACTCAAAATTCTCCTATATTTTTATTTTTTCCTATAAAAACTAATGCCTATTCTGTATGTAATTATCTAGATAGGAAGTGACTGTCATATTATAGGCTCAGCAAATTACAATTACTTTGATATTTAATCCTTACTATGAAAACACTTTTTAGGTGGTCAATTTTGCCTCATCAATTTAGATGTTACCTTTTCCTGGAAAACTTTTATTATCTACAGAGACAGCATTATGTTTACATCCATTAGAGGATTCTGAAGTTTTAGATCATACAAAATGACTGACTGAAATGTGTTGACCTAGAAGAGATGCTAATAAAATTTTACACAAGTCTGGAGAACCAGACTTAAGGCTGAATCTAGAGAAAAAATAGTTCAGAATTTAAAAATATAGGAAAAGAAATATACTTCTCTAAGCAAGAGTCTAAACTTATTTATATATACAGTACTGGTCCTAAGATATCTCGTGATGTTAAGTAGAAAGGAAGGATGAGAAATAAATGCTGGTACATGGAGTTGCAAGTTATGGTCAACATTTTTGGTGAAGCAGGAAATGAACATATAGGGGGAGAAGCAATCACAATAATCAGTCAGTCTTTCCTGTAGCTATTACCATAAATTTATGTGTGTAGCTATCTCTGCTGCTAACAATGAGTCATATTTGCAAATAAAAATAATAATATTGTAAAGTATATATTTTGCATAAATCTTTTGAGTAGCTAACAAGAAAAAATGTTGGGAAGCAAGATAGATTTTAACATTGATAGGTCTGACACATGATTCTGTGGAATGCTGTTAATCTGCTATACAATTAAAATACTAACTTTTAAAATTTCTACCTACCAATATTCACTGCATTTTCCAATATTTGAATGATCACTATAGGCTAGGGATTTTGTAAGTAATAAAACAGCAGAAATATAAAGATGTGAATGTTCTTGCATAAATATTTCAACACACAATTCAACTAAAATCTTAAATGGCAAAAGACATTATCAGTCTTACCAGCACAACTCTAAAATATTCATCATTAAACTAATGAAATAAGCCTTTCTGAAACAACATATATTCTAACATTCAGATTCAATATGCTTTCTAATACACTCTAACATTCCATGAAGGTCAAAGCAAACTAAAAGACATTTATCTATCCCTGCAATATTTTTCATGACACCAAGATGAGGATTCTCCAATAGAGCAATTAATGCTTTAAGATTCTAGGTGTTTTAACTTTATTTTCTTCTTTTTTTCTTCAGTAATAATAATTTTTCAGTATTAAACACTTGTGATAATATCTTTCAATTTGTAAATGATCTTGTTTTGGCATTTATTAGTGTTATAATTCCTTTCATTCCTATTTTCCATTAATGTGTGTATCAAGTACAGATTATTTTACTATTATTGCAATGAATAATCATCTTGTAACATTTTAGTTGACAGTGATACTAAGCCAGGCATGTCATCTATGGAATATGCATGTGTAAATATAGTATTTATGCACATATTTATTTTACATATGCACTATATTTATTGTTAAATATTAAATATATTATTTAATACAAATTTAGCATGTATATATATTTATATATTTGGAGAGAGTTTCTGAAAACCTTTTCTTTGGTGGGGGTGCAGAGTCTCACTCTGTCGCCCAGACTGAAGTGCAGTGGCACAATCTTGGCTCACTGTAACCTCCTTCCTCTGGGTTCAAGTGATTCTCCTGCCTCAGCCTCCTGAGTAGCTGAGATTACAGTCATGTGCCACCACACCTGGCTATTTTTTTTTTTTTTTTTGTATTTTTAGTAGAGACGAGGTTTCACCACATTGTCCAAGCTGGTCTCAAAATCCCGACCTCAGGTGATCTGCCCACCTCGGCCTCCTAAAATGCTGGGATTACAGGCATGAGCCACTGTGCCTGGTCAATTTCTGAAACTTTTAGCATAACTATTACAAAAATATAATTCACTATTTATTATTTTGGCCATTTGTGATTATTAAAATGTAAAAATATGTTGGGGAACATGAAGAATATAATTTCAGAAAGTTGAATTACATGTTTCTAAATCCTAAAAATTAATGCCTTCCAGGAATATTGATGGATTACATTGATGATTACCCAGGAAAGTCATATCTAGCAAATCTAGATTTCTCTCTCCCTCTACTTTGCTCTTATAGAAAGTGACCTAGTTTATGATAAATGATTTTTAAGATCTGATTTAATTACCTTCTTTTTCAGTAAACATTATGTCATGAGGCCAGGAACAAGTATTTTTTGTTCATGACAATACCTTCAAGCCCAAGAATATTACTTTGAACAACATAAACATTCAATAGGCAAAAGCTGAATAAATGTTCAATGAATCAGATGGCTACATGAATAAAGAGATTAAGGAATATGAAGTTCTTTTCTGTTAGTCACATGAAATATCCATAATTTCTCCATAAATTTCATAATTTATTTTAATCTTAGATCTGATATCATATTGTACAAAAATCTTCATTTCTCTGTTTTACAAATACCTTATTAATGGAAGAGAAAAAAATTAGGAATATAGAAGAGAAATATAATTGTCATTTGTGAATACTGACCATATGATAGCCATAATATATCACTTTTATTAGACTTAACCATAGTCAGGTATTCAGATGAGTGCTTTATATTCTTTATCTCATGAAACATCATCAGTTTTTACTGATTAGCAAACTGAAGACCACAAAATTGCTGATTTTGCCTTAGATCCTCATAGTTATAAATGGCAGAGTTGAGATTTTAGCTCATGTCCATTTTGCTCTTAAAGGCATCTTTCTACTGCACTGTACAAAATAATAAAAATAAAAATAAAATTTTATTTCAGGGAATCATAAAAAATTAATATGTCCCTTGATTTAATTTGCTTTGAAATACCTTAATTTATAATTTTTACTTTTTCAGAAGAGACGTGAAAAGCATACATATTCAACATCATTTTATGTATTTTTATGTACCTTCGAAAAACTTTTCTTACTTATACTGACGTAACAACTTTTAATTTTGTCACATTTGCCAACTTTCAGAAACATGCAAACAATTTTCTATGGAAAGAGTAATTTGCATTATTTTAATACCAATATTTTATTTGCTTAAAGACTATAAAACTATTTTTAAGTATAATAATACAAACAATTGTTATAGTTTTGTGATTAAAAACACCTGACTCTTAGCAAATTATTAAAATGTCAAAGGAGATCCATATTACAATTGAATTGTTTAATAAATTTTTTCACCATCAGGCAGTATATCTTTTGGGAACATAGAAAGCATCTATCAATCCAAAACGGAATTCTGTTTTAAAAGCAAAAAATAAATATTTTTATAGCAATATGTATTTATATAGCAAAAATTAAGGTTTTTTTCTTGACACATGGTGAAAACATTTCATAAGATTTTAATAATGACATTTTGATGTGACTGCAAGCTCATTCATTTATTTCTAGCACCTTATCAGTGTACAGTGCTATGTGACGCTGAGTAAAAATTAGAGGCTGAGTGAATATTTGTTTAAGGAGGAGTTGGGTGCTTGGATGTTTAATGTATAACTTCCAGTCTAGGAATGATTCATTTACTCTATTCAATAATATTTCTTGAGCATCTACCTTAGCAAGGCTGAGTCATAGATACTGAGAATACAGCTATGATCAAAGTAGACAAAATCTCAGCTCTTATAAGATTTTCATTTCAGTGCATATGATAGACAATAAATAATGTAAATTGGTAAAATATAAAAAAGTAAAATATATTAAATAGCAATGAAGTAATTATAAACTGTAGAGTGGCCAGTGAAAAAAATTTAAAGCAAATATCAATCATTGATTAATTTTGTCCCTCATGAACAGTTTGATTAAGCAACTTAGAATATGATGTCTCAGAAATCGTTATGTTAAAAGGTAATGGTGGTTAGAATAGTGACAATTATGACTTTAACTTCTCTCCAAATGGAAAATATAGTTTATGAAAGTTTGTAGTTACACTAAGTTTTTATTTTTTATGACATCTCAAATGTAACAGTTTCTCATATAACTTTTTTACAGTCAGTATCAAATATGAAGTTTAGTTAACAGCAGCATGTTAAGGAGACTTTCTGAAGATCTAATACTCAATTCTTTATTATGTAAAGTATTCCCAAGAAGTGTATTTTATATGGTAGTTCTTGAAACCTTGTATAAATGACTGATAACATTTTTGTTCATCTTTGATATTATCCGTTTTTAATTGCTAATTTCAAGAAAACTTTTTTTAAGGGTGTGCTTTACTGGATAATTACATTTTCCCCATTCCTACGCTCCTTGTATGTAAAACTGAAACTTTCACTAGAGTTACTTTTAATAGTTTTATTTTCCTAGTATATGTTTTAACCATTTAAAAGGACAAAAAAATCATGTCTAAAGAAACAGCATTGTGTAAATCAGAACCAGAACGGCGCTGTTGAGACAAATATGGAAAGACTAAATATTTTGGTTGGAAGGACCCTTAAAGGTTAGGTAATCCAACTGTCTTAATCAGAATAAAATCTCCTTTACAACATACTACTTTCAAAGTTTATCCAGACTTACTATCTAAATTCTTTACTAAGAACATTATAGAAGTTTTAAAATGTATACCTCTTAATGGATTTGTCGCTGCATTGTTTCTTCAAATTGATCATAATGCTTTATTGACTGCATGTGTATTAGGGTTCTCTAGAGTGACAGAACTAATAGGATATATATATATATAAAGGGAGGTTTATTAAATATTAACTTACATGATCACAAGGTCGAACAATAGGCTGTCTGCAAGCTGAGGCGCAAGAGAGTCAATTCGAGTCCCAAAACTGAAGAACTTGGAGTCCAGTGTTCAAGGCCAGGAAGCATCCAGCATGGGAGACAGATGTAAGCTGGGAGGCTAGGCCATTCTCTCCTTTTCATGTTTTTCTGCCTGCTTTATATTCATTGGCAGCTGATGAAATTGTGCCCACCAGATTAAGGGTGGGTGTGCCTTTTCCTGTCCACTGACTCAAATGTTAATATCCTTTGACAACACCCTCACAGACACAACCAGGATCAATACTTTGTATCCTTCAATCCAGTCAAGTTGACATTCAGTATTAACCATCACAACATGTGAATTGAATAATTTTCAGATTAAGATTTTTTAAGTCTTCTGCAACTTATCCTCTTCAGCCTCCCTTAACTCCCTTCTCCCCCCACCCCTTTATTTTTCCTAATATATTGGAATGCCAGTTTTAAGGCTGTAGAATTTTTTAGTGTGTTCATACTAATGTATCTCCTCTGATGCTATATTTCAGCTTTTTAAATAGGCAAGAATCTCAAATTAAATGATCAAGCTTGAAATGATCTTACTCATGAATCTATAGACATACATATAAATTTGAATATAAACATGAATGTTTCTAAAATAAAGCAGTGAAACCCAGTTTTCAGCTTGCAGATTGGCTTTGGAAGAAGTAATAGTTTTAACATGTATATATTAAAATAGAAACAGTACATCTTCTTTTACCTTTGTTTGCAGCTGTTTAGAACAAGCATTTTGGTCTCAGGACTCCTTTACAATCTATCTACAGGGAGTCACTTTGTTAAAAATTGTGAAATATAAAACAGAGTAATGTATAGTAAAATATAAAACATAGTAATTCATTTAGAAATAAAGTTAAAGCATCCATTATATATTAACACATTTAGCATGCTTTATCAGAAAAATAGCATTATTCTCCAAAACAAAATAAACAAACATAAACAGAAATGACAAAAAAATCCGTGATAAGAGTTACATTGTTTGGGATTTTTAAAAGTCTTTGATGCTTCCTATATCTGCTCCTAAATTTAATCTATTGGAAGACTAAATGTCTGGTACGTAGCATCTGGATAATTCCACTGTACATTTTGACAAATGCTATTTAGAGATTTTTGTATAATAATCTTGGACATTTCTTAGGAATATTATAATTTTTCTATCTGATAGTGAATGGGATGTTATTACTTCTACCACATTTTCTGGGAAGTTATGATTGGCTGCTGGAAAGTTTGTTGAGTGATCCGTTTTGTTATTATTTCTTCTGATATTTACTTTTGCTGTAAATTAGATGTTTCTTTTACTGATTAAACAATATAAAGTCTTTTGTCTTTACATTTGTGTATTATATTTAATGTAATTCCTGATACATTTACTCATATTCGTTTGTGCTTTACACTTACATTCATTTTTATCTCTATTATTGACTTCTTCCTGATTAATAATCTTGATTTCAGCATCTGCCTTTGTTAGCATTAATTAAGTATTCCTTCAAGTATTATGGTATGTCTAGAGATTATATTATTCTTGATATTATAAGCACAATTATAATGTCATGCTTTACTACTATCTCAATAAACAAATTTCCTCTTATTGTGATTCTAAATTAAGCTCTGCTTAGTTTATGGGCATTTTAGCCATCTTCTCATTTATCAATCCGTTTAAAATTGATATTTAAAAGTGAATATTTATTTATCTTACCCTCTCTTGCCTTTTGTGGTATTATTATCAGATATTTTTTACTCTCTATTTAAGCTCGACAGGTGATTATTTTTACCTTTATATGGTCAATGTTTATTTTTACTACACATATGCTTCCACCTTCCCCTTTTTAGTTTTCTTTTTCTTATTGTCCTGAGCTGTCATTAAAGATCACTTTTCTCCTGCATGAGTAACATCATTTTTATGTCAGTTAGTATAGTGAAAATTCTAACAGAACTCTATCATGTGAAAATATCTTATAAATCTATTTGACAGTCTTGGAACAGTTACTATTTGTTACTAAGGTTTTCACAACAGATGCAAGAAAAAAATTATCCTTTCACTTTATGTCTGTGTGATTGTGGCAGCAAAGATTACCTGGGAAAATACAAAAGAAAACATGGAAATACAGTAGAAAATATTTGAGTAATGGATAGAAGAATGAATGAATGCTAAGAAAATCCAAAATTATTAAATAGAGGTAAAGATACTGTGCTTCCAGGGTAGTAATTAATCAAACTCCCAAAGACACAGAGTAATTAGAATAACATAATGACATGGAGGAAAAAATTAATCTGAATATGTTTAATTTATTTAATTTCATTTTTCTAAAAAAAGATTGAAAAAGGCAAGTAAAACAGATTAAAAAAACAAGAAACTTCTAAAAAATGAACAGGTACACATTTGAAGATATTTTAATATAGTTTATATTTGATGTCTTCATGCTACCTCTGACTAAACAATGGGTTTTAACCCTGTTTTTGTAATTTTCTACATCTATTCATGACATATCTACTTTTTTCATTATTAAAGAAAAATAATCATATAAATAAGATATTCTTAAGAATATTTCCTCTTTATTATATATGGTAAAGTCTGCTGTATTAGAAGGCAACAGTTAGATCCATCCATTCCAATAATTTTAAAACAATGCTTTCTTTTCCTATAAAATTGTATTACTTGTACAGTACACATGCTTGATATATCTATTGTGATAGCACACCTGGGCAAAATGAGCTATGTCTTCAAATAATAAAAAGTCTGTTAATGTTTTTGCAATTTCTATTTTCTCAATACACTTACAAAAGCTTTTCACAAGAAGACAAAAATCTATGTGCTTTTTAGTACCCAATAAAAAAAAAAAAACACTTTATCCTCAGAAAACTGGAGTGTTTAGTGGGCATTTGGGGATTCAAAAATATTCTTAGACTTCCTGGAATAAATGAAAACATTTTATTTAATAGATTATTAATTCTTAGGCTATCATGAAAACTGGAGTCACTATCATAAAAAACTATTATGGCAAAATATTTTTTTAGGCTATTCAAGAAATAAATGCTCAGGTACTGACATTTCAGAAATGCTTTTCTGAAAGTGAGTTAATTAAATTTTTTCCATCCATTGTTCTGAGAAATGACATCAATGCTCTTTGGTTATTTAGGATAATGGTAGTTATATGTTTGCATCAAGCTCCTTTTTGGACAAATAAAAAATCTAACTCCATAGGCCTTCAAACACAGCTGTTTCAGTAAATTTTCTAGATAGAACAACCTGGTCGCCTAAACATAGATTCGTGTCTGTGCTTGCACGTGTGTGTGTGTGTGTGAGAATAACATCAGCTTAAACAGAAACATGCTTAGAATCTTTCTTAAAGATTTTAATAAAAGTTAAAAACATACAAATGTGGCTTTATGTAACTTCAAACAATGTAAGGAATATTTAAAACAGGAAAAATATTGCCTGAGTCTGTTTCTGCAGCTATAACAAAATACCTTAGGCTGATTATTTTATAAATAACATAAATTTATTTATACAGTTTTGAAGACTGTGATGTCCAATATCAAGGCATAGGCAGATTCAGTATCTGGTGAATCTAAATCTCTGTTCCATAAATGACACTGTTGCTGTGTCTTCACCTGTTGGAAAGGCAAAAAGGGAGAAACAGCAGCCTAGAAACTTTTTTTTATAAGGTCATTAACTCCATTCATGAGAGCAAAGCCTTCATGACTTATTCACTTTTTAAAGTCTTCATCTCTTAATATAATTATATTTGCAATTAAATTTCAACATATAAATTTTGAGAAAACACATTCAGACTGTAGCAAACATTAAGTGCTCTTTGATTTTAGCTTATATTGACTCTCCATATTTAAAAATCCCATAAAGCAAATAGAGAAAATATAGTTATTAAAATTAATTTTACTAAAATATCATCCAGTACTTTATAAATGATGTAAATTTTTTATGACGATTGTATAGGACATTTGCATTGCTATAAAGAAATATTTGAGGCTGGGCAATTGGTAAATAAAATAGGTTTAGTTGACTCACGGTTTTGCAGGCTGTGCAAGCATGGCTCCAGCATCTGCTTCTGAGGAGGCTGCAGGAAGCCTACAATTATGATGGAAGGCAAAAGAGGAGCAAGTGTTTCACATGGCAAGAGAGGAAGCAAGAGTGGGAAGGGGGAGGTGCCACACGCTTTTAAACAGCCAGATCTTGCATTGACTCACTCATCACCAAGGGGACGGCACTATACCATTTATCAGGGGTCCTCCCCCATTATCTAGAAACCTCTCACTTGGCCTCACCTTCAACACTGGGAATTACAATTCAGAATGAGATATGGAAGAAACAAATATCCAATCTATATTAATGATGGTGACATATTGAAGACAATAACTTTTTATTAAAATATATATATTTTAATTTAAAATGACAATATAAGATCTATATAAAGATAGCTTCACCAGTGATGTTCTTATCCTTGTAGACTATTATAATTATCCCAGCCTCTCACTTTTCTTTAGGCAGAGCTGAAAGTAAAACTTGTTGCTGCTGCATATTTAGTCTCATTCTCAAATGATAATTTGCATTAGTGCATTACAAACAATATGAAATGTTTGGAAAAATACATCTCAAATTTAACACACATTGTAATAATATATACCAAGAAAGATTTTAAAACTCTCTTTCAGATGAAGAAGAAAGTGCAAAATATTCATTTGCATAATGAATATTCTGTGATATGTATCACATAAGCAGAAGAGGAGCTTTCTTTTGTTTATATATATACATTTTTGCATAAATGACAATAAGGTAGATATTTTGAAAATATATCCTTGAAAGGGCTCACTTTCAAAGTTAATATAATATAGAAAATTAATATAGAAATAATATTTCTATTAGAAATAATTATTTCTTATAGAAATATTAGAATATTCTGATATTCTAATTCTAATATGCAAAATATTCATTTGCATAATGAATATTCTGTGATATGTATCACATAGGCAGAAAAGGAGCTTTCTTTTGTTTATATATATACATTTTTGCATAAATGACAATAAGGTAGATATTTTGAAAATATATCTTTGAAAGGGCTCACTTTCAAAGTTAATATAATATAGAAAATTAACATATAAATAATATTTTCTATTAGAAATAATTATTTTCTAATAGAAATAATTATTTTCAGATAATATAGAAAATTAACATAAATTTTCTATATTATTTTAACTGGAAGAAAGGATAAAACCTTGGTCTTTAAGAAAAACATAAGTAGTCATATATAAATTTAAAGTCTATACCATGTTTCTCTGAAAAGGCACATTTTTTGGTTTATACATGTATTCATTCAAATACCTTATTTGTGACCTTGGGTTTGCTACTTTAAAAAGTAAGTGTTCTACGTGCTCCTCAAACTTTGTTAAACTCTTAATTTTAAATAATTGTGATGAACAATTGGCTTGTTGAAAGAACTAAATGAGAACCATTATGTGTGTATGCTAGAATAAATAACATTTTAAGCCTCCGTTTCCTAATATGTAAAACTAAGCTAATAGTAGGGCTTATATCCTGTGGTGGTTGTCATTGTTTATTTGTTTAATAAATGTTGTTGTATACATTTAAGGTCTACAGCATGATGCCATGGAATATATACAGATGGTAAAAGGGCTACTTACTATAGTGAAGTGAATTAACATTATCTATCATCTCACATGTTTACCAATTTTTGTTGTTTTTGGCAAGAACAGCTAAAATCTATGAATCCCAAATATGGTACAATTTTATTACCCATAGTCCTCACATCGTACATTAGATCTCTAGACTTGTTCAATTTACATACCTACTACTTTATACCCCCTGACATATATCTTCCGATTTCCTTCCCCTTTCCCACATCTGGAAACCAATATTTTGTTCTCTATCTTTTCTCTGTGTATTTGTTTGGTTGTTAATGAGTTAGGAACTCACAGGCCAGAAGACTAGAATTAGGCCATTCAGGGATCCTGCAGCAGTCCCACGGTCATATGGACACTGGTACCATGCATCCTTCTTTGATGTATTTAGAGCATACTTTTCATCATTAGAGTGCCTCTTAGTCACAAAGTAGTTGCTGTAGCTCCAGTAATCATGATTACCTTCTGAGCAGCAAGAAGCTAGAAGGGGTAATGGATAAATGACATGCCTCCTTTTCTTGTTTAGGAAATTTTCCAGAAACACTAACCAACAATTTAAGTTACCATCTTTATTTGCAAGACTGCATGGGAGGTACAGATTTTAACTGTACTCATTGCCACATATAATACAGGACTTCTGTTTGTGTGGAAAAAGAAGAGAATACAATGGGGAGACAAAATCAGCTGTGGCCACAAATTGCCTACCACAAGGGCTGATGCTTTTCCCAAATGACTTAATAATGTATGTGAAAAGATATGGTAAAGCAACACATGATCATGTATATACTATCTACACTCCTTGGCTTCTCATACAAGGCTCTTTGAGAATGGGCCCCATTCTGCCTTTACCCAGCCCAGGTGTCTTCCCCCGGAAGCATCCTTGGAGCTCCAGGTTGGACTAAGTGCTCCTTTGCTGTACTTTTAAAGTGCTCTGCCATCATTCTATTCTCTCATTCTTCCTATTACCTTGAAATGACCAGTCTATTCCTTTACCTTTCTTTTGTGACCTATGCTGAGCAATGCCATAGCCACTGTTCACATATGGCAATGGAGCTGTTGAAATATGGCTACTCCAAACTCACATGTACTCTTCATTATAAAATAAAATGTACTAGATTGAACACATAGTAAAAATAAAAGATATGTAAAATTAATAATGATTTACACTGGTTTTATGTTTAAATGACAACATTTTGGATTTACCAAGTTAATTAAAATTCATTACTAAAGTTAAGTTCACCTGTTTCTTTTGGCTTGTTTCTCTATAAAAATTATTCATAATACTATTCATACATGTTTATGGGGTAGAGGTGATATTTTGTCACATATACATTGTTGTCAATTACAGTCACCCTGCTCTGCTATTAAACATTACAGATTATTCCTTCTATCTAACTGTATGTTTGTGCCAATTAACCAACCTCTCTTCACTCTGACACACACTCTTTCCTCTTCTCTGTATATTTGATTTTTTTAGATTCCACATATAATATTTGCAATATTTATTTTTCTGTGCCTGGCTGATTTTGCTTAACATAATGTCCTTCAGACTCATCCATGTTGTAACAAATGCAGGATCTCATTCTTTTTATTTAAGAGGTGGAGTATTACAATAAACATCAGCTACTATTATTAAATCCATTTATGCCTAGTGTTCCATTATTGGAACGCTAAGCACGTGAGAGTTATTTATATCTTACTGCTCAAGGTCATCACTACGGTCTGATTGCAAACATTCAAAACATTGCAACCTCAGGCATAAATTGGTGAATATATTTGAAAGTCTAGCACCATGCTTGGTATAATACATGCTTAATAGCTGTTAATTCCTTTTTCCTATCCAATAAAAATAAGAGTCACTAAATATATAGTAACTCCATGTAGTTTTGGTAATGTAATTTTAAAATATCTGGAATTAAGATTGTTTGCATCAATGGAATAATTTAGATATATCAAGTTCTGATGTAGAATTTTATAATTATCAAAGTACTAATGATAAAAACAATGATAAAAAAGCCAAAAATCAAGTAAAAAGAAAGCCAACAAGAATGAAAGAAGAATGGGGAAGGGGGAAGAGAGAGAGAAAGAGAAAGAAGAAAAAAGAAAGAGGAAAGGAAGGAAGGAGGGAGGGAAGGAAGGAAGGGAGGGAGGGGTGGAGGAAGGGAGGGAAGGAAGGAGAGAAGAAAGGGATGGAGGGAGGGAGGTAAGGAAGGAAGGAAGGAAGGAAAGAAGGGAGGGAGGGAGGAGGGAGGGAGGAGAAGGGGAGGGAGGGAGGGAGGGAAGGAAGGAAGGAAGGATGGAAGAAAGAAAGGAAGGAAGGATGGAAGAAAGAAAGGAAGGGCCTTTACATTATCAGATTTTTTTTCTTCACACACAATCAGCATTTGAATTGTCAGAACCATGTAAAATGTGTTGTGAACTGCAGAAAACCACATGGGAGAGAAAGTTGTGTACTATGCTGAAGTCAAGCTAATTAGTGGATAAGACTTAGTAAAAGCTACAAATTAATCTGAGACACTACTGCCCCTCAAAGCATCAACATCAACTAGCCCTGCTTAAAATAATTCTAAATACTATGCTACAAAAATTGAAAACCTTAATGTTAAAAGTAAGCACTTTAACTATGTGTAATAAACTAAGAATAAGTCAAACAAATGTTTATACTGAGGCAAAAATAATTGATTATAAAATAACCACCGAATTTATTTGACACTATATTGATATTAAATACAGTAACAAATAGAATGATTCATCTTCCCCTGCTTCTAGGATATGCGATAGAGTTTCAAAGATTACTGTATGATTTAATTCTATGCTTTCAGTAATTCCTTTAACCCCAGGTCCTCTTTAAAGATCTCTTTAACATTTTTTAATGTGTTAAAAGACATAAATTACTGTTTTTATTTGTAACAATTATGAAGCCAAAGTGTCAAGTCACTGAACCTAGAATTTTTGCCATCATTTAGTCTATATGCAATAAAGTGTGTGTGCATGTGTGTATATGTGTGTGCACGCATTTATTAAGAATGCAGATGGAAAATTGGGGAAGTGAGGGATATTGAAATATTTTAAATGTCTTCGTTATCTTTTCATTGATATAAATTATACCAAGAAAAATGGTTCTCTTTTTTGCGTTTTTGAGAGGAATTGACATTCTAAAATTAAAATTGTTTGATGTAGTTGTGTGACCTCATTCAAGTTCTCACTATAATTTATTTCAATTTAAAATTCTGAAATTCTACAAGCTAAACAAAGAATAGAAGGATTTCAGAAATATAAATGTTGTTGAAAACGATGAGATCAATACACATATACACATACACATATATGTATGTATTTATAGTTCAACAATAGAGTGACTTGTTTCATATCTACTATAATTTTATATAAGAGAGACACATATATTGCAATTTTTGGAGCACTACCTTAAAACATCACATAGAAAGCTTGTGTATGTGTCAATGTACTCATTTATTTCTAGTATATTTGTAATCTATACAAATTAAAACAACAGCAAAAAATATTTTTTTTAATTCTTATAGCTTTAACAGACTGCCACAATTCCCAGTCTGAATTCAAATTATTCCATTGCTAAAATTTCAGTTGGAATAAAAAAGCTGTGGGTTTCTCTTAAATCCAGGTATTACTGATATTTACAGACTTTGAAAATAAAATCAGGAAATACAAACACATAATTACTATTTCAAGTGAACATCAAACTATAATAAACAAATCTGAAGCTATAAATTGATATTTACTTATTTATAAACTGTTTATAAAATGTATATATAATTACCCCAATACGTACATTAACATAAAATTTTGTGGAATCATAAATAACTAAAATTTGCCTTCTATTATTAATTAAATCAACATAAATTATTTTTATCAACATCAAAGAAGATAATATTTGTTTGAAAATGCAGCAATTTTAATTATTGCCTTTTAAACTGCAACAGTTCAAGAACTACTTGACTGCATTAATTAATCTATATACACAACTTTTT
The DNA here is from genome assembly GCF_029289425.2 of Pan paniscus. NCBI lineage: Eukaryota > Metazoa > Chordata > Mammalia > Primates > Hominidae > Pan > Pan paniscus. The sequence continues at coordinate 44,163,134 of NC_073264.2, read as the reverse complement.
GCTCCACCTGAAGTAATTTTGCACTGTTAGAAATGTTTGCTTATGTGATTAATTCACTTAATAAAATTTGACTGACAAAATTGTTTTTAAAAATCTTGGCTAAAAATCTGTAATTTTATATAGAAGGCAAATCATTTGTAAATTCTCTTGCACATTACAATATACTGATTGGTGAAAAAACTTTTTAAAACTTTAATTATAAATTTTCCTGTATTTCAATATACAATAATTTGATATACTGAGTTATACTTATAAAATTAAATTCTGCTCTAATGAGATTGTGGAGGCTTGGGAAGTCCAAAATTTAATGATGTTGTCCTACAAGCTGGAGACTCAGTAGAGAGTTACATGTGGGTTCAAAAGCAGCCTGCTCTAGAACCAGGAAATGTTGATGCTGCAGACCAAGTCTGAAGACAGTCTCCTATAGAACCAGAAAAAAAAACAAAGGATATTACAGATGGAATCTGAAGGCAGTCTGACAAAAAATTTCCTCCCTCTTGGGAGAGGCCATCTTTTTATTCTATTCAAGCTTTCAACTGATTGGATTAAGTCTATCCATATTATGTGATCTGTTTTACTCAAAGTCTACTGATATAAATGATAATCTCATTAAATCAGTCTGCACAGAAGATTAAGTCCAATCACAGATTGACTTAATTCTATCCATATTATGCAATCTGTTTTCCTCAAAGTCCACTGATATAAATGATAATCTCATTAAATAAATCCTCACAGAAGTATGCAGAATGTTTGACCAAATATTTGGGCATTGTGCTTCAGACAAGTTGACATATAAAATTAATCACTGAAATTTTACCACGTTGTCAACATACACCCATACACATCTCCTTAAATCATACTTAGCAATCCTACTTCTCTTTGGTAATCAGAATCAATCACTTCAGACAGCACAGTAACTCCCTTCTTTGTTTATTCAGAAATTTACAAAGCTAAAAGTGGCCAAAATGCAGTCTTAACTTTCAGTTAAATTGAATTATTGTCTCCTGGTGGAAGCATTTCTCCCTTCGCGACTAAGATTTCTAGGCCATCAGAATTTAAGGTCATGGGAACAGGAAGCAAATATTTGCTAGAGGTCACAAAAGGTAATGATGAGTGGTGCCACTTCCATTTTCATCTTTTGATTCTTGGACTTCTGAATTCTGGCATCTGTTGAGATGATGGATTAAACCCTCAAATAGCACCAGTGATCTCTTTATCAAATTATTTTCCAGCCAATTCTTGCTATTGTCTCCAGCCCATGCTTTCTTGTTTTTGCACTAAGGATAGACCGAGAGTTTTCCCTATCTTCAAATTCTGGTAACTTTTTGCTTAATAATTGTTGCAATTTATCTCCCTCATCTCACATTTTACTGTAAGCAGTAAAGGGAAACCAGGCAAAATATCTTATGTTTTTAATACTACATAAATTCAAATTGTTACACTATCCAACACATAGCCCTAGTAATTTGAATAAAGATTCTACAAATGATAAAATTTGAGGAATTGTCAATATTATAAGAAATGTCACAATTTTAAGAACATTGTCATGAAATCTTTAAAAACTGGAATAGCTTTAGAAACTAGTGATAATGCTTTCCATGATTCATGGTTAATTTAGAATAATCACACAACTTAGTGGTTATTAAATAGTTGGGTAAGGTAAATTTTTTACATATTATTAATGAATATGTTCATAAAAAGTGCCTTTGGTTATTGGAAAGCAAAATGATTTTCTATGCTAAAAATATTTTATTTTCTCTTCTTGAAGTAATATAAAAATTAACACAATGTAAACCTCTTATATCTTTCATAAGTGCCTGGTGATAAGATGTGATAATTTGTTCAACTGTGTGTATACTGAGTAAAACTAAATTATGGCCATAAGTAAATGTTACCCTTGAAACCATTTAGCATCATGAGCTGTGAGATATTCTACTGTAGTTACCAATAAATAATACTTTTAGACATTTTTGGGAAATCCAAAAACATAATTAGAGAATGAGAAAACAAAGCTGATGCTCCACTTTTCATAGTAGAATACTGTTACACACTGTGATAGGAAAATAAATCTGGGGGCCCCCAAACCACTAAGCTAAAGGGAAAAGTCAAGCTGGGAACTGCTTAGGGCAAACTTGCCCCCCATTCTCTTCAGTCATCTCTCTGCTCACTAAGATGAATGCATATCTGGTTGCCTCCTTTGGAAAGGCTAATCAGAAACTCAAAAGAATACAACCATTTGTCTCTTATCCACCTATGACCCTGAAGCCCCCTCTCAACTTCCAATTGTCCTGCCTTTCCAGACAGAACCAATGTTCATCTTACATGTGTTGATAGGTGTCTCATGTCTCCCTAAAATGTATAAAACCAAACTGTGCTCTTACCACCTTGGGCACATGTCATCAGGACCTCCTGAGGTTGTGTCATGGGCTTGCATCCTCAACCCTGGCAAAATAAACTTTCTAAATTAATGAGGCCTGTCTCAGATATTCAAGGATCACAATAAGAAAGTATATAGTGGAATTCAAAGCGCTCCCCTCTCCTGTGATTGGGAAGTGCTTAATATATTTGATAAATTGGTTGAACCAGATTAAGTAAAGATGTTTTTAAATTGGTAGAGGAGGGAATAAGTGAACAATAACAAATGCGATCTATTTTAACCTCTATCTCAGACCAGTACTTTTTGTCTGACTTTATATTAAAAAAAATGCATTGCTATGAGAAGAAATCAACACAAATTTAGTAGCTTAAAAATAATATAACTTATTATTTGGCAGTTCTGTATATCACAAGTCTGATACAAATCTCACTGGGCAAATGTCAGGTGTGAACAATGCTGCATTGCTTTCTGGAGACTCTAAGTAAACATCTGTCTCCCATTCACTAGAGTTACTGTCAGAATTTAGTTCCTGTGGTTGTAGAGCCAAGATTCCTGTTTCAATTCTCATTGTCAGCTGAGAGCTATTATCAGCTTTTAGAGGTTGCCCACGTTCCTAGCCTCAAGGTCCCCTTTCTTCATCTTCGAAGCCATAAAAGATGAATCAAATCCTCTTCATATCATATCTCTCTCACTCCTCTACCTTCCTTTGTTCTTTTTTTTTAAATTTTATTATTATTATACTTTAAGTTTTAGGGTACATGTGCACAATGTGCAGGTTTGTTACATATGTATACATGTGTCATGTTGGTGTGCTGCACCCATTAACTCATTTAGCATTAGGTATATCTCCTAATGCTATCCCTCCCCCATCCCCCCACCCCACAACAGTCCCTGAAGTGTGATGTTCCCCTTCCTGCGTCCATGTGTTCTCATTGTTCAATTCCCACCTATGAGTGAGAACATGCGGTGTTTGGTTTTTTGTCCTTGCAATAGTTTACTGAGAATGATGGTTTCCAGCTTCATCCATGTCCCTACAAAGGACATGAACTAATCATTTTTATGGCTGCGTAGTATTCCATGGTGTATATGTGGCACATTTTCTTAATCCAGACTATCGTTGTTGGACATTTAGGTTGGTTCCAAGCATTGTGGAAGTCCGTGTGGCGATTCCTCAGGCATCTAGAACTAGAAATACCATTTGACCCAGCCATCCCATTACTGGGTATATACCCAAAGGATTATAAATCATGCTGCTATAAAGACACATGCACACGTATGTTTATAGCGGCACTATTCACAATAGCAAAGACTTGGAACCTCCCTTTGTTCTTAAAAGTACATGTGATTAGATTGTGCTCATCCTCCAAATGCAGAATAATTTTCTTATTTTAAGATGAGCTAATTAGTAAACTTAATTCCATCTGCAACCTTAATTCCATCTGCAACCTTAATTCCCCTTGGGCATGTAATTTTAACATATTCAAAAATTCTGCAAATTAAGAAATGGCATCTTTGCATGAACATTTATTCTGCTTACCACAGAGTTCAAAAGAGGTAAGATTTTCACATTTTTGTAAAGAAACTATTTTATTAAAGCTATGGGCAATAACTGGGGACACAAATAATGCTGCTTCAGCATAGACATTAGAGCTCTTGTGATGAATGTGAGCAATGGAAACAAAAAACAGTTATCCTGAAATAGATTCTCAGCAGAGAACTTTGGGCACTGGGGTTAGAGAAAAGAAAGAAAAAACACTATTATAGCTATCATTATTATGTTTGTTCATGAAAAATTATTTGGAGATGCCCTAGAACTAAAGATAAATTATCCTGTTAGTACTCTGTTACATACATCACTCTATAGTCTATAAGGCTGTCTAAAGTGGCTGGTAGTCCATTGTTATGTAATTTGGGAAAAGAGAGCATAAACATTGTGTTATTAGCCTATTAAAAGCTTCTTCATGAGTTTCCTGAGGTGGCCTGGAGAAATAACTTCAAAATTATTAATAAAACAATGCTATATCTGCAAATTCTTGCTTTTAAATATGCAAATTGATAATTACTGCTTCATAAAGACAAAGAATCTCACTATAACATCAACGAGAAACATAGCTAGAACATTAGCAAGAATGAGAGTTCTAAGCAATGTCATGTTAAATTGCACACATCCCCAAAATGCAGATTAACAACTCAATAACACAGAGGACATATATAAGAAATAATCAATGGCTTCCTACCAAGTTATTCATACGAGTTTAGGTGTGAAAAAGGTGGATATGTGTGAAATACTGGTGCTTCCTCCTCTTCAACAAACAAGAACAAACATATGCAATTTAGGAACTTCAGACATTAGAATAAGTCTTGACAATAAACTACTTCTTGAACAAATTCAAAATCTGTGGTCATTGTCCCTGTCTGATCTTTAAATATGATTTCTCAAAATAGATTATTTATTTTTTCTGCCTATATGTATCTAATATTTTAACTATTAACTATTTATCATTAATTAATCTATATCTATAAAAATGTAAAATTTAACTTTCTTGCTATCATTGGATTCTATGTAGATTAAGTAGGCATGTTTTTAACACTTGCATAGTTATCCTTATTTTTCAGTAAAATTCTATAGAACCAGAATATCAACAATCTGGATAAAATGACAGTTCTATGTTTCATAAAATGTTCTGCTACAATTCATATATTTTTATCATATAGTTGTAGTAATGAAATATACTTTGTATCTAACAAAAACCTGACATTTGAAAGTTATGTATAGACACTTAGAAGCATCACTGTGAAGTGATATCAGCACAGTGAAAGAGGAAGGACCACTAAAAATTCTCTCCTCCATAAATCAATGATAATACTGGACAGAATTGTCAGAATCAGCTTTTTTTTTCAGAAATCTGAATTTACCAAAGGCTTGCAGCAATGCAGGGAGCATTTACTCATGAACAATGGCTGAATCTCAGTAAAAAACAGTAAGGCTTTCCCGGGCACGGTGGCTCACACCTATAATTCCATCACTTTGGGAGGCTGAGGCGGGCAGATCACCTGAGGTCAGGAGTTCGAGATCAGCCTGACCAACATGGTGAAACCCCATCTCTACTGAAAATACAAAAATTAGTCAGGGATGGTGGCGGGTGCCTGTAATCCCAGTTACTTTGTAGGCTGAGGCAGGAGAGTCGCTGGAACCTGGGAGGCTGAGATTGCAGTGAGCTGAGATCATGCCATTGTACTCCAGCCTGGGCAACAAAAATGAAACTCCGTAAAAATAAATAAATAAATAAATAAATAAATAAATAAATCATCAAGATTTCCAGCAATTGAACCTACTCTATTCTTATCTCTATGAAGTTCCATGGTAACTTTGAAGACTGACAGCCCCACGGTCAAGGTAAAAACCACCAACCTGCTAGCCACCTGAGGCGGCAGATGGGGTTGAACGTATTTCAATGCCTCATTACTAGATAATTATCATTATTTGTACTTTCAAATGGTTTCCTTGAAGAATCTACTACGATTGATATATTTGACCTTACTCAGAGCTTATCCAGGATAAGAACCTCTTTCCATGGAAGCATTGCCAATAACAATTGCAAGCAATGGTTAACTTTGTGGCTGCATGGGGCAATAGATAGCAGAGCAAATAATACTAAAGAGCTTGAAAGGAAAAGACAGAGAATGAGATGGGCTTGGGAATACTCTGAAATATTCCTGAGAATGTAGAAGGCCATTTGTATTCATAGGACCATGTGCATACTGGGGTTGAGCACATGCTAAGGAAAGACTTAAGAAGGATCTAAGCTCGCATCTCTAAATCACATAGAGGCTCTGATTAATCAAAAATTAAAGGCTAAGGTAGAGTTATCAAATACCTGATGAAAAGGAGTCTTACCCCAATCCTCATACAGAGGCCCTCAGCAAAGCTTGAGAAATTTATTGGTTATAGGCATTTAAAAAAATGCCTGTGGAAATATTAGCTGACCACTAAGCTAACCAATCAGAGACCTCTGTGTCCATGAATGATGAAGAATACTGACATTACTGAATTATATTTTAAAAGAAAACAACCAAAACAATAACAAATTTTGGGGAGGAAGAAGAGTGCAATTCTCAAAGTTATTACTTTATGCTATTTAAAATACAGTTTTTGACTAAAAAGTTAAAATATGCAAAGAAACAAGAAAGTATGGCTCATGGATGTGGGCACAGAAAGCAATTCACTGAAACTGTCTCTGAAGAAATACAGATGTCATAATTACTGAACACAGATTTTACATTAGCTTTTTATAATATGCTAAAATGATTAAAGAAAACATGTCCAAAGGATTAAAGGATGAGAATGGTGTTTCAACAAATAAAGGATATCAATAAAAAATAGAGGCAACCAACTCAAAATTCTAGAGTTAAAGAATATAACTATTGAAATAAAAAGTTTAATAAAGGTGATCAATAACATATTAATATTTGACCAGGTAAGAGGATTAATGGATTTGTAGATAGGTTAACTAAAATGATATACTTTGGAGAATAAAAAAAAAATGAATGAGAAAATTTGTGCAGAGGTTCAGAGATCTATGGAACACCATAAAGGACATTGAAAACACATAATAAGTGTTCCAGAAAGAGAGGAGAGAAATATTTAAAAATAATGGCTGAAAACTTCTCAAATTTAATGAAAATATCATATATATTATAAAGTTTTATCATTATATGAAGGACTCATAAATCAATATTTGAAGGGCAATCTAATTTTTAAAAAAATGGGCAAATAATTTATATAAACTTCTCCAAGGAAAATATGCAAATAGCCTGTAAACACATAGAAAGATTCTTGGCATCATTACTATCCATGAAATGCAAATCAAAACTACAATAAGATGCACTTCACTTCCACTGGAATGCCTGTAATTAAAAGACAGAATAACAAGTATTGGTGAGGATGCATAGAAATTGGAACACTCATAAACAGTTGGTGGAAATGTGAAATGCTACAGCCACTTTGGAAAAAAATTGACAGTTCCTCAATAAGTTAAACAGAATTAACACATGACCAAACAATTTCACTCCTAATTGTATATCCCAGAAAATTAAAAACATGTTCACAGAAGAACATGTGCATGACTTCATGGAAGTATTGTACATTATAGTTAAAAAATGTAAACAATCCAAATGTCCATCATCTGATGAAGAGGTAAGCAAAATGCAATACAAGTGCAGACTGAAATAGTGTTCAGATTTGACAAAGATGGAGTGGTAATATATGCTGCATAATGACGTAACCCTAAAAATATTATGTTGCCTGAAATAAGCCAAATGCATAGGCCAACTATTTTGTAATCCATTTATATGTAAAATCCAAAATAGGCATTTTCATAAAGAAAGATAGTACATTAGTGATTTCTATGGGAGACAGGAAGTAGAAGAGGGAGTGTCTACTAATGAGCATATACTTTTCTTTGGGTATGATGAAAATCTACAATTATTGTTGATGTAGCGATGGTTGTACAACTTTGTGAATATGCTAAAACAAGCTGAATTGTATACTTTAAAAGAGTGAGTTTTATTGTACTTGAATTACACTTCAATTAAAAACATACCACATTATAGTCTTAGTTAAAATTAGTATAAAAAGCAATTGAGCAAATAAACTGAAGCTTAAATATGTAGTTAGGAAAATAAATTACAGTTCTTTACATATAATTAGACATTTAGGGCTAAGAGGTAAATGAACTTTATATTGTTTAAAAAATTTCTCCATGATGACTAAGATTATGACTCTCATTTACTTTAATTTTTGTTATGTAAAGCTCAACTGAAGCTCATAATAGGAGGGGGGATTCACATTAATCTATTTTACATAAATTATAGGCTTACAATTGTTGAAGGCAGTCTGTTAATGGCTTAGGTTAGTATTTGAGTGGCTAGTTAATTGAATATGTCATACAGAGAAGAGATTTGGGGTTTTGGTAATAATAGTCTTTCCATTTATATATCAATCTATGCAAAGATTTCTCAGTTAATAAACATTATGACTATAATCCTGCATACTTAGATATAAGTTCCATATTTACAATTTATTTTCCAAGCTTACCTAGAATTTGGGAAAATAATATATATGTTATGACTAAAACTTATAATATACAAAATGTGTTATTGAAGTAAAAATATTTCTAGAAGAGATATATTGTTAACTAAAGTCATTTGTGTGAATTAGTAACATGAAAACTTGTTTTATATATTACATTTACATAGAGGCATCTTATCAATAGAAATATTATACTTTATATTTTTCACATATCTGACATATTCACAGAAATATTTTTATTTTCTGTCATATTGACAATTTATAATAGAAGTTGAAAACTAGTTTTCAGGATATTGTGAATAAAATTCCTTTTTAAAGACATCTGTGACTTTATATTTTTGCATCCCATGAGGAAGCTGTTAATAAGCACTAATACTTACCTAGGGAGTTTCTATATTTAAAGATAAAAGTAATAGAAGTCTAACTAGTCAGCATGATATTTACTTCAAATCACTAGTATGAGTTTCAGAGAAATGATGGTTTCCAAGGAAACTACTAGAAAAGTATTGCAGGATGAATTATGTCCCCTTAACATTTATATGTTGAAACCCTACCTTCCAAGACTGCGGATTGTTGTTACCATATTATGGAGCTATAACTTTAAAGTGGTGATAAGATTATAATGAGACTTTTAGAGTACATCCTCATCCAATTTTACTAATATCCTTATAAGAAGAAGAAATAGTGACACACAGAGAAACACCAGGTATTTTCAACCTTTCAGAAACACCAAATTTTCAATGCCCCCCATCCACCACTCTCCAAATTTATATATTGAGGCCCTAAAATCCAATGTGAGTGTATTTGGAGATGAGACCATTCAAAGGTAAGTAGGATTGAAAGAGGTTATAAGGATGGAGTCCTGGTCCAACAGGATTAGTGCCCTTACAAGAAGAGACAGCAGGGAGATCTGTCACTCTCTCTTTCTCTTTGTGCAATGTGAGGACACAGAAGGAAGGCAACCATCTGAAAGCCACAAAGAGCCCTCACCAGCAACTGAACTGATTGGCATCTTAACTTTGGATTTTCAAGTCTCCGGAACTATGAGAAAATAAACTTCTGTTCTTTAAGCAATTAAGTCTAGAGAATTGTATCATGGCAGCCAGAGCAGACTGATGTCAAAGATACACACATGCAGGGGAAAGACCATGTAAAGACACAGGAAAAGTTTGGCCCTCTTTAAGCAAGAGAGAGGTCTCGTAAGAAATCAAACCTGCTGGATCCTTGCTCTTGGACGTCAAGCTTTCAGAACTTTGAGAAAATAAAATTCTGCTGTTTAAACCACCCAGTATATTGTTGTGGTAGCCCTGGCAAACTAATGTAAATATTATATGTTATCTTATTATCACAATATTTAGTTCAAACACAAAGTAAAAAGTAATAATTTATGATATTTTAGTAATAATAATATCAAATAAGAAGAAATAAGAAATAACTGAGGAATCTCTTTCAAATAAATAACGTATTGGTTTTTATTTCATCACTAAGGCAAATACTGACTTTTTTAGAAAGACAAAGTAAATAATATATTGAAACAATCACATAAGAAGGAGAGAGATAAAACCTGAGACTAGCTTACTAACATGCCACTATTTTTGCAAAAATTATTCTCTTTCAATAAAATAGACATTTTAGAAAATCAACAGTTAATTCTTGGTGAGAAAACAATTTATTATTTAAAAATTAGTCAAAATGGGTGTCATTTTAAGCTTGACTTAGAAAGTATATAACTTTTTTTCTATTTCATACCTACAAATGTTGATAAGAGAAAAAACAGTCACAGAACAATAATACAAATCTCACTTGTAAAATTTTGTTTAGAACAGAAAGAAAAGTTACCAAAGGAAACAAAAATATCTCTTTTATATGTCTATATCTATATATAGATATATTTCCATTAATGGGAAAAAAGTATAGTGTCAGTATCAATTAAAAAAAGAAAACATTGTAGAAAAAAATAGAGCTTAAAGAGAAAAATAGGAGAAGCTACATATCTGGGAATTTAAAATTATGTTAACAGCAATATTTAAGTATAAAATATAAGGATTCGGTATATAAAAATATATAAATTTGTATCTTCAAAATTTACCTTAAATTATATTTTTATGTACACAATAAGCAGTCTAGAATTTTAAATTATTAATCAAACGAGTTTATAAACATGTATTTCTGAAAATAAATTATCTACAGAAATACATTTCTGTATTAATTTTGTTCACAGAAATACGTGTTTAAATACAGAAAAATGTATTTCTGTAAAATAAATTAATTTGCTGTCTGTAAAATAAATTTATTTTCCACAAAAAACATGAGCAAAAGGAAATTTTAGAAATTGTTATCTGAGAACCCTAATAACTGCAATAGATGAACACAGTAAGATGATTAAAAAACATCAGTCAATGCATAAGGTAATAAGTTAATTAAATAAAATTGCAACCTAAATTACATTTTCTTTTTTATTTATTTATTATTTTATTTTATTTTATTTTTATTATACTTTAAGTTTTAGGGTACATGTGCACATTGTGCAGGTTAGTTACATATGTATACATGTGCCATGCTGGTGAGCTGCACCCACTAACTCGTCATCTAGCATTAGGTATATCTCCCAATGCTATCCCTCCCCCCTCCCCCCACCCCACCAGAGTCCCCAGCCTGTGACATTCCCCTTCCTGTGTCCATGTGATCTCATTGTTCAATTCCCATCTATGAGTGAGAATATGCGGTGTTTGGTTTTTTGTTCTTGCGATAGTTTACTGAGAATGATGATTTCCAATTTCATCCATGTCCCTACAAAGGACATGAACTCATCATTTTTTATGGCTGCATAGTATTCCATGGTGTATATGTGCCACATTTTCTTAATCCAGTCTATCATTATTGGACATTTGGGTTGGTTCCAAGTCTTTGCTATTGTGAATAATGCTGCAATAAACATACGTGTGCATGTGTCTTTATAGCAGCATGATTTATAGTCCTTTGGGTATATACCCAGTAATGGGATGGCTGGGTCAAATGGTATTTCTAGTTCTAGATCCCTGAGGAATCACCACAGTGACTTCCACAAGGGTTGAACTAGTTTACAGTCCCACCAACAGTGTAAAAGTGTTCCTATTTCTCCACATCCTCTCCAGCACCTGTTGTTTCCTGACTTTTTAATGATTGCCACTCTAACTGGTGTGAGATGGTATCTCATTGTGGTTTTGATTTGCATTTCTCTGATGGCCAGTGATGATGAGCATTTTTTCATGTGTTTTCTGGCTACATAAATGTCTCCTTTTGAGAATTGTCTGTTCATATCCTTCGCCCACTTTTTGATGGGGTTGTATTTTTCTTGTAAATTTGTTGGAGTTCATTGTAGATTGTGGATATTAGCCCTTTGTCAGATGAGTAGGTTGCGAAAATTTTCTCCCATTTTGTAGGTTGCCTGTTCACTCTGATGGTAGTTTCTTTTGCTGTGCAGAAGCTCTTTAGTTTAATTAGATCCCATTTGTCAATTTTGTCTTTTGTTGCCATTGCTTTTGGTGTTTTGGACATGAAGTCCTTGCCCATGCCTATGTCCTGAATGGTAATGCCTAGGTTTTCTTCTAGGGTTTTTATGGTTTTAGGTCTAACGTTTAAGTCTTTAATCCATCTTGAATTGATTTTTGTATAAGGTGTAAGGAAGGGATCCAGTTTCAGCTTTCTGCATATGGCTAGCCAGTTTTCCCAGCACCATTTATTAAATAGGGAATCCTTTCCCCATTGCTTGTTTTTCTCAGGTTTGTCAAAGATCAGATATTGTACATATGCGGTGTTATTTCTGAGGGCTCTGTTCTGTTCCGTTGATCTATATCTCTGTTTTGGTACCAGTACCATGCTGTTTTGGTTACTGTAGCCTTGTAGTGTAGTTTGAAGTCAGGTAGTGTGATGCCTCCAGCTTTGTTCATTTGGCTTAGGATTGCCTTGGCGATGCGGGCTCTTTTTTGGTTCCATATGAACTTTAAAGTAGTTTTTTCCAATTCTGTGAAGAAAGTCATTGGTAGCTTGATGGGGATGGCATTGAATCTATAAATTACCTTGGGCAGTATGGCCATTTTCATGATATTGATTCTTCCTACCCATGAGCATGGAATGTTCTTCCATTTGTTTGTATCCTCTTTTATTTCCTTGAGCAGTAGTTTGTAGTTCTCCTTGAAGAGGTCCTTCACATCCCTTGTAAGTTGGATTCCTAGGTATTTCATTCTCTTTGAAGCAATTGTGAATGGGAGTTCACTCATGATTTGGCTCTCTGTTTGTCTGTTGTTGGTATATATGTATGCTTGTGATTTTTGTACATTGATTTTGTATCCTGAGACTTTGCTGAAGTTGCTTATCAGCTTAAGGAGATTTTGGGCTGAGACAATGGGGTTTTCTAGATATACAGTCATGTCGTCTGCAAAGAGGGACAATTTGACTTCCTCTTTTCCTAATTGAATACCCTTTATTTCCTTCTCCTGCCTAATTGCCCTGGCCAGAACTTCCAAGACTATGTTGAATAGGAGTGGTGAGAGAGGGCATCCCTGTCTTGTGCCAGTTTTCAAAGGGAATGCTTCCAGTTTCTGCCCATTCAGTATGATATTGGCTGTGGGTTTGTCATAGATAGCTCTTATTATTTTGAAATACGTCCCATCAATACCTAATTTATTGAGAGTTTTTAGCATGAATTGTTGTTGAATTTTGTCAAAGGCTTTTTCTGCATCTATTGAGATAATCATGTGGTTTTTGTCTTTGGTTCTGTTTATATGCTGGATTACATTGATTGATTTGCATATATTGAACCAGCCTTGCATCCCAGGGATGAAGCCCACTTGATCATGGTGAATAAGCTTTTTGATGTGCTGCTGGATTCGTTTTGCCAGTAATTGATTGAGGATTTTTGCATCAATGTTCATCAAGGATATTGGTCTAAAATTCTCTTTTTTGGTTGTGTCTCTGCCCTGCTTTGGTATCAGAATGATGCTGGCCTCATAAAATGAGTTAGGGAGGATTCCCTCTTTTTCTATTGATTGGAATAGTTTCAGAAGGAATGGTACCAGTTCCTCCTTGTACCTCTGGTAGAATTCGGCTGTGAATCCATCTGGTCCTGGACTCTTTTTGGTTGGTAAACTATTGATTATTGCCACAATTTCAGCTCCTGTTATTGGTCTATTCAGAGATTCAACTTCTTCCTGGTTTAGTCTTGGGAGAGTGTATGTTTCCAGGAATTTATCCATTTCTTCTAGATTTTCTAGTTTATTTGCGTAGAGGTGTTTGTAGTATTCTCTGATGGTAGTTTGTATTTCTGTGGGATCGGTGGTGATATCCCCTTTATCATTTTTTATTGCATCTATTTGATTCTTCTCTCTTTTTTTTCTTTATTAGTCTTGCTAGCGGTCTATCAATTTTGTTGATCCTTTCAAAAAACCAGCTCCTGGATTCATTAATTTTTTGAAGGGTTTTTTGTGTCTGTATTTCCTTCAGTTCTGCTCTGATTTTAGTTATTTCTTGCCTTCTGCTAGCTTTTGAATGTGTTTGCTCTTGCTTTTCTAGTTCTTTTAATTGTGATGTTAGGGTGTCAATTTTGGATCTTTCCTGCTTTCTCTTGTGGGCATTTAGTGCTATAAATTTCCCTCTACACACTGCTTTGAATGCATCCCAGAAATTCTGGTATGTTGTGTCTTTGTTCTCATTGGTTTCAAAGAACATCTTTATTTCTGCCTTCATTTTGTTATGTACCCAGTAGTCATTCAGGAGCAGGTTGTTCAGTTTCCATGTAGTTGAGAGGTTTTGAGTGAGATTCTTAATCCTGAGTTCTAGTTTGATCGCACTGTGGTCTGAAAGATAGTTTGTTATAATCTCTGTTCTTTTACATTTGCTGATGACAGCTTTACTTCTCAGTATGTGGTCAATTTTGGAATAGGTGTGGTGTGGTGCTGAAAAAAATGTATATTCTGTTGATTTGGGGTGGAGAGTTCTGTAGATGTCTATTAGGTCCGCTTGGTGCAGAGCTGAGTTCAATTCCTGGGTATCCTTCTTGACTTTCTGTCTCGTTGATCTGTCTAATGTTGACAGTGGGGTGTTAAAGTCTCCCATTATTAATGTGTGGGAGTCTAAGTCTCTTTGTAGGTCACTCAGGACTTGCTTTATGAATCTGGGTGTTCCTGTATTGGGTGCATATATATTTAGGATAGTTAGCTCTTCTTGTGGAATTGATCCCTTTACCATTATGTAATGGCCTTCTTTGTCTCTTTTGATCTTTGTTGGTTTAAAGTCTGTTTTATCAGAGACTAGGATTGCAACCCCTGCCTTTTTTTGTTTTCCATTGGCTTGGTAGATCTTCCTCCATCCTTTTATTTTGATCCTATGTGTGTCTCTGCACGTGAGATGCCTTTCCTGAATACAGCACACTGATGGGTCTTGACTCTTCATCCAATTTGCCAGGCTGTATCTTTTAATTGCAGCATTTAGTCCATTTACATTTAAAGTTAATATTGTTATGTGTGAATTTGATCCTGTCATTATGATGTTAGCTGGTGATTTTGCTTGTTAGTTGATGCAGTTTCTTCCTAGTCTCAATGGTCTTTACATTTTGGCATAATTTGGCAGTGGCTGGTACCGGTTGTTCCTTTCCATGTTTAGCACTTCCTTCAGGAGCTCTTTTAGGGCAGGCCTGGTGTGACAAAATCTCTCAGCATTTGCTTGTCTGTAAAGTATTTTATTTCTCCTTCACTTATGAAGCTTAGTTTGGCTGGATATGAAATTCTGGGTTGAAAATTCTTTTCTTTAAGAATGTTGAATATTGGCCCCCACTCTCTTCTGGCTTGTAGGGTTTCTGCCGAGAGATCCACTGTTAGTCTGATGGGCTTCCCTTTGAGGGTAACCCGACCTTTCTCTCTGGCTGCCCTTAACATTTTTTCCTTCATTTCAACTTTGGTGAATCTGACAATTATGTGTCTTGGAGTTGCTCTTCTCGCGGAGTATCTTTGTGGCGTTCTCTCTTGCGTTGCTGGTGAGGAACTGCGTTCCTTTGGAGGAGGAGAGGCACTCTGCGTTTTAGAGTTTCCAGTTTTTCTGTTCTGTTTTTTCCCCATCTTTGTGGTTTTATCTACTTTTGGTCTTTGATTATGGTGATGTACAGATGGGTTTTTGGTGTGGGTGTCCTTTCTGTTTGTTAGTTTTCCTTCTGACAGACAGGACCCTCAGCTGCAGGTCTGTTGGAATACCCTGCCGTGTGAGGTGTCAGTGTGCCCCTGCTGGGGGGTGCCTCCCAGTTAGGCTGCTTGGGGGTCAGGGACCCACTTGAGGAGGCAGTCTGCCCGTTCTCAGATCTCCAGCTGTGTGCTGGGAGAACCACTGCTCTCTTCAAAGCTGTCAGACAGGGATATTTAAGTCTGGGGAGGTTACTGCTGTCTTTTTGTTTGTCTGTGCCCTGCCCCCAGAGGTGGAGCCTACAGAGGTAGGCAGGCCTCCTTGAGCTGTGGTGGGCTCCACCCAGTTCGAGCTTCCTGGCTGCTTTGTTTACCTAGTCAAGCCTGGGCAATGGCGGGCGCCCCTCCCCCAGCCTCGCTGCGCCTTGCAGTTTGATCTCAGACTGCTGTGCTAGCAATCAGCGAGACTCCGTGGGCATAAGACCCTCCGAGCCAGGTGCAGCATATAATCTTGTGGTGCGCTGTTTTTTAAGCCAGTCCGAAAAGCGCAATATTCGGGTGGGAGTGACCCAATTTTCCAGGTGCATCCGTCACCCCTTTCTTTGACTTGGAAAGGGAACTCCCTGACCCCTTGCGCTTCCCAAGTGAGGCAGTGCCTCACCCTGCTTCAGCTCGCGCACGGTGCCTGCACCCACTGACCTGCGCCCACTGTCTGGCACTCCCTAGTGAGATGAACCCGGTACCTCAGATGGAAATGCAGAAATCACCCATCCTCTGCGTCGCTCACGCTGGGAGCTGTAGACCGGAGCTGTTCCTATTTGGCCATCTTGGCTCCTTCTCCTACATTTTCTGTAAAAATCTAAGCACTTTGTGTTTGTGTGTATAGTCTACCTCATATATATTCTATCCATGCAGAAGCATTATTTTCTTCTTTAAGTGTTGAATATATTTAAACATTTAGAGACTACAATGCCCATCCTTACAACACTTAAAAATGTGGATTGTTTTAATTTGCATCTTTCTAAGGATTATTAAGTAATGTGACAATTTAGTAATTTTCAATGTAAAATAATTGATGGAGGCTTTATATCTGAGACAACAGAACAAATTATAAACAGTTGCTTTTACTTTATTCTTTTGATCACTCATAATTTACCAGGTGTGTAGCCTGGAACAACACAATCCATTGCATTTGTCTCCAGGTGACAGTGGGCAGGTAAATAAACCTTATTGTGTTGCAGCTTTTACACTCCTGTTGCTTGGCAAGTGGGAGAAAGTGTTACAGCTCTTTCACTCTTCTGCTGGAAAGCTCCAAATTATTGTCTCATGATCAAGATGAATAAGGAACAGACACCAGAGTGTGAGTAAGGCAGAGTTGAGTTTGTTAAGCAACAGAAAAGGTATCAGCAAGAGAGGGGACTCAAAAGAGGGTTGCCAGATATGAGGCTAAGTCCAGGGTTTTATGGAATGGAAGGGGAGGAGAATGGTGAATTTTCTGCAGACTGTCTTGGAGAAAGCACCACTCAGAAGGAGGTATGATAGTGTAAAGAACCAACTGGAGGCAGAGGTGAAGGCTTGACCCAGTAACTTGGCTTGGGACCAATCAGGGGCTGAAGTGAAGGCTTGGCCTGGGAACTTGACCCAGGGCAAGTCAGGTGCTGAAGTAAAAGCTTGGCCCAGGACCTTGGCCTGGGATTAATCAGGGGCTGAAGTGATGATTCATCCTGTGTAAATGAACACTCAGCCCATGGCCAATCACAGAAAGATAGGTATATGTAAAATAGGTGAAAAGTGAGAAACTAAGGCACACCAAGGAGACAGAAATGTATCCCAAAAGCAGTGGAATTTGTTCATCTGTGTTTACCAAAAGGAGGGGAATTTGTTCATCTGTGTTTACAGAGTAATCATTTCCATTCAAAGACATGAGCTCTTTCTTATCTGGGGCCTGCAGTTTGGTTTTCAGGCTGTTCTTTATTTGAAGAAGTTTTACAAAGGACCATGCTAACTGCCTGCCTAACTGGTTTCTTCCTTCCTACTCTCTCTTTCTCCCCTCAGGAACAGAGACACTAACTGGAGTTAGGGAGGTGGGGTGATGATTCCTCTGGCTACTTCCTGCTGTAGAGGGATATTTTGTGGAGAACAACAGCTAGGGCTCCTCCTGGGGCTGGCCTAAGTGTCCTCAGAAGAAAGGCATGTCCACGTGTAATTTCATTTGCATCATCATTTGGAGCTTGATAGCCTCTATATGAGAATAAATAATTTGGGTTATAGCATTGATTATAACAAGGGCCAAACATTAACATGATACATACAAGTAAAAGAAGTCCTACTAAAGGAGCTAACTGGATCCAAAAAGAACAAATCCTTTAAGAAGGGTTTGTAGCCAACTAGAATCAGAGCCCATATTTTCTCTCAATATGTTAATGATCCTAATTTGGTCCTTAAGCACCTGTAAGTTTTCTTCTAGCTGATTAGAAGTGTTGATCCAGAAGCAGCATGTCTCATTTAAGAATTCACAGGCACCCCCTACATCGACCATAAGGACATCAAGAGTTCACCTATACTGCATTACCACAGTGGTTTGAGAATTTGCGGATTTTTGTTGGGCTTCCATGGCTCCTACTGTTGCCTTTCACCCTCATTGCATCATAATAGAGATATTAAGTACTAATCTTTCAAGGAGAAAAATACTGGCAAACAAGTATAGCCCTCTATCTATAGAATTTTTCATCCATGGCTTTTCTAATACACGATTGTCAAGGGTATGTCTTTCTAGTTCTCTCTCTCAGTTAAATCTCCATATGATGACATAGAAATAAGTGATCTCCTGGTTCATTGCATGTGAGAGATTGAACTCTCCAGAAAAAAGTCCAGATTGAGTATGTCACCAGATAGTGCTGCCATGTTTGTAGGGTTTAAAAATAAGTCAGGGAACACTGCCACAATAGTGCATGTTCCCCTTCAGTGCCTGGGGTAGATTAAGTGTATCCAGGAGCCAAAGAGAAAATAAAGTTCCGTTCCTTGAAGGGATGGTTCTAAGTTTTGATTGGTGAGAGTTCTAGCTAGTTTTTGTCCAGGCATTTTAAGGTCAGCCCCTTACATCTAATGGGAGTATTCTGGGGATAGAGATATCCATACTCAGTATAGTTATTCATAATGCTCTTTGGCATTTTACATTCTAGGTGGGAAGAATCTTTTGGCCGATGGTGTTTCAAAAGATCAGAGACACAATATGTCCTGGCCGGTATCTTAGATAACCCTCCTTACAGGGACTATTGGTCCACACATCTCCTGTTTGCCTGCAGATTTGTAGGTCACTATCATTATCAAATATTATACAAGGCTTAAGGATTCCATGCGTGGGCACATATAGAAAGATCCATGAGTTATTTATTACCTGATGATAATGCTGGCAAGAGGTGGCATCCCTACCCAGGGATAGTCATTCCAAAAAGGAATCCCGGCTGAGATGTTTGGTTAGACCATTAACATTTTTTCATAGTTCTAATGTTTTGGGTTACATGTGTTCTTTCTTACTCTCCAGACCCCTGTGCTCTTAGCAATTATGAATGTGGTGTTGTAATATTTGAGGTCTCCCAGGTATGGTCCCTTCCCTCTGATTTTAAAACAGAGGGGGTTATTCTGTTAACTTTACCCAGTGTAAGAGTGTGAGTCTTGAGTTTCTTTTATAAAGTCATATAAAGGGCAAGCTATCTTACTGTACTTGGATATTCACAATATATAAAATCCTTTAATGAACAAGAATCCTCCTAGCTGTTTGAGGGTTTTGGGAATTGGAAACAAGGAGATGGGCTTAATCCTCTGCTTGTCTAATTCTCTGGTCCCTTCTGATGGGATTAGCTCTAGATATTTTGTTGAAGTCTGAAAGGGCTGAGCCTTAGGTTTTGAAACCTTAGATTCTTTGTCAGCTAAGAAATTGAGAAGAGCCTTAGCGCCTTCTTGAGAAGCTTCCTTGGTTGGGGCAGAGAGGAGCATATCATCTACATATTTTAAAACTTCAACCTGAGGATGAGAGAAACCAGAGGCATCTTTTTTAGGGATTGTCTGAACAGGTGAGGGCTGTCTCAGAAGCCCTGAGGCATTACTGTTCAGATTAATGGGTGGTCTGATTGGGGGAATCTTCAAATGCAAACAAATATGAGGATTTAGGGTACAATGGTATACAGAAAAAGACATCCTTCAGATCCAAAACAACTGAACCACTTTGTTCCTTTGGGTATTTGAGATGGCAGGGTATAGAGATTGGGAACTACTAGAGGAATTGGACAACATCTTCATTAATGAGGCAGAGGTCTTGAACTAGTCTCCATTCTCCCATTAGGTTTTTGCACTCGTAATATCGGGGTGTTGCAGGGGCTGTTGCATGGTCTAAGGAGGCCTTGTGTTCTTAAGTTATTAATAATAGCTTCTAGCCCTTTTCTAGCTTCTGGTTTTAGGAGATATTGCTTCTTGTTAGGGACAAAGGTAGGGACCTTAAGGTGGATCTAGGCTGGAATAGCTGTTATAGCTCAGCTAATTCTTCATTGGATTTCCCAAACCTCCAGGTTAATGTTGGTTTCCACCAGAGGGAGACAAAGCATTTTTCCTGGAGTCATAAGGATGCTGGCTCTCATACAGCTAGAATATCTCTACATGGCAAGGAAATGGGACTTCAGGCATGATTAAAAAGGCCTGAGTAAAGAGCAGGTCCCCCAAACTACAACAGAGGGACTGAAATAAACGTTGGATTAAGGGCTTTCCTGAGATGCCCATCATCATCATGTTATGGGAGAAAAGAGAACTGAAAGACTTGCTGCAGTGTCCAAAAAAAAGTTTACCTTCCTCTCTTCCAACTCCAGAATCACCCAGGGCTCCTGAATAGTGATGGCAGTCTGAGCCATTGGAGCTGAAGAATCAAGCCCTGGGACCCATCAGTCCTGCTAGATGATTTGTGAGTCTGGTCCTGGACCTGGTGGCCTGTGTCCCAGGGACAGCCTGCCTTCTGGTGGTCCCCACCAGAGGATGTACAGGGTTGAGTTGGATTCCTTTTACTACC
The DNA here is from genome assembly GCF_029289425.2 of Pan paniscus. Lineage (NCBI taxonomy): Eukaryota > Metazoa > Chordata > Mammalia > Primates > Hominidae > Pan > Pan paniscus. Next base: position 44,142,462 of record NC_073264.2, on the reverse strand, counting down.
TTAGCAATCCTCCCTAAAGTGCCCTGACTTGCCACGCTGGTAGCAATTAGCAGGTGATCCTTGGGGATCCTAAATTTTATAGGCCTGCAATGTAGTCACCAGTGCCTCTGTCCATTTCTTGTGCTTCCTCTTCTCCTGGGCCTCCTCCTGGTTCCTATTGTACAAGACTGAAGTGGCCACATTCAGGAGGTTCTCTTAGATGCTTTCTGGTCCCATGTCCTGTTTCTGTAACTTTCTTCTGATATCAGGGGCTTTCTGACTAATAAACTTGTCTTTGAAAATTAGCTGTTCCTCAAACAAATCAGAATAAAGAGAGGTGTGTTTAACTGAAGCTTCTCTCATCCTCTCTAAAAAGGCTGAGGTATTTTCTTCTAGTTTCTGATATATCCTGGAAAGCTTGAAGTAATTAACAGGTTTGTCTCTGGTCCTCTTCTATAAGCTGTCTAGTATGCACATCTAAAAATGGTTTCTTTCCACTCATGAGAAATGGTTTCTCATCCCTGTGGGATCACAGGGGTTTCAATTAAGGTTTTCCAGGGACACTACCTGTCTTTTATTGGGTATGTGGTTTCTGGTTCTTTCTCACCTTCCTCTTTTCTCAACTACTGATAGCAGACATATTGTTGGTCTCCAAATCCTTCTGCTGCCTGCAGGGCTGCCTATCTCTCAGCAGTAGTTAGTGGTAGATTTAGGAGCAACATAACGTCTCTCTACGTAACTCAGACTCTTGGGTTAGGTTTTGGAAAACCTCTATATATTGATTGGTGTTATAAGACAACTTGCGTAAGTCTTGCTTTATTTTTCTAAGGTCCTGCAATGAAAAGGGAACTTGGACCCTGGCGGTACCATGTCCATCAGGCATTTCCTGTGGGCATAACAATGAAGTCAGGTGTTTCTTGGGTGGTAGAGCTGGGGAAACTGATGACATGGTAGAGGGTTTCCAGGATGGGGGCTGTCAAGAAGGGCTGAAAGATCCAGGAGTTGCAGTTGAGAGTTCCCCAGGGGTTTGTTTATCTGACTTTGGGGAATTATCGTCTGTGGGCTTGCCTAATATAACTGCTAAGAGGTCAGAATCAATCCTACAACGTTGACAAAGATCCAGGTTGTCTCACAAGGCAAAGACAGCTTGTATACAGGGGGCCTCAGACCATTTGCCCTCCCAAATGTAGAAAACATCTAGTTATCAGAGGGTATTGTAATTAACACTTCCCTCAGGAGGCCAGGCCTCTTCATCCTATAGTTGGTAAGATGGCCATTCACAAGTGCAAAGAATATAAAGTGCTTTCTGAGTGTCAAAGGAGTTTCAAATTTTCAGTATGCACTTGAGAGGAGTACATGCTAAAGAAGGTTTGTTTAGAAAGAGAGAGAAGGAAAGGCATTCTTTAGTCTCCTTCCCCTTTTTTGGAGTAACCCAGTATGGAGAGAGAAAGACAGAAGTGTCCTTTCTCCTCTTTTCCTCCCTGTGTCCTCTGGGTCCCAGCAACCATTATGAGTGCTGTTCATGGATGCAAGCATGACCTTTACCCATGGATCCAGAGGAGTTAATCAGTAGAAGTAATCATGCTCACCTGACTAGTTTTCCGCTGGTGGTTTCTCATTGGTTTCCTAGATCCCTTTGAACCATAAGACTCCCAAGTTTCCCTACATGGGGCTTGCAAGAGGCTGTGCCACAATTGTATTTGGGCAAGACTCTTTAATGGAGGGAGTGTCTTAAACTTATTCTTACTTCCTCTAATGAAAGCTCTGGTAAAGTTATGAATTCAAGAGAATGAGGCCAATTAACTTCTAGATATAGAATTCCCTTTTTATTCAAGTGCTGATGGAGCTGGATGTACAACAGATGCCTCAAAAGAACATAAGGACTGAATGGCTGTTCTTCCTGTGATGGGGACTGCACTGAGACTAAAATTGTCTCTCAACGGTGGCTTCCTCCTGAGGGTTGAAGGTGGAATTTTGCTGTTTACAGATGGGGCATGGAGCCTGCAACCTAATAGAGGAATGTAGGAGAGAAAGAAATTGCAGAACTAGAGGGCTTGGACAAAGGGCTGATAAGACCCTCCAAGGAAAGAAATCCCATCTCTCCAACTACCTTGGTAAAGTTTGAAATGTTAAGTTGTAACTTTATCTCCAAATATTTTCCATGCAGAGGTTGAAAAGAGAGATATGGGGCTTGATAGTCTGCCCCAAGAGTATGCTTCTCAATAAGGGAAAATTAATTTGTTTCATAGATAAACTGTTTAAATTCATTGGGCAATGCTGAGCTCTTATATGGAGCAAAAAAATCAACCTAAATGGAGAGGAGAGTATTCACTTAGGGTGAAATATTCCCTTATACAATGCTATAAATATATCACTGGGGACAAAAAGGTCCTTTCTAAGTGAAAACTTAGACTGAAATATTGAAATTCTGCTCTCTCAAGAAAATTACAAAAACAGCAATTATTTATATTATACTTCTGAACACTAAGGCATTTGCTGACTCTACCCTGGAAGACTATGTTCCTGGGTCACAAAAAACACCCACATCATCGTATGTAAAGAAGGAATAGGAGACACGATGGATGTGTGCCAGTACCTCCTTCCAACCCCACATGACAGCTAGATCATCCATGAAAGGAAATTGGATTGGAACAGAGCAAACATTCCCAACACCTGAGGGCAATGGGGGATTGACAAAGATCTCTCCATCAAGACTGTTGCTTGAGTCATGTAAGGCTGGTAGCCATGCTATTTGCTTTTAACTGGCTTACAGGGGCTCAATATTTTGTTTAATCCTGTTAAAACAAAACTGTGGACTAGTTGCCTCAGAAATGAAAGTAAAGAGTGGGAGGTCTGCTCTTACACACCCTTCTGATGAATTTCAGTGAACATGCCAAGAATGTTGCAGCTTTTTCACTCCTGTTGTTTAGTGAATAGGAGAAAGTGCTACAGCTCTTTTACTCCCCTTGCTGGTGAGTTCTGAGTTCTTGTCCCGAGACCAGGAAGAATAATGCACATAGACACAAGAAAGTGAGTAAGGCAGAGTCGGATTTATTAAGTGACAGAAAAGCTCTCAGCAACGAGAGAGGGCTCAAAAGAGGGTTGCCAGATATGATGCTGAGTCTGCAGTTTTTATGGACTGGAAGTGGAAGTTTGCTTACTAGTCTATAGGCCATCTTGGAAAAAGCACCACACAGAAAGAGGTATGATAGTGTGACACACCAATTTGAGGGAGAGGTGAAGGCTTGGCCTGGGACCCAATCAGGGACTGAAGTGGAACCTTGGCCTGGGTCCTTGATCTGGGACAAATCAGGAGCTGAAGTGATGACTCATCCTATGTAAATGAAGACTCCACTCAGAGCCAATCACAGAAAGGTAGGCATATGTGATATAGGTGAAAATTAAAAGACTAAGAGTGCCAAGGAGAGAGAAATATGTCTAAAAAAGAAGTGGAATTTGTTCATCTGTATTCACAAAGTAAGCATTTCCATTCAAGGACATGGGCTCTTTCCTATCTGGGGCCTGCACTCCGGTTTTCAGGCTGTTCTTTGTTTGAGGGAGTTTTACAGAGGACACACCCTAACTGCCTGCCTGACCAGTTCCTTCTTCCTTCAGTCTCAATTGGATATTCTTTGTTTCACATTTATTATAAGTGGTGCTAATTATGAGAAGTGAATAATTTTACTAATCAATTAATTTAAACTATTAAGACTACTCTTCTGGAAAGTGGTTGTGTCTGCATTTTGGTCACTTGAGGTTCATCTTTACACTAAATCAAAAGAGTGAGCATAAATAGAGAATATTTTTCCTAGTCTATTGATTTGCTTTCATATCAGTATCTACAGGGGTTTCCAACTGAATCATTAAAGTAAATGAGGTAATGAAGCTTTAATAATATAAAAAGGATTTCTTGAATATACAGTCATGTACCATCATACATTAGAACCCTGTGCATTAGAGCATTTAATTTAAATTCTATAATTGTTTTAATGCCAAAAACATGAATGAAGCATTTCAAAATTTTGTTTATGGATTTAAGACTCAGAAGTATAACCTTTGTAAAATAAGTATTTGTTTAATTGAGTGTAATTCTTAACCTTGTGTTTTTAATCTCATTGTGATAACTTTGTAAACATACATTCTCAAAGTGTGAAATATAGAAATAAAACAAGTAGAATAAAATGGGACAAAAATATAAATCTTCTCCTCCCTCCCCAGATATGTAAAAATTCTTATGATATTCCCAGTCAGGTCAGTTGAGTTTTGCCAAAAGTGCATCCTTCTTTGTTATGCCCCTGAAAAATACATTGCTTTTTATCCCTAACAAACTCTAATAACCAATGACAAGAAAAATAATGCTTAACTACCCCAAAATGTACAGCAATAGAACACTTAACTAGTACCATGGGAGAGAATGTAATTCAATAATGACTTTAGACAAATTAACAATGGGCTAGTGATATAAAAATGTAATTTTGGTATCTACATAAAACATTTTGAAAATAAAGAACTTAAGCAAAAGATATTATAAAAATTATAAGATTTGGGGACACTGATCATGGTTTTATTTCTTACTCATACTGAAATTTGAGATTTTAGAAAAAATTGCAATGTGCAATTGAACAGTTGGTTAATTAGAGGGTGAAGATGAAAAAGATTTAGTAGACTGTATTTTGACTCAATATACCAAAATGATGATTTCCCGGCATAGGATAAAGAACGTTCAGAAAGATCTGAAATAATTTGTTTTGCAAAATATAATACTTTCAAACAAATAAAATGACTTTGAATCATTCCTTATTTATTATTTAAAAAATCTCAAAATAGATGACGGTCAGGAGCAAACAAAAATATAATTTAAGTAGATTTAAAAGACAGTGTTTTTCTATAAATTCGAGGTGAGCAGAGAGACAAAGTTACTCTTCAAAAGCATCATGGTTGTTTAAACAATGAAACAGACATTGACTGATTGAAGGAGGCTAAGTAAACATGATAACTCAATATAAGGTAGTAGCCTTGTCGGTATCCTGGAACAGAAAAAAATGAATATAGTTGTAGAAAAACTGATACAATCTAAGTAGAGTCAATAGCTTGATAGTATTTCACTGATATGAAATTCTTATTTTGACAAATTTCCCATGGCTATGTAAGACATTAATATTTAGAAAACTTAGATGAAGAATATTTGGGTAAACTTCGTGCTCTGTTTTTTACTTTTTTGAAAGCTAAATTTATTTCACCGTGAAAAGTTTTATATAAAGATGCTGTGAAACAAAAAAATTGCATAACTATTTGTGTGTGTATGTCTATTTGGACAATTCATTCTGTTTTATTTATATATATTCTTATCAATTTCAATTCTTATAAATATCTCTCTTGAACACTGTAGCTAAATCAGGTTGTATAAATCTTTTAACTATAATCATCCATTGTAAAATCATTTTGGCTACTTTGTATTTTTATATCAAATTTGCTTATTCATATTTACCAAAAAATGAAATACAAATCTTGCTGGGATATTGAGATTACCCCAAGTTTAGAAATTAATTTAGAATAATTGACATTTTAAAAGTTTGATTCTTTCAATCCTTCAACATATATTCATTAATGGGTAGAATAAGGAAAATGTGGTGTGTGTATATGCAAACATACACATACACACACACACACAGAAATACTACTTAGCCATAAAAAAGACTGAAGTTATATGTTTTGCAGCAACATGGATGGAACTGAAGGCCGTTGTCTCAAGTAAAATAACTTAGAAATAGAAAGTCAAATGAAGTGAATGTTCTCACTCATAAGTGGAGGCTAAATAACATGTGCATATGAATGTAGTGTGTGTCATAATAAACATTGGAGACTTGGAAAGGCTAGAGGTGGGTAAGGGATGATAAATTGCTTAATGGGTAGAAAATACATTATTTGTGTGATGATTATAGTGAAAGCCCAGACTTCACCATTATGTAATATATTCATAGAACAAAATTGTACTTGTACCCACTAAATAATTTATTTTTATTTTATTTTTTAAAAAGACCCCTCCAGTTTTGTAAACCCAAATGCTGAGGAAAGGGAAAGGGAAAGGAAGAAGAGTTGACAAGTTATAAGTACTGAGTCTGAGTGCAGAAAAACATCTTCAAGTTTTCCTAATAAAAATACCTCCAAATGGAGGCACCTGGCCTAGAAATGCAGCTATATGTAAGAACATAGCAAGCCGGGAGACCCAAGCCCTTTACTGTAGTCCATTCAGAGAATGCAGTGCCTTGACTATTCACCAGGTCTGGTGTGGAAAGGGCAGGTCCTTCTGTGAGGCCTGCCAGGTGGTCTTTGTAATTGCTTATCACTGGACTTGAAAATTCAAACATAATTTTTATTTTTGTTTCAGATCCTGATTTCTCAAATATATTGTTAAACTTATCCCTAAATATTTCATGTGTATAGATGCAATTTTTGTTGTTAGTTGCTAGTATATAAAATACAACTTTTTGTGTATCCTTTTTTGTATGTAAAGAATATGAGTACTTTAGTTGATATGTAATGTGTTCTTAAAATCCACTACTATGTGTCTTTTTATAATATGTTTAATATTGTGTTTTTTTTACTATATGAAGACAGTAAGTCAGAAGTCTCTCATCTTACCTGAAGATGAGAGAATTCATTAATTATTTCTTCAAAAATACTTCTTTTCATTTTAGTGTTTCTTTCCCTTTTACTTCGAAGCCTTATTATATTGATATTAATACATCTCCTTGTATGCTAATATATATTTTTTCATATATTTTCATTGTTCTAATTGTTTCAAATGGATTAATGGAATATCAAAACCAAAAATTTTAAATAAGCATAAACATTTCTCAGAATGGATAGAAAAATACATTGGAAATACAAACCACTTGAAAATATTGGTATAAAAGTTAAAATTGCAAAAATGAAAATATAGCTAAAGGAGAAAATAGAGAAAACAGATTTAGGGGAAGAAGATATTATTCAATTTTAATAATACAGAAAGCTACTCTAATCACCTAATATCTAGTAATTGCTAGAATTTGTTTAAAGACTATTGGATTTTCTGGCTTGGTTCTTCATAACAGCTGACATTATTGACCACTTCTTCCTATTTGAAATTTTATTTTGTTTTAACTCCTTCAACTTCATTAGTTTTTTACTGCCTTCTGGTCCAGCAAATTTACTCTTTTTAGAGACTTCATATTCTACACAAGCCTTAAACATGATATTCCCTAGAGTTCTAGCCCCATCAGTCTTCTCTGTCACTTAATACAATTTTACTGAATTGATTTATTTTACATATAAATTTAGTTTTCTAGCGTTAAATTTGAGTTCCAGCCACCAAAATAACAACAACAACCAAATAAATACAAAAAAAAAACTTATTTAGACCAGAAAGACACTAACATTATAGTAAATATTAGAGTAGTTTAGGAACAAAAAGCCCGTAAGGTAGTGGCTGGTTGCACTACCTACCTAAGACATAATTTGAAAATGTTGTTGGAAAGACTACATTCTTTATTGCTGCAAATTTTTCCAAAGCTGATATTTTTTTTTCTCTTCTCTACTACCAATTATAGATTATCCTCAACTTTGGCTATTATTTCAGAAGCGCTAGTTTGGTTGATCACATACTTCATCGTGAAAAAGTCAAAACCCCTAGTTGTTTTGCTCGCAATAGGCCATGGTGGTTACAATTGCACCTTTGCCACTATTGCTGGGCTTGGAAGAAAAAAGTGATACCCAATGAGTCCTATGAGTTCCATACTTATATTTTCCTGCACTCATAATGTAGCAGCACACCTAGCTTCTTGTGGTAATCAGAGCTAAAAATCCTAGCAAGTAAATTAACTGCCTGCTGTTCCACAAAAGGAGTCCAAACTGATAATACGGTAGTAATAACTACAGTGTCTCCCTGTGCTCCCCTGGTGGAAGCATTTTCACCAGCTCCCACCACTAGGAACAGAATCCCAGACATCTGACTCAGCAAAGCCTAAGGATTTATGGTTTTAAAACAAAAATTCCCCAATGGCTTCACTAAATGATTGGTTTATATGTTACTGTTAGAAACACCACACATACTATCCTTGGATTCCATGTTAATAGAACATCATATATTGGATACTGGAGAAGTGTAAATAGTGGTTCTTCAAAGATATCACTCCCACACATCAGGGAGATTTATCTAAGCTAGTGCCATATTGAAGTATGTATAGTATACTCTATTGTTTTAATAAGACTATTGCTTCTGGATGGTGATGACTAGACTAGAAAAACTTGATCCCTTGTCATGAGTCATTGTTATACCTCCTTTTGCAAAATACATCTCTTGGTCAGCAGCAATGTGTTTAGAGCTCTCATGGTGGGAAGGCAGGCATTTTTTCGTGACATGAATTATTGCACCAGCACTAAAGTAGCCAAGAGGAACTGACTTACATTCCTAGGAAAAGTGATCTTGTCCATATACATAAGAACGTCGTTTGTGGTGATGCACTGCAATGGACATAAATAAAAAACACAAAGATTTCTCACTTTATATCTACATATAGAGTTTTATTCACAGCCTTTTCCCCAAAACATTCTTGCATTTAGTCTTCTAAATTTGCTGCTTTCAGACCCTTAACTAACCAACCATCCATTTCCTACAATAACAGCCTATGAACATCCTTGCCTCAGACCATTTCACCCTCCATAAAAAGTGATTGAACAAGGTTTCTGCTCACATTTCTGCCACTAGGTGAATTTATATTTCACCAACATATTTCTGAGCCACCTCTGAGTTGGTTTTTAGTGCAGCAGGTCATCTTCAATTTTCACTTAATATATCATAGTGGCACAACCCTTCTGTTAACTGAACTCTTTTTCTTCCTCTGGCAGTTAAAGAGAAGACTACTTTTCTTCTACTTTAGGCCCCATGTGAAATTTAAGAAAAAGACATTGGAGTAATACAGGAAACAAGTGTGAAAATTGTACATATGGGCCTCACCTCAAATGTACAGTTTTTGGGGTATGATATATTGCCATTGCACTTCTGTGAATGTATGCCTCAGTGACTCTGATAATATCAATCTAGTTAGGAAGCATTCCATTCACAAATTAATTTGATGTCCCATTTTCAGCATCCAGACTTTGTTAGGTCTCAATAACATATCAGAAACTGTTTTCTTTTTTCCCAAATGAACAGTACTATTGTACAGTATGTATATTTCTGCTTTTGGATTTTAAGCATTCTTCTGTTGGAGTTGACTTTGAACACTACACAGCATTCTTTTTCACTACAGATTTCTTTAGCACCATTGGACCTGTTTTGTGATATGACTGATGTAGCAAGACATATGCCCCATTATCCTTGCTCTAGATTCACTAGAAATTTTGCATTCCTCTAAGTCACGTGACAAATTAATCAGAAGACTATTTCTATCTGTGATATATGTTGTTTACCCAAATCCAAAAAGTCTCAACAAGGGTTATACCACTTAGATTGTGAAAGGGGGTGCAGCAATGTGCCTTTCACTAAAAGCAGAAATCCTGGCAGGACTCAGGCTATTGAGTCCATCATCATTTCATTGAGGTGGCAGGTCTGTCAGTCTACAAATCTGCATGGAGTTTATTCTCAACCATTTGGTCTGTATGTGTTTTTCTAGAACATACACAGTAGTTACTGCTTCCTCCTTATTGAATTCTATTATGTAATGGCATAATGTTATTAATACAGTGTATCAGCTTATATTTTCTGAACTATTCAAGACTAGAAATTTTCCAGAATACTGTATTTTTACAAAAGAGAAATGTTAACAATTCTTTTTTTTTTCTTTTTCTTTTTTGAGATGGAATCTTGCTCTGTTGCCCAGGCTGGAGTGCAGTGGCATGATCTCTACTCACTCCAAGCTCTGCCGCCTGGGTTCACGCCATTCTCCTGCCTCAGCCTCCCGATTAGCTGGGAATACAGGCGCCCGCCACCACGCCTGGCTAATTTTTTGTATTTTTAGTAGAGGCGGGGTTTCACAGTGTTAGCCAGGATGGTCTCGATCTCCTGACCTCATGATCCGCCCTCCTCGGCCTCCCAAAGTGCTGTGATTACAGGCATGAGCCACCGTGCCTGGCCGAGAAATGTTAATAATTCTTAATAAGGCAATGAATGTGTGTTGCTGTATATCTCATTATAAAAATAACTGGTTTACGGGCGGTGATGGTGGCTCACTCCTGTAATCCTAGCAATTTGAGACCAGTCTGAGCAACATGGTGAAACCCTGTCTCTACTAAAAAACACACAAAAAAAGTTAGCTGGGTGTGGTGGTCCACACCTATAGTTGAGAGTTGGGGCAGGAGAATCACCTGAGCCCAGGATGTCAAGGCTGCAGGGAGCAGTAATCTCACTGTTGCACTCCAACCTTGGATATGGTGAGATGCTCTCTCTCTCAAAAAAAAAAACAAAAAAAAAAACTGGTTTTATTATCTTTATTTATGGGCATAATTTAAAAATTCCATTTTCCTGTTTATTAGCCACATATGAAGTGGCAGTGACATTTGCCACATATAAAGTGGCAGTGACATTTGCCCAACACAACAGCAACTGATGCTGTTATATAAGTTTTGGTAGTTGGTCATCATTCTCCATATTTCATCCAGTTTTTCAGAATCCAGGCAAGTGATTTAAATGGTTATATGTTAGAAAATCTACATTGGAGGTTTAGGTGGATTTGCCATTGTCTATATTTTCTAATTGGATTCAGTAATACATCTAATGTGCTATCTTGGCTGAGGCAGGAAGGCACATTCAGGGGCTTATATTTGTGCTTTTCTGTAAAAATAATTCTCATTTCATGTTAGAAAAACAACATGAGGGTTCTGAAAGCTGAGCTATCTACTGATGATTATTACATTTGTCTTGCCACTGAAGGTTAACTATTACCCTCTAACCTCTGCTTTTCTGGAATCCTATCATTCCTATTTATGTGATTTTTGACTAGGCCCAAAGAAGCAATTCTTACCATCACCACTAGCTTAAGCAGTAACAAACAATCAATCAACTTAAGATAATACTGTAATGTAACACATTCATGTTGTCTTAAGTACTAAGTTTGTGGTAATTTTTTGTGCAGCATTAGAAAACTAGTATATCTCCTCCTTGGCTACCACAGTGGTGAAGCAAGAGGCTAAAGTAGGTGCTGTATGCACAGTGGACTTGCGTCACACTGAGGAACCCTAACTTTAAGAAACTCACCCTTTTATATTGGACACAAGCAAATAATTTCTTCCTTTATTCTAGAGGGACAACATCTTTCTATATGCCTAGGCATTTTTGAATATAAGGATCCTTGTGATGCTGGGAAGACAAGCCCAAAAACTGGGGCTTAGCACAGGAGGTTTCTTTGCTCTGCCCAGAAAATAATCAAGGGTGGGCTGGTAGTGTGAGACAGAAATTTTTATTCAAACAGTAGTGTACAGAAGTAGCAGAGGTACTTTGTTTTGCAGATCAGGGCTACTCTATAGGCAGTGTGCCCAGAGTAGCAGCTCAGGGGCAATTTTGCAGTCATATTCATATCCACTTTTAATTACATGAAAATTAAGAGGAAGATTAGATAGGATAGAAAAAAATGGTAACTTCTAGATCATTGGGTCATTTTCACAGAAAGGGGCACTAACCTCCAGGTGTTACCATGAAAATGATGAACTGACATGGCACTGGTTGACATGTCTTATCGAGAAGGTGTGTTTGCCACTTCTCTGTTTCAGCTAGTCTTCAAGTTGGTCAAGTACAAACCCCACCTATGGTGTTGAGTCTTGCCTCCTACCTTACTTTAAAACGTAGTCTTGAGCAAAAATACCCAAGACCTCTGCACACACAATGTACAAACACATGATACACTTTTCTCACAGCAGAAGTGATCTCTGGCCTCTGCAGTGAACATATTCATATGGAGGGTCTCTGGTCCCACAAAATAACCTTAACTCCACCATGTCTATCTAATATATAATTGGAAACTTACTTACTTTCATCATACTATACCTAATTTGATATTCAGGTGGCACAAAGTTATCTATTTGCTAACTATTGATTTAGTGTCATTATGAAGATATTGCTTATTGGAAAAGAATCTAAGTATATATGAAGTATACTGATTTGTTTTTATTGTTTCAAATCTGTCACTGATTTATTGTGTTATTGATTTATTATGTGTTATTATTATGTTTATCATTTTTTTCCCTGAGGTTAACTTTGAATGTTATATTGATTAAAAAATATAATGAATATGTAGACATCATATGTCAAAAGGTAATTTCAACATAATTATTCAGTATATACAGTTACATAATGTCTTATGTAAAAATCATTTTTTTCCTGAAAATTGTATAAGTGACAGGAATAAATGTGATATAATTTATCAGTTAAAATTATATATGTAGTTTTAGCACATTCAACAGAATTTTAATTTGGCGGGAGGGTACATATTATTTATATTTTTCCTAGCTTGAAAAGAGATTTTTTCTTTTTTTTTCTTTTCTTTTTTTTTTTTTTTTTTGAGATGATGGAGACTCGCTTTATTGCCCAGGCTGGAGTGCAGTGGCACTACCTCTGGCTCCCTGGTTCAAGCGATTCTGGTGCCTCATCCCAGGCAGCGGGAACTACAGGCATGAGTCACCACGCCTGGCTAATTTTTTTGTATTTTCAGTAGAGACAGGATTTTGCCAGATTGGCCAGGCTGTTCTCAAACTCCTGACCTCAGGTGATTCACCTACATTGGCCTCCCAAAGTGCTGGGATACAGATGTGAGCCACTGCGCCTGGCACTAGCTTTAAAATCTTTGTTTGACATAGAATATTTCTAACTTTTAAATGAGCACTAAATTTCAGGAAAACAAACTTTGACTTAGTAAGGTAAGTTTTGAAAAGATGTTTTGTCCCAGGAGGAAGGGAATGCTTCATCTCAACCTCTTCATACTGGAATAAACTGGAAGATTCCCATTTGGAAGTCCCCTCAGTATCAGGTCTTTAGTACAACTAATCTCTTTTTGTCTTCTTTCCTATTTTATAAAACTTTCAGAAATGAAACAGACAACATTTTGTGATGATGAATATCACAGCTGCCACACGGGCCAGCAGAATGAAATCACATCCAAAGAGTGATACTGAAATCAGAAGGGGTCATGAGCTATAGCCCAAATGTGTTTGGCTCCTTTGTGGCATGTTACAAACTTGATCAAAAAGATTGCTTGATCTAGGGGCTTCACTGGCTAGTCATGATGAATTATGAAAAAAAAAGTATAGCATTCTCTTTAGAAATAGGAACTGATATGGGTTTGTCTATGTCCCCACCCAAATCTCATAAGGGGCTTTACCCTGGCCTTCACTCATCTTTCTCTTTCCTGCCTCCATGGGAAGAAGGACATGTTTGCTGCCCCTCCAATGTGATTGTAAGTTTTCTGAGGCCTCTCCAGCTGTATTAGTTCATTTTCACAGTGTTGATAAAGACATACCCAAGACTGGGGAGAAAAAAGTTTTAATTGGACTTACAATTTCACGTGGCTGGGGAGGCCTCTGAATCATGGTAGGAAGTGAAAGACACTTTTTACATGGTGGCAGAAAGGGAAAATGAGGAAGATGCAAAAACAGAAACTTCTGATAAAACCGTCAGATCTGATGAGACTTATTACCTACCATGAGAACATTATGGGAGAAACTGACCCCATGATTTGAATAATCTCCCACTGGCTCCCTCCCACAACACATGAGAATTATGGGAGTACCATTCAAGATGAGATTTGGGTTAGCACACAGAGCCAAACCATATCATCCTGCCCAGACCCCTCCAAATCTCATGTCCTCACATTTCAAAACCAATCATGCCTTCCCAACAGTCCCCCAAAGTCTTAACTTATTTCAGCATTAACCCAAAAGTTTACAGTTAAAAGTCGCATCTGAGACAAGGCAAGTCCCTTCTGACTATGAGCCTGTAAAATCAACAGCAGGCTAGTTACTTCCTAGATGCAATGGAGGTACAGGTATTGGGTAAACACAGCCATTCCAAATGCGAGACGTTGGCCAAAACAAAGGAGTTACAGGGTCCATGCGAGTCAGAAATCCAGTGAGGTAGTCAAATTTTAAAGTTCTGAAATGATCTCCTTTGACTCCAGGTCTCACATTCAGGTCACACTGTTGCGAGGGGTGTGTTCCCATGGTCTTGTGCAGCTCTGCCCCTGTGGCTTTTCAAGGTATAGCCTGCCTCCAGGCTGCTTTCTTGGGCTGGCATTGAGTGTCTGTTGCTTTTTCAGGCACACGGTACAACCTGTAGTTGGATCCACCATTCTGGAGTCTGGAGGACTGTGGCCCTCTTCTCACAGCTCCACTAGGCAGTGTCCCAGTAGGGGCTCTGTATGGGTGCTCCAAGCCCACATTTCCCTTCTGCACTGCCCTAGCAGAGGTTTTCCATGAGAGCTCTGCCGCTGCAACAAACTTCTGCCTGGGTAGCCAAGTGTTTCCATACATCTAAAATCTAGGCGGAGGTTCCCAAACTCCAATTCTTGACTTCTGTGCACCTGCAGGCTCAACCCCACATGGAAGCTGCCAAGGCTTGGGTCTTGCACCCTCTGAACCCACAGCCTGAGCTCTACATTGACCCCTTTCAGCCATGGCTGGAGTGGCTGAGACACAGGGCACCAAGTCCCTAGACTGCACACAGTATGGGGACCCTGGGCCCTGTCACAAAACCATTTTTTTCCTCCTAGATCTACGGGTCTGTGATGGGAGCAGCTGGCAGAAAGTTCTCTGACATGTCCTGAAGATATTTTCCATTTTCTTTGGGATTAACATTCAGCTCCTCATTACTTACGCAAATATCTGCAGTTGACTTAAATTTCTCCTCAGAAAATGAGATTTTCTTTTCTATTGCATTATCAGGCTGCAAATTTTCTGAACTTTTATGCTCTGCTTTCCTTTTAAAACTGAATGCCTTTAACAGAACCCAAGTCACATCTTGAATACTTTGCTGGTTAGAAATTTCTTCTGCCAGTTACCTTAAATCATCTCTCTCAAGATCATAGATTCACAAATCTCTAGGTCAGGGGCAAAATGCCATCAGTCTCTGTGCTAAACGTAACAAGAGTCACCTTTGCTCTAGTTCCCAAGAAGTTTCTCATCTCCATCTGAGACCACCTCAGCCTGCATTTCATTGTCCATATCATATCATTATCAGCATTTTTGTCAAAACCATTTAATAAGCCTCTAGGAAGTTCCAAACTTTCCTATATTTTTCTGTCTTCTTTTGAGCCCTCCAAACTCTTCCAGCCTCTACCTATTACCCAGTTGCAAAGTGGCTTCCACATTTTCAGATATCTTTTGGGCAACACCCTACTCCTGGTATCAATTTACTGTATTAGCCTGTTTTCATGCTGCTAATAAAAACATACCAGAAACTGGGAAGAAAACAAGTTTAATTGGACTTACAGTTCTACATGGCTAGGGAGGCTTCAGAATCTTTATGGGAGGTGAAAGGCACTTCTTACATGGTGGCAGCAAGAAAAAATGAGGAAGATGCAAAAGTGGAAACCCCTGATAAAACCATCAGATCTCTTGAGACGTATTCACTATGAGGAGAACAGTATGGGGGAAACTTCTTCCATGATTCAAATTATCCCCCAGTGGGTCCTTCTCACAACATGTGGTAATAATAAGAGTACAATTAAAAATGAGATTTGGATGGGGACACAGAGCCAAACCATATCACCAGCCATATGGAACTGTGAGGCAATTAAACCTCTTTTCTTTATAAATTACTCCATCTTGGGTTTTTCTTTACTAGCAGCATAAGAATGGACCAATACAGTAAATTGGTAATGGTAAAGTGAGGTGCTGCTGTAAGGATACCAGAAAATGTAGAAGCGACTTTGAAACTGGGTAAAAGGCAGAAGTTTGAACAGTTTGGAGGGCTCAGAAGAAGAGAGAAAAATGTGGGAAATTTTGTAGCTTCCCGGAGACTTGCAGGGCTCAGAAGACAGAAAGATGTGGGAGGATTTGGAACTTCCCAGAGACTTGTTGAATGGCTTTGACCAAATTGCTGATAGTGATATAAACAATGAAGTACAGGCTGAAGTGTTCTCAGATGAAGATGAAGAACTTGTCTGGAACTGGAGTAAAGGTCACTCTTGCTATGCAAGGAGACTGGCAGCATTTTGCCCCCACTCTAGAGATCTGTGGAACTTTGAACCTGAGAGAGCTGATTTAGAGTATATGGTGGACAACATTTATAAGCAGTGAAGCATTCAAGAGACGACAGAGAATAAAATTTTGGAAAACTTTCAGCCTGATGATACAGTAGAAAAGAAAAGCCCATTTTTGTTGGTGGAGATAGTCAAGCCAGCTGCACACATTTGCATAAGTAACTAGAAACCAAATGCTAATCATCAAGACAATGGTGTCCAGGGCGTGTCAGAGACCTTTCCTCTGACATGGCAATCCCTCTCATTACAGGCCCTGAGGCCTAGGAGGAAATCATGATTTTGTGAGCCGGGCCCCGGGTCCCACTGTTTTGTGCAGTCTTGCGATTTTGTGCCTTGCATCCTAGCTGCTCCAGTGATACCTGAAAAGGGTCAAGGTACAACTTAGGCCATGGCTTCAGAGGGTGCAAGCCCCAAGCCTTGGCAGTTTCCACATGAAGTTAAGCCTGTGGCTGCAGAGAAGTCAAGAATTGAGGTTTGGGAACCTCTGCTTAGATTTCAGAGGATGTATGCAAATGCCTGAATGTCCAGGCAGAAGTCTCCTGCAGGGGCAGAGCCCTCATGGAGAACCTTTGCTCAGGCAGTATAGAAAGAAAATGTGGAGTCAGAGCCCCTATAGAGAGTCCCCAATAGGGCACTACCTAGTTGAGCTATGAGAAAAAAGCCACCCTTCTCCAGAACCCAGAATGGTAGATGCACCAACAGCTTGCACCGTGTATCTGGAAAAGCTACGTTGAGTTTGAACTCAATGCAAGTTGTGAAAACAGCTGGTGGGCAGGGGGGTGGGGGTGGGGCTTAACTCTGCAAAGCCAGAGGGGCAGAGCTGCCCAAGGCCATGAGATTCCACCTCTTGCTTCAGCATGACCTGGATGTGAGACATGGAGTAAACGGAGATCACATTGGAACTTTGAGGTTTAATGACTACCTTCTTGGATTTTGGACTTGCATGAGACCTGTAGCCCATTTGTTTTGTTCAATTTCTCCCATTTGAAAAGGGTATATTTATTCAATGCCAGTATCCTCTTTGTATCTAAGAAGTAACTAACTAACTTGCTTTTGATTTTACAGGCTTATAGGTAGAAGGGACTTGCCTTGTCTGAGATGAGACTTTGGACTTTCACTTTTAGCTTAATACTGGAATGAATTAAGACTTTGGGGAACTGTTGGGAAGGCAATGATTATGTTTTGAAATGTGAGGACATGAGATTTGGGAGGGGCCAGTGGGGGAATAATATGGTTTGGCTATGTCTCTACCCAAATCTCATTTTAAATTGTAATTTTCATTATCCCCATGTGTCATTTGAGGGACCTGGTGGGAGGCAACTGAATCATGGGGGCAGTTATTGTCATGCTGTTCTCATGATAAAGAGTGAGTTCTCACAAGATCTGATGGTTTTATAAGGGACTTTCCCCCGTCTTTGCTAATCCTTCTCTCTCCTGCTGCCATGTGACAGAAGACGTGTTTGCTTCCCCTTCCACCATGATTGTAAGTAAGTTTCCTGAGGCCCCCTCAGCCATGCAAAACTGTAAGTCAATTAAGTCTCTTTTCTTTATAAATTAAACTGTATTGGGTATAGCTTTATTAGCAGCATGAGAATGGACTAATACAGGATCATCAGTGAATATCTTTAAACCATTGAGCAAATCTATACTTGACATGGTGGTCAAGTCCACTCTAAAGGCTGCTGCCTTGGCTTTCATGTAAACAATGTTAGAATTTTAAGTTTTAATGTTTATAGTTCGATTATGCATAAAAAACTGACAAAATTTTTGCTATAGAGAATAGAGCAAAATATCAATAAAAGTTTAAACTTAATATACTTTACATATGCTACTCTTTCGATTTAACATTAAACCACTGGGACTTCTAACAGTTCTCTATAATATGATTTCTCAAATAGTCTATCTTTAAAAAGACCTTTAATGAGTATGTAGCCTTGATGAAATTCAAAATATCATTAAAATACTAACATTTTCAAGTTTGAACTATAACGCTGATGCTATGGGTTTCACAGAGAACAAACTGTTTATTCCTGCTTTAGGGACACATGTTGCAGTCAGATTTCCTCCAAAGTTCCTATCTTGAAAAGTTGTGTAATAGTGTGTATCTAATTGCAAAGAACTTAAATGGTGAAAAAAAAACTTGTTATTTTGAAAAATTAGAGGAGTTATTTAAAATTTCGAATAGACATGTAAATACATATATCATGTGCATATAAATAAACATGTGCCTATGAATACATACATATAAGTCCTTCATTCAAAAAATATAATCAGTATCCATGCAATCACACTTTATCAACTTATTTTTTTTTACCTACACAAAAGATCAGTAAAAGAAAATTCAGATATAGATTTCTTGTTGATGTTAGGGAGAAATAGGCAGATGAAAACAAGTATCAAAAAGAGTTACATGGGAAAAAAATATTTCAACAACCAAACCAAGTACAACAGTAATTTAGAGAAAGTAATTTGCTCTCAGGTAACATAAAGCTGATAATAAATTTTCATTTAAGATTTAAGGACATTTTCAGTCAAACCTAAATTTAGACTAGTTTTCTTTCATTGAAAATTTATAAAATATAAGCATGCCATAGTTTAGTTTATTCAAAAAATGTTTATTTTACATGACTTAATAACTCATTCACTTGAAGCACAAATATTTATATATTTAAATTTTCATTTTTTTCTGTGTACATGTTGATTTATATATGTAGGAATGTAATTTAGGAATAATATTATATACTTAGTTTATATCACTTACTCAAAATTACCAAAACTATTTCATTCCTCTTAATTTGCACCACTCTCAGCTTTTTAAAATCTCTTATTGTCAACAAAACATTTACTTTTCTCTTGGTTCTTCATAGTTTTGCCATAACTTAGACAAATATCTAAAATAATATTGCTAAAATATGTTCCCATAATTTTTAAAATTTATTTATGAAGCTGTTTATTTATTTTGTAGGTTGATGGAACACTTTTTGTATTTAGAAATTGAAAGGCAAAATAATATGTGTGTTATATTTCCCTGAATTACATTCCCACTAGCTATTGTTAGTCTTAACAACAAAAGCAACTATAATTTTACACTGAACAGGTGTCTGATGTATTCTGCAGAAAAATACTACAGCTTTCCTTTCTGAAGTATAAGGAAAAAAGGAAATAAGAATAACAAATGTTTTAATTTAGAGACAGGTATCACTTTACCAACACAGAAAAATATCTGACAGAAATAATGTTAAATATTAAAAACCCATATTCTAAATCAAATAACCTGTCATCTTTCTTGTAATTTATCACAATGTAATCAATTCATAAATTTGAAGAAAATAGGGAGTACTTTCACTAAATGGAAGGAGAAATATAGCCATGATAAGTGAATATAAAGTATAATTCAATGTTACATCTCATTCTAAGTAACTATATAGCCCAGTGTCGACAATAACAGGCATAGTTATGTGTTTCAATATTTCTCAAAGCAACAGTAAGTATAAGAAATAATGTTTAACATTAGAAAAAGTCAGTGATTAAAAGTAAAAAATATATTGTTTTCACCCTCTAGTTCTTTGTACATATGGTTTTTGCTTTGTAGGTGGATTTAAAATAGAGATACTTATTACCACACTTTTTTTTACATCACTCTTTAAAAAGGACAAAGAAAAAACAAAACAACTAAGTCTGCTTTTAAAGACACTAAAATGTCCAGTGTATTACAAGCTAGCTTCCAAAAAGTTTCCTGTGCCTACTTGATGCCCCAAATCGTTTTAGCAAGAAATATGTCCTTTTATTTAAAAATTAAGGATAAATGATTCACATCAAAACATCTGCTTGATACAACTTTCAGAGTAATGTGTTTTCAAGCAAAATGCACTAGAAACAGGAGAATAAGAGAGCACAGACATTAGTTATCTTTAGTGATGCTAGAAAAAGAATGTATGATCCAAGATTATAGGTAGAGAGGACAGATTCAAATGTTTTTGCCTATTAAAAATTGTGTCCAAATGGACAAATAATGTTTTTGTCATTCGAAGATGTGTGTGATTTCATGAGAGATGGCTTTGTAATGTTTGCTTTCTACTGTACATATACAAATAGCATGGCTAACATTGCATATAATTCATTCCAGAAGTTATCATTTCAGTACAGTATATTTTTACAGTGTAAATATAAGGATATGCATAACTTTACAAAAGAAATATGTTTTTAAATAGAAATGATTATATTATGCCTAACACTACTCTATCTATAGGTACCATATTTTACAGACTTTCAGAGATTCCATTAAGTACCTGAGCAGCAAAATCCCTGAACTGTATACAGGAGGTCACAATGAAGATACATGTCTAGAAGACATTTCTAATTTAAACTAAGAAAAGTGCACCATTCTATTGTCAAGAAATTAAAGAAATAAATGGCTGGTACAGAGAAAGGTTAGGTTATATGGCAGAGTCGTAGCTACTCTGTGACATTTCTGCTACAGGCAATAGTGATATCAACATCCTTTTATTTTCTATCTAGCTCACCTCTGCATCCCCAGAGATCAATTTTCAAGCTTCTCTTTTTACCTAGAAAAAGATAGGAAAGGTTTTTCGTGGACACATAACCCAATTTATTGTTTCTATACAAAAATATCTTAATTGTAATACCTACATCATATAACATTTCATGATTATAAACCCTGGGAAACGATAGTCTCAGTTATATTATTTTTTAATAATGCTGAAAATGTCTTGAGCTTTTGTTACCTTGTATAGACCAATGGACTACTGAATTACTTTTTATGTTATTAATCAATCAATTAGCCAAGAACACTTACAATGAATGTGTCAAGCACAATGCTAACTCATTGTAAAAATGGTATCCTCATGCCTTGAACTAAGTGAAATTTATTAAACATCTCCAGTCAAGAAATCCTTATAGAATCTAGCTTTAAATAAATAACATACACTTGAAGTAAATAAACACTTACTACAAAATTGTGTAGAAAAAAATTATTACACAATGCTATGCTGGCTTAAAAAGTAAGTTTTTTTCCCTTGTGATTTCAGAATTAATAATATAATGAAGAAAACAGACATGTTCAAATATTCATAAAGAAGAAAAAATATAGGAATTTTGGAAAACACAAGTTGTTTAATCAACTAAAATTTATAACCATAGGCAAACATTTCAGTGGCATTTCGTGACAAAAATTAAGTACAGCTTTGCTGCACCAAAGTCAGAATGTGTGAAGATATCACATATCTGCAATATAGAAAGAGTCACTTGAGATGTTTCTGCATGAGATCCTGAGTATATTAGATAATAGTATATTAATTTTCATATTGCTAAAATTTATGACAATGCCAGGCACAAATTACACATTGTATAGCATTTTTAATATAGTAGCTAATTTAGTTCTAACAACCTCCAGTGTTATAACTTGAGGAAGAGGTTAATAGTAACACATTATGGCCTAAAAAACAGAAATACCAGTCATAGTTTAGACCAGGGGGTCCCCAAACCCATACCAGTCCATGGCCTGTTAGTAACCAGGCTGCCGCACAGCAGGGGGTGAGCAGAGGGTGAAACAGGAAAGCTTTGTATGTATTTACAGCCTCTTCCTAATGTTTATATTACCACCTGAGCTCCACTTCCTGTCAGATTAGCAGCACATTAGATTCTCATAGGAGCACAAACTATTGTGAGCTGTGCATGCAAGAGATCTAGGTTGTGTGCTCCTTATGAAAATATAATGCCTGATGATCTGTCATTGTCTCCCATTACCCCAGATGGGACTGTCTCGTTGGAGGAAAACAAGCTCAGGGCTCCCACTGATTCCACATTATGGTGAGTTGTATAATTACTTCATTATATATTACAATGTAATAATAATAGAAATAAAGCACACAATAAATGTAATGCACTTGAATAAACTCAAAACCATTCCCACTGACTCTGGTCTGTGGAAAAGTTGTTTTCCATGAAACAGTCCCTGGTTCCAAAAACGTTGGAAACTGCTAATTTAGCAGTTTCCACTATGAAGGAAATTACACACTGTCTTTGTGGTTTTGGAAAACTACTAAACAATTTCAAGTAATACATAAATAATTTAAGGACATAGACACGAACAATGAGAATGTGAACAACAGAACTGATGGGAAAATAAGTAGAGCAGTTACCCATGAAGGGGAAAAGAATTAATGAATTAGCAGAGAAAATGGGGAGGTAATGATCAATTGCAGCAGTATGTAAAAATTGAAATTTTAGGATTTGGTGAATAGTTTGCTGTGTTGTGGTAAAAAGATAATCAAGAATGAACCCTAGATGGTTGACTTAGTTGACTAATTCAATTATGGTGGCATTGTAAAGGAAGATTAAGATTCTCTTTTATTGAATAATTTTTCTGATTTAAAATTAAAAATATGGTTTAATTATATTGAACAATTTTCTGATATAAACTCAATCACATATTTTTGAGATAAACCCCGTATGTTAATAATATCTCATTACTTTTTATATATACTTAGATACTATACTAATGTTTTGTTAAGAAATTTTTGCATCTATATTCACGAAGGAATTAGATCCAGGGCTCTATTCTAGTTTTGATATTATGGTTGTGAGAGACTCAAATAGGAGTAAAGAAACATGCCATTTAAAAAATCATTCTTAAATTATTTAGTGTAATAATTATTTGTGTTACTGCTTTTGCATATTTTGTAAAAGTAGCCTATAAAGTCTTGTGGGCTTATGGATTTCAACATGAGAAAGTTTTTTTGTTGTTGTTAGACAGAGTCTTGCTCTCGTCACCCAGGCTGGAGTGCAATGGCATGATTTCGGCTCATTGCAACCTCCGCCTCCTGGGTTCAAGTGATTCTCCCGCCTCAGCTTCCCGAGTAGCTGGGATTACAGGCACCCAGCAAGATGCCTGGCTAATTTTTGTATTTTTAGTAGAGACGGGGTTTTACCATGTTGGCCAGGCTGGTCTTGAACTCCTGACCTCAGGTGATCCACCTGCCTTGGCCTCCCAAAGTGCTGGGATTACAGGCGTGAGCCATCGCACCTGGGCAAAGACTTTTTTAAAAGACCCTGAAGTCTGAGACAACAAAAGAAAAAATAGATGAAATATAATTGCATTTAACTAAAAAGCTTCTGCACAGAGAAAAAAAATAAAAACAATTAACAAAGTAAAGAGATACATCACAGTGTGGGAAAAATATTTACAAATCACATATCTGATAAGTAGTTAATATCCAAAATATATAAAGAACTCAAACAACTCAATGATGAGAAAACAAATAACCTGACTTAAAAAAATGGCAAAGAACCTGAACAGACATTTCTCAAAAGAAAACATGCCGACGGCCAACAGATTCATTAAAAAAAGTTCTCAGCATCATAATTATTAGGAAAATGAAGATCCAAACCACAATGAGATATTATCTCATACCTGTTAGACTGGCTTTTATCAAAAACATGGAAGATAGTAAGTGTTGGTGAGGATGTGAAAAAAAATTTAATCCTTGTACAATGAAGGTGATAATGTAAATTATTTATTTTAGCCAGTATGGAAAATGGTATGGAGGTTCCTCACAAAAATAAAAATAGAAATTCCATGATCCAGTCATCTCACTTCTGGGAATATAAGCAAAGGAACTGAAATCAATATGTCAAACTGATATCTTCACTCCCACGTTTATAGCAACATTAGTTACAATACCCAAGATATGAACTCAACCTAAATGTTCATCAGTGGATGAATGAAGAAAGAATATGTGGTACATATATGTAGAGAAATACAACACAGCCTTAAAAAAGAACAAAATTCTGTCACCTGAGACAACATGAGTGAATGTGGAAGGCATTATGCAAGGAGAAATAAGGTAGGCATAGAAAGACTAATACTGTATGATTTCATTTACAGGTGAAATCTAAAAAAAGTTGAATTCATAGAAGTAGAGAGTAGAAGGATGGTTACCAAGGGCTGGGAGCAGGGGAGGGGAGAGGCAAGTGAATTGGGAATTGCTTGTCAAAGGGTACAAAGTTTCAGCTTTATACAAAAACTATGTTTTGAGATCTATTGCAAAGCAGGATGACTACAGTCAATAATAATGATGCATTGTTTATTTTGAAATAATAGCAGAGTAAATTTCAAATATAGCACCACAAAAAATGTAAAACGAAATGATGAGTATTTTGATTAGCATGATTTAATCATAATAGCATGATTTAATCATAATAGCAGAGTCTATATTGTATACATATATAAAAACATGATTTCATTCTCTATAAATTTAATTTAATGATTTGTCAATAAAAATAACAAATTAATAAATACTTTAAAGATCAGTTTTACATTTATTTCATGAAGTTTTTTATGTGGTCCTGTTATTACCTGTATTGTCAGTAGTTATGACTGAATTTTGATTCTTGACTTTGTTTTTTTTCTTTCCACTGACTTATTTTGTATGATACTGATCTATTCCACAAGTATTTCCAAAGTATCATCATCTTTGATTTTTTTGAATCATTTAATAACCTCTATTTCATTAATTTCTTTTTATAATTTTATTGTTCTTTCAACCTAAATTTTTGAGGGTTTACTCTGTTTTTGTTCATCTAACTTCTTCAGATGAACATTAGCTCATTAAATTATACAAAATTACAATGCTGCACAAATTCTTTTATATTTAATATTATAGCTTTATGCAAGTTTTCATATATTGTTATTTTTGCTATTTTCTTACAGATCTAAATATTTCCAATATCAAATACAGGTTTTTTGGAGTTTTTTTTTTTTTTTTTTAATTTTCAAGTGCTTCTGATATGGTTTGACAGTGGCACCACTTAAACCTCATCTTGAATTGTAGCTCCCATAATTCCCACATGTGGTTAGAGAGACCAGATGGGAGGTAATTTAATCATGGGGGCAGATATTTCCTGTGCTGTTCTTGTGATAGTGACTAAGTCTCATGAGATCTGATGGTTTTATAAGGGGGAGCTCCCGCTGGAAAAGCTCTCTTGCCTGCCACCATGTAAAACATGACTTTGCTCCACATTTGCCTTCCACCATGATTGGGCGGCCTCCCTGGCCATGTGAAACTGTGAGTCAATTAAACCCCTTACCTTTAAAAATTGCCTAGTCTCGGATATGTATTTATTAGCAGCATGAGGACAGACTAATACAGCTTCTTTTCTAGTCATCTTTCTTTGCACTGATTTCTGGCTCAGTTACATTGATTTCAAAGCATGTGACTTTACAGAATTAGAAGAAACAATTCTAAAATTCATATGGAACCCCAGAAGACCCCAAATAGCCAAAGCTGTATGAAGCAAAAATAACAAAGCTGGAAGCATCACATCACTGCACTTCAAATTATACTATAATACTATTGTAATCAAAACAGCATGGTGCTGGTATAAAAATAGACACACAGATCAATTGAACAGAATTGAGAACCCAGAAATAAAGCCCCATACCTACAACCAGCTGATATTCAACAAAGTCTAAAAAATATTCAATGGGGAAAGGACTCTCTATTCAATATATATTGCTGGGAATATCTAATAACCATAAATGGAATGAAACAGGACTCCTATTCCTCATCATATACAAAAATTAACTCAAGATGATTACAAACGTGAATGTAAAAGTTCAAACTATGACAGTACCAGAAGGAAACCTAGAAAAAAGTCATTCTGACATTGTCCTAGGCAAATAATTTATAACTAAGACCTCAAAATCAAATCCAAGGAAACATTAAAAAATGGAACTTAAACTGAAATGCTTCTGCACAGCAAAAGATATCATTAACAGGGTAAACAGACAACCTATAGAATGGGAGAAATATTTGCAACCTAGGCATTTGACAAAGGACTAATATTCATAATCTATAAGGAACTCAAACAATTTAACAAGAAAAAGAGCCAAATAACTTCATTAAAAATGGACAATGAACACGAAAAAACATTTCTCAAAAGAAGACATAGAAACAGCCAACAAATATATGAGAAAAAGCTCAACATCACTGATCATCAGAGAAATGCAAATTGAAATCACAATGAAATACCATACCATCTTACAACAGTCAGAATAGTTATTAATAAGTCATCATAAAACAACAGATATTGCACAAAAGCAGAGAAAAGGAAATGCCGATATGCTGCTGGTGAGAAGGTAAATCCGTACAACCTGTATGGAAAACAGTACAGAGATTTCCCAAAGAAATAAAACTAGAAATTCCACTTAATCTATCATCTCCACTTCTGGGTATATACCAAAAGGAAAATAAATATTTATTTCAGAAAGACACTTGCACTAGTATATTTATTGCAGCACTATTCATAATAGCAGAGTCATGGAATCAATGTAAGTGTCAATCATTGGGTGATTGAATAAAAAAAATGTGGTATACATACATACATACATACACCATAGAATACTAAACATCCATAGAAGAGAAAGAATTCATGTATTTTACAGCAGCATGGATGGAGCTGGAGCCATTATCCTAGGTGAAATAATTCAGAAACAGGAAATCAAATACCATATATTCTCACTCATAATTGTGAGCTTAGCAGTGGAAAATAGCAGACCCTGGAAACTCCAAAAAGGAGAAGTGAGAGGGTAGTGGGAGGAGTTGAAAACTCACTCACCTATTGGGTGCAATATTCACTATTCAGGTAACAGGTACAACAAAAGTCCAAACCTTAGCATTATGCAGCATACCCATGTAACAAAACTACGTGTGTACCCCTGAATCTATAAAAATAAATAAATAGAATAAAATAAAATAAAAGCATGTGACTTTTGTTAAAGAAATGTTTTTTTTCTCAAGAGCTTAGCAATGAATATAATTTATTTTTATTCCATAATTTTTTTTGGTGGAATATTCAGTATCTAATCAGAATAAGAAGGTAATGCATTAAAATGTGTACTAAGAAAATGTAGAACTACTTAGTTAATTGATGTTCAGTTGACTAAGACAAATCTATATGTACTACAAATTAATTTTGATAGAAAATAATACTTGTGATTTTTGTATTTGTTTCATAAAACATAGTATTACTTTAAATGTATTGAAATGTAGAGAACATAGAAAAATTAAACTATATTTCATATTTATTTGCATGCAATTTGCAAAAACACTAAAATGTTATAGTTTAACAAGATGATTTTAAAGTGTGTTTACCAAAGATAATGATTAATTTCTATAGGCATTTCAATGGCAGTGCTATTAATGCAAGAGTTTCAAATGTTGCGAAGTTTCTACAAAACTTGTCCAATGATATTAATAGATTTTTCAAAAATAGCAAAACAATAATGATTATTTTAAAAAATATTTCACTGGAAATATTATATAAAGGTTGAATATGTTACTGACAGTATTGTATGTTTGTTAAAAATGATATACTCAGTCATTTAAGCAGCTAGTTTAAATAATAATTCCTCAATAATCTGTTTTTTTATTG
Organism: Pan paniscus; assembly: GCF_029289425.2. NCBI lineage: Eukaryota > Metazoa > Chordata > Mammalia > Primates > Hominidae > Pan > Pan paniscus. The sequence goes on along the minus strand of NC_073264.2, from coordinate 44,114,803 downwards.
TAAACTCGTAAATTTTTCATTTTCATACTTGAATGTCATCAATTCATTTTTATTTAGGGCAGTGTCAGAAAATTGTTGTCTGTGGTAGTCCAGAGAGTAAATATGTTAGGCTATGATGGCCATAACATATCAGTTACATCTACTCAAATCTGCCCATGTAGTGTGAAAGCAGCCATGGCCAAAGTGTGAAATAATGAATGTGGCTGTGTCTCAATAAAACTATATAGATGCTGAAATTTAAATTTTGTATGATTGTGCTTGTCACAAAATATTATTCTTTTTAATTTTAATTATTAAAATAACGTTTGAAGCAAAGTATTGGAAGTTCTCAAAGAATTTGATGATATATTCATATGTTAGATTGCTTATTATTTAAAACTGAGTGCTAATGTCTTATTCATTATAAATTCCTTGCAATATATCAAAGCCCTAAATGTATTTATTTCTTAATTACCTAGATCTTTTATTTAAAGAAAATTCATAATTAAATTTATGAAGTGCAATTATTATCCAATAATTATTGAATTACTAAATAATTGTTTATCAAGAAAACATGTTTTTTAAAAGATGTTATTAAGAAATAGCCAAAAGCCAGGAGGTAGTTTGATTTTAATGCAGTCTCATTTGTGTCACTATATGATGTTTTTTGAAATTTACTCTGAAACATTTTAAATACAAATAAATCTGCATGACAGACATCATGGAAATATTGTTAAAAATGGTAATTTCTAATTTTTCTTGGTAAAATATAGTTAATATTAGTTGAGTAATCAATAAATGGCCAAGAGTGCATGAGAAAAATGCTAGAACATAAAAATATAAAATATAAGTAAATTAGAAAGCATAATATTGCAACATATTAACCATATTACAGTTGCAATTAAATTTGTTAGAATCCCATTTTATTTTAAAATACAAATTTAATAATTAAACATAATGAGAGCTATAAAAATAGAAAATATATTGAGTGACATTACATAAAATAATAAATGCTTATTTTAACAATGCATAATTCAAAATTATTAGATAATCTTAAAGCGTGTTAGAGGAAACTTATCCTCATTAGCAACTCACAACAGAGTACCAAAATTATATGAATGAGTTAATGTTAGTAGAAAGCACGTGACTTATAGATAGTAATAGCCAGATTTTAACTCTTAGTCTAATATAAATTATCTTTAAAAATTAATTTTATGGGGAGGAGCCAAGATGGCCGAATAGGAACAGCTCCGGTCTACAGCTCCCAGCCTGAGTGACGAAGAAGACTGGTGATTTCTGCATTTCCATCTGAGGTACCAGGTTCATCTCACTATGGAGTGCCAGACAGTGGGCGCAGGTCAGTGGGTGCGTGCACCGTGCGTGAGCCGAAGCAGGGCGAGGCATTGCCTCACCTGGGAAGCTCAAGGGGTCAGGGAGTTCCCTTTCTGAGTCAAAGAAAGGGGTGACGGACAGCACCTGAAAATCGGGTCACTCCCACCCAAATACTGCACTTTTCCGACGGGCTTAAAAAACGGCGCACCGCGAGATCATATCCCCCACCTGGCTCTGAGGGTTCTACGCCCACAGAGTCTTGATGATTGCTAGCACAGCAGTCTGAGATCAAACTGCAAGGTGGCAGCGAGGCTGGGGGAGGGGCGCCCGCCATTGCCCAGGCTTGATTAGGTAAACAAAGCAGCTGGGAAGCTCCAACTGGTTGGAGCCCACCACAGCTCAAGGAGGCCTGCCTGCCTCTGCAGGCTCCATCTCTGGGGGCAGGACACAGACAAACAAAAAGACAGCAGTAACCTCTGCAGACTTAAATGTCCCTGTCTGACAGCTTTGAAGAGAGCAGTGGTTCTCCCAGCACACAGCTGGAGATCTGAGAATGGGCAGACTGCTTCCTCAAGTGGTTCCCTGACCCCTGACCCCCGAGCAGCCTAACTGGGAGGCACCCCCCAGCAAGGGCACACTGACACCTCACACGGCAGGGTACTCCAACAGACCTGCAGCTGAGGGTCCTCTCTGTTAGAAGGAAAACTAACAAACAGAAAGGACATCCACACCAAAAACCCATCTGTACATCACCACCATCAAAGACCAAAAGTAGATAAAAACCGCAAAGATGGGGAAAAAGCAGAACAGAAAAACTGGAAACTCTAAAACGCAGAGCGCCTCTCCTCCTCCAAAGGAACGCAGTTCCTCACCAGCAACGGAACAAAGCTGGATGGAGAATGACTTTGACGAGCTCAGAGAATAAGGCTTCAGACGATCAAATTACTCTGAGCTACGGGAGGACATTCAAACCAAAGGCAAAGAAGTTGAAAACTTTGAAAAAAATTTATAAGAATGTATAACTAGAATAACCAATACAGAGAAGTGCTTAAAGGAGCCGATGGAGCTGAAAACCAAGGCCCGAGAACTACGTGAAGAATGCAGAAGCCTCAGGAGCCGATGCGATCAACTGGAAGATAGATAGGGTATCAGTAATGGAAGATGAAATGAATGAAATGAAGTGAGAAGGGAAGTTTAGAGAAAAAAGAATAAAAAGAAATGAGCAAAGCCTCCAAGAAATATGGGACTATCTGAAAAGACCAAATCTACGTCTGATTGGTGTACCTGAAAGTGATGGGGAGAATGGAACCAAGTTGGAAAACACTCTGCAGGATATTATCCAGGAGAACTTCCCCAATCTAGCAAGGCAGGCCAACGTTCAGATTCAGGAAATACAGAGAATGCCACAAAGATACTCCCTGAGAAGAGCAACTCCAAGACACATAATTGTCAGATTCACCAAAGTTGAAATGAAGGAAAAAATGTTAAGGGCAGCCAGAGAGAAAGGTCGGGTTACCCTCATAGGGAAGCCCATCAGACTAACAGCGGAACTCTTGGCAGAAACCCTACAAGCCAGAAGAGACTGGGGGCCAATATTCAACACCCTTAAAGAAAAGAATTTTCAATCCAGAATTTCATATCCAGCCAAACTAAGCTTCATAAGTGAAGGAGAAATAAAATACTTTACAGACAAGCAAATGCTGAGAGATTTTTGTCACCACCAGCCATGCCTTACAAGAGCTCCTGAAGGAAGCACTAAACATGGAAAGGAACAACCGGTACCAGCCGCTGCAAAATCATGCCAAAATGTAAAGACCACTGAGACTAGGAAGAAACTGTATCAACTAATGAGAAAAATAACCAGCTAACATCATAATGACAGGATCAAATTCACACATAACAATATTAACTTTAAATGTAAATGGACTAAATGCTGCAATTAAAAGACACAGACTGGCAAATTGGATAAAGACTCAAGACCCATCAGTGTGCTATATTCAGGAAACCCATCTCACGTGCAGAGACACACATAGGCTCAAAATAAAAGGATGGAGGAAGATCTACCAAGCCAATGGAAAACAAAAAAAGGCAGGGGTTGCAATCCTAGTCTCTGATAAAACAGACTTTAAACCAACAAAGATCAAAAGAGACAAAGAAGGCCATTACATAATGGTAAAGGGATCAATTCAACAAGAAGAGCTAACTATCCTAAATATATATGCACCCAATACAGGAGCACCAAGATTCATAAAGCAAGTCCTGAGTGACCTACAAAGAGCCTTAGACTCCCACACATTAATAATGGGAGACTTTAACACCCCACTGTCAACATTAGACAGATCAACGAGACAGAAAGTCAACAAGGATACCCAGGAATTTAACTCAGCTCTGCACCAAGCGGACCTAATAGACATCTACAGAACTCTCCACCCCAAATCAACAGAATATACATTTTTTTCAGCACCACACCACACCTATTCCAAAATTGACCACATACTGGGAAGTAAAGCTGTCCTCAGCAAATGTAAAAGAACAGAAATTAAAACAAACTATCTCTCAGACCACAGTGCAATCAAACTAGAACTCAGGATTAAGAATCTCACTCAAAGCCACTCCACTACATGGAAACTGAACAACCTGCTCCTGAATGACTACTGGGTACATAATGAAATGAAGGCAGAAATAAAGATGTTCTTTGAAACCAACGAGAACAAAGACACAATATACCAGAATCTCTGGGACGCATTCAAAGCAATGTGTACAGGGAAATTTATAGCACTAAATGCCCACAAGAGAAAGCAGGAAAGATCCAAAATTGATACCCTAACATCACAATTGAAAGAACTAGAAAAGCAAGAGCAAACACATTCAAAAGCTAGCAGAAGGCAAGAAATAACTAAAATCAGAGCAGAACTGAAGGAAATAGAGACACAAAAAACCCTTCAAAAAATTATTGAATCCAGGAGCTGGTTTTTTGAAAGGATCAACAGAATTGATAGACCACTAGCAAGACTAATAAAGAAAAAAAGAGAGAAGAATCAAATAGATGCAATAAAAAATGATAAAGGGGATATCATCACCGATCCCACAGAAATACAAACTACCATCAGGGAATACTACAAAAACCTCTATGCAAATAAACCAGAAAATCTAGAAGAAATGGATAAATTCCTGGAAACATACACTCTCCCAAGACTAAACCAGGAAGAAGTTGAATCTCTGAATAGACCAATAACAGGAGCTGAAATTGTGGCAATAATCAATAGCTTACCAATCAAAAAGAGTCCAGGACCAGACAGATTCTCAGCTGAATTCTATCAGAGGTACAAGGAGGAACTGGTACCATTCCTTCTGAAACTATTCCAATCAATAGAAAAAGAGGGAATCCTCCCTAGCTCATTTTATGAGGCCAGCATCATTCTGATACCAAAGCCAGGCAGAGACACAACAAAAAAAGAGAATTTTAGACCAATATCCTTGATGAACATTGATGCAAAAATCCTCAATAAAATACTGGCAAAACGAGTCCAGCAGCACATCAAAAAGCTTATCCACCATGATCAAGTGGGCTTCATCCCTGGGATGCAAGGCTGGTTCAATATACACAAATCAATCAATGGAATCCAGCCTATAAACAGAGCCAAAGACAAAAACCACATGATTATCTCAATAGATGCAGAAAAAGCCTTTGACAAAATTCAACAACGCTTCATGCTAAAAACTCTCAGTAAATTAGGTATTGATGGGACGTATTTCAAAATAATAAGAGCTATCTATGACAAACACACAGCCAATATCATACTGAATGGGCAAAAACTGGAAGCATTCCCTTTGAAAACTGGCACAAGACAGGGATGCCCTCTCTCACCACTCCTATTCAACACAGTGTTGGAAGTTCTGGCCAGGGCAATTAGGCAGGAGAAGGAAATAAAGGGTATTCAATTAGGAAAAGAGGAAGTCAAATTGTCCCTCTTTGCAGACAACATGATTGTATATCTAGAAAACCCCACTGTCTCAGCCCAAAATCTCCTTAAGCTGATAAGCAACTTCAGCAAAGTCTCAGGATACAAAATCAATGTACAAAACTCACAAGCATTCTTATACACCAACAACAGACAAACAGAGAGCCAAATCATGAGTGAACTCCCATTCACAATTGCTTCAAAGAGAATACAATACCTAGGAATCCAACTTACAAGGGATGTGAAGGACCTCTTCAAGGAGAACTACAAACCACTGCTCAAGGAAATAAAAGAGGATACAAACAAATGGAAGAATATTCCATGCTCATGGGTAGGAAGAATCAATATCGTGAAAATGGCCATACTGCCCAAGGTAATTTACAGATTCAATGCCATCCCCATCAAGCTACCAATGCCTTTCTTCACAGAATTGGAAAAAACTACTTTAAAGTTCATATGGAACCAAAAAAGAGCCCACATCGCCAAGTCAATCCTAAGCCAAAAGAACAAAGCTGGAGGCATCACACTACCTGACTTCAAACTAAACTATACTACAAGGCTACAGTAACCAAAACAGCATGGTACTGGTACCAAAACAGAGATATAGATCAATGGAACAGAACAGAGCCCTGAGAAATAACGCCGCATATCTACAACTATCTGATCTTTGACAAACCTGAGAAAAACAAGCAGTGGGGAAAGGATTCCCTATTTAATAAATGGTGCTGGGAAAACTGGCTAGCCACATGTAGAAAGCTGAAACTGGATCCCTTCCTTACACCTTATACAAAAATCAATTCTAGATTGATTAAAGACTTAAATGTTAGACCTAAAACCATAAAAACCCTAGAAGAAAACCTAGGCATTACCATTCAGGACATAGGCATGGGCAAGAACTTCATGTCTAAAACACCAAAAGCAATGGCAACAAAAGCCAAAATTGACAAATGGGATCTAATTAAACTAAAGAGCTTCTGCACAGCAAAAGAAACTACCATCAGAGTGAACAGGCAACCTACAACATGGGAGAAAATTTTCGCAACCTACTCATCTGACAAAGGGCTAATATCCAGAATCTACAATGAACTCAAACAAATTTACAAGAAAAATACAAACAACCCCATCAAAAAGTGGGTGAAGGACATGAACAGACACTTCTCAAAAGAAGACATTTATGCAGCCAAAAAACACATGAAAAAATGCTCATAATCACTGGCCGTCAGAGAAATGCAAATCAAAACCACAATGAGATACCATCTCACACCAGTTAGAATGGCAATCATTAAAAAGTCAGGAAACAACAGGTGCTGGAGAGGATGTGGAGAAATAGGAACACTTTTACACTGTTCGTGGGACTGTAAACTAGTTCAACCATTGTGGAAATCAGTGTGGCGACTCCTCAGGGATCTAGAACTGGAAATACCATTTGACCCAGCCATCCCATTACTGGGTATATACCCAAATGATTATAAATCATGCCACTCTAAAGACACATGCACCCGTATGTTTATTGCAGCATTATTCACAATAGCAAAGACTTGGAACCAACCCAAATGTCCAACAATGATAGACTGGATTAAGAAAATGTGGCACATATGCACCATGGAATACTATGCAGCCATAAAAAATGATGAGTTCATGTCCTTTGTAGGGACATGGATGAAATTGGAAATCATCATTCTCAGTAAACTATCACAAGAACAACAAACCAAACACCACATATTCTCACTCATAGGTGGGAACTGAACAATGAGATCACGTGGACACAGGAAGGGGAATATCACACTCTGGGGACTGTGGTGGGGAGGGGGGAGGGGGGAGGGATAGCATTGGGAGATATACCTAATGCTAGATGACGAGTTAGTGGGTGCAGCGCACCAGCATGTCACATGTATAAATATGTAACTAACCTGCACAATGTTCACATGTACCCTAAAACTTAAAATAAAAAAATAAAAAATTAAAAAAATAATAATTATATGTATTTAAGATTAATATGCTTTGTTTCACCTGACATTTGGTCAATTTTGTTAATTTCTTTATTAAAAAGTTTAAAAATATATTTGGAAAAAAAATTAATTTTATAATGGTGTTATAAATTTCATGAGTAACATAAGTCTAGGAGAATAAATATTTTCCATTTCTATACATATGCATCTGCTTAATAAAACATTAAATTTGTAGGTATTTAATAAATATTGAAAATAAGCATTTACATGAGTGGAAAAAGATGGTATTTTTCTTTTTATGTATAATGGAAAGAGGGCAGTTAGCACGGAACTGAAAAAGCAATTGAAGTTAGCAAAACTATAATATTGATTTGGCATTTCACTATTACTATGACCAAGTATAGGTCTCAGCTTTCTAGAATGAGTAAGTTTTCACAGGATTTGCCACAACGGGAGGGCAGAGACTAAGGAAAAGAGGGAGTAAGAGTAAAAGAAGAAGAAAATCTCCCCGTTTATGTAGTAATAGTTATTTATATAATTTAGTATACAAAATTAAGTAGACAGAATGTGTTTAAATTATGCTTATTAAAAGTAAGAAAACTTTCAACAAGTTATACTATTTTTCTATATTTGACATTTTGGTATAAGGGCCAAGTTTATGTGTGTGCACGTGTGCATGTGCATGTGTATAATTTTTGAATGCTAAAGTTAGAAAGAAAGCAGGCCTTGTCTGCATTTACCCAATACTGTATTCTTGGAAAAAATAAGCATATATTAAAACAATGCAAAAATGAGTTATGTTTTATCGTAAAAATGCAATCTGATTCTAAAATTAGATATTTAAGAAAAATCCGACCTCATGACTCGCTGTGGGTCATTCAGAATTTGAGAACATAAAAGTCTTAATAATGTTCTACCAACTTATGAACTTTAAACATTTAGCATTAAAAGCTCATGCCTAGAACATCTCCACAATAATTATGACAACTGAAAATACCTCCATACATTTATACAATGCGCCTTTGTGGAAAGCACAGCTCCATTGAGAAACATGCCCTAGATTCTGAGTTTACTCTTGAAAAATATTGTATTATTTTCTATAAGTAATTGAATATGAGTATCCTTCTATATAAAGCAGTATGAAATAACAGTAACATATATTTTTAATATGACTGTGTATAATCATATAAATTTATATTGATATAGTTTTATTTTTGATAATTGAAACATGTTATTAGCTGGTTCCATTATATTTCAAACATGCTAGCCTGAAAAATCACACAAAGTATGAGGAAGAAACAATAAGCAGAGAGTAAGAAAGAGATGAATAAAAATGATCTATGCTACGTTGAAAGAAAAAAAGTTTTAAAAGGGTATGCATTTGTTTCATTTTTGATAAATGTTTTAGGTAATTGTAAATCCTCATAGAAACAGAAAATATAAATGTGGCAAAATATTATTAATATTGTGTTTTTGTTTCAGTACTTCTGGATAAAATATAGAATTGGGAACTATTTCTTTTCTTTATGATTGATTTTACTGGGAAATAACTTAGTCTAAGGCTTTGAATACACTGATTATAGATTTCAGAGTGAGTAATTTCAGAAAGGATTTAAATAATTCTGATTCTTCTTTTCCTGTGTGTTTCTTCCATTACGACAGTTGCAAGCTCCTACGAAGCTCCCACTCAAAAAGAAAAAAAAAAACAAAACCTGAAATCTGAGTCTCTACTCTTTCCTTAGTAAACTAAAAGAACAGCCATTGTTACAGTTTCTTTGTGACACAGGCCTCAGGCAGAGCGGAACAGTGACCAATATTCCTCAGCGCAACAATAGTAGATCATTGTGCTTAGAGGACAAGACCAAATCCTCCCTAACAGAGAGAATATTCTTTCTCCAATATGCCATTTTGCTGCAGAGAGAAAGTAATATATTAGACAGAGGTGCTAAGTTAATAGACTACTAAGTAAGAAAGCCTGCTGATCTGCTCTTGAATAAGAAAGCGTTGGATTAGAATTTGGTTCATCTCCATTGGCTAAATTTCATGACCCACCTTAAGCCTTCACTTCTCTGCAAAAGCAAACACACCCTTGTCCTCCTGACAGAGGCATATGATGTTAGGTGAGAATGACAATTTTAAAGCAATCATGAAGCAACAGTTTCTCCTGTGAATAGGGAGTGATTTGTCAAGAAGAAGGGATATATGTTTTCAGATGGAACCTTCTGAAGAGGAGTGTGTGTGTATGTGTAAATACAAGTGTGAACATGAAGAAAGGATAATAAAGTGAAGAGTGGAAATACACATATGTCTAATGTGTATACACATAAATACATGGATACACATGTCTAAATGGCCTTCAGTTTTGAGCTGTCTTTCCTTACATACAGCAATAAAAATTTGATTTTGTGAGAACTTTATTCTTCCTAACCTTGAATTTTCTACAGGTATTGCTCTACACTTTCAGACTTTCATATAATTTTATATGTGCATATCACTTCTCTGTATTTACATTTTTCTAAAGAGAAGTGGTGGCTAGATAATCTTTTGGGTTTATTTCTTTGAGAGATAGGAATCATTATTCCCTTGTGTGAGCTATAACCTAGAGTCTCCAATGACTTTGGGTAACAGTAGAGATACCCCATCTCAGTATGATAGCTATTAGTATAGTAGACAGTATATAGAAAAATATGCATGAGAGGAAGCAAGATTAAACCTTAATTATGCCCTTGAAAGAGCCAAAGAGAAAAATAATGGACCGATCTACAATTGAGTTACAGAAAATAACATGCAGTGATAATCCTTCAATCTTTTGGGCATATTACACAAAAGTTCATTTTTGAGTCAGTAATCACCTGCCATGTCTATTTCTCTCTTTTTTTCTTCTTCTCCAAATCCTAGATATTTCGTATTCTACTTATTCTGACCCCAGAGCATTCTCTTTTTCTTCATCTTCTATTTCCTTCCACTCTCTATCCCTTCCCTTGAAAACTAAAAATGGAAAAATAAAAGCAAACAAAAATAAAACAAACATTTCTATTTTTCTATTTCTTGTTTTCATTTTTTTCTTGTAAATAAGAAATCAATATCTTTCTTTGTTACTTTTGTTGATCGGGGTTACACAATTTTTTGGGGGCTTACTTAATATCCAACTATACTGACATTTATTGACATCTATCACTGCTCAGGCAAGGGTCAAGTGTATTGACAAGAACTCAGAAAGTTCATTTAGGAGAGCCAACAGATGGAATTGCATATATAAGGATAAGGAAACACAAATACTGCCACAGTGAACTAAAGCCTAGGAGGTGCATAACTCTGCAGGGATGAGCTCAGGACAATTCCCATATGGACAAAAAGTCTTTCTGGAGACTATGAAGGTCTAGAGTTGGCAAATTCAGAAAACAACACACTGTCAGTACTAGATTTGGAAACATCAGTGACAGGTTTCAAAACTTTTACAAAATAGCTTCATAGACTTAATGAAACATGGCACATACAGGAAAAAGAGAGCAAGTAAAACATATTTTATAAAGATTATGATGTAATAACATTATTTTTATACCTTAAATTTTATACCTTAAATTCACACAATAAATTTATCCTGAAAAATAAAAATAAAGATTATTCCATTTAACTTCACAAAAAATTTATTACCTCTATCAGAATCTCATTATATAAGCAGTTTGGAAAATAATGCTCATTTTTAAGTAATAAAATACCATAGATGGGTTTTCTGCTCACTACAGTGTCCCAGTTTATAATTAAGTGTTTCTTACTGGTGGCAAATTAGTGGGTAGAATCACCTGCCTACTCTGTGAGCCTGATGTAGGATGAGTTCTGGCTTGGAATTAACAAAATACCCAGAATCAAACTTTAACTCTCTAGCCCACCCAGTTCCTAAGCCAACTAAAGACTGAGTGGATCCAACACGGAGACTGCTCTCCTTACTATAAATTTACAGGAACGCGGAGGGGCATTCTTACATGTAGTTCCTATTCACTTCTCAAGTCACTCAACTAAAAAGAATAATTCTGGTCTTGCAAGTATTCCATGTTACTACCCTGGAGAATGTCAGAGTCCAACTATCTGCATGCTGCAATTGAGCCTTTTTTGTTTTTGTACAGAGCAGGCACAGATATTGGCCACTTTATCAAATACTATTTGAGTAGTTTATTATTACTTACATCACAGGGAAAGAAGGATTTAAAACTATGGATGACTTCTAAACATGGGGACTAGAAAAAGTCTAGTAATTTGTCTTCTACTTCTTTAGGATCTATCACGTGATAAAATTCTCAATCATTTTTTTAAAATTTAAGGAATTATCCTAAAACCATATACACATTTTTTATAGCAAATGGTCATTAACAGGTGCTCCAAATTTAATCATTTTAATAATTTTGGGTTTATATGCTTTGACAGCTGGTGGGACTATTCAGTCCTAACCTATGTGTCAATAACCCCTGTTTTGCTTTTTGGAAGAACTCCAAATTATTTTTTGGACAATTCTTTGCTTGATTTTCTATATTATTTTCTGCATGCTTTCACACACATCAAATTGTGAGAAGGTCACTTGCTACTAATCACATGACAGTGATTATGAAGCACTGCAAATACATGCCTTTTTATCTGAAATGGCAAATTTCTCATTGTATATCATGAATAACCTTTAATGTTAATCACAAAATACTTTGTACTACTTCTAATTAATACTCTCCACAACCAGGTATATAAAGTGAAACTATTATTTAGTCTCAATTCTAGGATAATAATTATATTAAAGATGCAGATATTTACAATACTCCCCTCAAGATATTTCAGATGCATAAACCAATTATCAGCTCTGGTCCCTTGTCCTTGGAAATCTAAGTAAGTTAAAGCCTATTATGTACATGGTGAAATATCCAGCCTTCTTTATCATTTTTTTGTTTGTTTGGTTTGGTTTGGTTTTTGGTTTTATATTCACCTCTTGGTCTAAGTTTTTGCTTCCATGGAATTAATGCATTTTGGTAATCATTTTACTAGCCTATGTATGCACTAGTTGATATTAAGTTGTATCAAATTATAAAACACTTCCTGCATGCTAATAACTTCTGGGAATTCTTTTCTCAAGAACTTTCTGTAAAATCATTAGTTTGAGTTAATAACTATTAACAATATGATCATAAAAACCAGGTTTCTGCAGCAAGCCTCAGCTAGTAAAAAACAAGATATATTCTCCATGAAATTTTCACATAAATGTGTATGCATATAATAAGAAAGAGTACCATCAGTACCAGCAAATCAAACCAAATGCCAAGACATGTACTTATGGAATTATTTTGAAATGATTTTGCAGCACAGAGGTCTTGTGATAGTGGTATAGTCAAATTAGAATGTCAGAATGTGAATGTTTGTTTCTCTGGTGAAATGCTAAAGCAATTTAAGCCAAGATGCTACAGATATTCAACTACATTTTTGTAAGTTGGATTTTTCTGTCACTGTGTTAACATTTTTATGATTGTACAATAAGTTTTATTTGTAACATAGGCAGTCCATAACAAAGAAAGGGAAAAAAGATGTATTGACCCAAACTGCTTCAGATGTAGATTGATTGAGGAGAATTGAACTCATGGACTTGTCTAATAGTGACATATTGCTAAAACATTAAATACTTCTCCATGGTGTGCCAGATTTCAGTTTACACACACCTACAAACACATATTCTAAAGTCTCAGTTGACAAAGAAGGAACAAAACCCCTAACTACCGTCAGCTGGCAACTGGCCTATGACTAAGATACAGAACATGGTGTTCTCCTGATGACCACAGATACGTCTATGGAAAATTAATATCAAAAAAGGTCATTCTGTTACTATGACAAGAGACACAAAAACAAGGCAAATGAATAATCATGCCAAAATATGCAGAAACAACCCCTTGAAAACCACAAAATTGACCACATATCTTTATTGCTTAGTTTATTGTTTTTTCCAAATGCAACTTAGCCCTGTTTTAATTCTCCCATTTCTACATAAAGGAAGGCATATTGACCCTGCTTTCAGGCAGTACTTAACCTAAACCAAGATCATGCTCCCTTAAGCCTTTTACCAATATCATTTAGCACAGGCCTAAATCTCCTCAACATCTTCTCTCTAACATGCCCCATAATATCTTAGGTGTGTTCCTGGTAGCCTTGACTGGTAAAGTTCTCTACATGTTTTTAAGATAGTCCCTAAATCCCATCATCAAGGTCCAAAATCAAATGTATTAAAACGTTTTCTAGCCACCATATTAAAATATTAGATGTAGGGTTGGGGAGTAAATTGTAAAATGCCAGTACAATTTTTTCTTTCCCTTCACTCATTCTCTTTGATACAGTCATCTCAAATGGATCTCAGATGGCTCTGTGACTTGTTTTGGCTAATGAGACATTACCAGCATGACATAAAATGACCCTTGTAAAATACTTCTGCTTGGGGGGTGTGCTCTTGATGTTTTTGGAATCCACTTGCCAGGTAAGGAAGCCTAGGCTACCCTGCCTTCAGGATAATGGACATGACCAAATTATCCTCATCACTCCAGCCAACATTGGGACAATCACTAGATATGTGCATTAGGTCATCCATATTGTCCAGTTGCAGTAAAGTCAATTGGAAAGAACAATTGAGTTAATCCAGAGTAATAGAACCACCCAACTAAACCAGAGGATTGTGAGAAATAATACACGTTTGTGTTTAAACCCACTAGTAATTTGGGAACTGTTTGTTACATAAAAAATCTGGCTGATGATAAGCAAGAGTGTCCATTATGAAGAGACCCATTTAGTATGAAAAAATCTTGAGTAAAGTCTATCCTTCTATTTACATAGAAATTATCAGCCCGAGAATGAGATGTCCCTAATGCATAAAGAGGTCTGCTAAGGAAATGAAGCTTGCTCTTCAAGCAAGAAAGAAACTCTTTTCTGGATTACAGTTATTCTGACAGCCACAGGCCTCATAGAACTAGCATAGCCAAGATTTACACCTCAAAGGTAACATATGAAGCAGTAACATGTCACCTGATGATAATGCATATTCATTTGTGTACTTGATCTTAGTGATATTAAATCCTTTTTTATATACACATGCAAATAAACTATGCCATGGTTAAATTTTGCTGTAAAATGTCCAATTGTTCAAGTGATTAGGAAAAGGTTATAATTTCTTAAGACCATATCAACACATTAACTCATTTTTTTCCTAGGAATAGAATACAAAAAATACATGACTATTATTTGTTTTAGTTTGCATTATTTATTAATTATTTATTTTTGAGACAGTCTTGCTCTGTCACCCTGGCTGGAGTGCAGTGATAAGATCATAATTCACTGCAGTCTTGAACTCCTGGACTCAGGTGACCCTCCCACTTCAGCCTCCCAAGTAGCTGGGATTACAGGCATTCACCACAACACTGAGCCAGTTTCTAAATTTTTTGTAGAGATGAGTCTTGATATTTTGCCCAGGCTGGTCTTGAACTCCTGGGCTTAAGGGATTCTCCTGCCTTGGCTTCCCAAAGTGATTAGATTACAGGCATGAGCCACTTGGTGTGGCCGTGATTGTTACTTATAACTGCAAGTATAAGATAATTTATATATTTAAATTTTCAAAGGAGATAGTTAAAATGTTTGTGTGAAAAACTGATAATACCTAATCAGTGAATAGACAAATAGTAAAAGCTCACTTTTAAGGTTTTAATGACCATGTTGTATGTTGTTTGCCCTTTTTATAGGACACGTTGCTCTGGCTAAATGTCCTCAGTTTTACTGGTAATTGCAATAAGACCAAGAATAACAACAACACAAACTTAGCCTCTTAATATATTCATAATAATTTGATAATCTTGAAAATGTTATTCTAGTATATTATTGTAAAATCACTCAGGTGAATAAGGTTTTAACTTCATTAATCTGGACTATGTTTTGCTGGGAAAATCTAAGACAAAACCCACTGATGTTTCCTCTTACTGACACCAGGATTACACCAGGATTTTCTCTCTTATCATAGAGTTGCAATCCTCTTATACAGAGAGGTATTCTAGTGCTCTTTCACAAGACATAGCATATCCCATAGCTTATCTTTAATTTTCACATTTCAAATATTCAATTCAAGTACCTGAGGTTGTCAGATTAGTTTTCTTATGGTCAACCAAAACAAACTCATAAATTGCAAGAACAACAAACAACAGATTTGAATTAGAAGAAGATTAATTTGGCTAATTTAAGTGCCAGGAAAATATGCTTGAATTTTGGTTCTGGGAGCCAAGATGGCCGAATAGGAACAGCACCGGTCTACAGCTCCCAGGGTGAGCGACGCAGAAGATGGGTGATTTCTGCATTTCTGTCTGAGGTACCGGGTTCATCTCACTCGGGAGTGCCAGACAGTGGGCGCAGGTAATTGGGTGCGCGCACCGTGTGCGAGCCGAAGCAGGGCGAGGCATTGCCTCACTTGGGAAGCGCAAGGGGTCAGGGAGTTCCCTTTCTGAGTCAAAGAAAGGGGTGACGGACGGCACGTGGAAAATCCGGTGACTCCCACCCGAATACTGCGCTTTTCCGACAGGCTTAAAAAACGGCACACCACGAGATTATATCCCGCACCTGGCTTGGAGGGTCCTACGCCCACGGAGTCTCGCTGATTGCTAGCACAGCAGTCTGAGATCAAACTGCAAGGCACAGCGAGGCTGGGGGAGGGGCGCCCGCCATTGCCCAGGCTTGATTAGGTAAACAACGCAGCCGGGAAGCTCAAACTGGGTGGAGCCCACCACAGCTCAAGGAGGCCTGCCTTTCTCTGTAGGCTCCACCTCTGGGGGCAGGGCACAGACAAACAAAAAGACAGCAGTAACCTCTGCAGACTTAAATGTCCCTGTCTGACAGCTTTGAAGAGAGCAGTGGTTCTCCCAGCACGCAGCTGGAGATCTGAGAACGGGCAGACTGCCTCCTCAAGTGGGTCCCTGACCCCTGACCCCCGAGCAGCCTAACTGGGAGGCACCCCCCAGCAGGGGCACACTGACACCTCACACGGCAGGGTACTCCAACAGACCTGCAGCTGAGGGTCCTCTCTGTTAGAAGGAAAACTAACAAACAGAAAGGACATCCACACCAAAAACCCATCTGTACATCACCATCATCAAAGACAAAAAGTAGATAAAACCACAAAGATGGGGAAAAAACAGAGCAGAAAAACTGAAAACTCTAAAAAGCAGAGCGCCTCTCCTCCTCCAAAGGAGCACAGTTCCTCACCAGCAACGGAACAAAGCTGGATGGAGAATGACTTTGACGAGCTGAGAGAAGAAGGCTTCAGACAATCAAATTACTCTGAGCTACGGGAGGACATGCAAACCAAAGGCAAAGAAGTTGAAAACTTTGAAAAAAATTTAGAAGAATGTATAACTAGAATAACCAATACAGAGAAGTGCTTAAAGGAGCTGATGGAGCTGAAAACCAAGGCTCGAGAACTACGTGAAGAATGCAGAAGCCTCAGGAGCCGATGCGATCAACTGGAAGATAGGGTGTCAGCGATGGAAGATGAAATGAATGAAATGAAGTGAGAAGGGAAGTTTACAGAAAAAAGAATAAAAAGAAATGAGCAAAGCCTCCAAGAAATATGAGACTATGTGAAAAGACCAAATCTACGTCTGATTGGTATACCTGACAGTGATGGGGAGAATGGAACCAAGTTGGAAAACACTCTGCAGGATATTGTCCAGGAGAACTTCCCCAATCTAGCAAGGCAGGCCAACATTCAGATTCAGGAAATACAGAGAACGCCACAAAGATACTCCTCGAGAAGAGCAACTCCAAGACACATAATTGTCAGATTCACCAAAGTTGAAATGAAGGAAAAAATGTTAAGGGCAGCCAGAGAGAAAGGTCGGGTTACCCTCAAAGGGAAGCCCATCAGACTAACAGTGGATCTCTTGGCAGAAACCCTACAAGCCAGAAGAGAGTGGGGGCCAATATTCAACATTCTTAAAGACAAGAATTTTCAACCCAGAATTTCATATCCAGCCAAACTAAGCTTCATAAGTGAAGGAGAAATAAAATACTTTACAGACAAGCAAATGTTGAGAGATTTTGTCACCACCAGGCCTGCCTTACAAGAGCTCCTGAAGGAAGCATTAAACGTGGAAAGGAACAACTGGTACCAGCCGCTGCAAAATCATGCCAAAATGTAAAGACCATCGAGACTAGGAAGAAACTGTATCAACTAACGAGCAAAATAACCAGCTAACATCATAATGACAGGATTAAATTCACACATAACAATATTAACTTTAAATGTAAATGGACTAAATGCTGCAATTAAAAGACACAGACTGGCAAATTGGATAAAGAGTCAAGACCCATCAGTGTGCTGTATTCAGGAAACCCATCTCACGTGCAGAGACACACATAGGTTCAAATTAAAAGGATGGAGGAAGATCTACCAAGCCAATGGAAAACAAAAAAAGGCAGGGGTTGCAATCCTAGTCTCTGATAAAACAGACTTTAAACCAACAAAGATCAAAAGAGACAAAGAAGGCCATTACATAATGGTAAAGGGATCAATTCAACAAGAAGAGCTAACTATCCTAAATATATATGCACCCAATACAGGAGCACCAAGATTCATAAAGCAAGTCCTGAGTGACCTACAAAGAGACTTAGACTCCCACATATTAATAATGGGAGACTTTAACACCCCACTGTCAACATTAGACAGATCAACGAGACAGAAAGTCAAGAAGGATACCCAGGAATTGAACTCAGCTCTGCACCAAGCGGACCTAATAGACATCTACAGAACTCTCCACCCCGAATCAACAGAATATACATTTTTTTCAGCACCACACCACACCTATTCCAAAACTGACCACATAGTTGGAAGTAAAGCTCTCCTCAGCAAATGTAAAAGAACAGAAATTATAACAAACTATCTCTCAGACCACAGTGCAATCAAACTAGAACTCAGGATTAAGAATCTCACTCAAAACCGCTCAACTACATGGAAACTGAACAACCTACTCCTGAATGACTACTGGGTACATAATGAAATGAAGGCAGAAATAAAGATGTTCTTTGAAACCAGTGAGAACAAAGACACAACATACCAGAATCTTTGGGACACATTCAAAGCAGTATGTAGAGGGAAATTTATAGCACTAAATGCCCACAAGAGAATGCAGGAAAGATCCAAAATTGACATCCTAACATCACAATCAAAAGAACTAGAAAAGCAAGAGCAAACACATTCAAAAGCTAGCAGAAGGCAAGAAAAAACTAAAATCAGAGCAGAACTGAAGGAAATAGAGACACAAAATCCCTTCAAAAAATTAATGAATCCAGGAGCTGGTTTTTTGAAAGGATCAACAAAATTGATCCCTTAATAAATGCAAATAAACTAGAAAATCTAGAAGAAATGGATAAATTCCTGGACACATACACTCACCCAAGACTAAACTAGGAAGAAGTTGAATCTCTGAATAGACCAATAATAGGAGCTGAAATTGTGGCAATAATCAATAGCTTACCAACCAAAAAGAGTCCAGGACCAGATGGATTCACAGCCGAATTCTACCAGAGGTACAAGGAGGAACTGGTACCATTCCTTCTGAAACTATTCCAATCAATAGAAAAAGAGGGAATCCTCCCTAACTCATTTTATGAGGCCAGCATCATTCTGATACCAAAGCCAGGCAGAGACACAACCAAAAAAGAGAATTTTAGACCAATATCCTTGATGAACATTGATGCAAAAATCCTCAATAAAATACTGGCAAACCGAATCCAGCAGCACATCAAAAAGCTTATCCACCATGATCAAGTGGGCTTCATCCCTGGGATACGCAAATCAATAAATGTAATCCAGCATATAAACAGAGCCAAAGACAAAAACCTCATGATTATTTCAATAGATGCAGAAAAAGCCTTTGACAAAATTCAACAACCCTTCATGCTAAAAACTCTCAATAAATTAGGTATTGATAGGACATATTTCAAAATAATAAGAGCTATCTATGACAAACCCACACCCAATATCATACTGAATGGGCAAAAACTGGAAGCATTCCCTTTGAAAACTGGCACAAGACAGGGATGCCCTGTCTCACCACTCCTATTCAACATAGTCTTGGAAGTTCTGGCCAGGGCAATTAGGCAGAAGAAGGAAATAAAGGGTATTCAATTAGGAAAAGAGGAAGTCAAATTGTCCCTGTTTGCAGACGACATGATTGTATATCTAGAAAACCCCATTGTCTCAGCCCAAAATCTCCTTAAGCTGATAAGCAACTTCAGCAAAGTCTCAGGATAGAAAATCAATGTACAAAAATCACGAGCATTCTTATACACCAACAACAGACAAACAGAGAGCCAAATCATGAGTGAACTCCCATTCACAATTGCTTCAAAGAGAATACAATACCTAGGAATCCAACTTACAAGGGATGTGAAGGACCTCTTCAAGGAAAACTACAAACCACTGCTCAAGGAAATAAAAGAGGATACAAACAAATGGAAGAACATTCCATGCTCATGGGTAGGAAGAATCAATATCGTGAAAATGGCCATACTGTCCAAGGTAATTTACAGATTCAATGCCATCCCCATCAAGCTACCAATGACTTTCTTCACAGAATTGGAAAAAAACTACTTTAAAGTTCATATGGAACCAAAAAAGAGCCCGCATCGCCAAGTCAATCCTAAGCCAAAAGAACAAAGCTGGAGGCATCACACTACCTGACTTCAAACTATACTATAAGGCTACAGTAACCAAAACAGCATGGTACTGGTACCAAAACAGAGATATAGATCAACGGAACAGAACAGAGCCCTCAGAAATAACGCCGCATATCTACAACTATCTGATCTTTGACAAACCTGAGAAAAACAAGCAATGGGGAAAGCATTCCCTATTTAATAAATGGTGCTGGGAAAACTGGCTCGCCATATGTAGAAAGCTGAAACTGGATCCCTTCCTTACACCTTATACAAAAATCAATTCAAGATTGATTAAAGACTTAAACATTAGACCTAAAACCATAAAAACCCTAGAAGAAAACCTAGGCATTACCATTCAGGACCTAGGCATGGGCAAGGACTTCATGTCTAAAACACCAAAAGCAATGGCAACAAAAGACAAAATTGACAAATGGGATCTAATTAAACTAAAGAGCTTCTTCACAGCAAAAGAAACTACCATCAGAGTGAACAGGCAACCTACAAAATGGGAGAAAATTTTCACAACCTACTCATCTGACAAAGGGCTAATATCCAGAATCTACAATGAACTCAAACAAATTTACAAGAAAAAAACAAACAACCCCATCAAAAAGTGGGCAAAGGACATGAACAGACACTTCTGAAAAGAAGACATTTATGCAGCCAAAAAACACATGAAAAAATGCTCATCATCACTGGCCATCAGAGAAATGCAAATCAAAACCACAATGAGATACCATCTCACACCAATCAGAATGGCAATCATTGAAAAGTCAGGAAACAACAGGTGCTGGAGAAGATGTGGAGAAATAGGAACACTTTTACACTGTTCGTGGGACTGTAAACTAGTTCAACCATTGTGGAAGTCAATGTGGCGATTCCTCAGGGATCTAGAACTGGAAATACCATTTGACCCAGCCATCCCATTACTGGGTATATACCCAAATGACTATAAATCATGCCGCTATAAAGCCACATGCACACGTATGTTTATTGCGGCATTATTCACAATAGCAAAGACTTGGAACCAACCCAAATGTCCAACAATGATAGACTGGATTAAGAAAATGTGGCACATATTCACCATGGAATACTATGCAGCCATAAAAAATGATGAGTTCATGTCCTTTGTAGGGACATGGATGAAATTGGAAATCAACCTTCTCAGTAAACTATCGCAAGAACAAAAAACCAAACACCGCATATTCTCACTCATAGGTGGGAATTGAACAATGAGATCACATGGACACAGGAAGGGGAATATCACACTCTGGGGACTGTTGTGTGGTGGGGGGAGGGGGGAGGGATAGCATCGGGAGATATACCTAATGCTAGATGATGAGTTAGTGGGTGCAGTGCACCAGCATGGCACATGTATACATGCGTAACTAACCTGCACAATGTGCACATGTACCCTAAAACTTAAAGTATAATAAAAAAATATATATATATGCTTGAATATTTTGCTTATCACCAGATGTACCTTTGCAAGGATCATAAACTTACATATAAAAGTAATTCAAGGGGGTATTATTCTGTGTATTTTCTATCAGCAATAAAATACAGAACCATTGGAAGCTGCATGGAATCATGGCGACTTTATTAATAATCATGAATCTTCATTGAATGTGAAGCATCTGGAACACCTCCATACATACATACACACACAGACACACACACACACAGTATAAAATATATATTAACATATAAAATATACATAAAATTATACATATATTTTATATATAATGACAAACTGTATCTTGAAAACTATCTTGTCACTTATTCTTATTTTCATTGCCGTTGTCCATCATCTCTCTTCTGGCTTCTTGAAGTAGACTCAAATGGACTCTCAGGGTTCATCCTTAGTCACTATCATTGATTTTTATTTCAGTTTGGGTTATCTTCCTAAAATATAAATCTGACGACATTTCTTTCTTACTAAAATTATTCCAGGGTTCCTTCTTACTGTCAGAATGAAGTCCATCCTCTTGGACTTGAGTCCAACTCATTAGCTGCTTCCTTCTTAGTTCTCTAGTGAGAGAGGAGGCAGGTAGAGACTGGTTAGGCAGATAAAGATAGAGGGTCTCAGAAGAGGGACAATGCCTGCACCACTCATGTTATATAGCTAGAAGGAGGAAATGTGGTTAAGAACTTCCTCTTATACCAAGATGCTTGTTCAGAGGGACTTTGTAGCTGCCTGTGCAGGTACACACAAGGACCAAGGGTATCCTAAAATGAACTGGAACTCATTATAATGCCATTAGCATTGTGGTTTTATCCAACTCCTCATGTGTTTCACTTAGGCACTCGTGGGTAATAACCAAGATGGAGTCACTATGGCAAACCCCATGCATGTGTAGATGCAAAACCCCCAAGGGGGATTTTTATCCCTCCTGTTACAGCAGAACCTACAGAAGACTTTCTTGATTCTGCCACATAAAAGACCCAGAACTCAGCCCCATTTTTGGCAACCCTCTTTGGGCCCTCTCTTGCTGCTGAGAGCTTTTCTGTCGCTTAATAAATTCTACTCCACCTTACTCACTCTCTGGTAAGGGACAAGAACATATTATTCTTCTTGGTCATGGGATAAGAACTCAGACATCCCTAAACTAAGGAGTAAGGAGACTGAAACACCAGCATTATCTCTCATCACACCCTGAATAACAATGCCTTATTCACTTTTCTCACATTATGCACAGTTTCTTGGATTATATTTTGTTTCTTGAACAATTATTTAGCCTTGTTCTTATGTTTTTAACTGTAAAAACTTTTATATCATGATTTGCTCATTAACATTAAAACTTTTTAAAAAAATTTCTTTGTCACAGTATAGCTTCACCAGTCATTTTAAAGTAAATTCATTATAGGTACATGAATTATGCCTTTAATTCACAAACAATCTGTCTGTTAAACCCTTTCATAGCTGATACTGTCTAATATATTTATCACTGTCAAAGTATCAGCAAATTAGCTATTTAAAATTATTAAATTAAAAAATATGTTTTGCTATATATATGTTTTCCTGATCTAACAAGTTTCAGATACTTTAGGGAAAAAATGTTTTCAGGTGCTTTCTAAAATTGCCATTTTTAAAAACTTATATTTCTGGAGATGCATGTGGATTTTTTGAATCCTTGTAATTAAAAGAAAATGGCCCACTTGCATGTAAATGTAAATGTGTTTTTATGATGTTATTCTTATCTGTTTATAAGATTTTTGCTCAATTCAGAGTTTTACTCCAATCACCTTCTGAATTATAAATCAGTTTCCAGTGGTTCAAGCTTCCTTTCCTCAAAGAATCAATAATCATTTGAACATGTGTCTATATATTCTCTTTGTCAAATGGGTCAGCTTCCTTATTATTCTTTTAAGATCTTTGTTATCTTCCAACATATCCAAGTTCTATTGTTCAATAGATGCACTTCTGTGCTATGCTCCATCAAAGACTGTAAACAGTGATGTTAAAATTTTACACTTTTCTTTTCATTCTTCTTTTGTATCTAGCTCATCTCCACTGAAGTTCACTGTACTTTTCTTGTAAAAGTCTTATTAACTTTAACCTTACTGAAGATTTCAAACGATTTTACAAAATGTTTTTACAGTTTCTGCTACAAATGATCTTTATTTTGTAAATGGATTAGAAGAATCAATATAATTAAAACGTTCATACTGCTCAAAGCAATCCACAGATTTAATGCTATTCCTATCAAGCTGGCAGTGTCATTTTCATAGAGCTAGAAAAAGCTATTTTAAATTTCACATGGAACCAAAGGAGCTTGAATAGCCAAAGCAACCCTACACCAAAAAGAACAAGGCTGGAGGCATCACACTACCTGGTTACAAACTTTACTGTAAGGTTACAATAAACAAAACATCATGGTACTGGTACAAAAACAGATACATAGACCAATGGAACAGAATAGAGAACCCAGAAATAAAGCTTCACAGCTACAACCATCTGCTTATTGACGAGGTCAACAAAAATAAGCAATAGGAAAAGAATCCCCTATTCAAGAAGTGGTGCTGGTATAACTGGCTAGCCACATGCAGAAGAATGAGACTGGGCTCTCACCTTTCATCGTATGCAAAAATTAACACAAGATAGATTAAAGATTTAAATTTAAGACCTCAAACTCTAAGAATAAGAGGCCAGGTATGATGGCTCATGCCTTTAATCCCAGCACTGTATCATGGGAGGCAGAGGCAGGCAGATCACCTGAGGTCAGGAGATAGGGACCAATGTGGCTAACATAGTGAAACACAATCTCTACTAGAAATACAAAAATTGGAGAGGTATGGTGGCTCATGCCTGTAATCTCAGCTACTCAAGAGGCTGAGGCAGGAAAATTTCTTGAACCTGGGAGGCAGAGGTTGCAGTGACCTAAGATTATGCCACTGCACTCCAGCCTGGGTGACAGAGTGAAACTCTACTACTACACGCCCCCCTGAACAACAACAACAAAAAGAATCCTAGAAGAAAATATCGAAAATACCACTCTGGACATTGGCCTTGGGAAAGAATTTATGACTGAGTCGTCAAAAGCAATTGCAACAAAAACAAAAATTGACAAGTGGGACTTAATCAAGCAATCAACAGAGTAAACAACCATCCTACAAAAGGGGAGAAAATATTTTCAAACTATACATCCCACTAAGGTCTAATATCCAGAATATGTAAAGAACTTAAATCAACAAACAAAAAACAACAACAACGAAACCTTAAGAAGTAGGCAAAGGACACAAACCGACACATCTAAAAAGAAAACATACAAGTGGCCAAAGAAAATTTGAAAAAATGCTGCATATCACGAATCATCCGGGAAAGTTAAATGAAATATCATCTTTATCTCATAGCAGTCACAATGGTTATAATCAAAAAGCCAAAAAGCAACAGACATTCTTGAGGCTGTGGAGAAACGTGAACGCTCATATATTGTTGGTGTGTAGGTAAGTTAGTTCAGCACTGTGGAAAGCAATTCAGAGATTTCTTTTTTTTCCTTCCTTCCTTCCCTTCCTTCCCTCCCTCCCTCCCTCCCTCCCTCCCTTCCTTCCTTCCTTTAGTTCTTTCTGTTTGTTTTAAGTAGGTGTCTCGCTCTGTTTCCCAGGCTGGAGTGCAGTGGCATGATCTCGGCTCACTGCATCCTCCACCTCCCAGGATCAAGTGATTGTCCTGCCTCAGCCTCCAGAGTAGTTGGATTACAGGCATGCACCACTGTGCCCAGCTAATTTTTGTGTTTTTTGGTAGAGATGGGGTTTCACAATGTTTGCCAGGCTGGTCTCAAACTCCTGATCTCAAGTGATCCACCTACCTCAGCCCCAAAAGTGCTGGGATTACAGGCATGGGCCACCATGCCCAGCTGGAGATTTCTCAAAGAACTTAAAACAGCACCAGCCTTCTACCCAGCAATCCCATTACTGCATATTTACCCAAAAGAAAAAAGATCATCATACCAAAAAGACACCTTCATTCCTATCTTCTTTGCCACACTCTTCACAATATCAGAGACATGGAATCAACCCAGGTGCCCATCAACTGTGGATTGGATAAATAAAATGTGGTACATATATACCATGGAATACTAGACTGCAGTAATAAAGAACACATATCTTTCCTTTGCAGCAAGATGGATGCAGCTGGAGGTTTTAATACTAAGTGAACTAATGCAGGAATAGAAAACTAAGTACCTCACGCCTGTAATCCCAGCACTTTGGGAGGCTGAGGAGGGCAGATCACCTGAGGTCAGGAGTTCAAGACCAGGCTGACTAACATGGTGATAATATCATCAGCAAAGGGAGACAGTTAGACTTCTTATTTTCCTATTTGGATGCTTTGTATTTATTTCTCCTGCCTGATTGCTTGGCTGGAACTTCCAGTACTATTTTTAATAGGAGTGTTCAGAGTTCGTATCCTGGTCTTTTTTTTTTTTCCTAAGGGAAAATGGTTCCAGCTTTTTCTGGTTCAGTATGATGTTAGCTGTGGGTTTGTCACAGATAGCTCATCATTTTGAAGTATGTTCCTTTGATGCCTAGTCTGTTGAGGGCTTTTATCAAGAAAGAATGTTGGATTTTAGCAAAAGGTTTTTCTGCATCTATTGAGATGATCATATAGCTTTTGTTAATAATTCTGTTTATGTAATAAATCACATTTATTGATTTGCATATTTTGAAACAACTTTGCATCCCAGGAATAAAGCCTATTTGATCTTGGTGAATTAACTTTTTGATGTGCTGCTGAATTCATTTTGCAAGCAATATTTTGTTGAGGAGTTTTGCTTATATTTTCATTGGGGATGTTGGTTAGAAGTTGTCTTATTTTTGTTGTGTTTTTGCCAGATTTTTTTATCAGGCTGATTCTTCTTTCATTGAATAAGTTGGGGCAAAGAGACTCCTCATTGATTTTTTAGAAGAGTTTCACTAGTATTGGTACCAGTTTTTTTGATACATATGGTGTAATTTCCTTATGAATACATCTGGTCCTGGGCTTTTTTTGAATGGTAGGATTTTTATCACTAATTCAATTTCTGAGTTTGATGTTTGTCTATTCAGCATTGCAATCTTTTCTTTATTCAATCTTCAGAGATTGTGTGTTTCTAGGAACTGATCCATTTATTCTAGATTTGTTCATTGGTGTGCGTGGAGGTTTTCATAGTATTCTCTAAAGATCTTTTGCATTTTTGTGTGATCTGATTGTATTTATTTGAAGCTTCTTTTTTGTTCTTTGTTTATTCTGTTGCCATCAATCTTGTTTATTAAAAACACTTCTTGGTTTAATTTATTTTTAAATGGGTTTTTGCATTTAGTGTCATTCAGTTCTCTAATTTTAGTTATTTATTGTCTCTGGTAGCTTGATTTTTTTTCTAATTTTTTAAATACAAAGTTAGACTGTTAATTTGAGATCTTCCTGTCTCCTTGATGAAGGCATTTAGGATGACAAACTTTCTTCTCAACACTGCTTTAGTTGCATCCCAGAAATTTTGGTAAGTTTTATCTCTCTTTTCATTAATTTCAGAAATTTTTTAAATTATTGCCTTAATTTCGATGTTTACCCATGAGTTATTTAGGGGCAAGTTGTTTAATTCCCACGTATTTCTGTAGTTTTGAGTATTCCTCTTGATATTTGCTTCTATTTTTATTGCACTGTGGTCTAAGAATATGCTTGGTATGATTTCAGTTTTTTTGAATATATTAAGACTTACTTTATAACCAAGAATGTGGTTGATATTACAATATATTATATGTACAAATGAGAAGAATGTGAATTTTGTCATTGTAGAGTGGAGTGTTCTTTAGATGTCAAGTAGGTCCAATCAGTCAAGGGTTCAGTTTAAGTTCAGAGATTCTTTGTTAGATTTCTGCCTCAATAATCTGTTTAATGTTGTCATTTGGATGTTGAAATCTCACAGTTTACTGTGTAGTTGTCAAGTCTTTTTTGTAGGCCAGGAAGAACTTGCTTTATGAATCTGGGTGTTCCAATGTTTGGTGTGTACATGTTTAGGATAGTTAAGTTTTCTTGTTGGATTGTAACCTTTATTATTAGGTAATGTGCTGTATTTTTCTTCTTAATTCTATTAAAGTGTTTTATCTGATATAAAGTTAGTAACTCCTGCTCATTTTTGTTTTCTATTTGCATGATAGACCCTTCTTTGTCTTTTTGCTGTGAGTCTGTGGGTATCATTACACATGAGATGGATCTTTTGAAGACAACAGATGGTTGGGTCTGGGCATTTTATTTAGCTTGCCACTCTGTCTTTTACATGAGGAGTTTAGCTCATTTCCATTTAAAGTTAGTATTGATATATGTGATTTTGATTCTATTATCATGTTGTTAGCTGGTTATCATGTTGACTTGACTGTGTAGTTGTTTCATAGTGCCTGTGGGCTATGTACTTAACTGTCTTTTTGTGGTAGTAGGTAATGTTTCTTGGAATCCATGTTTGGCTCTCCCTTAAGGACTTCTTGTAAGGCTAGTCTAGTTGAAAAAAATTCCTTAAATGTTTCTTTGTCTGAGAAGAATTTTATTTCTTCTTCACTTATGAAGCTTAGTTTGGCAAGATATAAAATTCTTGATTGGATTTTTTTTCCTTAAGGACACTTAATATATGCCCCTAATCATTTACGTCTTGAAAGGTTTCTGCTGAGAGGTCTGCTGCTAGTCTGACCAGGTTCCAAAGCGACTTAGCCCATTTCTCTATATTGCTTTAAGATTTTTCCTTTTGCATTGGCCTTGGTGATTCTGATGACTATGTGGACTGGGGTTGGTTTTCTTGCATAGTACCTAGCTGAGGTTTTCTTCGTTTCTTGGATTTGCATGTCAACCTCTCTAGTGAGATTAGGGAAATATGCATGAGTTGTATCCTCAAATATATTTTTCTAGTTGTTTATTCTGTCTCCTCTCTCAGACATGTCAATGCATCGTAGATTTGATCTGTTTACACAATCCAACATTTCTAGGAAGCATTTTTGATTTTTAAAGTTCTTTTAAAATTTTTGTCTGACAGAGTTGATTTGAAGAACTAGTTCTTGAGTACGAAATTCTTTTCTCAGTTTGGTTTATTCTGCTCTTAATACCTCTGATTGTTTTATGAATTTCTTGTAATGAAAATTTCAGCTCTAGAATTTCAGTTTGGTTCTTTTGTAAATGGCTTTTTCACCTCTGAGATCTTCGATCATTTTACCGGATTCCTTGGATTGAATTTCAACTTTCCCCTGAATCTGAAGGAGCTTGCTTGTCATCCAGATTCTGAATTCTGTCTGTCATTTCACACTAGTTAAGAACCATTGCTGATGGGCTAGCAGACTAATTTGAGGTAAAGGGACACTCTGGATTTTTGAATTGCCAGAGTCCTTTCATTGATTCTTTCTCATCTGTGAGGGTTTGTATGCCTTTAACTATGGTATAAGTTGAGTATAGTCAGTTGGCTTCATTTATGGATGCTTGCAGAAGGCCAGGAGTCTGTACAGGATATTTACGTGTGGTTGAATTCTTGTATTTGGTTACACAGTTTTATGTATTAGCCTAAAAATTTTTGGTGTTGTAGTTCTGGCTGCAATCTAGCAGACGGCACTTAAAAGCAACACACAGTAGCTAGGCTAATGCACAACCATGTGGATCTTTTCTAGTTCCTCTTGTTTGCAGGCATGCTCTGATATGGAGTAAGGTGAGAGATGGGCACTTGAACAGATCTGCTCCCAGGTCTTGGGGGAGCACCCTCTGCTCACTGCTGCTGTGCCCACATTTATTTTGTTAGGTGTTCCTGGCTGCACGGCTCTGTTAGGAAGAAGCTAAGGCAGGAGAATATGCCACATCCTTTCTGGCCTGGCCCTGTGAAAGGAGGCATGCCCCACTCCCCTGGACCAGAAACCTAAAAATATTGCCTCTCTCAGTGCTCTTAGGCTAGGGGCTCTTCCCTACCTTGAGTGCTGGCCACAGATCTTGGATTAGTACTCCTGAGCTCTGCACCATGGCCCTGGAGCACTATGATGTCCTATGGCTCATAGTGAGGTTCCAGATGTGTTTGAGGATCGTAGGTGCTCCCCCTTCACCAAAATAGTACTCAGGTGGAACAACATACTCAGGCTGGGCTGTGAAGGTTGCACTGTCCAACTTCTTCTGCTAGGTGGCTAGGCACAGGCCCTGAAATGGGCTGGCAGGTAGAAAGCCTTATAGAGCAGATGTACCACAGTCCAGCAAGGAAGCCAACCCTGTTGTCTTCTAATTCACAGTTAGCTGGAGCCAGCACCTCCCAGATGGAAATGGGACACCCTAGGAGGTGGGCTTCTATGGTCACCCTCCACTAGAGCTGCCCAGTGAACAAAAGTTCTTTGACTACATGCCATTTGAAAGTCTGTCTCTGCCTGCTCTCTGGGTAGATGCCTCTGCCATCTGACAATTCCACAGGGTACAGAGTCCTAAGATCCCAGAGATCTGTAGTGAGAATGAGCTTTCTCTCAGTTCCCTCTCTCACCCTTTCCCCAGGAGCCATTCAGGACTGGGAACTAGCCCTCCTCTTGGGTACCCTGTGCAGAGTTTCCAGCATCCTTCTTCTTAAGCATCACTTTAGCATCACTTCTTCATACACTCTCATCATTTTCTCTCTGAATATCTTCCCAAATTATGGTGGTTTACTCAATAATTTGATTTCTGTCAGTGGGAGCAGCACTCACTGGCTGCACATAGTCAGCCATCTTATCTCCATTTCCAATTTAAAAAGTTGAAGTTGTTTTCACATGTTCACACTGCATAAGACAGGTGCTGTCAGTGCCAGAAGGAGAGGAGGAGGTGGAAGAGGCCACATTGTGAAGCTGCTGCTGCTTCTCTCCTTCCGGGAATTCTGTTTTCCTCTCCTATGCCGCTCCTCCCGTCTCCAAATGTAGGACTTCTTGAAAAAAGTTCATTTGTGCCTCAGGAATTTCAAACCCTCTAAACTATAATTAAGTAGATGATCCAAGGATTAAATTTTGAGAAAGAGTAGACCCAATAACCTTTTATTTCATTTCTGATTTTAAAAGTATGATTCTCAGATTTCTGCTTCATAGTTTTGAAAGCAAATGATAAATTGTGTTGCAAGATGATTTTAAAATCTTTCATTCTACTGCCAAAGTGACACCTGTTTGCCTGCTGCTTTGCCCAAATACTTTTTGTAAAAATAAGGAACTACATCACTTACCCTACTTCTTTCCAGCGATTGTCTTTTGATGTGTTAGTGGTGGGGGTAGGAAGCATAAGCGTCTCTTTAGACTAATGTCCTTTGATGGAGAAGGACTATACTTTAGTTGCTGTACTCAATGATGACGCCGAAGCTGGCACATGTATACCTGGACAAGATTTAAAAGATGGAATTCTAGAACTTGAGCCTGTGCTTAATGCTGTAATAAATACAATTTTGGTAATCAATGGAGGGGAAGCTTGTATATCTTGAATGTGGCAGGACTGTAAATAGTTTGCAGGCAGACAGCAGATAATGGTACTTTTCATCTTCGTGGCAATGTTTTTGGGCATTCCTTCACAAAAATTAGAGTGTAATTCCCCACTTCTTAAATATGAGTCAGCTTAGTGACTCACTTTTAACAAAAAGAATGCAGTGGAAATTTGGCATCTGAGGTTATGTTAGAAAAAACAAACAGGTTTTCTCTTAGGTCTCTTTCAAATAGAATTCACATCTTTGGAGCCTGGAGTCTCCATGGAAGATATTTGACTGTTCTGAAGCCATCATGTTGGTGAGATCACGTGGAGAGAAAAAAATAAAGAAAGAGATGCCGAGGGAGTGTTACCTATTTCAACTGCCAGCTATTCAAGTTTTCCCAGTCCAGGTACCAAACATGAGAGTGAAGAAGCATTTGAAATGATCCTCTGACTGCATATACTCTACCAATGCAACATGAGATATCCCAGCCAGGACTGTCAGCCAAACGGCTCCTGAACTCCTGACCCAGAGAAACTGTAAAAGACAGCAAATTGCTTTTATCGTTTTAAACCACTAAGTTTTAGATGATTTGTTATTTAGCAATAGACAACTAATACAGTAATTAAATAGTGAAATACTGGTCCTTTGACAAGTAATATTAGAATAATTGTATATGCTGGTATGAATCAACTAAAAA
Source organism: Pan paniscus (assembly GCF_029289425.2). Taxonomy (NCBI): domain Eukaryota; kingdom Metazoa; phylum Chordata; class Mammalia; order Primates; family Hominidae; genus Pan; species Pan paniscus. The sequence goes on along the minus strand of NC_073264.2, from coordinate 44,083,269 downwards.
TCTTAACACCAGTTTTTAAAAATTATCTTAACATTATTACTATAACTTGGCTAATTTATTTAACTGAACTTGATTTCCCAGTTAAAATAATAAAATAATGGTTCCCTTGAAGTAAATTTACTGAATTATATACATTACTTCCAATCAGACATTCTTATAATACTTTTTCAAGTGCAAACTATAATAAATGTGGAAGTGAGTTCGATAGGCTTAACTCTTTTTAATTACTGCTCTATTCTGGTGGTTATTTGTGCAGATACATCTAAATACCAGCCTCTATAACTGTATCACATCTTGTTAAAGCAAATATCATTTTTGAAATTTAATAAAATTATTAGCAGGAAATATTGCTGAAATATTTGGGTATTTCCATTAAAAGTATACTTCAACAGTACAAAAGGACACTCAAGTATGTTGTAAAATAGTATGTTGAGAAATTATGATTTATTACTTACTTTACCACAAAAAAGTAACCTTAAATTTGATTTGGCAAAAATAAAGAAAAACATCAACTCAGTAGACTTTTCAAAGTGTGATTTTTTTTCTTGGGAATTCATGAAATAGCATGGTATGGTATCTTAATCTCTGACACAGTGGGGAAGAACAGATGCTATAATCCTATTCCCTAAGTGTGCTCACAGATCATCTCCAACTCATCCTGTTTTGTTAGCAGTATAATTTGTTATTTCAAAAAAAAATTATGCAAATTCATTGGATATCATGTGAGTTTCAGTTAAAAATATGGTATCTTTTGTTCAATTGCCTGTGTATACAGAATGGATATAAAAGATAAAAATTTTTAGAAAATGAATATTATTGCAATTTATCAATTTTGTTGAAATGTATGGAAGGCAGATACAGTAAATGTGATCTGATTTATCTATTTTGTTGAGAGATATGGCAAGCAGATACAGTAAATATGATTCTTTAAGCATTTCTCTTAAGTATTTGTCTAATGTTTATAAATATCAGTGTGCTTGAACATATTGTGAATACATTTACTTTTTTATTTAAAGCAAGATACAAGATAAAGAATAGCTGACTATTATTTTTGTGGTATTAACTCAGCAGATTTACCCCAAGTTTTTCACCAGTTTGTGGATCTAGAAGATCCAAAGTTGATTAGTCTGACACTGTTCAAAATTACAAAAGGTAACCTGATGTATCAGAGTAATAAAAAACACACAGGAGATACCTTGGTGAACACAACACCTGGAAAAATGAACAAATAGGTCTTTCCTGACTGAATTTTCAAGGCTAATGCTCTAAACCTGCACTGCAGTGATATATGTGGCAGGTGAATGCAAACACCTGTGTTAATTAACCAGCACACTATCTTCTCAGATAGTTCTGGAGTCAGCCTGAACTATAATACCAAAAACAAAAAATAGGCAAAATTATTTTATATGTTTGACGTCTCTGTGAGGACCACATCCTTCTCTCTGTACAATTTGTACTCAGTCATTCAAGGTATAGAACTAACGTAGCTTAATTTTTCTATAATAAGAATATACAAAGTGACTTTGATTAGATACAACAATTTTCCGATTGTCAAAATATTACATTTACTTCTGCTTGTTACAGTTTTATGGATGCTAGCAGGTCACATGAGATTACTGAGTCAAAGAACAGTTTATTGCTCAAAAAAGAGCAGTAGCCTGAGTATCAGTTTTATTTGTATCATTTTCTTGGGCCCCAGTTTCCACAGAGACACAAACTGAGCCAGATGATAACATGTGGGATGTATTTTATTCTAGGAGGAGAGCTCTGAGTTAAATGAATTGTAATCTCTTATAATAGAGAATTAGTGTAACTGTCTTTTATTCTCTAGCTTTCCGCCTGTTCACTATAAAAATATCCTTGAATAAAAAGTCTGGAAGAAAAGGCAGTTAGTTCTTTGCTCACAAGATATACAGATACACAAGAGACCCAGAAAGAATAATCTCTTAATAGGTACTGCATACTAATGGATTATATTATATGTAAACTGATTTAATTACTGCTAAATAAATATTAAAATAACTTAAAATACATTGGTTTTGTTATCAGACCAAAATTTTGGGCATATATATATTATATGCTAAATAGCATACATGTTTAACATATTATATATATATATATATATGCCTCAAATTTTAAAACAAATGCAATTATACTTTTAATTATCCCCCTGATTTCCACTTTTAGAAAGGCAGTTTTCTGTGATAGTTATAGAATAGATTTGGAAGTCAGAGTGTCTGGATTGAAATTCTTGATTTTCTCTTCAGTGGTGTGACTTTAGAAGAGTTTCTTCATATGTAACATGAGAAAGATTCTAGTACTTATTTCACCAGCTATTGCAAAAATTACACATGATAACTCAAGGAACATATACAGTGTAGAACAAAATAAATACTCGTGATATATTAAACATTATTAGTCCTTTTTTATTTTATGTGTGCATTCAGTGTACAAGGCAATAAAACAAACATTGGAAATGAGAAAAAGATAGTTTAGTGGATGACAGAACCATTCACCAAATTTTAAGAAAATCTTTACATAGGGTAAGGATAAGTAGAAACTGATTTTCCCCCTAAGAAAGTCTGCAACTTTTGCTGCTATATAGCTAAAGAGAAATATGAGCATAATTTATAATTTTTTAAGTAAAGGTTTAACAAATATTTTTAAGTTAGCCTGAGAAGTGAGCAGTCTATATGTCACAAAAATATACGAGTATAGCATATTTTGTATTATGATGATTTGAAAATTGAATAAAAATGAAATTGTTATGGTTTTATATTTTTAAAACCATTTAACTTACATGTGGGAAATAATAGAGCAAAAAGAAAAAAGTGACATTGAAGTTACAAATGTGAAACATACCTGTTGCATACATACTGTATATTGGCTGAATGGGAATTAATAGATTTTTACATAGTAATGTCTTCTTCCACTCTTTCTCTTTCTGATTTTTTTTAAAGCACATTTACAGTTACCTTTTTGAAAAAGTTTTGGGGTATATAATAGTATGTATTTATGTGGTACATGTGCTATTTTGATACACTCATACAATGTGTAATGATCAAATCAGGATAATTGAGATATCTATCTCCTCAAATATTTATTTTCCTGTGTTTGGAAAATTCTAAATTCACTCTTCTAGTTATTTTGAAATATACAAATTATGATTGCTAACAATAGTTGCCCTATTTTGCTACTGAACACTAGATCGTATTCCTTCTATCTCACTGTATTTTTGTACCCATTATTCAACCTTTCTTTATCCCCCACTTCTCGCTATTCTTCTGAACATCTGATAACAATCATTCTACTCTCTACCTCCATGAGATCTGAATATCTGATTTGAAATTATTATTATTATTATTATTTTTACTGTTAAAAGATTTATTGCAGTAATACAATAAAAGTTTACCCCAAGTTAATATTTGGAAAACAACCCATTCTATGTTTTTTTACTCTAGCCAATATCTATAAATTATAAATTGTTTTATTTATTCATATTGAAGACTATAACATTTATATTCTGTTCTACCATCCTCCTCTCCAACAATCATTCCTCTATTTTAAATACTTTTAATGTTCATTTTCATAACATATAATAAAGTTTCTTTATATCTTTCTTATTTATCAACAGCTTATTCTAAAGAGTGGATAAAATCAACGTTCCATGAGGCACTGGATTTTTATTGTCTGTTCCACTTTTTCTTGTAAGACACCATTGCTTAGTAAAACTAATATATATCCTAAAAATGTCACTCCATTCTGTTTTGGAATAAAATATTGCTTTAAGGAGTTATGAGTTCAATCTGATTTTTTCCCTTATAAGTCATCTAGTCTTATGAGGTTACCTCAATTTTTTTATTATTTTCAGAGTCTAAAAGCTTTACTCTGATATTTCTTGATGTTGAACATTTTGGGTTTGCTTCACTGTAAATTATGTGTTCTTTTCCAGTATGTATATTCAAATCTTCTTTTATTTCAGAAAATTTTCTGAGTTAATAGGTTTAAATAATGTTTCCTTCTATTAATTTTGTCTTTTTTTCTAATTAGAAAAATACTCCAAAGTATAAGACACAGCATTAAAAATATTAAAAATTAAATACATATTGTCATAAGTAATCATGTTGAGTGTAGCTTTTCCTGATGAGGTGTAATCAGGATGTGATAGGGAAACACACGAAAGTTAGCCTCACAGGTCCCCCATTTGAGTTCCTGTTCTGCCAATCTTTACCTATGTGATGTATGGAAAATTTGCCATTGTAAAACTCTATATAAATGCAGAAAATTATTGGAATCTAAGAATTGTGGGTACATTCATAGGATAGCTGAATCTTTCTATATTCCCCCAAATAAATGAAACGCTCAGAATAAAAAAAAAAGAAGTTAATTCAGTTACTTCCCACCTTTTTGCATCTTCCAGAGCTTTACACATCTTTCTTTCAAGGCGGTGCTCTTGGTTATGAAGAATGTATTTTGCTGCTAAACTACCTTCTGAATTATCTCTTCCCTGAACCACTCATCCTTCTTATTTGCACCTTCTGTATGTCTGTGATTCCTAATATTTGTGCCCAAAATTTGTGTTTCTGACAGAGTTTGGGGATGAGCTTCTGTTAATTGAAAAAAAAGTAGTTCGTTTTGCACTTTCAGCAATTTGAAGTCTGTAAGAATTTTGAGTTTTGTCAATTTTCTCACTTTTGCTCACATAGTTGCTACTCAGCCAAGTGTTCCTCTTTTAGAGACTGTAAATTTTGTTGGCAGTATCTTCATCCTCAAACTTGTTTGCTTCTTCTGTATTATACTTCTCCACTATCACTTCTATTGAAAGCTGTGTCCTGGCCATGCATACCTAGAGGTTCAGAGATTGGTGGGGATTCCTTGCTACCTTCTATCGTAAAAGAGGCATGGGTGGGTTTTTCCTTTCACTCTACAACTGTCTGGTGTGTGTGTGTGTGTGTGTGTGTGTGTGTGTATGTGTGTGTGTGTATTTTATTAATGTTGTACCATATTCTTGTCAGTGGGAGTCTTTAATGGTATTAGAAAACATGAAATTGTATAAGGTAGCCTAGTAAGTAAACAAAAGTAGGTAAGAGGTCTTGAGAAGCTGTTATATGTAAGGATTGAAAAGTGGAAGAGATAGAGTAGAGAGTCCAGAGGATTTAAAAACGAACTTGGAATATTGAAAACTAAATTTTAAAACATTTTAACCAGAAGAACATGCTACTGATGGGTTAACCACAGTAAAAATTAATATAAAATGGAAATCATTTTATGTTAGAATAGCCCAACAACTACATAAATGTTTTAATCTGTCAATGCAAATAAATTTCTAATATACGGTGTCAGTTTGGTCAATATTGCAGATGACCGAAGATAAAATATTTTCTTGAAGATTGGTCACCAATTGTGGACATTATCTTAAACATTATAACTGCAAATAATATTTTGTATTATAGAATCCACACTAGAATAAAATGTGTTCAACACATCAGGACAAATAATAGAAGTATAAGTTTTCATTTTCATATTGTTTATTTCTGCTTTATTGTGGCTGTTGTTGATTTTTTGCCTTTCAGCTCCAAATTTACTGTGCTTTGTGAAAATGGTACTTGACTCTGCAAAGATTATTTTTCTGTGCCAGCCTGCATGAAGCTTTGTCAGAAGAAGGGTTAATAGGTAGCATAATAGGTAGAGGGAGTTTGCCTTCTCAGTCCAGGTCACCTCACATGAAACAACAGACTCCTCCTAGGGGTACTTGCAGCCTCTTAGTGCCTGTTCTTGTGGGAGTCAGAGGCCAGCAGCACTAAGAAGCCAGCACTCTCTGCCCTCTTCACAGGCAATTTGATAGCAGAATCTCTTCAGATCCTTCAATGCTTGCAGGTTCTCCAATTCCTTGACCCTGCAGTCCACAGCTGTGAGCACTCAGCTGCCAGCTGCTTCCTCAGCACCTGACCCCACGACCAGGAAGTTAAGCAGCATCCCTCTGGCTCCTGCGTCACATCTGGTTTCTCCAGTGTTCTGCTCCTGTGGTGTATGACAACCAGCAGCACACGATAGCAAACAGCTTTCCTTGGCACTTTGCAAGGAAGATTTTTAAGGCCTCTGCCAACACAGGTGGAAGATAACAAATATTTCTCTGCTGTTTAGTGAGGCATGACTTTGCCTTTTCCAGCAAGATCTGAATGTCGGCTTGGAGGAAGCAGGGGTTTTCCTTGTGCATTCTGTCTCAATCTTATGGTTAGTGACTGTTCTTTCTATATTTAGAGTTATCTTTACTTCTTACTAGCCAATTTCTCCTTATGCTAATTCTCTAGTGTTATTAAAAATTCTTCATGTCAAACTTTTTTGTTCAAATTACAGTGTGGTTTGTCTTGCCTGATTAGACAGTAATTGATGTAAATATGATTGCAAGAATTGCAAAATTCAAGGTCCACAATTTCATGTATTAAGCTTATACTATAAGTTTAAATTTGATTATATCTCCTAATATTCTAGCTTTATTATAATTGTGTCTCATTATCACCATATTTTATTCTGACTATTTAACATGAACCTTATACTATTAAATATCTCAAGTCAGTTATGTAACACATGGATCAAGTAAAAAAATGAGGAACATAACATTATTTTTCTATTTTAATCGACATGTTAACTGATACTAACCAGTTTAAGACTTTGAATAACAGCCAAAATGGCTGACAAAATGCAGCCAGGAGAAACATTTCTCACCTAGAGACCATCAAACCAAAAAGATTGGTGTCATGGCACACTGTGAGCAGGTCTTTGGAGGGAAGGAATTAAGAGTGAAAGCAGGGAGGATGGAAACACTGGGCTGAAGTGGGAGGAATCTGGGAACCCTGCATGGAGCTACTGAGCACCAGGACTCATGCCTGGCCCCCAGTGACTCCTGAGGAAAGGATGAGTTGAATAGATGAGGAGTGGAATACTCTTACCACAAAAACAAAAGGGACAATTAAGCTAACAGGGATAGTTGGTTAGAGAAGTGGTAGGGACAGGAATCTAGCCTGTGCAGAACCCAGGGGGTTTGGTGCGGGAATGTCTGTAGTGGAGCACGACCAGTGATGCCCACACCCCAAGGCTTGCCATGCTCCTCTAGGAAGTTTTAGCCTTAGGGGACTGTTGGACCTGTACAGAGCAGGGCAGTCCTTTCCATGATACATAGCCAGTCTGATCTGAGCACTGCCCTGTCTGCTGACCTCTTCTGTGGCCCCAGCCTAGCTGTGCCCACTTGGAGTGCATCCTTGGTTGCCCAACTTGGGTGCTTCCCAGGAGTCTTCCTCATAGATCCTTTACCAGTGGACGATGCCTGACTGTTGGAGAGCTCCAGCAGATCTATCTAGCTGACACACAGTAGCCCATCTGCACCTTCCCCCACCACAGCTTCACCTCACCACTTTGCTGGCATGCACTTACCTACAGCCATCCCCTCACTACTTCCCCAGTACAGATACTCAGGTAGACCTTGCCTTCCCTCCCCAGACATGGTGCATTTATGCACACATTCGACTGAACCACTGCTGCTGGTGAGAGCACACCCTGCCACCCCACCCTGCTAATGCACAAGCAACCAGCTGCACCATCATTGCCAGCATGAATGTGCAATCAGATATCAGCAACCCTGCCACCCATGTGTCACTGCCATCACCAGTATGAATGCACACAAGGGCACCTGAGAGCCCTCTCCTGCCAGCACCCCAACACTGCCATAACCAGGCATGGGCATGAGAAAGAACACTGCAGCCCCCCTCCCATCAGTAACTTACCCAGCCAATGTGTCTTCACACTGACATGCTGCCACAGCTGCTGAAAAGATCAAGCAAACATGGATCTCACTGCTCTGGCCCCAGTGAAGCACTTTGGCCAGCATCACCAATTGGATTGTTCTGGACAGCAGACTTGGAACACCTCAGTCCCTCCAGCTCATCAGGTCTCTAACCTTGAGGGGGTCAGAGAACAAAGCTGGGGACCCTGTAAGAGCCACTGCCCCCACTCTCCCAACAGAGTCAGAACATGCAGCCAAAGAGAGCAGAGCTGAGACTTGACCCTTAAAATCATTCAGAAATACAGCCAGTTGACCAACTCACCTTGTACCACAATCAAGACCCCACGGGCATCATAGAAGATAAAAGCAAAACACTCTATCCAAAGGACAGCAGCTTCAAAGACTGAAGGAACATCAGGCCAAACATATGAAAAACAATGAGTGTGAGAACTCTGGCATCTCAAAAAGCCAGAATATCTTCCTTTCTCCAAGTGGCTGCACTAGTTCCCTAGCAATGGTTCTTAAACAGCCTGTAATGGCTGAAATGACAGAAATAGAATTCAGAATATGGATAGGAATTAAGATCATTGAGATTCAGGAGAAATTCAATCCAAGGAATCTAAAGAATGTAATAAAATGATACAGGAGCTGAAAGATAAAATGGGCATTGTAAAAAAGACCAAAACTGCTCTCATAGAGCCAAACAGCTCACTTCAAGAAGTTCATAATACTATCGCAAATATTAACAGCAGAATAGACCAAGCTGAGGAAAGAATTTCAGAGTTGGAAGACTCTGAAGTTCTCTGAAGTAACTCAGTCTGACAAAAATAAAGACAAAAGAATGAAGATGAATGAACTAAATCTATGATAAATATGGTATTATGTGAAGAGATAAAATCTATGACTCATCGGCATCCCTGAGAGAAAGGGAGCAAAAGCAAACAACTTGAAATACATATTTGAAATGACAGTCCGTGAAAATTACACCAACCTCACTAGAGAGGACAACACTCAAATTCAGGAAATGCAGGGAACCCCTGTGAGATGCTATATGAGATTACTATTTCCAAGACACATAGTCAACAGTTTTTCCAAGGTCAAAAGAAAAAAGAAAAAATGCTAGGGGCAGCTAGAGAGAAGGGACAGGTCACATAGAAAGGAAACCCTATATGGCTAACAGTGGCTCTTTAAGCAGAAACCCTACAATCCAGAAGATGTTGGAGGCCTGTATTCTGCATTCTTAAAGAAAAGAATACTGCAACCAAGAATTTCATATCCAGCCAAACTAAGCATCGTTAGTGAAGGAGAAGTAATATCCTTTACAGGTAAGCAATTCTAATGGGAATTGTGCCAGATGCTATGGGTCACGCCTGTAATCCCAGCACTTTGGGAGGCCAAGACGGGCAGATCACCTGAGGTCAGGAGTTCGAGACCAGCCTTGCCAACATGGGGAAACCCCATCTCTACTAAAAATACAAAAGTTAGCCAGGCATGGTGTCGGAAGCCTGTAATCCCAGCTACTCCAGAGGCTGAGGCAGGAGAATTGTTTGAATCTGGGAGGCGTAGTTTGCAGTGAGCTGAGATTGCGCCATTGCACTCCAGCCTGAGTGACAGAGAGAGATTCCATCTCAAAAAAAAAGGAAATTGTTACCAGTAGCCTGCCTTTTAAGAGATCCTTAATGGAGTGCTAAATATGGAAAGGAAAAACCATTACTGGCCACCACAAAAACACCCTTAAGTATATAGACTATTAATACTACAAAGCAACTACACAATCAAGTCTGCATAAAAACCAGTTAACTACACAATGGGAGGAACAAATCTGCACATATCAAAATTAACCTTGAATGTTAACAGGCTAACTTCCTCCAATTAAAAGGTACAGAGTGGCAAGTCGAATAAAGAAGCAAGATGCCACTGTATCCCGTCTTCAAGAGGCCCATCTCATGCAATGACACCTGTAAGCTCAAATAAAGGTATGGAGAAAAACCTACCAAGCAAATAGAAAGCAGAAAAAAGCAGGAGTTGCTCTTCTAATTTCATACAAAACATACTTTAACCCAACAACAATTTAAAAAGACAAGGAAGGGCATTACATAATGGTAAAAGGTTCAATTAAATAAGAAAACCCAACTTTCCTAAATGTATATGCACCAACACAAGAGCACCCAGATTCATAAAATAAGTTCTTAGAGACCCATGAAGAGACTTAGATAACCATAAGAAAATATTATGAGTCTTCAAAACCCCAATGACATTATTAGACAAATCACTGAGGTAGAAAACTAACAAAGACATTCAGGACCTGTTCTTGACACTTGACCAAATGAACCTAGCAGATATCTACAGAACTCTCCACCCAAAAATAACAGAATATGCATTATTCTCATTCTCACATGGCGTATACTCTAAAATCAACCACACAATCAGCCATAAAACAACTCTCAGCAAATTCACAAAAACTGAAATCATACCAACCACAATGTCAGACACAGAGTAATAGAATATAGAAATCAATACTAAGAAAATCACTCAAAACTACAGTTACGTGGAAATTAAACAACCCTTTCCTGAGTGAAACAACACTTTCCTTTCCATTTTTTGTGTAAACAATGAAACTAAAGTAGAAATCAAGAAATTCTTAAAAACTGATGGGTCAAAAAATACAATGTACCAGAAACTGTGGGACACAAATAAAGCAGTGTTAAGATAAAAATTTATAGCACTAAACACCCACATCAGAATGTTGGGAAAATCTCAAACTGAAACCTAACAACATATCTTGAGGAACTGGAGAAACAAGAGCAAATCAACTCACAAGCTATCAGAAGACAGGAAACAACCAAAATCAGAACTGAAGTGAGGTAAATTGAAATGCAAAAAACTGCACAAAAGATCAACAACAATTGATAGATCACTACCCCAATAAAGTAAAAAAAGATCCAAATAAACATAATCAGAAGTGACAAAGTGGGCTGGGTGCAGTGGCTCACACCTGTAATCCCAGCACTTTGGGAGGGCAAGGAAGAGCAGGTGGATCAACTAAGGTCAGGAGTTTGAGACCAACCTGGCCAAAAAGGTGAAACCCCTTCTCTATTAACAATCCAAAAATTAGCCAGGTGTGGTGGCATGCTCTGGTAATCTCAGCTACTCGGGAGGCTGAGGCAGGAGAATCGCTTGAAAGTGGGAGGCAGAGGTTGCAGTGAGCCAAGATCGCACCACTGCACTCCAGCCTGGGCAACAGAGTAAGATTCTGTCTCAAAAAAAAAAAAGAAAGAAAAAGAAAAAGAAAAGAAAAGCCAAAGAGAAGTGACAAAGTGCAAAGCAGATATTACCACTGACTCCACAGAAATATAGAAAGCCCTCACAGACTATAATGAACAAGCATTTGTTCATTTCCATGAATAAATTCCTGGAATCATAAAACCTCCTAAGATTGAACCAGGAAGAAATTGAATCCCTGCACAGACCAATAACGAGTTCCAAATTTCATTCGTAATAAAAAGCCTACCAACCAGAAAAAAACCAGGACCAGATGGATTCAAAAGCTGAATTTTACCATGTGTATAAAGAAGAGTTGAAATCATTCCTAGAGAAACTATTCCAAAAAATTGAAAAGGATGGACTCCTCCCTAACTCATTCTATGAGGTCAACATCATTCTGATACCAATTGTACCAGCAGTGACACAAAAACAACAAAAAAACTCAAGCTAATATCCGTGATAAACACAGATGCAAAAATCCTCAGCAAAATATTAGCAGGCCACATTCAGTAGCACATCAAAAAGTGAATCCAGCATGATAAAGTAGGTTTTATCCATGGGATGCAAGGTAGGTTCAAAATACACATATCAATAAATGTGATTTATCACATAAACAGAACTAAAAACAAAAAAAACACATAATTATCTCAATAGATATATATAAGTCTTATGATAAAATTCACCATCTCTTCATGCTAAAAGCCCTCAATAAACTAGGCACTGAAGGAACATACCTCAAAATTATAAGAGCCGTCCACGACAAACCTACAGCCAACATGACACTGAATAGGCAAAAGCTGGAATCACTCCCCTTGAGAACCAAAACATGATAGAATATCCACTCTTGCCACTCTAATTCAACATAGCACTGAAAGTCCAGGCCACAGCAATTCAAGCAAGTGAAAGAAAGAAAAGGCATCCAAAAATAAAGATAGGAAGTCAAAACTCTCTCTGTTAGCAGACAATTTCATTATATACTTTATAATGTATTTATATACACCAACAATATCCAAGCTGACAGCCAAATCAAGAATGAAATCTCATTCAAAATAGCCACAAAAAGAATAAATTACCAGGAATACAGCTAACCAGGGAGGTGAAAGATCTCTATAACTAGAATTACAAAACACTGCTGAAAAAAAAAGATCAGAGATTACATAAACAAATGGAAAAACATTCCATGCTCATAAATAGGAAGAATCAATATTGTTTAAATGGCCATACTACTCAAAGTAATTTACAGACTCAATGATATTCCTATCAAAATAGCAATGACATTCTTCACATAATTAGATTTTAAAATTCATATAAAAATAAAAGTTGCCCGAATAACCAAAACAATTGTAAGCCAAAAAAAAAAAAAAAGCTGTAAGCATCATGTCACCCAAATTCAAACTATACTACAAGGCTACAGTAACCAAAACAGCATGGTACTTATACAAAGCAGACACATAGACCAATGGAACCAGAATAGAGAGCCCAGAAATAAAGCAGCATACATGTAATCATCTGATCTTCAACAAAGTTAACAAAAACAACCAATGGAGAATGGACTCCCTCTTCAATAAATGGTAATGGGATAACTGGCTAACCATATGCAGAAGACTGAAATTGGACCCCTTCCCTACCAAATACTTTGTGTTGTCACTTATAAGTTGGAGCTAAACATTGAGTACACATCGACCCAAATAAGCGAATAGACACTGGGGCCAACTTGAAGATAGAGAGTGGGAGGAGAGTGAGCATTGACAAACTACCTATGAAGCACTATGCTTATTAGCCGGGTGATGGAATAATCAACAACCCCTGTAACATGCAGTTTACCTAAATGACAAAGCTGCATATGTACCCTTGAACCTAAAATAAAAGTTTAAAAAGACAGGTTAGGTATCTTGTCCATGAATATGTAGCTGAATTAAGTAGCATGCTGAGATTCACACACACTGACTGGGTCTAGATCCAGAATCCATGTTAACAATACATGATACAGATTTAAGGTTTTACTGCATTAAAAATATGTCTACATCTCTGTACATAAAAACATACCTGTATTATTCATGCTAATAATGCAGGTAAATGTAACCTAAGCATCTCTCTACAATTAATCTGCCTTGGGTTATTTCTATACTAGCTGAGAAGGACAGTAAATCTTTAGCACAGTACCCCATAAAATTTTTAGTTACCATTGGGTTATTTATAGGTTCAGAACATATCTAAATCTGTATGTATGGTATACATTTAAGCAGACACATTAAGCAAATTGGCCAGGGCAATAAACTATCATTTACTCTTCAATACAATTGGATTTGCATCCAGAGTTAGTTACTTCATTTTTTTTTCTTGTAAATATATGTTTATCTTCATTATGGTTAAAATAACTGAGAAAATGCAGTATATTCAAATTTCACAAGTCATACTCAGCCTACTGAATAGCAAATATTAACATCCTAGACTTTTCCTTTCTGACACTTACCACTTATCAGTATCTAATTTTTATATAACTACATATATGTTAGCTGTTTCACCTTATGGAATGTAAGCTACTTGTGGCTAAGAGTTATATTCTTCTCATTCATCTTTAAAAATTAGCATAGACCCGTTTGTCTTCAATAAATGAATGCATGATGGAAAATAAAATAATTATTTCAAATTTATTTCTAATATCTTTAAATATGGATTTTTTTTGCTTATTTTAAGGAAGTCTGTTTGTACATGTTTTAATTATTTAGACCACACTGAACTTTGTTTCTTTTCCCTGTATATCAACACCATTTTCTTAAAGTAAGTTTTATAATTTTACTATTAAGTTACTGCCCATATTTAATAGGCTCTGAACACAATGTGTTCTCAGTAAGAGTTGTTGACAAATTCTTTAATCTACAGTTTCTAACTCCAAACAAGAGAGTATAATGAAGTAACACAATGCATTGCATTTGCTAGATGTCAGTGCTTAAAATTATGTGTTTCTTCTAATGATGCTATGTTGAGGAAATGGAATGTGAAGTGCCATTCTGAGCCTATAAATGTGGCATGTTGCATAATCAAAAAGAAAAAGTGGCAGTTGTTCAGAGATATGTTGGTGGAGCCTTACTGCAGAATTGTAACAAAGAATACTGAGGGCGAGCTAGCAGATATTTTAAGCCCTGTTCTCATCTCTTTCATTTGTTTCTTCTCCAGTTCTATGTTTTAATTAAAAGAGTAAATTGAAACAGCCTGAATCTTTTACCACCAATGTTCTCAAGGGATGTCACACAGCCAATTGGGTTAAGAATCAGGCATCTAAAATATAATTTTCAGCCAACTAGTCAATGACTAGCACTCTGGCCCTGGATAAATCTCATAATCCCTTTGTAGCAGTTTCAATACTGGCAAAGTGTAAAGGCAAGTGTATCAGCTCATAGTTCCACTCACTAGAAATAAAGTTTCTCTAAAACAGCACTCATGACTAGGGGCTATTAGATTCACTCCAAACCCAATACTACAAAGGAAAAAAGTTCACAAGTCTTGGTGATCTATTTCAAATCACTATGCAAGGAATTTACTAATATTTAAGTGCTAATAGGAACAGTTAATAAAAGAATAATAAACATGCAATATCAAACTAGCAATCAACTTATATGTATTTGTGGTGAATAGACTAACCATTTTGGCACACTGTCAAATTGACATTTTTCACTGTAATTTACTGATTTCTATGCAGGCAGTTTGTGATATATATAATTGCGGATAAGAATGTGGCTTTGAACATCACATTGTATTTTGATTTAAATAGCTACGACCTTCATAAGACTGAATTATGGACACATTTTTCTTTAACGACTCAAGGATGGAAAAGAAAACAAAACTAACATTAAAAAAAAACCACTATCAACAAACTAAAGGAAAAAAGTTACAACAAAGTATTCTCCCAAATTTATTGGCTTGGTGAAGCTGCACATGTAATGCTCAGAGAGTCAGAACTTATATTTTCAAAATAATCTACACATATATGCTCATGTTTAATATATTAATGTAATAACTTCTAATGAGTAAAACTACACTATAATTCTTGAGTGGATTTTCTTATCTTATGGGATGCATGTTGTAGAACTCTGAAGAACTGATACTAAAGCAAAGCTAGTTTGATTTCTATTCCTTTATCTCCTTTATCAATACTTAAAATAATTTTTACATACTGAATCATTTGTTTTCTTAGATAACATTATATTTTTGCCTATTTGTTTTAGTGAGGAATAAACATGTATCTCAACCAGAACACCTACATATGTTTAACATATTTCCATAATTTGTACAGGACTAGAAATAAAAAAGATGTAAGGGAGCATGGGCATTATAAAAAAGAAGAAAATAAAAAAGAAAGAAAGAAAAAAAACAGAAACAGAAAGAAAGAAGGAAAGAAAGGAAGCAAGCAATAGGGGATTGGGACAAGGAAATAAGTGAGAGGGAGAAATGTACAACAAGTAAAGGAGGCCATGATTTCTGTTATGGATTCAAAATTTGTGTCACTTGAAAATTCTAAAATTCTTGTGTTGAATCCTAATCCCCAGTGTGATGATACTTGGAGGTGAGATATTTAGTAGGTAACTAAATGTAGATAAGGTCATGAATGCTCAAGATGGGATTGCTATATTTATCAGAAAGAGAGAGAGAGAAGAGCTTTCTCTCTCCCTGCCACGTGAGGACTCAGTGAGAAGGTGCCTGTCTGCAAGCCAGAAGAGGAACCTCAAGAAATTGGCCAACACTTTATCTTGGACTTCCCATCCTCTAGAACTGTGAGAAATAAATGTCTGTAATTTAAGCCATAACATCTATTGCATTCTGTTGTAGCCATTCAAGCTGACTAAGACAGTCCCTATGAAAAGAGATTTGCATTCGTAATTTAAATACTTTGAGTTAAGTCATTGTCTAATCTAGACAGGGTCTCCAAATCTAGAGACATTCTCCTGAGAAACAATATATTTGTAAGTAAGTGAATGGATAAAGGAAAGGTGAAGAATTGATGCTTTAGTTGTAAGTCAAGGGTTTCAGCCGACTGTGAGATATCTTTATGGGTAAATTTTATCTCCACAGGTTTGACAACATAGACTCTAGGCTCTCACCACACAAACAAGTCAACTACTGCATATGCTAATTCTGTATATGCCATCTTTTGGGGGACTGTTCATATTCATCAAAGGGTAACTTGGGCACATCCTTCAAATTCTGTTAGATGCCACACTATAAAACAAACTTTCTCTGAACTCTCAGATTCAGATAAAGCATCCCACTTTCATGATTACCTAAAACATTGTACTTCTATGTGATATTATTTATTATAAAATGCTGTCAGTGTCTATTTACTTGTTTTTATCTCCGGTTCACTGGTAAGCTAAGTATTAATGTTACAAATAATGTTAGCAATAATATATATTTTATAATATGTAAAGCTCCTTATATGTGAAGCATAGTTCTTTATATAAATTATAGTGCTAAATGCTTTACATTAATTTAATCCTTACAATAACCTTTGAGGTTAGGTGATATTATCCTTTTTTCGTCATTAGATGGAGGGAGGCAAATAGAAATGGAAAGTTTTTCACAGGGCAGCTATTAAGTAATGAAACCAGAATTCACACACAGGAAAACTGGTACCAAAGACTTTGATCTTAACAATTACAATATTTTGTGTCATTATTTTTGCTCCAAGTTACAGCCCCAGTGTCTAGCACATAACTTGCACTCAATAGACATGGCTAAAAATTACTTGTTCTAATGTTTGCTAGTGCAAAACTATATGGAAAATGAATCTAGTATTTTCAGATATTTTAATTTTATTTTCAAAATCTTTATACTGACTCCAGTTGTTACATTAGCATTGGCCCTCATTCATTAACAATACATTATCTTCTCTCTGAATATATATTTCTGTTCTATTTACTTTGATAATTATCTAAACTAGAGGGCAAAGAAAAGAATATCAAAATAGCATCTTGTATAAAGAGGTATTCTGTATAATTGTGCCCATGATAACCTCCCTCTGAAAGAAAAGTCATATCACTTTATTTAAAGTTCATTCATCCATCTACTAATACATAAATCAATTTAAAATATTGAATTTCTTCCATAAACCAGGCACTGTGTTACACTTTGGAGGTATAATGGTGTGTTAGAAAAGCATAGTCTTTTCCCTTGTGAATCTTATTAGACTAGTGACACAAATAAGCATAAGTAATATTAAAAGATATATATGTTATTTCAAACCCTGGTAATACTCTGAAGAAAAATTACATGGAACAGAGGGAGCATAGGGCAGGAAACCCACCATTTGCTGTGAGACCAGGGAAAACGCTGATTCAGGAAGAAAAGTTAACAACAAAATCTTAAAAAATGACTTGGGGTAAAGCCTGGAAACACATCACCAAGAGCCTTAGAGGTTGTTGGTTTTCATTCCAAGAAAACTAGAAGAGAAATAATTAGTTTTTAGTCTGAAGATGGCATGACAAAATTTGTATTTTGAAAGAACCATTCTTTCTCCAATGTGGAAAACTGATAATGTTGGAACATTTAGCATGAAAGTAAAGCTATTAAGCACCAATTGCTATTTCCAGGAGAGAGATATATTAGTCTGTTTTCCTGCTGCTGATAAAGACACCTGAGACTGGGCAATTTACAAAGGAAAAAGGTATAATGGAGAACTCACATATCCACATGGCTTGGGAAGCCTCATGATCATGGCAGAAGGCAAGGAGGAACAAGTCACATTTTACGTGGATGGTGGCAGGTGAAAAGAGAGCTTGTGCAGGCAAATTCCCCTTTTTAAAGCCATCAAATGTCATGATAACTTATTCACTATCTCCAGAACAGTTCAGGAAAGACCCACCGCCAGGATTCAGTTATCTCCCACTGGGTCCCTCACACAACTCTGGGAATTATGGGAGCTAAAAGATGAGATTTGGATGAGGACACAAAGCCAAATTACATCAGGAGATTATGTAAATGCTAAGTTTATTGAACTTTTATTGACATTTTATAGGCATATCAAATTATGAATATACTTACTCTTCAAATAACTCTTATTATTAATTTAATTTTTATAGCTGAGGAAACTGAAGGAAGAGGTTATATAACTTGCCTGAGATCAATTTAGGCACCATGCAGTGGTGTCTCTTTCAAAACATTTTGGGTCAGTGTCTTCGGAGTAAACATAGAAACTAGGAATTTACTCAAGAGTACTTTACGAGGTAAAACACAGTAGACTTACAGTAATTTGGGGAAGCTCTGGAGGAAGACAGTGAGGAAGAAGTGTAAAGATGACTGTTAGGTTTCTTACTGATGCACTAGACATGAATGTTCCCATTCGCTAAGATGGGGAAGAAGACCCAATCTTCCAGAGAAAATAAAAACTTCATTTTGGGACATACTGTCTTTGGATGATTTTGAGATATTTAAGGTGGCATACCATGTGAGAATTGAGTGCAAATTTTTGTAAGTAATAGGTGAGATCTGTTAAAAAAAAAAAAAAAAAGAAGGCCCTAAGTAATTGGGGTACCAATTGGGAACCATCAGCAGCTGTCGCAAATGACAATGACAGAGGTGCGATTCTGTTGGAAACATGAATATCCAGAGAAGTGGAATTATGCCTACATCTTTAGAAGCTTCAAGATTTAAAGGTAAAGCTGTGTGCTTTAAAAGAAATGCATAAAGGATGGCTACAGTTATAGGGAAAATTCAGGTAATTATGGATAGAGTATGTTTCTATACAGAAGCACTAAAGTGTGTAGAATGAGGATATAAAATCAAGTTATGTAAGACAAAATACATTTTTAAATTTCAATTAATAGAAGTATGCTGACCCTAATGAGAACCCTTTTACTGTAGTGACAGAGACAAAGCCAAGATAAGTTGGGAAGTTGGTGTCAGGTGAGAAAATTGAAACAGAGAATATGGGGGAACATTTAGGCTCTTAAGAGAATGGCCAGAATAACAGAAAGAGGGGGAATACATTTGAAGGCATATACTTGATTTTTGTTTTATTATAAAAAAGATATCCTGCATTTAAAATTTAAATAAGAAGAATCAAGTTTCCAAGGCAAGATAGAAGACAGAAGAGAGGCTGGGGAGTCAATATCGTTAAGGTTATTAGAGGGCTTGGAAAGATATGATCCTGTTGTTTATGAGGAAGGTCACTTCCTTGATCATAATGACATTAAATGATAACTATGCCTATGTTTAAAATATAGAGTGAATCACAAAAAAAATTTACTTTGGCCATTACAATTACATTAGGAAAGTGTTTTGCTTTTTAAATATAAATCAATTTTATAGCCTTGTCAAGTGAATATATTTGAACAAATATTTGGGAGAGCTCTACATTTGAAAAGTTATCTTCTAAATTGTATTGAAGACTAGCTTATTTCTGGTTCTAGATCTTTGAGGAATCGCCATACTGTCTTCCACAATGGTTAAACTAATTTACATTCCAACCAATATTGAAGAAGCTATCCTCTTTCTCCACACCCTCACTAGCATGTATTTTTTCTTGAATTTTTAATGGTTGCCATTCTGACTGTTGTGGACGGTATCTCATTGTGGTTTTGATTTGCACTTCTCTAATGAGCAGTGATGCTGAGCTTTTTTCATAAGTTTGTTGGCTTTTTTCCATGTTTGTTGACTAATTAAATTTTTTCTTTTGAGAAGTGTCTGCTCATATCCTTTGCCCACTTTTTGATGGGATTGGTTGTTTTTTTCTTGTAAGTTTGTTTAAGTTCCTTGTAAATTCTGGATATTAGACTTTTGTCAGATGGGTAGATTGCAAAAATTTTCTCCCATTCTGCAGGTTGCCTGTTTTCTTTGATGTTAGTTTCTTCTGTTGAGCAGAAGCTCTTTAGTTTAATTAGATCCCATTTGTCAATTTTGGCTTTTGTTGCAATTGCTTTTGGCGTTTTCATCATGAAGTCTTTGCCCATGCCTATGTCCTGAATGGTATTGCCTAGGTTTTCTTCTAGAGTTTTTATGGTTTTGGTTTTTACATTTAAGTCTATAATCCATCTTGAATCAATTTTTGTATAAGGTGTAAGAAAGGGGCCCGGTTTCAGTTTTCTGATACCATTTGACCCAGCAATCTCAGTGTGTATATACCTGATATGCTTTGACTGTGTCCCCACCCAAAACTCACCTTGAATTCCTGCATATGTGGGAGAGACCAGTAGGAGGTAACTGAATCATGGGGGCAAGTCTTTACTGTGCTGTTCTCATGATATTGAATAAGTCTCATGACATCTGATTGTTTTAAAAAGGGGAGTTTTCCTGCACAAGCTCTCTTCTCTTGTTTGCTGCCATGTGAGACATGCCTTTCACTTTCTGCCATGATTGTGAGGCCTCCACAGCCACGTGGAACTGTAAGCCCATTAAACCTCTTGCTTTTGTAAATTGCCCAATCTCAGGCATGTCTTTATCAGCAGTGTGAAACAGATTAATAAAGTAAATTGGTACCAGAAGAGTGGGGTGTTGCTGAAAAGATATCCAAAAATGTGGAAGCGACTTTGGAACTGGGTCACAGGCAGAGATTGGAACAGTTTGAAGGGCTCAGAAGAAGACAGGAAAATGTGGGAAAGTTTGGAACTTCCAAGAGACTCCTTAAAGGGCTTTGAACAAAATGCTGATAGTGATATGGACAATGAAATCCAGTTTGAGATGTCACAGATGGAGATGAGGAACTTGTTGGGAACTAGAGCAAAGGTGACTCTTGTTATGTTTTAGTGAAGAGACTGGCAGCATTTTGACCCTGCCCTAGAGATTTGTAGAACTTTGAACTTGAGAGAGATTATTAGGCTATCTGGCAGAAGAAATTTCTAAAGAGCAAAGCACTCAAGAGGTGACTTGTGTGTTGTTAAAGGCATTCAGTTTTAAAAGGGAAATAGAGCATAGAAGTTCAGAAAATGTGCAGCCTGACAATACAATAGAAAAGAAAATCTCATTTTCCAAGGAGAAATTTAAGCTGGCTGCAGAAATTTGCATAAGTAACGAGGAGCGGAATCTTCCCAAGATGATAGGGAAAATGTCTCTAGGGCATGTCGAAAATCTTCACAGCAGCCCCTCCCATTACAGACCTGGAGGCCTTGGAGGAAAAAATAGTATCCTTGGCTGGGCCCAGGGTCCCTGTGCTGTGTGCAGATTGGGGACTTGGTGCCCTGCATCCCAGCCACTCCAGCCATGGCTGAAAGGGGCCAATGTAGAGCTTGGGCCATGGCTTCACAGGATGCAAGCCCCAAGCCTTGGCAGCTTCCATGTGGTGTTGAACCTGAGAGCGCACAGAAGTCAAAAATTGAGATTTGGGAACCTCTGCCTAGATTTTCAGATGATGTATGGTAATGGCTGGATGCCCAGGCAGAAATTGGCTGCAGGGGTGAGGCCCTCATGAAGAACCTTTGTTAGGGAGTGTTAAAGGGAAATGTGGGGTTGAAGCCCCCATGCAGAGTCCCTACTGGGACACTGACTAGTGGAGCTGTGAGAAGAGGGCCACCATTTTCCAGCTCCCAGAATACGGCAGATCCACCAACAGCTTGCACCGTGCACCTGGAAAAGCCACAGACACTCCATGCCAGCTTGTGAAATCAGCCAGGAGGGGCTATATCCTTCAAAGTCACAGAGGTGGAGCTGCCCAAGACAATGGGAACCCACCACTTGCCTCAGCATGACCCAAATGTGAGACATGCAATAAAAGGAAATCATTTGTTCTTTAAGATTTGCCTGCCCTGCTGGATTTCAGACTTGCTTGGGGCCTGTAATCCCTTTGTTTTGGCCAATTTCTCACATTTGAAATGGCTATATTTACCCAATGCCTATACCACCACTGAATCTAGGAAGTAACTAACTTGCTTTTGATTTTACGTGCTCATAGGCAAAATAGACTTGCCCTGTCTTGGATGAGACTTTGAATTGTGGACTTTTGAGTTAGTGATGAAATGAGTTAAGACTTTGGGGGACTGTTGGGGTGGCATGATTGGTTTTGAAATGTGAGGGCATGAGATTTGGGAGAGACCAGGGGTGGAATGATATGGTCTGGCTCTCTCCCCACCCAAATCTCATCTTGAATTTCCATGTGTTGTGGGAGGGACTCAGTAGGAGGTAATTGAATCATGGGGGCAGGTCTTTCTTCTGTTGTTCTCGTGGTAGTGAATAAGTGTCATGACAGCTGATCATTTTCAAAAGGGAAGTTTTCCTGCACAAGCTCTCTTCTCTTGTCTACTGCCATGTGACACATGCCTTTCACCTTCTGCCATGATTGTGAGGCCTCCACAGCCACATGAAACTACAAGTCCATTAAAGTCTTTCTTTTGTAAATTGCCGAATCTCTGGTATGTTTTTATCAGCAGCTTAAAAATGGACTAATACAATACCCAAAGGAATATAAATTATTTTAATATAAAGACACATGCACGTGTATATTTTTGCAGCACTATTTTTAACAGCCAAGTCATGTAACCAACCCAAATGCTCATAAATGATAGATTGGATAAAGAAAATGTGGTATATATACACCATGGAATCTATGCAGCCATAAAAAGGAATGGGATCATGTCCTTTGCAGAGACATGGATGAAGCTGGAAGCCAACATCATTAGCAAACTAAAACTAGAACAGGAAACCAAACACCATATGTTCTCACCTAAGTGGAAATTGAACAATGAGAACACATTGACACAGGGAGGGGAACAGCACACACCGGGGCCTGTTAGAGGGTGTGGGGGAGTGAGGGGAGGGAGCTTAGAGGACAATTCAATAGGTGCAGCAAACCACCATGGTGCACATATACCTATGTAAAATACCTGCACGTTCTGCACATGTATGCTGGAACTTAAAGGAAAATTAAAAAAAAAAAAAAATCTAGCTTAGAGAGATGTGTAAGGAGACCAGTACTTAACGGACAAGAACATGAAGCTGTGGCATGAGTTCAGACAGTAAGACCTTTACAGCATACATCTAGCCTGCTCAAGTGACATTTTAAGAGCAAATTCAAATCACATTGATTTCCACCATGAAGAGTAAGCAAAATACTTGGAAATCAAAGCTTTGAAGTAGTCATGTTTCTTTGTCCTAAATAAAATAGCAGCCACTTTCATCTAGGGACTGTATATACAGATGTTGAAGATTTCTTGCACTAGAGCCTTGGCTAGAAGAATGGGGAGTTGCTTAATTTCATGCCTGCTATTTACAATGCTTTTGCTTGTTTGTTTGCTTATCATTTGCATATTTTTTTACGTATTGGTCTATAACACCCATATGAACTAGCTTCTCTTTAACTAATGGTCTTGTAATGAGTAGTCTGCTTGGTTGATCTATTTAAGATAGGCTGAGAAAAATTTGCATAAATGAGTTCCTTAATTCGTGTTGCTTAAAAATCCATTCAGCAATAATATAGCTTAGGAAGAATGGTACAAAATTTGTTCAACAGATTTCCTAACCTAAAATGAGAAGCCATGTGTTTTTACAAGATAAAAACAGATAGATACCTGGTATATTACCTATGAATCTAAAATAAAACTGAAGCACAAAATTTCTTATATAATGAACAAAATAAATAATGGAAAGACCCTAACAAACTAGATTTCCTTGCAATTTTATAAATATTATTGGTGTCTGATGACATTGCAACTGATAATAAAATATGTTTTAAAGGTTCATATAAAACTTTATTATTTTGATTTAAAAATATACAAATGGACTTTTTTCACCAAGATTGTTATAAGCAAAAAAGGCCTTTAAATATAGATCACAAAATAATAGTTCTCTGGAAAAATACTCGCAGAAAACACATGTACAATGAATGTTCTACTATTTGAATTTTTTCTATTTCTTTAGAAATGACCAAGAGATTCAGTATGCCTACAAAATGTTTTCAGTATTGAATTCTTATATTTTTAGTTTATTTTTCTATTGAATACATGACAAGTAATGCTGATTTGATAGACTTTTTGAAGCTTTTCTAAATATTTCCATAATGATTTATGATTTATTGGAAACACCCTTTGTTTTCCAAATCATAATTCATCTAGTATTTAATAACATGATTTTTCTAGTATTTGAGGAAATAACTATCAAAGTGAAATTAACAAATACAGATTGAAAGAAAACATATAGAAAATTCACATTGCAGCTAATGGGATTATAAGAGAGGATGAGGTAGCCCACTACATGTGGGTCATATGAGTCTTTGTGTTTCATAAACTGATTCAGTATTTTTTTAAATTTCAATTTTTATATTAGATATAAAGTGTACATGGCCAGGTTTGTTACATGAGTATATTGCACCCTGGTGGTGAGCATAGTACTCGATAGATAGCTTTTCAACACACACCCCACTCTGTCTTTCCCTACTCTAGTAGGCTGCAGTACTTATTGTTCCTATGTTTATGTTCATATGTGCTCAATGTTTAGTTCCCACTTAAAAGTGAGAGCATACAATATTTAGTTTTCTGTCTCCAAGTTAATTTGCTTAGGACTTGGCCTCCAGCTCCATCTATGTTGTGGCAAAGAATATATCATTCTTTTTATGGCTGGGTAGTATTGCATGGTGTATATGGGCCATGTTACCTTTGTCTGACCCACCATTGATAAGCACTATAAGCACTTAGGTTGATGTCATATCCTTGGTATTGTGAATGGCACCACAATGAACATATGAGTGCATATATCTTTTTGGTATAATGATCTATTTTCTTTTTTATTGCCACACTATTGAAAAGACTCAGTATGTTTAAATAAGAAACAGGAGTGCCTGAATCCAGTAAGTCAGTCTCATGGAAATTTATTCTTCCACACATTAGCAAGTAAGTTTATTAATAATAAATGCCCTGCAAAGGCTGTAAAAGTATGTAGATTAGGAAAAGGAAGAGTTATGAATACTTATTGACAGTGAAACTTCTCATGAATGTTTTGGTAAGATCCAATGTGCATTTTTATCAATGTAAAATAATTAAGACATGCTAATATCCATTGCTAATAAAAAGAGAAGGTAAACTCAATAACATAAGTATCAAACAGTACTTATGATTTCTCTTGGCATCAAATAGATTAACATATTCACCCACTATTTTAAAGTTATATCTAAATTTCTTTAACAATATGGAGCGATGTAAGATCTTTGATTTCAAAATATTGCTATATTTAGTATTTAGAAAATCAGATAAAAAATAAAAGTAAAGGAGAAAGAAAGTTAAACATGTATTATTATGTAATCCAGACAAAGAGTATATTTGGTTTTTTAAAGGATTTTTCAATCTATACATCTGACAAAGGTCTAATATCCAGAGTCTACAAGAAACTTAAATAAAATTACAAGAAAAAGAAAACAACTAACTCCATTAAAAAGTGGGCAAAGAACATGAACAGACACTTCTCAAAAGAAGACATGCATTTGGCTAACAAACATATGAAAAAAAATCTCAGCATCACTGATAATTAGAGAAATGCAAATCAAAACCACGATGAGATACAGTATCATGCCAGGCAGAATGATGATTATTAAAAAGTCAAAAAACAATAGATGCTGGCTACGTTGTGGAGAAAAAGCACAATTTCACACTTTTGGTTGGAGTGTAAATTAGTTCAACTGCTTTGTAAGACAATGTGGCAATTTCTCAGAGATCTAGAGGCAGATATATCATATGACCCAGCAATCTCCTTACTGGGTATATACCTAAAGGAATATAAATCATTCTATTTGAAGATACATGCACACGTATGTTCACTGCCACACTAGTCACAATAGCAAAGACATAGAATCAACTCAAATGTCCATCAATGATAGACTGGATATAGAAAATGTGGTACATATACACCATGGAATACTATGCAGACATAAAATAGAAACCAAACACCACATGGTATCGCTTATAAGTGGGGGCGGAATGATGAGAACACGTGGACACATGGTGGGGAACAACTCATACTGGGCCCCATGGGGTAGGGGTAGGGGGAGGGGAAGAATCAGGAAGAATAGCTAATGGATGCTGGGCTTAATACCTAGGTGACGGGATAATATGTGCAACAAACCACTATGACACATATTTACCTATGTAACAAACCTGCATATTCTGCACATGTGCTTCTGAACTTAAAATTAAAATTGAAGATGAAAGAAGGAAAATAAATGGTTTTGACAGAATGGCTAAATACATACAACTGACATATCTTAGAATTATTAAAATGTTGACTATAATCTTAGAAGTGACATTATGAAAAATTTATTCAAATTGGTTGAGACATGAACACAGTCACAAAGACTGACTGAAAAATGACACAATGTTTAACGATAAATGGCACTGTGTCAAAGTGTCAAATTTATGTGAAGGTCTCCATTTGAGAGCCCACAGAATCTGTAATATTTTCAGATATACTGAAAATTTTCATGTGATGCAGAAGAGAATAAACAAAAATAATTACAAAGAAATAAACTGCTAACTTTGTGGTTTTTAGTATACTAAAAATTCACCAATCATTTGGATATATTGAGGGTTGTATTATTTTATTTACCAGTTTTCTCTTTCTTATCTTCATCTTCTTAGACACTTAAACACATCAGCAAACTCTTCACCAATTTAAATTTTCATTAAAATGTACAAAGAGAATGTGACAATAACTTGACCTCACAACTTATGTTTTTACACTTAAATGATAACATTGATTTAAAAGTACTATGCTTTGTATTCTTTTCATTCATTTTGTATTAGTGGGTAGGAGAAGAAACATATCACAGAACAAATATGTTATTATAAACCTACAGTTATGTTTATAAAATATACTATCCTTGAATATTTATAAATTAGTTATTATATCTAAAATCTATGACTATTAGCAAAATAACAATCTAAAAGAAAAAAAGCTCAAGTTATTCATTAGCAAAAAATTGTTAAGAAACAAAAGGATGTTCCCTTTGTTCTTCCTAATATTATTTTTCTTTTACATTTTTTATTTAAAAATATTACTGGAAATAAGTTTCTTGCATTTTTCAAAGAGGGTTTTTTTTTTTAACTCTCTCTCAAACTCTCGTATTTTTTCGATTTCATGATTTCTGTCCTAATTTTTATATCTTTTTTACACCTCAGCTAGTTAATTCAGATTTATCTTGTTGTACTTTTATTGACTTCCTCTGTAGAATATACTATACCTTTATTTTAATATAGAATTTATAAAAATAAATTTAAATTATCAGTAATATCTCTAATTACTACTCTAGCTTTATTCCACCTGCTTTGACACATAGTATTAATGTCATTCAGTTTTAATTTTTTTTTTTTTGAGACGGAGTCTCACTCTTCCGCCGAGACTGGAGTGCAGTGGCGCGATCTCAGTTCACTGCAACGTCCGCCTCCTGGGTTCAAGCCATTCTCTTGTCTCAGCCTTCCAAGTAGCTGGGATTACAGTTGTGCGCCACCACACCCAGCTAATTTTTGTATTCTTAGTAGAGACGGGGTTTCACCATGTTGGTCAGACTGGTCTCAAACTCTTGACCTCTTGATCTGCCCTCCTCGGTCTCCCAAAGTGCTGGGATGCAGGTGTGAGCCACCATGCCTGGCCTCAGTTTTAAATTTATAAAAATTTTTATCAGCTTAAGGAGATTTTGGGCTGAGACGATGGGGTTTTCTTTTTTTTTTTTTTATTTATTTATTTTTTTTATTATACTTTAAGTTTTAGGGTACATGTGCACATTGTGCAGGTTAGTTACATATGTATACATGTGCCATGCTGGTGCGCTGCACCCACTAACTCGTCATCTAGCATTAGGTATATCTCCCAATGCTATACGATGGGGTTTTCTAGATAAACAATCATGTCATCTGCAAACAGGGACAATTTGACTTCCTCTTTTCCTAATTGAATACCCTTTATTTCCTTCTCCTGCCTGATTGCCCTGGCCAGAACTTCCAACACTATGTTGAATAGGAGCGGTGAGAGAGGGCATCCCTGTCTTGTGCCAGTTTTCATAGGGAATGCTTCCAGTTTTTGCCCATTCAGTATGATATTGGCTGTGGGTTTGTCATAGATAGCTCTTATTATTTTGAAATACGTCCCATCAATACCTAATTTATTGAGAGTTTTTAGCATGAAGGGTTGTTGAATTTTGTCAAAGGCTTTTTCTGCATCTATTGAGATAATCATGTGGTTTTTGTCTTTGGCTCTGTTTATATGCTGGATTACATTTATTGATTTGCCTATATTGAACCAGCCTTGCATCCCAGGGATGAAGCCCACTTGATCATGGTGGATAAGCTTTTTGATGTGCTGCTGGATTCGGTTTGCCAGTATTTTACTGAGGATTTTTGCATCAATGTTCATCAAGGATATTGGTCTAAAATTCTCTTTTTTGGTTGTGTCTCTGCCCTGCTTTGGTATCAGAATGATGCTGGCCTCATAAAATGAGTTAGGGAGGATTCCCTCTTTTTCTATTGATTGGAATAGTTTCAGAAGGAATGGTACCAGTTCCTCCTTGTACCTCTGGTAGAATTCGGCTGTGAATCCATCTGGTCCTGGACTCTTTTTGGTTGGTAAACTATTGATTATTGCCACAATTTCAGCTCCTGTTATTGGTCTATTCAGAGATTCAACTTCTTCCTGGTTTAGTCTTGGGAGAGTGTATGTGTCGAGGAATTTATCCATTTCTTCTAGATTTTCTAGTTTATTTGCGTAGAGGTGTTTGTAGTATTCTCTGATGGTAGTTTGTATTTCTGTGGGATCGGTGGTGATATCCCCTTTATCATTTTTTATTGCATCTATTTGATTCTTCTCTCTTTTTTTCTTTATTATTCTTGCTAGCGGTCTATCAATTTTGTTGATCCTTTCAAAAAACCAGCTCCTGGATTCATTGATTTTTTGAAGGGTTTTTTGTGTCTCTATTTCCTTCAGTTCTGCTCTGATTTTAGTTATTTCTTGCCTTCTGCTAGCTTTTGAATGTGTTTGCTCTTGCTTTTCTAGTTCTTTTAATTGTGATGTTAGGGTGTCAATTTTGGATCTTTCCTGCTTTCTCTTGTGGGCATTTAGTGCTATAAATTTCCCTCTACACACTGCTTTGAATGCGTCCCAGAGATTCTGGTATGTTGCGCCTTTGTTCTCGTTGGTTTCAAAGAACATCTTTATATCTGCCTTCATTTTGTTATGTACCCAGTAGTCAATCAGGAGCAGGTTGTTCAGTTTCCATGTAGTCGAGCGGCTTTGAGTGAGATTCTTAATCCTGAGTGCTAGTTTGATTGCACTGTGGTCTGAGAGATAGTTTGTTATAATTTCTGTTCTTTTACATTTGCTGAGGAGATTCAGCAAAGTCTCAGGATACAAAATCAATGTACAAAAATCACAAGCATTCCTATACACCAACAACAGACAAACAGAGAGCCAAATCATGAGTGAACTCCCATTCACAATTGCTTCAAAGAGAATAAAATACCTAGGAATCCAACTTACAAGGGATGTGAAGGACCTCTTCAAGGAGAACTACAAACCACTGCTCAAGGAAATAAAAGAGGATACAAACAAATGGAAGAACATTCCATGCTCATGGGTAGGAAGAATCAATATCGTGAAAATGGCCATACTGCCCAAGGTAATTTACAGATTCAATGCCATCCCCATCAAGCTACCAATGACTTTCTTCACAGAATTGGAAAAAACTACTTTAAAGTTCATATGGAACCAAAAAAGAGCCCGCATCGCCAAGTCAATCCTAAGCCAAAAGAACAAAGCTGGAGGCATCACACTACCTGACTTCAAACTATACTACAAGGCTACAGTAACCAAAACAGCATGGTACTGGTACCAAAACAGAGATATAGATCAATGGAACAGAACAGAGCCCTCAGAAATAACGCTGCTTACCTACAACTATCTGATCTTTGACAAACCTGAGAAAAACAAGCAATGGGGAAAGGATTCCCTATTTAATAAATGGTGCTGGGAAAACTGGCTAGCCATATGGAGAAAGCTGAAACTGGATCCCTTCCTTACACCTTATACAAAAATCAATTCAAGATGGATTAAAGATTTAAATGTTAGACCTAAAACCATAAAAACCCTAGAAGAAAACCTAGGCATTACCATTCAGGACATAGGCGTGGGCAAGGACTTCATGTCCAAAACACCAAAAGCAATGGCAACAAAAGCCAAAATTGACAAATGGGATCTAATTAAACTAAAGAGCTTCTGCACAGCAAAAGAAACTACCATCAGAGTGAACAGGCAACCTACAACATGGGAGAAAATTTTCGCAACCTACTCATCTGACAAAGGGCTAATATCCAGAATCTACAATGAACTCAAACAAATTTACAAGAAAAAAACAAACAACCCCATCAAAAAGTGGGCGAAGGACATGAACAGACACTTCTCAAAAGAAGACATTTATGCAGCCAAAAAACACATGAAAAAATGCTCATCATCACTGGCCATCAGAGAAATGCAAATCAAAACCACTATGAGATATCATCTCACACCAGTTAGAATGGCAATCATTAAAAAGTCAGGAAATAACAGGTGCTGGAGAGGATGTGGAGAAATAGGAACACTTTTACACTGTTGGTGGGACTGTAAACTAGTTCAACCATTGTGGAAGTCAGTGTGGCAATTCCTCAGGGATCTAGAACTAGAAATACCATTTGACCCAGCCATCCCATTACTGGGTATATACCCAAATGACTATAAATCATGCTGCTATAAAGACATATGCACACGTATGTTTATTGCGGCATTATTCACAATAGCAAAGACTTGGAACCAACCCAAATGTCCAACAATGATAGACTGAATTAAGAAAATGTGGCACATATACACCATGGAATACTATGCAGCCATAAAAAATGATGAGTTCAGGTCCTTTGTAGGGACATGGATGAAATTGGAAACCATCATTCTCAGTAAACTATCGCAAGAACAAAAAACCAAACACCGCATATTCTCACTCATAGGTGGGAATTGAACAATGAGATCACACGGACACAGGAAGGGGAATATCACACTCTGGGGACTGTGGTGGGGAGGGGGGAGGTGGGAGGGATAGCATTGGGAGATATACCTAATGCTAGATGACGAGTTAGTGGGTGCAGCGCACCAGCATGGCACATGTATACATATGTAACTAACCTGCACAATGTGCACATGTACCCTAAAACTTAAAGTATAATTAAAAAAAAAAAATTTTAGTGCGATTCCCTTTCTATGCCTAAATAATATTGAGCTTCATTTAAAAATAAAAAAAAACGTGTATTATATATATATACATATATAATTTCTAATTTGGTTAAAATATTGTTTTCAAAAATAGCATGTGTTTTACTGATATTATTCTTTAAAGTTTATTGAAACTTCTTTGTGTCTGTATTGTCAAATTAATTAAAGGTTTTTATGTACATGATACGGTTTGGCTGTGTCCCCAGCCAAATCTTATCTCAAATTTTAATCTGAATTGTAATCCCCACATGTTGGGGGAGGGACCTGGAGAGAGGTGACTGGATCATGGGGGTGAATTCCCCCATGCTGTTATCATGATAGTGAGTGAGTTCTCACGAGATCTGATGGTTTTATAAGGGATTCTTCCTCCTTTTTGCACTCTCTCTCTCTCTCTCACACCTGCCGCCATGTAAGAAGTGCCTGCTTCCCCTTCTGCTATGATGGTAAGTTTCCCGAGGCTTCCCCAGCCATGTGGAACGGTCAGTTAATTAAACCTCTTTTCTTTGCAAATTACCCAGTCTTTGGCAGTTCTTTATACCAGTGTAGCAGTGTGAGAACGGACTAATACAGGAAACACAACAATGCGCTTTTTAAATTTTGTATAAATGTGTATTCATTTAGTTTGTTAACTTTTTATTTCCATAATCTTGATTACTAACATTTTCTGCTTGACCTATACATAGCTATTTGTTAATATTTTCATAATTAATTTCATTAATGATTAATGCAATAACATATTTATTTAATTGATTTACCGTTATGTATTTATTTCCTTTTTCTTTTTAAGTTTCAATGTATTCCTTTTGTTCCCATTGTTAGTTTAAAATTTTACGATGGCAAGAAAAGAAGTGGAATGGGCTTGTAATCTTTCTTTTGAACAGGAACAGCTGAGGAGTAAAAAGTGACTCAGTCAAATCCCTTTTAAACATATTAATAACCAGACCTTTTCTAAAAATACTTAGAATGCTTACTAGAAAAATACTCATGCATATATCTTGCCTATGAATTGTGAGCACGATGTACCTGTTCTCTCTAGGCCACTTATTGTAAACACAACAAAGCAAAACAAAACTTCGATTCATAAATGTGTAGGGGTTTATGATGGTTGGATGGAAAATGAATGAAAATAATGTAAGCTTTATAAGCAATGGAATATAAAATAAATATGATCCATACTCAAATGGTACCCTTTATAAGCGATGGCTCCACATGAATTGGTTTGAATGAACCTTGCATGTCGAATCCAATTTGAAATGAATTCCAATTTTGAACCAGGGTCTCTGGGAATCAGATTTGACAATCTGACCTTTTGTGTTACTACATACCCTTATTAACATTTTTGGTAAAATGTATTTTCCAAATATACTTTATAATATAATACAGCATATGCTTTTCAACTATGATAGGAACATTTCAAAAACAAATCTTCCTTTCCAGTTGGATGCTTCCTCAACAAGGCAGTTTAATGTATTTTACTTTCTTACTCTCCAACCTATTCACCTCCCGGCCACTCTCTCCTCCTTCCACCAATATGTTTTGTGTAATTGATTTAAATATTTGGTGTTAGAAAATATTTGAGACTTATTACACATATCTAATCATATTTAAATTATTTGAAACAATAAAAATGTGCAATGTATTTCCACTTGTTTTTTTACAATTTTCCTTTATCTCAATCTTTTGTTTAGAATATGTTAGAATATATAGTTCTTTCAAATACAGGAGGGGAGTACTGTTGGTATTTTTACATGCCTTCATTTTTTTTTGACTTGACAGAGAAATTATTTCAAGATTGGCTATTGCTTTCAGAATTCTACTCCCCTAACCTATTATATCATAATTTATTTGTTCACATTGATGAAAATAAGAAATCCAATTTCAACAGGATTTTCTTTCTTCTAAATCTATCATTTTTCTTTTGTCTAGAATATTTTACATTCTTAAAGTATTTCTTAATGCTTAAATTTATAATTTTTACTAAGATATTGATGTGTGGGTGTTTAATAACTTACTATAGGATTCTAGAAAGCTATAAAATCTGCAAATCAAGCCATTCTTCATCTCAGATAAATATTCTATTGTTTGCAGATAGTTATTTTCATCATGTTTTGTTTTTCTTTGAGAATTCCTATTATTTGCATTATAGATCAGATCCATCTTCCAAGTCTTTCACATAATTTTCTATTTTTCTCAATATTACCAAATATTTTTTTTCTGTTTTTATTCTAATTGGGAATCCAGCAGTTCCATTACTCAGTATATAGGCAGCTTTTCTGGTCAATATTGACAAGTATTTTTATGTTTTATTTAAAATTTTCTCAGAGGTCTAATACAAATTTTATAGATTTCATATTTTCTACTTCCTTCAATATAATTATCTACTACTCCTTAATAAATACTCACTATGACGTTCTTTTCATCAAATTTGTGACTAATTTTAAGAGAGTTGTTATTTTATGGTATCTCAGTGTTTGCAAAGATGTAGGTATTAAAATCTTCCTAATCAAAATTGTAAGTGTTCAAAAACAAAAACACAGTTTCTAGTTTTCTGTGCTTATTAAGAAATTTGTATCCTGTTTTGAGAAATAAATCTGTTGTGCATTTAGCTCCCTAGAGTCTTAGATTCATTATTCCAATCAAGAAGTTTGGGCACAAATTCTTCTAACAGAAAGCTGCTATACAAGTGAAGCCAGAAGATCTGGATGACTTTTCTAGGCACACAGAAGGCAACTTAATTCTTCTTTTGGCCTTTGGAAGACTTATGTGTATTGAAAACTTAAAAAAAAAAACTATATTTTCTTATCAGAGCTGAGAAGCAAAATAATAAAACCCAAAAAATATTTAGCCTCTTGCATGGCATTAAGAAGAAATATGCTTCATATGTCTTCTCTGTCCTTGAGAGTCTGCAGAATGTGGTGCTGAAATAATATGGACTTTAGATTGAGATATTGAAGATTATGAGGATTCTGTTTTGCCCTGCATGGGTTTTGAGTATACATTTTTGCCTTCTTTCCATACTGTCCCTTTGGCTGCATAGATTTCAAGCCTTTCAAATATCTTAATAGAGAGAGTGATTGAAAGATTGAAGAAGGCCTCTTTTGTATAGTAGTCATTTAACTCCTAAATATCAAGCGAGATGGGATTTTTTGGCTCTTTAAAGTCTGTATTATAGCTCTCCTGCCTCTAATGTAGCCCAAGAAAACAATAAGTGTCCTGAAGAGAAAGCTTGCCAGGTTTTTGGGCCTCTTCATATTTCTCATATGTTAGACTATGTGACAAATCTGTTATTTTTGCCTTTCCTTTTTATAATACAATATGCCTTTTTCTTATCTCTAGCTAATTTTAAATTATTTTCTTTATTTCTTTTTTAAAAAAAAAAAGATTAGGTGTGTTAAGGAATAAATTTTCCTCCATCACAAGCTTAAATGTTGACTTCTAACTCTCAGTACCCTAGAAGGTGACCTTATTTGGAGACAATATCTTTAAGCAGGTAATTAAATTCAAATGAGGACATCAGGATGGGTGTAATCCAATATGACTAGTGTTCCTATAAGAAGAGAAAACTGAGACCAAGACCCCACGTACAGGGAATAGACAATGTGAAGACACAGGGAGAAAATGCCCATCTGCAAGCCTGGATCAGAGTCTCATCACAGCCCTCAGAAAAGGAACCAATCCTGCTGTAACTTCATTGTTGGGTTTCTAGTGTTCAGAACTGTGAGAAGACAAATTTTTTTAAAGCCACCCAGTCTGTGGTATTTTGTTATGACAGTTCTCACAAATTAATACAAAGTATTTTGATGCAATTTTCTTCCGGTGTATTTTGCATGAGTTTTGTTAAGTGTCTTGGATATTTGTTTGTATTTTTCACCAAATTTGGAAATATTTGGCCATTGCTTTTTTTTTTTTTCAATATGTTTGTCCTTACTGGCATGTAAGGATCTTGGGAGTTGTTATAGAATGAATGGTTTTGTCACCCTTCAAATTCATATATATCAGCCTAATCTCCGATGTGATGGCATTTGAAAGTGGGGCCTTTGGAAAATAATTAAGACATGTGAGTGGAGCTCTCCTCAATGGAGTTAGTGCTTTTATAAGAGATAGATGAGAGATGAACTCTGCCTTGGTTACTTAAAGATATAGGCAGAAGGCTGCTGTGTACAAGCAAGGAAGCAGGTCTTCACCAGACCCTAGATCTGTTGACACTTTGATCTTGAATTTTTTAGCCTCTAGAACTGAGAGAAATAAGTGTTTGTTGTTCTTAAGCTACCTAGTCTATGATTTCTTTTAATAGTGATACAAATTGACTGAGATAGAAATTGTCACTCCAGTCTTCACTAGAAGAGAAAAGCTAACTGAATTGAAAACGTTGACTCTTCTTAGAGTCATGAGTATGGAGCTCACAGGGAAAACAGCTGCCTCCAAAAATGGAGACACAAACAGGCAGATAGGGAGAATCACGCCTCACTGGAGCTTGGAAAAAGAAACCTTCATTGGAATTATAACAGAGTAGGAAAACTTAAAGTATTGCTGAGGGTCAGTGTGTTAGGCTGTTTTTGTTTTGCTATAAAGAAATACCTGAGATTGGGTAATTTATAAAGAAAAGAGGTTGGCTTATGGTTCTGCAGACAGTACAAGAAGTGTGGTGCCAGCATCTACTTCTGGTGAAGAACTCAGAAAGTCCAATCATGGCAGAAGGCAAGGGGAGTCAGTCTGTCACATGGTGAGAGTGGGAGCAAGAAGTGGGGAGGTGCCATACACATTTAAACAGCCAGGTCTCACATAAACTCAGAGTGAGAATTCACTTATCACCAAGGGGATGGTGCTAAACCATTCATGAGAAATCCACCCCCATGATTCAATCACCTCCCATCAGGCCCCACCTCCAACACTGAGGATTACATTTCAACATAAGATTTAGAGAAGACAAGCTTCCAGACTACACACTCAGTGTAGACAAGTTTGAGTATTGAAAATTCCCAGACTCTGCAGTATTGGAGAATTCCCTTGCAGTTGTGAGTTCTACCTGCAGAAGCCCTACGTGTTCCCACAGTGAAGATCAGGAAAAAAATCCTCTCCTGCTTCCAATTACCAGAGAGAAAAGGTAGCCATTTTGGAATATGCCCTTAGTGTTATATTTTATTCTCCTTAAGATGGCCAGCCCTCAAAGGGAACTATTTATGAGTGCAAATTGGCTTGGGCTTTATCAGTATGTGACTTGGGGGAAGGAAAAACCCCAACTACAACCCTCTCCTTTTTGTCTCACTTAAGGAGGCATGGAGTACAAAACTGAGAAACACTTGTGAAGGTCATAGTCTAGGGACACAGGCTCCCTGGAAGACTGAGGACTAATGATAGAATTATGAAATGCTTCCCCATCCCTTAACCTTACCCCAACATCATTAGGGTACCTGTATAATAATTGGGATTATGCACTGGGCATGGTGGCTCATGCCTGTAATCCCAGCACTTTGGGAGGCTGAGGTGGGTGGTTCATGATGTCAAGAGATCAAGACTATCCTGGCCAATGTGGTGAAACCCCATCTCTACTAAAAATACAAAAATTAGCTGGTTGTGGCGGTGCACACCTGTAGTCCCAGCTACTCAGGAGGCTGAGGCAGGAGGATTGCTTGAACCTGACGCAGGAGGCAGAGGTTGCAGTGAGCTAAGATTGTGCCACTGCACTCCAGCCTGGTGACAGAACGAGACTCTGTCTCAAAAAAAAAAAATAAATAAATAAACAGGATTATGACTAAAATAACACATCTCAGATTTTATTTAAGAAGTCTTTAGGGAAATCCAAAGACAACAAGAGGGGACAAAATAAGACATTAGAGGACATTTTAGCTTCTGATGCTTGCAGCTATAACAATCAGTAAACAGCCTAACTCCTAGCCAGATAAATGTAAAAATTCACATTAAGGCTGATTTACTTTAATTACTTTACCCAGTCTTTCAAATTTCAAATTCAGCTTTCAAAAAATGGCAGAACATGCTAAAAGACAAAATACACACTTGGAAGATACAGAAATAATATCAGAATCAGATTTGAATATGGCAGAAATATTGAAGTTATTAGACCTCAAACATAAAATACATATGATTAATATGTTTAGAGCTGATGAATAAAGTGGACAACAAGCAAGAACATATGGGTAATTTAAACATAAAGACGGAATCTCTAAAAAGGAGTCAAAAGGCGTGCAGGAAAGCAAAAGCAGAGTAATAGAAATGAAGAAGGCCTTTAATGGGCTCCTCAATGTGCTAGATAATGTGAAGTGAAGAATCAGTGAGCTTAAAGAAATGTCAACACAAATTTTCCAACACTGAAACTCAGAGAAAACAAAAACAAAAACAAAAACAAAACAGGAAAAAGATGAAACAGAATATCCAAGAACACGAACAAGATGAAACAGAATATCCGAGAACAATGTGGCAATTAGAAAATATGTAAATATATGTAATGGGAATACCAGAAGGAGGAGAAAGAAGATAACAGAAGAAACATTTGAACAATAGTGACTTCGAAATTTTCAAAATTAATAATAGAAACCAAGGCACAAATTCAGAAAACTCAGAGAATGCAAAACAGAATAAACACACACACACACACAAATCTACATTTAGGCATATCGTATTCAACCTTAAAAAATAAGTGAATAAAAACATTTCAAAGACAAGCAAAAAATCTTGACAGATGCCAGCGGGGAGAAAACAAGCAAACATACATACAATTCTGCTTTACAGAGAAATAAAAATTATTATTACATGAGAAATCTCTTCAGAAACCATGCAAGCAAGAAGAGAGTGGAGTAAAATATTCAAAGAAAAAAATGTTTTTGGTATTCTCTTGCATTTATCTCCTTTGAGGACTGTAATTACACATATATTTGGTTACCTGACGTTTTCTGCAAATTCATGGATGCTTTATAAAAATATTTAATTATTTTTTCTGTGTTTTATTTTGCACATTTTCTGCTACTATATGTATTAGTCTTTATATTTGGCCAGTTTCTATGTATGGATTGTTTCTATTGATATATTTACTGATCTTTTCCTTCTGCAATTTCTTCTGAAATGCTCATTTTTTCTTTTAGCTCAAGAGTCAGTAAATTACAGCCAGCACCCAAGACCAAAATAATACTACTTTTGTGAATACATTTATACTTAAATATAGCCTTACCTATTCATTAACATATTATTTATGGCTGCTTTCACATTATAATTTCAATAAAACTATGGCCAACAAACTTAAAATATTTACTATACAGCTTTAAAACAACTTTCCTGACCCTCATTCTAGTTAAACTTTTAGAATAGAGTAGTAATGGCTATTTTAATTTCCTCTCTTTTTTTTCTTTTCTTTTTTTTTTTTTTTTTTTTGAGAGACGGAGTCTCTCTCTGTCACCCAGGCTGGAGCGCAGTGGCATGATCTCGGCTCACTGCAAGCTCCGCCTCCCAAGTTCACACCATTCTCCTGCCTCAGCCTTCCAAGTAGCTGGGACTACAG
This sequence comes from Pan paniscus, assembly GCF_029289425.2. Classification (NCBI taxonomy): domain Eukaryota; kingdom Metazoa; phylum Chordata; class Mammalia; order Primates; family Hominidae; genus Pan; species Pan paniscus. Next base: position 44,044,522 of record NC_073264.2, on the reverse strand, counting down.
GCGCCCGCCACCACGCCCAGCAAAGTTTTTGTATTTTTTAGTAGAGACGGGGTTTCACCGTGTTAGCCAGGATGGTCTCGATCTCCTGACCTTGTGATTCACCCGCCTTGGCCTCCCAAAGTGCTGGGATTACAGACGTGAGCCACCACGCCCAGCCTCCTCTCCCTTAAATATATAACCAGTCATTTTGGATTCCATTTTGATTGATTGACTTTTCTCCTCATTATGTGTTGTATTTCCCTGCTTCCTTGTATGTCTGAAAATTTTTCATTAAATATCAGACATTGTGAGTTTATTGAATATCAGACCTTGTAAAGTACAGGATCCTTTTGCCTTTAAAATATTCTGTAAAACTCTGTTCTGGGACATAATTAGATTACTTAGACACAGTTGATGTGTTCAGTTATTTTAAGCTTTTCTTTTTTGGTGGGAACAGAGTGTGATTTATAGTAGGTTAATTTTTTCCACAATTGAGGCAAGAATCTTGTTATTCTAACTGACTTACCATAGACTATGAGATTTTCTCATCTGGCTTTTGCTAACAAACATTTTCCAGGCCCTTATCTAAGCTCCAGGACCTGAAATTTTATTCCCACTTTGGCTCTTTTCTTGATTCAAGTAGTTTCTTTACAAGCATATTGAAGACTCAACTGAATATTCAAGAGTGACCTTCTGAAATTGTACTAATAAAATTAATAAAATTAGTTGCCAGGTGTTTTTAACAAAAGCGTAAGCTTAGGACAGATTTACAGCTCAACATTAACCATTAATCAGCTTGTCTTTTAGCCCAATTCCTTATATTTCTTTACTGCTTCTAAATCACATAGCTCAAGGTACAAACTTCCTGTAATTGTTTCTATACACATCTTTAAGGTTGAGAAACATTATGTTTTTCATTTAAGATAATTTTTAGAGTCTGCATTCTGGTGAAACAACCAATCATAGGGATGTAGAAACTAAACTATTTGGTTGAAGAGTTGAAGACAATTTCCACATCCTTATGATTTCATACCCTGGATCTGCCTAATCAGTAACCTCAACTCTCCAGCCCTATGCTTGCCATCATTCCCTTAAAAACCCTAGGTCAGTACACCTTGTGTAGATAGATTTAAGTGTTCCTATAATCTCCTCTTTTGGCTTCCACAAAATTATTAAACTCTTTCTCTGCTGCAACTCCTGATGTGTTGGTGTGTAGGTATGTGTATCATTCTGTTTTCACACTGCTATAAAGATATTACCTGAGACTGGGTAATTTATGAAAAAAGAGGTTTAATTGACTTACAGCTCTGCATGGCTGGGGAGTCCTCATGGTAGAAGGCAAAGGAGAAGTAAGACACATCTTACATGGTGTCAGGAGAGACTCAAACTCAGCATCTTGAGCTTAGAAATTCAGTACAAGGATTTCATAATATAATTGGAAGTATTAACATGAGAATAGACCAAGCTGAGGAAAGAATTTCAGACCTCAAAGATGTAAAAAGATCAAATCTATGACTCAAAGGCCTTCCTAAGAAGGAATAGTAAATGTAAATAAACCACTTGGAAAAAAAGTTTCAGGATATAATACATGAAAAATTTCCTAATTGAACCAGAGAGGTGGATTTGCAAATGAAATACAGCCTGATACTATATAAGACAACTATCCCAAGGCATACAGTTACCAGATGCACCAAGGTCAATGCACAATTAAAAAAAATCTTTTTAATTTTATTTTATTTTATTTTTGAGACGGAGTCTCACTCTGTCGCCCAGGCTGGAGTGCAGTGGTGCAATCTTGGCTCACTGCAAGTTCCACCTCCTGGGTTCACGCCATTCTCCTGCCTCAGCCTCCCGAGTAGCTGGGAATACAGGCACCCACCACCACGCCCGGCTAATTTTTTGTATTTTTAGTAGAGACGGGGTTTCACCGTGTTAGCCAGGATGGTCTTGATCTCTTGACCTCATGATCCGCCTGCCTCGGCCTCCTAAAGTGCTGGGATTACAGGTGTGAGCCACTGCGTCTGGCCAAAAAAAATCTTGAAAGCAGCTAGAAAGAAGGGGCAGGTTACCTACAGAGGAAAACTCATTAGGAGCAGATGTCTCAGCAGAAATCTTACAAGCCAGAAGACATTGGGGGGCCTATTTTCTGTATCCTTAAAGAAAAGAAATTTTAACCAAGAGTTTTATATCCTGCCAAACTAAGCTACATAGGTGGAGGAAAAATAAAATCCTTTGACAAGCAAATGCTGAAGGAATATGTTTAAACTAGACCAGCCATAGCAGAAGTCCTTAAAGGAATACTAAACAGGGATTCAAAGGAATTACACCCATTACCACAAAAGCACACTTAAGCACAGAGCCCACAGACGCTATAAAGCAACTAAACAAATTTATGTAACAGCCAGCTAATAACACCATGATCGGATCAATATCACACATATCAGTACTAACCTTTAACGTAAATTGGCAAAATGCCCCACTTGAAGACACAGAATGGAAGGCTGAATAAAGAGACAAGACTCTACTATATATTGTCATCAAGAGATCCATCTCATATGTAACAATACAAGACCCTCAAAGTAAAAGGGTGGAGTAAAATCTACCATGCAAGCAGAAACAAAAAGAGCAGGAGTCTATATCCTTATATCAGATAGGACAGACTTTAAACCAATACAAATTAAAGACAATAGAGGTCATTTCATAATCATAAAGGGTGCAATCCAAGAAGAAGAATTAACTATCCTAAATATATACTCATTCAACATTGGTGCACCCAGATTTATAAAACATGTTCTTTTGGCCTATGAAAAGATTTCCTTGACCACACAATAATAGTGGGTCACCCCAACACCACACTAACAGCATTAGACAAATCAATGAGGTAGATTTAACACTTGACCGATTGGACCTAATAAAAATTTACCAAACATTTCACCCTACCACCAAAGAATATGCATTGTTCTCATGTGCAGGATGGAACATTCTTCTAATAGTGACCACATGCTCAGTAATAAAACCATCTTGATATTTTCAAAAAATCGTACCAAGCACTCTCAGACCACAGTGCAATAAAATACCAAGAAGACCACTCAAAACTACAGAAACCCATGGAAATTGAACAAATTACTCCTGAATAACTTCTGGGTAAATATTGAAATTAAGGCAGAAATTTAAAAACAATGAAATTAATAGAAATAGGGACACAACTTACCAAAATCTCTATGGTGCAGAAAAAGCAGTATTAAAAGGAAAGTTTATAGCCATATAATGTCTTCATCAAGAAGTTGGAAAGTCTGACATTAACAATCTTACTTTCCACCTAAAGAACTAAAGAAAAAAAAGGAACAAACCAACCCCAAAGCTGGAAGAAGAAAGGAAATAACTAAGATTTGAGAATAATTGAATGAAATTGAAATGTAAAAGTTTATACAAAAGATCAATGAAATGAAGAGTTGGCTTTTGAAAAATAAGATTGATTGGCTGCTAGCTAGATTAACAAAGAAAAAGAAGGAAATCCAAATAATCACAATCACAAATGACAAAGGTGATATTAACAGTGATCCTACAAAAATATGAAAGATTCTCAAAGACTACTATGAAAAACTCTGTGAACAAATTAGAAAATTTAGTGGAAATGAATAAAGTCCTGGAAGCATACAGTCTGCCAGGATTGAATCAGGAAGAGATTGAAACTGAACAGACAAACATGAACTGCTGAAATTGAATTATTAATAAAGAATCAGATGGATTCATAGATGAGATGAATTCTACCAGATTTACAAAGAGCTGATACCCATCCTACTAATATTATTCCAATAAATCGAGGAGAGGCTCCCTCTTAACTCATTCTATGAAGCTAGCCTCAGCCTTTTACCATATCTGGCAGACACAGAATGAAGAAAATAAACTTTAGAACAATATCATTCATGACACAAAAATCCTAAATAAAATACTAACACATTGAATCCAGCGGCATATCAAAAAGCTAATACACCATAATCAAGTAGTCTTTGTTCCTCCGATGCAAGTCTTGTTCAACATATTTAAATCCATATATGTGATTCACCACATAAACAAAAGAAAAAGCAAAAACCATATGATTATCTCTATAGACACAGAGAAAGCATTCGATAAGTTCCAACATCTCTTAATGATAAAAAACTTCAAAGGACTAGGCATCAAAAACAATACCTCAAAACCATAAGAGCCAGCTTGGACAAACCCACAGCGAACAACACAATGAAAGAGCAAAAGCTTAAGAAGTTTCCCTTGAGAAATAGAACAAGATAAAGATGTCTACTCTAACCACTTCTATTCAACAAAATACTGGAAGTCCTGGCCCAGCCAATCAGGCCAGAACAAGTAATAAAAGGCATCAACATAGAAAACTCAAGTATATCTCTTCATTTACTATATGCTTCTATACCAAGAACATCCTAAAGACTCTGCTAAAAGGCTCCTAAAATTTATAGACAACTTCAGTAAACTTTCAGGACCCTTGCTGGGTGTGGTGGCTCATGCCTGTGATCCTAGCACTTTGAGAAGTGGTGGCGGGCAGATCGCTTGAGCTCAGGAGTTGGAGACCAACCTGGGCAACATGGCAAAACACCATCTCTACCAAAAACACAAAAATTTTCCGAGTGTGGTGGTACAATCCTGTGGTCCCATCTACTTGGGAGGCTGAGTTGGGAGAATGGCTTGAGGCCGTGAGGCGGAGGTTGCAGTGAGTGGAGATAGCACCTCTGCACTCTGGCCTGAGCGATAGAGCCAGGCCTTGTCTGAAAAAAATAAAAATAAAAAAATAAAGTTTCAGGACACAAAATCAATATACAAAAAGCAGTAGCATTTCTATACACCTATAACATCCAGGCTGAGAGTGAAATCAAGAACACAACCCCACTCATAATAGCCAAAATGAAAAAAAAGAATTGAAAATACCTAGGAGTACAGCTAACCAAGGAGATGAAAAACATCTCTACAAGATAAACTGCAAAACATCATTGAAGGAAATCACAGACAACACAAATAAATGGAAAAGCATTTGATGCTCATGGATTGGAACAATCAATATTGTTAAAATGGCCATGCAACCTAAAGCAATTTTCAGATTCCATGCCATTTCTATGAAACCAACGACATGATTCCTTACAGAATTAGAAAAAAACTTATCTAAAATTTATGTGGAACTAAAAAGGAGCCTGAAGGGCCAAAACAATCCTAAATAAAAAGAATGAAGCTGGAGGCATCACTCTACCTGATTTCAAACTATATAAAACCATAATAACCAAAACAGGTGGTACTGCATCAAAAACAGACATATAGACCAATGGAACATTATGGAAAACTCAGAAATATCTGATCTTTGACAAGACCAAGAAAAACAGGCAATGAGGAAAGGAAGCCCTATTCAATAAATAGTGCTGGGATAATCGGCTAGTCATATGCAGAACATAAAACCTGGGCCCCTACTTTTCACCATATATGAAGATTAACTCAAAAGATTAAAGTGTAAATATTAAAGATTTAAGATTTCAAACTAGAAAAATCCTGAAAGACAACCTAGGAAATACTTTTCTTGACTTCAGTCTCAGCAAAGAATTTTGGCTATGTCCTCAAATGAATTTGAAACAAAAACAAAAATTGACAAGTGAGATCTTATTAAAATAAGGAACTTCTGCCTAGCAAAAGAAACTAATATCCAGAATCTATTAGGAACTTAAGCAAATCAACAAGCAAAGAACAAATGACCCCATTAAAAAATTGGCATTGATAGGTGCAGCAAATTACCATGCCACATGTATACCTATGTAACAAACCTGCACATTCTGCACATGTATCCCGGAACTTAAAGTAAAATTTAAAAAAATAACGGCAAAGAACATGAACAGACACTTCTTGATAAAAGACATACAATTGACCAACAAACAGGAAAAAATGCCAAGCATCACTAATCATCAGAGAAATGCAAATCAAAACTACAATGAGGCACCATCTAACATTCAGAATGGCTATTATTAAAAAGTCAAAAACAACAGATGCTGACAAGACTATGGAGAAAAGGAAATGCTTGTGTACTGTTGGTGGGAATGTAAATTGGTCCAACACTGTAGAAAGCAGTTTTGTGATCTCTCAAGGAACGTAAAGCAGTTACCATTTGACCCAACAATCCCATTACTGGGTTTATACATCCTCCAAAAAGAAATCATTCTATCAAAAAGACACATGTGTGCATATGTTTATTATTGCACTATTCCCAATAGCAAAGACTTGGAATCAACCCAGGTTCCCATCAATGGTTGATTGGATAAAAAAATGTGGTACATATACACCATAGGATCATCTATAAAAGGATGAAATCACATCCTTTGCAGCAACATCAGTGGAGCTAGAGGCCATCGACCTAACCAAATTAGTGCAGAAACGAAAAACCAAATACTGCATATTCTCACTTAAATTGGGAGCTAAGCATTGAGCACACATGGACACAAATAAGGAAACAGTAGATACTGTGGACTACCAGAGGGTGGAGGGAGGGTGTGTGGGTTAAAAAAATACCTATCTGATACTACAACCACTACCGGGGTAAGGGGATCCATATTACAAACCTCAATGTCATGCAATACTCAGTGTCATGCAATTAGTAATAAATATGTACATGTAATTTCTGTACCTAAAACAAAAACTAAATGTAAAAAAAGATTGCATTGCAAAAATTCCAAATTTCATAACTAAAAATATAATAACTTGTCTTCCTTTAAAAAATAACTTCAGATGTTGATACTGGTCGAAAATATTGATGATTTAATTAACATAAATATTGTGAATTATAATTTGATATAATTCTTGTGATGTTGTGCTCGTAAACTTTACTACAGATTTTGTACATAAGACAAACATTGAATTATAATATTCTGCAATTTTTTTATGTTTTAATAATATTTAAATAGTATTATTTTTTATTTTAATTCTATTCTGGTAGTTCTCTTACTTTGAATATGAGCATCAAAAAATGAAATAATTTTTAAATATTGGTACTTGTTAATTTATTACTCTCGATTTTTTTTGTCCAGCTAAAATACAGATGATTGAATTGCACATGTAAGTGTAAAGAGTATTTTGGCTATGTTTTATTTTCTCTATAGTTATTCATGAACTGAGAAAATGTAAAGTTAACTTTTTTGCATGTTCAAAAGTATTAAGTAATTTTATAAATATTTTTCTGCTTGTCAATTTTTTCATAAAACTTGAAGATTAACCTGTAATATCACAGATCAAAAGACAAAGTAGTGTATCTATATTGTGTTATTTTAAAGTTAAATTTATAAACCTAATATATAATATTTGTTTTTAATGAAAAATAAAATGTATATTTTAGTAATACCTATTATTTTCTCAGTCAAAAGAAATATTTACTAAAAAACAAAAAATAAATATGAAGAATATCAAAACTAGCAACTGGCATCACTTACAATACATTCTATTCTCAGGATAAGATATATCTTTCAAATGAGTGTAAGCTTTTAAAAACTTGTTTTTAATGTCCTCTATGAAAAACATGTTGCATTCCAACTTTGGTTCTGAAAAAATTTCAATTGCAGAATTACAAATAGATGAAAATATAAAATTATAATGGAAATGCTGACACAGCTTTAACTACAATGTTACAAATGTGGCACTAGAATAAGATAAACAGGTAATGAATCAGTTATATGTAGTTATAGGCAAAAAATATAAGTTTTTTAATGTCAAAAGATGATAAAATTATGATATTTACTCATACTTAAATGATATTACAGTTTGACTTATTTTAGTTTTCTCTATCTTCATTACCCATTCATTTATTTGACAGACTAAAAGATTATCACTTACGTGTAATCACAACTTGTTAGTTCTGGCTTATTATTCATTATGTATTCTTGTAATTAGTTCTTAAATTGTGTAAGCAATAATTATAGATCTTTAGACAATACACTTGGAAAGCAACTGTTATTAATACTTTTGTATGTAGTACATATTATAAAATGTTGAACCATTCAAAAAATGTAAAATATATATAAAATATTTCAAAACGAATATCGGTTGGAAATTGGAACTTTCTACATTTTTATATGGATAATGACATCTTTTATATTCTTATTATCTTTACAAATATATGTTGCAGCTCCTTCATATTGTATTTTATGTGACTAACTGCTTAAGGCACCATTTTTTTTCACAGAGTAAATATTGGTATTTCTTGTTATAAACAAAATCATAAGATGCTATTTTCTTTGAATTTTCCATACATATTTTATAGTGAGAATGTTAGGTTTTTAATCATAAACATATGAGGCTTTCACTTTCATTTTTTTGTTGGTTACACATAAGTCAAATATCTTAAGGGGAAATATATTATTAATAAAAGACAGAATATTAAGTACATAAATCAGTATTCAGTGGACTTACACTGTATATATTCTAAATGCATTTATGAAAATAAAGTATTGATTTTTAATAAAATATAGGCAATGAAAATGGTTTATTAGTTTATGTTTTGCAAAACATACATTTGTCTCAAGTGTAGCATTTAGAAACTAAAGCACTGTCTGTTAAATATCTGGAATGGCAGAACATAATTCAAATGATTTAATTCCAGAGACTGTAATGTAGACAATATTTCTACAGGTTTTAGCAGTTTAAAGGACTCATACATGGTGGTTAAATATCAGGCGTACGTTGTAGGCAACTGTTACCTTATGCCAGAGCAAGAGAGAAACAGTTAAAGCCATCAGAGAGCTGAAGCCAGAATAAGCTAGATAAAGTGCTGGCTAGAAGTGGATTACTTCATTGAATTTGATAAATCAAACTATTCTATAGACTAGATATATACTATTTCTTCTTTCTTTCACAATAGTAGACTGACACATACAGAGATTTAATTTTCTCAAATCACACTACTCAGAATTTATATAATTAAAATTTGAATCTGATGTACCATCTGACTTGTAGGAACTTTGCTTCATTGTCTAGCATAGCTTACCTAGTTACCTATAACCGAGGAGACAGTATGGAGGCTACAATATTTGTGATAAATAAAGATTTTAATAAAAATATAATTTGAAAATTTTGATTATGTTTTTATTATTTTTCTATCACATTTGCTTTTAATTTGCTTTTTGTGTGCACTGTCTTTTGCCTGAAATTTTCAAAATGATGTAATATTTTGAACTTTTTAAGTTTTATTCTCAATTCCATTAATGGAGAGTGTGATTAAGTAATATAATATTTTAGATAACAATTACCGATAAATTATTTGACTGAAATAAATCTTCAAATGATATAAAAAGGAGATGGGGAAGAAAAGTGATCTAATTTTTTGTATTAAATACAACACTATCTCAAATCTTTCTTACTTGCAAGCATAGAAATGAGCATAATAGTCTAACTTGCTGTTTTTCAATTGCAAATTTCTCATTTTTAAAAAGACAGTTTCTAGGACATTATACCCAGAGCTTCTAACTGTAAAACAGTAAGTAAAAAATACCAACTTTTCATCTTCTGAGATGTTAAAATGTTCTAAATTCCTTTGTTATTTATTGTAAAGCTTTCTCCTGTCTCTTTTAACTTACTTTGTCAAATGATTTCAGCAAATTTAGAAAATTGTGACTTAGTGATTCCATAGGCAGTTTCAGTATAGGCTGTTACTAGAAAGCAGGTGAAAAAATACAGGCGGTTATTAACTCCTTTTATACAACCTGTAGAGTTGTATAAAATATTACCAGAATTATTTACTAACCCTCAAACAATGGAGTATTTTGTAGTTCTAAGTATAAAATAAATACATATATCTTCATCCAGAGCAGGTGATATATAAAAATATCACATATTATATATGTATATATGTGATAGTAGTTCGTTTTCACACTGCTGTAAAGATACTACACAAGACTGGGTAATTTATAAACAAAGGAGATTTAATAGACTCACAGTTTCACATGGCTGGGGAGGCCTCAGACAGCTTATAATCATGGCAGAAGGGGAAGAAGGCACTTCTTACATGGCGGCAGGTGAGAGAGTGAGCAACTGATGGAGAAACTTGCCAAACACTTATAAAACCATTATCTCGTGAGAACTCACTATCACATGAACCGCATGGGGGAAGCTGCTCCCATGATGCAACCATCTCCCACCAGGTTCCTCCCTCAACACTGGGGGATTACGATTTGATATGAAATTTGGGTGGGGACACAGAGCCAAACCATACCATACGTATACATATACACATACATATACATATACACATACACATACATATACATATACATTGTTATACATATGCTCTATGCATATACTGTTGATATATACTTAAGATTATATACATATATGTATATATACAGATACACAAATCAGATGAACATAATTCATCATTTATTCATTAATAAACATTGACATTTTACACTGTATTCTAAATGGAATTACTTTTGGGAATTCTCAGTTATATGGAAGGATCCCTGAAAGACGTGTTTCTATTGAAAGTAAGTTTATAAAGATTGGGAATTCCTGGAGCTTGCTTTGTATTTTAAATCCCTATAATATTCCTTATTTCTCCCATTAAACAGTAGATTCAAAACTAGCCATGATATTATAGTCATTGTAATGAAACAAACCTTTAGTTATTTCAGTTCTTTTATTCTGTAAGTCTATTTGGAGATTTTATTTGCTTTCAAAATTGGAAACTGTGAGACAGAGTGTGGCTATCAATGAGTAATTTTTTTTTGTCTAGTAAGTTGTAAATTTTAGTTCATATATGAAATATTTTACTGAAATTTGATTTTGTATTTGAAACTCATTTTCTCTTTAATGTTGTTTGAAAACTAAAGAATAAATTATGAAATTCCAGTTATTATTCCTGATAACAAAAATATTACTGAAAATAATTTTACATAGAGCTGGAGAGGGTTAAAAACTTCTATACTCTTGTTGTTACATACCCAAGGTATAGCCCTGAATAATACATTGACAATCTGTGTGTCTCAATATCTGTTGTGTGTGATTTTTTTTTACATCACACTGCACAAAGTTTTATAGATGAAATTTCTTAGCCCATATATCACATAATGACTAAGCCTGATAATTCAGGCTTATCTATCAAATCCATCTGCATTTTTTCATACTCACTGCCACTTCCAGAAGTTAAGCCACCATGATCTCTTTTCTAAGTTACCAAACTGAACCTCTTAAAATTGCCTTTTCATCTCTTATGTCTTAGTTGGCTACTCTTTATATATTCTACTGTCAGAATAATTGTTCTAAAATTTAAAAATTATTACACTTTTCATTTCCTTAAGGTAAAGCTTTTTAAAATTTCATATAGCATTCAAACTCCTGAGTAATTTGGCTCTAGATTTTCACTTCTATACTTGTCAGTTCTATAGACTCAAGACACAAACAGTCATGCTTAGCTATTGTGAATTTTTAATAATTTAATTATGCTTCTTTTTATTAAACTTTAAGTTCTGGGATACATGTGCAGAACGTGTAGGTTTGTTACACAGGTATACACATGCCATGGTGGTTTGCTGCACATATCAACCCATCATCTACATTAGGTATTTCTCCTAATTCTATCCCTCCCTTAACCCCTAATCCCCTGACAGGCCCTGGTTTGTGATGTTCCCCTCCCTGTTTCCATGTGTTCTCATTGTTCAACTCCCACTTATGAGTGAGAGGATGTGGTTTTTGGTTTTCTGTTCCTGTGTTATTTTGCTGAGAATGATGGTTTCAAGCTTCATTCTTGTCCCTGCAAAAGACATGAACTGATACTTTTTTATGGCTACATAGTGTTCCATGGTGTATATGTGCCACATTTTCTTTATCCAGTCTATCATTGATGGGCATTTGGGTTGGTTCCAAGTCTTTGCTATTTTGAATAGGGCTTCAATAAACATAGGTGTGCATATGTCTTTATAGTAGAATGATTTATAATCCTTTCAGTATATACCCAGTAATGGGATTGCTGGGTTAAATGGCATTTCTGCTTCTAGATGCTTGAAGAATCGCCACACTGTCTTCCACAATGGTTTAACTAATTTACACTCCCACCAACAATGTAAACGTGTTCTTATTTCTCCACATCCTCTCCAGCATCTGTTGTTTCCTGACTTTTTAATGATTGCCATTCTAACTGGCATGAGATGATATCTCATTGTGGTTTTGATTTGCATTTCTCTAATGACCAGTGATGATGAGCTTTTTTTCATAAGTTTGTTGGCCGCATAAATGTCTTCTTTTGAGAAGTGTTTGTTCATATCCTTCGCCCATTTTTGATGTTTTTTTTTCTTGTAAATTTGTTTAACTTACTTGTAGATTCTGGATATTAGCCTTTTGTCAGATGGATAGATTGCAAATATTTTCTCCCATTCTGTAGGTTGCCTGTTCACTCTGATGATAGTTTTTTGTTTGTTTGTTTTTTATGTGAAGAAGTTCTTTAGTTTAATTAGATCCCATTTGTCAATTTTGGCTTTTGTTGCCATTGCTTTTGGTGTTTTAGTCATGAAGTCTTTGCCCATGGCTATGTCCTGAATGGTATTGCCTAGGTTTTCTCCTAGGGTTTTTATGGATTTAGGTCTTATGTTTAAGTCTTTAATCCATCTTGAGTTAATTTTTGTTTAAGGTGTAAGGAAGGGGTCCAGTTTCAGTTTTCTGCATATGGCTAGCCAGTTTTCCCAACACCATTTATTAAATAGGGAATCCTTTCCCCATTGCTTGTTTTTGTTAGGTTTGTCAAACTTCAGATGGTTGTAGATGTACGGCATTTTTTCTGAAGACTGGTCTATATATCTGTTTTACTACCAGTACCATTCTGTTTTGCTTACTGTAGCCTTGTAGTATAGTTTGAAGTCAGGTAGTGTGATGCCTCCAGCTTTGTTCTTTTGACTTAGAATTGTCTTTGCTACACAGGCTCTTTTTTGGTTCCATATGAAATTTGAAGTAGTTTTTTCTAATTATGTGAAGAAAGTCAGTGGTAGCTTGATGGGGGTAGCATTGAATCTATAAATTACTTTGGGCAGTACGGCCATTTTCATGATATTGATTCTTCCTATCCATGAGCATGGAATGTCCTTCCATTTGTTTGTGTCCTCTCTTATTTCCTTGAGCTGTGGTTTGTAGTTCTCCTTGAAGAGGTCCTTCATATCCCTTGTAAGTTGTATTCCTAGGTATTTTATTCTCTTTGTAGCAATGGTGAGTGGGAGTTCACTCAGGATTTGGCTCTAATTATGCTTTTTAAAAAAACATTGTCTACCATCTTTTCTTTTATCTGGGTAACATCTATTTATTTGTCAAGTTTCACCTTATATATCACCTCTTTTAAAAAACTTTTCTGAACTTCCAATGCCCATTATGTTATATTACTCTAGTCACTTTTTTTTAGCACTGTCCACTTCCCTTCTTATATTTATAATATTTATAGGCTTCATCATGAGGGATCTTTTCTTCTGTTAAGCTCTGAACCCATATTGCTTTAGAAAATAACTTTCCATTTTTAAGAAAATGCTATATAATACTTGACATGATTACTTAAGGTGAGTGGGAATGTGTTAGATAGCAATGGAGGTAAAAATGGTAGTTAGTTTCGCAGTGCATGCCATTATTTCCAAAACACAAGCCATTATTCAAGAAGAATTACATTTAATTAATTGATTAAATAATTCTCACAGGCAATGGTTATAATTATGATAAACACAACCTACAGTAAAATATCTCGATTAGAAATGAAATAACCAGGAATTTAACTAAGAATTTGTTAATTATTTAATTACATTCTTTTTTAGCTGGATCCCTTCTCATTTTGTATGTTTGATTATATCATATATGTACGTTGTAGAAAATTGGAATATTGACTACTAAATATTTATGATAACAATATGTATAATTTTTGACATAGTATTATTTATCTCTCAAAGAGGAGCGTTTTCTGTTCAGGTGGGGTTTCTTCTATTTCACTGTTAAACCATTTTTGTTCAGTACTTTTTTATGTTGTCTGATTTTTACAGAAGGAGATATATAAGTATTAATTTTTAAGATTCATGTAGGATTCTAACAGAAATTTTATATGTCTTTCAAGAATCTCATTAAAATTTCAAGGTCCATTAGAGAGAAAAAGCATACATTCAGATTTTATATATTAATATTTTGATTGAATATTCTCTTTTATGGAATAATTGGTATACAATTAGTGTAGGTAACTTCATCACATTCTATAAGTATTATTGGCTGTATATAAGTATTATATATTGGGGCTACTTAAAGCATTACTGAAATAGTGACTGTTTCTCTTATTACCTATTTTCACTTAGTATCCTGTCTCAAAAGTGTTCACTATTTGACTTAGCATACTCTGTGAGTTGATGTGGTTTCCTGCTCTGTTACTACCTATTTGTGTGGAACTGAAGATTTATCCTTTGCTGCAGTTTGCATTCTAATATTTATTCAATTAGTTACTGATAATTAACTATGTGCAATCACTTTGCTTATACACTCTGTGCAATCAATAATGACAAATGCTGTTTCCATATTGGTAATGACTTCATGTTCAATGCCAGACACTATTTTAGATATTTGTTTAGTGACTGACTTTTGGCAAACATAATATCTTGGAGATATTTATGCATTTTAGAACACACCACTTCTCAAAAATCTCTAGAGCCCACCATATAACCCATACTTTACCCACTTGAGCCTAGGCATTATGCGGAATTCCACTGCAGGTACAATCCAGTTACTCAGATGTGGGCTTTCTTTTTCTATAGAAAATCACTAGAAAGCTTTGCCTTTCTTCCTTACTCATGTATATTTATTATAAGTTTTTGCTTCCAAATTGCCCTGAAATCAGGGAAGTTGCAGAATGCAAGTTTATTTTTTAAAAACTTGTCTATCAAATTCAATCTAAGAAGCCAAAACAAAATTAATTGCTTTTATGTTTTCCTTTCTTCTCAAATGGTGAGGAAACTCAATTCAAGTAATCTTTAGCCTTGCAAACTTCAGACTGAGGTATGCCCATACCTTGAGGCCAGAACCCTGGGAATGTCCTTTACCAGAATTCTTTTATTAGATTTCTGGTTTAGATTCTGCTAATGAGAGGCAAAATATATTTTTTAATCAGAATATAAACAGTCGTATGTGCTTATTAGAGACTTGCAAAAGTCTTAAGAAAATAAAATATATGATATATATGATTATCCGGCTATAAAGAAGTGGTGAAGATATATGAACAACACTTGCAAAATTATTTACCATCCACACAGACATATACTAACTCACATGTTTTGCATTAGTTCCTGCATATTTGGCAATGCATATGTGGCAAGCTGTGTCATAAACATTTCAATTACTATTAAGCATTCTTAATCAAATAATTTTTAGTAAATTGAAATTTCATCAATGGATGTACACACATTATTATAGCAATTCCTCAGTTCTGCAAATACTAGATTTTTTCAATACTCATGTTTATTAAACACAACTCAGAAAAGCTCCCAAGTATAATCAAAACTATTTTCTGCAAATTTTTGGTAATTCCTCTAGATAGAAATCCTAAATTTAAATTTCTGTGGGAATGTATTAATGCCCATAGATTATCTTTTCTTTCCCAAATTACCCTTAAAGATTTTGTACTGAGTATAACATAACAGGGCAGAGATATATATTTAAATACACATATAACTCAAATATTTGAAAGAGGGGCATATATATATATATATATATATACACACACACACACATACATATACCTTCTGTGTATGTGTGTGTAACTTTGTGTGTGTGTATATATATGTACAATGATACACATATATACAAATATATCTTTGTATATACATATATACATCTTTGCATGTACACATATATACATCCTTATATATACATATATACAAAGATATATATGTATCTTTGTGTATGAGGGACTACTGTATATGTGTGTGTATCTCTGTGTGTGTGTCTGTATCTTCATATATATATATCTATCTTCACATAAGTATACATATATATATACACACACACCTAAATATACTCACACATATACAGAAGGCATATATATATGAAGATCTCTCTCTATACACACACAAAGATATACATACCTATACAGTAGTCCCTTATTATCTGCAATTTTGCTTTCTGCAGTTTTACTGACCCATGTTCAACTAAGTTCTGAAAATAGGTGAGTACAGCATGATAAGACATTGTGTGTGTGAGTGAGAGACAGGAAGACCGCATTCACATAACTTTGATTATTGTTATAATTGTTTTATTTTATTATTACTTGTGAATTTCTTATTGTGCTTAATCTATAAATTTAACTTTAGATACGTATGTGTGTATAGAAAAAAACAGAGTTGCGTATTATCTGTGGTTTCAGGCATCCACTGGTGGTTCTGAAACATATCCCACAAATAAGGGGGGACTACTGTATATTTGGATTTACGTATAGTTGTAAGTATTTATGTTTTAAAATGTTAGCTGAACATTATGGCCTAAATGTGTCCTCCAAAGTTAATATGTTGAGAGCTTAATTCCCAATGCAACACTGTTGAGTGGTGGAACCTAATAAGTGATTAATGTTGTTATATAGGAAGTGAGTTAGTTATTGCAAGAGTGAGTCTATTATAATAACCAGTTTGTTCTTCTCTTGCCTCTGGCTTTTCTGCTTCATTTCAACTTCCTCCATGAGATGATGCAGCAAGAAAGCCCTCACCAGATGCTTGCATCATGCTTTTAAATTTTCCAGCTTTCAGAACAATGACTCATAGAAACTTCAATTGTTTATAAATTACCCAGTTTGTGGTAGTCTGTTACAGCAGCAGAAAATGGAATAAGACACCAATTTAATAGCTATTTAATGTTTTCAAATTTTCATATGTATAGAATACATTTATATTTAACATAATTAATATAATATTTTAATTTATCTGAGGTATTTAAAAACACCTCAATATTTTAATACTTATACATGATTGTAAGCATTTTTATTTTAAAATGTTAAAACATTTTAGTGCTCAATATTTTAATATTTATCATTGAAGTTTTTTTATTTGTATGTCTCCTATAAATGTATTTTGAACATTTATGATTGTATTTTTTATTTCTTCATATAAATTATTATAATTAGTATATATTTCCTATTTCTACTATAGGTTGTTTTCTTAAATTGCAGCTCAGGAATTGTGTTAAATTTTAAAAGAAAAGAAATATTCAAACATACTCAATTTTAAAATGCTCATATCATGTTTACCTTCACACACACACACTTTTTTTTTATTTCAATAGTTTTTGTGGAACAGATGATGTTGGCCTCGATCGCCTGACCTTGTGATCCACCCACCTCAGCCTCTCAAAGTGCTGGGATCACAGGCATGAGCCACTGCGCCAGGCCAGATTTGTTCTTTTTGCTTAGTCTTGCTTTGGCTGTGCAGGCTCTTTTTTGGTTCCATTTAGGACTGCATTTTCCTTGTTCTGTGAAGAATGATGATGGTATTTTGAAAAAAAAATTATTAAATTTATATATTTATTTTGGCAGTATGGTCATTTTCAGGTCAGTTTTATATGGACTAACCCAAGTTACAATCTTCAGTTTTAGTGGCTCCAGAAATATAGTCTTAGGATGAGATTCTGAACTTGATAATTAACCAACTGGTGAGATAGTGAAAGGAACCTAATTGCTTGCACTCTTTTTGGAGCAGTGTTTCTGTTTTCCATAAATATAGTCCATTAGTTTTTTATTTTCTGAGAATTTTTTATTTTATTTTATTATTGTTATACTTTAAGTTTTAGGGTACATGTGCACAATGTGCAGGTTAGTTACGTATGTGTACATGTGCCATGCTGGTGTGCTGAACCATTAACTCATCATTTAGCATTAGGTATATCTCCTAAAGCTATCCCTCCCCCCTCCCCCCACCCCACAACAGTCCCCAGAGTATGATGTTCCCCTTCCTGTGTCCATGTGTTCTCATTGTTCAATTCCCACCTATGAGTGAGAATATGTGGTGTTTGGTTTTATGTTCTTGCGATAGTTTACTGAGAATGATGATTTCCAATTTCATCCATGTCCCTACAAAGGACATGAACTCATCATTTTTTCTGGCTGCATAGTATTCCATGGTGTATATGTGCCACATTTTCTTAATCCAGTCTATCATTGTTGGACATTTGGGTTGGTTCCAAGTCTTTGCTACTGTGAATAGTGCCGCAATAAACATATGTGTGCATGTGTCTTTATAGCAGCATGATTTATAATCCTTTGGGTATATACCCAGTAATGGGATGGCTGGGTCAAATGGTATTTCTAGTTCTAGATCCCTGAGGAATCACCACAGTGACTTCCACAAGGGTTGAACTAGTTTACAGTCCCACCCTTCAAGAGGTTTGATGTACTGATTAAAAAATATTCTAAATTCTCTTTAACAGTACTTTAGAAAAAGTATTTACATAAATTTATGGCATTTTGAGATATTTTAATAGTTCAGTTTACCATCCTCATGCAAATTCAAACCATTTTAGTTCAAATATTATATGACTGTATAATGCTAATACTTATAAATAACCATTTGAAGTTAGTTTCTGTAATTTATAATCTTATTATGCCTTATTAAAAATAGTTCATAGGCGTTCCACTTGTCCATAAAACATATTAAAAGTTGTTGAACATTAACAGAACTTGTTCAATTTCTCCATCTATGTGCAGTGATGTATTTTAGCTTAACATTTTTCCACCTAATAAAATATTATTGGGTTAATTTTTTTAATTTCAATTTTCTCAAAAAACCATTATCTATATGAGTGATTTGATGTTACAGGTTATCTCCATTAATAATTTTCTACGGTTGTATTTCAACTACTTAGTTAATATTGCTGGAAATTCTACTGGAAGTGTAGTAATATAAGTTCATTTCTGTGTGAACACAAACCTGCAGTAATGGAATTTTAGTAAGCACACATATATAAGATTCTAATTTCAAACACAATTTTTGTAATGTCCATTGAACACTGTGCTGTGCAGACCTGTAACAAATCAGAAGTACCATGTGGACAAGTTAACAACAATAGAGTCATGGAAATCTATAAAAATACAGCCTTAGTTTCTTGATTAATGTCTTAAATATTAAATTACTTGGGTTTTGATTAATTTAAAAGTGTCATTAAGATATGCCTAAACTCCCTATTAAATCTAATCAAGACTGATTTAGATAGATTGAGAAAGTACACATAATCAAAATCAGTATACCACCAGGAATATCAATTCTAAAATATTTGGAACAGTTAGGTTATATTTTAATATGATTAGTCAACTTGTCTACTACTTTTCCTATTGCATAATTAGAAAATATACCTCTGATAATCTTTTAAAATGCCTTATTTTAATTTAAGGAAATTCTACAGACTCTACATTAATTTAGCCTTCTGATATCTTTGCTCATGAAAACTTAAAAGAACAAATTCCACTCTTAAAATATTTTCAGTATAAATAGCTATAAAACAGTAAATGAAGAACATGCAGTATCTGATAAAACTTACAATAATAATAATACATTTCATTTAAACTTTTTCCCTTTTATCTTAATCTCTCAGTTTACCTAATGCTTTATCCTTATCCTGAATTTTATTCATGCATCCTAAATTATTTAATTAAAAATAAATATTTTCACAAAAGGGAGAGATCATATATTGTGAGACATGAGAGTAACCTGATCTATATCTGGTTCTGTGAATACTCCTTTATTTCTAAAATACAGCAAGAATCAGCATAAAATTGAGAATTTGGTGAAGATGGATCTCTGTAATGAAAAATGCCCTAAGACATCAGCCTTCTTCAAATCTCAGGACAGATGGATATTTTAAGAGATAAAGTGATATGTTCAACATCTGTTGCAGTACGTTATTTCATTAAAAATTTTTTCTACACTTAGAAAAATGAATATTATTATTACACACTACTAAGCTGTTAGATATATATGCAAAATAAAGACTTTATAGGCTAGAAGCCCTTAATCAAAATATAGGTCTTCAGAGTTCTGAAGAAAAATGTCATCTACAACAGGAAATTTTACACAGTTTGTAAAATAGCTCCTGTCATGCTAATGGAAAATTTATTGACAGACGGATAGTGTTACACCAACCAAGTTATGTACTTAGATATATCCAGTGGCATTCCATCACAAAATGGAATGGTATATTTGGAACTAAACACAAATGGCCATACTGCTAAAGCAAGCTGTATGAGAGTAGAAGGGTATTATCTCCAAAATGATGAAGTAGGAAGTTCGGTGGATATTTTTTTCCATTGCAAAACAAAAATTTAATTAGTCAAAATTATTTTTAAAAAACAATGACAATATATCTCTGGGGACTGTCCAAGAGGCATATAGCAAATGAAGAAACAATCACTCAAGATAATCTACTAAATCTCATAAAGCACCTGAGGCATTTGAGCCATGACATACTCCCTTACATCCTCTTTCTCCAGCTCCAAATTATGGCAGCTATAGGAGTATGTATAGCCAAGGAGACAAGACTACTTCTTCCATAAGCTCATAGTCCGGAGCTAAGGTTTCACTCACAAAGATGTAGGTACATAGGCCATACCCCATACCCTCATCTCTATATTACAGAAGGTTTAATCCAGAGATTCATTTCTGAAAGCACAGAGACTCTCTTAACCCACCCAGACTTCCTCCTACAGTGGAAACACCAGATTTGATAGTCTGAGAATACTGGAGTTCCAATCACTACTATCCCAGCTCACTCATAGGATTGTGGTTCTATGCAATTAGGGACAAGCTGAAAAGATCAGGTACTGCCACTCACCCTACTGCACACTTGTAGAAATTGAGTATCATTCTGGGGACACAGGGTTCCCTGCCGCTGAATCCAGTGCAGTGTTGTCAGGCTTCTGCCCAAAGGGAAAGGCAAGATGTTAGCAAGAAGAGCTGTGTGTGGAACTTGCTGAGAAAACTGATTTTACTTAGAGCTTCATGCCTTAAGGGTGTTGTTGAGAACAGAGGAGATCTTTTTTGGAAAGCAATAAAGAAAAGGCTGGTAGCTCTGATAAAAGCAAAACAGCAGAGCAACCAGAAGAAGTCAGGGGAAAAGTTATCCAACAACACTTTCCCTGGGTTCAGAGTCAAATTCGGGTGTCAAGAAAACTGTGTGCATATGCTAAGCAGGACCCACTTTAGAGGCAATCAGAACAAGAATCTGGGTAGACTTGAAAGCATTCTCCAGCACATGTACAGATTCATCAGTGCAAAAAGGAAACCAAGACCTCACTAGTCCAGTAAGATTAACAAAACCTTCGACTGAACACTGACTGAAGAGTAAGCTATTCTCATCTAGGAGCAACTCTTAAGAGGCTGATCTTTAAAATACTGCTGTAGTCATCACTGGCAGCCTGGAAAACTATGGTCTGCACATGTTCACTTTCTATGGATGCTACGACAAATTACAACAAATCAAGTAGCTTAAAATAATACAAATTTATTACCTTACAGTTTTTAGTAAAAATAATCTACAATTGGTCTCAGTAGACTAAAAAATCAAGATGTCAGCAGGGCTGCATTACGTTTTACAGATCAAGAGGATAATTGGTTTTCTTGAGTTTTAGGGTTTTTTTCTCCCAACTTTTAGAGGCTGCCTGGATTTCTCTGCTCATGGCCTCCTTCCTCATCTTCACATTCAGTAATATCAGAGTTCTTTTTATTCTGCCATCTCACTAGCTCTCTTTTGCATCCCTTTTCTTTTTTAAGACCCTTGTCATTACATTTGGACTACTTGGATAAACAGGGATTATGTGTCTATTTTAAAGGCAGAATATTCGCAATCTTTACTCCATCCACAAATTTAATTTTCCTTTTCTCTAATATCTATAAAATTCAACACGAGATACAGACATTAAGTTGTGGCCATCTTGCAGGGAGGCATTATTCTAACTACCACCATGCTTAAACATGAGCCCTCTCAAAAGTGAACAGAAAGAGAACCTCCACGCTACTAGTTCTTAGCTGAATCTGGAATAACAACAAAAAAGTAAACTCTCTAAACTGTAAGAGCAACCTCCAAGCCACGCACACATCTATTGGTAAATGGTAGAAAATTAACTGGCAAATTTTACTTCAGGATCTCAAGAATACATTTGAACTGGCAGAAGAGAGAATAAGTGAACTTGAAAATGGATTGATAGATATTGTGTGATGTGAAGAACACAGAGAAAAATCAGTTTTAAAATTTCTAAAAAAAATTATAAAGAGTGATAAAAACACTCTAAATCAAATAAGGACATCTATGAAATATCAACACCTAACATTACATTTATTGATAGAAGGCTGAGTCCATTTTGCCAGTAAGATCAGGAACAACACAATTATGTTTATTCTTGCCAGTTCTACTCATCATTGTGCTGGAGGTTCTATTCAGGGCAGGTAGGCAAGAAAGAAAAAGAGAAGACATATAGATTGGAAAGGAAGGGGTATAATTATCTCTATTTGAGATAACATAATCTCACATATAGAAAATCTTGAGGAATCCACTACGAAAATATAAGAAAAAGTAAGTAAATGCAGTAAGGCTGCAAGATACAATATAAATATTCAAAAACCAATTTTATTTCTATATACTAGCAGTGAATATTTGAAAATTGGAATTAAGGGAACAATTTGATTTATAGTAATCTAAAAAAGAAGAGAATACCTAAATTTTTTTGTTAAAAAACAGAAAATTTGTACTCTAATAACTATAAAACATTTTAAAAATAAATTTTAAGAGATCCAAATAAATTGCAAGTCATCCCATCTTTATGGATAAGACAATTAACGTTGTTATGATTGCAGTAATCACCAAACTATCTATAGATATTGATAGAAACTGTTCTTTTATGTTTTACTGTGACACAATCAGATAACATGAGATCTACCCTACTAACAAGTTTTGCGTACAGTATAGTGTTAACTGCAAGCACAATGCTGTAAAGTAGAACTGTAGAACATATTTATCTTATGTTACTGTAACTTTACAACTACTGAACAGCAAATCCCTGTTCCTCATTTTCCTTATCCCCTGGAAACCACCATTCTGCTTCCCATTTCTGAGTCTGATTATTGTAAATGCCACATAAATGGAATCATACAGTATATTTTCTTCTTTGATGGTCTTATTCTACTTGCCATAATGTCCTCAAGGTTCATCCATATTGTCTCCTATGGCAAAATTTTCTTCTTTTTAAAAAGTGAATAATATTTTATTGTATATATATTCCACATCTTAGCTTCTGTGAATAATGCCACAATGAATATAAATGGACACCTATCACTTTGAGATACTGATTTTAATTCTTTTGAGTAAATACTCAGAAGTAGGACTGTTGGAGAATACAGTAGTTCTTTTTTTTTCTTTTGAGAAACTTTCATACTGTTTTCCATAACAGTGGCACCATTTTACATTTCTACCAGCAGTGTACAGGTTTCAGTTTCTCCACATACTTACTGACCCTGAGTATCATTATTATAATTAATATTATTATCATTATTTGTTAATGGCCAACATACTCAGTGTGAGATTATAAGTCCTTGAAGTTTTAATGTGCATTTCCTTGATGATTAGGATGTTTAGCATCATTTCAAATACCTATTCATCATTTGTAGGTCTTTTTGGATAAATGTCCATGTACCACCACTTTGATGAAATAAGTTATGCTAACATTAGAATTTAGGGTGATATTACGTATTTGTATTACTGAGGCCTTAGGCCATGTAGTAGCATCAGTTTGATCAGATAGTTTATGCTAATGTAGTTTATAGTGAAATACCTATTTTTTCACTAGGAGATGGACTCTGAGTAGCTGTCAATTATACAGTTGCTGCTTAGCAGCATGTTTGACCCTCAATAAAAACCATGAATATTAGACATTGGGAGAGCCTTCCTGGTTGGCAAAAAATCACCAATATTGTCACACATGGCTGGGAGAAATAAGTATACCCATGTTATTCCAATGGAAAGAGGACACCTGCCAGCTTGTGCCTAGTTACTCTTGGACTTTGCTCCATGTACTTTTTTCCTTTGCTGATTTAAATCTATATTCTTTCACTGTAATAAATGGCCACAGGGAGTATATCAGTTTTTCTGAGTTCTATGACTCCTTCTAGTGAATTATTGTTCTTGAAGCTGGTCTGGTGGACAAAGGATTTACAGCTCATCCCCGATAGCCTCTGATTAATAGCAGAACAATGTCAAGACCCTCATATTAACAAATCAGAGTTAAATAAATATATTTCATCATTTTTTGGACTTTGTAGAATATAATAACAAAGCTAGAATTCTCATGAATCTTATCTCCAAACAAAATGCTAAAAAGCAAAGCATTTTTTCTCTCTAAGATTTCCATGAATCTTCTATCTGAAGAAAATGCTGAAAAGCAAAGCAATTTTTCTTTAGATTTTTGCTGGAAAATCTTGTTTTTATTTTTAGAGTTTTCTTTGGAATGATTTTCATTCATTCATTTATTCGAATAGATATTGTCTACCACATTTCAGAATATGTGTTAGTTTTTGGTGTCTTTTGTTTTTGTTTTTTGAGACAGAGTCTCAGTCTGTCGCCCAGGCTGAACTGCAGTGTTGTGATCTCGGCTCACTGAAATCTCCACCTCTCAGGTTCAAGTAGTTATCGTGTCTCAGCCTTCCGAGTAGCATGTGCCACCACACTCGGCTAATTTTGTATTTTTAGTGGCACAGAGTTTCATCATATTAGCCAAGCTGGTCTCAAACTCCTGGCCTCAAGCGATCTGCGCACCTTGGCCTCCCAAAGTGCTAGCATTATAGGCATGAACCACCGCGACAGGCCGTGATAGCTTTTAAAAATAAAAAGTAAAAATGTATAAACCAGGTATTATTAGCCCTAGTACAGATAAGAAAACCACTGAGAAATTTTACCTGGAGAGTATCATCCAGATCAACACTAAGGTCAGGCTGCAAACATAAATGAGGACCAATATTTCTTATTTTTCCCCTTTGAAAATTTTTAAATTTAATTTTTTTTAATTTATTGGGCACATAGTTGTATATATTTATGGGATATATGAGATATTTTGATACAGGCAGATAATGTATAATAATCACATCAGGGTAAATGAGGTATCCATCACCTCAAGCATTTATCCTTTCTTTGTTTTATAAACAATCCAATTATACTATTATAATTATTTTAAAACACACAATTAAATTATTATTGACTATAGTCACCTTGTTCATAAAGCTTTGGAAAAAGGAAAAGTATCTTTTCTTCAAGAAATGTATATTATGGCTATGCCATATCATGCTTGACAGTTAATATAAATTCATGGAGGAAGACAACCCAAGGAGCTTCAGCTATTTCTAATGGTTCCACTTTCCTTTTCCAGGGAACTAATGACCAACTATATATTCAGGCAACTGATATCCTATTACCATACTGAATCTATGGAAGAAAGGTGAAGAATATCACAGAGGAAGAGAGAGAGGTAGAAAATAGCATCACATTCAGCTGTGAGGTCGGAGTTCTAGATCTTACGATCAAATTAGTTCACAATTTTATAATTTCTAGTCATATAATTAAAATAGAGCTGTCTCAATTTACAAGATACATATAGAATGATATTTCCTTCTGTTAAACTAATTATAACTGCTATTTAAGGATTTTTCAAATACATAACTCCAGATAATTACTTCAAGACACTGCCAAATTCAGAGCGTAACTGAAATTTGGCTTTCTTAAATGGTGTAACGATAGCTTTATGATTTGCTTCTTACTTTTATATTCACAGGATGAAATTAAGGTCTTCATAATTATGTTATTCATGGAAATAACGGTTTTCTGACTTAGAGTCTTCTATGGATAAAGTATGTTTTTTCTGCTCTCACTTGGCAATACTCATCCTGAAGAATTATATGACACGATTGAACCAGGCTCATTGTAGAATGTGACAAAATATTCTTGTATTTTAACCAATCTGTCTGTGTAATTCTTTGAATCCTTTTCATTTTTCCATTATTAGAGATAAGTGCTTTTGTAACTGTGTTCTCAGAAAAGGTAATGAACACCTGTGTCTGCTCTGAATTATGAACAGTCTGTTAATTTTCTTATGAAAAAATATAAAAAGCACAGTGGAATCCTGTTACAATAATCAGTCTGAGCAGTTTAGATGAATCATTGCTTTTGAATGATCAGCAAATGCCAATATTCCCCCAAATGGTAATTTTTACTGATTCAGACATTTCTGAAAAAAGAAAATTGCTATCTTGCAAGAATATCTTATATTTTAGAATCTGCACTCTCTAGAAAAAATATTATTAACTCTAATTAGGAGACTCAGCACCTGTAACAACCAAGTAGCTCTTGAAAGCTGTAACATTCTTTATGATGTTCTAAAAATATTTCAGTGTTATTTATATTTTTAATTTCAAAGTAGCTAGCTACTGGTCATTCTCTTGTCTAAGGCAACCACATTTGAGAACAGAGTCCAGAGTCCAGCAGTGGAATCATTCAGTCACTAGCAATATACTTATTTTAAAATATGTGCCATTCTTTGCAAGGTTATTATCTACTCTAGTATGTAAAAATCATGAGCAGTCTTGTTTTTAAGAAACAAGTTAAAAAGAGAAAAAATAGAGATATCTTTCTAATATAATTATTACAGACTAATAAATGTAAAGTTTCTTCAATTAAATTAGTCATCCTCTCAAGAGGGAGAACTAAGAAGAATGGAGGGACAGCAGACCTTCCACAGAATTTGCTCACTGGGGGAGCAAGGTGGATATTTCTTCCTTTATAATGCAATCAGGAACCATGGAAGAAGGAGAACGACTATTACCCCAATAATGAGATGGAAAAATAGATGATTAAGATTATATAGTAAGTAAATAGAAGAGCTAGAAACAAATTGTCCTTCATCAAATTAAATGCTTTCCATACTCTACCATGATGGAAAAAAAAAACAACAGAATCTTATTGGTGAAAAATAAATAAGACAAAACACTAAAGGCATTTAGAACAGGTCAAAATAATGTATAGCTGGGTACAGAAACATTATGAATGTTAAGGACACTAATGTAGTTTGAGTGAAGATTTCAATCTCCAGTATACCCAGTTAGGGCTCAAACATTAGGAATGCAATAACTGTAGGTTGAATTTAATGAGACTTATGTTAGTTGTTCCAAAAGATTAAAGATAAATATAGTAATGCAAACTACTAGAGTAAGTGTTTTAATGTGGCAATATTAAGATCATTAGAAGATACTAGTCTTGTTGAATAAATGGAAATGATATGCTGCAATGTGTTTAAGGAATTATACACAGGATGGCATAGATGTAGCATCATAGCAATATACAATTGAACATTTTCATCATTATAAATATCTGGAAAGATATTTATAGAAGAAAATAAGAAGAAATTTGGGTTCCTCCTTTCTTCTGTAAGTGGATATAATATAGACTAACATTTGGTTATTCAGTTGTATAGACATGTTTTCATGGACATATGGTTTTATTTATATTTTGAAAAGTGTAGGAATTGTATTGTGTATTGTTCTTCAGAGAAAAAGACCAGTAGGAAATGTATATATGTGTATATACATATATATATGCTTATATGTGTACATATATGTGAATATATATATATATGCACATATATACAAAGAGAGAGAGATGCATTATTGGAATTGGCTCAAATGATTAGGAAGCCATAGTAGTTTTATTACCTGCAAGCTGGAGAACCAGGAAAGCCGGTGGCCAGTGGTGTAATTCAGCTCAAGCTGAAAGAGAGGGAGAGAGGATTGTGTAAGATCTGGAGTCCAAATGCCTAAAATTCAGGAGCTGTGATGTTCAAGGGCAGGAGAAGATAGACTTCTTGATTCAAGAAGACAGAGCGAGATATTACGTTTAACCTGGCTTTTTGTTCAGGCTCTCAAAAGGCTGTTCAGGCTCTCAAAAGATTGAATGATGCCTATTCACATTGGTGAGAACAGATCATTTTACTCAGTCAACTGATTCAAATGCTAATGTCTTCTGAAAACACACTCACAGACATGCCCATAAATGTTTTACCAGCTATCTGAACATCTCTTAGCCCAGGCAAGGTGACATATAAAATTAACCACCACAGGACTGGAATAGCCGAGTTGAATGCTTAGAACTTTTTAAGATAAGACATTATTAGTCTTATCTAAGACTATCTTAATATAAGACATTATTAGTCTTATCTAAGACTATCTTAAGACATTACACACACACACACATAAATACATGTATACACACATATATACACACACACATTGAAACTTTCTATATAAACTATCATGTTGTTTGTGGATAAAAATAATTTTATTTCTTCCTTTTTCATTTGATGCTTATTATTATTATCATAATTATTATTGTTATTAATGGGGGATGATTATTATTTTGGCTACAATCTCTACTACAATGTTGAACTAAGTTGGTTAGATTAGATATTTTTTCTTGTTCTTTGTCTTAGGGATAAAACATTTAGTTTTTCACAATTCAGTATGATACTAGCTAGGGATTTTTCACAGATATGTTCTCTATCAGGTAAAATTCTGCATTGTATCGCTAGTTTTTTTGAGACTTTTATTATGTATAGATATTGGATTTTACAAATGGTTCTTAAGATGGTAATTTAGTTAAGTCTGTTAACACATTGAAATACATTAGTTGTTTTTTATTGTGAAATCAATCATGTATTCCTGGGATGAATCTCATTTTGGTCATGGTATATACAACACACATGTTGTATGTGGAGGGAAAATCACATTTATATATACTGTGACCAAAATGAGATTCATCCCAGGTATATATTGTTGAATTTGAATGTCTATCATTTTGTTAGAGAATTCTGTGTATTTGTTTATGATAGATATTGGTCTGTGGTTTACTTTTCTTTTAATAGCCTTTTCTGTTTGGGTATCAAGTGATGCTGAGTTCATAGAATGAGTTTGTAACTTCAAATTTCTGAAAAAGTTTTTGGAGAAATGTCATTATGTCTCCCTTACATGTTTAGTAGAATGCACCAATGAAGCCACCTTCTCAAGGACAGGAGTACTTTTTGCAGGAAATCTTTATTAATTAAAGTGTTGAGGGTTTTTTTTTTTATTATTATTATACTTTAAGTTTTAGGGTACATGTGCACAATGTGCAGGTTTGTTACATATGTATACATGTGCCATACTGGTGTGCTGCACCCATTAACTCGTCATTTAGCATTAGGTATATCTCCTAATGCTATCCCTCCCCCCTCTCCCCACCCCACAACAGTCCCCAGAGTGTGATGTTCCCCTTCTTGTGTCCATGTGTTCTCATTGTTCAATTCCCATCTCATTGTTCAATTACCAAAAAACCAACATGCGGTGTTTGGTTTTTTGTCCTTTAAAAAATGAAATAAATTAAGTGGGTTTTTTTTTTAGTTAGCTTAAGTAATCTTCCTTTTTTAAGAAATTTATTCATGTATTCTAACTTCTCAGATCACTGGCAAAGTACTTTATAATATTGTATTTCCTTTTTTTTTATTGTTTACAGAATGTGTAGTGATGTCACTTTGCTCATTCTAAATACTGGTCATGTGTTTTCTCTCTTTTCTATAATGTCTACCTATAGATTTATTACTTTCATTTAATATTTACATTAATATATTTATAATGTTATATAAATGTATTTTATTTATATTAATATTATATTTGGATATTTTCAAATTATGTCCTTCAGGTTTTATTTTTCTTCCCTTTAATGCTCATCTATTTTCTTTTTTCATTACTTTCAACTCTGGTACTCTTCCTACTCTTCTGCCTTATTTGGGTTTAATTTGTTCTTCTTTTATTTCTATAATTTCTTATTATGGAGGCTTAGTTCATTTTATTTCTTCCATGCTTTACATTTTGCTCAAATCACCGTTTTCTTTCAGCTTCATCCCACAAATTTTGTGTATGTTGTGTTTTCACTCTCATTGATTAAGAATATTTTCTAATTTTCCTTTGGAATTTTTCTCTGGTCCATAGGCTCATTAGATGTCCATTATTATTAGTTTATATATTTTTCCCCGAGATAGATTTATCAGTTCTAGCCTTAGACAATCTCAAGGTCTGAGATTATTCAATATGCAATTAGTTATTTGGGCCCTTAACTTTATGCTAGTAACAAGTAGGCTGAGAAATTTGCACAAAAACATATTTTCTGATGCCTTTTCAGAAGCAACTAAGGAAGGTAATGGAGGAAGGAAGAACATCTCAAAGGACAGATGTCAATATACTTGAAAGAAATGCTGACAGAGAAGAACCAGGCTCAAACAACAAACATTATCATCTCCAGAGGGACCTACCTGGTAAAACTCAGTGGGATTTCAGAATTCCTATTGGCCACCCACTGCTCTTTGCCTCACATTTCTTACTTTTATGAATGTGTGTACATTGTGTTTATCCGCTCCTATTTCAGCATTTTACACGTCGTGTGTGGAGGGCAAATCACATTTGTATTTAGCTCATAGACCACCAGATGAAGAGAAGCATCATGTGCAATCTTATATAAATCATTGGATCCTGAATTTCAATCCTGATTGTCATTAAATGTGTTTTGGATATCCTAGTATCTCTGTTACATTATTTTCCACACAAAGGTATATAAATCAATGCATCCAAGAGGGCAGACTGTGGTTAATTGCCCTGTTGATTTCAGCATATCACCCTTCCCTTTATCCACACCCCATGTCATGTTATTGGCTGTTCTTTCTAGTAAGAGGTTGAGTCTGTTTTCTCATCTGTGGAATTCGGGAGTACCATTTGATTTGTTTAGGATAATCAATTAAGCAGAGTGATGATGTGTCTATTCCAGTACTGGGGCTTAAGATGTCTTGTGAGTTATTATTTGCTCTCCTGCACTTTTGCCACTGCCTGAGAAGGACATTTATGAACTAGCCTGCTGGACTCAGGAAAAGGATGAAACATGAACAAGAAGGAGGTACAAAGCTGAATCATCCCAAGGCTAGATGTAACCAAATTCCGCATTCTATCCACCCACAGATGCTAAAGTGATTCAGCCATGCATATTACAGCTGCACCGTGGAGCACAGCTAGAACAGCTGAATGGTTTTGTATGTCACCCAGTTTAGGATTGTTGTTATGTGGCAAGTGCTAACTGGTGCAAGCAATTGGTATCCCAATAAATTAAAATCCAAGTGGCTAATTAAACATATTAAGTGATATTAAATATCCTTAAAAGTTAAAATTAAAATCTCATCAAATATGCTATTTTCCCCATTGATTTAGCAAAACGTTTAAAAAGCCATAATGCCAGAAAAGTTATATTGATTGGTATTAGGTATCTAGGTATTTGTTGTTGTTGATATGTAAGCAATCAACTTCTAGGACTTTTTTTAAAAATAAAATAACTGCCTCTCTGAGGTACAGAGGTGTTTGTTGCAGTAAATTTTAGACTATTTATCCCTTTCTTTTGGTAGTATGTAAAGTTTATCAACCTATAGTATTTGTATAATTGGGGAGAAAAGGATTTTCTTTAAGATGAGGGAAAATAAAAAATGAGATACAACTGAAGGATCAAACATAAAATCTTAGGAAAATAAAAGAATAAATGAAGAACAACTCTGTCATGGTTAATTTTATGGGTCATCTTGACTTGGCACAACATGCCCAAATTAAACATTACTTCTGTGTTAATTTTTTTCATGAGATTAGCATTCATTTGACGGAATGAGTAAAGCAGATTGTCTTCTCCAGTGTGGGTGGGCACGATCCAATCTGTTGAGGGCCCGAATAGAGCAAAAGGAGAAATTAGCACCTTTTTTTCCTGCCTTCCTGATTGAGCTGGGACAGCTCATCTCTTCTTCTCTTGGCCTCAGACTGGGATTTACATCATTGACTATGCTGTTTATCGTGCCTTTTGACATGAACTGAATTTTTAGCATCAGCTTCCCTGGATCTCCATCTTATAAATGGCAAATCATGGGACTTCTCAGCCTCCATAATTTCATAAGCTAATTTCTCATTAAAAATCTCTCCTCTGTGTGTGTGTGTGTGTGTGTGAGGGGTGTGTGTGTGTGTGTGGGAGGGGTGTGTGTGTGTGTGTGTGTATCTCCTGTTGGTTCTGTTTCTCTGGAAAGCCCTAATAAAAACTCATATCCATATTAGTTGTCCTGAAAATATCACAACTTAGAATAAAGCAAAAACTTGTTTCTCTACCAAAATGAGAATGCTCCCAGTTTCTGGAGTTTACGTTAGAAATACTGTGTAATTATATTTAGTTTATCAATGACTTAGAAGTTTCTAGATAAAATACACTGGACTAGTATTTTTATCACATGATCTAAAGACATGCAAAGAATTCAGCTGGAACCCCAATTTTCCAAAACAGTAAGACAAAGTTATGCTACATAAAGACTTTAACATCATAATGAAAGAATGACTCTTCTCAGTTCACATACTATCTCCTAGTCTCTGGTGTTACATTGAATTGAAGAACTTGGATTATATATTAGGTCTTGAACTAAGAAGTGGGAGCTTACTAAATTGGCCAAGAGAGGTAATTTGTTGTCTTAGTACAACCTGTTATAACAAATTACCATAGATGAGGTGGCTTATGAAAAAGAGAAATTTCGTTTCTCACAATTCTGGAGGCTGGAAATATGAAATCAGAGTGTCAACAAGGTTGAGTTCTGTTGAGGGCCCTCTTCTGTGTTGCAAACTGCTGGCTTGCCATTGTATCTTCACATGGTGAAGAACTGCAAGAATCAAATCACTCTCTGGGGACTCTTAGAACAGTACTTATCTCCACATAACTTCAACTAATATTAATTATCTCCCAAAGCTCCACCTTCTAATATTACCACATTAGAGATTGGAGTTTTGATATTTGAATTTGTGGGAGGACACATTCAGCCCATAACATTTTTCCTTTGGCTCCTCATAATTCATGTCCTTCTCACATGTTAACATACATTTTTTCCACCCCAACAGATCACCAAATCTTAACTCATTACGACATCAACTCTAAAGTCTAAAGTCCAAAGCCTCATCTAAATATTATCTTAATCAGATGTGGGTGAGACTCAAGGTATGATTTCTCTGAAAACTAAAGTTCTCCTTATTGGTGAATCTATAAACCAAATGAGTTATGTGTTTTCAAAATCCAGTGGTAGGACAGGCATAGGTAGGACAGATATTTCTATTCCAAAAGGTAGGAATAAGAAGGAAGGAAAATATAATAGATCCCAAGGAAGGCTAAGCTACTCCATGAGATCTTCAGGTTTCAGAATAATTCTTTCTGGAGGATAAGTGGTAGTGTCTTTAAGGGTTAATGAAATGTAGATTTGGAAATTATATCAATACAATTTTTGTACTCTATATTTGTGAAGGAATGGGGATAATAAAGGAAAATTGCATCGTAGCCTTATTAGTAAAATATTTTTGACTTTATAGGCTCCCTGAAAATATCCTGAGGATCTCTAAGTATTTACCACCAAAATACTGAAAATTGCCATTTTTCACCATTAATTGTAATTCAAATGGCATTTGATTAATGGATGTTCACCTTTTTCTAAAAATTAAAAAATAAGATTGTGTGTTTTTGGCATCACTTATAAATTTTCCCAAGTTTAGCATTTTTTTAAAAGTCTTTCACTCCTCAGGTTGCAGTGAGCCAAGATCGTGCCACTGCACTCCAGCCTGGGCGACAGAGCGAGACTCTGTCTTGGAAAAAACAAACAAAAAAAGCATTTCACTCCTCATATGTATTAAGGAAGGCATAGTCTATCCAATGTTAGAAATAGACATTTGAATCTTAAGCATGTATGGTACTGCTTGTGAAATTTGTTATAACTCTTTCTATTGAACTTTACTCAAGTAATAGGCTAATGTAATATTTCCACATTCATAGATTTTAAAATTTAAAATGTTTAATATGTATAAAAATTATAGAAACACTGTATGACGGGCTTAAAATGGAATTATCATTTTAAAGTAAGTGATGATATTCCTAGCAATCTACTGAGACAACGTCAAGAGTGATGCTTTTAGGAAAATAAAAATATATTAAATAATAAGTTACTTTATTGTCATTTTCTGATTATATTTCTTTATATAAAATAAATGTATACATACTATATCACATATATATGTTTAGATATATAGATATAGAGAAGTATAGACACAGATACTGATAAACACACATATATAGATATATAATATATACTCACCATGTTTCTGAGCTATTTTTCAGAAACCTAAATCATTTATTACAACTGAATGTTGATGAAGCTACAGAATGAATAGTCCAGCTTGAATTACATTTAACATTTATGCTTCCATTGTATCTATGAGAATTTTGTATTTTCAAAGGTTAAGCTAACACTTAGTTTTAAAATTAAAATTAAAATGATAATAAAATATCTTCTATTTACCATCCTCCACACACACACATCTGCTTCCCATTAACTAAAAATAAAAAACAATTAATCCAGATCTTCAGTACTGATATTTATTTAATGTTATTTAAAAATATATCTCATTTCTCAGTTCAGTGATTTATTAATTTAATAAATTTTATTCATGCTCACTTTTTATCATGCACAGCGAAAGATGATGAGCATCCAATGTGAAATATAAACTTGTCCATATCACAGCTTTTGTGGAACTTTTGGTGTGGAGTTTCTTATGCAGCTTTACAAAGAACTAAAAGGTTAATACATCTTTAACTTTTAAACAGGTATCTAGTTCTTTTTCATAAGTATTAAAATAATGATTTTACATATATTATATATTATAATATGATTCAAGCAATAGGGCAAGATGATAAAATTTGAAAGGCCAAATAATTTGAGGAAAGATTTTTTTTCTTACTTTCAGTTATATATGAAATCTCAGTGTTACTACATCTTCCCTACTGTAACGCAGACGTCTTCACAACTCTGCATTGGAGGGCACCAGGTAATTTCAAATCAATTTAACCTTTGACATCAAAACTGAGCCCACAGAATGACTGTCTCCTTTGCCAAAGGTGAAAAGTGTTCAACAAAACACGTCATGCACAAAGTAACAACTATGTTGAGGCATGGCTAACCTGACTTCAAACAGTCCTAATTTCTCACGTGTCCTATGTTGGCTGAGTTTCTCTCTCTGATCTCTAAAATGAAAAGCATCTAGGACAATTGCCTGTGCACTCAGCCTTGTGCTTTGTTTTTATGCCTGCTGACAGCCAAGGAAAAAATGGAGATTCATAATTATGAAAGCGTGCTGAAAATTGTGGATCCAGAACATTCAGTAATTTCTAGAAAGTTTAGCTTACAGCATAATGGGACATTAAAAGTTTGAATTAGCCTTTTTTAGTCCATAACAGAGCCCAGGTGCAACACATTCTCAAGGGTAATTCTGGTCTCTGCTGGGAAAGAGAGGTTTGAAGCACTGTCCTCCCCACCATCCCCACACATACATGCTAAAACAAGCAAGGTATATTTTATTTAAAACAAAACTATTTGATATATCCATATAATATGAGAGAAAATGATTTTACAGTTAACAGTTTTAGGGATAAAGAAGACTATTATAAAATAATAAAATTGTAATTCAACTGTATGGCATATGTAGTTTAAATGTGTTGTACTTAAAACATAGCTTGGATATATAAAATTACTCATTAGAACTGCAGAGGTAATTGGAGAAATCTATCACTATAGTGGGAGATTTAAAAATATTTCTAGGCAGGGCGTGGTGGCTCATGCCAGTATTCCCAGCACTTTGGGCAGCTGAGCCAGGAGTATTGTTTGAAGCCAGAAGTTCAAGGCTAGCCTGGGCACAAGGTGAAACCATTTCTACAAAACAACAAACAAACAAACAAAAAATAGCCAGGCATAGTGGTGCATACCTGTAGTCCTAGCTGCTTGGGAGACTGAGGCAAGAAGATGGCTTGATCCTAGGAGTTGAAGATAACAGTGAGCTATGATTGCAACACTACACTCCAGTCTGGGCAATAGGTGAGACTCTTATCTGTAAGGAAAATAAATAAATAAACTTCTCATTAATTGACAGATAAAACAATGATCAGCAAAACAGTGTTGCACAAAATTTACAATTTGATATTGTCATCATGTAAGTAATCCTGCTTTCAATGATTATAAGTTCACATTATATGCAAACATGGAACACAGACATGTGTTTGTTTTAATATAAATGTTAGTGAATCTCATAGGCAATTTTACATACTATATTCTCTGACTACAATGCAATTTATGTGGGAGTTAATTTCTGAATGGTAAAACATAAATCAAAATATATTTGCAAATAAAAATAAATGCAATTTATTGAATCATGGAACAATAAATCATGTGTCAGAAATGAATTATAATTTACATTAAAATATTTTAAATCAAAGATATTTTAAAAATTACATATCAAAATCTGTTATATGTCATGAGAGTGTCAGTCTTAAATAGTGAGCTTTAGAAAATGTAATTATTGCATTTACCTGAGGATAAAATTTGAGGATGGCCACCCAAAAACCACTTACTCCAAAAAAATAGGGTCAGTGCTCCAAAGTAGAGAAATTAAGGTTTCACTTATATAGTCAGAAATAGAGAAGTGTAACAGGGTCACATTATTTTCCATAGAAGGACAGTACATACATCACAGTGATTTGATTGAATACAGCTCACTACATTCCAAAGAAGATTGTTTCAACATTTAGTGAAGAGGGTAATGATTTCAAAAAAGTCTTATCTCTGGAGCTACTTGATCTTTTCATATCATTCACAAGGAAAAGCAGAAGTTGCAGCTGCATGCTATATGATTCAGGCCACATAGCCATATTCCTCTCAAGGCTCAAAATAATATAAAGTTCCAACAGCTTTTAGCTTAAATTATTTAATTCTACAGAAGTGAAGTTTCACAGAACATTTATAACAATAAATGGTATTTTATTTTTAATTAAAGAAGGAAATTTATTCTTAATTTGGCAGGCAACGTTTTTAGCATAAAAATGTTAGATAAATGACTGAAGATTAAACTCAAGGTAAGTTGAAGCAAATCTTTAGAAAATGTAAAGCAGAAATCAATGAAATAGAAAAATAGGAAATAGAAGAGATAACGAATTACACTAAAGATTTGTTCTTTGGAAATCATTAAAATAGTCTTCATCTATGGTTTAGTAATTACACTATTATTATAAAGCCAGAAGGCAAATGAACAAAAAAGCTTTGGTTAATTACGAGTGAAGGGAACTCCTGTATCTCTTCAGCCATGTTAATTTATATGACCAGGAAAGCATTCCATTTAAAATCAGTAAGA
Organism: Pan paniscus; assembly: GCF_029289425.2. Taxonomy (NCBI): domain Eukaryota; kingdom Metazoa; phylum Chordata; class Mammalia; order Primates; family Hominidae; genus Pan; species Pan paniscus. The sequence goes on along the minus strand of NC_073264.2, from coordinate 44,007,197 downwards.
TGATAATATGATCTTTATCAGTGAGTTTCTTTAACATTGCTCTGAAGATCTTAGCCAGTATTTTGTGGATTATATGTTTATCTAGGTAGAAATGCAAAAATGTTTACAAATTTCTAAAATTAATCAATGTGCCTAACAATGTGTCTTAATAAATGGAGTTAGAAATGGAGCATTTCTACCCAAGGTAATAATTAGCCCGCATGCAATTAGATTTCATAGCTTAAAGAATAGCTCATTGACCTTCAAATAATTATATTACATGGTTTTATTCATTCTTCATAACAGAAAAAAATATCTATATGGTATATAAAATGAATGACAAGAAAATTTAAGAACTGTATATAAAATTATACTGTAAGGCTTTAAAAAGTTCTGATCAAGTTGAGGAATATTCTGTGTTCACTGATAAGAAGAACACATACTATAAAAAATTAAAATTTTCTTAAATTGTGATATAGATTTAAAGCAATTCTACTTTAATCTCATCAATATTCTTTGTACAATTTCACATGTTGATTCAAATATATAAGTTATAAAGTAAAGGAAAATGAATAATCAATACTCTGTACTTATCACTATAGGCAATCATAAGGAAACAGTATATTTTGTGCCAAATATAAAGGCATAATAACTGAAATAATTTAGAATTCAACAGTGTTAAGCAATTTAAAATAAAATGAAAGAGAGACCTCAAAGTCAGTTTCACTCTTATATTGAACTTTGATATGAATTAAAGGTAGAATTGTAGGTCATAGGGGAAAGAGGAGACCCTTTAGTAAATTTAGCTAGTTTAACGAGTCAGCCATACAAAAATATAATAAAATATTTCAACATATATAAAATCAACTATAGATTTGTTAAGGTCTTACATATAAGCTCTTACAACAGCAAAATTTTTGACTTCTGTAGGGAAAATATAGGTGCACATTCTCCTGACCTCGTGATAGGTAAGGATTCCTTTAAACACTATGCATAAAGTAAAACACTGAAATGTGATGGCACTGCTGTTAGGAACTTTAGTTAATCAAAAGAGATTTTAAAAATATAAAGAACTTGTGATGGTTAACATTGAGTGTCAACTTGATTGGATTGAAGGATGCAAGGTATCGTTCCTGGGTGTATCTGTGAGGGTGTTGCCAAGGGAGATTAACATTTGAGTCAGTGGACTGAGAGAGGCAGACCCAACCTCATTCTGGGTGGGCACAATTTACTCAGCTGCCACCATGACTAGGATAAAAACAGGCAGAGGAATGTGGAAAGACTAGACTGACTGAGTCTTCTGGCTTCCATCTTTCTCCCGTGCTGGATGCCTCCTGTTCTCAAACATCGGACTCCAACTTCTTCAGCTTTGGACTCTTGGACTTACACCAGTGGTTTGCTAGGGGTTCTTGGGCCTTTGGCCACAGACTGAAGGCTGCACTATCAGATTCACTACTTTTGATGTTTTCAGACTTCGACTGGCTCCCTTGCTCCTCAGCTTGGAGGCGACCTGTTGTGCGACTTTGCCTTGTGAGTCAATACTCCTTAATAAACTCCCTTTCATATATACATCTATCCTATTAGTTCTGTCCTTCCAGGGAACCCTGGCTAATACAGACCTACAAATGGATATAAATTTAAAACAAATGTAAAAAAATACAAATAATTTATTTTTTGATATATAAAAAATCTCTTAAATTAAATTAACACAAGTGTAAGGGCAAACACAAATTAAATACAAGAGGCTTAATTCACCCTATTAAAAACAAGGAGAAAGAGCTTCCTTTCTTTTCTTAGAGAATTTGCTTTACACATTTTGTAATTGTAACTTTTTTCTCTATTTGAAATTTAAGTAAATCTCAAGGATCTGAAAACGATCTCTTTGAAATGTAATGATCAAGGAAAGTGACCCTATTTACCTGTTTCTGTAGAAGGGTAGGATCCTGCTATAGACTGAATGTTTTTGTTTCTGCCAGATTCAAATGTTGAAGCCTAATTATCAATGTGATGGCATTTAAGGGTTGTACTTCTGGGACCTAATTAGGTCATGAGGGTGGAGCCCTCATAAATGGGATTAATGTCCTTATAAGAAGAAAGATACTAGATTTTTTTTCCCTCTCTCTCTCTCTCTGTCTCTGTGTGTGTGTGTCCGTCTGTCTGTCTTTCTGTTGATCATGTAAGGAAACAGAAAATGCCCTCTATGAACAGGGAAATGTGACCTCACAAGATCTGCCAGTGCTTCAATTTTAGACTTCTCAGCCTCTAGAGCTGTCAAAAATAAGTACTTGTTGTTTAAGCCACACAGTCTATGGCGTTCTGTTATGGCAACCTGAACTAAGACGGAGACTAATTTCTAATCTCATTTAGCCTCAAGCTGCAAAAACTATCTTCTGTAATAGAGTTATGAGAAGCTTGTTTTTCCTTTGGATAAAGCCAATTAGTTAGCACAGATGGTCAGGTCAATTTTCATGTGAATTTAGGATGAACTATGTCTGACACATGGTGTGGTCGGGTCCTCTGACTTGAGGACTAGTTATTACTTATTTGAGAATGTGAATATAATCTGTTTTATCTGTTTGGCTACATAACATTGTGAGGTTTTTTTTTTTTTTTTTTGTCTTTGTGATCTCTTTAGCGAATTTTCTATGATGCCCTTCACATTTTGGCTTAATGTTTATTCATTAATAAAATTGTTTTCTTTCCCTTCTACCTTTGTGGGGAGGTTGCCTGGGTTGGAAAGAAAGTGTTTATAATTATATTCCTTCATCAATTCTGGTGATGTGGACGGGATGTGTGGCAGCTCCTAAATTGAGCTGACCATCTAAATGTCTGTGGCTTTCCTAGTATCAAGTAAGAGACCACAAATTTTACAACGTCTCTCCCTTCTAGGCCTCAGCTTTTTTTTTTTTTTTTGAAAACTAGCTAGATGAACCACCCTTTCCAAATAGAATACTTTAATATTGAATAAGCATGGGCAATGCAGGCTCTACAATCCCATCAGGATTGCCATATGGTTGAAAAATATGGAAAGTCAGGAATGTTGCCTGCAGGCATTTCTCTTTGAAAGCTAAAATCTTACTGTCATATTTGGAATGAATACACAAAAATCCAGTTTTGTAATAGCCTAAAGATGGTTCTTTTGATTTGGATAAATTAATGCTTTTACTTCTTGGAGAGTCCTCATCCCAAGCAAATGAATTACTGGTGTTTATGAAATAAATATCATTTCAAAATTAATTTGGGTAGCTAGTGAAAAGACTGAGAAAAATGGAAGAGTGAATGCAACACTTAGAGGCACTATCCCTTTCACAGAACCCTCCCTCTCCTTTCTCTGCTGCCCCTCTTCCCTCTGCAGCCTCTGCATTTATTTATCTCTCCTTGCCTCAATCTGACTCCAGGGAAGGTGGAGGTGATGCTATCTTAGAGAGTCGTTCCCTTCACTTATGAATTTTCCTGTAAAGAAGGACAAGGGCACAACTTCTTTACCTGATAAGGAATCACCTGCTCTGTTTGAGGGCACAGATTTGTGAGTCTTTTGGCCTAGCCCTAAGCTCTAGCTTAGCCTAGATTCCACATACAAGATTTCCTTATCCATACTCCATGGAGGTAGGAACACAGACATGATTGAGATACATGATCAAGGTAAAAAAGGAGAACTTGGATAAAATACTGTGACCCATATAAAGGCAACAAGTCACATGGGAAAAGGCAATAAAACAAGGTGTTGATGTGATGAAGGTAAACAGAGAGGAGAGAACAAAGTGCTCTATAATATACATTTTTTTTCGTCTCAACATGAGGAAAACCAGCCCTTCGTTAGGAAGGAAACCATCATCAGCAAAACAGATGCTACTGAGAAGCAACTGAGGACCCCAGGGTCATAACTGTGTCTTCCTTATCAGCTGATAGCACTCATTTAGGGACTTATATTCACTGTGCCTCAAAAGTCTGCAGTATTCTGAAGCATGCTAACAGTTTAAAGTCCCCTCCCCACCACACACAGGATGTGCACTGGATACCATGTGAAATTCTGCAACTAGGACGCTTTGCTCTTTCAATGGTGCAAGCACACAAGGGTTCAGAAGACCACTCCATCAAAGGATAAGGTGGCTAAGGGAAGGCAACTAGTTCATGTCCCCTCCCTCAAAACTAAGGAAGATCTGAGGGCATTAGAAACCCATGGATCTTGGTTGCCAACGGAAGTACTTGAAGCCTTTTGACTAAAGTGATCTGAGATGAATTACTTTCCTGTAGTACTCAGAATACAGGTGAGTCCTCCACTGATTTCCATTTGCACTTTATTGAGGCTTTCTCAAAATTCGACCTGGACCCTGGGACAGATCTAAATCGCTCTAGTCTTGGTGTGTCCTTTGTGGCTGCTCTTTTGAGTACTCTCCAACTCCAAAATAAAGAAAGGGTGGTAAGACGGCAAGTTTTACTCGCATCTTAACAGCAGCTACTCAGTTTGGGGATAATGTAGAGAACAACAAAGAATTTGCTTATTTTTTGACTCTCACCATCCACCCCCCATAGCTCTTTGATCTATGAGCAAAGAATATTTTCTGCCATATATTTCACAGTATTCACCACACAGCAGTCTCTAGATTATTAAAACCCTCAACAAATAGTTAGTGAATAAATGCCCAAAGAGAGAATCAAGTCTTATACGACTTAATAATAGCAATATTAAGACATTTCAAAATATATTGAATACTTTTTAAAAAATCAATCAAGAAAGATCAATTCCTTTCACCACTTTAACTGATAAATAACAATGAAAATAAGTAAATAAGTTTTTCATTATTATTATCAAAACAGATAAATTGGAGAAAATCAACCAATACATGTAAGACAAAAATTAGTGAGTTAATGAGAAAAATAAGTAATATATCAAAAAATAATATTTTAATAAAACATTCATAAACGACTCCACTATTTTAATCAAGACATTTTAAAAAAATAAAGATGGCTAAAATATCATAAGTGCTGAGGACAATTTTAAAAAACAGAAAAAATAAATATGCAAAACTTTATACTAATCTTTGAAATTAAAAATAAAATTTATGTTTTCCAGGAAAAGTATGTTGTCTCAAAATTGTTACAAGAATTGTTTGTTTGATTAAAAAATGACTATGGAAAAATCACCATGGTGAGGTACTAGAAAATGATACCATGTAATGTATGTATAGATATGAGGTTGAATCAAGGCACCTCTACTTACTATCCATGTGAATTTAATTTAACTGAGTTTAATATGAAATATTGGAATAATAATTTCTGCTTGAGCATTGTTGAGAGTTGATGAGATAATGTGTGAAAATACCCTGGTATATTTTGGCACATAACAGACATCAGTTTTATGACAGATCTTATTAAGCTCATTATTATTATCATAATTTTATAATGAATCACTTGTAATAAGAATATGAGACTCAACATTCAGTAGGTGAGCTGTGATAATTTTTCAAGGAACATATATATCACTGCCATAAACAATTAAGTTCCCTTTTATTGTGGAAATAGAATACTAATAAATCAAGTCTAATATCCAGATAAAATTAAAATGTATGACAAGGGTATTCCTTTTTAATTTTAAAGGTGTAAGTGGGGCAGAATAATGTGTTGAAATATTAATTTGTGTTTTATTCTCCCTATACTCACTTTCCTCCTTTCAAATAGGTAATAAGACTGTTGGTTTCCTGGCCCCAGGAGAGATTTGTCGTTGTTAGGCTAAATACTTGTAGCATGTGTACAACTATGTTTCAGGTTTCTGATTTCTAAACATTTATGTTTCTGTGGTTATTTAGGTAATATAGAAGATAAATAGGTAAATGACTTTAAGTTTGCAAAATAGGGTGAAGAGACTCCCTAAGAGTCCAAATAGATGGCAATGCAAAAAAGTACACCCTTGAGTCAAAGCGGGAAGGGAGTGAATAAACAGGGCAATACCTGACTGTTTCCCTTAGGGAACAGGAACTTGAGTTACATGACTACTACTATCAGTAAAAATTTCCAGGCCCAAGTTTGGTTCATAAGCAGTGAAAGCAAAAACTTCAAGAGTCCTTATAATCTGGGACAATTAGAATATAGACAATTTTGATGAGCTGAAGAATGAAGGTACTTTCTGCTATTTCTTAGCATTGCTTAAGAGTCCTTGATTCTTGTGCAATTATTGGAAGGTGAAAGAACCTCAATAGTGACTGAAATCAATAGTCTTAACATGGTATCAGCACATAGGTTCCAAGCCATATTTAATATACTTTTAAAATATATATATATACATTATATATATACACACACATAATATATATATAATGTGTATATATATATATACAGTTGATGTTATATCTCTTAAGGCTGAGTTTAAGAAACTAAAGTCCACACACAAATACTTAAATCTTTTTAATATAATAATCTACTACCTAAAGATGTTAAAGTAAAAAAATAATACCAAATGTTGCAGGACACAAATGTGACAGTATTTAAAATTTCTTCTTGCTGCTCTTGACATTTCATTCATCTTCGTTGGAAAAATAAATCATAACACTTCATTTCAATCCTCTTGTTTTATGCAGACAAGAAAATGAGACGCCCAGCAGTTCAAGGGTCATTGACACTGCATGAGATGTAAATTATGCCAAGTTAGGGTAGAGACCACCTGGGCCAGTGATGGTAACTCTTCCTGGGCCAGTATCAGGGATATTATGAACTTTGGCCTTTGATGTCACTCCCTCCTTTTTCACAACATGTATAAAAATGCCTACACTTTAAAATGCTTAATTTAATTAAACACAATGACGGGAAAGGAAGAAAGAAAATAGGTGAAATATAAAATCCTCAAACTAACCTGAAATATATTGTACAGCAGAGATGTCATACTGAAGGGCTAGTTGATTAGTACAGACATTTTGAGTTCAGTGATCCAGCATCCCTGAGGTGTATAGTGAGAAAGCTGCCAATTCCAATTCAGATACTTTCCTCTACTTGGCATCATGATGAATAGAAGCCATTGCCAAGTCTCCAATTTCAATACATTCAATTTCTGTAGTTCTGCCCCTATAATTTGCATAAGGTGTGGCTCTCCTTGGTCTTCCCAGTACTCTTTGGTGCTCCATGAGGGAGTAACAACTGAAGTACCAGCTTTGACTTGGTTTAAACATTGAAAAAACCATGGGGTTCTCAACATAACTGCTTCTCAAAGCTGTTGATCTGTAGTATAAAAACTGATCTAAGTAGCTTGTTCTCCATCTGTCCCATGGCTTGCTCTTGCTACTCCAATTAGATGGTGTTAGTTAGCTGCTGCCAGTGCCTGACTTCCTCTGCTGTTTTCTCAGTAAGTGGAATTGTGTGCTGAATATATTGCATCCAATCAGTCTGGCCCCTCTGTATTTAATTAGAAAAACAACAAAAACATTTTTCTGGTCTGTGCAATGTACTTATCCCTATTCTATTATATTTTATGCACAGGCAGGGTATTCATAATTATTTTAGTAATTTCAAAGCACATATGGATGCTATAGCTGGGGCCGAAGAGGAATGAATGAGTGATCTTTGCACAAAAGTATGTGTTATATTTATTCTTATCAACAAACATAATTGTTTAAAATAATATTTTGGCCAGGTGATCTCTGATCACCTTATTCAAGTATATAGCATCCTTTAGCTAAGTAGTATGAGCTCCAGAACAGTTTATCAATAGTTTTTATTTCTACCTGTATGTTCCAGTCTTCATTAACACTTTATATACATTTAATGAATGTTGAATTGTTGAATGAATGCATAAATTCATCAATAAACTTATAAAATATAGAAATGTAAGAGATGTAAAATGAAAAATGGTATGAAAGTATTCTAAAGAAAGAAAACTATTAAATTTGATGTCACTTTAAGGGTTACTTAAGTGATAAAGAAAATAATAATACAAAAGCAAGTAACAAAGATTTCAGATAACTTTGAGGCATAGTTTTTCCCGTGTAAATGATTTTAACATGTTAAGTACTTACACTTATATATCATTTATTTTATGTAAAATGAGGTGAAAAAATACATGCATGATGTTCATTATCAACAGTTTGCAACACTGTTTCTGAAAGTCCATGCTGGAAAGGATTAATTCTGATGTCTCTTAACAACTGCATTTCAAGAAAGAGTGGCTATTGTACTGCGGGTAGAAACCTGAGTCAGCAACTTCCAGTTCTGACTGATATTTTTTTTTTCTCCTGTCTGTGTTTTTCTTCTCTCCTTGGGACAGCCAAGGGATACATACACTTCACATTAGCTGAAAAGGAGTAATGGATTTCTTAGTATCTGAGCTCAGCAACAAAGAAGTCTGCAATTACAGCAAAAAGAAAAAGGAGGAAGAAGAAAAAAAAAGCTTGCCCCAGTTTCTGTTAGAAGCATGTTCCTTTTTTCATGAAAAGAGAAAAATGAAGTACAACCTCTATATGCAGTCTCTGGAGGGAGAAATATAAGTCTGGTGGATACAACGAACCACTAAGAAAGTCAGTGGGAGAAATTGGAATTATAAGAATTGTGTTGAAGACCTAAGTATTGACTAGTTGTTTATGTTGGACCACATTTTAATTTCACAGAATTTATTTTATAAAGAGAAAGTTATGACAGAATTATATTTTATCTACTTTAATTTTTGCTCTTAACTATGCTATTTTTTTCTACAGAATATTTGAGGCAGTGATACACAAAAACAAATAAAAGATACAAACACTGATACATATATTAGTCTTCTAATTATAATGGTTGGCTTATAAAATATGTGGCATAGTCATTCCCAGTAGATAAGATATTATGAAAACTTTATCAGTGGAGGTATGTTCAGTAAGCAGTAATAATTGTTAATTACTGTATAACATTATTTTTCTTAAATTTAGCAAGGTATTATAAAATATGAAAAATTCTATTTTATTTTAAAGTAAATTTTAAAAATAAAATTTAGCTTGAACTTTTGTATTCAGTGACTACAATTCTGTCTGAGGTGCGTTCTTATTACTTCCGTCCCACATAAGGTAATGTTGTACCATGGCTGTCCTGACGCCCCTGGAATGGTAGTTTGCTGCCAAGATGACACCCAGTAATTTCTGCTTCTTACAATTCACCCCTTATGAAGTACCTCCAAATCACCAGGATTGGACTGTGACTAGTAGAATACAACAAAAATGATGGCATTCCGGTTTCAAGATTAAGTTATAATAAACAGTATGTCTTCTTGCTCACTCATGCTTATTTTCTTTGAAACCACTCACTCTGGGGAAAACCAAATATGAGCAGCAACACCCCTGTGGAGAGGAATTGAAACTTCCAGCCAACAGCCATGTGAATAAGCTTGGAAGTGGACCCTGAGCCTCAGACAAGTCTTCAGAAACTGCAGCTCTTGCTGGCAGCTTCTCTTAACCAACTTCATGACGGACCCTGAATCAAGAGCCACACTGACATCAATGCATTATAATTTTCTGAAGCCCTAGGAACTTCTATTCCTTTTAATTTGGTCTTTGTGGGCCCTTTTTCTCTCTTTCTTTCTCTGTCACACATATACATACATATATGTGTGTGTGTATATATACACATACACACATGTATATACATATATATACACATATATACATATATACACATACACACACATATATATGTATGTATATGTGTATATATATATGTATGTGTATGTGTGTGTGTGTATGTGTACATATATCGCATATCTGAATGCGGCAGAAAAGGAACAGGTGAAAGAATGAGAAATCTCTCCAGAAAAGTAAGTATTACTCTTATGATATCAACCTACACAACTGGTAAAAATAACATTTTAGCTATATATAATTATTGTATTGTTATAAAATAATTATATTGATACTATAAATAAACATTTGACCTAAATATTTGTTCTTTTGATTTTAAGAGAAATTCAAACATTTTATGTGTCCTAAAAGTGTTATTGTGATCCCTAAACCCACTGCATATTAGTAAATAAATCTATGCTACCTAATCCAGAACGACCACCTAAGCTGCTTCCTGACTCTGGACCCTTGGACTACATGAGAAAACAAAAGGTTGTGGATTATTTGAGATCATTGTTTTTATACAGCAACCAGTAGAACTGGGCTTTGTTTTTTTCACTTTACATTTAAATAACAACAATTGCATTTTCTGATCAATTCTAAAATAGGAGGAAGATTTAGATTGAAAACAAGACCATGAATTCATTATGCAGATTTCTATTTTAGGATTTTTTTTTTTTTTTTTTTTTTTTTTGGGACAGAGTCTCGCTCTGTTGCTCAGGTTGGAGTGCAGTGGTGTGATCTCGGCTCACTGCAACTTCCACCTCCCAGGTTCAAGCAATTCTCCTGCCTCAGCCTCCTGAGTAGCTGGGACTATAGGTGTCCGCCACCACACCCAGCTAATTTTTGTATTTTTAGTAGAAATCGGGTTTCACTATGTTGGCCAGGATGGTCTTGATCTCTTGATCTTGTGATCTGCCTGCCTTTTCCTCTCAAAGTGCTGGGATTACAGGCATGAGCTGCCGCACCCAGCCAGGATATATATATATTTTTTCCTATAGAATCACTACTTAAAAAGCTTAATTTGTAAACTCCATAAACCTTTGTTGGGAGGTTTTTGAAATTATGTCATTTGCTAAATTTTACTACTACAATGTCAAGTTTCGGAGCTCTTCTATAAAAAAATTTGTCAATCTCAATTGTGTCAACTTTCAAGAAAATTCAATCTGAAGAGGGGTCATATCTATAGCTTTGGAGCCAAATCTGGACTGCTGCCAGTTTTTGTAAATAACACTTATTGCAAAACAACATACCCATTCACTTTGGTCTTATATATGGCTATTTTAACCATATAACAAAGGCAGTGAGTAATTGGGACAGGCACTTTAATGACCTACAGAGTCTAAGTGCAGGCATACGTCATTTTATTACTTTTGGTTTATTGTACTTTGCAGATACTGCATTTTTTCACAAATTCAATGTTTGTGGGAACCCTGCATTAAGCAAACCTTTGGGCACCATTTTTCCTATAGCACTGCTCACTTCACTTCTCTGTGCCACATTTTGATCATTCTCACAATATTTCAGACTTCTTAAAATTATATCTGCTATGGTGATCTATGATCAGTGATCTTTGATGTTACTATTGCAATTGTTTTGTGGTGCCACAAAAGATGCCCATATAAACAGTGAGCTTACACAATAAAGATATATTTTCAGACTGCCCTGCCAACCAGCTATCCCTCCTTATTTTGGGGATACAATAATACTGTAATTGAGCCCATTAAAAACCCTGCAATGGCCTCTAAGTAAAATGAAGAGTTGCATACCTCTCACATTAAATCAAAAGCTAAAAGTGATTTTGCTTAAAGAGAAAGCCATCTAGAAAGTTGAGATAGGTTAAAAAATAGGACTCTTATGCCAAATAATTAGCCAAGTTAGGAATGTAAAGAGAAAGTTCTTGAAGGAAATTAAAGTGCTACTCCAGTGAACACACAAACGATAAGAAACTGAAACTGCTTTCCTGCTGATACATAGAAAGTTTTAGTAGTCTGGATAGAAAATCAAACCAGCCACAACATTCCCTTAAGTCAAAGACTAATCCAGATTAAAGCCCTTAGTCGCTTCAATTTTACAACAGCTGAGAGAGGTAAGGAAGCTGTAGAAGAAAAGTCTGAAGCTAGCAGAGGTTATGACATTTAAGTAAGGATGTTGTCTCTATAACATAAAAGTGCAAGGTTAAGCAGCAGGTACTGATGTGGAAGCTGCAGCAAGTTATCAAGAAGATCTAGCTAAGATCATTGTTAAAGGTGGCTACACTAATTGACAGATTTTCCATGTACATGAATCAGCCTTCTATTGGAAGAAAATGCCATCTAGGACTTTCAAAGCTAAAGAAGAGAAGTCAATGCCTGGATTCAAAAATTCAAAGAACAGATTGACTCTCTTATTAGAGGCTAATGCAGCTGGTGACTTCAAGTTGAAGCCAATGTTCATTTACGTTTCCAAAAATCATAGGGCCCTTAAGAGTTAGGCTAAATCTACTCTGCCTGTGCTCTATAAATGAAAGAACAAAGCCTGGATGATAGTGTATCTGTTTACAGGATGGGTTACTGAGTATTTTAAGCCCATTGTTGAGACCCAGTGCTCAGAGAAAAAAAATTATTTTCAAAATATTATGGCTCATTGACAATACATCTTTTCACCTAAGAGTTCTAATGGAGATGAACAAAGAGATTAATGTTGTTTTCATGCCTACTAACCAAACATCCATTCTACAGCCCATGGATCAAGGAGTAATTTCCACTTTCAAGCCTTACTATGTAAAAAATACAGTTTATGACTATAGGTACCATAGATCGTAATTATTCTGATGGATCTGGGGAAAATAAACTGAAAAGCTTTGGAAAAGATTCACTGTTTTAGATGCCACAGAAAAGCATTCATGGCCCGGGTGCAGTGGCTCACATCCATAATCAAAATACTTTGGGAGGTTGAGATAGATAGATTGCTTGAGACCAGGGGTTTAAGACCAGCCTGAACAACACAGTGAGACTTCATTTGCACAAAAAATTAAAACATTAATTGGGCATAGTAATGTGTGCCTGTAGTCCCAGCAACTTCGGAGGTTGAGGCAGGAGGATTTTTTGAGCCCAGGAGATTGAGGCTGCAGTGAGCCATGAAACCATGTTTAAAAAAAAAAAAAGTGATTCCTGGGAGGTCAAAATATTGGCATTAACAAGATTTTCAAAAAAACTTGATTCCAACCCTCCTGGATAACTTTGAGGTGCTCAAGACTTCAGTGGAGAATGTAAATCAGATGTGATAAAAACAGAGAATTAGAAGTGAAGCCAGAAGATGTGATTAAATTGCTACAATCTCATGATACTCATGATACAATTTTAATGGATGAGTCGTTGGTTCTTAAGGATGAGCAAAGAAAGGATTTTTTGAGATGGAATCTGCTCCTAGTGAAAATGCTGTGAACATTGTTGAAATGTCAAAAATTTTAGAGTATTACATAAACTTATTTGATAAAGCAGTGGCAGGATTTGAAAGAACTGACTCCAATTTTGGAAGAAGTTCTACTATAGAAAAATGCTATAAAAGAGCATTTCATGGTTAAAAAAATCTTCAGTGAAAAAGAGTCAATTGATGCAGAAAATTTCATTTTTGTCTTATTTTGAGAGCTGCCACAGCCACCCCAGCCCTCAGCAACCACCATCCTAATCAATCAGCAGCCATCAACATGAAGGCCAGACCCTCTGCCAGGTAAAGGATTACAACTCGTTGAAGCCTCTAAAAATTGCTAGCATTTATTTAAGCAATAAAGTACTTTATTTTTATTTTATTTTATTTATTTATTTATTTATTTATTTTTTTGAGACAGTGTCTCACTCTGTCACCCAGGTTGGAGTACGGTGGCCCGATCTCGGCTCACTGCACGCTCCACCACCCGGGTTCACCCAATTCTCCTGCCTCTGTCTCCTGAGTAGCAGGGACTACAAGCGCCCGCCACCACGCCCGGCTGATTTTTTGTATTTTTCTTTTTTTAGTAGAGACGAGGTTTCACCGTGTTAGCCAGGATGGTCTCAATCTCCTGACCTCATGATCCGCCCGCCTCGGCCTCCCAAAGTGCTGGGATTACAGGCATGAGCCACCGCACCCGGCCGCAATGAAGTATTTTTAATTAAGTTTGTATGTTATTTTTTAGAGATGATGCTATTTCACATTTTATAAGCTACAAGGTAGTTTAAATATAATTTTGTATATACTGTGAAACCAAAAATATTGTGTGATTAGCTTTATTGTGATCTTCCCTTTATTGCCTTGGTCTGGAACTGAGCCTGCAAAATCTCTGAGGTATGCTTGTAGTTATTATCTGGCCTTTCTCAAAAAAATAGTTTATAGGCCCTTAGAGTAAGCAATGTCTAATAATTCTGTAGTAAATTTAATGTATTCATGTTAAAATCATACAAATAAGACAATGCATGAGGAATTCCATGGAGTCTCATTTTAATAAAATTAATGTGGTACATTCTGTCATCCAGAACTAATAACTAATCATTTCAAAGAGTAATGACGTTCATCTGTGCCTTTAATAATTCCAAGGTACTGCTGTATTATAACTTTTGTAACGTTTTCATCTTCTTCTTGTTCTTTTGTTTGGTTGTTTCATTTTGAAATACGTGAAGGCCTAAGTTATAATAGAACTTTCAACATCATTGTGAAAGCCCTCAAAAGGCATTATTTAAGCTTAATTATTTTCAATTTGAAGAGTTATTTCTCCAAATGTTTAAATGTTGGCCTTCATAGGTAACTACACTAGAGTTTGTTGAAATGTTTGATATGTAGCATAAAAAATATTTAACTTTTCCTTAGCAAAAAGTAAGGTTTTGAAATGTTGGTAACATCCTTGTAAAGCAAACTGGCATGCAACTATTTATTCTACAAAATTTAAACTCACATTTCCTACAACTATGGAACAGTTTGGCTGAAGGTATTTAAAAAATGAGGTTTCTTTCTCCAGTATGATATGAATTAATTGGAAAGTAATTTAATGTTACAAATGTTTATAGCTGCAATAGAAAACCCTGCAAATTCTGGCATAAAATATGACAGCACTTATTGTTTATTTAAGAGGTAGAGAGACATGCAATTCAGAACTATAAAACAGCTCAAATATGTCATCAGGGACTCAAGCTGTTTTCAACTTTCTGCTCTTCTCATCTCAGTGTGTTGCCTTTAGTCCTTATACCAGTTGCAAACGGCTACCACAGCTCAAGACATAATCTATTATCATTAGCATCCTAAACATGAAGCAGGGGACAATCTTTCTATTGCTGTTGTTGTTGTTGTAGTGGTCCTGTATTTTTTAAATAATGAAACTCTCCCAGAAGGCTTTCGGCATTCTTTTCTTTCTTTCCATTTCTTATTTTAATTATTTATTTTTTAAATTTTAGATTCTAGGGTACAAGTACATGTTTGTTACATGGCTATATTGGGTAATGGTGGGGATTGGGCTTCTGGGGAATTCATCACACTACTGTTGAACATTGTACCCAACAAATAATTGTTCAACCCTCCCCCCCTCCTCTCACTCTCCCTTTTGGAGTCTGCATTGTCAATTACCTCCATCTTTATATCCATGTGTACCCATTAGTTCGCTCCCACTTATAAGTAAGAACCTATGGTATTTGATTTTCTTTTTCTGAGTTTGTTCATTTAGGAAACTGGCCTCCAGCTCCATCCATGTTGCTGTAAAGACTTGATTTCATCTTTTTTATGGTTGTATAGTATTCCATTCTGTATAAATACCACACTTTGTGTATTCAATCAACCACTGATGGACACCTAGATTGGTTTCACTAGATTTGAGTAACACGGCAGCCTCTACTTTACAAAGGCTGGTCAAAGACACATCTTGTAAAAGGGAATACAATTAACATGCCTGGCTTTAAGTGATAATGGTTATCTTTGGGATTTTGGTAATTTGTTGACCTAAACAGATTTGGGTTATACCTGTAAGAAAGAAGATGAGGGGGTGGAAGCAGAGGTGTAGATAGCTACAGGCTAGTCAGTATACTGTGTCTCTAACACAAATAGAATAAAAATACATATCATTTGTACTAGCTTTGGAGCTTTTTACTGAATACTATAATCTTTAGTGATATCTAGGATTACAAAATGCAGGCAGACTTTTGCAGCAATTGAGCATTCTCTGATACTACATTTTTAAATACTTCACACAATTTTCTTTCAAGATCCTTAATGGACTATAAAATTAATACATAGAGTACACATTATTTCTCAGTTGTGATTTTAAAAAGCAAATAAATTCTTAAACTAATAATTTTTCAAATACTTTGACTAAATGGAAAAAGCTGACATTTAAAAATAAGTATTAACTATGATTTTCTATACTAAATATGAATTTTGAAGTCAAAGGAGAGAGGATAAGTCCTGGGGTTTTTTAGAATTTTTTTTTTCTGTTGCTAAATAAATTTAGTCAGCAATACTCACTGTGCTAGCAGATAAAGTAATTAATATTTCATCCAAATATAAAGTTGACATTTTATCAGATTTCAAATAGCATCACATTCTAGCTTAAAGCCCAGATGTTTCTTAAGATTTTTAGTCAATAAAATCAGTTTAAAATTGTGATGAAGGGTGGAGGGTAAACGTGTAATCAAAATGCTTTGATATTATAACTTTGTAAATCGGTTGATAAATATATTATCTATGCTTATTTGTAGTACTATGATGAATTTGAAATTGCTTAATCATGACTATTAATAATTCAAAAACATAACTTCTATGGAAAAAATGTTTAAACCCAGTTGAAATGAAGCAGTGAGGAAAATAATTAGCAAACTCTTGGGCAAGTTATTTATCTCAGTGCCTCAGTGAACTTTGAGATAATGTGTTCCTTTTTCTCAGAATAATAGGGCACCATCAGAGTTAATATTACAGAATTTATTTTCTATTTGGGTTAATTTTTCTGTAATAATCCAGAGTCTCTCTTGAGACTAAAAGCATATGCTTAACACACAGCAGATAAAGCTCAGAAACACAAATTATAACTGTAGAGCAGGGCACAGCTAAATGGCTTAATAGTGATAGAACTCCTAAGTTTTCTAACTTTGCACTGCACAGATAAGCTCTGAAGCTTCTACAAATGACCACATTATGAGATGTAACAGAAGCATTTCCTTTTGTATTTCCTGTACCTAAATCTTTCTGTAAGAGTGTTAAAAAGACACAATGTGATATAAATAAATCTTAGAATGTTGCCACAAAATACAAAATATCCAAGGACATGAAAGAAAGCATAAATGTTTAGTTGTCAGCTACTCACAGGGTGAATCAGAACTACAAATAATAGAATATTCCTCCCAGTCCATCTATGTTACATTTCTCACTCTCTGCCTCTTTTCTATTTATCCTAAAAAACAGGAGCATCTTAATCTGAATTTACATAAAAAATATAAGAATTTGTTAATGTTCATTGTTCTAATCTAATGAACAGCTTAGATACAGCTTAGATCACAAGTCAAGTCCTTTCAAATAATGGAAGAGCCATCCCCTCCAAAATGGCTACAAATAAGCCCAGACAATGAATACTACAAATACCTAACCCTTCAGTGACTAGATGCTGAACATCTATTAGCATCAACAACATCCAGAAAAACGTCCTCACAAAATGAATTAAATAAGGCACCAGGAACCAATTCTAGAAACACAGAGATATGTGACCTTTCAGAGAATTCAAAATAGCTGTGTTAAGAAAACTCAAAGAAATTCAAGGGGCTGGGCAAGGTGGCTCACGCCTGTAATCCCAGCACTTCGGGAGGCAGAGGCAGGCAGATCACTTGAGGTCGGGAGTTCAAGACCAGCCTGTCCAACATGGTGAAACCCCGTCTCTACTAAAAATACAAAAAATTAGCTGAGCATGGTGGCAGGCGCCTGTAATCCCAGCTACTCAGGAGGCTGAGGCAGGAGAATCGTCTGAACCTGGGAAGCAGAGGTTGCAGTGAGCTGAGATCACGCCATTGCACTCCAGCCTGGACAACAAGAGCAAAACTCCGTCTCAAAAAAAAAAAAAAAAAAGAAAAAAAGAAATTCAAGATAACACAAAAAAGGAATTCAGAATTCTAACAGAAAAATATTTATCAAGGAGTTTAAAATAAATAAAAATAATTAAGCAGAAATTCTGGAGCTGAAAAATGCAATTGGCATACTGAAGAATGCATCAGTCTTTTAATAGCAGAACTGATCAAGCAGAAGAAAGCATTAGTGAGCTTCCCAACAGGCTAATTAAAAACACACGGTCAGAAAAGACAACAGAAAAAATAATAAAAACAGTAAAGCATGCCTAAGGAAGCTAGAAAATAGCCTCAAATGGGGAAATCTAAGTGTTATTGTGCTTAAGGATGAGGTAGAGAAAGAGATAGGGGTTTTATTCAAAGTGAAAATAGAAGAGAACTTTCCAAACCTAGAGAAAGATATCAATATCCAAGTACAAGACGGTTATAGAACAGTTATCATAATTAATGCAGAGAAAAAAATGTCAAGGCATTTAATAAACAAAATCCCGAAAGTCAGAGGTAAGGAAAGGATTCTAAAATCAGCAAGTGAAAAGGAACAAATAACATACAATGGAATTTCAATACATCTGACAGCAGACTTTTTACTGGAAACCTTACAAGCCAGCAGAGAGTGGAATGACATATTTAAAATAGTGAAGGAAAAAAAAAATCTTTTGCCCTAGAATAGTATATCCCACTAAAATATCCAAACATAAAGAAGACAAACATTCCAGCTACTCGGTAGGCTGAGGCAGGAGAATTGCTTGAACCTGGGAGGTGGAGGTTGCGGTGAGCTGAGATCGTGCCATTGCACTCCAGCCTGGGCAACAAGAGCAAAACTCCGTCTCAAAAAAAAAAAAAAAAAAAAAAGACAAAAGCTGAAGGATTTATTAATATCAGAGTTGTCCAACAAGAAATGCTAAGGGAAGTACTCAGTCAGAAAAAAAGAACATTATTGAGCAATAAATGATCACCTAGAGGTACAACACTCACTAGTAACAGTAAGTACACAGAAAAACAGAGTATTATGACACAGTAACTGTGCTGTATAAACTACTCTTATCCTAAGTAGAAAGACTAAATGATTAACCAATAAAAAATAACAACTTTTCAAGACACAGTAAGTACAATAAGATTAACTAGAAACAACCAAAAGTTAAAAAGTAAAGAGAGATGAAGTTAAGACATATAGTTTTTATTAGTTTTCTTTTTGCTTGTTTGTTTATGCAAATGGTGTTCTGGTTATCAAGTTAAAATAACGGGTTATGAGAGAGTATTTGCAAACCTCATGGTAACTTCAAACTGAAACACATGCAATGGATACACAAAACATAAAAAGCAAGAAACTAAGTCATATCCCTAGAGAAAATCATCTTCACTAAGAAAAGACAGGAAGGAAAGAAAGAAGAAAGAGAAGACTACAAAACTACCAGAAAACAAATAACAAAATGAGAGGAGTAAGTCCTTACTTATCAATAATAACATTGAATGTAAATGAACTAAAGTCTCCAATCAAAAGACATAGAGTGGCAGAATGGATTAAAAAAAAATCCATCAACCTGTTGCCTATAAGAAACATACTTCACCTATAAAGACACACATAGACTAAAAATAAAGGTATGGCAAAAGATATTTCATACCAATGGAAACAAAAAAGCAGAAGTGGCTGTACATATATCAGATAAAATTTATTTCAAGACAAAAATTACAAGAAGACACAAAGAAGGTCACTATGTCATGATAAAGTGGTCAGTTCAGCAAGAGGATATAAAATTTTTAAATATATATGCACTCAACACTGGAGCACCGAGATATATAAAGGAAATATTATCTGAACTAAAGAGAGAGATAGACTTCAGTACAATAATAGCTAGAAAGTTCAACATCCCATTTTCAGCATTGGACAGATCTTCTGGACAGAAAATGAACAAATGTCAGACTCAATCTGCACCAAATGGATCTAATAAATATTTACAGAAGAGTTTATCCAAAGGCTGCCAGATGCACATTCTTGTCCTCAGCACATAGATCATTCTCAAGGATAGAGCATACATTAGGTCACAAAACAAGTCTTAAAATATTCAAAGACATTGAAATAATATCAAGTATCATCACTGACCAAAATGAAATAAAACTAGAAATTAATAACAAGCGACATTTTGGAAATAACATGAATACAAGGAAAGTACACAATATGATCCTGAATGACCAGTGGGGCAGTAAAAAAATTAAAAAGAAATTTGAAAAATTTATTGAGACAAATGATAATGGAAGCACAACATATTAAAACCTATAGGATACTGCAAAAAAAAATACTCAGAAGGAAGTTTACAAGTGCCTATATCAAAAAAGAGAAATAAAAAGTCTAACCATGCATCTTAAAGAGCTATAAAAGCGAGAGCAAACCAAACCCAAAATCAGTAGAAAAAAAATAATAAAGAACAGGGTAAAAATAAATGAAATTGAAATGAAAAAAAAAATCAGTAAGACCAATGAAACAAAAGTCGTTTTTTTGAAAAGTTAAACAAAATTGACAAACCCTTATCCAGACTAAGGAAAAAAAAGGAGAAAACCCAAATAAAATCAGAAATGAAAAGGAGACATTACAACCAATACTGTACAAATTGAAAGGATTATTAGTGGTTACCGTGAGCAAATAAATACCAATAAATTGGAAAATCTACAAGAAATGCAAAAATTCATAGAGCCATACAACCTACTAAGATTGAATCAGGAAGAAATCCAAAACCTGAACAGGCCAATAACACATAACAAGACCAAAATCATAATAAAAAGTCTCTCAGTAAAAAAAAAGCTCAGGACCCAATGGCTTCTCTGCTGAATTTTACCAAACATTTAAAAAAGTACTAATACCATTGCTACTCAAATTATTGCAAAAAATAGAGGAGAAGGGAGTACTTCCAAACTCATTCTACAAGACCAATATTTCTGGGATACCAAAAAAAAAGACAAAATTGCACAGAAAAAGGAAACTTTAGGCCAATATCTCTGATAAATATTGATGCAAAAATCCTGAAAAAAATATTAGCCAAACAAATTCAACAATACATTAGAAAGATCACTTATTATGCCCAAGTGGGATTTGTGTATGTTGAACCCACCTCGGTTCAACATACACAAATTAATTAAGGGGATATATCGTATTGGCAGAACGAAGGATAAAAACTATATTATTATTTCAATTGATGCTGAAAATAAGTATTTCATAAAATTCAACATCTCTTCATGATCAAAACCCTCAAAAAACTGGGAATAGAAAAAAATATACCTCAACATAATAAAAGCCAATATATGACAGACCCACAGCTAGTTTCACACTGAATGGGGAAAAATATAAACATTCCCTTTAAGATCTGAAACACAAGAAGGATGCCCACTGTCACCACTGTTATATAGTATGATATTGAAAGACCTAGCTAGAGCAATCAGATAAGAGAAAGAAGTAAAGAGCATCCAAATTCAACAGTAAGAAGTCAAATTATCCTTGTTTGCTGATTATATAATCTTCTATTTGGAAAACCCTAAAGACTTCACAAGAAAACTATTATAACTGATAAACAAATTCAGTAATGTTTCAGAATACAAAATCAACATGCAAAAATCAGTAGCATATATTAGTATCAGTATATACCAAGAGTGAACAATGTGAAAAAATTAATAATCTGATGTACAATAGCCACAAATGAAGTTAAATACCCAGGCATTAACCAAAGAAGTAAAAGACTTCCATAATGAAAACCATAAAACTCTGATGAAGAAAATTGAAGAGAACACCAAGAAATAGAAAAATATTCCATGTTCATGGATTGAGTCAATATTTTTAAATTGTTCATACAACTCGAAGCAATCTATAGATTCCATGCAATACCTAAAAGAATACCAATAACGCTCTTCACAGAAACAGAAAAAAAAATCCTAAAACTTACATACAACCAGAGAAGATCGAGAATAGCCAAAGCTATGCTAAGCAAAAAGAACAAAACTGGAAGAATCACACTACCTGACTTCCAATTATATTAAAAAGCTATAATAATCAAAACAGCAAGGTACTGGCATAAAAACAGACACATAGACCAATGGAATAGAATAGAGAACCCAGAAAAAAATCTACACACCTATAGTGAACTCATTTTTGACAAAAGTGCCAAGAAATACATTGGAGAAAAGGCAGTCTCTTCAATAAATGGTGCTGGGAAAACAGGATATCCACATGCAAAAGAAACTAGACCCCTATCTCTTGCCATATACAAAAATAAAATAAAAATGAATTAAAGAATTAAATATAAAACCTCAAACTATGAAACTCTCACAGGAAAATATTAAGAAAAATTCCCAGGACCAGTCTTTAGAAAGACTTTTTGAGCAATACCCCACAAGCACAGACAACCAAAACCAACGTGGAAAAATGGGATCAAATCAAGTTAAAAAGCTTCTGCACAGCAAAGGATACAATCAACAAAATGAAGAGACAACCCAAAGAATAGGAGAAAACATTTACAAACTGTCTCTCTGACAAGAGATAAATAACCAGATTGTATAAGGAGCACAAACAAGGCTATAGGAAAAATCCTAACAATCTAATCAAAAATGGGCAAAAGATTTGTATAGACATTTCTCAAAAGAAGACATACAAATGGCAAACAGGCATATGAAAGGTGCTCAACATCACTGATCATCAGGGAAATGCAAAACAAAACTACAATGAGATATCATCTCACCCCAGTTAAAATGGCTTATATCCTAAAGACAGGCAATAACGAATTCTGGCAAGGATGTGGAGAAAAGAGAAACCTTGTACACTGTTGATGGGAATGCAAGTTGGTGCAATCACTATGGAGAACAGTTTGGAGGTTCCTCAACAAACTACAAATAGAACTACTATGTGATCCCACAATCCCATTGTGGGTATATATCTCAAAGAAAGGAAATCAGTATATCAAAGAGGTATCTGCACTTCTATATTTGTTGCAGCACTGTTTACAACATAGCTAAGGTTTGGAAGCAATCTAAGTGCTATCAACAGATGAATGCATAAAGAAATGTGGTACATATACACAATGGAGTACTATTCAGCCATAAAAAGGAATGAGATCCATTCATTTGCAACAACATGTATAGAACTAGAGATCATTATGTTAAATGAAATAAGCCTGGGGCAGAAAGACAAACATCACATATCCTCACTTATTTGTGGGATCTAAAAATTAAAACAAGTGAACTTGTGCACAGACAGAGTAGTAGTAGAATGGAGACCAGAGGCTGGGAAGGATTGCAGGAGTGGTTGGGGTCAATTGGGGCAGAAGTGGAGATGGTTGAGCACACACACACACACACAAATAGAATGAATAATACCTACTATCTAATAGCACAATAGGGTGACTATAGTCAATATTAACAAGTGTATATTTTAATATAACTTAAAGAATGTAACTGGGTTATCTATAACCAAAAGGATAAATGCTTGAGGCATGGATACCCCATTCTTCGTGGTGTATACTGCAGTTTTCAACATGAATACCCCATTGTTTATTCTTTGTTATCCATTATCTCACATCACATGCCTGTATCAAAATA
Organism: Pan paniscus; assembly: GCF_029289425.2. Classification (NCBI taxonomy): domain Eukaryota; kingdom Metazoa; phylum Chordata; class Mammalia; order Primates; family Hominidae; genus Pan; species Pan paniscus. The sequence goes on along the minus strand of NC_073264.2, from coordinate 43,984,027 downwards.
TCTCATATACCCCATAAATATATACGCTAAGTACCAACAGAAATTAAAAAAATAAAACTGAAAATAGATAACAAATAGTTCAAAAATGAAATCATAAAAAAAGAAAATATGTTGTAGTGAATTAAAATGAAAATGCAACACTGTAAAACTGAAAAGCTTCAGCAAAGCAGTGCTTTGAAGAAATTTAAGATGAGACATATAAGAAAAGGAACATCTCAAATCAATAAGCTAATATTTTACTTAAGGAATTAGAAAAAAACTTAAAAACAATCAAACAATAATTCTACATCCAGTAAAACTGTATTTTAAAAATGAGACCCAGGCCAAGGCGGGAGGATCACGAGGTCAGGAGATTGAGACCATCTTGGCTAACACGGTGAAATGCCGTCTCTACTAAAAATACAAAAAATTAGCTGGGCATAGTGGCGGCTGCCTGTAGTCCCAGCTACTCAGGAGGCTGAGGCAGGAGAATGGCGTGAACCCGGCAGGCAGAACTTGCTGTGAGCCGAGATCGTGCCACTGCACTCCGGCCTGGGCAACAGAGCAAGACTCCGCCTAAAAAAAAAAAAAAAAAAAAAAAAAAAAGACCCAAATACAAATATTCCAAATTAGTAAAGAATGAGATCATTTTATGGCAACAGACTTATTTTAAGATATATACTAGAGACTGCTTCAAGCTGAAAGGGTGTTGTTACTGGTGGAAGGTATTCCAGTTAACAGTTTTACACATGACCGCCTGGCTTTCTTACCTTTTCTGGTGGCCTGCCCCAGGAAGGTCAAACTCCACCATTTTTTCCCTTAATGCGCAAGCCCGGGCTCACTTACCCAGTCCATGAGATTTTAGTGTAAGCCCCCTTTTGCTTCTTCCTGGCACCTGCATTCAATTAATGCTTTAATGTTAACAGCTGTGGACCATTAGGAGATTGTCTCTCCCTAGCGCCAGCTGCCAATTTATCACTTTTAGAGAGGCAAACTGACAATTGCCAAAACATCCATAGAAGTTTTCAGCAACCTTAATTCTTGCCTCCTCAGAAGAAAGAATTTGACTGAGGTGCATAAGGCAGAGAAAGAGATCGAGGTAAATTTGAGAGCAATTTTATTTTAAAAAAGCAGTTTATTTTATAAAAGCTTCAGAGCAGGAAAGAAAGGAAAGTGCACTTGGAAGAGATCCAAGTGGGGAACTTGAAGAACAAGTGTCCCATTTAACTACGATCCTAGGACTTTATAGGCTGGCCCACCTCCAGCGTCTTGTGCACCCCTTTCTCATGATTCTTCCCTTAGGGTGGGCTGCCCACATGTGCAGTGCCCTCCTTATCCTTGCGAAGTGAGCATATGCTTATCCTTGTGAAGTGAGCATGCACAGTGAGTTTAGGAAGTTTTACACATGACCGCCTGGCTTTCTTACCTTTTCTGGTGGCCTGCCCCAGGAAGGTCAAACTCCACCATTTTTTCCCTTAATGCGCAAGCCCGGGCTCACTTACCCAGTCCATGAGATTTTAGTGTAAGCCCCCTTTTGCTTCTTCCTGGCACCTGCATTCAATTAATGCTTTAATGTTAACAGCTGTGGACCATTAGGAGATTGTCTCTCCCTAGTGCCAGCTGCCAATTTATCACTTTTAGAGAGGCAAACTGACAATTGCCAAAACATCACCGACATTCCTAGAGGGTGGAGGAGAGCACCCTCCTGCCCTGCTTGTGCCTGTCTGACTACCTGTAACAATGAAATACCATATTAACATGAATCTGCTAAAGCATATCAGAAAATGTAATAATGTAGGCGATTTTAAGACTATATAAATTGTTTTCTTTTTTAAAACAAAGCGTGATTAAGAAGTTATACAATGTATTGTTGTATTCATAACATATACATCTTTTATATAACATGTTATGTATGTGAATATATATATTATTAATCAGAGCAGAAAGGATGAGAAAGAAAATGGAGATATACGGAAACAAGAAAATTGCAACAGAAACTCAAATCCAACATAGTATTTTCTTTTCTATGGATTTGCGGCAATAAAAACCTTCAAAGAAACATGACAACAATGAAATTCAGCATATTTCTTAAACTATTGTGGCCCACAACAGAATGACAAGCTTACTTTGCAATATGGAATTGATTAGATGTAATTTTGTTGCTATAAAGTAAATGTGAATCTTAGGTAGCATTACACAAATGCTTATGAATTGTAAAGTGTAAAAAATATCATGCAAATTAAAGTATACCTGAAAAGTACAATAAAAACAGAGCTGCAATTCGTTTTGCTCAAATCATGGAATTTCAGTGTGTTTATGTTGGGGCATGTCTGAATTAAAATCCTAGTCCTGAGACTGATTAAACCTATATTATTGCTCAAGTGGCAAATCTCCCTCTCTTTCCTCATCTATAAAATACAGATAGTAATATTCTCAATATAATAAAGATGTTGTAATAATAAGTTAATATATGTAGAACACAGAACATTTGACATTTGCTAAACACTGAAATAATTTATTTTCATTATTCTTTACAGTTGTATGGATGTTTTTGTTTGAGTTAAACAACTTTGTTTACTCAAATAACTTTAATATAATAAATTGTATTGTGTTAGATTTTATTTAAAAAGAAACTTCCAAGTATGCCTTTCAGCTTTACTTATTTATTTCAATTGGAATAATGAATAATGCAAAGCAGGACAAAGAAGGAAAACAAGATATTTTTAGTTAAAGCTCTGTCCTAAAAACCTGATGAAAGAATTATAAGGGCAGAGTAAGAAATGTAACTGACTTTGGACACAATGAATTAAAGAAAATGAAATTTTATAATACTTTATTAAATTATATTTTTAAGCATTGTTACAAAGAGTTATTTGCTCTGTATGGTAACTATATGGAAAAATACAACATCTATTAGAGAACATTAAGTGGAGACTATGAAAGGAAGATAGAACTTTCTCTAGTGTTAAAAAGAATATTCCATTTGGAAAAAAGAATGGAAAGGAAAAGTGGTCATTTTACAAGTTTAAGGTTTCTTTCTTCTATTAATGGCATCGCTTCCCCTTAGATTCCAAGCTTGAAAGCTGGGATCTGTCTTTGATTCAGACTATTTCCTCATTCAATTCGTCTTTCATTAGATTAGTTTTTTTGGCAACCTGTGCAATGTAATTTCCATTTCCATTGCTGAAACTGTATTGGACATTATAATATTATGGTGTGATTAGTAATTAATCAATAATTATTATTTAGTAATTACTTTATACATATGTTAATAATACATTAGTTAATTTTCTAATTATTTCAAAGACCAGTTTTTTTTTTTTTCCAGTTCTGGTTTGGCAAATTGGCACACATGTTTTCTGGCTACACAATAATGTGCTAAAGAATATTTAAGCACTTCTTCAGGAACATATGAATTCACATTCTTATGGTAAAACAAAATATGTGTGGAGTAAAATATAAATAAACATTAGCTGCAATAAAAAAAACACAAGGTGTAAAAGAAATTTTACCACACAGAATGTTGTCACTCACAAGAGAGAATCCTATTACATATAACTTTCATTAAAACAAGTTCAGCAACCATTAGGTAACATCGTACCTCTTTTACTTTAATTTATCCTAAACACACTCTGAAGTTAATCTTTCCAATTGCTATTTTAGTCATGTTACTAATTCACTAAATGACGTTTGATGACTTCCTATTGCTACCAAATAACATATTTATTCATTAAGTAGACATTAAAGTACATTGCTGCATCTTCCATTTCTGTAGTAACCTCCTTTTCTTAAACAGATCATCAGCATTTTATATAAAATATTTATCCATTCTAACTTATTGTTATTGTCAGGATGTTTAAGGCTTATGTTTGTAATACAGTTTTGTTTGAGGCAAACAGCATCCTTATCATATCTCAATTTTATAACATGACATTCAACTCTTTTCTTTTAAAAAAAATTACTCTTCATATATCCAGACTTCCATAGATTCCAGAAGCCATATAAATTTAGACAAAGGTTTTCTTTGACTAAAAATAGCTTGATGAGCATTTGGTTAGAAGTCCTGAGTTCAAAATTCTAGTTGGTAATTTATTTTTAATAGGCTTTATTTTTTAGTGCAGTTTTAGGTTCAGAGCAAATTTGAATGGAAGTTACAGAGATTTCCCACATAAAACCTGCTCCCACCTATTTATAGCCTCCCCCATTATCAACATTCCCCATCAGAGTGATAAATTTGTTACAATTAATGAAGCTGCATTTACGCATAATTATTACCCAGAGTCCATGGTTTACACTAGAGTTCTTTCATGGTGATATACATTTAATGGGTTGGAGCAAAATATATTGGCATGAATTCACTGTTCTAGTATCATATACAGTAGTTTCACTGCTCTAATAATTTTCTGTGCTCCACCTGCTTATCCTTCTCTCCCACTTCAATGAATTTTATGTATATTTTAAAAAATATTGACAATTTCATATTCAATTAAAATTAAAATTAAACATATTCAAATGTCACTTTATGGAATATTTTCTGATTACTGTGTTAGATTTTTTGTTCTTTTATACCTGTATAATTTTAAAATTACCATTATTTAGCACCTTTTTTGTGAAACTTATGTTTTATGTGATTGTTAATGGTTTAAAAATAAAATAGACTCAGTTCCTCAGGTAATAGATCTACCTTACTCCAAAAAGATTACTTTATACTATGTAACTGGAGCAGATAGACAGTCTACCTGTCATTTTGTGTATTTATCATATCCACAATTTAAACATTTTTTCTTGTTAAAATTTTTCTTGCCAAATAAATATACCTAAATTATTCTTCAGATGCAGATCTATTACTCATTGTGGACACGAATAGCACCCATGTACAGAAATAATAAGCCCATTCTTATTTTCTTGTAGGAACTGTTACTTTATAACTTATATATTGCACCTTAATGTACTTATTAGTACACATACCCTGTTGTTTATCATGTAAAATATCTTGAGTGTAAGTTTCGGAGAACTGAATGAAATGTGATTCAATTACTTTCTCTGTCTTCTAGTAAAATAGTTGTCATATCTTTGCTTTTGCTAAAGACATGCAAATGCCTTTTGCCTTAAAGTAATTAACTTTTCTAGTTATATATATTCAATAAAGAATTTTTAGTCTTAGACCACATCTCTTTTTATTGGTGTCACTGACAAGCTCTAACCTTAAACAGTTGTATTGATTAGCGGCCTAGAACAAGAAACACTCCTGTATTTGCTGTCCTTTATTTTCATTAGAAACTCCACCTCTGTCTACTCTTTTTAATTTACTTCTTGATTATCAAAATTAACCCCATCATCTTGTTGTATATTATGCTAAGATGGAAAATGCCCAGAAAAAACTACATATGTTGGCATGAGTAAATTCCATCCTTCCTAAGATTTACTTTTCCTTGCCCACGTACCCTAGAACTGAAAGTATAATAATAATAAAAAAAAGGATTTATTGAACCTATATTGTGGGTAGCAGTCAGGTAACATCTCTTCCCAGCTGTCAGTTAATCTGTTCTGGAAAGAATCTTAAGTAGAAAAAATGCTGTTCTATTTCCTAGATTCCAAGATGTACCTGTTAACACGTTTGTGGACAGGAAATGTCTTATAATAGATGACATTTACAAGCACTCCCTAACAGGTGGCTAGAATCAATGTCTAGCTAGGCAGCTTCACTTTGGTCATGGATATTCATATAATTGCATTTTCATTTGACTTATGTATAGCTATTTGGATTCTACTATTAAATATATTAACTTTTCATAACTATTTAAATTGTCTTCAAAGAAATTAACATATCAAATAATGAGAAAACACCAGATACATTCAGATTAGTATATATTCTACTGGATACATAGTCAGTGCTCCTCAAGACTGCTAATGTCATGAAAACCAAAGTAAGATGAAGACAGTGCCTGAGACAAGAGGAGAATTATTTGTTTGAAAAACAAATAATATGTAGTAACTAACTGATCCTGGAACAAAAGATGATATATTGGAAAATCTGGTGAAATCTAAATCAAGTCTGAATTTTGACTATTGGTAATGCAATGTAACAGTGCTTTATTAGTTTCAACAAATATGAAAATGATAATGTAAAAAGATAACAACGGAGAAAACTCGATGTGAGATATATGGAGAACTCTACTGTTTTTGCAATGGTTCTGTAACTGTAATTCAAAACTTTTAAAAGTTTATTTAAAAATTAAGCTGTAAATGATAATTGAGTGGAAAGTTTTTGTGTGCAGAAAGGCATAATTATAGAGAAATGGAGTGTTAATTTGATGCTATGAAGCAGAGATACATCACTGAAAGAATGATGGCAATTCCCTATTTTGTTATAAAGCAAAAATTAAGTGATTTGAAGAGAACTAACAATGGCCAGTGGATAGACAGAGATGTGTGATATGGTTCAGCTCTGTGTCCTCATCCAAATCTCATCTTAAATTGTACTCCCATAATTCCCATGTGTTGTGGGAGGGACCCTGGTGGAAGATAATTGAATCATGGGGGCAGTTTCCCCTATACTGTTCTCATGATAGTAGATAAGTCTCACGAGATCTGATGGCTTTATCAGGGGTTTCCGCTTTTGTAGCTTCCTCATTCTCTCTTTGCCTGCTGCCGTCCATGTAAGACGGGACATGCTGTTCCTTGCCTTGCACCATGATTATGAAGCTTACCCAGACACGCAGAACTGTCCATCCAATGAAACCTCTTTCTTTTGTAAATTGTCTAGTCTCAGGCGTGTCTTTATCAGCATCATGAAAACGGACTAATACAATGTGTTTTGCTCATGTGCTGATAAAACACCTGTTTTACAACGTCACACAATAGCAGGTTGAAGAAATTGACCAGTCTCATGTTAAAGCCCAAGTAAGAGCTGGTATAACCAACACGTGCATTGCACAGAATACTTGAATACCATTTTGTCTGAAATTTGTTGCTAAATTTTTGAGAAGTTATAACATGTATTCAATTAAAGAAAAAGAGAAACTAGACATTTTGTGAAATATAACAGAGAATATCAACATTTTTAGAATGACTATCAAATTTTAAAGTTTAAGTAATATCCTGAGTCATTAAAACTCCTGGAATAAAAAAAAATGTGAAAAACATGAATGTCAACAATTCCAAGTCAAAAAAATAACTCAGATGTGTAAAATTCCAAATTTGTAGACATTTTAGGATTTTGTAAAATAAAATGTTTGAATTTCATTTTAATTATATGTATTTGCATAAATTATATATGACTACACATAAGTCTAAATGAGTAAAAATGAACTCTTGCAATCTCTATAAAATAAAAATCCTAACTAATAAGAAGGCATTCTGCATTAGTTTAATCATCACTGTGTTAACTTTCCTTTTGGTACATGATATGTCATATCTTACAATTTCCAACATAGACAAAGCAAAGAAGATGATAGGTAGATTATACATACATACACACAAACATACATACATACATACATATGGACAGGTGTCCCCAATCCCTGGGCCATGGAAAATTAGCGGTCTGTGGCCTGTTAGGAACCTGGCCACAAAGCAAGAAGTGAGACATGGGTGAGCAAATGAAACTTCATCTGTATTTACAGCCACTCCCCATCTCCCACATTACTGTCTGAGCTCCACCTCCTGTCCAGTTAGCAGTGGCATTAGATTCCCATAGGAGCGCAAACCCTATTGTGAACTGTGAATATGAGGGATCTATTAAGTTCTCCTTATGAGAATCTAATGCCTGATTGTCACTGACTTCCATCACTCCCAGATTCAGCTGTCTAGTTGCAGGAAAGCAAGCTCAGGGCTCCCACTGATTCCACATTATGGTGAACTGTATAATTATTTCATCATATATCACAATATGATGATAATAGAAATTAAGTGCACAATAAATGTAATGCACTTGAATCATCCTGAAACCATCCACTCCTGCTCAGTCTGTGGAAAAATTGTCTTCCACAAAACCAGTCCCTGGTACCAAAAAGGTTGGGGACTGCTGCATAGATATACATAACTAGATAGGTAGCTAGATCGACAAACACACTTATATATACACATAGATTTATATACACATACATTTATAATATGAATGTATTTGTGTACGTGTATATATGTGTGTATATATATGAATGTATGTATGTGTATATAATATATTTTGCTTTTTTGAAAGATTACTATTCATTGATTTTTTGTTCTTTGATGAGCAAATTCTATTTATTTGTTCATAGTATACATAAATATAAAATTTGGCATACAGTGATATTACTACAATCGCCAAAATATTATCATGATTTTTACAGGTAAAATGTGTCATAAAAATAACTTTTTTTGGTAATCTTTGTATATTTTGTCTTTGTATTGTTTTACTGCAGTAATTTGGAGATGAAATAAAATGCTGGACAGAAATGGTTTTCAAACACACAGCTAAAACATTTAATTTTTTACCAATAACTAATATTTTAATAATCAACAAATGTTGATTTTGATACAATATATTTCTGCATCTACTGATAACTCTGTAAAATCTCTATATTAGTTGTTAGTATTATGAATTAAATTAATTGATCTACTGTTAACGTGCATACCTGAGAATGCACAGCTCAATCTTATTAGGCATACTATTCTATTTATACTACTGTATAAATTACTGTATTAGTTTATTAATACCTTTGGATTTATATTCCAGGATAAGATTAATATGCAATTTTCTTGTCTCATTATCTTCTTATTGGGTTTTACTAGCTCCTTATTTGGTTATGTCATTTTATGAAAACATAAAGTCTAATTTGTGTAATGTTAAATTAGGCCTATAATTTACAGAAGGTGATCTCTTTGCCTCTAATAACATGTTTTACTTTAAGCAGCCTCCACTTTCTTCTAGCTAATAATTGCATGGTATATTTTTTAACCCGTTTTACTTTTAAAAGAAAGTATTGCACCTCATATAGGTCATTTATAAAAATCTTATTATTAGGTTAGGTTATACAATCCAAAAATATTTTATTTTTATCTGAAACACTTATTCTATTTAAATTTATTGAAGTTACTCTTTATCAAGTCATATTTATCATTTATTTGAGCACTTTCTAAATATGCTGCCTATTTTTTTTTGCTGGCCTTTGTTTTATTTATTTATTTATTTTTAAATTATACTTTAAGTTCTAGGGTACATGTGCACAACGTGCAGGTTTGTTACATATGTATACATGTGCCATGTTGGTGTGCTGCACCCATTAACTCGTCATTTACATTAGGTATATCTCCTAATGCTATCCCTCCCCCCTCCCCCGACCCCACAACAGGCCCCAGTGTGTGATGTTCCCCTTGCTGTGTCCAAGTGTTCTCATTGTTCAATCCCCACCTGTGTGTGAGAACATGTGGTGTTTGGTTTTTTGTCCTTGCGATAGTTTGCTGAGAATGATGGTTTCCAGCTTCATCCATGTCCCGATAAAGGACATGAACTCATCATTTTTTATGGCTGCATAGTATTCCATGGTGTATATGTGCCACATTTTCTTAATCCAGTCTATCATTGTTGGACATTTAGGTTGGTTCCAAGTGTTTGCTATTGTGAATAGTGCTGCAATAAACATACGTGTGCATGTGTCTTTATAGCAGCATGATTTATATTCCTTCGGGTATATACCCAGAAATGGGATGGCTGGGTCAAATGGTATTTCTAGTTCTAGATCCTTGAGGAATCGCCACACTGTCTTCCACAATGGTTGAACTAGTTTACAGTCCCATCAACAGTGTAAAAGTGTTCCTATTTCTCCACATCCTCTCCAGCACCTGTTGTTTCCTGACTTTTTAATGATCACCATTCTAACTGGTGTGAGATGGTATCTCATTGTGGTTTTGATTTGCATTTCTCTGATGGCCAGTGATGATGAGCATTTTATCATGTGTCTTGGCTACATAAATGTCTTCTTTTGAGAAGTGTCTGTTCATATCGTTCAGTTTGTTGAGTTCTTTGTAGATTCTGGATATCAGCCCTTTGTCAGATGAGTAGATTGCAAAAATTTTCTCCCATTCTGTAGGTTGCCTGTTCACTCTGATGGTAGTTTCTTTTGCTGTGCAGAAGCTCTTTAGCTTAATTAGATCCCATTTGTCAATTTTGGCTTTTGTCGCCATTGCCTTTGGTGTTTTAGACATGAAGTCCTTGCCCATGCCTATGTCCCGAATGGTGTTGCCTAGGTTTTCTTCCAGAGCTTTTATGGTTTTAGGTCTAAAATTTAAGACTTTAATCCATTTTTTGTTCCTTTTCTCTTTTATTTTTTACCTTCTTTTAGAAGGATGGAGTACTCATTTTTATCATCACTCTCTATACAAAAGTATAAACATTATAATCTCTATGTCTATTCTTTTACTCATTATTCATTTGTGGTATCCAATAGGCTGTTCAAAGAAGGACGAGGGGCATTTAAGATGATTCGTTCTGTCGGCCTGGCCTCTGGAGTGGAGCACGTAAGTTAGACCACCCAGTTCAACTTCAATGAGTATATTTTATGTAAGGCAGATTTTGTTTATTATAAACTACTAAGATTTTGCTTTTTGTTGTTACTGCAATATAATTTAATATATTTTGTCTAATACACAAATTTTATTATCATACACAAAGTGAAGACCTAGGAAGTGTGTTCTGTATAGAAATTGTTATAACAGGAAATATGATGACACTATTTACACAGTGGCAAATTATTTGACAAACATTTGTCTTTGGGAGCTTTGAAAGCACATTAGGTACGTAATATATTGTATAGCTCTAGAGGAAGAGTTTGGGAATGGAAATCTCATTCTGTGACATAATTTCTGTGGCCATATTTGGCAAAATAATATAAGGTAATGCAAGAAATAAATGTGTTCAGGAAATAATTGGCTAGTTCGAAAGCAAAAATAAATGAAGACTAAAAATAGCCCACAATTTTGGCAACTTGTGGGTTTGAAAATGCCATTGATTCTAATCCCCAAATAGTCAAAGTCAAATTTCAGAAATGCCTTCAGCAATAAATACCAACTAAATTCAGTGTTATACCATGGACCAAATTAAGTATACTATGGTCACACCCATTAGTTATAATAATCATTAAATCTATAAAAATTTCTCAGAATTAAGGTCCAATTATTTCTGTGTCATGAAATAAATTACTTCACTTAGAACAAAGGACTTAGTGGAAAGGATTAATCATTAGGCTTTGCTATGAACGCCTAATACTTAACCATAATTAATTCTGGAGACAATCATGGAGAAACAATGACAGAAATGTAAGAAGTATGATTGACATAGGGCTGTCAGAGTGAAAAGAATAAAATTGTTAGAAAAAAATAGGCTCTTACTTTGGCAAAAGTTAGATATGACACCAAAGGCACAGGTAAAAAAGGTAATAAATATGAGCTGTAAAAAGTAAAAGTTATGCATTTCAAAAAACAGCATTAAGCACAAATAAAGACAATTCACAGATGGAGAGAAAACAGTTTGAAATAATATAACTAATAAAGGACTTACGTCCAGCTTGTATGAAGACCACTAACAACTAAGTAATGAAAAGACAACTCAATTTAAAAATTGGAAAAGGAGAAAGGAGGTGGAGCAAGATGGCCAAATAAAAGCCTCCAACAATCATCTCCCACACAGGAACACCAAATTGAGCAACTATCCACACAAAAACACTCTCATAAAAATAAAAAATTAGGTGGGTGATCACAGTACCTGGTTTTAATATCATATTAAGTAAAGAGATGCAGAAGAGGGTAGAAAGACTGTCTTGAATCACCTACGCAACTCCTCCCCAATATCCCAGCAGCAGCCACGTGAACTAGAGAGAAAATCTGTGCCATTGAAAGAGGGAGACCACAGTGACTGTGGAATTTTGCGCTGGAAGTCAGTGCTCCCTTCTCTCAGTGAAAAGCAACAGGGGGCAGAACTAAGCCGGTGCCCACAGAGGGAGCATTTAGGCCAATCCTAGGCAAAGGCAAATCTTATATTCCAGTGGTTGAAACCTGAGTTCCAGCAAGCCTAGCCACCAAGGGCTAAAGGGCTCTTGGATTCTAAAGAAACCTGAAAGACATACTAGGCCAAAAGGACTGGAATTCCTGGGCACATACTGGTCTTGTGCTGGGCTCAGAGGTAGTTGATTTGGGTTGCCCATGACCTAGTGAGACACCAGCTGGGATGACCAAGGGAGTGCTTGCATCACTCCTCCCCCAACCCCAGGCAGTGAAGCTTGCAGCTCCAAGAGAGACTCTTACCTTCCACTTGAGGAGAAGAGAGGGAAGAGTAAAGAGGACTTGTTTTGCAACTTTTGGATATCAGCTCAGCCACAGTAAAATAGAGAACCAGGCAGAGTTGTGAATCCCCTATTCTGGGCTCTCAGATGACCAAAAACGGATACTGAAAATAGCCCCCTATGTCTGGCCATATATAAAAACAAATAAAAAATGGATTCAAGGCTTAAATTTAATATCTCAAATTGTGAAACAATTAGACACACCCTGGGCCAGAAGGGAACCTGCTGCCTTGAAGGGAAGGACCCAGTCTTGGCAGGATTCATCACCTGTTGACTAAATAGCCCCCGGACCCTGAATAATCAGCAGTGGTAGCCAGGCAGTACTTACCACAGGCCTTGGGTGAGACCCAGGGCTTTGATAGCATCACTTGTGACCCATCACATTTCCAACTGTTGGCTATGGGGAGGAACTTCTGCTTGGGGAAGGGAGAGAAAAGATTAAAGGAAACTTTTTCTTGCAGGTTGGGTACTCACTCAGCCACGGTGGGGTGGAGAACCAAGAAGGCTCCTAGGGTTCCTGATTCCAGGTCTTGCCTCTTAGATGGCATTTCTGAATCTGCCCTGGGGCAGAAGAGAGCCCATTGCCCTGAGAGGAGAGACCCAGGCCTGGAAGCATTCACCACACACTGACTGAAGAGTCCTTGAGCCTTGAGTGAGCATCAGCAGTGAGGAGGAAGTATTTGTCATGAATCTGGGGTGGTAATGGCCATGGGGAGAGACTCCTCTGCTTGAGGAAATAGGAGGTAAAAGTGGGAATGACTAGGCCTTGCAGCTTGGGTGCCAGCTCAGCCACAGTAGAATACAGTATTAGGTAGATTCTCAAGGTTCCCAAATCTAGGCCTTGCTCCCAGAATGCATCTCTGAACATATCCGAGATTAGGAGGAACTAGCTGACCTGAAAGGAATGATAGAAGCCAGGCTGGATTGACCACCTGCTGATTGTAGAGCTCTTGTGCCTTAGTGAACATAGGTGGTAGCTAGGCAGTGTTTACTACAGGCCTTGGGCAAGACCTAGTGCTGTTTTCATGTTGAGTCTGATGCAGCACAGTCCTAGTGGTGGCCACAGGTGTGCTTATGTCACTTCTCCCCAAACACCATATGGCTCAGCAAAAAGAGACTCAATTTTCTTGGAAGAAAGTAAGGGAACAGAACAAGGGTTTCTCCCTCGTAATTCAGGAAATTCTTCTGGACCTTGCCCAAGACCACCAAGGTGGTACTTCTTTGAGGCTGCAAAAGTAACAGCATTACTGGGCTTAGATTGCCCACTAATGAAAACATGATTGCAGTGACCAAAACCTTGGATTACAACACTCAAGACCCTTTGAATACTTGGAAAGAATTCTCAAGAAGATGGGTACAAAAAACCCCAGACCGTGAAGACAACAGTAAATATCTAACTCTTTAATGTCCACATACAAACAACCATTCAAAAGCATCTAGACCGTGCACAGTGGCTTATGCCTGTAATCCCAGCACTTTGGGAGGCTGAGGCAGGCAGATCATGAGGTTGGGAGATTGAGACCATCCTGACCAACATGGTGAAACCCTGTCTCTACTAAAAATACAAAAATTAGCTGGGTGTGGTGGTGCGTGCCTGTAATCCCAGCTACTCGAGAGGCTGAGACAGAAGAATCACTTGAACCTGGGAGGCAGAGGTTGCAGTAAGCATACCACTGCACTCAAGCCTGGCAACAGAGTGAGACTCTGTCTAAAAAAAAAAAACAAAAAAAAAGCATCAAGACCATTCAGGACAACAATCTTTCACTCATCATGACCAAATCATGTTTATTCCCAAGAATCAAGAATTATTCAATATATGCAAATCAATCAAAGTGATACATCATATCAACAGAATAAAAAACAAAAAACATATGATCCTTTCAATTGATACTGAAAGAGTATTTTATAAAATTCAACATCCATTCATGATAAATGCCCTCAAAAATCTGGGTATGGAAGGAATATACTTCAACATAATAAAAGCCAGATACAACAGACCCACAGCTAGTATCATATTGATTGGGAAATAACTGAAAGCCTTTCCTCTAAGATCTGAAACAAGACAAGGGTTTTCCCTTTCACCACTGTTATTCAACATAGTACTAGAAGTCATAGCTAGAGCAATAAGACAAGAGAAGGAAATAAAAGGCATTCAAATCGAAAAGGAAGAAGCCGTATTGTCCTTTTTGCACATCATATGAGCTTATATTTGGAATAAAGCCTAAAGATTTCACCAAAAAAATTATTAGAACTGATTAACAAATTCAGCAAAGTGGCAGGATACAAAATCAACATACAAAAATCAGTAGTATTTCTGTATGCCAACAGTGAATAATTTGAAAAAAGAAATTAAGAAATTAATCTCATTTACAATAGTGAAAAAATAAAATATTTGAAATTGAAGCAAAAAATTAAAAGATATCCACAATGAAAAATATAAAACACTGATGCAAGAAAATGAGGAGAACCCCGAAAAATTGAAAGTTATTTTATATTCATGTATTGGAAGAATCAATATTGTAAAAATGTTTGTATTAGTTTGTTTTCATGCTGCTGATAAAGACATACTTGAGGCTGGGCAATTTACAAAAGAAAGAGCTTTATTAGACTTACAGCTTCACATGGCTGCAGAGGCCTTGCAATCATAGTGGGAGTTGAAAGTTACGTCTCACATAGTAGCAGACAAGGAAAGAGAGCTTCTGCAGGAAAACTCCCCTTTTGAAAACCGTCAGATCTCATTAGACTTGTTCACTAGAAGCACAGGAAAGACCTGCCCCCATGATTCAATTACCTCCCATCGGGTCCCTTTCACAACATGTGGGGATTTAAGATGATATTTGAATACGGACACAGCCAAACCACATCATTCTGCACCTGGCCTCTCCCAAGCCTCATGTCCTTGCATTTTGAAACAAATCATGCTGTCCTAACAGTCTGCCAAAGTCTCAACTCATTTCAGCATTAACTCAAAATTCACAGTCAAAAGTCTCATCTGAGACAAGGCAGGTCCCTTTCATCTATGAGCCTGTAAAATCAAAAGCAAGTTAGTTACTTCCCAGATACAATGGTGGTACAGGCATTGGGTAAATACAGCTGTTCCAAATGGGAGGAATTGGCTGATACAAAGGAACTACAGTTCCCATGCAAATCCAAAATCCAGCAGAGCAGTCAAATCTTAAAGCTCCAAAATGAACTCTTTTGACTTCAAGTCTCACATCCAGGTCATGCTAATGCAAGAGGTGGGTTTACATGGTATTCGGCAGCTCTGCCTCTGTGGTTTTGCAGGGTACAGCCTCCCTCCCAGCTGCTTTTATGGGCTGGCATTGAGTGTCTGTGGCTTTTTCAGGTGCATGGTACAAGCTGTAGGTGGATCTACCATTCTGGGGTCTGGAGGATGGTGGCCCTCTTCTCACAGCTCCACTAGGTGGTCCCCCAGTAGGGACTCTGTGTGGGGGTTCCCACCCCACATTACCCTTCTGCACTGGTCTAGCAGAGGTTCTTCATGAGGACCTCCACCCCCCTGCAGCTAACTTCTGCCTGGGCATCCAGGCATTTCCATACATTCTCTGAAATCTACGTGGAGGTTCCCAAACCCCCATTCTTGACTTCTCTGCACTCACAGGCTCAACACCATGTGGAAGCTGCCAAGGCTTGGAGCTTGCACTCTCTGAAGCCATGGCCTGAGCTTTATGATGGCCCCTTTCAGACATGGCTGGAGTGGCTGAGATTCAGGGCACCAAGTCCCTAGGCTACACACAGCACAGGGAGCCTGGGCCGAGCACACACAACCATTTTTTCTTCCTAGGCCTCCAGGCCTATGATGGGAGGGGCTGCCATGAAAACCTCTGACATGCTCTGGAGACATTTTTCCCATTGTTTGGGGGATTAACATTTGGTTCCTCATTACTTATGCAAATTACTGCAGCCAGCTTGAATTTCTTCTCAGAACACAGGATTTTCTTTTCCATTACATTGTAAGGCTGCAAAGCTTCCAAACTTTTATGCTCTGCTTCCCTTATAAAACTGAATGCCTTTAACAGCACCCAAGTCCCTGCTTGAATGCTTTGCTGCTTAAAAATTTCTTCTGCCAAATACCCTAAATCATCTCTCTCAAGTTCAAAGTTCCACAGATTTCTAGGGTAGGGCAAAATACTGTCAGTCTCTTTGCTAAAACATAACAGGAGTCAACTTTACTCTAGCTCCAAACAAGTTCCTCATCTCCATCTGAGTCCACCTCAGCCTGGACTATTGTTCTTATCACTATCAATATTTTTGTCAAAGCTATTCAACAAGTCTCTAGGAAGTTCCAAACATTCCCACACTTTTCTGTCTTCTTTTGAGCCCACTAAACTGTTCCAACTTCTGCCTGCTACCCAGTTCCAAAGTCACTTTCACATTTTTGGGTATCTTTTCAGCAGTGCCCCACTCTACTGGTACCAATTTTCTCTATTAGTCTGTTTTCACACTGTTGATAAAGACATAACTGAGAAAGGAGAATTTACCAAAAGAAAAAAAAAAAGAGGTTTATTGGACTTACAGTTTCACATGGCTGGAGAGACCTCACGATCATGGCAGAAGGTGAAAGGCACATCTCACATGGCAGCAGACAAGAGAAGACAGCTCGTGCAGGGAAACTCCCCTTTTTAAAACCATCAGATCTCATGAGACTCATTCACTATAACAAGAACATCACAGGAACAACCTGCCTTCATGATTCAACTACCTACCACTGAGTCCCTCCCACAACACATGGAAATTTAAGATGAGATTTGGGTGGGGACATAGCCAAACCATATCAATGTCCATACTACCCAAAGCAATTGACAGATTCAATGAAAGCCTTATAAAAATACTAATGATATTTTTCACAGATAAAAAAATACTTAAAATTTTTATGGAACCACAAAAGACTGAGAATAACCAAAGCTCTCCTAAAAAAGAATAAAACTGGAGGAATTACATTACCTAATTTCAAATTATAATACAGAGCTATAGCATGGTATTTCATAAAAACAGACACATCAACCAATGGAAAAGAATAGATAACCCAAAAATAAACCCATATGTACGCAAGTGGCAATCACCAAAAAGTAAAAGCAACATAATTATCCATCAGTTAGTGAGCTGATAACACACGTGGAATATACATACAATGGAATATTATTTGGTGATAAAAAATTAATTACTGACAGATGCTACAATATGAATGAACCTCAAAATATTATGTTAAATAAATGTGCACAAACACAAAATAACTCATTTTATGATTCCATTTATATGAAATGTTAAGGAAAGGAAATTAAAAGAGACAAAATTTGATTAGTGGTTGCCTAGTGCTGGGGGTAAAAATGGGAAATGAATGTAAATAGGTAAGAAATTTCTCTCTGGGGTAATAGACATATTGCAGTAACGGTTGTAAAACTGTATTAAAATATTAAAAAGAATTGAAATGCACAATTAGTACCAGTGAAATTTATTACACATAAAATTCATGACCAGGCATGGTGGCTTGAGCCTGTACTCCCAGCACTTTGGGAGGCCAAGGTGGGTGGATCACTTGAGCTCAGGAGTTCGAGACCAGCCTGGCCAACATGGTGAAACCCCGTCTCTAGTAAAAATACAAAAATTAGCCAGGCATGGTGGTGGGTGCCTGTAATCCCAGCTACTCAGAAGGCTGATGCAGGAGAAACACTTGAACCCGGGAGGCAGAGGTTGCAGTGAGCTGAGATCATGCCACTGCACTCCAGCCTGGGGAATAGAGTGAGACTCCATCTCAAAAAAATTTAAAAAATTACTCAGATAAAACTATTAATTCAATGAAAGAAATATACTCGATAGTATCTCTGTGGTTATTACTACATACGCCTGACTGGAATCAAATATATACAAGGATGACTAAATTTCTTAGATTTATATTGGCAAAAAAATAAGCTTGGAATATACATTACCATGATTTTCTGTGGCTTAAAACTGTTGGGAAGCAATTATCCATAGGTTTCTTGTGTTGTTGTGTCTTGCGAAGTGGGGCACAGACTGCCCTTTGTTTCGGAGTATCTTTTCAAGAATGTTCCTATAGCAAATGACTTTGAAAAACATAGTGGCTCCTTCTGTATCTACAGGAAGTTTTGCTTATAGTCTTGAAAGATTTAGGACATCTCTCCAGAACAAAAGGAGGCATGTTTACTTCCCATTATAAGAGATAAGGTATACTAAACTCAGGGGTCTTTTTCTGAACCACACTCACTGCACACGAAGTACCATCTTGCCTTTCATGTCACCATGTGAGAATTAGGGATCAGTGTACTGGCACACACACACAAAATCCTGAAATTATGGCTACTACTACTGCTGTAAAAATAAACTGTCTTTTATCTCTGATCCAGGAGTTTTGTGTCTTCTACCAGCATCCACGATGTTAGCTTTCATGTAGGATAAAACGACACTTCTCATTTCTCAAAAAAATATTGCTTAATTACTATACACGAATGGGTTGAGAAAACTCCTCACTCTTCAGTAGAATATGTTCTCACTCTTCAGTAGAATATGTTCTCCAATTTGTATTTCAGGTGCGGTCAAATATTGTAGTGATAAAGGGGAAATATATGTAATGTGAACATACTGAATACTTTGTGAACAGAAGAATAAGATAGGCTACTCATTATGTTCATTCAGAGCATGGTTTGTCATTTTCTTTTTCCCTCAGCATGACAATACGCAATATTTCCATTGGAACATAGCTTCCAGGTGATTGATGATGATCATGCAGTGTAAGAAAAAAAACTTTTCATTATAAGCCACTAAAATGTATAGCTGTGTGTAAGTTCAGTATAAGCTAGATTATCTTGAATGGCGCATGCTAAATTTACCAATCTTCACCTAATCTAGTCTCAATTAATACCTTTATTCATCATGGAAGCAATGAAACACATATAGAACACTTTAATCCATATATATATATATATATATATATATCTTGCTATTGTTTTCAAGTAATTATGGAAAATCACAGTTACTGGTTTAAAGTAAGCATTAATTTAGATTTAACATTCTTTTCCCTTTTTTCTCTTTATTCCTTTTTTCATCTGTGGCATTTTACTTAGATGATTTCTAGTCTATGTGAAATTTTAAACAGAACAGTCTTTAGAATTTCATTTACTGTGGTTCATCTGTTCCAAATTTTTCAGTTTTCTGCTTAAATTATGTTTAATTTCTCATCATTCTATAAGGGCATTTTATGTAAGTGTAGACATTATGCTGTCATTTTTCCCTTTTAGTCCACAGAAGGTATCATTTCTAGTGTTTGTACAGAAGTCAGCTCTCAGTTTAACTGTTGTCACAATGCAATCTGTCTTTCTTGTCTTTCTCACCCTTATTTGTGTATAAGATATTCTTTTGTGTCTATATTTAAATTTATTTTCTTATTCATTTTTCTTGGCTTTTCTGAGCTTCTTACTCTGCGTCTTAAAAATCTTTCATCATATCTATAAAATTATATTTTATATTCTATGTACTGTACATTCTGTGCTGTATTTCTCATCTTTTAGTATCTTATTACAATAAATTATAAAATTTCTTTTGATACTATTTTTTATTTAGCTATATACAATCTGCTGCTATATTGATTTCAATTACTGTATTTTTTAGTCTAGAGTACCTAGTTGGTTAATTTTCTAATATGTTGTGCTAATTTTTATTAATTTTTAGTTTCTCCTAAAATATTCATGCTTAGGTTTTTTTCTTCTTGACATGTTGTGCATAGTTACTTTTTATACTGGAACAATTTTATTTTTAGTATCTTGGTTTCCCATTAGTTGTTTTAAATGTTTGTTATTTTCACTTATTCTTGCTTATTTTACCTAATCTTACATGTGTCAGGTTACCTATGAATTTAATCTGGTCATTTGCTTAAAATATATTAATACTTGTCATGATTTGACGACTAAGATGAATTTACTCTTATTTGCATTTTTATGGCACCTCAAGTCAGCCACAATTTAAGATGCCTTAATGCAGGTGTAGAAGCACTCAGATTATTCATTGGAGGCTGGGTGCAGTGGCTCACTCCTGTATTCCCAGCACTTTGGAAGGCCAAGGTGGGTGGATCACGAGGTCAAGAGATTGAGACCTTCCTGGCCAACATGGTGAAACCCCATCTCTACTAAAAATACAAAAATCAGCTGGGCATGGTGGCACGAGCCTGTAGTCCCAGCTAATCAGGAGGCTGAGGCAGAAGAATTGCTTGAACCCGGGAGGCAGAGGTTGCAGTGAGCCAAGATCACACCACTAGACTTCAGCCTGGGTGACAGAGTGAGACTCCACCAAAAAAAAAAAAAGAATTTTTCATTGGAGTGCCATAGTCTGGAAATGAGCTGGTTAATGAATTCTTTAAGGTCCCATTTCCAAGTTGGGTGATGGAATTATTAGAGTCCTAAATCTTGACAGTCTCTGGATATGTCATTGTTCCTGTGGCCCTTAAAGGTCTCGAAATTATAGCTCATTCTCTCAGCTGTCTTATTTATATCATCAAACGGTTTTTGAAGCACATGTGCTTCTATGCTGGGCTCATATATTGAAGTTTCTGCAGTCTCCCGTGCCATCGCACAATAATTCCTCATCATCTTTGATATCACATTTTAAATCCAATTTTAAAACCTATTTCACCAGTTTTTAAAATTGTCTTCAGAAGCAGTGTTACTATCAATTATTTAGTTTGTCAACTGTAAACTGAATTTGAGCCTTTTTTTTAGTTCAATTGGTCAAAATAGAAACTCTCAAGGACAAGAAAAATGACATATTTCTATTTATGTGTTTAGTAACTTTTTTTGAGATAAGAAAGAAGCCAGGCCAGCCAAGATGGCTCACACCTGTAATCCCAGTACTTTGGGAGGCCGAGGCGGGCAGATCATCTGAGATCAGGAGTTCGAGACCAGCCTGGCTAACATGGTGAAACCCCATCTCTACTAAAATACAAAAATTAACCGGGCATGGTGGCATGCACCTGTAATCCCAGTTACTCAGGAGGCTGAGGCAGGAGAGTTGCTTGAACCTGGGAGACAGGAGTGGCGGTGAGCCGAGTTTGTGCCACTGCACTCCAGCCTGGGTGGCAGAGCGAGATTCCATCTCCAAAAAAAAAAGAAAAGAAAAAAGAAGCCAAAGATTGCATGTAGATAGCTGCTTACATATCTATCAGGAAAAGGAAAAAAAAAAAGAAAAATATTTAATTACAGGTGGAATTTAGTAGCCACTGTAAATGATTGTTTCATCTTGATGTTAAGGAAACCAAAAAGATATTAGAGAACAGATAATTATACCCACCACATATTTTGTTGGAATATAACATAACACCCTTGTAGAGATGTTTGCTATAGAGTAGGAGTAAAATACATGTGAAAACCACCATGAACAATGAAATGGAGAATGCTCATTCCACTCCTCAGTCTTTTTCTTTGGAGGTTTTGTCTGACCTAGAGATTACACAGTCCATCAGAAGGAAGTATTAAATATTAATAGTGAAAGAAACAATAGTAGGAAAAAATACTTTGATTTAAATAATAAAATTTTCAGAAAGTGATATTGAAATGGATAATTTTGGTGACACACCACCTGTGCAGGCTTTGGAGTTAAAAGATGCATTTATCTAACAATATCTGAGGCAACTCGAGAGTGATCTATCTTTAAAATTTTATTTTATTTGTAATTGACAAATAATAATTGCATATATTTAGGTGGCAAAGTATGATGTTATTATATACATGTATGCATAGCGCAATGATCAAGCCACACTAACACATGTATCATCTCACAAATCTATCATTTCTTTGTAATTAAAACATTTACATTTTATTATTTTAGTAACTTTGAAATATGGAATACATGATTATTAGCTATAGTCACAATGCTGCAATATATCAACCAGAAATTACTTCTCTTGTCTAACCAAAACTTTTTAGCCTTTGACCAACATATCCATTTGCTTGGTCCACTGGCCCATGCTCACTTTCTGGTAGCCATCATTCCACCCTCTACTTCTATGATTTTGGCTTTTTAGATTTTACATTTAAGCAAGATCATGCAGCATTTGTCTTTCTGTACCTGGCTTGTTTCACTTAGCATAATTTCCTCCAGATACATCCATGCTGTCCCAAATGACAAAATTTTCTTTGTAAAGCTGGATACTATTCCAGTGTGTAAGTACATACGCCACAGTTTCTGTATCTATTTACCGTTTGAGACATACTTAGGTTGTTTACATATGTTTACTATCGTGAATAACGTTGCAATGAACATGAACATACAGACATCCTTTCAACATGCTGATTTCACTTTCTTTTGATAAACACACAGAAGCAGGATTTCTGGACCATATGATAATTCTACTTTTAGTTTTTAAGGAACCTCCATACTGTTTTTAAAATGGTTGTACTAATTTACAATCCCACCCACAGTGTATAAGTATTTTACTTTTCCACATTCTCATCAACATTTATCTTTTTTTTTTCAGTAATGGTCATTTTAACAGGAGTGAGGAGATGGATTGTTGTTTTAATTTGCATTTCTCTGATGATTATTTATGTTGCTCATTTTTTTTCATATATCTGATGGCTATTTCTATGTCTTTTAAGAAACATCTACTCAGGTCCTTTGCCCATTTTTAATAGGATTATTTGATTTTTGTTGTTGTTGTTAGTATTTTGAAGTCCTTGTATGTTTTGGATATTAGTTCCTTATCCAATTTATAATTTGAAAATATAATCTCCCAGTCTATGGGTTGTCTCTTTACTCTGTTAATTGTTTCTTTTGTTGAGCAAAACCTTTTTAGTTTAATGCAATCTCTTTTGTCTATTTTTGCCTTTGTTGCCTGTGTTTTGGGGTCAAGTATATGAAATTGTTGCCCAATGTTGATACAACTCAAAGTGGTCTGCACATTCACTGAAGTTCCTATCAAAATTTCAATGTCATTTTTCACAGAAATTAAGTAAACAATCCTAAAATTTATATGGAACTACAAAAGCACACAAATAGCCAAAGCACTCCTCAGCAAGAACAAAGGTAATGGCATCACGCTAGCTGATTTAAAGACATATTAAAAAGCTATAGTAATCAAAAGAGTATGCTACTGTCAAGGAAAAAAAGATGCATTGATCAAAGTAATAGGATGAAGAGCTCAGAAATAAACTTACGTATCCTAGATCAATTAATTTTTTACAAAAATATCAACAGCAGACAATGGGAAAAGGAAAGTCTCTTTAATAAATGCCATTGAGAAAACTGACTATCTAAATGCAGAATAATGAAATTGGACCATTATCTCATATAAGTGTAAACTCAAAATGGAGTGAAGATTTAAATGTAAGTTCCGAAACTGTAAAACCTCTAGAAGAGAAATCCAGTTATTTGGATGTTTGGTAAATGTTCACATAAAATATAACTCATGGGGAAAAGAGATTTACTATTAATGAATACTTAGTCTTTGGGAAGAACTCATTAGCCACATTCACGAATACTTACTATCATGTGTAAACATAGTGGCACATATGCACTGTTTATTAAATTTATAGAAAATACAATTTGCCTAAAAATAAGAAAATAAAATCATGCAGAAGATAAATGGATACTTTTTAAATACAGAGTTCATATGCTACATTTTTGCACTGTTATTATCCCTTAAATTTATAATAGTGATTTTTGTAATGATTAAATTTATAATAGTGATTTTTGAAATATTAAGAGAGAAACAGCAATAAATGCGTATATCAAAAAAGTGGAAAGATTTCAAATAAACATAAAGATGCACCTGAAGAAACTACAAAGGCAAGAACAAACCAAACCAAAAATTAAGAGTAGGAAAAGAATAAAATCAGAGCAGTACTACACAAAATAAACATTAAAAATACCAAAAAAATCAACAAAATGAAAAAAGTGCATAATGGTGATAATTCATAAACTTCCTTTACTTCTATTTATAGTGGGCTACTCATTCTGCAGGAAGAAAACACTTCATGTAACAGAAGTATTCATATAATGTTAATGACTCACATTTTCATTGAATGAAGAATGTTCATTAATATCGCATCTGCAGAGATATTGGCATTTTGTGTAGCTTTTTAGGAGAAAAAATAATTATTATTCTGGAATACATCGAACTAGTGTTTTATTCTGGCTTGTGAATTAATTTTTAGTGTTTAGAATATCAGCTTTTTATTCTAGCATTGTTTTGAGTTTAACCCAGTGCCAAAAGTCATTACTATATTCTTCTTTATGAATTGCTTTTATAAAAGCCCCCTAGGAACAATAAAAAAGGACAAACATTATACATTGATGATTCATATTTCTAAGTAAGTTTCTTTGGGCACTTATGAAGTACAAAAGAGAGATCCCATCAGTGCATGGAACTTTCTCCAGAAAAGACAATACTATTAGGACTCAAAACATGTCTCAACAAATTTTTAAAAAATAATATCGTATCAAGTGTCTTCTCAGATAACAATGGGATAAAACTGTAAGTAAAAAACAAGAGCTTTGGAAATTGTACAAATACATGGAAATTGTACAATGTGCTCCTGAATAACCAGTGAGTCAATTAAGAAATGAAGAAGAAAATTGAAATTTTTCTTAAAATGAGTAAAAATGGACACACAGCATACTAAAACCTATGGAAGGCAGTAAAAGAAATATTAAGAGGGAAGCTTAAAGCAATAAATTTCTATATCAAAAAAGTTGAATGATTTCAAATAAACATAAAGATGCACCTGAAGGAACTAGAAAGGGAAGAACAAACCAAACAAAAATGTAGGAGAAGGAAAAAAATGAAATCAGGGCAGTACTAAACAAAATAAATATTAAAAATATATTTTAATATTTAAGAATATTAATTGAAAATTAATATTTAATGATTAATATTAATAAGAAATAAATTATTAATAAAAATTAATAATTAATATTAATAAGAAATTATTAATATTAATAAGAAATATTTGAGAATGTTAATTGAAATATATAAGAATCAACAAAATACAATTTTTTTAAAGTAAACAAAATTGATAAACTGTTAGCTAGAGTAACCAAGAATAAATGAGAGCAGACCCAAATAAAGAAAATCAGATATGAAAAGGGAGACTTTACAACGTATACCACAGAAATACAAAGGATCATTAAAGGCTATATGAATACATTAAAATAAACAAAAAACTTAGAGGAAATGAATAAATTTCTGGATATATAAACACACCAAGATTTAACCAAAAAGAAAAAAAAAACCTGAACAGAACAATAATCAATAAATAGATTTAATAAGTAATAAAAAGTTTCCCAACTAAGAAAAGCCCTTCAAGACTGGATGGCTTTATATCTGAATTCCACTAGTTAGAAGAACTAATATCAATTCTTCTCAAACTCTTCCAAAAAAATTGAAGACAAAGGAATTCTTCCTAACTCATTCTACGAGGCCAGCATTACCCTGATACCAAAACCAGACAAGAACGTAACAAAAAAAGAAAACTAAACCTAAATACCCCTGATAAACATGAATGCCAAAATCACCAACAAAATAGCAACCAAATCCAATAACATGGTGTCTCAAAAAGATACACCACGATCAATTAGGATTTGCAGACAACATAATCTTTACATATAGAAAAACCTAAAAACACCACCCAAAAATCTGAGAACTAAAACAAGAATTCAGCAAAGTAGCAGGACACAAAATCATCAAACAAAATCAGTATTGTTTCCATATACCAATAACAAACTAGTTGAAAAAGAAATTGAGGAAGTAATGCAGTTTACAATAACTACAAAAATATTACCTAGAAATAAACTTAACTAAAGAGGTGAGAGACCTCTGCAACAGATGCTACAAAATAATGTTGAAAGAAATTTAGGAAATGAACAAATGGAGAGATATCTCATGCTCATGAATTTGAAGAATTAATATTGCTAAAATGACTATACTACCCAAAGAAACCTACAGATTCAATGCAATTCCCATCTAAATACCAATGACATTCTTCACAGAAACAGTAAAAAAAAAAAAGCTAAAACACTAAAACTTGTATAGAACCACAAAAGACTCCACATAGCCGAAGCAATACTGAACAAAAAGAACAAAGCTAGAAGCATCATATTATTTGATTTTAAAATGTAATAAAAAGCTATAATAAACAAAATATCATGGCATTGGTACAAAAGCCGACACATCGACCAATAAAACAGAATAGTGAACCACTAAGTAAGTTCACATATTTATAGCCAATTCATTTGTAACAAAGATGCTAAGACCATAATTGGGAAAATAACACCTTTTTTCATGAATTGTGCTGGGAAAACTGGATTTCCACACGCAGAATAATGAAGCCAGAACTCTCTTACCCTATACAAAAATAAACTCAAAGTGGATTGATTAAACAAAAGATCTAGAACTATAAATCTACTAAAAGAAAATAGGGAACACACTCCAGTACATTGGTCTAGGTAAAGATTTTATGGCTTCAAAAGACTACAAAAACACAGGCAACAAAAGCAAAGATATACTAATGGGTCTACATTAAACTATAAGGCTTCTACACAAAAAAAGGAAACAATCAATACAGTGAAAAGACAATCCATTGAATGGGAGAATATATTTGCAAACTATTCATCTGATAAGTAATTAATATCCATAATTTACAATGAACTCAAACAACTCAACAGCAATAATAATAATTGTCATCATCATCATCACCTTCTTATTTAAAAATAGGCAAAGGATCTTAGGATATTTCTTAAAAGAAGACATATAAATGGCCAAGAAATATATGAAAAAGTACTCAATATGACTAATCATCAGAAAATGTAAATCAAAGCCACAATGAAATATGTTACCATAATAAGAATGGCTATTAGCAAAAAGAGGAAAAATAACTAATGCTCATGAGGATTTGGAGAAAAGGACATTCTTACACACTCTTGGAGGGAATGTAAATTAGTACAGACATTGTGAAAAACAGCATACAAGTTTTTCAAAAAACCAAGAATAGAACTACCATATAATCCAGCAATCCCACTGCTCGGTATTTATCTAAAAAAAAGGAAATCAGTATATTGAAGAGATATCTTTAACCCTGTTTATTTAGCACTATTCACCATAGCCAAGATATGGAAGAAAACTTAATGTCTATCAACAGATGATTAGATATATATATCACATTTTCTTTATTCATCTGTTCATAAAAATATGGTATTATATAATAATTAAACATATTGTAGATATGCAATATGTATTCTATTTGTAATAGGACACTATTCAGTCATAAAAGAAGTGAAATGTTTGCATACTTAAATTATGTTTAATTATCTCTGTCATAGGGGACCTTGTTTACAATGTAGTTTGTTGCTAATAAATAAATATCATACTAGATGAATATTGTCATATAATTTTAGATGAATATTATACTCTGCTATAAGTACACCAATACAATAAATCTGTAGTGATGGAGTGAAATCAGAGGTATTAATGTACCACAGGCAATGTGTTTCCTGATAATAAGGTAACATTTTTATAGAGTAGCTAGTATATGCTAATCATTATAACAGTGCATAAAATAGCTTTCCTGCTTTTACCTTTATAAAATGATTATTTAATAATAATTTCTTGGAACACTTCTAAAATTACACACATAAGGAAGAACTAGTACATTATTTAAAGTCCCTGGCACATTTTTTAAAATTGATATTTAGGCCGGGTGCAGTGGTTCATGCCTGTAATCCCAGCACTTTGGGAGGTCCAGGTGGGCAGATCACTTGAGGTCAGGAGTTTGAGACCTGCTTGGCTAACATGGTGAAATCCTGTCTCTGTCAAAAAATACAAAAATTAGCTGGGTGTGGTCGTGCACACCTGTAGTCCCAGCTACTCGAGAGCCTTAAGTGGAGGAATAGCTTGAAACCAGGAGGAGGTGGAGGTTGCATTGAGCCAAGATTGTGTCACTGCACTCCAGCCTGGATGAAAGAGCAAGATTCAGTCTAAAAAAAAAAAAAAAAAAAAAAAAAAAAAAAAAAAAAAAAAAAAAAATTTAATGTTTAGAACTAGCATACTTCCAATGATGAGTTGACAGCAGCCCCAATTTTAGTGTCATTGTAAGTTTATACTGTCACATAGAAAAACAAAAATTCTAACCTGAACTGAAATGAGTCAAGAATGTACTGCAAGAATGTAAGAGGTATAGACACTCATTTAAAAAAAAATGCTTGAAAGAATTACAGCAAAGAAAACAATCAGCAGTATAGATATTCACGTATTTTATAATAGGAAACCCAGGTTTCGATTTACAAAAGAGTCCATCTGGCTGGGCATGGTGGCTCACACCTGCAATCCCAACACTTTAGGAGGCTGAAACGGGTGGATCACCTTAGGTCAGGAGTTGAGACTAGCCTGACCAACGTGATGAAACCCTGACTCTACTAAAAAAAAAAAAAAAAAAGGTGGGCATGATTGTGTTGTATTAAGATGGAAGAGAAAGAAAAAAATATAAAACAGGGAGAGAAGTTGAACAGAGAAAAATTCTGCATCTCCCCAGGAAGGGTACCCTCCAGGTTTAGGCTTGCATAAGAGGCAGAGTCACAATTTCCCTCTACTTGGATCATCAAAATTCTTAAGATGAAAAGATGTACCTGGCTGATCTGAATAGCTGGAGCACTGGGACAAGAGTGTGTCTGGGAGGTAGACAGCTTTTCTGCTGACCTGGCAGGGGATCTGAGGTGGCTCCAACCCTTCCCCCTGATAAGACATCAGTGCAGCTCACTGAGAGCTCCCTCAGCCACCTTGGACAAGCCTGGGACCTCTGTCTACCATTGGGTATTGTATTTACCCACCTGCTTTAGCCATAATTTGGGTCCCTGTGTAGGGGACCCCTGTAGAGGTTTCTCCCCTACTATCCTGAAGCCCAGACCATCAAAATTGTAAATAAAATACTGGGTAAAAACAAATAAATAAGGCCAGGTGCGGTGGCTCACGCTTGTAATCCCAGCACTTTGGGAGGCTGAAGCAGGCAGATCACCTGAGGTCAGGAGTTCAAGACCAGCCTGGCCAACATGGTGAAACACCATTTCTACTAAAAATACAAAAAAAAAAAAATTAGTCTGATGTGGTGGCAGGCACCTGTAATTCCAGCTACCAGGGAGGATAAGGCAGGAGAATTGCTTGAACCCAGGAAGCAGATGTCGCAGTGAGCCAAGATTGCACCCTTGCACTCCAGCCTGGGTGAAAAGAGTGAAACTGTCTCAAAAAAACAAACAAAAAATACAAATAAAAAAAGTGCAAACCATGGGGGAATTAGACAAGCTTCAAGAGACGGCTACCCTTCCAACCCCATAGAAGACGGTGAACGTACTCATACACTTTGCTACTACAACCAGCGTATGAGAAAACCATTATACAAAGATTCTTTGTAACCAAGAAACACTTACGGAGTCTTTACCCCTGAAAGCGCAAAGAACCAATTAGACTATAATTAACCATAACCATTAAAGTCACATCCTTAAGGAGAAAAAAGAAATTAAAAAAAAACACTCAAATCAAACATAAATTCAAAAATAGTTTGAAGAAATAGTCTAGCAAAATGAGGAGGAACCAGAAAATTTACTCTGGTAATATGACAAAAAAAAACAGGGTTCTATGACACTTCCAAAAGATCACACTAACTTTCCAGCAATTAATCCAAACCAAGACGACATCTGTGAAATTCCAGATAAATAATTCAAAATGTTAATTATTAAGCTAATTAAAGAGATACCAGAGAAACGTGAAAACTATCATAAAGAAATTTAAAAAGCACCTTAGAATATGAATACAAAATTTTCTAGAAAGATAGATAACATAAAGGAATACCAATCAGAACTTCTGGAAATGAAAGACACACTTAGGGAGTTACAACATACAGTGAACACTTTTAAAAATGCATTAGAACAAGTAGAAGAGAGAATTTCAGAGTTAAACTGGCTAAACCAGAGAATAATTGGTGCTCCCAAGGGAGAAAACAAAGTCTTGAATATTTATTTGAGTGAACAATTGAAGAAAAATTTTCTGTTCTAGCTATATAATGATCATTTATATATAATGATCATTATACAAAAGTACAATACATTGGTACACACATCACATAGACTGATTGTATATTTTCTCTCTTGCCTAAAGGGAAACATGAAACACTGGATTGTCAAAAAGCCAAAGGATACTTACATTTTACAGTGCCTATGTGGTTTTTATCTTTTTGTAGCAATATGTGCAGTTGGAAAAACAACTCCAAAATTTTTATAGAATCAATAAAAATATTATAGCATTTGGAAATACTTGATTTACTTACAGAATTTCCTGACTGAATTCTATGCACAAATGAACTTGACATATACTTATTTAAAAGGAAAAGAGAAGGCTAAAGCATTGTAATAGCAAGAACACCTTACTATTTAGTTGTCCCATAGGTGAAAAAAATCATTGAAAAAATCACCTAGCAAAAAAGATATAGCCTAAAGTCTCAGTTTGTGAAAATGCATTATTTTGTCTCCATCATGGAAAAATCACATTTTTTTCTGTGATAAAAGTCTTTAAAATAATGTTTTTAGCTTTTAGGATAAAGTAACAAAGTAGCTAAATATTAAATAGTTATTCTTCTGTATTTTATTTTACATTGAATATTGACATATACTCATTAAATGTTTGATTTATAAATCAAGTTTATTATAATCAGTACATAAATCACAAATAGAATTGCTACTTAATTTGATTCAATATTGCCATTTAGTTTGATATTCAAAGTATATTTGACTAATAATTTTGAATATTTCTAAATATAATCATCTCTGGTTTTCCTGAAGCATTTTTAATTTTAAATCTCTCTATAACTAACAGATTGATTGGCTAGGTAAGAATAAAAGTAAATTGAAGTAACCAGTACTGTTTCTGGGTAGTGTGGAAAGTTTATATATTTTTTGATAGAAATGATGTATTATAAATTCTGTTTACACTATTATCAATGAAAACAATGTGATAGAATTATGCTTTTAGTATTTTGCTCAACATAAATGTAGAAATAGTATAAATATTCGGGAGGATTTATTTATTTTCTTCAAAATTATTTACCGATTCTCTATATTTTCTCAGGAACTCAATAAATAATTTTGAATTAATGTTAAATGGTGAAACACAGGAATGACAAACCAGACAAGGCCCTTGTCAAATAAAGGGCCCATAGATAGTAAAACTATAGGCTGCGCTTTACTGTATGAGGAACATAAAACATGAAATAAAATAGAACTAAAGTTGTTGGTGGAGGCACAGTAGGTATTTTTGATAGTGCTCTCTGGTAAGATATCTGAGGAAGTGACATGCCACCAGCAGTGCTTATTGCAAGAATAAGCCAGCCATGTGACAATTTGCAGGATGAACGTTACTGGCAGTTGGAAGAAGTATAACATTTCAATGACATAGATTACGTGGTTTTCCAGGGACACCCTGATCCTGTACTACAGTAAAGGAATATTTGTAGTAGTTTATGAAACACGCAGGGGCCAGCTAATGTATAGCCTGGTGAGCCACATAAATTATTTGAATTTTATTATAAAGATAATGGAGACTTCTCTTACGGCCAACAGACTTAAAGCTCTTGAGAAGAACTCCTCCGATCCAGCTAGACACTCACCATTGCTCCCTTCATCCTCAGCCCTGGCCCTACAAACAGCTCACCACATGTCACGGAGTAGATCTACGGCTGATTCAGAAGGCTAAGCTGACCAAGCAGGCTGAGAGCGCTTCAACATGGCCACATTCAGGAAAGCCGTGGCCAAGCAGGGTGCCCAGTTGCCCAAAGAGGAGTACAATCTGCTCTCAGTGGCCTACAAGACCATGGTCAGGGGCCACAGGTCTGCCTGGAAGGTCATCTGAATGAAGCATTGAGCAGAAAACCAATACCTCCAACAAAAATTTGCAGCTGATGAAGGACTATCTCAAGCAGAAAACTGACAACTCTGACAAGAAGTTGCAGCTGATAAAGGACTAAGCAGAAAGTGAAGTCTGAGCTGAGATCCATCTGCACCAGGGTCTTGGAATTTTTGGATAAGCATTTACTAGCCAATGCAACTAATCCAAAGAGTAAAGTTTTCTTTCTGAAACTGAAGAGAGACTACTTCTTGTACTTTACTAAAGTTGCATATGGTAATGATTGGAAACAAATAAAAGATAATTCCCAAGGAGCTTACTAAAAAGCATTTGATAGAAGCAAGAAAAAGACGCAACCCACACACCCAATCTCCCATGATCTGGCTCTCAGCTTTTCCATATTTTACCATGAGATCCTTAATAAAAAGGCTTTTAATGAGGCCACCGCAAAACTTGATAAACTTAATGAACACTTATGCAAAGACAGCACCCACCTTAGAAGTTGATTAGAAACGACCTAACACTATGGACATCAGACAATGCAGGAGAAAAATGTGATGGAGCAGAAAACTAAACGCATACAGGGTCTCATCCTTTTTTAAACGAAACCTTGTCAAACATGTCCATTTCTTATTTCACTTGGATTTTCTATAGCAAAGAAACCCATTCATGTGTGTGGAATTAACTGTTTATAGTATTTTCAGACTGCAGCTTTGGGAGGACTCCATTTCTTGATTTGTGTTTGTCTTGGCCTTCCTCGTGTGCAGTTGCTCTAGTAGAAAATTTTTAATAGTTTCTTTTTATATAAACATAAGTAACTTCCAAGCAAAACCACAGGATTACGAGATGAGAACTGAAGGAGTTTGTTGGCAGGAAGGGCATGTTCTATATGGCCTGTGTAATAAGAGAGTGCTATTTGCAGGTTTAGACATAAGGGCAATACTGCTTCAAATTGCTTTTTACTCAAAGGAATTCTAATAACATCAGGGTCATAACCTAGCAATAGATTGCATCATCTGTGGCCTCAATAGATGACTTTACTAACTAGCTGGATATAGGGAGACAGAGTTTTAGTCCCCGTATGTAAGCAAAAAGTACATTCTAGAAAGCACAGCCCTGGGGCCTTCTGTCCTATTAATCCTGTTGGGGAATGTTTAGTGGGAAAAACAAACAACTGAACTGAATGTCATGGATCTATGAGATCTAGCTGCCTCTGAGAAATAGCCTGCTCTATTTCATCAAGTTCCCTTTTTGCTGCAGGAGTTAAACACCTGGGAGAATCCAGGGACATACTGCCCTTTAGGATAGAAAACAGGTTTTGTAACTTATCAGTAGTTATGCCCAAGGTAGGACGAAGTCAATTCATATCACCCAGCAATTTCTGATAATCATTTAAGGTGTGTAAGTTGCTAGTATTTAATTTAACCTTTTGAGGTCTTACTGACTGGGAAGTTAGTATGTATCCAAGATATTTCCAAGGAGAGGACATCTGTACTTTTTCAGGTGCTATGATTAAACCCCTTAACTGTGTATTCTTTACAGCAGAGGCATATAAACTTAAAAGTACTGGCTCTGTTGGGGCTGCTAGTAAAATATCATCCATAAAATGAATAATCTTGCAATTAGGAAATTCTTTTCTACTGGGGAACAAAGCCTGATTTACATGATACTGACACATGGCAGGGCTGTTCAGCATTCCTTGAGGAAGTACCTTCCAATGAAATTGGTGAGCTGGCCTTTCATTATTGATAGCTGCTATGGTAAACACAATATTTTCTCTGTCCTGTAAGGGGAATAGTATAAAAGCAGTCTTTTAAGTCAATAATGACTATAGGCCATTCTTGAGGAATCACCGTGGGGGAAGGGAACCCCTATAGAAGGGGTCCCATAGGTTGCAAATTAGCATTGATAGCACGTAAGTCATGCAAAAGTCTCCATTTACCAGACTTTTTGGGAATGATGAAAATGGCTGAATTCCAAGGGCTGTTTGATGGTTCTATATGGCTGGCTTTTAATTGCTCTTCAACTAATTCAGGGGCTCTTTGTAATTTCTCTCCCTTTAAAGGCCACTGTTCCACCCAAATTGGATCTTGAGAAAGCCACATCAGGGGTAAGGGAGGGATAATAACAGTAGACATTATTAGAAAAGGTTCTGCAGAGTGATTCCTCCCGCCGCCCACTTGACTAACAGGTCTCATCCCCGGAGATTAACAGGGATGGACATAATTAGAGGCTGTATAACTGCCTTTCTTTCTTGAAAATCACAACATGTTAGGGGGTGTGTGCTCTGCTTGGCTGTGTGCACTTCCCCGATGCTGACAATTTTTTGTTTCTGAGTGACCCAAGGCCAAGTTTCTGCCCAGTTTTGATCACTAATTATTGAAATATCCGCCCGTGTTTCCAATAAGCCAGTAAAATTCTTATTTCCAATCTTTAAGGTGATCATGGGACTCTGATCAGTGATTAGTTGATTCCAATATACCCCTATGGCTCCTGTGCTTCCAAAACTTCCCTTTCCCCTTTCCTTTCCCTGGGCACTGGGGACCCAATATGGTAACAGTAGTAACTGAGCTGTCTTTGATCCAGGGGGAAGAATATGCAGACCTTTACATTCCATCATAACTAATATCTCACCTTGGTAGTCATTATCAATTACCCCGGTGAGCACATTAATTTCTTTACTGGATAGGCTTGACCACTCTACAACTAATCCCACTGTTCCTGGAGGCAGTGGACCCCAGACCTTGGTTGCAACCTTTTTAGGGTCCTCTCCTTCTTTTAGCACTAATTCATTGGCAGAGTAATTCCAGTTCTGCACTCCCAATGGTGGCTGCTCTAAGAGAGAAGACCGTGGGCTTTCTCTCTGACCGAGGAAAGCCACTGGCATTGCCCCAGTTTGGAATGGGGCCTGGGGACAGCCCCTCATGAAGTTTCCCACCTGAGTACTTATGGGATTGCCATTTTTATCAAATTTGGACCTGCATTGATTTGCCCAATGTTTCCCCTTTTTATATTGGGGGCATATAGAAGGGGGTTTTTTCCTGAGTTACCTTGGCCTCTATTATTGGGGCATTCCCACTTCATATGACCTTGCTCTGCACATAGAAAACAATTTGGATTTCTCTTTCTTTTCACTTTAGGAGGCCTTAATGCCATAGCCAATATTTTGGCTTTGTGTGTTTCGGTCCCCATCAGTTGACATGCTCGTGTAAGTTCCCCGACTGTGGCTGCCTTTCCTCTGATTGTCTGCATTGCTTGCTGGCAGTTGACGTTAGCATTTTCATAAGCCAATTGCAGCAATAAGATATCAGCAGCCTAGGCATGACTAATTTGTCTCTTAATTGCCTGGGTTAACTGATTGATAAATTCAACAAATGGCTTCTGAGGCCCTTGTCGAACATTTATAAAAGATCCCCATTGAACTTCACTTTCAGGAATTCAGTCCCAAGCCCTGAGAGTGCACAAAGACACTTGTGCATAGACCTGGGGATCAAAATTTAGTTGTTGTTGTACATCAGCATGGGGACCCCTCCCCTGGAGCATAGCAGCTGGTATGTCTTGCCCGGCCACTTGATTATGGTTGGCTTGTTTTTCGCATAATTCATCATATTCTGCCCTCCAGAGGAGGTATTGGCTGGGCTCCAAAATTTTTTCTCTAGTGCCTGTTGAAAATGCATATGCTCTACCATCTCCATTAAATTCTCACATTCATTAGAACATGAGATTGATGTTGAAGCCAAGCATTTTATCATCATCATAATTTGTTTTTGCACAAGTCTTTTTATGTTTAAAACACATT
Source organism: Pan paniscus (assembly GCF_029289425.2). NCBI lineage: Eukaryota > Metazoa > Chordata > Mammalia > Primates > Hominidae > Pan > Pan paniscus. The sequence goes on along the minus strand of NC_073264.2, from coordinate 43,948,026 downwards.
GAAAATCTCAAAATTTTCCACATTATACCTTAGAGCAAGGTTTTAGTAATTATATTAATCAGTAATATAGTTCGTGGGAAAATAGACTGCCAATGAGAATTTTAAAATAGAAGTGAGGCAGGAACAATAGGTAATCATAATGGATCTTTCCTTTGCTCAGAAAAATATGCCTATATCCAGATTCATCTGACTGCCATAGAAAGTGTATGAAATAAAAACAAAAATTTAAAGATTAAAATTGAACACCAGAAGCATTTTCATAAATGATTTTTATGTAATTTAATTTCCTTCCATATTTATTCTGAAAAATAGTTAAATTAAGGTGGCTATCCCAATATGATATTGCTATAATTTGTTTTTATTATTATTTAGTTAATTTAAAATGTTACTCGCCTGGAGAATACTTGTGTTAAGTCATAGGAACATTGTAATTTTATTGCTGTTTGTCAAAATATTTGAATTAGATAAAATATAATCAACAGAAGGTTTGCCAAACAGGTTTAAAATGTGTAGTTCATATATAGTAGGAATGTAAAAACATCTGGTTTACTCTAGTGAACTGGGGAATCTTAAAGACAACACATCTATAGATTATAAAATTTTTCGAGGAATTCAAAAATTTTCTTCATTTTGTATAGCATGTGACACATAATATTGTGTCTGGTATGCTAATAGAGGCTCACAGACACATACTGATTAGACCTTGATGGATATTACAGGCACAATTCAAAATTAGCTTAATGACCTAGTTAACTTATAAATATAGTCCATAAAATAAATTATATTGGAAATTAGATTTAAGCTGTTCTAGGCTGATATCCCTAGTAAAGCAGCATTTCCAATTGTTTATTTTCTATTTTATTTTTAACTTTTAAGTTCAGGAGTGATTGTGCAGGATGTGCAGGTTTGCTACACAGGTACACGTGCATCATGGGGGTTTGTTGTACAGATTATTTCATCATCCAGTTATTTAGTATCCATTCGTTAAATAATTCCTTCTTTTATTGTTAAATTGTTTGAGAAGTTGGTTAGCATGCCTGGTTAGAAAATATTTTCAATGGTAGGAGAATTGTGGTCTTACAAAAAATATTTAGAATGTTTTAGCATTACAATGGTTTAACCTTTAGCAGCAGTCTGAGGAAATCTACTAAATGGAAGGTCTACCTGTCAAAGTGTCTTAATGAGGTAGAGGTAACCGGGACCTTTTGTGATGTGACCTGTGAGGGTGTTTTGCGTGTAATAATAGGGTAGAGAGGGAGGGACTTTTCACCATGAGTGTATATGAAACTTTGGAAAGACTAGGGAAATATTACCCCTCATTTGAATTGATCGGCACCTTCCTATGTGGTCAATCAGACAGTCAATCTGTTTGTTCTTTTCTCCATGTAAAACCCAAGAAAATATTTCAGAAATGTCCTAGTCCTCATCTCACAAAATTTTCCACAGCAAACTTTAAGTATTATATTTCCCAGGAGATGGAAAGTATCATTAGCACATTACAAATGAGGGAAATAAAGTTTGCAGATGTAATGTGACATATCCAAATTGCTTAATTTCTCCAATTTCCTGTAGTCTAGTACTTCTACATTTGAAGAAGTGAAAGTGGTGAATAAAGGATAGTTAGTGAACATCAGGATAAGGGATAAGATGACAAAGCAGTTTGACTAATTTCACTCAATTCTTGGAAATAAATATTAAACTATGTCTTTTATTTATTTATTTAACACCACCTGTCTGCCATTTTAACTAATCCTTCAGCCATACCATACCACCTGGGTAATGGGTTCTTTTAATAATATCACAGTAGACACCTTTAAATTTTCACTTGGTTTTGATTATTAAATTATCTGTACAGTTTTGGTTTTCAAGATTTCTGCAATGCAATATAAAGCACAGGTTCCATATTGGAGTCAAAGCTGCTAGTATAAGTTGGATGAGTGTCTCCACATGTGTCTCGTGTGTCTGAGAGAATAAGGGGCATGCAGGGACAGGTGTAGCTCTTTCAAACTCACCTCTCTTTTCTACTGACTTATTTTCTTGGTGAAAGGCTGGGAAGAAGGAGAAGGCATTAAATATGTTTATTTATATTAGTATTTGAGTGTGTGTCACTTGGCCATCACCTTTTTTTGCCAGTGATAATAAAAATCATGCAAAGATAGAAGATAGTAAGTTGCTTCCCATCTCACTCCCTTTATGCTTATCAAAACTGATCTAAGTTATCGCATTTTATCTTGCTGTAGATAAATACAGGTGAAAGGAGACCTCGCTGACTCAAGCTGAAACACCTCTCCCAAACATCAGTGGACATGGAAAAGAGTGAACTTACTCAGTTTGGCATCTAGAGAGGGGGGCTGGTGGCATGTTCTTAATATGCCTGAAACTCTAAAACACACACTGGTAGTCCCAGAAAATATATGAGACCAGTTCCATATATCCTTTACAATTCTAACTAGGCAAAAGTAAGATCCATTTTCTGCAACCTTCCAGAAACATATATTTGAGGGTTTTCCCTACCTAATCTCAGCCTGACCATACCATCTTTCCTCAGTCCTTTGTTGCTCACTCTGATCCCATTTCAACTTAGTCTCATAAGTGGAAGTCATTAAGCCCAATGGCCAAGAAGATATCTGACTGTGGAAGTAAATAATTAGCCTTGCCTCATAGACACCCACAGAAATTACAAGCAATTCACCAGTGACAACCTAATGCTGTATTGGTAATGAGAATCAGTCAATAATCCTTTCTTGAGGGAAAAAAGAAATGGGATAACTTATCTTCATGATTTTTCCTTCCTCAAAAGACTACCTGTGTCCCTATATCCCAACTGTAGTTCTCCTAAATTAGAAAAGGCAGGTGGGATATAAATGCAATCACACTCCTGCTAAAATAGTGCTTCTCATCAGGCTCTGATTTCACAGCTTGCTGTTCTCTGAACTCAGAATGTAGGGTACTGATACTGGCTTTTTTTTTTTTTCTCAGTTGTCAGCTATACTAGTTTTAGTAAATTCTATAAAAACTAGTCAATTTATCCAGCTTGGCAAATTAATCTATCACGTTCCAAAAAAAAAAAAAGTAATACATTCTGTCATTAGAATTCTAAGATATTGTAAAGGTAAATTTTGCATCTTTTTTAGGAGTCGAGGCCAGACTTGGTGAAGACCCTTGGATAGGAATAGAAAATATTATGCTTGCCCTTTTTTCTTTTGTACACTCTTCAAACTTCATTGAGCAATAATCTCTTTCATCATATTTTAAACTTTGTCTTATGTTTTCTATAGAGCAATCTTTCTTGTGAGGAATTATCTTGTGGAAAGCTGGGCAAAAAATTGTCAGAGTTTTCTCAAGCTTTAGTGTGTAAAGACTCATTGCAATACTTGTTATAAAGATATTCAAGAGAGCTATTCAAAGGAGTCTGCTTCAGTGAGACTAAGGCAGAGAAGAGGATGGATACAAGAATCTACTTTTAAAAATCAGTTTCACAATTTCTAACAAAGATTAATAGACTATAATTTTAAAAACAAGGTTTTGCTATGTTTTAATGCATTTTAACATAGTTTATAGGATAACGGAAAGTTTCAGCCTAAGTAAATTTAATGACCTTTCTAGAATTATATTGATATGGTTTGGCTGTTTTTTCCACTCTATATCTCATGTTAAAATGTGATCCCCAATGTTGGAGGTGTGGCTTGATGGGAGGTGTTTGGATCATGGGGATATAGGGTAAACATATCTGATAGCAATAACTTAAGCATACTCTTAGAATGACCCTGTATGGCAGAAATATCTGAATATGTGTTCTGAGGTAGGAAATTGGGGGCTGGCCAATCAGGAAAATTGTTCCTTGTCTATAAGAAACATTTGAGGCCAGGCACAGTGGCTCACGCCTTTAATCCCAGCACTTTGGGAGGCCAAGATGGGTGGATCACAAGGTCAGGAGATCGAGACCATCCTGGCTAACACGGTGAAACCCTGTCTCTAATAAAAATACAAAAAAATTAGCTGGGCATGGTGGTGGGCACCTGTAGTCCCAGCTACTCGGGAGGCTGAGGCAGGAGAATGGCGTGAACCTGGGAGGCGGAGCTTGCAGTGAGCCGTGATCACACCATTGCATTCCAGCCTGGGCAACACAGCGAGACTCCATTTCAAAAAAAAAAAAAGGAAACATTTGATCCCCTGTCCCATCAGTTGGAACACAGGCCATTAAGGACATTGGGGCTGTGAGTTTTGCATTGGATGAAGGTTGCCAGGTGGATGTTGATAAGGGGAGGGTATTAAGTGAAAATGCTATATAAATACATGCTGTGTGCAGGCGGTTGAGATTTTCCTGCTCAGCCTACTGCCACCGGATGGTAGGAAGGTGGATATCTTTTCTGGCCCACCGCCACTGGGCCATTTCTCTTGTCTAGCCTGCCACCACTGGACTCTCTTCCCTGTAAGTCCATAATAAAAACTCATGGCTCATTTGCTGGCTCTGAGTCTCTTCTTTGGCCTCTTGAACCTTTTGCATTTCCTACTGAGGTTCACAGGGGTTTGATACAACAGGGGATGGATCCTCTCATGAATGGCTAGGGGATGGATCCTCTCATGAATACCTTCCCATGGTAATGAATTCTTGCTCTGTTAGTTTGGGCAAGAACTTGTTGTTTAGAGGAGTCTGGCACCTCCTGTTTTCTCTTTTGTACCCTCTCATCTTACAACCTCCCTGATCTTTGAGGTCGTCAGCCTCAAAGATCAAAGGTAGATAAATCTACAAAGATGAGTAAAAACCAGCACAAACATGCTGAAAATTCCAAAAACCAGAAAGCCTCTTCTTCTCCAAATGATCACAACTCCTCTCCAGCAAGGGCACAAAACTGAACAGAGAATGAGTTTGACAAATTGACAGAAGTAGGCTTCAGAAGGTGGATAATAACAAACTCTTCTGAGCTAAAGGAGCATGTTTTAACCCAATGCAACAAAGCTAAGAACCTTGACAAAAGGTTACGGGAACTGCTAAGTGGAATAACCAGTTTAGAGAAGAACATAAATGACCTGATGGAGCTTAAAAATACAGCATGAGAACTTCGTGAAGCATATACAAGTATCAATAGCCGAATTGATCATGTGGAAAAAATGGTATCAGAAGTTGAAGATCAACTTACTGAAATAAGGCATGAAGATAAGATTAGAAAAAAAAGAATGAAAAGGAATGAACAAAGCCTCCAAGAAATATGGGACTATGTGAAAATACCAAATCTACGATAGATTGGGGTCCATGAAAGTGAGGGCAAGAATGGATCCAAGTTGTAAAACACACTTCAGGATATGATCCAGGAGAACTTCCCCAACCTAGCAAGGCAGGCCATCATTAAAATTCAGGAAATACAGAGAACACCACTAAGATACTCCTCAAGAAGAGAAACCCAAAGACACACAATTGTCAGATTCTCCAAGGTTGAAACGATGAAAAAATGTAAGCGTAGCCAGAAAGAAAGGTCAAGTTATATACAAAGGGAAGCCCAACAGACTAACAGTGGATCTCTTTACAGAAACCCTGCAATCCAGAAGAGAGTGGGGGCCAATATTCAACATTCTTAAAGAAAAGAATTTTCAACCCAGAATTTCATATCAGCCAAACTAAGCTTCATAAGTGAAGGAGAAATAAAATCCTTCACAGAGAAGCAAATGCTGAGGGATTTTGACACCACCAAGCCTGCCTTACAAGAGCTTCTGAAGGAAGCACTAAGTATGGAAAGGAAAAACTGGTACCAGCCACTGCAAAAACACACCAAAATAAAAATACCAATGACGCTATGAAGAAACTACATTAACTAATTTGCAAAATAATCAGCTAGCATCATAATGACAGGATCAAATTCACACATACTAATAGTAACCTTAAATGTAAATGGGCTAAATAACCCAATTAAAACACACACACCGGCAAATTGGGTAGAGTCAAGACCCATTGGTGTGCTGTATTCAGGAGACTCATCTCATGTGCAAAGACACACATAGGTTCAAAATAAAGGGATGGAGGAAGATTTAAGAAGCAAATGGAAAGCAAAAAAAAAAAAAAAAGAGAGAGAGAAGGGGTTGCAATCCTAGTCTCTGGTAAAACAGACTTTAAATCAACAAAGATAAAAAGACAAAGAAGGGCATTACATAATGGTAAAGGGATCAATGCAACAAGAAGAGCCAACCATTGTGAATATATATGCACCCCATACAGGCGCACCCATAGTCATAAAACAAGTTCTTGGAGACCTACAAAGAGACTTTGACTCCCACACAATAATAGTGGGAGACTTTAACATCTCACTGTCAATATTAGATCAATGAGACAGAAAATTAACAAGGATATTCAGGAATTGAACTCAGCTCAGGACCAAGCAGACCTTATAGACATTTACAGAACTCTCCACCCCAAATCAATAGAATATACATTCTTCTCAGCACCACATAGCACTTGCTGTAAAATCGACCACATAATCGATAGTGAAATACTCCTCAGCAAATGCAAAAGAATGGAAATCATAAGGAACAGTCTCTCAGACCATACTGCAATAAGATTAAAACTCAGGATAAAGAAACTCATTTAAATCTGCACAACTACATGGAAACTGAAAAATCTGCTCCTGAATGGCTACTAGGTAAATAACAAAATTAAGGCAGAAATAACAAAGTTCTTGAAACCAAAGAGAACAAACAGACAATGTACCAGTATCTCTGGGACACAACTAAAGCAGTATTAAGAGGGAAATTTATAGCAATAAATGCCCATATCAGAAAGTGAGAAAGATCTAAAATAGACACCCTTACATCACAATTAAAAGAACTAGAGAAGCAAGGACAAATTCAAAAAGTAGCAGAAGACAAGAAATAACTAAGATCAGAGCAGAATTGAAGGAGATAAAGACACAAAAAACCCTTAAAAAAATAAATGAATCCAGGAGCTGGTTCCTTGAAAAGATTAAGAAAATAGATATACTGCAAGCCAGACTACTAAAGGAGAAAAGAGAGAAGACTCAAATAGACACAATAAAAAATGATAAAGGGGATATCACCATTGATTCCACAGATATACAAAATACCGTCGGAGAATACTATAAACACATCTATGAAAATAAACTAGAAAATATATAGGAAATGGGTAAATTCCTCAACACATTCACCCTCTCAAGACCAAACCAGGAAGAAGTTGATTCTCTGAATAGATGAATAATAAGTTCTGAAATTGAGGCAGTAATTAATAGCCTACCAATTAAAAAAAAAAAAAGCCCAAGACCAGACAGAATCACAGCCAAATTCTACCACAGGTACAGAGAGGAGCTGGTACCATTCCTTCTGAAAGTTTTCCAAACAATAGAAAAAGAGGACTCCTCCCTAACTCATTTTATGAAGCCAGCATCATCCTAATCCCCAAACCTGGCAGAGACACAAGAAAAACAGAAAATTTCAGGCTAATATTACTGATGAACATCAATGCAAAAATCCTCAATAAAATACTGGATAGCTGAATTCAGCAGCACATCAAAAAGCGTATCTACCACGATCAAGTTGGCTTCATCCCTGGGATGCAAGACTGGTAAACATAAACAGAACTAATGACAAAATCCACATGATTATCTCAATAGATGCAGAAAAGACCTTCAATAAAATTCAACATCCCTTTATGCTAAAAACTCTCAATAAACTAGGTATTGATGGAACATATCCCAAAATAATAGGAGCTATTTATGACAAACCCATAGCCAATACCATAGTGAATGGGCAAAAGCTGAAGCATTTCCTTTGAAAACTGGCACAAGACAAGGATGCCCTCTCTTAGCACTCCTATTCAACACAGTATTGGAAGTTCTGTCCAGGGCAATCAGGCAAGAGAAAGAAATAAGTGGTATTCAAACAGGAAGAGAGGAAGTCAAATTGTCTCTGTTTGCAGATGACATGATTGTATATTTAGACAACCCCATCATCTCAGCCCAAAAACTCCTTAAGCTGATAAACAACTTCAGCAAAGTCTCAGAATACAAAATCAGTGTGTAAAAATCACAAGCCTTTCTATACACCAATAATAGGCAAGCAGAGAGCCAAATCATGAGTGAACTCCCATTCACAATTGCTACAAAGAAAATAAAATACCTAGGAATACGACTTGTAAGGGACATGAAGGACCTTTTCAAGGTGAACTACAAACCACTGCTCAAGGAAATAAGAGAGGACACAAACAAATGGAAAAAAACATTCCATGCTCATGCATAAGAAGAATCAGTATCATGATAATGACCACACTGCCCAAAGTAATTTATAGATTCTATGCTATTCCCATCAAGCTATCACTGACTTTCTTCACAGAACTAGAAAAAAAAACTACTTTAAATTTCATATGGAACCAAAAAAGAGTCCGTATAACCAAGACAATCCTAAGCAAAAAGAACAAAGCTGGAGGTATCACCCTACCTGACTTCAAACTATACTACTAGACTACAGTATCCAGCAGCATGGTACTGGTACCAAAACAGATATATAGACCAATGGAACAGAACAGAGGCCTCAGAAATAACACCACACATCTACAACCATCTGACCTTTGACAAACCTGACAAAAACAAGCAATGGGGAAAGGATTCCTTATTTAATAAACGTTGCTGGGAAAACTAGCTAGCCATATGCAGAAAACAGAAACTGGACCCCTTCCTTACACATCTTACACAAAAATTAACTCAAAGTGTATTAAAGACTTAAATGTAAGACCTAAAACCATAAAAACCCTAGAAGAAAACCTAGGCAATATCAGTTAGGACATAGGCATGGGCAAAGACTTCACGACTAAAACACTAAAAGCAATTGCAACAAAAGCTAAAATTGACAAATGGGATCTAATTAAACTAAAAATCTTCTGCTGAACAAAAGAAACTATCATCAGAGTGAAAAGGCAACCTATAGAATGGGAGAAAATTTTTTCAATCTGTCCATCTGACAAAGGTCTAATATCCAGAATCTACAAGGAACTTAAACAGATTTACAAGAAAAAAAAAAAAAACATTCAAAAAGTGGGCAAGTGATATAAACAGACACTTCTCAAAAGAGTCCCCTTTCCGGGGGAGTGAACGGTTCTGTCTCACTGAGGTTCCTGGTGTCACTGGGGTATGAAAAAAAACTGCAGCTAGCTCGGTGTCTCCCCAAACAGCTGCCCAGTTTCATGCTTGAAATCCAGGGCCCAGGTAATGTAGGCACACGAGGGAATCTCCTGATCTGCAGATTGCAAAAAACATGGGAAAGGCACAGTATCTGGGCCAGATAGCACAGTCCCTCATGGCTTCCCTTGGCCAGGAAAGAGAGGCCTCTTGCTCCTTGCATTTTCTGGGTGAGGTGACACCCCACCCTGCTTCTGCTCACCCTCCGTGGGCTGCACCTACTGCCTAACCTGTTCCAGTGAGATAAACATAGCACCTCAGTTGGAAATGCAGAAATCACCTGCCTTCTGCGTTAGTCTAGCTGGGAGCTGCAGACCGGAGCTGTTCCTATTCTGCCATCTTGCCAGATCCCTCCAATCGCACCTACGTTTTAATCTTCAGTTAGTGTTCAATTGTGGAGACAAGCTCTGGGTTCTAGAAAACCATAATATGTAGGATACAGATTATAGTAGAAATTTTCTCTTCCTGAAGATGGAAATCAATTTGTTTTATTTTCTGAGATATTTCACATATGTTTGGAGGACAAACTGAACAGAAAATAATTTTCTTTCCTTCATATATGTGACTTTCCTTTCATTTGGTGCATAGGATGGCATATTATAAGGTTATTTCATCTTTAGAATGCAGGAAATAGCAGGAAGCAGAATAATGAAGTGAGAGTCAAGACATTAAAACAGATCTCTAAGTTTAACTAGAAAGATGGCATAATATCCTGACTTTATCACAGAGGTGGTATTTGCATATTTCTTAAGACCTGATATGTCTAGGGACATTCTCAAATATATGAGTGGTTTTTAATACCACATTTCAGGACTTCTATAAGGATAATTCTCTATATTCTTTTATTTTTTTTCCTTTCAATTGAATAAATCACAATGCCTTCCCAATATTTTCCAACTATTTTACTCTACAATACAAAATATGAAACCCTTGTTTTTTACCATTCCACCAGACAATTCTGGAATGATGGACATTTTTCTTAATCCCTCATGAGGCATTTAGTTTAACAGAAAGATTTTAATTTTTTCTTATTTATCGCTTAGGATTTGTTTAATAGTGAAGTTTGCAAAATTCACCAATGCAAGCTCAATGTGAGCTGAAGAGTCAATTGATTCTCAATTTAGGGCAATTAGTTCTGAAATAATACAAACAGTCACAGCATCTCATATATATGTGGATACAAGAAAAAATTACCTCAGATGGTGAAAAACATTTTATTTTTCAGGAACTGACAAGAGAAATCTCCAATGCACACTGTCAAAGAATTCCATAGGTAGATTGAACAACACTCCACTGGAACACTATTGTGAATATAGTATGATAAATAGATTTACCACACAGAGTTGTGATATGTCAATGAAAGAAATGTCCTCTAAAGCATCATTGTACAAAACTTGATTCACAGATCAGAAATATAGGTATCAGTTGGGAGTGTGGTATAAATTCAGAATCTTATGCCTCACCTGAAGCCTACTGCATCAGAATCTGGATTTTATTAATGCTCAATCTTCTCCTTTAAAAAAAAAACACATTCCAGTATGCATGATTTCAATCATAGTTTAGATGAAACTCTAACTTAGTACAACTAACTAGCCAGGGATTCTTTTCAGTAATTTTGAAATGAATATCTATTTTGAGTCTCCTGTCAGAAGCCAAAGCTGCATATTATTAATTTCATTAACTGATACCTTGATAATCACATTTATGTTTAATTTTTGTAGAAATGTCATACAGTATATATGTATACATTGTTATATTCAGTTTATAATACATATTATCAAAGATAGTGCCAGTAATAAATATGACCATTTTAAGTTATATTGCAATACTTTTTGACTGACAGAAAAATAATGAAGGAAATATGTTCATGAAAGTTAGACTTGGTCTATCTATGATCAGTGAATACAGCAAAATTTCAAAAGTACAAACAAATACAATGAACAACAGCCAGGAGGGAAGGTAAGAAAATGCCCCTAAAGACATCCAGATGCATTGCAATAGCTTTTCTGAAAGCGTGGTCTAGGAACCAGTTGTTTTAGTTACCTGTGATAAATACGAAGATTCTGTCTTCACCACTAAGCCTACTGAAGCAGCCTTTGAAAGTGGAATCCCTGAATTCTGCATTTTACTTCCCCTGGTGATTTACATGCATATTACATTTGTCAATAATTAATTTCAATAAAATATAGATTCATAAATCTATATCTTATTTTGTCTTATGGAAAACTTAACCTATATCCCCATCATTAATAGTTGATTGAAAAAGAATTAATATTCTCAGGCCAGTAATGATGCAAACATGTCTATAAAAATTCTTAAAATACCACTTCAACAGACATTATAAGAGACTATCTAATGACTTTTTCCCTGTACATAAACTCTGCTTCTTTCTACTGTTTTCACTTTATGAACTTCATGAGAATATACTGTTCTGTGCGTTCCTACTGGGAGAAGAGAATAAATTGCCTGAGTTCTTTGCTTTTTATAGTAGCTACTCTTTCACAACTCTACTTTCAATTTGGGTGAACACTGCAGGAAAGTTTCAGGGATATGATACTCCTATTAGACCAAATAGTTTTTAGAACTGCCACTTAAAAGGAGGGAGAATAAACCTATGGAAACTTGGTTTTAGTTCCAACATTTTTGTCAATTAATGTAACCTTGGGGAATATCATTTAACTTCTCTCAGCCCATTTGAAACATAAAACAGCTAGACTGGAATATTCCTAATGTTCTTTCCATTTCTAGAAGTTTATAATTCCAAATAAATTATATTTAAATCTTGATTTTAACAAATATTGTTTTAAAGAAACTAATACCAATAGCTCAATATGAATTATTTTCTACAGTTCTTAAACAACTCACTAGAGAAGACTCTTTTATGATAATTTATATTAAAAATTTATGGTGCAGACTTTTGCAGATAACTCTCTTTGAGCAACATATTCACATCCAATTAATTCCTTGGCTACATTACTAGTGGAATTTTTCTGCTACCAAAGATGTCAGATTCTCCCAACAGCAACATCTTCAGCAGTTTATAGGGAGCACAAATTTGCAACCTCACATCTATACACCACTGAGATGTAGATTGTGTTTCTTTATCTTTTAATGGTTATGTATACCTTCAAGTTAAGTATCCCTCCAATAATCTGGATATATAGCTATTCTAAGTATAACATTTTAGCAAACTCCTTTACAAATTCTTTAATTTTAGTTTTCCAAGTATTTTGCATAATATGGTCAGTGGTCAGATAAACTTGAGTTGGAGTCATTGTAACTATAATTAAAGTTAAGTCAGGCTAGAATATGTTGGCTTCACTATTAAGGCCATTCACTAAATATCTTGTAAGAAATAATATTTCAGCGTTTCAGGTGATCTGAAAAGTATTTAGAACACAAAAATATGGTTCCTTAAAGCCCTACAGAATGTGACCTCCTGGCCCTCTGTTGTCTTGTCTCTTACCATAGGCCCCATTGTACATCTGCCCAACCACCACTAACTCCTTGTTTTTCCTTGAAAATGCGGCACTCGGTCTGCCTTAGTCATATTTTCATAGCTTCCATTGTCTGTAACACTCTTTTCCCAGATTGCCTAACTTGCTGTTTAAGACACCATTTTCACTGTGAAAAGGGAACACTTTTATAGTGCTAGTGGGAATGAAAACTAATACAAACACTAGGGACAACAGTGTGGAAATTCCTTAAAGAAACACAAGTAGAACTAGCATTTGATCCAGCTATCCCACTACTGGGTATCTACACAGAGGAAAAGAAGTCATTATAAGAGTGGATAAAGAAATTGTGATATATACACACAATTGACGACTACTTATATATATCCTTCTCTTGTTTCTGAGAGTCATTCCTCATTCCCCAAAGGTGTTCTAGTTCCTTTTAGTGATCTTTAGACTAAGATCCAGGCTAAATACAAAGACTCATAGTCCCAAAATTATGTGTTTATACACTGATATCTTCAATTTTAATTCATTGTCATTGGTTCTATCTTGCCATTTTATTTTTATATTAATAACTTCTTTCTCTCTTACAGAGAAAACCCTCTCATTCAATATACTTCACTTTCAACATCAATATATTTGCTCATCTTATACTCATAATAGTTTAAAAATTGCTTTGCTCATACTAAAATTAAGAAAAAAAAAATTAAAAGAATTAAAGATTTGTTTTCTTTTCTCCTGTACTCCAACACCTGTTTATCCCTCCAGTATTGCTATTTATTTATTTATTTTTTGAGACAGAGTCTTGCTGTGATGCCCAGGCTGGAGTGCAATGGCACTATCTCGGCTCACTGCAACCTCCACCTCCTGGGTTCAAGCAATTCTCCTGCCTCAGCCTCCCAAGTAGCTGGGATTACAGGCATGTGCCATCATGCCTGGCTAAGTTTTTATTTTTTATTTTTATTTTTATTTTTTAGTACAGACAAGGTTTCACCATGTTGGCCAGACTGGTCTCAAACTCCTGACCTTGGGTTATCTGCCCGCCTCAGCCACACAAACTGCTGCGATTACAGGATTGCTATTTATTTAAAATGTTATTGTGATTGATTGGTTTTATTTTATTTCTAATTTCCTTCTCCTATTTTTCTTAATTATTTAATTTTATTTTTTAAATATGTAGAACATTAACATACTTCCAAAGGCAAAGTTACGCAAATCATTATTCTCAGAAATATGTCACTCTGTCACACTTTTCTTCTATCCCTGTTCACCACTCAATTTTTATAGGTAAGCACATTTATTGTTTTTTGTTTTACCTTAATTTTTTGGTGAAGACTACCAAGTAACTTAAACAAATGTGCAAGAAACAAACAAAACACAATCACCTTAAAAAGTGGGCAAAGAACTTGAACACTCACTTCTCAAAAGAAGACATACATGAGGGCAAAATATGAAAGAAAGCTCAACATCACTAATCATTAGAGGAATGCAAATTAAAATCACAATGAAATACCGTCTCACGCCAGTCAGAATTATTATAAAAAAGTCAAAAAACAACAGATGCTGATGAGATTGCTGAGAAAATGAAATGCTTTTACACTGTTGATGGGTGTGTAAATTAGTTTAACCATTGTGGAAGACGGTGTGACAATACCTCAAAGTTCTAGAGACAGAAATGCCATTTTACTCAGCAATCTACTTACTGGGTACACACCCAAAGGAATATAAATCATTACATTATAAAGATACATGAATGCCTATGTTCATTGCAGTACTATTCACAGTAGCAAATAACTAGAATCAACCTAAATGCCCATCAATGATAGACTGGATAAAGAAAATGTGGTACATATACTTTCCATATATGTGGTACATACATCAATATGTGGTACATATTGATGTTGAAATGAAGTATATCGAGCATGAGGGTTCTCACTGTGAGAGAGAAAGAAGATATTGATATGAAAATGAAAACGGTAAGATAGAACTGATGATAATGAATTAGAATGGAATGGAATAATATGCAGTCATAAAAAAAAGATCATGTTCTTTGCAGCGATATGCATGGAGTTGGAAGACATGATTCTCAGCAAACTAGCACAAGAACAGAAAACCAAACACCACATGTTCTAACTTATAAGTGGAAGCTGAATGATGAGAACACATGGACACATGTGGGGGGCAACACACTCTGGAGCCTGCCAGAGGGCGTTGGTGGGATGGAGAACATCAGGAAGAATACCTAATGGATGCTGAGCTCAACACGTACGTGATGGGATGAGCTGTGCAACAAACCACCATGACACAAGTTTACCTATGTAACAAACTTGCACATCCTGCACATGTACCCCTGAAGTTAATATAAAAGTTGAAAAAAAAAAAAGAATAGCAAGATACACCAGAAAGCCCACCGTGTCCCCGTAGTCGCTGTTACCCTCACTCTCTCTCGCTGGCACTGGAGTCTCTAGGCATAGATACCATGTTAGCCATAGGTACATGCATTGTTTAGATTACTGATTTGCAACTGGTCTTGGAGAAGCAACAGTTAAGCCTCATAAATGTGTCCCGTTCTTTCCCCATGTGCCTGCCTTTTGCCAAACCCTGAATGGAGCAAAGTTCCCTAAAGTGAGCTACACTAGCAACTTCTTCCAAAAGCAACTTGAGAGATTCTTAAAAATGTCTATTTCTACACCTCATTAAGCAATTAGAATCCCTTGGAGTTGGACATAAAATCTGCACTTTTTAAAGTTTTTCAATGGTATACTGACATTGAGAAGCCCTGCAAGAGCACTAGACAAGTCTTCCTTAAACTGAACTAGTCATCTAACTAGCTTGGGAAACTTTTAAAAAATAGCTCTCAAGGCCCCATCGCTTTAGAGATCTGAAGGCCTAGGGTTGAGCAGGGAGTCCTGACACAGCAAGAGCACACCTGGGGTTGGACCCTTAGTCTGATTTAGAACCATTGCTGCTTGAATCAATAAAATAATTAGTTCACAAGACTTTCCTGGTGTAATTACAAAGGGGTGGCTGAGTTGCAGTTTTATTGAATTACCACAGAAAGATTTTGAAAAACAAAAAGGCAAGAAAAAAAACAAAACAAAACAAAATAAACTGCTACATGTAGGTTTTTATGTTTTATTATTCTTTTTTTGGTGATACACAAAAAGTAACATACTGTAATTTTCTTCCTTTGAATTTTGCATTTCTCACTTAACAAAATACCCTAGAAGTCACTTCAAAACAGGTTATAGAATTCTGTCTCACTCTTTTGTACAGTTACCTAGTATTCAATTGTTTGGATGTATTATAGTTTATGCAATCAGTCATCTAAAGTTGGACATTTAGTTTCCAATTTTTTTATTATTATACTTTAAGTTCTAGGGTACAAGTGCAGAACATGCAGGTTTGTTACATAGGTATATGCTTGCCATGGTGGTTTGCCGCAGCCATCAACCTGTCATCTGGAGAACTTTCCCAATGTAGCAAGGCAGGCCAACATTCAAATTCAGGAAATACAGAGATCACCACAAAGATACTCCTCGAGAAGAGCAACCCCAAGACACATAATCATCAGATTCACAAAGGTTGAAATGAAGGAAAAAATGTTAAGGGCAGCCAGAGAGAAAGGTTGGGTTACCCACAAATGGAAGCCCATCAGACTAACAGTGGATCTCTCTGCAGAAACCCTACAAGCTGGAAGAGAGTGGGGGCCAATATTCAAAATTCTTAAAGAAAAGAATTTTCAACCCAGAATTTCATATCCAGCCAAACTAACCTTCATAAGCGAAAGAGAAATAAAATCCTTTACAGACAAGCAAATGCTGAGAGATTTTGTCACCACCAGGCCTGCTTTACAAGAGCTCCTAAAGGAAGCACTAAGCATGGAAAGGAACAACCTGTACCAGCCACTACAAAAATATACCAAATTGTAAAGTCCAATAATATTTTATTGCAAATAGTTCTTCATTTAATAATCTTGTGCATATATACTTCTGCATTTTTAGGAGCCTACCAATAAGGTAATGTCTAAGTCATATAGCTTTATCAAAGGGAAAATGAATAGGCAATTTTGTTAGTTATCAATGAATTTTTTTCATTCGTGACATAATGACTTTTTACTCTATAGCAATGTATGATGGTGCATATTTCCCTGCAGTCTCATCAACAAACTCTGTTTGAATTTTTGCAAATGTTTGACAAATTGTATATAATTGCTATTTTAAAGAATTTCTCATACTCTGTTGACATCAAAATTTTTCGTATGTTTAGGAGCCACTTTTAAACATCTCAATTATCTGTGTGCATTAGTCCATTCTCACACCACTATGAAGAAATACCCGAGACTGGGTAATTTATAAAGAAAAGAGGTTTTATTGACTCACAGTTCCACATGACTGGGGAGGCCTTAGGAAACTTACAATCATGGTGGAAGGTACCTCTTCACAAGGTGGCAAGAAGAAACTGAGTGCTAGCAGGGGAAATGTCAGTTGCTTATAAAACCATCAGATCTCATAAGACTCACTTATTATCATGAGAACTGGATGGGGGAAGCTGCCCCCATGATTTCATTACCTCCACCTGATTCTGCCCTTGTTATGTGGATATTATGAAGATCATAACTTAACTAATTCCAGCATTAACCCAAGTGCAAAAGTGCAAAGTCTCATCTGAGACAAGGCAAGTCCCTTCCACCTATGAGCTTGTAAAATCAAAAACAAGTTAGTTCTTTCCTAGATACAATGGAGGTACTGGCATTGGGTAAATACACCTATTCTAAATGGGAAAAACTGGCCAAAACAAAGGGGCTACAGGTCCCACAATGTCCAAAATCCAATAAGGCAGTCACTTTGTAACCTTAAAGTTACAAAATGTTTTGTTTTGACTCCATGTCTCCCATCCAGGTCACACTGATACAAGAGGTAGGCTCCCATGGTCTTGGGCAGCTCTGCCTCTGTGGCTTTATAGGGTAAATCTCCCCTCCTGGCTGCTTTCATGGGCTGGCATTGTCTGTAGCTTTTCTAGATACATGGTACAAGCTGTCAGTGGATGTATTTTTCTGGGATGTGGAGGACAGTGGCCCTCTTCTCACAGCTCTACTAGGGAGTACCCCAAAGGTGACTCTGTGTGAGGGCTCCAACCCCATATTTCCCTTCTGCACTGCTCTAGCAGAGGTTCTCCACGAGAGCCCCATACCATAGCAAACTTCTGCCTGGACATCCAGGTATTTCTATACATCCTTTGAAATCTAGGTGGAGGTTCCCTAACCTCAATTATAGACTTCTGTACACCTGCAGGCCCAACACCATGTGTAAGCTGCCAAGGCTTGAGACTTGCCCCCTCTGAATCAATGGCATGAGCTGTACCTTGGCCCGTTTCTGCTATGGCTGGAGCTGAAGCAGCTGGGACTCACAGCACCATTTTTTAAGGCTGCATAGAGCAAGCAGGTTCTGTGCCTTGCCCACAAAACTATTTTTCCCTCCTAGGCCTCTGGGCCTGGGATAGGAGGTGTTGCCATGAAGGTCTCTGACATGCCCTGGAGACATTTTTCCCATTTTCTTGGTGATTAACATTCATCTCCTTGTTACTTATGCAAATTTCTGCAACTGCCTTGAATTTCTCCCCGGAAAATGGGTTTTCCTTTTCTATCACATCATCAGGCTGCAAATTTTCCAAATTTTTATGCTCTACTTCCTCTTGAATGCTTTGCCACTTAGAAATTTCTTCTGCCAGATACCCTAAATCATCTCTCTCAGATTCCAAGTTCCACAGATCTCTAGGGCAGGGACAAAATGCCACCAGTCTCTTTGGAGTGACCCTTATACCAGTTCCAAACAAGTTCGAGACAACCTCATCCTGGACTTCATTGTTCATATCACTATCAGTATTTTGGTCAAAGCCATTTAACAAGTCTTTAGGAAGTTTCAAACTTTCCCACATCTTCCTGTCTTCTGAGCCCTCCAAGTCTCTAGGAAGTTCCAAACTTTCCTACATTTTCCTGTCTTCTTTGAGCCACATAAACTGTTCCATCCTTTGCCTGTTACCCAGTTCCAATGTTGGTTCTACTTTTTAGGGTATCTTTATAGTAGCACCCTACTCTTGGTACTAATTTAATGTATTAGTTTATTCTTATGCTTCTGTGAAGAAGTACCCCAGACTGGGTAATTTATAAATATAAGAGATTTAATTGACTCCCAGTTCTGAATGGTGGAATGGCCTCAGGAAACTTACAATCATGACAGAATTCAACTCTTCACAGGGCAGCAGGAGAGAGAATGAGTGCCAGTAGGGGAAATGCCAGGCACTTATAAAACCATCAGATCTCATGATACTCACTCATTATCACAAGAACAGCAATGAGAGAACCATCTCCATGATTCTGTTACTCCCACCTGGTTCTGCCTTGGACATGTGGGGATTATGGGGATTACAATTTAAGGTGAGATTTGGGTGGGGACACAGAGCCAAACCATATCATTGTGTATAAATTTTTGCCTACATTTCTATGACATTTTTTCTATTATTTCAACTATTAATATTTCTTCATATATTAGTAACATTAGACTTGATTTTTGTTTATGGTGTTTTTGGTATGCAAGTTTTTATGTAGTCTTATATGTCATTTGCTTTGTTTTTTTTCTATGTCTATACTTTCAAAATCATGGTTAGAAAGTGTTCTCCAACATAGGTTTATAAAAGTATTTGTCTATATTTTCCTTCAGAATGTGTATTGATTGCTTTTTTATATTTAGACATTTCATACATTTGCAATTAATGTTTGTGTATTGAAAGATAAATTGTTTTAAATATTTTGTTAATTAGTTCATTGCTGAATGACGGTCCAGTTGATCCAACATTATTATTTGAAATGACATCTTTGCCTAAGGAATTTGAGATTTCTATATGGAGATGAAACATTTTTTTCTGAAGTTACACTTCTGCTGCATTGGTCTTGTTGTCTTCATATGTTCCAGAACCATACTGATATAATTATAGCTCCTTTTATATTTTCATATTTGCCACAGCACATCTTCCATCATAGTCATCTTTTTCAGGGTTTTACTAGATATTTTTGTAAATTTATACATTTATATGAATGCTATTGTCAACTTGTAAGGCACCATTTAAAAAACTGGTATTTTAATTGAGATCATATTAATTTTACCAATTAACCTAGAGGGATAATTCAAATATTTCTTAATTGATTTCTATAGTGACTTTTGATTAATAAAATGTCTTAATTTTGATACAATTCAACAAATCTTTGCTAAAGATTAGTGAAATTTTCGTTCTGTTAAAGCACCTTTAACTACTTCAAGATCATAAAGATATTATGTTTTCCCTTAAAATTATTATTGTTTTAATTTTATGTTCACATCTGTAAACCATCTGAAATTAATTTTTTTCTCCATGTATGAAATGAAGAATCAAATACGTTATTTCTGTGTAGATATCAACTTTATCAGAAATAATTTATTAAAAGTTATTTTATTTTCCTGTATATTGTGCTGCCTAGTCAGGTGATTATATATGTGTGAATAAGTATCTGGATTCTACTATACATTCCATTTGGCAACTTTTTTGTGTGTGCTAATATGACACTGTCTTACTGATTGTTGCCTTGTATTATTTTCTACAATCTAGTTGTGTGGAGAGTTTTTTGTTTTGTATTTTTGTACTTGCAGTGAATCTAGGGATCAGTTTAGGAAGAAATAACATGTAAGTATTGATGCTTCTTATTAATAAACATGGTATGTCTCCCAAGAATTTGTCTTCTTTGATTTCTCTCAGAAATATCTGTGGTTTTCAGTGTAGTAACCTTGTAGACATTTCTTTAGGTTTTAGATATTTGATGTTTTTTGATGCTTCTGTAAAATAATCATTTGTTTAGTTTTTACTAGTCATGTGTAAAATTGTAGCTATTATTTTACATTTAACATTAGTAACAATGTTAAATACATTTACTATCCTAATATTTTTTTCTGCAGATTCTTCTGAGTTTTGCACATATAAAATTATATTGTCTATAAAGAATGAAAAGTTAATTTAT
This sequence comes from Pan paniscus, assembly GCF_029289425.2. Classification (NCBI taxonomy): domain Eukaryota; kingdom Metazoa; phylum Chordata; class Mammalia; order Primates; family Hominidae; genus Pan; species Pan paniscus. The sequence continues at coordinate 43,927,345 of NC_073264.2, read as the reverse complement.
TCTTTTCAGTTCAACCATTTTGCTATGTTTTCAAGGGACTCTAGCCTATCGCTTCCTTGTTTATAAACAATTTTTCATCTTTATTATTATTGCAATTCTGACTTCATAGTTCAACTTGGGAAATATTTCATTGTTTTTCAATTCTCTGAAGAATAATTGTAAAATTGTTGTAATTTTGTTGTTTAAATTTCAGAAGAATTGGTTTTGAAGATATCTATTCCTGACAGAGAGATCTTAATAACAATTTATTTTTTTAATTCATATGACCATTCAGATTTCTTATTTCTTCTTGCCAATATTTTGTGTTTTTTTATAAATATTGTAAAGCAGCTATTAACATTTTTATCATAGTTAATTGGTCATTTTACTCTTGGGACTTACACAAATTTGCTCTAAAATAGATAATTATGGCTCTCGACTAACCTAACTCTTTTGGTACAAGAGTTGTGTTTCTGTACAGATTTCAGTTGCAACTTTTTGCTTCGGGTGTGCAGTCTTCATCTTCCATCTTTGGATGTGTGGTAAATCCCTTTGGTGAGCTTCCTCCTTTCACCTCTCATGGCTGCACCTGCTTTAGCTTAGCATTCTCGTTTTCAGTGCTTTCTTTGTTACTGACACTGAGTCTTCTCCTATTTTTCTTGTAATCCTAGAACATTGTTCTAAACATTGTGCATGTTACCCACTATTTTCAGCTTTTTGAAAAATACATTTTATGTTATCTTTATATAAAGTATTTATATAAAATTTTATGTATCTTTATACAAATGATACATTTATATGCACATTAAAATAGAGAATGATACACAAAAAGACTTAACTGTAAGAATTTGTAAGTAAATATGAAGATTAGCATGAAATGGTTACTCTCCTTATTTGATGTTATACTGCTACATTATTTAAATTGCTTTATAAACAGAAGTACTTATTGACATTGTAAAATCTAAATTTAAATTTTTAATGATTTAAAGTTCTAAAATTAAATTTTCTCAAATTATTCAAACACAATAAAAAATTAATAACACTTTAAGTTTTAAATACAATTTATAGGAATACAATTTTATATGACTAAATTATAAACACTTTGAAGATGAAATTTGTGAAGACTCCAATTTGAAGAAAACATTTTAATCATGTTTCATAAAATAATGATATTGGAAAGGAATATAAAGCTCATCAATTGTACTACATTCAAAGCTATGATTTACAGCATTTCAGAAGTCATCACAGAGATTAGAAAAGGACAGGCCTATGGTTATTTGTCTCTCTCTTTCAATTAGCACAGCCCCACTTAATCCTTTTCTTCCTAGACCTTATATTATACTCCAGTTGAAGAATATAATAATATAATCTACAAGATTATGGCTAAACTAGAAAAACATTTATTTGGAACATTGTTAGAACATCTTTTTTCTCCTTGAATTTATGCTTCAATTCCACTTTGACCATAGGATCTGTCCTGATGCGATACTTACACCTGAAAGTGTGACTATCTTCTTGCATTTCTCTGAAACAAAACTATGGATATACATAAATATTTCATGTATTTTATATTGTTGAGCTTATAAATCTAATTTTTAAAGTTTTATGTAAATATAAAGTATTGTATTTTAACATTTTATGTAAGTTTAAAGTATTTTGAGACTTTACCATGAAAAGTTACTTTATTTAATGTGAAAAGTTTTTCTATTTTTAAAAGTTTTCTAAATTTTGTAAAGTTTTCTAATTTTTAAATTTTTAAGTTTTCAAATTTTTAAAAGTTTTCTAATTTTTGTGAAAATTTTTCTAATTTCTAAAATTTTATGAAAGTTTAAACTATTGTATTTTAAATTTTTATATAAGTTTAAAGTATTGTAAGACTTTGCTAATACTTATCAGTTGACAATTGATCAAAATATAATAAGTACAACTAATTTAGATAGTTTATAAATGTCTACATTTCATACTGGAATTTCCTCACTTATTGAAATAGATACAGTAATTTGCTTTCATGGCTTATATATTGAGATGACAATTTCTAAGTGCTATAATGTGGAAGCACTGAAGAACTTTTCACATAAGTAAACTACATTTAAATAAAGTAACTTTTCAGAAAAGTCTCACAATACTTTAAATTTCTGATTTATATTCCAAAGTCACAAGGTGATTAGTCATCAGAAATTATTTTAACAATCCATCAACTGACAACTAGATTAAATCTTCTTCAATTATATTGAAAACAATGAACTAGAAAAATCCTGTCCTGCATATTGATTTGTTTAATGTCACTAAACAGGCATTAAAGTAAAATTAAACACCAAGATTTGGACTTGCCTTTTTATTGCATTCCAGTGGTGCTTAAGCTGAGAGAAGTAATCCCCATCAAGCTAGCACTTACTTTCTTCACAGAATTGGAAAAACTATTTTAAAGTTCATATGGAACCAAAAAAGAGCCCGCATAGCCAGGAAAATCCTAAGCAAAAAGACCAAAGCTGGAGGCATCATACTACCGGACTTCAAACTATACTATGAGGCTACAGTAACCAAAACAGCATGGTGTGGGTATCAAAACAGATATATAGACAAATGTAACAGAACAGAGGCCTCAGAAATTACACCACACGTCTACGACCATCTGATCTTTGACAAACCTGACAAAAACAAGCAATGGGGAAACGATTCCCTATTTAATAAATGGCGTTGGGAAAACTGGCTAGCCATATGTAGAAAGCTGAAACTGGAGCCCTTCCTTACACCTTATACACAAATTAACTCAAGATGGATTAAGGACTTAAATGTAAGACCTAAAACCATAAAAACCCTAGAAGAAAACCTAGGCAATACCATTCAGGACATAGGCATGGGCAAAGACTTCATGACTAAAACACCAAAAGCAATGGCAACAAAAGCCAAAATAGACAAATGGAATCTAATTAAACTAAAGAGCTCCTGCACAGCAAAAGACACTATCATCAGAGTGAACAGGCAACCTACAGAATGGGAGAAAATTTTTGCAATCTACCCATCTGGCAAAGGGCTAATATCCAGAATCTACAAAGAACTTAAACAAATTTACAAGAAAAAAACAACCCCATCAAAAAGTGGGTAAAGGATATGAACAGACACTTCTCAAAAGAAGACATTTATGCAGCCAACAGACACATGAAAAAATGCTCATCATCACTGGTCATCAGAGAAATGCAAATCAAAACCACAATCAGATACCATCTCATGCCAGTTAGAATGGTGATCATTAAAAAGTGAGGAAAAAACAGATGATGGAGAGGATGCAGAGAAATAGGAACGCTTTTGCACTGTAGGTGGGAGTGTAAATTAGACCAATCATTGTGGAAGAGAGTGTGGCGATTCCTCAATGATCTAGAACTAGAAATACCGTTTGACCAGTGATCCCATTACTGGGTATATACCCAAGGATTATAAATCATGCTACTATAAAGACACATACACACATACGTTTACTGAGGCACTATTCACAATAGCAAAGACTTGGAACCAATCCAAATGTCCATCAATGATAGACTGGATTAAGAAAATGTGGCACATATACACCATGGAATACTAAGCAGCCATTAAAAAAAAATGAGTTCATGTCCTTTGCAGGGACATGGATGAAGCTGGAAACCATTATTCTTAGCAAACTATCACAAGGACAGAAAACCAAACACCGCATGTTCTCACTCATAGGTGGGAGGTGAACAATGAGAACACATGGACATAGGGCGGGGAACATCACACACCGGGGCCTGTCAGTGGGTGTCTGGGGAAGGGATAGCATTAGGAGAAATACCTAATGTAAATGATGAGTTGATGGGTGCAGCAAACCAACATGGCACATCTATAACTATGTAACAAACCTGTATGTTGTGCACATGTGCCCTAGAACTTAAAGTAAAATAAAGAAAAAGAAAGAATAATTTTATTTTATTCTTGGCATCAAAGATGGAATTATATTAGTTTTTTTCTCTAAATGTGTATGTATGCATTTAGACACAAACTCAAATTTATGGAATATAAATTAACTTCAAAGTTTATTGCAGCCAATGATGTTCCAAATATTTCCTAGAGAGAAATTTGGAGTGTGGTTGGATGCATCTGGTGGCAATGTTGGGATGTGGGAACAGGGACAGGGGACATAGTCTAAAGGGATTTTTAAGTATATAGCTTTTCACCATCTCAGAATGCACTTAGTATTTAGTAGTTGCAGAGGTAGAAACAGTCATTTCCAAAACCTATGACTCATCAACAAAATGTGCTTATTTACTGTTGGCTGAAAAAAAAAAATATGCTCCTTCAGCAAGTTCCAGTGTATGTAGTAACCAAATGTGAATACTATTAGCGTTCCAGTGTATGTAGTAACCAAATGTGAATACTATTAGCTTTTTTTTTTTTTTTTTTTTGGCAAGCTGCATGTAGTCTCATAAATACCTGGAGGGTGGCCAGGTATTTAGTTGCCCCACTGATTAATCAAACTAAAGTATACAGGCATTTAGGTGTTGAACTGTCTAAGAGCTAGTGATTCAGTAATGTGTTTCAAACATATGGGAAAGCTCAAATCAACATTTATATATCAAACAAGTAGTAGTGTTAAATTAAAACCTCCAAATTATAATCAATTATTTCTGGTTATTTTGAAATGAAATTCTATATGACTCAAATACTTTAAATTACATATGAGAAAATAAATGAAAAAAAATTTCAAAATGAAATCTACTATAGCTCCTTATGACTGAGATATGGTTAAATTATTTGTAAAAATAACTGCAATTATCCTTGTACCTTCATGTGCAGTTTCTCCCATCAAAAAGTGTTGTCTAATTCCCAATTATTTGAACTGGGATTCAGCCTTCTTTAGAACATGGCAACTGCCATATGAGTAAGATGATGCTAGCCTGTTGGAGAAAAAATAAGTTGGAAATGATAAAGCAATTTTAGACACTTTAGTGAACCCCAACTAACCTAGCAGCTGACTACAGATGCACGATAGTCCGGTTGAAATCAGGCAGGTCAAACTGAGCTGAACACAAATTGTCAAACTATGTAATAGTAGGATAAATAAATGTTTGTTGTTTTAATACAGTAAGTTTTCACCAGGCTTATTATGCAGTATTATCAATGGCAATAGATACCTGAAAGAGAGGAGACTGTTTGTTCCACTGACCTTGTTTCAACACATAGGCCTTGCTAAACGGAGGTCAGAGAAAAAAATTCACACACACTATTACTGTGCATGTAGAAGAACTAAATATGACCTTTTTCAGGCAAAGATTCATTTTTCACAATAAAAAACTTAATTTAAATTAATAATTTAACTACTAAATTGAATTAAAGCTAATTAATTTGATATAATGAACAAGAGTTTTTAAAGACACAGAAGCTACGTAAAAAAATTACAGCAAGGAATGACAAGAAATAAAGTGTAGTAAAATCTAAAGAGGGAGAAAGAACAGATGCAGATACCAAGACGAAAAGGCAGGAAGCCTTCTGGAAGAAGACCATAACAACACTTCATACAACAGTAATTTTATTTCTGAAAACAGAAATTTTATATTCTAAAACATATAAAAGAAAACTGACAATTTATTAAAAACGTGATTAAAAATGAGCTCACTAGATAATAAATTAGGCTTTGCAAAAAAGATTGCAGTATATCATGAGTGTCTTTTCACACTGAGTAATAGCAGAGTTGAAATAGGTGAGGCAGTGCTTCAATTAGGTACCCTTGTAACATAATACTTATAATATTGTTCTGAAAATTCTAGTTAATTTTACTAGACAAGATAAAGGTAAGAAATATAAATACTGGAAATAAATGGATAATATGATTATTTTCAGACAATATGGAAATATTTAGAAACACTATAGTGTCAACAAACATGTAAGCAGTACACATTTCAATAAGGCAATTACACAAAAATTTGTATAATAAGATTTTTAATATGTATAAAAATACATACAAATTTAAAAATATATTAAAATCGCATGACACTATCAAGTGACTTTAGACAGACCCTCTTCTAGATGCTTAAAACTCATAGGTGTTGTGATAGCCACTCTTAAAATCCCCACTTTGCAGGTGAGAAAACTGAGGCTCATGAAATTTAAATGAGCTGTCACTGCATAACTATTAGTAGCTACAAGATTCCAACCCCAAGCAGATTAATTCTAGAATCTGTTCTTTAAACTTTTTCCTATACTCTCCTCTGATCCCAATCACAGGAGTAACACAAAATATGAAATTCTAAGGCCAAACTAGTTTTCCAGGATTCATTAAGAAAAATATAAAATTATGAAAATAAAATAAGAAACATGGAAGTCATGGACCATATCGTTTTTAATTTCCCATTGATATAATTAGCACAGTGCCAGGCACCTGGTAAGAACTTAATAAATTATAGTGAATACATAAACTATGTTATTTTATATCGGAGAGATGTTGCAAGAAAACAAGCATTTCCATTTCCTGTTGGTAGGGTGTTAAGTTTGAGTAACTCTTTGTAGGAAAATTGGTGTTAATAATTACAGTTAAATATATATATGTATGTACTTTTTGACCAGAAAATTCTCTGCTACCATTTATTCTACATAAACAGTACACATAATGTAGACATGTTTTTGGCAGCAAAGAATTGAAAACTTGATAAATCATGCCTAAAAAACTAGGGATTTATGTTTTCCTCAGATAATTGGACATAGCTATTATTTAGTGTTGGTAAATTAGTTCAAACTCTGACCAGTTTCAAGATTTTCTCTCATTCTTTTCTGCCATCAATAGTGTCTTGTATTTTTCTCCTTGTACTTGTTTCTTCATGATTTCAGTATGCCCAACTAATCTGCAGATGTAAAATCTGCATTCCAGGAAGGAAGAAGGAGGATGGAACAGCAGCACACCTATGACATCTCTCAGAAAGTAAAGTATCTTACTGAAAATCTGCCCAACAGATTTTATGTTAAGTCTGATGTTTAGAATGGAGTTACCCTAATTGCAAGAGAGGATAGAAAAGTACTTATCTGATGTTAAGCATTTATTCAATAATGTTTGCCACACTCTCATCATTACTGCAATATATACATGCAAACCAGCTAGCCATGTACTATCAATATGACAATAAAAGAAAAAGCTGGGAAAACATCTAAATAACTATCAATAAGACATTAATCAATTATCATATCACATGTACTGGAAAAGAAAGATAAGGAATAAGATCTGCCCCTCATCAAGCACTTTAGATTTTGGGTGAACTGTCAAAGTAGCTGAACATATCTTTAGCTATCATGGTGGTAGAAAAGTCTAAAAATAGGTGAAAATTATAAAATATTAAAATATATAAAAGAAAATATCATATTAGTTATGTTTTGAAACGTACTCCTTTTAGCAAAACTGAAGACACTCACATTTTAGCTCTTAAGAGTGCAGACATTACAATGATCTAATAATTTGTGTGCTAGTGTGGTGTAGGCTTTGGTGTACTACCAGAGACTTGAGTGTTACTAGCTGCTAAACATAGGGCACTGATGTGATTAGTGAAGCAATAATACACATACTTTTTTTTCTGTCTTCATCTTCCTCATCCCCAGAACTTTTTCTTTCTTCATTTTTTGTTAGCTAAGTTTTCTAGTTTAACATGCTCTCCTGTCTGCATATTTTCATTTCCCAGTTTTGATCAGCAGTGTTTGTTATATCGATATTTATGAACCAAACAGAAGAAAGAGACACGTAACATTGTATTGCTGTTGTTTTAAAAAATTAAAACTTTTCTTCTCATCTATAAATATTTCAACCCATATTTAACTAGTCATAGAAATATAGATGCCTAAGTCCATATCTTAGCATCATAAATTCATGGTAATCTGAGTCATAGTCCATTAGTTGTGATTTATGGATCTCATTAAATATAGCTATAGCAAATTTTTTCTGCAAAGAACGGTTAATAGTAAACGAATTTACTTTGAAGAAATTTAAATTCTCTATAAATAACACATCTATGATATTTCAGCACTTCTGCTTCTATAATGCTAATTAGCAGACCAAATCATGGTATGTGTTGAAATCTCAAACAACTTGTTTAACATTCTTTGTCACAAGTTAAAACAATGCAAATAAGTTATAAAGCAATGCAAATAAGTTATAAAAAGCTGTTAAAATCTCATTAAAATTCTGAAATCAAATAAGCCTAAGTTTGGGAAAAATATAATACAAATATATCTGAAATCTAACTTTTCCCTAATTTTTAAGTGAATAATACGATCCTAACTAGAGTCATACAAATAATATTGCAGGATTTTTGTTATTATTATACTTTAAGTTCTGGGATAAATGTGCAGAATGTGCAGGTTTGTTACATAGGTATATATGTGCCATGATGGTTTGCTGCATCCATCAACCCATCATCTACTTTAGGATATTTCTCCTAATGCTATCCCTCCCCTTGCTCCCGCAACAGGCCCGGTGTGTGACGTTTCTCTTCCTGTGCCATATATTTTCATTGTTCAACTCCCACTTATGAGTGAGAATATGCAGTGTTTGGTTTTCTGTTCCTGTGTTAGTTTACTGAGAATGATAGTTTCCAGCTTCATCCGTGTCCCTGGAAAGGACATGAACTCATTCTTTTTTTATGGCTGCATAGTATCCCATGGTGTATATGTGTCACATTTTCTTTATCCAGTCTATCACTGATGGGTATTTCAGTTGGTTCCAAATCTTTGCTATTGTTACTAGTGCTGCAATAAACATACATGCGCATGTGTCTTTATAGTAAAATGATTTATAATCCTTTGGGTATATACCCAGTAATGAGATTGCTGGGTCAATAGATATTTCTAGTTCTAGATCCTTGAGGAATTGCCACACTGTCTTCCACAATGGTTGAACTAATTTAATAACTAATTTAATTTACACTCCCACTAACAGTGTAAAAGTGTTCCTATTTCTCCACATCCTCTCCAGCATCTATTGTTTCCTGACTTTTTAATGAATGCCATTCTAACTGGCATGAGATGGTATCCCATTGTGGTTTTGATTTGCATTTCTCTAATGACCAGTGATGATGAGCTTTTTTTCATATGTTTGTTGGCCACATAAATGTCTTCTTTTGAGAACTGTCTGTTCATATCCTTTGCCCTTTTTTTTTGATGGGGTTATTTGGTTTTTCTTCTTGTAAATTTGTTTATGCTCTTCGTAGATTCTGAATATGAGTCTTTGTCAGATGGATAGATTGTAAAATTTTCTCCCATTCTGTAGTTGCCTGTTCACTCTGATGATAGTTTCTTTTGCTGTGCAGAAGCTCTTCAGTTTAATTAGATACCATCTGTCAATTTTGACTTTTGTTGCCAACTGCCTTTGGTGTTTTAGTCATGAAGTCTTTGCCCATGCCTATGTCCTGAATGGTATTGCCTAGGTTTTCCTCTAGGGTTTTTATGGTTTTAGGTCATATAGTTAAATCTTTAATCCATCTTGAGTTAATTTTTGTATAAGGTGTAACGAAGGGGCCCAGTTTATGCTTTCTGCATATGGCTAGCCATTTTTCCAAACACCATTTATTAAATAAGGAACGTTTTCCCCATTGCTTGTTTTTTTTCAGGTTTGTCAAAGATCAGATGGTTGTAGATGTGTGGTATAATTTCTGAGGCCTCTGTTCTGTTCCATTGGTCTATATGTGTGTTTTGGTACCAGTACCATACTGTTTAGGTTACCGTAACCTTGTAGTATAGTTTGAAGTCAAGCAGCATGATGCCTTCAGTGTTATTCTCTTTGCTTAGGATTGTCTTGGCTATATGGGCTCTTTTTGGTTTCATATGAAATTTAGAGTAGTTTTTTCTAATTCTGTGAAGAAAGTCAATGGTAGCTTATTGGGAATAGCATTGAATCTATGAAATACTTTGGGCTTATGGCCATTTTTACAATATTGATTCTTCCTATCCATGAGCATGGAATGTTCTTTCATTCATTTGTGTCCTCTCTTATTTTCTTAAGCAATGGTTTGTAGTTCTCCTTGAAGATATCCTTCACATCCCTTATAAGTTGTATTCCTAGGTATTTTATTCTCTTTGTAACAATTGTGAATGGGATTTCACTCATGATTTGGCTCTCTGTTTGTCTGTTCTTACTGTATAGGAATGCTTGCGATGTTTGCACACTGATTTTGTATCCTGAGATTTTGCTGAAGTTGCTTATCAGCTTAAGGAGTTTTTGGGCTGAGAAAATGGGGTATTCTAAATATAAAATCATGTCATCTGCAAGCAGCAATAATTTGATTTCCTCTCTTCCTAATTGAATACTCTTTGTTTCTTTTTCTTGCCTGATTGCCCTGGCCAGAACTTCCAATACTATGTTGAATAGGAGTGGTGAAAGAGGGTATCCTTGTCTTGTGCCATTTTCAAGGAGAATGCTTCTAGCTTTTGCCCATTCAGTATGATATTGGCTGTGGGTTTGTCATAAATAGCTCATTATTTTGAGATACATTCCATCAATTTCTAGTGTACTTAGCATGAAGCAGCGTTGAATTTTATCAAAGGCCTTTTCTGCATCAATTGAGATAATCATTTGGTTTTTGTCATTGATTCTGTTTATGTGATGGATTAAGTTTATTGATTTGCGTACGTCGAACCAGCCTTGCATCCAGGGATTAAGCAAACTTGATGGTGGTGGATAAGATTTTAATATGCTGCTGGATTCAGTTTGCCATTATTTTACTGAGAATTTTCACATCAATGTTCATCAGGGATATTGGCCTGAAATTTTCTTTTTTTGTTGTGTCTCTGCCAGGTTTTGCAAACAGGATGATGCTGGCCTCATAAAATGAGTTAGGAAAGAGTCTCTCTTTTTCTAGTGTTTGGAATAGTTTTAGAAGAAATGTTACCAGCTACTCTTTGTACCTCTAATAGAATTCGGCCATAAATCCATCTGGTTCTCTTTTTTTCTTGTTGTTGTTGTTAGGCTATTAATTACTGCCTCAATTTCAGAACTTGTTATTGGTCTATTCAGGAATTCGACTTCTTCCTAGTTTAGTCTTGCGAGGGTGCATTTGTTCAGAAATGTATCCATTTCTTCTAAAATGTCTAGTTTATTTGCATAGAGGTTTTTATAATATTCTCTGATGGTAGTTTGTATTTCTGTGGAATCAGTGGTGAAATCCCCTTTATCGTTTTTTATTGTGTCTATTTGATACTTTTCTCTTTTCTTCTTTATTAGTCTGGCTAGAGGTATACCTATTTTGTTAATGTTTTCAAAAAACAAGCTCCTCGATTCATTGATTTTTTTAAGGATTTTTTGTGTGTCTATCTCTTTCAGTTCTGCTCTGATCTTAGTTCTTGTCTTCCACTAGATTTCGAATTTGTTTGCTCTTGTTATGATTTCTGTTATTTTTCATTTGCTGAGGAGTGTTTTTCTACTGATGATGTGGTCAATTATAGAATAAATGCTATGTGGTGCTGAGAAGAATGTATATACTGTCGATTTGGGGTGGAGAATTCTGCAGATGTCTATTACATCTGCTTGGTCCAGAGCTGAGTCCAAATCTTCAATATCCTTGTTAATTTTCTGTCGCGTTGATCTGTCTAATATTGACAGTGGGGAATTGAAGTTTCCAACTCTCATTGTGTGGCAGTCTCAGTCTCTGTAGGTCTCTAAGAACTTGCTTTATGGATCTAGGTGCTCTTGTATTGGGCGCATATATATTTAGGATAGTTAGCTCTTCTTGTTGCATTGATCCCTTTACCATTATGTAATGCTCTTCTTCATTTTTTTTTTATCTTTGTTGGTTTAAAGTTTATTTTATCAGAGACTAGATTGCAACCCTTGCTTTTTTTGGTTTCCTTTTGCTTGGTAAGTCTTTCTCTATCCCTTTATTTTGAGCTTATGTGTGTCTTTGCATGTGCGATTTCACAAGGAAATTTCAGTTGCAATGAAATCATACTTACCTAGTGTGATAGCTGTTGTTTTATGATTCAAAAACATTGATTGTCTTTAGTTTTTTCTTTGGGAGTACTTTATTTCACTACTCTTTGGAGGTTGAATTTCTCAATATGACTCACTTTGCCTAAAATAGTGTTAGGGAATATGACACATGAACATATCCAAGCAGAGGCTATATGTTCTTGCATTGATCAGTTTGTTTTCTCTTGTGCTACTGTACACAGATATAAAAGTTTCATGCCAAAGATAGAGTGTGGCTTTTTTTTGCTTGAGCCCTGAAACGTTAAGACACATGGAACATATTTAGGGCGAACCCATGGCTTGGGTATAAGTCTAACCGATCACCTTAGAACATACCAGAGTCAAGCAGAGATGCAGCTGAACCATATATCTATGAACACAAAGTAAGTGGTTGTGCTTAAGATAACTATTTTCCAGGTCGTTTGTTATGCATCATTGCTAAAGCAAAAAGATAACATATACAAATGGTTTGCATCCCAAGTTGGTGAATAAGGAAAACATTATGCATAATCAAAATAATTCTTGGAATTCCTTCTGTCACTATTAAAACACATTGAAGTTAGCTTTGTGTAAACATCCTTGTAATGTATTTACATATATATACACATACATATGTATATTTATTTATATAAATGAATATTCCCAAAGTACATAAAAGTATTTATTTGTAAACTATAAATTCATAGTGCTTCATTTTAAACATTAGTGGTGTTCAGCCTATGGAAGAGACTAGAATAATAAACACTGAAAGAAGAGCATGGCTTTTGTCTCATGATAACTCTTAGGCATAATTTCGTTTGGTAGGACTGCCTCCCTAGTACAATGGTTATATTCCTCTTTTTCTTCATCCTATGATTTGGGTTGAATATGCATATTAGAACTTCCCTGAATAACTCTGCAACTAATATAAGATCACTACATATGTACCTAGTTTTTCATCGTGTGTTGAAATTTTTAATTGAACAAAAATATGTGCACACTCAATAATGTAATAATAGTTTTATAATTGGTATAACTGCCACAAATTATATATCCAATTACAGTGAAATTTTAGATTTTTTTAATTTTGTTTGTTTCTTTTCTGATATGAATGATCTATTTTCTGGTAATTGCCTTTCCTGCTTCACATAATTCCAATGTCTTGTTTATTCATTGGTTTGTTCATTCATTTATTCAGTTAGGAAATAGAGAATTTGTGTAATCTAGAGATACAACCACTACAGTTAAGAACACTAAGGACATCTGAATTTAAAAATGTATATATAGCGGAAGAATAATAGTTAGTGATACTGAACATACATATGAAACACAGAATGTAGCAAGCATAAAATAATTAAGTGACATGGGGGATTATATTAAATGGTTAGAACATCTATTCATTGAAGTTTAGGTGTAAAGAAGACAGAGAATGAAAATAATGCAATACCTAAAGAAATAATAACTAATTTTAAGACTATGAAAAATATAAATCCAAATACATTGTGCAAAAGTACAGCAGGATAAGTAAACATACATTTATATACATATTATTGAATGCTAAAGAAAGTGAGAACATCTTTATAACACGGAGAACAACAACAAAACAGATAACCAAAAACTATGGTCAAATATATACTATGGAATCTCCAACAATAAAAATGGACATTAAATGACATAGGATAATGTCTAGCTTCCACTTCAGAATAGTTTACTCCGAAAAAAATATTAAGAATGAGAGTAAAATAAGGATATTCAAGTTTAATACAATGAGGGAGTTAAGTATCTGAATTTTAAATTTATTGAAATTGACAAATATATGCAATCACCCCGTGCTGATCTATAAACATAATATAATTTTTAACAAAATAATGATATAGCATGTTATGGAACAAACAAGATGTTTATAATATGCCATGAGGATCAAGAGTAGGAAGACAACTAGTCTGAACATTAAAACAGCACTTAAAATGAGCAAGTTGTTAGTGGAGGGAATCTTTGCAGAATATAAATATATTATGAAGTTCTAGTAATTAACACAGTGTGGTATTGACACAAAGAAATGAAATAGTAAACAGTCCAAAATTAGACTTTTTCGTATATGTAAATTTGATTTGACATAAGTAGGAAAAGATGGTTTATTTGATTATTTTGGTGAGAAATTGGTTGTTAAGAAAAAATGAAACTGAATCTCTGTACATTTTATCACATAATCTTAGATGAATGTAAGAAGTGAATATGAAAGGCATAGTTTTTAACATTTAGATGAAAATGTAATGTTTACATAATATCTTAATGACACAAAATAATTAAGTAAAAATCAGTAAGAGGGATGTATGGAATAAATTTCTAGGGCTCAGAGATTGTCTGGAGACATTTGATCTCCAAGCAGCCAAAATTGCGAGTGAAGATCCTTGGTGTTCACAGGAAGCATTCAGTGAAGAATGCAGGCTTTGATATTGTGTGTTTGAGATGACCTCAAAGTTGATATATAACAGAGATATATTAAAGTAGAATTATAATAGTAAAAGTTTTGGGTAAAGTATTAATTTAGAAGTATCTGTGCATATATGTAATTTAAATATAAACCACTAGCTAAAATCACTTAAACATAGAGATAATTAGAGGAGAAAATATCTGTAGCCAAAGTTCTTGTGCACTAAAATACACAGAGAGATTTTCTGTAGGGTGAGGAGTTAAGGAAAGAAAACTGAGGCAGAGCGAAAGTTCTTACAGCTAAAAACTAAAAGAATGTGGTGGATTGGAATCCTGAAGAGAAATAAAAAGGTGACAAGCAATCATCTCAAAAAACAGTAAGAAAAAAATAGAAAACTAACAGTTCCTCCACCCTATGCCAGTCAATTTGAATTTGACCTTCAAAAAAATATAAGAAAACAAGGCAGCATAAGACATTTGACTTAAGTGTCAAGGGTCAAACCTATTTATATTTGGTGATAAATACAGCAAGAAAGGCAAGACAATAATTGAGCATGTTGGAAGCTACATAATTTATTACATATATATATATACATACTAGAGTTTAATTTTGTAAACATAATACTTTATCACTGATGGCACTTAACCGTATTTATCATCTGGAACTTTGTAAAGAAGCCAATTACTCACAGAGGCAGGTTCTGTGTATTATTATATAACTTGTCTCTTGTAATGTAACTTTATAAAATGGAGCAGGTGATTTAGATTGACAACTTACTAGCGTAAAATTTGTTGGTGCTAATAATAACACAACGACTCTCCTAAGAAGATAGATTGTACAAAGTTGTTTATTTCTACTACTATAAAGGATGCTACAGAAACTATTATCTCTTACCTGAAAGATCCTTTAGAAAAAGTCATCTGGAGATAAATATTTTAATTTTACAGTCTAAAGAACCATTTTTTCACTTTTCTCTACATGCAGATATTGTTCAGTCTCTCAAGGTTCCCTTTATCTTGGTTTATTGGAACAATAACCAAAACAGATGAAATAAGATATAACCTTCAGTTTTCTTGGTGGTCACCTACATACCTACTTGAAATGTTCATCACATTCAGAGACCCATGAGAGGGTTTTGATCTAAGCATGAAGAAAGTTACTTTGTTTCATTCATTTTAGTGTTTCATCCACTGTAACTAAGATGTTAGCTTTATAGCATTTATGAGATTTTCCCTGTTTTAAAACCTGCTTAGAAATATTATCTAACACTTAAAACATCAAAAGGGAACAGTATTATATATAGGCAACTTAAAGTAAAATGAAAACAATCTATTTTCAGGCTTCTTGCATATGTAAAAGTAAAATGTAAGACAGTATGTGCACACAATCTTTTTGGGAAAAAGGATACCTCTAAACAATTTCTGCAACAAAGAATAATAATAATAAGATGTCAAATTGATAGGGCATATATAAAATGGGAGCTTAGAGGGACATTTAAAACTTTAGATATTGTATTAGAAAGAAAAAGCTATAATATTAATGACATGAATTTCTACAAATCTGAAAATGGTGAAGTCCATATAAAAAGAAGTAAATAAAGAAAACAATAAAAGTTAAGTAAATAATAGACAACTGTAAATACTCACTAAAGTAAAAATTTGTTTTTGAAAAAATTACTAAAAATAGTAAAGCTCTACCAGGATTGCTCAGTTAAAAAGATACACTTGTTACCAATATCAGAAATGAAACAAAGTAAATATGTACTGATTCTATGTAATAAATGAGATTATAAGAAGTTTTTATAGAAAACTTTCTAGCAATAAATATGATAATTTAAATAAAATAGATCATTTTTGAAAGACAAACAATAAAGAAAGAATAAAAACAGAACTTAAATAGCTCAATATACCTGAAAGAAATTGAAATTTAAAACCTTTTTATAATAAAAATTCCATATGTAGATAACCTTGCTGGTGGATTTTGTCAAAGATGTGAGAAAGAAATTATACAGATCCAATACAAAAACCTCTCCAAAAAAGAGAAGGGGGAAACTTGTATGAGATTCACAGGAATCTTATTTCAAGTCCTGACAAGCATCCTTAATATAATATTAGCTGATTGAATTCATTTATACATAAATAATAATACACTGTAAAAAGAATACTTTCACAATGATTGCCATATTTGTAACATTCAAAAAATTTTCAATGAATACAACACATTATTATGGAATAAAGGAGGAAAAACAAATGACTGGATCATGATACATAGAATAGAAGTTAATAAAATTTTAACATCCACTTACGATCAAACTAATCAAATGAGTTTATGAAAACATAAAAATATCATATATAGAAGTGAAATTGGGGGTATCACTGGTAAATTCTACAAAACATTTAAAGAAGTATTAATATCAATATTTAATGGAGTCTTCCAGAAAAAAGGGGAGGAAAGCACCCAAACTCAGGGTCTATATTATTCTTTTAGTCAAGCCTGACAGAGATATCACGAGACAGAAAAACACATTAAAAAAAAAACTACACAACAATAATCCTCATGAATATAGAAAAAAAATACTTAACAAAAAACTAACAACACAAGTCCAGTAACATAAAAAAGGATTATACATCAAAAGTCATTAGGTTTTATTATAATTAAACAAGGTTGGTTCAACATCCTAAAATAAATTAATGTAATACATCATCCTAATAGAATAAAACATCATAACCTGTTTTAAAAAGTGCATCTTTTCTATATACCAAAAGTGTCCAATCTGAGAGCCAAATCAAGAATGCAGTGGTAGCCACAAAAAGAATAAAATACCTAGGAATACAGCTAATCAGGAAGGTGAAAGACCTCTACAAAAAGAACTACAAAACACTGCTGAAAGAAATCAGAGATGATAGATGATCCAAACAAATGGAAAAGCATTTTGTGCTCATGGATAGAAAGAATCAATATTGTTTTAATGACCTTACTGCTGGAAGCAATTTACAGATTCAGTGCTATTTCTATCAAACTACCAATGATATTCTACACAGAATTTTTAAAAAACTATTTTAAAATTTATATGAAACAAAAAATATAGAAAAACAAACAAGGAAAGCATTCCTAAGCAAAAAGAAGAAAGCTAGAGGCATTACATCACCTGACTTCAAACTATACTACAGGGCTACAGTAACTAAAAGAGTATGGTACTGGGATAAAACAGACACATCGACCAATAGAACAGAATAGAGAGCCCACTTACAACCATTTGTTTTTTGACAAAAATAAACAATGGAGAAAGGACTCCCTATTAAAAGTGGTGTTGGAATAGCTGCTAGCTATATGCAGAAGATTGAAACTGGACCCCTTTTTTAAACCACATACAAAATTCAAATCAAGATGGATTGAAGACTTAAATGTAAAACCTACAACTATAAAACGCCTGGAAGATAACCTAGGAATTACCATTCTGAACATAGACCCTGGGAAAGATTTCATGAAGATGCCAAAAGCAATTGCAACAAAAACAAACATTGACAAATGGGACCTAATTTAATTTTAAAAGCTTCTTCAAAGTTAAAAAAAAAAAACTATCAACAGAGTAAACAAACTACAGAATGGGAGAAAATATTTGAATATTTGCAAACTATGTATCTTACAAAGTGTAATATCCAGAATCTATAAGGAACCCAAATAAATTAACAAACATAAAAACAAACAGCCCCATTAAAAAGCGGCCAATGAGGCAGGTGCTGTGGCTCATTCCTGTAATCCCAGCACTTTGGAAGGCTGAGGCAGGTGGATCACCTGAGGTCAGGAGTTCAAGACCAGTGTGGCCAACGTGGTGAAACCCCGTATCTACTAAAAAATACAAAAATTAGCCGGACGTGGTGCCAGGCACCTATGATCTCAGCTACTTGGGTAGCTGAGGCAGGAGAATCGCTTGAACCCAGGAGGCGGAGGTTTCAGTGAGCTAAGATCATGCCAATGCACTCCAGCAAGGGCAACAAGAACAAAACTCCATCTCAAAAAAAAAAAAAAAAAAGTGGACAAAACAAATCAAAGGACATGAACAGGCACTTTTCAAAAGAAGACATACACATGGCCAATAAGCATATGAAAAAGTGCTCGACATCACAATCATTACAAAATTGCAAATCAAAACCACAATAAGATACCATCTCACACCAGTCAGAATGGCTACTATTAAAAAGTCAAAAAATGACAGATGTTGGTGAGGTTGCTGAGAAAAGGGAACACTTACACACTGCTGGTGAGAATGTAAATTAGCTCAACCATTATGGAAAACAATTGGTGATTTCTCAGAGAACTTAGAACTATCATTTGACCCAGCAATCCCATTATTGAGCATATACCCAAAGGAATATAAATCATTCCACTATAGAGACACGTGCATTTGGATGCTCTTTACAAAACTATTTAAAATAGCAATTAAATGGAATCAACCTACATGCACATAAACAGTAGACTGGATTAAGAAAAACATGGTACATACACATCATGGAGTACTATACAGCCATAAAAATGAATATGGTCATGTCCTTTGCAGCAACATGAATGGAGCTAGAGGTCATTATCCTAAGTGAATTAATGCTGGAAGAGAAAATCAAATATTGCATGTTCTCACTTATAAATGGGAGCTAAACATTGAGTTCACATGGACATAAATAAGGAAACTACAGACACCAGTACCTATTCATGGGTGGAGAATGAAATGTGCGTGAGGATCAAAAAATTACCTAGCAAGTACTATGCTTATTGCCTGGGTGGAGAAATAATTGGAACAACAAAACCCCATGACATGCAATTTTCACATAAAATAAATGTGCGCATGTACTCCTGAATCTAAAATAAGTTTTTTAAAAACCTGCATCTAACATCATATATAATAGTGAAAAAAAAATCTTGCAAGAGAGCGAGACTCCGTCTCAAAGAAAAAAAAAAATCTTTCCCCGCTTCCATTGAAAATAAGACAATGATTTCTGTTCTTTTACATTTGCTGAGGAGAGCTTTACTTCCAAGTATGTGGTCAATTTTGGAATAGGTGTGGTGTGGTGCTGAAAAAAATGTATATTCTGTTGATTTGGGGTGGAGAGTTCTGTAGATGTCTATTAGGTCTGCTTGGTGCAGAGCTGAGTTCAATTCCTGGGTATCCTTTTTGACTTTCTGTCTCGTTGATCTGTCTAATGTTGACAGTGGGGTGTTAAAGTCTCCCATTATTAATGTGTGGTAGTCTAAGTCTCTTTGTAGGTCACTCAGGACTTGCTTTATGAATCTGGGTGCTCCTGTATTGGGTGCATATATATTTAGGATAGTTAGCTCCTCTTGTTGAATTGATCCCTTTACCATTATGTAATGGCCTTCTTTGTCTCTTTTGATCTTTGTTGGTTTAAAGTCTGTTTTATCAGAGACTAGGATTGCAACCCCTGCCTTTTTTTGTTTTCCATTGGCTTGGTAGATCTTCCTCCATCCTTTTATTTTGAGCCTATGTGTGTCTCTGCACGTGAGATGGGTTTCCTGAATACAGCACACTGATGGGTCTTGACTCTTTATCCAATTTGCCAGTCTGTGTCTTTTCATTGGAGAATTTAGTCCATTTACATTTAAAGTTAATATTGTTATGTGTGAATTTGATCCTGTCATTATGATGTTAGCTGGTGATTTTGCTCGTTAGTTGATGCAGTTTCTTCCTAGTCTCAATGGTCTTTACATTTTGGCATGATTTTGCAGCGGCTGGTACCGGTTGTTCCTTTCCATGTTTAGCGCTTCCTTCAGGAGCTCTTTTAGGGCAGGCCTGGTGGTGACAAAATCGGTCAGCATTTGCTTGTCTGTAAAGTATTTTATTTCTCCTTCACTTATGAAGCTTAGTTTGGCTGGATATGAAATTCTGGGTTGAAAATTCTTTTCTTTAAGAATGTTGAATATTGGCCCCCACTCTCTTCTGGCTTGTAGGGTTTCTGCCGAGAGATCCGCTGTTAGTCTGATGGGCTTCCCTTTGAGGGTAACCCGACCTTTCTCTCTGGCTGCCCTTAACATTTTTTCCTTCATTTCTACTTTGGTGAATCTGACAATTATGTGTCTTGGAGTTGCTCTTCTCGAGGAGTATCTTTGTGGCGTTCTCTGTATTTCCTGAATCTGAAGGTTGGCCTGCCTTGCTAGATTGGGGAAGTTCTCCTGGATAATATCCTGCAGAGTGTTTTCCAACTTGGTTCCATTCTCCGCATCACTTTCAGGTACACCAATCAGACGTAGATTTGGTCTTTTCACATAGTCCCATATTTCTTGGAGGCTTTGCTCATTTCTTTTTATTCTTTTTTCTCTAAACTTCCCTTCTCGCTTCATTTCATTCATTTCATCTTCCATTGCTGATACCCTTTCTTCCAGTTGATCGCATCGGCTCCTGAGGCTTCTGCATTCTTCACGTAGTTCTCGAGCCTTGGTTTTCAGCTCCATCAGCTCCTTTAAGCATTTCTCTGTATTGGTTATTCTAGTTATACATTCGTCTAAATTTTTTTCAAAGTTTTCAACTTCTTTGCCTTTGGTTTGAATATCCTCCCGTACCTCAGAGTAATTTGATCGTCTGAAGCCTTCTTCTCTCAGCTCATCAAAATCATTCTCCATCCAGCTTTGTTCCGTTGCTGGTGAGGAACTGCGTTCCTTTGGAGGAGGAGAGGCGCTCTGCGTTTTAGAGTTTCCAGTTTTTCTGTTCTGTTTTTTCCCCATTTTTGTGGTTTTATCTACTTTTGGTCTTTGATGATGGTGATGTACAGATGGGTTTTCAGTGTGGATGTCCTTTCTGCTTGTTAGTTTTCCTTCTAACAAACTATCTCTCAGACCACAGTGCAATCAAACTAGAACTCAGGATTAAGAATCTCACTCAAAGCCGCTCAACTACATGGAAACTGAACGACCTGCTCCTGAATGACTACTGGGTACATAACGAAATGAAGGCAGAAATAAAGATGTTCTTTGAAACCAACGAGAACAAAGACACAACATACCAGAATCTCTGGGACACATTCAAAGCAGTGTGTAGAGGGAAATTTATAGCACTAAATGCCCACAAGAGAAAGCAGGAAAAATCCAAAATTGACACCCTAAGATCTCAATTAAAAGAACTGGAAAAGCAAGAGCAAACACATTCAAAAGCTAGCAGAAGGCAAGAAATAACTAAAATCAGAGCAGAACTGAAGGAAATACAGACACAAAAAACCCTTCAAAAAATCAATGAATCCAGGAGCTGTTTTTTTGAAAGGATCAACAAAATTGATAGACCGCTAGCAAGAATAATAAAGAAAAAAAGAGAGAAGAATCAAATAGACACAATAAAAAATGATAAGGGGGATATCACCACCGATCTCACAGAAATACAAACTACCATCAGAGAATACTACAAACACCTCTACGCAAATAAACTTGAAAATCTAGAAGAAATGGATAAATTCCTCGACACATACACTCTCCCAAGACTAAACCAGGAAGAAGTTGAATCTCTGAATAGACCAATAACAGGAGCTGAAATTGTGGCAATAATCAATAGTTTACCAACCAAAAACAGTCCAGGACCAGATGGATTCACAGCCGAATTCTACCAGAGGTACAAGGAGGAACTGGTACCATTCCTTCTGAAACTATTCCAATCAATAGAAAAAGAGGGAATCCTCCCTAACTCATTTTATGAGGCCAGCATCATTCTGATACCAAAGCCAGGCAGAGACACAACCAAAAAAGAGAATTTTAGACCAATATCCTTGATGAACATTGATGCAAAAATCCTCAATAAAATACTGGCAAACCGAATCCGGCAGCACATCAAAAAGCTTATCCACCATGATCAAGTGGGCTTCATCCCTGGGATGCAAGGCTGGTTCAATATACGCAAATCAATAAATGTAATCCAGCACATAAACAGAGCCAAAGACAAAAACCACATGATTATCTCAATAGATGCAGAAAAAGCCTTTGACAAAATTCAACAACCCTTCATGCTAAAAACTCTCAATAAATTAGGTATTGATGGGACGTATTTCAAAATAATAAGAGCTATCTATGACAAACCCACAGCCAATATCATACTGAATGGGCAAAAACTGGAAGCATTCCCTTTGAAAACTGGCACAAGACAGGGATGCCCTCTCTCACCACTCCTATTCAACATAGTGTTGGAAGTTCTGGCCAGGGCAATCAGGCAGGAGAAGGAAATAAAGGGTATTCAATTAGGAAAAGAGGAAGTCAAATTGTCCCTGTTTCCAGACGACATGATTGTTTATCTAGAAAACCCCATCGTCTCAGCCCAAAATCTCCTTAAGCTGATAAGCAACTTCAGCAAAGTCTGAGGATACAAAATCAATGTACAAAAATCACAAGCATTCCTATACACCAACAACAGACAAACAGAGAGCCAAATCATCAGTGAACTCCCATTCACAATTGCTTCAAAGAGAGTAAAATACCTAGGAATCCAACTTACAAGGGATGTGAAGGACCTCTTCAAGGAGAACTACAAACCACTGCTCAAGGAAATAAAAGAGGATACAAAGAAATGGAAGAACATTCCATGCTCATGGGTAGGAAGAATCAATATCGTGAAAATGGCCATACTGCCCAAGGTAATTTACAGATTCAATGCCATCCCCATCAAGCTACCAATGACTTTCTTCATGGAATTGGAAAAAACTACTTTAAAGTTCATATGGAACCAAAAAAGAGCCCGCATCGCCAAGTCAATCCTAAGCCAAAAGAACAAAGCTGGAGGCATCACACTACCTGACTTCAAACTATACTACAAGGCTACAGTAACCAAAACAGCATGGTACTGGTACCGAAACAGAGATATAGATCAATGGAACAGAACAGAGCCCTCAGAAATAACGCCACTTACCTACAACTATCTGATCTTTGACAAACCTGACAAAAACAAGCAATGGGGAAAGGATTCCCTATTTAATAAATGGTGCTGGGAAAACTGGCTAGCCATATGTAGAAAGCTGAAACTGGAGCCCTTCCTTACACCTTATACAAAAATCAATTCAAGATGGATTGAAGATTTAAACGTTAGACCTAAAACAATAAAAACCCTAGAAGAAAACCTAGGCATTACCATTCAGGACATAGGCGTGGGCAAGGACTTCATGTCCAAAACACCAAAAGCAATGGCAACAAAAGCCAAAATTGACAAATGGGATCTAATTAAACTAAAGAGCTTCTGCACAGCAAAAGAAACTACCATCAGAGTGAACAGGCAACCTACAAAATGGGAGAATATTTTCGCAACCTACTCATCTGACAAAGGGCTAATATCCAGAATCTACAATGAACTCAAACAAATTTACAAGAAAAAAATAAACAACCCCATCAAAAAGTGGGCGAGGGACATGAACAGACACTTCTCAAAAGAAGACATTTATGCAGCCAAAAAACACATGAAATAATGCTCATCATCACTGGCCATCAGAGAAATGCAAATCAAAACCACTATGAGATATCATCTCACCCCAATTAGAATGGCAGTCATTAAAAAGTCAGTAAACAATAGGTGCTGGAGAGGATGTGGAGAAATAGGAACACTTTTACACTGTTGGTGGGACTGTAAACTAGTTCAACCATTGTGGAAGTCAGTGTGGCGATTCCTCAGGGATCTAGAACTAGAAATACCATTTGACCCAGCCATCCCATTACTGGGTATATACCCAAATAACTATAAATCATGCTGCTATAAAGACACATGCACACGTATGTTTATTGCGGCATTATTCACAATAGCAAAGACTTGGAACCAACCCAAATGTCCAACAATGATAGACTGGATTAAGAAAATGTGGCACATATACACCATGGAATACTATGCAGCCATAAAAAATGATGAGTTCATGTCCTTTGTAGGGACATGGATGAAACTGGAAACCATCATTCTCAGTAAACTATCGCAGGAGCAGAAAACCAAACACCGCATATTCTCACTCATAGGTGGGAATTGAACAATGAGATCACATGGACACAGGAAGGGGAATATCACACTCTGGGGACTGTGGTGGGGAGGGGGGAGGGGGGAGGGATAGCATTGGGAGATATACCTAATGCTAGATGACGAGTTAGTGGGTGCAGCGCACCAGCATGGCACATGTATACATATGTAACTAACCTGCACGATGTGCACATGTACCCTAAAACTTAAAGTATAATAAAAAAAAAAAAGAAAATAAGACAATGATGTCTGCTTTGAACACTTCTATTTAAGATTGGGCTAGATATTTTAGCTAGTAAAATTATGCCAAAAAAAAAAAAAGAAAAGAATTCAGTTTGGAAAAGAAAAAAATAACACTGCGTTTATTTACAGATGGCATAATCTTATATGTAGAAAATCCCAGGAAATCAACAAAAACAAAAATAAAAACCTATTAGAACTAAGAAACAAGCTCAATAAGGATGCAGAATACAACATCAACATAAAAAATAATTTACTATGCTGGCAATGGGCAATAAAAAATTTTTTTTAAATCAAATTTATTTAAGTGTAATGTAAGATTGAAACTGGAAACTACTGATTTCATTTTATTTGAATACATACCTAGAAGTGAGATTGCTGGATTGTATAGTTTTAAAAAATATTATTTTGAGGGATCTCCATGCTGTATTTCATAATGCTGTACCAACTTACATTCTCGCCAACAGTGTACAAGGGTTGCCTTTTCTTCACACCCTTGCCCACATTTATTTCCATTTGACTTTTTGGTAAGCCACCCTAAAAGGTACAAAGTGATATCTCATCTACATTGCATTTGCTTTTTTCTAATATCTAGTTTATTAAGCACCTTTTTTCATATAATTGTTGATAATCTGTATGTTTTCTTTGGAGAAATATGTATTCAGATTCTATGCCCATTTTTAAGCCATCATTTAAAATAATTTAAAAAAAAATAGTTAAATGGAAAGACATTTGTGGAATGGAAATCTTATCATTAAAATGGCAAAATTCCCCAAATTGATTTCCTGACTCAACAGAATCCCTATCAAAACTCTACTTTCTAAAAGATATTTAAGAGACAACCCTGAAATTTATATTCATATGTAAAAAAATAGCAAAAACAAAACAATCTTTAAAAATATATAAATTTGGAGCACTCACACTTGCCAATTTTAGAATTTACAATAAAGCTGTAGTGATTGAAACAATGTAATACTGATGTAACATTAGATATAAAGATCAATGTAATATAACTGAGGATAAAGAAATAAACTCTTATCTATAGGGTCAATTGATTTTCAGTAAGGCTGCCAATTTGGTTGGGCATAGTAGCTT
Source organism: Pan paniscus (assembly GCF_029289425.2). Lineage (NCBI taxonomy): Eukaryota > Metazoa > Chordata > Mammalia > Primates > Hominidae > Pan > Pan paniscus. The sequence goes on along the minus strand of NC_073264.2, from coordinate 43,901,695 downwards.
AATCAAAGAGCTAAATAAATATCCACATTCAAATTGACAAATTTTGACCCCAACCTCACACCATATTAAACATAAAGACTCAAAAAGAATCTATGGACCTAAATAAAACAGTTAAAACTATTAAACTCGTAGAAGATAGTATAAGAGTAAATCTTTGTGACCCTGGTTTAGAAAATGATTGCATAGACATCAAAGCAAAGACATAAGTGACAAAAGACAAAATAAATAGTGTACTAATCAAAATTTAAAATGTTTTTATCGCAAAGTAAACTATCAGTTAAAAAGACAACACCAAACAATTGTAGAAAATCTTTAAAACTATAGATCTGATAGAAAGCTTGCACGCACGCAGAATATTTAAAGAACTCATAACTAAAGAAAAATGATAATGCAATTAAGGAAAAGGGTATAGAATATGAGTAGACATGTATTCAAAGAAGGTCAATAATCACATCAAAAAGGCAGTCACCATAATCAGTCAGAGCAATAAATAAAAATATGGTGAAATACTACTTCACAGTCACTAAAACTGCTATTATCAAAAAGACAAACAATAAGTATTGACAAAGACATAAGAAAAGAGGAATACTTATGCATTGCTCTTGGAAATGTAAAATTGCAGAGGCACTTTGAAAATCAGTTACGTACAGAGTTCCCATATGACCAAGCAACACACTCCTGGTATTTACCAAAGAAAAATAAAAACATGGCCAGACACGGTGGCTCATGCCTGTAATCCCAACATTTTGGGAGGCAGAGGCAGGTGGCTCACCTGAGGTCAGGAGTTTGAGACCAGCCTGGCCAACATGGTGAAACCCCGCCTCTACTGAAAATACAAAAATTAGCTGGGCGTAGTGGCACATGCCTGCAATCTCAGCTACTCAGGAGGCTGAGGCAGGAAAATTGCTTGAACCTAGGAGGTGGAGGTTGCAGTGAGACAGGATTGTGCCATTGCATTCCAGCCTGGGCGACAGAGCAGGACTCCATCTCAATAAACAAAACAAAAGAAAACAAAACAGAAAAAAAAAGAAAAATGAAACCATATGTCTACACAAACACTTGTCCATAAATGTCAGGACAGCAATATTCATAATAATCTAACAGTAGAAACCATGTAGATATTCATTAACTAATAAATGGATAAAGCAACTTTACAATAGAATAAACTGTAGCAATAAAAAAGAGTAAATACCATTACATGCTACAATATAATGAACCTCAAAAACATTATTCTGCTTAGGAGAAGGCAGACAAGAGACCAGTTTTATATAATTCCAACAATGTAATATGTTCAGAATGGGCTAGGCAATAAAGACATATGTAGATAGTGGTTGCTTGATAAAGGAGGGAGGATAAGGCATTAATGGGCAGGAAATTTGTTTTCTAGAGGAGGATAAATACGTTCTAAAATTAGATAGAGATTATAGCTGCACAATTCTCTATTAGGTTGATGCAAAATTGTGGTTTTTGCTATTAAAAGTAATGGCAAAAACCAAAATTACTTTTACACCAACCTAATATGTATCTAATCAATGAATGATACAGTTTGTATGGTGTTTATAAATTTTATATGACTAAAATTGTTCTAAAAAACCTTAATAAAGACTATTAATTGTATCACTTCTGAGACTGAGAATTATAACTAACTGGGAAACAATATATGTTTCTGTCTTATCCATAGACGACTCTACTGAGATGACCTATGCACTTGAATCCAGTTTCACAAAAAAGTAGGTAACAAATATCTTCCTTGGAAATGGGAGTTTGTGATATGTAGAATAAAGAACCCACAAACACACACACAAATGTGTGTCAAGTTGATTGAATTGAACAATGCAAATTATTGATTCTGGTGTGTCTGTGAGGGTGTTGCCAAAGGAGATTAAGATTTGAGTGAGTGGGCTGCGAAAGGCAGACCCACCCTTAATCTGAGTGGGCACCATCTCATCAGCAGCCATCTCAGCTAGAATATAAAGCAGGTAGAAAATCATGAAAAGGCTAGACTGGCTTAACCTCCCAGCCTATGTCTTTCTCCTATGCTGGACGCTTCCTGCCCCCAAACATCGGACTCCAAGTTCTTCAGCTATGTGACTTGGACTAGCTTCCTTGCTCTTCAGCTTGCAGACCGCCTATGGTGGGACATTGTGATCCTGTGAGTTAATACTACTTAATAAACTCCCATGTATATATATATACACATATATGTATATATACTAGTTCTGTCCCTCTGGAGAACCATGGCTAATACAGATTTTGGTAATAGGAGTGGTTCTAGATGAACATAATATTAAGGATGAAGTTTTTTCATTTGTTTTAAGTTGCCTGGAGTTGGCTGCTTAATATGATTAGACCGAAAAATGATAAGGACTCTACTTTTAATAGTGTGGAGAATGCTGACAGTCCTTGTCATAAACTGCTTAGAGAGTTATGCAAAATAAATGCATATGACATTGCTAATTCACCACTTGTGAGAGTCAAGAAGTTTAGTGACTCTAAACATAATACCTTTGACTATATGTGGAGAACCAAGAAATGTAATGAACTTGGTTGGTTGCTCCTAAGTTCACTGGACAAAGTAATAAAAGAAAATGATGAACTCAGGGCTTCTAACTCCCAGCTTCAGAAAGACACTGAGCCTCAAATCTCCTAAGATTGCCCTGAGTGAGAATCTTACCTCTTGTAGAAAAAGAGCTGAAATTGTGGAAAAATAGACACAAGCTCTTACCATGCAAGTGGCTGTCCTGTAATGAAAGACGCATGCACAGCCTCACTAGATGTCTACTGTTAAAGTGAGGACATTAATTGGAAAAGAATGAGACCCTAAATTGGAATAAGGATGTGGTAAGGACCCTCATGAAGCTGGAGACACTGAGCTAATAAACTCTGATTAACCTATTTTTTTTTTTGTCAGAAGAAACAGGTTCGCCATCCCCAGTAGTGGCAACCAACGTCCCCTACCTGACCCACACTGCCATCAGCCTTTCAATTTTTTTTTTTTTTTGAGACTGAGTCTTGCCTGTTCATTTTAGTTCCTACTGAATCAAACCTACAATAAATCCTCATTTTCTGAAAGATAAGCATATGATAAAAATGACAGGAAATGTGATATACTTTGGAAAGTAAATAACATCTAAATAATTTAAACATTCTTCTCCTCAAAATTCTTCTCTTAAATCTCCTGTAACTATTAGAGTATGATATTCATAGTGTCTATGCACCACAGGGAGAGGAATGTGGGGAGCAAAAGGATATATGTGGGGGAGTGTACAAAGGTCAGATATAGCCTGTGTCCTCCATCAACTCATGTTAACAATAATGGTTTATAATCATTATGCGGATAACAATTATACAAGTTAAAGAGGAATACTTGTAGTAAGAGAGCTCTAGTATGTCAAATATGTAGAGAAAAGAGAAAGTTCGCCTGCACAACAGGTGCCTCACTCATACATGTGGACATTCACATGGGTAACGTCTATCCAAGCTTCAGGGACAGCTGCTCCTTAGCTGCTGTTCGAACTTAGGTGTGTCTATACCAGCAACAATTATAGGCTGTGGGAAAACAGACCTGCGGAGAAAACTGAGCAGGTATTCGTACTGAGCTCAGGACTATGAAGGTCAGAAAGTGGCCCCTGTGATCTAGCTTAAAGCAGGCATGTCCTCTTGACCCTGTTGACTCCTTGGCCCCTAGTGAGGGTGATACTGGAGGGAAGCATCAAAGTACAGATGCAGCTCTGAGACAGCACTGGGAAGAGAACTCTAGCAAGGTATGAATTTCAGATAGAGAAAGTTAGGTGGCTACTAGGCACCACATGATTCCAGACCAATGCCTTTGAAAGAAATGTCAAATGATATGAACATTATGTAAACAGCTGGAAAGTAATGCTACACACTGAGCTGACATAAAATAAGAATACTGGGAATATTTTATTTCCCTTATCAAAACATGAGTACATAGACTAGAAATGATAGAGGAGGAAGTTTATATAGTTTAGTAAAGATAAAACTTTACTAAAATTTTGGCTTTGGAGGGGACGTGCAAATGTCAGCATATTTAATATAATTCTGTCAGAATCAAGAGTTTGTGGTTTTAATATAAAAGTAACTTTATAACACATATGAGGGGTCACTGATTATAAGCCATTTTTCTTATATTTTTATCAGCCATCATTCCTCTTTCTTCATATACAACAGTTATTTTGAATTAAACATAAATATGAGTATTAAAATACAGCTAATTATCTTATGAAACAATGAATATATCTGGAGTAGAAATAAAATCATCTTTAATGTCCATAAATTTTCAGTTGGCACATTATTTTTTGTTTTATTAAAATATCTTTAAAATGGTTAATTAAAAAGCCATGGATGTATTAAATAATGGATTAAATGTTTTTCATTTTTATAAGAGCATGAATAACTTCAAAATCATAGAAATACATATTTAATTAAATTTTGTTGACAGGAAAGCCTCTGGTTTGAAGTGCCTCCATGAGAAAATATGTTTAAGTGCAGCCAGGTGCAGTAGCTCACACCTGCAATCCCAGCACTTTGGGAGGCCAAGGCGTGTGAATTGCATGAGTCCAGGAGTTGGAGACCAGCCTGGGACACATGGCAAAAACCATCTCTACTAAAAATTCAAAACATTAGCCAGGTGTGGCAGCATGTGCCTGTAGTCCCAGCTACTTGGGAGGCTGAAGGGGAAGGATTACCTGAGCCCAGGGAGGTTGAGGCTGCAGTAAGCTGAAATCATGCTACTGTACTTCATCTGGCAATAAGAGTGAGACCCTGCCTAAACAAAAAAAAAAAAAAAAAAAAAAAGAAAGAAAGAAAGAAAGAAAAAGAAAATAAAAGAAAAACAAATACTTTTAACTTATAGGTTCAAATACAAAACTTGAACTTGTAAGTTAAAAATATCTGACATCTGATATCTACATAATCTGTGCAGTTGAAAACAGCATAAGTGAAAATAATGCAGAAGAGTATTATAACAAAAAGGAGATGTAGACATAAACAAAGAATGAATCTTTATAGACATAAATATTTTAATGTAAACATTTAATAAACAGGATAATAGATTCAGAATAAAGGGAGTGGGCCAGGTAAACAGGACTTCAAACAAGAGTAATTCACTCAGAAACAGTTAAAGTTTAGCTTATGTTTTAAGTCATTAAGCATGTTAAATTAATGAAATATTTAAATGAATGAATAGGCTAAATAAATTAAAATTTGTTTATTTAAACAACCTAGTAAATATTCATCTAATAATAGTTTACATGAAATCCTTAGAAAACTTAATTTAATAAATAAACACGAGTAATTTTTAATTATAACATTAATTATATTATGCAAAATTAAGTCTTTGGATGTCCTCCAAGAGGCTTTCAGCTTTTGTTCCATAATATTCAGTAAATAGTCTCTTACAATATTGTTTGTTCCAAATAGTTAGGTTGTGCTTGATTAGGGAGTAACCAAGAAAAGATAAGCTTCAGTCCAAATGTCAGAACTCCAAATTCCAGATAACTGGAGTATAAAATAACATAATTTTTTATATTATAAAAAATGTGATAAATACTACTCATATGTGATTTCTTGGATAGTTTTTCTATCCATTTGTGTAGCTAGGTATAATATACAAAGGATCAGGTATCATTGAATTTCTGTGTACTATTAGGCACATTCTAGCTATGTGCTATTGGGCAAGTTACACAGTCTTTACGTGACAGACTGTTAGCTACTCTTTACAGTCCATTCTCTTCTCTTCTAATATGTGTATGTTAATAGACACAGCTAAGCTAGACTTTTTTCATTACAGTCATTATATATAGCCATGCAGGTAGTTATTACCACAGAACTGTGAAATGGAAGGGTGTTGCCATTCATTGTTCCAAGGCTTTTAAAAGAGCAATATCCCTTCCAATCTTTAAAAGAGCAATATCCCTTCCACTCTCTGAATTCTGCCAACAGGTTTTCTACAAAAATAAGGCCCTAGGATATGACACAAACACAAGGTGGAAGGCATCTGGGTGCCAAATATGGTATAAGAATTGACCCTCCAAGATAAAGAATTATTTAGAACTTTTATGTAAGCAATTAATTAATTGCTATTTTGATAAGTCATTATAATTTGGCTTCTGTTCATTATACTAGTGGGTCTAAGTGATACACAGTATGTATGTTTCAAATTTCTTAACTCAAAATATCAATTATGGTATGTAAATAGGATTTCTATTGAGATTAAAATAAATGTTCACAAATATTTATCACTCATTGGATATTAATATTATTATCATTTTATGATTATAATTTTACCACTATCCATTTCAGCAAACTTCCCATTACCATTTCAGCAAAAAGGACAAAAAATTATATATAATTATTTTAGTTTGGATATAGTAATAGATTATAACTTTTATTTTGTTTTAGGAAATTGCTCTTATGATACATAAAAGAAAAAAAATATAATGTAACCCACTAAAACAAACAAACAAAAAAACAGCTTCCATGCATTGGAAGACAGTTTTGTCCTATTGTTCACAAATCAGTCTAAAGAATCTAAGCCAAAATTATATCTGCAGTCATGCACTGAATAGCAAGGTTTTAGTCAAGGATGGATCACATATTTATGATGGTGGTTCCATTAGATTGTAATACTGTAATTTTACTGTAACTTTTCTATATTTAGATATGTTTAGATATGTGAATACTAACCATCATGTTAAAATTGCCTACATTAAATACTGTACAAGTTTACAGTCTAGGAGAAATAGGCTATACCATATAGCCTAAATGCGTAGGAGGCTACACCACCTAGGTGTGTGTACATTCAGTCTGTGCTGTTCACACAACAATGAAATTGCCTAAGGACACATTTCTCAGAACATATCCCTTTCAGTAAAAAATAGATAAATGTATTTCATTTAAGAGTGTCCTTATTTAAATAAGGTATGCTGTTATACATTAACAAAAAAGCCATGGGAATCTACATAAGCCCTACCAGATTTAATAAGTTTGCTGAATTAATGGTCGAAAAGAAAATATTAATTAAATTTCTATGTACATAGCAATTATCAGTGAAAACTTTTTTTTTTTGAGACAGAATCTTGCTCTGTCACCCAGTCTAGAGTGCAATGGCACGGTCTTGGCTCACTGCAACCTCTGCCTCCCGGGTTCAAGCGATTCTCCTGCCTCAGCCTCTGGAGTAGCTGGGACTACAGGAGCATGCTGCCACAACCGGCTAATTTTTGTATTATTAGTAGAGATGGGGTTTCACTATGTTGGCCACGCTGGTCTCGAACTCCTGACCTCATCATCCACCCGCCTCGGCCTCCCAAAGTGCTGGGATTACAGGTGTGAGCCACTGCGTCCAGCCCGAAAACTAATTTTTAAAAGTGTCACAGTAACATTGAGAAACAGCAAATACCTGGAAAAAAATCTAATAAAAAATAACACTTTTATAAATAAAACTAAAAAAAAACTCTTGAAAGAGATGAGTAAGAAACCTAAGTAGATGGATAGAACATGTTAATAAATTAGAAAATCCAATGTCACAATGAATTATTTTTTCACAAATTGATTGGGCTAATTACATTTCAATGTAAGGTCAAAATTCTACAAAAAATTCTGTTTTGCTTTTGCTAGTTTATGCATTGCGTGTGTGTGTTTGTGTGTGCGTGTACTTTTACACACAGATCTCAACTTCACCTTTAAATGTTATGGACAAAATGTAGCCAAGATAGTCTTAGAAAAAAAAGGGAGAAATGTGGAAGACTACCCAATCAGATGATAATTATCATACAAATAAGCTATTTAACATAGTGTAGGTTGAAAAGTATACCAAAGAAAATGAAAAGAGATTTCAGAAATGGACTGATATATTTTGGGATACTTGATTTTTTTATAAATTGTTACTACACATAATGTATGTATTTATCATGTACAACATGTAAAATAATGAAAAATAAAAATAAAAAGCTGTGCGTGGTGGTACAAACCTCTAGCTCCTGCTACTTTGGAGGCCAAGGTGGGAGAACTGCTTGAGCCCAGGCATTTGAGGCTGTAACATGCTATAATTGGGCCTGTAAATAGCTGCTGTATGTCAGCCTGGGCAACATAGTGAGACACCATCTATAAACAAACAAACCAAATAAAATAAATAATTTTCCAGATTAAAAAACATTGTCACTGCAGAACAGTGCAGAAAGGACAGACCTCTAAAATGGTACCAGAACTAATGGATATTCACGTGAAAAATAATACCAACAGTGTTTCTTCCTTTCTCTCTTTCTTCCTTTCTCTCTCTTTTCTCTCTTTCTTTCTTTCTCTCTCTCTTTCTCTCTTTCTTTGTTTCTTTCTTTCTTTTTTCTTTTTTTTGAGACAGTCTCACTCTATAGCCCCGGCTGGAGTGCAATGGCATGAAATCGGTTCACTGCAACCTCCGCCTCCCAGGCCCCAGTTCAAGCAATTCTCCTGCCTCAGCCTCCAGAGTAGCTGGGATTACAGGAACTCATCACCATGCCCAGCTAATTTTTGCATTTTTAGTAGAGACAGGTTTTCACCATGTTGGCCAGGCTGGTCTTGAACTCCTGACCTTGTGATCTGCCCACCTTGGCCTCTCAAAGTGCTGGGATTACAGGCGTGAGCCACTGTGCCTGGCCTTCTTTCTTTATACAAATAAATTACTTGGAGGTGGATTTCATATATAAATAAAAAAGACAATAAAGCATATGTAACATAATTAGAAAATAACCTTTTTAGCCTTGCAGAAAACAAGAATTTCTTGAGCAGAACACAGAATTCAAGTAAGAGAATAATACATTGAATAACTGTGTTGAAACTGGGAAGTTCTATTCATCAGTACACAGACCAAAAGAGTGAAAAGACAAGTGACAGTGGGAAAAGATGTTTCCAGTATCATGAGTTCAAAAACAGACTCTTATTGATATGTATATAAAGAAGTTCTACAAATCAATATTTTGAAAAGATAAAGATATGAGCCAAACTTGTATGAACATATATATAACATGTATTTACATATATGTTATATACATATTTTGCATATATGTTTTACATATATTAATAAACACACATAGAGCTGCTGTAGTTGTACTAACAGAAAATGAAAAGATACATCAATTAATAGTATGATGGATGAATTTACTGCAGTACATTCACATAATAGAATATTTTTAACAAAAATGAAAGAACTGCTATATGATAGATCAATGTATAATTTTTTAATATGCACAAATATTGGGGAAAATAAGCACAAAAACATACATATGCTATGGTTTCATTTACACAGCATAAATATAGGCAAAATTATGTTGATATCATCAGAAGTCACAATTGTATTTACCTCTGAGAAAGTTGAGAGTAGTAACAAAGAGGAATCATACATTGGGAGTGCTAGAGTTAATAGTCAAACATGTCTCTTCACTATGTAACATTTATTTGAAACCTAATTAATTTTACATTTATGCTTGTATTATATTTCCCTAAAATATACTTAAGTATTTTAATGAGATATTCATTCCAGTAGGCCCTAATATCCAACTGTTAACGTATATTTCACTTTTACCTATTAGGTGGGTCTTTCAAAATTTGGGTCTAGAAAGACCCTCTGCAATGTGTTAAAAAAAAAATACTGAATTGTGTCATGTTTTCTTTATGTCAATATGATTATGTTAATTAAGGTGCAGATGCCTGTGAGTTATTTGCAAACAGCTCTGTTCTCCCTATTGGTAAAGTGTTACATGCTATGAAAATTATAACATTAAGAGTGACCCCTGACCTTTGTAACTTCTGGATTTTTTTTCCCATTTATCCTTTCCATTCTTATTTTTACGGTATTTTATTATTTTCTTATGAAGAGACATTTGAAATAATGATTTTAATTTATAACCACTACATACTATGACTTTTTGGGCTTTTAAACTTGCTTTTGTTTATTTTTTAATTTTTGTGGCAACATAGCAGGTGTATATATTTATCAGGTAAGTGAGATGTTTTGATACAGGCATGTATGTGAAATAAGTACATCATGGAGAATGAGATATTCATTGTCTTAAGTACTTACCCTTTGAGTTACAAACAAGCCAGTTACAAGATATTTTAAATTTTATTTTAAATATCTTATATATCTAAGATATTTTAAATTGTACAATTAAGTTATTATTGATGATAATCACTCTGTTGTGCTGTCAAATTGTAAGTCTAATTCACTCTTCCTATTGTTTGTACCCATTAACCATCTGCAACTCTCCATCAACCCCACACTAGGTTTCCTAGCCTCTGGTAACCTTACTTCTACTCTCTCTGTCTGAGTTCAATTATTCTGATTTTTAGATCCCACAAATAAGGGAGAACATGCAATGTTTGTCTTTCTGTGCCTGGATAATTTCACTTAACATAATGATCTTCAGTCCCATCCTTGTTGTTGCAAATAACTGGATTTCATTCTTTTTTTATGGCTGAATAGTACTCCATTGTGTGTATGTACCAAATTTTCTTTATCCATTCATCTATTGATGGACACTTAGGCTGCTTCCAAATCTTAGCTATTGTAAACAATGGTGGCTTTTTGCTTTCTCCAATGTTTTCCATTACTTTTTTTCACTCTTTTTTTATTCATTCTCCACCTTTCTTTGTTTTTACTTTTTTTGTTGTTTTTTCTACTATTTGTTTGTTTGTCTGCATTGTCATCTGTCCATGCTTCTCATTGCCAGTGATTCTTTGTAGCAGATATTGTTATTCCATTGGGAATTCACAAAGCTAAAGAAAATGCTGACAGCCATTGTTTCATATTAACATAGGTTTGAATGTATGAGAGAAACATCAATCAATTAAATATTTTGAAAAATAGGAATATTGGGAAAGTTCTTACACATAAGAAAATCAACTATCTCATGCTACAGCTGTGAAACCCCAGAGATGCTTGATACTTTCTATGTTTTGTGTTGTCATAACAAAATACCACAGACCAGGTAATTTATAAATAAAATATATTTATTTCTTACAGTTCTGAAGCCTGGGAATTCCAAGGTTGAGGGACCCACACCTGGACAGGGCCTTCATACTGTGTCATTCCATGGCATGAAGCAAAAGGGCAAAAGAGCATCCATGAGAGCAAGAGAGGAAGGCAACAAAATTATCCTCTCATCAGGCACCCACTCTGGCAATAAAGTCATTAATGCATCCACGAGACAGAGCCCTCACAACTTACTGACCTCTTAGAAGTCCCACCTCTCAACACTCTTGCATTGGGGATTAAGTTTCTAACACATGAACTTCAGAGGACACATTAAAACCTAGCATAAAGGTTCTGTCTATGAACTATACACTAAAGTCATATAATTTAAACCAATTATGTGGTTTATACTTTCTTGACTCTTATTATGAAAATTATTTGAAAGTGAGGAGAAGAAGAGAGAGACAGAGAGATTGAGACCACAAGGGAATTGCAAACTTGGCAGCAACGTACTCTGTATTCCCTGAAACAGCCCTTTTCAGCATGAGGCACACCCCTGCAGTTGGATTAGTGCATAGATGCAGCATCAAGTCCAATCAGATTTTCCTAATTAAGCACTAGCTCATTCTCTAGACTAATGTCACAATCATTTATTCACATATTAAAAATTTTCCCCAGTCTGAAATTTTCACACTGATAACATTAAACAAGCTTTAGTCAATTAAGCTACAATTTCACAAATCTTAATATCGGTAATAGAAAAAAGTTTTCTGCTAATTTAAGAATAATCCATCTACCTTTAATCACTTATGAGTTTATGATTGTTATTATTTGAAAATGGCTTGGCATTTACTATTGTTTCTGATTGTATCATTTCATTTCTTTTTTTAGAATTAGCCTTAACTAGAAGTACAAGAGGAAACTAACAGAAAAGGATATCTCAAAAATAAATGGAAAAAAGAGAAAAACCTAAGAAATACATGCATTTATAAAATTACATTGCCACATTTACAAACAAGACTGCTTCAGATTCCCCACTGGTCTGCAACAGTGCCTGCAATTGAAGTTAAATTCCTGAAGATTTATTTATTTTAGATGAATAGATTTTGTTTTAAGAATCCATGTGAATATAACTCTTTGAAAAGTCAGACTGATATTTTGAAACTCAGCTTAGCCCTTAGCCTAGCTCTGTCTGATAGGAAGCATATAAGATAACAAGGTCAAGACATAATTCACATTTTTTAAAGTTTTGAATTCCCAGAGATAAGCCAGGAATTACAATTCAAAGATCAACATCAAGATATAGGATCCTACTGGTTATTTATCTTTGTTTGCTTATTTTAATAAAAACTGTCCCAATCTTATCTGAATGAAATGTATTACGGCCATGTATATATAAATGCAAATAATAAATGTAGCCTTTTATATTTTGCTTGTGAGCCCAGTTATCAAGGAACTTGAATCTCCTTCCATTAATCCAGAAAATTTATTTCATATAACTTTTTACTGGATACCTAGATTTGTATATAACTTCCAATGTCTTATTATCAGCACATAACTTATTGTTCTACATTTTCTTTTTTCTTCAGGATGTGAGTATGAAATCTCCAAAAATCAGTTTCATCTATGGGTAAAATCTGATGGTTTATAGATGTGCAAAGAAAAAAATTATGGACTCTACCAAGACAGATGTATCTTAAGATATGTTTTCTTTCTATAGTTACAAAGAAATAAAATGACACTAGGTGCCTATAGTCCAGTATTTTTAAAAATCCAAAATTTTGAAATAATAGATAATTGTCATGTTTTATTAGAGCATTGCCCAACAAGCTTACCAAGGAAATATTCAACCCTCCAAGAGAATATAACATTGTCTGCTAAACTACTTGCCAATTAAGGATCTGGCTAATGACCGGGCGCGGTAGCTCGCGTCTATAATCCCAGCACTTTGGGAGGCCAAGGTGGGTGGATCACCTGAGGTAAGGAGTTCGAGACCAGCCTGGCCAACATGGTGAAACCCTGTCTCTACTAAAAATACAAATATCAGCCTGGCATGGTCGTGGGCACCTGCAATCCCAGCTACTTGGGAGGCTGAGTAATGAGAATCGCTTGAACCTGGGAGGTGGAGGTTGCAGTGAGCCGAGATTGTGCCACCACACTCCTGCCTGGGCAACAAGAGTGAGACTTCATCTAAAAAAAAAAAGAAAGAAAAGAAAAAAAAAGGTCCAGGCTATTTAAAGTTAGAAGTTAAATTGTAGAAAACTAACAAGATGTAAATAACTTTTGTTGAAGGTTTCAGTAATATTTGTCAAGCAGAATTTATAACGTAAAGGATTATATATTTATCATGCATTAGGCTATTAAGTAGTCTTCCGTATAACTTAGCAATATTCCAGCATTACTCCTTTTCATTGAAAATATGTATTTTCCATCACTTCCTTTGAACTAGTTTTGTTATCCTGCTGATTTCCTTACTAAAATAAAATTTTTACCTCTGCTCATATATTTGTGAAAAAAGTTATGTTATTAAATGTCAAAAATTATACTTCGACACTGACATTATATTAGACAAAATAATTTTAAAGAAAGACCTTGAGGGTCAAACAAATCCTCTTGAATGCCATACTTTTGATTCTACCACAGGCTGTGTGTCATGAACACCATGAATACACGTAATATATGTATTATGGATATATGCCACTGAAAATATTTTCTGATTATTAGTTATATTTTTTGTTTTCATTATGCAATAAGATATTTTTACCATAGACTGTTTCTCTCTCTCTCTCTCTCTCTCTCTCTCTCTCATATCCTCTCTCATCAATCAGTGGGGTCTGAGTCTGGGAATGGGAGGCCAAAATAAAACAAATGAATGATAGATAATTAGGCTCTATCAGAGAAACACTTCAATTATAAAAGGTATATAATTTAGTCAGTAAAGATAATGCTGACATGGTTTGTGGAAAGCAAATTATGCTAATTAGTAGAATTTTTCTAATTCTCAATAATTTACCTCAGGTATTCATTAGAGTATGTAGTTTGAAGATCATCAGTACACTCCATAATCTTTCAGACTAAGAAGAAATTCCAGTTTGAAGACCAGAACTTCATCCCATGCCCAAGGAATCCCAGAAGCCTCCATGATTGTATAAACCAATTAATTTTAATACATCTCTTGATAGATGAATACATGTTAGATATAGATATATACATACACTGTGACATATAGATATAAATATAAATAAAGATAACATTATAACCTACAGGTTCTGTTTCTGTGTTTGAACCTGGACATACAGAGGTTGGTACCAAAAGTGGTGCCAGAAAAACAGAATGGTAAACGGTTTTCTGAATTAATTCTGGATTTTCTGGAATGCATTAGCTAATCTAATTAGATTTAAAGACACTATTTGCCCAATTTGCAGTGGGAAATAAAACACTGGTGTTTCATGGTAACACACTGAAAAAACATTACTAAATTTATCACATTTTATACTTGTAGTTATTAGAAGTATCCATAGAAGGCAAGGTTTAGATGACCAATATTTGTGAACATAGAATGTTTCATTCAAAATAACGAGTATAATGGAGTTTGTTGCTTGCTTTTAACTGCACTGGAGAAAGTGAGAAAACAATAGTGCAATATTAAATTTGTCATATTTTCTTTCTTTGTAAGGTAAAAACCTGTAGTGGTACTACAAAATATAAATGTGTGAAGTTGTATATTTTATGAATATAAACTGTCAATAAAAGGTTTATTTCTATCAAGAATGTCAATAGCAGTACTAAATTATTTTTCTATAGTCTACACAAAATATATATGTTTTGAAATCTTTGTCTTATCAAGAGGTGATTAAAAACAGAAAGTAAAACCTTCTAGGCAAGTATATGTCAAGTGGTTATATAATTGACTGTATTATTCTGAATTTTGTTTTGGTATTTTTGTCTTTAATATATTTTAGTGATTTTCTCTTCTAACTTTCATTGTTTATTTCATGATTAATTTAATATTTGTAATTTTACATTTCTTTTATTAAAGTGAACCACACCCTCACCCCCATCAGCCAAATTTTGTCACCTTCAGGCCTCCATGAAATCTAGATTCACTTCTTTCTCTTGTTGTATAGGGAAGAATGAGAACTAGAGAAACGGCATATGGTAAAGTTGAAAATCATGCATTAGTTACCTGAGTTTGAAACTACTTTCTGTCACTTCTTGGCTATGTGATGCTGAGAAGTCATCTAATTTCTCTTTGCTTGAATTTCCTTATCTTCAAGTTGAAGACAAAAATAAAATTTATCTTGTCAAACTATTACAAGAATTATATGGAGCACTTGGGACAAAAGTGCTTGACATGTAAATGCTATGCATATATTTGCTGGAATTCATGGCCAGCTGATGTTAAATTTCAGCAGAAATCCTCTACAGAATAGTTTATTGCTGTGAACTAAAAAAAAAAAAAAAAAAAAAAAAATTATAGATCTATGCCTAAGGTTTAACAATAATCTAAAGACATTAGAAACATAGAAAAAATAAAATTCAGAAAACAAAAATAATGTTATATTTTTATTCAGGAATTCTGAGATATCTGGAAAGAGATATTTATTGGTTATTTTCTACATTTTCTGGCACTTTTTAAAAGTCTCTGGAAATCTTAACAAGTTAGGGTAGAATTTCAAATATTTTGATAAAACAAATTTAAAAATTTTACTTCACACTATAAAATAGTGGATCAGCACATCAACACCACTTTCTACTAGTCCATGAAATACAATTTATACTATGTATTGTTTCACTTTAGTTGTGTGCTATGCATGAGACATATCATTTAATGCTCATTTCTCTGTTCTGTTATAATATACTTGTTTGGTTTTTAAAGTACTTATAGGAAATGAAATTAAGGCTGAACAGTAAAAAAAAACTACTGTAAAGACATTGGTATGTACATAAAACATTAAGAGAGAAGACATCTTGTTTTGAATAATTACAAGAAAATTACATGTTCCTCTGTAGAGTAAAAAAAAAAAGCTTGAGGGAAAATAAGCATTAAAACTACACAGATGAATAATTCAAATGATCTTTATGCTTCTAGCTTCTGGATATGTAAGCTACTTTTGAAAATTTATTTCAAATTAATTGAAAGTTATCTGAAACTGGATTACAAGCAAAATAACATTAATCTAGCAAATTAAAGCAATTAGAAAATGTCAATTCATGTAAAAATATTGCATTTACAATTCAGAAAATTGTTATTTCCAAAACTAGTTTTTTCCTGGATGATTATAAAAATAGAATGCACGGAAATATTAAATATTACAACATTAACATTAAATATAAACAGAAAGATAAAAATTTTGTTCACAAGATATAAACTATAAGGTCAGTTCATATTATAATTAGATATATGTCTTTTTTTTTTTTTTGTAGAAGCCTTCTGTTTTTGGAGAATAGAACTTCTAATGTACAGGACTCCCTAATTTGGTATGATACAAATATCCTCAGGAATGTAATTACACTCATCTGTTGTCCTGGTCCTATTCCTATCCACTTCATTCCCTCTCTTAAACTAGAATGTAATTACTTGAGAAACCTGCCAATATTGACAACACATAATTTTACAGTATACACATTAATTCTGACATTTTCCCCTGAAACAGATTTATTTGTAATACAGTAATTTTCAAAATTTGGCCTCCTCTCAAAGTTCCTCCACTGTATGCATATGACTCTGTACTATATTACATGTGAATGAAAATCATTTTTAAATTTCTAAAAAGTTATAATGATATATTTACATTTAATGTAACTTGAACTATTTTTAATTTTTTTCTAAATTAGAAAAGAATGGTCATTGAAGATTAAATATTTTTTCTTTTTTACACAAAAATAATGAAAATATATTGCTCCTTTTAATGTACTTAGAAAAGATTAAATGCTCTTTAGAAGCATAGGTAGATTCTTACACTGTGCTTTTCAGTAAAAGAAAAACTATCATCAAGTTTACAAACCTCATTACCATTTCTTTAATTACAGTTTGGATTAATGTTATGAATATTGTGGAAGATGGGGTTTAAAGACAACTTTGCAGTTGTTAATTATCACACAATTTCCAAATAATTATCTAAAAAATCTTAAATTACTCTGTACTTAAAATTCTTAACATGATAGTTATGCTATAGTGTTTGTTTTTCATTCTTTTATTATTTTTAAAATTTTTGTGGGTACATAGTAGGTGTGTATATTATACAGTACATAAGATGTTTTGATACAGTCATGCAATGTGAAATAAGCTGATGATGGATAATAGAGTATCCACCCTTTGAGCATTTATCTTTTTAGTTACAAACAATCCAATTACATTTTAAAATTATTTTAAAATGTACAATTAGGTTATTATTGACTATAGTTACCCTATTGTGCTACAAAATACTAGGTCTTATTGATTCTATTTTTTTTAAACACATTAACCATCTCCACCTCTCCACCAGCCCCTCACTAGCCTTCCCAGCCTCTGGTATCCATCCTTCTACTCTCTATGTTCATGAGTTCAATTGTTTTAATTTCTAGATCCCACAAATAAGGGAGAATATGTAATGTCGGTCCTTTTGTTTCTGGCCAATTTCATTTAACATAATGATCTCCACTTCCATCCATGTTGTTGCAAATGACCAGATCTCATTTTTTTAATGGCTGAATAGTACCCCACTGTGTATATGGGTACTACATTTTCTTTATCCATTCATCTGTTGGTGGACACTTAGGTTGCTTTCAAGTCTTGGCTGTTGTAAACTGTGCTGCAACAAACATTAAGAGCACAGATACAATTTCCATATAGTGATTTCTTTTCTTTTGGGTATATACCTAGCAGTGGGATTGCTGGATCATGTAGTTGCTCACTATTTAGCTTTTTGAGGAACCTCCAAACCTTTCTCCATAGTGGTTGTACTAATTTACATTCCCACCAACAGTGTACAAGGGTTTCCTTTTCTCCAAATTCTCTCCAGCATTTGTTACTGCTTCTCTTTTGAATAAAAGCCATTTTAACTGGGGTGAAGTACCTCATTGTAGTTTTGATTTGCATTTCTCTAATGATCAGTGATATTAAGTACCTTTTCATATGCCTGTTTGCCATTTGTATGTCTTCTTTTGAGAAATGTCTACTCAAATATTTTGCCCATTTTTTAAATTGGATTGTTAGATTTTTTTCCTATGGCTTCTTTTCAGCTCCTTATATATTCTGGTTTTTTATCCCTTGTCAGAGGGGTAGTTTGCAAATATTTTCTTCCATTCTGTGGGTTGTCTCTTCATTTCGTTGATTGTATCCTTTGCTATGTAGAATCTTTATAACTTAATGTGATTCCATTTGTCCATTTTTGCTTTGGTTACCTGTGCTTGCAGGGTATTGCTCAAAAAGTCTTTGCTCAGACCAGCGTCGTCCTGGAGACTTTTGTCAATGTTTTCATGTAGTTTTTTCATAGTTTGAGGATTTAGACTTAAGTCTTTAATCCATTTTAATTTTATTTTTGCATATGGCAAGAGATAAAAGTCTAGTTTCATACTTTGGCATGTAGATTTCCAGTTGTCCCAGAACCATTTAAAGAAGAGACTGTCTTTTCTCCAGTTTATCTTCTTGACACCTTTGTCAAAAATGAGGTCACTGTAGGTGTGTAGATTTGTTTCTGGGTTCTCTATTGTGTTCCATTGGTCTATGTGTCTGTTTTTATGCCATTGCCTGGCTGTTTTGGTTACTATAGCTCTTCAGTATAATTTGAAGTCAAGTAATGTGATTCCTCCAGTTTTGTTCTTCTTGTGTAGGATAGCTTTGGCTATCCTGGGTCTTCTGTGGTTCCATATAAATTTTAGGAGTTTTTTTTTGTTTCTGTGAAGAATGTCATTGGTATTTTGATATGAATTGCATTGAATATGTAGATTGCTTTGGAGAGTATGGAAATTTTAACAACATTGATCCTTCCAATCCATTAACATAGAATATTTTTTCCATTTTTTGGTGTCCTTTTCAATTTTTTCATCAGTTTTTTTTTAAAGTTATTATGATAGAGATTTTTCACTTATTTGGTTAAGTTAATTTCTAGGTATTTAGTTTTATGTGTAGATATTATAAATCAGATTTGCTTTTTTATTTCTTGCTCACATTGTTCACTGTTGACATATAGAAATGCTACTAATTTTTGTATGCTAATTTTGTATCCTGCAACTTTATTGAATGTGCTTATCAGTTATAATAGTTTTAATGTGGAGTCTGTATGTTTTTCTGATATAACATCATCTCATCAGCAAACAAGAATAATTTGGCTTTTTTCTTTCTAATTTGGGTGACCTTTATATTATTTTTCTTGTCTGACTGCTCTAGCTAGGATATCCAGTACTACGTTGAATAACAGTGGTAACAGTGAGCATCCTTTTCATTTTCCAGATCTTAGAGGAAAGAGAGGAAAGACTTTCAGTTTTCCCTATGCAGTATGATACTTGCTCTGAGTCTGTCGTATATGGCTTTTATTATGTTGAGGTTTGTTCTTTCTATACACAGTGTTTTGAGGGTTTTTATCATGAAGAGATGTTGAATTTTATCAAATGCTTTTTAGCATCAATTGAAATGATCATATAGTTTTATCCTTCATTCTGTTGATATTATGTGTCACATTGATTGATTTACACATGTTGAATTATCTTTGCATCACTTTGATAAATCCCACGTGATCATGAATAATGATCTTTTTAATATACTGTTCAATTCGGTTTGTTTGTATTTTGTTGAGGATTTTTGCATCAATATTCATCAGAGATATTGGCCATAGGTTTTTTTTTTTTTTGATGTGTCTTTGTCTGATTTTTGTATCAGGTTAATACTGGCTGCATAGAATGAGTTTGGAAGTTTTCCCTCCTCCGCTACTTTTCAGAATAGTTTGAGTAGGATTGGTATCAGTTCTTGAAATGTTTCGTAGAATTCAGTAGTTAAGCCATCAGTTCGTGGACTTTACTGAGTCTGATGATTAATACTGAACGTCAACTTGATTGGATTGAAGAATGCAAAGTATTGTTCCTGGGTGTGTCTGTGAGGGTGTTGCCAAAGGAGATTAACATGTGAGTCAGTGGACTGGGAGAGGCAGACCCAACCTCAGTTTGGGTGGGCACCATTTAATCAGCTGCCAGCATGGCTAGGATAATAGGAAGAAGAGGAACGTGGAAGAACTAGACTTGCTCAGTCTTCTGGCCTCCATCTTTCCCCCGTGCTGGATGTTTTCTGCCCTCAAACATCAGTCTCCAAGTTCTTCAGCTTTTGGTCTTTTGGACTTAAACCAGTGATTTGCCAGAGGCACTCAGGCCTTCAACCACAGACTGAAAGCTTCACTGACAGCTTCCCTACTTTCGAGGTTTTGGGACTCAGACTCAGACTGGCTTCCTTGCTCCTCAGCTTGCAGACAGCCTATTATGGGACTTTACCTTGTGATCGTGTGAGTTAATACTCCTTAAGGAACTCCCCTTTATGTATACATCTATCCTATTAGTACTGTTCCTAATACACTGAGAGCCCTAATACACTGAGAGAATTTTTATTATGGCTTTGATCTTGTTACTTGTTATTGGTCTATTCAGGTTTTGGTTTTCTTCAGGGTTCAATCTTGTAGGTAATATGTATCTAGAAATTTTCCCATTTCTTCTAGATTTTTCAATTTATTGGCATATAGTTGCTCATAGTAGCTACTAGTAATCCTTTAAATTTCTGCAGTATCAGTTGTAATGTCTCCTTTTTAAAATTCTGATTTTATTTATTCGGATCTTCACTCTTTTTTTCTTAGTGTGGCTAAAGGTTATATGCTGAGTCTCACCGGAAGCCAGTAAGTTTCAGAAGTTCATCAAGGCCCTCAATATAGTAACTGGGTATTGCTGCTGGTTATTCAAGGCCCATGGGCTCTTTAGTTAGGGGGTGATAAATGCTGGCTGGACTGTGTCCTTTCCTTCAAGGCAGCTGTTTCCCTTCTGGCCCAGGGTGTGTCTAGAAATGTCATCTGGGAGCTGGAGCCTGGATCAGGGTCCTCTTGACTCTCACAAGTACCCTATCCTATTGTGGCTAAGCTGGTATCCAAGATGCAAGACAACATCCTCCCCACTCTTCCCTCTCCTCTATTCACAAGAAGGAAGGGGTCTTTTTTGCAGCCACGAGCTGTGCAGCCTGGAGTTAGGGTAGGGGTGATGCCAGCACTCTCTCGGCTGCTCCAGCTAGTTTCTCAGTATTTCATATGCCCACCAGTTTACTGCCTCTGGGTTTTGCTCGCCCCTAATACTCACCTATGAACTGTAGTCCTTATGGCCTTGACTGCTTTTCAAATTTACTTAAAGACCAAGAGCACTTTGGCCCTCAGTGATGAGGTTTGTGGGCACTCAAGTTCAGACCACCGGTATCTGATTTTCTTCTGGCCAGCACTGGTTTAAATGTTCCCTCTCTCAGTGAGCCTCAGCTGAGTTTGGTCTGCTTTTCCTTTCTGCTCCAACAGAACAGCCCTTAGTTTATTTCCCCATATTCTTTCTCTCATCGTTTCCAGAGAAGTTCTCCAGACCACACTGCCACTGTTGGGGGCAGGCAAGGAGTGGCGTTGGCGGTTCTGAATGTTTTTTTTCTATCTCTTCTGTGTCTCAGCAATGTAAAGTTAAAATGGTTCTGTGAGTGCTCACCGGAGTTTTGGTTCTTATGAAGGTGTTTTTCTGTGTAGCTCATTAACTTGTTAACTTGTTGTCCTTGCAGGCAGGGGGTGGGGGGCACAATCGGGGGAGCTTTCTGTTCGGACATCTTGTTCCTCTTCCACCTATGTCAGTGTGTGCTTTTCCCAAGAATCCCTCATAAGTTCAAATTTTTGATTTTCCTTTACATGCTTTAATTTGCAGTGATAGAGATGTAATTGATATACCAAAATTTACAATGTGTGTACTTCATGTTTTTCTAAAATTATTTATTACAAATTACCTCAATGATGCCTACACTAAAATGGGCATAATTATAAATATTGTCAATGTTCTCTATACCAGAAAAGAAAGAAATAAATATTTATGAAAGGTTAATGATGTTAGTAAATCAATTGTTTTATTTGGAAATGTTACTGAAATATTTTTTATTTAGAACTTCTTATAACCATCAAATTATAAATGTATAAATTTTCTTTTTATTTGTCTTGTTTCTTCTTCTCTTAACTTTCTCTTCCTTTCATTAAGACCATTAGTACAGTGCCTGCAACGTGATTAGCACTCTGGCCTAGGCATTCTCTGCCCTTGATTTGCTCATATTAGCAGGACGGACAAATGTATAATATAATGTAGAGGTACACAGGACTCCACTAAAGCATAATTACAAAGGAATCAAATTATAAACCTATCAAATATATTTCCTTTGTTTTTACATATAAAGACACAAGGAGCATGAATAATATTACTATAATGGAGCTGGACAGACAAACAATATTTTATGCATGGAGAATGGTGTCTAGAACTAGGTATATATGCAAAGATCATAATCTTCATATGGAAATCGTGAAGATCAGATTGCTAAATTAGTGAAAAAATGTTATATTTCTATTCATTATCATAATAGGATCAGGAGAAATCATGGAGATTCAGGCTAATCACTGTGTTATTCACCTACTGAATCTTCTGCTTCTCGTTTTGCTCATTAGACATCTGTCTCCAGTCATTTACTAAATCTTGTCATTCCCAAAACTACATCCACACTGGCACATTTTGGTCAACTTCATGATATGTATACACCATAATGTTATTGGCTATGTAAAAGGAGAAACAGTCTGTATATATCATATAACATTTAAGTATTTGGTAATACCTAATGAATTTAATCTTTTTCTGAACACTGAAGTGAAACTGAAGAAAGGAGTATTTTATTAAAAGGAGATATCAAGCATTGGCATTACAGAGTCCTGAATTCACATCCAGGCTTTTTCACTTTCCACTTTGGTAAATTTTTAAATGGAAAGATTGTTTTTCATTTTATTTTTTCTTTTATTTCAATAGCTTTAAGGGTACATGTAGTTTGGGCTACAGGGATGAATTGTAAAGTCTAGGCTTTTAGTGTAACCATCACCCTAATAGTGTACATTGTACTGAATAGGCTATTTTTCATTTCTTACCCCTGTCCCATCCTCCTGCCTTCTGAGTTTTCCAGTGTCCCTTATACCACTCTGTATGCCATTTCGTACTCATAGCTTAAGTCCCAATTATAAATGAGGACATGCATTATTTGGTTTTCTGTTCCTGAGTTGCTCTGCTTAAGATAATGGCCTCCAATTCCACCAAGTTACTGCAAAATACATTTTTTTTTTATTTTTTTATGGCTGACTACTATCCCATTTCAAGAAATTTTCCTTATATTCTCATCAACTGGTAGGCACTAAAGTTGATTACATATCTTCGCAATTGTAAATTGTGCTGCCATAAACATGTGTATGGAGGTTTTTTTTTTAATATAGCAATTTATTTTCCTTTGTGCAGATAGCCAGTAGTGGGATTGCTGGATCAAATGGTGGATCTACTTATAGACCTTTGAGAAAGCTCGATGTTGTTTTCTACAGTGGTTGTAATAATTTATTTTTTCACCAGGAGTGTATAAGTGTTCCCTTTTCATGATATTGTGCCAACATCTAGTGTTTTGTGACTTTTTAATAAGGGACACTCTGTCTAGGATAAGGTGGTATCTCATTGTGGTTTTAATTTACATTTCTTTATAATTGTAATTACATTTTCTTTATAGAATTAAGAAACCAACTCACACAGTTGTTGAGAGTATTACGTTAGATATTATATGTAATTTCTAATACTGACATGAAAAGTGAGTGAATTAAAAACTGTGTAATGCCAAATACATTGTATGACACATACTATGTGTCCAATGAATTTTATCTTCCTTTATCTCTTGAAATGTTTTGGAAATAAAAACTATCAATTTTAAAAATAAGAAAAACACTGAATGATGTATTTAGTTCATCATCCTCTTTTTATCATATAGGCAGTATATCTCCATTGTCTGTGTGTGATCTTTGGTATTATTTGAATTTATAACCTGCTTAAGTTAAACAATACATTTAAACATATTGAAAATATCTAAGAACCTGAACGTCTTTTTTGGTGTTGGTCCTAAAGCTTAATGCTGGTCCTAAAACTTAATGACAGATTTGTCACAAAAATATTTGTACATTAAATACCAACATCTTAATAATTTAAATTAAGCCTAAAAAATGAATTTTTTTCCTTATTTATTTATTTATTTATTTTAGACAGAGTCTAGTTCTTGTTGCCCAGGCTGAAGTGCAGTAGCGTGATCTCAGCTCACCACAACCTCCGCCTCCCAGGTTTAAGCTATTCTCCTGCCTCAGCCTCCTGAGTAGCTGGGATTACAGGTGCCTGCTACCACGCCTGGCTGACTTTATACATTAGAAAATTGAGGCTTAATCATTCCAAATGATCTGGCTAATAAGCTGAGGACTTCAAGTTTGGAATAAGGCAGTATAAAAGAGCTTAATTGAAAAATTACTGTACCTTTGTTTTGCCAAGGCAGGTAAATTAAATTTGGACCTTATATGTAGAAGAAAAATAAGTAACCAGTTCTGTAGACAAACACGTGAATGTGGTTCTATTTACACTGTGATTTATTTATTCTACAATATCCCAATCTTGTTTTCAAGACCTGCCATGATTTTATAAAACCAACTTGGAAATAATCATATTCTTTTTCTGTTCATTTTATGTATTAAATGATTTGCAGCATAGAGTCATTAAATCATTTAGAAGTATTTACTGTATACTTTAAATGAAATACTGAGAGAAAATCCCCTCCTCCATGAGAGCATTGTGCTACTTGAAGTGGTCTACATGAAGTGGTGCTAATTAAACATCTGGCATCCTACCTCACTTAACTCTTTTCCCTTATCCAAACAACGTTTTGTAAAGGGAACTGAGTACTTTAAAAGATTGATGAGTAAAAGAAACACCCCAAAACTTGAACATTTCAGTATAATGCAACTTCACTATAAACTTAAAGTTATCATCATTAATCAGGTTAATTTGCAAGGTTTTACCCTTTCTCTTGCAAAAATAAAAATACAGTTCAAATACAGCAATATATCATTAAGCTGATATTGCCTTTGTAAGAAGCAAACGTTATCTATGAAACAATAAATTATGGTATTTCTTTTAGGAATCCATAATATAATAAATAGTACCCTATGAGGTTACTTATCCATGTATATGTGCATATATTTAACATATACACATGATGAGCACAGAGATACTATAAACTATTTAACCACTGAGTATTATGACCAAAAAATGCATGACTATGATTGAGCACATGAAAGATGTTTATAGACTGTGACAAAATTATTTTATATAGAATCATTATCTCTAGAATAATGACATGGTGCTGAAAATTAAGTTTCCCTTGGATTTATTTTCTGATGTGGGATTTTAAATTAGCTAATTAATGAGATCTCTTAATGATGAGTTCTGAACCAAATGAATATAGACAAAAGAGTCTAGAATAGGGGATTAAACACAGAGATGCACATGCCCTATCTTTGTATGAAAGAGCATAAGGCATCCCATTGGCCTTTATCCTGTACGGCACAGAATTTGAAAAGTCAAGTGTGGAGTGTATTTCAGCACTCAGTGGCACCTAGGGAGGATATTTTTGTGTAGGGCAAATAGCAGAGTCATATGCAGCTGCCTGCTTTGTCCCGAGGCCAACGTGGGCTTTCTAGTACTCCCTAACTCTTGATAAACTTCTAGTATTGAGTTCTACTACTAAACCTATCACAAAGAGGAGAGTTAGGAAAATCCAAGCTTTTCCCATAGTATGAAGAAGTCAGTCTCACTGATAGCAAAAGTGGGAATAATAACATGTGTTGCTTTCAGAAAGCAGGCCCGTATAAATGCAACGCAGAAAGAGTCTGAACCCAAGATGTCATGCGTTTCAGGATCACTCCATATAAGCACCTTTCAATTATGGAGAAAAAAATTAGGATGTAGAGAAAAATCAAAGCAGGTAATAATTTTCTAATATTTCCCCTAAAGACGGACGCAACTAATCATCCCACTCTGGAGAGAAAAATCATAGCAGGTAATAATTTTCTAATATTTCCCCTAAAGACGGACGCAACTAATCATCCCACTCTGGAAAGAAAAATAAAAAAGATGCATAAGCATTTATCTTCCTTGTTAAAAGGCACACAGATATAGAAAATTAGTTAAGATTTGCTCAAAAAAGAACATATTTTAAGTAAATAATATGTCCTTTAATTAAACAGCAAAATCATAATCAGTGCCAAATACAGATATTAGTTTTACCAGTAAAAACAAAAACAAAAACAAAACACAATGCAGAAACGTCTCTTTAAGTTTATCTTTACTGGTAAAATAATTTTACTACAAGGAGAATGATCTTTCATTGGTACACTTAACAATCATAAATTCTTTCTAAAAATTCATTACAAAATG
Source organism: Pan paniscus (assembly GCF_029289425.2). Lineage (NCBI taxonomy): Eukaryota > Metazoa > Chordata > Mammalia > Primates > Hominidae > Pan > Pan paniscus. The sequence continues at coordinate 43,875,216 of NC_073264.2, read as the reverse complement.
CAAACCCATTATTCTGGCATTCATTCAATAGATGTTTATTGTGCACAAATGCTGCACTGTGCTTTGTGCTAAACTCAGGCAATTCAGAGATATAATTTACAGTCATTCTCTTCAAAGAGCTTATATTTGAAGATGAGAAGACAGACACATTGATAATTACCAGAGAACATCTTACTTGCTTTGATGGAAATAAATCAAAGTGTATAGGGTAATATAAGCGGAGCACCCAACAGAGACATGATAGTTCAGGTGGGTTTCCAGAAGAGATGATAGCTATGATGAATTGTGAAGAGTAAATGGAAATTAGCCAGGCAAAGTAAAAAGATTTACACAAAAAGCTAGCATGAATACATGCACCTTGAGACAGCAGAGGGCCTGATAATATATAAACATGTATTTCTGGATACTTCAAGGTAAAGTGGGAAAGGGTCAGTGATGAAGGATAAAGGTCAAGAGAGTGGAGTAGGATTATAAAGGTTCATTAGTTTTCTGTTGCTGCTGTAACAAATTATCCCAAATTTCACAGTGTAGACAACACAAATTTATTATCTCACAGTTCGGTAGGTCAGAAGTCTGGATTGGCTTGATTGGCTTCTCTGTTCTGGGTTTCATAAGGCCATCACCAAGGTTTTAGTCATCTGGGCTCTTATCAAGAAGCTCTGGGAAGAATCTGCTTCTAAGCTCATACTGGCTTCTTGGCAGAATCCAGTTTATTGTGGTTGTAGGACTGAGGTCCTATTTCCTTCCACCTTTTTTTCTATATTGTTGCTGCATTCCTTCTCCTGCTTTCCATGAACATTCCTGCAGCCAGGGATGATTGTGTTCCTTTCATGCCTTGAGTTTCTCTGACTTTCTCTGCTACCAAATCTCTAGGACTGACTCCATTTACATCTCTCCTCTGACTTCCTCTTCATTTTTTAAGGGCATGTGTGATTACACTGGGCCTATCATGATAAGCCAGGATAGTTTCCCTATTTTAAGATCAGTTGAATGGCAATCTAGTCCCTCCCCAGCAGTACCTAAGTTAGTGTTTAATTAAACAGACAAGATCTTAAGAGGTTATCTTTAAATTGTTACTGTGACAGAGTTTTTATGTGAATTTTTTTAAATCAACTTTTTATTGTGAAGCATAATTGTTTGAGAACACAATTCTATGCATAGAAGTGACAGAATTATTACACATTTTAGAAAGATCACACTAATAGCAGTGTATAGCTTGAAAGATTAGGGGAATCTGGATGGCTTCAGAGAGGGAAATTAAAATATTCATTTAGTAATTAAGTTTAGAGATAAGTAAACAATAAGGGCAATAAGACAGTAAGATTGAGGAGGATTCAGAGGTAATAGAGCTGAATGACACTAAGGAAGTAAAATCTGTTATACTTTGCTCTTGATTGGCTATAAGAATAAATAGACTCAAGGACGACTTCCATCTCTGGTTTATGCAACTAGATCAATAGGATTGACATTTAACCAAGAGAGAATATATTGAGAAGAAGAACAGACTTGAGTAAGTAAATATTGTATTAGGTTTAGTGAAAATTTTTGTTTAGAAGTGTTGATTTTTGTGGAATAAGCAAACTTCTAATCAGTTATTAGATGTAATTAGGTTTGAACATAGAAAGTAAATTTAGATGGCTTGGAGATTGTTGAACAATCATTGATTGGTACTTCAGAAGAAGCACAACCATTGAGAATATAATTTAAAATTAGAATTTTCTGAAACATTAGCAGTGGGAAAAGAGGAAATGAGTCAGAGGAAGAATGGACATAATAGAGAACAGGAAATTAAAAACAGGAGAGTAGTTAATAAAGTATGGTATAGTTTGGGGATATAGGAAATACTAGTCATTATATTTATGTTAACACACAAAATGATCAAGAATAATTTAAAACAGATATGTTGAGAATAGAACACTTAATCATCTATTTGTGTTGATAAGAAGGAGGTTATATGAACATATATGTCCATATATCCACAAGATACTTAACTCTGTATGTTGAGTTCTTTTCATTTTCCTTATTTGTTTCAATTTAAAACAAAACATAAGCACTTGCATTAATTTCAAAATGTTGCAAAACAAAGGGGATATATGCATGTCCCAATGACGCAATTCTCTATAGAAGGTACTCATATATTTAAAGAATATTTGATAATATGAGACACGTTCATGAGCTATGCTCATAAACACCATAGGTACAAGACATTTTAGAGTATAATATGAACTCTGTGAGACACATACAGCAAAAAGATAAACATCAAAATGTTTTTAAATTTATATTAATTTTTATTCTTAAAATGTATTATTTTAAAAAATAAAAATAATGACTAATTTTTTCCCAAAAGTGAGGAAAAATGTTTTTAATAAAAGGTAATAGGTGAAAAGAGAGAGAAATTAATGGTATAAGGATCCTGACAAAATAGGAGGAGATGGGATTCAGACGACAACTGCAGTTATTGCCATTCCACAGCAGTAACATCTGCTCTACTAAAACTGGAAGGAAGGCTATAAGGATGATTGATGATGCCGATAAGTTTGTAGGTGGAAGGCCTGGAAGCCATTATGTTCTCTATTAAGTAGGACTCAAGGTATTCTGCTGAGTGTAATGCAGAAAGTGGCCAGGGCAAGGGCTTTAAGAATATACCATAATGTTTAGAAATAGCTATTATGTGAGATGGGTGAAATAAGTGATTAGAGAAAGAGCACTAACTGTCCTCTTAAGGTTTTATAAGATATCAAGAACCATTATAAAGTGATAGTAATTAAGACAGTTTGAAATGGTAAAAAAAAAAAAGCCAAAGGTGGTACATACATAAAAGAGAGACCAGAGGCAAACCCAGACACATAAACACCATACATGAAAAAGGTGTCACTGTAAAATCCTTTCGATAAATATTATTTGCACAAGTAGTTACCTATAGTTTAAAAATAAAATTGTGTGAATTCTAGATATATTAAAGATTTAAATTTGAGAGAAAAACTGTAAAGAATGTTTAAGTTACTATAGAATATCTTCCTAATTTTTGATAGAAAATGATTTATTAATTTAATCGAAATGCAGCTAAAAATGTAGAAATAATAGAGTCTTACTCAATAGAAATCTAAGTCCTATGTAAGCAGAATAGGAATTTCAAACATTTAGTATGTCTTGACTATCATATATGCCTATGTAATAAAGTATAGAATATTTACATCACAGCAGAACGCCCCCTTGGGCTCCTTGCTTACCAATTTTTGCTAACCAGTCTGACTAGCAATTTCTTATCTCAGTCACTCTCAACGAGTTTGGTGTTTCCCTGGACTTAACGTAAATTGAATTGTAGATTATGTAACCATTTGTATTTGGCTTATTTTGTAGCAGCAGCTTATTTATTTATTTTTTATCTCTGGCTAATATCACATTGTACAAACACATCACAATTTGTTAATTCATTCCTTGAACATTTTTCTGCAAGTCTTGGTGAATAAAAAGCTCTACTTTTCTTGGGTAAATGACTGGAAATAGAACTATTGAGTCAATGGATACATTTTTGTATGTTTACTAGATAATGTTAAACAGTTTTCCAAAGTGTATAAAAAGTTAACGTCCCACTGACAATATAAGAAAGATTCTTGCCAAAACCTGGTATTATTTGCTTTAAATTTTAGCCCTTCTGGTTAGCTTATAACTGTTTTCATTTGTTTTAAATTTGCATTTATCTTACAGCATTGTTGACTTGAACATTATGTGATTATTTGATATTCTTTTTGCTATGTATTTTTATAAGATCTATGCAAACTATTTTTATACGGATTTGTTTGTGTTCTGTATATAATATGATACTAGATTCTTAAATGATACGCATATTGAAAGTATGTAGATTGTCTTTTTATTTTCTTAGCAGTACTGTCCATTTCCCCAGTAGATCTTTTAACAATTTATCATGGTTATTGATCCCTATCTGATAATCTCTAAATTAGGATAATTGCTAAATGTCCTTCTATGGACTCTTTTATTAAATGTAATGTATGTTTTTTTGTTTTCCTCATGTCACTAATTTGGGGGCATTGAATATTAACTGCTTCACTGAACATATTTTATGTGTTGTAATTCTTCTCAAGTTGTGTTGGGCTTTTTCCAGAATGTGAAGAATAGTTATACTTTCCATGTCATCCTTTCAACGTCTTCTCATAGCATAGAGTTAGTCAAAGTTTAAGTTTTTATTTCTATTATGAATATTATGAGAGGTAAATATCTTTGCTTCTTGCTTATTTGTTAAGAAATCTTATCCTATTTAGCTTTGATTAACAGCAATTTGCTAGATTTTTTTTTAGGACTTCAAATATATATATGTACATTCTAAATAGTTGCTTATAGGAAAAGAATGTTATTTTTAGTAGTTCATACTGTTCAGTTTGTCCCTGGTTCTTTTCATACTTCATGTATAACCTGTACTCTGAATATTCTACTGGAAATGCAATGCAGTGTTATGTCTGTTCAGCCTAACTGACACACTAATGACTGGAGTTAGTTTTCTATATATGCAAAGATTAATGGCTCCCATTGGCACTCAAAAGTGGCATACTCATCAACAAATACAAAATAAATATGACAGGTCTCTATCCTAGGCATTACCTGACAGGAGGAAGAGAGAGTAATATTCATTAAAAGATCACATTCTTGTGCAATGCATTATTAAAAGTCTTTTGTTATTCATCAACTAATTCTGTTCCTTGCAAGAAAAATGTCAGACATGCTTTCTAGTCATTTTATATAAAAAGAGAAAAAGTGGTTAATAGCAAGTAAATTCCACTAAGGTGCATAAGTATTTGGTAGTAAAGCTAGAGATGGGTTGGCTAATAATTCAAGATTCTTCTTAGCCTTGGTTTCAACAAGCTAACTTGGAGACACACTTGTCAATGAGATGCTTATCATAGGTGATGCAACTGAAATCTTTCTGGAAGATCAAGAAGAGTAGACATTAAAATCTAATATACTATCCGGTGTATCTGTACCAGAAGTCTGAACTTTCCCATTATCACATGTAAGCTATAAGCAGTGGTGCCTTAAAGGGAGATACAAGAGATGCTCTAATTTTGCCAGATCAGCTCATTTTGCCACATTAAAAGTTGAGAAGAACAAGAGACTCTGGCATTATTTCAAACCTGCCCTTCCTCAGTACTTCTGGAAAGAATCACATAGTTTCTTATCTACCCACCTGAGGTCTCATTAGGCTATTCAGGATATCCAGTACAAAAAGGCTTTAAAAGTAAACCTAAAAGTATAAATGACGCCTAACTAAATGATTAGTTTTCTGAAACATCCATCATGGGGTGGTACATGTACATTTTGATATTTGTTGCTATTAATATTTTAATATAACAAGTGTGACAAGCTAAAAGGAAAGCCATTTTTAAATATTATAAGTTTTCATATTCTTCGTGTTTATTAATTTCCATTACTTGTTTCTTATTATCAGAATTATAAGAAATATAGGTTTTTGTTTTTATATCAGGGATTGCATGGAAGCTATCACTAATATAATGTTTCCACATGTTTACATAACTAAAAACCTCTCGACAGTGGTTTTGCTTGTATTCTTCCAAATTTTGCTAGACTGCACTCTTAATCTAGTCATTAAAATGTGACCTTTAGGAATACTTATTTTATAACTGATGACAATTACTGTACTAAAGCTCAAAATACAAGCTATACAAGTTATATATATATATATATCCACACTAATAGATACTAGTATTATATATAATACATATATATTTATTGGTAGTTATATATGTATATGAGTACATATACATATATATGCCTATATACGTATATACATATATACATATAGCTACTAATTAGTTTATTAGAGCTTTTCAATCTTTCCGTGGTGGTATAGCATGTGATAATTTATACATACTTGCTGTGCTTAAGAACTATGATCTCTCCTGGCACTTTTCATTTTTAAAACTATTTTAAATGAGAGTCATTTTATTCTTTATGAACACTCTTTCAAAACAGAAGATTTCCAGGAAGGACATTACACATTAACCAATCACTGCAAAACAAAAACAAAACAAAATAATAATAACAACATCAATAAAAATGAGATCTGTTTACTTCTTCTCACCTCCTTCCTATCTCTCCTGACAGAGGAGAAATCCTAATATCATGGTCGCCACTTTAATATGCAGGGATGTAGTGGGGTCAATGAATATTAAAAGTTCATGTAAATATATTTGTCTTTCAGTTGTCTTTTATCTAAATGGCTTGTTGTTCTTTTTTCTTTTCACCTGTCCTTCCTCCTGCCCATCTGCCCACTTATGAGTTGATCTTCAACATTTCACAATGTTATTCCAAGTCATGCTGTGATTTAAATTGTGCTCATGAGGAGTGTATGGTGCCACTTGACTGTGAGCCCAAGTTGTCTGGACTAATCTGGCATACAGTACTGGTGTATCAGTCACTGAAGCACCTTTTGTTGTTCTTATCCTTTGTGTGTAGTGTAGAGATCTTATAGGAAAATAATTGGTCAACACATTTGGGGAGTTTTTTAATAGAAAACAATCACCCGACTTTTTCAGATTTTCCTCCTCAAGTTCACAAATGGATACCTCTGTTGGCAAAAAATACCCACATGCTTGCTTTTCTAGAAAATCTAAAAATTTTAAAAATTTGCTGTTATACTGGATTTCAATCTAGATTAGGCTTGAAGTTGGCAATGAATATGCCAATGTGCAAAAAAATTTGTAGTAGGCAGGGCAAGACACAGATATCCCTGTGTACTTTTACTAAATATGATGCAAATTCTACTAACAGACTTATCATATTAATATAATCTCAGAACACATAAACATATGAATATAATCTCAGAACATATAAACAAGGCATTGCACTTGGCAGCAAAATTGTGTGCTTATTTACCCCATTACAAAATGCATTCCAGATCACGTAGTGAAGCATGATGAAAATAATGCCTAAGTGTCATGTGGTGGGTTTCGCACACTAAAATTGTGTATACAACTACAGTGGGTATTTTTAATGAATGAGTAATGAAGTTCTTCTACATGCCTATATCATCTCCTCCAATAAACAGGAAAAATAAAAGTCTTTGTGAAAATATAATTTTTAAAGCAAGGAATAAACAGAAAAGTGAAAAAACACAATGTTTCTAACATATTATAGGTGTAAAAATAGAGTTAAAATAATAGCTTTAAGGAAAAAGAATGCTTTGCAGTTAAAATAGCAAGAATTGCAATGTAAATAAAAAATTAAGAATGACTCCACGCTAGAATTAGAAGTTAGAAAGAATTTCTTTAGGGTACTTATTTAGTCTTTGAGGCTAGTCACTTTTATCTCACATCACTCGTCTAAGTCTAGCAGTACCGAAATATTTTTTACACAATGTCCATGTTTAAACAGAGCTAGCAATGAGTATCTCTCTTTTTTTGCTGTATAACCTCTACTTTACTGATTTTAAAGATCAGGATAAGAAAGAGTGGTTATTTTTCCAATTATTTTAGGTCATGGTGGAGTCCTCGTGATTAGAGAAATTTAAAGGAGAGAAAAGAGAATATATTGAGTGAAAATTTTGAAGAAATCCCCAGAAGGGGATTACAATTAGGCAATCAGTGGCATCCATTCAACTGCATAGAAAGAAAACCAACAATAAACATAATTATAGGAATTTTCTTTTCTTTTCTTTTTTTTTTTTTTTTTTTGAGACGAAGTCTTGCACTGTCACCCAGGCTGGAGTGCAGTGGCACGATATTGGCTCACTGAAACCTCTGCCTTCCAGGTTCAAGCGATTCTCCTGCCTCAGCCTCCCAAGTAGCTGGGATTACAGGCGCCCACCACCACGTCCAGCTAATTTTTTGTATTTTTAGTAGAGATGGGGTTTCACTGTGTTGGCCAGGCTGGTCTCGAATGCCTGACCTCATGATCCACCTGCCTCAGCCTCCCAAAGTGCTGGGATTACAGGCGTGAGCCACCGCGCCTGGCTGGAATTTTCTTTTACTGCAACAACTACACTCATGTGTAAATAAAATGTAAACATATTTGAAATATACATATAAGGGACACATTTTCAATAAACATATAAGTGATTTTAACCTCTAGGCTTTATAAAGTGTTAAACATTATTTTATTTCCTAAATCATTCATGTAGCTGGAGACTAGCAAGATTCACACCCAGGTAAAGGTAGCCAGTTGTTCTAGCACTGGCATCGGCTCAGCTTTAAAAATGAAATGCCAGTTTGCATCCCAGTTACAATTATACCTTTATTGTATAACTCATATCAAAATTTACTTGGGCCTGATGGAGATAAGTGGGGGTAGTGTCAGTGGAAGATTATAATTCATATATGTTTTTGGTTCCTCCAGCCATTAAAACTGCTACAGGAACTACCACCTTAATCAGAATTTTATTATTATTATTATTATTATTATTATACTTTAAGTTTTAGGGTACATGTGCACAAAGTACAAGTTTGTTACATATGTATACATGTGCCATGTTGGTGTGCTGCACCCATTAACTTGTCATTTAGCGTTAGGTATATCTCCTAATGCTATCCCTCCCCCCTCCCCCCACCCCAAAACAGGCCCTGGTGTGTGATGATCCCTTCCTGTGTCCATGTGTTCTCATTGTTCAATTCCCACCTATGAGTGAGAACATGCGGTGTTTGGTTTTTTGTCCTTGTGATAGTTTGCTGAGAATGACGGTTTCCAGCTTCATCCATGTCCCTACAAAGGACATGAACTCACCATTTTTATGGCTGCATAGTATTCCATCATGAATATGTGCCACATTTTCTTAATCCAGTCTATCATTATATTTTGAAGTAATTCGCAATCAACTTAAAATGAAGTAAAAACTAACTTTTTTTTTCAAAATTAATACTCAATTAAGATCCAACTCAGAACTACGAGCTGACTCTCTTGAGACTGACTTATTTTTCTATTTTTCAAAGTGATCTAAAAAGAAGAATGAGGTTACTTACTGGGTTTAAAGATGATCAATTCTAGAGACTTAGGAAGGCAATAAAGAAAAAAGAAGTCTACTTGAAATAAAGAGAAAGATTCTAGCACTGATGTTTTATCAATGAGATTTTTTAGGTCCTCAAATTTCTTCTCTATATTTTGTCCCACATCTGTGTTATCTGAGAAGAAAGTCCATTCTTCTTCAACCCCTTGGCGTCCGTCACAATTACAAACCAAATGAGATCTATGCCAAAGGAGGACACCTCAACTCATGCTGACCCGGAACAACAATTAAAAACCCAAAGCTGCCTGCATTCCCCAGATGCTGCCATCCTCTACACCTTACTTCTACTCTTGTTTAATTCCTGACTGAACCTGAGTTCATTGCCTTGGGTTATAATTTTGCTATCTACTATGTGAAACAAAAGCCTAATGTCACATTTATTGTTGCCTGTGTGTAATTAATCAATATCTATAAATCAAATTCCTAGACGAAGACAGGGTCAAGGGGTACCTAGCATCTAGCAGAGAATGTTAGACGCCCAAAAAACTACTGCACCAAATAACTGCAATGAAGTAGGATGGATGGATGGATGGATGGATGGATGGAAGATGGATGGATGGATGGAAGAATGAAGGGAAGTAACAGAGAGAAGATGTATCTCCCTATACAAAGGAATGAAGGGATTTCATAGGGCTTTTGCTGGGAAGTAGATAGTAGAAACTATAAAAATTATTATTAAACAAGGCTAAATTGATAGTTTTCTTAATGTATAACTTCATTTAAGGTTTTTTAGTTCATATGATAAATAACTCTTACAGTATTTAAATATTGTTGTGTGCTATGTTTTTCAGAACTTACCTTTTAGCCTATTTATTAGTTCAACTCTTTCACATACAAAATTTAGGCAACTTAAGCATTGTTATCATTGAAAACTGTTTATAGGTGGAATTATCCATTTTAATTCACAACTGATTTATGTTAACTTTAGCAGGTCAACTAGCAGAATAGGGTGAGACTAGAATAATGATATGAAAAGAAAAAAGTTAAATGGAATACGTTAACAAATACACATACATACATATAAATATATATGATATATGTATTATATAATTTGAGATGTTTACATATAAAGATAAATGTAAGCACAATTCTGAGTTTATAAAATGTGAGTTTTGCTGCCTCTTTGCAAAGCAACCACACTGAAATCATATAGAAAATAGAAAAATCATGTTGTCAAAACTGATAAAGTTAGATTTTCGTCTATTATACTTTATGTTGTTTTCAATATTGTTTCTGTATTTTTTTGTTTTTCATCTAGATAACTTCCAGAGCCTTCAGCATTTTGTTCCTAAAATATTACTGAAGGCAACAACAAATCAAAAAAATGCTTTTGGGAGGCCTGGTAGTTCATCTTTCTGTTTTGTGTTTTGGGAAGGAGAAACGCTCACCAGGATAATTTTTAAGGATAATATAAAATATTTGTTCTTTGTGATTTTCTTCCATTGCTGGCTCATAGATACTAGTAAGTATATGGTATGGTAAATCCAATGATCTTAGTCACCCCTTTTATGATCACCCCCACAAAAAACTAGTAAAAGACTTTATGAGGGCATTATGTACTTCAGCATTTTAAAATAGATAAAACAGAAGAAGGAGGAGAAGGCGAAGAAAAAACAGCAAAATCACGTTTCCCAACCTTACACGTGTTTGTGTGTGACAGAACTGACTTTTTCTTTTTCTTTTTTGAGATGGAGTCTCGCTCTGTTGCCCAGGCTGGAGAGCAGTGGCCCGATCTCGGCTCACTGCAAGTTCCACCTCCCGGGTTTGTGCCATTCTCCTGCCTCAGCCTCCCGAGTAGCTGGGACTACAGGCGCCCGCCACTGCGCCCAGCTAATTTTTTGTATTTTTAGTAGAGATGGGTTTCCACCGTGTTAGCCAGGATGGTCTCGATCTCCTGACCTTGTGATCTGCCCGCCTCGGCCTCCCAAAGTTCTGGGATTACAGGTGCGAGCCACCGCGCCCGGCCAGAACTGACTTTTTTTGACATCACAGAAACTATAATGTCTGAATTCAGTTTGACAGTTGATTTTCCCCAGGCATTCTACTTTTGCTTTCATCATATAGCATAAAGAAATGACAGCATAAATAAATCACAGCATTCAGCAACAAGTAAATGAAAAAAAAAGACTTGTAATAAAAATTTAAACAGAAACTGTCAAACAATTATTTGCAGTTGTATTTTTCTCAGTTTGACATGAATCAAAGTGTAAACATATTTTTTCCTTTAATTTTGACTTCACGTTTGCTCGGATGGCAGTTCTGATTTTGAAATCTAAATGAATATGCCTCCTTTGTTTTCAACTTTAAATCTGTTAGATGAGATAGTGATAGAGATAGAGAGAGATAGATAGAGGTAGAGATAGAGAGATGAAACAGATAGAGATAGAGACAGAGACAGAGATAGGGAAATGGTAAAGGTGGAGGCAGAACTTTCTCTGCTAAAGGATCTTTGACAACTCACATAAATGATTGACATTACATGGTTCTACATTTTATTATTTTAGTGAAGAAGATAATTCGGGAAAGTACAAATTTTGGAAATGATTTTTGACGTTGTGGAATTCTATCTTTTCACTTTACTGCAAACAGTAAAGGAAAAGTGAATTGGAATAAAAAATATTATTTTTCTAAGACTGTGAAGACGTTAAAACTAGTGTTATGTTAATACCAGAGAATTCCTAGCAGTCCAGATCAAATAACACATATCATTTGCACATATTTTATCAAGCAATGGAAAAATGGTCAATTAATTATTATTCAACTATTAAATAGTGAAAACAAATCAATTTACATTAAAATTATCTTTTCAGATTTTACATATAGCTGATGTCAATGTCAGGAATATCTTTAAATGTTAAACATCTCAAACATCTAAAAATGGCCAATGTAATTTAGGATGAATAAATATAACAATTTTAAAATATGAATCTTAATGAAATAAAAGTATACATATATAGATGTTCAACTATATTTTTTCATTTTTCCTTTGGATTATTGTATAGCTCCTTTGCAACTATGTTTTACATTGCTTCCTAAACATGTATTTTTTAATGGTACTCAGAATATGCCTATATGCTTACTTGAGTGTAGACCTACTCCAACTACGTGGTTTACACCATATTTTACTGTATAATTGAGAGAGAAGACACTAAATTTTCTTAGATGAAATCTAGTAGAGAAACAATGAAAGGTGATGTGAAAAAGAGAGAAGCCAGTAGGAAGAAGGGCATTTGAAACATAATGTGGAATAGCATTAACAGTTAAATTATTGAAGACAAAATACACAGAAATTTTTAAGCATGAGAGGTGAGTTAAAAGCTAGATTTAAAATAATGAAAATCCTTAAAGAATAAACGAAGCTTGCAACATGGCCACCACAAAATTATCTTTCATGGGGATCACTGGAGAGTCAAATAGTTAAATAAAATCGTTAGAATGCCAGTTAAGAAGTAATTTTTTAACTGGCTGCTTTTAACACATTCCCCCTTTAAGCTTCCTTGCTTCTTTGTCCTTATTTTTTCAATATTGTCTGGAAATTTCACCATTATCATTTCAATTGCTTTCTCTAACTCTAATATTTTTTACCTTTCTAAATGGAATGGTATTTGCAGTAACGTATCATTTTTAAATTATAGTAGAAAACGTGGGTTTGTCAGAATCTTACAATGACTTTATACTTGTTTACTGTGTGTTATACACAGCAATTAATTTTGATTATAGAAAATATTAACATTCCTTTACCTAGAGAACACACAGACAATAATTAGTGAATATATTAACAAATAAATTAACATCAAAATACTTTTAGCAATATTTCTTTTAAAAATAATTATTAGAATTCCTTAAAATTTAAATAATTGTTGTTAGAAATCAGATGATTTTCTTTTCCTTACTCTACAATCTTCTATAAGGTAAATATTAAATTTTAATGAAAAGACATGGAGACTATAAAGGCTGTTTAAAATCACAAGTGTTTTAAACTCTCTATTGACATATAATTTATATTGTGTAGTTCTCATAGCTAAATATTATTTTATGCTAACATTTCATATAATATGATTTTGAACACCAAACCAGTAAATTATGCTTTATTTGGTAAAATTCTCCATTTTTCTATGTTAAACATATACTTTCATAATTCTGATCAATTTTCTTCTGAAAGTCAAGTACAGTATGTAAGGTAATAGTGAATTTATTAATGTTACTCAAGTTTAGTTATTATTGGGCTATGTCAAGATTTTACTCTACGTTAAGAACCAAACTTACAAATTTTCAAACCTTCTCATATATCTAATCTAAACTTGATCTTTCTTTAAGTTTTCTTGTGGTTTAATCACTAATAAGAAAACTGATCAGACAATAACATCTGGAAATTTCCAACGGTATAAATTTAAATGGAATTTAAGTTACACAAATATAATCTTATTGACCTCATGAAGTATTTTGATAATAAATTGGGGGAAAACTGCCTTTCTCCTTGACATCTTCTTTCTACACTTACTTTTACTTTACATTTTGTTGTACCTCTTTGTTTTCCCTTTTTCTTTCCTATCCACCTTCTTTTAATTTCCATTAATAATCTTGAAGGTCTCCCTAAAAACCAGGAAGAAAAAATCTGCCAAACCACAGAACTGTGTTATCTTATTTAATTATTTCTTTAGCATTTCTTAGGTAGGGGCAACATTGAAGGAATGGAGTCAGCAATAGTGTGCACATATTTTACTGCTGTTAAAAACTTTACATTTTAATATAACTTAAAGAGTATAATTGGATTGTTTTTAACTCAAAGGATAAATACTTGAAGGCATGTATACCTCATTCTCCATGATGTGCTTATTTCACATGGCATACCTGTATCAAAACATCTCATGTACTTCACAAATATATACACCTACTATATACCCACAAATATTAAAAATTTAAAAATCTCATTATTAAACATAAATTTGAACTTACTCTAGTTGTTTCTATAACTGCAGCATTTTGGAAACAATACTGAAAACCTGTATTTCCAATTGTTAAGAACATTGTTAGTGCTATTAGTTTCTGACAGTCTCCAATAATTGTTTCTCTGCTTTATGCCAAATACGGAACTGTCAGTGGCAGAATATTGTTTTATATGCATACATGAATGAAGTGCACACCACAAGACAGGTGACTCTAATAACGAAAAATCTTACACATCAATGAGTCCTACTAGAAACATTAATTTTGTTGCCTTTTATTTTAAAAATACTTTATAAGATTTGAAACAATATATTATTGGACAGAGGGCTGAAGGGTAGACAGTGCAAAGTAATAACGACCAAAAGATTGTGGGACAGTTTTTCTTGAAACTTTCATATTTATAGACTAACACATTTCATTTATTTAAACAATATCTATAATTAATCATTCTTCCTATTTCAGAGCCAATATGCTTGTTTAGGTCCTAATAATTGCTTATATAGACTTGTATACATTTACATGAACTGATGTCTCTTGTTTTAAATACCTACTTTTCAAGTGTGTGAAGAATTCTGCCTTATGTATACATGAAGTGTGTGGATCAGAAGTTCAGTGACAATGACTATTTGTAAAACCTCTCATAGAAAACATGTGCCAGTAAGACTATGGAGACACTGTAAAAATAATTATTTCCCCGAAACATTATGATGTTTTCAAAAAGATCAAGGAAAACACATAGTAAGAAAACACTATGCGTGGTTTTCAAAATTTTCTTGTACCAAAAATAAACTCATATCAGCTTCTTATACCATGTCAGAACAGGATCTAGTTTGAGGCACTAAGAGGAATCAGATATCAGTTTGAAAAGAGCCCCTATCAGAGCAACATGAATACTGCTAAAATTGAAGCAAGAGAAAACATCAAATTTATGGTGAAGCTTGAGTGGAATAATGGTAATATCATTGATGTTTTAGGAAAAGTTTATGGAAACAATGTTCCAAAGAAATTATCAGATTACAAATGGATAACTCATTTTAAGAAGGGATGAGACAATGCTAAAGATGAAGTCCCACAGGGGCAGACCATCCACATCAATTTGCAAAGAAAAAAAAATCATCTTGTTTGGCCCTCACTAAAGATGACTGACAATTAACAGCAGAAACAATAAACCATAGATACCATAGACATCTTAATTAGTTCAGCTTACACAATTCCAAATGAACAACTAAAATTGAGTAAACTTTTCACTCTATAAGTGCTAAAACTGTGGTGCCCAGATCAGCTGCAGAGCTTTCAATGGAAATTTTTAACAAGCGGATCAAGATCCTGAAGCATTTCTTTGAAAGATTGTAACAGGATATGAAACAAGGTTTTACCAGTACAATCATGAAGACAAAGCAATAGCTAACAAGAGGTGGAAGTGGTCCAGTCCAAGCAAAAGTGTACCAGTCAAGAGCAAAGGTCATGGCAACAGTTTTGGGGAATGCTTAAGGCATTTTGCTCGTTGACTTTCTGGAAGGCCAATAAATGATAATATTTGCTTACTATGAAAGTGTTTTGAGAAAGTTAGGAAAAGCTTTAGGAGAAAAATGCTCAAGACACCATCACCAGAGAATCCTGAACCACGACCATGCTCCTGCTCACTCCTCTCATCCAAGAAATGCAATTTTGTGAGAGTTTCCAGGGGAAATCATTAGGCCTCTACCATGTAGTCCTGATTTGGCTCCTTCTGACATTTTTTAGATTTTCTAATCTTAAAAAATCTGTAAAGGACACCCATTTTCTTTCAGTTAATAATATTAAAGTGCAGAATTTACATGGTTAAATTTTGAGGAACCTCAGTTCTTTAGAAATAGACTAAATGACTGGGATCCTGCCCTGCAAAAGTGTCTTTGTGGCAGGCCAGGTCTCACTAACGCAGGCCTCCGTAACAACTGTTTCAGCACCCACTGAGTGGGTAAGTTAAATATTAAAAGCTGATAGACCCAATGTCCTTATACAAAGGCTGGGATGTAACAAAAGCCCACCAAGGGTTTTGCCTTGGCCTTTCCTGGGTCTTAAAGCATGACAAAATGATGAAGGAATTCTTAACAGGACCCATTTAGGATTAAGCAAGTTTCATTGGGGGTCTGAAGAAACTCCCCAGGCCTCCAAAAACAAGTTCGCTGGGGGTCTGAAGGAACTCCCAAATCTTCGTGATTTAGCAGGAGACAAGATAAAGGTAATCACCCCAGCATCTGGATCCATTTAGATTAAGTAAATTTACTGAGGCTCCAGAGGAAGGTCTTCAAGACTCAGGCCTTTTCCCACATACTAGAAGAAGTTAATCACTTATGTCTTTAGATGAATGCACACTTACATGTAGAAACATAGCTTAGAAGGTATATAAGCTCTGGAAAACTGTAATTTTGAGTTGGTCTCGCGATAATTTCTAGGCCTTCTCCTTGTAACCAGTTGCAGAAAATAAAAACTCTTCCTCCCTAGTTCATCTGCATCTCGTTATTGGGCTGCAAGAAGTAGCAGCCCGACCTGTTTGATTTGGGAACATCTTGACCTTGATGGAACTTAGGCTGAGAAATAAAGTTTATGTTTTTTATTTTTATCTTTTAAATCCATCTTTCCACAAGCTTTCTGAGGACCCTCATAAAATATTTTTATAACACATTATAAAACATATATAAATATAAATTCACAAATATAAATGTCTCCATATATATAACTATGTCTAAGTTATATCTAAGTGTTATACACGCACAGACACACACACACAATAATATGAAGGAAAATATATAAACTTTTATTATAATTTCAACGTTTTGGCTACTCACATTATACCAATTCCACCTTTTATCATAGAAAATGAATATATTTCTCTGGTAATATGTTATTCTATTTAAAACTAAATCCAACTTGACATTTTTATACACAAACCTTTCAGGTATTTATGGGATGTGCTGATCTCATTATATCTGGGGCAGCTGCCACTGAACAGCAGCAAATGTATATGGAGCCCTGACTGCTAAGCAGGGAATTCTGCCAGTCTAAATGTACTGTACCTGATGTCCATAAGCCACCATCTGGACAGCAAGGGCATGGCTCCAGATTCTTGATATTGCAGACATTAATAGCCTTGTGAACTATAAAATTACTAGGCAGCAGAAAAAAATAGCCCATGGGAATAGGGGCAGGTGGCAACAATTTCCACCAAAGCATGCTTATGGAATAAGTCCCTATGTTCAAATAACTTCTGAATCTGAGCCAAGAACTGCCTCTTCCTTTTGCCAGCTAAACACTCGCTTTTCAGTCTCCTCACCTGCTTCATTCCCCCTGGGAGCTATACATGCAGTACTCACCAGCTGCCCAGCTGGAGATGGTTCTATTGTGACACAGAGAAAAGCTGGACTGAGAAAGCAGCAAATATGAACAACCAGGTAAGTCACTGCAGATGTAAATAGAGGCTTCTTTACCATGTGTTTATCTTTTACACTCTTCTAGAAAGTAATAAATGGATACAATGAATGTGAGCGAGAATTCTTTATGACAGAACTGATTTTTCAAGAGCTTTATTGTACACATTAAAAAATAAGCTGAAAGATAATTAAAATAATATAATTAACCTCTACATACAGTAAGCATTCATTAACTATATATAGTTGGTAAATACAAAGACTAACATTGATCAGTTTTTTTAAAGAGTGTTCGTGTCTCCTCCAGCTGCTAGATGTTTATTCCTTTGTCTTGTTTTCTCTTCCATTTTTAAAAGATTGCTTAAAAACCAAAACTCTTTCTTCTCAGCAGCTCTCTATGTTCTATGCTCTTGCTATGTCAAATGTAGTTCATGGATTAGCAGCAACAGCATCTACTACAAACTGTTTGGAAAATGCAAAATCTCTGGCCCAACCCTAGACCTACTAAATCAAAACCTGCATTTCAACAAGATGCCCATGTGATTCCTATGTATGTTAAGTGTTGATTAGTACTGTTCTGTGGCGGTGATTCTCAAGACTAGGTTCGTATTAGAATCGCCTGAGGAGTTTAAAAACTGCTAATGCCTAGGACACACTGGCAGATTCTGAATTTTTGTCTAGGAAAGTGCCTCGAAGTCAATATTTTTTTCAAAAGCCCCGCAGGTGGTTCTAACTCACATTTAAGAAGCAAAGTTACCAATGGATTCCTAAAATGTACTTTGAAAGGCTTAAATTTAAGCATATATTAGGAAATCTAGTTCATACAGAATTGTGAAAATAATGTCTTTACCTAGAGTATAATTAGAATAAGGAATTGATATTGGTGGAAGAAAATAGCTTTTGTAAACTACAGAAATATTGTATAAAAAGATAAGTTTAAGTCACTATAAATAGTGATACATATTAAAAATCAACCATGCTATAAGACCTGAATTCTGAGATATTCATATTACTGAATTGATAATAATTTCATATCTTGTTAAAAACTGTAAAAATAAATACATTTCTTAAACAAAACTTATATGATGGTGAGGATTTCTTAAACAATCTTTAGTAAAACATTCTAACAGAAAAGTAAAACATTGTTATGGTTTCTCACTTACCAGTTACCATGTGAGACTATTGAATTTGGGCTTATAAAAAATGGTATCACTCAGCATAACATCCTCTAGATTCACTCATGTGCATTACACTCAGTGAAATAAGCCAGACACAGAAAGACAAATACTGCATGATCTCACTTACATGTGGAATCTAAAATAGTCAAACACATAGAAGCATAGAATGGAATGGCAATTGCCAGAAGCAAGAACCGGAGGGAAATGAGGAGACATTGGTCAGATGGTACAAAGTTCCAGTTATGCAAGTTGAATGAGTTCTGGAGAGCTAATGTATGACATCAAGACCATGGTTACCAATGATGTATTCAAAACTTGAAATTTGATAAGACACTGGATCTTAAGTATTTTCACCACAACAACAAAAGAAAGGAAGAGAGAAAAATAAAGAAAATGGCAGCTGTGTGATGTGATGGGTGTTGTTAATTTGCTTGATTGAGCTGACCATTTCAAAATTTGCATATTTATCAAAATATTAAGTTGTGCACTTTAAGAATATACAGTTTCTATTTGTTAATTTTACCTCAATAGTGCTGGGAACATTTAAAAACAGATTTTAAAAGTTAGATCACTCGCTTTACTAGGAAATAGAAAAATATATATTAAAAGTAGAATTGATTTCCAAGAATCCACTGGACTCCATTCTAAACAAATAATAAGAATAATCTAATCATTCAAATCCTAAAGACGAATGTACAGAAATTAGATATTGCAAGACAAAATGTAAAACGGTGCCATCATTTCAATCATTTTATTTTATCTTGTAAAATCCTAGGTACTTTTATAGAAAATATGAGTTAATTACTGAAATGCATTATTTTAAATTCTTACAAAGCAGAAAATACAGATGGTCTCTGAATTATCATGGTTTGATTTGTAATTTTTCACATTACAATGGTAAGAAATTGATATGCATTCAGTAGAAACTGTACTTTAAATTTTGAATTTTGATCTTTCCCAAGGCTAACAATATGTGGTATGATATTCTGTCACGGTACTGGGCGGCAATAGCAGCAAAGGATCCCAGTTAAACATGCAATCAGGAGGACAAATAACCAATACTCTACAGTGTCCTGTGTGCCAATATGTTTTTGATACTGTGTTTTGAGTTTATATATTGCATCATGTCTACAAGTGTTCATTTGTGTCTTCTGCTTCTGGTGAAAAGAAAACGAAGGCAATTAATCTTGATATAAATCTCAACATAATTGCCCAACATGAAGGCAACAAGCTAAGGGCCATCGCATAAGTTAGGACTTTTACAATCCACAATCTTGACTATATTGTCCTTTAAATACATAGAATTTACAATATTTTCAATTTAAACTGTGTTTATCAGGATGTAATCCTGTCATAAGTTGGGAAACATCTGTATTTGTCAGAGGTGGCACTATTGATAACAAAATTGTCATTTTTTGAATAATTCCTAAAGCAGTACAAAGACAATAGGAATAACACAATGTTAGCATAAATATGATAGGAAATATTTATGTCTTTTGTAAAGGTAATTTAAAAACAGATATTTCCAAAAAAAGGTTTACATGTATACAGGTAGTGTTAATAGAAGAACATTTAAAAAATTAAAATGAAATTGCAAAATAAAATTCCATATACCATTTTGGGTTTAAGTAATAAAGTATTATTCCAAGAACACAGTGAAAGTGACCTTTTATGTCAAGTATGCTATTTAAATCTACATCATAACACCTTTCACATTTTTTGAACTCACAATCTTATTGATATTTTATGATGAGAAATAATGATTATCAAAATGTTATATAGATGCAATTAGGCACAAAATAGATAACTTGTTTATATGAACTTCTAATGCAAATATGATTATATTATTAATGCTGTGACTTTTTATATAGTACACATAAAATGTGTTTAAGCTATAAAGAATTTCTGTCAAGAAACAGGTTTCTTGCTATGTAATTTGCTAAATAAATATATTTTCTTTATTAAATATTCAGTCATTAACAGCACATTGTTTTCTTGAAAACCTCAGCTTTTGGCAGTTACTAATATAGTAATGAGTAGAAAATGAGAAAAGAATGTTAATGAATTTAATGCTTGGAAGAGCCAACTTTTAGCAAATTGGTAATAAAGCTTTGTTAAGGCACTGAATCTATCTCGAGATTAATTTAACTCACTTGAAAATATTGTGTTGCTTATTGAGAAAATATCCTTCCCAGGCAGTACAGCTGCTTAGAACACAATTCTGTTCAATTAGAAGAAAAACAACAAAATTATCATCAAAAAAAATACAGATATAAAGTATTTGTTCATGCACTCAAAAATAATTTTTGTAAAAGTACTATGTGTCAACAAGTATGGTCTTGGGAACTTGATAAATAAAAACACAACAAGGCATGAATCCTGAAGAGTTAATATTCTCCCAGAGAATTCAAAAAATTGCAAAACAAATAAGCTAATTTTAGAAAATAAGTGCTACAAAGAAATTAAGATTTATGATAGTGCTAAATGCTACCTATGCACTTTCATAGATTGATTTATGGTGTATCGTTGAATATTTGGTAAAAATTTTTGTTGATTCCAGTGTTAGACTATTACAAATAAATTTGTTAATATTTGTGCTCATATTTTTTCTGGGAACATATATTTTTATTTCTTTTGGCTAAAAAACTAGGAGTGGATGACTGAGTCATACAATGAACATTTGAGGAATCAAATGGCTGAGTCATATGATTAACATTTAAGGAATCAAAAAACATTTTCCAGAGTAGCACTATTTTATATTCTCAACAGCAATGTATGAACATTCTAGTTGCTCCACATCTTCACCATCATTTGATATTTCTTGTGTTTCCAATTTTACCCATTTTGGGAAGGATGTGGAAAAAAAGGAATCCTTACACACTGTTGATGAGAAGGTAAATTAATACATCCATTGGAAAGTAATATGGAGATTCCTCAAACAATTTAAAAAAGAACTATC
This sequence comes from Pan paniscus, assembly GCF_029289425.2. Classification (NCBI taxonomy): domain Eukaryota; kingdom Metazoa; phylum Chordata; class Mammalia; order Primates; family Hominidae; genus Pan; species Pan paniscus. The sequence continues at coordinate 43,853,694 of NC_073264.2, read as the reverse complement.
ACATGACTGAGAAATCCCACTAGTGAGTATATATCTAAAAGAAGTGAAATCAGTGTGTTTGAAGATATGGCTTCATTCTCATGTTTATTACAGCACTATTCAAAACAGGCAAGATATGGAATCAACCGGTGTCTATCAACATATGAGTGGATAAAGAAAATGTGTTATATATACACAATGGAATACTATTCAGTCACACACAAAAAATAATGAAATCCTATCACTTGCAACAACATGGATGAAACTGGAGGACATTATGTTAAGTGAAATAAGCCAGAAACAGAAAGAAAAATACCTCATGATCTTGCTTGTGATCACTTGAGCCTGGGGAGGGGGAAGGAAAGAAAGAATAAGAAGAGAGTGGCTAAAGCATACAAAGTTATAGGTAGAAGAAAATATAAATTATGGTGCTGTATTGCACAACATGGTAACTATAGTTAATAAAGATATATTTTATATTTCAAAATAGCTAGAAGATAGGATTCAGAATGTCCTCACTAAAAAGAAATTATAAATGTTTGGAGGTGACGGATTTGCTAATTACCATTATTTTATCATTACACAACATACACACATATTGAAACATCACACAGTACCCCACAAATGTGTGCAATTATTATGTGTCAATAAAAAATGAAACAAAAATAAAATAAAAAGTTAGCCATTCTAGTAGGTTGGTACTAACATCTCATGGTGGATTTAATTTGTATTTTCCTGATGATTAATGAATAAGATTGAAAATGTTTTTGTTCATTGACCATTTGTTTATCTTTTTTTGTGGAGTGGGAAGCAGTGTTTATTTCTTACTAATGGATTACAAGATTGATTTATAAATCCTGAAGATAAGGCTTTGATCAAACATATGCACTATGAATATTTTCTGCCATTTTGATTCTTCGCTTTTTATTTTCTTAATATTATCATTTTTTAGGAACAAAAATTTTACGTTTTCACTAACTCTAATGTATCAATATTTTATTTAATGGCTTATCCTTTTTGTGCCACATCTAAAAAAGGCTGCCCAAATTTGGTTCTACATGCTGTAAGAGTTTTATAGTCTTAACTTTCATAATTTTACCTATGATTCATTTGAGTTAATTTTTGGGTGTGGTATGAGGTAGCCATTTATATTCCATATTTCTAAAGGATATCCATTTCCAGCACTATTTGTTCAAAAGACTTTGCTGTACCCATTTAATTGTCCTGGCATTTTCTTTGAAAATCAGTTTTGTAGGTGTCTTAATGATTGTTTCTACATTGAACATATTGTTAAATCAGCACTGATTTTACATATTGTTTCTACTGATCAATATACCTATCATTTAATCAATACCAAAGAGTCTTTTTTTAACTTTTATTTTAGGTTCAGGGGTACATGTGGAGATTTGTTATCCAGGTAAACCGCGTGTCATAGAGGTTTGGTGTACAGATTTTATTTTGCCACCTGGTAATAAGCATAGAACCTGATTGGTATTTTTTCTGATACTCTCCCTCTTTCTACCCTCCACCCTCAACTACACCGCAGTGTCTCTAGTTCTCTTCTTAGTGTCCATGTGTTCTCATTGTTTAGCTTCCACTTCTAAGTGAGAACATGCAGTATTGGTTTTCTGTTTTTGAATTAATTTGCTTAGGGTAATGGCCACCAGCTCCATCCATGTTGCTGCAAAAGACGTAATCTTTTTCTTTTTTATTGCGCATAGTATTCCATGGTGAAAATATACCACATTTTCTTTATCCAGTCTACCATTGATGGGCATTGATTCCATGTTTTTTCTGTTGTGAATCACACTCTTTATTGGTGCAGCTTTACAATAAGTCTTGAATTTAGCTAGTGTAAAACCTCCAGCTTTGTTTTTTAGAGTATTTATTTGATTATTCTATGTCATTTTTATTTCCATATGCCTTTTGAAGTGTATAGAAATGCCTTTTGTAAATTTGATTGGGGCTATGGTGAATCTACAGATAAATTTTAGGAAAAATGATTGCTTTTAAAATCTTTGAACATAGTATACCTCCTAATTTATTTAGGTCTGTAAATATATAATATTCAAGGAATTGACAGAGTCCATAGAAGGTTTATTTCATATTATAGCTTTATATAAAAACTGTTGTGGAGCTAAGAATTAAGAAAATTTGCTTTTAACGGTAAGTTCAAACAAAAAGTTAACTATTCTTGCTAATGTACCTTTAAATATATTTTCCATGGTCACAAATTAGAAACCTGAGCTTGTGGGAAGAGCTGGAAAAAAACCCCACAGTTTTAATATGAGAAACTGAAAATAACATTACTCAATAAAACTTGTAAGTAAAGTTGTATAAAAGCATTATATGTCAAATTACATCTATCAGAGAAGTTAACAAATACAACTTTTGTTTTAAGGAGTATACTTTCAAAAATTGTATAAGCCAAGTCTAAAGACAAAACTTCAAATAAGGATTGTGTGAGTTGATGTAATTATATATGAAAGGAATATTAATAAAGAGAAGCTTTAAACTATATATTGTTTTTAAAGGGAAGATACAGTTCTTTCAGAGAAAGAGCATTAATATGGTTTGGCTCTGTCCCCACCCAAATCTCATCTTGAATTGCAATCCCCATAATCCCCACATGTCCTGGGAGAGATCCGGTGAGAGATAACTGAATCATGGGGGCGATTTCCCCCATGCTGTTCTTGTGATAATGAGTGAGTTCTCATGAGATCTGATCGTTGTGTAAGCATCTGCCATTTCCCCTGCTGGCCCTCATTCTCTCTTGCAGCCCTGTGAAAAGGTGCCTTCTACCGTGATTGTAAGTTTCCTGAGGCTTCTCCAGCCATGCTGAACTGTGAGTCAATTAACCCTCTTATCTTTATGAATTATCCAGGCTCTGGTATTTCTTCATAGCTGTGTGAGAATGACCTAATACAAACATGCACAGTCATTTAGGCATGTTAGAGTACCAAAACATTATCTTTATCCTGCAGGGCCAACTCAAGGTGATTACTGATAAGTTATCTCTATAATTATAATTAATTATAACATATATTACAAATATTATCTTTATTTCAGTTTTATTTTGGCATCATTTTATTTTAGTGATAGATAAAATTTTGCAAAATACTTCATAGGTTTACTTATTTTAAACCTTCAATTTTGAATTTTCCTCACCAATGTTCTTTTTAAGCTATCTATGCATTACTGTCATTTGTATTATGTTATTAGAATTATTATGTATCAGATATCATTCTTTGAAAGAAAAACATCAACTTTTCCAAATGCTGAACAGCAGAGTACTATTGTACATCTCTGGAGAAAAGAGAAGGTCATTATAATAGAGAGAGATACAGAATGGAACAAAGAGATACCAATATTGAAAACTTTCTATTGTATTTTGTGAAAAAGCCCTGGTCTATTTATTTGCTATGTTTAAGGTCTAAAAACTATTTTAGAGGAAGAAATAACAAAAATCTGAAGACTTCCTTATGATAGAAGGTTTTGGTGTCAGAAGTGGACTGTAGAGCCTGCTTTATAGCACAAGATAAAAGACTGTGGGCTTTGGGCATTGAAGACAGACTCCTTCCCCGTCCCCGCCACGCCTCCCCCACCCCAATTTAACCAGTATTGAAGTGTTCTGGAAACTTATCTCATTAGGAAGTTTCACATTTTTATTTTACATTCAACTTTATTTATTGAATATCTTGCATTCTTATGAGTGCATATGTGTTAGGCCATTCTTACATGCTATAAAAAATATCTGAGACCGAGTAATTTATAATGAAAAGAGATTGGCTCACTATTCTACAGGCTGTATAGGAAGGATGGTACTGGCATCTGCTCAGCTTCTGGGGAGGCCTAAGGGAGTGTTTCCTCATGGGGAAGTCCAAAAAGGATCAGGATAGTCACACAGCAAGAGTGGGAGCAAGAAGTAGAATCGGGCAAAGGTGGTGCCTGAACAACCAGATCTCACAATAACTCATTGACTATCTCAAGGAAAACACGAAACCATGAGGGATCCTCTCCAATGACCTAGAATCCTCCCACTAGGCCTCACTTTTAACACTGGGGATTACAATTCAACATGCCATTTGGCAGAGACAACATTCAAACTATATCAGCTAGTTTCCTGATTCTAATACTAAAGGGGTAGCTGTCATGTTAATTGTTTTCAGTCCTTACTTTTTCCCTCTATAGGACAGGTTCTTAGCCAATCAGACCTCTTAGATTACTGAAAAAAATATGACATTGGTGGCTCTGGCACTGGTCTTTGGGAATCATATCAATGCTACAGTTTGATATGCTTGTGAAATCATAATCTTTGTGTAGATTTAAAAGTTTGTTTCATTTTTCTACCTCAGTGACATTTGCCCAACTACAAAGAGCTCATTCTACTACCAGCAGGGCGCTTAAAAAAATAACTGAGTCCGAATTCCTTAACAGAAATTGTACTCCGTGGTGTTTATAACACAGAATTAGTTCAGCTCACCTACTTCTTTTACAATTAAGACAAAACAGCAAAGATTCTTTAAAATATTATTTACTATTGATATATGTAGCTTAAACAATTCATTCACATTATGTGCTGGGAAAATTGATTTAAATTTTGCTTATTCTATTAAAAACCATAAAATACAAATTTATTTAAAATTCAATTTTGATATATATTTGGCATTCAATATTCACAGGTTCTGCATTCAAGGATTCAACCAGCTGCAGATAAGAAATATTTGGAAAAAAAATAACAATACAAAAAAATCACAAATAAAAATATAGTACAACAACAATTTACTTAGCATTTACATTCTACTAGATAATACAAGTAATTTAGAGATTATTTAAAGTATATGGGAGGAGGCATGTAGGTTATATTCAAATACCTTGCCATTTTATACAAGGGATTTGACAGTCCACAGATTTTGATATCTGCAGGGGTTTGGAGAAGGGTAGTTCTGGAACAAATCCCTCATGGATACTAAAGGATGACTGTAAAATGAATCACATAACCACGGCTTTTCCAAAAATTGAACTGGATTAAATGTAAGAAGAGACAGAATTACGGCGATTACGTTGAAATAGAGATTATTTGAGTGTCACTTTAAAGTAAACATCAGCAGAAATTAGTGGCTAATGAGTCAGAATAGCTAAAAGAAAAAAAATATTTAATAACTAAAGCATGAACAAGTGAGATATCATTGGGGCTCCTGATACTAATTATTGTTTTCAGAAATAGTCCCAATTTGTGAGAGTGTGAAATTTATTTTGGTGTGATAAATTAATTAGAAATAGGGAAATTTTGTCTTAAGTGGTTATTTTCTTTATATATGCTCAAATATAAAATTAGGAATCAAATCAGAGACATATGTCAAAAATGTGGCATGCCTTTTGCATTTGTTTCATTTTTTAAGGAAAGAAAGCATATGTATATAAAATAAAAGTTTTAAATTGTATTTAGCTGCATATTCAATAGCTCGCACAGCAAGAATGCATGTTTGAGAAGTGAGCTTCAATATTCTCCTTGTAAGTAAACTTATTCTAGCACCCTGCATTCATATATCAATATAGTTTTGTTGTTCTTTGTCTGTTAACACTGAAATAGAGCCTCTTGTGAAATGATAAAATGTGTATTTCTCTTTGGTGAAGAGACCAAGGGAGAACATTTAACAAAGTAAAAATAATTCTTGCCAGGACACAATTGGAGGAATGATTGCTAATATATATATATATGTGTATATATATATATATGTGTGTGTGTGTGTGTGTATATATATATATATATATATATATAGGTTTTTAGCCAGATAATAGATGGAATGTCTTTAATGTGTTTAAAATTATTACACAATGATGACTTAAATAAATAGAGTATATGCTATGAAAATTATGAAGGAATCTACCAAGCATTAAAAAACTCACTGGGTAACAGGTGAAACTTTTGTAAAAGTTGAAAAAGAATTCGTCATGTAATATGAGCATGTACACATCATGAAAATTTGAACTACTATGATTGGGATTTTAGAAAAAGGAATTAAAATCTTAGACTTCTCCATGACATTTCAGGCAGAGAACAGGCCACCAAAGACAACAGTATTTTGAGTAAATGTTAATTTGAATATGTTAAGAAAGATGTTTCTCTCAATAAAGACAAAATATAAGGGGATTGGCATTAACTGACCATGGTTCAGAATTATTTCCAGCAGATCTATGCAGGCTTATAGACAAAAAGGGTAAGGCTGGTATAAACATTCAAATCAATGAAAATAGCCTTGTAGAATTTAATGGCTCCTTTATCATATATTAATACAAAGAGGGAAAGTGAATGTCAGAATTTAATTTGGCAAATGACATCTTCAACAGTTATGGTCTATTAATTAAATAGAACATGTGTGAAATTATATTGGCCTTGAATTTATACTCTGTAATTTCTGTAATTTTAAAGAGTGTTATATTCATAAAAAATGCCTAAAAGTCATTGTTCTTTAAGGTAGAATCCATGATATGTTTGTCATCCTTTACTGGTTCTTCTACGTGGTCAGAAAGTCAAAAGAAGGAACGCTGTGCCAGCTATGAGAAATCACTGGTGTTATTTGGCTATTTCATGGTAACACTCATTCAAATCATTGATTATTTTATATTTTATCCTATTAATCTTCACATTTTCAGATATAAAATTATGGTTAAAATTATTAAAATAATTTTACAATGTCCATTGTTGATTATATTTATAATCTTTCAATGTTTTGAAATGTTATCTTAATTTCTGTTTATAGACATATTAAGTGTATGTTATGATTTATTGTTTAATTTAATAAAGGGGGATTAGAAATATGTGATTTGGGGTATTTATGATTTCTAGAAATATCATAGGGTCATGAGTTCAATGGGTTCATGGGTGAAAAGAAAGATAAGAAACATTTGGAATGCTTAAATTTTAGGAGATTAGATTAACAGAATCATGAGACATGGCTAAGTAAAGCAAGAAAATAAACAAAGAAATAAGCAAACTAGGAAGCCAGCCAGCTGTCAGAAGAATAGTATACAAAATTTAATGGACAATTATGCCATAAAAATATATATATAATGGCCGGGCACGGTGGCTCATGCCTGTAATCCCAGCACTTTGGGAGGCCGAGGTGGGTGGATCACGAGGTCAAGAGATCGAGACCATCCTGGCTAACACGGTGAAACCCTGTCTCTACTAAATATACAAAAAATTGGCCTGGCATGATGGCGGGTGCCTGTAGTCCCGGCTACTCAGGAGGCTGAGGCAGGAGAATGATGTGAACCCGGGAGGCAGAGCTTACAGTGAGCAGAGATCACGCCGCTGCACTCCAGCCTGGGTGACAAAGCAAGAGCAAGACTCCGTCTCAAAAAAAAAAAAAAAAAAATATATATATATATATATATATAAAATATACAACATTTTTATAAAAAGCAAAACCTTACTTTTTTGATCATAATTTGATATCATCTCTGTGTACAGAGAAAGTATACTTATTATAATTTAAATGCTTCTTCTGAGCATCTGGAAGTAAAATTAAAATTATCAACTAAAATTATAAAATGTATGTGCACCTAAAGGTAGAAGAAACAAAGTGTTGATCTGAAAATAAAAATTTGGCATTATTGTCAGCATTTAGTGTTAATTTTGAAACTTGGATTTCATTTGAGTTCATATACAAATTTTTTGAAATGGCATATTCAGTCAAGTCCAACATTCTTACCTGCAGCTTTACATGTCAAATATTCCCAAATGCCAGTTAAAGAGAGAGAGAGAGAGAGAGAGAGAGACTGTCTTCTGACTTAAGATACCATGAACAAGATTCTTGATATCACAGATGGCAGAATCAACTCAATGACCAATGTCTCCATGTCACTGAGGGATGAAGCTAAGCAACATTTACTTGGTATTTCTGACATGGAAGTGTGACTCCTCATGTATCAAATGTGTAAATTCAGATAGAGTTTTCAAAATAAAATATTGGTAGTTTCAAGAATGATGAAAATTTTCTTACATGCTGTCTTTTTAAAAAGCTTAGGTACACAAATTTACTGTGAAAAACCAGAGACTCTTTTTTTTTTTTTTTGGCAGAAAGCAATACATTTTAAGATAAGTGCATTCTGAAGTGTCCTAGTAGTTACGAGCTTAATTCTTCTAGAATATATAACATATTCATATTAAAGATATTAAAATAATTATGAGATAACTATATGCAATCTATGTGTGGTTATAATTTTAAAAGTCATTCATTTTGGATACAAACAACATAATGTAATAACTAATGTGTAAACATAACTAAGGCAGGGAGAGATCAACCAAAATAATATAAACAGGTTTCTGTCAATGCTCATTCTCATTAGTATTCACATAGAGAACCTTATTAGAAACCATCGTCTCTTGTTTAACGGTATACATTTATTCATGGATATTCTCAAATAAGTCAATTTATATTTTCCAAATATCTATAATAAAATATGTAAATATTTTCAGTATTAAGTTGCTACCCATCTTGAAAGACGGGTGTATTCCTCAAAATTAGTATTTTTGCAACTCTTGTAAGAGTCACATTAACATCCCTTCCTTAGGAATTCTGAGGTTTCCACTCTGGCTAACAGAAGTTATAATTATATTTTGCTGCTAGGCTGTTTGGGAAAATCTTTGAAGGGGGATTTAGAACTGACAGCACTCAGAGCAAAGAGATTAATACTCTAGATGAATTAAGGGTGAGAAAAAAAATAATGGATACTGCAGAAGTTGCCCTTACAGGCATATCAAAAGTGGTGACTTTAAGTTGTACTAGGTACAAGTTATCCAAATGTTTTGTTCTGCAAAATAAAATGGGGAAATTTGAAGTCTTCTGGGAGTAGGCTAGAGAATGAAATGTTATAGCCTAGGGAAAATTAGAGAGAAAAAACCTGTAGTCTTGGTGGAAAAAGGGCTCAAAATTACAGTGAGAAGTTTGGGGGTATGCTTGTTAAAGAGGAAATCCAGACTGTAAAAATAAGTCTGAGGAAAATGGCCACTGTCCCTTTATTCAGTTGTAAAACATAGCCTGCATTGCTTTATGCTGTAATCTCTAATTATTTCAACAACTCATGCTAAACAATACAGTATTTTATTACGTTGCTTTGGCTAAACTGAAAAACAAACAAACAAACAAAAGCCTGTATTTCGTGCTTACAGCAACATGGGTTAAAGAAAGAAGGTTGAAGAAACCGGAGGTAAGATGAAGAATTCAGCAGACATGAAGCAAAAGTACCTGAGAAAAATATAACCTTCCAAAGATCTCAAAATAATTGACATTCTCACAAGTTTTCCCCTAGCATGTGAAATGGAAGCTCTTGTCATTATTGCACCCCACCCCAACCCCCCGGGATAGTGTGTTTTGATACTGTGAGGAAGAGGAACTTCAGAAGGGTGGAAGTTTGGAGCATTCCTGGAGGGGTTGACACTTAGATTAGGTATCTGAAAGGAGGAAGATAAGGAATATCATCTGATATGATTGAAGCTACTATAGTTGTTATTCAGAGAAATAGGAATGTCATTCACTATTTATCTTCCTCTCTTTTCACTTTCCTCTGTTCCAGATTATCTCTCTCTTTTTTTTTTAACTGTTGTCTCAGTTTTTGCCTCTCTTTTTCTCTAAACTCTGTTTTTCTAGCTTCCACTGCCTCTCTCTCCCCATGCCCCTGTGTCCTCCTATTCACACTGTGTTTGGGTGCACATGTGCTTCCTCTGTCCATAGACTTTGTTATCTGCATCTCTGCAAATTTTCTCTTCTTTAATGTATGGACCAAATTTTAGTTTCCTTTCCCTTCTGATCTCAATTTGGGCATAGTTTTGATTTGCCATGGATCCAAATGTCACTTCAATAATATGTAAACTGACACACTTTTTAAGTATCTTAATTATCTCTCTCTCTCTCTCACACACACACACACACACACACACACACACACTTGACTAAATCAGCTGGAGTTTGTCTTCATCTCTGGTTTTATCAAGTGTAGGCCAAAAGGCAAGATCACCTGTTCAAACATTGCCACCCAGATTCTATCCCTTTGGAGCAGTCGTGGATGGGGAAATGTCACTTATAAAAATAATGTAATTGAAGAATAAGCAGTGGCTAGTATTTTGAGTACAGTCCATGATCATTTTGAATTAAAATTGTTGAGTGGAGTTTCAGAAGCCCAAAATTATTGGATTTGGACACTTTTTCTGGACAGTCTGAGTTGACATAAAGTCTGAAGAAATTGCCTGTGAACTTGAGAACACAAAAACAAAAATACAGTAGTGCTAATTTCCCATTTGATTGTCAAATTGATAATTGTTCCTGAGGGTGACTTGATCAGAAAACAACAACAACAACAAAAAAAAACAGACTACAAAATATTGCACAAGTTTATAATAAAAAACCTGCATTATTTCCCTATCTACCATGGCCCCTCTTCTAATTAGTACTGAATCTGAGATCATCAGGAGAAGGAACTAGGCCAGAATGCAAGTGTTTCTGGATCACTAACACTTCAATATGCTGATGGTAATCTTATAAATGTGAAAATAAAAATTGTTCATCAGGAAAAGTCTTAGAATCCTTGCTTCATTGGAATATTTATTATATTCTTAGATTATTGTACAATATAATTTAATAGCACCCATATTGCCAAATTATAGATTGGTGCAAAAGTAATTATAGTTTTGCCATTTAATTGCAAAAACTACATTACTTTTGTACCAACCTAATACCTGTGCATATTAAAATCATGAAATCAATTTTCCCTAATTCTGTTTGAAAACCACATTGTTTTGTTCCCAGTGTAACTAAAATTATTGTATAGAGGTAGGGTGAATTAAAAGGGCACTATTGGGATCAGATGAACATAAGCAGAATCCAACAAATTTCAATAAGACTTTGAAATATGTAGCGGGAATTATTAATTAATGTGCTAGCAGAAGCAGTCCTACTCTCAGACTCTACAAGAATAATGGATGACCATGCCATCATCTACCCTACTACCAGCCGCCTACCCACTTGACCTCCCTCACCTTTGCTCATATGCCAACTGAAACGATAGGAAGAACATCTGGGCATCTTGCCTACCCAAAGCCTCCAGAGCTTTTGCTGCTGTTCTGAGTTTAATCTTTATTTAACCTTTGTTTTAATGATAAAAGATTGTCTTTCTGTCAGCAGTTCTTCACATATGGTGCACTTTTGTCCCAGTTCCCACTTTAAACTCTTAAGGATCAGAAAGCACGACTTAGCCAACCTATGTGATTTTTAAATTTATTTTCTTCCTCAGATTCTAGTATAGCTTACTCTATTAACCTTAAATATGGGATTGTTGGGTGCGATTCTTCCTGTGCATAATATCCTTCCTTTGAATAAGTTCAGCACCACAGGAAGCTGCATTAACTTCTAGCATATCAGCATGTCTTTTATCAAATCGTACTTCACAAGTTGTAAATATTTCTACTTTAAAAAATGCTGACTTGGATTATTTCAGAAAACTTAAGCGCAGAAAACTCTGACTCAGTGTTACAGTTAAACCTTCACTCTATTTAATAACATATATTTTTTAAAAGCATGAAAGAGAAACAAAACATTTCTGGTGCATGTACTATAAAGTTTAGATATTAGATACATTTCTATAAACCTAAATGTTGCAGAAGCTAAAGAAAATGCTAACTGGGGAAAAATAAGGTGCCAACTTTGCAAATTACATTTGCAGATACTAGGGTTTGTTAGGTATTCTTCAGTGAAATATGAACACATGCCGGGTTTTGCAGCTCATGTGAAGAAATAAAATTTCTATTTTTAAGTGTTTAAGGAAACTGAAGATAGTAAAGACAAAAAGAAGTTTCCAAAAAGTAAAAAAAAAAAAAAAAAAAAAAAAAAATCTGTACTAAGTTGTACATCATTGTACATAGTATGTTTTTTCTCATTATGCTAACAGCCAGAATATCAGCTGAAGAAATAAACAGCAATAGGGAATATTTACCTTGGTTAGAGCTCATACTTGATCAGCAATGATAAGATCTTCTGAGAAAATAATTACTTCATGCCAGATAACTCACAAGTGTCAGGCTGCTTAGCTCCTAGACATAAGAGCCATAACCTCAATTGATTAACGTCAGCTCACATTATCACCATCAGTTAAACAGCAGCTATTTTCAAATTCATGCATATTAACAAAGTTAGATGGAAAAAAAGTCTCTCATTGGAATTTCCATAACAGTAATAAAAACGCATAAGACTCTCCATAGAAAGGTTGTAAGTAGGAAAAACACATGAGTAGGAGGTGATATCATCATAGAAATGTCAACTGGGATAAAAATGATGAACAATATCAGTCCAATATACCCTCATCAGGATGTAAAAGTCACCTCAAAAACACTTCTCTGATACACCTCATTTATTTTTGATCTATATTATTCCCTTCTCATTCTTCCAGAACAGAACCACCAAAGCTCTTACCTGTAGTTCAGTACCTATTTTAGCTCTTCATAAAACTGCTACTTATCCTTTCTTCCCAACAGTTTAGACATTGACTCTCAAACAATTTTTCCAGTACTCTACTCTTTTATCTTCAGAATTTTATTTTTAATAAGTAATTTCTCTCTGATTCAGCTACTAATTCTGCAAAACCATGTATTCCATCTTCTTCATTAATAAATGGCCATGCCAACCTAATCCCTCAAAAATGGTTAGTAATTTAAATAGCTACAATATTGGATAGAAAATTAGAAAAAGGAATCGAAAATTCTGAGAGCTGGTAGAGCTATGGCTTTTTGATTGCTTGCTGGCAGTAAATTTGCTGTGATAATTGGCCTGATTTTTTTCCAGGGGATTCTTATGTTATGTGCCCCAGTCTATATTTTTGGCTTTTGTGATTTTAATTACTGGAATATGAGTAAGGAGTTGTTTTGGCTTTTCCAAAGTGTTACAGGCATAAGAAAGACTATTAAATTAACCTTGGAGCACCAAAAATTGAAGACCAGATGCCTAATCCCGCCCCCATCTAAAAAAATCTGGCACTGAATAACCTTTTCAGAACACAGATGTCACCCTGAGGAAAAAGAGAAATGGGATCTAAAATTGCACTGAATTAAGTTTTCAAGTGTTTTGAAATTTAATTGTTTTCAAATGAGATGCTTTGAAACCCTTATCAATTAAAAGGAAGTATCATCTGTAGCATACTTACATTTTCAAATTTTTACATTCTGTCTATATTGACAACAGGAAATATTATTTTGTAATCACTATATTTTCCTTGCTTTAAAAATTATGTTAGATTTTTTATGTTGATTTTTACAACAAAAATTCGTTTTGGGTATTAAGTCATATTTTTATTTATTTAAGTATTACTTTCCTCTGGATATCAAGTACATAGACTTCAAACTGATTGTGTTGATATTTATGACTTCCAGATTTGTTTCAAAGTAAATTGTACCCTATGCTATTCATGTCTCTTAAAGGCTCATCATTTTCTTGCTCGGTTCTAGGTCACACTTTTCTTTGGTGCTGAATACCTTTTCATTATTTCCAAAGACATGATATTCTTTATGGGTAACATGATGCTAGTTAAAGTAATACAGTATATGCATTTATACATGTAAATACATTTATATCTATTTCTATGTCAATCTCTCTTTCTTGAGTTTACACTGATAATTCAAATCCCAATTCAATCTACAGAATTTATTCTAGCCTACTCTGTTTATTTGTAACTCCTTTCTCTGAAGGTGAGAAACCTGGCTCCCATTATCATTGATATATTTATTTATTTTCTCAATTCTAGAAAAGGTACAAAATAATTTTTAACATTTCTAACACATACTTCTATAAAAACAAATTATGCATCAGAATCCCACATTTGTGTACAGAATTGTTGTTAGTCTTAGAGTGTATATATGTACACACATATATAAGTATATGTATAAGTATATATGTATACATGTATGTATATGTATGAGACAGAGTCTGAGCTCTTTGAGACAAGAGTCTGGCTCTTTCACCCAGGCTGGAGTGCAATGGCACAACCTCAGCTCACTGCAACCTCCGCATCCCAGGCTCAAACCATTCTCCTACCTCAGTTTCCCAAGTAGCAGGAATACAGGTATGCACCAACACCCCAGGCTAATTTTTCTATTTTTGTTGGAGAGAGGGTTTCACAATATTTTCCAGGCTGGTCTCAAATTCCTGGGCTCAAGCCATCACCTCGGCCTCCGAATGTATGGGGATTACAGGCATGAGCCACCGTGCCTGGCCCAATAATTGTTTATGCTTTTCTTCCCCATCCTTTTTTAATTGCAATTATGCTATTTATTCAATTTTTTTCAATATGTTGTTCATTTGTTAATTTATATCAATGTGGGTCCTGTTATAGGGTGAATGGTGTGACCCCTCCAAATGTATATGTTGAAGCTCTAATTCTCAGCACCTAAGAATTTGATTGTATTTGGAGATAGGGCCTTTAAAGAGATTTTTAAGTTAAATTTAGATCAGTAAGGTCGGCCCTAATTAAATTTGACTGGTGTCTTTATAAGAAGGTAAAATTTGGACACACATAAAGGTACCAAGGAAGCATCTGTACACAGAAAAGCCCATATGAGGACATTGTGAGAAGGCAGCTGTCTGCAAGCCAAAGAAAGAGACCTCTGGAGAAACCAAGCCCACCAGCATCTCAATCTTGTACTTCCAGCTTCCAGAACTATAAGAAAATAAGTTTCTGTGTTGAGGCCACCCAGTCTGTGATATTTTGTTGTAGCAGCCCTGGCAAACTAAGACAGACTTCACAACTTGCTGAGTTTCAATTGTTTCTTTATATTTTAAATTTTAAGTATGTGAAATATTTACATTATTCTAAAAAGCATAACTATACAATAATGCACTTTTTAAATATCACTCTCCATCATCTCTTTTACTTTATTTCTTTTTCCAATCATGCTATCACTTCTACACATAAGACCAACAATCTTATTAGTTTTTGTTTCTTTCTTCTCCTTACTCTATTTTCTTCTTCCTTCCTTTCTTCTTTCCTTTCCTTCTTTTTTCATCTCCAAAAAATAAAAAAGAAAACATAAATACTGTATATTTTCTTCTTCTTCTTTCTTACACAAAAGGTCTCGTACTATATGCAATGTTTGCACATTGCTTTTCTATATTTGATAATATACCTCAAAAATCATCATATTAGTTCAGAAAGATAGATTGTCTAAATTGTTTTTTAACAGATTTCACTACTCTACTTTGTATGACTATTCAGGTTGTTTCTAGTACCTTGCAATTACAAATGACATGCCAGTGAGTAACTTTGTGTGCATGTATTTTCATATTAAAAATATATCTCCACAGTAAATTCCTAGAAGTAGGATTCCTAGGTCAAAAGGCAGTTGCAAATGTTTTCTTAGATACTGCCAAATTTCTCTTCAGAAAGATAATTGTCATTTCCATCAGCAATGTGTGAGAGTGCCTGCTTCTCCAAAAGAATGAGACATTCTAATCTGATTTTTGTTAGTTTAATGGATGAGAAAAGATTACTTTTAAAAATATTATTTAATTGTCTATAATTATTTCCATCTATACATTATTTTTCTTTCCAGAACTACAGCATAATGATGTTGTACCACATAGCTTATTTATTGTCAGTCAACTTATTCTTCATAGGTTTTAGCTTTGCAATTTTGTTTAATGTTTTGAAAGGTTTCATAAATTTTCTAACCCAGGTCTTTCAATATTTTTTTAAATTTTGAAATTTATATATTAATTTATATGATTTGTCTTACCTAACAGATATTTTTTCTCATAGCATCTCGCTTATCTTTTATCATTTTTTTAATATTGCTGGAGAAGCCAATTATTTTTTAACTTCTGTTACCAGAATCATATTCTGGTTCTTACATAAATCATTCAGTTTATCTTAGTTTTTCTCTTTTATTCTATTTACTTTCAAACGTAATTAATTTAGATTAGATTAATACAGATAGCTTATGTAAGTTTTTTCTGTTATTATAGGTACTTGTCCCCAAAACCCTTTCCTCTTAATTTGAGTAGCTCTGTATATATGGATGAATTAACATACATAATAGAATAGATACTGATACTCATCCCACTGGAACTTGGGGATCATGTCTCAGGTCTGGCTTTCTGAACCTATAGAAGCTACCCTGCAAAGGGCTTCCTGCTTTTTTTCTTAGACCTTCTCTTTGCCTAGAAATTCTTTTGCTTATGTTGGAGACGTGGCATCAAGTATTGTCACAAAATGTACAAAAAAGCCACACATGGCCGGGCGCGGTAGCTCTCGCCTATAATTCCAGCACTTTGGGAGGTCTAGGAGGGCGGATCACCTGAGGTCAGGAGGTCGAGACCAGCCTGGCCAACATGTAGTGAAACCCCGTCTCTACTGAAACATATAAAAATTAGCTGGGCGTGGTGGGCGTCTGTAGTCCAAGCTACTCTGGAGGCTGAGGTGAGAGAATGGCGTGAACCCGGGAGGTGGAGCTTGCAGTGAGCTGAGATCCCGTCACTGCACTCCAGTCTGGGCGACCTAGCAAGACTCCGTATCAAAAAAAAAAAAAAAAAAAAGAGAGAGACGGAGTCTTGCTCTGCTGCCCAGGCTGGGGTGCAGTGGCGCGATCTCAGCTCACTGCAAGCTCCAACTCCGGGGTTCATGCTATTCTCCTGCCTCAGCCTCCCGGGTAGCTGGGACTACAGGCGCCCGCCACCACGCCCGGCTAATTTTTTTGTATTTTTACTAGAGACGGGGTTTCACCGTGTTAGCCAGGATGGTCTCGATCTCCTGACCTCGTGATCCACCCGCCTCGGCCTCCCAAAGTGCTGGGATTACAGGCGTGAGCCACCGCACCCGGTCCATTTTTGTTATAACACTCATTTTGAAATACTGAAGCCAAGTAGGTAGATTAGAGAGAGAAATAAATCTATTTTAAGAGGCTTTTAAAATTAAAAAAAAAAATACTCATAGGTAAGTATAAGCTGTTTTGGTTGAGGATTTTTGGCCCATCACATACCTTCATGTTGCTCTAAGGATTTTAGTTACCTCTTGAACTTAGTGATTTCAAGGATACATTATTAAATGATAAGCCCTAATGTGATCAAACTGCACCCATCTTAAAGGAAATCATGATGTAAAAGATATGTAAGTGAGGTGTCTACAAGTAACTCCACTCATTCTCATCTAGGAAACTGCTTTATTATTTATTGCCATGGCCATATTAATTTCTGAATTGTTTATGGGAATTATTCAATTTAATGCTCTCTCACTCTGGCCTCAGTTAATTGAGCAAAGAATGAATGTCTAGCTAAATATATCCAGAAGATGTGATGTGAGAGATCACTATTTAAGACAAACAGTTATGATCAGGAAACCAATCAGATTCCATTCCAGGGATTTTCCACTCTTCGAGACAGGGAAAGAAAAATAATTAGCTAGCCAAGAGTTATATATATGGAGGTAGAAGCGGGACTATTATTCAGGAACATTATTTGCCTATTTCTAAAAGACAAATTATTAAGGTTTTACTTGATATACTAGAATTGTGGTTGGGCTATTAGAATTACTGTGGTAACCTGGAAAAAAATTGTCTGATGTTTGTTTCTGTCTTTACATCTCGAAGCAATTTCAGAGAAAGTACCTTGTAATTGTGATGACACGAATATGACTCTGTTTCTCAAAACTTAAGGCATCTTTAGTACCACTATTTAATCTAAAGAAAACAATTTACCATTTGCTTCATTCTGAGGAAAAAAAAAGTTTATGCCAATGCAAATTTGCCATCTATACCACTGAAACTCAGTGGAATGCAAAGTTTATTTTGCAATATGAGAAATACAATCTCAATTATTTCCCTTTCTAATCTTCAAAAATACAGGGAAAGTAATTTTATCTTTATGATAGATAACGTCCCTTTGAATATCTGTGCATACAATAACGTGTGTTGTTGTTGTTGTTTTAATTTTTTAAGCATACTTAAGTTTCACACATAGATATACATGTTCACTTGGGGTGAGAGATATTATTGAAAATTTTAAAATGATTTCTGGAACTTTCAGAAACATATTGTATATTTTAATATGATTTAAGCTTGGCTACTAACTGAAAGAAGTCCCCAGCTACATAAGACCTATTTTTCAAATAAAAAATAAAATTAATAAATTTAGAAAACACTCTATTGCACGGTGGTGGCAAAATACTCTTTTCTTTCCAATAGTATGAAGAAAGAGCTGTGTACTTCCAAAATTCACATGTGGCAGCATTATCATGGTTGGCTTCAACCTAGCAGCAAAATAATCTGACAGGGTCATTTAAAGAAAGGCCTGGAAATGTATGATATGACAGCAATTTGCTAAATTTCAAATAGCAACATGATTATTGGTCTGGAAAAAAGTGCTAATAAGGTGGCCTGCTCTCTGACTCTGTGCCTTATTTTCAGTGAGCTGTGGTTGAATTCATCATAAGCCTCATAAAATGATGAACATGATGGTACATTTATGAATAAAATGACTAAAAAGTCAAAATCAGACCCATTAAGCCAAGTGACTTTAGAGGATAAAGTGCTAAATCAAATGAAAGTATCTTATTTGGATTCAAAAAATAGCATTAAGCGGGACTGAAACTGTCATGTGAAAGAATGAGGCTAGCCCAAGAATATAATAGGCACTAATCCTTGTTTGGTAAAAATCAAGGACACTTACATGTGTGTAGATTTTGCTATGATGCTAAGATAGAGTATAAATTAAACCTGACTTTCACAAATGTGCAATAAAAAGCATAAGAAAGTAAGATAATAAGAAAAAGATATTAATAATAGGAGTTAAAGTTACCATCACATTGACTATTCTGGTTGAATAAATACAATAATTTAATAGAATGTCAAAAATAACTCCTTACAGGTTTTAGCTGAATTTAAAACAAAAATGTCAGTATCATAGCTTGATGCTTGTTATTTTTAATATCTGCGAAACTTTGCATAAAGTAGAAACTTATCTTTTGGCTTTGACTTTAATTTTAAGTAGTGTCAATAAAGCTTTTAAAAATTAAATATAATTTAAAATTTTATTACAAAAAGGAACATGTTTTCTATACATATGAAAAGAAAAAATAAAAACAAATTTGAGTAAACACCACAGCAAAATAAAATGCTTTTTCTTCTTAAAATTTAAAAATACACATAAAATACTTAATTATCTTATTACAGTAGAATATTTCTCCTCTCTCTATGTATATGTACACATATTACATTTTTTTCCAAGTTACCTATTGTATTTCAAAGCAAGTAGGTTATTATAAGCAGTTTAAGTTCAAAACCCAAGATCTTACTCTTTAATTGATGTTCTTTATTCTACTTTTCTATTCTTGTTTATTGCTTTGCAAACTGTACATTTTGGATTTTGTCATTTTTCTAAGTTTAGAATGGATATTTCAATAAATGCTAACAGATTTAATTAATATTATACTACTATATAAAATAAATATATACAATATTTTTATACAGCAAAATTTATATTACTCTAGTAATTTTTCCCTGGCATATTTTTCTATACATAAGCATTAGGTTTATTCTCTAAGTTCTGGTTTTTTTGCTAGGCAAATAGAGTGAGATCCCTCAAATAAATGCATATCATTAATATCTCCCCAAACTCTCCACATATTTTGAAATATTAGGGTGAACTCAAGTCAACCTTAAGATTGAATTCCTGTTGCATTAAAATTTAAAATATTTTAGAATTTTATGTTTCAAGAAAACAAAGAAAGATTTTGTTAAATAGACAATACAAGGTTGAATTTTTGAGCATTAAAAGGTGGTAGACTGAGGAGACATTTTAAAACACATATGTTAAAAATCATGTTCATAATGAGAACACATGGACACAGGAAGGGGAACATCACACTCTGGGGACTGTTGTGGGGTGGGGGGAGGGGGGAGGGATAGCATTGGGAGATATACCTAATGCTAGATGACGAGTTAGTGGGTGCAGCGCACCAGCATGTCACATGTATACATATGTAACTAACCTGCACATTGTGCACATGTACCCTAAAACTTAAAGTATAATAAAAAAAATCATGTTCATATAAGAAGAAAAATGAAGCTGCTGGAAACCGTGATAATACAGGGACATTAATAATACAAATAAGGTTAAAATCACCACAAGTATATTGACTAGACATGCACAATATAGAAATAGTAGTAGATTTGGTACTAAAGAATATTGCTATATTCCTTATTTGAGAGTTAAAGAAGTAAAGACTGAAAAGTACATCTTAGACGTAAAGTTGTTCTTTCTGAGTCTTAAGATTAAACACACTCTCAGAAAAAAACATAAGTGTCAAGGTAAGGACTGAACTGAAAGCTTGATATCTATAAGGGATGGGAAAACAGAATTATTTCAACATATAAGAATTGTTTTTCAATTCAAAGTGGAGAAGCAATAATATTTTTATAAGCCCAAATTGTTGGAGGCATTTTAGCCTCAAAATTACTAAAAGCCAAAGGAATTATTCAAAATTGGAAACTGGGAATAACTATAAAGGTGATTTAAATTGTGAGCCAGAGGAAACTAGCTAATGAGACTACTAATAACTTTTCTCACAGTCTAGACCAGTGGTTTTCAAACTAGAGCATACATTAGAACACACAAAGGGCTTTAAAACACATGTAACTGGGGCTTGACCCCAGAATTTCTGATTCAGAGGCCTGAATGAGGCCTCAGGATTTGCATTTCTGACAGGTCCTCAGGTGGTACTGATGCACCTGCTTTGGAGAACATCATTTGAGAATCTCTAGTCCATATCTTGGTCAGATCACTTGAGGAAATATTTAATAACAAGAGCAGGCATACTTAACCAGGGAGGGTAATCATACTTGTTCTAGGTAAAAAAGGAAAAGAAAGATCCATACTCCTATGTTGCTGCTATCCCCACAGGTACACACATACACAAACACACACAATCTTAAGATGTAAGAAATTAGGTCTACTCATCCAAATGTGGACCAGTGACTGTTATTCACTTTGGAGAATCAGCTAAAATAGCTGATTTGAGATCCAGTTCTTTCCCAATAATCTAGGCTGGGGGACAGGGGCACTCCTCTAAAAAGCAGATGGCCACCTGGTCTACACGCTTTGCAAACATGGTAATTACTAGCTTTCCTGGAAAATAGACTAATGATATTAAAGGGAAGGCTATATCTTAAGAACTTTCTAGTGAAAGGTTCTTAATTCAGAATTGCTTATGTTAAACAAGCCTACAATGTATGAACTTGTAGAACTGGATCCATGGAAAATACAGTAAAATAGGTGATCATCTAAGGGATGATATAAAAATGTTTTATTACCTAAATTTTCCTTCTTCTGTGAGTGATATGAGACCTTATTAGAGACTATGTATATTACCTTGGTTCTCCAATGTGGAAATAAGAACTTAAGAAAATGTGTATTTCCCAACTCCTTCCTTTCCACGTTATAGATCTTACTCACTATGAGGCTTCACTAATAATTTCAAATATACACATGAAAAGACATGTGTGTTAGTGTAAGTGTGTAAGTGTGTTAGATCTGTGATTTGTGTAATTATATTCAATAGTGCAGTTCTTTGTTTTAGCTTACTCACCAACAAAATAATCCACTCATCCGGGTGAGTATAATAAGAGGTTAGAAAAGATAAATAATCTAATTTAAAATGGGAAGAGGATTTGAATAGACATTTCTCCAAAAAGATATACAAGTGTGTAATGAGCACAGGAAAAGATACTCATCGTTGTTATCGTTAGCGAAATGCAAAGCAAAACCATAATGAGGTACTATTTTACACCCATTTGAAAAGTATAATAGAATCAAAAAGACAGACAATAAGAAGTGTTGGTGAAACTGTGGAGAAATTGGAAACATTTACATTCACCGATGGAAATGTAAAAATGTTATAGCCACTTTGAAAAACAGTTATGACCCTGCATTACTACTTATAGGTATGCGCCCCAGGTTAAACCAAATCTCCACACACTTATACATACATAAGGAAAAAGCAATGCAACTACTTATACATAAATGTTCATAGCAACAGTATTCATAGTAGTCAAAGAGCTTAAAAAACTGAAATGTTTCTATGACTGTATAGTATTACATATTATATGGGTATCACATTTTCTTTATCCAATCCACCATTGATGGGAACCTATGTTAATTCCATGTCTTTGCTGTTGTGAATAGTGTGTGAGGATGCAAAGTATTGTTTCCGGGTATCTGGGTGTTTCTAGGTGTTACCAGAATAGATTAACATTTGAGTCAGTGGACTGGGAGAGGAAGACCCATCCTCAGGAAGAGTCACCGACACTGTGGGTTGGCGCCATCTAATTGGCTGCCAGCGTGGCGAGAAAAAGCAGGCAGAAAAAGGCAGAAGCTGACTCTCTGAGTCTTCCAGCTTTCATGTTTCTCCCGTACTGAATGCTTCCTACCCTGGAACATCAGACTCCAAGTTCTTCAGCTTTTGAACTCTTGGAGTTACACCAGTGGTTTGCCAGGGGCTCTCAGGCCTTCAGCCACAGACTGAAAGCTGCACTGTCAGTTTCCCTAGTTTTGAGGTTTTGGGACTTGGACTGGCTTCTTTGCTCCTCAGCTTGCAGATGGCCTATCGTGGAACTTCACCTTGTGATAGTGTGAGTCAATTCTTCTTAATAAACTCCCCTTTATACATACATATATCCTATTGGTTCTGTCCCTCTAGAGAACCCTGCCTAATACAGCCTAGTAATGGGATTGCCGGGTTAAATGGCTGTTCTAGTTTAAGTTCCTTGAGAAATCTCCAAATTGCTTACCACAGTGGCTGGACTAATTTACATTCTCACCAACATTGTATAAGCCTTCCCTTTTCTCTGCAGCCTCACCAGCATCTGTTCTGACTTTTAAATAATAGCCATCCTGACTGGTGTGAATTGACATCTCATTGCAGTTTTAATTTGCATTTCTATTAAGATTAGTGACGTTGAGCATTTTTTCAGAAGTTTGTTAGCCATTTGTATGTCTTTTTTTGAGAAGTGTCTGTTCATGTCCTTTGCCCATTTTTAGTGGGGTTATTTGATTTTTATTTGTTGATTAGTTTTACTTCCTTTTAGATTCTGGAATATTAGACCTTTGTCAGATGCCTAGTTTGTAAATATTTTCTTCCAATCTGTAGGGGGTCTGTTGATGGAAATTCTGTTGATAATTTCTTTAGTTTTGCAGAAGTTCTTTCATTTAATTAGGTCTCATTTTTGTTTGGTTGCAATTGCTTTTGAGGACTTAACCATAAATTCTTTGTCAAGGCTGATGTTCAGACTGGTGTTTCCTAGGCTGTCTTCCAGGATTTTCATAGCTTGGGGTTTTACATTTAAATCTTTAATTCATTGTGAGTTAATTTTTTCATATGATGAAAGATAAAAGTCTAGTTTCATTCTTCTGTATATATGCAGACAGTTGTCCAAGTACTATTAATATTTATCGAATAGAGAGTTCTTTACCCATTGCTTATTTTTGTACATTTATTGAGTATTGTTTTAGTTCTTGTGACTTAGAACTGAGAGCAAATTGAGGATACTTCCACCTACCCGTGGGGACAGTTGAGTGCTAAATAGCACACTCAGCCATGAAAGAAGATTGAGGCCTGTTTTACAAATCAATAGTGCAATAAAGAGAATTATTTAAAAATCAGTAGACAAACACACATTATATTTTTAATACACTGACCCCAGCCAGCAGTCAGCTTAGCTTAACAGGGTTTTTCTACCTCGTGAAGATTTCCATATCTCACCAATCAAATAAGTTACTTCATTAATGTGAAGAATACATAAAAGGCCTAAAGGATACTGTCAATTGTTTGCGTTGATAATGTACATTCTTGAGTCTGAAGCAAAGTTTTCTCATTGAAAAATAAGGCTGGAGGTTAAAGATACTGGTTATCTCTAATATATTGTACCAGCATGTTACTTTTAGAAGAGTCATCTTTCTGTTTTTCTGTTATATTTCGACCTATAAATTGTTTGAGGAATGGAGGAACATTGGTATATTGATCTTAGTATAAATTAAGTGTAGCATTTTGTATGTTAAATTGGTGTTTTCCTAGCAATATATCTGCAGCATCTCAATGTCCATGAAACTATCATGATTTATAATGAACTAAGGCCAAAACATCAGTGGAATACCATGCCCAGTAAACCATTTTAATACTCAGCAATTGACTCTATAAGGTTCCTGCTGTTGTAGCAAGATTGCCTATCAACAGCTCTATATCCTGTTCCCCATACAAACTCTCTGCTTACTCATTTCATAGCCCTATCATACTTGGCCAACGCCATAAAACACTGGTGGAAAATGAGGATGCTTATTATAATATAGAATGTTGATTAAAAGTTCTTAATCTCTATTTCTTTATAATCTTTAACAAAGACTTCTCTCCCTATCACAGCTGTTTTTATTACACATATCAGCCTCTGGCAAGTTGCCATCACATGGCCTCAACTGCAAGCGGACTGAGAAACGTGAAAGAGTACGTGAATATTTAATGTTATTGTTTCTGCTACAGGCTTCTAGAGGTGGAGTCATAACATGGATACGTGTTTCCTGACTGTTTTCTCTCAGGGAGACTATGACTTGGAATTTTTCTGCTTGCATTCACTTTGCTGAATTTTGACAGGTATAACCAATCCAATCTATAATTCATAGATTTTTAATCACTTAAATTATCATACGTTTTTTCATAGAATCTCTTCCTAGGGCTTTTCTTGCAATGCATATGAGCATTGCAGAGATCAAAAAATCCATATTTTCAGCTATCCGATTCTGAACTTGAAGTTCCTATAGCTAACGTATTGGATATCTCCACCTGAAAGTCTGAAATATGTTTCAAACTCAGCATGCTCAACAATAATTAAAGCATTCTCTTGGCCTCACACCTATCCCTTTCTTTCTATTTTTCATCTTACTTAATGATATTGCCAGTTCTCTAGTTATTCAAGCAACAAACCTAAACATTATTGTTATTTCTTCAATTTTTCTTCTCTCTGCACTTCTCCCATTAAATCAATGACCAAGGCCAGTTGATTCTATCTTACTCTATCTCCATCAACTTTCCACCATTCCCACTGCCTCAATCCTAGTTATGTCAATAGAGTCTCTTTCTGTGGTTACTATAGCAGCTTCCTAATTAATCTCCAATCCATCCCTCATGCTACAATTACAGTAACCTTAATGTAAGACAAATATGATCATATCAGTTTCTAATTTCATGACATAGACTCCCAATGCCCTTAAATAAATGTCAAAATACTTAGCATTTACAAAGTGCCTAAAGGCCTGCTTGTCCATCTCCAGCCTCATATCACATACATTTTAGTCATGACTCATCTTCTATCACTTTTCTCAACATTGGTCAGTCTAATTCGTATTCATTCTTCAAGTCTCACCCTCCGTCTCATTTTCCCCAGAAAGCCTTACTTCATTTCTTCATGGAAGGTTAAGTATTTTGTCTATGTATTTCTGTAATCATTCTATCATGGATCTAAGGCATACTTAATTATAATTGGCTACTCTAATTCTTGCCTTGCTCATTATTCTTGAGATTGAATATTATTTCATTTTAACCAAATTTTCAGTTCAATTTAATGTGAATTCTCAAATTAATTTTATTATTTAATTTTAATTTATTTTGAGCCTATACTTTCTTTAATTTGAAATTCTATAGCATACTATTCTTGTTTGTTAAACTGCTAGCTATATTATATTGAACAGCTGCAGTATATACACTGTTGAACAGATTCTCTTACTTACATAGGTCTGCAATTGTAAGTAACAAATATCTTTGAAAAAGTGAGTATTAATATTAACTATTTCAAACATTCTCCACGAATTATTACCACTTTAAAAATAGCCATAATTTACTCACAAAAATTAAAAATTAAAAAATTGCTATGTCAAGATCAATAAAAATAAATGTATCTCATACAATCAATAACCCTGAAAAATAGACTCTACCTTTGTAGTGTTTATGCACAAGTGGAAACATAAAGCACAATATAAATTATTCTTTGAAGTTGCCTCCTTGAATGTATAACAATGGGAAAATTGTATTTTCTATAATAAAAGTGAAAATACAAATTATAATATAAAATGTGGTCTATGTCCTATGTAGTTTAATTATTGTAAACTTTAATATTTATGGTGCCATATACAGGTCCATTCCAATAGTTATTTTGATATAGTTTTTAAAAACATTTTAACATGAATAAATGCCAGATAAACTTTCTGAGATGTATGATGTTCATGACACTGTTTAGTTTTCAAAGGATACTCATTTTATTAATATAAAAATATTCAAAATTGAGAGATATCATTAGTTAAGTGTATACTTGCAAAGTATTAAAATCAAATAAACAAGAAATAGCTCATATATGTAGAAAGCTTGCACTCTTTGTACTTTCTTGTAAAGAGCTACTTCTCAGGTAGCTCTTTAAAATTTTCCTGTAGAATATACTAGAATAATTTTTTTAAAAAGAAAGTGTTATGAGGCATCCACTGTGATATGAGTGCAAATGTACTCAAAAGTTAGGGGAATCAACACTAGGTGATTGATATGATTTGGCTGTGTCCACATCCATATCTCATCTTGAACTGTAGTTCCCATAATCCCCACATGTCATGGGAGGGACCCAGTGAAAGGTAAATGAATCATGGGAGCAGTTCTTTCCATGCTGTTCTCATGATAGTGAGTTCTCACAAGATCTGATGGTCTTATAAAGGGCCTCTCCTACCTTTTGCTCTGCACCCCTCTCTCCTCCCTCCACGTGAAGAAGGATGTGTTTGCTTCTTCTTCTGACACGACTGTAAGTTTCCTGAGGCCTCCCTAGCCATGCAAAACTGTGAGTCAATTAAAACTCTTTCCTTTATAAATTACCCAGCCTCAAGCAGTTCTTCATACCAGTGTGAGCATTAATTAATATAGTAAATTGGTACTGGGTAGTGGGGCACTGCTATAAAGATACCTGAAAATGTGGAAGTGTTTTTGGAACTGGGTAACAGGCAGAGGCTGGAATAGTTTGGAGGGCTCAGAGAAGAAGGTAGGAAAATGTGGGAAACTTTTGAACTTCCTACAGACTTGTTGAATGGCTTTGACCAAAATGCTGGTAGTGATATGGACAATGAAGTCCAGGCTAAGTTAGTCTTAGATGAAGATGAGGAACTTTTTGGGAACTGTAGTAAAGGTCCCTCTTGCTATGCAAACAGCCTGACAGCATTTTGCTCCTGCCTTGGAGATCTGCGAAACTTTGAACTTTAGATAGAGACGATTTAGCTTATGTGGCAGAAGACATTTCTAAGCAGCAAAGTGTTCAAGAGGAAGCAGAGCATACAAGTTTTAAAAATTTGTAGCCTGATGATGCAGTAGAAAAAAATAAATAAAACCACTTTCTGGGGAGAAATTCAAACTGGCTACAGAAATTTGCATAAGTAACAGGATATGAGTGCTAATCACCAAGATAATGGGAAAAATGTCTCCAGGGCACGCTAGAGAACTTCACAGCAGCCCCTCCCATCAGGCCCAGAGGCCAAGCAGAAAAAAAAATGGTTTAGTGGGCTGGGCCCAGGGCCCCCCTGCCGTGTGCAGTCTAGGGACTTGGTGCCCTGTGTCCTAGCCACTCCAGATGTGGCTAAAAGGAGCCAAGTTACAGCTTGGGCCATAGCTTCAGAGTGTGCAAGCCCCAAGTCTTGGCATCTTCCACGTAGTGTTGATCCTGCAGGTGCACAGAAGTCAATAATTGGCCTAATGCTGTACCCCCATTGTATCTATGAAGTAACTAACTTGTTTTTGATTTTACTAGCTCATAGGCAGAAGGAACTTGCCTTCTCTCAGATGAGGATTTGGACTTGGACTTTTGAGTTAATGCTGGCATGAGTTAAGCTTTTTGAAGACTGTTGGAAGGGCATGATTGTGTTTTGAAATGTGAGGACATGAGATGTGGAAGAGGCCAGGGGTGGAATGATATGGTTTGTCTGCGTCCCCACCCAAATCTCATCTTGAACTGTAGTTCTTATAATCCCCATGTGTCATGGGACAGACCTGGTAGGAGGTAATTTAATCATAGGGATGGTTACCTCCATGCTGTTCTCATGATAGCGAGAGAATTCTCACAAAATCTGATAGTTTTATAAGGGACTTTTCCTCCACTTAGATATGCACTTCTCCTTACTGCCTTGTGAAGAAGGATGTGTTTGCTTCCCTTTCTGGCAAGAGTGTAAGTTTCCTGAGGCCTTCCCAGCCATGTAGAACTGTGAGTCAATTAAAACTCTTTCCTTTATAAATTACTGAGCATCAGGTATGTCCTTATAGCAATGTGAGAACAGACTAATACTGTGATGTTAAGGTATATTGAAAGTGGAATAATACTGCAATAGCAATAAAAGGCTTATATCCTGGGCAGGTTGATGCTTTCTCAGGCTGGGCTAGTAGCTCATGGCATGGACAGCTGGGAGTCAATAACAGTTTCATTGTGTATTACTAGGAGTAAAAGTTACTCTAAGAACACAAGCTCAGCATTTTATGGCAGGAATTTTACTTTTGATTCTGAAAGACCATTATTATTGTCAATTGATAAAAAAGAGTTCACAGCAATTGGTACCCTGGAAGACAGAGAAGAGAAGGAAAATGAGAAGAGTTATGAGATAAAAGTATTATTTCCAGAGACAGAATGATAGAGTTAGATATCTGCCTTGTGACCTTATAAAACTTTATTGTTACACTTGCAAGTTGGGATGAAAATAAGCATCCTAATATTCTTAGTATAGCATGGTGCTCCTTAATATCCAGAGAAAATGGGTTCAAATCCTGCCACAAGTCCTGCATGAAACCCAGTGCCCTCTCATTATTACACAACAATTCTCATTCAATTGCTATTTTCTATTCAATCTAGCTCTGATTTCCAGCTTTTGCTGAATTATAAGACTTCTGTGCACAGTGATCTAGTGCTGACTCAATTTGAGTGCAGAAAGTTCTCTTTACTTCCTCTGCTCTATGTCACAAATAATATCACTGAAAAGAAATATTGTTGGCTGTACATTTAAGAATAACTTATTACAGGTGCCGTATGTCAGTACTGTACAGAAAATAATTTTCAAATGACACCAGTTTCCCTGCTCTTAAAAAGGGCTCTTCACCCCCTTTATCAATCCAGGCACCAATCTCCCATCATATTGTTTTATTTCTCTTCCTCTCCCCATGTTTCACTGCCTTTTCTCATTTTTAATATGTTACACCTCTGGTTTCCTGTTCACTTTCTAGTAGACAACTTTGTTAAGCATTTTAGAATGTTCTCAAATGCTATGTCCATGAATCCTTAGTTTCTATTCATAAGGGACTTTAAAAATATTTCCCTAACCAAAGAGAGTTACTTGACAAAAATAAACTTTAACTAGCTAAGTCAGAGTTTTTAATCCCAGTAAAAGTCCTCTTCCTAGTGGGCATACTTATTAACTTGGCTTTCTAACTGTAAGTGAATTAATTATAAGAAATTCTTCTCAATTCTGTTCATCTCTGTTCCATCAGTATTTATCACAATACTTGGCATGCAAGTGGTGCTGAAAAAATGTTGAGACGATAGATGGAAGAATGACTGGTTAATTGAGTAATAAAATGGGCATTAATAAGTGTCCTTTGGGTTATCAAAGATGATCATTCAGTGGAAAAGATTAGGAGTACATTCTAGTTTCAGTCCTTCTCGGAATCAAAGAAAATGAGAATAGCGATTTTGCTAATAATGTTACACATGTATCTTCAGCATAGATTGTAGTTTCCTGACAAAAACTTTTTGTGTAATAGAAAGAGTAATGTCACTGAGTGTGGAGATCCAGTTCAGTTTTTATGTTGACTATTTAATAGTCTATGTAGAATGTCTAAATTAACATATAGATACCAATACTAAAATAAACTGGGAACTTTATTTTGGAAGTTTTAGATAATTCTGGCATTTGTTGTAATCAACTGCAGGTCTCTGATGCCCTTTTGTTAGCATGAGTTAATTGCTGCTCAAACTTAGAGGACAATTTTAAACAAATTTGTAACCAGCTGCTTTTCTAAAATCAGATTTCTGCAAATATGCTTATGAATATTAATTTTGCTAAATTACAGGGCTTCTAGATTTTCTGTCCACACAAGTTTTACAGGCCTGCTTTACTCTTCCTTAATTAACCTTGATTTCCTATGCCTACAGTTTTTGTTTTTAAGCTGGACGCATGACTTCAGTTCCTCTTGGTCAACCTTACCCGATTGTTTCCCTGCCTACCTAGCCATTTCTTCCTGTACACCTTTTCTTATCCTCCTTTGCTTTGTGAATCTAACCACTATTCCTACCTAATAATTCATTTGTTCCACACACCTCTTCTTTCTCTTTAATCTCTATTTTACTCTTCCTCCCGTTACTCTTTTAAATTCTTTTATATTTATTCTTGTCTAGATTTAAATGTTTTCCTTTCTCCTACTTACTTGCTTTTGGTGGATTTTTCCCCTTCACAAATAAACAACCAAATAATAGCAGTGCAGAAGTGTTGCTGCATATTTTATTTCATTGGAAATAAAGTTAGTTAATAAAGTATATACACTACTAGAGAAATTAAAAGAAAAAAGGAATCATTTAGTAGGCCTAATATAATCTATATTAAAATCTGCTTCTAAAAGCTTTTATGCAAAATTCTTACTTCACTGATTCCAAAGTAATGTGTATACAAAAGAAGTGCATGTTATTAAAAGTTATACATTTAGCTTGACAATACGTAACATTTAGTAAAATGTGGATAACATACTCAACAAAAATTATGAAAGCCTTTAAATGATTATAATAAAACACATTTGGTTTACACAAAGTAGTTAATTTCAGGAAAATAAGTATAAGCATAAGATATATAATAAGGTAGTTGATCATGTCAGGAAAATAGAGCATAGTGCACACGCTATTGATAAAAAATTAACAATAATACCATTTTACTTAAGAAATTTCTGGAATTCTTGGTATTTTATAAACAAGAGGTTTTAACGTTTCTGTTTCATTAGGAAAATAAACAGACACAACTGATTTAGAACCATAGAAGTAAAGCAATTATGTTGTTAAAAATAGCTAACACTACATGAACTTGTCCAAGATGATAATACTTTAGGAGAAAAACATATTAAAATATCTTACATATTCTTGGAGATAGCTTTGATTTATGAGTGGTTTTATGAAACAGCCTTCTTCATGTCAACAACACAAATGACAAGGCCTATTTTACAAGGGTATTCTCAAGGAAATTGTAATTCACTGTCATAGTTTTGTGCAATATTATTGCACAACACATATTTCAAGCAAAAATCATTATGGATGCTAAACAATACTAAAATCAGCACTCTATCTAAAATTCCACTTGACTGATCATTTTCTCAGATGTATCCTTTTTTTGTTTTTTAACCAAAAACACTTTTGTTTTGGCGTTTGTGGACAAAAAATGTTACTGCAACATTTAACAAACACTCCAGACACAGACTTAGAGATAGCAATATTTGTACCAAAGTATTTTTAACATTATATAGGCAGAGTATCCTCAGCAGAAAACACACCCTTTTAGAGGTGTTTGGCACTATGTGACCGTTAGGCTATGACATTTTACTTACTATTAATGCCACATAAACAGTCAATTAGCTTTGGAGAGTTCTGTAATAATGTATGAGAATTACTTTATAGGAAACGAAAACATAAGCAAAGGGCTTTTCATTAATTATACAGCAAAGAATCTGATGTGTAAGATAATGTAGAATGGAAGCATAGCCGAGGAAAATTTACCCAAAGAGAAATTTAACACAGTATTTTATCTTATCTGTCTTTCATGACACTGAATGTTTTCAGAAAATGATTCTAACTTAAAACAAAACTGTTCAGGGGATCCAAAGGCTTACAATAGCTGGTTTCCCATTTTAAGAGGATCTTTGTACAAAGAAGGTAAAGCAGGAAAATAACTTCATTTTTACCAAGAAGCCTTAAAACCCTATCCACTGGGAATATAATTTGGTCCCCCTATTGCCTGATGCATTTTATTTTCCTGATTAAAGTACATCAAGCTTTACTAATCAAAACTACTTCTTAATATGATTAAATGTAGAGTAGCATAGATTAATTTTATCATCATCTAATAGTGGTTCAAAGGGTTAAATGTTAAAATCCATTTAAAAATGGCCATTGCTTCAGGTAGTTTACTCTGCACTTTTACTTACTTTGACTTTTCAATATTGTAAACTTTACTTTACTTTTACAATTGTTTTCTAACAACTGTAACCATACAACTTATATTACCTTTCTAGGTTTAGAGACAAAGAAAACACCTTGGAAGAAGAGGGAGAGGATCAGGAAAAATAACTAATGGGTGCTAGGCTTAATAGCTGGATGATTAAATAATTTGTACAACAAACCCCCATGACACATTGACCTATGTAACAAACCTGCACATGTAGACCTGAACTTAAAATAAAAGTTAAAAAAAAAAAAAAAAGAAAAGAAAATTTGCGGCCTGGCGCAGTGGCTCATGCCTGTAATCCCTGCACTTTGAGAGGCCGAGGCAGATAGATCACCTGAGGTTGGGAGTTTGAGACCAGCCTGGCCAACATAATGAAACCCCATCTCCACTAAAAATACAAAAAATTAGCTGGGCATGGTGGTGCACACCTGTAATCCCAGCTAATCAGGAGGCTGGGTCAGGAGAATAGCTTGAACCCGGGAGGCAGAGGTTGCAGTGAGCCAAGATCCCACCACTGCACACCAGGCTGGGCAACAAGAGCAAAACTCTGTCTCAAAAAAAAAAAAAAAAGAAAAGAAAGAAAAGAAAAGAAAATTTGCTAGGAAAAAAATAAAATCAAAGACATTTTATAGTATTTATAAATCCACATGCCAATGGAGCTTAATTCAAATCAGCTCATTTGAAAATAAAAATTTTCCTACAATAGTATCTTATTTAAGTCCATCATATTTCAATGTTTTTGTTAGTACGTATCATATTATTTTAACTATCACTACTTATGTGTCTACCATCATATTCCTAACTTACAAAAAGGAGTTCTATTTTAGCACCCTCTTCTTCAAAAAATATTATTTACATAAGTAGTAATAATGCATATTTAATAAAGGTGATTTAAATTCCCACCAAAAATTATAAAAATGACAACCTGCCTTGTTTTTGCCAGAAATACATTGAGATTAAAAGCCACTAGCTGATATTATCTTTCATTTTAAGTAAATTAATTCAGTAATTTCCACTTACACTACTTGTATTTAATCTCTTGGGCACAGCACATGCTTGTGATAGAAAAACTGAGTCTCTTTACATTTTGTGGACAAATTTGTTGGATTATGTATTTTAAAATGAAATTAAACTGGGTCAAATACTTGTTTCTAGTTGTTGTATTCTATTAATTTAATAGCCTAAGAAGTTGTGTTTATTTTTTAAGCGAAGAAACAACTTCACTATGCAGTGACTGTAAATAAATGAGGAAAGTAAATGAAGTATATTATATTTGGCTGTGAAGTCATTTATATTTTTATGACAACACAAAGCATCAAGTTAAACCTGTGCATCAGTGATTATTTTTTGGAGGAAGAATTTGGCAGAAACCCAAAGGAAAACTCAAATTATAATAGCTCTTGTCTGAGTTATAACAGTTTCTGTTCAACTGCAAGGCATTTAGTTAATTAGTTGTGATAGAATAAAATGGGAAATAAAATTATTTTATACTCAGAAGCTAGCCCCTATATACAGCCCAGTAGTGGATTTAACAGAGCATTACCAATGGGAGGTAGCCTATTAAATTGTCTCAACTCAACTTTGTTGCTTGCTTTATTTAATTTTAATACTATAAAATTTTCTAAACTCATACTTTGAGTTGCTATGCTTTTAAAACATATATATTATACTAAACATATTATTCTTTGTACATAATTTTATGTAAAGCATATATGACCATTTGTGTGTTCCTAAGGCAGTAGGTGCCCTTTGAATATTCATGAGATAATGTCTTAGTTCTACAGGAAATAAAAATCATATACTTTGTAAACTATTTCTTCTAATGTAATCATTCTGAGAAGCATCTCTTCTCAGATGCTTGTAGCAATTATTGCCTTTAGCATTATTTTGATTCTTCCTGTCTTCTATTTTCATTTTATTACTCAAGTTTATAAATTATCTTATTCTATCAAACAAACCCAATTTAAAAGTGTGAAATTATTTACTGCACGTAGTTTATTCAAAATATACCTGTGCCAGGATAACTTGCTGAGTGTATAGCACAAAAGTATGTAATTTCAGTGTATTTATGCATGGGATTTAGCTTCATCTCTTTTTATTTTAACTTCTATTTTAGATACGGGGGTACATGTGCAGATTTGTTACATGGAAAAATTGTGTGATGCTGAGGTTTGGAGTACTAATCCCATCATTCTGGTGGTGAGTACAGTACCTGAGAGATAGATTTTTAACTCATTCCCTTACGCTCTAGTAGTCCACAGTGTCTATTGTTCCCATATTTATGGCCAGGTATACTCAATGCTTAGTTTCCACTTATAAGTGAGAACATTCAGTATTAGGTTTTCTGTTTTTGTATTAATTTATTTATAATAATGAATATAATCTTTTTAATAATAAAATCTTTTCCTTTGCAGCAACGTGGGTGGCTCAACCCACCCATGTTGCTGCAAAGGAAAAGATTTCATTCTTTATGGCTGTGTAGTATTCCTTGTTACATATATACAATATTTTCTATATCTAATCTACCATTGATAAACAACTGAGTTGATTTTATTTCTTTGCTATTGTTAATAGCACAGTGATGAACACACAAGTGCATATGTCTTTTTGGTAGAATGATTTATTTTATTTGGATATATATCAAGTAAGGATTGCTGGGTCGAATAGTAGCTCTGTTTTCAGTTCTTTGAGAAATCTGCAGACTACTTTCCACAGTGTCTGGACTAATTTACATCCCCTCAATAGTGTATAAGTGCTTCCTTTACTCCACAGCCTAGCCATCATTTGATGTTTTTGTATTGTTTTAATAATAGCCACTCTGACTGGTGTCAGATTGTATCTCATTGTGGTCTTAATTTGCATATCTCTGATGATTAGTGTTGTTGAGCATTTTCTCATGTGAGCCACTTGTATGCCTTCCTTTGAGAAGTATCTGTTCACACCCTTTGCCCATTTTTTTTAATGGAGTTATTTGTTTTTTGCTTATAGATTTAAGTACCCTATAGATTCTGGGTATTAAACCTTTGTAGGATGCAGAGTTTGAAAATTTGTTTTCCATTCTTTAGGGTGTCTGCTTACTCTGTTGATCGTTTCTTTTGCTGTACAGAAGCTCTTTTGTTTAATTAGATTCCACTTTTCCATTTTGTTTTGTTGCAGGTGCTTTTGGAGACTTAGACAAACTTATTTTGTCAAGGCCAGTGTTGGAAAGAGTATTCTGTAGGTTGTACTTCAAGATTTCTGTAGTTTGAGGTCTCACATTTAAACCTTTAATCCATTTTGAGTTAATTTCTATATATGGCCAGTCACAGTGACTCCCGCCTGCCTACACAGCACTGTGGAAGGCTGAGGTGTAAGGACCACTTGAGGCCAGAAGTTTTAGACCAGCCTGGGCAACTTAGAGAGACCCCATCTCTAGAAAAAATTAAGAATTAGCTGTGAGTGGTCGCATGCACCTGTAGTCCCAGCTACTTGGGTAGCTGTGGTGCAAGGATTGCTTGAACCTGGGAGGTGGAGGCTGCAGTGAGCCATGACCATGTCACTGCACTTCTGCCTTAGTGACAGAGCTAGACCATGTCTCTATAAAATAATAATAATTTTAAAAAGTGAAAGGTAGCGGCCCAGTGTAAACCTTCTACATATGGCTAGTCAGTTATCCCAGAACCATTTATTGAATAGAAAGACTTTTCCACCTTGCTTGATTTTGTTGGCCTTGTCGAAGATCAGATGGTTTTAGGTGTGTGGCTTATTTCTGAGTTTTTTATTCTGTTCCATTGGCCTATGTGTCTGTTTTTTTTTACCAATATCAAGCTGTTTGGGTTACTGTGGCTTTATTGTATAGGTTGACATCAGGTAGTGTGATGTCTACAACTTCATTCTTTTTGCTTAGGACTTCTTTATCTTCATCTTTGAAAACCAAATCCCCACAATGATAGTGACTTGCAGTTGGTATATTTAGTTAGAAAGAAATTCATTATGTGATGAGTATTTATTTCCATGTTGGAATAAGAAACTTTTTTACTGTGTTTTATAAACACAAAACTAAGTTGCCACAACTCTTAAATATGTAATTTACTAATATTTTTTCCTAAAATATTATTATGCTCATCATTACCTCCAGGGTTATTTAGTTTAATTAACAAGGTGATGTAAAACTATAGAGAAAATTCCGGACCACAATAATTCATATCAAACCAACAACCTGTTTGATTCAGATTTGTAAAAGAGAATTCCATCAATTCCTACTAGCCCAAGCTTGGCAAAACTGCTTCTATTAGTCTAGAATGTTATTTATTGGATTATATATTCATTTTATTAAAGAATGGAGGTTAATTTTATTTTACAAGCAGGACAATTTAGTTTTAATAATCGAAGAGTAAGATCTTCAGTTTCTGAATTTTGGGTCTAAACTATATTAGTCCATGAAACCATACAAGTAATCATTTTACAAGGGTGATGATATCTTCTCTGGAATAAAAATAACAGAAGAAAATTAAAAATGATAAAGCTTAGCCTAAGAATAGGTTATGTTTTCCAATCAACTAAATCTATACTCCAATTACTCTCATTTATATTGAGATAAAAGTCCTTCAAACTATGCATACAGATTCACTGTTCTGTTTAATTGATTCTATAAACAGATTTTTTTAGGAAGAGGTTTGTGATCTGATAGTTAATAAACATTAATATATATCTCGAGATTAATATTTCAAGATATGCTCCTTATCAGACCTCAAAGAAAGCATAGCTGTAGTGAGTAGTGAGTAAAATGATTCTTTTTTGATGAACAGAAAAAGAGAAACAAAATTTATCTTCATAATTCTAAAATTATTTTATTAACACTATTATTTTATTGGATGTCTTATAAATATATATCCATGTATTAAACATGTATTAAATGTACATGTTTTTTAGAATTAATGAAGTACTAGCTTTGTATTTATTACTGTATTTAGTGGTAGCTACTAGTGGTTTTATGAGACCACATTAAAGTCCAGACTTCATATCAAAATCCAGCTAATTTTTATCCTCTAAATTACTTCCTCTTAACACTAAAATTCTACTATTTTACAACTAGTTGCCTTCTGTAGTATAAAGCAGAAGAATCTAATATAAAATCATGTATAAATCCATTAACTGCTCCTTGGGGAGATAGCAGCTTCTTAAATTTAGCAGCATCTGTGTTATTTTAATTTTCAACAGGTCATTCATGACAATTATTTTTTATACTTTAAATAATTTATGGTTTTATATCTATTGTAATTCCATTTAACCCATGGAAGAGAGGGAAAGAGGGGAACTAGTACTACATTGTAGTTTTAGCAAACAAATACGAAATGATAGATTATTTCCTTTAAAGTGTCTAGAGAATGTATTTGAAGCA
This sequence comes from Pan paniscus, assembly GCF_029289425.2. Taxonomy (NCBI): domain Eukaryota; kingdom Metazoa; phylum Chordata; class Mammalia; order Primates; family Hominidae; genus Pan; species Pan paniscus. The sequence goes on along the minus strand of NC_073264.2, from coordinate 43,816,044 downwards.
AACACTTAAGACAAATGTCAGCATTCCACCAAATGCCTCTGGTCTATCATTTAAAATTGTCCCATTGTCTTCATCTTTAAAACCTTAAAAAAAAAAAAAAAGCAAATAAACTGTAAAACAAAAAAGTCCTAAGACACAAACCTATATTAAAATACTGCTATTTGGCCTGGTCAAATAGCCTGTCATCCTAGTACTTTGGAAGGCCCGGGTGGAAGGATCGTTTGAGCCCAGCAGTTCGAGATCAGACTGGGCAACACTGAGAAAACATGTCTCTACAAAAAAAAATACAAAAATTAGCTAGGTGTGATGATGGGAACCTGTGGACCCAGCTACTCAGGAAGCTGAGGTGGGAGAATCACTTGAGCCAAGCTGAGGTGGGAGAATCACTTGTGTCTGGGAGGATCACTCCAGCCTTGGCAACAGAGGGAGACCCTATCTCAAATAAATAAATAAATACAATAAAACAACAAAACACCTGCTATTTATCTATTTATTTAGTATTTAATTTTTATTTAGTGTTTAATTTTAATTTTTGAGTACATAGTAGGTGTATATATTTATGAGGTACCTGAGATATCTTGATACAAACATGCAATGTGTAATAATCACATCAGGGAAAATAGGGTATCTATTACCCCAAACATTTATCTTTTGTGTTGCAAAAAATCTAATTATACTCTTACTTATTTTTAAATGTACGATAATTTTTTTTTGCTATAGTCACCCTGTTGAGCTAGAAAATGTTAGGTCTTATTAATTATGTATATTTTTGTGCCCACTAATCATCCCCATTTCCCCCTCACTCCCTCATTACCCTTCCTAGCCTCCAATAATTATCCTTCTACTCTCTATCTCTATGAGTTCAATTGTTTTACATTTTCACTTCCATAAATGAGTGAGAACGTGTGAAGTTTGTCTTTCTGTGCCTGGCTTATTTCACCTAACATGATGATCTCCAATCCCATCTATGTTGTTGCAAATAACAGGATCTCATTCCTTTTAACGGCTGAATAGTACTCCATTGTTTACATGGACCATGTTTTCTTTATCCATTCATCTGTTGATAAACATTTGCGTTGCTTCCAAATCTTAGCTATTATCAACAGTACTGCAACAAACATCGGAGTGCAGCTGTCTCTTTGATATACCGATTTTATTAATTTTGAGTCTTACTTTTTCTCACTAGGATTGCTGTATCATATGGTCTCTATCTTTTAGTTTTTTGAGGAACCCCCAAACTCTTCCCCATAGTGGTTGTAGTAATTTGCATTCCCATTAACAGTATACTAGGGTTCCCTTTTCTCCATACCCTTCCCATTATTTGTTATTGCCTACCATTTGTACAAAAGTAATTTTAACTGGGGTGAGATAACATCTCACTGTAGTTTTAATTTGCATTTCTCTGATGATTAGTGATATTGATCACCTTTTTATAAGCCTGTTTGTCATTTATATGTCTTCTTTTGAGAAATATCCATGCAGATCTTTTGCCTAATTTTAAATTGAATTATTATATATTTTTTTCTGTAGAGTTGTTTGAGCTTTCTTCTATATTCTGGTGATTTGTCCCATGTTAGATGGATAGTTTGCAGATATTTTCTCCCATTTTGTAGGCTGTCTTTTTACTTTGTTGATTGTTTCCTTTGTTGTGCAGAAGCTTCTTAACCTGATATGATCTCATCTGCCCATTTGTGCTTTGGTTGCCTGTGCTTTTCGGGTATTACTCAATAAATATTTGCCCAGATTAATGTCCTGGAGAGTTTCCCCAATGTCTTCTTTTAGTAGCACAGGATGAGGTCTTAGGTTTAAATCTTTAATCTGCTTTGATTTACTTTTTATATATTGTGAGAGACAGAGTATAGTTTTGTTCTTCTGGATAAGGATATTCTAGTTTCTCAAGACCATTTATTAATGAGTTTGTCTTTTTCTCAGTGTATGTTCTTGGCATCCTTGATGAAAATGAGTTCACTGTAGACGTGTGAACTTATTTCTGGGTTATCTATTCCCTTCCACTGGTTTATATGTCTGTATTTATGCCAGTACCATGCTGTTTTGGTTACTCTATCTCTACAGTACAATTTGAAGTTAGGTAATGTAATTCTTCCAGTTTTGTCCCTTTTTCTTAGGATAGTTTTGGCTATTCTGGGTCTTTTGTGGTTCCATATAAATTTAGTGAAGGTGTTTTTCTCTGTTGGTATAATTTAATTTCTTGCTTTTTATTTTTTGTGTCCTGTCTGATATGGTTTTGTTGTGTCCCCACTCAAATCTCATCTTGAATTGTAGTTCCCACAATCCGTATATGTCATGGGAATGACTTGGTAAAGATAATTGAATCACGGGATATATTTTCCTCATCCTGTTGTCATGAAAGTGAGTTAGTTTTCAAGAGATCTGTGGTTTTATAGGAGGCTTCTCTATTTGCTAGGCACTCATTCTTCTCTCTCCTGCCACCTGTGTGGAAGGACATGTTTGCCTCCTCTTCCACCATGATTGTAAGTTTCCTGAGGCCTTCCCAGCCATGTGGAACTGTGAGACAATTAAACCTCTTTCCTTTATAAGTTGTCCAGTCTCAAGTATTTCTTCATAGCAGCATGAGAAGGAACTAATACAGTAAATTGGTACTGAGAGTGGGGTGCTGCTATAAGGAATGTGGAAGCAACTTTGGAACCAAGTAACAGGAAGAGGGTGGAACAATTTGGAGAGCTCAGAAGAAGATAGGAAAATGTGGGAAAATTTGCAACTTCCTAGAGACTTGGAGGGCTCAGAAGATGGGAAGATATGGGAAAGTTTGGAACTTTCTAGAGACTTGCTAAATGGCTTTGACCAAAATGCAGATAGTGATACTGACAATGAAGTCCAGGCTGAGGTGGTCTCCGATGGAGATGATGAGTAACTTGTTGGGACCTGGAACAAAGGTGACTCTTGTTATGCTTTACTTAAGAGGCTGGCAACATTTTGCTCCTGCCCTAGAGATGTGTGGAACTTAGAACTTAAGAGAGATGATTTAGGGTACCTGGTGAAAGAAATTTCTAAGTAGCAAAGTATTCAAGAGGAATTAGAGCACATAAGTTTGGAAAATTTGCAACCCAACAATGTGATAGGAAAGAAAATCCCATTTTCTGGGGAAAAATTCAAGCCTGCAGCAAAAATTTGCGTAAGTACTGAGGAGCTGAATGTTAAACACCAAGACAATAGGGAAAATGTCTTCAAGGCATGGCAGAGACTTTCATGGCAGCCCCTCCCACAGGCCCAGAGGCCTAGGAGGAAAAAAATGGTTTAGTGGGCCAGGCCCAGGGCCCCATGCTATATGCAGCCTCCAGACATAGTGCCCTGCATCCCAGCTGCTTCAGCTCTAGCTGTGGCTAAAGGGGGCCAAGGTACAGCTCAGGCCATTGCTTCAGAGAGTACAAGCCCCACGCCTTGGCAGCTTCCATGTGGTGTTGGGCCTGCTGGAATGTTCAGAAGTGATTCACTTTTGTGAGTTTGTCTTGTGTCCTGCAACCCTGCTATAGTCATTTATTAGTTCCAAGAGGTTATTTAATATATTCTTTTAGGTTTTCTACATAGATAATTATGTTTTCTACAACCAAAGACACTTTTATTCCTTCCATCAATCAAGATGTATATTTGTTATTTCATGTTTTTCTTGTTGCATCAGCTAGGGCTTTAAGCACAATGTTGATTTCTTAGCAGGATTTCTTAGCAGGAAATCTTTGTCCTGCTAAGTTTTTCACCCTAAGTATGCTGTTATTTGGTTGAGGTGGAAAAATATTTTTATACATTATTAGATTTTCTAATATCTTGTTGAGAATTTTTACATTTATCTTTGTGAAATATATTGGCTTGTTCTTGTCACTTTTTAAAAAATTTCCTGTAATGTCTTTGCCTAGATTTGATATAAGGATACAGCTGACCTCATGGAGTGAGTTAGAAGTGTTCTCTTTGCTTCTGTTTTTTATAAGAGATTGTGGAGAATTGGTATAAGTTATTCCTTTGATGTTTTGTGGAATTCACCAGTGAACCCATCTGGACCTGGTACATTTTGTTTTTCAAAGCTATTGATTATTGATTCAATATGTTTAATAGATATAAGCCTATTAAGACTGTCAGTTTCTTCTTGCATGAGTTTTGGCAGATTGTGCCTTTTGAAGAATTGGTCTATTTTACCCAGGTTTTCAAATCTTGGACATAAAACTTCATAATTTTGTTTTACTCTTTTTGTCTTTATAACATCTGTAGTGATGTGTGCTCTTTTTGATATTAGTAATTTGAATCTTTCTCTTAGCTAGCATGACTAGAGGCTTATCAATTTTGTTGATCTTTTCAAAGAAGCAGCTTCTGGTTTTGTCGATTTTCTCTATTAATTTCTTATTTTTGATTTCATTGATTCTGTCCCAATTTTTATGTTTAATCTTATCTTTACTTGAAGTTTAATTTGCTCTTCTTTTTCTAGTTTTGTAAGGTAGAATCTTAGGTTACTTGTTTTAGATCTTTTTAAAAACATGTGTAATCAATGCTATACACTTCTCTTTATGTACTGCTCTCACAGCATGCCAAAATTTTGATATTAATTATCTTTGAATATTTCTTTACATCTTTGTATATATTATGGATAATTTATTCATATCTATTTTTTCTCAATTATAAGCCACTGGTTATATTATTTTATTTTTATTTTGTTTTAAATTTCTTCATGTTTCATATGATATTTTTACAGATCTTCTTGGTTATTTTTCTTATTCATATTTTTAATCTTTTTTTATTTTTTATACTTATTTTATATCAAAATCTGGTGATTCAGGTGTGTGTTGTATCTGCTGGCTCATCTCATTATTTCAGCATTAAAGAAAGAAACAAAGAAAATCTGGCTCTTCATTTTGTAGGTTGGGATTAGGCCCATTGATAGCCCATTCATTTTAAATGTTCTTATACTTGCTTGCTTAATCTTTACTTCTAGTTCTACTGCCTTCTGATATATTAGTTGAAGAGCCAAGTGCATAAGAGTTCAGTATATGGCTTCAGGTCAAGAACTGGCATTAGCTGCTGTTGTTTTTGTTGTTTTCTACCTTTATGTCTTTCGGCTTTCAGATGCCACTCTATTTTGGCCTCCAGGGATTTATTCTTTTACATCTCTGCATTAGATTTTAATCTGGTAAATATTAAGTCTTTTATTATTTGTATTTTAGCTATTTTCAAGGAGAGGTTTAGTCATCATCTTTAATGTACAATACTGCTGAAAAATTAAATATCATGTTGCCATTTAGCCTCTGAATCATATAATAGTTTCTGGCTCTGAGACTATAATACTAATTTGTACACATGTATTCCTTAGATTCCTTTATCCACATTTTTGTTTTCATTTTTTAGAAGATCTTCAATTAGATTAATTTGAATGGACTAGCTGCCCTTAAGTCTTTTTGTGAATAGAAGATAGACATTTTCCCCAATAGAGCTATAATTCTGTAGTTATATATTAAAAATATAAATGCTTCATTTTGAAATAATATCCAATTTTCATCTTCCTGTCTCTTACAATTTGGTACATATACTTATACATCTGTCTGGGCATCTGTTTTCTGTAGAAAATCCCTTTACAATTTCTTTGGATACAGCCATCCTTCCCTTTGGCATTGCCCAACCTTAAACCATATGAGAGGAGATGACTAAACCCAGAATGAGATGATGTCCATATCAAGCCACAGGAACTATATGTCACAAATTATCTTATTCATTTAACCTTTGGCAATATATTTTTTGAGTGAATGTATCTAAATGCAAACTTTTAAAGCTGACTCATCTGAGATCTGTGCCCTGTGGTAGGATTTCAGAATTCCCATTGCCTTGTGCCATTACATTGATTATGTTAGCAAGGTAATAATTTACTAGTACATTCTTTTCACTTATTTTTAAGCTGCTTTATTAATAACAACTCTTTTGATATTGGCAAAAATATCATCTTAAAACGGCTTAAATTAAATAGAACAATGGAAGGAAGGAAGGAAGAGAGGGAGGGAGGGAGAGAAGGAGGGAGGGAGGGAAGAAAGGAAGACATTTATTTGCTCATATGCATGAAAAGTCTCAGCTATGGAAAGGCCAAGGGCCTCAAACCACGGTAGTAGGACACAGGGTGTTTCTCTGAATGGTAACCTTCTCTATGTTAGCTTTATTTTCTAGAAAGCTCTATAAAAGAAGTTTTTAGATAGACAAAATGTATTTTTCCAGATAATATTTTAAAATGTCCTGGGAAGATTGTAATGAAAATAATCAAGTTATTTGCATCCCAGAACATGTGTGAAGAGAGACCCTTAGAAAGCCTAGACTGTTTTTCAGGAATCTACAAGGTAGAGTGAGAACCATCCCACATCACATGGACTAAGATTAATAGTGCTTCTTCAAAAGGAAATATCAAATCCAAATGGAAGGGGAAGAGATAAAATGTTAACAACAAATGACCATTGTACTTTATCTCTTGTTTTTTGTTAAGCAAAGAACATTAACTAAAAAATAACTTAACATTCATATGTATTTATTTTGAAATCCATCCGTGTGAACATGTACACAAAATGTTATCTCTAATGATATTTAATTACTATTTTCAGGAAAGAAAAATAAGAATGCAAAGCCCAAAACACAAAATACATTCTACTTCATTTGCATGTGTGTGCTTTTTCCCAAGAGCTGCCATGTCATCAAACAAGCATCATGATAATTTATGTCATTAGTTGAAAAGAAGATATAAGAGTAAATGGTTGAATATATTAATTGAAACATAGAATTTCAATATGCAACTAAATTCAACTTAGAAGAGTGCTTTTATCCTTACATTTAGAAGATGATATTTTTCATCAAATCTGGCATTGTCTACTGTTAATTTTGGGGAAGCACGTTACTAAATGCTGCTCATGCTATGAATTTTTTTCAATGACTTCTTTAAAGTTTCTATTTGATTTTTTGACCAAAATATTTGTCAGTTCATTTTCTTTCCTTAATAATTAACTGAGAAACCTATGTCTTAACCATTTTCTGCATTAAAAAAATAATTTATTAGCTAGAGAATTTCAAACTATTTACCTGGCCTGTGTATTTAGAGTAGACATTGTTACATATTTAGAAGTGTGTAGGTTTTGGAAACGGACTTATCTTTGAATCTTTTGAAATATAAATTTGTCATTTAAAATTGTGCTATTTGGGGCTGGAAGTGTTACTTTCCTATGCCTCCATTTCTTTATCTGGAAAATGAAGTTCATACATTTACCTCACAATGTTGTCAGAATAAACTGAATAGGATATTTAAAACATTTAATAATTATGTCTAACAGAAATCACTAAAAAATGTTTTTCCTCTATTTGAATTTATTATTATATCTTTACCTCTTCTTTTCTACACATAAATACTCAACTCTACAAACTTCAACTGCGATAGGTTGCCCACCATTATCTATAGTTCCTGGTCTCTATGATATGGATTGAGACATTACCTTGTAGGGAATACACAGGGAACTCCTGCTTTATCTTCAAGGGCCAGTTTTAAAGTGTTTATGTAGCATTTCCACTTTTACCCTTCAACAAAAACAAATCAATCACTTCCCCCTTTGTCCTCTATAACCACTGTTAAGCATTTACCAGATCGTTGCTTGTTTTGTAATTATATTATGAATATCTGTCTCCTTCAGCATATTTAATCATTTGAAGAGATTATAAATAGGTATTTATAATATTTAAGTACAATCAACACCTCATTACTTTAGAAGTAAAAGTATGGCAGCAAGGAATTGCCCTTTTAAATGTCTTAATGTATAGGAAGAAAATCACAAGTAAGAATACTAATAATTTTGACATGTAAAACTGAAATCCTAAATGTATCTGCACTAATGATAGTTTTCAGTTCTATCAATTTTTGCTTTATGTATTTTGATAGTCTGTCATTAGATATATAGATATTTATAATCATTATATTCTTTTATTCTTTGAGCCTTTTACTAACATGTAATGTCCTTTTTTCTTGTAAACTTTTAAATTTAATGGGTTTTTTTGATATTAGTGTACCCCTGCTCTCTTTTACTTACTATTTGCAAGGGACAACATTTTTAAAATTTTAACTTTGAACCTATTTGTTTATTTGGATCTAAAGTGAGTCTCTTGTAGACAGCAAATAGATGGGTTACGTTTTTATCAATTCCATCTCTGTCTTTTGATTGGAGTGTTTAATCCATTTACATTTAAAGTAGTTACTGATAATAAGAGACTTACTTTCATTATTTTGCAATTTGCTTTTTATATGCCTTATAACTATTTTGTTCCTCATTTCTTTCATTACTGTCTTCTTTAGTGTTTAAATATCATAGTCTAATTTTCTTTCTCATTTTGTGTTGTGTATATATTCTACAGGTATTTTCTTCGTGGTCACCAATGAGATTACTTTATATCCTAAAGTTATAACACTCTAATTTGAATTTATAACAGTTTAACTTCAATAGCATGCAAAAAACTCTGCTCAATAACTCTATTAACCACAATAATATAAAAAAACTTTAATGTTATATTTTATGCTTTGTGATTTTTTTTGTTGAAAACTACACATTTGGATCTAATATAATAACTCTGGGAATCAGAGTATGCTCTGATAAAGTTTGCTATTTTTTGTTATTTTTGTTTTTCTTTTGTTTTGCTTTTGCTTTGATGTTTTTTTGCAAAACTGTTTTTAGACTGACTCTGTGCCATGGAGCAGCCTGAGGTGTAAATTTAAGGTCATAAGGTCTATTCCAGTCTTTTCTGAGCAGCACCCTTCCTTGAACGTTCAAGATCACTTTCTCTTATATGCAGCTGCTTTTGCAGTTGAATGTCCTACTTTTTAATGTTTGACTCACATAAGGGGAAAAAGAGAAAAGTGAAGACAGAGAAAAGAGTGCTGCTCTTTTAAATCCCCTGGAAGTTACTTCACCCAGAAGGGGAGGGGTTTTCAACAATATGGAAGGTACAACAGTGGATTCTCACCTATTTGTATCTATGTGATACAAAACACCAGTCAACTATCAGAACACAGATCTCCTGTATTTGGAGGACAGGGTAATTTTTTGCCCACCCTGGCTTTCACAAACTGTGTGTAGGTTACTTCAAGAATACATGCACAGCTGTCTGCCCTGGGGCTGAAGGTAGATAAAAGGTAATTGCTATTGTGGTAAGAGTTAAAATAGTCTGAAATTAACTGTAATTTACCATCCAAGCCATCTACTGGAACTTGCAGGTCATCAACAGAGTTCCAAAGTAGCTGCATCACACAGATACTCCCCATGCAATAGTTGTGTGTCGGGGGAGACAGATATACTTCCTACTCCTCCATCTTAAGAGAATCAGCCTACTCTATTTTTATCCCCCCTATTAATATAGAATCACTCAAAGCTCAGTTCTATACCAATTTATCTTTATATACATCACCATCTATGGCTGCAAATATATTCTATGCACAAATATATATCATAAATATCTCTAGTTTACCTCTCTCCTTTAATAACCCCTGCCATATAATAATCACTATATTAGCATTTCATGGTACTATTGATATCTCCTTACTTTTAAGAGGCTCCTGGGACTAACAGAAACAGTGGAATGTTTTTTAAAAAACTTTTCAAATGTATCAAAGAACAAAATTTTTTCCTGCCTCATACTAATGATGTGAACTTACACAAGTAATTCAGCTTCTACTGACCTCATCTGTTACCTTATCTGTATGCAAATGCAGGAACTGCATTATTAAATAATCTTTAAGGTCCTTTCAGCTCTCAAGTTTTATTATTCAATTGCAGCGGGCTGGCTCAATGATCTCGGTATTGATATTGATAATAAGCAAATCACGTTTTATCATAAATGGGTGTCAGGCATGTCATTTATATAGATAACAAAAATTAGGTACTTTATAATAATCTTAATGCCACCAAATATATGCTCAGAAATTGACTTAAGAAGGAAAGAAAGTGAATTAGAAAAGAAATAAGCTAGTGAATTAGAATGAAAGAGTTAAACAGAAATGTTAAGTTTAAAGAAAGCTGGTTAAATATATCAGAAAATAAAATATATAGCTAGGAATCATAAAGTACAGAGAAGATGAAAACAGAATACTAAGAATAACATAGGAAGATCAACAAAAATCCCAGGGATAAACTAGGGCTGCAGAGAAGCGTCTTACTTCTGTTTACCCTGGTGTCAAAAGAAATGGCTGCATATTGTAAAAGGACAATTGAAGATAAAGTTTCTTACTTCATAATGTCCTCTAGGACATCAGTCCCCAACCTTTTGACACTAGGGACTAGTTTAATGGAAGAAAATATTCCCATGGACCAGGGTGGTGGATGGTTTGGGGATGAAACTGTTCTACTTCAGAAGATCATCAGGCATTAGATTCTGATAAGGAGTGTGCAACTTAGCTCTCTTACATGCTCAGTTCACAGTAGGGTTTGCACTCCTATGAGAATCTAATGATGTCACTGATCTGACAGGATGAGGAGCTCAGGCTATAGTGCTCACTCACCCACCACTCACCTCCTGCTTGGCAGCCCGCTCCTAACAGGACGCGAAACAGTACCATTTCATAGCCCAAGGGTTGAAGACCCCTGCTCTACATACTTCTTTCACAGCTGTAAATTGAAATCTTCCGGCTGATACCATTTAGGACAAAACAAACCACACACACACACACACACACACACACACACTTTTTAGCAACAGTGTCTTCCTAGTCATTGTCCCATGCTCTGAGCTTTTTCCTGTAGATTTTTACATACCTCTTTCTATATGAATCTTTAAACTATAAATAATGAGGCATATAACTACTTCTACATATTAAAAAAAATATACAACATTCCCCTAAAACAAGATTAAATGCACAACTGAAGTATGAAATAATTCCTAACTCATCACTGAATTTAATAAATTAGGCTGTACCATTTTTGTAATATTGTATTATGACAATGCAGGACTCTAAATTGAGAGATATAAGTAGACATAATATAGAAGCAAAGTAGAATCTAGTATAAAGTATTCATTCTTTCATTCACTCATTTATTTATAACTGCATTGAATGAATAAATGCTCTAATTAAGGATTACAAATATGGTTATTATACAGTTCTGTCCACAATAAATAGGGTTGAGTAAGGAACATAGATGTAAAACTAATTACATTCCAACAAATATACACAAGAAAAATAGTGAGGACACAATATTTTCAAGGGATTTCACAAAGGTTATAACATTTTAATAATTATTCTTTTAAATCTAGTGGAGGATATGTGGTTAAAGAAATTTTGAGTTTAGAGAGAGCATCTAGGAAGGAGTAATACTAGGTGTTAAGAGACTGGGAAAAGACGTTGAACACCATGTTCCTGAAATGGCACATAGTTTGATAAAGATTGACTGCAAGTTTTCTATTGCTGCATTAACAAATTACTACAAACTTAGCACTTAAATGAACAAAATATTGGCTGCGTGCCGTGACTTTACCCTGTTATCCCAGTACTTTGGCAGGTCGATGCAGGCAGATCACCTGAGGTCAGGAGTTCAAGACTAGCCTGGCCAACATGGTGAAACCCCATCTCTACTAAAAATACAAAAAATTAGTCGGGCGTGATGGCAGGCACCTGTAATCCCAGCTACTTGGGTAGCTGAGGCAGGAGAATTGCTTGATCCCAGAAGGGGGAGGTTGCAGTGAGTGGAGATTGCGCCATGGCACTCCAGCCTGGGCAACAAGAGTGAGACTCCATCTCAAAAAACAAAAACACAAAAAACAAAAACAAAAAACAACAAAATATTATTTCACAGATTCCTTGCATCCTGTGTCTGGGATATTTTATCTCAGGGGATCAGAAGGCTGAAATCTAGGAATCACTAAATTGTATTCTCATCTAGAGGCTCAACTAAGGAAAGATCTTCTTCTGTTCTGCCTTATACTGTTGGCATAAATTAATTGCTTGCTGTTGTAAGACTCAGGTTTCTATTTTCTTGCTGGCTGTTTGCCAAGGATTAGTCTCAACTGCTAGATACTGCTCTCACTTCCTTGTCATGTGGTTCTTTCATCTTTGAAGCTAGCAACAAAGAATCTCACTCCTGTCAAATTCGTATCTTATAGATAATCCTACTCACTTTCAATGCTCACCTGGATAGGTCAGGACCACCAAGGTAATCTCCATTTTAATTAACTGAAAGTCAACTAATTAGTGACATAGTTAGAGGAATGATTCCAAACTAGGAATCTCTGTTACACTACAGGGCCAAGTTATTTTTGTGGCTTTTGAAACACTTTGTCCACATGCATAGGGCCTCACTCTATGGCCCTTTTAGGACCTTACCTACTTGTTTGTTTGTTTGTTTGTTTTGAGTTAGCATCCTTTTGGAGGAGGGAAAATTCTTCCTTTGCCATTTGTGAGCCCTTATCCCAAGTCCCAAGTCCTCCAAAGGTTCCTCCTTTACATCAAGAGGGCAAATAAATGTTGACCTTTTGAATACAAGGGCTGCTATTTTTGTGGGCATGTAAAGGATTTCCCTTGGTATCCATATTGCTTCCTCTAACTTCCTCCTGTAGCAGAGGGATTTACCTGTTTGCTTAAGCATTTGTTCTGCATATTATCCCTGGAGGATGAAGAACCCCAAATACAAATTTTCCTTCATTTCTTTAATCACTTCCATGCCCTTCTCAATAAACATCAAGACTTTCAAGTCATATGCAAAGGGAGGGAAGTCAAGCCCCCTTGCAGCAGTTGGCTGAAAAAAGAGGCTTCTTGTCTACTTAAAGAACACAGGAAATGGGAATCTGGGAAAAGACATAATCCTTTTGTTGTTGAATGTTCTGAGAGTCACTATAAGGTCATGAAGACAATGATATAGGCTGGCCCATGGCTGCAGGAACAAAAGATAAAAGTCCCCTTAGGACAGAGACAAACACTGGCCCCAGGACATATTAACATTAGAACAGAGATAAAGGCAAGGTCAGGGGTAAGACCATTTTATTTCAGAACTCCAAGGATGAATAGGATGTCCCCTATTTACTCTGGCATCTCCTCTGTTCTCAAGTGGGTAATCATGACAAGATGGGACCAAGGATAAGGGTATGCAGTAAGACTGTTTATTCCAGAACCCTAAGGACAAATGGGGTGTGCCCTATTCAGTAAACGATAATAGAAAAATAAGATGGGATGCCTTCTTTTTCTTTTTTTCCTCCTCTGTTCTCTCTTTACAGATGGGAAATCACACATCCATGCTGCGGAATACACCCCTCGGATACATCCTCAACAACTGGAAGAAGTTTGGCCCCAAAACTCTAATATGAAAAGGGCTAATATTTTTTCTGTAATGCATGCTGGGTTGAATATAAGCTCTGGAACCAGGAATCTTGGCTAGAAAATGGAAGAATAACTTTTAATACAATCTATCAACTAGATTGCTTTGTCTCCAGAAAGAAAAATTGACAGAAATTCCCTATCTACAGACCTTCATGGCCTGAAGAGACAACCCTGACCTTTTTCAGGCTTGCAAAATGGATCCAGCAATGGTAGAAACCATGGTCAGGCAGCTTCTTTGGTTGGCTCAGGAAACCTCTTATTGGGTTTACCCAAAGTTCAAGCCCTGGAGGAACAAAGAGCACAGCCAAACCCAAACCCCACTGTTCCTTCTATCCCATTATTTCTAAGTATCTGAGCCCTAGACCCTTCCCCTCTGTACCCAGGACCATCCTCTATACCACTCCCTTAAGTTATGCCCCCTTCAAGAGGTTAGTGACCCCAGTGGACCCACTAGAGTCCAGACCCATTCATTATGCAAAACCTGAGCCAAACTAAAATGGAACTAGGGAAGTTTATGAAAGTCACTGACAAGTACATCAAAGGGTTCTGTAAACTGGCCTGCACATTTGAACTCGTCTGGAGGGATATCTCAGTCATACTAGAGAAGACTCCATGTAAAGGAGAATGTGACTCCATTATGGAGGTGGCTCAATAATTTGTAAATGCAATGCATATGCCTAATCTTGGTGGCTACCCTGTAGGGGGCCATCACGGTTCCCCAGGTTGACCCAGTTGTGATCACAATACTGAGGGGGTATATGGAGAAGGAACCACATGTTCCTGTGTTTGGTAGAAGAAATGAAAGCTAGAAGAGCAAAGCCTGTGAATTATAATAAATTGGTCTTAATAGATCAAGCCCCTCTTGAAAACCCCACCACTTTCCTAGAGAGGCTACAAGAGGCCCTAGTGAAGCATACCAAACTAAACCCAGAGACACCAGAATGGAAATTGATCCTAAAGAACCATTTCCTAACTCAGGAATCCCCAGGTATTTTGGGGATTCCAAAACCTAGCACTGGGCCCCAACACTCTTATGCCTGAAATCCCCAAAATAGCTTCCTCAGTCTTTTACAACCAGGACTAGGAGAAAAAGCAAAGGAGTCAGAGAAAGGAAAGGTGAAAAGAAAAGCAGCATCTCTAAATATTGGCTGCCTTATAAGTCCACCAGCCCCTCCAGGTTGCCCTCAGAATTCCCTCCTAGGTAACTGCCGTTATTTCTCTCCCCAGTGAACTGCCCCTTTTCATATACACCAACGAAGAAATAGATTGGGGCACCCAACATGGGTGTAAAGAAAAAAAATCAATGGTTGGTGCAAGTTAGGAGAACTTCTCCATCTACCTTAAAGTCTCCCAATAGAAAGTCATCAGGAGTTACAAGACTACTACCATCTTGGAAAGAAGAGTCCAGGACAAATTTGTAAATGGGTATTCAGTGGGAAGTGACTGAACAAAACCATTCAACAGATTTGTCAAGCCTACATGTTATGAACCATAAATAATCCCCAGAGAGGGAACCCCTCTCACTAATAAGTCCAATTCAAAGGACAGATACAAAAGCTTAGGAGACCTGGCAGATGAACTTCACCCAGCTCCCTGAATGCTGCAGGTTTAAGTACTTCTTTGTCTGTGTATATACCTTCACAGAATGGGTAGCAGCCCACCCCACAAGGGCTGAAAAGACACAGGAGGTAACTAAATGCCTCCTAAAGGAACTTATTCCCTTGTTTGGGTTCCCCAGGTCATTGCAGAATGACAATGGTCCACCCTTCATTTCCCAAGTAACTCAGTAGGTTAATACTGCTCTAGGTATAAAGTAGTACCTTCACTCTTCCTAGAGACACCATCTTCAGGAAAAATGGAAAGAACTCACCAAACCTCAAATGCACCCTTAATAAACTCTGTTAGGAAACAGCATAGCCATGGGTGGATCTCCCTCACATCCATATTGCCCCTAAGGCTCCCTTGCAATTAAGCCCCTTCAAGGCCCTATATAGCAAGGCATTTCTAAATTTGGACTTACTACTTGTATTAGTCTATTCTTGCACTGATATAAAGGACTACCTAAGACTGTGTAATTTATAAAGAAAAGAGGTTTATTTGATTCATAGTTATACAGGCTTAACAGGAAGCATCACTGAGAGGTCTCAGGAAACTTACAATCATGGCAGAAGGTGAAGGGGAAGCAGGCATTTTCTTTACATGGCAGCAGGAGAGAAAGAGAGAGAGAGACAGAGAATACCACACACTTGTAAATCATAGATCTCTTGAGAACTCACTTATTATCATGAGAACAGCAAGGGGGATATCTTCCCTCATGATCCAGTTGCCTTCCACCAGATCCCCCCCTCCAATTCAACATGAGATTTGGGTGGGGACACAAATCCAAGCCATATTATTCTGCCTCTGGCCCCTCTCAAATCTGATGTCCTTCTCACATTGCAAAATGCAGTTGTCCCTTTCTAACAGTCCCCCAGTCCTTAACTAAAAAGCCCACAGTCCAAAGTCTCATCTGGAAAAAGGTAAGTCCCTTCCACCTATGAGCCTGTAAAATCAAAAACAAGTTAGTTTCTCCAAGATACAAGGGGTTACAGACATTAGGTAAATGCTCCCATTCCAAAAGGGAGAAATTGGTCAAAACAAAGGGGCAACAGACTCCATGCAAGTCCGAAACCCAGCAGGGCACTAATTAAATCTTAAAGCTCCCAAATAATCTCCTTTGACTTCATGTCTTACATCCAGGGCATGAGGATGTAAGATCTGGGGTCCCAAGGCCTTGGGCAGCTCCACCCCTATGGCTCTGCAGAGTACAGCCCTTGCAGGTGTTTCATGGGTTGGCACTGAGTGCTTGAGGCTTTTCCAGGAGCACTGTGCAAGCTGTTGGTGAATCTACCATTCTGAGGTCTGGAGGACAGTGGCCCTCTTTTCACAGCGCCACTAGGCAGTGCCCCAATGGGGACTCTGTGTGGGGGCTCCAACACCCCATTTCCCCTCTGCACTGCCCCAGTAGAGGGCTCTGCCCCCACAGCAGACTTCTGCCTGGAAATTCAGGCATTTCCATACATCCTCTGAAATCTAGGCAGAGGCTTCCAAGCCTCAACTCTTGCCATCTGCAGTCCTGCAGGTTTAACACCACATGGAAGCCATCAAGGCATGGGGCTTGCACCCTCTGAAGCAACATCCCAAACTGTTCCTTGGCCCCTTTTAGCCATGGCTAGAGCTGGAGTGGCTAGGATACAGTTTGCCATATCCTGAGGCTGCACAGAGCAGTGGGGCCCTGGGCCCAGACCAGGAATCCTAGGCCTCCAGGCCTGTGATGGGAGGGTCTGCCACAAAAGTCTCCAACATGGTTTGGAGACATTATCTATATTGTCTTGGCTATTAACATTCAGCTTCTTTTTCCTTACGCAAATTTCTGCAGCTGGCTTGAATTTTTCCCTAGAAAATGGCTTTTTCTTTTCTACACAGCTCACTTTTGTTCATAACTGTCATTTATTTATTTATTTATTTATTTATTTATTTATTTATTTATTTATTTTTTGATGGAGTCTCGCTGTCGCCCAGGCTGGAGTGCAGTGGCGCAATCTCAGCTCACTGCAAGCTCTGCCTCCTGGGTTCACGCCATTCTCCTATCTCAGCCTCCCAAGTATCTGGGACTACAGGTGCCTACCACCACGCCCGGCTAATTTTTTGTATTTTTAGTAGAGACAGGGTTTCACCATGCTAGCCAGGATGGTCTCAAACTCCTGACCTCATGATTTGCCTGCCTTGGCCTCCCAAAGTGCTGGGATTACAGGCATGAGCCACCACACTTGGCCTTTTTTTTTTTTTTTTTTTTGAGATGGAGTCTTGCTTTGTCACCCAGGTTGGAGTGCAGTGGCAGGATCTCTGCTCACTGCAAACTCCACCTCCTGGGTTCATGCAATTCTCCTGCCTCAGCCTCCCGAGTAGCTAAGATTACAGGCATGCATCACAATGCCAGGCTAATTTTTGTATTTTTAGTAGAGACAAGGTTTCACTATGTTGGCCAGGTTGGTCTCAAACTCCTGACCTCAAGTGATCCACCCACCTTGGCCTCCTAAAGTGCTGGGATTACAGGCTAGGCTGCAAATTTTCCAAACTTTTATGCTCTGCTACGCTTTTAAATATAAATTCCAGTTTCAGGTTATCTCTTTGTTCATGCATGTGAGTGTACATTTTTTGAAACAGCCAGGTTACATTTTGAATGTTTTACTGCTTAGAAATTTCTTCCACGAGGTACCATAAATACTATCTCTCAAGTTCAATGTTCCACAGATCTCTAGGGCAAGGGCAAAATGCTGCTAGTCTCTTTGCTAAAGCATAGCAAGAGTGACCTTTATTCCAGTTCCTAATAAGTTTCTCATCTCCATGCGAGACCATCTTAGCTTGGACTTCATTGTCCATATCACTATCAACATTTTGGTTAAAATCATTCAACGGGTCTCTCAGAAGTTCCAAATTTCCTCATAGTTTCCTGTCTTCTTTTAATCCCTCCAAACTGTTTCAACCTCTGCCCATTACTCAGTTCCAAAATCGCTTCCACATTTTTAGGTATCTTTATAGCAGTAGCCCCCTTCTGGTACTAATTTTCTGTATTAGCCCATTCTTGCACTTCTATAAAGAACTACATGAGACTTGGTAATTTGTGATAAAAAAGATATTTAGTTGATTCAAAGTTCTGCAGGCTTAACAAGAAGCGTGACTTGGAGGCCTCAGGAAACTTGCATTCATTACAGAAAATGAAGGAGAAAAATCAAGCACTTCACATGGTGCTTGAGAAAGGGTGAAGGGAAAAGTGTCACACACTTTTAAAGCATCAGATCTTGTGAGAACTCACTTACTATCATATGAACAGCAAGGTGGAAATCCACTACCATGATCTAATCACCTTCCATAAGGCCCCTCCTCCAATTCAACATGAGATTTGGGTGGGGACACAAATCCAAACCATATTATTACTAAATGAAGAAACTGCCAGTATTACCCAGTATGTCCCTTATTTAGTAAACTTCTAATAGGCTCCCAAGTAATCCCAATGGGTTACAAACAAACCCCAAATCCAAAGGGGAAAAATCCCCACATGTATATCCTCCAGGCTCATTAGTTTTCATAAAGCTTGGAAGGATGGAAC
This sequence comes from Pan paniscus, assembly GCF_029289425.2. NCBI lineage: Eukaryota > Metazoa > Chordata > Mammalia > Primates > Hominidae > Pan > Pan paniscus. The sequence continues at coordinate 43,797,565 of NC_073264.2, read as the reverse complement.
CCGAAATTCCCAACTAACTCCAGTCTGGAAAGACCCCTTCACTGTTCCATCATGTACCTTCATAGACATTAAGTACTAGAGATTTCCAACTAGATACATCACACTGGGATAAGGCCATGGAAAGGCCCTGAAACACCAGCGTCAGAATCATAATGCACTTCAGCTCCATAATGCACTTGTGAGGCACTGGACAATCTGGAATCCTTTATAAATGAAAAGATAAGTAATGCTCCCTTAACATCTTTTTACTTCAATGTAAATGGTCCCAGTATTTGAAATTTTACTCACAATTGCTCTGATTGTCATCACTATTTTAACCCTAACTTGTACACCATCAGAAGTTCCAGAGGCAGCTTGCTTTGTGACCAATTTCTCTTTTCATAATCACCTTAGGTTGCCACAGACCTGCTCCTGCTGGTTCTCATTCTCACCCCTTTATTAGTAGCACACCACCATCCTGATTTTCTGTTACTGGAAAAAGCTCAGCAATTGCTCCAAAGCACAGGATCCGCTTACTCCACCAATTGCTGATTATATATTAGCTCTTCTGTTAAAACACCAAGGATAGCTTATATAGCCTTGCCCCAAGATAGGACAAGCATAGAGGTGGAATTACATATTTTTTTAATCAATGGGACCACAATCTGAAAAGGATATTCAGGGCTTCTTGCAAAAGAAAAGCAATATTTCCCTGATATCTGCAAGGAAACTCTCATTTTCAAACCCACTTTTGTAATATCACTTTAATGGGAATAGCCCCTATTTGTGTTACAGTCAAAAGAAAAAATGGAATGAATGTAGGTGCTCTTCCCAGTACAGTTTGTAATGTGACTCTTGCTGTAGATCCTAACCAACAGACTTACCAAACATTCACCCACAACTAATTCCATCATTAACCAAGATTCCCAAACCTCTGAATATTACCTTTCCTTGGGGAACTTTGCTAGATAAGTCCACCCAGTTTTGCCAAGGACACCCAAGCTCATGTCATACTGAGAATTTCTGGTTCCAGCCTGCTGATTATAACCAATGTTGGCAAATTGTCAACCTCAGCTATATAGCATTTTTACTAAAGACAAATCATGATAGGACTGGTTGTCTTTATTATAATTGGCCTAATTGTTGTATACAGTGTAGCAAGAATAATTATTTTTTACATAGACTTTTAAATAGGCTTTAGTGGAACTTTGTTCCATGGGAGGGATCTCAGATAAGACTTCTTTAAAGCTGAGCCCAGCCATGGGTTTGTGCCATCAAATACCTATGAGTTGGGTGAATTTCCTCTCCTCTTGAGGTTCTAAGATAAACCTGGGGCTTTTGTGCCTGTGAGAAAGTGACATTCTTTATTTAGCACAGGTCAGCCCGTGGAAAAACTAGCCTCCTATTTTGTGTACACAGACCCTGTGCAGGGTTTCTGACTTAATTTTCTAAATAAGAAGCTCTAATAAAAACAGGATAAAGCCAATTACACTTGTTTTTTCAGAATTTTGTAAACAATGTATAAATTTTAATCTTAATTATAAAATATAACTTCTGTAAGCCTTTTATAACCTTTATTAAGGAATTGGTTAATGCTTCAAGAAAACCTTGTTATTCTGACATAGGGGTCCACATACTGGTTTTGCATCAGTGTGCCTTTGACATTAATGATTAATTTCTAGAGAAACTGAACTTATTTCATTTTTCAAAATCAGCCCTTATAATATTATGCCTCCACCTCTTCCACAATAGACTCTGGACCTTGTGTAGTTGAATAGTTTCAATTTCTTGCCTTGTGTCTCAGGAATACAGTTTATTTTGATTGGCATCTTCTATGGGGCCTGAAGATGAGTCTTTAATTGCTGTCAGTGTTTAAGATTTAGCGGATTTGATGTCCTTTTTAGACTCAGGAGTTAAAAACCCTGTAACCCAATGTTACAAGGGCTTTCATATCTAGGAAGACACATGGATGTAATAACCTTAATATAAAAAATTATCTCAGTTTTATTTTCCTAAGCAAACTGAAACTTAACAGTAATATGGCAACTTGATTATATAACAAATTTTGTTTATTTATATATATATATACATATACATATACATATATATATACACACATCCTCTTATTGAGACTTATACTGACTGTTCATGACATAGTTGGACTTTCTGATTTGTTCTGAACATCCCCGTTTTTTTAAAACAAAGTTATTTTATCTTAGAACTAAATTTACCATACAAGATTTTTTAAAATATAAATTTCTCTTTAAGCTTTTTTACCTCAAACAAACAAACAAAAATTCTTTATTTTTATAACTTTCTTTACATCTTTTTTTTTCTGGTTCCTTTTACTTTGTTTTACACATAACGTTTAAACAAGTTTTGAATTAGAACTTGTTCACCTTTTATTTTTTAGCAAGAATGTTTCCCTACAATATATATTTTTTGAAAAAATACCAAAATAATGAAATATCTATTATTTGACTAACATACTTCATATTCTAAATTATGACCAGTTTGTCTACAAGTATTTATCCCATTACATTTGCATAATTATTTTATTTTAATTGTTTACCTGGATTATTTATGAAAACTGTGATAGTCATGATTTAAAGTTATAAAACTGGCATTGCAAAACTATGAGACAGTGAAAAAAAATTTGACCTAAGTTCAAGATGCAGCTATTTTCATCAAATCCATATTAATATTTTATTTATTAAAAATTACACAAAAAAGATCACTCTGTTTTGGTCTGGGTTTATAATTTTGTAAACCCTATGCCAAATTTTGACACCATATACTATTTGGCAGGGATAAGTATGAAATTGCTCGATTAATAAACACAAACAAAAATGCATGCTGGCAATTATTAAGACTTTCTAATATTACCTTACCAATAATTTTAAAGCTAGCTTATTTATTGAAGATTTTACTTAAGTTACATAAACTTGAAAAAGCATTTCACTAGTCTTTTTTTAAGTATCCAATTTAAGCACTTTCGCTTTTCTTTAAGCCAATGAATTAAAGCTCTTTTATATATTTTAGTAGTGAAATATTTTGTACACAACACATAAATGCATATAAAGTCATATTAGACATGCCGATGGAAGTACATTTTATAGATTTATAAAGAACCCCCCCCTCCTTTCTTCTCCTATCTTAGACTTTCAGAGTCTTGATAACCTGTTTGACAAACCTAAGCAGTGGACAGCTAAATAGCCTTAGATTTGCACATCAAAGAAAATAAGTCAGGTGAAAACCAGAGAGAAAAAGTGGCGGTGCTAGAGGGAGATGCTTTTATTTTCCTTTGAGCCAAATTAAACATAAAATTAAACTACTCTTCCTTAAAAAACCCAAGAGCAGCCTCTGCTACAATAACTATTTTAGTCAAAAAATCAGGCAAAAACAGAATTCGGTCAACTAAGAAGAAAAAACAAAACAAAACAAAACCTTTGCTCAAAAAAACAAAACAAAAAAAAAACACAAAGCCCACAAGGTTTTAGTAGAGAAAAACAAACAAAAACATAAAGGCCTTTTAATTAAACTGACTTTTAACCACTGAACTCCTTTAAAAATTTTTTTTCTTATTACCATATTTCAGCTAGGACAAAATGCTGCTATTTCAGACATACAGCCATTGCTCTTTCAGTTTGTTCTGGCAGGCAAACAGTTGGCCTTGTTATGTAAATAAAGCCCCTTTAGTAGTTAACATTAAAAATAATTTCTTTTCTTTTCTTTTCCTCTTCCTGGCCTTTCCCTCCCACTTCAGAGGCATTGTTCACAGTAATTTAGGTTTCCCCTTTGGATTTAACCAAGACAGAAAAAAATAACAACAAAACAGTTAAGCAAAACTAACAGTGATCAAACAAATTACCCTATTTCTGAGTGCTATAAGTGTAAGCACAAATTAACATCAGCTGATTTTAATGCTAATTTTAGTCATTTAAGAGAATTTGCAAGACACAATCCCAAATCAGTTTTTTTAATCTAGTGATGGGGACCAAGCTGGAGACCACTCTCTGCCAATGCAGAAGCAGATGAACTCACCTTCCTTGATGGAAGCGAGTGGCAAAACTCCCACAAAAGGAAGTTTTTTGTTTGTTTGTTTGTTTTGTTTTATTTTGTTTTACAGCAGATAAACCTCAGACCCCCAACTAAAAAACGTTGGAAGATCAGGGATCCCTAGAGGAAAGAGGTCCCAGACTTCGGCAAATTTTCCTGTCCGTTTGGGCTGTAAGATTCTCAAAAAAAGGCCTTTATGTTTTTGTTTTTCTCTCCTAAAACCTTGTGGGTTTGTTTGTTTGTTTGTTTGAGTACCAAGCAGCAAGAGGTGAACTGCTGCAGGCCGGGTCACTTTTACTCAGGATCCCTCCATGGTTACCAGATCTCAGTTGAGGAAACTAATGAGACAAGTCTCAATCACCTTAGGAGATTTATTTGCCAAAATTAAGGATGTGCCCGGAAGACAGGTCTATTCCTTTCTCCGAAGATGACTTTGAGGGCTCCAAATTTAAAGGGGAAAGGGTGGGATATTGAAAAGCATACAGTTTTTACATAAACAAAAGGGGTAGAGGAAAAATGTGGGGAATCTTCATTTCACATAAGATAACACAGACAAAATGGGGTAGGAGAACAATCAGTTATACATGTGTGTCTGGCTGGCTGGCTGGGGTGATTGCACCTGTAAAGATAAGATATCAATTTGCATTGGCCATGGTGAAGTTTTAACAACTCAGCAGGAATTTCCTTGTGGGCAAAATACGGGGGAGGCAGGTAGCTTTTTATCTTATAGCCATGCTATTTAGGAATCAAAAGGGGGAGGCAGGTTTGCGTGATCCAGTTCCCAACCGGACTTTTCTCTTTGGCTAAATGAGTTTGGGGTCCCAAAATTTAATTTCCTTTCACATGGGAAATGTTCTTAAAGCTAATGCAGTCTAGAGAGCCCCCATGTCTGTCATCCCTCGTTGATATCAGTAAGCTACGGCATCTCATGGGTTGATTTGTGGGGAGTTTCTTTCTTCACCCACCAGGAATGGTTAGGACACTCTTGTTTCCAATGGCCTTATTGCTTACAATTTGTATACTGCGGTGGCCCCAAGGGCAAAGAGTCCTTTGGCCAAATGGTGGGGTGTGGGGGGTCTTATCCAAAGATTTTTTTTTTCCTCCAGAACATGCTTTCCTGTGATCTGATTGTATATGAGAGCAGTGGCATTCAGAGCACCCTGTTGTCTAATGTCACATTATTTTGGCTCTTCCTGGGCTTGATCACTGTTACTAAACACTTTAAAGGCAATCTCAGTCATAGTCATTGAGACATCAACATTCCCAATCCCTCTTCTACTCTTTGTATCTTTATCTTCTTATATCCGGGACACTCTGATTCATGAAAGTCATATTAACCAGTCTCATGTTATCTGGGTGTTCTGAGTCTGTATCAGCATATTGCCTGTAAGCTTCAAAGATTCTCTCAAGAGTTCAGGCTTTTTAGCTTTGGGATCCCCTTCGCAATCCAAGTTATTGAACACTCCTTGTAATAATTTAACTTTATCTGGTCTCTGGGGTCATTGGGGTCCCAGTCTGGCTCAGTCCTGGGTATGGCTTGCACGGCTAGTGTCCTAGCTTGATTTGTGTGTGTGTGTGTGTGTGTGTGTGTGTGTGTGTGTGTGTGTGTGATTCTTATAGCCTTTTGGCTCCCTGTTGAGTTTTCTAGCACCATTCTACATTCCTCTGGAGTGAGGAAGGTATTTCTGAGAGCCTGAATGTCAAACTACATGGTGTATGAATAGCAAGGATGGATGTAAATAAAATTTCCATCATTTTGTAATCATCCAGGTAGGCAGGCATGTTATTTTTCCAATTATATATATTCAAAGTTGAAAAGGGGGAATGAAGGTCTAAGAATTCAGTGGACCACCATTGATAATCAAGATCTGTAGGAACTTGTCTTAGCAGGAATTACCCTGTCTGTTAAGGAGCATTCCCCAGGCCGAATTGGGTACCCTGTGCATGTGTGGAGGTATGTGGAAGGCATACAAATTCTTCCTAACTGGTAGGTAAGCAGTTGGGGGTAGGGAGGTACAAAACTGAGCCACTGCCTTCAGGATAATCATCGTGTCCTTCCGGATCACTTTTAATAGCACCACTGGCATACCATGGAGGCACTGTAGGAGACAGCAAAAGAGGAAAGATAATATCATCATCTGATTCGCATTCTAAAAAGATAACTTTTCTCTGTGGATTCCCTCTTTGAACCATACGAATTTACATCTCTTTTGCAAATTATTATTTTTGTATAAGGTATTTTGGTATAATAATTCTTATTTTTTTATAAAAAATTGTACATAGGGATCTTGGCCCATTTCTTTTATCTTTTACAGAACAATTCTAATTGGAGAAGAGTAGAATAGTTTAGGGTCCCTATCTTAGGCCATTTTTTTCTCTGATTCTAGCAAATATCGAGGTCAAACACTATTACAAAAGAAAATCATCCCAGCCTAGGCAACATGGTAAGATCCGAAGAGCTGGGACTATTAAAGTTAACAGATGATTAGGCCAGGAGATATCTGCCCTTATGAATGGATTAATGCCATGATCATGGAATTGGGTTTGCTATAAAAGGAGGAGTTGTCTGCCTTTTTTTTCTGTCTCCATCTTTTCCTCTGTTTACCTTCTGGCATTTGATGCCTTTTGCCACATTATGAGGCAGTAAGTAAGAAGGCCTGTTCACAAGTGCTTTGCCCCTCAATCTTGAAATTTCCAGACTCCAGAACCGAAAGGAAATAAACGTCTATTATTTATAATTACCCAGTCTCCAGTATTCTGTTATAGTAGCACAAAATGAACTAAGACAAATAGTGAAAGACTGTAAGGGATACTGTTCAAGCCCACCATATATCCTTGTGGCCTGAAAATTTGTGTTAATCCTCTGTAGACACTTCATATATGCTCAAGCACTACTCTCTCAGCCTCTCTGCCTGAGAAATTTCTCAAGGTCATAAGAAAAAAATTCAAAAATGTTAGCAATTAAATGAGATTGGATGAATACATATTTAAGCTTTCTCACTCTTCAGTGGGACAATACTGAGATACATTGTACCCAGTTCCTCAGAGGATTCCCAGTTGCCCACAGTGGTATCTTGAGTCCAAACCCTTATTGTTGCCCCACTCCCAAATCCTCTCTGGGATTACTTCCAAATAAATTATCTCCATCCAAATATTTTCCTCAGATCTGTTTGGAGTGGGAGTGAAGAAATCCAAACTAAGGCACAGAAAAACAGTATATAAAGAACTTCAACATTTTTTTTTAATTGTGGTTCTTCTGCCTGGAAGATATTTCCTCTGGATGTTTACATGGTTTGTACCCTCTCCTCTTCAAGCCTTTGCTCAAATATCTTCTTCAGTGTGTGTTTCCCTGACCATCCTATTTCAAATGTTGGCATCCACCCACAACAAGCACTCCTTCTCATTCTTTAATAATTTAAGTTTTCTGGAGAACACATTAGCATATTATTTAAGATAAAAGTTGATTTTAGGACATCTTTCTTGGGAGAAAGGTTCAGGCAGGGATTGAGATGTGGAAGGCAGAAGCTGTAGGACTGTGTAGGCAAGATGAGCAAAGTACTAGTGATTTCTAAGATATAAGCATTCTATATCAGAAAAGATTTTACGTAATAAAAACAATGAAAAATATAATTTACATATAAATATCTCTTTAGGAAAGAAAAAATAAACACTTACCTAAGCATTTTAATGTTAGCCAATATAAATTGATATTACAACCTAAACTTCAAACTGATTTCTAATTCATGCTTCTATTAAAAATATATCTTGCTTCTCTGTAGTCTTACTAAAAAAAATTTCATTTAATTTCTGTCACTATGGAATAAATTTAGAGCAACATACAGCTAAAATAAATTTTCAACAACTGTTGCCATTGAAGACAGGATACCTTCAATGCTTATCCATTTTTAAGACCTCTTCCCAATTGCTTTTGAAGATAAGCCTGCTGTGAATAGCCTCCCCTTAATGCCTCTTTCTAGAATATCAAAATATAATTCTCTATAGATGTTTTTACTTCAGATATGCACATTGAAGAAAAACTGGCTTTTGATTGTACTTCAGAAGATTAAATTCATCATATAAATGTAAGCATTAAGCCTTAGGAAATAAACTCATAGCTAAATTTCCAGAGTTTCTGGTGAATTAAAGGTAGATTTGGAAGAAAAATTTTAGTATGAAATGTGAATAATGATAAAAATTTTAAACATTAGTCCAAAAGTATCCAAAATTTTAAATTGTACCAAATCAAATAAAGGGTAGTTGATTTTTCTATAATAGCCACTGCAAAACAGAAAATAAGTGAGTATATTATAACTTTTTATATGTATAAATTTTTATATACCCAGCTTTTTCTCTCTATATATGTGTATGTGTGTATGCACACATACACATAATATATAAGTCAGGTTCCCCAGACAAAAAGAACATATAGATAAGAAGTGTATGTAAATTTTATCCAGAAAGGATAAAATTTTATTATTTTAGAACTGTCACAAACAGTAACTTACAAACCTAAAATTACCACGTATATCAAAATGAGTGAAATGATTTTGCCTTGTAATATCACGATACATTTATATTTTGCAATCTTCTTTCAACATTTTGATATTTCTTATGTTTAATGTTTTTTACAAATTTCAGCATGCCATATCTTTTTTTGAACTTGGACTCTAAATTTATAAGTCAGAGATCCCAAGAGAAACAGAATATATATATACATATATATATGTATATATATACACGTATATATATGTGTGTGTGTGTGTGTGTGTGTAGTATCACTATTTAGATAACTTACAAAGTATCTTCTCTAATATATCACTAGTAGGATTAAGTTAGAAATCAATAACAGAAAGAAAACTGGAAAACTTGCAAATATTTGGAAAGTAAACAAGTTTTTAAACAGCAGATCAAAGAAGAAATCACAGGGAAATTAGGAATTAGAGACAAATGAAAAGTAAAACCCAACATACCAAACTTATGAACACAGTGAAAGAAGAGCCACATGGTAACTTTGTATTTATGAATGCTTGCATTAAAAAAGAATTAAAATCTCAAATCAACAACCTGCTTTTACAATATGAGAATCCCCCTCCCCCAGAAAAAAACAGGAAAAACAAAAACTAAAAGCAGAAGGAAACAAACAGTAATGATTATAGCACAGATAAATGAAATAGAGAATAGATAACTAACAGAAAAAAATTTAAAAAAATAGTTCTCTGGAAAGATCAAAAGAACCGACCTACATATAGCTAGCATAACTGAAAAAAAAAAAAAAGAGAATCCTCAAATCATGATGAGTAGAAAAAAACTAGAAGATATTACTACTTACTCTACAGAAATATAAAATATTATGAGAGTACTGTGAATAATTATCGTCTAGTAAGTTAGATAACCTAGAGGAAATACACAGAGTTCTAGAAACTTAAAACTTATTAAGACTAAACCCTAAAAAATTTCAAAATGTGAGTCGACTTGCTAGCAGGTTGAATTAGTAATCAAAAATCTTCCAACAATGAAAAAACCTAGATCTGATGGTTTCACTAGTGAAATTTATCAAACATTTAAAAAAAACTAACACTAATTTTTCCCAAATTTTTCCAAAAGTTTGTAGAGGGAACATTTTCTAATGTACTCTATCAGACAGCATTATTCTTATGCCAAAGACAGGCAAAGACATTATAGAAAAACAAAACTACAGAACAATATATCTTATAAACTTTGATGCAAGTTCCTAAAAAAAATACCAGCAAACTGAAATTAGCAGCATATTAAAAAGTTAAACACCATGACCAAGAGGGATTTGTTCCTGGAATGAAAGGATGGCTCAATAGATAAAAATTAGTAACAGTTACACACCACATTAACAAAATGTAGAAAAAACACAAATACGACTATTTCAATTGGTACAGAAAATACACTGGACACAATTCAACATCCTTTCATAATAAAACACTCGACAGAGTAGGCATAAAAATCACTTCAGCAAAACAGTAACTATATATGAAAAATCCACAGAAAATATCATATTTTATAGTAAAATATGGAAAGTCTTTGTATTAGTCTGTTCTCACACTGCTAATAAAGACATATCCGAGACTGGGTAATTTATAAAGGAGAGATGTCTAATTCACTCACAGTTCCACATGGCTGGGGAGGCCTCACAATCATGGCAGAAGGTGAAAGGGACACAAGACACGTTTTACATGGAAGCAGGCAAGAGAGAGTGGGTAGGAGAACTCCCCTTTATAAAGCAATCAGATCTCATGAGACTTACTCACTATCAGTAAAACAGCACTGGAAGACCCACACCAATGATTGAATTACCTCCCACTGGGTCCATCCCACAACATGTGAGGATTATGGGAACTACAATTCAAGATGAGATTTGCATGGGGACACAGCCAAATTATATCAGTTTTTTTCTCAAATATCAAGAACAAAAATATTGGAAGGCCTAGCCAGAGCAATTAGGCAAGAACAAGAAAACAAAGACATTCAGCCTGGAAAGCAAGAAATGAAATTCTAATTTTAGAAAAGGTGTAAAAAATACTAAAACAGTATTTAAAAACTTTTAGAATAAGTGAATTTAGTAAAATTCCAGGATATCAAATTAACATAAAAATAAGTTTTATTTTATACATTAACAATAAACAATCTAAAAAGAAATCAACAAAAATAGTATCAAAAAGATAAAATACTTACTTATTCCTAACCAAGAAAGCAAAAATCTTTTACAATGAAAACTATAAAACAGTGCTGAAAAAAATTGAAGATGTAAATATATGAATATCCATCTTATAATCATGAGTTGAAAAGAGTTGATATTATTTAGATTCAATACTAATCAAAAAGATTTACGGATTTAATGGAATGTTAACAAAAATTCTGATGACTGTTTTGCAAAAATAGAAAGGGACTTTAAATAGTCAAAATATTCTTGAAAAAAAAAAGCTTAAGAAATTACAATTACTGATTTAAAACTTAACTACAAATCTACAGTGATCAAAACAGAGTGCGGCTGGCATAAATGCAGATCTATAAACAGATAAAATAGAATGGAGAGCCCAGAAATAAACTCATGCATGAATGGTCAAATGCTTTGCAACAAGGATATCAAGACCATTTAATGGTAAAGGAAAGTCTTTTCATCAAGTGGCACTGGGAAGCCTAATTATGAACACGGAAAAGAATGAAGCTTGACCTTTATGTAACACCATAATAAAAAATTATGGTGTTACATTTATTGATCCTCAAAATGGATCAAAAACCAAAATGTAAGACATAAATCTATAGAAGTCTTAAAATAAAATATGGCAAAATCTATAAAAGTCTTAAAATAAAATATGGCAAAACCTTCTTGACATTGGAGTTGACCGTGAATTCTTGAATATAATACCAAGGCACAGGCAACAAAAGAAAATAGTAGATAAATTAAATTTTATTAAAATTTTAGAGACTAGGATTGTAACCCTTGCTTTTTTTTATTTTTATTTTTTGTTTTTTTGCTTTCCATTTGCTTAGTAAATATTCCTCCATCTCTTTATTGTGAGCCTATGTGTGTCTTTGCATGTGAGAAAGGTCTCCTTAATACAGCACACTGATAGGTCTTGACTTTTTATCCAATTTGCCCGTCTGTGTCTTTTAATTGGGGCATTTAGCCCTTTTATATTTAATGTTAATATCGTTATGTGTGAATTTGATCCCGTCACTATGATGCTAGCTGGTTATTTTGCCCATTAGTTGATACAGTTTCTTCATAGTTTCAATGGTCTTTGCAATTTGGTATGTTTTTGCAGTGGCTGGTACCAGTTTTGTCCTTTCCATATTTAGTGCTTCCTTCAGGGGCTCTTGTAAGGCAGGCCTGGTGGTGACAAAATCTCTTAGCATTTGCTTGTCTGTAAAAATTTTTATTTCTCCTTCACTTATGAAACTTAGTTTGGCTGGATATGAAATTCTGGGTTGAATATTCTTTTCTTCAACAATGTTGAATATTGGCCCCCACTCTCTTCTGGCTTGTAGGGTTCCTGCAGAGAGATCTGCTGTTAGTCTGATGGGCTTCCCTTTGTGGGACCTTTCTCTCTGGCTGCCCTTAAGATTTTTCCTTCATTTCAACCTTGATGAATCTGATGATTATATGTCTTGGGGTTGCTCTTCTTGAGGAGTATCTTTGTGGTGTTCTCTGTATTTTTTGAATTTGAATGTTGGCCTGTCTTACTAGGTTGGGGATGTTCTCCTAGATAATATCCTGAAGACTGTTTTCCAACTTGGTTCCATTCTCCTCGTCACTTTTAAGTACACCAATCAAACGTAGGTTTTGTCTTTTTACATAGTCCCATATTTCTTGGAGGCTTTGTTCTTTCTTTTTATTTTTTTCTCTAATTTTGTCTTCTTGCTTTATTTCATTAAGTTGATCTTCAATCTCTGATATCCTTTCTTCCACTTGAACGATTTGGCTATTGATACTTGTGCATGATTCACGAAGTTCTCATGCTGTGTTTTTCAGCTCCATCAGATCATTTATGTTCTTCTCTAAACTGGTTATTCTACTTAGCAGTTTCTGTAACTTTTTTCAAGATTCTTAGCTTCCTTGCATTGGGTTAGAACATGCTCCTTTAGCTCAGAGGAGTTTGTTATTACCCACCTTCTGAATTCTACTTCTGTCAGTTTGTCAAACTCATTCTCTGACCATTTTGTTCCCTTGCTGGTGAGGAGTTATGATCCTTTGGGGGAGAAGAGGCATTCTGGTTTTTGGAATTTTCAACTTTTGCACTGTTTTCTCCTCATCTTCGTGGATTTATCTACCTTTGATCTTTGATGTCGGTGACCTTTGGATGGGGTTTTTGTGTGGACATCCCTTTTGTTGACGTTAATGCTACTAACACCTCTTCATGCTAAAAAATCTCAATAAACTAAGTATTGATGGAACGTATCTCAAAATGATAAGAGCTATTTGTGAAAAAACCACAGCCAGTATCATACTGAATGTGCAAAGCTGGAAGCATTCCCTTTGAAAACGGGCACAAGACAAGGATTCCCTCTCTCATCACTCCTGTTCCACATAGTACTGAATTTCTGGCCAGGGCAATTCACAATTGCTAAAAAGAGAATAAAATACCTAGGAATACAACTAACAAGGGATGTGAAGGACATCTTCAAGGGGAACTACAAAACACTGATCAAGGAAATAAGAGAGGACACAAACAAATGGAAAAACATTCCATGCTCATGAAGAAGAAGAATCAATATTGTGAAAATGACCATACTGCCCAAAGTAATTTACAGATGCAATGCTATTCCCATCAAGCTATCACTGAGTTTCTTCACAAAGTTAGAAACAAACTACTTTAAATTTCACATGGAACTAAAAAAAAAAGCTAATATAGCCAAGACAATCCTAAGCAAAAAGAACAAAGCTGGCGGCATTATGCTACCTGACTTCAAACTATACTACAAGGCTACAGTAACAAAAACAACATGGTACTGTCACCAAAACAGTTATATAGACCAATGGAAAAGAACAGAGGCCTCAGAAATAATGTTGTACATCTACAACAATCTGATCTTTGACAAACCTGACAAAAACAAGAAATGGGGAAAGGATTCCCTATTTAATAAATGGTGTTGGGAAAACTGGCTAGCCATATGCAGAAAACTGAAATTGAACCCCTTACTTACACCTTATACAAAAATTAACTCAAGTTGGATTAAAGACTTAAAAGTAAGACCTAAAACCATAAAAACCCTAGAAGAAAACCTAGGCAATATCATTCAGGACATAGGCATGCGCAAAGACTTCATGACTAAAAAACCAAAAGCAATGGCAACAAAAGCCAAAATTGACAAATGGGATCTAATTAAGCTAAAGAGTTTCTGCACAGCAAAATAAACGATCATCAGAGTGAACAGGCAACCTACAGAATGGGAGAAAAATTTTGCAATCTATCCATCTGACAAAGGGCTAATATCCAAAGTGTACAAGGAACTTAAACAAATTTACAAGAAAAAAACAACCCCATCAAAAAGTGGGCGAACTATATGAACAGACATTTCTCAAAAGAAGACTTTCATGCAGCCAACAGACATATGAAAAAAAGCTCATAATCACTGGTCATTAGAGAAATGCAAATCAAAACCACAATGAGGTACCGTCTTCATGCTACTTAGAATGGCGATCATTAAAAAGTCAGGAAACAACAGATGCTGGAGAGGATGTGAAACAATAGGAATGTTTTTATATTCTTGGTGGGAGTGTAAATTAGTTCAACCATTGTAGAAGTCAGTGTGGCAATTCCTCCTGGACCTAGAACCAGAAATACCATTTGACCCAGCAATCCCGTTACTGGGTATACACCCAAAGGATTATAAATCATTTTACTATAAAGATACATGCACATGTATGTTTACTGCAGCACTATTCACAACAGCAAAGACTTGGAGCCGACCCAAATGCACATCAATGATAGACTGGATAAAGAAAATGTGACACATATATGCCATGGAATAGTATGCAGCCATAAAGAAGGATGAGTTCATGTCCTTTGCAGGGACATGGATGAAGCTGGAAACCATCATTCTCAGCAAACTCACACAGGAACAGAAAACCAAACACTGCCTGTTCTCATTCATAAGCGAGAGTTGAACAATGAGAATACATGGACACAGGGAGAGGAATATCACACACCAGGGCCTGTCAGGGGGTGGGGAATTAGGGGAGGGTTAGCATTAGGAGAAATACCTAATGTAAATGATGGGTTGATGGGTGCAGCAAACCACCATGGCACATGTATACCTATATAACAAACCTGCACGTTATGCACATGTATCCCAGAGCTTAAAGTATATATAAAAAAAGCTTTAAACAATTTTTTTATCAAAGGCACTATCAACATAATAAAAAGACATCCCGTAGAATGGAAAATATGTTTCCAAATCATATGTATCTCATAAGGGATAAATATCTGGAATATATAGAAAACTTCTAAAACTCAACAACACCAACAAAACAAACCACCCCACTCAAAGATGGACAAAAGATTTTATTAGACATTTATCCAAAAAAAAGTTATATGAATATCCAATAAGCACATTAAAAGATGCTTATCATCATTTATCATCATAAACATAAGTCAAAACTACAATGAGATACCACCTTACACTCATTAAGATGGGTACTATCATAAACAGAAAATAAGTGTTGGCAAGCATATGGAAAAACTGGAACCCTCGTGCACTTTATTGGGAATGTAAAATAATCCAGTTTCTTTGGAAAATAGTAGGTCAGTTCCTCAAATAATTAAAAAGTAGAATTGCCTTATGGTTCTCCATTTCCACATGTGAGTATATACTCCAAATAATTAAAAGCAGCTTCTGAAAGATGTATTTGTACATCCATGTTCATACCAACATTATTTACAATAATTAAGTCATGTAAGCACCCAAGTGTCTATCATGGACAGATGAATTCAAAAGCAAAATTAGGTGTGTACATACAATGGAATATTATTGTTTTAAAAAGGAAGGACAGTCTGATAAGATGAATGAATCTTGAGGATATTATGCTAAGTGGATTAAGCCAATCACAAAGTGACAAATACCATATTATTACACTTACATAAGGTAATTAGAGTAGTGAAGATTATAAATAGAGAAAAAAAAGAATGGTGGTTGTGAGAATCCTGGAAGGGCCCGGGGAAAACGGGTAGTTCTTCTGCAATGAATGTCGAGTTTCATTATTGCAAGATGAAAAGAATTTTGGAGATGGATGATGGTGATGATTGCACAACAGTATGAAAGCATTAATGCTAGTGAACTATACACTTAAAATGGTTAACATGGTAAATATCATGTTATATATAATTTATTCTAAAAAATTTACAAAAGTAGCCTTACTGAGAAGTCAGTTGAAATCCTCTGCTCAGGAATATAATGTGAAAAAATATAGAATAGAAGTTATCTTGGTGTTTTCAATGGAACTTTGTGTGTGTGTTTGTGATTTCCGGTACATTCATGGATCTCTATTTGTGGAATGGCCTTAAGACAGTTTGCACAAGAGAGTTTTGGTTTATACTAGGTTACACCTGCATAGAGTATAAATACTAATAGAATCCTCTTTCAAAATATTTTAGTAATATGTTCATAGAAAGTAATGAACTTTAAGAATCATCTAGAAGGTAGGAAATAGGCAATGTCTGCTTAATAATATATTGTACAATTAACAGAGCAAGCACAGATGTGGTTACTTCTGGAGAAAGTTTGTCTTCTTTTTTATGGATTCACAGACATGGCCTTCAACTTTAAGCCATGTGAGCATGAACATAAATTCTGATTTACTAGGTCTTAAGCATGATATTTTTAATACATATCTCTTATAATTCTGTCATTGATCATCTTTAAGAAAGGTAATCTAGATTGTACTATTTTTTACTTCACTTGTATTCAGCAGATGTACATGTTCATGTACCTATGTTTTTAAAAAAACATTATGAATTGATTTCTATATCCCTCATTTATTTTTGCTCACAGTTTGAGAGCAACATTTTGAGAAAAAAAATCCTTCATTTATTTTGCTCACAGTTTGAGAGAACATCCAAAAGTAGTAACTTAGAGAGTACTGTATTAAATACCCCATGTCAAACCTAGAATATTATATTGAAGGATTTCTCACCACAATATTTTCCTCAGTTATCTGGCATTAATCTATAGTAAATAATAAGGGAAGGAGGAGGGTTCCTGTCCCTGAGACAATATTTCAGGAAATGTTAGTGCTGTTTCAATTGGTTAAGTATTGGGACAAAATCACTCCATAGGGGAAAGGTGGACTACAGACAGAAGTTAAAGAACTATGTTCAGCCGAGTAAGTAATGCCCTCTCAATAATTTAAAATGTTTAATATTTATATGTATACTTTTCCTTGTCTTGAGCAAGATAAATAGTAACATTGATTTTAGATGAAACAGTAGACTTTAAAATGAGATCAATATTAGAAATAAACATATAAGGGAGTTTTGTAATTACTAGAATTGAGCACTTGTGTGGCTCTTGCTCAACTCAGAGCCACTTCAGAAATGTCCCAACCCAACTACTGCAGATCTTTTAGCCATTATGATATTAGACAATGTTTACTCTGTTTCCTTACCCCCATCTACCAATATATATATATAAATGTGTGTATACTTCATTTTTCTTCATATAGAAGTAGTAAATCTTAATTAAATAATAATTTGTTGAGAATTTTTTAAGCTAAATTTCAAATTATGTGGCAGCTTTTCAATCTATTTCATAGTTTCTCATCACTATGCCTTTAGATTCGAACTGGAAGTTTTGTGGGTTTTTTAGTTACTTCTGGTTTTCCTGGACATGTAAATTTCAAAACAGTGAAACAAATTTTGATATAGTAATTTGAAAATAAATGCATAAATCTAAAATATTTTCCTAATGATATAAATAAATACTCAAAGACCACTGGAAAAAAGTGAAAAGTATTAGTAATTGTAAGTAATTATATGTGTTATAAAAAGTATCTATACATTAAAATATCAATGGACTCTTAATTGTTCCCCCTGATTCTCTTCTAATGCTCTTTTTCATCAATCCTGTCATAGGATCTTAAGGCAAATCCTGCTGAAACTCTGTATGCCTCAATATTCTCCAACTGCCTTCAGTTTACTAAAACTCTTCATTCACATACAAGGCTTCTCTTCATGTCAATGTTACATGTTTCCTATGCATCATTTGCTGACACTTTCACAAGTACTAAACAGTAAATTCTTGATACTCATGAAGGATAAACCCTGAAATATTCAGGACTTATAAGTGACATTATAGGCCTAGGCAGGTGGATCACGAGGTCAGGAGATTGAGACCATCCTGGCTAACACGGTGAAACCCCGTCTCTACTAAAAATACAAAAATTAGCTGGGCATGGTGGCGGGCGCCTGTATTCCCAGCTACCCGTGAAGCTGAGACAGGAGAATGGCGTGAACCCGGGGAGGCGGAGCTTGCAGTGAGCCGAGTTCATGCCATTGCACTCCAGCCTGGGCGACACAGTGAGACTCCGTATCAAAAAAAAAAAAAAAAAAAAATGACATTATAGTACAAAAAAAAAATCAAGTAAAAGCCAACGCAGGCTTATTTCATATTTGAATAATAATAGAGTAGCTTGACATAGTCAAAATATAAAAAATTCTGAAGAAGAAAATATTTTTAAAATATCTGTTGGAATTAATAAGGCTATAAAAGAACAAGAAATTTGAAGGACAATAATTTTTTAAAATAAGGGAATTCAGAGAGATCCACATTACATGAGATACCTTTTCTTGCTATGAGGAATTTGTCAAATAAAAAAAAAAGTCTATGAGATCATGAAAGGGAGAAAAAGTGAATCGAGAGGGCAAATACTGGACTCTAAAACTCAAAAACTTAAAAGACTTACAGTTGGACTCTAAAAGGTACAATTATAAGAAATGATAAAAGAAATTGACAAGTTGCAATGGAAAGTGAAATCCTGCTTAAAAATTGTTGTAGTACCATATGCTCTAGACTATCATCTCTTAACTGTATTACATTTATTAAAATTAGTTGTTTATACATGCATAGATCTATTTCTGATTTCTCTTTTCTGTTCCATTTACCTATTTACCTATCTTTGCATAAAATCGCAATGTCTTAATTCTCAGTTTTATAATAATTCTTGAAAGTAGATAGAGTTAATATAAAAACTTTTCTTTTTTCCAAGTTGTTTTGACTCTTCTAGTTCTTTTCCATTTCCATATTAATTTTAGAATCAGCTTCCTGAGTTTTACAAACATTCAAATGGTATCTTAATCAGGGTTACATTGTATCTATACACAAATTCAGAGAAAACTGACATCTTGTTACTGAGTCTTCCAAGTCATGAATATAATGTATCTTTCTATTTATTTAGGTATTCCTTAATTTCTCTCAGCAATACACTGATCTTTGGTCAGATTTATCTTTAAGTATTTAATATTTTTGCTTTTTACAATTATATTATTTTGTTAATTTTAATTTCTAAATTTTTATTGATAAATATACAATTAGGTTTTATACTTATCTTGTATCCTACAGTTTCCTATTCTTATTTATTATTTTAGTATCACTTTTATCGATTCCATTTTAGTTTTTACATAAACTATTATGCTGTCTGCAAATAAAGGCAGATTTTTCTTTCTTTTCTTTTCAATATAGATTCCTTTTTATTTCTCGCCTCATTGCATTAGCTAAAGCCATCATTGCACTGCTTCATTGTTTGTGCTTTTTGGGTCATATTTAACAAATCATTACCTAATCAAAGGACATAAATAATTACTCTCATGTTTTCTTCTAGGTTGTTTATAGTTTTATCACATATTTTGATTTATAATTCAATCCAGGTTAATTTTGTGTATGGTTTGATGTAGGGTTTAAAATTTGTCTTTTTGCATGTTGATAATCTTTTAATTTTAATCTATCTGCATTCCTATACTTAATATTTCTTTCTGGTTGCCAGGACGTATTTAGGTTTTGAGTTGTGTTTTTATCCAAACCTACAATCTATTTTCCATTTGAAGCATTTGCTACATTTACAATGTGTGTGATATCTGATATTTTGGGGCTAAAATCTATCAGCTTACAATTTTTTTTTTATTTGTTGAATATATTCTTTGTTCTTTTTCTTTTTTGTCTTGTTTTATATTGAGTTTTTTTATGATTGATTTTATTTCATCTGTTAGCATATTAACTAAATTATCAAATTATATCTTGACAAAAGACATAATTATTATTTAGATTCTTATTTAGTCTATGCAAGCAATTATATTGTCATTAAGATAAAACATACTCAGAGCTTTGAAATGCTGCATAGGTTAGGCGGGGGGAATAATACATCATTTTAAATGTTTTATTTCAATTTGCAAAAGCAGTCTGTTTAATTATGAATTATAGATACCTTAAAGGGAAAGTGAAATATTAAGGAAATAAACATGAATTAATGAAACAAACATATGTTAAGGAAATAAACATCAAAATACAAATAATATACTTTTAAAAATCATAATTACACCTCATTAGTTCATTCAGTCCTATATTTTGTTTTCTATTTCATTTTGGGTTTGCAATCCTGTAAACTATCAGCTTCTTGACTAGAGTACTGGAAATCTTTACTCATCAGTGGAATAATCTCAAAGTTGTTTAAATGATGCCATCAGAAGCCTCTATGTGGCAGATTGCTTTTCTTCAGGGATTTGAGACATTTCTTGTATATGGAACAGTACACCCTGAAGCTGATTGCAAGTTCTTTCAGGGAAGCATTAGAGCAAAACAAAAAACTTATTTGTATGTAACAAAAGATGTAAATTGACTACAGTTAACTTATAATTGATAATTTCAGAACAGAATGATCTAATGAGAGTTCCTAAAAAGAATAATGCAACTGATAAATGTGGTTGTTTCTGTGACATGTAAAAGCAAGATAATGAGGTGAATTCAGAAGGTTTCAGACAAAATATCTACTATAATCATAACTATTAACTCAATTTTCAGGAATGGCTATTATGTCTAATCTTTTAAAACTTGATAAAATATAGTGAAAAATACTTCAGCTACAATGTATAATTCAGTCATAATATACCATGGATATACTAAACATATAGTTAGAATATATCAAAAATATATACAGCTAATTGACTCCTTAAGTCGGGAATAGATCCTAAGCATCTATATCTTAGTAAAGCTTCATAGGTAAGTGATACGAATCTCATGGAAATGGCTGTCCTGGAAGATTCTAAATTTAAGCTAAGGAAACATGGTTGTAATCAAGTTAACATTTTTAAAAATAACTGAAATTATGATTTATAACACCATTCTGCTGCTGGCTCATAGCAGACGAAGTAGCACCAAGACTGATGAATAGAATTGTAGACAGTGAGGACATTGACAACTATCTGGGAAACTCCCATACAATGTACAATTTCTGCAATATTAGATTAATAACATTTTACCCATATGTATTTAGCCTAGGGAAGGCTAAGGGATGTCATTTGATTTGGCAATATCTTCTCTCATGAAACTCATTGGTAGTAACTATATTATGGATGAGGAAAATAAACAGTAAACCAAAGAGAAAAGCCCATCAAATTAAGCAAACTTTACTGAGATTTCAACACACTTTGTAGCATTTCAGACTCAGATTTAATTAACCAAGGCAAATATAATTCATTTCCAAATGTTGCCATTCATTATTCTCTTTAATGTTCTGGAAGACGCATACTTTAGGACTAATTTCAGGGGATATATGAGGTCAGAATGAAGTTAATAATATTACTAAGATGTTATTAATGAGCAATAATTTATCATTGCCATATTAAAATTAACCAATACATGAGCATTTTAAGTTTTTTAGTTTTATTTTCCAATAAAGTAAATATCAATGTTTGTCATGCTCTTTGAGGTCATCAAAAACTTTTAAGAGTGAAAAGAGCTATGGAGTCCAAAAACAAAAGCAAAAACCCCAAACAAATAAAAAAGAAAGAAAACACACTAATTTAGGAGAAAACTATATTTCTTTGAATAATGGAAATACACAGTTATATTTCTTTAAAATAATAGCCTTTAATTATAATCTAAATCACATAACTTTCAATTAAGTCAACTAACACCGGTGTTACAGATAAAATTGAGAATTAGTGGTATTAATACTTTTGCATTGGCTATCATGCAGTTGTCTTGTGCAGCAAGCTCATAGAGCTGATGAATACACATAACACAACTTTCTACAGCCATGCACATCATTTATACAGTTCTCAAAGTAGCAGAAACAAACATTCATTACAAACCCAAAGACATAGCCTCTCTGTAGCATAAAAAAAAAGGAACAGCATATACATATAGATTAGGCTTAGTAACCAATGTAGCAATGTTCTCTTAAAAATAATCCAGGTGTAGGCCGGGTGCGGTGGCTCACGCCTGTAATCCAAGCACTTTGGGAGGCCAAGGCTGGCAGATCACGAGGTCAAGGATTGAGACCATCCTGGCCAACATGGTGAAACCCTGCCTCTACTAAAAATACAAAAATTATAATGGCATGTTGTCGGGTGCCTGTCGTCCCAGCTACTTGGGAGGCTGAGGCAGGAGAATAGCTTGAACCTCAGAGGCAGAGGTTTCATTGAGCCGAGATTGTGCCACTACACTCCAGCCTGGGTGATAGAACAAGACTCCATCTCAAAAATAATAATAATGATTAATAATAATAATAATCTAGGTGTCTGTTGAATGTTAATTTACTCAATATACTATCATTCCAAGTTTGCAAGTTACCTAAAATTCTTTAAATTATTTTTCAGCTAAAACACTGCAAAATAAAATTATTATTGAATTAGTTATGTCAGAATAATGGTTCGATTTGGTTAAAACATATTTATATTTTTATAATCTTACACATTAAGCAAGAGTAATGCAAACTTATCCAATCAATAAACCTGTATAAATGTAAGGAGAACATACTCAAATAGAATAAAAATCTATATGTATGCTATGCTTAACACTAAAACTTGTGGAGACTTGAATTCTCAAAACATTTTCAAGCTGGTTTTTGTAGGGAGATTTTTAAAATCTAGAACAATGAAGTCTTAAAAGTTTAATTTCATTATTTTCTAATAAAGTTTGCGTATTTGTTCACTCCAAATCCCATGTTTAAATGTGATCTCCAATGTTGGAGATGGAGCCTTCTGTGAGGTGTTTGAATCATGGGGGCAGATCCCTCATTAGTATCTTGGTGCCATCCAAGTACTGAGTAAGTCCCTGCTCTATTAGTTTTGCCAGAGATGATTGTGGAAAACAACCTGGCACCTCTCTCCCCTTTTCCTTCCTTCCTCTCTTGACATGAATATATACTCTCTTATTCCCTTCTGCCATGAGAGGAAGCTCCCCGAAGCCCTCACCAAAAGCAGATGCTAGCTAGCGTCATGTTTCTTATGCAGCCTGCAGAACTGTGAGGCAAGTAAAAGTCTGTTTTTTAGAAATTACCCAGCCTCAGGTATTCCTTTATAGCAACACAAAGGAACCCAAGACATTTTATTTTTTAAAGTTAAGACAAATATATTTATATATGACCATTTATCTCTAAACCAATCATATTGAAGCTCCTTTATGAAATTTCATAATCTAATTTGGTAATACCATTTAGAGGTAGGCAAATATTACACAATGAATGTGATAAAGACTTCTCTGAATTACAGATATATAAATGTACATACAGACACATGTCAAGACCTTATAACTTCAATTGTAAATCACATCCCTCAGTCAAGAGTAAACACAAATAAGAAAAGCTCACACATAACATAGATTTGTTCTCTTCCCAGTATGGACCCATTCTTAAATGATTTGAGCTCCAAACAGGCAATAGAGAAGACTAACAAACCAGATTACCTGTTGTCTCTCACTCAATAAAGTGAAGATCTCTATAAACTATTCATCTGTTTATTGAGATCACCAAATTGTTAGACTTTAAACCAAATTCCCAATATAGGATAACTTATTAGCTATTAAAAATCAAAAATAAAACGCAAAGTACAAGAAACAAGTACCAAAAATCAAGCCAGTAGTCAAAAATAATCACGATCAAGTTCTTGTTCTCCTATAGATGAACAAGACTCCTCTTTGGATCCTGGGTCACCTGTCCAGAGATGATCAAACAGGCCTGGGTTGAGTGAAGGGGGATTTGAAAATGAGGTTCTGATTGTGAGCCATGTTATAAAATATGTGAAAGAAAAAATGCATTAAATAATTCAGAAGAAATTTTTTTTAGCCTATTGCAATAGTAAGAAAGTTCATTTCTGAAGAAAATTTTCAGAGTAAAGGAAGGCAGTCTGAGGTTCGTTCTACAGAGGCAGTCAAACAACGGAGTTATGAGGAAGATTCTTAGCCATGAGGAATGGTGATCCCTGGAAGTTAGCGATTTTCAAAGATAAGCAGCAAACAATTACTTAATCATCATTGTTTTTTTGGAGCACAGGAATCAGACAAACCTCAACACCGTCAAGGGTAACCATGGATTCTCCATCCTTGCTCCTTGATAAGGAAACTCTCAAGTCAGTTACCAAGGTGGCCTTCAAATTGCACTTAATTTAACAAAACTTTAGATAGGTTTCTTCCCAACCATAGTACTTACATCCCTTTTAGTAGGTAGAATACTTAGTTTAGAAAATTTGTAAATCTACAAATTATTTTTTTGTTTCTTTGAAATGCATATACATTTCTCTAAAAGTCTCTTGACAGTTTTAGGATTCAAGAAATTTTCCTCAAGAACCTGTAAACCAACTCTGTGTAATATAAATATGGGAGGTGATAGCACCCTAATGTCCCAGTCTTTGTTAGAGGGTAGGATCCTAACTCCCATGGGCACCAAATAACAAACACAGACGGCCCAATCATAGAGAAAAACATTTGCAAACTCAAGAATAACTCTTATTTACTCCAAATAACTCCAATTAACTCACAAATAATATTATATTGATCAATCTCCCCTCTCGTGTTCTCCTGCAATACTTTTTCACTAGCTCTAGTGGAAGAAATTTTCCAGTGCTGAAAAATTCCCCTGCCATTTTTTTTCCCCAGCAGAATTGAATTCAGTCTCTAATCCCTATAGCAATAACCTTAAATAAAGTCTTATTCGCCTGGTTAAATTTGTTGCAATTTTTGCTTTGACAGAATAAAGCTAGGCAGTCATGAGGCTCACACACATTACTTGTTTCGCATCTCTTGATGAATGCTGTCTTTCATTGCCTGAAGTCCAATAACTTGGAAAACATTGTTTCATATATTGTGTCCTTTCTCTGCTTGTTTTAAGCAGGAAGATAAATCTTATCTTTGTTACTTGTTTATGGCTGGAAGCGGAAATAAGTCACACAGATTAATTTATTAAGTGGAAACAGGTGTCAACTGAAACTAATAATGCTGAGTAAGGCTGAAGATCCATTGGTTAGATTCATTCAATAGCATAAGAGAAATCAATCGCAAATAGCCTAAAATGTTTTGGTCTTTGTTCAGATAATTACAGGAACGTTAAATTCATGAATGCGCCACTTCCCCCCCACCAAAAAAAAAAAAAAAAGAAATGATGAAAAAAAGATTTCTCCTCATGCAGTTTTCTGATTGTGTCAAGCTCTCCTGGCTTATATGTGTGGTTTCATGACAATTTCTCCATCTGGAATCTTCTCAATTCCTCAGCTGAGTGTTTCTTTCTAACCTGACTTTTAAGACATCATTGCCAACGGACCTTGGGATCAACTGTAGCTTTGTCTTTAGGAATCCAGTTGAATTATTCAGAAAAAGGAACTAGCAGTTTGGAACATCAAAGGACATAAAGCTGAGATGACAGATGAGGTACAGAAGTAGTGGTAAAAGTCACATGAGACCAAGTCAACCCTTTCAGAGTTACATGCAACATCCTCAAAAAGGAAATGAGCTAAAGTCTGTGAAAGAGACACTGAAGGATTGAAGTTAAAATGATTTGCCTCATTCTAACAGATAGGTCCTTCCATAAAACTGTCATGAGTAAAGTAAAATTGTGTATCTATACAATTGAGTGGGGAGTGTGGAGTAAGAACTTCTTTGGTAGGCTAAGAACATTTGCTTAAATATGCATTTGAACTATAGAATACATAATTGGAATCCAGAAAAATTTCAATGCAAAAGAAATTAAAATGTTACAACTATTTTTGAGCTGAAAGTTTGAAAAAACAATAAAATTTTAATAGAATTTAATGCACAAAAATTAATGGGCCTTAAAGACACAAAATTTGTTTGATATTTCATATTACATAAAATTACATTAAGTTGTTTTATAAATTTATTTATTCTCTTTTTCCTATTTGAATTCTAAATTCTTTAACATGACATTTTTGTATACTGTGGGACTGAGAAGAAACTCTCTATTTTCCGTGTGTATGTTTTAATGGTCTCCCTCGCTAAAATATTAATATGAATTCATTGAGAAAAAGACCAATATTAGCCATCTATTTATTTCAAATTGCTAACCTGGTACATTATCTATAGTAGGAATATAATAAGGATATATGATTTCAGTTGATTCAAATTACAGACCAAAAATATGTGCATACGTGTTCCACACAATGTTATTGATGAAAGTAAAAAATAGCAAAATTAAAGTGCCAATGGAAAAAATAGTTTATTAAATTGTGAAGCATTTATTAAACATATATGATATAAGTATTAAAAGTGAGTTTATGAAAATTATACAGGAACATGACTAAGTATGTCTTATGATATTAGGCAAAGAAATAGCTAAAATATTGCTGGTAAATTATGATTTTTCAACTATTTAAAAACACATGAGGCTGAATGAAACCAAGTGGAGGAAATCACACAACTTTACAATAGTAGTACTTTTGCAAGCATCCAATGTATTTTTCTCTATTATTTTATTCAACTTTGTTTATATTAAATATTTTATTGGTTTTTGGTAATTCCATTGAGCCATGATTGATAATATATGTCTTACTATTAGGGAAACAAAATCATTATATCAAAAGAATGAAGGATAAAGGAAAATACATATGATAATAGTATCCTAAGAGTAGCAGCCAAACTAAGCGCATGACCCTTAGATTACAGAATTGAAAACAAAGTTGCACAGCACAAAAATAAAGCAGGGACATAAGCTTAAGTTATTTTGCCTATATGTTTTTACTGTCTTTCGTAAAGAAGAAAAAATTAAAACAAAAACTGGGCAAACATTCTGGGAGATGTACTCTATTCCCCAAACATGCACATGCATAAAAGGCCTTGGTTGTCATTTTGGTTTTAGAGTAAATAGAATGTGTGGGCTATTTAAAGAATGAAACAGTTCAGTGAACAACAACAAATTAGAATTTGTAAAGGATACCTAAGGGCATAGACAGCCTTTCACTGCAATTTTTATCTGTCTTTTTTCCAATGTCCTCCAACAGCTATAGATTAACACTGGGCTTAGACATCAAGTACTTTAATTTCTGTGCCACAATTCCTGTCTTTTATTCTGGCTGAATCTATTAACAACCTTGTCATAAAATTTTCTTATAATAATTGATGGTACAATCTTCTTTGTTTATCGTCTTTATCCCAATCTATAGCCATGTTTTCTATTAAGAAGGACAAATTATTATCGTACTCTAACTTTTATTTTTAACCAGAAAACACGATTTTTCTTTTCTTTTGGGAACTACATTTTGTTTCTATGGTAATAACAAGGATATTCAATATAAAAATACACATTTTTAATATCTGGTTGAGAGAACACCCAACAAATCTTCTCAGTTTTATGCTTTTAATGCTTTATTTTGAGAGCGTACAGACTTACTCCTGATTTACATACTTTTCTAGAGAGAGACAAGGTCTGCTTAGCCTTAGCAGAGATTCCAAAGAGCAGCAAATGTTTACCTTCTTTTTGTTGTCAGGTTATGTGTGTATGAATATATATGTTTTGAAGGGACCAAGGTGCTTGACCCCTGAAAGTTTGCTGAAAATCACTGTCGTGAGGCAGATTGATTAACAGGAGAAAAGGCACATAAATTTATTTAATTCTTATACATAAGAGCCTTTAGAAAGAAAGCCCGGCCCCCAATAGGAAACTAACATACCATCTTGAGGCTACAGAAAGAATGCAGGCTCAAAGTATGGCTACAAACAGGTTATAGTGGTATATCAGGCTTTAATGGCAAGGCAGGTGATGGGAGAGGGGGAAGAGGAGGCTTAGCTAGCAAAGGTGATCTGGTTACATAGATGAAACCTCACAGGTAGCAACCTTTAGAAAAAAACAGATGGTAATTATTATCATTATTATTATTTATTGTTATGCCACTGAAGTTATCAGATTCTCAGTTAATCTTTCTTAGATCTGGACGAGGGGAGACAACACTGCATTAATGGAGATTCTCTATAGATGTAAAAATTTCCCATAAAAAATAGCTTTGCATGGGCCACTTTAGCCTGTTGCCCCTGTGACAACCATTTTAAATATGGCAAAAATTATATTTTAATTTTTATTTTTTTTCAGTTTCCTTTGAGTTTGCTGAAAATATTATATGAAATGATGGAGTAGTAGTCATCTGTATCTCCAGAAACTGAAATCTAAAAGAAGCCACTATGTTCACATCAACCACAAAACAATAAACTGGCAACTTCAGTGGATCAAATAAGAAGAAATTATGCAAGATAATCCATTTGAAACTTAGCATTATACCTTATTTGATATTTTCAAATGAAATAAAATTGTCCAGTATATTAAACATGTTTAACATGTACCTTATAATATATAATTCTTATATGTAATTAAGTCATTGAAAGACATATTTTCATATTGTAAAGCCCTATAAATGGACTGTTTTTTTAAGTAGAAGACCCCCCAATGTTTAATTTCTCCAAAATGATCGAAGCTTGTATGTTCACACATAAAGATATCTTCAAGTAGATACAACTGAAAACTGCATGTTTTATATACATTTTAATTGATAATTGTTTCTTGAACTGGAAATAAATTAATTTGCATTGGTGAAAATAAACAAAGAACAAACTCCCTGGTCTTTGAGGCCAGGTGAGACAACAGGCTTATAGAGCCTTTATCTGTGCCTTCCCTCATGATTCTCCCTTTTATGACAAACAACAGTTTTAAACAGCAAAAAACAAAAGAGTTAACAAAACAAAAAAAATAGCAAACTACTATGAGAAAGAATGGCCTGATTTCATCAAGGAGGGCAAACAAGTGGGAACCAACAACAAAACCCTTGTACCAAACCAAATAGTAAATAGTGGAGAATTCTAAGGTAAAGAGAGCAGGATTCCAAATTACCACACTGTCACTTACTCTGCAAGCTGAGAGCAGCAAGGCACAAGGGGCCTCCTGTGGGCAATACATCTGGTCCAAAGCTAGGGCTCCCAGAGACCGCTAGTACAGACTGAGTTTCAGTGGGACTTCCAAGATAACTGTGGAAATAATATACACCATGGTACACTAAGCAGCCCTAAAAAACCCAAAAAACAAAAAACAAGAGCATGTCTTTTGCAGGGACATGGATGGAGCTGGAAGCCAATATCCTTAGCAAACTAACAAGGGAACAGAAAACCAATTACTGCATGTTCTCACTTATAAGAGAGCTGAATGATAAGAACACATGGACACATAGAGGGGAACAAGAGACACTGGAGTCTTTCAGAGGGTGGAGAGTGGGAGGACGAAGAAAATCAGGGAATATAACTAATGGGTACTAGGCTTAATACTTGGGTGATGAAATAATTGGTACAACAAACCCCCGTGACACATGTTTACCTATGTAACAAATCGGCACTTGTACCCCTAAACTTAGAGTTTAAAAAAAAAGTGAAGACCGACCAAACATAAACAAGAAAAGGCTACTTATTCAAAGATTGCTATAGCAAGAAAGTCAGCCACTATCATTTGCTTTTGGCAGAAACTAAAAGGCAAGCAAGAGTGGGCAACATTTATTGCAGGAAGAAAAAAACTAAAAGCTTGATGTATGCCCTGACTGGAGGCTGTCAATGTGAAGTTGTAGGCAGGCTAACTAGAACTGAGGCATTGTATGTGATTGGTTAGGGTTACCTATTTGGCCTTCTCTGGTTAAGTCTAAGATGGAAGCAGGAACAAAAATTAAGGAAGTTGTCAAGTATTGATTAAGCCTTGGGCATTTTGGACTGATTGTTAAAAAAGTTATTTAGATTTCTCCAAGGCTACTAAAAATAGAATTCTAACTTTCTAGATGTTAGATATAGCGGGCTCACTTCCTGGCAGGTTACTGGAGATAAGTGGTTGGTTTCCTGGGCAGTTACTGCAGACTGTAGGTCAGAGTTCTGTCTTTATATATGGTCTAGTTATTTTTCAGTTGTGTATTCATTCTCTCACATTGCTATAAATAGGAAGAATTTGCATCACTGTTAACCCTTTACAATGAATATTAGCTCTAGCTAGATGCAAAAAAGCTAGATACTGAAAGGTGAAGATCCTTGTAGCATAAATTAATTTTTGAATTATACTCTAGACAACATCTAGGAATTTATTAAAAGCTATTTGTAATACCTTTGTCAATTTAAAAGTTTAAACTAATTTTTTAAGATGAATTATACACCTAACTTACATATAAAACCTATACCTGCTATACATGAAGTTAGAACATATATAATGTATTCCTATTTTGCATCTGTTTATATGTATATAGACATATGTCTGTGGATAGATATATACATTGTTAACCATTACAATTTCTACTTTTTATTTGAAACCATAGTTTTAAAAGAGAAAATCAGCATGTACATTTTATATTTTTACTGATTTATTTTTTCTTACACTACTTTCTACCTATATCTTCAAGTTCATCATTCTGAATTTGGAAGAGAGGATGAAAAGAGATTTGAACCCTACCAGCTGGGTGCTTGTTGTTGTTAATATTTTTAATTTATTTATCAATTAAGAGTGAGTGTGTGTGTGTGTGTATATTCTCATCTCTCTCTCTATAAATGTCTATACCCAATTTAGAGTGTATATATAAACATATAAATATACACTCTCAATTGAGTATATATATATATGTGTGTATATATATATATATATATAAAATGTCAAATACATTTTCTTATAATTTTCTATTTTTTATGGTTTATTTTCATTATGGAATGCCAGAAGTAAAAAGTATGCCACTGAGATTCAGGAAAAAAATGTACAATAGTAATTATGTAATGATAATGATAGCTCTCAGTTAAGAAAAGGCATATCCTGTGACTGTAATTACTGTAAGTCAATTTCATGTTTTTATTAGCTGATTTTATCCACACAAAATATAAGAACTATTATTACCATCTTTGCTTTACAAATGATATAATTAAGAGTTATAGAGATTTAGATTAACTTGCTATGGGTCACCCACTAATTATGGAGCCAGGATTTGAATGTAAGCATCTAGCTCTATAGTTTGTGTGCTTAACCATTCCGGCACACTACTCTTATAAATAAAGTAGTAAATACAGTACTATTTTCATGGACTTGTGTTTTACTTTGTTTTGTATTTAAAACTTTTTTGTGTTTACTAGTATAAAAAACAGAACTCGTAATTAAAACAATTTCAAAATAATGCATAATCATGCATAGATTCAAGATAAGAACTGTGATACCTACCACAATGATTCACATATAATTTATTCCGAAATCCTCAAAATACTGTCTCTTAGGAGGAGGCAGGATACACTGAGAATATAGCATTTAGAGTAATAATGTAAATAACCTTAATAAGACATTTACTATATACTAGTCTTTTTACCCAAATTTTTCTTTACTAGGCCTCACAGTAACCCAGATATAGTAGTATTGGTTTTTAGCTTCTAGATAAGGACTAAGGCAAAGAGTAGTTAAGTATAAAATAAATGAAGTCATGGAGCTGGTAATTGACAGAGACATGACTCAATCCAGGATTGATGCCAAAGCTTATACTTTCTAGTGAGATCTTGGGTTAATTTCAGCTCAGTCATATATACACATATATTCAATGACTGAAAAAGGAAATTGTTTTTCAGACTCAATTACACCCTATACTGTGAGATAATAATATCTATTTCAAAAGATATATTTAAAGTTTATACATTTTAATATTCTTTTTAAATAACAGAAATCCATAAATAGAAGACACAAATATTTATTAATATTCTTTGACACAGTAATTATTACAGAAAAATATTTATTTCATTTGATTTAAATTTTCTATGATGTTTCTTTATAGATTTATGTCAAAATAACAGAAATAATAACTAATGACCAAGATGGCCTTAACATTCCCCTCAGCTTGAACAAACTTTGGACTGGTTTCTTCCTCTTTAATTGGGGACTACATGTCCTTTACTTCTCTTTTCGTAGAGCATTTTTTTTTCAAAAACTTGAAATTGTGAATTCCTTCTCTGCCTCTTTAAAATATATATAAATCTTTCCCTAGTCTCTTGCCAGTTTTACAACCAAGAAAATGTCATTCCTGAGGACTTGAGAACCATCTCTTTGAAATGTAAATTTCTAAGGAGATGTGTCCCTATCTCCCAGTGTCTGTGGGAGGGGAGTATCCTAATTTTTAATAGATGCTAATTAGCAATCACAGAAGGCTAGTTACAGAGAAAAATATTTGCAAACTCAGAAATATCTCTAAGTGCCAGACATGTATACTGATCAACCACCTCCTGAATATGCCCAGGACTTTTGTACTAACTACCCAACTACTTAAAAATCCTGTCTGCCTTTTCCTTTTCAGGGGTGTTGAGTTCATTCTTTCTCACCTACAGCAACAGTGTCAGAATAAAATATACTTCTCTTTGCTTTTCTGGTGTGATTTTTCTTTTCCTTTAACACCTAGAAGGTACTTAATGTGATACTTACATATCTACCAGCTTTAATACAAGAATCTTTGTCTAATTTTAGTAAATACTATGAAATAAATCTTGAGAACAGATATATCTGCTGTGAGGATCATTGTTAAGGGGCTGGAACCTCAATGTAGACATAAAAGCATGAGATTTTCTTTGCAGCACATTGTATTGTTGCATTTTAGGGCCCTTTCAGCAGTAACAATCTCTAAGCTGTTTTCTAGAGTGATTAAATAGTTAATAAAAGTTAGAAAAAAAAAAGGCACGAAAGACCTCAGCAGCTCTTTTGCCCTTTGAAATACACTACTTATCTAAAAGCTATTAGCCTAATACTCTCCTCTAGTAAAAACTATAATTCATCCTCTAAAAGTAAAGGTATTATATTGGATCTGTAAAAGCTCTCTTCAACTTCATTCAAGATCCTAGATCTGATTTGATATAAAATGGTCTCTTTGCATGCACAGGGTGATAATACGAGGCACATGGTATTACAACAATACCATTTTTCCTTTCTTCCCCATCAACCAACAATCAACAAATCCTCAATGCTAAAAGGACAGCAGTAAATTGCTCAATTACCTCCTGATTCTGTGCACTGATGTGAAGAAATCTGAGATGAGCATGCCCCTGACCTTATGAGGTTACTCCTTCATGAATTGTTAATGATTATCTTCATAGAGTGATAGTATCCCTGGGTCATCCATTTCATTTTTGTTAAATGGAAGCTAAAGTTCATGGACTAGCCAAACTCTGCTACCACAGAGGGCTCTCTAGGATCAAGAGTCACATTGTCAAAACCACACTTGAGAGCAGCAGTTAATTTTTCTTTTAAGATTCTCTATTTTCAGAGATTTTTTTTTAATATTGCACAAGAACAAAGGAAGAAAACGACTAAACACTAAACACTAATCCTGCTTTGGAATAATACTTTCTGTCATACCACAAAAGCAAATTATGGAATGATCACTAGGAAATCATTTCAAGACATAATTTTGGAGGAATATTTATTCTTTTCTAAAACAATTGATACATTTTATAATGTTTTAAATTGTAAAATTTGCTGACATTTGCTAAAAATATATGACTAATAAAGAATTACTTTAAAAGAGTGTCTTTTGGGTTTATATTTTCATTTTGATAATTTCATAAGATTATTAAATGTATAATAATATCAATGTTAAGCCTCTGCTATACCCCAATAGTAGATGTTTGTTATTATGCCATTGATAAATATCAATGTGTTAAGCATCTACTATATGCCAGTAGCTGGGCATAAATTACTTAATCTTCAACAACCATATAAGGGAAGTTAATATTACTATTACTCTTTTACCTGTGAGAAAATGGAATCATAGTAGATTTATATAATTTACCACAGGTTTTCCAGCTAGTGAGCTACAGAGCTAGGTTTTGGAACTTACATGCCTCCATCTAACGGCAGCAGTGCTGCTTACAATGCCTCTCCAGGAAAAACACGTGTTTTCATAGCATTTCTATTTAATTTAAAAGAAGAGCATACTATCATTTCTTCCATTTCTTTTTTTTTTTTTGTGGCTTTTCAATCAATGATTTCAATTTGTGTCCTTGGCTTTTCTATTAGCTTTGATGACTTGAAATATTTAATAATGGAAATATATATGCATAGATCATCTCTAATATAGTCTATCATATTGATTCATATGATGTATTTCATAAAGTATACAATATTGACTCTTTTATGAAAACATCTAAGTATTTACCCAGTGTTTGATAGTAATAACCTAGCAATGATCAGAATGGCATTAGAGGACGCAGTGTCTGGTCCCATCCCAAAGAGGACTGAAGAACCTTCTCTAACCCAGCAATGAATAGGAAAAGATGAATCCTTCAATGGTGACTATATGTTT
The DNA here is from genome assembly GCF_029289425.2 of Pan paniscus. Classification (NCBI taxonomy): domain Eukaryota; kingdom Metazoa; phylum Chordata; class Mammalia; order Primates; family Hominidae; genus Pan; species Pan paniscus. The sequence goes on along the minus strand of NC_073264.2, from coordinate 43,763,237 downwards.
CTTAAACAAATTGTTTCTGAGGACAGAGACAAGCACGGCACACTTTTCCTGTGCTGGTGATACTCAGACATAAACATAACCAAAAAAGACAAGGTGACAACCATCAAAGCAACTGGCGAGTAAGGAAGCTGTTATGGTATGTGGGGTCCATAGAACAGCTTCTGCTATGATCTGGTAACATTCCTGACTGCGACTTACTGGGTTTGCTTAGGAGCTCCAAAGTGGAAGTTATTATGGCACGGTATTCAGAGGGTATCTACTAATATACAATTTATTGTTCAAATTGAGATATCAGCGAGATATAAAAGAATATAATATGAGTAATTAGACAGGAATAACATAGTTAAACAGATACTCTTAGGGATATACCAGGTCAAATTATCTTCTAAACATTTTGAATTTGAAGTCACAAGACAATGAGTAAAACTTCAGTTCTACCATTATTACGTGAGAACTTAGACAAGTTACTGAAATAGTCTGTGTTAGATTCCTATACACACATGAAATGAAAATAACTTCACAGGATTGTTTTTGTGCAGGTAAAATGTGCTAATGTTTACATAGTGCCTAGTCCTAGGAACTGGGCAGTAGTTAAGGCCTCATTGTGTGTAGACTCATATTTCAAGGTTAATGAAGCCGACTTTACTGATGGTGAACCGATTTCACTATCCGTTCTGGTTAAAACTAGCTGTATAAACTTGAAAAACTATGCTGCCTCAGATTCATTATCTGTAATATTGGAAAACAGTAGTAAATTAAGTGCAACCCCTCCCCCATCTTCCCACACAAACAGTTTAGTAGATTACCTTACCCATGGTAAATATTATATGGTTACTAATACTTGAAATTCCTTAAAATAGTTTCAGTGATTGCTTTTGTTCACTGGCCTTCTTTCAGTGTTTTGGTTACAAGAAAGAAAGAAGGAAGAATATAAAAATATCATAAAATAATGAACGATATTAATTGTATTTTCAAATTATACTCTATATCCTACATTGTGCAAAACTATACAATTTTCTCTCTTCTGGTGTTCAAGAAAAGAAATATTTAGTAAAACACAAATATCTGATCTTCTTATCTCTTCACAATTTTTAAATTATTACTTATGCAATGTTGTTTCAAACCGTGAAAGGATATGGGAAGTCAGAGTGACATTTCTGAAACCAAAATTATGGTGTTTAAAGACCACCTAATTCTTTCCAGCTTGATTTTTATTTCTCTTGACAAATTGATTTAATATACAAATATTTCCTTACTTTTGATACAAATTTAGCCAAGGAAATTTACCTGTGAATACTGAGCCCTTTTTACATCATCTCAGATTTTAAAAATTTTAAACTCTTCACAAAAAAGAGAAAATGTTGGTAAGAGAAACATGACTAGCACTCACTTTAAACAGCACTGTATGTTTGAAGTGAGCACTAGCCATGTTTCTCTTAGGTATGTAGGTGCCTAGCTTAATAATGCATCAGTAATTAAAACCAAAGGTAAAGATCTATTTATAAAAGTGTTCATGTAAGCACATGAAACTGTGCAAAGCTTCATTAGACCTCATGTCAACAGAAATAAGATGACAATCTGGTATCAAAATTCCACATGTATAGGAATTTTAGCGCTGTTTTGTTCACTACAGAATTCCCAGCCACTAAAATTAGGCCTGGCACACTGTTAAATGAATACATTTTACCCAAAAAACATGCAAAAATTTAAATTTTTATAATATCAAATGTTAGCAAAACATATACAGCTGTTAGCTTAAATTGATGTAGTCATATTGGTAGAAAACCATGCAGCCATTAAAATTAAAAATGCTCTCTATTAAAAAAATTATGATTCACTACCCTAAAGACCAATGTGCTCACCTATATAAGGATTATGTGTTCGATTCATGGTTTATTAAATGAAAAATACAGTAATAATTATTATTTCAAATTGGTAAATGTTTTTGCAGTTTTGAGATTCCATTGAACAATCCAATTTTAAGAAATTTAAGAGTCCTATAATAAAATTCTTAAACAGCTTAATTTGTTATAGAATAAATCATGATTACTTCAATTATGATGCTTGTTTATAAAGTAGTAATTTTTTCAGGAACATTCTTTTTAGTGGAAAAAATATAATTGCTGAAGGTGTTGTCAATTCTGACAATTTTTTCCGCTCTTCAGATTAAACCTAAACAATAGCATACAGCATGCTTTAATCATTCTGCAATTAAACCGTGCATTTCCAACTCAAAGAACAGTTACAAGAAACCAAAAATTCCTCAGAGCAGTGCTAGTAAATTTGAGATAGACCGCTGTATTTCTCTCTATGTCTAAGGCTAGTTGTTCACTGGGTGGGATGCGTTTGTGCAGGGGGAGTGGGATTCTTCCCAATAATTTCTTCCTTTGCCTTTGAGATCCATTGCACTATGGAAAGTGGTTTTGTGGATAATACTTTGTACTTGTAGTGCAATATTTCACAAGGTGAAATAGACTGTGTTACTTTAGTTTTTACCCAATTTGTCTTTTCAAATAGAAATTTCCACTATAGGGAACAAAAACTTGAAATTTTGACCCTAATTTGAGACAATAATTTCTACTAAAATTTACAAATAAGAAAACTAACTGGCTCATCCTTTGATCATGTTGGGTTGTTCTAGGAAATCAAGGCAATACAATCTAAAAAGGATAAAGGTGTTTTCATTCCTTGTAAGAAAGGGCCAAGTATTGAATAAAGTCTATAGTCTGGCACACAAGTTTATAAAGTAATCATTTAACCCATTAGAAAAAAAAAATTCAAAATATCTTTATATTAGCAATTGTTATTTTCTACAGTTAACAATATTACATGATTGAGGCACACCCCAACCATCCTAAAATAAGCATCTCTTTCAGGTATACAGATTAAAAATATAATTTTTTTGGAAAGGTTTGCCGATTAACAATAATTTCTTTATCTATATGTCTGAAATAATGTATCTGCCCTTAGTAAATATTTATTTAAAAGCATCAATATAAATAGCATTATAACAAAGGAAATATAGACAAATGATAGATACCTATAGGTAAATGGATTGATCAGTCCATCATAATAAGATGAATATATTTAAATCCATAGCTTTATTTCCATAATAAAATGAAAATGTCTAGTAATAAAATATCAGTACAATGAAAAGAGGGTTTACTCAGCACGTTAAAGGAAAAAAATACATTTTTTTTCTGAATTGTGTTTCCCAAGGCCATGTTAATTTGGGGGACTTGTCAGCTTTACCAAATTGGGTTACATTATTTTTAATATATAGGATAAAGACAAGTAATTATAGATTATGTTCACAGTAAGTATCAGAGTTAGATGCTAGTGTGAGCTTCGGGTATCACACCAGAGACCTAAAAATAAAAAAGCAGGGTCAATAAATTCTACTGCATAGTGGCCATCTCTGGATTTAGAAGATAACAGTGAACATGAGTCCTGATAATGGTATGCATTAGAAAAGCACTTGGGAGAAGAAAAAAATAGATTACTGAATAGATACATGAATATTTCCTGCCCTTAATTATATAACCTGAAAAATGAAGGATTTAGAGTAGATATTATTCAGTTTTCTGTAAATTCTAAAGTTCTACAAATTAAAATTTTAAGAAATCCAATGGTAAGAATTCTAAAAAACTTATGAAATATAAAAATACCTAATGCTAGATGATGAGTTAGTGGGTGCAGCGCACCAGCATGGCACATGTATACATATGTAACTAACCTGCACAATGTGCACATGTACCCTAAAACTTAAAGTATAATTAAAAAATAAATAAATAAATAAATAAAACATAATTTTATATACTTGAATGCAAAATAATGTTGTTTTTATTTAAATAACATAGTTATTGAAAACAAAATTACAAAATGTTTTATATAATATTATAATCACAAGACAGCTGAAAAGTTATAAAAGAATAAACATGAATTCTAATTAAAATTATTTGTAGACATTTACAAAAACGCTTTAAGAGAATATAAAAGGAACACTGTTTTATACTGCACTGTTAGAAAAATTCCATTTTCTGTGAGAATAAAGAACATGCAAGATCTTTGCTTTTATGTTAACAAGAAGTAACTCAATGAAATAAATGCCATATCTTTCTATGGGGCTAATGAAGGACATGAAATACAAGGAAGCTTCAAGGAATTAAATGACACAGAGAAAAACTATGTTCACATAAGATCAGAGAGTCCTGGAAGCAAGTGGACCATGGTGGGGGGAATTACCATGGATGGAGTAACTATACAGGGATGACCAAGACAAAATAGACTTTGAATCCCATCGTGGGCTTGTGACACTGATTGGAATCTAAAAAATACTCAAATTCAAGAGTAGATTTTTTGGCCCAATAACCCCCATCCCTACTGATATGGTTTGGCTGTGTCCCCACCCAAAATCTCATCTTGAATTGTAATACTCATAATCCCCACGTTGTCAAGGGCGGAACCAAGGATGGAGGTAATTGGATCGTGGGGGTTGTTTCCTCCATGCTGTTCTCATGATAGTAAGTGAGTTCTCAGAAGATCTGATGGTTTTACAAGCATCTGGCATTTGCCCTGCTTGCACTCACTCCATCCTGTCCTGCTGCCCTGTGAAGGTGACCGCTTCTCCTTTGCCTTCCGCCATGATGGTGAGTTTCCTGAGGCCTCCCCAGCAATGCAGAACTCTGAGTCAATTAAACCTCTTGCCTTTATAAATTACCCAATCTCACGTATTTCTCCATAGCATGGACTAATACACCTACCAAGGCATTTTTCAAGGAAACTCTATTAATAGAGGAGCTGGTAAGGAGGGGATAAGTCCCAGTAAATTTCTCTCAGCTTAACTGCTAACAGTTATAAGGGCTCTGATTGGGAGGTGATATAAATACAAGGTAACTCTATATAATTAAATTTGAAACCCCAAGTCAGCTGAATGTGAATGTAACTGTGGAAGGAGTGTAAATGATCAGTAACCCCCTGCCCGCCCCTCAACATGTACCAATTATTACTCAGAGAATAAAAGGCCTAAACTTTTTGGAAAATAAATAAAGCAAAATTCGCCTTCATTTTCCAGTGAAATTCATATACGGTGTAAATAATGCAATGAAAATTGTGAAGAGATAGGGAATTTCAGGAGATATATGGAAAATTATAAAATATACACAGATGGTCCCTGATTTATGATAATTAGACTTGCAATTTCTTGCTTCTATGATAGGTTATTGAGACATAATCCTATCATAAGTTGAGGGGCATCTATAGTCAAATATAAAATCTGAAATAAAAAATACAATGAATAGGCATAATAACACATTAGATATTTAGAATAAAGAATTGATAAACTTGGAGATTAAAAAATTTCCAAATAGAAATTTTCCTAAGTAAAGCAGATATATATATATAATATATAATAATACAATCTCTATATATACTATATATATTTTTACTGTGTACATATACACATACATAGTAAAGCAGATGTCTCTCTCTCTCTCTCCCTCTCCCTCTCTCTCTCTATCTCTATCTATGTATCTAGCTAGCTAGCTAGCTATCATCTGTCAGCATGAGCATCCTTCTCTTGTTCCAGCTCTCAAGGGGAATAGTTCCAGCTTTTATGCATACACTGTGATGTTGGCTGTAGGTTTACCATATATGGCACCTATTATTTTGAGATATGTTTTTTTCAGTACCTAGTTTATTGAATTTTTAACATGAAAGGATGGTGACAAAATTGTCAAAAGCCTTTTCTGAGTCTATTAAGATAATTATGTGTTTTTTGTTTTTAGTTTGTTTATGTGATGAATCACAGTTATTGATTTGTGTATATAGAACTAACCTTGCATCCCAGGAATAAAGCCTTCTTGATCACGGGGGATTAGCTTTTGGATGTCCTGCTGGATTCTATTTGCTAGTATTTTGTTGATCAACATTTTAAAGTAGTTTATGGCAAATATGAAGCTTATGGGAAAAGACTGAAGGAAATATCAACTAGCCTCTATCAATTTTTGTTTTGTTTTATCCAAATGGGGGGAAAAACAAATTGGTAAAAACATTGTTGTATCTTTCCAAAGAGTCATATACACAAACAAAATTTAAAACAGAGCCTAACAGCAAAGAATAAGGACCAGCCACAGGACAGGAAGCAGGAAAACATCAAACCTGAAAGGAAGGGCAAACTAAGTAATGTGGGAATTTTGCCACAGCTAGTCACTTTTATTGGTGAGGGAGTTAACATAGAGATGAGGACAATTCCCCAACTACCTTCAGGGAAATAAAACATGGGAACTAGAATGACTTAGTGAAGTTGTGGATTTCTGTGATGTACTTGGCTTCTCAGAAAATCCTTCCCTAAATGTTAGTATCAGATGAGTGCCAAAGGGGTACAAGTGGGGCACCAACAGCATTTCCTATGCCATGTTTCTAAAATATTTGAATGGGTCATTATTTATTATGTTTAAACTTGAGGGAACTCTTTTAATAAAACTCCTCTTTTACCTACTAGTTTGGACTAATTGAAAAGTAATACATAAATAATTAAACACCTCTTAAAATGGATATTTGTAAGTGTGGCTTATTAATAAGATCAAGTCATCTTCTGAATATCAGAATTGATGAATATAGATATCTATTCAAACTGGTTGAATACTCTTCTCTTAATACAGAAAGGCCTTATTTCTGAGCTCATCTATTAAGTATTGAAAGAAAGCAAATTTTCCAGCATTATCAGCTTCTAAAGACTAAAGGGGCTGGGTGATGCATTCCTGATTTCTGTGCCAACCTCATCAATAACATAGGTCACTCCAACAAAGGAGATGAAGAAGCATTTTTCCCCATAATCTCACTTCCAGCTGTGACAAAAACTCTGAAATTTACCAGCATTGATTGCAACAATTATAACTTTTAACTGACTGTATCTTTAGTTTTTAGACAGCACATGTAACCTAGTAGATGGTCAATATATTTAATCCTGCCACTTTATTTCACCTTCAAGATGATGACATTTCCCATGTCTGTGTTGCCTTGACAGATGAACTTCTTACCCTTTGACTAGATCTTCAAGTTAATAGCCATTTACACATTTAATACAATATTTAGTTAAGCATCTTTATTTTAGTCTCTCAGACTCACCAATGTTTTATATGAATCTACATGAAAATAAGAAGTAAGTGAATCTATTTTTTTTTAACAGAACAATGATGTCAGTTTTAGGTTACCTTCTCTTTTGATCTTCCACTTATGTGGCAAAATGGCTGCAACATATCCAATCCACATTTCTATGAATCAGCATTTCTAAATACTGAAATGGACAGAAAAGGACTCTATTTTGCATTATTTTCTTTTATCAAAGATTAAATATTTTTTTAGAAATATGATCTATGACACTAACACTTTCTCATTGTTCACACTGGCCAAGATTTAATCATGTATCTGTTATTCTAGCTGCAGAGATAGCTGAAAAAATACGTGCCTGGCATTTTCATAATATAGTGGAAGGCAGTCTCCACTATATTATGAAAGGAAAAAGTGGGGAAGAGGGCTCTTTTTAAAGCAAACCACAATGCCTGGCACTGTCACTGTCTATGTCTATTTTGTTTGTTAAAACATTTACCTACAAGGGTACTTTTTGCCCCTAAAAATATCAAATATGTATGTGTATGTGTGTGTGTGTGTGTACATATATATATGTATGTATCAAGCACACATATACATATACATTTGTAACATATCTAGAAATACAAAAAATAAGGAAACATCATTTAACGATGTCTGTCATTAGTGAGAAATGTGATATGGCAAGAAAAGTACAATGCAAAAAGAGCCCCATATATTTTATTTGGGGACAGAGTCAACAGGAACATTCTTAAGTGACCCTTTGGAGAAAGCATTAATTAAAAAAAAAATCTGACCAGAGATTTCTCCCTTTCCATGAAGAAGCCTGCAGGTTTCTGGTGTTCTGTGAGTCAACTGTCTAGTAGGTCCCAGAAGGATTAGTATATTTTCAGAAAAAGCAGAGCCCCATAAAAAATGAAACATCAAATGTCTGAGAGTAGTCATTAGCTATTTAGAGAACTTAACACAAAAAAGATATATATGCCACTTATTAAGTCTTTATGAATAGTGTTTGAGTTGGCATTCACAGGAAACACCCTTATTACCAAATACATTGGGGTTTTATATGCTTTTGGAAACTACATAATAAATGAACTATATATACAAACAACATTTATTCCTGAACTTTCTCTTATCCCATTGACAAATCAACTGTGCAGTTACTTTAAATAGTATTTTTCCTACTCTTTCTATTTTGTGTTAAGTGTCTCCAAGACCACCCTTAGGTTTACTAATGCTCTAGAATAATTCACTGGACTTAGAAAAATTATTATATTTATGGCTATGTTTTATTACATTGGAGGGATACACATCAAAATTAGCAAAAGAAAAAGATCCACGTTCTGAATTTCAGGAAAAACCAAGCACAAGCTTTCAGTTGTCCACTCACAATGAAGTCTCACAGATGCACTTCATTTTCTTATCAAGGGTGCATGACAAGAAATGTGAAGTGTTTCCAACATGGGAAGCTTGTTTGAGCTTTGAGCCAAGGGCCTGTCCTGAAGATAGCCCTTTCTGGGGTATGTGCAGGATTTGAGCGACCCAGTCCTGTTGAATTAACCCTGTTCTTCACTGTACATCCTCCTATCCCATGGTCTATGTTCTCTTAGAGCAAGATGATCAGGTTTCTAAGCTTATATTTATTTTGGCATTTATATAACAGATTCAGAGATAATACCAGCATGACTTTATGGAGTAGTCAGTATGGGGTAGAGACAGGCAAAGAAACAACTAATCCATGCTACAAAGTCATTACATGTATTTTCATATTTTGGTACAAATTTGATTACTTGTTTCTCTTCTTTCATCTACAGTTACTTATTCTTTGAGATAACTTTATGCAGAACTATTAGGCATAAAAAATTACTAATGGTTACCTAACTCCAGTTTTTCCTCAGTCCAGTCATTTTCTGTCAGTATCCTGAAAGGCTTTTTAAGTCGATCTCCCAGTACATTTGATCATCCATATCAGTATTATCATATGAATATATAAATAAAGTACTTGAATCTTATCAATAATGTCATTTAATACAATATGGAAGTATGCTCATGATAAGTTTAAATTACATTACAGAACAAATCAGTAAGGTTTGCAGAGGTATTTGTTATGTCTTCCCCCCAAAATAGACTTTTATTCATGTACCAGATATTACTGTGGATAGACATCATTACAATTGACCACGGTTCAATTATTTGTGGATTCTAAGTCAGTTGGAGACAAAGTCAGCTGCGTTTAGCTGTCTATGTTCCTCATTTTGTTGAGGGTCTCCTCAATTCACATCACACTTAGCACCTCTCTGCCATCCACCAAGCAAATTATGAGGTTTATTTTCTATCCTCACCTCTCCTTACCATCACCCAATATAACTTGCTTAATACTGCCACTTTACTTGCCCTTCAAGATGATGGCATTTCCCATGACTGTGTTGCCTTGATGGATCAACTTCTTACCCTTTGACTAGATCTGCAAGAGACTCTCTTGCCAAAATGGATTATAATTGGTTAAATGATGGGTCATACCCGAAGAGAAAGCAATGGCAAATACCAAGCAGGATATGCAATTGCCTCCCTTAGTGAGGTTAGAATCTGATCTCATTCCTTATACCAGGTCCATGCAACAGGAAGAACTGGATGCTCTTACTAGAGCATGTCTTTTAGTCAAGGATAAAATGGCCAGTATTTATATTAACAGCAGCTCATGACTTTGGTGTGTTCTCAAAATAAAGAGGTTTCCTTATTTGATCTGGGCAGAGAATAGAAAACAAAAACCCCAAATTGATGCTTCTCAATGTTATTCCAGCTCCAATATCTTCAGCTATTATATAAGTTCAGGAATATTTTTTACCCCAAAATGTAGAAATACAAAAAAATTAATTAGCCAATACTCCCGCCAAGTCAGCAGTGGCCCCCAAAAATGATATAGATCTTAGTAATCAGAACTAAACCCTCACCTATTTCTGCTTTGCCTTTATTTCTCCAGTTTTATTAAGGATTGGCCAAAGCCTAGGCTCTCTCCCCAAAGGAAGAGCAGGATAAATTGGTTCAACAAGGTTGTTCTTTTGGTTTTTCTCATGCCTCTGGACAGACCCCAATTATCACCCCATTTTTTTCTAATAGGCTGCAGAAGGAAATTTTAACTTTTATCCATGACTTGACCCATTGAAACACGGATGAAATGGTTCAATGTGGTAAGCAATATTATTGAGGTTCCTCTCCCACCACTACCCACCAGGTATAACAACTGTGTAAAATTTCTTCATAATACAATCCTGGAAAACCATCGCATGCCTCCCTGGGCCACGTCCCTTTATCAAATGGACCTTTTGAGGTATGTCAACCAGATTTTATTCAGTGGTTCACCTCTTGAGGATACCAGTATGTACTGGTTATGGTTTGCCTGTTTTTGCATTGGATTGAAGCCTTTCTTTGTCAATAGACCACAGCCATGACACTTTCCAATAGGCAAGCCCCTACTGCAAAAGAATTATACTGACTTTGGGAGTTCCTTGAGGGCTTCAGCGTGATTAAGGAGCTCATTTTACAACACAAATTATTCAAAACGTTTGTAAAATTTGACCTATTTATCAACATTTCCATTATGCTTATCACCCTTAGTTCTCTGGGCTTTTGGAACAGAACAAAGAAATAATAAAAGCATGACAAAGATTTGCACAACATTTATCCTGCTATGACCCAAAGCTCTTCCTTTATCTCTCCTTAACTTTCATGCCACTTCTGTAGGAAAACATAAGTTATCTCCTTTCAAACTCATTTCTGGCATCTAGATGAAAGACTTTAGCAGCCAGTGCTCATCAAACAAGATATACATTACTGCAAGGAGCTGATTAATATCCTACAACATAACACTAACCTTGTCAAAGATTCCTTCAACAGTATTCTCTCTGGGAACAGAGAATGTCCTATAAAACCTCAGGCCTGGTTGGGCACGGTGGCTCACGCCTGTAATCCCAGCACTTTGGGATGCCGAGGCGGGCGGATCACGAGGTCAGGAGATCGAGACCATCCTGGCTAACACGCTGAAACCCCGTCTCTACTAAAAATACAAAAAATTAGCCAGGCTTGGTGGCGGATGCCTATAGTCCCAGCTACTCGGGAGGCTGAGGCAGGAGAATGGCGTGAACCTGGGAGGTGGAGCTTGCGGTAAGCCTAGATCTTGCCACTGCACTCCAGCCTGGGCAACAGAGCAAAACTCTGTTTCAAAAACAAACAAAACAAAACAAAAACAAACAAACAAAACCTCAGGCCTGGGGACTTTGTGTAATGGAAAAGGAACCAACTTAAAAATTCCCTTCAGCACCTTGCTAGTGGAGACTCTGTCAGGTACTTTTAGCCAATCCATGTGCTGCTAAGTTACAAGGCATTGACTCATGGATTTTTATCTCTTATTTAGAAAAGGCTCCTGATTCCTCCACCAAATTAGTCTCTGAAAATGTCACCAACACCAAGCTCAAGTTAATCAAAGTACAGTCACTCCAATGGGATAAAGATGACATATGAGGTGGACTACTTTTTCCCAAGATACCAGGCTAGACCTGTATAACCTCTTCCCTGTTTTAGACAAACAGGCCTAGCCCTTAGGTTTACTTTATAATTGTTTTTATTATTATAGCTTTGAGAATCTTATGTGCCCTGAAAATCTTACATCAAACAAGAGTAGTTCCACGTACTTCAATATTTAGACATGTATAAGTTTTTATAAAATGATGGGACTCATTGACTAGATGAACTCCTTATAATCCCCTTTTCCTATATCATACTGTATTTCTTCCTCTTTCTTCCTTTCTTTACTCCCCTTGCCATGTCTTCCTGTTCATGGGGGAGATAATGCCTTGATAGACCTCTCTCAGTCTCTTGCATCTGCAGGCAACCTAACTGAATGCTCGATATGTTGCCTTTCCCCAGCCGGATCCATTGGCAGAACAAATAATCCTGTAATAATCCCAATTACTGACTTTACTAATGTGCCTAATTGCTCAGTATCCCTATTTGAGTCAATGGTTGTTGCCCATTGGTGTACAATCTTTTTAATGCACTGTTAAATTTGGTTTGCTATTTCACTGAGGATTTTTGCACCTATGCTCATCAGGAATACAGACTGGTAGTTTTCTTTCCTTGTAGTTTTCTTGTCTAGCTTTTGCAATGAAGTAATGCTGACCTCAAAAACTTAGTTTGGAGGCTAGCACTTTGGGAGGCCAAGGAGAGCAGATCACGAGGTCAGGAGTTTGAGACCAGCCTAGTCAATATGATGAAACCCCATTTCTACCAAAAATACAAAAAAATAGCCAGGCTTGGTGGCACGCGCCTATAGTCCCAGCTACTTGGGACGCTGGGGCAGAAGAAGTGCTTGAACCAGGGAGGCGGAGTTTGCAGTGAGCCGAAATTGCGCCACTGCACTCCAGCCTGGGGAACAATGCAAGACATGGTCTCAAAAAAAAAAAAAAAAAAAGTTTGGAAATGTTTCGTTTTTAAAAATTATTTGGTATATTTTGAAGGATTAGTATTAATTCTTTAAATATTTGGTAGTATTCCCCTTTAAAGCCTTCTGGTTCTTGCCATTTATTTGTTGGGAAGTTATTTTATTACTGATTTAATCTCTTTATTCATCATTGAACCGTTCAAATTTTCTATATCTTCATGACTCACTCTTGGTAGGTTGTAAGGTTCTAGAAATGTATCTATTTCTTCATGCCCTTTATTGATTTCTAGTTATTAAGTAAAGTTTATCTACCTTGGTTGATCAGAACTGAAAAAATATCCCTCGTGTGTGATTCTGGTTATTTTTCCACTTATAGTTTTGCAATATCAGCTTTCACTCCAATAGTTGTTCTTGCTTACCTTCATAGGATCTCATGCTGTGAATGAGGAGTTTAGTCCTCAGCCAAAAAAATCTCAGGTGTAGTCTTATGTATATTTCTGGAGCTACTTTGTTTCCTCTCTGTGGTTCTCTATTTTACACATTCAAGCTACCTCAGCCTCTCCCAACAACAATCTCCATCTCCTCCATTCAGGAAGGTTGTAATAGTCTACTTGCTTTTCCACTTCTTGTGCCTGCACCATGCTCTGGGAAGTGTCTCTATGCAGTAAGTGACATGACTGCAGAACTCATCTTCTTTCCATTTTCATAGATTACTGTTTTGCTCTGTTGTTTAAAGTCAAAAATATTGTTTTTATTTATTTATTTTTATTTTAGGTTATCTTGTTGTTTACTGGGTAGAGAAAGTCCTGTAGCAGTTATGCCATTATGAACAAAATTAGAATTACTTTCTTATTATTTTTAATGATAATACTTAGCATTTTGTTTTATATTATGACCCTTCCAGTATTTTCTAGTGTAGTATTCAGTGAAAATTCTCACAGTATTTCTGTTGTATTTCAATGATATCTTCAACAAGATGTGGTGCCTCACAGAATGTTTACATGTATTATCTGAAAATTTGTTGCCAATGGATTCCAAATATAAAGGTAGAGTTGTCTGTATATTTTCTGTTACGTGCTTACAGATTAACTCTTAAGTCATTGATATTTGATAAATAAAATGTATAACAAACTGTTTTATCATTTCCAGCTCATGTAAAAATTTTGAGCTTCAAAACATACTTGCATTTATTACTAACTGGCAGATTATGCCAAAGCCTGAGTTGTGATGACATCAATTAAAAGTAAAATGAAATAGACAATATTTCAAAGTGAAGATGATGGCTTTGCAAAACAGATGACTATACTGTATTCATTTATATAATAATGATTTTTAAAGTGCACTTTTAGTGACATACTTCTAGTCATTTCTGAATTTCAATTGACACTAATCTAATCTACTGATTATTTTGAAAGGAAGACTGATTTTACTTCTTAAGCAATAGGAGTAGTTAATCATCCTGCAGCAATGAAGCATAGATTTGTAAAGCATTTTCTGTTTTTTTTTCTTCCAAGAGAGCTTGCAGTTGCACACATATAACAACAGGAAAATGCCCACTGAAATATTTATTTGAATAAATGTCACAAACACAGTAAAATTTATCAGGAAGTAAATGACTGTATTTCAAGTAGTATCATTGATTTTATAATGAAATAGAAGTATTAAAGATTTTCAAAGTAGAACTGTTCTAAGCATATTCCCTTTATCTCTTAGTAGGAATTACCCAACATTTTTGGAGTGCATTCCCTGATATGACAATATGAATAAAACAAATTATATAATTCCCTCAAAACTTCCAGAACTGAAAATATGAATTAGAGCATAAGATTTAAGGCCTATAAATAAATAGGCCTAGAAAACCTAGAAGGACTAGAATGGATAGAGTAGAATAGAATAGAAGAGAAAGCACAGAATGAATACCTGGACAGAAAGACACGAAAAATTAATTATTTAAGAACATTTCAGAGAACTGGAGAAAAGCACAGTTCTATGATCAAAGTTGAGTGCTAACAGAAGATCAAGAAAAAAATAGGATTAAGTTTCAGAATGCTAAAGATTAAAAAAAAACACTAAAAGCCCTCTTTCAAAAATAGAGTAGGAATAACAAATGAAAACTAAGAGTTTCTGACAAACTTTCTAACATATTTCTTGATTATTGGAATATTTTGTTATGCTTCTTTTTTCATTTTAATATTCTTTTTACTTTTTTTCCCTGACAAATACATTTTTTGTAGCATTTTCAATACAATTACTAACTAAATACAAAGTTATCCTGGATCATTTCACAAAGGCTATTTATTTGATTTCTTTAGCTGCTTTACATACAACCCAGAGCTTTCAGGAGTTTCACTGAAAGAGACAGACGCTCCAGTCTTCCTCAGCAAAACTGCGTAATGCTTTAGAAACAGATAATTAAACGTTGTATTCTTTGCTTTCACTGCTCAAATAGGGCTTTAGCAGAAGTGACATTATTGTTTAAGACATAACATTGTATGGAATGGTATAATTCTTTGTCTTCAGCTAATTCAAATTTCCATTCTAATAAAATCTCACAGTTGGCACCTTTCTTGTTCTCTAAGATTAATCTCTGATCGGGAACACTGGCAGAACTTGGTGTTTCAGCAACTGCATGACATGGCTGTAGGAAGGCTCTCATATCTTCCAAGTTGCCAATTCTACAAACTGAAAGAAAACATCCATGCTAGGTTTGTAAACTGCAAATAGATTTGCCGGTCTCTCTGCCATGATGCTTATCTTAGCAACTGCTAATTCTCAGTACTCTTCTATGATATTTAAAATACACACTGTGAAATTACTGCCAGTCCACGGTTAGATTGCCTGAAGTATTCTATTATTCTTTACTTCTGCAGAAGCAATGTGACTAAAGAAAACTATATAAAACTAGATAAAGCTTAGTTCATTTACCATCTTTTGAGTTTATATATACTTTCTATAGACTCCTTAAGGCACATGTCTGAATAACACATGTTAATGCTATTTTAGAAATAAGTTTCTTTCAGCATTGTAAGAGTTTTTCACAATGTCTTTAGCTCTAGGTTCCATTGTTATTAATTAATTAATTAATTTTTTTTTTTTTTTTTTTTGAGACAGAGTCTCGCTCTTTCGCCCAGGCCGGACTGCAGTGGCGCTATCTTGGCTCACTGAAAGCTCCGCCTCCCGGGTTCATGCCATTCTCCTGCCTCAGCCTCCTGAGTAGCTGGGATTACAGGTGCCCGCCACCGCGCTGGGCTAATTTTTTGTGTTTCAGTAGAGACAGGGTTTCACCGTGTTAGGCAAGATGGTCTCGATCTCCTGACCTCGTGATCCGCCCACCTTGGCCTCCCAAAGTGCTGGGATTACAGGCGTGAGCCACCGTGCCCGGCCCATTGTTATTAATTTTTAAATGGGTTCCCAATAAAATTATTTATTTCAAATATAAAATGGTTTAGTACAGCCTATTAAAATAATCATGAGTTATTTGTAGTTATTAGTTTCTATTGTAATAGCATATTGATTAGAATATAATCTAGTTCAGGTGTGATGGCTCAGCCTGTAAATCTCAGCGCTATGGGAGGTTGAGGTGAGAGGATTGCTTGAACCCAGGAGTTCAAGAGCAGTATAACAGAGCGACACCTTGTATCTACTAAAAATTAAAAAAATTAGCTGGGCACAGTGGTGTTCACCTTTACTTCAGGCTACTCAGAAGGCTGATGCAGGATAATCTCTTGAGCCTAGAAGGTCAATGTTGCAGTGAGCATGATTACACCACTGCTCTTCAGCCTGGGTAACAGAGTGGGAATCTGTTCTAAAAAACAAACAAACAAACAAAAAATCATATAAATAATCTATGCAAATTATAATTTTAAAATTATAAAATTGAATTTTTGATATTATCAATTATTTTATAATGATTGGATAATCTGAAAGAAAATAAACTTATTTGGTATCCAGATTTACATTTTTATAAATTAAATTAAACTTGTTAAATTTTATTGCATAAGCTTCTATAATTTTCTTCAATTTTATTAAATGAGGAAGTGAAAATCTGAAATTAATATATTAAGTTAACCACCCTTAATTTTATTCAGCTAATTCAACAAAATTATTCATTTTTTTGTGTTAATTTGTTTTCTAATTCTTAATCTTTTTTGAATAGATATTTTTCAACTATGAAACCTCAGTGTTCTTTCATCTTATTTTCTTCCTTAAAATAGTTAAAAATATTTGAAAGCAAAATTTCAATATTTTCCATAGGTTTCTATTATATCTGACTTGTTTAATACCTGTTTTTCAGTTTCAATATTTATAGTTTGTGTTTTCTTGTCATAATGCTTTTTTAACAATTTATCACTTCGGGAGTCATTTTGTGTGTTTTGTCATTTTGGTCTCCCAAAGTGCTGGATGAGAGGTACGAGCCACCATACCTGGCCCAGAATTAGCCAATACTACTTATTTCATTTTAACCTTTATTACATTCAATAATTGATTATAAATTTTTATTTACACTTTTTAAACATTTTTATATTTATAAATTTAGGTGGTACAAATACAGCTTTGTTCCACAGATATATTACGTATTAGTGAAACCTGGGCTTTTAGCGTACACATCACCCAAATGGTGAACATTGTACCTAATAGGTAATTTTTCAACCCCTGCCTTCCGCCTAGCCTCCCCCATTTCAGAGTCCCAAGACTATTTCACTCTATATGACTATGTGCACTCATTATTTAGCTCCTGTTTATATGTAAGAACATGTGGTATTTGAATTTCTGTTTCTCAGTTATTTTATTTAGGATAATGACTTCCAGCTCTATCAGTATTGCTACAAATGACATGATGTGATTTTTATATGACTGCATGATATTCCATAGCGTGTATATGTGTGTGTCTGTGTGTATATGTCTGTGTATATATATACACACACACATACATATATATAATATACCCACATATGGGATATATATATACACCAACACACATATACATAGAATATATATATATGGAGTATATATGTGTTCATATTTATCTCTCATATATACATATGCATGTATCTCATATATATGTATATATAATATATACATATGCATATATCTCATATATATGTGTATATATAATATATACATATGCATATATCTCATATATATGTGTATATATTATATATACATACCATATTTTCTTTAATTATCCATTGATGGACACATAGGTTGATTCCATGACTTTGCTATTATAAGCTGCAATAAATATGAGTACCAATTTTTTTTGATATAATAATTTCTTTTCCTTTGGGTAGCTACCCAGGAGTGGGATTCCTGGATTGAATGGTAGTTCTATTTTTATTCCATGAAAAATCTATACTGTTTTTCATAGAAGTGATAGTAATTTAAATTCCTAACAAAAGTGTACAAGTGTTCCCTTTTCTCTGTAGCCTTGCCAATATCTGCTGTTTTTAACTATTTTTTTTTTCTTTTTTGAGATAGAATCTCATTCTGATGCCCAGTGCAGTGCACTGGCTTGATCTCAGCTCACTGCGACCTCTGCCTCCCAGGTTCAAGCAACTCTCATGCCTCAGCTTCCTGGGTAGCTGGGACTACAGGCATGCACCAACACGCCTGGCTAATTTTTGTATTTTTAGTAGACATGGGTTTCGCCATGTTGACCAGGCTGGTCTTGAACTTCTGGCCTGATGTGATCCACTGGTCTTGGCCCCCCAAAGTGCTGGGATGACGACCATGAGCCACCGTTAACAGCCTTAACCTTTTAAGTAATAGCCATTCTGATTGGTGTGAGATATCACATTGTGTTTTAATTTTGCAAATCTGTGATTATTAATGACGTTCAGCATTTTTCCATATGTTTGTTGGCTGCTGTATGATTCTTTAGAAAATGTCTGTTAATAGCCTTTTCCCACTTTTTAATAGGGTTTTTTGTTTTTTCTTATTGTTTGAATTCCTTGTAGATTGTTGATATTGTCTTTTGTGAGATGCATAGTTGGCATATATTTTCTCCCATTCTGTAGGTTATATGTTTACTCTGTTGGTTATTTCTTTTGCTGGGCAGAAGCTTTTTAGTTTAAGTAAGTCTCCTTTGTCTATTTTTGTTTCTGTTGCATTTGTTTTTGAAGACTTTGTCATAATTTTTTCTGCCTAGGCCAATACCCAGAAGAGATTTTTTCCAGGTTTTCTTATAGAATTTTTATAATTTCAGTTCTTATGTTTAGGTATTTAATCAATCTTAGTTAATTTCTGTATATGGTGAGAGATATGGGTCCACTTCATTTTTCTGCATATGGCTATCCAGTTTTCCCACCACCATTTAGTGTAAAGGATGCTCTTTCCCCAGTGTATATTTTTGTCGACTTCGTCAGAGATTATTTGGTTGTACATACGTAGCTTTATTTCTGGTTTTGCTCCATTATGTTCCATTGATCTATGTGTCTACTTTTGTACCAGTAACAGTTTTGGTTACTATAGGCTGGTAGTATAATGTAAAGTCAGGTATTGTGATGTTTCCAATTTTATTCTTCTTGCTCAGGATTGCTTTGATTATTTTGGTCTTTTTTTTTTTTTTTTGGTTCCATAGAAATTTAATATACTTTTTTTAATTTTGTGAAAAAATGTCAATGGTAATTTGATAGAAATTGCATTGAATCTGTAGATTGCTTTGAAAAATATGGTCACTTTTAATAATACTGATTCTTTTAATCTATGAGCATGGAATGTTTTCCATTTGTTTGTGTCATCTGCAATTTTTTCATCAGTGCTTTATAGTTTGCCTTGTAGAGATCTTTCATCTTCTTTGTTAAATGTATTTCTAAGTATTTAACTTTTTTGTAGCTATGACATTTAGATTTTGACATCTTTTTATGATTTCTAATATATGGCATGTTTTCTCTGCTAAAGCTATATCTAGCGTTTTAAAAATTATGTATTTGGCTTTTTTCTATTAGTGTTCACATCCAAGTTTTAAAGCATTTGTTAAAACATTTCTTAATTTTAGAATTAACATTGTAGTAGTAACTTTTGGATTGTACTGTGTACAGCACTATAAGCACTATAATTAACAAAACTTTTACTTCATCTTCTCATCTCTTAAATCAACTTCTGTATCTTTTTAATGGTGTTATATATTCTTTGTTCTTACTTTATTATTTTATACCTTCCTTATTTTCTCTTTCCAAAGTGGTTGTTGATATTTATGTACAGCATTATAATAAAATATGCAAATATAATTTAAAATTTTCTAAAATTTTCTTTATTATGAACTGGCTCCAGTGTTGACTTTCAATCTTCTTATTCTATGTCTTTCCAATGTTTTATTGTATTTCATTTCAGGTTTGAGCATATCTTGAAGCAATTTTATATGAAAATATACATATAGTTGCTGAGTTCCCAACTATTAAAATGTTTAGATGTTATTTCATATTTGAAATTTGTTTTGAATAATTTATACCTTTTGTTGTCATAAATTTATGTTACTATAATTTAGACTTTACATTGGCATAAATTGTCAACTTGAGTTGATAAATCTTAACTATAATCTAACCTAAAATTAGAGACTTGCTTAATTTTAGTTACAAGTCAAAAAAATGTTGACATAATTAATGTAGAAATTATAAGAAGTTTAAATTATGACTGATAAAACCAAAATGTCTTAATTCAATTATGTTAAAATTATTTTTAGATAGTGATAATGTTAGGGAGAGGACAAAGTATATTTTGAAAATTAACATATGGCCACTTTAATTTTTCCAAAGAGACATCTAACCGTTAAAAATATATAAATTATTTTAAAAATATACATACATTTCTGTATTGATATACTTAAAAAGTCTAACTCTTCAGTGCGTACCAAAAGTTTGAAGTATTTATTTCTTCTTACCTAAGAACCGAAACTGTTAACTTAGAAATGATTTTTTTCTGTTCCAGTTTTGCAAGAAAAAAGATCCAAAAAAAGCACAAAATATTTACTTTAAAAAAATTAGTAAGAATTTAACTGTACTAAATATTCCTAGAATGTACACATTAAAAAAAAAAAAAGTAAGAGTGAAAAAGACGGGATATGTATTCTGGTCAGAGCCCTGCTGACCAAAACAGAATCTGGTCTAGACACGATAAAGTGAAGAAACTGACCCAAACCAGCAGATGGTGATCAAAGTGATTCTTAGCTGCCCTCATTGCTCATTAGCATAAGACACTCCGCTGGTGCCATGACAGTTTACAAATGCCATGGCCGTGACCCAGAAGTCACCACCTCTTTCTTTCACGTATATTTACTGCGGCACTATTCACAATAGCAAAGACTTGGAACCAACCCAAGTGTCCATCAATGATAGACTGGATTAAGAAAATGTGGCACATATACACCATGGAATACTATGCAGCCACAAAAAAGGATGAGTTCATGTCCTTTCTAGGGACATGGACGAAGCTGGAAACCATCATTCTGAGCAAACTATTGCAAGGACAAAAAAACCAAACACCGCATGTTCTCATTCATAGGTGGGAATTGAACAATGAGAACACTTAGACACAAGAAGGGGAACATCACACACCAGGGCCTGTTGTGGGGTAGGGGGAGGGGGGAGGGATAGCATTAGGAGATATACCTAATGTAAATGATGAGTTAATGGGTGCAGCACACCAACATGGCACATGTATACATAAGTAACAAACCTGCACATTGTGCACATGTGCCCTAGAACTTAAAGTATAATAAAAAATATATATATATAAGAAAGTTCTAAATAACCCAACCCTCAATTTGCATTAACCTGCCCTTTAATATGCATGTAATTAACAGTAGGCATAAGTGACTATATTATGTTGTAGATACATATGTTGTTGTCAGCTCATATGTTATAGTCAGCTCATATGTTACAGTATGTTATAATAATATGTTGTAATCAGCCTGTGTGTTGTAATATGTTGTAAAAACATGTTGTAGTCAGCCCATATGTTGTAGACTCTGGGTGCCCTGCCTATGAGTTAGCTCTCCTTAGGAAGGAGCAGTACTGTTCAATAAATATTGCTATCTAACATCACCAGCTCACCCTTGAATTTTTTCCTGGGTGAAGCCGTTACCAGGGATTGCCAGAATCATCAGTGTTGTCTAACTTGGAAGAAAGAATTCATCCAAGAGCGGCATAACAAGGGTTAAGTAGCAGAGTTTATTGAAGGAAGATAAAGTACATTTCTAGAGAGGTGTGACAAACAGCTCTGGGCCGGTCTGTCTAGAAAACAGCTGTAGGATGGTCCAGCTGGAAAAATAGTAGTAGCAGTGTTTATTTAAATGGACAGGAGAATCTGAAAGATGAGGCAGAGTGGGCTGCTCAAAAGAATAAGCCAGCAGCAGCTAGTGCTGGGGACTCTATGAGAAGGGGGAGTTACTTGAAAGCATGTTTTTGGGAGGTCTTTAGGGGTGCTCAGGCTCTGTGCTCAGGTTCTACATGCTAGTACACACAATGCATGTCTTATTAGCATCTTAAATCTCTACCAAAGGATGAGCTTTTGGAGAAGTGCACATGCTTCTTAGTGGGGAAAATCCCTACCATGGTTATCTCTGGATAGGGCCTGATAAGTCCCCTTCAGGACAAGAGGAGCCTAACCACAAGGCCATATGTAGCCAATGCAGGCATTGTCCTTTTTGGTGATTTTCAGTGGTCAGTGCTGAATATCAGTGGGCAGCATCTCCAGGACTTCTTTTCCCAGGGAGCTCCCTTGCCTGCTTATTTCTGGCTATCTGCCTGCTCTAACAAAGCCCAGAACCTTCCTAGATAATCCCTAATTGTGGGGCTCGCCTTTCCTGCATCATAATCTCCATAGTTTCTCTGGTGAAGGTAAATAGATATAGAGTGGGGAAGGCAAAGAAGAGAACTGATATAATAACAACTTCAGTCAGGTGTAAAATTACTATTAAATAAGGGCTAATTATAGTTGCTCTATATTAAAAGGAGATAGATAGATTATATGTAAAAGAATAGATTTCAACACAAGCATACACACACACAAACGAGAGAGACAGACAGATACACCGTACTTTATTTCAACAATAACTTCAACCTTTAGTAATTTCATCATGTTGAAATTCAATTGTATGATTAAAAGCCCTCATTTATTAATTCCAGGTGACCCTTCATTTAAATGCAGAAGATAGAGGAGAATATTCTCAAAAGAATTTCTTCCTTTTTTTTTCCTAATTTGACTCAAATATTTTGCATGGCAAAAGTTCCCAAAGCCATTATTGCAATTTCTAATTATCCTTAGTTTTTATATGAAGGAAGGAGGTATATGGCCTGAAATGCTAAATGAACTGACAATATCCCATAAAAGCTTTATCAGTTTGTAAGGGCAATGCCTGTGCAACTTCTTATCTCTAGAACCTGGTCAAAAACTATTGGTCATCAACTGGGGGATCAAAAAATGTCATGGCTCCAAGTAGATGATAAATTTTTTAAAGCACTTTACAGGAAAACCAGGAAACTACTAGGGGAAGGCATATGATTTTGAAAAGATGACCCGAGGAAAGGTTGATTCTAAAATTATTGCTCTTACAAAATTACCCATACCCATTCTTTGAGACCAGTATAAGGACGGACTTATTAGGGCTATATGGTCTCCCTATAGACACTCAATCTCCCACAACACAAAATGACAAGGATGACAAATAATAATACTACTGTTAGTAACAAGATAGATTTTGTTTAAGGATAAGAGTTTTCAAATCAGATCACTAAGGTTTTCTAAAAGGGTTGATCGTTTCATGGTACAAAATAGACATGCAAATGGAAGCTCCGTGTGAAGAAATCAGAGTGTAAATCCTTTCCAGGATATATCCAGTGTTGTGGTCAGAAAGACTCATGAGCAAGAGGCTCAAGGAGGCTCAGAAGAGCACACAGTTCCACTTAACAGGTTTTGATCAATGAGGCTTATTGACTAAATCTCGATAGGACATCCATGATATTGCAATACCAGGAAAATGTGTTATTTTGATGAAATCACTATTATTTTTGAAAATTCTGCAGTTTGGGGCCAGATTTTAAAACCTTAAAATAATTATTTTTCTTAGAATTATGACAATGGCTATAAAAGGGGCCAATTTTTACTGAAACCTATAAAAATCTAAGCAAATGTGACAAATGGATGTCCTCCCCCAAGCACAAAACAGAGTTGCATTTTTTGTTTATTTTTCATCATATATTTTAAAAATAAAGGCCAATATTAAAGTTAATAATCACTACATTAACTAAGAAAATATTTCAAGACATAAAACTAGCATAAAGCCGCTGGATTAGGGTTTTGCTTATGGATAGCGGTGTCTACTGATCAAACATTCCCATGGACACTGAATGGTAGAAGGCATACTGGGAAACCCACAAGAGGAAATAGCATAAAGGCTGTCAAGCTTTTAATTTGTTCACAGTATAAGGTTAACCTTTTACTCCTATTTAAGAATATTCAGAATTGAAATTCTTATGTGTGAATAATGTGCACCCACAGGAAAAAAAACCAGTTTCTTTCTAGCATCTAATTTATGTTTGAATCACTTTGCAAAACATCTAAAATTGCAGCATTTGATATTTGTATGGAATACTCTTAAATTGAAGCTCCTGAAAGAAACGATTTTTAATGTTTCAATATGCAGCTTGGAGCTATCCAAGGAAAATTTAGTCTATCATTTGCTAGATGTTTTTCTAAGTTTCTGAATAGCTGAGCCATTTACATTATTTATATTATTCTTGTGGCCCCTTAAATAGTTATGTCAGAAATGCACGGATACCTAGTGTCAAGTTCTAAGGAAATGAAATACAGAAACCCCTAAATTAGTAGAATAGTGAAAAGCATACAGAAAGGCTTCTGGCTCTTTTTATACTTCTAAAAAGCCAACTTCAAGTGACAATGGCTCCGCGTTAATTTATCGTAAGCATTTACTTTCTCTCTTCAGAAAGTAGCTGTTGAACTCAGACAGCAGACTTATTTTCAACTTTGGAACTATAATTGTCCACAGCTATGATGAGAAGGGTGAATTTCTTCCCTGACCACATATGGTATTACTTATAGATTGATAAATAAATGAAAATATTTTGCTTTGTGATATAAATGATTATGTATATAAACCAGATGAAATATATAATGCTAGGTAGGTAATTACTCTCTTTCAAGGCTTCTACAAAAGAATTGAAGTGTGTAATAAGTAGAAGATGAACCTAATTGTTCAGATAGAAGCAGAGTAGAAAAGAGACATATTGTGTACTCCAGCATGGTGACAGAGCAGGACTCTCATCTCAAAAAAATAAAATAAAATAAAAATAAATAAATAAATAAATAAAAAGAGTACACGGCCAAAAAGATATAAGGAAAAAAGTATATATTCTACTGCATGAATATATCTCAGTTTATTCATCAATTTTCCAATCATTGTTTGGTTTGTTTCCAGATTTCTGCTACTAAAACAAAACAATGCTGCTATAAGCATAATCGAACATCTTCCCCAGTAAAAATGTGAAACAGTTTCTCAATGTGAAGTGTATTCTTGGAAATAGAATTGATGTGTTATAGATATGTCAATTCTCTACTTCCAAAAGGAGTTTCAGACATATAATTAAATAATTCCATTTTTTATGATGAGTTCTATTTAATTTTAAAGAGATTATTTTCTATTATAAATAAATAGATTTTTCTTCATATATTCTTCTAAAATTTGTAAAGGTGTCTCTTCAAGTGGTTCTCAGTAAAACACTATATAGAAACCAATTCTACTGGGTTTGTTCATATGAATAAAACATTTTTTCAATATAATTTGTTCAATAGTCTATCATTTTCTGAGAAATATTCAAAGCCTCCTGTTATATGAGCTCTAAGTATTTGCTGTTGTGTTTTAGAAATCTTAATTCTACTTAATTGAACAATATAATTTGCACCAATAATATATATCCTTAATTATGTAAAAATTTTTAATAAAATATATTGTATGTGAATAATCCCATCTTTATATTTTTGTGCTGAGGTGTCTTTACTATTTTTAGACACTTATTTTCCACATAATAATTAGAATTTGTTTATAACACTTTTTCATCAAAACTATGTGGAATTTGTATTGTTATTGTATTAAAGTTGACTCTTTAAGGGAAAACTTTTTTTCCATAAGCATTTTATGTTTCCATAACTATTCACATCATCTCTAATAACTTATGAGAAAATATAGTTTGACATATATTTGTACTTATTTTATTACATTTTTTCTAGGTCCATGATGTATTTTTGTTCTTCTCATAAATGACATAGTGTTGATTTTTAGTTATGTTTGGTGTTTGGTTCTTTTTTTTTTTTTTTTTTTGAGAGAGAGAGTTGTCCTGCTGTCACCAAGGTTGGAGTGCAGTGGTGCGATCTTGGCTCATTGTAACCTCTGCCTCCTGAATTCAAGCGATTCTCTGGCCTCAGCTTCCTGAATAGCTGGGATTACAGGCACACACCATGCCCAGCTAATTTTTGTATTTTTAATGGAGACAGGTTTCACCATGTTGGTTAGGCTGGTCTCGAACTTCTGACTTCAAGTGATCTGCCCACCTCGGCCTCCCAAAGTGCTGGGATTACAGGCATGAGCCACTGTGCCTGGCCTATGTTTGATTCTCATAATTTTTATATTTGCATAGTACATATACATATGGGATTGCTTTTTAGTGTACTTTAGAATTGAATGCATTCTGAAGTTTATTATTTCTTGATTTTTTCTCTATGGATTCTTCAGGTTTTTTTTTTTCTATATGGACAATTATATTGCCTGTTAATTATTAAAGGTGGTTTTTTTCTCTCCAAGCAGTGAGAGTGAATAACATTATTCTTGATTTTTAAAGAAAATATTTTTAATGTCATTAGATTTACATATCTTGTTAAAATAATTTTCCCCAACTGATTAGTTTAACTTCTAATCCATTTACTTTCTTTTCTTTTTATAAAAATCATGTGTTGCCCTTAAATTTTATGTCATCTTTTTCTGCATCTATACTTAGTTACATTCTATGGAAAACTCAACTTCATCATGATATGTCATATTCCTCAATCCATCTTTGTCTAACTAACTGCTCATCACCATCAAGCTCTCATCTATATATCTCTAGGCATAGAAAAGTATGTATGTGGTGTGCTAATATTTGTTTTAATATTTTTGCACCAATTATATTGAATGAGATGAACTGGGGATTCTTCCTTGCTGTACTATCCTTACTGGTATTGGTATCAAGTTCTGCTGGCCTTAGAGAAAGTGTTGGGAAAAACTGTTGTCCTTTAAAGTAATTCCCTGGAAGAGATTTATACCACTTGATCTTTGAAAATTTGGTAAATATGACCTAAGTACATCTGGCACTAATATTTTGTGAAGATATTTTTTAAACTATGATTTGACACCTTAAATAATTTCTATAACTTTCTATATCAATTTTACTAGGTTATATTTTTCTGGGAATGTGTTTTGCCTAATTTTGATTTTTATCCTAAGCTTGTTTTATATTTTCTGAGCCATTTTTAGTTTCTTCAAGATCTCTCATTTGTCAATCTCATTTATTTATATAATTTATATTTTATTATTGATGTGTCTTGCCAGATGATTGACTATTTTATTAGTTTTTATGTAGAAACATTTTTTGCTTATTGTGCTTTTTTCTATTATGTGTGATTTTCTACTTTAGTAATTATTTCTGTGATTCTTTTTACATCTTTCTATTTTCTTTGTATTTAAACTCTTGCACTATTTTACAAATTATAAAGATAAATGCAGAGCAAATTAATGTTCAGATATGCTGCTATGTATGAATACATAATTATGGGATTTATATA
Source organism: Pan paniscus (assembly GCF_029289425.2). Lineage (NCBI taxonomy): Eukaryota > Metazoa > Chordata > Mammalia > Primates > Hominidae > Pan > Pan paniscus. The sequence continues at coordinate 43,735,861 of NC_073264.2, read as the reverse complement.
TAGTAGCATAAATATTGATAAATAGCAATTCTAATATCATTGGTGCTAAGTAGTATTTTAAACTTTATATTATGATGCTTTAATTGATTCGTTAGTTATTTAGATGCATTTTTCATCCCAAAATATATGGATAAAATTATAACCATTTTCATTTCAACTTCTTATACCAACTGATTATTTCCTAAAATTATGTGTACAATAGAATTGTTGATATTAGCAGAGATTGCTTGATGACCTCTTAAGAAATGAATTTTTGAAATGTAATTTGCATATAAGAAGTCATAATTTAAATTGTGAAATGCAGCACTGATTATTGTATCCTTACAGTTGTACAACCAGCAACACTATCTGATTCCAGAACATATTCTACCTCAATGAGAAGCCCTATATTCATCAGTAGTAATTCCTCATTCCTCCCTATCCACCCTCACTGGCAACTAGTAGTCTATTTTCTCTTTCTATGAATTGTGTATTGGGACATTTCATATAAATTCATCCGATATATGACCTTTTCTGTCTGGCTTCTTTAACTTTCATGATAACTATATTTCCAACTTTTTGTATAACTTCCAGGCTCTTTTCCGACGTGATGATGACATTTTATGTTTCCTCCAGCAATGTACAAGGGTATCAATTTTGCCACATCCTCACCAAAACTAGTGAATATGCCTGTATGATTACAGCCATGAGAGTATGTATAATGTGGCATCTTATTTTGATTTTGATTTTCATTTCTCTAATGACTAATGACATTAAGATGGTTAGTGGGTACCAAAAAATAGTAAGAATGAATCAAACATTGAGCATCTTTTAAAATGCTTATTGGTCATTTATATATTTTCTAAAGTTAAATATCTATCCAAATTATTTCTCTATTTCTTCATTGGGTCACTGTGTTTTTATTGTTGAGTTGCAGTATCTTTTCAATATTCTAGATGCTAGACTTTATATTTATTTGTATATAAATATTTATGTTATTATAATATAAGATATAAATATATACTTGTAGGATATATATACACACACACACATATATATATATGATTTGTTAATATTTGTTCATGGCCTGTGGGTTGTCTTTTTACTTTGTTGATACTATCTGTTGAATCACATATATATTTAATTTAAATGAAGTCTCAGTTATCTCAGTTATTTTATTTTGTTGCTTGCGTTTTTGCTGCCATGTCTAAGAAAACATTGTCTTATCTAAGGATCTTGGAGGCTTTGTTCATTTGTCTTCATTCCTTTTCTTTCTGTTCCACAGACTGGATAATCTCAATTATCTATCTTCAAATTTGCTGATTCATTTTGGTGACAGTTCAAATATGTTTTGGAGCCTTGTGCTGGTGAATTTTATGTATCACGTTGATCGGGCCATGGAATGCCTAGATATTCATTTAAGCATTATTTTGGGGTGTGTCTGTGAGGATGTTTCAAGAGTAGATTAGCATTCGTTGACCGAATAAAGAATACGGCCCTTCCCAAAGTGTGTGAGCATCGTAAAATCTTTGAGAACCCGAATAGAATAAAAAGGCAGAGGGAGCTTGGATTCCCTTTCTGCAACTAGGAAAGGTGGGACATCAATCTTTTTCTGTCCTTACAGCTTCTAGCACGCAGGCCTTCAGATATAGATTGAAATCTATACCATTGGCTCTCTAGCTCTCAGAGCTTTGAACTAAAATTCTGGCTTCTCTGGGCCTTCAGCTTGCAAATGCGAGATTGTGGGACTCCTCGGCTTTCATAATCACATGAGCCAGTATCTTTTCTCTCTCTCTCTCTTTCTCTCTCTCTCTTTCTCTCTGTCTCTCTGTGTGTGTGTGCGTATGTCTCCCTACACATACACTTGCAACCACACACAGACTCGCACCCACACACACGCGCGCGCACACACACACACACACACAATCTATTTACTACTGGCCTGTTTCTCTAAAGAATCCTAAAACAAGTCCCTCCGGTAGATGTTTTTTGTTAGATTGATAGTCTTTCTTTGGTGAGACACTATTTTCATACTTTATTTGGACATGGTTTCGTTTGGTTATTTGAATATATTTAATTTATCTGTCTTGAAGAATTTGTCAATAACTGCAATGTCTGGGATAATTTAGGAGCAATTGCATTGGCTATTTTTTTACCCAAGTGCCTTGGCCACAATTGCTTGGTATAAGGTTTTATTCATGTTCAATAATTCTCTCTCTTAAATTTGTTTTACATTTACTGTATTTTTACTACATATTTTCTTTGCATTAATTATGTGTATGGAGAGATATTTTTCGATATCTCCCATCAACAAATTACCAAGGTGGTAAATTTTCCTATTTTTCCCATGTGTCTTCTAAGTTTTGTTTTACATATGTTTGGGCATAAAATCCTTTTCAGTTATTTAAAATCTGTACCATGTAGAAACTTATTCTCTCCCTGATAATTTATGTCTCAAAAGACTATTTTGGTTTATACGAGCCTACCTACTCTCTATTTACGTTTGTTAATATTTTTCAGTATATGCTTTAACTGGTCATTTACTTGAAACCTTTGCTTCTGTTTTAGATGTATCATTCATAAACGAATTCTCAATTCCACTTTTTAATTTAACCTGACAATTACTATATTTAAAAATGAGTTTAATGCTTTTCTTTATTATTTGCTTACACCATATTTTTATTTTTCAAGAATGCTATTTTGTGTTTCTACTTATTCCGTATTTATATACTACTATTTTATTTCTTTTACTTTGAAAATTAATTCTTTTTTTATTTATTTAGTACACTATATTATTTTATCTACTAGTATAAAATGTTTATACTTTTTCTCTTATCTTCAGAGATTATTTTTTACCTGGATCAATTAAATTAATGGCTAAATATAATATCTTGCTTCTCATGATGAATATTCTAAAAAGCTTAGGAGAAAAATAATTCAAAATATTACTCCTTCCACATGCAATGCTATTTGTATCCAGAATAGCATGCTTTAATTTTTCTACTTCCCCATTAAGCAAAATTATCATTGTTGTTATTCTTTTTTTTGGACGATATCTCCTACATATTTCACAAATAAATTTCTCTTTGTTTTTGCTTAAGTGTTTTTCTTGAATTTCACTTGCCTTATTATTCTCCCTTCCTTTTTTAAATTTCAGATAATTCACCTTCTTAAATACCTCTTTTGAAGTCAGGAATTTTGTGATTATGTTTTTTAAAATTATTCTACTTTTTGGATAAAATATGCTATATATACAATCAATTCATGAAGCATATTTTTTACTAATATTTAAATTATAATTATTGAAAAGCCATTCTATATTTACAATCTACCAGGCATTTTTATAAAGCTGGTAAACTATAATTGATGTTCTGTGCCTACATGATCACTAACCTTTTTTTTTTTTTTGTAAGACAAGGAATGAGAATATGGAGAAACAATTCAATCTCCAACTTAAGTCTGAGTTATTATTACCCTCATTATACTGTTAAGAAAATGGATGCATAAAAAATTTAACAAACTTCTTCATAGTCACAGATTTAGTAAATGACAGACATGAAATTTATCTGTGGTGTATCAACTATAGAGTCTGCTTTGTTAAGATCTCTTATTGCTTTTGTTGAGACATCAGCATCAGTTTCATATTTTCTTCTTTGGGGTAGGGATATTTTAAATACATTCTCTTCTGATCTGGTATTCTTCCCCTTTAGTAAAACCTGTTTAGGTCTTAATTTATCCTACATGGTATATATTGTACTTCTTATATCAATAAGTTTATTATTCTTCAGTTTTTAAAAATTCAGTTATATCTTCATATATTACCTCTCATTCATTTCCATTTTATTCTTTAGATATTTTGATTAAATAAATATATAAGAATTTTTCAACATATTTTGACTTCACTTTTATAAAATCCAACTGCTTCTATTTTTGAGGCATTCTTGGTAGTTACTTTTGACCCAGTTCCCAATACACTAATTCTCTGTTCAACTCCGTCTAGTTTATTGTTCAACTCATCCACTGCATTCTGTTGGTTTTTATATTTTAACAAATATATTTTCTTTCAAAACTGTGTTTTCTCGAAATAACTAATCATATATATAGTTTCTTGTGACATGCTCATTCAATGATTCTTTTATTCTTCAAGTATATCGTATACAAATATTTTATATTCTCTTTCTGATAACTATTTTAGGCCCAGGTCTTGTATGTGCTCATTAAAACATTCATTCAATATCTATTATTGCGATGTCACCAAATAGTTTCTTTTCTTTTTTATAAAAGTAAGAACAAAAATATTTGGAGCTATCTTAACTTAAAATGTTTTATAACTATAAATTTTCCATGAGAATGCTTTTGTGACTTTTACTAATTTTCTCAATTTAAAGATGAGTCCTATAGCCACCCTCATTGTAAAAGCATGCATGCATGTGCAGTTCATAGAGTGAAATGTCTCATCAATAAACTTCACAGTTCAGTAGTTTAAAAGTTGAAATAGATTACGCAGATTACAGAGATAATCTGTTTATTAAGTTGAATGTGTTATATGGATTAACTTAAGTTGGTAAGAACTTTTTAGAAACTCGGACAGGATATTGGGTAGCTAAGAAAATGTGTAAATGATCCCTCAGGCTTGGAGGTTTTCTCTCAGGCTTTAACTGCTTCACATAGACCTCTGTAATCAGACTGTGAAAATCAGAGCAACTGATTTATACGGCACATAACACTAAATCTTGTTTTAATCACATCTTATTACACCTGTTTATGAATCTCCTTAAAACTAAATAAATTATTTGCTTATGGTGATACATATGAGCAGTTTGATTATTGGTGTTTTGCAAGGGTTCCAAGTGAGTATGTAAAAATTTACAGAGCTCTCATATAAGCAGAGGGATTAACCATTGCATCTTTTACAATACTACTTACTGAATGTAGAAATAATCTATTTCAACAGAAATAATGTAATTTTTAGCTTTTGTTATTTCATGGCAAAACATCACATTTTAATTTAGAGTAATAAGCACATATACATATATTTATCAGCACTTCCAATAAGCAATGATAACTTCTTCCTCTTCATATGTTAATAGGAGATATTGAATGCCACTTTTTACATAAGATGAGTACATTTCTTAACTAATTCTTTTAGCCCTGCTGTCTGTATCGCATGGGAAATCAATAGGAATTTCATTTATATACTCCTTATAGGATAATATTATCTATTAGTGTCCTTTTTTCACTACAGGCTTATTTTCTTGATTTTGCAACTTAACCTCCAAATGCTTTCATATTATTATTAACTGATATTTATAAAAAAGAAAAAAATAGTATGTATTGTTACTGACACGCATTAATATGTCATCACTTCTATACTTTACAAGGTCTCTTTTTTATATAAATGTTTGTTTCTGCTTTAGAAGAGAAATATTTTCTGGAGACATGTTATAACTGGCTGTGAAAAACAACCATCATTAAGGTTGACATTCTGCACCCTCACTGTTATTTTGTTCTCTATATGAAAACAATCCAAATAAAAGTTCAAAGACTGTCAAAAATAAAGTAACAGAATGACTAATAACACATTTGTGTAGAGTCAAGAAAACAATGGAATAATAAGGATGTATTGCCTATTTTTAATATTTATTATATAGGTAATTTAAACCAAATACTCAGTAATTTGAAGTTTACTCATCTAGGCACTTATGATTAATTATATAACATAATTTAATTTAACAAATGAACTTTTGTATCTAGAAATAAAATTGAGATATATTCTACAAAAATAAAAATTGTTCCTTATTAAATTCGACAGTTCTAGGAAATGTGAGGCATCCGTGTTTAAACACTTTGCTTTTAATACTTTATAGGACTGTGTTTTAGTCCTTTACATCAAGTGCACCACTATAAAGAAACGTTAAGAGTAACTAACATTTGTGCCCAAATCATGAAGTTCATAGAGAAAAAGTGTTTTATTCAGAAAATTGTATGTTAACACAGTCCTCGAAATAAAGATGTTGGGTCAGATCCAACAATTCTTTAAGGGTCCCTAAACATTGTATATTTAAAAAGTAAAGTCTAGGTTTATTTCTGTGCCAATATAGGGTTCTTACCTCTGTCACCTGCTCTGTTCCCCGCTCATCTTCTCATTGGAAAACCAGCAAAAAATCCTATTAAAACAACCACTAAACTAACTCATAGATTTCAACATAAATCTATATTTCAGCCATCAGAGTATTACATAAATAATCCAAATAAAGAGCATAAACTTGTAGTTTATTGCTGTTAAAAGTAGTAAATCTACTCTGTTATGCAGGCTCGCATACTGAGCACAGCATTATTATTGTGGGGAAATGGCAATATAGATAATATTTAAAATGCAGCTTCTTTTTTGGCTAAGGCTTTGGTATATATACAGGAAGTATTTCAAGTGCATTAGAAGTATAAGTGAATACAAATAAATAGAAAATAGAAAATACAAATGAATGTGTAGAATTTAAAAAATGTTTCTACTCTAAGTCTCAGTTTCCTCCTCTATAAAGTGTAGAGATTTAACTATACATTCCCCAAAGATTCTCCTACCTATTATTATGATATAGGTTACATTTGTGTGGGAGAAAGGTGGAAGGAGTCTTCCAGTCTTGCCATACACAAAGAATGGCTCTGTTTAAACTAGATGGATGCTTTCACTATCATTGCAACTTTTCAATGTAACAAAAGGAAGCTTGCCCAGGCTTGCATCTGTGTTAGTAATATATTTATTATTTAAAAAGTTCCCTCTTGACTGTAAAATTTATATAGTTATGGTTGAACCTTAAATATGAACTTTGGGGGATATGATATATAGAATAAATGTCCCTCTGTTTATTGTCAGATGTAAGAAAATGATACTGTGCTCAGAAAGCTGTGTTTAAATGATACATTCTACAAACATATATTTTGCATCTTCTGGTTGTGACCCACACCATTCTTTGGGCTTAGGAGAAATACAAAATTAAAAAGTAAAAGAACTCAGAAAGGTGATGCAATGGATTGAATGTTCAGGACCTACTCACAAATTTTTATGTTGAAATCTTAACCCCTAAAAGTGATAGAATTAGGAGTAGGGAGCTTTTGGGACGTGATTGAATGGGATTTGTGCCTTTATAAAACAGACCCCGAAGAAATCCCTTTCCTCTACCATGTGATATTACAATAAGAAGACCACCAGAAATTGTGCCCTCATCAGATATCAATTCTGCTGGCACCTTGATATTCAACTTCCCTGCCTACAGAATTATGAGAAACAAATTTCTGTTTTTATAATCTACCCAGTTTATGGTATTTTGTTATAGCAGCCAGGGTTAAGACAAACTATATCCTTGTCACTTCTGAATTTAATATGTAACTAATTTAATTTATTCCTTTCTCTTTTCCCTCCTATCGATAGCGTTTATCTTTCTAAAACACAGGGAGAAAATACTCTTTTTCTTCTCAAACAACAGCAAAAATTCAAAGGCTAAACTCTTTGCACAAATTTAAATTTCCTTCTAACCTTGTTCCTATTTGTCCAACCTACAATAATCTATTTCCAACTCCCAATCCATTTTCCATTTTCAGCTTCCTGAAATCAACCTTCTTTTGAGTGTAGCTCAAATGAATCAATCTTAAAAATGCCCTAATTTCTGCAGTTGGAAATAATTGGTCTTTCTTCTGCAGTGGTGTACCTATTTTCCAAATGATACTCATTTCAATTTCCCTTTCCTTATACCAATTAACTATTCCTGGAAACACAATAAGTATTCAATAAAGGATGTTCTATTCCATGACTTAATCATCAAACAAGTAGGCAGGAAAGTTTAGAGGAAATGAAAGTATATGAAGTAAAAGTTTCTAAATGTTAACCATATTTTAAAAAGTATCTGCTAAATTATAACAGTATTCTAACTCAAATTTAGGTTAAATATTTTTAAAAATGGCTGGGCGTGGTGGCTCACGCCTGTAATCCCAGAACTTTGGGAGGCCAAGGCAGGCAGATCATGAGGTCAGGAGACTAAGACCATCCTAGCTAACACACTGAAACCCCGTCTCTACTAAAAATACAAAAAATTAGCCAGGCATGGTGGCACACACCTGTAATCCCAGCTACTCGGGATGCTGAAGCAGAAAAATCGCATGAACCCAGGAGGTGGAGCTTGCAGTGAGCCAAGATCACGCCCCTGCACTCCAGCTTGGGCGACAGAGTGAGACTCCACCTAAAAAAGTACAATAAAATAAATAAATAAATAAATAACTTTATATTACTGCAAAAGCAGTAATTAAGTCCAATTGAAGCAGACACAGCTTAAATAGGTTGCCTTATTCTAGCTCTTATAAAATTTGTGAATCTTAAAGATGAGGAAAATAAAGACATTATGCAACAATTAAAAGCTTCCAAATGTAAAGTCCATACTAATAATGTGAATACAATTTTACAAGCTGGTCACTGTCATATTGCTTATACCCTTAATCTACAACTTAGAAATATTTACTTGAGCCTACAAGTTACGATTAAAATGGTAGAGTATCAGTTTAGTAGGCTGGTTTGTCTGGATTTTTCTGAGAGAATTAAAATATAGCAAAAATATTTCTTTACTAGAGGAGAGCCAAAATTGATGAAGTTACTCAACTACAATGCTCTATTATTAAGGAAGAGATAATTAGTAGCATGACATCAGGACTCTTAATCAAATACATATTTGGCCTAAATTCCTACATGAATGTCTGAAATCTTGAGGGGAAAAATGATTGTAAGTAAATATTAAAATATATGTTTCCTAAACTCTAAAAATAATCAAGGCCTACTTGCAGGGTTGAACAACAAAGTGAAGTGATGAATCCTCTTTCTGTAGACCCCTGTGCCGTTGACAACACAAATGGTCAACGACTTAGCATTGGGTCTCCCAGAAGAGCAGCAGGCACCAGGAAAAATGTTGATCCATGGGAAAATTTACTCTGGATAAGAAAATAGTGAGCTAGAATCTGTACGTGGTCTGATTTTAGAGTCAGGGAAGGATTTAATTCTCAGAAGAATGCAGATCTTCTGAGTTGGCAAAGACAAATGACAGGAGAAAAAATAAAAAAAGAAAGGTTGATGATGTAAACTTTCCAATAGGGTTATTCAAGAGACTAATATTAACTTCCAATATTTCTTTTACATTAGAATTCAATAAGTGATTTAATGTATATGACAGCAGAATTTAACTTGAATTTATACACTATCCTTTTTTACAACAGATAAATGTTTCCAACTTACAAAATCTTACATAGAATATAATGAATGACCATGTTCTCATCTTTATAAAAAGTGAATCAAGATAAATTAAAATTCAGTGCTACAGACAGTGAAAGTCCAAATGCATTATCCACAGAGTAAAGTTCAAGGTGCAAGGCCAAGCACAATGGTGGTACCTGCACCTTCAATCATACCACACTTATTTTTAACACTATATTTTAATTTTGGCCATTTTTTCAATAGTCCTAGCCAAAGCAATATTATATGAGATGTTAGACATATTTTCCCAAATGTAAGCAGCAAGTTCTGCTACTCTTTGGAGAACAAAGAAACAGCAAGAGTATGTTCACTCATAAGCAATGCACTTCATTTAGGAAAACAGAGGCAGGTGAGATAATACTGTATGATTAAGAACTTAGCTGGGAAATAGCCTCTAAAGCTTTGGAATTTCCCCATATGAGTATCAATACTTATGGGGGGCCCATCAGAGCACATCTGAATTCATGCTAATGAGATGACTGGAGATGGGCCCCTAGATATTTTCAGGATGGGAACTGACCATGCTGGAGAGACCAATCATGTGATTAAAGGATTATGCCTTTGAATAACATTAGCCCAACATCCAGGGAAGAGAGAGGGACTGGAGATTGAGTTTAGCCATGTGGCAAATGATGAATCAAGCATGGGCAGATGATAAAACTCCAATAAAAACCCTACACACTTGAAGATCAGTGAGATTTCCTATTTGGTAATCATACTGTGATGTGCTGAGTGGATGTCATGACCTAAGGACACGGTCCTTCGTGTTTGAAATCCTCTCAGACTTCACTTTATTTGTCTCAATTTGGCTGATCCTGGTTTGCATTCTTTATAATAAAACTATAATCACAAGGATGACACTTTCCTGAGTTATGTGAGTCATTCTAACAAATGACCAAATGGGGGAGGTATATTCTCCAAATTTCTATCCAGTTAGGATACAGGACCTTGGAACACTGTTGCTTATGGCTGCTGGCTGGAGTGAAAGCAATCTTTTGGAGACTGTGCCCTTAACTTGTGTGAAGTCTGTGCTAACTTTGGGTAGTTAGTGTCAAAACTGCATTGGTGGCAGCCAGTTTCTAAATGGTCACCAATGATCTCTGCTGACTGGTATTCACACTCTTGTGTAGTTCCCTCTGACATCACACTTCACTCTTTGTGATGGGCCAATGAAATACGATAGAAGTGATATACCATCAGTATATAAGATTACTGTATAATAAGAACTCAAGCTGCTGTCTTGCATTCTTGCTCTTCCTGTCTTTTTTTCCACTAAAATTGCTTTTATTTTCTTGTCATAGTAAAAAAAGGAAAAACAGTAGCAAATATTGGGCTTTCTTTTTCCCCCTCAACAGCACGCCTTCCGCAAAGAGCACAGGTGGCGTGCTGCCTTTCCCTCTCTGTCTTTCTCTCTCTTATCGTTGCCATGCCATAGAAGCCAGCTGTCATATTGTGATTATCCCTATAAAGAGTTGCATGTGAAGAACTAAAGCTCTTTTCCAATAGCCATTTGAGCGAACATGGAAAATGGATTCTACGGTCCAGTCAAGCATTCAGGTGATCACAGTCCAGCTGACTTATTGAATGAAACCTGAGGCCTGGTGAGGTGGGTCAAACCTATAATCTCAGCACTTTGGGAGGCTGACAGGCAGATTGCTTGAGCCCAGCCAGGCGTTCAAGACCAGCTTGGGCTACATAGTGAAACCCCATTCTACAAAAAAAAAAAAAAAAAAAAATTAGCAGGGCATGGTGGCACGCACTTATAGTTCCAGCTACTCAAAAGGCTGTTGTGGGAGGATCACTTGAGCCTGTGAGGTAGAGGTTGCAGTGAGCCAAGATCACACCACTGCATTCCAGCCTAGGCAACAGTGTGGGACCCTGTCTCAGAACAAAACAACAACAAAAAAAAGTAACTTCATTAGAATCACTGAGGCAACATAATTTGGATAAGTTGGTCTTGGATTCCTTCTACAAGGAAACTATGTGAGGTAATACATGTTTGTTGTTTAAAACTTCTAAGGTTAGGAGTCATTTATTATGCAGCAAGAGATAATTGAGATAAAGAGCAACTTATCCCCCCCTTTTTTTTTCTTTCAGGTATACTAATTGGTAGTGTTTCCTGAACTTGCCTGAGGAGTAATGCATAAAGGATAGAGGATAGGTTTGGACCCTTATGGCATGTGGAACTCTTTCAGCAAGAAAGGAATTAGTAGTAGAGTAAAAAAGAAAATGGTCCTTTGCCCACACCAAATTGATGGTATTATCATACCTCAGAATGCACTTATACAATATAATATTATGTTGTGGAAAATAATATTGCAGTTTTCCTGAAGAAATTAATGGACATTATCATGTTTATTTTCATTTTAAAATAAAAAATTAAAATGAGATGCCAAGAAAATTACATGGTAGCCAACAATCCTAACAATTAAAATGAAGTATTGTAATATATATTCAAATTAATCTTCAAATTAATCTTATATAGTTAATGTTTAGGCTTTATCCAGCCTTTAAAATATCTCTGGTGAATTTTTATCAGGAGAATATTTAAAAGACAGCAAGATTCACCAGGTCTACTTGTCTAAATCTATACTGGTGAATTCTTATTTTTTTCAAAAGAACCAATGAGGTTATCACTTTTACTTTGTTAGTCTATAAAGTTAAAACATCAATTGTTTTGTATACTGGCAAAATTTTTATTTATATATCTATTATATAATTTGGAATCATTGGTTTGATTTGGGTTTCTATGAAGAGATCTGTATTTCATTTGGTTATGCTTCAAAAGGACTTATATTCAGATTTAAAATGATTGATTGTAAATGTCATTCTATGTTAAGAACATTTAAAACTTACTAACCTGCTTTAAAAAATTTTGAAGCAGTAAATTTTTTTATATAAATACTATCTGTGAGAATCGAATTTTAAAAACATAATTAAATGAGGTCCTAAATTAGAAATATTGAATGTACAATCAAACTATAGTATTTTGTTTTGCTATGTTATGCTTTTCTTCTTGTTCTCTTTTCCAGTGATACTGTGGCACATTCTGAAGATCTTTGGTAGCTTCAAAAACCTGAACGTTAATGTGTATGTCACATAAATTAAGCCAAATGTTATCATTTATTTATTGGATTTTTTTTTGCCAAATTTTGAAATAGCATTTACTCAAAGGGCCTGGATTGATTGCAGCAACTTTCAACGCAATTAAGCAAGGAGTTGGTAATCAGGCCATTGCCTTACCTGTCCTACTGTATACAATTATGAAAGAAAGCACATTAGCTATTATTTTGCTGAAGGGGAATACCATAATCCTCCCATGTATACCATGAATTATCCTTTTTAGGCGGAAGACTTTTCCAAATATATAGATGCAAATAATTGACATTTCTCTAGCTATTTGTGAATAATAATTTTGTATCCAACAGCAGCATAATCTTCTAAGAGGGAAGTGTATATATATATATACACTTCCCATATATATATATATATGGGATTAATTTACAAAGTCTTAGTTTAGAATTGCATAAACACAGTTATCTACAAAAATTTAAATCATTCTAAATGCACTTACTAATTTCTTCATGGCAGGCTATGTTATGGGAAGCACAAAGGTGCATTAGAAATTGGTATTGCAATATAAAATATCACAGAGTAAACAGACATCCTACAGAACAGAAAAAAAAAATTTGTGAAATACGCATCCATAAAAGATCTAATATCTAGAATCTATAAGGAACTTAAACAAATTTATAAGCAAAAACCAAATGAACCCATTAAAAAGTAGACAAGAGACATTAAAAAACACTTTTCAAAAGAAGACACACACCTGGCCATTGCGCATATGAAAAAGTGTTCAACACTACTAATTAGAGAAATGTAAATCAAAACAAGAATGATATACCTTCTTGTACCAGTCAAAATGGCTATTGTGAAAAAGTCAAAAAATAACAGATGCTGGCACAGTTGTGGAGGAATGGGAATGCTTATACACTGCTGGTGGGAATGTAAATTAGTTCAGCCACTGTGGACAGCAGTTTAGCGATTTCTGAAAGAACTTAAAATATAATTATCATGTGGCCCAGCAATCCCACTATTCGGTATATACCTAAAGGAATATTAATGATTCTACCATAAAGACACATGCACACCTATGTTCACTGTAGAACTATTCACAATAGCAAAGATACGGAATTAACCTAAATGCCCATTAGTGGTAGGTTGGATAAAGAAAATCTGATACATATACACCATGGTATACTACACAGCCATAGAAAAATAAGATTATGTCTTTTGCAGCACCATGGATGGAGATGGAGGTTATTATCCTAAGAGAACTAATACAGCAACAGAAAACCAAATATCACGTTTTCACTTATCAGCGGGAACTAAACATCGAGTACATGGACACAAAGAAGGGAACAACAGATTCCGGGGCTTACATGAGGGTGGAGGTGAGAAACGGGTGAGGATCAAAAGAAACCTATCAGGTACTATGCTTATTACCTGGGTGACAAAGTAATCGGTACAACAAACCCCGGTAACACAAAATTTGCCTATATAAGAAACCAGCACATTACCCCTGAACCAGAAATAAAAGTTAACATATAAATAAATAAATAGTAAGTGAAGATGACAAAAAAATACAAGCCATACACAAGGATAAAATATTTACAAACCACATATTTGATAAAGGATTAATATCTGAAATATAGAAACTATCAAAATCTAACAGTGAAACAAACAAACAATCCAATGAGGAACTGGCAGAATACATGAAAAGAAATTTCACTGAAGAGGAAATAGATGGCAAATAAATACGTGAAAATATGTTCAACATCATTTGCTTTTAGGAAAATGGAAATTAAAGCCACAATGGTACGTCATTACATACCTATCAGAATGGCTAAAATTTAAAAATAATGATGTTACCCAATGCAGGCACGGATGTTGATGTTAAAGAATGGGATCACTAATACATTGCTAGTGAGAATGTAAAATGATACAGCCACTGTAAAAACCAGTTTTTCTGTTCATTAATAAAATTGAACATGCAACTAACACACTTCCTATCAACTGCATTCCTGATATTTATTCCTAAGTGAAAACATATGTTGACCCCAAAACGTATGCAAAAATGTTTATAACAACTTTATTTGTAATAACCAAACCTGGATTCAGCCTAGATGTCCTTTAACAGATGAATAGTTAAACAAACTGTGGTATATCCATACCATATTACTCAAAAACAAAGAGAGAGATAAAACTATTCATATAAGCAACAATGTGGATGAATCTGTAGAGTATATTCTGAGTACCAAATGCAAAACGGCCATAGTTTTATGCTATTTAAGTATATTCATATATCATTTTTGAAATGACAGAATTATAGAAACCAAGGACAAATTAGCTGTCATCAGGGCCAAGGAGGATATGACAGTATTGGATGTGGCTATAAAAGGGCAACAAAAGTATTCTTCTGATTGTGGAAATATGCTGTATCTTGACTCTATCAATTTTAATAAGGAACTGGGGTGATATTGCACTAGAGTTTTGCAAGATAATATCATTAAGAAAACTGGACAACGTATACACAGAATTTATCTGTATTATTTCTTACAATTGCATGCGAATCTATGAGTATCTCAAAATAAAAAAGCATATTACAGGCCGGGCGCGGTGGCTCACGCCTGTAATCCCAGAACTTTGGGAGGCCGAGGCAGGCGGATCAGGAGGTCAGGAGATCGAGACCATCCTGGCTAACACGGTGAAACCCTGTCTCTACTAAAAATACAAAAAATTAGCCGGGCTTGGTGGCGGGCGCCTGTAGTCCCAGCTAGTCGGGAGGCTGAGGCAGGAGAATGGCGTGAATCCGGGAGGCAGAGCTTGCAGTGAGCTGAGATCGTGCCACTGCACTCCAGCCTGGGCAACAGAGCGAGACTCCGTCTCAAAAAAAAAAAAAAAGCATATTACAACCAGAAAATATATATGGCCAAGGATTATTCCCTCAGTTAACTAACTTCTTCTTATCATATTCTATATCTAAAATAACTATAAGTAATCCAGGCTATATCCTATTATATTTTTGCTGATTCTTCTTTTCCTATAACTCTTTTTGCCATTAACTAACTGCCCACTCCCCAAGGAAAAAAAAAAAAAAACTTCTTTCATTGAGATTTTACATATTTACATTGTATTTCTAACATTAACAATGTAATACACAAATTAATGTACTCACATAAGGGATTTAGTTTTAAACACTCTTGGGTAGGAATATGAGTTGCTGAAGTCACAAATAATATCTCTGAAAATTACATTAAATTGCCTTACATGACAACAACAACAATAAATCTGGGCCTTTTGAAATTAAAAACCAAAATATAAAATCTGGAAAATGTCTTGTTGTGGTTTTATTGCATTTCCACTGTGGTTGGTCTCTGTTTCTCTTGGGGTGCGAGATCAAATACTCTTTTGAAGTACGTGTGGGAGCAAGCAACCATATAAAAGGAATACACCACTGCTTCTCTCTCACACTAACTATTTACATATGCTTGCTTTAAACTTTATATTATACAGCCCTGTATAATTTATCTTTACTACATGACTATTGAAATAATAAGTAATTTAATATATATTAAATGAATGAATTAATTTTAATGACATATTACCACAAAGATCTTAGAATACTACTTACCAATAAGATTCAGTGTATCTTTTAATAAATGCTAATGACATTATTAAAATACAATTTTACTTTGATGCAATTTTATTCTAAATGTAATTTATGTCTTTGCAACTATTCTCATTTATATGGCCTCAGGAAGATAATGAATGTTTTTCTCTTTTTATATGTGCAACTATTTTTTGTAGACACTTTCCTTCACCTCATTTCCAAAAGATTTTAAAGGATTAGCTAACATATTAATATTTTCTTGGGAAGTAATCCCCTTTTTTTGACAACTCTTCACTAAGTGTTACCTATATAGTAGCAGTAGTGATGTAGATATCTCTGACCCTTCTATGGAAGGAAAGTGAAAAAAAGATTGAGATGGAACAATGTTACAAAACCCTTTCAAGATTTTATGGTACAATAGTGAGAGAAAATGCTTAAAACAGTAGGAGTGTGCTCAAGTTAGAAAAAAAAAAACGGACAGACTTTTTTATATATAAAAAAATTACATTGTCAGATGGAACTCATGCAAATTATGAATCTTACCAATTAGTACATTTTGGTGAATGGCAAAAGCAAGCACACTATGTTAGGAAAGTCTTCTTCCCTTAGAGATGCCTGAATTCATCCCGGTTATATCTGAAAGATGTTGTTCCCCTCCTCCCCAACACCAGGACTTCAGGTTTGAAATTTAACATGCAAATTGCTTTCTGAGTAATCATATGGATATTGCCCACAGAGAAAATCATTTTAGTTTTGAACTATCCCCACGTTAACTGCACAGTTTATGTGACAATTTTCAGCCACACATTCCCTCATAAATTTATATATTCTGAGTTTATTTACAAATAAAAATCTAGACAGAAGAATGTATCCCACAAGAAGCATTCTACAGTTAAGGATTCTCAGGTACCTTTCTGTTTAAAGACAGTATTCCTATGTTTATCAGGTGGTCACTCATTTTTATGTTTAAAAGAAGGTTTGATTGAGGTCATACATTTCTCTCCAGAGCATTATGGTTGAGAACGACTTGTTTACACATCTACTACTAACACTTTTCTTCCCAGATACACCCTGGGATATTGGGGAATTATAAGAACTTAATTGAAAAGTCTAGTGAACCAAGATGCTCATGAATATTTAACTATTTTGAAAGCAAAGATAGATATTCTCACATAAAAAACATAGAGCAAGAAAAGTAAAATCATAAATCATTTCTAAAGTCTAAGACTTTCAGTGTTTTGTACATTACTTTTCTATTCGTCTCTCCTCTTTCTGTGCTCATAACCCAACACACTATTTTTAATGTAAAGCTGGCTCCTTGGCATCCCTAGAACATCCAAGCAGTTATGAACATCCATGTATTTACCACCCATGTATTTGCATATGCTGTTTTTTTCTGGTTTCTTTGTGCCTTCAAGAGATGTTAAAGTGTTCCTTCAAGGGAAAAATAATAATAATAATAATAATTCCACAGTAACTGTCTCCTTAAATGAAGTTGCTTATTTTTTTCCCTTGGTAACACCATTGTTTCTGCACATATGTATAATAATTTTTCTTTGTTCTATTGGTTTTACAAAACAAAATAAGAATTGTTTTTACAAACTTGTCTGTCCTCCTGAAGCAAAGGACTATATTTTATACATATTTAAATACCCAGCCCATGACTTTGGAATTCATAAGTACTGTAAGAAATAAAATCAGATCAAGTTAGATAAAAAATGAAATTTATTTTGCACACAAAATAACAAGTTTCAAACCAGGAGATCCCCAACTAAAAGTAATAAGAAGATCTGCTCACAGCAGTCATAGCACAGATAATATAGCACAACTAAGGAAGATAAAGCATAAATAAGAAAGCATTTTGACTGACTTAATGTATAACAGTATTTGTTATTATACGTTAAATTACCTTTGAGGGAAGGAGAGTAGTTAAAGCTGGTTTGTCTATGGCTGATTGCTTTAATTTTACTGAATCATGATGACAAGAACATAAAACATGTGTTTTTTCATGATTGGAGCTACAACTTCAGGGAAATCAGGATAACAACTTTTGGCTACATGGCTATGAATAGTTGGCCTTGGGGAATCTAAAATATGACTTCCATTTTTACTGTTCTTTAAAAATATTTGATAATGTTTGCTAAATTTGAAAAAAAAAGTCAAAAGGTACCCATCATTAGATGGTTTAAAATTCTTTTTAAAAATATTTTTTTCTGAATTTTTAATTTTGTGGGTATATATATATATATATATATATATATATATATAGTCAGTGAGATCTGTGAGATATTTTGATACAGGGAAACAACATGAGCAGGGTAAATGGAGTATCAGTCACCTCAAGCATTTATTCTTTCTTTGTGTTACAAACAATCCAATTATACTCTTTTAGTTATTTTTAAATGTACAATATTTAAAAAGTACAATAAATGAGTCTAAATGTACAATAAATAATTTAAAATGTATAAGAAATTGTTATTGACGGTAGTCACCCTCTTGTGCTATCAAATACTATATCTGCTTCATTCTATCTAAACTTGTTTTTGTACCCATTAACCAACTCCCCATTCCCCCTCTCAGTACCCTTCCCAGACTCTGGTAACTATCTTTCTACTATCTATCTCCATTAGTTCAATTGTTTTGATCTTTAGCTCCCATAAGTAAGTTAGAACATGTGAAATTTGTTTTCTGTACCTGGGCTTATTTCATTTAACATAGTGACCGCTAGTTCCATCCATACTGTTGTAAATGATGGGATTTAATTCTTTTTTACAGCTGAGTAGCACTCCATTGTGTATATATACCACATTTTCTTTACCCATTTGTCTGTTGTCTGCTGATGGACACTCAGGTTGATTTCATATCTTGGCTATTGTGAATAGTGCTGCAATAAATATGAGAGTGCAGATATCTCTTTGATGTACTGATTTCTTTTCTTTGGGATACATAAGATTGCTGGATCACTTGGTAGCTCTATTTTTAGTTTTTATTTTTTATAATTTTCAATTTTTGTGTGTATATATAGTGGGTGCATATATTTATGGAATATATGGTTTAGTTTAATATATGGTATAGTTTAATATAGCACATAATGTGAACTATTATACCTAGCATGGGATTGCTGGATCATATGGTAGCTCTATTTTTAGTTTTTTGAGGAACCTCCAAACTGTTCCCCATAGTGGTTGCATGAATTTATATTCCCACCAACAGTGTATGAGAATTCTCTTTTCTCCACATCTTCAGCAGCATTTTATATTGCCTATTTTTGGATAAAAGCTGTTTTAATTGAAGTGAGAAGATATTTCATTATAGTTTTGATGAGCATTTATCTGATGATCAGCAATGTTGAACATCTTTTCACTTATCTGTTTTCCATTCGTATGTTTTATTTTGAGGAATGTCTATTCAGATCTTTTGCCCACTTTTTAATAAGATTATTAGTTTTTCCTATAGTTGTTTGAGCTTCTTATATATTCTGGTTTTTTTCCTTTTTTTTTTTTTCTAAATTGAGACAGAGTCTCACTCTTGTCTCCCAGGCTGGAGTCCAGTGGTGCTATCTCAACTCACTCACTGCAACCTCCGCCTCCTGGGTTCAAGGGATTCTCCTTCCTCAGCCTCCAGAGTAGTTGGGATTACAGGCATGTGCTACCACACCCAGCTAAGTTTTCTGGTACTTTTAGTAGAGACAGGGTTTCACCATGTAGGCCAGGCTGGCCTCAAACTCCTGACCTCAGGTGATCCGCCCTCCTTAGCCTCCCAAAGTGCTGGGATTACAGGCATGAGCCATCGCGCTGGGTTTTTGTTGTTGTTGTTGTTGTTGTTTTTTGTGTGTGTTTGTTTGTTTTTTGGGGGATGGATTTTCACTTTTGTCATCTGTAGTGCAATGGTGTGATCTTGGCTCACTGCAACCACTGTTTCCTGGGTTCAAATGATTCTCCTGCCTCAGTCTCCCAAGTAGCTGCCATTACAGGTGCCTGCCACCACACCCAGCTAATTTTATTATTTTTATTTTATTTTTCTTTTCTGTATTTTTCATTAGAGACAGGGTTTCACCATGTTGATCAGGCTGGTCTCAAACTCCTCACCTCAGGTGATCCACCTGCCTTGCCCTCCCAATAAATTCTGGTTATTAATCCTTTGTCAGATGGGTAATTTGCAAATATTTTCTCCCACTCTGTGGGTTGTCTCTTTACTTTTTTATTATTTCCATTACCGGGAAGAAACATTTTAGCTCAATGTGATCCCATTTGTCCATGTTTGCTTTGGTTGTCTGTGCTTTGAGTTATTACTCAAGAAATTTTTGCCTAGACCAATGTTCAGGAGACGTTCCACCATGTTTTCTTTTAGTATCTTCATACATTTTCCACAAATTTAGGTCTTTAATCCATTTAGATTTGCTTTTCTTTATGGCAAGGGATAGGGGTCTAATTTCATTCTTCTGCATATAGATAGCCAGTTTTCCAGCACCATTTATTTAGGAGACCCTGCTTTCCCCAATGTATGTTCATGGCCCCTTTGCCAAAAATGTCTTAACTGTAAACAATGATGCAACAAACATAGAATTGCAAATATGTGGATTTATTTATGAGTTCTTTAATCTATTCTATCAGACTATGTGTCTGTTTTGATGTTAGTATTGTGCTGTTTTGTTTACTATAGCTCTGTAATATAATTTGAAGTTAGGTGATGTGATTTCTTCAGTTTTGCTCTTTTTGCTCAGGATAATTGGGTCTTTTGTTGTTCTGTATAAATTTTAGGATTTTTTTTTTCAGTTTTGGGGAAGAATGTCATTGATATTTTGATATTTGCATCCATAGATTGTTTTAGGTAGTACAGACATTTTAAACAGATTTATTCTTCCAATTCATGAACATGGAGCATCTTTTCATTTTTTTATGTATGTCCTCTTTAATTACTTTCATCAATTTTTACAGTTTTCATTGCAGAGAACTTTCACTTCTTTTAAGTTTATTCCTAGGCATTTTATTTTTATTTACTATCATGGTATTACTTTCTTCATTTGTCTATCAGATTGTTTGTTGTTGGCATATAGAAGTGCTGCTGATTTTTATGTTAATTTTGTATCCTGCAACTTTACTGAATGTGTTCATCTGTTTTAATAATTTTTGATAGAATCTGTAGGTTTTTCTAGATATAAGATGATATCATCTATAAAAAGAAATAATTTTACTTATTCCAATCCAATTTGGATGCTCTTTCTTTCTTTTGTCTAATTACTCTAGCAAACAGTTCCAATACTATGTTAAATAACAGTGGTGAAATGCATAGCCTTTTTCTGTTTCACATCTTAGAGGAAAGGCTCTAAGATAATTTTTTCCTCATTCAGTATGTTGATAGCTGTGGGTCTGTCCTATATGGCTTTTATTGCATTGAAGTATATTACTTCTATTCCCAGATTTTTTGAGATTTCTTTTATTATGAACTAATGTTTAATTTTATTGAGTGCATTTTCAGCATCAATTGAAATAATCATATGATTTTTGTCCTTCATTCTGTGGATATGATGTATCACATTGATCTGTGTATATTAAACCATCCTTGCATTCCTGGAATGAATCTCACTTGGTCATGATAAATGATTTTTTTAAATGTGTGGTTGAATTTGATTAGTATTTTGTTGAGGATTTTTTGCATGTATGTTCATCAGAGATATTAGCCTGTAGTTTTCTTTTTTAGTTGTGTCTTTGTCTGGTTTTGGTATCAGTGTAATACTGGCCTTCCAGAATGAGTTTAGACATATTCTTACCTCTTCAATTTTCAGAATAGTTTGAGAAGAATAGCTATTAGTTCTTCTTTAAATATATGGAATAATTCAACAGTGAACCTAACAGCTCCTGGGTTTTTGTCTGATGGAAGACTTTTTGTCATGGTTTCAATCTTTTTACTTGTTATAGTTCTATTCAGGTTTTGGATTTCTTTATGATTCAATCTTGGTAGGCTACATGGATCTTCAATTTGTGGGCATAGAGTTGCTCATAGTAGTCTTTAGTGAATCTCTAAATTTTTTTGGCATCAGATATAATGTTTCCTCTTTCATCTTTGATGATATTTATTTGAATGTTTTCTCTGATATTTTAAATCTTGCTAAGAGATTGTCAATTGTGTTTATCATTTCAAAAAACCACATTTCTTTTTGTTCAGCTTTTTTTTGGCTTGTTAGTTTCAAATTCATTTGTTTCTGCTTTAAATTATTGTTTTTTCTTCTACAAATTTTAGGCTTGTTTGGCTCTTTCTTTTCTAGTTTTTGAAGATGCGTCAGTTTTTTTGGAAGTTCTTTCTTGTTTTTTGCTGTACGTGCTTATTGCTATAAACTTTTAGCATTGCTTTTGCTGATGCCATAGGTTTTTGGTATATCATGTTCTATTTTCATTTGTTTCAAAAAATTTTTAAATGTGCTTAATTTCTTCGTTGACCCACTGGTCATTCAGGAGCATATTACATAATTTTCATATGTTCTATTGTGATGAGAGTAGATATGATTTCAATACTTTAGAATTTTTCACGACTTGTATTGTGGCCTAACACATGGCCTATTCTTGAGAATAATCTATTTTCTGAGGAGAAGAATGTGTATTCTGCAGCTATTGGATGAAATGTCCTATAAATATCTGTTAGGTCCATTTGATTTATAGATTAAATCCAATATAGATTTTTTTTTCATTTTTTGGATGATCTTTCCAATGCTGCAACTGGGGTGTTGAGATCTCCAGCTATTATTGTATTGGTTTTATCTCTATCTTTAGCACGAATAATGTATAAATTATATATTTGAGTCTTCCAGCATTGGTTGAATATATATTAACAATTATTATATCCTCTTCCTGAATTGACCTTTTTATCATTAATGACATTCTTTGTCTCTTTATATAATTTTTGTCTTAAATCTATTTTATTTGATATAAGTATAACTACTTCTGCTCTTTTGTCATTTCCATTGTCATGGAATATCTTTTTCTATCCCTTTGCTTTTTGTCTATGTGTATCTTTATAGATTAAGTGAGCTTATTATCAGCGGTATGTAGTTGGATCTTCTTTTTTTTTAATTCACTCTGCCGTTACATGCTTCTGATTGGAGTGTTTGGCCCATTTAAACTTAATTTTATTAATTATACTTTGGGACTTATTATTACCAATTTATTACTTGCTTTTTAAAAATTATCTTTCTCCCTTCCTTTCTGCCTGTTTTTCTTTGTGTAAAAGTAATTTTCTCTGGTAGTATGTTCTAATTTCTTGCTTTTCATTTTTTGTGTAGCTGTTGTAGGTTTTTGATTTGATGTTGCCATGAGGCTTGCTGATAACATAATATAACCAGTTATTTTAAAATGATGGCAACTTAAATCTGATTATTAAAAAACAAACAAGCAAAGAGAAAACTAATAAAAGTTCCTACTGATTAACTTCCTCCTCCCAACTCTTTAACTTTATGTTGTTTCTAGTTATACCTTTTCATACCATCTATCCTTTTAAAAGTTGTTGTAATTGACTTTTAGTCTTCTTACTAAGTAAGAAAGGTGTTAAGTATCCTGTATTATTAGAGAGTTAAGTATTCTATATTTGCCTGTGTTCTTACTATATACACCACAATTAGAATATTGAAGTATTCTATGTTTGTCTGTGTATTTACCATTACTAGTGTGTTTTGTACTTTCAGATGATTTCTAATTGCTTGTTAATGTCCTTTTCTTTCAGAGTAAAGAACTCCCTTCAACATTTCTTCTAGGACAGGTCTGATGTTGATGAAATCCTTCAGCTTTTGTTTGTCTGTGAAAGTCATTATTTCTCCTTCATGTTTAAAGGATATTTTTGCTGGATATAATTTTAGGGTAAAAGTGTTTGGGTAATTATTTTTCCTTTCCTTCAGCAATTTGAATATGCTATGCCACTCTCTCCTGGCCCATAAGATTTTCACTTAGAAGTCTGCTACCAGATGTATTAACACTCCTTTGTACGTTATTTGTTCATTTATCTCGCTGCTTTTAGGATTCTTTTTTTTTTTAATCTTTGAGCTTAAGAAGTTTGATTATTAAATACCTTGAGATAGTCTTTTTTTGAGTTACATCTGCTTGGTGTTCTATGACTTTGTACCTCAATATTGATGACTTTCTTTAAATTTGGAAATTTCTCTACTATTATTTCTTAGTAAACTTTCTACACCAGTCTCTCTCTCTACCTCTTTTTTTCAGGTAAATAACTCAAAATTGCTCTTTTGAGGCTATTTTCTGGATCCTGTAAGTATGCTGCATTTATTTTATTTTTTAATGTGTATTTTATACAGGCTATCTTCAAGCTCCTAATTTTTCTGCTTGATCAATTCTGCTGAGAGACTGATGCATTTTTCAGTTTGTAATTGAATTTTTCAGCTTAAGAATTTCTGCTTGATTTTTCTTTTTCTTATAGGATTCTAAATCTGTTTTCTGTGTTATCATAAAGTCCAGTGAACTTCCTTTAAACAATTATTTTGAATTATCTGTGTGAAAGGTCATATATCTCTGTCATTATGAGCCTAATCACTGATGCCTCATTTAGTTCATTTGGTGAGGTCATGTTTTCCTGGATGTTCTTACTGCATGTGAATATTCGTCGATGCCTGGGCATTGGAGCATCAAATATTTATTCTAATCTTCACAGTCTGGCTTGTGTGTACTCCTCCTTCTTGAGAGGCTTTTCAGATATTCAAAGGGTATTGAGTGGTGTAGTTTTTGGTCACGGCAGTCATACTTGCACTAGGGGGTGCCCCAAGCCCAGCAACACTGTGATTTTTACAGGTTAGTAGAGGTACCATCTTGGTAGCCTTGAGTAAGATCCAGGAGAATCTCCTGGATTATCAGGTAGAGTCTCTTGTTCTCCTCTCTCATTTTCCCCAAACAGAAAGAGTGTCTGTCCCTGCTGGGCCTCCTGGAGCTGAGGGAGGGGTCACACAAGAACCCCTGTGACCACCACATTAGGGTCAGTACTGAGTTACACCTGAAGTCGGTGTTACAGGATCTCTGGGGTGTTGAGTTTTCTGGCCAGAAACATCTGTGACTACGGTGCCTTTGCCTGAGTTCTTGTCCTGCGTCCAGGAAGAATGAGGTACTCAGACAAGTGAAGGGTGAAGAAGATGAGTTTTATTTAGTGTTAAAACACCTCAGAGGAGACCCAGAGTGGGTAGCTCCTCTCTGTAGGCAGGTCAACATGTGCAGTATTCAGCTCTCAACAGAGAGAGCAGCTCTCTCTGTAGGTCTCTGAAGCTCTTAGCAGGGAGGGTAGCTCCTCTCTGCCTGTCTCTGAAGCTCTCAGCAGAGAAGGTAGCTCCTCTGTGCTGGCAGGTCTTCTCTGTAGCCCTCAGCTGAGAGGGTACTCCTCTCTCTGCAGATGGTCATCCCTGTAGCTCTCAGCAGAGAGGGTACTCCTCTCTGCAGCTGGTCATCCCATCATGTCTCTGAACTTTTCTCCTCTGGCCATCTTCTGCCCTGCTCTAGCTGAGCCCAGGGATTTTATGGACCTCAGAGGGGCGGAAGTGCATGCTGATAGGTCCATGGATGGCCTTGAACAGGCCCAGAAGAAGAACCATAGCTCCTTACTCCAGGCAGCACAACTGGCAGCCTGACCCCCAGCCTTCAGACCCCTTCTTGGCCTGAACGTGGGGCCTTACTGGGGACCTGTCCCCTTCCTCCCAGGACTCTGTTTGCATCCCAATGTCATTCGAGGCCTTGGGGCTTGGCCCCAAGCCTACTCCAAGATTGGAGCGGGTGCTGGAAGTGCAGAGAGGCCAGGCAGTCAGAGCAGACACCCCTGAACCTGCAGGGATGGAAGCAGGGAGGTCTTTCCTGGGGGTCACAAGGGTACAGGCTGCAGAGATGCCCCAAGTCTTGCAACTAGGGTGGTGGCCGCAGCCCCACCTGGGAAGACAGATGCTGCCTGCTCCTGGCCCTCCCCCAAGAGCACAGGGAGGTTCAAATCCACTGCTTCCATTTTGGTGGCTGTAGTGGCACGGGGGCTCCCACTCCAACTCAGAAGGGGCAGGGCTCCCACCAGCTCCATGGAATGTGTAGCCCCAGCCGTGCCTCCCTGCTGCAGCTGGAATGATGGCAGCACCCACTGCCATCATCAGCACAGTACTTGGTCTAGCTCATGACCAATAGGACTACTGCATGGCTACCACTAGTCAGCAGGTGGTAAATCTTGCAAGGACTTTGTCTTTCTGTTCAGTGCAGCATGTTGCCTTCTAGCCCAGGAAGGGTCTAAAAATGCCTTTCAGAAGCTAGGACCTGAATCAGGGTCTTCAGGAATATACCTGGTGTTCTATTTTACTATGGTTGACCTGGTACCCAAGATGGCAAGACAGGGTCCTCTAGTCTTTTTTCCTTTCCATTGTGGAAGAAGTCTCCTGGAGTAGCACTGTCTAGAGTAAGGAGTGGAATGACACCGGCATTCTCTTGGTCACCACAACTGGTGTTTCACTGGGTTGTGTGCACTCTAAGTTCACTGGCTCTGAGCCCAGTGCAGCAGCACCAAATTTGCCAAAGGACTGAAGTCCCTGTGGCCTGGCTGCCCTTCAAATGTATTTAGGATTCCAGGATACTTTAGTTAGCCTGTGGTAGAGCTAGCTGCCATTTAGATTCCTACTGCCGCAGTGGAGGATCCACTCTGGCCTGGGCTACTTTCAATGCTTTCTCCACGGGCACCAGAAGAATTCTTTCCTATGTTTGTTCTGCTGAGAAAGGACAGCCCTGAGTTATAATGTGAAGTTGCACAGTCGCTTTGATCTCCCTCCCCCAAGCACACAGATTCTGTCTATGTGCACTGCCAGGGGATGGAGAAGGGGTGGTGTGGGCAATGCAAGACTCTGTTTCCTACCCTCTTCAGTGCCTCTTTCCTTGATATAATTATTAAAACTATGTACTGTAATTGCTTACCTGATTTTTAGTTCTTATGAAGGTGCTTTCTTGCATGAATAGTCGTTCAATTTTGTTTCCCCCCCGTGGGGGGATGATCACTGGAGGTTTCTTTTCAGTCATCTTACCGTGGCTCCTTTGTGGACCATTCTTCCAGACAGTTGGAAATAGGATGAACTAAAATCACAGGAAGAGTCTATGAAGAGTCTACACTGAATTATTTTGTTATGCCAATATTTAAAAGAATATTTAGAAATATATTTTGTGATCTGGAGGCAAGGAATTCATACAGCACTAGAAATGCCATGAAGTTACAGGATAAAATTTAAAAGTTAGAGGTTGACTGTGGGTAGGGGTTCTGGAATGAAATAATGTGAGATTAGAAGTCTGTGAAATGTTACTCAATAACACAATATTAAAATATTCATAAAGTAATAAAAACATGAAATGGCCTAAAAACAAAAAACAAGAGATATTTTGTGGTTGATACTTAACAAATTCTAGCAATTAAAACATAGACATAGGTTTGATAAGAAGGTAAATACATGGTCTACACGTGCTTTACCCTCTGGAGTAGCAAACACAAACACAGAGACTTGCACATTGCACATGTGCACACAAACACACACATGCACACATGCCTACCTACATGGATGTGTAGCAAACACAAACACAAAGACTTTCACATTGCACATGTGCACACAAACACACACATGCACACATGCCTACCTACATGGATGATGATAGAAATAGATATGTATTGAGTTAGTCTTGAGTTAGCAATCAAGACCATTGTGCAGATAGCCAAAATCAACTGTTCAGTTCCTTTTTCTGTAACTATACTTCTATATCCGTTGAGACTGCAAATTCATAACAGAAGCAGAAGTGTGCTGAATGGCATAATGAGAGATTTACTGCCCAAGAAAAATACTGTAAAATGGGAAGGTCTATGTAAAGTGACAGCATTTTTTTAGGATTCAAAATTGTATCAACTTCTAATTGGCAACATATTAGAATCCCACCTGTGGTGGAATAAAATCCACTCTACATTGAAAGTTTTTGGCAATTGAAGGATCAGCAGTGTGAGTCAATATTAGAATTAAGATAAAACAAGCATATAAGTGTGTTTTCTACAGCTATGTTTCTGAAAGAGTAATTCTACTAGAATCCACTTGTTTAGTTTCCAGTGTGGGAACTGAGAATGAATTTTGTGAAAAAAAGATATGACTCTTTAGTTACCACACACAGTCTGAAATATATCACTTATATTTTAAGTATTAGTAAACAGTAAAAATGGAACCCTAAATGAGATGTGCTAATAGTTTTACAGTACAAGAAAGGAGGAAATGTGCTGAATCAAAAGTTAATAATAATTGTGATAATCCAATAACAAAATAGGTGGAAATAGTATTGCCTAGGTTTTCTTCTAGGGTTTTTATGGTTTTAGGTCTAACATTTAAGTCTTTAATCCATCTTGAATTAATTTTTGTATAAGGTATAAGGAAGGGATCAAGTTTCAGCTTTCTACATATGGCTAGCCAGTTTTCCCAGCACCATTTATTAAATAGGGAATCCTTTCACCATTTCTTGTTTTTGTCAGGTTTGTCAAAGATCAGATGGTTGTAGATGTGTGATATTATTTCTGGGGGCTCTGTTCTGTTCCATTGATCTATATCTCTGTTTTGGTACCAGTACCATGCTGTTTTGGTTACTGTAGCCTTGTAGTATAGTTTGAAGTCAGGTAGCATGATGCCTCCAGCTTTGTTCTTTTGGCTTAGGATTGACTTGGCAATGAGGGCTCTTTTTTGGTTCCATATGAACTTTAAAGTAGTTTTTTCCAATTCTGTGAAGAAAGTCATTGGTAGCTTGATGGGGATGGCATTGAATCTATAAATTACCTTGGGCAGTATGGCCCCTTTCCTGATATTGATTCTTCCTACCCATGAGCATGGAATGTTCTTCCATTTGTTTGTGTCCTCTTTTATTTTGTTGAGCAGTGGTTTGTAGTTCTCCTTGAAGAGGTCCTTCACATCCCTTGTAAGTTGGATTCCTAGGTATTTTATTCTCTTTGAAACAATTGTGAATGGGAGTTCACTCATGGTTTGGCTGTTTGTCTGTTATTGGTGTATAAGAATGCTTGTGATTTCTGCACATTGATTTTGTGTCCTGAGACTTTGCTGAAGTTGCTTATCAGCTTAAGGAGATTTGGGGCTGAGATGATGGGGTTTTCTAGATATAAAACACCAAAAGCAATGGCAGCAAAAGCCAAAATTGACAAATGGGATCTAGTTAAACTAAAGAGCTTCTGCACAGCAAAAGAAACTACCATCAGAGTGAACAGGCAACCTACAGAATGGGAGAAAATTTTTGCAATCTACTCATCTGACAAAGGGCTAATATCCACAATCTACAAGGAATTCAAACAAATTTACAAGAAAAAATCAAACAACCCCATCAAAAATTGGGCAAAGGATATGAACAGACACTTCTCAAAAGAAGACATTTATGCAGCCAACAGACACATGAAAAAATTCTCATCATTACTGGCCATCAGAGAAATGCAAATCAAAACCACAATGAGATACCATCTCACACCAGTTAGAATGGCGATCATTAAAAAGCCAGGAAACAACAGGTGCTGGAGAGGATGTGGAGAGGATGTGAGATAGGAACACTTTTACACTGTTGGTGGGACTGTAAACTATTTCAACCATTGTGGAAGACAGTGTGGCAATTCCTTAGGGATCTAGAACTAGAAATACCATTTGACCCAGCCATCCCATTACTGGGTATATATCCAAAGGATTATAAATAATGCTGCTATAAAGACACATGCACACGTATGTTTAATACAGCACTATTCAATAGCAAAGACTTGGAACCAACACAAATGTCCATCATTGATAGACTGTATTAAGATAATGTGGCATATATACACCATGGAATACTATGCAGCCATAAAAAATGATGAGTTCATGTCCTTTGTAGGGACATGGATGAAGCTGGAAACTATCATTCTCAGCAAACTATCACAAGGACAAAAAACCAAACACCACATGTTCTCACTCATAGGTGGGAATGGAACACTGAGAACACTTGGACACAGGAAGGTGAACATCACACACCAGTGCCTGTTGTGGGGTGGGGGGAGAGGGAAGGGATGGCATTAGGAGATATACCTAATGTAAATGACGAGTTAATGGGTGCAGCACACCAACATGGCACATGTATACATATGTAACAAACCTGCACGTTGTGCACATGTACCCTAAAACTTAAAGTATAATAAAAAAAAATAGGTGGAAATATTGCATGGCATTTTTTTTTAACAAAATAAAATAAGCATAGAGTCACTAGTAAGAGGCTGAAATGACTAGACAAAAAAAGAGATTAAAAAAAGAGCTAAGTCAAAAAGACAATGCAGAAAAATGTAAAAATTCAGTAGTAATTGTTCCCAGATCACAGTGAGATTAAATAAGAAATCGTCATCAGAAAGTTAGCTAGAAATCTCAAACTACTTAATTTTGTTTGGTTTTGTGAGTTAAACAACACAGTTGTGGGAATAAAAAGAGAAGAAATTGCAGGTAAAGTTAAAATATTTTGAACTAAATAAAAATTAACATATTACTTAACAAAATTTGTGAGATGCAGTTCAGACAGAGCTCAGTGGGAAATATATAACATTGAATGCATATGATAGAAAAGAAGAATGGTAAAAAAAATCAATAATCTAAGCCTCCATTTTAGGAAACAAGAAAAAGAAGAGAAATTAAATTCAATGTGAATTTAATGATAAGAAATAATAGAAATTAGAACAGAAATCAATGAAATGAAAGCAGGAAATTAATAGAGAAGATTGAAACCAGGAGCTGATTATTTAAAAAGACCACTAAAATTAATAAGCCTTCAGCCAGGGTAACTAAGAAAAGAAGACAGAAAACTCAAATTACTAATATCAGAACCAAAAGAAGGGGCATCACTACAAATCTCATGAACATTATATGAATAATAAGGAATAATGAATTATGTGAAAGACACAAGCTGCCAACACTTACACAACAGGAATAAATATTCTAAACAGGTTTATATCTATTAAATGAAGTAAATTCATGTTTAATAACCTTTGAAAATGAAAATCACCAGGCCCTTATGGGTTCACTGGTCAACTCCACCAAGTGTTTAAAGAGAAATTATACTAATTCTCTACAATGTCCTTCAAAAGATAGAAGCAGAAGGATTACTTCCTAACTCATTTTATGACTCAACATTCTATTAATACCCAAAACTGACTAAGACATTACCAGAAAAGAAAATTACAGAACAATATCTTGCATGAACATAGTTGCAGAATCCTCAACAGAATTCTAGAAGAGCCAATTCAACAATTTATAAAAAGAATCATACACCATGACTTAAGCAGGGTTTATTCTGGGTATGGAAGGCTGTCTCAACATTTGAAAGTCAATTAATACAATCTATTAATCAACAGAGTGAAGGAGACAAATCCCATAGTCATATCAGTAGATGCAGAAAAAGCACATAGCAATGCCCACTCATTATTAAAAAAAAAAAAAAAGGTAGGAAATTTGGAATCAAGTGAACTGTCTCAATTTCATATGATAATCTACAAAGAAATCCTACAGGTAATATCAAATCTAATGAGAAAGAAGACAAGGATGTGCTTGCTTACCATTCCTTTTCAGTATCTTTCAGGAAGGCCTAGCTAATGCAATATAACAAGAAAAGGTAATAAAAGGCATGCAGAAAGAGAAGAGAGAAATTAGACTGTCATTATATGCAGATGACATAACTTTCTATGTACAAAATGCAAAAGAACTGACAAACAAGCTTCAGGAACTGATTGATTGCAGCAAAATTACAGAATAAAAAGTTAATTTGCAAAAGTCAATTGTTTTTATAGTCCCAGCAATGAAATAGTAGAATTTGAAATTAAAACTACACCATCATTGCGTTAGTCCATTTTTGTGTTGCTATAAAGGAATACCTGAGACTGGGTAATTTATAAGAAAAAGAGTTTTGATTGGCACGTAGTTCTGCAGGGCGTACAGGAAGCATGGCACCAGCATCTGTTCTGCTTCTAGTGAGGCGTCAGAAAGCTTACAATCATGGCAGAAAGCAAAGGGAGAGCCAGTGTCATATGTTGAGAGCAGAAGCAAGAGTAAGGAAGTGAGAAAGATGGAAGAGACGCCATACTCTTTCAAACAACAGGATCTTATGTGAACAAAGCAAGAACTCACTCACTACCATGAGGATGGCATCAATACAGTCATGAGAGATCTGCCCCTGTGACCCACATACCTCCCACTAGGGCCTGGCTCCAACACTGGGGAGTATGTTTCAACATAAGATTTAGAGAAGACAAATATCCAAACTGTATCAAACATTTATAAAATAGAGAAAAGAAAAGTACATAACTCATAATAGCACAAAATGAATACTACATTTTCTTTGAAAATGTTTTACCATGTCTTTATATGTTAAATTTTTCTTTATAAGTTAAATTTTTCTTTATACAATTTTACATGTAAACCTCTAATATAATTTTAAAGTTTATATGTTCCCAATTAATAGAATTTAAAAGCAAATTAAATATAGTTACATAGCAAAGAACATTTACAAATTGAAACTCTATGGAATTGTGATAGAGACCATAATTAAATGGACTTAATTAGAAATAAACATCTCTGTTATAAAAAGACATACCTGTAAGTTAAAAATCAATATTTAGTGTTGGTAATATAAGAGGAATAGAAGTGGTGATTTTAGTTATGCTACTGCCACTCCTCAAAAGACCCCCAAAATCTACAGGCTATTATTTTTTAAATGATCATTTATGAGATTGCCTTATCTACTCATAATATTTTCACAGACATCCAACCCTTAGATTTGAATGCTTACTGTATTTTTACCAAATACATTTCTTGATTTCACACTCCATCTCACTCCCCAAACATAGGTGATTGGGCCATTTGGTCATTTAAACACCTGACCAAAATAAATTAATCATGCTTTCTCTGTTGGAAATACTGAATTGATCTAAATGAGTTCTAGTTTTCTTTGGACCTGAAAGGAAGACATATAAGCTTGGTTAACATGGAATGCTACTTTCTTTTCAGTGTGGATTGAGAGTAGAAAATTTTGATGTGAAAGGAAAAAAATAAAAGTCCATGCCTTTTCATAGGAGAAGTTTTTAAATTCCTTGCGAATTTCTAAATTCTTGTGTTAGTCCCTTTCTAAGGCTTGTCTGCAACACCTGCCATTATGTTCATGGATAATTGATATAACTATACATGTAATAAATACACAGAGCACTGCCTGTCAAAATGATGTAAAGCTGTGGTGTTAAAATAGTCAACAATAAATGCCTCTGCTCTCATGAAGAGTGCTGTGTAATGAGGTAGACAAATATTAATCAAGTAAATAGATACATAGTGGAATTTTAGGTAGTAATAAGAGATGGAAAGGAAAATAAAGGGAAGTTTGAGAAGAGTGTGGTGGTTGTAGGAAGACTGTTTTAGACGGTTTTTGAGGAAGTGATATTTGTGCAGCGATCTGGATATTGTGATAAAGCAAGTCATATAAAAACTGGAGGAAAGCATTCAGACTGGAAGTGGTTTATATAGTGAAAGAAGGGAGGAAGATAAAGAAAACAAGAGGTAATTTAAAGAGCATTAAGTACAGCATTCCACTTTAATATAACTTTAACAACAAGTAATGTATTAATATATTAACATTATAAAATATGCATGCAATGATAACATTAAAATAAAAATATTGGATTCTATCTGTGGTGGCAATGTTACCAGAAAGGGGTCACAATCCAGACCACAAGAGAGGGTCCTTGGATCTTGCACAAGAAATAACTGGAGCAAGTACATAGAGTGAAAGCAAGTTTATTAAGAAAGTAAAGGAATAAAGAATGGCTAATCTACAAGCAAAGCAGCAGCAGGGGATGCTCAACTAAGGATATCATTGGTTCTTGATTATATGCTAAACAAGGGGTAGATTATCCATAAATTTCCTGGAAAGGGGTCGGCAATTCCCTGAAATAAGGGTTCTTCCACTTTTTAGACCATATAGAGTAACTTCCTGATGTTACCATAGCATCTGCAAACTGTCATGGCACTGGCGGCAATGTCTTTTGCATGCTAATGTATTATAATTAGTGTATAATAAGCAGTGAGGACCACCAGGGGTCATTCTCCATGCCGTCTTGGTTTTGGTGGGTTTTGGCCAGCTTCTTTACCTGTTTTATCAGCAAGGTCTTTGTGACCTGTATCTTTTGCCAACCTCCTATCTCATCCTGTGATTTAGAATGCACAACCTCCTGGGAATGCAGCGCAGCGGGTCTCAGCCTTATTTTACCCAGCCCCTATCCAAGATGGAGTCCCTCTACTTCAAACACCTCTAACAGAAAGAAAGAAATTACATCTAGAAAAAATGTATATTATACTTCAATATTAACTGCAATGTTGGTTCCTGTGTGCTTCTGAATTTTTCTCTTTAACTTTTTTATGTTTAAAAGTAATTATTAAAAATATCCTAGGCTAAGAATATGTTTAATGTGTTTGAGAATAGTGAGAAGGCCAGTGTAAATAAAGAGGTTTAAGCAAGTTGGCAGGTAGTCAAAGATAAGGCATAAAAGATAAACAAAGGCCAGTCCAAGCGCCCTTTGATCACTTTTGATAGATGCAGGAGGAAGGTAAGGAGGAAGGGGGCTCTGGAGAATCTCCGACTGACCAGTGCACTGGTAGCACATGATAGAGTTACAGAAGGTTTGGAAGTTGCTGCCCTTTGCAGGGAGGAGGAGCCTAGCCTCTTCAGTTCCTGTGTGGTGGCCTGGTATTCAATCTGCGAGGTGGGGGCCTGTTAGCAGGAACCCCTCTCACTTTGCTGAGAGTTTTGTTTTCTTTTTAAAATTATTTTTATTTTTTCCTTTATGCCCAATAAATTCCATTCCCCTCACCCTTCAGTGTGTCTGTGTGCCTAACTTTTCCTGGACATGTGACAAGAACCCGGTTTTAGCTGAACTAAGGAGCAAAAATCACATCACATTCAGCTAAGGAATTTGGCTATAATTTAACTGAGGTGGGAAGACATTGCTTTTAAGCATTGAGAGACGAGATCTAAAGTATGTTTTTACAATCTGAGAGAAATTGAGGCAACGCATTAAACAGTAGTCATACTCAAATGGGTGCCAGTCCATGAACTTTTTTACTGCTGCATGATTAGCACAGAAATGGAGAATAAACATTTGGGAACCTGTATAACTTTTACATAGTTGCAAGCTAGAAGCATGTTAATTTTTTTAATGAATTCACTGTACTTTAAGATAGAGATAGTGTGTGATAAAGTGAGAACAAACAAAGTTAGTTGTATACCATAAAGCATTTGAGAAGCACCATTTGAGAATGCAAGTATGGAAACAGGGCGATCAGCATATTTGTAAATAGTCCCAACAATGGTAATATAGGAATATTGAAAACAAAGCCAGCAGAACTTGCCGAAGGATAGTCATAACGTCATAAATAAACTTTACATCTTTACAAAAATACTGTTTGTATTAACTATTTGAATAGATTTAACTTTCTCCACTTGAGCTGCAAAAGTTGTGACAAATACAGTTCATAGTTTATAAATATTAATATAAAAACTTAGAATAGATGAGTCATTTCTCAAGATAACCCAATTAGCATATAGTAGTGCTATAATTTAAACCCATCTATTTTAAACAGTATTCAGACTTTTTTGCTATGTCTTTTTTCATCATTTTTTGTTTAAAAATCTTAACATATTATCACAAAGTAAATGATTTTTACTTTACATCTAATATTATGTTGAATAATATTTACTTCCTTATATTGCATTTTTCAGAAAAAATCCCAGAGATAAAATGCATAATTTAATGTCCAGTTAGTTTTTCTATTT
This sequence comes from Pan paniscus, assembly GCF_029289425.2. Lineage (NCBI taxonomy): Eukaryota > Metazoa > Chordata > Mammalia > Primates > Hominidae > Pan > Pan paniscus. The sequence continues at coordinate 43,700,070 of NC_073264.2, read as the reverse complement.
ATAATTGTCTAACTTTTGTTTTGTTTTGTTTTTAAGCAAGCTTTATCCATCATTAATATCAAAGTTATATTGCTTCATAAAAGAAGGTTGAAAAATATATTTCTTTTTCTAGCTTCTGGAGCATTTTGAATTGACTTGGCAATATTTAATCTTTGAAACTTTAGTAACATTCTCCTAATAAATCAGTATATACTCTCAAAACAATAAAGTTTTGAGAGTAGCACTTTAATACCTTTTCCTATTTTTCTTTGGAAATCAGCTTGTTTAATTTGTTTCATTGCTGTATTTCTATTAAAAATGACTTTTTTCTAGAAAATAGTTTTATCTAAATTTGCAAATATATTGCAAATTGTTATGCAAAATTGTCTTATACTCTATAATATTTCCTATGTTTGATGGCTATTTTTAACTTTTAAATAATTATTTTGTGTACTTGTCTCTGTACTTCTGCTTCAGTCTCCTGTAATTCCTGCCTTATGCAATATGTCAGTTTCTCTTTTGTGCATATATGATGGAATCCAGCACAAGATAAACAGATGTTCTTCAGCCTTTTAAAGCGTGCATGAAACATTGTTTTTACTGATGTAAGGGAAAAAAGAATAAAGAAAGTCTCAATAACTGTGATACGGTTTGACTGTGTCCCCACCCAAATTTAAACTTGAATTGTATCTCCCAGAATTCCCACATGCTGTGGGAGAGACCCAGGGGGAGGTAATTGAATCATGGGGGCCAGTCTTTCCCATGCTATTCTCATGATAGTGAATAAGTCTCATGAGATCTGATGGGTTTATCAGGAGTTTCCGCTTTTGATTCTTTCTTATTCTTCTTCTGCCTGCTGCCGTTTAAGAAGCGCCTTTTGCCTCCCTCCTTAAATCTGAGGCCTCTCCCGCCATGTGGAACTGTAAGTCCAATTAAACCTCTCTTTCTTCCCAGTCTCCAATATGTCTTTATCAGCAGCATGAAAACAGACTAATTCAGTAAATTGTTACCAGGAAAGTGGGGTGTTGATGAAAAAATACCCCAAAATGTGGAAGAAACTTTGGAACTGGGTAACAGGCAGAGGCTGGAACAGTTTGGAGGGGTCAGAAGAAGACAGGAAAATGTGGGAAAGTTTGGGATTTCCTAGAGACTTGTTGAATGGCTTTGCCCAAAATGCTGAAAGCCATATTCCAGGCTGAAGTGGTCTCAGATGAAGATGAGGAACTTGTTGAGAACTGGAGTAAAGGTGACTCGTTATGTATTGGCAAAGAGACTGGTGGCATTTTCCCCCTGCCCTAGAGATTTGTGGAACCTTGAACTGAGAAAGATGATTTAGGATATCTGGCTGAAGAAATTTCTAAGCAGCAAAGCACTCAAGAAGTGACTTGGGTGCTGGTAAAGGCATTCAGTTTTATAAGGGAAGCAGATCATAAAAGTTCAGAAAATTCGCAACCTGACTATGCAACAGAAAAGAAAAACCCATTTTCTGCGGAGAAATTCAAGCTGGCTGCAGAAATTTGCATAAGTACCAAGGAGCCTAATGTTAATCCCCAAGACCATGGGGGAAATGTCTCCAGGGCATGTCAAAAACCTTCCTGGCAGCCCCTTTCATCACAGGTGAAGAAGCCCAGTAGAAAAAAGTGGTTTTGTGGGGTGGGCCCAGGGTCCCGGTGCTGTGTGCAGCCTAGGGATTGGGCTCCCTGTGTCCCAGCCGCTCCAGCCATGGCTGAAAGGAGCCAACATAAGGCTCAGGCTGTGGATTCAGAGGGTGGAAACCCCAAACCTTGGCAGCTTCCTCGTAGAAAGGGGAACCGTCATACACTGTTGGTGGGAATGTAAATTATTAGAACCACTATGGATAACACTATGGAGGTTCCCAAAACATCTAAAAATATAACTATCATTTAGCTGACAATTCCACTGGTGAGGATATATTCAAAAGAAAAAATATATATCAAAGAGATATTTGCACTCCCATATTTATTGCAGCACTATTCACTATAACCAATATATGGAATCAACCTAAGTGTCTATAAAGTGATGAATGGATAAAGAAAATGTTGTACACAAATGCAATGTAATATGATTTATCTATAAAACAGAATTGAAATCTTGTCATTTGCAACAACACAGATAGAACCGAAGAACATTTTGTTAAGTGAAATAAGCTAAGCACAGAAAGACAAATATATTTTCACTCATAGGTGAGAGCTACAGAGATGAATCTCACGAAGGTAAAGTGTAGAATGATGGCTACCAGAGGCTGGGAAGGGTAGTGGGAATGCGTGAATAAAGAGGGATTGGTTAATGGGAATAATAACAGAGTTGGATAGAAGGAATGAGATACTGTGTTTGGTAGCACGACAGGGTGACTATAATTAACGATAATTTATTGTACATTTTCAAATAACTAGAAGAGTGGAATTGGAATGTTCCAAACACAAAGAAATAATAAATGTTTCAAGTGACTAATATTCCAATTACTCTAATTTGATTATTGCCCACTGTATGCTAGTATTGAAATATCACATATGCCCTATAAATATGTATAACTATGTATCCATAAAAATTAAAAATTAAAAATCACTTTGGGGTCTATTAGGAGTGGAAATACATTTCTTATTATCCTGCTAAGTTCAGCTAAAAGCCTTGACTACTTCGTATAAAACAAACACAGAAGACTGAAAAGCAGGGAAAGAAGGCAGATTATCAAAGGTCCTCAGGACCCAGCAAACAACACAGAATTGAGCTCCCTGGGTTTTATTTCTAGGATGAGATAATACCTCATTGTGGTTTTGATTGGCATTTCTCTGATGATTACTGAATTTGGACATTTTTTAATATACCTTTTGGCAGTATGTATGTCTTTTTTGGAGAAAAGTCTATTCAGATCTTTTGCCCATTTTTAATGATATTATCTGGTTTTTTGCTATTGTGTTGTTTGAGCTTCTTATATTTTCTGGTTGTTAATCTCTTGTCAGTTGAATAGTTTATAAATATTTAATTCCATTCTGTAGACTGTCTCTTCACTTTGTGGATTGTGTTCTTTGCTGTACAGAGCTTTTTAGCGTGATATGATCCCATTTGTCTATTTTTGCATTGGTTGTCTATGTTTTTGAGGTAAGATGGCATTTGCTCATATGTTAGAAATACATACCAAGCAATGTATTTTTACATAGTAAATATATATATATGTTTATACACAAACACATAGAGTAAAAGGATACATATTATTAATAATATGGTAGGTTACCTCTGTGGAGAAAATAGTGGCTGCATAGAATTGGAGACGGAAAAACATATTCATTTTATATTTAAAGTACTATTTGTTTTACATATACAATAAAACAGGGAGTAAAGTGTATTATTCATATTTTAACATTTTACTGATGACATACAGAATCTATCACAATAAAGTAAAAGAAAATGTATGTAGTACAGAAATGAAGCATTTAAGGCTAAATAATAAATAGAAAAAAACATAAGGACAGTAGAAAAGTTGATAATAAAATTGGTTAAAAAGTAAAATGTAGATAGGTTACAGGCTGGAAATAATTGAACCCAGAAAAATCAGAAAACCTTCCTATTCATTTTTTCATTGGGTGTTTATTTTATGAGGAAAGTGTTTATATCATAAAAGAGAAAAAAATAATGCCCCATTGAAGAAAATATTTTTTTTCTAAAGATTTGCCACTGTGAAACCACCTCCTCTGCACCAGGGATAACTCATCAATCTCAGTAACAAATTTAAAATGGCAGGGTGCAATGCATTCAAACATAAAATCTACCCTTTGCTCACCACTCTACCCATGGGTCCTAATTCATTCCTAATGTTGCAGTGAAAAGTCAAGCTTAAGAACTCTTACACCATCTGTATTTCTCATGCAAACTTTGTACATGGTAAAGTTGAAATTAATTCAATAATAAATTGAACCATTGCCTCGGTCTTTTTAAAAGAGCTGAATTCATCAATGCTCACACTTCATTTATGAAGGGCATTAAAATTTCTGCATATTTCTGTTGCATAATTGTTGTTAATTGAATAAATATAAACACACATATTTCATGGCAGAAGACCTTCACATTTTTCTGTACTGAAGAATTTCATTATTTTAATGGATTTTAATATCTTAGGTGGATAAATATTTTTAAAAGCTTAAGACAGGGCTTTGTAATTATGCGTAGCCACCTGCTCTGAGTCATATATTTAGTTTAGAATGCTAAGCCTACAGATTTACAGTTTTTTTCCATTTGGACTCTAAATTCTGGCCTGAATCTGTCACATAATTTCTAAGTAGTTTTGTACACAGAACAGTCTGAATCACAGTCCAAATCACTAAGAGCAAGTCACTAGTCGAGGTGGAAGCTATTGTCTCCAAGTCAGAAGGGTTGTTATATGCTATTTATATCACAGCTTGTCCAGTGGCCGAGTCTATCTAATAGTGTGCCAAAAGTGAAGTGGATAAATATATTTGCAATTTAATGGCCTTCATTTGAATTATTTTATTTTCAGTACTGTACTAAGGTGTAATTATTCTATTTCCCTGGAAAAATACAGAAATTAAGCTTGAGACAAACATGAACAAATAAATAAATTACAGTTTTACTTCTTTGTCTTAAAATGGTAATAAATCCTGAAATTTATTTCTTTTCAGAATAGGCAAATAACTAGAGAATATACTTTGCAACATAATTTATGCAGAAAATATAAGAGCAGAATGTGGATACATGTCAATACTTCATTTTAAAATTCTCTGATTTTACATAGAAAAATAAATTTTACCTTCTCATACAGATGAATACACCCTAAAATTGCTTTAATTTAGTTTAAAATTGAAATCGTTTTCTTTCTTGTCAGCGTTTTATGGAAGTCATTGAAGCCAAGATATCACAATCAAGAAGATCTTTCCATTTCAATTTGCTGAAGGCTGATGCTCATATTTTAATTTTATCTTCAGTATTATTTCAAAAATAAGTCATTTTTAACTGAACAATAAGTAAGGTAAAGTAAGGTAATGAGTTCTCTTAGTAAACTGACAGAAGACAGAAGCAAAATAGGTAAGATTCCAATTCGTTCTGTAAGCTGAACCATCCAGCTTTTCATCAAATATAGTCCATCTGATCTCGAAAAGCAGCATACAGACAAGTTTCTAGTTTAATACAAGGATAACCAAAATATTTCACTTTAGTGCACTTTGTGTTAAATCTTAATGCCATCTGTAACTCTTTCAAGAGTAGAAATGTCGTTGTTATTTGTTCTCAGTCAGCTCCCACCAGCTATGCAGCATTATCTGTGAGTGATTCTTATATATGTTGTCCAGGATATTGTAGTTAGATGTAGCCCTGTGGCAAAGAGGTAATCATATTGATTTTTCAGTACTGCAGCAAATACTCTTGTGTCCAACTGCTAAGTTTTGGCAAAAAATAAATAAAACCACAACTATCAGATCTGCTGTTGAAGCAAGATTCCAAGTGCCTCCAAATCATCTGCTGCAAGGTCATTCCAGAAAGTATTGCCCTCATAACTAGGATGCCCTGGATAATACTTGCAGCTTTCCAGGCTTTCCACCGGCTGGTTATTCTGGGCTACGTTCTTCATGACTATTTTTATAGGTGTCAACACAAAATATTAGACAGCAACTTGTTTTATAAATCAAGATATAAGCAATATGTTTGCTATTCTTTGAGCACTAGGAAAATAGAGATAATAAGAAAATTGTTTGTTTTAGTTCTCCTAAAATAACTAACAAAATGTTTGAAAAACATTCAATAAAATATAACATATGAAAAGAAGAGTTTTTCACAATGCTTTAAGGAAGTCTTGTTTTAATGTAGTCAGTGAAGAAGTTTTTCATTTGTTGATTATAAATGTTTTGCTTTGCTTTGCTTTTTTGGATAACTAATATATTGTTCAGAAATATAGATAAAATTAGATAATTTCCCCCACCTGGAAATTATAGAATATGTTAGCAATTATTGCATTTCTGGAGTTTAGTTATCATTACCTGACAATAAATAGGTTTTTTGTTTTGTTTTGTTTTGCTTTTGTTGTTTTTTTGTTTGTTTGTTTGTTTGTTTTTGAGATGGCATCTCTCTCTGCCTCCAAGGCTGGAGTGCAGCAGCACAATCTCAGCTCACAGCAACCTCCATTTCCTGGGTTCAAGCAATTCTCCTGCCTCAGCCTCCCGAGTAGCTGGAATTACAGTCACCTGCTGCCATGCCTGGCTAATTTGTTGTATTTTTAGCAGAAATGAAGTTTTACCATGTTGGCCAGGCTGGTCTTGAACTCTTGACCTCAAGTAATCCACCCACCTCAGCCTCCCAAAGTGCAGGATTACAAGCGTGAGCCATCATGCCTGGCCACAATACATAGTTTTTAATAAAATAATATCAATCATTGTTTGGGCCATAAATAGCAACATAACATTATCTCAACTTTAAGTCCCTTGAAGTTATAGTCGTTAATTCAATCATTTATTTATTCATATTTTTAGCTCAAAATATACATCCGAGTGTACAGGATTCTGTGTTCTCTCAAGGAGCATTATATGTGGGAAGAAACATGGACATGTTAAGAAATAGTACTTTATCAAGTTAAATTGCAAAACCAAGATATGTCATGATAATGACAAATCATGCCACTCCTCTGTTTAACACATTCTAGTGATGACCTGGTGCACTTAAAGTCCACTTTCCAAGTGAAGTTCTACATGGTCCTACATAGTCAAGGCTCTGTTTACTTCTCTTGTTAGTCTCCAGAATCCAGCCACATGGACATTTCTTCTCCTCCACCTCCTCCTCATACTGTTCCTCTTCCTCATCCTCTTCTCCTTCCTTCTTCTCCTCCTTCCTCTTTCTTCTTCTCCTCCTATTTCTCCTTCTTCTTTAATCAATCATGACTCTTTTATTCCTCAGCGATACAGATCATGTGCATCTTTACCCAGATGGATGATGCTTTTTCTGAATCTTTTATGGTTAATAATCAGATCAAATGTCATCTCCCAAGGAAATTATGTTGAATATAGTCTCGCATTCTCCACTATTATCATATTATCCCTTTTAATTTCTTGTACAGCAGTTAAAATTATATGAGATAATTCTATTTATCTGTCTTTCAATAAAATATCTAAATATTTTCTATCTATCATCTACCTTGATCAAACTGTCAAATATTGTCTGTCCATCTACTGTACATTAATCCCATAGAATCACCTACCTTATCTAGAATGTCCGTGACATTATCACTAGTGCTGGTAACAGTGCTCACATCAGAGTAGCTGATTAATGAATATTTATTAAAATAATGAATATATAACATTAAACAACAATGCTTTATATGCCCAGTACCAGTTATAACACTTCTTAATTATATTTACTTCATAGATGTTAAATTGAACTCCACTTTTAGAGTATACATGAAATATTAGCCACCCTTTCAGGTTTCATAAGACTTTAACAGACAGATAATAGATAAACAGACATGACAGGAAGATGAAATAACATATATGGAAATACAGAGGCATTAATGATTTATATAACTTGCAGCTCTATGTAAATTTATATAGCTGAGACATACAGTGAAATTTCGGAGTAAAACAATCTTGGATAATGAACTATGGTGTAAGAGAAAGAGGAAACATGAACATAGAGGTTCTAATATATAATTAAAGTAAATTTGAATTTTATCTGTTGGTTGACAGGGATTCATAATCAAGTAAAAGGCAAGGAAGAATGATCAGGAATTGTTATTTGTATATTTATTGATTGACTGTTTTACTTTTGGTTGAGAAAGAGGCTGGAAAGATTATTCTCCTGGCACTGTGGAGAAAATGAGACTAGAGGCAGAAAGGCCAATTAGAGGCCTACTATAATAGTCAAAGAAAAAGATGGTTGGAGTCTGAACTAAGGCATTGTCAGAGAGGAGACTTGAATTTCAGATATATTTCTGATGTAACATTAACAAGATTTAGACAACCTATTATAAGTAACATAGAAAAATTGAAGACAAAGCCCATGAATTGTTGCCAGGTATATTATGTTATAAATGAAAATAATATACTTAGAGAATAAAGAATGATAAATTTATTCTTGATATCTTTGAGTTTGAAGACCTGTTGTTAAGTCAAAATGAATATATCCAGATATCAGTAGGTACCGAACACATTAGAAAATAAATTTCATGGGAAAAGGGCTGAGGCCTTCATTGAGTCAATGTTGTTATCCCAGTGTCCTATATAGCTTTTGGGACATACTATGGGATCAGTAAGTATTTGTTTTGTGTAGATAAGTCATAGTAGAGTTTACAGGGATAAATGAGATCATCTCAGCAGATTATACAGAGTGAAAAGGGAAGAACCTCGGAAAATGTCATCATCTTTATTAAAGCACACCATTGTCCCCTAATATTGGCAATGATTGATCACATATTTCTCAAAAATAAAGAAAAATAATTTCACTAAGTTACTATGCAAACTTACTTTATCACTATAACATTTTTAGGAAGATTTCTAATAAAAATTAATTTACAAAATTAATAATATTAGTAAATATAGTCAAATGCCATTATACAATATATAATTCATTATTCAATTTTATGCAGAAACTTAAGGACATGGCTAAATGTCCCTTAATTTTGATTACTTCTGGAATTGATATAGATAAAATTACATTCTAATGAGATACACTAGACATATCATGTGGAACCATAACACACAGCTAGCAAAGAGGTTTCTAATGAACTTTATTGCCTATATCTTGGAATGGGATTATTCCCCAAATGATGAGAATGACACTTTAGGGGATCTATCCCCAGACATCTCCAATGACTCAAAACTTGAGCAGAATGAACTACAGTAGAAGTCTCTAAAAGAATACATATAATAAAAATTTATGGAAATAATGCATGTATAATATTTATACTATTTAAACTTGATGTTGTGAAAAAAGGAAGATTTTCCTTGGAAACTTTTGTTTCACTTCCACGTCCTGTACTTACAAATCTAATACTAAAAGGTAGTAGTGTTTTTTTTAATGCAAGTCTTCTGAAGAAATGTCAATGAGAAAAATTATAGCTTTCTTCCCTAGTCAGAAAAGAACTTTGCAAATAGAAAGCTACAAACTAAATTTTATTTGTTGACCTTATGTTGTATTTTTCTTCTCTCATAGAAACTCAGAAAAAGAGTTACCAACAAAGAACTTGAGGTGAGTAAAAAAATTCCAGACTTTCTTATCAACTCAAAAACACACCTCCTAAAACCAGTCTCTATAATGAACAGTTGTTGGAAGCTCATGATTTATTGCTTCGGTTGTTTTTAATTTAGCAACAGTAGCCTAATAGCCATGTATTCTCTCCTTAAACATTGTTGTATTGCAGTAGAATGAAGAATAGCTTGAATAGTCTTTACAAGTAGAAAGATTGGACCTCAAAACTTGTGTCTTTTGGAAGAAGATGCAGAAGGAGCCACTGTTGATTTAAATGACACCAGTAACAACTACAAAGGTAGATTGATGAATGCATTCAATTTGATATAGACAGAAAAAGGAATGGACATATTCTATTGTGAACAATTCTACCGCTGGATATACTTTACCAAAATGAGTGCTTATGTAATCCAGAAACATGTACAAAAAAGATTATGGGAAAAACTGTTCACTGATAGAACGGTTGGTTAACCTCTTGTATAATCAACGGAATACTACACAGCAATAAACATGAGTGAATGAAAGAATTACATACAACGATATTTCACAGCATAAATTTTTTAAAAGGTAGACATGCAAAATAATATATATTGTGTAATACCATTTATATAAAATTTTTAAAAAGAGAAGAGAAAAATTTTATTTAGGGGATAAATAACTGGATAGTTACCTAAAATTTAAAAGTTCCCTAAAATTTAAAAATGGTTTTCTTTTTTTTTTTTTTGATATGGAGTCTCGCTATGTCGCTCATGCTGGAGTGCAGTGGTGCGATCTCGGCTCACTGCAACCTCCACTTCCCAGGTTCAAGCGATTCTCCTTCACCAGCCTCCCAAGAAGCTGGGATTACAGGCTCTGGACACTACACCCAGCTAATTTTAGATTTTTAGTAGAGGCAGGGTTTCTCCATGTTGGCCAGGCTGGTCTCAAAACTCATGACCTCAAGTGATCCATTCACCTCAGCCTCCCAAAGTGCTGGATTACAGGGGTGAGCCACCGTGCCTGCTGCAAAAGGGTTTTCAATTAAACTTAACTACCTAATTAGGAGGAACTAGTGATTAGGAAGAGTCACACTGGGGAAGGGGAGCTCTGGGGTGCTAACAATACTCTATTCATTGATTTTAGTGGTAGTTATACAGTTGAATGTTTTGTTAAAAATACATTTATGGCTGTATGTACTCTTTAACATGTGATTTATTCTTCAAATGAAAATGGTTACTAAGAACAAGAAGAAAGAAAGTCCTGATAAGAAATAAGAAAAATAAACAACTTAAAATTGGTATTTATGAAAGAAAGAAAATAAGTTCAAGGAAGATTAGTCTCAAATATGATAAAGAGGGACTGAAAATGATCTGGAAGTGTTCTCCATCTGTGGGTAGTTTTGCCTTGCCAGGTTCTGCTCAGTTTATTTCTTTTCACATAAGCTAGTTATCTAAAAATATACTGCATGCTACAACTATCAGGATGCTAAATGTAGAGTCCTTGTAAGACACATGGCTGGCAAATGTAAAATAAAGTAGTTACTTGCAAAAAATTGGTGAGAAATTAAAGAACTATAGTATGAAGGAAAAGAAAACTAATCAGAGAGAAAATTGCATGTAAAAATTAACAGTAGAGTCTAAACTAATTAATGCAAATTAAGAGAGTAATTACAATGCCCTTAATTGACCATGTTTAAATATTTACAAGAAATTTCTAAGAATCTAAACCTTCTCAAATTCCATGATACATGTTTTTTTGCAAATATAGATTATGAATATTATAAATGTCACATGGTTGACACTGTCTTTATACCTGAATATAGAGAAAAAATATTGTAGGCTTATATTTTACCAGGTTTTTATATTTTTTATTATGAGAAGAATTATTTCTAGATTTCTTAGTGTTCATATGTATTTTCTATTGCATGAGACAAATTACCAGAATAATTACTAGAACAACTCTGAATAATGTGGTCTAAACCAGCAGCCCCCAACCTTTTTAGCACCAGGGAGCAGTTTCATGGAAGTCAATTTTTCCACAGACTGGTGGGGGATAGTTTTGGCATGAAACTGTTCCACTTCAGATTATCAGCATTGTTTACTATCACTTCCCTACTGTACTATTGAATACTAGAACATACTCCTTCTATCTAACTGATTCCTTAGTAACTGTTCTTTTAGAAGTGTTTAAGATTCATTTCTGACATGATTTGGATGTATTTTCCCCTCCAAATCTCATGTTGAAATGTGATCCCCAGTGTTGGAAGTGGGGCCTGTTGGGATAAGTTTGGGTCATAGGCACAGATCCCTCATAAATGGCTTGCTGCCCTCCCTACGATAATGAGTGAGTTCTGACTCTGTTAGTTCACATGAGATCTGGTTGTTCAGAAAGCCTGGGACCCAACACCCCTACCTTCTCTCTCACTATGTGATATGCTGGCTTCCTGTCACCTTCCACCATGATTGTAAGCTTTGTGAGCCCTCACCAGACGTAGATACTATCATGATGCCTCTTGTACAGACTGCAGAATATGAGCCAAATAAACCTCTTTTCTTTATAAATTACCCAATCTCAGATATTCATTTATAGCAACGCAGAACACAGAAAATTGGTACCAAGGAGTAGGGCATTGCTATAAATATACCTGAAGATGAGGGAGCAGCTTTGGAGCTGGGTAACAGGCAGAGGCAGGGAGAGTTTGGAGGACTCAAAAGAGTCAATTCTTAGACTTAGAAACAATTCTTAGAGAATTGTTAAATGGTTGTGACCAAAATGCTGACAGAAATATGGACAGTAAAGGAGAGGCTGATGAGGTCTCAGATGAAAATTTGGAATTTTTTAGGAATTGTAGTAAAGATCACCCTTGTCATGCCCTAGCAAGCAGCATGGATGCATTATGTCCATGTCCTGGGGATCTGTGAAAGGTTGAACTCAGGAATGATGACTTAGGGAATCTGGTGGAAGACATAGCTAAGCAGCAAATCATTCAAGATGTGGTCTGACTGCTTCTAACAACCTATGATCTGATACAAGAGTAAAGGAATAACTTAAAGTTGAAATTTATCACTAAAAGAGAAGCAAAGTTTGAAAGTTTAGAAAATTAACAGCCTGGCCATGTGGTAGAGAAGAAAAGAGAATTTTCTAAAAAGAAATATAAGCAGGATGTGGAGCAACCACTTACTAGAGATATGTGCATGACTAAAAGGAAGCCAAGTACTAACAGCCAAGACAATGGGGAAAAAGCCCTCAAAGGCATTTCAGACATTTTTGAGGAAGCCTCTCCCATCCCAGGTTCAGAGGGCTGGGAGGAATAAATGGTTCTGGGCACCAGACCTGAGGCCTTGCTGCCCTGTGCAGCTTCAGGACAGGACACTTCTCCCAGAAGCCTGACAGCTCTGGCTTCAGTCACAGCTCAAAGAGTTCCAGGTACAGCTCAGTTCACTGCTGCAGAAAGTACTAGGCATAGCATTGGAAGCTTCCTTGTGTGTTTTATCTGAAGGTGTGCAGAATGCAAGAGTGAAAGGAGACTTGGCCTCCACCAAGATTTCAGTGGATGTACCAGAAAGCCTGGGTGCCTAGGCAGAAGCCTGCCACAAGGGTGGAGCCATGGCAGAGAACCTCTATTAGAGCAGTGCTACAGGGAAATATGGGGTTGAAGCACTCACACAGAGTCCCCACTGGGAAACTGCCTAGTGAATCTGTGGGAACAGATCTTCTGCCCTCCAGAACCCAGAATTTTAGAGACACCTGTAGCTTGCACCCTGAGCCTAGAAATGCCACAAGTATTGGACTCCAATCCATGAGAGCAGCCGTAGATGCTGCACACTGCAAAGCCACAGGGCTACATATGCCCTAGACCCGGGAAGCCCACCCCTCACACCAGTGTGCCCAGGATGCAGAAAATCCAGTCAAGGATTATGTAGGAGCTTTAAAATTTAATGTCTGCCCTGCTGGGTTTTGGACTTGTGTGGGGGCTCTTGCCCCCTTTCTTTTGGCTGATTCCTCCCTTTTGGAATGGGAATGTTTATCCACTTTCTGTACCACCATTGTATCTTAGAAGTAAATAACCTGTTTTGATTTTACATGTTCATAGGTGGGAGGAACTTGCTTTTAGTCTCAGATGAGACCTTGACTTTTAAGTTAATACTTGAAATGAGTTGAGACTTTTGGGAACAATTGGGAAGGGGTAATTATATTTTGCAATGAGGGAATGATATGAGATTTGGGGGGCAGAATTATGTGGTTTAGATGTTTGGTCCTACCCAAATCTCATGTTAAAATGTGATCCCAGTGTTGAAGGTGGGGCCTGGTGGGAGTTGTTTGTGTCATGGGAGAAGATGCATCATGAATGGCTTTGTGTCCTCCCCATGATAATGAGTGAGTTCTGACTCTGTTCGATCACATGACAGCTGATTGTTTAAAAAAGCCTGAGACCTTCCACCTCTCTCTTGTCCCTACTCTCACCAAGTGATACACTGACTCCTGCTTTGCCTTCCACCATGTTAGTAAGCTTCCTGAGGCCTCACCAGAAGCAGATTCTGGCACTATGCTTCTTATATAGCTTGCAGCACTGTGAGCCAAATAAATCTATTTTCTTCGTAAATTAACCAGTCTCAGGTATTCCTAGATTGCAATGCAAAATGAACTTACACAATTTGCCTGAATAATGGGAATATAATACCATAGTTTTGAAAAATGAGGCTTGATTTAGGTATTCCTATCCTGTAAGTTTTCTAGGAAATTCAAACATATCTCTCCCTATTATAAATTTAATGACATAATAGCATGAATTATCTTTTAATCAGGCATCACATACAATGATCTAGGCATTAGGTTTCATAATAATAACAATATCACTACTGAACATAACCAAAAGAGCCCTCAATAATTTCAAATCTTGTAATAGTAATTTGTTTTTTAAAATGGAGGAATGATGATTCAATAACTTTTAAATGTAAAATTAATATTTATTAGTTTTACATCAATTTTCTGTATTTTATTAATTAATATTTTAAAATTTATAACTGCCACACAATAATTGTACATATTTTGGGGATACAATGTGATGTTTCATTGTATGTATACATTGTATAATGACCAAATCAGACTAATTACCACATTCATCACCTTAAACATTTATCATTTCTTTGTGGTAATAACATTCAAAATCTTTTATTATTTCTGTCTTGAAATATACACTACTATGTTATTAGCTATAGTCACCTTACTGAACACCAGATCTTATTCTTCTTGCCTAACTGTACTCTATTGGAATCTTTTGATGAGAAAACTAGCCACAATTATTTTCTCTGATTATATTTTATAGAAAAGTTTTACAGTATTTTTTCATAAACATATATACTTTCTCTAAATTAAGAATTTTGAATTTCAAGTTTTTGGAAAAAACAAAACTTTTCCCCTAAGCAAACATCTGCTTTTATATCTGATGACAAATGTGTGGTGTGAATACTATCCAACACATGTTCATGTTTTGTACTTTTATGTCCCTATTTATTTTTCTCCACTGTAGTATTTATTACATGGTAGTATTATTCTGAACATTTATCTTGGCATTCCTTAAAACCAGCACAGTACCTCATGCTCATGTTATTTATTAAATAGCTACAATATTAAAAATACCATATTAACAGTTTTACCAAATTGTTAATGACTCATAGGCAGTTTACCATCAAGGCAATACCCAAGGCAAATAAAGTAATGCTACTAAAATATCTGTCTCTTTCCCAAATTATAACTATTATTATTTTTAATTAAAGGTCTCCAAAGCATTAGCTTAGTTTTCTGCACGTAATAAATGAGGTAAGAGCATGGCTTTCTGGTAACTCAATAGTTACCAGTTCTTCGGAAGTCTTTTATATCCAAGTTAATACTAAATGTAAAATAGTTATTACCTCATAAACTAGAAACACCTCCCATTATTACTGAAGTCCTGTGGTGCCTGTATTGGAAGGTTTCAATTATTAACAAAAGTTGCTGCTGAACAGAGCACAAACAACTTTGCTGGACAAAAATTCAGTAACATATGAGTGACCCAATTGCTAGAATAATTTCCCTAAGGAGAAATATTTTCCATGAAGTTAGCCAAAGAGCTCATGTCTTTTTTATGTTGTACTTATATTCCATAGAATATTGATTTCTATATTAACACTCAAAGCTCGACCTCCTTATAACCATGCACGTGTGTTTCCATCTGAAGTGCCACTGAGAGGGGCTGTGCACTTGAATAATTTTCTCTACTTCTTCTGGGCTCTCCTTGAGAATAAACACACATACATATTTATGGTGTAGGTTCATTCATTTTAGGAATCAAAAATAGCTGCATAATAAAAGCAAGGATGTGTTTAAAAATGAATAGCAAATCTCAGCATCAGATGCATGCTGTTAACCCCCAATCCTTAAGCTTTATGGAAGCATCCTGATCTCATCATCCTCATAAGGATAAGATATTTAACTTTATGCCGACTGACCTGAATTTAAAAACAGAGGATGTAAGAAACATTAAATTGGCATGGTCCTATCATATATTAACTCTGAATTCTGTAATTTTTGTCTCTGAAAGTGTACATCGTTACATATTTTCATGAAAGTAAGAGACTTGAAGCCACATTTAGTCAGAAGTATGAACTTGGTAACCTTATTTTCAGTTACCTTGCCTTCATTTAAGCATTGCACACATCTAATTTTATTTGAACATTAAAACTTAGAAATTTTATATACTTGTTTTTACAAAATTATTTCATCTTATACACACAAAGCTTAACTAACAAAATAAACAGGAATGGCTGAATTCAGGCTTCAGGAGCAGCCTGATTTTGTTTGTTGTTTGTTTGAGTATGCTTCCCTCAAAAAATTACACACATTGAGTCATATGTTTCAACAAATGACTGCTTTATTAATATAACTAGCTTGTCTCTGGTGTTATATTATGCAGTTATAATTCACATATTAACTAAACTTTCCTACAGAACATTATTACTTTCGATATGTAGCGTTGTCCAATAGAACTCTATGTATTCACTCTTTGAATGAAAGGAATTTCTGTCTTTCTATACTTTTTATTTAATCTGTTTCTCTGCAAAATGCATCCAGACCATGCCAGCCTAAATAAATATACAGCTGATTTAAAATACCACAGTAATACTTTTGAGGTCTTATAATATAAAATATCAAATTTTAGATAATATGTGTAGTTCAAAGAAAATCCTTACATGCTTCTTTTTATAAAGAAGTTTGCTTGATAATTGTTTTATTGGGTCGAATATGGTAAATGTCAAAGAGTAGAGACAAAAAATTTTGAGGGAGAGACAGAGAGAGAGAGAGAATAATATTTCTTATTGGAGTTATAACAAAGACTTACTGGATAGTGTGACATCTTATTTGGTCTTCAAAATAAGTAGAATTAAATTGTGACAGAAGAGACAGTTGGAAATAATATTACTTTGTAAACCAAAAGTCTGTAAATTATCTGCAAATTCAATGCAGTTCTTATCAAAATTCCAAAGGCATTTTTCACAGATATAGAAAAAAACAATCCTAACATTACTATGGAACCACAAAAAATCCCCAGTAGCAAAAACATCCTTGAGAAAAAAGATGACAGTGTTATAAAATCTTGATATCAAGCTATATTACAAAGCTATACCAATTAAAACAAGACAGAGAGATGAATGAAACCGAATAGAAAGCCCAGAAACAAATGCATGCATATGTAGTCAACTAACCTTTAAAAAAGGCACCAAGAACATAATGGGAAAGGACAGTCTGTTCAGTGAGTGATGTTGGGAAAACTAAATGTCCACATACAAACAAATAAAAATAGGTATTTATCATATGCCACTTATGAAATTAATTCAAAATGGATAAAAGACTCAAATGTAAGACCTAAAGCCATAAACAAACAGAAAAACCTCCTTGACATCCATCTTGGCAGTGATATTTTGGATACCACACCAAAAGTACAGTCAACAAAAGTAAAAATAAACAAACAAGATTACATCAAACTAAAAAGCTTCTGCACAGCAAAGGAAACAATTAACAAAATAAAAAGATAACCTACAAAATGGGAGAAAATATTTGCAAACAATGTATCTGATAAGGGATTAATGTCCAATATCCAAAATATGTTAGAAATACATACAGTTCAACAGCAATACATAAATAAAAATGAAAACTCAAATAATTTGATTTTAAAATGGGCAAATTCCCCAAATAGACATATTTTCAAAGAAGATATACAAATGGCAAATAGGTACATGAAAAGTTGCTCAACATCACTCATCAGATAAATGCAAATTAAAGCTTTAATGACATATCACCTCCCACCTGTTAGAATGGCTATTATAAAAAAATAAAAAAAGATAAATGGTAAGGTTTTAGAGAAAAGGGAACATTTATACATTATTGGTGGGAATATAAATTGATGTAATCATTATGGAAAATAATAGGAGTGCTTCTCAAAAATTAGAAATAGAGCTACCATTTCATTCAGCTCTTCTACTTCTTGGTATATAAACAAAGAAAATGAAATCAGTATATCTAAGAAATATCTCCATGCCCATATTCACTGCAGCATTTTTCACAATAGCCCCGATAGGGAAACAAGCTGTGTCCATCAGCGAATTAATGGATATGGCATACATTACTCAGTCATTAAAAGAGAAAAAAAATCCTACTATTTGCAACAACATTGACAAACATGAAGGACTTTATACTAAGTGAAATAAACCAGATACTGAAAGAAAATACCACATGATCTCACTTATACATGGAATCTTAAAAAAAAAAAAAAAAGTGGAACTCAAGAACAGAGAACAGAATAAATGTGAGGCTGAAGAGAGAGGACAGAGATAGGTGAAAGTTTACAAACTTTTAATTATAAGATGAATATATTCTGAGGATTCAGTGTACAGCATGGTGAGTAACTATAGTTACTGCCTCTGTATTATATGCCTGACATTTGCTATAAGAGTAGATCTTAATCACTTTCACCAAAAAACATAAGGAAAGAAACTATGTGAGTTGAAAAATTAATTGACTTGATTGTGGTAACCATTTTACAATATATGTGTATATTTATCATATCATCAGATTGTACACTTTGAATATATACAATTTTTAATTTATTGAATATGCCTCAACAAGTCGATAATAAATGAAGTGCTGGCCATCAAGAACACCACTAACATTATTTTGTGGGAGTACACCACACTGTGGAGCGAAAGTTTAACAGGTAATTGAGAACCAAATAATGCGGCTCACTGACAGTCATCTATGGAATCTGAACTTTATTTCAAAGTCAATAAAAATCCTATTTAAATCAAATTATATACAATTTAAAAAAGAAAGAAAATTTTAATATGGTCATTTTTACAAACTTTATTTGTCCTAGGGAGTGGGCATACTTATTGTAGTGAAATAGGAGGCAAAACAAATAACTATAAAAATATTGTCCCATATATTAGTAAGTACTGTGAAGAAGAATATACTTTAAGAAAGAAATAGGAATAAGTGGTCGAGAGGAAGTTATGTTATGGGAGTGAGGAAAAATTCCTAAATTAGGAGAAAAAAAATTCTATGTGATATATAAGACATGAGTTCACTAACAGAGATATAAATTTCGGATTCTTCCAGTATAAACAATAATTAAAGCCAAGTGACTGGATGAGCTCTCTAAAGGAAGGATCAACTAGAGAATAATGGATTGAAGGCTGGGGACTGAGACAATCCAAGGAGCAGCGTTAAGAAGGAAGTCAAAACACAGCCAGTGAAGGAAAATGGGCTGGGGCCTCCAGTGAACTTTGAGGAAGATAATCAAAATTGTATTTAAGGCAATCAAATTGGTTTTTTGATGCAGAGTGACCAGCTGATTCAATTGGTGTTGACTGATGAAAACTTAATGGTTATTTAAAATTTCCTTTGAATTTGGCAAGCTCATGGGTGATTGGTAACTGAAATTTGTGAGTCGTAAGTGTAGTTGGACTGGATTCAAGAAGGAATGTGAGATGCTCTAGGGTAGATCTAATGCAGACAATTTCTCTACTGACTCTTACTATAATGGAAAAGATGGTATTTAATGACATTTTTGTTCTTTTATTACTATTGTTTTATATACACGATTGCAGCATACCTTTGTGTTGTGAAAGTGAACTATTATAGAGAAGGGGGAGAAGTATAGCTTAAGGGAAATGTTCTCTAGGGAAATGTTCTGAATTAAGACAGTCTTTTTGTTTTTGGTTTTTTAAGCTCTACAGTTACAAACTCTGACTCACCCTTTGCCATCAGTGCACTTCTGACATCATATAATTCACTGATGATATGCAAAGTAATTTATAGGTTTTGTAAAGGATCCAAAAATGAATAAATGCATAGCCTCTGAAAATGAACACAGCTCTGTGGTGAGCTAAAGCACATATATAAATTACAATGCAATCCGAATAAAGGAAATGTGTCTGTAATAATTTCCACTAAATATATTTCAGACTTTATATTCCTATTTATGATCATTCTCATTCTTTTTTCTTTACTATGTACATAATCCTTTGGTATCTTCTAAAAAATGTTAGAGTTAATGGCAAACTCTGGTGGAGATTTCTATTTAAACCATTTTATAAAAAGGAGAATTACTAGAAAGTACTCTTAAGTAAGAACAAATCTACAAGTAAGAACAAATCTATGTAAGTATCTAAGTAAGAACAAATCTATGTAAGTATCTAAGTAAGAACAAATCTATATCTAAGTAAGAACAAATCTATGTCTAAGTAAGAACAAATCTATGTAAGTAAGTAAGAACAAATCTATGTCTAAGGCACACAGAGAGAAATATATGTGATAAATACATTTTCATATTTTTGTTTCTCAAATGTTACCTTCCAGAGTAACTGTACTTCTAAAGATGTTAATAATTTTATCTTTTACCTTACAGTCTCTGAAAATAATAACATATAATCAGCTCCATTATAAGCCATACGGATGGTAAACTATATGTTTACTATCTCACATATCTCTTTCCATGAGATGTTATTGTCTTACTACCTCATTTATTTCATTTTATTAAGAGTCACAATATTATGTTATGTCTCAGATGCATATTTAAAAACTAAGATTTACCAGATTTAATGTTTATAATTTGTTAGTCTAGGTGAATGCATTTTCATTTTAAATGATTTCCTGAGAATTATTGTCTTACTTTGAGAGAGGAAGAATTTCCGTTACCAAGCTTTCTCTATTTATATTTTACATAATTAAAATGTTCATGCTCAGAGAACAAATTGGATCCCATTATTAAATTAAGCATTATTATGTGTAGAATTGAAAGAGAAGTGTGTACTGCCAATGGGCTTTTCAAATTGCTAAATTCTGATGACATTCCAGTTACTAAAAACATCCAAAATTAGAGCCATATAAAACAATGTATTTTTGGCAAGGATAGCCCAAATTAATGTTTTCATTTGTAAGCGCTAAGTAAACACATTTCATCATAATTGCATTTTATGCATAATTGATATTGCATTGAAATGATACTCTAGTCAAAACTGTAAATAACCCACTCTGAAATGTTCAGTGAATTGAATGGCTTAGATTATCAATCTCTGAACAGATATGGAAGCCGTAAGGCAATCATATAAGGAAAGCATAAATTTTAAAGTATATGTGCGACTAAACTAAAGTTTCTCTGCTCTATGTATAATTGACTGACCTGAAATGACTGTAATTCATTCTAAACATTTCAGTATTTCATTCTGCAGATTGGCGTGTGACAGAAATAGATAAAGTGATAAGTTCCTACCTACTCTGAGCTTCATTGAAGCAGGAGAGAAGGGCATTTTTAATGACTTTTAAAGTATGTGTTTAGCCTTAAATAGAAAGTCTTTGGTAGTGCAATAGTATTTCCAGATCCATTCAAACTATACAAATAGTAGCTTATGTTTATGTGTACCACAACTCATAAATTATAATTTTCTCAAAATGTTACTTAAATACATCCAAAAATAATTTTCCAAACGATTCCAATTTTTTCACATCTAAATGTGTCTAATACATGTATAGAACCTTTTATCTACTGCTAAACATTCCATAAACATTTTAATATTTTTAACACTTTCTCATAGTAAACATTTTTATTGCCAGCCAGCTCTGTGAGAAGATATTGTTAAATTCATCAGCCCAGTAGAAACAGATTCAAGTATGCCGTTGCCGATTTATTCAGAATTATTTATAATTTTTTTCTTTGCATAAAACATGATAATTTAATTCTTTTATTTTTTGTTTAGGTCAGTAGTTTGTTTCTCATGAATATTTGACAAGCATCTAATTTCTTCTATTTCTACAGAATTCAGTTAAAACCTCAATGCTGTTAAAATTAGAGAGAAATTGATGTATAAACATTCAGTGGAGACTAAGTATTTTCTTAGAGATTAAAATCCCATAAGAATGATAGCACTGCAACAATACTTCTCTAAGCGCCTAAATAATGTAGTCTTAGCAATATGTCACCTGAACTCTGGAGAGCCTAAGACTATGGTTTTATCAGTAAAGGGCACTCTGGGGTTAGTATCCTTATACGAAGAAACACCGGACAGCTTGTTTACTCTCTCTCTCTCTCCAATATGTGAAGACACAGTGAGAAACTGGCTATCTGCAAGCCAGGAAGAGAGCCCTCACCAGAACCCAGCCAATTCTGGCACCCTGATCTTGGACGTACAGCCTTTAGAATGGTGAGAAATTAATTTCTGTTATCTATCTGCCTCCACCATAAAAGAGCAGAATCCATCAAGAAAATGTCGCTACTCCAGAATTTTAAGGCATGATAATATCGAGATCTACATTAAAAAAACATGTAATGAAACATCTTCTTGTCATTTGACTGAGCTACTAAAGAATAGAAATTTTAGTGTCATTTACTATTTTGACACTCATAAAAATTTCTTTATTTCCATGCCTGCTTTACAAAATTATATAATTGTTTATAAATGTGAGTCTTCCACACAAAGTTATGCCTAATGCTTATTTTGGGTCCATTATAATTAAGACAATACTTTAATTTTGAAATTATTTATGAATAATAATAAAAAGCACAATTATACAACAGTTTTGTTATAAAAATACCAAACTTTCTTTACTCTATTATATATTTTATTTTACACTTGCCCTGGTGAGGATGCATCTGTATCTCTAAATATTTTGCCTCTACTGTCTTCAACTCCATTTAATTTTCCTTTCAACTTTCCCACTATTACTTCAGACAGATCTCATTTTCAAGTGATTTTTGCCAAATGAACTCCTCTATTTTTTGTTTTTAAAAGCCAAAGACAAGTCTAAGTTTAAATTCTAATTTTGCACATATGTTCAACATCTGCCGTCTCCCAAACTCAGCTCTGACCCACAAGTCGGGAGATGAAAGGTAGAACAGTGAGCTTTTTCCTTACTCTGACTTCAGTCCTATTAAACTATATTCCACCTCCCCTAGTTTTTTGCCTTGACTTTTGTTACCTTATTCCGTTTGTACCTAGCAAATTTCACATAATTTAGCAGCAGTCGATGCCATTTTCTTTGACCTTTCTCCAGTTCCTGTTGACTCTTCCCGTATGAAAGATGCGCACAAGTAGAAAGGTGAAGTTTTGTTTGTTATAGATGATGGGGCAAATGGATATGGGTGTGGTCATGTGCTTTACTCCAGCATATATCTGCTTATCCAATAGACATCCAAAATTAAATAACTTCCTTATATTGAGTACTATTAATAATTTCTTTTATAAAATGCATTTTTTCTATAAGATCAATTTCTAGTTTATTAATAATATTGATAATATTTCTTCAGAATGAATAATATGACTTTATGATAAGTGAATATTTACCTCTTCTTTCCCTGAATTATATTGCAGAACATCATACTAAGAGACAAATTACAGTTTAATGCCCCAATTGCTACTCTAATTCGTGGTCTCCTTCCAATAGGGGAAATTTTATATCTCCTTTCCATTTTTGTGAATCAGATAGCTAAAATAGTTTCACGGACCCTATGGAGAGTATTCTATGGTCAGAAACAAATTAAAAAATAAGAAATAAGTAACGAAACCACCACCAAGAAAACAACACTTGTGTATGCCAAATTGAATTTATCCCTCCACTATCAGTTTGTGAATACAATTGTGGAACTATTATGCAAACCAGGCATAACTTTTATATACTACATACATGTTTTCTACATTAGAGCTTCACAATACATTGCGTAACATATAATCATAATGTATCACCTGTCACAATACTGTTTTTTTAAGGCCTTCATCTTTTTTTCACCAGTGATTTGAGAGGCCACATTTGTCATATACCAAATTCCATTTGTATTTTCCATGTGTTACTGTGCTTTTTGTACAATTTCACTGTTAATATGACTATTCAGGCATCAAACTCATGCTGTTTAAATTAAACAAGCTTTTTGGTATGTTTTTATATATGAGAAAGCAACTTCTCCCTTCCTTATTTCTGTTCATTTTCAATGTTTTCATGTGTTCTTTGTTCATTTATTTGCTAATATAAAATTTTAATCAACTTACCTAGATAGAAAAAATAATTAGCACTGTTAGTTGGATGACATTAAATTTACACATAAACTTGGAGAGAAGTGATATATTTTTCAAATTAAGCTATCTTCTAAGAATATGGGATGGCCTTCCATTTGTTCAAGTCTGTTTTGTATTTTTCAGTGGATTTTTAATTTTTTCTTATTTAGCTCTTAAAGACTCCTTAAGATGTCAACAGCACAATCAACCAAAGCAAAAAAGACAGCAAAGAAACAATAAACAAAGTGAACAGACAACTGACAGAATGAGACAAAATATTTACAAATTATTCAACTGACTTAGGATTAATAACCAGAATATACAAGTTACTCAAACAATTTAGCAAAAACAACCCCCAAATAACCTGATTAAAAATGGGCAAGGGATCTAAATAAACATTTCTCAAAAGAAGACATATAAATGGCCAACAGGTATGAAAAAATGTGCAGCATCACTAATCATCAGGGGAATGCAAATCAAAACAACAATGAGATTTCATCTCAGTCATTTTAAAACAGCTTTTATAAAAAGACAGTAATTGATGTGGGTGACAATGTGGAGAAAGAGGAATTCTTATATATTATACATTGTTGATGGGAATATAAATTAGTAGAGTTACTGTGGAAAAGAGTATGATGATTCCTCAAAAAATTAAAATAGAGTTACCATATGATTTAGCAATCTTACAGTTGAGTATAAATCCGAAAGAAAGAAAATCAATATATCAAAGAAATATCTGCACTCCTATGCTTATTGAAGCACTACTCACAATAGCCAAGATATAAAGTCAACCTATCAACTGATGAATGGATAATGGAAATGGGGTAAATATATGCAATGGAATATAATTCAGCCATAAAAAGAATGAAATCCTGTCATTTGCTACAACATGAATGGAACTGGGATGAAATAGGCCAGGCACAGAAACAAACATATCTTACATCCTCACTCATATGTGGGAGCTAAAAAACAAAAACAAAAACAAAAACCTAATGGAATTAGAGAGTAGGATAACAATTACCAGAGGCTGTAAAGGGCAATGGGAAAGGGAGCATAAAGAGGGGCTTGTTAGTGGGTACAAAAATACAATTAGAAAGAATAAGATCTCGTGTTTGGTACCACAAAAGGTGACTATAATTCACAATAATTTGTTATATTTTCCAAAATAAATAGAGGAGTGAATCTGCAAAGTTCCCAACACAAAAAATGATAAATGTTTGATATGATGAATATTCCAAATACCTTGATTTGATCACAGCACATTGTATGATTGTATTAAAATATCCTCTCTCTATATATGTCCATTACAAATAAAGTTTTTTTGTCAATTTTATTTGTAGATACTTTATTTTTTGTTGCATTCTAAAAAAGTTTTCCCTTTCATTCGTTTCTGTTTCTGTTTATATATATGGAAATCATTGCTTGATATATTAATTACATTATCTACTACCTAACAATTGTGTTTTTGTTGAACTCATTAAACTTCTTTTGAAATTGTTTCATATCTTTCTATTTTCCTTTTGTCTTTATTATATGAATTATTATTTTTCTCCACCTGAAATGAATGCTTAATTTTATCAGTTTTGATAATTGTGTTAAAGAACATGTCTTTCATTAATTCATTAATTTTATAATTTTTCTATATTCAGTATTCAAACATTAATTTCTATCTTATGTTTCTTATTGCTTTTCTTTTTTTTTTTTTTTTTTTTTTGGCAGGGGGAGGCTGATTCTCACCTTATTGCCCACGTTGGAGTGCAGTGGCGCCCCCTCAGCTTACTGGAACGTCTGCCTCCAAGGTTCGAACCATTCTCATGCCTCAGCCTTCCTAGTAGCTGGGATTACAGGCGTGTGCCAACACCCGGCTAATTTTGGGATTTTTGGTAGAGACAGGTTTTCGCCATGTTTGCCCAGTTCGTCTGGATCAAGTGATCTGCCCACCTCCGCTTCCGAAAGTGTTGAGATTACAGGCAGGAGCCACTGCACCTCGCCTTTATTTTTCTCTTTCTTACTTCCACTTTCTTTTATGGTTTGTTTTCGTGTTATCTTCTTGTTATTTTTCTTTCTTTTATGGTTTGCACAGCCTAAATTTTAGTCTGATTTATATCTTAAGAGTTTTATTTATTAAATTAATCTCTTAATTCAATTGTTACATAGTTTTTACTGAATTGCATTTGTTTTATATTTGTATAATTTTATATTTAGTTTTAAATGCACAGACAGTAAAATGTTCAGAATTCAAGCGTATAATTCAATAAATTATTAAAAGCATGCATCTCACATGTTGGCTTAAAATATTCCCATCTCTCCAGAATTTTTCCCCAAGTTCCTTTCTAGTTAATATTATATCTAAGACTAATTTATTTTCTCTAAGTTTAGAAATTTTTGCCCTGACTCTTCAATATTTGCCAATGTAAAAATCCTCAATAATATTTCCCTTGTTTTTAAGTTACTGTTAGCTTTTACATTTAGATTTGTGTGGAGTAGCAATTTAAGGTTGGTTTTGTTTTCCATATATATACATGGAAAAATATATTAAGTGATATATGGAATATATTTGGAATATATATGAAAATATAAAAATATATATGAAAATACACATATATAATTTTTTTGTAGAATCTTGTTTTGAAAAGACTTTTTAAATTTCCCATTGAATTGCCTTTGTCACAAATGTAAGCAACTGGTCATGTATTGTTCTATTTCTGTTCCAGTAATTTATTAATTACTTTTTATTGCTTTACAAAATTCTCAATTTTTTTTTTTTTTTTTTTGAGATGGAGTCTCGTTCTGATGCCCAGGCTGGAGTGCAGTGGTGAGATCCTGGCTCACTGCAACCTCCACCTACAGGGTTCAAGCAAAAATTCTCCTGCCTCAGCCTCTCCTAGCTGGGACTACAGGCACACGCCACCACGCCCAGCTAATTCTTTGTATTTTAGTAGAGACAGGGTTTCACCATTTTGCTGAGGCTGGTCTCCAGCTCCTGAGCTCAGGCAATCCGCCTGCCTTGGCCTCCCAAAGTGCTAGGATTACAGGCGTGAGCCACCACGCCCAGGCTACAAAAATTCTTAAAATATAATAATGTAAGTTCTACAAATTTGCTGTTTGATCATTCTAGGTCATTTACGTTTCCATAAACATTTTAGGATCAACTTTTTAAACTAAAAAGCAAACAAACAGCAACAAGAAATAAGCCCTGGAGATTTTGACTGGGAATCAACTGAATCAGGAAATCGTTTGAGCAGAACTTATATCTTATCAGCATTGGGTATTCTTCTCAATGATTGTAATATATTTTTGCATTTATTTATTTGTTCTATAATTTCTCTAAGCATACTTTGCCAAATTTGGTTAAAATTTGTTTTTCAATATTTTTACCCTCAAATGTTTTATGTTTTTAATACTATTGTAAATGGTATTGTTTTTAAAGTTTCATTTCACAGTCATTTATACTTAACATATATAAATGATATTATTTTATATCTATCGTGTATTCTGTGACTTTTCTAAATTTACTGATTTGTTCTTGTAGCTTAAAAATTTTTCTTGTGAATGTTCTACATAATGATGTATTTTTAAAAATACATAGTTTGAATTCTTTTTCTTTTTGATCTGTATGCCTATTATTCCTCTTTAATGCCCTGTGGCATGTAGTAATACCCCCAGTATAATGTTGAATAGAAGTGGTAATAATGGACCTCTTTGTCTTATGCTTGACATTAGGGGAAAACATCCGGTAATTCACCATTAATTATAACATTACTGCAAGTTTTTATGGATTCCATTGATCAGTTTATGTTCCTTTTTCTTTCTAATATGCTGAGTTTATTTATTATAAATGAATTTTTCAGTCGGGCAAATGGCTCATGCCTGTAATCTTTGCACTTTGGGAGGCCACAGTGGGTGGATTTCTTGAGCTTAGGAGTTCGAGACCAGCCTGGGCAACACTGGCGAAATCCTGCCTCTACAAGAAAAAGTATACATATACAAAAATTATCTGGGAGTGGTGTCATTGACCTGTAGTCCCAGCTACTTGTGGGGCTGAGGCTGGAGGACCAGTTGTGCGAGGGAGGTCCAGGCTGCAGTAAGCCATATTCACACCACCACACTCCAGTCTGGGAGACAAAGTGAGACTCTGTCTCATGCATACATACATACATACATACATACATAAATGCATAGATTTTCAATTTAGTACAGTGCTTTTTCTGAATCTATTGAGATTACTATGTGATGCTTGCTTAAATCTATAAATATAATGCAATATATTGACAGATTTTTTTTGAACCTCAAATTAACCTTGTATTCCTGGGATTAAAACCATTTGATCATGATTTATTTTTCTCCTTATATGTTGCTAAATTTATTTGTTAATATTTTATTAATATCCATGTCTACACGTGAAGTCTACTAATCTGTAAAAAATTCTTTAAAAGGTTTTTATATCAGGTTTATTCTAGACATGTAAAATGAGTTGGAAAGTACTTATTTTTTCTTCTTATTTTACCTTGATTCTTTTGTAAAAATATAATTTATCTATCAGATATTTAATAATATTCACCAGTAATGTTATCAGAATCTAGGTTTATATGGGACAAAAGAAGGACATTTACAAATACAAAGTGAATTTTATTTTATATAAGACGACTTAACTTTCTCTATTTCTTTTTTTTTTTTTTTTTTAGACTTAGTCTAGCTCTGTCACCCAGCTAATTTTTTGTATTTTTAGTAGAGACGGGGTTTCACTGTGTTGGCCAGGCTGGTCTTGAACTCCTGACCTCCTTATCCACTGCCTCGGCCTCCCAAACTGTTCTGTGATTTTTGTTCCCCTTCTTATTTTCTTCCTCATCTTAGTAATTTCCTTTCTTTCTTTTTCTTTCTTTCTCTTTCTTTCTTTCTTTTCCTTTTCTTTCTCTCTCTCCCCATTCCTTCCTTTCTTTTTTTCTTTCTTTGTTTCCTTCTTGCTTTCTTCTTTCTCCCTCCCTCCTTTCTTTCTTTCTTTTTTTCTTTCCTTCTCTTTTTTCTTTCTTTCATTCTCTCTTTTTTTAAATTATACTTTAAGTTCTAGGGTACATGTGCCCAACATGTACCTTTGTTACATAGCTATACATGTGCCATGCTGGTTTGCTGTACCCATCAACACGTCATTTACATTAGGTATTTCTCCTAATGCTATCCCTCCCCCATCCCCCCACCCCTGACAGGCCCTAGTGTGTGATGTTCCCAGCCCTGTGACCAAGGGTTCTCATTGTTCAATTCCCGCTTATGAGTGAGAACATGCCGTGTTTGGTTTTCTGTCCTTGTGATAGTTTGCTGAGAATGATAGTTTCTAGCTTCATCCACGTCCCTGCAAAGGACATGAATTCATCCATTTTATGGCTGCATAGTATTCCATGGTGTATTTGTGCCATATTTTCTTAATCCAGTCTATCATTGATGGACATCTGGGTTGGTTTCAAGTCTTTGCTATTGTGAATAGTGCCGCAGTAAACATATGTGTGCATGTGTTTTATAGGAGGATGATTTACAATCCTTTGGGCATATACCCAGTAATGATACAAGCCATTTCACCTCATAAAATGTGCATTGTCTAGTATGTCTTATATATGTTTATAAAATGATTTTTAAAATAATCAGCTTTTTAAATACATTCCATAGATTTTTAGATGCAATGTTCATTTTTTATTTTATTATGTGAATTGTGTTTATATTTCTCCCTTGACCCAAATATAATTTTGAATTTGTAAGTGTTTAAATATCTTTATTTGCTTGTTTGCTTTATTATATTACCTTAGGCTTGTATTAAGTTGAGATAATAATATGTTGGATTTTATTACTTATTCTTCATAAAACTGGTGCTTCCTTCCTGGATTAGGATAATGTGAGTATTAAGGCATGTTTAAAGTAAACTTGGAAAAAGTTTATTCTCTATTATCAGCACATGAACTTTGATATAGATCCAAAATATCTGCTTTATATAATATTTCATTTAACAATACAATATCGTTAGTTATGTCTGTCACCTAAGCTGTGCAGGAATGTAAGAGGAGTGCTAAATCTCTTACTGTCAATGTGTTCCTATTTATTTCTTCTTAGATCGAATAGATTAAAATATTTAATATTGTGATTTTCTCCCCCAAATTGGTTGTAATACTAATTAAAATCTCAGCAAATTTCTTTCTGTGGAAAATAGCACACTGGTTTTATGATTCACATGAAAATTAAAGGTTTTAGAATAGCTGGAAAAGCAAAGTTGAGAAACTGTGCAATGTTTTTCAAGACTTTTTGTAAAGCTACACTAATCACAACAATGTCATATAGGTATAAACATATAGAAAAATGAAAAGCAGTTAAGAAAGTCCATAAATAGGTCCATACATGCTCTATTAATTTTGACAAGAGTACCAAGACAACTCAATGTGGAAGAAGTTTTTTTTCTTTCAAGAAGTGTTGCTAGAACAATTTAATAAAACCATTGCAACTGTCTTGCACTGCTTGTCATGTAGTGCCAGAATGTAAGATGCTTGCATCTTAGTAAGATGGCATAATTACTTTACAAAATAATATGGTAGCAAAGCCTGTAACTACCATATGGCTCAATTATTTAACTCCTAGGTATTTACACAAGGTATATTAAAATATATGAACACACAAAGATTTACACATGAATGTTTATAGCAAGTGAAGGCATTTAATTGCACAAAAAAAGCAACAGAAAAACAAAAGCAAAAAACTTCAATGCTTGTCAACAGATTAGGGAATAAACAATAAAATACCACTTAGCATAAAAAGAAGCAATTGACACATGCAATATAGATGAATCTTAAACTGATTATATTGACTAAATGATTCCTGACCAAAACTAAACCAAAACAAAACAAAACCCTACACATTCTACAATTCCATTTATATGAAATTCTAGATATTATAAACTAATATATTATGACAGAAAGTAACCAGTTGCCACCTGGAATGAAGGACTGTATGGATTATAAAAGAGCATGAAGAAACTCTTGCAGGAAATCACTGTATTTATTATCCTGACTGTAGTAATAATTTCCTAGGATTATACATATATCAAACTCATCAAAATATATATTTTATCTATGACCAGTTCACTTTATATCAATTACACATTAAAAAAACCCACAAACAATGAAGCTTACCCCAAACTCACCCCCTTCAGACCAACCACTTTTAAGAAGATTGTTGCGCTAATGTGAAAGGTAAAACACTGCAGCTACTAACAGAAAATATCTCTATAGCCTTGGGTAGAAAAGTATTTCTTGAGTAAGACAAACAAATTGCTTAACACAAAAAAATGCTAATAAATTGACAAGGATATCTGAAAATGCCATAAATATTCTGAAAAATCAATTTAGATAATAGGAAAATATATTTGCGTAACATTTGGCCAACTAGAAGATTTTATTCAGATTTAATAAAACACAAAATATCAATTTAAACAAGACAGAATACCCAATAGGATAATGGAGAAAAAGTATTGAACAAGAACTTCAAAGAATGGAATATTTTAAGGACTAATAAATTTATGAAAACATTTTGAAACCAATAAAATCTTACCATAAATCTGCTTCTCTATGTTATAAACTAAACATTCAACAGAATAATCAGAACAGAAAGGCCAACAAAAAGACTGAAGGACAAGTAGCGGCAAAAGCAGCAGAAACTCTCATATACTGCTGGTGAGTACATAAATAGCTGCAACTATCACTAAAAATTTCTTGGAATTTTCTACTGAATTAAAAATATACATAACCTCTCACCCAATAATTTTACTTCAAAGGTTATACCAAACAGAACTACAGGTATATATGCACCAAAGGACATGTATAGATTATCACAACAGTATTCTTTGTAATACTTAAAAACTTCTAACAACGCGAACATTCATCAATAATAGAATGGATATATAAAATATGATCTTTGCATGCAATGGAATACTGTATTCCTGTACGCTACAGTATATGCATAAACTATTCATGGTGAACATAGATGAATGTCACAAACATAATTTTGTACAAAGAAAGCAGACACAAAGAATGCAAACTGGAAAACGCAAATTATTTATAAAGAGACAATCCTGGAAAGACTAATCCAGAATGTCAAAAGACAGAATTGGGGCTAACAAATTCAATTTATTTTATTTTATTATTATTTTATAATGACTTTATTATATCACATATTTTTAATTTTAGGCTGCAAAAGGGTTAATGATGGAGGGGGTTTCTCAGAAAACTTTTGGGTTTTCACTTCTCTCAGGTCCTAATTACCTTGAGTATTTGCTTTGTGATAATTAATTGTGCTATACATTCATGTTTTGTGCATTTTTCTCTGTGTGCATTATATTCAATAATAAGTTAAACTAAAACCAATAAACCAACAAACAGAGATTAAACATGGTTAAAGCAGTGCACTACTTTGGGAGATATCAGGAATAAAATAAACCATGAAGCATTGACTTTTTAATATAATTTTATCTTTGCAACAACAGAGGGAGAAAGAAATCAGAGTAAGAAAACGATGAGCAGTTTCCAAAGAGAACACAGCACATCTCTTGAGTCATTAAGAAATCAAATAATGCATATGAAAAGTGAATTTGGAATATTTTGAGCCGAAGTCCCCATGGACTTGAGGAGATTAACCGATTAATCTTCTGTGGAAATATTTCTTGCCCCTATTTGCAAAGAGGGGAATAGAACATTAGCATCATGAACTCAAAAATATTTTTATTATGAGCACAAGAGCAAGGTTTATGAAATCTATTTCTGCTTTATCTTTCCTCTTCTCTCTAATATTCACTGACCTTCCTCCCACACCATTTTTAAAAATTATTTATACTAGATTACATTCTTCAATTTCAAAGTGATATGCAGGGAGTTCTTTGTTTAAATTGGTGATTGAGTTGTATTCATACACCAGACTCAGTGTATGCTTTATTCCAGGTATACCTACCTGCACTTCCTCCCACAGGCCTTGGCCAGTTGTCTTACTTCTAAGCCAGAGAAGTCCTTCTGATGGCTCATGCCATTTAGTAGTAGGAAAGCCACAACTGTTTTCTGTATTGCTGCAGCCACCATAGAACTGGTAGCCCCTCACATACCGTGGCAGCTGACAAGAGACCATCTGCTTTCCCTCCTGCAAAACTGCATGCACAAGCTCTGACTTCTTCAGCGGATGCCTGGAAAGGCTGCACCACAGAACGTAGAAGTGCTAGGGAGGTAATGTCTCTTGGAGTGATTCTGAGCAACCTAGGACTATCCAGAAATGGGATGTTGCCATAAACATCTATGGAGACATGACACTTGACTGACAAAGCAGATGTGCTTATTGGGAAGCTGTAGCCAACTGGTGAACACACCACATTGTATTTTTTCTCTTCCCTGCCTTTCTTTCCAATTTTGCAATCCATTTTTTCTGGGTTTGCTTCCCTCCAATAAAGCATTATCATGTAAGCTTTGGCTTCAAGCGTTGTTTTTTTTAAGGAATCCAGGTTAAATCAGTCTTTCATGCCATTTGTCCTAGTCTCTTCTCTAAACAATAACAGGGTTAATGGGTAAAGCTTATGTTAAAATGGAGATTTCCTTTTTTTTAGAAGCAAATTAATCTATATAGTGATATAACTCAAAGCCTTTCCTCATTATCTCATTAATTATCTGTATCAGGTGACTAAGCTAAATGATTCAACCAGTTATGAATAAAATGTAAAAAATAAGATAACTGAAGGAAAAAAATCCTGGTACTTGGCAAGAAATTAATATGGAAAAAATGCTTGCATGAATGAATTACATTACTACACCTGGTTTTTCCTCCTAGTGACATGTTTCCTAGTAGTACAATATTATTGTTAGCCCTACATTATCGTATAGTCAAACATAATGCATTACATTTTATAATGTACTATAGTCCTTTTAAGCAAAAACTGGACAAACTTGGGACAAGTCTTAAGAATACGATTTTTATGGTGCTGTCTTTTTAAAGGTTTTTAGAGCATTAAGAATTGTGCTGACCAAGGCAGAAAAAGATGACATAAAGATCAGTGGCAGCTCACTGGCATTAAGTCATTTATCAAATGCTGACAAATTACTGATAATTTGTATTGATTCTCTAGCTGGGCTTAGTGAACTGAAAAGCCAAATCCAACTACACGCTGAACTAGAATTGGAAACTTGACTGCCTCTATCAAATCAAAGTCAAGTTAAGCTGAAACTTTACCTTATTTCTGTACATTCAGCTCCCCACTTTCTGTTAAATTGAACAAAACATTTAGCTTAATTGCTGTAGACTCAAGATAGTTTTTGCTGTTAGGTACCAAAATATTGCCAAGAGTTTTATATGCCAAGAGTCACAATGGATTCCAAATTTGGATTTTTGCAATGGAACCTTTCTACCAAGGCCAAAGTTTCATTGCTTGATACCAGCAAAATTTCGCTTGTTTAAGCATGGTTTCAAAACACATCTTTTGAAATTCTTGTTGTTTTTTTAAACATGTGCTATAAGGTGCTATATTTAATATTTCACATAATACTGAAAATAAACTCACACGTTTATGTTTTTTTGCCAGAAATCTATTGGTTTGCATGTACATATAAAAGCTCTCATGTTTTGTATATTGGATTATGTAATACAATAGTATTGCACAGAATATGTATCCTTGGATTCAATAGTTATAACACAAATCTATAAGAATTAATCATATTCAAATATCAGAGGAAAGCTAAGCTCATAAATTAGTATCTCTTAAATAAATATACAATGAAAATATTTATCTATGTCTAGTACTCAACCAAAACTTGTCTCTTTTCTGCTTTACTATGCTAAAAGTCTATTTAAAAAATTATATAATGTATACTACTATATTTGTAAATATAGTTATTCTCTCCTATATGTGGTCTGTGTTCCTGGAGATACACCTAGAAACACACTTCATATCTGAAATGTATAATTTTTAAAAATATTAATCAATGCCATTAAAGTCCATGAAATAACAAACTGTGGAATATGACTCTTTACTTTCCCTATGTAATAGATGGTTCTATTGCCTTAGCACTCCTCATTTAGGTCATAGGCCTATCAGTTGGTTGCTTGTGAAAACACTGGCTTTGAATGACAAAAAATTCAGTCTTTTATTTATTAATCACCATTTATGGTATTAAACATTTTTAATTCAAAATACAAATTATTTTAAAAGGCACTTTTTGCATATTGAAAGAGTCATGAAATATTCCCACAGGCTTTAAACTGCATGAAATTGCATGTGGGTATGTAACACTGTTGTTTACTTTCTTGGCCTAAAGTATCG
The DNA here is from genome assembly GCF_029289425.2 of Pan paniscus. Lineage (NCBI taxonomy): Eukaryota > Metazoa > Chordata > Mammalia > Primates > Hominidae > Pan > Pan paniscus. Next base: position 43,665,009 of record NC_073264.2, on the reverse strand, counting down.
TAAAATAAAAGGCAGCAATGTTTTCATTAAACAAATAAAAAAGAGGTAATTCACATAAATATGAACCTGAAAGAACTTAGCATTTTTTGACCTTATTAGGCAGAGCATAAGCTCTCCAGGACTACACTTGGTCAGTTTTTCACTTGCATAGATACTGAGGCATTTGGATTTATGAATTCAGATTTCTGCAATAAAATTTAGTTTTACTATAAGTACTATTTAATTTAAGGAGTAGTTGAAGGATATGGCTTGTATTGATTATCTTCATACAAAGGGTGAACACTACTACTATTCTATCAGATTATTTGTGGGTTTACTTTATTTCTTTAATAGAAAACATCTGTGTATAAAAGTGACATTTTTTAATAACAGAAAACGTCTCCCTTCTGGTGGTTTTAATGCCATCAAGAATTTATGTCTTTGAAACTCATTACAATTTTTAAATACTGTATTTCTTGAAAATAGGAACATTCCTCCAAAGTGGTAATGTGTATAGAATTAAGAAAGAATGCACATTTTCATGGATAGTTGGTCCCTTTTAGAGCTACCATCTGTCACACAGGGTTTTGGCATGGGTTAAGAAAGAGGCTTTTTTGGGAAAAGGGAAATCACAAGGCCAGGTCAACAACATGAAGATCCTCCATTCTCTAGTCTCTCCATTGACTCGGATGGGGTGCCAGGACCAGACTGACCACTGGATATGGGGTGTTTTTATTCTTGTAAGAAAGACCCTGTTTCACTGTGAGCTCCCCTTTAATATGTCAGCTGAGGGCAAGAAACTTCACCAATTGGAGGATACACTGATAGCTCGATATTGGGCAGTATTGATTTGGGTGGCAGCTGTTTATAGGGGCTGTATGGAAGACCAGCTGATCTGCATCTGGGAACTCAGTAGGAGTCAGACCCTTTGAGTACTGGTAGTTATTGTTACCATATCTGAGTTGAAGAAGCCAAGATTACTGGGGGAAACTAAGCTTGGTCAGCAACACTGAAGTTGAAAGAAGTGAGACCCACGTCTCTTGTCCACTTGTTGTCTAGGCAACTCAAGATTCTCACTGGAGGTCATTTTTCAGAAAATCTTCTTTCTTGCAAAGCATATTTTAGCATACTGATAAACACACTGGAATTTTAAAAAGCTAAAGAGACAAAGCTAAGCTCTGGGAAGATTTATTAAGTGCGTTTAATTTAATTTATTTTGACTTTGACCTTTACAAAATAGCTGATGATTCAAAACAAGCAGGGGAAAAAAAAGTGTAGTACATTTTGAAGTGTGATAAGCTTAGCTAGTTGCTTTAGAAATAAAGGGAGATTATGATTTTGTAGAAAGATAAGCATTATTTTGTTAGTTTTATAATAAATGATGTTATTTTGCAAAAATTAAGAAGATTGTTATAAGAAGAATTTTTATAGAGAAATATTTGTTTTCAGAAAAATGTTCTAATTTTTGTATTTAGCTTGCAAATATCCCAAGGGAATTATTATTCTAACCAATTACTGGTTTCTAAGATTTTAAAGAAGATGAAACAGCTATGATATCATTATATTAAAATACCATTCTTGTCAAATCAGAATTTATATCTTCACTACAACTTCCTGAATACAAAATATGCAAATTCATACAGTCAACAGATGAAAAAAATATTTATCTTTGAAATGCAGAGTTCAAATATTTATCTTTGAAAATAAAAAAAAAGAAATGTAAGAGAAGGTATTCAAAGTCTTAGTAATTTTGCTGTTTGTGATTTGATTTTGCAACATACAAGTACCTTGGGTTAGAGATGGGTTTTTCACAAACAAACCTAGTGGCATTAGAATAAAGGTTTAAAGAACAAATTGTTACAGTTTAAGTTTCTAGCTCATTTTTTAGGGAATTGCTACTTATTTATGTATTTTAATTGTATGAATTCAAACACTTGAATTATAAATTAATGCAATGATAGAAGAGTCATTCTCTCTGAAATAGGTTTTGTTTTGGCTTGCTGTAAAAAAATTCATGTGCATAGAGCTGTATACGAGCTCTTGCAAAACAACAGCTGTTTCACTCATGGGCTTCTATATAAAATCCATGAGAAATGAAAGAGCTGTGACATTTGGGCAGAGTTCAGTCCAAATATATTTACATGACAAGGACTCTTACTTTCTGTTTCTGTTGACACCAACCATGCAGAGGCACAATTTAGTCACTTTCCCTAAAATAGAGCATTCATGTTTATAGAATACCACAGTCCATGTGTGGTCGGAGCATTTCCATGAACTGAAGCCACATGCCCTACAGCCTGCTGCTTCAATGACTGCCAATATTTTGCAATAAGAACGAAGTTCCAGGTGCATCCACATTACACTACTAATTCTATATCAACCAGAAGGAAAAAAATGCAAAAGTCTCCAAATTACCCTTCATAATTGCCACAACGATCACATTTATTCCCGAGTATCCAAGTTCACCTCAAGAGACCAATATACATTTAACATTTCTATCTTAGATAAATATACAAAAGTCTTTATTTGCTAACGAAAATAAGTCCAAAACAAGAAACTTAGCTTACTATAACATATGTAACTGAGCCAGAAATTCTGCTTTTTAAACTGTGAAACAAAACTTTTTAATACTGGTTGTGGAGTTAAAGCTATCATATTTTCTGGCCAAATATTAATGATTTTTTGTAAAGTAGTTAAAACATAACACAAAGTAGAAAACAAATTTAAAACATTTAACTTCAGGAAAATAAATGCCTATAGCTTGAAAATCAGATATTTAAAATATTGGAGATAGTAGATTTAAGGTCAGTTTTAGAAGAAAGCATCCACAACAGTCTGAATGTATTACAGCCGACGTACAATTTCCAAAGCATGTTCATGTTGGCTAATAAAATAAAATATTTTAACAATATTATTAAGAAGGTATAAGTACCTAATGGATTCAAAAGTAATATTCGGAGAGGCTAAGTTTATCTTCCATGGTTACAAAATTTTTACTCAAAGCCCTTTTCTCTTTTTTTTTTTTTTTTCTCACTTTGGTTTTTTGTCTATTGTTAGCCCTGCCTTTTCCAAAATTTCCCAGGCAAGATTCAAAAGCCAACTGCCTTAATTCATTCAAATATATGTCACCCCTGCCAATTTTCAAGAAAAGTAATTTCATTTTCTATACCTTTTTTCTCACATTCAGATGCTTGAAACATTTGTTAACTCCCATTTGATTCCTTTTAAGTCACAGGTTACTAAACTGCATGCAATTTACTTGTTAGGACTTAGAATTGGACAATTAAAATTTCTAATCCATAAACACTATTCATTTATTTATGTCTTCTTCAGTTTCTTTCATTAATGTTTTACAGTTTTCAGTGTACAGATCTTTCACCTCCTTGGTTAAATTTATTCCTAAGTATTTATTTTTTGTGACTATTGTAAATGGGATTGTTCTCTTGAATATTTTTTTCTAGAAAGCTCATTACTAGTGTACAGAAAAGCTACTTTTGAGTGTATATTGATTTTGTGTACTGCAACTTTACTGAACTTGTTTATCGGTTCTAACAGTTTTTAGGCTCTCCTATATATATAACACCATGTAATCTGCAAGTGGACAATTTACTGTTTCCTTTCTCATATGGATGACTTTTATTTCTTTTCTCCTGCCTAATTCCTATTCCTAATTCCTATCCTATATTACTTTCAGTAATACAGTGACTAGGAATGGTGAGAGAAGGCATCTTTGTTTTGTTTTGGATCTTTGAGAAAAACGTTTCAGTTTTTCTTACTATATATGGTGTTAGCTGTGGGTTTCTCATGTATAGGCTTTTTCGTGTTGAGGTACCTTTTTTTGTACCTAATCTGTTGAGAGTTTTTATCATAAAAGGATGCTGAATTTCATAAAATTCTTTTTCTGCCTCTAACAAGATGATCATACGATTTTTGCTTTTCGTTTTTTAATGGGGTATATTTACTGATTTGTGAATTCTGAACCATCCTCGCATCCCAGGAATAAATATGACTTGATCATGGTGAATGATCCTTTTAGTGTGTTTTTGAGTGTGTTTTGCTTGCGTATTGTTGAGGACTTATGCAACCATATTCATCAAGGATATTGGTCTGTAGTTTCAGCGATTTTTTGGTTTGTTTTTGTGATATCCTTATTTGGATTTGGTATCAGGGAAATGCTGGCCTCATAGAGTTTGGAAGTGTTCCCTCCCCTTTGATTATTTGGACGAGTCTGAAAAAATTGATATTAATTCTTTTTTAAATGTTTGGTAGAATTCAGCATTGACATCAGATCCTGGGCTTTTCTTTGATGGGAGACTTTTATTGTTGATTTAATCTCCTCACTCATTATTGGTGTGTTCAGATTTTTCATTTATTCATAATTCAGTCTTTGTAATATGTATGTGTCTGGGAATGTATTCATTTTTCCTAGGTTATCTAATTTTTGTTATATAATTGTTCATAATAGTCTCTTATAATCACTCTATCTTTGTGGTGCCAGTTGTGATGCCCTCCTCTATCCATTCTAATTTTTTATTTGAGTCTTCTCTTGGTTAGTCTAGCTAAAAGTTTGTTAATTTTGTTTACCTTTTTAATAAAATCAAGTCTTAGTTTTGTTAATCTTTCATATTGTTTTTCTAATCTCTATTTCATTTATTTCTGTTCTGATCTTCATTATTTATTTTCTTCTGCCAATACTGGACTTAATTTTTTCTTTTTCTGTTTCCTCGAGGTATAACATTAAGTTATTTGCAATTCTCCTTCTTTTTTGAAGTAGATATTTATTGTTATAAACTTTACTTTTAGAATTGCCTTGGCTGAATCCTGTAAGTTTTGTTTTATTGTGTTTCCTTATTTGTTTGTCTAAAGATATTTTTAAATTTTCTATTTAATTTCTTTATTCACTCATTGATTATTCAGGAACATATTTTTATTTCCATGTATTTGTGTATTTTCCAAAATTCCTCCTGCTATTGATTTCTAGTTTTATGCTATTATAGTCAGAAGAGGCATTTAATATGATTATAACCTTCTTACATTTGCTAAGACTTGTATTTTGGCCTAACATATGATCTAGCCTGGAGAATGTTCCATGTGCACTTGAGAAGAATGTATATTCTCTTGCTGTAGAATGGAATGTTCTCTATGTGTGTTAGTTCTATTTGGTTTAAAGTGTTTAACTCCAATATTTCCTTATTAATTTTCTACCTGGATGATTTGTCCAATATAGAAGGTGGTGTACTGAGGTCCCCTACTATTACTATATTGCAATTTACCTCTCCTTTTAGAATCTTTAATATTTGCTTTAGGTATTTAGAAGCTTCACAGTTGAATGTATATATATATTTACAATTGTTTTATTATCATGATGAATTGATCTTTTTAACATTATATAATGACTGTCTGTCCCCTTGCATAGCTTTTTTTTTTTTTAATTTAAAGCTTATTTTCCATGATATAAGTATCTGTCATCCCTGTTCTTTTTTGGTGTCCATTTGCATGGAGTTTTTTTTTTTCCCATACCTCCAATCAAGGGCTGAAATATTTTTCCATTTCCTTACTTTCAGTCAATGTATGTCCTTAAAACTGGAGGGCAGCACTTGTACATAGCATGTATTTGTTGGGTCTTGTTTTTTCATTCATACATTCATTAGCTTTATGTCTTTTTATTGTATTATTTAACCCATTTAAATTCAAGGTAGTTGTTGATACATAAGAATTTACCACTGCTATTTTGTAAATTGTCTTCTGTTTTATTACATAATTTGTTTCTTTTTTATCTCTTGCTGACTTCTTTATGGTTTGGTGGTTTTCTGTAGTTGTATGTTTTGAATATTTTTCATTTTTGTTTTATGTATCTTATGTAGATTTTTGCTTTTTTATTACCATAATTATTACAAAGAACATCTTAAAGTTATTATCAGTCTATTTCAAGCTGATAACAACTTAACCTTGATTATATACGACAACCTTATACTTTTACCGCCTCCTCATTTTATGTTTTTGATGTGTAAATTTACATAATTTTATAGTAAGCATCCCTTGATTATATTAGCAATAGTTGTTAATAATGTTGTTATTTCACCCTCATACTAGGTCTAAAAATACTTTACAGTCCTAGATTGTGCTGAATAATTCTTGGTATTACTTTTTTCTTTTGAGTTTTTTGCATTCTTAAGTTTTATGTTATTAATTAGTGGCCTTTTTTTCAGGTAAGGAACTCTCATTAGCCCTTCCTGTAAGGGAGACCTAGTGGTAATGAGCTCCCTTAGTTTTTATTTCTCTTTGTTTACTTTCTCAAAGTTTTCATTTCTATCTCAATTCTGAAAGACAACTTTGTGGGTAGAGTGCAATTCGCTGGAAATTTTCTTTTTTCTTCAGCACTTCGAAGATATCATCCCACTCTCCACTGACCTATAGGGATTTGTTAAGAAATCTGATGATGGTCATGTTGAGATTCCTTCACGTGTGAAGTATTTATCTGTTGCTGTACTCACAATTTTTTAATCCTTGATTTTTGATAGTTTGATTATATGTTGTGATGAACTAGTCTTTGGGTTGAATTTGAATGAAGATCTATGGTCTTCCTATACCTGGATGTTGGCCTATTTCCTCAGATTAGGATATTTTTCATCCACCATTAATTTTTAAAATATGCTTCATGGCCTATATTCTTCTCTTCTCTTCCTTTAATTCCTGTCTTGCATAGTTTATTTCTCTTGAAGGTGTCCCATAATTCCTGTAAGCTTTCTTTATTCTTTTTCATTCTTTTTTTTCTTTTTGCTACTCTGATAAAGTAATTTAAAATGTTCTGTCTTCATGATCATTAATTCTTTCTTCAGCTTGATCAAGCTGGCTATTAAAGCATTTTTCTGCATTTTAAATTCAGTCTTTATGTTTTTCATCTCTACAGTTCCTATTTCTTTATTGTTTCTATTTCTTTTTTCAACCTGCTTGTTTCTGTTCATGTGCCATTTTCCAATTTTTATTTAAATAATTATTTTTCTACTCTTGGAGTTTATTAAAACTCTTAAGAGAATTATTTTAATATTTTTTATCATCTTATGGATTTCTCTTTCATTGGAATCTATTGTTGGAGCTCTGTTAGTTCTTTTGATGGTGGCGTTATTTCCTTAGTCTTTGTAATCCTTGTGTCCTTGTGTTCTCGTTTGCAAATTTCTGAAGACAACCTCTTTCCTTGTTTTGAAAGATATTCTTTGGCAGGGATAGACCTCCACTATTTATTCTAATGTATGATTCCAGATGTGCTAGCTAGCAGAGACCATGGGCAGGCAGAGCTTGCTTTTAGTTTTCCTGGCTGGCTTACTACCATTGCTCTAAATTTGTGTTGGTTAGGTTCTGCTCTTTGGCAAGACCACTGGTTCAGCCCCACAATTAGATTGAGTTGCTGGATGCACACTGCAACTGTGATCTGACTAGGTCACAGTGTTTACTTCTTGTTCAGAAGGTACCACTATTTGAGTTCAGCAATTGGATAGAGTTGCAGGAGGGGCCTCATGGTTAAGTAGATCAAGATGGATGCACTAACTGTTATACTCAATAGAAATGCATGGTTGAAATTTCTCTTCCTGAGTGGAGTTTGGGGGTGGCTTTGAGGTTGCAGCAAGTGCTGGTTGAACTCCTAGGAGTGGCAGAAGTAATGCTTGCTTGTTGTCATAATTTAATCAGTGGTCGTGTTTCTCCCTGTGTGGGCCCCTGGGCCTGAAATATGTCTATCTTGGTGTTCTAGCCAGGCAGCATGCATCAGCTCTTCTGTAGGTGACAATCTCGGCTTTGTGGGTGGGCTATGTGATCACAAATGATAGCTCTGATTTAGCACCACTGCAGGCAAGTAAGTTGAGGTTTCACTAAAGTTTGCATGGTGATCTTTGTGGGTTCCACTTTTTTGCTTCATTTTTATCTGGCCCCTGCAATCTTTCCATTCACTTCCTCATATGTTTTTCATTCCCTGTTAGGTGACAGTGCATTGAGCTCCCTGTGAAGTATCTCAGAATGATAGGGAAGCTGGGTGTCCACCTTCCCAGTTCTCTTTTTCCACTGTGGGAACCATGGGCCCTAGGGATTCATTCCTCTCTGTGGCACTTTGCCAACTTGAGGGAGGGAGTGGTGCAATGCAGCTGAAGTGAGACTGTTTCTCTTTTGCAAATTTTTATTCAATCCAGTGAAACATGCAGGTCTCTCAGGCTCATTCCCATCTTTGAGGTTTAAACTTGATATTTTTGTCTGTGAATAATTTCAAGTTGATCTTTTATGTCAGAGAGAGTGAGCCCTGGTACCTCCTATTCTGCCATCTTGCTGATGTCACACGAAGAAGCCAAGTTTTATAAAACATTTTCATAAGCTAGAATGATGCTAAGTAGTTTACATGTACTACACATTGAATACTCATATGGTCCATTTTTCAGATAAGAAAACTCAGGCAGAAGGTAAAATATTACTGACCCATACCACATAGCAGGAACAGCCAGAATTTCAGTTCAGGTTCAAATGACTCCATCACTTAGTTACATGCATCATCCACACTCAAGATTAATCGCAAACCTTGTGCTCAATAGCCTTCCTCTTGTACCTTCTGCCTATTAACCACTTGCTATCAAGGAGTTTGTGGAACTATAATTTCTGTGGTCTTCATTATGTGAACATTTTATATCCTTTATGGTTTAGAAAAGTGTGACATTCAGAAATTATTTCAAAATTGCATCTCCTTCCTTTAGCACACCCTTTTGAAAAGCATCATAAGCCAATTTGTATGATGAGAATTAGCATAGTCACTTCATTTAAATCAAAAATTAAATTTAAGTAATTAACAATTATAGTTTGTCTTCTTATTTCATAAAGAAATTTCACAGCATACACATTATACACCATATTTCTCAAAAATTTTGACAGTTGTAAAGACAAGCAATCATTAAACTATGGTTGGTAATCTTTCTCTAAAAATTAATAAGTAATGAAACTAAAATATATTTACTATTGTTTGAATCACATGCTAATAAAACTTACTAACTTCTGAATAATGAGTGCACTAGTTAAAGTCATATAGAAAAGTAAAGTTATTGACCTTAATTACTATCATCTTACTATAAAATATAGCTCTAAAGACATGAAAGCAGCATTTCTTAACATATTCATCCCACTCCAATATTGTCATTATTTTCAGCAAACACAAAACTGAGTTTGCAGGTCCTTAAAGTAAAGCAGGTAAAGGTGACTTCAACTTGTTTATGCAGTCTAAAACACACAGAGCCATCTATCCATAGACAGGAATAGTTCAAATTACAAACAATAAAACATGTAAACACTGACATTTGTATCAATAGCTTTTCTTTTTCTTCTTTCTTTCTTTCCAATTTTTACCCTTCTATCTTTCTTTTTATGGTATTTAACTAGAAATGAAGAGTGCAGAGTTTATACAACTGATACTGATAGGAACAGGAGACGGGAATACTGGGTAGAAGAGGGCGGTTCCCTGGCAAAGGTCCCACCCTCAAGCCTGGATACCCATGGCCCAAAATGAGAAAAAGAATTCCTGTTTTCACACCTCAAAAGTTGCCTTTTGTCCTGCCACGCCCCTATCCTGAACTCATATAAATCCCAAACCCCAAGCTCGCCAGCAGGCGAGGAGATGAGGAGACAAGCAGATGGAAAGCAGAACAACACGGCAGAGAAAGAGAGAAAAGGGACGTCTGGGTGTGTCTATTGCCGGCTGCTGTCTATTGGTAATTTTTTTTTTTTTTTTTTTTTTGAGACAGAGCCTTGCTCTGTCACCAGGCTGGAGTGCAGTGGCGCGATCTCAGCTCACTGCAACCTCCGCCTACCAGGTTCAAGCAATTCTTCTGCCTCAGCCTCCCGAGTAGCTGGGACTTACAGGCACGCGCCACCATGCCTGGCTAATTTTTTTGTATTTTCAGTAGAGATGGGGTTTCACCATGCTGGCCAGGCTGGTTTCGAACTCCTGACCTCGTGATCCGCCCACCTCAGCCTCCCAAAGTGCTGGGATTACAGGCATGAGCCACCGCACCCGGCCGGTAAATATTTTTGGATGTATTTAAAAAATTGGTCCTAGGCTGGGCTCAGTGGCTTATGCCTGTAATCCCAACACTTTGGGAGGCCGTGGGGGTTGGATTACTTGAAGCCTACGGTTAAAGAATAGCCTTTAGTGAGACCCATCTCTACAATAAATAATAATAAGTCTGACATGGTGGTGCCTGCCTACAATCCTGGCCACTCAGGAAACTGAAGTGGGAGGATCGCTTGAACCCAAAAGTTCCAAGCTGCAGTTGAACTATGATTCTGCCACTGCACTGCAGCCTGGGCAACAGGACAAGACACAGTCTCAAAAAAAATACATAGAAATAAAAATAAAAATGTTCCTAACAAGAAAGTGATTGGATGCCATAAGTATATGTATAACTATTCCCTTTTGTTTTTACCCTCTGAATTTCAGATAGAATCTTTCCAACAGCATTAAATACATTCAATTATCTTCTATTCAAAATAACAAATCCCTCCTTGATTCCAGGTTTCCCCTCCAGAATTCTATTACACTTCACTGCCCAACTCTTCTGTTTCTTTAATTTTTACTGAGACTGCTGTCATTAAAACCAATATACGGGGGAGGAGAATCGCAAAACTTTTTGATGTTGTTGATTTTTCCCGCTTTTAGTAGGTTTTGCAATGTACATATGGCATGTAAATAAATATATACTTAGTTACATCCAAACTCTTTACAGTGTATTTTTCTAAGATATCATTTTTGTTTTTTGTAAGTTTTTTTCACTAGTTGGAATTTCATTTTGTTAACCTTGTATCTCCTGCCCTCTTATCTTTTATTTCAAATAAAAGAGAAAATTAATTATTCATAATAGTTGGCATTGTCTGAACAATTATCTCTCCTTTTCTTTTTTTTTCCTTCCTTAACATTTATTAAAAGCTTTCTATGAACTACGTGTTGAGGATGCTGAGTAAAATCACCTACCATCAAGTAGTGTATTACTTGGTTAAGAAAACCATGTTAAAATTAAAATTGTAAGCTGGAGTAAGATTATTTTTACAGAAAGATTTTTCTGATAACTTTGTAGAGAAGAGAGACAAAACTGGACTCAGGGAGGCTAGTTCAGAGACTGTTGAAATTATTTAGGAAAATATAATGCAGGAGGGTTGAAAAATGGAATATAAAAGAAGTTAGAATGGAAAGAAAAAAAGAAAGATGAACATGGACAGCACTAATAATGACATCTGAAGTGGGCAGAAGAAAAATCAACCTAAGATAGATACTTGCATTTATTAGAGATGTAAGAGGGAAAACATGACCAAGAAGTGTCCTGGAAACTAAGACAGAGAAGTGTCCTGGAAGCTAATAGAATGCAGAAAAATATCAACAGAAGCAAGAGGTACAGTGATAGGGTAGGATAGGTAATGCAAAACAAGTGCCAAAATATTCTGTTCAATCAGATAATTAAAACTTATTGTTTACTTTTTTAACAAATAGTTCTGTGGTTATTGGTAGTTTAAGCCGATTACAGTATTTTGAAAAGTAAATGGAAGGTGAGAAAATGAAGACAACATACTATGCGCCAGCAGATAACCCAGCAGAGAAGCTGTATTAATCTTTCTTCCTTCAAAAAGAAGATAAAAAAATCAGCTGTTAACAGAGGTTACTTTAAAGATCAGTAAATGTTAATTACTTCATATCATCAAGCAAATATTGAATCACTGCCATTCACTCAAAACTTCTTTATTTAGGTTCTATGATATGTCCTGTTCTGTTCTAGTTGCTGGGATCAACATTCCAAGAGCAATGAACCCTACAAAGAAGGTAGTGTTCTCACTTTCATTAGAATGAATAAGGATACAAGTTAGTGTACAATATAATTTCAGAAACTGATGAGTGCTGTGGGGGAAAATGTGCTAGAACTTGACTGGGGAGTAGGTGAATAGTTCAGTTTGGTGATCTCTGTAGGGCTTTTTGAGGAAATGAAATGTAAGCTGAGGCCTGAATGAGCAGGAAGAAGTTATGTAAATGTCATATGCAGGCATTCTAGGCAAAGTAAATAGCAAATAAAGAGGCAAATTGGTGTGTTTGAGGAACAAATGTAAGTCATTTTGAAAGGAGTAGGATCTGGATTTTCAGAGATGCACAGACATCCCTCTTACTGCCACTTCTTTCCTTAGTCTAATTTTACCAATACTCATTCAGCAAGCAAATGTCAACACCAAGAGTTATGCACACATCAGCTAAGGCAATAACAGTTTTTATTACTTGCTCACCTACTTATTAGTTTAATGACAGAAAATATGTTAACACAGTAGTATAAACACGTCTCCTTATTTCACTAAAATGTCTCTCTCACTTGACTCAGTCACTGAAATGGAAACCATTGTCCAATACTAAGGCCATCCAGTCCCCCAAGTACTGTGCAAGAATTTCTGACCCTCTGAAGTTATAGAATCCTAAAAGGAAATGTTTCCCTGTTGCTTCTAGGAGTTTGGGTACTTATCTGGGCCAAGCGGGTTTTTTAAGCAGGGTGCGCCAGGTTGCCTTTAGCCCAACTACCTTTCTTCTGAAAGACACTGCCTCTTTTTTGTATAAATTTAAGATCGTTGTGAAAAATTTCAAGAGTATTTGTAATATTTCTATGCTCCAAGTGTGAAGCCTCCAGCTCTGTTCTTTGTTTTCAAGATTGCTTTGGCCATTCAGAGTCCACTGTGGTTTCATATAGATTTTCAGATTTTTTTTTTCCTATTTCTATAACAAATGCCATAGGAATTTTCATAGGAATTCTACTACATTTGTAGATCACTTTGGGTAGTATGAACATTTTAACAATATTGATTCTTCCAATTCATGAGCATCTTATATTACTATATTTATCTGTGTCATTAATTTCACACATCAATGTTTTACACTTTTCAATATACACGTATTTTACCTTTTTAATTTTATTCCTAAGCACAGGCGTATTTTATCACATTTTTGCTATCATGTATTGGGTTGTTTTCTTAATTTCTTTTTGAAATAGCTCATTGTTTATGAAAATATCATTCCTTTTTGCATTTTGACTTTGTATCACACAACTTTACTGAATTTGTTTATTAATTCTATCAGGATTTTTTTGTCAGGGTTTCATAAATATTTATCTCTGCAGATTATATAATATATATAGGAATGAATATATATAAGCTACAAACCAATTACATACATGTATATGTTTATAATCTGCAAACAGATAATTTTATATCTGTCTCTCTGATTTGAATGTTTTTCATTTATTTTAATTGCCTAATTCCACTGACTAGGACTTCCAGTACTTTATTGAATAGATGTGGTGAAAATGGGCATTTTTGATTTGTGCTGAATCTTAGGGAGAAAATTTTCATTTTTTCCACTTATTATCATTTTGACTGTGGGCTTCTTCTATCTGACCATTATTCTGTTGAGTTAAATTCCTTCTATACTTATTTGTTGAAGATTTTAACATAAATTGATGTTGAACTTTGTCGGGTGTTTTTTCTGCATATACTGAAATGATCATGTATTTTCTTTTATTTTTTTCAGTGTGATGTATTACATTGATTGATATGTGTATGTTGAACCATATTTGCACCCCAGGAAAAAATACCACTTAAGCATGGTCTATGACTCTTTTAATGTGCTTTTGAATTTGGTTTTCTAATATTTGATTCAGGAATTTTTTATTTGTGTTCATCAGATACCTTAGCCTGTCATTTACTTTCTTTATAGTATCTGGTCTTGAAATCAAGGTAATGATGGGACCATAAAATGAGTTTGAAAGTGTTTCTTCTTTTATTTTTCAGAAGATTTTAAGAAGCGTTGATTTTGATCTTATTTTGAATATTTGGTAGAATTGACCTGTGAAGCCTTTTATTGGTTTGAAAGTTATTGAACACTAATTCAATCTTTTCATTTGTTATTGGTATTTTAGGCTTTCTTTTACTTCATAATTGAGTATTGGTAGGTTATATGTCCTATCAATTTATTTCTTGTTTCTAGATTATTCAATACATAGGCATATAGTTGTTAATAATAATCCGTTATGATCCTTTTGATTTCTGAGTCAACCATTGCAATGTATCTTTTTTCATTTCTGTATTTATTTGACTCTTCTTTTTCTTAGTCTACCTAAAAGTCTGTTGATGTTGTTTATCTTTTCAAAAAGCCAACTTTTAGCCATGCTTATTTTTCTCTATTTTTTTTTAGTTCTGTCTGATTTCTTTCTTTTCCAGTCTACATTATTTCCTTATTACTGCTAACTTTGGCCTTAGAATTTATCTTTTTTTTCTAGCTCTTTGAGTTATAAAATTAGGTTGCTTGAGATTTCTTTCCTTTTTAATGTATTTATTTATTACAATAAACTTCCTTCTTGGTAATATTTTCTCTGCATCTTATATGTGGTGGATTTACTTTTCAATTACAGTTGTCTCAAGATACAGTTATAATTTTTTTGATTTCTTTATTGACGTAATGGTTGTTTAAGATTGTGTTACGTAGTTTTCACGTATCTGTTTTTTTTCCTGTTTTCTTGGTGTTATTGATGCCTAATTTCATTTTATTGTGATGAAGAAAAAATTGGAATAATTTAATCATATTGAATATGTTAAAAATTGTTTTATGATCTAACACGTGATCTATTGTGGAGAATGCTGTGTATGCATTTGAGAAGCCATGTATACTTACGTTGTCGAGTAGAAAGTTCTATATGTGTCTCTAGGCTATTTGGTGTATAGTACTATTCAAGTCACCTATTTCTGTTATTGATTTTCTTCCCGGATACTGAATCAGTTATTGTAAGTAGGATCCTGAAGTCACCTGCTATCCTTGTATTGCTGTCAGTTTCTCCTCTCAGATCTGCCAAAAGTTGCTTTATATATTTAGGTATTCTAATGATGGGCATGTATATATTTATATTTTTTATATCTTTCTATTGAATTTACTGGTGTTTGCATTATATAATGACCTTCTTTATCACTAGACACAGTTTTTGACTTAAAATTTATTTTGGCTATTTTAGGTGAGCCACCCATGCTTTTTTTTGGTTACCGTTTGCATGAAATATTTATTTCCATCTCTTTATTTCATTCTACATGTCTCCTTAAATCTAAAGTGAGTTTCTTGTAGAACATATCATTAGATTTTCTTTCTATTTTAAATTTTGAAATAGCTCTGTTCAAGTAATCTATGCCTTTTAATTGAGGAGTTTAATCCATTTGCTTTTAAGGTAATTATTTACAGGTCAAGACTTATTATTGCCATTTGTCAGTTGTTTTATGTTTTCCAGTTTGTTGTCCCTCTTTCTTTTTTGTTGTGTTCCCTTATTCTTTGATGATTTTTGTAGTAATTTGTTTTAATGATATCTCACTTATCTCTGCTGTATTTATTATAAGCTTTTCTTGTTAATTTACACAAAGCATTCATAAAATACCTTACAGTCATAAGTATGTATTTTAAGTTAATAAGAGCTCAGCTTCATTAACATACACGAAGTCTACATTTTACTCCTCCCAATATTCTTTGTGTTCTTATAGTCAGTTTTTTCTCTTTATACTGTGTATTCACTGACAAATTTTTATCTTAATGTTTATGTTAGAATATAAAGTAAATTATGCACTCCATTTCAATTTTTCATTATTCTGCACCTATGTACATATAGTCAGTTTGACTCTTTCATGTGCTTTTGCATTGCTGTTAACCATGTGTTTCTTTGTTTCTTTCTTTCCTTTCTTTTTCCTTCCTTCCTTCCTCCCTCCCTCCTGTGTTTCTTCCTTTCTCTTTTTTCTTTCTCTTTCTTTCCTTTCTTTCTTCTTTCTGTGTTTCTCTTTCTCTCTTTCTTTCTCTGTCTCTCTCTCTTTCTTTCTTTCTTTCTCTTTCTTTCTTCTTTCAACTTTTATTTTAGGTTTGGGGGTACATATGAAGGTTTGCTACATAGGTAAATTCATGCTACCAGGGTTTGTGGTACAGATTATTTCATCACCCAGCAATTAAGTCCAGTACTCAATAGCTTATCTTTCCTGCTCGTCTCCCTCCTCCCTCCTTCCACCCTCAAGTAGACCCCAGTGTTTATTCCTTTGTGTTTATAAGTTTTCTTCATTTAGCTGCCACTTATAATTGAGAACATTCAGAATTTGGTTTTCTGTTTCTGTGTTAGTCTGCTGAAGATAATAGCCTCCAGTTTGATTCATCTTACTGCAAAAGACATTCTTTTTTATGACTGCATAGTATTCCATGGTATATATATATATATATATATACCACATTTCTCTTTATCCAATTTGTCATTGATAGGCATTTAGGTTGATTCCATGAATTGCTATGGTGAATAGTGCTACACTGAATATTCAGGTGCATGTGTCTTTATGGAAGAATGATTTATATTTCTCTGGATATACAACCAGTAATGGATTGCTGGATCAAATGGTAGTTCTGCCTTAACTCTTTGAGGAATCATCACACTGATTTTCACAATGGTTGAAATAATTCACACTCTCAACAAGAGTGTATAAATGTTCCTTTTTCTCCACAACCTCACCAGTATCTGTTTTGTTTTGTTTTTTTGACTTTTTAGTAATAGCCATTCTGAGTGGTGTGAGATGGTATCTAATTGTGTTTTTGATTTACATTTTCCTAATAATCAGATCAATGATGTTTAGTTTTTTTTCATATGCTTGTTGGGCACACATATGTCTTCTTTTGAAGGTGTTTGTTCATGTTCTTTGCCCACTTTTTAATTAAATTGTTTTTCTCTTGTAAATGTGTTTAAGTTTCTTACAGATGATAAATATTAGACCTTTGTCAGATGCATAGTTTGCAGCTATTTTCTCCAATTCTGTAAGTTGTCTGGTTACTTTGTTTGCTGTGCAAAAGCCCTTTTGTTTAATTAGATCCCACTTGTCAATTTTTGTTCTTCTTGTGATTGCTTTTGGTGTCTTGTCATAATCTCTTTGCCTATTCGTTTGTCCAGGATGGTATTGGCTGGTTTGTCTTCTAGGATTTTTATAATTTTGGATTTGACTTTTAGGTCTTTAATCCATGTTGATTTTTTTACGTGGTGTAAGGAAGGGTCTTCTGCATATGGCTAACCAGTTTTCCCAGCACCATTTATTGAATAGGGACTCTTTTCCCCATTTCTTTTTTTTTTGTTTTGCTTTATTTTGTTTTTTAGCTTTCTCAAAGATCAGGCAGTCATAGGTGTGTGGCCTTATTTTGGGGCTCTCTATTCTGTTCCATTGGTCTATGTGCCTGTTTTGGTATTGGTACCATGCTGTTTTGGTTAGTGTAACACTGTAGTATAAAGTCAGGTAATGTAATGCCTTCAGCTTTGTCCTTTCTGCTTAGGATTGCCTTGGCTATTCAGCCTCATTTTTGGGTTACATATGAATTTTAAAATATTTTTTTCTAGTTTTCTGAGGAATGTCATTGGTAATTTAATGGTAATAGCATTGAATTTGTAAATTGTTGTGGGCAGTATGGCCATTTAAATGATATTGATTCTTCCTATCCATAAGCATGGGATGTTTTTCCATTTGTTTGTGTCTTCTCTGATTATTTTGAGCAGTGTTTTGTAATTCTCATTGTAGAGCTCTTTCACCTCCTTGGTTAGCTGCATTCCTAGGTATTTTTTTCTTTTTCTGGAAATGGGATTGCCTTGCTGATTTGGCTCTCAGCTTGGCTGTTGTTGGTATATGGAAATGCTAGTGACTTTTGCACTTTGATATTGTATCCTGAAACTGCTGAAGTTGTTTATCAGCTGAAGGAACATTTGAATCAAGATGATGGGGTTTTCTAAATATAGAGTTATATCATCTGCAAACAGAGATAGTTTGACTTCCTCTCTTCCTATCTGGATGCCTTTATTTCTTTATCTTGCCTGATTGCTCTGGCTAGGACTTCAAATTGTTCTGGCTATGTTGAATAAGAGTGGTGAGGCCAGGCGTGGTGGCTCACGCCTGTAATTCCAACACTTTGGGAGGCTGAGGCAGGCGGGTCACGAGGTCAGGAGATCGAGACCATCCTGGCTAACACGGTGAAACCCAGTCTCTACTAAAAATACAAAAAATTAGCCAGGCGAGGTGGGGGGCACCTGTAGTCCCAGCTGCTCGGGAGGCTGAGGCAGGAGAATGGCTTGAACCTGGGAGGCGGAGCCTGCAGTGAGCAGAGATCGCGCCACTGCACTCCAGCCTGGGCGACAGGGAGACTCCGTCTCAAAAAAAAAAAAAGGGGGGTGAGAGAGGGCATCCTTGTCTTGTGTTGGTTTTCAAGTAGAAGGCTTCGAGCTTTTGTACATTCAATATAATGCTGGCTGTGGGTTTGTCATACATGGCTCTTATTATTTTGAGTTATGTTCTTTCAATACCTAGTTTATTAAGAGAATTAGCATGAAAGGGTGTTGAATTTTATTGAAAGCCTTTTCTTTGTCTATCTTGTAAGGCAGGTCTATTGGTGATGAATTTTCTCAGTTTTGGTTCTTCTAGGAAAGATTTTGTCTATTTTTAAAGGACAATTTTTATCAGGTATAGTATTATTGGTTGAAAGGTTTTTTTCTTATAGTATTTTGAATATGTCATATCACAATTTTTTGTTTTTTGACAGAGTTTCACTCTTGTCACCCAGGCTGGAGTGCAATGGCATGATCTTGGCTCACTGCAACCTCTGCCTCCCAGGTTCAAGAGAGTCTCCTGTCTCAGCCTCCGGAGTAGCTGGGATTACAGGCATGCACCACCATGCCCAGCTAATTTTTGTATTTTTAGTACAGATGTGTTTTTGCCATGTTGTCCAGGATGGTCTTGAACTCCTGACCTCAGGTGATCCACCTGCCTCGGCCTCCCAAAGTGTTGGGATTACAGGCGTGAGCCACCACCTATTTCCTCACCTGATAGTATTTTCTGGGAAACTCACTGATCATATTAGGAGGATTTCAATACATGTGATGTGTAGTTTTCTCTTCCTGCTTTTAAAATCCTTTGTCCTAGATTTTTGAAAATGTGATTATATAATGTCTCAGCATAGCGTTCTTTGTATTGATTCTATTTGTGATCCTTTGAGTTCTTGAATCTGTATGTTTATAATTCTTTCAAGATTTGTGAATTTTTTAGCTATTGTGTTTTTACATAAGATTTCTGCATTTTTCTATGTCTCTTATTCTTGGACTTCTATAATGTGGATATTGGTTTGTTTGATTGTGTCCAATAAAACGCATGAAGTTTCTTTATTCTTTGTTTGATTGTGTCCAATAAAACCCATAGGCATTTTTTATTCTTTAACATTCTTTTTCTCCTCTTACTGAATAATTTCAAATGACTGTCTCACAACTCACAGATTCTTCTGCTTCATTGAGTCTGCTGTTGAAACTCTCTATTGTTTTCTTTTAATTAATTGTATTTTTCAATTATATAACTTTTGCTCATTTTTTATAATTCCTATTTCTTCATTGAATTTTGTTTTGTTAATATATTGTTTTCCTTATTTTTGCTGTTGTCTGTGTTCTGTTGTCATTTGCTGAGAATTTTATAAAACAATAATTATTTTAGATTACTTTCCAGGCAATTCATAGATCTCCATTTCTTTGGGATTGGTTCATGGCAATTTATTGTATTCCATGGGTGGTGCTATGTTTTCTTGACTTTTCATATTGCCTGTATCCTTGCATTGATATCCATGAATTTATGTAATCATCTATTTCACATTTTAGAAATGTTTACTTTGGCGGAGAAAGATCTTCACCTATATTATTAATTCAAGTGTTGTTATTTGGGTGGTGTGAAATTCTTCTGGCTTTATTGGGGAGGGGCACAGCAGCATGGATTCCAGGCAGTCCCATCAGCTAGGGTCAGTATTGGCAAAAACTGCAAGGATAGTCAGTGGTGAAAGCTCTGAATGTCCTCTGAAGCAGCAAAGACTGCTGGAGTCCTTGGTGGAAAATGGTCTCTTTTTCTCCACTAGAGGAGATCTCTGCCAAGGATATCCCTCTTGGTGCCAACATGTGCCATGCTGGTGGATGGACTGACACAGATAGAGTGCTTCTAATGCTTCGCTATGTAGTCATCTTTCATTTTTGTGATCCATTTTGTTGCTGCAGCTTAATTATACTTTGCATTTCTTAGATTTATTTCTGTTAATAAGTTGTTATTAAATTGTTGTTTTGTGAAAGAATAAAGGCTGGGATCTTCTAGTCTGCCATCTTGCTGATGTTACTCCCTGTGTGTCTCTTCCCAGCTCTATATTCAATGACATCACTTTGATAGGTTGAAATAATCCACGATGCAATATTGACACCCATGAATTTCAAAACACTACAAATCAACACTCCATACCTCCATTCCTTCGCTGTAAGCCAGTTGTGAGTAACCATTTACCTGAGCATCACTGCCCATATTTTCCTGATTGTTCCTTCTCAATTTCTTTTTCATCTTCATCTTTTTCTACCAGATCTCTCAATTAATTTATACAACTCTGGCTTTGCCCTCTTTCCTAGTTCTGTTTTTATATTAGAACCTCAATCTGATGCCATGACTTTATATAAAATTTATAAGCTGAAGAAAGCCAAATTTAAATAGATAGATATAGAGATATATTTATATCAACAAACAGATATATAAGTATATAGATAAGAGATAATACAGACATATATTTCCAACTCAACTTTCTCAAGCATAATATCTAGCAGCTTGGGAAATTAGTGTTAGATGCATTATAGCATCCACTTCAGTGTTCCCTGGATATGCTAGGTTTCTTACCATATCTAGGCCCTCAAATTTGCTTTTTATTTTTATTATTTTTTTAAATTTAGAAGCAGTGTTTCATTCTGTTACCTAGGCTGGAGTGACGTGGCATGATCATAGCTTACTGCAGCCTCGAACTCCTAAGCTCCAATGATCCTACTGCCTCAGCCTCCCAAGTAACTGAGACTATAGGTATGTGCCACCGTACCTGGATAATTTTTTTTATTTGTAGATATCAGGTCTTACGATATTGCCTAGACTTGTCTCAAACTTCTGGCCTCAAGTAATCTTGCTGTCTCCACCTCCCGAACTGTGGGGAATGCAAGTATGAGCCACCACACCTAGCTGTTTTTTACTTTTTACTTTTTATAAAAGTTTTTCTATAGATCTCTATATAGTTAATTTCTTCGCATCTTAAATATATTTCATAAAAGATGTAGTGCATTTCTTTACCTTCCTAAGAGCCAGCTCCTCTTCATCCTCTTCATTTTTGTGATATGTTCGTTAAATATGATTATAATTAGCTTTATGTTAATTTTTTGATGATTTCTTACTATGAAATATAGAAACTTTATGGCTTATAGAAACTTTATAACTTGTTTACTATATCATCCCAATATCTAGATGAGTCCCTGGAAATGTTAAGAACTCATAACAATGTATTGTGCAACTAATATATTGCACCACTATGCCAGCATTTGCTTAATAATTCTATTGCTTCACAGTATAGGAATAAATGTCTTTATTATATTTGGAAGAGAAAATTAAGTGCATTGTTATTGAACTGTGTACCACAGTAACAGCTGTGACATCATCAGGGCAATTTTAAACAATATTTCAATAATAATAGTGGGTGTTACTACTCTAGATTTCTTCAATTCATATATCAATTATTCAGCAAAATATCAATTATGCCTATGAAAAATTATATACTATGATTTTACAGAAAGAAAAAAGGTTCCTAGTAAGTACAGACCTCATCTCAAAGATTATGTTCTTTCATTCCTTTGATTTCTGATAAAATTTATGTGTTTAACCGTTGAACTGGATTCCTGAGAGAAAGTTAGAATTTATTTGATAAAATTTATGAAACATTTTTTCACAATTTCATAGCCTTTCTTTGCCAGTTAGCTATATACTTTACATGAGGTAATGGGAATTGTTTCAGAGTGTTGGAGAATACTTTAATCATGTAATGGTTATAGATTTCTACTAACAGAAATACAGTTAGTGTTTGAATAGCCGGATATTTTCTAACTGCTATAATTGCCTTGAGACTAGCATAGCTTGAAGTAGTTATCAGCCATTCAAATTGTTTCATTTGTTTTTGCCATGCTCCATTTGGTATTGTGCTACAGGTTACACATATTCAACTTGTAAATATGCCATTTATGTCTTCAAGAAAAAAAACTGACCTCTTATGAAGGTTACCTCCAGGGAAGGAGAAAGAACTAGGGCACAACACATTCATAAACATGTAGCCTCTACAGTACTATAGCAATTATATGACTATCTGAATATATTATTTTTTCATTATAGCAGGGGAACCTTCATTTGCTACAAACAAAAGAAAGAAAAGACCTTGGTATTCCATATTGCCACATATATGAAATGTCTTAGTAGCTAGGTATTAAGACAGAATGCTTTTCAACTGAAAGATAAAATATGGAATGAACAAGAGTATTATACAAGTGTTCAATTCCTCATTCAATATATTCAGTGTAGGATGGACCTATTGACAAAATACTAAATTTTAAAGTTTTAGTATTTGTATATTAAGTATTACACAGGTGTTCAATTCCTCATTCAATATATTCAGTGTAGGATGGACCTATTTACAAAATACTAGATTTTAAATAATTTTAAATGCTATTCTGTACATTATGTATATTATCATCCTGTTTTTGTTACTAGGAATAATGGGAAGCTCAAGATAAATTTAGAATTCTACAGGCCAAAAATCATCTCACAATAGGTACAATTTAGAACACATTGAAACAATAAATTACAAAAAAAAAAGACATTAAGTGAGTAAAATTTCATGTTATGGATATGAAGTTTTGTTTTAAGGCAGTTATGTAAATAATTCCTCATAAAATTATTTAATATCCATAAATATTTCATAATTCCATTTTAACATGTAATGACTTCTAGCCCCATTTAAAGATAAGAATAAAAATAGGTGCTTATAGCTAAACAGTAAATAATTTAAAATTTAGAGATATTCAGTTTTTTCCCGTCAGAATTAATTCTGTGATTCTATTTATTGGTTTTATTTGCTTGTTTATTATTTATTTATTTGAGGCAGGCTCTTACTCTGTTGCCAAGGCTGGAGTGCACTGGCACGATCATGGCTCACTGCAGGCTCGACTTTCTGGGCTCGAGCTATCTTCCCACTTCAGTTTCCCAAGCAGCTGGGACCTCAAGGATATGCCCAGATGCCTGGCTATTTTTTATTATTTTTTTCTAGAAATGGGGCCTCTCTGTCTTGCCCAGGATGGTCTTGAGCTCCTGGGCTTAAGCAATCCTCCTGCCTTGGGTTTCCAAAGTGTTGAGATTACAGGCATGAGCCACTGCGCTTGGCCTGTAATTTTATTTAGGAAAAAAAAAATCGTTTATACCTATGTTACCAAAAGCCAGATAAAGATTTGGATTTGTGAAAGCTTTTGTTCTTCAACAACTATAACAGTTTATATACATTTATGAAGACTTGGAATATTTTGCTGTGAGGACTGAACATTTGAAGCTTACCACCATTTCTTCAGCAAAAATTGGCTATGTCACATTTTCATGCTCCATCAAAATGAGACTGTTTAAAAGCATCACACTGATATCAGGTCCTTCCTCTGAGTTTTTGGTTTATCAGATAAAATGACACAACTTTTAACTATTATTCAGTGACCTATATGAGAAGGTAGTTTGTGTCTACCTTTTCCTTTCCAGTATACTTTCTTAATGCTTACTACAAGCATATAAGTAAGCCATTGATTTAGGTATCATTCTTTAAAATAAATTTAATTAAGTTTTCTTTGTAATTCTTTAACCTCTGGATGGATCAAAAGTAGAAACAGGTATTAGCTTCTGTATTAGGATTTTATCTCTAGAAAAATATTGTTTATATTATCCTAATCTTGAAAAATACATGAGTTTTAATACTTTTAAACACAATTTAGTTCACAAGATTGGAAAACATTAGTGCTGCTTTTAAATTGAATATATAAAGACACTTGTCAATCTTATAAAATAAATATGGTGTAGAAAAGTCACTCAAATTGAGATAATTGCTAATTAAAAACAAAGTTTAATTCAGATTATGATAGATATATTATCAGGACATTCATCCAAATAATTTATACTCTGTTAATATCACAACTTATCTGAACCAACATTTCTTCATATGGCTACCAATTATAATTGATTTGAATTCCTGTCTTTGCAGGCATCTTAAAAATGGTTCTATCACAATTATCCTCTATCTCTACACCAAACAATTAGTAAATATTTATAGTAAGGTAAAATAGTGTTTTCATTCATCACAATATCCTACAATATTCTTGCATTAAAATATTGTGGGTATAGCACATAATAAGATAAATAAATCAAAGTACTACTGGAGAATCCACAGTTAAACATACAATATTCAAAATGTAATAAAGTTATATTTTTTACTTTTATTTTTAAAATTAAATTAAATTGAAATTTTTTATTATTATTTTAGATTTGCAGGTACATATTCAGGTTTGTTACATGGATATATTGCACAATGGATACATGGATATATTGCAAAAATCATAAGCATTCTTATACAACAACAACAGGCAAACAGAGAGCCAAATCATGAGTGAACTCCCATTCACAATTGCTTCAAAGAGAATAAAATACCTAGGAATCCAACTTATAAGGGATGTGAAGGACCTCTTCAAGGAGAACTACAAACCACTGCTCAAGGAAATAAAAGAGGATACAAACCAATGGAAGAACATTCTATGCTCATGGGTAGGAAGAATCAATATCGTGAAAATGGCCATACTGCCCAAGGTAATTTATAGATTCAATGCCATCCCCATCAAGCTACCAATGACTTTCTTCACAGAATTGAAAAAAACTACTTTAAAGTTCATATGGAACCAAAAAAGAGCCCGCATCGCCAAGTCAATCCTAAGCCAAAAGAACAAAGCTGGAGGCATCACACTACCTGACTTCAAACTATACTACAAGGCTACAGTAACCAAAACAGCATGGTACTGGTACCAAAACAGAGATATAGATCAATGGAACAGAACAGAGCCCTCAGAAATAACGCCGCATATCTACAACTATCTGATCTTTGACAAACCTGAGAAAAACAAGCAATGGGGAAAGGATTCCCTATTTAATAAATGGTGCTGGGAAAACTGGCTAGCCATATGTAGAAAGCTGAAACTGGATCCCTTCCTTACACCTTATACAAAAATCAATTCAAGATGGATTAAAGACTTAAACATTAGACCTAAAACCATAAAAACCCTAGAAGAAAACCTAGGCATTACCATTCAGGACATAGGCATGGGCAAGGACTTCATGTCTAAAACACCAAAAGCAATGGCAACAAAAGCCAAAATTGACAAATGGGATCTAATTAAACTAAAGAGCTTCTGCACAGCAAAAGAAACTACCATCAGAGTGAACAGGCAACCTATAAAATGGGAGAAAATTTTCGCAACCTACTCATCTGACAAAGGGCTAATATCCAGAATCTACAATGAACTCAAACAAATTTACAAGAAAAAAACAAACAACCCCATCAAAAACTGGGCGAAGGACATGAACAGACACTTCTCAAAAGAAGACATTTATGCAGCCAAAAAAACACACGAAAAAATGCTCACCATCACTGGCCATCAGAGAAATGCACATCAAAACCACAATGAGATACCATCTCACACCAGTTAGAATGGCGATCATTAAAAAGTCAGGAAACAACAGGTGCTGGAGAGGATGTGGAGAAATAGGAACACTTTTACACTGTTGGTGGGACTGTAAACTAGTTCAACCATTGTGGAAGTCAGTGTGGCGATTCCTCAGGGATCTAGAACTAGAAATACCATTTGACCCAGCAATCCCATTACTGGGTATATACCCAAAGGACTATAAATCATGCTGCTATAAAGACACATGCACACGTATGTTTATTGCGGCATTATTCACAATAGCAAAGACTTGGAACCAACCCAAATGTCCAACAATGATAGACTGGATTAAGACAATGTGGCACATATACACCATGGAATACTATGCAGCCATAAAAAATGATGAGTTCATGTCCTTTGTAGGGACATGGATGAAATTGGAAATCATCATTCTCAGTAAACTATCGCAAGAAAAAAAAACCAAACACCGTATATTCTCACTCATAGATGGGAATTGAACAATGAGATCACATGGACACAGGAAGGGGAATATCACACTCTGGGGACTGTTGTGGGGTGGGGGGAAGGGGGAGGGATACCATTGGGAGATATACTTAATGCTAGATGACGAGTTAGTAGGTGCAGCGCACCAGCATGGCACATGTATACATATGTAACTAACCTGCACAATGTGCAAATGTACCCTAAAACTTAAAGTATAATTAAAAAAATTACATTAAATTGAAATTTTGTGTTATTATTTTAGATTTGCAGGTACATATTCAGGTTTGTTACACGGATATATTGCACAACGGATACATGGATATATTGCATAATGGTGGTGTTGGAGTTTCTAGTGTACCCATCACCCAAACAATAAACTTTGTACCCAGTAGGTGATTTTTCAACTCTCACTACCTTCACACCCTTCCCCCTTTTGGAGTCCCCAGTTAAAGTTTTATTCTAGGTACTTTTTATACTTCCTTGAACCTACTTTATTTTATTTTCCAACTATGACAGATATGCATGGTCGGTATAAGAATGACTTTTTATTTTAAGTTTTCAAAAAGCCAGATGAAATACCTGAAAAAGGAAAGAAAGGGAGAAGAGAAAGAGACAATGAAAGAAGGAAGGAAGGAAGGAAGGAAAAAGAAAGGAGAAAGAAAGAGAAAGAAGAAAGAAAAGCAAGAAAGGAAGGAAGGAAGGAAAGAAGGAAGGAAGGAAGGGAAGGGAAGGAAGGAAGAAAGGAAGGAAGAAAGGAGAAAGAGGGGGTACAATATTGGCTCTTACTATTCTAATCCCTTGGGAGTATGTTTTCCTTTAGGTTCATCTTAATAAAAAGACTCATATTTTGGCATCTGTTGCCTAAACTAGAATAATGCCTGGTACATAGGAGGTGTATTAGGTCACTCTTGCATTGTTATGAAGGAACACCCAACACTGGGTAATTTATTTTTTTAAATAGGTTTAATTGGCTGACAGTTCTGCAGGCTGCACGAGCATTGCAACAGCATCACTTGGCTTCTGGGAAGGCCTCAGTGAGCTTTTACTCACTGCAGAAGATGAAGTCGGAGCAGGCAAAACACATGGCAAAAGCAGGACCAAAAGAGACAGTGGGAGGAAGTGCCACACACTTTTAAATGGCAAGATGTGAACAGAACTCACTATCAGGAGGATAGCACCAAGGGGGTGATACTAAACCATTTATGAGAAATCCACCCCCCGACGATCTAAACACCTCCCACCAGGCCCCATCTCCAACACTGGGAATTACAATCCAACATGAGATTTGGGTGGGGGCACAGATCCAAACCATATCAATAGGTATATCTGTTTCTTAATATATTTCTCTCTGGGTCAATGGTGGTCTTAATCACTACTAAGTCACATTTCTTTGGAATACATTGTCAAAAATCCTTCAAAAAAAAAAAGAGAACACTTTGAGGGCTCCATTTGACAAAATAAACAATAAAGGCAATATAGTCTTTGAAAATGGAAATTCCAAAAGTTCACACATCTAGAAATGGAGTTTGGATTTAAAAGCATTATTTTCTCACACTAAAGCTTGTTTTTAAAACTATTTAGCTATATTGCTTGTTCTATTAGGGGAATGGTATAAAATATCTAGTGTCTGTATAAATAGAATAGTGAGCCCTACAATAAGAAACCTGGCTATGACAAACAGATATATAAAGCTCTAAAACAACTTAAGCCCTTTTCATTTACTAGCTGATGACTTTAGTATAAGGATGTACTTTAAAATGAAAATGTTTCTGGGAAAGAAGACATTTTCACTATTATTACACATGCAACCTTGATCGTAAAATAAACCTTTATATATACATGAAAGAGAGAGAGGCTGAGAAAGGTGATTTGAGTCAGTCAACCAAAATAGAAATACTTAAGGAAGAACAATAGAAGAAAAAAAAGAGTGTGAGCTATGAATTTCAAAGCACCCAAACTCCAACTTTGATTCTATTACTTACAGATTTTGTAATTGAGGAAGGTTAGATTCACTCTATTAGTATTCAGTGTTTCTCAGTAGTAAATATGAATTACCAAAAAAACACTGAAGACCTCAAAGTGTCTTCAGTGGATTAAATATGTTTATGTAATCACAGTTCCTCGTATGAAGTAGAAGTGCATTAAAATTTAGTTTTTTCCCCTCATACAAGTATCCATTTATTCCAATTTCTTCATGTGGCATTATTACTTATCATGCCCCTTTGGAAGCTGCATCTAATATGTAACAATTACCAAAAGTTCTATAAGCTGCAAGTTCAAAATATGAAAGTTGTCAGGTAATGGATGTAAAACACAGAGGTATGTCTTAACATTGTAATATTGATGTTCCCAAACAATTTACTTGGCATTAGTGAAATACTGTACTTACAAATGAAGTTTATATATACATTGTGTTCCTTTTTGTTGACAGCCAAAGACATTTTGATTTGTAAAATGCCTTAACTAATAAATTTCATCTGCATGGTTATCATTTATTTAGCAATGAAAACAAGTAATATATCTCTATTGCTTCTTTGTGTCAAATGCATTATCAACATTTCATAGGAATAAGGCTAAAGAGTACACTGGTTTATGAATGATGGAAGATGGCACATATATTTCCCACAAAGTAAGGTTTGATAATTTTCTTAAGATGCTTTTTTGGCTTCAAGTGTAACTCACACAAAATAATTGAGGACAATAAAAATAACTTTGAACTTATTAGGAAGTTGGCATGACTATGAAATCACCAAAAGCAGAAAATGACTATCAAATTAAATTCAGATCTAAGATTACTTAATTCCACAGAAAGCAAGGTTACAGAAGTATAAAGAAAACGTCTATCTCTAACAAATAAAAAAATGTTTAGAGCTTTACAAATTATACCAATTTACATTCCTTTGTAATTTTATTCATATTCCTTCTAATTTTATTAGAATTTTGAAAACTTATGTGAAATAGTGAGTCCAGAAGCCCAAAGTAATAATGTTCTAAAACAATTTATAAAAGAAAAATGACCACAAGCAAGGCAAGCATTCTTATAAAATATATATTCCTCACTTATTAAAATTAATGCAGATGTGGTCAAAATTAGAAATAAGATATTTACCAAAATGCCAGAACAAAAATTATTTTACCAAAAAGAAGATGAAATAATTAAAGAACTTAACACTGACAGCTAGAACGTCAAATAAAATGAGTTACTAGTTTAGGTAGAGTAGCCTTTGTTATACAATACAGTTTGACGATCTGAAGTTGGAAAAGAAGGTGTCAAAAAAATAGTACTTGAAAATATTCCCTGTGCTCACTGAGAAAGGTGAATCATCAGATTGTACAGGAACATCAAAAAGTAGATGAGAAGGAACTTGGGAATGCCAGTGGCATGCTCATAAACGGAAAGAGCAGAAAGCTTTTGAAGGCTTAAGGACATAAGAATGAAATGCGATCTAACAGGGTAGGTCAAAGCACTGTACTGAAAGATGTTCCCAGCCAGAAAAATCATTTCCAGGTGATTTTTATTTTTATCAAATCAAGTCAATACATGAAATGAGATAATATCCATCACTTCTTTTTTAAAAATAGTTCTCACTAGTTTAGAGGCATAGTTCATGAATGTTTACATGTGGTTGAAGGCTGTTTGTTATCTGGGGATGCACAACAAGAAATATGTTAGATGTACTGCTTGTGGAAACAGAATAAATATACCATTCTAAATATGTTATTAAAATATATTAACATTATAACGTGCATTTTTGAGTGTGGATTCTAAAGCATGCAATACCTAGTCTTAACATTTTAGAAGTATAATGCTTTGAGCTGTTCTCAGTACACTTTAAAACATATAATTATAGATATGAATATATAAAATATTTACTAGTGCATTGTAGTAAGATTTTGTTTCACTTTGAATTAACAAATATTATTAAAACTCTTAGTTATAAAATTAGTTTTGATTATACATTGGTATTTTTGCTAAAAGTGAACAGATATTGAGCATGTAATTGCTATCATAACACTTAGTCCTGGGAATACATCACTGAAAAATAAAAAGACATGTGATATCTTGCCATCATAAAGTTTACCACCTAACAAAGAAAAAAATATTCAAAGCTAATGATGACTCACATTTATTAATACACATACCTATTTTCCTGGGTCGGAGAGTCCATCTCAGTGAAGCATCCACCCTTTTCCATGACATATCTGATTTAGTATTGGCTGTGTTCAATTTTAAACCTCAAGACCATTTTAAATATTTGACATATATTTCACTATAGCACATACAATTCTAACACTGTGATTGTTGACACATTTTTTTCTTTATAGTTGACCTCACATAATTTAGAACAGCCCCCATGTTTTAATTATCTTTATCTTTCCAGCATAAAGTTTTAGTTATGCTGGATGAATAAATTCTAGAGCTCTGCTATACAACCATGGTGCCAATAGTTAACAATACACTATGGTACACTTCAAACTTTGTTAAGAGGATTGATCTCACGTTAAAGGTTTTTACCACAAAACAAAACATGTAAGTACACACAAAGACAAAAGAGACACAAGGAAACTGGAGGGTGTTGGATATTTTTATTATCTTCATTCTGGTCATAGTATTGGGGTGTTTATGTACATTCAAATTTATCACACTGTACAGATCAGATATGTCAGATATGTGCAGTTATTTGTATAACAATTATAGTTCAATAAAGCTGTTAAAAATTGTTACAAAATTGTATTTGTTAATTAGATCTGAGTAAAGCTTGGATAGAGTATTACTAAAGTTCTTTTGTAAAATTATAAGACATAAGTTTATGTATTCCACAGTTTAAAACAGAATACCTCCTAAGAGATATAACGTAGTCAAAGTTTGGAATAACAGATTTTTAGATGTAAAGAATGAGGTATTGGAGACATTCAGTGCCTGGTTCAAAGTAATAAGCCAAGTTTAGAAACAAGACACCCAACTCCAAACTAGGTGATCTTCATATTACATCAATTAAGATAAAATATTCAAATTTGTAAATAAAGCAAAGAGATTGTAGACAGTTCTTTCCGTTTTGTGCTGGGTGTTATCTAGCAGTTCCAAACGGAGATTATCTGATTTTCTAGAGGTGTATACCTTTGTTTGATTTTTTCTATTCATTGATACTAGTAGCAAAGCAACTGATTGAAGTCTAATAGTAATTTAATTAACTCGTGTCTAATAGAAAAGATAAAAGTTATGGTTTATAACTGTAAGAGATTCACTGTAAATTATCATAATTAAAAAATGTATTTCGGTGTGCTATTTTGATGTATTTATACTTATTCCAGCTCCTCAAATGATATTTGAATCAGGTTTACCATCTTACTATTCCCCTCATTAACAAGAGAATATATCTTTGAAAAGATGTTTATTTTTTTCTCTTATCAGACTCACAATTCTTTTTGTAATTTATACTTTGATATCACATTTGGAGCTGACTTTGTCCAGGAACTCACCCTTTCCTTCTTCAAGAATTGCTTTTTCCCCACTCCAATCATGTCACTGGGGTAGGGCTGCCTTTACAGTCTACTGCTTTCCTGGCCATACGTGTAGGCCCATGTTGCAGGAATTCCAGTTATAATATGACATTTTATTGGTATAATATTGCTCATGTTAAATTAAAACAGATCTTTCTTTTTCTTCGAATTTCCCTTTAAGAGCTCAAAAAAAAAAAAAAAAAAAGGCCAATTGGGTCATAGCTATAGCTAGCTGAGTAAGTATCAAGAATTCCTACCACATTAAGAAGTAGAAAAGAGAAAGAAAGGGAGAACAGATTTTGATGATTTCTTTAACTTTCTGGATCAATTTTTGCCCCAAACCATATTATTTCTAGTCTTCTAAAATCAGGAGAAAAAAATACACATTTGCTAAAGGGAGTTTGATTTGTTTCTCTATTTCTTACAGCCAAAGAATTATAACAAGACAGTAAAGCAAATACTGAAACATATATTTAGGAAACAAATATTGTACATATGAACATAGTTTGCATAAAGTTATAAAGGCCTAAAAATCATAGTTAATTTAATTTACTAGAATTGTCTTAATTCTTTGAAGAAATATTCAAAATGAACATTTTATTACTGATACTTTACTGGAAGATCTTCTGTCCAACAACACAATGACAGGTAGTGAGATTGCTTTCATATTAACAATTTAGAGAGAATACTAGAAAATTTTACTGAAAATTTAGAAACCTAATGGCAACAAAAATTAGAACAAGTAAAATAATAGTTGATAGCTCAGGAAATTCTATGTTTGATAAATATTTTAATCTAACATTGGAAGTAAAATATACCATTTTGAATGAAAATATACCCAATATATTCATGAAGCATTTCATTTTTAACAGCCCAAGATTTTGTATATAGTAAAATTTTGAAGCTTTTGAAGTTATAACAGTACAGAGTTACTTAGGAAATATTAATAAATAGAGTGTATCATGAAAATAAAAAATGTGTTTAAAATTATTATGAAGACATATTTTGTTCTTTTAAGAGACCATTTTGCTTCTGTTACAAAACATTGGATGAATAATTATATTACTATAAAATTACATATAGTACATTTTATTTTATATGAAAAATGAATGGAAAATTTTATCTGAGTGAAATATTTTAAAATGTGGTTATTATATTTTCTTTAAAATATGTCGAAGGTACCAGAGCTTTCATAACTGACCGTAGTGTCTTTTTACATGGGGTGCAGCTGAAGTTTTTGTTTTTGTTTTTTTACCCTTGTTACACAAAGTATATATGCTAGAACTGTCTTCTTTACCTTTAATTGGTGCCTAACTTTTATCATATATTCATGTGGTCTTTCTTAAGAGTAGAGCAGGAAGTAGATATTGAGTGAATAGTTTCAATCACTAAAATCTTTATGACTGTTGTTCTTTTCTCATTATCCTCATTATCATGAAACATTAACATGTGGCTTATAAAACATACCACTCTAAAATTTTGACATATGACTTTTATTTTATTAGGTTTTTGACTTTTAATTTTTAATTTTATTATTATTATTATTATTATTATTGTGGAGAAAGCGTCTCACTATGTTGCCCAGTTTGGTCTTGAACTCCTGGCCTCAAGCGATTCTCCTGCTTCAGGCACGTATCTTTAAAGCACTTAAACTGTATTATGGTGATTAATTTGCATGAAAGACTTTCATCACATACTGATTTCTGGAGAGCAGAGACAAAATGTTACTCATCACTTTTGCCCATGGGGCCATGCACTATGTTATAAAAATATTAAATCTATCTACTTTAATTAATTAGTTAAATAATATAATAGTTCTTCAACGTACTCTTCTCTGAGGAAATGAGTTCCAAATAAAGCCAACTTCTAATTGATCCCTATCAATACTCCCTATGTTACACTTAACTCTTTTCCAGGTATACCATTCTATTGGCTGTTTATACGGTATTGCATAAGTTATACTAAAATGATAATTATACTACCTCTCAAGAATTTATGTGTTTTTAACCCATTGCTACCATGCTGTATTTTGTAGAGGTTTTTCAGTTTGCGTAAGAGAAACCTCTACAAAATATACGCAGGGTGAAGAGAGAGTAGGGAAAATTCACCATTACACTTTGTAGAAACTCTTTCTGAAAGCTTGGGCTGTCAACATTAAATTTTTTGGCCAGGCGCGGTGGCTCACGCCTGTAATCCCAGCACTTTGTGGCGCCAAGGCGGGTGGATCACCTGAGGTCAGGAGTTCGAGACCACCCTGGGCAACATGGCGAAACCCCGTCTTTACTAAAAATACAAAAATTAGCCGGGCGTGGTGGCAGTTGCTTGTAATCCCAGCTACTCGGGAGGCTGAGGCAGGAGAATCGTTTGAATCAAGAAGTTTCTGCATTCTCTATGCTAGAGTGCAATCTCTCCAAGAGCAAGAGTCTTTGTTTAAATCACTGTGGTATGAACAGAATTAAATAAATATTTGTGGAATTAATAAACAGCTGAGATAAATTCTTACAGACACTAAAGTTTAAAATAATTTGAATACAGAGTGTGTATCTTCAAAATAATAAATCTCTACTCTCTCAAATTAAAAGAGATGGGGAAAACTGTAGAAAATATATAAGATGATTTGAATAAATAGAAATAGAGAAAATTACATTATGCATATTTTAAATTTTGGAAATACAATATTTTACCCTAAAGAAACCCAGATTAGAAACTAAGGGGAAAAAAGGGAAAAACAAAAAAGATGGAGTTTTTAAAGAGCTGTCTCTGTTTTTTTGGTGTGAGGAGAGGGCAAATCTCAACTATTGAGCACCTCCACCCGCACTCTCACCCTACCATTCATTGGAGGCTTTGCCTTATCTGAAAAACTTTAAGATGCTAAGAAACATAGTTTGAAACATGCCATATTAAGAATAGAATGATTTACTAAAAACTACAGGAAAAGTTGAGTGAAGATAATGATAGGATAGTTAGCTAAAGTCAGATTTTGAAGAGTTTTAAGTGTATGGCTCAGTAGATTTAGACTTTAATAGCACAGGAACCATTACACTCTTGATGGGAATGTGAATTAATGCCTCCATTATGGAAAACAATATAAAGAAGCCTCAAAACATTAAACTTATAACCAACGTATGAACCATCAATTCCACTAGTGGATATCTATGCCAAGGAAACAAAATCAGTATTCAAAGAGATATCTGCACTCTCATATTTATTGCAGCATTATTTGCAAGATATAGAAGGAACCTAAGTGTGTCCATCATCAGATGAATGGATAAGTAAAATATAGTATATAAACCCAGTGGAATGTGACTCAGCCATTACAAAAGAACAATATCCTGCCATTTGAGACAACATGGATGAAGTTGAAAAACATTATATTAAGTGAAATCAGCCAGGCCCACAAAGACAAATATCTCTAACTTGTTAATGTGGACTACACAGAAAAATATAAAACACTGTATTTCTCTTACCGAGACTTTCCCTAAATGCATCCATTGCATGCCTTTTTATCAGAGCAGAATATCAAAATATAAGCAATAGATCTTCAACTTTATTTTAATTCTTATGCCTTAAAGTTATTAAATAAATTAACCAGTAATTCCCAGCATTTGAACCTTCAAAATCACATTCAACTAGGCCGACATCCAAAAAGCAACCAGACCTGATTCATATTTCCTTTAGGGTGCATATACTTGCAGTGAACATTTTATTCTCTGACCTTTCTATTAGCTGTTCTTGGTCTAAACATATACAAATGAGCTGTGACATGTCTAAACTACTCATTTTAGCTACCTTAGTCATTGAACTGGACCACTGAGTGATTGATTCAGTTGCAAAATATTTGTATAGATTGAGTGGGGAGACCAATATGAACCTAAATTACCTATGCTAGCATCCAACCAAAACAGCTCTGACAGTTCAGTGCAGATTAGGCAAATAGTGTCACGCTCATATGTTTTCATTCAAAATATTGAACCATTATTTTTATTAATAGCCTTTTTAGTATAATATGAGGCCAATTGCATGGGTGGCCATTCAACTCATAAAATTAACAGTGTGAAAAAATCACCTGGCCTTATGCTAAAACAGAAAATGTTAATGATTAACAGCAACATGAGAATTTTCTATAATCTATGTTCAGGTAAAGTAACTGCAAAATGAAATACTGATGAGCAGAATTCCCTTGTTTGAGAGGTTGACTGACTTCACTTTTGTGGTCTCTCAATGGTTTATGTAAAACTCAAAACTCTGCTTCTTGTATAGCTCAAAGGCATGTTATTTATTGACTCATATAGCATTTCAATAAAAGTGGAATTTTTATATTTTACATTTTAAAAGATAATTTATTCTAATTTTATCATTGCTGTTAATGCAAATTGATAGTGTAACAAGTTTGCACATATACTAATACATTATTTTTATATATGATGCAAAAATTTAGACAATGTTAGAAAAAAGAAACTCAAATTTTCTCAAATAGCATATTTTTTACTTTCAAAATAATACAGGCATAATCTCTGAAAAATGGGAAATGCCTGAAATATATAAAATGAAAGGCCTGAATAGATATAGTAATATAATTTTAATATATTTTTATATTCTATATTATTTTAAATTTATTACAAGGCCACATCACTGTTATCACTAGCAGTTTGAAATTAAGCCAATTTGATGACATGATTTCTACTGTGAAACAGGAAGAGTTTTATAAAACTAAAGATTTTTAATAATATATACATTCTTTTGAATTAACTGAGTTAATACAATTTTACTAAACTACTGTATTCAAGAAAAAGCAGATGAAATCTGGAAAAACATGGTTTGTTTCTTGATGTCTCAACCATTCTACTGCTTTTATATAACTTCATTTATGCAGTAAATTAGTAACTATGACCAAGGTTTAATGATAAAATCAAATTACATTGATGCGTAGATTGTCATACCAACGAAATCTCATGATTAATTTATCTAAGACTCCACCAGTATGAATATCCTAGGAAAGTTTACAAAAATTTCAGGTACATAAATGCAATCTCAACCTGCCAAATAGTCAGATCTCAACATTTCCTCTTTTGGGCATTTCTTTGGAATACACTTCCCAAAGTGAAGAGCTGAGTTTTATTCCTAATTTAGTAAACTGATCATGCTTTCACTTTGTTTGCACTCTTACCATCCTTGTCAGCTCCTGCCTGAACTGATAATTTTGTTTCTGAAACTTGCTGCTTAGCTTGCCTGAAGTAGTTGTTGCATGTTCTGCTGTGGTGCTCTCCTGGGAGCTTCCATCTCATTCATCTTTGATGTAAATCTGCAATCCTTGGAGCAGCCTTTCTCTCTGTTGTTGCTGACTAAGATTTCACATAACTTCCCTGAGTCTCTCTCAATTTAATACCATCTGAACTGCTCCACAATCCAATGAAGACTTCCTTCTTGATGATCATGTATTTTGCACATGTAGTCAATGCTTAAGTTGTTTGCTCTGCCAGTAAGTCTATCATTTCTTCTTATGGCCACTGAATGCAGAGTTGTTCAACAGAGTTTATTCAGTCACTAGTAAAGGATTCTTGGTTTCACTACAGAGAGAGCTCCTTGAGCAGGTAAGTGCCCATAATCAGGTAGAATCTTTCTCTCACACTTTTGCTAAGTCTGATCCATGCAAGAGTTCTCAATATAAGTGATTTTTTTTCCTTTATGAAACCTATTATTCCTCCATTCAACCATCTTTCCATTGTGGACTTCAGAGTCCATTAGACTCCTCAGACTTATTTATACATATTTAAGAAGCAGAGAAGAGTAGGGTAAGATTCATTCCCTTTGTCCATGAAAATCGGAATATGTGACAAGATTTGTGTTATTGGTATATTTAAGCCTTAGCTTCAAACCAACCCATAACCATGATACATTGATTTAAACTATTCCAACTTATCATTTACCAGATGGACACTTTAATCAGGCAGCCTTGATTAGTGCTATAATAAAGTTGCAAGTGATACGTTAAGCAAAAGTATTTCCAGCTGTGTGTCAGAGACAGCAGGAGGAGAAGAGGATGGTGAAGACTCTTGAAATAATTTCAAGGGCAACAAACATTTATTATTTACTTACTGGTAATAAGTTTTAGTAAGATGAAGATAAATGAAATATTTCCCACACCCCAAGAAAACCCAAGTTGTAGAACAAAAGGAAAAAGCAATAATACCTCAAAATTAGGACAATGATGTATTGCCTAGCCATGTTTCTGATGTATTTATAACTTGTGTTAGTAGAGAATGTATGCTACATCTTAAATAAGAATAATAATAAAAACACAATGATAGTTATCGGAAAGTTAAGTATTAAATTGTAAGCTCTTTTCTCTTCCTGTCTCTCTCTTCTTCCCTCTGTTACCCTCTCTCCCTTCCTCTCTATCTTTAATCCTATTTTTTGTGCCTCTTGACTACTGGAAGAAATCTAAGAAGTACGAGTTTACTTTAGATAATAAAAAATTTAAGTTTATGAACAAGTTGAGGCTGAGGTTAGAGTGAGGTGGCAAATAATAAAGATAATGGGTTTCTGAAAAAACTTTAGAGGAAATGAATGATTTTGAAAACAATGTCAGAAAGAATAGTAATTTCAGAACAGTTAGAAGAGAGACTTTCTGGCAAGATTTACTTTTCATTATGCTGTAAATTTGTCAGAATCCACAGGAGATCTTCAGAAAATTCTTAGAATGTTTATCAATTATTTCAGATGTAATTTACACACAATACAATTTATGCAGAGTTTAAAAGTACAGTTCAATAAGTTTTTACAAATATATATACCCATATGACTAGAGCCAAAGTCAAGATACAGGATATTTCCATCAATCACTCAAAAAGATTGTGAAGCTAATTTACAATAAATTCCATAACACTAACAGACCTCTGTAACCATATCCCCAACACCATACGCCAACTATAGCAAAACAGTGATTTGCTTTCTATCACTGTTAAGTTAGCTTTGCCATTCATAAAATTTTATTTGGATTAAATTATACTCTTTTTGCCTTCTTTACCCATCTTAATGATTTTGAGATTCATATAAGTTTTCATGTATATCAACAGTTCATTTTCTCTTTATTGTTTTTATTTTTTCACTAATAAAAATAAAGATGGAGAAAATAGCTTATTAATTTTTAATTGTGAAGTAGTATCTCCATTATGGTTATACCACAATTTTTCTATTAATTTTTCTTCCAAACATTGATTTTTCCCCTAGTTTCCGTCCATTATGAATCTTTTATGATCTTTCATGTTCAAGTTTTCATGTAGTCATAGGTTTTCATTTCTCTTGGGCAAATACCTATGAGTGCAGTTGCTGGGCTACATGGTAAATTTATGTTCAACTTTATAATAAACTGTTAAACCATCTTCCAAAATATTTGTACCATAAGAATTCCAGTTGCAGTATATCTTCACCAATACTTTATATGGTCAGATTTTTTTCCCCAGTTTTAGCTATTCCAAATAATGTGTAATGATGTTTCATTACACATTAGTTGGCATTTCATTACACATTAAGTGGCCAATTAACTGATTGGCATTTATATGAATAGCAATAACGTGTCTCAGCGTCTTTAGCATCATGTAACTTTGGACCATTTGTATAACTTCCACTTTAAATGTCTGTTCAAATGTTTGTCTGTTTAAAAATGCAATCATTTGCCTTCTTATAATTAGTTATGCTTTCAGTAAATAGAACTTTTAAAAATATACACATTTCAAATATTTTAGACTGTGACTTGTTTTTCATGTTCTTAATTATGTCTTTCAAAAGAACATACTTGTATTATATTTCTGATGAATTTAAGTTTATCACAAAATGTTTGATGTTATATATGTCAAATGTGAGAAATTTTGTCTATCCAAAGGTCAAAAGGATTTTAATTTTTCCTTTCTTCTAGAAGTTTTATGAATTGAGGTAACATTCTGTGATTAATTTTTGTTTAATGTTTCAAGTAAAATTGAGGTTCACTTATTATAATGTTGAATTATTTTAGCATCATTCATTTTGTTGTATTTTGTTTTGCTCTATTTTGGATTCAGTCTGGTTTTGTAATCAGGGTAATGCTGACTTTATTAAATAAATATAGAATGTTTTTTTTTGAGTTTGCATATGTTTGGTATCATGATTTCCTTAAAAATTTGATAGACATCACCAACAAAGTAATCTGTGTCTAGAATTTTTTTGAGGGATGAAAAAATACAAATTAAATCTCATTAATAGATACAGGATTAGCCAAATTTTGTATTAATTCTTGAATCAATATTGGTAGTGTATAATTTTCAAGGAATTTACCTATATTTGTCAAAACTGTTAAATTTACTGGAAAAAATATGTTTAAATGTTCCTTTGTTATTTTAATTTTCTGTTAAAATAACAGCATTGATTCTTTTTTTTTTTGAGATGAAGTTTCGCTCTTGTCGCCCAGCCAGGAGTGCAATGGGGCAATCTCCACTCACTGCAACCTCCGGCTCCTGGATTCAAGCGATTCTCCAGCCTCAGCCTGCCTAGTAGCTGGCATTACAGGTACCCACCATCACGCTTATTTTTGTATTTTTAGTAGAGAAGGGTTTCACAATGTTGGCCAGGCTGCTCTCGAACTCCTGACCTCAGGTGATACGCCCGCCTCGGCCTCCCAAAGTGCTGGGATTACAGGCGTGAGCCACTGCGCCTGGCCAATGATAGTGTTGATTCTTCTGTCATTCCTGATATTTTAATTTGTGTCACCTGTTTTAATTAATCATTATAACAAAATATGTTAGTTTTAGTGATCTTTTCAAAGAATCACCTTTTGTTTTAACAATTTTTCTATTGTCTATATTCTATTTTACGGCATTCTTTTTCCTACTTATTTTGAGTTGAATTATTTTTCTTTCACTCTATCTTAAGGTTGAATATTAGATAATTTATCTTAGACTGCCTTATTTTTTTAAAATATATAGTTAAACATATATATATTTTCCTATAAATACTGCTTTATGTGCATACCCCAAATTTCGAATGTTATGTTTTTATTTCTATTCAACTTAAAATATTTTAGAAATTTTATTTTACCTTATCTGTCATTGAGAAATGTTTTATATCCAGGTACTTTAGAATATTTCAGGCATATTTTCTATTAATTTATTTGTAACGTATTTGTACTGAGGTCAGACAGCATAGTCGGTATGATTTCAGTTATTTTAGATTTATTAAGAATTGTCGGCCAGGCGCTGTGGCTCACGCTGGGCGCAGTGGCCTTTGGGAGGCTGAGGAGGGCAGATCGCCAGAGGTCAGGAGTTCGAGACCAGCCTGACCAACATGGAGAAACCCCGTCTCTACTAAAAGTATAAAATTAGCCTAGCGTGGTGGCACATGCCTGTAATCCCAGCTACTGAGGAGGCTGAGGCAGGAGAATTGTTTGAACCCAGGAGGCAGAGGTTGCGGTGAGTCGAGATGGTGCCATTGCACTCCAGCCTGTGCAACAAGAGCGAAACTCCGTCTCAAAAAAAAAAAAAAAAAAAAATCCTTATTAAGAATTGTTTAATTGCCAAGCATATGGTTTACTAGCTACATTTTTAATTTTATTTATTAGTAGTTGCTCTAGGGTTTACCATGTGCCACTAAGATTCTTAACATCATAGCCTACCTCCAACTAATATTTTACCACACCATTTATGCATCGTTTAAGTCATGAGAACCTTAGCACAGGATACATCTTTTGTATGCTCATGTCTTTGTACTAATGTTAACATAATTTTTTTTACTAGTATGATATAAATTCCACTTTGTTATATTTGCCTTTAACAGTTAGATATGTTTTAAATAGATTAAAAATGAGCAAGCATCTTTTATAATTACTTACATATTTTCTACATTTGGAGCTCTTTATTTCTTAAATACATAATTTCATTTGCTATTATTCTCTTTGGGCTAAATTACTTTCTTTAACATCTTTAACATTTCTTATAGCCCAAGTCTGGTGGAAGTAAGTCCTATCAACTTTTGTTTATGTAATATTGCCATTTTTTTTCCTTATTTTGAAAGCTATTTTGAGGGGCTATAGAAACCTACACAGACTTTTCCCCGTTTCTCTTGGTTAGCCTTATTAACAAAAACCTTTTAATTTTGAAATAATTACAGATTCAAAGGAATTAGCAAAGAAATGTGCAGCAAACCTCCACGCGTCTTCACCCAGCCTCCTCCAGTATTAACATTTTGCAAATCGATTGTACAATATCAAAAACAGGAAAAGGATATTGGCATAATCCATAGAGTGTTTTCAAATTTCACTAGTTATATATGCACTCACTTGTGTGTCTTCTGTATATGTGTGTGTTTGTATGTAGTTCTGTAAGTTGCTTTATATGTGCAGCTTCATGTAACTACCACTACATTCAAGAAAAGAAATTAACCATCCTCAAAAAACTATATTATCTTTTTATAGTTATTCCTACCCACTCCATCTTTAACTCATGGCAACCATGGATTTTTTCTACTTGTCTATAATAATGATGTTTAATTAATAATATATAAATGGCATCATACAGTATGTATTAATTTGGAATTAACTTTCGTCACTTACCCTAATTCCCTTGAGTTTCATCTACTTTTTTCATTGATTCCTTTTTACTGCTAAGTAGTATTTTGTATGTTTGTACAACAGTTTGTGAAACCACAGAACTCTAGACAAACTCTGACTTTTTCTTTAATCCCAATGTTAAATATGACATTCTATTATTTTCTGGACACAGCAGCATTGTTTCTAATGAGAGTATTTCTTATCTTTGATTTTCTGCACATAATATGTATTTATAATTTTTCTGTTATGACAAATATTATCTTTATCACTGATTTCCTGAAAATATATTATAGTGTATGTATGTTCCACAGGGTGAAACTCCATGAGGTCAGGAAAAGAAAAAAATACCTAAAAAGAATAATTACTGGAAAATCAGGAACCAAACAATTCCTAGAACTCTTAGCGGCTTGTCAATCATTCAAGCTTATACCTGCCGGAGTGGAACAACTTCATAAACATTTAGGCCATTCACTACACACCAGAAAGGTTCACTCCTTAATAGTAGAGTAACAATAACTCTAGAATATAGATTTTACTCCAGAACTGCACTAGAAAAAGTATGTTTATCCACCTTAGGATTCACAGACTAAACTGGAATTACAGATTTGTAGTGTTCATCTAATTTGAAAACATTTTTGCCATTACTTCTGCAAATATGTTAGTTCGTCGTCAATCCTTCCTATTATACATGCATTAGAACACTTAATATTTTCCCAAAGCTCACTAATGCAGTTAATTATATTTTCAGTCTTTTCTTCTTTGTGATTAATTTGGATAATTTCTATTGATATATCTTGAAGTTCACTGATACTTAACTTTTGAGAGGTGACAACGTGCTGGCAGTCCTCACAGCCCTCACTTGCTCTCAGAGCCTCCTCTGCCTGGGCTCCTACTTTGGTGGCACTTGAGGAGCCCTTCAGCCCACCGCTGCACTGTGTGAGCCCCTTTCTGGGCTGGCCAAGGCCGGAGCCCACTCCCTCAGCTTGAGGGGAGGTGTGGAGGGAGAGGTGCGAGCCGGAAGCGGGGCTGCGTGCGGCGCTTGTGGGCCAGCTGGAGTTCCGGGTGGGCGTGGGCTTGGTGGGCCCTGCACTCAGAGCAGCCGGCTGGTGCAGCCGGCCCGGGCAATGAGGGACTTAGCAGCCGGGCCAGCGGCTGCGGAGGGTGTACTGGGTCCCCCAGCAGTGCCAGCCCACCGGCGCTGCGCTCGATTTCTCGAGAGCCTTAGCTGCCTTTCCGCGGGGCAGGCCTCGGGACTGCAGCCTGCCATGGCTGAGACTTCCCCCGCCTCCGTCGGTTCCTGTGCAGCCCGAGCCTCCCCCCCAGGAGCGCTGCCCCCTCTTCCATGGCGCCCAGTCCCATCGACCGCCCAAGGGCTGAGGAGTGCGGGCGCACGGCACCGGGACTGGCAGGCAGCTCCACCTGCAGCCCCGGTGCCGGATCCACTGGGTGAAGCCAGCTGGGCTCCTGAGTCTGGTGGTGCCTTGGAGAACCTTTATGTCTAGCTCAGGGATTGTAAATACACCAATCGGCACTCTGTATCTAGCTCAAGGTTTGTAAACACACCAATCAGCACCCTGTGTTTAGCTCAAGGTTTGTGAGTGCACCAATCGACACTCTGTA
The DNA here is from genome assembly GCF_029289425.2 of Pan paniscus. Classification (NCBI taxonomy): domain Eukaryota; kingdom Metazoa; phylum Chordata; class Mammalia; order Primates; family Hominidae; genus Pan; species Pan paniscus. The sequence continues at coordinate 43,621,185 of NC_073264.2, read as the reverse complement.
TCTAGCTGCTCTGGTGGGGCCTTGGAGAACCTGTGTGTCAAAACTCTGTATCTAACTAATCTGACGGGGTCTCCGAGAACCTTTGTATCTAGCTCAGGGATTGTAAACACACCAATCAGCGCCCTGTCAAAACAGGCCACTCAGCTCTACCAATCAGCAGGATGTGGGTGGGGCCAGATAAGAGAATAAAAGCAGGCCGCCCGAGCCAGCATTGGCAACTTGCTGGGGTCCCCTTCCACACTGTGGAAGCTTTGTTCTTTTGCTCTTTGCAATAAATCTTGCTACTGCTCACTACTTGGGTCCACACTGCTTTTATGAGCTGTAACACCCACCACGAAGATCTGCAGCTTCACTCCTGAAGCCGGCAAGACTACGAGCCCACCGGGAGGTACGAACAAACTCCAGACGCGCCACCTTAAGAGCTGTGACACTCACCGCGAGGGTCCGCGGCTTCATTCTTGAAGTCAGTGAGACCAAGAACCCACCAATTCTGGACACATTTTTACTGTGTCCACTCTACTGATAATCCTATCCAGTAAAATATTTATTTCAGATATTCTGGATTTTTCTATAGTTTGCATTTCTTTCCTTATTTTCATTTATTTTTGATTATACATATTTATAATCTTTATGGTTCTGAACCAATGTTTCTGTTGGCTATTTTTCTCCATTTTGTGAATAATATTTTCCTGCTTTTTGCCTGTTTTGGAAATATTGTTTAGAGCGGGAGTCACCAATCCCAAGGCCACAGACTGTTGTTGGTCCTTGACCTGTTAGGAACCAGGCCACACAAGAGGTGACCCAAGAGCATTACTGCCTGAGCTTTGCCTCCTGTCAGATCAGTGACAGCATTAGATTCTCACAGGAGCTCAAATCCTAATGTGAACTGCGCATGCTAGGAATGTAGTTTGCATGCTCCTTATGAGAATCTAATGCCTGATAATCTAAGGTGGAACAGTTTCATCCCCAAATTGTTCTTGGCCACACCCCCATCCTTGGTGCCAAAAAGTTGGGGGACCACTGGTTTAGGGAATATTATTAACTTTATATTTTCAAAAGCTGAATTAAAATAATTTTTAAAGTGCATTTAACTTTGCTATGGCAGACAGGTCAGTTATTTACATATCAGCTTGAACCTTTTGAAGCTTGTTTCTATGTTATGTTTTAGTGCTGTTCTGGAGTAAAATCCAGAGTCCAGAGCTAGCTGTACGCTGCTACTAAGGGATGAAGATTTCTGGTGTATAATGAATGGCTTAAATGTTTATGAAGTTTTTCCCCTCTGACTGGTTTGAGCTTGAGTGATTCGCAAGCCTCTAGGAGTTCTAGAAATTATTTGGTCTGTACTTTTCCAGTAATTATTATTTTGGGGGCATATGTTCTTTGCCTGACTTTATAGGATTTCACCCTATGTATATACAGAATGACATTCAGCCAGAGACTCAAGAGGATGCTTTACTGATTTCTGAAGCTCTGTGTGTGCACATTTCTCTTTTCTAGCTCTTTTCTCTGAACATTCTTGTTGAGTCTGCCTCCAATAAATCTGTTCTTTGTCTTTTCAACTCAACAAGACTGCTAGGCTCTGTCTGATCTCAGCTTCCTGCTTTGTAGTCTGGAAACAGTTTCTGGGCATAAAGCGGGGCTTTCCTAGGTCTCACCTCATTTGTTTTCCCTCTATCAGAGACAGATTACGGTCTTTTGCTGACTGATGTTCAGTGTTTGAAAAAATGTCATCTTCAGTTGTACAGTTTTCTAGACTTTTGCAAGAGGGTGACATACTTTAAAAATCAGATTTTTGTATTTCTTTCAGGGGTATTACTTTTCTGAAATGGGTTCAAGCAATAAGGAAACTACATTTATCTAGGTTATTAAAATAACTAGCAACAGTAATATAACAATTAGGAGTAGTAACATAATAATAGCCACTGATAGTAATAAATCCTTCTAACACAACAATTATTTACAGTAAGACCTTGGCAAATTACACTTATTCTCAGCAAAATTGTGATTGTTATAATATTATAGTCTTTCAAAGAATAATGGTACTGTTACTCAGCTGAGATTTTTGTGTCGAATATGTTAGAATCAACAGCATTGCAATTAATTGATTCTTTTAGTAAATTATTATTTTGGAATGCTCACTAGTGTTAGCCAACATCCCAGAATGCACAATATAGCAAATAAAAATGAAACAAAACAAAACATAAGAAAAATTTATGTGACTTATGATCCACTGGCCATATACAGAAAAAAATTGATAAGTAAAATATGTAATATTATAGATGCTGATAAGCTGTAAGAGAAAATAAAGCAGAAAAATAGCATAGAAAGTATTTGGGGTTAATTATAATTAAGTTAGTGTAGCTTGAGGATGTTCTGTTAAATGGTGTCTTTTGAGGAAAGACTGCAGGAGGTGAAGGAATCTGATGGAGACTGAGGAAGAAAGTAGTAAGGGATGAGATAAAAGAAGAATTAAGGGTAGGGTGAAGCAAGCACAACTTGTAGTACGTTTATTAACCATACTAAGGATTCTGGCATTTACTGTGAGAGAAATCCCCATTGTAGTGTTTTTGACATAGGAGGAAAAATATCTGAAAATGATCATTCTGGATGCAGTGATGAAAACTGACTTAGTTTGTACTGCTTTAAGAAAGTACAAAGGACTGAGTAATTTACAAAGAAGATACATTCATTTTCTCACAGTTCTAGAGGCTGGAAAGCCCAAGATGAAGGTGCCTGAATGTTCAGTTGTCTGCTGAGCGCTGTTCTGTGCTTCCAAGATGGCACTTTGATGCTGCATTTTCCTGAAAGGAGGAATGCTGTGTCCACACGTGGTGGAAGGCAGAAGGGGCCAGCAAACCCAATGCTGCATAAAGCATCTTTTATAAGGCCTTTAATTCCATTCATGAGGGGAGGAACCCTTGTAACTCAATCATCTTTTAAAAGCTCCTGCCTCTTAATACCATCACATTGGCCATTAAGTTTCAAAGCTTGCATTTGGAAGACTCGTACTTCCAAATGAAACATTTTGCATTTTGGTGTGCACATTCAAATTATAGCACTGACCTAAGTGGACAGGAGTTGAAGCAGGGAGAGCTATAAGCAGCAGTTGTAATAATCAGGATTAAGATTATTGGGTTTTGTAGCATAGCAGTAATAGGGAAGGTGCTTTAAAGTGTCCAAATTATAGATATATTTTCAAATCTGATATTCAAAGCCAGGTTTATCTTATTCCAAAATCTATATGGCTTTTAATTTTCCCTGTACTTTAGAGTTTCCCTCTAATTATCTAACATAGTACTCTCAGTATACAAATAGTATAAAACGAGTTACATATAATTTGTTGAAGTAATTAATTGCTATTTAATGGTAAAATTTAAATTCTCTGGCTTCAACTATTTCTTTCAAATAAAAGCAACCTTGACACGCAGACACACATGTGTGTGCATGTGTGTATGTGTAATTTTCAATATTTAAGTTGGGATTGCATTAGAATCAAAGGACATGGAGATTTAAACTTTTAATGCAAATAATTACAGGCAAAATGAAAAAGAAAATTAAATGGAAGCAAATTAGATGTGTGATAGATTATGCTGTTATCAGTGTGGAAGTGGATAAGGGCCTCAAAGCAAGTCTGAGGGTATATAAATAGTAAAACATTAACTTATAAGTAAGTGTTGAGAAACTAGAGGTAAAGGATAATAAACAAACATTGAACTTAATGTCATAACATCAACAAAGGAAATAAGGTAGCATAAAATGAAGGAAAAAGTTTTTGGCCATTTCTGTAATTCTATTATCCCTTCTATTTAAACTAGCCTTGAAAACATAGATTCTATATAATGATAAAAGACATTCTGATTTTAATTGCAATCTTCTAAAGACAGAAAGTTAAGTAAAATAATCAAATCATAGTATCTGTAATACTGTGCATTTTTTCTATAGAACAGATTGTGAAATATATCTCACTGTTGAAAAGGAAGAAGAGTTCACCGTGTTCATGTTTCATTTATCTTCAGCAACCCATCTCCAATCATTTTCAACATAATCATAAAGAACTTAACCAGGAAAATGAATAGGTAAAATGTGCTTTCTCTTTTTCAATATGAAAAGAAAATATTTTTGGTAAAGTTTTAATAATGATTCTCTTGGTAGAAATGGAAGCCTTCATTAATCTTGATTGCTGAGACCTTGGAATTATATACGAAGAGTGATGGTATATGCAACAACAATATACAGAGACAAATAAGTAACTGATTCCTTAGTCTTAAGCTGTTTTCTGTCTTCTATTTCTGATAAAAAGAATTTGGTCTAAACATCTTCTGGTCTTTTTTTTTATTATTTTTATCTGTACATCATAATCTTTTACCAAAACTCTGCCTATTATTTTATGGAGTAGCCCTCCTGCTCTCTCACAGAAAATGGGATGATAGATAGATCCTGCTGTTAGCAGAGTCAGAACCAAAATATTTAATCTGTTTTCTTGGAGTTAGACCTTACAAATATGGTACATGATTCTGTGATTAGTTAATGTAAAATAATATATAAGATGTTCTTAGTAGATAATATAAACTGGTTAGGTAGCTGAGTGTAGGACATTTCTTGTATTGTATAAAGAAAAATTTGCATTGTAAAATTCATTTTTCTTATTCATTAGGTTGCATCTACTACTGTGATTACAGCTAAATTGTTGCTTGTAAGATGGTGTGATTCATTATTTTAATTACTCCATTTTTCCCAATGAGTCTGTGTAAATAATTAAAGAGAATTCTTATGTCAAATCACATTAGTGAAATAATATATCAAACATTTCTTATAGAAAATCCACAAACTCATGTATTAACTGTTTATATACACATTACAAAACATTTGATAGCATGTGTTGTTGTAAATAATATTTATGTCTATCACGGCTTACTTTGTGGCAAGCATTTTAAAGAGTAATTTACGTGTATCTTATGTGGCCATATATTTAATGCCCCTAATTTTCTAAACATCCCCATAATAAATGTACTTATCTAATTTAACAGTATGTATAAACATAATATACATTATAAATAGTATAATGTATATGTACATATTATATTGCCTATGATAAATGGTAAGTGGTAAAGCTGAGAACACAGCATAGATTTTGTGAAGGAGGCAGGCATGGTCTTCCATAAGTGAATCTACTATATGAATCTACATTTGCAAAATACATTAATGCTTTACTTAAAAATTATATTCAACATTTTTAATACTAAGCTGGCATGTTACTTATTTGTAACAGGTTTATCAGAACAAATAATAATATTACCTTGTATAACTTTTTGAATATATGACTATACAATAGAACCTCCAGGGAACCTACTGTAATTGATGGTACTGTGTTAATAATTTGAGCCTGGAATCAAACATATGTAAATTTAAAGCAGAATTCCTAAACTTACTAATTGTCTGAATTTGGCCCAATGTCATACCCACTCACGTCTGTGCAATAAAGGTAGTGATAATGCATGACCTTGCTAATAAAATTAAATGTGATAACAAATCTCAAATAATTGAGAAGTAGTCATTTCTCTTTACTTCTATAGATAGCTATATGCTTGAAAATATAAACTGTAATACATGCATGTAATATGGTTCTAAATTTAACCAATGATAATTCTTAATATTTAATAAACTATTCTATGATTTATGGGGCATTTACTTAATCAAAATTTAAAAAATACCTTTTAACATGTACATAAATGGAGGTATTTGCAATAAGAAATATGAAATCTCAGAATTCTACCAACCACTATGTAAAAATAAAAATGACTGATGTCTCATAATTTCAATTTAAAAATTCAGCTGCACAATATAAGCTTTTCAATTGCCATGGCAGCATATTATATCACCCTAATTTATGTAGTTTATGCTGAGTTCCTAGTGGCAGATAATTTAGCAAGACTCCATATTGATATTCGGTAAATTCAATGAGAGATTCAAAATGCATTTTAAACTTTAATTTCTTGTGAGTATTCTGTTACTTGAATGTCACAGAAACCTTTTCAAAAAAAACTTCTGCTTTAATTTATAAATCCCCGCTAATATTTAGGCAGTTAAAAACTTTATTAATATATAATTAAAATTTATATGGAATCTGACTACATTTATTGGAAGTATTGATGACCAAATTTCTTTTAGAGCCCAAATTTAATTTTAGTTTTTACATAGTCCAAACAAAAAAAACAGGGTCTTAATCATTTTACGCAATATCATTCTGTGTTTTTTATAAGAACTATATAAACGCATATAGAACATTTAGAAAAAATATTTATGTCAAAAATATGTAATAACAATTGTTGGGGTTCAGACAGGCTGGTGGGAAAAATTTTGGTTCTAAGAAATAGCCACAAACCTTGGAAAGCTGAAGAGTTTGCATAACTTTAGTACAACACTTGGCTGAAGGCAGCCTTATACCTTTACCTTTAGTTAAATAGATTAGATACAAAGGAATGTGGGGGAGTTTATCTAAATAGCTTGTTTACTCATGTGGTCTTAAGACTAACCTTTAGGGTGCATGCTCTTTGCTCCGGGTGGTCAGCAACCAGGTTAATTACCCACAGGTGTGTTGACTCAAAGCCTTTGTCATTAATCTGTGCCAAATAAATGGAGGCAGGGCCAGCTAGTCAGGGCACGCTGGTGCTACAAGTCTTTCTGTCAGTGGCCCGACCCCTGGCCAGCTCCTTCACTGAAATATTGCTGTCTGAGTACGTTATTCATCCATTGTTCAGCTGGGGTCTGCGGGATGGATCCCAACAAACAATTCTACCACTACTACTAACACTTCAATGTGTATCTGTATCTGCATATCAACTGCAACCAAAAATGAGATATAGTTGATTGTTTCTTTCTTAATTCTACAATAAAAAATGCTATTTGGAGAAATGACTGAGTCTGGGATGAAGGTAGAAAATATACAGCATGAGCCTGAGAACCTTTTCGTGTCAGAAAATAAAGTAGCACAATTAAAAAAAAAAACGCAAACTGGTAGTATGCCAAAGGACATAAGAAACAATTGGAAAGCCTCTCCATGGCCAAAGCTGAAATAATTTTAGTAGCAACATGAATAAAATTGCATTGGATTATAATCCAAAGTATAAAATAAGTACACATAAATCCATACTGATACAACTAAATGCTTACATAAAAAATAAATGGCAAAGAAGAGACAAATCCCCAAAGTCGAATACTAAATAATTTATGAAAATTCTCTGTTCAAAGAGGAAGAGTATAACCTTGCATGTAGACTAAGCTTAAAAACTTCTTTTCACAAAGACTACAATATGGAAAGCAGGGAGAAGATTCCCTTTGCAATAAAGAATCTTGACACACACTATCTGTGCCAAGTACTTACACTGATCATTAGTGGTAATAAGTCATATCGATTTTGATGGTTAATATTGAGTGTCAACTTGATTGGATTGAAGCTTGCAAAGTATTGTTGCTGGGTGTGTCTTGAGGGTGTTGCCAAAGAAGATTAGCACTTGAGTCAGTGGACTGGGAGAGGCAGACCCACCCTCAATCTGCATTGCCACCATCTGATCAGCTGCCAGCTAGAATAAAGCAGGCAGAAGAACCTGGAGGGATTTGACTTGCTGAGTCTTCCAGTCTTCTCTTTCCTCCTGTGCTGGATGGTTCCTGCCCTCAAACATCAAACTCCAAGTTCTTTAGCTTTTGGACTCTTGGACTTAACACCAGTGGTTTGCCAAGGGCTCTCGGGTCTTTGGCCACAGACTGAAGGATGCACTGTTGGCTTCCCTACTTTTGAAGTTTTGGGATTCTAACTGGCTTCCTTGCTCCTCTGCTTGCAGACAGCCTATTGTGAGACCTCACCTCACCTTGTGATCCTGTGAGTCAACACTCCTTAATAAACTCCCCTTCATATTTACATCTATGCTATTCAGTCCCTTTAGAGAACGCTGACTAATATATGATGGTAGGTACCTTTGATACCAGATTATCAAAAGGGCGCTTTTTTCTCGTGTTCTTCCTCCCCAAAATTATAACCTCAGACTCGTCATGAGAAAAACATCAGACCAATCCCAATAGAAGGGCATTCTACAATATATTTGACCAGTACAACTCAAAACTGTGATGGTCATCAAAAACAAGAAAAGTATGAGAAACTGTCACAGCCAAGAGACACCTAAGTAAAAGTGATGAATAAATATGAAATGCTATTCTGGCTGGAATCCTAGAAGAAAAAAAGGAGATTGGGTAAAATTTAAGAAAACAATAAAATATGGACTTTTGTTAATAATAATGTATTATTTTTCTTTTGTTCTTTTGAGGCAGGGTCGCGCTCTGTCACCCAGGCTGGAGTACAGTGGTGCGATCTCGGCTCACTGCAAGCTCTGCCTCCCGGGTTCACGCCATTCTCCTGCCTCAGCCTCCCGAGTAGCTGGGACTACAGGCACTTGCCACCACATCCGGCTAATTTTTTGTATTTTTAGTAGAGACGGGGTTTCACTGTGCTAGGCAGGATGGTCTCGATCTCCTGACCTCGTGATCCGCCCGCCTCGGCCTCCCAAAGCGCCGGGATTACAGGCACGAGCCACCGTGCCCAGCTAATAATAATGTATTAATACTTGATCACTGGTAACAAACATACCATATAAATGTAAGACATACTATCTTTACAATTCTTCCAGATATAAAAACTCTTCTAAAACGTACAGTTTATTAAATAAAACAAAAATATTCTACACAATTATTATCACAGCAGCAAAGTGTTCATTGAATCTATTTCCTATAATTTATTTAAACATGGCTCATATTAAACATATGGGTTTAGTTTAGCTTTTGTCATTCATTCATCCATTTGAAAAATATGTACTAAGTATTTGTGTCAAGCTGTAATGAAATTTGAGACCCTACAAACAAACAGGTAGAAATAAGCCCCTACATAAGCCCTATAATAGCATGCTCATAATTAATGGTGGAGACAGGTAAAAAAGCCCTACATAAGCCCTATAATAACATGCTTGTAATTAATGAGAAGACAGTTAAAAAAAATAAATATAAAGTGAAGAAAAGGCAAGCAAGTAAAAATAAAAGTAGGTATATATTTGGTGGGAGGGGAATGAGGAGCTATTTGAGATAACAGCTCCATTGTCTCCAGCCTTACACTCTGATTGCTCAGTAGACAAAGAGTGTGTAGGACTGAAAGAAGAAATGCGTCTTAGGATTTTATTGCATTGACCCAGGAAAGAAACGATGGTAACTTTGGGCTTAGACTAGGTAGGTGGCAGAAGGTATAATAAGGAAGGATTGGTATCTAAATGTATTACACAGAGAAGCCAAAATAATTATTTCATCATTTGGATGAGAGGGGGAAAAGAGACACCAAGGATTTCTCTCTTTTTTTTTTTTTTTGCATAAAGATCTTGATAGAGATACATAATTTTAAGTATTTTAATACATTTGATTAATTGTCCATAAATTTAGAAAAATAAACTCCCATCAATAAGAGTTTTTACTTGTCTCCCCAGAATGAGTAACAAATAATGTTTATTTTTTATATAAAAGAAGTCCAGAAGTAGGTAGTCCAAGGCTTTTGTGGGCCCTCCATAATTATCAGAAACCCAGGAGCTTTCTGCTTTACTGCTTTTATTTGCTGACTCCCATCCTCAAGTACAAAAAGGTTGTTCTTGTATCACAGTTTGCAAGAAGGAACAAGGAAGGAATGACAAACAGGAAGCATTTTCTAGGGACCTTTGCCACTTATCAACCTTACTCAAAATCTCATATCACAATTGCCTTCATAAATTATTTGATAAAACTCTATCACATGGCCAAACCTAGTTATAAAGGGTCATTAGGAATAGGTCTCTTAACTAATTGCAGCGTCATCCATACAAATTAGGAAAGAAAATTTACTAAAGAAGAAAATGTATCCTGAGTAGGCATTCAGTAATCTCATTTCTATTCGGTGACAATAACAATATTGTATTTCTTTAAAATATTTTAAATGTCATACATTTACTACTGTTTTATTTCACCTCTTTCATATAAAAGTTTAATACTTTGTCATACGTTTAATAGCCATTAGTGTTTATTTACTCTGACATTAAAAATTTATGAAAAGTTCTTAACTTATGAGAAGATCTTGAGAGACAAATCAAGAGCAGTAAAAAACAAAACAACTTCCATTCAACTAATGATGATTGGATGGTAGGAGGAAATTTGCTTTGTGGTTTGAGAAGAACCAGTTGCAGGTATACAACTGCTCACTATGTGACTTATTTTTTGAAGAACAAAAATATTACATTCTGTGACTTATTTTTTGAAGAAAAAATATTACATGATTCAATGTAATGTACAAGAAACCAGAAATTCCCAGTTAAATATTATTTCTGGGATATAAGCTAATATATCTCTAGAAGGACATCAATCAAAGTAATTATATTATCAGTGAAAGAAAATTATTAACATGTTTCCATGAATTAACTTATTATTTAAATAGCTGTTATGAAAAATAATGGGTCTCATGGTTAAAATCAAGGTAAATCACAACAGAGAAAAGAAGGAGAAAATATGGAAACTGTTCCATAGTAGTTCATATTAGGGTTTTTTCTTATATCAGGCTATTTCTCATCAGAGATTTACGTACTTAAATAGAGTAGGATCCCAAGGTTAAAGAGATATTGAAGATTAATTTTCAAACTTTATCAAATTCATCCTTGCATAGAACACATTATAAAATCTTATCTTTTAACTTCTAATACTTTGACTTAAAATTATGTAAAGCATACATATATTGTTAAAATAAAGCATTACAAAAATAATAAAAGTAAATATTTTTCTGAAATAAAAATGTCAGGGTTTTTTTGTAGGCAGTAGAAGTCATAGAAAGTGATTCTAAATATGCCTTCTCACTCTTTATGATCAAAATATAATTTTGTTTAAGTGCACAGGGGATGTGCAAATACCAAGCCATAAAAAAGTATTTTGGCATGTTTGACCTTATTAATAAAACTAATGTCCTTGAAATCTACTTTCCTCTTCCTTCACAGTTATAAGTCCAATCATTTCCTAGGACAATAAAGCTTATTTCTTTCTTTCACCTCTTGGTGATATTAGGTAAGGAGGAAAAATCGAAGAAGGTTGGTCAAACATCTATGAGATTTTTTCATTAATATATTAATAAATAAATAAATAAATCGTTGAGCCTTTTTTTAAATCTATCTCCATAAGGATAGGGGAAAATGTCAGGTGTCTAAACAGGTGCAGACCAAGATATGAGAGCCAATAAATAATGAGAATAAAACAGTGTTATAAGCTCATATCTAGTTGAGGAATCATGCAGTTTGGTCCAGAATTTTCTTGGCTGCAAAACTAAGGCAACAGGCCAACAGAAAATCAGTTAAATAAAAGAACCCACCTAAAAGAGAGTTATTTTTAGAAACAAAAATTGGAAATGAGGACAGAAAAAAGCCTAATCCAATTTTTTTTTTTTTTTTGAGATGGAGTTTCACTTTGTCGCTCTGGCTGGAGTGCAATGGTGTGATCTCAGCTCACTGCAACCTCCGTCTCCCCTCCTGGGTTCAAGCCATTCTCCTGCTCAGCCTCCCAAGTAGCTGGGATTACAGACACCCACTACCACAGCTGGCTAATTTTTGTATTTTTAGTAGAAATGGAGTTTCACCATGGTGACCAGGCTGGTCTTGAATTGCTGACCTCAGGTGATTTATCTGCCTCGGCCTCCAAAAGTGCTGGGATTACAGGCATGAGCCACTGTGCCCAGCCTCCAAATTTTTAAAAAACAATCTGAAATCTATGATATTTTTGGGGGGTGGGGGGAAGGCAGTAATGTTAAAGTTAATGAATGACAATCTCATTCAATTGTATTCAATTTTGAGGTCAAAAGTTGGGGATCCATTTTTGTAGAAGTTAAATACATACCTTGTGGTTGACTTTCAGTTTTGTGTGCCAGAAAGTCAAATACTTAGTGCTTTTCTGCCCCACTGTTTCATAGACTCAGAAATATCCTCAACCCATATGTAATGTGTTTTAGATTTTTCAGAGGATCATTTTCAATCTAAGGGAAAATTAAATATATCACAGCATCAGCAATACCAAAAACCTTAAATAGACATCCCCTGCTCCATGCCACTTCTAGGTGGACAGTTGTCCTGTCTTGCTCTTCTCTGTTCTCCATAGGTCACGCTGTTTCCCTGATGAATCATAGTGTGTCAGCATGTCTGTTCCAGTTGAAGAACTAGTGTCCACTCATCAGTCTTCATTTTCTCGGTGAGAGCCAAGCACACAAGCTGTTTCTAGTCAGCTATCTTGGCCTGACATTTGCTATTTTCCAGTTTATGTAAGGCAGTCCTTATTCATACAACAATTCCTAAAATATCTGACTAATTTTCTTCCTTCCTCAAAGTTTCGGTATTAGTTTCTAGCAATATTTTATTATTGATATAAGAAAGTTATAAACGTGTTATTTTAGAAATTAAAATATGGTATAGATTATGAGCAATATTTGTAAGTGGTACATGGGTACACGATGCTTGAGAAAATGCATTTCTCATTGTTAAGGTACAACATTATAACCATGCACAGTTATTTATGAAAACATTAAATAATTCAAGTTCCTTAAGTCCTTAAAGATTTACTTTTATCTCCTTGACCTACCACAGTATTATCGTAATACATAACATTTTAATACTACTCAGATGTTTCCTTATATTTCTGACAATGCTTTCTTTTTATGGAATAATACTATATAATTCTATGTGTAGTGTTTCACGACTCTCATGGTTCTACCTTGTATCAATATGCAATTAACGTTTTTGTACAATTTTTTTATTTGGGTAATAATACCTAACATGAGCCCTACCTTCTTAAATTTTGAGGTACACATACAATATTGTTAACTAGAACAATATCGTACAACAGTTCTCTAGAAGTTACCCATCTTGGATAACTTAAACTTTGTAGCCTTTGAGTTGCAATGCCCCATGTCCTCCTCACTCCAGCCCCTGGTAATCACCATTCTACATTCTACTCTTTGCCTCTGTGAGAGTTGACTACTTTAGGTAGCTCATATAAGTGGAATCAGGCTGTATGTGTCATTCTGTGACTGCTTATTTCACTTAGTATAATGTCCTCCAGGTGTTTCCATGTTGTTGCATATAGAAGGATTTCCTTCTTTATTAAGGTGGAATATTATTCTGTTTACCTGGAATATTATATATATGGAATATTATTTAACTTCAATAAAGAATGGATAAAGAAAATGTGATTATTTATTCATTCACACATTGATGGACATTCAGGTTGTTTGTGTATCTTGTCCTTTGTGAATAATGCTGCAATGAACATGGGAGTACCTGTTGTGAGATGATTTCAATTCTTTTAAAAATATATCTAGAAGTGTGATTGCTGGATAAATGATAGCTCTATTTTTAAGTTTTGAAGAACCTCCATACTTTTCCATACTTTTTTCCATAGCAGCTGTAGCATTTTACATTCTCACTAATAGTGTTCAACAGTTCTAATTTCCTCACAATGCTTGCCAACCCTTATCTTTAAAAAAAAATAGCCATTCTAACTGGTGTGAGCTAATATCTCTTGTGGTTTAATTTTCATTTCCGTGGTGATTAGTGACAATGAACAACTTTTCATACACTTGTTGACTATTTGTTTTCTTTGGAGAAATAACCATCAACATAATTTGTCTACTTTTAATGAAGTTATTTGATTTTCTTTTGCTATTGAGCTGTAAGAGTTTCTTATGTGTTTTGCATATTAATACCTTATCAGTTATATGGTTTACAAATATTTTGTCACATTTCTTAGGTTGCCTTTTCACTCTGTTGATTTTTTTTTTCTGTGCACAGCTTTTTAGTTTGATGTTGTCCTACTTGTGTATTTTTAATTTTGTTTTTTGTGCTTTTGGTGACATATCAAAGAAACTATGCTGAGGCCAATATCATGAAGCTTTTCCTCTATGTTTTCTCTAGGAGCTTTATAGTTTTAGGTTTTACAAATGTGTATTTTGAAAACTATAGGGCATTGATGAAATCAATTAAAGAAGAGACAAGTAAATGGAGAGACACACAGTGTTCATAGATTAGAAGACTTGATATTGTCAAAACACCTATGTTACCCAAAGCAGTCTTCAGACTCAATAAAATTCCTATCAAAACCCAATGTCATTTTCACAGGAACAGAAAAAAATACTAAATATTACATGGAACTACAAAATATCTGAACACCCACAGCAGTCTTAAAAAAGAACAGCAAAGTTGGAGGTATCACACTGCTGGATTTCAAAATATATTACAAAGCAACAGTAATTATAGCAGCATGGCAATGGAATAGAATAGAGAGTCCAGAAAGAAATCCATGCATGTACAATCAACTGATCCTCAGCTTGGGTGCCAAGGATACGCAATGGGGGAGTGATAGTCTTTTCAATAAATGTCATTGAGAAAACTAAATCTCCTTATGCAAAAGGATGAAATTAGACACTTAGATTACATTATACACAAAAGTAAAGTCAAAAGAGATTACAGATTTGGACACATAGCTTTTCTGAGCCTTAGCTTTCTCATGTATAAATTTTTTGTTCTCTGCAGTGTGGGTATGGGTAGTACAAAGTGTATACAGAGCCATAAATATATTTACTGTATATATATATGTATTATGTCAGGCAGTGCTTTGGAAAATAAGAAACTAGAAGGAAGGATAAAGAGGATGTCTAAGAGGTGGTAGTATGCTATTTTATAATGTTGGTCAGGCAGTATATCTACAATAGTACAACATTTGAGAAGAAGTCAGTAAGAAATAAGAGGAGTAGTGTATGTTATGCTCCTAACATGAGTTCTGTTTTATTGTAGGAATTCAATGTTTGACACTTACTTTTGTGCTGTAGATTTCATTAATATTATTATCCCTATATTGAATTTAATACCTGTGCTTTATTTTTGTTTGCATTATTTTATGATTTCATAGTTATTTAGCTTTTTACTTCTTGAATTTAATTTTTTCAATCTACCTGGGAAAGTAAGAAAAAAGGGGGAGTAAAGAGAAGCGATCATATACTTTATTGAGGCAAATGTATGTGTGTGTGTGTGTGTGTGTGTGTGTAGATATATATATATAGAGAGAGAGAGAGAGAGAGAAAAAGAGGGAGAGAGAGAGTGCAAGAGACAGAGACAGAAACAGGAGGAGACAGAGACATCTATCTTACAAATATTTCCAAATATAGTTCCTAATACAGTAGAACATCTCAGATATTTCTTTTATAAATGGCATGAAACAAAAATGTCAGAATGGGGATAGTGAGAACAATATGGAAAATAAAGAAAGAAGACTTACAAATTCTAGGAAATGATTTTAGGGAATTTATGAATGAAACTGTGTGCATATTACACCCTGCCATGAGGTTTATATTAAAATAACATTTATTTTTATCATTTTGAAAGTCATTTAAAAATTTTAGTCAAAGCAAAAATTATTAGTAATCTCATCACCAAGAGGTAATCGTGGTTACTATTTTACTCTATTTACTTTCTTCTGTTTTTCTTTTGTTTGTTGGTTTGTTTTCTAAGAATGTACCTAGCACAGGGCCATTCACTTTGTCATCATTAGACAATTTTATTTTTACTACTCATTATTGTTATGGAATACAAATTTGTGTTTCCCCAAAATTCATATGTTCAAATCCTAAATCTCAATTGGATGCTTTTAGGATATAGAGCCTTTGAGGGGTAATTATATATAGAGAATAGAGCCCTCATGACTGAATTTGTGTCCTCCTATCAGAGACACAAGAGAGCTTGTTTCCTCTCTCTCTCTCTGCTTTCTGCCATGGGAGAATATAAGAAGAATATCACCATCTGGAAACCAGTGGGCAGGCCTTCACCAGGCATCAGATCTGCCAGCATCAAGATTTTGGACTTCTCAGCTTCCAGAACTATGAGAAATAAATGTTTGTTGCTTAAGCCAACAAGTTATGGTAATTTTTTATAACAACCTGCACTAAGACAATTGTTGTTATTATTATTATTATTATTATTATTATTATTATTATTTTTAGATGGAATCTTGCTCTGTCACCCAGGCTGGAGTGCGGTGGCATGATCTCAACTCACCCCAACCTCCGTCTCCCGGGTTCAAGCAATTCTTCTGCTTCAGCCTCCCGAGTAGCTGGGATTACAGGCATGTGCCACCATGCCCGACTAATTTTTTTTTTTTTTTTTTTGTATTTTTAGTAGAGTCAGGGTTTCACCATGTTGGTCACCTGGTCTCGAACTCCTGACCTCAGGTAATCCACCTGCCCCAGCCTCCCAAAATGCTGGGATTACAGGCGTGAGCCCCTGCGCCCAGCCAAACTAAGAGAATTATTAAAGCCACTAAAACATCTGTAGGGCAGAGAATCTTTGTAAAATTATCAAGTCTTTTATTCTACATCTCTTTCATTAATGAATTTAACAAAAATAACAAAAGCAGAAATATAGATAGATAGATAGATAGATAGATAGATAGATAGATCAATCTGTTTTCAGAAATGGGAATTTATGTATACCATTCTCGTTACATTATTATGGGAATGTGTTTCCAGATAAAAATTTGAAATACAACAACCAGCTGGGTATAGTGGCTCACTCCTATAAACCTAGTATTTTGGGAGGCCGAGGCACGTGGATCACTTGAGCCCAGGAGTTCAAGACCAGCCTGGGCAAAATGGTGAAACTCTGTCTCTACAAAAAATAGAAAAACTAGCTGGGCATGGTGGCATGTGTTTGCAGCCCCAGCTAGCCAGGAAACTGATGGTGGGTGATCACTTGAGCCTGAGAAGTTGAGGCTGCAGTGAGCCGTGATTGCGTCACTGTATTCCAGGCTGGGTGACAGACTAAGATTCTGTCTCCAAACAAATAAATAAATAAACAACTAAAAAAGTGTGGGAGAATTATTTTAGAGACACATTCATTAATGAACAAAGCTTTAAAATACAAGTATCCATTAATAATCTTCCAAATTTGAATGACAATAGTATAGGCTCAAATGTGCAGATAAAAACATTAAAAAGTGCTTAGTTGTTTACATCATTTTCTTTCATTTTATAGACCTCTCTTTAATTTGCGTAATTCTACACAATAAATAGTATACAAGTTTATATGGTAAATTGTTGTCTTCTATTAGGAGAGTTTAATACCTAGTGATTGCAAAGAATGCCTTTACCACTCTGAAGATAGCTCAGTTTTCCAAGATTGTACCTCTTACCTCCTTTCCACACCTCACTTATCCAACTGTGTTAGTGTATTCAGACCTAGGGTATTTTGCTGTTCAAAGAATGTTTTTCTTGATTAATAAGCCCATGGTATAAACAAAGTCTGCTAACAACCCCTCTAACTTGGTGACACACAGCTGCAAATTCTCCTCTGTGGATCTGGTCAGAGATTGGTTTGGGGCTTTGTAAAGGCAGGTCCAGGGAAAGCCTTCCTCTTTAGAGCATGTCACTTACTCCTGAGGTGCGGCCTCTGATATTTCATCTGAATGTCAATGTAAACTAGATCTCTCCACTCTAACTAGACAAAGGACAAACCTCCAAAACCTCCAAGCGTTGCTGAAATTCTAGTCGATCTGCCTCCTTCTTAAAGCCATCAGCAGACATTGTTTGATAAGCCTCATTTAGTTTCATCCTGTGCATGTGCATTAGTAGGACAAGCACTTGTGGGAAATGGCTCAAGTGACTTCTTGTCTTCCCTTCTGCACAGCTCCATCCCCTCCATGGCCTTGAATCTTAGCTACCAGTCATGTCAGCAGCCCTGGAGTTCTCCAATATCTGACTCTTCATCTCAGCAGAACCACTGTGCTCTGGAACCTAGTTCCCTGCCCCATGGTCTAGAAATTAGCCCAGTGAGAGAGCCCTGAGAGATCATAGGACTCACCTCAAAAGTTCCCCTTTCCACAGGTTTTCAGTCTTATGCTGCCCTTTGTGCAATTTTCTAAAAAATCAGTAATCTCATATATTCTTTTTCAAGTTTATATTTGTTTATGGTAGGAGAGCTTATTCTTTACAAATTATTGCTCATTCAGTGGTATTAATGAGTTTTAATTTTTAAGCTGTAACAAGATATCATTTCCAGAATTATAACTATATATCAAAATTTAAAAATATGATATTCTACTTGAAGTGTCTTGTCTCCCAGTGAGCCATATTTTGGAATTCTAGAGGTGGGAGAAGACTTTTCCAACCCAATTAATCTTTAAACAAATTCATATACATAAAACTTATGTTAACGTTGCCCATAGTTGTCTCACATAAAAAATCCTCTTCAAAAGCTTAGAAATACATTTGAAAGTTAATATTTATTCACAGTCTTATTATTTTAGCTTCATATATGAGGAACAATTTGATATATATGATACAATGTTGGAATCAGGGAATTAGAATCATATATTTAAAATAAAATAAAGGAATGAGATTATTTAGTTTAAAAAAATTATTTCAAGCCAGGCTCAGTGGTGGGAAGCTGTAGTTCTGGCTACTCAGAAGACTGAGACAGGAGGATCCCTTGACCCCAGGAATTAAAGCTATAATATGCCATGATGGTGCCTAAATGTTGCCACTGAACTCCAGCCTATTCAACATAGCAAGATTCCCATCTCTTAAAGAAGAAGAAAAAAAGAAATCATTTTAAAGTGTGAAGTTTTCTCTTAAACGAAAGACTTTCTACTTTTTTCAAGACATGCAAATATTGTGATATAAAAGAAACAATAACATTTAATTCCTTGGGAAGAATGTTTGGTACATGATAATAGTTTCACAGATGGAATATTCAGACAAGACTTTGAATGTATTTTATGTACAAATTAAATGCCTTTTACATTTATATAGAATTAAAAACAAATAGAACATTCTAACTGCCTATCTTGAAATTCGAAGTACTTCTGACTTAATAAAAAATATTTCAAAGGGGGCTAAAAGTACTCTAACACATTAATAATTTTAACTTTATAGAGTCATGCATATATTAATAGAAAATAATATACATAAAATTAATGATCTTGTGTGTCAAAAGAGAAAAGCTATTTGTGATTTCTATCCTTTGGTTACCTGTAAATACATGTTTCAGAGAGAGATGCTGAGTCTCTCCTAGAAATTTGAAACCACAAATTTCTTCCAATGTGATTGATTTATTGTTGAACAATTTGAGGATAAAATCAATTTTTGTTGTATATCTATAATTTCATTTACAAAAAATGCTAGACAGATATAGAAAATTACACCAAACTAAATTCAGTTATGTAGAAATATTGATAATGCATTCCTTTATTGGAGAGTAGAATCACTCTTTCTTTAATTAATTCACAATGTAACTACCTCATCTGTTGGTTGACAAATCTGGAAACTGAAATTATTACTTTCAACTCAAGCAAAGTTACCTGCCTATTCCAGAATGCATATGTGCATGTTTAGCTGAAATAATGGATTAAAGTGGATCAGTTAGTTCATTTATCATGCGTTTGACTACACAACTAAATAAGTGAAATCAATCTAAAATTCATTAAGTAGTGCCATGTTTTAGTTTTGTAGATAAAACCCTAGATGTGAAGGCTGTTACTCCCCACCGCCAAAATATTCTCTAGTCTGTGGATAATCCCAAACCCCACAAATTTGTGGCACTGCCCTGCTGGATGCTCGTGGCAACTATAGAAGATCATTCTGTTCGATAATGACTCAATTAGTATTTCATATATGAAAAATAGAAATCTCCTCTTCTATAACCAGACTCTAAACTGGCCCTGATTATTCCAAACTCCTTGCATTAATTCTTAGCCTAATTTCCTCCCCTTGACCTATGACTTGATTCTAAACAAAGCATATGGGAAAACTGATGAGATGTCACTCCTGTAATTATGCTGCATAAGACTGTCATGTCTGTTTTTCTGGAAGACTGTCTCCTTGTTGGCTTTGATGAAGCAAGTGGTCATGTTGGGGAAGGTCACATAGCAAAGAATTGAGAGTAGTTTCCAGCCAACTAAGAAGTAGAACTAAGGGTGACCTTTAGCTAACAGCCAGGAAGAAATTGGGGCCACAGTCTGACAGCTGACAAGGAATTTAATGCTGCGAACAACCACATCATCTTGGAAGTGGATCCATCTCCAGTTCAGCCTGTACATGAGAAACCACATCTGGCTGGCATGATTGTAGCTTTGTAAAGGAGCCACCTAAGTGGTGCTTAGACTTATGATTCCACATATGGAAAAACTATGATATAATAAATTGTGTGTTTTTTAAAGCTGCTAAGTATGCTAAGTGTAAGGTAATGTTATGGAAAAACAGATAATACACCAAACGTTCAAAAATGCTTGACAATTTGACAATGATTTAGCCTTACCAAATACATTTCTCAATATTGTCTTTAACCTAAATTCAGGAAAATGAAGACAGTCAGTCCTGCTATAACACTTGTGTTGAAACTGCACATTTCTTCCAGTGTGAATGATTTATTATTGAACAATTTGAGGATGAAATGAATTTTTTGTTGTATATCTAATTTTATTTGCAAAAAATACTAGATAGATATAGAAAATTACACCAAACTAAATTCAGTTATATAGAAATACTTCATAATGCATACATATTCATCTCATGACAATGAGCCATGCCAAGCCACATCTGTTGTAAATGTATTTAGTAGATTTTTATCTTAAGTAATTGTCCTTCTCCCACTTCACAATAACTAGCTGTACTCTTTTCAACAGCCACCCTGGCCATATGACCTTCAGCCTCCTCTCAGGCTTTTTTGCACTTTCCCTTTTCTTCTCTGATATTTTTCTTCCTTTACCTCTCTTTTCTCTTACTCTTTTCCTCTCTCTCTTTCTCTGTCTCTCTCTCTCATTTTGTTTGGTTTTCTCTTTCTTTTACATCAGGAGACAGGTGGGCAGATCAGAAGGAATAAAACACTCACTTTTGCAAGAAAACTTCACCTCTTTTTTCAAGGTAAAATGTCATATTTACTGTAGCATTATGTTTCCTGGCCTTTTAACATGCATAAAACTGTGCTAACTTTTTATATTGGTTCTTTTCTTATGTGTCAGTGACAAAGTTTTTGAGTGAAAAGACCCTAAAGGCATTTTCCCATAAACTCTTTGGGTTTATAGTGTGATTTTACATAGCATGGTATATTTTAGGAGTGTATATATCACGTTACAGCAAAATTGACCTATACAGATCTAAACAGAATTCAAATTATTTCATACATTCCCTACATTTCCATGCCTCTGTGTCTTTGTATTCATTTCATTTGCTCAACCCTGAATGACTCCAACCTGTACACATAGAAGCTGAATCTAATCTCTAGACTTATCTCTTCTTCCAAGAAGCCTGTTATTATCTTCAAATGTAAATCATTTTTCTCTCCTTTAAACACCATTGAACTTTGTCTTTTTCTTCCTTATTTTTCCTGTCACTATTTGTTCTTGCTCATATTTTTTCTGGTAAAATATCAAAATGCTTGTGGACAGAACCTGCTTCTTTTATCAATTGTATCATAAAGCATTCTGCCTCATATGTGTTAAGTTTTAAAAAACTTTTGAGAACAGACTATACAGAAGGAATTAAATCCACTGCACATGAACGTGTACTCTCTTAAGATGATTTTCATCAGAATAGAAGGAATGTTCTGAGTTCCCTATTTTATCAAGATTAATCACTGTGAGAGGACTATAATCAATATTTTCTTTTCCATAAAACAATTTTTATATTGGTGCTATACACCAATATTAGCTAATGGAAACTTCTGGAATGATAAATATATTCTTTATCTGTGCTGTTTAATTTCATCACCACTAGATACATATGAGTTTTAAGTGTTTAAAACGTTGCAATTGTAACTGACTCAATTTATAACTTTATTCAGCTCACAGGGAAGACTGGCCACACCACCCTAATCTTATTATGCAAATGGGCTTTCCACTTGGCCATCTCCATGTTATCTGCTGCTTACTGTACATATGGCTAGCAAAGAGAAGAGAACATGGAGCTGCCATTTTGAATATGCTTAGTGCCAGCATTCACCTGTGAAAGCTTCCAGCTTGCTTGATTATGTCTGCAGTTCAATTTTACAGGCTGCTCTTTGTTAGAAAAGAAAATTATCTGGGGGCTGCTTTTCATTAAAAGGAAAACCTTACAAAGAACTCGGTACCCTCACTATCTGCCTAAGTAATTTCTTCTTCACTCCTGTATCACTGGTATGATGTCAATAAATCTCATGTCACATAATAAAGAAAAAAGAAAGGAAAAAAAGATATATTTTGTAGTACAAATGCATACATGCACAAACACATTCTTAACAAAATAAGAAGGAAATACTCATGACAATTACAGTCCTTGTTTCTGCAACTGGTCACGTAGGTGTAGCTGATATTGATGACTACCTTCTTCTACTACTCTTTCTGTATTCCCTTTTCCTTCAGAAAGCACCTCAGCAAGTGGTAGTTTTTTACCCAGTGGAGTGACTCAAACCTTCATTCCTGAAGTGTCTGGGTCATTTGTAGTCCTGCCTGGATTGGGCTGTTGTAGTTTCCCATTGACCTTAATCACAGGACATGGCATTACTAAAAGACGCCCTAAGGCATCTCTTGTATTCCATGCATACCTTTCCTTACATCCATTGTGGAGTAGTAGACTGATTTCATCTTGACAGTCTGGGTCAATCACCCCAGCAAACACTGTAACTCCCTACTTATCCTGTTGACTTAAAGGTAGGAGGAGCCCAAAGTGGCCAGGTGGCAATCTCAGCCTCCAGTTTAATGGAATCATTGTTGTGTTTCCTGGTGGCAGCATTCTTCCCTCTGGAACTAAGACCTCTAGGCCAGCAGAACACAATGTCAGAACAGGAAGCAAAAATTGTGCTAGTGGGTCAACAGAGGTAATGGTGAGAGGTGCCACTTCCATGTCCACCCCTTGAATTACTGGACCCGTGAATCCTGGCTATGGGGGTAACAGCACCATATATCGGATGCTGATTCAGGGAATACACAACCTTCTGAAGAACTTTGCCCCAGACTTGCAAAGTGTTGTCACTTAGCTGGCTTTGTAATTGTGACTTCAAAAGGCCACTTCACCATTCTATTAGTCCAGCTGCTTCAGGATAATGGGGAACATGGTAAGACCAGTAAATGTTATCAGCATGAATCCACTGTCACACTTCTTTAGCCATAAAATGAGTGTCTTGGTCAGAGGCAATGTTGTGTGGAATCCCTTGATGGTGGATGAGGCATTCCATGAGTCCACGGATGGCAGTCATGGCAGAAGCATTTTGTGCAGTATAGGCAAACCCATATCTGGAGTAAGTGTCTATTACAGTGAAGACCAACTACTGCCCTTTCCATGATGAAAGAAGTCCAATATAATCAACCTGCCACCAAGTAGCTGGATGATCACCCCAAAGAACAGTGCCGTATTGAGGTCTCAGTGTTGGTCTCTGCTGCTGGCAAATCGGGGACTTGGCAGTGGCCATAGCCAGGTCAGCCTTGGTGAATAAAAGTCCATGTTGATGAGCCCATGCATAATCTCCATCTCTGCTGCCATGGCCACTTTGTTCATGAACCCATTGGGCGATGACAGGGATGGCCAGGGAAGGAGGCTGAGTGGTGTCCACAGAATGAGTCAACCTATCCTTGTGATTATTAAAATCCTCCTCTACTTAGGTCACCCTTTGGTGAGCACTCATATGAGATAGAAATATCTTTACAGTTTTTGACCACTCAGAGAGGTCCTTCCACATATCTCTTCCCCAATTTCTTTGTCATCAATTTTCCAATCATGTTTCTTTCAAGTCCCTGACCATCCAGCCAAACCATGGGCTACAGCCACGAATCAGGATACAATCGCACATCTTGTCTTTCCTTCTTCAGTGTGAAGTGCACAACCAGGTGCACTGCTCAAAGTTCTGCCCACTGGGAAAATTTTTCTACACCACTGTCCTACAGAGATGTCCTAGAAAGGGGCTACAGAGATGTCCTAGAAAGCTTTCCACTTTCAGATGGTTCCTGCACATTGTGCTGAACCATCTGTAAACCAGGCCCTAGTCTTCTCTTCCTCCATCAACTGATCGTAAAGAATTCCCCATGGGGCCATTGGTGAAGGCTTAAAAAGAAAAGGCAGGATGGCAAGAGTGGGGACCATGGGCATTTGAGCCACTTTCTCATGTAACTTATGTGTGCCCTGGCATGCAAACGTATCACCAATAAGTCCAGTGTGTTTGCTACTTCTCACTCACCGGGTCCCAGTAAGCATAATGTCATCAATGTAACAGACCAATGTGATATCTTGTGGAAGGGAAAAGTGATCAAGATCTCTGTGAACAAGATTATGACAAAAATCCAGAGAGTAGATATACCCCTGAGGTAGGACAGTGAACTTATATTGCTGGCCTTGCCAGCTGAAGGCAAATTGCTTCTGGTGGGTCTTATGGACAGGAATGGAGAAAAGGCATTTGCCAAGTCAATGGCTGCATACTAGGTACCAGGAGATGTGTTAATTTGCTCAAGCAATAAAACCACATATTGTACAGCAGCTGCAATCAGAATCACTACTTGGTTAAGCTTATGATAATCCACTATCATTATTCAAGATCCATCTGTCTTCTGTATAGGCCAAATAGAAGTGTTGAATGGGGATTTGGTGGGAATCACCACTCCTGTGTCTTTCAAGTCCTTGATGGTGGCACTAATCTCTGTGATTTCTTCAGGGAAGCAATACGGTTTTTTATTTACTGTTTTTTAGGTAGAGGCAGCTCTAAAGGCTTCCATTTGGCCTTTCCCACCATAACAGCCCTCACTCTACCAGTCAGGGAGCCATTGTGGGGATTCTGCAAGCTGCTAAGTATACCTATGCCAATGATGCATTCTGGGGAAATGACCACAGGATGAGTCCAAGGACCCACTGTAAGTTGGACCTAAGCTGAAACTCACATGACCTGATGATTATCTTCTGTAGACAAAGGACAGAAAAACTCACATGATTAATATCACATGACCTCCATATGCTCCTATTTTAACTGGAGGACCACTATGATGTTTTAGGTTCCTGGGAATCAACTTCAGCTAGTATCTAGTAGTCTCCAAAAATTCTGATCATTCCCTTTTTCCCAATGCACAGTTACCCTGATAAAAGGCTGGAGGTCTCCTTGGCAAGAATGACAGAAAGGTTACAGTACAAGTTGTCAGTAGTGTAATGAGCTCCTTCCTCAAGGGGACACAGCCTCCCCTTCATTCAAGGGGTGCTGGGTCTGTAAACTGGTTCAAGTCTGGAAATTGATTAAGGGGCCATGATTCTGTTTTTATATTTCAAATTAGTCTTTTGTCCACTCGACCTAGAAGTTTTCTGCTTATATAAATTAGGTAAGAATGCAGTAGGCTTCCTTTCAACTTTACTTCTAGGAACACCATGATTAATTAGCCAATTCTAGAGCTCTACACAAGTCAGACTATTCTGATTGCTGCTTTGCCTCTGCTGTTCATTATGGTAACTTCGCCCATCTTGCTTTTGATGGTTGAATGCCACCATTTGGCCCCTGTCACCTTGTGATCCAATTATTCCCATTGCATTTACATTTTGTAGTTGAATGACTGTGGTTTCCATTGTAATATCTGCATACAGAGAAGAGCAATCAAGGATTGCTCTTCAAAGATGCAGATTCTCCCCTCACAAATCTACTTTGCAAGCTATTGGTGAAGGGTATGTTTTCTGTACCCTCCCAGCTGGGATGACTGGGTCTAAAGTGACAAATCCACTCTAGCATCCCAATGTCCCTAAGCCTTTGGATCTCTTCCTCTAAATTAAACCAAGGGAGATCAGGGATTTCCAGCTCATGTTCACGGTGCACCATATTTTGATCCATATTTCAGCTAATCAAGCAAATAAACGATTAGAAGCTTTTTTAACTCCCCGAGCTGCAATATTAAATGCAGAATCCCTGATTAGTGGGCCCATATCACTAAATTCAGCCTTATCAAACTTCATGTTCCTTTCAACATTATCCCATATGCTTAATATACATTCCCATGCCTGTTCTCCAGAGTTCTGCTTATATAAATTAGAAAACTTAAACAGTTTTTTTCAAGTGTAGCATACCGCCTTATGGGTCACACTCTGAACCTCACCTGTAGGGGCCTTCTGGAACTTGAGTCTAATTATAGGTCTTGAAGCAAAGAGGGGTGTTGGGAGTGGGTCCTGAGGAGAATCCATATTGTTTTTCCTGGCAACTGCCCCAGGAAGGCCATTACTATTGCCTCAGGCAGGGCAGTGCATGGTTAATTTCCTCAAACAAAGGTGGAAATGTTGATGGCAATGCAGATAGGGAAGGGAATGTTGCCAACACTGTGGTTAGGGAGGCTGTTGCCTCTGGCAAAAAAAGGCTCATCAGCATTTAGGAGCTCAGTGCCCCCAGCCTCACCAGGGTTCTCCCACATGTCCCCATTTCAAGTTGCAGGGTCCCATTCTTTTCCAATCAATGCCCTCACTTTAACAGTAGACACCTGGTGAGACTTAATGTGCACCTTTTGTTGCAGGTAGCCACTCACATGATAAAACCTTATGTCTGATTTTCTGCAATTTCTGCCCTTTGTCTACAGAAGATTAGATTCTCATTTAGGGCAATCTTAGAAGACATGAGGCTCGGCATGTGCGTCTGGAGCCAGGAGTTAGAATCCCTGAGCTCATCTTTTTATTTATTTATTTATTTATTTTATCACTTTGTCCAGTGAACTTAGAAGCACCCAGACAGCTTCATAATATTCCTTGGTTCTCCACATATTGTCAAAGGTATTATGTACAGAGTTATTAAACATCTTGCCTCTGATCAGTGCTGAAACAGGAGTATCAAATGCATTTATTTTGCATAACTCTCTAAACACCTCATGCCAAGGACTATTGGTATTCCCCATACTATTAGAAATAAGAGTCTTTAACATTTTAGGTTATAATCATATTAAGAAGCCAACTCCAGAAACCCCAAACCAACTAAAGAAACCCATTCTTAAAATTCTGTTCCTCTAGAACCACCCCACTTCTGGTAACAATAAGTATTAGTCCGGGTTCTCTAGAGGGACAGGACTTATAATAGGATAGATGTACATATGAAAGAAAGTTTATCAAGAAGAATTGACTCCCACGATCACAAGGTAAAGTTCTAAGACAGGCCATCTGCAAGCTGAGGAGAAAGGAAGCCAGTGGTGGATCAGTAGGAGTCCCAAAACCTCAAAAGTCGGGAAGCTGACAATGCAGCCTTCAGTCTGTGGCCAAAGGCCTGAGATCCCCCTGGCAAACCATACTGTAAATCCAAGAGTCTAAAACCTGAAAAAAGTTGGAGTCTGATGTTCAAGGGCAGGAAGCATCCAGCATGGTAGGAAGATAAAGCCCAGAAGAATAAGCATGTCAAGTCCTTCCACATTTTTCCACCTGCTTTTATTCTAGCCCTGCTGGCAGCTGATAAGATTGTACCCACCCAGATTGAGGGTGGGTCTGTCTTTCCCAGTCCACTGACTCAAATGTTAATCTCCTTTGGCAACACCCTCACAGACACACCCAGGAAGAATACTTTGCATCCTTCAATCCCATCAAGTTGACACTCAATATTAACCATCAGATCTATCCAGTAAGAATGTTTGAAATTATATAAGAATAAATCAGACGTTTTACACATGAAAGTGATTTACCTACTTATCTCTCCACAGCAAAAAAAAGGTTTTTTCTCCAATATTTTTACAAACGTATGCTGTTTTCACCACAATTACTTTTATATTACTTTGTTGATGTTAAATAGCACTATTACATTCTTTGATTTTAATCTGATATTCTTATCTCTTAATTTTGAGTAGATTGCTGAACTTGTTTACTTTCCTATTCACATTTTCTCTTAAATTAGAGTTGTAAAATTCCCTTTTAGTGTGAGGAAAACTTGAAATCATAATTTCATAATTGGAGCAGTTGATGATGAAAAAGCCAAGTCTATAAACCAGTTGCTAGAGGAAGCCTGAATGCTACTCTTTTCATGCTCACCCACACATGCATGAGAATCCTCAAGCCGGTCCTACCCTCTAACCACAGAAAAATCTAGGCCAGTCTCCTTTCCCAGCTATTTTAAGCCATTTTCACACCTGCTTGGAAGCTAGCCCTACATTTCCCAAAAAACCTCATTATATTACTGATAGACTTTCACTTACCCCTTAGCGCATATGTGGTATCATTGTTCTTAATATCTAGTCCAAATTTTGTGTGGTGTGACTCATATTCTTTGAAATGACCATAATATGTGACATAATATTATCCTAATCACACTCTATAAAATTTTGTGATTTGGGAAGGTGTTGTGAGTCACCTCTGAATTTTATCTAATATCTTCTTCTTCTTTTTTGTAATAGCAATACCTGAAATATCACTATACAAAATTGATGGCCTACTTAATTATAATTGTTTGCTTTTCCTTGTGAGTAATTGGGCATATGAAATAATTGTCACTAATTCTCTCTCTAAAAGACACATTTTAATCGAAGCAATTGTGGTATGCTGAATAGTGGTTCCCAAAAGTTGTCCATATCCTAATCCCCAGAACGTGTGAATATATTATCTTACAAGGTAAAAGAAACATTGCAGATATGATTGAGTTCAGGATCTTGAGATGGGGAGATTATCCTGCATTGTCTGGGTGGGCACCATGCAATCACAGATTCTTATAAGAGAGAAGTGTGATGGTCAGAATCAGAGAGAACATGTGAAGTTGGAAACTGAGGTCAGTGAAGAGAGATGGTGCTACACTGCTAGCTTTGAAGCTGAAAGAAGAGGACCATGGGCCAAGGAATGTAGGTGGTCCCTAGAAGCAGTAAGAGGTGAGGAAACAAATTATCCACTAGATGCTATAAAAAGATGTAGTTTTGTTGATCTATTTGTTACTTCTCACTTCCAGAACTAAGAGAATAAATGTGTGTGTTGCTTGAAGCCGCTTAGAGTGTGGCAATTTGTCACAGTGGCAACAGGGCATTAATATAATGACAAAATGAAGAAAATGACTTGAGATAATTTTTTCCAATATTGCCTTCAGGAGAACAAGTTGATTCATTATTGCAACCTAGATCCTAAAAGCTACTCTGATTTGTGTGCCTTTCAAAGCCTGGTTGAGTTTTTCTTTCAGTTTTTTAAGCTACTTCATGTAGTTATATTGAATTTGAGTTTTAGTCAAATTTACCATGTTTGTTTCATATTTCCTGAATTTAAAGAACAGTAACTAACATAATCTACCTTCCTGGGCTATTTCAAAATCAAATGAAATAAAGTAAGTGATGTTCCCAATAAAAGATGGTCATTTTTATTTTTATTAATATGATTGTTACTGATATTTTCAAAATTGTCATTATGATGAAGTGTAACCAAAACAAAGAAATAGTGTAATGCCAACCCTTCTGAAACTCCTTTGCTTCATCCAGTTCTGATCATTTCCTCCTTCATAAAGGTAGCCACTAACTAGGTTTCAAAAACTGCATTTATAATTTTGCCTGTTTTAAACTCCATAGAAAGTGAATCACAAAATACATCTATGTTTATTGTTTTTCTCTTAACATTATGTTTGCGAAATTCTTCCATGTTAATGCATGCAGGTAAATTTCATATATATTTCCTGTTGTGCAAAATTATATTGCATGCATAAACCATAAAGGATTTATTCAATATTCTACGGATGGAATTTCAGTTTTTTTTTCTAGTTTTTGGCCTAAATTGATAATGCTGCTAGAACATTTTTGCATGTATTTTTTGGTAAATATATGCATTGGTTTATGTTAGTTATTTTATCAGGAATAAAATTTGGGGGCCAAAGTATATTCATAACATTATGGCTAATGGGTTTCCAAAGTTGCTGCATCAAAACCCATTTTTACAATAAGTGCATAAGAATTTGAATTTGTCCATATTTTCAAAAAATATTTCTTAATGTTAACCATGTTGACATTAGTATTCTCATGGGTAAGTAGTAATAGCTCACTGTGCTTTAATTTGAATTTCTCTGATAACTAATGAGGTTCAGCAAACTTTCTTATGTTTATTGATTATCTGAATATTCTCTTTGTGAAGCTTGACCAGGTATTTTGCACATTTTCTCTTCTGGATTTATAAATGATTTGAAGGATTTCTTTACACATACTTGTTATAAATCTGTCAGTTTTCTTCTCAGAAATACATCTCCTAATCTGTGTCTTGCCTTTTACGTATGTCAACTCTATTTTTTGCTGAACGTAAATTGTTAATTTAAATATAATTTATCAATTTTTGCTTTATGGTTACACACTTAGTTTCCCATTTAGGAAACTTGTTTTTATCCTAAATTCAAAAAGACAGTACCTATTATCTTCTATATGTTCTGTTACTTTGCTTTTTTATTTAAATATATACTCTACCTGCAACTAATTTTTGAGGGGAGTTAGATATCATGTAAGGAAATAATTAACACATGTCTGTTTGCTTAGTCCCTGTATGTTTCCAAAGCTGCCTGGAACCATGATGGACTCTTTTTCACCTCAGGGATATAGACCTCAGAAGGTTATTTATGTTAATAGCTGATAATTTTTCACACCTTGAGTCATAGGCTGTGCAAATAAGCTTGTCATGATTGCTTTGACAAACATCAAGACTAATGATATTCACCTGGTTTCATTTTGGAGTTCCTGAGTTTCAGTAACCATGGCTGGTCACATAACACGATATGCCCACATGTCCAGCCCTCTATCAAAACCCTGAACGCTGAGACTCAAGCATCCTTCCCTGGTAAGGGACACTTTGCATGTATCCTTGAAATTCACAGCCAGAAAGAAAAGTGCATTCTATTCAGTCCCAGAAAAAAAGGTTTAAATAAAAGAATGTGGGAGCCTGCATCTTACTCCTTGAAAATTGGCCAACTGCATATCTTTTATCCTCTTTCTGGCTCTGTATCTGTTTGCTGTAATAACTCATAGTTACGTGAATAAATTGCTCTTGAGTCCTGGAAGTACTTGTAGCAAATCAATTGCGAGTGTAGTCTTGAGATCATCAAAACAGGTCAAGATTTATTTTCTTCTATATTAATATACAAATGACTCAGGATTATTTATCAAAAGACCGTTTTTTTTCCCCATTGCTCTGTCCTAAACCAGGTGTGTATGTATAAGTATTGGGCTGGTAGTGTACTCACTAATTCATTTTAATTGACTTTTCACTTATCACTTAGTCCATGCTATACACAAAAACACACACACATATACACATATATGTACACAGGATGCATTATTGTAAATATGCAAATATATGACTATTACTTATTACAGCATAAAGATACAAAATCCAGTTTCTTGCATTTTATTTATTATCTCAGTAATGTATGTTTTTGTGCATACACACTTTACACATTTTTCACTAAATTTATTATGCTATGTTTGTAGTATTTTAAATGTTATATTTTAACATTTTATTTTCCAATGGTTTATTACTGAAATGTAAATACCTGTGATATTTGTATATTAATTGTGTATCTGGCCAATTTGCTAGACTCACTTAGGAATTTCAATAATTTATCTATATTCTACTGGATTATTTTGGTATAAATAATATTGTCTGCAAATTATATTTTTTTCTTTTCAATAGCAATATATTCATTTTATTTTTGTTTATGCCACTGCTTAGTACTTCTTGTAAAATATTAAAGAGAAGGAATCTTTGTCTTATTCCCAATTTCAAAAGAAAATATTTCAATATTTAACCATAAAGAGTTATAATTGCCATAGTATTTTTATTGTTAACTTTAAGATAACTTCTTCTACATATAGTTTACTGTTTTCTCTTTTAATCTAAATTGCATGCTTAATTTGATTAAGTGGTTATCTGGGTTAATCTTTTGGACGTTCTTCTTTAAGTTACTAATATGCTAAATTATATTAATTGATTTTTGAATATTGAATCAATTTGGCATATTCCTGAAATAAACCCAACTTGTTCATGATATTTTTACATTTTTAGTTATTTATATGCATGATTTTTCCAATGTTATTTTCAGAACAATTACATGTACATTAATGAGCAAGATAGGCATGTAAATTTACTTATTTTTAAATACCTTTGTGTTCTGACATCAAGGTTACTTTGGTCTCTTATAAGTGTTTGGATATTTTTCCCTGTTTTTATTCTCTAGAAGGGCCTGTATGATTTAGGAATTCTTTCTTCCTTAAATATTTGCTAGAAATCATAGGTAATATTATTTTGGCCTAAAGTTCTTTTTATGTGGGGAGACTTTAAAGTAGAAATTCAATTTTTCTTAGATATTGAACTATTCAGGATTTTTATTTTTAGGTCAGTTTTGATGTTGTATAATTTAAGAAACTTGATAAAATGTCTACAGTTTCAAAGTTTTTAAGATTGTTAGATCTTTTTAGTATCTCTAGTATTTAGAGAACTTTGTCACTTTCACTCTTGTACTGGATATTTGTGTCTTCTTTTTCTTGATTTGTCTTAGAAAGGGTATATACATTTTATTAGTCTTTACAAAGAGCTGCTAGTTTTGTTGATTTCTTTCTGTTGTTCTAATTATTAGTTATTTTATTACCTTCTGGTCTTATACTTTTTATTTCCATTACTTCATTTTTCTAATTGCTTGTGAGTTAGAAGAATTTCATGTTTAATTTGTAGTTCTTTCTTGGGATGGATGAATAATACATTAACATTTCAGAAATTTTTTCTTTCTTACCACATGGATTTACAGCCAGACATCTGTTTATAAGCTGGTGTAGCAGGATCCAACAAATTTTAGTGTTTAGTTATTATTTTGTTTCAGTAAAATAAAATTTTAAATTTCCATTAAGGTTTTGTCTTCAACCAAGAGATATTTAATAATTTATTGTTCAGTTGCCAGATACATGGGATTTTCTATCCAATCAGAGAAAACATGCTGTGAGATTTCATTCTTTTGCAATTTATTGAGACTGTTTTTGTCGCCCAGCATAAAGTCAATTTTAAAAATTGTTCCATATATCTTAAAAAAATTACTCTGTAAGTGCTAGCACAATGCTTTATATGTGTCTATTAGGTCAAGTGTGCTCATTGCATTGTTTTAACTTTCAAAATCAGTTTGCAGTTTCGTACGATTTATCTATCAGTTACTGAGAATAGTGAATTAAAATACCGCCTTATAGATTTTCTATTTCTCATTTTAGTTAGGTCTTTCTGATGATTGCAACATTTGTCATTATCAAATTGCTCCTTTTATCTAGCCCTTCCTTTCTATTACTGCCTACTTTGTTTGATATCAGTATAGACAGACCAGTTTTCTTTCTACTTGTATTTGTATTATATCCATATCTATATATTATTATCTATTTATCTACATTCAAATCTATCTATATATGTGGTATTCCACCCTTTTACTTTAAAATTTTATAGGCTTATATTTTGATACATTTTCTCCAAGCATTATATAGTAAAGTCTTAGTGTTTTATTCATTCTTCTCTATTTTTCTTGGCTTTCTAAGAGATTATGTGTGAAATATGCCTAACAGTTGCTGAGCACATATTAAATGCTTAATAAATAAAAGTTATAATAACATATATTTAATATTACGATATTGGAATTTGTAAAATTACTTTGTAAACATATTATCTAATGTTATATAAATGCACAATTGTTTTTTAACTAGGAAACTACTAACACAAACAACCCTTTTCAAAAGTTTAACTTTCGAAGAAATTTTCCTTGCTCTATACTTTTAAAGCAATTCAGTAATGTTAAAAAAATTTAAAATTATCACTATTATAGACAACAGAAAGTGATGATTTGATTAATACGCATTAATAGATTTTCAAATCTAATAATTGGGAAATAATACCATTTGGTTTTGTTTACTATCAGACTGTCACAAAAATTAGAAACTCTGTACATAGTTGTCATCTTTAATGCCATATAAATGCAGAAAAGAATGCATCTTTGATCTTTTGAAAATATTTAGGATATGATAAAAGTAAGGAGTAAGCTCCCAAATCCTTGCTATTCTAATTCTGCATTTCTTCAGAGATCAGTCAATCATTTTTATTGAACCTGAAATTACTTTATTTAATCATTTTATAAAGCATAAGAAATGAAAATTACAAGTATTTGAAAAATAAACAAACAGGACTATACAGATTGTCACACAACTGAGCATATATGGTAATATTACCTATTAATGTGCTGCTTTCCACATTTATACAAAACTCAGATTCCATTGTAAATTTTTAAAGTTAATTTTTTTCATATAGACAAAGAGCACAAAGTTTATTTTATGCATTTGATTTAGTATTTAATAAATACTATACAGTTATCAGGTGGCTTGATCCTTACTACTCAGAGATTGGTTTAGCCTCAACTTTACAGTATAATTATTATCTACATATTTTAAATTACATCTTTATTTTTGACCTATATAAATTAAGCATGTCTACATTCATTGTAAGCTTTTAAGCTAGATAATTCTTGAATTGCAGAATTATCATACTGTTAGAAATATATGGAGATGCTTAAAAAGAAGAAATCATTTCCAAAATGAGTTATTTTATGAATAATAAGTCATAAGAACAGAAAGAATGAATCTATGTCTAAGTAAGTGGCAGAAAATGGGCTACAGTGTCAATGATTGGGGAAGGGTTTTATCATTCATCCAATCTAACTTTTTGTTTTACGAAATAAAAATAGACATCAAGTAAACATAAATAATTTTCAAAGGTCACCCATCTAGTAAGTGGCATGAATAACAATTTGAATAATTAGTGAAATCACATTAAATAAAATACAGTATGATGGCACAGAAATAGAAAACCTTATTTTAAAAATGTCTTACACAAAACTAATAAAAAATAAAATGTAAACATATGGAGACAAAAAGATGTACAAAAGAACATTAAGAAGCAATGTTGGTTGATCTTGATTTATTTATTCAAGACAAGGTAAAAAGATTGCAATAAATTTGTAAACTATAGTTCTATAAGAGCTACTGTCTATGGTAAATATGAAAATAATTCAAGAAAAGATAATATCATAAAATTCTACCTTGAATAAAAAAACACATATTGTATGGTTTCTGTGTTAAAAATATGATACAAGAAACTAGAATGAATCCAGTAAGAAAAAAATGAGTCATTTTGGAAAAAAAATGATGATAAAGTCATTGGGATGATAAGATAGTAAGTTGGCATATAAAATTTCAATACAAAAATAGACATTGTATCAACCAATTTAAAATGATAAAAATAATAGTATTTTGGGTTTATATACTACTTTCTCAGAAACACAAGGTGATATTTAAAACATAATTTTCTTCCCAGAAGACATCCTTTAGAGGCCAAGATCCAACATGACAGTTTGATAAATGAAGTTTTTCTTTAAAAAGTTACGTTTTTTTCTCTACTTGAGAAAAACAGAACACAGCTAACAAAATTCTTTACATTTCCTCATTGAGTAGAAACATTTTCTACGTGACCTGATTCACTGACTTTTATAATTTATAAATTGCCTAATTTGTATTAAATTATTGCACCTGCCTACTGTTATTTTAAGTATTTTTACAGTAGTAGAGGTACTATGAACTCAGTATAACAGAAAGTTTGTTTCAAATTATTGCATCTTCCTGCTGTTAAAAGTGAAATTATATGCTCATAGGTAAATGATTCAATGGAAATAAGCCACAATTGTGTCATTTTATGTTAAATATAGAACATTTTCTATGTCAGTTATTTTTGGTATATTGATAAAATTCTCATGAATGTATCTCATTACTCATTAGCATATGCATTTTTTAATGTGACAGAATAATATAAACAACATACTGATAAAATTTAAAATATGCTTTTTCTCAATAAAATATCCAAAATTGGTGACAATAATTTCCTTGAGATGGATTAAACTTTTTATATTTTCCTCTATTTTCTTGAATTTTCAATCTTTCCACAATGAATATATACTGCTTTAAAAAGATAGAAAATTGGGGGGGGGGTTTGGTTAAGAATTGCCCAATAACTCACTATAATTATATCTTTGTAGAGTACTTAAAAATTCAAAGCATTTTCATGTATATAATCACATTTATCAGGGTCTACATTTGGCTACTGTTCAACAGCACTATCATATCTGTTGTTATCTGGTTGGTGCCAGTTCTGATCACCAGTGTTCTGTTCTGGTTCTTAACATTCTAAAAAACACCACTGTGGGCCGGGCGTGGTGACTCACGCCTGTAATCCCAGCACTTTGGGAGGCTGAGGCTGGTGGATCACGAGGTCAGGAGATCGAGACCATCCTGACTAACACGGTGGAACCGTCTCTACTAAAAAATACAAAAAAATTAGCCGGGCGTTGTGGTGGGCGCCTGTAGTCCCAGCTACTTGGGAGGCTGAGGCAGGAGAATGGCGTGAACCCAGGAGGCGGAGATTGCAGTGAGTCGAGATCGCGCCACTGCACTCCAGCCTAGGCGATAAAGCGAGACTCCGCCTCAAAAACAAACAAACAAACAAACAAAAAACACCACTGTGATTCACGCACAGTAAACAGAGGCAGAGCTCATGCTCAGACATAAGTTTCTTGACGGCTAGATAGTTCTCCTTTGCTAACATTTCATTAAATCACCTGTATGAGCATTCCACTAGAACTTACAATTATTAAAACAGAGCAGGTTTCATGCAAATAAGACGATAATGAAATATTCATTTATTTCATATCCAAATTTACATATTCACATGTGATTTTCTGTAATGTAAGGGAAGACAAATTCGGATATCTTAATTTCCCACAAAGCCATAAAAGTTTAGCAGTAAGTTTTATATAGTTTCCTTTGAAACCTAAGATTTTTACAAAAAAATTATTTGACTTTAGAAGTGTGAGCATGTGCGTCTGTGTTTATTCTGTATATTTTAGTGTATCTGTAACTTTAGTGAGGCGATATAGATACGTCACTTTCACATCAAGTAAAGGCAGAAATAAAGTTACAATCTATTTCAGAAACAAATGTTTTCAAGTTCCTGAATATGGGTCCATAATGAGACAAGAACGCCGTGATTTAGATTGTTAGAACTTTGCTTGGTTACCAAAGTGATAAATATATGTTCATA
This sequence comes from Pan paniscus, assembly GCF_029289425.2. Lineage (NCBI taxonomy): Eukaryota > Metazoa > Chordata > Mammalia > Primates > Hominidae > Pan > Pan paniscus. The sequence continues at coordinate 43,584,044 of NC_073264.2, read as the reverse complement.
AATAAATGACAACTATTTTACAAATGAACTTCTAACCCATAATGAACCTAATACAAGATCTCAGTGTTTTTTTTTGTTTGTTTTTTGTTGTTTTTTTTTGAGACGGAGTCTCACTCTGTTGCTCAGGCTGGAGCGCAGTTAATGGCGGATCCTCGGCTCACCACAGCCTCCGCCTCCCGGGTTCAAGCAATTCTCCTGCCTTGGCCTCCCGAGCAGCTGGGACTACAGGCTCCCGCCGCCATGCCCAGCTACCTTTTTTTTTTTTTTTTGTATTTTTAGTGGAGACTGAGTTTCACCATGTTGGCCAGGCTTCTAAATCCTGACTTCAAGTGATCGCCCGCCTCTGCCTCCCAAAGTGTTGGAATTACAGGCGTGAGCCACCACACCAGTCCTTAGATCTTTATCATCTGCAATTTCAATAACATATATTTCCAGAGGCACTACATGTTAAATTAAAAAACATAAAGGAAACTAATTTGAGGGGTCATTATAATTCATAGGTAATTTTACCTAAAAATTCAGCCTGTATTGAGTTCTTTTTTGTATGAGTTTTTCTGGGGGATACATGTTAAGATAAAGAATGTTCTCCAAATAATAGCCATTAATAGTATGCCTTCTCCCCAAATGCCTATGGGCATTGTTTTACCTAGATGATACAGTTTACAAAGTTAAATAAATGTAAATTATATAGAATACTATATAAATGTATTTTTGGAACAGTGAACTTATATGCTTGCATCTTACCCTTCAGCTAAAATACCCTTGATTTGGGGCTGCACAATTAATTTGCACTACAAGTATATTTTCCCGTCATACAACGTTCTAATTATTACTTCTCCAATGAAGAAAACAATGAATCTCCAAATCAGAAACCTAAATCAGCAATAATGCAAAAGCCTACTAAATAATCAGTGTGTAAGTCAGAATCTCCTAAGTATCTCTATGCACACAGGATGGACTTGATAATCTTTTAAAACTATTACCAATATTTTATTATTATTTTTCTAACACAGCAGATATAAAAGAGTTTCCAGTACCTAACCTGGAGTGCAATGACATCTGAGTGATCTATAGAAATATGAGGTTCCAGGAAATATCTAAAATACATAGTACATAAAGGAAAATAATTGAGAGGGGAAAACAAATATTAAGAGCTGAAAATAGCCTTCTGCTAAGTAATATTTCTACTATTTATGATAAAATAATTTGAGAAAATTAAAACTTTTAATCTATTGGTAATTTACATGCACCTGCAAATTAATCTAATTGAACCTCCCTTGTTACATCAGTTATGGGGTGATATAGATTAAGGTGAGCAGCATGAAGAAGAAAATGACATCCATGTTAGAAAGAATGTGGGTCCACAAAAACAGTGCTAGAGTTCCCTTGAAAATCTTCTAATTCGAACCTTGATGACTAACATATCAGATTTCATCTACAATCTTCAATTCACATTAGGCTTTTATGCAAAGAGTTGATAATATTTCAGAAAACATTACACATTGACCCAAAATTTATTCTAAAGATATGTTTAGCAATACCAAACACAAGTGAAGCAAAATAATATAATATAATAAATAATAATATTGAAGTAAAAGAGCACTGCAACCAGATTTATTGATTAGTGTATTAATTCTGGTATTGAATTCTTCCAGGAAGTTTGACTATGTAATTAGTGTTTTCCTTTAGTTTTTTATTCTCAACTACACAATTTTTTAAAATATAAAGCACTACCTAAACTATAAGGGCAATTTCAATAAATGTGAGTTAATGCAAAACATTACACAAATATAATGCTAATTTCTTTTCTAGTTACACCATAATATATTATTTATTAAGCTTTTTTGATACGTGTTTATATGCCAATTGCAAAATGTGCATATAGATTTACAACTTACATTGAGCTACCTATAATTTAATTGGTAACACATCATTCATAAGATTACAAAATGTGAATAGTTACTGCTCTTTTTCATTGATTGACAGCTGTCATGTAAAAAAAGAAAACCAACATAATAATTGAATTTTTGATGGACCTGTTATTAAAATCTTAATTAGCTGGTGAGAGGACAGATGGTGTCTGGAGACTGTAGGAAGTGAGGGACAAGATGTTATAATGTGATTAAGAAGAGCTAATTGAGGCAAAATTCTCCTAATACTCAAAGGGAATGATTTAGTAAACTGAGGGAGAAATTTTACAAAGATGTTACTCAATGTTCAGCATTGGAGGAGCTTCCGTTGTGGTCTTCTTTCAAGGCGGTAAAATAAAATAGAACCGAATTTCACTACAATTAAATGTATCAAAAAACTCTCTGACCTAGGTATTGAGAAAAAATTTTAAAAATAATGTTGAATTTTACAAAAATATGTATCCAACAAATTAAAACAGTGGCATTGTGATCTTGCCACTAAACTAATTATTGAAAATAGATGTGTATCTTAGAACATAGGAAGAAGTAGTAGCAGTAAAAAGAAGAAAATGGATGGCATGCATTTCAAGCAAAAAGTTTTTTAAAAGAAAGAAGAAAAAGGCTGAAATACAATACTTTTTTGTTGGATGCAAGAGGCAGGCTGACTTCACATAACTTCCCTTTGAATTTGCGGATATGAAAAATATGAAAAGTCTTTAAAATAACTGCCATGTATTCTTCTGTGAAAAACTGCTTTTTTTTGGAGTGAGAATATGGAATACTACTGGAAGTAAGGTAAGAATAAGGAGATTCTTAAAAATAGATTATGTGATCCATAAATATCATAAAAGAGATTAAAAGGGGGCAAATAAAAAAGTTCTGAGGAAAAGTAAGAATGAACCATAATAAAACCAGGATGGCACTGTGAAAGAATGAAGTAGGGATGAGTATGAAAGAAGATAGAAAACATGACAAAATATTATGTAGGTGAAGGTAGGCTAATGTGCTAAATTGGCTGAAATAATTGCCTCTAACATTTAATGACATCTCACATTGCAGTTACTGAATCAGGTAGAAAAATCAGTTCCTGGTGGTAGAAAAGACAATATCCATTACATTGCAAAATGCCCCTAAAGAAAGCAAATGCATAATAAAATCTTCATTAGATTTATTTCTGGGACAAAAAGTATCTCTCTGCATATAAATGCCATACCTCTTTTGTCAGCAATGAAAACTATTTTGAACAAGAATATTTTCACTTTCAACTTAGTCAGCAGGAAATATAATGTTAAAATATACATCCATTTATAAAAGAACTCTAGCTCAGATTCTTAGAAATATTGCTTATAAGACTTTCAAAGTATATATTTATCTCCTTATACTTTATGTGGCAAAAAATGTATCTTTAGATACAGAGTATGGCTTCAACGAATAGCTTTCCAACAAGCCATTCCATAGTTTATATTTTTCTGTATTCTCAACTTCTTCTGCAATATACACATATGTTAAAAGCCAATGCATTTTATGTCTATGGCCTTTATCATATGGATTTTGCAATTTCTTCCTGTTCTGTGAAATTAAATGTTTGTTTCCTATTTGCCAACAGTCCTTGTCTGCCTATTGATCATGAGGACAGCTCAGGCAGCAGCAGGGCAGATGGAATAGAATTCAGGATTGGCAAAGATGTGAGCAGAGGGCAGAGTTGCACAGGCACTCCTGAGATTTGTTTGTTTTCTTTTCTTAAACCTCTAAGAACTGGAGAGACCTCAGATAGGGAATCAAGAAATGAATTCGGCAGATGGGACAGAGGAAATCTGTTTGGTCTGCCAAGTTTAGGAATCCAGCTTTCTGATTCATGGTTATGTATAAATAACTTACAAGAAAGGTAAGGCTGCACTAAACATCTTCAACTCACTAAGATGTAGAAACAGAGTACTGTCAACCTCAACTACATTCTAGCTTTAATAACCTGCTGTGATGCTCTCATTTGAATTTAAATACAGAAACTACTGATGAAAAAATATCATTAGGAAAGCTATTCAGGACTTAACCATATCAGGAATTCTAGAGAAATACTATTTAATGTAAAAATAAATCTGGAAGTATTAGAATTTTCTGACATTGCTCCATCATACACCATGTTTTTCAAACATCCTTTATCCTACACATAACATGTGAATATAGAATACTCCAAGAGTGCCTATCTTAGGCAAAAAGCTGGATAATTGTTAAATATGTTGACATTTCCATAGAGGATATCAAACTTATGGAGTTATTAAAACAAGTAAAAACAATAAATCAAAGATAATTCCACAAATTAATTGTGACAGTGTTTTGTTCAATGTATCTTTTTACTTTCAACAAATGCTATGCAGTTTCTATACATATTTGACATATTTTTCATATCCTTGCAATTGCTTCAATATATGTAATTTTCATATTAAGGAGAAAAAAGTTGGTTATATGGAAATCCTTTATAGTTTCCATTGACATCTATGAAGAAATCATTCTGTAACCAGACCTACATTTTTTCTCTACAAATTTCTCATAAATTTTTTCAGCAGTGAATATAAAGAAAAATCTTATATTGGATATGAAAATGCATCTGTTGTTGTTTTAAATATTTTTGTATTTTCTCTGTCAGAGGTCAGAAACAGACATGTGCATACACACACACATACACACCCCTCTTAGAAGGAAAATATATCGTTTTTAGTTTTATACTTCATCTTAAAGAGGATAAAACTGTAGCTCTGGCTCCTAATAAATATTTAAGTTACTTTTTTATTTTTGTAGGTACTGTGAATTGTGGAATATAGAAGTGCACACTGTTCCAACACATAAAGTACATTTATATCATTTAAAAGCTTTGTGGAACTTTATAAAAGTATTGCATCCATGAATAAAAAGAAGTTTATTTTCTCTTCGTCCAAAGCAAAATCTGTTAACTCCTTATCTTTGGCTTTAAAAAAAATATTCTTTAACCTACAATTTGAAAAGAGATATCCTATTGTTTCTTCATTGTTCAATGTGATATTCACAAATATTTTCATAAATGTTTGCATAAATAAAGTAGTATACATTTTCCAATTTGTTTTAAGAGGAACTTTAAGAATGACTATTCAACGCTTAATTAGCATGTTGTTAAAAAAATAATTAAAAAATGGAACAACATTGTTCTATTGAAACAAGCTCTTGAATTAGGAGACCTTTGCAGTGTTTGGCAGAATGTAAAGAGGACAAGTAGATTTTAGGAGAAGAAAACTGTTATTTAATAACGTGAATAAGAAAGCAGGCCATGAAAAATACAAGGTGGCTTACACCTGTAATCCCAACATTTTGGGAGGCCAAGGTGGGGGGATCATGAGGTCAAGAATTCGAGACCAGCCAGACCAACATGGTGAAACTCCATCTCTACTAAAAATACAAAAATTAGCCAGGTGTGGTGGCGCCCACCTGCATTCTCAGCTACCCAGGAGGCTGAGGCAGGAGAATCGCTTGAACTGGGAGGCAGAGGTTGCAGTGATCTAAGATCGCACCACTGAACTCCAGCCTGGGCGACAGAGCAAGACTCCGTCTCAAAAAAAAAAAAAAAAAAAAAAAAATCAAAATATTGTTCTTATAGATTGTGACAACACGTTTAATATAACATATATAATATTTAAAATACATTATGTGTGTGTATTATACGGTACCTCTATATATAATCTCTCACCGACACATACACATACGTACACACGTGTGCACACACATACACATATATATGAAGAAACAGAATTTCATTGTTACAAAAGCAATCAGTAATGGCTGATCTTATTTCAAACTGTTTCTTTTTAAATCAAATTTGTCTGATGAGGCTAAATCTGCTATGATTCACCTAATTTTTAAAGAAAAAGTATGGTATTTTTAAACTTTGAAGAGTACCTCTCATTAAACTACCAAAACTTATCTTTTAATTATCATTGGTATAGCCTTTAAGTTGCAACTACCTGAAAAAAAATGTACTCACTACAGGAGTTGAAAAAAGAATACATTATGAATAATTTTTGTATTGAGACTTTCTGTTTGGTTGTTAATATACATAAATAATTAATATAATGTAAAAGTTATTTTACTGAATTTATGTTCACTGAAATTTGATTACATTTAAGAATCTCTTTGGCATAAAGAAAGATATTTCTGGATTAAAATGACCTATGAGTTTAATTAACAGTCAGCAGGTCTCTATTTCCTTTAAATGTTTTCTTTTTCATATGAAGAAACATCAGCCTTATAGGTTTCAATATTAGAAGACTAAAAAAGAGGATCGAGCTTCTTGATGCAAATCCATTTTCACATGACAACCCATGCCATCCTCACTCTGACCTTTATCTGTGCTACTAAACAGTTTTCATGTTGTTTTAGCTAATGTGGTAATATGTGATCTTCCACAAAATTTGTTTAGACAATCATGTTGTGCTAATAACTTACAATCATAAGTTAGATCATGGGCTAGTTTTCATCTTTTGGTTGCTAGTAACAACAAATGGGCTTACATAAAAAAGAAAATTCAGTTGTTCATAAAATCTCCTTTAATTAATGACATTGTCACAGTCCCAGATTCTGTGCAACTTTTTGGTCATAGTCCCAGATTTTGTGCAACTTTTTGATCTGTCATCAACACTGTTAACTTCCTAGTGAGATTGGCCAATCTTAAAACATTAAATTTAATACTGGAGCGAACATTGGAATTTCTAACTTATATAAATGTACCTTTTAAATAATTAAACTGAATTTAGAGGAAATTGCGAAGGCATTTACAATTCTTGAGACATTGTACTGTTTTTTTAATCTACTAAAGGCCTGTCCTTTTATCTCCTTTCTAGATCGAATTTTGCTCATCTCGGCCCTGTTCTGTGGCTTTGTAGACCGACCTCTATGGATATTGAAGCTCAAGTGAAAGAAGGATTAAGTTCCCCATTCTCTGTGTAAGTGAATCATTGTGGTTCTGCTTGTGGCAGCTTTTTACATTTGCATCACCTGTCCAGCAGCTCTCCTTCCTCTCTTCCAAGCTCTTTATAGCTATCATAACACAGCCCCACAATTTATTCCTTCAGGAGTAGAAGTGGAAATGGGTACCCAAAGTTAATCACTGTGTCCTTCACCACCTATAGCTGGTTGTCTTATATTTTCTGACAACTCTCTTCACTGATATTTATTAAATTATAAAACATTAAACCCTTTATAAATTTGCTATCTATTAAGAGCCAGAATCTGGTTGCTCCAATAATTGATATCAGGAGTGACCTAGGGAACAGATCCTCAAAGTAGGATTCTAGGTATAGATTACTCAAATATTTAATAAATATCTGTATACCTTTCTGTTTCAAGGGAAATACACTACTGCTAACTAGTGGCATATAGTGATATAATAACTCAAGTTAGCAACGGCAGTGGAATGGGATGGAGTGTCAGAGGAGCACTAACTTTCAGGAGTTCAAGTGACTACAGCAGTTCTTGACAGATTTTTTTCTTGAGAGACCATATAGTAAATATTTTAACTTTGTTAGCCAAAGGTTTACTGTTGCAACTACGTAATCTACCCTTGTTGAGCTAAAGCAAACTAACCAATTGTGTGTGACTGTGTTCAAGAACGGTAAATATCCAAACAGGCAGGGGTCTAAATTTTGCTTATATGCCATGGTTGGTGACTCCAGAGCTAAATTAGTTAGTCACTATGGCAAAAAGGTGGATCAAAAATATTGTAGGTGATAGAATAGCTGCTTCTTAGAGCCCTAGAAAGCTTACTAAAAATATATCTGTAAATTAAGTCCATGGAGTCCAAATACAAGGCATGGTGGGACAATCAGAAAATCTTTACAGAAGTCTTAAGCAAATTATTTTAAACAATTAGCACAGGACACATCTAGCTGAGTTTCTGTCTCTAGGTTTCATTATAAGGTTTTCAGAGCTGCAATAACAGTTAAGGAAAAACTCTGCCAAATTTCTTAGGTTAAGCTCAGAACTATGGTTGGATCGATCAGGATACTAAGACTTGGGATGTACTATATATTTTTGGACAGTTCTAAAAATGACGAAGAATTTTATGCCCCCAAGTATCTCTGAAACTTTGTTGCCAGAAGAAGCAACCTATTCCTCTTTAGTGAGAAAATCAGCTACCTCTAGCACAAAAACTGTTAGTAGAAATAAATACGAGAAATGCTGCCATGGCTTTAGGTGTCTTGAATTCAATAAGTATAATGAAAATCTAGAAGACAAGATGGGGCCATGTAACCATATATAAGAATGTAAGAAAACGTCATCAGGGAGAGAGACAGAAACAATAATTCCAGAGTTTTAACCCTCTGTATTCTGTATTGGTGGGTAACTGATGATAAGTATCCTATGAATTAATCTACTAAAATGATGGTAGGTTTTGTGGTGGGTTTTTTTTGGATATGTGCACATATATATATATAATTTTAAGTTCTGGGATACACAGGCAGAACGTGCAGGTTTGTTACATAGGTATACACGTGCCATGGTGGTTTGCTACACCCATAAACCCTTCATCTACATTAGGTATTTGTACTAATGCTGTCCCTCCCTTAGCCCCCTCCACCCCTGATAGGCCCCTGTGTGTGATGTTTTCCTCCCTGTGTCCATGTGTTCACATTGTTCAAGTCCCACTTATGAGTGAGAACATGTGGTGTTTGATTTTCTTTTCCTGTGTTAAATTGCTGAGAATGATGGTTTCCAGCTTCTTCCATGTCCCTGCAAAGGACATGAACTCATGCTTTTTTTATGCCTGCATAGTATTCCATTGTGTATATGTGCCACGTTTTCTTTATCCAGTCTATCACTGATGGGCATTTTGGTTGGTTCCAAGTCTTTGCTATTGTGAATAGTGCTGCAATAAACATATGTGTGCATGTGTCTTTATAGTAGAATGATTTACATCCTTTGGGTATATACCCAGTAATGGGGTTGCTGGGTCAAATGGTATTTCTGATTCTATATCCTTGAGCAGTCGCCATGCTGTCTTCCACAATGGTTGAACTAATTTACACTCCCACAAATACTGTAAAAGGATTCCTATTTCTCCACATCCTCTCCAGCATTTGTTGTTTCCTAACTTTTAAATGATTGCCATTCCAACTAGCATGAGACAGTATCTCATTGTGGTTTTGGTTTGCATTTCTCTAATAACCAGTGATGATGAGCTTTTTTTCATATGTTTGTTGGACTCATAAAATCCTTCTTTTGGGAAGTGTCTGTTCATATCCTTCGCCCACTTTTTGATGTAGTTGTTTTCTTCTTGTAAATTTGTTTAAGTTCTTTGTAGTTTCTGGATATTAACCCTTTCTCAGATGGCTAGATTGCAAAAATTTTCTCCAATTCTGTAAGTTGCCTGTTCACTCTGATGATAGTTTATTTTGCTGTGCAGAAGCTCTTTAGTTTAATTAGATCCCATTTGTCTATTTTGGCTTTGGTTGCAATTGCTTTTGGTATTTTAGTCATGAAGTCTTTGCCCATGCCTACGTCCTGAATGGTATTGCCTAGGTTTTCTTCCAGGGTTTTTTTTTTTATGGTTTTGGGTCTTATGTTTAAGTCTTTAATCCATCTTGAATTAATTTTTGTATAAAGTGTAAGGAAGAGATTCAGTTTCAATTTTCTGCATATGGCTAGCCCGTTTCCCCAACACCATTTATTAAATAGGGAATCCTTTCCCCATTGCTTATTTTTGTCAGGTTTGTCAAAGATCAGATGGTTGTAGATATGTGGTGTTATTTCTGAGGCCTCTGTTCTGTTCCATTGGTCTATATATCTGTTTTGGTACCAGTACCATGCTGCTTTGGTTACTGTAGCTTTGTAGTATAGTTTGAAGTCAGGTAGCGCGATGTCTCCAGCTTTGTCCTTTTTGCTTAGGATTGTCTTGGCTATATGGACTGTTTTTGATTCCATATGAAATTTAAAGTAGTTTTTTCTAATTCTGTGAAGAAAGTCAATGTTACCTTGATAGGAATAGCATTGAATCTATAAATTTCTTTAGGCTGCAATGCCATTTTCACAATATTGATTCTTCCTATCCATGAGCATGGAATTTTCTTCCATTTGTTTGTGTCCTCTCTTATTTCATTGAGCAGTGGTTTGTAGTTCTCCTTGAAGAGGTCCTTCATATCCCTTATAAGTTGTGTTCCTAGGCATTTTATTTTCTTTGTAGCAATTGTGAATGGGAGTTCACTCATGATTTGGCTCTCTGTCTATTATTGGTGTATAAGAATGCTTGTGATTTTTGCATGTTGATTTTGTATCCTGAGACTTTTCTGAAGTTGCTTATCACCTTAAGGAGATTTGGGGTTGAGACAATGGGGTTTTCTAAATATACAATCATGTCATCTGCAAACAGAGACAATTTGATTTCCTCTCTTCCTATTTGAATACCGTTGATTTCTCTCTCTTGCCTGGTTGTGCTGTCCCGAAGATTCCAATATGATGTTGAATAGGAGTGGTCAGAGAGGGCATCCTTGTCTTATGCCAGTTTTCAGAGGGAATGATTCCAGTTTTTGCCCATTCAGTATGATATTGGCTGTGGGTTTTTCATAAATAGCTGTTATTATTTTGTGATACGTTCCATCAATACCTAGATTATTGAGAGTTTTTAGCATGAAGTGGTGTTGAATTTTATCAAAGGCCTTTTCTGCACCTATTGAGATAATCATGTGGTTTTTGTGATTGATTCTCTTTATGTGAAGGATTGTGTTTATTGATTTGTGTATGCTGAACCAGGCTTGCCTCCCAGGGATGAAACCACTTGATCATGCTGCTGGATTTGATGTGCTGCTGGATTCGGTTTGCCAGTATTTTATTAAGGATTTTCACATTGATGTTCATCAGGGATATTGGCCTGAAATTTTATTTTTTTGTTGTTTTCTGCCTGGTTTTGGTATCAGGATGTGAGTTAGGGAGGAGTCTCTCTTTTTCTATTGTTTGGAATCATTTCAGAAGGAATGGTAAAAGCTCCTCTTCGTACCTCTGGCAGAATTCGGCTGTGAATCCGTCTGTTCCTGGGCTTTTTTTTTTTTTTTTGGTAGACAGGCTATTAATTACTGCCTCAATTTCAGAACTTGCAATTGGTCTATTCATGGATTCGACTTCTTCCTGGTTTAGTCTTGGGAGGGTGTGTGTGTCCAAGAATTTATCCATTTCTTCTAGATTTTCTAGTTTATTTGCATAGAGGTGTTTATAGTGTCCTCTGATGATAGTTTGTATTTCTGACAACGTAATTGAAAGTAAAACACTCCTCACCAAATGCAAAAGAACATAACTCATAAGAAACAGTCTCTGAGACCACAGTGCAGTCAAATTAGAACTCAGGATTGAGATACTCAAAACCGTACAACTACATGGAAACTGACCAACTTGCTCCTGAATGACTACTGGGGTAAATAATGAAATTAAGGCAGAAATAAATAAGTTATTTGAAACCAGTGAGAACAAAGACACAACATACCAGAATCTCTGTGACACACACAGCTAAAGCAGTGTTTAGAGGGAAATTTATAGCACTAAATGCCCACAGGAGAAAGAGGGGGAGATCTAAAATTGATACCCTAACATCACAATTAAAAGAACTAGAGAAGCAAGTGCAAACAAATTCAAAAGCTAGCAGAAGACAAGAAATAACTAAAATCAGAGCAGAATTGAAGGAAATAGAGACACAAAAACCCTTCCAAAAAATCAGTGAATCCAGGAGCTGTTTTTCTTAAAACATTAACAAATAGATAGACCACTAACCAGACTGATAAAGAAAAAACACAGAATGGCAATTATTAAAAAGTCAAGAAACAACAAATGCTCGTGAAACAGTGGTGTAATAGGAACACTTTTACACTGTTGGTGGGAATGTAAATTAGTTCAACCATTGTGGAAGACAGTGTGGCGATTCCTCAAGGATCTAGAACCAGAAATATCATTTGACCCAGCAATCTTATCACCAGGTATATACCAAGAAAAATATAAATTATTCTATTATAAAGATACCTGCACATGTATGTTTATTGCAGCAATATTCACAATAGCAAAGACATGGAATCAACCCAAATGCCCATCAATGGTAAACTGGATAAAGAAAATGTGGTACATATACACAATGTAATACTATGCAGCCATAAAACAAAATGAATTTATGTCCTTTGCAGCGACATGGATGAAGCTGGGAACCATCATTCTCAGCAAGCTAACACAGGGACAGAAAGCCAAACACCTCATGTTATCCCTAATAAGTGGGAGCTTAACAGTGAAAATACATGGGCACAGAGAGGAGAACAACACACACTGGGGCCTGTTGGAGGGGCAGTGGTAGGGAGAGCATCAGGATAAATAGCTTAATGTATGCTGGGCTTAATACCTAGATGATGGGCTGATAGGTGCAGCAAACCACCATGGCACACGTTTACCCATGTATCAAACTTGCATGTTCTGCACATGTATCCCAGAACTTAAAATGATTTTTTAAAAGCAAAGATACTTGAAAGTGTAATGACAGTTTTACCAAAATAGAATATAGGTAAGTCTGTATAGTAGGGATAAATTAAGAAAGGTTAGATTATTTATAATTTCAGTTTAAGAAGTTAGCTCTTAAATCTTTAAGCACTGTAGAACTGAGCATTCAAACCTGAGCACGTGGTGATATAACTTGAGTAATATATTAGAAACATAATTTGTCAAAAATATGCAGTCATATTACATGCCATATATTTAACTCCTGTGAATTATTAATAATAAATACATAAAGCAAAATAACCAAGTTGCAGTTCCTCATGTTATAGTAAAAATGCCTGTGTGTGAAGAACATGAGACAAGATAGGAGTTCATAAAAATTATTTTTAAGACAGCTTGAGATTTTTTATCTCAATGGCAAAACAAAGCATAAAAGAATAGATAGAGAAATGAAGACGGACATTTGCTTTGAAATATTTTAAAGTTTGAGACTATGTAAAACACTCAGATATTTGGAAACAGTACACTAGCTAAGAAGAGAATTCAATATTCGCCGTTAAAAAGAAAAATATGATAATCTTCCGCAACCACATGTATTAGTTGAAGGTTTTAGATCAATAAAAGAGAATAGAGTTAGAGGAAGAAAGAAAACATGAAGGGGAAAAGCAAAACATTAAGAATGCTGAATGGTAACTAATAGAATGAGAAAACACAGAAGCAAAAAAAAAAAAAGACTTTGACATAAGAAAATCAGTATGATAGTAGTATAATCATGCCAAAAACCAACAAAGTGTCTTAAAAATGAGAAGATGGTTATTAATGTCACAGATGGAAGATATATTTGAGAACATTTTTTAGAATTATATCCACAACCATAAATATGGATACAAATAATAGCATTATGAAGAATAATAGCATAAATGTACTGAATGCTGACCATACAAAAGGCAGAGTACAATGAGACCTTTATATAAAATCATGAGTCTTTACTATAGCCCTTCATATTGACATATCATTCTTTTCTATGATACATATATTGGGAAATATCAAAGTAACAATCTAATCTCAGATTCTCTGACCACAGACAGGCAAAATACCCCAATGTATAAAACTACTTACCTTTTGAATGAAGAGTGAGGCTTACATACATGTATAATTATGCAAGTATTTAAATGGGATTTTCCACTATCTAGTATATGTGTGTGACTTGAGTTACTCATTTCCTCAAGTAATTAATCAAATATTTGAATATCAAGTTCATCCAATATTCTGCTAATTAGTCCAGCAAATGCTTACAAACCAGCCTTAAAACCTGGTGAATTCTAGATTTTTTTTTAATGTAAGAGTATTATTCTTAGAATCAAGAGACCATTTTCTGATACTAATTTTCCATGTAAGTTACGATACGCCACTATATCATTCATTGGTTTTGTTTCTTCTGTTTATTAGATAAATTTGCATTTATTTGTTAGAATCATATTTTTAAGACAAAGGATATATTCCATTAGCTATTTCTATGTCATAAATTTCAGAATCACCAATTTCTTAATTTACATAACAAAAATGTAATTGATAATAGCAGCAGGTTTGTATAATATATATTAAATATCTTTTATAAATTATCTTAATATATCTGAGTATTTAAAAAAATTAGATTTATAACTCATATCTTTGCTACTGAAACATCAGGGATTCATTCTCAGTCTTGCCTGTTGCACAGAAAGCCAATCACTGAGACAAGGAGTATCGCCAGGGAAAAACGCTTTAATCTGGTGCTGCAGCCAAGGAGGTGGGAAATCATTCCCAAATTCTTCTCCCTGACACATTAAAATGACTGATTTTATATAGCAAGTAAGACATATTATCATGTGTGGGAAATCAGGAATCAGGGAGAGATAAGGAAGAGGAGTTGGTCAACAGGGAGCAGGCAGTCAATTAGGCAATCATTATAGGTGAGTTGACTGGTGTCTCATTGTCCAGATGTGGTAATATCCCCGTGATATTATCCAGGAGGCCTGATGGTTCGTTTCCTGAGAAAGAAGCTCAGGTAATACAAATGTGGCTTTCTCAGGAATCAAGACTGGGAAGGTCAATTTCTATGTTTATTCAAAAGAAACCATAAACATAAGTTCTATGGAACAACTAGGCCAGTTTTACCTTCATAAATTCTCTAGAAAAAAAATAAAACCTCCTGAGAGAGGAGGCAGGTAGGGACTGGTTAGGCAACTAGTGAGGGAGTGTCTTGGAAGAGGAACTATACCTGTGGGAACATACCTGCACCACCTCTGTTATGTAGCTAGCAGGAGGAAATGTAGTTAAGAACTTAAACTTATACAAAGATCCTTGCTCAGAAGGGACTTTCCAGCCACCCACACAGGCACAGACAAGAACTGAGGGCATCCTAAAATAACCCTGAACTCATTATAATGCCATTAGCATTGTGGTTTTAGCCCCCACCCCCCACCATGTATTTCACTTAAGCACTCATGGGTAACAACCAAGATAGAGTTACTATAGTCAACCCCAGGCATGCACAAATGTAACACCCCAGGGGGAATTTTAGCCCTCCCATTAAGATAGAACCCATAGAAGACTTCCTTATTTCTGCCAAATAAAAGACCCAAAACTCAGCCCTATTTTTGGCAACTCCTCTTTGGGTCCCCTCTCACTGCTGAGAGCTTTTCTGTTGCTTAGTAAGTCCTACTCTGCTTTACTCTCCGATGTCTGTGTGCCTTATTCTTCTTGGCTTTGGGACAAGAACTCAGACCTCACTAAACTAAGGAGTAAGGAGGCTGCAACACTACTCCACAGAGGCCATGTCCTATGTACCCAAATGTGCACTTGTAATTTCTCTTCTAACACTAAAACCTAGAAGATAACTACATTAATTTTATTTCATACATAATTCACAGATGCACATACACATACACAAATATAGAGTAAAACAATGTAAAATATATATTTTTCATTTAGTTAGCTTTTTAAAAACTCCAATGACTTATTTACAAACCTAGTAAATACTAAATCACTGAAAAATTATTTGAGTAAGTAAATAAACTTAAATAACTTGATGCACATTTTTATAGAGTCCATTTACTTTACATTATTATGCAAGTTTTGTGACACTGTAAATGATAACTCTAATTATGTTTAATTATAAAATCCATTTGAGACATTTTAAAGTTTTTGGATATTATATTAAATGCTTAAGCAAATCAAAGTTTGGTAGTTTAATTTGCCTATGAAAATGAGCTTGTTAAAGTAACCCATAGGTAACATAATTCGACTAAATAAGAAACAGGTTATAAGTTTTAATATAATCAGTTTAATTAAAGTTCATGTAATAAAAAGCTCCATCAGCATAATATTGAATTTAGTACAAAAAATAGTCAAGTATCTCTGAATTTTTTATTTATCTTTCATATAGTTAAGCATTTTTACATGCAGCAGGACCCAGACCAAAGTCCTGGAATTTTGGAAACAAATAATTGAGTTTAAAATCTGCTATAAATATTTTAAACTCAGATATATTAAGATAATTTATTAAAATTATTTAATGCACATTATGTAAGCCTGCTGCTACATGTGAAGCATTTTTACATGTACAAGCATTTTACATGTCATTAAGCATTTTGAAATGTAAGCATATTTACATTATAGCTAAGAATTTTTAGATCCATTTAAATCTTGATTTTGAACCTAGAAAGTAGTCTTAGGATATCTCTGTCTTTTTGTAGTTGCTAAACTGAAAAGTACTGTCTGTTCTCAGAGATATCACAATCTCATCAGTAGATTCCATGGGCTGGCATATTTGACTGCAGTTAAATCCATTCTTTGTGGTCTTCAAAGTGAATCTTATTTCATGTAGTTCCGAAAAGGAGAAGAGATAATTATATCTAACTTGAAGGCTTATTGAAGAATCCTTTAAATTACCTATGCCTCTCTTCATTAAGAAAATACAAGATAATTTGAATCTAGCTAATAAATTAAGGCTTACTGGAAATAACGCTATACAAATTAGTTCTGAAAATTTAAGCAGGATGCTTTTCTCACCTTGTGGGAGACCATGAATTATCAATTCATAGCTTCGTGTTTACCTTGATTATGAAAACCAAGAGTCAGAAACAGCATCACTGAAAATGTTCTTCATAATGATGTGTAAAACTTCGTTAAGTGACTTCCTTCTCAGTTCACCAGTTCACTTATTTTTTATACTGTAAAATAATGTTTTCAACTAGAAATATTAACTAAAGAAAAATTCAATCATCGCATTTTTGTGATTCACTGAGAAGAACTATAAAGAAAAGGGAAAAGGGGAGTTATGTAAATTCAAGTATTATAATTTGCAAGATTACTGTTACATTCAATCATGCATACATAAGGTAGAATGATTTTGTATATGCCTTATGATAACTAGTTAAAATCTACCTCCCCAGCCTTATTATTATCAAAAAATGGCATCATCTCCATACACATAATAACAGCTAGAATCAAAATATCCAATTACTATGTAGATAATAAAAAACAAGAATAGGAGAAACAAAACTACTCTTTCATATAAAATGTAACCTTTCCTTGGTTTGCACATTGTGAATAAGTCAGAGGAGCTTCACACAGAACAATATTTTGCAATACATTGGTAAGGAGAGGAAATTTATCACAGAAGTTAAGGGCCCTTGCTCAGCAACCAGAATGCCTGAGCTGCATTCCAGATCCACCAGTTGTGTGATTCTGAGCAATAACCTAAGCTGTTCCATGACTAAATTTCTCCATATAGATAAGGATAATAATTGTCCCTGTTGTTTAAGGTATAATGAGGTTTCTATGAGTCAGTGCATACAAAGTGTTTAGATAAGTGTCTAGGTATAGGAAACAATCAATAAGACTTAATATTAATTTGTATGATTTAATGAATAAAAATTTTAACATTGGCTTTGGCCACATAATATTTATAATATTGGTAATGGGAAAATATCTATTTATCACATTTTAACATTCATAATTATCATTTGAGGAAAATTTATTTAACTTATTTGGTTATGTTTATATAGTTATTGTAACATTGAGAAATATTGAAGTTGGCCTCTCAAAAACAGAGACTGGATAAGGCATAACCGTAAGCTGTATCAACAACCTTCTGCCTTCCACAGAAAACACGCTGGAGATAATTGATGGGCTATTTGAAGAAAGACATGCACTAGAAAGTGGAATTGGATTTCTGAATATAAAAAAAAATTTGAAATCTGACTGTGGAGATCCAGCTGTGTTTCTTGTGATATATATGTGAAAATACTAACCTCTTAAAAAAACACCATTAAGGCCCTCCATTACTTTGGTAAATTCATAACAAACATGAGATTCTTAGTTACTATTAAGCGTTGCCATTACTCTGTTATTTTCAATATAAGCTAAATTACTATTTTCTAGAGGGAACACCAAAGAATGTCAATTTTTAAAATTCATTCATTCAACTCAGTTGAGTAGGAAATAATAAAATACTGCTGCCAGAATGCCTTTTAGATTTACATTTATATCAACTTTTTCTCTGTTAAAACAAAGAGTGTGCCAAGCTACAATTCCTTAAATGTCAAGTGGAAACATGCTTCTCACAGTTTAACTGTGTGAACAGTCCTGCATTTTCTATGGGAATACAGAGGATCTGTCATTATACAATCTTATTTTATTACTAATTAGTCTGTGATATATGAGAATTACAAAATCTGCAATGAATATAATCCCATGTATCCAATATAATTTTGCTTCTTACATTGAAGTTTTTCAGGGAAATCAAAAATAAGCATACTATAAGTGAAACAAATTATTTTTATATTGACTAAAGCTGAGGGAGTATATTAAAAAATTCTAAATCTCTAAACCTAAATGTATATGTTTTATATTTTTCAACTAAGTTAATTAAAATGTCTTTTTTCCCCATATTTCACTGAGTGAAGAGTGAGCATTTCAGAAGGCTTTAGAATACAAAGTTGAATTTGACATCAAAGTGAAAAGTGGTGACATTGTATTATTAGATCAGTAAATAGTGTCATTAGAATTTAGACACTTTGTTTTTATACATCACTAAATCTTAAATCCTTGTTAAACATACGGTCTTGATTTTATTCAGAGAGAAACTACAATGGTGTCTGCCAAATATTCACAACTTGAACTGCAGAATAAAGACAATATTTCTATGTAAACTGTGCTCTCTAGGTAATAAATATATAGGGATCTATTTATCACCAAAACAACCGCTATCATTTCATAAACTGTTTTTGGCAGCTTACAAGTAGGTATTATTTTAAGGAACTATTTATAATATAGTTCATTTATTTACTTCATGAAAAATACTAAATTAATACATATTTATTTAATAAAATATTTGTTTTCAAATTTTTAAATGATAGTCTTTAAATTAAATATAAAGAAACAAAGGAGAGATAAAATTTACTTCTAGACTGAAATAAAACTCTTCGATGACAAAGAACATCGAGAACTTTGATGGAAGAATAAATTTGGGAGAAAAAAAGAACAGCGAAGTAGAAGAGACTAATCATATAGAAATACTGCATGTGAATAATCAACAAGCAGGAATCTAAATAGGGAAGATACAGATTTTAGCACAGTGATACAAGTTACACAAAAAAACTGTTGTCATGATTAATATATTAACTACTTTCATAACAGAAAGGTTTAACATAACTGATTGTTTTAGGTACCAACTCTACAGTAAGAGCTGCTTACATGTTAAACAAAACATTGTAAAAGCTGATACGATTGTAAAAATCATGAATGGAGTTTTATCAGTGGGAACCAAGACAGAACCGCCTGGTAAGAGTGCATGCCATTCTTGAATAAATGACCAGAGTTTTAAAAATGTGTTCATAATGCTATTAATAATTGTTAAGGGCTATTTGAAATGCATCTATTATTCCAAGAATAGATAGTTAGATGGGTAACTATACGAAATAATATTTAAAAGCATAGATTTTGAGTATGTATAATAATCTTCAATGCTTTTGATACACTGGTTCTATTACTTTAGGAAAGATGTGTTTTCATCTATAAAATAAAGTTAATACTTTATATCCTATATGTATAGTCAGGCTTAATGCAATTAATATACCTAAAGCTGCTATTAATAACATATGTTTGTTACATAAAATGATAGGTGTTACTATAAAGTGCAACAGGTAATTTAGTCTAAAATACTTAGATAATAAAGTAAGACTTGGCTTTGTGTGTTGCCTTTTCTCTTAATATCAATCCTAATTACCTGTCTTTATTATGTAGACATAACCTTTATGTATTAAAGGCAAATATACAAACATTGGACTTTAACTTAAGGGGTCTTTGATTAATACTGCTAAGCATTAATTTACAGAAACAAAATGTCATGCACCAAAGAACTAATAATGTCATGAAAATAATGAGATACTCCTACTGACTCAAATCCCATCAAAAAATCATCTTCTCATAATCATTATGAATCATCTTTTCAGAGTGAACCTGGAAGGCATTATGCTAAGTAAAATAAGCCAGAAACAGAAAGACAGAAACTGATACTGCATGATCTGACTTACATGCTGTCTTATGGTTCTCTGGAAAGACAGAACCAATAGGATGGATGAATGGATAGATAGAAAGAAAGAAACATAGATAGATGGATAGATAGAATAGATAAGAGGGAATATACTAGAGGAATGGGCTCACAAGATTCTGAAGGATAAGGAGTCCCATGATGGATTACCTGGGAGCTGGAGAACCAGAGGCTGATAGCATGGCTCAGTTCAAATCTCAAGGCCTGAGAATCAGGGAGGCTGATGAGGTAATGCTCAATCTGAGGCCGAAAGCCCAAGAGCCCAGTGATCTGCTAGTACAAGTCCTGGAGACTAAAAGCCAGAGAATTTGAAGTTCAAACATCCAAGGGCGGGAGAAGAAGGGTGTGCTGGCCACAAAAGAGAAAATTATGATTTACTTTTCCCAGTACTTTTTGTTCCACCAAGGACCGCAGCCAACTGAATGGTACTTGCCCACATTGAGGGTGAATCAGTCCACAGATTCACGTGACAATCTCCTCTGAAGCACCCTCTCAGACGCACACAGAAATAAGCATTTACCAGCTATCAAGCCCCCCGCTTAATCCGACCAAGTTGGCAGTTAAAATTAGCCTGCACGTATGTGGAATCCAAAACCAGAGAGTAGAAAAGTGGTTAGCAGGACTTCAGGTGAGGGGAAGGTAGGGAAAATGGGAAAATGTTGATCAAAGGGTATAAACTTTCCGTTATAAGATGAATACTTTCTGGAAGCCTAAGGCACAGCATGATGACTATGAAACACATTGATAAAAATGTATTGTATGTCTGAAATTTGCTAAGAGAGTAGATCTTATGTATTCTCACTGCAAAAACACAAAAGTTAACTATTTAAGGTGATGAATACGTTAATTAGCTTGATATTGGTAGTAGTTTCATAAAGTACATGTACATCAAAACCTCATGTTGTACAACTTCAACATATACAATTCTTATTTGTCAATTATCTCAATAAAGCTAAAAAACCCAAATAATTTGTCCAATAACAATACTGCAAACAAAACATGTTGCCATAATAAAGGTACATGACTGCTTAATTATATTTTATTATATATTATTATCTTCTTATGCCACTCCAGTTTTTACAAAATTGTGTTCTAACAAAACTGCAAAACACATATAGTGTACTGACCTTACTAACAGAACAACAGCAGATAAAGACTGTTGCCTTAAAAAAAGGTAAGTCCTTGAAACATTTGAAATTGATATCAATATTTTCTGTGCTTTGCAAGTAGAAAAATGTGCTTATTTACACAATGTCTTTACCTTAAATAAAAGCATCTGTGAAAAGGCAGACTTATTAAGATAAATTAGAAAGATACTATGAACATTTAAAAGGTTTAAAGATAAAAGTTATTTAACAAGTCATTTGAATTGTGTACAGTCAATATATAATGATATAATATGTAAATAGTAAATTCATATATTTTAAATGGCATGTCTTTATTCTGAAAAAAATTTACCATATCAAACAAAACATATCAACTTGCCAGTTTATAAATGAGTTAAATACTATAGGTGACTATATTGCAGCATATTATGACATCACAAAAAAGAGAACACATTTTGAAATTATTTAGCAAAAGTCTATAAGAATAAATAAGCATTTATATTTTTACTTATATTATGTCAACATCATCTGGCTATCTCTGGTGGTTGCTAATCTTTCCATTTAGGCTGCAAACCTATCGTTTCACCTTTCTTTCTTTAAATTTTTATTTTAGCTTCGGGATTATATGTCCAGGCTTGTTTTATAAGGAAAATCGCCTGTCATGGGGGCTTAGTGTACAGATTATTTTGGTGATAAGCATAGTACCCAATAGGCAGTTTTTCAATCCTTATCCTCCCTCCCTAAAATAGGCCCCAATGTCTGTTGTTCCTTTCTTTGTGTCCATTTGTATGCAATGTTTAGCTCCCACTTCTAAGTACAAACATGCAGCATTTGGTTTTCTGTTCGTGTGTTAGTTCACTTAGGATAATGGCCTTCAAATCCACCCATGTTGCTGCAAATAACATGATCTTGTTTTTTATGACTGTGTAGAATTCCATTATATATATATATTTTTTTTTACTTTTGCTTTTACATCTACTTTAACCAATCTAAAGTTGGACATTTGGGTTGATTCCATGTCCTTGATATTGTCAATAGTGCTGTGATGAATATACGTTTGTATGTGTCTTTATGGTAGAACGATTTATGTTCCTTTGGGTATATACCCAATAATGAGACAGCTGGGTTGAATGGTAATTCTGCTTTGTGTTCTTTGATAAATTGACAAACTTCTTTCCACAATGACTAATTTACATCCCCACCAGCAGTGTACAAGTATTCCCTTTTCTTCACAAATTTGCCAGCATCTGTTATTATACTGCCATTGACCAGTGTCAATGGAGCAAAAAGAACAAGCCAAAATAAAATAAGTTTAGGCTGAAGACCAGGGAGCAGATTATGTAGGATCTTATTTATTTTTCTCAGGGTGATAGGAATCCATGAGAAGTTTTTAAAGCAAGAAGTAATGTGATCTTGTTTAAAGTTAACTTGTTTTAAGTAAGAAAAATAAAATAAATTGCTTAGACTATTGTGGAAAGTGATGTTAGCTTGGACAAATATGATACCATAAAAATTATAGAGATCTGACTATATTAAGGATATAGATTCCAAGTACAGCTGACAGGAGCTTCTTGGATAAAGTTTGAATGTGAGAGAAAGAGGCAGTTTAAGGATAACCTGTCCCGGCATTTTGAGATCTGAGTAAGTGATGCTAATTACTGAATTAGAAAATACTAGGGAAGATATGGGTTGGAATTGCTTATTAATATCAAAA
This sequence comes from Pan paniscus, assembly GCF_029289425.2. Lineage (NCBI taxonomy): Eukaryota > Metazoa > Chordata > Mammalia > Primates > Hominidae > Pan > Pan paniscus. The sequence continues at coordinate 43,561,235 of NC_073264.2, read as the reverse complement.
TGAAAATGCTTAGTATGCAATTGACAGACAGAGCATAAGTTTGTGACAAGGCTTCTCTTGCTGTCATTTATATGAATTATTTTCTTTTCCCTCAAGCATTATTTTATTATTGTCCTCGTAGTGGAGACTCTCAATAAAACTCAAAGACTATTAGTAATATTTAAAGCCATGAATCTGGGTTACATTACACAGCCAGGAATTTTTATGAAGAAAACTTTTTAAGACTTTGTCCTCAAAAGTTCTATCATTTACTAATTAGGAAGGAGAAAATAATCCAGCAAAACAAATGAAAATAACATATAATGAGGTATGAGAAACTTATAATGATATAGGAGAAAACTAGTATTGTGTACTGTACATTAAGTAAAACACATACTAATAAAAAGGAAATGATCCATGCTGAATGCTGCATGGCTGAATACAGTGAGGACTGGGAATTGTTCTTTCGATTTGATAAAATGAGAGCCATTGTTGACAACAGAAAATATTAACGGAATTGGAAGGACATGTCAGATTGAAGTGGGTGTAAGATAAAATAGGAGGTAAAATTATTATACTGCCAATCTGAGCAGTAACTTTTGATGTTAAACTCAAAAGTTTAACATCACGATGTTTAACATGATGTTAAACTCAAAAGTTCCCTTTGTTTTCTCAAATATTTTTCAGAATACACCAAAAGCTATGTCTCCCTGGTTTCCAACCTGACCACAGGAATAGTGTCTTTTCTCCAAATTCTCTTTCATAGGACATTTGTTCCAAGCTGTATTTTAGCATTAACAACATGAGTTTAGAATGACTACATTGCTCATTTACGTTGATAAAAGAATTTTGTAAGAAGCTATATGCTTTGTATGACATAAATCCTTTGCCCTAAATATCCTACTGCTTTTAATTTTCTTTGTACATATTTATGCAAACTGCAAATTTTTGTAACAAAAAATCCTTTGTTAATTTGATGTGTTCTTTCTGATTCATCACAGTTATTTTCCTTTTAATGTTTTATGTACTTCTAAGAGACAAGATGCTAAGGTATGAAATCCCTCTAAGCTTTATTCTGCAGAACCTATTTTGTATGCTACTAGTGCCAAAACATGCTGTTTAAAATGATAGTTGAATTATTGGAATCAGAAAAAATGAACTCACTTTTAAGACCTCTCAGAATAAAAGTAGGTCACCATGTTTTATTTCACTTTTTTGTATATATATATTTTTAGTTCTGATCCACTGAAGTAGTGAAAAATGGGGGTTCTTGTAGATAGGTGGTAATCCACATCCTCGAAATTCAATTTGCCACTTAAAATATGTGACTAACACAAAATAAAGTTATGCTTAAGGTTGTTCAAGTAGAATTATAAGGTTGTATAAATTAATCTATTTCTTAGAAGCCTAAAAACTATTTTACAAGTTCTAGTTCCACATTTCCAAGTCCTTGCTAAAATACATTCTTGGATAGTTTGCTGTACCTTCAAAGCTTAACATGCTTAAATTTGACTCATCTTGAATCCCCATGGCAAGACTCTCAATCTTTTCTACTTTTGGGGATGATTATATTTCTCTAGTCAATCAAGTTCAAAATTATGAATACTTTTCAAACTCTCTCTTCATCTTAATAGCTAATATTTTGCCAAGCTATGTAAAATATTTGAAATGCATTTATTAGCCATGCTTTGTTTTCTATTCTCATGGTGACTTTCCCAATCCAAGTCCTTATTTCCTTATTTCTACACTAATGCAAAGCCTCTAATTGTTTCCTTGCCTCTAGCTTTCCTCCAATCCTCCCTGCACATTACTAAAAAATTAATATTCCTAAAGGATAGGTTTTTATTCTCTAATTCCTCAATTAGAAGCATATAATGAATAAATGAATAAAATTCAGGCTCTTTAGTCTGACATTAAACTGTGTTCATATTTTTAACTTGTTTTCTTCTGAGTTTTATTTGCCACCAACTGCTCTTAATAAACAATGCTACCCAGCTCAGTATACTCTTACAAGTATCAAAATGCCTATTTTAAAACCACCTATATTTAGTAGTATTTTTTCAGTGATTATTAAAATACAACTACAAGTTAACCCTCCACAAATACATAAAAATATTATCCATTCAGATTTAACTTTCTTAACATTTGCAATTTTTAATATATCTTAGTATTCCACAATTAGCTGTCAAAGTCCCTTGTATACTTTTGGAAGTCGTTAGGGGAGGCAAAATAATATATCAGTGATATGAAGGTTTGCTTTTGAATATTTTGAGGAGGTTCAATGCTTGAACAAAGAATGGCTTTCACTTAAGTTAAATTAAATACATTGTGGATTTGTCAAAATTAGTAGATAATAATAATTAGAAAATAATAGCTATTATTTTCTAATAATTATTAATTAATTATGTGGTAATATTGCCACTCATTATGAAATATTTCCTGAATTCTGCCAATATTAAAGTGCAGAAGAGAAGCTACAATGTTAAAATTAGAATCATTAATAGACAAATAAAATTAAAGTAAGTTTTTAAACCTTATCTCATACCACATCTCAATCATATGTGTACCTGGTAAATTCCTATTTCTAACCATTATGTTTGTGTGCATGTAGTTTGAGGAAAATGTAGCACAGTAAAATATGTCACATAAATATGAACTAAGACTATTAAATTTTTAGATTTAAATTTATCAATTACTTTTATTTCCAGCAATATATAGTTTTTCAAATAAAATACTACGTAGGAGTAATTTTTAACATCATTTTAAAATGAATTTTAGAATAAAGTTGAAAACGTTTCAAATATGTATTTAAAACAGAGGAAAATTATTTTTGTTTATCTAAGCCACAATATTAGATTTAAATGTGATTTTTATGGATATGGTCCAGAAAATAAAAGCAAATTATTTTATTAAAAATATTATATGACATACATATCATCTGGATATTACTCTAAGTCTGGGATTTTCACAACAAGCAAACTTTCTTAAAATAGAAATACAGATAAAGTTGCTTAGTGATTCTTAGTGGCATGAAGACAATTTCATATATTTTGATAGATGATCATTCTTTAAACTCCTGAATACTATAATAAAAGATTAGATTATCTTCTCTTAGCATACACGAGAATATCTATTAGGTGATAGCAGCATGCGTTTCCTTCAAAATTGTGGAAAATTGACAGTGCTTTGAGAAACAGAACATTTTAGTTTTGTAAGAACAAGGAATGTATGTTCTGTGGCCGCTTTGGTAAACAAGCCCCAAACACAATACATAATGTCCGGTAAATATTAAATATTCATTGAAATATTAAATGAATGACTACAAAAATACCCAAATGACACTCAAAAAAATGATAATATATGTAAAAAGTGGAATATGTTCAGAACACCAATGATAAACTCCTTTCGTATGCTTTTAAGTTCTAAGTCCATTATCTTAAACTGTCTAATGTTATTACAACTCTCCTTTCTAATTACATTAGTCATTTCATCACCTTTAGTATGACCCACTGAATCTCTTTCCCCTACCATATCCTATGGTACTCACTATTACCTTTTACTTGATATTTTTCTGTTTTGTTTTTTTTTTTTCTTTTGCTTCAAAGCACATGGCAAAATTACAGTTGTCTTTGGGTGAATCCGTGTGAATGGGTTCTAACTCTTTTCCTCTGGGACAGAAACTTTTGATGTTTGAGATGGAGCCTGCTCTGTTAGCTTGGGTCTCTAACTAAGTTTCTGTGCTGATTGGAGATGACAAATAATGTTAGAAAAAAGATAAACACTCATTGTTTTAAGCCACCGTGAATTCAAGGCTGTCCTTTATTGCGGCATAAGCCAACTAATCCAGTCGTGTATGTCCGTAAACAAGTAATTGGTCATAACATTCTGGAAAGTAATTAGAATCCAATGTTCATTCATTCATTTATTCATAAATCTATTTTATCAATTAATATTGATTAAATATATATTATGTTCCAGGTGTTATTCATCGCACCATACAATAAGGGTGAGAATTATTGGCTTTTTATTTCATCTTTCAAGCTCCAATCTATATGAGAGGTTGTCACATTTTATATATTCAACAAAAATGTTTTAGGTCGGGCATGTTGGCTCACGTCTGTAATCCCAGCACTTTGAGAGGCCGAAGTGGGTGAATCGCTTGAGCTCAGAAGTTCTAGACCAGCTTGGGCAACATGATAAAACCCCATCTCTACCAAAAATACAAAAAAATTAGCCAGGCACGGTGGTGTGTGCCGGTAATCCCAGCTACTTGGGAGGCCGAGGTGGGAGGATCGCTTGAGCCTGGGAGGTAGAGGTTGCAGTGAGCTGATACCACATCACTGCATGTTCACCTGGGTGACAGAGTGAGACCCAATCTCAAAAAAAAAAAAAATGTTTTGCATGAATGAAAAAGAAATGTAGTAATGGATGCTGGGTGGAACAGACATTAATGAAAAAAATCATAGAAATAAAAAAAAATTATAACTACTCTTTGCTAGTTATTGTGAGGATGATTATTTTAGCAAGCATTTTTTAAGTATCTTTGGAGTATAAAGATGTTCTTTACCTTAACTCTTGTAACAACTCCACTAATCAATAATTATGATTTAAATTATTCACAAGTATAAAATTATTCACAATTATTACATAATTGTGAAAACAATATTTTAAAAGTTAAAATGAAAAGATATGTTACTTGTGAAATATTATAGTTCTAGTATACAGACCTATTTTTTCCAAACTTGTGCTATTTCCATTTTGCTAAGATACCATTCCATTTAAAAAAATGATATTAATAAGAGTTAGGATGATATAACTGTAGTACATATTTCAAAATATTTATAGTCATTTCTAAGGAAGACGTTTTAACATATAGTAGAACATCACCATTACCATTAATAGGTAGTGTAAACTTTTTTCTCAATTACGAAAAAGACTTTAGATAACTTCTGACTACCCATTCATGTTTCGGTGGACTTCATATTAAAATGGTATTTTAAGAAACCCACATGAAGGAAAAGCATAACATTCCACCATATAGATACACTCTACATTATATAACAATATTCATTGTTAGGATAATGGAACTACAATATAAATATAAATTACAGGATATAACCAAAAGATACCACTTTGAATGGGGGAAAAAAACAACATGAATGATGGAAAGGGAAGCCTTGTCACAAATCTATGACCTGTCTGTCAGCAAGATATTCAACCAAATAGAATTCGAGGAAACCTTAGAATCAAGGGTCTCAACGCATATATATTTTCACAAAGACATTATAGTGCACAGGACAACTGAACTAGGAACAGAAGGCCCCTCAGATTTCACTATAATCCCTCAGATGCTGATTCCAAGTTTATTGGAACAACTAAGTTGGTTCAACTTAGTGTTTGCTGCCAATCTGGTTCCAGCTCTACAGAGAAATTTAAAGACCTGTACAGAAAAAAAGGAAAGAAAAACAAGGATTCTCAGGCTTGTCATCTGCAGAAGGGTCATAATTAGGAGAGGGCAGATAGATTTACAGTTGAGAGGAGGAGAGGGGTAACAAAAAGACAAATATAATCAACAAAATGGAGAGTAGACAGTTCTAGTTTCCAGAATGCATGGGTAAGAATATCTGAAAATTTGGTCCTCAAGAAAAGCAGTAAGAACATTAGCAAAAATTATGAAAATCAAATTTTAAAGAAATTTGGCAATTAACAAATAGGACACAACAATATGAGGAGCATTTAGTCAAGAAAAACACTTGGATATTAGTATGAACATCACAATTTACAGAATTTTAACTTACTGTATTCATATTCCTTTCTGCACAGCTTTGCAGTAGCACTGGAAACCAACAACCTTGAAATCACAGTAACTGTAAAAATTATCAGCATAGCAATTCCCAGAGAAAACAGAATGGATTTGATTTAGAGTTTCTCAAGAATTCCACCTTCAGAAAATTGTTACTATTTGACTTGTCTGTCAGTTACCTGGAAAGGACTTTTTTTTTTTTTTTTAATTTGACCTGACTCAGAGTTCACTCAGTGTGAATAATCTTTTTCTGAGGCATTTTCCAAAACAATCAGCAGCAATTGTTTAAATTGCAGAGGGCTGAGAAAGTGATAATGACTGGGGCAAAGAATAAGACCAAAAACCATAAAAGAAAAATCTGGGAAATGAGTAGCCTGTAAAGGGCTTTCAAGAGCTTTGACATATTCCTGGGAATCTGGAAAAACACGCATATTGCAAAATGGTGTGCATGCCCAAGAAAGACGTTAGAAAGTTCTTATATTTCACCTGTAGCTGACACTGAGGTTCTGTACAAACAGAAGGCGTGAAGGTTTAGAAAATATTTTAAACTACTTGCCACAACATTGAAAGTGTGTACCAGCACATACACTGAACCTCTTGACCAAGGTGGGGAGACCTATTGGTGCAGGGCATTTAAGGAAATCTTTGCCTAAATATCAGCTGAAAAGAGACATCAGTAGTAACATATGACACACAATAGAGATATTGTGAGGTTCAGGAATGTTACTAAAAAAGCAAACAGCAACCACAGCCAACACTTGGGAGCAAGAGAGTTGATGACTACAGTTGTAATTTTTTGTTATTTAAAATTTCCAGTACTCAACAAAAAATTATGAAAAATGTAATGAAACAGAAAAAAATATTTCCAGTATGAAGTGGGGGGAAGCAATTAATAGAAAATACCCCTAGGAAGCCCAGTGAATAGATTTACTAGAAAAAAAACTTTAAATCAGCTATTATAGGCTGGGCATGGTGGAACCCACTTGTAATCCCAGCACTTTGGGAGGCTGAGGTAGCAGGATCACTTGAGCCCAGGAGTTTGAGACCAGCCTGGGTAACATAGTGAGACTCCTCCGTCTATATTAGTCTGTTCTGATACTGCTGTAAAAAAAATACCTGAGACTGGGTAATTTATAAAGAAAAGATGTTTAATTGATTCACAGTTCCACATGCCTGGGGAGGCCTCAGGAACCTGAACATCATGGTGGAAGGTACCTCTTCACAGGGCGGCAGGGGAGAAAATGAGTGCCAACAGAGGAAATGCCAAATACTTTAAAAAATATCAGATCTCATGAGACTTACTCATTATCATGAGAACAGCATGGGGAAACTGCCCCCATGATCTAATTACTTGTAGTGGTGTATGCTTGTAGTCCCAGCTACTCGAGGGGCTGAAGCAGGAGGATCAACTGAGCTGAGGAGATTGAGGCTGCAGTGAGCTCTGGTCATGTTACTTCACTCCAACATGGGCGACAGAGCAAGACCCTGTTATAAATGTATTCAAAGTACTATATAAAACCATATCTAGAAATACTGAGAGCAGGATAATAATGTCTTTTCAAACAGAGAATATAAATAAAAAAACAAAATTATTTTTAAAAGATATCTAAGTCTGAAGTTGAAAATACAATCACTGAAAGGAAAAATCACTGCATTGTGGGGCGTAGAGGCATATTTAAGCTGCAAGAAGGATGAGTAAACTTGACGATAGGTCAATTGAAACAATCCAGTATAAACTATAGACAGAAAAAGAATAAAGAAAAATGAATAAAACCCTGAAATGTGTGGAACATCATTAGATCATCAGTGTACCAACTTTTGGATAAATTACAGGAGGTGAGGAAAGAAAGAAAGCTTCAGAAAGAATATGAAGAAAAATGACTGAAAATGTTCAAAATTTAATTAAAAACTTTAATCCACACATTTAAAAAATTCAATAAACTCCAAATTAGAAAAATTTAAAGATGTACAGTAGAAACATCATAATCAAATGATCAAAAGACAAAGAGAAAACTGAAAGCAGCAAGACACAGGCATCTCACCATTGAGAACGAATCTTCAGCAAAATCAATGGCTGACTTCTCATCAGCAATTATGAAAGCCAGAGAACAGTGCCACAATATGTTCAAAGTGCTGAAATAAAAAGACTTTTGGCCAGGCAGGTGGTGGCTCATGCCTGTAATCTCACTGCTTTGGGAGGCTGAGGCGGGCGGATCACCTGAGGTCAGGAGTTCCACAGCAGCCTGACCAACATGGAGAAACCCCCTCTCTACTAAAAATACAAAATTAGCAAGGTGTGGTGATGCATGCCTGTAATCCCAGCTACTTTGGAGGCTAAGGCAGGAGAATCACTTGAACCCAGGAGGCGGAGGTTGTGGTGAGCCAAGATGCGCCATTGCACTCCAGCCTGGGCAACAAGAGCAAAACTCCATCTCAAAAAATAAAAAAATTAAAAAAAGACTTTCAACAAAGAATCTTACATACAGCTGAACTATCCTTCTCCCCAAAAAGGACTTAGGACACTTCCATGTAAACAGGACAGAAAATCCTTTGCTAGTAGATATGCTGTAAAAGAAATTCTATACTGAGTCCTTCAGGCTAAAACTGAAGGACATTAAACATTAATTCAAATCCACAGAAAGAATTGGCACTGGTAAAAATACACTGGATTGATATAAAAAACATACAAAATGTACATTTTTGAATATATCTCTTTTCTTATTTTACATAGTTTAAAAATAACTTCAAAAAGAAACAATCATAAAACTATACGGATGGGTCATAATGAATAAAGATATAATTTGCACCACAATAACAGCATAAAGGAAGAGGAAATAATGGAGCTATACATGATAAATTTGTCATATACTATTGAATTTAGGTTGATATTAATTCAAATTTGATTATTATAAGATGTTAAGTATAATCCCAGGTTAACCACTAAGAAAATAACAAAATAAAAAATATATAGGAACACAAATGATGAAAGAATTGAAATGGTAAAACAGAAAATATCTATTTAAATAGATATTTAAATAATATCTATTTAAAATAAGGCAGTAACAAGGGAATAGAGGAATAAGAAAGATAGACATAAAAATTACAAAAGAATAGGTGAAAATCAACTTTTATCAGTGAATATTAAATGTGTATATTGCTCTTTGTCTGTACCAATAAATTCTGTCTTAAAGGCTATGTTGTCTGATTTTATTGTGCCACTACAAGCTCTTTTTTGGTTACTATTTGCATGGTATATTATTTTTATCCTTTTACTTTGAATCTATCTGTGTTTCGAATCTAAAGTGTGCTTTAAACAGCATATATTTGGGTTATGCTTATTTATCCATTCTGCTAATTTTTGTTTTTTCATCTTAATGTTTAATTTGATTACATTTAACGATAGCATTGTATAAAATTGGCAATCCAAGCAGTAGTAAAGAATACAAACAGTAGTAGAAAATATGATTACCAAAATAGGGACACCATGGCATTGAGCCATATCTGCACAGAAGGAAAAATCTCAATCTTTGAATTTGGGTTTGGCATGAAGTAATTTCACTAGGTCCCTGAATGGATCACTCAAGGTGACATTAACTTATAACTGAGAAACAGTGAGAGTGTTGCCTCTACATATATTTCCATGTCTAGCAAGCAAACATTCGAAACTTATGTGCATATTTAAGTTTGATGTTTGCTTTAGTTTATATTGTGCTTCTATAACAGAATATGTGATACTCAGTAATTCACAAAGAACAGAAATTTATTTCTCATGATTTTAGAGTCTGGGAAGATCAAAGCACCAGTAAGTGTGAGAATCTACTCTCTGTTTCCAAGATGGTGTCTTGAATGCTATGTCCTTCAGAAGAGCAGAAAAATATACCCTTATAATAGTGGAAGGTGGAAGGGCAAAAAGGGGGCCAAATTGTCTTCATAAAAGCTTTCTATAATGGCATTAATCTATTCATAAGAGCAGAGTCCTCATGGCCTATATGCCTCCCAAAACACCCTACCCCAACACCATTACATTGGTGATTAGTTTCAATGTGAAGTTTGGAGGGAAAAGCAAATCACAGCAGTATTCAGTACATATCTTTCCTCAGTGAGAAGCCTAGCTCTTGGCATTTTTCTAAGGGTAAACACGAGGTTGTAGATCATGCTGTTGGTCTCAGATATTTCTATCAGTGGAAGGAAATCCATGGGAAATGATGAAATAGGATAACTTTATGCTCCAAGGAAGGCTTTATTAATGGAACTAAATGTATTGGGTCTTATGTCAAGGGTTGTATATTTTCCCAGAGAGCACAAGCCAGTGAGAAGGTAAATGAAGGCATGCTAATCACACAGAAGAAAACAATCCAGTGAAGCACATAAAGTGCCTCTCAGAATTCATTTAGCATTAATATGCTGTTTCTACTTTAAATTCACAGCATCTGTGCAGGAGACAGAATATCGTTTTAGAGAGCTAAAGCAAATTGCTAGAGGGAACCCATCTGAGGATGATGTGCTAAGATCTTTAATAGTGAATGAAAGTTTTTGATATATTTGCTTGAGTCAGCTGCATAGGACTGTTTGGCAATACCTGTTCATATATGGAACAGGAATGAAAAAAAGATTTTAACCCCCTTGAATCAAATCCTGCTTGTTGGGTCAAAATGTCATGTCTAAACATATTACCCAGAATGAGCCAGAATACATTTATTTTCCCTCTGACCACTAAGTTCTGCTGGGACACAAGATTTACCAATAATCTCCAAAATTGCCACAGGCGGGTTCTGATTGCTACTGAGGATCTATGTCAATATCTAAAACTTGTAAAGGAAATGCATAGAGGATGCACAGAACTACACAAGGCCCAGTGAGGATGGGCATAAAAGGCCATCACAGAGGTGAATGGACACCCAAATTTGTGTCTCTCCAAACATAATCAACATGAACAATACAAATTGCCCTTCTACCTACCTTGTTTGTTCCCCCCGAAAAAGCGATTTAATCTAGAGATGTGGGGTAACATTAATTCCCTGGTTTCTGAACATCACCAAGAGCAGGAGGGTGGTCATGAGACATACCAGCATTTTAAGTGTGCAAAGTTGACAGGTCTGGCTACTTAGCACTAAAGATGTCATTGTTGTAGTAGCTTCTGCAATTCTTTCTTGAGCAAACATCTCAACACTCAACTGTTCCCACTGAAAATATCAGCAGAGTCTACAAAAGGGTTCTCATCAAATGAGAGGTCAGTCACATTAGTCTGAGAAAAAGAGCACCCAGAGTGGTTTTATTGCTTCCTGGATTATTTCCAGAGCTTCTTGCTGCAGGAGCCCTATGCAGCCTGTCTGGTGACTGGTGAAGATACGGTAGTAAAACTAGTAGGTGAAGAATGTCTGACTATTTGTCTAAATATATTACAGTATTTTGAGAGAAAAACAGAAAAACCACATTAATATATTTTTTGTATACATACACATTTATGATCATGTTTAATTTATAATTTAGGCACAGTAACAATAATAATAATAGACTAGAACAATTATATCAACATATTGTAATAAAATTTGTGTGAATGTGGCCTCCTTCTTTTTCTCAAAATACTATAATATTTTCTGACTGTTGTTAACTGTGGGTAACTGAAACTGCCGAAAGCAAAACCACTGGTGGGGGAACTATGGTACTTATACATGAAAAATATCTTTCTGTTTACTAGAAATTAAACATGGTGACTAATTAATATGGGAAAAGTAATACTGTTTATATTATAAGAGTTATAAGACATAGCACTAGCACTCACAGCAGGACTCTGGGCTTTAAATTGCTCACATTTGCAGAGAGTTTTCAAAGAACCATTTGATTCCTAAGAACTGAAGTCTCAAAATCATTTCTTGAAAAATTATTCACAAGGTATTATGGTTAATATTAGATGTTAACTTGGTTGGATTGAACAGTGCTTAGATAGCTGGTAAATTGTTTCTGGGTGTGTCTGTGAGGCTGTGGCCAGAGGAGACCGACATTTGAGTCAGTGGACTGGGAGAGGAAGACCCACTCTCAATGTGGGAGGGCACCATCCGATCGGCTGCCAGCTGGCTAGAACAAGGCAGGTGGAAGAAGGTGAGATAAGTTGGCTTGCTGAGTTTTCTGGATTTCATCTTTCTCCCGTGTCGGATGCTTCCCGTTGTTCCTCATGCCCTTGTACATCAGACTCCAGGTTCTTTGGCCTTTGGATTCTTGAACTTTTACCAGTGGTTTGCCGGAGGCTCTCTGGCCTTCAGCCACAGACTGAAGACCATATTGTCACTTCCCTGCTTTTGAGGTTTTTGGACTGGGACAGAACTACTACTGGGTTCTTTCTTCCTCAGCTTGCAGATGGCCTATCATGGGGTTTTGCCTTGTTATCCTGCGAGCCAATTCTCCCTAATAAGCTCCCTTTCATATATGCATATATCCTATTAGTTCTGTCCCTTGGGAGAACCCTGACTAATACAGAAGACATTGAAGTAAACTTTGCCACTGAGTTGATGCCTTTACTTTGAAGTGACAGAAGTCTATATGCTGACAACCAAACTTTTGCACATATGCAGTTGTTATAGCCTTAAAGATGAATATGAACCCTACTTATTTGTATGTTAATGGTAATTTTCTCTCCAGTAAGAGTTCACCAACTGCCAGAGCTCATCAATCTTTAATCACTTTTTTGATTTTTAAGTTATTTAAAACTTGACGATAAGTAGAAAATGAAGACCAGGGTGGAGTGTAACAGAATGTATCTGAAGCGGCAAAGTCCACGGCTAGGTCACAATAGTGGTTAAGTAGGGGCCAGGATCTAATTAGAATAGGGAAAGGACAAATCTCAGGACAGAAGACCAGTTTTCTTTTTTTTTTTTTCTTTTTTTTTAATTATACTTTAAGTTCTAAGGTACATGTGCACAACGTGTACCTTTGTTACATAGGTATACATGTGCCATGTTGGCGTGCTGCACCCATTAACTCGTCATTTACATTAGGTATTTCTCTTAATGCTATTCCTCCCCTCTCTCCTCACCCCATGACAGGCCCTGGTGTGTGATGTTCCCTGCCCTGTGTCCAAGTGTTCTCATTGTTCAATTCCCACCTATGAGTGAGAACATGCGGTGTTTGGTTTTCTGTCCTTGTGATAGTTTGCTCAGAATAGTGGTTTCCAGCTTAATCCATGTCCCTACAAAGGACATGACCTCATCCTTTTTATGGCTTCATAGTATTCCATGGTGTATATGTGCCACATTTTCTTAATCCAGTCTGCATTGATGGACATTTGAGTTGATTCCAAGTCTTTGCTATTGTGAATAGTGCTGCAATAAACATACGTGTGCATGTGTCTTCATAGCAGCATGATTTATAATCCTTTGGGTATATACTCAGTAATGGGATCACTGGGTCAAATGGTATTTCTAGTTCTAGATCCTTGAGGAATCGCCACACTGTCTTCCACAGTGGTTGAACTAGTTTACAGTCCCACCAACAGTGTAAAAGTGTTCCTATTTCTCCACATCCTCTCCAGCACCTGTTGTTTCCTGACTTTTTAATGATTGCCATTCTAACTGGTGTTGAGATGGTACCTCATTGTGGTTTTGATTTGCATTTCTCTGGTGACCAGTCATGATGAGCATTTTTTTCATGTGTCTGTTGACTGCATAAATGTCTTCTTTTGAGAAGTGTCTGTTCATATCCTTTGCCCAGTTTTTGATGGGGTTGTTTGATTTTTTTCTTGTAAATTTGTTTGAGTTCTTTGTAGATTCTGGATATTAGCCCTTTTTCAGATGAGTAGATAATTTGCTCCCATTCTGTAGGTTGCCTGTTCACTCTGATGGTAGTTTCTTTTGCTGTGCAGAAGCTCTTTAGTTTAATTAGATTCCATTTGTCAATTTTGTCTTTTGTTGCCATTGCTTTTGGTGTTTTAGTCATGAAGTCCTTGTCCATGCCTATGTCCTGAATGGTTTTCTTCTAGGTTTTTAATGGTTTTAGGTCTATCAATTAAGTCTTTAATCCATCTTGAATTAATTTTTGTATAAGGTGTAAGGAAGGGATGCACTTTCAGCTTTCTACATATAGCTAGCCAGTTTTCTCAGCACCATTTATTAAATAGGGAATCCTTTCCCCATTTCTTGTTTTTGTCTGGTTTGTCAAAGATCAGATGGTTGTAGATGTGTGGTGTTATTTCTGAGGCCTCTGTTCTGTTCCATTTGTCTGTATCTCTGTTTTGGTACGAGTACCGTGCTGTTTTGGAGAAGGCCAGTTTTCTAGCCAATGTTACCTCTGTCTGTAGCCTCACCGGTATACTAATTTGATTATTTATATTTCTCTCACTCCCAGTGCAATGGAAAGGTCCCATTTCAAAGAGATAATCATATGAGAAGAAGTATTTTTGTCTCCAGTAAAAAGTAAATTTTCTTGAAGTATACATCTACTGAAAGTTTCGGTTGGGAATGAAAGCTTCAAAGAAACAATAACTTCTGTATTATTAATGCAACAAACTACATTTTTTAAGAGTAAGCATCAATTTAAAGGCCGAAAATGGTAAGCCCCATATTTTTAAATGTATAACTCTTCTTATACCTGAGGAGAGATATTTAAAGCTCCTCAAATTGACTTTTCCCCACCAAGGACAATATAAGTTACTAAAACTTATGCTTTTGTAGAAATTTAAATTTGTTTCTGAATTCTTAGCTCTTTTATTGGATATAATTTTATAGTCACTATAGCTTTATTTTTTAGATAAGGGTTTTCATTATCTTTTATTGAATAAAACATGGCAAATACTCTTCAAATAAACTATAGAAAAATGTACTTCCACTATTTTTAGTTATGTATGGTATCATCAGTTTATTTCTCTTTCTTTCTTCCCAGAAAGTAAAATTTCCCACAAACTTGTAAATATCATGAGATTAAAGTACATTAACTCAATAAATATGCATATTTGTTTCCTAGATCCTCTTGGTAAATGAGGTATAAATACCAAAACTTAGGAAAAAATGACTTCTGTTGAGCTCCTACATAGAAAGGTGAACCAAGCAATAATAGACAAGGCATACTATGTGGACAATTATCAAAGAATATTTACAGATGAATCAGTAAAAATTTCTCCACTGTTTATAACTTTCCGAAGTTTAAAACCTTTACTCATAAGATAGAGTCCTTATATTTATGGATTAAGAGTAAATGAGCTTGCTTATTTATTGAAATTAGACATTATTTTAAATCCGCTGATTCTCTTCCTTGAGTAAAACAAAGTTTAAAATTCCACATTTTACAGGTGACTTCATATGGCACTATTCTCAAGTTTCTTCTCTTTTCCATGCAAGCCACACTAAGCAACATGTCACTCTGCACTGGAACTTTGAACTTTTGTATCTTTGCTCTGTCAGTTTGAAACACCTGTACTCAGCATATCCTTCTAGACAGGGAATATTTCTATGAATTCTTCTAGAGTCCCGGATTTTTCACTTCTGATGTGAAATCTTTCTTGATAACAGTTTCAGAGATTGTCTTTCATTTCTGTAATTTTATCTAATGGATATATCCTTAATTGTATCTCCCTATGAATCTGGTA
Organism: Pan paniscus; assembly: GCF_029289425.2. Classification (NCBI taxonomy): domain Eukaryota; kingdom Metazoa; phylum Chordata; class Mammalia; order Primates; family Hominidae; genus Pan; species Pan paniscus. The sequence goes on along the minus strand of NC_073264.2, from coordinate 43,545,879 downwards.
GGATCTTTTACTTATAAAATTTCAACCACCCGAGACAAGGAGAGAAAAAAAAAAAAAACAGAAAACATAGCCATCGTGAGAGGTTGAGTGGAAGGACTGCTTGAAGCCAGGAGATAGAGGCCAGCTTAGGCAACATAGTGAGATCTTGTCTCTACAGGAAAATAAAAAAATAAAAGATAGCCAGACGTGGTGGCATGTAACTGTAGTTCTAGCTACTCTGGAGGCTAAGGCAAGAGAATCATTTGGGCCTAGGAAGTTGCAGTGAGCTATGGCATGCCACTGCACTCCAGCCTGAGCAATAGCGCCATACTCTGTCTCTAAATAATAATAATAATAAATTAAAAATATATATAGTTCTTGAGGCAAAGAATTGGAGGCCACATTACTACCTACATTGATTAGTAATGTCTGAATTTCATAAATCTTTTTAGTGTATAGTTATTTACCATGCAACACAATATACATAATATAAATTCATTTTAATCAATAAACTTGCCTTTTCAATCTCTTTATTCAATGTTTTAGTTAAAGTTCCTGGAGTCAATATAAAAATGCTAGAGGCTGAAATATTTTCTCAAAACTGTCATCAGTAGAAATATTTGTTATGACACTAGAATTCTCTCTGAAAATCACAGATAATAAAAAAATGTTTAATGTTTATGTACCAAAAGTACACTATTTTATTACAAATAATGTTTTTGACATATTTCGACATTTTACTGACTTAAGAGAAAGCGAATGAAATTAAAATCAGCTTTCAAAAGTTAAACTAGAATGTCTCTACTATAGTTTTCAAAAACAATAGATGATTATCTTATGCTAAAAATGTTATGTGCCTAAATCAAGAAGTTTAGCAAATATTTTAGAACCTTCCACTGAGTTTTACCTGAAATTTTCATGCAGCTAACTGACAGTCTGAGTATTGAAACAATGCCATTCTCAAATAGGTCATTTTGTGACTGGTAATTGCCTCCTCCTATTTATTCATTCTGTCTTGTCTTTCTAAGATTGAGCTTGATTTTCTTTGGGAGACATAGCCAGAAACAATGCTCAACTTAAAAGTCTCCCTTATTATTAGTTATGTCTGTGGCGAATGTAGCTCAAAACAACATATATAAGAGTCATTTCTGATTTCTGGGCAGAGATTCTAGAAAATTCTTAGGTCAAATAAGTAAATTAAAGGTGGTAACACCTCCAGATGCAGCAGAAAATACAAATTATCTCTAGAAACAAAACACAAGTAGTTTCATCAGTTTGAATTTAGTTAAGTATCAGCTAAACATAAAACAAAAGCAACAAAAACCAATACAAACCAAATACAAACACAAAAAGGAGCAAGATTCAACAGAAAAAAAATAAAATTGTCCTTCAGAAACATCAAGTATTAGAATTACAAATAAGGTAAATTGCCACATATGGATTATCCGGATAAATAAAATGGCATTAAAAGTTGACCAAGGAGCAAGATGTTATTAAGCATGACAAGGCAGATTTTTAGAATTTTTTAGAAATAAAAAATACTAGCAATATTATTGAAAACTTATATAGCAAAATAGGCAGAGCCAAAGAGAAAGTTTATAAACTTGAAAATAGATTGGAATATATTAAGCATAATGCAACATAGAAAGACAGGAAGATAGGAAATACGAACAAACAAAAAAGATCTAATGTTAAATGCCAGAAGATAAAGAAAAAAATATTTTTGTTAGTAAAAAATCTTATAATTAGCCCGAATATTTTTCAAATATAAAGGACTGGCCTAAGACTCTGACCTGGGGAAGCCTACAGCCAAAGGAACCTGAGTGGAGCTCCCTTGCCTTATGTCAGGGAAAAGAAAGAAGTCTGTTTTGCAAAGTGCCTGCCTTTCCAAAATTTGGAGAAAGATGATGGGCTAGTTTTTCATAGCTAATATGTGAATCCACAGAAGAAGGCTGAACTGGGTTCTTTATGGAAAGGTATTACAAGAATACCTGACTGGATGGGCAAGGTAACCCCATGAGATAGATGAGTCATTGGAAACCAAGGGGCAAAAAGGAAGTTATAAATAAAAGGCTGAGAATTTATCACTATGTGAAGTGAACTTATAATGATAAAAGTTCAATGGAGTAAGACAGTTTCTAAGCAACCCCAAGAGAGAATGAGCCAAAGATCATATATAATTACAGCATCGAAAAACGTACTAACAAGAAATTAGGGTCACAAATGTCCTGGCTTTCTTTTTACTGCCTCTCTCTGGTAGAGCTCAAACTCTCAAGGGACCTCGAACAGCCATAGTAAGTGGAGGAAAATGTGAACCATCGTCACCTTTCCCACTGCAGGTTTTTCAGATTTAAGGTAAACCTGAATTGGGAAAGTGTGTCAGTTATAAAACAGCTTGGAGTTATGTGATCATTATATTGGACTAGACTTTTAAATAATTAAGAATAATATGAATAATGTTTTGACAAGGGACAAGGGCTGATAGCAATTAGAGAAAAATAATCAATTGCTTTATTCCTGTACCCTATCTAGTTAATCTAGTTTAATAAACTGGTTATAGTGCACATCACCCACATCATGTTGGACTCCTGTAGGTAGCTGGCAGGACCACACATACAGTGTCAAGGGCAAAGAAGGACAAACTATAAAACCTAAACATTTATCCAAACTTGTTATTTATCTTATTGAAAATCATTAACCAGCTCAATCACTTATTTAGTGTATGACTATAATATTTCTGCATTAGGTCACACATTACGACTAAACAGAGAATTATGGGCATTTTTTAGTCAATCATTTCCAACTATTTGCTCCAAACTTTATCCTAACCAAATAAAAATAGCTATTATTTAACATGAATAATATCAGTTATTTCTCCAAATCACTTTCAATAATTTTTTGAACTATTTCAACAATTTAGAATTTAAACTTAGTATTTAAAGAAAGATTTTGATTACTTTTTGTTCTAGTTATCGAACTGGTACATGAATGGTAGAAAAATTAGAAAGCACAGAAAAGCAAATAGTTTTCATGTCTTAGTAGCTGTAATCTTACCAACCAGAAGTAAGCAATGTTAAAAGTCTTGAAATACATTTTCCTCAAGCTTGGAATGCATTTTTTATATAATGGTATGATACTATGCATCTTTTTTATCTTAACAATATATTGACATTTTCTCATTACTATAGTTAATATTTCAGCATGATTTTATACTAGTTTTATAGCACTCTGTTATATTGGTATGCTACAATTATTTAACCAACTCATTTTTGGCCACTTAGGTTTTTTTTACTTGTTCACATATATAAATTCAAATATGATGAAAGACTTCATTATACATCTCTGAAAATCCTGTTTAATAATTAAAATTATTATAGCTCAGAAAAGGCTAGTATTCAGGTTTTAAGATTTGTAAGTAATGTCTGAAGGGTGTTGTTCTTTCCAAATCTCTAAATTGACTTGTACTGCCTAGTTATCACAGTGATATGCAAGTCAAAACTACTGTATTGAATATTTGAGCATATGGAATGCTTTCTGAAATAAATTAATTTACATTTTTAAGACTCCTATCTAGTACCCACAGTAATTCTTAACTAAGTTTAGTTCAGTTTTGCTCTTACACAAGACAATACAATGGAAAGCAACAGATTTTAAAAGCTGAATTATAAGCAAAAAATACCTGAAATATTTTATATGCCGATTTTCTTCATTTTGCATGACACAAAAATAGTTCTTTGTAATCTCCTCTAAAATGGTTACTTTTAATAATCGTTAAGCAATTTTTTCAAGAAATATTTTTTCCTTCATTTAAAAATTATTTAAATGCAATTTTCTCTGAAAGAAATAACTTTATGAGATCCTGTTACACATATCTACCCTTAGCTATTTTCTTCTTCATCAAGTTTAATTCCAGCAACTCATAAAAGTGCCAATGTAAATGCTTTCCATTGATTCAGGATCCTGAAATAGAATTTTCAGTCTACCTCTTTTACCAACTGAAACTTAAACGAAACCATTCATATTTTATATGCCTTTTTCATATTCTGTTCTTACACAACACTATATCAATATCCCTAAAAATACTTTTATCACTTGGCCATTAGCAAATATTAACAAAGCAACTATTGTAGGGTTAGTGCCATGAGTAAAATTAGTTCTTTTTAGTTCAGCTTCATGTAAGCGTTACAGCAGACAATATTTTGATTCAGTAGTTCTCGAAGTTAGCATGCATAAGGATAAACCTGTTGAAACCCAGATTATGAGCCCCAGTTCCATAGTTTCAGATTCAATTAATCTGGATGCAGCTTGAGAATATGCATTTATAAAAATTTCCCAGTTGATGCAAATGCTACTTTTCCAGTGACTATGCTTTCTAGTTTTCAGGTAAATGAACTAAGGTGTCATGTTATATAGGCTTTAAAGAGAAACCAAAATGATATCATCTATAAAGTCCGTTGCAATTGTAAGTAAACTTCAAGCTCAATTACTCATTTTTATTTAGTGAATACCTATCATTTAAGCAAAGAGAAAAGATGTTTAATTCTCAATAGAGAAAACTCTTTACCATTCAGTATTTAACTTTTCAAATTTAACTTTCCAAATTGACTAATTTGGAAATTAAGGGTTTAATAAAAAATTATTTTGTTGTACTGTAAAGAACGGATTGTTAACTTTTTTTAATATAGGTTGTGTTAATATTTAGCCAATATAAACTTTTAAGTCATTTAAAATACCAGATTCTGGCTATACAACTTATTAGTTGGTTGATGAACAAGTCATTTCAACTTTCAGAGCCTCATATTTCTTATGTATAATAGGAACAATAATATAATAGTAGGAATGACATATTGTAATGATTTGCATCACATAATTGAAATATAATAGATATAATATCATAATAATGCATATCATTTAATATATGTGATAGAATATCTACTTAATGGATTGTCCTAAGGAAAAATATATTTACATAAGTGAAACTCTGAAAATAGTGTCTTTACATGGTAAGGTGGGTAGAGAGAATGACCTTAACAGAGGAAAGAGTTATAAGGATGAAAAAAAGCCAAATTTTTATTCAAGAATATGCTTTATGATTTTATTATATAAAGTTCAAAACAAGGTAAATCAAATATATGATATTAAAATGTATATTGTGTTAAATTTTGAGGTGGAGTGGGTAGTGCTTTAGAGTAGCATGGCATGTTTTCATTCTATTTTCCAACCTGGCTAGAGGTTACAATTCTGTTCACATTTTTAGGATAATTCATTGAGCTAAATAGTTACAACTGATGCACTTTTCTGTATGAAGATAATGAACTTTATTTTTATTTTTATTTTTTTATTGTACTTTAAGTTCTGGGAGACATGTGCAGAACGTGCAGGTTTGTTACGTAGGTATACACTTGCCATGATGGTTTGCTGCACCCATCAACCGGTTATTTACATTAGGTATTTCTCCTAATGCTATCCCTCCCCTAGTCCCCTACCCCCTGACAGGCCCTGGTGTGTGATGTATCCCTCTCTGTGTCCATGTTTTCTCATTGTTCAACTCCCACTTATGAGTGAGACCATGTGGTGTTTGATTTTCTGTTCCTGTGTCAGTTTGCTGAGAACGATGATTTCCAGCTTCATCCATGTCCCTGCAAAGGACATGAACTCATCCTTTTTTATGGCTGCATAGTATTCCATGGTGTATATGTGCCATATTTTCTATATCCCTTCTATCATTGATGGGCATTTAGGTTGGTTCCAAGTCTTTGCTACTGTGAATAGTGCCGCAATAAACATACGTGCGCATGTGTCTTTATAGTAGAATGATTTATAATCCTTTGGGTATATACCCAGTAATGGGATCGCTGAGTCAAATGGTATTTCTGGTTGTAGATCCTTGAAGAGTCGCCACACTGTCTTCCATAATGTTTGAACTAACTTACACTCCCACCTACATTGTAAAAGCATTCCATTTCTCCACATCAACAAATAGTAAATCTCCCACTTTGTAAATTAATTTTAGACTTCAAGTACAAATGGCTCTATTGACATCTCCACATCTTTGCTCCAAACACAAGTATTCAAAAAGTGCTTTTGTTATACTGTCCTTTTTGTTCCATCAATCAACACAACAAATCTGATCTTTCTTGTATTTGCTGTCTCTGCTGGTGACACCATTATCAACAAGTTGTCCCTATCTAAAAACTTAGGTATCCTCTATTCAATTCTCTTTCTCATCCCCATATTTAATTAGGCACCAAGTTCCCTTGATACTTAACTATCTCTCAGATCATTTTATAATTTGTTTTCTCCCTTGGTCTCCAAACTATATCATTTTGTTTTCTGCCTCCCATTAGCAGACAAAAATCAGCAACAATAAACTACCTAAATTTCCATTCATGTGCCTTTACATATGTTATTTCTCTTTCTAGATGCCTTTCCCTCTTTTATTTACCTGATGGATTTTATTTATCTTCCAATTCTAGTTCAAGCATCATTTCCTCTACATTCTACTTACAAAGAAAATTAATAAGATTTTTTTCTGTTATCTTTGGGGCTTCCATATACTTTTCAAAAATGCAGCAATGGAGGATAATTGCATTTTCAGTTCCTTCATGATCTGTTTTTCCTTGGCATCTACTCTCTCTTACCATGGATATATTGAAAATTTCTAAGTCATAATGCATTTTCTTCACTATTACCACCTTCAAAAAGCATATCTTTGTAGGCTAAAACTGGATTCAACATACTACTTTCCTTTCCTTTATTAATGCTACATGTTTGGGGTTAAATGCAGGATCACAATCTTTATGCAATTCATAAATACATGTATGTATTAATGTATTTTTCCTTTTATATTCTGTTTGTTGATATCTAGTTGAACACCATGTTTGATCATAAGCTATAACCTGACATTTTATACAAAAGAATTCCAGATATATTATTGGGCTGTCTCTCTGAATTCAGACATAAGTATGCTATTTCTTTTCTGTGAGTGCCATTGTTTCTTATAAGGAACGAAAAATTCTGGGATACATTTTCTTTCTTGTAATATGAGGTCCAGTGTATCACTTGGTCAGAAAAATAAGTCAAAACTTCAGTAAACCCCTACAAATATCTGGTAGCTTGAATTTAATTGTTAAAAAGTGCTGCAAATCTTGTACCTTTTCTCCTTCCTGTTAAAATAATATCTTGCATTTGTGTGTTGGAATTTAGAGTTGTGAAACATTTCTACCTATATTGTGATTTTTCCCTCCTCTAAAATATAATCACATTAAAAACACTTGCCAAAGGTGAACATAAACTGTTAGATAAGCTTTTATTAAATTTAATGATGAGTTCCCTCTTTCTTGGAAACCTCTTAAAATTTACTGTATTTCCTGGGGACTTATTATTGCTTCTGAAAATGTGAGTGTCATAACATAGGAGGAGGGAGCTATATCATGTCAACAAAACTCTCCATACTTCAATTTTCTGCCTCATCCATTTTCACTGATTGAATTAAGGAAAACACATTTAATAGTGTTTGCCAATTTGGGGGTTGGTTTTGACATGCCCCTTGAATCTGGTTTGTTTTCCCGTAGGAGCAAACTTTTGAAAAAAACAGTCCTTCATTGAATGCATAGCTAGGTTTAGGAATCTTATTTCTTATTAAAATTGATTATCTCTGACCTTAAATTTTCTCTAGTAACATCAAGCTAACCTCTGTTTCTCTTAACTCCATTAACAAAACATTTGAAGTTCTGTGGTTTCCCACTTGCTTGCTCTTTCTTTTATAATTTATTTTTGTGGACCAACTAAAGACATCATTTTTACATTATACAATTATTTTTACAATTTTTTTTCGCCAACTCTTTCACTATTAATAAACTTTTTTTTTTTCATTTGATTTTCTCTTTTTTCCCCCATGGCTTCTCTGCTATCAGTGGTTCAAATGGAAACGTTCTTTTTTTTATCCATAACTGCAACATAGTCACCTTTATATCTTATCATCCCTCAAGACTATTCCCATTTTCACTTTTCTTTCATACCCATCTCCAGCAATCTTGGCAAGGCTCAAGGATGAGCTTGTCATTTGGGATGAACTAGCTTAATGCAATTACGGCTACTTTTTATAAAATAAAAATAAAAACTTGCTAGAGAAGAGAGATTAATCTTTTGTCAGTGCATTAATTATCTAATGCTTCTTAACAATGTTATCACACTTTGGGTGCTTAAAATGAGCCATATGTGTTATCTTGAGTTTCTGTGGGTTGGGATTTCAGCTCAGGCTTACCTTGGTTCTTTGCTTCAGGATCTCACAAAACTGCAGTTAAGGTGTCAGCCAAAGCTGGATTCTTACCTGAGGCTTGACTGTAGAAAAGAACTGCTACTTGCTGAGAAAAGATATCTCTTTCTTCCGGGCTGTTGATCAGAGGCAGTCCTCAGTTCCTTGTCATCTGAACCTCTCCACAGGGATGCTGACAATAGCCCAGTTTGCTTCTTCAAATCTAGTGAGGAAGAAAGAGTCTCCTCACAAGATGGGTTACAATTTTATGTACTGTAATCAGGTATACATCACTACTGTACCCCCTCACCTTTGCCATATCCTATAGATTAGAGGCAATTCATGGGTCCTATCAACAGCCAAGAAGAGGGATCTCACAAAAATGTATGAACACTAGGAGGTAGAGATTAGGGAGGTTACTTTGAGATTATCTACCACAATGGATATTAAATTCTGGATATTAGAGAGTTTTGTTTTGTTTTGTTTTTGGTTATTTATATATATATTTTTCCTCCTTGAATGTGTTCATATGTCTGGTGAGAAGAATAATGACTAACAGAAGTAGTCCGGGAATTCAGGAGCAATACCTGGCCATATGGATAGGGGCTTGCTCATTTTCCATCAGGAGAATTCAGAACATAAGAGGTTTGATAAGCTTGAAGGGACACCACTATTTTGGTGCTTCATGGCTTAAAGAGTGAGAGAAAGTGAAACAATTCCTGATATTTATATACAAGGAAACAAAACATTAGCTGAGGAGCAGTTGTGGGGCTTGCTAGGCATTTGGGAAGACAGCGTTAAATATTAATATATCCAGAAGGAGACGGAATATTTATTTATGCCCATAGCTTAAGAAAAACACAGGTGCCTTTAGGAGATCCTCCAGCACAGGATGTGTGTAAAAGTGAATGCTGAAAACATATTTATTCCACAAAGATGCTCCCAGCTACAGAGTTCACCTGTTGAATTAGATGAAAAGCAAAGACATTTTCATTCTACCCCAAAGCACTGCTGGTACTGTAGCCAGTGTCATCAACATGGACACAGAGTAGGTAACGACATCAGCAGTTGGAGAAGCAAAGAAATGCCCTGGACAAGTCATGCAGAGTCATTTTTCTACTAATCAACCATCACCCATTTAAGAAGTGTCTTTATGGCCCCGCGCGGTGGCTTACGCCTGTAATCCCGGCACTTTGGGAGGCCGAGGAGGGTGGATCACGAGGTCAGGAGATCGAGACTATCCTGGCTAACAAGGTGAAACCCCGTCTCTACTAAAAATACAAAAAAATTAGCCTAGCGTGGTGGCGGGCGCCTGTGGTCCCAGCTACTCAGGAGGCTGAGGCAGGAGAATGGCATGAATCCAGGAGGCGGAGCTTGCAGTGAGCCGAGATCACACCACTGCACTCCAGCCTGGTGGACAGAACGAGACTCTGTCTCAAAAAAAAAAAAAAAAGAAGAAGTGTCTTTATTACCGCCATTGCAAGAATCCATCTAGGAGTTAAGAGTCAGGCAGGAGGAATCATGAAAAGAGGAAACACTTGGAATAATGGAAGGTAAGAGTGCGGTGGCTCACGCCTGTAATCCCAGCACTTTGGGAGGCCAAGGCGGGCGGATCACAAGGTCAGGAGATCGAGACCATCCTGGCTAACACGGTGAAACCCTGTCTCTACTAAAAATACAAAAAAAAAAAATTAGCCGTGCGTGGTGGCGGGCGCCGATAGTCCCAGCTACTCGGGGAGCTCAGGCAGGAGAATGGCATGAACCTGGGAGGGCGCCACTGCACTCCAGCCTGGGTGAAAGAGCGAGACTCTGTCTCAAAAAAAAAAAAAAAAGAGTGTAAGTTAATGACAATTATTGCACTTCACTGAAGAGTTGCCAAATACAATTCTAATAAGGATATTGGTTTAAAATCACTGTACTAGTGATATTAGTATATAATGATATTAAATTGCATTTAATTCCCCCCCCTCCCCCACTTATCAGAAATCAATCCTGGAGCATTTTAAGGAATGATATATGGATTTTTTAAAATAAAGCAATCTTCATAGTGACTCATATTTGAGTAATGCTTTTTGATCAAGTCTAATACAAATCTCTGACTTTTGAAATGGATCAGAGCAAGCTTTTTTGGTCATTCATCAGTCTTCTCCATTTTCAATGCAATAAATATGCTGATGTAGAAATCTCTTTGGTAGCCCCTTTCACCAAAGGTCGGTGCTTATGGATGAGGCATATTCACTTGACTCTTCACTCTGTATATTTATCGCTGCTGTCATGTCACTAAATATACTTTGATAGCTTTTCTTTACTCCAGAGAGTGATTAATAAGTTATTATAAACATCCTTATTATATTCAGCCTTATTTCATATTTCTATAATCATACTGGAAATCTCATGAATAGCAATGAAGTCGATTCCTCTAAATAAGAAGCTGTCATCTGCAATAACAACAAAATTTTAAATAGGTGAAGACACTTTACTCCTACCCTGCTTAATAATATTAACACCGACGCAGATAGTCACTGAAAGAAAAAAAAATCCCATATTTGTTGATTGAATTGCATTCCTTCTAATGCTTCTTTTAAACATGTGAATACATTTTTGCAATTTTCAGTGTGCTCTTTCATACCCTAACACCTATCAAAGGCATCTTTATTAATAATTTATTTTTAATTGACAAATAATTATGTTTATTTCTAGGGTACAATGTGATGTTTTCATCTATGTATACAATATAGACAGATTTATTCAAGTTAATAAACATATTTGTCACATCACCAATGTATCATTTTTTTTGTGGTGAAGACATTAAAAATCTATTTTCTTAGCAATTTTGAAATATAGAATACATTTTTACTAACTGGTCAAGGTGAACTGCAACAGATCACTATAACTTACCCTCCAGTCTAGTTGAAATTTTATACTCTTTGATCAATATTTCTTTCTACATTTTTCACATCCCCTGTCCCGGCCCTGGCCCCAGACTGTGGTAACTACTTTTCTACTCTGTTTTTATGAGATCCACTGTTTTAGAGTCCACATGTAATTGTGATCGTACAATATTTGTCTCTCTGTGGGTGGCTTATTTCACTTATCATAATGCTCTTCAGATCCACATCATCATGAATGACAGAATTTTCTTATTTTTTAATGTTGTACAGTATGCCATTGTGTATACATATCACATATTCTTTATCTAGTTATCTGTTCATGAGTATTTAGGTTGCTTCCATATTTTGGCTATTGCAAATAATGCTGAGATAAACATGAGAGTACAGATATTTATTCTACACAGACCATGTTCAATTTTTTGGGATATATACTCAGAGGGGGTTGATGAAACATATGGCAATTCTACTTTTAGTTTTATTGAAGAGCCTCCATACTATTTTTTGAAATGCCTCTGCCAATTTACAGTTCTGTCAACAGTTAATAAGGTTTCTCTTTACTCCAAGTCCTTGCCAACTTGTTATCATTCACCTTTTCGATAATAGCTATTCTAACAGATGTGAGATATATCTCATTGTGGTTTAGATTTGCATTTCTCTGATTACTAGAAATGTTGAAAGTATTCTTAACGCCCTTCAAGACACTCAAGAATCCAGCACAGCCATTTCCTCTGAGTTGCCTTTAGTTGTTCTGATGATTTATCTGGTTTTCCTGTGTTTGTATTTTTTTCCTCACTGCATTGTCTTTTTTATGTCTTTGGTTAGAAGAGAATCAGCAAGTAAACCACACTGTTACTAGGCAGATTAGCTTTCCGCCCATTCTATCTTTTCTACCTTTTCAGACACTGAAATATTCACACTTCCAGCTCTTTCCATATGTTACCACTTAGCTTCAAGTTCACTGCTATATTATGTGCCTATAGCTTCTTCAGAAAAATGAGTCCCAGGCTCTGGAGTACAGATTTTGCTGATTTTTTTTTCTCAACTTTTTCTCCTCACTTCTTTTATACTTTTTCTTTTCAATATTTTCTTTTTTTCAATATCTCAATTTAAGTATTCTTTATTTTTATTTCTGTTATTGATCTTCTTTTTCCCTTTCTCTCACAGATGGTAGTATTGCACCTAAGTCTTTCCAACAAATAACAGTACAGTTTCTTCCACTATTTTATGCTAGGACAATTTAGGTCTAAGAAAAGTTATTTAATTTATAATGTGTCTAGAAAAGTTATCTAATTTAAAATGTGTCTTAACTAGCAGGACCAGGTGCAAATCATAAATTTTGAAATCCTCAGTTTCATTCAATTTCAATTTGTCAGTTCTACTTCCTTCTTCATTATACTTCACAGCACTCCTGTGAGAAAGCTGAATTACAAGCAATAAGAGGGCCATTTTCCAGACAGAGGATTTGAAGCAAAGTAGTTAATTGACCTGTGAGTGGAGAAACCACAGAGAATATAATATTCAATCCAGCAAGCCACATCATCATAGCAGGCCAGAATGAGTCTTGATTAATGAGAAAAATGTAATAAATTCTACAGCAATCGCTTCATTAATTCATAAAAAGTAAAGGTTTTTGAAATGTTTAAAAATATAAAATATTGAAAAGAAATTATGTTCAATTATTTATAATTTACAGTTATTTAAACTATAACATAGTTTACAAGTTCTGTTAGGCCTGCTTTAAGTATTTGGGATACAAATATAGGTTCATATCCAAGTTGCCACTAAGCATAAGACATTAAGCAACTTAATATTACCAAACACATATTAACACAATTTTAAGTTAATGCAGTTTAAATAAGTGCATACATAACTGAATATATCATTTTAAGTATACATGTACATGCCATTCAAATACAACGAGACAGATTAATGTTGGCCTTTTTTTGTATGTATTATAGAATTGCAATATTTTACAGGGGTTCTGAGAAACAAAGGCCATAACAAAGCAAGGTGCTTTCAAAGGTACATATATTGTGTCCCTTTTCTATAAAACAAATCACTCATAGGGCTCCTTTCCATTCTCACTGCCCTAAATAATTCACTTACTAGAATCAATTTGTGTCAACTAAAAATAATTAAGTATATAAAGTAATTCTAGTACCTCCCTGTGCTTGCTCCTCTCACGCTCCACACTGGTCCCAGATTATGGCCCTAAAGTTTGTGACTGATTTAGTTTCTCACATATAAAACCATTTAATGACTTGTCACATGCAGAATAAAATGAAACTCCCAAGCAGAATATAAAAGCCCCATCACAATCTATTCTCACATTGTTCCTTCCTCAACTCCCGTTAAAACATAATATACCTTAATAAAACAAGACAAACACATTCAAATTTTATAGTCTGGTGCATTTATTTAGCTTCATGCATATAATAAGTAGCAGGAACAATAGAAATTTCCATCCCTTAGCAAAGTCGGAATGCATTTTTAAAACAGTGATATCAACTTAAAAAGTATTTTCCCCAATTCCTTCAAAATTGTACCAATCCTTTCAAATTCAGTTCACAATATAACTAATTTTTTTGATGACCATCTAAGTGCCTAAAATTACAACCGTTTCTTAATGCTTAAGATAAATCTTTGTCAGTCACACATAGAAATACCTATGACCTGCTTAAGTAATTCTTTATGTATTTTATAACATGGTTGAACATAATTGTCCATCTCTTACATTCCCTTCTCCAAAGTCTATTTATTCTTTTTTATAGCAGAAACAGTCTACTTATACTGGACGAAAGTCTAAGTAATTGTTACGGTCACTAATCTCATAACCATCCAATTCATTTCTACTTTGAGGAACAGTTCAAGTTGACTTATTGCTGTGTCTAAGTAATTAAGAACTAAAGAAGTTGAGAATTTGATGAGTGTTCCAGTGTAATCTAAGCATTACAATAGAAACAACTCTGAGTATTTTTTAAAAATCAGAAATTTAATTCAGGAAATTGATCTCAGAGGATGAGAGGCTTCTAATGTAAAAGAACTAGACACTGAAAACTACAAACTAAAACTAAAAGACATTAAATCTGATGTAAATAATTGGAGAAATATACCATGTTGATGATCAGAAGAGTTAAAATATCAGTCCTTCCAAAATTGATCTACCCCTTCAGTAAAATCACAGTCCAAGCAGGCTTTTCTATAGAAATAAGCAAACTGATTCTAATAACCATAGATAAATTGGAAAATCCTAGAAGGACCAAAGCAAATATGAAAAATAAGAGAGAAATAGGGGAGCCAATACTTTTTTATTTTCATTTTACATTTTAATAGAGGGTGTTTTGGCATGATCGTAGTGAAATAAATCAAAGACCAACCAAATATAATAAATAGACACAGATTTGACAGACATTTATCCAGATGGAAAATAAGCATATGAACATATGTTCAACACAATTAGTCATGACAGAAAATGTATGTTTCCGGAGAAAACTATAGTACACCTATTTTAGATACTAGCCTTGTTCATTGTTTTTAAGTTTCTATTATTTGCCTACAATTCAGATTGAACCCTGGCTAAAAGTCTCCTAACAAACGTTTCCAAATTTTTCCTTCCATATTATTTTTGACATGGGCTCACTGAAAATAAATGCCAAATTCCTGAGGCCCTACAATGTGAAGCTAGTCAACTTGGCTTCGAAGAAAAATCACTGCTACAGCTTATATTTGGACAAACTTTACACACAGACTACAATCTAGGAAAATCTGTTAGATGGCCATGGATGTTTTCAGCTGACTGCCCTGCAGACTCTAGAGGACTAGCTTGTAGATGGCTCCATAAATTGACCTTTGTTCTTCCTCTGTTTTCATAGAAATGCCTCTTATTAAATCTGTGTGCCTGCATAATATTTAGAAGCCTAGCTTTTAGGGACCTTCTGCAACATCATCTCCTGAAACAAGACCTACTATTTAAGTTGAATTGGCCTATGCCCAGAATTGAGAGACTGGTTTAATGAGGTCCTTTACTATTTAGTTATTAGATTAACTCAGTTATTATTTTTCCACAACCACCACCTTAGCCTCTAGAATGTGAAAACTTCTTGGGAAATGTTAGGGCTCAGGGACTGATGCCCCAAGATATGGCACTTTACCTGCTGATCTGAAGAAGGAGTCTCAAGTTCTCCCTGACCTTCCCCCATCCTCTCAATCCTATGTCTCTTACAAAGCACAGGATGAAGTTGTTCTCTGACTTTTCCTTATCTGTCTAAAGAAGAAAACATATATCTCTGGCCCTTTCTCTGAGTTTTCATTAACTGAACTCGTATTGCAGAAAGAAAAACTGAAGCCAGTCAACACACCTGGACAGATTTGTCACAAACCATTATCTGCTCTGTGGGCCCAACAGACTTTGTCCCAGCACGTTGTGTGAACTTCAAGCCCATTAAATTCCCCTAAAATTATTTATGTTTCCCCAAAAATTATCCACACTTCCCCATCTCCCATTCTCCTAAAAAGAAGGGCATATAAACATCTGTATCCCTTTGAGTGGTGGAGTAATCACTTGTGATTTTCCCCACCATGCATGTTAATAAATTTGTATGCCTTTTTATCCAATTAATATGCCTTTGTCAGTTGATTTTCAGTGAACCTTCAGAGGCCTATGAGGAATTTTCCGTTCACTCATGTATAACATAAAGGTCTATTTTGGCACCATTAGCAAGCCAGAGCAATGAGCAGACCAGGGGGAGAATGGAACAGACAGACATTCAAAGAAACAAATGGATTGCATCCATTCTTTAACATAGAAAATAAAATAATATGCAGGCTTTCTTTTGCTGGATTTCTGTCAATGTGTAGTATTAAAGAGTTGTTAGTTTCCTAACAAATAAATCATTTTTGTTTTAAGCACTGAGGATGTAATCTTTACTCCTTAACATGGAAAAATATGCTACAAGTTATCAAGCTTGCTTTAGTGCAGGCCATAATATTGATTGAATAAACATATGATAATTGTTTCCCTTATATTGAAAAAAACATATTCTTTTTTCTCTTCTTGCTTCTCATTTCTTTTTCAACAATTTATATAAACTGTCCATTTCTTAGTAGCAGTGTTTAATGAATATTTCTTCCAGAAGCTGATGGAACTTAGACAAAAAATTATCTCTGATTCAAACAGAAAATAAAGTTTATTTCTTCCATGCAATATTCTGTCTTCACAAAATTTGATTTTATCAAACAGTGCTAAACTTTATAAATACAATACTTAAAATACAATTACAAGCTTAATAAGTCAAACTGAAGGTTTAATATTCATCTAAAGAAAGAAAAATATGTTAAGCATCACTATATACTACATTTAAATATGTTTCTGATCTTTTAAAAACATTTATATAGTATGTATTCATAGCCCTGAAATTAGATTCTTTTGCAAGAGTTTGTCTTGATCTCTTGTCATAAATGAAACTTAGGTAAACATACTTTTTATAATGCTGGTGTGAAAAACAATTTTGCTGTCTTCAGAAAGATTGCTTGTTTGCATGATCATGGATGAGGTGAGTGAAAGAAGGAGATAGGAGCTAGGTCAGCCAGTTTTTCCGTATGTATTATAATTTTCACAATGTTTTTTAAGTTATAAAATACATTTATCTTAATGCAAGACCTTAGAATATTTCAGACATGTTTTCTATAATCGGATATTTTATATTCAACAAAAGAAAAATGCAGACATTTCTGGTATGAACACAATCTTAAGGTCCTAGTTAGACTAAATAAATTCAAGCTGTAAACCATAGAATATGACTGTCAAGCTGCGTCTAATAAAAAGCATAAAACTTGATAATTATACTTTGAAGAAAATATAGTGAAAATGAGTAAATTTCAGATCAAATAATAAATTTTAATTACTGGAATTTTCATGTATGGGAACACTAAGGGATAAGATAAATCTCTCTGAAATTATAAAAGTTGTATTGATAGCTATTTGTGAAGTACCTGCATTTGACTCTAAACATCCACCTTCCAAATTGTTTTATGACTGTTGTTAATATTACTCTTACTACCCATATAAACATGCAAAACAATCAAGATCTACTGTATTGAGCTGTGGTTTTCATAAAGGATAATCAATCTTATTCAAATTTGCAAGTACTCAATGGATTAAAAGATATTTGCTAAATCTCATGAACATTTTGCTAGACTTAGCTCAAAGACATTAGAGATAGTGTCCTATGGAGCTTTTAAATTAAATATCAATTATTTTATAAATTATTGATTATGGGCTAGATGAGGTTTATCACCATGAATTCAGTTTCATTGATAGATTGACTCGAATAATTTTTTTTAATACCCAGAGACCTGGACATAAAAAATGGAAAGACAAACATGATAAATTGATGGTTGTTTTTTTCTCAGCAGGTGTGAGAAAGGACAAAGAGATAATATAGGTTGGGGACATTCACACCACCAAAAATAAATTTTTGTTATTTGGGTTTAAGTCTACTCAGGGAAGAAATTAAATACAAGAAGGGTCCTTTACATTGGGAGAAAATCAAGGGATCAACTAAGTAGTCGTTTATGGATGGTCAAATAATAAGTGCAATTGGAGGCTGTTAATAAAGCAGTGTAGACACAGTTTACAGATGAAGCAACTGTTGTTGATGTTATGTAGAGAGTAATATGGTTGTGTATTTAAGTAGCTGAAATAAAGTACAACTGAAATGTTTTGGATTAAGGAGGTCAGAAAATAAAATTTACTATGCTGTAGAAGTCCCTGTAAGGACATGCAAATCAATAGGGACAGTGTTAGATGTTATGACTTGAGATAGAGAAGTATAATTATTCCACAAATCAAAATCTTCCACATATATGAAACATTTTTTCAAACAAAACAACGAAAATGCATCACCAAATTTCATATGCCATGAATGAGAAAGGAGGTTTTGCAAGAATATGACATATAGATGTCTTGAAGACACCTCTGGAAATCTAGATGAATGTACTCTCTGCTCCCTTGCCTTCGTAAGAAACGAGAGATTTATCCTTGAGAAGACTGAGGGAGAAGTTGAGAGCCAGGTGAAGAAAAGGAAGATTTGGAGTGATTAAGGTACACCAATTATGATTTCCTCTTAAACAAAAGGTTCATAAAGTATAAAAATGTAGGGGTAAAATAAAGGAGTAGTAACTATGATGAAAAAAGAACAAAATAGGAAAAATTAAAGATGAGAGTACAGTAGGGAATATACAGACTGAAAGTAATGTTTAAGTTTTCTGAAGTAATGAAAACATTGGCTTTAAGCTGCCTTCTACTAGCCTAGGGGTAAAGAGAATTTTCTTCCCTCCCACTTCTGAAGTTTTGATGATTTTAGCCTATAAAACAAATGGGAAATGAACAAATTTGTAGGAAAAAAGACATACTTTTTTTTTTTTTTTTTTTTTTTTTTTTTTTTAAGAAACAGGGTCTCACTATGTTGCTGAAGCTGGTCTCGAACTCCTTGGCTCCAGTGATCCTTTTGCATAGGCCTCCCAAAATGCTGGGATTGCAGCTGTGAGCCACCATGTCAGCCCTATCCAAATTCATTAATGTGCACATAGACATGGGACTTCCACAAATATGAGACTCATAAAAGGGCCAAATGACTGAAGTTTTATACCAAACAAAAAGGAAAAAAGGCTTTGGACTTGAAAACAACTAAAGAGAGTGGTAGAAGAAAAGCTATGGTAAGCAAAATCTGTCTTGTTAAAAGATAAAATCTGTTAAGTAGCAGCTCTCAGAAAGAATAGGTGGTAATCCGTAGTCAAAATTTTGGAGATTTTTAAAGTGTCAGATTTGTAGTATCTTTTTACTGTGAGTTAATCTTTCTGAGATCTGAGTGAGTCAGGTAAGCGTGGCTGGGGCTCAGAAAAAGCATTTGCATTGCTGTTTAATTCACTTATGAAGATTCCATCTACAGATGTAAATCAGCACCATAACGAAAAGCATTTTAGAGCTCTTCTTGTGTATGCAGGACTTCTGAAGAGCCATCTTGAAACATGCCAAAGAAGTATATTTTGGGTGTCATATTTTGATTTTCTTCACCATAATTCCAAAGAGTCATATTCCATAAGGCAAATCTACCTACGCCCTTATTTACAAGTATTTTAAAGCCTTCTACAGGTCTCAGGATCACATCTAAACTCCTACATCTCCTTAGTATGACCTAAAATGATATTCTTTGAATAGTTTTTCAATATGCAGTATGCCAACACACCGCATACTCCAGTCATATCAAAACTATTGCTTCTGTTGTGTTTTTGATGGAATGTGTGTACTCTTTATCTTCTTGAACAATTTTCACCCAAGCTATAAGTCTTAGCTTTTGTTTCTTCTGTGAAGGTCATTCAGGATTGTCTCACTTAGAGATATAATTCCCCATGAATCTCTTATGTTTGTTCATGTCTATAAATTAATAATTATTTGTTCAGATTCACTTAAATTCCAGATAGATAACAATTCAATTTCTAGATATATTTAGGGGTAGTATTCATAAAGATCTTTCCCTTTCTCTGTCAAATTTTGCTTAAAATCTAGGGTAGTAAAGATAATGCTTCTCTCCAGAAAGAGGATAGGCACGTTTTCCAGAAGCCCTTTTATAAGGTTTAGGGTTTCCTAAACTGGGTGATCCTTGGCTTTGACAAAAACCCATGGTGAGCCCAAGTCTGTCTCTGCCTTGCCTGAATGGAACTTGGCAGCTAGGAGAATCAATGCAAGCAAAAAACTGATGCTGCCTGCTGTGCCTTAAGTAAAAGTAATAAACTATCTAAACCCATATCTAGGCACATTGTGCCTAACAAGTCAAAGCTATGGAAATGTGACAAGATTTTATATATGTATGACTCCAAAAATTTTATGAAAAATAGAATTAAAAGATAAAACTAAAAATGTGTTTCATCTCTCAACATTAGCTCCATCACATTCAAAACACTTTTGTATGTAATGATGCCAGCCATTTAGTCCATCCTTAAAGAACTGAGGGTTCTGGGAATTTAATCATGTCAATGCAGTCTTTTTACATTAACTGAAGAAAAATGAATGCCCTTTAAATATTTTTTTTTAAGATTAGAAAACAATGAATTCAGAAAGAGCCAAATCAGGAATGTAAAGTGGATGCCTATGAATTCAGAAAGAGCCAAATCAGGAATGTAAAGTGGATGCCTAATTATTTTCCATCAAAACTCTGCAAAATTGCCCTTGTTTGATGAGAGGAATGAGAAGCAGGCTGGTCATGTTGAAGACTCTAGTGAATCTTTTCCAGGCAGTTTTCTGCTAAAACTTTGACTGACTTTCTCAAATTATTATCATAATAAACAGATGTTATATTCTTTAGCCCTGAAGAAAGACAAGTAAAATGCCTTGAGCATCCATCAAAATGATTGCCATGACCATTTACTCTGGACTGGTCTACTTTTGCTTTGACCGGACCATCTCCACTTCTAGGTAGCCATTGCTGACAATGATTGGGCTTTATCTCCTGATCACACTGTTAAAGCTGTTACATCTCCTGTTACAATTATTCCAAGAAATGCTTTAGGATGTTGATCCCACTTTTAAAATTTTCGTTGAAACCTCTGCTTTTGTCTACAGCTCCTCTGGGCACAATGGTTTTGGCACCTATTGAGTGGAAGCTTTGCTCAACTTAAATTTTTCAGTCTTGCCTGTGTAAGCTGAACCGATTTAAATGTCTATGATGTTGGCTATTGTTTCTGCTGTTAATCATTAGTCCTCTTCAACTAGCGCACAAACAAGATTAATTTTTTTCTCGCAAATTCATGTAGATGAATTTGCGATGTAGATTATGAAACCTGCTTCGGGTTTCATATTCAACATCATCTCATTTCTTCTTAAAAGAAGTTATATATTTGTAAACTGTTGATTTCCTTGGAGCATGGTCTGCATCAAGTTTTCACACAGCTGCAATGATATTACCATTCTTCCCCTTAACGTCACCATAAGTTTAATATTTGTTGCTTTAATTTTAGTAATTTTCATTTCTCTCATAAGGGATCTTTTCAAACTAGTGTCTTATTCTTCTTAGTGCCTCAAACTAGATCCTATTCAGAAAGTAATAACAAATTTATTTTGGTGCACAAAATAACATGCATAATTTTTCATATACATATATTTTTATTGAACTTTTTGAATATCCCTCTCTCTCTTCCTCTCTCTCAATCCCTCAATATATATTTATAGATAGATAAATAGATATATATTCAAATATTAGATAAATATATATTGAGAAAGAAAGAGAGACAGAGTGAGATACAGAGACAGAGTGATAACCAGAGTTAGAGAAAACTGGAGAACCTTAACTAAAGGTCTGTATTAGTCCGTTCTTGCATTGCTACAAAGAAATACCTGAGACTGGATAATTTATAAGGAAAACAGGTTTAATTGGCTGATGGTTCTGCAGCCTGTACAAGAAGTATAACAGCTTCTGTCTCTGGGGAGTCCTCAGGAAACTTACAATCATGGTGGAAGGTGAAAGAGAAACAGGCATGTCTTACATGGCCGGAGCAGGAGGAAGAAAGAGAGGGGAGAGGTGCTACACACTTTTAAACAACTAGCTCTTTTGAGAATTCACTATACAGTACCAAGGAGGGATGATGCTAAACCATTTATGACAACTCTGTCCCTATGATCCAACCACCTCCCACCAGGCCCCACCTCCAACACTGGGGATTACATTTCAGCCTGAGATTTGAGTGGAGACACAGATCCCAACCATATCAAGATCCAAAAATTACTTTGGACAAAATGACAATTGGATCTAAATCAAGTAATTTTAGAATGAGATTCAAGACCACATTGGTCCAACTCGAAACTTGTGATATCATCTCCTCTGCCTCTTAATAAGATATTGAAGGTGTTGCTCAATGCCAAAAACTCTAAAATATCAGTAAGAAATGGAATGTTAAGATAAATTTAATAATGTTTCAAATTTATTTAGAATGTATTTCAAGTGAGTAATCTTTGTACTAATACAAGTAATAATGTTGATTAAGAATTCCCCAATTAGCTAATAAAAGCAAGCTGCATTATTCACTTCCTTATTCATAAACTTGTCAGTATCACTCAAGGTCTTCAGAGACATAAAACATTATGAATCAATATCAAAGTTTAAGATAAATAGGCATCACATAGTCACCTCACAAAAATATCAGCAACCCCTAAGGTATCAGTGTTTTTTGAGATTTTTACAGAAAGATAGTGTAGAAATAGAAAGAATTCTATCATCAGTGTTAATGTGTAGTCTACTAACATGTTAACATGCTATTTTTATAGAAATAGGTAAGATTGCACTTTTTCCCCAACATCTACAAAAAAATTAAAGCAAAGAATAGAGAATAATGCTATTTTCACAGTTTACATCATTCTAGTTTGATATTTCTGTGCTCACAGATGGTTGCTTTATATATCTGGATGTGGAATTAAGTAAGAATGAATTCCAAGGTAACAGAAGGGGTTGTCATTAACATTTCAAACAGTTGTTAAGTTGCCTAAAGATATTTTAGTGCTTTTCCTAATATTTTCACAATCAGATTTGCCCTCAAGTTTTTATCACTAGTATTGAAAACAAACTAATTTCAAAGGTGATAACTAAAACACTCAGTCTTACTTTTTATTTATTTTCTTTCTTTTTTAATTTTTTTTAAATTTTATTTTAAGTGCTAAGGTACTAGTGCAAAATGTGCAGTTTTGTTACATAGGTATACATGTGCCATGGTGGTTTGCTGCACCCATCAACCTGTCACCTGCATTAGGTATTTCTCCTAATGCTATATCCCTCCCCCAGACACCCACCCACCAACAGGCCCCGGTGTGTGATATTCCCCTCCCTGTGTCCATGCGTTCTCATTGTTCAGCTCCCACTTAGGAGTGAGAACATGCGGTGTTTGGTTTTCTGTTCTTGTCTTAGTTTGCTGAGAATGATGGTTTCCAGCTTCATCCATGTCCCTGCAAAGATGGTTGATTTGACTTGAAAGATTCACTGAATGTTTTTGGAGAGGAGAGCTTAGGGAACTAAGTTTCTAGAGTGGCATATAATAAAAAGTTTTAAAATTATAATATATTATCTATGTAAAAGTGGTCATATTTTATCACTGTTTATGATTTGTAATTAAATGTGGTGCTTTGAAAGAATTGGTCATGGTGATCTCCAAGACATTTTGCTCTAGATAACAATACTTTCTACCATTTGCTCAGTTCCTCAGTAAATTAATATTTGCAAAAGTAAATGTGTATATGTTTAAATGTCTTGCCTTGTATACTGCATAAATGAAAGAGAATCAAATATGTAATGATCTGTCTCTAACTTCTGCTAAAACATATACTTTTTGGGAATGTATAAGGAGGAATTATGGGTGCCCAATCAACAAGTATCAGTTTTACTGACATCTCCAAAATGTTTTTCTGAGTGATAAGTCTGAGTACTCATGGAAATAAACAAGAATGGCTTTCTCTATCAAACTTAAATGGTCAACCCAGAGGTGACTTCCAGGTTTTAGTATATTAAAACATGATATATAATTATTGGCTATGGAAAAAAGGATGAAATTATTTTGTATGACTCACTAAAGCAAATCATTAGAAACTTTCAGATTTGAAAAATGTAAATGATTTTGTGATATTAATATATTTGTAGTTCTCGCATATTTTGAAGAAAATATAAACATGACCTACAAGGTCCTAGAACATATCTAGATGTACATGGGTTGACACCTGTCCAGTTTAAGTCTCAGATTTGTTGATATAAGGTGAATAAAATATTGTGTACATATATATACACACATATTGTGTGTGTGTGTGTGTGTGTATACATATGCATAACATTAATGTATTTTAGTGCCCAAATTAACAATTTACTGTATTTTGGGGTATACATTTACTAAATTTTTCACTATCACCTGATAATTGTATGGTATATTAAGGGAAGCAAAGACCAATACTATAACTCTGTACTTCTGAGAAGACATATATTTATTTATTCATTAAAGAAATAATTACCTAGCAGTTATAATAAAAGTGCTAGAATGAATACTTAGAAATTATAAAAATGAGTTACTCAAATTTCTCTCATAAGTCAGAAAGTAGATATAATTATTAATAATTATTATAACAATAACACATATTTATATAATCTGTGACCAAAAATGAAATACTGAAAGTTAGGTAGTGTTGGAGAAATATAATTAAAATAAAATACTCTCCAAACTCAAAAATCTCTCCACAAAGGAACAGGAAAATGAAAACAAATTTGTTATTAGTGAGATTTAAATCAGCCTGTGATGCACATGACAAGAAATCCACTAAAAGTTTGCAGAGGAAAAAAAATCTCATTATTTTAGATGGCCAAGCAAATACCACCCACTACATGCACGTTCTCAAGTTATACAATAACCTACCCTCAATTAAGAGGACTTGACAGCACCATTTCTCACACATAGTTCATTCGAAATTCACTTGGTATTTGGAGTGACCATCTGTGTTAGCTAATTGGGTTTTCCAAAGGAGAATAAATTTCTAATATATTTATGACAGGAGGTAATTTTACAGTTCGGTGCCAGCTCTCATCTTTTATCCCCAGACTAAACTAGGGCCCTACCCTCCTAGAAAAACTGGGAGATAAGAGCCCTATCTTCTTGATGATTATACTTTAAAGAGATTAGGTCCTTGAGGAAGACATTCCTGGGTCTTAAAGCTGGAAAAAGTCTTATTTAGCTTTTGAAAAGATTTACATACATTTCAAAGAAATAGAGAAAACACTCAAATTACAAGTTTTCTAAAGTAAATGCACCAAGAAAAGGAGGTAGTCTCTTCCCTTATTTTCAGTAAAGAAAATTATGTTTCTTATTTTTAATTTGTGTTTGACCTTATGGTAGTGATCATTATCATAATTTTATATACAAGAACTCATTTTAAAAGTCAATATAATATAACCAAAGAGACACCATTAGCAACTAAAAGAGCTAATTGTCTGTATTAATTAGAATTCTTTTGTATGGAAGTAACAGAATTTTATGTTAACCAAAGGGGGAAAGAAGGTAATTTCATTGTGGGAATACAGTCTATCAAAAAATACTGAGTAATTTTTTTCCTTTCCCAAAGAAAAAAGCTTTGAACAGGGTCAAGTCCTTCACTTTATCTTCTGAGTTCCCTTTGCTCTTTTCATTTGTTAATTCTTTATTCTTGCTAATGGAAGCTTTCTTTTATTCTAAGCCATATGATGGAAAATGCGGCTGACTCCTCAATTTACCTGCTAATAACCAAGCCTTCAGTAGAGGGACTCATCCATATGTTGTACTTACTTCAATTGACAGTCCTTAAATAAAGGGGTCGTATGTGCACCTTTGGTTATAGGCAGCAGTGGATGCTGTTCTGGACATCTCAAACCTCCCTTCAGTCTTAAGGATAGTTTTGTCCACGTACTGAGAATCCTGCAGGCTTACAGCACTATGTGGTAACTGCAGAAGAGAGCTGCCTCACCCAAATCATGTCCTATTCTGGAGACAGCTTGAATTTAATGACTGATAAAGGTGGAGATATAAGGGCCTGAGCCCCTTATTACATATCCTGACAATTTCTAAATCCGTACTAAGATCTTCAAAGCTCTTTGTAGCTGTGTGGGTGAGCTGAATCCTTCATGTGGTATCATGTTCTTTCTCTACCCAAACCTGTTTCCTTCCCTTCTCTGCAGGTATTGATCACCAAAGTTCCACCTAATAAAGTTGGCACACAATTTTCCTTCTAAAAATCTACTTCCTAGGGAAAACAACCTGCAACATCTGCAAATCTTCAGACTGGTGAACTGTTTACAAGCCAGTGAGTTCATATATTACAAACATATCTATTACAATTGTAACTACGTGGAGAGCAGAAGATTTGCAAAGCAAGTAATAGTTCCAGAAGTGGGTTAGAGGGTGAAGAAAACCCAGACATTATTGACCAGACATTCAAATCCTGACTATACAACTGCCCTTCTATTGCAGCCCTCTATAAAAATTATAAAGAAACATTTTTTCATGAAAAATATAAATAAATTATATGGGAGCCTCAAAACTAGGAAGGAAGGAACTTAGAGGAGGGTGTATATTAAATAAATAAATAAATAAATGTATTCAAAAATAAAAAAGTATTCAACAGTCCAATGCTTATAAAGAGACTAATAATATACTCAACAATTGAAGATTAAAGAATGAGTCAGATACTTACAGAGGTATTGAAATGAGAATGTGTGTAAAGGTGCAAAGATAGAAAGAGAGGGGCATTTGGACCAACAATAACAAAGAGACAGATAGCCAAAAGGAAGTGAAGTATTTTGTTTTGCATTATTAGAAGTTCATGTGAAAAATTAAATGTTTAATGATTACGTAAGTTGTGGCCAGGTTGGGGTGACTTAAAGCCAGATTAGAGTAAGTAGTAAGTGTACTTTATTGAGTAGAGAGTTAACAGTTTACAAACCAAAGAGTAACATAATTAGAACCAGGTTCCTAAATGATTGCATAAGTTGGCATTATGTCACATGTCCAAGATGATGGCAGGTATCAATTTCACATTTTACAAATACACACAGACATATGTGTGTGTGTATATATATATGTTTATATGTTTATATATATGTGTGTTTGTATGTATGCACATGTGTATATATATATATATACAAACACACACATAAATAAAACATATGCAAATATGTGTGTACGTGTATATATGTATAGGCCAGTATATTTAGATCCAGAGAGCTACATCATTTAGGAAGTAAAAGTACATCACATATAATTCATTGTATATGTACAGTTATATATATAATTATTAATATATGTTACATTTTTTAAGTTTAACTTTTTATTTTGAGAAAATTATTGATTCATATGCTGTTGTAAGAAACAATATATAGAGAACCCATATACGTTTCACAGTTTTCTTGAATGCCAACATCTTACATTAACATCTTGCATAATTAATGCACAGCATCATAACCAGGAATTTGACACTGATACAATCCAGTGGCCTTAGTCTTATTGCACCAGTTTGACATGTACTTGTGTGTGGATGTGTGTATGAGTGCGTGTATTTGGTTCTATGTAATTTTATTCATGTGTACATTCATGTTACTGCAGCCACAGTCAAGACAGAGAATTGTTCCATTTCAAGAATCTTTTATGGTCACGTTTGATAACCAGTCACCTCCATTTCCAGTGCCTGAAACCACTAATCCATTGTTCATCTCTACAACTTTATTTCAGGGGATGTTATATAAAAGGAGTCATTCAATGTGCAAACTTTTAGGGTTGCCTTTTTTTCACTCATTATGATGTCTTTAAGGTAAGTCTGACTTACTTCATGTGTTTATGAATCGTTGCTGTTTTTTTTTTGGTTTTTTTTTTTTTTTTGAGAAAGAGTTTTGCTTTTGTTGCCCAGGCTGGAGTGTAATGGCACAATCTCAGCTCACCACAACCTCCGCCTCCCGGGTTCAAGCGGTTCTCCTGCCTCAGCCTCCCGAGCAGCTGGGATTGCAGGCATGTGCCACCATGCCTGGCTAATTTTCTATTTTTAGTAGAGATGGCATTTCTCCATGTTGTTCAGGCTGGTCTCGAACTCCTGACCTCAGGTGATCCACCTGCCTTGGCCTCCCAAAGTGCTGGGATTACAAGTGTAAGCCACTGAGCCTGGCCATATTGTTGCTTTTCATTGATGAATAGTATTCCATGGTTTGGATGTATCCTGATTTGTTTAACTACTCAATCTATATATTGGTCCTTCTACCAGAACTTCACTGCCTGGATTACTGCAGGTATACAATAAACCTTACAGTTCAGTAGCTTGATTCTTCCCACTATATTCTTTTTCAAAACTGTTTCAGCTATTGTAGGTCTTGTGCTTTTTCATACAAATTTTAAAATAAGCTTGTAGTTTTCAACACAAAACCTTGCTAAGGTGTTGCTGAGGACATTATGATAACTGCAGGAGGCAGACAAATGTCTAAGCAGTTAGGAGCAGGTCCTTGGTGAAACTCCACCTTCAAGCCAAAGATAGTTTAAAGCCTAAAGGCCAAGCTACAAGTCAAATACACAGTCTGGATTGAGAACCTGTCTTCCTGTTTGATGTGCTTTCCTTTGATTGATCCCCACCCTTCATGTATTTTACATATACCTACCCTTCCCTAATAGTTTTTACACTGTGCCCAACTTTGACTGGTGCCTTTGTTTTAATCTTTTTTGCACACTCACAAACCAATCAGCATGCACTCCCCTATCCTGTCCCTATAAAAAGCCCCAAACTCAACCACACTGGGTGATGACCTGACCTTCCCATCCCTCTCAGCTGTTTTGTGACTCAGTAAAACTCTCCACCCTCACCACTCTTCAAATGACAGCATTACCTCATTCTTCTTATATGCTAAACAAGAGCTCAGGACACACCAAACGTGGGTACACACAAAGGCTATAACACTGGCCCTCTGCCCTTCCAGTGGAAGGCAGCTGCCCCACATGATGAAAGCAAAGGCAGAGCCAAGCCAGTCCTGGAGCCATGGGCCACAGCAGAGCAAGAGACTGACTGAGCTGCTAACATGATGCTATCTGTCAGACTGCAGAAGGCAGAACTAAAAAAGCACTGTAACACCCACCCTGGGACTTCAGGGATGCAGATACCCCTGCCTGGGTGCCACTGCATTCCCCTCACGGTGATATGCCTGGTCTGGCTATGGGCCTCACACAGAGCTTGCTCCTGTGTGGACGCTCAGATCAGCTGGCCTGACCCTGCACTTACTCACTCGCTTGCTCCCACCAGGGGCTGGGCACACAGGAGTGGCAGCCACAGGAGCCAAAGGCCAGAACACAAGCCAGACACAGGCAGGGTAGCAGGGTGAGTAGATTGGGTGCCTCCCCGCTACAAGTCCAGCAAAGGGGCAGAGAAATATTCTACATCAATTATATGTATATATCACTTAAAAGATAACTGACATCTTTAATATATTGATCCTTCTAAACCATGAACACAGAATTTCTGCCATACTTAGGTCTTCTTTGATTTATTTCATCGTTTGTAACTTTCAGGATACAGATTGCATATATGATTTGTTGTATTTATAAATAAATATTTTTTAGAGTAATTGGAAATGGTACTGTGTTTTAAATGTGTTAATTTTCACACTTTTTTGTTACTATATAGAAATGTGATTGATTTTCGTATGTTTATATTGCATTCCCAAATCTTGCTAAATTCACTTATTTTTAAAATAGATAAAAGGATCTTCATTAAAATAAATGACATTGGAAACAAAGAAGAGGAAGCAAAAGTCAGAGGAATTACAACCATGATTAAAAAACAAATGATATAGATGATGTCTTGAGCACAATAAACATTATCAAATAGTAAAACAACATTTTGTATTTGTGTTATAGGGTGACACCATTATTAATAAAATATGTTTGGCAAGATTATACTGAAGGATAAATATTATAGATTCAGTTTCAGTCTAGCTAGTGGTCTCTCTATTTTATTAATTTTTTTCCAAAAAAACAAATTACTGCATACATTGATCTTCTGAATGTTTGTGTGTGTGTGTGTGTGTGTGTGTGTGTGTGTGTGTGTGTGTGTGTGTCTCCGTCTCCTTCAGTTCAGCTGTGATTTTGATTTTGGTTATTTCTTCTTTCTAGTAGCTTTGGGATTGTTTTGTCTTGGTTTTCTAGTTCTTTTAGTTACAATATTAGGGTGTTAAATTGAGATCTTTCTAACTTTTTGATATGGGCATTTAGTGCTAGGAGTTTCCCTCTTAACACTGCCTTCGCTGTTTCCCAGAGATTCTGGTATGTTTTATCTTGTTTCTCTTTAGTTTCAAGGAATTTCTTGACTTTTGCCTTAATTTCATTATTTACTCAACTGCATTCAGGACCAGGTTAATCCATTTCCATGTAATTGTTTAGTTTTGAGCAAATTTCTTAGTCTTGATTTCTAATTTTATTGTGCTGTGGTCTGAGATACTGGTTGTTATGATTTCAGTTATTTTGCATTTGCTGAGGAGTGTGTCATGTCCAATTATGTGATTGATTTTAGAATATATGCCATATGGCAAGGAGAAGAATGTATATTTTGTTGTATTGGGGTGAAGAGTTCTGTAGATGTCTATCATGTCTATTTGATTCACTGCTGAGGTCAGGTCCTGAATATATTTGTTAGTTTTCTGCCTTGATGATCTATCTAATACTGTTAATGGACTGTTAAAGTCTCTCACTATTATTGTGTGGGAGTCTAAGTTTCTTTGAATGTCTCTAAGAACTTGCTTTATAAATTTGGGTGCTTACATGTTGGGTGCCTATATATTTATGACAGTTAAGTCTTCATGTTTCATTGAACGCTTTACTATTATGTAACATGCTTCCTTTTTTTTGTTTGTTTGTTGTTTTAAAGTCTGTTTCGTCTGAAATTAGGATTGCAACCCCTGCTTTTTTTCTGTGTTCAAATTGCTTGGTAGATTTTTCTCCATCCCTTTATTTTGAGCCTATGAGTGTTGATGCATATAATGTGGGTCTCTTGAAGACACCATAACAATTTGTCTGGCTTCTTTATCCAGCTTGCCACTCAGTGCCTTTTAATTGGGGCTTTTAGCCAACATTTACATTAAAGATTACCAGTGATATGTGTGGAACCAATCCTGTCATTATGATGTTAACTAGTTGTTATTCAAACTTGTTTGTGTGGTTGCTGTATAGTGTCACTGGCCTGTGTACTTATGTGTGTTTTGTAGTGGTTGGTGATAGTATTTTCCATATTTAGTGCTTCCTTTAGAAGCTCTAGTAAGGCAGGTCTGGTGGTAATGAATTCCTTCAGAATTTGCTTGTCTGACAAGGATCTTACTTGTCCTTCACTTATAAAGCTTAGTTTCACTGGGTATGAAATTTGGGGTTGGAATTTCTTTTCTTTGGTAATGTTGCATATGGCCCTTAGTGTCTTCTGGCTTATTGGGTTTCTGCTGAGTGGTTGCCTGCTAGTCTGATGGGGTTTCCCTTTGTAGGTGACCTAACCTTTCTCGCTAGCTGCCTTTAACATTTTTTCTTTCATTTTAACTGTGGAGAATCTGATGATTATGTATCTTGGGATGACCTTCTTGTGTAGTATCTTACTGGGATTCTCTGCATTTCCTGAATTTGAATGTTGGCTTCTCTAGCTATTTTGGGGAATTTCTCATGGATGATATCCTGAAATATGTTTTCCAAGTTGCTTACACTCTCCTCATCTCTTTCAGGGACACCAAGAGTCATAGATTTGCTTTCTTTACATAATCCCATATTTCTCAGAGGTTTAGTTTATTCATTTTAAAACTTTTTTCTCTTTTCTTGTCTGGTTGTCTTATTTAAGAAAGCAAGTCTTCAAGTTCTGTGATTCTTTACTCTGCTTGGTCTATCTGCTATTAATACATGTGATTGCATTATTAAATTCTTGTAGTGTGTTTTTCAGCTCTATTAAGTCAGGTACATTATTTTCTATACTGGCTATTTGGTCTGTCAGCTCTTGTATCATTTTATTGCGATTCTTAGTTTCCCTGGATTGGGTTTCAATGTACTTTCACATCTCAAAGATTTTCATCCCTATTCATATTTTAAATTGTATTTCTGTCATTTCAACCA
This sequence comes from Pan paniscus, assembly GCF_029289425.2. Classification (NCBI taxonomy): domain Eukaryota; kingdom Metazoa; phylum Chordata; class Mammalia; order Primates; family Hominidae; genus Pan; species Pan paniscus. The sequence continues at coordinate 43,514,091 of NC_073264.2, read as the reverse complement.
CCTCAGCCTGGTTCATAACCTTTGTTGAAGAGGTGGTGTGGCCATTTGGAGCAAAGAAGTTTCTCTGGCTTTTTGAGTTTCAGAGTTCTTGTGCTGGTTCTTTCTCATCTTTGTGGGTTGATGTTTCTTCAGTCTTTGAAGTTGCTGACCTTTGGATTTTTTTTCTTTTATTCTATTTGATGACCTTGAGGATTTGATTGTGGTATAAGGTGTGTTCAGCTGACTAGATTCATTTCTGGAAGGCTTTAGCAGGGCCAACACTAAGCTCCCACACCCTGGACTCTGTGTTCTAACTCCGGAGGACTTATATTAGGCCCCAGCTTTTTTCTCTGGCTTCTTGAGGTTAGGAATCCACTGCATTGGGAGGGCCAAAGTGCTACCAAACTGCTGGCTACCACATTCTGATTAGTGGTGTCAGCCAAAGCATTTTGTAGTGTGGTGGCAGCAGTATCCTTCCTCATTCACAGGTGCCTGTAGCACTGTCAGTGGCCATGCAGTGGGGTGCATGTTAGCCAGGTGCAGCAGGGTGTTAGCAGGTACCAGAGTGCCTGCCTCCATGAAGGCATTTTCTACAGTGGTGGAGGCAGCATAGCTTAGCAGGGCAGAGGTCACCTGCTGGCAACAGCTCATGCAGTCACACTGGTTGTGGTGTTAGTACAGGGGTAGGACAATGGGAGGCACCCTTCTGTGTGTTTTCTCTTTTTGCCACAGGTAGGCGTGGTCGCTCAGGAAAGGGGAGGGTTGGCTGCCCTTTGTGCCCAGTTTCACTCTTGCAGCAGTGTTGGCACAAGGGTGGGGTACTGGTGGGTGCAGGGCTGACTGGCTCTGTGCCCACCAAGGCTCTGACTGCAATAGTGGTCTGGTTGGAGGAGAATGGGTGAGTGCATTCCCATCACAGTAGTGGCAGGTCAGAGTGCACACACACACATGTGCGCTGGCAGGACAAGGAAGGCAAACCTCACCTGTGCATTCATGCACCAGTAAAGCAATGTGGGGCTTTGCCATGGGCCCAGGGAAAGCTTCAGTGTGGGGAGGGAGTGGGCAGGCTGGTGTGTGGCAGTGGGGGCTACCCTGCTGGAGCTTTCTGCCAGTCAAGCATAGTCTACCAGCACAGAAGCTGTCATGCATGCCCCCAGGGCATCTGAGGCTACCCTGTAAGAAGGCGTGGCTAGGCTGGGGGTCCTGAGAGAAGCCAGTAGACCAACGGGTGCTCTGGATGGGTCAAACCACCCTGATGAGTTCAGGTCCCACAATTCCCCTAGGACTAAAATATTACGGGAGCAAGTGAACCCTATGAGGTAGGGCATCCCTGGCCATGTTCCACTACAGGTGTTCTCACAGCAAACCTTCTGGGCTACACATCAGCTGCCTTCTGTCCCTACCACTTCTCTAAGCAACTCTGCTTGCCAACTAGAGTGCCCATGATAGTCAAGGGGTATCCTTCTGCCAGGATTCCAGGGACCTGTGTTGAGAGCAGGTTATTTCTTATCAGTGCAACTCACCTGTTCCCCTGGAGTCACTGGGGACCAGGAACAAATCCTGTTTCAAGATAACCCTATGTAGTGTTCCCGGATTCCTCCCCATCAGCCTATCTCTGTGTCTTCCCTCCATCCACTCTCAATGCCTTCTCTCTGAAGGCCTGCTCGGAGTGTGCTAGTCATCTCTGCCTCTTGGTGGCAGCTGTCCCACCTGGCTGCATCTAGTAAGCCATCTTCCCCCATCACCAGGGGGGTCTTCATTAAAGAGGTAATGTGGAATTAAGTTAAAAACTAATAAATATATTTTAAAAACTAATATTAAAAGACAACACTGGAAATTAGAAAACGGATTAAAATGAATAACATTAAATATATATCAAAGCTTATAAGATATAGCTAAAGCTAATTTCACAGTGAAGTTTACAGCATTAAAGGAATATATTAGAAAAGAATGCTGAAAATCATTATTACAAATGTGCATCTCAATACATTAGTAACCAACTGACAAATTATAAACAAAAAAATTAGAATACTATAAAAAAGAAGAAACTAATAAAGTTGAAATCAATTGTCTAATAGAGAAGACCATATTAGCTACAACTGTATCTTTAAAAATTAAAAAAAAAAAACTCTGTTAACACTAGGCAACAATCAAAAGAAAGAACAAATTTCTCATATAATTAATGAAAAAGGGATATCACATTAGATTCCAGAGTAATTAAAGTCATAATAAAAAGGTATTTTTAACTAACTTGATGCCAATTTATTTTAAAATTTATAAAATACAAATTTCCAAAGTGACTTAAGAATAATGTAAACTCTGATGGGTCATATATGCCATAAATAAAATAAATGAAATCTGTAGAAAAAGAACTTATGTTAACTCATTATGGGAATCACTAGTCACTAGGATTTCACTAGTTACTTATTCAAAAGAGTATAGATAATAGAAAATGAAAGAACACTTCCAAGTTAAGTTATTACAGCACAAATTTGCTCTCAAATGTTGAAAATGGCAATTGGAAAACAATATAGCAAAAACTATGAAGATCATTTATCTCCTAAGGATAAATGCAGAGAATCCTAAATCTAATAATAGCAAACTGAATCTAGCAATATATCAAATGCATACTTCATTTTGATCAACTTATGGTTTATCTAGAAATGCTAGGTTAACTTAATATTTAATATATAGTAATAATACACAATAACAGAATAAGAGAGAAAACTCATGGTTAACTCATGATTATCTTATTTCTAGTTACTTCAGAAGAATTATTTGATAAACATTCAAATCCCATTTATGATTTTAAAACTTTAATCTGACTAGGAATCTAATGAAAAATCTTTAGTTTCTTATAAAAAACCTACTAATAACTTATGACAAATATCATATTATTTCTGAGGTCTGTATAACAGCTATCTCTTGAGGTCATAAAAGAGATTAGGATGTTCCACTATCCCAAGGTCTATAAAATGCTTTGCTAGAATACTAATAAATCTAATGAAGGATGTTCTAAAACCTCTGAACAGATACTTATTATATTATTGAGAGAAATTAAAGGAAACCTCAATCTATGTAGAAATGCATACTTTTCTTGGATTAGAAGGCAGTATTGTAAAGCTGTAACTTCTCTCTGAATAGATGGGTAGATTCAGTATGAACCCAGAAAGTTATTATTCTTGGTAATATTATTTTTTATAGAAATTGTCGAAATAATTGTAGCATTTATATGCAAAAGTAAATGGCTAAGAAAAGGTCAAGACAAGTTTTATAAGGAATATAGTTGGAAGGAGTCTAGTACTGTTATGAAACTACAGGAATTAAGACAGTGTTATGATCATAAAAGAATGGACAGAAAGACCAAGGTAACACAATGAGTTCTGAAATAAACACACAAATACACAGCAAAGTAATTTGTAAAAAGCTCATCCTGCAGAACAAAGCACTGAAGGAAAATTGTGTTCTTGACAAATAGTTTGGATTTCATTGGATATCAATATGTATAAAAGTTAAGCTTGAATATCACCTTACTCATATTTAAAACATCAATTTTAGATGATGTTTCAAATACGACAAGTACAACAGTTAAGTTTGCAGAAGATAATAATGAATATCTTAAATAACTTGAGGTGGTGAAAGGTCTTTTAAACATGACTTTAAATTTATTATCCATAAAATGAAAGATAGAAAAATTAGACTACATTAAATTATTAAAATGGCCAACAGTATATTAAAATGTGCTCAATATTACTAGTCATCAGAAAAATTTAAATCAAAGCCACAATGATGTATTATCTTGCACCTGTTAAGATGGCTATTATCAAAAAAGAAAAAAAAACACACGCTGGCAAAGATGCTGAGAAAAAAGAACTCTTATACACTGTTGGTGGGAATGCAAATTAGTATAGCCATTATGGAAAACAGTGGAAGTTTTCCAAAAATAGACCTACTGTATGATCCAACAATCCCTCTGCTGGTTATATCCCCTCCTCTCCAAAAAAATCAGCACTTTTTAGAGGTGTATACACGCCTATGTTAGTTGCAACATTATTCATAATAGCCAAGATATGGAAACAATCTAAGTGTTCATCAATGATGACTGAATAAAGAAATTGGGATATATATGTACAATGGAATATTATTCAGCTTTAAAAAGGGAAATTCTGTCATTTGACACAATGTGGATTGAACAAGAAGACATTATGTTAAATGAAATAAGTTAGAGACAATAAGAAAAATGCTGTATACTCTCTGTTACATGTGGAATCCAAATTTTAAAAGTACGGTTTTATAGAAACAGAGAATAGAACAGAGAGGAAGATTACTGAAAACAAGGTTGGGAGGGTGGGTGAGAAATTGAGAGAGGTGAGCCAAAAGGTACAAGGTTGCAATTATGTAGGATGAACTAATCTAGAGAACTAAACTACAGCATGAGGGCTGTAGTTAATAATATTGCAATGTACACTGGAAATTGTCTAAGAAAGCAGATTTTAGGTGCTCTGTCTACACACACACATACAAATGTAACCACGTGAGATCATGGATATGTTAAATTGCTTATTGCAGTAACCATTTATATCACATATATGTATATATACATATTATGCATATATATTTATGTATATGTCTATATATATTATGCATATGTGCATATATAATGATGTACAGCTGGAATTTACACAATTAAAAACAAGAAAAATTACAGACTCATGTTAATTTAAAAACACCCTTATAAGACAAGCCACAGAGTGGAAGTCTTTTTCAATACACATGGTCAACAAAAACTTCACCAAATATGCAAAAGACTTGAAAAAGCAAAAAGTATACACAAATGGTTAATTTCATTAATGACCATAAATATGTAAATTAAATTCCAATGAGATATCACTACATACCCAGTAGAATGACAAAAACTTTTACAGTAGTAAAATTGCAAGTATTGTAGAGTCTATGAAAAAGCTGAGTTTTTCACATACTGCTACAATGATCACAATTCATTATACCATTTTGGAAAACTTGTTGGAATATACATATATATATCATATATGTATATAATTTTATATATACATATGCTATTACCGTGCAATTCTCTCCTTGAAATATGCCTTACAGAAATTGTGATACATGTTCAAAACTCATCTACCATGGTAGAAGTCAGAACAGTTATTACCTTTAGGAGATAAAAGGATGATTCTGGTGTAAAGCTAACACTCTTTGTTGGGTGATAGTTGTTTACTTGGTACATTTCTAATTTATATATACTTTAAAATAGGTTATCAAGAAAATGAAATAACAAAATAAAAGACATTAAGTAAATTCAGTATGTGGGGTTTTGTTCATAATTTAAACAAATTTGCTATTAATAATTTGTTAGAAGATTGGGGTCATAGGAGATTAACAATAAGTCTTAAAATTTGCTACAATAAATTGTAAGCAAAATAAGTGAGCAGAAACAATTAATTGCTGGAACATTATTAACTGAAATTTATCCCCACTAACAAGTTTTCTATGCAGAATACATCAAAAACTTCACACTAGGGCAATTTTTTTTTGTTATTCCTGTGGCTGTATCTCATACTTATTATATGACTCATACTTATATGACTGTTTTGTGGACATGCTTCTATACTTATATAGAGATAGATAATATGTCAACCTGACAGATGTACTGAAGAAGTCTGATATGCCAGTGAGCATTCTGGTCATCTTCAGTTCAGACAATACTATAGCTGTTCTAAAGAAAGGGGAAAAACTATCCTGTGTTGTCTAGGCTTAAAGCAATATATTCAAATATAGTTAGCACTGGCTACCTCTACTATCTGGTGTATATTCTGCTAAACCCTAGAGGAAAGACATTCACAACTCAGGTTAGGCATTTAATCTTTTTATACCAGCTCCAAACACAGAACACACGAAAGTGTGTTGCCATATTTACTAAACTTGAGTTGAAAAAGCTATCAAACCAGCCTGCCTTTAAGGTTTCCACTTTACAAATAATCCTCATGAATGGCCGATGTATAGCTTCCTTTGTGTCTCACCAATTTAGCTGGGGAACAATAGACCATCAATGTGAAGAATCATAAATGAAAAATTCACACTCTTGTTTTGAGCCAATAGACATAGAAAGTTGCAATTACTTGAAGCTGAAAAATGGGAAGTTTCAGCATATGGGGAAGAGATTTCTGACCCCTGAGAGAGATTAAACAACAAATGAAGTTGTTGAAGAGCAAGAGGGAGAAAACCAGCAGAATTGGTCTTTGACCTCAGAAGGGAGATTTCTGTTACTATATTAAAGAAGTACATTATAAAAACAGATTTTAAATTGTAGAATTCACTGTGTGAAGATGAATTCACCATCTAGTTGCTCTGTTTTTTCAATGAGTTGTGAGTCTGAGAGTGAGACGGAGGGACCAATACCACAGCACACAGAATTTTGGATTGCTTTTCCTCCACTTATCACTATCAAATGTATCTCAGAATATAAGCTGAAACTGGAAGTTTGCAGGAAAAAAAATTAAGTGATGGATAATATTCACATCAGGGTGGCGAGTGAGTCATGCAATGGAAAAGACTGTTTTCTGAACACTAGTATAATAGGAAAGCTTGGTCTATGAATTTCACCTAAAACCACAGAAGAAAACTTTGAGACTTAAGTCTTAATGTGAACTGAAGGCTGATGGCTTATGGGCTCTGTAAATTATAGACTAAACTATTTTTTAAAACTCAAAGCCATATTTTTACAGGAATTGGGATTAAATGAGAATTCAAGGACACTTTTATGAAAAGTATACTTTTTTTCTATCTGCCCTCCAAGAAGGCAGCATTATCTTCTAGTGGCATCTGCCTGACAGTATCAGTTCACTATGTTTTAATGGACATATAATATCTTCTTAAAGGTAGAGAAAGATAAAATAGTAACAAGAGTTCAAAGCATTAAATAATTTGTAAGTTTAAATTCTAATGTTTTCATGAAAAATCTGATTTATCTTTTCTAAAGGTTTAAAGTAACAGATGTCAATACAGCAAGATACAAGAAAATGTAATTCTACCTTCTCATTAAACAGATTTAAAAAAAAACTTTAGCGATGAGTTACTTGTACAGACTCACGTGAGGAATAAAAGTAAAATGAGATCACAGGTTTTTGGAGCCTCACACTCATGTTCAGCCTCCAACTACAATATTTAGTAGTCAAATGAAAAGAGAAGAAATGCATAAAGTTAAAGAAATTTTATTTAATCTTCAACTGAAATCAAAAGGTCTAGTTCTTAACATTCACTGCTTCTGTTTTCTACATGTTGGAGAAAAATTCATAATTGTTTTATTTAGCATATTTCAAGAACAACATGATATATTTTGCTATCATGGAAATATTTGAACATCTTATGTAAGAATAACTGAATATCTGGCTGGGCGTGGTGGCTCACGTCTGTAATCCCAAGACTTTGGGAGGCCAAGGCAGGCAGGTCACTTGAGGCTAGGAGTTCGAGACAAGCCTGGCCAACATGGAGAAACCCCATCTCTACTAAAAAATACAAAAATTAGTCGGGTATGGTGACGCTCACCTGTAATCCCAGCTACTTGGGAGGCTGAGGCACGAGAATCACTTGAGCCTGGGAGGCAGAGGTTGCAGTGAGCCGAGATTGTGCCACTGCACTCCAGCCTGGGTAGCAGGGTGAGACTCTGTCTCAAAAAAACAAAATTAAAAAAACCCCTGAATATAGTATATAAGATATTGGTATTTCTTTCACTTCTGAAGTAAAATGTTTCACTTGATAGTATTTCATTTCTAGAAAATAGTTTAATTTGAATTCATATATTTATAGCTTTTGTATAACATTCAAATACACTTTAAGAAATTCCCAAAGCTCATGAATTGATGCACTGTGCCCTTTTAATATGTTCCCCTTTGCAAGTTTGCACTTATTATTTAGCTTATAAAAGTGAATGAATCACAGAATAAAGACACAAAGCATCGCACCATTGAGACTTTGGGAAGCCTAAATGCTTGTGAACTAAATTTAACAAGAAGTGGCCACTGCTAGAATTCCACTTTTATTTTAAAAATGACTTTTTTGTCTTTAGGAAGAAAAAAAGTATAGTAGAAAGCAGTATCGTAAGAACGACAAGATCAACTTTAGAGATGGCAAGTATAGAATGAATTCCAGAACCTACATTACTTTCAACAAATATTTACTCAGCACCTTCAATGTTGCAGGCACTAAATATGATTTTGAGCACACAACAGTGAACAAAACAGGAAAACTTCTGTTTTCAAAATGATCATGTTATAGAGGGGAAAGAGAGACAATAATAAACAAAAATTAACAAAATATATAGTTTCCAGAACATATTAAGTATAATAGGATCTTTCTTTATAAACAGGATGCATAATATTTAATCAGATAACAGTTGAGGTTGCAGCATTGTAATATAATGGAATGCTTGAGCCTAGATATCTTGCAGTCCTGACAATTCAAGAGTTCCAAAGGTGTTTATTATCTTTCAAATATAACAGGGTCCTGGATGCAGTATTGTACTGCCGGGTGGTAGTTGTCCACTCCAGTTTAAAAACTGATTGGAGGATTTTGATGTTGTTTTCCTATAATTTATTATAAAAGAGAAACAGTTTTTATAATGAAAGAATGAAATGTGATACTATGAATATTCTACACCAAGACAACCAGCATAACCCAGGACTCTGTAGGCATGCACAATCACTCTACTTCTGTGCTAAGATTGGCTAGTACACCAGGAACCGCTGAAGAGATTTCAGAAATTTCTGAATCTCTTGATGAGGGGTGTCCATTTTAGAAACCTTATCTTGGGAAATCAGGCCAGAGGATATTTAGGAATATGGGAACCATAGGTTTCTTTTTTTTTTCAAATACATAAGTGCAGTATATTTATGCATAAAAATATTAAACAGCAGTTAAAAGTATCGATAGAATTTAATATATTGATATCGATAGTTTCAGGAAGTACTGGTGCATGAAAAAAGCAAGTTAAAGAGTGATACATAAAGAAGGATATATTTTATATATAAAAAGACATCAAATAATACTGTAATATGGGAATTTGTATATATGTATGTAAACATATATAATAGGTCTGGAATTTCTTGAGAAAAGGTTGACTACCATTTCTCTAATGGGTCTAGTCATCCTATCCCCTCCTTTATGAACAGAGAGCAGACACAATTCAGTTGTCAAACTCTAGACACTCTTTTTGAATTTGTGTTATTACAATGTATTATAATGTTATTAAACGCAGTAAAAAAGAAAAGGTGGGAAAAATAAGAACTGAGTGAAAGGGATAGAGAATTGTATGGTCCAATTTTAAATAGTGTAGCCACAGAAGAACTGCAGGAAGTGAGGGGTATAGCCAAATATCTTCAAAGTGTGTTCCAACAAGAGTTAATAGCATAGGTGCGTTAAAGAAGCAGAAAGGATGTTGATGTGGCTGAAGTACAGGGAATGGGGGGGACAGTATATGAGTATATATCTATATCTATACATCTATCTATCGGCAGACAGGCAGAGAGAGAGAGAGAGAGGAGAGAATGAACTCTCTGGTATTTCTTCTTATAAAGACCTAATCCTATTTAATCATGGTCCCATCCTTATGACCTCATTTAACTTTAATTACTACCTTAGAGACCCCATCTCCAAATACAGCTACATGGTGGATTATGGCTCCCACATATGAATTTGTGGTGAAGGGGGGATTCAAACATTCAGTTCTTAAACACCCCCATGGACCTGAAACACATGCATCTGAGAAACTGGTGTTACACAGTGGTTGTTTGAGCCTTTGAGCATGAAGGGTAAGATCTAAACCTCAGAGGAGGGCAGTTGATTCAATTTGTGGTAATGTCTCTGGAGGAGTATGATGAACATGACTCTGAAAATCATAGAAAACTGCAAACTTGCTCTAACTGCTATTACGAGAATGACTTGCCACCACTCTTGGAGTGAAAGTGTTACTGACAGAAAAGGTAAAGATGCAAGTCTGTTCTTTAGCATAGGAAGGAACAACAGCAACAACAACAATTATAAAAAGGGGCACAAGAAAACTTTTGGAGGCGATAAATATGTTATCTCAATTGTGGTGATACTATCACAGCTGTATAAATATGTCTAAACTGATGAAAGTGTGTGTATTAATAATATACAGTTATACCTAATTGAGGTATAATATACATTATACCTCAAGAAAAGCTGAAATAGGTAAATAAATTTGAGAGGGAATAAATGGGAGGAAATATTCCCTTCTTCCTCCTCTTGCCATCTAGTCTGCTTTAGCTCTCTCTACTCTGCCTATTGGCATTAACTCGCAGGCAATAAGGTGGTAAATCAGCAGTGAGATTTGCAGAATTCTGAGCCAGCATCACAGAATATAGATCTGGTTTAGAGCTGAGAGACAAGAAATTAACAACTGTCAAGTAGAGTCAATGAGATTTGTTCATGAGCAGAATAGGCAGGAAAAACGAAGTACAGGATGACTCTAAGATTTTGGACTTGAGCAACTGGCAGATGATGTTCTCATTAAATGACAGGAAAACTGTGGGAGGAGCATATTTGTAGGATAAGAACATTATTTATCTTTTGACAGACTAAGTGAAGGATCTCTAATTGGTTTTAATAAGGATTACAATTCTTGGGATTCTCCTGTTTCTATTTTAAATAATTCATTAAATGAAAGAGAAAGAGAAAAAAATTCATAACATTTAACTGCAAAATGTTATTACTTTTATTCATCTGTAAACACCTAAAGACAGCACAAGTTTTCTAAATCTTATAGAGAAGAATTTCATATTTTATGACAGATTTTTTTTCAGAAAAACATTTGATGTGATGAGTTTACATTGATTTGTGTTTAAATATCCATTCTAGCATAAGGAGACTCATTTTTAAAAAGTTAAAACTTTTAGTTAATGTAAATAATAACCTAATTAATGTTCAGAGTAACATATTGCCATATTGTCTTAAAAGTCACACTTTACTGAATGATGTCTGTAAGTTATTAATTTGCAGAAAATTCTGCCTATTTAAACTTTGGTTGATGAACCCTTAAACATTAATATTACTTATGTTTTAAAATTTTACAGAAAATATCTATTTTTACACTTTATCCTGATAAAAGTAAGTTTCAATAAATTTGAGCTATAGTGAGATGTTCTGTCACAAATTAAACGGAGAATTTCTCTGGGAATTAAAAGATAAAATAGAAATATTTGAGGGCAGGAGATATAGAAATAGAATGATTTCTATGGACATTTTAATCATGAGTTTTCAGAAAAGGGTCAAGGATTTGAGGCAGGAATAGAGTTTTAGCAAACAGTATTGGTTGTCTCTGCAACAATCATCATATATCTTCTTTTCTGAAAGAGACCCAATTTTGTTTTCCCATAACATTCAAAGTTGTTTTTCCTATAACCCTAGTTCCAAGGGTAAATCCTGTTTCCCTTTGCATTGATGGATGTAGCAATGACATATGGATAGTCAGTGAGAAGTATGGGAGGTTACTGAGAAACTTTCTAGAAATTATTTTGCTCCCAAGAAAGAGATCTTTGTACATCTGGATACTATTTCACCTGAGATTTATGCCTAGAACCACTGTAGCCAACTTTCAAATACAAGGAGAGATGCAGGCTGGCAAATTGAAGATGACTGAGAGGAAAAATGGAAATCTACATCCATAATGAAACTGCCAAGTCAGCCAAAACTGAAAACGACAATATATCTTTCTTCTGGTTAATTATTGTAATATGCTTCTTTGGCCAATTTGAGTTAAAGTCTTCTTGTGGGTGAAATTTTCCTAACTTGAGTGATCATATATCTGATTTACCTGGGACAGTCTACTTTATATTTTGTTAGATATCACATGCAGTCATGGCTCTTGTTTACCATGAAATGTGTCCAAGTTTGTAAGAAAAATTATATGGTCACTCAACCAAATTTATGCAAAAATGACTTTAGGCAAAAACAATTTACTTCTTAAATAGTTTATAAGCAACTAATCAGAACTAATTCCAAAAATAAAGTGTAGTAGCCTTTTTTACATGTCTGTATCCACTTGAATTGTATAGTAAGTCATTTGTAGGTTTAGTTTTTGTAATATTAAAAAAATAGTACAAATTTTCTCGAGTTTTACTTCAACTAATAAGAAAAGGCTTCTAGGGTGCTTTAAGCATGTCTTTTCTTCTTTCTTTTCTTTCTATATTGTTCTTGGAGTCAATACCATAAGATATATGTTTAAAATAATATTAAAGACCATGATTTGTGTATCTTATTGATAATAACTTCTCAGAACTATAAAAATGATTTTTTTTCATGCAAACTATGTGAATGTGAGGAACCATCACAAATTTACTTGAGGAGTTTGCCATGGACCCTCTGAGGTATAAGCAAGAGAATAATTTGTTTTTATTTTATTTATTTATTTATTTATTTATTATTACACTTTAAGTTTTAGGGTACATGTGCACATTGTGCAGGTTAGTTACATACGTATACATGTGCCATGCTGGTGTGCTGCACCCACTAACTCGTCATCTAGCATTAGGTATATCTCCCAATGCTATCCCTCCCTGCTCCCCCCACCCCACAACAGTCCCCAGAGTGTGATGTTCCCCTTCCTGTGTCCATGTGATCTCATTGTTCAATTCCCACCTATGAGTGAGAATATGCGGTGTTTGGTTTTTTGTTCTTGCGATAGTTTACTGAGAATGATGATTTCCAATTTCATCCATGTCCCTACAAAGGACATGAACTCATCATTTTTTATGGCTGCATAGTATTCCGTGGTGTATATGTGCCACATTTTCTTAATCCAGCAAAAGAAACTACCATCAGAGTGAACAGGCAACCTACAAAATGGGAGAAAATTTTTGCAACCTACTCATCTGACAAAGGGCTAATATCCACAATCTACAACGAACTCAAACAAATTTACAAGAAAAAAACAAACAACCCCATCAAAAAGTGGGCGAAGGACGTGAACAGACACTTCTCAAAAGAAGACATTTATGCAGCCAAAAAACACATGAAAAAATGCTCGCCATCACTGGCCATCAGAGAAATGCAAATCAAAACCACAAGGAGATACCATCTCACACCAGTTAGAATGGCAATCATTAAAAAGTCAGGAAACAACAGCTGCTGGAGAGGATGTGGAGAAATAGGAACACTTTTACACTGTTGGTGGGACTGTAAACTCGTTCAACCATTGTGGAAGTCAGTGTGGCGATTCCTCAGGGATCTAGAACTAGAAATACCATTTGACCCAGCAATCCCATTACTGGGTATATACCCAAAGGACTATAAATCATGCTGCTATAAAGACACATGCACATGTATGTTTATTGCGGCATTATTCACAATAGCAAAGACTTGGAACCAACCCAAATGTCCAACAATGATAGACTGGAATAATTTGTTTTTAACAACCCAGAAGGCTAATGCCTAAAGCTGGTTGAAGCTGCCTGCAAGCCATTGAGAGAAGTGAGAAAGTCTGTATTGAAAATGAATTGCACCTTTCCTCACAACAGGGTAAGGGTGCTGGTTGTGGGTCATCCCTACTAACCATGAATCAATACAGTCAACTAGAAACCTGCCAGATCCCAAGGGCTGAAGTGGAAACTGAAAAGCAACCTGCAATATGACCCTTTTAAAAAGAACTGCAGTATGAGATACCTATAAAGAGAGCAGAGTCTCTGAGGATCAAACTAATGTGTCTCAGGAGCAGATGATCAGCAATTTTGTGTCGTCTGTAACCATAGGCAGCCATTGTAAGATCATTACTGTCTGAAGCAGGTAAAAGCTCCTTACCACTCACTTCTCCACCGATAAGCCAGAAATTCAGCTAATATGTGAGGAATTTGGAATTAGGAAATGATGAGGAAGCCAACCTCTTCCCTACACCTCTCCTGAGAAAACTTGTATGTGCATAGAAATCCTGTATCAGGAGAAAAGAAAGTCTCTTAATTGGCTCAGATATTTTAGTTTTGATATTTCACTGGCTGGTGCTTTTTCACTAAAAAAAAAAAAAAAAAAAAAGAATTCTCTTCTTAGTAAAACAAAAATGTATTGAACAATTTTTATTGAACACATATATTTTCTTATATTCTAATTTAATTTTTGTACTAACCCAGTAGGTTGATTCTATTATTATCTTTGTTTTATAGATACAAAGCCTGAGCTTTTTGCAGCATTCTGTATGAGCAGTAGATTCAGAAACCTGAATATTTATTTGTCAAGCTTAATGGTATTAATCTACACTTTTCTGAATTCATATTTCTAGTCATTTAATTTATCAGAAAGACAAAAATGACAAATTAAACATCACCCTAATCTAATGAATAAGCCTACATGTTAAGCTAACAACATCCTATAATAAGTTATATTTTATCTTGCAAAAGCATTCTTTGTTTCACAAAAATGTATATCATGTTTAGTTCTCCTAAATATTTCTTTTTTTTTTTTAATATCAGAGAGTACTGTACTCGGGTGTCTGCATTAAAGTCAAAGATAAACAAATGCATTCAGGGTTTCTACATGTTTCCCAAGTGTGTAAAATAAAAATATTTGATTTATGAGAAAACATAAAAGTATCTTTATTAATACTCAGAGCATACAGGCAATATAAGCTATTAAAACTAAACCACATCATTTTGATGCAGTGATTCTTATTAAACATTCATGTTGGTAGAACAGACTCTTAACCTGGAAGCAAGTTTAGAATGTATCTTGGCCAATCTTTCATCCATTGTACGACTCCATTATCCAAAAAGATTGACAGAAAAAGAGATAATAAAAGCATGAATTACATTTTGGTTGATATTTGTAAATGTTGTAAAAGTTTTTTATATAGTGTATCTGATGGAATTTTAAGTATAGAGTAGAATATTTCTGATGCCATTTTAAGCCCATCCATTTTTACTTAACCGTGTAATTGGAGCCACCAATTCTATTATTCATTCAATAAATAATTACTGACATAATCTACTGGGCCGCATGTTTGATGAAGGGGTTTCAATGGAGACCCAAACTAGAAATAAGCCATGCTCAAATGGAGCTCACAAGCTGAACGTGAGGCAGAAAATTAAATATGACAGCAAAAACGAACATGAAGTATCACAGCATAAAACTGAAAGTACTGTGAAGTGTATGATGCTATGAGAGCATATATGGTAATTTCCTTAGAAAGTGAAATCTTGCAAGTTTGAAAAGAAACATTACATCTTTGACATATGTTCTTCAAATAGACTAAAATAAGTCACCGCAGTCTGAATGAAGGAGATTAGGAACTGTATGAATGTGCATGTGTGTGAGTGTGTGTGTGCTTGAATGTGCAAATATATTTATGAGTATTATTTTGTCAATCAAGAAACCTTACTCTTTAGTCTTCCTTGTCGGTTCACAGTAGGGAATACATTGGGGTAAATTAGGTAGAATTTATCAATGAAATAACTTTCATAGGATATTGAGAAATAAGAATTCATAGAAACTATAAAAGTGACTCTGTGGTACATACTGTACTTGTAACTGATTCTTGGTTTGGTTGTTGTTGCCAAATTTTCTTTTCTCTATTTCGTGGATGTTAGTTTTATTTCTTCTTTCTCTGGCAGAACTCCAAGGTTAAAAAAATGTATGCTGTTTTTATTTTGGGCAACAAGAATGTTTGGAAATAACTGAGCAGTGGGAAGATAAAACAATTGAGGAGGAATGGGGTACATATTTCAGCAAGGTAAATAACTAAAGATGGCTAAATGAATTATGGCACCCCAAAAATTGAAAAGAATAACTATGTACATGTAGCCATGGCTAATAAAATATCTTTAGGAATTATTTAATTTTGTTGTTTATTAATTTACACATAAGGGAACAATGGAACATAAATTTTATCCACGAATACTTAAAGCAAAATTGAGAAAGAAGCACCTATTACCCTAACACAGTATGGGAAAGTATTGTTTTCAAAGAAATCTGGAAATATTCAAGACAAGTCCATACTTAATTATTAGTATACATGCATAAAAATGCATTCACTTTGATTTAAGTTCAAAAGGATGCTAAGATTTGATCATTATCAGACAAATTTGATTAATGCAGGGAGAAACTGGACAGACTAAGCATAAATAAATTAACATGGCAGAATTTTGGAATTGGACAAAGCTCTATAGATCACCTAGTCCATCTCCCTTATTTCATGGATGAAAAAATTGGCCCCAGAGATTTTAGATGGTGCAGATGTCATGAAATTAGATAAAAAGCAAGATAGGAGAGGAAACCAAGGTTTCCCAGGGCTGTGTTAGTTCTAAAATACTAAACAAATGAATTTGATGAATTTAAAGGTAGTAAGCTATTCAAAGTTACAAACAGATAAAGCAAAACAAAAAGCACAAAACTGCACATTCCCTATTTGCCACGTCTACTGTTAAACTGCTTACCAAAAATTTTAGTATTTATAATCAAAGCCAATAGGTATAGGTTACGTGAGATCAAATAAAGCCAGTAATTGCCAGAATATAGTCTTACTATAAATAACTCAATTTCAATATTCTTGCAATATATTTTTACATGTTGAAAAATAACTAAGGAAAATTATAGAATATTTAATTAGCAAACATCTGCCCTAATTATTTAGGTAGTATACTATATGGATTTTATGAACATGATATACTTATTACCACCACAATTTCACTCACTATTACCTCAATTATCTTTCCTGTTTTTCCGTGGATGTGCTCAGTTACAGGGTATGTTATTAGCAAAAAGTATTGCATTATGTGGACATGGTTGATGTGGACCTAAATTATGTGAGTTTTTTAAGTAAAGTAAATAATTCTGTCTAACTATCCTTAAGAAATAAACACAACTCCTTCCAAAATTCTACAATACTGATGGAAGGAATTAGTGACAAGTAGGCTGCTGCTTTCTCTATATGTGTTTCTCATTGATCATGGAAACACATTATGATGTCCATATTACTAATGCAGATTTCTCCTATAGAGGGGCAGCTTTACACTAACTTTAGTCTCTTGTTTTCTCTCCCTTCCCTCTGCACATTTACAATGATTCCTGGCATACATTACAGTCAGATATAGTATATTGAAAAATGAAATAAGTGATTAATCATGGTGGCTCACCTCTGTAATCCCAGTGCTTTGGGAGGTCCAGATGGGAGGATCACTTGAGGCCAGGAATTGGAGACCAGACTTGGTTACATAGTGAGACTCCTTCCCTACAAAAAAAAAAAAGAAAAATTAAAAGTAGTCAGGTATGCTGACACGTGTTTGTCCTAGGTATTCCAAGCTGAAATGAGAGGATCACTTGAGCCTAGGAGTTTGAAGTTGCAGTGAGCTATAATCACACCATTGCCCTTCAGCCTGGGCAACATAGCAAGGCCTTGTCTTTTAAAAAAAATTAAATAAGTAAGCTGTAACTGCTGTATCAGTCAGGGCTAACCAGAAAAGCAGAAACAACAGCGCGCGCGCGCGCGCGCGCACACACACACACACACACACACACACACACACACACACACACGTCCTGTTTCCTGTAACAACATTTTAGTCAACAATAAACCCCATGTATGGTAGTAGTCCCTAAGATTATAATGGAGCCGAAAAAATTCCTATCTAGTGATGTCATAGCCATCAAAAAGTTGTAGCACAACACATTATCCACATGTATGTGGTGATTTTGGTGTAAAGAAACCTACTACATTGCCAGTCATATAAAAGTATAGCAATGCAATTATGTAAACTGCATAATACTTGATAATCACTATATACTGATGTATGTTTAGTATACTAAGCCTTTATTGTTATTTTACAGTGTACTCCCTCGTCTTATCAACAACAAAAGCTAACTGTATAACATCCTCAGGCAGTCCCTTCAGGAGCTATTCCAGAAGGAGTTGTTATCATAGGAGATGACAGCTCCATGCATGTTACTGCCCCTTAGGATCTTCAAGTAAGTCAATACGTGGAAGTGGAAGACAATCACATTGATAATCTTGACCCTGAATAAGCCTAGGCTAATCTGTGTGTTTGTGCTTTAGTTTTTAACAAAAGAATTTATAACGTTAAAAATTCCATTTATAAACTACAAGAAAGGTTACAGAATAAATAAAATAAATAAATTTGTATGGAGGTAGTACAGTATATGTTTTAAGCTGTGTTATTACACAAGAGTCAAAAAGTTTTTTAAAACTTTATAAAGTAAAAAAGGTACAGTAAGCTAAGATTAAATTATTACTTAACAAAGAAATTTTTTTTTTATTTTTATTTATTTATTTTTGAGATGAAGTCTCGTGCGGTGGCGTGATCTCGGCTCACTGCAAGCTCCGCCTCCTGGGTTCATGCCATTCTCCTGCCTCAGCCTCCTGCGTAGCTGGGACTACAGGTGACCGCCACCGCACCTGGCTAATTTTTTTTGTATTTTTAGTAGAGACGGGGTTTCATCGTGTTAGCCAGAATGGTGTCGACCTCCTGACCTCGTGATCCGCCCGCCTCAGTCCCCCAAAGTGCTGGGATTACAGGCGTGAGCCACCGCGCCCGGCCAAGAAAATTTTTAAAATAATCTTGTGTGGCCTAGGTGTACAGCATTTAATAAGTCTACAGTAATATACAGTAACGTAGTGTCCTAGGCCTCCACATTCACTCACTATTCACTCAGTGACTCACCCAGAGCAACTTACAGTGCTCCATTCATGGTAAGTGCCCTGTACATGTGCACCATGTTTTATCTTTTCTATCATATTTTTACAATATATTTTCTAAGTTTAGAAATGTTTACATAATTAAATTAGAAAGAATATTTAAAATATCCCAGTAGCAAATGTTCCCAATAGCAAGAATGAGACAATTTTCCTTTTTTGAGAGAGAAAATTTTGTAGAAAATTTGCCACATCACATCATTATTTAACAAAAAAAAGAACATTATTTGCTACCTATATTATTTTCATAGCACTTTCTCAATAAAGTGGAGAAAGTGATGGCACAGGCCAATGATACCATGAAAATGACCAAAAATCATTAGATTACAAAGACTCCCTCTCAAAGCTAAACTCGTTGATCTAGTCATAGTTAACACAAATACCATTCCATGAGAGAGAATTAAGATAGCTCTATAAATTTGTGGCTAAACAGTTCAAAAACCCCTAATATGCCAGTGGAATTGTACTTTCAGAGAAGCATGTCTAGAATGAAATTATTTTAGCAAGCAAAAATCTAATCAACTGAAATGTACCCTGTGTGGAGAACTAAATGTTAGCAGAATGGGCATGGTTAGTGAACATATTGACAATATTTTCCTGCATGAAATTAGGGGGAAAATTTTTAGATGCTATGATTTTTTTTCTCAACTCAGCTGTAAAATCTTATATTGATTTTTAAGGAAAACATTCTCTTGCATTTTCCAATCTCTTATATCAAGAGAAAAAAAATGATGTCCTTAGCAATGAACTTAGCACATACATAGCATTCAATTTTGATGAGTGATTGTTTTATTAATAGATGATTAAAAAAGATCACATGAAACCTGCTTTTGTAGCCTTTAATATATTAATATATTTTTATTTGAAAACTTTGAAAATGAAATAAAAGCCTCTGGTAATTTAATTTTCTTTTTTTTCACATTAGAATTTACAAAGAAGATTTACTATTAATTAGATTGAACAATAAGAAATCATTGATTTTTATATATGTGACCTAAAACTATCTCAGTAGTAAACAATCCAGCCTTTAAATTCAGGTAATCTTCCGAACAAACTTCTTTGATAGTACTGACTCCACTTGATAGACAATGAAAATGATGCTGAGTAGATGATTTGCCTAAGCTTACAAAGAGAGCTAGCAACAGCACTGAAAGTAAATTTTTAAAATTATGTTCAATGTAACAGATATTGAAAGCTTAATGTGGCCCAGGCACTCTTCCAGCTAGTGAGTATATATGAATAGATAAATTCAGCTCTCTGGCATGAAGAGTTATTTTAATCTCCCACCCCGATATACCTCTGAAGAAAAATTATTCAAAATTTATTTTGATTTGTATCTAAGGATTTTCCTATGGAGATTTATTCCTACCCTTGTCAAACTCCAGGGCCTACATTTCAATTTCTGAAAGTGTATATTTAATGTTTGAATGTAAGATTTATTTTCTTTTTTTATTATACTTTAAGTTCTAGGGTACAGGTGCACAACTTGCAGGTTTGTTACATATGTATACATGTGCCATGTTGGTGTGCTGTACCCATTAACTGGTCATTTACATTAGGTATCTCTCCTAATGCTATCCCTTCCCCCTTCCCCTACCCCACAACAGGCCCTGGTGTGTGATGTTCCCCTTCCTGTGTCCAAGTGTTCTCATTGTTCAATTCCCACCTATGAGTGAGAATATTATGGTAAAGTAGTCCTTATTAACTCTTCATCACTGATCTACTGCATAGAAAAGTATCAACCAAACACCGTTGAGGAAGGTAGAAATTGAATTTGAAAAATCAGTATTTCAAAATTATAAATGTGTCTTTCGTTGTAAGGTAAGAGTATATGCTGAATGTCCTCTGTGTGGTCCTCTAAATCAACTGTCTACTCTTCCCTTCCCTGCTCTGTGTCTCAGAAAGCTGACCTCTACTAACTCTTGGCCAGTAGAATTTGGCCTATAGGAGCATTTAGTGAAGTATTGAGAAAGAGAGACAAGAGGGGGTTTGCTATTTATTTCCTCAGAAACTTCCCCTAAAAGCCAGTAATCATTTGGTAATGATTATCTTACCTGTATCAAACATTACAGCTCTTTTTAAAAGGCCCCATGATTTCAGAACCTCTGAGGTTCTCTGAGGTAACATGTACCTTCTCTCTTTCAGGATAAGGATGGTAATAGCTTTGCCCTGTTACCAAACCTGGGTGCATCAACAAAGCCTGTTGGTTTTCTTGACCCTTTTCATATCTAATCACTTAAACTTTTCTTTAATTGTACTTTGACTACAATATTTGCTTTTTGCCAGAATCTTATTGCAGAAGAACAATTTTTATACAACACTGAGTGCCCAGATTGACATAATATATGGAGCTAACTCATCAAAATCAAAAGAAGCTGAAATATATAACCAGAATGCCTATTTACTAATTTACAGAGAAAAATATTTTTCTTGTCAGAAAAATGGTTATACTTGGTAACTAGACTTTGTTAACATCCACCTTGAAACTAGTACTTATTATCAAATTATTTAGCAGATTATTTTCTTTTCAATTACTTAAAAGCCAAAGTTTTCTTTGTTAACATACTTATCTGTTAATGATTACCACGGTGATTCTCAAGAGAAGGTATTCAATACTTTCTCTGAATTAAAAAAAAAGTAATGGAGAGGCAAATGAAAGAAAGAAATAGCTAAAATGTTGCTTTATTAAAATACTCTTCATAAGTCAAGGGATATAGAGCGCCTTTCATTTCTTTGAGAAAACAGCATTTATAGTCTTAATTATTAAGTGAACATTTTATATAAATTATTCTGTTCGTAGTTAACTTCCTTCACCATAGAAGAAAAATGATTTATTAATAATTTTGAATAAAATTGAAAGATCTATATCATGGTCTTAGCCTCATAAAGAAATGTTAAGTTCTTTACAGAGAGATATAGTTATTTTACAACTGTGAAGTAGAAATTCTTGCACATAGTTAATCTTGCTGTGTAATCACCTAAACCCTGAGAGGATAAACAATCACCTCATGTAAAAGAGCAGAGCAAAGCAGGAAAGAGATATACAATTTTCAGTTAACTTTTAGAACTAAAATGATAAAGAAAAAGACTGTATGATTAACAAGTACCATTAAAGTGACATTTTTATGATACTGATGAATCTCCAGACATCAATTAAATTGGTCTTTGTGCTTGAAGTTATTGAAATAAGGACTAAAGTGTAGAGTCAAAGACACACAATGGTTTTTGAGATTTCCTATATCCCTGATTAAAGAGATGAAACTTAAAAGCTGCATATAAAAATGGTGAGTCTATAGGAAAATATGAAGAAGACTGTGTTGTGACTTTATTCAAGAGACTTCTATTATGCACTCATTGCCAGGCACTACACAAGTGCTCGTGAGATAAAGATTAATGCTATTGTCTCTTACGTGGAGGAAACATATGGGTAAAGAAAAATTATAATTCAAAATGATAAATTTTATCATAAGAAAATGACTAAAGGCTATTATATTAGAGAAGTTGACATCACTGCTGGGACAAAAAACTTAAGGAGAAGTTTCTAAACAGTAATAGAAGAGTGTGCAATTTTGAAGAAATGAAATAGGAGAAGACATTCAGGGGGATAGATGTGATCAACAAAAATAAGAGAGAGGTAGATTGGGGTCATATTATAAAACATTTGAAGTCTATTAAATATAAGTTTTTTTAAGTAAAATTTATTCTTCTATAGGTCACAGAAATAAGAAATTATAAGCAAGTAGATGGCATCAACAATGTTCAAAGGTGGACTTAATGAAATTCTACTTAGAGATTGTTGTATTACATATAATTTGTGTCAGATCCAAAGTATGAATTATAAGTGCTTAGAGATATTTTACAATTTCATCATAACTTAATGCTCACATCCCAAACATTGCCTAAGTTTTCTCTCCACCTCCCTAAAAAGATTTTTTAATGAAATTAAACTATATTTCTTCATTAAAAATGAACAAATCCTAGTATTTTTCTTTTGGTTTTCCATTTTATATTTCTTATATATTTCCCCTTTGTGTTTCCCCATAAATATATTTTCTCCTCCTATTCCTCCATGTTTTTTTAATAAATCCTAGAGGGCCAAATTAATTTTTCATTTGGTGATATGAATGAATGAATGATTTGCAGAAGTTAATTAGTTAAGCATAGGAGGAAGTTTACTAAGAGCTACTAGTAATGCTATTTTTATGCATTAATTTGCTGTCAGACATTCTAAATGCTATGAGAAAAAATCAAACCTGTTGTTAATAGTAAAAAATATAAGGGTAAAAATAAATAATGTGTATAAATATTATCTGTGAAAATAATATTTTTATTGGAATTCAGTTATCAGCATGGATGTATTTTTAAATCATTTGTTTGATTGCATGTGCTTTAGCTAATCTGGCTATACTATTTTAAATACTCAATTTCCTTGACAATTAAATTTGGTATCAGTGTTGGGATTGACTGGAATATAATAGAAATAAGACCACAAGTAGTGTGCTGAAGAGAAAATAGTTACTTTCTACCTGTTGTGTAAACTAGTGACAGCTCTCATTAAAGTTCCCTACATTTTCTTGTGAGTGTGTTTTAAATGAAATAAATGCTCCCCATCATCCTTCATTCCAACACAATCAAAAGCTTATTTTTAAAAAATTATAGCTATCACTGGAAATGTACCCAATTAAATATCAGATGAACTACAATTTTTAAATACTTTCCATTTTTACATATTAAAGTATATGAAATACTTTTGCTGCAGGTGCTAACATCAGCTCACCAAAAACTGAGCAAAATTGGTCAAATAATTTATAATAGTTTGCATATTTATGTAGTCTTCAGAATTTTTGTATTTTAATTTTTTATACTAATGCCATATGGTGACATGTCATTCCACTTCTAGTCATTACTCAGCAACTTAAAATTCCTCTCCTGCCATTACACTACCTACTGAAAGTTTTCTTTTTCTTTTTCTTTTTTTTTTTCTTTTTTCCTAGAGACAGAGTCTTGCTGTTTTCACCCAGGCTGCTGGAGTACAGTGGCGAGATATCGGCTCACTGGAACCTCCACCTCCCGGGTTCAAAGGATTCTCCTGCTTCAGCCTCCTGAGTAGCTGGGATTACAGGCATACGCCATCACACCTGGCTAATTTTTGTATTTTTAATTGAGATGGGGTTTCACCATGTTGGTCAGGCTGGTCTCAAAATCCTGACCTCTTGATCCGCCCACCTCGGCCTCTCAAAGTTCTGGGATTACAGGCGTGAGTCACCGCGCCTGGCCTGAAAGTTTTCTTTAAAGGATCACAATTAATTGAATCAAGAAATGTACTGGCCTTTCCACAGGCTTCATCTTCCTTAACATCCTCCTGGAATTTTGTTTTGAACAGCTTCTCTTCTAAAAAATATTTTATCTGGAACATCCCTCTTTTCTTTTTTGCTTTCTTAATGTTTCTTCTAAAGTCTTTGCTGATTCTGGTTACCCCTACCACCACCACCTTTCAAATATTAAATGTTTAAGAGCCTTGTCCTTGGTCCTTTTTTTTTCTTTCATCACGAATTTACTGTTTTTTTTAATTGTTATTTTATTGCAGGACTTTAGAATACGGCAATTATTTTTTTTGTAAACTTAAGGTTGACTTCTACTTTACCCAGTCAACACTTAATGTTTTCTGTATTCATCTATTATTTGTTTTTGTGTTTTCACTGATATTTTGTGTATGCGGGTCTATCTAGAATGTATTCTTTTAAGATCACTATGTTTATTCATAATAGGCTTATCTATGTACATCCCCCAAAAATAGTTTGACATAGAGTGGATGCTTAAAAATGCCTTTCCTAACATCACTTCAGAAAATTGTGTTTCCTAAACTTACTTACTTGTCCTAACCTTACTTTAATAACATTCTAAATGGCAAAAATAGACAAGCTACATCTAAAAAAAACATAATATTAAATTATTGTCTGCTTTTCAAACGGAAGGCCTTTTCATCAGCTGGATATAACAAAAATAGCCTGATTAATTGAAACTTTAAAACAAAGGGGACTGCTGATAAAGAAAACATACAGCATGTTATTTATTTTCCAGCATATTATTATGCACACACATAAAAATGTACTCGCCCCATTTTTGTATAAGTGACAGGCTCATTCACACTTTGTTACATGTTTTATTTTTTAATAATTTCAAGTTACATATGTAAGGAAAATATTTTGTTACTTATGCAGTTTGAATAATTACAGTAACTTTTATAATAAAGGTTATGATAAATTGTTTAAAAGGGGTTTTTTGAAAATATACCCAGCATTTTTCAAATGCATTTATATAATTAAATCCTGTTGTTACTGATTATTTAATTTATAACTGATACGGTGTTTTGCTGAAGAATATTGAACATGTTGTAGTACATAAAAATCACAATCCAATGTGTATTCAACAAAACAGAAACTTCACATCTACTATTAACACAAATTTAAGGAATGTATTATATGCAATGTAGTCACAACAATATAAATAAAATTTTTACAAAATCTCTGATATAATTTAGATAAAAGATTCCTTTAAACAATGGCTTTGTTTCATGCATATATTGTCTAATATTTTAAAGTATTTTTTACTTCAGGAAAGCACGAGAATTATCTTTATGCCTTTATTGTCAATATACTTTTTGTCAGTTTCTACCTTTATCATTGCCCTTTTTTATCCAGGTAGCGTTCACTGTTACATCCTACATCCTGGCATAATAAATAGTTTCCTTAAGGCATATTAGAAACATGTGGTAATAACCCTTAAGTGGGGCAACCTCATTCCTTAGGAATCTATATTTGAGGTAATGAGACCAGGAAATCAGGTCATTTGTAAATGAAGAATAATGAAATGAGAAATCTGCCCCAATGCACATTAGCTAATGCCACATTCTTTTTATGAAGCAAAAATGTTGAATATTTCAAATATGGTAGATGAAAGATGTCAATGAGCTCCCCAAAAAATTCTCCCCACTTTCTACCCCACCTCAGGTGCCAATCTCCAATAAATTCCTAGGCACAGTCCACAGGGTAAAACAAAAGCAAATTCTGACCATTCATTCATACAGCAGTGTTCCAGGACTGAAATAATCCAGGTAATGTAGGACAAAGAGAATAAATCAAAAAAAGTGAACACTAAGGATTATAAAATTAATTCCTTCAATTAAAAACAAATACACAGCAAGAATGTTTAATAACATGAATACTAGATAAAATTAGTTTACAATCCAATTAAATCTCAACAAGATTTGCTGAGGCTATAATTGTGTATATTAAATTATTTTTGAAACTGTTATGCAAATACTTAAACCTGAATATGATAATTCTGTGCTATATCTGCACGATACATTTATAAGACACTAATAAAACTGAACTGAACTGAACTGAACTTTTCTAAGGTAATTTTTAAGTAGGAATGCCACCCATTATAAAAATACATTTCAAGGGTTAACTTCGATTTTTTTGTGTACAAATAAAAGCTTCTTAAGCACAGAAGCATTCATAAGTATAACCCCTTCCTCTACAGCTCAAATTCTGTTCAAGTAATCCAATAATGTAAAATAGAGGTACTACGTCCATTCTGACATAATTTCACTACCATTCTATATGGAATAGAATTTACAGTTGTTTGTTACTGTAAAACCAACACACACACACACGTACACACATAAACCCCAGTCAGAGATTCATTAGTATGATTTAATATTTGAATTTCCTAATGGCTTTCACATTTTATAGTCTTTTATTAACACATTTCTAAAGAAAATCACTAGATCTTTAGCCAGCGTATATGGTCCAAAGAAGAGAGTTACAATAGATGAGTGATTTCATTTCCTGTTTTTTTAGATTCAGGTTTTATTCTCAGTTCTGTATCCTCTGTCATACCACAGACACTCACTTACTATTCTGTGAGGAAGATTTATGCTGTTAACCTTTAGTCTTATACATCTGTGACAGTTCTCATCAAAGAAGACCTGCTAATACGATTGTGTTCTGGGTTATTATTTCTAGAACGCCATTTTAGCCTGGGGTG
Source organism: Pan paniscus (assembly GCF_029289425.2). Lineage (NCBI taxonomy): Eukaryota > Metazoa > Chordata > Mammalia > Primates > Hominidae > Pan > Pan paniscus. The sequence continues at coordinate 43,487,333 of NC_073264.2, read as the reverse complement.
AACGGGGGAGGGTACAAAAGTAAGCACCCAGCTACATGTCACAACTAATGATTCAAAATCTTCAACATTCTTACAGATGGAGCTTCACTTTTATCTTTTAAAATTTTAATAAATTGCATTGTGTATATTTAAAGTATACAGCACAACATGATGTTACAAGATACATATAGATAGTACAAGATACATATAGATAATGTAGGGTAAACTCGCCTAAACATCCAATATACAACATAAAGACTATAGTTGCTAATAGTGTGCTGTTTTGGGCACTTTTTCTTTGGTTCTTTAAGTAAAGCAAACTGAGAAACTCTCTATTCACCCAGACCTTTGTATTGTTTACCATTTAATTAGCTGGCACCTTGGAATCTTCATCTCAGACTTCACAGTCAATGATTCAAGGCTCAAAAACTTAATTTTCGAAGAACTGATTTACAATCTAATCATTTTGATTCTAGACACAGTAGACTGAGCCTAGTTCTGGGATACATGTGCAGAAGGTGCAGGTTTGTTACACAGGTATACACATGCCATGATGGTTTGCTACAAACATTAACCCATTATCTACATTAGGTATTTCTTCTAGTGCTATTCCTCCCCTAGGCCCCCACCTCCTGACAGGCCCCTGTGTGTGATGTTCCCCTCCCCGTGCCCATGTGTTCTCATTGTTCAGCTCCCACTTATTTTACACACTGCTAGTAAAGACATGCCCAAGACTGGGTAATTATAAAGGAAAGAGGTTTAATTGACTCACAGTCTCACACGGCTGAAGAGGCCTCACAATTATGGCTCAAGGTGAATGAAGAGCAAAGTCACATCTTACATGGCAGCAGCCAAGAGCGCTTGTGCAGGGGATCTCCCATTTATAAAACCATCAGCTCCCATGAGACTTATTCACTGCCAAGAGAACAGTGTGGGAGAAACCGTCCCCATGATTCAATTATCTCCACCTGTTCCTACCCTTGACACAGGAGGATTATTACAATTCAAGGTGAGATTTGCTGCAGGTGCAGAGTTCATTGAGGAGAACTGACTCACATGATCAAAAGGTGAAGTCCCACCACAGGGCGTCTGAAAGTTGAGGAGCAAGGAAGCCAGAAATGGATCAGTCCAAGTCCCAAAATCTCAAAAGTGGGGGAGCTAATAGTGCAGCCTTCAGTCTGCGGCTGCAGGCCCAAGAGCCCCTGGCAAACCACTGGTATAGGTCCAAGAGTCCAAAAGCTGAAAAATTTGGAGTCTGATGTTTGAGGGCAGAAAGCACCCAGCGTAGCAAAAAGATGAAGGCCAGAAGACTCAGCAAGTCAGCTTCTTCCACCTTCTGCCTGCCTTTTCTAGCAATGCTGGCAGCTGACTGAATGGTGCCCACCAATATTGTGGGTGGGTCTTCTTGAGGGTAGGTTTTTCTCTCCTAGTCCACTGACTCAAATGTTACCATCTTCTGGCAACACCCAGAAACACCCAGATACACCCAGAAACAATACTTTGCATCCTTCAATCCAATCGAGTTGACATTTAATACTAACCATCACAACATATGAGTAAGATTATGCAGCATTTGTCTCTGTGTGCTTGCCTTATTTCACTTAACACAATAGTAAAAGACTACAAATTGCAAAAGTAATCCTCAGCAAAAAGAAGAAAGCTGAAGGTATCACAATACCTGATTTCAAAATACACCACAAAGATATAGTAACCAAAGCAACAAGATACTGACATAAAATTATACACATAAACAAATGGAACAGAATAAAGAACACAAAAATAAATCCACATATTTGCAGCCAACTGATTTTCAACAAACGTGCAGAAAACACTGTGGGGAAAGGACATCTCTTCAAAGTTTTGTTGGCTAAACTGGATATTCACACGTGGAAGAATGAAACTAGACTCCTATCTCCCACCATATAAAAAATAAACTGCAAATTGATTAAAGGTTTACATGTAAGACCAGAAACTATGAAACTACTAGAAGAAAACATAGGAGAGGCCGGGCGCGGTGGCTCACTCCTGTAATCCCAGCACTTTGGGAGGCCGAGGCAGGCGGATCACAAGGTCAGGAGATCAAGACCATCCTGGCCAACATGGTGAAACCCCGTCTCTACTAAAAATACAAAAAATTAGCCGGGTGTGGTGGCAGGCGCCTGTAGTCCCAGTTACTTGGGAGGCTGAGGCAGGAGAATGGCGTGAACCCAGGAGACAGAGCTTGCAGTGAGCTGAGATTGCACCACTGCACTAGAGCCTGGGAGACAGCAAGACACAGTCTCAAAAAAAAAAAAAAAAAAAAAACAAACAAAGAAAACATAGGAGAGAAATACTTCATCAAATTATACTGGGCAAGAAGTTTTTGAATAAGACCTCAAAAAGGACAGGCAACAAATCCAAAAAACAGACAAATAGGATTACACCAAACTATAAAGCTATGGTACAGCAAAGGAAACATTCAATAAAGTGAAGAGATGACCAATAGAATGGGAGAAAATGTTTGCAACCTACGCGAAGGAGGATGGGTTAACATTCATAATATGTAAAGAACTCAAGCAACTCAATAGCAGAAACAAATCCAATTTTACAATGGGCAAAATACTTAAACAGCTCTCAAAAAAAAGACACACATGGCCAACAAATATATGAAAAAATGTTCAACATCACAGATCATCAGATAAATGCAAATCAAACTCACAATGAGTATCATTTCACTTTAGTTAGAATGGCTATTATAAAAAAAAAAAGATGCTGGCAAAGATGCAGAGAAAAGAAATCTCCTTTAAGCTGTTTATGAGTAGGCAAATTAGAATAGCCATTATAGAAAACATTATGGTGGTTCCTCAAAAAATTAAAAATCAAACTTCCATATGATCCAGCAATCCCATTGCTGGGTATCCATAGGAAATAAAATCAGTATGTCATGGGTGTCAAACGGCACACCCATGTTTACTGCAGTGCTATTGGTAATAGTCAAGATATGGAATCAACCTAAATGTCCATCTTGAGTAAAGAAAATGTGGTATATATACACAATGGAATACTATTCAGCCATTAAACAAAATGAGATCTTGTCATATGCAGCAACACGAAGCTGGAGGATATTATAAGTGAAATTCTACAATGTTTCTTACAAAGGAAAAAAAAGCAGCAAACATTCTTTGGTAAAAGTCTGAAGAAAGGTGATTTTACTAATGATAGACCAAAAGCAATCTAATGACATACCTACAAGCTGGGGCTTTATTTAAAAGATTGTGAAGAGACATTTTAGAATATTGATAGCTAGAAATAGTACACAGATGTCATAAAAAGCTGATTCTGATTTCTGTTCTTTATTTGAAAAAGAAACACGGTTAATATATTGTAAAAAGGTCAATAATAAAATATTCTTGTTGAATCAATAAACATTTCATGCTATGAATGAGTAAAAAAAAAATCATTTTTTTCTCTACCTGAACCCAACTAGTCATTTTTTTTTCTGAGAAGTAGACTTTGGGAAAATAGAAGAAAAGTTTGATAGCCAGCATTTGTTTATAAATAAGCAATCTATATACAGGAAACTCTGAGTAGCTATACAAAATATGGAAATATCTAAATAATTCAGAAAAACAACTTAATATCATTTTTAAAATTTCAGTCCAAAACCACATTCTTCTCTATATGGTATATCCTGTTTTCCCACAAAAATGAAAATAATTTCTTAATGTCCTTCTTTTATGCATAGATAACACAGATAAAACTGTCATATGTAATACTTCATGTGAAGCTTTCTGGCTAAGCCACAAAATACATGAAAATTTTCAAATATCATTTTATATATAAAAAGATCTTTATGTTCTCAAATTTCCTTATAGAGACAAATGATAACTGACATTACCATGCTGCTGGGAAAAGCTAAAGCTGTAACGGGTAAGAAATCCTGTTTGAATTAAAGATGATAGGTTACAAAATTTTTATTAAGCTCATATTTCATCTATATTCAGAAAACAAGATTAATGTCAGATTACAGATCCTGAATGAAACTATTCTAATTAAGTGCAAAATAAGATTAAAATGGATAATAAATAACATTTACCCTGGCCTTTCCTAATCTATGTTGCCCAAAGTATCTGTTTTATACATGTCTTTCTACTTTAATTCACCCAAATAAAAGTTGTATAAAATAAATATGAATTGAAAGGCAGGTTATACTGACTTTTTTTGTTTAACACTGAATTACAGTTGTGCAACCAATGGCAGTTGTGAAGGAAAGAACAAAATGTATGCAATGAAAAGCAGAAGATGCAATGAAATGTTATTTTTCAATATAAGAATGAATGGTAACCCTTATCGCCAAACACCAGAAAAGAGTGAGCTATTACCCCTTATTCTTATTGTGTCCTTTATTTTTGTTATTTCTAAATCTCAGGTTATTATAAGCATCATTATAATTCTTTTTTCTTCAAGGGGATATGTGTTTTGCTATCTATATAATATACATTGTAACTGAAAAAATACTGCAACACATTTTCTCATGTTCTAATCAATAAATTTACTTCAGCACCTTTCATATGTGTTGAAAAGCCACTGATCTAACATCATGGCTTATGTAGCCACTGTATTTGCTTCTCCTTCACCCTTCTTTGTTCCCTTAGAGGATAATGCTGTTATTTTTTCTGGGTGGCAAAGACACTCCGGATTTGGGGGTCTTTCCTCATGAGAGTGCTGCACAATGTTTAAAATGTTCATTGCTGCTTCCTTCTTTAACAGCACTATTTCTTGAAACCATATCACTTGATTTTACTAAACAAAATTATAGAGATTCTTGAATTTAATATATATGTAGTTGAAAGTTTTTAATGATATTCTAAAATATTCTTCCAATCAGACATACTGCATTCTGCTCACTGTGCCAACTAGGTATTCATATATTTAGGCCAGGTATGAAAGCATAATTGATGAGTTTTACTTTTTAAAATTATACATATGTGCATTCATATTTGTGTGCGTATTTGAAAAAAAATCTCTTTATATATATATGTATACATACATATATATAGAGAGAAAAACTATAGAGAAATATTTCTCTCTCTATATATATCTTTATATATTTACTATATATACATAGAGAGAGAGAGAGAGTACTAAATTCCCATACTTTTATGTTGCTTTGGCATTCATTTTTAAATAGAAGTTTAATTTTCTTATATCAAAAGCAGGACAGAGCCACCCTTGACATTTTTCAGTTCCAGTTCTCCACCTTCTCATAGTTTCTCCATGTACTTAACCCAGATATATGCCTTATACCACCTGCTTATGACCCAGCTGGATGCTAACTACTTGACTTGTCCCACTGGCCCCCACAGCTGGTTTGGACTGCACAGATATGACACAGTGACCATGTCTCAGTCACAGTTTGACTCTTACCTCCAGGGAACTGGTGCCTACTTGTCCTAACCCACTAATTAGAGTTTCCTGTGGAAAACCTGCTTGGATAATGCCCTAGACCCTAATAATGTCTTTAGTCCATAGGTTCATTGCTCCATTTCTCTCTCCTCATCTCCACCAACTGATTCAGTATGCATATCCTAAATGGCTCCTCCTTTTCCATTGGTACTGCAAGGGGTGCTGCCCTCTTCTATGTAGGACCCGTAATAAACTGCCTTTCTAATTCATGCTTTTGCTGAGTTGCTTTCTCTGTGTCTGGCCTGACCCAGATACCTAAACCTAGCTTCTTTTCCTATCAGGGGTCTATCCTAGAGTGTGGCTATCTTGGTAGCAATAAACTGGACATAGTTCAAACAAGAGACACAAGGGCATCTGCAAATCTGCAAGTATAAAAAAGTGTTCTGTGAGAGAACTACCTGGTGACAAGCTGGACACTTAGGCATTAGGCTGTCAGACAGGATAGAGACAGCACATCGTAAACTACTATGACCAAATCCCTGGAGCCCTATAAGGTCAAGACTAAAGTTTTTGTAGAGTTTATAGCTACTCTCCTGAGACAGACAACAAAACAAAATTAAAGTACTATATATATACACACACATATATACACACACATATATGTGTATATATGGTATTTTATGATATGTATATGAAACAGTACTCATGGTATTAGCACTGGACCTGAAAAGGAGGAAGTTTCACATATCCTATATGCCTTATTAAGATATGTATGAGAGGGTGGGAGAAACACCTCATGGATGTTTGGTAGCCAAAAACATCAGTTAAATCCTTAAGGTCTGAGACATGTTGCAGTATGTCTTCTGAAGTGAGAGACACCTCGCTTGACCTCTTAAGATATTATTGGTTACAAATAATCTATTAGGGAAAGCTATAACTCTTTTTTGCATCTCATATATACATATATATACACACATATGCATACATATATGCATATATACATATACACACGTATACATATACATATACACACGTGTGTGTATATATGTGTATATACACACATTTATATATACGTGTGTGTGTGTATATATATATATATATATTTTTTTATATAAGAATTCTTACTCTGTCACCCAGGCTAGAGTGAAGTGTCGTGATCTCGGCTCACTCCAACCTCTGCCTCCCGGGTTCAAGTGATTCTCTTCCCTCCTCCCTAGTAGCTGGGATTACAGGTACGTGCCACCACGCCTGGCTAATTTTTGTATTTTTAGTAGAGACAGAGTTTCACCATGTTGGCCAGGTCAGTCTCAAATTCCTGGCCTCAGATGATCCATCCCCTTCGGCCTCCCAAAGTATTGGGATTACAGGTGTGTGCCACCATGCCCGGCCTCATATATTTATTGACTTACCTTGTCACTATGTTCTCATTACAAGAGGTCCAGCCCCATGCCTCATCTCCAAAAATTTCCTATTCATTTCTCATTCTTGTTCCCATTTTTCCTTTCACATGAAGCATATAATACCAGTTGTATAATCTGATACTAGTTGTATCACCCGAAATTCTTCTCACTGTGAAGATTTCACTTCCCACTGTTGTTCAGAGCCACCTGTTAGTGGTGCAGCCATCCAGTTCTGTGAAAGATGGCATACGGTGAAAGATGGCATCCTTAAACAAAGGCTATTTGTTTTTCTACCATTAACTGGTCAGAGGCCATAGGTCCCCTTGACAGAGAAGTAGCAAACCAAACTTCTGCAATTAACTTGGGTCTTTTGGACCAGTTTTAGCCTGCTATTTATGTGTAATTTTTATACTATAATAAACTTCCGTTATGCACATCCCATTTTATTGTCTAGTGAGTTACACAAACCCAATTCACAATGGGCATTTTAGGTTGCACAGTTACTTGGTGCCCCATTGTCAGTCATTCAGATTTACTAGGGCCCAGGAGCAAGTCAGGAGATGTTTTTCTCCCACGTTAGTAGTCGGCAACAAATGGATTGGCCTTGCCCTGAAATCAAGAGCTCTATGCAGCATTTCTCTACTGAGGTTACCATAGGTAGAAAGTTTCTGTCTGCCCCAGGCATTTGACTGCCTATGTCTGATAGAAAGATAGTTCCAACTGATTGTGCAGCATGTACCATAGATCTGAGTCTCTTTTAAAATGAACAGCCTTACAAGTTGCCAAGTAAATGACTGAAGCAGCTTTCTCTAATAGATTATTTGTAACCGACAATATCTTAAGAGGTCAAGTGAGGTGTCTCTCACTTCAGAAGACATATTGCAACATGTCTCAGACCTTAAGGATTTAACTGATGTTTTTGGCTACCAAACATCTATGAGGTGTTTCTCCCACCCTCTCATACATATCTTAATAAGGCATATAGGATATGTGAAACTTCCTCCTTTTCAGGTCCACTTATCATGATGTAATGCGTCAGATTAGTGCTGTGCAGTACGTGAAGCCAGTCAAGGTCTCTGGACTATATTGTGACAGATACACAAAGAGTGTTATAGTCTAGTCTGAGAATAAATTTATCCTGTGGTCACATCAAGAGTAAACAAACTCCTAATATTCTTTTCTGATTTCATTTGCTGATTGAAGATGGAAATATATAATGATTTTTCAGGTCAAAAGCTTATACCAGGGCTAGATATTATGCCCATTATTCTATTAAATATATATACCTGGAATCACAGCTGCAGTTACTGTGTGGAATTGCTTTTGGTTTATATAATAGAAACATATTTGAAATGTGTGAGAGTTACAATGGTTTCCATTTGCCCTTCTTATCATAAAATACCGTCCATGGGTGAATCTAATATCTAGAGATTGTGCTTGTAATAATAAATATGTCAATACACTTTATATTTTGGTGCTGGTCAAAGAACCAAAACCATAGCTATAATCTCCCTGGATCAATATGAGATCAATTAGAGCCAAGGCTCTACCCATTACCTGAACTTCTTTAAACTTCTTTTTAAGATTAAACCACAACAGTGAATTAATTCCCCAAGGATTACCTTTAGTTCAGAGCCCAAATCAAACAACTCACAGAAATGCTGAGAATTTTTATTTTCTAAGGGCAAATTCATGCTAACAAGTGGCTACTAATACTATTGAGGATGAATTGCAGAACAATTCACTGGTGTACACTTGGTGATTCATAGCAGTGTTCTGTTTCAAAGGGATAGTCTTGGGTTAAACATTGTGAATCTCCACTACAGTGTGCTACCTTTAAGTAGGTTTTTTTTTTTTCCCATAAGAAGTAGAATTTTGCTACCTGTAAGTATCAAATAAACACACCTTAACAGGCTGTTTCCCTAGTTCATTTTTAAGGGTTCTGTAATCAAACAAATCACAGATTCTTGCATGTCAAAACTCTGATTACAATTTGTATGGTAACTGTTCTTACCTTGTCTCTGAATATAAATTGTGTCTACCTGGCTTCTACTGTTCCGTGATCCCATTATCCTCACTAAGATAAGGAAACACAATTTCACTGCAGCATACTCATCACTATTGTTACCCTAGGCAGGACATTTACTTTAGAATTTTTCAAGGCTAATTACATGCTCACCAATCAATATCTTAAGATGTGACAGCTTTACATATCTAGATAGGAATGAAGACTTTGAGTCAAAAAACCTGTGCTTTCAGTAGTGAGCTACCAATCAACTAATTAGAATTATCACTTGCTGTTCATTTCTTGGTTAAGAAAAATTTATGGCATTACGAAAGAATCAGTGGGCTCAGCCCAATCAACAATGACATGGTGTATGTCTGTGAGTAGGAAGGAGTTTGGAACAGGTGTTACCATTTACCTGAGAATACAGACTGACAACGGAATCTTGCTTCTATTTTCTAAGGCTCTGAGATTGGCACTTAAAGTTATATGTATTATTGGCATTGCCCAAGTAAGTCCTGACATAATCATACTACACATAAATTAGTAACATTGAAAATGTCACAAGATCTATTCTTAATTGGGCAGCACTTCTTTTTGGACAAATTTAGGGAATGAAGTTTTCTACTTGTGAATGATGATGAATCTCCCGAACAATATATATTTTGATGAAAGTTTTTCTTAAAAGTATTACATGTTTCCTTGTGTCCTTACATAGTCTATTGAGCATAACCCAAATGTTTCTTCATGGTTCAGAGTGACAATAAATACCGATAAAATGACTACTGAAATCCATAGCAGTTGTTCTCAAGTGTGAGCCTCAGACCAGCAGCATCAGCAACTGGGAAATTGTTGAAATGCTATATCTTGGGCCCCACTCTTGACCAAATCACCAGAAAGCTCCAGGTGATTCCGATGCACACTACAGTAAAAGAATGTTGATCTGTAGGACTGTTTTTGCCTCTGCTTCAACATATGCATTAAGTTCAGAAACACTTAGGTTTAAAAGTAGGTCTTGCCCATTTTTAATCTTTTTGATCAAGGCAAAATTATCTAAACTACCCAATGTCCAAATTTCTCTGATGTAAACTCAACTCTAAAGAATTCTGGGGATTACATGAGTAATTCAATGTAGGTCTTAGCATGGGGCTTTACACACAGCCGCAATTTAATGAATGGCTGGGATGTTACTTTTTTTTAAGTTACAGCATATGGCTGTGTTTCATAGTTATGTTCCCTGATAGCTGTTCTATGCAGATTTGTCCTCACTATTTTGATCTGCATTCCAATTTAACACACAATTGTCTCATTAATGTCCTGAAGTTGCCACATTATGGGTTATTACATATATTTCCAATAAATGAAGGCCTACGTTGAAATTTTTTTGGTACTTTAAGATTTGAGTTCACTTTGAGATGACTAAGGAAGCCAGAAATCTTCACAATGAATCAATTTTATAAAAATATTGATTTCACATAGAATATTCAATTTTAGATAGAATATTCAGTTGTATAATTATCTCTTGTCTAGGTTAAGCATATTGGAAAAAATAACGAGTTTGATTTTTAAGTATCTCACTGTAAAGAAGAAATAAATTCAAACTAAAACATATTACAGAATTATATTTGTCCTTTTAACACATTTTTGTATTTTCAAAATACTGAGAAACTTACAAGGTTAAGAAAAATAGTTTTTTAACAGCCAACAGTTTTAATTAGCTTTCCCTGAGGCATGCAGAGTTAGAAAAATAACTTAGCAAGCAAGTATAAAACTGATTCTTTTTCAGTGGGTGGAAATAGAAGGATGTATTAGGTCTCAACGGTAAGGAGAAATTGAACTCCTTTTGAATAAAAAAATAAGATAATATTATTGATTCAATTACTTTTTATCATTTGATGAAGGGAAGAAAGGCTTCCAATCAGCAATTCTAAATTTTTATATATATTAGATTTTTTATCAACTGCTCAATAATATAGAACACAAGTTTGTAACTGTTCATAATTTCATAGTTTGGGATTAAAATCAATCTTTCTTATCATATGTACATTTAAAGTCAGCTTATTAAATGTGTAGGATTTCCAAAGATGTTTTTTAACAATGCCTTGTATTAGACCGGATACTTATAAACAAAATATGAAAAGTATACATGGCCTTGCAAATTAATCTTATACATTTCATTTCAACTTACATTGAAATGTTAACTTGAAAAGTTTACCTAAAGTCAAGTATGTGATGCCATGTTTGCTATTTTATTTATTTTCTGGTCAACATTGCTCTTATCTTGTGTTTTGAAAAAAGGTCCAGACAAGGATCTGTGGAGAAGTGAAAATAATAAATGTGGAAATGTTGCCATTCCCACCCTCGGCTCCTTGAAAATGGCAAGACTTGATTCCTCTGCCACACAAAATTCCACAATCCAGCCTTAAAATTTTTCAACTTTCTAATCCGCTTAATAGATTAAATTACTCTTTTACAAACTAAGGCAAGTCACTTTTTTTTGCATTCCAATCTCTTTTAACTGCCTGGGAATCTTATCCCTATAAATTATTCTATCCTTATTACAGAATCAATTTTTCTTCTCCAGTGTATTCATATCAAAAAACACCAATATTTAAGTAGCCCTTTCTTGGCCTACAGTCTTATTTATTTTCCTTGTAGCCATGCTCCTATAAAAGTGATTTGGTTCTTACTGATATCTTTCCTTAATTTCCCTTTCATTTCTCTACCATGGCAATCCATTGCATTTAACAGAAATCTACTGAAATTTCTTATCTTACAGTCAACGTAGGCTACATTATGCTGCAGTAAGAAATAATCCCAAATACTCAACAGTTTAAAATAAAAATAGTTTAATGATCAGAGAAAGCTGGTAGGGGCCCACCCAATTCTCATCACATACTTCCAAAATGATAAGAGAAGAGAACAGAGCATAGAGAATATCCTTTTGGTTTTTAAGTGTTTCAATGCAAGAGTAAGATTTCTGTTCACCTTTATTGGAAAAAGCAAGTGATTATTTATAAAGAAATGCTAGAGGGGAGTGATAGATTTTTTTCAAGTGGAACTTTAAATAAAAAGTAGCAAAAGAACAAAGTACTTAGTTATACAAAAGGCTCTGAGAGGTTAAGTATGTGATTCTCATATTTTTCTCAATCTAAACAGGGGCCTTAAGGAAGCTTGAGGCAATTGTTCTTTAGCAATTGTTCTTTCAACGTAGAAAGACAAAATAGCAATAGGATTCCATAAGAAATGTGTCCTGTTTAATGCTATGAACCCCTATGACATATTAGGAGATGCACAAAGTGATAGGGATTTATGTAACAGCAGAAAGATTGATGGCTTGAACTTAAAGGGGGACAAGTAGCACAAAATGAGAGAAGATTCTTGATCCCCAGAAATTCTGTTGGCTGATAAATCTATTCAGCTGTAAACATCTGCTTCCTTTAATGAAAACAAAAGAAAAAAGGAAGGATGGATTCAAAAACCATAGAAAATTATGCTCATGCCTTAAAAGCTAACAGAGTTTTTACTACTGGATTTTAAAATTTCTTAAGACTAATTACTTGTTTTTTCCCTTTTATTGTCTCCCTTTTTACACCAAAAATGTCTATAGCTGTTTTCCTACACCTGTTTTGCCACTTTATTTTGGGGACAGATAAACTATTTCATTGATTTCACAGGTCATTGGACAAATTATGGTAAAAATCTATTAGACTCAGAACCTCACTCATACCTGATTGAGAGGATTTAGATGATGAAATTTGGGGTTTTTATTTTCTTTGAAATGGGGTCTCACTGTTGTCCAGGTTGGAATGCAGTGTTGTACTCACAGCTCACTGCAGCCTCAACCTCTCTGGGTTCAGGTGATCCTCTCACATGAGCCTCCCAGTAACCTCAGCCTCCCAGTAATTGGGACCACAGGCATGTGCCAACACACCTCACACCCAGGTAATTTTTTTTTGGTCTGTTTTTCTGTAAAGACAGAGTTTCGCCATGTTGCTCAGGCTTGTCTCCAACCCCTGAGCTCAAGCTATCCACCCAATTCGGCCTACCAAACTGCTGGGATTATAGGCATTAGCCATGACACCTCATGGTAGTTCTATTTTTAATGTTTTGAGGAACCTCCATGCTGTCTTCCATAGTGACATTCCCACCTACAGTGTACAAGTTTTCCCTTTCTTCCTTCCACACCTTTGGCAACACTTGTTACTTCTTGTCTTTTTGATAAGAGCCATCCTAACAGGTTTAAGTTACTATTTCTTTGTGGTTTTGGTTTGTATTTCCTTGATGATTAGTCATGTGTAAGATACCTTTTAAAAGAATCATATTAAAAAGTATTCTCTTCACATACAGGACACTGGTCACAATTAGGGTCACAGATAAGCTATCATTAATTCCCCAATACTTGGCCTCATCTGCTTCTAATTTATTTTCTGTCTACCTCAGAGAAAGTATTGCTACAGTATCTGAGCTTTCTATTTTCAATTAACTAATCATTTCATATTTCTTGCTTCCCTAGAGAGGAATATGGATAAAAGAAATATTAAAAATGGTGGCAAGAGGCAGAATAATATTTCTGAGTTGACCATAAATTTATCAGCCTATAAATTAATGATTACTTATTAGAAAAACAACTTTTTATCTCTGCTATATACTGGCCTTCTGTTTTTGTAATTTACTTAGGGATCTACGGAGCTCATTTGTAGCAATGTATTTTCATAGATATGAAAATCTGTGATATTACTTCACCCAGAGAAATAAAGGTGCAGGATTATAGACTGTGATTTAATCCTCTTACTGCACACTCTCCAATGTGACTTTTTTAGGGGTATTTTCCTTTTATTATGACAGAGAATTGAAAGACAAAAGGCCAGTGGCAATGCATCACTAGTGTGAGGAAAGTCCAGTAATAAGAAAACTGTAATAAAATAAGTGTAAGAAAACCTGAGAGCCTGGCTGTATAGTAATAGAGATAAAATAAATATGCTTGGGAAAGATAAGATTTATCTACTTTCGTAAGCAAGAAATAGACACAACTGACAAGCCAAGCTAGAAATGTACATGGACAATTAACCTCAAATTTAACTAATAGAGAATTGGAAAAGTTTACACAAATTGAATAGAAATTACAAAGTTTGCCTTCGTTCCCTGCCAAAAGGCAAATAAAATTTGATCTAGAATGCTATTCCTAACAATATATGTTTTCTAATTCAAGGAACTGTAATGGGAGATCAATGGCCATGAGAAGCATGAGAATTAGTACCTACAGACCCAGTTCCTGATGAACTCCCAGCTCAAAAGAATCACCCTGATAACTTCTCGGTCCTAAAAGCCTCAATCATTAGACAATACTGTATAGCAAGAGTGGGGAAGGACTTCACCCTTCCTGTGGGAAGACTCAGCTGCCTTGAGCAAAAACTGCGTAATAGTACCACAAATTTGCAGCCACCTAGTGGAGTTCAAATCACACTAAGAAAAATCCATTTAGTAAATTCCCAAAGTTGCAAATTGTGTGGACCCACCCGGAGTCCCACCGGGACTGGACAGCCCCCGCTGGATTATACTGGATATATGGGCATAGAGCTTACGCCAAATTACTTGACCAGTGGGCAGGTAGTTGTGTTACTGGCACTATTAAACCATCTTTCTTCCTACTGCCCGTAAAGACAGGCGAAATCCTGGGCTTCCCTGTCTATGCTTCCTGTGAAAAGAGAAGCATAGCTATAGGGAATTGGAAAGATCATGAATGGCCCCCTGAGAGAATCATACAATATTATGGGCCTGCTACTTGGGCACAAGATGGCTCGTGGGGATACCGGATCCCCATTTACATGATCAACTGAATCATACGGTTATAAGCTATCTTAGAAATAATCACTAATAAAACCAGCAGAGCCTTGACTATTCTGGCCCAGCAAGAAACTCAGATGAGAAATGCTATCCATCAAAATAGATTGGCTCTCGACTACTTGCTAGCAGCTGAAGGAGGGGTCTGTGGGAAATTTAACCATACTAATGGCTGTCTACACATAGATGATCAAGGACAAGTAGTTGAAGACATAGTTAGAGATATGACAAAACTGGCACATTTGCCCTTGCAAGTGTGGCATGGATTTGATCCTGGGGCCATGTTTGGAGAATGGTTCCCAGCACTAGGAGGATTTAAAACTCTTAAAATAGAAGTTATAATAGTAATAGGAACCTGCTTACTGCTCCCTTCAAATGATAAAAAGCTTCATGGCTACCTTAGTTCACCAAAATGCTTCAGCACGTGTACTATATGAATCACTATCGATCTGTCTTGCAAGAAGACATGGGTAGCAAGAATGAAAGTGAGAACTCCCACTATTGAGTGAGATTCTCAAAGCGGGGGAATAAGGGAGAAGACCACCCCTCATATTGTCTTATGCTCAATTTCTGCCTCCAAAGAAAGAAGAAGTAAAAACTAAAAGGCAGAAATGAAATCCACAAGCAGACAGCCCGGCGCCACACTCTGGGCCTGGTAGTTAAAGATTGACCCCTGACCTAATCAGTTATTTGCATAAGAAAAGCACTGTGAAGATCCCTGTCCTGTTCTGTTCCATTCTAATTACTGGTGCACGCAGCACCCAGTCACGTACTCCCTGCTTGCTCAATCAATCATGACCCTCTCACGCAGACCCCCTTAGAGTTGTGAGCCCTTAAAAGGGACAGGAATTGCTCACTCAGGGAGCTCGGTTGTTGGAGACGTGAGTCTTGCTGAAGCTCCTGGCCGAATAAAGCCCTTCCTTCTTTAACTCTGTCTGAGAGGTTTTGTCTGCTACAGGATAAGATTAAAATTTTAGAGCCCATAATACAATGTGTAGCACAAACCAGGGACTAAAGAAATATGGGTTAATTTTGTTGTCAATGATCTAAAGTAGCTCTGTGGTAGTTAATTTAGGTAACAACTTTTCTGGATTAAAGAATACCTGGATAGCTGGTAAAGCATTATTTCTGGGTACGTCTGTGAGAGTGTTTCTGGAAGGTGTGTGTGTGTGTAAATCGATATATGTATATCTATCTATAGCCTATTAGTTTTGTCTCTCTGGAAAGCTAAGGTGCACTCCACCAAGGCATAGGCCCAGAAACAAGCAACAACTTCATTTCCTCTATATTATCTTGGTTAAAGCAGCCACAAAGCCCTCTCAGATTCAAGAGAGAGAGAGGAAGTAAACACTATATCTTAATGGGAGGAATGTCTATGTCTATACTATGGAGGGAACATAGAATTCCCTCAATATTATGTTTAAATGTATTTATATTACTCATATAGTTATTTTTCTTTGTTTTTATTTTGGAAATATATATCAATATACATATATTGATATATACTATGTATATACATCGATATAGATATAGAGTGTATATATAGAGATCCATATATATGGAATTTTGTTATTTTCAAGCAAAGATTTCCAGGTTTTATATATATATATAATATGCTCCAAGTTCATAAACTACCTTTTATTATAGAAATATGAGAAATTTATTTTTCCATATATACAGAGATATAAAATCTGAAAATCTTTGCTTGAAAATAACAAAATTCCAACCCAAACAAGCTAAAGCAAAACGTGGAATATGTTAAGACCCTTAACTAAGAAATACACAATGGAGTCTGACTCCGGGCATTGCTGCATCTAAAGGTCTCAAACTATAAAGCACTGATCTCCCATTTTCTCTCTTCATCTCAGCTCTGGTTTCCTCTCAACTGGTTCCATTCTTAGGTAAGTTCTCCAACAAGTGACAAAATTGACGTCCTCAATTATAGGTCAAACTGTCCTTAGAGCTTGTAATCTCAAAAATGAAGTATAATTTCCCCCAGGCATTCATATGAATCCTGGGGAAACAAGCAAACAAACAAAAAACAAAACTCTGCTATAGCTTGAATTTTGTACTATCTCTGGAGAATGGAACCAACTGACAGAAAATAAATAAATAAATAAAATTTGGAATGCATGAAGTTTACTCACCAAAAAAGAGGGCAGAACAAAAGGAAGAAATATTCTCTACAATATTAAAAGGAGAAAAATAAACATACAATAGATTCTTAACCTTTGGGAAAACAAGTGATTAGCTATGCTAGGTGAGGTGTTGGGAATGAAGGAAAAGAAGAATGTTTATTAGAATAAACATTCTAATTTATTATTACATATTTCTATTTTTAAAATTGTTTTACAGTATATGGGTACTAATATATTACTGTTATCATACATATATGAATATAAAAACTATAAGAGTAGATGCACATCTGAAAAAAAATATTGAATTTTCCTAGACAGGAAAGATATATCCTTCTTTCATTCCTTTTCTTAAAACATTTATTTTGGAAAACCTGTAATTGTAAATGCTTTCTCTGCCCCTTTGAGATGTATGTAAATCTATTTAAAAGCTAAGTCGCCCTCCTGCCAGGTTTACAATCCAGGAATCTTTTCATCAAAGACCTGGGAAACAGCTCTTTGAAATGCAATCATCAAGAAAGACAAGCCTCCATCTTCAAGCCTCCCTGGGAGGGTAAGATTCTACCTTGAGCTGGTGCCTTGCTCCAAGTTGGTAATCTACCTTCCATTACAGAAATATCAGAAATTTATTTTTCCTTTAGATAAAGACAATTAGCAAAAATAGGTGGATGTCCCAACTACCAGGTGAATTTAGGATGAGCTATGTTTGACAAATTTTGCTATCAATTTCTCTTACTTGTGTACTAGTTATCGTTTGAGAACACATATGATGAAGAGGTGATTTTTTGACTATATAAACGAATGAGATGTCTTTCTATTTTTGCAAATTCTTTAGCAGATTGCCTGTGTTGTGCATCACATGCTGATTTAATACCTATTGAATTAATTAAAACACAAACTTCTCTTTTATTTGTGGAGTGATTTTCTGTGTTAGCAAAAGATTTTGTTTTTAATTATATTTCCCCAACAGAACATTATTAAGAAAGTAAGCTAAAAAGGGTGTGAGAGATTTTAGAATGCAAAAGAGCACTGTCCAGTAGAATCATAATGCTGGTGTCACTTATAATTTTAAATTTTCTAGTAGCCACAGTAAAAAGTAAAAGAAAAATATTTTGAAATTTGATCTGTATTTTACACTTAAACTACTTCTCAAATCAAATGTTTCTTTGAAAATACTTGATCGGTATTTGGATTTTTTTAACATGTATAAATGAAAAAGTAGACTCATATAATCAAGTTGTTCCAAACATACTTAAAAATTATTCAGTAACTCAATGATTAGTTTAAAAAATTAAATTTTAAAGATTAGCACTTCAGTTACAGTAGCACATGCTCAATATTCAATTGTGGCTGGCTAGTCACTATCATATTGGACAGCATAGATTCAAAATGTCAACAAATGGTATCAGCAAAAGGAGACAGTAAAAACATCAGAGTCCATGACATAGTCGATCAACAGTACTACGAGACTATAGAAAAGCATGATCAGCAGTTCTGGAATTGTCATTAGTTATTAATCTAATAACTGACCAGTTTTGAACTGTGAATGAAGAGACAGAACCTAAAGTGTTGCAGAGGAGGAACATGGAAATGCTTTCTAGAAGACCTTAAATGAGATTTTGGAGCACATATAAGGTGCCCTCTTGGGATTCATATCACTAATTTGGGGAAAATTAGGAGGGTCTCTGAGGAGAATTCTGAAGGTGCTTTAGAACCAGAGCTTCTATGAAATGTTCTTTTTCTGCCTCTTTGTATTCAAAGCAGTGCAGTGTAATGACACTAATGTTAAAGAAACATTTCTTTGAGTGAGACCTAGTAGAAACTGTGGGGGCGTCTAAACCAAGAAAATAATATATGCACTTACATCTGATCTTTCAAATAAAAGTTAACATTAATAGTCTTGTGATGAGCTTACCATTTGCTTTTCTGAAAACAATTATTACCTGGAATATGTAAATTTTTTTAAAAAGTACTGCAATAAAGAGTTTGGAAAAATGATGTAGTTTAAAATGTACAGCAGTTTATAAGTATAACACAAAGAATAAACTACTAAGAAATAACTTCACAGAGCCTGTATTCCAATTACATGAATTTGGGAAAATCGGCATACATTAAGCTCAAAAGATTATGCTCAAAAGAGTTATCTACGGTTTTCCATTCATGGAAGAGAGACATTTATCTCATGTGTCTCATTAATGTTCAACTTATACTGATTTAAACTTGATAAAATAAAAACTTCAGCTGAATTAAATTTAAAGGAGCTTAACTGAGCAATGGAACCATTGGCGAATTGGGCAGGCCGCAGAATCACAGCAGATTCACGGAGACTCCAGTGCAGCCACGTGGTAGAGGAAGATTTATAGACAAAACAAGTGAAATGACATACAGAAATCGGAAGTGAGGTACAGAATGGCTGTATTGGTTACAGCTCGGCATTTGCCTTATTGGAATGCAGTTTGAACACTCAGCGGTGTATGAATTGTTGAAGTCTGGCCAATGGGATTGGCCAAGACTTAGTTGTTGTTACAGGTGCATACTCTCATATTAGGTTTTCAATCTTGTCTACCTATTAAGCTGGTTGCAGTTCCTCCACAAGGACTCAAATATAGAAGTATGGAGTCCTTCTCAGGCCATATTTAGTTTGTTTTAACAAATGCAAGCATCAGTCAAGATACTTTCTTAGGCTTTGTGACCTCAGTTGATCTTCAAGACAACACATAAGAACAAAAGTATTCTGAGATACATATGTCAAACTGAGGATAATATTCAGGAGATTGTGTTAGCAAGCACCCTGTCTACATCCACGGAGCACAGAATATTTCTCTAGCTGCAGCCCCACTTTGCCTTCAGCATCTGAGACTCTGCCTGAGGGCCCTCTCTTGACCAGAACCTACTCTGCTCCCACATGCCAGATTGTAAATGCCTGGGAAATCGGTGCCCTGGGAATAGACCTCAATCTCACACCTCATACAAAATAACTCTGAGGCATATATTCTATAATGACTCACTGATTTCCAAAGAGGGGTTAAGTTCCAGGTACCAACAGTATAAATTTGCTTGGGAATACATCTTTTGTTGCCTTCCTTCTCTTTCCTTCTCATTGTCCCAATCCTCTACCAGTGTTCATCAATAAACAACTTGTTTCTGGAATGTTTTCTCACAGTCTGTTTCAGGAGGAACACAAACTAAGGCAGAGACACATTCAAAGATCTGAAAAGCTAAAGATTACATTTCTCTGGTCAATAAACTGTCTTTTATCAAATCCTAAAAAAATAAGGATCCATGACAAAAATAAAACTAGGCACTTAATTAGTTAAGCAAAATGTTGGATTTTGTTTAAAAATATCAGGTTACAGTTATTGTTCCTGTGTTTAATTGTTCATTCAAAGTAAAGGCCTTTAAAAACTTTCCATATGAATTTATCAGGCGATAACTGATATCTCATATGCCTACTACAAATGATATTTGGCTATTTTAAATAATCAGAAATATATATGTGTTCCACGTGATTATAGTGGGAAATATTTCTTAACTCAATAAATCAAATTTATTTCTGTTGTTTAGAATAAAAACTATTATGACCAAAACAAGGTCTAAAGGGAGAAAATAAAAAGTTATTAAACTGTGTATATTATTATTTATTTTCCTTTTCTCAAAAAATATATAAAAACACTATACAACAGTATTTTTGCTGGATATATGGGATACCACAGTTTAAAATAAAAGCAAACTAATGCTTTTGGGATATTTATATTATAACGAATGCACAAGGTAACTCCTAAGAAAAGAATTGTGCCTATAACATTTCATAAGAAGTGTTAAAAGGTATAAGAATTCATTGGAGGTTTGTAAGCAGGAATGGTAAATCTATGCTTAGTTTCCAATTTTAAAAGACCCACACAATGAGTCACAGAGATCATGAAATTTTAGAACACTAAACACAAAGAACATAATAGTCTTTAAACAGAAAAATTATTTGAAGTTCTACAGTCGAAAATCAGGAGCATTGGAAATTATAATCAAAATATCTAGAAAACAGTGATTTAAAATTTGAGAATCCAATAATTGAATGTGATGTATATTAAACTAAACTGCAACTAAAACATTGGCATAGATGTTTTGATTAATTTCTTAAGAAAACAGTATTGCCTATTCACTTGTTCTCGAGTATCTCTGGAAGATTTGTTCCATCCAAATGAAAGGAGATAGGAGATCTAGGAAACAAGGGCTGTAACTCCAGCAAAAGAAGAAAATTCTATATATACATATATGCAGAGAGAGAGAGAGAGAGAATTCTGTAGGTGATGATAAATTGGTAAGAATGATAGAAGAAGTAGACTTTTGGATTAAAGCCTTCAATTTAGAGTACAACTATTTAGATAGCTCTCAAACTGTACCAGAGTACTGACTCAGGATTTCCAGGATTCTTTTTTTTTTTTTTTTTTGAGATAGAGTTTAGCTCTTGTTGCCCAGGATGGAGTGCAATGGCGTGATCTGGGCTCACTGCAACCTCTGCCTCCTGCTTCAAGCAATTCTCCTGCCTCAGCCTCCTGAGTATCTGGGATTATAGGCATGCACTACCACACACGGCTAATTTTATATTTTTAGTAGAGACAGGGTTTACCATGTCAGGCTGGTCTCGAACTTCTGACCTCAGGCTATCTGCCTGCCTCAACCTCCCAAAGTGCTGAGATTATAGGCATGAGCAACCATGCCTGGTCTTTCCAGGATTCTTAATGAGTAACTTCATTAAATTGGATTCAAGTAGCATTAATTACATAGACTAAAATAAATGATAATGTAATACTAATTGTGTTATTAGTATTTAGCTTAATGTATATTTTTCCAAAAGTATACTTTTCTAAATATTTTAAGTGAATGTTATATACAGATGCTAAAAGTTGGCATAACAATTATTTAACCCATCAAAATAAATTGGTTTCAGGTGTGTGTATGTATATATATATGAGTGTGTGTGTGCGAGTGTGTGTAATGATTTTCTCAAATTCAAACATATATATCCATATGTATCTGTATATATGTAAAAATATGTGTTGTTTTTATAAATATACACACATCACCTATACATGCTGCATCTAAACACAGAAACACACAAATTGTACAGACTTGTCCCAACAACCATCAATGGGGAGACATATAAGAACAGATTCTTCATGAACTTATGCAAAAACTTACTTTAATGTATAAAGTGAAATGAATTTAAAGTATTTGTTACAGAATTTTAAGGGGTCAGTGAGAATAATTTACCATGTAAAGGATATTTCACTGCACTTTGAATAAGCGTAATCTATTAAACTCAGATTTAAAGATAAGTCAAGAAAACTCAACAAAGGCTTACCATATGTACAAAATTGAATAGTTTAAAATGCAACACAGTATTGCAAAAATAACCTATCAGGCAATACACTTTATTACCTGGATGATGGTATTATTTGTACACAAAACCTCAGCAATGCTCAACTTACCCATGAAACAAACCTGCACATGTACCCATTGAACCTAAAATAAAAGTCAAAAAAACAAAAAATAAAAAATACAAAATACAATGTAAACATCAATAAAAGAGAAAAAAATTCCAAATCAAAAATATTACAAAAGAAATAAGCATAGTAGTATTACATTATCATTTCATTTAGTCTTATGTAATAATTTATGCCTAGTGTTCCATTATGGGAACATTAAGCATGTGAGTGTTATTTATATCCTACTGCTCAAGGTCATCGCCAAGGTCTGATTACAAAAATTCAAAAAATTGCAACCTCAGGCATAAATGGGTTAGTGCTACTTGAAATCCAAATTCATGAAGTTATTCATAAAGAATCCTAGAAATCCTGAGTCAGTACTCTGGTACAGTCTGAGAGTTATCTAAGTAGTGGTGCTCTAAACTCCAAGGTTTTGACCCAAGAACCTTCTTCTTGAACTATCAATAGTTAAAAATATGTGGTGCAGTCCCTCTGAGAGTGTTCCTTTTGTAGAAGATGTAATTTTTAGCTGACAGCTTATAGCTGAGCTTTCAAGCTAATATAAGAAAAAAATCAGAAACCAACTGCTAATGATGTTTTAATAATTCTGATTAATTTACTACATTAATCAGCAATATCAAATGAAGAAATGTAAAAAGACATTTCAGGATATGTTTTATGAGGATTTGATCAATATTTATCACGAGTGCAAGAACAAACTAAGAGAGCAAGATAATATCTAGTAGTTTTGATTTGCATTTTCCTGATGACTAGTGATGTTGCTCTTTTATATATATATATAATATATATATTATATATATATAATATATATATATATCTGTTGGTCGTTTGTATGTCTTCTTTAGAGAACTGTCTATTCATATCTTTTGCCATTTTTAGACAGATTTTTTTTGAGATGAAATTTTTTGAGTTACTTCTATATTCTGGTTTTTAACACCTTGTCAGTTCCACAGTTTGCAAATACATTCTCCCATTCTGTGGGCTTGTCTCTTCACATTATTGATTGTTCCTTTCGCTGTGCAGACACTTTTTGGTTTGATATAATCCCACTTGTCTATTTTTGCTTTTGTTGTCTGTGCTTTTAAGGTCTTAATCAAAAAATCTTTGACCAGTTCAATTTCATGAAGTGTTTCCCCTATTTCTCAAAAAATTAAAAATAAAACTACCATATGACACAGCAATCCTATTACTGTGTAAATACTCAAAGAAATAATATCAGTATGTTAAACAGCTATCTGTGCACCCATGTTTATTGCAGTATCCACAAGAGCCAAGGTATATAATCAACCTGAAAGCCCATCCAATAATGAATGCATAAAGAAAATGTTACACACACACACACACACACACACACACACACACACACACACACCCTGAGAGAGAGAGGAATGCTATTCAACCATACAACACAATGAAATTCTGTCATTTGCAGCAACATAGATGAACCTGGAGGACCTTATGTTAAGAAAAATAAGTCAGGTGCAGGAAAACAAATAACGCATCATCTCAATCTTATGTGAAAATTTTTAAAAGTTGATTTCATAGAAGTAGAGCATAGATTAGTGGTTGCTAGAGGCTAGGGTGGAGAGGCAGGAAGGTGCTCTGGGAGACCTTGGTCAATGAGTACAAACTTACAATTATACAAAAAGAATAAGTTTTGATGTTCTATTACCACTGTGGGTTGACTACAGTAAATAATAATGTATTGTATATTGCAAGATAGCTAGAAGAGAGAATTTTGAATGTGGTCACCACAAAGAAATTATAAATGTTTAAAGTGACCGGTATGGTATTTACCCTCATTTGATAATTATACTATATATACATGCATTAAAACATCACATTGTTCCCTAAAAATATATACAATTATTATGTGTCTATTATAAATACAATTTTTAAAAGAGAGCAAGGGCATTGATACCCCTTGTGAAATGTTCAATCCTTCCTGTAACAAATTTATATAATAATATTTTACTTGTATTAACTAACCTAGAGAAAGCTGAGATTCGTTTTTGCTTTTACAACTGTTCCCATACAGCTTTAATTATTTCTTGAGCTTAGGCATAAATACAAAACATACCAATGAAATTTAACTGGTCAGGTGCGGTGGCTCACGCCTGTAATCCCAGCACTTTGGAAGTCCAAGGCGGGGGGCGGATCATGAGGTCAAGAGATCAAGACCATCCTGGCCAACATGGTGAAACCCCATCTCTACTAAAAACACAAAAAATCAGCTGGGTGTGGTGGCCTGTGCCTGTAGTCCCAGCTACACGGGAAGCTGAGGCAAGGGATCACTTGAACCCTGGAGGTGGAGGTTGCAGTGAGCCGAGATCGTGCCACTGCACTACAGACTGGCAACAGAGCAAGACTCCATCAAAAAAAAAAAAAAGTAGATGTTTTCAGTTTAAGATTTAGTAAAATTTAACCACTTAATTTGTGTTTTTGATTACTTTCCTTTTTTAATATAAAAAGTAAGAGACTAGAAAAATGGTCAATAATTACAGACACTTTTGGGGAAGTTTAATTATGAATGAATATAGACAAATAATATGAAGCTAGGGGGATGTACTGTTCAAATTTATTTTTCCTTTGTTTTCATTTAAAAATAGAAGATGTTACAACATAAGTTTGTTAAGAAAATTACTGCACAGTGTATTATTCGGCTAGAGCTGCTGCCCACAGCAGTAAGAACAAAATAAGGTGATAAAGAGGGAAAAAGGAACATTGGAAGGGGCGAAAATTTGAGTATGTGGAGGAGAAAAGTTTCAGTGTACAAGGTGGATTGGCTTCCACGGTGGGAATAATTCATTTTCATTAGAGGAGAAAAGGAAAAATTTATGAGGCCAAGTCATACAGAGTTTGTGTCAGAAAAACATTAAGTTCTCTTTGGATGATGGTAATTTCTCAGCAAATCATAAAATGTGATCATTTGAGGGAATTGAGGAGAATGAAAGAGATGTTGGAGAAGGGAGTTGGAGAAAGGCAAAAGGGTGAGATAATTTCTTAGACAATAGGAGAGTTTTTAATTAAATTGACTAAGGAATACAAGTGGATTTCCTGAGGGCTGAGAGCTGAAGGCCTACTTAATATTTGTGGTCATAAATTTAGAGTGAGACCGTTTTGATTCAGCACATAGGGTACAGAAAAAGAGAATAATTGAATTCAAAGAGAATTGAGTATTTTCCAGATAAATGTGATAGACTGAGAGAAAGAGAAAGGTAAATCAGTAGAAGATATGTTTAAGCAAATGAAGTGAGTGACACAGATAGGTCAGATAACTGTTTAGAAGGTAGAGTAAGCAGTATATTAGAATAAGCAAGAGGAAAATATAAGAAGTAGTGATCAGATTATGGTTTTACATTTATTTCCATTTTCTGCTTCAGAGAGTTTCCAAATCATCTTTTTATCCCCTTCATAGAGGAAGTAGATAAATCTTTACTTAAAAGTACTTAATCCAATTTTTAAGACTAAATGTACAGTATTTAAGTCAAAAAGTTGGTGTAATCAAGAACTTGAAAACAAATGACATATTCACTGAAGAAAGGTTGAGGAGAAGAAAGAGAAGGGGTGTCAAAAACAGAGAGAAAAAGAAGAAATAATGATAATACAAAGCTGAATTTGGTGAATAATAAAATAGAAATTAATAAACCAAATTCAATTGAGAATATTATAAAAACCAATGATTAATAAAGGATCAAATTGATTAATTATAATAAAATAGTTTCAATAGTATTAATAAATCAAAAATGATTTTTACTGTAACTAATTTATCATAGAAATGCTATCCTAACAGATGCTAAGTGGTAATTTTATAAACATGACATCTTTAGAGATTTAAAAAATATTTACCTAGTAACAGTGATACTAGTAATAATAGGTATAAGAAAATGAGGGGGAATGCTAGTTACAATTGTAAGTTTAGATCTACATCTAGATCAATCTAATTATGCATACAATCTAGGAACACCCTAAACAGAAATCATATTACAGTATATGGCGTGTGGCATTATAACACTGAAAACTGTCACCTCCAGATAGCTGGTTGTTTATATGATGCTTCTGAGGCCAAAATGGGTTACAGGATGACTGTTTTTAAAAATGTGGTCATCACTCAGTCACTATTCAGTATTCAGCATCATACTGAAGTAAGAGACTGGCATGACTTGTTCTCTAGTCACAACTCTGCTGAACAAAACAGAAGCTAATCCAAACAGCATAAAGTGAAACTGGCAAGAACCAGCAAATGGCAAAGAAAGCAATGTGTAGCTGCTGTCATTGCTCATTAGCGTAAGACACTCCCACGTGGTAAATAGACAATATGCAGAATGAGAGAAAACTTTTGTAAACTATGGATGTGACAGAGGTCAAATATTCAGCATCTACAAGGAAATAAAGCAAATTTACAAGAAAAAAGCAAACAACCCCATTAAAAATTGGGAAAAGGTCATGAACATACAATTCAAAGGAAGACATACATGCAGCTA
Organism: Pan paniscus; assembly: GCF_029289425.2. Taxonomy (NCBI): domain Eukaryota; kingdom Metazoa; phylum Chordata; class Mammalia; order Primates; family Hominidae; genus Pan; species Pan paniscus. Next base: position 43,460,597 of record NC_073264.2, on the reverse strand, counting down.
ACAAGCATATGAAGAAAATCTCAAACTGATCATTAGAGAAATTGCAAATTAAAACTACAGTGAGATACAATCTCACTCCAGTGAGAATGGCTATTATTAAATAGTAAAAAAATGACAGGTGCTAGTGAGGCTGCAAAGAAATAGGAAGGCTTATACACTGTTGATGGGAGTGTAAATTAGTGTAACCATTTTATGTGGAAAGCAGTGTGGCAATTCCTCAAAGACTTAAAAACAGAAATAACATTCAACCCAACAATCCAATTACTGTATATATGTATCCAAAGGAATATAAATTATTCTGTCATAAAGATACATGCACATGTATGTTCGTTGTAGCACTATTCACAAGAGCAAAGAAATAGAATCAGCCTAAATGCCCATCAGTGGTAGACTGAATAAAGAAAATGTGGTACATACTCACCCAGGAATATTATGCAGCCATAAAAAAGAACAAGATCATGTCCTTTGCAGGAACATGGATGGAACTGAAGGCTTATTACCCTTAGCAAATTTACACAGGAACAGAAAATATAATACTGCATGTTCTCACTTATAACTGGGAGCTAAATGATGACAACACATGAAAATGTAGAGGGGAATAACATACACTGGGGCCTATTGGAGGGTGGAGGGTGGGAGGGAGAGGATCAGGAAAAGTAACTAATGGGTACTAGGCTTAATACCTGAGTTATGAAATAATCTGCACAATAAACCCCTGTGACACTGGTTTACCTGTGTAACAAACATGCACGTGTACCCTGAAGTTAAAACAGAAGTTAAAAATGAAAAAATAAAGTGGGTTTATGTGAGTATTAATATAGTTGCCAAGAGCCCATACGTTGCTGACTCTGGGCATGCTGCCTATGAGTCAGTCCTGCTTTGCAAGGAGAAATATCACTCAATAAAAGATTGCTGTGTAACTCCACTGGCTTACCCTTGAATTCTTTTCCAAGAGAAGCCAAGAGCTCTTCTTTGTAAGCCCCAGAATTGGGGCTTACATTTTCTGTATTATCTGACAACCAATGAATAAATGAAGGTAACTTAGAGGCACTGACCTACACAGCAGTGAGACAGCAGAGACAGCAGTGATCAACAGTGAGACAGCAAGACAGTGGTGGTCAGTAGAGAGAGAGGAAGATGGCAGAGATGATGGTGATTGGTGGTTGGCTGGGAGGCAATGACAAGAAACTGAGAGATGGCAAAATGGCTACTGGTGAGGTGGCGAGAAGGGGCAACTGGAGAGGTGGTGTGATAGTGATCAGTGAGATGGCAACAGGCAACAGTCAGAGAGAGGCAGTGAGACTGAAATTAGCACCACAGAGTGCTAACACCAGCCAAAGGCATTTTTAAAAGACATCATCTTTCCCAATGTGCAGTGGAGCTGAGCAGACAGGCAAGTGGCCGTAGTGCCACTGCAGCCTCATATGGGATCCCCCACTTTGACTATCAGGCCAGAAGGTCACAGATTCCCTCACTGGCCCCCTTGCATGGCTGCCGAGCCCCCCAGGCTGAGAGAACCTGGGAAGACCTTCATCGGGGCCCTACATAGAAGAACAGTCAGTGCCATTTTGGCTCCCCTGGATGGGCGAGTGTCCTCTCTGCCCTCTCCTTCAAATACTGGGTGAATCAGGGAAAAAAGCCTCCAGCTAGGTGGTCAGTTTAAAGTTCCCTGTAATCTGAATACCTTGAATCACATCCTTGTCACACCTTCCCCAGTCCTTTTCCTCTGACACCATTTATTACTCTGTCAGCCTTTAAATCTTCAGTTCTAAAATATATGTTTTATTTGCAAGGTTTGTTGTTGTTGTTGTTTTGGCTGTCTGTTAACTGTATTTGGGCAATTTCTTAAAGCAGGACACTTGGTTGTGAGAGGTCCCCCATTGTGTTGACTCAGAGTTGCTTGAGTCATGTTGTTGTGTGGCCCCAAGCAAGCCTTTCAAGTTCATTGCTGGTCACTTCATAGATGCTCTGAGTTTTCAGTATTTGGTGTGGGGACCTTAGTTGGCTGATTCTTGGGTACTCTTGGGCATTTGGTATTGCTGGCTGCCCCCTGGATGCTCTGGAATTTTTGGTATTGGTGTTTTGTCTAGGACTGTGAGTTGAAATGCTACCCTAGTGGAATCTTGGTCTTGCCTTTTCTTGTTTTCTGCCCTAAAGTTATCATTTTTCATAATGGCATTTTATTTTCTTATTGTCACTGGATTTATACTTCCTTCTAAACTTTGCTTAATAAAAATACTCATTTTATCATATTTCATTCACTGGGAAATGCTTATAATCCACTTTTGTAATACCGTGCTACCTATACTTACACCTCCTCTTCAGGAAGTGGGAATCTAGAAGGAAAAAAAAATAGCAAGAATCCAGTTGCTTTTGCTCTTGCTAGACTTAAGAAAATTGTATTTTCCTGTACTATCTGGAGAGCAATGAAAGGATAAAGATGGCAAGTGAGAAGCACTGACATTCACAGCAATGAGACAGCAGAAATAGCAGTGAGCAGCAGTAAGACAGCGAGACGGTGGTGATCAGCAGAGAGGCAGGAAGATGTGCCCAGTAAAAATCCTGATGGATGTGGGGACAATGAAAAGCATCCCAGAGGATTGTCTTCTGGGGCGGTTTTTAGGCTACCGGAACAAATTCAAATTCAGCTTAAAGAAAAAGAAACTCATTTTCTCTTGAAACATTGCTTACATCTATTACACATTAGAAAACCAAGAGATTTGTACTAAACATGTTCCTATACATTATAATGCTATTTTAAAGTAGAACTTATTCTGTATAAAGGAAGGAAAATGAGAGAAAGTCCCTATGTACAGGATTTTATGACCCTTTATTGGCTCATGTTACTTCCAGGCACCAGGAAGCCACACCTAAGGGATCACTTCCTAGCTGCTCCCCATGGAAGGCCTATACCTTCCCCAGTCTCCTCAGTCCCACAGATCTGAAGACAGCCCTGCCAGTTTTCTAATGCAAGATTCCACCCCAATGTCATCAGGCATCCTTCCCTCTTATACAACTAGCCTCAGCCTATACCTTCACTGACCAAGAAAGTAAGTCCAGCCAGTACCACCAGGATTGGGGCCCCATAGCCCCTAAAGTCAAACCTGTGTCTATTGCAGGAGATAGCTGATGGGAATGAGGGAACACTTAGAGTACTTGTGCCATTTTCTAGATCTGATTTGCTTTGTAAAAGGAAAAATTTAGCCAGCTTTCAGCGGATCCAGAAAAGTTTACAGAGGAGTTTTTGTTAAATTGACAATGTTCTTGATTTAACTTGTCATGACTTACAATTATTGCTTCTGCTTGCTGTGCTGTTGGAAAAAAAGCAGAAGAGAAAGTGTGTGGTTAAGCCAGTCAATTATGCCAAGGCTACAAAAATAACTCAGGGAAAAGACAAAAATCCCACTCTGTTTCAAGGTCATTTGGTTGAGGAACTTAGGAAATATGCTAATGCAGATGCAGACACTCCAGGAGAGTATATATTTTATTACTCAATCTTCCCCTGACATTAGGAAGAAGCTACGAAAAGCGGCCATGGGACCTCAAACCCCTACGAGGCAACACTTAAACGTGGCCTTTAAAATTTACAACAATAGAAACAGGGCAAAGAGGTTAAAAAAAAAAAAGGCTCAAAAGTACAAATGTTAACAATTACTTTAAGCCCCTTGCGACCTGAGAGTTACCCATCCCAAGAAAGTATCATGAAATCAACATCTGGGATGCCCAGACAAGAGCCTATGACTTGCTCAACCCTGGACAAAACCAGTCAGCTTACTGTAAGCAAGAGGGCCATTGGCAATGAGAATTTCCTAACCATCCCCAGTGAGAGGGGAAAAAAAAGCTGTCAATACTAGAGCTAACCTTCCTTCTTCCACTGGCCCCAGTGAGCTATCTTAAGTAAGTTTGCTGAGGATCTCAAGCCCTTGACCTGTCAGACAGCTTTCCTCAGTGGCAGACAGGCAGCTGCCTGAACATTTTTCTTTGGTGTCTCCACTGCTAGGTGAGCTTTCTGGCAGCTCTGTGACTCCTGAGTTCTTCTCTTGAACAACTCCATTCACCCCTCCCTTCCTTATTTGATGGTGTGGAATCCACTCCCCTGCCTCTCCCTGTCTTCCATACCTCTTGGGACAAACAAAATTTGGCCATGTAGACAGGTCCCAATTTTGTAAATAACTTGAATCCAGTGTCTTGTATAAGTCACTTTGTGTGTTGTCTGTTGTGTCTAGCAAGCTATCAGATTGGCTTATAAATAAAAGAGTTCTCATAAATTAAACAAATAACACTAGTCTAAACTTGTTAGTTTAAAAAATGTTGTGTTTTTAAATTTTAACTTTAATATTTTCACCTTGGTAAACGACTGGTGCTTATAGGCTTTAGAATGGCTAAAGTGGCTTTAAAATGCAAGCTTTTTATAGTAAATAATCTTAAAATTGTGGTATGGGTTCTCATCTATAGAATGCCAATGTCTGGTGGGCAGTTAAGAATTTCTTACTCCTACCTTTATATAAAATGTGCCAAAGAAGATGTATGCTTTATTGGGAAATAATTGTTTTTGTCTAACTTGGAAGTTATTAAAAGAGAGATTCAAAATATAAAGAAATTAGTGAGTAGAAAAGAGAGATGTGAAGAAAGTTATAGACAGAAGTTTTTTTTGCAAAAAATTATATAAAGAGTAATTTTGCATGAAAAAGGGTCTTGTATAGTAAATTCTTGTCCTAGAATAAAATAACTGTTTTTTAAAACATATAACACAAGGCAGAAAGTCCAAGCATTGTATAGATGGTTTGTATATGTTGTGAAGTAAATTTGTAAAAGGGAATTTATGAAAGAAGTTTTGTGTATGATTAAGCTTGCTATGATTGAAAGAAAATTGCTCCTGGTAGACTTTCTAGAAAATGGTTTACATATTAGGTTTACATTACAGGTTTTCTTAAGTTATTGATTTGGTAAATTATAGGAAATTTTGCTTTTAATGCTATAATCAGTTTCTTTTAAAACTTCTCGGATATATGTCTCAGAATTCAACTGTTGTTGTGTCTTGCTGCTTTCAGCTCTTTTTGCCTTTAAGAAGGTCTGGAATGATGGCTCTCTCTTGTGGCTTTTTCATCAGCACCTGTGAGTTTTTCTCCTCTGATGCTGAGAGTTATGGCATGATTCTAAAATGCTTTGTCTTAGAGGTCTATAGGAACAGCACTTTCCCCCAATATAGATGGTTTCTAGGTTCTTAGTTTTTATTAATGTGTAACCTTATTTTTATTTTATAGTTTCTGACTTTCATATTGCTCAAAAGGTTTTAAGGGCTAATGAATTCCTTTCCACCTCCATTTCCATCTGGCCCAGAGTGCTTAATTGGCCATAAGTCTTTTGACTCTAAGTCCCTTGGCCAAAAGAAATCCCCAAAAAACCTTAAAAACTAACTTAGGTCATGACAGGAAACAGGGCATCAGACACACTTCACTATGCTCCCCTTTGAAATTTAGGCCAAGTTCAAAATGCTCTTTCAAAAATTACATAAACAAAGTATTGTCCTTTCCCACAAGTGGAAAAATAGCTCCCCTCTTCAATTAAAATATTTAGTATTACTTAAACTTAAGAAAAAAATAAAAGATCCCTGAAGGAACAATTACCACCAAAATAAAAGGGCCCTTATTAGATATTGTTAAGTATTCCCACTGCTGTTAAACTTCAGGAAATCACTAGTTGGGTACATCTGTCCAGAATCAAACTTGTTTCTTATGAGTCCCCGCAGGCAAAAAAGGAGGACACCACAACCTACATTTATAAACCTAGAAAACTTAAGGCTGTTGTTTTGCAAATGAATACATAAATAACAAGATATTTTGGGTGGGCATAGAAGCATTAATTTATCTCTTCCTTCTAATTGTAATTTTCTTGCTTAACCTCCTAGTGAAGTGTATATTTTCTGGTTCCATATAAAGATGATACTGGCACAAGGCTTCCATTCCATTCCCTCTTCTGATCTAGAAAATGAAAACATCCTGTGATTGGGCCCCTTAGATCAGCTATTTGGAGATTTTTACTCTTCCAATGCTAGGCAGGGCCTATACTCATAAAATCAACAAGAAGGAGTTACAGAAGATGGACCTCTACCCTTCTGCAGCTCCCTTAAGATTAGAGAGGAGTATCTAATCTCTGAGAGGGAAATGACATAGACTAGCAGGACTTGTTTTCTGGTCACAACCCTGCTGATTAAAACAGAATCTGGTCCAGACGTGATAAAGAAACCAGCAGGAACCAGCAGATGGGGAAGAAAGCAATCTTTAGTTGCCCTCATTGCTCATTCACATAAGATACTCCCACCAGTGTCATGACAGTTTACAAATGCCATGACAATGACCCAGAAGTTGTATGTGTACAAAACACCCAGAAGTTACCAACCCTTTTCAAAGCAATGACCCAGAAGTTACTGCTCCTTTCTTAAAACATTCTAAATAACACACCCTGAAATTTGTATATAATTGAAATGGGTTAACTTGAGTATTAATATGTAGAACAAGATAAGGATGTGTATAACAAAATGTTAGATGAAAATAGAATATGTAAGAAATTAAGTTAAAGATTATTTTATTTTTAATTTTTTATTTTTTAAAAATAATTGTGTTTACCCACTTATATATTTTCCTCTATTTTGTAAATTTTCTACAGTTCCACTTATTTCTTTGTGTAATTGGAATAAGAAAAGTTGAAAGACTTGACTCAGAAATTATGTCTCTGGTAAGTAAAATTTATTTGCAATAAAAATTTATTTTAAGAATTATTACAGTATATGATAGATACTCTAAGTTATTTATAAATGTGTATTATTCAGACATGATTTGTGTTTGTGTTTTTTTTTATTTTTGTTGGGAACATCCAATATTCTCCCTTCTAGCTATTTGAAAATATATAATATTTTATTGTTAACTATAGTCCTCCTGCAGGGCTATAAAACACTCAAACATATTCCTCTTAAGTAGCTGTAATTTTGTGTCCTTTAACAAATCTTTCTCTATCCCCACCCTTCCTCCATATCTTTGCAGGCCTCTAGAAACCACTGTTCTACTTTTAACTTTTATGAGATAGACTTTCTTTTAGCTTTCAACTTTAACTTTTTGTTCATGGATTACTTCACTTGATATAATGCCCTCCAGTTCCATTCATGTCACTATAAATGGCAGAATTTCATTCTTTTTTAGGCTGAATGGTATTTCATTGTGTATAGATAGTACATTTTCCTTATCCTTTTATCTGTTGTTGGGCAGTTGAGTTGATTCTATATCTTGGTTATTGAAAATAATGCTGCAATAAACATGGGGTGCAGATATCTCTTCTGTACACTGATTTCCTTTTCTTTGGTTAAATGCACAGTAGTGGGATTACTAGATCATATGGTTGTTGTGTTTATAGTTTGAGGAGCCTCCATACTGTCCTCCATAGTGGCTGTACTGGTTTACTTACTGTACTGGTTTCTTTACATTCTTGTCATTATTTGTTATTTTTGTATTTTTGATAACAACCATACTAACTGGGGTAAGATGCCATCTTAAAATTCAAATGAAACCATGGCAAAACTAAAGGAACCAACAGAACCCTAAGCAAAAAGAACAAAGCAGGAGGCATCACAGTACTAGAATCCAAAATACACTATAAACCTATAGTAAGCAAAACAACACAGTGCTGACATAAGCATATACATATATAGGCCAATAGAATAGAATAGAGAACCCAGAAATTAATCTACATATTTGCAGTCAGCTGATTTTTCACCGAGGTGCCAAGAATACTTATTGGAGAAATTTTCTCAGTACTTTTCATAAATAGTGCTGAGAAAACTGGATTTCCAAATACAGAAGAATGAAATTAGACCCTCCTACTCTCACCAGATACAATAATCACCTCAAAATGAGTTAAAGACCTAAATGTCAGATCTGAAACTATAAAACTACTAGAAGAAAACAGAAAAAATTCTTCAGGACATTGGCCTGGGAAAAGATAATATGAATAAGACCTCAAAAGCATAGGCATGAAAGCAAAAATAGGCAAATAGGATTATGTCAAACTAAAGAGCTTCTTCTGCACAGCAAAGGAACAAACCAATAAACTGAGGAAACAACCTACCAAATGGGAAGAAACATTTGCAAACTATTCATCCACCAGGGGATTAATATATAGAATATTAAAGGAACTCAAACATCTCAGCAGTGAAAATACAAACAGTGCTATTTTTGAATGAGCAAACTAAGCAGACATTTCTGAAAAAACCTTTCATATCACTAATCATCAGGTAAATGCAAATCAAGGTGACAAGGATATATCATCTCAAGATACATTTTTACCAGAAGGGATAATGAACTTCATGGTAAGTTAGTCTGTGAAATCTATATTCCACTTAGCAGTCTTGGAAAAAAATCAAAAATAAAATAAGTGCATTTTTATTTATTAAATTGGCAAAGATTATTGGAAACAAGTATTTTTAAATTTAGAACATATAGAAATAAGAATTTTCAAACCTTCTTAAAAAGAAGTTACACCAGTACATTTTTAAGAACAGTCTCATACTATGACTTTTTTTCCTAGTTTTCTTTACTAATCCTAAGTAAATAATAAAAGACGTAAGTTACTGAAATGTTCACAAATATCTTAAATGCAGTTTTATAGGAGTGACGTCAACTCCAAGAATAAAAAGCCAACATTAAGGAAATGGTCAAGTAAATAATATTACATGTAAAAAAGTCAGGTTTTAGTGTATTATTTTTAACGGTGTGCTTTATATGTGTAATTCAGTTTACAGGTATATGTGGTTTAATCCATTAACAAGACTGAGATATAAAACTGCATATTTGTTTTTTCCCTATTGATCAAATAATATTTTCTTCTAAAACAATAAAAATGTCAATTCTGATTTCTTAAACTTTGCACACATACATTACAGATTTCTCCTTTTTGTGTGTACACAAGTTACAAGCATGCATTCACTTGATTTTCCTGAGTGCCATCAGATTTTACTTTGGCTGCCTAATAGCTCACATAGAATAGCAAAAATGTCAGGCAATGGATTATAAATTTCCTGGGCTCCAGGCATAGGTGGTCACAAACATGTAAATGCCGTGTTGATATAATCGGTAATTGTCTTACTAATGCTTTTAGAGAAACAAGTGCAATCATGCTGACAGCCTGTAGTGCTGATGGAGAATTACAGAATCAATTTTCTTGTCTGAGAGACTACTCTTCCCAGTTCCTTTGCACACTCCAGGAACTTACACTCTCAGCAGGAATGCCATTATCTGTCTGGAAATGTTTCAGTTTTTATAATTCTATTTTTGGTACATTCATTCAAGGCTGAATGAAAGCTTTGCTCTTTTTCTCTTTGCTTTTGAAAGGCGAATCCCTCCCTCACCTCACATCAGAAATGACATTTCTTTCTAAAAGGCAGCTCCAGATGACACAATATAGCTGTTTTGAAGCAAAGCTCAGCTCATTGGTCTAGCTTTCTATCATTGAGTATGTATGCCCCAGCCAAGTGAAACCTACTGGAGATTGTGGATTGCCAATAGTTTTGAGCCTGTGTTCCCTCAGTCTCGCACCTGAATTGCTTCAGTTTTCTGGCTCCCCAATCTAGTGCTAATCTTACATATTTTAGCAGCCTTTTACTGAAACACTAATACAGCACAAGGCTTGGCAAAACTCAAGATGAATGGAAACACAGATTTCAACTAAATTTACTAAAAGCAAATATCATAATAACAATGGACACTTGGGATAAATTTTTATATTTAGTTGAATTTTTAATCTTTAAGTACCAATTCTAACATGAAAATAAGAAAATATAAGAATTCAAGCAAAGGAGAAGTACAGTAATTTGGGGAAAATAAAACTATTTAAAAATTTTAACTTGACACACATTTATAACTTTAACACACATTTATAGCTGCAAATTATTTTATATCCTGTTTTTCAACTTTTGAATGTTTTGCCTTATGGAAATAACAATATTCCTCAATTTCTTTTTCTTTAAAATTAGTGAATATATATATACATATTCTGCCTCAGAAATGTTATGCATAAATAAATGAACCTTCCTGGCATGTTATATGCACACAACAAAGACAGAAGTACTGAGCTGTTGTGCACAATATTGTCATTATTAAAAGTATTGCACAAAATCATGTTGCTATTTTACCTGTTATTTTAAACAGTTATTAATTACAATTTAAACTTTTAATGACTCAAGATCAACACTGTGAGCACCGCATTTCCATATTGTAAAATGTTTGATGTTCTCAATAATCCTCTGATGGCTACTTGCCTTTATGCTTAGTTTTGCTTTTCAAAGTTTTCCTCCACTGTCCTTCCTATTCCACTCGTGGCTAACACGTTTACTGCTGTCAAACTGCTTTCTATGGCATTTCTTCTCCTGCTTCTGTTATATTGTGGTTCTATCAGAAAAAATTGTACTGACAGCTGTTAAAATAATGTACAGAGAAAATAAAGTGTTTTCAAGTGACTGCACTAAGCCCTCTACTTTTAAGCACATATATTGAGACTTTAGTGTATACAGGTTCTGTGTCATCTGTTTTGGGGTCTCAAGACCATTTTTTGCCCTTGCATGTCCTACTCATTTTACGAATTAGTAATGTTTTTCTTTGTTTTGAGACAGGATGTCACTCCGTCTCCCAAGTTGAAGTGCAGTGGCACAATCAGGAATGGCTCACTGAAGTCTATTTCTCCCTTGGTTCACACGATCCTCCCACTTTAGCTTCCCAAGTACCTGGAACTACTGGTGCACACCCCTATGCCCAGATAATTTTTATTTTATTTTGTTAATTAATTAATTTAGAGACAGAGTCTTGCTCTGTTCCCCAGGTTAGAGTGCAGTGGCAAGATTCTGGCTCAGTGCAACCACTGCCTCCTGGGTTTAAACGATTTTCCTGCCTCAGCCTCCCTAGTAGCTGGGATTACAGGCATATGCCACCACCTCTGGCTCATTTTTCTATTTTTGTCGAGACATGGTTTTACCACATTGCCCAGGCTGGTTTTGAACTCCTGGGCTCAAGCAATCAGACCTTCTCAACCCCAAAAGCGCTGTGATTACAGGCATGAACCACTCCAGCCAGCCGGGATAGCTAATGTTAACATTATACTTATCATACTATTAAACTTGAGGAAATATTGCAATTGATCAGATGAAAAGAAAAAGTAACACAATATTGAAGGGTCATATATTTACGGTTATAGCTACTTTTAAAGAGTATTTTTAAAAAAACAAGCAAAAGCTTTATTTTTGTTTCTGAGATTAACTCAATTATTTAAAACAGTGATCCCCAATGTTTTTGGCGTTAGGGACTGGTTTCATAGAAGACAATTTTTCCAAGGTATGTGGCTAGAAAGTGTGGGGGCAAAATGGTTTCTGGATGAAACTGCTCCACCTCAGATAAAGCATTAGCGTCTCATAAGGAAGGCACAGCCTACATCTCTTGGATGAGCATTTCACCATAGTGTTCATACACCTATGAGAATTTAATGCCACTGCTGATCTCATAGGAAGCAGAGCCTAGGCAGTAATGCTCCCTTGCCAGTTCAACTCCTGCTGTACAGTTGGATTCTTAACAGGCCATGGATGGCTACTGGTCTTCTGCCCGGGGTTGGTGATCCCTGATTTAAACCATGACAAAATGTATTATTATACACGATAAAATATACTATTATCTGGAATTTTAAGAGTCCTCTATTTTCATTTCTTCAGTTTAAGATGAGTGGACCATTTTAATTATAAATCCTTACTCAAATTAGCTACACAATAGAGCCAAAACTCTTGATTTCATAGTTTATTTTAAGCTAAAATCATGACCTAAGGTACTTTGTTTTTATATTTTATATTTTATTTGCCCAATTTATCTAGACTATATTTCACTATTAAATCTCATTTGTGTTGAAATGTTTGTTTTGAGATAATTGTAGATTCACATGGTGTTATAAGAAATAATACAATAATGACAGAGAGATCTTGTATATCTTTCACTCAGTTTCCTCCAATGGTAACATGTTGGGAATAGTCCCCCAAATCTGGCCATAAACTGACCCCAAAACTGGTCATAAACAAAATCTCTGCAGCACTGTGACATGTTTGTGATGGCCAGGACACCCATGCTAGAAGCTTGTGGGTTTCCTGGAATGACAGCAAGGAACACCTGGCCCACCCAGGGTGGAAAACAGCTTAAAGGTGTTCTTAAACCACAAACAATAGCATGAGCAATCCGTGCCTTAAGGACATACTCCTGCTGCAGATAACCAGCCAGAGCCCATCCCTTTATTTTGGCCCATCCCTTTATTTCCCGAAAGAAATGCTTTTAGTTAATCTATAATCTATAGAAACAATGCTTATCACTGGCTTGCTGTCAATAAATATGTGGGTAAATCTCTGTTCAAGGCTCTCAGCTCTGAAGGCTGTGAGACCCCTGATTCCCACTGCACACTCTATATTTCTGTGTGTGTGTCTTTAATTCCAACTAGCACCGCTGGGTTAGGGTCTCCACAACCGAGCTGGTTTTGGCAAGTGGCGCCCAATGTGAAGGCTCGAACCTAGGTTGAAGGGTCGCCGGAATGACAGTTGGAGAGCAAGGAACTAAGCTGGAGGGCACCTGAGTACTCCTAAGCAATCCCCGTGGTGATTAAGAAGGGGTGCTCGGAAGCATCACGGTAACAATGGGATAAGTGTGGGCTCTGGTTCATTCCACCTTTTCACACTGATGATGAGGAGAAAGGAAAGTATAATGAAGTAACAGAAGAAGTAACAGAGCAGGTTTGTTTGCCAGTTAAAGCTAAAGCAGCAAAGGAGGAAGAAGTTCATCCCTACCCTCCTGCATCCCCTCATTATTTTGAAGAAAAAGAGTGGCCTGACCCTCCAGATCTTTCTTTTCCAGAGGACACTGGGTGAAAAGTAGTTGCCCCAGTGACTATTCAAGCAGCACCTCAAGTGACTGCTCTCACTTCTATTCAGGCAGGAATTCAGCAAGCTAGAAGAGAGGGTGATTTAGAGGCTTGGCAGTTCCCTGTTAAAATACATCCCCCAGGTCAACAGGGAAATATTATAGCTACATTTGAGCCTTTTCCATTTAAATTACTCAAAGAATCTAAACAAGCTATTAATCAATATGGACCAGGTTCTCCTTTTGTAATACGGCTATTAAAGAATGTTTGTGTTTCCAGTTAGATGATTCCTACTGACTGCCATGCTCTTACTCGAGCTTGTTTAACTCCTGCTCAATTCTTACAATTTAAAACTTGGTGGGCAGATGAAGCTTCCATTCAGGCTGCTCACAATGCCCAAGCCCAACCTCAATATAACTGCAGACCAACTTTTGGGGGTTGGTGGCTGGGCTGGTTTAGATGCACAAGTGGTCATGCAGGATGATACCATAGAACAGCTTAGAGGAATGTGCATTAGAGCTTGGGAAAAAAATCACTTTGGGAGGAGAGCAATACCCTGCCTTTAGTGCTTAAAACAGGGACTGAAAGAACCGTATGCAGATTTTATAGCTCGGATACAGGAGTCTCTTAAAAAGGTGATGGCAGATTCAGCTCCTCAGGATATAATGTTATGGTTATTAGCTTTTGACAATGCAAATCCCAATTGCCAGGCTTCTCTGTGTCCTATTAGAGGGAAAGCATATTTAGTTGATTATATCAAGGTCTGTGACAGTATCGGAGGTAACCTGCATAAGGCCACTCTGCTAGCCCAGGCAATGGCAGGACTGAGAGTGGGTAAAGGAAATACTCCATTTCCTGGAGCTTGTTTTAACTGTGGGAAGCATGGTCATACTAAAAAGAATGTAGAAAAAATCAACGAGTCAGACTGCCAGATAAGGGAAAAAAGAAAACTGCTGAGCCTGAAATATGTCCAAAATGCAAAAAAGGAAAGCCCTGGGCCAATCAGTGTCATTCTAAATTTGATAACGATGGGAACCCGATTTCGGGAAACACCATGAGGGGCCCGTCCCATGCCCCATTCCAAACCGGGGCATTTCCAGCTCAGGCCATTCCCTCACCCCTGTACAATGTCTGTCCCCCGCCACAGTCGGTAGTGCTACAGTAGATTTATGCTGCACAAAAGCTGTGAGCCTTCTGCCTGGGGAACCCCTGCCAAAAGTTCCAAAAGGGGTCTGTGGACTCTTGCCAGCGGGAACGACAGGATTACTTCTAGGAGGGTCTACTTTAAATTTAAAAGGGGTACAAGTACAAACAGGAGTCACTGATTCAGATTACAACGGGGAAATTCAAATTGTTATACCTACTTCTGTTCCCTAGAAAGCAGAGCCAGGAAAGCATATAGCACAACTCCTGATTGTGCCGTATGTGGAAATGGGGAAAAGTGAAATTAAACGAACAGGAGGATTTGGAAGCACAAATAAACAAGGCAAAGCAGCTTACTGGGTGAATCAAATAACTGATAAACGTCCTACCTGTGAAATAACTATTCAGAGAAAGAAATTTAAAGGTTTGGTAGATACAGGAGCAGACATTTCAATCATTTCTCTACAGCACTGGCCATGTGTGTGGCCAATTCAACCTGCTCAATTTAACATAGTTGGAGCTTGTAAAGCCCCTAAAGTATATCAAAGTAGTTATATTTTGCATTGTGAAGGGCCCAATGGACAACCTGGTACTATTCAACCAATTATAACTTCTGTACCTACAAATTTATGGGGAAGAGATTTATTACAACAATGGGGAGCACAAGTTCTAATTCCAGAGCAATTATACAACCCTCAAAGTCAACATATGATACATGAAATGGGGTATGTCCCTGGTATGGGACTAGGAAAAAATTTGCAAGGTTTGAAGAATCACTTCAAGCAGAAAAACAAAGTTCCCGCCAAGGTTTAGGACGTCATTTTTGATGGCAGCCATTGTTAAGCCTCCAGAACCTATACCTTTCAAATGATTAACAGATAAGCCAATTTGGATAGAACAATGGCTGCTAAGTAAAGAGAAACTGGAGGCTTTAGAGGAATTCGTTACTGAACAATTAGAACACGGACACATAGCTCCAACATCTTCCCCTTGGAATTCTCCAGTTTTTGTAATTAAGAAAAAATCAGGTAAATGGAGAATGTTAACTGATTTAAGAGCCATTAATTCAGTTATACAACCTATGGGATCATTACAGCCAGGATTGCCTTCTCCTGCTATAATTCCAAAAAACTGGCCTTTAATAGTCATAGATTTAAAAGACTGTTTCTTTATTATCCCCTTAGCTGAGCAAGACTGTGAACAGTTTGCATTTACAATTCTTACAGTAAATGACCTACAGCCTGCTAAGCATTTTCACTGCAAAGTGTTGCCACGAGGCATGTTAAACAGTCCAACAATTTGCCAGACTTATGTAGGGCAAGCAATTGAACCTACTCATAAAAAATTTTCACAGTGTTACATTACACATTATATGGATGATATACTTTTTTTTTTGCCCCCACTCAAGAAATATTGCTCCAAAGTTATGATCACTTGCAAAACTTGATTTCTCACGCTGCTTGAATTATAGCTCCTGACAAAATTCAGACTACTACTCCTTACTCCTTCTTGAGGACCTTAGTAAATGACACTACCATTGTGCCACAGAAAGTAACCATACATAGGGATCAACTGAAAACATTAAATGACTTTCAAAAACTACTAGGGGACATTAATTGGATACGACCTGCTCTAGGCATTCCTGCCTATGCCATGAGTAATCTATTTTCTATCCTTAGAAGAGATCCTAGTCTCACTAGCCCTCGGCAATTAACAAAGGAGGCTGAGGAAGAGTTACAGCTAATCGAAAAGCAAGTCCATAAAGCTCAAATAAATAGAATAGATCCAGAGAAGAATCTAGATTTGCTAATTTTTCCAACTCAGCATTCACCTACTGGTGTTATTATCCAAGAGCAGGACTTAGTAGAATAGCTTTTTCTTCGACATACTAATTCATGGACTCTAACTCCTTATTTGGATAAAATTGAGAATATGATAAGAAATGGGAGAACTCAGATTGTTAAATTACATGGATATGATCCTGGAAAAATTATTGTCCCTCTCACTAAGGCACAAATACATCAAGCTTTTATAAATAGTCTTACTTGGCAAGCCCATTTAGCTGACTTTGTGGGTATTCTTGATAACGATTTTCCTAAAACAAAACTGTTTCAATTTTTGAAATTCACTGATTGGATTCTCCCTAAAATAACTAAATTTAAACCAACTGAAGGTGTTGAGAATGTTTTTACAAATGGGTCTAGTAATGGTAAAGCTTCTTATTCTGGCTCGAAAAGTAAAGTTTTTCAGATGCCCTATACTTCAGCTCAAAAAGCAGAGCTTGTAGCTATAATTGAGGTATTGACTGCAATTTTTTTTTTTTTTTGAGATGGAGTCTTGCTCTGTCGCCCAGGCTGGAGTGCAGTGGCACGATCTGGGCTCACTGCAAGCTCCACCTCCCGGGTTCATGCTTGACTGCTTTTGATATGTCTTTAATGCGATTTCTGATTCTTCAAATGTGGTTCATTCCACACAATTAATTGAAAATGCTCAGTTACAATTTCATACAGATGAACAACTGATGACTTTATTTACCCAATTGGAAACAGCAGTTAGGAACAGAACAAACCCTCTTTACATCACTTACTTTAGGGCTCATACACCTCTTCCAGGACCTTTAACTGAAGGGAATCAAATGGCTGATCACCTAGTTGCTAATGCAATATCTAATGCTAGACACTTTCACATTTTAACCCATGTTAATGCCTCTGGTCTCAAACACAGATACAGCATTACCTGCTAAGAAGCTAAGGTTATTATCCAGTGATGCCCAACTTGCCAAATGGTACATTCCTCGTTTTTTACAGGAGGAGTTAATCCTTGAGGATTGGAACCTAATTCTCTTTGGCAAATGGATGTCACACATGTTCCCTTGCTTGGGAGACTACCTTATGTACATGTATGTGTGGACACCTTTTCTCACTTCGTCTGGGCTACATGCCAGTCAGGAGAGTCTTCTGCCTGTGTTAAACATCACTTTTTGCAGTGTTTTGTGGTGATGGGCATTCCCGCTTCTATTAAAACAGATAATGTCCCAGGCTATACTAGCCAAGCTCTAGGTACATTTTTCTCTATATGGACTATAAAACACATTACTGGCATCCCATATAATTCTCAAGGGAAAGCCACAGTGGAAAGAATGAATCACTCCCTGAAACAGCAGTTGCAAAAGCAGAGGGAGAAAACCAGGGACTATGGGACACCACAGAAACAACTGAATCTAGCATTATTAACTTTAAATTTTTTGAGCCTGCCTAAAGGCCAGATGTTATCAGCAACTGAACAGCATGTACAGAACAGAAACCAGCTGCAAAGACAGAAGCAGAACAACTGGTTTGGTGGAAAGATCTGATAACAAAAAGTTGGGAAATAGGTAAAATAATAACTTGGGGTAGAGGTTATGCTTGTGTTTCTCCAGGACCGAATCAACAGCTGATTTGGATACCATCAAGACATCTGAAACCTTATCATGAGCCAGATGATGAAGAAGAGATTCTGGGAGGATCCCAAGGACCCCACAGTTGCAGTCATGTTGAGACTGATGCTAAGAAGAACCCCAACTGTCACGAGCAACACCCATCAAACACAGCCACCTACCTGGGGACAGATCAAGAAGCTGTCACAGATGGCGGAAGAAAATCTGAGAAAAGCAGGACAAACAGTCACAATGAGTAATTTAATGGTAGCTAGGATAGCGGTGATCACCACTGCTGCGAGTATTCCTTCAACAAGGGCCGACACAGAGAACAATTATACTTATTGGGCATATTTATCAATCTTGGCTGGCAATAATGCCTGGATGTAATCACTCTACGACACGGTTACACATGCTTTCTGACCTCAGTATTTATCGTAATAAATCTGCTTCTATAATTGAGGCATACTGCCCTCAAATACCTATTTGTAAACAGAATTGGACCTGGCCAGAAAAAATGAATGTACTTGTTTGGGAAGATTGCATTGCAGAACAGGCAGAGGTGCTGCGCAATGATTCCTATGGAATCATTATTGATTGGTCCCCTAAGGGGATGTTTAGCTTGAATTGCACCTCTCAATCTGTGTGCCACAGCCTCAATACGTTCAGCTGGTCTGAACAAAACAGTAAGATTGTAGAAATGGTAAGTAGTACAGCAAGAATTCCTATTACCTGGAAACATGGTGGTATAGTGGTACTCAACCTCAAATGATATGGCCCATTGTAGGAGCTAAACATAAGGATTTGTGGAAACTATTAAAGGTTCTTAATAATATCAAAATTTGGGAACAAATATTTAAAGCATCCCAGGCACACCTGACCTTAATGCCTGGAACTAGAGTGCTTGAAGGAGCTGCAGACAGATTAGCAGCTAGTAACCCATTAAAATGGATAAAAACACTTGGAAGCTCTGCGATTTCAATAATGATTGTGCTTTAATCTGTGTTGTTTGTCTTTGTATAGTCTGCAGATGCGGATCCTGAATCTTGCAAGAAGTAGCTCACCATGACAAAGCTGCCTTTGCTTTTATCACTTTGCAATACAAATAAGGGGGACATGCTGGGAATAGGCCCCCAAATCTGGCCATAAACTGGCCCCAAATCTGGCCATCAACAAAATCTGTGCAGCACTGTGACATGTTCGTGATGGCCATGACACCCACACTGGAATGTTGTGGGTTTACCGAAATGACAGCAAGGAAGACCTGGCCCACCCACGGCAGAAAATGGCTTAAAGGCATTCTTAAACCGCAAACAACAGCATGAGTGATTTGTACCTTAAGGACATGCTCCTGCTGCAGATAAGTAGTCAGATCCCATCCCTTTATTTGGGCCCATCCCTTTATTTGGGCCCATCCCTTTATTTCCCATAAGAAATGCTTTTAGTTAATCTATAATCTATAGAAACAATGTTTATCACTGGCTTGCTGTCAATAAATATGTGGGTGAATCTCTGTTTGAGGCTTTCAGCTCTGAAGGCTGTGAGACCCCTGATTTCCCACTCCACACTCTATATTTCTGCGTATGTGTCTTTAATTCCTCTAGTGCTGCTGGGTTAGGGTCTCCTCAACCGATCTGGTCTTGGCAGTAGCATGTTGTATAATATTAATACATGATCATAACCAGAACAATGACATTTACACAATCAACCTTATTAAGTCTTCCTCAGTTTAGCAATCAATTCTTTATGTGTACATATATGTGTGTATGTCACAACTGTTATCTTAAGAAACTCTGTTACTTTACAGGTAAAATTTTTAGCAGCACACACACATCACTTTTCATTTCTAAAGCAAACACTTCTAGGGTGATGATTAAACAGCTGAGATATGTAATATAGGTCTTACTTCCACAACTAACCTAAAATCATGGTGTTGAGATTACAAAGGGTTTGCTATTCCTGATCTATCAAGAGTTATTACCTAGGAGTTAGTAGAGCTTCATTTATGTAATTCTAGTCATTAAAACAAATAATTAGGAGAGACATTCTACTATAGAGTAATTAAAAATTTTGATAAGGACAGTCTGGTATATTTTTCTATTCCCAATTTTTGAGAGTAATGGCATTTTATTTTGTCAGATTGAGTAAAAAGATAAAGCATACACCTAACTATTTTGGAAGTTATAGAATATTTCCAAGTTTGGCTAGTTGCAATTCAGCAGCTAAAATTGAGATTAAAATAAATGGAAATCCTATTCAAACAGATACATGACAATCATTTAAAATATATGAGATGTGTTTGCTGAAAATTAATGTAGGGGATATTTTTAAATGGACTGCCTTAAGTCAATTCATTTTATTAATAGTTTTTAAATCTATGATGTTAAATTGATGACGTATTATCTTTATGGTGTACTAGGGAATTACATATTTTTATATAAGGAAAGCATCTAGAAGATATACAAAATTTACATTAATTTTTCCATAAAATTGAAAAAAAAAGCTCTAAACTCATTTTAAAGGACCACAAGCATGATACCAACATCCAAGAACATTCCAAAGACTAAAGTTGGCCAGATGTGGTGGGTCACACCTGTAATCCCAGAACTTTGGGAGGCTGAGGCGGGTGGATCATGAGGTCAGGAGTTCAAGACCAGCCTGACCAACATGGTGAAACCCCATCTCTCCTAAAAGTACAAAAATTACAGCATGCCTGTAATCCTAGCTACTCAGGAGACTGAGGCAGGAGAATCGCTTGAACCTGGGGGGTGGAGTTGCAGTGAGCTGAGATCATGACACTGCACTCCAGACTGGGTGACAGCAAGACTGTGTCTCAAAAAGAAAAAAAAAAATCTGAAAACTAAAGTCAACATCATTTATAAACATCTATGCAAAAATTATAAATACAATCAGCCAACCAACACAGTACTAATACAATGCACCACTGTTTATTAATTCTAGTGAAAAAGGGAAAAGCAGTTTTGGCTAACCAGAAGCTGACCTGGCACTATAATTTATGACTTGATGTTGCCAAGAGCTATCTTGGTAATCACAGCTAGGTCTTGTTTTTCTCTTGCTAAACATAACCAATTTCATAGCACACCAACATCAGACAAAGCCATTCTGTGATCACGGTAAATCAAGCCAAAAATAACCACTTCATTACCATGTCTGACACAGAACAACAACAACAACAACAAAAATAACATGAACATTTTCTCTACAAAAGAATGGCTAAACATCCTGCTATATTAGTTAATATAGGTTATTGATGTTTTTACTAATGACAACTTTGTCCTTATTTCATTTCTCTCACTAAATACATAAAATTTAGTAAATTATCCCATTATAAAATTGTCTCCAGATCCTCAAAGTATCCAATACAAATATCCTGCTTCCTTGAACCCTCCTGAAAATCAGGTAAGGCACTCAAATTCTGTAAGTTCTATGAGCTTCTTACTAAGACATCCTGGAGTTTTTCATGGTGTGTGTTTCTGCTTGCTGCAAGAATCAATAAACTCAATTTCTAAAGTGCAGATGTCTTCATGGTGGCCTTTGGCTCAAAAGTATTGGCATCAGAAAAACAAAGACGGTTTAAGAGCCAAAAGTCAACCAGTGTAATTTAATGTTTAAAGGTAATTAAGGAGAAACATTATATGTTAACAAAGAAAAAATAATAATTTGATAAAATTCAACTACCATTCATGAAATATAAAGTCTTAGTAAATTTAATTTAGTCATACTTAATAAAGTAGGAAGGAAAAGCGAATTTCCTAATCTGCTAAAGTTCACATACAAAAAAATAAAATAAGCTACAGTGAACATACATAATGATGAAATGCCAAAAACTTTCTCTGAGTGAAGGACCAAGGAAGGAATGCCCATGAAAACTACTTTTAATACACATTGTATTTATGGTCCTATCCATGTGATAAGCCAAAACCTACTAAGTGAAAAGATTGGAAGGAAATACTGACAGATGACATGATAGTTTAGGTATTGTAGACAAATCAATTGTGTTTTTACACATAAACGAAAACAACTTAGAACTGATATTGAATATATATCACCGTAAATGTTATTAAAATAACCATAAAAACTAATAAAATATGTAATTTTTTCTCCTGTATTTCTAAATACTATAAAATATTATTGCAAGAAATTAAAGAAAATAAAATAAATTATATACAGTTGATTCTTGAATGACATGGATTTGAACTGAATTGGTCCACTTATACATAGATATTTTTTCAAAAAATACATTAGAAAAATTTTGGGGTATTTGCAACAATTTGAAAAAACTCTCAGATAAACCATATAGCTTAGAAATATCAAAAGAAGGAAAAATTATATCATGAATGAATAAAATATATGTCAATACTATTCTGTCACATGCTATCATAAAGTATATATAAATTATACAAAGTTAAAATTTATCAAAACTTTCCCACACAAACACTTACAGACCATACAGGGCACCATTCACAATAAAAATAAATGCAAACAAGTGTAAAGATGCAGTATTAAATCATAACTACATAAAATTATCTGTAGTACATAGTGTACTACTATAATTTCATAGTCAACACCTGTTGCTATTGCAGTGAGCTCAAGTGTTGCAAGTATTCGCTTAAAATGCCATATGACACTAATTTTTCTGTGAGCAATTCCTTTCTCTAGTAAATGGCGTATAGCAGCAAAAAGTGATCTCTTGTGGTTCTTGCATATTTTTATAGTGTTTAGTGCAATACTATAAATCATGAATAACACCATGGAACCCATATTAAGTGTCATTAGTGATGCATTACTATGCTGTGTTCCTGGATTAGATTGCTTTAATATCTATTCTCCCCAAATTCAGATTGATTTGTAGATTATAGGTGATGGAATTTTTTTTCCCCTGAATCTGTCAATCCTGTTCAAAGTTTTATATGGAAATGCAAAGGATCAAGAATAGCAAAGACACTACTGAAGAATATGAGGTAAAGAAGAACAAGATGCTGGGAGCTTTATTATAAATTCTAGTTATTTAGGCTTTGCTATTGGACCAAAGATAAGCAAACAGATAAATGACAGAATGGAGAGGGTAGAAGCTGACCAATGCATGTTTGAATATTTGATTTATTAAGAATTCAGCATTGCAAAGAAGTGGAGAAAAGGCTTGTCTTTTCAATATCAATGCTAGGACCATTTGACGTCCACCTAGAAAAATTATATTAACCCCCTCCTTCCTATCACATACAAAAACAGTTCCAGATCTACTTACTGATCTAGTTGTGAGAGGAAGAACAGCAAATCTTTTGTTAATTAGTGTAGAGAATATCACTAACTTGAGTTCCATAAAGAAATATTAATGAATTGAGTTATCAAAATTAATAACTCTTTGATGAGTTATTAATTTTCATCAAAGAGTAATTCAATAAGTCATTTTATTAATATCTCTTTATTCTAACTTTAGAAAAGAGTGAAAAGTAAGTGGTCAAGTGGAAGCTTGTAATGCATTAAGCTAGATTAAGAACTGCAATCAATAAAATAGCCCAAAAGAAAAATAAACAAAAAATTTGAAGAGGTACTTTATAAAAAAGCATATTCATATAGTCAAAAAGACATGCAAAGTTGTTTAATACATTTGAATTTAAGAAAATAAAAAATAAAACTGAAAAAACAATGCCACTACACATTATACAAAAATTTCATCTAGAATGTTTACAATTAAAAAGGCCTTTGGTACCAAGTAGTGATGAAAATGTAAAGCAATTGAAATCCTCATACATTAGAGGCATTTGGGAGTATAAATTGGTACAACTACTTTAGGAAACCATTTACTGTTAACTCTAAAATTGAATGTATGCATAATCTGACACAGGAGTTCCACCTCTAGCTGTATTTCCAAGAGAAATACAGGCACAAGTGACAAAGAAATAGTACAAGTAAGTTTATTACAGAATTTTTCTATAATCATACCAAACTGACAAAAACTCAAATGCCCATCAAGAGTACAATGGATAAATAAATTGCCATATATAAAGACAATGGAAAACTCAACAATGAAAATTGAACCAACTACAGCTGCATACAAGAACATGGATGATACTCCCAGATATTATATTAATTGAAAGAATGTAGACACAAATATTGTATCTTTCTATTAAAGCAAACTTCAATAAAACAGTCATAATTTAATGATAGCCTTATGAGATGAATATAGAGACTACTTGTGTGTCTAAAACCTTCACAGGACCAATCAGGACTTTGTTAAATAATCTGTTATGATTTAATGCAATTTAAATGCAATTAACAAAGTTGTTATAAAAATAAACTTTTCTCTCAGTATTATCTCATGTAGCTAGACTATAATGAGAATTATTTCACTTGTTTTTAGTGAGTGAAAGTGGAAAGGAATTTCATATGTACTGGTCATGCTTTGCCAAATATATGTTATTGGAGTTTTTTTTACTGCTGTCAATTTGTATACATTAGCACATCATCATTGCTATTTGCTTCATTTAATCAAAGGCAGTGATTATAGTATATTTCCTTCACCGGGTGGGAAATCAATCTAAACCATGAGTACAGAATTTAACTTGATTTTTTTTAAATGCAGAACAATCACATTAATATGCACAGAGGTATGACATTTATTTTGCAATCTCCAGGAAAATGTAGGTCACTTTTTGAATTATCAGTTACAAATATAGTACTCGGAGAAATAAAGCTAAATGTAGACTTAAAGTGTTTTTATTCCTTCAAGTTAAAAGTTATATATGGTTTTAAGTCAGAAAGATCAAACTATATTTGTCTTGGCTCATTAAAACTCAAAAAGGCCCTTTATAGCTTTTTTAGTGCAATAAAAGGTACATTTCTAAAGATAGAATTAGTATTTCACTAAATCAACATGTGTTTATGTTAATACCAGCTACCAGCATTAAGTGAAAAGGAAGTCAATTTCTTCCCTTCAGCAGTAATATTCTAAATAGCTTTCAATAGTTAAGAATATCTACTAGTTTATTATTTGCATTAAATTTTGTGTAGTTATATAAAGGCACAATGTTTCAAACATTAGAACAATATAGTTAAACTATAAACACGGTATACCCTAGCATTAAAAAACCCAATAAGCAATGAAAACACATTTAATATTCCTAAACAGAGAATTTTTAACAACAGTGTTTGCATAATTAAACAGTATATGCAATTGCTAATAATATTAAGGTGCAAAAATAAACATTTTAGGTAAAGACAATATAAAATACAAATAATATTAAACTTAATTCATTACAGGTTCTTCTCCCTCGCACGCTGCCCATATGAACATTTTGCCTGGAAGACTTTATTAAACTATTTATTTTGTTTCAGTTGTTTGAGATTGTCCATTCAACATCCATTTCTATCAAATTATTTTTACAAAGCTACTTTCCATCATATAAATTAAAGCACATTGTTAATTGAGATACAAAACTTTAAAATGGTTTTTCTTTGAAAAAAATAACTTTCAAGCATGTATCTTGGGCATATGGAAATATAGGGTGCTTCCTTATCTCTTGGACGAAAACGTATGATTAACATATTGTTCATAGTTCTGAAGCTATTTCATGCTGCATTTTGCATGCCACAAAATAGTTGAGAATATATTTTAGCCATATTATATGAAAATTGTGACCTAGTTGTTCAGTGCTGTAAGATTTATGATTGATGTACCCCCAGGATGAAAAGAGACACATTTAAAATTGTTTATTTTTATTTTTATTTTTTATTTTTTGTCTACTTTTGGGCAGTACCTTAGTAGGCAGTGTTAGCATGTAATCAGTCATTAGCACATATCCATTTTTATTTTTTAGAAGAGTTGAAGCTTTTAGTATTAGTTTGCTGCGAAAGTAATAGCCATAGAAAGTAATGGCAAATTACTTTCAATTTGCCATTATTTTCAATGGCAAAAACCGCTATTACTTTTGCACCAACCAATAGCAATGTATTGAAAGATGCCCTGAATAATCGAGGACAAGACAAGGCTGAAATAGAAGGCATTTTATTCTTTCTCCTTTTTTTTTTTTTTTTTTCTTACAGAGAGAGGGTCTTCCTCTATTGCCTAAGGCTGGTCTTGAACTCCTGGGCTCTAGTGATGCTCTTGCCTTGGCCTCCCAAATTGCTGGGATTACAGATGTGAGTCACATGCCCCGCCTATTCTTTCCTCATTGAAATAAATCTGTGTTTGTATTTTGACTACTAGTTTCAAAATGGGTAGAATATATTTTCTCTGAATGAAGAAGAGATGGCATCCTTGCTTTAGAACAACTCCAAATTTCCCTATATTAGAAGATGACTCAAGCTTCCACTAATTCTCTTTTCATAGGAGTGCATGATATTTAAATTATCAAGTTACATAAAGTTGCTATGGATTTTGTATGAGGAAAAATTTGGTAAGATGGGGATGTGATTGGTTTTTGAGAAAAAATAGAAGTGATGTTTTTGAAATGACATTTGGGAAACATCAGGTCTAACTTGTTGATAATTTTAATTATACCTCTCTCCTTTATTCTCTACCTGATTATGTGTGTATGGCTATGTCTCCATTTAACTCCTGTAATTTCTGCTTATTAAAATCTGTCACTATGTAATTTTATATAAAATAATTTATAAATACATTTGTCAAATTTTGAATTGAGGTGTATAAATTATTAAATGTGTTTATTTCTAATTTATGATAGTAAAATGTGTTGTCTTTTTCCGGCACTAAAAGTCACTTGATGTCAGCATAAGGCCTTCTTGAGTTTACTCCCAGGAGACTTGATACCATGTGTAGTTTCCTTTTCAGCTGTGAAGAGCCGGAACTCTGGTTTTTACTTTTCTTTCAATCACACTCCAGTGATCCAATGGCATTTCCTTCTGCAGAGTCACATTTTTCAGCCAGCCTTGTCAAATACTTTTCATAAGAAATGTTTGGTTCCCTGAGAGTAATTGAAAATTTCAAGGCACATGTTTTCAGATATTGAAGGCGTCATCCCCTGCATCTACAACAGGCAGTAGTTATAATTCATAACATCAGGGTGTTTGAAGGCTGATTTTTTACAGCTGACCTTTTTTCAATTACTTAGTTTTCTTTCAGGCATACATGAAATATAATAAACACATTTATTTCAGAGTCTTGGCTTTTATAAAAAGACTTAAAATAATGCTTGGAAAATATAACTCAGTATAATAGACTATTTTTATCTCCTGTATTATTCACAGTGGAAAATACTCTGTTATAAAATGTATGTAAGAAAATCAAGACAATTAATTTTTCTGTTAATAACTATTTTTAGTTTCTAAAGCACAAATTTCAGGAATTTCATGAAAACTCAAAGATTTACAAACTTCTATTCAATAAAAATCAAGGTCTTTTAATGTATATTTCTTGCTATATGTTGGCAAGCTCTCTCACTCATTCAGAAGCCTAAGTACTTAAACACAGGTATAAGCCCTTTTAGTGTTTGCTCCCATTTGTAATATAAACTTTCTTATTTATTTTAAATATCAAATATTTTTATTTTTATATGATACATATCTGGTACATCATAAAAAGTAAATGAGGCAGAGCTTAACTTTGTGAGCCTCTGAAACTGACCACTCTGCTATATTTTAATAGCTAAATAATATCCTTCTTGTCATCTCAATCACAAATATATATGTGTGTTTACACACACACACACACACACACATACAAACAGCACATAATCTAGTGAATACTTAGAATTATCATATTCTAATATTTTGGAAACCAATGTGAACATTTCATTTTTGTGCATGTTCAGGGCTTCTTGAACAAAAGTTGTTGATAAGCAGGCTAAAGTATGACTGAAGAGTAATCTTAAATTAGAAAGCTCAGGAGAATTTGTTTATACTGAACAGAAAATTTTCTTTCTCTTTCTCCTAAGGGACAGTAGGAGTAGCTTTACTACTCCCCCACGTAACTTCAGTATTGAAGCTTCTGGGTTCTGCTATTGTTGTGAAAACCTTTCTCTTGCACATTTAGATGATATGTGCCTTTGTAATTCACCACATGGAGTAAAATGTTCATGAGTAACGGACACTAATTGCTAAGTGTAAATAATTGGTCTGATCTTTGATCTATCAGTCTTCTATTTCATGGCATTATAAAATAAATTGTTGGGAATAGGCCTCCAAATCTGGCCTTAAACTGGCCCCAAAACTGGCCATAAACAAAATATCTGCAGCACAGTGACAGCTTGATGCCCATGCTGGAAAGTTGTGGGTTTACCAGAATGAGGGCAAGGAACACCTGGCCCACCCAGGGCAGAAAACCGCTTAAAGGTGTTCTTAAACCACAGCCAATAGCATGAGCGAACTGTGCCTTAAGGACATGCTCCTGCTGCAGATAACTAGCCAGACCCATCCCTTTATTTCAGCTCATCCCTTCGTTTCCTGTAAGGAATACTTTTAGTTTATCTATAATCTATAGAAACAATGCTTATCACTGGTTTGCTATCAGTAAATATGTGGGTAAATCTCTGTTCAAGGCTGTCAGCTCTGAAGGCTGTGAGACCCCTGATTTCCCACTCCACACTCTATATTTCTCTGTGTGTGTCTTTAACTCCTCTAGCACTGCTGGTTAGGGTCTCCATGACCGAGCTGGTCTCGGCAAGCAGCGCCCATACATGGGGGCTTGAACCCAGGTTGAAGGGTTGCCAGAGCGACAGTTGGAGAATGTGGAACTAAACTAGAGGACACCCAAGTACTCTTAAAGCAATCCCTGTGGTGAGTAAGAAGGGGAGCTCGGAAGCATCAGCATAACAATGGGACAAGTGTGGGCTCTGGTTTATTCCACCTTGGAACCTTTTCACACTGATGAGGAGGAGGAAGGAGAGTATAACGAAGTAACACAGCAGGTTTGTTTGCCAGCTAAAGCTAAAGCGGCAAAGGAGGAAGAGGTTCATCCCTACCCTTCTGCACCCCCTCCTAATTTTGAAGAAAAAGAGTGGCCTGACCCTCCAGATCTTTCTTTTCTGGAGGACACTGGCCGAAAAGTAGTTGCCCCAGTGACTGTTCGAGCAGTGCCTTGAGCGACTGCTCTCAGTTCTATTAAGGCAGGACTGAGAGTGGGTAAAGGAAATACTCCGTTTCCTGGAGCTTGTTTTAACTGTGGGAAGCATGGTCATACTAAAAAATAATGTAGAAAAAATCAGCGAGTCAGACCACCAGATAGGGGAAAAAATAAAACTGCTGAGACTGAAATATGTCCAAAATGCAAAAAAAGAAAGCACTGGGCCAATCAGTGTCATTCTAAATTTGATAAAGATGGGAACCCGATTTCGGGAAATGACATGAAGGGCCCATCTCAGGCCCCATTCCAAACTGGGACATTTCCGGCTCAGGCCATTCCTTCACCCTGTACAATGTCTGTCCGCTGCCACAGCCAGTAGTGCCTCAGTAGATTTATGCTGCACAAAAGCTGTGAGCCTTCTGCCTGGGGAACCCCCACAAAACGTTCCAACAGGGGTCTGTGGACCCTTGCCAGCAGGGACAATAGGATTACTTCTAGGAAGGTCTACTTTAAATTTAAAAGGAGTACAAATACATATAGGAGTCATTGATTCAGATTACAATGGGGAAATTCAAATTGTTATACCTACTTCTGTTCCCTGGAAAGCAGAGCGAGGAGAGCGTATAGCACAGCTCCTAATTATGCCATATTTGGAAATGGGGAAAAGTGAAAATAAACGAACAGGAGAATTTTCAAGCAGAAAGACAAAGTTCCTGCCAAGGTTTAGGATATCATTTTTTATGGCAGCCATTGTTAAGCCTCCAGAACCTATACCCTTAAAATGATTAACAGATATGCCAATTTGGATAGAGCAATGGCCGCTAAGTAAAGAGAAACTGGAGGCTTTAGAGGAATTAGTTACTGAACAATTAGAAAACGGACATATACCTCCAACAATAAATAAATGCATGCATTCAAAACTTCAAATTTGGGGCAAAGGATCTAACTAGATGATTCTCAAAAAATGATAAGCAAATAAATAACAAGTGTATTATAAAATTTATCAAAATCACTAATCATCAGAAAATATAAATTAAAATCACAATGAAATATCACCACACATCTGTTAAAATGGCTAAAGGCAAAAGATAAGGCAAGAATGTGGAGAAAGGAAACACTTGCATATAATTGATAGGAATGTAAATGAGTACAGCCCTTAACGAAAACAATTATGAGGGTTCCTCAAAAAAGTAAAACTGTAACTACAATTTGATGCAGCAATCACACTACTGGGTATGTGCCTAAAGGAAATGAAATCAGTATGTCAAAGAGACGTCTGCATTCCCATCTTCATTGCAGTATTATTCACAATATCCAAGATATGAAAGCAAACTACTTGTCCATCAACAGATGAATGGATAAAGATGTGGTTTATATAAACAATGGGATACTATAACAGCCTTTAAAAAGAAGAAGTGTTGACATTTGTGACAACATGGGTGAACCTGGAGGGCATTATATGTGAAATGATCCAGGCACTACATGGTTTCATATATATGTGGAATCTAAAATGATAAATATGTGAAGCAATGCATATGTTACTTAGTTTCATTTAGCCTTTCCACAATTCACTCATATTTAAAAATAGTATGTTATAAATGGTAAATATGAACAATCTGTCAATTAAAAATGAATAAATGTGAAAAAATAAAAATTATAAATTCTAAGAAAATAACTAAAATTCAGAATTTTCTATATCTCAATAAGTCAGTGTTGTAAATTTTGGTCATTCTAACAAATGTATGGTAACATTTTATTGTCATTTTTATGTACTTTTTCCTCATGACATATCATGTAGATTATCTTTTCATATGTTTATTTGACATCTGTATATCTTGGTTGGTGAGATGGCCGTACGGTCTTGGTCCATTTTTAAACTGGATTGTTTTATCATTGAGTTTTAAGACTTTTTGTATATATTGAATAGTAGTTGTTTATTAGGTGTCTTTTGAAAACATGTTCTACCATTTTGTGACTCCTCTCCTTGTTCCCTTCATATCGCTTTTTGCAGAGCAGACTTCCACCTTATGAGTTACCAATTTAATGGATTGTGCCTTTGGTATTGTATCTAAAATGGCATCACCATACCCACATCATCTAGGTTTTCCCTTCTGTTATCTTCTAAGGAATTTTATGGTTTTGTATTTTACATATAGGTCTATGATCCATTTTGAGTTAGTTTTTAAGAAAGGTTAATCTCTGCATTTATATTCATTTTTTTGCATGTGGATGTTCAGTTATTTTAGCACCATTTGTTGAAAAGACTGTTTGTTCCAATGTATTGCCTTTGCTCTTTTATCAAAGATAGTCAAGTAAAACTATATGGGTCTGTATTAGGGTTATCAGTTCTGTTCCACTGACCTATCTGTCTATTTTTCACCAACACTACAGTATCTTAATTATTATAGCATTATAGTAAAGGTCAGTTAATGACAATCTTGCAATTTTGATCTCTTTCCATAATGTATTGGCTGACTAATCTGAGTCTTTTCCTTCACCATATAAACTTTAGAACAGAATATCAATAGCCACAATATAACTTGCTAGGATTTTGATTGTGATTGCATTGAATCTACAGATTAAGATTGAAAAAACAAACATATTGATAATATTGAGTCTTTTGATCCATTAACATGAAATATTTATTAATTTCTTTAGTTCTTCTCTGATTCCTTTCATCAAAATTTATAGTTTTCCTTACTTGAATCTTGTAATATTTTCTTAGATTTATACTAAAGTATTACATTTTTTAATGTGCTTATTAGTTCCAGGAATCCTGTTATTTTTGATTCTTAGGGATTTTTTTACACTATCATGTCATCTGTGAACCAAAGCAGTTTTATTTTTTCCTTCCCAATCTGTACGACTTTCATTTCTTTTTTAAAAATTTCAACTTTTGGCCAGGCGTGGTGGCTCATGCCTGTAATCCCAGCACTTTGGGAAGCCGAGGCAGGCGGATCACAAGGTCAGGAGATTGAGACCATCCTGGCTAACACAGTGAAACCCCAGCTCTACTAAAAATACCAAAAAATTAGCCAGGCATGGTGGCAGGCCCCTCTAGTCCCAGCTACTCGGGAGGCTGAGGCAGAAGAATGGTGTGAACCTGGAAGGCAGAGTGTTGCAGGAAGTCAGGGACCCTGAACGGAGGGACCAGCTGAAGCCATGGCAGAAGAACATAAATTGTGCAGATTTCATGGACATTTATTAGTTTCCCAAATTAATACTTTTATAATTTCTTACGCCTGTCTTTACTGCCATCTCTGAACATAAATTGTGAAGATTTCATGGACACTTATCCCCAGTCAATACTCTTGTGATTTCCTATGCCTGTCTTTACTTTAATCTCTTAATCCCATCATCTTCCTAAGCTGAGGATGAATGTCACCTCAGGACCCTGTGATGATTGCGTTAACTGCACAAATTGTTTAAACAATATGAAATCTGGGCACCTTGAAAAAAGAACAGGATAACAGCAATCTTCAGGGAACAAGGGAGATAAACTTAAAGTCTGGCTGCCTGTGGGCTGGGTGGAACAGAGCCGTATTTCTCTTCTTTCAAAAGCGAACAGGAGAAATATCACGGAATTCTTTTTCTCAGCAAGGAAAATCCCTGAGAAAGAGAATGCATCCCTAAGAGGAGGCCTCTGAAATGGCTGCTTTGGGGACGTCTGTCTTTTACAGTTGTAGATAAGGAATGAAATAAGCCCCAGTTTCCCATAGCACTCCCAGGCTTATTAGGACGAGGAAATTCCCACCTAATAAATTTTGGTCAGACTGGTTGTCTGCTCTCAAACCCTGTCTCCTCTCCTGATAAGATGTTATCAATGACAATGCGTGCCTGAAACTTCATTAGCAATTTTAGTTTTGCCCTGGTCCTGTGATCTCGCCCTGCCTCCATTTGCCTTGTGATATTTTATTACCTTGTGAAGCATGTGATCTCTGTGACCCATACCCTATTTGTACACTCCCTCCCCTTTTGAAAATCACTAATAAAAACTTGCTGGTTTTGCGGCTTGCGGGGCATCACGGAACCTGCTGACACATGTGATGTCTTCCCTGGACACCCAGCTTTAAAATTTTTCTCTTTTGTACTCTTTCTGTTTATTTCTCAGACCAGCTGACACTTAGGGAAAATAGAAAAAAACCTACGTGCATTATCGGGGGTGGGTTCCTCCAATAGCAGAGCTTGCAGTGAGCTGAGATAGCACCACTGCACTCCAGCCTAGGCTACAGAGCGATACTCCACCTCAAAAAAAAAAAGGCCGGGCGTGGTGGCTCATGCCTGTAATCCCAGCACTTTGGGAGGCAGAGGCAGGCAGATCACAAGATCAGGAGTTCAAGACTAGCCTAGCCAATATGGTGAAACCCCATCTCTACTAAAAATACAAAAATTAGCTGGGTGTGGTGGTGGACACCTGTAGTCCCAGCTACTCGGGAGGCTGAGGCAGGAGAATTGCTTGAACCCAGGAGGTGGAGGATGCAGTGAGCCAAGATTGGGCCACTGCACTCCAGCCTGGGAGACAGAGTGAGACTCTGTCTCAAAAAAAAAAAAATTTTTCAACTTTTATTTTAGGTACTGGGGCTACATGTGTAGATGTGTTACATGGGAATATTATGTGATGCCTGGGTATAAAGTATGGATCCCTTCACCCAGGTAGTCAACATGGTATCCAATAAGTAGTTTTTAAACTCACCTCCTCCCTCCATCCTCTATAGTAGTCCACAGGGTCTATTGTTCCCATATTTATGTCCACATGTGCTAAATGCTTAACTCCCACTTACAAGTGAGAACACTCAGCCTTTGCTTTTTTCTTCCTGTGTTAATTTGTTTAGGATTATATATCCTCCAGCTTCATCCATATTGGGGCAAAGGGCATGATTTCATTATTTTTCATGCCATGTAGTATTCCACAGTGTATATATACCACATATTTAAAATTCAATCTGTCATTCATAAGCACCTGGATTGATTCCATATTTTTGCTTTTGTGAATAGTGCAGCAATGGACATACAAGTGCATGTGTCTTTTGGGTGGAATGTTTATTTTCAGTATATACCCAGTAATGGGATTACCAGGTCTAATAGTAGCTCTGGTTTAAATTCCTTAAGAAAACTCCAGATTGTTCAGACTGCTTTCCACAGTGGCTGGACTAATTTACATTCCTACGAACAATGTATAAGTGCTCCTTTTCTCCACAGCCTCACCAACATCTGTTGTTGTTGTTTGGAGATGGGGTCTCGCTTTTTCACCCAGGGTGGAATGCAGTGGTGTAAATTTGGCTCACTGCAATGATCGCCTCCTGGGTTGAAGCAATTCTCCTGCCTTAGCCTCCCAAGTAGCTGGGATTACAGGCACCCACCACCATAACTGGCTAATTTTTATGTTTTTAGTAAAGTCAGTGTTTCACCATGTTGTCTAGGCTAGTCTTGAATTCCTGACCTCAAGTGATCCACCCACCTCAGCCTCCCAAAGTGCTGGGATTACAGGCATGAGCCACCATGCCTGGCCTGTTTTCATAATAGCCATTCTGGCTAATGTGAGATGGTACCTTATTGTGATTTTGATTTGCTTTTCTCTGATTATTAGTGATGCTGAACATTTTTGCGAAATCTCTGTTCATGTCCTTTGCCCATTTTTAAATAAGGTTTTTATATTTATTTTTATTGATTTATTGATTTATTGATTTTTTTGCTTATTGATTTAAGTTTCTTAGATTCAGGATATTAGGTCTTTGTCAGATGCATAGTTTGTAAATATTTTCTTCCATTTTGCAGGTTGTATGTTTGCTCTGTTGGTAGTTTCTTTTGCTGTGCAAAAAGCACTGTAGTTTAGTTAGATACCACTTGTCTATTTTTGGTTTTGTTGCAATTGCATTTGGGAACTTAGCCAAGAGCAATGACCAAGTTGCCAAGGGAGAATCCTGGGATGAAAGGCTGGGTCAACATGTACAAATCAATATTTCTGTTTGACCACATGAACAGAATCAAAAGCAAAAACTATATAATTATCTCCACAGACACAGAGAAAGCTTCCAATATGATCAAACATCCCTTCATGCTAAAAACCCTCAACAGGCTAGGCACTGAAGGACCATACCTCAAAATAATAAGAACCACCTATGACAAACCCATAGCCAACATCATACTGAAAGCTCAAAACATTATTTTGATAACTGGAACAAGACAAGTTTGCTCATTCTCACCATTCCTACTCAACAAAGTACTAGAAGCCCTAACCAGAATAATCAGGCAAGAGAGTATGAAGAGTATTGAACAATCAGACAAGAAAGTATCACAATTACATATGACATTCAATGTAGATTTTTTGTAGGTTTTTTTAATCAAATTCATAAAGTTCTCCTTTCTTACTAATTTACACAGAGTTTATATCATGAATGGGTATTGAGTTGTCATTTGCTTTTTATCTATTGATATGATCATATGATTTTTCTTTTCTAATCTGTTGCTGTGATTGATTATAATAATTGATTTCAAATGTTGAACCAACCTTGCATACATGAGATAATTATCACTTGATCATGGTATATAATTTTTATACGTATTTTTGTATTTTATTTGCTAATATTTTGTTGAAGATTTTTTTATCTGTTCAGGAGAGATATTGGTCTCTAGTTTATGTTTCTTATATTATCTTTATTTGGTTTTGGTGTTAAGGTAATGCAGCCCTCATAAAATGAGTTAGAAAATACTACCTCTGTTTGTTTCTTCTGAGAGAGATAGTAGAAATTTGGTATAATTTCTTCATTAAATGTTTGATAGAATTCACCAGTAATCCTAACTGGGTCCAGTTTCTTCTCTTTTGTCAAGTTATTAAATATTGATTCAATTAGTTTAATACATATAGACCTATTCAGATTCTTCATTTCTTCCTGTGCACATTTGGTGGATTGTAGGTTTCAAGGAATTGGCTGACTGTGTCCAGATTATAAAATTTGGGGGAACAAAGTTGTTTATACTATTCCTTCATTATACTTTTAATGTCCATGGGATCTGTAGAGATGTTCCCTATTTAACTTGTGATATTGGTCATTTTTGTCCTCTCTCTTTTTCTTAGTTTACTTGGCTACAAGCTTTTTAATTTTATTGATCTTTTCAAAGAAACAGCTTTTGAGGTTTTTTTATTTTTTCTATTCATTATCTGTTTTGAATTTTATTGATTTCTTCTCTATTTCTTTTATTCTGCTTTGTTTGCATTTAACTTGCTCTTTTCTTTCTAGTTTTCTAAGGTAGAAACTTAGATTCTTGATTTCAGGTGATTTTTCATTTCTGATATATGTACTCAATGCTATGCCTTTCCCTCTAAGCACTGCCACAAATTTAGATAACTTATGTTTTTGTTTTCATTTACTTCAAGATATTTAATAATTTCTCTGGAGATTTCTTCTTCAACCAATGTGTTAATCTCTTCATTTGTTGGAATCTTTTAGCTATCATTTTGTTGGTAATTTAAGTTTTAATTCTATTATAATCTGAGAGCAGACATTGTATAATTTTTATTTAAATTTGCTAAGTTGTATTTTATGGTTCAGAATGTGGTCTATATTGATGAATGGTCCATGTGACCTTGAAAAGAATGCATTATTGTGCTGTTGTTGGATAAAATCATTGGATGTTGATTATATCCAGTTGATTTATGGTGTTGAGTTCAGTTATGTTTTTACTAATTTTTGCCTGCTGGATCTGTCAATTGCTCAGAGAGGGCTGTTAAATTCTCGAAGTATGGTAGTGTGGATTCATCTTTTTTTTTTAAGTTTCATCAATTTTTGCATCATATAGTTTGATAATCTGTTTTTAGTTCTTAATACACATTAAGAATTGTTTATCTTCTTGGAAAATTGGCCCTTTTATTGTTATGTAATGTTATCTATCCCTGATAATTTATTTTGCTTTGAAGTCTGCTCTATCTGAAAGATACTACTTTTACTTTTTTCTTTGATTAGTATTAACCTGGTATACTTTTTCCTCCATTGAACTGATTTAGTCAACATATAATATGGTCTTGCGTTATAATACATTTTGAAAATGTCTGACTTTCAACTGATTGATCCAGACTATTCAGCTCAAAGCAATGATTTTTTTAGCTGGATGAATATCTATCATATTTGTTATTATTTTGTATTTGTTAGTCTTATTATTTTTTGTTGTTGTTGGAGTTTCTCTCCTGTTGCCCAGGCTGGAGCAAAAAGGCGCTGTCTCGGCTTACTGCAATTTCTGCCTCCCGGGTTCAAGCAATTCTTCTGCCTCAGCCTCCTAATTAGCTGGGATTACAGGTGCCTGCCACCATGCCTGGCTAATTTTTGTATTTTTAGTAGAGACGAGGTTTCACCATGTTGGCCAGGCTGGTCTCAAACTCCTGACCTCAGGTGATCTGCTCACCTTGGCCTCCCAAAGTACTGGGATTACAGATGTGAGCCACCATTCCTGGCCTAGTCTTATTCTTTATTTCTATTTTTGTCTTCCACTTTTTCCCCCTTTGTGGTTTAATCAAGCATTTTGTGTGGTTTCATTTTCTGCCCATTCTTAGGATATCAATTAGACTTCTGCTTTTTGTCTGTCTATTTTTGTGTGTTGGTGTTGAGTTTGCAAAATACATTTACAACTAATCCAAGTTTACTTGCATATAACAATATGTAGCTTTACAGGTAATGTGAATACTTTATAAAAACAAAACAATCCTAATTATTCCATCCTGCCCTTTTTTATGGCTGCATTCATTTCACTTATATATCAGTACACCTGTGCATATATATATATATATAAAATCTATATAATATATACAGACATACATAATCAAGTGCAGTATTACTATTATATTTTTAACAAATTTTTATTTGTTAGATCAATTAAGAATAAAAAATAAAATTTTTTATTTTGCTTTTACTCATTCCTTTTTTTAACACTCTTCTTGTCTTTATGAAATCTAAGTAACTGACCTATATCATTTTTCTTCTCTCTAAGGAACTTCTTGAAACATTTTATTTGGGAAAATCTGCTGGCAACAAATTCCCTAAAATTTTGTTTGTCTGAGAAAGTCTTTATTTTTTATTAACTTTTAAGTGGAAATCTTGTAAAGAGAAATTGAGGCTTTTTAAAATTTCAACACTTTAAGTATTTCATTCTACTCTCTTCTTGCTTATACAATCTCTAAGGATAAGTCAAATTTAATTATTATTTTTGGTCCTTTCTAGGTATGATGTTGTTTTCCCCTGACTTCTTCAAGGTTTTTCTTGTAGATTTAATTTTCTGTATTTTGAATATACACCTAGGTATAGCGTTTTTGCTTTTTGGGCTTGGCGTTTATCTTACTTGATGTTATCTGAGCTTTCTGGAACTGTGGTTTGTTGTCTAACACAAAACAGGAGGAAATTATCAGTCCTTACGGATTCAAACAGTCTTCTCTTCCATTCACTCTCTTTTTTTGTTAGTATTCTCATTATGCATATGCTACACCTTTTGTAGCTGTCCAGAGTTCTTTGATATTCTTTTTTTTTCAAATGTTATCATTGATTTTTTGGTTTGAGAGGTTTCTATTGGTATATTCTCAAACCCAGAGACTTTTTCCTTAGCCATTTACAGTTTACTGATCAGCCTTTTGAGAGCATTCTTTATTTCTGTTACTGTTTATTATTATTATTATCATGATTATTTCTTGCATTTCTTTTTGGTTACTTCTCTTGCTGGGCTGACTGGTGAAGGGCTTTCTCTGCAGAAGCCAATCTGTAAATACTAGAAGAAGTAATTTCATGTTCAAATGTACAGATACTAAGATAAAACTACAAGGATCATGAAGAATCCAGAAAACATGACACCATTGAAGGAATGAAGTAAAGCTCCAATAAATATACTGAAAGAAATGGAGATCTATGCACTTCCTAAAAAAGCATTCAAAATAATCATCTTACAGAAGCTCAGTGTAACTGCATGAAAACACAAATAGAAAAAAAATCAAATCAAACAAATCATGCATGGACAAAATCAAAAGTTCAGCAAAGATATTTAAATCATAAAAAGAACCACACAGGAATTCTGGAGCTGAAGAATACAATCGCTAAATTAAAAAATTCAGTAGATGGCTTCAAAAGTAGACTTGCTCAAGCAGAAGTAAGTATCTGTGCACTTAAAGAAAGACTACTTAAAATAATCTAGTCAAAAATAAGAAAAAAATGAGAAAAAAAAGTGAAGAGGTTTTTGGGACACCATCAAGTGAAGTGACATTTGCATTATGGGAATCTTTGAATGAGAAGATGCCATGAAAAGAGAGAAAGTTCACTGAAGAATGACTGATAAATTCCCAAATCTGGGAAAAGAAATGGACATTCAAATTCATTAAATCTGAAGGACCTCAAATAGATTGAGCATATAAGTGTATACATCATGGCACAATGTAATTTGCTTGTCAAAAATCAAAGAGATAATTTTGAAACAGACATATCACACATCATACTTAAGAGATTATAAGCAGATTTTTCAGCAGAAACCTTGCTTGCCAGAAAAAAAATTGATCTATTCAAAGTACTGAAAGGAAAAATCTACCAATCAAGAATACCATACCTGACAAAATTGTCCTTTCGAAATGAAACAGAGATAAAGACTTTTCCAGACAAGCAAAACTAAGTATATTCATCACCAATAATCATCAACTTGTTTATCATCTGCTTTATAAAATACAAAGGAAATTATTCAGGTTGAAGCAGAGGGTTGCTAAACAGAACCTGAAAACATATGCAGTGTAAATCTCATTGGAAAAGAGAGATATGTGGTCAAACACTAAATAATGTAATACTATAATGATGCCCTATAAATCACTTTTAACCTTATTATAAAATTTAAAAAACAAAAAGTATTATGAATAACTATAACTATAAAAATGTGTTAAAAGATATATAATAGAGAAAGAAGTAAATTCTGACATCAGTAATAAAGGACCTTAAAGAGATATATGCACTGCCATATTTATAACAATACACAATAACTGAGATATGAAAGCAACCTAAATGTCCATTAACAGATGAATAAATAATAAGAATATGGACCATTTATATAAAGGAATATTATTAAGCCTTAAAAAAAATAAACAATCCCTATCAGTTGTAACAACATAGGTGAACCTGAAGGACATTATACTAAGTAAAATCATGCAGACACAGGACAAAAACTTCATGATACCACTTGTATGTGGAATCTAAAATAGTCAAACTCATAGAACAGAGAGTAGAACGGTGGTCACAAGGTGGTGGAGATAGAACAGGGAGTTATTAGTTAAAGGGGATAGTTTCAATTATGCAATAATAAGTTCTGTAGATCTACACTTCAGTACAGTGCCTATAGTTAATAATGCTATGTAAGGATTCCCAGTCTGTCCCTTGAGGTATCACACTATTAGTGTGTCTCTTTGAGACCTTCTGGACTCCATCACAGAAAAAGGAAAGTCTCGGCAGGGCGCTGTGGCTCACAGCTGTAATCCTGGCACTTTGGGAGGCCGATGGGGGCTGATCATGAGGTCAGGAGATCGAGACCATCTTGGCCAACATGGCGAAGCCCCGTCACTTCTAAAAAATACAAGAAAATTAGCCGGGCATGGTGGCACACGCCTGTAAGTCCCAGCTACTTAGGAGGCTGAGGCAGGGGAATCGCTTGGACTCGGGAAGCGGATGTTGCAGTGAGCCAAGATCGCACCACTGCACTCCAGCCTGGGTAAGAGAGCCAGACTCCATCGCAAAAAGAAAAAAAAAAGAAAACAGAAGGAAAAAAGTCTCCTTTTTCTCTAAAAAGTGAGGGCACATGAAGCTGATATATATACCCAGTCCCTAGCTGAAAACTAAGCAGATTCTAATCTAGTCAAGGTTGTCTGAGCCAGTGTTACAGAACAGATGGATGAGGGAAATAAATAACTGTTGTCTTAAGCCATGGAAATAATACTCTACACTTAAAACGTGTTAAAAATATAAATATTTTAAAAGTGTTCTTATCACAAATTGATAATAATAATATAAAGAGGACTAGAGGTATCTTTTGGAGATGATATGTACATTTCTGACATAGATTCTGGGGATAATTTTATGGGTGCATACTTATATCCAGACTCATCAAGTTGTGAACAACAAATATGTACCACTTTCTGCATTTTAATCATACCTCAATCAAGTGACTTAAAAAACATACTATCAATCCCATATGTTGAGTTTATACTTCATATTTATTAGTTATGAAATATATCAATTGATAAGATTATCCTTACTTCATCTTTTTTCTTAGACACAATATGCTATGAGATAAAATCTGTGAGTCTGTTTTCATCGAATTCTTTATCCACTTAATTCTAAATTTTATTCTTTTGTTTGTTTGGTTTTTGAGATTGCCTTGGTATTTTTTCTTTTCTTTTTTTTTGAGACGGAGTCGATCTGTTGCCCGCTGGAGTGCAATGGAGCGATCTCGGCTCACTGCACCCTCCGCCTCCAGGGTTCAAGCAATTCTTCTGCCTCACCCTCCTGAGTAGCTGGGACTACAGGCTCATGCCACCACACCTGGCTAATTTTTGTATTTTTAGTAGAGACAGGTTTTCACTGTGTTAGCCAGGATGGTCTCCATCTCCTGACCTCATGATCTGCCTGCCTCGGCCTCCCAAAGTGCTGGGATTACAGGCATGAGTCATGGTGCCGGCCCGAGATTGCCTTAGCATTCTAAACTAGAACCCTGTCTAGATCCTTATCTAGTCAAGGTTATCTGAATCAGTGTTAAAGAACAGATGAATAAGGGAAATAAATAACTGTTGCCTTAAGCCATGGAAATTTTAAAGTTGTTAATCAAGCAATATTACCATAGCACTAGTTGACTGAGACAAACATTAATGACTAGAAGTGAGGTGAAGCTGGCAGAATTTTTTTTTAAAAGAACTAAAATATGCAGCAGTAACTAACTTTCACCTGTGATAACCTGGAAAGCAGAAAAATATGCCTGATTAACTTGCCAAGCGGAGTGAGGAGATTTTGAGGCAGAATGTTAAACGTATGATTTGAATGTTGCTACCTGCATTTGACAAAAAACTACAAGAAATAAATGCGGTAAGAACAAAAAACTAAAATTTACAAGGGATAAAGAGTGGAAGAAACTGCATTGTAAAGTTAATTTGTTTTTCACCAGATCAGTGCTCTGATAGCTGTGAGGTGAGGTAATCTAGGACACTATCATTAAGAGATGTTCTCAGGATAAATGGGTAAACTAAGTTAAGTGTTGGCAATAAACCTCTTTGTTAATATTTTTTACAAAATGCAGGTGATATTCAGAAGAGCATTTTAGCAAAAAAAATTCATATGAAGATTAAGATATAGTCACACACAATCATTATGTACCCCAAATATCCATAAATAAATCTAGAGCAAAAGGCATCTTGACAAGAACTCTGCATATGGCTTTGACTTGAAGTTAACTGGATTTTCAGACATTAAAAAATAATAATGAAATATATTTATATTGGCATCACCTGAATGTGAAAAATAATTATACGCTATTGGAGATTAACAGAGGCCTCTGTGAACCTACCTTGTTAAAAGAATGCAGAAGGACTTTGCCAGTTGTCAAGCAAGCTATTTTCTTCTATGAGCCAAAAGGATGGTGGGGAAAAAAA
Organism: Pan paniscus; assembly: GCF_029289425.2. Classification (NCBI taxonomy): domain Eukaryota; kingdom Metazoa; phylum Chordata; class Mammalia; order Primates; family Hominidae; genus Pan; species Pan paniscus. The sequence continues at coordinate 43,418,426 of NC_073264.2, read as the reverse complement.
GAATGGATAAAGATAAGATCTATGGGAAAAGTTTGAATTGGGGAGCCCCTCACAGGGAGCAAAACCGGATCTATTCCTTACCTACAGTACATGAAATATTTTCCTAGCAGGATTTAAGAATTATTACTGACTAATGACTATTACATCTCTCCATTTCTTCTTTCCAATTAGGTTGCTCATTACAATTATTCTAGCCTTATTGCAAAATTGTCTTTGAGGGTGTGTAGGGGACAGAAAAGTTGCCTTTTTAGTCCCTAAGTTTCTATATTGAGAAACCTCATCAATGCTGATGTAGGTCACAATATTCTGGACTTGAAGCATTATACAATAATTGTATGAGACTTTGGCGAGGTGTTTGAAATGAGTTTGAGTGTATTTTGAGTGTAGTGGATGTGGGAATAATTACAATCAAGATGGTGGGCTGCATTACATGACATTGCTTTTCGAATTCTTTGTTTTCACTGAATCCATGACCTTGGTCCTTTGACTTCACAGTACCTCACACTAGAGTAAAGACGGAGTGCACTTTCCCATTTATTGATAATAGGCTTGCTATGTGACTTTCTTTAGTCAATGTAATCTGAGTAGATGTGACAGTTTGTAGTATTTTATCTTAGGCTTTAATAGGCATCCTAGGTTTCTTCTTGATCCTCTAGTAATTCTTTTTCTCTGTCGTGAGGAAAAACTTCATTTTAGACAATGCTCTATTATTCTGGGCACCAGGAAGAAAACATGATGTAGAGTTGTCCTATTCAACCCTCAGACTGAATTGCTTTTTTCCCCACTAAGCCACAAATAAAAGAGCAAAAAGTAATGATTGTGGTATACTACTGAGTTTGGGGGTGGTATATAATCTAGTGTTGCTATAGGTTTTTAATTAAATACTAGAAATCATGTACAAGAAACTGTAAAAAATCTGGGGGAAGTTACTTTCTTCCAGAGTACCAATCCTCTGGTAGGCTATAAAAGTGGGAGGAGACCACCTTCATTTAATTAGTAATGAGTTGCCTGATTATGGCTTTTAGTCCTTATAAGGCTCCATGTGCCTTTGGTTTGCTCTCAGTCATCCAGGGGAGCAAACCTAGGGCCAGTAATATATCATAGGGCCCTCTCCAACTTTCTGGGAGTCTGAAGTTTTGTCTCTAAATTAACATAATGTTATACTCAGTAAGGTCTGTGGGAGCCATTTTCATCATAGGCAAAGCTGATTTCCCAAAGTATTACCTTTCAGTTTTATAGGTTTCTAATTGGTTTATACTTTTCTCAAAGTTTTTATGAAAAATTGTACCTTTGGAGTTGTTTCCAAGGTGGCTGAATAGAAACAGGTCTGGTCTACAGCTCCCAGCTAGATCGATGCAGAAGAGGGGTGATTTCTGCATTTCCATCTGAGGTACCTGGTTCATCTCATTGGGACTGGTTAGACAGTGGGTGCAGCCCATGGAGGGGGAGGTGAAGCAGGTCGGGGCATCGCCTCACCTGGGAAGTGCAACAGGTCAGGGGATTTCCCTTTCCTTGCCAAGGGAAGATGAGAGTGACTGTACCTGGAGGAACAGTACACTCTGCCCAAATACTGCACTTTTCCCATGACCTTCACAACCAGCAGGCCAGGAGATTCCCTCCCTTGCCTGGCTCAGCAGGTCCCATGCCCACGGAGCCTTGCTTGCTGCTAGAGCAGCAGTCTGAGATTTACCTGGGATGCTGGAGCTTGGTGGGCGGAGGGACATCCGCCATTGCTGAGACTTGAGTAGGCAGTTCTATGCTCACAGTGTAAACAAAGTGGCAGGGAAGCTTGAATGTGGTGGAGCCCACCATAGCTCAGCAAGGTCTACTACCTCTCTAGATTCCACCTCTAGGGGCAGGGCATATCTGAACAACAGGCAGCAAACAGCTTCTGCCGACTTAAACATTCCGGCCTGACAGCTCAGAAGAAAGCAGTTTTTCTCCCAGCACGGCATTCAAGCTCCAATAACGGACAGACTGCCTCCTCAAGTTGATCCCTGACCCCCCTGTAGCCTGACTGGGAAAGCCCTCCCAGTAGGGGCTAACAAGCACCTCATATAGGTGGGTGACCCTATGGAATGAAGTTTCCAGAGGAAGGATCAGGCAGCCATGTTTGCTCTTCTGCAGCCTCGACTAGTGATACCCAGACAAACAGGGGCTGGAGTGGACCTCCAGCAAACTCCAACAGAACTGCAGCTGAGGGGCCTCTCTGTTAGAAGGAAAATTAGCAAACAGAAAAAAATAGCATCCATTAACAAAAAGGACATGCACACCAAAACCCCATCTAGGTCACCAACATCAAAGACCAAAGTTAGGTAAAACCACAAAGATAGGGAGAAACCAGAGCAGAAAGGCTGAAAATTCCAAAAACCATAACATATCCTCTCCTCCAAAGGAATGCAACTCCTCCCCAGCAAGGGAACAAAACCGGATGGAGAATGAGTTTGATGAGATGACAGAAGTAGGCTTCAGAAGGTCAGTAATAACAAACTTCTCCTAGCTAAAGGAGCATGTTCTAACCCATCGCAAGGAAGCTAAAAACCTTGAAAAAAGGATAGACGATGGCTAACTAGAATACCCAGTGTAAAGAAGAGCTTAAATGACCTGGTGAAGCTGAAAACCACAGTATGAAAACTTTGTGAAGCATACATAAGCTTCAATAGCCAATTTGATCAAATGGAAGAAAAGATATCAGTGATTGAAGATCAAATCAATGAAATAAAGTGAGAAGACAAGATTAGGAAAAAAGAGTGAAAAGAAACGAACAAAGCCTCAGAGAAATTTGGGACTACATGAAAAGACCAAATCTATGTTTAATTGGTGTACCTGAAAGTGATGGAGAGAACGGAACCAGTTAGAAAACTCTCTTCAGGATATTATCCAGGAGAACTTCCCCAACCTTGAAAGGCAGGCCAACATTCAAATTCAGGAAATACAGAGAACATCACAAAGATACTCCTCGAGAAGAGCAACCCCAAGACACATAATTGTCAGATGCACCAAGGTTGAAATGAAGGAAAAAATGTTAAGGACAGCCAGAGAGAAAGGTTGAGGTACCCACAAAGGGAAGCCCATCAGACTAACAGCACATCTCTCTGCAGAAACCCTACAAGCCAGAAGATAGTGGGGGACAATATTCAACATTCTTAAAGAAAAGAATTTTCAGTGCAGAATCTCATATCCAGCCAAACTAAACTTCATAAGTGAAGGAGACATAAAATCCTTTACAGACAAGCAAATGCTGAGAGATTTTGTCACCACCAGGCCTGCCTTACAAGAGCTCTTGAAGGAAGCACTAAACATGGCAAGGAACAACCGGTACCAGCCACTGCAAAAACATGCCAAATTGTAAAGACCATTGACACTACAAAGAAACTGCATCAATTAATAGGCAAAACAACCAGCTAGCATCATAATGACAGGATCAGATTGACACATAACAATATTACGTTTAAATGTAAATGGGCTAAATGTCCCAATTAAAAAACACAGACTGGCAAATTGGATAAAGAGTCAAGGCCCATTGGTGTGCTGTATTCAGGAGACCCATCTCACATGCAAAAACACACATAAGCTCAAAATAAAGGGATGGAGGAAGATTTACCAAGCAAATGGAAAGCAAAAAAAGCAGGGGTTGTAAAACTGGTCCCTGGTAGAACAGACTTTAAACCAACAAAGATCAAAAGAGATAAAGAAGGTCAATACATAATGGTAAAGTGGTCAATTCAACGAGAAGAGCTAACTGTCCTAAATATATATGCACCCAATACAGGAGCACCTGACTCATAAAGCAAGTTCTTAGAGACCTACAAAGAGACTTAGACTCCCACACAATAATAGTGGGAGACTTTAACAACCCACTGTCAATTTTAGACAGATCAACAAGACAGAAAATTAACAAGGATATCCAGGACTTGAACTCAGCTCTGGACCAAGTGGATCTAATAAACATCTACAGAACTATCCACCCCAAATCAACAGAATATACATTCTTCTCAGCACCACATCACACTTATTCTAAAACTGACCACATAATTCGAAGTAAAATACTCCTCAGCAAATGTAAAAGAACAGAAATCACAACAGTCTGTCTCTCAGACGACAGTGCAATCAAATTAGAACTCAGGATTAAGAAACTCACTCAAAACCACACAACTACATGGAAACTGAACAACCTGCTCCTGAATGACTACTGGGTACATAACGAAATCAAGGCAGAAATAAAGATGTTCTTTGAAACCAACGAGAACAAAGACACAACATACCAGAATCTCTGGGACATATTTAAAGCAGTGTGTAGAGGGAAATTTATAGCACTAAATGTCCACAAGAGAAAGCAGGAAACATCTAAAATAGACACCCTAACATCACAGTTAAAAGAACTAGAGAAGCAAGAGCAAACAAATTCAAAAGCTAGGAGAAGACAAGCAATAACTAAGGTCAAAGCAGAACTGTAGGAGATAGAGACACAAAAAGCTCTTCAAAAAATCAATGAATCCAGGAGCTGTTTTTTTGAAAAGATGAACAAAATAGATTGAACACTAGCCAGATTAATAAAGAAGAAAAGAGAGAAGAATCAAATAGACTCAACAAAAAATAATAAAGGGGATATCACCACCAATCCCACAGAAATGCAAACTACCATCCGAAAATACTGTAAACACCTCTACACAAATAAACTAGAAAATCTAGAAGAAATGGATAAATTCCTAGACGTATACACCCTCCCAAGACTAAACCAGAGATACAAAGAGGAGCTGATACCATTCCTTCTGAAACTATTCCAATCAATAGAAGGAGAGAGAATCCTCCCTAACTCATTTTATGAGGCCAGCATCATCCTGATACCAAAGCCTGGCAGAGACACAACAAAAAAAGAGAATTTTAGGCCAATATCCCTGAGAAGCATTGATGTGAAAATCCTCAATAAAATAAGGGCAAATAGAATCCAGCAGCACATGAAAAAGCTTATCCACCACAATCAAGTCAAATTCATCCCTGGGATGCAAGGCTGGTTCAACATATGCAAATCAATAAACATAATCCATCACATAAACAGAACCAATGACAAAAAACACATGATTATCTCAATAGATGCATAAAAGGCCTTCAACAAAATTCAACAGTCTTTCATGCTAAAAACTCTCAATAAACTATGTATTGATGGAACGTGTGTCAAAGTAATAAGAGCTATTTATGACAAACCCACAGCCAATATCATACTGAATGGGCAAAACTGGAAGCATTCCCTTTGAAAAGTGGCACGAGACAAGGATGTCCTCTCTCACCACTCCTATTCAACATAGTATTGGAAGTTCTGGCCAGGGCAATCAGGCAAGAGAAATAAATAAAGGGTATTCAATTAGGAAAAGAGGAAGTCAAACTGTCTCTGTTTGCAGATGAGATGATTGTATATTCACAATCATGTCATACCCCATTGTCTCAGCCCAAAATCTCCTTAAGCTGATAAGAAACGTCAGCAAACGCTCAGGATACAAAACCAATGTGCAAAAATCACAAGCATTCTTATACATCAACAACAGCCAAAAAGAGAGCCAAATCATGAGTGAACTCCCATTCACAATTACTACAAAAAAATAAAATACCTAGGAATCCAACTTACAAGGGATGTGAAGGACCTCTTCAAGCAGAACTACAAACCACTGCTCAACGAAATAAAAGAGGATACAAACAAATGGAAGAACATTCCATTCTCATAAATAAAAAGAATCAATATCGTGAAAATGGCCGTATTCCCCAAGGTAATTTATAGATTCAATGCTATCCCCATCAAGCTACCATTGACCTTCCTCAAAGAATTAGAAAAAAACTACTTTAAATTTCATATGAAACCAAAAAAGAGCCCCATAGCCAAGACAAGCCCAAGGAAAAAGAACAAAGCTGGAGGCATCGTGCTACCTGACTTCAAACTATACTACAAGTCTACAGTAACCAAGACAGCATAAGACTGGTACAAAAACAGATATATAGATCAATGGAACAGAACAGAGGCCTCAGAAATAACATCACACATCTACAACCATCTCATCTTTGACAAACCTTATGAAAACAAGCAAGGGGGAAAGGATTCCCTATTTAATAAACGGTGCTGGGAAAACTGGCTAGCCATATGTAGAAAGCTGAAACTGGATCCCTTCCTTACACCTTATACAAAAATTAACTCAAGATGAATTAAAGACTTAAATGTAAGACATAAAACCATAAAAACCCTAGAAGAAAACCTAGGTAATACCATTCGGGACATAGGCATGGGCAAGCACTTCATGACTAAAACACCAAAAGCAACGGCAACAAAAGCCAAAATTGACAAATAGGATCTAATTAAACTAAAGAGCTTCTGCACAGCAAAAGAAACTATCATCAGAGTGAACAGGCAACCTACAGAATGGGAGAAAATTTTTGCAGTCTATCCATCTGACAAAGAGTTAATATCCAGAATCTACAAAGGACTTAAACAAATTTACAAGAGAAAAACAAAAAAACCCATCAAAAATTGGGCAAAGGATATGAACAGACATTTCTCAAAAGAAGACATTTATGCAGCCAACAGACATGTGAAAAAATGCTCATCATCACTGGTCATCAGAGAAATGCAAATCAAAACCACAATCAGATACCATCTCATGCCAGTTAGAATGGCGATCATTAAAAAGGAAACAACAGATGCCGGAGAGGATGTGGAGAAATAGGAATGCTTTTACACTGTTGGTGAGAATGTAAATTAGTTCAACCATTGTGGAAGACAGTGTGGCGCTTCCTCAAGGATCTAGAACTAGAAATACCATTTGACCCAGTGATCCCATTACTGGGTATATACTCAAAGGATTATAAATCATGCTACTATAAAGACACACGCACACGTTATGTTTCCTGCGGCACTATTCACAATAGCAAAGACTTGGAACCAACCCAAATTCCCATCAATAATAGACCAGATAAAGAAAACGTGGCACATAAACAGCATGGACTACTATGCAGCCATAAAAAAGGATGAGTTCATGTCCTTTGCAGGGACATGGATGGAGCTGGAAACCATCATTCTCAGGAAAATGTCACAAGGACAGAAAACCAAACACCGCATGTTTTCACTCATAAGTGGGAGTTGAACAATGGGAACACATGGACACAGGGAGGGGAGCATCACATACCAGGGCGTGATGGGAGGTGGGGGGCTGAGGGAGGGGTAGTGTTAGGAAAAATACCTAATGTAAATGACAAGTTGATGGGTGCAGCAAACCAACATGGCACATGTATATCTATGTAAGATACCTGCAGGTTGTGCACATGTACCCTAGAACTTAAAGTATAATAAAAAAAGAAAAATTGTACCTTTTACTAGAAACATACAAAGTAATCATTTATTATCATATCTAATTTAATGGTTTGTGAATATATTGCTTATATTAAAGTTAGTGCTTTAGGAAATTTGGTTACAACATATTTAAATGTTTAAGAGTATTTATAGGCCGGGCACGGTGGCTCACGCCTGTAATCCCAGCACTTTGGGAGGCCGAGGCGGGCAGATCACGAGGTCAGGAGATGGAGACCATCCTGGCTAACACAGTGAAACCCTGTCTCTACTAAAAATCCAAAAAAAATTAGCCAGGCATGGTGGTGGGCGCCTGTAGTCCCAGCTACTCGGGAGGCTGAGGCAGGAGAATGGCGTGAACCCGGGAGGCGGAGCTTGCAGTAAGCCGAGATCGCGCCACTGCACTTAGCCTGGGCCACAGAGCGAGACTGTCTCCAAAAAATAAAAGAGTATTTATAAAGTTTGTTCAGCTTTCTTCAGCTCCTGTTTCCAAGAGTTGGCTTGTCCCTTTCATATAACCTAAGTATACAATAAAAAGTGAGTTCCAGGCTGGGGACGGTAGCTCACGCCTGTAATCCCAGCACTTTGGGAGGGCAAGGCACGTGGATCACGAGGTCAGGAGTTTGAGACCAGCCTAGCCAACGTGGTGAAACCCCATCTCTACTTAAAATTCAAAAATTAGCTGGGTGTGGTGGCGGGCGCCTGTAATCCCAGTAACTCAGGAGGCTGAGGCAAGAGAATCATTTGAACCTGGGAGGCAGAGGTTGCAGTGAGGCAAGATTGCTCCACTGCACTCCAGCCTGGGCAACAGGACTCTGTCTCAAAAAAAAAAAAAACAAATGTGATTTCCAGTCTTACCAGATGGTAAGTGTTGCCACTAATTTTAAAATGTATCTGTACTAATGTATCTTTTTAAATCAGAATATACTACCATGCCAAAAAGTGAGTATAATAAAGTTTATATTCAGATTTCCTTGATGACATCAATAGTTTAGAAATGTTTGCATGTTATTATCTTCATTTTTTAAAGAAAGTGAAAATATATAAAGAGAGTGTTGTATAGCAGTGGAAATTTTTTGTATTCCTTTTCTCAAATATGTGGCAAGAAAAAAGGTACATCATTTAATAATTTAAATTTTTCCTTCAGAACAATATAGATTATTTATCTTATGATGAATACTGATGGGTGTCTTTATAGGTTTTAGTTCTACCTGCTGTTGCTTAAAAGGCAGGACTTTTGTGTATTGCATTCTTAAGCATTATGTGCATAATAGGATTTTCTTACAGAAATCTCTGTACCAACACCACAAAGTATTATATTATTATAGTGTTCAATTTACATTTAATTTAATGAGAAACTGCTTTTCCCATTTAACTTCGGTTTCAAATCTAATTTAGCATTTCTTGAATAGGATATATGCAGAATCCATTTTTAGTAGAAATGGTAAAATAATTTTATTTTGCCATTCAGCATATTTGATTTCTTCAATTTTTACTCAAAAGACCTAAGAATACATCTTTAAAACCGTAGCTTGATATATCACTTGATATCTAATGTTATGCTTTACTCTAAACCATTATTAAAAAATGTGTTTTGAGGCTAATATATATTTAGCTAAAATTGAAAGTGGAAGTGGAACTCATATGCAATGGCTGAAATGTCGTCATGTTTCTCTCTCGGTTACTTCAATTATATGCACAGAGAGGACATCCAATTAATTTTATAGTAATTGTGTTTATTCGTTCATTTATTAAAACAACTATTGAGCGCCATCATGTGTAAGGTTAGTTGCAGCTTTGAGAACACTAGATACAAAGAAAAACTGTGTCTTTATGGAGCTTACAATCTAGAACTCCTAACTGAAGAAAGGTATACAAAATATTTTAATACTTTTTTTCTTCCCCTTTGGCCAATAATAATCTTATTAATAATCAGTACACATTTAGGTAATTCTGTTTAGCTGATGAAAGCCTAGAGAATACAGAGAAAGATCTCTGAACTCCCAAAATCAAGCAGCTTAATATGTGTGCATTTTATCCTCCCAACCTATACATAATATTTTAGCACTCTGCATTCTTTATATTACGGTTCTACTAACATCTTTCCTTGCTCATCTCTAAGCAAAAATATAAGAATGTGATTTTGTTCTCATTAAAGCGTTATTTTTGGGAAATTACATACATTTAAAAACTGCCTCCAAATTTACACAAGATATTAGGACTTCTGATCGTTGTTACGTGTCTGTTCAAAAGTTGTAGTTTGCTGGGAGAGATATCAGTGTCAGAATAGGAAGGATTGGACTGTTTTTCCCTCCCATGGACACACTGATTTAACAAAAATGAAAGTACAAATACACTTCATGAAAAATCCAGAAACTAGTTAGGTTATGAAACAAGTTGTATCAAAGCTGGTAGAAAAATTCACGATACCTCCTTTCCATAATTCATACCCTTGAAACAGCATCGTACAATTGAGAGAAATCGCATAGATCCCAGCTTCAGCCTGTATTGAAAAAGGCTTGAATTACACATTTAATGCTCAAACTTTTCTGGAGTCTTGTCAAAGGACTGGCTTCTATGTCCCTGATCTTGTAGCACTGATGACACCCAGCATACTCTAGATGCCTGGGGATCACTGAGAATAAAGATGGGAGTTTGAAATAGATGTATGTAGTTATCATAGCTCCTCCTTTGACTCAACACAGAGATAGAAGAAATAAAACTCAGTTCTCCATTTCTCTCTAGGGAGGGAATGAGTTGGACCACATATCCAACATTTCCGCTATCCTATCACTGTCCAAGGGACTTACATTTATCTTGCTTGTCTCATATCAATAATGAGAGCCAGTATACTATAAACTTCTGGTAGCCACTAAGAACAAATAAGCAGTGTTTTAGATTAACAGGAAAGTTTGAGCAGCTCGGAGAATCTCTGAATGGGCTAATTGATGATGATATTCTCTATGAGACCAGTATGTAAAGACAGGGAGAGGTGGCTGTTTGTTTTGCATGTGCAGTTACCTACACAAAGAGTGAAGAAAAATGAAGAAAGAGAGACATATTTCCAAAACATAGGAACAAAATAAATCTCAAGAAATATAATCAAATGAAATAGACATATTATTCACCTGACAGTGAATTCACATTAATTGTCTGTTAAATCTAGTTTAGCCTAAACCCACCTCCTTACATATTTGAGTTCAGCTTAAAGACTTTTCTGTACATTGTGAACTATAACAAGTGGATGTGTAAACCATAGCTCACACCTGTGCCACTCTCTGAGTTTTGGCCAATCAAATGCTGCCAACTCTTCAAATTATGTTCAAATGTGGCAAATGCCAAGCTGTAACCAATCCAGTTGTTGCTGTACCTCACTTGTGTTTTCTGTATGTCACTTTCCTTTTGCTGTCCATAAATCTTCTCCACCACATGACTATGCTGGAGTCTTTCTGAATCTGCTGTGATTCTGGGAGCTGCCCAATTTGCAAATTGTTTATTGCTCAATTAAAGTCTTTTAAATTTAATTCAGCTAAAGTTTTTCTTTTTTTTATTATACTTTAAGTTTTATGGTACATGTGCACAACGTGCAGGTTTGTTACATATGTATACATGTGCCATGTAGGTGTGCTGCACCTATTAACTCATCATTTAACATTAGGTATATCTCCTAATGCTCTCCCTCCCTCCTCCACCCACCCCACAACAGGCCCCGGTGTGTGATGTTCCCCTTCCTATGTCCATGTGTTCTCATTGTTCAATTCCCACCTATGAGTGAGAACATGCGCTGTTTGGTTTTTCGTCCTTGTGACAGTTGGAAGTCAAATTGTCCCTGTTTGCAGATGACATGATTGTATATCTAGAAAACCCCATTGTCTCAGTCCAAGATCTCCTTAAGCTGATAAGCAACTTCAGCAAAGTCTCAGGATACAAAATCAATGTGCAAAAATCACAAGCATTCTTATACACCAATAACAGACAAACAGAGAGCCAAATCATGAGTGAACTCCCATTCACAATTGCTTCAAAGAGAAGAAAATACCTAGGAATCCAACTTACAAGGGATGTGAAGGACCTCTTCAAGGAGAACTACAAACCACTGCTCAACGAAATAAAAGAGGATACAAACAAGTGGAAGTACATTCCATGCTCATGGGTAGGAAGAATCAATATTGTGAAAATGGCCATACTGCCAAAGGTAATTTATAGATTCAATGCCATCCCCATCAAGCTACCAATGACTTTCTTCACAGAATTGGAAAAAACTACTTTAAAGTTCATATGGAACCAAAAGAGAGCCCGCATTGCCAATTCAATCCTAACCCAAAAGAACAAAGCTAGAGGCATCACGCTACCTGACTTCAAACTATATATACTACAAGGCTACAGTAACCAAAACAGCATGGTACTGATACCAAAACAGATATATAGTCCAATGGAACAGAACAGAGACCTCAGAAATAATGCCACATATCTACAACTATCTGATCTTTGACAAACCTGACAAGAACAAGAAATGGGGAAAGGATTCCCTATTTAATAAATGGTGCTGGGAAAACTGGCTAGCCATATGTAGAAAGCTGAAACTGGATTCCTTCCTTACACCTTATATGAAGTTTTTCTTTTAACAGATGGTGTCATAAATGGGATCCAGGGTAGAGCTTTAACGACCCCCCAGGAGTGATGAGTAAACAAGCAAGGTACCAGCAATGACACACTTGTGTCCATTGATCTCTAAGAGCAGCTGGGGATTGTGGGTAAGTTCTCTCTCAGATTTGGGAGATTCATAAATTTGTGTTTTGAGCTCACCAAGTTTCTTTGAGCATATTTCTGAAGCAAACTGAGTTTTAAAGTTGTGACAGAAGTTGGACTGTGTCCAGGATTGAATTTGATCTGGTAATTCACTGGCTTAGATCCAGTTAGAGGCCTCTTACATCTAACTGGGTTAGAAAGAAACTGGTAGTAAGTTGTAATATTGCAAGGGTTGTAAAATTTGGCTATGTCAGGAGATCGAGACCATCCTGGCTAACACGGTGAAACCCCGTCTCTACTAAAAATACAAAAAATTAGCCGGGCGTGGTAGCGGGCGCCTGTAGTCCCAGCTACTCGGGAGGCTGAGGCAGGAGAATGGCGTGAACCCGGGAGGCGGAGCTTGCAGTGAGCCGAGATCGCGCCACTGCACTCCAGCCTGGGCGACAGAGCGAGACTCCGTCTCAAAAAAAAAAAAAAAAAAAAAAAAAAAATTCACAAGGATCTTTGTGTTCTACCTTTTTGTTTCATTTTTTTTTTCTGCATGCTTAGGCAGGAAAAAAATCATTGACTAAGTTAATTAAGGGAACCTGAGAACCAAGCATTGGCTTTAGGTAAAAATGTGATTCTTAATTACTGAATAACTTATTTCTTTCTGGCTTACACATGCATAAGTGTTAGGCCTGGGAAGCAACAAAGTGTTGCAGAAATGGCAAGACCATACTAAAGATAACTTACAGTGAAACATTCCAAATGAACAACACACTGAAGTTCATTTAAAACAATGAGGGCTCCCAAATTAGTCTCATCTGGAGATGCCTATTGATATGCAGAAGCTTCTAAAAAGATTTCAGTATTTTCATTTAAAGCACACATATTTTGCTCTGGCCAGATTGGAAAATATTATAATTCAGGTCTTTCATGCAGCTGGTTGGGTGGCAACTTGCAAAATTGAAAGGATTTTGCCTATGGTTCTCTGATTTTCCTTTGTGATGCAGCTTGGCCCCTGGAGCTACGGTGTGGCAAGCAGGGTTGCTCAGGGAAGGGGAACCCAGAAAGCTGGCATCATAGCAAAAGGGTAAGAATTTCTTACCAGTCATACTTCTGGCCTCTCTCTCTCTGTGCAAACCAGTTGAATAAATGGTAAAAATTACTATTTATATTCTCTGTAAAGTTTTGATTAACAGAAAAAAGGGCTTAAGAGGCTAATCTTGAGCTGTAGCCAATCTGATAGTGTACTTTTCGTGGTTTTTTTTTTTTTTTTGTATGGTTCTATAATAAAGAGGAATACCTTAGAATAGAACACAAGCTTAGGACCCCATAAGACCTGCCGTTTAAGTCAGCCCAACAAATTGGTCAGTTACAAACTTTGCTGAAGTTCTATGAAGAAAAATAAATAAAGTAAAATAAAATAAAAATAAAATAAACTGGATGACGTCCTCATCTTGTTTTATGTCCTTGGACATTTGACATGTTAACCATGTGGCAGTACTTTCTTTTGGTCTCCACCATTTTACAGTGGTGGCCCAGGTTCAATCCTGGCTTAGGGAATGAGTACTTTCTGGTTGAGATCTGTGTGACCTTTACCATTTGCTGATTCTCTCCCACTCCATGAACAACTTCTAGCTTCCCTTCTTAAATCTTCCTTTCTCTGACTTACCTTTTAAGATTCTAGATTTTGCAAAAACTGTTTATCATCTCTTTGAAAATACCTTATACACTCATGGTTAAGTCATAACCTTAGTTCAAGTTTGTTGGTTTCACTTGTGAAGTTATTTTGATAAAGTTTAAAAGCCAGAAATATTAGCCACTTGATGTTGCTAAAGTCAGATAATAACAGATTTAAAAAGATATTTTAGAGAGTGCTATGGTTAAAAGTCAGCTTAATTAAAAGCAGATATTCAAGTTCTAATAGCCAGAAACTCCTTGAGAAAAACAGAGGCGGCACCAAAGACCCCATTTTGAGAAAAAATTCTTGTTTTCCTTTTGAAACTTCAGGAATAAGGGGTGGATAGATCCATTTCAAAATCTAAAACTAAATATACCTTCAGGGATGGAAAATGGCAGTTATGGGGCAGTACTCAGCTCTTTGCACAGTTGGATCAGAGAAGCATGCTCTTAGCCATCTGGAAGGTATGGCAAAATCCCCACCATCCCCACTGAGAAATAAGACTAATTTGGGGGATAGGTACACAATGGGCTAATTGGTTTGGGGTTGCCATGCAATAAAAGCACATGGTAAAATAATTGCGCTGTCTTCTCCCATAGCATTAACCTATTTTTTGGGATCTAAGATCTGATATAAAAATGAGACCCTTCGTTTTGGAGATCTGTTTTTGCCTTAGAGGTGTGCCTGTTTATTAGGCCCTAGAAACTACATGTTTTCCTATTCCTGTCTCTCCAAGGACTCCACCCTAAAGCCAGTAATCCAATTAAGAAACTTAAAAACTGGCTGTAAACTAGTTCAACCATTGTGGAAGTCAGTGTGGCGATTCCTCAGGGATCTAGAACTAGAAATACCATTTGACCCAGCCATCCCATTACTGGGTATATACCCAAAGGATTATAAAACATGCTGCTATAAAGACACATGCACACGTATGTTTATTGCAGCACTATTCACAATAGCAAAGACTTGGAACCAACCCAAATGTCCAACAATGATAGACTGGATTAAGAAAATGTGGCACATATACACCATGGAATACTATGCAGCCATAAAAAATGATGAGTTCATGTCCTTTGCAGGGACATGGATGAAACTGGAAACCATCATTATCAGCAAACTGACACAGGAACAGAAAATCAAACACCACATGTTCTCACTCGTAAGTGGGAGTTGAACAATGAGAAAACATGGACACACAGAGGGATACATCACACACCAGGGCCTGTCAGGGGGTAGGGGACTAGGGGAGGGATAGCATTAGGAAAAATACCTAATGTAAATAATGGGTCAAAATGCCACCAGTCTCTTTGCTACAACATAACAAGAGTCACTTTGCTCCAGTTCCCAACAAGTTCCTCATCTCCATCTGAGACTACTCAGTCTGGATCTCATTGTTCATATCACTATCCACACTTTTGTCAAAGCCGTTCTCTAATAAGGGAATCAGAGTCAAAGTCAAAGTCAAAGTCTCTAGAAAGTTACAAATTTTCCCACATTTTCCTGTCTTATTCTGAGCCCTCCCAACTGTTCCAACCTCTGCCTGTTACCCAGTTCCATTTTCAGGTATCTTTTCAGCAACATCCCACTCCCAGTACCAATTTACTATATTAGTCTGTTTTTGCACTGCTGATAAATACATACTCAAGACCCCACAATTTCCAAAATAAAAAGCTTATTGGATTTACAATTTGATGTGCCTGGGGAGGCCTCCCAATCATAGCGGAAGGTGAAAGGCAAGGAGGAGTAAGTCACATCTTGCATGGATAATGGCAGGCAAAGAGAGAGCTTGTGCAGGGAACTCTCATTTTTAAAACCATCAGATCTTGTGAGACATATTCACTATCATGAAAACAGCACAGGAAAAACCCAGCCCCATAATTCAATCACCTCCCACTGGGTTCCTACCACAACACACGGGAATTGTGGGAGTTACAATTCGAAATGAGATTTGGGTGAGAACATAGCAAAACCATATCAGAAGATATACAAATGGCCAACAAACGTGAAAAAAGACTCAACATCACTAATGATGAGGGAAATGCAAATCAAAAGCACAATGAAATATCATCTTACTCCTGCAAGAATGGCCATAATCAAAACATCAAAAAATAATAGATGTTGGCATGGATGCCCTGAAAAGGGAACACTTCTACACTGCTGGTGGGAATGTAAGCTAGTACAATCATGAGAAATAGGCTGGGTGCAGTGGCTCATGTCTGTAATCCAAGCACTTTGGGAGGCCAAGGCAGGCAGATCATGAGGTCAGGAGTTCGAGACCAGACTGGCCAACATGGTGTAAACCTGTCTCTACTAAATTTACAACAATTAGCTGGACGTGGTGGCAGGTGCCTTTAATTTCAGCTACTCGGGAGGCTGAGGCAGGATAATTGTTTGAACCTGGTAGGTGGAGGGTCCAATGAGCCGAGATTTCACCATTGCACTCCAGCTTGGGCAACAGAGCAAGACTCCATCTCAAAAACAAACAAACAAACAACAACAAAAAAAAACAGCGTGAATATTTTTTAAAGAACTAAAAGTAGAACTACCATTTTTAGCAATCCCATTACTGGGTATCTACCCAGAGAAAAAGAAGTCATTGTATGAAAAAGATACTTGCACATGCATGTTTATAGCAGGACAATTTGCATTTGCAAAGATATGGAACAGCCCACATGTCCATCAATCCATCAGTGGATAAAGAAACCTGGATGGAACTGGAGACTATTATTCTAAGTGAAGTAACCTAGGAATGGAAATCCAAATATTGTATGTTCTCACTCTTAAGTAGGAACTAAGCTATGAGGACACAAAGGCATAAGAATAATACAACAGACCTTGGAGACTCAGGGGAAAAGGTGGGATGGCAGTGAGGAATAAAAGACTACAAACTGGTTTCAGTGTACATTGTTCAGGTGAGGAGTGCACCAAAATTTCACAAATCACCACTGAAGAACTTACTCATGTAATCAAATACCACCTGTTCTCCAAAAACCTATGAAAATTTAAAAAATAAAATAAAAAAGAAGCCATGGGCATATAAACTTTTGCCTAGTTTAGAGGGTTGAAGAATTGTTTTAAACTAGATAAGATAAAGCTGAAAGTTTAAACAAGTTGTGAATTGTTTGTAAAAACTTAATCTTGTAAAAGAAATTCTTTGTGTGACCATAATGTCTAAATTTAAAAGGGTTTTATTCTGTTTTTCCATAAATTGAACATCGGAATAAAAGTACAATAGGGTTTTGTTAAAGCACTGATCTGCTCTTTAACAAAATTTGTAAAGGGTATAAAAGGTTTATGAGAATCTCACCTTATGGTCAAACTGATTAAAGTTGAATCAATTTTTCTATAAGGTTTTATTAAAAATTGGAGTTTACATTAATAATAGACTAATGCAAAGGTGAAATTTGGCTTTCTCTCTTGAACAAGATTATCATGTAACATTAAAAGATAAGGAAAGATTTTTGTTTGCCTTTTGATTAAAATACAGGGAAAAATGGGGGAAAGACAAGAGACAAATTATTTACAATGCTAAGTCCTCCCTCTATCAATGAGTAAAGGTTTTTGCCTTTTTACAATTTTTGAGTTGGCATTTTGGCTAAATGAATGACTTATGCAAAGTAGAACCTGGAATCCTACTTCATAATATCAAGTGTTATAAACCTTTAACATATTTGATAAAATTCCCAAAATTAAATTTCAGCTTCAAAATTATCTTTTCTGGCCTTTAACTTTGAGATGCTACAGAGGGCCCAGGAAGCATCCAAAAGAGAGGTAAAAAGGATTATCTGACTTATGAAGTTACATGAGAAGCACTGTCAAAATAAAAAAAAGTTTAACCTTCTTTAGGCTATATTTTAGTGTATGTCATCAATATGTTATAAAATTGTATGGGATTTCTAAAATTCTAATATGTTGAAGTATATGCTCTCAATCATGATGGTTATTAAGTTACTGTAAACCAGAGAAATAATTAAATTTTCCTGTCAATTGTGTTCTTAACTATGACTATTTAAAGTCATTTCCACAGTTAATTTCTTAAAGCTAATGCAGTTTCTGAAAACTTCACAAACATGCAAAATCCCCGAATATGGTGTCATTTAGTTGGTTCATGAAAGTATGGAAAGGACCCCGAAAAGCTCTTTTGAATACAGGTTTCTGGTAACTTAAGAATCATATTATTTGGGCTGAGTAAGACTTCCTGGAACTTTAATAAAAAAGATTTACTGGATCATAAAACTGCTAACTCAAGTAGAACAAAAATTAATTGAATACCAAGAAAATACTTTGCCAGATTTCCATGCCGAATCAGCCAATATGGAAATTGTTTAGATATACAATCTGAATGAAGTCCTTGGTCTAAGTCAAATTACCTATGATAACCCATGAGCTAACAGTGCTATTCCCCTAAATTGGAAAAACAACTGGTATTCAAGAGGATGTAAGTCCAGTGTTAAGCATGGATTCATGGAGAACCAGGACGGCCACCTTGTCCTTCCTGAGTCTTTAAAGCTTTTGTTAAAAGTTCCGCATTCCACAACTCATCCTGGAACAGACAAAATGATCTAAATTAAATATATTGGTGTGGTAACATATAGTGCTAAAATAATCTATGACCAATGTTCAGTTGTCACTAAACATTGCCAAAATCTGTATTTTGACAAATGACAAACCTGTAATCCTGGGAAAACAATTAAAAACTTCAGTTACATTTGGCTACCTGATGGGCCATTTAAACATTTATAGAGGGACTTCATTCAATTGTCATTTTCAGTGCGTTATTTTTTCAGTTGTATAAAAGCTTTCCCATGCAAGAGGGCTGATGTTATAACACTAAATTATTATGCCAAAATGTATGTTCACCAGGTAAAGATTTATGATTTACTGAAGATAATCAATGCCTTCACAATCTGGAACCCAAAGATTGGATCTTCTAAGAACATCAGAGAAAGAATCTAGAACCTAAAGATTGGATCTTCTGAGAACACCAGAGAAAGACTGACCTTGCTCTCCACAGTGCAATAAAACTTTGTGATCTTGAACCTTAGGTTCATAATCTCACAAATGAGAAGGCTCCCTCCACACTCTTGGAACTGTACACCCACTGAAACCCTTAAGGTAAAGCTAACCAGGGAAATTTCTCCCCAGAAGAAAATGGCATTCTTGATGTAAACAGCTTTTCTCAAGATCACAGATCAAGACTTCTCTACTATCATGAGACCCTTATCTTTGAGTATTTTCCCTCGTTTATGCCTCTGTGAACAATAGAAATGAAAAAGTGGTCTGTTGTGTGCACTAATGGAGTATACATTTTATCACAAATAATTTTGCAGCCAGCCTTAAATATGGAGAACTTTAAACTTTGATAGATGCAGATGAAAGCCTAATGTAGGTAAGAAAATTAATGGTACATATGTTGCCTCATAATCAGTCAGAAACACAACATTAGTTCACTCCTCTTAACCCACATCATGCGTTAAAGAGAACATTGATACATAGCCTTCACTTTTCTAGAAGGGCATCATTTGCTAGGTCCTTTTTCCATAGTTTGGAGTAAAAGAAGCAATAATTGGAAATGTATCCCTCAGGATAGGCTCTATAGCAGAACTTACTGCAAAGGCAATAGTTAAACAACAGACTTAAAATTCTCTTGTGAATGTTTTGCTAAATAATATAATTGCTCTAGATTACTTACTGGCTAAACAGAAGTATCTGTGTGGCTGCTGGCACTTATGTCCTACAGAGAAATCATCGGATATTATAGAGATTCAGTTGTAGGGGATTAACAAAAAGACCACTTTAAGCTAGTCAACTCTTTATCTAGTTTATTCTTTGATGTATTTATTTGAGATGGTTTGGTTTATGGAGACCCTGGGTAAGGAGCATGCTCTAACCTCTTGGTATTATCCCTCTGAAAGTCATAATAATAGTCTCCCTGGTATGCTGATTCTTTTTTATTATTATTATACTTTAAGTTTTAGGGTACATGTGCACAACGTTCAGGTTAGTTACACATGTATACATGTGCCATGTTGGTGTGCTGCACCCATCAACTCGTCATTTAACATTAGGTATATCTCCTAAATGTTTCGATGCAGACATCTGTAGAATGTTAAATGGTCTTTCTTTAACTGGAATGACAAGAGCTGAAAGAAATGTGTGACATGAGGACACCATAACCTATTAATGAGGTGCTGAGACTGGAAACCCAAAATGATGGTAACTGAGAGTGGTGCTAAGACCCTAAATTTTGGTCACACTCTCATCTAAGTGAGAACATGACCAAAAAGGGGGAATTTTTAAAACAAAATTATGAGAGGCCATTGTTTGGACTGAGCTCATGCACTAAGCTCTGACAGACCAAACCACACTAAAATGGAGTTGCTTGTGCTAAATGTGACATAATCAAACTAAGACTTTAAGGAAATACACAGATCCTAGAACAGACTAGGTTTTGTTTTTCTTCTGTAATCAGGACATTTCAGCATAAAGAGATACCCTCTAGTCAGTCCTTGTGACTGACTAGCAAAACCCACTGTTTTACTGTTTCCCAGGGGGTTTCAGGATAAGGTAAGTACATTTAAGATTGTAATAATGACATCAATGTTTTAAGTTTTGGTCAATCTTTCAAAATTGAGAAAATGGCCAAAAGTGGGGAATAATTAAATCTAGTTTAGCCTAAAGTTGCCTCCTTAAATAATTAAGTTCAGCCTAAAGGTTTTACTGTACGTCATGAACTATAACAAGTAGAGGTGTAAACCAACCCTTGTCCACGCCTGTGCCAGTCATTGAGTTTTGGCCAATAAAATGTAGCCAACTCTTCAAAACATGTTCAAATAAGGCAAATGCTGAGCTGAAAACAATCCAGTTGTTTCTATACCTCGCTTGTGTTTCCTGTATGTCACGTTCCCTTTGCTGTCCATAAATCTTCCACCACATGGCTGTGCTGGAGTCTCTCTGAATTTGCTGTGATTCTGGGGGCTGCCTGATTCACAAATTGTTCACTGCTCAATTAAACTTATTTAAATTTAATTCAGCTGAATTTTTTTCTTTTAACACATCATAAAGATGCTCAATCAGATGAGGTCAAGAGAACAATGTGAGAATAGTTAAAATTTCAATATGGAGCTTAAATCTATTGAAAAGTACAAAATGGAAATCTTGACCTGAAAAATATAACAGATGGACTAAAAAGATTACACAGGAGTTCAAAAGCAGATTAGATCAAGCAGAAAATGTATTAGTGGACTTGAATACAAATCATTAGAAATTATCCAGTTAAAGGAGAAAACAAGAAAAAAATTAAAAAATGTGAAGAAAACTTATCAGACACCATGAAGTAGACCAACATATTCACTATGAAAGTCCCAGAAGGAGAAGAGAAAAAGGGTTAGAAAGATTATTCAAGAAATAATGTCTGACAACTTCCCAACACTGAGGAAAAAAATTGGATATCAAAATACAGGAAACTCAATGGATCCCAAATAAGATGAACTCCCTAAAATTCATACTAAGCCACATTTTAACCAAGTTATCAGAAGTCAAAGTAAAAGACAATTTGAAAACAGCTAGAGAAAAGCAGCTTGGCACTTAGAAAGGAAAATTCATAATACTATTAGTGGATTTCTCAGCAGAATTTGCAGGTCAGAGGGAGTGAGATGAGATATTCAAAGTCCTGAAATTAAAAGCAAGCAAGCAAGCAAACAAACATCTTTCAACTAAGAATACTACACCAAAAAAAAAAAAAAGCAACTCTCCAAAAAGTCAAGGAGAGGTACATACTTTTGGAGACAAACAAAAGCTGTGGGAGTTCAATTTAAACTGATGCTAAGCATCAATACAAAAACATATAAAGGTATAAAGTTCACTAGTAAAGAGAAACATATAGATAAGTGCAGAGTGCTATAAAACATGATGGTAGGGGTTTAAATAACTTTTAATTTTAAAACTATAACTATTTAAAGTATGTAAACAGACACAAAATTTGAAAAGTTCTAAATCGTCACATAGAAAATTAGTGTTTTATTTTGTCACTTCAAAAGTAATAAAATAATAAAAGTACACATTAATGATATGTGACTGAGGTTATTATCAGCTTAAAATAGACTACTAAAAAAGTTTGATGCAAACATAGTAACTACTAAAAATTCCTAGAGTTTAAAAAAGACAAAGAAAAAAGAATAAAACTCTATCACCATAAAAAAATCAAAAAATAAGAAAGGAAGACAGCAAGTGAGAAAGAGAGGACCACAATAACTACAAGACAGAAAATAATTATCAAAATTGCAATAATGAGATTCCAGCTATCAAAAATTGCTCTGATGTAAATGAATAAAACTCAGCACTCAAAATATTTAGTGCAGCTCAAATTGTAGAAAATAAAATCAAACAATAGGCTTTCTAGAAGAGATTCACTTTAGCTTTAACGACACAGATAGGGAGAAAGTTAAGGGATGGAGTTAGATATTCCATGAAAATAATAAGCAAAAGAGAGCAGGAATAGATATACTTATATTACACAAATTAGGAATTAACTCAAAAATTGTAACAAAAGACAAAGAATGTCATTCTTTGATAAAAAATGATGAAAAATATGATGAAAGTTTCAGTTCAACAGGAACATAAAACAATTCTAAGTATATATGCACTCAACATCAGAGCACCAAAGCATATAAAGCCATCACCTGCAAAACTTGAGGGAGAGTTAGACAGCAATATAATAATAGTCGGAGACTTCAACATTCCACTTTCATTAATGGATAGAATATTCCGTCATTTAACATCCGTGAGAAAACAGTGGATTTAAACAACACTATAGACCAAGTGAACTTAAAAGATTTCTACAAACATCCCATCCAACAACATATTCTTCTGAAGTGCACATAAACCTTTCTCAAATTGTAGGTCATAAAACAAGTCTTAACATATTAAAAAAATTAAAACAAGTCAAAGTATTATTATTGATCACAAGGTGGTAAAACTAGAAATCAATGGCAGAAGCAAAGTGGGAAAATTTACAAATATGTGGAAAACAAACAACAACCACTATATCAAAGAAGAAATTCATAAGGTAATTAGAAATTACACTGAGATAGACAAAAATAAAAACACATTACATGCTGTACTTAAGATAAAGCAAAGCAGTACTGAGAGACAAGTTTACTATGACAACACAGCCATTAAAAAAAGAGGAAAGATCAAAAGTAAATAACTTAACTTCATATCTCAAGCAGATAGAAAAGAACAAGATAAGCCCAAAGTTAGCAAAAGGAAGGACATAACAGATTTGAGCAGAAATAAATAAAACAGAAAATAGAAAACAAATATAAAAAATGGAACTAAGAATTGGCTTTTTAAAAAGATAAAGCCAACAAACTTTTAGCTGGAGTGATGAAGAAAATAGAGAGAAGACTTCAATAAATAAAATCAGAAATGAAAGAGGAAATGATACAAGCGTGATGACACAGAAAGGAAAGGGATCATGAGACTACTATAAGTAATTATGGATAACTTAGAAGATATGGATAAATCCCTAGCATCATAGGACCTACCAAGACTGAATCATAAAAAAGTAGAAAATCAGAAATGACCTATAACTAATAAGGGGATTTAATCAACCATCCAAAACCTCCCAACCAAGAAAACTGTAGAACTAAATGGCTTCATTTTTTTCTTCCAACAAATAAAAGAAGAAAGAAGACTTCCAAACTCATTTTATGAGGCCAGCAATTATCCTGATATTCAAGTAAGAAAAAGACAATAGAGGAAAAAAATTGCAGGGCAGTATTTCTGATGAACTCAGATGCAAAATTTATCAAAAAAACACTAGAAAACCTAATTGAATAGCACATCAAAATAACCATACCTCATGATCAAATGGCATTTATCCATGAATGCAAGGATAGTTCATCATACAAAAATGAAATAATATGATTTATCATATTGATAGGATTATGAATAAAATGGTCATGAGTTTTTAAATGACCATATTTATGAAAGGGCAAACATGATCATTTCAATAGGTACAGAAAAGGCATTTGACAAAACTTAACACTTTTTCATAATAAAAACTGTCAGCAAACTAGGTATAAAAGGACATTAACTCAACAAAATAAAGGCCATAAATGAAAAGCCCACAACTAACATTATACTAATTGGTGAAAAACTGAAAGGTTTTTCTCTATTATCCAAAATAAGGCAAAGATGCCCATTATCATCACTTATATTAAAAATGGTACTCAAAGTCCTAGCCAGAGCAATTAGGCAAGAAAGAAAAATAAAAGACATCCAAATAAGAAAGAAAGGAATAAAATTGTCTCTGTGTAAATATTACTTATCTAGAAAACCCAAAATAAGTCCCCACACACACACAGTTGTTGGAAGTAAACAAACAAACAAAAAAAACAAATTCAGTAAAGTTGCAAGATGCAAAAGCAACAAACAAAATCACTTGTGTTACTATACATTATTAATGAACTATCAAAAAATAAAATTTAAAAAAATCTCATTTATACCATGAAAAATTAGAAATAAGTTAACCAAGGAGGTGAAAGACTTTTACACTAAAACTAGAAAACATTGATAAAAAAATGTAAAAAGACATAATAAAAGCAAACACATACCATGTTCATAGTTTGAAGAATTAATATTGTTAAAATGAACAGTGCTAGAGTCATTACCCTTCTTGATTTAAAATCATATTACAAAGCTGTCATAATCAAAACAGTATGGCACTGGCATAAAAACAGACATGTAGAGCAAGGGAACAGAATGGCCAGCTCAGAAATTAACCTGTGCAAATACAGTAAGCTCATTGATTACACAATGAGGAAAGGATGGTCTATTGTATAAATGGCGTTGGGAAAACTATACATTCATATAAATATAGGGAATTGGATCATCATATTATACCACATAAAAATCAACTCCAATGGTTAAAGACTTAAATATAAGGCCTGAAACCATAAAACTCATAGAAGGAGACTTAGTGGAAAAAGCTTTTGACATTTGTCTCTGCAATGCTTTTTGAATATGACTAAAAGCATAGGCAACAAAAGCTGAAAAATTGACGAGTGGGACCACATGAAACTGAAAAAACTTTTGCAAAGCAAAAGAAAAAAAGCAATTAGGGAAAAAAGGCACTCTATGAAAAAGAAAATATTTGCAAACCATTATCTGATAAGGCATTAATATATAAGTAATGCCTGCAATGCAATATCACTTATATAAGTAATGCCTGCAATGCAATATCACTTAAAGAAAACTTCACTTAAAAATAACTTTATTCGACTATGGGGGATAAGGCTTATTTAAATATTTCTCCAAACATAATATACTAATGATCAACAGGTATACATAAAGGTACTCAACATACCTAATCATCAGGAAAATGCAAATCCACAATTTGATACCAAAACATACCTTGTTGGATGGCTATTGTATAAAACAAAACAGAAAGGTAACACGTGTTGTTGAGAATAAAGATAAAAGAGGATCCTAGTGCACTACTTGTGGGAATGTAAGTTGGTACTGTCATTACGAAAATTAGTGTACAGGTTTCCTTTAAAAATTAAAAATAGCAATCCCACCTCTGGATCTATTTTCAAGGGAGTTGAAATTAGGATCTCAGAGAGATATCTACATTCCGATGTAGAATTCAGCATTATTCCCAATAATCAAATTATGTAAAGTACCTAAATGTCCACCAGTGGTTGAATGAATAAAGAAATTGTGGCATATTTATACAATGGAACTTTATTGAGCCTTAAAAATTAAAAAAAAATAACA
Source organism: Pan paniscus (assembly GCF_029289425.2). Classification (NCBI taxonomy): domain Eukaryota; kingdom Metazoa; phylum Chordata; class Mammalia; order Primates; family Hominidae; genus Pan; species Pan paniscus. Next base: position 43,392,897 of record NC_073264.2, on the reverse strand, counting down.
ACAACATTTGTGACAACATGGATAGAGATGAAGGGCATCATGTTAAGGGAAATAAACCAGACACAGAAAAACAACTATTGTATGATCTCACTTTTATGTAGACTCTAAAATGTTTAACTAGTAGATGGAAATTATAGAATGCTAGTTGCCAGGGATTAGTGGGAGATGGAATAGAGAAGTGACTATTAAAAGATACAAAGTTTCAGCTGTGCAAGATGAATAAATTCTGATATCCACTATATAGCATGGTACCTACAGCTAATAATACTGTAGTGTATACTTGAAATTGCTGGCCAGGCACAGTGGCTCACACCTGTAATCCCAGTACTTTGGGAGGCCAAGGCGGGTGGATCACGAGGTTAGGAGATCAAGACCACTCTGGCTAACATGGTGAAACCCCCTCTCTACTAAAAATAATACAAAAAATTAGCCAGGCTTGGTGGCGGGCGCCTGTAGTCCCAGCTACTTGGGAGGCTGAGGCATGAGAATGGCGTGAACCCGGGAGGTGGAGCTTGCAGTGAGCCAAGATCGCACCACTGCACTCCAGCCTGGGCGACAGAGCGAGACTCCATCTCAAAAAAAAAAAAGAAAGAAAGAAATTGCTTAGAGGATAGATCATATGCTAAGTGATTCTATCAAAAAAAAAAATAAAGGGAGAATAAAACAAAACAATAATAATAAAGGAGGCAGGAGGAAACTTTGGGAGGTGATAGACATGTATATGACCATGATGGTGGTGATGATTTCACAGTTCTATTTATCCCCAAATTCATCAAGAAATATACATTAAATATGTAGAGCTTTTCACTTGTCAATCATACCCGAAAAAATTTCAATATTTCTAACATTGTAATAACCATGCTTATTCCATGCTAAGAACACAATATTTAATTATTTCAATCCCCCTGTGAACTAGGGGTTCTGTCTATTTTACAGATTAAGACAGTTAGGCACAATGCCCAAACTGGTGAAGGTGGCAGTTTGAACTCAGGTAGTCTGACCTTTGAGACGGATTTAAACTATTTCATACATTACTACACACACTGTAACTAAGTTATGCCCTTAATTGTAGGCTAAAATTCCAAAAAAAAGAGAAAAAAATGAAAAGGTAAACCATTATAAAAGGAGAGTGAGGTAACGTTTTCAGCAGGATTCTACATTTGTTTATTTATCCATTCATTGATTGTTTTTAGTCTGATTTAAGGAAGAAGATTTCCTGATTAAATAGGCTGGGAATAGTAAGAATAAAGAAAGTAGACAAAAGTTTACCTCTCTATAATCTATCTTGCATTCTCCTAAAGGAACCTTAAGGAAAGGGAATTTATTCCCTTGTTTAAAGCATGTTTTTATTACCTCTCTTCCCTTCTCCTGAAATTGAGGATGAAGAAAGCAGTTTTTATATTTTGTGTCTTGACCACAGGATTTTTCATCACCCTTAGAAAAGAAGGGTGTAATGACAGGTTCAATAAAACAGAAACCAGAAGACTGGGTCAAATACTGTCATGAGAATAAAATTTAATCTCTTCACTCCCTTTTTCTCATAGAGAAAATGGATATGTTTGTACTTACTTTTCAAAACTATTATGAAGATTAAATAAAATAACATATTTAAAGCATTCTGTACAGAATTGTTGCTCAACATTGTTAAGAATAGAGTTTTATTTGCTTTATCCTCTCCCTACTACAGAATCTCTTAAATTTTGCCTTGTGTTCTAGACCCAGAGCTGCCACGTACTAGTTTTGTGGCATACAGCAAATTTTAAAATCTCAATCACCTCTGAATTTCTTTTATCTATGAAATTTGGAACAAAAATACTGGCCTTGCTTGCCTTGAGTAGTATTTCTTTTTTTCTTTTTTTTTTTCTTTCAGATCAAAAGAAACTGCATCTGTGGAGTTGAAGACTAAATCAATTTTTCAGCCATAAACGAGCATGCGAACAAAGATCTTGGAATTTGTATTTATGGTAAAATGCTTTACATGCATTCTCATTGAGGCATATGAGATTCTTAAATTTAATTTTTGTTCTTGTTCCTGCCTCAAATCCACCAATGACTTTTCATTGACGTTAGAATGAACATTAAACTCTGTAACAAAACCATGTGGTCCCTGTTGATGTATTCAGCCTTATCTGAAACCCTACTCTTTCTCTACAACAGTGATCTTCTTTCAGTGTTTTATGTATACTATTAATTTCCTTCCAATTTCAAATTCTTTGCCTATGCTAAGAATTTCTTTCCTTTTCCTCTTCATTTATCTGGTCTGCAAATCTCACCCTGAAAGTCACTTCCTCTAGAAAGAATTCTCTGTCCTCCCCCACAGTCCTCTCTCCACCTAGATAAATTGCCATGTCATCCACACTCGATTCTTATTCATTACCTTGTCTTTCATAGCATTTGTTTCTATTAAAATTAAATCCTTATTTGTATAATTATGTGTTAATGTCTATTCTCTTGAAAGGTTATAAGTCTTTTTCACTGCTGTATTTTAGTCCCAGGTACAGACATGGAACATATGATTTGCTCAATTTGTATGTACTGAATGAATAAAGAAGGAAATTTTTACAAATGATAAAGGTAAGTACTGGAGAAATTAGGTAAAGCACCAAAGCTCAAACAGATCACCTGTGGCAAAGCCAGCTTCTGCATCTGAGTTTATCTGATGCTAAGGTTTCTACTAAACATTTTATTTCTTGCTTGTGAGAATAATTGATTTCTTGGACAAGTTCAATGTTGCTATAATTGAGACAAGTATAAAATAGAGAACCTCACAGTCCGACAAAAGTGAAGCTATACCTGCATGATTGCACCGTTGAGAATTCACTATGACCTAGACAAAGGGTAGGTATAACCACTGCTCCATGTAACTTATCTCTGTGCAGAACTGTTATGAAATCATTGCAAATCAAAAGTTGGGTACATATCTATATAGAGAAAACAGATATCTTATTAATTGAGTGAAAGGTGCACTCTTGACAAAATTAAGGGAGAACAAATAATAAGTTAAAATATTAATTTCCTAATTTTTCAAAGAGAAATAAACAAGGTTAAACATACTGAGGGAGAAAAGCAGTTTTCTATAAATACATATTTATGGATAAATGTTTTATGTAATTTGGTAAGAAATCATGCCTAGAAATATACAATTTCAGGATAATGTTTGTTTTAATATATATTTTTTATTATACTTTAAGTTCTAGGGTACATGTGCACAATGTGCAGGTTTGTTACATATGTATACATGTGCCATGTTGGTGTGCTGCACCCATTAACTCATCATTTACATTACGTATATCTCCTAATGCTATCCCTCCCCCCTCCCCCACCCCACAACAGGCCCTGCTGTGTGGTGTGTGATGCTCCCCTTCCTGAGTCCAGTGTTCTCATTGTTCAATTCCCACCTATGAGTGAGAACATACCTTTTGTATTTTGCATATATCATAAATAAAAATAATTAAAAGGCATGAGACTAGTGAACTCAATATGATAATAGGACAGACAAACTTATTAGGAGTGCTAAATTGCAGCTTAAAATGTTTCTGTTAAAAAAGTAGTTGAATGTTTGCCATTTCATTTCATTAGTCACTGTTTTCAAATGTCCTTCTGTATTGTCAACTGGAATAAACTACATGTCTTTTATTATTATTATTATTATACTTTAAGTTTTAGGGTACATGTGCACCATGTGCAGGTTTGTTACATATGTATACATGTGCCATGTTGGTGTGCTGCACCCATTAACTCCTCATTTAGCATTAGGTATATCTCCTAAAGCTATCCCTCCCCCGCTCCCCGCATCCCACAACAGGCCCCAGAGTGTGATGTTCCCCTTCCTGTGTCCATGTGATCTCATTGTTCAATTCCCACCTATGAGTGAGAACATGTGGTGTTTGGTTTTTTGTCCTTGCAATAGTTTGCTGAGAATGATGGTTTCCAGTTTCATCCATGTCCCTACAAAGGACATGAACTCATCATTTTTTATGGCTGCGCAGTATTCCACGGTGTATATGTGCCACATTTTCTTAATCCAGTCTATCGTTGTTGGACATTTAGGTTGGTTCCAAGTATTTGCTATTGTGAATACTGCCGCTATAAACATACATGTGAATGTGTCTTTATGACAGCATGATTTATAATCCTTTGGGTATATACCCAGTAATGGGATGGCTGGGTCAAATGGTATTTCTAGTTCTAGATCCCTAAGGAATCGCCAGACTGACTTCCACAATGGTTGAACTAGTTTACAGTCCCACCAACAGTGTAAAAGTGTTCCTATTTCTCCACATCCTCTCCAGCACCTGTTGTTTCTTGACTTTTTAATGATCGCCATTCTAATTGGTGTGAGATGGTATCTCATTGTGGTTTTTATTTGCATTTCTCTGATGGCCAATGATGATGAGCATTTTTTCACGTGTTTATGTGTTTTTTGGCTGCACAAATGTCTTCTTTTGAGAAGTGTCTGTTCATATCCTTCAACCACTTGTTGATGGGGTTGTTTTTTTCTTGTAAATTTGTTTGAGTTCACTGTAGCTTCTGGATATTAGCCCTTTGTCAGATGAGTAGGTTGCAAAAATTTTCTCCCATTCTGTAGGTTGCCTGTTCACTCTGATGGTAGTTTCTTTTGCTGTGCAGAAGCTGTTTAGTTTAATTAGATCCCATTTGTCAATTTTGGCTTTTGTTGCCATTGCTTTTGGTGTTTTAGATATGAAGTCCTTGCCCATGCCTATGTCCTGAATGGTATTGCCTAGGTTTTCTTCTAGGGTTTTTATGGTTTTAGGTCTAACATTTAAGTCTTTAATGCATCTTGAATTAATTTTTGTATAAGGTGTAAGGAAGAGATCCAGTTTCAGCTTTCTACATATGGCTAGCCAGTTTTCCCAGCACCATTTATTAAATAGGGAATCCTTTCCCCATTGCTTGTTTATGTCAGGTTCGTCAAAGATCAGATAGTTGTAGATATGCGGCATTATTTCTGAGAGCTCTGTTCTGTTCCATTGGTCTATATCTCTGTTTTGGTACCAGTACCATGCTGTTTTGGTTACTGTAGCCTTGTAGTATAGTTTGAAGTCAGGTAGCGTGATGTCTCCAGCTTTGTTCTTTTGGCTTAGGATTGACTTGGCAATGCGGGCTCTTTTTTGGTTCCACATGAACTTTAGTTTTTTCCAATTCTGTGAAGAAAGTCATTGGTAGCTTGATGGGGATGACATTGAATCTATAAATTACCTTGGGCAGTATGGCCATTTTCATGATATTGATTCTTCCTACCCATGAGCATGGAATGTTCTTCCATTTGTTTGTATCCTCTTTTATTTCATTGAGGAGTGGTTTGTAGTTCTCCTTGAAGAGGTCCTTCACATCCCTCGTAAGTTGGATTCCTAGGTATTTTCTTCTCTTTGAAGCAATTGTGAATGGGAGTTCACTCATGATTTGGCTGTTTGTCTGTTATTGGTGTATAAAAATGCTTGTGATTTTTGTACATTGATTTTGTATCCTGAGACTTTGCTTATCAGCTTAAGGAGATTTTGGGCTGAGACGATGGGGTTGTCTAGATATACAATCACGTCATCTGGAAACAGGGACAATTTGACTTCCTCTTTTCCTAACTGAATACTCTTTATGTCCTTCTCCGGCCTGATTGCCCTGGCCAGAACTTCCAACACTATGTTGAATAGGAGTGGTGAGAGAGGGCATCCCTGTCTTATGCCCATTTTCAAAGGGAATGCTTTCAGTTTTGCCCATTCAGTATGATATTGGCTGTGGGTTTGTCATAGATAGCTCTTATTATTTTGAGATACATCCCATCAATACCTAAAATTGATAGACCGCTAGCAAGACTAATAAAGAAAAAAAGAGAGAAGAATCAAATAGACGCAATGAAAAATGATATAGGGGATATCACCACCGATCCCACAGAAATACAAACTACCATCAGAGAATACTATAAACACCTCTACGCAAATAAACTAGAAAATCTAGAAGAAATGGATAAATTCCTTGACACATACATCCTCCCAAGACTAAACCAGGAAGAAGTTGAATCTCTGAATAGACCAATAACAGGCTCTGAAATTGAGGCAATAATTAATAGCTTACCAACCAAAAAAAGTCCAGGACCAGATGGATTCACAGCCGAATTCTACCAGTGGTACAAAGAGGAGCTGGTACCATTCCTTCTGAAAGTATTCCAATCAATAGAAAAAGAGGGAATCCTCCCTAACTCATTTTATGAGGCCAGCATCATTCTGACACCAAAGCCTGGCAGAGACACAACCAAAAAAGAGATTTTTAGACCAATACCCTTGATGAACATCGATGCAAAAATCCTCAAATAATACTGGCAATCCGAATCCACAGCACATCAAAAAGCTTATCCACCATGATCAAGTGGGCTTCATCCCTGGGATGCAAGGCTGGTTCAACATAGGCAAATCAATAAATGTAATCCAGCATATAAACAGAACCAAAGACAAAAACCACATGATTATCTCAATAGACGCAGAAAAGGCCTTTGACAAAATTCAACAACCTTCATGCTAAAAACTCGGAATAAACTGCATGTCTTAATTCAATCTATAAAATGGGGCTAAAGTTAGCTATTTAGAATTCTTGGATCCATATAACTCAATACAGATTTACTTCAGTATTATGCAAACAGGTAAGAAATAGGGAGATTCTGATAGGCAAAGAAAAATGGAGTTTTTCATTCCTGCATTCTTCATTTGGATTTTCCAGTGTATTTGAAATTATGAAGATTATTTTCTTTCCTAAACAATAAATGTCTACAGAAATGCTAAGACAAGAATATAAGAAAACTCAAATGAATCTCTCTGCAGATTAACATCATATAAAAAGACAAAAACATACATCTGTAAATGGCTCCTATTAAGTGATTCACACACGTAAAAAAAAAAAAATTTGGTTTCTATTTTCAGAAGGAAAAATAACTAGTAGTTTTGTCTAGTGCTTTTGCTTTAAAGTGATCACTTTTTAAGACCCAAAGCTCTAGCATCCAATTGCTTATAAACTTAAGGTATAAATCTTTGATATTTGTATCAGACTAAAATACGAAATAAAATGATGTTTGTGGAGGATTGACTGAGTTCATTATAATTTACATTAAATTTGATGTGATTGGTTTTCAGTAGTAGAATGATTAGATTTTATCTGATATGCTAGCACTTCATTTTTGGGCTTTGACTTTTTATAAAATTTGAAGAAGCAGCACATTTGAATTTTAAATAATCACAATTTACATATCATAGTTACTAAAAATCTACAACCTACATATTTAATGTTTCAAAATGTGTACTGGCAATAAGAGCATTCATATAACTGAAACACATTGATCTGACTTTAATCCCTACTCTCTTTAAAATATACAATTCTATTCCATAGAGACAGAGCAGGAAGAAATACTTTCTCCATCATTATTGGTATGGAATATAACTTTCAAAGTGGCATTGATCATTCAATATACATTTATTGCAGAAGAAGTTTTTAAAAGAAACGATCATATATCAGCATACAGAGAATTTGACTAAATTCTTAGCTGTACTGTAGATTTGTTTATAGACATTCTAGTTCCATTTATGAGTAAAATTCCCCATTTTGGCTAGTTGCACCACCACGCATTTTACTACATTGGGTGTAAATGTGGATTCTATTTCTAATTTTACATTTTCTATACTTTACGCAACCAATTACTCACCAAATCCATCATTGCCACGCATTTAGTGCAAGCATTTTTCGTGGTGGGTTTTTTGTTAGTTTTTGCGTGTTTCTTGGGGAGGGGGGGTTGTTTGTATGTGAGGTTGTAGTGAGATACGTGAAAGGGTTCTGTATAATTGAACATAGATTCTTTGGCAGGCTAAATAATATTCCCAAAATATATTTAAGTCCTTATCCCTGGAACCTGTGTGTGTTACTTCATGGCAAAATGGATTTTTCAAACAAGTTAATTTAAAAATCTTGAAAGGGGGAAATTATGCTGGACTTGCTGGGTATACTGCAAATATAATCACAAATATCCTTATAAGAGAAATGCAGAGGGAGAATTAACAAAGAACAGAAGAATGTCATATGAGCAGACATGGGAGTGATGCACTTTGAGGAAAAATGAAGGGAACAACAAGCAAGAAAATACAGATTCTTCTTCCTCCTCCTCCTCCTCCTTGTTCTGGGATACTTGTGCAGAACGTGCATGTTTGTTACATAGGTATACACGTGCCATGGTGGTTTGCTGCACCCATCAACCCATCATTTACATTAGGTATTTCTCCTAATGCCATCCCTCCCCTAGCCCCCCACCCCCCAACAGGCCCCAGTGTGTGATGTTCCCCTCCCTGTGTCCATGTGTTTTCATTGTTCAACTCCTACTTATGAGTGAGAACATGTGGTGTTTGGTTTTCTATTCCTGTGTTAGTTTGCTGAGAATGATGATTTCCAGCTTCATCCACGTCCCTGGAAAAGACATGAACTCATCTTTTTTATGGCTGCATAGTATTCCATGGTGTATATGTGCCACATTTTCTTAATCCAGTCTATCATTAATGGGCACTTGGGTTGGTTCCAAGTCTTTGCTATTGTGAACAGTGCTGCAATAAACATATGTGTGCATGTGTCTTCATAGTAGAATGATTTATAATCCTTTGGGTATATACCCAGTAATGGGATTGCTGGGTCAAATGGTATTTCTGGTTCTAGATTCTTGAGGAATTGCCACACTGTCTTCCACAATGATTGAACTAATTTACACTCCTACCCACAGTGTAAAAGCATTCCTATTTCTCCACATCCTCTCCTGTTAAAAGAAACAAAACCTATATATTGAATACTTAATGGTCACAATTGTGAATTTTGTATTCATTTATTCACGCAATATATATGTAACTTTTAACAAACTCTTGATATGGGAAAATTATCCTTGAATATTTGGGTGTACTATAAAAATCATAAGAAATGTACGCCCTGGAAATTTAGTCACTAGAAGCTGAGAAAGGCAAGGAAATGGAGTCTCCTTTAAGAGATGCCAAGAAGGTGCCGACACCTTGACTTTGACTCATTGGAACTGATATTAATCTTCTGATCTCCAAAACTGTAAGATAATACATTTATGTTGCTTTAAACCTCCAAATTCGGTGATCAATTTACATATATGTATGTATACATGTGTATATGTGTATATATATATATATATATATATATATGTGTATATATATTACAGCAACAATAGAAAAATAATGCAGGTTTCTTACCAAGCCTCTTATGGGCGGTCCACCCTACTGGTTAGTCACTATGATCATTCTAAAATGCAAATCTGAGCATGTAACAACCCCCATTTACCTAGCAGGGTTAACATACAAGGTTCATCAAGAGTTCATTCTGCTTCTCTAACCTTATCCCTATGGTTACTTGCATTCTACCATCAAAAAATACCAAATTTTGCAGGTGTTTTTAACCTTTGAGTACTTCTGAAAGTTTCATGGCAAACTATTACCTTTTTCATAACACTGATGACATATATCTTTTATGGTAAATACCACAGTCTTATAGTTATTTGCCTTCCATTGCCCTTTTCTTCTAAAACTGTAACTCACTGACGAATCCCACAGACCTAGCTTTTTTCCTGACACATGGTAAGAGGCACATACAAGTTTCCTGAATAAATAAATACTAAATCCATAGTTCTGTCATTAAATATCCAATCTATATGTTTTATTTCTGCATTTCTTTTAATGTGACGAGTATAGACTATGGCTACTTATAATGATAGTATAACTCTCACCACAATTCTACAGTAATTTTCCACTCATATTTTTATAGTTAAAAAAATTACAAATGCACCCTAAATGTCCCGGAAACTTACCAGTATGTGACTATAAATTAAACAGCAAAATAAACATTTAGCTTTTTAGACTTAAAAGAATTGAGTTCTTTTTCCATCACTTCAAATGTCTTAGAGACTCCACCACTGATGTTGAGGTTTCACAGTCTTCCTTGGGGCACTGGGTGGCTTTTTTCTCTGCTAAAGTTTAATTTCTCAATTTTCACAGTTTAATAAATGGTTGACAATCATCTTTGAAGTGTGAGGTGGCCTCATTCTCCTCAGAATATCCCGTAATAGAGGTGCTTACAGTTTGAGTGTCAGAGACATTTTCAGTGTTACTACAGCCTTTTTTTTCTAAAGCACACCTTCAACACGGTGGGTCACTGGAGAATAGTTCAGCTACAACCACCACTCTTCCATCAGCTCTCAGACTCTACTGCACAATCAATTTCATCATTTTGTATTCATTCACTCATTTATTCAGTCCTTCATATAGCACTGTCTCCTTTTAAATGATTTTGAGTAACACTGATAAAGCAAAAACAGAGTGTTTTAAAACTTTAAGCTTGCAAATATTAACATTTCATATAAAATTAAAATACATTAAAATACCTTTTAAAAAGTAGCTTTATCTTATGCATGTTCTTAAACATGTTACATTTTCAATAATAGAGTATCTCTGTGATTCCACGGGAAATGGCATTTGTCAAAAAATTCTCTTATAAAAAGTGCCTTTCCTTGGTATGTTTTCTAAAAGCCTAAAATTTTCTTAACGCATTTCATTAATCCTCTTATGCTGTGATGTAGAAGGTGGTCACTATTCTCATTTTACAGATACAACAAGAGGCATAAGAAGTTAAGAGATGTGATACAGAGAACCAGTAGAAAACCCAGAAATAAAAATGAGGTCACTGCATATATTTTAAGTGTGAATATGGATTTTTCTCTTTGTTTTCTTCATATCATGAATAGACAAACTCCTAAGATATCTTTTAATGTATTTCATAAAATAGATGTGACTGTGCATATAGTAGACTTGTGCTATATACTAATTTTAAGGATTTATTTCTTTTACAATTTTATCAGTCTTAAATTTTTTTAAAAATATTGTCATAGCAGTTGATGATTTTAATCATGATATTTCTAGGGAATCTGCAAACACCTTAGCATAATTTTGGACATTTTTCTTTGAATACAAAGGAAAATCATTGATTGATATTAAAAGAATGGCAAATGCTTGATCTGTGCTATTTGAACTGGACTAGAATATATTAATAAATTGGAAATATCATTATGTAATTGAACACATGTGAAAAAAATTGTGTAAGTTAGACCTATATGGGTTAATTTGGATGCAAAAACAAACAAACAAGGAAACAAGTATCACCTAGTGGACATACCAGTGGGACACAGTTTTAGAACTGGGACAAAGTTTCAGAATTGCAAGGTATTTCACTCCAGAGAAGCAAAACTAGACAACCATTATGTTGCAGCAGATATCAGGCAGGAAAGTATGAAAGAGAAAGCTATACTAAAAGGGCCCGCAGTTTTGATATGGAGACAGAAAATAGGTGTTTAAAGAGTATGAGTGGTGAATCCTCTTTCATTTCCTGTGTAGTAGGGTCTGGCTTTTAAGGTCAGAATTCTAATTACTGTAATGTTCATTCAATGACTGTATAAGTGCCAGGAACATAGTATCAAAGCAGTTCAGAAGGAATTAAGGAATTTTAAGACCTAGTGAATATTGAGACAGCTTATACATTTGAAGATAATAATACTTTTATACCTCTTCCTTGCTTTATATCTTGTTATGTATTATAATTATTTGCACAATATTTACCTCAACCCAGTATATTGAATGCTAAGGTGATTAATAAATATAAGTGTTCTAGTTTTACCTAAAACTAGGATAAGACTCAAAGGTTTGGTCTCAAGAAACAAGTCCTTAGTCAGACTACTAAAGTGAGAATCATATTCAAAAGCAAATCAGAAGAAATCACTGGGCGTGAAGCTAAGGGATTCTTTAATTTCCTCTGAATAGGAGAAACATTAATCCCAGGAACTCAGTTGACATTAAGTCTTTAAGGGGGAGGATCTGTTTTGTTCCCAGTGCTCAATAATAAAATGTGGAAGCTAGACAGGGTCATATTTTTTATAGTCTAAAAAGGATCAGACTTAGAATAGGATTCTTGGGTTGAAAAATCTATCATACTCTTGCTGTTTTGCCTTAGAAAAACATTATTTTCTTGAAAATATCAATTTATTCCTGTGTAAGTTGAGGATTATAATGACTCTATCTTTCATTAATTTGAACAGAGAGGAGTTAAAACTTAACCCTAGAGGTATTGCTGCCAAAAGGAAATTTAATGTTAAGAAATGAAATAAAACATCAAAATTGGCAATCTATTTTCAATTCTCATTCCAAACAAGAAATGAGTCCTCACTTCAAGGCCGGCGGGTGGGGGTGGGGTGGGGTGGTGGGGGCTGAAGCAACAATTATTGCTCTAGCACACAGAACTCTTATTGTAACATAGAATAAAATAGAATTGGCAGAAAAAACAAATATACTGTCATGAGGACAGGAAATATTAAGGTTAGAAGGAGAACAGCCAATCCACAATGTGAATAAGTAAATCTCACTACTAGAAATGTAAAGTTTCCTTAATTTTATTAGTATTTCCTTATCATGTGAAAATCACAGAAACCGTTTAGAGGATTTCAATTTTGCCTGTGTCTTAGATTTAGACCAACCCAATTTTTACTACATGTACCATGGCAATATTACATAAAATTAAAATATTCCAGAGTGTCTTAGTCTGTTTTGTGCTCCTATAATAGAATACCTGAGACTGAGTAATTTATAATGAACATAAATTGATTAGTGCATAGTTCTGGAGGCTGGAAAGTTTGATATCAATGTGCCAGCATCTAATAAAAGCCTTTTTGCAGCATACGCATGCAGTAGAAGGCTAGGAGAGCAAGACAGAGAGAGAGTGACAGAGAGAGAAAAGGAGGTCAAACTTGCCTCTTTTCATAACAAATTAACACTTGTGTAAGGGTGCTAATCCATTCATGAGGGCAGAGGCCTCATGTCTTAATCACCTCTTAAATATCTCAAACCTTTATATTGTTACTATAGCAATTAAATTTCAACATGAGCTTTGGAGGGTACAAACATTCATACCATAGCACAGAGCATATTTAATGGAGCTAGATCCTATCTAAGATGTGTATGTTAAGATCATTTTAACCATATACAGATGTAAAGATTAAGAATTTGGTAATCAAGAGTAAGCAAAAAGTCAAACTGTCCCCAATAAAACTTTATGAAATCAACTAAGGAAAAAATAAAATTCAACTAGGCTTGTAGCACAATCAGCAGTAATCATTAAGCCAGCTTACCCATTGGCCCACACCTTATAGCTGGTCGCTGCTTACCATCTGAGAATAATGTGGGCCTTGTCACAAGATTCTTTGTTCTATAGATAAAAATCAAAGAATTTCTCTTTTAAGTTCTGCATACCAACAAAAGTACGGATGCCATCTTTAGCACACAGGTATAAAGGGCACAGTAAGAAGCTGACTCATGGAAGGATGCAGTTTTTACATCCTAATGATTTCATCCCCTTACCCTGACCAATTGATTATCTCAATTTTCCAGCTCCTCACCCTCCATAATCTCCTTAAAGACCCCTGCCCAATACCCCTTGAGGAAATAGATTTGAGGTTTGAGAATTCCTCCCATTTTCTCATTCAGTGGCCTTGCAATTATTAAACTTTTACATGTCTCTGGGGAATTTTCTCTGTACAACGGGTACCCCCTTTTCTTCTGATTTGTTGGTCTCTTCAGAGGTCTTGTGGCCTCTTTCGAGGGCTTGTTGACTCTCCCAAAGTAGAAGGTAGGTCTTTGAGGTAATCTCTTCTCAATTGGAAGGAGAATAAGGGGCATTGCTTTGGAGAAATACTCTTGGTTTTTTAAATCTGAGACTTTATATTGGAAGTCCTTTAGTTTGTCTTTGTCTTGTTATGTGTATTTGGATCTGTGAAGGGGATCTCTAAAGGAGTTGTTAGGGAAAGCTCAACAGACTTAGGGTAATTGTCTGCTATTCCCTCTTGTCTGGAGACCACCCATTGAACTTCTGGTGAGAAGTTATCCCTCCCCATGCTGAGTGGATCAAAGATGGCAGGGGAAAATGGGAACAATTTGAGCACTGCCAGATCAATACTTAGGTGCTGAGCAGGGTGTCTAGTATTTTTTACTAGAACAGAAATATTAATTTGGTTCCCCCAAGTAGCCCACTGGGTTGCATCTTACAAAACTGGGAAGCTTTTGCTTGTGATGCCATGAAACAGAAAAGGATAATCTTTTTTTTTGTATCATGGCTTGGCCCCACAATTAAGACACAGTAAGCAGGCTCACCACTGTTTTTCAGTTCTTCTCGAAGCTGAAGAGAGGGGAACGCAGGAACCTGACAAGTTGGAAAAAGGGCAAGAATTTCTTACCAGCCAGGCTTCTGGCCTCTCTCTCTCTGTGCAAACTGGTTAAGAGATGGTAAAAATCATTGTGTGTCTTCTCTGCAAGGTTTTGATGAATTTAAAAAAAAAGATTTTAGGGATCTCTTATTCCAAACAATTGGTGGGAAGATCAAATTAAAAGGTCACATAATAGTGTCATGCTAGCTTAAAAAGTCTTGAGTAAATTAAAGAGCAAATGTCTGACCTACAACAGGTACACTCAAACTATTCACTTTGGAGTCCATGCAAGAGTAACAGCGGAGGCTCATCTGTTTTACAGTCTGATAGTTAAAATGTCTGCTACAACTTGAGTTTACTTCCTGATGTTTAAAATGATTTCTAAAAAGAGCTCTATAATAAAAGTCAGTTTAATTAAAAGCTGATATCTAAGATGTATACATGTACATATGTATGTATTTGAAGGCCTTTCTGCTTTTTCCCTTTAGATGCTGTTTTAAATTTTTTAATGAAATAAAACGTTTAAAAAATGTGTTTGATACCTCCCTTCACTTTCTTTCTTAAAAATTATTCTATTTACTTTTTCTATACCCTGAAGTCCACAATTTAAGAAATAAGCTAAGTTAAACAGCCAAAATACAACATTTGAAAAGAAATCTTGAGCTGTAAAGGCATCTCCCTCTCTGCACCTAAACCTCCATAAATCTGTGGGATATGGAAGACATTAGCTTAAAGTTTTCATATCAAGTCTTGTCTGTTTTTAGATCTAATTTCTGTGCATTTGATACACGTTTTACCATGTTTACCTGAGTCATGCCTTTAGAAGATTTAGAGTTGCCTAGTTAGCAATTGTTCAGGGCATGGGACAGGTAATCAAGATATTAAAAGTCTAAAGTGGGGAAGAAAAACTAATTGAAAACTAGCAAATGAAAAATCTGGCCGGGCGCAGTGGCTCATGCCTGTAATCCCAGCACTTTGGGAGGCTGAGGAGGGCTGATCACCTGAGATCAGGAGATTGAGACCAGCCTGGCCAACATGGCAAAATCCCGTGTCTACTAAAAATACACACACAAAAAATATTAGCTGGGTGTGGTGGAGGGCGCCTGTAATTGGGAGGCTGAAGTACTCGAGCAAGAATCACTTGAACCCAGGAGGCAGAGTTTGCAGTGAGCTGAGATCGTGCCACTGCCCTCCAGCCTGGGGTGACAGAGCGGGACTCCATCTCAAAACAAAACCAAACCAAACCAAACAAAAACAAAAATTAAAAAAACAAAACAAAACAAAAAAAACCAAAAAAAACAAAAAACAAGAAAGGAAAGAAAAATCTTGTAAGTCTGAAAGAGTTGCTTCTATGTGTTATGTCTACGTGTTTATGCGTATCATGTATATGTAATATTTTCCTACCAAAACATTTGAAAGAGATCTAACTGCCTTTAAAAATATTTAAGTCCAATATTTTATCAAAAAAATAAAAACCTTAACTCAAATGCCTTTTAAAATTTATCTTTGGTAAATAAAGTTTTAACGTTGCTGGTAAAATAAAATAAAAATGCCTTCAGGATTTAATTTAGATATTAGGTCTGAACTGATCAAGCAGGTCAGATACTGTCTGCTAGATGTTTTATCACAAGCTGCTTCTATGATTTTTTAATAATAATTTGATTTGTCTGTGAGCTTACATCATGGAGCCATTAGATTCTAGGCTCTAAACAAATGGCCATGGTAAGGCCTGGGGACATTTGGCTTTCTCTCTGGCCCAGCTGTGTCTATTGGCTATGTTGGGAAGGCTCCGGCATTATTTCTACTGTTCTGTCCTTTGTTCTAGGTTCCGCATCTGATACATAATTAAAATTGCTTATCTCCTATGCTTTTTGCCAAGAGTTACTAAGAGCTAACATTGTAATATATGTAATTAAAACTACGGATATAAGAGAAACATGTCTATATGCAAAATGTGTAAGGAAAGAAGAATATGTTATAAAAAGACATGGGAATGTGGTTTTTGTTAAAGGTAAAGTAATTTTACGTAGTGTAGAGGTTTTGAGAATTGTTTTAAATTAAAAGAAGAAATTGAATAAAATGGAATGGATATAAAATGTCAGAAAAGAAAATAAATGCTTGTGGTAAGGTAAAATGATGGGGCAAAACTGAAAGTTTAAGCACGTTTTAGAAGTTTTGTGGAAGATTCATCTTGTGAAAGAAATTTTGAGTGTCCTCAAGTTGGCTAAAAGTTAAAGGGGATTATTTAGTTTTTCTATAAATTAAATATTAATATTAGGTTGGTGCAAAAGTAATGGCAAAAACTCCATATGGATGCAGGGTCAGAGTCTGGGCCCCTGTGTTGGAATAAAAAGGATTTCTTGGAGCTTTAATCTATTCTTTAACAGAAAGTTATAAAAGATTATAAAAGGTTTATGAAAATATTGCCTTGTCATTAAACTAAGATTGGATGGATTTGTTTATAAGGCTTCATTAAAATTAGCTCTAGCATTAATAATATGCTAATACAGACATAGAATTTGGTTTTCTTTTTGAACAAGATTTCCCTGTAGCATTAATAAGTTATAATAAATGATTTTTTTCTACTTTTGGAGTAAATTGCCAAAAAAAAAGGAAGAAGATGAAAGAGGGGAGACAGAGAGAGAGACAGATTCAGTTGGCCAGATGCTGTCTTTATTAGCTCTTATAATCCTTTGAGAGACTGAGTCTCCTCTCTATCAAAAAGCAAAGGTTTTCATTTCTGGAAATTTTTGAGTTGTCACTTTGGCTAAAGGAATACTGACTTTACAGTGACCTGTGATCCTATTTTGTGATACCAAGTGTTTTAAAGCTTTGATGTTTGACAAATTTTCCAAAATTAAAATTTCAAGTAATCAGTTCTGTTTTTATGACCTTAAACTAACCTTTTCGATAGTAGGATCCCTGAAGTCCAAGAGGACATATTCAGTTTATTTGGTATCTTAAAACCATATGAGAGGCATTGTCAAATATGCAATGGTGTTTAACTTTCTTTGGGTTACATTTACATAAATATGTTATTAATATATGTTCTAAAATTGTGATTTTCCTTTAATTCTGTTATATTTTAGTATATGATATCAGCAATAATCATTATTATGATAAAATGTTGTGTATTACAGAAATAACCACATTTCCTTGCAAATTGTGTATTCAGTCATGATTACTGGAAGACTTTTGTCATCTACAATTATTGTTTTACTTTAATTCTCCCAAAAAAAGCAGTTTATAATCAGCTACAGTCAAAATTTGCTTCTTTAAAAAAACCATGGAAAAAACTGACAAATACTCTTAAATACAGGTTTCTGATAACTATGAAGATTATACCATTGGACTAGAAAAAAAAGCCAAAACTTCTGGACTCTCATTAAAGAGCTGATGTGTTCATGATGATTGCTGACTTGATATCAAGCAAAACAAGAGTTAATTGTATGGACTGAACTAAAACAGGGCAGAAATAATTTTTATGACTTTTTGTTTAAAACATTGCTGATTCATTATGTTTTATTTTCTAGAGTCAAGGAAACTTCCTTTTGAGCTATTTGCAGGTTTTAACAATTAAGAAACTTTTGAGCAAAACTTGATATATGTCTTTCTCTCCTACCTTATTTCTTCAGAACTTGGAAACTATTTGAGAGTATTCTTAATTTATGACAAAATGATTATTGCATAAGTTCAGTAAGAATCTGTTCCTTTTATAACGATGAAATTAGAGCCATTGTTTGTTTATTTGATTTTTTTTTTTGCCAAGGTTCTGGCTGGAATGGCATATTATCAGATATGATCAGACTGCTTTGAGGAATGGAGGTTGACTTTATAGAGTCCATAGAAGCCCCTTGGAATGACCAGCCTGGCATGTTGTCTATGTGATTCCTTTCCAAAGATTCTGACCTGTGCTAAGTAAAGATTGTCACTTTCTGACAGCCCCAAGAACTAATTAATACAGGTATCTGCAGGCAATGATAAATCCTTGGCTTGGCTAACATGGTGAGGATTTTAATTAGTCTAACTTGAGATTCCTTATGAAAAAGTTTCAGCAAAGCTAACTTAAAAGAGCCTATATAGCCAACCACTATTCTTGCTGTACTTTATGCAAATAATCAGGCCAAATAGAGTAAGACTAAAATATTTTGCAAATAAATTGGTCCTATTATGATTTGTCATTGGCAGAAATGGGGGACTGAAGAGAAAAAATTATATTTCAAAATAAACTATAGTACACCTGTTATTAGATTATAGCCTTGTCCATTATTTTTGAGATTTTATTTTTTTGTCTACCCTTTACTTAGCCCGATCCTGAATTCTTTCCTGGCTACAAATCTCTGAACTAACATTTTCAGATTTGTTCTCCCATTTTCCTGACTTGATATCACTGGAGATAGAGACTGTACTTTCTTAATACACTGCAAACTGAATCTAGGCAATAAACTTCAGGAGAAATAACAGCAACTTTTAAACAACCTTCATGCCTGTCTGCTGATGTATGAACTTTTCAGAAAGTAACTTAAACACCTGGTTCAAACTACAGTCCAGAAAAATCTGTCAGACTGCCACCACAATCTGAAGGTGCCACTAAGGTTTTAGAAAAAAATAGTTTATAGACGGACTGTTCCAGAACTAACCTTTTTTTTGTGTTTCTATAGAAATACCTCTCATTAAAGATCTGTTTTTCTGCATCTTATAGAGAGGCCTGGCTCATCTGCAGTGTTATCTTCTGGAATGGGACATACATGTTTAACTGAACTTACGTGCCTGCAGAACTTAGAAACTAGCTAAAGAAGACACAGAATGGTATATTTAAATTTGCTCCTTTTAGTTTATCTCAATTTGTCTTTTCACTATTTTTTCACCCTAGCTAACAACCTCTAACCAAAATATCTCCCTACAATGCCAACAATATCTACAGCTGAAATATCACATAAGTGGATTCTGGAAAGTCTGTAAAAAGAAAGATCTATGGCTCACTTTATTTTTGTCTGTGCTTCCCATGAATGAGTCCATCAATAAATGCATGCATACAGGCATCACCTCTGCACTCTCTGGATATATGTTTATGATATAGGATAAGTCCTTATTCTGCTAGGATGGCTCCACAAGTGTCTTTAGCCTGCATATCAAGGGCTCCCGCTTACTCCCTTCTCAGTCCATCCTCATGATGAACGTTTCTGCCTATTTCTCCATAGACTAACAAGAAGACTCTCTGGTAGATATCAAGACACCTGGGGGAAGAACATTCTGGGCATCATAGTTTCTGGTCTTCATGAACAGGGATATGATCTAAAACTTACAGACAACCATAGGAATAATTGCAAAAGAAGTTTGAGAGTATTAAGGTTCAGCACAAAGGTTTAAATTCCCTTGCCCAAATAATCCTCGACAACCAGGCTGCACTTGATTTTTGTCTTGGCCAGACAGGGAGGAGTCTGTGCAGTGATCAGTACCACCTGTTGTACTTATAGCAACGCTTCAGGTGAAGTAGGAACCTGGCTAAAAAGATCTTTTAGCATGCCAAGGGACTACATGTCTCTACCACAGACCCTATGTCTGAATGGTTTTCGCAGTTTTGCTCATGGATATCTCAAAGTTTTCTGTCCATTTTACAAGGGCTCTTAAAGTTCACACTTGCAATTTTGTTAATGTGGCTTATGACTTGCCCTATAGTTCACTGGTCAATTAAATGTTACACAAAATTGATGGACAGAGATACTAACGTGTTCATGCTGCACTCTGACTGGGCACTCATGAATACTTTCAGGTTGCTGAAGGACAGTTTCATTCCTCTTATTCTGACTGACCTCCTAACTATATCCCTTGGCAGCAGGAAAAAGTGAGTGACATTCATCTGATTCCCACCATATTAGCTCTCTCACCTCAGGAATGAAGAATGGACCGAGCACAGGGGAGACTGAAACTGTCACCAAGCAAACTTTATAAAATCGATTAAGGGAAAAAATACAATTCAATTAGGCTTACAACATGATCAGCAGTAATTGCAAAGCTACCTTGCTCTTTGGTCCATTTCTTTGCAGCTGGTCATTGCTTAAAACTCTAGGATAACATTGTCCTTGTCACAAAACTATTTGTTCTAAGAATAAAATGTAAGAGTGTCTCTATTAAGTTCCGCATGCTGACAAAACTACCAATGCCAGCAGGTGAGAAGGGCCCAGTGAGAAGCTGACTCATGAAAAAATGCTGTTTCCACAGCATGAATATTTTATCCACTTCCCCCAAACAATTGGTGACCCTAATTTTTCAGCCTCTCACCCTTTACAAATCTACTTAAACGCCCTTGTCCAGAACCCCTCATGTAAACAGATTTGAGGCTTCAGAATTCCTCCAAAATTTCTTCATTCTGTGGTCTCCCAATTATTAAACTTCTTATGCTATAAACTCCACTGCCAGTGTATTAGTTTGTTGCTGTACAGGGGGCTTATGAACCTGGAAGTCCTATAATGAAAGTGGGCATCCAAACACAGATTTTATGGATAATAAATAAGGAGTTTCAGAAGAATAGAGAATAATTTATTAATCCCACTGATGAAAACACTACCAGAAATTCCTCTGTGAGGAACCAGATATGGAGAACAGAACTTATATCATATCATTTGCACAACATTTAGTATGCATGTGGATGTGAAATTCTTATTTCAGAGTATGGTTCTAAAGGTCTGCAACAACTATTCTTGATCTGATCACTTCCTAAAATTAAAATTGAATTATACTTTAAGGTTTAACTACAATTCTTTGATAGAGTGCATATTTCATACATGTTTTTGAAAATTGAAATAAATTAAATACACAAAATCTCTTCCCATAGCTTACACTAAGAATAATACAATAATTTAAAGATAATAAACTTAATGTAGAGGTAATATTGACTGCCCTTTTTGTTATTAATAATAGCAATTTTTGCATTTAATAACAGCAAGATTTCAGGTCTGATTTTTTTATCAGTAGACTATGGGAAACTACTGGCTGTTTGTATTTATATGTGTTCAAGTGTTCATTTTAGAGGGTGGAAAAAGAGAATGAGGCTTGCCCACTACTTTGTATTGTATGAATCCAGGTAACTAGATTAAGCTGTCTCAAAAAATAGAATCCTATTTAATCAATAAATTTGTAGGCTGAGTGCGATGGCTCACGCCTGTAATCCCTACACTTTGGGAGGCCAAGATTGGTGGATCACCTGAGATCAGGAGTTTGAGACCAGCCTGGCCAATATGGTGAAAACCCATCTCTAATAAAAATACAAAAATTAGCCGGGCATGGTGGCAGGTGTCTGTAACCCCAGCTACTTGGGAGGCTGAGGCACGAGAATTGCTTGAACCAGGGAGGTGGAGGTTCCAGTGAGCCAAGATTGTGCTACTGCACTCCAGCCTGGGCGACAGAGCAAGACTCCCTCTATAAATAAATAAATAAATAAATAAATAAATAAATAAATAAAGTTGTGGATTAATACATATTGCTATTTGTATTATGAAAATACATTTGCAATATACTGCTAAAGGTAAAAAAAACTTAATTACAAGAGTAAAGTATAATTTCCCTCTGTTAAGCATATATTTATATGTGTTTGCGTATGCATATATATTCCATATACTTAATGTACTAAATGCATACATTAAGGCAATAATTGTATTGTAAACATTAAAATATGTGAATCAAGTATAATTTTTGCATATTTGACTTTCAAAATTATCAAAACGCATTGTTTGTCTGAACAAATTTTATAATAAGTTATACGAGGCTGCCAAAGAAACATACAATCAAAATTTATATATGCATTTTTTTGTTTGTTTTTTTTTGAGATAGAGTCTTACTCTGTTGTCCAGACTGGAGTGCACTGGCATGATCACGACTCACTGCAGCCTCAGCCTCCTGGGCTCCGGTGATTCTCCCACCTCAGGCTCCTGAGTAGCTGGGACTATAGGCATGCAACACCACACCTAGCTATGTTTTTGCATTTTTTGTGGAGATGGGGTTTCACCATGTGGCCAGGGTTGTCTTGAACTCCTGAGCTCAACTGATCCTCCCACGTTGGTCTCTCAAAACGCAAGGATTACAGGCATGAGCCACTGCAGCCAGCTGATATATGCATATTTTCATACCAACATCTTATTCCTAAATAACTTGAAAGCTCTATTAGAACAAATTTTTAAAGATTATTCAATGGTTAGCTTACCCATGTCTCTGCTACATGATAGCATTAAGCTTCCAAAAATTGATTTTTTTTCTGGGTACTTAACATTGTATACATTTGAGAATAAGCAATAACATAACTTGTTTGTTCAAGTAAGTCAAATATTACAAGCATTTAATATATATTATTATAAATGGTGCTTTTAAGTTACAAGTTAGAGTAAGTTTTTGTTCAATTGTACATCTGATATATGTGTTTAAATGTCCAGAATTATTAATAAAAACTTAAAGCATATTTAATACACTGTCATATATCATTTGAAAACATAAAATAAAAAGTCTGAATGAATATATACATTCATGAAAACATGAACTAAAAATGTTCAATGTAAATATATACATTATATATACATAAATTGGATATATATTATATATGCACATATTGAATATAGACATACATTGAATATGTCATTATATGTATATATGTGCATATACATCTACATAGCTATATATGTATGTGATTTCTGTGCACAAATGAATTTGAAAAAAGTAAACATAGATGCCATTATTACAAAATCATGTTAAAAATTCAAAAGACATTTTGTAAAGACACCAAACCTATGACTCACTGGCATCCCTGAAAGAGAACATGAATCTTGGGAAATATATTTAAGGATATTCTCCACAAAAAAATCTCCAGCCTCTCTAGAGATGTTGACATTCAAATTTAGGAAATTCAGAGAACTCCTGCAAGGAACTATACAAGGTGACCATCCCCAACATAATGTCATCAGATTAACCAGAGGCAATAAAAAAGAAAAAAATATTAAAGTCAGCTAGTGAAGGAGCAGGTCACTTAAAAAGGGAACCCCATAAGCTAATAGTGACCTTTCAGCAGAACACCTACAAGTCAGAGAGATTGGGGGCCTATTTACAGTATCATTAAAAGAAGAAATTCAACAGTAATTTTATATCCAGCCAAACTAACTTTCATAAGTGAAGGATATCTAAAACCTTTCTCAGAAAAGCAAATGCTAAGAGAATTCATTACCACCAGACCTGCTCTATCAAAGATTCTGAAGGGAGAGCTCAGTGTAGAAATGAAAGACTATTACTGGCCACCACTGAAACACACTTAAGTCCATACACCATTGACACTATAAAGCAACTATACAATCAAGTCTACATAACAAACAGCTGACAACACAATGGTAGGGTCAAATCTGCACATATCAATATTAACCTTGAATGTAAATGAGCTAATCTCCCCACTTAAAAGACACAAATTGGCAAGCTGGATAAAGAAGCTAGACCCAACTATATGCTGTCTTCAACACATACATCTGACACACAATTACAGCTAGAAGCTGAAAGTAAGTAAAGAGATGAAGAAAGATTTACTAAGCAAATGGAAAACAAAGAAAGAGCAGTTTCTTTCACACAAAACAGACTTTAAACCAACAATGACCAAAAAAAGCAAAGAAGGATAAAGGGTTCAAATAAACAAGAAGACTTAACTATCTAAATATACGCATGCAACATTGGGACACCTAGATTCATAAAGTTCTTAGAGAATTGTGAAGATAACCACACTACACTAGGGAGAGATGTCAGCAATCCACTGAAAGTATTAGACAGATCATTGAGGCAGAAAACTGATATCTAACAGACATTTACAGAACACTCAATCCAGTAAGAGTAGAATATACATTTTTCTCAACTTCAGATGGCACATACTCTAAAACTGACCACAGACAAGGCCATAAAGCAACTCTAAACAAATTCAAAAAAAAAAAACAAAATCATACCAATCACACTCTTGGACTATAGTGCAATAAAAACAGAAATGAATACCCAGAAGCTCTCTCAAAAATCATACAACTACATGGAAATTGAACAACATGCTCCTGAATGGTCTTCTGGTAAACAATGAAATTAAGGCAAAAATCAAGAAATTATTTGAAACTAAAGAAAACTAAAATACAACATACCAGAATCTCCAGTATACAATTAAAGCAGTGTTAAGGGAAATGTTTATAGGGTCAAATGCCCACATCAAAAAGGTAGAAAGATCTCAAATTAACAATCTAACATTACATGTTAGAGGAACTAGAAACACAAGTACATGCCATCCTCAAAGGTGGCAGGAAAAAAAGAAATAACCAAAGTCCGAGCTGAAATGAACAAAATGGAGATGTAGAAAACTGAACAAAATGGAGATGTAGAAAACCATACAGAAGATCAACAAAACCAAATGTTCATTTTATGAAAGAATAAATAAGATTGATGGACCATTAGCTAAACTAATGAAAAAAGAGAGAAGATCCTAATAAACAATCAGAAAGAACAAATTGGACCTTACCGCTGACCCCACAGAAATACAAAAAATACTATTACAAATACTTCCATACACACAATCTAGAAAACCTAGAAGAAATAGATAAATGTCTGGAAACATACAACCTCCCAAGATTGGACCAGGAAGAAATTAAAAGCCTAAACAAACCAGTAACAAGTTTCAAATCTGCATCAGTAATAAAAACCTATGAATGAGAAAAAAGCCACAGACAATATGGATTCACAGCTAAATTATACCAGACATATAAAGAAGAGCTGATGCCAATCACACTAAAATTATTCCAAAAAATTTAGGAGTAGAGGCTCCTCACTAACACATTCTATCAGGCCAGCATCATTCTGATATCGAAACCTGGCAGAGATAAAATGAGAAAAAGAAAACTTAGCCAATATCCCTGATGAATGTAACTGCAAAAATCCTCAACAAAATACTAGAAAACTGTATTCAGCAGCACATCAAAAAGTTAATTTGCCATGATCTAGTAGGATTTATTACTAGGATGCAAGATTGGTTCAACATACGCAGATCAATAAATGTGCTTCATGACATAAACAGAGTTAAAAACAAATACCATGTAATTATCTCAATAGACATAGAAAAGGCCTTTGATAAAACTCAACATTATTACTGAATCATTCACTATATTAAAGAAATATTACATTATTACATTGATCTTTCTCTTTTGATAGCCTTGCTAACCTTTCAAATTCAGTCTCTTCAGAAATGGTCTAAACCCTCTGCTATGGGCTGAGTTGTGTTCCCCCTCAAATTTATTGAAGTTCTAACTCCCAGTGTCTTACAATGTGACTGTATTTGAAGAAAGGGCCTTTAAATAAGTAATTAAGAATGCAGGGATGGGGTCACCTTGATGAGACCAGCTCGGTCGGGGAGACCCTAACACAGCGGGGCTAGAGGAATTAAAGACACAGAAATATAGAGGTGTGGAGTGGGAAATAATGGGTCTCACAGCCTTCAGAGCTGAGAGCCTCGAACAGAGATTTACCCACGTATTTATTTACAGCAAGCCAGTGATATATATTGTTTCTACAGATTATAGATTAAAAGTATTCCTTATGGGAAACAAAGGGATGGGCTGAAATAAAGGGATGGGTCTGGCTAGGTAACTGCAGCAGGAGCATGTCCTTAAGGCGCAGATTGCTCATGCTATTGTTTGTGGTTTAAGAACGCCTTTAAGCGGTTTTCCGCCCTGGGTAGGCCAGGTGTTCCTTGCCCTCATTCTGGTAAACCCACAACCTTCCAGCGTGGGCATCATGGCCATCATGAACATGTCACAGTGCTGCAGAGATTTAGCTTATGGCCAGTTTCAGGGCATGTTTATGGCCAGATTTTGGGGGGCCTGTTCCCAATAGTCACCAACTACACAGTGGGTCTAGAAGGCAGGGCTCAGAGGTACAGAGCATTGAGTGAGAGAGGATTCTTTTTGAAACTTAAAATCTAATGGAGTTATCCCTGCTAGTTTCAGACTTGTCTGGGACTAATGATCTCTTCGTTTTTTATAATTTCTCCCTTTTGGAATGAGAATGTCTATCCTATGTCTGTTGTACCATCATATTTTGGAAACAGATAACTTGTCATATTCCACAAGTTCACAGCTGTAGAGAATTTTGCCTCTAGAAATATCATACTTCTAGTCTTACCCATAGCTAACGTAAAAATTGTTTATTTATTTATTTATTTATTCTGAGGTGGAGTCTCACTCTGTTGCCCAGGCTGGAGTGCAGTGGCACAATCTCAGCTCACTGCAACCTCCGCCTCCCAGGTTCAAGTGATTCTCCTGCCTCAGCCTCCCGAGTAGCTGGGACTACAGCCATCCACCACCACGCCTAGCTAATTTTTGTATTTATAGTAGAGACAGGGTTTCACCATGTTGGCCAGGATGGTCTCAATCTCCTGACCTCGTGATCTGCCCACCTTGGCCTCCCAAAGTGCTGGGATTACAAGCATGAGCCACTGCATCCAGCTAAAAATTGTACACTTAAATGAGATTTTGGACATAGGGTAAAGCTGGAATGGGTTGAGGCTTTGGGGACTATTGGGATTGGGTGAATGTATTTTGGATGCAAGAAGGACATGAAGCTTGGGATGGGGGGCAGAGAGAGGATGGAATGTAACAGGCTAAATTATTTCCTACCAAAATTTACATGTTGGGATCCTAGTCCCTAGTATCTTAGAATGTGACCGTATGTGGAGACAGGGTCTTTAAATAAGTAATTAAGTTAAAATAAGAAAATTAGAGCAGACCCTCCCTATTCCAATATGATACATGCTGTTATAAGAAAAGAAAGTGTGGGGATGGGGAAGAGAATTAGGAAAAATAGCTAATGCATGCTGGGCTTAATAACTAGGTGAAGGGTTGATAGGTGCAGCAAACCATCATGGCATATGTTTACCTACATAACAAAACTGCACATCCTGTGCACGTACCCTGGAACTTAAAATAAAAATAAAAAATTTTTAAAAATTATTATCCAGATGTTAAAAAAAAGAGAAACTTAAGACATGGAAGATACACAGAGGACAGCCATGTGAAGACAAAGAGAAGATGGCCATGCGAAGACACAGAGAGAAGATGATCATCTACAAGCCAGGGAGAGATCTCAGAATGATCAATCAACCCTGTTGATACCTTGACCTTGGACTTCTAGCTTCCAGAACTGGAGGAAATATGTTTCTACTGTTTAATCCATCCACTTTATGGTACTTTGTTATGACAACCCAAGGACACTAATACAATTTTTTTTCTCCATCAGCTTTCTCTCTCTTTCCATTATCTTTAAGACCGACTTAATTAGGTTTCTGTCCTCATTATAAGACTAAGGCTGTTCTTGTTAATGCTGTCAATAAATTCCCCATCGTGAAATTCAATGTTTATTTCTCTCATTACAAATTTTACAAATCTTAATCAGTATGTAAAACTTTTTTTAATTTAAAATTTTAAAATTTTGTGGGTTCATACAAGGTATATGTAGTTATGGGGTACATGAGATGTTTTGATGCAGACATGCAATGCATAATGATCAAATCATGGAAGACAGAGTATCCACCCCTTCAAGCATTTAGACTTATGTTACAAACAATCCAGTTGTACTCTTCTAGCTATGTTTAAATGTAAAATTAAAATATTATTTACTGTGGTCACTCTGTCTTGCTACCAAATACTAGGCTTCATTCATTCATTCAAACTATAAAAACAGATAATTTTTTTCTAGATTGTGTGCATGGAAGTACCCATTAATCATCCCCACCTACCTCCAGTAGTCACTAATTGACACAGATGATCATTACCACCTCCTTGATAAACTTTTTGACCTAGCTTCTAGGACTTTACACTCTCTTACATCTCTTCTATTCTACTGGATGATTTTTTATTTTTTTTTTCAGTCAGAATTTTCTGATTCTTTCTCTTCACCTACATTTTTTAAGGTGAAAGTATATTAATCCTTGGTCCTCTTCTTTACATAAACATGCAAATAACTTGGGCACATTTTATTTCTACCTCTAGGACAGAATCTACAAAAACAAAAAAACAAAAAACAAAAACGCTGCCTCTTATATTTTCACTTGTCTGTTTAATAGACATCTCAACATGTACAAAGCACTGAACTCCTCATATTACCCCCAAACCTGCTTACCCAGAGTGTTACACATTGAATTACAGGGTTTTTCATATATTTATTATATTAGTCTGTGTTCTTCAGAGAAACAGAATCAATAGGAAAAATAAAAATGTATATTGTTATTAATATAGTATTTTTATATTACATAAAATAAAATACATATATGTGAGAGAAAGATATATTTATTATTAGGAACTGGTTTGGTTATGGAAGCTGAGATGTTCCAAGATCTGTACTCAGCAAGGTAGAAACCCAGGAGAGCCTATAGTAAAGTTCTGTTCCAAGATCAAAGGCCTGAGAACCAGGAGAGCCAATTGTATAGATTCTAGTCCAAGTCTTGGTCCAAAGACAGGTGAAGATTAATGTCCCAGATCAAAAAGAGTCAGCCAGAGAGAGTGAATTCTCCTCTACACCCTGTTGTGTTATTATGCTTTCCGTGGCTTGGATGAGTTCTAACTATAATGGGAAGGACAATCCACTTTTCTCCGTCTACTGATTTAAATGTTACTGTCATCCAGAAACACTATCCCAGAGTAATGTCTAACCAAATATCTGGGCACTTCATGGCCTGGTAAAACTGACACATAAATTTAACCCACATATTTACCATTTCATACCTTCCAGTTGCTCAGGCGTAGTGTACTGTATAATCTTTAGATTTTCTGTTTATCTCACACCCAGCATACTACTAGAAAAAATTAGCCACTTATGTAGCTACAGTGAACACAGTCCACAAGACCGCCCTCACTATTGACACCAACTTTAAGTTCAGGAGGTACACAAAACCCCATATAGCCATATCTTCACACATCTGTTGCTACAACACTGGCTGAAATAAACCACTGTTTCATGCTTAGACTATTGCAATAGCATAAAAGTCTTCTTGCTTTTTCTGCTCTTGGAACTTCATTGCACTTTGTATCAACACAACACTCACAGAGTCTTTGTACATGTGTAAGTTAAATATTTTTACTTTTCTGCTGGAAACCTTATCAAGGCTTTGTATTTTACTCAAAAGACAATTTTTTCTCAGTAGCTTACACAACCCTATATAAACTGGCAACCTGTTACCTCTCTGACATTCTTCTCCTACTAGTGTTGCCTTTATTGACTCTTCCCCTGTCACTGCCAGCCCCCTTGCTCTTCCTTGAACATGTCAGCTGAGCTGTCACTTAGGTACACTGCACCACTATCTCTCAGGCTAGGATGATCTACACCAGGATATTCTTCAAGGCTAAGTCCTTCATCTGTTTGATATCTTTGCTCAAGTGTCATCTTCTAAATAAGGTATAAACTAACCACTCCACATAAAATGGCAATATTTCCCCCTTGGAACCCCCTAATCTCCTTACTCTGCTGTACATTATTTTTCTATGGTATAATTATATTCATATGTTTATCGTAAGATTTTATTGATTTAAGATTTTAAATTTGTATCTTATTTATGATAACATTTTGTATCGAATCATATATTTTTTAATTTATTATGTTTATTCTTTGCCCTAGAGATTTTTGTGTGCTTCAATCACACTTGTATCTCAAGGACTGAAAGCCATATTAGATGCATGAGGTCGAATTTCAATGATTATTTAATGCAACTAAATATTAAATTAATAAACAATCTCTTTCTTGGTAACATTGTAAACAAAACAAGGAATAATCATTTGTAAATTACGTAGTAGCTGTATGTCTAGAAAAATCAGTATGCATTAGAACCATGCAAAAATATTTTGTGTTCAAATCTAGACTCAGGTCACTGTAATCAGTATTTCTACCTAGAGGATTGTTGGAATCTTTAAAAGTCCTGTGAGCTAATTAAAATATATTTAATCTTTATCCACTAATCTTGTAAATCCCTACAATGTGCAATAGAAAGAAGGATAATCTTCATTAATATTTCATTAAAACTTACAAACAGGAAGCTGATGTACAAAATCAAAGGTCTATTTTCTACCACCATTTCTTTATGTGCTTTACCACAATATGTAAACCCCACATAATACCATTCTTAACAGTGAGCATCTGTCATGCCCATTACTATCTATTCAGGGTTGAAAGTGGAAGAGAAAAGGTGGAGATAAGGATATAAAGGCAAATAAGCAAACTCTAGTCTTTCTTGTGAATGGGCTTAAATCTAGCACATAAGATTAATCGTGTATAACACTATAATAAATGGCAAAATCCAATAAATATAGTTATACAGAGAACAAAGAAAAATATAACTGCCATGGCTATGGAATGTAGAGTAGGATTTATATGAGAGATGGGAAAAAGTGGAGATTGTGTAAAGAATTTTTGAAACTAAATCTTTAGATAAAATAACAACAATCTGCTTCCGTACCATTTACCTCCCCCATCAATAGACCCACAGTAATTTGATCTCATTTATCAATACATCATCATTGTTTCCTGAAATCAACTTCTAGAAACTCGAATGATGAAACACCTAAATTGACATGTATTAACTGCTTAATACACTTGCTAGATATTTGACATTGAGTCTTATTCAATGGATGAATATAACTCTCATAGAAAGACCTTAAAATAAAACTTTTCCTCTAGAAACATTTTTGATATGCTGCACTAGAATCATATTTTTCTTGTCTTCTGGGGATACTCCGTTTCCAATGAGGCTAACTGGATTTTAGAGAGCAGCAGGTTGCCCTCCATCTTGGGTGAAGTATGATGAGCATGTTATAGTGGGATACTATGTACCAGAAATAACTGAAAACCACACTGACAAGATGATCCTACAGAGGACAAAATATATTAATAATGATACTAAAACAACTGCAAATGCACTTTAAAATGAAACAGCATAACACTCTTGGACTAGCCGACAGGATAAAATAATAATTTAGTAAGCTATTTTTTTACCTATTTTACCTCACCCCTAAAAACACATGAAGCTATGTTGAAAACTACATTACAAGTTATTGCCGCACTGAGACTCAATAACTTGTAAAATGCCAGCAATGCACCTACTATAAACACATTGAAAAAGCATCGTAGTACATTATTGCCTCCAGGAGTGGAGACCATGTTTATGGAACTCGGAAGTTATGACCCCATCTGTTATGTATGTCGAACAGCTTATCCTCTTGTAAAAAGGCTGCCATGCAACTCCACATATATCAAGTAGGGATAGTAGAACTTGGGATGGGGGATAAAATAACACTTGCTTCTTGGTTCATTTCTCTTACTTACTCACAAATGTGGTTAATATACCGCAGTTAAAATAATACCTCATGTGAAATATTAACCATTCTTCTTCCCCTTAAAAGGGCTCTCCTAAGCCATGTTCAAATGTAGTATTAAAAATTCACTACAATTTAAAGCAACAGCAAATGAATCACATGAAAAAAGAGGAAAAATTTCCTTTTATGAATTTAAAATTTTGTTCTAATTTCTGCTTCCTAGCTTTTCCATGATAGAAACAACTCTGCTCTACATGAATTACATCCTGTTCTCTAATTTAAGGTTTTACTATTCAAATCTATTCACAGACAGGCTAGCGTAGCTTGGGGTGTAATGAGAATACAGAATGTCGGGGAGAAGAGCCAAGATGGCTGACTAGAAGCAACTAGTGCACATCGCTCTCATGGAGAGGAGACTGAGGGGCAAGTAAATACTAGCTCAAGTGAACCACCCAAGAAGCAAGAGTGACCCACTGAGAGTAGAGTAGAGATGGCGGGGGCAGGATCGCTGCCCATGGGAGATTGACATAGAGCAAGGGGTGGTTCCCTACCATGGGGAAAGAGTGAGTGAACGAGAGCCCCTGGGACCCACACTTCTGCCATGGACCTTAGCAACCAGATCCCTCTGACACCCCTACCGCCATCACCCCACCATCCCACCCCACCCTCCAGACTGATGTGGAGAACAGCCTGGAGAGTCCAGGCAGAACAGTTGCTCAAGCCCATGTGGAGCCCCATGGGCCTTGGATCCCTGAGCACCCCAGCTCCAGCTGCCATAGCTCTACCAACAAGAGAGGCCAGTCTCTCTCACATGCCCCTAGGATAAGGGCCACATGCATGGTGCTGAGGAGCTGACAGGCTGGAGGCCCCACTTCCCCTGCTCCTTGCAGGCAAGGCCCACTGGCTTGGGCCCCCAGAACAGCCACCCACCCCTGTCTAAGCACTCTGGTGGTCATGCCCTGTATTTCTCTGGGACAGACCTCCCACAGGTAACTCACAGGCTTCCTATGACTGCTGCTGCTGTGGTGTCCACCCCTGCTGCCCTCACCCAGGCTAGGCAACAAAGAGTCAGAGAACTGTCACGGGCCTCCAAAACCCTGCAGCTGTAGTATGAAAAGGTGGGCAGACTGTTTTCCACATGGATCACTTCCCCTGCTGTGCCTCACAGGGCAGGGCCTCCCAGCTGGGGTCTCCAGTGCGGTCGACCCACCTCCACCTGATCACTTCAATTGGTGACAGCTCTGCGTTTCTCTGGGGTGGAGCTCCCAGAGACAATCTACAGGCCCTCTGCCATTGTCACCTCTGTGGTACCCACCCTTGCTCACCCCAGGCTAGGCAGGGAACAAAGAGACTGATTGCTTTCATCCACCTGCAACACACTGAAACTGTCCTACAGAGAGAAGGCCAGTCTTCCTCTCCAGCCCTCACCTCACCTGCTTTTAACCAGACAGGGTATCCTGGTTTGGGCTCACAGCGCAGCTGCCTTAACCGTGGCTTATCACTCTGACCAGCCACGGCTCTGCATTTCTCTGGAGAAGAGTTTCCAAGAAACAACCAAGAGGCCCTCTGTCATTGCCACTAGGAAGGGGGCAAAGAACCAGATTGCTTTGCTCATACCTCCAGCACACTTCAGCCACCTTGACCAGATAGATTCACAGTTGAATTCTACCAGAATCTAATCTAATAGCACATCAAAAAGCTTATCCAACACCATCAAGCAGGCTTTATTTCTGGAATGGAAGGCTAGTTCGACATGTGCACACCAACAAATGTGACTCACCACATAAACAGAATCAAAACCAAAAACTGTATGATCATCTAAATAGACATAGAAAAAGTCTTCTATAAAATCCAATATACCTTCATGGTTTTTTTAAAACAAACAAAAAAACAAAAACAAAAACAAAAAACACAAAGAACCCCAACAACCCTCAATAGGCACTGAGGGAAAATACTTGAAAATAATAAGAACAATCTTAGACAAGCCAATAGCTAATGTCACACTTCATGGGCAAAAGCTAAAACCACTGCCCTTGAGAACTAGAACAAAACAAGGATGCTCTCTCTCACCATTCCTATTCAACATAGTACCAGAAGTCCCAGCCAGAGCAATCAATCAAGAGAAATAAATAAAAATCATACAAATAGGAAAATAAGAAGTCAAACCATCTCTCTTCACTGATGATATGAGTCTGTACCTAGAAAACTCTATAAAGACTCCACCAAAAGGCTACTGGAACCAAAAAATGAATTCAGGAAAGTTTCGGGATACAAAATCAACATACAAAAATCAGTAGCATTTTTATACACCAACAATGTCGAGGCTGAAAGTTAAATAAAAAACACAATCTCATTATAATCGCCACAAACAAATTTAACATTATTCCTTCAAATTACCAAAATCATTCTTCACAGAATTAGAAAAAGCTACTCTAAAATTCATAGGGGACCAAAAATGAGCTCAAATAGCCCAAGCAACCCTAAACAAGAAGAACAAAGCCAGAGGCATCAAACTACCCAATTTCAAACTATATGTTCAAACTAATATAGCTTTAATATAAGGCTGTATTAACCAAAACAGCATGGTACTGGTATAAAAACAGACACACAGACCAATAGAACAGAATAAAAATCTCAAAAATAAAGCCGCACATTTAAAACCATCTGATCAACTACAAGGCTGACAAAAACAAGCAACGGGGAAAGGACTCTCTTTCCCAGGGGTGTTGGGATAATGGCCTAGCCATATGCAGAAGAATGAAACTGGACCCCTACCATTCACCATATGCAAAAATCCTACCTAGGAAATACCATTCTGGACATTAACCTTGGGAAAGAATTTTTGGCTAAGTCCCCAGAAACAATTGCAACAAAATCAAAAATTGACAATTGAAACCTAACTTCTGCACAGCAAAAGAAACTGAGAGTGAACAGACAACTTACAGAATAGGACAAAATACTCACCACATATGCATCTGACAAAGATCTAATAGGCAGAATCTGTAAGCAACTTAAGTGAACAAGCAAAAAACAAATAACCTCATTTAAAAAATGGGCAAAGGACATGAACAGACACTTCTCAAAAGAAGACCTACAAGTGGTCAACAAACATGAAAAAAATGCTCATCATCAATAATCAGCAGAGAAATGTAAATCAAAAGCACAATGAGATACTATCTCACACCAGTCAAAATGGCTATTATTAAAAAGTTAAAAAACAACAAATGCTGGTGAGGTTGCAGAGGAAAAGGAAAACTTACACATGGTTTGTGGGAGTATAAATCAGTTTAGCCACTGTGGAAAGCAGTTAGGAGGTTTCTCAAAAAAATTAAAACAGAGCCACCAATTTGACCCAAAGGAACATAGATCATTAAACCCAAAAGGCACATGAACTCATATGCTTGTTACTGTGCTATTTACAATAGCAAAGACATGGAATCAACCTAGATGCCTAGCAATGGTCTGTTGGATAAAGAAAATGTGATATTTATACACAATGGAATACTATTCAGTCATAAAAAAGAATGAAATCATATCCTTTGCAGCAACATGGATGGAGCTGAAGGCCATAATTTTAAGTGAACTAACACAGGAACATAAAACTAAATATTGCATGTTCTCACTTATAAATGGGAGCTAAAGATTGAGCACATATGAACATAAACCTGGAAACAACAGACACTATGGACCACCAGTGGCAGGAGGGATGATGTGGGGCATGGGCTGAAAAGCTACCTGTTGAGTACTATTCTCACTACCTGGGTGCAGTATACCTATGTAACAAACCTACACCTGTGGCCCTTATATCTAAAATAAAAGTTGAAATTCAAAAATAATAGTACATAATAAGTTTAGGGCTCAATGAAATGGATTAGTTAACTCTAAAATTTGGGGGGAAGTTTTAATGTGCTATAATT
Organism: Pan paniscus; assembly: GCF_029289425.2. Taxonomy (NCBI): domain Eukaryota; kingdom Metazoa; phylum Chordata; class Mammalia; order Primates; family Hominidae; genus Pan; species Pan paniscus. Next base: position 43,357,333 of record NC_073264.2, on the reverse strand, counting down.
TATTCTCTTTTATCTTATCATGAGATTCCCATGAAGCTACCCGGAAGCCTTGTAGGAATTTTGGGATTACTCTATTTTCTCCAAAAGGATTCTAGTCTTCTCAATTAACTTCAGCTCCATATTGACTCTCAGTGCCATAGTTTTAGCTGAGATCATGTGCCCAAAACCACACTGCCAGGTTAGTCTGCTTTATAGCAGTTTCCTGCCATAGCAGTCTGCACCATGCTCATTTTTACTGTAGCAACCTAGGGAATGCTAAACAAAGTTGCTACTAGAAAACAAAACAAAACCAAACAAAACAACAAGAAGAAAATTTATATGAAATGCATTTTGTTTTGCTCCTTCTGCCCATAATTTATCCTTTAAGAATTGAAACCTATGTGTGCTTGATTAAAAGAATGGATCTGAGATTAATGTCATACCTCGTGAACCCCCTTTCCATAATCACAGCTTATTGTCTCAAATGTGACCATCTGGCCCATGGAAAAATATTTAATTGCCAGTCAACAAACAATGTAGTTAATTCATTTGGGATGTTGAACTAGATAGCACAAGCATACTGATTTAGTAAATTGTAGATAAGTTCTGATTAGTGACAAAATACCACAGTGAAGGTCTAAGAATTTCTTAGGCTGAACCCCTCACAGTTGCCCTGGATCATACATTTCCTGAGGCTTGCTGTGTGTGTTTCTTTGCAATATATTTTTTTTTCTTTTTTGAGCCATTTGTCACCAGTGTGCTAAAATCAAATGCATTATAATAAAAACAGTGCATTCTTGGCATAGCTTTACCTGTAAAATTAGACAGCTCTAGTTTATTATTTTTATAAGATACCCAGGTGATCCATATGCAGATTAAAGTTTGGGGACCACTGCTCTAAAGTCAGGTAAAATAAAAGAATTAACATGAAGTGGTTACAATTAACCTAAAGTGGGGTAGTACAGTCTGACAAATTTTTATTTGTCAATTATCCCTTCATAAAGCTATGGAAAAAATGAACTTGTTATTTATGTCCTAATGTAGAAAGATGTTCATGATATATGAAGTGAATAAAAAGAAAAGAAATTGTGCAAATTATACATACACGCATAGTATAAATCTATTGTTATAAAATATATATGCTACATATATCATATTATATGACAGACATGTGACACACACGTACACTTCCACAAATATACACAAAAAAGGATAAAAACAGAAACCATATTTAAAAAATCAGTGGTGCAATGAGATACATGAAATGAGAACTTTCACTTTATAAAATTTCTTAGCAATACTATTATAAGTATTATCTACTTTGTGGAGTTCTAAGAAGTTTACATATTTTCTAAAAACGCTTTTTTTTTCCCCCAAACACCACTACCTCTATTGTTATGTAGCCAATTTTACTATATGCCTCCCATCATTTTAGCAGACCTTTTCTGCTTTTCTGTTAGAAGCCATATTAAATGGCAAAAAAAGAGTAGGCAGAAAGCGAAATGAATTACCTCTTGATAATAAGTCTGACAAATTTGGCAGGAAAAAATATTCTAACAGATAAAGTAGAACTATCTATATACATAAATAGCACATGAATACATAAAATAGATTTATTTTCCCTTAACCAAAATAAAAACCATGGACTTTTGTAAAGTATCAGTTTATTAGGAATTTGCCAATAGGAGACACTTTTCTTCATGGATCAGTCATATTTAGAAGAAAATCTATGTCCCCTTCCTTGGAATTGCACTGCTCACCTTGTTGCTCTGGCACCCCCTGGTGGAGTGAAATCACACAGATTAGGGAGAATGGAGGAGTAACCCACCAGGAATCTGTTGTCTGGAAGATAAATGTGTTGCATTTTTCAAGTAACTTCTCTGATTTGAGCACTTTGAGATGAAAGTACATTTTGGTTACATTGATTTAGTACTATGGCCTTCTGATAAAGGCACTGTTGGGCCCTCTGTGGTGCAAGCTTCTCTGTGCTTCCTCTGGGTTTTTAATATTTAGTAAAGCAGCTGTGCACAGTCAAGTTCAATATCCAGAGATGTAACAGATAAGGTCACAGAGAAAATATGAAATACCAGACTCTTAGGAGTAGACACATAGGTGTATGTGTTTGTGTGAATTTTTCCTTCCTATTTGAAATTTTGCCCTGTGTGTTTTTGGATAATCATACTGTCCCCAGAAAAGGCTCTTAAAGACAGAATTGTTGAATTGCTACTAGCAAAGGCTTTGGAGTTAGACAAATCTGGACTTGTGTTTATCCTCAAACAGTTTTTACATATATCTTGAAATTCCTATCTATGAGGTACACACCATTGAATCAACATATTTGAGCAAGTTACGAGGATTAAAATGATGCATGTAGAACAGTGCTTAGTAAAAATTACATACTTAATAAATTAGTGATACACACAGGTTTTCTCTAAAATGCAAATAAAATACTTTTTGAGTTTTTTTCTTTAGTTTTAGTACTGGAAAACTGAAGATTTTTTTTCCATTTTCTGGAAGTCAAACTGTACTTATAGTAAAACATATAGATAGATCTTTCTGAAAAAATATATAATGATGATCTAGCAGGGTTTCAGTTTCCCTAAATTATTAATGTCCTGAAAAATACTATGTATTCTGAGAATAGAGATAATCTCCTTGATCATCTCTCCAAAGGGAACCCCCAAGAACTGCAATTTTTCCTAATCTGTTTCTGGGCTGGGGGTGTTTGAAGTAATTTTTTCGTATCTCTTGAGGCATGTTTCATGTCTGTGTTTCTAGGTTGTCATTCAAGCAGGTCAGGGAAGAGAACAACAGCTCCTCTCCCAAGAGTCAGGCATGTGGTTTGGCATTGCACGGCTATAGTAATTGGAGTCACAAAAGTACTGAGTCAGCCCAACTGGCAGAGAGGGAGTTTCAGAGCACCGCTCTCTGAGAACCAAGAGGGATAGCCATCTGCTGTGATTATACTGACATCTGCAACCTATTCACTGAAGAAGAACACCTGAAAAGTCGATCCTAAGTGGGCCAGCTGCATCAGGTTTTCTCTGCAGACTTTTCTGAGAGGATTGGTGATTATTCAAGTGCAGTTTTTACTTCCTCTCAGAAGTCAAGGCTTTTTTTCTATTCAAGCACTTCTGTGTACACTGATACTTTGGGGATTTTCTCTAAAACTAAATTGGGGGTTTTTGAACTGAAACCAGCTCTCTGAACTGAAAGTACTGTTTTATAGAAAGATCTGAAAGCTTTCTTCTTTCTCCGTATTTAACCATTCAGAGGTGAGCATTATGTTCACAGAATTATATCTAAAAGTACTAGAATAGCATCATTAAAGCAACTACAGATGGTACCTACTGCATGTGCCTGTCATTTTGTACACGGATGTGCCAAACCCCTCGGTACCTCAGGAGCTATTACACACACACACACACACACACACACACACACACACACACGCAATATGTGGAGGGCCAATTCTTTATACATATTTTCTGTCTACCTGTGGGTAAAGTGCTTGTAGGAGACACTCAATACTTCTCAATACTTATTTCTTTAGTTATATTACTTATGTATTTTACAAAAACGTGTATGTATAGCTTATTATAAGCAAGATATTCTTTAAATTGTTTTACTAATATTAACTCTCATATTTTCTAGAAGTCCTACTATAACAGTCATTTATTACTGCTATGACAAATTATTACACACTTGGTGGCTTAACACAGATTTATTGTCCTATACTTCCAGAGGTCAGGATTCCAAAATGGCTCTCACTGAGATAAAATCAAAGTGTCAGCATGGCTGTGTTTTTTCTGCAAGGAAGAAAGGAGCATCAATTTCCTTGCCTTTTCCAGCTTCCAGAAGCCACCCACGTTTTTGGCTCAGGCTCAATTTCTCCATCTCAAAGTCATCCATAGCCGGTCACGTATTTATCATGCTATATCACTCTGGTTATATGCCTCCATTACATCTTCTGCTCTGACTCTCCTTCCTCTCTATTTCTCTTTTAAGGATTACCTCCCTTTCTAATGGTGCTTAGTCACATCTGCAAAATCCCTTCTGCCATGTGAAGTAGCACACAGGTTCTGATGATTAGGACATAAGCATCTTTAGGGAGTCATTATTCTAGCTGCCACAACTGCTGTAATTATTCTTATTTTATACATGAGAAAATTGAGACTCAGAGAAATTAAGGAATTTATCCAAGATCACAGTTACTAGGAGCACAGTTTGGATTTAAACACTATCAGTTTAGCTTTGGCATCTGGTTTTTTTAACAACTGCACGGTTTAATGTTTGTGGATTGAAAGAGAAAGAAGGAAAAAGTGAAGGAAGAAAGGAGCCGGACACATGATATTTTCAATCTATTCATTCATATACAATAAAGCCAGCTAGCATTTAACAAATTAAACTCTTACTTTCAGTAGCATAGTGATTACATAAAGATACCCATAATAATAACAACAAAACACAATAGAAAGATCTTAAAGACAAAAGAAATGCTGTCCCAAATTAATGAATATGGGCCACTGATATTCATGATGTTTGCTGCACCAACTGCCTGAGAAGGGCTGAAAGATACTAAGACACAAAGAAAGAATCACAGTAAAAGAGATGGTGGAGGATGTGCAAAAACAATGCAGAGAATTGTGATAACAAGAAGAATGTGAGGTGTCTCTGAAGGGGCGATACAGATGTGAAATTGAGAAGAAACCACAAAATTAGAAGAGTATTTTAATTAGCTATCCAAAAATGTATATAAAACAGGTATCTTTAACTTTATTGTAGGTTCAGAGGCACATGTGCAAATTAGTTATATAGGTAAATCATGTGTCACAGGGGTTTGGTGTACAGGTCATACAGGTTTGTCATGCAGGTAATAAGCACGGAACCCAATAGGTAGTTTTATGATCTTCACCCTTTCCACCCAACTCCACCCTTGAGTTGACCACATGCTCTATCGTTCCTTTCTTTGTGTTCATGTGTACTCTATGTTTAGCTCCCAATTATAAGTAAGAACACTTGATATTTGGTTTTCTGATTTTGCATTCATTCACTCAGCATAATGGCCTCCAGCTCCATCCATGTTGCTGTAAAAGATATGATCTCATTCTTTTTTTATGGCTGCATAGTATTTCATGGTGTATCTGTACTACATTTTCTTTATCCACTCTACCATTGATGGGGATTTAGGTTGATTCCATGTCTGCTATTGTGAATAGTGCTGCGATCAACATAAACATGCATGTGTCTTTATGGTAGAATAATGTATATTCCTTTTGGTATATACACAGTAATGGGATTACTGGATCGAATGGTGGCTCAGTTTTAAGTTCTTTGAGAAATCGCTGAACTGCTTTCCACAATGGCTGAGATCATTTATGTTCCCACCAGCAGTGTATAAGAAAGTGTTCCCTTTTCTTTGCAACCTGGCTTCACCAGCATCTGTTATTTTTTGACTCTAAAAAACCCATCATGACTATTCTGAGATGGTATCACAGGTGGTTTTGATTTTTATTTCTCTAATGATTAGTGATGTTGAGCATTTTTGCATAGGCTTGTAGAATTGATATCTTCCGGCAGTTTCCATGGCCAAAATAGACAAGAAAACCAAATTCTTTAATGTTTAAGGCTTTTCAATGTTTATGTCAGGGCATGTTGGAACTCCAAGTTGAACTCTAGTATGAGATCCTTGTCTAATTTGTAGATAAAATACTGAACTGAAAGCAGAGAGCGAGTGCATAGCAGAATACGCTCAGTAACATTAATTAATAACTGAAATTAACCTCGCAAAAGTCAGGATACAAATTCAATATCTCCGGTTAAATAAAAGTAAAGCCATGACAAATATACCTGAACAAGAAAGCATTCCAGGCACCATTAAGTGATGTTGTTTGTCACATTCTCCAATTCTTTCCCCTTTACAGAAAAACAAAATTGTGTAATTACTTTCGCAAAAACATTTCATTTATTTAACAAATATCAGACACTCTTCCACCTGATAAGCATTGTGTAAGTATGCACAGATAAAGAAAGCCATGTTCGCAGCTCACACACATGTATTTAAGATGTGAGAGGAGTATCTTAAATAATACAAACATTTATGAATAGCATTGACTCATTATGTTTCTGAAGCAAAAAGCAGCAACTATCAATTATTTTACTGGTCAATAAAACAACCTATTAGCAAATACTAATATTTTGAGGTATTTTTATAGATGTTTTCCTTATGAATACATCCAAAGATAAGAAAAAATATTGACTCATATTTTAGAAACTTCGATTTTTTAAATTTTATTTTAAACATTTTATTTTGAACAAAACGCCTGTGGGCATTTCTCCATATCATTAAATGTCCTCTTGTCGAAGGGCTACATGCTATTCCATTGTATATGCACACCATAATGCATTTAGCTAAGCCAATTTTGTTTGCAATTTAGTGAAAAATTTAGTATTGGAACTGAAAATTTCCCTAAAATCTTTGCTCCACAACCCCATGCAGTGACACAGTTCCATGATGTTTATCACTTCTTTCTGCCAAACTGTGTAGCTTTTATAGTGTCATTTGCAGTATCCTGAAATTCCATTGCAATGGATAATTTCTTTTTATTAGCATACTATGTCTGAGTCCTGTATTTAGAGTTTCATTTTAACACATAAGGCCTAGAAACATAAGCAATAATGATCACTTTACAAAAGGTTTCTAAAGCATTATTTTTAAATTATTTCTCCTCATTGTATTTGCTTGGTTTCACTAAGATTACCAACTCTACTACATATTCCAGCATCCTCCCATTCACTACCACCACTGCTTCCTTAAACTCAAACTAGTGAAAAATATCATAAGAAATGTGTTGTGTAATCAACAAAACAGGTAATTCCTATGGAAAAAAATTTGGAACACTAAATTGTAGAATTTAAGCAGTACTGAGATGAAATAACAATTTTTCAAAACCAATTAACACAATAAACAGTCCTAAGTATTCAAACGTAAGGTTGGCTTTAACAATTGAAACTTTTCAAATGTACATACTTAAAAAAAATTTTAAATGTACATACTATGATTAAAATCAGTTTATTTGTACAGATCACATGTAATCACATAAAAGATTTAAAAATACATAGTTTTAAAATCTCTTAAGGAAAAATAAAAGTATTTCAGTTATCAAAGATGATATTTCAAATATCAAAGTATTTTATAGTAAGGTACCTCAAAGTAAAATTAAGGTACATTACAATACCAGGGAACTACAATTTTTAAAATACTAATTACTGATAAAATTGGCAGAGGATATTTCACAGTTAAAGAGTGACAATGAAGGGTATAGGCTATGATTTTTAGCTACTTCTGTTAGTTCTTTATATAAAGACAATTTAAGAGTAGATTCATAATGTAAGTTTTATTTTTATGTAAATGAATAAAAGAGATGTTTCCCAGGAGTCTCTGACTGCTAATAAACTTATACCTCACAAAAGGCCAAAGCAGAATTTGTGTTTTGCTGTCATCAGGGCATTTGTTTGTTTGTTTTGTTTATTCGCTTTTTAAATTACTGAGATTTTTGAAAAACAAAACAAAACAAAACAAAACTGCTTTTCCTCTGATAGGGATTGCCTACACCTTTAGTAAGCCATTTTCTGGTCTCAAGGATAGTCCCATTTCACTTAAGCCAGAGATCCATGCCCAAATAGCTCAGCCACTATGTTGTTGTTTTAAAACAAAAGGTCTGGACTTTTTAGGTAGAGGACATTATTTACCTTTATTTTATTCACTGGAAGACATGCATCATTTATATATGGATGAGAATGAAAGAGCAGGTGTGTACCTGCTGCAGCAGTGGGTTACTATCGACTTTAAAATCAGGACCTGGGTGTACAAAATGCAGAGTACTAGAGCTCCTTATATGCCTTTTAAAGCTAAATTAAACACAATCCCTACTGTAGATAAATATTCAATAATATTTTTTAATATGATAAGCACAAGAAAATATATATTTTGAATGTTATGAGTTTCTTTTTTTCAAGTATCAGGCAGGCAAGGAATGAGAACGTGGTTTGGATAATGAAGTAATTCCAAGGGTCTACCTAATATTACCACCAAAAGAGCCACCATTCCCACTTTCACTAATATTCATGCCATTTTAAACAACTTCCAATTTTGGAGTGTCTCTAATGGGATAGAGAGTGTGATAAGTGTTTAATACACGTTGTCTCTATTATACTTTTCAGTGTCACTGAGAATTGCAAATATGTACAAAATGAAGTAGGGTATGGAGGTGGTTCACTCACACTTTTTTGTACCCAGGGTCTCTGTCACTTCACTAGGCTACACTGTCCATCCATTTATACAAATCACATATAGTGTTTTTTTTAATGCAATGTGTCTGCCCCTTATAAAAGTAAATCATCTAGGCTTAGGAAGCTGGCTTAATACCCATGTCAGGGCCTTAGCCCCCACCCTACACCTCCCTCTATGCATCAGTTACACATAGTGATCAAAGTCTGAACTTGAATACTACTCTGCAAAGCCTCCCCTGTAGCTTACATCCAACTTTATGCATGCTTTTATTACACAACTTTGCATCGTAATCACTTATATTCCTCTCATTAGGCTAGAGTGCAAGGTACCTAAAGATGTAATCCATGCTTTTCATCCTTGTGCTCCCAGTTCTTAATACATTGACCAGGAACAAATAGGCATTAAATAGATAATTGTTGAATAAATTACTGTGTCTCCTTAAGGAAGAAGATTTCCTGTGAAGAGACAGGGGCTGCCCCCTGGCAAGTCTGGTCTAGAAAGGACGGCTGACATTGCAGAGTTGTGAAATAGTTGCTTGGGGTTATCTCTTAATTCTGTGCAATTGTTTCAGCATTTCATGCTCAATCAATATTCTCTTATACATACATTACTTCATTCAATCTAGCCATATCACAGTTTACTTTCTCTGATAAAATTCTCCTTTAAAATACCACATTAATAATTTAGTGAGGATTATAGAGATGAGGATTTGATCCTTGGAGGTCAGTGTCTATGATGGTCAAAATTAGTTGATCAGAGTTCAGGAGAAGAAGGATGAAATTGAATTGTCTAAAGATTTTATTTTTTTTTTATCTATTTATTTATTTATTTATTTATTTATTTATTTATTTTTGAGATGGAGTCTTACTCTGTTGCCCAGGCTGGAGCACAGTGGCATCATCTTGGCTCACTGCAACCTCTGCCACCCAGGTTCAAGTGATTCTCCTGTCTTAGCCTCCTGGGTAGCTGGGACCACAGGCACCCACCACCATGCTCGGCTAATTTTTGTATTTTTAGTAGAGACGGTGTTTCACCACATTGGCCAGGCTGGTCTTGAACTCCTGACCTTGTGATCTGCCCACCTCAGCCTCCCAGAGTAGTGGGATTACAGACGTGAGCTACCGCGCCGTGTCTAAAGATTTTATGGCTTATTCAAGCACAGTGCTGAACTTTGTGTGAGTGTGTTTGTGTGTGTGAGAAAGAGAAGAAAAGAGAGAGCGGTATACAGCAGAAGTAAAGCAGGATCAGACTTTGGAAGGTAATTTTAACACATATGGTTGTATGAATGAGGTAGTAGAATTTTCCATAATCTTAAAAATTGAAAAGTCTTATAATGGCAGTAGGACACCGAAAAGATAAAGTCCCCAGTAAATGATAGTATCTAGAAAAGATCTGTAATCCAATGATAAAGTTAAGGTTAAGCAAAACTAAGTTATTAGCAGATATAAATGAAGGTAGAAGTGTTTTCAACTATATTTATCAGAATGAAACAGAGACCTCATCATTCCCCATATGATGAAATACACTGAGAATATTATATTTCACAAATGAGATATAATATTTGATAGCACAAGAAGGTGACTATTGTCAAGAATAATCTATTGTATATTTAAAAATAATTATAAGAGTGGAATTGGAATGTATTTAACAAAAAGAAATCATACATGCTTGAGGTGATGGGTACTCCAATTACCCTAATGTTATTATTATACATTATATGTATGTATCAAAAGATCACATGTATCCCATGAATCTATACACCTGGTATGTACCCATAATAATAATAAAAAAATAAAATGTTAAAAATAACATTATATTGGCCGGATGCAGTGGCTCACATCTGTAATCCCAGCACTTTGGGAGGCCGAGGTGGGCGGATCACGAGGTCAGCAGATCGAGACCATCCTGGCTAACACAGTGAAACCCCGTCTCTACTAAAAATACAAAAAAAAAAAATTAGCTGGGCGCGGTGGAGGGCGCCTGTAGTCCCAGCTTCTCGGGAGGCTGAGGCAGGAGAATGGCATGAACCCGGGGGGTGGAGTTTGCAGTGAGCCGAGATCGTCCCACTGCACTCCAGCCTGGGCGACAGAGCAAGACTCTGTCTCAAAAAAATAAAAAAATAAAATAAATAAATAACATTTCTGAGTTTTTTCCTATTTTTAATTCTATGACACCTATATACTAATAGTATATGTAGCTATTATCAACTGAAAAGAATATAGCAGTAAATTTTAAATTTTATTAAGTAGTGTTCTCAGGATTGTAGAAGCTATCTAGCTAGACAACTTAAGTCAGTTAGGTTGTATAACATTTTGTCACCAAAGACTTCTACTCATAACTCTACTTTTATCTGTTTTATTAAGCTTCTTTGTAAGCCTCTGAAGAAAATAAAGAACTATTGCTAAAACAAAACAAACAAAATAGTATCTGAAAATTTATCCATCAATATACAAAGACAAAAACAGGAGGAAAAAAAGACAAACATTTGGGTGTTTAAAACAGAGACTAGGTTACTCAGATGATGGAAGAGCCTGAGGAAACAAACAGTTGTCAGGGAAACAACCCAAAAATAGCAACTGCAGTAGGCCACTACTTCCATGCCCAGGCAAGAGGAACAAAAAGAAAACATGAGCTAAAAAAGAACTTAGGACTTGGGGTCACTTGACCTTTCTATTTCAGAGCTCCACCTTCTTTTCTGTAAAGCACATTTTCCAGCTGACCTCTTAAAAAGGACTTTTTTTTTTGGCTGTGTAAAAGGTTTTTGAAAAGACTAATAGATTCAACTAGGTTTCCCTACTTGCTCTGGAAATTATCACTGTGGCAAGGGGTAGGGCATCCCGACAACTAAGGCTTAGGTCATGTGCCATGTGGTTAGTCACAGGACCAGGAGTGTGTTATTTCAATGACAGGGATACGGAATCAGCTTTAACAAAACCACAAGGTCCAAGATTATCATGGGATGAGAATGGTGAGAGGAGGTAGGTGCTTTCCAAAAGGAAGAATGCTTCAAGACAAAACAACACAGTTATTACCATTAGAAATATTCATGCTCATTGCACAAAAATTAGATTACTGAAGAGTTATATTCTATTCGTAGCATACTAACTGTACTCCACCCACTCAAAAAGCATATTGGAAAACAAACGAGTGAGGTACTAAATTAGAAATTTTCTTGAGTCCCTCACATTTGTACATATTTCAAAATTAAAACATTGTAAACTTTTGTTATTTAAATATTACCATTAAACTTTATGATCCTTTTATATGACACATACCTGTCTATTGGGGCCACAATTTAAATTTGATGTTTTAAAAAGGGGTAGTATCAACTCCACGTCTTTTTTCAGAAACATCACCATTATCCAATGCTTTAATTGCACAGCAATTAAAGTGTCCAGAACTTATTTTTGGGTGGGGAAGGTGGAAGAATGAGGAGCAGCAGACTCCCCAACTAACTACTGGCTTCAGCAAGCAGCAGTGGCCACTGTTGTATCAGAAAAAGAAAAGGAAAAGGAAAAGCTGAGAATAGGGAGAGTCATTCCTAGTGTCAGCAATTATTCTGAGTGGGTCACCTTGATGGATTTGGTATGGAAGAAGGAAAAGAAGCTTCTCCGGGTGCCTCGGTCAAAGCTAGGTTTTCACTTAAGTGGGCAGTTATATATTTATGTAAGATATTTACAATTCAAGTGGCACATACTGTTAAATATCAGTATTATTTTTACATCTGAAAAATATGCACCATATCTAGTCTTACAAAATTATGATTTTTTTAATATTTCCAAGTTTATATTATTCAACAGCAATAGAATTTTAAAAACTGCAAAGAAGCTTCAAAAAGTGATTAGGAATCAACAACATATTACAGGGAAAATGAGCATAAAATTCACTAACAGCTTTTCATCACCTATATCATGCATAAATACTACAATAATAATACACATGACAGAGAGTATCTGCTTAGTTATCACAGTATTGTGATCCTGAGAAGTTTTTCATTCTAAATTTCATTTCAGAGGAATATAAAAATAATACAGCAGTAAAATTAAATAGCAATGGAAAATAATGAGAGAAGGAAAAGGCATTAGTTATGTGAGTAGGAAAGCGTTAGAATGCTTTAAAGTGAAATTACACTTACAATACATGGAAGGTCAATGAGGCACATACAGAAAAGTTGTAGTAAAGGTGTAGGTTTTAATATCATATGAATCTGTTCCTTTTGTAGTTAGAAGGTATGAGATCTATGACTCAAAAAGAGATAAAAGATGACGTTACTATGTATGAAAAGCATATTTTGATTGTATTTACAGTGATTTCAAAAACTAAAGATGTTTTTCAAAAATGAAATTGAATTCACCATTATTAATTACTTATAGTGTATATTATTTTTAAATAGTCATTTCTCCATTTCTCTAAACCACTGCCTATAGGTTTTAACTTACAATTGTCTACAATTGTTACAGAAACACATATATAACTTAATAGCCATCAGCTTTGGCTTCCATAGTATATTTTTCTGACTCTGTTCATAAGCATTAAGAAATTTAATTCTTCTGAACGCTTATTTTAATTGATACTATTTGATGCACTTTGAGTTTTTTTAGAGAAATTGAATTTCATTCACACTTAGGAAAGCAGGCAGCTAACATCAAACTCAAAAGACATTGGTAACTGATAATTTATTACATACATTTCCTGATGTCTCTCTTTAGAATATAAAATGTATACATCATAATATTACATATTGAACCATGTTTGATTTTGTTCTCTGGACCCTTGATAATCAACAGACTCTAGAAATAGAGGTCTATAGGACAAAGCTCCAAATATAAAGCTATACTCTTCCTGTTTTCCGCCAAATGTAGTTGTAGTTTTAACTTTGTCCATATATTAAAATCAGCATTTATCCACAGCAGGAATCATTGACATGCTATAATTTTAATTTTTGTTGATATAAGTTAAAAGTATTTGCCAGTTCCTCTGTCACATAAATGTTTACTTTCCAAGACAGGCAGAAATCATCCAAGGCTCTTCCTTGAGAAAAGAAGATTGTTCGAGTTGGGAAATAACCACGTTCTTATTTCTTGTTTTTGCTTTATATTTATTTTTGCACTACTGCTTTTTACCAGTGAGGGTTCTAATCTTGATAAAATGTTAGACTTCAAATTTTACCTTTCTGAATAAAACTTTCCCCAGATCTTCACGAGCTGTGGAAATATTTGACTTTGTTTATACACAGAACTGGGGAGAAAAGCACTAACAATCTAGTTCCATAAATTATTTCCAAGAAAATGACTGCTTTTTGAAAAAAATAAATTAAAAATATCTTATTTTGTCCTGTAATTTTCTGCCACTGTAAGAATACAAAATGCAAATACAGATACAAAATAAGAAAATATAAAAAACACAAAAAGTACTTTTGGTGCATATTTACTGTAGAGAAAATGTTAATAGAACACAGAAAAATTCTGTAATATTTACCAGAAAAGCCAAACCCAAGAAGGTTATTACTAAATCTGATTTATGTTCCTCTACTGTAGCACTTATTATGGGAAGTTCAATATTGGTGAAAAACTTTCTGATGGTACACAGTCAATTTTCAAGTAATCTACTAAAAGTATTTCTTAAATAAAAGAGTGTGAGCTACTGAAGACAGAAATATGCTAGAAATGATTTTTAAGATTTCTAGTATATGTAGTTTATTATGTTGAAATAAAAATAATGTGATTATGCATTGTCCACTGGAGTTAAGCAACTTAGATACTAGTTACCCTCCCATATAAGCCTATCTATTTTTAATCACTAGGTACTAGTTACCCTCCCATATAAGCCTACCTATTTTTAATCACTGGGTATGTGATTCTTAGTTATCTATAAAGGTTAAAGAATGACATATTACCTAACTGAACTCAGAAGAATAGGACAGATAATTTCTGCAATTAATGATTCTACAAGTAGCATTCCTTCTAAGAATTATGTAGTATAGTGATATAAATAATTTACAATGAACACATTCATTGCACATAGAGATATTTTCCACATTAGGTGAGTATTTTTGAAATATATATATATATGTTTATATATATATGTGTGTGTGCGCATGTATTTTGTTTTGTTTTGTTTTGTTTTTTTGAGCACTTATTCTGTTCCCAGGCATGAGTGTTGGAAATATGATTGTAAGCAAAATAAAAAATGCACTTGCTCTCATGGACATAAATAGATGAGGAAGAAAATACAGATGCAAAATATATACATAAGTAATTAAGTATTATCTAAAGAAATTAATTCTGTTAATTGAGTGGAGATTGACTCCTTAAGTGGCCTTTCAGAAAAGAACTGAATGACATGAGGGCAAACCATACTTAGCACTAGGAAGAATGAAACAATTACTAATACATGTTCCATTGCCCTAAAGTTCTCACTGTCTCTGAGAAAAGACAGACATATGTCCAGTCATACAAGATAGATACAATAAGTGCCATTAAAGGTAAAAAAAAAAGGCCTCAGAAGGAGACACAGGGTGAAATGATTTTCATCTTGAAAAAAGGAGAAGTTCTATGGAGAACATGACATTAGTGCAGTATACTGGAAAATATGTGGATGAACTCAGTAAGTGGATTTTACCAAAATCCTAAAATGCCATGTGAATAGAAATATGAATAAAATAAAATAAAATGTAGGATTTCATCAATAGCAGCAAGTCTGTACTATTGAATATTGATTTTATATTTCGGAAATGGCCAATATTAAACTAGAGCCAATTCTAGTTTGATGGAACTTCTTTGGTCAAAATAAAATGTGACAAAAAACAAGCGTTTCATGTAGTTTGCATATTTACAAAAATATATTCTCTAGTCATGCACTTTTCCTTGCTGCTGTTTCCACTACCCAGAAAGAGTGACTATGCTGGAAAAATATATCACAAGTGAAGAGAACAGAAGTATAATTAAGGGGATATTTTTGTCACAAGACGTTTACAGAAATAACATCACTTTCAGTAAAGGATAGGTACCTGTAATTGCTTTGATAGCAAACATTAGGGTTAAGTGAATAATGCTCAAAATCATGTTTACTCACCTCTAATTTAAAATAAATAGAATATTATTCAACCATGAAAAAGAATGAAATCCTGTCATTTGCAACAACATAGATGGACTGTAGGGCATTATATTAAGCGTAACAAGCCAGTCACAGGAGAACAAATTTCACATATTCTCACTTATATGTGGAAGCTAATTGTTTTTAAATATGATCTTATGAAAATAATTAAATGATGGTTACCAGAGGCTGGAAAGGGTAGCAGAGAGTAGGGGATAAAGTGGAAATGGATAATATACATACAGTTTGTACAAAGGTACATAATGTACAAACATACAGTTAGAATGAATAAGATCTAGTGCTCAGTAGCACAATTAGGTGACTACAGTTAACAATAATTCATTGTATATTTTAGAACAACTAAAAGGATGGAATTGGAATGTCCCTAACACATGGAAATAATAAATGCTCAAGGTGATGTATACCCCAATTACCCTGATTTGACATTACAGACCCTATGCCTGTATCAAAGCATCACATGTATCCCATAAATATGTAAAACTATATGCATTCATAATAATTAATAAAATACAACTTAAAATTTTAAATGAATGTATGCATCTATTCTCTACTTTCTAAAGATCATGGTGTAAATATGTGACAGTCATTATAGAAATTTTTAGAAAAACTTCACCCAGAGTTTGGATTATAAAATTATCTGGGCCAGGCTCTGTGGCTCACGCCTATAATTCCAGCACTTTGGGAGGCTGAGGCAGGTGGATCATCAGGTCAGGAGATTGAGATCATCCTGGCCAACATGGTGAAACCCCGTCTCTACTGAAAATACAAAAATTAGCTGGGCATGGTGGTGCACGCCTATAGTCCCAGCTACTCAGGAGGCTGAGGCAGGAGAATCGCTTGAACCCGGGAGGCAGAGGTTGCATTGAACCAAGATCATGCCACTGCACTCCAGCCTGGTGACAGAGGGAGACTCCATCTCAAAAAAAAAAAATATATATATATATGGATTCTCTAAGCCCGGTGTCTCTTTTATGAGACAGTCCAGTGCATATGCAGGCATTCATCTGGGCCTACTTGCATAGACCTATGGGACTTGGGGGCAAGGAGAACTGCTGCAAATAGGATGATGATCACGCTGCCCTCTGACCCAGGAATCCTGTATCTTCTGCCATTGTCTATGAAGCTGTAGCAAGCTAATTTGTTAGCTTGCAAGTAAGGTAAAATATTAAACTCTTCATATTTCCTTAACATGGAATTATGAAGATAGGTTAACTGGTTCATAAAAATTACCTGAGACAAAACTCTAGACCCACTGATCTGAAGTCTAAAGATAGAGTTTGGGAATCTGAAGTATTATGAAGCTCCCCAAGTGATTTTTATGGATAATATATTTTAGAATCACAATTTCAGCACAGTATTTACCCTACCAGCTATTTAAACTAATTACATTTATTTTTCTTTTCGAAGTGTTAAAAATCTGGGGACGCAGACTGCCCAGAGATTAGCACATTATACATAGCAGCATTGCAAACTCAGGTCTTCTTTGTCCAATTTTACAGAAAAATTTAATTTAAAAATTAAGTTAGACGTTTTTCTTAGCTAAAATAGAACTCCCCATAAGCTCCCTTTCTTCTAAAACACCAAATGTTTTCAACTGGGTTATGTGGAAAGAGCTCCTACATTGCTGTCAGAAAGGCTCAGTTGCTAATTTTTAGATATAACAAACTGATTATTCTCATTTTCTTTGACCCAATGGCCAGATAACATGAATCTGATAGACTCAAAGCTTTTCTGATTTAATTTACTCTTCCTTTTTTCCTTACTTCTCACTCTCACCATTACCTTCTTTCACATCCCCTTGCTTCTCTGGTCTAGTGTTAAATGATCCTTCCATTTTTCCATTTCCTCCTAGAGATTTTCTGCCTCATCACAATTCAGTACTTTTGTATGTTTATATTTATGCATTATATATATTTTGATCTTGTTTACAGAAACTGGGCAACACAAATGTATATAAGAAAATATATAACCTGTTCATCATAAGGGATGCAATTTGAGCAGGAATAGGAATTCCTCTTACCTACCAGAAACTTACCTGGAGAAGGTGCAACTGATGTTGTGGAGTCATGTGCAAAGCTCTTGTTCCCAAGGGAAGACTGGGAGATGGATGCTATTATCATAAGAAACCAATCTACTCAGTGCCCTAGATATTTGAATTTCTTATTCCAGCAACCTGCGCTGTCACTCCCAAAGCAGTTCTCCTATGGTTCTTTTTGGCTTCAGTGACTTTACAATAAATAGACTGTTAATAAAGAATACATTTACAGTCTACAGTAGATAAAAAGGGATCATTTAAACATGGTATGTTGGAGAACAGGCTGTATATAATATAGTGTGGTGAAGTACTACTGATGCCATCTCTCCGTGGTTCTTGCTAATTGAGTTGATAGTAAGGGTCACAGCTGTCAAGTTTTAATATCTGAGGAATTTAAAAACCGTGGTGTGCGTTATGCAGTATAAAACTTCCATAAAAATCACTATAGATAAGTCAAAATGGAAAAATCCTGGAAAGGATATAAAATTATTTTAAGGCAAAATTGTTTCTGTGTAAGCCCAATTATGTACTTTTTCACCACCTACGATGTTCTGAAGTTCAAGGTCTGAGTTTTTCAAATTAATGCCTCATGCTGCTTATGAATAAGATTGAAAGGAAACATAGATTTTTTGCTATTGTCTTTCAAAACATTACTAGATCTTCTTTAATCACTTATAAGCCATTCAGTATTTATCATCTTGGCAGATGTGGAAAGCAACATCATGGTTTGAGTTTAAAATTAACTTGTTGGAAAAAAACCGTCTTCAACCATCATGACATCCTATTTAGACAAGTGAAAGAATAAAGTGCACAGAGTTGTTGATATGTAATCTGATTACATTTATAACTTTCTTACCTAATATGACTGAATAACAGAATGAAACAGACCATGTGATATTTTAAATTCAGCATGGACTTCTTCTGATAGATTAATCACATACTGTATTGTCAATCAGGAAAGTGAGAATAAAATAAAACAAAGTATTTACCTCAAAGCTTATAGTATGCTGCATTTTGCCTTATTGCTTCGTTGTTGACAGCATTTTATTTTTATGTAAATGAAACATCAGAAATAAAAATTTGGCCAGGTGCAGTGGCTCACACCTGTAATCCCAGAACAATGGGAGGCTAAGGCAGTAGGATAGCTTGAGTCCAGAAGTTTAAGACTAGCCTGGGCAGAATATCTAGAAGAAATGGATAACTTCCTCGATGCATACACCCTCCCAAGACTAAACTAGGAAGAAGTTTAATCTCTGAATAGACCAATAACAGGTTCTGAAATTGAGGCAATAATTAATAGCTTACCAACCAAAAAAAGTCCAGGACCAGATGGATTCACAGCCGAATTCTACCAGAGGTACAAGGAAGAGCTGGTACCATTCCTTCTGAAACTATTCCAATCAATAGAAAAAGAGGGAATCCTCCCTAACTCATTTTATGAGGCCAGCATCATCCTGATACCAAAGCCTGGCAGAGATACAACAAAAAAAGAGAATTTTAGACCAATATCCCTGATGAACATCGATGCAAAAATCCTCAGTAAAATACTGGCAAACCGAATCCAGCAGCACATCAAAAAGCTTATCCACCATGATCAAGTGGGCTTCATCCCTGGGATGCAAGGCTGGTTCAACAACGAAAATCAATAAACGTAATCCAGCATATAAACAGAACCAAAGACAAAAACCACATGATTATCTCAATAGATGCAGAAAAGGCCTTTGACAAAATTCAACAACCTTCATGCTAAAAACTCTCAATAAATTAGGTATGGATGGGACGTATCTCAAAATAATAAGAGCTATCTATGACAAACCCACAGCCAATATCATACTGAATGGACAAAAACTGGAAGTATTCCCTTTGAAAACTGCCACAAGACAGGGATGCCATCTCTCACCACTCCTATTCAACATAGTGTTGGAAGTTCTGGCCAGGGCAATTAGGCAGGAGAAGGAAATAAAGAGTATTCAATTAGGAAAAGAGGAAGTCAAATTGGCCCTGTTTGCAGATGACGTGATTGTATATTTAGAAAACCCCATTGTCTCAGCCCAAAATCTCCTTAAGCTGATAAGCAACTTCAGCAAAGTCTCAGGATACAAAATCAATGTGCAAAAATCACAAGCATTCTTATACACCAATAACAGACAGAGAGCCAAATCATGAGTGAACTCCCATTCACAACTGCTTCAAAGAGAAGAAAATACCTAGGAATCCAACTTACAAGGGATATGAAGGACCTCTTCAAGGAGAACTACAAACCACTGCTCAATGAAATAAAAGAGGATACAAACAAATGGAAGAACATTCCATGCTCATGGGTAGGAAGAATCAATATCATGAAAATGGCCATACTGCCCAAGGTAATTTATAGATTCAATGCCATCCCCATCAAGCTACCAATGACTTTCTTCACAGAATTGGAAAAAACTACTTTTAAAGTTCATATGGAACGAAAAAAGAGCCCACATTGCCAAGTCAATCCTAAGCCAAAAGAACAAAGCTGGAGGTATCACGATACCTGACTTCAAACTATACTACAAGGCTACAGTAACCAAAACGGCATGGTACTGGTACCAAAACAGAGATATAGACCAATGGAACAGAACAGAGACCTCAGAAATAATGCCACATATCTACAACTATTTGATCTTTGACAAACCTGAGAAAAACAAGCAATGGGGAAAGGATTTCCTATTTAATAAATGGTGCTGGGAAAACTGGCTAGCCATATGTAGAAAGCTGAAACTGGATCCCCTCCTTGCATCTTACACAAAAATCAATTCAAGATGGATTAAAGACTTAAATGTTAGACCTAAATCCATAAAAATCCTAGAAGAAAACCCAGGCAATACCATTCGAGACATAGGCATGGGCAAGGACTTCATATCTAAAACACCAAAAGCAATGGCAACAAAAGCCAAAATTGACAAATGGGATCTAATTAAACTAAAGAGCTTCTGCACAGCAAAAGAAACTACCAACAGAGTGAACAGGCAACCCACAGAATGGGAGAAATTTTTTGCAATCTACTCATCTGACAAAGGACTAATATCCAGAAGCTACAATGAACTCAAACAAATTTACAAGAAAAAAACAAACAACCCCATCAAAAAGTGGTTGAAGGATATGAACAGACACTTCTCAAAAGAAGACATTTATGCAGCCAACAGACAAATGAAAAGATGCACATCGTCACTGTCCATCACAGAAATGCAAATCAAAACCTCAATGAGATACCATCGCACACCAGTTGGAATGGCGATCATTAAAAAATCAGGAAACAACAGGTGCTGGAGAGGATGTGGAGAAATAGGAACACTTTTACACTGTTGGTGGGACTGTAAACTAGTTCAACCATTATGGAAGTCAGTGTGGCGATTCCTCAGGGATCTAGAACTAGAAATACCATTTGACCCAGCCATCCCATTACTGGGTATATACCCAAAGGACTACAAATCATGCTGCTATAAAGACACATGCACACGTATGTTTATTGCGGCACTATTCACAATAGCAAAGACTTGAAACCAACCCAAATGTCCAAAAATGATAGACTGCATTAAGAAAATGTGGCACATATACACCATGGAATACTATGCAGCCATAAAAAATGATGAGTTCATGTCCTTTGTAGGGACATGGATGAAGCTGGAAACCATCATTCTCAGCAAACTATCACAAGGACAAAAAACCAAACACCGCATGTTCTCACTCACAGGTGGGAATTGAAGAATGAGAACACATGGACACAGGAAGGGGAACATCACACACTGGGGCCTGTTGTGGGGTGGGGTGAGGGTGGAGGGATAGCATTAGGAGATATACCTAATGCTAAATGACGAGTTAATGGGTGCAGCACACCAACATGGCACATGTATACATATGTAACAAACCTACACGTTGTGCACATGTACCCTAAAACTTAAAAGTATAAAAAAAAAAAATAACCAGCCTGGGCAACATAGTGAGACCATATCTCAAACAAACAAACAAACAAAAAATGTAGCCAAGTGTGGTGGTGCAAGCCTGTAGTCCCAGCTACTCAGAAGCTGAGGTGGGAGGATCACTGGAGCCAGGGAGGCTGAGGCTACACTGAGCCATGAGCATACCACTATATGCCAGCCTGGGCAACAGAGGAAGATCCTGAAAAAAAAAAGAAAAGAAAAGAAAGCAAAGAAAAGAAAAGAAGGAAGGAGAAAGAAAGAGAGAAAGAAATCACCTCCATCACTGTGTAGCAGATACTTTTCCCATTTATTTCCTTTATACAATATTTAGTATTATATGTCTGTCATGTCTTCTAAGAAAATCAATGGTTACAATATTCTCCAATTTTAATTCAATAGCTCTCTCTAATGACTTAATTACTCACAATCTCACTATGCTTTTATAAGATCCTGTAATTATAATAGAATGCATTTGAACTAGCATGTACTCATTACGGCATTGTTAAAACTTGGGTTTTAAACTATTGGCATTTAGATGATGAGTCAACTGACTTTCCCACTCAATATAACTTTTTGATTGTGTTAAAAAATCAATTTAGGTAATGTGTGATAATTATTTTTAGCAGATATCCATAAATAATACATACCAACTATTAATATACATTTACTCCATCTTATTCAATTTTATGAAGCTTGCTTAAATTTTGTGATACATAGTAGAGTAAGAGTTCAGAATATGTTCTGATGTCAGAGGTTGTTTCAAAAAGCCACTCTATGATGTAAAGGTAGGGAAATCTCATACATGTCACTTAGGCTCTCTGAATTCCAACTGCCTTATCTGTGAAAGGGGGTGTAAGAAAAAAATGTGTTTACTTCAAAGGGCTGTTTTAAATATGATGCACATGACTGGGGGCAGTAGTCGGGGAAGAGTCTTCTATTACAGTGCCTGGCAATTGGTGATTGTGAAGTATCATTGTAACTAAAAAGCACGTTAGGCTGGGCGCGGTGGCTCATGCCTGTAATCCCAGCACTTTGGGAAGCCGAGGCAGGTGGATCAAGAGGTCAGGAGATCGAGACCATCCTGACTAATATCGTGAAACCCCGTCTCTACTAAAAATACAAAAAATTAGCCAGGCATGGTGGTGGGTGCCTGTAGTCCCAGCTACTCAGGAGGCTGAGGCAGGAGAATGGCGTGAACCTGGGAAGCAAAGGTCGCCCTGCACTCCAGCCTGGTGACAGAGTGAGACTCTGTCAAAACACACACACACACACACACACACACACACACACACACACATTAGCTGCTCACTACAGGCAGAGTCCAATTAACAAGAGCAAGATCTGTTACAAAAAAAAAAGTGAATGTATTTCAAAGCTAGTTTGGGGTAAGGGACACAAAGCATCTTGTCTTTAAATATGCCACTTCAATTTTGGAGCAGAAAATTGGCACTTTTCTATTAAGGTAGGGGAGGAAATGGCCAAAGACAGGGGTGCCCCTGCTAGTTTGGTGCCTTATCTACTGGGTGGTTGAGTTGGTACCTTTCTGGGCAGAGGTAGGTTGTAAAAGTGGCCAAGTGGGCATGCTTTCCACATGTTCTTCTAAAGTGACCCTGTGGAGATGAGTTCTCTGGGGGCACGTTTTGGTCTGCACATCAACTGTCAAGAGGTATCCTTCTTGGAACATATAGATGAACTAGCCCTGTGGGAGGAAAGTCTGTTGAGGGAGAGGTGAAAGGTTATATTTGAATTTCTTTCTTTCTTTTTCCTTTTTTTTTGGGGGGGGATGGAGTCTTGCTCTGTTACCCAGACTGGAGTGCAGTGGTGCCATCTTAGCTCACTGCAGTCTCCACCTCCCAGGTTCAAGCAATTTTCCCACCTCAGCCACCTGAGTAGCTGGGATTACAGGGTCACGCAACCACACCTAGCTAATTTTTGCATTTTTAGTAGAGATGGGTTTCACTCTGTTGGCCAGGCAGGTCTTGAACTCCTGGCCTCAGGTGAACCACCCTCCTCTGCCTCCCAAGGTGCTAGGATTACAAGCATGAGCCACCTCACTCAGCCTTATATTTGCATTTCTAAAGGGCTAAGTAGGAAGGGTGGAGCAGGGGAGAAGGGGAAAGAAGAAAAGAAGAGAAAACAATAAAAAATAAACTATTTCAGAAAAATTGGGGTCCTCAGTTACATT
This sequence comes from Pan paniscus, assembly GCF_029289425.2. Taxonomy (NCBI): domain Eukaryota; kingdom Metazoa; phylum Chordata; class Mammalia; order Primates; family Hominidae; genus Pan; species Pan paniscus. The sequence continues at coordinate 43,333,778 of NC_073264.2, read as the reverse complement.
ATCAATTTATATTTTTCACTTCTTTTTAAAGTGTATATGTTTTGTGCCCAGTGATGTCTTTTAAATTTGTGTTTTTAAACTGTAACATATAATTTGGCATGCTGCAATTTTTGTATCTTTAATAATAAATTGAAGTTTCTTAATATGTCATTGAAATTGAGACAACAAATAGTATCAACAGGTTTGTGAAAATGTTTTAAAAATAGAACTTAGATTTTACAAGATTATTATTTTGTAAATTGTGAGGATTGCTTTTTAAAATATGGCACTTTTTAAAGAGTAATAATACAACTCATCTTTGAAGTGAAAGATTTCTAGAATAACTGGAGAACCATCTTTGCTTCTAGCCAGAATTAGTGTTTCCCTCCTCTTTGCTACCATTATTCATTCTGCACAGCTTTGCCACACAGTTACTGTTACTGGCAGTAAATCCACATGGGTCTGCAACAATTTCCATTCTTGCCTCTTCAGAAGAAAGAATTTGACCAGGGGGCGTAAAGCAGAAGAAGAGAACCAGGCAAGTTTTAGAACAGGAGTGAAAGCTTATTAGAAGGCTTTAGGGCGGGAATGAAAGTAAAGTACAATTGGAAGAGCGCTGACGGGTGGCTTGAGACATCAAGTGTGCAGTTTCATTTTTTGACTTGGGGTTTATATGTTGGCACACTTCTGGGGTCTTGCATCCCTTCTCCCCGATTTTTCCCTTGGGGTGGGCTGTCCACATGCACAGTGGCCTGCTAGCACTTGGAAAGTGAGCCTGCACGGCCTGTTCACTGGAGTTGTATGCATGCTCACTTGTGGCGTTCTTCCCTTAGCAGTCGAATGTCCCTGGAAAGTCATATACCAGTTAAACTCTGCCATTTTGCCTCTTAATGCGCATGCTTGAGCCCACTTGCGCAGCTCTTGAGATCTTATTGGGAAGCCCCTGATCACCAGTTTCAGGAATTTCTATCTATTGGGGGACCGCCTTTCTCTGCACCAGCTGTGACCAATTATTATTTTAGAGAGGCAGTGTAACAACTGCTAGACCACTGCCTGATAGTCACCTGACATTTCTGGTGGGGTAGGGTGGGGGTAGCCCTTTCCTGCCCTGCTCATGCCTGACTAGCTACCTACTCAAATACCATTTTAAAAGTACTGTTTTCAGTGTGTCCATGCTATCATACTGTGGGTAATCTGAGGAGTAATGTCTTATTCATTTACATTAGACAATATTTAACATTCTACCTGGAGTGTTACATATATTCAATACATGTCTGTGGAATTAACTCTATGATTTACATTTATGAAATTAAAACATTGAAAATTTACCACTGCATTGTTTTAACCTTTTTTTTCCCTATGGTCATTATTAATATCATTAACCAAAGGTTTTGAGGAATATGGTAGATTTATACTTGCTGTCTTTCTGGTGATAGAATTGAACTTTTTAACTCATATAAACCAATAAGGAGACATGACATATATCTATGCTGAGTATTTAATTATCAACATGAGATCATCCAGAGTTCTCACTTCTCTTTGTCAGGACAATCAGCAAAGCTGTATATGGTCGTGCTCTGTCAGCCTGGGGCATTGAGGGCTTGAAATAAATAGAGCTCCCCTAGTGACACTGTGTGTGACCCTGTAATATAAAAGAGAAATACATCTTTTTGTGTAACACTATTGGGATGTTTAGATTTTTTCCCCGACTTTAATTTAGCCTATCTTATCTAACTATTAAAAAGTTCCACCATGTAAAACAGAATTTAAAAAAAAAGATTTGTAAATATGGCTTAAGTTAACGTTGTTCAAAAGAAGAATGGAAAGGAAGGTAGAGACCAAACTTGGATTTAAGAAAGAGACTACAAATCCAAGGGGCTTTAATTCCTGCACTATGAACACCATAAGTTTACTTCACACTGAGAAGCAAGTAGGCTTTCTTAATCTTTCTTAGAATGAAACTTTAAAGAGTAGTCCAACTAGATGAAATATAAATATACATTAAAATATAATCATGTATTTTCTAATATATAAATCATATAGTCAATATTATTTTAATATCAATTAAAAATTGATACATATGTGTGCATATTAGAAGATTGTATTTAAAAATGAAAATAAGTGTGTTAAGGTGAATTTCTTAAAGAGTATTTTAAAACTAATATTCTAGAGCCTCCCTATTTGTTATCCTAAGGTTTGTAAAATGCCTTTCCGATCTTAAGAACTTTAAAATTATATAATACATTGAATCTGTGGAAAGAACAAATTTAAAAACAAGCAAGGTCCTATTCTTCAAACACCACTAAGAGTTTTAACTACCTAAAAATCACATAAACAATTATTGAGACCCATAAAAATTCATAGTTGATCCAATGACCAAATGTCTTAGTGTATCTCACATTCAACAAAGGAGAAAAAGATTAGCAAAACACCTGCCAAATTGCGTTTCATCTGTAAAACTTTTATCAGTTTAAAAGTATTTATTAGTTTAAAGGTATTTTATATCATTCATATTTCTTTTCTGGCATTTGAAATTCAGTTCTTCAATTTAGGCTTAACATAATATCTGTAACTATATAAAAGAGATGTAGAGTGAAAAAATCACATAAGAAATTATTTTGGTATAAGGTGTGAGAAATCTCTATTAAAGAATAATAATTAGATGTGTTTAGGCAACCAAATTTTTTTGCTTATAAACCTACTAATAAGTATATAATGAAACATTCCCAGTTTCTCTTGCCATGAAAAAATGCATCTCAAATTATTGGCTTAATCATAATCATTTATTTTGTTCATAATTCTGTAGGCTGATGGGGCACAGCTAGGCAATTCTCACTCTGGTTGGCTCATACAATTGCAACATGAAGGTGGCTGGAGTTGAGACCATCTTGAAACTTTGCTACTTATATTTCTAATATATCCCCTGGGAAAATCAAACAGCCGAGGACAAGTACTACTACGGCTCCTCTATTACCTTTCTATCTCTGTGTGGTCTCACCCTGTGGTCTCTCCATACAGCCTCTAGGTAGCTGGATATCCTACACTGGGGCCCTAGGCTCCCAGATCAAGTATTCTAAGAGAGACCAGCAAAAGTTGCCTAACTGGCTTTTTCTTTTTTTTTCCTTTTTTTTTTTTTTTTGGAGACAGAGTCTTGCTCTGTTGCCCAGACTGGAGTGCAATGGTGCAATGGCAGGATCTTGGCTCACTGCAGTCTTAGCCTCCCGGGTTCAAGCGATTCTCCTGTCTGAGCTTCCCAAGTAGCTGGGATTACAGGTGTGCACCACTACACCCATATAATTTTATTTTGTATTTTTAGTAAAGACAGGGTTTCACCATGTTGGCCATGAAATCCAGACCCCAGCGATCCAACCGCCTAGGCCTCCCAAAGTGTTGGGATTACAGGCATGAATCACTGTGCCTGGCCCTAAATGGCCTTTTCTAACCTATTCTTAGAAATCACAAAGCTTCACTTCCACTGTATTCTATTTGCTGAAGCTGTCAAAAAAGCTTACCCAGGTTGAAGCCGAGGGTCACTGTTTCTACTTTTTGATGTAAGGGGTGTCAAAGAATTCGTAGACATGTTTTTAAACTATCACTGAGATACAAATCAGCATTACAGGATTAGACATCCAGTACAATAAAAATGTAAACTTAGAAGATCTGCAATCCAAAGCCTTTTAAATCTGTTTCATCTGAAATCAGTCATTGCACAGCATTGTTTAGTACACTGAGGCAGGACTACTAGAGTGAATTTCTCATGGTTGAACCCCTCATCATAGAGTAATTTTACTGAGCAAGCAACTTTCTATCACCTGATGTTTCCTCTGCTTCTTCAGCAGCTGAGGCATCAATTGTCTTGAATTTCGCTCCCATTCAAAGCAATAATGTGTTATTGACGGTGAGACATGCATGCCTGGCATTTAGAAATCCTGCAAGGCAGCTGTTTTGTTTCTTGAAACCATTAAGTTGATTACAGAAGATGATTAAATATGATATTTGTTTGAGACCAAATATCACCAGACTTGGCAGGCTGTACAATTAGAGTTTTGAAAAAAAAAAAGTGGTTAAAAGAATATCATCTTTTGTTGAACGGCACAGTGATATACAAAGTAAAGTTTTTACAATTCAACCAACGTCTGAGCAAAACAACTGTGAGAGGCATGTGAACCACAGCAACTCCATCTTAAATAGGAGTTGGGTAAAATGAGGCTGAAACCTACTGGGCTGCATTCTGAGATGGTTAAGGCATTCTAAGTCACAGGATGAAATAGGAAGTCAGCACAAAATACAGGTCATAAAGACCTTGCTGATAAAACAGGTTGCAGTGAAGGAGGCAGCCAAAAACCACCAAAACCAAAATGACCACAAGAGTGACCTCTGGTCGTCCTCACTGCCACAGTCCCACCAGTACCATAACAGATTACAAATGACATGGCAATGTCAAGTAGTTTCCCTATACTGTCTAAAAAGGGGAGACATGAATAATTCACCCCTTGTTTAGCATATCATCAAGAAATAACCATAAAAATTAGCAACCAGCACCCTGCCCTTGGGAGTAGCTATTACTTTATTCCTTTACTTTCTTAATAAACTTGCTTTCACTTAGCACTGCGGACTAGCTCTGAATTCTTTCTTGCATGAGATCCAAGAACTCTTGGGATGTGGATTGGGACCCCTTTCCTGTAACACAACTATTGATTATTTTTTAGAAGCTGGCTGCCATTTAAATGGTGCAATTAGTTAAAGACTGAGAATAGGCAAAATCTTGCAGTGTTACTGCTGCTGGTGCCCTGTGCCTAATTTAAATCTTTTAAAAGCCACAGATTCTAAGTCTCTAGAGAAAAATCTCAGAGAAAATTTATCAAGGCTGGTATGCTTAAAGTTTCAGGAAAAAAAAAACACTAGCTCTCTTCAGATATATCTTTTAAGGCTAATAACATTCTAATTATAGAGAGAATAAGGTTGCAACAACCAGCTGAAAGCATTTTGTGGATTTAAAAAGCAAATTAAGTTGAAGAAACACAGTTAATGTAACTGTAGCATCTGTGGTTCTCATAGGTTTATTCAGCCAAAACCAAGGTAACCTTCAGGGTGACCCAAACTAGGAGAGGGCTATGGTATCTCAGGTATGATTAATAAATCATAATTTCACAAATGATTATAAAAATGATTTATTCTAAATATCCTATAAGCTATTATCAAAAACTCAAAAAATATTTCAAAGAATTATAAAAATAATACCTCACTTATTATGTGATCCCAACAAACTTAAAGTTTGATAGTATTGCCTCCTTTCCTACATTTGTTAAATTTGTCAGAGATAATTAATTGCCTGGCATATTCATAATTACCTCTTGTGCTGTGGAGTTATTTTTAAGGTAGAATTTTCATATGCACAGCCTTGCTGTGCAGTCTTGCACTATCCCTTGATGTTCTAACCTTTGTTTCTTTCATAAATTGTATGTAAGAAGCTGTAACAAATACTTGGCTTAAATTTTTAACGTTTTGCAATATAAATAATCGTAGTGTGCTTATTTTATTAATAAAATACATAAAACATACATTATAAATTATTTCCTTCCCCAAAAGTGACATTGTGACCTGAAGATCTAGGTTGTATGGACCAGAAAGAAAGAATTTGGTAACCAATGAGTACATTTTCAAAAAACAATTTACATGTATTGCTTTTACCTTGTACAATGACTTTCCTAGGCTGTGATAAAGAGAGGGACTGAGAGCAAAAGTGAAGATATAACATCTTTTATAGGGAAGCTAGAGGACAATATAATAGAAAAGATGTGGGAAAGATTGCGGCTCTTTCCCCTTGACTTCCTTCTGTTCTAACAAAGAATAAAGATATGATTATCTGTAGATTTTATCTAATAAGTTTCAAAATTCTCTACAAAGGACAGTATACTTTGGTCATCTTGATGGTTTTTAAATGATTGGAAGATAAATCTGGGTTTTGGGGAAAATATAACTTAAAACAGAAACCTCATCACAACCCAGAAAACCTCTCCATGAACGTAGGAAGAGAAATGACGCAGTTTTGTTATTGAATAACCATTAAAAACAGAATATGATGCACATAAGAGGCAATCTGCTAAGAGATTGTAAAGACAGAAAGAAATGTCATCCTTTTATATAGCCAAACACATAAAACCTATTACATACATCTTCTCAAGATGAACAGTAATCCTCGAGTAAGAGGACTTGATGACACCGTTTGTTGCACATAGTTTAATCTAAACTCACTTGACGTTTGAGCGACCATCTGTGCTAGGTAATTGGCTTCGACAAAAGGAAAAATAAATTTCTTATATCTTTATGACAAAAGGTAGTTTTTCAATTTAGAGCAAGAGGACCACCAAAGTTACATTCTTACTATCCCATAGAGACTGGATATGAGGTACTGTATTTCTTGATGGTTACATTTCAAAAAGAAGGCTCCAGGCACTTGAGAAAGGCAGTCTTGGGTCCTAAAGCTTTCTGGAGACTTATTTAACTCTCAAAAAGAGTTGCATACATTTCACAAAGACAAGCGAGGGACCTTCCTAGTCTTTTAAAGTCCAAGCTCTAAGAAAAGTGTTAGTAGTCTCTTTCCTGGTTTTCAACAGGGAGAATGAAACCTTTGATTTTAATTTGTATTTGCCCTTACCAGAGAAAGTACCTTCTTATTGCTGAGAGAGAAAAATGGCCAATTACATAATACAAACTCATTTATGGATGAAGGAAGTAACAAATCGAGTAGAAACATAATTTTCTCTGGGAGTATAGGCCCTGATAACTGCTCCAGTGTGATTTCCGTTCACTACAATTGCCTCTTGAAGCAGGTTCCTCAAAGACAAGAAGATATGGTACACCCAAAGTAAAACATTTCTTCTTACTGCACTACTTTCCTTCCTATTTCATGCCTCTGCTTCATTCTTGAGATCCCCAGTCTTCAATGCTCACATCTAATGCTCATGGTCATCATAACCAATGGATAGATAAACTTAGGCCAAGTCTGTTTTTCCATGGTTTTGGTAGTAAAATCTGTATGATGATAACTTTGTAGGTGAGCTTTATGAAGTGGTGCAGTGATAGGAATGAAAAGTCATAAAAGGTTTTCTAATGCATATGGGCTTTCTCACATTTACCTCCACAAAATAATATAGTGCAAATTAATTACTCAACTTTGTCTTGCACAAAGTAAAAAAAAAAAAAAAAGGTGTTCTCTGTTATTATAACACTGCCACAGCAACAACTTTGATTTGTCATCTTCAGTTGTAAAATTAAGCGTAGGTTGCATGAACAATAAGAAAAGTCTTTACATGTCATTACTGATTAGTAAATAAAAGAAAGAAGACATAAATTTGGAAGATTACACCTGAATTCTGAAAGCCTACATTAAATTGGCTAAATATATATAAAATGACATTTTTGATTTCACTTTAAGTGTTCCAGAGAATTTTACGACCTCTACTAAACCCCTGGGCTATTTAATGTACAATGCCAACAAAACCACCAATCTGAAACAGATTTGCCTTAATTTCTCAAATGTATATCAAGTTATTTAAGCCATCTGCCAAAAGGGTGATTACTGAGACAAGGGCCTTATAAATTCACTGACTTTATTTCAACTGAAAAAAATGTTTATATTGTCAAGTAGCCATAATAATGAGAGACAAAAGCAGTACTGGATAACAAATTTAATAGGCAATTAAAAACAATACTGGTCCTCATAATAATACGATTTTTCTTTGTTAAAAAAAAACTTAGATGGGTTCCATTTAACAATGTATACTTGGAGCAAATAGCTATAAAAGCTGAGATTAAAAGAAAAGACATTAGCAGGATGTGATTGTTGAAAGAGGGACATGAGCCAAGGAATACAGGCAGTCTTTAGAAACCAGAAAAGGTGAGAAAACGGATTTTTCACTAGTGCCTCCACAGGGAATGCACCCTTGCTGACACCTTGATTTTAGACCAGTGTGAGATACATTTTGGACTTTAATCCTCCAGAAATTTAACATAATAAATTTGTTATGTGTTAAGCCACAAAATGCGTGGTAATTTGTTACAGCAATAGTAGAAGATGGATGCAATTCTGTATCCTACATTGAGTACATTAACATTTTAGGATGTGGACATCTTTGATGTGTGTGTTTGGGGAGGTCACTATTCTACCTTGCACAATGGCTAAATTAATTATCACTACAGGCAACTCATTTTCAATTTCACTGGAGAACTCTAGAAGTCAGCATAGAGCATACCTTTTAGCATTTCCCATCCAAGGATGAGTTAAGGTTCTAGTGTATTTATCTACCAACCCAGAAGTCTTAGGTTGAGAGTTGCTTCTGTATCAAAAGTATATGTTAAATACTCCCTTATAGCCTGAACTGTGGTCAACAGATTAGGTTCCCAAGGTAAGAAAAAGTCCCCAGACAAATTAAGGCTGACATTGGGATGATGGGCCAATGTATATGGAAATGATGAAGGCACTTGCAGCACCTAGTTCATCCATGCCCCACATTAACTTTATTTCATCCTGCCATTGATTATTCAAGGTAGTGACTAACCACAATTTCTTTTTAAAAAATTGACTCTGTCTGGAGGGTTCACATAACAAGCTACATTCACACTGCTGCAGTTGTTATCAAGGTCACATATGATGTAAGTCATCTGTCTTCTCTATTATCCATTCTAGATTCTTCTCACCCTTCACAAGCATTTTTGTTGCTTTAGGTTGCTTGTCCAGTGGAATAACTCAAATCTATATCCCTGAGGAGTTTGGGCTCCTGGCTACTCTACTCTTGTCAAGCCATGGCTACCACAATTTTCTACCTACAGTTATCACCAGGCATGGATCTATTCAAATCACATTAATGAATCCCCTGAGTTACTGATATACACATTCTTAATCCTATTATATGTCAGAGATTGTATCTTTTCCTAAAAACCAAGGTAATTTTTCCTAGGTGGTATAGTAACTCCTTTGTTTTCTTATCTGCTTCCATAAAGTATCCAAATTGATCAGGTAAAAGTCATATTGAGATTGGTGGAATCATATTTGTGCCCCACAATAGAGGCAACATCTTCTCTCCTCCAGCAACAAGACCAGTAGTTTAGGAAAACTGAATTATAAAGGGTTGGGAAGCACAACTTCCTTAAGTGAGTAACTAGCTGTGATTTTCCATATAGTCAGTTCTCTGCCGTAAAGAACAATTCTTTAAACAAGGCCAGGGGAGTCTTCTGGCTTTTGCATCATAGTTGTTATTTTCTTCTGGCTGTGCTTCAATAGCAATAAACAACCAGCTAATTTTTTTGTGTGTCTTAACATCACCATTGCCCTTATATCTAACAGATGCTGGAGACAGGAGACACTGCAAAAGCCAGTGCTCCTTACTTTACTTGTGTTTACAATTATGAGTCATTTTAATAGCGGTATAACAGCATGCCATGACTCATCACAAAATTATCTTCTTATAGACTTCTGGCCAGTGAATGAGGTGATTCAATTTCAGAGTTCTATCCTGGGAATTCGCTTCTTATGTTTAGTTCCAATAGTAATTTTATTAGTTTGGCTTCCTCCAGAAGCCAACCCTGTGGCAAATACACAAATGCAAGTATTTTATTTGGAAAGTCATCCCTGGCAACATGGATGGAAGTGGAGATCATTATGATAAGTAAAATAAGCCAGGCACAGAAAAACAAACATTGCATGTCCTCATTCATTTGAAAGGCCTAAAAGATCTAAAAGACCGAAAGATCTAAAAGATCTAAAAATCAAAACAATTGAACTCATGGAGACAGAGAGTAGAAGAATGGTTAAGGAAGGGTAGTAGGGGGTGGGGGGAAACGTGCAGATGTTTAGTGGGTATTTAGTAGTCAGGAGGTGAAACAGGGAAGGGAAAGGAAGGCAGTCAGTAAGGAATGCATTAACACAGCATCCAAATAACATAGGCACAAAGGCAAAATAGGAGGTCACCAGCTCATATCCTAACAGCAAGAATTCTCCACCCACCTATGGGCAAAAGTATCTTTGTGGGAGCATTGGGATTCAAGTAGGAGGTTGTAAAACCCTGGTGAAACCCAAAGCCTAGGATATAACAATTGTAAATTTTAAATATATGTATGCACTCAATATGTGTACACCTGAATATATAAAATAAAAATTAACAGATCTAAACAGCAAGATAAACTGCAAAGCAATAATAGTAGAGGACTTCACCACCTCACTTTCAGCAATGGACAGATCATCCAAACAGCAAATCAATAAGAAAACATTGGACATAAACTATATTCTAGGACAAATGAACTTAACAGATATATATAGAATATTTCATCAAATATCTACATAATACATAGTCTTAACTATGCATGGAACATTCTTCAGTATAGATAATATATTAAAACACAAAAGAAGTCTTAACAAATTTAAGAAGAAGCAAACCAAGTATCGTTTATGACCACAATGGAATAAAACTAGAAATCAATAACAGGAGGAATTTTAGAAAAATGATAAATGCATGGAAATTTTGGAAAATTCACAAATACTTACACCAAAACAACAAATGAGTTAAAAGATATTATAAGGAAAAATTAAAAATATGTTGAGATGAATAAAAATGAAAATACAACTTGCCAAAACTCATGGGATGCGGCACAAACAGTTTGAAGAAGGAAATTTACAGCAATGAATACCTAACTCAAAAAAAAGAAAGATCTTAAATAAGTAAATTAATGTTACATTTCAAAGCTCTAGAAAAAAAAGAGAACAAACTAAGCCCAAAGTCATTAGAATGAGGTAAATAATAAAGATCTTGGTAGAAATAAATAGACACTAGAAGAACAATAGATCAGTAAAATTAAAACTTGCTTTTGAAAAGATAAAAAAAATCAATGAAACTTTACCCAGACTAACTTAAAAACAGAGACAAGACTCATAAATAAAATCTGAAATAAAGAAGAGATATTACAACTATCATAGAAACACAAAGGATCAAAAGATACTATATCTCCAAAAATTGTATATTCTAGAAGAAATGGGTAGATAAATTTCTAAAAACATATAACCTACCCAGACTAAATAAGAAGAAATAACAAACACGAACAGACCATTGATGAGTCTGTTTAAGAAGGTTGAATTATTAATAACAAAATCTCCCACAAAATAAAAGCACAGGACTGGATGTTCTTTCACCAGAATTCTACTAAACATTTAAATAATGAATACTAATTCTCCCCAAACTCTTCTAAAAAATTAAAGAAAAGGAAATATTTCCAAATTCATTTCATAAGGCCAGTATTACCCTGATTTCAAAGCCAGATACTGGCACCACATTAAAAGAAAATTATAGGCCAAAAGCTTTGAAGAATATAGATGCAAAAATTGTCAACAAAATACAACGAAACTAAATTCAGCAGTATATTAAAAGGATCATTCACCGTGATCAAGTGGCAGTTATCCCCGAGATGCAAAGATAGTTCAACATAAGTCAATCAATAAACATGATACAACATATTAATGGAATGAAGAACAAAAATAAATGATAATCTTAATATATGCAGGAAAAGCACTTGAAAAAATTCAACATCCTTTCATATAAAAAGTGAACATATTAGATATCAAATGAATGTACCTAAAACAATAAAGGCCATATATGAAAAGCCCATAGATAACATTATACTCTATGGTGAGAAGTTGAAAGCTTTTCCTCTAAGATCAGGAACAAGACAAGGATACTCACTCTTGCCACTCAATACAGAACTGAAAGTTCTAGCGGGGACAACTAGACAAAGAAAAGAAGTAAAAGTCATCCCAATAGGAAAGAAATGAGTAAAATTTTGTTTACTGATGCTCTAAACTTGTAATATCAACTCCCCCCCAAATCAGTTGGAACTGATAAACAAATTAAGTAAAGGAACAGTACACAAAACCAACACAAAATCAGTAACAGTTCTTTACACTGACAATAAACTACTTGAATAAGAAATTTAAAAAAATTGCATTTACAATGGCATCAATAGAAAAAATAGTTAAGAGTAAATTTAACCAAGGGGGTGAAGAAGCTGTAAACTAAAAACTATAAAACTTCATTGAAATAAATTGTGGACAACACAAATAAATGAAAATGAATTCCAGGTTCATGGATTGGAAGAATTAATCTTATTGAAACATCCAATGTGACCTACAGGTCAACACAATCTGTACCAAAGCAATCTATGTATCAATGCAAACATTATCAAAATCTCAATGTCATTTTCATGGAAAGTGAAAAAAAAATTGGAACATCCATAGAAGACCCCTAATAGCCAATTTTGAGCAAAACAAAACAAAACCCAACACAAAAAGCTGAGAGAATCTGACTACCTGACTTCAAAATCTATTACAAAAGTCTAATAAGAAAACAGTAGAAAAACAAACACATTGGCCAATAGAACAGGATAGAAAGCCCAGCAATAAGTCCATGTATTTGCAATTGCTCGATTTTTGGCAAAGTTGCCACAAATATACAGTGGAAAAAAAAAAAACAGTCTCTTCAATAAGTGGTGTTTGAAAACTGGATATTCACGTATGGAAGAATAAAATTGGATCCTTATCTCATACCATCTACAAAAACCAACTCACAAAGGATTAAATATTTAAGCGTAAGACCTGAAATTATAAAAGAACTAGAAGAAAACATAGAAAAAAAGCTCCATGACATTGGCCTAGGCAAAGAGTTCTTGTACATGACCCCAAAAGCACAGACAACAAAAGCAAAATAAACAAATGAGATTGCATCAAACTAAAAAGCTTCTGCTCTTTAAAAGAAACAATCAATAGAGTGAAGATACAACCCACAGAGAAGGAAAAAATATTTGCAAACCATACAACTGACAAACGGCTAATAGCCAAAACATATAAGAAACTCAAACAACTCAATAGCAAAAAAAAAACCCAATTTAAAAATGGACAAAGAACCTAAATAGACATTTCTTAAAAGAAGACATATAAATGGCCAAGAGATGTGTATTTTTAAAAATGTTCATCATCACTAATGATCAGTGAAATGCAAATTAAAACTACAATATCACCTCAAACCGTTCCTATGGCTAGCATCAAAAAGAGGAAAGATAAGTGTTGGCAAGAGTGTGGAGAAAAAGAAATCCTTGCGCACTTTTGTCGTAAATGTAAATTAATACAGTCAGTATGAAAAACAGTATGGATGTTTCTCAAAAGAACCAAAAAGAGAATTATGATGCGATCCAGCAATCCCATTTCTGGGTATATATCCAAGAGCAATTGAAATTCATATGCTGAAGAGGTATCTGCATTTCCATATTCACTGAAATACTATTCACGATACATAATATATGGAAACAAGGTAGGTGTCTATCATTGAATGAACAAATAAAGAAAATATAGTATATGTATACAATGGAAGACTATTCAGTCTTAAAACCTAAGGAAAATCTGTCACTTGTAACAAAATGGATCAACCTGGAGGATGTTATGTAGGTTAAAGAAGCCAGGCACAGAAAGATAAACACTGGGTGATCTCACTTATATGTAGAATTTTTAAAAGTTGAACTAAATATAGAGAGTAGAATGGTAGTTACCAGAGGGTGGGGGAAGGGTGTGGATAGAAAAATGGAATGTGTGGCTCAAGGTCCCAGCTAGGAGGAATAAGTTTCAGTGGCCTATTGCACAGAATGGTGATTACAATAAAAAACAATGCATTGTATACTTCAAAATTACTAAGAGTAGATTTTAAATGTTTTCGAGACACACATACACACACACACACACACACACACACAGAGGAGATGAATTTGTTAATTAGCTTGACTTATTCCATAATGTAAACATATATCAAAACATCAAATTTTACCCCATAAGTAAATAAATATTGTTTTTCAATTTAAAATAAAATTTAAAAAAGAATGAATTAATAAACAAGTTACCTCTATGGCCAAGGGGCTTCATTCAACTGGGAAACTCTGGGATCCTATGTAGAACACATAATTCAGATTATGCCACTGAGGGATAATAGCTTGAAGGTAGTTCCAGATGTCATTAATTCTCTGGGATTCCAGGCTGACTAAACTTGGGTAGAGAGGGCTTTGGAGTCCAGAAAAAAATACTCAGGTAAGTGGAAGTTTGTGCTGAAAGTTAGAAATTGGGCAATATGCAAGGAAATTGTTATATATATGAGGAGAGGGTAACAGCAAGATCTGTTACAGCTAATACTATTTCTTCATAAAACCTACCAAGTAATCACTTTCCTTGAAGATGTTTCATCCTCCAATCCACATCTGTGTATTGATAAAATAATAACTGATATATAATCCCCTCTGTTTATGAATGAAGACAAAATTTTTGGCTTTAAGTATCTTAACATTCTAGATTCCACATATACATGCCCTGAATCCATCTAGAATCAGGGACCATCACTCCCAACCCATTTCTATATTAAATTATCAGGATAGTTATATTGGTATAGAGGTGTTGAATCTATATAAACTTATGCATACCTCATGAAATAAGAATCACAAATCTTTTGTGTTTCTTTGAGGAATCCTAAATTAAATTGACTTCTGGGTTTGCCTTTATAAAGTTTCTTTGCTTTCTTCACCTACAGTTGCAGTAATCTTACTTTGAACATATTTCTTCTTATATTCACTTTCCCAAGAGGTTTATAATTACAGAGTTGATACTGGCTAGGACCTATTTGGTTACTGAGTCAAAAGCATAATAGAAGTAGCTATTTCTTAGGCCATCTAGATTTTACCACATTTTTTTCGTTTAGTTTAGCATTTACTATAATAGAAACAGATTTCCTGTAGTATCATTTGCCATGTTTCCTACTGATTCTAGTACTTTTACAAATGCACTAAAAGATATATTTATTGATTGCCAAAAATTCTCCTCCTTTAAATACTATCACAACCTTCTGAAATCTCAAAGCAAATTTCAAAAGCCTACAAACACACAGAGGTGACTTTTGGAGAGTTTAATAATTAAATGTTTACTTAACAAAACTATCCTTCTCAACCAGTTTTATGAGATGATTGTTCTGAAAAAGGATATTTTAATTTCAATTAGTTACATAAATTATTTTAAAATAACTGCACTTTGGTTATATTTCCATATATGCATGCAAAAAAGACTAGGAAAGTATCTTGTTTTTTGTTATTTTTAGAGATGACAAAAATTGATAACTTTCGTCTGTAAGCAACTGAAATCTAATTATCAGTTGGGAGAGCTTTCACCTTTCTCCTAAAATGCAACACTTATCTACTAAAATATTTAAATATAATAAAATTTACATGATGATGTACATTTGTGGAGTTTGTATGTGAATGCATGATGATTTTTACAGTTCAGCTAATATTCAATCAGATAAGTACACTTGGGTGGCGCTATATGTTAATGTCCAATGAATATTTACTTAATTTAGTTAATATTTAAATATATTTTTAGAAACAAAATTCCTAACAGCATATGTGGTAGGCTGAATGATGACCTCCATAGGTCCAAAATTCTAGGATCTGGAAATGTTACTGTATACGCCAAAAGGGGACTTTGCAGATATGATTAATTTTAGGATATGGAGATGGTGAGATTTCACTTAATTATCTCAATGGGCCTTAAATATGAATACAAGTGTCCTTATATGAGTGAGGCAGAGAGAGAGATTTGATTACAGTAGAGGAAGAGTGATGTGATGCAACGAAGCAGTCAGGAGCAAAGAACTGCCAGCACTTCTACAAGCTGGAAAAGGCAGGGAAATAGAATTTCACCTAACTCTCCAGGGGGAACCAGCCCTGCCAACAGCTTGCTTTTAGAAATTTAAGACTCCTGTCTGCCGAACTGTGAGACAAAAAATGTATGTTTATCTAAACCATTATGTGGTATTTGTTATAGCAACCATAGTAAACCAATACAGCATACAAATAAGTAATTCTGGAAAAAAAATTAATCACATAGGATTTTAGTTGCAGAAATTTTCTTACAAAGATTGGAAATAAATTTCCCATAGTACTTATGTAGTAAAATGATTAAAAATTCTGAGCAATCCTGCCAGTAGGCAAAGCCTTCATATTTAACACATCTCTCAAATGCCTTTTTTGAATGAAGCCATATCACACCCCATGTGTTTACTAATGTCCTAAACCAGTGCTGACTTTAGGAAAAATGATAAAAATTAATTACGTGCATCTTCTAAAACTTTCTTTTTTAAGTTATCTACTCTATAAATAGTAGGTGGTCTCCATTCACTATTTACTCTCCTCGAACTTGGAAAGAACCTGCTAATTTATGATCAGTAATATGCAAGTTAATGATGGCTAGTTTTGATTTTATATAGATCACGGTCTTCGCTGTTTGTTTTATTGATATGTGTAAGATGTAGACATCTTTGATTAGAAAATGTTTAATATATCTCTTAAATCACATTTAAAAATAAACTGTCAAATCTACATGCTACTCAATTCTACCTCTGGCCCAGTGCACCTATATCATATCACAGGACCCTGGGTGATCAAGTGTACTAGAGATGTGTTACAGGAACAAAAAAGTAATTGTAAAGTCTTAGCTCATAGTTTCTGTCTGTCCCAGAAATTACAAGGTCCTCATACATTTCTTCCCTTTTCTCAAATGTATGCACCAAGGGGGTGAATTCTGGACCATATTTGATGTTATAAAAGGAAAAGAAGACAAGTACAATGTGAAGGGTCAGAATGTGAGTAGCTGCTTCCCAGGCCGAAGCTTCAAGAAACATCTTCCCAGTTAATGATGTGTAAGAGCACTCTACATCAAAAGCAAGAATTTATGACTGATCAAACCTAAAATTTCACTTCCTACTTGGTTCACAGTGGGTTGTATTCGAAAGGGAATAAGGAAATTGGTAAATTTAGTATGGGAAGGTCAAGAAGGGGACAGCAGATAACAATTAAGTTCTAAGTAGGCTCTATATTTTGTCCCTTTGTGATAAGGAAGAGACCATGAATTAGCCCATCTGCTTTTATATATATAACACAATAATAGATTCATAACACAAAGAATTATGAAAAACTAACACCCAATGTGTCATTTATAATCAACTTAACCTGACACAAGAGGTTTATTTGACATGACCAAGATTCTCTAAAGTTAAATTTTACTTCAGATATGGAGAAGAGGACTAAAGAATAAAAATCAATAATATGACTAAATTGGAGATATTCCAGGTTGAGACCATTTTAAGTTGTTATAAATGCATGTATTTGATATAGGGATTCAGGAGTTTTCTTCTTGTGATTGAATGCATAACCAAAGAATTGCTTTATTCTGTGTTCATGTCTAGCTACCAGTTTGGACATGGTGCTTTGAGGACAAATTTTGCTTTCATTTGGAGTGTGGAAACTGAAGAATTTTACAAACTAGAGACCAGTTGGGATTTTGTAATCAGAAGCCCACATAATTCTCAGGTCACTTAATTCTTGAGCCCCACTTCTCAGTTCCAGCCTGGCTGACTGTATTTTTTCTTTTGGTTCTGGAGATTAACATTTTTTTTTTGCAGCTTTCCTTTCCTTTTTGTCATATGCAGAAAATGAAGGATCAAGTAGTTGGAAATAGAGAAACATCAAGGATAAGTCTTGGCTCTTGATTCTTAGTGAAATAAAAGAACTCCATTAGCTAGTGGGTCTACATCTACAAGTGGGGCTTATTCCCCTACAGAATCCACAGGCAAATAAATGTTGGCAGTGATACTGGAAGGTGATTGATAGACTATTCTATAAACAGGGATAGAAGCTAAACATTACATTCCCAGAACTGTGGTTACAATTACTGTTCCCTAGTCATAAATGAGTTGTTGGATTTTTAGAGAAGAGAGCTATAAAATGAACAGAAAGCAGGTCAAATTGTAAAGTCATATAAATCAGGGTGAAGGGCAGGAATGAACTCCAAAATAATTAAAGAAGCCAAGAGTTAATCTGTAATTCAAACAGCTTGAAGAACAGCTCTGGACATAACATTTTCCAAATTTCTACAAAAATATGTATGAAGATATTATATATGTATATATTTAAATGACACAAAAATCTAAACCTTTTACCTACAATCAACCAATGCCTGAACTGGAGCAGAGTTTATAAAAATAGGAGGTTTTATATCAATGCTTCATTTTTTCACAAGAAGGTAAAATTATACATAGTTTTTCAATTTCCCAACCACAAACACTGTTAATCATTGTGATGAGGAATCAATAAGAAAATCAGTAGTTGAACCTATGGTATATGCATTTAGTATACTGTGAGGTTATATGCATCCTCTTCCCATCCAGTATTTCCTGACTTCCTCTAAAAATCCCATTTTCAAATGTTCATAAATCTTCAGAAACGAAAACTCCGTGGAAAAAAATGAACAGTTAACAGAGGTAGTTAACTGCTTTCTATGAGGAAAATCATTGGGTGTAAACATACAGAAAAACTTCTACATCAATTCATGCTAAGAGTGTTAGATTTCATTCATATCATTGGAAATTTGAACTAGAGCTGTGCATATGAATTTATACTTCAAATACACCAAAACAGTAGGATACACGTAAGCACACAATCTCACCCATCTATAGAGAGCATAGCAGGGCTGATTTCTTCTCATTGAAGAATGAATAAAGAAACAAAAAAATGCTATATTAAAAACATCTCCAACCAAAGGAGGGGAAAAAATAAGTGTCATAAGAAGGAGATATGCACAGATTACTTTCAAGAGGCCAAGTTTGTTGTAAATCTATAAGGATTGCAAAGTACAAATTCACACATTCCCCTTGAGCTTAATTCTTCCCAACTCAGTGGTGCATATCAAGCTTCACAGGCAACCAATCAAATTACTCAGTATAATTTTGACAGCATACAGAGGTGTACATAAGAAGCGTGGCTACGTTAGTCTCCCCTTGTCTGTGGTGCTACTTTTTGTAGTTTCAGTTACCTATAGTCAATCATGGCACTGAGATAGATGAGTATAGTACAATAAGATATCTTGAGAGACCACATTCACATAACTTATACTACAGTATATGTTATAGTTCTATTTTATTATTAGTTATTGGTGTTAATCTATTACTGTGACTAATTTATAAATTAAACTTTATCACAGGTATGTATGTATGGGAACAAAGGTACTATATACAGGGTTCAGTACTATTCTAGGCTTTAGGCATCTGCTGGGGGTCTTGGAATGTATGTCCCATGGATGAGGGAAAGCTACTATATTCTGTTTCATGTTTATATTTCACAGAAAAGATGCAATTGAAATGGCTTGTTTCTACTCATAAAGAACTATCTATATTGATCAAAATTTGAAGCAGTTGTCAAGATTACTAAGATAGAATTTTTTTTCTGAGTAACATTGCTGAATGCTTTAACTCTTAAACAGCACCTACTGTTTAATCCACTTTTCTCATGGAGAGAGGAAGAGAAAATCCGCACGCAAACATATGTTCTCTTTTCCAAAATAACTTGGTATAAACTCCAGCCCCATTTGCTGATGAGTCAGTTGTATCCCAGGGACTTTAAGGACTCCTTTTGCCTAGCCTAATTTTGGCCAAATATCTGAAGTACTTCATAGACTAAGAAACTGACTTACCTGCTTATATTAAACCAATATCAAAGTCATGGTTCTATCTAGAGTATTATTTTTGTAACAAAGGAGAGCAAATCCAAATGAAAGAAGGGCTGGCGTTTCTGTTCCAGGTATCCTTTATCTAGTTTTCTTTTTGCTTGACTGAAGCAAAGAAAGAGGGAGGATGGGATGCGAGTGCAATAGAGAGTATCTTCTTGTGAGCAGAAGACCTGTCTTCTCCCACTGCCACATCTACACTTGGTCATTATCATGTCATTCTCAGTCTAATCCCCTAACTAAAAATATAAGAGAAAATTTAACTTCTTGTTTATACTTATTCATTGACTTTACTAAATATTTCAGATTGAGTAAGGTTGAGAAAGCACAGCAATCTTGAACCAGAACGGGTAACAAACAGGTCTGACTCTACTTGGGTTTTGCTGTACTATTAATATTTGCAGAGTAGAGAGTGAGACCTGGGGGCTCAACAAAATATTAGAAATATCTTTACTGAACCTTCCCAAGGCCACTTACTCTGAGCCTTTGTATCTAGTTAAAGCTAACAAAGTGGACGGTGCAACCCCTCAAGATATTTGACAATATATTAATGTTTTTTCTCAGATACCTCTGAACTATATTAGAGGAGAATATTTTTATTCATTTAGTTTACCTCAAGGCCACACTGTACATTCAGCTAATTTATATGTCCAATTTTCCTGGACAATTATATCAAATGTTCATGTATTTTTCGTGCCCAATTTTATCAACCAGGTATTACAGCAAAATCACAAGATAAGGTAATGCAGTGAGCACCAGATAGCCATATGACTAAAACACACATTATCTACTGATATATAATCTATACCTACCTACATATTTTCTACTGATCTATCAAGAAATGTCTCAAGTATACCAAGATTTATTAAAAACTTGTTGAAAACAATTTTACCCTCTGATTCTCCTGTAAATCTATTTTTGGTGATGTTCTCTGAATAAAATAACAAAATTTCTAGAATTTATAGCTTTAAGACAGAAAATACTATGAATATTCTAACTCATACATTTCACTGCCTACTTGACATCATTCTTGAAATGCCTAATAGACATCTCAAATGTAATGTGCCAGTGGTAGTTAATCTCCAAGAATGCCCCCCCTCGAAAATCACATCCTTTATTATTATGCCTTTTGGAGATCCTTCTCACACTGAATTTGGACTTGCTTAATTCAACACATGCAGTGGAAGGAAACTGTGCCAGTTATAGTCCTAAGCCTTAACAAGGCCTGGTAATTTACATGTTTATTTTTCTGGGGCTCTAAGCCATCATACAAGTGGTCTAGTTACTGTGCTGGAGAGGCTGACTAAACTACATGAAAAAGCTATACAAAGAGAGAGAAACTCAGCAGCCCCAGCAGTGTAGCCCTCCAGCCATTCCTACCAAGACACTAGACATCTGTGTAAAGCTATCTTGGAAATTTCAGCCCCAGCCATCAACCACCAATATCCTTTTAATAGACTCCAAGCAAGACAGTGCAAAATCCATGCAGCTGAATGTCAGTCAGTCCTTGGAATTATACAAATAATCAAATGACTAATGTTTTAATTGCAAATTAATAACCTCAGCTGGAGAATGTGTGTAAGCTACATTTTTATTTGGATGCTTAGGAGACATCTTAACATGATATGCTCAAGACTGAACCTTTCCACGCAAACTTGCACCACACTCCAGTTTTCTCATCTCAGTTGATGGCAACTCTATTCTTTCTGTTGCCTAGACCTCCAAATTAGTAATTATCCTTTCCTTTTAATTTCTTTCATACTCCATACCTGCTATTTCAAGTTATTCCTCTGTACTTTCAAAATGTATCCAAATTCCAACCTGGCCTAAGCAATCCTAGTATCTAGATTAGGTTACCGTAATAGCCATTTAAGGAATCTCTGCTTTACCTTTGCCCTCTGTAGTTTATTCACAGCACACAGTAGCTGGGGTGACCCTCTAAAAAATAAATCATATAATGTATCTCCTCTGCTCAAAACCCAAACAGCTCCTCTTTTAAAAAACCAGAGTGTGTATAATGGCTGACAATGCCCTCATATAACCTCTCTCCCTGCCTCCAACTTTTCTGATTGCATTTCTTCACTTATTTTCTCTTGATCACTCCACTTTTGTCCTACTGAATCCCTGAAGTTCTTCAAACTTGTCGTCACGTTTGCAACCTAGGGACTTTTCAGTAGCTCTTATCTCTTCCTGGAATGCACTTCTCTTAGATATCGACATTTATTAATTCTAATTCTTCAAGTAGTTGTTCAACTGTTCCTTTATCTATGAGGCCCACTTAAGCCCTACTTAAAATCAAAACTCTTTTTCCTAACATTACAGATTCCTTTTTGCACTACTACTTTTATTGTTTTTCTTCTTTTCCTCACAACATTTAGCCAATAAACTGTCTAATTTACTTTCTTATAATGGTTGTGATTTTTGTGTCTCCCTTGCTAGAATATGAGCTACCAAAGTGCAAAAATTGTTGTATACTTGCTCAATGATATATTCGGAACTATTTTTTATAAAAATTATTTTAAATTGACAAATCAAAATTACACATTTTTATGGGGTACTGTGTGCTCTTTAGCTATATGCGTAGAATGTGGAATAATTGAATTAAGCTAACGAATATGTCTACCGACTCATCTTTTGTCATGAGACGTTTGAAATATACTCTTTCAGCAACTTTGAAACACACATTCACTATAACCACCCTGCTATGCAGTAGATCTCAAAAATTTATTCCTCCTAACGGAAACTTGGAATCCTTTGACCAACATTACCCCATTCCCTTTACTCATTTCCACCAGTCTCAGGTAACTACCATTCTCTTTTCTACTTCTATGAGTCTGACTTTTTTAGATTCCACATATAAGTTAAATCCTGTGGTATTTGTTTTATTATGACTGGCTTATTTCACTTAGTATGTCCTCTAAGTTCAGCCATGTTGTTGCAAATGACAAAATTTCCCTCTCTTTAAATCTGAATGGAATTCCATAGGGTTTATGTACCATGTTTTCTTTATCCATTCATCCTTTGATGGACACTTAGGTTGATTCTATATTTTGGCTATTGTGAATCATGTTACAGTAAGTATGAGTGTGCAAATATCTTTTCAACATAGTAATTTCATGCCTTATGAGTATATACACAGAAGTAGCATTGTGGGATCATACTGAAGTTCTATTTTTGGTTTTCTGAGAAACCTCCATACTGTTTCCATATATAATCTCTATACCAATTTACATTCCCACCACAAGAGTTGCCACTCAAAGATAAGGGTTCCCTTTTCTCCACATCTTCTCCAATACTTATTATATCTTTTCATTTTTTTGATCATAGGTAATCTAACAGGTGGCAGTTGATATCTCATTGTGGTTTAACTTACACTTTCCTGATAATTAGTAATATTGAGAATTTTTTAAATAAACTTATTGGCCATTTTATTAAACCTGTTGCTTCATTTTTATGAACTTTCATGTCTTTTTTTGAGAAAATGTCTTTCAGACATTTTGCTCATTTTAAAATCAGGTTGTTTTCTTGCTATTGAGTTTCTTATATATTGATTTAGTATATTGATACTTTATCAGGTGTGTGGTGTGCAAATATTTTACAACATTCAGGGAGTTGTATTTTCACTCTAATTGCTTTTATTAGTGTGCAGAAGTTTTTTTTTTAATTTTATAATATTCCATTTATTTTTGCTTTTGTTGCCTGTAGTTTCAGAGTCATACCCCAAAAAAATCATTTCCTAGACTCATGTCATGAGGAATTTTTCCTGTTTTCTTTTAGTAGTATTACAGTTTCAGGTCTCATTTTTAAATATTTAATCAATTTTAATTTTGTTTTTGTATATAGTGTGAGATAAAGATCCAATTTAATCTTCAGCATGTGGATATCCAGTGTTTTGACACCATGTATTGAAAAGACTGTCCTTTGCCCATTGTGTGCTCATGGCATCTTTGTCAAAAGTCCATTGGCCATAAAGGCATGGGTTTACTTCTGAGCCTTCTCTTCTGTTCCATTGGCCTATGTGTTTGTTTTCGTGTCAATACCATGCTGTCTCTTTTTTTTTTCTCCTCAGCCTGACTTTCTTTGAAAATAGGCTGTTGTTGTTGTTTTTGATATATTTTGAAATCAGGGAGTTGATGCCTCCAGCTTTGTTCTTTTTGCTCAAGATTCCTTTGGCTATTTGATTTGAGTGTGTGTGTTGGGGGAGGGGGTGAAGATTTCATAGAAATTTTTTTTTCTATTTCTGTGAAAAATGACATTGGAATTTTGATAGGGATTGCATGGAATCTGTAGATTATTTTGGGCAGTATGGATATTTTAATAATATTAATTCTTCCAAGCCATACATATAGAATATCTTCCCATTTATTTATATTTTCTTTTATTTATTTCATCAGTATTTTGTAGTTCTCAGTATACAAATCTTTTACCTTCTGTCCTAAACACACCCTGTGGCACATAGTAGGAGCTATAAACTGACTGTTTTATTCCCCTCAAAATTTGTGTGTCAAAGTCTAAATCCCCAATGTGATATTTGGAGTGTAGGACCTTTGTGAGGTAATTAGGTCATGAAGGTGGAGCACTACTAAATGAGATTAGTAGCCTTACAAGAAAAGATCATGGGAGACATGATCTTTCTCTCTGCTATCTGAGGATATAATTACAAAAATAAAAAACAGTGCCCTTGATACCAGATCTGTAGGCATCTTGATCTTGGATTTCCCAGCATCCAAAACTATGCCAAACAAATTTCTGTTGCTTGAGCCACCCAGTCTTTAGTTTGCTGTTATAGCAACCTGAACCAATCAAGATAGTAGGCAATCAACAAATATTTGTTGAATTAAAACATGACTCAATGTAATAACTGTAAAATTAAAATATTCATAGAAATATCTTACCATTCGATTTTTTTTCCTACTCTGTTGAGTAATAGCCACAGAAATGCCACTCAGGAACCTAGATGATTTTTGAATTTCAACCCTGCCAATAACATTTGGATGTGAAAAAAAGTAGAAAATTTAAAGTCTACATGAGATGCTCTCAATCTGCTATCATATTTTTTTTCCCTAAAACTGAGGTACACTTAGCAATTTTATGAGAAAAAAAATGTATTGCTCACTGGGACGGCTGTAAAAAAAGTTAGTTTACAAAAAACGTACCAGTTTGTAACACACACAATTTTTTAAAATATTTTCACAAATCATAGGTTTCCTAATACATCTGACAGTCCATGAATGCAATAGAAATGCGTGCAGTTTCGTTACTCCTCAGAGTTAATACATTTAATTTTCTAGAAATGTAGTTTCTAGAAATAAGTAGTTTCATTCATTTCTTAAACAAATGAAAAAATAAATAATAGTTATATACAAAGAACCACACTATTTACTTCGGGATACATACAAGTAGGGATGGCACCAAGAATGAGATAAAATAATTGAAAAGTTGTTGGGAAGAAAATATTTTAGTGTAGAATGTTATTATTTTATTTTATTTTTTGAGGATAATACACATATGGAAAACAAATAGTAGAGGGCATGTTCGCCTATTTTTTTTTTCATTCGGAGTTGAATGTATGTTTTAAGATTTTGAAGAACATTAAGAAAAGGTACAAATATTTCACATTAGTTTTACATTTTTACTGAAGTTAACATATGCAAAGTGCCCAACTCATAAGAGTACAGCTCAACAAATTATCATAATGTGCTGTGAAGAGACTCTAAGCAAGCTCTACCAGGTGTAGTTATAGAATTTTGCCAGAACTCAAACCTCCAAATTTTGCCTCTTTTGAATTATATATACATGGCATCAGGCTGTGTGTTTTTTTTTATTGTGTATGACTTCTTTGGCTTAAGATTATGTATGTAAATTTTACTTATGCATTTGAGTTATAGTTAATTTTCATTACTAAATACTACTTTATAATATGAATACATGGCAATTTATCCATCTAACAGTCAATGAACATTTGGATAACCTGTAAATTTTGTTAAGCACAAATAATACTGTTATGAAGACTTTTACATACCTTTGATGCACATGTACCCACATGTCTGTTGGGTATTTTAGAGGCTGCTGTGGTGTGCTGTCCAGATCCTCTCTTCTAGGACTGAAGTGCTCATATCACAAACTGTTGATTGAATTGGTAGTGAACAGCCCTCCACTGAGTTCTACTCTGAAATTTGTCATTCATTACCACGAGGTGCCTCCTCTGAGGTCAAGACCACTCTTCATGAGAAACCCCTTCCAATGACTAGATGATTCAGGGTTATAAAAGACTGGCAATTTAGCTCAAATTCTGGATAGCTCTCAAGGACCGATGCATTTCAAAACCACTGCATAAGATTAAATGGAGGTCTTTTTGTTGCAAATGCTTTGCAATTCAACTCTTTCTCTGTCCAGACTTGTTTCCGCATTTTTCCACAGGTATTGATACTGAGAGCAATCTCTAACAAATATTATGCACACAAGTTCCTTATCTGCATGAGATTCCCAGGGAACTCAATTTTTCAACTGGTTGTACCAATTTACAATTTCAATGGCAGTATATCATTGTTTTTTCCATCTCACTGCCAATAAATTGCATTATCTGTCCTTATAAATTAACTATTCTGTGGTTCTATTTGTAATGGGTATTTATCTTTCTAATTAATTCTTATTAACACAAATTCTGATTTTGAGTACCATATTTATATTTATTCATCATTTTTATAATTTCTTTCTGCATGTCCATTCAAATTTTTCAACCATTTTTAGTTGTTGGATGATGTTTTATACATGTACATCAAGTCAATTTATCAAATTGGGTTTTTAGATCTTCCATACTTCCTACCTTTACCAAATTTTTTGTCTGCATGCTTAGTAGTCACTCAGAGAGATTTGCTAAATTTGCTTTTCACTGCTCTAAAATTTAACATATTTTGAAACCATGTTATTAGAAGCATTCAGATAAACCATTGACCATGTTATTATCATTAATTGTCCTTTATCTATGGTGATGTTCTTTCCTTTTAATTCTACTTTGTGTGCTATAGGTACAGTGGCAGCAACATCCTTTGGTGGATTGTGTCCTTAGTTTCTTTTCAATGTTATACTTCAAAATGTTCTGATTCTCTATATTTAAGGTTTCTCTCTTGAAAATGGCTTATAGTTTTGTGAATTTGTGTGTGTGTATGCATGTGCCTATCTTTTAATTACTACAAAAATCTGTCTTTGGATTGGAGCTTTTAGTCTATTCACTTTTAATGTAATTACATGCATATTAGGTTTTAAATCTACTAGTTTACTAATGCTTCTATTTGTCCCTATAGCCCCGTATTACTTGTTTTCTCCCTTGTTACTTTATTTTTGGTTGATTATATCTGTTAATGCATTTTTCCCTTATCTTAGTTTAGCATTGATATATTTATTTACTATTCTTGTAATAGTCACTCTAGCTTTTGCAATGTGCCTCCTTAATTTATTAAAGTCTAATACAACAGTCCCATGTATAAATTTTGACTCCCCAGAAAACTTAATAGTCTACTATTGACTAGAAGTGTTACTAATAATGTAAACACTAAATCAACTCATATTTTCTGTGTCATACGTATTATATACTATATTCTTATAATAAACTAGAGAAAATACAATGTTATTAAGAAAATCACCATGGAATACTACACAGTCATAAAAAAGAATGAAAATCAATTTATGTTTTCTATGTCATATGTATTATATACTATATTCTTACAATAAACTAGAGAAAATAAAATGTTATTAAGAAAATCACCATGGAATACTACACAGTCATAAAAAAAGAATGAAATCATGCCTTTTGAAGCAACATGAGTACAGCTGGAGGTCATTATCTTAATCCTCATGGTAGAAAGGACACATATTATTACTCAGAGAGGTTGGGTGAATTGAGAATATCACAGAGTAAATTAGTGCAGAGTAGAGACTGGAAAAAAACTCTTCTGGTTTTGTGTTTTTTCATTATAATACATTTTCCCTTTGTAATATTATGTGATGTATTAAATAAATATATATCTGTAATGGTGAGAAAACTATTTTAATTTTCACTCATACACAAACTCAACTGTTAAAAACACTTCAGTGCTTGTAAAAAACAAACAAAAGAAAACCTTAAGAGAGGCACTCAATTACAACTGCAACAAGTGCTGTTCCTGGCACAAACAGCTGTTCAAACAGTATTCCAAAGGGACAGGCAATATTACAAAGAGCCACTATAGAGTAAAATTGAAGGAGAGACAAGAGAGGCAAAAAAGGGAGCAGCTGAAGCAAGTAAGAAAAAACAAAACTGAACAAAACAAAAAAAAAAACCTTAAGAGCCAAGGGAGAGGCTAGGAAGTCCATGTCTCAAGCCTACACTACATCTTCTCCAGAGAGGTTAACGTGGAGGCTCTTCAAATCCTTCTGATGAAAGCTTTTATTGATTTGTATGTCTGGCCAAGTGATGTCTCTTCCATATATGGAGTCATCTTGCTATTGTTCAATCAATGTATCAGGGAAACTGTGGAATTCAGATCTTCAGTGCCCTACTCACCGTGAGGCTGGCACCAATGTTTCCACAATTTAGGCCAGACTATCATTAGAAATTTATCAATAATTTATAAAATTCTAATATTTTTGTTTCTAATTTTACTATTTATCATGATAGATGTAATATCATTATATAAGAATCTTTGTTTTTAGTCTGAAAATTTTGTCTTTAAATGATCTGTAAAAAATTTATATTTTTATAACAATCCATATTGCTATGTATTCATCTTGTGTATCTGGGTCTCTGCTTCACAGAGTGTCATGTTCTTCAATATTTACAGAGGAAATGCTACGATAGGTGGGCTTTTTAAATTTACTTCACAAGGGGAGGAGCCAAGATGGCCAAATAGAAACAGCTCCGGTCTACAGCTCCCAGGGTGAGCGACGCAGAAGACGGTGATTTCTGCATTTCCATCTGAGGTACCGGGTTCATCTCACTAGGGAGTGCCAGACAGTGGGTGCAGGCCAGTGGGTGCGCGCACCGTGTGCGAGCCAAAGCAGCGCGAGGCATTGCCTCACCTGGGAAGCGCAAGGGGTCAGGGAGTTCCCTTTCCGAGTCAAAGAAAGGGGTGACGGACGCACCTGGAAAATCGGGTCACTCCCACCCGAATACTGCGCTTCTCAGACCGGCTTAAAAAACAGCGCACCACGAGACTATATCCCACACCTGGCTCGGAGGGTACTGCGCCCACGGAGTCTCCCTGATTGCTAGCACAGCAGTCTGAGATCAAACTGCAAGGCAGCAGCCAGGCTGGGGGAGGGGCGCCCGCCATTGCCCAGGCTTGCTTAGGTAAACAAAGCAGCCAGGAAGCTCGAACTGGGTGGAGCCCACCACAGCTCAAGGAGGCCTGCCTGCCTCTGCAGGCTCCATCTCTGGGGGCAGGACACAGACTAACAAAAAGACAGCAGTAACCTCTGCAGACTTAAATGTCCCTGTCTGACAGCTTTGAAGAGAGCAGTGGTTCTCCCAGCACGCAGCTGGAGATCTGAGAACGGGCAGACTGCCTCCTCAAGTGGGTCCCTGAACCCTGACCCCTGAGCAGCCTAACTGGGAGGCACCCCCCAGCAGGGGCACACTGACACCTCACACGGCAGGGTATTCCCACAGACCTGCAGCTGAGGGTCCTGTCTGTTAGAAGGAAAACTAACAAACAGAAAGGACATCCACACCGAAAACCCATCTGTACATCACCATCATCAAAGACCAAAAGTAGATAAAACCACAAAGATGGGGAAAAAACAGAACAGAAAAACAGGAAACTCTAAAATGCAGAGCGCCTCTCCTCCTCCAAAGGAACGCAGTTCCTCACCAGCAACGGAACAAAGCTGGATGGAGAATGATTTTGACGAGCTGAGAGAAGAAGGCTTCAGACAATCAAATTACTCTGAGCTACGGGAGGACATTCAAACCAAAGGCAAAGAAGTTGAAAACTTTGAAAAAAATTTAGAAGAATGTATAACTAGAATAACGAATACAGAGAAGTGCTTAAAGGAGCTGATGGAGCTGAAAACCAAGGCTCGAGAACTACGTGAAGAATGCAGAAGCCTCAGGAGCCGATGCGATCAACTGGAAGAAAGGGTATCAGCAATGGAAGATGAAATGAATGAAATGAAGCAAGAAGGGAAGTCTAGAGAAAAAAGAATAAAAAGAAATGAGCAAAGCCTCCAAGAAATATGGGACTATGTGAAAAGACCAAATCTACGTCTGATTGGTGTACCTGAAAGTGATGCGGAGAATGAAACCAAGTTGGAAAACACTCTGCAGGATATTATCCAGGAGAACTTCCCCAATCTAGCAAGGCAGGCCAACATTCAGATTCAGGAAATACAGAGAACGCCACAAAGATACTCCTCGAGAAGAGCAACTCCAAGACACATAATTGTCAGATTCACCAAAGTTGAAATGAAGGAAAAAATGTTAAGGGCAGCCAGACAGAAAGGTCGGGTTACCCTCAAAGGGAAGCCCATCAGACTAACAGCGGATCTCTCGGCAGAAACCCTACAAGCCAGAAGAGAGTGGGGGCCAATATTCAACATTCTTAAAGAAAAGAATTTTCAACCCAGAATTTCATATCCAGCCAAACTAAGCTTCATAAGTGAAGGAGAAATAAAATACTTTACAGACAAGCAAATGCTGACCGATTTTGTCACCACCTGGCCTGCCCTAAAAGAGCTCCTGAAGGAAGCACTAAACATGGAAAGGAACAACCGGTACCAGCCGCTGCAAAATCATGCCAAAATGTAAAGACCATCAAGACTAGGAAGAAACTGCATCAACTAACGAGCAAAATCACCAGCTAACATCATAATGACAGGATCAAATTCACACATAACAATATTAACTTTAAATGTAAATGGACTAAATTCTCCAATTAAAAGACACAGACTGGCAAGTTGGATAAAGAGTCAAGACCCATCAGTGTGCTGTATTCAGGAAACCCATCTCACGTGCAGAGACACACATAGGCTCAAAATAAAAGGATGGAGGAAGATCTACCAAGCAAATGGAAAACAAAAAAAGGCAGGGGTTGCAATCCTAGTCTCTCATAAAACAGACTTTAAACCAACAAAGATCAAAAGAGACAAAGAAGGCCATTACATAATGGTAAAGGGATCAATTCAACAAGAGGAGCTAACTATCTTAAATATTTATGCACCCAATACAGGAGCACCCAGATTCATAAAGCAAGTCCTGAGTGACCTACAAAGAGACTTAAGACTCCCACACATTAATAATGGGAGACTTTAACACCCTACTGTCAACATTAGACAGATCAACGAGACAGAAAGTCAACAAGGATACCCAGGAATTGAACTCAGCTCTGCACCAAGCGGACCTAATAGACATCTACAGAACTCTCCACCCCAAATCAACAGAATATACATTTTTTTCAGCACCACACCACACCTATTCCAAAATTGACCACATACTTGGAAGTAAAGCTCTCCTCAGCAAATGTAAAAGAACAGAAATTATAACAAACTATCTCTCAGACCACAGTGCAATCAAACTAGAACTCAGGATTAAGAATCTCACTCAAAGCCGCTCAACTACATGGAAACTGAACAACCTGCTCCTGAATGACTACTGGGTACATAACGAAATGAAGGCAGAAATAAAGATGTTCTTTGAAACCAACGAGAACAAAGACACAACATACCAGAATCTCTGGGACGCATTCAAAGCAGTGTGTAGAGGGAAATTTATAGCACTAAATGCCCACAAGAGAAAGCAGGAAAGATCCAAAATTGACACCCTAACATCACAATTAAAAGAACTAGAAAAGCAAGAGCAAACACATTCAAAAGCTAGCAGAAGGCAAGAAATAACTAAAATCAGAGCAGAACTGAAGGAAATAGAGACACAAAAAACCCTTCAAAAAATCAATGAATCCAGGAGCTGGTTTTTTGAAAGGATCAACAAAATTGATAGACCGCTAGCAAGACTAATAAAGAAAAAAAGAGAGAAGAATCAAATAGACGCAATAAAAAATGATAAAGGGGATATCACCACCGATCCCACAGAAATACAAACTACCATCAGAGAATACTACAAACACCTCTACGCAAATAAACTAGAAAATCTAGAAGAAATGGATACATTCCTCGACACATACACTCTCCCAAGACTAAACCAGGAAGAAGTTGAATCTCTGAATAGACCAATAACAGGATCTGAAATTGTGGCAATAATCAATAGTTTACCAACCAAAAAGAGTCCAGGACCAGATGGATTCACAGCCGAATTCTACCAGAGGTACGAGGAGGAACTGGTACCATTCCTTCTGAAACTATTCCAATCAACAGAAAAAGAGGGAATCCGCCCTAACTCATTTTATGAGGCCAGCATCATTCTGATACCAAAGCCAGGCAGAGACACAACCAAAAAAGAGAATTTTAGACCAATATCCTTGATGAACATTGATGCAAAAATCCTCAATAAAATACTGGCAAACCGAATCCAGCAGCACATCAAAAAGCTTATCCACCATGATCAAGTGGGCTTCATCCCTGGGATGCAAGGATGGTTCAATATACGCAAATCAATAAATGTAATCCAGCATATAAACAGAGCCAAAGACAAAAACCACATGATTATCTCAATAGATGCAGAAAAAGCCTTTGACAAAATTCAACAACCCTTCATGCTAAAAACTCTCAATAAATTAGGTATTGATGGGACGTATTTCAAAATAATAAGAGCTATCTATGACAAACCCACAGCCAATATCATACTGAATGGGCAAAAACTAGAAGCATTCCCTTTGAAAACTGGCACAAGACAGGGATGCCCTCTCTCACCGCTCCTATTCAACATAGTGTTGGAAGTTCTGGCCAGGGCAATCAGGCAGGAGAAGGAAATAAAGGGTGTTCAATTAGGAAAAGAGGAAGTCAAATTGTCCCTGTTTGCAGACGACATGATTGTTTATCTAGAAAACCCCATCGTCTCAGCCCAAAATCTCCTTAAGCTGATAAGCAACTTCAGCAAAGTCTCAGGATACAAAATCAATGTACAAAAATCACAAGCATTCCTATACACCAACAACAGACAAACAGAGAGCCAAATCATGAGTGAACTCCCATTCACAATTGCTTCAAAGAGAATAAAATACCTAGGAATCCAACTTACAAGGGATGTGAAGCACCTCTTCAAGGAGAACTACAAACCACTGCTCAAGGAAATAAAAGAGGATACAAACAAATGGAAGAACATTCCATGCTCATGGGTAGGAAGAATCAATATCGTGAAAATGGCCATACTGCCCAAGGTAATTTACAGATTCAATGCCATCCCCATCAAGCATTTCTCAAAAAAAACATTTATGCAGCCAACAAACATTTGAAAAAAAGCTCATCATCACTGGTCATTAGAGAAATGCAAATCAAAACCACAATGAGATACCATCTCACACCAGTTAGAATGGCAATCATTAAAAAGTCAGAAAACAACGGATGATGGAGAGGATGTGGAGAAATAGGAATGCTTTTACACTGTTGGTGGGAGTATAAATTAGTTCAATCATTGTGGAAGACAGTATAGCGATTCCTCAAGGATCTAGAACCAGAAATGCCATTTGAACCAGCAATCCCATTACTGGGTATATACCCAAAAGATTATAAATCACTCTACTATAAAGACTCATGCACACATATATTTATTGCAGAACTGTTCACAATAGCAAAGACTTGGAACCAATCCAAATGCTCATCAATGATAAACTGGACAAAGAAAATGTGGCACACATACACCATGGAATATTACGCAGAGATAAGGTAGAATGCAAATTTCATTTGCAGGGATATGGATGAAGGTGGAAACCATCATGCTCAGCAAACTAACACAGGAACAGAAAACCAAACACCGCATGTTCTCACCATAAGTGGGAGTTGAACAATGAGAACATATGGGCACAGGGAGGGGAACATCACACACTGGGGCCTGTCGGGGGATGGGGGAGAAGGGGAGGGATAGCATTAGGAGAAATACCTAATGTAGATGACAGGTTGATGGGTGCAGCAAACCACCATGGCACAAGTATACCTATGTAACAAACCTGCAGGTTCTGCCCATGTATCCCAGAACTTAAGTATAAAAAAAAAACAACAAAAAAAAAGAAAACACACATGCAAAAAAACCCCAAAAAACACAACAAATAAACAAACAAAAGTTCAATCAGCCTGAATTGATTGATATGGGCCCATTAAATGAAAATTCTGCATTTAATATTTTAGCTCAATGATTTACAGAAGGCTCTAACTTTTGTTTATTTGGTTGGCTGAAACGTGGACCCAAAGGTGGCCTGTACTAAATAAAATTTAAATACCAATACCAACTCCCCTGGTATAGTGTAGAGGAAGATATTTAAAGACTTAGGGAGATTGAAATATTATGCTACATATATAATATAAGATGTCCTCACTCGTCTTAAGAGATTCTAGAGGACATATCTTTTATCATGTCTCTAATAAAAACATTTGTGAGGGGAGCTCCAGTATCCTTGAAGGGATTTATGCCCACTCTTATTGATAGGTCAGAAATCAGAAATCACAGTGAGGACTTCCACTATCAAACTGGGATTCTTAAATGTCATGGGATAATGAGATCCCCGGGTGGTAGTGGCTCAGTCGCAGTATTTAGTTGTCAAAGCAACTTGGCCATACTCTAATAGATAATGGTTTCAAATAATTAACCAGAACAATTTGTCTAACAGAAACCTATGGCATTGGCTAGTGTCCCTAAGAAAGAAACAGATGGGAACTGTATTAAATCTGTATTGGATATGTTTTAGCAGAGGATGGTGACAAGAAGTTCACCATTACTAGGCATAGAGAACAGAAATCTAACCCGAATCACCAAAAGAAAGATTCATGGTCCCCCAATTCCCAGAGTTGAGCCAGTTTATAGAATGAATAAAAGGGAGACTGAGTCCCCTAGAGGAAGGCCTCTGCTACGTTACCAAAAATTTGTATTGTTAATCATTCTTCCTCCCTTCCCCAAGTAATCCATGTCCATTTACCAAGGTAAAAGTGAAATAATTAGAGTATTCAGGAAATACTGGATAC
Organism: Pan paniscus; assembly: GCF_029289425.2. NCBI lineage: Eukaryota > Metazoa > Chordata > Mammalia > Primates > Hominidae > Pan > Pan paniscus. Next base: position 43,299,067 of record NC_073264.2, on the reverse strand, counting down.
TATAATCCCTGAACTGATACTAATTCCAGGATACATAAAACTTCACTGGGGTCCACCAGTCACCATAGGGGCTCTGCAGGTCAGGTAATCAATGGAGTTTTAGCTCAGGTCATATTACAGTTGACCTACTGGGTCCATGACCTCATCCAATACTTATTTTCCCAGGTCTGGAATGTATAATTGGAATAGATAACACTTAAATTCCCACATCGGGTCTCTGACTTGTAGAATAAGGGTTATTAGGCTAAGCAGCAGCCACCAGAACTGCCTTTAACTGCAAAAACAGTAAACTAAAAGCAATGCTCCATTCCTGGATGTATTGCATCAATCAGTGCCACTACCAAGAACTTGAAAGATGCAGGTGGAATTCCCGAAAATCAACGATGAACTTGCCTATTTGGCTTGTACAAAAAGCAGATGGATCCTGATGAATGAGAGTGGATTATCATAAACTTAATCATCTGGTAACTGTAATTATAGCTGTTATTCCAATTGTGGTTTTGTTGCTTGAGAAAATTAGTACGTCTTTTCACATCTGGTATGCAGCTAAACAGACAAATGTTTTTCTTTTTCAATATCTGTCAATAAGATCACAGAAAGCAGTTGCTTCCTGTAATACATCTTCACTATTCTATTTTAGGCCTGTGTCAACTCTCCAGCCCCATGTCATAATTTATTCCATACAGACCATGCTTGCTGTTCTCTTCCACAAGACATTATGTTGCTTCATTTCATTGATGATATTATGAAATTAGCTATCATTAGCAGATTGTAGTATTTTATCTAGACATATTGATAAGGAACTTTTGTGTCAGAGGCTAAGAAATAAATATTACAAAAATTTAGAGGTTCTACTTCAGTGAAATTTCTTGAGAACCAGTGGCATGGGGCATGTTGAGATGTCCTTTCAGAGGTGGCCTTGGCCCCTACTCCTGCTATGTTATCTTTCTGTTTCATATAATCCTTATGTACTCACAGGGAGTTCCCTCTGAGAAGTTGACAACAGAAGAGAAAATTCAGGCCAGGTTTAAAGATGCTCTTATTTCTTCTATCATACTATAAATAAGACCTAGTGATAGATACATCAGTACTGTGACTGTTTACCATAATCTATTTTACATCTTAAAAAAGCTAGAAGAGAATAAATTGAACATTTCTAGCATAAAGAAAAGACAAATATTTAGGGTGATAGATATCTCAAGTACATTGATTTGATATTTACAAATTATATGAATGCATTAAATTGCCACATGTGCCACAAAACAGTGTACAACTATTATGCATCAATAGTTATAATCATAAATGGTGGTGCAAGATATGCAAGAACTCCATGAAAGTAGAAAGCAGCCATAAAGAAGAATTAGATAATGTCTTTGCAGGGACATGGATGTTAGGGTGATCAGACCCAACACCAGGTTGTGGGGGCAACAAAGTCCGGGGGAGTCAAAAGAATGAGAAAAGACAGTATGAGAGAGAAAGTGGGTCTAGGGGACCATCATGAGTGTGGAAGCTGCAAAGGTCCCAAGCTCTGGAAGCCCAGACTATTTATTGGTGATAAAGAAACAAGTGGTGAGAATGTGGGGTTGAAAGGGAGCATTGCATTAATCACATGATTTACAGCTGTGACACTTTAGCATATGCTCTGCTACTTGAGATAATGGAGAGCAGGTGCTTTAATTCAAGATACAATCAATCCTGGGAGAGCAAGGAGCAAGGAGCCAGCAAGTCTATACACATTCCAGAAGCTACAAGGGGTTTTATACCCTGAGCCCTGGATTCTATCCAAGCCACGAGGGGTTTTATGCCCTGGGCTTAGACTATGGTGCATCAGGGTAGCCGTCCACCCTTTAGTACAGAGCTTGGTGTTCCAAAGGCCACAGGAGGTTTTAGACCCTGGACCCCGGACATGTTCCAAGACTCTTTTACATTATGTCAGACATGCAAGCCCTGCCTCAGCTTCTCCCAACACTTAGCTTTTCTCCCAACAATGGATGGGGCTGGAGGCCATTATCCTTAGCAAACTAGGAGAGGAACAGAAAACCAAACACCACATGTTCTCTCTTACTAGTGGGAGCTAAGTGATGAGAACACATGAACACATAGTGGGGAACAACAAACACTGGGGCCTATCGGAGGGTGGAGGATGGAAGGAGGGAGAGGATCAGGAAAAATAACTAATGACTATAGGCTTAATACCTGGTTTAGAAATAATCTTTACAACAAACTCCCATGACACAAGTTTACTTATGTAACAAACCTGCACTTGTACACCTGAACTTAAAAGTTGAAAAAGAAAGAAAGCTGTGGCCCTGAAGCTCATTTTGAGACATCATTGAAGAACAGACATGAAGGGAAATATTCTCAGTAGGCAGAATTTTGAGCAGCTAACCTGGTTGTTCATTTTTCCCTAAAGGAGAAATGGTCAGGAGTAAGAGTTCATTACTCTGATTGGCTGTTGCCAACGGTTTGGCTTGATAATCAGGATGTACCCAAATGGGTAATTGTCGATAATAAGGTCTGGAGAATTGATATAGGTATAGAATTCTCCAGGGAATGAATTTGAAGATATTTGTGTTTCATATGAATGCTTACCAAAGGGTGACTTCAAGAGAGTAAGATTTTAATAATCAAGTGGAAAAAATGAATGAACCATTCTATGGATACCAGTCAGCCTCTTTTCTTAGCTATCCCTGTCATCACCAAATGGGATCATAAACAAAGCGGCCATGGTGGCAGGGATGAGGGCTATGCATGGGCTCAGCAACATGAACATCCACTCACAAAGACCAACTTGGTGACAGCAACTACTGAGTGCCCATTCTGACAGCAGTGGAGACCAAAACTGAATCCCTGATGTGTCATCATTTTCCAAGGAGATAAGCCAGATATCTAGTGATAGACTGATAACATTAGAACAGTTTCATCCTGAAAGGGGCAGCTCATTGTTTTTTCTAGAATAGACACTTACTCCGGACATGGATTTGCCTTTCATGCATTCAATAGTTCTGCCAAAACTACCATCTATGGACTTACAGAATGTGGTATTCACATTCACGGTATTCTACATAGCACTGCCTATGATCAAAGGACTCACTTCACAAAGGATGAAGTGCAGCAATGGAACCATGTTCATGAAATTACTGGTATTACCATGTTCTCCAATCATTATGAACCATCTAGCTTGATAAAATAATATTATTACCTGTTGAAGACTCAGTTATCATGACAATGAGCATTGTAGAAAGGTTGTAGGTTGGAGCAATGTCTTCCATAATGACATATATGCCCTAAACTGTTATCTGATGTATAGCATTATTTTTCATAGACAGAATTCACAGATCCAGAAATCAATGAATGAAAATGGAAGTAGCGCCATTTCCTTTTTTATAAGTTGATTAATTAATTTATTTATTTTTTTGAGACAGGGTCTCTCTCTCTGTCACCCAGGCTGGAGTGCAGTGGCCTATCTCAGCTTACTGCAACCCCCGCCTCCTGGGTTCAAGCGATTCTCACACCTCAATCTCACTAGTAGCTGTGACTACAGGCGTGCACCACCACACCTGGCTAATTTTTGTCTTTCTTGGTAGAGATGGGGTTTCACTATGTTGGCCAGGCTGCTCTAAAACTCTTGACTTCAAGTGATCTACCCGCTTTGGCCTCCCAAAATGCTGGGATTACAGGTGTGACCCACTGCACCCAGTCTACCATTTACTACTATCCCTGGTGATGAGTCAAAATTTTTGCTTCCGTCCCTGTGCTTACACTCTTCTGGTCCAGAGGTCTCTGCTTTTGAGGAAAAAATATTTCCACCAGAATACACAATATTGATTCCACTGAACTGAAACTTTGAGAATATTATAAGTCTATTTTGACTCCTTTTGCCTCTGAATCAACAGACAAATAAAGGAGTTAATCTTCTAGCTGGCTGATTGATCCTAACTACTAATGGAAAATACAACTGTTAAAACAAAATTGGAGGTATTAAAAATAAAGTAAAACTGGAATATAGGTGATCTTTTAGGGTATCTATTAGTACTACCATGACTTGTAAATAAAGTCAATGGAAAACATCAACAAATCAATTCAGACCATACTGATAATGAACAGACCCTTCAGAAATGAAGGTTTGGGTTATCCTACGGAGTGGGCTGAATTTTGGACCCTTAAAAGGATATGCCCAAATCCAAATTCCTATCATCTGAGAAAATACTAACTTTTATGAAAAAAAAATGTAATTAAGAATCTTCAAAGAAGAAGGTTATCCTGGATTTTCTAGGTGGACCCTAAATGCAGTCACATGTATCCTTATAAGAGACAAGCAGAGGGAATTTTGAAACAGACACACAAAAGAGGAGGAATCAATGTGATTACGAAGGCAGAGACTGAAGCAATGCAGCCACAAGCTCAGGAATGCTAGAACAACCACTGGAAGCTGCAAGAGACAACGGATGGATCTCCCATAGAGCTCCTGGAAAGAGTGGGCCCTGCCAACACTTTTACTTTGAATTTCCGGCTTTTATAACTGTGACAATAAATTTCTATTGTTTTAAGCCAAAAGCCTGCAGTAATTTGCTATGACAGCTACAGGAAACTAATATGTCCCACCATACAAAAACCACAACCAGCGCAGGTGCTTGTGAGGGTAAAAGGAATATGAAATATGTAATGAAAGAAGATAGTTATAAATAGCAATTATGACCATGTTGCAGAAAAAAAGGAATGTAATAGTTATGAATTCCTCTCCCTATTTTGTCAGGAATATGTTAGTATATTTTAAACAAACATTTTTTTTCTTTTATTTCTTCTCTCCTCCTCTTATGATCTCATGGAAGATGTATTATAATAATGCAGTGTTACAGTTATATCAAAGAAGAGGAAACATCACCCAAGGGCTTTGCATTCTCTTCTGTGGAAAGCATTTGTGTATTTTCAGTAGTATGCAGAAAGATCAAAGTAAGACTTTGTAATTGTCTTTATTTAACTAATATATATGGTTTAAGAAAATGTACAGGGGTGCCAAGTCAACAAAGGGTAAACTGTGATGGGTAGTTTCACATGTTAACCTGTATATATTACAATTCCCAGTAATTCAAAAAAAAAATCCAAGATAATATTGTTTGAAAGGCATTTTGTAGATGTGATTAAGTTTATAATCAGTTGCCTTCAAGTAAGGAAGATTATCCTGACTCAATTAATTGAATAAGGTCCACCATGATCACAGCAGTGCTGAAGCTTGTTTGAAGAAGAAATCCTATCTATGGACAGAAAATTCAGCTTCAGCCCAAGAGTCAAAACCTGCTCTTCTTTGTGACCGGCTAGTCCCTACAACTGCATAAACCAATTCCTTAAAATAAATTTCTTAATATATATCTTCATTAATTCTGTTTCTCTGGTCGAACCCTGACTGATAAACCCAGCAGAGTATTTGTTACTCAAGACATCCTTGTTTCATTGAAATCATTTATGTCTTGTGATTTTCACTCTAAACTAGGAATACAGTTATAGGATATACTTCTGATTTACCATAGAGTACCTACTGAACTACACTAGAGAGCTGAAATGAATTACATTTAAAAGAAAGAAAGAAAGCAGGAAAGAAAGAAAGAAAGAGAAAAAGAAAGAAAGAAAAAGAGAGAGGAGAAAGGGGAAAAATTCTAGTGCTTAACATTTTTACTGCTAGAGAAGTCTAGAGAATTCTTTCCCTATTTTGTCAACCTGATCCAGGGAAATAGATCTTTTCTAGAAAGAGTATTTTTTTACTCTACAGAATTTTAACATCCATCAATGTATTTATCATTCTCCCAAAGAGTTAAAGGACATTCACTTTATTTGTTTTTTTACATGACCCCCTTCATTCTTTTTACAATGTCAGTCATTGTTCTAGACATCTAGAAAATGTAATCTAATATTGTCTAACATTCTAGTTCTACCTTTTCTTTATGAAACCATAAATCTGATATATTATCATTATGATTTTATAGTTAATATTTAATTGTATTACTTATGTGATTTTTAGTAATGTTGAACTTTTTCATATTTGTTAGTCATTTATATACTTTGTTTTGATAAATGTTTATTCATGTTAGTTACTCACTTTTTTATGTGATTATTTGTTTTCCTTTTTTCTTGCTTGTTTGCATCCCTTGTAAATTCTGGATATCAGTCCTTTGTTGGATGCATAGTTTGCAAATATTTTATCCCACTCTGTGGGTTATCTGTTCACTCTGCTAATTGCTTTTTTTGTTGTACAGAAGCTTTTTAATTTAATTAGGTACCATTTATTTATTTTTGTTTTTGTTGCATTTGCTTTTGAGGTCTTAGTCATGAATTTTTTGCCTAGGCCAATGTCCAGAAGAGTTTTTCATAGGTTGTTTTAGAATTTTATTGATTCATGTCATAGATTTTAAGTCTTTGATCCACCTTGAGTTGATTTTTGTATAAGGTGAGAGATAAAGATCCAGTTTCATTCTTCTACATGTGGCTAGCCAGCTTTTCCAGCATGATTTATTGAATGCAGTGTCCTTTCCCCGATTTAGGTTTTTGTATGCTTTGTCAAAGATCAGTTGGTTGTAAGTATTTAGCTTTATTTCTGTGTTCTCTATTCTGTTCTATTGGTCTATGTGTCTACTTTTATACCAATACCATGCTGTTTTGGTAACTACAGGCTTGTAGTATAATTTGAAGTCCAGTAATATGATATTTCCAAATTGGTTCTTTCTCAAATATGATTGGCTATTTATCAGTATCTATTTATTTTATTTTAAATCTCCTTCTTTTACTAAATTAATTAATAAGTTTATAGCTAAGTTCTATAGAATATACACAATAGTTCCAACATATACAATCTTTTGTGCATGATTATGCAGCTGATTGTTTCTCCGAGCATTCAGTCATAGTGGTTGTTTTTTTCATGTGTGTTTTATTTATCTGATTATTTTGAGGTTATTATCTTCCTTAAAATTTATCTGTGATATTCTTTAAAACCTGAATATGAAATAACTCTATTGAAGAAATGTTTCTGCTTGGTAATTAAAAGGACTTAAATTTCGCAGTGGGTTATTGTTTAGGATGCAGAGAAATTAAAATTAGAGCTACAAATTTCCATTAGGCATAGCTTATGGTTTATAATTATCAGAATGAAATTTTTGCAAATTTTCCCCTCACATTGAACTGACAGAGAGAGGCAAATATCATGATCTCTCTCAACTAGGTCAATTCCTAGTTCACTCACTGGTATTGTTGCCTATTGCCTTAGCAAATCACTTTTTTTTTTTTTTTTTTTTTAATGCTTAACGTTTATTTCAACTTCCCATGTTTCCATGGACCCTGGCCTGTTCCCTTTCCTCTCAGCTCTGGATCTTTTAAAAGCTGTGTGCTTAACTACCAGGTAGTGGTTGATGCCTCTAGCAAAAAACACCAGCATAGTGTCTAGATTTATGATTTCTCATTATTTCTGGCTTTGGAGAATTACCTTACATTTTATGTAGCTCTAGAATATATTTTACTTTTGAAAAATTTAGTTTTTTAGGATATCTGTAACAGATGAGTTTTTTTTGGTTTTCTGCCATCTCTCTGAAAATGGAAATGAGTTAAGTTTTTATAGTTTTGGTCATGTCCCTTTTCGAAAGACTTTATTCTTTCAACCTGAAGCAGTTTAGGAGTGAGGAAAGACAATGAACTGATAAAGGAATTGCCAAATCTTCTTTGAAAATATAAATACAGGATAGTTTATTCTTGAGTGAAGGTGTAGAGAAGACTGTGTGTTTTAAAATTGTGATTGTGAATAAAAAAACATAATGGTTACTGCTGAACTAAAACAACAATCACAAGTTGCATAGTCAACTATTTTGTTTGCAATCTAAACAGCTTTTAGTTTAGACTGGAAATATTGGATTTTACCCAAGAAATATAAATATATAAATTATTTTGTGTAAATCATCTTTCTTGTTTTCACTTGTCACAGGGAACAATTCTCACAAATACTCACAGAGTTACTTGTAAAAGCATGTGATATGAAAATTTATGAGATTTAAACCAGTGTTTAAGTTCTGGAGGACAAAGGGGAGTCAGTTCAAGTCTCTCCTTTAACATTTTTGTTAATATGAAGTAATATTCTGGAGCAGACAAGCACACACAATTTGAACTCTGAAAGTGTTGATTAAAAATGAAAAGGTTTTAGAAAGGCCAATCTCCTGTGTATTGTCTCTAAATGGAACTCTGTTCTCTGTTTACAGTGGCAACTGCAGCTGCAATTACATGACTTATTTAAATATTTCTTGGTAAGCAAGTCTTCACAGCTAGATGTAATATTTCCAATTATGTTATAAAATAGGGAGAGCAAAAGCAATGTGTATTCAAATAATCCATACTTGAAACCAGATAAAAATACTCATAGAGCAATAATGTGTGAAGAAAAAACAAGAATCCTTATTAGATTAATGTATCGATCCCATTACAATGCATATGCAATCATGTGATAATAAACGAATGGTCTAGATGACATGTTAGTCTTGTGATATTTATTAATTTTGTACAATTTTCAGTAGGCTGGCAGTCTAATTTTAGTTGAGCCTTGCAAAACTGTAAATTTATATATTGAAATATTTTTGAAATGTGTATATATCCTGAAACTTTGTAGCAAAAGTCATTTTTTAAAAACTCTTTTATCTTTGTAGGTAAGATGATGAATAATTTGTTTATTAATTCAAAATACTTATTGTGCAGAAACTCTGTGTCAGACATGTTAAAGACCAGAGAAACAGCCATGAACAAAGAGGAAAGGCCTGCTCCAAAGCAGCTTTCATTCTAGAGAGAAGAGGAGGAAATCATATATCTAATATACTAGATAGGGGCAAGTGCTAAGAAGAAAAATTTAAAGTTAAAGGACTAGGAGTGATTAGGAATGCTCTATTTTAGGTAGATGATTAGAGACTTGACTCTCTGATGTCAGGTAAAATAAATACTAAGACAAAGATATATTTTCTTTCCATTTTCTTTTATAACATAATTTACATTAGTGGTTAGACACATGGGACTTGAATTTATCAAATAATTTAATATTAACATTGTATTTTATAATAATGAAAGATTTGTACTCACCCAATTGTCTTTGTCATTTTATTCCTGTTATGGTAAATAGTACATATAGGTGAAAAGATTTGTCTAAGGCAGGAAACAAAGTTTGTTGTTATACAACAGAACACATTTACTTGGCTTATAGTAAACTAGCTCATTAGCATCATGCGTAACCAATTTCGTTAAAATAACCACTAACACACTCAAAACTACATAATAAAATAGGTTTTATATCAAAGTATGCAATTATTGCCAAGGTATTATGAACTAGTAAATTCAAGAAACATTACACATGTTTACCTATGACAAACCTGTACATTCTGAACTTAAATTAGAAGTTGAAAATAAAAAAAAAATTACATTATTTCTAAAGAAGACGTCACTTGTTAATATTGGTGCAAATGTAATTGTAGTTTTTGTCATTACTTTTGCCTTTTCACAAACCTAATAACTGGCAACTCAAGAGCCAATAATAATAAGATGATGAACATGAATGTATATGGAGGTGATATCTTTTTTGAATATTCCAAAAAATTTTCATATTCACAGTTCTTATGTTTTTATTATTTCTTTTTTTTTTTTAGCTGACTGAGTTTATACATTCACTTCTGGGACCTAAGCTGTAAGAGAAACTAGGGTCTCAAAATATATTTATTCTGGGTGAAATGACAAATGACTGTCATTTGGTTGATAGGTAGATGCTTCTTTTTTTCTTTTCCTTTTTTTTTTTTTTTTTTGGAGACAGTCTTACTCTGTTGCCCAGGCTGGAGTCCAATGGTGAGAACTTGGCTCACTGCAACCTCTGTGTCCTGGGTTCAAGTGATTCTCCTGTCTCAGCCTCCTGAGTAGCTGGGACTATAGGCATGCCCCACCACACTTAGCTAATTTTTGTATTTTTAGTAAAGATGGGGGTTTCATCATATTGGCCAGGCTGGTCTTGAACTCCTGAACCCAGGTGATCCTCCTGCCTCGGCCTCCCAAAGTGCTGGGAATACAGGCGGGAGCACCATTCCCAGCCATTTGGCAGATGCTTTATTCTGCTTTAGGAAAGAACTATAAGACTAACAGAGAGATTTTGCTTATATACATATATTTTCCATATGGTTCTTTCATTATTATTAGTAGTAGTAGTAGCAGTATTTTGAGTCAGTGTCTCACTCTGACTCACAGGCTGGAGTACAGTGGAGCGGTCTCGGCTCACTGCAACCTCTGCTCTCTGGGCTCCAGAGAGTCTCCTGCCTCAGCCTCCCCAGTAGCTGGGATCACAGGCCTGCACCACCATGCCCGGCTATATTTTTGGTATTTTGGGTAGAGATGGGGTCGCACCATGATGGCCAGGCTGGTCTCGAACTCCTGAGTACAAGCAATCCACCCGCCTTGGTCTCCCAAGTGTTGGGATTACAGGCATGAGCCATTGCACTGAGTCTAAATTTTTAAATAAATCATTTCCAGTGTAGATACAATTTGTGAAATGCAACAAAAGTAAAATTTACTCTAGGTTTAAATAAAATTGTGAATAACTAATTTTATAAGTGTTTCTTTATTTTCAGATTATAAAACCTAATTAGACACAATAACGATACCCAAATCTATTGAAAAAGAAAACTATAAGTTACCTTGGGCAGTATGGCCATTTTCACAATATTGATTCTTCCTACCCATGAGCATGGAATGTTCTTCCATTTGTTTGTATCCTCTTTCATTTCATTGAGCAGTGGTTTGTAGTTCTCCTTGAAGAGGTCCTTCACGTCCCCTGTAAGTTGGATTCCTAGGTATTTTATTCTCTTTGAAGCAATTGTGAATGGGAGTTCACTCATGATTTGGCTCTCTGTTTGTCTGTTATTGGTGTGTAAGAATGCTTGTGATTTTTGCACATTGATTTTGTATCCTGAGACTTTGCTGAAGTTCCTTATCAGCTTAAGGAGATTTTGGGCTGAGACAATGGGGTTTTCTAGATATACAACCATGTCATCTGCAAACAGGGCCAATTTGACTTCCTCTTTTCCTAATTGAATACTCTTTATTTCCTTCTCCTGCCTAATTGCCCTGGCCAGAACTTCCAACACTATGTTGAATAGGAGTGGTGAGAGAGGGCATCCCTGTCTTGTGCCAGTGTTCAAAGGGAATGCTTCCAGTTTTTGCCCATTCAGTATGGTATTGGCTGTGGGTTTGTCATAGATAGCTCTTATTATTTTGAGATACGTCCCATCAATACCTAATTTATTGAGAGTTTTCAGCATGAAGGTTGTTGAATTTTGACAAAGGCCTTTTCTGCATCTATTGAGATAATCATGTGGTTTTTCTCTTTGGTTCTGTTTATATGCTGGATTACATTTATTGATTTGCATATATTGAACCAGCCTTGCATCCCAGGGATGAAGCCCACTTGATCATGGTGGATAAGCTTTTTGATGTGCTGCTGAATTCGGTTTGCCAGTATTTTATTGAGGATTTTTGCATCAATGTTCATCAAGGATATTGATCTAAAGTTCTCTTTTTTGGTTGTGTCTCTGCCCGGCTTTGCTATCAGGATGATGCTGGCCTCATAAAATGAGTTACGGCGGATTCCCTCTTTTTCTACTGATTGGAATAGTTTCAGAAGGAATGGTACCAGTTCCTCCTCGTACCTCTGGTAGAATTCGGCTGTGAATCCATCTGGTCCTGGACTCTTTTTGGTTGGTAAGCTATTGATTATTGCCACAATTTCAGAACATGTTATTGGTCTATTCAGAGATTCAACTTCTTCCTGGTTTAGTCTTGGGAGGGTGTATGTGTCGAGGAATTTATCCATTTCTTCTAGATTTTCTAATTTATTTGGGTAGAGGTGTTTGTGGTATTCTCTGATGGTAGTTTGTATTTCTGTGGGATCGGTGGTGATGTCCCCTTTATCATGTTTTATTGTGTCTATTTGATTCTTCTCTCTTTTCTTCTTTATTAGTCTTGCTAGCAGTCTATCAATTTTGTTGATCCTTTCAAAAAACCAGCTCCTGGATTCATTAATTTTTTGAAGGGTTTTTTGTGTCTCTATTTCCTTCAGTTTTGCTCTGAATTCAGTTATTTCTTGCCTTCTGCTAGCTTTTGAATGTGTTTGCTCTTGCTTTTCTAGTTCTTTTAATTGTGATGTTAGGGTGTCAATTTTGGATCTTTCCTGCTTTCTCTTGTGGGCATTTAGTGCTATAAATTTCCCATCCCCATCAAGCTACCAATGACTTTCTTCACAGAATTGGAAAAAACTACTTTAAAGTTCATATGGAACCAAAAAAGAGTCCACATCGCCAAGTCAATCCTAAGCCAAAAGAACAAAGCTGGAGGCATCACACTACCTGACTTCAAACTATACTACAAGGCTACAGTAATCAAAACAGAATGGTACTGGTACCAAAACAGAGATATAGATCAATGGAACAGAACAGAGCCCTCAGAAGTAACGCCTCATATCTACAACTATCTGATCTTTGACAAACCTGAGAAAAACAAGCAATGGGGAAAGGATTCCCTATTTAATAAATGGTGCTGGGAAAACTGGCTAGCCATATGTAGAAAGCTGAAACTGGATCCCTTCCTTACACCTTATACAAAAATTAATTCAAGATGGATTAAAGACTTAAACATTAGACCTAAAACCATAAAAACCCTAGAAAAAAACCTAGGCATTACCATTCAGGACATAGGCATGGGCAAGGACTTCATGTCTAAAACACCAAAAGCAATGGCAACAAAAGACAAAATTGACAAATGGGATCTAAAGAAACTACCATCAGAGTGAACAGGCAACCTACAAAATGGGAGAAAATTTTGCAACCTACTCATCTGACAAAGGGCTAATATCCATAATCTACAATGAACTCAAACAAATTTACAAGAAAAAAACAAACAACTCCATCAAAAAGTGGGCGAAGGACATGAACAGACACTTCGCAAAAGAAGACTTTTATGCAGCCAAAAAACACATGAAAAAATGCTCACCATCACTGGCCATCAGAGAAATGCAAATCAAAACCACAATGAGATACCATCTCACACCAGTTAGAATGGCAATCATTAAAAAGTCAGGAAACAACAGGTGCTGGAGAGGATGTGGAGAAATAGGAACACTTTTACACTGTTGGTGGGACTGCAAACTAGTTCAACCATTGTGGAAGTCAGTGTGGCGATTCCTCAGGGATCTAGAACTAGAAATACCATTTGACCCAGCCATCCCATTACTGGGTATATACCCAAAGGAGTATAAATCATGCTGCTATAAAGACACGTACACGTATGTTTATTGTGGCACGATTCACAATAGCAAAGACTTGAAACCAACCCAAATGTCCAACAATGATAGACTGGATTAAGAAACTGTGGCACATATACACCATGGAATACTATGCAGCCATAAAAAATGATGAGTTTGTGTCCTTTGCAGGGACATGGATGAAATTGGAAATCATCATTCTCAGTAAACTATTGCAAGGACAAAAAACCAAACACCGCATGTTCTCACTCATAGGTGGGAATTGAACAATGAGAACACATGGACACAGGAAGGGGAACATCACACTCTGGGGACTGTTGTGGGGTGGGGGGAGGGGCGAGGGATAGCATTAGGAGATACACCTAATGCTAAATGACGAGTTAATGATTGCAGCAAACCAGCATGGCACATGTATACATACGTAACTAACCTGCACATTGTGCACATGTACCCTAAAACTTAAAGTATAATAATAATAAAATAAAATAAAATAAAAAGAAAAGAACACTTTTCACCATCAAAAAAAAAGAAAACTAGTACATAAATAGTAAATATTATGCAAACAAATATGCTAAATCTTGAGTAAGTTACTTTCTGTTCGGTTTTGAAAACTGCTTTATTAAAAATTCAAACTGCAATTTATAAACACACATAAACTTGAAAAATGGTTTTAATATGAATCAGTGAATTCCCTTTCAAAATATGCTATAGTTAAAATAACATTTCAAGAATTTACATTAAGTACATTTCATGTTTCCTAAGATTTCAATAAAATACATATCACATTAACAGAGAATATGAGGGCCTTTTGGCTATTTTGAGGTTTCAAAGAAATATCTAAATTTGAAAATACTGAATTTCCATTTCAATTTCCTATCTCACACAATTTACTATGTAAAAAAAGTTATATTGTGACCTCAGTTTTTAAATGTAATAGTTTATCTTAATATTATTTTAATATTTTATCATGTATTTTAAAATTTTACTTTTTTATACATAATTTTCACCAATTTAGTTTCTTTAGAATTTAAGGTCCTTTTTTTTAGTTGCTTCTTTTCAAATTGATTTCTCTTCATGTATAGCCCTTATTAATACTATTTTTTGGTCTACTCCAAATATTCAAAAGCCATACAAAAAGTTTTAAGGTTCAATTATTTGAGGCATATTTAATATGAGACACTTAGAGTAGATTATTTGTTATAATGAATAAAAGAGCTAATACTATTATAAATACATCTGGTTAGATGTTTAACATGCCTGTCATTGGAATTGCAGAAAATACCCTTGGAATTTGCCTTTCAAGATATAGTACAGCTTAATTAGAGCTGAAAAATTCAATGGTTTGAGCAATTGGTATCAGAAAGATAACACTTTAAGTCTAATACATTTTGTTATTTTTCTAATTAAAAATGCATACTTTTTTGAGATAATAGAGAAGATATGAAAATATAAGAACTATAATTCCAATACCAGAGATACTAATTGTCTTCTTTTCTAGACTGAAAACTAAAATAGGAGTGGTCAGATCCTTCCTGTCCAAAAGCATACTTTCAGTTTCTCATACTGTGCCTGTAACAAAGTTTCACTAAGTAAGTGTTCATCCAATGAAAGAATATATGAGTTATATACATTCTTTCTTTTAGTTCCCTCTCTCTCTTTATACACACACACTCTAAAGTGTTTGAGGCCTTTCTTTGTGTGTGTACAGTGCTGTATACATTTCCTAATTTATATCAGCATAATAAACTTAGACATTTGTGCTACTATTAATAACCAGTCTCCAGCAGCAGCAATTCTCAGTGCTGTCTTGGTTAGTCCTCTGTGTCTGTATCATCCACCTACCTCTCCCACTCCACTCCATGAGATTTTAATACCTCCTTGCTGTCTCTTATCCTATACCCACTGCCTCTGACAACAATCCTTTCATTCTCAGCAAATAATCTCACCATCTCTTACCTTGTAGCCGCTCATAAGCTTCTCAGCAGATAAGTCATCTTTTCTTCTTCCATCCAGTATGAGTGGATTCAGCCCTCTTCTTTAATTTCTTGGTTTTCTCTGTCAGAGGCACGAGAAGAATAATCACTGTAAAATACACCCAGAGAGTTCCCCATTATAAGTGGCTTCTCTACAGGGGCTGATGCATTTGCCAGAGACTTTTCCTATTGGGAGAAGTAATTGCTCTGAGTCCAGTGCCTTCTAGCTTTTCTGTCTCACCTAAGGGTGAAAAAATGTTTAACGAAGGTCAGGGCTTCAAATAAATAGATTTGGAAAATTGCAGAAAGGGAAGAGAGTGAGGTACCGGAAGGAAAAAGCTATTCCAGTGGGAAAACACTTGTAAATTCACAGCTTCTAAACACAGTCCCACTGAAACAATAAGATGTAAGTGGACGATTATTGAACACTCCATCTCCTCAGTACTTGTCACCACACAAACAGGGCTCCAATATAATATCAGAGGATTATAGCTGAAAGAGGTAAAAGACAAAGACTATATCTGTAAAAGAAGTATTTAGGTAAGACAAAATCAAGAGTGGTGACAAAAACAAGGACACTGGAGGAATTTGAAGTCACCAACACCCAGAGCTACAGCAGATATTAAATACAGTTCAACTGCTGGGGAAATTCCTAATAACTCTAACACTGTAGGCCTACTTGATTCAGTGGTTATTATGCAATAAAATACACATGACTTTCAACAAAAATCTAAAAGGTATGCCTAAACACAAGGAAAAATCATCTAAAGGGGCAAGGGAATCAACAGAATCAGACTCACACATGATGCAGATATTACAAGATACAGAATTTAAAATGACTGTGATTAATATATTAAGGAATGCCATGGAAAACAATTAGAAGACAGTCAATAATAGACAAGTATTGGGAGCAGAGAGATGGAAACATTAAGAATCAATTAAAATGAAATGTTAGAAATCAAACAGAATCCAACAGAAATAATTCTTTAATGGTATTATCCATAGACTGGACACAAAGAAATTATCAGTGAGCCTGCATATACATCAGTAGAAAGTGCCCAAACTGAAACATACAAAGAGTAAAAAAAGGTAGGGGAGGTAGCAGGATACCAGAACATCCAAGGACTGTGGGACAATTTCAAAAGTTGTAACATGTAAGAATTGGAATAGCAGAAAGGCAAGTAAGAGAGGAGTGGGAGAAATACTTGGAATAATAATTTTCTAGATCTTTTCAAATTTAATGACAGACACAAAATCACAGATGTAGGATGCTCAAATAAAATATGCAGAATAAGACCACACAAGAAAACAACCAAAGCCCAACAGCACCACCTGGGAAAATCATATTCAACTGTAGTTACCCTGATTTCAATATTTCACACTATATGCTTGCATCAAAATATCACATGTACCCCAAGAATATATACAACCAGTATACTAGTATATACCCATAATCATTAAAAATTTTAAAATGAGAAAAATCTTTTAAAAAGCCACAGATGAGAAAAATACAGGAGAAAAAGGATAAGAAGTACCGAGACATTTTCTCAGCAACCATGTGGGTAAGGAGGGTAAAGTGAAATATTTAAAGTGTTAAAAGAGCAAAACCTGCAGCGTAGAATTCTCTATCCAGTGAAATATTATTTTAGAGCGCAGCTTAAACAAAACTTATTCAGTCATTGAGAGAATTGATCACCAACAGACTTTCTTTGCAAGAAATGTTGAATTAAATAATTCAGGGATAATTGAAGTGATATGAATAAAAAAATCAGATTTACATTTAAAAAGGGGGAATATCTGAAAAGAAAAAAGTGACATCAGTGTAAACTTTCATTTCTCTTACTCTTATTTGATCAAAATATAATTGCAAAACAAAAACAGGAGCAATAAATGAATGCATATAAAATAGAACTCATAAGATGAGTGACAGCAATGTCATAAGGTACAGAAAGGAGGAATTGGAAATACTCTGTATAAGGTATGTGCACTACATGTGAAATGATGCAGTGTTATGTGAAGGTGAATTATATTAATTAAAAGTGTATATAATAAACTCTAGCACAACTACTATAAAAATTAAAAGCTCAGTGGATGGGCTAACCAGAAGAGTGGAGAGAATAAAGGAAAGCAACAGGAAGCTTAAAGATGGAACAACAGAAATAATTCAACAGAAATAAACAATAGAAAAAAAATGAAAGAGACAACACACCCTCAGGAATCTGGGAAACAATAACAAAATAATCTTTTTACCAGAATCCCAGAAGGAGAGACAAAAGATGGTTCAGAAAAGAATTCAAAGAAATTATGACTAAAATCTTTCAAATTTGGCAAGATACATTAATCTAAAGATTCAAAATGGTGACAGGTTTAACAACAGGTTAAACCCAAAGGAATCCATTTCAAGATATATTTTAACCAAATGTAGGAAAATTGAAGACAAAGAGAAAGTCTTAATTAGCTAGGGAGAAACAATACTTTGCTTTTAATTATTTGAATTAAAGTGGATTCTTCATCATAAACCATAGGAGTCAAAATGATACTTCACAACATACTTCAAATACTGAAAGATCTGTAAATTATACATCGGAAAAAAGTATTCATGTGAAGTGAAGAGCAAACGAAGACATTCTCATATAAAAAAAATCTAAGATAATTTGTCATCAGCAAATACCCCTAAAAAGATAGCTGAAGGAGGCTTTTCCAGGAGAAAGACAATAAAATAAGGAGTTTTGGAACATCAAGGAAAAGAAAAACAATAGAGAGAACAAAAAATATAGTAAACACAATACTTTTTCCATCTCTTCTGTTTTCTAAATTATGTTTGAGGGTAGAAATAAAAATATATTCTTAGCTGATATGGATCTTCATGTATGTAGAAAAATATTAAAGACAATTATAAACAGGAGAGGGTAAATGGAATTAATGTAAAGTAACATCTTACACTTTATTTAAACTCATAAAATGATGACACCAATATATCTTTTTGGTGGTGAAATTGTTCTGTATCTTGAGTGCAGTGGTAGTTACAGAAATCAACACATGTGATAAAATGGCACTTATCTTTCCACAGAACTGTACGCCCACATTGTACCAATGTAATTTTACTGATCTTTATGTTGTACTACTGTTATGTAAGCTGTAAAAATTGTTGGATATTGGGTAAAGGGTATAAGGAAACTCTCTGTACTATTTTTGCAATTTTCTGTAAATCTAAACTTATTTCAAAATAGTTGAAGATAATTTAAAATAATCAATAATTATCTTTCCCTATGTGAATATGCACTCTTTTCAAAGGTCCCAAATCCAAAACTTAGAAATCTTTATATTAAGCATATTAACAAAATGCCTGCTTTAGCCTGACATTGATTGCCAGTGTGTGTCAATGGCTGGCATTTGACAGTCACTAATTATTCATTTATAGTGCACCTCCTGAATTTCACATAATGCTCTAGTCATTGTTTAGGTCTGATTGGTTAAGGCATGGCATTTGCTTGGCTTAACAATTCATATTTGGCTTTAAGTGTTTTTAATACTGCGAGAGCTTGACTTTTGTATCTTGACTCCAAGATATTTTCCTAACACATTGATTTTAAAACTGTTTTTCTTTCACATCTACACAGGCTTTAGAGTGTATTAAGGAAGGTTTGTTGAGTTTCAGTGTTCCAAATCTCTCATCACTTCATAATATAAACAGAGACCATGGCTTTCATAAAGTTTATATATCTTGTGAAGAATGCGCTTGTTACTAAAATAGGAAACACAATTAAAACTCGTTTTTAGTCCAAAAATGCTAATGAAAGTCTTTTCTGTCTGATGACTTTGTTTTCCTCGAAGAGGGGGAGATAATCATGAAATAGAAATGTAGCTTGTCATTTATCTCTTTTCCTAATCATTTTCCTTCTTTTCCTGTGTAGTGCTTTGATAATATCTGAATTGAATTTCAAATATTTCTCTCTTTATTACATTTTAGATAACATTAAAACCAAAGAATGAATGTTTATTGAAGTTTTGTTTCATGTTACCAGCAAAACCAAAACTGAAAAAGAACTGTCATTAGTTGCCTAGAATGGGAAGATCTAATGTCCTGGATCATTGCAATGAAGCCTTGTAAAAATTAAAGAGATGTAGTTAGATGCCCAGACACCAAGAGAAATGTTGAAAATCAAAGTGGGATTGATGAGGTGCTTAAGTACCTAAGCACCTGAATCATAAGCCAATAAGTTATATCACCTTTTAAACTTTTTTTCAGTGTTGCTGTTTTTCTTGAAAATCCTGAAGGCTTCCTTACAATGAGTTCAGGAGATACATATTATATCAACTTTACTTCCTTCTCAGTAAATAACACTGTTTCAAAATCTGAATATATCAGGCAGATACAAGTTTCAACTTGAGAAGCTATAGTAGCAAATCATAAGCTGTCTGCCTGTATAACAGGAACAAAAACACAATTAAAAACAGAGGAACAATTATTAAGTATCAAGAAAGGAAAAATATGAAATGAGCAGACTTAATAGAAGTTTGAGTTTAAAAAAAATTACCCTTTATGTGTCCACATGTTCTCATGATTTATCTCTCACTTATAAGTGAGAACATGAGGTATTTGGTTTTCTGTTCCTGCGTAAGTTTGTTAAGGATAATGACCTCATGATGCATCCATGTCCCTGCAAAGGACATAATCTGGTTATTTTTTATGGCTGCATAGTATTCCATGCGTATATGTACCACATTTTCTTTATTCAGTCTACTATTGATGGGCATTTATGTTGATTCCATGTCTTTGCTTTTGTGAATAGTACTTCAATGAACATACGTGTGGATGTATCTTTATAATAGAATGATTTATATTTCTTTGGGTATATACCCAGTAATGGAATTGCTGAGTGGAATGGTATTTCTGTCTTTAGGTCTTTGAGAAATCGTCACACTGTCTTCTACAATGGCTGAACTAATTTACACCCCACCAATAGTGTATAAGTGTTAACTTTTCTCTAAAACCTTTCCAGCATATGTTATTTTTTGACTTTTTTTTGAGATGGAGTCTCACTCTGTTGCCCAGGCTGGATGCAGTGGTGTGATCTTGGCTCACTGCCACCTCCGCTTCCGGGGTTCGAGCCATTCTCCTGCCTCAGCCTCCCAAGTAGCTGGGACTACAGGCACATACCACCACGTCCAGTTAATTTTTGTATTTTTTAGCAGAGATGGGGTTTTGCCATGATGGCCGGATGGTCTTGGACTCCTGACCTCTGGTTATCCACCCGCCTTGGCCTCCCAAAGTGCTGGGATTATAGGCATGAGCCACCGTGCCTGGCCTTGACTTTTTAATAATAGCCATCTGACTATTGTGAGATGGTATCTCATTGTGGTTTTGATTTGCACTTCTCTAATGATCAGTGATGTTAAGCTTTTAACTAATGGGTACTAGGCCTAATACTTGGGTGACAAAATAATCTGTACAACAAACCCCCATGACACAAGTTTACCTGTGGAACAAATCTGCACTTGTACCCCTGAATTTAAAATAAAAGTTAAAAAAGTAAATAATTAAAAAATAATTTAGTACCAGAGGCCAGAAAGATTACAGAATATGAAATATTAAGTATAATTATATTGTTGAAAGATAAATAAATTACATATTAATACAAAGCAATACCTTATCTGTTCTTAATATCTCAGTGCGACTTATACCTTGAACTTTTGTAGAGCTTGCATGTCTGTGTATTTTTACATACAAATACAGGAAAGTATAAGCTATATATTACATTCTATAAATTATAAACATACAAGATTTTTTAAAAAATAATGATGTAACATTTACCAGGCATCTTGCTATTTGCAGAAGAAAGCACTTTTTTTACCTAATTTGTCAAAACATATTGTGGGGGGGATTATAAAATCCATTTTAGAAATGGAAATTGACTTAGTCTTGAAGTGTCTTGCCCAAGGAAACACAGAAAGAAAATGAAAAATTTGACCTGGGGCTTTGTTCTTGTGCCTGGAATTCTTACATTCTTTTTATTCTACCAAGATATGTAAAGTGTTATCATGAAAAATGAAAGCAATCAATAAACTATAATATAAATAAAATATGACTTTACCTATTTTTAAATACATGTATAAACTCAAAGTTCTTTACTGTAGACAACAGCATAGAAACATATTAAAATTGATAAGTCTAGATAACAGTAAAAAAAAAAAGCTATGTCCAGATCAATATTGACTTCTATATATTAATAAACTACAATATCAGAAGTAGTTTAAGTGATGATGCTTACAAAAGAAGTACAATATAAAACTGCAGTCAAGAAAAAAAATGATTATGCCAGTTTGCCAAAACTTGCCTGTTTAGCAAGCTTGCAATTTTATTAGCAAGAACTTTTTGGCTGGGCACTGTAGCTCACACCTGTAATCCTGGCACTTTGGGAGGCCAGTGTGGATGGATCACGTGAGGCCAGGATTTCAGGACCAGCCTGGTCAACAAAGTGAAACCCGTCTCTACTAAAATTACAAAATAGTAATAATAGTAATAATAATAATAACAACAACAGGGCGTGGTGTGTGCCTGTCGTCTCATCTACTCAGGAGGCTGAGGCAGGACAATCACTTGAGCCTAGGAGGTGGACATTGCAGTGAGCAGAGATGTACCACTGCATTCCAGCCTGGAAAACAGAGAGATACTCTGTCAAAAAAAAAAAAAAAAAGGAATTTAAGAATTATCTTACATATTCCTAGGCAAGCAAGATGATCATTATGAAGGAAAAACATAAACATAAGAGAAGGGCTAATTTATGTTGAAGATCACAAATCTTGTGCTCTTGTAATTCAAACAAGTCCAAATATAAAATATTGATTTATGTGTATTTGAGATTCTTGTAAACCTTTCTCAGCTCAATGACAGTTCTTCATTTTCCTTCTCTCACAACTGTGTTCTAAATCACAGGTCTTTCTATACCCATAATTTAGAGACTGAATTAAAGAACTGGACAGCACAGTAATGCTAAGAGAGAACAGCAGGGAGAAGAGAAATAAATGGTTATATTTTCAGAAAGAAAAAATCAGGTGAAATTTTACTTCCATCCATTTCCCAGAGTGAGCAAATGAGAAAAAAGTTAAACTTTATCATTATTGAAAAAAAGACATCCACAACTCTAGAGATTTAGCAGTGAAATACTATATAGTGAGCATGCTAAAGTAACAAAGTTGGGAACACCTTGGGTTTTGTTTGGAAATACTTTGCATTTATTTATTTATTTATTTATTTATTTATTTATTTATTTATTTATTTATTTTGAGATGGAGTCTCGCTCTGTCGCCCAGGCTGGAGTGCAGTGGCGCGATCTCAGCTCACTGCAACCTCCACCTCCCATATTCATGGAATTCTCCTGCCTCAGCCTCCCAAGTAGCTGGGACTACAGGCGCATGCCACCACGCTTGGCTGATTTTTTGGAATTTTAGTAGAGGCGGGGTTTCACCGTGTTAGCCAGGATGGTTTAGATCTCCTGACCTCGTGATCTGCCCGCCTCTGCCTCCCAAAGTGCTCGGATTACAGGCGTGAGCCACAGCGCCTGGAAAAAATAATTTCTTATTAATGATCTCAAACAAGTAAGCATCTCCACATTTCTTCTTAATCAGCAAATGTAATACAATGTAATGGTTAAGAATATGTGTTTGAGGATCAGGTTCCATGGGTTTGGATCACAGGCAGAATAATTAAAATCTAAGTGAAGGGAGGCAAGTTAACATCCTTAAGTCATGGTTTTCTCATCTGTAAAACACCATTAATAGTTTTACTTATGAATATATTGTACTTAGCAGTGCCTGGTTCAGAGAAGGTGCTCATTAACTACTCTAGTCATCATTACTACTAAGAATGAAGCTTTGTTAAATGTCAGGACTGCTATTAAATAGAGAGAGAAACAGTGTTAAGCTAAATATATCTAGTTCTGTCATTTAAGTGGATCCTGTAATTAATGGGCTTGGTGATATAAGTCTTTGTATTTATTCACTTCCCACCAAGCAGATTGGTGAATAATGGAAAAGGAAAGGTGAACATTGAAAATCTCAGTTAGCTTGTGTCCTGTGGCTGATGATTCATTATTTGTACAAAACATTGATGAGTTCCATGATATATAAAAGTGAGCAACCATAGAGTGTATGAGTGGAAGTTAAATTGCTATATGAAATGAAGACTGTAGCGCTGAGTTTCGGAGATCTTGAGAGAGGTGAAACCCCAGAGAATTGTAGAGGAAGGAAATATGTGAATGGATTATTTATAGAAAAAAAAGAATATCAAGCAATCTGATAATGGATAAGTCTGCAAGTACCCTAAAACTAAATGAAGTTCTGCTACATACATACATACACACACACACACACACACACACACACACACACACACACACACACACACACTGCATACATGCCTTGGATGAGTAATTTTACCAAGAGAAATCAAGGAGAAGGTTTCTGTGTCTCATCTTGAATCATCAGCGACAGAATGTGTACACAGTGTGGGAAATAAGGCGATCCACTCATTAATTTAAAAGCAGCAGTAATGTAGAATTAGAAGTGGCTCAAACACCATCCTCCCTTCACTACCTTCCTACTACCTTCCATACCCCAATCTCCAGGATGACTGAAAAATCCCCAGACACTCATTCACATGCACTATGATTCAAGCTGATTTAATTTGGCACTCAGAGGAAGGGTACCTCAGCTGGTATATGCATTTTACTATCATGATTAAGCATTTAAAACAGCTCATTGTACAGTCATGTAATGGATTTCTGCTATGTCTTTCTGTTATGTCTACTGTAATGTCTTTCTGTTAT
Source organism: Pan paniscus (assembly GCF_029289425.2). NCBI lineage: Eukaryota > Metazoa > Chordata > Mammalia > Primates > Hominidae > Pan > Pan paniscus. The sequence continues at coordinate 43,274,954 of NC_073264.2, read as the reverse complement.
GTCTACTTTCCTTTTGAAAGTTCCATTCATTAGTAGTGATTGATTTTTATGTCCATTCTGGTGCTCTGTGTAGTCTTTCTAATGACTTCTAAGAATTATTGGAGTGAGATTTCTCCATGTTTCTGTGTCTCATTTGCTGTTGTCATCAATGTAAACACATTTTTGTTTACTGTTGTGGCCTGCCTAAAGTGATACTACAAATATCAGATCATATGATTTTTAAAAACTATGCCTGGATATTTTATTAATTCATTTTTTCCTGATATATGTATTCTTAAATTATGTATTGTTATAGTGTTATTTTAATCATTCTTTTTGATGTACATAAATAAGAAAGCAGGTAAGTTTATTTGTGTCACCCTTTGCCAATTAATCAATCACCAATTTAATCTCCTTTGTTTGTTTTGCTATCTTCTTGAAATTCCCTCACCAGTCATTTTTATAATTTTTAAAGTGAATCCTATTTGCTCATTAATAATAGCAACACTGTCAGAAGAGGGAACAGGGGCCCAAGGGTTTTCTTAACACTAAGCCGAGCCACATGGAGAGACAAGCATGGAGCATGTGCTGGTTTGCACACTCAGGGCAATGGAATAAATAGAAGAGGCACAGCAATATGCAACAGCAGGCAGTGAGGGTCAGGTGAGTCAGGCGGAAGGAACGTCAAATTTACGGTACTGGGACTGGTGGCTGAAATGAGAAAAGTATGGAATCTGAGGGCAGAATTTCAGCTTTAAAGAATCCAATCTCTAGAGAAATTTACTAAAAGTTACATAAAACTCTGCAAGCATTAATTCTATTTCGTGAAATATTGTCAAGAAAGTGACTGAGGCACTGGGGAACAAAAAACGTTTCACAGTTTTAAGAAGTGAAGATGTAAGGTGCAACGTTAATAAATTCACTCATTCAAAAGAGGTGAATTGAGGGCATACTATGTGCCAGAAACTGTTCTAGGATTTTAGGTATAGTGAAAAAAATCCAATCAAAACAAATGTGTATGCCTTCATAGAAACTACATCCTAGTGACAGGATATAGACAGTAAAAAGGACTTAAAAAATAAAATGCACAGCATAGTGTATTAGATACTGTTTGTTAAAAAGAAAAAGCAAAATGGGGATGAGGAGTGTTGGAGAAATACTGAAATCATGTTGTGATAAGGTAGTTCCTAGATTGCATATACTGAGATAAACCTTATATACTGATGTTTTCCTAAGGAGAAAATACAATTTTTGTGACCAAAACTGAAGTGGAAAGGGAAACAAGTCAGTGAAGGAAGAAAATCAAATACTAAGTGGCACATCACTGAACTGATGATAGCTCCACCAGAAAACAAAGCTGCTTGGAGAGACCTGATGAAAGCACGATATTTCCTTTTTCATCAACTGTTAGTCAGAAATTCATCCCACAGAGGAGGGATTGGTAAACTTTTAATGTAAAATGACATATAGTAATATTTTGAATTTTACAGACCATTGGGTCTCTGTTGGAACTACTTGACACTGCTGATAGAGTGCAAAAAACAGCCATAGACAATACCGAAATGAGTATGTGTGGGACCTAATTACATTTTATTTACAAAAATAGATGTCAGACCAGATTGGCCGCTGGGCCATAGTTGCTCATCTCTGCTCTACAGTATTAATTCCTGCATATCGTCAAGTTATGTTATCTGCCCAATATTAGCAGCAGTGGCATCCTTGGAACAAGCTAGAGTATACGTGATGAGCAGAAAGAAGTTCATAAAACATGTATATGCCGTGTGTGCCAGTGTTGCCTTATTGGTCCAATAAGGGTAATCAGTGCATATATATAGCCTCAACAGTAACAAGTAAGTCCAAAGGTAAAAGGAAAGGTGAGATGCATGAATATACGTACTGTGGGATCTTCCACAATCAACCAATAGGAACAGAAGAACCTCTGTAGTAGGATTAGTACCATGAGGAAAAGGAGTAGGAGAGTCTTTGCCATGAAAATTCAGACAGAGCTTAATGAGCCTTTCTTCATGAAAGATGTAAGCTTCCTCTCTGAGGCCAGTTGATCTAAACTGAAATTTATCAATATATTATTCAGGAAATTAAAGGTGACTTCATCTTGGGAACCACATAAATTTCATGCAGTACAGAAGTCCTCACTGGGAAGGGAATATTTAAAGAAAGATCAGAAGGAAGTGAATACCTATGTTGTACATAGTTCTGATGGAAGAACATTCTTGGCAGAGGGAATTACAAGTGCAATGCCCTGAGGTTGGGAATTATTGGCATGTTGTAGAAATGAAGAATAGGGTGGAGGTGAGTGGAATAGTTTGGAATGATATGAGAAAATTAAGTATTAAGTCAGAGAAGTTAATAGGAAGGCAGATCACAGAGGGTCTTATGGGTCAATAGAAGAACTTTGGTTTTTACTATAAGTTAGAGGAAAATTCCTAGCATAGAAACAACTGAGATATATTGGTGGCTTGGACCACAATTATAACAGTGAAAGTTGTAAGAACAAACAGGATTTCCTAAAGGAAATATTTGAAGGTATTTAACCTTAGTACCTTAAAGTTTGACATGTTAGTAATTAAAATGTATATTATACTCGGATGGACCAGGATCATAGAAACAAAGCAAAAACTATGTAACCAAACCTATGTCAAAATAATACACATTTCAAATTTAAATTTAAAATTCCAATTTTATAGATATGGTGGAGAGATTAGAATAATTCAAGTAATAGTGAATTGGAGTTGAAGACATAAGTATAAGCTCATGTTTAGCTTAATGTAGATATGTATGATTACATACCAAATAGTGAATATTTCTATATTATTGTGTGTTTGTGTATGCAGGAGATAGTATGCACACATATATTTCCTTGTTCTGTCTGTTGAGACAGCCTAGAAGCAACAACATCCCATTAGCAATAAGAGTGCCAGCACCTAGATTTTGGTTTCTAATACCATTCTTCAATAAAATAAACTAGGGGCCAGGTGTGGTGGCTCATGCTTGTAATTCCAGCACTTTGGGAGGCCAAGGCAGGCGGACCACCTGAGGTCAGGAGTTCGTGACTAGCCTGGCCAACATGGTGAAACCCCGTCCCTATTAAAAATACAAAAATTAGCTGTGCATGGGGGTACGCACCTGTAATCTCAGCTACTAGGAAGGCTGAGGCAGAAGAATCGCTTGAATCCGGGAGGTGGAGGTTGCAGTGAGCCAAGATCATGCTACTGCAGTCCAGCCTGGGTGACAGAGCAAGACTCCATCTCAAAAAATTATAAAGTAAAATAAAATAAAATAAAATAGGGCTCCTTGGAGAAATGGCTGATTGTACAACTGAGTCAGGATATATGCAAAATAAGCCTGGAGCATCTTGTAGTGTAGAAAGTAAGAAAATGTAGGTGGTTCCCAACTTATAATGGTTCCACTTTAGGATGGTGCAAAAGCAATTAGCATTCAGTAGAAACCATATCTTAAGTGCCCGTATAACCATTTTGTTTTTCACTTTCAGTACAGTATTCAATTAATTATGATATTCAACACTTTATTATAAAATAGGCTTTGTGTTAGATTACTTTGACCATTTGTGGAGAAAGTATTCTGGGTACATCTAAGGTAGGCTAAGCTAAATTATGATGACCAGTAGGTTATGTGTCTTAAATACATTTTTGATTTGTAATATTTTCAGTTTCCAATGGTTTATAGAGACATAATTCCATAATAAATCAAGGAGCATCTATACTCAAAACAACCTAACACAATTATACTGATATGGTAGAGGAATACAGGAACCATCTGAAAGTTTCCAATGGCCAAAGCTAGAGCAATTTGAGCAAAAAATATGTAAAGTGGTATGTGATGATAATCTAAAATGTAAGATAAATATTCATGATTTAATGGTATAAATGAATAATTGAATAAATAAGCAAAAGGGAGAAAAAGAGACAAATATCTCATTCAAAGAAATTTCAAATAATTTATGTAGATACCGCACCATCAAGGAGGTGGAGAATAGCTCCCCACTCCTGAAGTATGGGCTGTACATAGTGACTTTGTTTCAAAGAATAAAGGGGCAAAACAGTAAAATTTGAAAGAATCCCAAAAAACACATTAGCCAGATTATCAAGTCTAGGTTCAATATTTGATAAGTTATGTTGATAGAATGCACATTTGATATGATAGGATAAGAATGGCACTTTGTTAAATTCTTCTTAAAATTTAATAGCTCAGTTGATTGAGAAAAACATATCACACAGATTCTAATCAAAGGGAATTCTACAAACCATACCTGGCCATAAATTCTCATAACTGCCAAAGTCATCAAAAGCAAGGAAAACCTGAGGAACTGACTCAACCAAGAGAAGCCTAAGAGGGAAAACAACAACTAAAAGTATTGCTGTATTCTGGATAGAATCCTTCAAGTAAAACATGAAATTAAAGAAATAAACCAAGGAAATCTGAAAAATATACAGGTTTTAATTGATAATACTATATCAATATTTTTTCAGTAACTGTGACAATTATGTACCTTGCTAATGTCAGATGTTAACAACAGGGAAAACTGAGGTGAGATATATGAGAAGTCTATTTTCTTCACAATAACTCTATTAATCTAGAAGTTTTCTAAAATTGAAAGTTTAAAAGAAGCAAGGGAACAGTAAATACAATATTAAGAATGGTGATTATCTTTGGGTAGAGATATGAAAGACAGTTTATTCAGGGTAGGGATCATAAGAAACTCATTTATTTTGAGGTTTTCTTAACCTGTGAGGTGATTACATAGATGTCCATTATATTAATGTGGATTGAAACTTACATATCTTCTTTTGATGTAACACACATTACACAAGAAAAATGTTTACATAAACTGATTTATGGTAATCCTTAGGGCTTTTAAATAGGGAACTGAAACAATCAGATTTATATTTTGTAGAAAGCACTTGATCTGGAATGCTGATTATTGGTTGGAGGGGCCTATATTAAAGACAGTGAATGATAATTAAAGTACACATAAAAGAAGCTAAAGGGAAATCAACATTTTATGAATGAAAGAAAAAATTGAATCCTTACAGTAGGCTGAGATGTAATAGCCAGTGTTAGAAAAATGCCAATCTGGGATGAGTAGGAAATCACCAAGGACAGGTGAATTTCAAAACTGAGAGTACTTAACAGACTCAAAAGTTGAAGTGTGTTTAAGTAAGCAAAAATGTCTACAAAACTAATACAAATTAATTATTAAAAATAGGTAAACAAGATCATTGAGTTTTGCAGTATGTCTTGTCATGGTGCTCCCAGTGAGAATCTTTTCAAATAAGTTATGGGACTAAAAAGCAGATTGCAGTGTGTCAAGTAATAAATAGGATAGAAAGAGCAGAAAATAGCAATCCATATAACAGATATATAGCAACATTTAGTTCACCAGAACAGATAAGTAATAAAGAAAACATATAACTTTTCTTGGAAATGAATGAGCAATTGCCTAATGGCACTTATTTATATTTAACTCACAAATTATTGAAAACACATCTATAACATGCTGTATACTGTTCAGGAAACTAAAGAAAAAAATGAATACATTATAGGCCCTGCTTCCTATAAACTAATTGCATAGCTGTCCATAATGGCAAAGATGAGCAAAGGGCAATTCATGATACAGTGTAAGAGATGAGCTTCAGAACACTGGGAGCATTGACAAGTGTTTAATATTTGTGCGTGCCACAGGAAAGACAATTTTTAACTGTGCATGGAAGAATACATAAGAGTTAGCCAGTCTTAGAAAGAATGGAAGAACGTTAAGTAGGAAAAATAACATATACAAATGCACAAAAATGAAAATGCATGGAGTCTTTCACAAGTAGCAAGCAGTATATATAACTGGACCCTCTATGCATTAAATGCTGTGTGTGTGTGCATGCGCATGTGTGTGCACATGTGCTGGGATTAGGGGCAAAAGAAAAACCAGTAGACAAATTGAAGCTGGACTGTTGAAAGTTTTGAGTGACATGATAAAGTGTCTAATCTTGTAGGTAATGGGGAGTTATTCCAGATTTTAAAATCAGGGCAATAGCATGACCAAGATGTGTTTTAAAAATATCTTTTTGGCAGCAGCTTAGAAGAGAAATTGAGGCAAAAACAGAAGGTGGAGCTGGATTGGTACCAAGGAAACCAGTTGGTAGTCTATTTTAACATTTCAACAGAAAACTGAGGATGTACTGAAGAAACACAATAGCAAGAGAAATAGAAATCAGGGAGTACAGATATGAGATATTTTAGAGGTTGAACAAAGTGTCTTAGTAACTAACTGAATGTTGGCGCTGAGTAGGAAGGAAGATTAAAAGATATCTAAGGCATCCCATTAACAGAAGTACGAAAATATACAGCTGTGCTTAGTTAAGAATGAGGACAGGATTATGAAATCAATTTCAGGTTTTTGATTATAAAAATAACTGTTCAATGTTTAATGTGTAAAATATAATAAAGTAAAAAAGAAAATGAGACTCATACCCTAATTTCCCCAAATTAGTCACAATAGTTAGCACAGTGTTAACATATTTAATCCATAAATTTTTTAATATAGTTAGCCCTATTACATTTTGTGCCTTCTTTGCCTACATATTATTTTGAAGCCCTGACGCAATAAATCTTTAAAATTATGGCTGATATTTTCATATATCATGATTCAGTAAATCATATTCCCATTCTATCATTAGCACTAATAAAAATATTTGTACAAAATGTTTATTTATATTCAAGATTGAACTTCAAGATTATCCCACTTCTAGGTATAGCTCCAAAGGAAATGAAATTAGTATCTCAAAGACTTATCTGCACCCCCATATTCATCACATTATTCACAATAGGCAGGATGTGAAAACAACCTTACTGTGCATTCATGGATGAATTGATGAAAATGTGATACAGACACACACATATATACAGTAAGATATTATTCAGCTTTAAAAATGAAATAAGTTCTGAAACTTGTAACAACTGGATGAACCTGGAGGACATTATGTTAGGTAAGATAAGCCAGACACAGAAAGATAAATATCACATGATCTTACTTATACATGGAATTTAAACAGTCAAGCTCACAGAAGCAGATAATTGAATGGTGGCTACCAGGGCTAGGAAGGTGGGAAAAATGAGAAAGATATTGGTTAAAGAATACAAAGTTGCAGTTATGTAGGAAAAGAAGTCTAGAGATTTACCACATTTCTTATATTCATTCATTCATTGAACATGAGGATACTTACTCCATTTTTCCTTGGATATGACACTGGTTTGTATATCAACTGGACATGCTATATATTCTTGCTGGTTGACCTGCAAGTCACCTGTGGCATTGCTGCACTGGGGCAGATTACTCAATTCTCAATAGGGATCTGAAGCCCCACTTACTGCCTGGTCACAGACAAATTTTCAAAGTCACCCCACTATGGTTCTCTCACTAAACACAAACTCCAAATAATCTAAAGTTCTCTACCTTTATGAGATACTATGAAATCAAGGACATCAATAGTACTTCCTCCTCAGAAATGAGTTGAGGAATTGTTTTGAAATCTTATTATCAATTCATGATTTATATATTCAGAAAAATTATTCAGAGAATGTTACTTATCTTCAAGATCTAATCTACCATTTGTATAAATGCTTTGTTGAATTAATCTTCATATTATGTATACCATAAACCTAATATTAAGTATACCATATACCTAAATAAATGTATACCTAATATAATGTATACCTTCATATTATGTATACCATAAACCTAAATTAATTATCTGCTTTCAGAAAAAGATATACTAGAGGAGTATATACTCCTCTAGTAGGCCTGTTTTTATTTTTGGTAATACCTGTGTTCACGGTGTCAAAAAAATAAGATATAAAGGCCGAGCACAGTGGCTCACACCTGTAATCCCAGCACTTTGGGAGGCCGAGGCGGGCAAATCACGACATCAAGAGATCGAGACCATCCTGGCTAACATGGTGAAGCCCCGTCTCTACTAAAAATACAAAAAAATTAGCAGTGCGTGGTGGCAGGCACCTGTAGTCCCAGCTACTCGGGAGGCCGAGGCAGGAGAATGGCATGAACCTGGGCAGTGGAGCTTGCAATGAGCAGAGATCACGCCACTGCTCTCCAGCCTGCGTGACAGACCGAGACTCCGTTTTAAAAAACAACAACAACAACAAAACGATATAAAGGACTTCAATGGCATTGTAAGAACGAACCCAAATAAATAAAATGAAATAAAATATACAAATAATAGATAAATCTGCTTAATGAAATGGACAAAATGTCAATCAGGAGGAGTCACCCATTAGTCAGATGGCATTTATCTAAGCAGTGAGGAAGAGATAATAAGTACTTCCTTTGAATTGAGTCAAGTACCTTTAAGCACTGAGAATTAATCACAGAGAAAAAGTTCTTCATTTGATTGACTGGCATTAGATGCAATAAAGATTTAATTAATCAATTAAGTGTATTTATAAGGATGACTCGAGTCTAATCTGACTTAACTTTTCAATATTTTTTTTAAATTTTAAAATGTTTTGCTTACATAATATGCAATTTTAAAATTAATTTTTTTATTACTAGTATGTTACAACAATATTTATCTGATATAAAAATGAAAATAAAGACATAGATCCAGATTATTTTCACAATTTCAAAATGTCCATTCTGTAGAAAATAATAATCATATCTTGAATAAATAATGATTTACCCTCTTTGAATCCTAGTATTCTATTGCTGAATTCAGACCATTGGACTGTTTACTATAATTAAATATGTGACAAAATTATAGCCTTTCATGTCTATTCTTGGGCCATAACTCTATCGCTTTCCTTATATATAAAAAAGAAACTATTTACACTCAAAACTTGTTTCTGTAAGAGAAAAATTGATTGGAATTATTGTTTGTTATCTGATATGGTTTGGCTGTGTCCCCACCCAAATCTCATCTTAAATTTTAATTCCCATAATCCCCACGTGTCAAGGGAGGAACCCAGTAGGAAGAAATTGAATCATGGAGGCAGGTAACCTCATGTTGTTCTCATGATAGTGAGTGAGTGCTCATGAGATCTGATGGCTTATAAGGGGCTTTTCCCCCTTTTGCTTGGCACCTTACTGCTGCCATGTAGAGAAGGACATGTTTGCTTCCCCTTCTACCATGATTGTTAAGTTTCCTGAGGCCTCCCCAGCCATGCTGAACTGTGAGTCCATTAAACCTCTTTCCTTTATGAATTACTCAGTCTCAGGCATATCTTTATTAGCAGCATGAGAACAAACTAGTAGATTATGTCTTTACAAATGCTTTTTAAATAACCACTATATACATTAACGCTGTTGGAGTCAGTAACTGAGGTCCAAAGGGAACGATTTTAGGATTGCAAATGTGTCATAACACATCAGTTTTTCAGATATGGTCATAACACATGCTTCAGCTATCTGATCCTTTTCCTCTGCTATACTTTTCTGATATAAAAATTGGATATTTTTGATTGCCTTAAAAATTGAAAGCAGTAATACAACTGTACTGCCTAAATATTTGAGAAGTTTTGTAAACTCATTTCATTCTCTGTAAGGTATCATAAGAGAGGTTGAATAAATTACATATTCACAATTATCGTGTAATAAGAAAATAATGACAGGCAGCTTCTTAAAACAATTTCTATATATAAATATATATATATATTTTGATCCAACAATTTGGAACATTTATCTTTCTTCTTTAGGTATACCTACATTAAATCACTGTAGCCTTGAGCTTATAGTCATGTGTAACCCATCTGATAACATTCCATTACTCATCTTATGTTATTGCAACATACAACTATTTCTAAAGCTGAGTTTCATTTTTCTGACTACCTAAAGCGGTCTAAGAATTTTGGTGAATTTCTGATAAGAATAGGACCAATATGACTAACCTTGCTGTTTCTGTGTTTAAACTCCACTCTGAAGTGGACAGGTAAAGAAAAACCAAGTAAATCAGACTCAATCTGTTGTACTAGGTCACAGTGAGCTTGTACTCAGAGGGTGCTTCTTGCTATAGCAAAGCATTTCTGAGATTCCATAATAAAATTATCAGGGTGACATAAATTTACCTGAAGGAAATTGGATTGAATTCAACCCAACAGGGTTTATTAATTTACTCTGCCAAGGAGTTAAGGCAGAGTCTCACAGATTTATCTGAGACACTGTTCTGCTTTATCTCCTCACAGTAACAAAAATTAAACAAACAAAAGAAAACAGAAGGAAGTATTGTAGAAATTAGTTTAGACTGTCTTTTCCTTCCAAAACAGTCTTTAAAAATTCTTAATATAAACAACAAATAAATAAATGTGACATTATTTAGTCACTATTTACAACAGGAAATAATTTAAGTGAATATTTTTGAAGACTTACATATCAGAGTACAAAATAAATAACAAACATAAAATGTTTGAGTATTAATAATTACTAATTAAAATTATTTAATTCATCAATGTCAGTAGCATTGAAGCCCCCCTGATATTTCTGTCCAGCTTTCTTTCATACACAAATGTACAACTGACCTGAATGTCGCTCTTTCCATCCCATCCAAAAGGCCATCAAATTCTAATTGCTCCATCTTAAAAAGTCTTGCAAATTTGGTTTCTGTGTTCAGCCTTCTCTTTACTACATTAATCGAAACTGACTTCAACTACTGCCTTTTTTCACAGGGTTTGTTCTCTTTTTCCTCTCTAAATAAAATTAGTTTTCCACACTAATATCTTCTTCAATTCAAAAACTTAATTCATTTTGTTTAAAAACCTCCTTTTTCTTATGGTTTGTGCAGTAAATACCTTGACACAGACACTAATCTCAATCAGATATTGACTCAACCACCACTAATTCCTACCACATACCTGTGCTCCTGACTCGCTATTTTTAACACTGACTCTACATAGAGCTCACTTTGGAGAGCCTTCAACTATATGGATGCTTGAGCTCCACCTCAATCACTTGTCACAGCCTCTATTGGTATGGAGTTCAGAATTAGTATTAAAAGCCAAAACCTTATGATTTTAATATAAACCAGTGTTGAGAATCACTGCTCTAAAATCAATGAAAATAATAAGTTTCCCTCAAATAAACGCTTTGAAGATATTCATGAGTTCATATTTAACATTTGGAATTGCAAAATCTAAATCCTCCCAACTTCACCACACTGGTTCAAGTTAAATTTTTTGGAGTCACGCTGAAACAGTGTGGACTCTTCTATCTGTCAGATTTTATTTATGCTATGTCAATCTACATAATACATTTTACTTTCTGACTGAAAACTCCAGGAACTCTTCTATGTGTTTGTAAGTTCACACCCTAAGAATACAAATCAACTATAAAGACATTTGTCACCAGAATGGTGAGAGTGTTTATTCCAAATAGCTATGGGTGGAGGAAGCATCTAATTCAGGCTGAGTTTGTGTCCCCATAAGGAGACAGTGAGAGAAGGTAATTAATGCTGGAGTTCATTGTTGAAAAACAAGCACAGTTCCTTTTCCATCAGCACCTCAGAGTGGTTTCTCTGCCCCAGTAAAGGATTCACTGGTTGTTTCTTTGTCTCTTCAGCTGTCTGAATAGTTCAACAGGAAGATTCTTCCACTTTTTTTTCTGTGTTAAGCTGTCACTTTCTAAGAGTCAAGTTTTGGGTTCTTCATACTTGGTGATCTATTCACTTTCTTCATTTCTTTTATCGTTTTAATATTGATCTTTTCTATTGTGTTATAAAATACTCTCTAAAGACTTGATTGTTGGAACAAAATTGGCAAAGTTAATGTTTAATAGAGAATGACGCAAATTCAATTCCTGAGGAAAAACTTAGCAACCTTTTAAATCTTGGATATCAATTAGAGTTTTACTTTATTATCTGTTGTCTTGTTATCTTCACCTATTGTAAGATTATTACATAAAACTACTAAAAATTTGGGAAAACTGTAAAATACCTTTTATGGTTAAGTTGATTTCAATAATATAGTTATGCAAATTTAGGGGGGTTGTTTTTATTTTTGGTTTGTGGACTCTTTGGTTACATTTTGAGTTTGTTTTAATCAAACAAATGTATGAGGTATGTTTACAGAAAATAAGATTCACCATTTTAATTGCCTACTTTAATTATTATTGCAAAATATAATTGAGAAACCATCATCATAATCAACATATAGAACATTCCCATCACATCAAAATTTTTCCTGCAAATCTTTGCAGTTGATTGCCTTCCCTGGACCTGGGCAACCACCCTTCTACCTCTGTCACCATAGCTTTGACTTTTCTAGCATTTCACATAAATGAAATAATACTGTTATTAGTCTTTTGCAACCACCTTCTTTCACTTACTGTGCTTTCAAAGCTATTCATATGAATGAGTACAGTAATAATCCATTCTTTTTCATTACTGAATATAATTGCACTGTATGAATATGACAAAATCTGTTGATGCAGTTACGTGCTTGTGAACCTTGGGTGGTTTTCAGTTTTGAGTGATTAGTAATAAAGCTCCCATAAATATTTGAGTACAAGTTTTTGTATGGAAATATGCTCTAATTTATTTTGGGCAAATAACCTAAGAATGGCATTTCTGGGTCAGATGGTAGGTATTTACTAAATTTTGTAAACATTCCAAGCTAACTTGAGAAGAATATATCTTCTTTCCACTTAATAGGGCAGTTTATGAGATTCTACAAGTATCATGAGATCAGTCTTGTTAACTGCATTGGTCTGTATTTTCATATCATCATTGGTGTTGTTTACTAATATGTTAATTAAAAATTCTTGCCATAAATGTCAATTTAAATTTTTCACTTTGTAATTCTGTCATTGGTCTTGATATAGTCATGAGCTACACTGCTTAATACACACCAATTTATGATTGTGATAATTTATGTTTGATTTCTTTAATTATTATATAGTGTCTCTCTTTCCTTGTTAGTAGGTTTTTCTTAACTGTATTTTTTCTGATCTCAACATATAAGCATCCTGGCCTTATGGCGTTTATGGTCAAATGTAACTACATTATGATTAAGAGAACACAGGAAAAACAAAACAAACATACACATTAAAAAAAAGAAGTAAAACATATAATATATTGGATTTTGCTAATTACTGAGGAAAAGCTAAACTAGGGAAAGGATAGGGAGTTCTGGGTAGGGGAGGGCATAAAATTTAAACAGGATGGTTAGGAAACATCTGACTAAGAATTTGTAGTTGATCAACTCCTGAATAATAAAATTTTCAGATAAGGGGGCACAAGGCAGGGGTAAACATGTCCAGTAAGATGGACTTGAGTGTTTGAAAAATTGGTAGAAATTCAACAAATGAGGTGAATGTGGCATTAATGAAAGAAAGAAACATAGGAGATACAGTGAATGATGGGAAGAAATCTAAGAGACTCATTAGAAAGGTAAAGCAGCACCACAATGTCTGGGCCATGAAATGCCTTTGACTTTAACTGGGAATGGCATGGAAAATTATTAGAAATACTTGCGTAGGCAAATAGCATGAGGTGATATTTAACAGGGTTTTTGTGGCTGTTTCATGGAGAATACACTGAAGGGGGCTATTGCAATTATCTAAGTTGAGTGATGATGGTATGTTGGACCAGGAGGAGTTTGGGCTAACGAGCGAAATGGAAGTGATTGAAATGTCCAGCTGAGATTCGCTGATAGAGTATATGTAGAGTGATGAAAGACTGACTGCAAATTTTGGTTTGAGAAAGTAAGTGGGAAATTGCCATTAATTTAAGACAGCTAGAGGAATAGGCTTGGAGCAGGGAGCAGATTGGGAATTCATTTTTTGATGTATTGAATGTGTACATACATATAAACACAAATTCACACACATGCTAGAGATGAGTGTAGTTTTTGTCTTGTATTGGTTATTGGTAGAAAAATCATGGGATCTGGAATTTTAAAAAGCTAGACTTTATCATTAACTAATACTTACTAACATTGTGACCACAAGTGAATCATAAAACCTCTGGCCTTCACATTCCTGATCTGGCAAATAATCATAATAAAACTATGGATTGTTTTATGTAATAATAATAATAACAGTAACCATTTTGATTCAGTTTTTACAGTGAAGCAGTGCTAAATGCTACATACATACATACATACATACATACATACATACATACAGTAGTCAGACTCCAAAATGGTCTACAATTTCCCCCCATGGTATTCACACCGTTCTGTGGTTCTCTGTCATATTGTATTAGGTTTGGTCTGTGTGTCCAATTGCACACACAATACAACAGAAGTGATTTTTTAAAACAGGACTTTTATTTTAAGTTCAGGGGTACATGTGCACGTTTGTTATATAGCTAAACTTGTGTCGTGGGGGGTTGTTATACAGATTATTTAGTTACCCAGCTATTAAGCCTACTACACATTAGTTACTTTTCCTGATCCTCTTCCTCCTCCCAACCTCCACCTTCTTATACCCTCCACTGTATGTTGTTCCCTTCTTTGTGTTAATGTGTTCTCATAATTTAGCTTCTGCTTAAATGTGAGAACATGTGGTATTTGGTTTTCTGTTCCTGAGTTAGTTTGCTAATGATAATGGCCTCCAGATCCATCCGTGTCCCTGCAAAGGACATAATGTCATTTTTTTAAGTAGCTGCATAGTATTCCATAGTGCATATGTACATTTTCTTTATTTAGTCTATCATTGATGGGATTTACTTTGATAGCATGTCTTTGCTATTGTGGATATTGCTACAATGAACATACATGCGCATGTGTCTTTATGACAGAATAATTTATATTCCTCTGAGTATATACCCAGTAATGGGACTGTTGGGTCAACTGGTATTTCTGCTTTTAGGTTTTTGAGGAATCACCACACTGTCTTCCATAATGGTTGAACTAATTTATACTCCCACCAACAGTGTACAAGTGCTACCTTTACTCCAAAACCTTTCCAGCATATGTTATTTTTTGACTTTTTAACAGTAGCCATCTGACAGTGGTGAGATGGTATCTCATTGTGGTCTTCATTTACATTTCTCTAATGATCAGTGATATTGAGCTTTTTTTTATTTCATATGCTGGTTGGCCAGATGTATGTCTTCTTTTGAAAAGTGTCTGTTCATGCCCTTTGCCCACTGTTTAATGGGGTTGTTCATTTTTTTCTTGTAAATTTGTTTAATTTCCTTATAGATGCTGGATATTAGATATTTGTCAGATGCATAGTTTGCAAACATTTTGTATCATTCTATATGAAAAACTCCTCTGGGTATACCCAGTAATGGGATTTCTGGGTCAAATGTTTACTCTGTTGATAGTTTCTGTTGCTGTGCAAAAGCTCTTTAGTTTAATTAGTTCTCATTTGTCATTTTTTGCTTTCATTGCAATTGCTTTTGGTGTCTTTGTCATGAAGTCTTTACCCATTTCTCTGCCCAGAATGCTAAGATATGGGTTGTCATTCAGAGGTTTTATAGCTTTGGGTTTTACATTTAAGTCTTTAAACCATCCTAAGTTCATTTTTGTAGATGGTGTAAAGGAAGGATTTAGTTTCAATTTTCTGCATATGGCTAGCCAGTTATCTCAGCACCATTCATTAAATAGGGAGTCCTTTCCCCATTGCTTGCTATTGTCAGCTTTGTCAAAGATGAGATAGCTGTAGATTTGCAGCCTTATTTCTGGGCTTCTAGGCTATCTATTCTGTCCCATTGGTGTACATGTCTGTTTTTGCACCAGTATCATCCTGTTTTAGTTACTATATCCTTGTAGCATAGGTTGAAGTTGGGTAGCATGATGCCTCCAGCTTTGTTCTTTGTGCTTAGAATTGCCTTGGCTATTCATGTTCTTTTTTGATTCCATATGAATTTTAAAATAGTTTTTGTTATTCTGTACATAATATCAATGGTAATTTAATGGGAATAACATTGGCTCCATAACTTGCTTTAAACTGTATAATAATTTTAATTATATTGATTCTTCCTGTCTATGATCATGCTTTTTTTTTCATTTATTGGTGTCATCTCTGATTCCTTTGAGCAGTGTTTTGTAGTTTTCCTTGTAGCAATCTTTCTCCTCCCTTGTTGGCTGTACTCCTAGGTATTTTTTCAACAGAAATAATTTATGTTCACTTTTTAAATTAGGTTATAAAGATTCTGGCTTCTGGCTTCTTCTTCTTCTTCTTCTTTTTCCTCTTTCTCTCTCTTCTCTGTTTCTCATCTCTTTTTCTGAGGGAAACCATGACACAGGCAGCCATTTGGAGAAACTCACTTGGCAAAGAACTGTAATCCTCAGCCAACAACCAGGTGAGTGAGCTTGGACACAGAACATCCAGCAACAGACAACTCTTCAGAGGCTGCAGTCCCAGCCAATAGCTTCACCACAATCTCATGAAAGACTCTGAGCCAGAACCACCCAGCTAAGTGGCTCCCTGATTCCTGACCCACAAAAAATGTGAGACAGTAATTTTTTATTTGTTTTAGTTTGCTAAGTTTTGGGGTTAATTTATTGTACAGCAACAGATAGAAAACAGAAAATATTACTTTTTACAACAGATTTATCATCATCTAATAATAAATATAAATTCTGTGACCAATCAACTTTATTTTTCAAAACAAGATCATACTTCCATCTGAGAAAGGGCCTGTAGGTTCTCTCATGTCTGTGCCTTTCTCTGACTTAGTATAATATCTTGATGTCACCTCAGTGTAAGAGCCTCTGACTTCAGGACAGAGGAGCCTGATGTTCACAAATGAACAAGAGATAAATGCAGAATCTCAAAGAGTTACTGTTGTCCTCTGCATAATAACTCAACCTACAAAGTTATCTAGATATAGAAATGGCAAATATCTTAATGTTATACTGAATTCTGACTTTGAAAAAAAATCTATACTTTTCAAGGAAAAAGAAAAAGTTCTAATATTTATTCTCAACATTGATATAAGTAATTATCTTCCATTCAATTAAATTGTTGTAAGCTAGGTACTATTTCAGATATTTCAGATATATCAGACACCATCTGACAAAGGTTCCCTGCCAACAACATAGGCAAACTGACCTTGACAGAATCTGCTGATTTATGACAAGCAAAATTACCTTTCACTGATGTATTACTGAGTCTTAAAGACACCAGTAGCAAAAAAGTCAGACCAGCTGAAGTTTCTAAGTCTCTGATCATTATTCCACACTCATTACTGTCCTTCTCCTTTACAATAAAAGAAAACTTTCAAATTTTTGCCTGGCACATGCCAAAGAGAGTAAAGATTACAGTGCCAACACTCCCTTACAGCAAGATGTATCCATGTTCATGCATTCTAGCTAAAGTAATACAAGTGAAGTGATACGTGTTAATCCAGAACATTTCCTTAAAGTAAAGTAGCATGCCCTTTTTTTTCTTTCCTGCATCCTGCTGGCTGAGGAGACTTGATGACTGGAGTGGGGTAGTCATGTTCCTCTACAAGTGGAAGCTACATGTTGAAATCTGTGGTATGAGAGAGTAGCAGCCTTGGTGTCTGATGATCATTGCCATGGTTTGAATGTATCTCCTCCAAAATTCATGTTGAAATTTAATTGCCAATTTAAAGATATTAAGAGATGCAGCCTTTAGGCTGTGATTAGGTCATGAGGTTTCTGCCTTCATGCATGAATTAGTGCCTTTAAAAAAGGCTTAAGGGGGAAATTTGTTCCTTCTATCTCTTACACCATGTGAGCACAGAGCTTATCCTCTTTGAAGGAAAAGCAGCAAGGCACCATCTTGAAAGCAGAGAGCCATCCTCACCAGACACTGAACCTGCTGGTATTTTTATGTCGAACTTCCCAGGCTCCAGAATTGTTAAGAAATAAATTTCTCTTGTTTATAAATTACCTAGTCTGTGGTATTTTTTTTTGTAGCAGCAAAAGGCACGGAGACAATCACGAACTCACCATACTAGTCTTGAGCAATATAGCTGTACTTTTAAACAAGGGAAAAATGAGTTTCTATACTGATTATGTCACTATTACATGTGGACTTTATATCACTTGTAAACAAACTTAATGCTAAATAACACTCTTTCAGAATTAACCATCCTTGATCAAGAATTCCTCTGACCACAAATTTTCAGAATGTTTTTATGGGTGCCTAAGCAATTCCTCCTTGATGGCATTTAGAAAAATAGTGCTTTAGTAAATAGATTTTTTAACTTAGAAACCACAGTAGTTATTCAAAATAATTAAATCAAACATGTTTATAAGAAAAAAATACATTTTGGACTAAAAATTATTTTTTATAAAGTAAAGCCAAAGAATAAATGTAGGCTAATACACTGAAAGATGTTATCAGTATAACAAAATTTAATATAAGTATAGCTAAAATCTTTGTAAAACAATATATCTATGTTTCTACATTTTGAAATAATTCAAAACATTGAATTATCATATGTTTATAACTTATTATATATAAATATAAATAAGAATTACATATTGTGACATAATTTCAAGTAGACAACAGGATTATTCTTAACATGTTGTGCAGTATACTACTACTACTTCCCTATGTTATGTTTACACTCATGGACTCAGATGCAATATATTTTTATGTTTTAAAGGCAGACATTCAGAAAGGAGTTTCATTTGTATTTGGTCTATATATGTATCACTCTTCACAGAATTTCAATAAAAAGTTATAAATAAGGCACTAGAAAGTTACTTTATTTTATTTATTTCATTTTTATTTTTCTATAAATTACTGGGGTACAGGTGGTGTTTGGTTACATTAGTAAGTTCTTTAGTGGTGATTTGTGAGATTTTGTTGCACCCATCACCTGAGCAGTATACTTCGCACCCTATTTGCCGTCTTTTATCCCTTGCCTTCCTCCCACCCTTCCCCCCAAGTCCCCAGTGACCATTGTGTCATTCTTATGCCTTTGCATCCACATAGCTTAGCTCCCACATATCAGTGAGAGCATATGATATTTGAGTTTTCCATTCCTGGGTTACTTCAGTTAGAATAATAGTCTCCAATCTTATCCAGGTCACTGCATATGACGTTAATTCATTCCTTTTTATGGCTTCATAGTAGTCCATCATATATATATATATCATATATATATATCACATCATATATATATATCTCTCACATCATATATATATCACATCATATACATATATATCACATCATATACATATATATATCATATCATATCATATACATATATATATATATATCAGTTTCTTTATCCACTCATTGATTGATGGGCATTTGGGTTAGTTCCACCATTTTGCTATTGTGAATTGTGCCGCTATAAACATGTGTGTGCAAGTATCTTTTTTGAGTAATGACTTCTTCTCCTCTGGGTACATACCCAGTAGTGGGATTACTGGATAAAATGGTAGCTCTACTTTTAGTTGTTTAAGGAATCTCCACATTGTTTTTGTTTTTCTTTTTTGACGGAGTCTCGCTCTGTCGCACAGGCTGAAGGCAGTGGCGCGATCGCGGCTCACTGCAAGCTCCACCTCCTGGGTTCACACCATTCTCCTGCCTCAGCCTCCTGAGTAGCTGGGACTACAGGCGCCAGCCACCATGCCTGGCTAATTTTTTGTATTTTTAGTAGAGACGGAGTTTCACCATCCACACTGTTTTTCATAGTGACTGTACTAGTTTACATTCCCACCAGCAGTGTAGAAGTGTTCTCTGTTCACCGCATCTATGCCAACATCTACTGTATTTTTGATTATGGCCATTCTTGCAGGAGTAAGGTAGTATTGCATTGTGGTTTTGATTTGCATTGCCCTGATCATTAGAGATGTTGAGCATATTTTCATATGTTTGTTGGCCATTTGTCTATCTTCTTTTGAGAATTGTCTATCATGTCCTTAGCCCACTTTTTGATGGGATTGTTTTTTGCATACTAATTTGAGTTTGTTGTAGATTCTGGATATTAGTCCTTTGTCAGATGTACAGATTGTGAAGATTTTCTCTCACTCTGTGGGTTGTCCATTTACTCTGCTGTTTCTTTTGCTGTGAAAAAGCTCTTTAATTAGGTCCCAGCTATTTATCTTTGTTTTTATTACATTTGCTTTTGAGTTCTTCGTCATGAAATCCTTGACTAAGCCAATGTCTAGAAAGGTTTTTCCAATATTATCTTCTAGAAGTTTTATAGTTTCAAGTCTTAGGTTTAAGTCCTTAGTCCATCTTGAGTTTATTTTTTTTATAAGGTGAAAGATGAGGATTCAGTTTCATTCTCCTACATGTGGCTTGCCAATCATCCCAGCACCATTTGTTGAAAAGGGTGTCCTTTTCCCACTTTATGTTTTTGTTTGTTTTGTCGGATATCAGTTGTCTGTAAATACTTGGGTTTATTTCTGGGTTCTCTATTCTGTTTTATTGGTCTATATGCCTATGTTTATACCAGTACCATGCTGTTTTGGTGACTCTGGCCTTAGAGTATAGTTATAAATCAGATTTGTTGCCTCCAGATTTGTTCTTTTTGCTTAGTCTTGCTTTGGCTGTACAGGCTCTTTTTTGGTCTCATATGAATTTTAGAATTGTTTTTTCTAATTCTCTGAAGAATGATGGTGGTATTTTGATGGGGATTCCGTTGAATTTGGAGATTTCTTTTGGAAGTATGGTCATTTTCACAATATTGATTCTACCCATTCAGAGCATGGGTTGTGTTTCCATTTGTTTGTGTCGTCTATGATTCCTTTCAGCAGTGTTTTATAGTTTTCCTTGTAGAGGTCTTTCAACTCCTTGGTTAAGTATATTCCTAAGTATTTCAATTTTTTTGCAGCTATTGTAAAAGGAGTTGAGTTCTTAATTTGATTCTCCATTTGGATGCTGTTGGTGTATAGAAAAACTACTGATTTGTGTACATTAATCTTGTATCTGGAAACTTTGCTGAATTCATCAGTTCTGGAACTTTCTGGAGGAGTCCTCAGAGTTTCCAAGGTAAATGATAATATTGTCAGGAAACAGTGACAGTTTGACTTCCTCTTTACTGATTTGGATGTCCTTTATTTATTTCTCTTGTCTGACTGCTCTGGCTAGGAGTTTCAGTACTATGTTGAAGAGGAGTGGTGAGAGTCAGCATCCTTGTCTTGTTCCAGTTCTCAGAGGGAATACTTTCAATTTTTCCCCATTCAGCATTATGTTGGCTGTAGGTTTGCCATAGATGGCTTTTACTACATTAAGGTGTGTCCCTTGTATGCCAATTTTGCTGAGAGTTTTAATCATAAAAGATGCTAGATTTTGTTGAATGCCTTTTCTGCATCTATTGAGATGATCATTTTTTTAAAAAATTCAGTTTATGCATTGCATTACATTTATTGACTTGCAAATGTTAAACCATCGCTGCATCCCTGGTATGAAACACACTTGATCATGATGGATTACATTTTGATATGTTGTTGGTTTCAGTTAGCTAGTATTTTGTTAAGAATTTTAGCATCAGTGTTCATCAAGGATATCGGACTGTAGCTTTTTTTGGGGGGGGTGGATTGTGTCCTCTCCTGATTTGGGTATTAGGATGATGCTGGCTTCATAAAATGAATTAGGGAGAGTTCTTTCTTTCTCTATCTTGTGGAAGTGTCAAAAGGACACTTATTCTTTTGGTACCAGTTGGTACCAATTCTTCTTTGACTATCTGGCAGAATTCTGCTGTGAATCCATCTAGTCCTGGACTTCTTTTTGTTGGTTATTCTTAAATTATTACTTCAGTCTCACTGCTTATAATTGGTCTGTCAGGATATCTAATTCTTCCTGATTTAAGCTAGGTGGGTTGTATTTTTCCAGGAATTTATCCATCTCTTATAGGTTTTCTAGTTTATGTGCATAAAGGTGTTTATAGTAGCCTTGAATGAGTTTTTGTATTCCAGTGATGTCAGTTGTAATATCTCTTGTTTCATCTCTTAGTAAGGTTATTTGGATTTTGTCTCTTCTTTTCTTGGTTAGTTTTATTAATGGTCTATCAATTTTATTTATCTTTTCAAAGAACCAGCTTTTGTTTAATTTATCTTTTGTATTTATTTTTTGTTTCCAATTCATTTAGTTCTGTTCTGCTGCCTTCAGTAGACTCACCTAACATATAAGGACTCACATAAACTTAAAGGGGTGGAAAAAGGCATTTCATGCAAATGGACACCAAAAACAAGCAGGGGTAGCTATTCTTATATCAGATGAGACAAATTTTAAAGCAACAGTAGTTAAAAGAGACAAAGAGGGACATTATATACTGGTAAAAGGCCTTGTCCAACAGGAAAATATCACAATCCTTAACATATATGCATCTAACACTGGAGCTCCCAAATTTATCAAACAATTACTAATAGACCCCAGAAATGAAACAGACAGCAACACAATAATACTGGGGGACTTCAATACTCCACAGACAGCACTAGACAGGTCATCAAGACAGAAAGCCAACAAAGAAACAATGGATTTAAACTATGCCTTGGAACAAATTGACCTAACAGATACATACAGAATATTCCATTCAAACACTCATGGAACTTTCTCCAAGATATACCATATGACAGGCCATAAAACAAGCTTCAATAAATTTAAGAAAATTGAAATTATATCAAGCACTCTCTCAGACCACAGTGGAATAAAACTGGAAATCAACTCTATAAGGAGGCTCCAGACCCGTGCAAATACATAGGCATTAAGTAACCTGCTCCTGAATAAGCGTTGGGTCAAAAAAGAAATCAAGATAGAAATTAGAAAATTCTTTGAACTGAATGACATTAATGACACAACCTGTCAAAACCTCTGGGATCCAGCAAAAGCAGTGCTAAGAGTAAAGTTCATAGCCCTAAACACCTACATCAAAAAGACTGAAAGCACAGACATTCTAAGGTTACACCTCAAGGAACTAGAGAAACAAGAACAAACCAAACCAAAATCCAGCAGAAGAAAGGAAATTACTAGGAAGTTTTTATTCATGAATTAAACAAAAATAATTTATGAATTCTATTAATCCTCATAAATTTTAAACATTACATGACTATACTTCTGTAAGCTTGAGACACTAATCTACAACCTTGCCCAAATAGTGACCACAAGATTTAAATTAATTGAAAATTATCTTTACTACAATTATTTTTTTGAAATGGAGTTCTGTTCTTGTTGCCCAGGCTGGAGTGCAGTGGTGTGATCTTGGCTCACTGCAACCTCCACCTCCTGAGTTCAAGTGATTCTCCTGCCTCAGCCTCCCGAATAGCTGGGATTACAGGTGCGCACCACCATGCATGGCTAATTTTTGTATTTTTAGTCAAGACAGGGTTTCACTATGTTGGCCAGGCTGGTCTCGAACTCTTGACCTCAGGTGAACCTCCTGCCTTGGCTCCCCAAAGTGCTGGAATTACAGGCGTGAGCCTCCGCACCCAGCCTCTTTACTACAATTCTAAAAAATATTACAAATTTACAGTTATTTTAGAGTTTTACAAATAAGATACATTATATATAAATAAAGAGTATACCTTTCAACTTCTAATCCCACTCCTGATCTGAATTTCATAGTCCAACAAGTACAGACAGCCATAATTACACATTATTTAAGTGTATTGTATACTTATTAGTATATACTTGTATATTATATATATCATTATAATTGCTTCATATATTTACATAATGTTCTATATATCTTTTCAACTTTATTTTATTCAACTGTATACTTCTGTGTTCTATCTGTGTAGATCGAGATAAGTTCATTGTTTTAATCATTTTACAGTATTTTGATATGAATACACTACATGTTATTTATCCATCATTATATTAGTGAAACTTTAGGTTGCCTAAAATATTTTCTACATCAAAAGATGCCACAGTTAATGGTTTAAAATATCAAATTGTTCCAATCTTATGTATCTGAGTAATGGATAAGTACAGACTTCCCCAGTGGTTTGGAGCAGCTTACTCTTATTAGCATGAGCAAACTGAAAGACATATTTAGGAAATTAGAAAATTAATGAGAGGTAATTCCTTCTCAGGTCTTTAAATAATGTAGTAAATCAAACCAGGTGGTAAATGTCTTGAAAATCTCTTTTAAATATGCTAGTGCTTTCAAAGTGAGTAACAAATTAACTTCAAACCCCAAATAGCTGCAATGAAACATGAGGAAGAAACGCAGCTTTCTGGAGTACCACAGTGTGCCTGGACATAGATGTAATATATCTCACTTCAAAGTTAAGGAGTTTATATTTAGAAGTGTTGTCATTTCTAGTAAGATTTTAAAATTTCAGATGTTTGGCAATGTGCATAGCTGCACTGAATTTTTCTCATTGATAAATGACTGAGACAAAGGGACTGTACTGCAGAGTTTTTTTTTTTTTTTTTTTTTTTTTGAGACGGAGTCTCGCTCTGTTGCCCAGGCTGGAGTGCAGTGGCGCGATCTCGGCTCACTGCAAGCTCCGCCTCCCGGGTTCACGCCATTCTCCTGCCTCAGCCTCCCGAGTAGCTGGGACTACAGGCGCCCGCTACCACGCCCGGCTAATTTTTTTGTATTTTTAGTAGAGACGGGGTTTCACCGTGTTAGCCAGGATGGTCTCGATCTCCTGACCTCGTGATCCGCCCGCCTCGGCCTCCCAAAGTGCTGGGATTACAGGCGTGAGCCATCGCGCCCGGCCTGTACCGCAGAGTTTTAAAGACACTATTTATTTCTATTGTTTGGCAAGTGAGTCCTTTTGGTTGTCTGGAATGCTACCCAATCATGTCTCAGTAAAATCATGCAAATTTTCAGAAAAGAAACATATAGTCCCATTTTCAAGTAAGAATATGATAAAAATTTAAAACCATATGTTCTACAATTTAAACACAAAAAATAAGTCATATGCTTCTCTAGATGCTTAAAAGTCAAACTTACCATTCCATTGTGGTCTCCTTTGCCTTATATATTTTATGATGGGATAAATATGGAATAAAGCAATTCCTTTAAATAAAGATTAGAAACATGAGCTATCAAAGAATTTAATTTTTCAAACCTTTCAGTAAGCACATATTGAATGTTTATCCTCAGTAACTACCATTTAAAATCCATTCCCTAAGCTGGACTTAAGTAATAATTGTCATTTTGTTAATAATATCGACACTAATGCTATTACTGTCTGGTTTCTAGGCTCCTTCAGCTCTTCTCCTGTCCACTATCATGGATCTCTATACAAAATCTATATTTTAGTTCACCAACCAGGAGAATAATCAATTTAAATTGTATGTCCACATGCATATATCTATGTGTATATGTTTCTGTGCATACTTATGTATGTCTATACATTTCACATATATGTGTGTTTCTAGGAATATTCCTGAATCCTTTCTAGCTTTTAGTATGAAATTATAACAAAATTAAAATACTGAATATAGGATGAGAAAAAATACCTGCAACTTTGAAAATAAAGTTAGCATTCAGAAGTTTTTTGCACTCCTACAAACCAATAAGGTGAAGAAAGATAATGTGGTAAAATAGGCAAAACCTATAAATAAGTAATTTACAGAAGAGTAAATGTGAATGGAAAGGAAAACATAGGAAAAGATGTATAATATCACTACTTTGAGTAAAAATGTTAACAGGTGTTATGAACTCTAACACAGTCTGGGATATATTCCTGAATTTACCTTCCCCAAACACTGCTCTCCCAAATGTAAAGATCTAAAATAAGTGTGCAATGTTAACTGTTCAGTTGGCACCTGCTTATCAGAATGGTTTACTGTGAAATTCCTCTAAACAACTTGCCTCTGTGCTGGCAATGATGAAAGTTGACATCCTGGAACGGCTAAGTGCCAAGCAATGTATATGATATATACTAGGAATAGTAGGGGAATTTTCCACTTCAACTTCATTTTATACACCTGAGGCACTGGAGATTCGGTGGAAATGCACCTGGGATGTTGCCAGCCCTCTTGATACAAATATTGTTTGGCTAGGTGCTGTGTTGCCATTTTGTGCTGTTAAACCTAATAAAACTGATGTTGAGATCATATTGACAGTATTTACATACTTATAAACCTAAAATAAAGTATATTGATTCAATGGGCTCACATGTAGCAATCAGAGAAGAACATATTAAAACAACAATGAAGTACACTTTTAAAGAAAAGATAAATCAGTTACTTTCAGGTATTCTTATGAATCTAAGACTGAAAAAACTCATATATTGATGGCACAACCACTTTAAAGAGAAATGCCTAAAGAAGTTAAAAGAAAACCCACACAATTTCACTTCCAGGCATATATCTAAGTGTAGTAGTTTCCAAAGCTTACTGGTTTTTTGGACACCTAGGGAGTTATATAGAAATAAGTGTACATATACATATATACAGATCTGCTGCTTAGAGATGAATTTGGGTTCCAACTCTGGCAATCACATATTCTTTAAATTTCTTAGATGATTGTAATATATAGCAACAGTTGAAAAACTACTTCAATATAAATAATTTCCTATGTGCACAAGGAGAAAATTATGTCATTCACTGAGTAATGTTTGTAACGAACGGCCCCCCAAATGGAAAATATACCAAAGTCCATCTATAATTCAATATATAAATTCATCATGATATTCAAACCAAAAAAACACCTAATAGCAGGCAAAATTAATGAACTAATATATTGGTATCAACATGGATGAATCTCAAATTAACTTTGAATATTAAAGAAAAATAACTATAAATTCATTTGTATAAAAATTTGAGTAAAAAACAATATGCTAACTTTTGTGGCTACCTATAGAAAGTAAAAGAATAATATCATAAAATAATGCATATACTTCAAATTTCTGCTGGTAGTTGATTCAGAAGTAGTAGGAAAGGGGAAGTTCAAACAGGCAAATATAGTATAATTCAACTTTATCTGCTTTGTTTTACATTTGGAAAACAGATACAAGATAAATATGAAAAATATTTTATATGTGTATTATTCATAATAAACAGGTAGTTGTAATACAATTTTTTTATTTTTTTATGATTTAAAAATATTACTTGTGAAATATTTCTTACAGAAGAATTTTAGATAATATACATAATACTTTCCCCTCTAGGAGGGGCGCTTAATCCTTCCTTTTATCTTTTGAAGGTAGTCCAGGTTTTATTTCAAGGAATAAGCAGTACTAGGAATTGTAATTATTTTTTAGCAGAGAAACATGGCAAACACTGTATTATGCAAATGAACATTAACATTACCTGTCACACTGAGAGGTGACAGCATGCTGGCGGCCCTCGCAGCCTTCGCTCGCTCTCCGTGCCTCCTCGGCCTCGGCGCCCATTCTGGCCGCGCTTGGTGGGCCCTTCAGCCCGCCGCTGCACCGTGGGGGCCCTTCTCTGGGCTGGCCGAAGCCGGAGCCGGCTCCCTCGGCTTGCTGGGGGTATGACGGGAGAGGCGCGGGCGGGAACCGGGACTGCGCGCGGCGCTTGCCGGCCAGCGCGAGTTCCGGGTGGCCGTGGGCTCGGCGGCCCCGCACTCAGAGCGGCCGGCCGACCCGGCCAGCCCGCCGGCCCCGGGCAGTGAGGGGCTTAGCACCTGGGCCAGCAGCTGCTGTGCTCGATTTCTCGCTGGGCCTTAGCTGCCTCCCCGCGGGGCAGGGCTCGGGACCAGCAGCCCGCCATGCCTGAGCTTCCCCCGGCCGCCGTCGGCTCCTGCGCGGCCCCAGCGTCCCCGACGAGCACCGCCCCCTGCTCCACAGCACCTGGTCCCATCAACCGCCCAAGGGCTGAGGAGTGCGGGCACACCTGCGGGACTGGTAGGCAGCTCCGCCTACAGCCCCGGTGCAGGATCCACTGGGTGAGGCCAGCTGGGCTCCTGAGTCCAGTGGGGACTTGGAGAACCTTTGTGTCTAGCTAAGAGATTGTGAGTGTACCAATCAGCACTCTGTGTCTAGCTCAAGGTTTGTAAATGCACCAATCATTACTCTGTGTCTCGCTCAGGGTTTGTAAATACACCAGTGGACACTCTGTATCTAGCTAATCTAGTGGGGAGGTAGAGAACTTTTGTGTCTAGCTCAGGGATTGTAAATGCACCAATCAGCACCCTGTCAAAACTGAACAATCAGCTCTCTGTAAAACAGACCAATCGGCTCTCTGTAAAATGGACCAATCAGCAGGATGTGGGTGGGGCCAGATAAGAGAATAAAAGCAGGCTGCCTGAACCAGCCTGGCAACCCTCTAGGTACTGTTCCACAGTGTGGCAGCTTTGTTCTTTCGCTCTTTGCAATAAATCTTGTTGCTGCTCACTCTTTCGGTTCACACTGCCTTTATGAGCTGTAACACTCGCCACGAAGGCCTGCAGCTTCACTCCTGAAGTCAGCGAGACCATGAACCCACCGGGAGGAACGAACAGCTCCAGATGCGCCACCTTAAGAGCTGCAACACTCACGGTGAAGGTCCGCAGCTTCACTCCTCATCCAGCGAGACCACGAACCCACCAGAAGGAAGAAACTCCGAACACATCCAGATGTCAGAAAGAACAAACTCCCGACACGCTGTCTTTAAGAACTGTAACTCCTTCTCACACGAGGGTCGGTGGCTTCATTTTTGAAGTCAATGAGACCAAGAACCCACCCATTCTGGACACAACATTATGTTGGTATCATATAATCTATGACATAAAGTGAGAAGAAGGGCACTTCAACTATTGGATATTCTCTCCCCAAATCCACGACTGCAGTCTAATTATGACAAAAACATCACAGAAGTCCAGATTAGAGAACATTCTATAGAGTACCTAACCATGACTCGTCAAGACTTCCATAACTATAAAAACTACAGTCCCCCG
Source organism: Pan paniscus (assembly GCF_029289425.2). Classification (NCBI taxonomy): domain Eukaryota; kingdom Metazoa; phylum Chordata; class Mammalia; order Primates; family Hominidae; genus Pan; species Pan paniscus. Next base: position 43,246,257 of record NC_073264.2, on the reverse strand, counting down.
CCCGCACCACAACAAAGCGGTGTATTAGAGGCTTTTAGTGTGACTCAGCCACTTGGAAATAGTAAGAGTGTGCATAAATACAAACTATGTGAGCTTTAATCCAAAAAGGAAAATGGGAATCCACCAAAACCGAAATACATCCGAGACCCAAGGGAGGAGAATGCAGGCAAACAGTCCGCATGAAAGCATCCAGCCCCAGTATGTGAGAGAGGCACACAGACTCCATCTGTAACTCACTTTTCTATCAGGTAGTTGAGCAACCCTGGCTGAGGGAGAGTAGTTTGTTTCTCCTAAGCTCTGAAACCAAGTTGGGAAGAGGCTTGGAGACACAAAGAGAAAAAGACACTGGGAAAAGCTGCAGGCATTGTTCCAGACCCAAAACTAAGAGTAGGACACCATTTTTAATCCAAACGCATACAAAGTCAGTCATTCTTTGGTGACTCAGTAGCGTGGCCACGCAGACATTTTAGTCTTAGGCCAGATATTGGAGCACCTGTATGGATTTGGTTAGGTGCCTCCATAGCCAGAACTGTAAAAAATTCCTCAACAGCAGGAGCTAGAATTGTCCTTTCCCCTGTTGCAGGCCTGGGGCAGAGGAGAACTGCTACCACTGTGATTTCTCTTGGGCAATGAGACTTGCAGCAAGGCCCGCTTAGCAACTCAGAACCAGCCTGTGTGTGTCAATGCTGGGTGTCCCAGCCTGCTCCCTTGAGATCATGGTGCAAGAGGGCCCTCTCTGCTCCATGCCCAGGTAGCAATCTGGGCAGTCAGAGCACCTGCTGGCCTATATAACAGTCTGAGTTGCCCCACCCTTCCTGTGCAGAGACCTTGGTGCAGGCAGGCCCTCTCTGCTTCAAGTCCAGGCAGATCTCCAGGCATTTGGAGGGCCCACTTGCTTGGATTAGCAGCCTGAGTCACCCCCACACTTCCTGTGCAGAGATGTGGATGCAGGGAGCACCTCTCTGATTTACATACAGACACATCTTCAGGCATTGGGAGAACCTATTATCTTGGACTGGCAGCCTGAGCTGCCCCGCTATTTCTGCACGGAGATCATGGAGCAGTGGGTTTATCTCCAGGCATTTGGAGCATCTGCTCACTTGGACCTGCAGCCTGAGATGATCCACCCTTGCTGTGCAGAGATCTGGTTGCAGGAAGGCCCCCTCTGCTTCATGCCTAGGCTGACGCCTAGGCTGACTTCTAGGCATTCAGAACAACTTCTTGCCTGACTCAAAAGCCTGAGTCTTCTACCATTCCTGTGCAGAAACTTGCAGCTGGACCCTCTCTGCTTCACATTCAGGCATAACTGCAGATATCTGGAGAACACACCCTCTTGGATTAGCAGCCGGAGTCACGCCTCCCTTTCTGTGCAGAGAACTGGGTGCAGAGAAGTCTTGCCTGTCTTATGCTCAAACATATCTCCATCTCCAAACATTCAGAGCAGATGCATGCCCATATTGGCAGCCTGAGCTGCCCAACCTTTCTGTACAGAGATTGTGGTGCAGCAGGCCCTTTCATGCTCCACAAACAGGCAGGTATCCAGGCATTTGAAGAAGCTTCTCACCTAGATTAGAAAACTGAGTCTCCTACCCTTCCTGTGCAAAGATCCAGGAGGAGTGAAGCCCTCCCTGTTCCATGGCCAGGCATTTCTCCAGGTATTCAGAGCACCTGCTCACTTGAATCAGCAGACTGAACTGACCCACCCTACCTATGCAGAGACCATGGTGAACTGGTGTTCTCGCAAACCCACTCCCAGGCAGATTAGCAGGCATCTAGAGCACTCACGCTCTTATATTAGGGGTGTAGGCAGCTCCACATCCTTGTGCAGAGAATTTGAGGCCAAGGAGGTTTCCAAGCTCCATGCCTAGGCACATGTCTGGGTGCTTGGTGGCCACACACTGAATTCTCCCTTACAGCTGGTACTTGTGCCTGCCATTGATGTTCTGTAGGCAATTCTGCTTGTTCTAGTACCTCCCATCTTGCCTCCTATCCCCTAGAGACTGAGAAGGGAGCTCAAACTACTGTGCACTCTGTAAATCAGCATATTGCCTGTAACAAAGATTAAGTATATACGCAGCCACAGTGGCTGCAGCCAATACATATCTGTGAGCACCATCTACTGGCTTGTAGGTCAAACTGCACAGTCCAGTGAAAAACCTGCCAACAGAAGTGCATGGAGTTAAAGAAGCAAAGCCAAAGGACACTACCCAGCATTCTCTAGTCACATTCCCTAGAAAGGAAGAGAAAGGGGAAATAAAGGAAAAAATAAAAGCAATATTATAGTGAAAAAAAAAGAAAAAACTATCCACATGAAAGTAATTCCAAAAATTAGAGGTGTCAGCATCTCCAGATGAGAAGGAACCAGAACAAGAATTCTGGCACCATTAAAAATCTGAATGTAGTGACACCACCAAAGGATCACACTAGCTCTCTAGCAATTTTCCCTAACCAAAATAGAAACTCAAAAATGACAGATAAAGAATTCAAAGCAAGGAAGTTGAACAAGATCCAAGACAAAGGTCACAACTGACACAAAGACATTTATGAAGCAACTAAGGAATTGAAGGAAGAGATAAACATCTTAAAAATAAATAGGTAAAATCTTCTGGAATTAAAAACCTCACTTAAAGACTTTCAAAATACAGTTGAAAGCTTTATAAGTAGACTGGACCAAGCAGAAGAAAAAAAAAATTGAGGTTGAAGACAAGTTGTCCAAACTTAGTCAGACAAAAATAAATAAAAAAGTATAGCAAAAAATGTACAAAGTCTTCAAGAAATATGAGGCTATGAAAAGTGCCAAAACCTACAAATTATAGGCATCCTGAGAGAGGATAAGAAAAGGTAAGCAACCTGGAAAACATAATTGAGGTAATAATTCAAGAAAATGTTGCTAATCTCGTTAGAGAGGTAGACATCCAAACACAGTCCAGTGAACAACTGTGAGATACTTAAAAAAAATGAATATCACTGAGGCATATAGTTCTCAGACTGTTCAAGGGCAACACTAAAGGAAAGATCTTAAAGACAGCTAGAGAAAACAGTAAGATCACATATAAGAAAACTCTGCCAGGCTAACATCATACTTTTTAGTGGAAACCTAAGAAGCCAGGAGAGATTGGGAGCAGATTTTCAGCATTCTCAAAGCAATAAATTCCAACCACGAATTTCATATTCTGCCAAACTAAGATTCGTAAGTGAACAACAAATACAATCTTTTCCAGACAAGAAAGCACTAAGAAAATTTATTACCAGTAGACCAGCCTTACAAGAGATATTTAAGTGAGTCTAAAACATGGAAACAAAAGAACAATACCTGCAACCACAGAAACATATGTAAGTACATAGCCTGTAGACCCTTTAAAGCAACCAGACAATAGAAACTACAAAGCAACCAGCTCAAAGCTGCAAAATAGGATCAAAACCTCACATATTAATATTAATCTTGAATGTAAATGGTCTAAACACCCGGTTTAAAAAGGCAGAGTGACAAGCTGTATAAAATGCAACATCATTTGTCTGCTGTCTTAAATAGACCCATCTCACATTTAGTAACATCCATAGGCTCAAATTAAATCATTGGAGAAAGATCTATCTCACACACACACACTCAAAAAAAAAAAAAAAAAAGAAAGAAAGAAAAGAAAAGAAAGCCGGGGTCACTATTTATATATCAGATAAAACAGATGTTAAACCAACAGTAAAAAAGGACACAAAATGGCAATACATAATGATAACGGGTTTAATTCAACAGGAAAACCTAACTATCCTAAATCCTAAATATACAGGCAGCCAACATTTGAGCACTCAGATTCATAAAACAAGTATTTCTAGATATATGAAAAGAAACAGACAGCCACACTATAATAGTGAGATACGTCACCACCCCATGTACAGCTTCATATAGACTTTTGAAGCAGAATTTTTTTTAAAAAAAAAGGAAATTCTGGACTTAAACACTTGACCAATTTTTCCTAATGGCATCTTACAGAATACTCCATCTACCAACCTCAGAATATGCAGTCTTCTCATTTGCACACAGAAAATACTGTAAGATCAACCATATACTCAGCCATATAGCAAGTATCAGTAAATTTAAAACAATGAAATCATACCAACTACTCTCTCAGATCACAGTGGAATACAAATGGAAATCAAAGCCAAGAAGATCTCTCAAAACAATGCAATCACATAAAAACTAAACAACTTGCTCCTGAATAACTTCTGGGTAAACAACAAAATTAAGAAAGAAATAGAAAATTATTTGAAATGAATGAAAACAGAGACAAAATATGCCAAGATCGCCGAGATGCAGCAAAATCAATAGCAGGAGGAAATTTTATACTGTTAAACACCTACCTTAACAAGTTTTTTTAAATCTCAAATTATTGATCTAATATTACATCCAGAGTAATTAGAAAAATAAGAACAAACTAACCTCAAAGCTAGCAGAAGAAAAGATATGACTAAAATCAGAGCTGAACTGAACAAAATTGCAACCCCAAAATGAAAACAAATCATCAACAGAAACAGAAGTTGGTTATTTGATAGACCAGCAAGATTGATAGACCACTAGCTAGATTAACAAAGAAAAAAGAAGAGAAGATGTAAAGAATAATCAGAAACCACAAAAGTAACATTGCAACAAATCCCACAGAAATACAAAAGATCCTCAGAGACGATTATGAACATCTCTATGCAAACAAACTAGAAAATCTAGAGGAAATGGATAAATTCTTGGAAACACACCACCTTCCAAGATTGAATCAGGTAGAAATGGAAAGCCTGACCAGGTCATTATCGAATTCTGAAATTGAATCATGATTTTGAAAAACCCTACAAACCAAAAAACAAAAACAAAACCACACTAACAAACAGACTAGGTGGATTCACGGCCAAATTCTATCAGACAAACAAAGAAGAGCTGGTACCAATTTTACTGAAACTTTTCCAAAAGAAATTGATGAGAAAGGACTCCTTCCTAACTCATTCTATAATGATAGCATCACTCTGCCACCAAAACCTGCTAAAGAGACAACAACACAAAAGAAAACCACAGCACAATATGTCTGATGAACATAGATTAAAAAATCCTCAACAATATACTAGCAAACCAAGACCAGAAGCACATCAAAAAGTTAATTCACCAAGATCAACTAGAATTCATTTCTGGGATGACAGGTTGGTTCAACATATGCAAATCAGTAAATGTGATTTACCAAATAAACCAAATCTAAACTACAAACCATATGATCATCTCAATAGATGCAGAAAAAGCAATCAACAAAACCCAACATTCTTTCATGATAATAGAATCCTCAACAAACTAGGTATCAAGAGAACACACCTCAAAATGAAAAGAGCCATCTATGCAAACCCACAGTTCACATCATACTGAATAGGCAAAAGCTAGAAGCATTCCCCTTAAGAACAGGAATAATGCAAGGATGCCCACTATCAACTATCCTGCTCAACATTGTACTCAGAGTCCTAGCCAGAGCAATCAGACAAGAGAAAGAAATAAAAGGCATCCAAGTAGCAAAAGAAGAGGTGAAATTATCTCTCTTCACTGATGATATGATTCTATGCCTAGTAAACCCTAAAAACTCTACTAAATGGCTTTGTGATCTAATAAATTTTAGTAAAGTTTCAGGATACAAAATAAACGGAGAAGAATCAGTATCATTTATATATAAAAATAATGTTCAAGCTGGGAGTCAAATAAAAAATGCAACTTAATTTACAGTAGTCACAAAAATAATGAAATACCTAGGAATACATTTAATCAAGAAGGTGAAAATCTCTGCAAGAACAACTACAAAACACTGCTGAAAGAGTGTTCCATAGATGACACAAACAAATGGAAAACATTTTATACTCATGGATTGGAAGAAAAAGTATCATTAAAATGGCTATACTGTCCAAAGCAATCTACAAATTCAATGCTAGTCCTATCAAACTACCAATGTCATTTGGTACAGAATTAGAAAAAAAATTTCTTCTAAAATTCATATAGAGCCAAAAATATAAATAGCCAAAGCAATCCTAAGAAAAAAGAACAAACCCAGAGGTATAATATTACCCAATATCAAACTATACTACAAGGCTACAGTAACCAGACAGCATGGTAGTGGTACTAAACAGAAAAATAGAACACTAGAATAGAGAATCCAAAAATAAAGCCATGCACCTACAGACATCTAGTCTTCCACAAATTTGATAAAAATAAGCAATGGGAAAAGAACTCCCTGTTCAATAAATGGTGTGACAGATGCTGAAGAATGGAAATGGACTCCTACCCTGTCACCATATGCAAAAATTAACTTCAGTATAGATGTACAAGCCTTGTCTACTTGTGCTCCACTTCTAGCAGCTCTCTTGAGAGGGGCCAGGTAGTTTCTACAGTTTACACATATATTACCCCTGTGCTAGGCCCCTTGATCTGGAGCATGAGGAATAGAGAGCTTAAGGGTACTTTGAAAAGAGCAATGATGAGGTTCCTGATGCTCTGTGAACATGCCACTCTTCAACACTGCTGGGTATAGACACATGGGCATGCTGTCTGAAAGATGAAGAAGAGAGAGATAGTTAATGTTTTTTATAATGTTACATCTTCTTAGTTGTTATTACTTTTTCATTGTTTTCTTATTTATTTTTCTTTGCAACTTTTATTTTAGGCTCAAGGATACATGTGCAGATTTGTTACATAGAATTTATAAATACAAAAAGTGGGACTCATAGATGATCTCTGATACTTGTTTAAACATGCAATTTGTTCTCTTGTCTGCATCAAAACTAATTCTGAAGAATATGTTAATTTTTAAGTGGAAGAATACATAGTTTGAATTTTTCACTTTATAACCATGCATAAATAGGCAAGGATCTGCCTCTGTTCTTTCTTTTATAGAGAAAAAACAGAAATGTCAAAATTAATTAAATTAAACTTAAATGATACAAGCAATTGTTTAACCAGTCATCTGGATAATTCAAAGCAGATAATATAGCATTGACTTAAAGAGAATGGATAGTAACTGGATACTTTTATACTCAAACATCAATGAAATCCACTGGTAATTACCCAAATTCTAGTGTCATTTTGTCTGTAAAAGTACAGTTTAAATACCTGCCTGGCATAGCACTAGATGAAGTTGACCTAATCATTTTGTTTATTTAACCATTTATTTTTACAGAGGGCAAAATAAGTTTGCATTACATTTCATCTCCCTTTTATTAAACTATTGAACTGATTTTAATTTACCACAGATTTCGGGGGAAAATATGAACCTTTGGAAATCAGAGCCTTTAGTTACTCAATTTTAATAGGTATACCACTAAGTTATTACTTTATAACGGCCCTTTATAGTAAATGAAAAATACATAATTGTGAGGACATGAACAAGTAATACCAGAAAAAAAAGAAGAAAAAATAATTTTTTTAAAAAATCAATGGAACCTTACACAGTACCATGAAGATAATATGCCACCATAATAACATGTCATGAATAGCAGGGTAATTAATTCAATTTTCTACACCTGAGGTCCATACAAAACACAAAAAAGGAAAAATGCTCAGCCAAATGAGATATAACAGAAAACTAACTTTGGCCTTTCCAGTGCAGTGAATTTGTATAATTTCTTGTTGCTTTGGCATTCATTTTGAATACAAATTTACCTTTCTTATACCAGAAGCTGGTCTCAGTCACCTTTGACACAGTTTCCATTTCTACACCATATCCAAATGGCAAGAGATAAGAACTTAGTGGCATCTCTTTCATCTGGCAGGCTGGGCTTCCAGCTTTCCAGCGTCTTCCTTTAAAGAAACTAGAGAGACATTTGCCTGCAAACTTAATGTGACCTATTCACTACTCCCTTAACTGTGAGTTGCTGCATGTTTTTCTCTCTCTCTACTCGACCCCTTCATTCCTTTATCCAGTGATTCAGGGATGGAGGACTGCCCTTCCAACTCATTAGGCCTGGGATTTGTAAATAAAAATCTTTTAACTTTTTTCCTATAGTGATGGTGTCTTAAATTTGTACCTTCCATATGAAGAACAAGGAGCTACCCCAAACTAGTTTCCTGGGTCACCAGTGGGGAACACAAGGTTGGGCTTCTGTGCCAGAGTAATGATCAGGTAAGCAAAAACTGGACACAGGTCAAACAAAAGCCATAGGGGCACCTGCCAGTACAAACAAGTTTTCTGTGTGCAGAACCCCCCGGTGGTGGGTTGGACAATGAGACATTAGGCCATCTTCCATGTAAAGGAAGTATCCTGTGAAAGGTACACTGTGAATGTTCACGTCCAGCTCCCCTTTATTTCTCATTTGGGGAGGGTGACTAGCCATTCTGGTACTAAAACCCCAGTGTAGCTGGGGGCTTTCAAAACATCCAGTTTCAAAATTATGTGATGTAAGTCAAAATATGGCTAGCTAGGGAGCCCAAAGCCCAATGGTATTGCTCTCAGTAAATCACCTGTCTACTGTACTATCAATTTCAGATTTCAGAAGATTCCAAGTAAAAGAGAGAACATTTGATGGAAATGAAATGCATAAGAACAAACAGATAAAATGTGGAAAAAATTAAAAAGTTCTATATTTTAACCATTATAAGTGGGTTTATTAAAACATTTTTGTGTATCTAGGTTTTCTTTCCAAATATGCATTAGTCTGTTTGATATCTACCCTGTGTAGCTTAGTATAACAAAATGCAAAAATTAGATTTAATTTAAAATCAATATCCTTTTTCACTTGATGAAATTGATCAATAAAATGTTAAAAAATATTGATAACTACCAGGTCAATGACATAATTATAAATTTTCTTTCTGACTTTATTCTCATGGAATAACCCATTTGTTCACCCTATTTTGCCAAACCAATTTATTTATTTTTCTCAAACATTTCATATCTTTTCATTGACTCTTCCCTCTAGCAGAAGATTGTCTTGATTCTTTCATCCACTTCCAGATTTCCTCAAATATCTCTCCTCAGTGAGACTTACTCTTATATCTGTATTTATTGGTTCAACCTCCTCTGATGCCAAATTTTTTATTTTCCCACCGTGTTTATTTTTGCTCATTTCCACGGTACTCTTCATAATTTAACTTACCATGAGGTTTATTTATTTATTGTGTAAATGTTAATTATCTATCTCCTCCTGCTAGAACATAAGCTTACCAAAGGCAATCATTTGTTTTATTTACTGCTATGACCTGAGAACTTGCTGGCATCAGCGAACACCAGATACATATTCGTGAAATTAATAAATATTTTTAACACAATTTTAACAAAAGCTATAGGTACTTGAAATAAATTCTAAAATTTTAATGGGCTTTTATTCATGTAAATTTGTTGTAAAATTAGTCCCTGGCAGATATGTATTTTGTTTTTTGAAAGCATTAAAGTGTAGATAATTGCTTAAAGGCATTAGTAAAGAAACTTCAAGGATATAGGCTATGTATTTAAAGTGAATTTTTTTTCCATTTTCAATAAAACATATGCTGCAACTAACATACAAAGTCATATGTTTATCTTGTTTGAATATTCAGTTCTAAATAAGAAATATCTAGTTTCCTATATTTTATCCCTAAGATAAAAAAGTTATTGAAGAATGGCATAATAATCAATTTACTAGTATAATTTCTTAATCATATTGTGTGAAATGATTTTTTTAAGCATTAGTGGAGGAGAATACTTCCCGCCGAAGTCTACAACCTGAGCTCACAGAAAAAATAATTGGTATTTTAACAAGGTATTCAAACACCTAACGAAGAAATAAAGCTATCTGATCATCATTGTATTAGGGTAAATTTATCACAACTCTCAGAGTAACCAGCTCTGAAGACATGGAATTAAATACTGGGTGAGAACAACAAATTCTCCTGAAGGGAGAGGGTTATGGACTGAACTATGCAACCTAAAATTCATAAGTTGAAGGCTTAGCACTCAACGTGACTCAGTATGGAGGTAAGGCTTTCAAGGAGGTAATAAAGTTAATTTAGGTCATAAGAGTGAGCCCCTCATGGAATAAGACTGATGTCCTTATAAGAAAAAGAAGAGACACCAGAGACCTTTCTTTCTCTCTCTGTACAGGCACAGAGGAAAGGTCATATAAGGACAGAGCAAGAAATTGACCATCTGCAAACCCAGAAGAGAGTCCTCAAGCAAAACCAGTCCTGCTTTTATCTTGACCTTGGACTTCAAATCTTGAGAACTGTGAAAAAATTAATTTCTGCCACTTAAGCCACCCAGACCATGGTGTCTTGTTATGGCAGCCCTTGTAGACGAATACAAGGAGTAAGAAAGGGTTAGGTTATCTGACATCATTCTATATAAGCCAGGTGTAGTGTTTACACATTTATTATGAAGGCTACACTCTTGTCAAAGATTTAGAAATTGCAACAGAAGGAATTTCAGAAAAATCTCTGTAGTCCTGTCTTAAGAAACTTTGACCATAATTATAAAATCTGCTTGCCTTCTAGTGTTAGACACTTCTGAGCTACTGAGTAGTCAAGAAAAATGAGTAGCAGATTAAGAGATTTTACTATAAATCTCTTGTAACAATCTTTATAACTGGATACTTTAATTTTAAATGTTTAATCTAGAGTACTCATTGTACTAAGTCTGGCTCTCTGATCATTGCCACTTGTGGAGATAATGAAATGTACACAGGCTTACAATTTATCAAAGGTAATTTTTCCTTCAGGTAATTTAATTTATGAATTAGACTCTTACTAGATTATTTTACCCAATTGTCACACTAGCATCATTCTGTAAAAAATTATCTTCTGCAAGTACAGATATAGTAGGAAAAAAGGCATTAAGTTTTTCTTTCTTTCGAACACACACAAATACACACAACAAAATTATATACTACTGGAAGCAATGACTTGTACAGTTGAAGAAATAATGAAAGACTGACATTCTAAAGAATATGAAAAATTAGCACCAAGAAAACTTGATTCTGCTAATCCAACAGATATTTCAACAACACTTAGAATGCTTTCATCTGAACATCTTACTTTTACTAATTATAGGAAAAATGTTTATGTAAGTATTACATAAAAAAATTTTCAGTCAGTAGATTGTTTATAGTAATTTGTAATGGTTTTATTTAGGTAATATTTGAAATAGTTTTCTTTTTAATTTTTTTAATTGGCAAGTAAAAATGATATATTTATGGTGTACAACAGAATGATTGAATATATGTATACATTGCAGTATGATTAAATCAAACTAATTAACATATCTATCACCTCAACTATTTATCATTATTTTTTCTGGCAAAAACATTTAAAATCTACTCAGAAATTTTCACTGTAAGGTATATTGTTATTAACTATAGTCACCATGATATATAATAGATCTTTTACTCTATATTCTAGTAGAACCTATTCCTTCTAATTGATATTTTGTATTTTTTGACGAAATTCTCCACAATTCCCCAACTCCAGCCTCTGTTAACCAGCATTTTATTATAATTTGTATAATATTTTCTGTTACTATGAGTTCAACTTTTTTACACTCCATGTATAAGTAAGATCACATGGTATTTGTCTTTCTGTGCCTGGGTTATTTCACTTAATTTCCTCCAGGTTCATTCATGGTGTCACAAATGGCAAGATTTACTTCATTTGTAAGGTAAACTATTATTGCATTGTGTATATATAACACATTTTCTTTATTCATTTATCTGTTGATGGACACTTAGGTTATTTCTGTGTCTTGGCTGTGACAAATAATGCTGCAATGAACATAGGAGTGCATGTATCTCTTTCACATGCTAACTTCATTTCCTTTGGATATATACCCAGTAGTGGAATTTCTGGGTCATATGGTAGACCTATTTTTAACTCTTTGAGAAAATTCTATACTAGTTTCCATAATGGCTGTACCAACTTACTTTCTCACCAAGAGTGTAGAAGAGTTCCCATTTATCTACATCCTAGCCAACACTTGTTATCTTTCATCCTTTTAAATAACAGCCATTATAACAGGTATAAGGTGATTTCTTTAATCTGATATTGAGCTTTTTTTCTTTCTTTTCTTTATTTTACCTGTTGGGTATTTGTATATATATTTTTAAGAAATTTTGCTCATGCTTTAATGATATTATTTGTTTTCTTACCATTGAATTGTTTGAGTTACTTATATATTTTCGATAGTATACTTTTATCAGATGTGTAGTTTGCAAATATTTTCCCTGATTCCAGAGAATGTTTTCTTACTTGGTTTATTATTTTCTCACTGTACAATAACGTTTTAGTTTGATGCAATCTCATTTTTGCTTTTGTTTTCTGTGCTTTTGGAGTAATTTCCAAAAACTCATTTCCAAGACCAATGTCTTGGGGCCTTTCTTCTATGTTGTCTTCTAGTAGTTTTACAGTTTTAGGTCTTACATAAGTATTGGATTCATAATGAGTTGACTTTTGTAAACAGTGTGAGATAAGGGTTTAATTTCATTCTTCTGTATATGGATATCCAGTTTTCTAAATACCATTTATTGAAAAGACTATTCTTTCCCCATTGTGTATTCTTGGCATCTTAGTTGAAAATCAATTGACTGTAACTGCATAGATTTATTTCTGTGCTTTCTAGTCTATCGCATTTCTCTCTCTGTCTGTGTGTGTGTGTGTGTGTGTGTGTGTGTGTATACATATATATATATGCGTATGGTTTTACCTCAGTACCATGCTGTTCTGACAACTATAGCTTTGTAACAGATTTTATAGTACATATTGATGTATCCGGCTTCATTCTTTCTACACGAGAGTGCTATGGCTGTTCTGGGCCTCCAGTTCTTTTGAGTTTTCATACACATTTTAGAATTTTCTTTATTTCTGTGAAAAATGTCATTAATATTTTGATAGGGATTGCATTAAATCTGTATATCACTTTAGGTAGTATGGATATTTTAATAATATTCTCATCCATAAACATATACTGTCTTTCAATATATTTGTGTATATTTCAATTTTTCATCAATGATTTATAGTTTCAGTGTACAGATAGTTTACTTCCTTGTTCAAATTTAATCCTAGGGATTTTATTTTTATTTTTGTAGCTGTTTAAATGAGATAGTGTTCTCCATATGTTTTTTGGATAGTTTGTTGTTAGTATATATAAGTGCTACTAATTTTTGTTATGCTGATATTGTATCTTGCAATTTTATTGAATTTGTTTACATAACAGTTGTTTGGTGGAGTCTTCTGGATTTTCTGTATATAAGATCATGTCATCTACAGACCACAACAATTTACTTCTTCCTTCCTAATTTGAATGCCTTTTATTTATTGTTCTTCCTTAACTATTCTGGCTAGGACTTCCAGAACTATGCTAAATAGAAGTCCCTAGCATGAACATCCTTGTCTTTTTCCTGAGGAAAATATTTTAACTTTTCACCATTGATTATAACTTTAAAAATATTTTTCTAAGTAAGGAAATATTATATTTCTGCCATTACCTGCATGTGCATTGACAAAAATTTTGGGGGCAAAAAATAAAAATACATCATTTAATAAGTGTTGGTAAACCAAGACCATGTATCATCATAGTTGAAGCAATAAAAACCTTGAACAGTTAGGGCCTATTACTGTCATACATACAGTAAAAGATGCAATATTTAATTTTCATTAGTCATTTATAGTAGCTATTATAGCTATTTACTGGCATACAGATTAGTCCGGACATCCAGTGTTTCCAGCCTAGTGTAACCTAGCCTTTAGTTCTTGCTACTCTTATGTGTGTGGCGGGGGGGTCACCCTTCGCCATTGTCTATCTTGATCACCTATTTCTGCCCCTCTATGTAATTAAAGTGTCAACAGAATTGAGAGTAAGAACATCTTTCCTTACATGTTTCTGTGCTTCATTTTAAAATTAGTATAGAGTCATGTGTTATTGATAATATTGGGGAATTAACATTGAAATATTTTCATGCACATGTGAAAGGGACAAGGGAAGGGGCAAGATGTTGGGAGCTGATGAGTGGGTGAAGGACAGTTGTGTTTATGAGTCTTTTTTTTTTTTTTTTTGAGACAGAGTCTCACTCTGTCGCCCAGGCTGGAGTGCAGTGGCGCGATCTCGGCTCACTCCAAGTTCCGCCTCCCAGGTTCACGCTGTTCTCCTGCCTCAGCCTCCTGAGTAGCTGGGACTATAGGCGCCCGCCACCGCGCCCAGCTAATTTTTTGTATATTTAGTAGAAACGGGGTTTCACCGTGTTAGCCAGGATGGTCTCGATCTCCTGACCTCGTGATCCACCCGCCTTGGCCTCCTAAAGTGCTGGGATTACAGGCGTGAGCCACCGTGCCTGGCGTATGAGTCTTTTTATATGAGAAACATTATGGCAAGTTTGCTGACCAAATAAAATAATACAGTTGAAGGAATTGACAATAAATGAAAAATAATTCCAGGCGAAAATTACTTGAGTAAACCATTGTAAAAAATTCAGTGGATAATTATATAATAAATGTTAGTAAAATAATTATTATACTGAATTAACCATGATGTTGGATTGCAGAGAAAAGACTTAGACAAGTCTTTCTCCATCATATGAGCAAAGACATTTTACTTACATTTTCGGGACAGTAAGATCAGCTCTTTTTCTGAAAGCAGTATTTGCTGAAGGATACATCACATGTTTTCTCCTTTCTCTCTGAGGCTTTAATTGAATAAGCATTTTTAGGAATGGTCTTTTCACTTTTTTTTTCTCAACCACCTGTCCACTGAATTATAAGAGTGAACTTTTGCAAAGGGATTTGTCAGATATTCATAACCTCACAGTCATTTTTGTTATTATTGCAGTCACCTATGTGAGTTTGAATGTGGCTATTATAGTTGCAACAAAGAGAAAGAAAGTATGAAAAAAGCAGAATAAACCTTCAATCAATGAACAGTAGAGATATTAAATAACTGCAGGAAAGTCAAATGCAGCCGCTAGAGTATTTCCAAAATATCATTTTTGTAACTATTACAGGTCTCCAAGACACTAATAAAGGTTCTTTAGTTAATGCCTTTACAAAGAAGGCTCTTTCATCTATATGTGATTTTGCACATGCTGATCTCTCTGGTTGTGCTGTAATTTCTTGTCTAATGTGATGGTATTCATTCAATTTTTCTCGGATCAACTAAGTGTTATTTTTCCTGTCATGACATCTTTAGGGGGAGTATTTTTGTGAGTCTAAATTTATTTGTACATGTTTCTGCAACAGTTTATATTAGCTACTTATTTGGCATTAGATTTCTATATTTTTCTCACCCGTGAGACCTCATCCCTAGAGAATAAGTTCTGAATCTTGTCCCTTTGGCACAACACTTTTGTTGTATAAATGATGGCAGCGATGACCCCTCTGAAGCAGCCCCTGGGAAGATGCCTGCTTCAGTAGGAGCCAGGAACAGGCAGAAGTCCCACACACTTCCAAGTTGGCAGGGTAGGAGCCTTGAACTTCCTGGGCAAAACTGTAGCTGCTCATCTGCAGCTGAAGACTTTGGCCTCCCTGTGCTCCTGGGGGCTGGGAGCAGGCAGGGGCCCCATCTTCCTGGGTGCAGCTGCAGCAGTGCAAGCTGCAGCTGTGGACCTGGGCATTTCTACATTCTCAGGGGCCTGGAAAGCTCCCCACTCACACAAAACCCCCACAGGCTCAGAAGTGCCTGCTCCCACTGCCTGGCCTCTCCCAGCTCCTGGCATCTACTCTGATCTGGGAGCAAAGTTGAGGCTGAGCCTAGGTGCTGTCACAATCTGGCCAGGTGTGCACACACTCCAGGCAGCACTGATGGACCAGCTCCCTGCAGCCTTGGTGCCCTCTGAACTTTGGGCATTATAAGCAAGGGAAGAAGACCAATGGGGTGCTGAGAGAAGCTCAGGGCACGCCTGCAGGTCCCCCCTCAGCATAAACAGCCTGAGAACCATGAACAACAGCAGAAGGCAGACAGGCTTGTGGGGGAAAGGGCAGGCCCTTGGTAAAGCCCACCTTCAAGCTTGGGGAAGGCCTGAAGCCTGGGGGTTAGGCTACCAGTCCCATGGACTGGAATGAGAACTAATGGTGCTTTTTCTGGGCCCATCCATGGCCATCCATGGCCATCCATGGACCAATCAGCATGCACTGCCTCTCCTCTGAAACCCTTAAAAATTTCCAGACTTATCCAGACTGGAGCATTGCAGAGGTTGGTCAGCTGCTGAGAGGAGCTACCCACTCTAGAGTCTCCTCTCAGCTGAGAGCTGAGCAGATCTTGGGACTACCAGCTGCAGAGAGAAGCTACATACTCCAGGGTCTCATCTTTGCTGAGAGCTGAACACTCAATGGGATGGCCTGCCTGTGGAGAGGCGCTACCCATTGCAGGTCTCCTTTGAGCCGTTCTAATGCTCAATACAGCTCCTCTTCACCTTGCTCACACTCCATTTGTCCACATACCTCATTCTTCCTGGATACAGGACAAGAAATCAGGACCTGATGAATGGTAGGGCTGGGCTGAAAGAGCTGTAAGAAAAGCAGGGCTGAAACATGTCCCTGTTGTTCACCACATTGCAGGTGACAAGGAGAGGAAAGAAGATCTGTGACTCTTTGGGGAGCCTAGATCTAGGAGCTCCCTGAAACAGATCTGTGACACCCTCTCTGGGGCTCTGCAGTTCCTTGGCATCTCAAAGCTTCTAGGTGCCACTGTGTTCCCTGTTGCCAGCTGTGGAAGCAGCTTGCGGTATGCCTGGTCAAGTCACAGCCTTGCAGGGGGCCAGTGCCCATTCCAGTGGCTGGAGCTGCCTGCTCCACTGCAGCTGGCATGCCTGGCTGTGAGCAGTGGCTGGGCCCAATGTTTGCTGTCTCAAGCACCCCTCACCACTGTGTGTGTGACTCCCTCTTGGCAGGCATGAGATTTGGGCTGGT
This sequence comes from Pan paniscus, assembly GCF_029289425.2. Classification (NCBI taxonomy): domain Eukaryota; kingdom Metazoa; phylum Chordata; class Mammalia; order Primates; family Hominidae; genus Pan; species Pan paniscus. The sequence goes on along the minus strand of NC_073264.2, from coordinate 43,229,390 downwards.
AGTGTGAGCCAAGTGCGGCTTGCCAGACCTAGTGAGTGGAACAATCCAGTATGCCAGAGTAAAAACTCAGGCAAAGGCACCATTAGCCATAGAGGTTTCCAGCTGGTGAAGGAACACCCCAAGGATCCTGTGAAATAAATGAATTATATTTTGTGAAAAAAATCAATAGGAAATATAATTTGCCAATTCAAATGAAGTATGGAAATAGAATCCAATTAATTCATTTATCTACACTATTGTGTTTTGTAGATTTATAGATAGATTCGTTTTAGATTGAATTTACCCAGCATTAATATGATACATTGAGGATGAACAAATTTGTATCCTTGACTTCCAGAATAATGGAAACTAGAGATATACACATGAGATTAAACAGTCTGATAGTATATTATAAAGGAACTACAAAGGGTCATAGGATAAAAAAATCAGTTAATTGTAATAATTGGGAGAGAGAAAAACATTTGTATCAAAGAAATTCTTTAGGTTAGAACTTAAAAGAAGTGGTGGATTGTGGCAAGTAAGGTGGAATTCAGGGAAAACAAATGATGGTAACTAAGGGAGAGAATAGAAAACCTTGACATGAAGAGTGTAGTTTCGTTATTATGGGGCTACTCAAGATTGGTGTAAGTGGAGCAGGAACACACCTACTACTACAAAACTCAGGAGGTCAGATAAAAGACCTCCCTCTTTCTTTCCAACTATTTCTAAATGTTGTGTCCTAAACTGGAAAACATGAAAGTGTATTAGGGTTCTCTAGAGAGACAGAGATAGTAGGATATATGCATATATGAAACGGAGTTTATTAAGGAGAATTGCCTTCCATGATCACAAGGTGAAGTCCCACAATGCACCATCTGCAAGCTGAGGAGCAGAGAAGCCTGAGTAGAGGCTCAGCCTGAGTCACAAAACCTCAAAAGTAGGGAAGCTGAAGGTGCAGCCCTTAAGTCTATGGTCGAAGGCCCGAAAGCCTCTGGCAAACCACTGGTGTAAGCCCAAGAGTTCAAAAGCTAAAAATCTGAAGTCTGATGTTCAGAGCAGGAAGCATCCAGCAAGGGAGAAAAATGAAGGCCCTTAGCAAATCAGCTTCTTCCACCTTCTTTGGCCTGTTTTTTCTAGCTGTGCTGGCAGCGGATTGGAGGGTCACTGACTCAAATGTTAATCTCCTCTGGCAACACCCATAGACACCCATATACACTCAGAAACAGTACTTTTCATCCTTCAATCGAATCGAGTTGACATTTAATATTAACCATCACAGATAGCTTCATCTGGATACTTTGAATTAATAAAACCATGCAAAGATATAAGAAACAGTCTGAAATCTGACCCTTGAGCTTCATTCCTCTCTACTTTTCTGAGTTATTCATGAAGCTTCCACTTCCTTTCTGTCTTCCATTTATTGAAATTTTATTACATTTATTAATTCAAATATTTGCACTGTAGCATCAAATTCATACATTTTCTTTGTAATTTGGTGGGGTACAGGTAGAGAAGAGATAAATATGTATGGATGATCAACTATGATTAAACAAAGTCTCCAATATATGAAATTTCTATGCTGATTATATCACGTAAGTGTTTTCTGTGCAAACATATTGTAAAGTTATGTTAATAGCTGCAAAATATTCCATTACATATATGTAAAATATTTTACTTAAGCTACTATGTTGGAAATTATAGATTGTTACCAAACTCCACTAAATGAGACATTAGAATGCCTATCATTCCATGTAAAGGTTTCTTATACAATTAAGCATGCTCTATATTTAAAAACAAGACAAAATTACAATTACCAATAACACATGCATAATTGAAAGTTCATGATACGTTTACAAATGCATTCCCTGAAGAATTCTATGATTTTTTACGGCTGCTGTATAAAAGTGCTTCTGTGGTCATTTGTTTAAAGTGACATTATGAAACTCTGGGGGAAGCCTTTCCCATTATTGTTTATGGTCAGTGAAATCCTGTGGAGATAGAAGATTCTCATGTGGAATTATTACTCTGGTATTAATTTGGAAGATAAGCATCTAAATAGATGGTTTCTCTTCAAATAGGTAACCAACTATCCAAAAATCATTTATTGAGTAATATATTGTCTTTCTGATAATATTTTGTCTTCATTATTTGACATTATTTGACATTTAATGTGTGTATTTCCTTTAAATATATATTATATATAATATATAATATGTATATAATATATATATTATATATAATATATATAATATGTATATTATATATTATATATATTATATATAATATATATAATATATAATATACATATTATATATATTATATATAATATATATAATGTATAATATATAATATATAATGTATATTATGTATTATATATAATATATAATATATTATATATATAATATATATTATATATATAATATATATATATATGTATGGAGAGAGAGAGAGAGACAGAGAGAGAGAGAGAGAGTCTTCCCTGGGTGTAGTAGGCAGAATAATGAGCCCAAAATATATTCATGTTCTAATCCCGGAAACATTTGTGTATGTAGCCTTACCTGGCAAAGGGAACTTTGCTGATGTGACTAATATAAAAATCTTGAGATGAAGAGGTTATTTTGGGTTATCTAGGTCACTCCAATGTAATCTCAAGTGTCCTAACAAGAAGGAGACAGGTGAGTCAGTTACAGAAAGATGTGACTATGAAAGGATAGAGAAAGAGAGACAGAAATTTGAAGATGCTATGCTGCTGGCTTTGAAAATGGAGGAAAGGGCCATGAGTCAAGGAATATAAGCAGTCCCTAGAAGCTAGCAAAGGCAAGGAAACAGATTTTTCCCTAGAGCCTTCAGAGAGAATGCAACCTTGCCAAACCACTTTAGACTTTTGAACTCAGAGCTGTGAAAGAATCAATTTGTGTTTTTTTAAGCCACTAAGTTTGTAATAATTTGTTACGGCTACAATAGGAAACTAATACATTGGGTTATTAATTCTATTCCATTAAATGGCAGTGCCTAATTCCTCTGAAAGCACACTTTATTTCTATCATCATAGCAATTAATATGTTATACTAACTGCCTTTTCACTTTTCCATGCCCCCACTTCCCAACACCAAGAAAAATGGTAAACTCTGCGATGCAAGATTGTCTCCCTCTCCTTCAGTTGATTGTCAATGCCCAGGAAAATATAATACACAATAAGGATGTGTAGGTCCATTACCATGCTGCTATAAAGAACTGCCTGAGACTGGATAATTCATAAAGGAAAGAGATTTAATCGATTCACAGTTCCACATGGCTGGGGAGGCCTCAGAAAACTTACAATCATGGCAGAAGGGGAAGCAAACACATCCTTCTTCACATGAATGGCAGGAAGGAGAAGTGCTAAGCAAAAGGGTGAAAAAGCCCCTTATAGAACCATGAGATCTCATGAGAACTCACTCACTGTCATGAGAGCAGCAGCATGGGACTAATTGCACACATTATTACATCACCTCCCCTTTGGTCCCTCCCATGACACATGGAGATTATGGGAATTGCAATTCAAGATGAGATTTGGGTGGGGACACAGCCAAACCATATCAGAGAGCAATAAATATTTGTTGAATGAAAAAATTACTAGAAAATTTTAATGGTTTTGTAAATGAGGTCTTTGTGTAGTTTAATATTTATCCTAAAAATACCTAATTTATATTATTTCAAATGTTCCCCAATGATGAAGTGATCACTTTTAAAGAAAATTTATTTTAAAAATTTAAAAGATTTTTTTTACTTTAATAAATTTTATTATCGTATTGAATGCAACTCTAAGAAAGTCTCATAATTACTGGGTCAATATGTGGCCTTCTCAATGTTTGTTTTTATTGATTTAATTTCTGGCATTTAATTTTTTTTAACTGAGAGTGGCTAAGAGAAATGAACCCATGTAAACTTTCCCTTTATGTGCTACTGGAGTGATTTGTCTTGCTTTCTCGGTGCTAAGAAAATTTTTGGTCTTTTTTGGAAGTTATTGTATGCTAATTTGGTGAGAGTTATGTTTTTTTGCAGGGTTTGCTTTTTCACATGCACAGGAGAAATCTTCAACTAGTCGTATTTTCAATTTCACTTTGTCCACCAGGAAAACATACCGTCACCCTGCAACTCAACTACAGTAACTATGTAGCATCTAATGATTTGTATGTAAGCAACTTTGCTTTCTTTGATTTCTTGACTTCACTTTCACATTTTCTCTGACCCTGTATTTGTACATTATACTACATATATTACAATTAGTTAAGTGAAATCATTTGTTTCCCAAGACAAAGACTTATAAAAACAACTCCAAATGAATTATTACTGGTAAAAGGCAAAGCTTTCGATGTTCATAATTTGACTTATAAATAGCTTCTTTAGTAAACACTTCAATTTTGACAGTTTCACATTTTATATTCTTTATTTCTAGGTATGCACATTTACTTCAGAATTTGATAATCTGTCTAAATGTTTTAAACGTTTACTCCTCTTATTTCTGTTTTATATATCATTACATCACTTAAAATTTCTGTACCTTAAATAGAAGTAATGAAAGCAGTGTTTCATGCTTTCTACAGGATTAATAGAAAGACTCATTTATGGACACCCATTACTAAAAGCAAAATATTTATATTTTTTATTGGATCTTTATTTTTATTTTTAAATGCTCTCATATTTCAAATGTAAACTCAGAGGAAAAAGGAACCATGACTCTATTATTTTATTCAGCAAACATTTATTAACTTATCCATAAATACCATGAGTTAATGACTGTTCACAAATTATTCAGATGAAGATAACTGAGTCACTATCCTCAATAAATTTACGGACTACTGGGTAATTGCAATACGGATTGGTATGATCCATGACATTCCTAATGCATCGCAGAACATAAGCTGATTCTACTATGGATGAGCATGAAGACAGAAATCATATAGGAAATTTCCTTGACTCTTGCAGGTTTGCATTTGTATGCATCACATCTATATCAACCACCAGAAAAGTATTCATTAATTGTTAAGAAAATTTTATTGTGATACTTTTCCTAAAACAAAACTTAAACAAATAAAAATTCCACTAATAGCTGAGTGTTTTTAATTGCAATAAATTAAATATTTAATTCATTTTATTATATTTTTTATTATCTTTGTGTAGAATTATTTGCCAATAACAGTCTTGGTATTTTCAATGAGCTCATTTTTGGAATTAAAACAGAGAAAACAGTATCATAGCATCCTTACAAGTGATAATTGAGGCTAAGGGTTATTGGTAATTGAGGATTGGGGGCATTGAATGCTACAATCAAGGCTATATAGCAAATTGTTAACAGAATACTTTAAAAAATTTATATTGAACTCCTATCCCACCATTCTTGATACTAGCTACTAATTATTTATTTGCACTTTGTTTTGCATTCCAGTTCAAATTATATACCTCTACTTCAGAATTTTGATAAGAATTTATATTATATACAGTATATTATTATATACTACATATTATATGTCTAATATTTTAAATATATATTGCATACACATGTAACACATTGTATATTAATACAAACATCTCCACTTAAAACTGTAATAAATGCCAGCTCAACTTGTGTAAAACCAAATTTGTTATTTTTCTCCTCCAGACCTGAGCCACCTACAATGTTTCTCAGTTGTTGGCAAATTTATTCCTTCGCTTACTCAGTCCAAAACTTTGCAGTTACCCTTACTCTCTTTAACACACCTTGCATCCTGTCTATCAGAAAAAAAACAAAAAACAAACAAACAAACAAAAAACAACTTGGAAATTTCACATTCAAAATACATCCATTAATCCAAAAACTTTTCATAGCCCAGGCTCCCTGACATGTTTTATCCAGAAAATGATAGCTATAGTAATCCTTAAAAAAATGTAACTCAGATTAGATTAGGACATTCCTCTACATCCTCTGCATACAACTCTCACTGAATCCATAATACGGTCAGAATAAAAGCCACTACAAGGTTCTAATCCTTCCTTTCCTTTACTTCTGATTGCATTTCCTACCATTCTCTCAATGGTTCACTCTCTTCTAGCTGAGATGGTTTTCTTAAAATTCCTGGTAACTGTCAAGGATACTCCCCCTTAGGGCCTTTGCAATTACTCTAGTTCTGCTTTCACCACTCTCCTCCCTGACAATCAGCTGTTAATTTCCTCACCTTATCAAGTCTTGCTCTAATATCACCATTTCATTCACCCTAACATTGCATTACTCCCTCAGCCCATTTTTCTTATATTTTTAATAACACCTATCATTTTGCAACATTTTATAAAGTGCATAATGTTACTTTTCTGTTATGTTTACTATATGTCTCCTCAATTACAATATAAGCTTCATAAGGGCAAAGATTTTTATTTGGTTCCTTGATGGAGCCCAAGAATATGAATGGTGCCTGGCACAACTAGGAGCTCCATCAATATGAATGAATGAGTGAATTTTAAAAGATGAGAGATTGCAATGTGGCAATGCCATATTAGTACCATTTCTAAGATGGTGAATGTCTTAATAAAATTTAATAAAAAATTATATTGGAAGATATTTTCTAACTGAACTTAATTTTATTTGAAATAACTAAATATACAACACTCTTTTATTCTTAAATCAAACATACACAAATTTTATACTTACCTGGAAATTTAAAATTTTACCTAACTCTAACTTTTTATATTGCATTAATGCATTCCACCAGTACTTTATTATATAATAATTCTACTTTTTCACTTTTTATTTAAAAGTAAAACTTACCATTGTGTCATCTTAACACAGTTTATATCAAGGCTAAATACTTTGTTTTATTTATTTTTCCATACAAAAGTATCTCCTTCCAAACTTTTGGATCCAAATACCAAACTGAAAAACTTACATTCTTCCAGCCTTGAAAAAATAACAATAACAACAACAAAAAACACCACATGGCCTTTAAGATGATATGATCCTTGACCCTATAGTTTCATGTAGTTTCAATAGCCCTGTCTGCCAAACTGAAGATAGAAAACCCATTCTACCTCCTACTGTTGCCACTCAGTACTGTATCACTGAGTGTTTCAAAAGGCACCTTCTCAAAAACAGCATGAAGTAAACTGCTTTCTAATATGAGAAAAACAGCCTTGACTCTGAACATCACTTGGAGGTCAATTTCACTCTCTTAGCTTTTTTCTTCATTTTCAATGAGTTTTTCAGACAGAGGTATAGATATAATCTCTCTTTCTCTCTCTCATGCACACACACACTCTTTCTCTAAAAAACACGTACACACACACAGAGAGAATTCCCAAATATCACAATCTTCCATATTGTGTATAACTTTGTGTTTTAAATCTTGTTGTCTTAAAATTTGGGTTCGAATCATCTTTCTCTTTTCTTGCTCCTTCTATTCATTTTATAATCAGAAGTAATTGGATATAAAGACCTTAAATTTAGTCACAACTGAAATAACTGATTTGCACTTTACATATTTGACATTATTGCCTGCGAAGTTGAAATATTGACTCTGCACTTGTTTTGTTATTGTTGTTTCTTCCCCAAATCTCCACCTTAATCACACAGCTGTATGTGTCTTCCACAGCCTCATGTATTGCTTTTCATTTGGTTGGAATAATTTTCCATAATTTAGATGTTTGATAGGTAACTATATTTGTCAAATCTTCTAAGGCAGTGTTGCCCAGCTGTTGGCTTTTTTTTTCATTTTAAAGGGAAAATATTTCTGTGATACTCAGTAGATAATAAAAAGTCATTTGATAAAAGTCGAAACTCATACTTAGAAAATTTCTATATAAAATACAAATAGAAACTAATATACATTGAATATCAGAAAACATAAAAGCAAATATCTTGAATATGAAAACCTGAAAATTAATATGATAATATACGAAAGTATCTGGCTCCAAAATATTAACAAAGATCAATTTTTTATTACTCTAGGAAACAAAAACTTAAAAAATGGCAAGCAAATATATTCTCTTTGAAATAGCAACCAAAAGTTAAAATGCAGACAAATTAATATAACAAATATCCGAACTACATGAAAAATGATTTTAAGAAACACAACATAATATTTGAATAAATAAGTTATAACATGTTCTTGAATGAAAATAATCAAAATGTAAAAATATCGATGTCCCCCTTTAATATACAAATTTAATAGAAAATTTCTATATAAAATACAAATAAAAACGAATATACATTGTTTATACATTATTTTATGTATATATACACACACATATATATAAATGAAGCCACGCTAATCTAATCTCCTGATAATGGCAAAAACATCTTAAGTACAACATTGGGAAAAGAAGGACCTATTTATTAAATAATAATAACCTCACTATAAAACTACAGGAAGAAGATAAAAACTGAATTCTTGTCATACGTCATATAGGAAAACATTCTAGGACATGGGGAAGAGCAAGAAGGCAAAATAGAAGGCTACACTGATCATCGCCGCCACCACCCCACCACAAGGACACCAATTTAACAACTACCTACACACAAAAAACACCTTCATAACAGCCAAAAAGTCAGGTGAGCACTCACAGAATGTTGTTTTTAATTCATGTTGCTGAAAGACGCACCGAAGAGGGTCTTAAGTTAAAAATGTCATTCCTTCCGAATCCCCTAGAAGTGGCGGTGTGATGTGGAGAGCATCTTTGTGCACTGGGAAGAGGGAGAGTCCAACAATGATGATGCATTGAACTCAGAGTTGCCTTATTATAATAAAAAACAAAACCAGACCCAACTGAGCTTGTGGTCACCCATGGAGGGAGCATTGAGCTCAGTCCTAGGCAGAGGGGAATTGACAATGCGAGTGGTGAGAAATTGATATCTCACAAGCCTCACCACCATGGGCTAAAGTGCACCGAGGCTCCAAATAAACCTGAAAGGTGGTCTAGGACACTAGGACTGCAAATCTTAAACAAGTCCTAGTGCTGAACAGGGACCAGAGACAGCAGACTAGGGGCTAGAGCAACCTACTGAGGCACCAGCCAGGAAAGCTAAGAGAGTGTCAGCATCATCTCTCCTCTAAACCCAGTCTGCACAGTTTATGGCTCCAAAATATATCCCTTCCCTCCACTTGAGGAGAGGAAAGGGAAGAGTAGGGAAGACTTTATCTTGCATCTTGAATACCAGCTCAGCCACAGCAGAATGTGGCTCCTGTCAGAGTCATGAGGCCCCCTTTCCAGGCCCTAGCTCCTGGATGACATTTGTAGACACACTCTGGGCCAGAAGGGAGCCCCATTGCCTTGAAAGAAATGGCCTAGTACTGGCAGGATTCATCACCTGCTAACTGAGGAGCCCTTGGGCCCTGAATAACTAGCAGTGTTACCTAGGTACTATGTCAATGGCCTTGGGTGAGACTCAGAGACTTGCCAGATTCAGGTACTAGCTCAGCCACAATGAGGTAGAGCACCAAGCAGAGTCTTGGGGTCCCCAGTTCAAGAACCTGGCTCTTGGAGGGCATTTCTGAACCCACCCTGGGCAGAGGAGCGCCTACAACCCTGAAGAGTGAGTCCCAGGCAAAGTCAGCATTCACCACAAGCTGACTTAAGAGACCCTGGGCCTTTAGGAAACATTAGTGGTAGTCTTCAGTACTCCCAGTGGGCCTGTGGTGATGGTAATCATAGGGTGAGGAACCTCAGCCTTTGTAAAGGGGTGGGAAGGGCTGCATCTTGTGTTTCGAGTTACAGCTCAGCCATAGTACAGTACAACACCAGGTAGACTTCAAAGAATTTTCACTCCAGTCTCTAGATCCCAGACAGCACCTCTGGACACATCTGAGGACTGGGGGAACTCACTGCCTAGAAACGAAGGACCCAGCCTATCTGACTTTGCTGTCTGCTGACTGTAGAGTCCCAAGTCCTTGAACAAACATAGGTGGTAGTCAGGTAGTGGTTACAGTGGTCCTTCGTTGAGACACAGTACTGTTCTCACTTTAGGTCTGATCCCGCAGAGTCTTAGAGGTGATGTCCACAACCACCCACTTCCAGGTGGCTTATAACAGAGAAGAGAAAAAGAGTCTTTGCCTAGTAATCCAGATAATTATTCCAAATCTTCTTCAAGATTATCAAGGTGGTACCTTTATGCATCTGCAAGAATCACAGTATTACTGGGCTTGTGGTGCCTCCTAAAGACGATATAGCTTAGATCACTGCACCCAAGTCCTTTCAAATGTCTGGAAAGCATCCCCAAGATGGACGAGTACAAACAAGTCCAGACTAAGGAGACTACAATAAATACCTAACTCTTCAATGGCCAGCACAGACAAACATCTACATGTATCATGACCATCCAGGAAAACCTAAAATCACCAAATCAACTAAACAAGGTACTAGGGACCAATCCTGGAAAAAAACAGATATGTGGCCTTTCAGAGAGATATAATTCAAAACAGCTGTGTTGAGAAAAGTCAAAAAAATTCAAGATAACACAGAGGAGGAACTCAGAATTCTATCAGATAAATTTAACAAAAAGATTGAAATCATTAAAGGGAATTAAACAGAAATTCTACAGCTGAAAAATGAAGTTGGCATATGGAAGACTGCATCAGGGTCTTTTAATAGCAAAACTGATAACCAGAAGAAAGAATTAGTGAGCTTGAAGACAGGCTATTTGAAAATACATAGTCAGAGGAGACAAATGAAAAAAGAATTTAAAAAATAAAGCACACCCAAAGGATTTAGAAAATAGCCTCAAAATGGCAAATCTAAGAGTTATCGGCCTTAAAGATGAGGTAGAGAAAGTGATAGGGGTAGAAAGTTTATTCAAAGGGTTAATAACAGAGAACTCCCTAAAGACAAAGAAGGATATTAATATCCAAGTCCACAAAGGTTATAGAGCACCAAGCAGATTTAACCAAAAGAACTACCTCAAGACATTTAATAATCAAACTCCCAAATGTTAAGGATAAAGAACGTATCTTAAAGCAGCAACACAATAGAAACACATAACAGGTAATGGAGCTCCAATACATCTAGCAGCAGATTTTCAGCGGAAACCTTACAGGCCAGGAGATAGTGGCATGACAAATTGTATTATTAGATGGTAAAGGAAAAAACCTTCTACTCTAAAACATTATACCCAATGAAAATATCCCTCAACCATGAAGAAGAAATAAAGACTTTCCCAGACAAACAAAAGCTGAAGGATTTTATCAACACCAGACCTGTCCTACAAGAAATGGTAAAGGTGATATTTCAGTGAGAAAGAAAAATACATTGATGAGCAATAAGAAATCATCTGAAGGTACAAATATCACGGGTAATAGCAAGTACACAAAAAATTACTATTATAACACTGTAACTGTGGTGTGTAAACTACTTTTAAGTAGAAAGAATAAATGATGAACCAATCAAAAATAATAAGTACAACAGCTTTTCAAGTTATAGACAGTACAATAAGATATAAACAGAAACAATAAAAAGTTAAGAAGCAGAGGGATAAAGTTATGGTGTAAAGTCTTCATTAGTTTTCTTTTTGCTTGTTTGTTTGTTTATGCAAATGATGGTAAGTTGTTACTAGCTTAAAATAATGGGTTATAAGATAGTATTTGCAAGCATCATGGTAACCTCAAATCAAAAAATATACAATGGATAAGAAATAAATAAAAAACAAGAAATTAAAATATACTATCGGAGAAAATCAACTTCTAATCTTAAATCAAATATATACAAATTATTTTATACTTATCTGGCAATTTAAAATTTTACCTAATTCTAACATTTTATACTGCATGAATGCAGTCCACCAGCACTTTATTATATAATTTATAAAAGGAAGACACGAATGAAAGAAAAAAAATAGATGACCAAAACACAACCAGTAAACAAATAATAAAATGGCAGGAGTTAGTTCCTACTTATCAATAATAACATTGAATGAAAATGGACTAAACTGTCCAATGAAAAAACACAGAGTGGCTGAATGATTTTCAACAAAAGCAAGACCCATAAAGACACAAATAGACTGAAAATGAGGGGACGGACAAAGATATTCCATGCTGATGGAAACCAAAAAAGAGTAGGAGTAACTATGCTTATACCAGGAAAAAAAGTTAGATTTTAACACAAAATCTAAAAGAAAAGACAAAGCAGCTCACTATATGATGATAAAGAGGTCAATTCAGTAAGAGGCTATGCCATACAAAAGAGTGAGATCCAGATATTTGCAACAGCATGGTTGGAACTGGAGGTCATTATAATAAGTGAAATAAGCCAGGTGCAGAAAGAAAAACATCATATGTTCTCATTTATTCGTGGTATCTAAAAGTAAAAACAATTGAACTAACGGAGCTAGAGAGTAGAAGGATGGTTATCAGAGTCTAGGAAGGATAGTGAGGGGTGGGGGGTGGCAAGTGGGGAAAGTTAGTGCAAACAAAAATTAGAAAGAATGAATAAATCTACTGTTTGATAGCACAACATGTTAACTATAGTCAATAATAATTTAATTGTACATTTTCAAATAACTAAAAGAATATAATTAGACTGTTTGTAACACAAAGGTAAATGTTTGAGGGTATGGATTCCTCATTTTACATGACATGATTATTATGAATTGCATGCCTATACCAAAACATCCCATGTAAACCACAAATATATACATCTAGTATATATCCACAAAAATTAAAATAAAGATTTTATGATATCCATAAAAATAAAAATAACAAAGTACTGCATAGTATTAACAATATTTCAGTCAGATTAAAGAATTAGATGTCCAAAGTTGCACAATAAAAGTCTTTCATGGAAATCTAGATTACATTTAAAATATAAAGATGAAGAATAGCTTACTTCTCAAGACTGCAAAATTACAAGTTACAATGTGAATATCTATAAATGTTATTTAAATATGTTTAGCCATTACTCTGGAAAATAAATTATAAGCAATGCTAATACACTAGTTATTCATAGGGCCAATAGGTTTTAATCCACATAGCAAATGAAGCAATAATTTCTGCAATAATTTAATATACTTAAAACCTTTAGTAAACAAATACTGTGAACAGAAAGAAGAGAAAATTGAATTGGCCAAATATTCAAATAGTATGAATATACTAAATCTCTCTAATAGGGCTACACAAATTAAATAAAAGTGAATTATCAATGTATATCTCTCAGACTGTCAAAAATTTTAAATGGATATGCAACTTGTTTGGGATGTGAGTGAATTTCATGCATCACTGGTTGAAGATTCAAGTGTCAAATTCTTGTTAAGATGATCATAAAATATCTATTAAAATGAAATATTATTATACTATCACATATAACAGTTCCACTCTTGAGCAGCTATACCATAGGAATAAAGTGCCAATTCCTAAGGGCATATATACAGAGGATGTTTATTGCAATATTATTTCAAGATGACAAGAACAAAAACCAAATAAGCACTGATAAGAACTGGCTGACTATATTTTGATATATCCAAAACATTCATAACTACATATTTATATAGAAGAATGAATTGAGCTTACAGATGGATTAGTAATATATCAAAATGTGTCATTTCATGAGTAAAAAAAATGCATAAAACATGCTTATGTTATTCCCTGTCTGACTCATATTTAGAAATCAAAAATGTGCACATATGTATGTATACATATATATGGTTACATCTATATATGGTATAATATTAAAGAAAAATATATAGAAGGGAGGATATATAATAGACAGTTATGGCGTGAGGCATAAAAACAACATATATGATGTTATCCCATGTAAGTAACATTATATATGTGCATGTGTATATTTTTATGGATAAATAAATGTCTGACAGTATTGCTGCCAAAATATTCAGGTTGCCATTCCATGATGTTTACCTATCATTCTATAATTTCTATAATATGTTCAAAATCTGGATTTTGATCAAACAACTGGCTTCCATATCTCTTAGTCTAAGCTGCTTAAACATTTTTATTTTGTTCAATTCAGACAATTTAAACAAAAATCCTGTCAGCCTCCTAAATAATGGTCTTTAATCTATAATTGAAAGAAATATCAACGTATCACATATATAATCAGTAAGGTAGATGTTATACTAGGAAATTAAGAGTAGGATTTATGATTTTCTCTATGTGGAAGTTCAAGCTACATTGGAGAGTTAGTGAGCTGCAGTAATGCTGGTAAATAAGATGAAGATATACACATTTTTGTAATTAGCTTGAATTTCTTCATATGGTCAGGAAATTCTTGAATAAGGGATCTGAAATTTGCACTGTAACAGATGCAAGACAAGTCACTTGATCTGAAAGACATGAGATCATAAATTACCAATTAGCTCAATTAGCTTCACGAATATATGCACAATTAGAATCAAATGTTACTCCTTATAAATACTTTTAAGTTTGTCAATGTTTATAAACATTGTGACTATTTTCTCTATTCATTAAAAACATTTCTGTAAAAATATGATTTTATAAAATTCTATGACCAAAAATTATTCCCCAATTTTATCAAGCAATTCTTTGTTTTTGAAAATTCGGATGTTTCAAATTATTTAAAATTATTCTATAATTAAAAATCTTATAGCCAAATCTTTGTGAATATCCATCAGTGTAGGAAAAATATAATAAAAGTACAGGCAGGGGCAGATGAGAGGAGCTTTGGACCAAGCTTGGGCAGGAAGCTGTGCATGATAGTAGAGGAACCTCTTTAATCAGTTTGAAAACACTTAATACAATAGTCTTAAAAAGGGGGCAAGAAAGAGGGTTTACCAGATATAATGTGGATAGAGAAACAAAAGCAGGAAGTAAATATAAATCTGCTGTCTTTATGGCTATGTTTAAGTTGACCTTAATTAGTTCAAAAATAGTAACTTATTTAACTTTTTTTATTTCTAGAACACAAAATATCACTTGGTGCATACCAAAGACTTCAATATTTGAGAATGAACCAATCATTGTGAAGATTTTTGAAGATATTTTTAATAGTTTTTTTATTTGTTTTGTTTTATTTTGGGTGAGTTTTTCTAGACACAAAGAACACAAGCCTGTTTTGCCAACTAAGCAAGAAACATAAATGTTAAACTGCTTTATTTGTAGCCATGTTGACCTAATATCTTGACAGAGTTTTGGATGATGACCACAGAGTCAAAAATTTATATACATTAACCTTGTATGCATTTAAAATACCTGACTTAATCCTAGGTCAAATGTGTAAACATTTTATTTTTAAAGCTATGATTTTTAGGAGATTTGCATTTGAATTAATCAAAGAGAGATGTAGGAGTGGTGTTTATTACAAACACAGTTTTTTTGGGGGGCCATACTTTAGACCCACTGAATAAATATTCTAGATTAGAACATTAAAATACACATGCTCCTAGATATTAGTCAGTTCATAAATATAGCCTGCCCTGTATTAGGTAATGAGGGAAAAGGCAGTGGATCTAATGTGTGTCCTAAATAAAAATATTAAAATTAAAATGGAATGATTTAAATTAAAAATAAAATAACCAATTATTATCAAACAAGGCACTCCTGAAGGTAGTGGTTACCTTGTAGTCTCTGAGTTTGGGAGACTTGTTTATATACTTTAATGTCCCAAACTCATCTTATTCTTTCATTTTACAGTGTGAGGGCATTGCTTTATATTGAACTGAAAAGTACGAATGGTCACTGTATATCAGAATAAGTTTTTACAAAACAAGAGCTTATTTTTCATTACTCATTCAGATAAACATTATTTTTAAAATAAATGTAAAAAATAACTTTAGTATTTGAAATGTTTACATTCATATATAGGGTTAACTTTTAGCAAATGAGCTTTGCAAACCATGGATTATATTTAATAATGCTTCCTCATACAAATAAAATAACATTAACCAACGATTTTGTTCATTTTCTTGGTTTTGCTGGGAGTTGAGGAAGCATTCCAGTATTCATTTGACAGCAGATTACTACCATTAAGTAAAAGAACGTTGGTGAAAATATAATTAGTAACCCAGGTCTTCCTAGGCATTATCAATGGTCTTATCTATACGCAATTTTAACTTTGTGCTTCAGTACCAACTGAAGGATGAGAATTACTGAAATATTTCTTGATGACCCATCGCACCTTAAAGATCGTAATTTTCAGCGTTAGCCTTGACCACAGATGAAGGAATCGGTGTAAATTCTTGTGACTTTAAGACCTTTCCTAGATAGTGATATTAAGTAAATATCCAATGCTGACATTTTGGCTATATTCATTTGTTACTTTCTTTAAATATTTTAAACAGAAAGAATAATAGCAATAAAAGAATTATAAAGATTAAATGGAAGTATAGTTAAGCAGTTCAAATATATAATCCTTTATAAACTAATGAATCTGATAATTTCAAAATAGCTACATTCTGTCCTTTATTATAGTAAAGATCTAAGTGCCCGGTGACCATATTTGGTTTTTGTCTCCTATCAAGTTTGCAGATGTCAGAAATTATGTTTGTTTTTTCACTTACCTGATCCAAGAATGCCTTTTCAGATAAACGAGACCAAAAGAAAATCTATTGTCCACAGTGTAAGCATATGTCATTTCTAAACAGCAACAGATAAAAGCAAAAACAGAGCAAAATAGCTAATTTGGAGAAATACATTCGGAAGAGGGGGATATATATTTCAGATAAGCATGATGTCATGATGTAAATGGTTTTTAAATGGCCTGTAACTTTAGCATGGTGGCATGCAATATTTTTAGGTAGGAGATAAAGAATAAATTTGAAGTCCAAGAAATTCTAAAATCTCATTCCACACAGTCTAATCTGACATTTTTCTATAGCCATTCTGGGACTTGTAGTTTTGCAAAATAATTTTTATCCTTGTGACAAACTACTAGAACTTTTCACTTACAACATTCATTAACTGCAAATAAAGAGAAGTAACTTGCAAATACAAAATTCAAAAGAGAAAAGAATGACATATATAATAAGCAAAGAAAGCCATAAATATAAAAATTAATGATAGTATTCTATGGGAATGCTACAAATAACTCTATGAATGATTTTTTGGCAAAATGTAAGCCTCTAAAATTGATCAAAAATTGAAAAAAACGTGAACAAGTCTACTACCACTGCAAAATTTAAAAATAGTATAAGTCATACGATGTACAAGACTTCAAGTCCAGGTGGATTCATAGTTAAAATTTCATATATTCAAAGAACTCCAATCTCATTTAAATTTTGCAGGTAATTAAAAAAGGTGGAAAAGTCCATATTTATTTTATAAAGCTAGCAAACTTGAAATAAAATGCAATTCTTAAACAAAAATGAATCTATAGATAAAAATCTGTCAATAGTTTTCTATCCCACCCTACCTCAGTTGCTGGTTACCATGATCTGCAAGCCTACATAATTTTGATTTCAGCCATCCCTGTTATAAATATTCCCTCAGTTACCCCAACCAGTTTTCCTTGACTGTACCAGAGCCTACAAAACATTCATTGTACCCTTTGTTTGTATCCATCGTACCAACATTTCCCCCACCCTACCCTAACCTCTGGTAACCACTATTGTACTCCCCATTTCTATGAGTGTGACTTTTTAGATTCCATATGTAAGTGAAATCATGCATGTTTATATTCCTGTATCTGGCTTATTTCACTTACAGTAATTACCTCTAGGTCTATCCGTGTTGTCACAGATAACAGACTTTTCTTTTTTTAAGGCTAAATAGTGTATCATTTTGTATGTTTATAACACGTTTCCTTTTCCATCAACACTCAGGTTGATTCTGTATTTGGTTACTGGGAATCATGCAGCACAATTTCAGTTAGACAGGAGGAATACATTTTCGAGATCTATTGCATAGCATGGTGAACATAACTAATAATAATGTAGTTCATATTTTAAAATTGCTAAAAGAGAAGAATTTAAAAATTTTCACCACAGAAAGTGAAAAGTATGTGAGGTAATAAATAATTAGCTTGATACAGTTATTTCACAATGTATACATATATTATTTGTCAATTAAAAATAAAAATTAAAAACAAAATAAAATGATTTTACCATTTTACCCTAATCCTCCAGAGCCTTCTCAATTCCCTCTTTTTGCCTCCTACCTGCAATAATTAAATGATACATCATATTATTCTCCCCTCTGCCTATATCTTTAACTGACTTGTACTTATCTTTTGGCAAACTACAACTCAGGTTTGATTTGTCAAAACAACAATATCAACAACAACAAAAATTCTAACTCTTCTGTGCCTGGACCCCTGCAATTGAAGTTATTGGAGAAAAAGTCATTGCCTTGCGGACTGGAGTCACTTTAAACTCCTGATCATGAACCTCAGGTGGATCTTTTATGACACCCAACAATCATTGCTTTAGATTATTTATTATTTCTCTTGTCAAAATGATTATATTACAATTTTTTCTCATCTCCAATTTTCAAAACTACCACTGTATCCTCACTGTCAACTAATGACCATGAGCAAAAAAAGTTACACAAACATATCTTCATGTTTGCCCACTTACTAGTGTCCTTAAGCACATATATTGCCTTCTTTCCCTTGTCCCTAAGGCAGCCAACTGCTTATGTAGCAGATCCTACTTCATCCAGAGTTGTTAAAGATGACCAACTGAAGATTACCAGAGACACACCTAAAGTAAAATCTAGGCATATTAGCTTCTTGTGACAAATTAGTATATACCAAGGCTCTAGGAAGTATCAGAACATAGGGATTTGGGAGGCCTTTTTTATATGCTTTGGGTTTGTGCTGTGTGAATTGGAGTAGGCTTAAAGAAGTGGAATCTGTTCTGGATTGAGTGCTGTCAACAAATGGGGGCAATTCAACAACGTGCTATCTGAATAATTCTTATCTAGGATGCAGGAGAAATGAATCAGGACTAGCATTGTCATTGGGAAAGAAGCAAAACTCTTTGAAAGATGTTTATATTCTGCAATATTTGTTTGTGTTCAGTTGGCTGTTGTTAGCTGCCAGCTGCTAGGGTC
Source organism: Pan paniscus (assembly GCF_029289425.2). Lineage (NCBI taxonomy): Eukaryota > Metazoa > Chordata > Mammalia > Primates > Hominidae > Pan > Pan paniscus. Next base: position 43,210,455 of record NC_073264.2, on the reverse strand, counting down.
ATTTTTTATTATTATTTTAACTATATTGGAGCGGTGCTGCATCAACCCTTTTCTGTATCTCTTTATATCATCAATTTCTCCCTCCTAGGTCATTCCTTTAATCACATAGACTTGCCATTTTTTTCTTACATGATAACAAACAAAATAGTCATCTAAGCCTCATTTTTTAAAATTTTAGCCATTACCCCCACTTCTGTATTTATCTTTATTGCTAAATTTATTGAAGGAAATATCTACATTTTCTGTGCCACTGTCTCTCCTCTTACTCTGTCTTAGATTCATGAAAATAAGTTTTTCCCAAACACACTGTCAAATTTTCTCTTTCAATGACCTGTTAACTCTATTGATGGTCATATCCTATCATCAACTTCTGATGTGGCTATTCATTTACTATCCCTAAAAAGAATTTATTTGACTTCTGAGACTCTGGCTGTCTGGTTTTCCCCCTACTTTTAAAAGTATGTGCTTCTTAGTTTTCGTTGTTGATACCTGCATTTTTCCTTGACTTCCAGCTTTTGGAGTACAAGACTTAGTCTTTTGATATTGTTTTTCTGTCTACACTTGCTTTAAAAATCTCAGTTTGTTAAATAACTTTAAGTAGAAACTGTATGCTGACTAATCTCATGTTTACATTGCCAGTATGATCCTCTCCCCTGAATTTCAGAATTTTTAATCAACTTTATTCAACATCTTCTCTGCACTCCAACCTGGGCAATGTGTGTGAGTCTGTCTCTTAAAAAAAATTCCAATTTCACTTCTTTAGTTTTTTTGAAATATTCAATAAATGACTGTTAATTGTAGTTGTCCTATTTTGCTGCCTTATACTACATCTCATACTTTCTATCTACCTGTATTTTTGTACCCATTAACTAACCACTCCCTTTTTATTTTCCCTCCCCACTACACTTCCCACCCTCTAGTACCAGTAATCATCATTCTACCATCCCCAGGAGTTCATTTTTTTTTAGCTTCCACATATTAGTAAGAACATGTAATATTTGTCTTTCTATATCTGGCTTATATTACTTAACATAATGCTTTCTAGTTCCTTTCATGTTGTTGCAAATAACAGGATTTCATTCTTTTTTATGGTAAATAATATTCCATTGTGTATATGTACTACATTTTTTAAATCATATATTTAATTGATGAACACTTAAGTTGATTTCATAGCTTGGCTATTGTCAATAGTGCTACAATAAACAGAGGAGTACAGATATCTCTTCAATATACTGATTTCCTTTCTTTTGGATACACACCTGGCTTGGTGAATCATATGGAAGATCTATTTTCAGTTTCTTTAGAAACCATGCTATTCTTCATAGTGGATGTTCTAAATTACCTTCCCAAAAACACTTTACAAGGGATCCCCTTTCTCCACATCATCACCAACATTTGCTATTTTCTGTCTTTTGGATAAAAGCCATTTTAACTGGGGTGAGATGATATCTCGTTGTAGTGTTTATTTGCTTTTCTCTGATGATTAGTGACGTTGAGCAGTTTTGCATATGCTTCTTGGCCATTTCTATGTCTTCTTTTAAGAAATGTCTATTTAGAACTTCTGCTAATTTTTAACTCAGATTACTTGATTTTTTTCCTATTGAGTTGTTCAAGATCCTTATCTGTTTTGGCTATTAATCCCTTGTCAGATGGGTAGTTTGCAAACACTTTCTCCCATTCTATTGGTTTCTCTTCACTTTGATTGTTGGTTTGTTAGTTGTTTGCTGTAAGTAGCTTTTTAGCTTAATGTGAAATTAAAAAGCAAAAAATTAGGCATTGAAATAAAGGGAAAAACATCAAATATTAGGTGTTACCAGATAATCTTCCTTGCCCTTTGAAATTTCCATCTTAACAATAATATTTTTTAATAAATTAAAAGATGAATTAATAAATGGATCAAAAAGATTAATAATATGGACTAGCAGATGTAGGAAAGCTTATGAAACATTGCCAAACTAGTAGACAAAAATATAGACTCAGCATGATGACAGAGCAAAATATTTAGACACTCATACTTCATAAAGTTTTCACCAGTACTGTAATAAAGAAAATTTGGCATTTATTATTACCAATCTCCCTCAGGCACATTGTTTTGCTAAATGTTTACACATACCCACATTTAAATATATATTCATATATAATATATAATTAGTATTATATGTATTGTTTCTATTATTATGTAATTTTATTCCATACAGTACATTAAGTTATTTCACTGAGATGAATCTGGTTTTGCAATCCAAAATTCTGAATTAGAAAATATAAAACAACTTAAAACTTTGTTAAGAGGCATAACCTGACTGTATGCATCAAATAACCTCTGTAGTCACTTCCCTCTTGCCATGCTCAGATAGGTTTTTAAAATCACATACATAAATCCTTGTATATCATGAACTCAGTATATTTCTCATTATTAAAATTATATTATATGTGTTTCCACTCACATGGATTTGTAAAGGAAACTGGATCCTCTTTCATTTTAAAAAGTATTATTTTGGAGAAGCACTTGTTTTAATAAAGTTTAATTCACAAAAATTTCACATATAGTTAATGACAAGCTCATTGTTTTTATAACTCAAGACATAAGATGATTGCACTCTGAATGAATTAGTTTAATATATTATTGTTTAATGAACCTGATACTGAAATAATTTGCAAGTTGTACTTGCATTTAATCATCAAAGCATAGCATCGTTAAGTCTTGCTGTTTAGGTAGGTGATTCATTGCAAAACACATATATTATAACAGTAAGTTTCATGCTGAAATAAAACTTTTCATAATACTCATGAGAATACTTGGCTAAGCCACTTTTGCCTGTTGTGCTAATAACTAATTTGCCTAAAAATAGATCAGGATATTAAGGGTCACATTTAAATCCTCACAAGCAAGTAATTTAAAGTTGAAGGGTATCTTACTATTTCTTTTTCCTACTCTATACTTCTCATATATTACAATTTGTTCAGGCTGAAATTTGTTGACATTATAGATGTTATCTACCTGTTGACAAAGCTTCAGTGACTATCCATTGTGTGTTCATTTGAATAAACCTGACAACCTAACATTCACTGCTATACACGGCTACGATTTGGCTTTGCACTCTTATTTCCAATATTAGATAATGTCATGTACTTAGTATTCATTAAATATACCCTATTCATTTCAGCTTTTTATCTTTGTACATGAAATAACTTAACAGAATGATTACCCCTATCTTTGAACCTTTTCCTAACTATCCTTGAAGCTTCGTCTAAAATAGAATTTCTTTCAGAAAGTTCTTTTTTGCCTTTTGCCTCAATTTCACCTAGTGGTAACCTCTCCTTTTAATTCTCATGTAATTTGTCTTTAGGTTAAAGCATCTTTTATATTACACTCTTCATTCTAGAAATTGCTGAAGTCTAAATTGACACCAACTAGCCTGTAAGTTTCAGCAAAGTTATCATGTTTTTCCTATGTCTACATCTCTAATAAGTATTAGTGTGGTGCTCTGCATCTACTCAAAAGTCATTAATAAATGTTTATCAAGATTCATAGAAACTTATAACACAAAAGTCAATAATAAATGTTTATCAAGACTCATAGAAACTTATAATTTATGTTACTAACAAATATATGGGCATGAAAAAATAAATGAATATTTAGTAGGAATTCTGAGTTTCTTAGTGTGAAAAAATTATCATTAAAAATTTTTCCAGCTAGCCAAGCATGGTGGCACATGCCTGTAATCCCAGCTACTCAGGAGGCTTAGGCAGGAGAATTGCTTGAACCCGGAAGGCAGAGGTTGCAATGAGCTGAGATGGCGTCATTGCACTCCAGCCTGGGTGACAGAGTGAGACTCTGTCTCGGGGGAAAAAAAAAAAGTTTTCTATCAGTAAATTTTGTATAATATTTTATTGTGAAGAAAAAACATATATATTAAGACATAAATTGGTGGATAGTGTATATTGTATGATATACATTATACATTTAAAAAAGTCTACCACATAGATAATTTTCTGTGAATTCAGTTCAACAGTTGTAACCAGTTTTGAAGTTATTACTGTGTCAAAGGTAAACTAAGGAATAATACAGGCCAGGCAAAATGCACTCAGGTTGTAATTATTTCTCCAGTGACAAAGGTAACAGAGAAGATAATTCAAATAAATTTAAAATCACTACCAAATTACACACATTTGAAATGTTGATAGCTAGTATCAATATATAGATGACATTACATATTATAAGGGTAAGAAAAAGAAATGTATTGACTATCTTGCCAGAAACTGGAATAGTCTAATTTTTTTTTCTTTTTTAATCCTCAAAAATTCTATGCAGGAATAATTTCACTCCTTTGACACATGTGAAAACATAAATTATCCATAGTCCTAGAATTAGGGAGTGTCAGAGCCAGGATGAGTTAACCTGACAAAATCATGCCAAACCTCTTTTGTTGTTTTAACATGCCAGGTATATACCACATTTGGCTTTTTACATTTAAGTCCTCAGAATGACCATGCCTGGTCACAGAGACCTTCTCTGGCTATAGTGGTTAATATAACCCTTAATTTCCATCCCCGGTTAATCTCTATTTTATGACCATGGGTCCTTTCACAGTACTTATCACCATCAGTATTTTGCTTATTTGTTTAGTTATTTGTTGTCTGTATCGCCCAATGAGAAAAATGACTTTTTCTTGATCCCTACTATATCCTCAAAGCCTAGATAAGTGGTTCTCAGTGAGGAGGTGACTCTTGATCAGCAGCATTAGCACCACCTTGAAAATGCCAATTCCTGGGTACCAAACAAGGCCTACTAAATTAGAACTCGGGGGAAGTAATTTAGCTATTTATATGTAGTGTACCAAGCCCTCCAAGTGATTCTAATGCATCATAAAACTTAAAAACTGCTGGGTTAGAATGAAGCATTTAATAAATATGTCATGGATAATAAAATTTAAGTAACACAATTAAACAAAAATTTAAACTACCTATAACATAATATAAATGAAAATGAACTATGAAAATAATGTTAAAATAATCAAAACAAAATCATTAATTGACATGATATAACCATAGGTTTATTTGTTTTGCTTATCTGTTTCTCTCTTTTAGTCACTGGGAATTCTGAGAAAAACATTGTACCCTTCCTTACAAGTAATTAATCCCAACTTGACCAGACAAAATCAGTTAAACGTTTAATTTCTGACTCAATAGGTTTTCCCTGAGGAAATATGAAAAGATACGGGCTGCAGCAGAGAGAGAGAGAGAAATAAATAAATAAAATTTAAAAAACCTGCCCAATCTCTGCTGTAAGTCCTTTCCACAGCCTGGCATTTGAAAGTCCACCTTCAGTGAAAAGAGAGAAGAATTGGAAAGGAATATCTGCATAGGCATTCTTGAAGCCTGAATTCTGCATGAAATTAATTAAGTATCCAGATTCGATAGAGATTTACATGATTTATGTGGATCTCCCTTGAAGAAGCAGGTTTCTATTATAATGAAATTAGTTGAATTTCAAATTCATCAAGCAGGTCTATTACAGGATCATAGGATCAGCTGATTGGTTTCATTCTCAGGAAAGTAGCAGCATGAAGTTAATTTTATAAATAAGAAAAATGATGAAATGCTTCAGTTCTGACACACGAAGCCTTTGCACTTCAGTGTTTCAACAAATATGTCTATATTAAATAAGATATCATGTAATAATGTTTCTCTTAAATCAATGCTATAATGGGCTTCACACATCACAAATATAGTATGGAATTTTAGGTCTAAATTTAGTGTAAGACTTGAAAATAAAACAGTTTAAACAAGAATCAATGTGCCAGGATTTGAACCTATATTTGTCCATTTCTCAGTAAAAGGTAGGCACTATAAATTGTAAGTAAAAGAATAACATGATGAAAGAAAATTTATAATGATTACTTTCACAGCGGTTTGCACAATACTGGGAGGTGGGAATGCATGGTATGTAAGAGGTTATTCTCTGGAGGAAGCATACCAATGTACACATATTGATTCTGCGATGTGTTAGCTATGACATTTTAGAAAGTTACCTAGACTTTATATAAGTTTTCTCTCATTAAATGGGAATAAAATAAGTACAGATCTTTAGGTTTCTCTGGAGGCTTATGGTGATAATAATTATGAAACAATCCATGTAAAGAACTTAGAAGATCCATAGTAAACCATAATAATTACTATTATGTAAATAATTATATAACTATTATATAAGCAATAATAATAATAATTATGATTACCCTTAATATTAGACTAAAATATAACATTTAACAAGCAAGAAAGTAATATAACTAGAAGCACTTTCCAAGTTATATATCTTGCCTTCTAATCCTGTAACTTTTCAGTCTATTCAGCTGGGTATATAATCTCTCATAGTAATTAAACCAAACTCCTATTCTTGACCTCCTAATGGCTTTGAATTAAAGATCAATTGCAATATGGGCAAGCTAATCACAGCAAAATAACTATGAAAAATTACTTCTTCCATACTCCAAAGATGTTTTAGAGCCATTTATTTATGGTAAAGCAAGTGCGACAGTTTTTGAAGTAAAAATGCTAATTTATGCCTGTTAATTAGTTCCATTATAGTAATAATTTCACAATGTACATGTATATCTTTTTGTTTTTGATTTTGTTTTTATTTTTGTTTTTATTTTGAGAGGTAGTGTCACTCTTGTCGCCCATGCTGGAGTGCAATGGCGCGATCTTGGCTGACTGCAACCTCCACCTCTCGGCTTCAAGTGATTCTCCTGCCTCTGCCTCACGAGTAGCTGGGATTACAGGTGCCCACCAGCATCCCTGGCTAATTTTTGTATTTTTAGTAGTGACGGGGTTTCACCATGTTGGCCAGGCTGGTCTCAAACTCCTGACCTCAGGTGATCTGCTTGCCTCGGCCTCTCAAAGTGCTGGGATTACAGGCGTGAGCCACCGAGCCTGGCCATAATTTATATGTATATCAAAACACCATATTGTATACCTTAAATATACGTAATTCTTATTTTTCAAGTATATCTCAATAAAGTAGGGGAAAATAAATTAAAAGAACCCTAGATCAACTAGAAAAGGAAAACATCTTTAGTACAAATGTCACTCACCCCACGTAATTTACGAATTCTTATTCAGTGATTCTCAACAAAATATAACCAAAAGAAGGAATATTTGTCTGTATAAAATGTTTATTTTCAAACACAGATTACTTAAAAACATATTTTATCTAAATTTTATTTGCATGTTCATTTCATGGTATAAGATGAATTCTCAAAGGAAATTTCAACTTATAGCATAATCTCTAAAGTAAATGCACTTTTTTACTTGAGAAAGAAGTTAAGAAGTGATTATATTGGAAAAAGAAACCGTCTTCTACTCCCATTAATAAGAATATTCACTGTAGTCCAATGAAGTGGGAGTTGCTCTGAATTGGTAACTCATTTACTAAATTATTCTTTGCAAAGTTTTGTCCATAATAATTAAGCCAAATTCAAATATCTTTTAAAGTAAGAGAAACTAGAAAAAGACAAGCAAACCGACCTGAAGGCCAGCAAAAGAAAAGAAATAACCAAAATGAGAGCTGAAATGAATGAAATTGAGATGAGAAAAAGGATACAAAAGCCCATGAAAATGAAAGATGGTTTTTTGAAAGAATAAATAAGATTGATAGATCACTAGCTAGACTAATAAATTAAAAATGAGACAAGCTACAAATAAGCATAATCAGAAATGACAAAGAGAACATTACTATTGATCTCACAGACATAAAAAAAAGAGACATTATGAATATCACTATGCACACAAACTAGAAAACCCAGAGGAAATGGAAAAATTCCTAGAGACATACAACCTCCCAAGTTTGAACCAGGAAGAAAGTGAAACCCTGAACAGACCAATAATGAGTGTGAAAATTTAATCACTAATAAAAAGCCTACCAACCAGAAGCAGCCCTATACCAGATGGATTCATAGCCTAATTCTACCAGACATATGAAGATCTAGTACCAATCCTACTGAAACTATTCCCAAAAAAGAGGAGGGGCTCCTCTCTAACTCACTATATGAGACCAGCATCATCCTAATACCCAAACCTACCAGAGACACAACAAAAAAGAAAACTTCAGGCCAATATCTCTGATGAACATAAGTGCAAAAAATTCTCAAAAAAATACTGGCAGACCAAATCCAGTGGCACGAAGCTAATCTATTATGATCGAGTAGGTTGTTTATCTGGGATGCAATGTTGGTTCAACATATACAAATTAATAAATGTGATTCTTTTACAGGGTTTTTGTAGTTTTGGGTTTTACATTTAAGCCTTTAATCCATCTTGAGTTAGTTTTTGTATAAGGTATAAGGAAGGGGTCCAGTTTCTTTTTTTTTTTTTTTTTTTTTTTTTTTTTTTTTTTTTTTTGCGTACAACTAGCCATTTCTCCCAAGAGCATTTATTAAATCGGGAATCCTTTCCTCATTGCTTATTTTCATCAGGTTTGTCAAAGATCAGTTGCAGATGTGAGATCATATTTCTGAGTTTTCTATTCTGTTCCATTTATCTATGTGTCTGTTTTCTTACCAGTAGCATGCTGTTTTGGTTACTGTACTTGTAATATACTAGACTACTTGTTGTAGTATAGTTTGAAGTCAAGTAGTGTGATGTGTGACGCCTCTAGCCTTTTCTTTTTTCTTTGCTTAGAATTTTCTTGGCTATTCAAGCTCTTTTTTTGGTTTCGGATGAATTTTAAAATAGTCAAGACATAGGCATGGGCAAAGATTTCATGATGAAAGTGCCAAAAGCAATTGCAACAAAAGCAAAAAATGACAAATGGGATCTATTATAACTAAAGAGCTTCTGCACAGCAAGAGAAACTATTGTCAGAGCCAACAGACAACCAGACAGCCAAAGACAACCTACAAAATGGAAGAAAAATTTTGCAATCTATCCATATGACGAAGGTCTACAATTCAGAGTCTACAAGGAACTTAAACAAATTTACAAGAAAAGACCAAACAATTCCATTAAAAAGTGGGCAAGGGACATGAACAGTCACTTCACCAAAGAAGACATCTATGGTGCCAACAAACATGAAAAAAACTCAACATCACTGGTCATTAGAGAAATATAAATCAAAACTACAATGAGATACCATCTCACACCAGTCAGAATGGTTATTATTAAAAAGCCAAGAAAAACAGATGCTGGCAAGGCTGTGGAGAAATAGGAACACCTTTACGCTGTTGGTGGGAATGTAAACTAGTTCGACCATTGTGGAAGACAGTGTGGTGATTCTTCAAGTCTATTACTGGGTGTGTACTCAAAGGAATATAAATCATTCTTTTATAAAGATATATGCACGCATATGATCATTGAAGCACTATTCACAATAGCAAAGGCACGGAATTAACCCAAATGCTCATGAATGATAGACTAAGGAAAATGTGGTATGTGGTACATATACACCATGGAACACTATGCAACCATAAAAAGGAACAAGGTCATGTCCTTTGCAGGGACATAGGTGGAGTTGGAAGCCATTATCCTCTGCAAACTAATGCAGGAACAGAAAACCAAACACCACATATTCTCACTTATGTGTGGGAGCTGAACAGTGTGAACACATAGGCACACAGGGAGTGAAACAACACACACTGTGGCTTTTCAAGGGAAGGGGGAGTCAAAACATCAGCAAAAATAGCTAATGCATACTGGGCTTAATACCGATGTGACGGGTGCAGCAAACCACCATGGCACACATTTACCTACATAAGAAACCTGCACATCCTACACATGTACACTAGAATTTAAAATAAAATAAAATAAAATAAATTTTTTAAAAATGTGATTCATCACATAAACAGAATTATGAACAAAAACCACATGATTCTTTCAACAGATGAAGGGAAGACTTTCAATAAAATTCAGCATCTCTTCGTGATGAAAAACCTCGAAGAACTAGGTATTGAAGGAACATACCTTAAAATAATAAGAGCTATCTATGACAAACACACAGCCAACATTATACTGAACAAGCAAAAGCTGGAAACATTCCCACTGAGAACCAGAACAAGGCAAGGATGCTCACTCTCACCATTCTTATTTAACACAATATGGGGAGTCCCAGCCAGAGCAGTCAAGCTAGAGAAAGAAATGAAAGCATCCAAATAAGAAGAGAGAAAGTCAAATAATCTCTCTTCAAAGATGATATGATTTTTACCTAGAAAACCCCATAGTCTCTACCCAAAAGCTCTTACACCTGTTAAACAACTTTTGCAAAGTTTCAGGATAAAAAAAATGAATGTACAAAAATCAGTAGCATTTCCATACATGAACAATATTCATGCTGACAGCCAAATCAAGAATGCGATCCCATTCACAAGCTAACGCCCCTGCCAACACATACAAACACACACACACACACACACACACACACACACACACAAATACCTGCTAACACAGCTAATCAGGGAGGTAAAAAAAAATCTCTTCAACAAGAATTACAAAATATTGCTCAAAGCAATCAGAGATGACATATATAAATGGAAAAACAGTCCATTTTCACGGATTAAAAAGAACTAATATTGTTAAAATGGCCACACTACCCAAAGCAACGTACAAATTCAATGTTATTCTCACCAAACTATCAATGACATTTTTCACAGAATTAGAAGAAATATTCTAAAATTCATATGGAACCAAAAGAGAACCCAAATAGTCAAAACAATCCAAAGCAAAAAGAACAAAGCCAGAGCATCACACTACCTAACTTCAAACGGTACCACAAGGCTACATTAAACAAAAGAGCATGGTACTGATACAAAAACAGACACATTGACCAATGGGACAGATTAGAGAACCAGGAAATAAAGCTATGATCCTGCAATCATTTTATCTTCAATAAAGCTGACAAAAACATGCCACAGGGAAGGGACTCACTATTTAATGAATTTTACTGGGATAACTGGTTAGCCATATGCAGAAGACTTAAACTGGACCCCTTCCTTTCACCATGTACAAAAATCAACTCAAGATACATTAAAGACTTAAATGTAAAAACTAAAACTTTAAAAACTCTAGAAGAAAACCTAGTAAATACCATTCTATACATAGGACCTTGCAAAAATTTCATGATAAAGACACCAAAAGAAGTGACAACAAAACAAAAAAAAATTGACAAACAGGACCTAATTAAACTAAAGAGCTTCTGCACAGCAAAAGACACTGTCAACAGAGTAAACAGACAATTTACAGAATGGGACAAAATGTTTGCAAACTATGCATCCAACAAAGCCTAATATGTGGCGTTTATAAAGAACTTAAGCAAATTTACAAGAAAAAAAGCAAAGTGGGCAAAGGAACTAAACAGACTCTTTTCAAAAGAAGACATACATGCAACCAAGAAGTATGAAAAAAAGGCTTAACATCACTGATCATTAGAGAAATGCAAATAAAAACTATGATGAGACACCATCTCACACCGTCGGAATGGCCATTATTAAAAAGTTAAAAAAAAAAAAAACCCAGATTCTGGCAAAGCTGCAGAGAAAAGGGAACACATAAACTGCTAGAGGGAATGTGAACTAGTTCAGTCACTGTGGAAAGCAGATTGGAGATTTTTAAAGAACTTAAGAGAACTACCATTCGACCCAGCAGTCCCATTGCTGGATATACTCCCAAGGAATATAAATTGTTCTACCACAAAGACAGATGCACGTGTATGTTCACTGCAGCACTTTCAAAATAGAAAAGACACAAAATCAAACTAAACGCCTATCAATGGTCGACTGATCAATGGTTGACTGGATAAAGAAAATGCGTTACATATACACCATGGAATACTGCATAGCCATAAAAAAGTGATACCATGCCCTTGGCAGCAATATGGATGCAGCTAGAAGCAATTATTCTTTTTTCTTTCTTTCTTTTCTTTCCTTTCTTTCTTTCTTTCTTTATCTTTTTCTTTTCTTTTTTTTTTTTTTTTCTGAGACAGAATCTCTCTGTGTTGCCCATGCTGGAGTGCACTGATGCAATCTCACTTCACTGCAACCTCTGCCTCCCAGGTTCAAGCAATTCTCCTGCCTCGGCCTCTTGAGTAGCTGGGATTACAGGCACGCACCACCATGCCCGACTAATTTTTGTATTTTTAGTAGAGACGGCGTTTCACCATGTTGGTCAGGCTGGTCTAGAACTCCTGACCTTGTGATCCGCCCGCCTCGGCCTCCTAAAATGCTGGGATTACAGGCGTGAGCCACTGCGCCTGGCCTAGAGGCCATTTTTCTGAGCAAATTAATGCAACAAGAGAAAACCAAATGTCACAGTTTCTCACTTATAGGTGGGTGCTAAACATTGAGTACACATGGACACAAAGAAGGGAACAGTAGACACCAGGACCTACATGAATGTGGAGAGTGATAGGAGAGTGGAGATTGAAAAACTACCTCTTGGGTACCATGCTCATCATCTCGGTGACAAAATAATCTGTACACCAAAGCCCTGTGACATGCAATTTACCATATAACAAACCTGCACATGTACCCTTGAAGTTGCAAGAAAAAGGGAAAAAAGAATTCATATATTTTTACATTATAACTATTATATATAACTACAAGATTCTAAAAATGAACCATGTTTTATTCAAGTTTTTCTATGTAGCAAAACATTTTACAACTAAAGTAGATAACTCTAAGAAATGGAATGAAAATAACAGAACACGTTCTAAAGAATTATGGAAAAAATATTAAAACACCATCAGTCATTACTGAGACAAAATTGAAAATTTACAGAGATTAATATTAAACTTAAATGAGTAAAATGCATATGTATGTGTTTGTGTGTAAAACCTATTTTACAATTATGAAAATGAGATGATTTAGTTTGACAAATGAAACATTAACACAGAGATTATTGAATAGTTTTGAGAACAACAAGCATTGTAGTCTAGACTATGATGAACTACTTCAGATCCACTGATGATATATGGCAAAAAAAAAAAAAACACTTAATTGTAGAATATAGAAATGTAGTTATGTATGAAAATTTTCTTGTAAAACTGGAACCAGGTCACAAATAAGTTTTCTGTCAATCTTAAAAATAGGAGAGGAACTTACCTACTTTTTATCATTGAAACACTAATAAAGGCAAGAGTTTGTTAAGTCTGAAATATTTTCTCTGTTTTATCATACAAGTTGTAAAACTTCTAAATATGTTAATGTGATACAAAATGAGGGCTTTCTTGCATTTGTTTATAATTCATTGTGTTGCTGTATTAACAACATAGCCTTATTTTACCTTCCTGGAGGTAGGCATGGGGAGGCATGAGATAAAGTACAAAATCGACATTATAAAAATGGATAGTGGTGGCCAGGTGCAGTGGCTCACACCTGTAATCCCAGCACTTGGGGAAGCCGAGGTGGGCGGATCATGAGGTCAAGAGATCGAGACTACCCTGGCCAACATGGTGAAACCCCGTCACTACTAAAAATACAAAAATTAGCCGGGCATGGTGGCAGGCGCCTGTAGTCCCAGCTACTCAGGAGGTTGAAGCAGGAGAATCGCTTGAACCCAGGAGGCAGAGTTGCAGTGAGCCAAGATCTCACCATTGCACTCCAGCCTGGGCAACCGAGGGAGACTCTGTCTAAAAAAAAAAAAAAAAAAGATAGTGGTAAGAAAGCTGCTAAAAACTTTTGATTAAAACATCCTTCCCAAAAAAAATTATAATGTTTGTCTAATGGTTTGTATTAGGGGAAAACAATCTTCGTGACATATAAAGAGTTGTTGAACTAAGTCTTTATACGTTTTATTTGTGAGCAAAAAAGGATAGATCACTGGTTTCTTGAGTCTAAACATAATTGATGTTATGTTATGACAGTGATTTATCATTCATTTAGGATATCCCAATGAAATATTTGTTTCATCCTTTGCAAAGGAATAATAAAAATGCTCACTTTTCCATGTTAATAATAGTGAGAAACCAAGAGCATCTATGTATCTGATTTTGAAAGGATTTGCTGTCCTCATAGATCTGCACTATTTTGGAAGGCTCACACTTTTTGATGTTCGGGTGCTCTACCCCACCGCACAGCAAGCATCTTGTACGTGTCTGTATCTCTAACAATGTGAGTAACATCCACACCCCAAAGGCACATTCTCCATTTAAGTCAGAGTAACAAGCTCTGAAGAAATTTGAGATAATATTTTATTGTTAGGAGCAGCATCACAACTTTTTCTCAGTTTAATGGGAAATACATACTTAAAATGCTCTTATAAAGAACACTGTTATCATTGTCTAATATTTATTCCCACCAATCTCTTTTTTCTTCTCTAAGGATGAAATTTCTGCATGCGCATCCACACAGTGACCAAGTTTTATATTTTCTACATGCTCAGCCAAGAGGATTTGACTACCAGAATTAGTGAGACCTCAGGCCAATTTAAGGATAGCACAGAGATGCTGATTTTATTTCTTTCCAAAATCCTTTATTGTCAGTTTGGGTACACTGAATATTACATGATGCCAGACCTTGCTAGATTTTTGGAAGCTGATATCTGTCACAAAGTGTATTCATTTTTTACTAAATAAATTTGAATAACTTGCTTTCAACTTTAATACTAATGAAAGTAAAATATAACTCACTTGCCATAGATTTATATTTTGAAATAAGTTGTCAACAAAATCCACCTGCTTATCTTAAATAGGTTAGAATTGGAAGCAAAATATTTTGCAAAATCAGTATTTCTCCACAGGAATGACAAAAATGGGCACAGACACTTTTATTTGCCTGAGATTAATGTGTTGAGGAAAAAAGATACTGTCTCAAACTGGTCCAATGTCAATAGGACACCTAATACAACATCCGTTGGCCATGGCAAACTCATGTGCAATTTAGAAAAGTTTTAATATGTTGAGGGAGTAGCAGGCATGAGCCTAAAAACGATACCGATATGGCTAGAATTGTACAGCATAAAGAGAACAAGCAATAGGTTATATGATAAAAGACAAGGAGACAGATAGAGTTCTAATAAATGGAGAATTCAAATTAAAGCTCTAGCATTCATAGCCAACTAGAATTCTGAAGAGAACAACAAAGAGCAAACATTGTAAAGTGAAAAACAAAAAACAGAGATTGCCATGTAATCCAGATGTTAATTGAGGCCACCAGATGATATGAATCTTAATTATTTTAATTTACCTGTCTTGATCTAGTAAAGGTCAAGTATCTTCCTGGAAAAAATATATGTAAATATTTAATTCCAAAGAAGAGTGAATTATTCATGGTATTTTCAAAAAATAACAGTAGGTATGGCAACTATGAAGTACTTGAACAGAAGCTCTTTTGGTGGAGATTGCTGCATCTATCTCCGCATTCAGCATCTATACCACACACACGCACATCTGTGTACAAACATCTATGTAATATATACACACATGACTTGACCACAACCACCACTCTCACACAAAGGTGGACTAAAATGCATTGTTTTAAGTCATCCATAGAAAGGATACTACCTACTTAAGTTAAATAAATCTCTCCAATAAGTGATTAAAAGTGGGCTTAAGTTCCAAACAATAAGAAAGCTACAAAAACAAAATCCAAATAAAAATATCATACTTTAAAACTAATATTGCTTTCAAAAATAATCTCTCTTTTTGGATATGATTGAAAACATAAAAATAAAACTTCGCTGCTGGGTACTATTTTCACTATCTGAGTGGCAAGATCAACAGAAGCCCAAACCTCAGCATCACACAATCTACCCTTGCAATAAGCCCACGCATGTGCCTTCTGAATCTAAAATAAAAATTGAAAGGATGAGTTCATGCCCTTTGTAGGGACATGGATGAAGCTGGAAACCATCATTCTCAGCAAACTATAGCAAGGACGAAAAACCAAACACCGTATGTTCTCACTCATAGGTGGGAATTGAACAATGAGAACACTTGGACACAGGAAGGGGAACATCACACACCGGGGCCTGTCATGGGGTCGGGGGAAGGGGGAGGGATAGCATTAGGAGATATACCTAATGTTAAATGACAAGTTAATGGGTGCAGCTCACCAACATGGCACATGTGTACATATGTGACAAACCTGCACGTTGTGCACATGTACCCTAGAACTTAAAGTATAATTTTAAAAAAATTAAAAAAAAGAAAAGAAGAAATAGAAAAGTAAAGTCATTTTAGCCAACATAAAAAAAAAAAGAATAAATGAGTGAAAACAACTGATATACAGAATTGGCCAGTATCTAACCACATCCAAAATATTTGTGGTACAAAGAGATAATGTTTTTGTAGCTTATGAACATTTATTTTACACCTACTTGTTTTCAGAACCCATGCCTGGGGACACAGTGATGATCAAGTTTATAGGTTTCACGTTCTCATTAATCCTATGGTCTGGTGGGAAATAATCACCAAAAAGTATGCTTGTAAGGAAAAGAGATCGTGCAAGTAAAAACAAACAAATTTTGGGAACATATGTTTATACAATATAAGAAATAAATTTAAAATTTTTAGAACGAAAAGAAGAATAGTTCCTATACGTCTAAAGAATGATTTATTTTTACACCAATGAGGCACCCAACTGAATTTTAAATGATTACTTGATTGAAGTCACTCTATATACAACTCCTCACAAACTCATATATTCATTAAAGTGAGCTACATCTGGAAGGATTATGAAACCATAATCTTCTAAAACCATTTCAGTTCTGTATGAAGAAAAATAATTTTTAATAAGAGCATAATAAACTGTTAAGAAGTGAAACTGTATAAAACATAAATTATATTTTATTTCTTTGATTTGAGTCTACCTACTTTGGTTTTCAAGGAAGAGCTGATATAAATGGGAAAGTCCGTTCCACAAATCTTAGCTCAAATGAGGGTAGCTTTCTTTTATCCAGTAATGCTGAGAAATTATCATGAGAAAAAAGTACTTACAGTGGAACAGGGATAATAGTGAAAAGCTTCTGTGAATAAAGTCTATTTCTTTTCAAGAAGCATACAGAAAAGAACAGAAAAATAAAGCAATAGCAGAAGGGAAGTCTTAGCTCAGTTTCCAGGTCTCGCTATGAAAGAATAAGTTTGACAAAAGAGCAAGTTACATGTAAAATGCATTTTACATATCCCACCTATTCTCTAATCTATAAAATGACAGAGTAGTTGTAAAGATAGTGTTATAAAGAAAAGTTTAAAATTGTAAAGGTATTTAGAAAATAAGGGACATAAAACAATGGTTATTTATTGAGCACTTAATGAAATTAACAACATCCATCTTCTGTTTGCATCCTTTCTAACACAAACCTGACTATATTAGGATATTTACACTCCTCCACTCCTTGCCTTCGACCATTTGCTCCCAAGGAGACTGGTTCTATTCCTAACCTCATGAGATATGTCTGAGTGATCTGATGTGTTCATGACTATCTCCCCTGCCAGTAACTGGTATAGCTAGACATGGGGGGATAAAATGCTGGTAAATAAGATGTTAGTATAATTTTAGGAAAAGCTTCTTCACTCCTGAAAAAAAAAAAAAAAAAAAAAAAACGCTGGAAATGATTGCTCCTGGGAAGTGCTGATTCACTAGAAAATTCCTGCTATTTGTTAGTAATATTGCAAACACAAGGGGATAAGTCTTTTGATGGAACTTCTATTGCATTTGCCAAAATGGACAAATGGAAGGAACTTAGGACCTTAATGACATAATTGGTTGTACCATCTTCAGTTGCATAAATACATTTTCTATTTGTTTAAGCTAGTCTGAAACAGAAAGAAAATTTTAACAACTTGAAACCACAAACATCTAAAGTAATACATTATATTAGCATAAAATATACATAATGCATGTGAAAATTAGCCTATATTCATGTATAATAAACACATTTTATGGTCTTCATTTAAAGAGATCACGCACACTCATAATTCTGGGATCAGCATTAGCTTTCATCCTTAAAATACACGTTAAGTCAATTCAATTTGGATAAAGAAGAGCATTTTAAAAAATAAAAAAATCCCCTTTTAGAAATTATTTATTCTCACTTATAAAAAGCATAATTCTTATTTTTTTTCTTTTTTCTCAAATTCAACAATAAACTTTTTTCATTAAATGTAATCTTTTGGAATAAAGAGAGCATTCAGGAATTCTTATGGAGAACATTACTAGATCTAAAATGCACAATACGTGGTTTAGTTTATAACTAGAAGAGCAACCACTGAGTTTAATATGGAGGGAATAAATTGCACTAGGGCTAACCTAAAGTCATGGAAGCAGCAAGCCTAATGTAACAGTTTGGAAAGAAATAGTTAAAATGTGCTTTACCATTGCTTTAAATCCATTTTATAAAATTCTCTAGAGTGACTGTTAACTGTTCCTTCTTTTTCACTCCATTAACTGACACTCAGTTTTCCTTTTTGACCCTGTAGTCAAAGCTACTCATTCTCCAGCAGTTGATGGTTTTCAGGATCAGAATACAGTGTCAGTGTCTTCTTCACTTCCCAATGTCACTTCTAGATCATAAATTCTTTACCTTTTGGGAAACTTCTGCTTTAAGACTCCCACTTCTAGCTAAGATGAAATAGCTTGCAGCAAGCTGACACTCCCTCCAAAAACAGCTAGAAATGCTAAGTATGATTAAAACCTAATAAATGAATTTCTGAATATATGAGAGAGACTTTGAGGCTGCCAGAACTCACAGGGAAAGAATCTTGAAGAGGGGGAAACCATGAAGAGCTTAGTTAACAACCTATAGCCATTTGTTTTTCCTCATAGCATTCAAAATTCCAGGCATGAGGCAAGAAACTGAAGATCTGGCAATGAGCCTAGAAAAAAAGGATTCTACTAAGAGGCAGAAAAAACAGAACCTTGGCAGTGTCATGGGGATAAGGAGACAAAAATTAGAGACTTGAAGTGTCAGGATCATGACGTAAAAGGAGAAGAGGAGGACAACTAAGCCCAAGGCTCATCTTATTTTCCCTTCAAGATTTCTGCTGAGATCTAAGCTGTATGATGCACAAAGCTAAGAAGCCAAACAGAAGGCCTTAAGCAAAAGTGTTGGCAGTCTTGTGGTACTTGGGGAATAGCAATAATTCATAAGTTTTTGGTAGATATTCTTTATGAAATTGGAAAAATTCGCCTACACCTGTAGTTTTCTGACAGTTTTTATAATGAATGAATGGGTGTTGAGTTTTGTCCATTGCTACCTTTGCATAAATTTATATAATCATGTATAATTATATGATTTTTCTTTCTTTGCCTGTTCATATGGTTCTACTTTTGAATACTGAACCAGCCTTGCATCTCTGGGATAAACCTTACTTGGTCATGATACATAATTTTCCTTCCTTCCTTCCTTCTTTCCTTCCTTCCTTCCTTCCTTCCTTCCTTCCTTCCTCCCTCCCTTCCTTCCTTCCTCTTTCTCTCTCTTTCTTTTTCATCTTTTTTTTTGACAGAGTCTTACTCTCATTACCCAGGCTGGAGTGCAGTGTCACCATCACAGTTTGCTGCAGCCTCCACTTACCGTGCTCAGGTGATCCTCCCACCTTAGCCTCCTCTATTACTAAATTCAATTTGTTAATATTTTGTTGAGGGTTTACATTTGTACTTATTAGAAATATTAGTCTATATTTTGAGTTTTTTAAAATTGTCTTTGTCTGGTTTTGGTATCAGGATAATACTAGCTGTTAATAATGTGAGGAATTGTTCCTTTATCTTGAGTTTTCTAGACAAGATTGTGGAGATTTTGGCATTAATCCTTCTCTAAATGTTTCATAGACTCATCCAGTGAAACCCTTTGGACCTGGAGACATTTTTTAGGAGCTTTTTATTATGACTTTAATTGTCTTAATAGTTACTGCTATACAAATTTTTTTTTTTCATGTTGGGTGAGTTTCTTGGTGGTTTGTGCTTTGGATAAACTAGTCCATTTCATCGAGGTTGACCAATTATGTGTGCTTTGAATATTCTCTTTTTCACTTTTTCATGTCTGCAGGGCCTATGCTGATACTCTACGTTTCATTCCTGATATTGATAATTTGTCTCTTTTATTTTTTCTTTATCAGTTTTGTTAGAGGTTTTGATATTTAAAATACTGATGTTTCACTCATTTTCTATTGTTTTCCTGTTTTCAATTTTATTCAATAGATTTCTGCTGTATTCTCAGCATTTAAAAACTAAAAAAGTGCCAACATATGATTACAACACAATACACAATGTAGTAAGTACTGTAAGTACCGTAAAAATGAAAGTATTATCAAAGTACAGGTACAGAATATCATCTGAGTATGGGCCCTGGAGCCAGGCTGCCTAGGTTTAGAGTTCTAGTATTGTCACTGTTAGCTAGCAGACTAAACAAATTAATGAACTTTCCTATGACACTGTTTTCTTGTCATTAAAAGTGAGATAGCATTTGTAACTACCTGATAGAATGTTGGTGATTAAATGAGGTTTTAAGCACATAAAACAGTAACTGCCCACCATAAATGTCAGATACTAACAGCGTTAAACTACTGTGTTTATTATTGTTATCATTAATGTTTTAAATAATTGAGATTTTACTTTGGGGATGAATAAATTATGGCTTCTAAGAAGTTTAGGAATTTGACGATTTTCTAAAAGTTTGGTAAGAGTTTTCCAATCACAAAAGGAAGCAGAAAAGAATGAATGAATGAATGAATTGTAGTACATATATATATAAATATATATACATATAGATAGATAGATGTCACATGTATGTATACCTTTATGTATCTATATATCTATTTGTCTCTAGGTATATGTAGGCATCCATTTATCAATCTATAATATGTCACAGGGTACAAAACGCTATGCAATGTGAAGTGTTCCAATCATACCTGCTGTATTAGGGCCCTGTAGAGGGACAGAGCTAATTATATATATATGTTTATTAAGTATTAATTCACATGATCACAAGGTCCCACAATGGGCCATCTGCAAGCTGAGGAAAAATGAGAGCCAGTCTGAGTCCCAAAACTGAAGAATTTGGAGTGTGATGTTTGAGGGTAGGAAGCATCCAGCTCCAGAGAAAGATGTAGGCTGGAAGGCTAGGCCAGTCTAGCCTTTTCCCATTTTTCTGCCTGCTTTATATTTGCTGGCAGCTGATTAAATGATGCCCACCCAGATTAAGAGTGGGTCTGCCTTTCCTAGCCCACTGACTCAAATGTCAATCTCCTTTGATAACACCCTCACAGACACACTCGGGATCAATACTTCGCATCCTTCAATCCAATCAAGTTGGCACTCAGTATTAACCATCACAAGTTCACCCCTTGCCAACTTGAACACATATATATCTCCTGAGATCATACATAATCTTCAAATAAAGACGATAATAAGCTCATAATTATGCCTAACATAATACAACTATCTTTCGTACAACCAAAAATGCACCAATTCCCAACTCAAATGCCATTACATAAAGTTAACAATACTTACATGCTGATATAAAGTCAATAAATCTCATGTCTCATTATAAAGGAAAAAGGAAATAAAATGAAGATATTGTCTTAGTATAAGTGTATACGTGTTCAAATATGTTTTTAACAAAAGAAGAAGGAAACAATCACGACAATTACAGTCCTCGTTTCTGCAACTGTCACATAGTCATAGCTGGTATTGATGATTACCTTCTTCCACTACCCATTCTGTATTTCTTTTGCCTTTAGCAAGCACCTCAGCAAGTCATGATTTTCTTCCTTGTGGAGTGACCCAAACCTTCATTCCTGAAGGGTCTGGGCCATTTGTAGTGCTGCCTGGAATGGGCTATTTTAGTTTCCCATCGACCTTAATTCCTGGGCATGGTAATATTAAGAGATGTCCTATCGAATCTCCTGTGTTCCATGCATCCTCTTCCTTACCTCCATTGAGGACTAGTAGACTGATTTCATCTCATAGTCTGGATCAGTTGTCCCAGCCAACACTGTAACTCCTGTCTTAGCCTGTTGACTTAAAGATAGGAGAAGCCCAAAGTGTAACCAGGTGGCAATCTTAAATTCCAGTTTAACGGAATTGTTGTTCCTCCTGGTGGCAGTGTTCCTCCCTCTGGAACTAAGACCGCTAGTCCAGCAGAACGTAATGTCACAGGAACAGAACCAAAAATATTGCCAGTGGATCACTAGGGGATGATGATGAGTGGTGCCACTTCCACTTGCCATTGATTCCTGGAGCCATAAGTCTTGGATATGAGAGAAACAGTACCATATATTGGACACTAATTTTGAGCATACACTGCCTTCTGGAGAACTTTGCCCCAGCCCTGAAAAATATTGTTACCTAATTGGTGTCGTAATTGTGACTTCCAAAGGCCATTCTACCATTCTATCATTCCAGCTGCTTCAGGATAATGGGGAACATGGTAAGACCAGTGAATTCCATGAGCATGATCCCACTGCTGCACTTATTTAGCTGCAAAGTGAA
This sequence comes from Pan paniscus, assembly GCF_029289425.2. NCBI lineage: Eukaryota > Metazoa > Chordata > Mammalia > Primates > Hominidae > Pan > Pan paniscus. Next base: position 43,188,046 of record NC_073264.2, on the reverse strand, counting down.
TGCCTTAGTCAGAGGCAATGCTGTGTGGAATACCATGACGGTGGATATAAGGCACTCCATGAGTCCACAGATGGTAGTTTTGGCAGAAGCATTGCATGCAGGATAGACAAACACATATCTGGAGTAAGCGTCTATTCCACTGAGGGCAAATCTCTGCCCTTTCCATGATGGAAGAGGTCCAATATAATAAACCTGCCACTAGGTAGCTGGCTGATCACCCTGAAGAATGGTGTCATATTGAGGGCTTAGTGTTGGTCTCTGCTGCTGGCAAATTGGGCACTCAGCAGTGGCTGTAGCCAGGTCAGCCTTGGTGAGTGGAAGTCTGTGTTGCTAAGCTCATGCAAAACCTCCACCCTGGACACCATGGCCACTTTTTTCATAGGCCCACTGTGCAATGACAGGCGTGGCTAAGGAAAGAGGCTGAGTGGTGTCCACAGAACGAGTCATCCTATCCACCTGATTATAAAATCTAGAAGTTCCCTGAATTTTAGTCAGATTTATTTCCTTTCCTCTGGCATGCTGTTGTCTCGCCAATCAGTCCAATGTGTTTGCTACTTGTTGCTGGCTGGATCCAATCAATACAATGTCATCAATGTAATGGACCAGTGTGATATTTTGCAGAAGCAAAGAGTGATCGAGTTCTCTCTGAATAAGATTTTGACACAAAGCTGAAGAGTTGATGTACCCCTGAGATAGGACAGTAAATGTATATTGCTGGCCTTGCCAGCTGAAGACACATTGCTTCTGGTGGGCTGTATGGAGAGGAATGGAGAAACAGGCATTTGCCAAGTCATTGACTGTATACCAAGTACCAGGAGATGTGTTAATTTGCTCAAGCAATGAAACTACATCTGGTACTGAAGCTGCAATTGGAGTCATCACTTGGTTAAGCTTATGATAATCCACTGTCATTGTCCAAGATCCACCTGTCTTCTGCACAGCCCATATGGGAGAGTTGAAGGGTGGTGTGGTGGGAATCACCAGACTAGCATCTTTCAAGTCTTTGATGGTGGCACTAATCTCAATCCCTTTGGGATGCAATATTGTTTTTGATTTACAATTTTTCTAGGTAGAGGCAGCTATAATGGCTTCCATTTGGCTTTTCCCACCATAGCAGCCCTCACCATACAGTCTGGGAGCCAATATGGGGTTTCTGCCAGCTTCTAAGTATGTCTATGCCAATTATGCATTCTGGCACTGGATGAGTCCAGGGACCCACTCTTAGTTGGACCTGAGCTATAACTTCAGTAATTACATGACCTCCATAAGCCCCTACTGTAACTAGAGGACCACAGTGATGTTTTGGGTCCCCAGGAATCAACGTCAGCTCAGAGCCAGTGTCCAGTAGTCCCTAAGTATCTGATCATTTCCTTTTCCCTAATGCACAGTTACCCTAGTAAAAGGACAGAGTTGTCCTTGGGGAGAAAGATTAACACAAGGAGAGGCTATGCTTGCACCTTTAATTGCAGGTCACCCACTTGCACAATAAGCACCTGTGTCTCTTTTTCCACAATTTCAGCTCTTTCTTTACAGGAGATAAGACTCTCACTCAGGTCAACCTTAGCAGATTTGAGGTTCAATACCTGCTTCTGAAGCCAGGAGTTAGAATCTCTGAGTTAATCATTTTCTTTTATCACTTTGTCCACTGAACTTAGGAGCAACCAACCAGCTTCATTATGTTCCTTGGTTCTCCACATATGGTCAGAGGTATTATGCATAGAGTCGCTAAACTCCTTGTCTCTCACAAGCAGTGAATCAGGAGTGTCAAATGTGTTTATTATGCATAACTCTTTAAACAGGGCACATCAAGGAATATCAGTGTTTTCCATACTATTAGAAGTAGAGTCCTTAGCATTTTTGGGTCTAATCATATTAAGCAGACAACTCCAGAAAACCCAAAACCAATGAAAGAACTCCATCCTTAATATTCTGTTCCTCTAGAATCACTCCTGGTACCAAAACCTGTATTAGTCAGGGTTCCGTAGAGGGACAGAACTAGTAGGATGTATATATATTGTACCAGTTTATTTTATATATGGATACATATACATATATATGGATATATATATTATATATGGATATATATTATATATGGATATATATAATATATATGGATATATAATATATATGGATATATATTGTATATGGATATATAATATATATGGATATATATAATATATATGGATATATAATATATATGGATATATAATATATCTGGATATATAATATATGGATATATATAATATATATGGATATACTATATATGGATATATATAATATATATGGATATATAATATATGGATATATAATATATATGGATATATAATATATGGATATATAATATATATGGATATATAATATATGGATATATAATATATATGGATATATAATATATATGGATATATAATATATATGGATATATAATATATAAGGATATACAATACATATGGATATATAATACATATGGATATACAATACATATGGATATACAATACATATGGATATATATAATATATATGATATGTAATATATATGGATATATATAATATATATGATATATAATATATAGATATATATAATATATATGATATATAATATATATGGATATATATAATATATATGATATATAATATATATGGATATATATAATATATATGATATATAATATATATGGATATATATAATATATATGATATATAATATATATGGATATATATAATATATGATATATAATATATATGGATATATATAATATATATGATATATAATATATATGGATATATATAATATATATGATATATAATATATATGGATATATATAATATATATGATATATAATATATAGATATATATAATATATATGATATATAATATATATGGATATATATAATATATATGATATATAATATATATGGATATATATAATATATATGATATATAATATATATGGATATATATAATATATATGATATATAATATATATGGATATATATAATATATATGATATATAATATATATGGATATATATAATATATATGATATATAATATATATGGATATATATAATATATATGATATATAATATATGGATATATATACCATATATGATATATAATATATATGATATATAATATATATGGATATATATACCATATATGATATATAATATATATGGATATATACCATATATAATATAAAATATATATGGATATATACCATATATAATATAAAATATATATGGATATGTATAATATATATCGATATAAAATATATATGGATATAAAATATATATGATATATATAATATATGGATATAATATATATCGATATATATAATATATGATATATATTATATATGGATATAATATATATCGATATATAATATATGACATATATTATATATGGATATAATATATATCGATATATAATATATGATATATATTATATATGGATATAATATATATCGATATATAATATATGATATATATTATATATGGATATAATATATATCGATATATAATATATGATATATATTATATATGGATATAATATATATCGATATATAATATATGATATATATTATATATGGATATAATATATATCGATATATAATATATGATATATATTATATATGGATATAATATATATCGATATATAATATATGATATATATTATATATGGATATAATATATATTGATATATATAATATATGGATATATATTATATATGGATATAATATATATCCATATATAATATATGATATATATTATATATGGATAGAATATATATCCATATATATAATATGTGATATATATTATATATATGGATATAATATATATCCATATATATAATATATATATTATATATGTGTATAGTTATACAGGAAACATAAGTTTCAACTCATGTTCGCACTGTAGATAAAAAGCAATGTAAAGTAAACTATAGACCTAAAGATGAAGTCAACAATATAAATCCCTTAAGAAAGAAGATGTGTAATTTTTGATAAGCCAAGATTTTTATCAACAGGTCACCAAAAACATTAACAATAAAAAATAGGTTAATTTGAACTTAATCAAATTAGAATAAAGTTTTTATTTGAAGGGCACTCAGTATAAAAAAAATCTTCAGTATATATTTTATATCTCTTATGCTCATATACTATAGTATATATTTTATATCCATTATATATTTCATATTAATTTTATAGTTTATATTTATTTCATATTTCATATTCATTTATATATTATTAAATTTCATATAGTGAAATATATATCTCAAATCATTTTAATTCTAATATATAAAGCAATATTACAACCCAATAAGAAAAAGACTCATGACTCAATTAAAAATACAACAAAAGTTTGGCCATATATTTAAAAGAGAATATAAAAACAGCTGTTACACATATAAAAATTATTAACTTTAGTATTGTTTAGGCAAATGCCAATTAAAATTGTAATTAGATTTCTCTGCACAATCACTAGATTTCCTAAAATTTAAAGGACTGATGATAGAAAGTAGGCAAGGATATCGAGCTACCTGGACTTATAGATTTTTAAAAAATTGATAATTACTTATACAATTAAATGTGCACTTACCATATGACTTAGCAATTCCACTTACAGGAGAAATTAATATCAAAGACAAATTAAAATATCTGCCCAGAAAATGTCTTGGAAAATAATTTTTCTAGTAAACATATTAATTTTTAGGAGCCCAAATTGAAAGAACCCAAATACACACCAACAGGTGAATGGATGACGAAGTCATGGTATAATCATTCAGTGAATTATAATATACATATTTAATTAAACTATTGATATATGCTGCTGCACTGTGGTACTTCAAAACCAGTATACTGAGTGAAAGAATCCAGACATAAAACAGTATATATTATATAATAAATTTATATGGAATTCTAGAACAGGCAAACAGACCACTGGATATAAAAAGCATGTCATTGGTTTCCTGATATCAGAGATGGGAGATGGGCTGATTGAGAATAGGGATAAGTAAATTTTTGAGTGAAATGCAAGTACGTATCTTCTTTCGGTTGGAAGTTAAATAGATGTTTACATTAATGAACTTGTAACTTTATAATGGGCACTTTTTATTATAAATACTTGATACTTTAATAAATTAATTTAAAAAATAAAAATATAATTTCACTATTCACAGGTCAGGCTGTTACTCCTTTTTGTATTTTTAAGTAATTTTTTAATCTACATAAGTGCTTCTGAAATTATGCCCATGCTCTGTGTATTTTTTCTTTAACTTGGAGTTCAGAAATCTCAGGTGGATATGCCAAAATGAGAATTATTGATCAATTTTTCTGTGTTATATTTAATGTGTTAATTTGGTCTTTTTGTAGCACACAGTGATTTTCGTCTTAAATTACTTTACTTTCTGTTCTCTATCTTTCGTATTTTTTTCTTTCAAGAACTCATAACAGGAATTAGAAGAATGTATGTAGGAATTTTAGGCTCTGTATTTCATATTTATAAATAGTTATTTCATATTCCCATCTCTGTTTTTTATTCTGCATCCTCAAATAATTTCTTAATTTAATCTTTAATTAGAATATTCAGACCACTTGTAAAAAAGTGTTACTGTCTTAATTTCAACAATTATATTTCAGTTTTCAAAAGCTGTTATAATTTTTCTTCTGAGATTTTCCATTTCTTGGGTATGATAGTTTCTCAAAAGTTTCTGAAAATATTAATTACTAATTATAATTACTTTAAAGCTTTTTTCCTGTTTTCTGCTTTATGATTTTATCACAGGGGTGGGGGGAGGGGTGAGGGATAGCATTAGGAGATATACCTAATGTTAAATGACGAGTTGATGGGTGCAGCACACCAACATGGCACATGTATACATATGTAACTAACCTGCACGTTGTGCACATGTACCCTAAAACTTAAAGTATAATAAAAAAAAAATTTACATTAAAAAAAAAGAGTTCAATGATTAAACTATTAGTAGTGTGCCCTTTCTTTCTAGCTGTCTGCATTGTATCTTATGCTTTGCAATCTTTGACTAATCAGATTTAGAATTTAAACAATATGGGAAAATGGAGAACACAGTACTTCCTTAGCTCACCTGGGAATGTCTAGGAATGTTTTGATCGCAGAGTCCCTGGCTTCGTAGTTTGGGCCCGGAAAGGAAGAGCAGGGGCCTACAGCCTGGGTGTTTTTTATTTTTTTTAATTTTTATTATTTATGTATTTTTTGGAGATGGAGTCTTGCTCTGTCGCCCAGGCTGGACTGCAGTGGCACGATCTCGGCTCACTGCAAGCTCTGCCTCCTGGGTTCATGTCATTCTCCTGCCTCAGCCTCCTAAGTAGCTGGGACTACAGTCGACTGCCACCACGCCCGGGTATTTTTTTTTTTTGTATTTTTAGTAGAGACAGGGTTTCACCGTGTTAGCTAGGATGGTCTCGATCTGCTGACTTTGTGATCCGCCCGCCTCAGCCTCCCAAAGTGCTGGGATTACAGGCGTGAGCCACCGCGCTTGGCCCGGGTGTTTTTCTTCAAGGTGTTTGAACAGCTAATTTTCTGCAAGAAGATTCTCTTTCCTGGTTAGTGGCATTGATTCTGCTTCCCATTCCTGTGATTAATTTCTTTTGATTTTTACATTTATTCAGCATATTCAAATATATTTTTGGAAGGAGCATTCAATATATTTAATTGCTCATCTTTAACCAGAAATACTACTTAGTAACCATACTTATATTAATAATCTAAGCTTGATATTTTTACCTCAATAAATATTCTTTTCTGTATCATTTGAATAGCTGTATGTTGTTATTTTTTGTCAATGTATTACCAAGGATTCTGCATTGGGATGAATTCTCCAACCGAGGAGATCAGCAAGGCTGGAGAGAAACAAGGCCAGAGCTCTGGAGCAGCAATCTCAGTTCCTGTGATAGTGAGCAAAGAATTGCAAACTAACGCCAAAATGCAAACTCAAAGCACAGTTTACTGAAGTACAGTCATACACCCTCAGAGGGAGAGTGGGCTGGTTCCTGTGACATGAAATCAGTCCCTCTTTATGGAGCTTAGGGTGCATTCATCCGGTTTGTGGGGAGGAGTTAAGGCTTGGGCTGTATTTGAGTGACAGGATGATGTCATTTGCTTGCCAGTTTTTGGCTATATAACTGAAGTTAAACCACATATATTCTTACCCATAATCCATTAAGAAAAGCCCATTTTGGTAGGGGGAGGGCAAAAACACAAGTAAATTTTATTATAATGACTGCATAATTAGGATGAGGTTACCTGGGATTGCAGCCTAGATGGTCTGGACATTCACCACTTTAAGAGATTATCTGTGGCCTAGTATATTTTTTCCAGGATGTGCTAACCACAGACGTTACCACAGACTCCATCCTTAGGGTCAAGTTTGGGCAGTGTGCGGGCTGAATTTAAGTGGGCTAGAGCCTGTCTTAGTGACAGCCCTTCTCTTTTCTTTCACCCCTGCCTGGCTGCTAATGCCTAACTAACAAATGTATCAGCCATAGTAACTTCACTAATACCTTTTCATATTTTCTAAAGCCAAATTCTTGATGTGAAATGCAAATTACACAATGTTAATATGCAAACCTGCTACTCTAAGAAAATTTTAGAATCTATTTTTAACCATATATATATATATATTTACTTTACATTGTCTGTATTCAGACTTCGGAAATGCAGACAACTTGGTTACAGATTGTATACACAATTCTCTTTCTATTGGCAAAATACTTGACATGAAACAGGCATTAATCTAAAAATAATCAAAATTCTTAAAACACATATAGACGATAAAAGAAAAAAATTGAACGCAATTCCTTAATGCACCTGCTTTAGTTTCACTTCACATGATGCTGGATAATTTTCACCACGATTGTTTTGCTCAAAACTGATAATAATAACAATAGACTTCTAGGGACATTAGAATAATGCTTGCTTGGGAAAACATATTTAAAGGAGACACTCTAAAAAAGTCTATTTTAAAACTGAGATGAACAAGGACTATAATGGAAATGAGAAATAAAAGAAGTTGTATTGATTAATGAAACAGAGTTAAACATTGACATACTTTCATACAAAAGTCCTCAAAAGCTTATTACCCCACATATTTATAGTCAGCTGATCTTTGATAAAAGAGTGAAGGAAATGAATGGGGAAAAAATAGTATTTTAAACAAATGGTGTTAGAACAACTGGACTTCCACATGCAAAAATAAATAAATCTAGACACAGATTTATACCCTTCAAAAAAATAACTCAAAATGGATTACAGATCTAAATGTAAAATATGAAACTATAAGCATTTGTTAGATAATATGGGAGAAAATTAGATGACCTTCTGTTTGGCAATGACTTTTTAGATATGACATCAAAGGCATGATTCTTTAAAGAAAGAATTAATAAGGTAGAATTCATGAACATTAAACATTTTGGCTCTGCAAAAGATACTGTTCAAGGAATGAAAAAAATAAATTGCAGACTGGGAGCAAATATTTTCAAAAGACATATCTGGGAAAGAAGTGTGATTCAAAATATACAAAGAACTCTTAAAATTCAATAATGAGAAACAACCCAATTAAAAAATTAGTCAAAGATCTTAACAGGCACTTCACCAAAGAAGACATACAGATGCAAATATGCATATGAAAAAGCTCCACATCATGTTATTAGGACAAAGTAAATTAAAACAATGAGATACCTATAAAATACTGTTAGAATAAACAAAATCCAGAACACTGACAATACCAAATGCTGATTAGGACGTGGAACAATAGGAGCTCTCATTCATTGCTTGTAGGAATGTGAAATGGTACAATCACTTTGGAAGACAGTTAGCAGTTTCTTACAAAACTAAACATGCTGTTAACTAAACTGTTCAGCAATCTCATTCCTTGCTATTTACCCATAGCAGTTGAAATAATGTCTACACAAAAACCTTCCCAAAGATGTTTACAGCATGTTTATTCATAATTACCAAAACATGGGAGCAACCGAAATGTTTTTCAGTAGGTGAATGGATAAATAAATGGTCAGACATCCAGACAGTGTATTATTCAGTGCTAACAAGAAATAAGCTATTATGCCACACACACACACACACACACACACACACACACACACACACACACACACAAATGGGGAAATCTTAATGCGTATTACTAAATGAAAGAAGCCAATCTGAAAAGACTACTTATTGGCGAAAGCAAAACTATAGAGACAGGAAAAAAATTGATTTCCAGGAGTTAGGGAGGAGAAAAGAATAAGCAGCAGGAGCATGGAGGAGTTTTAGGGCAGTAAAAATATGCTGTATGATACTATCTTGGTAGATATACGTGATTACACATTTGTCTAAAGCCATAGGAATGTACAAACCTAGAGTGAAACCTGATGTAAATTGTAGACTCTGCTTGATGAATGTATCACTGGTGGGGGATGTTGATAATGGGGGAGGCTAAACATGTGGGGAGGAGGGGCACGGAGTACATAGGAAATCACTGTACTTTTCTCTAATTTTGCAGTCAACCTAAAACTGTTCTAAAAAATTAACTTTTTTAAGTTTATTACTTATGACTTTTATGAGGAATTTTGATCATTTTTTCTAGGTTTTTATGTATCACAATATACAAAGTCTGGGACTGGCTGGGTGCGGGCGGCTTACACCTCTAATCCCAGCACTTTGGGAGGCCGCGGCAGGCGGATCATGAGATCAAGAGATCGAGACCATCCTGGCCAACATGGTGAAACCCAATTTCTACTAAAAATACAAAAAAATAGCCAGGCATGGTGGTGCGCGCCTGTAGACCCAACTACTTGGGAGGCTGAGACAGGAGAATCACTTGAACCCAGGAGGCGGAGGTTGCAATGAGCCAAGATCACGCCACTGTACTCCAGCCTGGTGACAGAGCGAGACTCCATCTCAAATAATAATAATAGAAATAAAATAAAATAAACAAAGTCTGGGACCTGACATTTTTTCTTGCCAGTTTCCTTCTTTTTAAAATTTCTGTTATTTACAGTTAGTCTTGTAATTTAAATGTAATACTATAGTTATTTAAAAATTCAAAATAATTATGTTCCAATATCAATCCTTTAAAGCTAAACAAGATCTTTGATTCAGAAATAATAACTTGAAATTTAAGTGTTTGCAATATTATTTGAAAAAAATAGAAATAATTTTACACGAAAATATCTCTGGCATGTATATTAAGAACTAAAACGCTTTGTGGACCTAAGAACTGATTGATGTTCAAATTAATCAACATTAGTGCCACCTAAAGAACTTCAAAGCCTCCATCCAAAGGGAAGGCTGAAAAAGTTACATTGGTCCTTGTTTTACCCTCAGGCCTTGTCTTTTTTTCTCATTACTCAATCAAAGTGTGATTTTATCTAGTCTCATGACTTTTCAACCGTCACCTCTTTACTGATGACTTTCATCTTAAAGTCCCTAGCTAGAAGCTTTGGGCCTATGTTTTCCATTGCACAATTTGACAGCAACATACTCTGTTCAAATTGTACTTCATATCCAACAAACTTGTCTGTTTCCAAGTGCTCCCTATATCAACTGTGCATTATTTTAATCATCTGGATTATAAACTGCAATTTAAGTTATATGTAGCTTTTCCAATTTCATCAAATTCAACTATCAAAAGCATCTGTTTCCTTGCACAAGAGTTCCCATACCCACACTTTTTCATTTCTGTGACTGTTGCCCTGATCTAGACCTGTATCATATCACAACTGGAAGATATTGCAATATCTTCTTAGTTGACCTTCTTTCCTTCTTCCCTCACTCTCTCTTTCCCTCCCTCCCTCCCTTCCTCCCGTCCTTCCCTTCCCCTTCCTTCCCTTCCCCTTCCTTCCTTCTTTTTTCTTCCTTTTTATCTTTCTTTTACCTCTAGTTTATCACAACTAATCGGAGATGTTTGTTTAAATGTAATTATTATGATATTTATATACCTTTGAAAACTGTGATTTCTTCCAGATTAATGGCCATTATAATATATATAATGACAGTTATAATAGTCTTGCTTCATAAAATAACATGGACTTGATGCTGCATGACTTCTTGGTGAAGCCCTTAACCGGCCTGTATTTTTACACTTTTAGATATTCGAAAGCCAATTGTTATATAAAAAGAGTAAAAAGCCATGCTTTGAGAAGTCCAGTACACATGAAGAGGCCCAGGCAGAGAAAGCCATGAAAAAAAGAGATCATCAAGTCTCCATACGCGTGTGTGAAGAAGCCATCTTGGAAGTCAATCCCCATCCTAGATTTTTTTCTGGTATTGCGATGTCCTTGCATGTTAAAGATAAAGTTAAAAAAAGCAAACTGGGCCAGGCATGGTGGCTCATGCCTGTAATCCCAGCAGTTTGGGAGGCCGAGGTGGGTGGGTCACCCGAGGTCAGGAGTTCAAAACCAGCTTGGCCAACATGGTAAAGCCCTGTCTCTACTAAAAGTACAAAAATTAGCTGGGCATGGTGGTGCATGCCTGTAATCCCAGCTACTTGGGAGGCTGAGGCAGGAGAATCACTTGAACTCGGAAGGCAGAAGTTGCAGTGAGCTGAGATCAGCCACTGAACTCCAGCCTGGGCAACAGCCAGACTCTGTCAAAAAAAAAAAAAAAAAAAAAAAAACCTGACTAAAAACTCAACAAAGTTAGGGGGTGAGAAAGTATAGTATTGTTGTGTACAATTGAAGTTAAGTTGTTATGAAATCAGCATAAATGTTTACAAATACAAGATATTTTATGCAAATGCTGAGGTAACTGCAAAGAAAAATATAGAATAGAGAAACAAAATATAAAGAGAAAACAGTCAAAACAAATCCCTACAAAAATCATCAAATAACAAAGGAAAACAACAAGAGAGGATCAAATCACCCACAAAACAGAAATAGTAAACACAATGGCAATAGTAACTTCTCACACATTACCAATTACTTTAAGTGTAAATGAATTAAATTCCCCATATAAAGCAATAGAGTAGCTGAGTGGATAAACCAAGATCTGGTATCTATCTACAGGATATTCACTTTAGAATTAAGGACACTAATAGGCTAAAAGTGAAGGAGTATAAAAGTGAAGGACTATAAAAAGATATTTCATGCAAATTTTAACAAAAAGAAATCAGAGATGGTTATGCTTAAATCAGAAAAAATAGAATTTAAGTAAAATTGTTTTTATGGCCAAAGAAGTTTATTGTATAATGATAAAAGGGTCAATTAAATAGAAAGATATAACAAGTATCAATATATACATATCTAACATGAGAACACCAAAATATGTAAAGCAAACACTGGCAGATCCAAAGGGAGAAATTGATATTATACAATAATAGTAGGAGACTTTAATACTCCTCTTATAATAATAGATACAAAACTCACAAGATAATTAATTTTAAAAAATAGCTGACTTTAACAATACTATCAACTAAATTGACCTAGCCAACATATACAGAACTTTCACCCAATAGCAGAAGAGCATACATTTTCAAATGTACAGCATTCTCCAAGACAGACCACAAGTTAGATTACAAAACAAGTCTTAGCAAATTTTAAAAGATGGATATCATTCTAAGAATCTTTTCCAACCCAATGGAATTAAATTAGAAATCAATAACAAAAAAATGAGAAAATTCACAAATACATGAAAATTTGCAACACACTTTTGGATTAAACACACCATTGGATTAAAGGGGAAATTAAAGGAAAATTTTTAAATACCTAAAGACAAAAGAAAATGAAAACACAATACCAAAACAAACAAAATGTCGCAAAAACAGTACTAAAAGAGAAGTTGTAGCAGTAATTGCCTACATTAAAAAAAGAAAAATATATAAAATAAACCACCTAACTTAATACTACAAATACATCATAAAAATAATATTAAAAATTAAAAATCAACTAAACTGAGAGTTGGTTTTACTTAGAAGATAAAGAAACCCTTGCTAGACTAAGTAAGAAAAAAGAGAAGCTACAAGCACACAAAATCATAAATGAAAAAGGGGACATTACAACAGATGCCTCAGAAATAAAAAGGATCATACGAGACTATCTTATGATCAAACATAGGTGAATAATTGGATAACCTAGAAGAAGTGGATGACATCTTAGAAACATACAAACTGATTCAAAAAGGAATAGAAAGTCCTAACAGATGAATAACAAATGAGAAGATTGAATTCATAATTTTAAAAACCTCTCAACAAAGAAAAAAGCTTGGGAAGCTTAGGACCAAATGGTTTCATAAGTGAATTCTCCCAAACATTCAATGAATAATTAATACTAATTTTTCTTAAAATATTCCAAAAAATAGAAGAGGTAACACTTCCAAATTCGTGTCAAGAGGCTACCATCACCTGATACCAAACCAGATAAATATATCACAAGAAAAGAAAACTGTTCATTAATGTTACTCATGAACATAGATGCAAAAATTATCAGTAAAATACTAACAAACTGAATTCAACAGCACATTAAATAGATTTCATATCATGACCAAATAGAATTTATCACTGGGATGCAAAGATGGTTCAACTTATGCAAATCAATTAATGTGAAATATTACATCAGCAGAATGAAATGTAACTATGATCAACTATAAAGGTATAGAAAATATATTTTACAAAACTAAATATACATTCATGTAAAATGCTCAATGATATAGGTAGAATAGGAAATTATTTCAACACAATAAAGACCATATAGAAAAAGGTAGGAAGCTAACTTCATAATCAATGGGAGGAAACTGAAAGCTTTCCTTTTAAGATTTATTACAAGGCAAGGATGCCCATTCATACCAATTTTATTCAGCACAGTACTGGAAGTCCTAGCCAGAGCAATTACACTAGAAAAAAAAAAAGCATCCAAATCAGAAAAAAAGAGCAAAATTATCTGTCTTTGTAGACAACATAATCATATATGTAGGAAACCCTAAGGGCCACCAGAAAATATGTATAACTAATAAGTGAATTCAGTAAAGTTACAGAATACAAAATCAACAAAAAATCATTGCTGTTCCTATACACAAAGAACAATCCAAAAAGAAAATTAAGAAACAATCCCATTCACAAGAGTAATAACAGCAAAAACCAAAATACTTAAGAATAAACTTAATCAAAAGAGTGAAAGACTCGTACATTGGATATTATAAAGCATTAATGGAGGAAATTAAAGGAGACAAAGATAAATGGAAAGAAATTTATGAATTGCAAGAATTAATATTGTTTAAAAGTCTATATTACCAAAGTCATCTATACATTCAATGCAATTTCTATCAAAATCCCAAAAGTATTTTTGTAGTAATAGAAAGAAAAGCCCTAAAATTCGTATAGAGCCAGGAAAGAACTGGATAGCCAATTCAGTCTTGAGAAAGGAGAAAAATCCTGGAGGCATCACACTTTCTGATTTCAAAATATATTACAATGTTACAGTAATCAAAACAGTATGATATTGGCATAAAAGCAGACATGTGGACTGATATAACAGAATACAGAGCCCAGATATAAACCCACACATATATGATCAACTAATCTTTGAAAAGGTATCAAGATTATACAGTGAAGAAGAGAGAGTCTTCAGTACATGATGTTGGGAAAACTGGATGTCAACAAGCGAAAGAATAAAATGAAACTCTTATTTTACACCATATACCAAAAAAAAAAACTTGAAAGAAATAAAGGAATGAAAGAATTAAACATAAAACTTCAAACAGTAAAATTACAAGAAAAAAACGTAGGGGAAAATCTTCCTGACATTGTTCTGGACAAAGATGTTTTGGATATAATACCAAAAACACAGGTAACAAAAGAGAAAATAGACACATGAGGTTTCATCAAGCAAAAAATCTAAACAGCAAAGGAAATAAAGTGAAAACACAACCTATGCACCTATGCAATGAGAGAAAATATTTGCAAACCATATAACTGAGAATGGGTTATAGCATAAACACATGAAAAACTACAACTCAATAGCAACAAACTAATAATAACCCATCTACCCTTTACTATTTTTCTCCATATATTAATATACAGTAAAACAGATATGATAATATTTGTAGAAATTTATTTCATATGTAATCTTTCAATTCTTATAAAATGAGATAAGCATTTTATTTTGTTTGCTAGTAGAATTTTAGTCTACATTTAAATCTGTGAAACTATTACCATATGCCTGTTTGGTTAGTCATTCTATCATGTTCTAGATTTTAAAAATCTACACCACAAATTAATCTTCACAGTAATTCATAAAGTGCGTGTTGTTAGTGCTATTCTATTTTGTTTTGTGTAATTACAGAACTGTCTTACTGCCTATGTCAGTTGCCCAAGATTCCAAAGTAATGAAAGGCATAAATAGAATTAACACATATTATTCCAATTGTGCTATGTTTTTCTTTTCTCCTCCCAGATAGCAGACAGGCTAATTAATAAATAAGGATTTGCTTTTTTCAACATATTTTGTTATAAGTTACAGGAACAGAGTAGGTGTGATAGTTAATACTGAGTGTTAACTTGATTGGATTGTAGGATGCAAAGTATTGATCCTGGGTGTGTCTGTGAGGGTGTTACCAAAGGAGATTAACATTTGAGTCAGTGGGCTGGGAAAGGCAGACCCACTCTTAATCTGGGTGGGCATCATCTAATCAGCTGCCAGCAAATATAAAGCACGCAGAAAAATGGGAAAAGCCTAGACAGGCCTAGTCTCCCAGCTTACATCTTTCTCTGGAGCTGGATGCTTCCTGCCCTCCAACACCAGACTTGAAGTTTTTCAGTAGTGGGACACAGACTGGCTCTCCTTTCTCCTCAGCTTGCAGACAGCCTATTGTGGGCACTTGTGATCATGTGAGTTAATACTTAATATAATTGTGCATATATATATATGGGAGTTTATCATATATATATATGGATATATCCATATCCATATGGATATGGATATTTCCTACCTTTGTAGCCCTAGTCATGACCTAGCATGTAATCCCATCCATTTGAAATATTATTTTGATAGCCTCTTTGTTTTTCTTCCTTCCTTTCCTTAGTAATTCACCTCTAAACTATGTGTAGCAATAATTTAGGCCCTGTTTCATGTTCATCTTATCTTTTTTTTCATGAATCCATGTCTTTTTCCATTTGCTTTAAGGTCGCAAAGTATTCTTTGGTTTGACTTTTCTACTCAAAAATTTGAATAAAATATTATTGAAAACACAAAACTTCAAAATCCATGGGAAGATGCAAAAGCAATACTCAGAAAAAAGTATGTATTTATTATATATGTATATAATATACAATATTATATATTATATTATTTATGTAATATATGTTTATATTTATATTATATTTATATTACTATAATATACAAATATTATTTATATAATATGTATATGTATATAAACATATATGTATATATAATATGTATAACATATTATAATATAATATACATATATTTATATAATATATGTAATTATAATAATTACATATATTATAATACATGTAATTATTATAATTACATGTATTATAATATATTACACATATTAATATATTACATATATAAGTATATTATAATATATATTATATATTAATATATTATATATTATATATATTATTATATATAATATATATTATATTAATATATAATATACATATAATATAAATATATTATAATATACATATAATATATTTATACATATATTTATACATATATATTATACATATAATATAATATATAAATATATTATATTATATTTATATATAATATAAATATATTATAAATACATATAATATAAATATATTATAATATGTTACATATATGTAATTATAATAATTACATATAATTATAATATATGTAATTATAATATAAATTATATTAAATAAATGTATGTATTTATTATATATCTTCAATATTCCAATAGTTACATAGACCACCAATACTCATTGTGAGTGAGGACTACACAGTAGTGTCAATACTAAGAGAAAAGAATCAGTGGAGAATTTGGGAAGAGGCTTACCATAAGTTGGGTTTTTAGGAAATCAGTATTATTACAAAATGTCAATATTGCTCCTAAAACTTTCCACATTGAATTACTGAATTCCCTTGGTACCTCTGTCAAAAGTCATTTGAGAATATATGTGTAGACCTACTTCTGAACTTCTTTTTTCTGTTCCATTTGTGATATATATTTATGTTTATAGTATATCCAAACTGTATTGATTACTATAGCCTTACAGAGAGTCTTGAAGTCAAGTTGTGTAAGCCTCTTTGTTCATTTCTAAATTTTTCCAGTTAAGTTTTAGAATCAACTTGTCAATTTCCATTAAAAATTTTATCTATGGACCAATTTTAAGAAAATTAACATCTTAGCAGCATGTAATGTTACAAGTCATGAACATTATATATCTCAATATATCAGTATATTCTTTATTTTCTCTAAACTATGTTTTATATTCTTCTTTAAACAAGTCTGGTTCGTATTGTACTAAATTTATTCCTCAGTATTTCTTGTGTTTTGACGCTATCATAAATAATGTTTTTAAGTTTCATCATTAAATTGCTCATTTCCAGTGTGACAATAGTGTATATAAATATAAGTATACAGGATACAATGCATTAGTATGCAGAAATAGAAATGAATTTTGTATGACACTGTATCCTGCAACCTTGAAAAAACTGCTTATTATTTGTAGCTACTTTTAATAGATTCATTAGGATTTTCTATGCTTATGATCATGTTCACAAATAATTTTACTTTTTAAAAAATATATAGGTTCATTTTATTTTATTTTATTGCCTTATTGAAATGGCTAGTATTTCAATTACAGGGTTGAATAAAAATGGAAAGAAAACTAATATTTGCCTTTTTTTTTTTTAACACGGAGTCTCGCCCTGTTGCCCAGGCTGGTATGCAATGGTAAAATCTTGGCTCGCAGCAACCTCTGCCTCCCAGATTCAAGTGATTCTCCTTCCTCAGCCTCCCAACTATCAGGGATTACAGGTGTGTGACACCACACCCAGCTAGTTTTTTGTATCTTTAGTAGAAACCGGGTTTCACCATTTTGGCGAAGCTGGTCTTGAACTCCTGACCTCATGCTCCACCTGCCTCGGCCTCCCAAAGTGCTGGGATTACAGGGGGTGAACCACCACACCTGGCCATCATTCAATTTTTTACCATTATTTAGTTAATGATAGGCTGTTGTATATGTCCTTTATCAGATTCTATTTTCAATTAGCAGAAATATTTTAATCATAAAAAATGTTGACAAGCTTTTTTATATATATGGAGATTGTTATGTAATTTTTCTCCATTATTCTGTTACTATTGTAATTTATTGATATAGTCATGTTGAAAAAGAATTTTTTGACTGTGAAAAGTTTATATTGAAGTTCCTTCTTTCATTTCTAATGTTAATTTTAAACTTTTCTTGTTTTCTTGATTAATCTAGCTAGACTATGATGAATTTTATTTCACTTTTAAAAGAAACAGCTTTGACTTTCATTAATTGTCTCTACTGTACACTTCTGCTTTAACTTCTGCTTTTATCATTTTACTTCGCTTTAATTTATTTTGAGTTCAATTTCAGTCTATATTTTCTTATTTGTTCAGGTAAAAGTTTAAATAACTTAAATGTGTTTCTCTTGGCTGATGTAAGTGTTTAATGATACATACATTTTTTCTGAGTATTGCTTTTGCATCTTCCCATGGATTTTGAAGTTTTGTGTTTTCAATAATATTTTATTCAAATTTTTGAGTAGAAAAGTCAAACCAAAGAATACTTTGCGACCTTAAAGCAAATGGATTCATGAAAAAAAAGATAAGATGAACATGAAACAGGGCCTAAATTATTGCTACACATAGTTTAGAGGTGAATTACTAAGGAAAGGAAGGAAGAAAAACAAAGAGGCTATCAAAACAATATTTCAAATGGATGGGATTACATGCTAGGTCGTGACTAGGGCTACAAAGGGAGGAAAAAATATTGACTATGAAATCCTTTGTAAAGCAAACCAGAATTGTGTTCTGGCTTGTTTTATACCTCCAAAATTTATTTTTATTTACTAAGATTGTTACCATTAACGTTTGCTCAGCATTCATTCTTATATGTGATAGCTTCTTTTGTCCTTACTATACATTCTTCTTTGAGTATATCCTCTAGAAGTTTTTCAAATATTTTTATTTGTCTGGAAATATATCCTATAGAACAAGTTTTCTTAATGTAGGAGCTGAAGACATTGGGCATTCCTGAGACTGTTTTTTGTCAGCTATCTCACTATTTTCTCAAGTTTTAATGCCTTTCCTACTGTGTTGTCATTTGTACTGATAATGCAACAGCAACAGTTGGGAAAACTGCAGGTACTGTGGCATAAATCAAGACATTGGCACCAAAATATTCCAGTAGGCACTGCATTCTTCATCTTCATATACTGCAAAAATTATAAAATGAGAGTTTTACTTGAAAAGATCCTTGACAGGCCAGGCACAGTGATGGCTCACACCTGTAATCCCAGCACTTTGGGAAGCTGAGGTACGCAGATCTCTTGAGCCCAGGCATTCGAGACCAGCCTGCGCAACATAGTGGGACCCTGTCTCTACAAAAAATACCAAAATTAGCTGGGTAAGTTATCTGTAGTCTCACCTGTTTGGATGAGGTGGGAGCATCACCTGAGCCCAGGAGACTGAGGCTATTATGAGCTGTGATCACACCACCACACTCCAGCCTGGGTGACAGAGTGAGACCCTGTCTCAAAACAAATAAATAAATTAATAAATTATTATTAAAAATGTTTAAAAAGTCCTTGACAAGGCATTAACTTATGGGTCCCAGCTTTCTCAGTTCAGAGATCTTCTTCATTCTTTTTCATAGCTGCATAGTAACCCATTGTGTGGATGTATCATAATTTATTAAAATACTATCCAATATATGGGGACTTAGTTACAGTTTTTTGAAATTCAAAAAAATACTACAATGAATAACTTTGATCACATTTATTTTCATATTGTTGAAGATGTATCAGCATAGTAGATTCCTAGAAGTGGAATTACTTATATCAGAAGTAAGTTCATCTAAGGATTTCTCAGCTATTGCCAAATTCCCCTTCAGAAAAGTTGTACCATTTTGAATTCCCCGAAGCAATGTGTGAAATAGCTTATTTTCTCAATAAAAGTATTGTCATATTTTAAAATATTCACTATTTTGTAGGTAAGAAAAAATATTTCAATGGTTTTCTTTTAATACGTATTTCTCTAATAATGACTGAGTTTGAAAATATTTTCATGTTATTGGTTATGTATGTACTTTTATTGAGTTGTATTTTCATGTACTTTACTTATTTTCTTCTATGTTTTTGATCATTTGATCATTTGCTCCTCAGTTTTAAGAGAATTTATATATATCTTTATATACTAATGATATTAGCTTTTTTATTGATTTTTCAGTAATGATATTAGCCTTTAAGTCTCTGAATTTCAAGTTCTTCTTATCTTTTTATTTACATGATATTTCTTCTCAGCTTATCAGATGTCTTCTGCCTTTGTTTGTGTGGTGATTTGTTTGTTTTGTCACACATTTAAAAAAATTACGTCTTAAGATTTATCAATTTTTCTCACAATCTTTGAATTTGGGTCACCGTTAAATAGACATTCACCCATGTTTTCTTCTGATACCTGTACAAATAAATGTTTAAACACTTACAAATCTAATGAATTTGGAATTTATTCTTATGTATGGTGAAAGACACAGATCTAATTTAATCTTTTTTCCAAATGGCTATCCAGTTACCCCAAAACTATTTACCTCAAAGTATTTAATAATATATATTTGTCTCTGTTTTTAAGTTGAGTTTTGAGTTTTTGAGTTGTTAACCTTATCATCTGCAAAATTTTTATTTGTATTGAAATTTATATTTTTCTGTTTCATTATACTGATATATTTACTTATCCCTTCAGAGCCAGTAGCATTATTGTTATTTTTAAATTTCATAAACATATGCATATACACATATACATACATACATGTATGTAATATGTATTCCATTTAAAAGCGGTTTTTGAAAGCCAAAGCAACTAACCAATCAACAAAAGCCAGAGGGCAATCACGATCTTAAACTTAGATAAAACAACGTTAAGAATATGTAAAGAATGGACTTCTTACAATAGCCATTGTTTTTCAAATGCCGTTTTTTCTAATCTGAAAAGGTGGCATTTGTTCATTCATTTTCAGTGAGTACTTTCTCTTATTTACGTGATATCATTATTTAGAGCAATAACAGCTGGTCTTACTGTGCTCTCCTGTGCTAAAATTCTGAACATATGGCAATTTGAGCTGCAAGATTTATTCTTTGGATTGAAGTGCAATACACATAAATAGACCTTTTGGAGAATAATAGAGCATAAAACACTCACTTCATTAGCTTCAGCTGGACTAATTTACGTTTTTGCCATCCAACATTAGGGATTAAGGCCACATCTATACATGTACACTAGAGTGAAGGAATTAAGCAAACATCTGAATAATTCGAAGAGAAAGGGAATTTTGCCTTAATTTTCTATTAAAGTTAGCACTTGCAAACATAAATTTGTAGAGTATGTTTGTGCAGTGGTAAATTTTATATGTTAAATCTTTAATACTGCTTTATATATTTCCTTTTTTTGTTGAAATGGTTGCTTGTGTTCATACTGATTAAAATAAACTGAATTTACAAAAATATATTTAGGAAAAATATTCAAAATGACTAATTTACAACATACATTAAAAATATTCTGTCTTTTTTAAGCACTTATATCAGCTCAGGGTAGCGAATTGAAATTTCAAAATTACACCTTTCGGAACATATAACCCAGATTGGTGAGAGAAAAGCTACAAACACACATATGAAAATTAATTCTTATAAAGTAGTAACTAAATATTTTATATTGAAGACATAGTAAGTGACCAATAAGTTATTTTGAAGAAATTTATGAATTTATAAGCTAAATATAATTTATGTTTTAGCTTATAGACATGTTATATAAATTCAGAGATTAGTATAGGTTGGAAGTAGTCAGGCTTTAGAAGCTCAAAATTGAAATAGATTTATAAGAACATAAAGACAATGTTTATCTCATTTATTACATTTGGAATATAATAACAATTCCTTTAAAAAGGCATCACTGACCTTTTGGAAATACAATATGCTCATATGTTTTCTTTAAATACAATATATTTTACCTTGCTCAAATTGCATTTGTGTGTGACTAAATTTTTCTTGATGTTTTCATTATAGTTAGATACACTATTCCATCACTTTCATTTTATTGTAATCGAAGATATGTATTACTTTATCATGCATTATGTTTAGAAGAACAGATACAAGGAAAATATATTTTACTGAGTCTGAGAAGCTTAACTGTGTAATAAAGCAACATTTGTTTATAATGAACTAATGTTAGCTTAACTGGCAGTCCTCTAAAGGTAATAGCTAGAAAAAAAATCATAGCTGAAATTGGCACTTTTGCCAGCTATTAGAGAAACTGAAATAGTTGTCAAGAATGTCACACTTGACACTGCTGAACCAAAAGGAAAAATTGAATATTTGCAGCACCACACTTCTGCCTGATTAAAGACAAATTCTGCATTAGTAAGAGATGTAAATAAATGGGTTAATATTTTGTATTAGTTATCTAGCGCTACATAAATAATCACTCCCAAAATTAGGTGCTTCAAATAATACTCTTTTCTCATTATGTAGTTTCCCTGGGACAAGAATTCCAGACAACTTATCTGGGTGGTTCTCCCACAGGTTTTTTTGTGAGGTTGTAGTGAAGATATCAGTGCAGACTACAGTCATATGAAGGTTTGAATGGACTAGAGGAATCACTTCCAAGATGGCTCACTACACAATGGCTTGTGAGTTGATGCTGGCTGTTGTCAATGGACATTAGTTACTGCCATATGGATCTATCTTTCAGCCATTTGGATGTTTTCACAGTACTACAACTGGCTTTCTCTAGAGATGGGGATCCATGAGAGAGCAGGACAGAAGCCACAGTAGCTATTTTAATGTTACCTCAGAAAACATACTTTATTTCTTCAATATTCCAATAGTTACATAGACCACCAATACTCATTGTGAGTGAGGACTACACAGTAGTGTTAATACTAAGAGAAAAGAATCAGTAGAGAATTTGGGAAGTGGCTTACCATAGGTTGGGTTTTTAGGAAATCAGTATTATTATAAAATGTCAATATTGCTCATAAAAAAGTAAAAAATGAAAAAACAAAGCAATAATTATTCTTTTTATCATTCCTTTCATTAAAAGTAGATAATAGCCAACAAATGCTTATTAATATGGTAAGGTTGAGCATCCTCCATCTGAAAATTTGAAATTTTAAATACGCCCAAATCTGAAACTTCTTGAGCTTCACCATGACAATGCAAGTCGAAAATCCCACACCTGACCTCATGTGACAGGAGGCAGTCAAAGACAAATAAAAAATACAGATTATTAGGCATCGCCAAAAGAAAAAAGACCCTGCCAGTCCCCTTCAACTGCAATATATCTGTTCCATACATGCTAGATTTTCCCACACTAGCCCACCCATAAAGTTTAATAAAATAGCATATATGCAAGCCAGGTGCACCAACAGTAGGCTCCCCATATATGGGATTGAGTCCTATGTGCATTACCCACTGTGAATTTTTGTGGTTTTTTTTTCACAATTTCCACTTTGTGATATAAAGACATTGTTGAAAATTTCAAAAAGGCCTGCAGATACTCCTATGAGTAAGAGTGGTAAGAATAAAAAAAGGAAGCATTTATGTTTATAGCATGGAAAGTCAAGCTCTTGGAGAAACTGGACAGCAGTGTAAGTATGAAACATATTACAGAAGAGTATGGTGTTGGAATGACCACCATATATGACCCGAAAAACAGAAGGACGAATTGCTGAAGTTTTCTGTTGAACGTGAAAGACATTAATAAAACATTAAAAAAATACTGCATAAAGCTAAAAATGAAGATCTCAATCTTGTATTGAAAGAATGGATCCATCAGCATCGCTGTGAACACATGCCACTTAATGGTATGCTGACCATGAAAGAAGCAAATATCTATCATGACGAATGGAAAATTGAAGGGAACTATGAATATTCAACAGGCTGATCACAGAAATTTAAGAAAAGACGCATCATTAAAGTTTTAAAGATTTGAGGTGATAAAGCATCTGCTGCATCTGTGGTGATAATAAAGCAACAGAGAAATTCATTGACCAGTTTGCAAAGGTCACTGCTGATAAAAATCTGATGCCGGAACAAGTCTATAATGCATTATTGCACCAGAAAGACAGTGACTACAGGAACTAAGGCTGCCAAAGACAGAATAACTGTGCTGGGGTGTGCTTTTGCAAAAGGCACACAACAAGGAAAACCTTACACCCCAGTCCTTGCTGTTTTCAAGGAGTAAATTTCTTACCAGTCCATAAGTATCCTAACAAAGGCATGGATCATCAGGGACATGCCTTCTGATTGGTTACACAAACATTTTATACCAGCAGCTTGTGCTCCCTGCAGGAAAGTGGGACTGGATGACAACTGCAGGATTTTATTATTCGTTGGCAACTGTTCTGATAATCCTCCAGCTGAAACTGTCATCAAAAATAACACTTATGGCATGCACTTTTCCCCAAATGTGACTTCATTAATTCAGCCATGTGGCCAGAGTATCCTTAGATCAATGAAGAATAAATATAAAAGTGCTTTCTTGAACAGTATGCTGACAGCAGTAAACAGAGGTAAAAATATGGAGGGTTTTCAAAAGGAATTTACCATGAAGGATGCCATTATATGTTGTTGTCAATGCTTGGTACACGATGGCTAAAGACATAGTTGTGTATACCTGGTACAACCTCTGTGACTATGTTTGGTGATAATGATAAACAAGATGGTGACTTTGAAGGATTCCATATGTCAAGTGAGAAAAAAGTGATGAGTGACCTCCTTTCCTAAGTTTATATATATATATATATATATATATATATATATATATATATATCTATCTCAAACTTCAACAGTAAGCTGGAAGTGGATACTAAAGTTTTTAACAACTCTATGAGGCTCCAGTTTTTCATTCATTGACTGATGGTGAAATAGACAAAATGGTTATGAATCAAGGTGATAGTAGTAAGAGTGATGATGAAGATTATGTTAACAGTGTAGAAAAAGTGCTCATAAATGACACGGTGATACTGTGTGATGGGCTTATAGAAGGACAAGAGCACCGTGCATTTATAACACAACAAGAAATGATGTCAGTTTATAAAATCAAAGAGAGACTTTTAAGACTAAAACCACTGTGAATGAGACGGATGACTCTGGTGGAAACATTTGAAAAAGTCATCCAGAAGAATGCCTCCTCAACCCTAGAGGAACACTTCCTGGTCCCTCAAGTGATTCTGATGTTTCTCCTGATCTAAAACAATAGAATCAAGTAACTTCTTATTCAAAACATAGTGTCTGAGGTGGAGACTGAAAGCCTGCCATTATTTGTTGTTGCTGTTATTTTTTCACTGTATTAATGGTATGTTATATTTTTTACTATTAAGTAGTTAAGTGTGAATAAGTATAAATGATGCCTTAATAGTAGCATATGAATCAAGAGTCAGAAAAAATGGCGATGCCACACAGCCACAGATTGTCCATATAGGTGGCTGAGACATGACAATTTTGCTTTTGGATAGTTCAGTGTATACAAACTTTGTTTCCTGCAATAAATATTTGAAATATTTCATAAAATCACCTTGAGGCTATGCGTATAAGGTATACATGAAACATAAATGAATTTTGGGTTTAGATCTGAGTCTCACTCCCAATATATCTCATTGTGTATATGCAAATATTCAAAAATTCTAATAATCTGAAATATGAAACACTTCTGGCTCAAAGCATTTTAGATAAGGAATATTCAACCTGTATGTGTTTTGAAACATTAAGATGGCAAAAGAGACTAAAAAATAATTTCTAATGTCCCTATAATTAATTATATGTTTAGGAGTCTGCTAATTATATAACCTTTTACAACTCCAGGAATAAAAATGTCCACTTAAGTCCAGGCATATTGCCTCTGTATAATAGCTGCCCTACTCAACTGGAACTTCTATGAAGACAAGTTCTTTGTCATTTACCACTACAATGCTGACAGTACCTACGTATTACTCTGCACAGAAAGCAACAGTAAATGTTTGCTAAATTATATTATTAAAATTCAGAGAAAAATCTTCTGAGAAAACATACGTTAATTTTCATGCTGCTCTTGCTAAGATACATTGGTATTCAATAGTGTGCATATACAGATGAACAACCCAGAAATATCTCAATATCTAAGTTTTGTTGTTTCAACTCTGATTTGGAGGTAGGTAAATTATATCCTGAGCGAATTACGGAGTTGGTAAAATATTCTTCATTGCACTTATCTCCAAATTTTGGTTCATTTTTCCTTTTGTGTTAATCTCGCCCTTTAGATGGGTTTAGAATTCATCTACAGTGAAGAATTGTTTTGGCTCAGAGTTTTCCTAATATCAAGCTCTGTGTCTTTCATCAAAGTCTGAAAGGATCTGACAGATCTATTTTGTGGGACTTTTGCATTCTCAGGGGACTCTTTTTTCTTCCCCAGGGGTGATTTTTTTCTTCAGATATCTAGAGTTCCCTTTTCTTTAGCTACCTCTTTTGAGCGCAGAGAAACACTGTCACTGTATCTGTCATGTTCACTTGTTAATTGATGGATTTCTCTTTGAAATAAAATACTTGCTGCCAATGTATTATCTAAACCAGACAGTGCACTTCAAATGTTTCCTCTCTGAGTGGTAAGTCTGACAGAATCCTTTTAAGCATTCCTGCAGCCAAGGAAAGTACTAAAAGGGGTTATTTCAAGGTGTTTTCAAGCCAAAAGGCAAGCACCAGGAAGTAGCTAAGCTAAGGTTTCAGAAAGATTGGCCATATAGTTACAGCAACTGAATGGCCCAAGTTCCAACATCTTTAAATTCTAGGATATTCCCTACCCTGGTCTACCTTACACAGTTATGTCTGGAAAATATCCTTCATGGAGGATATCTTTTCACGACTTTTTTTTTTTCTTTTTATCAAGACAGAGTCTTGCTCTGTTGCCCAGGCTGGAGTGCAGTGGTGTGATCTCTGCTCACCACAAGATCTGCCTCCGAGGTTCACGCCATTCTCCTGCCTCAGCCTCCCGAGTAGCTGGGACTACAGGCGCCCGCCACCACGCCTGGCTAATTTTTTGTATTTTTAGTAGAGACGGGGTTTCATTGTGTTAACCAGGATGGTCTGGATCTCCTGACCTCGTGATCCGCCCGCCTCGGCCTCCCAAAGTGCTGGGATTACAGGCGTGAGCCACCGTGCCCAGCCTCCTTTCATGACTTTTATGCCTTTGTGTTTTTCCTGTTCCAGTGGCACCATGACCTCTTCATTTTGGTCAAAAAATATTTTATAATGATAATGCGATTTAATATTATTCTACCTCTTTTCTGTTGTGCTTATACGTATCTTCTTGCTTTCTTTATTCTACTTCTGGTAATGGGGCTGTGACAATAAAATACATTGTCATTACGTGATATAGCTTCTTTATTAATAGATGCAACTGTATCATATAAATTATGAAGTTAAATAGTAACTATATAATCTTTACTAATTAATCAGAAACAGTTATTTAGGCTTGGTGATTTTTTTTGGCTATAAAAATAGCAGACATGATAGAATTAAAAATTAGTATGTTTCATAATAACATAATACAAAGACATTAGAAGATTATACAATTTTATAGTTGGGTTTAGATAGAAATAATCTAAGGTGCAGGAATTAGACCCAGATAATAAAAGTGACTTGCCCGAATGTTCATAGCTGAATGTTGGCAACACTAGGGTTTGAAACAGGACAAATCACTGCTCATCAAAGGTATCTAATATTTCATGTTGAGAGGGCTGAGCAAGAGATCCTGAATGGAGTATTTAGGTAGGTAGAGAGAAGGGCCAGGAAAGGGAAAATTAAAGTGAATGATGAGCTGGTGAGTCAGAAACAGAGAGGCTAGCCTTAAGCTACTACATTAAGAGGCTTATATGTATCAGTTAAGCAACACAAAAAGCGTTATGTTTTGTGTCAAACTCTGGGCTAAGCTCCTGTCTTTTCAGAGTTTGCAGTCTAACAGAAATACAGAGAAGCCAGCAATGAAATCAGTCACAATACTGACTTACAATATAATACCATAAATAATGTTAAAATAAAAATGAAAGAAAATAGTTCTAACATAAATTATTTTAAAATCTCTTCTAAAGACCAAAGCGATTTATAGTGCTATAAACTAAATCATCAGAGCATGGAAATCAAGGCATTCAAAGAAGCGAAAACACCATCAAATGCCTTCAGAATAATTCTGTCATGTTTCAGCCCTACCCAATAAAATAATCATTGTCTATTTTCTCAATATAAGTGGCAAACTTACATTCAATTTTACAGACATTTTACATCTTAAGATATATCACCTATAGTAGCATTTTGTTATAACTGGTAAGAAATCTAACTTCACCACCACTAAACATTGGTGCCTGCTAATTTAGCTCTATCAGAGTGTGCTGAAGAAACACTGGATAGCCCTTAGCACCATTCCAGAGTTATATTTCCAATTAATATTATCAGGGCATGATACCTACTAATAATCTGTTTGGAGGTTTTTCTGCCCTCGGGCAGTTCCCCAGGGTAGGGCAGAATAAGAATTTCACATCTGCATGCTGTTTCTTTACTCAGGAATTAAGGCAATTGCTATAGACTGAATTGAATGTTTGTGTCCCCCTAAAATTCATATGCTGTAATAAAATCTCAGATGTGAAGATAATCGAGATGAGGTCTTTGGGAGGTGATTAGATCAAGAGGGCAGAGCTCTCAGTAATGGGAAGAATATTCTCATAAAAGAGATCCATGAGAACTCTCTTGCCCCTTCTGCTCTGTGTTGTGACTGTAAGAAGATATCTGTGTATGAACCAAGAACTGAGCCTCTTCAGACACCAAAACTTCCAGCACTTTGATTCTGGATTTACCAGCTTCCAAAGTTGTAATAAATAAGTTTCTGCTGTTTGTAAGTTACCCAGTCTATGGTATTCTATTTTAGCAACCCCAAAGTACTAAGACAGAAATTGATACTGAGATGTGGGGTACTTCTATAACAAATACCTACAAATGTGGAAGTGGCTTTGAACCTGGGTAATGGGTAGAGAGGTGAAAAGTTTTGAAATTGATGCTAGAAAAAGTCGATATTACTAAGAATAAATCATTACGGATGATTGTGGTGGAAGCCTGGAAAGAAAAGAGGAACGTGTAGAGAAAGCCTTAATCTTCTTAGAGAATACCTAAGTAATCATGAGCTGAACACAGAGTGTAAACAATATTCTTATGAGGTCTCATGAAAATGAAAAAAAAAACTGTTATTGAAAACTGGAGGAAAGGTGAGACTTATTATAAAGTGACAAAGAATTTAGCTGAATTGTGCTTGTGTCCTAGTGTTTTGTGGAAGGTAGAATTTGCGAGTGATTAAATCAGATATTTGGCTGAGGACATTTCTAAGTGAAATATGGAAGGAGTGGCCTGGTTTCTCCTGACAGCTATAGTAAAATATGAGAGGAGAGAAACAAATTAAACATGGAATTGTTCATCAAGAGGGAATCACAGCTTGAAGATTTGGAAAATTCTCAGCCTGCCTGTGTTGAAGGAAATGAGAAAGCCTGCTTCATGAGAGAACACTAAGGATGTGGGCAAGGCACCTCCAAAAAGAAGATCATCAAGCATTTCAACAGAAGGTAGGAGCTATTGTTCAAGACAATGGATAATGGCAATTCAGAGATCTTCAGAGCTGCTACTCCTATTATGGGCCCAGAGTGCAAACACTGGGGTCAGAGTGGTTTTAAACAGGGGTTGGAGGGATGCAGTGGGAGAGAGGCATGTCACCAGCACATGTAGAACTTTGGTACACTCTGCTTTGACAGTATCTCAAATTATGAGCTCTGTTCCCCTCACTCCAGCATTATATTCCCCAGCTGCCTTGGGAGTGGTTCAGATGGAGCCCAATGTGCCATGGACTGCACCCAGAACAGCAGGAGGCTGTGGCTATCTTCATCTCCATTTCAAAGGATAGGGCCTCCTGGAAGAGCCACAGGCTTAGCATCCCATCCCTGGAGAGCAGCTGGGCCCAAAAAGGGATTCATGATAGGTGCAGGATCTAGGCCCAGGGCCTTGGAGGCCTGTATTAGTCTATTCTCACATTGTTATAAAGAAATAACTGAGACTGGGCAATTTATAAAGAAAAGAGGTTTAATTGGCTCATGGTTCTGCAGGCTATACAGGAAGCATGCTGCTGGCATCTACTGGGCTTCTGTGGAGGCCTCAGGAAAATTACAATCATGGTGGAAGGTGAAGCAGGAGCAGGCAAATCACATGGCCAGAGCAGGAATAAGAAATGAGGTGCTACACACTTTTAAATGACCAGATCTTGTGAGAACTCATGCACTATTGTGAGGACAGTATGTGGAATGGTGGTAAACCTTTCATGAGAAATATACACTCATGATCCAATCACCTCTTACCTGGCCCCACCTCCAACAATGGAGATGACAGTTCAACACGCAATTTGGGCCAGGACACACATCAGAACTATGTCAGAGTCCAAGCCCTAGCCAGCAAAGCTGAGGGAGCAGGGTTGCTGCTTCAGCAAGTTCAGAAGTTGAAACTTCTGCCCCAGTCATCCTGGAAGGCAGACCACTGAGTCAAAGAGGATTATTCTTAAAATGCTATAAACTGAAGATTTTTGTCCCCCAGATTTATATGTTGAAACCCAATCCCCAATATAATAATATTTAAAGATGAGGCCTTTGGGAGTTGATTAAGTCATGAGAGTGGAAGCCTCACAAATGGATTTAGTGCTCCTATTAAAAAATGACTCAAGGGAATTTCCTTCCATTCCACCAAGTGAGGTTTCATCAAGAAAACTGCTGTCTATGAACTGGGAAACAGGACTCCATCAGATAGTTTATCTTCTGGCACCTTGGTCTTGGACCCCCTAACCTCCACAAATGTGATGAATAAACTTCTGTTGTTTATAAGCCATCTAGTTTATGGTATTCTCTAACAGCAGCCAAAATGAACGGACACTGACCAAAGGGAAGGACTCTCTCCTAAAAAGTAGAAAAATAGGCCAGGTGCCGTGGCTCAGGCCTATAATCCCAGCACTTTGGGAGGCCAACGTGGGTGGATCATGAGGTCAGGAGTTTGAGACCAGCCTGGCCAACATGGTGAAACCCCATCTCTATTGAAGATACAAAAAATTAGCGTGCCTGTAATCCCAGCTACTCAGGAGGCTGAGGCAGGAGAATCGCTTGAACCCGGGAGTCAGAGGTTGAAGTGAGCTGAGATTGTGCCATTGCACTCCAGCATGGGCAACAGGCAAGACTCCATCTCAAAAAAAAAAAAAAAAGAAAAAGAAAAAGAAAAAAGAAGAAGAAAAGAAACATCATAAAGAATAGAGCAGTATGCTGTTCAACTTAACTTTCTTTGGTGAGGAAAATGTTTAATCTGTATGCTACCCAACACAGTAGCCAGTAATTACATGTAGCTGCTGTACACCTAAAAAGAGGTTAGTGAGAATAAGAAACTAAATTTTACAGTTTTATTTAATTGTAATCAACTTATATTTAAATAGATACACATGAGTCTTAGAGATCTTACACAGTAGTGCCGTTCTACAGTCATTAAATGCATAAAATTAGGACAGTGGTTTTCTAAATGTGGTCTGGAAACCCTTGAGGTTCCCTGAGAAAATTTAAAGGTGCCAAAGGTTAAAACACTGTTTATACTAGTACTAAGAGATTATTTGCTTTTTTACTTGCATGTTTGCACAGTGATATTTTTTCAGAGGTTACATGATATATAGTATGCAACAGGATGAATGCACCAATAGATCTGATATTCCCATATGTTTTCTCAAGCCAAACATTAGAAAGACTTTTTTAAATGCAAAATAATATCAGTTTCTATTTCTTTTTATAATATAGGTATATTTTTAAAACTATGTTAACATTCATTGATGTCACTTAAATAAACTTTTTAAATATCCATTTTAATATCTTTTATTTATTTATTTATTTATTTTATTTATTTATTTTTTTGAGACAGAGTCTTGCTCTGTCACCCAGGCTGGGGTGCAATGGTGTGATCTTGGCTCACTGCAATTTCCGCCTCTCGGGTTCAAGTGATTCTCCTGCCTCAGCCTCCAGAGTAGCTGGAATTACAGGTGCGTGCCACCACGCCCGGCTACTTTTTGTATTTTTAGTAGGGACGGGGTTTCAGCATGTTGGCCAGGCTGGTCTTGAACTCCTGATCTCAGGTGATCCACCCGCCTCAGCCTCCCAAAGTGCTGGGATTACAGGCGTGAGCCACCACCCCCAGCCCATTTTAATTTCTAATATTGCAAATATCACTAGATGTAACTCACATCAATAAAAGCTCTCTGGCATCCTCAGTAACTTTCAAGATTGTAATGGCACCATGAAGCCCAACTTTTGAAAATCAGTAGACTGGAAGGCCCAATAATTCTACTGCTAATTTTATTATAAAAGGATTCCTTGCATGGTTAACAAAGGTTTGCTATTTTTTTTTTGAGTTGAATGATTCCATGAGTATGATTCCATGAGTATTCCAGGAGTATGATCCCATGAGTATTCCATGAGTATGAAGGGAATGATCCAAAACATGTAAAAATGTTTCTATAGCAATTAAATAATAATTGGCATGTTATCCTAGGTCATATTCCATTTGTTAAAAGAGCACTTGTCCTTTAATAGCCATGCTACTCTGGAGGATTTCAGGCACACAGGAAATGTAATAATTTTTTTAGCACCAGCAAGTTACTCAGCAACAGGATATCTTGTTTTAATAAACAAAGTTAATGTATGTCTACTTCAGAGGTTCACAGGAAGATGTGCCTCATCAGGAGACAGAACATCTTGGTATACAATATTGTGCACTGAATAGTTCCTGTACAATTAACATGATTTTCTGACCCTCTGCTACCATCATTGGCTAGAAAAACCATACTCTATTTATTAATGGCCTCCATTTCCTCCCCAAGGTTCCAAAGTTATTTTGCATGAAATGTTATTTTGCAGAATGTTGTCTCTGCATCAGCACCAATTGCCTTTGCTGCACATTTATGAAGCTCCAAATTATTCATCAAAAACCTCTTTAATAAATTAAATGTCCTACTTTTCCTAAAGAAGAATTATTTGTGTTTAACCATCTGCTACCTCCTAAAAGACTCAATTTTTGCTTTCCACTACCACCTAAAGCCTTAAGTACCCCTATTGAGCTCTAACTCAACAAGAGTTTATGATTATAAAACACACAGATCTTACTGATAACATTTTGTGGAAGAGTCTCTGGAAAACAACTTTACTGGCACCACAATGCCCTTATACTTAGAAGAAAGGCCATTTTCCTGAGTCCTGTGGTATAGAAAGTCCTACTTCAGACTTTCTCTGGCCAATTTCCTACCTTTTGCCCACATAGGAAAAAAAAAAAAAAAGTAACAGGATCAGGGGTTGGATCTACACAAAGAACATACCACCCATTTCTAGACGATGCATACCTAAGGTCGATGAATTCTTTGCATAAATGATCCAACTTTGTTTCTAGTACCTGTTCTAGCCTCTTCCCTGCCTGAATCTTTTCTCCGAAAGACGTATGTGTACCCCTGGTCCCTAAGGATGGCTAAGGGATCAGGGGTTTACAGGGACTGCATGTAAAGCTTAAGTATTCAAGATGAAGCAGGCATATATATGTACAAAAGGCCTTCACTCTACAAGATGCAACTTGGTGTGGGAAGAAAAGGAGGTAAAATGTGGATCAAGACTATGTTCTGTTATGGAGAAAAGGGAAGTAAATTAAGATGAATACATAAGAGCAGGTGTTACTGCTATTTTATAAAAATGGTCAGGAAAGTTTTACAGTTAAAGAGATACTTGAGTACACATGAAGGAAGTGAGAGAAAAATTTGTGTGTATAATTGGAGTAAGAGCGTTCTAGGTCGAAATCGCAGCAAAGGCGAAGAGCAACTATTCTAACCACGTGCAAAGAAAAGTAAGGGCAGAAATATTGTTTACACAGGAAAGAATGAAATGGAGAGTCAAAAGAAATTCGGACAGAATGTTGTCATAAAGACAATTTATATTATGGTTTTGTCTTTTACCCTGAGCCATTGAAGGGGTTTATGAAGAAGGACAGATAACATGACAGATTTTTAAGTGATCATTGTGTATTCTATGTTGTGGGTAAAATTTGAGTTAATAGTAATTAGGATAGGCTAAGTTATGCTGCAGTGAAAACATCCTAAAAATTTCAGTTGATTACAACCATGAAGCTATCTCTCATTTGTTCTACATCTACATTGTTAGTCGGAAAGGAGATTGTATACATAATAGTTACTTAGGGGTCTAAACAAGTGAATTTGCTTCCATAAGCAGAGTACAAAGAAAATACTGTGACACACCACACATTGGCTCTTAAAGCTTCTGCCTCTCTGTGTGACACCATCAATTCTGCTCATATTGCACTGGTCCATGCAAAATCACCTGACGCTGCTTGAATTCAACTTGTTAGAGAATTTTAATAGTAAAAAATGCCTAACAACAACTAGCTATTTTTGAACACCCCAACTGATCAATGTTCTTCCCTTATGGTCACAAATGTTGGGTTTACTTTCTTTTTTGATTGCAAAATTCCCTCTCCAAGAAGAAAAGCCAAAAGTCCTATCCAATAAAATTAATATTATTTAAGATTTAAAAGAACAAAATTTAATGATTATGTCTATAGAAGTCTAGATGTGGCACCTCTTGTTATAGAGACTTAAGGGGAAAAAAACACAATTTATATTATCATTCCCCTCCCCACTCCGCCACTCCCATTTGTCTGAAGAAAGTGAAATGGAAAGATTGGAATAAAAATTCTTATTTTGGAAGGGGAAGAATGCAGGGCTACCTAGAAGCCACTGAATCATAGAAATTTTGCACTCCCACTAAGCAGATATTATGAGGGTTTCTTCCTAAGAGTAGATCTCCAACCTGTAATTAGGGGTCCCAGGCTCTGATCTCTCTTTTTAAATTGTCCTCACTGGATATTTCTGAAGAGGATATCAGAAAAGGTGTCCTCATTCAGACAGGAGTAGCTTTCTAAGCTTTCCTTACCTCTAGAAAGTTCAGGGCCCAAGAACTATTTTAAGTTTCTAATAATCAGTTTCACAGGTTGATGGTTCTTTTAACACACAATGCTCTTAAAGCTACAGTCACCTATTTCCTATTTGTTTTCAGTCAGTTTCATGTGCCAATAATCTCACTCAAATTTTTTTTGGCACTATACTCCTCTCTCTTGACTTCTTTGCAGGTATAAACAACAGATATCCTGGGAAAAGCACACCCCCAGTATTTTTCTCTATGTCTACCTGTTCAACTGAAACGATTTGCTAGGTGAGAAACTAATCCATTCAGAGATTATTAAATGGATGTGATGGCCACGCTTTTGTTTTGACCCTTGCTGCTGCTAAGCTACATTTCAATTAGTTTCTGCTTTTTCAAGGCCTTCACAGTTTTATTTTTACTAGATAGAGATGGAAATTAGTTATACATGGGAACTTCCAAGCTCCCACATTGTTTTACTTTCTTTTAGTCCTTTTCATTCTTTGTTGCAAATTAATTAATTTCTTCCCTTAAATATCATGTCAAAATACAGTCAAAAGTAAGAAACTCAATCTTCTAATGCTTTCTTATTCTTTCTTCTGAAGCTATAAATCCAGTAGTTACAACCTTTAATTTCCACATTGCTACATGTGAACATGAACCACCATCCTTCCAGCTGTCAATAATATCTCTTTGACACCTACCATCCATCACCATAACCAATGCCAGGTATTTTGTTGCTGCTGTCTTGTTTTTTGGTAACTCCTGAAACAATTCCTGTCTCAGGTAACATAGGCTAAACTAAGCTGTTTTTCAACCTGAAAGTCTCAGTGGTTTAAAGCTACATTTATTTTTTCTCTTATTCTTCAAATCTACCCAGTGTTCTCAAGGGAGTTAGGCTCCTAACAGAAATCTTAGTGAAGGGCTTATGGAAGCTCCATCTGTCACTCTGTTTCTTAAAGCTATAGCCCAGAAAGGATTCAGATCAATTCTTACACGTTTCACTGGCCAAACAAGTCACATGGCCATGTCTGAGCTTAAGTGAGTAGAGAAGCAGATTCCTCCTCTATGGCCAGTGCTAAAAGAAGTGATGTTAGCAAAAAGTCCTAACGAATACCATGATGAAAGAGGGTGAAGCAAGGGAGACCATATAAGAGTGTACTGGAATAACCCAGGAGTGAGATGGATGTGGAAGGGATTCAGGTAAGTTCTGGAGGTGGTATGAGGTTTTACAAGTCTGGATAAATTTTGAAAAAAAGGTCAAATAGATTTTGCTAATGAAATGGGAAATTATAAAGAAAAGTGAGTGAAGAATCAATCTAAAGTTCTGACCTGAACAAATATAACAGAGTTACCATTTACAGCTATGAACATGCAAGGGGAGCCATTTTTGAGATAATAGCAAAATTCAGTTGTATGCATGTTAATTTTAAGATGCATATGCTGCATTAAATTCTCCTTTGGGTTTCTGAAGAGAAGTTTTTTTTTTTTTCTTATAATGTCTATCTGCTTACACCTACTCTTTAAATGTTAAGACTGAAACTATTCATGCTGCACAAGAGTAAGTTCATCCCGGACTTGTGATGATGTGATGATCACTCTTATTCTGTTTTTTTTTTTCAGTATTCTTTTATCCACATATATTCAAATTTTGAGAGATTTATTATGCATTCCTATATTCAGTGACCCATGATACCTACCACACTACAAGCTAACAACATTAATTAAAAGCTTCTGCTCACCTTAGAAAAAGTGATCTTAGAGAAAACAATCATTCTACAGCACTCCTCAAAATTTTGGATTATTTTTACCCTATCAAGCACTATTTCCTTTTTAAGGAGATCATGTCTCACTTATAAAGATAGAAACGTACTCTTATTTTCTAACTACCCTTTTAAAAACACAGGAGATCAGAAAACATCGAAATCGAATATTCCTTAAATGTCTCAGAAAACTGTATACAGTGCTTCCTGGCATTTCTCCCAAGGCTCTGTGAATGTGACAAAAGATTATTCTCAATAGGCAAAATAAGGGGCAGCATAAACAATAAATTTTAATTGATCCAATATGGACCATCTATGCAATCACTTTTTGATTGTAGATACACTCTTGCAGAAAGGCCATTACTATGTAGTCTGCATAATCTCTTTGCAAAAATCCAATTTCAACAAACTTTTCTCCGGAATTTTGAAATTTGTTTGTAGTCAATATAAATAGCTATAACTTTGTACAAAAACATAGATCAAAAGCCACTCCAGTGGTTAGAAGTTGTGGTAACTTGATTACTGTCCAGTATCACTTGGCATTCATTTCTCATAAATCCTACTCAGATTTTTACTCAGCCTTCACTACCCTTATTAAAGTGCCAGAAACGTCTGGAACACAGCTCAAACTCAGTGTTAAGTCTCATTCTCAGGGGTTTTACCGGCACTGGTCTGGAGACTTTGCCAGTTTCCCGGCACTGTCACTCAGAGGACGTTCACATTTTTTACAACAATAAGAGGGGATGTCTTGGTTCTTGCTATTTCTGTCTATAACAGTGGAGAATAGCCGACACCAGTGGTACTTCCTGATTCTGCAGAGCTACACCTAACTCTTCCCTAATTTGAAGCTCAGTGTTCTGATTACCAATGTCTTCGCGGGGAGTACAATCATGTCAAATCAACTCCCAATGGCTAACTCTCCCCTATGGATGAAGACGCGAATGTGGGTCAGGGACCTCACTCTAACCACCCAATATTACTGTTTATTTTGTTTTGCTTAACTAATGTTGTTTTTCCTCAGGTTGCTTCTCTTCTGCTTAAATTTGCATAAGATCAAGTCTTTTTGTGTGCTAAATTTGGCTACATTTTCCTTGGCCCTGAGCTGTTCATGTAAGCATAAGTTCGATCTTTGTCTTTTTGTCACTTACTTCCAGAAAAGGCCATAATATTGGGGAAAAATGTATATCTAGTCTCCTAAAACTGCAAGTTCTCTTATCCTTTCTATATTGGGTAGTGAAAAACTCATGCTTCCACAAAAATCTCTGCCCTTCCGAAAACTTGTTCGAAATTCAGCATCCAGTCAAGCACAGGTGCAAAAGCCTTCCCAGCTTTCACCTCATGTTTGACTTAAATGATCTATCTCTACATTATCCAGCTGTGCATCTCAATCTCTACGGCATTTTATTCTTTCATCTTTCCCTGAGGATGTTCAGTGTGGAGCCTAAATTTTTATGTCCAGAGAACACATTTCAACCACCTGAAAATTGTCTGAGCTTTTTATCATATCATAATCATCACTTAGAGATCTTTTCTTCTCTGGGAAAAAAAAGAAACATTCATTTTACATTTTATGTTCCATAACAAGGCACAAATCACCATCCATGAACACTATTCCTTCAATATTCTCGCATGAAGCTCATTTCTCATATTATGAACTCTAAGATCCTGCACTGTCCTTGGAATATCCAGTTTTGACATTATATTCCCCAAGGGCATCCACTGAAGATGACCACCATATTCCACAGAAAAGGGATGTCCACCCCCAAATACCATTAACTAACAGTTTAGAAGTTTTCTTTAAATGGTATTAAGTTTTCTTTAAATGGCATTTCTTTAAATGGCAAGGTACACAATATGAACGTTTCAGCAGCCAAAGACAGCAAACTCTTTCCTATGGCCCTAATTCTTTAAGAGTTTAGGATTATATGAATCTGAAAAATGGACACACATGCCAAAACATGAAATCCAAAGGATATTTTAATGATAATAATAATAATAGATAACAAATATGGTGCTACTATATGCCAGGACTGCTTCATTATTTTATGTACATTAACTCAATCTTCACAGTATATTATGAGCTCAATACTATTATTTATCTAGGTTTGGCATAGGAAATTGAGGCAAAGAGAGGTT
This sequence comes from Pan paniscus, assembly GCF_029289425.2. Lineage (NCBI taxonomy): Eukaryota > Metazoa > Chordata > Mammalia > Primates > Hominidae > Pan > Pan paniscus. Next base: position 43,148,896 of record NC_073264.2, on the reverse strand, counting down.
GAGACTTCTGCCCAGTGTCATACATTTGGGAAGAGATAAGGACAGGATTCCAAAAAGTCACATCCATTTTCATGGAGTTGCATTATAATTCATATAAAGTCCCCTTTTCCATCAAAGGACATCAGGAAATCTGTTTATTCCTGTCTCCTTTCTCCCGTGTCATTCACCACTTAGCCTATTCCCAATTTCAGAATCTCTGTTTGCAGATAATTCATTTCTTTGAATTTTCTTTCTGTTTGACATTTGCTTGGTATTTTGATGGAGCTATAGTGTTTTGCTTCACTTGTCATTTCTCTCATTTGCTTCACATTCATTTCTCTTGCTCTTATGTATAATTTATTTTCACTGTCTCACTAAAATCCAAGGCATGAAAAAGGGAAAGATGTGGGTTGGAGAAACCCTGAACTGCCACAAAAATATATCAAATATGTGTGACTGTATTTAGGTGTATCAATTAATTTGTACAAGGTCACACTGAAAATAAATGGTGGAGTGAAGCTTTCACCTCAAGTGGCATGGTTTTCACATCTGTGCAAACTACCACTCATTCTCACACTATCATAATAATGATAATAATAATTCTATTATAATAGAATTTATCTTATATAGAGGTTATCATGTACATGATTTTTATAAAAATGACTGGCATATAGTATGTACAAAATAAATTTTAGCTACTATTATCAAAGATGAGATTTTTTCTTTGGTTGGTTTTTAAAATAATATCATTATTAAACCTATTTTTCTGCATTTCCTTTGCTTGATTTTCAGCTGCCTTTTCTACTGTAGATTCATTATTGACAAGAAAATCTGTTTTCTCAAGGAAATTCCATCATGCCACCATTCAAGTTATTTAATTAACTTTGAACAGTTGCCCTGTAGCCCCAAGAATAATGCCCAAGCTCCTTAACATTTGGCTTCCTTTTACAACTCCAGGCACGCTTCTCAGTAACTCCCTCTCAATGCAGCAATATGGAGCCATTTCTCATCTTTTTTGTTCCCTAATATTATGTAAGAGTTGACTCCTACTTTCCTCCTTTAAACACAGCTCAGACGGTCTCACCTTCAGACCTGCCTCCAGTGTCACCAGTATTCAGTGAAAGAACTTTGCCATGAACACTCTGCAATGTATGAAGAGGGCTCTTTATATTTGTCCTGCAGCATGTATCACACTATATTCTAATAGTCTGCTAATTTGCTTGAGAATTCGACAGTCTTTTGTTCTTCTCTCAGGCCAAATGAAATATGTCTTTCTTATTTTGTACCAATAAAAAGCCTGATACATGATAATGACCCCTTGTGGAACAAATTGACTAAAATTTTGTAATAAAAAACATAAAATTGGGCTGCATGCAAGGAAAACAATGTCAATGTTGGAGTTACAACTCATAATTTTTCTCAGTTGCAAAGATAGGCAGTCAATTATTGATATGAAACACTGAAATACAAGACAGGAGGCTGTTGCACCTCAGAACACAAATTCAAAACTATTGCCCTGTAGTAAGTGGTAACTGAGCAGAACAGACAGATTGCTTCTGTCTATAATAGTGGAGAATAGCCGACACCAGTGGTACTTCCTGATTCTGCAGAGCTACACCTAACTCTTCCCTAATTTGAAGCTCAGTATTCTGATTACCAATGTCTTCGCGGGGACTACAATCATGTCAAATCAACTCCCAGTGGCTAACTCTCCCCTATGGATGAAGACGCGAATGTGGGTCAGGGACCTCAGAACACAAATTCAAAACTATTGCCCTGTGGTAAGTGGTAACTGAGCAGAACAGACAGATTGCTTCCACGCAAGGTTCAGAGTAGAGCGACTTCTCCTGCAACCAAGTTTTAAGAGAGGTTTTCTATGATGAGAGAGCAACAGAAAGATAAAAGAGATGGACAAGGGGAGAGAAAATTAGATTAAACAGGATCAGAAGGAGAAAGAGAAAAAGGATGGAAAGATGAAAGGAAGGAAGAATGCAGAGAGGGAGGGATGAAAGAGATGACGGAAGAAATCAAAGAGAAAATTTTGTAGGCACACTGGGTGATAATGCAGGTATATGTTAGGATGGGGTACTGGGTCAACCTTAAAGAAATAATAACTAGGACTAGTACATCAGGAAAAAAGTGATTCTGCAGCAAATTATTATTTATTTTTTTTAATAAGGGGCTTTGAGGCTGAACAAAAGTCAACAGCAGAATGTTTCCCCCTCTAAAAGATAGAGCAAGTGATTCACTGAACCAACAAATAACTTTTAAGTAGCTTCTATGTGTCATACAGGAAACAGTGAACAAGAAAGATATAATCTCTCCTTTAATCGTATTTATAGTTCAGCCAGGGAATGAGACATGAATTATTTATAATGCTCCAGGCATCGTGCTATGTTTTTTACATGCATTTTCTACATTTAATTCTTAAAATAACTGTAAAATACTGGCTATTTAAAGCTGGTACCATTTTAAAGATTAGAAAAATGAGGCTTATAGGCAGTAGTTCTCAACCTTTGCTGCCTGTTAGTATCACCCAGAGAGATCTGCACAAAGCCAGGACTTCAGGCCAAGAAGTTATGATTTATTTTTTTCTGGAACAAATATATTTGAATATTTAAAAACTCTTAGGTAATTCTAATATGCAGACAATTTTGAAAACATTTGGCTTAGACTAAATTTATAATGTATTCAAAGTTTCTATGCAAGTAAATGCTAAGCCTGGACTCAAGACCCAAATGTTTCCAATACCAAAGCTGGCACTCTTAATTCCCTTGCTATGTCCTTATGCTAACATCAAAAGACATCAAGAATGGAACAGTGAGGATTGTTCATTGAACACATGCCTTTTGTTGGTCTAAAGTTTCATGACAATTTGTAAAAAAAAAAAGAAAAGATATTGGGGAAATAGTATTGAAAGATGGACATGCTAGACATAAAGAAAATATTTAGCATAAAGATGAGATATTTTTGTGGTTTCTATAAGGAGGTAGAAAACAAGCTAAAGCTAACATTATTACATGGTAACCTGCCTCTGTTATGCCAAGGAAACTTTTGACAAAAGGGGCACATAAATGACATTCTAATCTATGTTCACTACCAGGTATCCCCATCAAATGGGATAGTGTAATTGTATATATTTGAGGTCCTCTTTTATTCCTGGATATTAAGGAAAAACTTCCTGATGATAATTTCCCCAGTGGTATTCAAAAGCTCCATGATTGGAATATATTACAGCAGTCTAATGAGAACATCATAAAGATTCCAAGATGGATACTTAAAAAGCATAATTTTAGTGTCTTCACAAGTGTATAATTTTAAATATCAGGCATAATGCTATTTCTGCTATGTAAAATGAAAAATTAAAGTTGAGATTAATGAGACTTTAGGGAAGCAAAACACCCAAAAAATGTAGTATACATTTTAAACAACGTCATTTCTCTTGATTCTTATTCTGTTTCATGCTTAGATTTGGTTAAAATTTTGGTTGTACCTCATTTTCTCATTATCCACAGCAAAGACAAACCTTTAGTAACTAACGAACATTAGGGGGTCAAGTTAGTTAGCTGGAGGACTTATAAAGGGAGAATAAAACATACAAAATATTCAAAGTTTCCAGGAATGAAGATGTAAAATACAGGGCTGAAATGGCAGTGATGCGTTAAAAGTCTTATGCAGAGAGGATGAACACATGGTGCCAGCCTCTTGCCATTTTCTTAGGAAACACATTACTTTACCCTCAGGATACATAGTTTTTATTATCAGGAAGAATTGAAAAAGGGCTTTAAATAGAGAAGAAAAGACAAAACAAAGGGTAGGAGTAAGGCATCGGGCTGAAACATTGAGAATTAATTAATTAATGTATTTTTTATTGTAACTGTACACACTTATATTTTTTAAATGTTATTTTTCCACAAGTTATTGGGGTACAGGTGGTATATGGTTACATGAATAAGTTATTTAGTGGTGATTTATGAGACACTAGTGCACTCATCACCCAAGCAGTATACACTGCACCGTATTTGTTGTCTTTTATCCTTTGTCCCTCTCCCATTCTTTCCCCAAAGTTCCCAAAGTCTATTGTATCATTCTTCTGTCTTTGCATCCTCATAACTTAGCTCCCACATATCAGTGAGAACATACGATGTTTGGTTTTCCATTCCTGAGTTACTTCACTTTCAATAATAGTCTCCAATATGTCTAAGCAGCCAAGAGCTTTTTACTACAGAGGGTTGCAGTTTCCAGAACAATGGAAATCAAGCAAGTATCTACTAGAGGGAAGTCCAGCTTCACACGCATGCAATTTATGCAGTCTCACACAGGGCCACAAGCTTTGAAGGGCCACACTCTTAAGTGTATTTTTCTGCTGTTGGGATCTTGATATTCTTAATATCTTTTATAACAAGAAGCCCTGTACTTCCAAATTGTATTATACCTCACAAATTATGTAGCCATGACCAGATTTTATTTTCTAGAGGAAAAGAATGGCCAAAAAGAAAAGATTCTCAACTTGGAGTCAAAAGGCTCTCAGGCTTGACTGTGAAGACTGGGTATCTAATCAGCTATTTCATGCCTTAGTTCTAAGTATAAATAGACATCTAAAAATGAGCAGCCATTTGAGAAAGCTTATTAAATGGAAGGAAGGGGAAAACCAAAGTCAAACACAAAAGGGAACTCAAAGTAAAAATAATACTGAAAAAAGGAAGACTCATTTATACTAAGAAACTGTAATGACTGATGGTTATTATGTCACATAAATAAAACAAAAACATTACACTGTAAAACGAATGTTCAGCAAACAAAAATAACTCTTGCAAAATAAAGTATTATAACTGAAATTATAAGTTCTGGAAAGGCATTGAAAATAAACTCGAGAAAATCAGTTCGTTAAAATAGATTGATAGAACAATGGAAAATAGGAAGAAAGATGAACAAATTAGGGAATTATTCAGAAATGTTGACAGCCAACACATAGGATAACAAATAGAGAAGGGAAAAATGCAGACAACATAATTTCAAGGGTATAATACAAGACTTTTTTTTTTTTTTGAGATGGAGTCTTGCTCTGTTGTCCAGGCTGGAGTGCAGTGGCACGATCTCTGCTCACTGCAAGCTCTGCCTCCTGGGTTCACGCCATTCTCCTGCCTCAGCCTCCCGTGTAGCTGGGACTACAGGTGCCCACCACCATGCCCAGCTAGTTTTTTTTTTTTTTTTTTTGTATTTTTAGTAGAGGCGAGGTTTCACCGTGTCAGCCAGGATGGTCTCGATCTCCTGACCTCGTGAAACGCCCGCCTGGATCTCCCAAGTGCTGGAATTACAAGCGTGAGCCACCGCGCCTGGCCCCAAGACAAATTTTTTACAACTGAAACAGGAAGGGGGACATCACACACCGGGGCCTGTTGTGGTGTGGGGGGAGGGGGGAGGGATAGCATTTGGAGATATACCTAATGTTAAATGACGAGTTACTGGGTGCAGCACACCAACATGGCACATGTATACATATGTAACTAACCTGCACGTTGTGCACATGTACCCTAAAACTTAAAGTATAATAAAAAAAAGAAAATAATATATCAAAAAAATGCAAAGACTTATGAGCCTAGGATAGAAAAAAAAGTGCAACATCAAATATAAAGAGAAAATTCTAAAAGCTCTCAGAAAGAAAAACGTTCACAAATATTAAGACTGAGAATGAAATTGACGCCACACTTAGCAATAACAATAATGAAAACTGGAAGACATTCATTAATGCCTTCACGATTCTGAGAATAAGAGATTTTCAACTTTAAATTTTATAAACAAACTGCAGTATGGAATAACAATGTTTTTAGACAATATTTTTAAATTTTCCATATGCCATTTAATAGGAAGCATTGGGAGAATGTGATTTAACAAAACGAAGTCATTTTTGATAAAGGAAAAATACATGGGATTTTGCATAAGTTGCATGCCCGTGAAGTTGGTCCTGTCCTTAGTAGATATTTATTTGACCTCGACCACAGGAGAGGGACAAAACGAATACACAAGATGAGAGTTCTGGCCTAGAGAGTGAGATTTTCTTTGGGAAAATAAGAAAATCAAGGGGTATGGGACATACTAACAGGGGGGGAAAAAGTGAACTGATACAGTATTTGGAACATTGGAGCGTTTAAATATTATACTTCTAATATTTTAAAAATACGTTGGGCTTTTTTTAACTATTATACTTTAAGTTCTAGGGTACATGTGCACAATGTGCAGGTTTGTTACATATGTATACATGTGCCATGTTAGTGTGCTGCACCCATTAACTCGTCATTTACATTAGGTATATCTCCTAATGCTATCCCTCCCCCCATGTTGGACTATTTAAATGAATAAAGCAGAATGTCCACAAAAATTAGGCAAATGCAGGACTGGTCAGTCATTAACTCTAAGAAGATAAAATGCTATGTAAAATAAAATATTTTAAAACAGAATCAGTGAAAATATATGTGTATATATATATATTCATCTTTATACATCTATATATGTATATGCCATTTGGTTAAGTAGTGAGTGATGTCTATCAAATCTTACTAATTTCAACATTGACTATTGATTTAATCCAAGCTTGTAAGAATGGGAAAGTAAAAAATAAGGAAGTGGTATACTAATAAAAAAAGCTAAATTTTTAATCTAACATAAAGTTACCAGATAATACCTAAAACTAATAAATTGAGATATATCAATATATGCATATTTTGAAACAGAGAGGAAAATAATTGAGGCAGCTAAAATCATTGAACTTCTAATAAAAAAACTGCTGTGTTATTCTATGATATAGCATTTACATATTTTTTGTTAAACCATTTTCAATTAATTAACCTTCAAATTATTTGGCTAGATTTCTCTAATAAATTAAAATTATTTTAAATGATTTAAAATATAAACCGCTTTAAAAAAATTTAGGAAGCAAATTGCTTCCTGAGTATCAAAGTAAGCCAAATTTTAGGGAATCAATTTATAGACATCTTTGCATTAAATAGTGAGGTCTTTCGAAACTGCATCATTAAAAGTCCTTCAGAGAGTTTAATAAACCCACAAACATATGAAAGGAAAACTCTAAGTAAAGACAAAGTAGTAACTAAATTGAATAGTCAATGATATTCATGACTGAAATAGAGTATGCAACACATACACGCTAGAGATACAGAATTTACATAGAGTTAGAATAACAACAAGAATAGCAACTAAAATTATATACATTTTACAGTTTTCAAAACAATAGCCAGATTTGTCATTTTACTATTTAAATGCAATAAAATCTGTAAAGAGAAAGATGAGCTGATAATATAGCAATAATTAAATAAATAATACTAAAGATAGCATTCCTCTTCTGCTTGAACTACCCGGATGTTGCAGGTCAGAGGGCTTTTATAGGCTAAATTATTTGGATAATCTGTTTATATATACCCACTCATTTATCAAGGATACAGATAGTCATTAACTCTTTTCCTACTTGAAAGAAAAATTAAATAGAATTAATTTGCAAGAAATGAAAGTCCTCTAATATTTTCTTATTCTCCTTCCTCTTAATTTTAATCACAAAATGATAACCTCCTCCACACCTGCCAATATATATGATACAATCTCCAGCCACTTAAACAATATTTTGAGGCATTACCCTCAAACCTGATACAGAACCACTTCACTCTCATTTGCAACATCTGGGAAAGTCTTAGCCATTTGATTTCTGTCATCTTCTATAGGCTCCATTTGCATACATTACATTGAATGAGACATTTCATGTTTCTCAAAGTGAACTTTAACCAAATAACTGGAGTGGAATACAATTCTTCATTCTTTTCAACTTCCCATTTTAGTTTCTGCCATAAAAAATCAGGTGGCCTGTAGTGCACTTTGCTGTGCTCCAGTCGAGGACATCAAGCTGTTCAACAACATGCAAATGAAATTCCCCTCAGGATTGTGTATTCCTGCACTCGGTTCAAGAAAGATGAAAATGAAGATTTAATGTAAAGCCTTGCCACTGCAATGTCAGGGAAATTCATATGTTTTTCTTCACAACATTCTGGATGTGTTTTGAAACCAGAATACATTTAATTTATAAGAACATTATCTAAAATTCTATCTACAAATTTGAAGGAGGAGAAATAGCCTGACTCTACTTAAAAATTGAAAAGGAATTCAACTTTTTTTGTTTTAAAATTTACCTATTAAATTATTCTTAGTTATTGAAAGCTCTCCTCATTAGCCATCCAGAATCAACAAAATAATTTAATATGTTTCAAGTTCTAGTGATAGAACTCACTTTCCACTTTCTCAGCACTTAAAACAATCTTTGATTTATGTGTTTTTATTATTCCAAAAGCTTTAGACAAGGGGTGGGTATTTTACTTCAAAAGCTTTGGTCAAGGAAAAGCCTGGAAGACAGAACACATCCCACCCATGCCCCACGATCCTTCTGACAACTCAAAGCAAGGGATGGGCAAGAACAGAAAGCACCATTCTTCGATGCCCTAAAGCAGGTGAAATGTAAAAAATGTCTCATTTTCTTCTAAAGGCCATTTAAGACCCACAGATGTCCCCGACAACAGTATCATGAGAATTGGCAAATTGTGTCTAGACAGATCTTCCTTGTGCATCTCCAAAAACAGTAGAGGCAAGTCAGAGAGGTTATGATCATGAAAAGACCTCACAAATATGACAAGAACCCACCATAGGAAAAGTAGCATAGATCACACATCTGCAGACACCAACAGCACAGTGTCTTGAAATGAGTTGTTCATATTTATCAACATCTAGAAGCATTGCTTAATGTTGATAGAAATGAGTATGGTTACTTTAACATAAATGTATAAGGCAAATACACACTCATACATCAAGCTTAATAAGAAAATATTATTTTTACTATTTTGCTTGTGCTAAAAACAAATATAGAGATGTAAACTTGATGATTCTACATATCATGGTAAAAGATTAGTGATGTCCAAAAATTACTATGAAATTATTGATACATGGCCGGGCACAGTGGCTCACGCATGTAATCCCAGCACTTTGGGAGTCCCAAGCGGGCGGATCACAAGGTCAGGAGATCGAGACCATCCTAGCTAACACGGTGAAACCCCGTCTCTACTAAAAAATACAAAAAATTAGCCAGGCGTCGTGGCGGGCGCCTGTAGTCCCACCTACTCGGGAGGCTGAGGCAGGAGAATGGCGTGAACCCGGGAGGCGGAGCTTGCAGTGAGCTGAGATGGCGCCATTGCACTCCAACCTGGGCGACAGACAAGACTCCGTCTCAAAAAAAAAAAAAAAAAGATTGTTTCATGTGTGAATTTAAACATATTCTTAAATTATAATTGAAAATATAACATGCAAAAAAAAAAAAACTCTCCCACCAGACACACACAAAATAAACATATAACACATGTGAATAGCACATATAGTGATTTAAGTTTAGACCACAATAATTACTACCAAGGAAAATACAAATTAAAATATATTTAAATAGAAAAATACACACACACACACACGTTGATATGGTTTGGCTCTGTGTCCTCACTGAAATATCACCTTGAATTGAAATAACGCTCATGTGTCAAGGACGGGACCAGGTGAAGGTAATTGAATCATGGGGAAAGTTTCCACCACGCTGTTCTCATGATAGCAAGTGAGTTCTTAAGAGATCTCATGGTTTTATAAGGGGCTTACCCCTTCAATGAACACTTATTTTCTCTCCTGCCTCGCTGTAAAGAGGTGCCTTCCACCATGACTGTAAGTTTCCCGAGGCCTCCCCAGCCATACGGAACTGTGAGTCAATTGAACTTTAATTTTTATAAATTACCCAGTCTCCGGTATTTTTTCATAGCAGTGTGAGAATGGACTAATACTGCACACACACACACACACACACACACACACACACACACATCCAAACTTCTCTAAAAGACGTGAACATTTAAGATGGACACAGTCTCATTCCTGTAATGCCAGCACTTTGAGATGCAGGATGATCACTTGAGGCCAGGAGTCGGAAGCCCGCGTGAGCAACAAGGTAAGACCTTTTGTCTCTACAAAAATTTAAAAATTAGCCAGACATGGTAAAATATGCCTGTAGTTCTAGCTACTGAAGAAGCTGAGGCGGGAAGATCATTTGAGCCCAGGAGGTTTAGGCTGCAGTGAGCTATGATCACACCATTGCACTCCAGCCTGGATGACAACATGAAACCCTATCTCTTAAAAAAAAAAGTGAACATTGAAAATCCATGAAATATATATTAAATAAGTTTTTAACAATATGTCAGCATAGATCGTCTAACTTTAATTACTTAGATAATGTTAAATACTATTCCACCCAATAAGAAGGAGTACTGAGTTCTTGAAAAAGCACATACAACTTAGTATTCTTTGGGGCCACAAGAGCTCTAATACAATAAATTAAGATAAATCTAATAAATCTCTTCTGTTTAGTACTTTAGTACATTCTAATATGATGCTACTCCATTCTAAAATACTGCTACTGCAGCTGTGCTATGCTGAGAATGAATTCTAAATTCTATTACTTACTATCTATATTACTGGAAGGAAAGATTTAATCTCACTTAATTTCTGATAAATGGAAATGCTGTAAGTTATACATAGTCTCCTTGAGAATTCAATTAAATGTAAATGATGAAAACATTTCTCATAAAGCCTCACATAAATGAGGTGATAAAAAATTCATTGAGTTTATGACTATTGCACCTTGCTATGAAATTGAAAGGTAAAATGAGAAGGTAACATTTAGAGGTGCAGCAATGGATGGGCAATAAAGATGCCATCAACAAGTAGTAGCCTTCACTATAATGTTTGTCATATTCTTGAAAGGCATGATCATTGCCTTCAATTAATTGCTTGAAAAATTAAGCAAAATGGGTAGCCAATCTGTAGTATTTTAAAAACTATAAATAATTTAGAAATTTTGTGAAAAACCATCAGTTTTGGTTGGAATAATTAAAGCAGGCTTCACAAGGATGTGCTCCTCAAATGTATCTATCAACTTCAGAGCATTCTGTATGTTCTGAAGGTAAGTTCCATTATTAATCATAGAGACCTAGACTAAAATATCAAACTTAAAAGTACTTTTCAATACATATCATTTATATCTGAGTATATTTAAAATTGGCAGCTATTGAACGCTTTCTATGTGCCTATACATACGATGTTTCTCAACATTTTTAATGAATTATCTCATTTTATATTACTTCCTAAGTGACATAGAAACCAAAGCTGAGTACAGGCAGATGGTGTGAGTGTAGAGAAGCTAAGCACCAGAGAAAAGGTTTCTTGAATTAATCAAGTTCTGTCAGAAAATGTGAAAACTGCCTCATTTTCTTCCAATTGCGAGATCATCTTTTGACCATACTAACTCTAAAGTGTGATCCTTTTGCTAAGATTTATGTTTAATTTGTCATTTGTCTACCTTCAAATATTTGTTATTATTCTTTTCCATGTCAGATATGATTAAATGTTGGGAGTGACATCGTATTAAAGAATATCAAATGCTATTAATACTTTCTCTTTTTAATACTTATTACTATTGATCTTTACCAAACTTAAATGTGTGAAAAATTTGAAAAACTCTAAGAGAACAAATAAATTCCCGAGTTTATATAAAATTTTAATCTTTTGAACTCTCAGGATCAATATAAAAATAAATTAGGTAAAAATGCTATTGTTATATTTTGCATAAACATTTTTAGGGGTTGGTGTACTATAAATCTTAATTGAGGAACATAATCAAAATAACACCTTCTATCAACTTCCAGCTTAAATGAATCCATCAATATAAAAAGAAAAATTTGTGAACTCTTAGAAATCACACTCTATACCCATTTCTGTGGTTTTAGGAGAAATAAGGAAGAAGTGAGAAGCACCTCCATGGTTCACCATCACCTGGTATTGAACACAAGCATGCCCTGGTATCTAGAGAGACTCCTTGCTTGTGAAACTGTGCAATCTCCATCTCTAGAGACGGGCTCTTCAATAGAGGTTATAGAAGTTAAAATCTAGAAAAATCCTGCTTCTATGCCAAGTTATGTCCCTACTTGTCCTTAATATTCTGTAGCCATCAACTGGAGTAAAAGCTTGTCTTGGAGCATGCTACGCTAAAACAAAACAAAACAAAACAAACAAAAACCCACTAAACTAACTCCACAGTTATCTGTTATGGTCCTATTTAGAGATAGTTGACTTTAGAGACTCAGCATAGGAGAGCAATCAAACTTGAAGATAATCTGATTTCTGTCCCAGCAGGGGATGTCAACAAGGCTAATAAATCTAACCACCCCACGCCTCCACCACCATTGTTCTCTCTGGAAAAGCAGGATAATGTAAGAAAGACACTTCTTTCTCATTCTATCCATTGCTGCTACATTCTTATCTATGCTATCTCACTCTCCTGTATATTTAAATAAATATGAAATAAAATGGCACACAATTCTGAGGTAATCTTTTATATATATATAAATATAAGTATATATAGACACATATATAAGTATATATACATATATGTGTATATATATAAATATAAGTATATATACATACGTGTATATATATACATATATACTTATATATACACACATATATATACTTCAGTAGAAGTCATATATGTTTAATAAGATTACTTGAACTATATGTGTATATATATATACATATATATGTATAAACTGATTACTTGAAATTTCAGTTTATAAATAAGAAAAACAAGGAACAAGCAAACAGACAGGAAAAATCAGCCTATTAGAAGAGATGTACCAAGCAAGCAATGAAAGCAAATGGATAAAGACAAATAATATAGGAAAAAGCAAAAAACACCGACAAACGTGCTTGTATTTTTTCAGAAATATCTGACTGTACACACAGGCTGCTATGTCTGTACAGTTGACAACTGAATAATTTTGGAATATGGAAGATGCATAAAAATAATTACATCATTAGTTTATACATGTATAATATATAATGCACACACATATATATAGACTAAAGTTGTTGAAAGTAAAAGAAATGAATACTAGAACAGACAGAGCTGAAAGGTAAACTAGCAATTGTGTAAACAATTTACAAACTATTTAAAGCATATAATAAAATAATGAAGCAGACTATTAGGAAAAAATAAGAGACTTGGAGGAAAGAGGCAGAATATGTATATTAATAGCTGCATTTTCAGTAGAAGTCATAAAACTGTCTAGAAGAAATTCAAGAATAAAAATCTAAGAGTATGAAATTCCTCATAGTAGAAAGGACAAAAAATACTCTAATCATAGGGTGGAAACAGCTTACTAAGTACCATCAGGATTAGAAATGGTGAAGGAACAAAAACAAAAGAAAAAAGAAAAAGAAAGATTAAATACAGAAATGATTATAGCCCTAAATTTCTTATCATACAAAACTATTAGCAATTATCACTTGAGTAATTATCACTACGAGTCAGACACTATTGTATGTGTGTTATATACACATATAATTGATTTATTAGTTATCGCAACCACCCCTGTGTTAGAAACTGGAATATCCATTTTAGAGTAGAAGATAGCTAGAGTTAGTAAAGGTAAATAATGAGTCCAAACTTACATAGTTTTGAACCTTGTTCTGTCTGAATATAAAGGATGTTTTTTAATGGTAATGTGTATAGCCCTTCTAAATGTTTCACTTAAAAACCTAATAGAAACAATAAAAGCAATATTCAGAGAACAAGTCACAGGCCTAAATTATTTTTATTTTAATAAAAGAAGGCCTATATTTCAATTGTTAGTAGTTAAATAAGAGCTGACACTTGGAAACCAGAAGGCAGAAAAACAAATGAAAGTGAATTGATCAATAATGTTAAGTGCTTGCTTTTTACAATGACCAGTATAATATACAAAATTCAGGCCAGTCTTTTCATTAATATTGGTAAAAACATTCATGCAAAACATTGAAAATAAAAAATACCACCTCCGTACAAAAATGTGCAAATGTTTCTATTCATGTTATTCTTATCGTTACTAAAGAGAAAAGCTATTCTTACTATGCAGTGTCAAAATGTATAGGATATAAAAATATTAAAATCATTTTCTCTTCTCCATTTAAGCAATAACTACTCCCAGAATGTAGTGCAACAGATGTATTTAAAGCACTCAACAGAATTCCTCAAGAAAAATAGAAAGGCTTGTTAGAAATGAGTAAGACCTATATGAAGGCTACCATTAAATTTACTAGAAGTAAACATTACTAGAGACAAGAGAGATCCTTTTATGATGATAAAGGGGGTCAATGCATCAGAAAAAATAACTTGAGTAAACATATATTCAAATTAGAATGGACCGAATTTGAATGCACCAAAATCTAACATAATTTAAAGGAAACAGTAGACAATTTAACAATAGTTGGAGGCTTATATATCCCATTTTCACTGATGAATTACAGCACTAGGCGGATTATCAACAAGACAGAAAATATTTGAAACACTCACTAACCCAAGTATGAATCATCTAAGTAATATTTCACCTAACAACAGCAAAGTATGCATTTTTCTCAAGCACATATGGAATATTCTCTGGGATAGACTTTGCCAGACCATAAAACAAGTAAAATATTTAAAAATAATTGACATATAAAATATGTTTTACATTCACAATTCAATTAAACTAGAAATCAAAAGCAGTAATTATGTGAAATTCACAAGTATGTGCAAAGTACACATTCTTAGTCAATGAACCAAAGAAAAAAAGCACTAGATAAAGTAGAAAATACTTTGAGATATATAAAAATGAAAACACTGAATAGAGAAATTTACAAAATGCATCCAAAGCAGTCCTTAGCAGGAAATATATGGCAAAGACATTTTGAATAAGATGTTGAAAGCACAGGTGTCCAAAGCAAAAATGGATAAATGGGATCATCAAACTAAAAATCTTTTGCATAGCAAGGGAAGCAGTCAACAAAGTAAAGAGACAATCCACGAAGTGGGAGAAAGTATTTGCAAACTACCTATCTGACAACAGATTAATGAGAAGAAAATATAAGAGCTCAAATAACTCAATAAGAAAAAAAGGCAAAATCCAATTTAAAAATGGGCAAAACATATGAGCGGTCATTTCTCAAAAGAAGACATGCAAATGACTCACAGATATGTGAAAAAAATGTTCATCACTAATCGTCAGAAAAATGCAAATCAAACCTACAATGATCTATCATCTCATTCCAGTTAAAATGGCTTTTATCCAAAAGGCAGTAACAAATACTGGCAAGGATGTGGAGAAAGGGGAGTCCTTAAACACTTTTGGTGGGAATGTAAATTAGTACAACCACTATGGAGAACAGCATGGAGATTCCTCAAAAAAAAAAAAAAAAAGAAAATAGAACTCACATATGATTCAGCAATCCTTTATATTTATTGTCAATTTACTTTTCATGAAGGTGCTAACACAACTAAATGGGGAAAGAATAGTCTTTTTAACAAATGTTTCTGGGACAACAGGATATTTACATTTTAAATGATAAAGTTGGACCTCTACTGCATACTACATTCAAAATTTAACAAAAAAGATGCAAAGACCTCAATATGAAATCCAAACATAAAAAAATACCTCTTAGAAAAAAAGCATACAAGTAAATCATCATGAGTTTGAACTAGGCAATGGTGTCTTAGATATGACACCAAAAGCACAAGTAAGAAAAGAAATATAAGATACGTTGGACTTCATCAAAATTATAGCTTTTTGTGCTATAAGTGGTATCATCCAGAAATTCATAGAATAAAATATATATATATTTATTTGCAAATTTATCTGACAAGGGACTTGTGTCCAGAATATACACATGTGTATATATATATATATATACACACACACATATATATTTTTATATGTTCCAACTTTATTTACAACTTAATAATAAAAGCACAAATAACCCAATTACAAAGTGGGCAATAGATTTTCATAGAAAAATTCCAAAGAAGATATGCAAATGGCCAATAACTACATGAAACTTTACTCGACATCATTATTCATTATGGTAGTGCAAATCAAAATCACAGTGAGATACCCTTTCACACAGTCAAATGGATTTGATGAATAAGACAGTGAATAACAAGCATTGGCAAGGATTTAGAAAAATGATATCCCTCAGACATTGCTGGTGGGAATGTAGAATTATGTAAACTCTTTGGAAAAAGTTCCATACTTCCTCATATTATTATTATGCAACATGCAGTTACCTATGACCAGCAATTCCACTGCTAGGTATATACTCAGGAGAATTTTTTTAAATGTCTGCATAAAATTTTATATGTGGAGGTTAATAGCAGTTTTATTTATAATTGTTAAAAAGTGAAAACAATTTGAATGACCATCAACTGACGAATGAATAAATAAAATATAGTACTTCATAAAACATGATATTATTTGTTAATAAAAAGGAACGAAGTGCTGATATGTGATACAACATAGACAAACCTTGAAAATATTATACCAAATGAGTAAAGTCAGCCATAAAAGATCACATGGCATAATTCCATTTATATGAAATATGTAGAACTGGCAAATTTAAAAGAAAATAAATAGATGAGTGGTTACCTAATGTTAAAGTGGGAAGGATCCACTAGAACTGCAAATGGATGTTGGTTTCTTTTAGGGTGATGAAAATATTCTAAAGTTAGATTTTCATAATAGTTTTACAATGCTATAAATTTACCTAAAAGCAAGAGTTTATTTTATGGTGAGATATATCTCAAATATCTCTCTCTGTCTCTTTCTCTTTCTCTCTCTGCCCCACCCTTCCCCATTCACACAGAGCAATGCTTAGTACTTCAGGATAGCACTTAATAGTCCTTATAAGCTCTGGTTCTGAAATAACAAACTGGTTATGTTAAAATTTCCATTTTTTCTTCTTTTGATTGTGATACATAATCACTAAGTACTATGCCTCAGTGTTTTAACTCATTTAATAAGTAAAACAATAAAATGTATTTCATAGGGTTATTATGAAGAGTGAACAACTGCATATAAAATGCTTAGTATAGGACACAACACATGATAAATGCTCAATGTTAGCTATTGTAATAATTGTTATTAATATTGTATTAAAATATGAACTTCATAGTTGTACACTATAAAAACTCCTTTCAAAATATTGTCAGTTTAACATACATGGTCATTGACATAAGAAATATTATTATCTATCTGTCTCAGATTAAGAAATAAGAAATTTGTTTACAATCCTTCCCTCACTAATTCTTATTACAGAAAATGTAATGGACTCTATAAACAAAGTTATTTTTCTACTATAAGTTCAGGGAGATAGATTTCTTATTATATTTTACCATGGCAATCATGATATGCAAATTGGATCCTGGCATAAAAGATGGTGTGGGAATAAACGTGAATATAGTAAACTAGATAAAAAAAAGAAAACAAGGAAGTCTAATTTTTAAAATTGTTGGAAATGAGTAAAGGAAGAAACTGAGGGGGTAGAAGAATATTCAACTGTTCTCAGTAATAACAGACTAATGTCGTGTTAATAAAAGAACATTAAAATGGTTTTAATTTTTAAAACGTAGATAGTTGCACCCTAAGTTTAAACATCAGGAAAATTAACCAAAATATCAATATGTGTTTTTTGTTTGTTTTAACTTGATATCTTAAAATTTCCAGATTTTTTTATGCCTCTTTTATTGCAATGGAACATCCTTAGCCAAAGTCTCATTCAGCATACATTGTAGTTTTAGAAAAATAACATTCAGCTTCATTAAACTACTCTTACAAATTAGTAACTTGAAAATAAAAGGAAGACAGTCTTCATAATTGAAGGATGGTTTTATGTTCTAAATGGAGACTTTTTATTAAAAGCTAAAATGTGGCTATTCCTGATAAAAAAACATGGAAGACCTTATCAGATGTATATAGCTACATGTATTTGCCACATAATACTTTGACCAAATATTAATTCTTCTTATAATAACAAATGTTAAAAAATCATGTCATTGAAATATAAAATGTTTTATATAAATTGAAGATGACTAACTTATGTGATTATATCATATTTTGCTACTAAAAATTATAGATTATTATGCATATAAATATAGACACATATTAAAATATTCAAGTCTAATTTTATTAATACATATTACAAAACAAAGAATGAAATTAGTGCAACATATGTACTTCAGTATGCAGCTTGTTTTGTCTGCTTATGTGACACATGCCTATATTCCTTTTGGATAATTTCTCATAGTTCAGCTTTTATTATTTGAGCAAAAATCCTAGTAATGAAGAGTAAAATGTGTGGACAACTTTTAAGCTGCTAATAGCATGGCTTTAAATAAATCACTTAAGCTCTTTGATTTGTCTCAGTAAAGTCAGGAGAAAACAATAATACCTTTCTCTTTAAGCGAGACAATAAAGTGCTTGGTGCACTGCTTACCGCATAATATGTGTTCAAAATTGTTATATCACCACCACCATCACCAGCATCCTCCTCATCATCTTCACTATAGTATCTTTGAAGGCAGACATGGTGTATCATTAAATCCCCATAATTTTCTCAATGAGCATTATCAGTAATATTAAAATGAAGATATTTCTAGTTAGGTGCTGATTAAAAATCAATGTTTTAATCTGCTTCAATTCCCATGGATTTTGTTCATTCTGAGCTCTGTATTTGACCTTTGGTGATTTACCATGCGGCTAGTTTAGAAGTGTGTTTAACATACCGATGATACAGTTTTATTGAAAAATCTTGCTACCAAAATAACTCAGTTAATTTGGGGAATTTCTCCTAACACAACATAACACAACAGAAATGTTAAACTTTTAAATTTGTTCTTAGTGTATTTGTTACTAGGGTTTCCATAACAAAGTACCTCCAGAAGTGGCTTAAACAACAGAAATTTATTTTTTTCACAGTTCGGAAGACTAGAAGTCTGAGATCAAGAACTATTGGGTACTGAGAACTATTGTGTACCTGACTGATGTAATATTCTGTACAACAAACCCCCGTGGCACATGTTTATCTGTGTAACAAACCTTCATATGTACTCCTAAACCTAAAATAAAAATTTTGAAAAGATACCAGCAGTGTTGGTTTCTTTCGAGGCCTCTATTCTAAGCTTGTAGATGGCTGTCTTCTACCTGTGTCCTCACATAACTTTCCTCCAGCACTGTTTGTGTCTTAATTTTCTCTTATAAGGACACTCATCATGTCGGACTAGGACCAACTCTAAGTACATCATTTTTTAATTTAATTACCGCTTGAAAGACTATCTCTCCCAATGTAGTCACATTCACAGATACTGGAGGTTAAGACTTCAACAAATGAATTTTGGGGAGACACAGTTCTGCCCACTAATAGTTACTTGACTTACTAAGAAACTTGTAGTTTACATTTTCATAGTTGAATTACATTCTGTATTTTACGCCTTTTTATTATTTTCTGAGGCTTATTTTTTGCATCACTCTTTCATAGCAGCCACATGATTACATTCCTTCTTGCATTATAACTATTTTGAGACAAATCATGTACTTGTGAAATTCTTTTTCACGTAAATGGACTTAACTTTTTACTTTCTCTCCTTTCCCACACTGGAAAATACTTAAATTAATTCTAAGCCATCAGTTTTTCCTATAATAGCATCTATTACAATCCTCAAAAAATTAAATTAACAACATGATAAGCATCCTTGTATATCTTTAAATTTTAAAATAATTGGCAAAGGTTTAAGTTTTCTGTCTATACAATTTTTATCTTATCATATATAATTTATGACCATAATAATTTGTATGTCAATAAGAAGCATAAATGCTTTATATATATAATATATATAAAGAGCAAGTTCAAAAAGAATATGTACTTTTCTATCACTAATTTTTTAAAAAGCCAAAAGCAATTAAAATTGCATTATAAATATATCAACATTAGACTAAATTGAATAACTGTAGTGTATTAGATAAGTTATTTTTTAATTATAAGGAAGAAATGTCAGAGTATATTTAGTGATGGGCAGAGCTCATTAAGGTGAGGGTAAACATGAGGGCAATATGTCCAAGGTCTTAATTTTTTGAAGGTGTATATTTTAAATTATCAATATTATATATAAATGGGATTATAATACAGTCTTTGGATTTTGATTTGCTCAGCATTACTTGTAATATGTGAACCTTGACACTTTTATGTCATTTTAATATTTTTTAATATGCCAGGCATCTCAAAAAGTAAAAATGGTCCAGAATTATTTTTATCATTGCAATGTGCTAGCATCGGGATTGCAGAGGTTGAGAAGCTGCAAGTTCAGCAAGGAAGTTCACTAAAAGATTCAAAACATCACCCTGGGTTCAACACTTTCAAGAATGGAATGTAAGCTGGCCATAAGAAGGATGCAAACAATACATTTATTTTAAAAAATGATTTCAGACAAACAATAGAAACCTTGTTATAGTGTGATTTTTACTCCTTATGAATACTATAAACTTTATACTACTTAAAAGTCTATGCTGAAAAAGTGATTTTTTCATATTTAAGAATCATTGTTCTAAAAAAGAAGAAACAATCAAAGAATTGCATACATTCCATGCATGGATAAGGATGTTAAGGCACATTCATTCGAACAGCATGTGGTATATGAGACCAACTAAAATTGCTATGTCATTTCTATATATTTTTGGATTTGGTTACTGCTTCTTGTATTCCACACTCTCCCTCTCTTCTCACTAGTTCTTTCCTTTCTAACCCTCAATTGTAAAGCTACATCCTATTCTTTAAGATTCAATGTGACACCACCATCTCCAGAAAATCTGCTACTAGCTGAAGGTAACATAAGGAATTAATAATATTATTATCTAAATAAATAAATAATAAACTTAACCACGCAGAGAGAAATGTGTGCTTGATAATTTGATAGAAAATTAAATGAGATATGTTCTGTACCGTCAAAATTTAGTTTGATTTAGTTAAGGATATAAGTAGCATCAACTTTATCCTACAAAAGTTATTACATCAGCCTTCCTTTAAAATATATGTTCTATCTCCAAGTAATTTAAATGTGTCATTTAAATAAAAAATTTAAACATGTAAAATAATAATTTAAGATATATAAAATACATGCATTTAGAAATTACTGTCAATAAAATTTCAGATTTCTATGACATATAAATCAAAGGAAACATAATTTGTTCCATATGCAATTGTTCAGGACTATTGAGCAACTGTCAAGCATATTTATTCAACAGATACTTATTATCACCTAGTATTTGTTCTATGCTGTATACCATGTGAGAAGTTGAATAAGTATATTTTTATAGTAAAATAAAGGAGAACCAGAGCAAACAACAATTAATTCAAAATAAATTAGCCACTCTATATGTAGCACATGTTTTACTTATTGGTACTGTGGTGAAAAGCTTGTTATTCAATCAACCCCTCCTCAATTTTTCATCATGTGGATTGAAGAAACGTTGGCATCAAAACATTCACTATGATGGATTACATCATTAAGAAAGAATTTCTCTCTGCAACGGTCTATTGTAAATTCTGGGTCATTAAAAGTCTTTTATCATAATATTGAACATTTATAAAAAGAAGGATGAGGTGCAATTTAAAGGTTAAATAAGAACAGATATAATAATTATAGTAATAATAAGGATAATATCAATATCAATATTGACCAAGTGCTTCTTTAATGCAAAGAATGACCTAAAAAAATACACAAATTATCTCATTTAATTCACATAATAACCTAGCTTCCCATTTCATATTTAAAGACTATTTTATTATTTATTTATTTTTACACAGGCACACACATATGTGGATATAGAATAAAAACATATTTATTTTTGTCTTCCTGATCACCATATCATAACTCTTTCTTTCCTTCTATATACTTGTAAAAGAAGAAACAACATTTTTAAGTAACTTAAATATCACAATTTCTAAGTAAATTATCTCTGGCTTACACTTAGACATTAATCACACAGGATGCATAGAGGAATAAAGTGACAAATTCAATCATACCATATATCTTATGGAAAATATTGATCTTTCAGAATTTTTGTTTGTTTGTTTTATTATTATTATACTTTAAGTTTTAGGGTACATGTGTGATAATAGCTGAAAAATAAAGATAATTGTTTTCAAAAAGGCATTAAGTTGATATTTTCAGTACTAGTAGTAGCACAACCTGGAAATAATAACAATACAATAACTTTGTTCTTGCAGACCTATTACAAAAGTATACCAAGGTATAGTTTATGGAAAGTGCTATAATTTGTTTACTTACATTTTTTACATTTTCTTTAAAAGAGCAATTATTTCAGTACTAAATAAAATAAAGCACCATCTTCATTTAGAAGAGAAAAGAAAGCAAGTGTTTGTGGGAAAATACGCTGTTTTTCTCCAAAAAAAATGTGAAATAAACTCCAAGCTTATTTTGCATTCTATTAATCAATACAGAAATGTTCAGAAATAATTCTTCATTCATTCAGTTTATTCAACAAATATTAATTAGATATCCAATGTCTGCCCAATCCATAGTAACAGCTATAAATACTTTGGTGAGAAAAACAGACCTGTTCATATAAAGAGCCATTGGCTAGTGAAGATAGATACGTATTTGTTATTCAAATAATACCAAAATAAATGTTAAGTTACAACTATGATAAGTGTGATGAGTGAGAGGTATGTGGCTCTATGGAGGGTGTGAGATAGAAGAATGTGGTTTGGTCTGGATAGTTAGGAATATTTTCCCTAGGGAAGTGATTTTTGAATTGAGATTTTCAGGTTGTATTTTCTAGGTAAAAAAGTTTACGATTTTTCTCCAAGGAGGATATGAAGTGTGCAAAGGAAATGAAATGTTCTATGACACTAGAGAACTCAATTAGAAGGAACTGAAAGAAGGCTACCAGGTCTTAAGCAGGCAAAGAAAATGGAAAATGACTAGATGAGCCAGAAGAATAGAGAAATAGCTGCATATTTAAGACCAAGTGGACCACATTAATGATTTAGGCTATTAAAAGCAACAGAAAATAATGGAAAAAACTTTATGAACTACCAAATATATTTTTGATTTGATAAAAAAATCCCTCTAAAAGAATCAAGATGTATGAAAATAGACCAGTTAGATGAGAAACTAGATGATGGAAATGAATATCAAGGGAAGTGGACAGAATCAAAATAATTTAGAAGGTCAAGTTGACATTTTCATGGTTTGGATATGCAATAAACGTGGTTGAATTGTTAGAGTTGACTCCTGTGCTTTTTGGCCACTGTACACGGGATGTTTTCAGGGTATATGATGAACACTTTAAAATGATAAAAGGGTAATTCATCAAGAAGGCAGAACAATTCCTAAAATGTGTACATCTAATTAAAGAGCTTTAAAATATATAGAGTCAGTATGTAAAGTCTAAAGGAAAAAATAGAGAAAGCTACAAGGATATGATAGGTAGAAAAGCGAACACTGATTGAAAAAGTAAGCAAAACATCAGTAAGAATACACAATTTAGTGATGAAAGATCAGAGAACATTTTTGGTTTTATGATGGTGGTAAAATTAGCATATGCCTTCTTTTAGTAATTTAGTGATGGCCCTGGTTATCTAAAAGATTCCACCTTTTTTTTCTGTGTTCTAATCTTATACTATTTTGCCACATTTAAGGTAGAATCCAGTTCTGAAAATTCTAAAATTACAAGATAACTCTAGTAATCCCAGAATACTGGAACACAAAAAGAGTTACCTAGCAGATAAGCCTCAAAACCAGGCTCACACAAATAATTCACAAAGGTTAAAAAGAAAGTTTTCCTTCATCATATTTATGTAACCCTATGGTGATCTCTCCAATGAGCTTATATTTTTCAAAATAACCAGAACAAAATGTGAAATTAGGGATGTTTAGGATGATGATGGTCTTCAAATTAAGCAATTGAAAGATACCACAGGCAACACAGAAAGGATAAACAAAGAGTAACTCCCCAGCCCACTAAAACATCAATTTAGATATAATTACTGATATTAGCACATGTAAAGAAAAATAAAAGGTAATATGAGAAAGGAGACTGAGCCTCATAAGAAATAGAAAATCTGGTGGTCCATGAAGTAGGATGAACAGGTCGAGTATGTCAAGAACTGGGCAGGCACAAGTGACACTGAATCTAAGAAACCCAAAGTGTGTGGTCAGGTCTCTTGAAAGACAGAAAGGGTTAGTTAGATTTGACCCTGACTTAGAGAAATTTATCCCTCAATACTCTCAATTTAACTTTTTTTAATCAAAATCAATGCCCACATCCTGCTTACTTACTCAGTTTCCTGGGACCATAACACTGGGAAAGCAGATGTCATGCACACTAAAGCATCTCCTTGCTGAAAAGGATTATCTTCTTGTACGTTTAACAAATTGGTATTCTGTTTTAAGTACTGGTCTCACATAAATTATACTAATAGTGATGTTTCTTTGAATGACTACTCACATAAGAGTGGCTTAAATAACTGTGGAGTTACACAAGTGAGTCTTAGACCCTAAACCTTAAAAAATTCAGCAAGAGATATTAACCCAAGAAATATCTTAGTAGTCAGGCCTTTTTAATGACATCCTGATGGTTTAACACATTCTTCCCTTAAAATTTCAATGGAGTAAATATCTAGGAATCAGTATAAATAACTAGTACTTATCTCAGGAGAAATTGTCAGGAATGCAAATATACAAACGGCTAAAATTAATCTAGATTTTTCAAAGGGATAAGGTGAGGGGAGTGGATATGAGGAGAGTGAAAGGGCACCAGGGAGAGGGAGAAATGCAGCACTTACTTTCCTATTGTCTTCCTCTCTGAGGAAAGTATTTATCAGATTAAAATGTGTGAAAACATACTGATAAGAACAAATGGAAGAGAATGTTTGAGTTCAACTTTTAGGGGCTTAATGAATTATATATCTCAAAGTACTGAGAAAACTCTCAATATGTTTGGAGTGGTACTAATAATTTTTGAGAAAACAGGCAAAACATGAAAAGAAAGGAGAAGTGTAGATTAAACTTCAATTAAAATAATAGGAGGTAGGGATGATAAGAAATACACTATGGTAAGAATGAAAATAAGTTGAGGAAATAAATGTTTTAAGTGTGTGTGCTTGTGCATTGGTATGGTTTGAATGTGGTGTCTCCTCCAAAACTAATGTTAAAACTTAATTCCCATTATGGTGGTATTGAGAGGTGGGGATTTGGGGGAAGTAATTAAGCCATGAGGGCTACACCTTCATTAATAGAGTAATACCCTTATAAAAGAGTCTTCATTAACAGTTCACTCTCTCAGCCTTTTTTGTCCTTTCTGTCTTGGAAAAACACAATGACCCTGCCCCCCTAGAGTATGCAGCGACAAGGCATCATCATGGAAGCAGAGAGCAGCCCTCACCAGATACCAATACTGCTGGCATTGTGATCTTGGGCTTCCCAGCTTCCAGAACCATGAGAAATAAATATATGCTCTTCATAAATAACTCATTATTAAGTTTTTTGTTATGGCAGCGCAAATGGACTAAGACGTGAAAGTAACAAGAAAATTAGTGAATATAGCAAAAGCAAAAATGACATTGCCAAATGCATAAAAGCTACTTTTATTCTCGTGCATTGCTACTAAACTCAAATATCAGGAAAATTGGTATACTCAGAATATATAGATATCAGCATAATGCTCAACCAATTCTAACAACTCACACATTTGTTAACATTTAAAGCACACTAAACAGCTGTCTGGTTATAATTCAGATTACTGATTGCTCATTTTTTCATTCTAATGTCCAATTGCTCATTCTCTCATTCCCATATCCTTGACATTAGAGTAGAAAATTCATTGGTCTGGGCTTGCTTTGTTATTGGATGAATATGTCTTACTGCTGCTTTGTTATGGCACCACTACTTACTGCCTTTTTTCTACCCCAGGGAGAGCCAAAGGATCACAACTGGAACTCAAATATCCTACCATAGAGGATGGAAGTAGGTAAATAGCAGTTTAAAGATTTTCAGGACTCAGAAATGTATAGTGACTCTCTCAACATCTTCCCGTCAAGTCGTAACCCATTTTCTACTAAGCCCTCTTTAGCAAAGAGTTACTTTAACAGTGTGGAGTGCGTGTAGGTAGGTGTAGTTTTGGGTGTGTTAGAGAGACACAGAGGGACAGTAGGGGGATCTGGAGGTGTGAAGGTGGTTCAGGAGACAAGGGCTTTTTTGAATTGCCTTATTTCCTTCTAAGCACAAGATTATAAGACAGAAGTCTCGATATTAGATCTTTCATAGTATTTAGTGTCCTAAAGCAAGATTTTTCAGTGCCTGCATTATGCAAGGCAGAATAAAATATTATTGCATAAAAACTAAAACATACTGACTACCTTATCTCAATATTTGTATGGCCTCATTCTCAATTTATATAAATGGAAGAAATACTCAATAGAAAGTACTTCATTATTTTCCCAAATCCAAATATTAAATAAGCACCAATAATTTTTTTTTAAGTTTCTACATTTCTAATTCTATTTGTGCAATTAGGTAAATTGATGACTGCTTAACTGACCATACCTATATGTTGATGTGAAATCACTGCCCATGTCAATGATGGTAGAAAGTCCCAGAGCTTTATTTTCTTCTACTTCATTAGTAACTTGCATTAAAATATTCAAGGCACAATCAGAAAATGTGTTTAATATGAGTTTGGTAGTCATGATGACAAAATAACATTCCAAGAAACTGACAGACTCAAATGATGGGCCAAATTTAACAAGACGGATTTAATCAAAATAATTATAAGGTTACTCAAGGGATATCTTATGTCCAAAAACCTAATTGCACAAAAATGACTGGAAAAAAATGTGGCTCAGCAGTAAAAAGTATGGTAGAAAAGTATAAAGCAGCTTAAGAGTTTCAGTTAATATTCATTCAATGTTAGTTAGCAATGTTGTTAGTTGAACATAAAGGCAAATTTCTTACTTTAATATTTTTCTTTATTGATTAAAAATAAACATCTATAACCTGATAATTTCTTATAGTCTGTTATGATCCAGCCATATGTAGGTCATTGTTTTAGCTACAGAACCTGCCATTTTTAAGAATACTTAAGACAAAGGAAACCCATCCAGACAAAGATGAAAAATTAATAAGTTTATGAAGCTTGAAAAATGTTACAAATATTTGACAAATTCTGGATATTTATTTTAGAGGAAAGGCTTTATGTGGGAATGGTACTAATATTGAACAACTCTAAAAAGGACTAATGGGTAAAAGTTAAAAAGACAACTGATTTTAACTTCTTGTAAAAACATGATGAATAAATGTTTATATAATGCCTGTTATGTGTCAGATGCTATGTAATTAAATCTCAAAAAGTTATGTTACTTTGCTTATATGGCAGAGACTGTAAGTACTCAATTTAGTTTTCAAACCCAGGCTTGACCATATTTAAAGTCTTTGATAATTCCAATTAACCTTTTTATTATAGAAAACGTTTCTGTCACATGCACCTACTGGTGAAATGAGCCAGCTCAAAAGGCGACATATTTCCAAACCCTGGTAATGTTAAATCATGTAAAAAAAGGCATTTTCTATTTAGTCAATTCTACTAAAAATGTCTTTCCCCTAACTTATCACCTTTACACATGCAGTATTTCCTTAAAAAAGTGTTCTCAAAGCAACTCCGTAAAACCATGGTTCCTTGGGGATTTTATGGAACTGTCACAGCTGAGCAAAGAGCTCCATGTAACCAAAACAAGTAATCTGAGTCAAGACCTTCTGTGTCCCCCTCAAAATCTCATCTTGAATTGTAGCTTCCATAATTTTCACCTGTCGTCCCAATGAGAAGTAATTGAATCATGGGGGCGGGTCTATCCTGTACTGTTCTCTTGATAGTGAATAAGTCTCATGAGAGCTGATGGTTTTATAAAGGGGAGTTCCCCTATGCAAGCTCTCATTTCTGCTGCCGTTTAAGATGTGCCTTTGCCTCTCCTTTGCCTTCCAACATGATTGTGAGGCCTCCCCAGCCATGTGGAACTGTGAGTCCATTAAATCTCTTTCCTTTATAAATTATCCAGTCTCCTGTATGTCTTTATTAGCAGGATGAACATGAACTAATACAACTAGTAAATGAGAATATAGACTAAGAAAATTCAAACAGATTAAACTCACAGACTTCAAAACCTTGGTAAGAGAAGTTCTCTATTCCTTGTAATATATATGCACATATTTCATATAAATATATGTATATGCATGTGTATTCACTACGATTCATGATGCTTCCTAGTTTTAGAGTACAATAATCACGATATTTATAGATTGTCTAATATGCCCCAGGTATTGAAATTTTATTTATATCAACACATTTGATCCTCACAATTCCATGAGGCAGACTTTACAGGTTAATTAACTGAGGTATAGAGACACTGAATTACTTGCCCAAGGGCACACAGATAGAAAGTGCTGAAACAGGATTTAAGTAAGTAAGCTCTACTGTTGAGTCCATGTTCTTAACATTTAAGGATACTGCATCTTACAATTATCTGTCACAGTAATCAAAATAACAAATAACTTAATAAAGGTGTTATTTTTTGAAATTTAGTTTAGTGTCAGCATGTGAAAAGCCTAAAATATAATTTTTTAAAATAATGTATTTGGTGTAATTGCCCAGAATATTGTTTTATTATTTTCAACCTTAAGCTTATTTTCCAAGGCATTTATTTTTTTACCCATATGATATGCAACAAATCCTCAGTGGATATAATTTTTGCTAACCTATCTGCTAAAAATCTAATTGGATAACTTACACTTGAAAAAATGCAAAAACCTGTAAAATATGTTTGACACTGCACTATTGATGAGAGAATTATCAATACAAGGTATCTGCATGCAAAGACCATATTTAGTAGAAAAAAATGTAAAAATATTGCAAATCAATTTTACCTGTGCTATAATTAGATAAAGGCACAGAAATAGAAGAGAGTGATTGGGGAGAGCATGTCAGGCACTACACTGACATACAGTCCAGTGAAACTTCAGCAATGTGTCAGCTGAGTAAAGTTTTGCAATATGAATATAGGCTTAGCAACTAGCCAAGACTTCGTGCACAATAGGAAGAAGAAAATATACTTACAAAATAGGAAGAAATGAAACAGCTGTAAACAGAGGAAACTTTATAGAGTTTGATATGGGAGTAAAGAATCACTGTGAGTATGGTGTGGCGCTAGAACCTGCAGAGACTTAAAGAGACTAGGCAGAACGTAAGGAGCTTCCTGCATTCTGTTCTGTAGCCAGTGAGGCTCTACACAAGGTTCCAAACAGGAGAACGATATGTGGATCTCTCTGGTGGCAGAGGGGAGCATGAGCTGGAGGTGGGGACAAGGGAAAGGGTTCGAGGCATAAGAACAGTTGTGAGTCTATGTTACTATAGTTTGCAGGAGAGATTTGGATGGCTTGAACTTAAATAATCATAAGAAAGATTGAGAGAATGGGAGTTGAGAAGATAAAGAGGTCAGCAAGATCTGGCTTCTGGTATAGGTATCTGGAGGGATTGTTGATCAACTGAACAAAATCCTAAACACAGGCAAAATAATTGCTTTGATGGGAGAAGAAAAAAACAAGAGACAAACTCAGGACTGGGGTTTGAGCTGCTTTGTGTCATTCATTTGAGATTTGAAACTATGAGTCTGGCACTCAGGACACAGGTAAAACTATTAATAGTATTTTTGAGCTTGTGATTGATAATTTAAAACTGTACATCTTATTATAATCACCCAAGTAAAGCAAGTGAGTAAGAAGAATGCTGAAAGCCTTCCGACCAGTATAAATTCATACCCCAATGCAAAGTAGGCAATATCATTATGAGACATTTGCACAGCACGGTTGATAACAAGGAGGTGACTAATCCTTGACTCATTTGACAGAGACAATGCTACTATAATAAGGGTAATAAAGTACAGTTTTTATTTAAGTCCCAAATTGAAACACTATGACAAGGCAGGTAATTTGTTTTGCTCAGACTCAGGCTTACCCTAGGGGTAGCATGGAAAAAACTGGCACCAAATTACTATCAGATTTAGGTCAAAGAAACCCTGAGCTCTGTTTTAGGGCAGAAATTCACTGAAATTTTGTGGACAACTTGCAGAATTTTTTTTTTCGTTTTACAAATGAGGCACAAGAAGAACAGATATTTTTCTATTAGAAACAATATTTCCTGAAGGTTTCCTCTGTCCACTTAATGCTTCAGAAAGATTTATTTTCAATCTACAATGATTAATTAGAAAATGTCCAACTGCTACAGAATTAATCTGAGACTATACAAGCAGACCACGCAGTAGGAGCCTAGCCATTAATATCTCATGGAATAAAGCTGTTCATTCTTTATAAAAAATAACCTCTGAAGTGCTTGGAAAATCCTCTGATGAACTTATGAAACCATATTTCCATCAGCTTCCCTTATTGACATAAGAAAAACATTGTGATCTTTACAGAAAGTGCTTTCAGTTCCTTCTTGCAATTGTGTTGACAAGAGCTCCCACTACTTGAGTTAAACAACTTCATTTGTATAGCAGAAAGTTCTTTACCAATCAATCAACACAGAACTGTGCTCTGTTATCTTGTGCTTAATACTGCTTTTCATCTTGCAGCAAATATAGAACAAACACAGGACAAAATACATAGATAGGAAATGTCTAAATTTTGATTGGAAAAATAAACCTGTATGTGAGAATGAGAGGTAGGTAAAATCAATTCCCTGAGAGCTTAAAGGAGAAAACTCTAAAGACAACTGGAATAGCCAGAAAAAAGCGTTGTATGGAGATAGAGGTTTGAATAATGTAAAAGTACAGGAAAATTTTTAAAAATCCCAGGGATCAAATTGATAAAAGTTTGGTTTTGATTACAGTGAGTTTGGCAATCCAGACTAAAAATCGTATGATTTATGCAGTAAGATAATCACATTTCTCAGTTTAATTTTCTGAATATTCTAGTTACATTGTATTACTTGTACTATAAATTTTATTTGATGCCCCCTAAAAAGTACAGTGCAAATTAATCTCCATGACATGAAAATTCTTCTAAAACCTAAATCTTATTTACCTATAAACCCTTATCTAATTATACTCTGGAATAGTTAATAAATAATTTACTCATAACTTTCTTAAACACAGCAGGCCCTTGAATGTCTCTGCTTAAGATATTTACATTTTATGGATTTATTTTTTGAAATTTTCAATCTATAGTATCATATTTTCAGTAGATTCAGTTCTCATGTCACCTATATTGTAAAACTTTCCTTACCTGTAAGTTGGAATTATTTACTTCTTTCGCTGTGGAATATATGTCCATATATATTTATTTATATATTTTTGTGTATGTGTGTACAGGGTGTATATATCTAATACAGCACGTGATAATTGAGCTCCATAATTTAGCTAGGGGGTTGTGTATTAATTTCCTCTTCTAAAGCCTAACTCATTTAAAAAATTATTATCTATAGCCTGCATTGCTTAAAACAATTGTCTTGCTTTCCAAGACAATTACCTAAGAGATATATATATTGCATATTAGAAATATATACAGCAGGTATTTTATAGTGCCATTTTGTTAAATTAAACGTTGTTTTGTTTTGTTATAATGTTGATAAGAAAAAAAATGATTCCGGGATGTGGTCACTGTGTGTCATTTGCATGTTCTCCCCATGTCTGCTTGTGTTATCTCCAGGTACTCTGGTTTCCTTTTACCATCAATTAGCCTATAATCTCATTTCTTAAAGTCACAGTTTCCAAGAACCTATTGATGTTACGTGTGGACTTACTGTACACACACACACACACACAGAGCCATATTTATTGAGAACAACATTTATTTTATAATCCACTTATTCCACTTATATTTTTAATCCATAATGGATTAAAAACAAATGCCCTGTGGAATGGATTATGATGATAAATGATTCAGATAGATCTATAGCATTTCAGATAATAAGAAGACATCACAGTTCATGCTAGGAATTGGTTTCTCAGAAAACCACTATATTTATAAGACCCTTTGACATCCAGGTCTGGGGGTTCTAGCTAGTGAAATATAAATCGAATTGATATGTGTTAGTCCCTGGTTTTAGAGGCATTGTTCCTTCTCTATGATCTCCTACTTTTAGTTCCACTGACAGGAAAGTGAAGTCAACAAAACATTGTGGATAGCAAAGCTGGGTCCAGAGAATCCTCACATGATATAAAACTGCCTGCTAAACTGGAACAAACCATCATTGAACTTGTTACGTGAGTAACAAATACATTTACATTGTATCAAGCCATTGAATTTTTGGGATTCATTAGTTACAACAGCCAACATTGTCCTTACTAATATTCCTGGATGACATTCAACCAAATACTTAGTAATAACACTCTGGTCTCATAGTATCAAAATGAAGCACTAGTTTCACATATTTAGCACTTAAAGCAAGATACGACACATTTATATAAAGAAATCAGTTGGAAAATTAATTTATGTAAACTTCTACCAATGAACAATTTACAATGATTCACAAGTATATAAAAGGTGAAAGAAATTTACAAATATGTAATTAGCGAAAGATATGTCAGCAACCTCATTTTATAAGTGAAGAAAAAAAGAATTTAGAGATGTAAATTGTCTTCTCCAATATCATACACATCTTAAATAATATACATATATACGTATATATGTATGCATATATACGTATATATGTATACATATATGTATGCATATATACGTATATATGCATACATATATGTATGCATATATACATATATAATATACATATATAACATATATGTATGTATATGGGTTTTATAAGGTTTTAGTTATACAGTCTAGTTTGGGGTCATACAGAATTACTTATAATTACTTATAATTCTGTATTTTTTCTTTTTGTTCTTCTAAATATACCATACTAAGAAAGTGTTTATCTTCTTGTTAAGCCAGTGGAAAATCCATTACCAGACAGTATATACAGCCTAAAATAAAACTATAGTAATGTCAAATTATAAACTCCTTAAATTATACTCTCAGAAATGCATTTTGAGGGAATTATTTATAAATCCTCTAGCTAGTTTTCAGTTACCTATATTATTTATTAGCTGAAACAAATTTGTCTGGCTTTCTTTTAAATTACTTAATAAATCAAAATTATTATATGCTGGTTTTTAACAACCATAAAAAAGCTGTAAAATGAAATTTTAAAGACATATAGTAATAATTAGACTAGGTCTAAAGTACTTCACTTACTAATGTAAACCAGAAAAATACCAACCAAAACCTTGCTGATGAAATTATTTCAACTGGTTACCCAAGGGCAAACCTTCCTATTTATATTTGCAGTATTTCTATGATATTATAAAGGGCTACTCAAGTAACAGGTTTTATCCAGAAAATTTTACCCTTAAATTATTAAAATCAAAGAACATCATTTTCAAAGTCCTGAAGCTAAATTTGGACATGGTACATTCTATTTAATCTTTTTTTTTCTGCTTGAGAATATGTAAGCTTTGACAGTTGATGTAAAATATGAGATGACGTTAGAATGTCTGAGTGATCTTCTTTACTGCCTCAACTAATCTTGACTGCTTCCAGAATTTGTCTACTGGTCTTTAAAGGGTGTTCTAAATTTAGCTTTCAGAAAAAAATATTCAGAGATATGATGGATAATACTCTTTCAACATGTCTAGACTGTGGTGCCTATCCTGTTAAACACTGGTCTGTATGTTGCAGTGAAAACATTTTTTTAGATGCTACTGTATTAACATTTACAATCAGTAGACTCTGAGTAGATGACCTTTATAATACGAGTGGGCCTCATCCAATCAGTGGAAGGTCTTAAGAGCAAAGGCTGAGGTTTCCAGAAGGAGAAACAGTAATGCCTCAGGACTGCAACATAAAAAAAGTTTTCTGCCTGCTTATTTGTACTGAAGGTTTTATTTTAACTCCAGACTGAAAAATCAAATCTTACCTGAATTTTCAGTAGGCCTGCCTGACCTTACAGACTTCAGATTTGCCAGCCCCCACAATTATATGAGCTAATTTCTTAAAATAAATGTCACTCTATCTCTGTCACACTCTCTATTTATATATTCTTTTATATCCTATAAGTTCTGGAAAAACCCAGATTAATATAGGAAATTACACTAGCCACCACTAGAAAAAAAATAGGTGAAAATATGAGCCAATTTAGTTAGATAAAACTTCTTGCTACTTGGCAAGTGTTATTCTCTCAACATGCCATAAACACCTTTAACTGTTACTCAGTATTTCACAGTAGCTTATTGATCATCTGGTCCCTTCCAATTAAAGATGAGAAAACCAAGGCCAAGAGACATAGAGGTTGAGAGGCTTACCAAAAATACCACACTTTCTTATACTGAAATTCTCAGAAGAAGATCACAAGACAATCAATGATTGTTGTGCAAGTGATGTAATATGAGGTAAGTGATATAGGACAGGGGAAGAAGCTAAACAAAAGTGGACATTAATATAAATTTTATGCCTCAGCTTGATCCTGTGGGGACACTTTGTAAAGTATTAGACTTCACTGAGTAATGCTGAATATATCCATCTATCCATCAATCTAGTGTATATACTGTATATGTGTATCTCCTCTTGTATGCATACAGTATGTGTTTGTATCTCCTGTTGGTTTGCCTTTTTTCAAGAATGCTCACTAATACACGAAGTGTATCACATTCACCTAGATATACATAGGGATAGGTCATAGGTCATGTGAATCGACCCTAAAAGTAGCACATGTAGAACTCATTATACTTGGACTACTTCTAGAAATGGGATATGTCCACTTCAGAGCCCTGAAGAGAGGAAGTGTTATAATTAAAGCCAACAGTGATTTAAGACAGCCCAGTTAGACTTCTGGTTGGCATTTCTATCAATAATGTAGTTTACCCTCAAAAAAATCACAGGCATATTGAAACTTTAAGGGTCAAATGGTTTAGGATTATTCTACAAAATAAGACAATTAGAAGATATCCCCTCTATTTACCCAAAGGTAGACAAAGCACTGAGCTTCATTGACTATGTCTCCATCAGAAAGTGACTGCAACAGTATAAGTGACAGTGAGGCATGACTGAAGACACAGATAGGTCATGGTGGATGCAAATCAACAAGAATAGCAGGCAAGGAAACTAAGGACCAGTGACTTTTCACTCAGTACTGAAGACTGTAACATAGTTGTGACTTTAGTAAGGTACGGTGATGACATCAAGCCAGCATCAATGGCAGCTTCAAAGACTGAAGGTGTATATCGATGAACTTCTAGAGGCAGATTTCAGTATTTATATTGGTTAGAATCCCAGTCAAGGACACATGGATATTTGGAGAATTTTGGAATAATGATAATGAGGACTACAGAATATTATTGATGAAAACTGTTAGTCAACTTTGAGAGCCATGAAGGTAGAAACAATAAATGAATCCCCATGTGGTTTTGTATTCATTGTGAAAATAATGTAGCTGGACAATAGATAACAGACAGCAAGGAAGAGTAAGAGCATCTTGAATATTGACAAAAATGGCATTGAACAAAAAACATTGTTGCAACCACAGGTGTGGCCAGCAGCGGAAGATGGCTATGCAAAGGATGTTCTAGTGTGGTAGAAGCGCCTCACTTTGAACTACAGAGGCTAATCAGATCACAGGAGAACCATCAGATTTTTGGCCAAGTACAGGCCTCTACACAAAGCATTAATGAGAACCAAGAGCGTATCTAAACCTCAAGAAAATATATGAGCATCTGGGCCAAAATATAAATAAAATGACTATGAGCAAAATAACCCTAACAAAAATCTCTATTTTCTAATTTTCAAAATAATACTCTTTCAAGTATATGATCAGCTGTTTTCTTTTATTTTAGTTGTTAAAAATGTTTTGCATAAGGGAAGGGAAACATGATATAGACTTCTTGGTAGAATTTAGTGGGGAAACTCAAGTAAACTTTTCAACTTCATAAGCTCACCATCTTTATTCACATTAACTTTGCAGAAGAAAGCATTATAATAAAGTAGTTTTGATTTTTAAAAATATACATATTAACACAATACGTCATTTTGCCAAAGAGAAATCTAACTACAGTTTCTTAAACTGAATTGCTCACATTACAGTATTATATTAATTATATGTATTATTTTTACTTTTCCTATTAGAACTAACTTGGTGGACAGAGCTGAATTTAAAAAAACAGCATTATATATATTTTTAACAATTAGGGTGTAATTTGAAAAAATATATTGGAATGAGAGAAGAATTATTAATATAAATAAACGTGACAGGCTTAATATGCTAAACAGGGAACTTACCAAAAAGCATTCTTGATATATCCTATCAGATTTTTGTCATTAAAGTTTTCAGGATTTAATTCCACTTTTTCATTTGGCAATATTTTCTCTAAAGTTGTTATAGTAATATGTATTTGTTCAACAATTTTAGGTTTTATTCGTTTGTATTTATTTCTGTATATCTCAATAGTTACACATTTATGAACTCTATGTGACCTTAGTTTCTTATTCTAATCTATAAATCTTATAACTTTTAGACTGAAGGGCTAGATGGAATTGACATTTTCATGAGCAGAGCTCTCATAATTGAGAAAACTGTTTTCAAAATTAATATTAACTTGAATTCTTAAATTAAATACAATGACTAAACACATATACTATTATACAATAATTCCCCTATATCATAGTTTATATAAAATATACATAATTACGTAATGCATATTTTAATATGTAACATGTAATTATACAAAATATATTAATAATACATTAATATTACATATATCATTGTAAATCTATCACAAAGAGAATTTCTATATTAAAAATAAAATTATAGAAATGTGGTTACTTCAGTAATAATAACAATCTATAATTAGATAATGGATGATAGGTTTCTTTTTACATATGAAGCTCCTTTGGGACAAAACTGTAATTCGATCAGTGTGCTTATTTTCAGGATATTCTTTTAGTATTATTAGAAGTGAATCATAAAACATTTATAGTCACAATCAATTCTGCAGTTACCTCATGGCTGATCAAATTTCATCTACATCCCTACTTACTTATGCTCCTTCTTAGACAAGGCCATATACTCAAGAGAATATAAAATTAGTTAATGAACAGTCATCTCAAAGAGCTTTCAACTAACTATTAAAGTTCTACTTTAAATCAACTGAGGAGAAAGTGAAATAAATGAATTAAAGATCAAAAGAAAATGCTATTACACACCTGTGAGTATGCTGGGAAAGCTCATTTTATAAAAATTGTTTTATAAAACATCTACTCTGAAAGTTTCGGTGACCCCGAGTTATATAGCAGCTCACATATTCCGAGCATGATGGATTGAATTGAGCATGAGATTGGTTATTTGGAGGCTTCATTTTTATTTTCTGAATGTAAGCTACCTTAAGCAAATCAATTCACCTTTTTATAATATGAGTTTCCCTACCACTTTCTTTAATTTTATATATTCAAGATTTTTTTTAAACTTTCAAATCATAACATAGAGCAGACTGCTAGACTTTTTAAATCTTGCAATACTGCCTTTCGTCTCAAGCATTCTCTGTCCACACTTTTCTCATTGTCTCTGGCATTTATGTGACGTTTGGAAACAATCCACAACTTGTAAAGAATCCACGTTTTATTAGACATGTTGAATCCCCTAAAAGCCCTTAAATAATCTACATTTTTATTTCAAATACAGTAAAAATGCACACTTTATTCTCACCTCCATAGCTACATTTAATGTGATTCTGGAGCTGAGGCTAATGTATGGGCTGGAGACATTTTTCTTTAGTAGGTTACTCTAACGTCTATGGAGTGAAATAAGGGAAAATAAAGAAAGGCCATTATACGAATTAATCAGTGTCTGCTCTCACTTGTCTTAAAGATGTAACATTTCTGCCTTAATTTATCTGCTGATAACTCTATTTGCCATGCCTTGTTACTGTACAATTGCAATGAAAATAAATGTGAGGAAAATTTTAGCAAAGGTTGCATAATAGTAGGGCTAAAAAAATGTTTGTGAACTCCTCCCTGGCTGAACCCATGTTTGTATCAGTATATCTCAAGTCTGAGATCACAGGTTATTAATGTATGTCCAATTAAACTTATGAAGAGGCCTGCCAGTCAAATCTTCTTTGTCTTAATTTACCTTAATGCAGGACCTGACATACTTTCTCTAAAGAAATGAAAATATATTTTCTTCTATAAAATAGAAGTGCTTCAGTAAAGTAGAGTGTTAAAGAAGCCAAGTATCCTGGCTGATTTTTAATATGTTTTGGGGTCTTGCATTCTCTTTTTCTATAGAGTCCCAAAGTGGGTAACTGAAATGGGAATGTGGGACAAAAACTATCATGGGGATCACAGATATAGGTGATTGAGTATTTTCCTGGTTAATCAGAAAACTCCAGCCGGGCACGGTGGCACACGCCTGTAATCCCAGCACCTTGGGAGGCCGAGGTGGGCAGATCATGAGGTCAGGAGATCGAGATGATCCTGGCTAATATGGTGAAACCCTGTCTCTACTAAAAATACAAAAAAATAGCTGGGTGTGGTGGCGGGTGCCTGTAGGAGCTCATGAATACAAAGAAGGAAACAACAGACACTGGAGTTTACTTGAGGGTGAAGAGTCAGGGGAGGAAGAGAAGCAGAAAAAATACTATTGGGTACTAGACTTAATATCTGGGTGATATAATAATCTGTACAACAAACCCGCATGACACGAGTTTGCCTATATAACAAACCTTCACGTGTACCCATGAACCTAAAGTAAACATTAGAAATTTAAAAAAAAATAGAAAAACAAAGTTAATCCTGGGCAACATAATGAGACCCTATCTGTACCAAAAAAAAAAAAAAAAAAAAGGCTGAGCATATTGATGCATTCCTGTAATCCCAACTACTCAGGAGTATCACTTGAACCCAAGGGTTTGGAGGCTGCTGTGAGTGATCACACCACTGCACTCCAACCTGGGTAACAGAGTGAGACCCTGTCTTCAAAAAAAAAAAAAAAAAAAGAGAGAAGGTAATGTGAAGAAACATGTACCCTCGCACCCAACTTGAAGATGTTTGGACATGCTGTTACCAATTCAACCAACCTCAATGGAAAATAAAATAAAATTTTCTATGTCTGAAATACTTGTCATAATAACAAAGATCAAGACTATTGGATGGAACTATTAATACTTTGAGTGTTTTAAATTTTCATTGTAATAATAACATTTTTTCTTTTCTAGTAAATGTTCAAAAAATAACTTACATAGTAAACATTTGTGATACTAAAAACAATCTGTGCATTTTCAGTACAGATGCATTTTTTTGAAGAATATTTGTTGAATCCACAAATACGGAACGCACAGATAACAGAGGGTCAAGTGTACACACACATACACCTTTTCAGCTGTTGTCTGTCTTGCTAATGTTTTCAAAGATCAACAGAGATCATGATAAAATAAAGTTTAGCTAAAATTTGTAAAGGTAGAAAAATATCCTGAAGTCCTGTTTTTTATTCTATTCACTAAGAACATTAGAATTAAGTTACCCTTTTTTTTTTTTGGCTTACTTTAAGATCTTATTATATAGTTCTTTAAAGGAAATTATTTTCTTGGAAACCTTTCGTTTGGTTAAGAAGTGGTGCAGTCAAAAGACACATTGAAAAAATGCTCACCATCACTGGCCATCAGAGAAATGCACATCAAAACCACAATGAGATACCATCTCACACCAGTTAGAATGGCGATCATTAAAAAGTCAGGAAACAACAGGTGCTGGAGAGGATGTGGAGAAATAGGAATACTTTTACACTGTTGGTGGGACTGTAAACTAGTTCAACCATTGTGGAAGACAGTGTGGCGATTCCTCAGGGATCTAGAACTAGAAATACCATTTGACCCAGCCATCCCATTACTGGGTATATACCCAAAGGATTATAAATCATGCTTCTATAAGGACACATGCACACGTATGTCTATTGTGGCACTATTCACAATAGCAAAGACTTGGAACCAACCCAAATGTCCAACAATGATAGACTGGATTAAGAAAATGTGCCACATATACACCATGGAATGCTATGCAGCCATAAAAAATGATGAGTTCATGTCCTTTGTAGGGACATGGATGAAGCTGGAAACCATTATTCTCATCAAACTATCACAAGGACTAAAAACCAAACACTGCATGTTCTCACTCATAGGTGGGAATTGAACAATGAGAACACATGGACACAGGAAGGGGAACATCATGCACAGGGGCCTGTTGTGGGGTGGGGGGAGTGGGGAGGGATAGCATTAGGAGATATACCTAATGTTAAATGATGAGTGAATGGGTGCAGCACACCAACATGGCACATGTATACATATGTAACTAACCTACACGTTGTGCACATGTACCCTAAAACTTAAAGTACAATAAAAATAAATAAATAAAAATAAATAAATAAATAAAAATGTTGAAAAAAAAGAAGTGGTGATCTCAAAATATTTTTCTTATGTTTCAAATATATTTTTCCTAAAACTTATTTACATTCTTCTTTATGAATTCACATATATTTATCTTTTTATCAAAATCAACATTTTATGTTCTTAGTAAGCTGCATTATTTCCAAATCACATTATAGTTAACATACACTCTTATGATGTTATATTTTAATATCTACTATTGTGCAAAGACATAAATATGTTTGATGTCAGTCTTTAATGTTCCTGTCCTTATAAACCTATTTCACAAAGTTCATTCAATGCTCTCTCTTTATTCTACATTAAAACACTATAAAGTGAACTCCAAATGTGTAGTAGCAGCTAAGACACTGCCTACTTATTATACCATTTACAAGGAAACTATTCACATTGGTGAGGTTATATTAACTAATATCTTTATTAGATCAAAGATATAATGGACTAAAATATGGCGATAAGCTAGAAGATATCTTCATAGCTCAAATAAGACTGCTGTTGCAGGATAAACAGGAAAGTATAGGCAAAGATATGGACCCAAGAAAGCTCATAGTGATCTAGGAAACAGGGGTTTATGTTAATGACTGGAGCTTAAGGGATATAGAGGTACATGCAAACCTTTTAGGTCAGTTGATCCTAAATAATTAATAATTTTAAAATTCATGATAATTATTTGAGTTTATGCAATGATTTCAAGTTTTTAATTTCATTTTATTTAAAATTGACAAAAAAAATTGTCCATATTTATGAGGTACAATGTGATGTTTCGATACATGTACACATTTGTGGAATGATCAAGCCAACCTAATTAACATTTCAAAATAGCTAAAAAATGATTTTTTTCTTTTTGAGAAATTAAATCACATATCAACTGTACAAAAGATGT
Organism: Pan paniscus; assembly: GCF_029289425.2. Lineage (NCBI taxonomy): Eukaryota > Metazoa > Chordata > Mammalia > Primates > Hominidae > Pan > Pan paniscus. The sequence continues at coordinate 43,107,564 of NC_073264.2, read as the reverse complement.
ACTTGACATGTAACAGCTATAACAGCAGGATCCTTTAGGAAACAGTTACTTTAGTAGGACACTTTACAGAAGTTCAAATAAGCAAAACTCAGGGTTTGGCTTGGGGCAGCAGGAATGCAAGCAAAAGGGAGGAGACATGTAAGGTTGTAGTTATAGGTGTAATTACTGCTAAAAATGTGGGGGTCTTTGAGATTAGATGTAATAAATGGTTACCAACATCCAAATTCAAATAACATTGTTGGTTGCTGCACTATTAGTTAAGACATGGAATGCAGAAAGTACAGGCTGCCTATAAATATGTGTTTTGCATTGTAACCCCACTTTCAAGATGAAAGTAAGAAAATTATGTGGATTTATCCAAGTTGCAAAGATTATCAACTGACCATTTCAGAAAAAAAAAAAAAACTGGCACTGCAAGTTTTTGTTTGTTTATTTTACCCAAGCAATAAATTCATACAACTTTACAACTTTAACTATACAACTATACAACTTTATATAAACTATACAACTTTACAACTGTATAGTTGTATAGTTTATACAACTATACAACTTCAACTTTTTAGATTTCTAAGTAAGAATGGCAAAGCCAAGCCATATCATATTAAATATTCTGAATATCTAATAAAATGAAGAAACACTATAAATACGAGTAACAACTTTAACCATAGAAATCAAACAAGAAATTTGATAAAATCTTAATTAAAACTATTCAAAAGACATCTGCCAAAGAAACAAGGGAAGTTTATTGTGAGGATGGATGAGACTCTGTGTGGCTCCCAATCCTAGTTTCAACCATCAGAAACAGAAGATGTGTTTTCTAACTCTACAGCTTGGAAATACACATACACACATACACACACACAGAATATTATCATTATCTTTCTCACCTTCTGACTGGACCAAAGATTAGAAGAGTACAGAGGTGAGACTAGGAAATTGTGAAAAACAAAAAATGTAATGGTAATTTCTCAGTTAAGTAGTAAAAAGAAATTGTCAGTTAATTAAAAGAAGACTCAGCTATATATTGTCTATAAGAAACCCATGGTATTACATTAAAAGGCTCAGGTTGAAAGTAAAGGATTAGAGGAAGATGTATTATCCTAACACTAATCAAAAGAAAGCTGGAGTAACTGTATTAATTTCAAGAAAAGTAGACATGAAAACAAAGAAGACTGTCAGAGATAAAGATAAATGTTAGATTATAATAAAATGGTCAACTGTTCAATTCTTCAAGAAGACATATAATTCCAAATATGTCTGAACATGACTTAAAAAAAAGTTTCAAAATACATGAACCAAAACTCATAAAACACAAAGGAGAATTAGGAAAATCTACTATTAAATTCAAGAATTCAACACCCTAAGATGACCTAAATAACACTGCTGAACAACTTTATCTTATTGGAATTTATGGAATCTTCCATCCAACAGCAGAGTACACATTCTTTGTAAGCTCACATGTGACATTCTCCACGATTAACCCATATTCTTAGCCATAAAACACACCTTAACAAATGAAAAGAATATAAATTATACAAGTATGTCCTCAGATGACAAAGGATTTAAACTAGGAATTTTTATACAAAGCTGCACAATCTCATAATAGAGATTTTTAAAAACACATTTCTAACTAACACTTTGGTCAAAAAGGAAGTATCAGATAAAAACAATTTCAATTATATGAAAATGAAAATACAATTTATGAAAATTTGTGGGATGTAGTGCAAAGAGTACTTAGAAAATTATAGTATTACATGCACATATTAGAAAATAGAAAAGATTTAAAAAATAACTTCAGTTTCTCCTCTGGAAAACTAGACAAAGAGAAGCAAATTAAGCCTAAAGCAAGGCAAAGACAAAGAAAACAATAGGAATTAGAATGTTCTCTCATTCCTACTATTCATCATCACACTGGATGATATGGGTTGGGTCTGTGTCCTTACCCAAATCCCATCTCAATTTGTAACCCCCACATGTTTGGGGAGGGGCATTGTGGGAAGTGATTGAATCTTGAGGGTGAACTTCCCTTTTTCTTGTCTCATGATAGTAAGTTCTCACACGATCTGATTGTTTGAAGTGTGTGGCACTTCCCCCTTTGTTCTCTCTCTCTCCTCCCGCCATGTGAAGAACTTCCCCTTTACCTTCTGCCAAGATTATAATTTTCCTGAGGCCTCCCAGTCATGTTTCCCTTTAAGTCTGTGGAACTGTAAGTCAATTAAACCTCTTTTCTTCATAAATTACCCAGTCTCAGATAGTTCTTTATAGCAGTGTGAGAAAAAATACAGAAAATTGGTACCAGGAATGAGGGGCATTTCTGTTAAGATACCTGAAAATGTAGAAGTGATTTTTGAACTCGGTAATGGACAGAGGATGGAACAGTTTGGAGTGTGCAATTAAAGAAAGAATGATGTAGAACGTTTGGAACTTCCTAGAGACTTGTTGATTGGTTTTGACCAAAATGCTGATAGTGATATGGACAGTGAAGTCAAGGCTGAGGTGGTCTCAGATAAAGATGAGGAACTTTTTGGGAACTGGAATATAGGTTACTCTTGCTATGCTTTAGCAAAGGGATTGGTGACAATTTTCCCCTCCGAGAGATCTATGGAACTTTGAACTTGAGAGATATAATTTAGTGTATCTGGCAGAAGAAATTTCTAAGCACCAAAGTATTCAAGAAGTTACCTGGCTGCTCCTAATAGCATACAGTCATATGCATTCACAAAGAGATGCTCTGAAATTAAAACTTATGTTTAAAAGAAAAGCAGAGCATAAAATTTTGGAAAATTTGCAACCTGATCATGTGGTAGAAAAGAAAAAAAAATGTGGGGAGAAATTCCAGCCGGCTGCATAAATTTGCATAAGTAAAGAGGAGCCGGATGTTAGTAGCCAGGACAATGGGGAAAATGTCTATAAAGCATGTCAGAACCTTCATGACAGCCCCTCCCATTACAGGCCTGGAGGCCTAGGAAGGAGAAATGCTTTTGTGGGCCAGGCCCAGGGCACAGGCCCCAACCTTTGATGGCTTCCATGTGGTGTTGGTTCTCTGGGTGCACAGAAGTCAAGAGTTGAGATTTGGGAACCTCTGCCTAGATTTCAGAGGATGTATGGAAGCACATGGATTTCCAGGCAGAAGTCTACTGCAGGGGCAGAGCTCTCATGGAGAACCTTTACTAGGGCAGTGGAGAGGGGAAATGTGGCTTTGGAGCCCCCACACAGAATCTGCACTGGCACACGGCCTAGTAGAGCTGTGAGATAGGGCCACCATCCTTCAGAACCCAGAAATGTAGATCCACTGACAGCTTGCGCAGTGTTCCTGGAAAAGCCACAGGCTCTCAATGCCATCCGAATAAGCAGTGGTGGGTACTGTACCCTTTGGAGCCACAGAGGTGGAGCTACCCAAGGCCTTGGGAGCTCATGTCTTGAATCACCATGCCCTGGATATGTGACATGGATTCAAAGACTATTTTGGAGCTTTAAAATTTAATGATCTGGTTGTTTGAAAGTCTGTAACACTTTCCCCTTCACTCTCTCTCTCTCTTCCCACCATGTGAAGAGCTTTCTCTTCACCTTCTGCCATGATTATCAGTTTCCTGAGGCCTCCCAGCCATGCTTCCTGTTAAGCATGCAGAATGTGAGTCAAACCTCTTTACTTCATAAATTACCTGGTCTCAAGTAGTTTTATGTAGCCATGTGAAAACGTACTAATTCAATGGAAGTCCAAGTTAGTGTATTAAAACAAATATAAATAAAATCTATCCAGACTAAAAATGAAGAAATCTAACTGTCTTTATTTGCCAATAACATGATTGTCTATGGAGAAAAGTCAAAAGAACCTACAACAAAAAACTCCTGGTACTAATAAGCATGTAGAGTATGCATGCAAAATACAAAGTCAATATGTAAAAGTTGGTTAATTTTCAATATAAGCAACAAAAAATGGGAATTTGAAATGTAAAAAAGTACTAATTACAATAGCACCTATATATAAACATTTAGATATCAACCTAACAAAACATATACAGATTATAAGTGTAGAAAAATATGAAACACTGATGAAATAAATCATAGAAGATCAAAATAATAGATATGTCATGTACATTGATGGGAAATTCAATGGTTAGAATATCAATTATTAACAATTTGATCTAAATATTAATAAGATTCCAATAAAAACCACAGAACAATATTTCATAGTTGTAGATAAACATTTATAATTTACATAGAAAGGCAAGAATCTTGGACAGTCAATAAAATGCTAAAGTAGAACAAAGTAGGAGTACTGGCACTACCCCAATTTCAAGACTCCTATAAAGCTTCCTGTAGCCATCTATAAATCTGCAGTAATCAAAACAGTGTTAATAAGAGAATAACACATAGATGAATATGACAGAATAGAGTGTTCAGAAATAGACACATACAAATATTGTTTATTGGTTTTGAACAAAGGACCATGGGCAATTCAGCTAAAAAGAGATAGACAATTTAATAAATGTTGCTGGAACAATTGAATGTCCCTATTAAAAAACAAAATTGAACACAGATACAGACCTTATAATTTAACCAAATATTATATTAGCACAAAATAAATCATACCTCTAAATAATAAATGCAATACAATAAAAATTATAGAAAAAAATCGGAAAAAAAATCATGTGAACAAAGGCTGAAAAACCTTTCAATTTTTAGGTACAATAACAAAAGCACAATCAGAAAAGGAAAAGGTTGGTTTTAGAATGTACTAAGTAAACTTTTGTTCTGTTAAAACCACTAATGCCTAATTGGGTCAACTATTTGGAAAACAGTTGAAAAATCATATTTCTGAAAGAAGACTTACAACCCAAATATAAAAAGAATTATTAAAACTCATTAAGAAAATGAAATTTCAATTTTAAAATGAGCATAAGACGTGAACAGATATTTTACCAAAGTAGACAGACAGGTAGAAAATAGCATATACAAAACATAGTCAACATAATTTGCCATTAGAGGACTGCAAATGAAAAAATTTTAAAAAAAATGAGATATGAACACCCATCTATTAGAATGGCTGAAATCCAAAAATTTAAGAATCTACTAACAGGGTTACAGAGCAAAAAATCCCTTATTCCTTCCTGGTGGGAATGTAAAATGGCATCTCTATTTTGATATAGTTTGGCAGGTTTTACAAAGCCAAATCTATTTTTTCAATACAATTCAGAAATTTTGCTCCTGGTATTTACTCAACTTATCTGAAAACTGATGTTCATATACAAATATGCACAAAAATATTGAGAGCAGATCTCTTCATGGACACTCAAAACAGAAAGCAATCAAAATATCCTTTTGAAGGTAAATTATTAAGCAAATGTGGTATATCCCATAGAATGGAAACCAATTCAGTGAAAAAAGGAATGAGTTTTGAATCCATGCAAATACAAATACATAAGTTTTTTTTGCTGCTGTGTTTTTTTTTTATTATTATTATTTTTAACAAGGTATTGTTCTGTCACCCAGGCTGAAGTGCAGTGGCATATTCTAGGCTCACTGCAACATCCACCTTCTGGGTTCAAGATGTCTCCCACCTCAGCGTCCCAGGTAGCTGGGACTACAGGCATGTGCAACCAAGCCCACCTAATTTTTGTATTTTTGGTAGAGACACAGTTTTGCCATATTGCCCAGGTCTTTAACGCCTGAGTTCAAGTGATCCACCCGCCTCACTCCACCAAATTGCTGGGATTACAGGTGTGAGCCACTGCACCCAGGCTAGATAATTCTTAAATGCATATTTCTTAGTGAATTTACTCAATGTGTAAAGACAACATACTGCACCATTCCATTCAGCTAGTATCCTGGAAAATGCAAAACTATAGAAATTATAGATAAGTGGTTGCCAGGAATTTGGGGAAGGGTATGTTTTGAGTAAGGGAAGTACAGTGAATGTTTCAGAATAGTAAAACTATTCTATATGACACTGCAATCATGGATAGTGGCACTATGCTTTTGTTAAAAGCCATAGAATATTATAGCACCAAAAATAAAAACATAATGTATAAAAATATTTTTAAATAATGTAGGAGAGCAGGGAATTCCAGGATATAATATAGAATGCTACAAAAGCATCTAACCTTGTAAGTGTGTAAAATAACCTCACTGAAAGATGTGGGGTAAATATACTGACCCAAGTAAGTTTTAAAATTAAAGGCATTAAGGAACTGTGCATAAGCACTATATTCTAATTGGGAAGGCAATAGAGAAAGTTAAGTGGGTAGTATATAAAATCTTTATATAACCTCTTTGCAACTTTTTCGTAAATTTAAAAATGCTCTAAAATAAAATCTTTATTAAAAATGAAGAAAACATTATGCCAAGTGAATGAAGCTTATAATTAAAGGTTTCATGCTGAAGTGCAGGTGTATCCAAAAGGATCTTTGCATTGAAACAGGATTCACCATCTAATCTGTCAAAGAAACTCTAGTGCTAGACATTTAAAAAATAACATCCTGAAGAATGAAGAGAGTGCTTCCAAAATGGCCGAATAGGATCAGCTACAGTCTGCGGCTCCCAGCAAGACAGATGCAGAAGACGAGTGATTCCTGCGTTTCCAACTGAAATACCTGGTTCATCTCATTGGGATTGGTTGGATAGTAGGTGCAGACTACGGAGGGTGAGCTGAAGCAGGGCCGGGTGTTGCCTCACCCAGGAAGCTCAAGGGGTTGAAGAATTTCCCTTTCCTAGCCAAGGGAAGCCATGACAGACTGTACCTGGAGAAACTGTACACTCTTGACCAAATACTGTGCAACCTGCAGACAAGGAGATACCCTCCTGTGCCTGGCTCAGTGGGTCCCAAACTCACAGAGCCTTGCTCACTGCTAGCGCAACAGTCTGAAATTGACCTGCGATGTTGCAGATTGGCAGGGACGGGGGTGTCCACCATTGCTGAGGTTTGAGTAGCTCACAGTGTAAACAAAGAGGCCCAGAAGCACAAACTGGGCGGAGCCCACCACAGCTCAACAAGGCCTATTGCTTCTATAGATTCCACCGCTGAGGACAGGGCATAGTAGAACAAAAGGCAGCAGACAGCTTCTGCAGACTTAAATGTCCCTGTCTGACAGCCCTGAAGAGAGCAGTGGTTCTCTCAGCAAGGCGATTGAGCTCTGAGAACAGATAGACTGCCTCCTCAAGTGGGTCCTTGACCCCTGTGTAGCCTGACTGGGAAACACCTCCCAGTAGGGGCCAACAGACACCTCAAACAGGTGGGTGCCCCTCTGGGACAACGCTTCCAGAGGAAGGATCAGGTGGCAATATTTGCTGTTCTGCAGCCTCTGCTGGTGATACCCAGGCAAACAGGGTCTAGAGTGGACCTCCAGCAGACTCCAACAGACCTGCAGCTGAGGGATCTGACTGTTAGAAGAAAAACTAACAAACAGAAAGAAATAGCATCAACACCAACAAAAAGGACATCCACATCAAAACTCTATCTGTAGGTCACCAATATCAAAGACTGAAGGTAGATAAAACCACAAAGATGGGGACAAACCAGAGCAGAAAAGCTGAAAATTCCAAAAAACAGAGTGCCTCTTTTCCAAAGGATCACAGCTCCTCACCAGCAAGGGAACAAAACTGGACAGAGAATAAGTTTGATGAGCTGACGGAAGTAGGCTTCAGAAGGTCTGTAATAACAAACTTCTCTGAGCTAAAAGAGCATGTTCTAACTCACTGCAAGGAAGGTAAAAACCTTGAAAAAAGGTTAGACGAATGGCTAACTAGAATAAACAGTGTAGAGAAGACCTTAAATGACGTGATGGAGCTGAAAACCATGGCATGAGAGCTTCGTGAACATGCACAAGCTTCAATAGCTGATTCAATCAAGTGGAAGAAAGAATATCAGTGATTGAAGATCAATTTAATGAAATAAAGTTAGAAGACAAGATTAGAGAACAAAGAGCAAAAAGAAATGAACAAAACCTCCAAGAAATATGGGACTATGTGAAAAAAACAAATATACGTTTGATTGGTGTACCAGAAAGAGACGGGGAGAATGGAACCAAGTTAGAAAACACTCTTCAGGATATTATCCAGTAGAACTTCCCTAACTTAGCAAGGCAGGCCAACATTCAAATTCAGGAAATACAGAGAACACCACAAGATACTCCTTGAGAAGAACAACCCCAAGACACATAACTGTCAGATTCACCAAGGTTGAAATAAAGGAAAAAATGTTAAGGGCAGCCAGAGAGAAAGGTCAGGTTACCCACAAAGGTAAGCCTATCAGACTAACAGCAGATCACTTGGCAGAAACCCTATAAGCCAGAAGAGAGTGGGGCCAATAATCAAAATTCATAATGAAAAGAATTTTCAACCCAGAATTTCATATCCAGCCAAATTAAGCTTCATAAGTGAAGGAGAAATAAAATCCTTTACAGACAAGCAAATGCTGAGAGATTTTGTCAACACTAGGCCTGCCTTACAAGAGCTCCTTTAAAGGAAGCACGAAACATGGAAAGGAACAACTGGTACCAGCCACTGCAAAAACATGCCAAATGGTAAAGGCCATCAACGCTATGAAGAAACTGCATCAATTAATAGGCAAAATAACCAGTTAACATCATTATGACAGGATCAAATTCAAGCATAACAATATTAAACATAAATGTAAATGGGCTAAATGCCCTAATTAAAAGACACAGACCGGCAAATTGGATAAAGAGTCAAGACCCATGTCTGTATTCAGGAGACCTTCCTCACATGTAAAGACACACATAGGCTTAAAAGAAAGGGATGGAGGAAGATCTACCAAGCAAATGGAAAGCAAAAAAAAGCAGGGATGGCAATCCTAGTCTCTGACAAAACAGACTTTAAACCAACAAAAATCAAAAGAGACAAAGAAGGCCACTACATAATGATAAAGGGATCAATTCACCAAGAAGATCTAACTATCCTAAATATATATGCACCCAATACGTAAGCACCCAGATTCATAAAGCAAGTTCTTAGAGACCCACAAAGAGACTTAGACTCCCACACAATAATAACGGGAGACTTTAATACCCCACTGTCAATATTAGACAGATCAATGAGACAGAAGGTTAACAAGGATATCTAGGACTTGTACTCAGCTCTGGACCAAGCCGACCCAATAGACATCTACAGAACTATCCACCCCAAATCAACAGAATGCACATTCTTCTCAGCACCACATAGCACTTATGCTAAAATTGAGCACATAATTGGTAGTAAAACACTCTTCAGTAATGCAAAAGAACAGAAATCACAGCAAACTGTCTCTCAGCCCACAGTACAATCAAATTAGAACACAGGATTAATAAACTAACTCAAAACCACACAACTACATGGAAACTGAACAACCTGCTCCCAAATGACTACTGGGTAAATAACGAAGTGAAGGCAGAAATAAAGATGTTATTTGAAACCAATGAGAACAAATACACAACATACCAGAATCTCAGGGACACATATAAAGCAGTGTGTAGAGGGAAATTTATTGCACTAAATGCCCATAAGAGAAAGCAGGAAAGATATAAAATCGGCACCCTAACATCACAATTAATAGAAGTAGAGAAGCAAGAACAAACAAATAGAAAAGCTAGCAGAAGGTAAGAAATAACTAAGATCAAAGCAAAACTGAAGGAGATAGGCACACAAAAAACCCTTCAAAAAAATCAGTGAATCCAGGAGCTGGTTTTTTGAAAAGATGAACAAAATAGATAGACTGCAAGCAAGACTAATAAAGAAGAAAAGAGAGAAGAATCAAATAGCCTCAATAAAAATGATAAAGAGCATATCACCATTGATCCCACAGAAATACAAACTACCACCAGAGAATACTATAAATACCTCTACGCAAATAAACTAGAAAATATAGAAGACATGGATAAATTCCTGGACACATACACCCTCCCAAGACTAAACCAGGAAGAAGTTGAATCTCTGAATAGACCAATAACAGGTTCTGAAATTGAGGCAATAATTAATAGCCTACCAACCAAAAAAAGCCCAGGACCACACAGATTCACAGCTGAATTCTACCAGAGATACAAAGAGGAGCTGGTACCATTCCTTCCGAAACTATTCCAATCAATAGAAAAAGAGGGAATCCTCCCTACCTCATTTTATGAGGCTAGCATCATCCTGATACCAAAGCCTGGTAGAGACAGAACAAAAAAAGAAAATTTTAGGCCAATATCCCTGATGGACATCAATGTGAAAATCCTCATGTAAATACTGGCAAACTGAATCCAGAAGCACATCAAAAAGCTTATCCACCACAATCAAGTCGGCATCCCCATCCTGGGATGCAAGGCTGATTCAACATACACAAATCAATAAGCGTAATCCATCACATAAACACAACCAATGACAAAAACCACATGATTGTCTCAATAGATGCAGACAAGGCCTTCAACAAAATTAAACAGCTCTTCATGCTAAAAGCTCTCAATAAACTAGATATTGATGGAACATATGTCAAAGTAATAAGAACTATTTATGACAAACCCACAGCCAATATCATACTGAATGGGCAAAAACTGGAAGCATTCCCTTTGAAAAACAGCACAAGACAAGGATGCTCTTTCACCACTCTTATTCAACATAGTGTTGGAAGTTCTGGCTAGGGCAGTCCAGCAAGAGAAAGCAATAAAGGGTATTCAATTAGGAAAAGAAGAAGTCAAATTGTCCCTGTTTGCAGATGACATGATTGTATATTTAGAAAACCCCATCGTCTCAGCCCCAAATCTCCTTAAGCTGATAAGCAACTTCAGCAAAGTCTCAGGATACAAAATCAATGTGCAAAAATCACAAGCATTCTTATACACCAATAATAGACAAACAGAGAGCCAAATCATGAGTGAACTCCCACTCACAATTACTACCAAGAGTATAAAATATATAGAAATTCAACTTACAAGTGATGTGAAGGACTTCTTTAAGGAGAACTACAAAAGGAGAACTACAAATCACTGCTCAATGAAATAAAAGAGGACACAAATAAATGGAAGAACATTCCATGCTCATGGGTAGGAAGAATCAATACCGTGAAAGTGGCCATAATACCCAAGGTAATTTGTAGATTCAATACTGTCTTCATCAAGCTACCACTGACTTTCTTCACAGAATTGGAAAAAACTACTTTAAAGTTCATATGAAACCAAAAAGAGCCCACATAGCCAAGACAATCCCAAGCAAAAAGAACAAAGCTGGAGACATCACACTACCTGACTTCAAACTGTACTACAAGGCTATAGTAACTAAAACAGCATGGTACTGGTACTAAAACAGATATATAAACTAATGGAACAGAACAGAGGCCTCAGAAATAATGCCACACGTCTAAAACTATCAGATCTTTGACAAATCTGACAAAAACAAACAATAGAGAAAGGATTTCCTATTTAATAAATGGTGCTGGGAAAACTGGCTAGCCATATGTAGAAAGCTGAAACTGGATCCCTTCCTTACACTGTATACAAAAATTAAGACAGATGAAAGACTTAAACATAAGACTTAGGTCATCATAAAAACCCTAGAAGAAAACCTAGGCAATACCCTTCAGGATATAGGCATGGGCAACGACTTCATGACTAAAACACCAAAAGCAATGGCAACAATAGCCAAAATAGACAAATGGGATCTAATTAAACTAAAGAGCTTCTGCACAGCAAAAGAAACTATCATCAGAGTGAACAGGCATCCTATAGAATGGGAGAAAATCTTTTTAATCTACCTGTCTGACAAGCTAATATCCAGAATCTACAAGGAACTTAAACAAATTTACAAGAAAAAAACAAACAACCCCACCACAAAGTGGGCAAAGGATATGAACAGACATTTCTCAAAAGAAGACATTTATACAGAGCCAACAAACATGCAAAAATGTTCATCATCACTGGTCCTCAGAGAAGTGCAAATCAAAACCACAATGAGATATCATCTCACACCAGTTAGAATAGTGATCATTAAAAAGTCAAGAAACAACAGACGCTGGAGATAAAGTCATACTGTGGTAGGGTGGGCTCCTAATCCCATAAGACTCATGTCCCTATAAAAGGGGACATCTGAAGATAGACAAACAGGGAGAACAAACACTTCTCAAAGAAGACATTTATGTAGCCAACAAACATGAAAAAAATCTCATCATCACTGGTCATTAGAGAAATGCAAATCAAAACCACAATGAGATACCATCTCATGCCAGTTAAAATGGCAATCATTAAAAAGTCAGGAAACAACAGATGCTGGAGAGGATATGGAGAAATGGGAACACTTTTACACTGTTGGTGTGAGAGTAAATTAGTTCAACCATTGTGGAAGACAGTGTGGCGATCCCTCAATGATCTAGAAGCAGATAGACTGTTTGACCCAGCAATCCCATTACTGGGTATATACCAAAAGGATTATAAATCATGCTACTAAAAAGACACATGCGCACGTATGTATGTTTATTGTGGCACTATTCACAATAGTAAAGACTTGCAACCAACCCAAAAGTCCATCAATGATAGACTGGATTGAGAAAATGTAGCACATATACACCATGGAATACTATGCAGCCATAAAAAAGGATGAGTTCATGTCATTTTCAGTGACAAGGATGAAGCTGGAAACCATCATTCTCAGCAAACTATCACAAGAACAGAAAACCAAACACCACACGTTCTCACTCATAGGTGGGAGTTGAACAATGAGAACACATGGACACAGGGTTGGGGGAACATCACACAGTGGGGCCTGTCGGGGGGTGGGGGGCTTGGGGAGGGATAGCGTTAGGATAAATACCTAATGTAAATGACGAGTTGATGGGTGCAGCAAACCAATATGGCACATATATACCTCTGTAAAAAACCTGCACGTTGTGCACATGCACCCTAGAACTTAAAGTACAATAAAAAAAATTTTTTTAAATCACATCAAGTGACAGCATGGTGAACTTTCTTTACCAATTTATGCACATAGCTCAAATTAAGTACCCTTCTCCACCCATATAATTGTAACCAGTCAACCCAGTATCCAGTCCTCGAAGTAGAATTTGAACAATCTTTCTTTAAAGTAGCACTTCTGACCTAGAGTTTGTGTAAAGCAAATGGGTCACAAGAACTGTCTGACAGTATATCATAACTTGTAGAAGATCTGCGCAAATCTACCCATGTTAAATATAAACAAAATATAAAGAAACAATGAAATTCCATTATTAGAATACGTGGGAAACTAGATAACCTAAAACTGTTCTGCTAAAACATAGATAAAATTACTACATAAAATCAAATGAAGTCTTTTAAATGATTAGACAAGACTCCAAAAATGTAATAAGATTTCTCTAAGGCCAGGAATACATGACAAAGGAATTAAGACAATAGTGCCTCTAACACATTTCCTGAGCATATCCAGCGATCTGGAAGGTTTAAATATTGTGTGCCCCACATAGAATAGAGTATACAGTCTTCGTGTGTGTGTGTGTGTGTGTGTGTGTGTGTGTGTGTGTGTGTGTGTGTGTGTGATGGAGTTTTACTCTGTTGCCCAGGCTGGAGTGCGGTGGCGCGATCTCAGCTTACTGCAACATCCGCTTCCCAGGTTCAAGTAATTCTCCTGCCTCAGCCTCTCGAGTAGCTAAGATTAAAGGTGCCCACCACCACGCCTGGCTAATTTTTATATGTTTGGTATATACGGGGTTTCACCATGTTGGCCAGGCTGGTCTTGAACTCCTGACCTCAGGTGATCCACTCGCCTCCACCTTCCAAAGTGCTATGACTACAGGTGTGAGTCACCGTGCACTGCCAAGAATAGAGTCTTAATGAAGACCAAGCCGTGTAAAGACAGTGTGTAGAAAAAACTTACTCAGCAATGCCAGACTGAAGGAAGAATTTTCTTTCTCATCATTAGTTTGGTTGGTACTGAAGAAAAAGGAAATTTCCTTTGATATTTCATAAATGTACGTAAGCTAACATACTTTGGGAACTGAAGATCATATCTGTGTAATGTGAAACCTTAAAAAATAATTCCATTTAGCAAAGAAAAATTTTATTGTGTAATAGATGCTTGGCAGAGGCAAAACACAGCTACTTCATGGAGGAAGACCTCCTAAAATATGCCTCATAGAATACTCATGGAAAGAATTCTTAATCATTACCTTAAATTTGAGGTTTTCTTTTTTGTGGTGGCTGTCCTTGGCTATCATTGTCCATTTTCTCATTGGACTAGTTTTTTTATTAATATTTAAATATTCTGCATATTACATTGTCATCATAAATGTATTTTTTCATAATCTATTATTTGTAGATTTTTCATGGTATATTTTCTATATCCCAAATTTTATTTTTATACATCCTTTGAGTCTTCTGTCTGGGTTGAGAAACTCCTTCTTGACTCAGGATAGTATTAGTAGTTGCATATTTCTTGCAAAAATTTTTTTAAAAATCTATGTCTAAGAAAAAGATTCAATTTATTTCTACATGTGACAAAAGATATGGATGTTATAGTCTTAAGAAGTTCATAATTTTTAAGATAGTAATTTGTGTCAGAACCATTTATTAAAATCTTGTTTAACATTATTTTTAACTGTAATATAATTGAACACTGTCAAAATTATTTCAAAGAACCATAAAAAATATGTATTAGCAGATACTTCAAGCAAATCGATCAATTTCCCACTTTATCCCACTAGCAAAATTATCAGGTGGAAAATGTGAAATAAGCATGTCTAGTGTGCTTAAGGAAATACCAGAAAGAATACAATACATAGCAAAAAGCAATGAAAAAATAAAAAGATAACAATAGAAATTATAATTCTAAGTAAATACTTAACAGCAGACTAACCATGACAGAAGATAAAGACACTTGCAATTTTAACTATACAAAATTTACAAATAATGTAGCAAAGAGAGATAAAGAAGTGGAAATTTGGAAATAGCAGTTAGCATAGTTCAGAGTTCCTGAATGAGATCATAGGGTAGACAGCAGAGAGTGATGAAATTTTCTTGAAAGAAACAACAGCTGAGAATTATTCAGCATAGATTTAGCGACAAAGATTTTTATTGTCTGTTACTATAAGAACTACAAACAGAAAATAAAAATAAATCTATACCATAGCCAAACGGCAAAATAACAAAGAGTCTTGAAGTAGATATAGAAAAAAAAAGATAGATTATTTGAAGGGAACTACATTGACAGTTGCAACTGTCTCAACAAGGGTAGATAACAGAAGACAATTTCTTCACTGTTCTATGAGAAAATAATTGTCAAACTAGAATTCTTATGTCATGTAAATTCTTTCACAAGAGGGATTGTGAAATAAAAGTATTTTATATAAATAAAACTCCAATCTTTTATCATCAAGAAGCTCTCATTAACAAAATTCCCTGGGAATATTAAAAAATAAATCTCTGATAAGCAAAAAGAACAAATAAATTAAGAAAACTGTAACAATGTAGTTAAATCTAAGCAAAACCTGTCTATACATATCAATAATAATGTTTAATTTACAGAATAAAAAATTAACAGAAGTTTGAGAGGTGGAATAACAATGATGGGGTGATCAGCATTACGGCATAGTTTATTTCAAATTAATGCAAATATATTACTTAACTTTAAATGTTTAAATGTATTGTTACAAGTTAATGGCTGTTAGCATAAAAATAAAAATATGTATCTTTCAAAAAGCTGAAAGGCAAAAAAGAGAATGAGGCCAAAACCAACAATAGAACCCTAAATTTAAAATATTAGGAATTGAATAAAAGGTAAAATTGTGACAAATAACCCCCAAATTACTTGGTAGAAATAATTTCAAACATATTCATAAGCCAAATGAATATATTTACCCTATTTTTATATAATGTAAATACACTAAATTTTTCAGTTGAAAGCATAGATTCTCAGTCTCACAAAATAGTAACCAAAGGAAAGCAGGTATATTTAATTAAAATAACATTCTGATCATTTATTCTATTAAACATTGTACCAGAAGTTTTAGAAAGGACATTTTGACAAATAAAGTAAACGAATGGTAAAGATTTGAAGGGGAGAACATGAGGTAGTTCTCTAGGATTAAATTTACAAAAGAAAGAAAAAAATTATAAAATATTTAATTAAAAATATTAGGGAAGTACAAAGTAATTATTTTTGTAGAGATTGCACTAACTTCATGAAGATTTCAACTCTACCCAAATTTATATAGTCATTGCAATTCTAACCAACATCCCAACAAAGTTATTATTGACTTGATAACTAAAAAATAAAATTTTTATAGAAGTCCAAAGAACCAAGATTATCCAAGACATTTACGATTAAAAATCAATAGAGTGAGTATATTTGACCTAGAATAAATAAAGGTCTTACAAACTGAAGTCATTAATGTAATATGTGGTAAGATTCTGACATGGTCATGAAGAAATAAATAAATGGCACAGAACAGAAAGCTAAGAAACATATCCACACATATATAAAAGTTATTAATATATCACAGAAGAGTCAAAATAGGTCTTTGGAAAAAGAATGGACAATTTAATAAGTGATGGGACAAATGATCATTGGCATAAAAAACCCATAAAACAGTTTTTATAAAATTCAGTGTCAATATAGAAATTTATTTTATAAATTAGAAAAGAAAGATTTTTTTAAGTATATAGATTTTCCCCATTACTTGGAGAAGAGGAAGCATATCTTAACAGGACACATCAAGTGTGATCATAGAAATGAATATTGAGCATTTGATACTGTCAAATTAATAACTCATATCAATTAATTGACACCACAAGAAAATAAAGAGAAAAGCAACTAACTGAAAAAATATATATGTTTGACACTTATAATAAAAATAAAAATATGTAAGGTCTCTACTTGTAGTAAAAGCAATTTTCTAAATATTATCTCTTTAGCATAGAATATCATCCAGCAGTATACCAGGGATTTTATTTTACATTTTATCAAGGTAAAAACTATGGCAATTAATTTCACCAAATCTGATAATGACAGGGCAAGATGTAAGCATCCAGGGAGTCTAATATAATCTAATATTATCAAAAATGTTAGTGGTGTATTGATAACCATTCTCTGTATTCTGTTAGTGGACTGCATATGGATTGCATGCTCTAGTTCATGGATAGGATCAGAAAACATTTCCTCCCTAGTAACACAGAGAGTTTGCTGTATATATAATTTGATATCTTTAGATTGCATAGTAACACATTTCCCAAGTACTTCCGATATGAAATTCAACTTGAAAGTTAGATTTGTGTGCTCCAGCTCATGAACTTGACACTATTCTGACTATCACCATGGGTAAGTTATTCTCTGCATGGTATCGAATTTTAGAAGTTAATCAGAGATGCTACATGATTTCAGCTACTTGTGAAATGTGCAAATGGAGATTTGATAATCCTCCGGAAAATATTTTTTCTGACACAGAAAAAGGATAGATATGTAGCTGTAGCTGATTTGCATTTTAGTGTTTCATATAACGTGACTAATTTAGATAAAATTGCCAAATTGTCTACCGTTTATCATTTGCTTACAGGCTCTGAGTTCTGTGTGTCATCCCTCCAGTGATATAACAATTTATAAGGAAGTTACAGGAGCAAGACTATTGGTATTAATGGTAATTAAGACTAAAGACAATGCCAATAACTCTGAGGGATAGGATATTGAATTTCTTTCCAATAAAAAGTCACTTAAAATCATAGCTTGTGTACCACAATATATTATAGTATCTGATTTTGTTTATCTATATTCACCACAATACCATAAGCTTCATGAAAACAAGGACTTTATTGAAGCTAACAGTGTGTGTAACGTGACAGGCCCTAAATAAATATTTGCTGAATGAATAACTAAATGAGTAAATGAAATGATCTTTTTCTCCTTGATAAACAGGTTATACAAAAGCAAATATAAGATTAACCAGATTAAAGATTGCTTTTTTAGTGTTCTGTGGTAGATATGCTATGATCTAGCCAATTTGAATTCTTAGTGTAGTATCAAAACACACATCCCATAATACTGCTGGAGGGAAAATGGCATTTAGGATTAGAATTAATTTTTAACTGATGCAGTTCCAAAATGTTCTAAGCATAAAAGCTATGAAAAACTGAATTACTTATTATGGTTCTTACAGACCTTTCTTTTCACTGAGAGTCCAGGTAAGTGCAAGTTAATTATAAAAGTTGTAGGCTGGGCGCGGTGGCTCACGCCTGTAATCCCAGCACTTTGGAAGGCCGAGGCGGGGGGATCACAAAGTCAGGAGATTGATACCAACCTGGCTAACATGGTGAAACCCCGTCTCTACTAAAAATACAAAAAATTAGCCAGACGTGGTGGCATTTGCCTGTAGTCCCAGCTACTCGGGAGGCTGAGTCAGGAGAATCACTTGAACCTGGAAGGCGGAGATTGCAGTGAGTCGAAATCGCGCCACTGCACTCCAGCCTGGACGACAGAGCGAAACTCTGTCTGAAAAAAAAAAAAAGATTGTAGGTGTTCCTTAAAATTTGGGGGTTTTCATTTATAAATCGCATTGCAAAATGTGTTTATATACAGCATAACTTCATAAATTTGATTCAATTTCCCAAAGAAACATGGGATTGGTGTATTATTAACCAGAACATAGTATATATTATAAAAGTACTAAATAAAGGATAATTTAGTGCAAATTTCTGCATTAACTGTAAGGCAAGAATAGTTTCCAGAGCTTACATAATAGCACGTAAGTGTGTCATATACTTGCACCTCCTAAAATAATAGATGTATAAGTATATATTCAGGACATTAAACAATTGTTTTGATTTGTATGTTAAAGATTTGATCTAAATGACAGTAAAAATTAAAAAAACAATTGTTTTGGTTTTCATTTTAAAATTTCACGCTATTTAAGAGAATGTTCTAGTTAACTGTAAAATCATGTTGAATTAAGATTTCTTGGATTTTTCTTTTTCAAGGAGTAAACTTTCTATTTTTTATGCTTATTGAAAGTGTTTTCACAAATTTTAAGATCACCTCAAAAATGTATAATTGTCAATGTCTATATTCTTGTTGGTGATGGTAGTGATAATGATGACAAGCTTTTAAGAAGTTTAGAAAATAATCAGTTTTCTTCTCTTTATTATTTCCTAACAATCACTTTTCTTTCAAAAACTAAATTAATATATGACAGGTATTCCAATTCCAGTCTTCATTGAAAAAACGAAAAAGGAAATCTATTATCAACCTTTTTCAAACTTTTCAGAGGATTCTAAACCTCCTCAACAGACTGCTAAAATATGCATTAACATTTCAACAGTATATGCTTAATTGTCATTGCCCTTTTACTCAGTGAATGAATAAACGCACATGGGGTATGGGCACTTATTAGGAAATGTTGAATCAATAGAGAAGGAAAATACAAAATTTTCTACTTTAGTAGGTAAAACTTATATTGATGACTTCAGGAAAGGCAACTTAAATAAAAATAGCTAATGTATGTAAAATGTGAAGTATGCATGTGTTACGATTTGATATCATTTACATGAGCCAATAATAACTGAGTGAAGTATTATAAGTACCATTATGCAAACCATTTCACAGATGAGAAAACTAAGGTCCAGAGAGATTAAACAACTTGCCCAAAGTTACACGCATACTAAATGGAAAAACTGAGACTTAGACACAGGTAAGCTGGTCCAGAGTCTACGTTTTTTTAACAACTAGCATTCTGCCCTAGCATTGAATTTAATTGATTTGAATTGGAACAATTTTTGGGTCAGCAGCTAGTGCTTTACTGAGAAAAAGGCAAAGATAAATAACACACAGCTTCTGCCCTGAAGCAGCTTTCAATCTCATAGCCATTCATAAATATTGAACACTTAGAAATGCATTCACAGATCTTTGGTATGCAAAAATATCTTTTTTGTATGATTTGCTATTTAACACCTCTACATGTTTTTATCTCTCTTCTTTGAATTACTTAGCACTAAGTTGGCTGGGTTGCTTATTTTAGCACCCAGTCACCTATTTTCTTATCCCATTAATTGCATTCAGAGTCACTCACTCAGGCAACTTTATTGAATGCCTGTATTGCTTAAGAAACTGTGGTGACACTATTTTTGTCTTTTCTCAATGAAAAGTCTTCAACCTGGGGCCCTGGGGTACATAAAGACTTTCTATCAAGTTGGCATGCACCAGTAGTTTCAATGGAATTGATTCCTAGATTCTCGTTCTCATATATGCCTTTTTTAAAAAAATGATCTGAAAACAAATCTAAATTCACATAATCTGCTATCAATATACACAATTACAGGCACACCTTTCTCTGAACCTAAATCTTAATACTGCTTATTAACCCAAGGTTTATAAAACTTCGGGATGTCAAACAAATGGATACACATATATAGAATACAGAAAATTCTCCTTTAATCTTTAATCAAAGCTGTCTTAAACCTTAAAATATTTTTTCTCTTTACACACACAGAAACACACCATATCAATACAAACACACACACAGTGTTTTATATTATTAATGGATATTTTGATCCATGCCTCAAGATCAAATTTAGAATAGCCAAAGCATAAGTTACTGATGTTCCTATTTTGAAAGATTAATAATTCATACATTTTGCAGGAATACTGAACTCTGCCAGTAAACAAAATACATGATATGGTTTGGACCTGTGTCCTCACCCAAATCTCATGTTGAATTGTAATCTACATTGTTGGAGGTGGGGCCTGGTGGAAGGAGACTGGATCATGGGGGCGGTTTTCTCATGAATTATTTAATACCATCCGCTTGGTACTAACCTCAAGATAATGAGTGAGTTCTGGTGAAATAAAAGTGTGTGGCCCCACCCCCTTCTCTCTCTTGCTCCTGCTTTCTCCAAGTGACTTGCCTGCTCCCCCTTCACCCTCTGCCACAATAGTAAGTTTCCTGCGGTCTTCCCAGAAGCAGATGCTGCTGTTTCCTGTGCATCCTGCAGGACCATGTGGCCATTAAATCTCTTTTCTTTATAAATTAGCCAGCCTTGGATATTTATTTCTAGTAATGTGAGAATGGACTGATATAATACATTTTTTATATTTGTTTTATTCAATTAGGTAGTTAAAGTTGACTTTATAAATATATTCAGTATTTATTACTACTTTAATCAGTACGTTGTTTCAAATTTTAAAATGAAATATCTAATATTTTTAATCACTTATGGGTAATAAATTTATTTAATCTTAGGATGGACATCTTTAGTTTTCACCCCTAAAAAGGAAGGGAAGTACAGTGTTCCAGAATTCTTTTAGGTATGTGTAGTTAAAAATTTGAAGGCTACTACTCTAAAAGTTTAGCTCTTAGAGAACTTCCTGTGAATCTACAGTAAAATATTGTGACTTTTCTACTGAAAATGAATTATTGAAAGACATTTGAAATATTAGAAGTTGTAAAGAAACATATAGGCTAATACTCCACTGTAACATTTCACAGTAAGTAGTAATTCAGTTATGGTCAAAGTTAAATCATGTCCCCAAGGATGGCAATGGAGGATTCAAATCCTTCTCAATAGCACTGAAAGGGTATTTATTGCTACAGCAATATTGCATAACATTCACAAAATCTCACTGATATACACTTATTAGCATTTATTTCACTTATATGAACCCCTTAACAACTAAGAGTAGCCATAAATAGAAGATCTTTTTGATTTTGGCCGAGGTGACTTATGCACCTGAGTATATGCAGTGATAATTGGGGCAACTCAGCTCTGCCCCATGTGTTTCTCATCTTCCAGTAGCTAGACAGTGAATTTCTTTTTTACATACAATTTAAAATTGTATTTTACATTCAGGGGGTACATGTGCAGGTTTGTTACATGAGTATATTGCATGACACTGAGGTTTGAAGTACAAATCATCCTGTCACCCAGGTAGTGAGCACAGTACCTAATAGCTAGTTTTTCAGCCCTTGCTCTCCTCTCCACCTCCCCTCCCTAGTAGTCCCCTGTGTCTATTGTTCTCATCTTTATGTCCATATGTACCCAATGTTTAGCTCTCACATTTAAGTGAGAACATGAAGTTTTTGGTATTCTTCTCTTGTGTTAGTTCATTTGGAATGATGGCCTCCAGCTACATCCATGTTGCTGCAAAGAAAATAATTTTATTTTTTATTTTTTTATCAGCCAGTGCATTTCTTAAGGCAATGAAATAAGTATAGGAGAACGAGTAAAAATATT
The DNA here is from genome assembly GCF_029289425.2 of Pan paniscus. Classification (NCBI taxonomy): domain Eukaryota; kingdom Metazoa; phylum Chordata; class Mammalia; order Primates; family Hominidae; genus Pan; species Pan paniscus. The sequence goes on along the minus strand of NC_073264.2, from coordinate 43,085,398 downwards.
CACAGACTTGGCTTAGTACCAGCATAATGTCACTTCCACCTTACTTCATTAGTCAAAATTAGTGAAATGACCAAGACCATATAGGTAGGGAGGGCACTACAAAATACCATGCCAAAGAGCATGGTAACAAAAAAGAGTAAAAAATTATATTCAGGGCCAGTTTTATCATCTACATCAGATGTACACAGTATTGAATTATTTCCCTTTATTAATTAAGCAGAAGGATGAAATCTTAGGTAGTTTGCCTAGATGTTAGCTTTGGGCATATTTTTTACAGCTCTGAGTTAGGTGACTATGTTCTAGATGTCCAAATCTGAAGGGGAAAAAGAAGAACACTTCGCTTTATATATAATAAGTAATTTTCAAGCTATACAATTTAATATACAAGATAATTAAAATATGCACCATTAAACCTAAAGATAAAAAAGAAAGATCTTACAATGTGGGTAAGGCTTTTAGACCAGTGGTATGGCCTGGGACCAATTTGACTATTTTTTCCACTTTTTATATTTCCTGTATTTTCTATCATTTATTACATGTGTGGTACTTTTTTCCTACTTTTTATATAAATATGATGAATTTTTATCATAGCTATAATAGAAAAAGCATGAAAAATATTCTGGAAATAAAAATGGGTTAATTATAACACTGAGCCTAAGTCTTTATATCCCTAGTCATTTTTTTAAATGCATGAACTTTTATTTTATCTTCTTTGTACTCAGATATATTATAGGTTGGTGCAAAAATAATGGCAAAAACTGCAATTACTTTTGCACTAACCTAATAATTTATACGACAAATTAAGAGCGTATTTGATTACAAATTTGTGGTTAAACAAAAAATTGTAAGTGCTTGTTAGAAAATCCCTGGAGGCAGAGATAGTTCTGGATGTACTTGTAGATGTCACAGTAATTTCACTGTTCAACAAAAAAAGTAAATTATTATTTTTAATGTCTGAATTAAAAAAGCTTTATATAATTTTAGTTCAGAAATATAAACAAAATAAGGAAAATAGTGTATTCACATAGGAAATTAATTACCAAATATATTAAGTCATCTAACTTGTTAGATGGAAATATGGTCTTTGTCTTTGTGAATATTTAAGACCATATCAAAAAAATATGAGCATAAATCTTGATATTCTGTTACTGAAATATAATATGGTCCTGATGATGATGGGGACAAAAGTATCTTTTTTTTCTCCAAAAGAGCAATGATTAATTAAAAGCAACAAGTTTATGATGGTAAATCATCTTTCATTTCCTCCAAACAATACATTCCGTTCTAGCCTTAATGTCCAGCTTTAAATTCCATTAATGTTAGACCATTCTGTGAACAAATTTTCAGGGTCTTCCTCATGAAAATCACTGGAGATATTTGGGATTGAAAAGGGGGGGTGAAGAAATAACTAATGGGCTTCCTTAAGTTGCTTATGAAATATTTAAAGATACATAAAGACATAGAATACAAATAGCTAGAAAATTAGTGTCTATGATAACTAAGAGAGAAATAGATAATGTAATCTGGGACTTTAGGGGATGGGGCAATAATACTATAGCATATCAATGCCACTGGAAAATAAGGAATATAACTCAATCAGATAAATAACAAATGTTTTTAAGCATCCTCAATAGCCCCAGAAGTTTGCTAGCAACTGTGATAGAAAACTAAACTAAACAAAAATATAGTGCCTGCACTCCATAAGTTTTTTTAGTGACCTAGTAAAAAAATCGATTCATTTTGTAAAATTTAAATACTTTATTGTATGGTAGAGAATGTAAGTGCATTCGGGCTAGGGAAAAAGAGATCAGGGGAACCTGGCAGAAAATAATTCATCGAAGAAACAGAGCCAAAACTGAACTTGGTAAGCCAAGGAAGACACTGGCTGTGAGGAAAGGGCATGTGAAGTGATGAAGAGCTCATAATGAGTGTTTGTGTTCCAGGACTAGAGAGCAGATATATTAATTTTTATAACAGGTACTTTTTTTTTTGGAGGAAACAACAATGGGCTAAACATATAATAGAAAGGCAGACAAAAGGAGACAATGGAAACACATCTGGGTTTAAAATGCATTTAGGAAAACTTCTAGTTTCATAAAGACATGAATATTTATTTGGCAGCTAAATGCAACATGGATTGGAACAGGCAGAGAGAGGAGAAACAGATGACAGAAAAAAATTGAAATGCTTTTCCAATACAAAAGCATATTCCATTCTTGCTCCTTTTTCGGAAATGAAGAGTTTATTTCCCCAGCTGCTGCCACTGCTGCCAGCAGACAGCTCAGTTGTCAGCCCCCTTGGAGATTCCTTTAGCCAAAGGGAACCACTCTACCAAATACCAGACCTCCCTCTCAGGGTGACCTGCATCTAATTTTCTTGTTCCCACTGGGGAGATTTCTGAAGGATCATCCCATTTACTATGACTACATTGGAGCTTGACGTCTTTCTCTGTCCAATCCTGATGCCTTGTCTTCTCTTCCACAGGTCATCTGGCGAGCACCCTGGTGTTTCTCCCGCACATTAATTTCCTTGGAGTCCACTTCACACGATCCCAACTGGCAGACATTCTCTCTTTTTTTCTCTTTATAGAACTATAAAACTGTGTTATTTGAGTTATACATTACCAGAATGGATGCGGTAATAGTGCTTTGTCAGCTGTATCTCCCTGTTGGCTGTCTCTGCTTTTGCCTTGAGGAGCTGTTATTGTACTGTAGCAAATGTTAAGAAAAAGAGTAGACTTCTATCTTATTTATTAACAATGGTGAGTAATTATATCTTAAAACATTTGTCCCACTCCATTTACCCTCCATAACATAGTTTCTTGCCAAGAAGACATTATTTAAGAGAAATTGAAAGAACATATGCATTGTGCACTGCCCCAGTATCACCATCACCTCCACCTCTACTTCCTGGGTAATCCTGTGTGCTGAATTACTCACTTTCTAACCCAGCTCTTCATTTTTCAGCAAAGAAGAATTGTGTTTATAAGATGTGTGAAAAGAGAAGAAAGATGTTTGTCAGTAGGTTGGTTTACTCTGTGAAAGTAAGTGTCCTTAGGACGCATCACTTCTGTTGTAAGAGTCTTAATGGGAATAAGCTTTAAGTGGAACCAAACAACTTCAAATGCCCTGTTATTTATCATCTCACATTCATTTAAAAAAGTGTGTGAAGAATACTCTTTTGAAATGCTGTATTTTTTAAAAATGTATTTGTATTAAAAATAATAAAAGTCATTTTGACCATTAGTAAAGGTAATAGGTTTTAATTAAAATATTGAAAAGAACAAGTTCACTTAAAGAATAAAGCAAGTATATTTGGGGCAAATTATTCTTTGAATATTAAAGGAGCAGAGGCTTTAATGAGCTAAAAAATTACCATTATTTGTCTCAAACATTGTTTTCTCATTGGCTTATAACAGAAGAAAAAGCCTCATTTTTGGATATGCAAATTTGCCAGAAAAGCTAACAGGTCACAACTTTTATCATTTAATTCATTTGAAGGAGAATACTCCAATTAAAGTAAAAATGGTTCACAGTTTTAGTCAGAAACGTGAGTCTGTGGCCCATCCATCAGATTAAGTATTGAGAGCTTAATTAGCCAATTCAGTACTAATTTCCAGGGAAGTATCCAGCTGAAGTCAAAAAACGAGGAAAGACTATTCAAGGGAATGTTCTTCTCTATTAGGCCTTACAAGTGAATTTAATAGTTCTGAATTTAAAAACCTTAAAATAAATGCTTTTGCTATATACAATTTTAAGTTATGTTATATTACTTTCATCTCCAAATATATCTATATCTAAAAATTAACCTATTTAACTTGTGCAAAAATTTACTTAAATAAGATGTATTTTGTTAAAAATAGTAAAAACTTGTATTTTTTTATTATTATTATCATCTCAAATACTATGACACAGAGTGATTTATACACACAGTATTTAGCAAAGATGTCAGCTTTAAAGATCCAGGCTGATCAACAAAAAGTATTCATTTTTATTCTGATAACCAGTTAATGGAAACCATCCTTCAGCTGGGAAAAAGAAGCGATGAGCTTCCACAATCTAATAGCTAGGTAGATATTAACTGAAACAGCCTCAACTCTATAATATGCAAATGTAATACAATTTTGTGAACATTTAATAGAGATATCAAAAATTCACTCTATCTTATGCCTAACTTCTTAGGTTTTGAAAGTGATAAAAATAATCAATAGTTAATATTTCAAAATATTTACTCTAATTGCCAAACATTGTTTTCTGTCAGATTGTTTATTCTGCAACATACCCATAAGCTCTAGTCTCCAAACCTCTGTGACTAAAATAATCAGTTGATTACTTATTAACGTATTTTATTCGTCACTTTACAATTTCTTGAAGTGATAACATTTTTTTAATGATAGACTATGTTTTTCTCCAAAAGTCCTCGCTGTCCTGGTAAATATATTTTATTGTTATGGCTTATAATTACTATGCAGTGAAAATTCGACCAATGCTTCCAATATCCTCTCAAAAAGAATAAAATGTTACAGAAACAGGAGTCTAAACAGAAACAAATCTAAAAATGGCAAAAGGATAAGGAAATAACTATAGTATAAATCATAGGCAATTAATGAAAACTCTAATATATCTTCTTGCATACTAAATATCTTTATTCCTGTATATGAACTGATTCATATTTCTAAGGATTTTATTCTCAAACAATATTCTTCTATGCAAAATTATATAGCACTTTAGTTTATTAGAATAAATCAAAAATTTGTTGAAGCTTTACTTATAATCCCTAAGTGTATCCTGCTAAAATTATCAAATAATATATTTATATAATAAAGTTACTCTCACTGAGAATGGTATATTATTTGCCATTATCTATGTAGAATGATTTTATAAAAAGAACAACACAAATTTAAATGATTGAGTGCATAAGGAGTTGTTTAATAAATCCCAAAGCAGTTAAAGAAACGTCAGAAAAGTTTTCAAAAATTTACTGAAAACTATAAACAAAAATGGCCTTTAACTTTTATAAAACCATAAGATTTTCTTTTAAAACTATTCATATTTATATGTACTTTCCTGTCATCTTCTTAGAATGTTTGCAACCTGAAAATAAATGCTGCTTTGATAACTATTTATATTTAGTAGATATTTGCTCTCTCTTAATAGAAGCTCAATATATATTAATTGACAATTGTAAAATCTACTAGTTTCATAAAGTACTTGTGGCAAGTTTTGATAACCATATCTCTGGATATGCACAGAATATAATTCAGCTTTGCAATGACCAGATGACTCTGGAGAAGTTCATGCTCAATCTCCTGGATTCCTGGAACAGCAAAAGGCCTAACAGCAGAAAGAGTGAGGCACAAGAAAGCCACCCGGGGAGCAATGCTGTTTGTTAGGTCTATGTAGTTACAGCCTGAGTAATCGCAGGGTGCTTGTTCTAGGAGCAATTTTGTTTTCTAGGTCTCTGGAGCCCTGCAACAAGCAATAGATCAGACTAGCCACCAAGGAAAGAGCTCATGTCACACAGCCCTACATATGGCAAGGAAGGCAAAAATGGCCAAGAATGGGAATCAATCTTTTTTATGGGCTCCATTTGAAAACCAAAGTAATATCATGTGGTACAAGACTAAGTGACCCACCTTGGGACAAATGCAATTGTACCAATTCTTTGAGCATGAAAATAGCTCAGTGGATCTTTGGTTGAATGATACGTAGCCCTTAACTATACGGTTGGGAGCAAGTTGTCTCTTGTAAGAATGAAATGTTTTGCACCATTATTTTCTAGGTTGGGTTATATAAACAAGGCTGTTTTATTTTCTATGTGGTGGGTTTAGAGAGAAGAATACATACTAGTCTATCACTATTTAGTATTCAGTTGCTAATGTGCAGTGGTTTTTTTTCCAAAAAAATTTCGCTTACAATTCTCATTTTTTATACAAGGATTGAGTCTATCCAGTAGTTAGCATTGAGTAAGGCTTACCTGAGGAATCTTGCCTCTGAAATTCATCTTCTTAGAGAGAATGCCTATGTGGCAACTGCTAAGTACTAAGCAGTCAGGTATCCAAAGAAAACAATCAAAAAAGTAAAAAATGAATAAGATGAAAATGAATTTTATCTGAAATGGGTCCCAATGATTACATTTTGCATTTCATAACCACATGTGCTTTGTAAAATATTCAATCTTAATGTAATTGTGTTATAATGATTGCAACAGGTAAACATGGGAGGAAAATGGAAAGACTAATAAAATCAGCAGAGAAGTGATTTTATATCTCTCTTCCACTCAAAGTTATGATTGAGGCCAAAGAGAATAATGAACAACTGTTGTGTCCATTGAGGTAATTAGGGAGTTTTAGGAAGAAATTTAGAGAGTCAAAGGGCAGAGTCTCCTGCGTAAGCAAAGTAAACTCCAATGACTGAAAAGCCTAGGACAGTAAGTGAAAAGTGGAAAGAGTAGGAATGATGATAGAGGTAATTTTTAGAGCAGTAGAAATACTGTCTGTACAAACATACCTAGTGCTTAAGGTTAGTAAGTAACATGGTATCATTTTCTCAATTATAACACTGAGGGTCAGATTAAATGGCAAAATGGACAACCATCAGGAGAAAATGAATCACAAAAGTAAAGCAACCTGTTCCTATGAATGTGGTACTTCCAACTTATTGATACATGTAGATGTCCAAAGAAGGACTGGTGGTACGCATTCCCTTCAGTCATATCATACAGGCTTGGAGCGGCTTGATCTTTGAGAACATTCATTGCTACCGAGATTATTGGTGCCTTTCGACAGCTCAATTCAAGGAAACTGACCTGGTAAACTTCTTGTTCTACTGCTCAGTTAAGATATTCCAGAGGATACCTCAAGCCCAGCATTGTCCTTTTTCTGAGCTTCACAATCAGGTGTTATAGCCATTTAAATTACTGGAAAATAGCTCGGTGTGGTAGTGCACACCTGTCGCCCTAGCTACTGGAGAAGCTGAGGCAGGAGAATAACTCAAGCCCAGGAGTTTGAGGCTGCAGTGAACTGTGATTGTGCAACTCCAGCCTTGGTGACAGAGTGAGACCTTGTCTTTTAAAATATTGTAAATATTGATATTTGAATTTTCATATATATGGATATATATATATATGTATATAAAAATAGACAACATTTCAGTGAGGCAGCAAGTAGGTACTATTTACCACTGTTAGATACTGGAATGCTAGACATCATGCTATACTAAGTGGTTTCAGAATAATGGGGTAGTCTGTCCCTGGTAACAACCCAAATAAGATAATCTTATTGTGCATAACACCAAGGAGGTTTATATACCATTTCCAACCACAGTCACAAGAAATACATGAGTGTGTGTGTAAACATAGATAAGCTTATCTGTATTTCAAGTAGACTTAAATCTAGCAATTTGGTATCCACTTAGAGTTGAACAATGACAAAACTATCAAAATATTAATTACGATCATCATATAGGTAGTTGAATTACTTTAAAAACTAGACTTTCAGTTTCACAAATAAATTAAATCCATTACTCCCTTCTTTGTTTAGTTGTAGGGGCAGAAGGAAGAGGAGAAGGAAGGGAAAAGAAGTAATGATAAAACATTGATAATAATAATTAATATTTATTTAGCACTATAAAAATTTAGGCACTATTTTAAGACATAACATGTATTAATGCATCTAATTATCTACCTGGAATACAGGAACTACTGTTGCTTACATTTTCCAAATTCAAAAATTTGCACAGAGAGAATCAATAACGAGTTCAATCTGATGCAGTTACATAGTGTCAGGGACAGAAGATAAGCCCTGGCCTTCTGATACCAATGCCTATATGAAAATGAACAATCTGACTTAGGTGTTTTCTGAAGAGCATTAGATAAGAATGTCAAGGTGAATAGAGACAGATCCCAATATACTGCATAACTGACTGATAACCTAAAGTTATCAACAACAGAGGAGATGGACTAAAAGTTAACAGTATATCCCATTGCATTCATACTTATAAATTACTCTGTATTGTCAGCAATATGATATCTATTTCCAAGACTTATAAACAGTATGTAGTTTTCCCTAGGCTTAATTAATTCCTTTTTTTCCTTCATAACATTTAAAAATTAAAGAACCACATCAGACAACACTTAAGATGAGGTACCTGAAATTTTTGGTTTAAGGCATATTTGTGTAATGTTTATTTTGATATCCAAAATTAGAAGTCAGATAAGGCACAAGTCTACACAATGATTTTGACCAGGACTTGTTCTTAGTATAAATTTGTATCTACCTACTGTTATTATATACTGTTTACTATCCACTGTCACTATCTACTGAGCTTTTGAGCTTGAAAAACATAGAACCTAAAAAAAAAAAACTAGAACTAATGTCACCCCATTGTTTAATTTAAAACTATAACAAAAAGCTGACAAAATTATTTTTCTTGTGGCTAGCTGCATCTCCTTAAAATGTACTCCCTGTAAAGGATACTTTTAAATCATATTCTGAAATTTCAGTAATATAACATTCATTGACATTAATGGAAACTGCCCTGCTAAAACATCACATGATGTTTTCCTAATGCACCCTACAATCCCCAGTGACCAATATGGCCATAACATATTGATTCACTCATTACTGCCTGAAGCTGCACAAGAAGAATAAACTAGAAAACTGTTAGTTCCTAGTTTTATTATTCTGCTTCAAAATGAAAAACAAATACCCTTTTCTACTATTAAAATTGCACCCTATAACTTAGGAATTACAAATAAAAGCAATTACATCATAATTCATGTTAAAAGGGCAATACTGAATTTCGTCTTATTGAACAAACTCTTGCCACATCAAGATTGAAGACACTGAATACTAGCCATGATCTCATGACCATTGAGTAAATATTGCTTTATTGCAAACTGGGATTCTGAAGTATACAGCTACTGACCTGAAATCCTTTCAAGTACAATGATCTAAGAAGGATGTTTAAAGCAATCCTTCCTTATGTAAGAATTTCTCAGATGTCTGCATCTTTTTCCTTACTTAGTACTTATAAAATTGTGTTCATTATAGCACAAAATGCCTTGCAATACATTAATAGTGATTCAAAATATCTTTGTGACTTTGTTTCATTTTTGAAGGAAGATATAATTAGTTATCTTAGAGAGATGTTAAACACACACATCCATGATACTAACATATATATGTATCATATATATGATACACATACTAACATATATATGTGTGTATCATATATATGATACACATACTGACATATATATGTGTGTATCATATATATGATACACATACTAACATATATATGCGTATATATATACACACACATATATGTATATATATACACACACGTATATATAAATATATATATATGATACTGTTCCACAGACATATGAGTGATTTTAAGGAAATCTGCTCAGAGAAAAAGTCCAATAACTTCATCCCTGTAAGCCATGTTTATGTCTGATTCCAAGGTTCTTCTGCATTGCAATCAGTAAATACATGCATTTCTAAACATCAAATAGGTAAACAAGTTGAAGAAACAACACACAATGATGATATACTCTGACATTATTTTGATGGACTCAAAATACCAGACTAAAAAAGACAAAATAATGAGAATACTAGTTGTTACATAATATTCAGTAGTAAAACCACTTTCTTCTTAGTTGTTCATTGCATTTATTTTCAAAGTCCATTTATGTGTGTTTGTATTAACCAAAAGAATGTTAGATGTTCCCTAATACCAGAGAGAGCCAATTTTGTAGAGTTTTGGGGATAGGGTGATTCTGTAAAAAATATATGTATAGTCTTATTTGATGAGTAATTTCAACCCTAACTATACTAACCTTTAGCTCCACTGTTTATCTGTTTATATTTGCATGAATTAATTATATATTGATACATACCTAAACTATTAAAATTGTTGCGCGGTTTCTATATCTGTGGTAATAAGGGATGAGCATTTTAAAATAGTTAATACACTTGATCCGTTCAAGGCATATACAGAGTTATTTAACTCATTTTTTTTCAATAATTTTACCTAACAAGGCTATACATTTAATAAAGAAGATGTGCTACAGTTATTTAAAGAAAATTTCCCATACTCTCTTGGTCAGTACCTTTTTGTGCTTAACGGCTGTTCAACCTAGATATTCTTTGTCATTATGCCAGAAATCCCCCATACAGGGTTTAAGCCAATTTATTCTTATCTCTCATTGAGAAAGAAAACCTCTATTCACAGTTTATCTAGATTTATTTTTACTTTTCAAATACCTCAAATTAAATAAATCAATTTTCTTTATATAATCAGAGTTGCATGTATCATCTAATTGTAGATAATCTTTTTTTTTTTTTTTTTTCAAGACTGGGTCTTACTCTGTCCCCAGGCTGGAGTGCAGTGGCATGATATCGGCTCACTGCAACCTCCGTCTCCCAGGTTCAAGCGATTTTCCTGCCTTAGCCTCCCGAGTAGTTGAGACTACAGGCAGGCACCACCATGCCCAGCTAATTTTCTTTTGTATTTTTAGTAGAGAAGGGGTTTTACCATGTTGGCCAGGATGGTCTCGATCTCTTGACCTCTTGATCTGCCCACCTCAGTCTCCCAAAGTGTTGGGATTATAGGCATGAGCCACCATGCCCGGTCTGGGATATTATTCTTAAATTTCAGTTTTTATAGTTATTCTATAGGTATAATTTCTAAATCTTTATATAATTATTTAAATACAGTTTATTTCTAAAAATTAATATCTAGAGTAGTCTCTCCTGCTGAGAATCATAACTCCAGAAGAATTGCTTAAAAAATATGTTAGCTTCTCCATTGTTTAGAACTATTGTCATTTTTGAGGGAAAAAAAGGAAGTGCTTCACTCTTGAATGCGAAGTATTATGTATACTTATAACATACAATTAAAAGAATCCACATAACATACAATTAAAAGAATAATGATTCAGTTTCAGCTAATTATTTTGCTGTTTGTTTACTCTTCATGTTACTATAATCTAATGTTTAAAATATCTCTCCTTCTTCTTAACTCTACTTTTATTCCTCTTTAGCTATGTGTCTCTATTCTCATCACCTCTGATAGCTTAATAAATATTTTGTCATATATAATAGAGAAACATTTATTTTTTTAATTAAAAAATAGATTTTAATGGTAAAAATATGCTGCAAAATTTTGTCTTAGTCTTTAGGCTTTTATTATGCAAAGTGACTTCAAAAACCTGACGGAAAACACATATAAGAAACTCTGCATGGCTTTCCATCTTTCTGCATTAAACTCACCCTAGCTTGTTACAACATGCCTGAACAGGAAGTAGCTTGAAGCCTTAAGAAGGATACGACATCAGTTTGCAAAGAGCTCCTATTGGAGCAACGTGAATTCTGGTAAAATCGAAGCAAGAACAAACATCAAACTTATGGTGAAGCTTGGGTAGAAGAATGGTGAAATCATGATGCATTACAAAATGTTTGTGAGGACAATGCCCCAAAGAAATCAGCAGTTTACAGTTGAGTAACTTGTCTTAAGAAGGGATGAGATGATGTTGAAGATTAAATCCACAGAGACAGACCATCCACATCAATTTGCAAGGAATAAATTCATCTTGTTTGTGCCCTAATTGAAGATGACTGATGATTAACAGCAGAAATTATAGCCAACCCCTTGACATCTCAACTGGTTTAGCTTACACAGTTTTGACTGAAAAATTAAAGCTGAGCAAACTTTGCACTCAACAAATGCTAAAACGGTTGTGCCCAGATCAGCCGCAAACAAGAGCAGAGCTTTCAATGCAAATTTTAAACAAGTGGGATTAAGTTCCTGAAGACATTTTTGAAAAATTGTAACAGGATATGAGACATGGCTTTAACGGTAATATTCTGAGGACAAAGCAAAATCAAGGTAATGGCTATGTGGAGGTGGAAGTAGTCAAGTCGAAGCAAAAGTGAACCAGCCAAGAGCAAAGATGATGGCAATCGTTTTCTGAGATGTCAAGTCATTTTGTTTGTTGACTTTTCTGGAGGGCCAAAGAAAATAATATCTCCTTGTTACAAGAGCATTTTAAGAGAGTTACCCAAAAGCGTTAGCAGAAAAATGCCTAAGAGAATTTCACTAGGGAGTCCTTCTCCACCATGACAATGTGCCCGTTCATTACTCTCGTCAAACAAGGGCCATTTTGCAAGATTTTCAATGGGAAAAAATCCACCTTATCTAAGATATCCACCTTAGAGTCCTGATTTGGCTCCTTCTGACTTATTTTTGCTTCCTAATCTTAAAGAAAACAAACAAACAAAAATACTTTAAAAGGCACCAATTTTTCTTCAGTTAATAATGTAAAAATACTGCATTGACATGGTTAAATTCCCAGAACCATCAGTTCTTTAGGAATGAACTAAATGGCTGATAGCATCACTTACAAAATATCATGACCTTGATCAAGCTTACGTTGAGAAATAAAGTTTATATTTTTCATTTTTACCTTGTAATTCCTTTTTCCACAAGCTTTTCAAAGTCTCCTCGTATTGTCTTAGAGTAATATCTTAATGAATGGGTTCCTAAAAGTACTTTTATATTTCAGAGTGGATCAATTCAATTAATTTACAATAACTACTTGAAGGTCTCTGATGTGTAATAAGCAATTTTAGGAAGATAAAAATGATTTCGTGGAGTTCTTATGTGAGTTGTGTATTTGTGTGAAATCAGAGGAAAGACAGAGAGAGCCTCGGAAATGGATAGCACTTTTAAAGAGGCATAGTTGCCTTAACTTTACTGTTTTTATATTGTATGTCAATGTTCTTCTGCTTATATGCAAATAACCATTTTCCTTAGTGCGGTTATGCAAACATTTGACTTAGAAAGGGAATAGATTAGGGAGAATTAGAAGAAAACAATGCATATTAAGTAAATTTGTGTGTTATGCTATGTATGAAATGAAGCCTATAATATACTTTTACTTGAATTCTATGATCTAATGAGGCAAATACTACTCACAATTGAAAGGCTGGCTTCCAGAAACTTTCTTTTCAGCAGTCGCAAACCCCTTTGTTAATCTCTCTGATTTGAATGTCAGACACCCATTCCTCAAACTTTAAATAAAATGACATTTCTAGGTTTTTTTGAATATCTTTAGAAAATATAAAAATACTTTCTAAACATAAAAGATTCAGATGGAAGGTATATTTCATGATTGTGCTGAGATTGATCTAAAACTAAACACAGCTTATTTTTCTGTGTGCTTCATGAAATTTATTTGTTATCGAATAGCTATATTTAAGTCTTAATATTTATTAATTTTATTGCTGTCACAACTAAGAAATCATACCTTTTCTAGCATTTGTTTCCAGGATCTTCTCTTAATTAAAAAATAATAATTACTGCCTCCTTTTTATACATCTTGTGACACAAATTCTTCAATCTTGGTATTGCTTACCAAGTTGAAAGGGAGAGTGATTTTCCCAGTTTCCACGGCACAGTCTTGCATCTTTTCTTCAGCAGTCTAAAGCACAAATCACTGCTGAGTACCAGGTACACAAGCAGGGGCTTACATGAGATATCATGAGGAACAAACAAGCTGCTCCGACACTGATATAACTTGCATTATAATAGGAGTTTGATGAAAACCCCAATTTTTTTTCCAAAGAACTCCAGAAATGTGAGATCCTAGGGTGATAACCATAAATACTAGAAAGCAAGGAAAGGGAAATGAATGCATTTCTTTGTTGTCCTCATTCTCTTTTCTAAATAAGATACAAATGGCAGCTAATAAAATGCAAAGTAACAAATAGCAATTTTTCCCTGAAGTGATTGACCATTGTACTTCGCTTTCCTACTACACAGCACTGTTAACACTCAAGCACCTCCTGGATTCTATCTTTCCCATCATATAATTCTTGTTTAGGTTTATGGATCACTTACACTCTACTCTTTGTGACCTTTTAGACACTCTTGCCACTGAGAAAACCTCACATTTATGCCTATTTAACCATTGCCTCCTCAAGTATATACTTATCAATGTTCAGAGTATATATGAATAGAAAAACAGGCCGGGCACGGTGACTCATAGCCGTAATTCCAGCACTTTGGGAGGTCGAGGCGCGCGGATCACCTGAGTTCAGGAGTTCAGGACCAACCTGGCCAACATGGTGAAACCCTGTCTCTACTAAAATACGAGGCACACATCTGTAATCCCAGCTACTCCATGGGAATCGCTTGAAGGAATCGCTAGGAGGCAGAGGTTGCAGTGAGCCGAGATCACACCACTGCACTCTGCACTCCAGTCTGGGCAACAGAGCAAGACTCTGTCTAAAAAAATAAAAATAAAAATAAAAGAAAAAAAGGAAGTACAGATGTATTTTAAATGCATTTAATTTAATCAGCAATGCCTCAAAATGCTTTCATGCAAGTCATTATTAACATGCAAAGAATAAAGTGTACGTAAAACTTTAAACCCTTTGTGTAATAAAGGAAGAATCCCATCTTAGAATATCTTCAGATGTTTTACTTTTTCTGACACTAATAGAATGTTATCAAACTATTCTATCACCCAAATTTGAAAGAAAATACAATGGGTATAACAAACTAAAAATAAATTGCTGATTTTGCAGTGATTGAAACTTATTACCTATGATGACAAAGAAAATATGAATATCCAAATAATAAATAGTACTGTATTTTTCCTGATTCAGTGAAGAAAGCAGCTGATGGCTCTATCAAAGATAAGATGAGTCAAAATAAATATCTGGAAGATTATAGTTTTCTGCTTTTGAAGATTAAAAAACAGAAAAATTGAAATTGTTCTTTACAGAAAGGAAATAATCAAGGTGATACGTATTTCAAAAACATATATAAGGTTGCCTCAGAACAACTTTAGGACTTAATATTTACATCTTAATAACAATTTCTTATAACAATTTCTAATTACTCATTAGAGCTTCTAGGAAGAACATTTGTAAATCGTGTTTATGAAGCAAAAACAATAAAAAGAAAAAGAAGTGATTGTTGGTATAAGTGTCATTGTTTCTTATGGTACATTTTCTTAAAATGAAGCCTCAGAAAAGCTAGAACAAAATAATAAACCAGTGAAAAGAAAACAGTAAATGGTTAACTTTCTAAATAATGAGACTAAATTTATCAATCACCATAATTTCTAATTCCTAATGTAACGTTTACATAATTTATTGTTAGCTCAATCATACAGTATATTATTTCTGCTGTAAAAGTCTTACTTTATAATCTCTATTGTATAATCCCTTATTTTATTATATATATGAAACAGTAGAAAATATTTGTAATAATAGAAAATTAGTAATTATCATTGGAGCATCACTATGTTTAGGTACATTATCATTTTCACAGTCCTTTTTTAATTTTATTTTTATGAATAGTGGGATAAATATTCTAATACTGTATTTTTTGGAGATCAATATGTGTTCTTCGTGGCATTCATTATTATTTTTATTAGCAGTAGTAGTCATAGTAATAACAACGGTATGCTTCTTTTTCTGATAGTGATACTAGAGTACTTGGGGAAAGATATGATGTATACATGCCATTTTCAACTTCATATTTTGAATTGCTATAATGACTGATTTTATTATTACATTAAAGATGAAAGATTATTTAGCAAAGTGAAAAAAGTTAAATTTGCTACATTATATACATGAGTATGGATAGACATAGATATATTTTGGATATATGTGTATATTCACACATACAGATGTGAGTAAAAATTTTATAGGAAGAAAACATTTGTTTGAAAAATGCAAAGGCAATAATCATGGAATGTCCATCATCACAGACTGCAGCTGTGGGTGAGTTATGATTACTATAAGAAGCCACATTTTTGCTTTTCCTGACTATAATGGTTTTCAAATTTCCATCTGCCACATTGTTGAAAACCTCATCCCCTGTTGCCGTCCACAGTAAATCATACCTGATTGCTCAGCACCAAGCTTTATAATCGAATCTCGGGGCCAAATCATTTACTAATGATTACTGTTCCAAACAGGAATAAACAACAGAGCCTACAATTGCTGCACTGTTTTTTTTCTGGTTTTAAAAACAAACTGCTTTCCTGCAGCTAATTATGTTCCATTTTAAGCAGGTATAATCTTTTCCTTGGCCTTTTCCTCTAAAAATTAATTCATGCACATAGAATGCAATCACACGCTCTCCTTAAAAAGAGACATGCTTTTAAGAGACAAAAAGTTAATTGAAATATCATAAACAACAGAATAATACTAAGTAAAAAACCTAAAAGTAAAATCCTGAGCATCACAAAAAGAGACAGGGGACCCTGGGCTTTTCTTTGTCTATTATTTTCATTCAGTCAATTAAACACTTATTTTTCCTTTTAAACTTTCTCCAAGTGGTTTCCCATTTTCCTCTATGACATATACATTATCTTCTTCAATAACATATCAAAGTTCTTCTTTTACACAGCATATAATAAAAGGTCTATTAACCATCTAAAAAATCCCCAAATAGATTATATTCTTTTTATTAGGGTTTATTCAATTAGTAGAGAGCTGCTATCATTAAAATGGTTTGAAGTATATCAAAATGCCTTTTGATCCTGAAAAGGTCAGAGTAATTGTATGCTTTCCATTTATTTCCCACTTGACCAAAGCTGACACTAAATGACATGTTGGCAAGAGTACCATCATTACAGGGACAATTTACTAATCAGTTGATTGTTGATGGACATTAATGGATAATTCACTGTCACATTTAATATAGGAAAATTCTATTCCCATAATTTCTTCCAGAAGTTAAATGTAATTCAACTCTACATTGGCTTTACAGATGAAAAATTGCCTTAAAAGTAGTAACTTGCTCACTTATGTCAATTTTATTTCAATAAGAAATTTCAAAGGCATGAGGACACAAAGACTCAATGTTGCAGGTAACATTTTTTGAAACATCACTTTGAAGTACATAAGACCATTTAAACACAAAAAGTAATATATCTTTCCAACATTTTAGGGCGGGGTATAAAGCCATGAAATTTTTTCTATCTCAACATTCTAGATATCCTTAGTTATTTGTAACTTATTTTGCCATTTACCCAATCAGCACAACTGTAATATAACAATTGGAAGGAATTTTATACCATCAGTTTTTTCCTAACCATCTATTTAAATCAAAATTTCCTCAATTTTTCACTATATAAACTTCGAACTTTTTCACTACATTAATATCACCGATTGTTTATATTTACCTTTAGTGAAAAGTATTAGAATTTTTTAGAATTCCCTTGAAAAGAAGTGTTTTGAAAGGATTTTATAAATTAAATACTGAAAGTAAAACTTGTTTTGCAGTGTATAGAGTGGTTCTAATGTTAAGAATGAACACCAAATGACAATGACTTGGGGATACAAAATTCTTATATAATACAGAATTCTAGTTTTTATAACTGATATAAAAGTGTAAATATTAATGCAAATTTACATCTGTAAGACAATAATCGTCTCCCTAACCTAAACACACTACCTTTACTATTCCTTAGATTAATCACAGTCTTATTTCTAAGGTAAAATCATTTTTTAGTTTTTATTGGTTAATTACTGATGCGATGTTTTTCTTTATATGGGACTGAGTCTACTGCACATTTTACAACATATGTTAAATAATGTATGATTTATACATATATTTCACAGTTTAATAGTGTAACTGAGAAAATGAAGGGAAATATTGTCCTCAAATCAAATAGAAGTGATTTTTTAAAACGTGATTGAAACAAAGAGGCATAATTCAATGAGGAGTTTAAGGTGATTTCATTATAGCTATCACTCTTTAAAATGGAAGAGAGAAAACTAGATTATAAGACTTTATCTTCAAAAGCATTAAGATTCCACTTGACAAGTTATACTTGAAATTTACTTAAAATCACCTGTGACTTAATGGGTTGCCAGTTGCTTCCACAATAAATTGTTCTTAAAATTGATGAGATTGGGTTGAATAACAACATGCATATAGTCAACACTACCGTAATGTACTTAACAGTTTTCAAGACAATAAAGTTTATATGATTTTAAGCACAATTTTAAAAATTGTATGAGATTTCAATGTTTGAAAATGATTTTAAAGACAGGAACAGTGTAAGAATCTAAGATTAGCCCAATTAAATAAATAAATTCTAGATTAGGGTTAATAATATATTGTTTAATGAACATAATTACTACACTATCTTAAGAAACACTTACAAATGTAAATATAACCTATAAAGTCAATAAGAAGTGTTGTCAATTTTAATGATTTACTTAAAAAACACACAGTCTGGTTTGATTTGAGCTTTGTATTTTATGACATGAAACATGGAATATTTTAAGGAAAAGGAGTGTTACATTATAAACAGGAATAAAAATGCTAATGAACACTAATAGAAATATGTAAAGTCTTTAAACAAATCATAGCTTACTTAAAGATTAAACAATACCAAAATCTTTTCTTGTTATTTTTATAGCACCAGGACCCAAACACTGACGATATTTATTTTGTTGTTTAACTGTATTCACTTTTTTTCATATATTGCTCTTAAAAGCAGCAAATGTCTTAAAATTATTAGTTGAAATAATGTTTCTATAGCATGTTTTGAGTGTTCTGGGTGGAAAAATACATCCGCTAATAATGACAGTGTGCTGTTTTTGTCTCTTAATTTATTTTTCTTGGTTTCGTACACAGGCTGGAACTTCTAGTACAAAGTTTATTACATGAAACAGCAGTGGGTATCTATCTGTGTGTTTGCATGTGAGGTTTCTCTTTAAAGAACATATCTGTTTAGGTTTTTGTAATGTCAGTATTCACAGTTGAAATTGATCTGTAATTTTCTTCATGTATAGTCTTCTCAGATATTGTTATTAATATTTTAAATATTGATACATAATAATTGTACATATTTATTGGGTACATGGAAATATTTTGATACATGCGTGCAATGTGTAATTATCAAATCAGGGTAATTAGGATATCCACCAACTCAAGCATGTATTATGTCTTTGTGTTGAAAACATTTTAAATCTTTTAGGTATTTTTAAAATACGCAGTAAATTATTGTTAACTATAGTCATCCTATTGTGCTATTGGACACTAGAATTTATTCCTTCTATCCCACCTGTATTTTTGTACCTAATAACAGACCTCAGTGTTACCCTTTTGCTCATCTTCACCAGCATCTCTTAGTCATTGTCTTTGTAATAATGGCCATTTTAACTGGGGTCTGATGGTATCTCATTGTGGTTTTGATTTGCATTTTCCTAATAATTAGTGATATTGAGTATTTTTTCAGATAGCTGTTGGCTATTTTATGTGTTCTTTTGAGAAATATCTATTCAGATCATTGATCCATTTTAAATTGGATTATATGATTTTTTGCTATCAAGATTTTTGTTCCTACTATATTTCATTTATTAATCCTTTATCAGATGGATAGTTTGCAAATATTTTCTTCATTCTGTAGGCCGTCTCTTCACTTTGCTGATTATTTCCTTCGCTGTGTAGAAGCTTTTTAGCTTGATGCAATCCCATTTGTACATTTTTGCTTGTGCTGCCTATGCTTTTGCGGCCTTACTCAAAAATCTTTGCCCAGACCAATGTCCTGTAGTGTTTTCCCCCAATGTTTTCTTCTGGTAGTTTCATAGATTCAGATCTTACATTTAAGTCTTCAATGCATTTTGAGTTGATTTTTGTATACAGTGAGAGATTATTGCTAAATTATAAAAATGAGTGAGTTAATTCCATCTTGTTCCATCATTTGAAACAATTTGCATAATATTGATGATTCATTTCCTGAAAATTTGATAGAATTTTCCTAAAAACTGATGTGTGGTTCATGTGTGAAAATAATTACAGGTCTATTTTCTTTTTGTTATACTTCTTGTGTCAGTATAGATAATTGTATTTTGTGAAAGTTGTCTTGAATTAAAATTTCTACTTTAAGAACATATAATTTATTTATAGTATTAATTCGTGACTTTTAAATTTCATATACATATAAAATTTGTAACGTTCCTCATACTTATTGATCAGTCATACCAGAGGAGTATTTTTTGGTTGAATTACATTTACAAAGAAAACGGTTTTCTTGTCACTAATATCTTTGACTTTTTACCTTTATTAAATTCAAAATTTACATATAATAGTCACCTTACAAAGCTTTCTATCAATTTCTCTTGTTCTTTATGAGATTTAAAGTTGTGCACATTAATATCCATTTTTTCTTCCTTTCTAATATATAAATATATGCTAAAAGTTTTCTTCTAAATGCTATTTTAGCTGAATTTTAGGGATACAGCAATACTGTGTTTTTGTATTCATGTGACTAATTTGTCATATTCATTTTAATGAATTATTTTGCAGTAATTTTTAAATTTCAAAAAGGTGCTGAGTCTTATATCTTCATTATTGAGTTATAATAATTGTATGTGATTACAGATTCATTTGCTAAGACCCTGCTGAGATTTCTTCTGTTGCTTAATACATGGTCAATATTTCTAAGTATTTCATGAATGGCTTTAAAAAGTGTTTCTTCATATGTTATTTAAGTCAAATTTGCTAAATATGTTAATTACAGTATTTCATATCATTGCTTATTTTTGTCTATTCTATTTATCTATTGTGCAAATTACACATTAAAATCTCCAATGTGATTGTGAAGCTTTTGTTGTCTACTTGTTAATGTTTAAATGTTTGCTTTATAAATTTAGTAGTTTGTTTCTAGAGATATAAAGATTTAAAGTGGCTTTTTTTTCCTGTGGAACCACAGAAATAATATCAGTAATTATCCTTTTTATTACCAATTTGAGCATATATATGCATATACACTGGTTAGTATGTAAATATATTTACATGCAAATATGTGTGTATATATAATTTTATAGTCAATATTTTAATTCTCCTCTCCATTCTTTATTTCTAAGCATATATAGTAAATAATATGCAGTGATATATTATAATTATATAATATATTATTAAAAGCATGTACTATTATACATACATATATACGTACATTGATAATTTCTAGTAACTTTGTTTCAACTTTGAATTTTATATACCTATTGTTTTCCTTTTCAGCTTGCTAGTTTATTTATCATGTTCACTTCATTTTCTATTATTTCCTCTTATATTTTTGGCAATTAGGTTTACATTTACACAAATACTTAGACAGTAGAAATTTCTTTCTTTTTATTTGTTTGTTTGTTTTTAGAGACTGGGTCTACCTCTGTTGCCCAGGCTGGAGTACAGTGGCACAGTTAGAGCTCACTGTAATCTCGAGTGCCTACGCTCAGGCAATCCTCTCACCTCAACCTCCCAAACCCTGGTATTACAGGTGTGAGCCACTGCACTCAGACGTGGAAGTTTCTTAATCGCTGTCTCTACTAGCCTCTTTCTGAATAATATTAAGATAGAATGTTGTAATTTTCATTAACCCAATCCTATCTTGTTATTATATCTATATATTCTCAATTGGTAACTATCATCATTACTATTTTTCATAGTTTATGATTGTTCAGATTTACTCATATACCTACCAATTACATTGTGTAATGTTTCTTCTAGCTTTCTCTCAACTGGATTTGATTTCACTTTCATGAGTGAGTGACAGAATATTTTTTCCTGAAAAAAAGAAACTGTTTTTGCCCTTATTCTCACATTATAGTTGAATGGGATATAGAAATCGGGTTGACTTTTTTTACTGATGGATTTGATGATATTATTCTATTGTGTTTGGCCTACATTTGAGGTTAAGATACCTAAATATATATCTGATAAATGTTCTTTTGTTGAAAATTTAGTGAGCTTTTTTCTCCTTTTATGGTTATCTTTTTGCAAATATTGTTCTGTAGTTTTACTAAATGTGTAAAAGTATGAGTTTATTTATTTATTTATTTTTCTTTAAGGCCATTTTGTCTTTCCCAAGATTTTGTGCTTGCCTTAGCCAGAAGCTGACATGACAATAGCATCCTGGTACCATTTTTAATATTTTCTTCACTTGGAAATTTTCTACCCACAAGGATTCTGAAACACAGTTTCAGTTTCTCAGGAAACTCCACCCCACGCCTCATAAACTGTCCCTAAAACCAGGAAGAAACAAGGTTATTTTTTCTTTTGCCTGTAACGCACAGGGAGGCATTTTCTGGTTCTTCCTTTCATGCTGATGTAGCCTTTCAAGCATTATGGTTCATGCAGTTTCATTTGTTGCTCTGAGTTTGGTTCAGACTCAAAGTCTTTTAACCTGTGATTGTATGTCTGTGAGCACCAAGTTTTTACAGAACATCGTCTCATATTTATTCCACCACCTCTTCCAAAGCAGTTTGAGGTTGCAGTCTCAACAGTGGCTCCTGTGTTTAACACTTTATTTTTATTTTTTTATTTCTGCCAACTTTACATTTTCTAATTATTGTTGTTATTAGTGTGAATAATTATATTAATTGTTATATTTAAGCAAGCCTAGGTCTTTTAGCTGAAGGGCGTGTAGATTTTCTTAGTCCTCTATTTTTTCCAGGATCAAGAATACATATTTATTGATTAAAATCTTTTATAAGTAATAAATAAATCCGAGATCATTTCACTTTAAAGCTGTTTATGTCATTACTCAAAATACTATCTTTTTAATAAAATAAAATTTATGAAGATACATTAAAACATATGTTCTACTAATTTGATGTATTACTAAAAAGGCATATGATTTACATTTAACTTATAGAACAGAAATATATATGAGTAATGCAAAAATCATTATAATCATAATGAATAAACTTTTTAACTTTGCTAAAATAATTGTTATTACAGATTATGCTCCTTTGGCTGTCATAGATCGTTTCACCAGAATCAAATGATACTTTGACTTGTTTTGACAGGAATATTAAAATTTTGGATGTCTCACGGTCTCTGATGGCTACATAATTCAGTTAATTAATTTGACTAAACCCAAACACATTGGTTGTATCACTGCTCCATTTCTTCAGTATATTGACTTTCCAATTAATTGAATATTCTCACTTTATTTTAGTAGTACAATATAATGCTATTAATAATAGTTAACATCCTATATTTGAGCACTTAAAAAGATTAGGGATTATAATTGAGCACTTAATAATGGTTTGGCACTTCTATTGTTATTAACTTATTTCTATTTCTCAAGAAACCTCAGAATTTTTTTTTGTTAATAACTCTATTTGATAAATGAGGAAACAGAGGTAAAGAAAGCTTAACTATCTTGCTAAGGGAACACAGATAAGTGGTAAGATGGGTTTGCAAATTCAGACATGTTGGGCTCCAGAGACAGGACCTTAACCACCATTCACTGCTCTGCAACTGAGAGAGACCCTTGTAGAAATTACCTTGCAATTCAAGTTGAGTGATCATTAAGTTAGAGAGAACACAGAAAAAAAATAGCAAAAATTATACCCTTTTCATTTTTAAGAGTTTCCCTTAAATTTAATAAGAAATACACAGATTTATAAGACAAAAATTATAAATCTTAACTCAGAGACAAAAGAGAAGACTTGAACAAATCACATCATATTCTTGGATAGTAAGATTTAAATGTATAGATCCTCTTTCTCCCTCAATTCTTTTATTAGTTCATGAAGAACAATATGAGATAATTTTAACAAATACAAGTGGAAAACAAGAGTTCTAGAAGAATGTACTTTAGTACATATATTGTATAGTTAAATAATGTGGCTTATTAATAGAAAAATTGATATAGTATCAGTCAAGTTGATATGATAGATTGTGTTGGAACACTGTGTGTGTTTGTATGCCCGTGTGTATACAGAATGTACTTTCTAAAGGATAATAAAGAAAATCTATAAAGAATATAGGCATTATTCAACAATTAGTGCAAATAAAAATTTTTAAAACTTTAAATATTAAAAATCTATTCTAGCATATATCATATAACAAAGATATACTTCAGACGTAGTAGAAATTTAAAACAACAAATAAATTCCAAATAGTATAACAATTTGAAGGAAACATTAGCTAATATTTATTATCAAAACAGTGAAGAACTTTCTAAGCATAAAAACAACTACAAAAAAAAAACAGAAAAGAATCACCCAGAAAATAAAGTATGCATTTAACTACATATAAATTAAAACTCCAATATTTGCAAATATTATATGAAACTTGATAAATGAGAAGCTTGGAAAAGATGTCAGTATATATAAGGATGAGTTACTGATATGTTTAATAGTCCTTAATGGATAATAACTGATGTCTTTATAAAAATATGGTACTATGTATAGGAACCAACAAACATGTAAAAAATGACTAAACTGTAGCACTCAAGGATTTACCTATATAATTATGATATATTTTCAAGACTAGAAGTTGATGAGACTTTCTTTTCTTTAATGATAATTCCCCATGTTAGTGACAGTGTTTAGAGAGATAGGCACTTCCAAGCAATGCTGGTGGTGAGACAACTTAATCCAACATTTCTCAATGTCATATTGTTGATATGCACTAAAGCCTTCAAAATAATAATATCCTTCTATGACTAGAAAGAGTTGTAAGAATTTCTCATAGTTGCATTTATACCACACAGAAAAAGAAAAAAAAACCTTAATATAATAGACAGGAATACAGTTTGATTAATTATAAGGCACTTATGTTTCAAAAAATTGATTTTATGTAACTTTTTATATTTTCAGGGTATTTAAAAGCAGAAAATAATAATTATGATTTATTTATCTGAGAGGTGAACAGGGTACTATATTATGTGCAGTAAAAAGAAAAATTCATTTGTTATATATATATATAATATTTTTGAAAGTGATAAACATTTATTCTGTGGTTTTCACAGCATCAGGAAGGGAGGGGGAAAACTGGAGAGGGCCTGCGTGGGTGCTGTAGGGACTCCTGAAGGCTTCTTTCTGGTGGCTGGAGGGCATAGGTTGGGGAAGTAATCAAGTTAAAGTGTTGTCCTGGAAGTTCTGCAGGTTGAGAATGGCTCTCAGGTGACAAGGTTTAGGAAAGGCCCAGATGGTGGTGGAGTAGAGGTGCTTCCTTCAGCCAGGCCAAGCAGAGCAAAGGGCACAGAGCAGATATAGGAATGCAGACTGCAATCAAGAATGAAAAGGGTCACTTAGCCCAGTTTGGCTTAAAGGGCACTGGGCTTTTTCCCCACCAGCTGCACCTTCAGCACACTGTAGATGGGCAGCACATGTCAGATGTTCAACTCAGAAGTCACTGTTCATGACAATCTTGATTTCACTAAGTGTCTTGCTCATAATAGAATTTGTCACAGCAAGTTTGGAAGGTCAGGAAGCCTTCCCTTATGTGTAACAGGGACATCTTGCTGAAAAATGAGAGAATAGAAAAGAGCATCCCATAAATTAGCTGCACCTGTACATCACCTCCTTGGGATCTCCAATTGTTCCCTGAAGTGCCATTCCTTATAGCGCAGACACACTTGATTCCAGAAGGCCAAACAGGTTAAACAGATACAGGTTGTGGACAGTGATTTGAACTGCTCCTAATTGCTCCTAATGCCTATCACTAGCCACTTCTGGTATATATATATATACATGTATACGCACCCACTCAGACATACGTGTCTATATACATATATATGATGATTTGTGTGTGTTTGGGACTCAAACACCCAAGTTTTGTTTATGACATTAACGCTCACAGAGTGACCTGGGCTCTTTCTTAATTGAGCTGAGCTCCAGTTTTGTCATCTATAAAATAACAATAATCAAACCTAACTCCAATGTTGGTAAATTAAATAGAAGTCTACATAAAAAACACCTAGTAAGTCCCCAATGCATTTTTCATAACTACATGAAGTTATATTAAAACTAATTTTGAAATAAAATGACTGCTTATTGTGACAAATTGTTTTTTAAAAATTAGATTCTTCACACATTACATTTACTAGTCAAATAGCGTAGTGTCATTGTTCTAATACTATTTTGTCTTGGAGATAGTATATTAATTTTAGTAACAGGGGATATGGATTGAGAGTGACAGGGTGTAGTGAAAGATTTGGAGTTTGAATTGTGCTTCTGAGACTTGTGAGCTGGGCATCCTGGGACAGCTATTTAGGCTGTTAAAACTTTCATTCACCTTTTTAAAATATGATAACATTTATATCTAACTTATAGGGTTTTTATAAGAGTGTGATTCATTAATGAACTTAAAGTGACTGAAATTGTGCCTTCCAAATAGCGAGTATGAAATTTTAAATAAATTTATTATTAGTGGTACAATTTCCTCTATTGGTTGTAGTAGAACTAGTAGCAGAAAGCATAGTACTGTTTTATTTTAATAATATCATGCTCACCTTTGGATGATGTTACCTGTTTGCTGTGTTATAGATTTCTTACATATTTTTCAGAGTTATTCTATAGCATTAATATAACAAGCTACCTGTAAGAAAAAAGGCTGCCAGGGCTTAAGGTACATGTTTGGTACTTTCTTAGATTTGCACCTGTATTTAGAGATAATTAAGTAAAATTATTACCAAGTGTGTAGAATTGTATTTATAAGTATAATGATGAAGATTTTCATTGGATAGATTAATTATTTAATTTAATCAAGAGCCTAGTAAAGTTACTTAAAATGAAATTGTCTGGTATTATGTCATATAAGTAAATTAAGAGCATTATCGTAGTTGATTTTTTTCAGTTGGTCTTTAGGCACATGCCTGATTAATGTAAGTTAAGTATTTAAGGAGAAAAGCTATTGTGATTATTTTAAAAATCTACAAACAAATAATATTATCTCGTTATGATTTTAAGTTTTTCAATGTTTGAAATATTCCCCTCATATTTTTATTTATCCAACAAATATTTATTATCAACTTTGTGTTATGCACACATTTATGTCAGTTTTTAATCATGTGTTTAGTAAACTATATGCCCTGTTTTGACCATGTAGTTGTCACAAGTTCTCTATATGAGAAAATATGTATGCTTTATTTAAAAGTAAAGTAAGTAATTGACCATGAGGCTTTTTCTTTCCTCTTGACTTTTAAGTTAGTAACTTTGAATTCTTAAACCATTTCAGACACTTTTATGGTAGTGAGATTTTGCATTTGGACTTCAATTTGAAGTTCGTTCAATCTGAAAGCCATTCTCTAAGAGATCCACAAAAGGTCTTGTACATGGATGTCTACTTTCCCCATCCCTTCAGTCTTGGGCTAATTATAAGCAGATTAATACTTCTAAATTAACATAACAGCTCTTTGCCTGAACTGATTGCTTAATATTTGGTGACCAATGAGAAGGTTAAGTTCAATTAAATCTACCACTGGGATCTAATCTATGTACAAGTGATGTTAGATGTAATTAAAAAGTCTTTATAAGGCCAAGTAAATTTGAGTAAAACTTTTACTGAGTTTGCCAGGCACTTTCATATCTCAAAAGCAAACTTCATAATTATTTGTTTAGGAAAACTGAAGACATTCATCATGTACCTCCTAAGTGAGCTTAGTCTTCCAAGGAGATCACAGTGGCAACAGAATATGGCTTGATCTGTATTAGTTCCATCTTTGTTTTTTGAGACAATTAAAATAGTCTTAATCTTATGTAATGTTCTGTGAAAAACACAGCCTCCTGTCTGTGCTTTCAACAGATTGTAACCTTGGGTTCCCTCCCATAGAGAAATGTTTAATCTGCCAGAGAGCAGTGGCAAGATCCTTAGTGAGGTGCCATCTAGTGGGATTTGGGGGATTTTCCAAGGAGGAGAGAGCCTCTAAATTAAACTTGTCTACTTAATTTCTAATCAGGGCCATGAGTATCAGTGAGAATAAGTCTCAACACATCATAATAGGAATTAGATAAACGCATTATTTACAAGTGAAACAAATACAATATTATAGAATTATAATGTTAGAAATTATAGAAATTTAAATCTGTCTTCTAACCCACATCGTCAGCTATCTAATGCTGAATAAAGCTTTCCATCTGAGCTAGGAAAGATAGTGCTGTGTCAACTCCTCACAATGAATCTAGAATTTCTAAGTCTTATAAAGTGAAACATTCTATTTTTGAAGATGAAGCTTTCAGCTGTAATTTACTACTGAATACATTTATAGGTGATGCTTAAATAATTCAAGCTAAGTGAATTGGACCACACTTACAACTAAAATCAATTTGTATTTGCTCCATAAAATAGCTACTGCTCTCATTTACTTGAGTCTTAGATTGAAACCCAAAATACTACACCATAGTTTTTAAAGCTTTATAAATTATTTCACGCGGTGTCAGGCAAAGGTCATCAAAATATGGTGTAGTGGTTACATTGGAGAGTCAGAAGTCTTGAATTATATTCTCGACAACGTTAACAACTCCCTTTTTTTTGACTCTGCGGAAATAAGTCAGTTAACCAATAGCCAAAATAATTAGCTTTGAAATAGTCCAATGATATTACACTCAGGATTTTTAACTCGGAATTTTAACTTCAGCCTAACTTTAATATTCTTCATTCTAAGGGACCACACTTTGGCCAAGTGCAGAAAAGAAAATGTAAGATTTAATAAAATTTAAAAATATAAAATATCCATTGCCATCTGACTGAGCACCAGAATCACCTGTAGAAGACCC
The DNA here is from genome assembly GCF_029289425.2 of Pan paniscus. NCBI lineage: Eukaryota > Metazoa > Chordata > Mammalia > Primates > Hominidae > Pan > Pan paniscus. Next base: position 43,056,846 of record NC_073264.2, on the reverse strand, counting down.
AGAGATGCATGTGAAATTCATCTCTATTTTAACTTTATAATGCCCTCCTTTTATTGCTTCCACCTCAAAGAATCCTGTACCATTATGCTATTGCCCTTTGGAAATTAATCACCATTCTTTACTCTCTTTCATACTGTGCTTAGTCTCCTGACTATTAAAAATTGACCATCTCTTATCAAAACATTAGTGTCATGTGTCATTTACTGAAAGCTGACTTAGATCTAAAAATGCATCTCATTATCTTATCTTGTTCTTTTTCTTATTCACCAATTTTTCCATTTACGAAATTCTGACAAGTTTTCTACTCTCTACTTGCCCTTAGATTCAACTTTAAATTGGTAAATCTTTTCTATAGCTTCAATCTTCGAAATCTTATTTAAGATAGCATCTCTTCCCACATCTACCTCTCTGGTCCCAGAATTTATATACTTAACTCCCTAGCTCCAATTTCCTGCCAGTCCTCTTTGCCTAAGGCCTCTATTATAGTTCAATTTGTTTAATTTTGACAGCCAAAATTTGATTTTCATTTATTTTTTGTAGATGACCTTTAAATATTGTTGTAACTGTTATTATTTAATGTACTATATTTCATATACTTCATCTATCTACTATGCTTATTTTTGGATTATTGTTAAATTAGAATAAGTATTAACAATAGTAAAACAATTAATTAAGAGGACCAAAACACTAACAGAGTTACAAAAGAGTCAACACCAAAAGAGAATCATATAGACAACTAAGAAACAGAGAATTAAGTAATATGTAATTAGATTAAGGTTAAATATCTTGAGATTAAAATTTGAAAATGTAGCTAAATATATAAACATAATTCAAGAATAAATAGTATAATTTAAAAATGATTTTATAGGCATTAAGGGTGGCAAAAAGTAAAACTGTAGAATATTACATGAAGACCGCACCATGTAAAGAAATAGAATAAGAGTGGAAAAGATGAAAGACAACAAAAATACTAGTGATGGCACAAAATAGATATTTATCAGAATTTAAATCCTAGTACTCTGGGCAAAGATAAGAAGTCTGTCATATTTACCTACATTAAGTAATTGGATATTGATTAATTATCTAGTATTTCATCTTGCTGCTAACTTCAAAGGATCCCTAGAAAGAAACTGCCCTGGAAAGATTACCATTGTTGTGAATTAAATACACAAATTTAATACACTAGATGCATTAAAATGTTGATTGATCAAGCATCTAGTTGCTTCTGGAATGCAACTTGTGGATGTATATTTTACAAAAATATAGAGCACTAAAATGTTACATAATAAAATTAGTATTGCTATAAAGACATTATGTATCTTAATTGATTCAAAAGAAAAATATTAGAATAATTTGACCATTTCAATGAACTAAAGAAAACAATTATAATTAAACGATTCCTGAATTTCTAATGAAGATTTGCTCTTTTTCTTTGCATCAAGTCTTATATTAATCACAATTCTGGCCACACTGAGATCTCAGGAAATTTGAAATGGTAAGAAACACAATTATAGTGACTTACTTGTTATTTTTTCATTTAGAAAACTTTATTGCTACTTCCATGTGTCCCTCTTGTAAGCTAACATTCAAAATAGTGTTAGAGGCACTATAATAAATATCTTTATAGATAAAATTAATTTTTGTCATTAGAGTTTGTTTAATTTACACGAATATTAAAATTATATAATTAAACAGAGCAACTACTTATTCTGACAAGTTACATCAATTTAGCATGAGTGATAATGTAAGTAAAAATGATAAGAAAATAAATACATTCATTGCAAAGTTTAACAGTGTCTTTTCAGAAGAAAAATTTTGTAGTGTAGAAAAGGCCTCCAAACTGTAAATTAATATAAGATGAAATGGTATCACTAAGAACAGTGAAATTTAATAAAAATAATTTCTCTTTTATTTGAAAATAAACATTTCATTTTAAATAATGAAAACATTTTTAAGGAAAATATTTAACTTCTTAGGTAATATAGTGAAGAAACTTTTAGCTGACTTTGTCAGAAACAAATAATCAATTTTCATGAAATATTTATTTCATCCCTGCGTTTATATACCATTAGTCAATCCAAATAAGAAAGATAATTTAAAAATCACTCATGATGAAGACCAAATTCTTTTAACTGAATTTCCAACTTTCCAGATATTTTGACACCTTAGCAGGCCAGTCTTTCCCAGAATTTTATTCTCTGGACACCTACATTAGAATCATGTATGTGATGAGGTAGAGGATGTAAACTGTTGAGATACTCAAGATTGACACACAATTTGCTGAGGGAGTGGTAAAGGCCAGGAACTGACTCATTTCTGAGATAATCCTGATGTCCAGTAAAGTTTGAGAAATGTTGTTTTAGAGAACATTTGATGTCATTAAAAATCCATTGAAAACACTCTTGATAAAAGGGTTTGCCTACACTGTACTATTCATTCTTAAATAAAGGAGAGTGGAGAAGGAAATAGAACCATTGGACCATAGAACTGGAATTTAGGGTGATCAAGTTTCATTGTTTCACAGAATCTGCCCAAAGAAGGATTAGAGTGAGTGTTCATTGACTACGTAAACAAGAAAAGTGATTTTTGAATCACAAGCCCAGGGATACAAATGGTACTTATTTGCCTCTAAATAATAATTATTACAATTTTTATTTTCTGTACCTTTGGAAATTATATTTTAAAGATAAAAATAAACAAAAATAGTATTCTAGTTTTTGAGTACTATTTATTCCAGCATTTGCCAGTGAGTCAATAGAAAAAACAGCAGAACACTATAAGGGTGCCAACAAGAAATTATTGGGGAAAAAAAAAAAAAACTATTATTGAGGTTCTAAAAATGAACTTAAATTTATCTACAGTTCACATTAATTTATTTTTTACTGATTTTAAAGAAAGTAAAAAGCAAATCAAGACTAATAAAAGAAATAAATAAAAAGCATACGATGAAAAAAATCCACAAATAATAAAAAGTAAAGAAATGTATACAGCCGATTTTAGCTATTCACAATTGCTAAGGCAATATCAGTTAATTCACTTGACTTGCCCCTTTAGCTCAGTTAGGGCAGTCATCATAGAGAAGAGAGTGTTAAGCAATTTTGAAAGCATAATCTATAAAAGTGTTCGAATAAATTAATTATAGAGAAGATACTAGATAAGACTGTGTGTGATTACTCTTCAGTACATTCAGGATAGAAATTAAGTTTGTTTCCCATAGAAGAGCAAGAAAACAGTGGTTAAGCACCCAAGAAAGAAGGTTAAAATTTAGTTTAATTTATATTCAGAGCTACATACATTTCCCCAGTCTCAAAGCTCTAATTTTCTATTGCTATCATTATAAAACTTAAAATTATGCATGGTTAAATGGAAATAACGCTTTATACTACTCACTTTTTCCATTAGTCTTGGTATTAATCACTATATTCTGAGACACCAAACTCAGAAACATGTAATAATTTATAATCACGTATTTCTCTTTATTTCTCACAGTGTATCTATTAAGCTTACTATTGTGCATATGTTATGTCTTATATTAAAGTTTCCTGTTACCATATTTACTTATTCCCATAAAAATATGCTCTTTTAGTCTAGGAACCAAATTTTGTATGAGGTGCATGACATTGACTTGATATGAACTCATGTTAGATATTCAAAAGTCACTTACTCTCTCCTCTAGATCACCTAAAAGACTAAGAAGCACAGAATTCTAACAAATAAGTGTTACATAAATATGAGTTTATTAAATATGAAAATGCAGGTTCTATTGATACTTTCTGTATCTTATTTCAGCTTTTCTTTATTTGTTAGCTATTACCCTAATGTAATCATAGAAAGACTTGCACATTCTTATAGCTGACTCCAAATTTGCCATTCCTTGGTTCATTCTGTATACAGCTACAGTTACAATGTATTTATATAGCAAATATATATAATCTGTCTTTCGTATTTGCAACAACAAACTAAGCACTGTAGGAGATCCAAAATTTAATAAGAAATAATGCCTAATATCAAAGGAACTTAAGATACATATGTCTTTAAATAACACAAGGGTACATGGAGTATAGAGCTCAGGAAAAGTAGTTTGAGTTGATGTGGTAAAATACTAAGAGTGGATTCAAAATGAAAATGTAGAATCTTGTGTTTCCATAATTAGAATTATGATTTGAGGGTTTTATTAAACCTTACTCATTTTAAGTAGCACCATTGTATAAACGTTTTTTCATCTTTCTTGTTCAGTGGTCATTGGGTTGATTTGTACTGTTTCCAAAGAGTTGTGATCCTAAATGACATAACAATATTAATTCTTATGTAAATATATGGGTTCGCACGTTTAAATACCATATAGATATTAACATGTGGGAGGTCTTTAGTCTGTTATCTCTGTATTCACAATAAAGAGTATCACACCCAGGCCATACTAAATGCTGAAAAAATAGTTAACAGAATTGAAAACGTTTGATAAAAAAAGTCATAAATTTTGTAATATTCCATTTAAAATACAATAAACAGCTTTTAGGAATTGGAGATTCTTGAGGACATTTTTTAAGCCACTCCACTCAAAAATTCATTCAAAAAATGTTTCTAAATGTATTTAGTTAAATGTTTTATGGCTAAATTGTTAAATGTAATAACTTAAGACTTTTAATGCACCAACCTTATTAACTTGATCTGGAAAGATAATTTTGATCCACTCTATTGCTTTCATTTTTCTATAACTTTGCATGTCTTAAATGCCCTAAGACTTATGAAATGCTATTTTATGTCATAATAGACACAGACAATGCTCCTTTTCCTTAAAAATAAACAACAACAATGAGAACACATGGACACAGGAAGGGGAACATCACACTCCGGGGACTGTTGTGGGGTGGGAGTAGAGGGGAGGGATTGCATTAGGAGATATACCTAATGCTAAATGACGAGTTAATGCAGTACACCAACATGACACATGTATACATATGTAACAAACCTGCACATTGTGCACATGTACCCTAAAACTTAAAGTATAATAATAATAAAATAAAAATAAAAAATAAACAACAACAAAAACAACAACAACAAAAACAGTTTAAAGTAACGTATCCATAGATACTTAGTGAGTCCCAATTGACCTGAATGTACGCTGCCACAACATAGAGTATTTATTGTTGACTTGTACATGAATTCACACATAAACTATTTTACTAAAGTTTGTGAATAATTTATGCATATAGATAAATAATGCATTCTTTTGCAAAGGATTGAAGTTTAAACTTTTTGTGATCATTTTTAATTTTTAGTCACCAAAGAGGCACTGTCATCATAGGAGCAAATAAACAATGGTTATTAACCTAGATAGAGAAAAATGTATTTACTGATAATTAGATGAGGTGGCATTTTGGAATTCTGCTTTGTTGGAGTAAGGTTCCAGAAGTTAGTAATATACTAATTATAGAAAGGCTGGTATATGGGTTAGTTAAGGACACACAGGTAAGTGATAGTTGCTAGGTCCTGGAACTGAATTTTAAATATGAAAAGAGGAATAAAAAATCAGGGTCATTAAAAAATAAAAGAGGAGCCATTGATAGTTTGGGCAAGAAGTAAGTGAAACACATATGACAAATTTACACCTAACAAATAAGGCTAGTGAACTCAAAGTAAATTCATTCATTTAACAATTATGACAATCAGATTTGTGATATGGAAAACATTTTAAAATGAAAACATTCTAAAATTCTATAAACAACCTTGTTCCCATCATGACCAAAATGTTTCTTCTTTCCATTACCAAGATACTTATCAAGAGAAAACAAAAACCGTATAGAGTGATACCAGCAGAGTCGTCAGTTCCAAGCTCTTGTTATTCCACAGAAATTGTCAGAACCAACTTTTACAGAACTCTGGTAAATAGTCAAAGATTTACCTCAACTATATGGATGATAAATTAAGAAAACTGCAACTTAAGATGGTAGAAAGGCATTTGTGGCGTTTTTACTTTCCTTGTCCATCTTTCACAAGTCTTAAAGCAGTAGCACCCTGTGTACCCAGTTCAGAATCCTGGTCCTTCATTCTGAAGAAAGTCAAATGGACCTTATTCACAAATTATTGCGTATGTCTGTTCTATTGTGTCTGGGGACTACCTGGAGAAATCGTGAAAAGCAGTCATCTCTGTTTTGGATCTCAGGCTAAAGAATCAGGTATTGCTCAAAAATGCGGCAAGGCAAACAAACAGATGCTTGAGGTAAAAGATTACAGTTGTGACATAAAGTAGACTGCTTAAGATCTAGGAAGAAATTCTTTGGAAAATCAGGATATTCAAAAGCACTTGTATATACAGGGGAATTTATAAAGCCAAGCACATGATTAAGGCAAGACACATGTTAATAAAGGAACAGAGAAAACTCTGTGTTTCCACCCTGAGCTGATGCCTAGGCTCAGTGCAAGTCTGGCTAAATGACGAAAATGCCACAGCACGGAGACAATCTCCAAATACTAAAGCTTTTTCCTTTTGTGATTATTTTCTAATATTTTATTTGCTATGTTTTGTATTTTTGCTTTGTTTTATCTTTATTTTAGCTCCTAGAGTTCAAGGAAATGTCTGTTAAAACATTAGTCAGACATTAGCTGAATGAACAGATACTTTAATGGTCACAAAAAAACAAGTAAAAAGTTTTGGCAAGAATAGCTTGCAAAAGTAACTAAACAAATAGACTAGCACAGACTTCAACAATTGAAAATATAGCAAACTTTAGGGAAGGAATAAAGTTTGATTTCCAGATTCACTATATTATAATATGTAAATGTCCAATTTTCAACAAAAATCAACAAGATGTATAAAGTAATAAGAATGAGTAAAAAGGAAAAAAAGTAAATTGAAATAAACCGTATCAGAGGAAGCCAAGCATCACACATACTGGAAAAATATTTTTAAAAAACTGTTTAAATATGTTTAAAAAGCTAAGGGAAAACATAGAGAACTACAAAAAACATAAACAAAAAAAGGATATATGAAAAAATTATGGTATCAGTAAAAACAGAAATTAGAGAATACAACAGAAGTTATTGAAGTAAAATTATAGTAACTGAAATAAAAAATCACCAGAGGTATTCAACAACAGATTTGATCAGGCAGAGGAAAAACAGCATGGACTTAAACATAAGACAGATTAAGTTACTAGGTTTTAAAAGAAAAAAATAAAGAGGAAAAGTGAACAGAACATAAAGGCCCTCTAGAAAACCATCAAGCGGATTAACACATGCATTATCTAAGTCCCAGAGAAGACAGAGAAAAGGGGGTTGAAATAATATTTAAAGAATATTCAACTTCTCAAACTTACCAATTTTAACAAAATACATGAATCTAAAAGTCTAAAAAGCTCAACAAACTTCAAGGTGGAAAAATTCAATTATACCCACATTTAGAAACATTTCACACACTGAAAACCAAAGGCAAAGAGAGGATCTTGAAAGCAACGAGAGAAGAAACTTGTCACTAACAAGGGATCTGCAATAAGATTCATAGGCCAAATGTAATCAGAAAGTATGATGGTAAGAAGGCAAGGGAATAGCGTAAAATGTTGAAATTATTTTATCATAAAAGAATCTTATTTGATTTTAAAAAGTCAACCAAAAATTCTATATCCAGCAAAATTGTACTTAAAACTAAGAGAGGTATTCAGAAATTCTCAGATAAAAAAAAAAAAAAGAGGATGGAAGACTGTTTTACCATCAGATCTGGCCTAGAGGAAAAGCTAAAGAGAATCCCTCCAATTGAAATGAAAGGACACTTTACAGTATTTCAAAATCATGTAAGTAAAGGTCTTAGTAAAGATAAATACACAGAACTATAAAAAACTAACATTACTTTATTTTTGGTTTGTCATTCTAATTTGTATTTCTTAAAAAATGTGTAAAACACAGTATTCTATGTACCCTAGAACTTAAAGTATAATTTAAAAAGTGTAAAACAGAAATGCATACAAATATTTATAAACTTATGTTATTGGATGCACAAGGTATGAAGCTGTAGCTTTTGATGATAACATAGAATGAAGGCTTATACTATTTAGGAGTAGAAATTTTGTATGCTATAGAAGTTTAATCAGAGTCAATTCAAATTATGTTGTTATGCATTTAGTATGATAAATATAACTCCCATCATAAACACAAAGAAAATATTCATATAATATACATGGAAGAAATGAAAAGAGAGTAAAAATGATTCATCATCAAAAATTAACTAAATACAAAAGAAGGCAATAATGAAGGAAATAAGGGACAAACAAGGTATAAGACATACAAGAAAACACATAGCAAAATGAGAGAAGTAAATATTTCCTTATCAGTAATTATTTCAAATGTAAATTAATTAAATTCCCCAATCAGAAAAACAGAGATTGAAGACATCATGAAAACAGAATGTAAAATATCTAGTTAACATTTTATATTTGAACATAAATGTAAAATTTGAGTTTTGAATCTAAACACTATTAATGTTTCTCTGTCCTGCTTACTGATAGCTGCAATGATAGAAGATATAACTTACTAAAAAGTCCTAATTAAAGAGTATTTTTTCATAATTTGGTGATTACATAAACTCTATTGGTATTCAAGGACTCTTGAAAGCGGAGGTCCTGGATATGTCATTGTTTTTTTTTTGTTTGTTTTTCCTCTTTCATGTTTTCTGAGGTTGCTCATTGATATCTATGTACTGAGACATCTTATGATTTATCCCAAGACATCTTATCCTAAGACATCTTATCATTTATCCTAAGACATCTTGTCATTTATCCTAAGACATCTTATGTTTATCCCAAGACATCTTATGATTGACCAGAGAATGGAAGACCAAGTCCTTCTAGTTTTCACCAAAGAGAATATGACCATGTGGAAAAATGCCAAATATAAACAATATTGTGTGGAATTTTTTCAAGAGTAAAAAAATCAAACAAATAAAAAAATCCAGTGATTGGTAGAATTGGTAAGAAAAATCACCCAATAATATGCTGACACAAATATTGTGTCCAAAAACATAAATATATAAAAGGGTCACTTCATCAAGAAATATAACAATTGTAAACTCATATACAACAACAAATATAAGCAAAATGAGCAAACATTGACATAATCAAAGGTACAAACAGACAATTCTACAGTAAGTGGTTGGAGACTTCAGCAACCACAATCAGTAATAGATAGAACTGACCTTAAAGAATCAAAAAGAATTATAAGAAAATATTACAAACCACTGGTAAATTAGATAGCCTAGATGAAATTCAGCAATTCTTAGAAACACAAAAATTACCTAACCGACTCAAGAGAAAACAGAAAATCTCAGCAGGACTATAACAACAAATACATTGAATTACAATCCAAAACCTTTGAAAAAAGACATGCCAGGACCAGATGGCTTCACTGGGGAGTTCTACAAAACTCTTAAAGAGAATTGTTATCAGTTCTTCTCAGACTCTTTAAGAAAATGAACAGAAGAGAGGACACAGTCCTTAACCCATTCTATGGGGCCAAAATAGTCCTGATACCAAAGCTAGATGAAGATATCACAAGAAAATAAAACTGCACCAATACCTATTTTATACATATACATATACATTTATTATATATATTACATATAAATAAAACTGCACCAATAGTCATTATATATGTATGTATATTATATATAATGTATATATAAATGAAAAAGCTATATATATACTAATCTACAACAGAACACTAGCAAAAGAAGTGCAACAGTATAGTGAAAGGATAATAACAATGGCCAAGTAAGATTCATCCCAAGAATGCTATGGTAATTACAGATCGAAAATCAATGAATACAATACAACACAATATAGTAAAGGAGGACAAAGCACATATGATAAATCAAAACCAATAGGGATTTGATAAAATCCAACACTCCTTTCTGATAAAAACACTAGAAAACAACAATGAAAGGGAACTTCCTTAACATGACAAAGCTTATTTATGAAAAATCTACAGCTTACATCATACTCATCATGAAATATGAAAACGTTTAATATCAATAACAAGACAAGGATGTCAATTTTCACCACTGCTCTTAAACATTCTACTGGAATTCTAGCCAGAGAAATTAGAAAAGAAAAGGAAATAAAAGGCATCCAAATTGGAAAGGAAGAAGCAAAGTGTCTCTATTCACAGATGACATGATCCTACATAGAGAAGTTCCCAAAGAATCGACAAAAAAGCTACTAGGGCTAATCAACACATTCAGCCATGTTAAAGGGTACAAGATCACATATAGAAGCAACTGTGTTTCTAAATAGCAACAAAACCTTGTTGAAAAAAATTAAAATGACACAAATAAATGGAAAGACATCCAACATTCACAGATTGGAGGTTTTAATATTGTTGGCATGTTAATACCACCCAAAGCAATGTACAGGTTCAATACAATCTCTGTAAAAATTCCAACAGATTTATTGCCAAAATGAAAAATCTAAACTTCAAATGAATATGAAATTGCCAGGGGCTTTCACTAGACAAAACAATCTTGAAAAAGAACAAAGTTAGCGGACTCACAATTCCAGATTTCAAGACTTACAAAGCTACGGTAATCAAAACACTGTAATATAGACAAATAGACCAATGGGATACAATAGAGATCCAATAAATAAACCCATACATCTTTGACCAATTGATTTTTGATGAGACTGCCAAATTAAATGAGAAAATAACAGCATCTTCAACAGATAAAGCTGAGACAACTGCATTTTCACATCCAAAAAAACGAAGTTCGAACTCTACCTCACACTATCTACAAAAATTTACTCTAAACAAATCAATTACCTAAAAATAATCACCATTGTCTTGTGCACTGAAACTATACAACCCTTAGGGGAAAACACAGGCGCCAATCTTCATGACCTTGAATTGGGAAACAAGTTCTTAAAACGACACCAAAAGCACAAGAAACAAAAGCAAAAAATACAATCAGACTCATAAAAATTTTAAAAATTTAATCAAAGTATATTATTAAGAATGTAAAAAGACAATCTACAAAATGGGAAAAAATATTTGCTAATTATATATCTGATAAAGGACTGGTATCCTGAATATATAAACAACTACCAAAAGTCAACACAATTTTAAAACGGGCAAAAATGTTGAGTAGACATTTCTTCAAAGAATATATACAAATGATCAATAAGCACATAAAATAATGCTCAATATCATTCATTATTAGGAAAATGCAAATCAAAACCAAAACCCATAAAAAAATTAAAAAGTTGGAGAAATTGAAACCCTAACACCCTCACAAATTACTGGAAGAAATCTAAAAAGGTGCAGCTATGGTAGAAAACACACTGACACTTCCTCAAAAAAGTAACAAAAAACTCAAAATTAAAACTATCATATGACCTAGCAATTCCACTGCTAGATATATAACCAGAAGAACTGAAAACACACAGTCTCAAACAGATACCCGTACACTGATGTTCAATGCAGCATTGCAGCATTATTCGCAGTGGCCGAAGGTAGAAATAACGAAAGTGTTCATCAAAAGATGATGGATAAACAAAATGTGATACATAAAATATCATTATATCATAAGAGGAGGTGAAGATCTGAGGCATACTTCAACATGGGTGAGCCTTGGAGACATTACAATAAGTGGAATAAATTAGACATCAGAGGGCAAATATTGTATGATTCCACTTACATGGCATATCTAGAATTGGCATATCATAGAAAAAAGGTAGATCGGAGTCTATTAAAGACAGGGAGAGAGGAGGAATGAGTATTATTTGCTACATGGGTACAGAGTTTGTGTTTAGGTCATAAAAAATCTTTAAGTGCTTTTTAAGAAATATTTAAAATAGAAGGTGATGATTGCACAGCATTGTAAGTGTAGTTTACACTATTGGCTTGTACAGTTAAAATGGTTAAAATGTCAAATTTTATGTTATATATTTTCCAAAGTAAAATCTTCTTTAAAAAAATTAGTGTAGATAGCCTCCCTATATAATTTTATATTAAATAAAATAATCAGGTGCTGGGGACTTTTACGTGGTATATACTTTTACTTTTTTACTTTTACTCTTCTACACAAAAATTTATACCTCATTTGCATTTTTAGATAATTTCATATGTTTCAATACACACCAGTGCACATGATAATTAATTATTAGATCTATAAAAGTCTGTATGAATATATTTTGGAAACATAAAAGTAAAGAAATAAAACTTGAATAATTTTCTGGAACAAGTACAACAGAGTGATTGAATAAATAACCTGAGTTTATGAGTTTATTTTAGAAAAAATAAAAAAAGTGTCCTAAAACTTTCCATATATAAGAAAAAGAATATTTTGTGATTTATCTGACAGTTAAAACTTGTATAGAAACTAGCCAGAGAGCTACAAAATTATACATAAAATAAAAAATAAAAGTTATTTGAGATTTATTTCCGTGTGTTACTCCTTTCTAACAGTACTTTATTTCTACAAATTGTTAGAAATATTAGAACTCTTTAGTTCTAAAGATTATTCCAAATTTTAAAAATCATGATTTTAGATTTTCAAAAGAGGAACTTATAGTTTGAAGTCTACTTCCACACCTCATTCAGCTATAACTCTATTGCATTCAAAACACTTTTATTTGAAATTCTTGTGTTTGTTGTGCTTTACAGTATATACTATGCATTAGATGTGCCCTAAGATGTATGTATTTATACTTTCATATTTTTGGCAGCTAGACTACTTCCAAAATTACCCAGGAATGTAGAGTAACAGGAATGATTTAAATGGTTTCCAGTCTATGTCCATTAACATTAGCATTGAGACTTGTTATCATAGATTAGCTAATTCCTGTACCTTATAAATATGCTCAGCTAAAACAAATTTCTCCTGCTTATTTTTAAAATATAATTATGCCACTTTCTGTAGAACTTTATGTTTTTGTAGAACTCTATTTGTTAATGATTATTAATCTTATTTAGTTACGGGTATACACCTATGTTCTCTTAATCTCCTTAATATAAGAATTAAATACCATTTCAGAGGTGGCAGCCAAGATGGCTGCATAGGAACAGCTCCGGTCTACAGCTCCCAGGGTGAGCGACGCAGAAGACGGGTGATTTCTGCATTTCCATCTGAGGTACCGGGTTCATCTCACTAGGGAGTGCCAGACAGTGGGCGCAGGCCAGTGGGTGTGCGCACCGTGTGCGAGCTGAAGCAGGGCGAGGCATTGCCTCACTCGGGAAGCGCAAGGGGTCAGGGAGTTCCCTTTCCTAGTCAAAGAAAAGGGTGACAGACCGCACCTGGAAAATCGGGTCACTCCCACCCGAATACTGCGCTTTTCCGACGGGCTTAAAAAACAGCGCACCAAAAGATTACATCTCCCACCTGGCTCAGAGGGTCCTACCCCACGGAGTCTCGCTGATTGCTAGCACAGCAGTCTGAGATCAAACTGCAAGCAGCAGCAAGGCTGGGGGAGGGGCGCCCACCATTGCCCAGGCTTGATTAGGTAAACAAAGCACCTGGGAAGCTCAAACTGGGTGGAGCCCACCACAGCTCAAGGAGGCCTGCCTGCCTCTGTAGGCTCCACCTCTGGGGGCAGGGCACAGACTAACAAAAAGACAGCAGTAACCTCTGCAGACTTAAATGTCCCTGTCTGACAGCGTTGAAGAGAGCAGTGGTTCTCCCAGCACGCAGCTGGAGATCTGAGAACGGGCAGACTGCCTCCTCAACTGGGTGCCTCACCCCTGACACCTGACCCCAAGCAGCCTAACTGGGAGGCACCCCCCAGTAGAGGCAGACTGACACCTCACACGGCCGGTTACTCCTCTGAGACAAAACTTCCAGAGGAACGAGCAGACAGCAGCATTCGCGGTTCATGAAAATCCGCTCTTCCGCAGCCACTGCTGCTGGTACCCAGGCAAACGGTCTGGAGTGGACCTCTAGCAAACTCCAACAGACCTGCAGCTGAGGGTCCTGTCTGTTAGAAAGAAAACTAACAAACAAAAACGACATCCACACCAAAAACCCATCTGTACATCACCATCATCAAAGACCAAAAGTAGATAAAACCACAAAGATGGGGAAAAAACAGAGCAGAAAAACTGGAAACTCTAAAAAGCAGAGCGCCTCTCCTTCTCCAAAGGAACGCAGTTGCTCATCAGCAATGGATCAAAGCTGGACGGATAATGACTTTGACGAGTTGAGAGAAGAAGGCTTCAGAGGATCAAACTACTCCGAGCTACAGGAGGAAATTCAAACCAAAGGCAAAGAAGTTAAAAACTTTGAAAAAAATTTAGATGAATGTATAACTAGAATAACCAATACAGAGAAGTGCTTAAAGGAGCTGATGGAGCTGAAAGCCAAGGCTCGAGAACTACATGAAGAATGCAGAAGCCTCAGGAGCCGATGTGATCAAATGGAAGAAAGGGTATCAGCCATGGAAGATGAAATGAATGAAATGAAGTGAGAAGGGAAGTTTAGAGAAAAAAGAATAAAATGAAACCAACAAAGCCTCCAAGAAATATGGGACTATGTGAAAACACCAAATCTATGTCTGATTGGTGTACCTGAAAGTGATGGGGAGAATGGAACCAAGTTGGAAAACACTCTGCAGGATATTATCCAGGAGAACTTCCCCAATCTAGCAAAGCAGGCCAACGTTCAGATTCAGGAAATACAGAGAACGCCACAAAGATATTCCTCGAGAAGAGCAACTCCAAGACACGTAATTGTCAGATTCACCAAAATTGAAATGAAGGAAAAAATGTTAAGGGCAGCCAGAGAGAAAGGTCAGGTTACCCACAAAGGGAAGCCCATCAGACTAACAGAGGATCTCTTGGCAGAAACTCTACAAGCCAGAAGAGAGTGGGGGCCAATATTCAACATTCTTAAAGAAAAGAATTTTCAACCCAGAATTTCATATCCAGACAAACTAAGCTTCATAAGTGAAGGAGAAATAAAATACTTTACAGACAAGCAAATGCTGAGAGATTTTGTCACCACCAGGCCTGCCCTAAAAGAGCTCCTGAAGGAAGCACTAAACATGGAAAGGAAAAACTGGTACCAGCCACTGCAAAATCATGCCAAAATGTAAAGACCATCAAGACTACGAAGAAACTGCATCAACTAATGAGCAAAACAACCAGCTAACATCATAATGACAGGATCAATTCACACATAACAATATTAACTTTAAATGTAAATGGACTAAATGCTCCAATTAAAAGACACAGACTGGCAAATAGGATAAAGAGTCAAGACCCATCAGTGTGCTGTATTCTGGAAACCCATCTCACGTGCAGAGACACACATAGGCTCAAAATAAAAGGATGGAGGAAGATCTACCAAGCAAATGGAAAACAAAAAAAGGCAGGGGTTGCAATCCTAGTCTCTCATAAAACAGACTTTAAACCAACAAAGATCAAAAGAGACAAAGAAGGCCATTACATAATGGTAAAGGGATCAATTCAACGAGAAGAGCTAACTATCCTAAATATATATGCTCCCAATACAGGAGCACCAAGATTCATAAAGCAAGTCCTGAGTGACCTACAAAGAGACTTAGACTCCCACACAATAATAATGGGAGACTTTAACACCCCACTGTCAACATTAGACAGATCAATGAGACAGAAAGTTAACAAGGATACCCAGGAATTGAACTCAGCTCTGCACCAAGTGGACCTAATAGACATCTACAGGACTCTCCACCCCAAATCAACAGAATATACATTTTTTTCAGCACCACACCACACCTATTCCAAAATTGACCACATAGTTGGAAGTAAAGCTCTCCTCAGCAAATATAAAAGAACAGAAATTATAACAAACTGTCTCTCAGACCACAGTGCAATCAAACTAGAACTCAGGATTAAGAAACTCACTCAAAACTGCTCAAATACATGGAAACTGAACAACCTGCTCCTGAATGACTACTGGGTACATAATGAAATGAAGGCAGAAATAAAGATGTTCTTTGAAACAAACGAGAACAAAGACACAACATACCAGATCTCTGGGACACATTCAAAGCAGTGTGTAGAGGGAAATTTATAGCACTAAATGCCCACAAGAGAAAGCAGGAAAGA
Source organism: Pan paniscus (assembly GCF_029289425.2). Lineage (NCBI taxonomy): Eukaryota > Metazoa > Chordata > Mammalia > Primates > Hominidae > Pan > Pan paniscus. The sequence continues at coordinate 43,040,784 of NC_073264.2, read as the reverse complement.
TCCAAAATTGACACCCTAACATCACAATTAAAAGAACTAAAAAAGCAAGAGCAAACACATTCAAAAGCTAGCAGAAGGCAAGAAATAACTAAAATCAGAGCAGAACTGAAGGAAATAGAGACACAGAAAACCCTTCAAAAAATTAATGAATCCAGGAGCTGGTTTTTTGAAAGGATCAACAAAATTGATAAACCGCTAGCAAGACTAATAAAGAAAAAAAGAGAGAAGAATCAAATAGACACAATAAAAAATGATAAAGGGGATATCATCACCGATCCCACAGAAATACAAACTACCATCAGAGAATACTACAAACACCTCTATGCAAATAAACTAGAAAATTTAGAAGAAATGATAAATTCCTCAACACATACACCCTCCCAAGACTAAACCAGGAAGAAGTTGAATCTCTGAATAGACCAATAACAGGATCTGAAATTGTGGCAATAATCAATAGCTTACCAACCAAAAAGAGTCCAGGACCAGATGGATTCACAGCCGAATTCTACCAGAGGTACAAGGAGGAACTGGTACCATTCCTTCTGAAACTATTCCAATCAGTAGAAAAAGAGGGAATCTGCCCTAACTCATTTTATGAGGCCAGCATCATCCTAATACCAAAGCCGGGCAGAGACACAACCAAAAAAGAGAATTTTAGATCAATATCCTTGATGAACATTGATGCAAAAATCCTCATTAAAATACTTGCAAACCGAATCCAGCAGCACATCAAAAAGCTTATCCACCATGATCAAGTGGGCTTCATCCCTGGGATGCAAGGCTGGTTCAACAAATGCAAATCAATAAATGAAATCCAGCATATAAACAGAACCAAAGACAAAAACCACATGATTATCTCAATAGATGCAGAAAAGGCCTTTGACAAAATTCAACAACCTTCATGCTAAAAACTCTCAATAAATTAGGTATTGATGGGACGTATCTCAAAATAATAAGAGCTATCTATGACAAACGCACAGCCAATATCATACTGAATTGGCAAAAACTGGAAGCATTCCCTTTGAAAACTGGCACAACACAGGGATGTGCTCTCTCACCACTCCTATTCAACATAGTGTTGGAAGTTCTGGCCAAGGCAATTAGGCAGGGGAAGGAAATAAAGGGTATTCAATTAGGAAAAGAGGAAGTCAAATTGTCCCTGTTTGCAGATGACATGATTGTATATCTAGACAACCCCATTGTCTCAGCCCAAAATCTCCTTAAGCTGATAAGCAACCTCAGCAAAGTCTCAGGTTACAAAATCAATGTACAAAAATCACAAGCATTCTTATACACCAATAACAGACAAACAGAGAGCCAAACCATGAGTGAACTCCCATTCACAATTGCTTCAAAGAGAATAAAATACCTAGGAATCCAAGTTACAAGGGACGTGAAGGACCTCTTCAAGGAGAACTACAAACCACTGCTCAATGAAATAAAAGAGGATACACAGAAATGGAAGAACATTCCATGCTCATGGGTAGGAAGAATCAATATCGTGAAAATGGCCATACTGCCCAAGGTAATTTATAGATTCAATGCCATCCCCATCAAGCTACCAATGACTTTCTTCACAGAATTGGAAAAAACTACTTTAAAGTTCATATGGAACCAAAAAAGAGCCTGCATCACCAAGTCAATCCTAAGCCAAAAGAACAAAGCTGGAGGCATCACGCTACCTGACTTCAAACTATACTACAAGGCTACAGTAACCAAAACAGCATGGTACTGGTACCAAAATAGAGATATAGATCAATGGAACAGAACAGAGCCCTCAGAAATAATGCCACATATCTACAACTATCTGATCTTTTTCAAACCTGACAAAAACAAGAAATGGGGAAAGGATTCCCTATTCAATACATGGTGCTGGGAAAACTGGCTAGCCAAATGTGAAAAGCTGAAACTGGATCCCTTCCTTACACCTTATACAAAAATTAATTCAAGATGGATTAAAGACTTAAATGTTAGACCTAAAACCATAAAAACCCTAGAAGAAAACCTAGGCATTACCATTCAGGACAAAGGCATGGGCAAGGACTTCATGTCTAAAACACCAAAAGCAATGGCAACAAAAGCCAAAATTGACAAATGGGATCTAATTAAACTAAAGAGCTTCTGCACAGCAAAGGAAACTACCATCAGAGTGAACAGGCAACCTACAAAATGGGAGAAAATTTTTGCAACCTACTCATCTGACAAAGGGCTGATATCCAGAATCTACATTGAACTCAAACAAATTTACAAGAAAAAAACAAACAACCCCATCAAAAAGTGGGCAAAGGACATGAACAGACACTTCTCAAAAGAAGACTTTTATGCAGCCAAAAGACACATGAAAAAGTGCTCACCATCACTGGCCATCAGAGAAATGCAAATCAAAACCACAATGAGATAGCATCTCACACCAGTATAGAATGGCAATCATTAAAAAGTCAGGAAACAACAGGTGCTGGAGAGGATGTGGAGAAATAGGAACACATTTACAGTGTTGGTGGGACTGTAAACTAGTTCAACCATTGTGGATGTCAGTGTGGTGATTCCTCAGGGATCTAGAACTAGAAATACCATTTGACCCAGCCATCCCATTACTGGGTATATACCCAAAGGACTATAAATCATGCTGCTATAAAGACACATACACACATATGTTTATTGCGGCACTATTCACAATAGCAAAGACTTGGAACCAACCCAAATGTCCAACAATGATAGACTGGATTAAGAAAATGTGGCACATATACACCATGGAATACTATGCAGCCATAAGAAAGGATGAGTTCATGTCCTTTGTAGGGACATGGATGAAATTGGAAATCATCATTCTCAGTAAACTATCGCAAGGACAAAAAACCAAACACCGCATGTTCTCACTCATAGGTGGGAATTGAACAATGAGAACACATGGATACAGGAAGGGGAACATCACACTCTGGGGACTGTTGTGGGGTGGGGGGAGGGGGGAGGGATAGCATTAGGAGATATACCTAATGCTAAATGACGAGTTAATGGGCGCAGCACACCAGCATGGCACATGTATACATATGTAACAAACCTGCACATTGTGCACATGTACCCTAAAACTTAAAGTATAATAATAATAAAATAAAAAAAGAATTAAATACCATTTCATAAAAACAATAGATTCTCACGAACCTTGAGAATCAGAGTCTGTGCCTACTCTTCATCATAAACAAAATTAAAAAAAGAAAATGTGTACATTATGGGTGTCTGAGTAATGTTGTTTGATTGAATATATGCATAAATGGAAATTTTGGATTTAGGTGTAGGGGATGCAGGGTAAAGTCTTGAAGTGATTAACTTTCATTTTAACTCACTAACAATTCTGTTCCTTCGAAAACAATAGCATAAATATCCTGAATGAATGAAAAAGTAGATGACAGGACAGGCTATGAACAACACTGCTTTGTTATCACCATCAAGAAAAGAATTAGCCCCAAAGGGGTGGGAGGACTGTAAGAATAAACAGGACAATGTCCTTGAGGAACCAAGATAACTGAAAATGTCACTCTGAGCTGAGATCCAGGAAAGCCATTCCTGTTCTTGATTCTCTCTTTACACATGTATATTAGGAGAAAAGCTGTATACAACAGCAATGTATTTGCAGAGGCAGAATTCACTGTTCAATCTGTCTCTTTTTAATCATCATACACATTTATGTATGCATATGCATACACACCCATAAGCAAAATTGTTCCAGGGTGTTGAAGTTGTCAGAGAATTAGGTAAATTGCCCAATGTCGTGACTACAAAATGTAACTACAAAAATTCAATTCAAACTTGTAACTTCTGTTTCAGTCTTGCATTGTGTACGTCAGGGAGTGTGTGTGTGCGCGTGTGTGTGCCTCTATGTGTGTGCATGCAAACAACTGTGTCTATGTTGTCCGGTGGAGTTACGTTCCTGAGCACGGCTTCCAAATGTTCTAAATGGCTAATGTCTTGAAACCTCTCCTTGGATGACTGGATATTTTTAATAGTCCAAATGTGGAATAATTAACAGATTAACCTGAATTTCTTAAAAGGCAAAGAGTTTTCTAGCTTATTTGACTTGAATTAAAAAAAAAAACTACATATTGGTCTCAATGATAACTATCAGAATTACCAAGGAATAGAGATATAATCTATAATATCTGAGAGAGTCTGAATTCAATTGGGAGTAACAATGCTCTTATGAATATTTTTATTGAACTTATTGCTTTTGCCATGTATTCTGATAAATGTACGTGTTTTCAAATTTTACACTAATATCTTTTCTATGACAACATGGAAGATTGCTGTGCATAACTGGCCAAACTCACACAGCTGAGGCCTGCTTCACACCAGGGGCAGCTCTTAAATGCTTAGCTTGGATATTGCTTAAATATGACTGCATTCTCCTGTATTAGCCCTCAAAATTAACTCAGTTCTACGTGTGCTGGTAGTGAAGCAGATGCATATTCTTTGTTCTTACTCTGAACTTGTGCAAAATTGGAGAAATGTGCACTTAAGGCTTGTAATTATTAAAACCTCTTTTGCCCCGGCTCCCTAGAAAAGCAATGAATCAATTTGGATTAATTATAATATTCCTATCTTGATCATTTTGGAAGTTTTACTAGGAGAAGAGAGCCTTTATCACTTTCTATCCTATACTGAGGCATAAAATTAGTATAAATTTGCTTAAATAGCTGTACTGCTCTCCCAAAGAACTGGGTGCACTGAATCATGGAAGAAATATTTCCAATATTATAAAGCCGCTTGTAATCTCTTAAGGTTTTTGCACGGCCTACATGTAAAACAGTAGTATTAGTTCTTGCAATAATTATTTCACCACTCACACTTGAAGCAATGGGTACTTTCACAAATCAGGCAATGTGCAAATTCTGTCATAGTAAAACATTTATTTGTTAAAGTGATATAGATTATTCAAGATTCTACAGTCTGTTAAATCATGGACGGCAATGTAAGATGGATTGATACAGAACTTGATGCCAATGTAGGCTTTTTTTCTTTCTTAAAAAAAAATACTTGTAGGCCAGAAGAAAAAAAAGTTTGGTTTTAAAAGAGGATGAACCATGGTCTAATGGAGCCAGTTCCGCCGTCATCAGAGACTTTCACCTCGGCTCCTGTAGATAATTTCTTCTACGACACCAGTTCAACAATTAGCCTTTGTGAATTGAAACATTTTTGAATTTTATCCAGTAAAAATATCAGTGGCAAATTTTTTCAGGAGAGAGAGGAGAAGTGGTGCTCTTCAGATTAACTCCAGCCTCTGAAATGAAAGAAAAAGAAAAAGGAAAAAAAAAGAAAGAAAGAAAGAAAACACATAGCTAATAAGATCATTGTGCTAGCAATCTAAAAGTAATTAAATGTAAGCACCCAAGGAGGAGTTGCTTGCCATGAAATACAGCACACACCCATGAAAACTATCTAAACATGCATATAAACATATCAAATGCTTTTTAGTAACTTCAATTGGTGAATATATAAAAGTATCTTATTTTTTTAATCTAAGTATATGAAGCCTAGATAATTATGTAAAGTCAAAGCTACATTGTAAAATGGCATTTTCTATTGCTTTGTTTTTCACATATATAATTTCAAGGTAAGATAAACAAATAATAATTGCAGTTATTAATTCGTGCTACTTACAAATTTTAAAAATTCTGCTAGAAAATGTGTATGATATTAAAATTTTACAAATATTTAATAATACATTTAATGGTAGTAAATTATTCACCTTAACTAATCAGTTTTTCACCCACAAAACAAAATAAATGGAAAACTCACAATAACTCTTAAAGGCATTCCATGTTTGAATTAAACATGATTTTGAAAGAAAATAATGTAAAAGCCATTTTATAAAAATATTTAAACATACAACTGTGAAAATATTTTTCCTCTAATATGTGTTCTCAGTCTTCATGGATTTAAGATATGTCTAATGAAGTCTATTCTTGATGAAAATGGAAAATAATTTTTGAGAAATATATGCTTTCATATACATGAGTACAAGTAATTTTCTCTTTTCCATTAAAAAACAACTGCATCTTTACAATTTTTTATTTGGGAATTATAAAATGCATGGCATGAATGAATCATGAAATAGAGATTCATTTATTTAGTATTCTATATTAAAATGTTGATGTAGAATATCTTTAGATAATTTTATGTGATAAAGTTATTGAAGGATATTAAAGGTTATTTTGGTAACTTTAGGTGAAGGTAGGTAAAATGCTGTAAAGATATTTTATTTAAGAAAACATTTCAAAATAATTGATAATCTGAATAGTGAAATTGATTTTAGCAAAAATAATAATTTTGGAAAGCTAATAAGAAATACACCATATATGTGAAGACTGTTAAGGGACCAGTGTGTATCTTATTTGTAAAAAAAGAATTACTTTTTAAAAAGCTACTGAAATATAGATATTATTATCATAATTTACCTGGAATATACTAAGAAAAACATTGCAAAATCACTGTAAAATGTAACGGTATATATTACTAAATTCTTCTTTATTTGGTTCATTGCAGAGCTCATATTGGTAAAATTGAAAATCAACATGTTTTCTCTTTTTATATTTCAAGTGATATACTCCCTTTGACACAAAAAAGGTGTTATGGTACTATATCAAAGGTCAAGTTACAAAAAGTAGTAACATAGTAAAAGTTGCAGTACACCTAGAAGGAAAATGACAGTGGACAAAATAACTAGTTTAAGCTTTTAAGTAATAAATGGTTCCAGGATAGCAAACTTTAATTTAGTATCAAGTTAATGATTTTGTAAGCTGACATACCTTAAAGATTTACTTGAGTTTCACATTAACTAATGATATTAACAAACTGTGAAATTATGGTTCATATTTGAATAGTAGGAAATAAAAATTTTGTGAACTATGAAGTTTGTCTGCTCTGAAGATGTAGCAATATTAAAATTATTAAATAATATGAAGCCAAATAAAAACTGGCATTTAATAGAATATCCAAAATGACACTTTTTAATTTACTTATCAATAGATAGCTCCTATAGTAATTCCATAAATATCTAAACATAAAACACAAAATTACAAGAGTATCAAACAATACAAATAATACAGACTAAATATGGTAAAAATGTTACAAAAACTAAAAATAATCAAGTTGTAGTAGGTTTAGGATGTTTTGGTTATTGTCCTCATTTAAGAGTGAGTGGATATCATGCAAAAATCTGTGGACAGTCTTATTAACAGTACTAAAAGATAAATAAGAAATGTAAGCTCCCTGAACATTAAGAGAAGAAAAAAATATCCTGACATTGAATGAATTGTGGGAAAAGATTTATTACTGCCCCTATTCTCAATGTAATTAAGAACTGTGAAATATTTTGATCTTTTATAGCTAGGATGTCTAAGCAAGGAGATGATTTCTAAAGGTTATTGCTGACACAAAGGCTCTCCTTTTTTAAAATTTGGTATAATATTCAAATATATATGTTAAAAACATGCTTTAATTATTATAAAAATAGCCAAATGTTTCCTACATATGTGTTTATTCTGTTACTCTTATTTCAGAAAATTTACTTGAAGAGAATATCATAGGAACCTCCTCCTGCAGAAGCAAATATTTTACATTGATCACACTCACCTGGAAACTTATTGGAAGCATATTTGCATCATGTGTATAAAATTTGCTTTTCTCTTTGGCTCTTATTTCATGTATTTTCATAACCCTGTGTTTTCCCATAGTTTTATCAGTGTTGTTATGTATTCATAATCAATATTAGCTTTTTATTAATTTGTATATTAATTATCTAAAAAATTGTACTCATCTGTAACAGAGATTTTATTGCAAAGTTTACATTTTTGCTTGTTATTAAATGTGGACTAATCGCAAGTTAAATTTATTAACATCAGGAAGCAATTATCTTAAAGGCCTGTGCAAGCAATCACAGAATAAGCTATAGCTCTTGTGCAAAGCTACACACACACACACACACACACACACACACAATGCATACATATTTTATTGGTCAGAAAACAGCAAACACTTCTTAAGAAATTTTATTTAAGGCATTTTCAGTATAAATGGAAACTACTCAACTATTTCTTACTTAACTGCCGAACAGCATAACTATTGTTTTACTGTGTTCCTTGTAAAGATAAAAATCTTGGCCAAACACAAGGAAAATTTATAGGTAAGTGTCAATTTCCACGTAGAGTTATCAGCATTAATTTTATACGTAATTCCTTTCCCCTTTCCTCTCAATTCATTTTAGTGTGATTAAAATTTTATGATTATATTATAAAAGAATTGTATTATATATTAGATATTAAAATATTTCAAGGCCACTCTACTTTTATATACATTCCTAAAGGCTTCTAAAAAAGAAAATTGGCATGGGGCATATTCTGAATAATGGAAATGAAATATGTGTTTTAACTCTCTATGCTTAGAAAGAAATTCACCTTAACAGGTACCTCAGTATGACTGGCTACGGAAAACTCGGAGCTGAAGAGTTGCAATCACAAAGGGTCTCTGCCCGCTCTCCACCTCTGTTCATTCACACACTAACAATGTGAAAGGCTATGACAAAGCTAAGAACACACAGGTCACACACTGTCTTCAGTAGGGGCATCACTGTTTGGTCTTCTCACAGTGGTAGACATAGGCCTGCTATAGCACAAATCATTTACCGAGAATCAAGAATAGTTACCTTGGGGTCATACAGTAACTTAAATCTGATAATAGAAAGGTAGCAAGGAGCTGGCTAGTAAGTGAATGATGTATGGCCACTGAATTTTGTTAAAACTATTATTTGTCTTTGGATTTGTTTTACTTGCTAATATTTATAGAAAGAGGAACAAGGTAGCTTAAGTATGAAGGGAAGTTTTCTATAATGTTATGACAGTCATTTATTTTTAATGATATTTTCTTATTTTTTGTAATACTAATTATTTTAAGATAAAAAGTCATTATTCAAAGCCTTATGTATGTATCATATTTGCAAAATTTTGTGCTATATCTCATAGTACAAAGACTTCCAAAGAAAGTCCAAATTCCATTTCTAATAATATACTAAAATAAATACATAAGCAAAATAATATACAATATTCCATTTCAAATGTGAATCTTTCGAAAATTCTTTAAATTGATAATTGAAAAATTACGTAGACATTTACTCACCTGCTTCCAAATTTTGAAACAACATTTAGTACCATTTTGGCTTGTGTTCCTTATAGATTAATCATCTGTTTCCTAATTATTATATAAAGGTATCCTATCCTAAATTTCAGGTTGGCTGGATATGATTTATTAAAGTTACATGATAAATGAACTTTAAAAATGAAAGAGAGAAAGAGAAGGAGAGGCAAAGAGGGAGAGAGAGTGATGGGTAGAGAGAGAGAGATGGAAAGAGAAATAAGAAGAAATGTTAAAATTGAGAGCGAGAGAACAAAAGAGGTGATGGAGAAACAAGACACCTTCATGCAGGTCAATTCACTGCATACAATAGAACACAAACATGTGCCAGACATTGTGCTATTGATTGTTTCAGTATTTCCAATGAGCCATCTGCTGTTTTTTGCACATAAGAATGGGATTCTAAATTCAGTAAAGAAATGATGCATGAAAACATTTTGATTTGTGGATAGAATTCATTAGGGAAGATCCTGAAAGATTGACAAAGTTGTTTTTCTTTTAAATATAAAATGTTAAAAACCAAGACCCTATTTTTACTACCAGCAAATAAATCAATGGCCTTTTTTAGAACTGTTAAAAGCAGAATTTTTGTGTGTGTGCCAAACCTCAAGCAAATGGCTGATGCTTCCAGCTGTTTGAACAGATTGCTAAAGTGCTTCTCTGCTCTGGAAACACACTCTCCGATCCAATTAAAATTCAAGAATCAAATACTCATTTCAAACATCCCCCCTAAAAAAACCACTCAAGAAGAATAATTGGTTGCTGACAAAAGTAATACCATGAATATTTCATATGTAGTCTTTTGCTCCATTTTAAAGAGGCTTCATTCATTTTCGATAACAGTGAAACACTTCTGTTCATCTGTTTTCAAAGAGGCATAATGTGTCATCTCAGCTCTAATTAGGATGTGGAGGTCAAGGATAGGAGTAAATACATTCTTATCAAGGTACTGTCTTCACATTTGGAAACATTTGTAAAAATGCACATTGTATCATGTATGACTACAAGAGTGACTCCAAAGTTGCATGCATCACAATTATTATTAACTTTATTTCTTACAAGACAAAGCAGAGATGTTTAGTTAACCCCAAATATCTCTAAATTTAGAAACCGTGAATTCGCTTAATCAAACTAAACTTCAATCTTCACTGTTGAGAATTATAAGTAAATTTTAAAAGAAAATTTCAACAAGCTACATAAATTAGCAAACTAATTTCTTAAAGTTAATTTATAAAAAGTGTATACCCATTTAAGTGTTGAAGTAAGTTATAGGTAATAAGAATCTCACCTGTGTTTCCTGGAAAATCTGGTCAACATTAGTCAGCAAAGCATCTGGGAATAAAATGTTCAGTGTCATAAACAATTCATTTTTTTAAAAGAGATAGATTCAAAAAACTTCTTACTGAAATCTTGGTAATACTTCATATCAAGAATTAACAAAGATTTATCTAAAGATTTTTTTTAAAAAACCAGTTCATGGGTTAATTGCAATTGACTTTTATAATATTTCAGTTCTCTCTGTCTACTTTCTTATTCCTAATGCTTAAAAACATAATTTTCTAAAATGTTATTCTAATAACTAAAATGAGTGATTTTCAATATGCATTTGGTATTCGTGACAGAGTTCAATAAGATAATCAAGTTTCTGTTCATTTTCTTACTCACAGTTGACATTTCATCTATATAGATTCATATGAATAATATGCAAAATTACATCAAGGAAAAAAGAATTCAAAGCAGAAAATATAGTTTAACTATGTTCACCATATGGAGTACAAAAGAATCACTTAAAATATTAATCATCATTCAATACCTACTCCCCAAATAATAGCTAATATTTTAACAAGTACCTGTTTGTCCCTATGTAAGACACTAACATTCTAAATATGAACAACTTTCCTTTAAATGTTTATATGTAGGTTTCAATTGCCTATAAAAGTTTAATACCATTACATAAATCTGTGCAGCACACATTCTATTTTTTTCCAAAATGCCTTCTTTTTAAGCAAATACGTTTAATCATTGAGAAGTGACACATGATAGAAAACTAGGAGTAAAGGATAAGTCCTTCTTAGGATTCATAGGTGAGTGTTACGAGATTGAGACAAATTGTTTTATACAAAACTTTCAGCACAAATATTCATGTAAATATACAACGGTCTTTGGAGATTAGATTTTACATAAAATCAATAATAGGAGATGTTCACATTATAGATGAAAAAAAGAATACAGAATTGTATTATGGTAGAGCCAATAGCCAACACAGTATATTTCATAAGCTCCTTGATTTTACTCAAATATTTATTTATTAGACATATTCTAGAGCAGAAACATAATATGTACATAGCCTATGTGTCAGGTAAGGTTAAATGTTTAACCACTTCCAAACACAAGTACATTAAATGAAAGGGCAGTCATGGCTTATTCCTGAATGAATTTGAAAATATTTCGTTTTTGTTTTCAGACATCATGAACATAACAGTCACCAAGTTTGAAATGGATGAAATTAGGTTGTAGAGATGGGTATAATTAAAAAATGCAGAAAATTAAATTTGTACTTTATATTCTATTGTTATCTGATAAGTAACAGTTATAATTTTTACAGTTTTTCTGGGAGAAGTTCTCTGACAGCCAGTCCATTTAAATCTATGTTTTCATACTAATTAAAATTAATCTATATTGCAGGACACAAAATTATGATTTTAGCTGGTTAATGTTATGAGTATAAATATTTATATGTCTATATAATACATATATAGGCAGATATTTGTTGAGCACATATATATTTATACAAATGTATGTGATGTATATATTTATTCAATGTTAACTTTAGATCCTAAATTTTGACTTTGAAAGTGCTGAACATAACCAGAAGACAATCATTCTAAGTGTACCATTACACTTACCAGAGTAATCAGTGATTACTTTGTTATATTCACTGTTTGTGTAATTTGATGAAATCCCCAATGCATTAACAGTACCTTAGTGAGGTAATTTACTACTTAAATATACTCCTGGTTATAAATTGTTACTTTCTATATCCCTCTTCAAGATAACACCACATTTTTAGGATGGCTCAATCAAAACAATATGCTTACCACTCTATTTTTTAATATTTATTTATTTATTTATTTATTTATTTACTTATTTTGACAGAGTCTCACTCTGTCACCAGGCTGGAGTTCAGTGGCACGATCTTGGCTCACTGCAACCTCCGACTCCGGGGTTCAAGTGATTCTCCTGCCTCAGCCTCCCGAGTAGCTGGGATTACAGGTGCGCACCACCACACCCAGCTAATTTTTTGTATTTTTAGTAGAGATAGGGTTTCACCACGTTGGCCAGGATGGTCTGGATCTCTTGACCTCGTGATCTGCCTGCCTTGACATCCCAAAGTGCTGGGATTACAGGTGTGAGCCACTGAGCCCGGCCTACCACTCTTTTTAAGTGGCCTTCTGTACCCTGCTACATGAATTGATTGTTTCTGTGGAAAAACATAATAATAAATAAATAAACAAACAATAAAGATGTGAACAAACTAATTTTATTAATAATCCCAGCGTATATTTATCTAGCATGGGAAGAAAAAGACTGGGCAATCTGTCCTTTGAAAGTAAAACTTCAAATATTAATTTTGATTATTCTTTTCTGAATGCCATTTCAAAAATGACATATTTCTTGTCTATAAATTTACTTAAATATCACTAACATTGTAAGGTACAGTGTTATTATTAGCAACATAAAAGGATAAGAAAAATATCCTTTTTACATACAATCCACCTCTGTGCAGAAGTCCTTTCCTCAAAACACTTCACACTCACACAGAAGCATACATTGTTAATCACTGGACTGTTCTTGAAACAAGGGAAGGCTGAACAAGGGAAAGATCGTAGATAGTCTTCATTCTGTCTCATGTAAATGAACATTGTTTTCTTAGCATGATAAAATCCAATTGGAAATCAACTATGCTGAGAAGACAATGGCTTGCATTTGCTGTCTTCTTAAGAAATGTCTAATTTGCTTCACAATTCTACCCAAAAGATGATACTTTATATTTATGGATTTTTAAACTATTGGAATTTTAAAAAGTCTTATGTTTATTGCTATAATGAAAGAGAAAAACTTAAATTTAAGAGCTAAAAGGCAAATAGTGTAAATTTTAGGGCAACTTTTAAAGTTTTTAGCTTTATAAATGATATATTTTCTTTTCAAAAATACAAGCAAATAAAATAATAAAATTTATTGGATGCAAGTACTTTAAATTGAAGAGAAAATACATTACAAAACTAAAAGAAAAAGATGTCTGGAGACAAATGGATCACATTTATGTTTTTTAATTGTTTATAAATTTGTGGAGAAAGTATGCATCTTTCAAAGATTAGACTTGTTATGTTTAGAGATTTCTTAGAATGGTTCAAAACTTCTATTCCAAAATCTTAAGTAAAATATATCTACAAAGCAGGTAAAAACCCACTGTTATAAAGCATGAAACAACTTACAGAAACCCCCACTGACTCCTTTAATGGTTAGGAAAAAAAAAAGGGGAAATAAATTGGCCACAGTTTGAGTGTTACTGTGTCTAATTTATTTATTCACTTATTTACTTTTTTTTTCTTCTCTTTTGAGACAGAGTCTCTCTCTGTCACCCAGGCTGGAGTGCAGTGGTGGGATGTCAGTTCACTGCCACCTCCACCTCCCAGGCTCAAGGGATTTTCCCACCTCAGCCTCCTGAGTAGCTGGGACTACAGATTCCTACCACGCCCCCAGCTAATTTTTTTGTGTTTTTACTAGTGACAGGGTTTCACCACGTTGGCCTGACTGGTCTCTAACTCCTGACCTCAAGTGATCTGCCCATCTTGGGCCCCCAGAGTGCTGGGATTACAGTGTGAGCCCCCGTGCCCAGCCACTGTGTCTACTTTAAATTGCTGTATTTAATCTTTTTATGTATTTATATATTTGTAGACATAAATAATATCCATCAAACTAAAATATACTGCTTCTTAAAATTTGGGGCTACCTTAGATGCTTCATTATCCCTTTATGACACTACTGTAATAATAACTTTATATTTTCAATTGGGGGACAATTATTCAAAAGGGACAAAAATAATGCAGGAACACAATTTTAAAAAAAGTTTGAAGTAAACATCGTTAATACATGCATAACAGGAAACACATTATTTTGTTTGTTCTCACATTGAACAAGCTGAAACTATAATGCAAAATGACAAAAATAAAAGAAAAATAAGAACGAGGAAGCAAAAATAATATATATGTATATATAATCTTCATATAGTCAGAAACAACAAACAGCAAACCAGATGCTTCCGATCACATATATATGACTGTTTAAATGAGGAATAAAATAATAAATGACAGAAAGCAAAACAAGAAAAGGACAGAGAATTTGTTGCTTATGGTAATATAATACTTAGATAACAAATCTGTATTGTACTAACAAATGAAAATTCTTATTTCCACACCTTACTCCATGGCCATATTTACCTATTCATTTACTCATTTATTCATCTAAGCAACAATTACGTTTCAGACATCATGATAGGTAATATCATTCCCAACTTTTCTGTAGACTTACTTTTGAGTCACTTCACACTGCAATTACTTTAAGCAAAAATTTCTTCATATGTTTATAAACAAATACAAAAAAATTTTGACCTTCTTGATAAGCCAGTCTTTTGTTAATCTCTCAAAATATAGACTTTTTGAAGGGCAAAATCTCAGGCCAGATACTCACCTTTCTATCATTTTTAAGAACAAGTGTTCAAGCATTTGGTTTAAATATTGTAAAAATGATCATATTAAAAATATATTAAATCACATTAAATTATTTTCAATGGTGTTAGTCAAACAAAATAAATCTCATATGATTAAATATGGAATTTTAAATGTCTATGAGAAATGAAAGATATTTAATCAAACTTTATTAGAAATATAAGTAGGCAAATGATTTTTAAAAATACTGGAAAACACTAAGTTCATCAGTAACTTATAGTACATATGTTAACCTTGCTAATGTTGCATGATTTCAGAGCATCCTTATCTTTGATCACAACCTTCATAATCCCAGAAAGTCTTTGAAGATTCATTTCTTTAAGTCTTGCAAGCCTTTGTATGTTCAATATTTTTAATACTATGCTGATAAATCTAAGAAGGGAAAAAGTAGCATGCTTCTGCAAATCAACACCTATTGAGGAATTAGGCAATTGATGTTAATTAAAAATATTTAGTTGGAATTAGAGCATTACTACATTAATAGTACTGAAAATATATTTCACTCTGAGTGCTGCTTTTGATTTCGCAAACTACGACCACATGTGACCTCATCTATTCCTTACAAGAAATAAATAACTGGGCAGTGAAGGATAATTAGACTTTGCAAATGTGAAAAGTAAACTTTTTAGAAAGAGAATCAGGGCAGAGAAGGGATTTAGCAAACGCCTAAAATAAAAAAGCCCGTTGGATAATTATTTTCAAGACTGGCACTGAAAGTAATCTCTAACTACTTTAATCTTACATACTATTGAATGGCATCATGATACACTGTGTATCAGAAGATGTGGCTTTGTCAAGTTAACAGTAACTGAAATTGTTCTATATGCTTCTACCAGAAGGAAATTAACGATTCCACATTCCTCACTTGTGTTTTAAGTGGTATTTCAAGTGATCTGAAAAAGTTAATAAACTTTTACTGTGTGTTTAAGTTACTCCCAAAGAGTACTTGACATAAGATAGTAAAGTATCTATCTTATGATATTATGGCTAAAATGTCATTTCTTTTGTGCAAAGCAATGGGTCAGTTCTCATGTGAGCCTTATTCTCAAAACAAAACAAAATAAAACCTCTTTGATGGTAACCTGTTTGTAGATCTTTAATAGAACACCATCAAATTATTATATAATTAAGTTTTTCAAGGAGTGAATAGAAACATTTATCTATAGACCTTAATTTCAGTAAATTTCTAATAATTCCACATTATCCAGGAGCAATATTAGTTTCTACTAAATTTAAAATCCTGTTTTTAAAAATTATGTATTCTCACTAAGCGGCATGATTTCTAGTTAAATTTATCACAGTTTTTGGCTAAAATAGCAAATGCATTTACTTTAAAAGGAAAACATTCAAATGCAAAAACTATAGTGCAAATGGGAAAAAAAATCCACTATCTGCTTAATGAGCAATGACTTTTATGACTTATAAATATAATGAGAACACCATTAGAAGTTTTAAAATTTTACTTGGTGATAAAAATAAACACCCCTTTGATAAAGGCAGTCTTGTATGTTTGTCTCCCTCTTTATCTTGCATTAAGAACAACATAAAACTCATTTATTCAAAAAATGTGTATTAAATGAATGAAAAAATCTTCATATGTCCATGTAGATGCATAGGCATTTGTAGCCTGTGACTGAAAACTGATTAAAGTTTTCATAAATGCAAAATAAATTGCACTTTCTTCTCCTTTCCACTGAAAAAGGTGTATCATAGAGGAGAAATATCTTACAACCATTAAGGCGCCTGCACCAAGGATGTTGTTTAGAAGTGAACTAATTTTAACATTAACTCGGTATACTAATGGAATATTTTATTTTAAATAATTTAGCAACATGAAGTTGTTCTCTACATTTCCCTAAAAACAAAGGAAACACTATTACCATTGAAAGAAAATATACAGTCTACTTATTAAAAATATCAATTATCCATAGGTGGCCCTTTGTAAAATTAGAGAAATATCATTTTTTATGCAATACTTTTTTCTACAACAATTTTCATTTTTTTAATCTGCTGTTGCTAGCCCTAGGAGTTGGTCCTAGAATAGGGAAAGGCACTGCTGCTATGTCATGCTTTTTCCCTTATCCATTTTATTTATGTTTCCTTCCAGTATACCTATACATACATACATATATATATAGTTATATATGTATATATATATACTGTACCTGAGAAGGTTGATTTATACACAGCATTGGAATTGCAAATTCCAATCTTCTATGTGAGTTCTCAAAATGATTTTTCATGAAAAAGAAATTATAAATTACACAGAACTTTCCAGTAGTCCCTCAGAATTTGAGAGTTGCCTTTCCACTATGACCATCAGAACAGTCAGACTGAATAAACATCACATTCATAGACATGCTTCTTTTAGGAAACAGTCCACATGTGTTCGGCGAGTTAATATAACAATAGTATTCCTTTAATTTTCCATTGAGGGAGTACTTGTGCCTTGCTCTGGATCTCTCAGCAGGCAAAGTGATAAACTTACTTGGCTTTATATGTGCTCTTTTAGACGTGGGCCCCTCTGTGACAGAATCGGGAGGTCGGCTAGCTAACTGCAAGGCAGTTGAGTTGTTCCTGTTAGTGTTTTGGGATTCAACACTTGTGACGGCTTCATTCTGTGGTTCTGTACTTGGCTTTGTGCCAGTCTTTCTTTTCTGCTTTTGGGACACAGAAGTGCTTGAAGTCCAGGAAGGAGGCAAAGCAGAGGTAGTGGTAGAGGAGTCCTGACTCGAACAAGTTTCTGAAGATTGAATCACATTGTCACTGGCAGCTTTACAACACTGGGCATTCTCTTCGTGTCCCACAGCTTGTTTGGACACGGACTGGGGCAGAGTTACACTACAGCCTTGTATTTGAGCCCCGTTAGTTTGAGAATAAACATTGCTAACCTTGGTGACCTTGTGTTGCCCATTATTGTTGCAAACCTTATACCGGATCATCAGAATAATGATGAATACCAGCACAGATGCTACAATGATTCCACCAATAATAATAATCATGGTGCCTCCCAAAAACTGGGACTGCATGAAATGGCAACGCACATAATCCTGTTCCGTAGTAAACTGGATGCAACCCACGACTCTTGTGGCAGTGAGGGAAGTGATGCCATCATCATATATGGCCAAGACACACAAGTCATACATAGTTCCAGCAGCCAGATTATTGACCAGAAAAGTTTTGCTCGTAGGAGGTATCATTCTGAGGGACAATGGAATTTGTGTTAATATTAATAACAAAACAAAACATATACACAGAAAGTCATTATGACTTTAGTTCAGTGTCATTTTAGTATCATTAAGATAAGTACATTTATAACATATGAATTACTGAAAAATGATCTAATCTCATATTTACTGAGTTAAAATGGCTAAAAGTCCTTGTCAGCATCTGCACTATATTAATCGTGCCTACCCCAAGCCTTCACAAGCTTACTAATTACATTGCTTAGCAAAGGAGAACTCCTAATAAAAAACACTGCTAAAAAAATCATTGATGACAAATTACTTTTGAAAGGTGTGACTGTGACATTATCTGACTGCTAAACAAATCCATTTAGCACTTACAATACCTCTATGACTAAAAGCAAATTTGAAGGAAGGAAAAATGTTGACAATCACATTAGAAATCAAAATAGATACGCATTTTAGAGCATTTATTTTCCATTTCAGAAAAATGAAATGGCACCCAGTAAATATATACTTAATAACTAAGATTATTACTAAGATTAAAGTATTTTCTTTACAAATATAATCCTTTTATAATGCAGTCAACACTTGGACCGTGTTATGTTTTTATCTATACATGAGGATAATGAAAACATACAAGTAATATTATCCTAGAAACATGAACAAGGCAAGGCTATTGACCAGAGCATAAATCCCTCATCCCATTGTATGCTACCGCAAATTTCCATCAGAGCACAATTTATAAAGTGCAAGAGTTTAGACAGTGCCTAAATCTAATATCACCTAATTCCAGTGATACTTTCACTGCGGTGGCTCATGCCTGTAATCCCAGCACTTTGGGAGGCCAAGGCAGGTGGATCAACTGAGGTCAGGAGTTTGAGACCAGCCTGACCGATATGGTGAAACACTGTCTCTAATAAAAATATAAAAATTAGCTGGGAGTGGTGGCGGGCACCTGTAGTCCCAGCTACTGGGCAGGCTGAGACAGGAGAATTGCTTGAACCCAGGAGGCAGAGGTTGCAGTGAGCCGAGATTGTGCCACTTCACTCAAGCCTGGGAGACACAGCAAGACCTTATCTCAAAATAAATAAATAAATTAAAGAGTTTATAGACATCTCTGAATCTACTACATTCTAAAAGTTTCTTGTTGATGTCTATTTTCTTCTGTTCCTTCAGTTGCAACTGAATATGACCTAATTTATAATTAAATAACAGGCATTACTAAGCATTTTGTATACATTAAAATTTAATCTTTACAATGACCTTATGAGACAGGCATTATCACTATTTTACAAATTACAAAAAGGGTCAGGGATTCAAGAAATTTCCTCAAGATTAAACAGAATTTTACTTGTCATTGCAGGATTAAGATCCTGGAATTTGGAAAATAAAATCTGGCTTATTTCACAGAGCTAATGTTTAAAATATATAGAATATCCAATAGCTACAAAAAAGTGTGGGGTGGGGAGGGGTATTTGTCATTGACAGTAGTCCATGAGTTATGTGAAGAGCCTGGTATGACAAGAGCAAATTACTTTAAGTTAATATATATGTATCATAGTCCATGTCCCCATATATTTAGTGATGAAGGGATATTAGAGACCTTTAGTCTAATTTCTCCCTTGTAATGACGAGGAATTGAAACTCAGCCATATAGAATCCTGCTCTGAGCTGATCACATGGCTAGATAGGATAGGTTTAATTTTGCCTATTAGTCCATGCTTTAAAAAAAAAATTACTCTCATTTCCATACAGGAATGAAAATCAATTATATTGAATAATTCACCTGGGTACATAGGAACTGATCTGATCTGATTTCTGAATATCTTAAACAGAATATATATATATAGAGAGAGACATATATATAGAGAGACATATATATATGGCTTTGAAATATCTATATATGTGTGTGTATATATATACACATATGTATATATACATGTGTATACATACACACATATACATACATACATATGTGTATATATATATATAAAATGCAAAGCCATGGTTTTGCATCATTTCCCAGGGCATAGTAAGTCTCTCACAAGTGAAATTATATGAAAGGGTAAAAATATGTCTTTTTAACTGAAAATTGGATAAGATGTGACTATAAATCAATGAGGCTGAACTTTAGAAAAACATACCAGAAATTGTTTAGTAGGTGCAAATTCTCCATCATCATCCTTACTTGGATATTACATACCTAATTCCAGTGATACTTTCACTGCTCAAATTATTTATAAGGTTTCTTTTTGGAACTGTCTTAGAACCAGTACACATGAGACAACACAACCACACAGACACACGCACACACACCCCTTAATCACTCAAAGCATCAGTCTCATTATTTTATAGTTACATCCTATTTTTGACCAAAAATGGCAATACCCATCTTGATCACCCACCTTATTCACAAGACTTGACTCCAAATGGCTTTTGCTTGTTTCCAAAATTCAAATTCACCCTCAAAAGACGAAGATTTGCCACCACTGAGGATATTCAAAATAGTATGACGAAGGTTCTAAAGATAATTCCAAAAGTGCTTTGAGCAATGGCAGCATCATTGGGATAATGGTATAGCCTCCCAACGTGGCTTCCTTGAAGGAAAGAACACTCATGTGGATGTGTAAGTTCTGGTATGTTTTTGAATTTTTATAATAAATCAGTGTTGTTCTCTGATAGTCACATCTCTTAGATGAGGGGGAAAAAAGTAAGTAAGCATAATATTAAATATAAATTGAACTCTCTAAAAAATACCATTCAAAATATCTCCCCACTTGTATTACCACCTTTTTCAAAGCTTACACTATGCACTTTAAAATATGGAATTACAACACAGAACAGCACTGCCAATTAAAAAAAAATCAGTAGTACATTAAATTCTACACTAAGATGCATGGTAAGTATACAAATTTGCTTAATTTTTCTTACCTGTAAACAAGGGTGTCATCATAAGTACCATTGTACTGGATTTGAAACATACGTATTCCAGGGATATTTCTTTGAAAATTAAATTTAAGTAGTGCTGTTGATGATGTAGCTTCTGCCACCACAATTTTATCTTGACTCAATTTAGTATCACCATTACTACTGCTTGTATTAGAACCTGACTTGGTAGAAGTTGAGATATCTGAAGAACCAGGATCAGGCTCATGGATATGGTTTGTACTATTTAGTAAGTGAGGGAGCTTAATTATATGAAGATCCACTATTTGTGTTGCTTCCCCAGCAGGATTGGAAGCAATGCAGGTAAAAGCACCTGTATCCTTTACAGTTGTGATAAGAATGTCAAGTGTTCCGTTATCATACACCAGAGATCTTGTTGCATTTGAAATAAGCTTCCCTTCAGGAGAAATCCAGTGAATTGCAGGCTCAGGGTCTCCCCTGGCTTTGCACCTCAGTGTTGCCCTTTGTCCCTCCAGGACTCTCATCTCATGTGTATGACGAGTAATGAGAGGAGGCTCACACAAAAACTCTTCTTCAGGAATTGACCAAAAGTAGCGGCCAGTTAAAAGTGGAGGAGAAGCACAGGTCTCTAAGTCATCTTCTCTGGACAGACGCCTCAACCACAACAATTCACAATTGCAATGCAAGGGGTTTCCACCAAAACTTAATGCAAAAGTAGATGGGCTTATGATTCCTGAGGTTGCTAGTACCTGAGCTCGCTGAAAGAGAGGGTCAGGTGGTAGCTTCTGCAATTTATTTGATGTCACATCTAACCGAGTCATCTTGTGCAAATGGGAGAAGGTCCCCTTAGGAATGTTATCAATCATATTGTGATCCAAACTAAGGGTATGCAAGCTAACCATCTTCTCAACAGCATCCCAAGGAATGGTTTCTAGATTATTATAGGACAGATCCAGCTCCTCAAGGGCGAAGACATCATCAAACGCTGTAGAGGAAATTAAAGTCAGCTGATTGTTGTTCAGTATCAAATGATGAAGATTGGAAAGACCACTGAACATATCATTTGTAATTTTAGTCAATCTGTTGCTATTCAAATGCAAAGCCCTCAAATTTCGTAGGTCAGCGAAAGCATGAGGTGTAATAAAACTTATTGTATTCCTGGATAGAGTCAGGTCCACCAAGCTGGTCATATTGGCAAAATCTTTCCTTTTAATATTTGTAACAAAATTGTCTGCCAACCGCAGTTCCACAGTTCTTCTGTCAATGTTTGGTGGAACAAATAAAAGCCCTTTCTTGGCACAAAGGGTTGCAAGATTAGGAGACAAAATCTGACAGACACAACGCTTTGGACAGATCTGAGCTTTCACTGCTATGCCAATGAAAAACAGATAAAAAAGAATTTTTTCCATTGTAGATCGGATTTAAGAGCCTGTAACGGAAGACACAAAATAGAATGTTAGCACCCAATAATTTAATTCATATTCATATTCCTACTAGCATAATATTTGTATGCAATCTAGAATAGAATAGAGAAATAATTTCACTTGTTTGCTTAACAAGTATTAATATTTATTCTGTAGTAAAGGCTATAATGGGCACTAGGGATGAATAACATACCATTGATAATTTCATGGGATTTAAAATCAAGTAGGAAAAACAAAGCAGTCAAAAGTTTATTATAACTCTGCAAATTAAGCGCCATTTTTTAAGTATGTCCAGGGTACTCCATGGGTGAACCAAAAGAGATATACAGCCGAGATTGTAGGCCTGGGGGTTCAGGAAAACATACCCTAGACCCTGAAGAACATCTTGTTACATAAAGATATTAAAAAAATTAGAGGCATATTTGAAGATTTGTAAGTAGGTCAATTCAGTAGCCTAAACAGAAACAATAAAAAACAATATTTGTTAGCTTGCAGCATGACCTTTGAAGATAACAAATTCTTGATTAATTTTTTTCATCTTTACAAACTATCTTGACATAGATCAACCTTCACTTTTTTTTTTTTTTTTTTTTTGAGACGAGCCTTGCTTTGTTGCCCAGGCTGCAGTGCGGTGGCGTGATCTTGGCTCACCGTAACTTCCACCTCCCAGGTTCAAGCAATTACTGATGACCGTTCAGCCACCCTGAGTAGCTAGGATTACAGGCGCCCGACACCACACCCAGCTAATTTTTGTATTTTTAGTAGAGACAGGGTTTGTCATGTTGGGCTGGCTGGTTTCGAACTCCTGACCTCAGGTGACCCGCCCACCTCGGCCTCCCAAAGTGCTGAGATTACAGGCATGAGCCACTGTGCCCGGCCAATCTTCACATCTTAACTGAAAATACAAAAATCTTATTCTCAAAAATAACAAGGTTGAATGTTTATCACAATAGCTCTGAGTTCCCTAAATATTAAAATATTTTATTGGTTAAAAATGTGGATTTTTAAAGATAATTTCTGGGACGCAGCCGTCAGTGCTTTCACTTAACAGTATGTTCAACAAGATATTATATTCTGTTTTCCTTCTTTTACAATCTTAACGAATGTATATTTATCCAAATTTTATTTTAAATAAACACTTTGACAATTTTCATTTTTCTGTTTGATCTTGAGTATATGCTATTGAAATCAATTCTCAAAAATAAAAATAATAGCATATATTTGATTAAAAGTTCTCATATGTTGCGTCAGGTTTTCTTGTTTTTTTTTTTTTTTTAGACAAAGTTTTTCTTTGTCACCCAAGCTGTGCAGTGCAGTGGTGCGATCACGGCTCACTGCAGTCTCGACCTCCTCAGCTCAAATGATCCTTCCTCTTCAGCCTTCTGAGTAGATGGGACTACAGATAAGTGCCACCACCCTAGGGTAATTTTTTTTTTTTTCTGTAGAGACAGGGCTCAAACTCCTGGACTCAGCAATCCTCTTGACTCAGTCTCCCAAAGTGCTGCAAGTACAGGCATGAGCTACCTTACTCAGCCCATTGCATGAAGTTTTAAAAACCATGAGTGAAAATAGCTGCAGAAAATCATACATATTTTCAATTTAATATAAATATGAAATCATCCTGGAAATGTCATGCCTAGTTTTCTAATTAAAGCATATTTTATGACTTCTAATTATTTAATGCCTTTTGTAGGGTAAAAGCCCCTGATAGCAATAACTTAAACATATATTTAGAATGACCCCAGATTGAAGATGCACCTGAATGTGTGTCCTGAGCTAGGGAATCCAGGAGTGGCCAATCCGGAGATTCATTCCTTGTCTATGAGAAACATCTGAGCCCCCAACCTGTCCAATGGAACATGGGCTGTACAGGGGATTGATGCCCTGAATTTTGGGTTAAATGGAGGCTGCCAGGTGGAGATCATTAAGGGGAGGGTGTTAAATGCTATGTAAGTTTCAAGCAGTTGTGGTTTTCCTTACCAGCTTGTTGCCACTGGACTGTGCATAAGGCAGATAAGCAGTCCAGCCTGCGACCACTGGACTCTTCCCTGTGTGTAATCCCCTAATCAAACCCCGTATCTCACTTGCTGGCTCTGGGTCTCTTCTTCCGCCTCTTGAACCTGGATCCTTCCCTACTGAGGTTAAGAGGTGTCCAGCACAACACCTATTTGATGCCATATGAAATGTTGATCTAGTTAATAAAAATGATCATTATCAACAAATAAAGATAGAATCTTCTGTTCATTACTAACTGGTATTAAACTAGCCTTTCCAAAATAAGCATTAACAAATAAAATCACAAAAATACATAAAACAACAAGTTTTGGACATTGGAAGTGAATAAATACAGAACTGTGATCCTTGAGATAATGAGTTAAAAATTAATTCTATAATTACCCCTGGAGACATCTTCCAAATCACAGCACAAGAAGGGGAAACGAGGCAAAGTATGAACAGTCTTGTTAAACTGAAAAGACAAAGACTGGAGAGCAGAGTCTCAGGTGGCTTGAATTTATGGGGCAGTGTACTAGCGAAAAGAGAGTTATTGAAAAAGAGCTCTGGTAAACTATGTAAGTGGAGGCAGGGTAATAGGTACAAACCATGCTGTAATACTGATAAAAAGGGATGAAAGGAAAGGGACAAAAATCCAATGACCTGTGGAATGGTGTTAAGAAGTCAAACATATACGTAATTGCAATATCAGAAGAATGCTGTTAGGCAGAAATATATTTAAAGAACTAAAAGCAAACAATTTGTTGAATGTTATTTAAAAAATCTATAAATCCAAGCTCAACACAATGAAACCATACCAAGACATATCATCATCAAATTGCAGCTAACCAAAGGAAAAATAATCTTAAATGTAGGCATAGAAATAAGACGGATTACAATAAGGTAAGGTAAACAAAATAAAACTAACTGCTGACTCCTCACTGACTTCTCATCGTAAATAAAGTGAGATGGAAGATAATGAAAAACATCTTTAAAGTGCTCCATGAAGAAAGGAAAACCTAGCAACCTAGGTAGGATTATACTTTTATAAAAGATGAAAACAAGGTAAGAAATTTTAAGAGAAACAGTTTCTTCACCGGCAAACCTGCACTTATATGAAAATGTAAAGGATAGTGCCTTTAGGCTGAAGGAAAATTATATATGATGGAAGAAACTTGAAACTTTATAAATGTCTAAAGAACAACAGAAATGATACATCTGTAGATATGTATGCAATATTTTTATTGCATTTTAATGTGTTTATAAATAGTATTTCTGGAATAAATATAGAAAGTAATAAGAAACCATCACTGTCACCCTAAACAAACAAAATAAGCTGGATAAGCTATAAATCATATTTTTAAAAATAGTAACATTATAACCTTTGGAATACGAAGAAACTTAAAGAATCTAACTTCCAGAGGTGGCAGTCCTTGATAAAAGGGGGGAAATGGCGGGGGGTGGTGACTCAAGCCTGTAATCCCAGCACTTTGGGAAGCCAGGGTCGGGGGGGACAGATAACGTGGTCAGGAGTTCGAGACCATCTTGGCCAATACGGTGAAACCCCGTCTCTACTAAAAATACAAAAATTAGCCGGCCGTGGTGGCGTGCAACTGTAGTCCCAGTTACTGGGGAGGCTGAGGCAGGAGAATGGCGTGAACCCAGGAGGTGGAGGTTGCAGTAAGCAGAGATCGCGCCATTACACTCCAGCCTGGGTGACAGAACGAGAATCCATCTCAAAAAAAAAAAAAAAAAAGAGGAAATACATAGCTGTTGCTCTACTTCCCCCACCAACAAAAAAGAAACTAGGACATCGTATCTATCTGACATAACTTGGGATAAAACGCACCCTGCCTATATTTTACCAAACTTTTAAGAATGCATTTGTGGTTCAACATAACAAAATAGAATCCACAAGAGCCCCAATAGCAGCAGTGAGAAAATATTAACACCTATCTCATTCTCATACCTTCATTGAGTAACAGGAATATTATCTTAAAAATATGGGAATAGAAAGAGGGTAGAGATCACTTCTCTCAGATACACCTTATTTTCAGACGAGTAAAAAATTGAGGAAGGAAAGGAAAATTGAAAGAAATATTTCAGGCAACCTTGCTTTTCAGCTTGGAAAGAATGGGAAAGATGCAGAGGAACTAGAAGAAAAATACAGTCCCTCAGGGATTTCAGCTATCAGGACTGACAGAGGGGAGGGAGAGCTCAGTCCCCTTCATTTCCATACAGATACCTGTGATTTTAACCACAAAATGCCTAGGGTGACATTTGGCAGCTGAAAAATCCTTCCTAGAGCTTCCTAGAGGATATTTCCACCTTCGTAGACTATGGGGTAGGTGCAGCCAAAAGAAAAAAAAATGCTAGGGGTGAGATTTGAGATCAATAAATTCTCCTAGGCCACCAACAAATCTGGCCCCAGAGCTATAAAGCAGGGTGGTGAGACCTCCAGAAATTTGGAAATCAAAAGATTCATCTGTAAAATAGAAATAGAGCTCCAAAACCACCATAGGGCACAGATCTCAGGTCTTACTAAATAGGAAATTCCCAAACATGTAAGAATTCACATAAAAACTTGAAGAAGCAAGAAAAAGTGATGAACATTAAAAAGGAAGTGATTAATAGAAGCAGATCCAGAGACACCCCAGATATTACAATTACCACAGGGAGCATAAAATTACTATAATAAAAATTCTAACGTATCTGCAGGAAAAGATGGACATCATGCATGATTTGATGGGTAATTTTAGCAGAGATGTGAAAAACAATTTTTAAATGTATATGATCTAAAATATAACAATATCTTTG
Source organism: Pan paniscus (assembly GCF_029289425.2). Taxonomy (NCBI): domain Eukaryota; kingdom Metazoa; phylum Chordata; class Mammalia; order Primates; family Hominidae; genus Pan; species Pan paniscus. The sequence goes on along the minus strand of NC_073264.2, from coordinate 43,013,487 downwards.
TAACAGAAGATTGGGCACAGCAGAAGAAAGTATAAATGTAATTGAAGACAATAGAAAAAAAACTAAATTCAGATTTTAAAAGCCTGAAAGAACAGAACAAAAAGTATTAGATCTGAGGGACAAGTATTTGAATGATTAATATTATCATAATTTTAATCCCTCTCAGAAAGAAAGGGAGAATGGGGCAGAATAAATAGTAGAAGTAAAAATATCTGAAAAGATTCCAGAGTTGATGATATTGATAATATAAAACGACCAATGCAGCAGATAAACACCTAGACACAAAAGAACAAATGGCTGAAAACTAAATATAAAGATAAAGATTTATTAAAAGAGGCAGAGAAAAAGATATTGCATATATGGAGAATAACTATAATTTACAACTGAATTCTCATCATAATTAAGGTCAAAAGAAAATGAAATAATATATTTAAAATTTATAAAGAAAAGAAAAATCCTATACTCTAGAATTTTATATCCAATAAAAGTATTCTTCAAAATGCATAAAAAGGTATTCACAGCTAGGCAAAATCTAAGAAAAATTTATCTCAGATATTCTGTGCAAGATATAACAACAGCAGTTCACCAGTATAGAAGGAAAAGAGAAATAATGAACCCACTGGGAAAATAGAAAATCACTGCCAAGGTAGTAGACTTAATCCTAAACTATACCAAAAACTTCAAACACGAATGGGATGTAAGAGTTAAAGGCAAAGGTTTTTATCCTGCCTAAAATAACCAGGCCATCCATGAAGCATTTAGAAAAATACACGTTGAAAATAAAGATATGAACAACTAAAAGTAAAAGGCTGAAAAAGATATGTCATTAAAACACTGAACATAAAAAGTTGATGTGGCTATAAATTAGAAAAAGGCAAACAGTATATGAGAGATAAATATGGGCATTTTATAGAGAAAAAGGATCAATTCATCAAGAAACCACGAAAACACTGAATGCACATGGACTCAGCAGAAGATCTTCAAAATACATGAAATGACACGATAGGAAAAAGGGAATTTTTTTTTAAAGCCACAGTTACAATTGGAGATATGAACTCTTCTCTTTCACTATTAATTGATACAATAAGCTGACAAAAAAGAGAGAGCAGTAGCTATAAAAGATTTACACAGCACTATCAACCAACCTGACCTAATTTATAATTATAAAATGCAACTTCAATAGAGAATACACATTCTTTCCAGATTCTCATGGAACTTTAGCAAGACTATTAAATTGAAATGAAATTAAAATTAAATTAATTAATTAAATGAAATTAATTTAATTGAAATTAAAGTATAACAATTTATGGTATAAAAAATAGTATATTTGAATTGTTATGGTGATTCAGACTAAATATATTATTAGAAAGAAAACATGGTTTAAAATCAGTTATCTAAGCTTGATACCTAAGAAGCTAGAAAATAAATACAAAAGAGAGTAAATAGAAGAAATGAGACTATTAAAATGAGCAGAAATTTATAAAATAGAAATCAGATCAAAAAATAGAAAAAATACATAAAGTCAAAAGCTGTTTTTTAGAAAAGATTGAGGGCCGGGCGCGGTGGCTCACGCCTGTAATCCCAGCACTTTGGGAGGCCAAGGCGGGCAGATCACGAGGTCAGGAGATCGAGACCATCCTGGCTAATAGGGTGAAACCCCATCTCTACTAAAAATACAAAAAATTATCCCGGCATGATGGTGGGTGCCTGTAGTCCCAGCTACTGGGGATGCTGAGGCAGGAGACTGACGCGAACCCAGGAGGCAGAGCTTGCAGTGAGCCGAGATTAGATCTTGCCACTGCACTCCAGCCTGGGCAACAGAGTGAGACTCTGTTAAAAAAAAAAAAAAAAAGGAAAAATTGATCCCTGCAAGATAATTAAGAAAAAATGAGAGAAACCAAAAATTGCCGATGAGAAGAATAAAAAAATACAAAATCCCCTGTCATGCCAATACATATACACAATAACTTAGATGAAATGGACAAATTCACTGAAAAATGCAAATTACCAAACTACTAATAGAAGAAAATGTATAGACAACAAGATACATAGAAAATATAAACAATATCACATTTGTTGAGGAAACTGAATTCAAAATCAAAATCCTCTCATAAAAGTAATTCCAGATCAAGGTGGAGATCTATATGTCCACATATCTATCATAATATAAATATATAGCATATCAGTTATGTATACAATTTAAACATGTAATATATAATTTTATATATAACAATATAAATACACATATATAGAAAGAGAGAGAGAAAAATAGAAAGAAGACAAGAAGATGAGGAAAGAAAATGTGGTATTTGTGAGTATTTGGGAATCCGGGTGAAGGGTATACAGAAATTCTTCATGCTATGCCACTTTTTAGTAATTGTGAGTAGGTGATTAAATTTTTTTTAAAAAGGAAATAGTGATTTTTCATTATGTTTCTAAATATTTGCTCCAAAGGAAGAATAATATATAAAAGGGCACTTTATCTGTAGTTAATCAAAACTTAATCATATTTTAGGAACATAAATCCTCTTAACTTTGTCATATATGTTCAAAGAGGTGACCCTATTGCAACTTAAATTATATTTCCTATTTCATAGCTTGATTTACTTTTTATCATCAGGCAACATATATACAGATACGGTAATTTAGAAAGTAAGAGTAAGTGTACAATAAAATCTGGACTACTCCCTAAAGTCTATTTTCCGTGTGAGACCTCTAAGTAATGAAAAAAAATCATATAAATTGTGATTAATGATTTTTCCCAAGTTATTTGGACAAGATGAAGATTTCAAAGTTTATTAAAAAATACAAGGTAAGATCTCATGTAAAGAAGCATAGTTTTCATCTCCTACAAGTTCACAAACTGATCCTTGACATATTTATTATATTAACACATAACCACTTACAAAAATCAATGTAAATGGAAAGTCAGAATGGTTTTCATGCTTTTCTGGAATTGATAATTTAAAAATTCATAAATATAAAACATACTATGTTTTTAATCTAGTTAAGTAAAGCCATTTCAAGCACAATCTGTCTATTTCTCCAAATAGTTAAATGTAAGCAACACAGACAGGTTTTTGTTAAATATTTGAGTGGAACTGTAACTCAGCAAATAGTGATGCAGTTGCAGCTCTTTAGATAATATTTACGTATCTCTTTATTATATGTCATTTGAAGCAAATTCTGTTCAAAGAAGAGTCTATTACACACAAACTGAAAAATGATTTTCCATTACTACATCCATCTTTCTGTCATGGCTATTACATAACATATGCTCAAGAGTATCAGTACTTATTTGGGAACCAGGATGGAATATAAAAGCAAATTTAGATTTCACAACCAACTGAGAGTAAAGCCTATTCTCTGCAGAAACCAATATGGTAGCAATTTATATGTTGAGTTAAAGGAAAGCTATTGGGCTCCTCCATAGCTATTTTGCCATCATTCAGTAGAATGCTATTAATTCAATTAGTGCCCCTTTGTCTCAACTAATGTCTGGGGACAAATGTTAATGTCTGTTGATATTGATGAGTTTTTGCAGGATGTGTTAAACGGCTACAGTATTGTAAAGGATATTTTATAATATAGCTTAGAAACTGAAATGCCTTTAATAGTTTTATTTCAAATATTTTAGGTTTTCTGTCTAACTTTTTTTCTAGAGAGACTATAAATGCTAACATTTTAACTGCATTCTCTGTTAAAATACATACTAATAATATTATTATTGAGCCTCTAAAATTCAGGCCTCAAAATATGATATATATATAACCTGGAACAATTACATTTTGGGATTTGATTATAACAGTCACTAGTAATATGGCTAAGTACATGAATGTAATAAATTCTTAAAATTCACCCATGCATCAATTTATTTATCCTTTCATTAATATTTTCGGGAAGATGTGTTTAGCAACTGCAACATACACAAGGTGCATTGCAGGAATCTACCAAACTTAGAGAGTTAGGATCTGTGTAAAACGGGTATATAAACAAAATAGATGGCCAACTATGAAAATGTTGACTTATTATACTTTGATATTTAAATTTGCATAGTCCTAATGGGTTTCTGAGTTCTTAATATAGTATCCTGTAATTTTTGTTCTCAACATGTGCGTGTGTATATATATACACACACACATGTATTTTTACCATGAAATAAATTTACATAAACATTATTTACATAAATTAGCTACAGATAAGACACCAATTACTTACACAAAACAAATAATTTTAAAAATAATAATTATCATTTATTGAAGATAGGTAAACACAAAATAAGTAATAATTTCTTTATTTTATAGATGAGGAAACAAAATTAGTCATGATCATGCCTTCTCTAACTTGTGCCTTCTCTAACTTGTAGATATGCAATATTCCAGATATTCATTGCTTTCTAAAACTGAGGTGAAGCCTGCATAAAAAGATGTTTTATGTCATTTTGAAAATTTATTAGCAGGGCATAGTATTCTGCACCCGTAATCCCAGGTACTCAGGCGCCTGCAGCTGCTGAGCTTGTGCAACTATATTGCACAACTGCATATAGTTAATTTATTCTCATTGTATATGATAAAACTGAATTTAGGAAATGTAAGTGATATTCTCACAGTCGTATAGAAAGTAAACAAAAGGCAGTTTTAAGAGAGAGAGAGACATCTATTTCCCAAAGCCATGTTCTTCCTAGTATGTTAGATTGCTAGTGGTAAATATTATTTATAGTGTTTTTCTGATTATGTAGCACTTTCATATAAAGGATTTTTAATTCTCACATTGTAAACAATGATACTTTACATTCATCATGTCATTTACTCGTTTATTTTCTTTGTCTCTCTTTACAATTAAATTACATTTTAAAGGTGCTAGCAGATTATTGTGGCTGTTAACCAAAAAGTGATTTCGACAAGTGTCTCAATTGATAGAGGTTTATTTAGCCAAAGTTTGAGGATGCTTCGGGTAAAAACACAAGGCATAGGAGCATCTGTATTGTACACTTTTCCCAAGAGGGTTTTGGAAACTTCAGTATTTAAAGGAGAAAGAGCAAGCAGGAAGGATGAAAGAGAGGGCAGGTAGGCAGTAAGGCAAATGTTCACATTCTTGTGAGACTCTGATTAGTGCTCAGTAAACCTATATTTTACAGGTGAAAGGGAGTAAAAGAAAAAGACAACTGGCTGGGCACAGTGGCTCACGCCTGTAATCCCAACACTTTGGGAGGCCAAGGCAGGTGGATCACGAGGTCGGGAGATTGAGACCATCCTGGCTAACACGGAGAAACCCCATCTCTACTAAAAATACAAAAAAAAAAAAAAAAAAAAAAAGCCAGGCATGGTGGCGGGCACCTGTAGTCCCAGCTACTCGGGAGGCTGAGGCAGAAGGGCGTGAACCCGGGAGGCGGAGCTTGCAGTGAGCTGAGATCGCACCACTGCACTCCAGCCTGGGCGACAGAGCGAGACTCCGTCTCAAAAAAAAAGAAAGAAAGAAAAAGACAATTACACATTCCTCTGGTGCTCAGTGTATCTACATTTTACATAAAATATAGGAAACATGAACAAATAGAATAGAGAAAAATTCTATTATGCATTCTTCTCTGGGTAGGTGGAGAAATGATTTCTGGTCTGCTCTTGTCCTGCACCTGTGAAGATAAGCTAGTAATTGACATAGTCGGGGTGAGATTAAACAGAACTTGGATTTAGTGCTAAGTTACAGAGGAGGATATCTCCCTTACATGTATACATATGTATCTTTCAGGTTATATATGTATCCTGAAAGATTTAGGAGCTTACAGGGAATTTCCTCATGAGCAATTTGTGAGGGAGGCCAGCTGGTTAAATACGTGGCCTATAGTGGGAACCTGATTTATGTATGAAGTCAGGACACAGTGTTGTGAAATAACAACTCTCTTTTGGGGAACAGAAGGAAGACAGTATTACATGACTCAGTTTCCAACCTTAACTTTCCCTTTGGCATTGTGAGTTTGGGATCCTAAAGACTCTATTTTCTTTCACACAGTAAAGACATCAGAACAACTTGGAAGGCAACCAAAATGACACACTTAACTATAGTCATTCATTTTTCTTTGGTAAGTGAAAACATGACTGAAGTCACCCAAATATTTTAATTCAGAATGCTAAGTTTTCTTTTAAGTGTATAAATTCCACCTCATACGAGAGAGTGATTTCTGTATGTAAAGAAATCTCAGTATTCTTTAATTGGTATAGCTTGAGTTGTCACCTATCTTGCCTACTCAGAAATCTCCCTACAGAGACTCTATGTGATATTGGGAACCCATGGATCCTACCAGTAAATACTACTAGGAACTGTGAAGGTAAATGTGTTCTTTCTTGCAGAAAATTGTTTGGGGAGAAAAAGCAGCCTAGAAAAGGCTAGTGCTAAGAGGCTGTGAAGATTCCCTACAGTGCTGGAACAGCAGGAGTTTGGAGTTGAGTCAGCTGGCGCAGGTGGCAATGGTTCCCTAAAATGAATTTTTGTTGATCATGAGCATTTCCTATGCATGTGCAGAAGTAAGTGGGAAATATCTGGGAAAGGGGAGTGATGTGTGTAGAAAAGAGGGAGAAAATTCATATATAAAACTTCAATTAATTAAAACAGTAGTACCTCCAGGAGATAAGTACAATTAATCTGGGGAGTAGATGGCTATTTGTTGATATTGTTTGACTTTCTCCCCACCCAAATCTCATCTCAATTTGTAGTTCCTACAATCCCTATGTGTCATGGGAGGGACCCAGTTGGTCGGGGGGTAACTGAATCATAGGGGTGGTTACCCTCATGCTATTCTTGTGACAGTGAGTGAGTTCTCATGAGATCTGCTGATTTTATAAGGGGCTTTTTCTCCTTTTGCTCAGCACTTCTTGCTGCCACCATGTGAAGAAGGACATGTTTGCTTCTCTTTTCACTATGATTGTAAGTTCCCTGAGGCCTTTCCAGCCCCGCTAAACTGTGAGTCAATTAAACCTCTTTTCTTTATAAATTACCCAATCTTGGGTATGTCTTTATTAGGAGTGTGAGAATTGACTAATATATTCATTTAGATAAATAATTTGATTATCCACTTTGTTTGTGAAAGGTACATTCCCCAGGGCATTGCTTTTGTAGGTACAATAAAACAAGGATAGCCAAATTCCTCTACTTGATAAATTAAAGTGCATTATGAGGAAGAGGAGAAAGGACCCAAGAAAGTATAGCAAAGAACAATATTCTATATAAAATGTGGGTAGGCATGTGGCTTCAAATAAATAAGCAGAGTTGTTACCTTTCAGTTACAGAGTATATTGTTGCTGTGATATTGCCCTGTTGCTCCCTATCAATGTCAAACCTGAAGATGTTTGCCTCAACATATCTGTGCCTTTTGGAAAGCATCAGAGTAAAAAGATCTTGAGTTCTACATCATTGATTAATGAGGAATCTGAATCTCAGTGAAGGCCAGAAAACATTATTAGGTATCTAAGATTCCAACCTGAATTTAATGCCCCAGTTCTCTTTCTACTGCATCTCATTGCAGGATAATTAGGCTTCAATGGTCACAGGAATTAGGAAAGACTCACACATTGAACATTGCCACAAATGTGAAATGCAATGAAATCATCATGCTGCTACCTCAGCACAGTAGATGACCCCTGTTTCTTCCAATATAGCAGCCTCTTTCCTGGAATTCATGTTGATTTATGACAACTTGAAAGGACATAAAAAAGGTTATAATACAAATTTGAATGCTATTAACTGGTGTTTCCAATCTAATAAATGATTTATTACTTTATCCAGTTTTTCCTTGAAATTCTGAAAGGTGAATCTCTGAGCCACAGAGATGTCAAACTATCCACTGTATTTCAGTTTCCCTAGGGTATTTAACATTTCTTGTAACTGTAGTCCCTGTGGTTATATTGGCTCTGTTGTGCTGTTGCCATAGCAATTAAAGAAACACAGTAGTAAAGCAATGCAGAAAGAATGATCATCAGTATGGAGATGCTGTATGACAGAATTCAGGCATCTAGAAATATGGAAAATTCTTCAGGAAATAATTTCTCTTCATATTATTGTGGGCATTGAGGTAGCCTAGTTATCTCTATCAGAAAATCAAATTGAATAGCTGAGTCTCTGTGAACATGAAAAATGGGAGAAGAAAGGCATACCCACATACAGAAGGAAGAAAAATGAATTTACTGAGGGTATAAATACTAAGTATGTGTGTGGGTGGAAAGTTCCGGCAGTACTCCTACAGAAATATTTTGACAAACTAACACCATATGGAAGATTTTATATCACTGAACGCAATGTCTCTCTCCTTCTCTCTCTCTCTCTCTCTCTCTCTCTTTCTCCTCTCTCTTTCTCTCTCTTCTGTCTTAGGAAAACGGAGCATTAAGAATATTTAGTAAATTTTATTGTATTTTTGGAAGTGCACTCTGCTCTTCTACCCCTAAAGAAAAATTTAAAAAAGCTCTGCATTAATTGTGTTTCTGTGATTTGAGTTTGTGTTTCCTTCAAATCCTGCACTATGCCTGAAAATAGGATCAAGATGCAGTTTTATTCACTCATTGTAAATACAAACTGTTTAACAAAATTCTTGGCCCAGGACAGATTCTCCATAAGCAGCAGCTGCAGCAGCAGTCATTACTGCAACAGTGTAGTAAGCAAGAACAATAACAAAGTGGAAACAGCCTATTACCAATTTTAGGGTGAACAATGCTACATCAACTCAGTGAATTTTAAATCAAGACATTGAAATGTTTATGACTCATAAAGAAGTGGAATTTAGACAAAAGTTCAGTGAAAAAACAGAATAAACTATCATATATACTTTTGTGTATGCAAATCTATACACATATCTGTGTGCACACATATGTGCCCATGTTAAGTGTTTATGAGAAAGTACGAGTTGCGTTTCTAATATCCACTTGTCCCTTCTTTAGAAGAAGAACCTAATTTTTACCCATTGCATTGCCCAGAATGAAGTTTGTTTTGTAAATTGTGCCTTCCAATGATACTAAGCGAAAATGTTGAGAACTTCAGAGCAGGCTGCTTACACGGAGATAACTGAGATGGGATCTACCACTTATCCCGTGCTGTTTGCCTTCTTTCGAATTACAGTTCGAATATAACGTGTGGAACCCTAGCACCAAACTGGGACATTAAAGTAACCTTGAAGATGAGAGTCATGAGCAAGGATGATAAGGACTCATTCCTAATTGCCTTGAATTTACTCTTCCAGCCCTGGATTGCTCTCTAACATGTTTAAACTACTACTATTTTGAAAAGTCTGTTATTTATAGCCAAACTAATTTCAATTGGTTACAGTGTGATTTTAAATCATTAAAGCATCAAATATGAATATGCTAAAATGATTAGAAAAAAACATAGCATGCATTCAAGTCTATATGTCTATAGATACTTTAGATACTTTTTGTGTGTAGCTCTTTTCTGTAAATTTTTCAAAAAGTTAAAAGTAACTTGGGTTCTTTCAATATTAAATCATCCACATTAGTGATTAGTCATAGCCATAAAAGTTATCTACTAATTGAGAAGTTTTTGACAGGTATAGCTGTAAGCTGTAACAAAAATTACTAAAAACAAATATTATATGATGATTAAAGTGAATAAACACATTTAGCCTACATCTGTCATCTATCAGCAGGCAGGCACTGTTCATTCAGTCTCTGAAGCATTTCTTGATAGTAACTTAGATAGGAGAGATTATTATTTCAAACCAGCTAAAGAAATTCTTATTTAAAAAAAGCCATTGAGCCCACATTCCCTAACTATAAGAATGTAAAATAATAATTAAAAAAAGCTTTCCAACATGGTTATTGGTTAAATATGTGGAGTAAGTACAAGTGTTGGCTAATGTCCTCAACTTTAGCTTGGGTAAAAGAGCAGGTAGAGTAATATTAATTAGAATGTAGTAAAAAAAGTTGGACTGTGATAAAATAAATTAATTGGGGTAATCTATTTTTGAAGGTAACTTTCTGGTTTAAATCAGGGTGGGAGAGATGTTGAAATAAACAGGATACTGTGAGTAGAAAACCTTGGAGGATATAATGGATAGATACGGCTGCTTTGCAAACAATAAGTATGTGCTATTTGAAATTTCTTGACAGCACCCTATTGTATAAATTTGGGATTTTTTTTTTTAACAGAGTTTTGCTCTTGTTGCCTAGGATGGAGTGCAATGGTGAAATCTCAGCTCACTACAACCTCCGCCTCCCGGGTTCAAGAAATTATCCTGACTCAGACTCCCGAATAGCTGGGATTACAGGTGCCCACCACCATGCCCAACTAATTTTTGTATTTTTTAGTAGAGATGGGGTTTCGCCATGTTGACCAGTCTGGTCTTGAACTCCTGACCTCAGGTAATCTACCTGCCTTGGCCTCCCAAGTTGCTGGGCTTATAGGCATGAGCCACTGTGCCTGGCGTAAATCTGGGAGTATGTTTTTACTGTTATTTGTTATCACACAAAATAATAATTACTTTTGATTTTATGATTATTTTTAATTTTTCAATTGGCAAAGCTATTGATGCAAGCATTTTTTTAATGAGATAAATCTAGTATCTACTTTTGTCCCTAGGATTTTAAAAATAGAATTGGATGATTTTTAAATAAGACCCCATCTCTCATTTTTTTCTAGTTTTTAAAAGCACTTATTTCTAGCTGAGAATATCAAGGCCTAAATATTTATCAGATATGATTGGAATTTTTCAAACCTTAAAAACTGACATATGCAACCTAATATGTACTGATAATCTAGTATTTAGATGAATTATAATATACCTGGTCGGTTGTAATATAAGACACTCATAAAAAATTTTTGAGAGTTAAAAATAATAATAAAACATGTGCTACAATGTATGTTGGCATAATTGTAAAATGTCCCTGTTATTGCTACTCCCCGGTGTATACACTTTTGTGTAATCTTATTCCATTGAGTGTAGTTAAAAGCTAAAACTTCTAATCAATATTAAATGTCAGTAAAAAAAAGGCAGTTTGTATTGTATGTACAACTCCCAATTATTTGACTTTGAGTTAATAAAAAGAGAGTTATTGATATGGTTTGGCTCTGTGCACCCACTCAAATATTACCTTGAATTGTAATAATCGCCATGTGTTGTGGGATAGACTCATTGGGGGTGGATTTTCCCAGTGCTGTTTTCATGATAGTGAATAAGTCTCAAGAAATCTGATGGTTTTATAAAGGGGAGTTCCCCTGCACATGCTTTCTTGCCTGCTGCCATGTAAGACATGACTTTGCTCCTCATTTACCTTCTGCCATGATTATGAGGCCTCCCTAGCCATGTGGAACTGTGAGTCAATTAAACCTCTTTCCTTTTAAATTACCCAATCTGGAGTATATCTTTATTAGCAGCAGGAAAACAGATTAATACAGTTATTTTGAGGGATGCCATATTGGGCAAATCGTTTGAAAGAAGGTATTTTTCCTGAAGTTAGAGACTCCAAACAGCAGATTCCCTCTCTTAATTGCTGGCTTTGAAAAATCAAACTGTCATAATTCTACAGCAGTGAGAAAATGAATTTTACCAACAACCTGAAGGAGCTTGGAAGTGAGTTCTTCCCCAGTTAAGCCTCCAAATGAAAACTCAACCAGGCCAATACATTTATCATAGCCTCGAACAGAAGACCCAGCTAAGATGTGTTTAGATTCCTACTCCATGACAACTGGAGATAATACATGTGTACTGTTTTAAGCCCTCAGTCTTTATTCATTTCACAGCCATAGTAAACTAATAAAAATATTTAGATTAAAAATTGAGCTAAAAGTCAAATGTGCACCATGGTCACAATTATTGATATGGTTTGGCTGTGTCCCCACCCAAATCTCATGTTGAATTGTAGCTCCCACAATTCCCATGTGTCATGGGAGGGACCCAGTGTGAGATAACTGAATCATGGGGGTGGGTCTTTCTCTTGCTGTTCTCATGATAGTGAACACATCTCACAAGATCTGATGGTTTTATAAGGGGGAGTTTCCCTGCACAAGCTCTCTCTTGTCTGCCGCCATGTAAGATGTGCCTTTAGCCTTCCAACATGATTGTGAGGCCTCCCCAGCCATGTGGAACAGTGAGTCCATTAAACCTCTTTTTCTTTATAAATTATCCAGTCTTAGGTACATCTTTATCAGCAGCATGAAAACAGACTAATACAACTATGTAAAAAAATAAAACTAAAATAGTACTCGATATAATTTTTATTTCAACAATGCCAGGCTAGATAATTTGGATACCTCTTTAAGCTGAATGAAATACTAATAAAAACCTTTTTTTAAAAAAAAAAGCTGCATAAAGTTAACACGATGAGGAATAGCAGACTGACATTTAGGAAACATAAGATGCCATAGAGGTAAACTTACTTCTTAAAGACAATTTTGTTCTGAGAGCTTTTTCTGATGATGAAAATAGGGACTTCCTAACAGACCTGTGGTGTTGTACAGGTGCTCAGGAGACATGCAAAAAGTGTTTTCCTTTCAGCAGTGTCATTTGTGATAATGTCAAACTGGAAACAACCAAGTTGCCCACTCAGAGTAGAATAGAAATATAAATTGGAGAGAACAAGAAAATACTACAAAGCAATGGAAATGAATAACTACCACTCCAGCAGTAACATGTTGCTTGTAAGCATAATGTTGACAAAAGAAAGACACAAATGAGTGAATACTCTGGATTTTATTTATATATAAATTTCAAAACCAAGGACATATTTAAGTGGTGATGGAATCATAACTAAAAGCAAATTAAGTGATTAGCATAAACGTGTGCATTATGTTTATTTGCCAGTGATTGGAGGGAATGTAGTTTCCATGGGACATATAGGATTTGAAGGTACTGGCATGTTCAATTTCTACACCGAAAAGCAGGCTGCACGGCAGTCATTTTATAATTACTCATTGTACTACACATGTATGTTTTATGCACTTTTCGGTATGAATAATGCATTTCACAAAAATGTTTTAAATGGCTTAAAATATTGAAAAGTATTCAATGTGTCCTAAGACTAGCAATGGCCTCTATTCAAATGCTTCTCATTTTGGCAAATTAGATACTGCTAACGCAGTGGAAGGAGTCAGGGAGCAAAGAGATGTCTTCTAAAGACATTTCATGGCCTACATTCCATTCGTACCATGCATCAGCAGGTGGTGGATAGTTGCAGAACAGGGACTCATATTTATGTGCCCTCTGGAGAAGCCAATTTTTAAGCACTTATTCAGGATTTTTTAGATAAGTAAATGACTACCAACACTATTATCACTAATAAAATTAGAACTAGAAATAGTCTGGCTACCACCATGCATTCAATTGGTTTCTTTGTGTTGGTGCTAAGCTTGAAGGAGCATGATAATTAAAATACTACTCAATACGGTAACTTTTTATCCTAAAGTTCTAGTTCCTTTACATATTCCATTGTTCATTCTTTCCACTAGCCAAATATTTAGAACCTTGTCATCTGCTATTCCATAGGTAGTCAAAATCTAAATAAAATACAAAAAAAGTAAAGAAAAGTTAATTTTTATGAGCTCTTGAAGGCCTATGTCTTGGAGAAAACTTTTTTACTGTATTGCATCCCAACTAGTTTGCTGCTGCTTTTTGTTTGATTTTCTCTGTCACAGAGGAATGTGATTAAAAAATTGTGGCCTGGAGAAAAAAGTACAAAAACAAAAACATACATATGGATAGCAACTCCATGGTGAATATAAGTGAAATATATTTATAAATATAAAGTGAAAACATTAATGCTTTCTAGGAGTCAGGAGATCTGTCCTACACTTTCTATCTGATTTCCTGGAAGATCTCTCCCCTACAAAAGTTCTTTTTGCAATTATGGCAAACAGAGACAAAGAAGAAATGAAAAAAATATTCCCAGTTAGCATAAGACTAAGAGGGAGGATATGAGGGAAGGCAGCAAGGAAGTGAGAAAAGGTGAGCAAGGAAGTGAGAAAAGGTGAGAAGTGACAAAAAATAAAAAGTCTGAATGAAGAGATTTTTTCAGCCAATTCTTCACTGAACAAAATGGCAGAGATCTGATGGAGATAAAATACATAAGGAGAATGTAATATGGAGATCTGCTGTGAACTGAGAATCAGCTGGGATGACGTACACATGAAGCATCAACACCAGTGTAAATTCACATTTAATACATGCCACCCATCCTAACCAAACCAAAACTTAATTGGCAGTCTGGAAAAATGAGTGGAAAGAATTAAAAGTCAGGTGGAAATAAGTTGAAATATAGAGATTTGCTTTATGTAAAACATAAATCTCTTTTCATAAGCCAGAGATTTGGATTAAAACCAGGGCATTAGGATTTTCACCATGTGCACCCATGCACACACATACCCCTCCACACACACACAGATGTGTGCATATGTGTAATACACCAACCAACATTTAACATGACACTCTTATATAGGTATTATAATACCTTTAAAATATAGGTTCCAAGAGTCTAAGTAAATCATCAAGAGTCAAAGAACTATTAAAAATCATAGCTTCCATTCCAAATATACATATTTAAATCTAAAGTCTATATTCCTATCCAGTATGTTTTATCACCTTCATTGAAAATATTCTCATACCATACTTGTACTGCCTTATGGATTTAAGGAGGCTGGTCTTAAAGTAATGTATATAATTAAAGGTTATGTCAATAACCTTTTCAGTGTAGTTTTGGAAGATAGTTCTTCGTGATTTGCAGACTGTGTATCTCACTATGTAAGATAAATTACATTGACAACTACATAAATAAGAGCATGTGGTCCATATAATAATATGATCCAATATTATGTAGCTAATAATATAATCTAGGTCATATTCTGGATTCACTAATCAAAATTACTTGTGGGAGACAACATTGATATGTGTCTATGTTATTGTTTAGAGATTAAGTCATATGTGTGTTAAAATCAGGTATATTTGATTTGTCTCTTAAATGCAACTTGTTAATTATGTGATGATTTTAAATTCTGTGATTTTCTCTATAAAGGAGCTTGCCTGTTTGGCTGTTCTACATAAGTGATATAAAGATAAAAATCAAACAAAAATGTAGAAGGCTTTTCTCCTTTCTTATATAATAATATAAAATGGCACAGGGTTATCAGGGTGAGTTGAAGGAAAGGCAGCTAAGCAATAAGACCAGGTCCGAGGGAGTTTACATAGTTTATTTGCACATTTTGGAGATCCTTGGCCTCCTTGGTTCAGATATACCATAACTCGGGGTGAAACTTCTTCTCTGCCAGTGATTTTATCTCATGCTAAGAGACCCAAGAGTAGAGGATTTAATAGTGGCAGTGTATCTGCAGCTCTTTTAATGGTAACCTAGACTTGCTCCTCAGCTGTAACTGCCCTGAGCCTACAGAAGATGAGAAAATTCTTTAAAGGTGTTTTCTCTCTGATCTCTTTTTTAGTGTAAGAAACCCTGTTAACACAATCTATAATTGTCAGAATTCCCAGGAAGAAAGAAAAATGAATGATGGAGAATGAACCCATTTCCTTTACCAAACTTAACTAATGGATCCAAATGTAATATCTAACCCTATAAAACTTCTAGATAAAAACAGAGGCGTAAATTGTTGTGGCCTTGAAATTGGGAGTAGTTTTTTAGACGTGTCATCAAATCCCAAATAATAAATGAAGCAAAATTGGTCATCAAAATTTAAACCTTTTGTGCATCAAATGATTCCATAAAGAAAATGAAATGACAACTTGCAAGATCGGAAAAAGTAGTTGAAAATCATACTTATGATAAGGGTCTGGTATTCAAGAACATATAAATGACTTTTACAACTTAATAATAGGAAGACAAACAGATTATAATTGGGCAAAGAATTTCAATAGACATTTCTCAAAATAAGATATACAAATCATCTATAAATACATGAAAATATGTTAAATATCAAGGGAATGTAAAACAAAACAATAATGAGATACCACTTTGCACACATTAGAATGGTTATAGCCAAAGAGAAAGATGAAAGCAAGTGTTGGTGAACATGTAATGAAATTAATATCCTCATACATTGATTCTGGAAATGCAAATATGTGTAGCCACTTTGCAAGCAGTTAAATACAATTGCTTAAAATGTTAAATATATGGTTACCATATGACTTAACATTTCCATTCCTAATTACACACCAGAGAAATGAAAATATGGTGACACAAAAACTTGTACAAAAATTGTGAGAGCAATATTACTCATTATGGCAAAGATGTGGAAACAATCCAAATGTCTATTGGCTGATGAATGGATTAACAAAACCTGGCATATTCACACAATGCTATATTATTTGTCAATAAAAATAATGCAGTACTGATATACGCAATACCATAAATGAAACTTGAAATCATGCTGCATAAAAACAGCCTGTCAAAAAATACTGCATGTAGTACAATTCCATTTATATGCGGTATCCAGAATCAATAGATTCACAGAGATGGAAAGTAGAGTGGTGGTTATATGGAGTTGGGGATGGGGCATGGGGAGTGATTCTGATGAGTATGGGTTTTTTGTGGGACGACAAAAGTGTTCTTAAATGTGATTACGGTAATGGTGGCACAACTTTGTAAATACACTAAAAACCACTAGATTGCACAGCTTTAATGAGGAGATTGAATGGCACATGAATTATATCTCAATAAAACTGTTCTAAAATAATGATACACAAATTTTTTTAAAAATAGAAAAGTAAAATTCTATAAAAACCAAGAAGCTATTTTTAATGTGATGTGGTTTGCTGCCTAAAAAGTGGCAAAGTAATTAACTAAGTCATCTTGTAATAAATTAAGAATATATATTATAAAATAATATAAAATAAGGTACAATGTAATAGCTGATAGAGGAGAGGAATGAGCATCATTGTAAAAGCTTTTCATTATCCCAAGGGAAAAATAATCAACCAAAAAAGGAGAGAAAAGAAAATAAAGTATAATAGGTCAGAGAAAGGGAATGTAAACACTAATGTAGTATATGTAAACAAAAATACATCAATAAAAATATAGATGGGCTATCTACCCACTGTTATGGGTTGAATTGTGTTCATCCTAAAATTTATATATTGAAGTCCTAAACTCCCAGTACCTCAGACTGTGACCTTATTTGGTGATAAGGTTACTGCAGATGTAAATGGTTAAGATAAAGTCATACTGTAGTAGGGTGGGCTTCTAATCCCACATAACTCATGTCGCTATAAAAGGGGACATTTGAAGACAGACGAACAGGGAGAACAAACACTTCTCAAAGAAGACATTTATGTAGCCAACAAACATATGAAAAAATGCTCATCATCACTTGTCATTAGAGAAATGCAAATCAAAACCACAATGAGATACCATCTCACTCCAGTTAGAATGGCAATCATTAAAAAGTCAGGAAACAACAGATGCTGGAGAGGATTTGGAGAAATAGGAACACTTTGACACGGTTGGCGGGAGTGTAAATTAGTTCAACCACTGGGGAAGACAGTGTAGCAATTCCTCAAAGATCTAGAACCAGAAATACCATGTGACCCAGCAATTCCATTACTGGGTTATACCCAAAGGATTATAAATCATTCTACTATAAAGACACACGCACATGTGTGTTTATTGTAGCACTATTCACAATAGCAAAGACTTGAAACCAACCCAAATGCCCATCAATGACAGACTGGATAAAGCAAATGTGGCACATATACACCATGGAATACTATGAAGCCTTAAAGAAAAGGATGAGTTCATGTCCTCTGCATGAAGCTGGAAACCATCGTTCTCAGCAAACTAACACAGGAACAGAAAGCCAAACACTGCATGTTTTCACTCATAAGTGGGAGTTGAACAATGATAACACAAGGACACAGGGAGAGGGAGATCACATAACCGGGGCCTGTTGGGGGTTGGGGGCTAGGGGAGGGATGGCATTAGGAGAAATACCTAATGTAGATGACAGTTTGATGGGTGCAGAAAACGACCATGCGACGTGTACACCTATGTAACAAACCTGCACGTTCTCCAAGTGTATCCCAGAACTTAAAGTATAATAATAAAACAAATCAAACATTCTTTAAATTAAAACTAGCCTACAAAATTTCAAAGAATTGTATTTATTCAGAATAATTTATACTGCAGTGCAATTAAACTAGAAATTCATAAGGAAAACATGTCTATAAAATATGCATTTGTGTAGAAATTGGCCAGTGCACTCTAAATAACCCATGGGTCAAAAGAGAAATCATAAAATAGATTAGAAAACATTCTGAATTAAATGATGATTAAAATCTCTATATATCAAATCTTGTGGGATATAACTATAATCACCAATAGGTCAATGTATAATCTTAAAGACATTTTTTGGAAAATAAGGAAGGTTGAAAGGCAATGACTACTCATCAATCTTCAAATGTTTTAAAGAGAACAACAAATTAATCCTAAGCAAGTAAAATAGTATAATAAAGACAAGAGGAGAAATTATTGAAGTAGAAAGCAAATATAAGATAGGAAAGATCACAAACAAAAATATTATTTAAGATATCTATTAGAATTTACTACCCACTAGTAAGACTGATTAAGAAGAGACTTAGGCTGGGCGTGGTGGCTCACGCCTATAATCCCAGTACTTTGGGAGGCTGAGGCGGGCGGATCACAAGGTCAGGAGATCGAGACCATCCTGGCTAACACAGTGAAACTCCGTCTCTACTAAAAAATACAAAAAATTAGCTGGGCGTCGTGGCGGGCGCCTGTAGTCCCACCTACTCGGGAGGCTGAGGCAGGAGAATGGCGTGAACCTGGGAGGCGGAGCTTGCAGTGAGCTGAGATCGCGCCACTGTACTCCAGCCTGGACCACAGAGCGAGACTCCGCATCAAAAAAAAAAAAAAGAAAAGAAAAGAAAAAAAGAGACTTAAATAAGCACTTCATGAAAAGTGATTATTAAAAGCCAATATAAATATGAAGAGGTAGTCAACCTTACTAGTCATCAAGAAAATACAGAATAAAATAACACTGTGTTACTACTACATATATACACATCCACCAATGACCCCTCATAAAAAATAAAGTTGTCAATTATAGATAGAGCAACATCTACTCTCATACTCTGTCTGTAATTTGCACAATCATAACTTGGCATTTTCTACTTAATGTTGTATGTGCATGTAAAAATTATGATCCAGCCTTTTCACAAATGGCATATATCCAACACGAGTGCATGCTCATAGGCACTAAAAGTATGGGAATGTTCCTATCAGCATTATATGCAATTACGAAAAAAAAGAAGGAATTCAAATGTCCATAAATGTTGGAATTAATATAATTGAACAATATAAAAGAAAAAAATTAATTAAACCCCTTTTAATATACAAAAATACAAATGAATGTCACAAGAGTAACACTAGGTAAATAAAATCACATAAAGTACTGGGTGATTCTACAAGATGTAAAAACAGGCTAAAATAATTAATAATGTAGAACTCAAGATAGTGGGTTTTATTTTGTTTGTTTTGGTTTGGTTTGCTTATTTGGAAGAGAAAACATGAGTGTATTAGTCCATTCATACTGCTATAAAGAACTACCTAAGACTTGGTAATTTATAACGAAAAGGAGTTTAATCGACTCACAGTTCTGCATGGCTAGAGAGGTCTCAGAAAACACTGTGGAAGGTAAAGCATGGCACGTCTTACATGACAACAAGAGAGAGAAGGTGAGTGAAGTAGGCGGAGGGGTACTGCCAAATACTTTTAAACCATCAGATCTCGTGAGAACAGCATGGAACAAACCGCCTGCATGATCTGATCACCTCACACCAGGTCCCTCCCTCAACACATGAGGATGATGATTTGAGATGAGATTTGGGTGGGGACACAGAGCCAAACCACATCAATAGGCAGGGTACGAGGGGAGTGTCTAGGCTGTTGGCAATAGTCTTTTTCTTGACCAAGGTGGTGTTTACATAAAGATTCAGTTTGTAATAATTAATAGAGCTGTACATTTACTTTTTGCACCATTCTGCATATTACAATCTACTTCAATAAAACCTTTAAAATTAACGTAACTCACATGAGAGCTATTGCAGCCTTCTATTCACCCAACAAATGTTTGCTGATCACTACTACTATGCAAGCATTCTGTCAGACATTGGAAATACAGAGATAAATAACACAAGGTCTCTCTGCCCAGACAGTTCAGTAAAGATGGAAAACATGTAGACACTCATTAAAAATGCAGCATAATATTTGCTAAAATGAAGCTTTTAAAACCGTGATGCTTAAAGTGAGTTACATCCAATTTTAACATCAAAATACATATAGCAATGTATTAACCTGTTGAATAACATAGGAATTCATCAGTCAATATGATATAATAAACATATAAACAAGTAGTAGGGAAGGAAATGCTCTTCTTTATAGTAATAGAATGGCAATGAATAAGCAAAGAAACAACGAATAAGCAAAGAAACAATAATCGAGCTAGTAAAAACCACCATTTGGCAAAGATCATAGTAATAATTGATTCAGGCATAAGTCAATGTTAAAATAGTGGGTCTAATTTTGATGAAAAACAGGGTGTTTTTACAGTGTCAAAATATCTCCTCACAATTGCTAACTCCGAAGAGAAATGTGCTTTCTTTATAGCAAGGAAACCTGGGAGATAACATATTAAATTAAAAATGTATAAACATTAATGACATTCTGAAGAAGTGTTCCAGATAGAGACTAATAAACTCCATGAAATAAATGCAACAAGTAATCCTGCACCGGACTCTGAGCAGAATTACTTTTCTTATAAGGACAACCTTGGAATAGTTGGCTTTAGAGTATTCTTTCAAAGTGCATTATTCTTTAAATGTATTTCATTTTGTTTAAATTTGCAGAGGTTTCATTTTGTAGTGGATGTCTGTAGCTTTCGTTTTCCAAGTATTTCTTCCTCCTTCATCTGCTAAAGAAGTCCTATGTCTGCAGAACTGCCTCTGGCACTCCAGGGAGTTCTGGAGAAATGACTTGTTACAATTCTCTGTCTTTCTGTCCTGAACACCAGGGCAGTCATGTAAGCCAAGGGAGGCAAATCAGAGTCATTTGCTTACTTATCCAAACTTGGATGAAAATGTAAAGAAAACATTCTTTTTCCTCTCTTTAATTTTTAAATAGCAGTTTCAGCAACTTGGTTAAATATAACATAGAAGTATGCTATGACACAGTAGAAATAATATATATTGTGTGTACAGTGTAATTATGTCCACAGTAAGGTGTTAAATTAAAAATGATTAGCTTCAGAATAGTCTACTTTGATGAACTGACGTATATTAAAATATTGTATATTTGGTTATATTTATTTTTGTTTATGTAAGAAGATATCAAAAAGAATATAAATCTAAAACAAAACTAAGATTGGATTAAAAAGGAGAAACACTTTTACTTTCTAAAATCCTTTAGTGTTTGAAATAATTATCTTATAAATAAAGCAAATGAAATAAAAGCAACATTTTCTTGTTGTTTATTGCTGTGTGCATAAAGTATGAAAAGATTTTTATTTTGTATGCTGAGTACCTTATTATGCCTTTAAATTTCCTGGGGTGTTTTTGTTTGTTTTATTTTGTTTGTTCTCTGGACTATAGTAGGAATTCTGAACTTCACTTTTCTTCTGGATAGCTGGAATTGTGTTAAAGTAATGGCAGCGATAACTGTCTGTACCCACGGTCCTTGGAACCAAGTCCAGAATATTTGGAAAACAGTTAGGCACAGGAATGCATGATGGCCACACCATCTCCAAGTATACTCCACATGTCTTTGCCTGTGAACCGCACTAACTGTCTCCAAAACCCAGTGTAGAAAGAAGGGTATAGTGATTGATGTGATAAATGGTTGATTATTATGTATAAGAAACCTGGCACAAATAAGGGGAAAATGATACTTTCAGTGTGATGACAACTATGAGAGAGTATTAAGGTATAACATTAATTTTTAAAAAGGTATAATATTAAAATATTCGAGAAGCAAAAAGAAATGTTAAAACTGCATCTTTTCTCTTAATCTGTGCCAGAATGTTCATGAATTTCTATATATTTGGAGAATGTTTGAGTGTTTTCTGTCCTGAGTTAGAAAACTTTTGTTAAATAAAGCTTCTTCCTGCATTTGAACTCATTTATAGCACTACCTAAATATGGCTATAAGTAGGCACAGTGACCGCTGAAAGCTTCCCCCTCTGGGTTACACAATAGATATTTGTAATGTTTGGCGTGAGGCAAGAAAGAGTTTAGCCATTGCCTACTTGTTATAATAAAGAAGGTGTTAGGACCTCACCAAACATTAGGGTTAATGGTCTTTCCTCGTGAGGTTACTTCCTCTCAAACAGGTGCAAATGGCTATGGTTTTACCTGCAGAATTGTATTTGGAGATAGCTGAATTTGTAGACAGGGAACATAGAAAGTGAATAAAAGTCTGGGAGTAATGAAATCATTTAGAATTGCTCTCTATGTCAAATTAGTCATAAATATAGTCTGATTTTTCACGACATGTAGCTAGAAAGTTTCTGAATCCAGTGGTATGCTGGAGATGGCTCTCAGTGGCACATGGAAGACTGTTAAATTTTCAGGAATGATGTCAGCTTGTTCACCTGACAAAGGTAGCTTGAAGTTGGCCCTGGTGGGAATAATTTCACCATAGAAATTCATAAATGCTACAAGTCAGGATTTCTCCCTCAACGACCAGCCAGCTATTAATATACATTTTCCAAAACACTACTGTGTAATATCCTGCCAGCTAAATGATCTTTCTCTCAATTCACATAATCAGTAAGTCCACATAGACCATTACTCCAGGGCAGGATTTGTATGGGAACCATTTGGAAGGAAAACTAAAGAACAATGCTACAAAGTAGGGATACTGGGGAGTTCTAGAGTAAACCAGATGAAATGCCTGGAGAGCCCAAATAAGATTGTGACTGAGGAATATACACTGAAGTTCAGGGTTAATCATGATTTTTTTTGTGTAGTGGTGGAGACAAAGCAATGTGCACTGGAATGAGTAAAACCATGGGAGGATAGAGAGTGGTGAAAGTGAGTTTCTTTGGAGTACTCTGAAGATTCTGCTTTGAAGATAAGACTCAGAGGACAAAGATAAGAAAAGCATGTGACATTAAAGGAAGAGTTTTACTTTGTTGTTTTGCTTGGTTTAGTTTTTAGCATCGTCCAGTCCCATGCAAGGCTGAGGAAAAGTCCCAAAAGAGAAAAAATAAGCCTATGGCAGAAAAAAAACTTACTAGAGCAATGCCTCTGTGAGGCCAAGAGCTGATGACATTGAGAACATAATCCTTATTGGCAGGGAGGGGAAAAAAAGGATGTATTATGGGTAGAATCAGAGAAATTTTTTACTGGAAATAGGCATTTGAGAGAATGCATGTCTAAAGGCCTTTTTATCTTGGAGAAAGGGGGACTTGTTCTGCAGAACTGCCACCTTTACACGAAGGTGGCAATAACTGGGTGGTGCTTGGAGAGAGTGGTAAAGGGTTACGATAGGCCCTGGGTTAGTGAGCATGGACGCTGCCTTGCTCACTAACAGGTGAAGATAATATTCCTGAATGTGTATTAATTTGCCTTTTGCTCCTTCTCCTCCAGTTTGTTCTTCCTACAGCTGGCTCCATACGTTAATGTTTGAAATTAAAAACCCACAATGTCATCTCTTAATATAATAACATTTGCAAATGTATATTTATAAGATAAAATTAAACTTTCTCCAATTTAGCTCTAATGTATTATATTCCCCTTATCTTTCAACATTCCCTGTTGGAACTCTACATTCCATTCACCCTGGCCTGCTTAATCTTTGCCCAATCATTTCAGCTCTTGTATTTCACATCCAATGGAACTATCTCTTTTCTCTTCTCCTCTTATTTTCAAACTTCAAGTTTCAGCATAAATGTTCTCATGTCTATGAGGTCTTCACTGGCATTTTTGCTGAGCATAAATTGCTATCTTCTTATTGTCTAATAACATTTTTAGAGACTTCTAGTAAAGAACTTGGAAGACTGAACAGTAATTTGTTTTCAGATTTGTGTCTCTTTCCAAATTGTGTGATGAACAAGTCCAGAGTATGTGTATTATGCATGTTTTTATCACCACACAGGTAGTACAGGTTCGACCACAGTGTTTAGTATGTGGGACTTAAGAATGAATGACCAAATACATAAAACGATGAGTTGCACGCAGTAGAAAAATCAGAATTATAAACAGCAGTATCACCAACTGTAAATAACCTTGCTTACTTGAAGGTAGAAAAAATAAGTAGCATATATACTATAGAGACAAACCATGAGGAGACAGATTCTGGGAATTATATTATTCCATCTATTTATTTCCTAAATATTTTATCGCATAAATAACAAAATGAATGGCATCTGTCTCTTTTCTGTTTCCAGGGAAACAGTATTATTAAATAAGTTAAAATTGTGAGATCTGGGCCAAATTATTTGGGCTCCATCAAAGCATGGCTCTACCACTGAAAGCTAAGGGACCTTGAATATGTCACAAAATGATTTTTTCTTGAGTTTTATCTATAAAACAATAATATGAAGATTAACTTCCACTTAAATAATTGTGAAAATAAAACAACACTTATAAGGTTCTTAGATAAGGACTTTATACATAGTAAGTGTTATTATTGGCCTTTAATAATTAGGAAAGAAAGAATTACAAAATACTTAGAAGACTCACTAACAAAACTTGGCAAGTTCAGATTCCTTACATGCATTGGGTGATCAAAACATGTTCAATAAATGGTTCAGAGAGTGAAAGTTTGAAATGCTCACATTCAAGGGGGCGAACACACCCCATAAGTTTTTTCTTCCATTATTGCCTCCACTAGGGCTTTAACTCCTTGACGGAAACGGCCATGCACTATTTAAATGTCTTTCTCTATTAGAGATAGAAGCCCCTTGAAGCTCCTTGAATGAAAGGGCTATGCACTATTTACATTTCTATGTGTAGAACATACCACGAGGTCTAATGGATAATATATATTCAAGGACTATCTGCTAAATGCATGGATTAATTAGGTTAAAATCACACATTTAGTATGTAAATTTTGATCATGTGTTTATAGAAGATGATTCCCTTTGTTTACTGTCTGGATCATTAAGCATGGTCAGTAATTTCACAATGACAGTACATTTGCTATATTTGCTGAAAGAAAAAGCTAGATAAGAGAGACAGTGTCTTTGTACACGTCACATTCCTCTCATGAAAGGACTACTGAAATTCGACTATGCATTGATGTTAAACTTAACTCCTTTACAACACAAAATTAACTGTCTGAAATGCCTAGATATTAGGGTACTAAAAGAGGAAACAAAAAAGGTAACAGGTTGATTTCTTAAATACTTTAAAAAAAGAATTATTGATGATTCTCTAAGTTGTATCTAAAAGGTCTCTATACACTAATATATGTATACTAATGTAGACATATATCACTATGTCTACAGTGATACATAATTTCACAAAATAAATATTTTATTTGGTTAGATCCTAATAGGTAAAACAGTTTTGCAGTGAAAACGTCTGTTTTACTGAAATTTATGTTTGGACTGTTATAGGTGAATCAAAAATATATTTTAAGCCAGTGGGACTCGTTAAACATTTATTCAAATGTTTATTCAGCTTGCTAGCATAGTCATCAAGAGTTTCCTTAGTAGGCAAGAACACTTTTGTCGTTACATTTTTCAGAGTGGAAATGTGCCATGGATGCTAAATGGCTAAAATATTTAGTTATATTTTAACAGACAAAAATACACCCCAGTACCTACGACATTCTTGTCCAACTGTATAAAAGAGCAGTGTCCTCCAGTGTTGCCCTAGGCTTGGAATAGAAAAGATAATAGAAGGAAAAAAGTGTCAACCTAAAGTGTAGCTAGATATGTTTAGTGGTATTAAAATACCACACATTCCAAATTACAAAACAGTAAGGCTCATTATCTACTTCCAAATATATTTGTCTCATCACTCTACTGCTAAAACCCTCCCCTGTCTCCAGGTTTATTACATAATAAATCTATACACAGTGTGATGTTCAAGGCTGTCCACAATCTGTCCCTAATATCTATGTGAGTTATATCCCACTATTATAACTTTATTCACCCTACGTTTAAGCCAATTCAGCTTTATTACTTCTGATCATGCCTTTTCTCACCCTGCCACATCCATCTGGATTACTCTTCACTCAAAATTTTGCCCATGAAAATCCCACTCATTCTACAAGTGTCCACTGAAATGTGTTTTCCTCCATGAAACCTTTTAAGATCACTGGATTTAAATGCAGCCATTTTTAAGTTTGATAGAATTTTATCTTTCACCTGGAGAATTTAATTAATTCATGTCTTACCCCGCTTTCTGCAGTCACGGTTCCTTGCCAACAGATGACTCATGCCATAGATACATATAAGTGCATACTATTTATGAAGCTTTTGTTTTATCGATCAGAGATGTGAATTTGTAAGTGTATTGAGTTTAAAACCTATAAGATAATTAGGCTCTCCTCCACAAATCAATCTCCTTTGATTCCCTTTTAAAACACAACAAAAACAAACAGAAGCAATCAAAAGGGAGCTCCTCATCTTCACATGCACAAGCTGCACATTCTCAATGCACTGTACATTTGCTCAATTTCTTCTTTCCTCCAATTACACTAACTACTTAAAGACCAACCTATTTTCTTGAGCTTTGGATTCTGAATTTTCTTTCCTTCAAATTCTCAAGGGCATAGCTTCAGTGTTAATTCTGTTTCTTTCCTACTTCAGCAATTTCTCATTCTCTCTACCAGGTCATTTCTTTTTTTCTTTTCTTTTTTTAAGTTCTAGGGTACATGTGCGCAATGTGCAGGTTTGTTACATATGTATACATGTGTCATGTTGGTGTGCTGCACCTGTTAACTCGTCATTTACATTAGGTATATCTCCTAATGCTATCCCTCCCCCTCCCCACCCCACGACAGGCCCCTGGATTAAGTGGCACATATACACCATGGAATACTATGCAGCCATAAAAAAGGATGAGTTCATGTCCTTTGTAGGGACACAGATGAAGCTGGAAACCATAATTCTGAGCAAACTATCAAAAGGAAAGAAAACCAAACACTGCATGTTCTCACTCATAGGTGGGAATTGAACAATGAGAACACTTGGACACAGGGTGGGGAACATCACATACCAGATCATTTCTAATAGCACACAAATGTGTTCTGGTGCTCTCTTATTAAACAAATATGCAAGGAAAAATAACCTCTTCAACCCAGACAAGTCACTTTACTCTTTTGTACCTTACCTGCCCCTTATGCCAAATGAAAGTGATAATAGTGCACACAGCATATGGCTGTCATGACAATTAAATGAGTTTTCTAAAGTAGTGTAAAGTGCTTAGAATACTGATTGGTTTAGAATAAGAACCCAGTAAATCATAGTTGTTGCTATGACTGCTGTTGTTACTACTACCAACACTATCCTCAGTCATCAATTTCTCTAGCTGGTATCTAAACATTGCTATACCACTAGAATCCAGTACTTCTTCCAGCTTCTATTCCTCTTTACCCATATTCTTATTCAAAGTAATCTCACCATTCCCCATGGTTTTAAATAATTTCTATAATGTTATTTTTTCCAAATATATCCTGTGTCCTGATTTCCCCTCTGAGTTCCAGAACCTTATATCTATCTGCTTCTTGATATCTATATTTAGATGTTTAATAATATCTCAAATATAATATATCCAAAATGGAAACCTAATTTAACCCAAGGAAACTACTCCCTACAACCTTATTTTCCCCATCTCAGGGACTAAAAAGTTCGCTTAAGAGTTACTACTGTGGCATTACTTTTCCCATGCTGCAATATCCAATTCACTGGTAAGTCTATAGTCAAATATATCCTGAAAATACACACTTAACTTGATCTCCATTGTCAGTTCCCTAGACCAAGACTCTATTACCTTTTGCTTGAAATGCTTAATTTCCCACTACCTGGTATCTTTGTTGTCTACAACAATGTTCCACTTATTGTATCCAGAACAGAGCTGAAAACTATTAGCTCTAAGGTGGCACTTGTTGTATAAATTAATGAATAAAATATGCATTGATCTCTCACACATAGTGAACAATTTATTTGAAAAATTCAGGTGGATTCTAAATTTCGAAAATATTTAATGGATCCAACCTCATTCTTAAATTTGGAGATAGTAAATTCAAGAACGCTGTGATAATAGCTTTATAAACAAATTAGCTACTACTTTTTATGCCTACGAGTTCCGTGTCTTTCTTCTGAGACTAATACTAAGTTTGCATTAAAGATAGTGTCTGTAGATAAGAGACACATTAATGTGCTTTAATTATCTTATAATGGGACAACTTGGCAGCAAGAAAACACAAAAACATTATTTTAGTTATAAAGAAAAAATACCCTCCATTTGAAGCATCTTGGTGGAATGTGACAAGGTATAAGATCAGGCAGAAGATTCATGGTACCTGTCACAATGTGACATTTCATTGGTGAAAAAGAAAACATGCAGATAGTTTCATGATTTAGGTAGTTTTATTCAATGGAGCAATAATCTCTGAAAGAAGGATAGCATAGACGTTTTTGAAGCCCTGTGAGCTAAAGAGAATAAAGTTTTGGCAAGGGGCTTAAAACTTAATGGGTAAATTTAGTGCAAAGCTGAAATGCTGGCTTTCAAAAAAAGATAAAATAACTACAGAGCTCAGGAAAAAAACTATGTCAAAAAAGAAGATAGGCAGCAGAAATGGGAGAAACAAAACTTTATGTCAATATGTAGTATCTGAAAGTCTGAATGCCTTTCATAATTAGCTTTAGATATTTTGATGTTCTTTAGATCAAGGAAAGAGAACAAATCTAATTTTGAACTACCTGCGAGCCAGTGAAAAGAAATCAATATATAAAAGGAAAATGTGAGTGACATGCTGAAAATTCATTTTTCATAGATTATCAATTATTTCGCTTTAATGTTGATGGTAGTGATAAATTAGAAGGTTGTCTTCCTTTACATATGTATCTTTGATTCAAAATGCAAAAAAAGAAGTATAGATTCATTTAATTATGTTATTTGCCAACTTCTGAGGGTGAATTAACATAATTGGATCTTGTTCATAGAGTACTTTCTAACAGGATTGCATTAACAACTTTTTTCTTTTTAACATGTTAAAAGAAGACTGAAAATGGTAAATTAATTATGATCATTTATAGTAAATAAGCAATTTTAGGGAGTATAGTTATATCCACAATTTTCATTAGGAAAGAAAATGCCATGTGAACTAAGCTGGACAAAAAAGGATGTTGTGGGTTCCACAAAGATTCTCTTTTATTTTTTCTGCATTAATTTAGAGCAAGGATTACCACTGCCAGAGGATACACATCAAATTAGGTATGGTTTCTATACCAAAGCTTGATCATTAATAAAACAGCCTAATTTCTGATTTTTCTCAAGTGCCACAGACCAAACAGACCCATTAATATTGGTTTATTAATTATGGGCAAAGGCCTGAGACAGTTAAATGCTTAGACTGAAACATGCAATACTAATAAACTGCCTATGTAATGCAAACTGATGTTTTAAAATATGCTTTTCTATGGCATTTGGTACTTTAAGCCACCCAACCTGTTTATGAAAATTAAACTTAAAATTACATTTACAGTATTTATATTAAATAACCTTGTTTTGAACAGCTTCAGAAAAAATTAAACAACCGCCATAAGTTTCCACACTGAACAGATGTACATGTTTAATTTAAATTAATTTATGTAAAAAAGTACCTGTAGACATATTTTTAATTTTTCAAAGAATTGTGGTTCCATATTGGGGAACTTTTACATAAGTATTTTATGCAAATATCAAAACATCATATGTAACATAATCAAAAGCTCAGCTTTTTACCCATTAGCTCTTATATTTGAAGTGAGAATTAGCTTTGAAATCAGCATATTATAATATTACTCTAATAATCATATTCAAAATGCTTTGCATGTAAACTGAGTAGTAAATATACCAGAATGTAATTCATATGTTAGTATTGTAAGTCTGAAAAGTCCCTAAGAATTGTTTTCTAGTTTCATTGTTTTATGTAATATACATAGCATGTGTGTTCAGATGCCAATTTCCACAGTTTAATTATAGGCAGAAGGGACACCAAAGTACAATGCATTATTATAACTTCTGCTTGGAGTAGTAAATATGGTGTACTACAATATTGTTACCAATGAAACTGTTATCTATTTGAAATTAAATTAATTGTATTGAAGCAAGGAAGGCAAATGCATAAGATACTATGTTACACACATTTCAATAGTTTATTCATTATTACTAACCCTTTGGGCAAAAATGGTGGACATTTTTCTTACCCACTTGTTAACTGCAAAGACATTTGGATACTGTCATTCAGGAATCCTTCAGTAACACATATTTTTTTTTCTGAAATACTACAATTACATTTGGATAACAAAGTTATAAATTGTTTTGCTAAGATGTAACTTTCAGGAAATAGTCTCTAGCATGGAGGGGGTGCTGTGTAAGACAGAGGACTGTTGTACTGTACTGGAATGTACTGCAAAAATAATGGCCAACTGGTGATCCTATAACAGACTGAGATCATATAAAGGTAATGAAATTGAAATTGCTCATGGAAATTAATTCAGCAAATAAAGAAAGAAAATATATCTATAATTATCAAAGGGACATTAAACTGTTATTCTTTTTAATGTGCTATTTACCTTTTTATCTCTTTTTGTTCTCACTTTAATGAGAGTAAATGCATTGGTGTGGTATGTAGTCCCATAATTTTCACAGTTCTATGATATTTTAATAACTTGGTAGTAATAATAAGTAAGAGGCCTCAATATTGGGTGTTAAATATAGATTTTTTTTTCTTTTTGGAAAATGACTATGTTTCTTAGATGCAGAAGTTATTCAAACAATTCATTCATTTTTGAAGCAGATTTATGTGACTGGATTTAACTTCTCTACACCTCAGCCTTGTCCTTATTCTACCTCAATCACTTTTATTAATCACTCATTAGTCAGATCTTTCATGAGCATGTATTGTGTACGTGTCAGACATATATCATGTAAGTACTTGCATTACCTATGTGTATTCTACTTGTTACATGTATGTAAATATACTATACATGTTCAGCTCCAAGTAGTATACATGTACATAATACATGTACTATACATACATGTACTATATTATACATGCACATATTATTACATGTATAGTACTTGGAGGTGAAGACCGAAACCTAAGTAGGTCATTGTTTCTATCCTAACACTTGAAAAGCTCACCATCTAATTTGGGGCAGTGGTAGAGATGTCATAAAAATAACTGCAAATTTAGTATGATAAAATATTTTTATAAACAAGTTTTCTTTTAACAAAGTTGACTAATCACTATAAAAAATCTCAAGTCTCAAGTATATAGAATATAATATTTACTTATTAATGGTAAATAATGACAGTGATTTAGAATTTCAGAGGGGAGGATTGACAGGAAACTATTTTAAAATTTATAAAAGTTACAACATTACTTCCCTTTGAGCCGATGCATTAACTGAATTTACACCATGCATGCAGTAAACCACCCCACAAGGGCAAGAGCATATGATTCCACGTAAAAGAGACAGAGAAATCTTCACAGATATGGTGATGTTTGAGGTGGTTCTTAAAAATTAAATAATCATTTGGAACAGAGGGAGTAGGAGAATATATAGAAAGGCAAGGAGGTGTGAAGAAGCAGGTGAGCAAATGGATGTTCACAAGAAGGTGTCCCAGTAATTGTAGTGCAGTCTGGCAGAGTCTGAAAAGAGCCTCCCACTTTTGTTTTTTTTTTAACCACACTAAGAAAATCTGATGCTACCTTATAAAAATGTGTTGAAATGTTTTAAACAAGAAAGTCAAAACTGTGTTTTGGATTCAAAATTTCACCATAGAGTGGAAGACAGTTTGGGAAGATAAAGATGAAGACCTAGGGATGGGTTAAGATCTTCTCAAAAGTAGAGCAATATTTTAGAAAATAAATAGCTGGATTTTTGGGGAATAATAGCATTGGATTACCTCATTCTATGCAAGAGGGGTTAATAACATAAGGTTTTGTAATAGCTAATGGAAGTAAAATTTGTTACTTTATAGTGTAAGAATGTATAGAATTTCATGCCACCATTTCTTAATACTGACTCTTTAGGGGCATAAATGGAGATCACATCAGCGCAAGTTGATTCTCATGTGTCAAACATATGTGAGTTCAGCTGTTAAATTAGTCAATATTTATCTTAACATTGCTGAGAGGGACCTACTGTAAATGTGACATCCTCACACTTCCCAAATCTTTAACTCTGAAAAAATCTCAAAAACTTGAAGCCTAGAAGTATTCCAAAGCAAGGGTTACAGAAGTCTTTATTCTCAGGCTCACTGAATTAAACTCAGGACTAATTTCACAATACAGGCACAAGAAGCCTGTTGTATGGTATACTCTGCCAGTGTCTTGGTTGAGGGGCTCCATGGGGAACTGAATAAAGCAGAAAAGATATGATTTGAAGCCAGTCAGTCCTGGTAATCTATGAAATGCTCACTTACAGCCAGGTTTCATAAGCTTCCAATTCTACAGAAAAACCAGGCTCTAAGTGTTTTAGAATTTCCCAATTCATAGTGTTTCTTGTCTTGATCCCATGACCAACAGTTGAAGGTTGGTAAGGACTTTCCTACAGTCTAAACACAACCTGAAGCCCTCTTCATTGTTCACACTCTAACTCCTACTTCTGACGAATAGGAAAAAAAAAATAATGCAGAAGAGATTTATGTCTTAGCCATAACTCCCGCTGTACAACTCAATTGCCCCATTATCTTTTGCGGTTCAAAATGTACTGCTGACCTTGGGTTTGTTTTACTTTTTTCTTTTTCCTGTTAGATTTTATTTGGGGACTTTTGGTAGTTTAAACTTTCTAACTTTTTCCTTGCTGTGTATGAGGAAAGCTAAAGCTGTTATCAGCTTCTTATTCTACGATACCAACACAGGTTTTCAATGTTTGTTTGTTTTTATTATTATTATTTATTTTGCGTGATGTGAATACCCTCTTCCATCAATATTTGTATTATGGTGCTATATACTGGTAATGATCCTTTAATATTGGGAAGGGATTTTTAAAATACTCTGATTAAACTGGGGTTCTTCCTTTGATTTTCATATTTTAAATAAAGCCACAGTCATTTATATAAAAGAAAAGCATCTGCCCCTAGGCAAATCTTTTGAGGACAGAAGTGAAAGTAAACTGAATAAGGTTTTCACATCATTTCTGCATGTGTTTGATATGTAGATCAATATCTGTATAAATTTGATCTTTTATTTTCTTGGTAACTTGTGGTCATTGAGAAAGTGTTTGAAACTTCCTCATGACGTGTTTATATAATGGCGTGAAAAATTCCTTTGGAGAATTTTATGTTCCTTTCATTGTTATCTAATTGCAAATGTACAGTATGTATGTGAAAAGCATTAAAATTATAAATTTTGTGCAAGATAAAAATAATTCATAAATTTACCCTTTATAAAATGTTAAAATGAAAAAATATATATATTCCTCCACCAATTACTAACTCTGGAAATTTGGAAACATTTCTTCACTTTGATTTTCTCATTGGAAAGAAGGGTAATAATTCTGAAAAAAAACACATATCAAACGATTAAAATATAGTGAGAGCATAATCAAAAGTATTATTTGTAATAAAGCAGGAGAAAGGAAGATACTAACCATGGTGATGTAATTTTAAAAATTTGAGAAGTATTAAGGAGTTATGTTCAATTTTAAGACCAAGAAAAAACATTTCTTATGCATGATGTTAGGAACTTTTTCAGGATATTTTTGAAAAATTCCAACTATATTTTGGTAACACTGGGTTAATGCAGGCAAGTAAATTAAGTAAATTTCTTTACCGGAGAATATCTCAGTCTTGCTATACTAATGCATACTATTACTCCCCATGAATGAATATAGAAGTCAGGTTTCTCAAGTTTAATTAGACATTTTTAAAGGAGGACTAGCTCACTTTTAACAGAAATCTTGAATGATCTCAGGTAGTTTACTAACCTCATGGAGCAGAAGGGCAAAGAGTGTGGGCCCCAATGAAGGCTCTAAAAAAAAATAATTACTCTTGAATTAGTCCTGTCTTGATATGTTTTTAAAAACACTTTCATGAAAATGTTTTATCTTGAAGGTTAATATCATGGTAGGCAGAAAAATTGTACCTCCAAAGATGTCCAAGCCCTAATCCCTGGAATCTATGAATGTTACTTTACACAGCAAAAAGAAGCTTGAAGATGGAAGTAAAGTTAATAGAAAACATGAGGGGACGGGGCCCAACTTTGTCGCTTTGAAGTTGAAGGAAGGGGCCATAGACCAAGAATATGGGTGACATGAGAAGTTAGGAATGGTCCTGACCTGACAGCCAGCAAGGAAATGAGGCTCACAGTCCTTACAACCTCAATAAGTTGATTCTTAGCAACAATCAACAGAAGACAGATTCTGCTCTACATCCTACAGAAAGGAACACAGCATTGCTCACACCTGGGGTTTAGCTAAGTGAGATCCAAAGCAGACTTCTATGCTACAGAAACATACATATAGGAAAGTGCAGAAAATATAAATATGACAAAATAAATTTCCACATAAACATAGTTATATAACTAGCATCCAGATTAAGAAACAGAAATTCCAGTTTTAACACCATCGAACATTATTTTGCTAGTTTTTGAATGGTATGTATATGGAATCATACAGTATTTTTTTGCATGTGACCTCTTTCCCTCAATAGTTTGTGAGGTTAATCCCTGCTGTATTGTTTTCACTTTCATTGCTATACATTATTACATTATACGATTATAGCAAAATGTATTTTTGATTCTATTGTTGGAGTCTTTTTCTAGTTTTTGATTATTTCAAATAGTGCTATTATAATAATTCTTCTCATTTTCTAAATATATGCAAATATATGTTGAGTTCATACCTAGGAGTAAAATTGCCAGATGGGAAAGTGTGTGTGTGCGTGTGTGTGTGTGTGTGTGTCTGTGTAAACATATACACATCTCTGGTAAATTCTGGAAATAGTTCTCCAATACTGTTGTACCAACTGAGATACACACTAGCAGTGTATGGACACAGTTTTGAGTTTGCTGGATTTCAAGATTTCAAGATTGCATTCACCGCCATGTAACCAGACACATGGTCATCTGTACAGTTTTTTAGTTTTATAACAGTTATGGAAGGGGCTCTGAAATGGCTACAAATACTGTTGGTTTTCTTTCTGAAACAAATACTTTAACAAGTGTTAAGCCCTTGAGATTCAAACTTTCCTATTAGTTTTAGCTCTGGAATGCAGGGAAAATGTCCCTCTTATTCATTACTTAATTAACTAACTTTCAGAAGTAGCTGGCAATAATAGGCACTAAATGCTTTGGCTTTATATAAGAATGCATGCATTTACAGTGGTTAGCTATATGCATATGAGCTATTTTAATACTCTTATTGTTGGGTAGTATTCAACTTTTTTTTTGTTGACAACTAATGAAATTATTATCTGTTGCTAGTTGCACCTAATAATCTTGAAATTTAAAATTACATTATATGATATCCTAGAAAAGAACTAGGTTCTCTCTTCACATTTATATATGTCAGAATTAGATGTCAGATTTAAAATCACAGAATACCTTGCAGTTTCCAAGGAGATGTAGACTACTGAGAGAATAGAGAAAAACAAGAACAAAGAAAGAAAAAAATTTACAAACTTCACATAGGATGAAAAATGCTTTTGTTTAGATACACCATGCAAATATGTAAATATACATGCATATGGCAGACGACATATAGCATTTACATAGTATGTGTATATTATATACACATGGTTGTATAACTATATATGAATAACACAATAAATGCAGATATAGTCTATTAAATGTATACAGTCTTTTCTAATAAAAGACTATACATGCTGTCTGGTTGCCTCCTTTTCCAATATGTATTCTGCAATAATTTTGTCGTGTCCTTTAAATAGTATTTCAAAATATTTTATATAATGCATGCTTATTAATCTATCTTCTAGCTAAACCGTAACTGGATTAAAATATTTATTATTATCTACTCATGTTTTCCCCCAGCAGTTGCTCAAAAAAGGTAACACTTCAGTGAGCCTAGTGTTAGATAAAATTGTGCACGTTCATTTTAATTTCCTTAGGATAATCTAGAGGTAGAATTTCTGTATTAAAATACGATCATGTTTTTAGATTTGATACTTATTTATAAATTGGCCTCCATGAAGCCAAAATCTTTTAATTTTACATTTTACATGAGGAAAATAAGTCATATTCAAATCCATTTCTTCTTGAAATAATTAATTATATCTGATATATTTCTAATTTAATCTCTTGTTTAACAATTCACAGCTATATGAAAATGATACAAAAAAAGACTATATGTAGTGGAATTCTTGTTCTGGCTTGAATTTTCTTGCAAAGAGATAACTGTGAAATTCTGTGAATGAATTGTTAAACTGTTAATAGCTTGAAACTGACCATGTTGGGAGTACTTATATCATAAACATTGGCAAATGCTACAAATCAAGGCTTTACTTTTTCCAGAGAGTCAAATTAATAGCATACCATGGTTATGTGTATTAGAAATCAGTGTCAGTGTAAAGTGGTAAAAGATGTGATATTTATATAACTAAACTGTCCTTTAAAATGTTGGAATGCTTTTTAAACTCACCAGGAGGTTGTAGAAATTCCCATCTTACCGCAACTCCAAAATCAGTGTAAATTATACATATATATATACATATTTTTTTTTTTTTTTTTGAGACGGAGTCTTGCTCTGTCACCCAGGCTGGAGTGTGGTGGCAAGATCTCCGCTCACTGGAAGCTCTGCCTCCCGGGTTCACGCCATTCTCCTGCCTCAGCCTCCCGAGTAGCTGGGACTACAGGTGCCCGCCACCACGCCTGGCTAATTTTTTGTATTTTTAGTAGAGACGGGGTTTCACCATGTTAGCCAGGATACTCTTGATCTCCTGACCTCGTGATCCGCCCACCTTGGCCTCCCAAAGTGTTAGGATTACAGGCGTGAGCCACTGCACCCGGCCGAATTTTATATTTTTAAAATATTCATTCATTTCAGTTGAACTGTGACATTGTTATCCTTTCCATTTCTCTAATAATTAGCATAACCAAAAATTGTTCATGAGTTTGTTATCTGTTTTTTCCTCTGTTATGAAGTATCTATTCACCTCCATTGTTCTTTTAGCTATTGGCGCCTTCATGTATTTTTATTATTTTGCATAAGCTATTTCTATAACAGTGACCATTAAAATTTTATTTTTAAGTGCCAGTTGTTGCAAATATCTTTCCATATCTTATTTTCTATATTGTTACTTGTTTATGAACATGTGTGTTTATCTTCTTTATCTTTCCTTTGTGATTAATTCCATTTCTTTCAGGTTTGTAAAATCCATGCTCATGAAGTGATTACTTACATGGACCATATATTCAGATGTAGGTGCATTTTGTGTTGACATATATGTATACGTAGGCAAGAAAGTATTAATACAATTTATCAGTAAAAAGAAGGCCTTTTTGGTAAATGGTGCTGGAGCAACAGTATATCCCTATGGTAAAAAAAGGAATCTCGAATGCTACTTTCAGCATCCACAAAGACTGATTTGAATTGGATCATTCACTAAAATGAGAAGCTTCTACAAAGTTTTTAGAATAAAACACAGAAGACGATTTTTATAACAGAGGGGTAGGCAAAGATATGAACAGGACACAAAAAGTCAGTAACCATTAAATAAATAATTGATAAATATAATTTTATCACAGTTAAAGTTCTGCTTATGAAGGATATCATTAAGAATGTTTTTCTCACGTATGAAATCCCAGCACTTCGAGAGCCTAAGGCCAGAGGATCACTTGAGGCCAGGAGTTCACGACCACCATGGGAAACATAGTGAGACCTCATCTCTACAAAACAAATTTAGAATATAGCTGGGCATGATGGTATGCCTGCAGTACCAGCTAGCTAGCTACTTGGGAGTGTGAGATGGGAGGATCACTTGAGCCCAGTAATTCAAGGTTGCAGTGAGCTGTCATTATATCACTACACTCCATCCTGGGAGACAGAGTGAGACTCAGTATTAAAAAAAAAATAAAAGAAAAGACAAAAAGAAAAACGAAAATTTTTAACAAACTATAGAGTGGGAGAAAATTTACATACACCTATATCTCAAAAAGAAATGATATGAATAACATATAAAACATTGATATAAATTAACTAAATATAAAATATGTTTGAACGGCAAAGATCTTGATCAAATACTTCATTCGAGAAGTATTGCCAATAAAATGCAAATAGGCGTTCAGCATAATTTCCATTAGGTAATGTTGAAATCACAGGGAATGTACTTAAAACCACATCAAAATGCCAAAAACACCAAAATGACTAAAATTTTACAGCACTGACAATATTAAATGTTAGATAAGATGTAGATTAATTAAAACATTCATACACTTCTCATGGTAAAAAAATGTTATACATCCACTGAAGAAAAGCCTTCAGTACTTTGTTTAAAATTAACTATTTTTTAAAGTTTTGTGTTGTGTGGGAAATATTTCACAAACAGCACTCTGAAAATAAATGTATCAGTGTATTTAATGCTTATAATCCATATAAGCCCATATACAATTATTATAAATTTTAATGATATAATGGAAGTGTAACCCTTAATGTACAAATACTAATAGACTACAAAATTCTATTTGTTGTAAATTATATACAACTAACATGTTTTAACACAACATTTTTTAAATACCTGCAGCCAACCTATGGTTGCAGTTAATCAAGTGTAGTTTTGACATAACTATTTGTTGATATTTGGGTTTACATTAATCAGCAAGACAAAAGTTAACCTACAATGATGCTTGTCACTGTCTATTTAACGATGTATCCAACTTGTTTGCTGACTTAGATAATAGTTTTTGAATACTGAAAGAATATTAGTTAATTTTTGTGATAATCTCAATGCAATATCTACAAATGCAACAAATGTTTAGGTTTAACCTGCATAAGTAATATCATCTCCATCATTTTCTTAAGCCTGGAAAAGCCAAAAACAACAAACCCAGCTATTATTTATAGCATATATCAAATTGTGTGGTATAATTAGTCCCACCATATTCATTGTGACATCACTGAATGGAAAGCTGGGGGGAATATGTACTATAGCACATATTTACACAGCATTTCCACCATCCACATATAAAAGACATAAATTACCTCAATAGCATAGATAATAGAAAATTATAATAGAGTAATTAGGGCATAGTGAGTTTTGAGAATTTTTTAACTTTAGTTTTAATATAATTTATTTAAGTGTAAATTTACATAATTTATTTTTTATAATGTCCATGCATAAAAACTAACCCACAAAACAACTAAACATTTAATAAGATCTGATGGGCTGATATGAGATTATTCCAGCATGCCCATCTACCCTGTGAACAGAAAGTCTACACTTAGTATACTCATAAAAAATGAGTGTACAAATCTACAAAAACATAAGAATGTTCAAAGCACTTTACTCATAATAGCCCAAAACTGGAAAAAAAAACATGTGAGACCATCAAGAAGAGGATTCGTCAAGAAATTCTGATACACTCATGCAATGGAATAGTACATAAATATAAAAATAATAAATTACTGACACGTACAAATCATGAACTAAAATATTTCATTGAGTAGAAGAAACCAGACACAAAATGGTATAACCATCTAATGTCATCTGTGAGCATTTATGTAACACATACACATACAAACATACTTAAACCAATGAGATTTATAAAATAATTCAAAGGGGAAAACAAGGCAATTTATCTCTACAGCCCTAAATTTCGAACTAGCTATTTCCATCCAGTGAAGCCATTTTACTTTTCTCTTACATGAAGTATAATTCTAGAAATTTCTTTTTCATGTTCAGGTTTTCTAATTAGGATAGTAACAGATAATGTCCTTATATAATTTCTATAATTGCCTGTAAAAATTATTAAAATGTGATACTAGAATCACTGGTTTATTTTTAGCCTATTTATTGATTTAGTTACATATTTATGTATTATTTATACAGTTAAATGATTGCTATTGTAGAAGAAAAGTGGTTTTTTTTTCCATATTGCTACAGACACATACCATACTATTGTTGATTGTGGGTTTGGATTACACACAGATCTCTTGAATAGTAACATTTTTAAACAAATTCAAATACTGACTACTAAAATACGTAATACATACATTGATTCTGTGCATTTGTATAACCAAAAAATAAAATATTACAACCCCTGTGTAGATTCATATTTGAATCCAAATCCATAGTTGAATCCAAAAATAATTCTATCTCAGGTTTATACAACAAATAGATACCACATTATTAAATCATTTAATATCAACAGGAGCTAACTGGATAAAAATTAAAGAACAATGTTTAGAATTATTTTAGTTGCCTTCCAGTCCTCTGAAGAATATGGCTCTTTTGGCTCTCTCAGCTGGCCTATAAAATAATATAATGGCAAGGTTACAATTTTCCCTACTTAAGGGATGAGGGGAAAAAGAATATTAACTATTGATGTACACAGAAAATATTTATGCCTAGGAGAGGTACACCAGAGTTCTTATCATTGTCAATGGCTACTTTAAATTGCACTTAAGCATCAATAAAACATTTTACATTCTACTTCTGTAATTTTGATGTTTTGTGCATATTATGATACTAAAATATTTAACAGATTTGATTAAATAATAACAGAAGCCATTCCATGGCACTGTTGCCTAAATAGCCTTCAGGAATAGCTGCTTTGAAAATAACCACAAAATACATTTCACTAATAGTATTTATATTAATTTATTTTATAAGAGAACAAAGAGTTTTAGAGATGTGAAGTTATTAGTCTATGTATTTGCTGCTTGAATTCCTTTTTAACACTGATAGTTTTACATTGGTGAGAAAAAAACTCATAAAGAAATATTTTGCAACTTTTGAAGGTCATATAATCAGCATACCAGACCAATTTTTCTACATCTTTTAGGACATTGTGGATTATTTATTAAGTGACTGGATAATTCTGTCTAACAAGAATGATCTTCTTTAATTAACGAAAATTTCCAAGTTGCCTTCCACAGTTATTGCACACATCCAAATTATCCTTCCAAATAATCATTAAATTAAATTTACAGATTGGGGTTATATGGATGAACAAAAGAGAGGAAGAATTAAGAAGACACAGAATGCCAGGATAATGTGACTATTTATAGTACAAACAGCATGCCTGTCTTGATTTGGTGATTCTTTGGCTGTTCCCCTCTGTATTATCAAAGCTATGAATATGTGTACACAGCATGCTTTAGCAATACCCGCTGGTTAGAAATTGAATTAGCTAAAGCCAGGGAAGTTCAATCGAAAGACCTCAGCAAGGGTATAGCAATAGGTTCACAGGTATTTAGATCAGGAAGAAAAAGCTGATCATTTTCAAGGTCCCTCCACAGAAATAGCTTTGGTGAGTTGAGCTGTCTTTCTCACAAATTTTACAGCTATTATTCTTATAAAGAAAATCAATGGCTCACATTTAGCTTGAGCATGTAGTCCTTCCTCCCAGAATGCATATTATTTGATAAAATACCTAGGCTTGCTTGTATGGAAAGCATCAGGCAAAAAATAAGATAGCTGCTACCAGGTTGCAAGGACTGGCAATAAGTATAATTAGGTGAATGTAAAAACAGAGATATTGTACAGACTGATCATGCAGTCATCATTATTGAAATTATTGTTATTGTTATTGTTATTATACTATCTTAAGGATCAAATATACATTTCTGAATACCAACAATATGTTTGAAACCATTTCATCTTTCATTAAGAAGTTCCTTCTTTTTTTAAAAAAAGTCTACTCTTATGGTTGTTCAAAAGCAACTTGACTAGGACACCACATCTGCTGAAGTACTCAGTAAATTTGTTCACTTCGATTTCTACTCTGAGAATTATTTTGTTTATATATGCAAAGAGGAGATAGCTGTAATTAATAGAACTGTCTAAATCGTAGAAATTATAAAAATATATGACATTCCAAGTAATTTATGAAATTAAAACTCTGTTCAGTAGTAGGTAGAATACACTATCTCAGGCTACCAAAGACCTTGAGAGGAGACAGACACAATTCAATATTGTAACCTGAAGCAATAGAAAAGCATATAACATAAGCAACAACAAAAAGACATTCTCCAATAGCCAATCCTTGTCTCCATAAGGGAGAAAAAATAGCGGCTGCAATATTTTAAAATTGCCTTCCTTTAACTCTCCTTAAAATAAATAATGATTTTGGTCATATGTGTAGAGGCAATGAGCCAAGAAAATAACCACACATTCATGGCCACCAATAATTTTAGTGCTATCTATTTTCTAGTCAACATTCCCACATCAGTCTAAGACAGGCTAAGTTTAATGTTTTTGGAAACATGTTAAATATTCATTCATATCTAAGACACTCATTATTTAATGACTTTTGCAAAATATTGCTATAGTATTTCTGGAAATAATTGTTTCATTTAATTATTTTTGCCTTTATTTCTTTACTCCCTGCACCCCCATCTGAGTTTCTTTCAAAACCTCAAGGAGAACAGGGAGAGACATAAGACATATCTGCCAGGAAGATGATAAACATATTGTTCCTACTCTTCTTATGTCTGCTTAAGGTTCATCTGTTCATAGCTCTAAATGCAGAAATTAGAAACAACTTCATAACTAGGTTGTATGGTGCGGGCAGATACTACAGAAGGGTGCTGGAGGAAAGAAAAGCATAGAACCTCTCTTCCAGGATTGCAGCTCTTATCCAAGTCCACGGAGTCCTACTTCATTAGCATCTCCCTTGGGTATGTGATACCAAGTATTGCCTATGCCATAATCATAGACTTCCCAAAATGAAATGTTTAGCATTAAAATCTCATAATAGTTTATATATTATGTGAAGGATCATCAAAGGAGAAAAATAATATGTCAGAACCAATATGGATGTAGTCTTAGTAATAAATAATACAAAATAGAATAACATAGTGCATATCCGTGTTTTTGTAGATGTTAAAAAATAGTATTACATTGATATTACACTAACGATAAGCACACATTTCCTTTTTACAACATTCACTGTGCTTTAACGATGTAAAAACCACACAAATCAGGCTCTACATCCTTTTTAGATGATGCACAATTTTTCCCGATACTAAATATAGTCTCATGTGGGTATGTTAATGTTGTATATGTTCATAAGCAAAAGCACACACAATTCCTACATTTACGATGAGTATATTTGTGAAAAATTGGTCCATAAGAGAGAATTAAATTAGAATTGTCAGCGGTTAGCTTGCCTTGGTTTGCATTACAAGCTTCAAAGCTGAATATCATTTTACAAACTCCCAGATAAATTATTTTAGCTATTTTAAAGCAGCAGCTCTTTAAACAGAATAATTCTTCCACATGACAGAGAGCTTGCACATGCAGGAAATACATTTTTTAAAGTGTCTCTAGCAGAATAACTGAAAAAAAAAAATGATCCCTTTTCCCCTTGCTGGCCTACCTTCTCCATCTTTTTACAGCAAATATCATTCCCTATTTACTACTTTATGTAAATTTATATTTGTCTCTAAAGTGGGTTGTTATTTTGGCCAGATTGTACAGCTGACAGGTTGCTTTTAGTTAATAAAATTTAGTTCTTACAGTTTAATACTACAAATTTCTGATTCAGAGGTCTCTCCATGCACCATCTCAGGACAGACTAAGGAGACTAAGAAGCCAGTGGAAGTAGATTC
Organism: Pan paniscus; assembly: GCF_029289425.2. Taxonomy (NCBI): domain Eukaryota; kingdom Metazoa; phylum Chordata; class Mammalia; order Primates; family Hominidae; genus Pan; species Pan paniscus. The sequence continues at coordinate 42,969,585 of NC_073264.2, read as the reverse complement.
TGTCCTTCTATGTCTTTCTCCACTGCCCTGTACTAAGTCTAGCATTTCACCACAGGGGCAGAGCAGTGGGCAGGGAAAACAAATGCCGATTTGTCTTTAATTGCAGGTGTGGTTGTTCCTCTAACACTAACCTGACTGTTGATGCTCTTGATTTAACTGAGATTTATTCAAACGCTGGCTTTTTTTTTTTTTTTTTTTGGTGGAGTGTGTGAGAGAGATAATTCTTCAAATTCCCTTTAGTGCCTCCAACTTCTCAGTCCGCTGATTTGGGAAACAAATTGGACTCAACATTTTTCACCTTCCAATTCTCTAGAGGTTCTGGCTTGACTTCTTTCCTTTGGAGCAATCTTCCTGTGTGGGTAGGAAGAAACTGGCAAAACCACCCAAGCTTAGTTAACTTCCCAAGTAACCACTAGGCTCAAAGAAATTTCACCTGTCCCAGCCCTGTCAAACAGGGGACTACACACTGCTCCTCTGTCATTCCCTCTCTGTGTCCTGCTGCTACTATCTTCCTCACTCCTTAGGAAAGCACAGGCTGAACAGGAAAATTTCTGACTATTAAGATACCCAACAAGGAGGCTACCAATGAGAAGGAATAAAATGCCACTCTTGGAGGCATCCCTATCTCTCTGAATGAATCTGTTTAGGTGCAGTCATACACTCATACTGAAGAAAAGGAACTGCCTCACAGAATAAGCACTACAAATTCCACAAGGCCAAAGATTGTGTCAATTAGCAAAAATTGGGTAATATTTGATCCAGTTGTTGCTGGATCACTTCAGAACATGAATATATTTAGCTTCTTTTTGTCCTCAGCTTTGGGCCCCACTCCCCAAATCAAAAGCAACAAAAAGTTACTTATAGCGTCCTATAACAAATATAAACATGCATGTATTATAACAAATATATACATGCATATTAACAGACACATAAGTACACATGCATATATTATACATGCATATGCCCAAACATACACATGTCTACTTATATGTATATACATGTATATCAAGTATGTGCAATTCATGCATTTTAAGTGAGTTTGTTTTGTTGGTAAATATATAATCTTTATTTGCTAAGATTGTTAAAGTAAAAAGTGTCTCCTTTTTAGCAGCACATATTTGAAAACTTTGTCAAAGAATACTTGCCCATTTTTCCAGAGATATTCATGTTCTCAGAATAGTGGAAGCGTGACAATTTACACTTTAAATAGGATGCAAAAGCTGAAACTAAAGTCTGAGTTCATAGAAACATACACTATTCCTCTTTCCCCCAAGTCCAAGTAAGCAGCATTTATTTGTAAAGGCTTTTTATATCTTTGTGATTCTTTTAAAGGTGGAAGATCATATAATTTCTGAGCTCATTTTGAGATTTCTCTCTTTAAGAGATGGGATTATTATAGTATTTGTATTATAGTGAATTCTGAGGATAATAGAAAGCCACATTTTCAAAGGTTTTTTTTTTTAAAAAAAAAAGAAAAAGAAAAGAAAAACTTTTTATCCTGATTAAAATCATTTTTGGTTTGCATGCTCTTTGTTTATGAACCACTACTTTCATCTAGAATGATTACTTTAACATAAACTCCAAAGATTTTTATCTGCATTTCCAAAATCTGTTTCTCTCTACCTCATTTATTAACTCATTAGTTTGTTTTGTTTTGTTTTGTTTTGTTTTGCTTGAGACATGGTCCCACTCTGTCATGCCAGGCTGGAGTGCAGTAGAGTGACCGTGGTTTACTGCAGCCTCGACCTCCCAGGCTCAAGCGACCCTCCCACCTCAGCATCCCAGGTAGCTGGTACTGTGGGTGCATGCCACCATGCCCAACTAAGTTTTGTACTTTTTGTAGATACAGAGTTTCACCATATTATCCAGGCTTACTCATTAATTTTTAATGCTACCTTGACTACATTTAACCCTACTGGAAGTTATGAGGTCTATTTGACTTCAAAGTAATTGGCAGGTGTTTGGAAATCCAAACATAAGCATCTGCTCAAATTGTTCAGACCAAAGGTTTATTTGAACCCTTGTTTACTGCACAATTTTGTGTCCTTAGGCAAGAGAGAGCATTCCATGTTTTTAGCCTATAGCCAAAGAAGCACAGACAAGCAGTGAAATACAGCAGTAAGCATTTATTTATCATGACCATCCCATCTGGTTTGCAAAAATGATGTCCTGTATGTTTAATAATCCTGGACTCAATTATCTTTTTTTTCTAAGCAGGACACTTGAAAATGGAAACTGCTAAATAATTTTCTGTTTAAATTTACACCTCACTTTGTTTTTGCTTTTAAAGTCATTATGTTCAAGAAATAAGAATATATAATGATGAAAAAACTTTGCTTTCATTCTTTGGGCTTCTAAGATTCTCTTCTATTTCATGTTTTTTTTTTTTTAAATTTGTTCTGAAATTCACTGGAGACTAACATTCAAATGTCAGTCCCAGGCTGGGTGTGGTGGCTCATGACTGTAATCCTAGCACTTTGGGAGGCTAAGGTAGGTGGATTGCTTGAGCGCAGAAGTGCAAGAGCAGCCTGGGCAACATAGCGAAACCTCATCTCCACAAAAAATACGAAAATTAGCCAGGTATGGTGGTGCATGCCTGTAGTACCAGCTACTCAGGTGGCTGAGGTGGGAGGATCACTCGAGCCCAGGAAGTTAAGGCTGCAGTAAGCCTTGATTGTGCCACTGCACTCCAGCCTGGGCAACAGAGTGAGAACCTGTCTCACAAACACAACAAAACAAAACAAACAAACAAACAAACAAAAAATCCACCCACAAATATTAGTCCCTTTATAATATTTAACATGATTATCAAGTAATTAGATGAAGATATAGAGAGTGTACTTTATCGAATGTTAAGGTGAAATAAAAATATAATTAAAACATGTTATGTAATTAGCATACAGCAGATTTTGCTGGACTGTGAGCACAGGTGAATGTTAATAGGATTAAATGCCCTAAGTGTAGTTGGGTTCAAAAAGTAAATACAGATCTCATTCAATATGGTAATTTGAGCCCTTGAGTTTAGCTCTAAAAAACCAAATGAAATGACCAAAGTGCAAGTAAGTAATTGAATAAATGAATAAACCAACACATATAAATAAAACATAAGAATAAACTTAGAAGATAACAGAACACTTTGCAAAAGATATTTAAGATTTTCAGCTAATTATTATGCAGATTGAGACCAAAATGAGATCTAAAAATACTGAGGTTCCCTGAATGCAAAATATTTTTTTTTTCCTAGGGAAAAAGTGGCACATACCTTCACTGGAATCTTACTGACAGCTTTAGCTCACAATGTAGATCTGGAAGCAAGTATAGGCCATGCTGACACACAAATAAAAATGTTCTCTAGTTCTTCCTTGCTTTCCGACACCACTGCACTAAAATAGGCAATTTATAAACACATTCAAAACATCATGCCCTCACATATCTGGGGCATAGACTGCTGTACAAAAATCACTTCAGCTATCAGATTCCCAATAATAACTAAATACTGAACTTCACCCTGTTAAGTGTTCTCAGAGATTCAGTAGTTGAAAAGAAAGAGACTAATTTGGAGAATCTGAGCAACTCTCTCCCTACCAAGAGATTTATGCCAAGGAAAGGGAGAAACTAGGAGATGGTTATCATATGAAAAAATAATTTGACTAAGTTAAGAAAGTAGAAAAAGTAAATAATAAATTGGATGTTGCCCAAAAGCCAATACTGAATACACACATCCTGTTCAGAGAGGTACACTAAATGTTCTTTGCACAAATATGAATAACAGCAGCTGTAGCCTTAAAACATCACATAAAAGTGACATTGAAAGACAATGACGAAGGAAACTCTGCTCAGCAGGCAGGACTTTGAGAAGTGTACCTGGTTGTAACTTTGCCTTGAAAGAGATAAACCGAGGTGCGAATTTTCTGTAACTCATGTGTAGTGGCTAATATTTTGGCTGGATGGTTAAAGATTTGAAATACTATAATTGGAAAATTGGTATCAAGAGATTCTATAGAAGGGGGATGTGGCTAGACCCCTCTGATTGAATCCAGAGAATGAAGAAATTTGTGCCCTCTCTGAATGCTCATCACATAGCCACCTCAGCAGAGGATCCTAACAATCAGGTGGATAAGCTGACTTTTCCTGCGGATTGCTAATCATTTTCTTTCTGTGGCTACTTCTGTTCTTATCAATGGGCTCGTAAAAGCATTGTCATAATGGTTGTAATCCAGTTGTGATTGAGCTTATCAGGATAAATTTCTACTTATCAAGGCTTATCTGTCTAGAGAAATTACTGAATGAGTAAACTGCCAACAGCAGAGATTAATACTGAACCCCTAATATGGCATGATTCCCTGATAGGGAGGAGCCAGCTACCTGGTCACAGGTTGAATATATAGGACCATTGGACCACATCTAAAACAGAAAAGGCCGCATGTTGTTCTCCAGATATATATATTTATTATGGATGCAGATTTGACTTCTCTTCCCACAATGTTTCTGTTAAAACTAACATCTTACATTAAAGAAAAGAATGTATGACAATGGGCTCACAAACTAGGAATTTACTGGTATTATATTTACCATTATCCTGAAACAGCTCACACAAGAGAAAAGTAGAATGGCATTTTGAAAAATCAGTAATGGTATTATCAGAGTGATAACACATTGTGGGACTGGGGCAATGCTTTACAGTATGTGAGAGGTCCAGATATATGTTCTGAGAAAGGGACCAATATATGGTGAACCCATAGCAAATATAAGGTTAATGCACCACAACTAGCATTAAGTCCAGGAGTCATGTTGTGCAAAGGTGAACAGCTCCTCTCATGATTACCCCTAATGACCCTCTAGAGAAAATTTTGCTTCTCATTACTGCAAATCTGATAGTGCTGCTAGTATAATAATCTTATTTCCGAAGGGAGGAATATTTCCACTTAGGGGCACAACAATGTTTTTATTAAACTAAAAAATGAAATTGCCATTGGTCGTTTTGTGCCCCTTATGCCAGTGACCGAATATTGTATTGCTACTATAAGAATATAAAAGGTATTCTGGAAATGGGGGGAACTCTTGGGAACCTCTTACTACTTTTACATCCTGTGATTAACCAATGGAAAATGTTAACAACCCAATACAGGCAACACTAGCCATGTCACAGACAATTCAGAAATAAAAATTTGTTCCAGAATAATGTTCTGGGTCACCACACTAGGCAAGAAACCCTGACTAGCTGAGATGCTTGATGAGGACTGCTATGGACTGAATTGTGCCTCCCCACAAAATTCATATATTGAATCCCTAACCTCCAAAGTGATAGTATTTGAAGATGGGGTTTGGAGAGGTAATTAGAGTTTGATGAGACCATGAGGGTGGGACAATTGTGATGTAATTAGTGGCTTTATAAGAAGTGGAAGAGAAAAAAGTTAAAAAAATTTTTCTCTCTGCTATGTGAGGACAAGGAGAAGGTGGACATCTGTAAGCCAGTAAGAGGGCTGTCACCGGGAACTGAACTTGTGGGTACCTTGATCTTGAACTTCCTAGCCTCTGGAATTGTAATATATAAAAGCATATTGTTGAAGTCACCTAGTCTTTGGTATTTCATGAGGCAGTCTGAGCTAAGACAAGAGCAAAGGGAAATGGAATATATAAGGTAAGAAGGAAGAGGCAAATACTACCTTGAGCCATATGAACTAGTTACAGAGAAAAAGGACTGTGGTAGTTGTAAATGTATAAGATGTAATAATATATTAATATTTGTTTATGTGTGTATTCAGTTTAAGGAAGAAATACTCATAAGGTAACAGTCCTTTTTCCTCTAACTAGCATGTACCAAGCATATATATAGAGAGAGATATGTGTATATACTTACAAACATAAACACACACACACACATACATCTATGTAAGAGTATAGCATACGCTGTGTGTATATTTTACATATTGCATACATTGTTTCTATTATATATCTGTGACATGTATATATGTGTATAGTGTATATTTATGGTATGTATAGAATGTGTGTTTACGTCTATGTATGTATACACAAACATTACACATACAAAATTATTACACTTTACTCATTCTCCTATTCATAAAATGTGTTAGTAGTGATTAAGTTATATCTCAGTATTTAAGTTACAAGCTATCAAAGAATGGTGTGATTCAGCTAGTAAAAAAAATAAACATTATTAAAAGACGGGTAATGTAACACATATCCTCTTTGTATTCTTTTTTGGAGAGAAGGTTAGCATGTTTTCAATTGTATAAGGTACAGCTGCATGGGCTTTTTAACTCACTTTATTCAAAATAAACAGATGATTAAGAAAATGAAATATAAATACTGAGTTTTTAAGAGTGACAAGAGTGGTGATAGACTGTATAAAGTTGTAAGCTGGAGCAATGTTTCCCAGAATTTCTAGTATAAACAGTGGTTGCCTAAAGATAAATTTCTGTGAGATGTAGAAGAAAGAAATGACGCAACAGCTACTAATCTCTGAAGGCTGTTGCAGTCAGATGAGAGAAGAGGCAACTCGGAGCTGGCAGGTTGCAACTTGTCCTGGCTTCCCTTGTTCCATGGCCAGTTCTTTCCAACTGCTGACACTGCTGACCAACAGGCCCACCAGGAGACAGAGCAGCAGCAGCCTTTCACACACATCTCTATCAACTTCCCTTTATGGTTCCCCTCTGGCAAGTCAGCATCCCCAGCTTCCCTGCAGCTCAGGTTTATCTACCTGAGCCAGCACTGCAGGAGTGCTAGTTTCTGACTCTTCTCTGACTCTCCAAGTGCTATTTCTGGACTTCATCTCCTATAATTCATTCTTTATTCTTCAAAATTTATAGTAGCTCTGCTTTCCTGATCAACACTGACTGATATAGAAGGGTGTATTTATTAAAATATGAGGTACGCTAAAGATAAATCTTTCACAATATTCAATATATCAAACAGCAGTATTGAAATCAAAGATAAAGCTGATGGGAAACATTAATAAAACCCTTTAAATATTGTATTAACAGTATTTAATAGATTGAGCTTTGACTTTTAAGGATCATATTTTTGAAAGCTAAGTTAGAATTCAAAATATATGAATATTATTACATATGAGTATTGATCATGAAATAAGCCAGAAAGAGAAATTTTGCCATATCAAAAACAACAACAAAAAACATGAAAAGTTGTGTGGGCTACATAACACTACTACAATTGAAAAAAGACACATATAAACACAAGAAATATAAACCAAAGATTTATAAGTTTATAATACAAGTTAAAATTTATAAGATTTATAATACAAGTTAAAATAATTGTATGATCTGAAATAAAATGAAATCCATAATTTAAAAATATAAGATAAATAAAGCCAAAAGTTAATTATGTATTAAGATACAATTAGAGATAAACCCAAAGCTCTAAATAGTAAGTTTATTTATGTATTAAGTAATACAATTAGAGATAAATCCAAAGCTCTAAATAGTTTCATAGTTAATAATGAACAAAATATAGATGAACTAAGCATTCAAGTAAATACATTTTAAAAAGAGACAAAAAATAATTTGAGAAAAGAATAAAAAGGTTGTATAAATGTTACAGCAGAAATTAAAAAAAAAGTATTACTAAAAAAAGGTGTGGAATCAGAAAGTTCAAAAAATATTGACTTAGCAAATAAAAAGCAAATAGTTTAATTAATAAAAAGGTAAACACACACACAAATATATAATATTTGAAATGAACAAAGGAATATAACCACTTAATGAAAGGGAATTTTATAAACAAAGATATATTTGAAGTCATTAAGAAAATAACCAGATTAATTCAGAAAAAAAGATAAAAATCAAGAGGAAAACAACCATTAATAGACCTGGATAATATGGTTTATAATTTACCTCATTCAAGATAAGGTCAATCAGATAAACAAACCACCAGACAGTGTGGACAATTGGTCTGAAATTGCTCATCTCATCATAAATTTTATTTAAAAAACTAATGTTTTCATGAAATATACTTTTAAAAACAAATCAAAAGGAAGATATGAGTTTTTTGTGGATTTGAATACTCATGATCTCTGTGGCTCTTTTGTTAATATTGACATTTAATGTAATTATCTTCAAAAATTCATTCATGGGTTGTGGTTTTATGTTATCTGTAAGGAAATGTAACAAAATTAGTTCTATGTTCACAGAACTAATCTCTGTCTTCATAGAATGCAGAGTATAGTGGAGGTGGAGGTGACAAATATTAAACATGTAATTATGCAAATGACATATAAAGAAGAAGCAGAGTACTCTAGGATTGTGAAACTAGGAGTGATTTTATCATCAGAGAAGTAAGAAGAAGGTTTTCTGAGGAAATAAAAATTAAGCTAATAAATGAGTAATGGTTAAGTCATAAAATGTGGGAGAAGGATAAATGAAGAGAGAGGGAAGATTATTATAAGAAAAGACATTATGTGTAATATCTCATATTAGGAAAGACAGCTTTAGAACAACTGAAAAAGGATCATGAATCTGGTGCCTGTTGTAAGGAAATTGCATCAGGTAAGTCTAGAGAGGTCATAAAAGAAAGTCCATCATAAGCATTTTCAACTTTAAGAAAAATGATCTAGTAGTTAATTTGAGATTGGAGAAAGTTATAACATTATTACTCAAAGTGAGAAATAGTAGTGTCCCTGACTATCACAGTGTTGACAATAGAAGCTTGAGATTTAGTGAAGAGATTTGGGAGTTAATTTTGCTGGAGAATCAATAGGACTTATTTTCTTATTAGGTTTGAATAGGTAAACGTATGGACAGTTGCCATAAAGGACTTCCAGATTTCTGACTTGAGGAATACTACATGGAGAAAAGTGGGAAAAAAGGAATAGGTTTCAGAAAACGATCATGAGTTCGGTATTAAACATGTTGATTTGGATGTGCTTGTTAAAGAAGCATTTGTTTAGTATGTAACATTTCTTCATCAACTACTTGATCTGTTTGCTTTAGGGTAGAAGTTGTGAAGAATGCAAATAAACTTGATTCTACTAGCACTACTACCCTCTCTAGCTAATCTGATGCCTACAAAATAGATGATTTGTTTGAATTTCAAATCTTGATCTGTGAATATTATTTTTTGAGAAAACACACGTTATTAGGTTAATTAATATCCTATAATAACAGCAATAACTTAAGAAGAAGTTGTATTTAGATAATAAATGAAAGGAACTATTTTGAGTTTGAAAGGTTTTCTTCATATCTAAAATCTAAAATGTACAGTCTGTTCTACTGACATAAAGTTTATGACTAGAAAAAGCTGAAAAAAGCTGACCTATTTCCCTTTAACTTACTTCAGTTTCATGATACAACAATACATACTTATTTTTACTGTGAACAGATATAGTCCCCTTGTGACATGAACCAAATGCTCAACATTAAGGACAACCTTGAAGCAAGTGCAAATTTGAAGGGTAATAGTTGAAACTTTTGAGAATAAAAGCACATAATCAAGGCAACTGGCAAGGAAGATCATGTATGTTACGTTTCCTTTTACTGCTAAAATAAAGTAGGAGAACAGAAAGATGTAAACGAGAACTAGTTCCCAAATTTAGAAACATATAAGCAATGAAATATGTTGGTATTTCAGGCAATTATAAACAAATAAAAAATTGTTAAAACAAATGGTTCTAAATTTTAAGTTTGGAAAGATATAGTAATCTTATTCAAATATAATTAATTTTGCTTTAATTGGTTAATGAGTAGCAGGTCTATGGTTTTGTTGTCATAGTTTTTGGAATTTATGTCAAGGAAAAATTAATATCAGATGGTGCCTAGAATTTCAGAGAACGGCTAATGAATGTGCCATTCATTTTTTTCATTTTTAAAAAATTTTCCTTTGATACATTTTGCCTCGATTATTTTTCAGTGTATGTGGCTTGATATTTCCTCTAGCTAATAAAAATATATACTTGCCAAATATATATTTTTCAAAGTAATTCAAGCAATAACTTTTGAAATATGATTCTATCTTTATTCTTATGCATTCAAATTTATATTCCAGCATTGCCTATAATTTACTTCTTCTTGAAAATTAGAAATAAATGCACAGATCTTTTTAAGCAGCTGAGAAACCCAATTGCCATCATAAGCTTACATTTTAATAGCTATGCTTTTATGTTTTGTAAAGTGCCAGTAGGTTGATATAAAAAAGAAAGCTCTAAATGACCCTCAGCTTCATGATTGTGAAAGGAAACAAAGTATATGCCATTCAACACTAATTCACTTGATATTAATCTTAATTAATTTCTATACTTCAGGTATAGGTAATTTGTTCTAATTATATGTGTTGTAATTTCAGATTTTTGAATTAGGTAAGGTTAATTCATATTTCTGAAGTTACTTATGAGATGATGGAAAATTACCTTTGGAAAGTTGGATTGTTTTGATCTGTTTTACTCAATGTGAATCAAAATAATTACTTATTTTGTGAATCAAAATAATTACTTATTTTGTGAATCAAAATAATTACTTATTTTGTGAATCAAAATAATTACTTATTTTGTGAATCAAAATAATTACTTATTTTGTGAATCAAAATAATTACTTATTTTGTGAATCAAAATAATTACTTATTAAAACAACATTTACACAATTCTTACAACATATCATATATATTATTTTCTCATATTATAGATGAAGATACTTATATATTTACTTAAATAACATGTCCAGAGGCATGTGAGTAGGCACTGGCAGAGCTGGTATTCAAACCCAAGCAATCTGGCCTCTGGTTTCATGCTTCTAGTCAATAATCCACACTGCTTTATGATTTATGTGACAAGGATAAACCTACAATAATGACATATATATTCAACATCAAAACATTTCTTAGTTATTATTGAGTATATATTGGACCAACAGAGAGATTGGGCATTTTCTATAATATCCCTAGGTAGGTGGTGAAACTAACAGCTGAGATAGTTATGGTAAATGACTTTTCAGACGAAATGACATCTAAAATTTGATAAGAATGAAGACAGAGTATTAATGGAGAAAAGAAGAGCATTTCAAATTAAAAGTACAGCATGAGAAAGGATCAAATATAAGAAAGGCATAGATGACATTTGAAGAGCTAAAGGAAGTTAACCATGATTGGAACTTCATGTGTAAGGAAAGTATGGTACAAGGCTAGTTTAAAAAGCAGAAAGTCACTTTTAAAGCATCTACATAATCTTCATAATGTAATGAGCAACCTCTGAAGGGTTGTAAACTATAAGTGAGTTAGTGTGACTTCTCAAAAGAATTTCCTCTCTCCACACTCCACCTCACAAAATCCTTTTAAAATGATGGCAGTGAGATCATTTCAAGATTGATGACTAGATCTATCTGATGCCAGTTCTCAGAAAGAATAATCAACATTATGGATGAACATCACAACTTGAACTAAATGTTGAAAGTAGAATGCTGGAGCCTAACAGAAGACTCACAGGAAGAAAATGGGGTGATGAGAAAGAAGGAAGCAGAGAAGCAACACTGAAGAACTTGAAGTCCTATGGAAAAGGTAGGTGGAGTTATTGTTAGTTCATCAAATCCCTGCAGCAGGCTGCTGGTTTCCAAACTGCTGGAGGGCTCCTCTGCCCTCATAAACCCAAGCTCTGGTGTGGGTGGCGATTTGAGAACTTCTTGAGGGCATTGCACTGAGCTGCCAGCTGGCAAAGGGTAACTCACCCTCCCCCCAAACCAAAGCTGAGGTGGCAGGCACTATACTGAGTATGCATCCATTATGGGCCACTGTCATGCCCAGGAAACCTCAGCCCTAATGTATTCATATCCCCTGACCCCTGGAAATATACACCAACAACTGCTCAGACTACAGCGGCCACAAAGGGCCAACGAGAGCCAAGGGAGCTGCATAATTACTGGTAGTCTGAACCTCAAGGCAGACAGTTCTTGGGGAAAGAGAGTGAGTGCAGCATTCCAAGAGAATGCCCCTTGGGACAAAGGAAACCAAAATCCAGAATGCATGTTCTCCCGTACCAAGAGCTCCCTGAATGTGAGCTGAAGGTGATTGTTCTCCTTCCAGCAGGGACATGAGCATTGCTCTGGGCTCTGAAAGGGAGGAGTGTGGTTCTGTCCCAGCAGCCAGGCAGTACCAGCACTTTCACATAAACATGGAGAGGGGGACTTCTCCCCCTCCCAACCCTCTAGGGTTCCTCTCCCAGGGGCTTGGTGCAAAAGCGTCTGTGGATGGCCATTCCAGGTCTATTAAGGGTGACAGGACCCACAGTGGCAGTGTGCCCATTGGGCCAGGGCTTGAACAGAGGGCATGGTCCTTCCCCCTTTCTACATGGAGCGGCAGAGTTCCTGCAACAGGGAATAGGTGAGCTGCAGAGCTATCTGTTCTGGGCTAACAAAAGAGCTTCTGCCCAGAGGCCATTGCAGCAGATAGCTGTGGCTAAGCATTTTCCACAGCCATTAACTACGGTGCAGCATGGAAATAAATGACAATATCTCTCTGAACAGAGAGTCCGGAATCCCAGGACAGGGATATGATAGGGAGGTGGACATTGTTTTTGCTTGCCCAGGACTTGGAGCTAGTGCAGTCCCCTCTCCCCTCGCAGAGACCACAGTGCATTTCACCACAGGTTCCATCTCCCACTTCCATAAGGGGCAGTGCTAGTAATTATGATATCTGAGAGCAGCTTTGTCCCTCTCTCCAAGGCTAAGAAGGAAACTCAGGCATCAGGCATGCATTCCACAGAACACCCCACTGCCTGAGACAACAGAGATGTCCTTCTCATAAACAAAGATGGAACAGTATACCGATTTGCTTCTGCTACAGCTTTTACCCATAAACACCACCTACTGGCCTGGAGGCAGAACTACATAACCCAATAAAAAACCTGCTAACAAAAGTGCACAGCACTGGGTGTAAGATAAGCTTCCTGAGCTCCGCAATCTCAGTCTTGTGGAAGGTAGTGAGTCTGCTCATACAACCAGTGCATCACTACTACAACTGAGATTTGAGAAGGTCACTATACAAAAGCTTCTACAACCAAGGAACTCATAATGAGCCTCAGCACCCTGAAAGCACCTGGAATAAAAGCTAAATGGTAATATACAACATACACACCCTTTGGGAGGGAAGAGGAACCAACTGACCAAAAGTAAATTCAAACCTAACAAGTGATAGCTTCTCCAGATGATAAAACACAGTGTAATAATTCTCGCAGTGTGAAAAAACAGGATGTTACAACACCTCTAAATAACCATAACAGCTCTCTAACAATGAATTCTATCAGAAATGGAAATTCTGAAATGCCAAATAAATAATTCAAACTACGGCTTGTAAGGGAACTCAATTAGATCAGAGAGAAAGTTGAAAACCAACACAAAGAAATCAGAAAAAACAATTCAATATATAAATGAAAAATTTACTAAAATGACTTAAAAAAATGAACAGAGTTTCTGGAAATAAAACATTCATTGAAGGAATTACAAAATACAGTTGAAAGCTTTAATAATAGCCTAGACCAAATAAAATAAATTATTTCAGAACTTAAAGACAGGTCTTTTGAATTAACTCAGTTAGATAAAATAAGGAAAAGATAATTTTTAAAAATGAACAAAGTCTTTGAGAAAGAATCATGTAAAGTGTTCAAAACTATGAGTCATGGGTATTTCTGAGAGAGAAGAAGAAAAAGTAAAATGTCTGGAAAACCTATTTGAGATTTTCCTCAAATATTTCCTATTTGAGAGAATAACTGAAGAAAAATTCACTAGTGCTGCCAGAGATTTAAATATCAAGATACAAGAAACTCAAAAACCTACTGAAAAATACATTGCAAGACAAACTTCACCAAGGCACATAGTCATCAGGCTTTCTAAACTGAATGTGAAAGAAAAAGTCCTGAACCAGCAACACATGAGGATGTAATTACCTATAAAATAAATCCCAAAAGACTAACAGTGCACTTCTCTGCAGAAACCTTACAAATCTGAAGAAATTAGGGTCCTATTTTCAGTCCTTTAAAATCAAATATAGATATAGATATAGATAAGCCAAGAATTTTGTATCCTTCTAAACTAAGCTTCATAAATGGAGGAGAAATAGTCTTCCAAACAAGCGAATGCTAAGGGAATTCATCACCGCTAGATCAGCCCTACAAGAAATGATCAAAGGACGTCGAAACATGGAAACGGAAGGTTAATAGTCACTGTCATAAAAAAAAAAAAATGAAAGTAGAAAACTCACAGGTCTTATATAGCACATACACGTATACAGTACAAAACAACTAGGTAAAACTTATTATGACAGAAACAATAAGTCACATATAAATATTAACCTTGATCACAAATGGGCTAAATACTGCACTATAGATGAGCAGAATGGATTTTTTTAAAAAAAGATTCAACCATATGTTGCTTACAAGAAGTCCGCATAACTAGTAATGACACTTATAGACTCGGGTGGAAAAAAATATATCATACATATGGGAACCAAAAGTGAGCAGGAGTAGCTACACTGATAATAGACAAAACAGACTTTAAATCAACAACATTAAAACAAGACACAGAAGATAATTATATAATGAGAAAGAGATCAATGCAGCAAAAAAAAAATAACCCTAAATATATATGCAACCAATACCAGAGCACCTGGATTCATAAAGAAATGTTACTAGACCTAATAAAATATATGGAAAGCAACACAATAATAGTGGTGGACTTCAACACCCCACTGATGCACTAGAGAGACCGTCAAGGCAAAAAACTAACAAGGAAACAGAGTACTTAAATTGGATGCTAGACCAAATGAACCTAACAGACATTTACAGAACATTGTTCCCAACAACAGAATATACATTTTTCTCATCAGCATATAGAACATTTTCCAGAATAGACCATATATTCAGCCAAAAACAAGTATCAACACATTTTAAAAAATAAAAATCATATCAACTATCTTCTTCAACCACAGTGGAATAATACTTAGAAAACAATACCAAGAGAAACAATCAAAACTACAAAAACACTTAGAAATTAAACAACCTGCTCTTGAATGATCTTTGGGTCAATGACAAAATTAAGAAGAAAATTTTAAAAACTGAAACAAATGAAAATAGAAACACAACCAAAACCTTTGGGGTATGGCAAAAACAGTGCTAAGAGTTTATAGTAATAAATGCCTACATTGAAAGGATAGAAAAGATCACAAGACAACAAGTTCACATTACACCTCAAGGAAATAGAAAAATAAGAACATAACAAGCCCAAAATTTGCGGAAGAAAAGATATAACAAAGAACAGAGAAAAATTCAATAAAATTGAGATGAAAAATACAAATAATCAACAAAATGATAAGTATGTTACTTAAAAAGATAAAAAAATTTGCTAGGATGCTGGCTAGATTAACCAAGACAAAAAGGGAGAAGATTCAAATAAGCACAATCAAAGTTGAGAAACGAGACATTACAACTTATACAACAGAAACAAAAAAGATCATCAGAGACTTCTATGAGCATTTCTACATGCACAAACAAGAAAACCTAGAGGAATTTGATAAATTCCTGGAAACATCCAACCTCCCAGGACTGAACCAGAAAGAAATAGAAACCTTGAGTAGACAAATAATGAGTAGTAAGATGGAAACAGTAATTTAAAAAAAAATCTCCCCCCACCCCAATTAAAAAAAAAATCCCTCCCCCACCCCACACCCAGGAACAGATGGATTCACAGCCAATTTCTATAGATGTACAACCAACTGGTACAAATCCTACTGAAACTGTTTCAAAAAATCAAAAAAGAGGAAATCCTCCATACCCCATTCTACAAAGCTCATATCATCTTGATATTAAAGCCAGGCAATGACACAACAAAAATAAAATACTACAGGCTGGTATCCCTGATGAACACAGGCACAAAAATTCTGAACAGAATACTAGAAAACCAAATCCAACAGCACATCAAAAAGTTATTATATTATAATCAAGTAGGTTTTATTGCAGGATAATTCAATATATGCAAATCAATAAATGTGATTCAACCCATAAACATAATTAAAAATAAGCATCATATAATCATTTCAATAGATGCAAAGAAAGTATTCAGTTAGATTTAGCACTCCTTCCTGATTAAAAAAAATTAAATTAAATAAAATTTAAAAAACTTGCAACAAACTAGGAATGGAAGAAACATACTTCAAAATAATAAGAGCCATGTCTAACAAACCACAGCCAATGTCATACTGAACAGGGAAAAGTTGCAAGCTTTCCCTCTAAGAACTGGAATAAGACAAAGGTGCCCACTTTCATACTTCTATTTTACATTGTACTGGAAAACCT
Source organism: Pan paniscus (assembly GCF_029289425.2). NCBI lineage: Eukaryota > Metazoa > Chordata > Mammalia > Primates > Hominidae > Pan > Pan paniscus. The sequence continues at coordinate 42,953,285 of NC_073264.2, read as the reverse complement.
AGCAAGAACAATCAGGCAAGAAAAAAATTAAAAACATCCAAATTGGAAAGGAGGAACTCAATTTGTCTCTATTTGTTCATGATATAATTGTATACCTTGAAAACCCTGAAGATTCTTCTCAAAGACTTTGACATTTGAAAATTGACTTAATTAAGTTCTATAATGCAAAGCAACATACAAAATTCAGTAGCATGTCTATACACCAATGACAATCAAACTGAGAACTAAATCAATAACTCTGCTCCATTTATAATAGCTACAAAAAATAAAATATCTCAGGATATATTTAACCCAGGAGGTGAAGATCTGTACAATTAAAACTATAAAATATTTGAAGGAAATTGTAGATGATACAAACAAGTCAAAAAGCATTCCATGATCATGGAATGGAAGAATCAGTATTGTTAAGATGAATATGCTAACCAAAGCAATCTACAGATCCAATGAAATTACTCTGAAATGACCAATATGAATGCTCACAGAATTAAAAACAAACAAACAGAAAACTAAAATTCACAAGGAAACAAAAAAGAGCCTAAATAGCCAAAGCAATTCTAAGCAAAAAGAGCAAAGCTGGGGGCATGATGTTACCTAACTTCAAATTATACTATAGACTACAGTAACCAAAACAGTATGGTACTGGTATAAAAATAGACACACAGATCAATAGAACAGAATAAGGAACTCAGAAATAAAGCCAATATCTACAACTAACTGGTTATCAATAAAGTCAATACAAATACACCATGGAAATGGGAATCTATTTGATAAATGGTGCTAGAATAATAGGATAGCCACATGCAGAAGAATAAAACTGGACCCATATCTCTCACCATATTTAAAATTTAATTCAAGATAGATTAAATATTTAAATATAAGACCTGAAACTATAAAAATTCTAGAAGAAAACCTAGAAAAAAACTCTGGGATTTGGCCTACGAAAATAATTTATGACTAAGACCTCAAAAGCAAATGCAACAAAAACAAAAATAGACAAATGGGTCTTAGTTAAACTAAAAATCTTCTGCATAGCAAAACACACAATCAACAGTATCAGACAACCTACAGAATGGGAGAACATATTTGGAAACTATGCATTCAACAAAGGACTAATTTCCAGCATCTAAAAGAATGCCAAAGAAATCAGCATGAAAAATAAAAAAAAAACAAATAACCCTATCAAAAAGTGGACATTTTTCAATAACATACAGGTGGTCAGTGAACATATGAAAAAAGGCTCAACATCAGTAGTTGATATGTTTCAGATATGTGTCTCCACCCAAACCTCATGTAGAATTGTAATTCCTAATCTTGGAGGAGGGGCCTGGTGGAAGGTGATTGGATCATGAAGGCTATCTCTCCTGGTTTAACACCATCGTTCTTGGCACTCTAGTGACCATAATGAGTTCTCATGAGATCTGGTTGTTTAAAAGTGTGTGGAATCTCACCTCTCTCTCTCTCTCTTTCTCCTGCTCTGGCCATGAGATGCCTGCTCTGACTTTGCCTTCTGCCATGAGGAGAAGCTCCCTGAGACCTCCCCAGAAGATGATGCCATGCTTCCTGTACAGTCTGCAGAACTGTGACCAATTAAACCTATTTTCTATAAAAATTATCCAGTCTCAGGTATTTCTTTATAGCAATGCAAGAAGGAACTAATACACTAGTCATTGGAGAAATGCAAATTAAAACCACAATGAGATAACATCTTTCGTGAATCAGAATGGTTATTAAAAAATCAAAATCAATAGATGTTAATATGAATGTAAAGGGAACACTTATACATTATTGGTTATACAATTTAGTATAACCTCTAAGGAAAAGAATACAAAGATTTCTCAAACAGCTAAAAATTGAACTACCATTTGATCCAACAATCCCACTACTGGATATCTACCCAAGGGAAAATAAATAATCATATAAAAGTGACACCTGCACTGGTATGTTTATCACAGCACTATTTACTATAGCAAAGTCAAACGAAGTGTCCACCAATGGATAATTCGATTAAAATGTGATGCATTTATACTATGGAATACTATATGGATATACAAAAGAATAAAACCTTGCCTTTTGCAGCAATATGGACAGAACTGGAGGCTATTATCCTAAGTAAAATAACTCAAAAACACAGCCAAGTACCACATATTCTCACTTAAAAGTTGGAGCTAAACAATGTGTGCTCATGGACATACAGAGTGGAATAATAGATACTGTACACTTAAAAATATAGGAGGTTTAGGAGGGGCATGAGGGATGAGAAATTATCTACTGAGTACAATGTACACTATTCAGGTGATAGATACACTAAAAGACCAGAATTCACCACTTTGCAATATATCCATGTAACAAAACTGCAGTGTGCCCACAAATCTGTTTTTTAAATTATGGTAAAGAGATGAACAAAGAATTAACACAAAAAGACAAAAATATTTGGAGAGATAACAGTAGCTATTCCAACACATTAGTTACAATTGAAACAAGAGAAGTAGCCACAACAAACTTGAAAGATCACAAGAATATAGCCAATTAGCCCACATACTACTTAAGAAATATTGGAAATGTGATGGCATATATCACTTGAAGGGAAGGAATGTAAATGGGATGTGTATGTGTGTGTGTGTGTTTGTGTGTGTGTATATCATATGTATATGATATATATATGTAAATGATATATTTAGTTATTAAACATAAATAAAGTTTTGTTAATGGTCTCTATATAAAACAGTGAGATATTTTAGTCCCCCATTAAAAGCCAAGGTAATTAAGAATTTTGTTCCCTGTTTAAATTGATTCACAAATCAAAAATTGAAATCTATATAAAAGGCAAACTGGAAAAAATAGTACCATGAATTACAATAGATAAAATTAAAAGAAGAGTTGAAGATACAGTTAAGTATTCATCCAGGAAATAGAATGAAATGGCAATGAATGCTAAACAGGAAGGGAAGAATAAAAAAGGAAAAGGCTAAGACCCAGATAATTAACATGCAGTTAGCATGATTTTTTGAAATAGAAAATAAGTATATAAGTAATAATTTAACATTTCCAGAATTAAAGGAAATAAAATAAAGTATATGTGAATATTCCAAAATACATAGAGGAAATACATTAAAATACATTAAGTCATAGAAAAGGATTTAGAATCAAAATGTCATTGAATTTCTGGTTTCATGATGGGATGCAGAGAATCACAGCTTGCTAGAGCAGAAACCAAGCCCACAAACCTCAGAAGGAACCACTATCTATATAGGAAAACCTCAGTTATGACTGATAAATTGCTGAAGGCTCAGCATGAAGTTTGAGAGTTAAAAACTCCAAAGGAACCTAGTCATCAGGGGCCCTTACCCTTTTGTATTTTACCCCCCAGAGTTTATCTAGGTTCTCATAGTAAACACTAGAGAAAACTCTTGGTGCTTCCAGCAGGAGAAAGATGAAAATAAACATTTTGAAATGTGTCAGAGCATCTGGCTCTTCTAATAAGGTCTTCTCTCAGAAGACGGAATTTAGCCAAATCCTAACCTCTAAGTTTCATCAGAGTCTAAGTGACCTGGAGGAAGAGAAATACCCAACTGTGGACCCCTCTAGTCATCCTGTCTTATAGAGTGGCAGAAGTGAACTAAGAAGCATGTGAGAAGCTCTCAGTTCAGAGGTACAAGCTTGTAAAATACAGTTCTACTCCTAGGATTATAGAAGGCTTCTCCACTCCTATCCATTGCCACCATGTCACTAACAGTCTATTCATAGCATTTCTATTTATCTAGCACACCATGTCCAGTTATCAAGTACAAAGCTAACTAAAAGGGAAGAAAAAAAAATACCTATGAAGAGACAGAGCAAGCAGCAGAATGTGACTCAATTGTCAGGCATGTTGGAATTCTCAGGCTGGGAAATTAAAACAACTATGATTACGATGCTCAGAGCTCTAATGGACAGGCAACATGCAAGAACAGATACAATGTAAGCAGAGATATAAAAATTTTAATAAAGAAACAAACATAAATGCTAGAGATTCAAAACATTGTAACAGAAATAAAGAATTACCTTCATGGGCTTACCCATAGACTGGACACAGCGGAGGAAAGAATCTGAGCTTGAGGCTATCTCAAAAAAAAAAAAAAAAAACTTCCCACGTTAAAAAGCTTAGACAAAAATAAAACTTTTAAAAAGAACAAAACAACCCCAAACTGAGAAATAATTACAAATGGTATAACATGTGTGTCATAGGAATTCTAGAAAAAGAATAAAAGAGAGAAAGAAAGATAGTAAATATTTGAAACCACAATCACTGAGATTTTTCCCAAATTATGTTTAGACACCAAATCACAGCTCCAGGAAGCTCAGAAAAAACCAAGCGTACATATGTCAAAAACACCATACTTAGGTATATCATTTTCAAGCTACAGAATAAAGAGACAAAGTTTGGAAAATACCAGAGGATAAAAAACATCTTACCTCTAGAAGAGGAAAGATAAGAAATTACATTTAGCTTCTCAGAAAACATGCAAGCAAGAAGAAATTAAAGAGAAATATGTATAGTGTTGACAGAGAAAGAAAAAAAACATAGAATACTGTACTCTATGAAATTATCCTTCAAAAATGAAGCAGAAATAAGGACTCCCTCAGACAAACAAACATTGAGGAAATTTGTTGCCAGTAGACTTTCCATAAAAGAAATGTTAAAAATAAATTCTTTAGAGAGAAAGAAAATAATAAAGGCCAGAAATGCACCTCTCCATAAAGAAGGAAATAAAACAGAAGATAAAATAAAAATTTTAATTTTTCTTGTTCTTAATTGATCTAACAGATAACTTTTAAAAATAATAATAGCAAAAATCTGTTCAATAATCTATGCATATATATATATGTGTGTGAAATGAATGACAGCAATGATGTAAGGAACAGGAGAGAAGAATTAGAATTATTTTGTCATTATAAAAAACTCACAAGGGAGAGAAAATAGAGGGAAGGAAGGGGAGGAAGAATAGGAACATGGGGGAGAAGGAGGAAGGGAAAAGAGAAGGGGGTATAAAATAGAAATATAAAACTCACACTACTTGTGAAGTTGGTACAGTGTTCTGTGAAACACTACAACATCTTGGAGTAGTTGTAAAAGTATATCGCACACTCTAGAGAAAACTCTAAAAAATGAAATTAAAAGAGTATAATAAGGGCAACAAATAGAAAACACTAACGAATACGATAGATATTAATCCAACTATAACAATACTCACATTGGACATCAATGATCTACATGTAACCATTAGAAAACAGAAATTAACAAAGTGGATCAAGAAACAAGATCCAATTACATGTTGTCTACAAGACATCCACTTCATTTTATTTATTTATTTATTTATATTTATTTTTATTTATGAGACAAGGTCTCACTCTGTCACCCAGGCTGGAGTGCAGCGGCACTCAGTGGCACTCAGGCTGGAGTGCAGCTTTGATCTCTTGCATTCAAGGGATCCTTCCACCTCAGCCTCCAGAGTAGCTGGGGCCACAGGCATGCACCGCCACACCTGGCTAAGTATTTTTATTTTTAGTAGAGATGAGGTCTCCCTATGTTGCCCAACCACTCTCAAACTCCTTATTTCAAGTGATCTTCCTGCCTCAACTTCCCAAAGCACTGGGATTACAGATCCCAGTGAGCCACCACGTCTAGATAAGAAACCCACTTTAAATACAAAACCAGGTGAAGATTAAAAGTAAATAAGTGGAGACCCATACATCATGTTAGTACTAATCCAAAGAAAGCAAGAGTAGCTATATTGATTTCAAAGAGTAAACTTCAGACCAAGGATATTAATTACATATAAAGAGGGGCATTACACAGTAATAAAGGGCAAATTCTCCATGAAAAATATAACAATTATTAACATGCATGTACCTGAAAACAGAGCATCTGTTTTGCAGAAACAAAAACTGATAGGATGGCAAGAAGAAATATATTAATTCATTATTATAGTTGGAGACTTCAACACCTGTTTATCAGAAATAAACAGATCCAGAAGGCAGAAAATCAGTAAGGACCTAGCTGAACTCTACAACACCATTAATCAACTGGATATAATGGACATCTGTAGACCACTTTTTTATTATTGGAATAGACTTTTTTTAGTTCTTCAAGTGCCATCCATGCTTTTTTCGATGGATGTTTTTCCATGCTGTTCTTCTAATCTAAAATGCTCTTCTGCCCTCTCTTAACCAGCAATACTCTTTCTCTTTCTTCATACCAAAGCTTAAATGTTATTCCATCTCAGAAGTGTTTCACAGTAAGTGTCCCAACTATTAGATTCACCACCCACCACCCAACACTATAGATGCCGTCCAATTTGTCCATTTGTCTAACATATACCCAACAATGAAAAAGACATGTTTTGATGTTGACTGAATATGGCATTTCTGTAGGTTAGTTGTGACAAAATACAAAGTGGGGGGAGCAGTAATTAGAAGCACGAATTGTCAAGACAGGCCCAAGAAGACAAAGATTCTCTTAACCTAACAAGGCCAGGCCAGAACTAATACTCAAGAAATAAGGCCAACAGTTTATTAATAAAATAAATTGATGCTTCTTTCTACAGAATGTGATTTAAGACATAAATTCAAACTCTCTATGTCAAGAAATTAAGGAGAAAACTGGGTACTACCAGTAAATCTTTGTAAATAGGGTACACAGGAATCAAAGCACCTGCCATCCTTCTGCCCAACTTAGAGGACCACAGCTTACCATTCTCTATGTTGGATCATATAACGTGGCTAAGGTTAAGAATTAGATATAGCAGTTAAGAGGCAAGAAGTATTTGCACAATGACTAAGAACTCAGGTTGTTTTTTTTTTCATTTGTGAAATGGCTTAAAAATAATAAAACTTCCATCCTAGGGTTGTCGTGAATACCAAAATAATACATAGAGTTTATTGAATAGTACTTTATTTGCTTCCCTCAAATTCACCTAAGGCAGAAGGATTTCCAAGATACAAGGAGGAGCCCATTATTAAATAGTCTATGGTCTGTCCATTTAGAAGGAATAAGATGAGTATCAGGCTAGGCAAGACTCTAAAGTTTGAGCTCTGAATGAGCACAGTAAAGATTTAGGATATTAAATTCATGTATTCCAAGTCTATACTGCCATGTTATATTTAATGTGTGGTGATATTTAGGACTAAAGCTAAAGTTTCTAACAACCTAGGGATTGAAAGAAAGACTGTGTCTTTCCTCTTGGATTATTTGGCAGAATAAATTACAGGCTACATTAAAAACTCCTCAAACCTTGGAAAACATAGCACTTATTTTTCTCCTTTACAGAATGAAAAAGAACACTTATGATTCAAATGTCCACTTCAGGTTGTTGAAATGCCCTCTTTGTTACATTACCCTCTCTGCTAAAATCCCATCGCTACTGCAAATTCCAGATCACAAACTATTAGATTCTCATAGTTTTTACGTTATGAAGAAACTTAAGCAAAGTAAGACAGCTAGGAATGGAGAGTCAGAAGACCAAATTTCTGAAGGTTTGGCCATACAATACTTGAGCAATATTGATTCTGAGTGTTGATTTAATCATCTGAGAAACAGGAAAAATTTGGCTCCTAAGATTGTTAAAATATTCCATTCTGTAAAACAGGCAAACATGAAGCTCAGTCAGTATGTGGTACATAGTAGGGTTTCTTTCCTAGTCTATTTGAGTCCCCATTGATTTATTCCCTCGTTGCTGACTTCCTTGAGTGCATCTAGGTTGCCCAAGAACATTTACCATTTAAGTAGGTTCTGTAAATATCTTTATACAGGGTCCCCTATGTGCATTTGTTATGCCCCTAAAAGCATTATAAGCTATTTAGGGAAAGAACTATGTTCCTGACTCAGTTGAACTTTCATACCATTTAATTAAACCTATTGTTCAATTAGTATTTATTGATTGCCAGTAAAAAAGACCTTTTATAGTGAAGTGTAGCCCCTTTTAGACCAGAATAATAAGGTCATAATAAGAAAGGATTAGAAAAGTTGCTCTAAACATTGGCTTTCTAAATCCAATACCATTCAGGACATAGGCATAAGCAAAGAATTCATGACTAAAATACCAAAAGCAATTGCAACAAAAGCCAAAATTGACAAATGGGATCTAATTAAACTGAAGAGCTTCTGCACAGCAAAAGAAACTATCATCAGAGTGAACAGGCAATCTACAGAATGGAAGAAAAATTTTGCAATCTGTCCATCTGACAAAGGGCTAATATGGAGAATCTCAAGGAACTTAAACACATTTACAAGAAAAAAACAGCCCCATCAAAAAGCAGGCAAAGGATATGAACAGACACTTTTCAGAAGAAGACATTTATGTGGACAGCAAACATATGAAAAAAAGCTCATCATCACTGGTCATTAGAGAAATGCAAATCAAAACCACAATTATATTGTCAGTTAGGATGGCAATCATTAAAAAGTCAGGAAGCAACAGATGCTGGAGAGGATGTGGAGAAATAGGAATGCTTTTACCCTGTTGGTGGGGATGTAAATTAGTTCAACCATTGTGGAAGACAGTGTAGCGATTCCTCAAGGATCTAGAACTAGAAATACCATTTGACCCAGCCATCCCATTACTGGGTATATAGCCAAGGGTTTATAAACCATTCTACTGTAAAGACACATGGACACGTATGTTTATCGTGGCACTATTCACAATAGCAAGGACTTGGAACCAACTTAAACGTCCATCAGTGATTGAGGGATAAGAAAATGTGGCACATATACACCATGGAATACTATGCAGCCATAAAAAGAATGAGTTCATGTCCTTTGTAGGGACATGGATGAAGCTGGAAACCATTGTTCTCAGCAAACTAACACAGGAACAGAAAACTAAACACCATTTGTTCTCACTCATAAGTGGGAGTTGAACAATGAGAACATATGGGCACAGGGAGGGGAACATCACACACCAGGGCCACAGGGGGTTGGGGGAAAGGGGAAGGATACCATTAGGAGAAATACCTAATGTAGATGGTGGGTTGATGGGTGTAGCATATCATCATGGCACATGTATACCTATGTGACAAGCCTGTACACTCTGCACATGCATCCCAGAACTTAAACTGTAATAAAAAGAAAAATCAAAGGGATGAAATTGTTAATGTAATTGTTCTCTGTAGTTAGTTGAAAACAGATTTGAGTGGACTATTAACAAATGTAGTTTAGTATTCACAGTCATCTTCAAATTATCTCTGCATAATCAGTATTAGGAATACAGCCACTTCAAAGGGTGGGAAACAACTTTCCTATCTATTTCTCATCACTTTCAACCTATATTTTCTATGCAGTTACCATCTTTTACTTATTTTCCTCAGTTGAAAGCTACCTGTGTGTGTCTTTTCTCTAGTCTGGAACATGATGACTTCTTCAAATCACCACCCCATTCCTGAATCTAGCACAATCTAAGTTTCTTCATGAAACTTTCCATCATTACTTACACTGCCTTGTTCTCTCCTGAAATAATTTTGGTCTATACTAAATAAAATATTGCCCAGAAGGCAATCATTTAAAACATTGTTTCATCATCAATTTTATTTTTCATCATCAATTTTATTTAACAAATTTTATTGTATTAAAATCATTTTGTTCAAGCAAAGAAAAATACAAAATTTTAATTACAATCTCTTTCAAACAGATCTTTTTGAATGTTGACTCAATAATGTATATATATATATTTATTTCTACTTCTGACATGTGGCTGAAGTTACAAAAATAAAACTGCAAGTTTTCTGTGTGCCTTTGTATATATAATTGAGAATAATCTTTGTCCATCGTTGCCGAAGTATACTAAGAAGGTACTAAGGAATTAGTACCCCCAGAAGGTACTAAGAAATTAAAAATGAATGTCTTAAAACAAAGGAGCTCTGTTCTGATTAGTTTATCACAATTCCCAGGAAATAAGGGAGCTAAAATTATAATATTATTAAGATGCTAGTCTTTAAAAAAACTCATAGAAATTCCTAGTTAAAAATCATTTTAATATATAATAAATCCAAATTCTGTAAAAAATGAAGACCTGTTTTGATTATTTTGTTTTAAAACAATCTATGTATTATTTCTCTGATATCATTTTGGAATATATACAAGTACATATGGATTTGTGTAAGGTAAATGAAAAATTGGTTCAGAGTATTTAATTAGTTTATAATAAGGTTACCTTCTGTGTAATGTCCTAGATAGTAGATATTCCATATTCACCAGAATAACTTTTCATGCTTTGTGCTGACTTTTTAAAAGATGTTATGCTATAAAGAATTACTTTGAATTATCTTATACTCCATATTTATTTCTGTAATTATTTTAAATAGATTTATTGAAATATAAATCAATAACCATACAATGTACCCTTTTAAAGTATATAATTCAAAGGGTTCTAGTGTGTTAATGTAGTTGTACAATAACCACCACAATCGATTGTTGAACATTTTCATCACGCCAAAAATGAAACCCCCAGTCCATCAGCACTCACTCCCTACTTCTCCCAAGCCTTCCCACCTGACCCAAGTCCTAAGTAAGCACTAGTTCTTCTTTCTCTGTAGATTTTTCTATTCTGGACATTTCATACCAATGGAATCTTATAATATGGAGTCTCTCTGACTGGCTCCTTTCATTAGTGTGATGAGGATTCATGCACTTTGTAGTACATATCATTACTTCATTCCTTTTTATTAATAAACAATAGTTCACTGTGTATATACCATGTTTATTTATGGATTTATCAGTTGATAGTTCCCTGGGTTGTTTCCATTTTTGGGCTATTATGAATTATGCTGCTATAAACAGTTGTGTACAAGTATTTATGTGGATATATGTTTTCACCTCTCTTGAGTATGTATACCCAAGGCAAGGATTGCTGGGTCATATCTAGTCATATATTTAAGAGTTTGGGAAACTACCAACTGTTATCCAAAGTAGCTGCAATATTTTACACTCCCATCAGCAATATATGAGAATCCTAATTTCTCCACATGCTCACTAACACTTGTTATTGTCTGTCTTTTTTATTGTAGTCATCTTAGTGGATGAGAAATGCTATTTTATTGTAGTTATAATCTGCATGTCTCTAATGGCTAATAATTTTGAATGCCATTTCATATGCTTATTGACTATTTTTATACCTTCTTTGGAGAAATGTCTGTTCAGATTATTTGCACCTTTTAAAATTGAGAAATTTATCTTTTTATTATTAAGCCCTTACTGTCCATATTATGCTCATCCTCAGGAAAAACACCAATAAAATCCTTGTGAAATAATTCTGTATTTTAATCTAATAGATGGCTTTATTGTCCTTTATTCAGATATCATTTTTATTTTCATAAAAAAAAACACAACCATCAAGTCTTGTCATCAACATGTAGTTTCTGCTTTTCCTTGTGCTTGCCTGAAGGCTTTTCTAATAGCTGCATACTAGAAAGAGTGTTTTCAACTAAGAAAGACAGTACAGAAAAGACAGCGTTAAGGTTGGCAGGTTGTTTGGGTGTGTTATTGATATCTTAATTTTGTTTTTATTTTCTGATGAGAATGGGATGAAATATTCTTACTTTCTTCATAATACAACTTAATGATAAATATAACGCATTTGGAAAGTAAAATACAACCTTTAAAACAGTATTTCATTTTCACTCTACCTCAGAATTTAGGAAAATAATTTTAACCTGTATCTTTCTTTTTAATGGCCATGTAAATATTGCGTAAGTCAATGAAAAACTATTCTCCTATTTTATCTGGATCTGATAGGAAAATGAGACAGTCGACAATATCTTGGGTGTCATATTGAGGGTAATTCTGATTTTACTATGGATGATAAGCCCAAAATTACTACCAAGGCTTTTAGAACAGACATGAAACTAATGCCTACAAAGCTCTGACCAAAAAACTGGCACCTCTTCGGAGTCTTAACAAGCATCCAGCCTCACAAGTAGCTATGGTCTTCCTGGGAGGCCAGGAAAATTAACAAAATTTGTGGATCTCAATGAGGCAGTAATGTATTGTTACCTATAGCTCTTCAGGCAAAAACTGGTGGAGATGAACTTCTTAGGTTTGGTTTTCTAAATTCTCTAGAGTAATAAAAGTCACTGAAGTAAACTACAATAGAATGTCTGTTAATCTGTGTATTGGTCTACAATTATGTCATAAATCTCAATCAACTCAGTGAATTCACAGCTTTAAAAACACTAATTATAATGTTAATTTTTATTATTAAAGAGAAATTTCATATTATTTGAAAGCTGACTTTTACATTAGTATAGATTTGAAGTGACTTATTCTGCTATCCACACTTTCTGGTCATAGTTTTGGTAAACTTGGCTTCCCTTAGATGCTAAATAAACAGATTGTCAGTAATTGTCTGACATACTTACCTTTCATTCCTCTTGTATTCATTACTTCTTATCTGGAAAGGACTCAAATCAGGAATGTACAGTATTTTTAGATAGTATTTTTACACTAAATAAATCATAAATGTGTGTATGTATATCTCCTATAAATCTGTATGCTATCACTTTGTTGATTTATATTTAAATATCTTTCTTTTGTTTGCCATAATTTAAAAAAGAATAAATATTAAATATAAAAATATGTAAATATGATACAAAAATACATAAACATATATTTAAAATATTAGACAAAGGTAAATATAAAACATAATGCTATCATCCAGAGGTAATATGGTTAATAATTAATAAACACTCTTAACATCCTTACTTGACTTATATATTTTAATTAAAATTTTGAAGAGTTTTATAAAATTAGACTTTTTCAGGTCACATCCTAGCTCTGTCACTTGGAGAAATGTAACGATTGGGTTGCTATACCTGTATCATTTTTTGCCACCCTCTCAATATTTCAGTGTTGCATTAAGAATTAAAAAAATAAAAGAGTTTAGTAAGGTGCCTGCCTACTATTTTAGATATAATACAAATAATCAATTATGTTATTTTAAACTGCTTTTTAAAACAACTTGTTATAGTCACTTTTCATGAAAACACACTAGACTCATTTTTATTCCATTTTATATTCACTTCATGACTATTTCATAATTTGTTTAATCACTTTCCTACTAATGGACATTACCTAGTTGAATTAGCCATTTAAAACACTACTTTCTAAAACAGAATAATTGTGCTTCGTTAGACTAAAAAATCCAGATAACTATAGCTATATGGCACTTTGTACTACAAAGGAAGAACAGTCCGAGGATAGGAAATGTCCTCCTGCTTCACATAACTAAAGTTCAACAGCAGGCATATTTCTGCTAAAGCTGATGGTACTTACAGTGCCAGATGAATGGAGGACTTTGTGTTTTAGAATGAATAACTGATCAAGTAAAGTGCCTAGAAACCTATACTTTGGGACAATATTATAATCAAATGCACAATGCAGGGTCGTGATTAGGAGCTGGAGTGGATTTCTTCCTGACCTAATAAGCAATCAATTGACACTCAAAGCCTGAAAGTTATCTTACCTTTAGCTTATCCTAATAGTGAATTATGTTAAATGACACACGTCTAATTCATTATCGAAATGTTAGAAGGAGTTTTACTTATTTTGATTTATCTTGTTTTAGTGTTTTTACATCTGCTTTAGTCAGGATTAATAGCTCTGGCCACAATTGGGTACACTATTTCTGAAACTAATTTCATAGGTCCCTTCCTTCCTTCCTTCCTTCCTTCCTTCCTTCCTTGTCTGGCCACAATTGGGTATACTTTTTCCAGAACTAATCTCATAGGTCCTCCCTCCCTCCCTCGATTCTTCCTTCCTTCCTTCCTTCCTTTCTTCCTTTCCTTCCTTCCTTCCTTCCTTCCTCCCTTCCTTCCTTGTCTGGCCACAATTGGGTATACTTTTTCCAGAACTAATCTCATAGGTCCTCCCTCCCTCCCTCGATTCTTCCTTCCTTCCTTCCTTTCTTCCTTTCCTTCCTTCCTTCTTTCCCTTCCTTCCTTCCTTCATCCCTCCCTCCCTTCCTTCCTTCCTCCCTCCCTTCCTTCCTTGTCTGGCCACAATTGGGTATACTATTTCCAGAAGTAATCTCATAGGTCCTTCCTCTCTCCCTCCCTCCCTCAATTCCTTCCTTCCTTCCTTCCTTCCTTCCCTCTACTTCCTCTTCTTCCTCCCTCCCTCCACTTTCTTTATGCTTCTTAACATATAACATATAATTATACAGGCTCAAGACACAGGCATTGTCTTAACATCCTACAGTGCAAATATGTAGACAAGCTAATCCTGGGGGTTAGCTTGTCTACATATTTGCACTGTAGGATATTAAGGTATCAAACTTTAAACAGCACATTTTAAATCACCAAATAGCTCATCTTGGTCTTACTTTGACTGAGGGTCAGGACTAGACTACAAGGAGTCCTGGAGATAAACATTGTGAAAATTATTCACTTCGATGGCGTCAGCCTCAAAATTATTTTTTACATTTCCAATATCTAACTTCCCAAAGTTACCCAGTACAGGAGGCCAATTATTAAAAATAAAAGGGGCAGGGGCTCATGGTAATTTCTATCTTCATTCAAATCTATGTAACAAGGAAAATTCTTATTAAGCTACTGCTACCTATACTTTCTTTTCATCACATGCTGTTCCTATTAGTATGCATCAATTTAAAAATACACCAAAAATATTCTCATTGTCCCTCCCAGCAGACAGGGTGGTCTGTGCTTTCTAACTTTCAAACTTTCACACATAGTGCTCAGGATCTTCTTGCAAAGAGCATTCAAATCTCATTTACTCAGATTTCAGTGCCTAGATCATGGTATAGATTCAGTAGATGTGTATGAAATAGCTTTTCATCAGATGTTTTCCATATTCCTCAAATGGCTAAGATAATTCTAGAACTATTGTTTACTTTATTAAAAATGTATTACGCATAAATATAGATGCTGTCATTCTGATAACATATCATCTGCAGTTGTAGTTTTGGCTAACAGGTTTTAACAAGTGATTTCTGTTCTTTAATGTGTCCCCTATTCAATGGATACAAAACGATCATATTATGTTGAGCTAAAAAAAAACTTTTACTTTTAAACTAATTGGCAATTCTAACCAGTTCATATTTCTTCAATAGGTAGAAAATCAGGTCTATAGACATCCTTTAACTTCTGGATTATACCTAAAAATACCAGCAAATTATTCTGGATGTTTGCATTACACATCCTTCTTACAGAATGTATCTTATTTCTTTACTTCTTATATTAATTTTTTGACTCGTTAGATGGTATGAATTCCTTCAACAGCCATGCAAGTTAGTCTTTTCTGGAAGGTGCTAGGTAAGTAGTAAAAGGTAGTAGTGTAGTTACTTCTCTAGAGTAGCACATAGGCGTTCAGACTTAGGCCATTTAGTTTAGTAGTTTAGGGGTAGGGCTTCAGAAAGGCTCTAGATTCCCAGGCTGCTGCAATTTTGACTGTTAAAGGTTTAGTCTCCATAAAAAAAAAGGAGCTGTCCAGGCCAGCAGTAAGCTGATGAGACGTCTTCATCAGTGAGATCAGTGTCCTTCTTCAGATCTGTCTGTGTACAGTAAGCAGGCAGGTGTACTTCCTGTTTGTGTGTGGAGGGTATCTGCTTAGCTGAATTATCCCCAGAATTCAGTTTATTTGAAATGAATCCCCAGTCCTAATCCATAGCCAAACTTCAATCATACCGTGTTCCAATTTCATCATCACCAACATCTGGGCTCATTTTCCCAGTATAAAGGATGTGGCTTTGGCCCTGGTTTATTATTTAGAAATACTCAGAATACTTAGTATTATCACACGTAATCACAGCAAAGCTTTTAGTTACTCAAGATCTATGTTAAGTGCTATCACTTCTAGGAATATCATTCTGCTTACTCTAGCAAACAAAACTTCCTTTTCTCTAATGGTAAAGTACAATAAAATAGCAATTGACTATCCATCTAGTACATTTTTCACTTTATGTTTTTTAGCCCTTTTCCCTAAGAAAGCAATAAAGCCTTTGGCTGGACAGATAGCTCATATGTCTGTATTCCCTGAATGCTGAGCACAATGAAGGCAGTCAATCCTAAGTTACCTAGAATGATCTAGATATGTAGCTATCTAATTTAGCAAGGTTAATGTTAAAGATTATCTTACAGTTTAATTGAAGTATCATTAGGCTTATTTCTCAGACTCCTGAACGTCTAATCCTGACCCTCAGTCAAAGTAAGGCCAAGATGAGCTAGTGAAAGGAATAAAAATATTTTACACCAAAATATATTTATTTGACATATTTTGAGATGGCTGCCAGGGGCTAGCAAACAGAACTGGCACTGCAAGTTTGTCTTTTGTGGGGGAAATTTGCATCTGCAGATCTGTAGGTCTGTCTGCAAGACCAGTGGGCAGAGTCCACTGAAAACTTATGCCTCAGTCGTGTGACCAAGATTCCTCATACATACCCTAATGATTCATGATATGATGAAAAAGGTATGCTGTGCAGCAACCAAAAAGAAAACCACTCTGAGGAGTTGCACCAGGAAGTCACTCAGCTCCTACGTTTGTCTTCACTTTCATCTTCCTGTTCTAACGTATCCTCTACTTAAATAAAACTTACACGGTGTTTGGTGTTTTGTTCTTGCGATGGTTTACTGAGAATGATGATTTCCAATTTCATCCATGTCCCTACAAAGGACATGAACTCATCATTATATTCTCACTCATAGGTGGGAACTGAACAATGAGAACACATGGACACAGGAAGGGGAACATCACACTCTGGGGACTGTTGTGGGGTGGGGGGAGGGGGGAGGGATAGCATTGGGAGATATACCTAATGCTAGATGACGAGTTAGTGGGTGCAGCGCACCAGCATGGCACATGTATACATATGTAACTAACGTGCACATTTACCCTAAAACTTAAAGTATAATAATAATTAATAAATAAATAAAATATAACTTATGTAAGTATGCCCTGACGAGTTTTGTGAGAACTTCCAATTATCCAAATCTGCATAATTGATATACTTGTTCTTCTATATTTTATTCTATAATATATAAAAATAAAAATCTAATATTCCTGATATTTTTCACTTTCATAATAACCAATCTGGCCAATAATTTTTCTGATAAAAATGTTCAGACATTTACTGACATCCAAACCTTTGCTTCAAAAGCAAAGAAGCCACATAATGTTGCTGTAATCAAATTTTTATTTAAATTGAAAATACAGATGCTATTTATTACTTTTCTTCTGTAGCTAATTTTAGTAATGTTATCCTCCATCTGCTTTTTGATTCACATTGATTTTTCATTCTCATTCCTTCTGCAGTAAAACCATTACCATCACTAATGGCCTAAAGATATTTACAATTAATAGCTAATATAACAATAATTTCTAGAATTAATGAGCTGACATTTCAAAAAAAAAAGGAAATGCACATTTCTATTCTGGAGGTTTATTGGTATTAGAGGTAATATCAGTTTCCATTCAAAACATTATAAGGCAATTAAAAAGTAGAAAAGAAAATAAGAGAATAAATCAATTATTTATTCGTTTAACAAATATGCTTTTGAAACTGCCTTTGCCAAAATTATAACTGAGAAAATTGTGACAGTGAAAGAGATCTGATCTGACCAACCTCCATCTTGCCTTTAACCTCTAAAATTCCCTTAGTCTTTCCAGGGCTTGGGTCAAGCTAACTTTAGGATAAATTTAGTTTATAGTTTAAATGATAATAGTCCTTCTCCAAAACTGAACCACCTTTGTAAAACTAATGAAAGACCACCAGGTTAGGAGGATGAGAGGAGGCTGAATTCTGCCAAGATGTAGACATAAATGATTACCAGTCATTATTCCGGAGGTCACAAGATTTGCAACTTCCCCAGTTACTCCTGCAGGTAATATCACTATTGTAGAAATTAAGATTGGCCTTTGAGATGTCTTTTCAGGCTTTTGCATTTCTGATGACCAAATGGCTCCACCCAGATCCGCCAACTTGTCCTGTGGGCCCTACCCAGAAGTGAACTTGGTGCACTAGGACCATTTTCTACACCCCTATGATTGCATCCCCAACCAATCATCAATACTCATTCACTAGGCAACTCCCTCTCTGCCAAACTATCTTTGAAAAACTCTAGTCTCCAAATTTTCAGGGAGGCTGATTTGAGTAGTAATAAAACTCTGGGCCAGGCACGGTGGCTCATGACTGCAATCCCAGCACTTTCAGAGAGGCTTTGGGCAGATCACTTGAGGTCAGGAGTTTGAGAGCAGCCTAGCCAACATGGTGAAACCCCGCCTCTAACAAAAATACAAAAATTTGCCGGGTGTGGTGGCATGCACCTGTAATCCCAACTACTCAGAAGGCTGAGACACAAGAATCACTTGAACCTGGGAGGTGGAGGTTGCAGTGAGCCTAGATCGCGCCACTGCACTCCAGCCTGGGTGACAGAGTGAGACTGTCTCAAAACAAACAAACAAAACAGAAATAAACAAACAAATGAAAAAAAACTCTGGCTTTCTGTTTAGCTGGCTCTACCTGTGTAAAGCTCTTTCTCCATTGCATTTCCTCTGTCTTGATAAATCAGCTCTATCTGGGCAGCAGGCAAGAAGAATCCAGTAGGCAGTTACATTTTGAGAACTCGCTATGTTCTAGTTACTGTTATAAGCATATAATGACAAAAATGTTCTAAAACAACAACATAACTAAAAGTGTATTTGGGCTAGGTATGGTGGCTCATCCCTGTAATACCATCATTTTGAGAGACCAAGGCAGGAAAATTGCTTGAGTTCAAAATTAGCATGGGCAACAAAGTGAGGACCCATCTCCACAAAATTAAAAAAAAAAAAACTATCCTGGCACAAAGGGGTGCACTTGTAGTCCTAGCTACTCAGGAGGCTGAGACTGAAGGATTGTTTGAGCCCAGGAGTTTGAGGCGGCAGTGAGGTATGATCATACCACTGCCTTCTAACTTGGGTGACAGAGTGTGACCCTGTCTCAAAAAAAAAAAAAAAAAAAAAAGCTATATGCACGTAAATGCACTGTTCAATGAGTTGAATTAGCTTTTTTAAACCAATTACTGTAGGTACGGTATGTAGTTTTGGAAAAGAATGTACATAAAACTTAAAAACTGCACATCCATTGGCTATCAAAAGAATCTTAATGACAAATACTGAAATATATTATTTGTTCTGGGGATAATTCATACCTGCTATGATTTATTAACTTATCTGATTTTTACACATAAATAATTACATACTTGAAAACCACTAATATCTTTATAGTACTCTATTTTGTTTGTTTGTTTTGGGAGGTATAGGTCAAGAGCTTCACTTTGACTCGATAACAACACTAAGCCAACTTGCATTATTAAATAGGACACAAGAGACTCTTAAATTTATTTTCCATTTACAGAAGAACATAAGCAGAAAAGGATTATGCTGAATAAAAGGTCTTACAATTTGTCTTCAGTAATATACAATTCCCTTTCATTTCTGTTTTCTGCTACCATCTCATTGTCAAGTAATTCTTCAACCTTCTTAGATATATTCTTCCCACTTCCTACCTTCTATTAAACAATTTAAACTCCAAGTAAGTGATATTTTTGGAGCCTAAAGCTACAGAAAAGGAAAAAAAAAAAATCCTGCCTATGAATGTCATCTTTACTATGATTTTAGCCTAAAATTTACTTAACTGGAAGGAAGCGTTTTCAGTTTGCACGTAAAATTTAAAGACCACAAAACTCTGGGCTAAGAAAATTTTATCCTAGCCTATTAAATTATTCTATGGTGATAGACTTTCCTTGACAAAACATTTTTCCCACTCCTCTAAACTCTTTTCTCAACTAGGACTCCACCTTTGGGTTTTGTGTTCCTCTTTGCATTGCCTAGTTTCAGTAAGAATCCTGCTAAATCACTTTAGGAAGAATCCCTTACCCTCATACCTGATGGAATTCCTTATCTCCTACCCTTAGTATTAGATCACCCTGGCCTGCCTTCAGCAAGAATCCTGTCAAATCAGTTTAGCCAGAATCCTCCCTGCCTCTGATGTTTTCTCTTAGTAATTTTCCATCTCCCAATTCCCATCCCTGACAACCTGTTCCTTGGCTATAAATCCCCATTTGTCTTTGCTGTATTCTGACTTGAGCCCACATCTATACTTAGGTTTCTTTTCCACTATTGCAATAGTCCCTAAGTAAAATCCATATTTACTGCTTTAACTTTTGTCCAGCTCTGGTTTTCTCTGACAATATTAAGGCTGACTGTTGCCATTTTAATACTGCTGAAAGATGACTCAAAAGGGACAGAAAGATGCATTAAATCAGTTGCAAAAAATTTCCACCTTAACCCTGTTTCATCTCATCTAATTTCTCCACCATAAGACTTCCTCAATTTCCAGATTCTGGGAATTTCGAGTCCATTCCCCTTTCTGCTTCTTCATTGAGGTCCCTCCCAGTTCCTTGTGAACACCCCTTGGCAGGTGTACCTCAACCTTAAGACCCACTTGGGATGTCAAGGAACTGGCAAGTAAGATGAGACTCGTCCCTCCCACCCGGTGAAACATGCTGCTTTTCTCCTGCAGGTTTTAAGGCATTCTTTCATTCTCAGAAGAGCAATTTATGCAGTTACTACCAATCACTCAAAGCTGGCAGGGTGAGAAAAAAGCTATTTACCATCTCCAACACACTCTGTGTGGTGCTTCAGTGCCCCAACATCTGGGATAATGAGCACATGCTGCGAGATTCAAGCTCCTCAAGGATCCTTCTTGTAGAGAAGTAAACAGGCATAGGAGAAAACTAGAAAAATGGAGGAACACTGATGGAGCACTGAAAATCTTTACTCTGGAGTAACTTATCTGTCAATGGCACTGGAAAAGAACACTTAAAGTATAAGATCAAGGACTTTTGTCTAAGATATATGCAGTTTGTTTCCTTGTAGGTAGGCATGATGACTAAAAGTTCTACATTACTCTCGAATACTAATTTCAAAATGAAAGATTAAGAATAATATTTAAAAATATGCAAGATTTTAATTGACATTAATTGAATCCCTATCATTAGTTGGATACACAGAATCTAAGTGCTTTACAAACATACATATACTTAATCCTCATAACAGTTTTTAAGGGAGGATTGATGTTCCATTTTTTATATGCAGATACGGAGTGGTTGAATATTTTTGTGTATATTTACACATCATTTAGTGCTAAGTACGAGAAACTAAGTTTAAATTATACCAGGCTTCAAAATCATTTTTTTTTCTACTCCTTTACCAACATTTTCATATGTATATTATGTAATATGTACATATATATAACTCTGATATTGTTAGATATAGTGTGATATTGTCATTATATATAAACAAAAGTGTCCCATTAATTTTGCCATAGGATTGTTGAAAAGTACAAATAATTTATATGTATATCCAGTCTTTTTATCTGACTCATAAGTGAAGCAGTCCCTAAACATTACATATTTTTCTTGATGGCCCTGCTCTCTAGAGCTAGTATTTTTTAAAAAGACAAATTTGCCTCTTCCTATAAAGCACTTAGACAATACTAGTGATTTTTATATTTTCCTTGAACTGAAGTGTTTTTTTTTCTCCAGGGTAATCTTTTATGAGTTAGGAGACACAGAATTTAGACTTACTTTTTTATTGTATATATTTTCCTCTGATTTGCCATGTATGCTGCATTTAATTTTTTTAAAACATATTATTTCATTCGTTAGGAATTATAGACTTTAGTTTGTATCTCATATTTATATAGAGTACAGCTGAATTCATATTAAATAAAGTAGTAATGAGTTTTTTGCCTATATCTCTACTGTCTAATAATGTACTTGTTACATAAAATTGGTTATATATTTTTGCTTAATTATTTAATATAATCATTCAATTATTAGAAAATATATTAAAAAGTTAGAATTCATTATCTAAAATGAAAGTATAAGTATTAATAACCTATATGTTAATACAAATTTCTCACTTTTACCAATTTAAGTTTAGTTATACTTGAGGAAGTAGAGTCCAGAATTATAAACTAAAATAATATATCATTGCAGTAATTAGCTTTAACTTAAGGACATTTGCCAATAATTTCTTTTGGTTTCATCTGTGATCAGTATTTTAAGAAACAACAACATCAACCAAACATAAGTCCTGCCATTTAAAATCCTCCAATTAAAGATAAATGAAGGCAAATACATAAATAATTATAGGATGTGAGGCAACTTGAAATTTTAAGTGACCCACATGGTACATCAGTAAGGTGTCAAATTTTGGAAGTGCCCTTTAGAAATATTAGCTGATGTCAATTATATATGATATAACAGGTGAGTTATTCATATTAAGTAAAAATACTTAGTCCATTATCTTACCAATAATTGATCAGTGATAAATTTTTCCTTCCCTTCCCTTTCCCTTTTCCTTTCTCTTTCCCTTTCCCTTCCCTTTCCTTTCCCCTCCATTGACTCTAATTCATAGCCTGAGATATCATTTTATCAGTTACACTATTTATAAAGAGGATTTTTAGGACACAAATACTAAATACCACCCATTATTTATAAGTGATGAAACAACAATGGCAAAAACAGCAGCAAGAGCCACATTTCCTCAACTTCCAATTCCAAAGGACAGAGAACACCACCAAATGCATTTATCTCCTCACATACCCTACCATAAAACTGACAGTAAATCAATTCAGAAAGAAAAGTATCCACAGTGATGAGGAAAACCAGTCTGAAGCCATCAACAGAAAAATATATTAACAAATAAGAGAAAGAAAAAAAGTTGATAAAGGAGGTCTAGTGTCTACAAATCAGATTTGTAGAACTTGTAGAAAAGGGGTTATAGTATTGGAAAATGGAGGCAAGCAATGTTTCAGAACACCAGAAAAAGAAGTTGTACCTAGAAATACTAAGCATGAGGGAAAGGAGAAGTGAAATGTGCAGTAGAAAACAGTGCTATTAGTTGTTAAGTTTGTATTTGGATCAGCAGTGATCCCCCTCAATACACACATGTTGCTGTGCACAGAATGCCTGGCAGCAATCCAACCTTCAAATTCCCGGGCAAAAAGTGGAAAAGATTTTCCTAAAAAACAACCATTATGAACTCCCTTGCAAAAATTAGAGCAGACTTTTGGTTATTTGTACTCTACAGAAAAGGTCTTCATATTCTGACGTTTAGTGATCCCTTGGCCCAGTGCAACAACCAGCAATTTATGCACTTGCCCATGAGCTAAGTTCACTAGTCAATAAGGTTAGATCTTACACAGTGCTCCCAACTGGATTTATACTCTATTTTAAAGTTTGGACATACAACTAAGTTTTCCAGGTCATCTAAGGAAAACCAGAGACCAAGTTAAAACAAACAGAAAAAAGAGTAATAAAAGGTAAAATGATAAAAAGAGCACACACACCACAAGAAAACCTCAACTAGAGTAGCCTCAGAAAGATTAAAACATATATTACAGAGATATAAATTAATATAACACTATAATAAATGATCAGAGACAAAAATGAGTATATGGAATGAAGTCAAAATGTTAAAATAGTAGAAAACCTGTGTGATTACGTGAAAAGTGAAACTGAGTCCAAATTTTAGAACAAAACAAAGAAAAACATGATAAAAGGCATAACCTGCAAAAGATTACTATACAAACTTTTACCTCTAATGAGACAATGTTTCAGGGGAAAAAAAAGTGAATTCAGTCATTACAAACTAATACAAGATAATTTCTGTTGGTTAAGGTTACACTATTTCTGACGAGAAGGGCTTGCTGAAAGTCTAACAATGCATATAAAAAGATACATTCATGGATCTAATCATTAGGAAATTGCTAGTCTTTCTCTGCCAGCTCTATGGTAAACTACGTAAGAGCAGGAATTTTGCCTACTTTGCCCACTGCTCTGTTTTAAGTACACAACATAGAACCATAGCCAGCACACAGCAACTACTTAGTGGATGAATAAATAAGTCAAACATAAGTTCTTAAATTTTCTAGAGAGGAAAAGCAGAAGACAGGTACCATAAATCCTGGATTCTAATCAGCAGCAACATTGATGTTAACAGAAAGTGGAACAATGCGTGTAGGCCAAATTACAAAATTAAGTAAGAATATTTTCAGACATGGAAGAGCTCAACAAGATTTACTCCCCCAAATTTTCTCATAAAGTATCTGAAGATGGCTAAAGTATCTGAAGATGGCATAAAATGATTAATTCAAGTGATAAGAAATCCCATGCACCAAGAAATAAGTTGATTTCATGATCTAACAAGGTGAGTAATGAAGGCTGGTCTGAGGATAACAGTTTGGAGCATGTCTAGAGAGCAATAAGTCTAAGTTAAAGCAGGGATAGAGATACTTCCAAGAGGAACACATGTGTGCAAATAATGGGGCACTTGTATTTTGGTACTATTTTAATAATCAATAATAAAGATACGAAAAACTACATAATAAAGTAAGAGAGACATTTAAAAAATAAAACCAACAAACTTTTAAAAACAAGAAATCCAACATTAAAAAATTCAAAATTGAGAAGCAATACATGTATGGTACATCGAGTAAATTAGAGATTTTCTTGTAAGAAATACTTAAAAACTAAAATCAAGAAATAGTCTGAATGGAACAAATGAATATCACTGGGATGTTAGTTTTCTCAAAGATGAACAGACAGATAGATGGACAGATGGGTAGATAAATATATGCATACATATATACATACATACATAAATATGTAAAAACTTTGATTATTTTATATAATATAATTCAAATGTGTAAAATCCAAAACTTTTTCTCTGGCTGGAAATTTAGCAAATTCTAAGCAGAGAAAAAATAGTAATTTAGCTAAGAAACTTTAAGAAAGAAAGAAAAAGAATAAGGACAGAGCACTTTTCCAATAAGGTATTAAGTAATATTATAAAGCTATTTATATTTAAAACAGAACAATGCTATCATAAGATTTGCCAAGTTGATAAATAGAAATATATTCCAATGACTAAACTTAGGTGTAGAATTTTAAAAATCATCACAAAATAGGAAGGTGATATATTCACAAACAAATGGCATTAGGAAAACTGTCTAAATACTGAGAAAAATAAACCAGCTAGGGTATCATATTTAATAGTATTCAGAAAAATTAACTCCCAAATAAATAAATAATTTCAAAATTAATGCCCAAATAAATAAATAATTTCAAATGCCATGAAAAATGCTAAGGAAACACAGTTGACTATTTATCTGATCTCACTATGACAAGAAACTTTCTCTGCATAAGACATTAAAAATCACTAAAATATTTGACACTGTTGATTAATATACATTTAAGATTTCGTAGATTAAAAACTATTTGAAATAATTAGTAACCATGTAGGAAAATGTGAGCAGAAAGTACACGAGATAAATATTCTTACTAATCAATTTAAAGACAATTTAATTTTTAAAATAAGTAAAGGATACAAAGAGAATATACAATTAGAAATAAAAATCATAAGCAAATATTACAAAAATATTTAAAACCTTTAATGATTGAAGACGTGAAAAAATACTAAAGAATTATTATCTTCGACAGCTAGTTGAAAAAATATTTAGGAGTGCCTGTTTAGTAAACATACCCAAAGCAAGAAATGAAACCATCAGATGGGCAAAAATGTTGCCATGCTTGTGAGGTTGTTAAATAGAGCAGTAAGATCAGAGATTCATGCGGAATTCTATAATATGTAGTTTTATAGAATTAATATACATTGATATAGTAATGCCTAATAAAGTGACCCTAATTAATTGCTAATATAATAAGATGCAAACAAAAATTATGTGATATACTAAAGTACTTATAACATAAAACTATAAAAAATACAGCAAAGTATACATTTGTTAAGGTATACATAAATAACAAAACATTACCCAGGCTTTTTAAAAGCACATTTTGGAAGACTAATATAGAGGAACTGTCTGAAAAATGCACTTACGTTAAAAATCTGAAACTCTATGTAAAATATGATTTCAACTTATTTGCTTATCTACCATGCGTATTCACATGCACTAAGCTTATTAAAACACATGGCAGCAATATTTTAATGCTGGTAATATCTGAATAACAAGTTTATGAATGACATATAATTCCTGCTAATTTTCTGTATTCTCTACAATAACATTACTATTATCATTAAGCAAAATGATGTTTTTAATAAAATTGTAATATCAATCTTTAAGAGGTGATTAGAAAAACTTTTTTATTCAAAGAATTACTCAGATTTTTGAATTCACAAAATATAAAGAACATTTTGTGTTTAAAATTTATTTTTTTATTTTTGAAAAAACTTTTATTGATTTTGTATTTTTAGAAAGTAACTACTAAATTAATTTTATCTACAAGAATAAAATTATGTATTATTTGTATTATGCCCATTCCTAAGATAAAAAGTGTCTTTAAGGCACACAAATACAAATCTGATGACAGAGTGTTAAGCCGGAACTTTTTTTTTTATATACTTTAAGTTCTAGGGTACATGTGCACAACGTGCAGGTTAGTTACATATATATACATGTGCCATGTTGGTGTGCTGCACCAATTAACTCGTCATTTACATTAGTTATATCTTCTAATGCTATTCCTCCCCCCTCCCCCCACCCTACGACAGGCCCTGGTGTGTGATGTTCCCCACTCTGTGTCCAAGTGTTTTCATTGTTCGATTCCCACCTATGAGTGAGAACATGTGGTGTTTGGTTTTCTGTCCTTGTGATACTTTGCTGAGAATGATGGTTTCCAGCTTCATCCATGTCCCTACAAAGGACATGAACTCATCATTTTTTATGGCTGCATAATATTCCATAGTGTATATGTGCCACATTTTCTTAATCCAGTCTATCATTGTTGGACATTTGGGTTGGTTCCAAGTCTTTGCTATTGTGAATAGTGCCGCAATAAACAAATGCGTGCATGTGTCTTTATAGCAGCATGATTTATAGTCCTTTGGGTATATACCCAGTAATGGGATGGCTGGGTCAAATGGTATTTCTAGTTCTAGATGCCTGAGGAATCACCACACTGACTTCCACAATGGTTGAACTAGTTTACAGTCCCACCAACAGTGTAAAATTGTTCCTATTTCTCCACATCCTCTCCAGCACCTATTGTTTCCTGACTTTTTAATGATTGCCATTCTAACTGGTGTGAGATGGTATCTCATTGTGGTTTTGATTTGCATTTATTAGATGGCCAGCGATGATGAGCATTTTTTCATGTGTCTGTTGGCTGCATAAATGTCTTCTTTTGAAAAATGTCTGAAGCCTGAACATTTAATAAATATTCAAAGCATAAATTTTAACCTATTTAGCTGCCAAACATTTACAGCCCACTTATAAGAATATATAGTATATATACCAAACATATGTGTGTATGCATAATTAGAATATACAGCATGCATACATATGCATAACATAGATCTATATTTGTATATATACACACCTACAGACATATATATTTAAATATTTATAATTAAAGTTTTCAATAATTGTGCATCTTAGGAACATATGACCACATTGCACAATTAACAAATATGGAACAAGAAAACCCCACAATTTTGAAGCAGATTATGCATTTTTTTATATGCTGCGATGCTTACCTGATTCTAGAAAAATTCCTGAACTCAAAGTGCATCTTCTACAATTTCTGACTAGCATAAACCATATATTCTTATTATTAACTCTATACAGATTTATTTTATCTACCAAAGGACAATCATCTCAAGAAAGGTACCTTCACTTATTGATGTCAGTACCCTCACATCTAAGCTCATCTTGAACTTTTCCCACACTGTACTTTTCTGTATTCCTTTATGCACTTATCCTGCATATGAAGGCTACACTCCTGTTGAGGAGAGAGCTAAATAGAGCAATTCTTATAATGAAGTTTAGTAATTGCCAAGATAAAACTAGTAAAACATGCAATACAAATACAAGTGTAAATTAAATGAATCAGAAAAGTCTTACAGGACGTAATATTTGAACTTAATTTTTAAAATACAGTAGAAATTAGATCAAAAAAGGAAGAATAATTTACAAGAATAAAATGTCATATTTTCAGGCATAGAATGTATTGAATTATTATATGTTAGACAGAGATTATGACCAGTTTAGTATTATTACAAAGCATATATACAGGAAGGAGAAATAGTCAAATGGGGGTATGGATGACAATCAGTAATGAATAAATGTAGCAGATCCTAGAATGTAAACAGTAAAATGTCTGGACAGCTCTTTGGAGCTATTATATTATTTTCATCATTTGTGGGGGTCACATTTATAAATATGAGTTGATATGGGCAGAACCAAAGCAGTGGAATAAAGAAAGATAATAATGAATAAAATCTATGAAGTTGGTGAAAGAATAATTATGGAAGTGAGTGACAGGAGGAATCTATAATAACTCCCTTGTTTCTGCATGTGGCAAAGGAATATAAAGACGGGAGAGTAGATTTTCAAAGATGAATTTAATTTCAGATATATTGTATGTAAGGAACATTTAGGACATACAAGTGGATGAACCCCCAAAGTAACTGAACATCGAGGATAGGAACTTAGTGAAAATCTCTGGCTAGAAAGTAGTTAATTAGTGATCTGCTTTTGTGCTTCATCCATGTTTCTCATTCGTGGGATCAAACTTGGGCAGTGTGACTATTTAGTTCTATTTTTTTTTCTTAGGAGTAGGATAACTGTATATAATAGTGATGCTTGGGGGAGTCCCAGTTGATAACTGTGGCCCCACCATGCTCTTTGGATTAACATTTTTACAGCTAAAAGTGTCCCAGTTGGACAATAAATTGTAGTGTTGCCCTACCAGGAGGCAGTGGTCTTATGGGTCTCTTGAATGAATATTTAAGCATTAGAGACAACAAAGATTACACCATGAGGTGAGAAAATATATTAAAAAAGTTTTCTAGTAAAATTATATTACAAAAGTTACAATATTTTGAAATTTTACTGGAAAAGAACTATTTCAAAAACACAATACACATGCATTATTATACGTAGGACTTTGGTATGTCAGAGTGCACAGAGTGCATTTTATCTCATCTCCAACCTGTGTGCCTTACATATGATTTAGGAGAGCATTCAAATTAATTGTTGTGAGAAGTCAGGGACCCCGAACGGAGGGACCGGCTGGAGCCCCGGCAGAGGAACATGAATTGTGAAAATTTCATGGACATTTATCAGTTCTCAAGTAATACTTTTTTTTCTTTTTTTTTTTTTTATTATACTTTAAGTTTTAGGGTACATGTGCACAATGTGCAGGTTAGTTACATATGTATACATGTGCCATGCTGGTGCGCTGCACCCACTAACTCGTCCTCTAGCATTAGGTATATCTCCCAATGCTATCCCTCCCCCCTCCCCCAACCCCACAACAGTCCCCAGAGTGTGATGTTCCCCTTCCTGTGTCCATGTGTTCTCATTGTTCAATTCCCACCTATGAGTGAGAATATGTGGTGTACAAACAAAAAACCAAGTAATACTTTTATAATTTGTTATGCCTGTCTTTAATCTCTTAATCCTGTTATCCTTGTAAGCTGAGGATATAGGTCACCTCAGGACCACTGTGATAATTGTGTTACCTGTACAAATTGATTGTAAAACATGTGTGTTTGAACAATACGAAATCAGTGCACTTTGAAAAAGAACAGAATAATAGTGATTTTTAGGGAACAAGGGAAGACAACCCTAAGGTCTGACTGCCTGCGGGGTCAGGCAAAAAGAGCCATATTTTTCTTTTTGCAGAGAGCATATAAACGGATGTGCAAGTAGGAGAGATATTGCTAAATTGTTTTCCTAGCAAGGAATATTAATATTAATACTCTGGGAAAGGAATGCATTCCTGGGGGGTGGTCTATAAACGGCCACTCTGGGAGTGTGTGTTTTATGTGGTTGAGATAAGGACTGAAATACACCCTGGTCTCCTGCAGTACCCTCAGGCTTATTAGGGTGGGGAAAAACTCCACCCTGGTAAATTTGTGGTCAGACAAGTTCTCTGCTCTCAAACCTGTTTTCTGTTGTTTAAGATGTTTATCAAGATAATACATGCACAGCTGAACATAGACTCTTATCAGTAGTTCTGTTTTGCCTTTCATCCTGTTCCCTCAGAAGCATGTGATCTTTGTTCTGCTTTTTGCCCTTTGAAGCATGTGATCTTTGTACCTACTCCCTGTTTTACACCCCATCCCCTTTTGAAACCCTTAATAAAAACTTGCTGGTCTGAGACTCAGGCAGACATCATGGTCCTACCGATATGTGATGTCACCCCCAGCAGCCCAGCTGTAAAATTCCTCCCTTTGTATTCTTTCTCTTTATTTCTTAGCAGGCCAACACTTATGGAAAATAGAAAGAACATACGTTGAAATATTGGGGGCGGATTCCCCGATAATTAATCATGTTTGCTGCAAAAGTATAATAAATTGTTATTCAACCATACTGGATAGCCAAAGGAAAGGAACTGTATTGCTTATATGATGTTTCATATTCAAAGACTCCACAGTAATTACTTCTTAGTTCATAGTGACATTCAAAAGTCTTATCTAGCATAAATTTTCAGAATAGCCTCATCTTTGAATAAAACATAGATCATAGACATTATCTCATCTCTTGCAGCAGTATTACCTGAAAGTTGAGATTAAATAATCCTTTTAATGAAAACATAGTATCATCAAAGACACTTTTATCAGTAAAAAAACTGAACGCAGTTAATCAGTGATACTGTTAACAGGAAACATTTTTTTAAATGACATGATTGTGACAAAAACTACCAACCTAAGTACTATTCAGTCTTGAAATTTTTACTTCCCATATCAGAAATGAGTAAATATTTCAGACAAAGTTAAGGGAAATAAATGGCAGTCCACTTTGACAAAATACATCATATGGAAAAAGTTGAGTCATTGTTACCTATTACTGCCTATTAATCTTACTTTATTTTCAGACATAATTGGTCACTCCTTAGAAGCAAGTACATTCATTATGCTGAGGAGACAGGTAGATAACTATAACAGAAATCTTCTACTGATACTGACTGATCATCTGCATTTGTAGAGAAAATGATACATAGCAGATCTTTTATCACCTTGCCTCCAGGTTATTGTTGATGTATTTATTTTATAATCCATAGTATAATGAGTGTCAAAATGACAATTTCAATAAAGTTGGAATGTTTTCCAAAATACTTTTTAAAAAAAAAACACTAGGTAATCAAATTGGTATTAAGGAAAAAAATATACAGATAATCTGGGTTAATAATGTTAACATTTTTAACTCTTAAAGTCAATACCATCTTTAATCACCAAATAGTATAGCAACAAAATATATAGAGTAAAACTCTGTCGTACCATGAGGACAAATAGGTAAATAGAAAATAATATCTGGATATTTTAATACACATTTCTCTGTTACTGATAGACTAAAAAGAAAAAAGCCATTAAGTATATAAAGGATTTAGTCACATAATTAACAGCTGAATGTATAGTGCATAATGCCCAACAATTATAAGATAAATAGTCATATCATATGCTAAAAGTTTATTTAAAAATTGGACTGTAAACTAGTTCATAAGGCATTGTCTTAACATATTTCAATCTGGAATAATAAAGACCATGGTTCCCTACCAAAATGAATTAAGCTTTAAATTAGTCATAACTGTTAAAAGATAAGAAACATTCCTAAATGATCGACTGATAAATAAAGTTCTTTTTTATAAATCAGAATATACTTTAAACTCAATGGTTATTAAATACTACATATCAATAATATGTATTGCAACTAAATCAGCCCTTAAAAAAAAAACAAAATTAGCCTTACATGTATATTAAAGAAGAAGACCAAATATTAATTAGTAGAAAAAGAAAATCCACCATAGTTAGGAAAAAAACATATTAAAATAAATTATGGGAGTAACGGGAAGGAAATAGCAGCGATAAGAACTGAAATTGAATAGAAAACAAACATACCAGAGAAAATATCAACAATGTCATTAGTAGTACCTTTAAAGGACAAAATGAACAAATAGTTTATAAGTCACTGGTAATATTAAGAAAAAAAATAAGACTCAAATAGGAATTCCATCCAGAATGAAAAAGAGAACACTACCACAGAAAATGCAGACATAAAATAATAATAAAGTTGTTTATGCATAAGTAAATAACAATACATTTTAAAATTCAGCTTTAAAGTACAAATTCCTAGAAAAAGTGACTCTCGAAACTAGTTTAAATGGTAATGGAAAACCTGAATAGTCCTTTAATCATCAAAGAAGTAGAATTTATAATACCACATCTTCCACAATGAAAATTCCAGGCTCAGATGTATTCACTGTAAAACTTGAGAAAGCTTTCAAGGAATAAATGATTTAAGTTATACACTAACACTCCTAAAAACTCAGAAAAGGGGAAAGTCCCCAATGCATTTTATGAAGCAGCATAACCTTGAAAGTAGAAAAAAGGATAATTACAGGAAAATCACTCATAAACTCAGATGCAAATTGTTTATGAAAATATTACAAAACCAGTCAAAAAATACATTTAAAAAATCCTACCCAATAAACATTTATCCCAGGAATGCAAAGCTAGTTAAACATTATAAAATCACTATGTTTATCTTAGCAGATACAGAAAAAATGATGGGAAAATTAAAATTAGAAAAGAACAGCACACATAATCCTAGATACAAATGAAGATTCTATAGTGAAATAGAAGTGAGTGAGAGGCTAAGATGCAGAGTGTACCTTTTGAGAGTCCCTTGGGTCTGGGAGAACAGTAAATGGAGTTTGGGACTTTCCAGGTAGAGTAGCCTTTGTAGAAATACCAGAATCTTGATTGCAATAAAAATGGGCTACTCTAAAGGGCATGTGTGCATTACAAATAAGCTAGTCCTCAAAATGACTGACATTTAGGTCTGTATTCATTCAAATTCTAGTTGGATTCAAGTGAATATCAAGCGATATCAGAGAGGAGGAAGATGCCTCCAGCTTACTTGCCATTTCTAAGCAAAGGTAAATCCTCCATGTGATCTAATCTACTAAAATATTATCCATATACTGGAA
Source organism: Pan paniscus (assembly GCF_029289425.2). NCBI lineage: Eukaryota > Metazoa > Chordata > Mammalia > Primates > Hominidae > Pan > Pan paniscus. The sequence goes on along the minus strand of NC_073264.2, from coordinate 42,920,243 downwards.
TTATTTCCATAATTTTTTATATCCAATAGTTGGAACAAAATTTAAAAATAAATCAGTCAAATAAAAAGGCAACATTTGACTGCATAGAAACAAGTAATGGATATAATAGCAAAAAATGTAAAAGACAAGAAAATATTTGACTTACCACTTATCAGACATGGTCTTTAAAATAAATTTAATTAATATGAGCTATAAATTAAATGGCACAATTTAGAATGCTAGAAGAAAAGTATAACTTATTTAGAAACTTCAAACATCAATTATCAGAACTAAAATTGTAAACTCAATAAATGAGTTTAGTAGGAAATTAGGTATCTTTTAAGAAAAATTACAAAGTTGGAAAACAGTATAGAAGAAAAATAATTTTTCCTCAACCCTTTCAAGTTCTTAGTTGGAACAGACTTCTGTAATTCCACATTAACACGAGAAAAACAAACAGAAGTATATTAACGTGTATATTAACACGCACATGGGAAGTACCTAAGGAATTAGTAATTCTGAAAAAGTTGTCCTTGAATTGCAGCTTACGTGACATCTCAAATAAAAGTTAATGATTGGAAAAGTGATAAGTCAAAGAAAAAGGACTTTGAATCTCTATAGGCAGAAAATTGTGGAAAAGTAAATAAATAGTAGATAAAGGCTAGTTAGTAAAGCATGTTAATGTAGATTCCTTTGGTGCTATCTCCAGGTAAATAATTGTTTATAGTTGTCTTCAGTGGTTATTCTTTGTTCTCCCTGGAGAGAGGAGATGGAACATCTTTTTCTTTAAACATAATTTTTTAAATTTATATCCCTCTTTTATGTAAATAGAGGAAAGGCAGAGAGCTTTCCTGCATCTACTTCTTCCCAATTGCATTCAACTGGAAACAATACTTAACGCCATATCTGGCCTCACACAATTGGGAGTAAACATCCAGATAAAACTTTAAGAGGAATAAGGACAAGAAAACAGAAAAGATAAGTAAATATCAATGGAACAAGGAGAATGAATCTGCCATACATGTAATTGAAGTGGCAGAAGAATTAACTTCCATATAATGGAAAAAAACAATATTCAGAGATATAATGAACAGCATTTAAAGCTGTTAGAAGGTATCATGAAATAGATTCAAGTAAGTCTATGAACTCTAGCACAATAAATAAAATAATATAACTCTGCTTGGGCTGACATAATAAAATATCATAGACTGAGCAGCTTATACAACATAAATTTATTTTCTCACAGTTCTGGAGGCTGGAAATCCAAGATCCGGGAGCCAGAAGAGTTGAGTTCTGGTGAGGGCTCTTTTCCTGGTTTTCAGACAGCTGCCTTCTCACTATATCTTCATGTTTTAGAAAGAGAGACACAGCAAACCCTCCGGTATCTTTTCTTATAGGGCACCAATTCCATTGGGAGGGCCCACTCTTAGGACTTCATCTAACCTTAATTACCTCCCAAAAGGCACAAGTCCAAACATCATGACACTAGGGGTTAGTGCTCCAACATGTGAGTTTGGAGGAGACACAAACATTAAGTACAGAAGATACTGCTGCATCATAAAAATAAAAAATAAAATATAAACTACTGAAAAACTACAAGGAGAAAATACAAATAGCAATAGGATAAAAAAGTTATATTCCTGTAATGAAAAAACAAACATAAAATATAAACTAGACAACAAGGAAATGAAATAAAATATTTATGAACTTAGAATACCATGTTCAGCAAAATATACTTTGAAAATTCAGGAAAAATAGAGATTTCTGCTTCTACCTCTACTGAAGAGACTGATATATTTTTTCCATTTTTTAAGCCACTAGAAAAAAAAAGACAAAAAAAAGTGCTATATATTTCAAACATGAGACAACAATTGGCACAGAATTTTAATTGCTAAAAAAAGAGTAGCAATGAGATTATCCCTAAAACTGCTTCAACTTTCTTTGTGGAGGCAGTTTCCAGGTTTTATTACAGCACAGGAAAGAGTGACTCAAATAGAACCTATAAGTTTGGTTGGGTTGGGTGGACAATGATAAAGTTCAGAGAGATGTAGATATCAGAGAGGAGGAAGATGCATAGAGAAAGCTCCCAAGATCTGCATTGGGGTCACCCTGAATCCAACAACCAATAATTTAAAATTCATTATGTCTGGTATCCAGCTAAAATTAATAGGAAGGAACAGAAGCAAGAAAATATTATCCCAAGTCAGAAAAAGTCAATCAATAGAAGAAAATGCAGAAAAGAGATAACAGAATTAGCAAACAAAGATATTAAAATAGCTTTAAAGATGCACCATATAATCAAAAATTTAGAGGAATACATGACCATGATGAGTAAGGAGATGAAATATATATAAAACACATCAAATAACACCTGGAGATATAAGAAATGCAATATGCAAAATGAAAAACACACAAGATGGTATTCATAGCAGAGTAGACACAGTAGAAGAAAGGTTTAAAGAATGTCAAAACATAGTGATAGAAACTGCCTAAAATAAAGCACAAATATACTAACAACAACACAATGAAATGAACCAAAAAAATAAAAAAATAAAAAGGTATAGTGCATCAGTGTCCTGTGAGACTCCAGAGCAGTTCAACATAAGTGTCATTGGAATCCTAGAAAAATGAAAGCGTACATGAAGAAAGAAATTTGAAGCAACAATGGCTAAAATTTCCAAAGACAATTTAAAAAAAATCACAACCTCACCGATGCAAGATGTTCAACAAATCCCAAGCAAAAGAAATCTTAAAAACGACACCAAGCCATAGTATAATGAACTTTCTGCAAAAAAAAAAAAAAAAAAAAAACTCATAAAGAGGAAAATTCAAATACAGCTAGAAAAACACATACACTACATACAGAAGAACATAACTAAGAATGGATGTATGCTGTTCTCAGAAAATATGTAAGAAAGAAGATAGTTGAAAGACATCTTTAAAGTACTGAAAGAAAAAATGTTAAATTAATGTATTAAAAAAACTCTAAATATGAAAAATAACTACTTTTTGAAAAAACAAAAACTGAGAAATTCATCACCTGTGGACTTATACTACTGGAAATGCTAAAAGAACTTTTTTAGGCAAAAGAAAAATGAAACTAGATAGAACGAAGTCATACAAATGATAAATATCTTGTGGGTATTATTTTGCCCATTGTCTGTCTGTTGAAAATGCAATTGCCTGTTTAAAATAAAAATAATAACCCTATGTTGTAGAGTTTATAACATACATAGAAGTAAACTATAAGACAACAATGGCCCAAAGGACAGGAGCAAAAATATAGACATAAACCATTGTAAGCTTCTTGTACCATATATCAGGGGTCCCCAACCCCAGGGCAGGGAACAATGCCAGTCAGTGGCCTGTTCTGTTTAACACAGCAGGAGACGAGCAGTGGGCAAGCTAGCAAAGCTTCATGTTTATTAACAGCTGCTCTGCATCATTTGTATTACCACCTGAACTCCACGTCCTGTCATTAGATGGCGTTAGATTCTCATAGGAGTGTGAACCCCACTGTGAACTGTGTATATGAGGGATGTAGGCTGCATGCCTTTTATACGAATCTAATGCCTGATGATCTGTCACTGTCTCCCATCACTCCCAGAGCGGACTCTCCAGTTGCAGGAAAACAGGCTCGGGCCTCCCACCGATTCTACATTATGGTGAGTTGTATAACTATTTCATTATATATTACGATGTAATAATAATAGAAATAAAGTGCAGAATAAATGTAAAGTGCTTGAATCATTGAAAAACCGCCTTCCTCTCATCTGGAAAAATCATCTTCCACGAAACCGGTCCCTGGCACCAAAAAGTTTGGGGACCGCTGCCATATGTGATATGGTATAGTATCATTTAAAGGAAGTTTTGGTAAGGTAAAGGTTTATAAGTGCTGAAGCAAACCATAAAAAATAAACAAAGAAGTATAAGTATATAATCCAACAGAGGAAATAAAATCCTAAAAATACTCAATTATTTTCAAAGAAGGCAAGAAAAGAAGAGAAAAATGAACCAAAGATATAAGGGACAAATAGAACAAAAATAACAAAGTGGAAAATTAAAACCCACCATCTCAATAATTGCATAAATTATAAGTGGTCTGAACACTGCAATTAAAAGGCAGAAATTATCAAGCAGAATAAAATAGCAAGACCTAACAATATGTCCGCTAAAAGAAAGACACTTTAAACTCAAAAATGCAAATAATATAAAATAGTAAAGGAATGGAAAAGCTACCTTATTCAAGCACCACTCCAAAAAAAAGCTAGAGTGGCTATTTTCATATTATTTGAAATAGATTTCAGAAGAATGAGTATTTTCAGGATTGAGATGTATTTCATGATTATCAATATGTCAGTGTCTCCCAGAGAACATGGTAATGCTCAATGCACATTTAACAATTAAAGAGGCTACAGGGCCAGGCAAGGTGGCTCAAGCCTGTAATCCCAACACTTTGGGAGGCTGAGGCTGACAGATCACCTGAGATCAGGAGTTCGAGACCAGCCTGACTAACATGGTGAAACTCTGTCTCTACTAAAAATACAAAAATTAGCCGGGCATAGTGGTGTGTACCTGTAATCCCAGCTACTTGGGAGGCTGAGGCAGGAGAATCACTTGAACCCAGGAGGCGAAGCTTGCAGTTAGCTGAGATTGCACCATTGCACTCCAGCCTGGGTGACAGAGCGAGACTCTGTCACACACACACACACACACAAACACACACACATACACACACAGGCTTCAAAATACACTTAGGCAAATGAAGAAAAAATGAAAACATTTTCAGATAAACAAAAAGAAAAACTATGTCAGCAGTCTACCTACAATAAAGGAAATTTCAGAGAGTCTTTGCGAGGAAGAAAATAATACAAGAAAGACATAGAGGAAGGAATAAAAGGCAACATGAGTATGAGGGTAAACCTAAATGATTACTGTGTTTTTTTTAAAAAAAAAGAAATAAAAATTTTTAAAAAGGTCATGAAAACCTAAGAAAATTTGGAAATACAACAATGTTGGAGGATTGGCACTATCAGAGATCAGCATTTATTATAAAGCTATGCTAATTATGAGTGTGTTATAGATACAAATGTAACAAAATAGAGTAATATAATAAAGTGTCAAAAATCACTACCTTCATTCACTTCACTGCTATACTCTGATACATTTGGAATATATCAAGTATCTAATATAAATAATTTTAAATAAAAGTGGTGGAGCATAGCAGTGATGTAAAGAAAATTTTGTCATTAATAGAATGGTAAGTCAATTAGTTTTTGATTAAGAAAAAAATCTTAAATCCTACCCAGCTCCTTACATATAGGCCAATGTTCATGGGCATGAGAATGTGAAAGGTAAAATAAGCTTGTAGAAAGCAGCATTAAGAGTATATTCATGATTTGGGTACTATAGAACTTTTCTTATAACACAAAAATCATAAAATGAAAATTAGAAAAAGACTAATAAATTGTACTACATTAAAAGTAAGAACCTCTATTAATCAAAAATCACCATTATGAAACTAAAATGCTAATCTTCAGAGTAATACATGATAATGATATTTATAACATGTATAATTTACAAAGGACTTATGTAAAAAATACATAAGGAACTTCTAAATTAGTGAAAAAATAACAGAACATCCCCTTTTTTTAAGGCATGGGCAAAAAGTCTTAAAGAGGTACTGCACTACAAAGAATATCTAAACGGACAAGCAGCATGCAGGAAATTACTGAAGTTCATTACTCATTAGTGAAACTGTCAGCCGTATTAGTCAAAATTGAAACCTCTAAACTACCAACCAAAATGGCCACTAAAAATGATTGATAAGGTTTTAGCTGTAACACGTAAAAAAAACTTGGATGCTGTCATTCCAGGCCTTACAACAATAAAGAGCCGAACAAAATATCAGTGACTTTTCATGGACCCATCAGATAACTGAAGATACAAGAAAAACTGCCACAATGAAATCTGGAGACTCAGGCACATCCAGAGAGATACAGACAGCATCCGCTTACCTGGAGCAGCAGCTGTTAGAGCCACACAAAGGAATATTTACATTGAAATTTTGGTGATTTGCTGAAGGCTGAGAGTGAGAGTGAGAAACTCTTGGAGGCTATAGTTCGAAAGTCTCCCCCTACATTCTTATATTTTAGTTCATAAACCCACCGATCTGATTGACAAGAAAAATCCCCATAGGCTTCTGGCAGGGAAAGGGGAAAAGTAACCATTCTGAAATATACCCAGATTTTTCTCCACAAGGAAGCCCTATTTGTCAAAGGAAATGATTTTACCAGGCCTTGTACCATCTCGAGAAAGGATTTCCACCCACTTGAGCCAACACTAGCCTTCCTGATTCATCTAATAGAAAAATAAAAAAAAAAAGCTGTATCACCACAGGAACACTTGTAAAGATTATAGCCAAGAGATATAGCTCATTAAAAGACAATATTCAGTCATAAGATTATAGAAGACTTCCCCTATCCCACATTACTACCACTATAACAAGGCTCCAATGTAATAAGAGTGATTTCAGGTGGAAGAGCTGTAAGTAAGACACAGTCTCTTTCTGAGGAGAAATACTTGGAGAAGCCCAACAGTGAGAAGAGGGACAAAAATAAGTACACTGAAAGAATTTACAGCCTCTGGCACCTTCAACTAGAGCAAATGCTAAACAAAGTCTATCTCTAGCCAAATGAACATAAATCCTCAAAGTAAAGGCCTATTTACTTCAATTCTGTTACTCAATGCCACATGTTTGATGTTTAACAAAAAATTACAAGGTATCACAACAGGGAAGAGAAACAGTTTAAAGAGACAAAGCAAACATCACAACAAGATTCAAATATGACTCAGGTTTTGCAGTTATCAAAGAGGGAATTTAAAATAACTATGATTAATATGTTAAGGGCTCTAAAAAAGACATCATGCAAGAGCAGATGACAATGTAAGCAGAGAAATGGCAACTATAAGAAAGAACCAAAAGAAAGAGTAAGAATTAAAATATTGTAACAGAAAGGAAAAATGATTTGATGGGCTCAACAGTAAACAGGATAAAGCTAAGGAAAGACTTAACAAGTTTGAGAAATGTCAATAGAAACTCCCCAAATTAAAATATCAGAGGAAAAAAAGAATTAAAAAATAATAATAAAAAGAAACGGAATATCCAAGGTCTTTAAAACAATTTCAAAAGGTTAAACATTAAAAAAGTCTGAAATAGCAGAAGGAAAAGACAAAGATAATGGAGTAGGAAAATATTTAAAATAATAATAATAACCAATAATTTTTTTAAAATTAAAGACAAACTCTAAACTACAGATCCAGGAAGCTCAGAGAACACTACACAGTACAAATGCCAAGAAACATACATATAGAGAATATTCAAATTATAAAGCAAAAATCTTGAAACAAATCAGAGGGAAAAGCACCTTATTTGCCGAGCAAGAATATGAATTGCATTGGGCTTCCCATCAGGACTCATGTAACAATAAGAAAGTGGAATAGAATACATAAAATGCTGAAGGAAAAACAAGACCAACAACCTGTGATACTGTATCTAGCAACATCTTTTCCTCCAAAAAGTAAAAAGAAATAAAGGCTTTCTCAAAGAAAATAAAAACTATAACTTCCTTCCTTCCTTCCTTCTTTCCTCTCTCTTTTTCTTTCTTTCTCTTTTTCTTTCTTTCTTTCTCTCTTTCTTTTTCTTTCTTTCTGTCTTTCTTTCTTTCTCTTTCTCTCTTTCTTTTCTCCTTCCTTCCTCCCTCCCTCCCTTCCTCCCTCCCTTCCTTCCTTCTTAATTTTATTTGAGACAGGGTCTCACTACAGTGCCATGATCACAGCTCAATGCAGTCTCAACCTCCCATGCCCAAGTGATCCTACCAGATCAGCCTCCCTAGTAGCTGGGTATATAGGCACTGTCTATTTTGAAGAAAAGAGGTTTCACTACATTGCCCAGGCTGGTTTTGAACTCCTGGCCTCAAGCAATCCTACTGCTTCAGCCTCCCAAACTCCTGGGCTTACATGCATGAACCAACACACTTGGCCTTAGAACTAAGGAAATTCATCACAAGCACACATGCCCTGCCAGAAATTTTAAAAGAAGTTCTTTCAGGAGAAGAAAATAGTAAGTCAGAACTTCAATTTGTATAAAGAAAGAGAGAAAGAAAAAGTAAATGTAAAATATTTTCCCTGTTCTTAATCAATCTAAAAGATAGCTAGTTGTTCGAAGTACAAATAGTAATAATATTTTGTTTGAATATAGCATAAAGTGAAATATGGTATATGTGAAATGAATGACAGCAATATAAAAAGGGATGGGAAAAGAAATTAGGAAAATTCTGTTGCTAATTATCTGGATACTTGTAAAATAGTATAGTGTTACTTAAAAGTAAATAATTTATGGTAAATGTATATTATAAACACTTGGGCAACTGTACTATAAATTTTTTTGAAGTAGAATTAATACATAAGGAGAGAAGGTGGAATCATATAAAATGTTCATTTAAAACCAGATAATGCAGAAAAATAAAAATTAAAGAAACTAAAAATAACTGAAATGAATAGAAACAACTAAAACATGGTAGATATTAACTCAATATAGTAATCATTTTTAACATGAATGATCTAAATTCTTCAAATAAAATACATAAATTTTCAGATTTGATTTACAAAAAACTCAATTATATGTTATCTGCAAGGAATCCACTTTAAATTAAGAACATATTGATAAAAACTAAAGGGATGAAGAAATATAGACCATACTAACCCTAATCAAAAGAAAGCTGACGTAGCTATATCAATTTCAGACAAAGCCGACTTCAGAGCAATGAAAGTTATTAGGGATAGACAGGAACATTTAGTAGTGAGAAAGCTGTCAGTTCTTCAGGAAGACACAACAATCCTTAACATGAATTCACCTAACAGTGCATTAAAAGATGTGAGGCAAAAACTCACAGAAATGCGAAGGAAATTATATAAGGATAGAAAAAAATATTATGTTCTAAGATGACTATGGAAATAAATGTAATTAAATTAATGACAGAAAGATAGCTTGAAAATATCAAAACATTTGGATAATAAGAAATATACCTGTAAATAATCCACATGTCAAAGGCTCAAGAAAACTTAAAAAAAATTTTAACTAAACAAAACTTAAACTATAACTTAACAAAATCAGTGAAAGCACTGCCTATGGAGATATTTATAGCATAGAATACATAAATTAGAAAAAAAGATATAAATTCAATAGTCTTTCTACTTTAGGAGCCTAGAGAAAATTGACCAACATAAACCTAAGGAAAGCAGGAGAAAATTAACAATAGTAATTAAAGCAGAAAATAATTAAATGGAAAACAGAAAAATCTAGTTATTTGAAAAGACCAGTAACATTTATAAACTTCTAGCCAGACTAACCAAGAAAAGAAAAGGAGATAAGACACAAATTACTACATCAGAAATGAAAGAGGAGTTGATATTACTGGTTCAATGTACATTTGAATGACAATAAAGTAATATTATGAATAACTCTATGGCGACCAATTTGATAAACTGGACAAAATGGACCAATTCCTTGAAAGACAACTACTGAAACCCACACCAAGAGAGTCAGATAATCTGAATATCTCTTTATCTGTTAATGGACATTGAGTAAATCATAAATAACTTTCTAAAGAAAATGCACCAGGTCCAGACTATTTCACTGGCAAATTCTACAAAACACGTAAGGGGAAATTATGTTGTTCTCTACAAATTCTAACAGAAACAGAAGGCAAGCATATGCTTCTTAACTCATTCTATGTGAAGAGCATTAGCCTAATAATAAAAACAGATAAAAGACATTACAAGAATGGAAATCTATAGACCAACTGCTCTCTTTAACATAGATCCAAAAATTTCTAATAACATATTAACAAATTGAACAAACAATGGATGAAAAATTATACACCATGATGAAATCAGATTTATCCAAAGCTAATTTAAAATTGTAAAATCAGGGTAATCCATCACAAGCTAAAGCAAAAACAAAAAAAGTCATATCAACTGATTTAGAACAAGCATTTGACAAAATCTGATATCTTTTCATAATAAAAATTCTCAGCCAACTAGAAAGAGAGGAAAACTTCAACTTGATAAAGAACATTTACCAAATACCTACAGCTAATATATACCCTATAATGTGAAACTAGATGCCTTCCCTCTAAAATCAAGAACAATATAAGAATGTTCCCTCTCAGCATTCCTATTAACAGTATAAAGGCAATCTGAACTAGTATAATAAGAAATGAAAGAAGAATAAATGTTGCACAGATCAAGAAGACATAAAACTGTCTTTGTTCACAGATGACACGTCTGTCTACATAGAAAATCCCAAAGAACTGATTAAAAAAACTCCTGCCATTAGTAAGTGAGTACAAACTTAACAAAATATGTACAAGATCCTTATGTGGAAATTTGTGCACATGTACAACAATTCACATGTACTTTATAATAACCATAAATCTAAAAAAACAAAAAAATGGTTATTACATAGCTTAGATCATTATACAACTTTTAGCTTTAGTGAAGGACAATATTGCACACAGAGGCAGAAAGGGATCATAACAATGTTCTATTTCTTGAACTGAGTGGTAGCTCCATAGTTCTTCACATTGTAGTTATTAATTAAAGTGTACATGAGTTTTATAAACCTTTCTTCATTAAATGTTACAAAAATAATAGCACAATATTATTCACTAAAATACTAAACCATAATCATGATGATAATAATAACAATCTGTCCGTAGGAGCAAGTGGCAGTATAGAAACCAATGATAATCAAAGAAATAAACTGGGAAAGAAAACCAAGAAATTTTACCTGTAAAACTATAAAATAGTCCCCAAAGTACTTTAAATTTTTGAAGTTATAACCCAGAAGAAGATAAGCCAATTACACAAATTGTCTGCATAAGCTCACGTAAATTAATCTCTTGATGGCCCCTAATCCTTCAGTTATAAAAGAAGAGTCATGTTGTTTCAAATTCTATCCAATTATGAAACATATGCCTAATTGCTCATTTATTTTAAAAATCCTATTTTCTTCTAGATTCAGACTGGGAATCAAATTTCTATTTTCAGTTATTATAAATATTTCATATTTAAATATGCCAAAATAAAGTTTTCTGGAAAAGAGCTGAGAAGGGACATTATTCTGAGCCTGGAAAAAATACTATTAAAAATTATCAAATATTGAGATATTCAAAAGTATAATCCTCCCCTCTCAATCCCCCCCCACCAAAAAAAAAGGATCCCATGCATCTTCTTAATGGTTCTTTTATCCTGACTGCAATGTAAGTTGAGAAGAATTACCATCTTAAAGACAGAGTCAGAAACAGGATTAAGGTTTGGTTAGTTTAAACACCATTACTCATTAAAAATTAAAACAGACTACTGCAATAGAATCTCCATAATGTTCATTATGAAGAAGATAATAAAAAGGACAATTGTGCTTCTGCAGTTTTACAGTGTATATATCCAAAAATGGTACTCACCATAAAACGATTTAAAGAAAACATCCTACACTATGGCAAATACAAAAAGCAAAGGAAAACATAAGAATGACCTTGATCACTATTTTCATTTACCATTGTAATGGAGCTCCTAGCATGCTCAATTAGATGATGAAAAAAATAATATAAGGAAAATTTAATAGTGCTATTTTCATAGATATTATAACTACAAACATGTAATCGGAATAACAAACAAAACTACTAAAACTAGTTAGACTTCAGCATGTTAGTTAGAAGAGATAATGATAAAAAGCAATGTTACTGCTCAGACAAATCAATGTAAAAATGTAACACTTTAAAAATCCATACACAGAAACACAAAAAGCATCATTTGTGAAGAAATAGAAAAGAAACTCAAGATGTATCGGATAATTTTATAAAAATGTAGTATAGGACCTAAAAAAGAACATTGATAGAGTAATTATTTAAAAATATAAAATAAAATATTTCTACTCATCTAAAATAAAAATTACTTGTGACTCCAATAAAATTTACAACATAATTTTTCACCAAACTTGTGTACTCCTAAAATTAAAATAGAAGGATAAAGAATAAAAAATCAACATTAGGCGAGGCAATTTTGAAGAGAAATGGAAGTAGCTATTTATTCCACAATCTATTGAGACATATTACAAATAGGATAATTACATTAGAGTATAGTATTTGTGCAGAGATGATGAATATAACACTAAAATAAATAGAAAAATCAAGATATATCCATTCATATATGAAAACTGTATATGGCAGTGCTAGAATTCCAATTCAATGTGTAAAGGATACATTATTCAATAAACAATACAAGACAATTGGTTATAAGTATGGAAAACATAAATGGAACTGTACAGTACTGCAAATCCAACTTAATTTCTACATTACACAAAAAATGTGAAAATAAACTTTTAAAATACTAAAGAATGCCTAGGAAAATATCTTTATTTCTTCCATAGCAGAGAAAGATAGCTTAAACAAGGCACAAAAAAGCACACATGCACACACAGCAAAATAAATAATTGATAATTTCATCACATTAAATGAAACCTTTTTATTTTGGTAAAGGGTTTCTGAGACAATCCTTTTCTTAAAATGTTGGGTCCTTTATGAAAATTCCTCTTTGTAAAAAGGACCGTCACCCTCAGTGGGCAGTCCCTTTAAATTAAAGACAAGTTATGAAATATAAAAACGTTTCACAAAAGCTGATGACAATAAAACACACTAAATTAAGGCATCCATACATTGTGTGAAATGATAACTGTGTCATTATATTAAAAAATTATCTCTGTGTTATTTGCATAGGTAAACACCAGAATGCCCATAAACCCACACCAAATAAGACTCAGGAATCCACTCAGAAGACACCAAAACGGGGATACTCACGTGGTAACTAAAAGATTCTTACTTGACATTTCCTTCAATACCTTCCTTATCTATCATTACTTTTCCTATTGGGGCAGCATAGATCCCTTGACATGAATACACTTATGGAACTAACTAAACAGGAAGTCATTTATGTGTATTTTGTCCCCAAATATTTAGGAATCAGGATTACTACTATAAAACTTCCCATAAAATACACTAAAAATTTAAACAATCTCTTTTAACTTTCAAAAGAGTAACATGTATGTTATGATAAATAGAGAACCACAAATCCAAGAAGCGATTCCAATGTTGGTTGTTTGCTGGAATCACTACTTAGTGACACATTCAGGCACACCAATTTCCAGACTGGAGTGTTTGCATATAACTACCTAAAGAAAATCCATGAAGGCCATAAGCCCACTCTCATCATCAGTATAACTGTTACATTTAGAACCACTTTTTAGTAAATCTGACCGAAAATTTTGATCACCTGCTGTTTTATTGCAGGATGCATATAAGAAATGTTGAAAAATGCTTCATAATACAACCTTGATAAAATGAGAACATTAATTTAAAATTACATATAATTTTATTTGTGAATATTCCTCCTTTTTTATAACGAGAGGGTTCTCATTATAAAAAGGTTTACCCTATAATTCTGTCACTTTATAAATAATGAATGCATTTTTTCAATTGTGGATGATTTCTGCGTTGAAATCATTACTGCAGTAGGTATTGAAATAATCTAAGAGATGCTTATTTGCCTGTAATGGAACTACATCTTCAAGACATAAATAAGTAAGCAGGTATGAAAAGGTTATTTGTTTTCCAGATATTAAACAGTATGTGAAAGCTTGAAGATTTAGCATAGTAATCCATATTTGCATGCCAGTTATCAAAAAGAAAGCCAGATTCTTATTATGGATTTATGATTGCCTGGCATTAAGAGGAAAAGTCACCTTATAAAAAATAGTTGCTTAAAAAGTAGCAACTGCCGGGTGCGGTGGCTTGCCTGTAATACAAGCACTTTGGGAGGCGGAGGTGGGCGGATCACGAGGTCAGGAGTCGAGACCATCCTGGCTAACACGGTGAAACCCCACCTCTACTAAAAACACAAAAAATTAGCCGGGCCTGGTGGTGGGCGCCTGTAGTCCCAGCTACTCGGGAGGCTGAGGCAGGAGAATGGCGTGAACCCGGGAGGCGGAGCTTGCATTGAGCCGAGATCGCGCCACTGCACTCCAGCCTGGGAGACAGAGACTCCGTCTCAAAAAAAAAAAAAAAAAAAAGAAAAAGAAAAAGTAGCATCAAATCTTTCACCTCAATTGTCAAATCTAATGTGCCTGGACTTTTATTGTATTACTACAGGGGAAATGTGTTTTTATGTTGAGTCAGTTATCCTTCATTATTCCTAAGAGGCCAAAGGGAAGTTTAGTTATACATGTAAGATCAAGCTACCCCCCTGCAAGATCACAGTCATTATCCAGCCTTACATATGTAATCAGGAGTGATGAAAGAGGTTATTGTCAGCAACTAACCTATATATCGCCTACATGTCAGCATTCCCAATAGGTGTGCTTTATGTATCCTCTCTGTCATGATCTTTTCAACCTCATTGGGATTCTTAAATATTCTAACTATTGAATACTTACGTGTGAAAACTGTTATGATCAAAGTTAACTAACATCTAAGTTAACGCTTTTCAAAATCAAGTCTAGATTTTCTTATGCTATTAATGTTTTCACCTGGTAGTCCTGAATCTATCAAATTCCTGATGTTTCTTCCATACAATTTGTCATGTAGTTCCAACATTAAATTTTGTCGTGTTTTATTCATTTCATATTACAAATCATTAGTAATATTATGTAAGCATTTATAATCAATACACAATTCTTCCAATCTGTGAATTTCTTCCCATAATAAATCATGAATTATCCTAAAAGAAGCCTTTGTAGAGACTGCCAATGTTTTTCTTGCTGTAAAGGCTCCCATATTCTGTTTCATATTGATAAGAGATGCCTCAGTTTACACAGAAATTCTAAGTTTAATATGTGTTAAAATACTCCATAGTGTAGTCTGTAGTGGTATATGGAGATCAACTGCACATTCACAAAATAGATTGCTCATTACAATAACTGAGTTAATAACCTTACATTGAGTCAGTACAAATTGGATTGTTTCCATTGGTTTTCATAGCCAATGCTTTGCAATTAAGATTGTTGTCATGCATCTAATGTTGGTTGCCAAGAGTACTCTCCAAGTTACATAAATCTCTCCTAGTCCTAAATGTAAACTCATCATTATCTCATAAAGAAGAGCATTTATTCAGACTTCTTCCCTGGACATTTCACAGTAAGAACCATAGTGTTAGCAACCCAAAGACCAACATTAACAGCAGGCAGAGACAGCAGAGACTCCTCTATATCAAGTACTGCCAGTTAAGACATTTGTAGCTGTTGTATCAGTATGTATGGGCTTTCAGAAAGACTCTGCATTGTCTTTCTAGTTTTTATAATTTTTATTTAAAAGAGACAATATATCAGCATATTAACCACAATAGTTTAATGCTGAAGCCTGTCTCTGAAAGCCAGAAAATTTGTACTTCTAATAAGTATATTTGCATTATCTCAGATGGAAGTAATCTCCTTTTCCACTGAACTCACATGACTATTTGTAGCTTTTCCTCACTATTTATCATATGGTAGTTATTTCTGCAGTGTACTGCCTTACCTCACCAACAAGTCTGTAATTATTTTTTAGACAAAAATTCCAGTCGTATTAATCTGCAGAGAGAGAGAAAGAGAAAGAGACAGAGAGAGAGAGAGACAAAGAGAGAGAGAGGAAAATGCTCTATGCCTGATTATATACAATATAATAAAAAAGGCATTTTAATGTTGAGCAAAATTGATGTAGACTCTGATCTTGCAGTGTTTACATTCTGGAGGAGAGGACAATATTAATCAGACAACTAAAGAAAAAAACATAAAAATATAATGAAATACAGGTATATGATGCTATGAGACCATATAATAGAAAGAACATATCTGGTTTGGCTGACCAAGAAAAGCTTCCTTCAGAAAGTGACTACTGAATGAGATGCAGGCAAAAAAAGTGAGCTGCTCAGGAAGAAACAGTCAGGTGCAAAGACCATGGTGGGAGGTGACATTATATGAACAAGAACAGAAAGGTCTTTGTGCCTTGAATGCAAGAAGTGCATGATGGGGGACAACTTGGGGCCATTTAGAAAAATGCTAAACCATGGATAACATCGTAAGCCATGTTAAATAACTTTGTCTTCAGTCTAAGAATAATGGTCTTTACTGAGGTCACGACATCTCAATCTTGTGTTTTGTAAGCTCTCTCTGTCTGCATGTGGAGAATAAGCAAAATAGATACATCACTGGGTATTGTAAATAATTTAGGAGGCTCTTGGGGTAGTCTACGGGAGAAATCACAGTAGTAAAGATTAGGATAATGATAGTAAAAATAGGGAAAAGTAGATGAATTTTAGAATTTTCTTTGTAGGTAAAACTGACCAGATTAGGTGATGAATTGTTTTTGTGGAGTGAAAGACTGAGAAAGATGACAAAATGATTCAGAATTTTACTGGTATATGGTGAGCCGTATACTGAGCTCAAGAACACCAGAAGAATGTATGTGGCAAGATATCAAGAGGTTAGTTTTCCACAAGTTAAATTTAAGGCATGTAGGTAATTAGATATATCAATTTGGAATTGACTAGCAAGGTCTGTGCTATACAAATTTGTGAGGGCCATTATAAAGAATTTTTTATTGTCTGAGGGTTTTTTATTCTTTCTTCTTTGTAAAGTGAATGCTGCATAAGATAGCATGTCTAATTTGCTCTAACTTTTGATATCATTTAAACTAATTGAACTCAATTCATGTAACCAGATAAGCATTTATAGGTAGCATATTGCTTTTGTCCTATTGATGACTTTATTTTGTATCTGTATGTTTTTGTGGATCATATTTTATGGGATGATTTTAGGCAGTGAAGTATATACCTAAGGATATTAAACATGAAAACATATCTATCAGATTTGATATGGTTTGGATGTTTGTCTCCTTTAAAACTTATGTTGCAACGTAATCCCCAGTGTTGGAGGTAAAGCCTAGTGGGAGGTGTTTGGATCATGAGGGTGGATTTCTCACGAATGACTTAGTGCTATCTCCTTGGTGATGAATGAGTTCTCACTCAGTTCATGCAAGATCTGGTTGTTTGAAAAGATGTGTCATCTCCCCCCTCGCTCTCTTGTTCCCACTATCATCATGTGACCTGCTGGGTACTGCTTTGCCTTCTGCCATGATGGTAAGCTTCCTAAGGCCCTCACGAAAAGCAGATGCTGACACCATACTTCCTACAGCCTAGAGAATAATGAGCCAATTAATCCTTTTGTCTTTATAGATTTTCCAGCCTGAGACATTTCTTTATAGTGATACAAAAATGAACACAGATAATTGGTATTAAGCAGTGGGGCATTGCTATAAAGATAACTGAAAATGTGAAAGTGGCTTTGGAACTGGGTAACAGGCAGAGTTTGGGAGACTTTGGAGATCTCAGAAGACAGAAAGATGAGGGAAAGTTTAGAATTCTAAGAGACTGGTTAAATGGTTTTGACCAAAATGCTGACAGAGATATGGATGGTGAAGACCACACTGACAAGGTCTCCGATGGAAATGAGGAAGTTACTGGGAAATGGAGTAAAGGTCCTCCCTGTTACACCCTAGCAAATAACTCGGCTGTACTGCATCCAGGTCCTAGGGATCTGTGAAAGTTGATAATTAAGAGTGATGACTTAGGGTATCTGGCAGAAAAAAATTCTAAGCAGCAAAATGTTCAAGAAGTGACATGGCTCCTTCTAACAGCCTAAATTATATACAGGAGCAAATAAATGATCTACAGTTGAAACTTATATTTAAAGGGAAACAGAGGATAAAAGTTTGGAAAATTTGCAAACTGGCCAAGTGACAGAGAAAGAATATAAAGAACCGATGGAGCAACCATGTGCTAGAGAGGCATGCGTGACCAGAAGGACGCCATGAGCTAATATCCCAGACAATGGGAAAAATGCCTTGAAGGAATTTCAGAGATCTTCAAGACTGGGCCTGCTCCCAGAAACCATTCTATTCTCCTGGGCCTCTGGGCAAGGAGATCCAGGGCCAGAGGCCCAGGAGAATAGAATGGTTTCAGGGGCCAGGCCTAGGGCCCCACTGCCCTGAGCAGCCTTGAGATATTGCTCCCCATATACTTGCTGCTCCAGCTATGTAATGGCTCAAAGGGGCCCAAGTGCAGCTCAAACCACAGCTCCAGAAGGCACAAGCCTTAAGCCTTGGTGGTTTCCACATGGTGTTAAATCTGCAAGCGTGAAGGGGGCTTGGTGGCTACCACCTAGATTTCAGAGGATATATAGGAAAGCCTGGGTGCCCAAGCAGAAGCTTGCCACAAGAGTGGAGCTCCTCACAGAGAAACTCTACCAGGGCAATGCTGAGGGAAAGTATGGAGTTGGAGCCCCCATACAGAGTCTCCACCAGGACACTGCCTAGTGGAGCTGTGGGAAGGAAACCATTGTCCTCCAGAACCCAGAGTGGTAGATTCACTGGCAGCTTGAACCCTCTGCCCAGAAAAGCCACAAGCATACAACTGCAACCTGTGAGAGCAGCTATGTGTACTGTGTCCTGCAAAGCCACAGGCACAGGGCTACCCAAGTCCTTGGGGGCCCATCCTTCACAACATGCTGTGGAACATGAAGTCGAGGATTGTGTTGGAGCTTTAAGATTTAATGCCTGCCCTGCTGGGTTTCAGAGTTGTACAGGGTCTATTACCCCTTGCTTTTTGCCAATTTCTCCCTTTTGGAATGGTAATGCTTACCCAATGCCAGTAGCATCATTGTATTTTGGGACCAAATAACTCATTTTGATTTTACAGGCTCATAGGTGGAAGGATGAGACAGGACTTTAGACTTAATGTTGGAATGATTAAAAACTCTTGGGGCCTATTGGCAAGTGATGATTGTATTTTGCAATCTGAAAAGAACATGTGATTTGGGGGGCCAGGGATGGTGTGACAAGGTTTGGATGATTATCCCCTCCAAATCTCTTATTACAATGTAATCACCAATGTGGGAGGTGGGGCCTAGTGAGACATATTAGATCATGGGGATAAATACCTCATGAATGGCTCCTTGGTGATGAGTAAATTCCTGGTCAGTTAGTTCATGTGAGATCCGGTTGTTAAAAAGAGTGAAGCACCTCCCCACTTTCTCTCCTGCTCCCACTCTCTCCATGTCATGTGCCTGCTCCCCCTTTGCCTTCTGTCATAATGATTACCTTCCTGAGGGGCTCACCACCACACTTCCTGTACAGCCAGCAGAACCAAGAGCCAGTTAAATCTCTTTTCCTTCTAAATTACCCAGCCTTGGGTATTTCCTTATAGTGATGCAAAAATGGACTAACACATGGTTGAAGAAATAGACAAATGAAAACTGGACTCATAGAAATGGTATACATGGCAAATAAATTAATGTTTAGTAAAGAATACTACAAATTGTCAAATGATAATATGTTGACAATTATTATGATAGCTAGTTAAGCCACTTTCAAATAATGTCATAAAAGGTGATAATTTACACACTTTAAATATAAGGGAGTTGATTTCAGAAAAATAAAGCACCACTTAAATATTATATATTTAATGTCATTAAGGGTACCTTAATAGTTAAAAGGAATATTAGCTTTGTAAAATAATTATCGTCATTGTGTGTACAATAAATTATCTTTACATATACATACACATATATACATATATACACACATATGTAAATATATACATACACATACATGCACATAAATACACACACATACATAGGTATGTATTTTCAAAAGCATGTACCTACAGGCACATTTGCTGTTAAGACATTAAGCACTGTTTAATTTCATCAATACTTTTGTCAAGTGAGAACGAATAGAGAAACAGACAAAAGTAGTCTTCTACTGTCCAAGGCTAATTGGAAATGCCAGAGTGAGAAAAATAATCATAATAGCAACTGTTACCACCTCAGCTGTCCTCCTTAATCACAAGTGGATATTCCATTGCATCATTATTCTGCTACTACTACTCCATTCACTGTTTCACTCTAAGAAAGTTTCTGGTATTCCATTAATTTTTAAAGGGATTTTAATGGATGTCCTATGAATTTTCAATGAGCTATTTGAAGTTGGACAAACCTAATTAGGAACGTGTTTACTTTCTGTTTTTTTTTTTTTCAGAGTGATTAATTTCACGCAAGACTTTAACCTAATGTTACTCCAAAGAAAAAATAGAGAACATGAGGTACTACTTCTACACACTAATGGACTGCCAATTTAAAAAACCGAATCAAGCATTAACTTGGAAGAGTCTTTTTCAACATACAAATTATTTCTGGTTAGCCTTTTATTTCCAGGTTAATTAAGAAAATCTTTTGGCCTTGATTTTAGCAATTAGTAAATGAAAATGTGTTTGAATTTACTTCGTTTTGTGATTTACACTGGAGAATCTATCAGTAAACACAGTTCCTTTGCTAACAGCTTTTGTAAAGTAAATGCTTTTATCTAGAAAAAGTCTTGCCAGTGGAAAACAACATACAAAAAATTATTAATTAACGGATTGGGCAGATAAAATCTCTGGAGTTTCTTGTGGGGTTGCCATAAAGAAACACACTATTTTTACATTTTCACAGTCACCTCAGGCTTGGACAGTGTCCTCTGTCTCCTTAAGAACATGAAAAACACAGAAAATTTAGAATGCATTTCTCATGTTGTTTCATTTAATGGAAATCTAAAGAAGCAAAGCAACAAAAGCAATTCCTAAAATAAATGAATAAATTATGTACAAAAGCAGTACCAGGTAACAAAATATAGGAAGAAGAAACCTACACTAAAATCATGTTTGGAATGAATCAATCTGCATACTCAGACTCATCATTTTACACCATCATCACAGTTATAATCAATTAACCTCAATATAATCTAGATATATTATTTTTGTATATGTCTTAAAAGTAGTCCCTCTACACCACCTTGAGCATACTAGCAACAACATACTGGCTGCCTATTTTAAATGTTATATAATTAGATACATCATGATTCAGATATAAATTCTTAACTACAGTTTTTCTGTTCTTCTAATAACATATGCATTTCTATTGCATATTGACATGTAATATGTTGCAAAATAAAAGTGGGTTCATTAAGTATCTCTTACCTGTTCACTTCAAGAAAATTTTAACTGCCAAGCATCCAATCACTGACAATTTCAGCTATATCAAACTTTTGTTCTATATAAAACTGCACCTACAATCAATTTTCTGTGCAGTGACATTGCGATGTAAATATATCCCCAAGAGCAACAAGAAATGCTTACATCAAGTATTTAGGAGAAGAAAAAAAAATGCCTCAAACATGAAGTTAAACTAGAAACATGGCAAAACAATAGGCTCATAAGTATGAACCAGGAAAGTCCGAACTTTTCCTGAGACGTTGTCTTTATTTTCAAATCCTATGACCATAAATAATCTTTTAACTAATACATTTACCTGATTTCCCTAGAAGTTAGAAAGCCCATACATAAATTTATGCCTGGGAATTTGTTTTGTGGTGGTATGCAGTACATTGTGTTATGCATTTTACAGATCTTCATGTCCCCTGATTTCAATTCATTTTCCTATATATGATTTTCATTTTCTTTTGTTTTTCTAGTATGCACATTTAAAGGCTGGCATAAACTCTCCTTGAATGACCCAGATAACGTATCATTCAATAAACCAACCAATCAGGAAAAGTGCTCTTTCTAGCACCAGTTCATTACCCTCTATATAGCACTGGACATCAAAGCCATGGAAACAACACTTTTTTTTTTAAATTTAGAAAACGAGAAATTGTATTCCATTTTCATAGTTTATTAGCCAAGCAAATTTGATAAAATATTTGGTCATTTTGAACCTTTTTATTCATTTGCAAACATTGTTATTTTAATCTATTCCTTGTCCAGGCCTTAGGGTTGTAAGTATAAATTATGATAATGCATGTGAAACACAAATCCTAAAAAAAAAATCAGAAAATTCCATAAGGATAGAGGTTATCAACACAAAAAGTGGTAGACATTGAATCTCCAAAAAATATGACTCAAAAACAACAACAACAACAAAAAACAAGATAATCAGTGATGAATAATACTAGGTTTAATTTGTATGTAAGTTAGCAAGATTTTTAGTTTTCCTCCCTTAAGTGTTTTAAACCCACTGACAATGATTGAACTGAATGCAATCAACTTACTTCTGGAGCCTGAAGAGTTCCTCACGGCTGTGAAGGAGTCGGCACTCTGCCTGGCTGCTGCAGAAGACGGACAGAGTGAAAGCATCTCCAAAGCTGATTTCAGAGGACGGTGTCAAAAGATGGGTGCTCGGCTGCTACATATCTTCTCAACACCTGGATGAATGGTTACAGGGATTCTTCAAAGGAGGCAAGCACAAAAAAAGAGTGTATCAAAAAATGCTTATAAAGTATCCTTGAAAAATATAGTGGCTGTTAACTGGGTGATCAATCTCAAACTACAGCAGGAGTATCATGCAATATGATTTAAATATATTTGCATAATAAAGCTTTCCAATGGAATGTGCAACATACTGTGATTTCAATAAATATATTAGCATTCTCCTTTCCTTTTTGAAATAAGTTTTCTTATCAAAACTGAGGATAATTTAAATAATCTTAAGCTGTATAGTTCGATTTCATCATATTTAAATTAATTCAACTTGCAGTCTAATGTTAAAACACTGCATAAGTTAACATATATTTAAGCATCACCTACTACTTACGAGTCATATGACAGTTAGGATATGGCAGTGAATGAACCTGAAAAACCCTTATCCTGATTAAACTAATAGTCTTATGTTGTTTTTCCCGTATATTTTTCAACAGAGAAAATCTGAGTATTGCAACCTATATGTCTATGAAAGAAATACATAGGCATGCCATTTATTTTTTAACTTTATGTCAGAAGATTACTGATTTCTACCTCTTTTTGAGGTTTTCATGTCACTCTAAAGAATAGCTAACTTGGCTCTATAAAACACAATGCTTAACTTTCTTTCCTATAAGATTACTATGTAATAGTACCAATTGATATTCAATCACTGATATTTGTAATGCAGAAATAGGCTGAATTTTTAAAACGTTCTTGAAATTAATAAAAGCATTGTAATTTTACTTTAACTATAACTTATTTTGTCTGAAGAAGCGAAAGTGAGAAATAATGAAATTCCGAACCATAATAATAAAAAACAGACCTAAGATGAAACAGCAACTTGAGTTTAGCTTATTATTTCTGCTGCCTCCACTTGTAAAGATATATGAATGATCTTATAGAGTCAAAATTTAAAGAAGTGATTATATTGTCTTAAGATACTCAATAATTAGGAATTTATTTAAAAAGGAAAATTAAGCTATTGCTTAATTTAATACTAATATGGTCAGAAATACTAAAAATCAAGGCACAGATTAATTGTACAATTAAATAAAAGTAAATTATAGCTTACATATTTCAATTATTTATCTGAATCTGTCAATCAATGCTGTATCTTTTTGAAATTTATGTTTACTATAGCACTTTAGAATAACTAGGACATACCACATACACCAATATGAATATAAATCAATCATTTGACAACCATGTTGATACAGCAATTGTTTACCTTTTCATTTATTTCCTTCCATGAATATATTTTAAGCTAACTTTCACATTCATATATGCACGACAAAAACATCAGAAACCCAATAGTACATCTCCCTCCAAAGTAAGATATCCTCCTCGGAGAAAACCAATTTCACATTTTAGAACATTCTTTCAGAAATAGTTTGTGTGTGTATGTATGTGTGTGCGTGTGTAAATTTTTGTACATATATCAGAATACTTTGCTCTGTTGTGCCCTGTTTTTTTTTTGTTTTTTTTTTTTTTTCTCCTTTTTTTCTTTTTGAGATGGAGTCTCGCTCAGTAGCTCAGGCTGGAGTGCAGTGGCGCGATCTTGGCTCACTGCAACCTCCGCCTCCCGGTTTGACGCCATTCTCCTGCCTCAGCCTCCCGAGTAGCTGGGAATACAGGCGCCCGCCACTACGCCCGGCTAATTTTTTTGTACTTTTAGTAGAGACGGGGTTTCACTGTGTTAGCCAGGATGGTCTCGATTTCCTGACCTCGTGATCCGCCCGTCTCGGCCTCCCAAAGTGCTGGGATTACAGGCGTGAGCCACCGCGCCCGGCCTGTGCCCTGTTTCTTTAACGTCTTGAAAAACATTCCATCTCTGTCTTCTAGCATGAATCCATCCATTCTAACAGTGCACATCTACCATAAGCATAATCTTAGCTGGTAAAGTATCTTAACTGAAAAAGTACACGTTTCTGGGATTTTGTTGTTATAAAAATAATATTTATATGAATATATATGTATTCTGCATATATAATCATATATATGTATTCTGCACACATGTTAGTAAATACAGGCACAATATATTGCTAAATAAACTGTTTAGGTTAAAACACCTCATTGTCCGTGCAGCTCTGATCATGTTTCTTTCTTTGTAGTAGAGATGCAGTATAAAAAATAAATCTGAATTCTGTAATTACATTTTCTACCATTTCTAGCAAATGTAGCAATTACATTTGCTACCATATTTCATTATGGTAGCAAAATATAAAGGCCTCAAAATATCATCCTAACTCCCCCTAAAACATACTGTTGACCAACAGTAGGTCTATGTCTTTATTTTAGCATGAAAAGCACAGTAACAACTGAAATTCCTACCTAAATTATAATTTCCCAGAGAAAATTTATTGTCTATATGGCCACATTACTAATGAGAACAGCATTTCCTTTTTTGTAATAATACCTTTTATTAAGATTTACTATGTGCCAGCTACCATAAAACATGTGTTAACTTAAAAAAATTCTCTTAAGAATCGAATAAGGTAAATATATATTTCTATTTTAGTGCTACAAAAATGCAAGGACAGAGAAAGGTCAACTAACCTTGGGCAAGGTCATATAGGTAAATAGCAAAGTGAGGACTCTCACCTAGGGCTATCTCACTCTATGAAATGTCTTATATCTCATAATGTAAGTGAAATTTTCAGAAAATCAATAAGGATTCTATATTAAAGTAAGGTGTTTTTTTTTTAGTCCATATATTTTGGTCAATGCAATGACCAAAGAGGGAAAGTTCAGATTTGAGATTCCAATACTACATTTTCTAGTGTTATCATACAAAGTTTTTTTTCTTGATATTATGTTGAAATGGAACATCCTATAAAAAATTATGGTCAATTTCTTAGTTCCAAGTTGTTACATTCTTAGCATAGTCTTAGAAAATTCAGCAACTGTTATTGTTTATGTACATGTGTTTCCAAGAAATATAGTTCTCCCTCTAACAATTATTGTGGATGCCATATTAGTCTGTTCTCATGCTGCTAATAAAGACATAACTGAGACTGGGTAATTTATAAAGGAAAAACATTTAATGGACTCACAGTTCCACATGGCTGGGGAGGCCTCACAATCATGTCAGAGGATGAAGGAAGAGCAAAGGGACGTCTTAAATGGCGGCAGGCAAGAGAGCATATGTGGGGGAACTCCCCTTTATAAAATCATTAGATCTTATGAGACTTATTCACTATCACCAGAACAGCTTTGTAAAGACCTGCACCCATGATTCAATTCCTTCCCACCATGTCCCTCCCACGACACGACACATGGGCATTACTGAAGCTACAATTCAAGATGAGATTTGGGTGAGGACAAAGCCAAACCACATAAGGTGCCAATACTAAACTCAGAAAGAACTTAGAAAAAATGGGCAAAGCTCTAGAAGTTATTAGAAAATATGTATTTAAAAGTGAGAATCATTACCTCCTCCAGCACCCAGTGATACTTTCTTATCCTCTAGGATATCTTTACTAAGTGTTCATCAATTGCCTGAACATATGCATTGGTAAGAGCCTTAAAATCAACAAAGGTAGGACGTTAAAGTCTTCTAGACCAAGGCTGAAATCACAACTGTGACCATTTTTCTCTTTCAAAATGAAAACAGTTACAAAAAGTTGTAATTATTTCAGGATACAATGTATGTGAAAGTACTCATCATAAAACCTTATACATTATAGGCATTGCAACAGTTTTGTTACCCTTAGAAAATTCTTCCTAAACCTGCCCTAAGTTTTGACCCATTGAAAGCCCTTGAAATACTTGAAGACACCAGAATATTATCTCACATATTCCCTTCATTTTAAATATTCATAACATTTGAAAAATTATGAATCCATCAAATGGTATCATTACCAATCATTTCTCCCTAGAATTCCTAATAGTACAAAATAAAGAATGAGTTGTTCTAACTTTGTTTTTAGCTATATTTACTTTGTGTTAAAAATGATTAAAAAATAAACAGCCAGATGTTTTGGCCTACATGATGCAAAAACCAGCTGTTTTAAAATATATAAATAATTGAATCATATGGTTTTACTACAGTTCATTCAATTACTTATTTATAATTATGTAATAATATATTGAGATAAAATAGCCATTATCTTTTGGGGGATTACTCCAAAACTGAGGTTATAAGATAGGAAATGCTATTTTATTAAAACAAATGACTTGAAAAATAATTTGGGACACAAGCAAAAAATTGAAAATTACTCCATATTAATGAGTTTGTTAAAGCATAATTATTCAGAAATTCATATAAACACTATTATTAAAACATGCTTTCCTCACCATTAATACTGCTAAACCTACTTTAAAAGTAAATTAGAGGCAATGATTGAATATGAAAATGCATTTGTTATTGGAAAAAATGTAGCACCATATGCTTGGCTATAGGAAAACTTTTACAAATTATTACACACATCCAAGATCATATGACAAATAAATTAATATACTACTAGAGCATTTATTGCTTAATGTAAATGTCACGTTGGAAATGAGAACAACTAATCATTCCTTTCCTCTAATAGCAAGAGTTCAGCAGTTAAATAAAGCTTAAATCTTGCTGACCTAAAAATTTTATTACTGCATTTGTAATATCTTGTTAACAACTAACGGAAAATAACATTAAGGGATACTGTATTTCAGTAAGCTAGAACTTAGGTGAAGGTTTTTTTTTTTTTTTTCAGGGTGTGAAGACAGACGGTGGGTAGAGGTTGTGCTTGCTTTTCATTGTTTTTAAAGAAATGACTCATTCACTATGTTTCATAGTAATAGTTTAAAATAAGATATTCTCACCACATACAAAAAAGAGATGCTAAATTAATAATGGATTCAGTGAAAACCAAAATGTATTATTATAATTTAAATTTAATTACAAAATTTCTGATTAGTAGATAGTGGTTGTAAAATTCCTGTACAAAAAATAAACAAAAGAAATGTAAAACCAGGCCCAGATGAAGATCCCAGAGCTATCAAAGTACTTCTACTTGCACAACAATATTTTGTCAAATGATAGAATCAAAATAATCCAAAATAATAACAAAAATACTTCAAATAATGACTTCACAATTTAAATTTACTCTGCTAAAATTTTTCTTGATATTTATCAGAAATTCAAAGTGCTATAAACTTTTTTTCCCTGAAGACAACTTTGGCACATCTTCATCCCTTGGTTAAATGAGAGAGTGGTCCTTTGACTTCATTTGCTAGCTTATGCTGTGCTCTTGACAATGTAAATGTCAGGCCTACACTGTTTTTTGGACCATAGGGAAAAACAAAATACAACATTCTTGTTGCTCTTGGTGGTTTGGCAAAAGTCAGCAGACAGATAGTATGGTCACACTAATATGTATGTCAGTTTATCTCTTTGGTAATGATCTTTTTCAATTAAAACAGAATATCAGTTTGTGCCTATCAATAGAATAATTATCATTTTTTATCTACATACGGTATTTTCTTCTTTCTTCCCATCTCCTTTCTTTCTTTTTTCCTGTATCCCCCATTTCTTCCCTCCCTCCCTCTCTCCTTTCCTTCCTTCCTCTCTTTCTCCTGCCTCCCTCCCTCTCTCTTTTTCCCTTCAGTAACTCAACAACTTATACTTAAACCTTTTGTCCATTAGTATTTAAATGGTTATAATACCTACATCAGAGTGTCACTGTGAATGTTATTGGATATATTACATACATGCACACACCTGTGTATGCACATGTACCCAAGTACCATAACCTGAAAAAAAATGTTTTATATAAATCAATATCTTATCTATTTCAAGTTTGTTTGACCTGATTTTTGACCTCTTTCCACTACTTCCATCAGGGGCCCAATTTAGGTTCATGTCAGGAGGAGGTGGCAAATCTTTATTAGTCCAAATGGACATTGGGGCTTACTGTCAACATCATTTTAGCTGATTATTGGATAATAGCAAATCTCCGTGTTAGTGTATTCATGGAGGTTTTATCTCCATCTAATCCCTAACCATTTTGTTCTATAATATAATCCCCTTATTTAGATCCTTTATATCTACCAGTTTTCACCTTCCCTCTTTTTCTCCCCTCTTCTGTGTCCCTTCCCTCCCTGTTTCCTCTTTCTTCTCTCTATCCCTCCCTGATTCCCTTCTTTCCTTCCTCCCTCCCTCTCTCATCCTTCATTTATTCCTCCTTTGCATGTTACATCAGAAATTATTTCATAAAGAAACCATAATACTGCACATTTTATAAACATACAAATTTTTAAAAACCCAATTCAGTAGAATTTCAAAACATTTATATTACATTATGTGTCCTCTCTTTAGCGTTCTGATTCATGTGTAAATTTGCAGAAGTCAGATCAATTTTTTAATGTGCAAATGAGAAAGTGCATGTTCTGTTTGTTTATTAATATTCATAATACAAGTAATACATGAGTACATTATTCTTTTAAAATTAGATATAATAGAAGCAAGGCACAGTGACACATGCCTGTAATCACAGCTGCTTTGGAAGACTGAGGTGGGAAGACTGCTTGAGCCCAGTAGAACAAGCCCAGCCTATGCAACATAGTAAGACCCTATGTCTGAATATTAAGAAATAAATGTTTATTTATTTATTTATGGATGAGGGAGAGAATTATTTGTGGCTATACATGTGTAGCAGAATGTATCATGTTAACTGAACTTTTCCGTATTTTTACTGTGTTCATGTATACCTACATATGTGATAAAATTTAGAAAACTAAAAGGAAGCAAATACAAATATATATAAAATTGATAAAAATCTGATAAGGTCAGTGGGTTGTATGAATGACAGTTTCTTGATTGTGATATTGTACTACAGTTATGCAAGATGTAACCACTAGAAGAAACCAGGTATAAGATATGTGGGAATCCCTCTGTGTTATTTCCACGACTGCATGAAAATTTACATAATAGCGCATCATCTGCCTTAGGGCGGACTTAAGTGTGAACAGTTTCAGGACTGCAATCTTAGCACTTTACTAGAAAATGAATATCTAGAAAAACATGCTTAATTGTCACAGTGAATTATTTGTCCTTATTAAACCACATTTGAAATACAGCGTGTCTCACAGAAAACTAGAAAAAATATAAATCTATCAGTCAATGAAAAGCTCTGAATTGCTGTTTGCTTTGGGTACGAGACCACATCAATGGCATTATAGTAAAGCACAGAGATTACATTTTGTACCAGGTATGTAATATGGTAAAATGACCACCTACTAAGTGCACTCCTGGACTGGTGTTAATCAGAGTCTTAACCTGTGCTTGTCTAATTGCATTTCCCTTTATTAGCCAATAAAATAAAATAAAATGCTGTTTTCTGGTGCTCTCTATATGTGTGTGTGTGTGTGTGTGTGTGTGTGTGTGTGTAGAGAGAGAGAATATACTTTATAATGGTCACTGTAAAAATACTGGAACATATATATTAAAGTGAGTGGGTTGAACATGAGACTGTAAGTCCTGGGAAACTATTAAGCAACTGAAAATTTGATTCATAGATAGTTAAGAGAGATTTTGAAATAAACTCAGAAAAACTAAGCACCACATGGAGTATGGGAGTTTCGAAGAACTGCAAATATTCTGAAAAGCAATATGGGTGTGAGAAATATCTACAAGCACGAGAAGCACCTTTTTTGGAAGGAGGACTTAAAAACACATTACAATGACCGGGAAGAACTAAGAGTTTTGATGTGAGAGGTATTACACTTTAAAATGTACCATCCTAATGGTACATCATGTGATGTACCACGTGTCTTAGATCTCTTATTGGCCTGTAAGCTCTTTGAGGTCCAGGAATATAATATGAATAATTGTATGCCCTGCAGCATCTAGCACCTTCACCTACATGCAACAAATTACATTTTTAACTGCAAATGAGGAAAAATCACATAGTAAAAAACATTCAAAGAAGTCATCTCTTGAGGAGAAAGTTTCCAAAAGAAAAGATGACTCAAAAAGAAGAGAATATTTTAAAAAGGAAAATTAAATGATGCAATTAGAAATTATTTTGATAGAGAGGTCATTGGAAACAAAGTTAAACTATGAAGGCTGTACGGGACAAATTTTCCATAAGGTCAGCTTATAAACCATCATGTATAAAAGACAGAGGAAGAATGAAGAACTAAAGATGAATACAAAATAATGTTTGCAAAGCATTTTCAGAGACGTTATTTTATTAGACTGTAACCCTGCTGTCCTTGGTCTTTTCTTGTTCAGCATTTTAACATTGACCTAAGAAAGGACATAAGAAATTATACTTGTTAAATCTGTGAATCTGTGACTGACACAAAACTGGGATATAAAAATGTCTCCATAGGTTTAATGAATGGGCCAAGACTGTCAAAATGAAATATAGTAAAGCCAAAGTAAAGAGCCTTAGATTTAGAAACTTAACTATTAAAGTACAGGCAAGGGTTACTTCTTTGAAAGTAGTTTATATGAAATACACATAAGGGATTAATTGTCTCTATGATCCTTAATGGTCAATAGTTTCAGGACTGCAATCTCAGCATTCATTAATAGAAAAGATATATCCAGAAGAACAAGTTTAATAGTCATATTGAAATATCTCATCCTTATCAAGCCACATCTGGAAAACAATGTGTCTCATTATGAACTTGGTGAAACATGCCAAGAGACAAAAACTCAAGGAAATCTGGCAAGCACTGCAACTAAAAAGTGGTTGGAAACACCTTGGAAATTTTAGCTTGAGAAAGAGATACGATAAAGAGAAGACACCTTCATAGGCCATTTGAAAGCATAATTTGGAAGAAGGATAAGAGTTGCATGGGGGCTCTACTTTTACATTAAGAATATACTATTAGGATAGTCCCATATTAGTATGAGCCACCATGGAAAAAGTGAGTGAATTGATTTCTGATAGCTCACTCTATATGGGTACCAAAAATGACATTCTGGTGGAGCCAAGACGGCCGAATAGGAATAGCTCCAGTCTACAGCTCCCAGTGTGAGCCACGCAGAAGATTGGTGATTTCTGCATTTCCAACTGAGGTACCGGGTTCATCTCACTGGGGAGTGTCAGACAGTGGGTGCAGTACAGTGGGTGCAGCGCACCGAGCATGAGCCAAAGCAGGGCAAGGCATCGCCTCACCTGGCAAGCGCAAGGGGTCAGGGAATTCCCTTTCCTAGTCAAAGAAAGGGGTGACAGATGGCACCTGGAAAATTGGGTCACTCCCACCCTAATACTGTGCTTTTCCAATGGTCTTAGCAAATGGCACACCAGAAGATTATATCCCACGCCTGGCTCGGAGGGTCCTACGCCCACGGAGCCTCACTCATTGCTAGCACAGCAGTCTGAGATCAAACTGCAAGGCGGCAGCGAGGCTGGGGGAGGGGCGCCCACCACTGCTGAGGCTTGAGTAGGTAAACAAAATGGCCAGGAAGATTGAACTGGGTGAAGCCCACCACAGTTCAAGGAGGCCTGCCTGCCTCTGTAGACTTCACCTCTGGGGGCAGGGCATAGCCAAACAAAAGGCAGCAGAAATCTCTGTAGACTTAAATGTCCCTGTCTGACAGCTTTGAAGAGAGTAGTGGTTCTCCCAGCACACAGCTGGAGATCGGAGAACAGACAGACTGCCTCCTCAAGTGGGTTCCTGACCCCCGAGTAGCCTAACTGGGAGGCACCCCCTAGTAGGGGCAGACTGACACCTCACACGGCCGGGTACTCCTCTGAGACAAAACTTCCAGAGGAACGATCAGGCAGCAACATTTGCTGTTCACCAATATCCTCTGTTCTGCAGCCTCTGCTGCTGATACCCAGGCAAACAGGGTCTGGAGTGGACCTCCAGCAAACTCCAACAGACTTGCAGCTGGGGGTCCTGACTGTTAGAAGGAAAGCTAATAAACAGAAAGGACACCCACACCAAAACCCCATCTGTACGTCACCATCATCAAAGACCAAAGGTAGATAAAACCACAAAGATGGGGAAAAAACAGAGCAGAAAAACTGGAAACTCTAAAAATCAGAGCACCTCTCCTCCTCCAAGGGAATGCAGCTCCTCACCAGCAATGCAACAAAGCTGGACGGAGAATGATTTTGACGAGTTGAAAGAAGAAGGCTTCAGACGATCAAACTACTCTGAGCTAAAGGAGGAAGTTCGAACCCATGGCAAAGAAGTGAAAAACCTTGAAAAAAAATTAGACGAATGGCTAACTAGAATAACCAATGCAGAGAAGTCCTTAAAGGACGTGATGGAGATGAAAACCATGGCACGAGAACTACGGGACCAATGCACAAGCCTCAGTAGCCAATTCGATCAACTGGAAGAAAGGGTATCAGTGATGGAAGATGAAATGAAGTGAGAAGAGAAGTTTAGAGAAAAAAGAATAAAAAAGAAACGAATAAAGCCTCCAAGAAATATGGGACTATGTGAAAAGGCCAAATGTACATCTGAATGGTGTACCTAAAAATGACGGGGAGAATGGAACCAAGTTGGAAAACCTCTGCAGGATATTATCCAGGAGAACTTCCCCAATCTAGCAAGGCAGACCAACATTCAAATTCAGTAAATACAGAGAATGCCACAAAGATAGTCCTCGAGAAGAGCAACTCCAAGACACATAATTGTCAGATTCACTGAAGTTGAAATGAAGGAAAAAATGTTAAGGGCAGCCAGAGAGAAAGGTCGGCTTACCCACAAAGGGAAGCCAATCAGACTAACAGCTGATCTCTCAGCAGATACTCTACAAGCCAGAAGAGAGTGGGGGCCAATATTCAACATTTTTAAAGAAAAGAATTTTCAACCCAGAATTCCATATCCAGCCAAACTAAGCTTCATAAGTGAAGGAGAAATAAAATACTTTACAGACAAGCAAATGCTGAGAGATTTTCTCACCACCAGGCCTGCCCTAAAAGGGCTCCCGAAGGAAGCACTAGACGTGGAAAGGAACATCCAGTACCAGCCACTGCAAAATCATGCCAAATTGTAAAGACCATCGAGGCTAAGAAGAAACTGCATCAACTAACGAGCAAAACAACCAGCTAACATCATAATGACAGGATCAAATTCACACATAACAATATTAACCTTAAAGGTAAATGGGATAAATGCTCCAATTAAAAGACACAGACTGGCAAATTGGATAAAGAGTCAAGGCCCATCAGTGTGCTGTATTCAGAAAACCCATCTCATGTGCAGAGACACACATAGGCTCAAAATAAAGGGATGGAGGAAGATCTACCAAGCAAACGGAAAACAAAAAAAGGCAGGGGTTGCAATCCTAGTTTCTGATAAAACAGACTTTAAACCAACAAAGATCAAAAGAGACAAAGAAGGCCATTACATAATGGTAAAGGGATCAATTCAACAAGAAGAGCTAACTATCCTAAATATATAGGCACCTAATACAGGAGGACCCAGATTCATAAAGCAAGTCCTTAGAGACCTAAAAAGAGACTTAAACTCCCACACAATAATAATGGGAGACTTTAACACCCCACTGTCAACATCAGACAGATCAATGAGACAGAAAGTTAACAAGGATATCCAGGAACTGAACTCAGCTCTGCACCAAGCGGACCTAATAGACATCTACAGAACTCTCCACCCCAAATCAACACAATATACATTCTTCTCAGCACCACACTGCACTGATTCCAAAATTGACCACATAGTTGGAAGTAAAGCTCTCCTCAGCAAATATAAAAGAACAGAAATTAAAACAAACTGTCTCTCAGACCACAGTGCAATCAAACTAGAACTCAGGATTAAGAAACTCACTCAAAACCGCTCAACTACATGGAAACGAACAACCTGCTCCTGAATGACTACTGGGTACATAACGAAATGAAGGCAGAAATAAAGATGTACTTTGAAACCAACGAGAACAAAGACACAACATACCAGAATCTCTGGGACACATTCAAAGCAGTGTGTAGAGGGAAATGTATAGCACTAAATGCCCACAAGAGAAAGCAGGAAAGATCTAAAATCGACACCCTAACATCACAATTAAAAGAACTAGAGAAGCAAAAGCAAACATATTCAACAGCTAGCAGAAGGCAAGAAATAACTAAGATCAGAGCAGAACTGAAGGAAATAGAGACACAAAAAACGCTTCAAAAATCAATGAATCCAGGAGCCGGTTTTTTGAAAAGATCAACAAAATTGATAGACCACTAGCAAGACTGATAAAGAAGAAAAGAGAGAAGAATCAAATAGACACAATAAAAAATGATAAAGGGGATATCACCACCAATCTCACAGAAATACAAACTACCATCAGAGAATACTATAAACACCTCTACACAAATAAACTAGAAAATCTAGAAGAAATGGATAAATTCCTCGATGCATAAACCCTCCCAAGACTAAACCAGGAAGAAGTTGAATCTCTGAATAGACCAATAACAAGCTCTGAAATTGAGGCAATAATTAATAGCTTACTGAACCAAAAAAAAAGTCCAGGAGCAGATGGATTCACAGCCGAATCCTACCAGAGGTACAAGGAGGAGCTGGTACCATTCCTTCTGAAACTATTCTGATCAATAGAAAAAGAGGAAATCCTTCCTAACTCATTTTATGAGGCCAGCATCATCCTGATACCAAAGCCTGGAAGAGACACACACAAAAAAGAGAATTTTAGACCAATATCCCCGATGAACATCAATGCAAAAATCCTCAATAAAATACTGGCAAACCGAGTCCAGCAGCACATCAAAAAGCTTATCCACCATGATCAAGTGGGTTTTATCCCTGTGATGCAAGACTGGTTCAATATACGCAAATCAATAAACGTAATCCAGCATACAAACAGAACCAAAGACAGAAACCACATGTTTATCTCAATAGATGCAGAAAAGGCCTTTGACAAAATTCAACAGCCCTTCATGCTAAAAACTCTCAATAAATTAGGTATTGATGGGACGTATCTCAAAATATTAAGAGCTATTTATGACAAACCCACAGCCAATATCATACTGAATGGGCAAAAACTGGAAGCATTCCCTTTGAAAACTGGCACAAGACAGGGATGCCCTCTCTCACCACTCCTATTCAACAGAGTGTTGGAAGTCCTGGCCAGGGCAATCAGGCAGGAGAAGGAAATAAAGGGTATTCAATTAGGAAAAGAGAAAGTCAAATTGGCCCTGTTTGTAGATGACATGATTGTTTATCTAGAAAACCCCATCGTCTCAGCCCAAAATCTCCATAAGGTGAAAGGCAACTTCAGCAAATTCTCAGGATACAAAATCAATGTGCAAAAATCACAAGCATTCTTATACACCAATAACAGACAAACAGAGAGCCAAATCATGAGTGAACTCCCATTCACAATTGCTTCAAAGAGAATAAAATACCTAGGAATACAACTTACAGGGGATGTGAAGGACCTCTTCAAGGAGAACTACAAACCACTGCTCAATGAAATAAAAGAGGATACAAACAAATGGAACAACATTCCATGCTCATGGGTAGGAATAAGCAATATTGTGAAAATGGCCATACTGTCCAAGGTAATTTATAGATTCAATGCCATCCCCATCAAGCTACCAATGACTTTCTTCACAGAATTGGAAAAAACTACTTTAAAGTTCATATGGAACCAAAAAAGAGCCCGCATCGCCAAGTCAATCCTAAACCAAAAGAACAAAGCTGGAGGCATCATGCTACCTGACTTCAAACTATACTACAAGGCTACAGTAACCAAAACAGCATGGTACTGGTACCAAAACAGAAATATAGACCAATGGAACAGAACAGAGCCCTCAGAAATAATGCCGCATATCTACAACTATCTGATCTTTGACAAACCTGACAAAAACAAGAAATGGGGGAAGGTTTCCCTATTTAATAAATGGTGCTGGGAAGACTGGCTAGCCATATGTAGAAAGCTGAAACTGGATCCCTTCCTTACACCTTATACAAAAATTAATTCAACATGGATTAAAGACTTAAATGTTAAACCTAAAACCATAAAAACCCTAGAAGAAAACCTAGGCATTACCATTCAGGACATAGGCATGGGCAAGGACTTCATGTCTAAAACACAAAAAGCAATGGCAACAAAAGCCCAAATTGACAAATGGGATCTAATTAAACTAAAGAGCTTCTGCACAGCAAAAGAAACTACCATCAGAGTGAACAGGCAACCTACAGAATGGCAGAAAATTTTTGCAATATACTCATCTGAGAAAAGGGCTAATATCCAGAATCTACAATGAACTCAAACAAATTTACAAGAAAAAAACAAACAACCCCATCAAAATGTGGGCAAAGGATATGAACAGACACTTCTCAGAAGAAGACATTTAGCAGCAAAAAGACACATGCAAAAATGCTCATCATCACTGGCCATCAGAGAAATGCAAATCAAAACCACAGTGAGATATCATCTCACACCAGTTAGAATGGCAATCATTAAAAAGTCAGGAAACAACAGGTACTGGAGAGGATGTGGAGAAATAGGAACACTTTTACACTGTTGGTGGGACTGTAAACTAGTTCAACCATTGTGGAAGTCAGTGTGGCAATTCCTCAGGGATCTAGAACTAGAAATACCATTTGACCCAGCCATCCTATTACTGGGTATATACTCAAAGGATTATAAAACATGCTGCTATAAAGACATATGCACATGTAAGTTTATTGTGGCACTACTCAAAATAGCAAAGACTTGGAATCAACCCAAATGTCCAACAATGATAGACTGGATTAAGAAAATGTGGCACATATACACTATGGAATACTATGCAGCCATAAAAAATGATGAGTTCATGTCCTTTGTAGGGACATGGATGAAGCTGGAAACCATCATTCTCAGCAAACTGTCGCAAGGACAAAAAACCAAACACTGCATGTTCTCACTCATAGATTGGAATTGAACAATGAGAACACATGGGCACAGGAAGGGGAACATCACACACCGGGGCCTGTTGTGGTTTGGCGGGAGTGGGGAGGCATAGCATTAGGAGATATACCTAATGTTAAATGACAAGTTAATGGGTGCAGCACACCAACATGCCATATGTATACATATGTAACACACCTGCACATGTACCGTAAAACTTAAAGTATAATTTTAAAAAAATGACATTCTTGTGTGGGACTTAAGTTTGGAGGAGATTGGTCCTAAGGATTCTGTCTGATGCTAATGTCCTGTGAGACTGCCTTTAGTAAGATACTTAGGGTTAAGTTAACCCTATGCTCAAAGTCAAACTGACTTCTCTGCATCCTCAGAGTGTGCATCTGCTTGGAGAGACTTCCAAAGATGAGATAAACAGATACATTGTATGTATCACCAGTGACTTCATAATGTGATAAACATTTAAAACTAAATATAAGTGTGAATATTTATCTCATCTCCTTGAACATATCTAGAAGTCCATTCTTAAGCCAATACATATGTGCATTGGAGGAATGAAAAATATACATATGTGGAAGGATTATAATTTCAATTTTTTTCAATATATTCTAATTTGTGATTTTGATGCTTGACCACGGGAGCTGTAATTCCATTTATAGCTCTAAAAGTATGTGCATTTGAATTTTACCATAGTGCTATTAACACCGAACTTTATTAACAAGAGCACAATTTGATTTTCCTCTTTAGAGTGATTACATGCTGAAATGGTTTGGCTCCCTGTTCTCACCCAAATCTCATCTTGAATTATAATTGTGTTGAGGGAGGGCCCTAGTGGGAGGTGATTGATCATTGGGGCAGTTTCCCCTGTGCTCTTCTCATGACAGTGAGGGGGCTCTGACAAGATCTGATGGTTTTAAAAGTAGCATGTTCTCACTCATAAGTGGGAGGTGAACAATGAGAACACATGGACACAGGGCGGGGAACATCACACACTGGGGCCTGTCGGGACGTAGGGGGCTGAGGGAGGGATAGCATTAGGAGAAATACCTCATGTAGATGATGGGTTGATGGGTGCAGCAAACCAACATGGCACGTGTATACCTATGTAACAAAACTGCACGTTGTGCACGTGTACCCTAGAACTTAAGGTATAATAATAATTTTTAAAAAGTGGCAGTTTCCCCTGTGTGCTCTCTTCTGCCACCTTGTGAAGAAGGTGCCTGCTTCCCCTTTGCCTTACTCCAGGATTTTAAGTTTTCTGAGGCCTCCCCAGCAATGCAAAACTCTGTCAATTAAACTTCCTTTGTTTATAAATTACCCAGTCTTAGGTGGTATCCTTACAGCAGTTTGAAAATGGACTAATACACATGCATTAGCCAAATAATTTTGCGTAAGTGGTAACTGAGATCACAATACAATGAAAGCAAATTTTAATATTTAATATATGTACTTTATTATTTTCAAAGCTTTTTTACATACATTATTTTATGTGCCCTTCAAAATAATATTACAAAGCAGGTATCACAGTTATCATTTGCTCTCATTTTCAAGGCCCAAAGATGATATCTCTTGCACAGGTCTATGCCACTATTTGCTGGCAGGTAAAACAACAAACTATAGAATCTCTTTCCATTCTCTCTCTCTCTCTATAGAAATATATATACATGAAATCTTATATACATATAAAAAATCTTATATATATATATAAGAAAAGTTACTCAGCCTCAAGAAATTCCAACTAAGCCATGACGTTAAGAGAGAAGAAAACTGATAACATTATACAGGATGTAAACAATAAGAAATAAAATGGAAATTTAATTTATAGGGACCAAATTGTAAAATTACTTATACACAATTTTTCTAGTTTATTTTGGAGCTAAGGACAATATATGTTTAAACTTATCTCATCATATCAAAATGAATAAGCCAAACAGAAAATATGTTTTAATATAGAAAAGAAAGTTAGAGAGACAGTTTCAAAATGTGCATGTCTCCCTATTGATGTTAACTAAAAGTTACCATTTTTGATATTTTATTTAAATATGTGCTAGTTTTCTAACATCAGTAACCCAATTCTTAATTCCGGCATTGATTTAGTGACAATGAACTTTCAACATTAGGATGAAAATTTTCTCATCTAATTAGTGAACTTATTTTAACTTTTATTTTAGGTTTGGAGGTACATATGAAGGATTGTTACATAGGTAAACATGTGTCATGGGAGTCTGCGGTACATATTATTTCATCACCCAGGTATTAAGCCCAATATCCAATAGTGATCTTTGCTTCTCCTCTCCCTCCTCCCACTCAAATAGACCCCAGCGTCTGTTGTTTCCTTATTTGCATTCATAAGGTCATATGGTTTCACTTTCACTTATAAGTGAGAGCGTGCAGTATTTGGTTTTCTGTTCCTGTGTTAGTTTGCTAAGGATAATAGCCTCCAGCTCCTTCCATGTTCCCGCAAAAGACATCATCTCTATATACACCATGGAATACTATAGCTGTATAATATTTCGTAGTGTATATGTAGCACATTTTTTATGGAATCTATCATTAAATCAATGAATGTTTGTTAATTCAGTGTCTATGACATCCTTTGGTTCTATTTGCACTCAGTTCTTGCTTTATTATAAGTCAGTATTTCACTACCTCTGGCATGCATTAATACAATAGCTTTATAAATGGATTCAGTCTTATAAGACAATACAGTTTTATAAGACAATACAACATATTCTGGATTGTTACTGTTTGCATACGTCTCTCAACGCTCATGTATTGGAAATTTAATTGTCATTCCAACAGTATTAAGAGGTGAGGCCTTTAAGAGGTGATTAGGTAATGAAGGCTCTGTCCTCGTAAATGGTTAAATGACATTATTATGGGAGTGGGCAAGTTATCATAACAGTGAGTTCATTATAAAACATATGAGTTTGCCAATTATTCTCTGTCTGGTGTCCTCACTTCCACCTTCAGCCCTTCTATCATGGAGTGACCCTTGCCAGATGCTGGTGCCATGCTATAGAATCCATTGCCTCCAGAACTACAAGATAAATAAATTTATATATATATATAAAATATCCCGTCTGTGGTATTCTGTTATAGCAGCAGAAAAGAGAGTAGGTCATCCACATTTTTATTTTGCCAACACTGTAATGATTACCTTTAAATGCAAATGAAATTATGTGTCACATATAAAATTCTAGTGTACCATTAAAAGCCCATAAGCATCTGGCTTTCACCATTCCTCACACTAAGCTGTATTCATACTGAACCATACATTTTTTTCTGAGTTTTTAATATTGGGGTAAAAATGCACAACACATTTACTATTTAATAGTTTTTAGTGCACAATTTAGTAGTATTGTGTACATTTATACTGTTGCACAACCATCATTACCACTCTTCTCCAGAACTCTTTTCATCTTGCAAAACTATTAAAAAATAACTCTCCATTATCCCCTACCTGAAGCCCCTTGCAATCACCATTCCACTGTCAGTTGCTATGTTTGGGACTACTCTAAGTTCCCTCTGTAAGTGGAGTCCTATAATATTTTTTGTAATTGGCATATTTTATTTAGCATAATCTCCTCAACATTTATCCATGCTCTATCATATATAAGTTGTTTTTTCCTTTATGAGGCTAATATTCCATTGCATATATATACCATTACCTTAGCCATTTGTCTCCTAATGGACAGGTGAATTGTTTCCAACTTTTAGCTTTGTGACTAATATAATTTTAAACATGGGTATACAAATACATTTTTTGATATCTTGCTTTCTATTCTTTCCACTTCTATACCCCAAAGTGGAATTACTGAATCACAGTAGTTCTATTTTAATATTTTGAGGAACTATCTTATTTTCCCAGGCAAATGAACCACTTTCACTTTACATTCCCACCAACACATCAAGAGCGTAGAAAGGTTTAAATCGCTTCACATCTTCTCCAAGTCTTCTTATTTTCTGTGTTTATATTCTTTGGAGAGTCTTCATCCTAATGATCATGAAGTAGTATTACATGGCGGTTTTGATTTGCATTTTCCTAAAACTGTTGATGCTAGGCATTTTATTATATGTTGTTTTCCATTTGTATATCTGTTCTGGATCATGCCTGTTGAAGGCCTTCATCTATTTTTGAATTGGCGTATTTCTTGTTGAGTTTTAGGAGTTCTCTATATATTCAGGATATTAATAACTTGTCATATATATAATTTCCAAATACTTTCTCCCATTCTGTGGGTTGCCTTCTTACTCTATTGATAGTATCTTCTATGCACTTTAAAAAATGTTCATGATTCCAATTTGTCTATTTTTCTCTTTGTTGGCTATGCCTCTGCTGTCATATTCAATAAACCATTACCAAATCCAATATTTTAAAGCATTTGCCTTGTGTGCTGTTTTAAGAAGTTATAGTTGTCAGTGTTATATTTAGGTCTTTAATCCAGTTTAATTTTTGTATATGGTGTTATGTAAAGGTCCAACTTAATTATTTTGCATGTTTTTCCAGCATCACTTGTTAAAAAGACTGTCCTTTCCCCACCTGAATGGTGTTGGCAACCTTGTCAAAAATAATTTGTCCACACATGCAAGGGTTTGTTTCTAAATGCCGTATTCCATTTCATAGGTATATATGTTTGTTTTTATGCCAGTACCAAAATCCTTTGATTACTGTAGCTTTGTAGTAAGTTTTGCAATCAGGAAGTATAAGCCCCATAGCTTTAAAAAATATATATTGTGTTGGTTATTCAGGATTCCTTGAAATTCGGTATGTGTTTTAGAATTTTTAAAAATTTCTTCAACAAAGTAATCAGAATATAGTGATTGGAAATTTGTAGATCCTTTTGGGTAATACTGATGTTTTAATATTAACTCTTCCCATGGTGAACATAGGGATTCTTTCTAATCTATGTCTTCTTTCATTTATTTCAGAAATGTTTTGTAGTTTTCATTCTGTAAGGCTTTTGCCTCCTTTGTTACGTTTATTCCTAACTCTTTTATTCTTTCTGATGGTATTGTAAATGGAATCATTTTCTCAATTTTCTTTTCATACTGTTCATTATTAGTGTATAGACTGCAAATGCTCTTTGTGTGTTAACATTGTTTTCGCTTATTTTGCTGAATGTGTTCATTAGTTCTAGCAGGCTTTCAGGTGTGTATTTTCTTTAGCATTTTCTACTTAAAAGATCATATCATCTGAGATCAGAGATAATTTTATTTCTTTCTTTTCAATTCTAATGCCTTTTCCTTCCTTCCTTTCTTCTTTCTTTTACACATTTGGAGTGCCTAATGTATTTTTGCTTTTTAAAAAAATTTTTGTGAGTACACAGTAGGTGAATAGATATTGCTCAAAAGAGGAAATATAACTGGCAAAGAGGTATAGGAAAAGGTGTTCAACATCAGTGATAATCAGAAATAAAAATAAAATCTACAATGAGATATCATCTCACCCCTTTATTTGTTTTTATTGCCTAATTGCTCTGGCGAAGACCTACCACTCCATTGAGTAAAAGCGGCAAAGTGGATTCTTGCCATGTTCACAATTTTAGGAGTAAATATTTTAGTCTTGCCCCACTGAGTATGATATTTCTGTATTTTTTGTCATACATGACTTTTATAATATTGAGGTAGTTTCCTTCTATTCTTTGAGTGTTTTGTATCAGGAAAAGATAGTGAATTTTGTCAAATCTTTTCTTGGCATTAATTGAGATAATCGTGTATTTTTTCCTTCATTCTGTTTATGTGGTATATTACAGTGAATGATTTTAATATGTAGAGCCATCATTCCATTCTAGGAATAAGTCACACACAGTCAGTCGGTATATAATCCTTTTAATATGCTGCTGAATTCAGTTGGCTAGTATTTTGTTGAGAATTTATACATCAATGATCATAAGGCGTAACTGCCTGCAATATTTGTTTCCTGTATTATCTTTCTTTGACTTTGCTACCAGGGTAATGGTGGCCTCATAGAATGAGTTAGGGAGTGTTCCTTCATTTTCCATTTGAGAAAGATTAGTGTTAGTTCTATAAATGTTTAGTAGAATTCATTAGTGAAGCCATCAGATCCAG
This sequence comes from Pan paniscus, assembly GCF_029289425.2. Taxonomy (NCBI): domain Eukaryota; kingdom Metazoa; phylum Chordata; class Mammalia; order Primates; family Hominidae; genus Pan; species Pan paniscus. Next base: position 42,876,952 of record NC_073264.2, on the reverse strand, counting down.
GGCTTTTCTTTTTGGGGAAAGTTTTAATTAGTGGTTCAATTTCCTTACTAGTTACAGTGCTATTCAGATATTCTATTTCTTCTGGGTTAATTTTGGTAAGTTTTGTATTTTTAAGAATTTGTCTATTTCATGTAGGGTTATTCAGTTTGTAGATATACAATTGTTCAGGATAATTTCGTAATCCTTTTTATTTCTGTAGAATTAGTAACATCTCCACTTTCATTTCTTATAACAAACTTATTTTGAATCTTCTCTTTTTTTTTCTTAGTCCAATATTCATAAATTTTTATTAAGCATTTCAAAGAACCAATTTTTAATTTGAATGCTCTCTCTTATTTTACTATTATTTATTTCAATGATCTCTGCTCCAATCTTTACTATTTATTTCCCTCTGCTATGTTTGGGGTTTAGTTTGGTACTCTTTTTCTAGTTCCAGAAATTGTAAAGTTGGGTTGTTCAATGAAGAGCTTTCTTATTTTTAAATGTAAGCATGTATAGCTAAAAGTTTTCCAGTTAGTATTGCTTTCACTGAGTACCGTAAGTTTTGATATATTATGATTTTGTTTTCATTCATTGCTAAGTATTTTCTAATTTCCCTTGTGATTTTTGACCCATTTGTGTTATTTAATTTCCACAAATATATGTTATTTAATTTTGACAAATTTGCGGTATTTTCAGCTTTTCTTTTGTTATTTCTAACTTTATTCTGCCATTGTCACCAGAGTAAATATTTTATGTGATATCAATCTTTTAAAATGTATAGATACTTAATCTGTGGCTTAATATATGTTCTATCCTGAAAAATGTCTTGGGTGAACTTGAGAAAAATGTGTATTCTGTTGTTGGGTAGAGTGTTCTGTGTATATGTTAGGTCCGGTTGTCTTATTTTGTTCATTAAATCTTCTATCTTCTTATCTTCTGTTTATAGTTGTTCTATTGAGAGTGAAGTATTGAAGTATCCAACTATTGTGTAGAGATATTTTCCCCTTCAATTCCATCAGTTTTTACTTTATATTTTTACAGTCAATTACTACGTGTAAATGTTTAAACTGTTTTGTCTTCTGACTCTATTACTCTTGCTCAAATTTTATTAATAAATAATGCCTTTGTCTCTTGTAAGCTTTATAAATTTAAAGTTTATTTCATCTGCTATTACTATAGCTACCCCAGCTTTATTCTTGTTAATATTTGCATGAAATATATTTTTACATATTTTCATTTTCAACCTATTGGTGTTCTGGATCCAAACTGAGTCTCTTGTGAACAGCATATTATTTGAATTATGGTGTGCGTGTGTGTGTTTCTTAATGCATCTTACCAGTCTCTGTCTCTGAATTGGAGTGGTTAATCTGTTTACACTTAAAGTGATTACTGATAATGTGGGACTTACTTTTGTCATGTTGCTATTTGTTTTCCATATATATTATAGAATAATGCTCCTCATTTCCTACACTACTGTCCTCTTTTGTGTTTACTTAAATTTTTTTGTATTGAAATGGTTAAATTTATTTCTCTCTTCCTATGTATTTATTTTTTCATTTATTTGAGACAGGGCCTCATTCGGTCACCCGGGCTGGGAGTGAAGTGGCACGATACCAGCTCTCTGCAGCTTCAACCGCCTGGGCTCAAGTGATACTCCTGTCTCAGCCTCCTGATAGCTAAGACTACAGGTGCATGCCACCACCATGCTTAGTTAAATTTTGTATTTTTTCTAGAGATGAGATTTTTGCCATGTTGCCTTGGTTGGTCTCAAACTTCTGGGCTTGAGCAATTCACTCACTTTGATCTCCCAAAGTGCTAGGATTATAGGCATGAGGTACTGCACCCAGTAGCTTTCTCATTTTCTTTTGTGTATATTCTTTAGTATTTTATTTGTAGTTACCAAATGATTGAATTTAACATCCTCCAATTACAAGACTCTGATTTTATTACAGCTTAACTTCAATAATGTACAACATCTCTACTCCTTTGACAGTTTCATCCACACCACTTTTAGCTGTTGTCACAAAATTATATCTTTGTACATTTTTTCCTAAAGTACAAACGAATATATTTCTTTTAAAATTTTATTAATTTGTTTAATTCACAAATAATAATTGTACTTATTGATGAGGTAAAATGTGATGTTTTGATCTATGTATACACTGTACAGAGAGCCAATTAAGCTAATTAACATATCCACCACCTTAACAACTTATATTTTTTGTGGTGAGGACATTAAAAATCTATTATTTTAACAATTTTTAAATACATGATATATTCCTACTAACTGTAGTTACCCATGCAGTGGAATACAACACTGAAGTTTATTCCTCCAATAAAACTGGAACTTTGTCCCCTTTGGTCAACATTTTCATTTTCCTCATCCTTCCCCAATCTCTAGTAACCACTTCTTAACTTTTGATTCCATGAGATAAACTGTTTGATTTTTATTTTATTGATTTATTTTTTGGTCAAGCACTGCGTCTTTATTTTACATATTATTTCCAAAGCAGACACTGTTTAAGTGAGCAGCCAACAGAATTTATAAGATAGAAAGTGAAAGCAAAGGTAACTGGCTCAAGTCTCTAGCATACACCATGTATATTTCATATCTGATCACCTTGCGTGTCTGGCTTAAGTGAAGGTAGGGCGATGTAGATTTTGCAAGCAAGAAATCTATTTTCTGTGACCAGGAATGGCTACTACATGCCTTATAAAAAAATGCACAACATGAAATGTTTCAATGCAATCAAAATTTCCTCAAGCAAGGATATGCATGAACAATAATGAACACATACACAGCAACTTGGGCAGAAAGAATGGATCATGCCATAAGACAGTGAGGTTAGCACACTGATCAAGAGCCCCAAACAGGAGGAGCCAACCCAGTGGTAAAGCAGGCTAGGAGGGTGAGCAGCAGCCATCTCCATCCACCTTGATTTCCTTCCTGCCTTCACTCTAAGTTGAGCAATTCCATGTCAAAGATAGGGTAGCACTGGGAGGGATGATACTAGAGTAGCCTGGAGCTCTATATGACACATCACATATGCAGGTCAGCTTCACCTTCTGCCCCAAGCTCATCTGCGCTATGTACTCTTCAAAACCATTGATGACTTCCTGTTCACCAGTTTTGAACTTGAAAGGTTTGTTTCTGTCTTCGGATAAATCAAATTTATTCCTATTTTGGAACACCCCTATGTAGTGCGCTACACGCATCTGGCTCTTCTTGACTCTTCTGGCTCTTGTTGGTGAATGTCCTTCTTGACCCATCATGGCCCCATAAGCCCCATCCACGGGAATTGCTGATGTTGCCCCAAACCCAGTTTGGCTCCCGCCCCAGTCACATAGTCGCTCCAACTTATCTTCCTGTCACAACTGCAGAGATGAAAGAAGTGCAGCTGAAGTTGGGACCTAAGTCAGTAGGTAGGATGATATCAAGTTTTTTAGATATTACATATAAGTTAGATCATAAACTATTTGTCTTTCTATGACTGGCTGAATTCACTTAGTATAAATTCCTCCAGTTCCAGCCATGTTGTGAATGAAAAAAATTTCCTTATTTTTATGGCTGTATATTATTCGTGTGTGTGTGTGTGTATGTGTCTGTGTGTGTATATACACACCACATTTTCTTCATTAATCTTTTAATAAAACCAGGTTGCTTCTATTGCTTCTATATCTTGGCTACTGTGACTAATTCTGCAATAAACATGAAAGTACAGGTATCTCGTTCACATGCTGATTTCAGATTCATTGGCTATATATCCAAAAGTAACATTTTTGGGGTCATATGGAATCTACTTTTAGTTCTTGGAAAATCTCCATACTATTTTGCAAAATGACTGTATTAATTTACATTGGCCCCAACAGTGTACAAAGGGTCCATTTCTTGCCAACACTTGTTATCTCACCAACACTTATCAATTTTTGTAATAGCCATTTTAATGGGTGTGAGGTGATATCTCATTGTGGTTTCAATTTTCATTTCCCTGATGATTAGAGACATTGAGGATTTTTTCATATATCTGTTGGTCATTCACATGTCTTCTTTGGAGAAATATCTGTTCAGATTCTTTGTCTATTACTAAATTAGTTGTTTGGTTTTTTTTTTTTTATTTTAGCCCCTTACCATATGTATGGTTTAAAAATATTTTACCTAAATTTGTGGGCTATCTCTCCACTATGTAAATTGTTGTCTTTGCTGCATCAAAGCTTTTTAGTTAGATGCAATATCCTGTCTATTTTTGCTTTTCTTATCTGTGCTTTTGAAGTTCCATCCCAGAAATCCTTGCCCAGACCAAAATTATGAAGCTTTTACCCTACATTTTCTTCTAGTGGATTTATTGATTCAGTCTTTCATATTGGTCTTTTGTCCATTTTGAATTAATTCTCATATATGGTGTGTCAGAAAGATCCAATTTCATGCTTCTGAATGTGGATATAAAGTTTTGTCAACACCATTTCTTGAAGTGATTGTCTTTTCTTCATTGTATTTATCTTTGTGGAAAATCAATTGACCTTACATAGTCAGGTTTGCTTCTGTGCTTTCTATTCTTTTCCATTCATCAATATATCTTCTTTCATGCCAGTACCATGCTGTTTTGACTACAATTGCTTTATAATCTATTTTGAAATCAGGAAATTTGATACCTCCTACTTTATTCTTTTTGCTCAATTGCTTCAGCTATTCAAGGATTTTTTTCTATTAGACTTTTATTCTATTTCTGTGAAAAACAAATTGGAATTCTGATAGAGATTGCATTGAATCTGCAGGTTGCTTTGAGTACTATGTATGTTTTTAAAATAGTAAATTTTTCAACCTATGAACATGAGTTATCTTTATATTTACTTGTGTTTTTCAACTTCTTTCACCTATTATAGTTTTCATCATAGTCAATCATTCACCTCTTCAGTTAAATGTATTCCTAAATATTTAATTTTATTTTTGGATGCTATTGTAAATGGAATTATTTTCTTGATTTCTTTTTGGATGGTTTGTTGTTAGTTTATAGAAATAGTACTCTTTTTTAAATTTTGTTTTCATAAACTACAACTTTATTAAATGTACTAATCAGTTCTAATAGGTCTTTGATAAAGCCTTACCTGATGCCAATTTCAATTTGCACTGACAATTTCACTTCTTTTTTTCCTTTATGGAGGCCTTTTATTTCTTTTTTCTAATCTAGTTGTTCTAGCTAGGACTTCCAATACTATAATGAATAGAAGTGATGACATTGAGCATCCTTTTCTATTTCCTAATCTTAGAAGAAAAACTTTCAACTTTTCACTGTTTAATATGATATTAACTGTGGGCTTGTAATATATGTCTTTTATTATGTTCAGGTACATTATTTCAATACCTATTTGTTGAGAGCTTTTATCATGATCAGATGTTAAATGTAGTCAAATGTTTTTTCTGTATCTATTGAGAAAATGTTTTTTTCTGTATCATATGATTTTCTTCTTCATTTTGTTAATATAGTGTAACTCATTTATTGATTTATGTGCATTGAGCCATCCTTTCTCTTGTGGAATGAATCTCATTTTATCATAGTTAATAAATATTTTATGTGCTTCTGAATTTGGTTTGCTAGTTTTGTTGAGGATTTTTGCTCCATATTTATCAGGGATTTTGGCCTGTTGTTTTCTTTTCTTGTAGTGTCCTTGTATGGTTTTAATATTAGGGTAAAGTTTGCCTTGTAAAATAAATTATGAAGTATTCCCTCCATTTCAGTTTTCTGGATAATCTTGAGAAGGACTGATATTAGTTATTTAAATGTTTGGTAGAATTGGCAGTGAGGCTATCATGCCCTGGGCTTTATTTTTATTTTTGAAAGTTTTTTATTGCTGATTCAATCTCCTTACTTATTACAAGTCTGTTCAGGTTTTTCTATTTCTTTTTTATTTGTCATGGTACATTACATGTTTCTAGGAATTAATTTATTTTTTCTGTCTTATTCATTTTTTATTATATAGTTGTCCATGACAGTCTTTAGGTCCCTTGCATTTCTGTGGTATCAGTTATAATGATTCCTTCCATTTGGATTTTATTTGAGTCTTCTTTCTCTTTGTCCTTGTTAGTCTAGCTAATGGTTTGTCAATTTTATCTTTTGAAAAAACCCCAATTTTACTTTCATTTATATTTTCTACTGTTTTTCTAGTCTCTATTTTGCTTATTTCTGCTCCGATCTTTGTTATTTACTTCCTTCCACTACGTTTGTGCTTAGTTTGTTTGTTTTTTCTAGTTGCTAGAGGTATAACATTAGGTTGTTTGAAATCTTTCTTCTTCTTTGATGTAGGTGTTTATTGTTATAAAATTCCCTCTAAGGATTGTTTTTGCTGTATCCTATAAGTTTTGGTATATTGTGTTTCCATTTTTCCTTGTCTCAAGATTTTTTTTTTCTTTTAATTTATCCTTTGTCCTATGTGTCATTAAGAAGGATATTTAATTTCCACATATTTGTGAGTTCTTCAAGATGATGATGATGATGATGATGATGATGATGATTGACACAATGTCTGGCTCTGCCACTCAGGCTGGAGTGCAGTGGTGTGATGACAGCTCACTGAACCATTGATGAGCCAAGCTCAAACAATCTTCCCACGCCACCCTCCTGAATAGCTAAGACTACAGGCACATGCCACCATGCCTGGCTTATTTTTGTATTTTTGTGGAGATGGGCTTTGGCCATGTTGCCCAGGCTTGCCTCAGACTCCTGAGTTCAAGCAATCCACCCACTTTGGCCTCCCAAAGTGCTGGGATTATGGAATGAGCTACTGTGTCCAGCCTGCTCCTATTATTGGTTTCTAGTTTCCTGCCATTTTAGTCACAACAGATGGTATTCAATATAAATTCATTCTTCTTAAATTTGTTAAGAATTGACTTGTAGACTAACATGTGATCTATAGAAGAGAATGTTCCGTGCATACTTGAGAAGAATATGTATTTCACTGCTGTTAGATGAACTGTTCTATAATACCTGTTAGATTCATTTGTTGTAAATAGTAGTTCAGAAAATTTCCCTTGCCTGGGTAAGAAGTTAGAAACACAGATTTATAAAGCTCAGTGAACATATAACAGTTTGAATATAAATCAACCTACATTAAGACACATTATAAATAAATTGCTAAAAGTTAAAGGGAGAATATTGAAAGCTATCAGAGATTCCATCATGTAATGATGAGCAATCTGGACTCTGAAAGCTATCAGACGAAAGCTACTTAATGTATAAAACGGGATCTTGAAAAGACTGTCACTGGATTTTTCAGCAGAAAGCTTGCAGGTCAGAAGAGAATTGAATGATATATTCCAAAAGATGAAAGAAAAAAAAGAAAACAACTTCTAACGAAGAATTCTATACCCAGAATCCTGTCATTTAAAAATAAAGGGGTTAGATCCCATTTGTCAATTTTGGCTTTTGTTGCAATTAGTTTTGGTGTTTTAGTCATGAAGTCTTTGCCCTTGCCTATGTCCTGAATGGTATTACCTAGGTTTTCTTCCAGGGTTGTTATGGTTTTAGGTCTTACATTTAAGTCTTTAATCCATCTTGAGTTAATTTTTGCATAAGGTGTGAGGAAGGAATCCAGTTTCAGTTTTCTGCATATGGCTAGCCAGTTTTCCTAATACCATTTATTATATAGGGAATCATTTCTCCATTGCTCACTTTTGTCAGGTTTGTCAAAGGTCAGATGGTTGTAGATGTGTGGTGTCATTTCCGAGGCTTCTGTTTTGTTCCATTGGTCCATATATCTGTTTTGCTACCAGTACCATGCTGTTTTGGTTACTGTAGCCTTGTAGTATAGTTTGAAGTCAGGTAATGTGATGCCTCCAGCTTTGTTCTTTTTATTTAAGATTGTCTTGGCTATACAGGCTCTTTTTTGGTTCCACATGAAATTTAAAGTTTTTTCTAATTCCGTGAAGAATATCAATGGTAGCTTGATGGGAATAGCATTGAATCTATAAATTACTTTGGGTGGTATGACCATTTACATGATATTGATTCTTCCTATCCATGAGCATGGATTTTTTTTTTCATTTGTTTGTGTCCTCTCTTATTTTACTGAGCAGTGGTTTCTAGTTCTCCTTGAAGAAGTCCTTCACATCCCTTGTAAGTTGGATTCCTAGGTACTTTATTCTCTTTGTAGCAATTGTGAATGGGAGTTCACTCATGATTTGGCTGTTTGTCTATTATTGGTGCATAGGAATGCTTGTGATTTTTGCACATTGATTTTGTTTCCTGAGACTTTGCTGAAGTTGCTCATCAGCTTAAGGAGTTTTTGGGCTGAGATGATGGGGTTTTCTAAATATACAATCATGTCATCCACAAACAGAGATAATTTGATTTCCTCTCTCCTATTTGAATACCCTTTATTTCTTTCTCTTGCCCAACTGCCCTGCTCCGAACTTCCAATACTATGTTGAATAGGAGTGGAGAGAAACGGCATCCTTGTCTTGTGCCGGTTTTCAAAGGAAATGCTTCCAGCTTTTGCCCATTCATTATGATATTGGCTGTGAGTTTGTCATAAATAGCTCTTACTATTTTAAGACACGTTTCATCAGTACCTAGTTTATTGAGTGTATGTAGCATAAAGGGGTGTTAAATTTTATCAAAAACCTTTTCAGCATCTATTGAGATAATCATGTGTTTTTTGCCATTGGTTCTCTTTATGTAATGTATCACATTTATTGATTTGCACATATTGAACCAGCCTTGCATGCCAGGGATAAAGCCAACTTGATCGTGGTGGATAGGCTTTTTAATGTGCTGCTGGATTCAGTTTCCCAGTATTTTATTGAGGATTTTGGCATCAATATTCATTGGGGATACTGGCCTGAAATTTTCTTTCTTTGTTGTGTTTCTGCCAGGTTTTGGTATCAGGATGATGCTGGCCTCATAAAATGAGTTAGAGAGGATTCCTTTTTTTTTCTATTGTTTGGAATAGTTTCAGAAGGAATGGTACCAGCTCCTCTTTGTACTTCTGGTAGAATTTGGCTGTGAATCTGTCTGGTCCTGGGCTTTTTTGGATTGGTAGGCTTTAATTACTGCCTTAATTTCAGAACCTGTTATTGGTCTATTCAGGGATTTGACTTCTTCCTGGTTTAATCTTGGAAGGGTGTATGTGTCCAGGAATTTATCCATTTCTTCTAGATTTTCTAGTTTATTTACATAGAGGTGTTTATAGTATTCTCTGATGGCAGTTTGTATTTCTGTGAGATTGGTGGTGATATCCCCTTTATCATTTTTTATTGTGTCTATTTGATTCTTCTCTCTTTTCTTCTTTATCAGTCTGGTTAGCGGTCTATAAAGAGCTTCTGCACAACAAAAGAAACTATCACCCAAGGGAACAGGCAACGTATAGAATAGGAGAAAATTTTTGCAATCTATCCATCTGACAAAGGGCTAATATCCAGAATCTACAAAGAACTTAAACAAATTTACAAGAAAAAAATCAAAAAGTGGGCAAAGGATGTGAACAGACACTTCTCAAAAGAAGACATTAATGAGGTCAACAAACTTATTTTAAAAAGCTCATCATCACTGGTTATTAGAGAAATGCAAATCAAAACCACAATGAGATACCATCTCATGCCAGTTAGAATGGTGATCTTTAAAAAGTCAGGAAACAATGGATGCTGGAGAGGTTGTGGAGAAATAGTAACGCTATTACACTGTTGGTGGGAGTGTAAATTAGTTCAACCATGGTGGAAGACAGTGTGGCAATTCCTCAAGGATCTAGAACCAGAAATACCATTTGACCCAGTGATCCCATTGCTGGGTATATAACCAAAGGATTATAAATCATTCTACTATAAAGACACATGCACACATATGTTTATTGCAGCACTATTCACAATAGCAAAGACTTGGAACCAACCCAAATGCCCATCAATGATAGACTGGTTAAAGCAAATATGGCACATATACACCATGGAATACTATGCAGCCATAAAAAAGAATGAATTCATGTCCTTTTCAGAGACATGGATGAAGCTGGAAACCATCATTCTCAGCAAACTAACACAGGAACAGAAATCCAAACACCACATGTTCTCACTCATAAGTGGGAATTGAACAATGAGAACACATGGACACAGGGAGGGGAACATCACATGCTGGGGTCTGTCAGGGGGTGGGGGACAAGGCGAGGGATAGCATTAGGAGAAATACCTAATGTCAATGACGGGTTGATAGATACAGCTTATCACCACGGCACTTGTATTCCTATATAACAAACCTGCATCTTCTGCATATGTATCCCAGAATTTAAAGTATAATAAATAATAAAAATTAGTAAAACTAATAAAATAAAAATAAAGGAGCGTGGCCAGGTGCATTGGCCTATATCTATAATCCCAGCACGTGGGGGGGCTGACGCAGAAGGACTGCTTGAGCCCAGGAGTTTACGACCAGTCTGAGCAACATAGGGAGACCCATCCTCTGCTAAAACTAAAAGTAAAGATTAGCTGGGTATGGTTGTGCACACCTGTGGTCCCAGCTACTCAGCAGGCTGAGGTAGGGAGATTGCTTGAGCCCAGGAGTTTGAGGCTTCAGTGAGCCATGATTGTGCCACTGCATTACTGCCTGGGTAACAGACTGAGACACTGTATCAAAAAATATATAAAATAAAAATAAAAATAAAGGTGAATGGATGGTAAAAACTTTTTCAGACAAAACCCAAAGGAATTTATTTGTATAAGAAATGTTAAAGTTTTTCATGCTAAAGGAAAACATTGCAATGTAGTGACATAAAAACATGTAAAAATATAAAATGCATTAGTAAAAATAAGTCGAGTAAAACTCAGAATATTTTTATGCTGTAATGATGTTGAGAAAATAAATCAAATATTTACGATGATGGTTTAAAGAAAGAACTATTAAAAACTATAGTTACAAAAATGTGTTAAGTAACACAAACTATAAAAGATAAGCATGTGTCATCAAAAACACTTTTTTGGTTGTCAGGGGAAGTGGAGCTTTTTTTGTAAGTGATCAAAGTTAAGTTATTATTAGCTTAAAATAATCTGTCAATATATTTTATGTAAGCATTATTGTAACCACAAGCAAAACCCTTACTAGATACACAAAAGATAAATGAAATAATTCAAAGCATACCACTACAGAAATTCATCAAAATGCAGACAGCAAGAAAGGAAGAGAGAACAAATGATCTACAAACTAACCAGAATGTAATGAACAAATGGCATAAGTTCTTACCCATCAGCAATTACTTTGAATGTAAATGAATTTAATTTCACAATTGAAAGACATAAAGAGGCTGAGTGGATTAAAAAAAAAGACAAGACTCCATTGTATACTGCTTATAAGAAGCTTACTTCACCTCTCTGCACACACAGAGACTGAAAACAATAGAATGGAAAAAAGGTATTCCATGCAAATGGAAACAAAAGAGAGCAGGGGTAGCTAGATAGCTATACTTATATAAGATAAAATAGACTATAAGTTGAAAACTATACAAAAGAAAATGATGTCATTATAAAACAATAAAAGGTCAATTCATCAATAAGTTACAGCAAATTTAAATATATATATATATATATATAACCAGTCCAGGCAAGGTGGCTCATGCCTGTAATCCCAGTACTTTGGGAGGCTGAGGTGGCAGATCACCTGAGGTCAGGAGTTCAAGACCAGCCTGGCCAACATGGTGAAACCCCATCTCTACTAAAAATACAAAATTGGTGCGCACCTGTAATCCCGGCTACTCAGAAGGCTGAGGCGGGAGAATTGCTTGAACCCAGGAGGCAGAGGTTGCAGTGAGCCGAGATCATGCCATTGCACCCCAGCCTGGTCAATAAGAGTGAAACTCCATCACAAAAAAAAAAAAAAAAAAAAAGAAAAGAAAAAAATATATATACATATATAAACACAGCATCAGAGGACCTGAATATATAAAGCAAATATTAATAGAACTGAAGAAAGAGATCTGCAATACAATAACAACAGAATACTTCAATACCCTACTTTCAACACTGGGCAGTTTATGTAGATAAAAAATCAATAAGGAACTATTGTTCATAAATCAATAATTTTTTTATATATTAATATTTTAAATTGTGTAGAAAACAAAATTTAGAGTTACCAACCAGAGTTACAATGATATTAGCTTTTAGAGTAATTGCTTTTTAATGTATTCATGACTAAATCATGGAGAAATCAAAAAGTGGAGTTACAATTATTAAAAATAATATGACTTTTACAATTTCCCACATACTTACTTACCTTTACTGAGATCTTTATTTCTTCTTACTGATTGAGACCTACTGTTTGATGTCTTCTTATTTCGATCTGCAGAACTCTCCTTAACATTTATTTTAAGGCAGGTCTAGTGGTAATAACTACTTCAGCTTTTCTTTATCTGGGATTCTTTTACTTTCTCTGTCACTTTTGAAGACAAGTTTTGTTAAATACAGGAGTCTTGGTTGATTTTTTTTTTTAATTTTCTTTTAGCACTGAATGTATCAACCCACAGCTTTGTGGCCTCCAAAGTTACTTATTAGTATCGTTTGCATATGATAAGCAGGCTTCTCCCATGCTGCTTTCAAATTTATTTGTCTTTAAACAGTTTGATTATATAATGTATTTAGGTGTGGCTGTCTTTGAGTTCATCCCACGTGGAGTTCTCTGAGATTCTTAGCTGCTTATATTTATGTCTTTCATCAAATTTGGAAAGCCTTCAGCCATTATTTCTTCAAACATTCTCTCTGCTCCTTTCTAACTCTCTTCTTTAGGTCTACAAAATGTGTATGTTGGTCTCCTTGATGACATACCAATGGTCCTTTTGTTCAATCTGGTTTTTTTAACTTTCTTTTCCTAAGACTACAATTTTTAATGCTCTATCTTCAAGTTTGCTCATTCTTTCTCCAGCCTGATGAAATCTTTCTATAAATCCCTCTAGTGAATTTTTTTCTTTTCTTTTCTGGTACTTTTTAGCTATAAGATATTTTTTGTTTCTCGTTAGGTTTTCTGTAAATTTATTGATTTTTCTACTTTGTTCACATATAATTGTGTTGACGTTTCAATGTGTTCCTTTAATTCTTTGAGTATTTTTAATACAGATTTTTTTTTTGTCTAGTAGATCTGCCATCAGGAATTCTGTTGGTTAATTTTTTTTCTTGAAATGTCTCATCTTTTCTTGTTTCCTTGTATGTTTATACATTTTTCTGAAAACTATACATTTGAATCTAATTATATAATAACCCTAGAATATTAGATTATCCCTTTCCCACAGTGTTTGTTCTTGTTTTCATTTTTTGTTTATGTTTTGTTTTGATTGTTGTAGGCTGTCTCTGTTGCAGAGTTCGCCTGAAATGTAAACTTAAGGTGTTTTCATGTCTTATTTAAGCCTGTAACTTCCCCTTGGCAAGTGTGGTTACTTCTTAATTTACCTAATATATGTATTTTTAAAAAATATTTTAGTTATCAATGTCTGGCTCCCAAAATGAGACAAAGGCAAAAATAAAAGTGGGAACAAGGCACCAGCCTCTTAAATCCCCTTGAAGTCACCTCAGCCAGAAGCAGAAGACTTACAACAATAGGGGTTGGTGCAACAATAACGGCCACTGCCTCGTCATAATCATCAAAATCAGCAATCAATAATCAGAACACAGATCCTGATATTTGAGAGTCGTTTTTGCACATTCTGGCTTCCCCAAGCTGTATGCATGCTGCTCTAGGAACATGTACACAGCTGGCTGCCCTGGAACTGGGTGCAGGGGATGGGTAGCTGAAGTGGAAGATCAAAATTAACTACAATTTACTGTCCAATCCTTCTTTCAGAAGTTTCAAGACTTCAATAGGCTTCAGAGTTTCAGTACAGTTATATCAGACATATTCTGAAAGTAAATTTGTTGTCTGGATGAGAAGACAGATTTCTGGTGCTTCTCACTATGCCATCATTCCAGAATCACCTGCTAAAACATATACTTTAAAAAATGACTTCAACTCTCTAATTATACTTGCAAATCTTCAAGCAAACTTGCCTTTTGGATATGTGAGGCATCTGCACCGCCAATTTGGAATATCCTAATTCCTCTTCTTTGCCTAGCTAACTCTTTATCATGTAAATTTAGCTCAAATATCTGAAGGAGATAAAGAAGGGAAAACATCAACAATGGATTACATGATCAAATTTATATTTTTACAAATATTTTTCTGGCTAATGATGGCTAAAATTGAAGCAGAGAAATCAGTTAGGGGATGATTTCCATAGTGCAGGCTATAGGTGACAATTTTAGGGTAGAATGGTGGAAGTAGCAAGAATGGAACTCCATACAGATCTGTCTGATGCAAGACTGCATAAACACTATACTAGAAAGAGGGATATTTTAAAATTTGATTCTATCATTTATTAGCTTTATGATTATTAGAAAGTCATTTTACCTAAGCACCTATTATTTTATCTCACAGATTTTACATGAAAATTAAATAAGATAATATCAGTGAAGAGTTAGCACAAGAGACTGAAGAACACAGAAGGTAGCCAAGAATGGGACTTACCTTTGAAAATATCAAATCTGGTTAAGTTTGTGACAAATTTAAAAAGAGAGAGAGAGAGAGCATTTCAGATACTCTATGTGAAAAAAAAGATCCCCTAAATTCATATGATCTGAAAATATAAATAAAAACCCAAATGATTTAGATAATTTTAACCATGGACAAAAGGAAAATAGAGTGACGAAGACCTACAGTTGGTGTGTGATGAGACTTTGGTCCTAGACTCAATTATCTCACACTTTTTTATTGTTGTTGTCATTGTCCATAAGAAAAATTTATTAACATTGCATCATTAAACATCTTAGATATTAAGAGTCTTGAAATATATAACTACAAAATTTCCTTTTGTTTTTAAAAATGAACATCTAGATGCCAAAAGCCCATTTAGTATAGATCACTCCATTGGGTACTACCCATCAAATGAGCAGATGAGAACCTTTCATTCAATTAACATATATAGGCATAAATTAAGACATTACCAATGATCGGAGAAAGGAAAGGCAACTTCAAATTCTCTATTTTTTTTTTAAACTCTCATCTTTTGTTAACAAAACCATACCATTTTGGTGGCTTTATTTTAATAAAATCATACAGATATATACATATATATTCTATTAGACATACGTATAATGGCAAATTAAAGGACTGAAAAGAACCAAGGCTCTAAAACAGAAAAATCATTACGTAAAATAGAGATGACTTGAACACTATATAGTCATTAAAAATGAAAATTATATAATATGTGTTAACGTACAAAACTGATATTATCTATGCCTTTTTTATAACTACTTCTAAACATCAAGTTCACACTCAAACTACATTTCCTGTGGAAATCCTTTCTGGACTCATAAGAATGGTTTGTAAATCACATTTTAGGCTCCCTGAAATATAAAACAATATGCATCTCCTTGCAAGTCCATTATATTCTAAATCTAGCAAAGTGCATTGCCACTAAAGTGTTCAAAATTTAGCAACATTGATAAAAGTAAGTTTGCATATTATCAAAGACTAGAAAGGAATAGAGACATGGTTGTTTTGTTCAATATTTACTGTAGGGGTGATAAATGATAAGGACCTTTATTTATTTTTAAATAATATAGTTTAGTAGTTCATATCATCTTTGTAATACAAGGTGAAAATTAGAAGACAGCCATTTAAAAGCAGTCTATTTTTGTCTATGGTTTTATTTGCATTTGTAATGAGATAATAAATAACTGATAATTTGCAATAAACATTTTCATCTTTATTTATGAACAGAAAAACAATTGCTATGTTAAAATACCAGAAACAGAATTTTGGCAAACATGTATAGATTATATACAGAACATTACTTCTAATGTTTTAGGTTGCAGTTTATATACGATTTGGTTTCAACAATTAAAATTTTTAATACTAATTCTTCCAGTAAACTATCTCTTTAAATAAATTATTCTTCACCTAATTGGCAACAAAGTGTTGCTTTCTTAAATTTTCCCCTAATAATCATGTATACTTTAAAATATTTAAAACTCCAAAACCATTGCTAAATATTTGAGTATTTTTTAAAAAAAATGAATATTATAGGTACAGAATGCATTAACTTGGACATATTTATTTTAAAAGAGGGGTGCAAAAACAAAACTTCATTTTTTTAAAATCATGCCTTCCATAGAACTACTTAAGATATAAATGTGTACAAGAATTAAGATATCAAAATATATGCAAGAATTATTTTTAAAAGGTTTGAAATTACAAAAGCATTGTCACTCAAAATAATGTATTCTTTCCTGTATAGAATAGGAAACGATTGTTTATGAAAATGAGGATAGGTAATACTATAATGTTGTATTACTCTGTTTGTGTTACTATAAAGGAATACCTGAGACTGGTAAATTTATAAAGAAATTTATAATTTATAAAGAAAGGAGGTTTAATTGGCTCATGGTTCTACAGGGAGTATGGGTAGTGTGGTGCTGGCATCTGCTTCTATTGCAGGCTTCTGGAAGCTTATAGTCATAATGGAAGGTGAAGTGGGGAGGAGGGATGTCATATGGCAAGAATGGGAGCAAGAGAGAGAAATAAGGGAGGTGCTACACTCTTTTAAATAACCAACTCTTGTGTGAACAAACTGGGCAATAACTTATCCATCACCAAGGCAATGGTGCTAAGCCATTCACAAGGGATCTGACCCCCTAAACCAACCACCTCCCACAAAGCTCCACCTCCAACACTGGTAATCACATTTCGACATGAGATTTGGAGAGGACAAATGTTCAAACCACATCAGATGGTGTGACTGAATGATTGATTAACTGCAAAAACTGAGCTCATTGTTGGAAACCTTGGTTCTGGGTTTCAAAACACAATTCAGATTTATTTTTAAAAGATGCCATCTGTGAATAAATAGTTCATGTAGTGAGCTGAAGGGGCGTTTTTAAACAAAAATGGATGAATCTTTAAAATTGTTGGTTAGTGAATTCATTTCTAAAAGGACTCACAAAAACAACATGCTTGATCAATTTTTGATGGAGCCATTAAAATTAAAGATGCCATTTCTGTCAAAGTGATAAAAATGTCTCTCATCTAAAATGCTCAGACACTCAACTGAGTTAAGAACATTAGAACCAAGAGACTCATAAAATGTTTTGGCTTCAAGATAGAAGGCAGCTATAAAATTTGGAATCTTTCCCATTCTTATGTGGTAGCCTTGATGAATTCTCTTAATGATAAAGAATTAGGAGAGAAAGTTAGATGAATTGAATAGATTCTAATCTTAATTACAAAAGAAATCTGAGAGTTAAAGGATTTACAAACATTTACAAAGATTATGCAGTATCTTTCACTCTTGTTTTATTAAAAGACAGATAGGAGATGGTTTCAATTTGCTTTATTTTTCATACTTGAAAGACTTCCGTCATTTTTGAAATGGAAAGACAAAGATGTGTGTGTTTTCTTTTCCCTTGAGAGTCTTTGGACTCATTAAGATGATCTATCTATAGGAGGCTCAGACACGTAAACTTTTTTGCTGAGCAATTATATTTAGTCTTTTCTTCTCTGGATTATAGATTTTTTAAGTTGTTAGTCTGTAACTCTCAAAGAGATAGTTACAGCCTACCTTATTTGTGTTTTCTTCAAACAGAAGCAACACCAACTAAATTTGTTTGCGTGTGCTTTTAGTGATTGCTGACCTGGCCAAGTTTATCCAATAAATATGACTAATGGAAGATTGCTCAAAGTGAAATACAGCCCTTTAGATTTTGGAAACCACCCCCAACAGGAGTGATATTGCCAAAATCATTACCAGAATTTTCCCATTGAATGAGCAGAAACCTGAAAATAAGCATGGGTGTATGTTAATGCAGTGTCATGAAAACAAAACAGACAAATTTTTTCCCATCTGCAACTGACCTCTCTGGAGAATTTACACTCAAGGGTGAGAAGGCATTTGCATTTCAGATTATTTAGCAATTTAGTAATCCTCTACCACTCCCACCTTCATGTACTACTCAATACTCACCTAACTTTCATAGTTGGAATATTTTATAAATGCAGAAAATAAAAGTATTTTGGCTCAAAGTCACATATACAGCCAAAGGTACTGCCAGAACTAAGATCCATACATTTCAGACTCCAGTTCAAATGTTTTGTTGAAATTGTTTCTATTTATTTGTTTTTATTATTACTCTTATTATTTTGTATTATACATGCTGCTTGATGATGTTGACTATTTATTTTATTTTAAAAATATATTTATTTTATTTTAGAGACAGGGTCTCACTCTTTGGTCTATGTTGGAGTGAAGTGGCAGAATCACACCTGACTACAGCCTCAAACTCTTAGGCTCAAGCAATCCTCCCTGCTTAGCCTTCTGAGTAGCTAGAACTACACAAGTGTGCCACCATGACTGGCTAATTTTTTTTCTTTCCTATTTATTTATTTATTTATTTATTTATAGAGATCGGATTTTTGCTTTGCTGCCCAGGCTGGTCTCAAACTCCTGGGCTCAAGTAAGCCTCCTGCCTCTGCCTACTAAACTGCTAAGATTACAACTTGGAGCCATGAGGCCTGGCTGACTGGCTGTTTTACCTCAATTGCTGATTTGATGTTTATAAAGCACTGGTTTTAATACTAACTGTCGTTTAAGATAGTTACCAGTAAATAGTTCACTGTTTTAACATACAAATGACTTTTAAATTAGTTTCCAACATTAAGATTATATTCTTCCACACATATGTGAAGTCATTACCCTCAAATAAATGATTAGTAAAAAGTTTTGTCACTGTAAAAGGTCAATGGTGATTCCATCTTCAAATGGAAGTGTCTCACCTATGTATAAGCACTGACTAAATTGCATAGTGCACAAGTTTCATAAAACACCAAGATGTTATGACCTCATTTTGCAACAAAATTCATATTAAGGGTAAGAAACAAAAAATAACTGTTAAAGAAACTGAAAGTAAATAATTTTACATAAAATGTTAATATATACATACAATTACAGCCTTTTGTCTACACTCTTACTATAGTCCTATATTGCTCTGGTGAGCATTATGTTGATTTAGTGTTTTTACTAAATATCTATCAATGATCTATTAAAATATTACCCATTTTAGTCGTTTTAGTAAATATGTATGTTTACACAGTCAGCAGTTTAACTATAATGAATAATGTGCTTTATACTTTTGAACCACCTGTAACAGAGAAAACTGTTTCAGAGTGACAGATTTCTGTGATGGCCATTAAAAAGTCAAAAAAAAATAGAAAAAAAAATATATGAACCATTATTTTGTTCATGGAGTAGGTATGACTAAGTAGAACAGACTACTGTTCATATGGGTTTTCAGAGGCACATTGGTCTTTAGTTTCAGCATCATAATGCTCCTATGAAAATTCAGGCATTATAAACATTATTTTAGTTTAGTTATTATTTGTAGAATATCCTGGAAGGATGCACGGGTGTTACTTCCTCTGATGCAGTTTAGCAAGAGTTATCTTTCATACAGTATATTTGTTATTTAACAAAGATTAAGTTCCACCAAATTATAACTTAGGAAAGTTTTAATTGACACAAATTGGAAAGGAAAAATGAACGCAGTTTATAGGAAAGGCAAGCAATGATGAAAGTTCCCTGGATCCCTCTGAACAACAAGGTTTACCAGATAGCAAAATTAGAGCGTAGATAATGAAAAAATAATAATTGAAGGAACAAAGACTATGTATCATACTTTTGAGCTCCAAATAGGAACAGTTCTATGGCCAATTGTAAGCCAAGCTACTTAAGTAACATGATCCCCTTTTTATCCAATTAATGTGTTGTGATC
Organism: Pan paniscus; assembly: GCF_029289425.2. Classification (NCBI taxonomy): domain Eukaryota; kingdom Metazoa; phylum Chordata; class Mammalia; order Primates; family Hominidae; genus Pan; species Pan paniscus. Next base: position 42,857,154 of record NC_073264.2, on the reverse strand, counting down.
ATCAATCGTACTTGATACTATATGCTTAGGTTTCTGAGAGCAATCATGTTTAAAAACTAGGAAAAATACTACCAAATAAATAACTGATGAGAAATTTAAAACAAATGAATCATAATTTCCTGTTTAGGAGATAAGAGGTAAACACTTTGAACAGTAACATTTTCCAACATGTTTTTTACCTTAGTATAAGAGAAAGCAAATAAATATAAAATTGGAGAGTTAAAAGTAAATACTGGTTACTCCAGAAAAGAGCATGTCTTCTGCATTCAGGAATCTATATATATTATGAAACAGACATACACAGCCTGGAAGATCTTAAAAGACTTCATGAAGTAAAGCAATCTGGTTCAGTGGAGACTTAGAAATATTATTTGATCAGAAGCACTCTGTAATAATTACACATATGTGGCAATTTACAGTAATTCTGGCAAATATTTACCAACTCCTAACAAACAGATTTGGTTGAGGGTACAAGATGTATACATTAAAGAAATGTTCTGGCCCCAAAAATATGGTACAACAACTATGGAATTAAGAATGACTTCTGGCTTATAGTTTTCAGACAGATGACTAGTTTTCATCTGTCGGGCAGTGGACAATAGCCAGTAAGGTTAGAAGAGACAAGAAGATATCTCTCTAGTCCTGATCTAACTACCACATGATATACAGAAATAAAACTTGTGAATCAAGATGCAGTGAAATGTCAACTATCTCCAAACAGCAGATGAAGCCATGCAAGCAAATGTGAAGCAGAAAACACGAGCGTTAAAGCAAGGATTCCAAAGTCAGCTAGCCCCACGTTCTTATCCTGAGTCCTCCTCTTAATAGCAATGTCACCTAAGGATGATAGCAACATTTTTAAGCCTCAAGTTCGCCACACCTAAAATGTGAATCCTAACTCTAGGCACCTTGTTAAAGTAGTAATAAAGCATAAATGAGAGAATTAATGTAAGGCGATGGGCCAATAACTCAATTTCTAGTACTAGGCTCCTATTTACTAAGAAACAAGAAAGGGAAAATACATAGCCCCAAGGCAAAATATCCTAGTGGTTTTTCACTTCAACAGGGCCAATAAATGTAACAATTCAGCTCTGTTAAAAAAAAGGATAATCTGACAAAATGGACAAAAAATAAGGGAATATAGTCCTTCAAAATCGACAAGGCTTTTGAAAGGTAGTAACCGATTACCAAAGTTTGAAATAGAAAGTTCAAAGAGTAGGAAAAATAAATGAGACTTTTATTATGGCTGTGGGACAAAGATGAATGAAGAACTGACATGATTCTCATAAGGGGGGGTTGAGGTGTAAAGATGTAAACATTTAAAGATTAAAATTAATAATTATCACATACAATAATTTTCCAGGTTATTACATTCTATATTATGTATTAGTCATAACACATTCTTGAAAATATTTATACTTATTATATTACACAAAGATAAAAATAACTACACTGGCCATTTTGCTACTTAAAACAACCATAACTTAATATGGCCTTGTAGTTTTAATTAATATAAATTCATTCATACGAGCTTATGAACAGTTTTTAGATCTCAAATGCAAATTATTTCAGTCTTCAGTGCAGCATTTTAGAATATATTTTAGCTAAAGGTATTAGCTAATTGGTAATGACATATAAATATCTTAATGTGTTTCAAAGGTTTTTAGTTTGTAAATTTGTTGGTCTGAAAAAAACCTTGTGCTCTAAATGTAAATGGTTCTTTCAGTCACGCTAACTGTGAAAATTAGGGGTGCTTTCTAATGTTTCAAAGTCATTTTAGTTTTTTTTTCCCAAGATGGAATATCAGGGGATGTTAGCATGCCACTTGAAAACAGCAAGATAGTACATAAAGATCAACTCTGTCAGTTGTATTTTGAGAAAGAAAATTGGAATCATGAAGGACACTCCAGATCTCAAGAAGGAGAAGAGATGGGTAGACAGATCCCATGACAGCATTTGGCTGATAAAAGTGAGTGTAGCCCCAGTACGTGAGAGAGGCACAGAACCTCCTTTTGTGACTCATCTTATCACACGGAATTCGAGGCCAAGGGAGAACATTTTGTTTCTCTCCAGCCCTGGAGCTAACTTGGAGATAGGCTTACAGACAGTGAGAGGGAAAGATACCATGAAAAGTGTCAGGTGTTTAACCCAGACCCAGGACCAAGAACAGGACACAATTTTTAATCCAGGTGTATACAAAGTCAGTCATTCTTTGGTGACATGGCATTATGATGGCACAGGCATTTTAGTTTCAGGCCAGAGACTAGAGTTCTTAATCTGGAGTAGGGTAGGGGCCTTCACACTCAGAACTGTGAAAAGTGGCTCAGTAGTAGGTGCTAGAATTGTGCTCTCCATGGTCACAGGCCTGGGACAGGAGAAGAGCTGCTGCAGCTCTGGTTTCTCCTGGGCAACGAGATTTGCAGCAAGAGTCAGCTTGGGGACCTGGAACCAGTCTGTGTGTGTCATTGCTGGATGCCCTAGCCTGCTCCCCAGAGATCCTGGTGCAGCAGGGTGCCCTCTGCTCCACTCCTGGGAAGATCACCAGGCATTTGGGACATCCGCTAACATGAACTAGCAGCCTGAGCTGTCCCATCCTTCCTGTGCAGAAATCTTGGTGCAAGAAGGCCCTGTCTTCCTCATACTTGGTCAGAGCTCCAGGCATTCTGAGAACCTGCTTGCCTGGTTCAGTAGCCCAAGCCACACCACCCTTTCTGTGTAGAGATCCTGGTACAGGGAGGCCCTCTCCACTTTACACCAAAGTAGACTTCCAGGCATTCTAAGCATCTGCTTGCCTGGCTCAGCAGCCTGAGCCACACCACCCTTTCTGTGCAGAGATCCTGGTACAGGGAGGCCCTCTCCAATTCACATCCACGCAGATTTCCAGGCATTAGGAGTATCCGCTTGCCTGGTTCAGCAGCCTGAGGCACCCCGCCATTCTTGTGGAGCGATCGTGCTGCACTGGGGTCTTCTACACCTCACACCCATGCAAATTTCCAGCTATCTGGAGCACTCACTCTCCTGGATTAGGAGTTGAGGCTACCCCCACCTACTATGCAGAGAGCTTGGGGCCAAGGAGGTTTCCCAGCTTCAAGCCTAGGCACACTTCTGGGTGCTTGGTGGCTACCCATTTGATTCTCCCTTGGCACTGGTGCTTGCGCCTGCCAGCAGGGAAACTGTAGGTGGACCTGCCCAACCTGGCCCCACCCATCTTGTCCCCCACCTTAGGAGCACAGAACATTGTGTATTCCATGAATCAGCCCATTGTCTGAGGGAACAGAGAGCTCCCAGTAAACAAGAATTAAGTATATACGCAGCCACATTGGCCACATCTGGCACTTACCCATAAGAATCATTTACTGACTTGTAGGATGAACTGCACAGCCCAATATAAAATCTGCTGAAATGCATAGGGCTATAGAGGCAAAGCAAAAAGACTCTTCCCAACATTCTTTACAATCACACCCTGGAGTGGGGACAAAGGGAAAAGGGAAAGAGAAAGAAAAAAAAAACACCGTATTTTATTATAGGGAGAGAAAGAAAAAGAAAAAAAATTATTCACATATGAAAATGATTATAAAAAATAGAAGTTCTAGTGTCTCCATATAAGAAATCAGAACAAGAATTCTGGAACCATGAAAAATCTGAATGCAGTGAAACAACCAATGGATCACACTAGCTCTCCAGTAACGGTCACTAACCAAAATGGAAACTCAGAAATGACAGATAAAGAATTCAAAAGCATGGATTGCAAAGAAACTCAAAGAGACCCAAGACAAGGTTGAAAATCAACATGGAGAAACTTCTATATCAATCCAGGAAATGAAGGAAGACATAAACATTTTAAAAAGAAATCAATCAGAATTTCTGAAATTGAAAAACTTAAGGAATTTCAAAATATAATTGAAACACTTATTACTAGACTGGATCAAATAGAAAAAAAGAATTTCAGAGCTTGGAGCTGGACCTTCAAACTAGCCAAACTAGACAAAAATTAAGAAAAAATAATTTTAAAAAATGAACAAAGTCTTCAAAAAATATAGAATTATGTAAAGCAACCAAACCTACAAATTATCGGCATTTTTGGAATCAACAAAAAAAGTAAACAACTTGGAAAACATATTTGAGGGATTAATTCAAGAAAATTTCCCTAATCTTGCTAAAGAGGTAAACATCCAGATACAGGAAACCCAGAGAAGAACTGTGAGATACTGTACAAAATATACATCACCAAGACACATAGTCCCCAGACTGTCCGTGGCTAACCCTGAAGAAAAAATCTAAAAGGTAGCTTGAGAAAAAGGCTAGATTACATACAAAGGGAATCCCATCAGGCTAACAGGAGACTTCTCTGCATAAATCTTATAAGCCAGAAGAGACTGGAGGCCTTTTTTCAGCATTCTTAAAGAAAAGAAATTAAAACCCAGAATATCATATACCACCATTTAAGCTTCATAACAAAGGAGACACATTTTTTTTCTAGTCAAGCAAGCACTAAGGAAATTCATTATCACTATATCAGCCTTAAAGAAGATTCTTAAGGGAGTTCTAAACATGGAAATGAAAGCATGATACCTGCTACCACAAAAACACACTTAAGTACATAGGCCACAGAGCCTATAAGGCAACGACACAATAGAAACTACAAAGCAACAAGCTAGCAACTTCACAACAAGATTAAACCTCACATATCAATATTAACCTTGAATGTGAATGATCTAAATGCCCCATTTAACAGGCACAGAATTGCAAGTCAGATTAAAAAGCAAGATTCATCCATCTGCTGTCTTTAAGAAACCCATCTCACACATAATGACAACCATAGGTTCAAAGTAAAGTGTTGGAGAAAGATCTGTCACTCAAATGGAAAAAAAAGGAGTTGCTATTCTTAGATCAGATAAAATAAACTTTAAACAATGATTTAATAAAGCCAAAGAAGAACATTACATAATGACAAACAGTTGAAATCAACAAGAGTACTTAACTATTCTAAATATATATGCACCCACCACTGGAGCACCCAGGTTAATAAAACAACTACTTCTAGACCTATGAAAAGACTTACAGAGCCACAGAATGATAGTACGAGAATTCAAGACCCTACTGACAACATTAGATAGAACATTGATGCTGAAAACTAACAAAGGAATTCTGGACTTGAATACAACACTGACCAATTGTATCTAACAGACATCTATAGGACACTCCACTTATCAACAAGAGAATATACATCCTTCTCATCTACACACAAAACATTCTCCAAGATCAACATTATGTTTGGCCATAAAGCAAGTCTCAATAAATTTTAAAAAAATCAAAATGACACCAACCACATTATCAGACCATAGTGAAATAAAAATATATATCAATATAAAATAGTTTCCCCAAACCACACAAGCACATGGAAATTAAACAACTTGCTCCTGAATAACTTCTGAGTAAACAATGAAATTAAGGCAGAAAACAAATATTTATTTGAAATATATGAAAACAGAGACACAACAAACCAAAATATAGGAGATACAGTGAAAGCAGTGTTAAGAGGAAAGTTTATAACCCTAAACACCTATATCAAAAAGTTAGGAAGATCTCAAATTAATTTTCTAACCTAGCAATCGCATTACTGGGTATATATCCAAAGGGAAATACATCATTCTGCTGAAAAGACACGTTTACTCTTATGTTCATTGCTGTTCTACTAACAATAGCAAAGACATGGAATCAACCTAGGTGCTCATCAACAGTGGACTGGATAAAGAAAATGTGGTACATATACATCATGGAATACTATGCAGCCATAAATATGAAATCATGTCTTTTGTGGCAACATGAATGGAGCTAGATACCATTATCCTAAGTAAATTACATGTTCTACTTGCAATTGGGAGCTAAACATTAGGTACTCATGGACATTAAGGTGGCAATAATAGACACGGGGGACTACTAGAATTAAAGGGATGGATGAGGGAAAAACTAATGATTGAGTACAATACTCACTAGCTGCGTGACAGGATCATTCATATCCCAAACCTCAGCAACACACAATATACTCATATGACAAACCTGCAAATGTACCCCATGAATCTAAAATGAAAGTTAAAATTATTAAGTAAATCAATACATACAGAGAAAAATATCTATACCTCTCTATATGGAGAGATAGTTCAGATATACATATATGAGGAAAGTTTATAGCTCTAAACACCTACATCAAAAAGTTAGAAAGGTCTCAAAGTAATTAATTTTCTAACATAGCAATCGCATAACTGGGTATATATCCAAAGGGAAATATATATATATATGGAGAGTGAGTTCAGATATATATATATATATACACACACACATATATATACACACACATCTCAAAATCTATCAAAATTTTGAAGTATATATCAAAATCTTAAAAGATGAAAAGAGTAAAATGATTTGAGAAATATTTATCTATGTCAGAAACAAGAAAGTGATTAGACAGAATGCAGTGAAGTTGCATTAGAGGTAATCTGAAGCTTATGAGATTAAGTGTGTTAAGTGTTGGCATAGTAAAAACAGTAGTAAGAAATAAAGGTTGCTATGTGAGTGACTTGCAATAATAACTATTACAATAGGATAATTTCAACAACAATTTCTTAAAATATACATATGTATAACATATATTAAAATACCACACAATATGAATATAAAAGGACGCAGTAGTCATCATTTTTATATTTAAAATATATCATATATCTAAAATGTTATCAGTCTAAAAATAATAAACCACTTACTTAAAATGTACTACTCTTGCTAAAATGGAAAGCCTAAATGGAACAAATAGACATCATATTTCATAAATAGATATATAAGCCCCTTTTCAATGATTTGAGTACCCACAGCCAGGATGAGAGTAAAATAATGAACACATTCCTTTATATGAGGTCTCTTTTCGTGTTTTGCATGATAATTAAAGACAAAGATTCTAATGACTGACAATTCTGGGATTCCAGAGAAAGGACAGTTCACAAAAGTGATGAATCACCCCAGATTTTTCTTTTCTGGTACTCTGTAATCCAGAGTGTTCAGCTTCCTCTTAATGCTGCCTCCTTCTGTGGTTGTTCAATGGCTTCCTGTCTTACAGTCACAAGAGGAAGCTAGCATTGGCTTCCTCATTCCTATTTGCTGCAAGAGAGGTGGCAAATGCCTCTTTCTAACTATGAAAAATAAACTTCCATCCCTGTTAATGCCCCATACATAGGTACCTATAAAGCAGTACCTATCACCAGTTTAATGTCAATCACTAAAGTGTTTAAAGCTGAGTTTCTGAGCCAATGGCTAATAAGGCAGGTGAGATTTAGCTTAGATTTAGCGTAGATGAATCAGGGCCGAGATGTGGAGTTTTTGGCCAATTGCCTAAATAAACAGGCAGTCAGGAAGACGTGAGATGTATTTGAGGGAACTGACTATGCTGTCTACCTCATCTAACATGGAGAGCTTTCCCATATGCAGGTGGCATGAGAAACTAATTCAAAATATGTAAATTCTAAAAGTGAAAAATCTTATCTTTTAATTTAAAAACATGAACAATAGGTAAGTACATGTAAAATATAGGCTTAAAATGGTTATAATAACTAGAATTTCTGCCTGTTAGTAGCTAAAGAGATATTTCTCTGCCCTTTTTAATCCATGTCAAACAAATCAAAGAACAGGTACTTAATATGACACTTAATGGTATAGTTGGCTAATTTCAATAAGCTCAGTTATCACTTGTACTGGTGATATTTTAAATTGCAAGACGGAGAAGTGCATATTCTACAATTACATTCAACAATCATATTATTGTAAATCTATTTGTCAGGCATTACAAATAGATATGATATTTCCTTTTGACAGATGAGGAACCTAAGGCTTAGAGATGTCAAGTAACTTCTCCAAGGTCACTTAGTTAATAAGAGAAGATGCCAAGACCATAGCCAATTATTTTAATAGAGTCCAGTTATTTTTCCACTACATGCATTACAATGTAGCTACATTTTATCTATGTAAAACAAGATGCTAGGACACTTTCTGTCTTGGTTTTGGAGACAAAAAGTCTCCATAGGTTCTTAGCTTCACCTAAGCTAAGAACAACACAAAAAATGAGAAGCATACTTATATTCCATAGTGAAGAGCTAGCCCATGGGTGTAGGATTTATAATATACATGGTCTAAAACCTGTCTAGTAACTTTTGGCCTACCACCCTTTTCTAAAATAAATAAGAGGTTTGAGACTGAAGACACCAGGAAAAAGACTTCTCTTTTTGGGGAAATTTGTAGGACTGCTGAGATTGAGAGAATTTACCTTTAGCAATGTTCACTAGAGTTATACAGTATGTAAAATGTCAGCCTCAGGATTTAACACAGTGTAGACACTCAATGATAAAAACTAGTGTAACCCTTAAGATGGGTCTGACCATAAGTTACAGAATACCCAACTTTAGCTGGTTTAAAACAATAAGAGAAACTATTGGTCAACAAAAGTGGAAGCTGTGGTGAGAATGGGCTTCAGCAAAGGTCAGAGAGACTCAGGAATTTCATCATGGATCCAAGTTTCGTAACCCTCCTCAAGTGCACAGGGTCAATTTTACTCTAAGGCTGGTGCTTCACCATGTAGGTGGCAATTTAAAACTATGTGTTTCAGTGTTTACATCTAGCAAGACATGGAAAAAATTAGCTTTCATAGCTTTCATTTAAACACAAGAAATAGACTTACTGAACATATTGAGGAAAGAATATCTTCAATATGCATTGATCCATCCAAGCCTACTCTAAGCCATTCCTGCAAGACTGAAAGATCAAACATGTTTTGCCTAAGACAATTAGATGGGATGTAATAGAGGGTGAGTGTGGAGTTGGGAGGGCAACCACGACGTCCATAACTTCTAGGTAGAATCTTCACCGTTTACATTCTTTTTTATTTATAAACATGGACAACTTAAAATGCTAACCTATAAGCTTAGATTCGTTAAAAGAAATTTAAAAATGACCATTGCTATCATGAGCCTGTGTGGTTTTTATAGCAGTAAAGGAGGACACGATTTAGAAAATACATTGGTTTGACGAAAAACAAAGGTTGAAAGACTCTATTAGAAAATACAGCATAGAAAAGTAATTCTATCAGAACAAGGATTCCATGGTGGGCTCTGACTTGAAGGAGAGAAGACAGAAAGAAAATCAAACAAAACCAGAGTGCTATGGTTTGAATATCCCCTTCAAAATGCATGGTGAAATTTATTTGCTAATGTAACAGTGTATTAGCACCAGTAGAGTGGGGTGCTGCTGAAAAGATACCTGAACATGTGGAAGCAACTTTGGAACTGGGTAACAGACAGAGGTTGGAGCATTTTGGATGGCTCAGAAGACAGGAAAATGTGGAAACGTTTCACACTTCCTAGAGACTTGTTGAATGGCTTTGCCCAAAATGCTGATAGGGATATGGACAGTAAAGTCCAGGCTGAGGTGGTCTCAGATGGAGATGAGGATCTTGTTGGGAACTGGAATAAGGGTGACTCTTGCTATGTTTTAGCAAAGAGACTGGCAGCATTTTGCCCCTGCCCTAGAGATCTGTGGAATTTTGAACTTGATAGAGATGATTTAGGGTATCTGGCAGAAGAAATTTCTAAGCAGCAAAGCACTGAAGAGGTGACTTGTGTGCTGTTAAAGGCAGTCAGTTTTACAGGGGAAGCAGAACATAAAAGTTCTGAAAATTTGCAGCCTGACAATGCAATAAAAAAGAAAATCTCATTTTCTGAGGAGAAATCCAAGCTGGCTGCAGAAATTTGTGTAAGTAACAAGGAGCCCAATGTTAATCCCAAAGACAATGGAAAAAACGTCTCCAGGGCATGTCAGAGGTCTTCATGGCAGTCTCTCCTATCACAGGCCCAAAGGCTGAGGAGGAAAAAGTGGTCTTGGGGGCCAGTCCCAGGGTCCCCGTGCTGTGTGCAGGCTAGAGACTTGGTGTCCTGTGTACCAGCTGCTCCAGTTGTGGTAGAGCTCAGACCGTGGCTTCATAGGGTGCAAGCCTCAAGCCTTGGCAGCTTCCACGTGGTGTTGAGCCTGCCAGTGCACAGAAGTCAAGAACTGGAGTTTGGGAACCTCCACCTAGATTTCAGAAGATGTATGGAAACGCCTGAATGCCCAGGGAGAAGTTTGCTGCAGGGGCAGGGCCCTCATGGAGAAGCTCTGCTTGGGCAGTGTGGAAGGGAAATGTGGGGTCAGAGCCCCCACACAGAGTCCCTACTGGAGTACCACCTAGTGGAGCTATGAGAAGAGGCCCACTGTCTTCCAGACCCCAGAATGATAGATCCAATGACAGCTTGCACAGTGCACTTGAAAAAGCCACAGACACTCAACATCAGCCTGTGGAAGCAGCCAGGAGGGAGACTGTACCCTGCAAAGCAACGGGGACACGCTCTTGTACTTCCCAACCTCCAGAAATGTGAGCTGAATAAACTTATTTTCCTTATAAATTTCCCAGTCTGTGGTATTCTGTTATAGCAGCAGAAAAGGAACAAAGGCACAGAGAAAGCAAACTCCTTTGCTTCTGAAAAAAGTGTCCATCTGAAAATTAAAGTTAAGGTGAGATACCACATAAGGTATTTTTGTTAAAGGAAGAGGTTTAAAAAGAACACAGAGGCAGAGTTGGAATTCTGACCTTTCATATGGAACCATAGAATGTTCTACATTGTTAACCTAATTGAAACCTCTTCAAAGTGTTAAACATTCCACATTATTGGATCAAATGATAGAATTTCTGGTGACTCAATACAAAGGAAGGATATAAGATCAAAAATAAAATAATGCCAAAGAAGTGGTCTTAAAGAATCCCTCTTTGATTTTTAAATAAGTCATTTCAGAATGGTAATGCAGTGTCATGCATTAGAGAAAGCACAAGATTTTGAAGATGTTTTCTCTCCAATTTGTTTCAATTTTCTCTCTATGTTCATATACCTTAATATACAAATTCCTTTAATTCATGGATATGTTACTCATGGATATAAGGATCTTGGAAATCTGCCTGCCTCTGCATACCTTCCACCATCACCATTTTATAAAACCCTTTAACATTCTATGTTTTTGAAAGTTTGAGGACTATGTTGCCCAGAACTCTGGAAATGAAACATTCTAAAAAGTCGTAATGATTTTTCAGCACTTTTTTTTTAAAAAAATAGGGTCTTACTTTGTCACCCAAGTGGGAGTGCAGTGGCATCATTACAGCTCCCTGCAGCCTGAACCTCCTATGCTCAAGCAACACTCCTGCCTCAGCCTCCTGAGTAGCTGGGACTATAGGTGTGCACAACCACTCCTAGCTAATTTCTACATTATTTGTAGAGATGGGGTTTTGCCATGTGCTCAGGCTGGTCTTGAACTCGTGGGCTCAAGCAATTTGCCTGCCTTGGCCTCCCAAAGTGCTGAGATTACAGGCATGAGCCACCACATCCAGCTGATTTTTAGCATCTTTGACTAAAAAAATCTAAAATACCAATGTCCTCCACACATCAGAAAATAGCACACGTCTGTCCAATTAAATTAGTTCTGATTATAGTAAATAAAACCTTACCAGTTCACTACAGCAAAGGGAAAAAATTAATCTGATTTTGTTAACCATGCATAATTTTGAAGTAATAATAGACTACTATATAGTTCAGTAACAATTCTTGTATGATAATTATATGTCAAGTATTATGTTTTGTGCTTTGGGGGTAAATAATATGTTGATTCATCTAGGCAAATCTCATGATTTAATGTAAGTCCTTGAGGAGAAGCATGACCAAATTTCTGTGGGCAGCCAAGAGAAAGAGAAAGAAGTAACCCTCTAAATATCAACTAAAGTGGATGATAATTATGATTCTCAAGTCTGTTCCTTTGAATTCCATATCCCATCCACTTAAAGTAAGCACTTTTAAAAATCTTATGTTTTCCATTTCTTTTTTTCCTTAATTTATTGAGGTATAATTGCCATACAGAGGATACACATAATTAATGCCATTTCTCTTATATAATTTAGTTTTGCATATTTATGCATGTAGTTATGTTTCATTTTAACTGCTGCATGATATTACCTTTTAAAATACAACTCCATTTACATATTAATTGCTCTGACAGTGGGCATTTGATTGTAACCTGCTGATGCTACAAGAAATATAGGCATGAACCTTCTTTTCTAACTCACATTAAGAAAAATTTCTCTGGAATTATTACATTCCTACAACTGAATATATGAAGTTATAAGGCATGAACACACTCAACTTTAAAAGATAATGACAAATTGTTTCAGGAAGAGATTGTATCAATTTACCTCTAATCAGAAGGCAAAATTATTAATGTTCTCTATACACTGTAACTTGATTATAAATGATTAACAGTTTGCCAATATGGTGTATTTGAAATGGTATCTCACTTCATTCTTAATTTTTAATTTTCTGATTACCAATAACATTGAAAGTACTTCTATAGGTTTATTGATCATTCTTCTTTCCTCTTCTGGCAAATATATCTTTATGCCTTTTGACTATTTCAAACTGAGATTCTGGAGATTTTAGATTGTATATAGATTTTTTTGTATACCTCAATACTACTCATTTCAATTTTATGTGTTACATAGTATCTTCAGTTTTATGTTAATAAAGACAAGTTTATAGACTGTCTTTGTACTTGATGTACTTTATCAAATATATGTTTTAAAATCTTAATTGTACAAGAGTCTAATTTCTCAGTACTGCTTTCCATGGTTTGCACACATTTTTCTTTACTATTTATTCTTAATATGTTGCCTAAAATTTTCCCTTACACTATGAAGACTCTCCCATTAGTTATTTTGAAATTACTAACAGACTGTTTTGCACATTTAAGTCTTTAGCTGGAATTGATTTGGGATTACTGTAGTCATTTTCAAATATTTTCACATGCATATTCAGTAGCTGGTTCTACAGCTTTCTTAATAATCCATTCTTTCCCACTAATCTGCAAAGACATTTCTATGATATACAGTTTTCGTATCTGCATAGATTTGTTTGTAGACTCTTTTTTTAATCAGACTCTTCCATGAATATTTCCTTGCTAATACCACAGGCTTTTATTTTCCTTTTATAAATTATATTTCTCTTTACATTTGTTTTATTTTATTTTTCATGGAAAATAATAATTATATATATTTGTGGAGTAAAATGTAATGCTGTGATATATCTATACATTGTACCAGATTAAATCGAGACAATTAACATATTCATCACCACACATCTTTTCTGGAGAAAAAAATTTTAAATCTATTATTTTAAACTTCAAAATGGGAGGAGCAGCAAAAGTGGAAAGTTTGGGCATGAGATCAAATTTAAGCTGTTATTAGCATAAAATAGCCTGTTTTAAGATGTCTTATGCAAACTTCATAGTAATCACCTTCTCTTTCTTGCTTAGGTTATATAAAAATTGTTGTGATTTGGTAGAATACCTAAACCTGTTCATTTAAAAAGAAATATGTCTTGGCTATTTTTGATCCTTTCTCTTTACATATTAATTTTAGAATTGCCAAGTTATATAACAAAACCTATTATCCTTTTGTTTGGAATGACATTTAATCTGTGGATCAATTTTAGAAGAAGATATCTAGATACAAAACTAACGCAAAATTCAGAACATTTTACCTTTTATTTTTTCTTTGTCATAGAGATGTCTATGTCATAGAGATGTCACTATGTTGCCTAAGCTGGTCTTGAACCCCTGGCTTCAAACAATCCTCCTACTTTAGCCTCCCAAAGTGCTGGGATTATAGGTGTAAGCCACTGCGCCTGGCCCAAAACCTTTTTCTTAATGAAAATTATAAATCTTACATAGTTTTTAATCCTGTCTTGAAAGACAATATAATTAAGAGATGTACCTGATCTGTTTATAAGACTGTTTTGACATATATTAGATTATCTCAAGCTGTCCCTCATGTCTCTCAGTCTCTCTTGCATATTCCCCGATATTACTTCCACTTGTTGTATCATTTCTTCCGTTCTCGTCAACTTCAACAATTCTTTCTTCTATTGTGTCTAATCTGCTGTTGGATGGATTTTTAATTACAACATTATTTTTCATTTAATGAAGTGTCATTTAGCTCTTTTCCTAATCCTCATGGCAATTTTTCATAGTATACAATCCCTAAGCATCATTTTGATTCATATATATGTGTGCATACACATGCACACACACACACACACACACACACACACAAACACACACACAAAACGGTTTTATATTCCAGAATTATCATTCCAAAATCTAAGAACATGGAGAGTCTAATTCTGTTTTCTTTGACTTCTTCTTGGTCATATTGTCTTATTCATAATGTGTTTTTTTTTATGTTTTCAGATGTATTCCTGTGATTTTACATTAATAACAGTTTACCTGTGAAACGGAATCTTCTTTTTAAGGTTTTCTTTAGAAAGAAACTGTGATTGTTTCTGCAAGCTATCCATTAAACACTACAAACCTGGGACTACATTAAAAGTAATTTACAGCTTAAGATTATTTGGAACAAGAAGTACAGAATATTCAGGTCCCAAATCTATTCTACATGATGGGGAGATTTGAATTCTCAGGAGATATATACATATGACCTCTGTGTTTTTCTCCCCTTCTATGTAGAACATTTTTCTTATCTCTATGATTCAGTAAGATGTTACTCTCCAGGGCTGGCTTTATATAGGCAACTCCTATGAGACCCTCATCTACAGTGCCCTGGCTTTGTACCCTGTTCTCTGCACCAAGTACCCATCAAACAAAATAAGCTCAACGTCTTCTATGACTACTTTATAGTTTTTATACAGCTCTAGCTTCCTATTTTCACTTGCCTTTTATGCCTTAGTCAATACTCATTCGATTCCTGAAAATATGTGTGCATGCGTGTGCGTATGTGTGTGGGTGTACATATGTATTGCCTATTTAAGACCATTTTTTTCATCTTTGTAGTAAGATGTTTCTTCAGGATATCTAGTCTTCTTTCTTGACAGAGAGAAACTCATGGATATAATTTAAATACATAGTTTCAATTACTATTTTGAGTGATTTTCAGAGTGGAGTCATCAAATTATTGATTATCTAAATATGCAAGTCAGATGAAAAATGCATCAGCATTTAAAAATATGGCACATATACACCATGGAATACTATACAGCCATAAAAAAAGATGAGTTCATGTCCTTCGTAGGTACATGGATGAAGCTGCAAACCATCATTCTGAGCAAACTGTTGCAAGGACAGAAAACCAAACACCACATGTTCTCACTCGTAGGTGGGAACTGAACAATGAGAACACTTGGACACAGGCAGGGGAACATCACACACCGGGGCCTGTCGTGGGGTCGGGGGAGGGGGGAGGGATAACATTAGGAGATATACCTAATGTAAATGACGAGTTAATGGGTGCAGCACACCAGCTTGGCATGTGTATACATACGTAACAAACATGCATGTTGTGCACATGTACCCTAGAACTTGAAGTATAATAAAAAACATTTAAAAATAAAAAATATATATATGTTTTAATTTATGTTTTATCCCTTTTTCAATCTAAAGTAGATCAAGAAATCTTGTTAGTTATAACAAAATGAACTACTATTATCTTCATAAAACAGTATCTTATGCTGTTACTCTACATTAACAAAAAACACACCTACATTAACAGGAAACCCTCTACTGAATACATATTTGAAAAGATATAACCACTTTAGGTATTTCAAAAAAGATTAAGAAAAATATGTTAAATGCTTTAAAAAACTTATTCCTGAAGTAACTTTAATAAGCCATGATGCAAGAATATGCCACTAATGAAATTTCTTTAATTTGAGGTCCTTTCAAAATGTTTGGAGACTGAGACTCTTGGTCAGTATCTAAAACTGTTTCATACTAATACCAAAGAAAATGTATTGATACTTTCTTGCAGTATTATATTGGAACACAATAATCCAATACATTCATATTATTGCTTTAAAAGTTTTGCCTGTAAACAACCTTGATCTACAGTCTTCAAGAGCTGTAAATTATGCTACATTTATTTAAAAGACAACAATATATTCTATCATGATATTTGAATTTAGAATAGGTAATAATTAAGTGTGAAACACGCCAGTTAGTCTATGCTCAGAGAAAAAAAAACTGAATACAGGCCCTGGATTTCAATATTATTGTTTGATGCTTTTTATTTGATGGTGGTTGTTTATTTATTTAGGTATATTTACATCTATAGTAAAGTCACTTAAGCTGCAATACATTTTATTTTCCTTTGAATTTTTATATTGGAGTAAAATATTATATTTTTCTATTTAGGTAAAATGGAGACAAATCTACTTTTTACTATTGATAAAATATTAACTCAAAATAAGCTTATATTATCTTTTATATTTCCTATTATGTTATTTTGGCTTTTTGGCTATATGTTCCTAAAATTAAAATAAAATTCCAGGAAGATACAAGTAAATAAAATAAAACAGATAAATTAAGATGGGTGACATACAGTGTCATTCTTCACATACAAAGAGAAATTCCACACCACAGTTAATGCTATAAAAAGGACTGGCAGGTAAGATATTCAATAGGCTTAAAATATGACTAGGAAAATATTTGAAGCAAAATATAAAAAAGGAATTAATACGTGGGAAAATAAATGTATGAAGTATTTCCCTGTCAACATCTTTAATAAACAGTGTGAAAAATGAGAAGTGATTTCAAGTTCTAGTCCTCAAAAATATAATAGAATTCCAAGTCTGGGTCCAAAAATGTACAAAGCAGGTTAGGTCATCTCATTTTGCCATATAAGCAAGGAAGTCTTCTGAGTTCCACTCAAAATAAATCAGGAAACAACCAAAGGAATCTTTCACTAGCCAAATTTGTGTTAATTTCAGCATATTGATATTCAATAGGCAATCAATCCAACAGATATAAAATAAAATATATATTATGTTTGATGCTAGGAAACCAAGATATTCTGAAAACCAGCAAACAAAGGAAAATAATCAAACATACAGTTACATGAACTGTACCTAAGTGGAAGAAACAGTTGGTACGAGTTTTACTTTCTAGAAGACTTACAGCTAAGAAATAAAGAAAGAAAAATAAACCTAGAATATCACCACGTTCATATCCTAATGAATAATGACTCTCAATAATGCTCAAAATATAATTAGGGAACACCAGATGGATACGTTTTGAACACATGTGTTAGGCTCACAATACATGAAAGCTCAGTTCTTAAGATAAACCAGACACAATGTACCTCCTGATAAAAACAGTTGGAAGTACACAACGCTATCTATGAAGAATATTGATTTTAAAATGTGAATCTAAATCTTATCAAGCCTCTGTATCTTGTATCTAGCTACTAGTCCACAGGAAATACAATCAATAACAAAACGTGAAAAAAAAAAAAAGGAATTCAGCAAAATCCGTAATGGAAGGGATCAATATACAACAAAGCAGCCTACTTACTTCAAGGAATTCCTGGCAAGGGAGGTGGGAAATGAAAATTCATAGACTTGAAGATACTTCAGAAACATCAACTAATTGTAATTCTTGGAATTTATTTGAATCTTGATTAGAAGAACAATCATGAAAAGAACCTTTATGAAGCAAATACGGAAATTTGAACAGTGATTAGATATTTGATTATATTAATAAGGTAACAGTAGCTTTTTAAGCCTGATAATAGTATCACAGGTTTGTTTTTAAAAGTTCTTAATCTTTAGCAATGAATGCTCAAATATTTACAGATGAAATAATACAATGTTAGAGATAAATATTTTAAGTTGTTGAATGAGAATAGGCAGATGAATGAATAAGATTAGCCATTTGGTGATAATTATTGAAGATGGGTAATGTGTACTTGGCATTTATTATACTGTTCTTTATATTTTAAATGTATGTTTAAAGTTTCCAGCAATCAAAATAACAAAAATATTTAATATGCAATATGATATAATCCCTATGAGAAATGTTTTCCCAAAAATAAAAACTTTATGAATATGGAAAAAGTACTAATATGAAATACTTTACTGTACATTTTGGTACTTAATTCATCATCTTTTTTAATATCAAAAATTGGTTTTGATAATTTGTTAATAGTTTAATTTGTATTGGCGTATATATGTCATCTTATTTATTGCTCAAAACAGTTAACATGTATAAATATTTAGACATTAGCAGGTATTTAGTTTTTGAACATCTTTTAATTAGGTCAATACCTTCCCTCATTAACTAGTCATTTAGGGGCCAAGAAACTTTTGTGTAAAAGAATTAACAGTTAATATTTTAGTCTTTGTGGCAATATATAACCATTGAGCTCTACCAATGTAGTCCAAAAGCAGCCATAGATGATATGCAAATGAACAGAGGCATGAGTAAGTTCCAATAAAACTTTATTTACAAACATCAAGCAGGGGGTTGCATTTGTCAATGTGCTCTAGTTTGCTAACACTTGAAAATAATTAATTTAAATTAGTATTGTACTGACAGAATAACAGAAAATAGATTGAGAGAAAGTCCAGAAGTATATTTTAGTATATATAAAAGTAAAGTAAGTGGCAAGGGTCATATTTCAATTTAGTGAGAAAAGCATGATGAGTTTCATCATTTACTAATGCTAACATACTTAATAGCCATACAGACAAAATCTAATTTAAATCCTTTCATCACATTATTTGTAAAAATATACAAAGACTGATTATGCAAAATAAAGCAATATATCATCTTAGAAACATGATATTATCATATTCATTCAGTGACTTGGGAAGAATTCTTAACCAAAACATAAAATTTAAGAGGAAAAAGACAGATTTGACAGTAGCAGGTAGTACCCAAAATTTAATAAATAAGACAGATAATCCAATAGTAATGTAGGAAAAGGATAAGCATGGCAGAGAATGCCTCTGACCTCCTAATGTATATTCTTGCCTTCCACCTTAGTAAGATAAAATTGCATTTAAGGCAGGCCTTCTTCCAACAATGTAAAACACTACACTTCATAAACTATATTGTAATTATTTGTGGTAGTACCTACCTTCCAGTTAATACTATATAAGCAGGCAGAACAAATTTGTGCATTTAGGGAAGATTTATTTTAAAGGGAAGGAGCAAGTGCACCTCCTTTTCCTCCTCCTGTCTCCACATGCCAGGGATGTAGATTTAATGGTTAAAGTTCCAGCCCATTTTCGTGGATCAGGTAAAAGATGCTAAGCACAACAGAACACAGACTGGACCCAGGACCCAGGTTATAGTAGAAAGCCACCATTATAGGCACTGCTAACATCTAGATCTCTTTTATAACAGAAACTTATCTTTCTATATGGCTTTACATACTATTATTTACAGTGTTTTATTTAATGCAACTAAATCTAGCTCTACTTAACAAAAGGAAAAATATTCATATGAAAGCAAAACAAAAGCCCGCAAACACATAAAAAGATGCTCAATATAAAATTAAAACAACACTAAGATATTAGATAACATCCATCACATAGACTGGTATAAATTTAAATGAATGATAATAACTACAGATGGCCACAGTGAGAAGACATACTCACGTATGAATAAAGGAATGCGGATTTTGATAGGCTTTTTAAAAGTCAGACTGACAATATAAACAGAATCTTTGACTCAATAAGCCCTCTCCTGGGAATCTATTCCATTGAAGAATAAAAAATAAAAAATAAAAAATTTTAAAAAAAGCACTAAAATTTTTAGGGTAAAGTACAGGAACGGCCGGACACGGTGGCTCACGCCTGTAATTCCAGCACTTTGGGAGGCCGAGGTTGGAGGATCACCCGAGGTCGGGAGTTCAAGACCAGCCTGGCCAACATGGAGAAACGCTGTCTCTACTAAAAATACAAAATTAGCCAGTCGTGATGGCACATGCCTGTAATTCCAGCTACTCAGGAGGCTGGGGTGGGATAATCGCTTGAACCTGGGAGGTGCAGGTTGCGGTGAGCCAAGATCGCGCCATTGCACTCCAGCCTGGGCAACAAGTGCAAAACTCTGTGTCAAAAAAAAAAAAAAAAAAGTACCGGAACTTTGTTGTAGCATGTTTGTAGTAGTAAAAATAAACAAACAGCATAAGTGATATCAATGTGCATATGGTTGAATCAATTATTGCCAGGTTTATTATGATGGGATAAAAAGGAAGAAATTGGAGGCACAGTAGTCAAGTTGGCAGGATTTCCACAAGGTATGCTTAAATGATTAATGTGTATACATTGAACACAAGTTTACAAAAGCAAACAGTGATAACATATGTGTAAGTGAGGGGTGTGGGTGTGTTTGAGGGATATGAAACACGTTTGTATTGCAGAGAAAAGAAAAACAGACATTGTATAAACTATATAAAGATCGTTTACTATAAATGTGTAAACCCTGTATATAAAATACCATGTAAATGACATATGAGCATAATGAGACATATGGAACTATAAACATGTTGCTAGATTACCTTGGGTAGGGATAGAGTATGATATGGATAAAGAACAGAAGAGCTGGACAAAGAAGAAAAAGAAAAGAAAAGTGTATTACCCTATCATAAAACAGTCTATACAATGTCTTATATGATCCTATCATTTTTATGTCTGTCTGTGTGCATGCTTATGTATATGTGCATATGACGTAAGAGTAATCACCAAAATATTAATGGCATTTCACAATAATCACTAAAATATTTTATAATGCAAAATAGTATGCATTATTTCATATATGTTCCTTAATTTCAAATTGTAATATTATCATTTCAAAACAATTCAAAAATTACCTTAGTGACCTCAAGAATTTTCACAATCTAGAACAAGGTACTTGGAGAACCGGCAGCTGTGGTGACATTAGTATTTATGTCACTTTAGTATCTTTGTTGTCTCTAAGAAAGCAACTGAGGCCACAGCACTGCGCAGAGTAGTGTGTTACATTGTTTAGTTTGGGGATTTTTTTTTTTTTTGCATTTTCACCAAATAGATTGTGAGGCTCATTTGCAATTATATTAGTTAATTTATATGAAAAATTGTTACTCTCTCCTTTTGAAAAATGGTACATTTTAGTATTTAAGTGCTCCTAGAAACAAACAAGTGAACCAGTCAAGCCACATAATAACTTATCCTTATAATTAATGAGTGAGTGATACAGCTGACTAGCCTACATACATCACATCATTAAACTGTATCTCACTTTTATCTTTTATTCTTTAAGAGCATTTGGAAGATGAGCAGGTAGAATCCAGAAACCTAATTGCTTACAATAAGTTTATTTCTCCAGAGATGTATAATATATTCCAGCTAACATAATAGGTTTCTTCTTTATTTCCTCTCCCAAAATATCTTTAAAAGATACTTATTTCCTGTTGTATATACAACTAAGGAACGATAATAGGAAAGTGGCATGATCCTTCACTTTCAAAAAAACACAAAGCTAAAAAACACCTCTGCAACTAGTACAATAAGTGATAATATATTTTGACATGTGGATAGGAAAAATAATGACAAGTATAAAAATAAGTCTATCCAGGTGTGGTGGCATGCATCTGTAGTTCCACCCACTTGGGAGGCTGAGGCAGGATGATGGCTTGGGCTCAGGAGTTCAAGACTGTGGTACACTATGATTGCCTGTGAATAGCCAATGCACTGCAGCCTGGGCAACATAGTGAGACTTCAGATCTCACAGACACACACACACACACACACACACACACACACAGAGAGAGAGAGAGAGAGAGACAGAGAGAAAAGTATAATAATAAGTCTAGAAAATGGAGGTCAAATTCTCACTGAAAGTGAGGTACAAGCAATACAAGGCCAGAGGTAAAGTAATGAGATGATGAGACAATGCCAGGGAAAAGAGAGAAAGGGAAATCACGTGGCTACTCTGGAAGTTATAAATAATTCCCCAACTACAGCTCTGGCTGCTGATGTCTAAAGATGGCCTCCATATTAGAGAAATATATTTGGAAAAGCATTCATTTAAATTCAAATAAGCGCAATGCAGTAGCCACTGGTAAAGGTCTGTTTTGGCCACTGTTAGCCCACACACTTCTTTTAAAAACATTATTGTCCTTCAGCTTCTTTTTGTGGAGATATGATCTCCTTGAGTCTAGAATATAGAAGGTCATATTGACAGGGTAAAAAATTCTGGGGTAAATAATGGAGCTACCTAGATCGGAGTGATAAGCAAGTCAGACACAGAATTTTGAAGATTTTCTCCATCCTTATGCTCTGCTTGACATTGTTAAATATGAGTATTTAGTCCCATTAAAAGAAGATACATGAAAGTCAAAGTCCCCAAAGAAAACAAATCTACACTATCAAGGTGTGATACAAAATTGTTACAATAATGCTGATAAAATACTTACATTTATTGTACCACCTGACACTATCATCTTTGAAGGCAAATGTGCTGATTTTCAAAGGGTTACCATGAAATGATCATCAAATCTGGGGCATTTACTCTGAGAATGTGCACATGATTGTAGGCAATTATTTATAAATAGTTATTCTCCCAAAAGAAAGAAAACAAGGAGCAAAAACTGATGTGTGTGGCAGCCTTTTTAAAGAAAACACTTTTGCTGGGAAAAAAACAAAAAACAACAACAAAAAAAACACTGTCTTACCTGTCATTGCTCTGAAGGCCATTCTGTTTAATAGAATAAGTTTAAAAGGAAAACTGAGAAAACTGATTAAATAGTCAGAATGGAATAATTAATGCAGTTTTTTACAAGCTGACAAAATGTTGTCACTTCATGGGTCTTGATTTTTCAGGAAAAATAAAAGGAAAAAGTCCAATGTTTGTTTATAGAAACCTTCTCTTCCAAGAAAAAAAGCTATTTTTGAAGAAACCATTAATTTTACTAAATGTGTCCTTATAACATATGCACATGCTATGTAAATTAGAACCCATCATCAAATATTACTATATTTAAAGGGCTGGAAGAAATTAACTGAAGAATTAAATTAATTAAATTGTTTAATTTCTAATTAACTAAACAACGATATTCCATTTGTAGATAAATACAGACATTATCATCAGACTTTGATAGCTACACAGCAGTCTTAAAATATTCCTAGTTTATAAAATCTGAATTTTCATTTCATTCCTCTTTCATTTTTACCAGGAGAGCTAAAAGGATCTTTTAATAATTGTCACACATTCGAATTTGAAAGTGATAAAGGGGTGCCATGGTTTTAAAAGATACAGGTAAAAATACACTTTGAACTATTTTAGCCTCAGGAGGGGGTTTAGTACTGCTTCACCAACTTCTTTCTCTCTCTTAACTGAGAGATAGAAAATACATATTGTTTAAGTAGTAGTGTATATCCTTATCTCCAGAAAGTACTGTAGAAATTAGTGTGATTATGCTTATAAAACACATTCATTCTGGGTTTAGTGGCTCATGTCTATAGTCCCAGAGCTTTGAGAGGCCCAAGCAGGAGGATGGCTCTAGGTCAGGTGTTCAGGATCAGCCTGTGCAACACAACAAAACCCCATCTCAAAAAAATAAAAAATAAAAATTAGCTGGCACAGTGGCATGTTCCTATAGACCCAGCTCTCTGGGAGGTTGAGGCAGGAGAATCCCTGGAACCCAGGAGTTTGAGAGTGTAATGAGCTATGATTGTGTCACTGCTCTCCACCCTGGGTGAAAGAGCAAGACCCTGTCTCTAAAAAACAAACAAACAAAACCTTCACCACCAACAAGAAGAATCACATTCAGCCCTTGAATAGAAGCTGCTTTAATTATAACCAGAATTATTGAAAGTATACAATGTATTGTGCCAGTGGCTTCCTATTGATTTAATTTAGAAGTGTGAACTGTATTTCACTTCAGCATCCTTGTATGTCGCTTCATGGATTCCCTGCATGTGCCACCTCGAGCAAGCTACTTAACTTCTCTGAGTCTTGGTGTCCTCATTTGTAACACAGACAAAAACCTCAATTTACCTAGGCTTCACTAACTTGTACTTACAGATGGAGTCATGCTAATAGCAATTAGCAGGATTTTATTTAAATTCTCTCTCATTTGCTCACATTGGGTCTGTATTCATCTACCTAATCAGTACAGGATCTTCAGAATAAGTCCTATGCTTAGTCCTGGGCAAGTCTCCTATTTCTAATATTGCTACTGCTCCAGGAGGTTCTGCTCCAACTAACTGCTTAGCCCAAAGCACTACCTACCAGTGCTCCTCATACTTTAGGATGGGGAGCTTGTTAAAATGCAGATTCCTAATAGTAAATCAGGGGTTGGGCTTGAGGTTCTGCTTTTCTGAAAGGCTTCTAGGTGATGCTAATGCTGTTGATCCATCAGCCAAGTTTAAAAGGTCACAACTTTCAAAGTAGTGCTAATCTCCACTTTTCCCTTTGATATTCATGATGCTGTCACCATCACCCTGAGCCTTCTCAACAACGAGTCCTCTTGGTGATCTGTGTCAAGTGAGATAGTGGAGTTTCTCTTCCTGTCACATTCTGCATTTCCCTGTGTATTACAGCATTTATTGAAGCAGCCTTTTTCTCTGTCCATAAAGCACACCTATATTCATGCAGGTAGGATAGGGACAGGGACAGGTTTTTATCTATCAAATCAGAAACGTCCACTTACCAATTAATGCTTTGTGATGAACCCACTTCGGCCTGACATCTTCTTTGTTTAAAGAGGTATTCTGTCCCAAGAGAGACTTTATCACACAAATTATCTTTTGTAATATCTGCCCAATAAGTACACTATATATTTTTGGTCTGAGCTCTAGCAGTAAGAAATTGACAGTTTAAATACAAGCTTAGGTCCCCATTGGTATAATAATAACTACTTTCAAGAGTTATTACGAGGATTAAAAAATAATGTATGTACAGCATGTGGTTCATATTATGAGCTGAGTAAGTGTTATGTATTCTGATGGTCCATCAATACTTAGTGAACACTTGAAGTGATAAATGCTTCATAAAATAACATTCCCTTTAGCAGACTCATAGTTCTACAATAGCATCTAATTGATCAACATATTCTAAATTTTAAAAAGGTGTGTTTATTCATGTATTCTGCAAATATATAATGAGTATTAACTCAATCAGATATGTTACCAAGAAATAAGAGATGAAAAACCCCTGTCCTTACAGAGCTAACATTTTGGAGGGAGCATTAGAGCCAAACATTAATTTACCTTTCCATTTTGTATTAGCTAGGAACGAAGTTTTCTTATTTAATAAGCTCTTGGTATGTATGCCTACACCACTATGTTCAAAATCACTACCACCACAGCCATCATCTTTACTGTTACCAAGAACAAGGGAGGTTAACTACCTTGTATTCTAGTCCCAACCATTATCTAAGAGATAGCTGTTTCTGGACAAGAAATTTCCTCTCTTGGTTATGATCTTCCTCATCTATAAGTTATAGTATTGTACAATATTAGTTCTAAGTTTCTTCCCAAACCTATTACTCTATGATTTTATAATTATATCCCTCTTTTCAAATCCTCAAAGCTAGGATCCACTTTCTCCCTACTTGACAAGTTCAAAAACCGGTTTGCATGTTTTGTTTTTCTTTTCTTTTCTTCTCTTCTCTTTTCTTTTCTTTTCTGTCTTACACATGCAGACATCTATACTACCTCTAATAATACATTGTGAAATCCCATATCATCCTGTTTTTAAAAAAGGAAAAGCTTCTCTCCTTCATGCTATTGATGATCATATTCACTCTCTATCACTCGTTTACGCTTCATATAACCATGCCTTGTAACTTGTCATCACATAGCATATTTCAAACCCAAAGTTTCAGATATTTTTTTTGCCCCCATGTCTCACAAAGTAATTCATTTTTGCCTCTTTACATTCATCAAAAACTTCAAACTAAATTTCTTTCTAATTGACTCAACTCCTTTGTTCCTTTCTAGCTACCTGCGCTTCTCCTAATATTAATAGCCAACTATTATCATGTAACCCTTACTGCCCCTCCATAATTATGTTCTGTGCTATTACCAACAGTGGTCACAAGTCCCTCACTACACAAAATCATCTACTTCTCCATTACCTTCCCTGGGCTGCAGCACATTAACATGTACCTTGCCCACCACAAATTCATGTTTCTAGTAGCAAACAAGATCTTCACGTTGCTTTAAAAGCCTTTTTGTAATGTTTTACTGATCATTTTTTCCTGAGTTGTAAATCTTCATTTCTTTTTCTCATTCTTGGCAGATATCCCCTCCTCCTATTCTCTCAAGATGGAGGAGCCCTCTGACACACTTTCCTCGACCAGTTTTAGTTGTTCATCCTTGAAAGAGAAAAAATGGTCTTTTTCTCCCTGCATGGTTTACTTCCAACTCTAATGTTATTGTATTTCCTTCAGTGCTCCCTGAATACCTACACTTTCAAATTTTCTGTTGATGATATCTCCATGTAAAGTGGATATCAGTTCCTGATTAGTGTCTGGGGTCGACTCAGTAACTCTATCTCCTGTAACAATCTCTTCCATGGAGTGTTAGTGTTACATAAACAGATGAGTAAACGCATTTGTGAAGCATGTGGAGTTTTATATTGACTATGACCAAAGACAGCTGCAGATAAAACAGTCCTGCTGAACTTCTAAGTTCCTAAGCTCATAAGTTCTATTAATCTTTTTAGAGAGGAATCAAATTCTTCTTCAAGTAGTCTCATCTTTATGAACTTCAGGAATTCCTCCCCCAAAACTCCTTCCACATAATCCTTTAACATGTTGTTCTATCTCTCACTGAAGTTTATCTCATTTTCATTTGAATTTTATAAGTTGTGTCTTATCCTGAAAAGGTGCAGTTACTAAGGCAACTAAGAAAGATGCATGAGCAGCAAGACCTTTCCACTACTTTTAGCGATAACTAGGTTCCAGCTCCTTGCTGTGGTAAGTGTGGACCCACAGAAAAAGCATTTCATCACCTAGAACCTTATTTAAATAGCAGAATTTCATAACCTACCCCAGAGACATACAAGGTAAGAATATTCATTTTAATAAAAATCTCCAGGCGATTCCTCTGTATGTCAATGTTCGAGAAGCACTGATCATGTTCTTCTCACTTTTGCAGTGGTAAAAATGAAAAAAAAAAATTCTACAAGTCTGTCATGTACTTTGCCTGTTTTGTCTTTTCTAAAACTCACCTCAACTTACACTCTCATAAATTTATTGGCTTATCTATTTTTATTTCTGCAAACCAGTTTTGATTGCTTTTCTGTTTCTGATATAATTAAATTTTCTGATCACTACTGCTCACTCAATTTCTGAACAGTTACAGTCAGCACATTTTCTTACCATACACAAATTAATCCTATACCAATGATTACCACCCATTATTATATTTTGCCAAGTATCTCCTAAATTACAATCCATAGACAGAAAAATCACATAATTTTAGAACTGAAAGAGCATATTTGCTAAATATAATTTTAAAATATACAAAAATAAAATTGATTTATAGGGAATAAATGAATTAACTCTCAAAGAAACAACAAAGACTAGAATCCAGTCTCTAAAATCCTCACCATTTCTTAGTAATTCTCTAGTTTTGCTTTGTTCTCTTCCATGTGCCTACAGCACTGGATCTCAACCTTGGCTGCACAAGAGAACCACCTAGGGAGCTTTAAACATATAGATACCCGAGTGCCAAACCCACAGGCTCCAATTTAGTCTAGGGTATGGCCCAGGCAATGGGATTTCTAAAGGCTCCCCAGATGATACTAATATGCAAATAAGGTAGAGAACCACTGTTCCATACATTGCTCAAATTCAATGTGCAAAAAACATCATTTGGCAATTATTTAATGTAAAATCTGATATAGTAGGCCTGGAGCAATGCCTAAATTTTCACATTTTAAACAAGCTCCTAGAGAAAGTGAATGCTGCTTGTTCTAGGACCGCACTTCAATAATAAGAAGGCTTTATCATATTTGATAATATAAATCATCTAGTCCAGGAGGAAGGATTTCTGAATGTAAAATATCCAGGTTCTCCTGTAATCTTTGATTCCTTCCCTATATTTTTATAGGAATTTGTTGCTTTACACATTTCTTAAATTTGTCCAGCACCTAAGTGTAAATCTATAGCCCTTCCCTTTTTAAAACAAAATGTTTACAACTATCCCCTTCATGTGCAGGATTCTGTTCAATTTTTCCCCTAGTCTCTATAATTCCTAGGATAGCAACATCTCAAACTATTAATTGTAACAATCTCCTGACTGATTTCTCTACCTCATCCCTTGCCTTCATCAGTGACATAGCCTACTTCTTCTATAACTCTCATCATATTTTTTAATTTCTAAAAATATTTTAATAACTCACTATATCTATGATATAAAATAAAATTGGATGAATACATTATCAACTACATAAAAAGTAAACACACAATTATTTCATTTAAAATACAAAGACATTCTTTTAAAAACTAGTATATGCTATTTGTAATAGTCATATCTTAAGTAGGAGGACATAGGAATGTTGAAAATAAATAGATGGAAACAAGAAACTCTCCTATCAAAAAAAAAAAGAGCAGTGAAGCTATATTCATATTAGTTAATACAGTTTAATACAAAACTCTTAATAAAAAGGTAGACTTAATATGGACGAGTCAATCCACATGAAAGATATTAAAATTAACAAAATCTCTGTTGTAAATAAGACAGTCTCAAAATACTTAATCAAAAATTGACCGAACTCGAAGAAATAGACAAATCCATGATTATGATGGCATATTTTAACACATGTCTAACAGTAATTATAAAGTACTGAAACAAAATTATTAAACTAACTTCCACTTCTGATTTGAATAATTTTTAAAAGATTATTGATTTGTAAAGCAAACATAGTAACAATGTATTATTTTTGAAACAAAAGAAAGTAATTAAAAAATTAAAAAGCAAAATTTAATTTCTTCAAAATATTAATGCAATTGATAAACCTCAAGCAAGGATAGAAAAATCTTCCTACAAATAAAATTCTATGCCCAGATGGCTTCATATGTGAATTTATCAAACCTATCTATAAGAAAGAAATAATAACGATGTCTATAAAAATTATATTAGAAAATACTGAAGAAAAATAATACTTAACAAGTTTTAGGAGGTTATCATAACTCTCATACCAAAACCTAATAAGAATACTACTAATATCAAAAGTGCAGATTAACAATGGAAAGATACAAAAACTGTGTACACAGTATTAATATGTTGAATCCAATAATATCACTATTTGTGGTTTACTCCAGGATTCAAGGTAGGCATGTCATTAGAAAACAAATAACCTGATTAGACTATGGACAATGTGGTGAACACTTTTCAGAATTTCACATACAAATGGCCTACAGGTTCATGAAACATGCCCGGCATCATTAGTCACTAGAGAAATGCAAACTGAAGCCACGATGAGACGTCACCTCATACCAGTTAGAATGGCTTTTCTCAAAAAGATGAAAGATAACAAGTGTTGGGAAGGAGGCAGGAAAAATGGACTCCTTGTACACTGTTAGTGGGAATATAAGTTAGTTAGTCCATTGTGGAAAATGTTATGGAGGTCCCCCAAAAACTAACCTTAGAACTACTATATAATCCAGCAATTGCTCTTCTGAGAATATATCCAAATGAATAGATATCAACATGCCTACGGGATTTTTGCACTCCCACATTGATTGCAGCATTATTCACAATAGGCAATATATAGAATCAACCTAAGTTTCCATCAAAAGATGAATAGATATAGAAAATGTGGTATATTCAGGCATACCTCAGAGGTATTTTGGGTTTGGTTCCAGACCACTACAATGAAGTGGATATCATATAAAGCAAGTCTCATGAACACTTTTTGATTGCCCACTGCATATAGTTTTATTTACACTATACTGTATGTACTCTATTAAGTGTAATAGCATTACGTAACAGCATTACGTCCAGGAGAACAATACACATACCTTAGTAAAAAAAATACTTTGTTGCTAAAAATGCTAACAATAACCTGATCTTTCAGAGAGTCTTATGTATTTTGTTGGTGGAGGGTCTGCCTTGATTGTGATGTCTGCAGAATGATCAGGGAGGTAGCTGCTGAAGGGTAAAGTGACTGTGGCAATTTCTTAAACTTAGACAATAATGCCGCATCATTTGGCTCTATACGAATATACAAAATATTTCTCTGTAATATGTGATGCTGCTTAATAAAATTTTACCAACAGAACTTCTTTCGAAGTTGGAATCAATCCTCTCAAACCTTGCCACTGTTTAATCAACTAAGTTTATGTAATATTCTGTATCCACTGTCATTTCAACAATGTTCACAGCATCTTCATCAGGAGTACTTTTCATCTGAAAAGACTACCTTCTTTGCTCATCCATAAGAAGCAGCCCCTCATCCATTCAAGTTTTATCATGAGATCGCAGCAATTTAGTCACATCTTCAGGCTCCACTTCTAATTCTAGCTCTCCTGCTATTTCTTTCACATCTTCAGTTACTTCCTCCACTGAAGTCTTGAACCCCTCAAAGTTGTCCATGAAAGTTGGAATCAAACTTCCAAATGTCTGTCAAAGTTATATTTTGGCCTCCTTCAGTGAATCATTAATGTTCTTAATGACATCTAGAAGGGTTAATCTTTTCCAGAAGCTTTTTAATTTACTTTGCCCTGATCCCTCAGAGAAATCACTATCAATGGCAGCAACAGTCTTATGAAATACAGTTCTTAAATAATAAGACAAAGTTTGAAAGTACTTGTTGATCCATGAATTCCATGTTGTTAGCAGGCATGGAAATCACATTAATCTCCTCGTACATCTCTATCAGAGCTCTTGGGTGACTAGGTATACTGTCAATGAGCAGTAATATTTTGAAAGGAATCCTTTTTCCTGAGCAGTAGGTGTGAATATTGGGCTTAAAATATTCAGTAAACCATGCTTAAACAAATGTGATATAATCCAGGCTTTGTCATTCCATTTATAGAGCATAGGCAGAGTAGATATAGCATAATTCTTAATGGGTTTAGGATTTGCAGAATGATAGCTAAGCACTGGCTTCAACTTCAAGTCACCAGCTGCATTAGCTCTCAATAAGAGATTCAGCCTGTTCTTTGAAAAACTGAAGGCCAGCATTGACTTCTCCTCTTTAGCTATGAAAGTCCTAGATGGCCTCTTTTTCCAATAGAAGGTAGTTTTGTCTATATTGAAAATGTGCTATTTAGTGTAGCCACTTTAATTCAATATCTTGTCCAGGTCTTCTGCATAACTTGTTGCAGCTTTTACAACAAGACTTTCTGCTTCATCTTGCACTTTTATGTTATGGAGACACCTTCTTTCTATAAGTCTCATGAACAAATCTCTGCTAGCTTCAAACTTCTCTTCTGCAGCCTCTTTACCTCTCTCAGTCTTCACAGAATTGACATGAGTTAGGGCTTTGCTCTGGATTAGACTTTGGCTTAACAATGTGCTGTGGCTGGTTTCATTTTCTGTCTGAACTGCTAAAAGTTTCTCCATATCAGCAATATGGTTGTTGTGCTTTCTTATTATTTGTGTGTTCAAAAGAGTAGCACTTTTAATTTCCTTCAATAACTTTTGTATTTACAACTGAGCTGTTTGGTGCAAGAAGTCTAGCTCTTGGCCTATCTCAGCTTTCAACATTCCTTTTTTACTAAGCTTAATCATGTCTAGTTTTTGATTTATAGTGAGAGACATTGGACTTTTCTCTCGTTCAAACACTTAGTGGCCATTGTAGAGTTATTAATTGGCCTCATCTTGTATGGGAATGTTTTTTGGTCCCCCAAAACAATTACATAGTAACACCAAATATCATTGACCACAGATCCCCATAACAGACACAATAATAATGAAATATTTGAAATATTGTTTGAATTACCAAAATGTGACACAGAGACATGAAGTGAACACATACTGTTGGAAAAAATGGCACTAATAGACTTGCCTGACACGGAGTTGCCACAAACCTTCAATTTATAAAAAAGAATATCTGTGAAACACAGCAAAATGAAATGCAACACATACAAGGAATGCCCATATACAGAAAAGAATATCACTCAGTCTTAAAAAAGAACAAAATGTTGTTATTTGGGATACCATGGATGAATCTAGAGAACACTATGCATAGTGAAATAAGGAAGGCACAGAAAGACAAATACTGCACGATTTGTAGAATTTATATATAGTATCAAAAAGAGTAGGATTCATAGAAAGAGAGGGTAGAATTATGGTTACTAGAGGATGAAGGATTGGGGAGCAACGTACTGAGGAGTTATTGGTCAAAAGATACGAAGTTTCAGCTAGATAGAAGGAATAAGTTTTGAGATTTGCACAGCAGTGTGAGTACATTCGATGATAATGTATTGTATAATTCAGAATAACTAGCAGAGTAAATTTCAAATGTATCTCCACAAAAAAAATCAAGTAAATGAGATGATGTATATGTTCATAGCTTTTATTTAACCACTCCACATTGTACACATATGTAAAACATTAAATTAAACTACATAAATGTCAATTAAAATAATAAAATTGGTATATTTCACGGTATTAATAAGCAAAAAACATATACAAACATCTCAATAGCTGCAGAAAAAAAATTGCCAAAATCAAGACTCAAACATGACAGAATCTCTCAGCAACTACTATTTAAAGAAAATCCTTAAGTCTGGTAAAGGGCATTGAAGTGGTCTGCAACTCATAAAGGGCTAACATTAAACCAATGGAGGACACTGAACGCTTTCTCCCTAAGATGTAAACAAAGCGAGCATTTATTCTTTCTGTTTTTAATCAATAGTATATGGAGTCTAAGTAAGAATAATGAAGCAAGAAAAAGAAAAGTTATAAAGATCAGAAAAGAAGAAAAAAGTTATTATTCTGAGAAAACATGACAATGGCATTCAAAAAATCCTTTATGAAGCCTATCAAAAAATCACAGAATACAAAGTTAATATGTAAAAGCCAACAACATTTCAATACATGTTAAAGGAACAATTGGAAGATGAAATTTAAATATAAATTCAATAACAACAAAGAAAAATTAAATTTCTACAAAAAAATCTAATAAAATATATACAAAACCACCACATTCAAATGTCCAAAAGATTGTTGAGAAAAAATAAAACATACCTAATTAAATGGAGAAACATAACATGTATTTTGGAGTTTACAAAACACGTTGAGTAAAATACGTGTCAATGAAAGTTCCCATAATAAAAGCAAATGGAAGACTCTATATTGTTAAAGTACGTTTTAAAGTATCTTTTATGCCAACAACAATTTATAACTTCAATGCAATCTTAATCAAAATTCAGGCAGGGTTTATTATAGAAACTGCCACACTGATTTTTCATAAGTTATATTGAAATGCAAATGACCTAAATGACACAGAACTTCCAAAAATATTTAAACACTATTTAAAACACTTGCACTACTTGATTTCAAGACTTGCTCTACACTTAAATAATCAAGATTGCATAGTGTTTGAATAAGAATATAAAAATTCATCAGTGAAATAGGAAATGAAGTCCACAAATAAATGCACACACATATAGTTAATTGATGTTTAACAAAGTTACCAAAAGCAACTGAATGAGGAAATAAAATTTATATGACATATATTGATGGCTCCAATGGATATCTACAGGAAAAAAAAATAAACTTTAACCTGTAGATAACTCTATACAGAGAAGCTTGTTTGATGTATATCATAGAACTAAACATGAAAGCTACAATAATAATGATTATAGAAGAAAAAAAATTGAAGAGCTTTGCCATTTTAGAAATAGACAAATATTTCTTAAAGAGAAGACAAAAAACACAATTCACACTGTAAAAGAAAAATGTGATACACTGTCTTTACCAAGTTAAAAACATAGGCTTTTCAAACCATCATTCTCAGCAAACTATCGCAAGGACAAAAAAACCAAACACCGCATGTTCTCACTCATAGGTGGGAATTGAACAATGAGAACCCTTGGACACAGGAAGGGAAACATCACACACTAGGGCCTGTTGTGGGGTGGGGGAAGTTAGGAGGGATAGCATTAGGAGATATACCTAATGTAAATGACGAGTTAATGGGTGCAGCACACCAACATGGCACATGTATACATATGTAACAAACCTGCATGTTTTGCACATGTACCCTAGAACTTAAAGTATAATAATAAAAAAAAGAAAATTAAAAGAGTAGTAACCATTTAGAAGAAAATATCTACTGTATATATCTTTAATGAGGAGTACATATCCAGAATCTATAAAGGACTCACATAAAGTTACAATAAAAATTAACAAAAAAAAAGACAGCATTTATTCCAAGAATAGCTAAAAATTAAAGAAAAATAATGACAAATAGTCACAAATATTGGCAATGATGTGGAGCAAATAATACTTTTGTACAAGTTGGGAGTGCAAAGTGGCACAAGTACTTTGAAAAATGATTACCAGTTTCTTACAAATTTTAATATACATCTACCCTATATTCAACATTTCTATTCCCAGATGTTTGCCCAAGACAACTGAAAACATATATACATGAAAAGATTGGAGAAAATACGTTCACATCAATTTTACCCACAAGAAGCCTTTCTTGAAAAATAACACAAATATCCGTTGACAAAATAATGGGTAAAGAAATTGTGGTATAAGAACACCATGGAACATTACCTAGCAATGAAAAGGAGCAAAATACTGATATATACACTAATATTGATGAAACTCAAAAAGGTTGATGATTATTCATATGAAATTCAAAAATAGGCAGAAACAAGCAAAACTAATCCACAGTGTTAGACATCAGAAAGTATTAGTCTCTGGGACTAGTAAGGAATGGGGATAATCTGGAAAGTGGAATAAGGAAAATGAAAATATGAAATTGTTCTATATGTTGTATAGTGTGGTGGTTAAATAAAGTACACAATTGTTAAAAAATCACCAAACTCATCATTTAAGATCTATGTATTTTAATGTCTATAAAATATAACCAAAATTTTTAAATGTTACGTATAAATTGTATATGTATATATATATATGTATATGCACAATTGCACCAATAACATAAACATTCTTTTCAAATACATATGGGAAGTTTAGCAAGCTTGACCAGTGATGGGATTCTAAATATCATTAAGCATTGAAATCATAAAGAGTTTGTTTTCTGACAACCGTAAAGTTGAGTTAGAAATAATAACAGACAACTAAAAGTTCCAAATATACATGTATATAATTCATAGGTAAAATGTGATAGCTTGATGAAAGTTAGAAAATATTTTGACATGAATCCTGATGAAAATTTAAATTATAAGGAATAGATGTAAATTAATTGTATGAGGAAGTTTGTAGCTTAAAAGCACATGTCAGAAAAGAAAAATGATTTTTAAAAATCAATTATTTAAGTATAGAGCTGAAAAAAATGTTCAGAGTAAATTAAGCCTAAAATGAGGCAGAAGAAAGTGCATAAATAATAATGACAAAATTTAATACAATCAAAAATAAATGCTCAACAGAGAAAACAGCAAACTCAAAATCTGTCTCTATAAACAGACATAAAATTGATTAAATGCATAAAACATAGGAAGAATAAAAGAGAAACAGTATAAGTGTTTCTCTTTTATTCTGTGTCAGGAATGAAAATTGGCTTATCACTAATAAGCCAAAAATATTAAAAATATAAACAAGAGTTCACACAAAATATGAGCAATCAAATGAAAAAGATAAAATGTTTAAATAATAAAACTTACGAAGTTTGAAATAAGGGTAAATAAACAATCTGAATGTCTTTTATTTATTTTTTCTCACCGAATTGCTCCGGTTATAATCTCCAATACAGTGCTAAATTAAAGAGAAAGAGTGGACTTTTCAATATTTTACCTGATTTGGAGGGAAACTATTCTTTCACCAAAAGATATAAATTTAGCTGTGGGTTTTTCATAGATGCCCTTTATTAGGTTAAGCAAATTCCCTTCTATTATTTATTTGGTGAAGGTCTTTATCCTGAAAGGACATTAAATTTATGCTAATTTCTTTTCACTTTTTTTGAGACAGAGTGTTGTTTTGTCACCTAGGCTGGAGTGCAGTAGTGAGATCTCGGCTCACTGCAACCTCCACCTCCCAAGGGCGCAAGTGATTTTCATGCCTCAGCCTCTTGAGTAGCTGGGACTACAGGTGCACGCCACCATGCCCGGCTAATTTTGTATTTTTAGTAGAGATGATGTTTCATCATGTTAGCCAGGCTGATCTTGAACTCCTGGCTTCAAGAGATCCACCCATCTTGGCCTCCCAAAGTGCTGGGATTAATTCCAGGGGTGAGCCACTGCACCTGGCCAAAATGTTTCTTTATTTACTTTTGTATTTATTGAGATGGCCATTTTTTTCTTTTAATTATACATGCCTATGATGAATAGG
Source organism: Pan paniscus (assembly GCF_029289425.2). Lineage (NCBI taxonomy): Eukaryota > Metazoa > Chordata > Mammalia > Primates > Hominidae > Pan > Pan paniscus. The sequence continues at coordinate 42,820,783 of NC_073264.2, read as the reverse complement.
ACTTGGTTATGAAGTACAAACTTTTTAAAAATATTGCTACATTTGGCTTGCAAGTACTGTGTTCAAGGTTTTGGCATCTGTATTCATAAAGAAGAGTTTAAAATTTATTTACTTGTAATGTTTTTGTTTGGTTTTGGTATGAGGGTAATTCTGGCATCCTATTTTGAAAAGAGAGTTTGTAAAAAGTTAGCATTCATAATTCTTTCAATGTTTTTCATAGTTCAAAAGTGTATTATTAGGGACCTAGGCCTTTTTGGTGGGTAATTTTTAAAATACTAATTTTATCATTGTACTTGTTATAACCTTAATTAGATTTTTCATTTCATCCTGAGTCAATTTTAATAATTTTTGTCTTTCTAGGAATTTATTTATTTCATCTAAGTCATTTAATTTGTTTGTGTAAGCTTTTAATAGCATTCTTTTAAAAAAATTTCTGTAAGATCAGTAGTGATTTTCTCTCTTTTGTTTCTGTTTTTCTGTAATCAAAGTCATGTTTTCTTTTTATTGGTCAATAAAGTGAAAGATTAGTCAATGTTGTTAATCTTTTCAAAGAACCAAATTTTGGTTTTGTTGTGTTTGTCTATCATTTTTCTGTTTTCTATTTCATTTATTTATACTTTGCTTTCCGTATGACTTTCCAACTATTTGCCGTGTTCAATATTCTCTTCTCTTTTCTAGCTCCTTAAGGAATAAATTTAAGTTATTGATTTGAGAGCTTTCTTCTTTTTAAAATTCATTATCATTATCATCATCATCATTATTTATTATTTATTATTATTATTTTAGAGATGGGTTCTCACTCTGTTGCCCAAACTGCAGTGCAGTGGTGAGATCTCAGCTCGCTGTAGCCTCAACCTCCCAGGGTCAAGTGATCCTCCCACCTCAGCCTCCTAAGTAGCTGGGACTCCAACTACAGTCATACATCCCAACACCCAGCTTTTTTCTTTTTCCTTTTTTTTTTTTTTTTTTGGTAGAAATAGGGTCTCACCATGCTGCCCAAAACGGTGCTTGAACTGCTGGCCTCAAGAGATCCTTCTGCCTCGGTCACTGACAGTGCTGAGATTTCAGACATAAGTCACTGTGCTTGGCTTCTTTAAATGTAGGCATTTCCAGGTCTACATTGACCTCTGAGCATTGTGCACTGCTTTAGCTGCATCTCATAAATTTTGGTATCTCATGGTTTTTTTTGTTTTGTTTTGTTTTGTTTTGTTTCCCATTGATCTCGAATTATATCCTAATTTTCCTCATTTTTTTTCTTTGACCCACTGGTAATTTAGAATTGTTTGGTTTAAATTTGTGTATTTGAACTTCACAAATTTCTTCCAGTTGATCATTTATCATTTAATTACATTGTTATTAGGAAAGATATTTTGTAGCACTTCAATCCTTTTAAATTTACTAATTTATTTTTAAATTTTTTATTTTTAATTTTTGTGGTGGATATGTTTATGGGGTACATGACATATTTTGATACAGGCATACAATGTATAATAATCACATCAGGGTAAATAAGGTATCCAGCACCTCGAGCATTTTTCCTTTCTTTATGTTACAGACAATCCAACTATACTCTCTTAGTTGTTTTTAAATGTACAATAAATTATTATTGACTATAGTCACCCCATTATGCTATCAAACAGTAGATCTTATTCATTCTATCTAATTATATTTTTGTATCCATAAAGCATCCCCGCATACCCACCCACCAACTACCTTTCCCAGGCTCTGGTAACCATTATTCTACTGGCTATCTCCATGTGCTCAACTGTTAATTTTTAGCTCTCACAAATAAGTGAAGAAATGTAAAGTTTGTCTTTTTGTGCCTGGTTTACCACACTTAACATAATAATCTTCAGGTCCATCCATGTTGTTGCTGACAAGATCTCATTATTTTTAAAAGCTGAATAGTACAAGCTTTTCTTTTTTTATTGTTTTTCTTTATTTCTTCTAAAAAAGGGGGATACATGTACAGATAGTGCAGGTTCTTTACATAGGTATACGTGTGCTCTAGTGGTTTGCTGCATCTATTAACCATCCTCTAAGTTCCCTCTGTTCAAACCCCAACCCCCAGCAGGCCATAGACTGTGTTGTTCCCCTCTCTGTGTCCATGTGTTATGAGTGAGAACATGTGGTGTTAGGTTTTCTGTTCCTTTGTTAGTTTGCTGAGGATGATGACTTCCAGCTTCATCCATGTCCCTGCAAAGGACATGATCTCATTGCTTTCTATGGCTGCATAGTATTCCATGGTGTATATGTAGCACATGTTCTTTACCCAGTCTATCATTGATGGACATTTGAGTTGGTTCTATATCTTCGCTATTGTAAATAATGCTGCAATAAACACATGTGTGCATGTGTCTTTATAGTAGAACGATTTACATTCCCTTGGGTGTATACCAAGTAATAAGATTGCTGGATCAAATGGTATTTCTGGTTCTAGATCCTTGAGGAATCGCATTACTGTCTTCCACAGTGGTTGAACTAATTTACTTTACCACCAACAGTGTAAAAGTGTTCTTATTTCTCCACAGCCTCACCAGCATCTATTGTTTCCTAATTTTTTAATAATTGCCGTTCTGACTGTAGTGAAATGGTATCTCATTGTGGTTTTGATTTACCTTTCTCTGATGATCAGTGATGTTGAGCTTTTATTCCTGTGGTTGTTGGCTGCATAAATGTCTTCTTTTGAGAAGTGTCTGTTCATATCCTTTGACCATTTTTGATTTTTTTTATTGTAAATATGTTTAAGCCCCTTGTAAAGTGTAAATATTAGACCTTTGTCAGATAGGTACATTGAAAAAAATTTCTCCCATTCTGTAGGTTGCCTGTTCACTCTCATGTGCTGGTAACATTCCTTCTGAAACTATTCCAAACAATTGGAAAGGAGGGGCTCCTCCCTAACTCATTTTATGAAACCAGTATCATCCTGATACAAAAACTGGGAAGAGACACAACAAAAAAAGAAAACTTCAGGCCAACATCCCTGATGAACTTCGATGGGACAATCCTCACTAAAATACTGGCAAACTGAATCTAGCAGCACATCAAAAAACTTATCCCCACGATCAAGTCGGCTTCATCCCTGGGATGCAAGACTGCTTCAACATATGCACATCATTAAATGTAATTCATCACACAAACAGAATCAATGACAAAAATCACATTATTATCTCGGTAGATGCAGAAAATGCCTTTGATAAAATTCAACATCCGTTCATATTAAAAACTCTCAATAAAGTAGGTATTCATGGAACATATCTTAATATAATAACTGTGACAAACCCACAGCCAATATCATATTAAATAGGCAAAAGTGGGAAGCATTCCCTTTGAAAACTGGTACAAGACAAGGATGCCGTCTCTCACCACTCCTCTTCAACATAGTATTAGAAGTTCTGGCCAGGGCAATCAGGAAAGAGAAAGAAATAAAGGGTATTCAAACAGGAATAGAGGAAGTCAAGTTTTCTCTGTTTGCAGATTACAAGATTTTATATTTAGAAAACCCCATTGTATCAGCCCCAAAACTTGTTGAACTGATAAGCAACTTCAGCAAAGTCTCAGGATATAGAATCAATGTGCAAAAATCACAAGCATTCCTTTACACCAACAATAGGCAAGCAGAGAGGCAAACCATGAATGAACTCCCGTTTACAATTGCTACAAAGAGAATAAAATACCTAGGAATACAGCTAACGGGGGATGTGAAGGGCCTTTTCAAGGAGAACTACAAATGCCTGCTCAAGGAAATAAGAGCGGACACAAACAAATGCAAAAATATTCCATCCTCATGTCTAGGACGAATCAATGTCATGAAAATGGCCATACTGCCCAAAGCGATTTATAGATTCCATGCTATTTCCATAAAACTACCATTGATATTCTTCACAGAATTAGAAAAAACTATTTTAAATTTCGTATGGAATCAAAGAGGACCCCATATAGCCAGGACAATCCTAAGCAAAAAGAACAAAACTGGACGCATCACACTACCTGACTTTGAACTATACTACAAGGCTACAGTAACCAAGACAGCATGGTAGTGGTACCAAAAACAGATATATGGACTAATGGAGCCGTACAGAAACCTCAGAAATAACACCACACATCTACAACCATCTGATCTTTGACAAATCTGACAAAAACAAGCAATGGGGAAAAGCCCTTTTATTCAGTAAATGGTGCTGGAAAAACTGGCTAGCCATATGCAGAAAACTGAAACTGGACCCCTTCCTTACAGCTTATACAAAAATTAACCCAAGAGGGATTAGAGACCTATATGTAAAACCCCAAATCATAAAAACCTTAGAAGAAAACCTAGGCAATACCATTCAGGACATAAGCACGGGCAAAGATTTCATGACGAAAATGTCAAAAGCAGTTGCCAAAAAGCCAAAATTGACAGATAGGATCTAATTAAACTGAAGAGCTTCTGCACAGCAAAAGCAACACATTTTTCTCTATCTGTTTGTCTGGTAATAGGCATGTGGGTTTCTTTAAAATCTTGGTTATTGTGAACAGCACTTCAATAAATATGGGGGTGCAGATATCTCTTCAAAAAAAAAACTGATTTCCTTTCTTTTGTGTATATAACTACCAATGAGATTGCCAGATAATATAGTAGTTCTATTTTTAGTTTTTTTGGGGAACCTCCATACTGTTCTGCAGGTCTTGTGCTAATTTACCTTCCCAACAACAGTGTATGGAGGGTTCCCTTCTCTCTACATCCTCACCACATTTGTTATTGCCTTTTGGATAAAAAGCATTTTAACTTGCACAAGATAGTATCTCATTGTAGTTTTGATTTGCATTTCCCCAGTGATTAATAATGTCTAGCACCTTTTCACATACCAGTTTGCTATTTGTATGTCTTCCTTTGAAAAATATTTATTCAGGACTTTTGCCCATTTTTAAATCAGGTTTTAGATATTTTCCTATAGAGTCCTTTGGGCTTCTTACATATTCTGGTTATTAATGTCTTGTCAGATGGATAGTTTGCAAACATTTTCTCACATTCCCTGGATTACCACTTCACTTTGTTGACTGTTTCCTTCACTGTGCAGAAGGTTTTTAACTCACTGTGATCTCACTTGACAATTTTTCCTTTGGTTGCCTGTGCTTGTGGAGTATTACTCAAAATATCTTTGCCCATTCCGATGTCCTACAGTTTTATTTTACTAGTTCCATTGTTTTACGTTTTAAATTTAAGTTTTTAACCCATTTTTTTTTTTATTTTTCTGTATGGCAAGTGATATGGTTTGGCTGTGTCCTCACCCAAAATCTCATTTTGAATTGTAATCCCCATAATCCCCACATGTTAAAGGAGAGACCACGTGGAGGTAACTCAATTATGGCGGTGGTTTCCCACATGCTGTCTTGTGATAGTGAGGTTTCACAGGATCTGACAGTTGTATAAGAGTTTGGTAGTTCCTCCTGTGTTCATTCTCCTTCCTGCTGCCTTATAAAGAAGGCGCCTTACTTCCCCTTTGCTGTCCACCTAATCGTAAGTTTCCTGAGGACTTCCCAGCCATGCTGAACTGTGTGTCAGTTAAACCTCTTTCTTTCATAAATTACCCAGTCTTTCACAGCTCTTTATAGCGGTGTGAAAAAGGAATAATACAGCAAGAGATAGGGGTCTACTTTCACTTTTCTGTATACGGATACCCAGGTTTCCAGGCAACATTTATTGAAAAGACTGTCCTTTCCTCATTGTATGTTCCTGGCACCTTGGTCGAAAATAGTTCACTGTAGATGTATGAAATTGTTTCTGGATTCTCTATTCTGTTCCATTGCTTTATGTCTCTGCACTATGTTGTGTGGGATACTATAGCTGTGTAGTATAATTTGAAGTCAAGTAATATGATTCCACCAGTTTTATTCTTTCTGTTCATGACAGCTTTGGATATTCTGGGTCTTCTGAGGTTCCACATAATTTTGGGGATTGTTTTTTTCTATTTCTGTGAAGAATAACATTGGTATTTTGATTGGGATTGCACTGAATCTATAGATTACCTTGGGCAGTATGGGCATTTTAATAATACTGATTCTTCACATCTATGAGCAGAGAATATCTCTATTTTTGTATATCTTCTTCAGTTTCATTAATCAATGTTTTATAGTTTTAATTGTAAAGGTCTTTCACTTCTCTGGTTAAGTTTACTCCTAAGTATTTTATGCCATTTGTACCCATTGTAAATGAGGTTACTTTGGTGATTTTTTTTTTCAGATTGTTTGCTATTGGCATATAGAAATGCTACTGATTTTCATATGTTGATTTTGTATCCTGAAACTTTATTGAACTTGTTTATCAGTTCTAATAGTTTTTGGTGGAATCTTTAGGTTTTTCCAAATATAAGATCATATCATTTGCAAACAAAGATAGTTTGACTTATTCCTGGCCTTTATATCTTCCTCTTATCTGCTCTAGATAGGACACCCCATACTATGTTGAATAACAGTAGTGAAAGTGGGTATCTTTGTCTCATTCCAGATGTTAGAAGAAATGTTTACAGTTTCCCCCACTCAGTATGATACTAGCTGTTGGTCTGCCATACCCAGCTTTTATTGTGTGGCATTATCTTCCTTCTATACTCAGTTGTTTGAGATATTTTATCATGAAGAGATGTTTAATTTTATCAAAGCCCTGTCAGCATCAATTGAAATGATCATATGGATTTTTTCCTTCATTCTATTGATACGATGTATCACATTGATTGGTGTGCAAAAGTTGAATCATCCTTGCATCCCAGGGATGACCCATTTGGTCTTACTGAATAATGTTTTTAATGTATTGTTGAATTTGATTTGCTAAAATGTTGTTGAGGATTTTCATATCAATGTTCAGTAGGAACACTGGCCTGTGTTTAATTTAATTAATTAATTTATTTACTGCTGTGTCTGTCTGGTTTTGGTATCAGGGTAATACTGGCCTCACAGAAGGAGTTTGGAAGTATTTCCACCCTCTCCATTTTTTGGAATAGTTTGAGTAGGATAAATATTAGGTCTTCTTTAAATGTCTGGGAAAATTCATTAGTGAAATTATCTGGTCCCTGGCATTTCTTTGCCAGGATACTTTTTTATTATGTCTTTAATCTTGTTACTTACTGCTCTGTTCAAGTTTTTAATTACTTCTCATTCAGGAAGAACCAGGAAGAACCTTGGTAGACTGTATGTTTCTAGGAATGTATCCATGTCTTCCAGATTCCAATTTATTGGCATATAGTTGCTCTAATAATCCTCTGAATTTTCGTTATCAGTTATGCCTTCCTCTTCATCTATGGTATCATTTATTTGGGTCTTATCTTTTTTTCTTATGTAGTCGAGCTAAATATTTGTCAATTCTGTTTGTCTTTTCAAAAAAATAGCTTCATATTTTGTATTAGTTACTTTCATTTCAATTTCATTTATTTCTGCTCTAATCTTTATTATTTCATTTTTCTACTAATTTTGGCTTTGCTTTGCTTTTGTTTTTCTAGTTTTTTCCATTAAAAAATTAACTAATAAGTAAACAGATAACTAATAAAAACTCTAAACTTTAACTTTGTCCTCCCACTTTTTAATGTTTTGTTGTCTCTGTTTGTATCTTATTATACTGTCTATGTCTTGACAAGTTGTTGTTGTCATAATTATTATTATTATTATTATTTTAAGATGAAGTCTTGCTCTGTTGCCCAGACTGGAGTGTAGTGCCACGATCTTAACTCACTGCAACCTCCTTGTCATTATTTTTTATTGGTTCATTGGTTAGACTTTTTACTTATGATAAGAGTAGGTTAGGCTGGGTGTGGTGGCTCATACCTGTAATCCCAGCACTTTGGGAGGCCAAGGCAGGCGGATCACTTGAGGTCAGGAGTTCTAGACCAGCCCGGACAATATGGTGAAACCCTGTCTCTACTAAAAGTACAAAAATTTCCAGGCATGATGGCGCACGCCTCTAATCCCAGATACTCAGGAGGCTGAGGCAGGACAATTGCTTGAATCCGGGAGGCAGAGGTTACAGAGAGGAGAGATCGGGCCACTGCACTCCAGCCTGGGCTCCATCACAAAAGATAAATAAATAAATAAATAAAATAAAATAAAATAAAAGAGTACTTTATATATCACAGTTACAGTGTTATAATATTCTGTGTTATCCTGTGTACTAACTTTTACTAGTGAGTCTTGTACCTTTAGATGATTTCTTATTGCTCATTAACATCCTTTTCTTTCAGTCTGAAGAACTCCCTTTAGCATTTCTGGTAGGACCCTTTAGTTATTTATGAAATCCCTTGGCTTTCATTCATCTGGGAAAGTCTTTATTTCTCCCTTATATTTGATGGATATTATTGCTGGATATACTATTATAGGATAAAGTGATTTTTTATTCTGTTTGGTTTTGTTTTCCTTCAGCACTTTAAATATGTCATGCCACTCTCCCCTGGCCTATAAGGTATCCACTGAGAAGTCTGCTGTCAGAGGTAGTGGAGCTATATTTTATGTTAATTGTTTCTTTTCTCTTGTTCATTTTAAAATCTTTTCTTTATCCGTGATCTTTGGGAGTTTAATTATTAAATGTCTTGAGGTGGCTTTATTTGAGTTAAATATACTTGGTGTTCTATAACCTGCTTGTTCTTAAATATTGATATATTTCTCTAGGTTTTGGAATTTCTCCTTATTTATCCCTTTGAATAAACTTTCTACCCACATTCTTTTCTTACCTCCTCTCTAAGGCCAATAACTCTTGGATTTGCCCTTTTGAGGCTATTTTCTAATAGGTGTGCTTCATTTTTTAAATTATTTTTCTTTCCTCTCATCTGATTGTGTATTTTCAAATAGCCTGTATTCAAACTCGCTAATCCCTTCTTCTACTTGATCAATTTGGCTGTTAAGAGACTGTGACACATTCTTCATTATGTCAGTTACATTTTTATTTCCAGAATTTCTGCTTGATTCTTTTTAATTATTTCAATCTCTTTGTTAAATTTGTCTGATATGATTCTAAATTGCTTTTTTTAACTTAAATTTTGTTGAGCTTCCTTGAAACAGCTAGTTTGAATTCTCTATCTGAAAGATCACATATCTGTGTCTCTTCAGGATTGGTCCCTGGTGGTTTATTTAGTTCATTTGGTGAGGTCACGTTTTCCAGGATAATCTGGATTTCATCAGTTTCTGGAATTAAAGAGTTAGGTATTTATTATAGTCCTCACAGTCTGGGCTTGCTTGTACCTGTCCTTGGGATGGCTTTCCAGGTATTCAAAGAGACTTGGAGGTTGTGATCTAAGCTTTTGGTCACTGCAGCTATATTTGCATTAGGGGGCACCTGAAGCTCAGCAATGCTGTGGCTCTTAAAAACTCATAGAGGGACCACCTTGGTCATCTCCGATAAGATCTGGAAGAATTCCCTTGATTACCAGGAAGATACTCTTGTTCTCTTCCCTTTCTTTTCCCCAAACACATTCTCTCTGTGTGTCTCAAGCTGCACAGAGCTGAGGGAGGTGTGACACAAGCACCCCTCTGGCCACCACCATTAGGAATGCACTGGGTCAGACCTGAAGCCATAACAACACTGGGTCTGGGCCAAAGGCTAGAGTAACCAATGCCTGGCTACCACCTATGTTTGTTCAAGTCCATAGGGCTCTACAATCAGCAAGTGGGAAAGCCATCTGCTCTTGTGTTCTTCCATTCAGGGTGGCAAGTTCCCTTTGTTCCCAGGCAGGTCCAGAGATGTTGTCCAGAATCCAGAGCCTGGAGTTGTAAACCTTAGGGATCTACCTATTGTTCTATTCTACTGAGGCTGATCTGGCACCCAAGCCACAAGAGTGAAGTCCTTCCAACTCTTCCCTCCCCTTTCCACAAGCAGTGGGGTCTCTCCTCATGGCCGCCACCACCCCAGGCCCTCAGCCACTACTGCCTGGCTACTGATGATGTTAGTTCAAGGATCAAGTGCTCTTTAGCTAGCTTTTGGTGAATGCTGCCAAACCTGGGACTTTCCCTTCAGGGGAGTGGTCTCCCCTCTGTCCCAGGGAAGGTCCAAAAATGCCATCCAAGACCCAAGGCCTGGAATCAAGGACTCCAAGTGCCTGCTTGGTTCTCTACTCCATTGGTGCCGAGCTGGTACCTGAGCAGTAAGAAAAACTCCCCTTTACCCGTCCTTTTCTTTTTCTCAAACAGAAGGAGTCCCTTTCCATAGCTACCACTGCTGGGAATGTGCTGGGTCACACCTGAAGCTAGCACATCCTTGAATCTCACAGAAGGCCATAACAAGCACTACCTGGGTACCACTGCTTCTTATTCAGGGCCTAAGGGCTCTTTAGTCAGCAGGTGATGAATTTTGCCAGTACTGGGCCATTCCCTTCAAAGACAACATGTTCCCTTCTGGCCCAGGATTTGTCTAGAAATGTCATCTGAGACCTAGTGCCTGGAATAGGGGTCTCAGGACTCTGCCTGATGCCTTATCTTACTGTGGCTTAGCGGGTATACAAGTTTCAAGACACATTCTCTTTACTCTTCCCTCACTTCTCCTCAAGCAGAATGAAGGAGTTTCTCCCAGAGCTGCTAGCTGTGCTGCCTGGTGTTAAGAAAGTGGTGGCATATTAACTCCCTTAGCCACCCTGGCTTGTGTTTCACTGCGTCGCATGGCTGCTAAGTCCATTGGCTTTGAGCCCAGCACAGCTCCAGAAATTGCCCAGGAATTGCAGTCCTTGTGGCCTAGACTGCCTTTCAAGTTTATTTAGAACCCAAGAGTACTTTAGTCCACAGTGGTGGGGCTTGCCAGAACTCAGGTTCCAACCCCTGGGATTGATGATTCCCCTCTGGCTAGAGCTGGTGTAAATACTCACTTCATGGGCACCAGCTGAGTTCTGCCTGGTGTTGCATTCTGCTGTGACGGAGAAGCACTGAGTTCCAATGCAAAGTCTCATAATCACCATACTCTACCTACGCCAAGGTCACAGATTCTTTCTCTGTGCCGTGAGACTGTTGCAAGAAGATGGGGGAGGTGTGTGTAGGTGATTCAAGACTGTCTTTCTTACCCTTTCCAATGACTCTTTCAGTAATATGAAGTTAAAACCTGGTACCATGACTGCTCATACGATTTTTGGTTTTTAGAAGGTGCTTTCTTGTGTGGATAGTAGCTCAATTTAGTGTTCTTACAGGGGTCAGGGATGATTTTTGGAAGCTTCTATTCAGACATCTTGCTCTGCCTCGCTTTCCTCTTTTAAATTTATTGAGACTAGTTTATCCACCTAAGATGTTATATATACTGGGAATTGTTAATATGCACTTTAGAAGAACTTATATTCTTTCATTGTTGCATGGCATGTTCTATAAATGTCTGTTAGGTGTAGTGGGCAAATGATATCATTCAAGTCTTTATTCCTTTGTTGATCTTTTATTGTTATATCCATTATTGAAAATGGGGTATTGAAATCCCCAACTATTATTGCTGAATTGTCTATTTCTCCCTGCAATTCTATTAGTTTTTGCTTCATAAATTTGGGCCTCTGTTGTTAGATGTATATATATTTTAATCAAATTTGAGAAGTTTTCAACCATTATTTGAATATTTTCATATATATGGCATATACATATACGGAATATATATATATGTATATGTATATGTATGTATGTATGTATGTATGCATTTATCTTCCAGGTAGAGTGATCTTTTTAACATTATAAAAAGTCCCTCAGTATTTCTAATAACATTCTTAAGTGTATTTTATCACATATTAGTATATCCACTCTAGCTCTTTTTTAGTTGTTGTTTGCATGATATAGCTTTTCCATCCTTTCTCTTTTCACCTAATTTGAAATGTGTCTCTTATAGACAGTGTTTAGTTGAATTTTTAAGTTTTCTTTTTAAATTATCATGACAATCTCTGACAATATTTTCATTAGATTGCTTAATTCATTCACATTTAAATTTATTATCAATATAGTTGCGTTTATATTGCCATTTGGTCTTTTGCGAATTTATCATACTTAGGGTTAATTGTACTTCCTGAGTTTGTAGACTGATTTTTTAAAAATCAAATGTGAGAAGTTTCAACCATTGTTTGAATATTTTCCTATCCTACCCTCTCTCTTCTTCTTTTGATACTCACAATATATATATATTGTATGTCTAATGGTGTTTCACATTTCTTATTCAATTTTCTTTATTGATTTTATCTGTGTTCATTGGATCACATAACTATTATCTATCTCAAAGTCTGCTGATTCTCTCTTCTACAAACTCTGATCTACTGTTAAGCCCTCTAGTGAAGTTTTTGTTTTAATTATATTACATTTCAACTTCAGAATTTCCATTTGATTCTTTCAAACAAGTTGCATCTCTTTATTAATATTCTGTATTTTATGAGGCATTTCCATTATACCATCCTGTAATTTTTTAAAGCATGTTTTTTCTTAGTTCTTTAAATATAATTATAATAGTTTCTTTGATATGTTTATTTACTAATTCCACCTTCAGAGGAAGTTTCTACTGCCTGATGTGTGTGTATGTGTGTGTGCGTGTTAGATTTTTCCTGTTCCTTTGAATGCTTTATAATTGTCTTTCTTTAAAACTTGATATTTTGCTAATAGATTGTAGTGACTCTCGTTATTCATCCCCTGCAGGTGGTAGCTGTTGTCTACTTGGCCATTTTGTTTATTTGTTTAGTTACTTGACTGAACTAATTCTCAAAGTCTATTTCCTTAACTATGTTTAGCCTCTCATATCTCTGCTAGATTTTTTTTCCCCTTGTTTTTCCCCCTTTTCTCCTTGTTTTTACTTTTTTTGCTCTGCTACCTAGGATGTGTTCCTGGATTGGCATAAGCCACTTACTGGTCAAAACTTATGTTTAATTACCAGTTATATTTTTACCTTTTGTCTCTGGGTGCATGTGTGTTGTGCAGGCTGATAGCACATATCAGAAAGTTTTCATTTTCTGGTCCCACATTTGGTGAGGATCTCAAAATGTGTAGCATATTTCATCCCTCTCTCATTGCTTCCAAGAAGGTACAGCTTGAGAATGCACAGTCTTCCACATCCACAGGGATGTCTGTGATGATATTTTAAAGACTAGCTTCTCAGGAGTCACCCTTGGGGCAGAATAGCCTATTTGTACAATAATGCATGATCAGTGGTTTTAAACCCTTGAGTCAGGAAGACTTTTTGCCCCATATTTATAGGTCTTTTGTGCAGGTTGGTGGATGCTTTCGAGTCTGTTCCACATCTTTCTCTAATTGCTCTTAAGTGGATGCTGCCTAGAACATATGAACAACATTCTCCAGACCCCGAGAGTTGACTGAAAACCTAGGAGGGTTCTTCTTAGTTGTCTGTTTCCCTGGTTCTCACCACCACTGAATTTTTTGTTTCTTTGACATTTTGTTCATTATCAAAGCTTCCAGCCTCCTCTTAGTTTCTCTCAACCAAGATGCCCACTGTTCTTGACACACTCTTAGGTAAGGAGTTCTCCACTCTCTTTTGCAAAGTCAAATCCTTCAACAGTGGCTTCTGAGCTTAAGGTCTGCCTCTTTTTTCTAGGCAGAGCCATATAGGCCACTGCTGCTTTTCTCAAGGTAATACTCTTGATCCGCAGAGTGGGCACTAGCAGTGAGCACCACAAGGGGAAGTAGCCCCTGGTCTTCTCCGCTTGCTTCTTCAGAAATGTGGAACTTCTGCTGTAGAAGGTTGAGAGAGGGGAATTCAAGAGACTACATGCAAAAAGAAGATACAGTCATTGAAGGGGCATTTGCTGAAATATGGCTTCTTCAACATTTGGCAAGAGGGTGATGAGAGACACTATCAGCGTGCCCCTCCCAGGGTGAAACCATAGCCCCAGACTGGATGTAGGGAAAAGGGAGCTTTCCCTTCTTGGTTGCTCACACCCATCTGTATCATGGAGCTGCTGGTGGTGGGGTGGTAATAACGAAGCAAGTCATAAACAAAGCAGTCCCTCGCTGTTTTTATAAAGGTATTGTAGATTTTCTCAAATGAATGTTTATCTGTTTGCTGAATGCCCTTTAGGTAATTTTCACAGGCTTTAGGTGATTATCATTTTTATAATTTTCACTGGTTAAATTATTGTTTTGCTGGAGAGAGTTCTGCAAAGCTTATTATTACATTATGTTGGAAGCCAACTGATCATCATTAATATTTGTAAAGCAGAAATTTCATTTAGTCAAATGTGGGCAGGGAAATAAAGGCTTATTCATTTAGGCCCTCATATGCAATAAATACAATAAATAACAAAATCATAAAAATCTCATATATTTAACTTAGAGTAGATCTTTCATAAGCATGGTGTAGAAGAAAAATAGGATATATTTATATAATATGATACAATATCCAGTGTTGATTAAATTGTATATTCTTAGTTTTGTCCCTATTTATTTTAAAGGCATAGATAAAAACAATAAATCATTAAAATAATTCCTACTATTCTGTGTGTCCATCATTTCTCTTGAAGAAAATACATGTTGTTTACATACTCAAAAGTCTATAGATAGTTTCAGAGGCTTTCTGTGCCTCTTGAAACCCATCCACAAATCCCAGGGTAAGGATTCCTATATTTAAGGGAGATTCAATGAGTTTCATGTAAAAACAGAGAGACATTTTGGTTGAGAGAGTGATAAAGATTAAAGGTTATAACTTTTTAAAACTGGAGTCCATGAAATGGGTGCATGACACATAAGAAATTTGTTACTTTATTGATTCTAATAGTCTACTTCTGAAAGACATCTGAGCACCCAGACATTAGATGAAATCAAATAACTAAAAACATCATCACTACTCTTAAGAAGTATTTGATTAAAAGCTAAGTATAATTTTCAGTCCAATGCCATTAGATATCTAGTTGAAGTACACAGAGAAGTATATATCAGAAAGGAGGCACTTAAACTATGTTCTGAAAAAAGAATAGAATTTTAATAAATAAAGAGAAGGAGGAATGATATCTTACACATGAGACACAAAGGAACCTATCAGAGAAATCAAACAACTTTGACACTTCAAAAAAGAAGGTAATAAAAATAGCTAATAAATCAGAGTGCTTCCTAATGCCAACTGTATTTCTAAAGCATGTTACATGTGTTATCCTAACTTAATCCTAACGTCTAGTGAGGTAAGAAGGAATGCTTATTATTCCAGTTTAAAAAATAAACAGAAGGAGGAAGCTAAGAAAGGAATATGTGCCCTAAGGCACCTAGTAGAATCAGAATTTGAATATAGATTAAACTTCTGGCTTATGGAAAGATAACTATTAAGAATCAGGTAAATAAGTATGGTTAGACCTTGAACATGGTTAGATGCTTAGTAAATAGGTTTTGAATCAAGATGTGGCTATGAAATATTTGATCTCATGGCTGGGCACAGTGGCTCACATCTGTAATTTCAGCACTGTGGGAGGCCAAGGCGGGCGGATAACCCGAGGTCAGGAGTTCAAGGCCAGCCTGGCCAACATGGTGAAACCCTGTCTCTACTAAAAATACAAAATTAGCCGGGCATGATGGTGCACACCTGTAATCCCAGCTACTCTAGAGGCTGAGAGGCAGGAGAATAGCTTGAACCCAGGAGGCAGAGGTTGCAGGGAGCCTAGATAGTGCCATTGCACTCCAGCCTGGGCAATAAGAGGAAACTCCGTAAAAAAACAAACAAACAAACAAACAAAACGAAAAAAAAATCTCTCCTCCACACCCACACAATGGTGAGCTATTGGAAGTTCTTGAGCTTGGAAGTGATACCACGAAGTAATATTTTAAGATTTAATTAACCACTTTGTTTGAAAAGAGGTGAATTGTTCAAAGTGGTACTGCAAAGAAAATAAAGATTAATTGCTTGATGAGAGACTGGAGTGAACAAATAAAGATGACAAGCTTAAATAGCTAGAAAGATGTCAGAGCAACAAACAAAGAAATTGTTAGGAATGGGGTAAAATATTTTAAAGAGGAAAATATTAGTGTGTTGCCCTTCACTTTTAGATTAAGATAATTATTAGTTTGCAATTGACATTATATTTAAACTTTAGGAAGATAAGTCCATATTCTCATCTTAGATGATTACGATATTGAGAACTTAATTTCTTTTTAAACTATAAAATGCCTTGATAATATTAATTTCTTTTCATGACTTTGTAAAGTAGACAAATAGACATTCTATTTTCAAAGAAATCTCATATTAGAAAATAAATTTCCTTTACAAGCATGACTTTTGCAGTCTAATAATTAGAAGAAAATTAAATATTAATTTTATATTCTAAATATTAATGGTTACTCTAAAAATAGATGTTAATATATCTTAGTTTGAAACTTTCACATTCTATTTTGGTAACATTGTTGTCCTCAAAGAAAAGCCAGTTCAAGGTTTTTACATAATAATAAAAAAGAAGCTTTTAAAAGTGAAATAGAACATATAAGAAATAATAGTGTAATGTAATAGAATTCATCATCATTAAGGGAATAACGGCTGGAAGTTAAAAAACAGAAAATTTAGTGTGTTTTCTCCTAGTACTTTGCTTTCTGACATTATGCAAAAGTAATTTTCCTGGGTCTTATTTGGCTATCTATTGAAATAAAAATGATGGATAAATCCTGAGCCTATTTCAGTGAGGAATTACGATTTTATAACTCAACTGGATACAACCAAAGATGAATTTCAAAAAAATTAAATTCAGAGGCCAAAAGGTTCACTCTACACACATAATAAACAAAATTAATAGTGTTATAAGTGGCTTGAAAGATAAGCTACATAAATATAATTTTTATTTTGAATTCCTCAAAGGGATATTTTCCTAATTAAGCATTTTATAATTCAATTTATTGATTTTGAAATAGGTAATGCATTTAAACTGTCATAAATCAAAAACATATACAAATTATACAGTGAAAAGTTTTCATCTCATCTCTATGCTCATATAACTAATTGTCATGTATCACCTTTAATAATATATATTCTTCCTTCCAGGGGTTCTTTCTGTGTGTCTGTATATATATATATATATATATATACTGTGTGTGTGTGTGTATATATATATATATATATACACACACACAGAATGTATATATATATACAGAATGTGTATATATATACAGAATGTGTATATATACAGAATGTATATATATACACACAGAGAATGTATATATACATGTATATATATGAATGTATAGATATGTATGTGTGTATATATGTGTATATATAGGTGCATATAGTAAAACACATTTTATTATACATTTTTGTATTATGTTATATTTTATATACTGCATAGCAAATTTTTTAAACTATATTTTTAACTATTTTTTTCTTTAATATAGCAAATTTTTTCTTATTTAACTATATAGCTTGAATGCTTTTCCACATTTCCAAATAGTGAATTTCTCTACTCCTTTTTTCAATTATCAGAGTCAGAGAGCATTCCATTTTATGAGCATACTTTAATTGGTTTAACCATCAAATACTATGGAAATTTAAATTATTTCTGATATTAAAATAATGTTAAGTGAAAATTTCTGTGCCCATATTATTTTATGCATATGCAACGATAGAACTGCAATAAATTCCTACAATAAGAACTGGCTGGGTCAAAGTGTGTACATTGTTTCACTAATTATACTTCTTTCAAAATTGTCCTACATGTGGAATGTATTGCTTACATTCCCACAAGCAACAACCATGCCAACAGTATGTGTTAAGCTTACAGATGCTTATCAATCCAACAGATAGAAAAACAGTTCAAAAAAAAAGTTCAATCATTGTTGCTTTAATTTGAATTTCTAATAGGATTCTAATGTTAGATATAATTTTCTATATGAGATAACTATTTTACATTTTCTTGTATTAAATATCTGTCTTTTTTGTATTGGTTTAAACTTTGTTTTGTTTTTGACTTCTAGAAAATCTTAGTCATATTTTCCCTTTCTGTGTTATTAATTGCAAATAATTTTTCATCTTTCCTTTAATTTTTTTTTTCTGGACAGATTATTTCTAACTGATTTGTATGGGTTCCAGTTTTGGAGTTGCAGTTATACAACTGCAAGATTATAAATGTCCTCATGTTTTCCTCTTATATTAGTAAGGCTCCATATTTTACATATAAATGTTTTACCTCTTCACATTGGTTTATGGTTTCAGCTATAGATCCTTTTGTTTTGCTATTTGGCTATCCATTTTTCACAACACCATATACAAATTAGTCACTTAACTTCATGAACAAAATTACACATTTCTATTACATAGCTGCCAAGATTATTCATCCTGATTTTCTACTTTTTTTCTCTTCTTTATATAGATCATAATTGCTTAAGTACATAAGCAATTACCAAGGTGTATGTGCATGCACATTTATATTTATATATAAATCGAATTTTTAGAAGAATAAAAGCCAGAGCTACGTTCAACAGATAAAATCCATAGTACTGAATGAAGATAAGCTCATGGGGTTCTTGGCTTCATTATTCTTCAGGATATCCAATTATTATGTAAATGCTGCTTGGTAACTGGTGAAAACATCAATTATAAAAAACTTATTTCAAATCTGAGACTTACTAATTCTAATACAGATGGGGAATTACATAAAGAAAATGTATTCTCACATAAGCTGATGTGAAAAGCAGTCTTGGGGACAGCATTTTGTCTGAAAAATTCTGAAGTTTTATGGAGTCATGCTTAAAACCCATAACAGCATGTGTAATTAACAGCAGATGTTGTTTAAAACTGCTTCCTAAGAGGATTTTGCTGACCCAGGATTTTTTATTTGACTAGGTAGTAATGTGGGATAGGAGGGGTGATACAACATGAGTGAAGGAGAAAAAAAAGTATGCATAGATATGTGTTATTGTCCAAGGTTATAAAGTAGGGAGCTTGGGATAAAAATTGAGTATTGAAAGCAAATTTCAAGTTCCTGAAATTGAATATATAAATATGATCTCTTTCCTAATTCTTCCTACAAAATTTTCAATCTAGATTATAAAAATAAATATAAAAGAGGCTTATTTTGTGATACTCAGACACATAATAAATGTGAAGAGTTAAGTGAAAATAATCAAATAGTTTTGATGGGATGTGATGTACTGATGCAAACTGCAGTAATATTGTTATTAATGGCTATATCTACACAGCAATCACTATATGCTATTCTAAGCACCTCCCTTGTATTAACATTTATTTCTCAAGTGACCAAACAAGCAAGATACTGTTATTGCCTCCACTTTATAAGTGAGAGAGCTGAAGCACAAGGTTCGACCTTCCCAAAGTTCTACAGCCAGTCTTGATCCAGCTGTGCAATAACAAAATGAAGAATAGTAACTTCATCACCAGGTTTGGTATGCAGGGATCTCCTAAGGAGCACAGTCAAGATGCCATTGCACACTGAAAAATACTTGTATGTTCAAGAATCACAAATAACTAATTATAAATAGGTATAAACTGTCAGAAGCCATGCTCAGTAGTTGTCAGTGTGATTCAGCATTGGGAAGAATAGGATCCAATCTTAATTAAAAGAGAAGGCAGACAGGCCACCAGCATTCCAAAGCTACAGGCCCACTAACAGATACTGGCTAATCAAAGAATTTTACAGATAGAGGTCTACCCATTCAGGATAGGCTGACACTTGGGAAAAAGGAATGTTTAAATTCATCAATGAGGCAGGGATTGATGAGTCTTACCAAAGAACTAGCAATCTATAGATTCAGGAAAGGGGCAGGAGCGTGGACACCAGCAGCCTCTTCTGAGCACTAGAGCTACACATTTCCCTGTCCAGCATGTTAGCCACTAACCACATGGAGGTGAACTGACAATTCAGTTCCTCAGTCACACGAGGCACATTTCAAGTGCTAGATATAGCAAACATGGCTATGGCTGCTGTATTAGACAGCACTGCTAAAATATAACAACTTTATCAGAAATCCTCCTTGCTGAATATAGGATGAATCCATTGATTTAATTCAGGTTTTATCAAGAATTGACTACAATCTAGATGTGTGCAGTAAAAATACCCATGAGAAATTCAGGAATGTAGAGTGAGGAAAGAACAAAGCAAAGAGTGATAGCCTACATTACAAATTGAAGCCATAAACATTCTTCTCTAAACTAACAGTTCATCGCTTTCCTTACATTGATCCTGACTACCCACTAATTCTTTGTCTTGTTTTAACCAAAAGTATGAACTACTACGAATTCTTAAAGCTTAAATACAGCTTTTGCTCTAATTGTTAAAATAAAATTGTTAAGACTGTAAAGTAGACTTTTAAAAAGTGAAATAAGAAATAGAAATACAATAAAAATCCTACAAAACTCTATAACGTTGTATAATCATTATGTTCTTATTCTTGTAAAGAAATATCAAAAATAAATTGTGAATCTATAAGGGTCAAATTGAAGGAAGAGTCCATTTATTGCAATTTAGGTTAACTATCACTGTTGCATAGCCTTCCCTCCTTAGATCTAGCTAGCACTTCTCATCTCTCTTTTCTGTCACTCTTGGGCAGTGAGAAATGGCTGAAGAGCTCATCCAAAGAACTTCATATTCCACAAAAAAATTTAACAGGAACAAGACTTTATCTTGGCCTTTTTATTTCTGTTAGTTGGACAATGCCTTAGCCACGAAATTGAAACCTTAAAAGAATGAAATCCAAGTATAAAATGTTTTATCCATTGAAAATTAACTCTATCTTGCATTATTCCACATAAATGTGCATGCTTCCTACTTAAAAATAGCCATGAGGAATTACAGAAAAAAATGCAAAATCTATAGTATGAATCATTTTGCCATTTAGCAGGAGTAGTCATGATGATTTGAAATATTCATCCAGAATGCTAAACACTAAGATGGATCATCTTTGCTGAGTAGTGTGGCCCAGTGCAGGATACTTTAAACATTATAAATATCCATTTCCGTTGCTGAAAAATGGGGATAATACTAGTAATTTTCACTAAGGCTAGAATTTTTTGAGATTTTTTTTAATTGGGGAGTTCTTTCAAATAATTGCTAATGTCTTGTAACCACAAGTGCTCTTCAGGGCTGCAATAAAATGAGAAAAAGTAGAAGCAGAGATTAAACACATCACTCATCAGTTTTATTTCAAAGGTACCTAGACAAATTCAGATAAGATAATTTTTAAAACTCTTGAAACATGTGACTTCTGTTGCTTCTAGCCCCTTTCTAATGTTAGTAAAATGAATTTTTATGTGAAGAGAATGCTAGTTAAAATTTAAAGGAGAAATGGTCTCTGAAAGAAACTGTCTTGTTTAAAATGAAATATTCATACACTAATACACAACTATTTAATACATGAAATACAGAAAATATTCCTTGACAACAAAGTTAGTAACCCAAGTTTGATGAAATATTCAGTCATAATTGAACATAAAACAGACATAAAAATAAAATTTTACATAGTAATATAATTGGATTTAAATTATAATTAGAAATGGCTAAATATATCTGTTATTATAATTTAAGTGAATAAGATGTATCGGGTCTACACATTAAAATTGAAGTGAGCACTTTAAAAAATGCCCAGTTTTCCTCTATGTATGGAGTTTTAACTTTATCCTAGTAGTAACTTTTGAAATAAGAGATTATATATTTATGTTAAAAATGTCAGAGCAGTAAGAGACACAAACCTAAACAGGATACTATTATAGTAAAGTTTACTTGTTCGTAAGCTGAAAATCCAAAATACGTCTGTCTTATTATGATACTTTTACTGTAACTATGATAATTATAATTTCGTACCCATATAAAATGGGTTTCACTGCTTAACAATTAATGCTGTCAATCAAAGGAATGAGTTAAGTGCTGGCAGAAAATGCCCAGATGAGTTTCCTGCACTGGATGGAGGGTAGTCATTTCTAAAGTGCACCTAGTTACATTGTTCTATAAATTATCTGAATGTTACCTCTCATCCCTCATTTGTTAGTCCCTTATATAAATTTCTAATTTCTAATTTGTTACTCTTTTTTTTTTCTTTGTTTTCTTTATCCTTCACATACATAAATTTCTTCAATGGAAAACATCACAGCAAGTGTGTCATTGGTCTTATATCTGGCCATAAGCACCTTCTTGCATAAAACAATTTTGGAAACTAGACAGCGTAAGAAATTTGAGATCATTTTTTTTTCTAAAAACAGAAAAAAATTGTCAGAAAAGGATGCCAAATTAAAAAATAAAAATTTTCAAGTTTTCTAGTCTTGGATACATATAATATTGATATAATAAGCAAAATATATATTTTGAAGAAAATAAGCATTTTAGAAGTCAAAGACAGCAAAATGGTTTACTGACAAATTATCATGTGCTGACCAGCTGGCTGAAATATAATCATTGGTACCCAGATATTTGGCAGTTATCCTGTGGATAGAATTACTGTCATCTCATACAACTTGTCTTCTTGTGTATTGATTTGTGTGGCCCATACCTCAAATCAATCAATACCAACATGTTAGGAGAAAGAAGCTAATCAGAAAAGAATTTTTAAAGAACTCTCTCAGAGTAGAAAAATAATCATTTTTGTGATGGAATGTATATTGCATAATTTTTTGCCTTTTTTTATGTCATTGGATTAGAGAGGAAATTTTATTTATTTTTCATTATTTCTCAGAGATAGGTTCTCACTTAATTGCATGGGCTATGGTACAGTAGTGTGATCATAGCTCACTGTAACCTTGAGCTCCTGTCCTCAAGCAATCCTCCCACCTCAGCATTGCAAAGCACTGGGATTACAGGCATGAACCATTCTGCCCAGCCCAGAAAGAAAATTTTAAAATGATTTCGTGCTAACATACCCCCAAGTTCTTAAATAAGGACTTAGTTAATTCTCAAACTGGTGAGATTCAAACCTGTTAATATCAGGAGTAGATACCACCAAGAAAAATTGTCACAAGGAAAAATGTACAAAATGATGGCGCAGACAACTGAAAATTGATATAAGCAATATCCTGTGTCATCTGTTACCACTTATAACTAGGGAAGTAGTAGAAATTTAGCAGTTTTAAATATGATTTTATTAGCTATTCTTGATAGTATTTTAAGTTAAAGATACAACATCACTCATAAAATTTAGCAACTTCCCATGACAGCAAATTCTTATTATAATTTTTACTCCCTCGTGTCTCACCTACACATGATTTGCAAACACTTGTAGGGAGAGTTTAATTTTGTAGTTATGTTTCTGAGAATGAGGGAAGGTGAGACAGAGGGTATATATTGAATGTTTATAACACTTGAGACTATTAAGTAGGAAATGGGGGGTGAGGACAAGAAACAGAAAACATTGCAATTCATACTGTGAATACGATGATTGTAATCCAATATAAGTCTATTTCTAGTTGTTAATGTGTATTGATCAAGTTATCTCTCTCCTATATGAGAGGTTTTTCATTTAAAAAAACTATTTATTTCATTTTTATATGAGTTCATCTTATTATTTAATATTTTTCTCCTGAAACTAGCAACTCTTACCATGTTTTCTAACTCCAAGTCTATAAATGTGTTCCCCTTTGTGAGACCAGGTTGCAGAGTGCAGAAGAATAAATCACTGCCAAATCATCACTAGGTTATCGATGCATAACTAAGTATGGGCTGCCAGGATATGCTGGCAAATGAAGAATGAGGTAAGTCTCACAAGCAGCTGCTTTACATATGAGTAATGTCTTCACGGAGGAAAATGAGATTCCATTCAAGGTAATCCTCCCTTATTCTCATTTTTTTCTAATAACTAAATCTTGGTAGGCACTCTTTCCTCTCTATTCTTACACAAAGGGTTCATAGTAAATATAGAAGCTAGAAGACTTACTTCCCTGTAAACACCAATGCATACAATTCACCTCCTATCAGGTCTTACAGTCCTGTGAGGCTCTTTCTATACCTCAAAGTCCATTTTGCTGAGCTGTGACCTTCTGGTTGGCTTTTCTGTTAAACACCAACCTACTGACATCAAAGGATGCAAGTGAGTCCTCTCTGACAAGGAAGTGTAAACACCTATCTGAACTCTGAACATTCTTCTCACCACTATTTGGGTCAATCATCAAATGCTGATTCTACTCTCAACAGCACGGCGGTTTGGCTACGCCCCTTGGCCTAACAAATTAGCATTTTTTAAATAAAAAGACATGTTAGAAAAATAATGTTAGTCACCTCTCATGTTTCTATACATACGAAATTAGATTAAACTGCATGTAAACAGTTTCCACAGTTCTTGGCAGATCCTAAGTAGCTAATAAATGCTACTTATTTTTAGTAGTAGTGGTGGTAAACCACCCTTATGATTCACATGTCTTATCAAGGTACAATTTCATATGATATGTGAAACCACTCTAACTCATAAATGTAAAGAAGGTGGTTGGCAATGTCAGTGATGGGTATATTGTGCTGTGCAACTTGGTTAAACTGGGATCAATGGATGCAGAATTTGAATTCCCTTCCTTGTGTTGTGCAGGTTAGTCAGTTGTGGAATTTTCACAAAATTTAGAAAGCAGAAGTGAAGCAGTTGTCAGCACTCCCTGAAGATCTTTTCATAGACTTATGTGATGATAAACAGCTGCAGAGATGCTTCATGGGTTCCAGGTAGTTTACACTCTCCTCTACTCCATGTACAGCTGATTTTCCTGATTGGTGGCCCTGCTGACCAACTGCAACTCCAGGCCCAGAACAGATGCTTGGCTGTGGACCCAGCCATATTTTTTTAATTATTCTCCTGTCTTGCTTTAATGACAAATCTTGTTTGCACTTGTTTTATCTCCATTTCCTCTTATATCTGTACTATTTAAAATTTTACAGTTGGTTGTAGTCCTATCACGTAGCAAAATATATCTATCTCTCTAGTTTACTGGTTCTTAAGTTCCAGGGTACAAAATAATCTCTTATTTTTTTAATGGATATCCTTAAGCCACATACCCCAGAGATTCTAAGTTAACAGTCCCGAATTAGAAGGCAGGGATTTGAATATGTATAAGCATTCCTAAATTATTCTGATGTAGGTGGTTAGGAACAATGTCATGAATAACTAACTACCAAATGTGAAGGAGACGTCTCAGCTTTTATTCATATTTGACCTTTCTACAATATTTGATACTCTTAATGATCCCTCCTTGAAATTTCATGTTCTCAGAGGCTCAGGCCCAGGCCCCTGAATAAAGCTGGCCCTGTTATCTGTGAGTTCATAAAAGAGAGTTACAGACACCACCTACCCTAAGTTTGTGCTTGCTGCTGAGTCTGAAGCTTCAGCAGCCCCCACCCCTTCTCTTGTCAATGTCATTCATGGGATACTCTTCCCTTTTCAGCCCTCTGCTGAAATAAGTAGTACAAATAATGATAAGTAGTTAATGAATGCTTTTAATCAGTGCTAAGTACACATATTAACTTCTATAATAACCCCTTATGTCAGGCTTTCTCTCATTGCAAATTTTTCTTGGTTTAGGTTTATTGTTGTTCTATTTTTTCCCACAAATTACTCTCAAAGGTGCCTAGGAAATTACTTCCCCAAATTCTGCTGCTGCCACTAGGGTCACCTTCTCTGGGATGTTTTTCCTAAAGGCCTTATTGACACTCTCCACTACTGGAGGCGCCTCTCTCTGTGCTCCACATCACCTAACACGATAAGTAATTGATTTTCTTATTTGCCACCACCGCTAATCAGCGGGCTTCTTCAGTCATAAGGACTATGGGTATTAGCCCTAGGGCCTGTCATAGGGCCCAGCTAAATGACTTTATTCTTAGTTACTTTGCCCTACTTTTAATTATTTATTTATTTAACTCTTCAACCCTTCTAGCAGGATATTGTACATTATTTCACAAAATGTAGGCCTTGAACCACTTACATTCAAATCACCCTTGAGAGTTGTTAACAAGATAGATTTATATGCTTCTTTTACTACAGCAGTATTTTGAACCCAGGAATACTCATTTTGAAAAGCATCCTGGGTGTTTCTTATGAAGAGGAAAATTTGAAAAATATTGCTTGAATGAGAAGAGTTCTTACTGAGATTAAGAGACCTATCTTCTACTAGTGACAATACCAGTGATTAGATTATGTTTCATGAATAAATATTTCAATAAGATGAGATTTTAGTTTCAATTAGGAAGAAGGGATTAGAAACAAGTTGTCTACAATATCTCTTTAATCTCTAAAGGATTTATTTTGTGTTGGTAAGTTGAAAGAACTAGTACTATACATGCAAGTAAATTTGCTTCTGACCCATACGAGATTAGCATCTATTATTTGTACCTCATAGGAATGAATAACAATAATTCCAAATCATGCAAGGGTGCAAAAATATATAAGTGCAATAAATCCAAGATTGGAGCTATAGGTATTATAACTAAAATTAGGTAGAGAAAAACAGTAATGGCTGTTTGAACTTGGCCAAAGTATCTTAATTTAACTATGCATTCTAAATAGTTCATAGAAAATTATATATATATATATTTAAAGAGAATATATATATATTAAAGAGAGTGATCCATGGGCCACATGCATCAGAATCACTTGAGGTTCTGATTAATACTGTAGTTTCCCAAGTCACATCCAATACTTAACCGAATTGGAATGTTCGGCCAACAATCAGTATCTTTACAAGCACTCCAGGATAGTTATTCATCTATCATTTCAGAACCACTGATATATTTAAGCTGTTGAGATATACACGAATAACAGACAAACTGCTTCCAATGTCTACAATAAAGGGATAACTCTTTAAAATCCTCTGCAAGCCAGTCTTCTAAACATGCATAGAAAATGCTGGCACAGCTATGTAGACAACAACAGCATGTTTTCTAATATTAGTAATTGTAAATTCAGGTTTGTAGACCAGGATACAATTGTAATCCATCGCATAACTACTGTTTGCAAAAGTTCAAACATTTTGATCCAGCACGGTTTGGGGTTGAAATAGAAGCACTGACTAAGATATAAGAGTTAGTCATATGGCTGGGTGTGGTGGCTCACACCTGTAATCCCAGAACTTTGGGAGGCCAAGGTGGGTGGATAACCTGAGGTCAAGAGTTCAAGACCAGCCAGGCTAACATGAAGAAACCTCCTCGCTATTAAAAATACAAAAATTATCTGGGCATGGTGGTAGGTGCCTGTAATCTCAGCTACTCAGGAGGCTGAGGCAGAAGAATCCTTTGAACCCAGTAAGCAGTTGTTGCAGCGAGCCAAGATCATGCCATTGCATTCCAGCCTGGGAACCAGGGAGAAACTCTGTTTCATTAAAAAATAAATAAATAAAATAAAACTATTATCAGAGTTAACAGGCAACCTACAGAATTGGAGAAATTTTCTGCAATCTATCTATCTGACAAAGGACTAATATCCAGAATCTACAAAGAACTTAAGCAAATTTACAAAAAAAAAAAAAACCATCAAAAAGTGGGTGAAGGACACGAACAGACACTTCTCAAAAGAAGGCATTCATACAGCCAACAACATATGAAAAAAAGCTCATCATGATTGGCCATTAGAGAAATGCGAATCAAAACCACAATGAGATATCATCTCACGCCAGTTAGAATGGCGATCACTAAAAAGTCAGGAAACAACAGATGCTGGAGAGGATGTGGAAAAATAGGAATGCTTTTACCCTGTTAGTGGGAGTGTAAGTTAGTTCAAACATTGTGGAAGACAGTGTGTTGATTCCTCAAGGATCTAGAACTGGAAATACCATTTGACCCAGCAATCCCATTACTGGGTATATACCCAAAGGATTATAAATCATTCTACTATAAAGACACATGCACCCATATGTTTATTGCGGCACTATTCACAATAGCAAATACTTGGAACCAACCCAAATGCCCATCAATGATAGACTGGATAAAGAAGATGTGGCACATGTACACCATGGAATACTACGCAGCCTTAAAAAAGGAAGAGTTCATGTCCTTTGCAGGGACAGGGATGAAGCTGGAAACCATCACTCTAAGCAAAGTAGCACAGGAACAGAAAACCAAACACCACATGTTCTCAATCATTAGTGGGAGTTGAACAATGAGAACACATGGACACAAACAAGGAGGGGATTATCACACACTGGGGCCTGTTGGGGGCTGGGAGCTAGCGGAGGGATAGCATTAGGAGAAATACCTAATGTAGATGATGGGCTGATGGGTGCAGCAAACCACCATGGCAAATGTATACCTATGTAACAAACCCGCAAGTTCTCAACATGTACTCCAGAACTTAAAGTATAATAATAATAATCATTACATAATAAAAAATATAAAAAGAGTTGGTTGTAATAGAGCCAAAGGAAATTTTAGGGGCTAAGAAAAAAAGAAAACACCATAGCATACAGAGAGGCAGGCAGGAAAAGAGAACAATTAAGGAATGAGATAATGAGTTAAGTAAGTGAAACTGAAGTTTTGATAAATTAGATAAACCAGCTTTGATCCTCAGATCTATTATTAGGAATCACAGATTTAGTTAATAAAAATTACACATATTAAAATATATTGACCATTGATACACCATATCCAAGGTCATAGTTAATATTAACTAATAGTAAATATATTTTCACTTCTTCAGGAAGAAAAATAATCAGTGAGAAAAATTTTATATGACATTAAGGTATTTGGGAAAATATGCTAAAAATTTCAAAGTAGATGTAATGTAACCTTTTAATAGGATAATTGCGTATCATTGGCTATATAGGTAAAACTTTTATGAAGTGCATTATAAGTTTTTCTTATTTACATATGAGAAAATTTGATATATTAGAAATAAATTATATGCTACAGATGGAAAGAAAAATAACTTGAAAAATATATTACAAGTTCATAGAGGTTACTTTCAAGAAAGCGAGAAGTGAATGCCTGAATCATCAATGAATTATTATTCACTTCTTTCCCTGGACAAAGTTCCATGTATTAATTAAGCCATGATTAAAGGAAGATGGTATAAGTGCCAATCACACACTGATCAGGAATGTGTCAAGTAAAATTATAGCTTAATTTTCTTTTTACAATCCTATGAATAAAAATGCCAGTCCCTCTTCATTGGAAAATTAGTCTGGTGTTTCTGCAAGGTCAGTCTTTCCTGACAAATGTGTTTTCAATACCTTGTTGAAATAACAAATACAAAAGCTATTGTCTCCATTGAGACCAAAATGATTTACTAATTCCTGTAACATGACTTACCCTATCAGCATGTGACCTTCAAAAAAATCATATTTTAGCTATAAGATTTAAGAAAAATGTTTTCATTCCTTTAATTACTCATAAGGTATTTTTAAATGTTTGATTAGAGCTTTGTAAACAGGTAGAATACACATGAATTTAATAATAAAGACTTGAAAAAATGTTGACATAGGTCAGAGGTTTTTTTTTTTTTTTTCTCCCAAGCTGGTTTTCAACAAGCTCTTTTACCTTATTGAAGCAATTCCTAATTCCAGTTTCTCTGCGAGAGAAAGCAAGAATATTCCTTATGCCAAATATATTTAAGGTTCACCAACAATTCCACAGGATGCCCTTGACAAAGGAGATGAATTGGGAAGGTTTATTAAATAATTTCATGCCTTTAATAAGAAAGCTTTTAAAAATGACTACGGGTATATACGTTAGTTTGGTTTTATTATATCATCACAAAGGTGTCTAACAAGTCATAAGTCCTTAAATACTTTAAATGGCTTTGAATACTTCTCACATATTATAAGGTGCCTGTAAAATCAAAAGGTTTTAAAAGGCATTTTTCTTAGTTACAAAGAAATTTTCCAAATCACCTTATGAGCTTCCTATCAAATGCAATAACTATTTTCGTAGAGATTAATTTTAAAATGTTGCCTTTCTGATGTCCTTCTGAGATGGGTCAGAGCAGAGTGTTAATTCCAGTGACAACCATGGGAATCTTCCACTCGCTTTTACATCATTCAAGATAAAACTGAAATGGACAGTATAAACATACAGGTGTCCTCCAGACTCTTACTAAGAACAGGATGTTAAAATTATCCTGTATCCATCTTGTGGGTAAAATTAAATAAAAACATAGCCCCACTTACCTATAAAACATTTATAAATAAACATAAAAGCTGAAATATCAACTTTTTTCTGCTAATTAGGAAAATCCTTTTACCTAAATGGACAATGTTTCATAATGCAAAACATGTAGATCAGAAACATAGAAGAAAGATATAGACGAGAGGCTGGAAAACAAAGTTGTATTTCATTTCTTTCCCTTGAAAACAAATGATCCTATGACTTAGTATCTCTTGGCCTCAATTCCCTTTTCTATATATTAGGAATAATAATATATGACTAAGAAACATAACGATTGAGGATAAGGGTTTTTACTTTAAAACGAATCCACATGGAGAACTGTCTATAAGTGGTAAAATGATATAAAAAATGAACAAATAACAGATAATGCTACGTATTCCTATCTGACTGAGGAAAAACATATAGAATTGTTCCCACCTTCAGTCTCAATATGGATATAATAATTGAAATAAAATAATGTCACACTTTCAGTCCCTCAGTCTTCTCAAGCTTTACATAAGCGATCAACGCTCTTCCTCCCCTATAAAGGAAATTACTTCTATGTTCCAGTAATTATGGGACACTGATTGGCTGAGCATTTGAATCATAACAATGCGTTTGATCACTGTACTCTGGGAGTATCTATCTAAAGTACACTAAGGTATGAAGCACTCTTCAGTTGAATGCCTTAGACAGATCTCGTCTAAATTGTTCCCCTCCCCTACACTCCCTTCTCGTGCCCAATATTCATCCTGACTGGAAGATTTGAATTCATCAAATCTTTTAAAAAGTGGCTCAATAAAGCTGATCAGGTCTCAATAAATCTCAAACTGTGAAATATAAAAACAAATCTCACCAAGGAAAACATTCAAATACTACCAAACAAGAATAAAATTCGGTGTGAATAACTAATGCGTTCAAATTCATTTCTTTCATGCCTTTAAGTGGGTAGGATTAGCATAAAGAGTCTTCTCAGAGTGTAGGCAACAACAAAAACTGCAATAACTCATACTTTGCAGTGACTTTCATTTTTGAATCTGGATATTTTTTAATTTTCATAATAGCCTTGGGAGGTAAATATCATTATCCTCATTTCAGAGCAGATGAAATTGAGAGATTAGTGATTTGCCCATAGCTACGCAGTAAGTCAACTATATGCCAATTTCAGTCCAAGGCAATGGCACTAAGATTACTACATTACTCAAGTTTATTTAGCTAGATGGTTACCACTGAAAGGAAATGGCATTAAGTTTACACTCAACTTGAAATCTAGAAGTCAAAAGCATTAAAACAATATATAAAAGCATAAAAGTGCAAAATAACTAATAAGCATTTAAAAATATTAAATGCTAATATTTATTGAGCACTTATTATGTGCTAGGCATAATTTAATATGCTTTATATGAACTATGTAATCCTTATCATCATCTCAACAACAGAGCTCAAAACTGTGAGATCATGCTTGATTTCTTTCATTTTCCTGCACTCTACGTCTAACCCATCCACAAATCTTATGGTCTCCAGCTTCAAAATATATGTAGAATCTAACCACCTCCCACTGCCTACATCACATATGTATCTTCTCTTACCAGAATTACTGCAATAGCCTCCAAACTCCTCTGTTTTTTCCTAAGCAAGTCCCCTTAAGCCTATTCCCTAACCCAATACCAGAATAATCTCTTTAAACCATGTCAGATGGTGTCACTACTATTCTCAAAACTTTCTAATGGTTTCCCATCCTACACAGAGTACAAGCCTTAACCAAGTTCCAAAAGGCCCTCCATGATCTCTTCATTTATACCTCTTGATCAGGCCTCTCTTTGGTCTAGCTCCACTAATCTAGCTGCTTGTCCTAAATCATTCTAGACATGCTTTTTTTCTAAGGGGTGTATGCTTGCTGTTTTCTCTTCTAGAATACTTACGATTTAGTCTCTAATCTTCTTCAGGTCTCTGTTCAAATATTATTAGTGAGGATTTCTCCCACTAGTCTATATAAAATAATAACCCTTCCAACAGCTTCCCACTCTGATCCAGATTCATTTTTCCCTAGAATCTATTAGCAGCTGCACATGTATTTTATTTGTTTGCTTGTTTGGAGAGGAGGGGAGTCTATCTCCCCTACACCAATGGAAGCTCCATAGACAGTTTGTCTTGTACGTAGCTATAAGAGTATAGGTCACAAACCAGATGCTCAACATAAACATGTTGAACAAACGACTGAATTAACAACCCAAACAAGGTAAGCATTACAGTATATATCCTTTAGAGATGAAGAGACACAGGCAGTGGCATACAGAGACAGAATAACTTATGTGAATCACAAAAGTACAGAATGGCAGATATTGAAGAAAACCTGTGCCATGTGGTTGCAGAGCATAGCACCTAACCACTAACTATACTACTGTTCATGTGGTATCTCTCTAAAAATAATTCTGTGACCTAAAATTACCTATGCTACTACAATATCAGTACTGTGGGAAGGCCCAACCCTCCCTGTTTTCTACTTGTTTTTATAAGACTGCTGTTTAAAAAAGACACTGATAAACCTAGAGAACACCAAAGATCTACATTTTGCCAAAGCTAATGATAAATTATCTCTTCTTATTCTACCATGCAATAAAATTTGACACAATTGATTATTCTCTCTTCTTGAAAATGTATTGAGGTTTCCTAGTCCCTATACTCAGGATTCTTTTAGTTCATGGAATGTTTTTTACTGAGACCTCCTTCTGCTCCAAACCTGAAAAGTGTTCTAAGCCCTTCAACTCGATCCTAGAACCCTTTCTTTTTTCTTTCTGAACTCAAACTATGTGATTTCTTCCAGTTTCCTAAGGATTTAATATGTACATATTAAAAACTATGTACATACGAATATGCACTATGTACATACTATGTACATGCTAAAAACTCTCAAACTCAGACTTCTTGCCTGGAACTCTTCTCTGAGAACAAAGCTCACATCCTATTACCTATTGTCTTCTCCATTTCAGAATTAACTTGACAAAATAAAACATGTCATGTCTCCTCCAATCCACCCTCACTCAGAATATCTCCCAGGAACTGGTTCTACTTCTCTTTTTTCTTATTATTATTATACTTTAAGTTCTAGGGTACATGTGCACAACGTGCAGGTGTGTTACATATGTATACATGTGCCATGTTGGTGTGCTGCACCCGTTAACTCGTCATTTACATTAGGTATATCTCCTAATGCTATCCCTCCCCCTTCCCCCAACCCCACGACAGGCCCCGGTGTGTGATGTTCCCCTTCCTGTGCCCAAGTGTTCTCATTGTTCAATTCCCACCTATGAGTGACAACATGCAGTGCTACTTTTCATACAGTTATTGAAACCAAAAAGAAGTCAGATTCATCTTGGATTACTTCTTTCCCCTTACACAACACACCTGATTAACCTGTTACTCCTGTCAGCTGTATCTTCAAAGCAAATCCCAAATTTGATGACTTCTCCCCTTTTCTGCTTCTCCAGCCCTTCTTAAGGCCATCTTTTCCTCTTCCCTGTAGCACTATAGAAGCAATTTCAGTGGTCTACCTATCTCCCATCCTGCCTCCCTTCTGTGCAATAGTGATGTTTCTTAAGTATTTATGCAGACCAGTTACTCTCCTACCTCAAACTTTCAATGCGACAAAATTTTACTTAAAATAAAATCTAAACTTTTTAGTATAAGCCAAAATATTTTCTGAACTCAGTTTCTCCCTCTACACACTTTGTTTGCTTCATTTCAGTCACAATCACCTTGTTTCCATCCTTTAAACACTTAAGGGAACTTAAGAAAAACTGCATGTTGGCTTATAAAAAACAGAAATTTATTTCTCATAATTCTGGAGGCTGAAAGTTTAATATTAGGATTCTCTATTTAATAAATGGTGCTGGGAGAACTGGCTAGCCATATGCAGAAAATTGAAACTGAACCCTACCTTACACCTTATACAAAAATTAACTCAAGATGGATTAAAGACTTAAATGTAAAACCCAAAGCTATAAAAACTCTGGAAGATGACCTAGGCAATACCACT
This sequence comes from Pan paniscus, assembly GCF_029289425.2. NCBI lineage: Eukaryota > Metazoa > Chordata > Mammalia > Primates > Hominidae > Pan > Pan paniscus. The sequence goes on along the minus strand of NC_073264.2, from coordinate 42,786,826 downwards.
TAGGAAAATAACACAGGCAAAGACTTTATGATGAAGATGCCAAAAGCAATTGCAACAAAAGCAAAAATTGACAAATGGGATCTAATTAAACTAAAGAGCTTCTTCGTAGCAAAATAAACAACAAACAGAGTAAACAGACAACCTGTAGAATGGGAGAAAATTTTTGCAAAGTATGCCTCTGACAAAGGTCTAATATCCAGCATCTACAAGGAACTTAAACAAATTTACAAGAAGAAAAACAAACAATCTCATTAAAAAGTAGGCAAAGGACATGAACAGACAGTTCTCTAAAGAAGACATACATGTGACAACAATCATCTAATACACTCTCAACAATACTGAGCATCAGAGAAATGCAAATCAAAACCACAGTGAGATACCATCTCACACAAGTCAGAATGGCTATTATTAAAAAGGAAAAAAAATAACAGATGCTGGTGATGTTGTGGAGAAAAAGGAATGCTTATACACTGTTGATAGGAGTACAAATTAGTTCAACCATTTTGGAAGATAGTGCAGCAATTCCTCAAAGACCTAAAGACAGGAACATTGCATTTTAAGAGAAATTACTCTTGTTATTTTTGCCTAAAAAGCCTACTCATCAGGTAGGTCAGAACTCCCAGCTCATCTGCTGAAGGAGGTTTTCCCTGGTCCTAGTAGAAACCAGCCTGTCACTCCTTGTCATATTTTTCTATTTTATTCTCTTCCTTGTAGAATATTAAATGCTAAACTTATTTTATTGATTGGCTTGCACATGTATTTACTATATTCTCATTTGTTTGTTAACACTTTGAAGGCAAGGGCTCAATCTCCTTTATTTATTGTTACATTAAGTAATGAGAACAGCGCCTAGCCCACTCTACAATTATTTGTTAACTGACTTATTGATTTAACAATGATTGCATATCACAAAAAAAATTCATCTTGCTCCAAAACTTTTCCTTACATTTTACACTTCTAGGAGTATCATAGAAATGATATAATATTGTCAACATGCTACATTAAAATATGATGTTGAAAAGATTATATCACTAATTTTCAATAATTTATTAATATTTATGCATATTTAATTGAATATATTAAAAACAATTTTAATATTAGAAAAATTAATTCATTTATCTATACATCAGTCATTCATTCCTTCAATTTGTTTGTGCTCCCCTCAAATTCATATGTCGATGTCCTAACCCCTAGTATTCCAGAATGTGACTGTATTTGGAAATGGGGTCTTTAAAGAGATTATTTAAAATGAAGTCACTAGAATGGATCTTAATCCAGTGTGACTGGTATTGATACAAGAAGTGGAGATTATGACACAGACAGACATATTAAGACAAAGGGAGAAGAAAGCCATTTACAAGCCAAGGAAAGACGCCTCAGAAGAAACCAACCCTGCCAACACGTTGTTCTTGTACTTCTAGTCTCTAGAATTGTGAAAAAGTAAATTTCTGTTGTTTAAGCCATCTAGTCTTTGCAAATAAGCTTCGTAGCTCTGGCAAATGAAAATAGCTGAGAATAGGAATCATCCAATATAGTATGCTTTGCTTAGGAAAATTTGTGGCTCAGTTACACTTTTTGGAATTAACAACTTCACAACAAAAGTGTTAAGATTCACATTAGTATTTGGATGTCTATTTTTAATTCTTTCTAAAGGATGGTTTATTCTGGCAGCATTTTCCAGGCTTATCAGATACATAACTACATGGAGAAATTAGAGAATCATGTAAAGAATTACCTACACTACAACTACCTGGTAATAAATGTGAAAGGTTTTTGTTTTTGTTTTCCATTTCAAGTTCTTTCTGTAAGTGTACATCAAAATTTAATCTTGTTTTTCCATTTTTTGCTCACATACATTTTCTCAGGGACCATCTCAGAAGCATAGTTTGAGAGTGTTCTCCTTTTGAGATTCAGTACTTGTCACAGAAAACTCCAGAGTTAGAGAACTACCATTTCAGGTTAGCTGAGTGACCGGGCTTTTTTGCAGCATAATTTTAATATTCATTTAAAGTTTCCACAAAGGAAGCTCAAATTGTTTCTGGTTGTTAAAAATCCATGATAGTGCTGTGATAGCAAATAATATACACAATTTGCTCCCTTGCCATGAGCTTGAGCACAAAATGTATCTGTTGTCTTCATGTCTAAATATATGAGACAATACATAGAAATAGCTTTATCTTTTTCCAAATTCAAATTAAAACATGCTTATTTCATATATAGAAAAACACAAAGAAGAAAATGAATTTATAGATTCAGCATCTTTTTTGTAAGATTTTGGTATGTATCTTTTTAGTCATTGCATAAACGCCATATTCCTCTCCCTCTCCCTCCGTCCCTCTCTCCCTCCCTCCCTCCCTCTCTCTCTCTCTTTCTCTCTCTCTTTGTTGCTTAATGAGATTGCATTACATGTGTAGTCTATCATGTCTCCGTTTACTTAAGAGCATATTAGTGAACATGTTGGTTTAAATATTTGATGGCTACACCACATTCTAATGTGTGTAGCAATGTACTTTAACTTAACCAGGAACAAAATACTTCAAGATGTTTTCTTCCTTTTTGTTCTTTAGAAATATTCTCATATAAATATACATAAATATGTAATTTTTAAATCATTTCCTTAAAAGGGATTACTCAATGTGGATTTTCTGAATTAAAGCCTTACTAATATTTAAGTTTTATACATACTGTCAGGTTGCTTCTTAGAAAGGTTCTATCAATGTATCCTCTAACAAAGAGTTCATGTAAATTTCCATTAGCTCACCGATTTGTTGTCACTGAAGCACATCTTTAATTGCTAACAAATTTAATTATATTTTAACTCTGATTGACCTCAACCATTTCACCTATTACATATTGACCTCAACCATTTCACCTATTACAAATCACCATATCCTCATTGGTCTTTTTAATATTGGCAATTTATATTAATATTATAGGTAAATTAAACCTCTATCTCTCATCTGTGTTGCAAGTATCGTGTGTGTGTGTGTGTGTGTGTGTGTGTGTGTGTGTATTTTTGTAGATACAGGGTTTCACTATGTTGGCCAGGCTGGTCTCGAACACCTGACCTCAAGTAATCTATCACCTCAGCCTCCCAAAGTGCTGGGATTACAGGTGTGAGCCACCACACCCGGCTTGTGTTGCAAGTATCTTTTACCAGCACATAATTTGTTTATTGACTTTGGTTTTTATTACTTTTAACTAAAAAGCAAAATAAAATGTTTACACAGTGAAATCGTTACATTTTTTCTTATTGCCTTTGAGCACTACAAATGTTAAAAATACATATATTCTATGAGACTTATTAAAGCCCAATAAGAAAGATTTTATTCAGGAGCATCAACATGGCTAGAGGAACTACTGAAACAGAGTATTGCAATGGGGGAGAGTGGTTGGGCTCTACTCCAAATACAGCAGGGTCAAGTAGGAATTTATAGCCAAGGAGCAGTGTGGAGTTCAGTGAATTGAAAATTACTAAGAGGAAACATCAGGGGTAAGGAGAATTCTGGTTAAACCCACCTAACAGGATTCTTGCTGAAGACAGACCAGGGTGATCAGGTGTCATTTGGGGATGTGGAGGATGAGGAACCTGATAAAATATCAAAGATGATCAGATATTGAGGATGGGGGATTCTTGCTAAACTGACGCAGCAGGGTTTTTGCTAAAACTGGATTTTACAATGAAGTGCACAGATGGGCCTAGAAGATTCAGAAGCCTGACTCAAGCTTAGCCAAGCAAATAATTTTTGTCACCAAATGTAAAATGTATTATACTTATACCATTTTATTATAGTATCTTAACAGCTAAATATTAAATATTTGAGTATTTATTTTGATCTACAGTGGTAATATATTTACTCAAGTGCTTTTCCAAACTTAAAACTATGACAATATTAATTATTAAACAATTTATCATTTTCTCAATATTATTAAAATTCTAGCCTAAAAACTAAATTGATATACTTACTGGTGCTTACTTTTTTGGGGGGGTGGGGGTGGTGGGGAGACAGACTCTCGCTCTTTTGCCCAGGTTGAAGTGCAGTGGCGCAATCTCAGCTCACTGCAACCTCCGCCTCCCGGGTTCAAGCAATTCTTCCCGCCTCAGCCTTCTGAGTAGCTGGGATGACAGGCGCCCGCCACAACGCCCAACTAATTTTTGTATTTTTTTAGTAGACACGGGGTATCGCCATGTTGGCCAGGCTGGTCTTGAACTCCTGACCTCAGGTGATCCGCAAGCCACCGCGCCCAGCCTGGTGCTTACTTCTTTAAAAACGTTTAATTTTCATTATATTACTTGTCAACTTTTCACCAATATTTAATTACACATTTTCAATTACATGATAGAAGTTTACAGGGCAAGTTCTAGAATATTATTTCTATAATAATTTTTATGATTAATAATTTCAATTAAAGGTTTATCCTTCAAATAAAATTGAGAATTATTTCATTACGTTCCAAAAAAAAAACAAAAGTGGATGCCACTGTAAGGGGAGGGCGGAGTGGAGGGGAGGTGAATTCTAATAAACACATTAAAGAGTTTTGGGAAAAGTGGCATGTTTAAAATATAGTCATCCCATGCAAGAGATTTGTTAATGCCATTTATTTGTTTTATTAAATTTCTCTCAGAAATACTTACAGTTTTATTAATAAAGTTTTTATACATGTCTTAAGATTAATCCTGAGCATTTTTTAATGTTTTAAGGTATTTTGATGACACAGCCATTTTATTTTTCAATTGGCAACTGCCAATTTTTATTTATTTTTATTTTGTAGAGACAGGAGTCTCGCTTGGTTGCCTAGACGAAGATTACTGCCAATTATTTAAAGCAAACTATTGAATTCTATATGGTTATATTATCACCAGGCACAATAATTATTATTATTTTGAATACATTTATTGATTTGGAAGATTTCCGGGTTGATAAAATAATCTGGAAATAATATTAAATACACCTCTTCATTTCCAATGTCAATTTTTTTCTTGAACACTTCAAGAACAATTTTAAACAATAATGGTATATTCCATACTAGAGCCTTCTGAAAAATTACTGGTGGTAAAAAGAATTATTATATTGTTTTATTGTAACAATAACAGATTTAGTGATTTCTCACCAAATAAGCAAAATGCTGATGGCGCTTGTATGTTACCTCCAAAAGCATACTATTGAACAAAGGATGCAGCTATATAAAAAGATATAGACGTAGATGTGTTAATATAGGGTTACATAGAGATATACTGCCTCAAAATGTTAAATTGGCCATATTCTTCTTAACTATTACTGTAATAACATCTATTTGCCTATGTAATCTTTATTCTTCTTAAAATTACCTGAGTTTAGATATTGTCTCTCCTGTTGTTTAAAATTTATCATCACACTCCCCGCCATCTTGGTCTAGTCCTCTCAGTTTTTTCCCATCTGATTAGCTCCTTCATCCAATCACTTCAAAAACTGGATGACTATCAAATCTCTTCTTGGTCCAGAGTTGGCATCTCTTCTTATGTTAAGTTTTGAATCCCTGTTCTTATCCCATGTGGAACTCAAAGTAAACATGCCCAAACCTGAACACTTTATCCTCCTGATGAGCCATATCCTTCAGCCTTTCTTACCCTTGTTAAAATTATAATTAATATCCATATTATGACCTCCAACTAACCTAACTCCTTCCTCCACTTCTCTGCCCCCTTCAGTTACCAATGCTTGTAGATTGTACTTCTACATGGCTTCTTCATAATCAGCCTCATGCCCACTGCAAAAATCCCCTGATGTACCTACATCCCACCTTCTACATACTGCTATCCATCTGATTTTACTAGTCATGTCATTTCTTGTCTAAATTCCTCCATGAGATGTAACATTTATAAAAAATGCCCAAACTTCTTTGGGTGGCATTTGATGACTGATTTGCTTTCCCAGATAAGCTGAGGCTGGGTCTTCATTATATGGGGCCTAGACAAGGAGTAGGCATTTGTCATATTGTTTCTGTGGTATGGTGATTGGTGACATCTGAAAGAATTTTATAATATGCAGAATCAAAATCGATGTATGTTATCCAAATACACTAAAATCACATGAAAAGGATGAGAGGAGCTACTGGTTAAACACCAACAATATAAACACCAGGGGAACTTGATAAGACTTGGGGCTAATGTTAGGTGCATAAACTGATATATACCAATAAAAGTGTCATATAAACATTCAGTCTTCCAAAATTTTTCACCAAATTTTACTTCCTCACAGACTCCTGGAAAACAAAAGGACTCTCTTGTTCTCTGAATACTCTCCATCCTTGCCTCAATTTAGATATGCTCAAGATGGAAGCACCCAGAGTGTGGCTTGATCTGACTCCAAGCCGATCTAGAATTGAGGCTGTTAGGAAGACTATTCTCACACATAGTTGTACTTTGAAAGGTGGCTCTAGAAATTGTCTGGAGGCCCATGGACAATATCAACAGAGCTTTGTGAGGAAAGAGATCCCCTTAGCACCAGTGAGCATTGTCATGCACAGCATGAATGCTCAATAAATGTACAAAATTGAACTAAAATGTTTTACAAATATGAGGATATACTAACATAAAATCAAAAACAAAAAAAGTAAAATGATGCTGCGAGCTTATCATGGCATAATTAATAGAAAGATATTTCATATTATCTTCTCAAGGCTAAAGGAAGCATTTTGGGAGTTAACTACAAGGATAAGTGATTCTAGGAAATGGGATACAGAAAAGGGGTTTGTGTCCCTGAGACTTCTCCCTTGTCTGGGGAGCGCCATTTCTACTTCATGTTGAATATCCTCACCCAAAAAGTGAGACAAAGTTTGCTTTAGTCCAGCAATAGACAGGATAGTACCAGGAGCTGAAATTATTTTTATAGGAATAGGAATAGAAAGAAATTTCTGCAATAAAACTTAAAAATATCACTTAAAACAAAGACAAATATACATGATGAAACACAACAGCATCCAATCAATGGGATAGGAGATTAAAAATCATTTCATTAAGGGTTACAAATTATGCTGGATAGAAGGAATAACTTCTAGTGTTCCATAGAACTATAGGATGATTAACAATAATATATTATAGTTTCAAATGGCTAGAAGAAGGATGTTGAATGTCCCCAACACAAAGAAATGATATTTGAAATGAAGGATATGCTACTTACTCTGATCTGATCACTATACATGATATATATTGAAACACCACTGTATACTCCCCAAATATGTACAATTATTGTGTCAACTAAAACATGAAATAAAATAAAATAAAACAATTTTAAAATCACTTCAGATTTTGTGTTGACTGAAAGGTTAATTTTCATGATGTTGCTGAAAATGTAATTTGTAACTGCCCCAATTTAACATGAAAATGTAGCCCCAAAATAATAAGAATGGAACCTACATCACCAAAAGCAGATTACACAGAAGAGTATGGGAAAATTCTGCTTCACTCTGCCCTTCCAATCTACAAGAAATATTGCAATCAATTTCTAGGAGAACATTAACAAATGTTCAGTCCCCAGAGGAGAATAGTAAGAAAGATGAATCATGACCCATGAAGAGGTGAAACAACTGATTATTTTAGTTTCAGAGGAACATGTGACCTTAAATGCTTAAATGGCTCCCATTTGAGAGAGACAGTCCTTTTGAATACCATCTACAAGGTATAAACTCTTCTAACATGTAGGAGTAACAAGATTCTAGTTTGAGACTTAAAATGTGGGGAAAGAAACTTTTTAACAAACTCTCAAAAATGTAAGCATATAAAAATAATTGCTGGCTGGAAACCAGCCTGGCCAACATGATGAAACCCCATCTCTATTAAAAATACAAAAATTAGCTGGGTGTGGTGGTGCACGCTTGTAATCCCAGCTACTCTGGAGGCTGAGGCAGGAGGACCACTTGAACCTGGGAGGCGGAGGTTGCAGTGAGCAGAGATTGTGCCACTGCGCTCCAGCCTGGGTGACACAGTGAGACTCCATTTCAATCAATCGATCAATCAATCAACCGGTAACATTGCTACTAGTCATTGAGCATTTCCTTCCAAGCACTATGCTACACTTTACATGCATCATCTCTTTTAATCCCCTCAACCAGACTGTGAAATAAGTATTATTAATAACGTCATTTTACAGTTGAAGGAATTGAAGAATAAAAGACGCTAAGCTCATTTAGCTAGGACAGGTAGAACACACAGGCCCAGTTGGACTAATCCATACCAAAAGCTCTCAACCATTATGCTTTAGTTACCTTACTGTGGTTGTACTAAAGGAACTAGACAGCTGCTTTTAGACCATAAAAAAGAAACCATGTTTTAATTTAGAATGTCAAATATGATCCCTGAAATTTATTCCCATCTCATTTTAAAGATTCTCTGATCTTGTGTTCCTTGCAGAAGAGAAACCCACATCTTCAGCCAAGATTCTCCCAGAATTTCTGCATCCATCTGTTCTGATCCTCAGCATCTGAGGATTAAACTATCAAATAATGGAGCGACTGAAAGTTGGAGGACACAGGGGAAGGACATAAAATATATCCTAAAGAAAGATCCTTATACATTTTCTTAGGATAAGCCTTGATTCCTTTTTTATCACAGGGTTTAATTCAACCTCTGCCAGTACACACACATATACATAACACACACACACAAAACACACACTCAGACTATCTCCTTACCCAACCCTGCCACACTGTGTGGTACGTGGTTCATGATAACTAACAAAACTGGATGCATATTAAGTAAAGTAGGATAGGTATATAATTTTCAGATATTACACTATCAAAACTTTAAACAGCAGCTTGCAATTATATTCCTAAACGGATGATAGATTTAAACAGTTAGTGAAAGCAACATAAATGGTCTTCATCCCTTCTGTATGTTCTTAAAGATGTAAGACATTATCTAATAAATTCAACGACTAATTTATAACTCTTGGAATCTGCCTACATGCATGTTGTAAATGCAAATGATTTAAAGTCCATTAGGAATCTTGGATCCACACATGAAGTATCTATATTATCAAAACTGGTTATAGTCATTTTATAAAACTTTTAGAATCTCAAGGTATCTATTAACTTTAAAACCCTCGAGTGTTTGCAAAATAAGCAACCACAAAAAGTATCAGAAACAAAAACACACTTTCATTTTCAACCATGACTTCAAACAAGAAAAAGTATTCTAATTACTTTTCATTTCAACTTTCAACAGTAGTAGTTTATTTTTATATTACCACATGTTATATAGGGTAACCTACTAAACTGCATTGGTTACAGAGCATTCTCTCTGAGTAGAGAAAGATTAGTTTGGGCATATTTAGTAAAGAATTCACTTTGAGACTTACAGAGATTATGAACAGAAGTGGTTTATTGTAAGGAAAAACATGACCATAGGAAGAGAGGGAAAGATGGTTTCATGTGTAGAGAAAGATGAGAAAATCAGTGTTTAAAGCAGAGGGTTAAAAGAATATATGGGAGTAACGGTAAATAGCTTTAAACAGTCAGTGTATGTGTGTGTGTGTGGTGTGTTTATGTCTATGTGTGCACTCTCATGTGCATGCCAGTGGGGAGAGATTGTGCCCAGGAAAAATAGTTTATAGATGAATGTGAAATGATGTTATTGAATTTGCCTTTTTTAGTGCATCATGGGAGCTACTGAAGATAGAGCCAGAATCTTGAATCAACCCAATGATTCAAAGACAAATGATTTTCAAATACACAAGATAACTTAGAAGCTAACACACATGGTTTGTGTGCCGAGAAGATATGTATGTGGGGGGAAAGGGGATTTATTTCAAAAATACTCCCTGAGAGGAAATCATTCCAAAATATTTTCCATTTCAATATCTCCACAGGATATTGCATATGTAAAAATATAAAACTTTAATTGCACTAATACGTATTCAACATTCCATTGGTTTTGATTATTTAATTTCTGCTGATATTGTTTAGTCAGCTTTATTCACTCAGTTTGGAAAAATGTAACGGAATTAAGAATGTTTTTGATTCCTATTGATACCTTTTTCTCTTGATTTATTTTATAAAAGAACCACAGAATATCTACCTAGGTAATCATTAATTAGCTTATCAACAAAATATGTGGGGAGTCAAAAATATGATTTTTCTAAATGCTGTATTTTGCTCCGAAATTATAAGTCAGTTAAGATGAATTTTTAATACTGCATTCAGTGAGACTGTCCCACACTGATTATGTAAATCTCTTAATCCCATTTTTATTACTTGCACTAAGATATATGGTATAAATTGTGACAATGAAGTATGAAGTAACAGTGTACAAGTATAACAAATTATTTGGATTTAAACAGCTAACTATGTGTCTCTAATCTTTAACATTTAAAACCTCTGTGTTATATTGTGTACAATTTTATATAAAACAACTGGACATCTTATTTAGCCTTTTACGCTACAGTTCAATATGTTAAGAAAAAAAAAGAAAGAAAGAAAAGGAAAAGACAGTGTGAAGTAGCAAATGGAAGCCCATGAATCATGAGATGTATTGCCTTTCTGTCAATCCATGCTGGCAGTCTTCATTTGATCCAGGTCACTATGAATGCAAAAGCAGGAGTCAGGGCTCAAGTCCTGGAATCTATGCCAGTTCTTCATGATAATCCATGTCTTTTGGCAGGCAGCCTATTTTGCCCTTAGAATGGGAGAAACTAAATAACAATGAGGAACCACTTGCCTCAGCCAGGAAAGTTGACCTATGCATTACCTCAATTTGCAAAGCAACTTTCTTCGAAAGCTTTGCGAACTATTCACATATGCTGTCTCATGTATTTTCATAACAGCCATTGAGCTAGAAGAAGACTAATGTTATCACTATTTTCCAAATGGAAATGCTGAGGTGCAAAGGAATGATATACTAAATCTGAGAAAGAGTGGAATTCAGGTTATAACACAAACAACCTTTTACTCTAGAATTTATTTTCTCCACATGTGCACTAGCCAGATTGTACTTTGTGGTCCAATAGATGATTCAGTATGCGTATTTATTTCAACACATTATTGAAGGATGAAAGTGTTATAAGAGTTATATTGGTTAATCTGTTAGCTCTTATATTGAGTATAATGTGTTTGATGTTTTCTTAAAGCTACAAACAAATTCAAATAGTAAGACAAGGTCTTACATGTGTTTTTCATAACAGAAATTACTTCTGCATCTCTATTAAGCTGTAAATCAATAAATAACACATGAAAAGAATCCATTGTCAGAAATAGAACATGGTTTAGGGTCAATTTCAATAACTTCAAGGTATTACAGAAAAGCACTTATAGTGATCAATATACATTTTTCTCGCTCAAGAGGCTTTTATGCTGATGCACTCATTTTCAACAAGGAGAAATATTTTGCACTATAAAAACAAAGGAACATCAGTTGATTTGTGTGACTACAATAAAGTTTCAAAACTTCATTTTCTGATATTTTAGGGCGGCACAATTACCCTTCATCTATCTAAATATTTTAAATATAAATCATAAAGCCATTATCAAACCACAAGGAACTATGTTAATATCTGGTTTGGGACACCATGGATCTGATCTCTATTACTGTGGCATTATATTTATGGAATTTAAAGAGCAAATTGGCATTTAATTTTGTGTTTTCTTCCCAAGCAAACTACAAATATGTGTATAGAAAAGTATAGAAAAGCCATTTCATGCTAAAAGTACTGATGTTTATGTAAAATGGGAAAATAGTAATTTTATTACTATAGTATGGTGTTTCAAAATATCGAAAAATGTGTTATAAAATAGCTAAAATTTGAAACTTAAATTAACCAAAATATTAATCTTCCCATCCAACCAGCAAGCAATAAAAAATGGTACGGGAAAAATTGTCTTAATGATGGTGAAAGAGAAAGATGAATTCACTTCTTTCATCCATTTTACAAAATCCACCACCAAATGCATTTTCATTTCTGTAGAGTGCTCTAATACCTGAATTTATAGTTAATATTTTATATGACCCATCCAATGTCCTTTTAGACCTTCAGAATAGCGTTTTCAAATGCCCTGTAAAGAGATCTTCCTGTCTCCGGGAATTATCAAATATGTCTCAAGTTACTGTGCTGTGGTTTTACATTAGGAGGGGTTTATCTGCCCACAGTTCATGTAATTCGCACTTTAGAGAGTGTGAATTTTTTTTTTACTCTTTGTCTACTCAGCCGTTCTATATCTTTGAAAAACATCAAGATTTTTGTGGCATTTCTTTCAATAGTCATCCTTGAAATACTAACACCAGGGATTCACAAATAGTTAAGGTAATGTCCTGTGTGTTCTATTTATACCTGAGTTTTCCCATATTTTGCTGATACAAGCAACCAAAGATAAAAATAGGTCATTAAGATAGAGAATCCCAGAAGCAGGCAAGACAGAAGCGTGAAATTATGAAATATGGGATAAAGGGCAATAAAATTCGAGAAAGAAACTTAACTAGGTATTATTTGTTTGTTACAGTTTTGTGTGTACAAAGTATTTATTTGTAAAATAGTTTTTGCAAATAAAGAAGCCTCAAGAGTATCTAATATCCAGATACAAGTTAATCAGTGACTATAATGTATAAATTTAATTAAGAAGGAAATGACCTACTTCTGTGAATGCTGAGGACATTTAATTTTTTATGAGTGCTCCACATGAGTGTCTCCACAGTGTCCTGATCTTTCCTGTGTATTTCTCCTTCAAAGATATAAACACAAGTACAATCTGATATAAAAAGGTCATGATAGAAACCATTTGAGAATGGAAATGCATCCTCAGTTTGCTTATTCAAAATCAGGTTTGCCTTCCATGTAGAGCTACACGAATATATGGTTCTTTGACGTCCATTACTGTTCTGAAAACCTGAAATCATTATAGGTTTCTAACAATAACTCATCCCCACTTGGTTTGACATAAGAAGTGTATGTTTTATATTAACAGCCTAAGGCAAAGCAAAAGTGGCACTCCAATCTACCTCAGCCTATAAATTCATATTGACAAAGCTTATTTGGAATGTCAGGGCCTTCAGACGGACAATGAAATATGTTTTCACCTCTGATATTTTCATCACCTAAGTTTACTTTTCCCCCAGGATCCCAGGGGTATGGCCCGATTAAAGAATATGGGCTGGGCATAGTGACTCACACCTGTAATTCCAACACTTTGAGAAGCCCAGTCAAGAGGATTGCTTATGCCCAGGAGTTTGAGACCAGCCTATGCAATATAGGGAGATCCCAGCTCTAAAAAAAAAAAAAAAAAAAAAAAAAAAAAAAAAATTAGCCAGTCATGTTGGCATCCATCTGTAGTCCCAATTACTGTGGAGGCTGAGGTAGGAGGTTCACTTGAGCCAGGGAGGTCAAGGCTGCATTGAACTATGATTGCATTACTGCACTCTAGCCTGGGCAATGAAGCAAGACTGCATCTCAATAAATAAATACATTAACTAGTTAATTAAAATTAATAAAAGTAAAGACAAGAATGTGCTGGATACCATCAATGCAACAGTTTTTATTATAACTCTAGTTATTTGATAATAATTGTTCCATGCAGTCCAGAATTAAACATTGTTATCCTGTATCTGTTCAGTCCTCCTACATTTTTCAATTTTGATTTTACCTATGAAATCATATTTTTCTTCCTCACATTGATCCTGTGAGGTAGGTAGGTCAAGTTTTATTTTAACTATTTCATAAATGAACAAACTAAGGACTAAAAAGGTTAAATGATACTCTCAATGTTACACATAACGTTAGTAACAAGGCAAAAGTGGAATCCAGGTGTCCAGTTCTTGGAAGAGTTCTCTTTCAATGAGAACCTCCACTTCATCTGCGGATAAAACAAGTTGAACCATGGGCTTCTTTTTGGTCAATCAATAACATTGTAGGGGAAAAGAGAAGACTGCATAATACGGTTACGTGACTTCTAAATTAGAGTATTTATCAGACTGTCCATCCTTTGAAGGCAAACCTACTCGTTAACGTTGTGTTCCCTGTGCCTTGCAAGATACCTGGCCAAAAAGAGAAACACAATGGATTCCTGCTATTGAGCAAATGATTCATGAGCCCTGTCTTTAGTAATATATATATATTATACATATATAATTTCAGCATTTCAATAGAGACAAACTAATACTAGGAGTCGTAAGACTCTAGCTCCATTTCTGTCACTTTTCAGGTATGTTTTATTGAACAAATTTCTTCTATTTACTTTAAATATAATGACACCAACCTTTTCTACCTCACAGCATTTTTGTAAGGATTAAATGAGAGAAATATTTTCTAGCAGATGCCAAAGTTATGTACAAATATAAATTACTTCTATCTATAATTGAAACATGTCCACTGTATCACTGATGCTGTATTTCTAGAAGAATATTTTTAAAACTCTAATTAAAATATTTAATGATGTTAACATATTTATCATTATTACTATGCTTTATAAAAATTAATGTGTTTATACATTACATAATTTAGTTTATGTTATAAAAGCTATAAATTATCATATTAGGTTACATTAATTTTAAAACTAGCATCTATTCATTGAATTGGCTAAAATTATTTTATAAAGAACTAATGTCTTTCTCTCACAGAACATGAATTTCAGTAAGCAGAATCAATATACAATACTAGGAGAGTTACAAGCTAGAAAGCTGGTAAATCAGTTATTTTTAAACATCTTTTTCCCATTTAGCAATAGAAAGCGATTAGAATTTTATATTACATGTTCACAGTCCATTTTTCTTCACTAAATTGCTTTCATCATTCATTCCCTAAAAGTATATTTAAGCAAGAATGGGAAGGGCTGTCCTTCAGTAATTCCTTGGGACACACAGCTGCCCCTCTGACAGTATAGAATTAATTATTGACACTAGAGAGATGCTTCCACTGTATTCTAAGGAGAATTGCACAGCTCTTGCTTGGGCCAATCTTGGTTTCTAACCCTCTATCCTTTTAATTAGGAGGAAAAAGTTATATCTAGTGTGGCATGAAAATATATTGACATTTTCAAAGTCCTCACTACTAATGGCAGAAATCCTGGAGGTCCCAAGGTCTTCAGGGTACATAATTTCTATGAGCTGAGTAGAGAAATTGGGGTGCTGTTATCCATATGGATAGGTTACTGTCATACTATAGCATGCATTTAGGATGCCACAGCTGTCTTGTGGTTAGTGTTGTCCAGTCACAAAAGGTGATAACCAAGAGGATCTGGTGTTGCTGCAATAGGCAAAATGGGCCTGGAAATAAGAGAATGTTTTTATATTAAATCCAAGGGACTAAACAGAAAGTACAATTTGAAGCAAAACCCAGAAAGCTATCTAGGTACCTGCAGTGGAGCCCATGGGCAGAGAGGAATTGTTCAAGGTGCTGAATTGACACGACAATCTGATCTTGTCTAAAAGGTCCTAAGGACTCCCTCGAAATTATGAAGAATGCGGTCATATCCCTGGTGCTTAACAAAAATGCAAATCAAGAAGCTCTTATACTTTTTAGACTTATCCTTAGACACAAGCTGCAAAATTCACTTATCTGTAAGCAACCTATAATATTAATGACCTCCAAATAAGGTGTACAGAGCTCAGAGCAAAAGAATAACACGGATCCACCCAATCAGTTCTGGGCTTGACTGAAATAGACCTCAAACATGAGTGAATAGAATCATTCCAATTCTAACTACTGTGCTGTGATAACAGGATAAGGGTAAAGTGTGCAAATTTAGAATGGAGCTCTTTAAGAATTCAACACTAGTATAGAAAAATTCTGGATTTAATAAAGACCCCTTAATTTATACCTACATAGGAGCAAGGCAGGTTTGGAAGAGGGAAAAAAATGTTTTCCTTCCTCCCTTGATTCTAATAGTTTTAATTTGCTGAAATCACTAAATTAAAATGATATATTTGAACATACCAAGCTGAAAACCATGTAATTGGTTGACTGCAAGATGATGGAAGCACAAGAAAAGAGAACAACTCTCCCTAGTTACAATCA
Organism: Pan paniscus; assembly: GCF_029289425.2. NCBI lineage: Eukaryota > Metazoa > Chordata > Mammalia > Primates > Hominidae > Pan > Pan paniscus. The sequence continues at coordinate 42,770,852 of NC_073264.2, read as the reverse complement.
TGAAATTAAACAGCCTGACTAGGATAGGGCCTCCTACAGAACAGTTCTCGGGTGACCTTGAACTAACCCAATTCTCCCCTCTTTCTTGTTTGTAGTTCTCAAGCATATCTACACAAGGAACTGGAAATGGAATATCCTGAGATAGGGAGAAGCTGCCTGACACAGTTCAAGCCTTGTTCATGTCCCTCCTGTGGAATGTAACATCTTGAGTTAGAAAGGAATTGCCTGCAATATTCAAGACTTAGTTTCTCATTCTCCTGGATGCAGGACGTCCTTCAAATATTTACTCAGTGATTCATGCTGCGCTGAGGTATATAACCCAAGGCAGTCTGCCTCTAGGGGGGTCCCTCAGCTCTGGTGCAAGTGGGGCCTGTGCAGTCAAAACTCAATCTGCCCTAGTAAGCTTTTTTGAACCTTGAGAAATGAGCTCACATAGGATGCTATGCTTCTTTTGTCCCTTTCTGCTTATCTGTAAGTAATAAATCCACTTCATGTGGCTTGCTGCATATGAGTGTGTTCTGTCTCATTGGAATCAGGCAGGTTGGTAACCAGTGCACAGTAAATCTACTCCACACCTCCTACTGGAGACCATAGCCTAAGCACCTACTTTCTTTTTTTTTTTTTTAATTATACTTTAAGTTCTAGGGTACATGTGTGCAACCTGCAGGTTTGTTACATATGTATACATGTGCCATGTTGGTGCTAAGCATCTACTTTCTATCTGGCCTAAACAATGTAACTGGTGCTGAGGGGTCTGCAAGCCATAACAAATACCCATAGTAAGGAACACTGCAAGAGACCCACGAAATTAACTCCTCTTTCAGACCAAGAGCTTGAGATTAAAAGAAAGTTCATTATTCACCTCCATGATATCAAAAATGAAAATGTTTAACTCCTAATTTTAAAACTCCTAATTGCTAAATTCTAATGGAAGTAAACTGAAGTTCACTGAGCCATATGTTTATGTCCATTTGTAATACCAACTCCATGATGTATTTCCTCATTGCCTCCACCCAGAATGTTTTAACTGCCTTTTAACCAGTCTCATTGCTTCAAATATTTCTCTTACTCATCAGTTGAACCAATATCTGATTATACTCATAAGTTCCAACAGTATAATTTCCCAACAGAGAACCTCAGTGGCTCCCGAATGTCATCAAAACCTAATATGAATTCCTTATCTTTAAAATATTTCAGGTGTTTTTCCCCATTAACATGGAGTCCACCCAGTCAGTTCTGGGCTTGAATGAAATAGACCCCAAACAGGGTTGACTAGAATATTCCAATCCTGACTGCTCTGCTGGGATAACAGGATGAGGGTAAAGTATGCAAATTTAGAATGGAGCTCTTTAAGAATTAGAAACTAGTATGGACAGATTCTGGATCTAATAATAACACCTTGAGTTATGCCTACATAGGAGCAAAAAAAGGAAAAACATGCATAAATATCCTATTTATGTCCTATACTGAAGCAGTAGTGAGACTGCTCCTCATACCGAAACATGATTTGGACCTCACCTGTTGTTGTTTTATTCATACTGTTCCCTTATTCTAAAATACCTGCCCTTATTTTCAAACCACTGTAATCTAACCTGTTCTTCAAGGACAACCTCAGGTGCCTCCTTCTCTGTGATATTTTTCTGGATTCCTAACAACTTGATCTTATCTTTCTTTCTTTAAACCCCATAAACACAGTAGTCCCCTACTGCACGCTTAGTATTCTGATTTGATTAGAATCACGAGTGAGGTTGTTGTAGTTCTCAAGGATATAACAACTTAATTTTGACTGCATGTATTAACTTTTAAAACTGGACTCAAAATTATGACACTTGAGTATTTGGGTTCTTTGGTTTATAAAGTTTCAGATAAATTATATGTACTAGCCAACACAGAGGCCTGTGAATACATAATCTTATTTATGTTTTTAAAAATAATGTATTCAAACTAAGACATTTTAAGGAAATACAAAAGCACATTCTAACTTTTCATCATTTTGAAGGCTGTATCTAGGTCAATAGTCAGAATTCAGCATGGTTTCTTAACAAAATACAATGTATTGGACAGTAATATGTTCCAGATTCACTATAAATCAAAAATGATGTTTCTCTGAGTTCTAAAATTGTAAAAATATCAACATGTTGTTCTTTTATAATTATTATTTGAGAGCAATTTACTGATTATACTCATAAGTTCTAATGGTATAATAATTCCCCCATTGTAAAGATTGCCTTCTATAGTTAGAAAATTTTAAAAAACAGCATAAAATAAAACTGTTTAAATGTAATTATGTTTCATTACATAATTAAATTATTTCTCAGGGAATAATTATTTATCAGGGGACTATAATAATGCATTTTTCATATTATACACCATATTTAAGAATAATTTAAAAGAATGTTGATCCAGTGTATGTAAAAGCAAAAGAACAAACTTCACTTTCAAATGATTTTCAATATGCCAAAAAGGAATCAAAACTGAAAATGATACAAATTAAAACAGACCCAAACCCTACAGCATTATGATTCAATTTACGCAGAGGGTCGTTAGTACACATTGGAACATACAGGTCTTAGAATCAGTTTACAAGATATATTACAGTTAACCAAGCCCTGAAAGAAAGTTTCATACTTCAACTTTTCAGGACCTATGTCTATCCAGATGGTGTATCAGGGATGATTACAAAATCCTTCCCTAGTTACCAAATTATATGATTCTACTATTTTATTTCTACTGTTGAAGTACGGAAGATCTCGTGTCTAGCCAACAGCACTGCATGTCCTTTCTCTGTATGAAGCTATTTGCCTTTATGGCTTTTTGAACATCGGGAGACTCCACGGGGAGAAACTGCATTAGACAGAGGGCTATCTCTGGATGGTTCCATCACTAGAAGAACTTCCTAACTTAGTGACATATTTTTGGCTACTATTCAAAAAGGAGTATGGCTTCCAATATATTAATAGAAGATGCTGAAAAATCTAATTTAAGAAAAGATAGGCTCATCGGTGATTCACACAGATCTAAAATTAAGTGTGGTGGAGCTCATTATGATGCATACCCTTCACAAACTCAGCCCAGTTTTACTGAGAACTATTACACAGTATGAGTTTATTTTATAACAGTCACTGTACTATGAAGAATCCTGTGACACTGAAGGAAATTGAAAGCTAATGAGAATAACTTATAATAGAGGCAAAGCAAATGTTAATAATATAATTATATGGCGATAATTCATTAGAACTGATAATTTTGAAACATGCTGCAGAAGATTGGATTTTTTTATTTCTTTGTTCCATATCTCTAGGAAAAATGCAATTGAGTCACACTAATTGGTATCTAGCAGTCTTTTATTTGGATTGCTATAAAGCATAGGGAAAAAACATACATACATACATACATACATACACTTGTGTATGAGGAAGATAGGGTCTATTCCATTATTTTAGGTGTGCACATAATTACATTTAAACAGTTTTATTTTATAGTGTTTTTTAAAATTTTCTAACTAGAGAAGGCAACATTTACAAAAATTACAGAAAACATTTTTGTTTGATGTTTTTTAAAATGTAATTGAAAAAAAGAATATCTTAATTTACTTTGTCACACATAATGTCATAATTGCAATGACTTTTACGGAATTGGACCTGATCCTAAAACTTCTATTTAGACAAAACAGGCACTGACATCAAGTCTGTTTGCAACTGATGTTAGCAGATTGTTTCACTAAACACTGGCCCATGTTAAACCAGTATCTAAGAGTAATCCTGAACTGATTATTCATAATTTTTCAAAGTTATTGAAATGTATCTGCTAAGGCATTTATAAGTAAGTGACAAGAAATTAATGCATATTAATTATTTAAAAATGAAAATAAATGCCATCTACAAAGGTCTAAAATCAAGTCATAATATTGAAGAATTAAACAGTGAAATTTTTTAACATTCTGAATTGAAATTCATTTTCATAGTAATTTATTAGTTATAATATACAGCTATTTGTTTATATATATTATAGTACTATATCTTTTTTCTTATCTGCTGAAAAATTTAATCTGAATATCTACATAACATGGACATCATAATAGCAGTCATTTATTATGCTGTATTTTGTGACAGGTATTGTGTTGAAGACTGTCATTTTGTTTCCACTTACATCCTGAAAATAAGTCTAAAACCTTGGGATTTCAGTTTACAGATGAAGACCCTGAGGTTCATAGGGTCTAAATTATTTGTCCAAGGTTATAGAATTGGAAACCAAGTCTGACTACAAATTCTGTACTTTGTTAACTATAAAATAGCACAGAAAAATCATATAAATGGGGTATCAATTCATAATTCTTACATTTAATGGTTATGAGATTATTAAGGCAATATCCTTATTCACCAAAACATAAGAATTTTAAAATAAGTAGAAGAAAAATCATACACTTTCTTGAAACAGATGCAGATAAACATAAAAATCTAAAATATTATTTATTATTCTACCACTAGTAAAATTCTAGTGTATTTATTCCTTGCCTTTTTTCCTGTTCTACTAAGACTACAGGAAGATTGACACATACAATATTTTCTTATAACTCAAACTCTCTGTATTCTAAGTTCCTCATCTGTATAAATGTAACAATAACAACACATACTTTTATTTTTGTTTTTGAGACAAAAATCTCTCTCTTATTGCCCATGCTGGAGTACGATAGTGCGATCTCGGCTCACTGCAACCTCCACCTCCTGGGTTCAAGAAATTCTCCTCCTTTAGCCTCCCGAGTAGCTGGGATTAAAGGTGCATACCACCACAGCCAGCTAATTTTGTATTTTTAATAGAGATGGGGTTTCACCATGTTGGCCAGGCTGGTCTTGAACACCTAACCTCGGGTGATCCACCAGCCTCAGCCTCCCAAAGTGCTGGGATTACAGGTGTGAGTCACCACGCCCGGCCAACAACACCTACATTTTTAAAGGGCTGTTATGAGATTTACATATGGATGATGGAAGTAATAGCATAGTAAAGAAGCTGTTACAAGAAACAAACATAATAAAAAGGAATGATAGTTATTAAGATGAAGTACTATTCCCTGAAATGCTACTTTTTTTTTCCTTGTGATTTCTTATTCACCCTTTATACGTACTTCCTTATTTTATGATAGTTTCCCTGAATCTAGTCACTTCCTACGCCAGAACTCTGGTTCAATTTACCACTAAGTCTTGATCAGCATAGAGTTTAGTCCTCCCTTGTTTTTCCTCTGTGTCATTAGAGTCTATTCAAGGGCAGCAGCCAGAGCAATCCTTTATAATATAAGCCATTTCAGGTCATACCTCTGCTCAAAACTCTCCGTGGCTTCTCATCTCTTTCATAATGAAAACCAAAGTCCTTTAACTGGTCCCCAGGACTTACTCCTCTCTGACTTCAGTGACTCTTCTGCTCACTCATTTCTGTTTAGCCGCATTTGCCCTTTGGCTATTTTATAACCATGCTAAGCTTGCTTCTGCCCCAAGGTTCTTGAACTCACTCCTCTCTCAGGCTCTGTTCTTCTGGATATATTCATGACTTATTATTTCTCTCAGTAGGCATCTCTGAAAAATACCTTCTCATCTGAGATGACATGTTCCTGATGACTTTCAATAAAATATCAGCCCTCCCTCTCAAACTCCACACTTGATATCTTACATTCACTATTTTCCTTCATAATTCTTATAACTTCATATTTTATATATTTAAATCTTTATTTTTTATTTATATGTTTCCTCATTTATTATCTACCTCCCCTAGCTAAAAAGTAAGCTCTGGATAATAGGGATTTTTGTCTTTTTCATTCACAGTACACTTGACTAATGCCTGGGAAGGTAAATACTTGTTGAATAAATAAATCAGGAGAGGCTTCTCACAGACATGGTTTTCTGAGATAGGCTCTGAAGGATCAATTGGATTTGAATAGTATGGAATGATACAGGAACAAGTGTTCCAGGAAGAACAAGCCCAGAAAAATACACAGAGTGGAAAAAAATAAAATAGAGTCTGTGGAAGCCAAATAATTCTGTCTTACTGTTGTGAACAGTGTAAACAGAGGAATAGTAATAGTTGAGATTAGAGCTGGATTATATTGGGGTTTGGAGGGCTATGAATGTCAGAGAGCAAGTTTGAGTTTAATTTAGTAAGCAATGAGGGACCTCTAGAGGTTTTTGAGTGGGGAAATTACTTGACTGAAGCACTTTACGAAGATTTATCTTGCAGGAATATACAGTATAAATTAAAAGAGGGAGGATTAAAAGAAGAGAGTCCAGAGCTTTACATAAGCCATTCCAACCTAATTCACCCCAACAGTCGGTAAATCAGAAAAGATCTCCAGATTATAATTGTTAAGCCTTCCAGTTAAATTCATTTAATTAAAAGGAAATACCTTTATATAAATAATTAGCAAAACGATAAAGAACTAATATAAATATCAAAGGAAACTCTCAAGAAAATATAATTTCTAATCATATATAAAAGACTTTACAAGTGACCAATGAAAATTCGAGCAGATAAATTTATGTCCCATGATTGAAGCAGTTATGTGTTAAATGAATAAAGTAAAAGAAAATTATCTTTTCCCATTTATGTTCTCTCAAAAGTATATAGTGCAAAATAGCAATGCTCTTAAATAAATGAAATTCTACTCAATGTTTCATTACTGCACATCTATCTAAATTGACAACAAATAAATAGTAATTACAGTATATAATATAAAACATGGAATTAGAAGTTCTAAGCAAACAATACAGATTGATATTAAACAAATGAGAAGAATGTAATTCAAGAGCATATTTTTAAGGACATGCATTTCTCAAAAGCAGTCTTCAGAAACCCTTGAATAGGATCAACAATTCCCATTATACTTTTGAAACAATAAATATTAACAGTATTTATTGAATTTACATGATCCAACTGCCAATTCAGACAGGTATCTACAAAACTGAAAAAAAGTCTTTGCCCTAAAGTGATTTAATCCAGAGGAATGCTTTAACCAAGATGTATATAGGTCCTTCCTAGCTCTTCCCCTTACTTCTTTATTGATAAAAGTTTTTTCAGATATCATTCTATAGTAAATCTTTTGCTTAGCATTAACAGGGTCAGAGAAAACCTCTGAGAAAACTGTCACCTGTGTTTTATGACATCATTAATGCCTTTACACATAACTGAGTGCTTCATGTTGATAATATCTTAAGCACCTTTCTAGGTACTTGGATAAAAAGATTGAAAGAAGCTAAATATATCCCATACTCAAAGATATCAGTGACTGTCTCGTATGTAAATAGAAGGATAAATGATTTAAATATAATGTGTGTGACAACGAAATAAAGCTCTGATACAAAACAGCCACTACATAAAAAAAAGTAAGGCTCTCAGAAAAAACAACTTCTCAAAGATCCTAGAACTGATTCTGCAACTTATGAAGCTACTTAGAAGAAACTCCCCTGTGGTCTCACCAGTACATATGATTTGAGTGCAGTATGGGAACTAAGACATGTGACACTAACTTCAACTTTGAAGCACTGGGAATGCCTCCTTCCAAAGGAGATTTTGGAAATCTTGTTGAATGACTAATTAAAGGATGATCAGGAAAATGACATTTTAGCAGAATGAGGAGCAAAAGCAAAGACACCAAAACATGAAATAGCTTAGTGCGTTTAGAGAACTACAAACAATTTAGTTATCCTTGAACAATATTTGTATCAGCTACACTGACTATACAATTAGGAAATTTTATTCAGAGAAATAAAATGGTATTTGTCTAACCTAAGTAAATGCAAGAAACTTTGAATATCTTAGTGTGTTGAAGAGAGTGAAATAAAGCAAAACTACGGCATTATTTTACAAGTAAGTAATAGAAAACCCTTTCAAGGCCATAAAGCTGCATGGACATGTAACCCACAAATAAGTAAGCATGAAGCTGGTTGAACAGTAAAATCCCATTCTCCTGTTGTTGGATAAATTATCTAATGGTGCAATACAAGAAACAATCATAGGGCAGTGAGTTTTTGATTAATGAAGAATAATCTTTAAAGACATTCTCAACCCAACACTTGAGCCAGAGCAGTATACATGATCTAAAATAAAAGTGGGAAAATCCCCAGAACTCATAAATAACTGCAGAATGTATTTTTTTTGCAAATATAGAGACATATGGCATCTTCAATGCCTTTAAATATCTATATAGATCTATAAATATCTACAAATATCTACTTTTTAAAAGCATCTGGTGATGAATCTAACCTAACAACTGGATTTTAACAGTTTACACACTAAATGGGAAGTTGTGAGAGTCAGAAAGGTAGATTCGACATAAACAGCGAGTCCAACATGCACCATCTCTGTGCATGTAGTATGCGCTGACAGGAGACACAGAAGGTGAGTCTGATGTTGAGATGTCACCTTACACACTGCCAGGGCACACGAAGTTTCCTGTTTTATCACAGTCCCCACACGTGCAAATCCACTCTATATCTTCAATGCTACTATCCATATCAGACATCATATTGGTGCTCAATACATTTAATCAATGAATGCTTGGGAATCTGATTGCCTCCTAATCTGTACATTCAACCAAGACAACAATCATCTCTCTCTTGTTTACTGCTAAGCATTTATTTATTTATTTATTTATTTATTTATTTATTTATACCAGGGTCTTATTCTATTGCCGAGGCTGGAGTGCAGTGACACAATCATGGCTTGCTGCAGCCTGGCCCTCCTGGCCTCAAGTGATCCTCTCACCTCAGCCTCCCAAGCAGCTAGAACTACAGGTGCATGCCACCACACCTGGCAAGTTATTAATTTTTTTTGTAGACATGAAGTCTCACTCTATTGCTCAGTCTTTAGATCCTACCACTCTTTATGGAACAGGAAGACGTTTAGCAATAAATATTTGTTGAATGAATAAATCAATGAGTTAAAGATGCAAAACCTGACAAGAGAAAAAGAGGACCAGCCTAAAGATAGAAATCTTTTATTTTTGCCTACTCTGATAAATGACTTCACTGACAGCTTAGTGAGAAAAAAGCAAGATATTGTTAAGAATAAATGAGGGGTAAAAGAAACTTAAAATTATAGAGGATTCAAGAACTCACTGCTGAATGATCAGATTAGCTTCACCTTTACAGAACAGTCTCTTCCTAGAGTTTTCACCACATATTATAGAAGCAGTTGTGAAAACAAACAAAAAGAAACTCAGCATCCTTGAAAGTACCTATCAGTTAAATGTCACTAAAGCCTAGAATAAAAACTAAGTAAATGCTAATTTTCTTAGCTGCAATAAATAAAATTAATTCCCTCAGTCATCAATTGCACAAATAGAAACTAAGTACATTTCATTGTTTCTCAAGAGAAAAAAAATGTATACAATTTCAAGTGATATACAAAGAGGCCCTTAACCTAGTATTATTTATTCAAGTCTCTGAAATAACAAGATTGCTTAAAGCAGAATATTGTCACTACAATATCCACTAAAGAATTTCTCATGTACATAATTAGCCCCATTCAAATGTCTCTTCATATTATACCAGCATAGAAAAATGGACACATAAATTAACATAGAGATATCTATATATTCGACCATGTTGTCGATTCCTTTATCAATACTTTTGGATTACAAACATAAATATAGCTATGGAAAAATGGAATGGAAATTTCATTTATAAAGGTTAGGATTTCATGAAGTCAATGAGAATTTTGTTGGATAACTCCTAGACTCAAATGTATAGCTGCTAATAAATGAGAATCTGGCAAAATCAAACCACTTGACAAAAGGAAAATGTACCTAGAGGAATGCTTCAAAAAATGGTTTAATTATCCTAAAGATTAAGAAAAAGGCCCTTGGGGAAATGAATTTTTTATAAAGTTTCATTTTTGTGTATGTGTGTTTGTTTTTCTTTTGCTTGTTTCTCATTTCCCAGAAATAACCTCCTGAGAGGTGGAATGGGGAGTGACTCCTAACAGATACGGAGTTCCTTTTAGGGATAATGAAAACATCCTAAAATTAGATGCTGGTGATAAGCTGCACAACCTTGTAATTATAATAAAAACCACTAAATTGTACACGCTAAAAAGATGAATTACTTGTTATGTGAATTATATCTCAATATAAAGTGAGAGATTAGTCTTTAAAAGCTAACCTCCTTAGAGTTCTGCTGTGAAAGTTAAATGTGAAAACTATCCTTTTATACTGTTGATCAAGTTTATTGAAAATGTACAGAGCAAAGATATGATTTAAGTATTTCTTCTGTTCTAGGAATATGCATCAATGCAAATATATTTCTGTTAAATATGACAAAATGTTTTCAAAAGTGTAGCTTCATTCTTCTGTACAAACCCAAATAAAACATTTATCTCTGTTAATGTGGAATTCAGTGTTTTTTTCTATTATTACTTTTCTAGAATAGCATCTTAGCAGAACCTATTAACCTTTTCGTTTCTTTGTCTAATACATCAGAGTAAATTAGAATACACAGTTGTATTATACGAACATAATCTTAAAATTACGTTTAAATTGTAGGAAAAAATGGTATTTTTAACTTAATTATGTAATCATTAATCTACATAGTGAACATTGTGCCAGGGCCAGAGGTAGAGATGCACAATACATTCAAGATTCCTGTCTCCATAAACATAACACTATGAACATAAATAGAGCCCCCAAATGACATATCCTTTATCACGTAAGTCAAAAGTTTAGTATTACTTTAATTAAATTAGATGTTCAGATTCTACAGGTACTCCCTCCATAAAATTACATTGTAAGACATAGAAAAACTCCCCAAAAATTAGTATTTTTGGTATTTCCCACTGTTAGTGAAATTCCCATTAGCAGCCAGGCATACAGTCTGTTGTATATAGTACAAATTACATTGTAGATAAGCTTGATTGCTAAATTTCTTTAATTTATTTATAGAAAAATAATTTGCAAATATCACTGATGTTTTAGTTAGCACATACATATTTAACAGCACAGTAAGTAGCATATACTGGCCTTTAATCATAATTTTAAAATACTCATATTTAACTTTATTTGACCTATAATAATAATCTCTGTTAAAACATGTATTTGTTTTTTATTACTATGAATTTTTACATTAACAAGGTAAAAAGTGTCAAATTCTATAAAAAAGATAAAATTGAGTATCATTTGACCCTCCTACCCTAGAACCTCCCACCCTAGAAAGTACTCCCATCTACTTTTTGCCTATGTATGTATCCTTCCAGAAAATGTAAATTCACAAATGTGCATTTATGTGTGTCTACGTATGTTTCTACCCAAAGAAACATACCCACAATGGCTTCCATGCTTACGTAACCACATATTTTCAGCAACTTACTTTATTACCAAATATAGACCTATTTAATTTAATTAAGCAGCAGAATAAGATTGTTAAGAAACCTACACTCCATTGATGAATACTTAGGCTGTATAAAGTTGTTTAAATGTGTTTTTGATGTTGTACTTGACTTTTTTTTTTTACCTTGTACATGTGAAAATTCATAAAATACACATTTTAATAGAGATTATTATAGGTCAAATAAAGTTAAATATGACTATTTTAGAAATGATCATTAAAGGTCAGTATATGCTATTTGCTATTGACACACAGCAATAAACTTTCTTGCCATTACAGTTTACCTGTTCAACTATATCTAAGGAATAATTCCAATGCCATACCTGTATACTATTCTAATGACGTTTGTATTCATCCATTCTCATGCTGCTATGAAGAAATAGCTGAGGCTTGGTAATTTATAAAGAGGTTTAACTGACTCACAGTTTTGCATGGCTGGGGAGGCTTTCAGGAAACTTACAACCGTGGCAGAAGTTACCTCTTCACAGGGCGACAGGAGAAAGAATGAGTGCCCAGCACAGGAGGAAGCTGCTTATAAAACCAATGGATCTCATGAGAACTCACCCACTATCACAAGAACAGCATAGGGGAAATGGCCCCCATGATTCAATTATCTCCAGATGAACCCACCCTTGATATATGGGTGTTATTACAATTCAAGGTGAGATCTGGGTGGGGACAGAAAGCCAAACCATATCAATGTTAGAGTACAACACAGAGTACTATATGAAGAACAGCAGACTATAATTGTACTATCCTCTCTCATTCATTATTTATCTTTAAATATTCATCCATTAATCATGATGAAGATAATAAAGCAATCTGTATCTTAGAAAAATATGAATAGAAATACTAGTAAAAAGCACATCCTTAAAGCTGCTTCATTAAAAATTAAACTGGCAATTGATTGCCTATGATTAGGATATTTTACCTGGAAATAGTCAACTCTTTGCAAATAAGACATGAAAAGAAAAAAAAATTAAAAAGCAGGAGGGACATTATTTAATCCAAATAGAGGAACAAAGGAAGATAATGAAAAAATTATAAATCCTGTGAATGTGTATGTGCATGTATGCACACTTAGAGGTAAACTGTGAAGAAACTGATTTTAAAAAAGCATGATTTAGAACTTTTGCTTCTTTGTTTTTGCTTAGTTGCTTTTGTTGCTTTTAGTCAGATTCTGCACTTCAATTAAGGTTCCCAGCAGTAATGTAGAGTAACAGTATTTCATAATTCAACATTGCTTAATCAAAATGTTACTTTAGTCTGTCACTGGTTACATTTCAAGAAACTTAGGTTATCTCAATTAAAAGTGAGTGTTCAGAGCACTTTTCAGATTCCCTGCAGAATCATACAATAAATCTGCTCTACCCAAATTGGAAAAGATTCTATTTTTCCATTTTTTGCTATATGCTACTTTCGCTGTTAACCTTCTAGTTCAATGTTTCTCTTCTCCAAAGAATTATTTGAAGAGGCTACAAATGATATAATATTATATTACAGTATATTCTCCTTGTTCATGATTATGAACAATCTATTGTTGATTTTAATTAAATAGTGGCAATGAAATTTTCACAAAAGGATTAATTGTAGGAAAATTAACCAGTCATTCAAATTTCAGTCCACAATGATTAAAATGACAAAAGTATAATGTCTTGGACTATACTTAAAATATTAAATATTTCAAAGTATGTTTATCTAGTGAAATATATGGAGTATGTGCTACCCATGCTGAAGTTAGGAGTAGAGGTTATTTATTTCAAAATCTGAATATCTGAAGCTCAAGGTATTTGACTCTGAAACATCTTAGTTGTAGAGGCGTAGGAACTATTTTCTTCTTGATAATTCAGGAGATTATTTCTGCACATGTAATTTATTAAACTAGTTACATTACACTATAGGAAACAGGAACATTAGTTAACCACATTGCGTTATTTTCTTCACAGGCTGTCAGCAACTTCCTCCCAAATGGAATGCTGAGTTGTGATTTCACCATAATTAGTTAATAAATTTTAGAGTACTCTGACCAAAAAATGACTATGAAAAGGGGACTTTCAGATTTCCATCTCCACAATATTGAAGTGAGCTGAAACAAAATAAATATGCAACTTTTAAAGAATGTGTTAGACCTGAAGAAGCCTGCCCAGTGCAATTAAAATATAATAATAATATAAGTTGATACTGCCCTACAGTTTCCAATTAAAACTAGAGTAGGGCCTACATATTTTTAATGTTCTCACACAGCTTTATAGCAAAGTCACTGAAAGTTTGTATTTAAAACTGATCTTAAAACCACTTAATATAGACTGCATACACAAGTAACTGAACCACATTTGATTCCCCTACAAAACAGAGGTGTGTTTGATTACTTTGCTGACATGCCACTTGGGAACTCAAACACAGAGAATTTTTTTAAAATCCCCACACTTTTAGTCCATTTTCATACTGCTATGAAGAACTGCCCGAGACTAGGTAATTTATAAAGGAAAGAGGTTTAGTTGACTTACAGTTTAGCATGGCTGGGGAAGCCTCGGGAAACTTAGAATCATGGTGGAAAGTTACGGGAAAGCAAAGCAGCCGCTTCACAAGGTGGCAGGTATGGGACTTCAAATCAAGATGAGATTCGGGTGGGGACACAAAGTCTAACTGTATCACCACAGGAGGTTAATTTTGGCTGTTTTATTTGTCAAATGGAAAATTATTTATTCAATGACTGTAGAAATGCTGTGGTCCTGAGAGAAAAGCAATGACCCTTTAGAGGGTTGGAAAGCTGAACTTTAATAGCAGAGCTGACATTATACTGAAACAGAGGCTCTCAAACTGACCTAGATCTCACCAGCTCAAAGGTTTGTAATTTCCTTCCTCTAACTGTAATCATAGCAGAAGTCAATACAAAATATGGTATATCATAACTCAGTTAAAATTGAGTTTGTTTTTGTCTCATATAAGCTTAAAATTAAATTATTGTACAAAGCTAAAAGGAAGTTGATAAGTAAATACAGATTTATCCCTATCAAAAAAGAGTATGACTTGGATAAATCATAATGGAGAATTCTGTATTTCAGATTATTCCAAAATAGATCATGATAACAAATACAAAGCTACAATAATTCTTCAGCACTTGTGTGATCTCTCTCTAACAAAAAGAAAAAGAAGTTACCTAAGACTTTTAAGAAAAATTATATTTAAATGCAGCCATTGTCATATTCCCTTCTATAATTTTACTATATTTTATTTCATTTTAAAATGAAGGAAAGATGATTATATTTCCACAACCTTGTAGCTTAAGTTTATTTGTAAACTTCTTTTAAAGTATAATTATGAACAGTACAATATATAGTATACATATTAATAGAGATTCAGTATTTGATAAAAATAAATAAGCTTATTTGAAAGTATGTGTATATTCATACATGTATATGGTCCTTTACTCTTTTATGATCGTAAGACAAAGCTTAGCTTATACAAATATTACAGTTGTGAGCTTCTCAATGAAAAATGATGCAATTTTATTTGTAAAATTCTATTAGATCCAGCCATTTCAAATATTTTGCTGTAAGACTGTGGCTTGACAATTTTCCATTTGTTTACCTAAAATAACAAAATTTGCTAAGAAATCTTAAAGCAGGAAACACTAATTATCAAACCAAAATATTAGAAGTTCACTAAAGGTATATTGGCTTTTGAATTTCACATGGGGGACAGAAAAATGGCTTCTCAGATAAACTATTTCTGAAAGAAATGAAAAAAAAAAGAGGGATGGAAAGAGAAAGAGAGGACAAGAAGGAGGAAGGGTTAAATAAATCAAATAGTGCATTGATTCTTCCCAACCAAGTTCAGAGATGGTAACATGAGCCAAGTCAAACAACTAGGGCTGAAAAGAATCAATTTAAGGATCTTTGTTAGGACTGTCAGGAAACAGTTTCTATCTCCCACTTTCTCTCTCCCTTCCTTCCTCTCTTTCATGGTCTTTCTCCGTCAGCCTTTGGACGTGGTGTTGTTATGATGCGAAGCGACCCTGACCTACCCCTCCAAATCTGAGAAAGGAACCGATGGAGACAAATCAGAGCTGAAAGTTGCATCCTGATTTTTCAACTTTTTAAATACTGAGCCAAGCTATGCCTGAAAATAATCCTGCAATTGGTTGTCTGAACAAAAAAATTCCTTTGATGCTGAGGCAATTTAGGTTGAGTTTTTCACATCCTGCTAAATGAGTTCTAAGTGATACAACCCTATTTTCCAGCCTTAATTCTAGATGCTGAAACCAAAAATATTCTGTTAAATGCGAGTTACAGAACCTGAACTCCAACAAGCTCGGGACCATCATATAATTCCATCTGTCTCACTCTTTTTACACATTGTTCACCTGTAGGTCTCAACTCCTCCTTGGACTGATACATAGTCAATTTATCATTTCAGTTTAAAACGGCAAAGCATATCTTCAAATTACTATTGATAGCACCAATTCAGCAACAGTGAGTGCTAACTCCATTTAAATTCAGCTCACATAGTTTCTCCACTTAAGAATCACTGATAATCCTACAATACCGATCACCCTATTCAAGAAAGTTTTGTGTTATGGGCTTTGAATCAGTTTGAGAGACTTGATACTAATTTCTCATTCCCAATATAGACTGTATTTCACACAGGGGACATAGGGACACAGAAAATAGAAAAAAATCTTTAGAATGATATGACATTGTTATTCAAAGGCTCTCTCATATTTCAAAAATTAGGACTCTTTTCTTTTTCGTGTATCCTCAAATGTAAACAAAATGCTATCACTAAAAGTATATATACCAATATAGAGGTAATGACTATAAAAAACAAAATTAGTTTCCTTCTATTGGTACATGTAAGTAAATTTTAGTGCTTTATGGCCACATTCCAAAATCAATATTTATTTATTAATGTATGTATCAATTCATGTATTTGACCAACACCTCCTGAATACACACTTTATACCAAGAGTGATATATTTCACTTAAATTTCCTATCTTGGTTTTAAATTGCCCTTGAATCTGCTTCCTTTGTTTAATATAGACATTAGAGCTAATTATTTATTCCATGTTTTCAAAATGTGATGGTACAGACAACACTTAGAATTGGGAAAAAAAACTGCTTTCCCCAACATCATTGGGAAAACTTGGCCATCGATTACACATTTTCATTTGTCCATTTATTTTGATCCCAATAGAATAATAAGTGCGATAGTCATATACTCACATAGCTATTTAAACAATATTTTAATTTTCAATTTAAAAAAGAAATAAAACTATTAAACAGATAGACATCAATGGGAAAAAAGTTACACAAATTAGTCTAAGCTACTATAAGATCAATTTTCCCAAATAGAAAACAAAATCAAGTTACTCATCTCTCCTCAATTCTTCGAACATGTCCTTAATAAGAGTGACACATGTACCACAAAACCAGCCCCTTCCAAGATACTTTACCTACTTTTTGTGTTTGTAACTTTACATAATTTTTTCTTTAAAAGATTTCCCAAATTAAGTTACTTCAAAACCCTAAACAACCTGGATTGGTCCTGCCTATTAGAACCATATATTATTTGAGACGTTGCTTTTAAAATATCCCAGTTAGTTTAACAATAGTTAGTTACTGTAGATCTGTAGGAAAGTTTGCTTTTATTTTAATTATTTTTTTAACAATTTCTGTATCAATCTTTAAGGAAATTTACTGCCTTGATATGGTTTTATAAGATCCCTTTGGTCCTGTGTCTCAATAGAATAAACTACAAACAGATTTCAAAGCTGACAATCTACTAAGGCCAAATATTACAGTCTAACATGTAAAATATAAAGACGTATTTTTTAAAAGAGCCATCATGCTATGCATAAAAATATTTACAATTATTCTTTATGTACAATTGCAATTTTCTCACTTTCAATATATAATAATAATAATTGCTAGTGCTGTTTGAGCATTCCATTATTTGCCAGTCGCTGTGTGAGGTGCTAGGAATACATTATTTCACTGACTCTTCACAACAGCTTTTGGGATGGTCATCAACATTAGCCCCATTTTACAGATAAGGAAACTGAGAAATATGCCAAGAAAATCAATGTTTATGTACCGTATATAATACACATAGTATATGCAGTGTGTATGTGTATATGTATGTACATATATATGTACATATATTGCAATATACATATATTGCCATATGCAGCATATGGAACCTAATTATTTTAGAATTTACTAGTAGAAATTTCAAATAAAAAGCATACCACACATTACCTATCTTACATTAGATTCTAAAGAAAATATAAATAAAATATTTTATATTCAACATAATCCAGGGAGGCTTTCAACCCAATTACAAAATAACTTTGAAGAAAATATTTAAGTGAATATGACATGCATTTTCAGGTACCCCCTCACAAATATATCTCTTTTACTAAAAATACAAACACTGAAGTCAAATTCACTCATTTTAATTATTTTCCACAAATAAATAATAATCAGAAAGTTATGAAATTATAATTGTAATGCCCCATGACCTATGCCCTGCACCTCATTATACCTGTAATAGTATGTCAAATTCCTGTAGAGTAATTTGATACATAAATGAGATTATTTACTAAAAGATGAATATCAAGGCCCAGAATAAAGTAATTGTGCAACATCGATTTAATTTACAAAAGAAATGAATAGTAAATATGAATCACCAAAATATAATTAGAAGATAAAATGAAATCTTGGAGAAATTACAGAATATCACACTGAACTAAACCAGCCCAAATACCACTTGGAGGAAAAAAAAGCCAAATTTTCCCTTGGGTTTTAGGTGAATAGCATTACTCCTAGCACAAGAGGAAAACCTTTTCAGAGAAGCTTCTCTAATACAATGATAAGTCACTACGTTATAAATTAGGCAAATCAAAATTACTTATCATGCACATGTTAGGAAATATCACAGAAAATTTTACCTACTGAGAAATCAGCAAATATTTCCAAAGGTGTAAGAAAAAAAACATATTCTGCCTCAAAAACATATGAATCCATGGATTGAGGGGCATCATGCTTAGCTATGGTAGATACTTAACAAATATTTGTTGAAAATATTTTTTAAAAAGAGAGCCAAGCTTTTCTTCTAGAGAGGTATGGTGGCTGGCTATGGCTCAGTACCTAAGACAGGTGTCTCAGTTATTTATTCTGATTACATAATTTTGTGGCTTAAAGTAACAACCATTTTATTTGTTTATGATTTTATGGGTCAGCAATTTGGGCTAGCCTCGGCTGGTTAGTTCTTCTGCTGGTCTCACCTGGGGTCAATCTTCTGACTATAATTATCTGGAGGTTTGAATGTGTGTGAATGGTCTCAGGTGGCCTCATCCGCGTGTCTGGCCATTGGAGCTGGCTGTTAGCCAGGCCACCTGTCCTCAGCAGAGGAATCCATGTTTCTTCACATAATGGTAACATTTTTTGAAAAGAGCAGAGTAGAAGCTACATAGTCTCTGGAGGATTAGGCTTGAAAATTATACCATATCACCTCTGCAATCCCTGTTGTTGAAAGCAAGTAAAAAGGCCAGCTCAGATTCAAAGAGAAGAGAAACACACATCTATTCTTGATGAGAAGCACTGCAATGAATTTGCGGCCATTTTGAATTCAAGAGGTAACAACGTAGCTTACAGATAGGAAAACATGACAGGGCTTACTTTAGAAAAGATTTGTCCTGATAACAGTTATATCTAGAATTAAGCCCAGATTTTGACTGCCCATTATCTAGCCCCTCTGTCATGGAAATAACAACAGTGATTCAAGATGAGAAAATGAGTTTGTCAAGTGCCTTCTTTTCCACCCTCTGCCAAACGGAAGAGGTAACAGGAGTAACACCTGAAGCACTCATTAAGAGCATCAACAGCAGTCTACACAAGTAGCACAGCAAAAGAAGAGGTGAGTGGAAGGTAGAACATGATGAGACAAATGCCAGAGTGTTCATGATGGACAGATGATCTGTAAGTTTCACCCCATCATGATATTGCAGTATGTTCTGATTCTTTGCACTAGGAAACATGTTAACCTGAACATTTATTTATTACTTACAGCATACCAGTCCATTTAAATGGCATGTCAGTCCCTCCTGCAGATGGTAACTGAAAATTAAAGAGGGCAAATCACCCAAAATCACACTATTTTATCAAAAAGTTTTAGTATATATTTATATCCCAGACTCAGGATGCAAATACCTTCTCAATACAAACAACTACAGAATCTCCTAGTGGATAAAGTGCTTTTATAAACATACAGATATAAGACATGGCAGTTCATAGAGTACCAAAAGCACATGAGAAACTAAAAATAGGATATATGATCAGAGGATGCTCATCATCCTTAAAGGAGATTAAAAACACATTTTTTGTAATAATCAATGGAAAACAGCCATAAGCAGGAGAAAAGGGCAATCCCCTAGGTGTAGCCGACAGAGCATCCTCTTTAGAATCAAAAATGTTTGGATTTTAATTTTAGCCCTATCATCTTAGCTGTATAATCATGGGCAAGCAAATTAACCACCCTGGGCCTCAGTATGTTCCTCTAAAAAACAGAGACAATCATGATAAAGCTATAGGGTTAGTGCATAGAGTACAGAAAAGTAAAAATCTACAGTGCCAGGAAAAGACCACCTTCTCAGAATATGATGAAGATGATGCTGATGATCATCATCATCCATTATATATTATCCAAGTTATATTAGCATCTTTGAGTGCTATCCTCATCAAGTACAGGGAAAGCTCATGTGCTTGTCCCAGAGGATGAAGGCTTAGACTTTCATTCAGCCTCAGGTCCTTATTTTACCAACATACCTAGCAATCTTATTATTTTCTTAGTAAGTTCCTATCAGGAAGTTTAAAAAGAAAGCAAGTACACTGACAACAATTAGCTATATAAGAGCAAAGAAAATCGAAGAAACACTTTACAGTTGAGACAGAAAGAATAAAAGAAGGGGCAAATTTATAAACTGCCTTAAACATATCTTGGATTGGTCCCAAGGGTCTTCTGCAATCACTAACATATATATTGAAGGAGTCATTAAGAAAATAACTATACCTAGATGTGGTGTGTTGATCTTGACAACTATTTGAATTCACATCAAATGCAATACTTTTAATAATTTTTAAACAGGATGCCTAAAGACAACATTCAAGACTATGGATAATGCTGATAACCAAAAGACTCATTCTACCAGGATACTTAGTCAAGTAAGTTTACATGTCATTTTCTTCTGTATTCAAATTATTGTTCCCTCTTTTAGGAATTAGATAACCTCATATAGAGGCTGAAAAACTGCTAGGAGCTTAATCATCAATTTTATTAAACAATGGAGGAGGTAACAAAACTTAATTTAGTAAATAATCTAGAGATCAATGGCATCTAGAGGAAAAGGTGTGAGAATGTCATCAAGACTGATTAAGGACTAGGGCTCCTCTCTGAAAGAATGTTTGTTTCTCACTCTAGACTGCAACTTTTCTAGAGTGGCATCTATGCCATTTTGGCTTCTGTGACTTAAAGGAGAAATGGTTAGCAGAAAATCCAAGTATGCATTAAATGCCAAATAAATGTTAAAGGAATTAAAGAATGGGCTTGAGTCATTCTTGTCTAGAACAGACAGCTCATGATGCAGCCAGCCAGTCACCTTAGAGTAAGGTGAAAATTTACTCTTCTTGTGTTGCTCCATTTCATTGTTGTTCATATTTATTATGAACAATAACATTAAAATATATGAGTGAATTTTCTTTATTTATTGGGAAAGATTTAAGTAACTTTGTCATCATGAGTAAATCATATGATCTGAATGTTCAAAAAGTGTCAAGATTCATAATAGCAAATACGTTTAATCCTGTGATCAAACTTGGATTGACCAGTTGTTGCATCTTGAAGAGGTAAACTTAAAGTGTGTAATTTGATTGTTTGTAATTCAAAAGATAAATGCTTGAGGGGATGGATACCCCATTCACCATGATGTGCTTATTTCACATTGCATGCCTGTATCAAAACATCTCCTGTACCCCAGAAATATATACACCTGCTATGTATCCACAAAAATGTTTAAAAATAATTTTTATTTTTTAAAAAAAGAGGTATATATTTTTTAAAAAAAGAGGATCAGCAAGAAGAAAACATTGATCAAATGGTAACATCTAAAATGAGTGCCGGCTGGAGAGTTACAGCATTTTCTTGCTTTCTCTGCTCCAAAAGCAATGAAGTAATGGCCCTGCTTAACTCGACAGTAGTCTACCCACGTGGTTGTTGTCATGCTTCAGCGAAAATTTGGATAACAAATGAAAACATTCCAGAAAATGGTGATGATGAAGACTAATGATAGCTAACATTTATTAACCATTAAAGGTAAAAGGACTTGAAATCACGATATACAGAAAACTGTCCCAAACCAGTTTAGGGCCAAGATATGTTTAGTCATAAGCACAGCAATTGTGGTTTGGAAATTTCAAGGAACTCAGTGCAAACACTCGAAGTACTATCTCAGGAATTAGACTTGTGTGCCTCTTTCAACCATGCTAAAAATAATTAGAAGCAACAAGATGCCAGAGTTTTGGCTCAAGTTAAAGGAGAAAATTATAATACATCTATATAAAAGTGAAATAATATATTTTAGTTGGAGTGATTTGGGAATCACTAAAGTTACTCAAGCTTAGTCAAGATGACCACTTGGCAGAGATGCTTTAAAAAAAATTTAAGATTGAATATATATGTCAGGAGAACTTACAAGTTGCCTAATGCCATGTCCATCAGAGATTAAAATGAATATAAATTTGAACATCTGTGGGTAAGTCATGCACTCTCCAGAGTATTAGAAATACAGCCTACGATTTCTTAAACTCAGCTAGATTCTCGCTTTACATCTTCTGCCTGGTTGCTGAAGACACTGGACTATATTATGACCCCTGGTCTGGTGAGCTTTTGAAGCCATACGATTATTACCTCCTTTATACTTTCCCTCTTGGTGCTCATGCTAGCTAATGATGAGATGATCATGGTGATGGTGATAATGATAATAACAGTCAGGTGCCTAATGAACTATATCACTGAAACCTCCAGACCGTCTGATTGCATAAGTCATATTATTAGCCCTATTTCTTAGGTGAGGATTCTGATGCTCAGAGAAGTTCAAAGACTTGTTCAAGGTTATACAGGGCTGTGACCAAGGAGGGTAGAATTCCATAGTTCCTTTTTCTAACTACTGCACAATACCAACTTCTACAAAACACAGCCATGATTTCTTAATTTCTTCTCTCTCTCCTACTACAAAGCGTAGAACATCAAAATAGAACTAAAAGTTTCAGTTAATAAATTACTTTCAAGCTTATTAATTTGTTTATATTTTTCATGTTACTAAGAAAATAAGTTATTGAGGTCAGGACCCAATGTCCAGTAATATATTGTTTAAGTGCCTGATATTTGAACAGTCAATACATGGCAAATATCCTAACATAATTCCTAAAAATAACCTTAAACTTTTCACTTAAAGTTAGGCCTATTTTTGTTGAGTGCGGGATTCCAAATTAAAATATTTGTAAATATTAATCATCTGAAGATATCTATCCACGTAAAATAAAGCATATGCACTACTCATGTAGTGTTCAATGCTGCCATATAAATTATATGTATTTTAATGTTACTGTACGAATGTCTAAACACTAATAAAAACAAGTGCAAATAAACAATTCAAAAACTTGACAAATCTTCACACCATAAAAAAGTAATAAAAGGAGAGCTAATTAATAAGAAAAGTACCACATCCTATATTTCCAAAGGAGATAAGAGAAAGTTAGGTTTCACAGTAATGTAGTTGGTATGTCCCCACTAGTAAATCACATTAATACAAATATTCTGTTACTCGGGAGGTAATACCACTAAAATCCATGGAAAACCTACTTGAAGATAGAAAACAAGGAGTAAAAATGAAGACTGGAATCAAGAAGTAAATTGAAGTTTGTCCTTCAAGGCTCTTGAGCACTTCCTCAAAAGAGCTGAACATGGTAGAGTGAAAATAGATCAAGATAAACAGCATTGTTTAGGCTTCCATTCCTGATTAAATATGCTATTTCTGATTGAGCATCTATTGAATGAATTAGTTTTTTTGTTTTTTTTCTAAGAATTCAGAAACTGCTCCCAGAATTTGTTAAAAGTATGCTGAAACCTTAATCATTTATTGTATTACTTCTTTTCTAGAGTCTTTCATTCTTGTAAAATCTAAAATAGATTCCATTTTCTATCAAAATTCTACAATTGTTTTCCACAAGGATTATAATGCCATTTTCAAAATATTTGTTGGGAAGATTTTTTAGAGCAATAAATTATATATATGTTCCCACAAAAAAAAAATGCAAGAACAGTGTGAGCTTTGAGTTTTGATAGATTTCTTTTGTAAAAAGATATATTTTCTTATTTTATTTTATTTTAAGTTCTGGGGTACACGTGCAGGTTTGTTACATAGGTAAATATGTGCCATGGTTGGAATGTAAATTAGTTCAACCATTGTGGAAGACAGTGTGGTGATTCCTCAAAGACTTAGAACCATAATAATATCTGACCCAGAAATCCCATTACTGGGTATATGCCCAAAGAAGACATATTTTCTAAGAAGAACAAAACTTGTCGGTTGACATTTTCCTGCCAATATGACCATGTAACTTAAACATTGTCTATGAAAACCAATTTCTAAGAAATATTACAAATGTAGTCTGTAGTTTAAACAATAAATCCTTTTCATGTGGTTTACTTGGAATCAGTAAAATGATAGACAGCAGAGTTGTATAACCATGTAATTCCATTGTAATTTTTATCACTTATTAACCAACTTCATAATTAGTATTAAATTATGTCACATAAAATGTTTATGTAAAATTAAATTATGTTTATTAAAAATCATTTTGTCAACACAGTATCTTTCACAACAATATGATGAAAAAGCTTAAAAGTAGCATTGGCTATCTTTGACTTAAATTCTTATATTTCTGTCTTCTGTTATATGAAACTGGAATTTTCATAATAACATACAATTTATGTTGGTAGAGCATACTAAAAATGGTTCACCTCTAACTGGAATAGCTTCAATAATTATGAACATAATACTTCTTAATTTCACCATGCACATACCATGTAATGAACAAATTATACAGCCTTAGGTTCTAAATAGTCCTCAATGATTGAAGGATGCCATGGGAATAAAAATGTGGGCTCTGCAACCAGAATAAGAAGTCTCACTCTCAAGGCTTGTTGAACAAGACAGAGTATGCACATGTGTGTCATTGGAATGATTTAGCAAAATTATCTGCTAGTTATGTATTCTAGGGGCTCTCACACCTATAAGGTCCAAATTTCCAGTTTTACTCTTCAATAATACATAAAACATAAAATTCATTATACTATATACAAAACCCTGAAGATAACGCCAATATGTTACATTTTTAAGTAAACAGAAAATAAAAATCACTGAAATAAGCTAATAGGTTAGCCAGTTAAGCCTTTAGGAAGTTTCAAGTAGCTTCCTTTTCCCAGCCTCAAAATTGGCAATAATACTTATTAGCAATCTTATTTATGACACATTTATTTTTAAATATATAATTTAGTAGATATTATGCAGTAGTTTCATGTAGAGGCAGAAATATTGTTAGATACCTGCAAGCATCTCATCCCAACCATATATCACAGCAATAGGTCAGCAGAAAGCAAGATCTCAATTTCACCAGCAAGAAAACTCAGCAAAACTACTAAGCCAAAAGTGCTTCAAACAGCAAGAAGATCCAGATCACTGATTTAAATGGACAAAGGAAAATGACGGTCATTTATGAAAAGATGAAAGAGTGATAAAACATGATATAACATATGAAAATCATTTAAACACCAATGCCATAACTAGATACTGCTTTAACACCCAAAATCCATTTAATGACAGAGGAGACAAAAATAATTGAAGAGGGAATAGGGTGGGGGTATTCTCCCACAGGTACCTACAGCTCTTGCTATCCCCTCTTGAGAAAAAGGAAAGAAATCACTTCTGGCTGCTATCAGTCAGAACTAAACCTTTATGAACTTCTCCCAAAACACCAGCACAGGAATCTCATATTTCAAAAACAAGGTGTGTGTGCTCATATACACATTAGATCTACGAGGGAAGGAGAGACGTATGTGAAAGAACAGAAGGCTGGTGTTCAAGGTCATTCTCCTCTTGAAAAGAGAAAGGGAAAAAAAATGACTAAAAGAAATTATCCAAGGTTCAAGAATCAAGTGGCAACTTCTTTTCGCCTATCTGCTTATGCTTGTTCTTATAGATATCTTATTGTTCTGTCCCTATTAATAGTGACTAAAAAAGGGCTTACAAAGAAGGAGGCTTTTGGCTGGGAAATTTCCTATCAATACCTAAAGTGTTAACTCATCAATGAACCAGGCTAGTGAGCCAGGCCAGCTCTACTTAAAGACAATTCTTAACAAGGACAGTGGACTTAGATTTTCAAAGTAACTTGTACCCTCTCCATTTTTCCAGAAAAGGGAGAAGAAAAAGGTGGCAGAAATATTTTCCCCCCGCCTTAGGAACTTCTATGCATGTAACCTTGTGCTAGTAGCTCTATTTAGTATGACCTTTAACCTAACTCCAATCTGCACCAATGAGTGACATTTTCAAACATGCATCACACCATCATCTATGTTCAGGTTTCTGAGCATTCAGCATCCATTTTAATGCATTTGCTTTGCCTTCCCTGAGGCTGAGGGCGGAAGAACAAAGCTTAACCTGCAAAAATCGAGTCCTTAGTGGGAAAAGGCCAGAAGAAAGTGAAATAGGTGGGAGGTGATGAAAACACCTTATTTTCCAAGTACCTATATTCACCAGCATTTCTTTTTTCTTGTGCACTCTCTAGATAGGTATGACTTACTCGCTAACAAATATTGTAAGTATGATATCAATACTGTTGTAATAGTATTCTGGGGTAATTTGGGAGGACAAAGTGGGGTCCTTGTCAGACGTTTAGAATACACAAATCAGATTTCTAAGATTTTCTGAGTGATAAGAGGATTAGAAGTAAATTCATTAAAAGACAAAAAAAAAGAGAGAGAAGATAAAAGAAAAAAATCCTTTTTAAAATTTATTCCCAATTATCTGTTATCTTTCATTTATTTCGTTATTTAATCCAGGCAATACACTTTTTTTTTTTTTTAACCTTCCCTGGGACCTCAGAGGGGGAAAGTTCTGTTAAAGTCGAGATATCTTCTGTGTCATTCCTCGGTTATCCCTGGAGCTAGAAGTTACAAAGCAAATCTATCTGAAGAGTGGAAATCATGTTCTCCTCTTTCACGTTTATTGGGTACCAGGTGGGGGAGAGAGGTTAATTGACTTTACAGAGGTGTTTCAACTAGAAACAATACGGGTATAAATGACATGATCAAACCGAGGAGAGCAAGAAGGGAGGGAAGAAAGAGCAACAAATGGAAATCTAGGAAATACACACTTAGCTTCAGGTTTTTAATCCTGATAAATCATGCAGTATTTGAATATCAAGACATTTTTGTAGCCAGCTTTCCTTCCATATTCTTCAATATTCATTGTCGCGGGGAGGGAGAGAGAGAGAAAGGTTTTGCAGGCAAAGACAGGACACCACCGCCCTCCACGCTCCTCTGTGGCTCTGGGCATCTCCCTCCTCTCGCATCCAGGCGGCCGCCTCGGCCACGATGCGCTTGCTGTCTGCCAGGGGGTCCGCTGAGCTCTTCCGCCCTGCCCGGAGAAAGTGTCAAAGCCGTCCTGCCAGCTGCAGTGGCAGAGCCCAGCCCCCAAAGCCCGCTGCATACATGGCCTTGTAGCACCACCAGCCTGCGAGGGCTGCAGCAGCAACCGAGCCCAGACTCGAAGAGGAGTTGGGGACGTCAGTGCGCAGGGACAAGCAGAGCAGCTATCGGCCAGCTAGAAGTCTGCAAATGCCATCATATGGATATCTATAGAAATGCAGCGAGTGGGGGAAAATCAGGCAGCGCCCCTACACTTCCTAAACGGCGTTAGCAAAGAGAACCCCCCGCCCCCCAGCAGCCCCAGTCACTGCCTCCTGAAGCAGGGCACCCTGAGCTTGGCTGGGCCAAATCCTCCGCTGAATGTAGCCACCAAGCAGCTCCCAAAGGCGGGAGACAAACGAACACTCCTTAGTTAAATTATTCAGACCGTCTTCACTATGGAATAAAACATTGATGAGACTACTTTGGAAGTGCTTTATCTTGTTAATTCTAATGTCTTCGAGAAGGGAGTGAAATTTTCCGATGGGGGCGGGCGCTGAGATAAGACGAAAGGGAATTCAGGGGAAAAAAAGGCGCCAGGGTAAAGGGCTTTGGAAGTTAACTACATTTGTTCTGCTTCAGCCGGCCATGGGAATCTCATTTTAACATACCAGACCCAATATGTTAATTAGGCAGTCGCAAATCCAACCTGCTCCTTGTAAATCAAGGCACCGGAAAAAAAAATTCAAAATATCTATTATACAGGGACAAAACAAACAAACAAACAAAAAAAACGCGCACAGGAGTTGCGTGTCCGTGACGGGGACAATACAGCTGGAGAGAATGTTGGGTGGTGGCTATCGTTTTAGCCTGGTTCTGCTAGATATAAAAATGACTTCTTTCATGGATTTATTCTGCTACATAAAAGCACGTCCTGGCAGTTAAACACCATATCTCAAGACACACAGCCGTGACAATATGTATTCCCTTTCATGCAAACCAAGTTCCAAGAAAACTCCATTTCGAGTCAAAGTCTCCAGATGCGTAATTTACAACTACTAAAAAGATCTGGCAAGCTCCTCCACAACAAGGAAAGGAAAACAACCTGGCACCAGAGGTAGAAAAGGGTAGAAAAGATCTTTGGTTTAAATGATGGGTGGAAACCAAACACCCACTCACACTCCACAATCTGGAAAGGGTTGGGTACCAAATGGTCCGTGGCAACCACAGCCTGAAGGAAACACAGAATTTTGATCTCTGGCATCTTCAAACAGGTTCCACACGCCTAGCTCTCAAAAAATATCCTCAGGGTGGAGCACATCCATATTCTCAAAGCTTTCACTACTAGATTAAGTGCTTAGGTATAGATTTATATTTCACCTACTAGAAATCGTATTACAAAATCACAGAGCAGGCGCCCTTGGATACCCAACCTTCCCAATGATTTTCAAAACATTAATAAGTAAAGTAGCCTGCAATGCAGATAAGACACTAGAAACAAGATCAAAAGGAAATTGGCTGAGGCGAGTAATCGTTGGTTTGTTACCTGGTGCCTCTAGGGGAAAAGACGGTCGTAGGAAGACTTTCTGCCTGCAGGTACAATCCCGGCAAGGTGGCTCCAGGTGGCTTTCACAGTCGTACGCTGGTCTCGCTCGTCACTTCGCTGCCCTTTGCCATAGCTCAGCACCCGCATCGTAGGGAATCGGAAAGGCGGCTCCTGCCACTGCCGCCGCTGCCCGCAGGTCGCGCTGGGTGGGGGAATCGCTGCAATCGCCCCATGAAACCCGCGGCTCCGCGCCCGGGGAACGGGCAGAGGCAGGGCGGCCGCGCACGCACACACAGACACACGCTCACACTCACACACACTCGCACCCGGGCGCGCGCGCACTTGCACTCACACTTGCACACGCACACCCAGCACTGCACGGGGAGGAAGCAGCACGGAGGGAACCGGTCCTTCTCACGATTGGCCTCGAAGCCCACCGGACCGCGGGCAGCAAAGAGAGCGTTCTCGCATAGCCCTTTAATCACGTTTCCTTCAAGTTCTCCTCCAACCCGAATCCACGTAATTCAAGAGCTGGTGACATTTTGGTGGGGAGGAGGGAGCCGAGAAAGGGCTGAGGAAGAGTCGGGGATTTTGTTAAGCAGTTTAATAAGCAATCCTCATTACCTTATTTGTTTTGTTTTATTTTGTATAGCAAACCAGTTCGAAGGGCTGAACTTTTGGCTTCAAATGCTGTGAACCAAAACGTAAATATCCTTCTGGCCAAGAGAAGAAGGTGTAGATACACGAAAACAAGAGGGCTGCAAGACACTCTCTTGACCTTGTGATGTACCTGGAAGCAGGTTAATATTGGCGCTTTCCAAGCTTCTGGATAAAGCGATCCACACACCTGGGTCCACAGCCCAGCAGCCGCTCCAAATCCAGCCAGGAAAATGGGTCTGGGCGTCCTCAGAGCTCTGCAAGAACCCGGGCATGAAGGCGCATCGCCGAGTTAACACATTTGCTTCTGGGCAGTTGGATAAAAGACAGTCAAATGCATCAGATAGGCGCGCGCGTACACACGCGCGCGCACACACACACGCAGCTAGCTGGAAAGCGGCTTACAAAACACTAGAGACATGCCAAGATGACTTGAAAAGGTAGCCAACATCCAGGATCTTTCCGGAAAACAGAAGGGCCAGCAGGGAGGTTATCAAAGTCTTCTCAAGTCTTTCAATTCTTCCTCTCTCCTCTGAATGTGTGTGTGTCTGTCTAGAAGGTTTCGTTGGTCTGCCCCACCCCCGTCCAGTTGCGCTTTTTTTTCTGATATAACCGACCGTGCAAAATGGATTATATGGGTGGGTTGTGTTCACAGCCCAGAGCTCCCCGAAGTCAAGAATCCTAAGGGAGCAGCCATCTGCTAAACAATTCACATCCTCAAGGGAAGAAGGAAAAACACGCTCAAACACACGCAAACACGCGCACACACATACATACTCCTCCGTTCGGGCAGCTCTGCACACGCTCACCGCCTCCCTGCGCGCCGCTGCACACAGCGCCCCGCCCGCTGGCCACCGCGCTGGGGCGAGTCCGCAGTTCAGGCGCGAGGCAAGCAGCCGAGGTCCGGGGCTGCGGCCGCGGCCGGGGCGGACCCGGGAGCTGGGCTTCCCAAAGCGTCGCGTGCGGGCAACGGCGGCCTCCTGGCCGCGTGGAACTGAGCCCTGCGCTGCAGCATGAAGGCGGCGGCGGCGGCGGCGGCGGGCGCGCGGCCGTGAGCTCAGCCCGCGCCGCAGTGACGGGAGCGGCCGTGTCGGCCAGACCCCGAGAGTCCGTGAGACCCCGGCCGGGGCCGCTCCGCTGCTGTCAGCCCTCGGGCCTCCCAGCCAGACTGGTTCTGAACCGATTTATCAGGGGGGTGCGGAGAGGGCCGGCGAAGCGCCAGGAAATCCCCAGGCTGAGGAGGCGCGGGGGCGTTGCAGGAAGGGGGAAGGGAAAAGGCAGAAAACCTGGAGAATGAAAGCGAACTTCCAGGGGCGTCCCCAGCCTCCTGCAAAAGGGCAATTTGCTGATTGCCCACTTCCTCGCAGTTACGGGATAGAGAGAATCATCACTGAGTCAAGCTTCGGCTGCTTAGGGCGGTGGGAAAAGTCATTAGCTATAATAACCCGCCGGAAATTTTGAGGAGAGCTACTGACTTGGGGGTTTCAGTCATCTGAGGCTGGCTTCCGCTGTCCCCTTAGTTGTGGGTGGTGATTTGCTTACTAATCAGATGGGAGCGGATTCTGAAAAGAACATTTATATTTGGGAATCAACTCAGCTCAGCATCAGACATTACGAATACTGCAGTTGGTCACATTTTACTATGTGAAGGGCAGAAAGGGAGCCCAACAGTCTTCGTAAGCCAGACCTAGTCTCTAAGGTCACCGGCACAGACGCAGGGTCTAAAGCAGGAAAGAGGTGCGACTGGAAAGGACAGGGCCCTGCGGGAATGGATCTGCCCGGAGCCCTCGCCTGGTTTTGCTTGAGACTCCGACAAGACTCCCAGTGCTTCTCTCTCCGACCCTATCCCCACTCCCTCCATCCTGGAAAAGCCAGTAAGCAAAGTTAACTCTTTCTTCTAAGAAACCCTGAGTGAAATCTTGCTCTTCCTTTGTGCTAGAGTCCTGAAACCCTTTCGCTTCTCACTGTGGGTTCACCAGCACGTGGTCTTCGGACACTGAGCGCACCTTCGCTCTCAGCTGTGATCCTAGCTAGCCCAGACACCAGTCTGTACCCAAAGGAAGAGTAGGAAGTTGCAAAGGGAAGCTGGCTAACAAGGGCTTCTTCTGCCCTACTTGGCAAAGGCCCATACGGGTGGCCTCCGTGGATACGGAGCTCCTTCATTTTGTTCCAAAAAGAGCTCTGCCAGGCTTTACCATTGCCCTGGAGGTGCACAGGCGCCCGTATACTCGAGCACAACCATGGGCTCACCCCAAGCGCGCACACCTGCACCCACGCGTAAGGAAGAACCACACAGCTATCTCTGTCGGGGAAGAACACGAGGAGTGAAGTGTTTTAGGTGGAAACTGCTCACATCTCCTTTCTTTCCTCTGCTCCCCCTCTCTGCCCCTGGTACTCCGGATCCAATCCTTGGCTTAGGAATCCACTCAAGCCACGTCTGGCTGCTTTGTTCCAGAGGAGCGCAGCTCCGAGACTGCACTTCAGCGGTGCAGCCTCCCTCCAGGTCGGCGAGCGGCGCCAGATCCGGGACTTCAGGGTCTCCGCGGGAGCTTAGGAGGCTCAGGATCTGAGTTGGAGAGCTGGAAGGCCAAACTCCGAGCCGCTGAGGGACTGCGCAGGAAGACCACAGAAATAAACCAAAGGGACACCTCGGACAGATGTACCAGAGGACACCACTGAAGTCCAGGAGAATCTCCACCAAAGCCATCAGCGTTTTCCTTGTAGCTTTCTGTCCCTCGAAGTGGAAAATTGAGGTTTCTGAGAAGTCCACGGAGAGAACCTGCAGCAAACTGAAGCCACAGACTCCGAAGGCATAGGGAGAAAAAATGCTTCCATCCCCCTTTCACTTTAAACTTGATCGCTTCTGGGACTTCACTGGAGGGCGGTGGAGTTGCACCAACCTGGAGTACAGGCAGATCCCAGCGAGCACTTCCGAGTACTTTAGGACGTGGGGGTGACTCCTTTTTCTTCAGGATTGTCCCACTTGCCACCCTTTCCAGCTGAGCTGATAGGAACCAACGAAAGTCTAGGCGATGAGGATTTTCCGTTACCTCAGGGATGAAAGTATAAAATGTTGAATGAGAAACCCGAAGACCTTGCATCGCTGGGCTGAATAACTTTTTGTTTTCTTTTTTATGGTGTCCAGACTGAGGTAGGGAGGGGACACACTGACCTAGCTGTAAGAAGTCAAGGGTTGGGACAAAACAAAGTTCAAATATATACTGGAATTTGTGTTGTGTGTGTGTTTCAGAAACTGTGTGTGTGTGTTTTCAGCTTGAGAAAGATGAAATCAACGTTTCCTTAATGCTGGGAGTAATAATGCTTGATGCTTAACTTTTCATTGTTCTTTCATGTTTCAAGCCCTACCAGGCCCAGGAAAACACTTCTTTCCGTTTCCTGTAGCTTTCCTGCGTATCATGCATTATATTTGAAAGTGCTTTCCTCTACTTTCCTCATTTTATCTCAATAATCTCTGCTAAAACCAGATAACTTTCACTCTCCCGGTTCAGCATTTGCTCTTTCCCCTCCTACACGAGCTGATTAGAATTTGCAAAGAGAGAGAAAGAAGAAAGGTTCTATTTTGTTTCATGATTGTTGCTAGAAAACGGCAAGACCTCGGGAGAGAGACCAGCATATTATTTCCCAATGATGTCAGAGCTAGCAAAGTTTTTTTTTTTTCTTTAAATTTTATTCCCTAGCAGGTCAAAAACTAGGATGTTTGCAAGAACAATTTCTAGTTTGCTCATAAAACTATTGTTATTAGCCACTCTAAGGTTGGCATACTTTTAAAAGTTCAAACAAGTTCCTTCTAGAATAGGGTTCTTTTAAACATTAACATTTAAAAAGAAGTATTTTTTCATAAATAATTTAGATTTAACTCTTTACCTCTATAGTATATCTGCCTTACTTTCTTAATGTGTCCCCTGATTTACTGCCTATGTCAAATCACTTTTAAAATAATGTCAATTTTCTTGTTCTCCCAGGTCATTTTTCTGAGGACCAATGGTGATAAGTGTTGGTTTGCCTATCTTCCCAGAATAATCCAAGATTTGGGGAAAGAAAGAGTATTTTGCTAATTTCAGGTAATTAATGGAGATATGAATGTTTTTCAGTTAAAATGATGAATATCAAAAGATTACCTGAGTTTCTGTTTATATTGTTACTTAATATTTGAGTTTCTCTTTAAGGTAGTAAAAAAGTTATGATCTAGTTTTTTTTAATGGCGTTAATTAGTTTGCACATCTTATGCATTTTATTTACATGGATTAAAGTATGTGGTAAGTTATCACTTTAATTCATTAATTTGTTTTATATGTAACTGAAGAAGCTTATTGTAAATTGGAAATATCTTACCTTCAAATTTCCTGGGTGAGAAATCACTATTAAGTTATTTCTACTTTGATTATTTTTACTAATATAATGTAATATAAGTTATCTGACAGTTCAAGACTGGAAATTGGTATGAAGAAACAAGGAAATACAAGTTTCTGAAATGAAGGGATATCATTAAAAACAAATCTGAGTTAAACAGAATAAATGAAATCCAAACATTGAAATTTTTTTTAATCTACATAGTTTTGAAATATAAAACGAAATGTGCTTATATTAGGAGCATGTTTCCAATGTTGCAACTGACCTTGAACTCCTAGAATACAGTGTATTTTAGCAACTAGATCTCACCAAAATATATATTTCAACTGACTTCAAAACAGAGTTGAAGACCCCAGCATATTTCTGGCATACATAGGTAAACAGATTTCTCATTGGAACAAAAAGAACCAAATGTATTTAGTATTTAATCTTCTTTTGAGTTACAGAAATATTTTTTCTTATTTTATTGTTTCTTGATTTTTTAAACTTGATTTATATAAAACACATTTCCTTTCCTTTCTTTCTGTATCTCTGTTGTAGATTTTAACCTTTATAGATCATAATAGTGAACTAAAAGATCAAGGTCTACTTGATGAAAACTGGAACTAGCCCTGGGAACCCAATAAATTACTGGACAGAAGTAGACATTTATTTTACTAAGAAAAATGGTTTTTGAACCTAATTTTTTGAAACACAAATACAATGTGTTTCAGAGATTATATCCTCAGCAGAGACTTTTTGAGAGAGCTCAGAGGAAAGGAATTACTTCGGAGATAAGCATTGCTGTAGAGAAAGGACATTTCTTAATACTGAAAGTTAGAAGTAAATTTTATCTTTCATCTCCATTCATATTTTTTTTCTTGCTTATTTGCTGATACCTTGATGTTAACTCCTCATATTTGTCTGGTGCTCCTATTTAGTTATCCAAGGGCCCCAAAATGCATCATGCTCTCGAGGGCTATCTGACCCAAAGAAGAATTCTCAGCTATTACAATTCCTACTTCTCATCAAAACTCCATTGAGTCATAGTAGATAAATCTAATTGAGCTTTTAATAAAAAATAAATTATATCAGACTAATTTAAGCTAAAGTATGAATGACTAGCAGCCTACATCAGGAATATGAAGCCAACTTAATTTATAAACAGTAGACTTTCTGGCAAATTGTGTTAATACATATGGGAAGCAGGGGCACCTCAATCATTCTTAGCCTTGAATACCAAATTGAATAAGCATGGTACTATATTTTATATTTTCCTTTTTTGTATCTTTGATAATGCTATTGAACAATTATTCACACCTAGCTTTAGCCTTTGAAAGAAATTTTTTTTAATTTATGTGCGTGTATAGATAGCATTTCAAAAAGATTTCCACTAGATAGTGAAACTGTTCTCTAAAATGAATCTAGTCGTAAAGCAATTATCTTAAAAATAAAACATCAGAGTAATTGTTGTTATGACTTGATTTAGGAGTTCAGGTAGGCGCACCAAATCATATTAGATGGAAGTAATAAGCTGTTTGAATGTCTATGGAATTCATTTCTTCAACATACTTATGTTAAAAGCCTGATTAAGAACTATTGTCGTGCCGGACCCCTATTAACTCCAATAGGGATGATATCTGACATCGTGTCTGAGAGGCAGAAGGAGAGACCCTGAGCCAATGAATCAGACACAGTGTTTATTGAGGAATTATATATAGTTCAGGCCAGGTGGGCTGGACAGGAAAACTGCTGCTGTTTATAAAAAAGCATACAGGATATGTAGCATTTTCATTTAGGAATCTCTAGCTAGCAACCTCCGTTTTACCCGAAACAAACGTCCTCAGTCCCCTTTATGGCCTGAGTTCCAAGGTATGGGTGAGGGGTTCAGAAGTCCTCCATCCTTAAGGAGTGAATCTCCAGGTTGGCCACTCCTGAATTTCTTAGGTCAGAACTCCAAACAAACCTTCTTCTTACACCATAGGGACCTTCTCAGGGTATGCTTGAGTTATTGCTATCAAGTGCATCTGCCATACAATTACATAACAAAGATTTGGCTTCTTAGCTTTAGTTTTACAGGTTTTATTTTTTTAATTTCTATTTTTTCTTTTATTATTTATTTATTTATTAATTATTTTTTGAGATGGAGCTTTCACTCTGTCACCCAGGCTGGAGTGCAGTGGCACAATCTCGGCTCACTGCAACCTCCACCTCCCAGGGTCAAGCGATTCTCCTGCCTCAGCCTCCCGAGTAGCTGGGATTACAGGCGTCTACGACCACGCCCAGCTAACTTTTTGTATTTTTAGTAGAGACTGGGTTTCACCATGTTGGCCAGGCTGGTCTCGAATTCCTGAACTCAGGTGATCCACCCGCCTTGCTCTCCCAAAGTGCTGGGATTACAGGTGTGCGCCACCGCACCCAGCTTTTAACTTTTATTTTACGTTCAGGAGTATATGTGCAGGTTTGTTACACAGGTAAACCTGTGTCATGGGGGTTCACTGTACAGATTATTTCATAACCCAAGCATTAGGCCCAGTATCCATTAGTTATTTTTCCTGATCCTCTCCCTCCTCCCACCTTCCACCCTCCCAAAGGCTCCAGTGTATGTTGTTCCCCTCTGTGTCCATGTGTTCTTATCATTTAACTCCCACTTATAAGTGAGAACATGTGGTATTTGGTTTCCTGTTCCTGTATTGCTTTGCTATGGATAATGGCTTCCAGCGCCAAATTAGAAAACTGAATCTGTCTTCAAGGTTGAGGCAGATTCAGCTTCTTAATTATTCATCTTGAAACTCTGTCCTTGAATTTCAGGCAGGTGGCCACAAGTCGGCAGTAATGAGACACTCTCACGTGGTTGTAACCACATGGTTGGACTTTCTTACAAGCCCCCATAGATTCAGAAGGAAGAATTAATTTTAATTTATTTTATTAAAGATCCTTTTTATTAAAATAAATGATGTGTGATAAGTTTTATTTACATGAAATCAGATAATTTCTTTTGGAACAGTCATTTTTTAAAGAATTTCTAAAACATGATTAGGTAATTTGCCTTTTAATCTCTTCACTGGTTCTTTTTCTTTCCCCCTTTAAATCACAGCCGTTTAGAGAGAAGACTGAGTTACTGTTCTTTTTTAACTCATCTTTTGCTTCCATAGTATTCCTGGTCCTGTAACTGAATGCAATCTTTTGGCTAGCTTCGTGTTAAAATTATTTTGGATTTGTATCTCAGCTCTTAGTGGCTGTGACTTCTGTAATGAAAGGGAATCCTTTCTGTGACTGGTTAGCATCAAACTTCTTTCTCCACACAGTGTTCTTTATTTCTCTGCTTGCAGTTTTGTTCATTCCATGTAAATTCTTTGAATGCCTTTGTCAGGCCTCTGAGCCCAAGCCAAGCCATCGCATCCCCTGTGACTTGCACGGATACGCCCAGATGGCCTGAAGTAACTGAAGAATCACAAAAAAGTGAATATGCCCTGCCCCGCCTTAACTGATGACAATCCACCACAAAAGAAGTGTAAATGGCCGGTCCTTGCCTTAACTGATGATATTCCACCACAAAAGACTTGAAAATGGCCGGTCCTTGCCTTAAGTGATGACATTACCTTGTGAAAGTCCTTTTCCTGGCTCATCCTGGCTCAAAAAGCACCCCCACTGAGCACGTTGCGACCCCCCCCACTCCTGCCTGCCAGAGAACGAACCCCCTTTGACTGTAATTTTCCTTTACCTACCCAAATCTTATAAAACAGCCCCACCCCTATCTCCCTTCGCTGACTCTCTTTTCGGACTCAGCCCGCCTGCACCCAGGTGATTAAAAGCTTTTATTGCTCACACAAAGCCTGTTTGGTGGTCTCTTCACAGGGACGTGCATGAAAGCCTTGTTATAGCCAGTGCCCTGCACCAGGCACTGGAGAAAGAAGACTAACCATAATTTTCATGGCCTCTGTCCCTCATAATAGAGCTTACCATCTAGTAGAGGTTAATAGACCAACAAATTAGTTGTTACATTATGATCTTGTTTTTATTTCACCAACTACAATTTGTTATCAAGCCCAAGTGTGTTCTTTTGTGAGACCTCTGGAACCACCTCCTATTAACTCCAGTAATAGCTTCTCTGTTGCACTTAGTTTCTGGTTTATTTTTCCCACATTCATTCTAACTGCCTTGGGAGGTAGTTTGTGAAACATCTGTATGAAGTCTTTTACTGCAGTACCAGATACAGCCCAGGGTATTACTAAACAAAGTTCTGGAATAAAACAAACCTGAGTTTGAATCATGGTTCTGAGATTCACTGTGTTACTTGTGTAAATCATTTAACTCACCCGAATCCTCAAGTTATAATGCATATCAAATAGAAATGAGAATATTTATATTTAGGGTTGACAGGCTTTAATGACTGCCTGTATATAAACTACCCAGTAGAAGTAGGTACTCCATATAACATTTCTATTCCCTGTCAGTCTATCTCAAATCATGTAATGAATGATTAATTTCACATTAAAGTACAGTACAGATAACCCAGTTTCTCAAACTACTTTTTAATCAAGAAAATCTGCTCATAAAAGCTTCCTGAGATAAAATCCTTGAGAAGATGCCTAAAATATTCTACTGATGTTTTTATTTTCCCTCATATTAAATATATATAATATATATTATCTATTATATATAATACATATACCAAATTATATATTAATTCAAACATGAAATTTAAGCAAAATTTTCATATCCAACTTATTCTCCTCAGACGCGATTTGTTCTCAAAATGCTTTTTAGAAGTTTTGTACCTTAAATTAGCTCCCCTTTAAAAGGGCTAGTTTTAGAATAAAGTAATCAAAGAAGTTTCCATGGATTTTATACAACTGGTCTTTGGCTTTCAGACTAGTTTCTCTCTCTCTCTCTCTCTCTCTATATATATATATATATCTGTATACATCAAGCCCAAGTTTGTTCTTTTTTGAGACCTCTGGAACCACCTCCTATTTACATACACACACATAGAATCTTATTGAGGTACTTACACATTATTGAGGTATTTAAAACTCATTAGAGGGAAAAATGTTACACTAATTGTTAAAAATATTAAGAAATATGTTGAAAATAAAAGTAAGGTAATATGAAAATAAATATAGAAACATTAAATATAGATTTTATTTACCATCCATTTGTTAAAATAATCATGAACATTTATATTTGTAGAAAATGTGATCAGTTTAATAGTTTTTAAACTGCATTATATGGTTTTGCAGTATTTTTCCACTTTAAATGTCTATTGTCAACATTAAACTATTAATTTAATAAATTATTAACTTAAGCTATAACTATTATATATTTAATTTCTGCTTGGATATGCAAAAACATAAATTATTGTTTTATTTTGTGTTTAGTTTGGCATGTTTTAACATTTTGTAATATTGTAACTGAAATGCAATGGAGGGGTACCGCGAACAGGTACGGCCGAGAGGCGAGACAAAGAGGACAAAAATCTCCTTTATTGAGTCACTCCCGCAGGGAGTGGGCCAGGGAAGTCGCGCTGTGCCAAAGGTGCAGCGCGCTTATATGGATGAGTGACTTGCCTTAGTGACGTGCTTTAGTGGGCATGCGCGTTCACTGGGGCGGCGGCAACAAGAAAGGTGAACCCGGAAATGCTGAGTCAGGGTATCCGAGGTGGCTGTCGGGATGGCGGGAATAAATGGCAGGAACAGGCGAAAATGCCAAGTCAGGGTAGCCAAGATGGCCGCTGGGATGGCGGGAACCGGCGAATCCGGGAATGGTGAGTCAGGGTAGCCAAGATGGTTGCCGGTCGCCATCTTGGAGTCTTTACCGGAGTCTAATCAGTTACATTAGAACATTTTAAAACCAAAAAACATATTGTTGAAAAATTAACATGACACCGATTATGGGAACTTATTATATATTTTATAATAGTTTTATTATCAACAGAATTTAGGAAATAAAAGAAATTGCATGAGAAATCGTTGTGAAAAATTATATGGCATTGTATTTTCTATATCATTTTCAAACTTGTGCGTCCAACATTGATTACCGTTACCTTTTATAATTTTACAAATTTGAGGATTTGCTACATTTTCTGGTTGAATATTTTCAGTACTTTTTTAAATATTAAATAATGTAGCCAAAAGTGTAAAAATATTAGCATTACATTTATTCATGCATAGGATTAGGTACCTCCTGATATAGACTTCATTCACTAAGATATATTATCAGTCTCCAGTTTTCTTTCACATTAAAAAGTTCAACGTATCTAGAACGGAACAAAATGGAGAAAGCAAAGAATAAAGGTAAACTCTTAATAGTTATTCAGTAATACATAAACAATTCTATGTTATCTAGAAATGCTTTTTTTAAAACTAAACACTCTATTTTCAAAAACATTGTCTTACATTCCACAGAGAAGTTTATTTTATACTTTTAATAAGACGAGGGTAAATGAATGATTTATTAAAAAGACAAGTAGTAATGTGAAAAACTTGCACATACCCCCAGGCACATATGATGGATCTTTATAATACGCTAAGGTTTTATTTTTCAATTTGGTAAATGGTGAGATGCAGTTTTAAATCTTAACTTTTTCTAAAATGTGAAAATGCTCATAATGTAAAAAATAAAAAATTTACTAATTTTGAAATAGACCCTTATGTGAGGCAGTGAACTAGAATAAGGCAGTTTCTTTTTCTACTGACCTCATCTTGGAAACTTTGATTGGATTCAGTAGTACTACTGAATATATTAAAAATTTAGAAAATTGCCAGTGAGCTATGAGATGGATTCCTCGACCTCAACTCATTTCTGCTTATTGTGTTGTCTTCATAATATGCAACTAGGTTCTCTTTCTTGCTTTTGTTATTTAAAAACTTCTGATTTATCCTTGGTAAGAGGATTCTTACTCGACATGTTATTAAAAGTGTGTATAAATGTGATTGCTACACTGCCCCGAGCTTCTAGTCTCTAAGTATGGGGTAGCCTTGCAGGAACAGTCACGGAGCAGTGGCACCGCTGGTGCTGTAACACTGCCTCCTCAATAAAGCTGTTTTCTTCTCCCTCTGGCTTGCCCTTGAATTCTTTCCTGGGCAAAGCCAAGAACCCTGGCTGGCTTAGCCCCACTTCAGGGCTTGCCTGCTCTCCATCAGAATGACTCTTCTTAGAATTGCAGAATTAGAAGAGCACCTCTTTGAATAGTTAGGAAAGAAGCTTCTGGAAAATGTTGCACAGAACACTACAGTGTAAGTTGAAACTTACAGTGAAACTTTAAATGTCAAAGAAGAAAATATGTGTAGAGTGGCCATGCCTACACTAGTTTATGTAAATGTGAAAACATTCTTCTTGTAAAAATATGCAAGGTGATTTTATAATTATAGAGCAAATGTTTAGTTCAAGTGGCAACTACTCTTTGAAAGCTAATATTGCTTTCCCTGAAAATATTTTTGTGTTTTTTGAAATGTATAAAGTCTTGGACACTTTCTTGATTGTAAACTCTCTCCCACTGGGGCTCATTTGCTTTTTTTTTTTTTTTTTTTTTTTTTGAGACGGAGCCTTGCTGTGTTGCCCAGGCTGGAGTGCAGTGGTGCGATCTCAGCTCACTGCAAGCTCCGCCTCCCGGGTTCACGCCATTTTCCTGCCTCAGCCTCCCGAGTAGCTGGGACTACAGGCACCGGCCACCACGCCTGGTTAACTTTTTGTATTCTTAGTAGAGACAAGGTTTCACCGTGTTAGCCAGGATGGTCTCAATCTCCTGACCTCGTGATCTGCCCTCCTTGGTCTCCCAAAGTGCTGGGATTACAGGCGTGAGTCACCGCGCCCAGTCTTTTATTTTTATTTTTATTTTTTTTTGCCTTAGTGCAATGCATCTACGCCATGGTATACACTAAGAAGTGAAAGCTCAGATTGAAAGTCAACATTGATGAGTGCAGCCCATTAAAAAAAAAAAAAACAGATTTGAACAAAGTTGTTAAACTTTGGAAAAGAAAATGAGTGAATATCATCCGCAAGGTACTGAAGTGTGTCTGTAGTTTCAGCTATAACCCAGTCTGCAAATTCAGAGTCTCACATTCTATGTAGATCACATTTGTATAAGGTGGTAAGGTTTTTTAAATGTAGTCAGTACAAAGAATCCTTAAATTTATGTTTTGTCTTTTCAAATTTATTATTTATTATTTCATCTCTTAAGTGTTGCAATGCATAAGATAGTGTGCCAGGCTTTTTTTTTTAACCATTGGTTTTGTGATAATCAAACACCTGCCTAAATCTCTCCTCTTTGATTTTAATATTAACTAGAGCCATATGTTTATATACATAAAATTTACATGGAACATATTGTTCAATAGGGGTAGATCATATTTATTTTAAAATATGTTTTTGTTTTATTTGTCCTAAGCTAATAACTGTAAAATAAGTGAAACAAAATACCTGACTTTAAGAAACTGCAATCCAAGACAATCAGAAGTCTTTTAAATTTAGCAATCATGATAAAAAGGCAACTGATTATTCCCTGTTCTGATTCTGGTAGTGGTTCTTTTTCAGGCTTCATAAACATGAGCTAATGATGAAACAATCTTGATACACAATCTATTAAGCTTAACTCCAACTGAATAAGTACTTTATCAAATCTGACATTTAATTATACTATATCTCTGATTTAGTCAAAATTATAATGACATAATTCACATTTACTATTAATTTAACATATAGCCCCTGTGATTTATATTTCTGTTACTATAATCAAAATGTTTTGTTGGTATTTACAGCCTAAGAAGATGAAAAGTACTTTATAAATATATTTTTAATTCAAATTTTAGATTACTTTATTGGAATAAAACAAAATATTTGCTGTTTACAAGATTATTTCTGTGTCATGAACATCATCTCCCTCCCAGCCATGTTTCTGGAATTACTGTCCTACCTGATTTAATCTTAGCTGTCACAATCAGACAGACAGAAAGTGTGGGACACTTTTCTTGCATCTGTAGTGGAAACTTTAACAGCATCCAGTAACTGCTGCAGGTCTGTCAGATAAATAAATACATGATTAATTGCATTTTTTATTTATGCTTATACAAAAAGTAATATATGCCTTTAAACATTAATATGAATGCATGCAGGTCAGTAATAATTACAAATTACTCCATTTATTCATATTTGGAAATGCTTGAATTTCCCCAGAATAAAAATTTAAAGTTAAAAAGGAATTTTTAGATCAGGTATTTCAACTGCTATTTTTAAGCTTAGTAAAACAAAAACAGAACAAAACAAAACTGATGCCCAAAGACTGTAAGCTTGGAGAGAAGTAGAGAAACAAATGAATCACAACTAGACTATCCTGACTCCTCTTGGCTCTCCAAAGCATATTAATGAGATTCCTTGTTGTGATGAACAGAGATTCACCCACATTTAGAGAAAAGAAGTTTGTTTTAAAAATACTTATGGAATTTGAGTAGGAAAAGATAAATTACAGTTCTAAGTAAACATAGTAATATGTGTCACAATTTGAAGTGCTGTGAAGAGAATTATTAATCTAAACAGGACAGAATTTATGAGTTTCTTCACAATTAAATCAGGTGCAGTAAGAATTATAATAATTTTTCAATTGTATTCTTTCTTGAAGAGGAAGTGAATTGGATTATGGATTAAAACATAGGCCAGTGGATATTCATTAGGATCCTGAAACCTAGCTGTACCTTGCATTAAACCTATAATTTTCTGAGTATAGGCAGATCATAATAAGCAAATCAATGCTAGATAAATAATGAAGTGTTCTTTTCCATCAACAATGACCTCATATTCTGGAATGAAAAAAAGAAAGACATAAGTAAATGAAATACAGTAGAATAAATGGGTATGTGTGTGTCAGTGTGAGTGTGTGAGTGTGTTTGTGTATTACAAAAAAAGGAAGTAATAAACTGGCAGATCAGGGAAGGTTTGCAAAAGTGGACACTTCAGTTGGATCTCAAAATATAAGTAGGGATGACCCACACAGTGAGGTAGAAAAGGGTATTTTAGGCAGCAAGAATGACATGAACCAAATAGAAAGGTACAAGGCGGTAGGCACACAGGATAATGTGAGGTTAGGCTCTGTTGTGTTTTTGTTTGTTTGTTTTTTGTTTTTTAACTTTGATTTTAAGTTCTGGGATGCATGTGCAGCTGTGTTACATAGGTAAACTTATGTCATGGGGGTTTGTTTTACAGACTATTTCATCACCCAGGCATTAAGCCTACTACCCTTTAGTTATTTTTCCTGAACTTCTCCCTCCTCCTACCCTCCTCTCTCTGATGGGCCCAGGTGTGTGTAGTTCCCCTTTATGTGTCCATGTGTTCTCATCATTTAGCTCCCACTTATAAATGAGAACATGTGGTATTTGGTTTTCTGTTCTTGCATTAGTTTACTAAGGATAATGGCCTCCAGCTCCATCCATGTCCCAGCAAAAGACATGATCTCATTTTTTTATGGCTATGTACCATTCCATACTATATATGTACCACATTTTCTTCATCCAATCTACTGTTGGTGGACATTTAGGTTGATTCCATGCCTTTGTTATTGTGAATAGTGCTGCAATAAACATATACATGCATGTGTCTTCATAACAGAATGATTTATATTCCTTTGGGTATATACCCAATAATGGGATTGCTGGATCAAATGATATTTCTGTCTTTAGGTCTTTGAGGAATTGCTGCACTGTCTTCCACAATGTACTAATTTACACTCCCACCAGTAGTGTGTAAGCATTCTTTTTCTTCCACAACATCAACAG
The DNA here is from genome assembly GCF_029289425.2 of Pan paniscus. Taxonomy (NCBI): domain Eukaryota; kingdom Metazoa; phylum Chordata; class Mammalia; order Primates; family Hominidae; genus Pan; species Pan paniscus. The sequence continues at coordinate 42,726,425 of NC_073264.2, read as the reverse complement.
CATCTTTTTCTTTTTTCTTTTTGGACTCTTTAATAATAACCATTCTGACTGATGTGAGATGGTATCATTGTGGTTTTGATTTGTATTTCTCCAATGATGAATAATATTGGGCTTTTTAATCATATGATTGTGGGCCACATGTATATCTTCTCTTGAAAAGTATCTGTTCATGTCCTTTGCCCATGTTCTGATGAGATTCCTTATTTTTTTCTTGTAAATTTGTTTAAGTTCGTTAAAGATGCTGAATATTAGACCTTTGTCAGATGCATAGTTTGCAAAAATTTTCTCCCATTCTGTAGGTTGTCTGTTTACTCTGTTGATAGTTTCTTTGTACTGTGCAGAAGCTCTGTAATTTAATAAGATCCCATTCGTCAATTTTTACTTCTATTGCAATTGCTGTTGGCATCTTCATCATAAAGTCTTTGCACATGCCTATGTCCTGAATAGTATTGCTTAGCTTGTCTTCCAGGGTTTTTATAGTTTTGGGTTTTACGGTTAAGTATTTAATCCCTCTTGAGTTAATTTTTGCATACAGTGTAAGGAAGGAGTTCAGTTTCAGTCTTCTGCATATGGCTAGCCAGTTATCCCAGCACTGTTTATCTAATAGGGAATCCTTTCCTCATTGCTTGTTTTTGTCAGGTTTGTTGAAGATCAGATAGTTGTAGCATGCAGCCTTATTTTTGGGGTCTCCATTCTGTTCCATTGGTCTACGTGTCCTTCTGTACCAGTACCATGGTATTTTGTTTACTGTAGCCTTGGACTACAGCTTGAAGTTGAGTAGCATGATGTCTCCAGCTTGTTATTTTTGCTTAGAACTGCCTTGGCTATTCAGGCTCTTTTTTGATTCCATATGAATTTTAAAATAATATTTTCTAGTTCTTTGAAAAATCCCAATGGTAGTTTAATAGGAACAGCACTGAATCTATACATTTCTTTTAACAGTATTGATTCTTCCTACTCAATAGCATGAAATGTTTTTCCATTTGTTTATGTCATCTCTGATTGCTCTGAGCAGTGTTTTGTAGTTCTCCTTGTAGAGGTCTTTCACCTTCCCTAGTTAGCTGTATTCCTAGGTGTTTTATTCTTTTTGTAGCAATTGTGAATGGGAGTATGCTCCTGATTTGGCTCTCAGCTTTACTGTTGGTGTATAGGAATGCTAGTGATTTTTGCTTATTGATTTTGTATCTTGAGACTTTGTCGAGATCGTTTATCAGCTTAAGAAGCTATTGGGCTGAGGCTATGGGGTTTTGTAGATATGGGATCATGGCGTCTACAAAAAGAGATAGTTTGATTTCCTATTTGGATGCCCTTTATTTCTTTCTTTTGCCTGATTGCCCTGGTCAGGAATTCCAATACTATGTTGGTTTTTTTGTTTTGTTTTGTTTTGTTTTACTTTTTAACATTTATTTTAAGTTCAGGGGACATGTGCAGGTTTGTTACATAGGTAAACTTGTCATGGGGGTTTGTTGTACAGATTATTTCATCACCCAAGTATTAAGCTTGGTACTCCTTAGTTATTTTTCCTGATCCTCTGATACTGATCCTCCTCCCACTTTCTACCCTCCAAAAGGCCCTAGTGTGTGTTGTTCCCCTCTGTGTGTCCATATGTTCTTATTATTTAGGTGATTGGCTGGATAAAGAAAATGTGGTATTTCCTCAATACTATGTTGAATAGGGATGGTGAGAGAGGGCATTCTTGTCTTGTTCCAGTTTTCAAGAAGAATGCTTCAAGCTTTTGCCCATTTATTGTCATATGATATTGGCTGTGGGTTTTTATTTATATATGGTTCTTATCATTTTGAGGCCTGGTTCTAGACGTAGAGTGATTTGCATACTTTACCAAGGAGTTTTACCTCATCTGATAATCAGCAGGGAGCTAGTAAATGGTTTCATGCAGAATAATAAATATAGGTTTCTATTTTGGAAGGAATAATCCTGCAGCAATATGGAAGATGGAGGTATGGCTAAGGATGAATGAAAAAAAAAAAAGACTTCCTAAAGGAAAATCAAAGTAGTTTCAGCAGCAAATAAAAGGGTATGACTATGAATTGAGGGGGAAAGATTGGATTTTAAAGTTTATAATTATGTTATATATATATAACTATATATATCTATATATAGTTATATATATAACTATATATATCTATATATAGTTATATATATAACTATATATAGTTATATATATAACTATATATATAACTATATATATAGCTGCTTCTGTTATTTTTGCTTATATTTTGTTTATAACAAAAAAATTGTTATATTTGCTTCCGTAAGGGCAATGTGCAGCATCAAGACAAGGTGCAAAAGTGGAAAGGTTAGTGGATGTGTATAAATAGACCAAACATGAAGAGGAACCTTGATTTATAACAACCTGCTCTCAAAGTAACTAATCTAGTTTCTCAAGAATAAAATATGACTCCCATGTGATAGTATTAATCTATTCCTGAGGGATTCACTGCCCTGACCCAAACAGCTCCCACTAGGTCCCATCTTCCAATATTGTTTCTTTGGCAATTAAATTTCAGCATTAGTTTTGGTGCAGACAAATCACATCCAATTCATAGTCCATGACATTAAAAGCTAAGGCCTTTGGGAGGTGATTAGGTCATGAGGGCAGAGTCCTCATGAATGGGACTTGTGTCCTTATAAAAGAGGCCTCAACAGGTGGATCACCTGAGGTCAGGAGTTTGAGACCAGCCTGGCCAATATGGTGAAACCCCATCTCTACAAAATTTGCAAAAAGTAGATGGGTGTGGTAATGGGCGCCTGTAATCCCAGCTACTCAGGAGGTTGAGGCAGAGAATCGCTTGAACCCGGGGGGTGGAGGTTGCAGTGAGCCGAGATCGCACCACTGCACTCCAGCATGAAAGAGCGAGACTCAGTCTCAAAAAAAAAAAAAAGTTTCTGGCACCTGAACAGGAACTGGTTTCCATCATCAACTCGGAAAGCACTAAAATCTAGGTGGTGATTCAGGGAGGAGCAGGGGAAGACAGCCTCCTATGGTGGCATGAATAAAATGCTTCCAGAACTAGTAGGGAAATAACTAACCTCTTCAGGCTTTAGACCTTGCTCATGTTAGCAAGAAAGGTATCCTAGAGAAGCCACTCAAAAGGCTCCCTAATCCAGCCTGTCTCCACATACATACTGAAAATTCTTCCCTACTCTGAGGCAGGGTGTAGTGGTTTAGGGGTTTCTCCAGACTGGAATCCTACCTATCTGTACCGACAATTGAGCAAACAACAGTTGGGAGAGTCCAAAAAAAAAGTATTAAAATGTGATTGATGTAATTTACCATGTTTACTTTATGCATGCATTTTATTGGGGAGGGGAGGTCAGAATAATTCACCCAAATCTAATGGTCTTATTTCATAGGCTAATCTGGTTTATATTTGCATTAAAGATACTGGAGGGCAATATTTACAGAGTTTAGTTTTTCTTAATTAAAAACAGTCCTCTATTAATATAGTGTGAAATATCTTTCAAAATTTAGAGTTTAGGTTTAAGATGTCTACTAGATATCTTTAAGATTTTCCTGTAAACTCACTGCACAAACTGGAATTACTTTCCAAAAGACTTAGGGAATGCAAATATGTTATCTGTAAGATGCATTGAGTATTGTAAATAAAACAAACCATTTTTGATTTGTTTAAAAAAAAAAAAAAGAGGCCTCAAATACGAAAAAAAATTTCTTTGTCCTTTCTATCATATGAGAACACAATCAGGTCTCTATCTATGAAAAAAACAACCTTCACCAAACAATGCGTCTGCTGGGACCTTGATCTTGGGCTTCCCAGCCTCAAGAACTGTGAGAAATCAATAGTAGTACGTTGTTTATGAGCCACTCAGTTTATGGTATTTTCTTATGGTATCACAAAGGAAGTAAGACAAAAGTAAATAAATTGCTGAAGCAAGATACCTAAGGAGTTTGTAGGGTATCCTATCTAGTAGAGATTAACTCTAAGCAGAAGAAGGAACACTTCTTTCTAGAAGAATAACAGAAGCTGCTACATATTGTCTTGTCCAAGCTCTTTCATAAATATTTCCATTTATTTTTGTATGACTTTTCTTACTAATATTTTAAATTAAATTTAGGATGATGGAATGTGGTGAAATTTTTAAATGTCTTAATTTTGAGAAACAAAGGTCCTGTGATAGATGTATTATTATAACAAGCCATGTAAGAAAAATCTGTAAGCAAATTAGTGGTTGACAACTATTTTTGAAAACTAAATAAATGATAAAACACAATAAAAATTCAATTTAGAAACTAACTAAATAAAACAGTTCAAGCACACTGTGGTTTCCCCTCACCAATTATCAGAATTTTTAGTAGACTTTGGATAGGTATAGGTCTTTCTTCTAACAGTACAAACACTTTGATTCCAAGGACAAATACTTTATGGATAAATATTAACATTATGTGAGTATTATTTTATAATATAGGAAATAGCAACTTCAGAATAGTTGTTTGACTTGCTGAATATCAGAAAATATCCAAATTATTTTTAATACAATCTGAGCTCTTCGTGTTTTCCATTATGCGGGTCAACTAGTTGAGGATAATAACCTCAATAAGATTTCAATTATACTTCTTAAAAGTACTGAGGTTTACTAACTAGCATTCATGTGTCAAAGATTTGGGTGATTTGTCAGTGTCGGTGTGGTTACCATTGATAAAGTCAATACTTAGAACACTTGCACTTTTAGAGCAGCAGTTCACAAAGTGTGGTCCTTAGAATGCCATATTTTTAGAAGTGCAGATTCTCAGGTCTACCCAAGATCTACTGGACGAGAAACTCAGGAATCTGTTTTAACAAGCCTTCCAGGTGATTCTGTACTTCTTATATTTTTTGAGAACCACTATTTTTAAGGCTAGAACTTACCTACAATAAATAGTAAAAGGACCAACTGATGAAAAACAGATATTCCAAATTTATATTACTTTCATTTAAATATTAAACAATTTTCATTTTTTTGAATTCTAAAGCACATCTTATATTTTTGTATGCTTTGTCAAAGATCAGTTGGTTTTAAGTATTTGGCTTTATTTCTGGGTTCTCTATTATGTTCCATTGGTTTACTTTCCTATTTTTATACCAGTACCATGCTGTTTTGGTTACTGTGGCCTTGTAGCACAATTGGTAATGTGATGCCTCTAAATTTGTTCTTTTTGCTTAGTATTGCTTTGGCTATTCATGCTCATTTTTTGTTCCATATGAATTTTAGGAGGTTTTTTTTTTTTTTTTTTTTTGGTTCTGTGAAGGAAGATGATGGTATTCTGTTCAGAATTGCATTGAATCTGTAGATTGCTTTGGACAGTATGGTCATTTTCACAATATCAGTTCTTTCCATCCATGATCTTGGGATGTGTTTCCATTTGTTTGTGTTATCTGTGATTTCTTTCAGCAGTTTTTTGTTTGTTTGTTTGTTTGTTTGTGTTTTTTTGGTAATTTTTCTTGTAGAGATCTTTCACACCCTTGGTTAAGTATATGTCTAAGTATCTTTTCTTTTGCAGCAAAGAAACGTATATTGGGGAAAGGATACTGTATTCAGTAAATTGTGCTGGAAAAAGTGGTAAGCCACATGTAGAAGAATGAAACTGGATCCCCAGCTCTCACCTAATACAAAAATCAACTCAAGATGGATCAAAGACTTAAATATAAAACCTGAAACCATGAAAATTCTAGAAGATAACACCAGAAAAACTCTTCTAAATGTTGGCTTACGCAAAGAATTCATGACTAAGACACCAAAAGAAAATGCAACAAAAACAAAAATAAATAAATGGGACTCAATTAAACTGAAAAGATTTTGCACACCAAATAAATAATCAGAAGAATAAACAGACAACCCACAGAATGGAAGAAAATATTCACCAACTATGCATCTGACAAAGGACTAGTATCCAGAATTTACAAGGAACTCAAACAAATAAATAAATTCAAAAATCCCATTAAAAAGTGTGCAAAGGACATGAATAGACAATTCTCAAAAGAAGATATACAAATAGCCAATAAACATAAAAAAAAAACAGCATCGCTAGTCACCAGGGAAATGCAAATTAAAACCACAGTGAGATTCCACCTTACTCCCGCAAGAATTTCCACAATTAAAAAGTCAGAAAACAATAGATGTTGGCATGGATTTGGTGAAAATCACATCAGTGAATACAGATTTGGGAAGAAATGTGCATAACTGGTTTTCAGCTAGCCAACACGCTGGTCCCAGTATACCACTGGCTACGGCATTCTAAAAGTGTCCTCATATGGCTCTATTAAATATTCAAGAACTTTGACCAATATATTCTCTGCCAAATGCTCTCAAGAAATCTTGGTGGAGATGGTGTGGGGGTAAGGTGGGGGTTTTCCGAAATGGAATCATGTTAATGTGGACTTAATGTTAAAATATGAATTTTCAAAAAAATTTGCTTTACTTTCAGTAGGCTAAATACCTACATAGTAAAATTTAAAAAATCTGTAATTCTCTCTTAATTTATTCATTATACTATTATATGTGGTAGGCATTTTTTTCCTGGCTCTCATATCATTTGTGTTTGTTTTATACTAATGAAATACAGAAAAACTCTGTAGTATATAGAGCCCAATGGAACTTTTAAGAGTAAGAAATTTTAATTTGTATATTATGGAAAAGTCATCTCAGAAATATTAGTTTATAAATATGCAGATACAATTTCTAGAATGTCAAAAAATAATCCTTTCACCTGAGTTGTCTTAAGTAAATAACTTTTAGGATTTTTAATTGGATTATTTATGTAATCATTATAAAGGAGATCTGAGGTAAATTGCTTAAGCATTTTCTTTAGCTTTTTGCAAGACTAAAAATGGAGAATAAATATTTGCTCAAATATCGAGTCAAACTAATTTTGAAGAGAAATCTCTAAATACTTTATTAAATGACCAAAATATAAGAAAATGTTTTAAAAGACTGCAAATAGAAACACATCAGTTTAAAGCACACAAAGAGATAAATGGAAAAAGTATTTTCTCAGAACATGCTAAAAAAACTTAGAATATCCAGGATACTGTATTTATTCATCCTTGCAACATGAATTTTAAATATCTTAGTGACTGTGCTATCATTTTCAGTGTTCTGTATGAATTCTTACCTTCTCAGAAGATTATGTAGATATAACAGATACTTCTGGAATATATATCCATGATAAGATTTGTCTTTTTACAGGAGAAAAGAAAATATATCAAGTCCAACAGAACTTAAGAAAATAAAATTTAATTAACTTTATATGATATAGGCCTTGTTAATATTATATATCAAAAAAGAATTCTAGTTTATATTCTTTTGTCTGTAAGATGGGGGAGCTGTTGCATTATAAAAAATACTGGTCAGTTCCATTCCTCTAAGCATTTTCTTTTGATTAAAATCATTTGTAGTAAAAATGATGACCCAAACCTTTGTAAATGATATTTTAGCTGGGTTATAGTCTAATGAAATTGTGATTTTAAAAGTACTTCAATTACTACAACTATAAAATCTTGGTTTACTAGGAATATGTATAAAGTGAAGTATCCATTATTTCTTTAACATCAGTATATATTGTTTAACATTCTACTTTTGGGCTAAGACTTCCTAGGCTTTACAGAAGAGAGGTTGTTTATCTGAACACTAAAAATATGTGTGTGTGTGTTTGTATGTGTATAAAAATATATGTTCTGTTGTTATTTAGTTATGTCTTCCCTGAAAACACTGATAGATCCAACAAGTCTCTTGATTCCTCTTAAAGATAAGCAAGAAGAAGAATAAAGTATGTCACACTTAAACTTGAGTAAATCCAAGTTGGAAAAACAGAAGCAGATTTTTTTTTTAATCCTACAGGATGAATGTTGAGAGAGACAAAAATATTAACACCACATAAATTATAACCTAGAGAAATTCTAAACCAGGTTGAAAACCTATGCATAAGCAGTCAATAATTATCTTACACTTATGCAATACAATGTTTTATTACAGAAAGAACTTTAGTAATTACCTCATGCTGTATATATGGGAAAGGAGATAAGGAAGAAAAACTCTTTATAGTATGCAATTAGTTATCTCCTGCCTTATCTTGGTATTTGTAGAAAAACTTGGAAGTAGGAAAAGTGAACATTTGTGTCCCTGTTCTATAGTTTTAAAAATTGACACACATAAGTTATTTTTAATTTATCCAGTTAATCACCAGTAATCATGATGCTTTATGAATGACAATTCTTTTATATTTATTCAAAAATATGGGGAAAATAAATGACATCTGCCTATATAACTTAAAATTCTTGAAGAAAATGTATATAGGAATAACTTGTTATGAAATGTTATAGAAATGTTAGTTCTTTGTCTCTTATAGTTACAGTAAGTGGCTAATCATCATGTCTACCTTTATGTATAATTTATTTACATTTTAAAATGTTCTAACCTTGAATACAAAGGGAACAAATATCTGATGATAGGTGTTTGCAAGGCAGTGTCAGTGATTTTTCTTGATATTTTATCTGAAATATCTGAGTATCTACTAGGAATCTAACATGGAAAGGTAATTACATATGATGATGGAAGCAAATTTGTATACACCCTATTTATGGCCAAGCAAAACAAAGTGTAATGTGTCTGAGCATGTATGTGTTCCTTTCACCAATTTTCTTGTGGTAGAATTTATAAAACTGCATATATTCACAATGTACAATGTGATAGTTTGATGTATATATACATTGTGAAATAATTACCACAGTCAAGTCAATGAACACATTCATCACCTCAGCGTTTTCTAAAATTACATTTATCAAACTATATTTGAAAGTAAATGTGTTTTCCCATTGTTAACCACGACTTTAAAACTTTATTACAGATTAATGTTAAGAAAGCTACTGAAATTAATTTTGGTAATAAAACATCTGAATATACACCATGAAATGTATAAATGTATGTGCTGATTTTAGGAGTACAACTAAATAAGTAATGCAAACTTACTTGCAGGATCATCACTTTAACTCTGTCTCTCTCTCTCTCTTTCTATATATATATGTCTCTCTCATATATATGATATATCTTATACATCTAACTATATATATGTAGAGGGAGAAAGAGACACTATAGAGTAATACAACCTTTCCATTAACTGCATATAAAGTCAGCCTTATAATAATGCCCCTGGATTATCTGACCCTTTAATAAAATGTTATACATATTTAGAGACTTGGATTGTGCCTGTTTTTACTAACAGTTATTATTTAAAATATTATTAGTAAGTTAATTCATATAAACCATGCAGAGAAGCTGTATAACTGTGCATATAAATAGTGAAGAGAAACTGATCTGGCATTCGGGGATGTTGAGATTATTCCAACTCCGCTGCCAATTGGCTCTGTGTCTTTGGAGAGGTCACATAATATCTCTGAGCTATAGTTTCCTTATCAGTAACATAGACTAGATGATTTTTAAAATTTCACTCAGCACATAATTTGATCTCTAACTTAAAAGAGCTGGAATAAAAATCACCACTAAAAATTATTAGCATTACTATGGTTGTACTTTGTTTTTATACATTACAGGCATTAAAAACTACCTAGAGTTAATTAGTATTCAACAAAATTATTTGTTACAAATCTTATGCTATTCTGTAACGCATGGGTCTAATATGTATTTAATGTAGCTTTCGTACAACTGCAAAAACTTCAAAGCATATCTGAACTTGTGGGTTTTGTAAGACTTGAACGCTATAAATGAAAGTAATGGAAATTTTATTATATTCTATTATCGATGTGTGATTAGAGTTGTTGAGTGGTAACTCAGTGTCTCATGTGTGTGAAAGAGAGAGAAATGATGACAGTTGTAAAAGCCTAAGATACACAAGACAGAATAGTGGTTAGGATCATAAGCTTGGAAATTAGAACCGATATTTTACTTCCAGTGTCTGCCACATCTCAGTGGTATGACTTTGGGAAAGTAGTTTAATTTATCTGAGTTACTTCATCTGTAGTATGCAGATTACAATAGCCACCGCACAGTGGGTATAAAGATGAGTAAGGTTATATTTTTGAACACGTAGAAGAGTATCTGACATACAATAAGTGTGTACCGTTAGAGTATACTTAAACAAAATTTAATATTAATAAAAGCTATATATAGGTATATGGTTTTCACTTTTTGTTGTTGTTGTTGTTATTGTTTTTCTTTAGTGCTGGGAAAACTGGCTAGCCATATGTAGAAAGCTGAAACTGGATCCCTTCCTTACACCTTATACAAAAATTAATTCAAGATGGATTAAAGACTTAAACGTTAGACCTAAAACCATAAAAACCCTAGAAGAAAACCTAGGCAATACCATTCAGGACATAGGCATGGGCAAGGACTTCATGCCTAAAACACCAAAAGCAATGGCAACAAAAGCCAAAACTGACAAATGGGATCTAATTAAACTAAAGAGCTTCTGCACAGCAAAAGAAACTGCCATCAGAGTGAACAGGCAACCTACAAAATGGGAGAAAATTTTTGCAATCTATTCATCTGACAAAGGGCTAATATCCAGAATCTACAATTAACTGAAACAAATTTACAAGAAAAAATCAAACAACCCCATCAAAAAGTGGGCGAAGGATATGAGCAGACACTTCTCAAAAGAAGACATTTATGCAGCCAACAGACACATGAAAAAACGCACATCATCACTGGCCATCAGAGAAATGCAAATCAAAACCACAATGAGATACCATCTCACACCAGTTAGAATGGCGATCATTAAAAAGTCAGGAAACAACAGGTGCTGAAGAGGATGTGGAGAAATAGGAACAATTTTACACTGTTGGTGGGACTGTAAACTAGTTCAACCATTGTGGAAGTCAGTGTGGTGATTCCTCAGGGATCTAGAACTAGAAACACTATTTGACCCAGCCATCCCATTACTGGGTATATACTCAAAGGATTATAAAACATGCTGCTATAAAGACACATGCACATGTATGTTTATTGTGGCACATATACACAAATGTCCAACAATGTCCAACAAATGATAGACTGGTTTAAGAAAATGTGGCACACGTACACCATGTAATACTATGCAGCCATAAAAAGGATGAGTTCATGTCCTCTGTAGGGACATGGATGAAGCTGGAAACCACCATTCTCAGCAAACTATCGCAAGGACAAAAAACCAAACACTGCATGTTCTCACTCATAGGTGGGAATTGAACAATGAGAACACATGGACACAGGAAGGGGAACATCACACACAGGTGCCTGTTGTGGAGTGGGGGGAGGGGGTAGGGATAGAATTAGGAGATATACGTAAGGTTAAATGACGAGTTAATGGGTGCAGCACACCAACATGGCACATGTATACATATGTAGCTAACCTGCAACTTATGCACATGTACCCTAAAACTTAAAGTATAATTTAAAAAAAAGAAAATCTGCAAATATTTAAAATAAAAAAAGAAAAAGTATAAATTCATCCTAAATTTATAAATTATTGCTTTAGTCATTAAGGTCTCTCTCCCAACCATAAATATTATTTTATTATATATCTGAACAATAATTTTCATATTTTCATTCTTTCATAAAAATATAAAAAACAATAATACTAATATTTTGTTTGAATGTCTTTAATAAAACATTGCCTTTTGTTTATTTAGATTACACTGCATTTTGTTGAATCACTAAGGAAACAACTTAAAAAATTCAGACTTAAGCCTCTAACAGCCACAAGAACGTGTTTAAGTTAACCAGCCACCAGATATGTTTGACAAACATCTACTTCCAAACCTCATCCGAAGTTACTATATTATGGCGAATAGAACTTTAATCATTAGAGAAACTCTGACATCCACTAAATTAAATTATTCTAAGCAAATATCTATATATTCACTGGTATAAAGACATAGTATCTTTCCTAGTATACAAAAGATAGACACGTGTTGCTACATATATGTCTATCTTTTGTATACTAGGAAAGACACTAGCCATCTTTCATCCTAAATAAATTTCTTTCATTGATAATTGTTTCATGGCTAACAATATCATATAGGTTAAAATTGCAGGCTTTGTTTGTCATTAGATAGTTTGAGTTCAAATTCTGCAGCAGGTTATTTAATCCCTGTCTATCTCAGGTTCTTCTACTATAAGAAACAGTAATAATAAAACCTATTTAACAGGTCAGTGTGAATATTAAATAAGCTGACACAGGCAAAGGGCCTAGAATAGTGCTTGGTGCACACTAAGTGTTCAATTAACATTAGCTATTATTTTTTGAAGGAAAATAACATAAGAGATAACTTGGATATATATATATTTCAAGAATAAGCATAGATGTTAAAGTTAGCAATTATTGAGGGTATGAGTATGTATGTTATATTTTTAAATCCTTAAAATGAATTATGTAAATTCCTTAACTTTTTAAAAATTTAATCCAAGTGCTTTCATTTGACAAGGGCTGTCCCCCCTTACTATTTTATAGGTAATGGGATTGATAATGAATAGGTAACTGTGTGGCATGGCTCTCTGGATATAATATAGTTTTCTTAGAGGCAGAATTGCAATGAGGATATATCATTTCTGGAATCTTATTAGATAAGACCGCTTAAAAGTTGAAAAATATCAGAAAAATATCCGGCATGTGCATTATTAACTCCTCAACATGAAAAGCCTAAAATGAGACTTCAGAGAGTAAGATAAGAAAATATATAGAAGAAAATATCTCTCAAAATGAAGAAGTAAATTAAGCAAGTTTTTTTCCTATAACCTACTAAATCTACCTTGAAAATAGAAAAAGAAAAAACACACACGTACATTCAGAGAGATTTGAAGGGAAGAGCAATTAGCTCAAAGCCACTAGAAAAAAAGCTCTTTGTTTGTTTTCAAAGCAATCAAATCAGGTTCTGAAATCACTTTTTCATTTTTCTCCTTCTTAGTGAAAACAAACATCACATAAATCCCCATGTGAAGGGAATACTGAGAGAATAACTTCTCCAAACAAATTTGCATATGCCCACAAACCAAAAGCATTTATTTCTATGGGGCATTTTATTTTAAATTTTTAAATTTAAATTTAATTTTTTCATCATTTGCTTATTAATATACTTTTAAGACTTCGTGGTTAAAAAATTCTTTAAACTGTTTTTAGATAATAAAACTCATTTATTTAGGGAAATGACAAGTAATATCATGTATACTACTGGTAGCTCTTTAAATCACAAGAATATGCAGACATATATGCAATTTAATTTTAACTTTCACTGCTTGATTACAAAATCATAAGCAATTATTTAAAAATATTTTATATGGTAACATACATGAGCATATGCCATGAATCCATATACATCTTTAGTTATATGTAACATAAAATACCAGTTTCTATGTGTATAAAGACAGAATTCACTTTATGCAGAAAACATGTTTAAAAATTTTCCACTTGATACTTCAAATACCAACCTGAGGCCAAAAATGTTAAATTAAAATAAATAAGTGTGTACAAATACATGTGAACATTTTTTAAAAAGACTAAAAATGTTTATTAGTCCATTTTCACACTGCTATAAAGAAATACCTGAGACTGGGTAGTTTATCAAGATAAGAGGTTTAATTGAACTAAAGTTCCACATAGCTGGAAACTTACAATCATGGCAGAAAGGGAAGCAGGCCATCTTACATGGTGGAGGCAAGATGGAGAGTGTGAAGAAGGAATTGTCAAACACTTACGATCATGAGAACAGCGTGGGGGGAACCGCCCCCGTAATCCAATCGCCCCCCCACCTTGTCCCTCCATCGACACATGACATTTACAATTTGATATTCGATTTTGGGTGGGGACACAGAGCCAAACCATATTAAATGGTAAACACCAACATAGTAAAGTGATTATTTCAGTGTTGTTATTATGGTTGATTTTTAAATCAATTATTGCTGATCTAATTGTTAAAACTGCCTCATGTTTATATTTTATATTAATGCTTTAGGTGTTTCCTGTACTACATGATTTTGTGTCATTTTCTTAGTGATTATCCTGGTAGTTACAATTTACATATTAGTTGAAAATCTAGATCAGATTAATACTGAATTAATTTGGATGACATATTTAAAAAGTTGTTACAATACAGCTCTATTTCTCCTCCTTTGTATAATTATTCTCATACAAATTACATGTCTATGCATTATGAGCCCATCAACAATATTTTTAAAATATTGCTTTACACAATTGTGCTTTAAATCAAACAGTAACATAAAACAATCGCAAATAAAAACTACATTTATACTCTCTATTTACCTATATAGTTAGATTTACCAGTGTAATTTCTTTTTATTTTATTTTTTTGGATTCAAGTTAATATTTGGTTTTCTCAAGCTTAAAAAACTTCCTCCTGGGGTTCATCTGTTAATGACACATTCTCTTTTTATCTTGGAATGTCTTAATTTGTCCTTGATTTTTGAAGAATAGTTTTGCAGAAGATAGAATGTTTGGGCTGGCAATCTCTTCTTTCAGCATTTTGAATATGTCCTTCCACTGACTTCTGGCCTTTGTGGTTTCTGATGTCAATATTATTGAGTATATATGTGAAGTCATTTTTTAAGCTACTTTCAAGGGTCTCTCTTTGTACTTGCCTTTCAAAGCTTTGATTATGATGTGTTTACATGTGGATATCCGAATTTATCCAGCTTGGAGTTCTTTAATCTTCTTAGATGTACAGATTAATTAAATTTGAGGAGTTTTTAGCTGTTACGTATTCTAATATTTCTTCCTTCTCTTCTTTCCTTTAAAATCTCCCATTATATATTAGTGTAATTTATGTTGTCAAACAGATCTCTAAAGCTCTGTTTATTTTTCTTCATACCATTTTTTCATTGCCTTAAAATGGATAATCTCAATTAAGCTAGTTTTGAAACTGTGAATTCTTTCTTCTGCTTGTTAAAATATGCCATTGATCCTCTCTAATTAATTTTAAAACCCCATTGTACTTTCAACTCCAAAATTTTTATTTAGCCATTTTTAAAATTTTTATCTCTTTATTTCTATCTTCTATTTGGTAAGAAATTTATCTCATATTTTCCTTTAGTTCTTTAAACACGGTTTCCTTTGGTTCCATGAATATGTTTTAAATGATTAATTTAAAGTCTTCACTAAGGTCAACATCTAGGCTTTCTTGGAAGTGGCATCTATTGGCTGCTTTTATTCCTGTTTATGGCTCATATTATCTTATTCTTTTGCATATCTCATAGCTTTTTTTAGCTGGACATTTTAAATTATACGATGTTTCAACTCCGAAAGTCAGATCACCTCCCTTCTTACCCTGGAGATTGTTAATTGTTACTGTTTGCTTGTTTAGTTACTTTTCTGGAAAAATTCTGTAGATTATGTTTTTTTGTCGCATTTGTTAGCGAAGTCTCTGCTTGCTTCAGTTAGTGGTCAGCTAATGATTGAACAGGAGATTTCCTTCAATACCTTGAACTAATGAATTTGCCAGACATTGCTTACGAGTGCTGTGGTTGTATTGGAAACACATCTTCAATTCTGTAGAAGGCAGTTGACAACTCTGACTTAGTGTTCACTTTCTGCTTCTGCAGACCCTCAAGGTCAACTAAGTGGCAGGGATAAGCACCTTCTCATGTCTTTCACTAGTATGTGCACAGCCTTGAACAAGTGTGTGGCTTTTCAATCCCAGATATATTAGTCCATTTTCACACTGCTATAAATAACTAACTGAGACTGGGTAATTTATAAATAAAAGAGGTTTAACTGACTTGCAGTTCCTCATGGCTGGGGAACATACAATCGGGAAACATACAATCATAGTGAAATATGAAGGGGAAGCAGGACATATTTTGCATGGTGGCAGGAGATAGAGAAAGGGAGGGGGGGAAATGCCACACTTTTAAACCATCAGATCTCATGAGAATTCACTTATTATCACCAGAAGAACACAGGGAAAATCTGTCCGCATGATCCAATCACCTCCTACCAGGTCTCTTTCCTGACATGTGGGGATTACAATTTGACATGAGATTTAGGTGGGAACACAGAGCCAAACCATATCACCAGGACTTTGTTAGAGCTTTGAAAGCCCCCTGTGGACATGTTATTCCACATTATTTTCTTTTACATTTTTCGATCAGCCTCTTGTTATCTCCAACTGGTAATCCTACCCAAGCAGCTATGATGACAAACAAGTGCCACTAATTGTTCTTGACAAATATCTTGAGGATAGGACTATTCGTGCAGAGGAATCCCTCTGTTAGATCAAATGTAGTCAAGCCCTGAGAATAAAGCTTTTTAGTGAGCTGCCAGAAAAGTCAAATAATAACTATAATCTGGAATTTTGGAGTGCTCCAATCTCATTTTATTCCCTCCAAGTTTCCAAATGGTGGTTTTACATAAATTTTTTAGTTTCTTTGGCTGTTAGTTTTCAAGGCTACTACAGAATTGGGGAGGAAGAAGATTGGAATAAGGCATAAAACACATAGCTCACTCTTCTTGTTGAGAGTAAGCTATTAAAAAAAAAAAAAAAAAAGCTCTCTATATTGTTGCAAGTCTTTAGTTAATTTCCAGAGTTCCAAAAAGGTTGATTCCAAAATCTGTGAATTTTGACAGTTTTTGCATTTGTTCTCATTGTTTGTATGGAGTAGATTTTTGGATATTATTATTTTACTTTTCAGAAGAGGCTCTCTCAGGAACTAGAATTGTGGCTTGTATAACTTTCCTCCATAACTGGTGTTCATTTGGATGGCTTGCTATGTCCAAACAATTCAATGACAACCGTCTGCCTACTTATCTAGATATATCTCTGAAAAATCACCTTTTCCTAGATTTCACATCAAGTAGACTACACTAGAGCAGTCATTCCAGGATCAAAGTCATGAGAGTAACAATTTGTACGTGAGCAACATTATTCCCACTTTGTTGATTTTTAAGTCACATTCTAGGGGTGCGTAATTCTACATCGGTTCTCCCTCTTACTCCAAAACTGTGCTCTCATACAGCATTCCCTAAGATATCTTGACAAAGGAGCAAAATATTGGAGCATGAATCGCAGAATACCCAGCATGATATGCTGGCCAGCCAGATGGGCATTGCTGTAGTCTCACTCAGGTAGGGCCCTGAGAGGCATGCAGGAAAGAATTCTTCCAGTGGGCAGAACATCAAGTAGTGCATCCTGTTGTCTACATTGCTTATAATTAGAGCTGGCCTAAAATTAAAATCCATATTGCTTTCTGAGAATACATGGAAGTTGGGTAGCATAGGATTGGAAATAAAACAGGAGAAATTATGAGAAGATTGATGGAAGAGATACGTAGATGGACCACTAGTAATGGACGTCACACCCACAATTTAATAATATTTGTATGTTATATAAATATTCCCACCCATATGTCCCCAAAATAAGTAAAGTAAAAAAAAAAAAATGCCCACTCAATGCTTTCTAATAAAGCCATAAAAATACCATCCTAAAACTGGAGGCTATTCTTGGACTCAATATCAACATTTTCTCACAACAAGGCTAATTTGGCTAATGTCTCAGCTAAGTGCCTGAGTTTCTAACAGAAGCAGCCAATATTGAGCCACCAAATGGGATGCTGCCTCGAAACGACATGCACTGCAAGCTACAGGTGAAAGTTTGACTACATTAGACCCACTTACCTGAGCTAGTCTTTTGTTCTCATGTGTAAATAAAAAGAGTATAGATTTAAATTATTTTCTTTTTTCATCATATTTCAGCTAGACTCATCTTTTGAATTTCTGACTGCCTTATAGAATGTCATGATATTTCACAAAATATTACTCTCTAAAATTAACTCATTCTACAGTAAACAAAGTGAAATGATTGACAAATGTTCAGATAATTCACTGTTCCTATAAGGTTCTCCATCAGCCAGAAGTCACTAGACATAAAGGAAACTGGAAGGCTTATTATGGCAACAGTTAAGAGACAGTAACTTGTCAATATTGGGGTACCCTCTAGCAGTGTGTGGTATGTGCTTCAAGCCGGTGAGCAATATAAAATATTTTCATTCCCCATAGAATACGTAGGTTTGAAAATAAAAGGTAGAAATAGAGGTGGTATCTCTCACTCATATATATCATGACCTGTTGGCAAAAAGAAACAAAAACAAAACAAAAAAAAAACTGCTTTTCATTTACTTGGGAGTTAGTTGGTTTAGAGATTGTAAGGTCCAAGGAAAAATGCTCCTATCAGCCTCTGTATCTTAAGTAAATAGACACAATAGGAGTGTAATGTGTTGACTGAGGTTATGGTGTTTACTATCGAGAAAATAACATGATGCCAGAGAAAAGGGGAAGGGAAGACTATGAATAGAATCTAGGGCATCCTCTGAGGTTTCTCATTTATGTGATCATCAGTGCTAAATATTAGAGGAAGAATGTAGACGGGCCAACTAAAGATTCAGATTTCTTAGGAATAAAGCTTTCACTCATCTAGTCTCCATCCCAAGTGGATAATCAAAAAAATGTGAGCTGAAGTGTTGGATGAAGGAAGGGAATTTTGAGTAGCTGGTAAAGAAAGAAAGGAAGATATATATATATATATATATATGCACATATATATGTTTTTTTTTTTTTTGAGATGAAGTCTCGCTCTGTCACCCAGGCTGGAGTGCAGTGGCGCAATCTCGGCTCAATGCAACCTTTGCCTCCCAGGTTCAAGCGATTCTCCTGCCTCAGCCTCCCGAGTAGCTGGGACTACAGGCACGTGCCACCACGCCCAGCTAATTTTTATATTTTTAGTAGAGACGGGGTTTCACCATGTTGGCCAAAGGTCTCTATCTTTTGACCTTGTGATCCGCCCTCCTCGGCCTCCCAAAGTGCTGGGATAACAGGAATGAGCCACCGTGCCCTGCCAAGAAAGGAAGATTTATTCACACTCTTCATGGTCTTGTATTCGTTGCAGATGCACTGACCCTATCTGCTATGTTTACTTGATTTCCTGTAATTAAATTTCAAATTTTAACTAATTTTTCTTTTTTTATTCCATTCTTCCATCATTCTATTTGTAGAAGTTTTCTTTATAATTTATGTAACAATATCCACAATGCTAAACAAAATATAGTACACTGCTCTTTTTTAGTAAAGTAAAAAAGTTGGTAAACTTTCTAAGATTTCTGTTTTTTAAGGGAACAGAGACTTGTTTTAATTTTGCTTACAACTTTGTAGCCTAAACTTTAGTAAAGTGATAATGGGCCAAGTACTAGTTATATTACTGAAAAAAAAAAAATGTTATGCCTAAAGTAAAAATGATTAATTAGTCTTCTTTTTTAAAAAAATTCCCAATTGTAATGATAGTGTATGTATGTGTAGGAATTCGTGTATTGGGAGATTATTACATATCTGCAGTATTAATGATGTACAAAATTCATTTGCTGGTATTTAAAGTCAAGAATTCAACACTTTTTCATAATTAATGGTATGAAGTTACTGTGAGGCTTTTTCAGATATTAAAATTCACATATACTGACAATCATTGCTAATTACCTGGTCTAGAGAAAAGCAATTTATCTTGGAAGTTAGAATATTATAGCCAGCAGAAATCTCTTCAGCTGTTACATATGTACACAAGTTAGTGTTATCAGCGGAGTATAGGTGTATATAAATGGAAAACTTTCACATTTAACCTATATATCATCATCTTAATTAGCTTCATTCCTTTCTCCTCCATCTCTTCTTGATATTCACATTTTATATATTTACTGTTAAAACTTCTACCAGGGTGTTTTTGGAGAAAGTTGTGGGAGAGATTTACTTTCTTTTAAATAACACGTCAGGACATAGACAATAAAATTTGAATTTTGAAGTTTATTTGTGACTGCTGTTTCTTTCCACCATATGTTCTAAGAAGACTTGGATATATTAATGTGCACATAGGAGATCTCACTTAAAGCAGTATTTTAAAATCTAATAGATTTGAAAATTTAGATACTAACCTGTGAATTATTAAAAACTATACAGATATTTTGATGGCTTCTCAACATTACACAGGAATCTACAAGGGTGGTGGAATTTGGGCATTTATATCTATAAATTTCATGGACTCCTGTTATAACTATTCCTAGTAAATGATTCCTAATTAAAATGTCCACAAAACTGACACTCATATTCATTCAGGTTAGGAAATGATTTTTTTTATATACTTCCAAAAGTAATTTGAGCATGCATGTGAAAAATCTACTCACTTTCTTATATGAATTTATATAAGAAGAGATGCAAACAGAAACTCATATAGAGTTTAAGGAAACAATTTGTAAGTGTGGATTTTCATAAAGAGCAAGTCTTTGGCATGTATAGAAAATGCAGCTATATCAAGTATATTTTGAGAGATGATGCATGAACTGACCCTGTTATAGTATCTTACCTTCTCACATTGTTCACTTCCTTAGTCTCAGCTGAGAGGATAATGATTTTTAAACTACAAAAACTTTAGTTTATAATTATGTTTCAGATTATATAATAATGCACCTGGATTGAACCCACACGAAGAAGGGGAGAAAGAGTAAAAAAAGCTGAAGCAAATGTGCTGTTGGCAAGGGCACTGTGGATACTGCGTTAGGAAACCCTGCTTTGACAGCAGCGGGTTGCTGGAACTGGGAGATAAAGTACTAATTTGGGGGCAGTTGACGTGCACTAAGCATTCAGCCAAAGGAATTATTCTCAGATTGAAGTAGAAGAATTGATATAATGACAAGCATTCTACAGGAACTTAAACAGTAATTGAATTGAGCAATCCCTGTCTTTACATTCACTCATTATACACATACATTGAAATTATACAAAAACATTCAGAATTTATCATTTGGCATCTGAAAGCAGAGGTGGCAAACTCATCCATAGAAAGAGGCACGTTCTATAGCTTTTTGGCAGCCTCATATTCTCAAGCAGTAACATTCTTTCTTCCTTTTTTACAAAACTTATGCCTTCCCTAGGACTTATATTACCTGGAGAGTAATTTATTATAGGCACCAGTGCATTTCTGTGTTGACAAACATGTAAAAGTGTTCATATGGTCTAAGACAGCAATGCCCTTACCTGGCACTATTTTGTGGCCATATGGGAGGTTTCTAAAAACCTCTTCCTATTTCCTTGTTGTTTCCTTTCATGGATTTTGTGGATTAATTTCATTTTTCCTTTAGGATGCTCAAAAACATAACAACTTTAGATCCTAATGACTAAAATAGGTAGCATTTTATTACAATTATATTGAAAATACTATGATAAATGTGTAGTCTTAACAACAATCTATTTTTTTGTTAGCAATCATAAATTTTCAGATATTTAATTTCTGCTACTTCAAAATCTTTCAAATATTCAAACTGTCTGCTATCTGTAGCACAGACAGATAAGGATCAGTCGTAGTTTCTACAACTTTCAGTTGTAGTAGTAGAAACTAGAAACATTCATTTAGTAAACTAATATTTATTAAGTACATAGTATATGGCAAAGATGTGGCACAATTGTGAAGTCCTATCAGATAGCCTGAAAGGCATAGGAAGAATATCAAACAAGGTAGGAAAGTGCTTGGAGGCAAGATGGCATGAAACAGTTTTGGACTAAGACATGTCTTAATTGTTTCTCAGTATATATTCAGTTACTAAAAAAATAAAATAAGATAGGCTTGTAACTAAAGAAATAATATGTTTGTTGATATATAGCAATGGAGAGAAGGGGATTTTTCTTTTAGTCTGAGGCCAAATACCAATATTGTAATACAACACTTAGGTGACTCATCTTCACTTTATTTCCCTTGGAAAATACTACTGCATGTCTTCATATTGTCGACCTACTTTCTAAGCACCAAATTTGTCTTAATAAAACTTAAGTTCTTACATAGATATTATTTTATAGTTTATCATCTAGAATCAATAGACTAATAATAACATAGTCAAGATATTACTATTTAATAAATCCATTAACTCTCATAAACATTCTGGTTTATAGGTATTAGAGGTTTTCTGAAAGTCATTTTTCCCCTAAATATGTTGTCATACTAGAAAGAATTACATAACTAGGGTTCTGGTTTTTTAAACAAAGGATAAATGCAGAGTATTGAGTGTATATATACACACACAATGTTAGCTCAGCATTAACCTTTGTTGTTAAATGAACCAAATTTTACATCATCAGTTACATTTATTTCATTGTGATAAAGTAATATGACCATATTGTAATAAAGCAAAAGAATAAAAAAGTAATTCACACTTTCATTATACAATTCAGAATTATCCCTCTAGTCTTTGTCCAGAGCTTTAATTTTTTTTTTTTTTTTTTTTGAGACAGAGTCTCACTCTGTCGCCCAGGCTGGAGTGCAGTGGTGTGATCTGGGCTCACTGCAGCCTCCACCTCCTGGGTTCAAGCAATTCTACTGCCTCAGCCTCCCAAGTAGCTGGGACTATAGGCGTGCAACGCCAAGCCCGGCTAATTTTTGTATTTTTAGTAAAGATGGGTTTCAGCAGCTTTAATTAATTTTAAATGCTAAATACATCTATATTTAATGGCAAAGCCAATATACATATTATAAATAAGTTAGAAGGAAATTTGGAAATGTTCACATTTAGCCAGTTTGTTATACGGTAACTTTTATATCAATAATTGTCTAAAGATTTTATTTCCATTCATGATGAAAAGACACAATGCCACCATTAGAAAATTATAAACACTGTGTCCAAGTACTTTCAAGTGTCACGTTTTGTTTCTAAAATCCAGTCTGGATTCTGCATTGCCACTGGCAGGCAGCTTTAATGAAAATCATCTCCCAGGCAGCTGAAACTTCCACTTCAGTTTTAGTCACAGCAGCTCTCCTGATTAGCACCTGCAGGAGCTGCCACAAGGCTGAACCTAAATCTGCTCTCCAGAGTCACAGACATGCGTACCACACAGCCACTAGTTATCAAAATTCGTAAACGCAACGTGATAACCTTTCTGTTTGGCTTAAACATTTTGTATGCTCAGAATAGCCATAGATGTTCCCATAATACACATTGTTAGAACTTTGAGCATAAGGCTAGTAATTTGTTATTATGTGATTTTTGCCCACTAATGATATATGATGTACAAGAGCATAGAGAGCTAAAATAACAGCAGAAACCATAGCCACCTAAGGTTTCATTCTATTCTTTTGTATTTAATTGCATGTGTTTGAACTCTTGGTTTCCTGTATAACTCAATAGGTGCAGGATCTGCATAGTTTTCTCCAATTCTTATGTAGAAAAGGCACAGCATGCAGGTGAGGTTTTATTTAGAATAAATTTTACCATCAGAAAGTCTAATTGAACAGTCCTTATGCTGGGATAAATTGTTTTGAACATGCAGGGTTTTATTATGATACAGTTGTAAGTTTGGGCTTTGTTTATTCATTCTGACTTAATGTACTACGAAGTCCTATATTCTCACTAGTTATTCTGGACTCAAGGAAAAATTTTAATTCATGGATATGCAAACATGAGTATGTGTTTGTGTGTGTGTGTGTGTGTTTGTGTGCATGTGCTTTGGTACATTTATCCCATTAGATAGGGTCCTCAAGGGAGCTAAAATTGGAGACAAAGGCATACACAGAAGTGGTAATCAGACAAAGGACAACATAAGTTGAGCATTTTTAGGAGTCAAATGAAAAACAACATTAGGGTGTAGAGTGGGTAGGGAAGAGTTTGAGAAGTGGGAGGTTCTGTTTTATGAACAGAAAATCAAGTTGGAAGGCAAATATGAGCACAAGACCAAAGAAGCTATGGTAGGAATTTGCATGTTGATATGGTTTGTCTGTGTCCCTACCCAAATCTCATGTTGAATTGTAGTTCTCACAATCCCCATGTGTCCTAGGATGTACCCGGTGGGAGGTAATTGAATCATGGGGACAGTTACCCCCATGCTGTTCTTGTGATAGTGAGTGAACTCTCATGAGATCTAATGGTTTTATAAAGGGCTTTTCCCCCTTTTCTTGGCACTTCTCCTTCCTGCCACCATGTGAAGAAGGAGGTGTTTGCTTCCCCTTCTGCCATGATTGTAACTTCCCTGAGGCCTTTCCAGCCCTGTGAGACTATGAATCAATTAAACTTTCCTTTATAAATTACCCAGTCTTGGGCAGTTCTTTATAGAAGTGTGAGAATGATCTAATATGCATGGTATCTCCACATCCTAGTAAATAGTTCCATATGAGTCTAAAATAATTGGAGGTTTTAAGAAAAGCTTTAGGTCCACTTCTCCCTATTTCCCTGCATCCCCAAAACACTTATGTTTGGGTGAGAGAGGGAGGAGATACTTGAGCTGGGCTACACAGCATTGGCAATTAATTTCAGAGAAAATCCTAGATCCTGATTTTTTTCCAGGGTCTGGAATGGGTAGAAGTAAAATAATAATATAAGACGATACTTATTGACTAACATATCTTTGTTGGGTACTCTTTTAAGAGAAAGCAGCAAAATAAATAAATAAATAAATAAATTTTAGTGTGGCTTTTGGACATGTAAAATGAGGTAAAACTGAGTACCAATTGAGGACAGAGAATAATAAAGACATGCTTAGCATAGATACATGATTGATGAAGGGGAATAAGGGAAGACAGAGAAGGGAAAAGTGTATTAGAAGAATTGGAGGAGGGAGTACAAGAAGGGTGTGGTTGCATGAGTCCTCTCAGTAAAAGCATGGCTCAAGTCCACAGTGTGGGCACACAGTATGAAGTAGCCCTCAGAGCTTGAGCAGGAGGAGTGGAGTCTGTGTGGATTCCCCTGATCTAGACACCAATCACTGCCAGATTTATGGTCATTATATAACATGACCATTTAATTCAATGCGTGAATTAAATCAGATATAATAGGGTAAGGAATGGAATTGACATTGAGAGATTTGGAGAAGTATTTCAGATTCCGATCCATGTAAATAGATGAACAGATCCCAGGTACAAGGCTGCCTGCCCTCAAACCTTATTTGAGCAGTTATTCTATCATAGCTGATTAATATGGATGCCCCAGTGATGTTAGGCTGTTTGCGAGGAGCAAAGACTCTAGACAGAACTAACAAAGAGGCACTCAGAATATAGCTAAGAGAGGTGCCTTTTCTTTATATTCAAGTTACAACATACACAAACATGAACACCAGGACTAATATCCTTTATGGAGTAACTTCACCCCTTTCTTAAGTTTCGCATCAGATATATTCATAGAGAACAGTGAGGGGATCACTTTTGTAAAATAGTATTTAAGCAAAAAAGTAGGATTCAGGACTGGGATTCAGCAACATGATTTCCAGGAAGATGGATTAAACAAAATGGCACCATCTCAGTAAATGCTCATGTGCTCAGGGTAAATGTACAAGTTTGTTATGTAGGTAAACTTGTGTCATGGGGGTTTGTGGTACAGATTATTTTGTCACCCAAGAACTAAACCTAGAAACCAATAGTTATTTTTTCTAATTCTTTCCCTCCTTTCACCCTCCAACCTAAGTGTCTGTTGTTCACGTCTGTGTCCATGAGTTCTCATCATTTCAGCTCCCACTTACAAGTGAGAACAAACAGTATTTGATTTTCTGTTCCTGCGTTACTTTGCCAAAGATAATAGCCTCCAGATCCATCCATGATCCCACAAAGACATGATCTTATTCTTTTTCGTGGCTATGTAGTATTCCATAGTATATATGAACCATATTTTCTTTATCCGATCTTTCATTGATGGGCTAATTCTGCGAAGAATGTTATGGTAGTTTGATAAAAAACAGTATTGAATCCATGCAACTCTTAATCCTTCTTCATTCCAGCAAACTCTCTGTTCATTTATTCATTGAGGCCTACGGCTAATGACAGCTTCAGATTTACACTCTAGTCCTTGTGATTTTCCCACACCCTTCCCATGCTCTGTAATTAGTTGTTTGCAAATAAGTTTTCCTCAGAAGATCCTAATGTGAGTGTGCCATCTGTTTGCTGCTAGTGTTATGAATAATACAATCTCTAAATTAAAAATAGCTTGTATAGTCACTGATTTTATTTGTCAAAGAAGATATATTCCAGAAATCATTTATTAACATATAAGAAATAGCATTCCAGAGACTCCTTAAATGATTCCTTGGTAGAATGAGGAATTATTTAAAAAAATAAAATAAAAATACAATATTTATGTTATTGAAATAAATTCTTGACTCACTTAAAATATTCCAAATAGTGTAGACTCATTTCCAGTGAAAAATATTTTGTAAATATTGCATAGAAATATCATTGTTTTTGGCTATTGCCCTTCTAAGTCATTTATGTTTTTCAAGCATCACCTGAATCAGGATTAGGAAAACAAATGACTACTATAAAATGGTCAAGTTTGTGTTTAAGATTCATTTACCTGCAGATAGGATCATATAGCAAAGGTTAAATCAATAAGCAAAAATATCAAAATGAGCGGCAGCTTGATCAAAAGAATGTCTCAGTAACAACGGATTATCACAAGGAATGGACTTTAGAGTCAAATAGGCTGGCCTAGAACCCAAGTTTGCTACTTAATACCTAGGTGAACTCAGACACATTACTTAACCTGTTCCATTGCTTATAAGAATGTAGATAATAGGACTATCATGCAGCATTGTTTGAATGATTAATTAAAAATGAAATGACTGATGGTACAATATATTACAAAGAGCATAGGCTTTGGAGTCAAAACATTCGTGTCAACACTGGCTTTTCCACTTAGTAGCCATGTTCTTTATTTTTTTATTTTTATTTTTTATTATACTTTAAGTTTTAGGGTATATGTGCACAACGTGCAGGTTAGTTACATATGTATACATGTGCCATGTTGGTGTGCTGCACCCATTAACTTGTCATTTAACATTAGGTATATCTCCTAATGCTATCCCTCCCGCCTCTCCCCACCCCACAGCAGGCCCCGGTGTATGATGTTCCCCTTCCTGTGTCCATGTGTTCTCATTGTTCAATTCCCACCTATGAGTGAGAACATGCGGTGTTTAGTTTTTTGTCCTTGCGATCGTTTGCTGAGAATGACGGTTTCCAGCTTTATCCATGTCCCTACAAAGGACGTGAACTCATCATTTTTTATGGCTGCATAGTATTCCATGGTGTATATGTGCCACATTTTCTTAATCCAGTCTATCATTGCTGGACATTTGGGTTGTTCCAAGTCTTTGCTATTGTGAATAGTGCCACAATAAACATACGTGTGCATGTGTCTTTATAGCAGCATGATTTACAATCCTTTGGGTATATACCCAGTAATTGGATTGCGGGGTCAAATGGTATTTCTAGTTGAAGATCCCTGAGGAATCACCACACTGACTTCCACAATGGTTGAACTAGTTTACATTAAAAAGTCAGGAAACAACAGGTGCTGGAGAGGATGTGGAGAAACAGGAACACTTTTACACTGTTGGTGGGACTGTAAACTAGTGTATGCCATGTTCTTTTAGTCACATTCGTTATTTAACTTCTCTAATCCTCATTTATCTATCTGTATAATTATATGGGAAAATAATACCTAATTTATATACTCATTATAAGAATTTAAATGGACATAAATTGAAGAATGCTATTTGAATTCAGGCATCAAGGTGCCAGAATACAGGAAGCCTTCACAGCAAGGCCTTTCTTTTATGTTTCAAGAGGGCAGAGTCTCATATTAGTTAAGCATGTGACCTCTGATGTCAACCTGCCTATGATCAATTATTGTCTGTGTGACATGTTCCTAAGCAAGTTAATCTCAGTTTCCCTGCTTGAAAACTGGATATAATGATAGTACAGAACTCTTAGAATTATCATAAAAAGTAAATGACATAATGTTTCCAAAGCATTTTATAGAGTAGCTGGCAAATTGAGTTAGTGCTCAGTCAGTGTAATGTATGTATAAATAATAAAGATGGTATTCAGAAAATTAAACAAAAGAGGAGGAACACATAAATGTCTTGACTTTCAAGAATGTTATCATTTTGGTCTATCATCCTTCTAAGTAAAAAGGAATAGAGAATTGTATGTAATTATGTATAATTAACTGTGAATTTGGGGTCAGTAGAAATATATCTAGACATGATATTTGGAAAAATATAAAAAGACCAAAAAACCATTTTAGATCTAAAATTGTGTAATTACACATACACATTCACACAACCTCCTACTAAATTTAGATTGATTTGGCTTTAGATTGCATAAAGAAAAAAAAAATTTCAACCTCCCCCATGAGAAAAATTAATTTTACTTATTCTTGAGTTTTCATTTGAAAACACTATGATTCTTCATAGCTCTTATGAGAGACACAGAATGGTGCTAAACCTGATGTCTCTGAGGCCACCAGGAGCCATCTCCCTCTGCGTGAGAGTGAGATGATGTTCATCTCAGAATAAAGATAATGCAATTCTTGAGCTTCCATTTCTGTGTACATATTTTACTGTATAATTTTTAATTGAGAAGTTTTCACATTGTTATTAATTAGGAAATAAATCTATCTCTAAGAGTTCTGAAGTACAGAGACTCTTCACTTTGTCGATATTTACATATGGACCAGGGGAAAAGTAAACAGAGAATATAGTTTTCTTCTACAGTTTTCCCTCATTTACTGTTTACCTCTTCCTTTTGTAGTTCCGTGACTATTTGCTCCTCAGCAATCTGAGAACCTGCTGTTCATTAGGCATCTCTTGCAATTTCAGTCAAATTTCTTGTGGCCTCTTCAATGTAGGGTCCCTCTTCAGTGTAGAGTCCCACATCTTTGTGCTTCTTGAGTCGTTTCATAGCTTGTGTATCATGATTCCTTAACAGTTTTAAGTTACCTGTTTTATATTTGCCAAAAGATATGGTTTAGATCCTTGCTGACTAGATTCCTAGGGCATAATTCTGGCTTTAATTGCAATTTCATGAAGTACATGGATGTAGATATTTGCTCTATATTGTACACACAGACCTCCTTCAAGGACTGAAAAAGTCTCTAGGGGCAGTCTTGATTGTTGTAAGAGGGTGATGACCAGAGCTTGAATCAGTTGTATTATCAGAGAAAGAATGCTAGAGCTTAAAGGAAAACATATATAATTGAGGTTTTTTTTTAATGATTTTATTGTTTAGGGTTTAGAAAGAGAATACTTGGCTGGGCACGGTGGCTCACACCTATAATCCCAGCACTTTGAGAGGCCAAGGTGGATGGATCACTTAAGGTCAGTAGTTCAAGACCAGCCTGGCCAACATAGTCAAACCCCATCTCTACTAAAAATACAAAAATTAGCCAGGCGTATTGGTGAGCCTGTAATCAATCCTAGCTACTTGGGAGGCTGAGGTGGAAGGATCGCTGGAACCCTGGAGGCAGAGGTTGCAGTGAGCTGAGATTGCGCCACTGCATTCCAGCCTGGGCAACAGAGCAAGACTCTGTCTAAAAAAAAAAGAAAAGAAAAGAAAAAGAATACTTGATCATAATAGCACGTAGAACATGTGTTTTATTAATTTATCAACTTTTAATTTGAGATTTAAAAATTTACCCTATAGCTAAACTGGTCTCCTAGGAATCCTGGATAACACTATACATTGTCAGTTATGTATTTTAATTAATAATAATAATAATAATAAATTTTCCATTTTTTTTCCTGGGGGAGAAAGCTTAAAAACAATTGCAGAGATACTTGTACAATTATATTAATGTAGGGGCCAGCCCACTCCTAAATATCCAACCAACTTCCCTATAAATTTAAAAGTCTTGGCAAGCCTTATGATTAGTCTGTGTTTGACACAGTTGTGGCCTTAATAATAAAAATTAGAAAATATCATATAGATTGTTTGGTTTTCATAAGTATTGTCTCCAACATTAAATATTAAGGCATTGGTATTTTGTAGACTGGAGAAAAACTATAGATGAATAGCATCAGTAATTACATAATGTCTTAATATTTGTAGGCAATAGACTATCAATCTCTGATGTGCTCACCTCTTACATTAGCTGTATAGCAATTGGTAGCTGATGACACTATACATTCTACTAATGCTTTCCTATGTGAAACTCTCCAAAGACTTGCAAAGGGAAAATTCAATTATATCCGAGTCTATGAAAATGCTAAAGGGCAAATAACTTTGACAAAGATAACTTATCACAGGCAAGTGTATTTACCAGGAGGTTTATAACTATTAAATTTTATCTTTGATGATGTCTAGCATCTTACCTGTAAAACAAGATATGAGACACTCTGAAGCTGCTCAATTTTAATACTTATCACACTGCAGTGACACTTCTCCTGGGTACTCTCTAGCCTAGGCTAATGCATGCTAGATGATGAGCTTGTTAAACAGAAAAATCTTTCCTTATATAGTTCCACAAAACTAATATCAACAGCTGATCTTTACATACCACCTACTATGTTCTAGACACTATTCTAGGTGCTTTGTATAAGTTAACCTACAATCTTCTAATGCTGCTAAGGAATTTTTATTAATATTAGTATTAATCTATGTTTTACAGATGAGGAAACTAAAGCACAATTATGAAGGAACTGAATTCCCAGGAATTTGCTGAAGTCTCACAGCTGATTAAATATCTGATCCCAGTCCACATAGACTGACATCTGTGTTCTTAACCGCTGTAAAATGCAATATGTGCTTCTTAGTAGTTCACCAAACTTTGGTTGACCTAAGATAAATTATATAGTATTTCTTGTAATTAAATTGTACAGCTTCTGGATCCAGAACAATATTTGGAATTACCACATGGAGAAACCTTCCTTTCTTTCTGATTATTCCGCAGGAGGAGAAAACACTCACTTTTTTTCCTCTGGAAATTATAAATTTCCCTTTACATGCTTATGAAAATCTTATTCTTGACTGGCAGTTTGTAGAATCAGTTCGATATATATATATCGTAAAGACCATTATATTAATATCATAACTTGCTTTCAAATGCCTCATAATTCAACTGTGCTTACTTTTTAATGTGCCTGAAAAAAGTGTTTAAAATGCATTAGATAGCACATTTATTTAAAGGAATTGTATGATAAATTTCTTTGCAAAACAAGAATGTCTGACCTCATACTATGAACTCATTTGTAGGACTGGATAGTCAAAATTACATTTCATTAAAATGAGATAATTATTTCATTAATTGACTACAAAACATATATAAACACAAAGTCATGTTTCTATTTGTTCAGTGGTGTAAAGTACATTCTTCCATTGTAATAGACACACAATAATGGGTTATGGTATCTTTTCTCTCCTCCGATAATGAAATTCAGCCAAACTTGAAGTCAGTTCTGCTATAATCTCTATTAAATAAAATACATGTCTAACATATAGTGAAGAGCTGGAAGCACATTAATTTAGAACTTGGTGGTTGGATACTTTTTTTTTTAATTCTATAATTGCTTAGGACTATACACATATTAAGATAAATAAATTTATTATTCAGTGATTTTTGTTTAGTCTGGTTTAGTCTTCTTAACAAAGGCAACATTTAAAGATTCTAATTCATTTATGGTCTAGCAGCAGTTATGAGAGAAATAAATTTCATCTTTCTATTTACTATTATTTAATGTGAAAATCTTGGAAATTTTGTATTTTCCAGTGAATTAATAAAATGTTTTAAAATTCTACTTCTAGCATAGTGTGTTATGAAATGTGTACATCCTTGTAAAATAATAAAACAACATTTCAATAAATATCTATTTAGTGTCTGAAATATGACCAATGTTGCTTGTGAAATTTTACTTACAATATTTTATTCTTATATTTATTGAAATTTTATAATGCTAATGTTTCTACAGATCAGAATTGCACTTTCAAGGCCTTGCTTATATTCAATAAATGTAACATTTAAATTTTCACAGGTACCTTTACCTCCATATGCAGGTGCAGTTCTCAGGAATTCCACTTCGAAGCACATTACTACAAGACTGGCTATAAAAGATCCTTTAGCTTCTCACACCTGGGCATCTGCCTTATCCCCAGTGCTTGTATTCTTGTATTGGTAACATTTTCAGACAGAACATTACGCTTTCTAAGAATACTGTCTACCTTGATTTTGGCAATCTTTCCTCTTCGATATAGTATAGCATAGTATGGTGCGGTACCAAAGAGGGAAGATTCTGGGATTGATCAGCCTGAATTCAAATTTAGAGAGTGGAATGATAATAGTAAAAAATGGAGACTAGCAAGGGGAATGGAGACTAGAGTGAAAGAGGATGGATGATAAAAAATTACTTAATGGGTACAATGTGTGTTATTCAGGTGATGGATACCTTAAAGCCTTGATTTGACTGCTCAGCAATCTATACATACAACAAAATTAGGCTGTACCACATTATTTTTTTGCCAAAAAAATTAATCTGCTTTACCACCAAGCATGCGTGTGATCCAGGGCAAACCCCTCAGTCTCTCAATCTCTTGCATGCTCTATAGGCAAATGGTTTTTGGTCTGAGTGGCTGTCATATCTTCCAATATGAATTTCTGCATAAACACATTTTTTCCTTCATGAGTTTGATTAACATTGGTTCTTAAAACGGAGGAATAATTTTTGTTACATTAAAATTTTGGTTTCATGAAAAATTATGATTATACATTTTGTAGCACATTACCATTTACCAAACTAAATGTTGGTTTGAATGTACCGTGCACCAAAGTTTTCCATCTCTTTCCTTTTAATTATTCTGTAACATCAGATTTATGTGGTCTAATTGTTGCACCTTTTTGTGCAAAACTATGTTTATAATCACTGAGTCAGTTTTTTCTTTCACTCATTTAAAATCTCTCATTCTTGTAGGTATACTCAAAAAAGATGTTATATACAAGAATGTTTATTGTGGTTTTATAAAAATAGCAAACAACTTTAATATTTACCAGTATGAAGCTGGTTGAATGCAATATTATAAATATATTCAGTTAAATACTCCTTAACTTTTTAAAATAGTGTGCTAATAATACTAAGGGATATCCAGGATATTGTAAATAAAAAAGCAGAACTCTAATCATTACACAAGGAGTGTCAAAACCATTAGCAGGGATTAATTCTGAGACTAGGCTCAGGATACTTTTAGTTTTCACTTCATGCCCCTACACCTTTTAATAAACAAGGTCAATTAAGTAGTTCTAATACAAAGCAGATTCATTATTTCAATTACATGTTCTTACAAATCATATTTTTCTTATTACAGACAGAGAAAAAATAAAATGTAAAGAATTGATTAAATTTACTGTTGCCAAGGATTATGGGCACTCCATTTCTTGTTAGTGAGCAATAAAGCTTATCCATTTTTAAACAGTAATTTGGCAATTTCTACGTCAATTTAAAATATGCATGACACTTGAACCTAGAAAGTTTATACCTCAAAATCTTGAAGAAATTCTTATAAGATTGCACAAACATATGCATGGAGTTATGCATACATTTTTCAAGGGCACTTTGTTTCTTAAAGGCTAGAATTTGGCTTTATCAATTATAAAAAAGAAAAATTTAAAATAGTCTAAAGGTCAGTTAAAGAGCTCAGATTAGGTAAATTATAGCACATAATATGACAAATACAATGTGAGAAAACAGCTAACAATACACCTGGTAGATTTGAAAACAATACCCTAGAATAAAGTCTGCAATACAGTGCCATGTGAAGAAAGCAAATGGAACCCAGCTTAGTAGAAACAATTAAGGAATAGGTATGTATTGAAAATGCTATGGAATTGTATTAAAATAAAGGCATGACTGACTCTGAGGCCTGATACGACATGGATAAGTATGTTAACTTTCCACCAAAATATTATTGAATGTCTTCCAGTGAGTTCCTTGCATTGCTTTAAAATTAAAAGTGTTTTTGACATACAACATTTTTCTCCCTGTGTCTGTATTTCCATCATCATCACCCTGTCCTATATCTAGTCACCCTGATCTGGGTTATAGGAGCAAATAATCTGGAGTTAAAGAACTCTAGGTTAACCTTATCTATATACCTTTCTGAGACTTGACATGTCTTGTTAAGTTGTTAGTCAGTTTTTGCTTGACCTCTTGCATTGAAATCTCACTAGCACCGTTAGCAGCTCCCACTCATTGATAGGAGATCAGCAGAGTGGTTTAAAGACCAGTCTTTGTTTGCCATCAGACAGTTTGAATACCAGATCTGTATTTACCAACTAAAGGACTTACTCTTTATGCTCCAATTTCTGCATTTTAAAAATGAGGATAATGCCAGTGTGTTAGTCAGCTCAGGCTGCCACAACAAAATGCCACTGATGGGGTAGCTTAAACAACAGAAATTTATTTTCTCACAGTTCTAGAGGCCAAAAGTACCAGATGAAGATGCCATCAGAGTGGTTTCTGGTGAAAGCTCTTTGCCTGGCTTGCACACAGCCAACTTCTCATTGTGTCCTCTCATTTACTTTCCACTGTATGCATGCAGAAGGAGAAACAGGTCTCTGTCATCTCTTCCTCTTCCTGTAAGGACACCAGTCCTACAGGCCCTTCCCTTGTGATCTCTCTAAATCTTTATCATCTCTTTATTGCCTCTGTCTTCAAATACAGTCACATTAGGAGTTAGGGCTTTGAAATTTGGATTTAGTGGAGAAACAATTCAGTCTATAGTAAACGGTCTCTAATTCACAGGGCTCATGTTAGGTTTAAAAAAGGTAAGTGTAGGAGAGGCAAAACTTCACCTCTACCCTCTAGTGTCCCAGCTGGGCCCAAGAATCAAATTGACATAAGACAAATTAATAGAAGAAAAGTATACACATTTCATATAAGTTTTACTTGACATGGGAACACTCATAAGGAAATGAAGACCCAAAGAAATTGCAAAACCTATGCACTTCTGTATTAGGTTGAGAAAAGAGAGGCTATGGTGGAAAAGTAACTTAATTGTGTGAGGAGGCTAAATAATAAGAATTATTTTAACAAGGTTTGTACATAATAATCTTGACTATGACTCCCCGTTGAAGAGTGTTTATTTTCTCCTGGTACAAGGAGGACATCATTCACACAGGAGTGTTTTTTTCCCTGTTTTCAGGAAGAAATGGGGAAATTAGCATGTCCTTCTTGCATCTGCTGTTTTTCAAGTGCTATTAGCTTGAATTAATCTTTATGTCAAAGTGGCATATTTTGGGGTGGCATATTCTGCCACTCTTCATAAGCACATAATTCACTTGGCACAGTGTAAACACTCAATACATTAGAGATGACAGTGTCTTCACTACAGCTGTTGGTTATGATTATTCAGCTTAACAATGAATCAAAGTCAAGCTATTCCAGGCTGCTCACACAGTATCTCACTGTATTCTGCAAAATATACTGTTTTGTTCTGCTTAGGCTATTTCTTCACTATCCTATAAATAACAAAACCCTTTATTCCTCTGTATATATGTATGTATGTACATATGTATGTGTTTTCTAATATTGTTATTTTCCTAGCACCAAATAAAAACAAGTCTGGACTTAGATAAGGAGGGTTTATTTGAAGACTGTTGCAAGACTGGGAAAGGGATGATTTACAATAGGGTGAGAGGAACCACTGCAATAGAGAGAATACTGTGATGAGAAGACCTGCAAGTTACCTCAAAGGTCATGGAGAAAAGGGGTTTTCTTTTATAGGGAAAGGTAAACAAAGCTATAAGAATCCTGGTGAGAGGAAGCGGGACAACTGGGTGTTGTGATAGGATAATTGGTTGGGGAATATCCTTACTTGCAATCAGCTGATTCTTGGGATGGGCCCTTACAGAGCTCAGGCTAAGGATAGGTCACAGTTTGTGAGCCTGGAAGAAGGGGAGAAACTTAAGTTTGGTCAAGTCAGGGAGCATTTTGTCCTGATTGGTCAATAGGGAAAAAACATCTCAGATAATTATTTATGAATCAAAGAATGAAAATTTGGAGGGTCTGTGTCTGGCTGTGCCTTAAGTAAAGAAGGAGGACATCCATGATTATTATCTAAATCACATGGGGGAGGATGATTATTTGAAGCAAGTTGTTTCCCAGAAAACAGAAGGATGGGGATTTTCTTAACAGTTGCTCTTTTCCAGGAGCAAAGGACTCAGGCAGGTAAATTTAATCTTGTCACTAGAAATATTCTCTCCTTTCCCTTTCACCCATATAAATCTTAATCTCTTTCAAAAGGTTCACTTCCTTCATTAGATCTTACAAAAAAAACCCACAACTATACTAGTTTATAAAAACCAAGTCCTAGTTTGAAGTATGAAGAGTTAAAATTCTGACATGCCTTTTTTTTTTTTTTTTTTTTTAATGACTTTCCTACTAGAGAGTAAGGTTCTGGGAGAACCTTTGATTTCTTATATCTCTTCAACTTCCTTACATAGTAGGATGTGATGCTCCTCATACTCACTATTGTTTTCTTTAAGTGTGTGGGTTCTAGAATCAGATGGTGCAGGTGAGAGAGCTACTCAAAACATCCTATCTAGGTAACCTTGGATAAGTTACTTAAGCTCTTTGTGCTAGAGTTTCCTCATATGTAAAATAGAAAAGAAAAACAGTAATAACTATCTAATTGGATTGTTGTATGGATTATAAATGTTCAGAATATTTTCTATCACATTGTTAAGTGCTCAATAGATATTAGTTGGCTTTTAACATGTTATAAGTACAGATTTTGAAAACAGAATGATGTTACCCTTATTGAATTCCAAGTGATACATGCAGTAGATTTATTTGTGTTCTACAAACTTTTTTTAAAAAGAGAGAGAGCAGTCTATGGTACAAGACAAGCAAATTAGTCCTCTTAACACTCTGAAAGTCTTCCTAAATATTGGTCCTTTTTATTTTTTTACAGGACCAATAAATATGAACATCCTCCTTGTCCTCCTTGTCTCCTGTATGTAATTTACCATTATAGTATCACATAACATAATAAAATAATTATTACCATTATCATTGGGGTCAGACCATAGATTTGGCCCTCTGAGTCCTCTGGCTCTTTGTCTAGTCTTCAGGAACCTACCGGGCTATTTATTGACATAAGAACTAATCTCTCACTTTCTTTCCTTTCTCTTGACACTCTATCAACAAACCAAATGATGTCCTTCATTTTGTTCATTTTATTCCCCTGGTTTCCTGATCATGATCACCATGTCTACTTTATCTTGATATGTTTAATATAGGAAAAAATTATGTATTTATTCATATTACCATCTAATAAGAACAATATAGTAACAATACAAAGCAGGAAGATTAAGGGAAATTATGTAAAAATGATATAAGGGAGAGGACTGGTGAACAATAAAGACTGACAAAGATAATGCCATCTAGCAAAAGCACAGGGAAATTGGCAACACTGTTCTTATCCACATGGTCTTTTATGAAAAGAAAAAATGAGGAAAAGAAAAAAACTTAAAAACACAAAAGCAAAAAAGACGTTTAGGCAAAGCTAATTCTATTGACATGTTTTCTAAAGTTGTTCTTGTCTATTCTTAACAATTCTGCCCTAGAAGTTATTTCCCATTGGAAACAAATCTACCATATGACTTTTCTCTTAAAGACTTATTTTATAATTTCTTATTAACAGAAATAGCAGGAGAATAAGGCATTTGTACTATTTTCAATAAATCATTTTCTTATCAAATATAAAACATTTTCCACAAATATTTTCACTAAAATTTTACCTGTCTAGCCTCCCATCCCATGACCTACCTCTGTCCCCTGCCCTCCTAGTTCCATCCCCAATCTGTTTAGTAAGGTGACAGTGTATGTCAGAGCAGGTGTGAGAGTAGACAATCCTTCCGAGCTGCTTGAATAATCGAGTTTTAGCCAGAGCTTTAAACACATACTGAGATAGTGAGGAGCCAGATGAAAAGTACAGACTATGCCACAAAAAATGGATTAACACAAACTGAGTGATTTGGCCCATGACCTTCCAACTCAACGTTCTGCAGGTCCAGCTGGGGATGATATGTTTCATTGGCAAGCCACAATTATGGAATCTGATAACAGCCCATATTAAGGCTGTGTGTTCCTTTTGAAAATTCACTTTCGTATAGACTATCCCTTCAAACCACATGAGGTTGCACTTAGAAAAACAATTTATCAACCAAATATTAATAGTAATGATAGCATTTGTCTTAATATTTTAAGATTAAAGTCATCTTCTGCTTTAACTATTTCTAACGTTCTCTTATTCATTTGTTCGCTACTATGCAATCCCAACCCAGACGACTTCTATGTGCCAGAGATTGCAGGGAACAATAAGACAAACAGAGATAGGTATAAAAGAATATCTCGAGAATGGACTTAGAAGTATGCCATGTGATGCTACCTTAAAGTCAAAATTAGGTGCATTGTAGCTCAAACATTAAAATATTGTTCAAATGTTTATAATTAACATTATACATGCTAAATTATTGTTCTTTTTTACATACCTAACAAGCTCAAAACAGAATATCTAATCAAAAGGAACTAAAGATTAATTTTGATTTTGCATAATTAAGTGGTCCTTTATCATTCCAAAGATGCTTCCTTAATTGCCTTATTTATTTTACACATGAAGTACAGAGGTAGAAAGAAACAGGGACACATTATCTTGTTTCTCTGTTTTGCACTGCCAATTTATGGTAAGCTCAAATAATAACTCAAGTCTTCTTACTGTGTCGCAAAACTTGAATGCCAGTTGCAGTATGCAAATTATTCAACTCATTTTTCTTAAAATAGTTTATTCTCTGAAATTGGTCCAGTTTGTGAATATAGCCAGACCCTCAAATTGTTTTGGTACTAAAAAGCATGGACTTGGATTATTTAAATCGCTTTAAATTTTGCTCAGCTCATGGCTGCATGCTTCCCTTTTATATACCAATGTTTGTGATGACAATAATAATGAAACATTCTGCTCCAAAATATCTAAATTGCCTCTAATATATTTGACAAACCTTGAATTAATGAAAAAGTCTTTAAAAAATATATTTCTAAGAGGAAATCCTGCTTTTCTTTCTAAGACATTGTTTGTTCCAAATGAGAAGAGTTTCTGCCATGTTCTCGGCATGCTCACGGTACTATAAAGAAACCAGTCACAATCTTCATGAAATTGCTTTTTTACCAGTCAGTGAAAACCAACTCTGAAAAGGTCATTCTTATTTTGTTTTGTTTTGCTTATCAGGATTAATCTTTTTTTAGAATGTAACCTTCAGTCTATTTTGTCAATATAGCTATCGGAGATAGGAAAATATTATATTATTTTCTGGATTATAGGAGGAACTTGATTTATTTATTGAATAAATACATGAAAGCTAGAGGAGGACAACTAATGAACAGTTGATTCAGGTGAAACATGACTTTTAGTGATTGGGAACAGTCTTATGAGTTAGTTCCCCAATGTTAGCTCTAATGTCTTTTCTCCCTTCATCTTTCTCACTCTCCCTTATTCTGTTATTCTGTTACTGTCTTTATTCCTTCATTTGAAGCCATCTGTTATTGCAAGATTTCCAACCATAGAAGGCCCAGAGTCCCAGTTTACGGTTACCACTCACATTTCTCTTCAGCTGATTAGCCACTGCTCACTGACTTCAGTCAACATTATTCTTACTTTTTTTTTAACTTTTATTTTAGGTTAAGGGGTACATGTGCAAATTTGTTATAAGGTAAATTGTGTGTCACAGGAATTTGGTGTACAGATTACTTCATCCCCCAGATAATAAGCATAGTACTTGACAGGTATTTTTACGATCCTCACCCTCATCCCACCGTCCACACTCAAGTAGGTCCTGGTGTCTGCTGTTCCCTTCTTTGTGTCCCTGTGTACCCAGCATTCAGCCCCCACTTATAAGTGAGACTATGCGATATTTTGTTTGCTGTCCCTGTGCTGCTTTGCCTAGGATAATGGTCTCCAGCTCCATCCATGTTGCTGCAAAGGATATGGTCTTATTCTTTTCAATGTCTACATAGTATTCCATGGTGTATATGTACCACATTTTCCTTACTAGTCTACCGTTGATGGGTGTTTAGATTGATTCTATGTCTTTACTACTGTGAATAGTGCTGTGATGAATATATGTATGCACGTGGCTTTATGGTAAAAAATTTGTATTTCTCTGGGTATGTACCCAATAATGGGATTACTGGGTAAAATAATAATTCTGTTTTAAATTATTTGAGAAATCTTTAGACTGCTTCCAACTAATGAGCTAATTTACATTTCCACCAGCAGTGTATAAGCAGTGTATAACCTTTCTCTCTAAAACCTCACCAGCATTTGTTATTTTTTGACTTTTTAAAAATAGCCATTCTGACTGGTGGGAGATGGTAATTCATTTTGCGTTTGATTTGTATTTCTCTAATGATTAATCATGTTGAGGATATTTTCATATGCTTGTTGGCTGCATAAATGCCTTCTTTGGAAAAGTGTCTGTTCGTGTCTTTTGCCCACTTTTTAATTGATTTGTTTTTGCTTGTTAACTTAAGTTCCTTATAGATTCTAGATATTAGACCTTTGCCAAATGCATAGTTTGCAAATATTTTCTCTCACTGTGTACGTTGTCTGTTTTCTCTATTTGTCTGCAGTGCAGACACTCTTTAGTTTAATTAGGTCACGATATAGATTATATCATCCTCAAACAGAGATATTTGACTTCCTGTCGTACTATTTGGGTGCCTTTTATTTATTTACCTTGCCTGATCGCTCTGGCCAGGACTTCAGTACTATGTTGAATAGGCTGATGATTCTTGTCTTGTTCAGGTTTTCAAGGGGAATGCTTCAAGCTTTTGCCCATTCTGTATAATGTGGTTGTGGGTTTGGCAAAGATGGTTCTTATGGAAAATATTATTTTAAATGCTGTATGAACAGTGACTATGTCCCCAATTAAAGAGAATGGTACTTTGTTGTATGTCTCTCTTTAAATGAAGAAAACAACTCACTTCCACTAGAAGCAGTTGTAGTTCTCAAATATGAAAATATAAGGATTACTCTTAATGCCTGATCAGGACCTAGGCACCATTTATTTTCCCATCATAGATAAATAAATAAGGTGCTGTGGGTGGGTGGCAGAGAAGAGGTGTGAGCAGAAAGAGACAAACGGGGGGGTGGGAATTGACTTGTGCTGAAAAGACAATCATCTAAATGTCAGTGCCTGTATGTATATATAAAGCATATATTATTTTAAATCTGATTATTTTGGATCATGTGGCCAAAGAAAGAGTGGTTAATTTGTTGTTTTTAATCTTAAGGTTAGTAGATTCTATTTTCCTTTTAAACATATATGTATGAGTGGGTATTTTTTTAGTTTGAAGTTATTTCTATGTGAATGTATATCACATAGCATATATTGTTTACTCATGACAACTCCTCACTCACAATCCTGGTTGTACTCAGCTCTCCTCCTTCTCCTTGTTCATATCAGGCAGCAAACACGGTCAGAGAAAAAGGCAAAATTGTGCCCATTGGTTTCACTTTAAATTAGTGCACAGTGACCTACCTATTTGGCCTTTAGCACTGCCTAGGAAGTCTAATACGTTTCTTAGTTGTTTTTTGTTTTTGTTTTTGTTTTTTTTTATGCTCCCAATCTCAGACTACTATTTTGCCTCCTCTCTCCTAAGTCCTTCCTCGTGCTTCCTCCTTCCTCATGCTCACTCCCTGTAGTTATTTTGCTTTCTGTTTCACTGACAAAATAGAAGAAAGGAAATTATTTATACACATTCCCATACCTCATTACTCAATCTAGTCATATTTCCTCTCTGCCCTCCTTTCTGTTATTTTTATTTAAGAGCATTTATATTTAAGAACAACCCTTCATTCAGTCACACCAGCTCTCATCCACTCAAGTATTACACTTAAGCAATAGACCCCTTCTGTATTCCGTAACATCAAATTTTCCACTCCAATTGAGTTATTCTCATGATCATTCAAACATGATGTAATACTGTCCATGTTAATTAACAAAAACCTTGAACACACATATATCTCCAGATACCACCCCATCTCCCTGCTAATTTTAAAGCAAAATTTATTAAAAGATTTGTTAGATTTTTCTATTTATAATTCCTCCCATTCAGTGTTAAAACTTCTCTAATTAGGCTTTTTTCTCACAACTGCAATGAAGCAGATTTTGTCAAAATCACCACTGGCTGTTACGTTAATTCCTGGTTCTCAATCTACAGTTCTTATATTCTTTATCTATTGACTTTATCACTTTCTCCTTCTTCATACAGGATCTAGACAGGATTCTCTTCTTGTTCTCCTCATACTTCATTGGCCATTTTTCTCTAGTCTTATTTATGAATTCCTCCTCATCTTCCTATGAATGAATATTGGTGTGCCCAGGTCTCAGTTGCTGACAGTTCCCTTTTATCCTCGCTCTCTTAATGATCTCATCGTACGGCTTTAAACATCATCTGTGTCTTGGGGGAGGGTTGGTTGGTTGTTTGTTTTTTGAGACAGGGTTACTCTGTTACCCAGGCTGGAGTGCAGTGGCATGATCTCGGATCACTGCAACTTCCACCTCCCAGGTTCAAGTGATTCTTGTGCCTCAGCCTCTGGAGTAGCTGAGATTACAGACATGCACCACCATGCCAGACTAAACTTTGCATTTGTGGTAGAGACAAGATTTTGCCATTTTAGACAGGCTGGTCTTGAACTCCTGGCTCCAAGTGATCCATCCACCAAAGTGGCTTCCCAAAGTGCTGGGATTGCAGGCATGAGCCACTGCGCCTGGCCATCATTTATTTTAAGAACACGTGATTCCAGACTTCTAGTTTAACAACAGCATTGCATTTCCAATTGTTTGTTTAATTCTATGCAGTTTCTAATATGCATTTCAAACATCACATTCTCAGACGTATTTTTTATTTCACAACTTCTCTCCACCTATTTTTCCATAATCTTATCCATCTTTGTAACTTTAATTCCTTTCTTACAGATGCTCAGGGAAAATCCCTGGGATCCTCCTTTACTCTTCCTTTTTAAAAAATCATACCCATAAATCCGTCACAAGTGCTATGATTTACAGCCTCAAAGCATATACAGAATTTGGCCATCTCTACGACATCCACTTTTACTATTTTTGTCCAAAATCATTTATCTCCTTGCTTCTGCTTTTTTCTTCTTAAGTCTCCGTAAGCTCAAACTAGAAGGTCCTATTAAAACAAGCCAGATCCTGTCACTTCCCTTCCTCAAATCCTGTAATGGCTTCTT
The DNA here is from genome assembly GCF_029289425.2 of Pan paniscus. Classification (NCBI taxonomy): domain Eukaryota; kingdom Metazoa; phylum Chordata; class Mammalia; order Primates; family Hominidae; genus Pan; species Pan paniscus. The sequence continues at coordinate 42,683,385 of NC_073264.2, read as the reverse complement.
CTTTATCTCAGACTGAGAGCCATAGATTTTAGAATAGCTGACAAGGCCCTTCTAGAACTTCTCTGCTCTATCTCTTACAATCTTTTCTTCAAACCCTGCACTCTTGCACACTGGAGTGATTCAACAAATATTTATTGAGCCCCTAGTATGAGGTCAGCACTTTTAACATAGTACAAAGTAGTAAAAAACATATCTTTTTACTACTCCTCCTTGTTTTTCCTCATATATAACATACCTGCTACCCTGGATCTTTGCATTTGCTAGTTCTGCCTGTAAACTCTCTATTATTGTTGGGGCTCAGAAGATGATATACCAAAGTGTGATGCTTTGGCATGCTGACTACTCTGAACTGAAGAAGATTGGAAGCCCTCAGAAATAGCTTCATAAGCAAAGTCTGTCTCTGACCTTTCTCTGCATTCTTATTTTCTGCCCCTCTTACCAACCCCCACAAAAGTGAGTCATAAAAACCAGAATTATTATTTCCTAAGGTGAGTCATAGAAACTAGAACCTCTCTTTCCCAAAGCAAACCATTCAACCTAGAAATATGCTCTTTCTCCTGCCTTTCTGTGTAGAAGTTGCCCATAGAGAAATTCTCTGACTTACCTTGTCTGATAGTAAGTCTTAAGACCCTAATTCCAGAGGAGTCCTGTGCCCTACCTAGGAAGAAGAAATGCCACACAAACAGGCCATAAAGCATCTGAATGGACAGGCCTTACCAGGTTTTCCTCCTCAACCTGCTACCATTAGATGTATCCTTTTCTCAATCACATTTCTATATGGCTTTTCATTCTTTATTGAAGCTATGAATAAAAGTAGACAGTTTTCCCTAGGTCTTTGGGTCTTCACTTCTGAAGACTCCCATATCACATAAGACTTTGATTATATAAATTTGTCATGCTTTTCTCTTGTTAACCTGTCTTTTGTTACAGGAGTGTTGGCTGTTATTTTTATGATAGGTGAGGAAAATATTACATCATCATATGATGTAATATGGATCATATGTAATATGGAGTCATATGGATGGCTCCCTTCTCTCCTCACATCTTTGCTGCAGTAAAAGCTTCACTGATCTCACTTCTTTCTCATCCCCTAGCAGTATGCCCTACACTTTAGCTCTCCTTTGTTTTTCTTCATATCACTCATCACCAACCAAGACGCTCTATATTTAGCTTTTTTATTTGGTTATTTTATATCTCCACCCATTAGAATATATTACATTTTTTTTTCTGGCAATAAAATGGGATAGAAAAAGAAAAGGAAGAATAGATTTTTAAGTTATTTTTAAAAGCAGGGATATAAATAATGCAGATGAAAAATTTAAAGCTACATTTATTACAACATTTTTCATTTCACTGTTTTGTACATATACCACTTTCTCCAAAATCAAGTCAACAGACTCCTATTTGGCTTATTTAGATTCACTTGTGAACAATACTTCATTAACACAAATGGTTTACTTGGCTTTTTAAGGACTCATAGCAGAATAGTGCTAAATAAAATCTTTCTGATTACTTTATTATCAAAATATTATCCAAATCCAAGCACAGTGCATACAGCCAAAACGTTGTTTATGCTCATTGAGAATTGGAGTCATTGCTGGGAGAATCCAAGTAGCTCTCTATGCTATTCATGGATAAGAGCCAACCCTAATCTAGTTGCTGGCTGGATTCATCACCCCAAAGTATTTCTACAGAGTCTATTGCAATCGGAGTCTATATTTAAATTTATATTTATATTTTATTTATTTGTTACATGTCATAAAAATCTTGTATATAATTTTCAGCCTTTGTTATCTGAAGTAGTCATCTTTTCATTAGGAAAGCAGAGAAGTAGAAATCATGATTGGAAATTGGATTGCTTATGAGGCTAATGTTCATGAAGCTCTCATTTCATTGGAGTTGTGTGACCTGCCATTTGGTAAAACCATCAACAACCTTGGATATGGTTTTGAAATATGATTTTATCATAATATTATCTTAAAATATATTTTTTAAATTTAAAAATTATATTCATAAAACAAATACTGTTCCAGTATGTTTTAACATATTAGCACTTTAGTACTTGATGGAGAAAAAAAGTCCAATTTCTTATCTTAGTGTTGAGGATCCTCCAAAATATGCCCTCAATCTATCTTGCAGTCTTCTAACCCATAACTTACCCTAAAACTATCAGGGATTTTCACCATTTCTCAAATACTTACTTTGCTTTCATGTTACTCAGCCTTTGTGTGTGCTATTGTTTTTTCAGTCCCCTTATACATTTTTTTGTCTACTCATCTTTTAAGTCTGCAGTCACATTTCACTTCCTTTAAAGAATATTTACTGATTTTTCTTCTTACTTGCTTTTCCTCTGAATTATTTTACTGTTTTCATAAAATTTTGCTGAAATGTCTCTGCTTATACTAATCACAAACTGATATGAATTAGGTGAACTAAAATACATTTTTAGTAAATATTTCTTCCTTACCAGACGATAGGTACCTTGAGGAAAATAGTGACTTCTTAGTAGGCATTTCAATACCTACTAAAGTCTAGCACAGTGATTCTCAAATAGGGGGCGATTTTGCCCCCCAGGAGACTTCTGAGAATGTCTGGGGACATTTTTATTGTTATGACTTGGGGGAGGGGGTGAAGTGACACTGGCACTTAGTAAATAGAGGCCAGAGATGTTTCTAGACATTCTACAGCACACCAGATGTCTGTCACAACATTGTCTGGTCCAAAATGTTAATAGTGCCAAGGTTAATAAGCCCAGCATATGCCCACCTGTGGTATCTACCATATTCCTACTTATGAAATATGTTTATCAAATTTAGGATATCTGAACAGTTTTGCCAAAATTTCTTTTAGTTTTTTTTCTGTTATACATTTTAAATGATCAACAGCTTCATTTTAATAGAACTTATTAGGACTTAGGACTCTAAGTTAGTTCTCAGCTTTTTCTCTTGCTTTACCACTCTCCTACAAGCTTATCACTAGAAAAGAGAGGGTGAAAATTAAGAGAACATAATTGTGCAGTACACTGACCTACGAAAAAAAAATTGTGATGGTCTTCTCTACAACCTGCCAAGCTGCATGCCTCACCTTGTCATTCCCATGATAGGAGACAACCTACAGCCTCACTTGTTCCTTTCATGGCAGTAAGTTCAGCCATTTTATTTCCCTGAAGATTCCCCAGACTGTCAGGTTATAATATTTTTGAGTATAACATAAAAAGAAAGCAAAGTAGAAATATGTAAGATTAACCAGTCAAAAGGTCTTGTGCACATGTGGGCTAGAGTTAAAAGTAATGTACTGTATTCAAGAATTTTGCTAAATGACTAAATTATACCTACTCTTGTCATGTTGGGGGAGGGGGATGAGTAACTAAGTAAGATGATGGATATGTTAATTTGTTTCACTATAATAACACTTTTACTATATATATGTATCTTAGAACATCATGTTGTATACTTTAAATAGATACAATAAAATTTATTTTTAAAAATTAAAAAGTTTTAAAATAAAAGTATAAAATTCTTTAACAGAACTACTCAAAACAAACAAACCACAGAACAAGACTGGAGGAAAAACACTGTGGGAAATTGACCTTGGATTTCTGACCTGGAAAGCTGAGTAGGAGACAGAGGGAAAGAGAGGTCTCTGATTATTGCTCCCATTACTCTCTTGTTCCCCCAAACCCCTGCTCACAACTATCACATCACCTTACTTATTTTGTATGCTTTGTTCCAAGTCTTCTGAACATAGACTTTGCTTCCCTCGATCTCTTAATTTCTCTTCTGGGTCTTGGTCATCCCACTTCGTTTTACTGAAATATCTTTCTATTTCCTTTGCTTATATCTTCAACTCTTATTTAGACTTTAGGAGTATGCCTAACTATTAAGTCAAAGAAACCTTCCCTGGTTGCCCACACCTCTTAAATGAGGATTAAATGTCCTAAGTAGTCTCTTAGCCGTCAGTGCTTTCTCCTAACAGAGCACTGAATACACTGAATTACTTTCTGATTCCCTCCATGAGGAGAGGTATCATGTCTTCCTTTCAGTGCTTAAATAATTACTTTTTGAACAAATGGTTAAGAGGAACAAAATAATGAATGAATAATACAAGTCATACTGAGCATCAGTTGCAGGCTTTTGAAGTACTGAACAGTGAAGTCCATGGAGGAAATGTCCAAGGAGTTATTCTGCTCTTTTAGGCCTATGTGAGAGGTAAATATTTAATAACTGGAAAAAAAAAAGGAAAAAGAAAAGGGCTGGGCATGGTGGCTCACACCTGTACTCCTAACACTTTGGGAGGCTGAAAAGGGTGCATGGTTTGAGCCCAGGAGTTCGAGATGAGCTTTGATAACACAGTGAAACCCTGTCTCTAGCAAAAATAGAAAAATTACCAAGTCTCATAACCCGGACTCAAGATAAATAAATAAATAAATAAATAAATAAATAGATTAATGTGTTTTAAAAATGCCATTGTGTCACTCTATTTCCCATGTGACAATATTGCCCTGTTTGTTATGTAACTTTCTTTTTTTTTTTTATAACATTAGCTGTGAGCTTTTAATAAATGGCCTTTGTTGAGGAAATTTCCTTCTGTACCTATTTTGCTGAGAGTTTTTATTTTTTAAAATCCTGAATGGATATTGAAGTTATCAAATCTTTTTTATGCATCTATGGAAATGACCATTTGGTATTTATCTTTTATTTATTTACCTTTTTGAGGGTGAATAATTTGTTTCTTTATGCACTGACTATTACAGAGGGTATAAAAAGAGGTGTTTTTACTAATATGCCCAATGTTTTTATATAAAATGTTGCTATACCATGCAGTAATGTGTGAAAACAATGAATGTGACAATATTCAGTTGAGAAGTTCTGTTTCTGAGACAATTATTTTTTATTTATTTATCTATCTATTTATCTATCTATCTATTTATTTATTTTTAAGTTCTGGGATACATGTGCTGAACGTGCAGGTTTGTTACATAGGTATACATGTTTTGCAACTAACTTTCTATTTGAAAGAGCTATGGCAAAAATTTCAGTTTCTTGTATCCCAGTATCTCTGCAAAATAAATTGACCAAAAAAAGGTAATATTCTATCTGACACTAACTACTTGGAAAATTTATGTAAAATATAAGAGTTAATATAAATGTAAAATGAGAGCTTATGAGCTGATTCTCCATAGCTACATCTTTTGTGAAAGCATGGGTGTTAATCATAAAATCTAAGAACTGTAACACAACTCTTGTGTCATCTTATCCTTTACCTTTATCCTACAAAATTATAATAATCACTTTCATGGAATAAACAACATATATTGAATAGTTGGAGACACCCTTCAGTGGGAAGCAGTGGTTGAATAGTTGTAAACGCAGATGTTATTCTCAACATGGTATGCAGTAACCTTGAAGTGGCTTGACATCAGACACAGCAAAGGTATTTGATTTCTCATCCTAACAGCAAATAATGTTGAGACTTAAGCTGAGGAAACACTGTAGAATAGTATAGTAGGATATGAACTGTCCTGATGATGTCCCAATGATTTAGGTAGAAGAGGTTAACTCCCAGAAAGACTCATCTGCTCCCGGGTGTAGAAAAGAAACGGGGCTCATGTGAAGGACCGATCCCTTCCACTGAACTGTTCTCAAGCACCCAGAACAGGTGCTGCTTATTTCAGGTTCAGTGGTAAAGAGCTAAGATTATCTAAATAGATGCCAAAAATGAGCACAGTGGAAATGTTGTAAAGCCACCTGATGTTTAATGCAACATAATCATATCTTCTTCTGGGAACTCTCAACCCACATCTCCTCACAAAACCTGGGAATACTTCACATAGAGAAACAGTATTCTTACAGTAGCAGTAGCATTTGAATTCTCTGAGAGTGCTGTGAGCCTTCTAAGAGGGCTCATCGATCAGGAAGAGTCATAACAGTCATGCACTAAGCAAAAGATGACGCCAGCTGAAAAAATCTATCCCATTGTGAGTCAGAGGAAGAAATGGCAGTTCGAAAGACTGAAACCCAGGGTAGACATTGAAGTTTTCATTTTTTATTTTATTTTTCACAATGAACTAGAACTCAAGGTGGTAAAATTTTAATTACACCTAATAGCAATATCTATATCCTTATTTCAAGATCCTAGTGCCCTGGGTCAGCAAACCAGGAGCAGCAATTGTAATGAAACGCTGCTTCACCCTGGCTTATTTTTGAATAGGCGATGAAAACAAGGTTCAGAGGTGGGGGCAAAAGATGGGCAATTAGACAGCCAGAAAGCACTTCTCTAAACCTGAGAAACCAAAACACCAAGTAAACCATCACACTTTCAAGAGATCTTTTGAGAAAAAACACTGAAAGTCAATGGAGAGGTAATGCAGACAAGAGGTGGATGTTTCAGGAAGCTAGGAAGCATGCAGAGTTGCCAAGTACCAGGACCAGCTTCCAGCCCTGAAGAATTCCCAAAAAAGGGATAAGTGAAGAACCTGCAGGGCAGCACACTCCTGCTGTGGACCTCTGGGAGTCTACTCCAGGAGATTCCACAACCCTCATAGACATTTGAATTGGCAGGGGGAACCCCTCAGAAAGTAGGCAGAGACAAAGCTGGAGCCTGTGTGGTTATGTGTGAGGGGCAACTGCAGCAAAATGTTCCCATAGGCACCCATTCCCGAAGGCTTTGAGTGGTTCCAGTCCCTCTTGACTGCCAGTCCTCTTGACAGCAGGGCTGTTTTTCCTGTGGAACCAGGGTGCATCCAACCTATGTGCCCTTTGTCAACCGGTCCCTCCAAACGCCCCTGTCTGGCTGCTCCCACAAGGGCATACGCACAGCACATCCTCTACTTTCCCAACTAGGAAAACTACTTTTCCAACAAAGTTTCCCAAAACTTTCTGTTTTGCCAGTGGCCTGGGAGCACTTCAGCCCCCCGGCACAGCTGATGTTTGACCCTGAGGAGCCAGAGGACAAAATCGTGGGACCGGTCCCCATCCCCCAGGGTGTAAGGACTGGTACCAATCCCTCAGCTCTGGAATATGGAGCTGAGATCTGTGCCTGGAGCTCAAGTAGTGGGGAGCCCCCACTCTCTGAGCACTGGGAAGGGTGAGGCATGGGTTCATGGGCTAGCTCAGGAGCTGGGTATTCTTCCCTCAGTAAGACTGGTCCAGGAAGGATGTAGCCTGTTTGCCATCCACAGCATTTGCCTAAGGGAGCCTTGTGGCCTGGAACTCCAAGGCCTAGTGATCTAGGTGCAGAAGGCTTGAGACAAAACTAGCTGGTCGGGCCAGCTACTGGGACAGACATGGGAAGGAGACCCAATTGGGGCACTATGAGGTAGATGGTACCCACAGCCCTCTACTGGGCAAAAATCTCTGGGCTATGGGCACCACAAAGCTGCACACCACCCACAGCAACACTCTCCTGCCTGGGAACCCTTTGCCTTTGGCCCACTACTTCAACAGAGTACCTCCAGACTTATCTCACTCTGCCAAACCCCTCCAACTCTGCCAAACACAGAAGACCAGCAGGCCCCTAGAAAATTGCAGGTCATCTGGCAATCTAAACTTTGGTTCCAGCTACCGTTAAGGGAGGAAGGAGGGCAGCCCACTAGGGACCCCATAAATACTAAGGAAATGTGGGCATGGCCCCAGTGACTGGAGAGGGTTTCTCAAAGACCAAGGAATGGATGTAGTAAGTGGGTCATCTCTTGCCCACCTCCTGTCTTCCCCACCCCAGAACACTGCTGTGAAAGTGCTGAAATACAAAAGAGGCATGTAGCTGAACCTATCTGCAGGCCTTTACTTTTAACCACCATCTACTGGATTTCAGCCTGAATTAAACCAGCAAACAAAAATTATTTCAGCACATATGGCTGGGTGAAACCCAGTGCAGGAATATAGCTCCACACAAAGATTCTGCACAGAGCCTTGGTCCTCTGAAAGCACACCGAAATGAAGTTAATTGACTACACTCAACACACATCACAGTCAAATCCTCAAAAGAAATAAAGACTATAAAAACAAAAAGCTTCATTTAAATGACAGCAACTTCAAAAAGATAAAGAAACACTAGCCCTCTCAGATATGGAATAATTAGTACAAGAACTCTGAAAATTATAAAAGTCAGAGCATCTCCTCATATCTAAGTGAATGCATTAGCTTCCCAGCAATGGTTCCTAACTGGAATGAAATGACTGAAATGACAGACATAGAATTCAATACCTGGATGGCAAAGACACTCAATGAGATTCAGGAAAAAGCTGAAACCCAATCCAAGGAAGCCAATAAAGTAATCAAAAATTTGAAAGGCTATTTTTACAAGGAACCAAACTTAATTGCTGGAATTGAAAAAAACTCAAAACAGGAATTTCATGATACAGGGGGAAGGAGTAACAGCAGAATATACCAAGCTCAAGAAAGAATGTCAGAACTCAAAGACCGGTCCTTCAAATCAACACAGTCAGACAAAAATAAAGAAAGAAGAATTTAAAAGAACGAGCATAACCTCCAGGAAATATGGGGTTAGGTAAATAGACCAAACATATGACACATTGGAATTCCTGGGAAAGGAGAGAGGGTGAGAAACTAAGGAATATAGTCCATAAAAATTTCTCCAGTCTCACTAGAAAGGTCGACATACAAATTCAAACAACTCCTGAAAGATACTACACAAGATAACCATCCCTAAGAAATATAGGCAAAAGATTCTCCAAGGTAAACATGAAAGAAATAATCTTATGATCAACTAGATAAAAGGGTCAGGTCACTTACAAAAGGAGCCTCATCAGGCTAACACAGGACTTACCAGCAGAAATCTTACAAGCCAAAAAACACTGGGCACCTATTTTCAAAATCCTAAAAGAAAGAAATTCAAACCAAGAATTTCATATCCTGCCAAACTAAGCTTCATAAGCAAAGAAAAAATAAAATACCTCCAGACAAGTAAATGCTAATGGAATTTGTTACCACTTGACAAGCCTTACAAGTGGTCTTCAAGGCAGTTTTAAAAATGGAAACACAAAAACAATACCTGCTTGTTGCGGGAAGTCAGGGACCCCAAAGGGAGGGACCGGCTGAAGCCATGACAGAAGAACGTGGATTATGAAGATTTTATGGACATTTATTAGTTCCCCAAATTAATACTTTTGTAATTTCTTATGCCTGTCTTTACTGCAATCTCTAAACATAAATTGTAAAGATTTCATGGACACTTATCACTTCCCCAATCAATACCCTTGTGATTTCCTATGCCTGTCTTCACTTTAATCTCTCAATCCTGTCAGTTGAGGAGGATGTATATCATCTCAGGACCCTGTAATAATTGCGTTAAGTACACAAATTGTACAGCATGTGTGTTTGAGCAATATGAAATGTGGGCACCCTGAAAAAAGAACAGGATAACAGCAATTGTTCAGGGAATAAGAGAGAGAACCTTAAACTCTGACTGCAGGTGAGCCGGGCAGAACAGAGCCATATTTCTCTTCTTTCAAAAGCAAATGGGAGAAATATCGCTGAATTCCTTTTCTCAGCATGGAATGTCCCCGAGAAAGAGAATGCGCACCTAGGGGTAGGTCTCTGAACTGGCCCCCCCCCGGGGCGTACCTGTCTCTTATGGTCGAGATTGCAGAGGTGAAATAAACTCCAGTCTCCCATAGCGCTCCCAGGCTTATTAGGAAGAGGAAATTCCTGCCTAATAAACTTTGGTCAGACCGGTTGATCTCAAAACCCTGTCTCCTGATAAGATGTTATCAATGACAATGGTGCCAAAACTTCATTAGCAATTTTAATTTCACTTCGGTCCTGTGGTCCTGTGATCTCGCCCTGTCTCCACTTGCCTTGTGATATTCTATTACCCTGTTAAGTACTTGATGTCTGTCACCCACACCTATTCGTATACTCCCTCCCCTTTTGAAACTCCCTAATAAAAACTTGCTGGTTTTTGTGGCTTGTGGGGCATCACGGATCCTACCAATGTGTGATGTCTCCCTCGGATGCCCAGCTTTAAAATTTCTTTCTTTTGTACTGTCCCTTTATTTCTCAAGCCAGCCGACGCTTAGGAAAATAGAAAAGAACCTACGTGATTATCGGGGCAGGTCCCCCGATACCTGCTGCCACAAAACACACCTAACCACACAGCCCACAGACCCTATAAAGCAACTACAAAATCAAGGCTACAAACTACCAGCTAACTACGTGATGACAGGATCCAAACCTCATATAATCTGGAAGGTAAACGGTCTAAATGCCCCCACTTTTTTTTTTTTGAGTCTCGCTCTGTCACCCAGGCTGGAGTGCAGTGGCGCAATCTTGGCTTGCTGCAAGCCCCACCTCCTGAGTTCATGCCATTCTCCTGCCTCAGCCTCCTGAGTAGGTGGGACTACAGGCGCCTGCCACCATGCCCGGCTAGTTTTTTTTGTATTTTTAATAGAGACGGGGTTTCACCATGTTAGTCAGGATGGTCTCGATCTCCTGACCTCGTGATCTGCCTCCCTCGGCCTCCCAAAGTGCTGGGATTACAGGTGTGAGCCACCACGCCCAGGTAAATACCCCCACTTAAAGGGCAAAGAGGGGCAAGTTGTGTATAAATATATAAAGTTTATATATATATATAAACTTTATATATATAAACTTTATATATATAAACTTTATATATATAAACTTTATACATATAAACTTTATATATATAAAGTTTATATATAAATACATATATAAACTTCATATATATACAAATATATATACAAAGTATATATACAAATATATATACAAAGTATATATACAAATATATATACAAAGTATATATACAAATATATATACAAAGTTTATATAGAAATGTATATACAAAGTTTATATATAAATATATATAATTTTATATATAAACTTTATATATATAAAAAGCTTTATATATAAATATATAAAATACATATAAATATATAAAAATATATATAAATATATAAATGTATATATAAATATATAAAAATATATAAATACATATATAAATATATAAAAATACATATAATTACATAAATATTTATAAATATATTTAAAAATATAAATATATAAATATATATGTAAATATATAAAGATATATAAATATATATATAAAGTTTGTGTGTGTATATATATATATATATATATATATATATATATATATATAAACTTCTGGCTTCTGTCTTTAGATCCATCTTACACATAAAAATACCCACAGGCTCAAAGTTAAAGAATGAAGAGAGATCTATTATGCAAACAGAAAACAACAAATAAGTGACCACTGTCACTTATTCTTGTACCACATGAAACAGACTTTAAGCCAATAACAGTAAAACAGGAAAGGAAGGGTATTACATAATGATACGCTGTTCAATTCGACAAGAAGGCATAACTATTCTAAATCTTTATACACCCACACAGCCAGATTAATAAAAAAGTACTTCTAAACCTATGAAAGGACTTAGCCATACAATAATAGTGGGGGCCATCAACATCACACTGACAGTGTTAGATCATCAAAGCAGAAAACCAGCAAAGAAATTCTGGACTTCAACCCATGTTTGACCAATTTGACCTAGTATACATATACTGAATACTCCACCAAACATCCAAAACCACAGAAACCACAGAATATACAAATATATATTCTTATTTGCACACAGAACATACTGTAAGACCAATCACATTCTCAACCATAAAGCAATTCTCAATACAATTTAAAAAATAAAAATCAGACCAACCATACTCTTAGAACATATTGCAATAAAATTAGAATTCAGTGCCAGCAAGACCTCCCCAAAACACACAATAACATGGAAATGAAACAACTTACTCCTTAATGACTTTTGGGTAAACATAAAATTAAGTCATGCTTACAAAATTATGTGAAATTAATGAAAACAGAAATAAAGCATACCAAAATCTGTTATTCAGCAAAAGCAGTGTTAAGAGTAAAGTTTATTGTGCTAAGTGCCTATGTCTAAAAGTTAGAAAGCTCTTAAATTAATGCTCTAACATTACACTTAGAGGAACTAGAAAAACAATAACAAACTTACCTCAAAGCTATCAGAAAAAAATAACTAATTAAATCAGAGGAGAACTGAACAAAATTGAGAACCAAAATCCATACGAAAAATCAAAACAAAAAGTTGGTTTTTTGAAGGAATAAGCAAGATTCTTAGGTCACTAGCTGGATTAACAAAGAAAAACAAGAGAAGATCCAAATAAACACCATCTAAAATGAAAAAGTTGGCATTACAATTGAACGCACAGAAATACAATAGTATTTGTGTTTCAAATCCCCAAAGACTGTTGTGAACACTTCTATGCAAAGCAACTGGAAAATCCAGAGATGGTGGATAAATTAAATTCCTGGAAAAACACAACCTTCCAAGACTAAACCAGGAAGAAATGAAAACATTAAATAGATCAATAATGAGTTCCAAAATTGAATCAGTAATTTAAAAAACATATCAAACAACGACAACAACGACAATAAAAGCCCTGGACCAGATAGATTCAGTGCCAAATTTTACCACATGTACAAAAAGGTGGTATCAGCCCTGCTGGAACTATCCCAAAAAGTCATAGAAGAGGGTCTCCTTGCTAGTTCATTTAATGAAACCAAAATCCTCCTAATACCAAAATCTGTCAGAGACACAAAAAGAAAACTACTGACCAAAATCCCTGATGAACATAGATGCAAAAATTGTCAACAAAATACTAGCAAAATGAATCTAGTAGCACATCAAAAAGTTAATTCACCATGAGCAAGTAGGCTTTATTCCTAGATTATAAGATTGGTTCAACATATGCAAATCAACAAATGTGATTCACACATAAACAAAATAAAAAATAAAAACCACATAATCATCTCATTAGATCTGGAAAATGCTTTTGATTAAATCCAAGATTGCTTCATTTTATAAAACCCTCAAGAAACTAGGTATCAAAAGAACAGACCTCAAAAGAATAAGAGCCATCTATGCCAAACCAAGAGCCAGCAACATACTGAATGGGAAAAAGCTGAATGCATTCCCTTTGAGAAATGTAACTGGACAAGGATACTAACTCTCACCAGTCCTTTTCAATATAGTACTGAAAATTCTAGACAGAGCAGTCAGGAAAGAGAGAGAAATAAAAGACATCCTAATAGGAAAAGAAGTCAAACTATTTATTGTTGCTGACAATGTGATTTGATACCTAGAAAGCCCTAAAGAATCCACGAAAAGGCTTCTGGAACAGATAAAATGTTTCAATGAAGTTTCAGGATACAAAATCAATTTTAAAAATTAGTAATATATCTACACATTTATAATGTTCACGCCGAGAGTCAAATCAAGAACACAATTACTTTTACAATAGCCGAAAAAAAAAAAAAAATCTAAGCACATATGTAACCAAGGAGGTAAAATATCTCTGTAAGTATAATTACACAACACTGCTGAAATAAATCAGAGATAACACAAAAAATGAAAAAAAAATCTATGCTCATGGATTGGAAGAATCAATACTGCGAAAACTGCCATACTGCCCAAAGCAATTCCCAGATTCAGTGCTATTTGTATCAAACTACCACTGTCATTTTTCATAGAACTAGAAATTATTATAAAATTCATATGGAAACAATAAAAACTATATGATAAGGATACAGTAACTCAAACAGCATTATACGGATACAAAAACAGACCTATAGAACAATGTAAAATTCATGAACTATTGTTCACGAATTAAGCTGCACACCTATAGCCATCTGATCTTTGACAAAGTGGCCACAAACAATAGAGAAAAAACTCCTTATTAATAAAGGCTGCTGAGATAGGTCACTATGAAGCAGAAGAATGAAACTGGACCCCTTCCTTTTGCCATATATAAAAATTAACTCAAGATGAATTAAGGATTTCAATGTAAGACCTCAAACTATAATAATCCTAGAGTAGACCTAGGAAACATCATTCTGGACATGGCAAATTATTTATGACTATGTTATGAATAGCAATATAACAAAAACAAAAATTCACAAGTGGAACCTAATTAAACTAAACAACTTCTCCACAGCAAAAGAAACTACCAACAGTGTAAATTATCTACAAAATGGGAGAAAATATTTATGCACAAAGCATTCAACAGAAGTCTGGTATCCAGACTCTATGAGAAACTTAAATAATTGAAAAAGCAAAAAACAAGTAACCCTGTTATAAAATGGACAAAATACATGAACAGACACTTCTCAAAATAAGACATACAGATGGCCTACAAACAGCTGAAGCAATGCTCCACATCACTCAGCATCAGATACATGCAAATCAAAAACAAAAAAAGATACCATCTCACACCAGTCAGAAGGGTATTATAAAAAATGTCAAAAAACAACAGATGCTGGTGGGGCTGCAGAGGAGAGAGAACATTTATACACTATTGGTGGGAATGCAAATAAGTCCAGCCACTGTAGAAAGCAGTTTGGAGTTTTCTCAAATAACTTAGAACTACAATTCAACACAGTAAGCCCAATACCAGATGTATATCCTAAAGAAAATACTTCATCCTATCAAAAAGATGTAGGCACTTGCATGTTCATTGCAGCACTATTCACGATAGCAAAGACATGGAATCAATCTTGGTGCCCATCAATGGTGGACTGGATAACAAAAATGTGGTATATATATATACCATGGAATACTGCACAGCCATAAAAAAAATAGTCTTTGCAGCAACATGGGTGCAGCTGGAATCCATTATCCTAAATAAAGTAAAGCAGGAAGAGAAAACCAAGTACCACATGTTATCACATGTAAGTGGGAGCTAAGCATTGTGTACTTGTGAACATAAAGATGGCAACAATAAAAACTGGGGGCTGCTAGAGTAGAGAGAAAGGGAGTGGAGTAAGAGTTGAAAAGTAACTAGCGTGTATGATGCTGAGTTCCTGGGTAATGAGATCATTTGTATCCAAATGCCAGTACCATGCAATATAGACAAATAACAAACCTGCACATGTTCCCTCTTAATCTAAAATAAAAGTTAAAAAAATTAGAAATTACCTACGAGAAATTACAGTGGACTTGTCAACAGAAATCATGCAATCAAGAAGAGCATGGAATGAAATATTTAAAGTGTTTAAAGGACAAAACTCAACAACCTAGAATCATATATCCAGTAATATTGTCCTTTATAAATGGAGAAACAAAGATTTTCTAAGACAAAAACAAAACAAAACAAAAAACCCTGCAGGATATGTCACCAAAAAAAAGTTAAAGAAAATGTTTTTTAGGGAGAAAGAAATGATAACATTCAGAAACATGGTTTTACATAAAGGAAGAAAGAATGTCTGATAAGGAATATATAAAATAAGTAAAATCTTTTATTTTTCTCATTCTTAATTTATCTTATGGACCTCTGGATTCAAAATAGTAATAGTAATAATCTATTGTGTGATGACAGTGTATTGATAAAGGAAATAAATCAAATCAGTATTAATAAAAACTGGGGAAAACAATTAGGAATATTCTGTTACAAGTTAACGGCACTACACCTGAGGTTCTATAGTATTATTTGAAGGTAGACTTAAGTTATCTAAAAAGACATATTGGAAACTTTAGTGCAACAACTAAAACGTTCTTTTAAAATATAATTGATACAATAAAATATGAGATAAATGGAAACATATAAAACATTCAATTAAAACCGGAAAAGACAAAAAAAGAACAAAAACAAGAAATGTAATGACTGTTAAAATGTTATAAATATGGTAGATATGAATGTGACTATCACTTAAAATGTGACTAATTTAAATGTAACTATTAAACAACTGAGGTTGTCAGATTATATAATAAAACAATAATCAACTGTATGCTATATGTAAGAAATCCAGTTAAAATATAAAGACTCAGGTTAAAAGTAAAGGGATAGAAAAAGATATACTACAGCTAAACAAAATGTTACCAGGACCCAGGTGTCACAAATTCCTAGGACTAGTTATTATTTTATCTGATTAATTGATCTAGTTTTAATTACATACATAGGTAATGTGCAAAAATTAAGTGTTTTAATTTTCACAAGACAGTAAAAAAATTCCAAAAAATTACATAAATTATGTATAATACACTCCTTTCTACTAGAAAATATCTGCAATACTACTATATGAGATAGCAAAAACATTATATTCTAATAATAGTAACAATAATAATTGTCTAGATCTTTGTTTTCAGAAAATTATTATTTTAAAATTAATAGTTTAATAAAATTGAATCTTATTTTGGTTCACAGTTATGAGTCACTTTTACCATAGAGAAATAATACCTAGTATATTTATTCCAATAGACAAAATTTCTAAACTAAACTTTTATTTTAATCTTGTACACACATTCTACAAAATAAAATGAATTATCTTCATTTTTATTTCTACTTCTACTTTTTCTTATATCAGTTATATATTGCTAGAGTAAATACATATGGTAATATAATATCAGAACCTTGTTATATCTCATCTCTGAGTTCTATTTTTACTATAATAGTAAACTGTTTTTACTATCTGTACTGTATTAAAGATGCTCAAAAAACTAAAAGATGAGAAACTCAAGAAAATTATACATTAACAAAATGTTAACATCAATAAAGATAAAATATATAAAGAAAACAGAAAGAAATTCTAAACTGAAAAGTACAATAAATGAAATAAAAATTTTACTTGAGTAATTCAAAGGCATATGTAAACAGGCAAGAGAAAGAATCAGTAAACTTGAAGATAGAACAATAAAAATTGTCAGTCTAAGGAACAAAAACAAACAAAAAAACATTGAGGAAAAGTGAACATAGCAAAAGGTGTTTGTGGGACAACATCTTGCAGACCAACATTTGCATTATGGGAGTTCCAAGAGGGGAAGAGAAAGAGAAAAGGGCAGAGAAAGTATTTGAATAAATAATGACCCCAACTCCCCAAACTCAATGAAAGACAATGAACTTCAAGAAGAATAATTAGAAAAAGATCCACACTAGAGAAATTACACTCAAACTGTCAAACCCCACAGAGTTAATTTTGAAAGGAGCAAGAGATAAGTGAATCATTACATATACCAGAACCTCACTAAAATTATCTGCAAAATTCTCTTCAGAAATTTTGGAGACCACAAGGCAGTGGGATGATTTATTTTGGATATTAAAAGAAAAAAATGTCAACTAAGAATCCAATATCTGGCAATATTGTTCTTCAAAAGTGAGAAAAAAATTAAGACATGATCAGATAAACAAAAGCTGAGATATCTCCTTATTATTATACCTATTCTGCAAAAAATGCTAATGATAGTCATGCAGGTTGAGATGAAAGAACACTTTAGCATAACTAGAAGCAATCAGGAGAAGTAAAGATCTTAGCCAAATAAATATATGAATAATTATAAAAGCTAGTATTATTATAACAAGGGTATGTAACTCCAGTTTTTGTTTTCTGCACGATTTAAGCAATTAATACAGTTTTCAAAACCCAGACACTTATTAGTTTCAAAGGTAGTATTATTGTAACTTTAGGTGGGAGCTTTACATTTGTATTTTACATAACTTAAAAGTTTAATACATTTTAAAATTATTAGTTTATGTTTTTGGACACAATTTATAAAGGTATAATTTTGTGACATCAACAATTGACATGGGCTGAAACAGAGTTATCAAAGGAATAGAGTTTTGGTATGTTATTAAAGTTAGGCTTGTAATTATTCAAATTAGAGCATTATACCTTTCAGCTGTTAAATACCCATGAAAACCACAAAGAAAATATCTTAAAAATAGGTACAAAATGAAATAAGAAAGGAATTTAAATGCTTAACTACAAAAAAAAATCAGATAAGCACACAAATAAATAAAACAATAATGCAGGAAATGAGTAAAATAACAGCATATGGAAAACGAATACCAAAAGGACATAAGTAAGTTATTAACAATTACTTAAAATGTAAATGGCTTAAACATTTCAATCAAAAGCCCGAGATTAATAAAGGGTGTAAAAACACATGGCCCAACTATATGCTGTCTATAAGAGAGTCACTTTAGATTCAAAGACACATGTAGGTTGAAAGTATAAGGATGGAAAAGGATATTCCATAGAAAAAATAGTAAGCAAATGAGAGGAGGAGCAGCTATATTAATATTAGACAAAATAAACTTTAAATAAATAAATTTTACACAAAAGACAACTAAAGGCATCTATATTAATAAAGGTTTTAATGCAGCAAGAAGACATAACAATTACAGACATTTACACTTATAGTAATAGATCATAGAAATATAAAGTAAACATTGATGAAATTGAAGATAGAAATAAAAGTTCTACAATAATAGTTGGAGACTTCAATACTCCATTCTCAATAATAGAACAGCCAGACAGAAGATAAGTAAGAAAATAGAGGACTTGTACAACACAACAGATTTAACAGATCTATAAGAACACTCTATCCAATAAAAATAGAATATACATTTTTCCCAAGTGTACAGCTGACATTTCCCAGGATAGATCATATGTTATTCCACAAATCACATCTCAGTATATTTAAAATAATACATATCTTGCATAGTATCTTCTCCAAACAAACTGGGATGGGTTTAGAAATCAATAGTAGGAAAAAACTGAAAGATTCATAATTTTTAAGATATTAAATAATATACTCTTAAACAAGTGAATCAAAGAAGAAATCATGAGGTAACTATGAAATACTTAGAAACAAAAGAAAACGAAAACATAACATGCCAAAGCATAACATACAAAAACTGTGGGACATAGCAAAAATAGTGTTAAATCAATATTTATAGCTTTAAGTGCTTACATCAAAAAGCAAAAATGATCTCAAATGAACAACCTAACTTTAAATGTAAGACACTAGAAAATAAATCAAACTAAACCCAAAGCTATCAGAAGGAAAATAATAGTAGGTATCAGAACAGAGATTTAAAAAAATATATAGAATATAAAATAATAGAGAAAACCAATGACACTGAAAGTTGGTGCTTTGTGAAAACCAACAAAATTGATGTCTTAATAGACATATAATTGGTATGATGATTAAATCAGCAATCAAAAATTTATTGGCAATGAAAAGCCCTGGACCTGTTTCACCAGTGAGTCCTACAAAATAAAGAATGAATACCAATGCTCCTCAAACTTTCCTAATAATTTTGTGAGGAAATAACGTACTCCAACTCATTCTATTAGTCTAGCATTACCCTGACACCAAAGACAGACACACACAGTTCAAGAGAAGAAAGCTGTAGAACAATTTATGTTATAAATACTGATGTAAGGATCTTCATCAAAATACTCACAAACCAAATTCAGCAACATATTAAAAGAATTATAAACCATGACCAAGTGGAATTTGTTCCTGGAATTCAAGTATAGTTCAACACACAAAAGTCATCAATATAATATATGACTTAACAGAATGAAGGAAAAAAGAACATATGATCATCTTGATAGATGCAGAAAAACAATTTCTCGGAATTCAACCCACTTTCAAAAAAAAAAAAAACTCAACAATCTAGGAATAGAAAGTAATTACCTTAACATAGTGAAATATATATATATATTAAAAAAACAGTGAACCTCATCCTTAATGGTGAAAGATTGAAAGCTTTTCTTTTAGACTAAAGAACAAGGCTAGGATGCTTACTTTCACCATTTCTATTCAATTTAGTACTAGAAATTGGAGTCAGATAAAATAAGGCAGAAAAAATCCAAATTGTAAGGCAAAACAAAATTATTTATTTTCATAGATAACAAGTTACATATGTAGAAAAAATCTAGATTCCCCTCAAATCAGAACTAATAAAGGATTTTAACAAAGTAGCAGGATAGAGTTGACACAGAAACATCTGTTATGTTTCCATACACTAACAATAAATAATCTGAAAAGAAAATTTAGAAAATAATTCCATTTATAATTGCATCAAGAAGAATAAAATACTTAGAAATTAATTTGACCAAGGAAGTAAAATACTGTATAATTAAAACTTCAAAATATTGCTGAAAATATTAAAGAAGGCATAAACAAATTAAAAGATATCCATGTTCATGGATTGGAAGCCTCAATATTGTTAAGATGACAGTATTATCAAAAGCTATCTACAGATTTAATGTAGTCCCTATCAAAAATCACAATGACATGTTTTTTAGAATTAGACAAACCCATACTAAAATATATATGGAATCTCAAGGGATCCCAAATAGCTAAAACAATCCTGAAAAAGAATAACAAAGCTAGAGGATTCACACTACCAAGCTGATTTCAAAACTCACTATAAAGCAATAGTAATGAAAACAGTGTGGTACTAGCATAAAAAGAGACGTACAGACCTATGAAATACAGTCTAGAAATAAACCTTAAAATATATGTCTAAATGATTTTCCACAAGGGTGCCAAGACCATTTGAAGAGGAAGAGTCAATCTTTACAACAAATGCTGCTGGGAAAACATACAGTATGTTCGCATAAAAAAGAATAAAGTTGGACCTTACCTAACACCATATATAAAAATGAACTCAATGATCTATGATCTAAATGTAAAACCTGTAACTAAAAATCTCTTAGAATAAAATATAGGAGAGAAAATTCAAAACATTTAATTTTGCAATTATTTTTTGAATATGACACCAAAGGCACAGAAAACAAAATAAAAAGTAGATAAATTGACCTAAGGAATTTTTTTGTAAATATGCATCAAAAGACACTGCCAACACAGTGAAAAGGCAACCCACAGAATGGGAGAAAATGCTTGGAAATTATATATCTGACAGCGTATTATTATACAGAATATACAGAGAACTCTTGAAACTAAACAACAACAAAAAGCAACCCAATTAATATTGTTCAACAAATTGTGCAATGTTCAAAGTCACTAAAAATTAAGGAACTACATATCAAAACTACAATTAGATACCACATCACACTCATTAGAATGGTTACTATAAAAAATGGAAAATATATTGGCAAGCATGTGGGGAAATTAGAACACTTGGACATTGTTGGTGAGAATGTAAAGTGATACAGATGTTTGTGGAAAATAGAACGGTGTTTCCTGAAAACAATAAAAATAGCATATGATACAGCAATTTCACTTCTAGATATTTGCTTGAAAGAATTGAAAAGAGGGTCATAAAGAGATATTAGAACATCCATATTCATAGCAGCCTTATTTACAAAGCAAAACATGGAAGCTACTCTAGTGCCCGTGAATGAATAAATGGAAAAGCAAAATGTGATATATGTATTCATTGAAAATTATTCAGCTTTACAAAGGAAGGAAATTATAATATATGTCATAACATAGCTGAATCTTGAGGAAATTATAAGTAAAACATCAATCACAAAACATAAAACATTATATCATTCCACTTACATGAAGTAATTAGAGTAGTTGAAATTATAGAGACAGAAAGTAGAAAGCTTGTTTTCAGGGTCTGAGGGGAGGGGGAAAGAGGTGGTTATTGGTTAATTGCTATAGAATTTCAATTTTTTCAAGAATAAATGAGTTCTGGAAATGGCTGGGAGAAATGGTTGCAAAACAATATGAATGTATTAATACTTACAAATTGTATACCTAGAAGTAGTCAAGACAGTACAATTTTTTGTTATATGTATTTTGCTACAATAAAATATTGGAAATATATATTGCATAGTATGTACATAATAAAAATAATGAATGTTTAATGTATTATATAAAATGTGTATATATTGAGGTAGGTAACAACATATCACATATGTAATATATAAAATTATGTCTATACATTATGAATCTCAATATATTCATAGTTTTATACATATTAATTGCTGAAAAATACCATTGATAGAGGATTTTTTTTCTCCTTTATTAGCTTGCTTCCTGGAAACTGGAGAAATAAACCTCTCTTTCATCTTCCATTGTTCAATTTAGTTTATATTTAGTTGTATGACAAATCTGACACATCATTCATCAATATTTTACCCTTAGTAAGTGGCTAAATATTAGTCAACTGTGATGGCATTACATCAAAATACCAAATATTTTGGTTTAGGCTTTCACTTAATTTGTAAAAAGTAAAATGCTTTGTCAAAAAATAAATAATGCTATTTTTAACAATAAAATTCTATGCAATAGTTTGACAGATAATTTTATATTTTTTATATCAAGGAAAGAATTATCAGCTAAACAACTTTATCAGTTTTAAAAGAGGCAAAATTTTGTTAGCAGGAATATTCTTGTTCCTGCTTTCTAAGTACAGCATGTCTTATGTTTTACCACATGGAAACTTTCCTAGCTGGCATTTGTCAATCAATGAAAGGTTTTACAATAGGCATCAAGGTACAGCTAAAAAAATAATGAATTTCAAACCTTGGGTGCATAGAATAGCAGAAAGAGGACCTTTTATAAAACAGTGGTTTTATGAAATCAGAGGTGGTTTCTCAGGGAAAGCCATTTGTGGTAACTCCCAGACAGGGAAGCTGTCCACCTGAAAGTTTAAAGCATCCTGTATAATCCCTGTTGCCCTATTGATTTCTATCTTAGAGCAGTTGTTCAAAAATGGAAGGATAAGCAAAGAGTAGAAAATCATCAGTATCAGACCAGAAACAGAGGCAAAGAGAAAAACAGACAAAAGTCCTGGGAGAGACTGACAAAGACACTTCATTTTCCAGTTGTTGGTTTACCCGTCTGATTCTACCTAGACATTTATCTCACTTGCGAAAAATTTAATTTTCTATTTCTTGGATCATTTGGAAATGTGAAAGATCTACTTATTCTTAAAACTCTCCTTGGTGGTCTAGAATGTTCAAGATGTGTTTTTACATTTTTTAATTTTTTCATGTTTTTTTCCATACTCTTTTCAGTTTTGTGGACTTCTACAATCTGTTACCTGTGTAAAGAAATCATTAGTCACATTTGTGCAAGCTAATCTTTGGCTAATCCTATTACGAAGGCAGGGGCAATTTCAAGAAATGCAAGTATGTTCTAATAAATGTAGTTTCCTAACAATGACACCTGCAATAATTTTATCATACAACTTCAAACTGTGGAATCTAAAGAATATGGACAATATACTTTTTTTTTTAAATTTTACTTTAAGTTCCAGGATACATGCACGGAATATGCACGTTTGTTACATAGGTATACATGTGCCATGGTGGTTTGCTGCACCTATCAACCTGTCATCTAGATTTTAAGCCCTACATGCATTAGGTATTTGTCCTAATGCTCTCCCTCCCTTTGCCCCCCACTCCCTGACAGGCCCTGGTGTGTGTTGTCCACCTCCCTGTGTCCATGTGTTCTCATTGTTCAACTCCCAATTATAAGTGAGAACATGCAGTGTTTGATTTTCTGTTTCTGTGTTAGTTTGCTGAGAATGATGGCTTCTAGCTTCATCCATTTTCCTGCAAAGAACATGATCTCATTGATTTTTATGGCTGAATAGTGTTCCATGGGGTATATGTGCAATATTTTCTTTATCCATTCTATCACTGATGGGCATTTGGTTTGGCTCTATGTCTTTGCTATCATAAATAGTGCTGCAATAAAGATACGTGTACATATATCTTTATAGCAGAATGATTTATAATCCTTTGGGTATATACCCAGTAATGGAATTTTGGGTCAAATGGTATTCCTGGTGCTAGATCCTTGAGGAATGGCTACACAGTCTTCCACAATCATTAAACTAATTTACATTCCCACCAACAGTGTAAAAGCATTCCTATTTTGCCACACCCTCACCAGCATCTATTAAAGCAATTGCAACAAAAGCCAAAATTGACAAATGGGATCTAATTAAATTAAAGAGCTTCGGCACAGTCAAGGAAACTAGCATCAGAGTGAACAGGCAGCCTACAGAATGGGAGAAAAAATTTGCAGTCTATTCGTCTGACAAAGGTCTAATACCCAGAACCTACAAGAAACTTAAACAAATTTTGAAGAAAAACCAAACATCCCCATCAAAAAATGAGCAAAGGATATGAACAGAGACTTCTCAAAAGAAGACATTTATGCGACCAACAAACACAAAAGATAAAGCTCATCATCACTGATCATTAGAGAAATGCAAATCAAAACCGCAGTGAAATACCATCTCAGACCAGTCAGAATGGTGATTTTTTTTTTTCTTTTTTCTTTTAGATGGAGTCTTGCTCTGTTACCCAGGCTGGAGTGCAGTGGTGTGATCTCAGCTCACTGCAAGCTCCACCGCCTGGGTTCATGCCATTCTCCTGCCGCAGCCTCCCGAGCAACTAGGACTACAGTTCCCCGCCACAATGCCCGGCTAATTTTTTGTAGTTTTAGTAGAGACGGGGTTTCACCATGTTAGCCAGGAGGGTCTCAATCTCTTGACCTCGTGATCCACCCGCCTCAGCCTCCCAAAGTGCTGGGATTACAGGCGTGAGCCACCGCGCTTGGCCCAGACTGGTGATTATTAATGTAGTTTTTAAACAATTAAAAAACATTTGTTTTGCCTTCGAAATAAAATGTATTTTATTTTAGTGAAATGTCTACCATCAGTTTTGGAACATTACCTAAGTGAAATAAAGAAGTTTCTAGTAGTTTTGTTCCAAACATAGGGGAAAAAAACCACAAGAAAGAAAATAAACTTTTTTCCTTTACATGTTCTATATCAAGAAGTGAATAATACTGCTCAGAAAGACATCAGAGACCAGGGAAGGCAGAAGAAAACATAACTGAGATACTTGTTAAGAATACCTGAGAAGATACTAATTACATAGTAAAAGGAAAAAACATGGATTTGGAAAAGGAAAGTAATCAAGAAGTCTAACTATCATAAGTAATATGCAAAGAAGGATCCAGATGAATACATTCTGTAAACTCTTGGAAATGTGAGTGTGGAACTTAGGAGAGATACCAAAAAGGAGATACAATGATACACAATTTTATCACCTACAAGATACAGGTAAAGTCATGTGAATAGATGAGACCATTATATTTATATAATATATATAATATATTTATATATATATATATATATATATAGAGAGAGAGAGAGAGAGAGACAGAAGGCGAAGAAGAAAATAAAAGAAGAATGAAGATTATGAAGAATGGAGAAAGGAAGAATATGTTGGGTCATAAGTACAGAGGAAGTGACTCACCAGGGAAACATACCAGGTGTTAGAACAAAGAGACCACTCAGGAAAGTTCTGTGTCATGAAGATGTCAGAGATGCATGAGTTAAGGAAGAAGGTGGGGTGATAAGAGAATAACAGGTAGAGGAGAGACCTTGACTTCATTCATGGTTACTAGAGCCTATCTCTGTAAATACATCTAATAGGTTTGTACAGGTAAACCATTCATTAAGAACAATGCATACATGTTTTGGATGATTCTTTCTGTGCTTGTACTTGAAATAAAGCAGAATGTCTTCTGGTGTCGTATACTTACCAAATCAGAAAATAGTGAAGTATGAAACTATAGAATTCAACGTGCAATTTGTATTTATATGTCTAGAAGACTGATTATAATCTTTAGTAATGAAATTTGATTTGGTAGTTAAATAATAAATACTAATTGGTTATGTGGGAAGGATAAAGGAAGACATTCCAAAGAGTTCGGAGACACATTTGGGAAAGAGTAAAAAATTAAAAACAAACAAACAAAAAAACATAATGGCACAAATGGCAATGGAGTGTCTATGGAGGTTTGAGAAACAATGAAGAGGTAAGCCTGGCTAAAATGGGATAACTATGCTGAGAAAGTGTGAAAAAAATAAATTTGGGAGAAACAGGTAATAAACAAATGTATTAGGTTGGTGTAAAAGTAATTGCGGTTAATAAAAGGCTTTACAAATATAATAGTTTTGGATTTGTGAATAGATAACTAGCTCTTATTGAACAGTCTTTAATCTGGAAAAAATATTTTTTGGGAGATGATTATTTGCAAGATTTTAGAGACACTGGTGATGGTGTTGGTGGGCAGAGAGGGAAGAAAGATTCAATGGTGAGCACATCCTGAAAGCAGAGAGATAAGCCAGTAAAGGGCTCCTGAGAGGTGGCAGCCACAGGAATGAAAGGGAAAAATCTAAATTAAAATGATTTAAGCAAATTATTGCAATAGAAGAAAAATAGACAGTGTGATGGGATACTGGTCTACCACACAGATTTGGTTTAAGCTAAGATACTAAAGAAGCCAAAAACTTAGAATTGGTTATTTTCAATGGTAACTAGTAAGCAAATCGGTAATTGTGCATGCTTAAATATACTATTCCAGCCAACACACTTGAAAGTATACGGAAAGGGATAAATAAAATACATTTTTCGCCTCAATTAGAACAGGGGAAATTATTTAGGGGATTGTGAGTCTGAGAATCTAATTTTATGATTATGCTTTCCTCTTTTAAAGAATAATAAGAGATAAGATAATTTTAAGTATATACTAGGATTTGTCCTTTACTTATGTATTTATCCACTTATTTATTCAGTTATTAATCAACATATTGAAATTTTAACATAAAAATAGGATTCATTTAAAAAAGAACCTTTACTTTTCAATTAATATTGGTGAGATAGCCATAATCTTTTACAGTTCAATATGAAAATTAAAATATATCACAATACCAGTTTTATTTTCTCCCTTTAAATCTCTATTTTATTTTTCAGCAATGTTAGTAAATATTGAAACTTATCCAACAACTAAACTGGTGTGCTTAAGGAGACTATGTTTTAAATTTTAAAGAAGTTTTCTCATAATGAATTTATTAACTTCCTGTGCTTTATACCAAATATACTCATCTTTCAGGAACTGATGGCCTTTGTTCCTCCTTGCTGTGACTCCAGTCTTCTGTCTTCCATCCCAATGTGTTCCTTAAATCCATTTGCACACTTCCCCATACAAGATCCGTGATACTTTCATTAGAGATAAAAATCCTCTCAGGCTTATTCATTTCCTATAAAACCCAGTTTAATGCTTTCCCTTTTTGTGACTAAATCCCTTATTTATGTTTGGGAAAATGTCCTACTCTCCAAATTTTTGTTGCTTTTCCTCTGCGTTGGAAATACTGCACAAATATTTATCTTGTCTTGTACATTTGTAGGCTGAACCTGTACCTCTTTTATTACATTCTCCTGAAAAGCCAAACTCTAAAAGTAGAGCAGAGTTTATTTTCTCTACTGTTAAGTTTCTTTGTTTCCCATCTCAAGAAAATCATATACGTAGAATGATTGCAGAAAATGTGGAATATGGTGTTTTCTTCTGGGACATATTGAGGAATTTCAGTAGAAAAATGGTCATTGTTTTATTTGAAAACAATTCGTGAAATCTTTAAAATTTATGATGGCAGAATGAACAATAGATGGTGAGTAAAAAAGATTCTATTTGAGTGCCTATAAGGGTGAAAAGTATTCTGTCCCCCAGGCATACATATTTTCTCTGCTGGATTTCATTGAAAGCTGACTTTTTGTTAGAAAAGGTAATAGCCTAGAGTTATGATCTCAATAGCATAAAACACAGCAGCCAATTTTAGATGAACTTGCTACTAGGAATATTTTATTGATTATATGCCCAATTGTCTGCAAAGATTAATAAGATGGCAAAGAAAAAGAATTACAATATCTAATTTAATAATCTTTCATGGATTACAATAAAGTATCTATCATTTCAGCACAGATTTTTATTATTTTCTTTATACTTTCTTTTCTGGATATTCTCTGTGTGACCTTCTACTGAACTATTTTGACTAGGTGTGAAGATCATTCCATCAAATTTATAGAGGAAAAAAAGGCTCTGCTTTCATTATAGTCTGAAATATCTATTTGTTCAATATACTAAAAACAGATATCTACTAGCACAGCAAGTTTTCTTTCTTGAATAATAGTTTTCTAACTGGATTTTGAAAATGTTTTTAAGAAAATCTGTCCAGTTTTCTATTAGGTTCAGTTAGTTTTAAATAATTTTCCAGGAAAATATTTTTAAATTTCCCATTATTATATAATTACACTATATTTTTCTGAAAAGTATTTAGAAATGGACTCACCTATTTTGGTAGCAAATATGGATCTGAACAGGAATTTTATAATACTTAATTTCATACTTATGTGAAATTATATATTTAATAACATGGAGATGGTTTTATTTTATTTCACTGGCCTACCACAGTTTCCAGTTGAAGATTGACTTGTTCTGCATACATTGAATAATTTTTTCAAGTAGTATATTATAACCTACAAATAACTTCCCCATATATCACTGGGCATATACCTGACTCTTGCTGAACGATTGTGAATAAATAAAATAATGTATAACAATAAAGGAAGTATAGGGAAACAGCCTGTTGCATGGCAGGAGTGATGTCATCTTGAAACTAAGCAGGTATAATGACTGATATTTGACTCCTGCTAGTAAGGTGTTCTGCAAGGCCAAGAAACAATGCCTGTAGCATAGATAATCCCTCATAAAGATGCTATCTAACTTCCTCAGCAAACAAGAGTTTCATAAAATGGTCTGAGACATGACCAGCTGCACATATTTTACCAAAAAAGCTTGCTATATAAAGAATACTTTCTGGAGGTTGGTGTGGGATCTACTATCCCTCGGCCAAGACCTTGCTTCTGTTCATAAGCCCCTATTAAATGTTTCTTTCATGCACGTCTGTGTGAAGAGACCACCAAACAGGCTTTGCGTGAGCAACATGGCTGTTTATTTCACCTGGGTGCAGGCGGGCTGAGTCCAAAAAGAGAATCAGCAAAGGGAGATAAGGGTGGGGCCGTTTTACAGGATTTGGGTAGGTAAAGGAAAATTACAGTCAAAGGGGGTTTGTTCTCTGGTGGGCAGGAGTGGGGGTCGCAAGGTGCTCAGTGGGGGTGCTTTTTGAGCCAGGATGAGCCAGGAAAAGGACTTTCACAAGGTAATGTCATCAGTTAAGGCAAGGACCAGCCATTTACACTTCTTTTGTGGTGGAATGTCATCAGTTAAGGTGGGGCAGGGCATATTCACTTCTTTTGTGATTCTTCAGTTACTTCAGGCCATCTGGGCGTATATGTGCAAGTCACAGGGGATGGGATGGCTTGGCTTGGGCTCAGAGGCCTGACATTCCTGCCTTCTTATATTAATAAGAAAAATAAAACAAAATAGTGTTGAAGTGTTGGAGCGGCGAAAATTTTTGAGGGGTGGTATGGAGAGAGAATGGGCGATGTTTCTTAGGGCTGCTTCAAGCGGGATTAGGGGCGGCGTGGGAACCTAGAGTGGGAGAGATTAAGCTGAAGGGAGGTCTTGTGGTAAGGGGTGATATTGTGGGGATGTTAGAAGAAACATTTGTCGTATAGAATGATTGGTGATGGCCTGGGTACGGTTTTGTATGAATTGAAAAACTAAATGGAATAACAGAAGGAGAAAAACAGGTATAAAAGGTCTAATAATTGGGACGACTCAGGATATCTGATTAGAGAGTGCTTAAGGAGATTCGGCATAGTCCTGCCAGCAAAGATTATTTATTTACTTCAAGAGTTAAGAGTGGCAGTTTGGGGATAGCACCAGGAGATATCAGCTGTGATGGCTTGGAAAAACAGTGTAAACCGGCAGTGTAAACAAGAGCAGGGCATGTATGAGTAGTTGAGGACGGTGAATAGGAGTATGACCAGACAGAAAATAGTAGGGATGACAAGTTTTTTTTTGGGGGGGGCATAGTCTAAGTTGGTCTGGTGTCTGGAATGAGACTGGGGCCTAATAAAAAGGAGCGTCTATACAGGAGCTTAAATAGGCTGTACCCTGTAGCATTCCGAGGACAGGCCTGAATTCTGAGAAGGGAAAGTAGTAAAAGTATTGTCCAGTCCTTTTTAAGTTGGTGAGCTTGGTGAGGTGTGTTTTTAAAAAACCTTTAGTCCATTCTACTTTTCTTGAAGATGGAGGACCATAAGGGATATAAAGGTTTCACTGAATACTAAGAGCCTGAAAAACTGCTTGCCTGATTTGACTAATAAAGGCTCATCTGTTATCAGACTGTATTGAGGTGGGAAGGCTAAACTGAGGAATTATGTCTGACAGAAGGGAAGAAATGACTGCGGTGGCCTTCTCAGACCCTGTAGGAAAGGCCTTTACTTATTCAGTGAAAGTGTCTATTTAGACTAAGAGGTATTTTAGTTTCCTGACTCGGGCATGTTGAGTGAAGCTAATTTGCCAGTCCTCGGGCTTGATGTGTAGGGAAGGGACGGGGCCTGAATAATCCCTGAGGAGTAGTAGAATAGCAGATGGAACACTGAGAAGTTATTTCCTTGAGGATAGATTTCCACGATGGAAAGGAAATGAGAGGTTCTAAGAGGTGGGCTAGTGGCTTGTACTATAGCATAACCTGCCTTTCTGGTGTGTGGCGATTAGGCCTGGTGGAACAGCCATCAATAAATCAAGCGTGATCAGGGTGAGGAACAGGAAAGAAGGAAATTTGGGGAAATGGGGTGAATGTCAGGTGGATCAGAGAGATACAGTCATGGGGGTCAGGTGTGGTATTAGGAATAATGTGGGAGGCCAGATTGAAGTCTGGGCCAGGAACAACAGTAATTGTGGGAGACTCAACAAAGAGTGAGTATAACTGAAGGAACCGGGAAGCAGAAAGTATATGCATCAGGTATGAGGAAGAAAATAGATTTTGGAACTTATGAGAACTGTGGAGAGTGAGTTGAGCATAGTTTGTGATTTTGAGGGCCTCTGAAAGTATTAGGGCAGCAGCAGTGGCTGCACAGAGACATGATGGCCAGCCTAAAACAGTAAGGTCAAGTTGTTTGGACAAAAAGGCTACAGGACGCGATTGTTGTCCTTATCTAAGAATTCCGACTGGACAGCCCTGCACTTCGGCTGTGTGTAATGAAAAGGGTCGGGATGAGTCAGGGAGAGCTAGAGTGGGGGCAGTTTCTAAAGCTGTCTTCAAGGAATGGAAAGAGGAGTGGGGAAAGGATTTAGGATCTATGGGGTCAGCTAGGTTTCCTTTTGTGAGTTTATGTAATGGTTTTGTTAGGATGGCAAAACCAGGTATCCAAAGGCAAAAGTATCCAACCATGCCCAGGAAGGAAAGGAGTTGTTGTTTTGTAGAAGTGGTTGGGGTTTGAGAGATCAGTAGGACACAATTGGCAGGCAGAGCACGTGTTTTTATGAGAATTATGCTGAGATAGGTAACAGATGAGGAAGAAATTTGGGCTTGATTGAAGTAATGGGGGCTGTCTGTGAAGCTTTGCAGCAGTACAGCCTAGGTAATTTGCTGAGCTTGATGGGTGTCAGGGTCAGTCCAAGTGAAAGCGAAGAGAGGCTGAGATTAAGGGTGCAAAGGAGTAGTAAAGAAAGCATGTTTGAGATCTAGAACAGAATAATGGGTTGTAGAGGCAGGTATTGAGGATAGGAGAGTATATGGTTTTGGCACCATGGGGTGGATAGGCAAAACAATTTGGTTGATAAGGCGCAGATCCTGAACTAACTTGTAAGGCTTGTCTGGTTTTAGGACAGGTAAAATGGGGGAATTGTAAGGAGAGTTTATAGGCTTTAAAAGGCCATGCTGTAGCAGGCGAGTGATAACAGGCTTTAATCTTTTTAAAGTGTGCTGTGGGATGGGATATTGGCATTGAGTGGGGTAAGGGTGATTAGGTTTTAATGAGATGGTAAGGGGTGCATGATCGGTCGCCAAGGAGGGAGTAGAGGTATCTTATACTTGTGGGTTAAGGTTGGGGGATACAAGAGGAGGACGCAAAGGAGGCTTTGGATTGGGAAGAAGGGCGGCAATGAGATACAGCTGTAGTCCAGGAATAGTCAGGGAAGCAGATAATTTAGTTATAGTGTCTCAGTCTAATAAGGGAACTGGGCAGGTGGGGATAACTAAAAAGGAGTGCTTAAAAGAGTATTGTCTAAGTTGGCACCAGAGTTGGAGAGTTTTAAGAGGTTCAGAAGCCTGGCCGTCAATACCCACAACAGTTATGGAGGCAAGGGAAACAGGCCCTTGAAAAGAAGGTAATGTGGAGTGGGTAGCCTCCGTATTGATTAAGAAGGGGATGGGCTTACCTTCCACTGTGAGAGTTACCCGAAGCTCGGCGTCTGTGATGGTCTAGGGGGCTTCCGAGGCGATCGGGCAGTGTCAGTCTTCAGCCGCTAAGCCGAGAAGATCTGGGAAGGAGTCAGTCAGACAGCCTTGGGCCAGAGTTCCAGGGGCTCTGGGAGTGGCTGCCAGGTGAGTTGAATAGTTCGATTTTCAGTGGGGTCCCACAGAGATGGGAAGTGGCTTAGGAGGAATCCTGGGCTGCGGGCATTCCTTGGTCTAGTGGCCAGATTTCCGGCAGGTGTAGCAAGCTCCTAGGGGAGGAGGTTCTGGAGGAACGCCTGGCTGCTGCGGTTCAGGCATTTGGAAGTTCTTGTGTGCTGGAGATGTGGCTGGGGTTTGTCTCACAGTGGAGGCAAGGAATTGCAACTTTTTTTCTGTTATTGTACACCTTGAAGGTGAGGTTAATTAAGTCCTGTTGTGGGGTTTGAGGGCCAGATTCCAATTTTTGGAGTTTTATTTAATGTCGGGAGCAGATTGGGTAATAAAATGTATATTGAGAATAAGACGGCCTTTTGACCTTTTAGGGTCTAGGGCTGTAAAGCGTCTCAGGGTTGCTGCCAAATGAGCCATGAACTGGGCTGGATTTTTATATTTGATGAAAAAGAGCCTAAACACTATCTGATTTGGGATAAAGAAAAAGGAGCATTAACCTTGACTATGCCTTTAGCTCCAGCCACCTTTTTAAGAGTAAATTGCTGGGCAGGAGGGGGAGGGCTAGTCACGGAACAAAACTGTAAGCCGGACCAGGTGTGAGGAGGGGAGGTGATAAAAAGATTATAGGGTGGAGGAGCAGAGGCTGAGGAAGAATTGGGACCTAGCTCGGCCTGGCGAGGAGCAGCCTGGGGAGGAAGGGAGAGGTCAGATGGGTCTGTAGAAAAGGAAGATTAGAAAGACTCAGTGACGCTTGGGATTGGTACTGAGGAGACAGGCGGGAGGGAAAGAAGGAAGATTTGGGACGAGTTGCACTGGTCACAGAGACTAGGAAGGGACTGATGTGTACAAGAATGCCTGGACATCAGGCACCTCACACCGTTTGCCTATTTTACGGCAAGAATTATTTAGATCTTGCAGGATGGATAAATTCAAAGTGCCATTTTCTGGCTATTTGGAACTACTGTTGAGTTTGTATTGGGGTCAAGCGGCATTGCAGAAGAAAATAAGGCATTTAGGTTTTAGGTCAGGTGTGAGTTGAAGAGGTTTTAAGTTTTTGAGAACACAGGCCAAGGGACTAGAAGGAGGAATGGAGGGTGGAAGGTTGCCCATAGTGAAGGAAGCAAGCCTAGAGAAAAGAGAGAGTAGAGAAATGGAGGGAAGGGGTTCGGGGGTTCTTATCTTCCAGAAAAGTGGGAAAAGGGGTTGGGGCACAGAAATAAGGGATGGGGCACAGAAATAAGAGGTTGGGGCACGGAAATAAGGGATTGGAGTGCAGAGATATAAAAGGTTGGGGCATGGAAATAAGGGATTGGAGCGCAGAGATATAAGAGATTGGGGCACGGAAATAAGGTATTGGGGCACAGAGATATGAGGTTGGGGCATGGAAATAAGGGATTGGGGCACAGAGATAAGAGGTTGGGGTGCAGAAATAAGGGATTGGGGGTTCTTGCCCCGTAGAAAAGCAGGACTTGCCGCTAAGGGTGAAGGAGAAGGGGTTGAGGGGTACTTGTCCCTCCCCAAGAAAAGCAGAGAAGGGGTAGAGACAAGGAGAGAAGGGGTTGGGGTACTTGCCCCTTCCCCAGAAAAGCAGGACTTGCCGCTAAGGGTGAAGGACCGAGGCAGGCATCCCTGCGTGGTCTGACACCTTTGAAACGTGGGTGAATAATCAGAGAGGTGTCCCTGCAATGATTAAACACCAAGGGAAGGCTGCCTTCCCAGTCCGTGACCGGCGCCGGAGTTTTGGGTCCACGGATAAAACGTGTCTCCTTTGTCTCTACCAGAAAATGAAAGGAATTGAAATTAAGAGAAGGGAGAGATTGAA
Organism: Pan paniscus; assembly: GCF_029289425.2. NCBI lineage: Eukaryota > Metazoa > Chordata > Mammalia > Primates > Hominidae > Pan > Pan paniscus. Next base: position 42,649,425 of record NC_073264.2, on the reverse strand, counting down.
GTGTGGCGCCAAGATTGAAAGGAGAAAGAGGTTGAGGGATAGTGAGGGAGGTTGGAGAAGAGAGTAAAAAGAGGCCACTTACCAGATTTGAGATGTTTCTTGGGCTGGTCGGTCTGAGGACCTGAGGTCGTAGGTGGATCTTTCTCTCGGAGCAAAGAACAGGAGGACGGGGGATTGATCTCCCAAGGGAGGTCCCCCAATCCGAGTCACGGCACCAAATTTCATGCGCGTCCGTGTGAAGAGACCACCAAACAGGCTTTGCGTGAGCAACATGGCTGTTTATTTCACCTGGGTGCAGGCGGGCTGAGTCCAAAAAGAGAATCAGCGAAGGGAGATAAGGATGGGGCTGTTTTATAGGATTTGGGTAGGTAAAGGAAAATTACAGTCAAAGAGGGTTTGTTCTCTGGTGGGCAGGAGTGGGGGTCGCAAGGTGCTCAGTGGGGGTGCTTTTTGAGCCAGGATGAGCCAGGAAAAGGACTTTCACAAGGTAATGTCATCAGTTAAGGCAAGGACCAGCCATTTACACTTCTTTTGTGGTGGAATGTCATCAGTTAAGTGGGGCAGGGCATATTCACTTCTTTTGTGATTCTTCAGTTACTTCAGGCCATCTGGGCGTATATGTGCAAGTCACAGGGGATGGGATGGCTTGGCTTGGGCTCAGAGGCCTGACAGTTTCTTTCTGAGAAACTGGATTTGTCAGTCCCTTTCTTTGGCCTCTCAGCTCCCTTGACCTTTATAGGTAGGTTTGAATATACCTGCTCAGAGTGGAACATACATCGTTATCTAATCTACTAGAAGAGACATGAAGGCATGTAAGGAGTGAAAAAGGATTACAGAGTAATTTACGGGGAATATTGTTAGATGTAGGCAGGAATATTAGAGCAACGACAGTTTCTTCTCAGAAGAGGTGTGTGGCATAAATATTTTAGATCCTTACAAGAGTCACAATTGGAAAACCATAAATTAATTGACTAATCATCTAATGAAACATCTTTGTTTTTTAGGTGAGAAAATTGTATTCCAGAAGGTTAAAGGAAAGAGTTGAAAGTCATATAACTTCTTATTGTTAACCCTGTGGTGATGATTCACAACTCCTGACACCTTAGTTAATTTTTAAAATTATAACAATAATGGAGTTTACATTTTAAAATGATTTTTAATATTAAAAAATATATAGAATACAGATTAACAATTGAATTGACAGACATACCAGCCAATAGCTTTCCAACTATCAGTTAACAGAATGATGCTATCTTACTGTGAGGATTCTGGGCTTACAGCATTCGTTTCCAGCATAACAGTGATGATATGCTTTATTTATTGAGTTTCCTCATAATAACATGTTAAATATACATTTCATATTTACTTTTTATGATTATGGAAGTAATGTACTAACCCTTCATGAAAAAATGAAAAAATATCAGGATGATGTAAAGGCAAAAAGACACATCACACATCTCATTCAAAAATGAGTTATATTAGTATATTTCCTATTAATATTTTTCTTTCACAAATATTGATTTATAGTTATATTTTATAACAGAGCTATAATATACAATAACTTAGGTGTCTGACTCTTTACTTTGGCATTTAATGCAGTTGACAACTGTGTAATATATTTCTTTGCATGGATACAGTAAAGTTTATCCAAACCATTTAAGTTAATCTAGTTTCAGCATATGTAATGTTTGAATGCACAGCACTGTGTAAAGGTATTTATACACATATCTAATTATTTTCTCATCTTAAATTCCTAAAATTTAGTTACCTGGTCAAAGTATTAAAATTATTTTAAGGATTTAGACCTTTGTCTATGCTGCTTACTTTCTGAAAATGTTGTAGCTTATACTTTATCAGTGGTGGATATTAGTTCTATTTTTACTATTTTTACTATTTTACTATTTTATTATTTTACTAAACTTTACTAAACATTTAGTGTTACCTGGGGGAAAAAAAGCAATTTGATAGGAGTAAAGTGTATCTCATTAAAGTCTTGTACTATACTCCTGCTGATGCTGTAACAAATTTCCACAAATGTAGTATTGTATAATAATGTACATTTAAGGTTTTAACAGTTCTGGAAATCAGAAGTTCAGAATGGCTCTTACAGCACGAAAATCATCAGAGGTTCTGCAGAGTTGCATTCTTTTTAGAGGCTATTAGGAGAGAATCTGTTCAATGCCTCTTCCAATGTCTAGGGCCTGCCTGCATCTCTTGGCTAGTGGCTGCATTTCTCTGATTTCTGCTTCCATCATCATATCTCCTTCCATGACTCATTTGTTTCCACCTTCTGTCTTATAAGCACCATTGTGATTATATTGGTCCTACCCGATAAATCCAGGATAATCTTCCATTTTATGATCCTTAACTTAATCACATCTGTAAGGTCCCTTTTGCCATGTAAGATAACATATTCATACATACAGGCAAGCAGGAAGTGGACATCTTTGGGTGGTTATTACTTGGTCTACCACAAACTTCTTTTGCATTACATGTTTATTGCTCATTTGAGCTTCTACTGTAAAATACCAATCACTTAATCATTTATTTAGTACTATCTTATTCTAAGAAAATATTTAATTTCTCTTAAGAAAAAAGTGTATAATAATGTCACAATATTAAACGTTTTAATGTAAAAAAAGTGAGGTCAAAAAAGTAAGAGTAGGAAATTCAAGCTAGCATTACAGCTACTAAATAAAGAGCCTGAAGAATCCCAAAGACCACCACTCTAAGGCACAGATACACTAATATTAGCATTTGCACCCAAATTTCACATTTTTCTTTACCTCTCACCATCGTAAGTGTAGGAACTGGTGTCCCTGAGAATTTCTCCTTAAGCATTCCTACGGGTTCAATATGTCTCAGTGTTAAGGTTGGACATGCTTCAAGCCAATGTTCTTTTACCAGGCTGCACCTTGTCTTTGCTGTCTCCACTGGTGCTCTGCTGGGCCAGCTACCACTGCCGCTCTGGGAAGAACATGTCTTTCTCTAGCACAATGCTCAGGCTGCTATAACTGCAAAACAGTAGGTGCAGTCCTTCCTCAGGGTGTTGGAGCACAAATGGGAAGATAAATTATGTCTCCTACTGTGTGTTTCCCATTGGTACCTGGGTCCAGAGGAGCATTGTTTATAGCCAGACTCGCACACGATTCCTCTTGGAAAAAGCTTCTGAAGCTTTTCTGTACCACTCCAGAAGGACGTACAGGGCAAAGTCCAGTGGGAAGGCTAGATCTGGGTAACAGAACAGACATTGTCATGCCCTATCATTGTGCTACTCTTCCCTTTCTTTTGAGACAGGGTCTCACTCCCATTGCTCAGGCTGGAGTGCAGTGGCATGATCTTGGCTCACTGCAGCCTCAACTTCCTGATTTCAAGTGATCCTCCCATCTCAGCCTTCCACGTAGCTGGGACTACAGACATGCGCCACCATGCCCAGCTAATTTTTTGTATTTTTAGTAGACACAGGGTTTCACCAGGTTGCCCTGTTTGGTCTTGAACTCCTAGGTTCAAGAGATCCTCCTGTCTCAGCCTCCCAATGTGCTGGGATTACAGATGTGAGCCACTGCACTGGGCCTACTGTTCCCTTTCTTGTTTGCACCTTTCCTCTTTACACACTCCCAGAGAAGTTGGCCACAGTGTTTTTGTTGTCGTTTCTTGTTTGTTTGCTTTCTGTAACCTTTTTAGCAGCCAACATCAGAAAGAAAACTCAATACATTATGAGGTTCACAGCAATCAACATAAACAAATGATTTTTTTCTTAGGAGAAACACAACCACTCTTCATATCAAGACAAGTGAAACATTTCTCCTGTTGTTTTATAAAAGGTGACACTTCTGTGCAACGAATTTGATATGACCAAGAGTTTCATAGTTAAAATTTTTATGTCTCCCAAAACAGACTGTACTGATGGAAACAAACATGGCTTTTGCAGGAATGAATTTTATCGCAAATTATGGTTTATGTAATTTTAATTAATTATATAAATACATTTTAATTATATAAAATTCTAATTATATAAATTATATAAATTTTCTAAAAATTTTTGTATTTTTAGAAAAGACGGGATTTGGCCATATTGGCCAGGCTGGTCTCCTACTCCTGACCTCAAGTGATCCACCTGCCTCAGCCTCCCAAAGTGCTGGGATTACAGATGTGAGTGATTGCGCCTGGCCTATCAGTATCATTTTCAAATGAAAATTTAATTATACAAATTATATGGTTTATATAATTATACTTTTATAATTATTGCAAATTATGACATCATGTGAAATCATGACAAGTGATTTGTGGGTTTTTTCAGGGTGCAGAAGTGAATACATTTGAATGCTGCACACTTTATATTGCTCTTGTAGATGTACAAATCACCTTAGTTTATTATCAGGCTCTGAGGAGTCTTGTGGAAGATAATTATTTTTACCTTAGGTGAGCTTAGTGTGTTCCTAACGTTTTATCACAGAAATTTTCCTTTATGTTTCTCTACTAATAATTCTGGGAATATTAATCTTCACATGAACACAATTTGAGGAATACTTGCCAATGAAATTGGAAGGTATATCCTACAGAGAGTTCTCCATAAATATTGCTTGTCACAGTCAAGTTTTTGAAATTTCTTGAGTGGAAATAGGTTCAAGATTATATTCTGATGAAGTCCACAAATGTAGTTATTCTACCGAGGGTAGGGTTGGCCTTCATTATGAAAATAATAAAAGCACCCAGAACAGATATCATCTGATTGGAAGGAGTGTTTCAGCCTTCACATTGGAAACACAGTTTGTCCGAGAGTGAAATTCTTAGGAGAACATATTTTTCCTTAAGTTTTTGTATTCATTGTTGCTTTAATTTCAAGCATTTACCAATGTTAAAGAAATGCAGAGTTTTTCCTGGCATGTGTTAATTAATAATCTGGTTTTACTTCATGTCTTCTCTTCACTGAGTACTTGTAGTTCTTTTTCTCCTAAAAACTTGTCATGTGTTCTAGATAAATGGTTAAGTTATTTTGTTTTAAATATTAGTATAATTTCCTTTTTGTTTTGTTTTATTTTTTGAGATGGAGTCTCACTCTGTCCCCCACGTTGGAGTGCAGTGGCGTGATCTCAGCTCACTTCAGCCTCCACCTCCTGGGTTCAAGCGATTCTCCTGTTTCAGCTTCCCTAGTAGGTGGGACTACAGGTGACCACCACCACGCCCGGCTAATTTTTGTATTTTTAGAAAAGACGGGATGTAGCCATATTGGCCAGGCTGGTCTCCTACTCCTGACCTCAAGTGATCCACCAGCCTCAGCCTCCCAAAGTGCTGGGATTACAGGCGTGAGCCACTGGGCCCGGCCTATCAGTATCATTTTCAAATGAAAAATATTTATTTCCAGTTTTATTTCTGATGACTGCTTTTGTTTCTGTTCTGCATTTTTTTTTTTTTCCTGAGGAACCCCTACTATTAGGCTTCCATGTTGTTTCATCATATCTATCACCTTCTTGTTGACTGGTTTTATCTCTTTGGTCTTTTCTGCTATTCTAGGAAAAGGATAGCTTCTCAAATTTATCCTCCTCATAACTGTGCCATAGTCATTCCAATCCTTACCATCTCCAGGGAGGCATTTAATTTTCATAATAAAATATGGATTTCCTTTTGATCATTTTGTTCCATTCCATCTCTTTTCTTTTTGGTTTGTGCCATCATATCATTTTTTTTTTTTAGCTCAGCCTCTTCTGTCCTTTTGCCTGTGTTTTTTTTTTTTTAATGTGTGTGTGTGTGTGTTCCTAGAAATTGAGACTCTCACCTCCCACTAAAAGATGTAAAATTTTTCTGAATTTTTAATCTCTGCTCTTTTTTCAAGTAATTTTCATAGCTGTCATATTTTATTGAATCTACAATAGTTAACTATATGATGCATCATTATTTTTTGTATAACTAAGAGAGAAAAAATATTGCAAATTAAGTTGTAAAATTTCTTAACGCATTGATTGTTAGCTGAGTCCTAATTTCAGACATGTTAAAAAGATATTAAAATTATGTGTATTCGGATAAATGAAACAATATATTATTTTTCTGAAGCTTCGATATGTTATTCTTGAGTTTTTTCAAACTGTTTTTTTCCTATTATTTGTGATTGCTTTAGTTATGTTAAATAAAATTTATGGGAAGCCATTGTTTTAAACTGAGATGCTGCACATGGCCCAAAGAGACCAGACCAAATCATGAGAGTCACTTGTGCTTGGTGCCATGTAATAAAATGTAACTTAGAAATTGGCCAGTTTTCCAAAAATAGGACATTTATAGCAACCAATAAAAAGAGGCCCAGTCAACATGAATCTGCATGATAAGAAGGTTCCCTCTGCCTTAGTCCTTTAAGGAAAGGAACTTTGAAAGGGCCAGTCTCCTTTCTGTTCCCGGTTTTGGCTTTCTTCAACCTTTTCTGTTTGTAGAGCTCATCCTCTGTATTCAGCTCACAGGAGCGCCATTCTGTTTTATAGATGAGATGCTACCTGATTCATGGATCATTTAAAAAAGCCAATTTGATCATTAAATTCAATTTGTTAACATTTTGTTTTTTGACATTTATTTTTGAACAATAAAATTTATAGGGACTCTACTTGACAGGAAAAGAGTGTGTGGATCTCCTTTTCTTCTATTCACTGTACGCCTGCCTGATAGTATTCAGCAATAGGATGCTTAAACCTCCCACCTCTGAATCTTTATACTTACTGTTCTTTCCAGCTAGAATGTAGTTTTTGTTTTGCTTCTTAATATAGAAGTCCAGTGCTGCTCTCTCTCACCTCCTTCCAGGTGGTTCAATTGTCACATTCTCAATATGGGCTTTAATACCAGCTTATTTATTTATTATTATTATTATTATTATTATTATTATTATTATTATTATTTTGAGACAGTCTTGTTCTGTTGCCCAGACTGGAGTGCCGTGGCACAGTCTCGGCTCACTGCAACCTTCGCCTCCCGGATTTAAGCGATTCTCCTGCCTCAGCCTCCTGAGTAGCTGGGACTACAGGCATGTGCCACCACACCTGGCTAATTTTTATATTTTCAGTAGAGATGGGTTTTAACCATGTTACCCAGACAGGTCTCGAACTCCTGACCTCAAGTGATCCGCCTGCCTCAGCCTCTCAAAGTTTGGGGATTACAGGCCTTTTTAAAAATTTAATAATCGATTTTCTCAGCAGCCTTTAATGTTTTTCTCTGCTTATTTTTTTTTCATAGCACTTCTTGCCTTCTTTATATCATCTGTTTCCTCTGAAAGAATGTAAGTGCCATGTATTTTGTCCACTGTGTTTACTGCTGTCTCAAGTATATAATGTTCTCCACTTAATACATACTCAATAAATAAATTTCTTTTGCAATAAATGAATGGCAAGTCTAAGTATCACTGTGACTATTTTACACGTGAGAAAACCGAGGCTTAGAATTACAATGAGTAACAAAGCTGGAATTCCAATGTAAGTCATTCTGATTTAAAGTCTATGCTCTTAGCATCTAGCTGGACTTGATAATAATGGCTGGGAAAATCTTCTTTAATATTTTAGTTTTGGATGTCAGGTAGATTTTAATATGTGTGTGGTTATTCTCTCACTTACCTAAATCTCAAGCTGTGGATCAATATTCCTGGTGGTTAAGGGACTTTCATCACACACAGATAACTCTGTGCACCTATTTCTGAATTCCACTAAGTACGATCACTGGACACATAAACCTTCCACTTCATATCATCACAAAGGTTCGAAAAAATTATTAAAAAAAAAATCACCAGAACAAAAATGAATCTTTAAATTTTACTTGGAAATTCTTGGTGCTTGAATGGCATTAAGAAATTGAAAGATCAACCCCATAAACTGTTATATCAGGCTCTGTGATAGACAGGAATAGATATTATTGGCATCTGTGTAGGTATCAAGTACTCTATGTATTGCTAACGTCATCTGGGTTTTATGTAGATAGTACTGTGTGCTTTAGCATATTAATGTTCTTCTCCTGCTAAGCAATTTTTTTCTAATTTCCTATTTAGGCCATTGTATACACTAATTAGAGAAGCTGCCATAACTGGGTAATAAAAATATTTTCGGCCGGGCGCGGTGGCTTACACCTGTAATCCCAGCACTTTGGGAGGCCGAGGCCGGCGGATCACGAGGTCAAAAGATCCAGACCATCCTGGCTAACACGGTGAAACCCTGTCTCTACTAAAAATAGAAAAAAAAATTAGCAGGGTGTGGTGGCATGTGCCTGTAGTCCCAGCTACTCGGGAGGCTGAGGCAGGAGAATGGCGTGAACCTGGGAGGTGGAGCTTGCAGTGAGCCGAGATCGTGCCACTGCACTCCAGCCTGGGCAACAGAGTGAGACTCCGTCTCAAAAAAAAAAAAAAAAAAAAAATTCTTCAGAGAAAAAGCAAGGTGAAAATAACTAGAAGCAGAAAATGAGAAAGGTAAAATAAAGTAGGAACTAGTTTGGGATCTTGTTGCTTTTTAAATCCAACTTCTAAATTGACTTCTAAATTTGACTTTGTCTATGAATTTTAGACCTACGGGTTTTCAAAATAAATGCCTTTATTTTTCTGGATAGCACCATTTATGACAGAATCTACTAGGAAAGTCAAAGTGGTGTTAGGGCTCAAAAGGATGAAATAATGCAAATTTTATTCAGAGTGCTTTTCAAGGCTACTGCAGAAGACTTTTCTACTTTCTTAGGTATGAAACCATTGAAAAATGATGGATTAAAACTTAAACATAGAATTAAACTTAAACATAGAATTGTGCATTCTAGACTACAACTAATATAGGATTCCAGGCAAGAGACAGAAATTAATATGCCGAAATATTTTGCTGCAATATGAGTCCATTTGTTACTAAGGTTTATTGTTAATTATCTAATTCCTCCTTCCCAGTGAAATGAGTAAATTAAATAATTAAGAAGATGAGTCTTGAGTGTGACTATAGTCTGGCATATTAGTTTAGAGGACTGGCTGGATGTTGAATTCTCTTGGAATTTATGTTTTCTTATATCTTATAGTGTTATGGGTCAGAAATTTGGAAAAGGCCCAACTAAAAAATTAAGCATCTCCATGACACGCTGACTGGCTTCATGAGCAGCTACTCTGGTCTTGATAAAGTAAAAAAGTCGGTTTCCCTCACATGCCTAAAGCCTTGATGAGTATGATGACTGGATCTCTCTGCCTTTCTCTGTATTCCCAGGGCCTCTTCATATAGTCTCTGTGGCTGGGTAGTCAGAATTCTTATGTAATCCAAATCCACAGCATCCTGCTGTTGAGGTTTTGGGCTTACTTTACGTTTCCAAACCCCAGATCTCCTCATTTGGAAAGTAAGAATAATAATTGTACCTACCACACCGTAAGTGGTAATTTGGATATTGGCACAATGCCTGGCACATAAGTAATCATACCTATAAATGGTTTTTGGTGAGCTGGATTTTAAAGCACAGGGAGATTTTACCAGGTATGATGAAGAGAGAAAGGTATGCAGGGTGGAGTGAATGCTCCAAACAAAATCGCCGTAATGAAACTCACATGGAAAAGTACTGAGGTGCCATATTTGAAGGAAATAGATAGGCAGGGGTGCAGTATTCAAAAACTCATTTGTAGATAGGTGGGGATGACACATAATAGAGGATCTTGAGTTGGTAGAAAGAATATAACTGGATTGTAATAATTAAAGCGAATCTCAATTATAATTAAAATAATATTATATCACTGCATAATTTGAATTCTGCCTAGTAACGAAGATTTTTCTCTAAATATTGACTGAAAATTTGACTATTTTTAAACACCTTGGTTTTCCCAAATGTACAAATGTGTACCATGAAGCAACAATTGAATTTTATTTACCTGTCAGCATATAAATTCACACTTCATGGAATAATCTTTTAACATAATTACCAGGTGATTAACTTTAATATTAGTTTTCCAAAATTTCCCTCACTCACTGAAGAGTTGCCTTTTCTAGATGCAGAGATTGGCTATCCTGCTTTAAAAAAGAAACAGTTATCTAAATACTAGGTTTCATGAGTAATTGTGATGTTCTTTATAAACCAAAAGAAATTGCTAATAGTGACTTTATAATTGGAATTTCATACTCCTGGAAGATGGTTGCAATTTAATCAAAGTTGTATTAGAGTTTTGGAAAAAATATACTATAACTTAGCACTAAATTAATAGTTCAAATTTTATACTGAAGTCTAATGTTACTAATTCCCTCCAGCCATTAAAAACAAAACTCATTTTGTAATATTGTTCTTTTCACTGGCTATAATATTATAGTAATTTCTTACCTCCTTGACAGCCTCAAATATTATAATTTACTTATCTTTAATTCATGTATTTATTCAAATTTTTGTAGAAAACCTACTACTTAAACATTACCTATACCATGTTCTATCTTAATATAATATTTGGTATGTAGTAAATATAGTCCATATTAACTGTTATTATTAATTTAAATATTATTAACATCATTATTTTCAGGCAAATAGGCAACATAAAGTAGTTTAATTAAAATAAAATTAATAAATTTAAAATTATTATAATTTTTGCTTTTTATTAAGAGATAATTATAGACTCATAGGAAGTTTCAAAAGAATGTACAGGGAAGTCCCCACGTATACTTCACTCAATTTCCAAACAGTACAACTTTAGCATTAGGATGTTGACACTGGTACAATCCACAGATTTTACTCAGATTTCCTGAGTTATGGATGTAATGTAGTCCAAAATTAGACTGGATATCAGTTACATCTGGGTATCTTCCTACATTCAGTTGTTGAAAAATAAAACAAAAAGTAGCAGAAAAATCCCAAATATCACGTTTATTACTCACAGAAGTGAGGTTGGGAAATGCAGCTCAGTGTGAGAGCCTAATGGCTTACTGATGAAACCCAAGAACTAGGTAGACTTAATCTCCCTGATCATAACAGCAGGCTTCCCCTCCTGGAGGGTTACATCCAGTCCCTGAGGGCAGAGGAGAATGCTTGCCTCCAGAGTCAGCTGCATACTATGTGGTGCCTGACACAAAGTGAAAATGTGGGGCCACTTCTTTAGTAAGTTGGAAAAATGTATTAAAACATTAAAAGTTTCTTTTCTTTGTTTCACCGTCTCTCTCTCTCTCTTTCCCAATTAGGACATTTTTATTTGCTACTTAATGTCATTCTAACTAAATGAAAATTGAAAATTTAAATTATTAGCATGAATTTTACTGTTCAATGTTATATTGTGCAATGGCAGTTTTAAATGAAACTATAAGAGAATTTAACTCATTAGCAAATTATCACAATTAATCTGTATTTTGTAGCTTTATATAACCTATGTATTTCGCTTTTAACATAACTGTCTAAATGATGCACAAAACTAACTCAACTGTTTTTATTTCACTTCTTGATATATACCCATTCTACCAACACTTTGCCTTTGGCCTACTGATGAGTAAGGAATGGTTGAAATGAAAAGAAACCAAGGGTGTCTCTATTTCTCTCTCTTCCTTCTATGCCCTTATTTCAATGTGGTGGCTGGCTAATACAGAGAAGTAACATGAGTAATAAAGTATATGAAAGGCTCACTTGGTTGTCCATGCTTCTTAGAACACCATTGTCTTACTTCTGCATTCAAAGCAAGTTCTGGTTTGAATGGAAAACTTGGACTCTCTAGGTTGTCAGCACTCCCACTTTTTCAGTCTGAGATGTAACAGGCTTACCTTGAACTCTTTTTAAATCTCTTTAAACTGTCATGGAAGGTGGGTCCACAGAAATTCTGTGTTCATGGGGCATTATGAATATCCTATGCTAACGGAGCAGCAACAATGGTAGACGTATATATTGCATTTATCTACTCTACTCCTAAGTGTGCTTCATTTTCCTGCTGGACTTCATTTCCATAATACAGTTTAAAGATAAAATTATTAAGAGTTTCAAGATGGCAACGGTAGAACATTAAACCAAGGAGGGCTCGTCTCAGTGGTAAGTTCTATGTGGCCACACAGGTGATACATTTGTGAAGCCAATTCTGCTTGCTCCCTCGAGGTAGCTCACTTTCAAGACAAAGTTTACTCCGTGGGAAGAACTACTGTTAGCATGTCTAATTCATTTGTCCCAAATTTATCAACTGATTACTCATTCTCCTGGGGAAAAAAGTGTAAAAGATGGAGAGGCCACAATTTACACTAAATGAGTTCTCTCCAGGTAGAAAAAAATAATTATAAGAATAGACAAGAAGTATTTTTTCTCATTTCTCTCCTGACTTGAGAACCAACAGGGAGTAGACACTGGAGTCTGAATTTGTGAAGATCCTATGTGGTAAACTTGTTTGATTAGCTTTAATTCAACGTCTCCAAATCATTATTATCACAAAAGCTTTTGAACAATAACACAAATATGCTTGGAAAGTCTTCTGTGAACCCATTTTTTGGAAATGGCATATTATAGAGTCAGCACGTGCATATACATGGGAAAGGGATTACCTTTCTCACCTTTATTTTAATTAACATACCTATTTTTCATTTCTAAAAATATTCTGTTTCAACATGTTTCTTTTCTGGATATTGGAATATTCTATGTTTTATCCAGATGCTGATTACAAGGATGTGTTCAGTTTGTGAAAATTAGCTGAACAGTTTACTCATAAGTTGTGCTTAGACATTTGTTTTCTATATTAGGTTATATTTCAATAAAAAAGGTTCAAAAATGAAGAAAATATAGAGAAAACTTTTTTTGTGTTCATACATGTGTGGAGAAAACTTTAGGAAATGAGGATAGAGCTTGAGGAGATTAGGGAGGAGTTTGCAATCCATAAGGTGACCTTCACAGCCTCATGTCCTACTAATTGTGAGTGCTCACTAACACCAAGGTAGAAAGCATCATGTGCTGGGGGATGATTTTGTGTTTTCCTGTTAGTCATGAGTGACTCTTGCAGAATTGATAGCTAACTTCTGTTCAGAGGTTTTAAGTAATAAGAATGTTTCCACTGAAAATAGTACAAACACAAAATGTTTGACCCATTTTCTCCCCTTTCCTTTAGCTGTATTTTTAAAGATGTTTGATCCATTTGAGAGAGTATAATATAGGCTTCAGGCTTTGAGTTATAAGTTAGGAGTCTCTGCAGCATTTCAGCTTACTAACCTCAAGCATAAAAAGTCAGAGAAGTAATCTAAAGAGTTATGAAACTGAAAAATGAGCAAAAAAATATTTGGGGCAAAAATAAAATTACTACCATTATCACATACTGTATTCAATTGAGATAGTTTAAAATTTTCAGCACATTCTACAAAGATTTTTTGACTATTGTCGAAAATAAAGCCTTGCTAAAAAGTCAGGATATGGAGAATAATTACAAAAGGAAGGAGTTTGACATTCTACATAAATGTATTACAGGAGAGATGGCAATTTGAGGCTATTTTAAAACTGTTTAAAAAGTCAGTAGTATCATCAACTTTGATACTTCTAGTGCTTATTATACGTTACCCTGTATACTTGCAGCTCACCACTAGACTTCATGAGTCTTGAGAAAGTAAAATCACTTTTTACTTTTTAGTCTCCTACTGGGCTTGCACATTCTGTATTTTTAAAAATTAAATTATTGCAATTATTTTGTCACATGACAAAATAAAGTGTTGAGAAAATGGAATATAAGTAATAATTTAGGAAGAAAATAGAAGAAAATTACAAAGAAGATTGATAAAAGAAGATGAAATAACTGCATGGATTCCCATGACTGAGGGCCAGGGGGTAGACCTAAATAATCACTGAGTAATTGTTAATGCTCAGATTACGAATTTAGTGTTTAGTACGAGGTCACTAAAAGATGAACATAGAGCTGAAAATCTAACTGAATTAATTACTCAAAATAACTCACTCTACTTACGCTATTTTGTCTAGGGTTAGACCTGATAGATGAGAACAGACCTGTGGTAATATTATCAAAGTTGAAAATTATTTGATAAGTAGTTGAAACTTATTTGTGTTTTGGAGAATTGAATTTGGATCCCTAAATAATTCAAGTAGGACAGAGCACGGCAGTAAAGCAAAAATCAGATTACACTATATTTTGCATTAGTATTTCTATTGCTACAAAACACAGTCAGCTCTGTGGTTCTATTACATGAACTCATTATGGCTAAGCTGCCGTATTAAAGCATATATAATTGTAAATAAGCAATTTAAAATGTAATATACAGAAACTAAAGTGCTTTAATAGAATGACCTGTGACTCTACCAGCACTTAGGTGAAATACATTCGTTTTACAACATAACAAAAAAAAAGTGAATTAAATGTTTGAGGATACTTATTATGGCCTTTAAAAAAATAAGTTAAAATTTAACCTGATTATTATTTTTAATATTTATTTATATTAAGTACACACGAATTAACAAAAGCCTACAAAATCTTGTCTATAAATATAAACTGTATAGCAACTTTAGAGGATTAATACTTTGAAAATATCTGAATCTCGGTATTTATGTTACAAGTTAGTTCTATTTCATTAGAAATTATTTTGTAAAGTAGGGCTCTTGCGTCTAGTTATAGTCATTTCCACATAATTCCTTTTTAATGCTCTCTATTTGAAAATGTACCAGAATTTTTAATTCAAATCGCATATCTAATTAACACCTGTTTATAAGTGCAGCCAAAATAGAAACTAACCTTCATTCTTATATATACAAGGAGCCTGGCTCCTATTATACCTAAGTTTTGTTTTGGCATTATATAATCTAGTCAACATTTCAAAGGTTATTAGCGTACCTGATGCCAAAAGGTCATACATATTAGCAGTAATTGGCTTTTATAAATATTGCTCATTATGCAAATGCATTATTTACAAGCACCATTAGGCCAAAGTGGTTGTAAAAACTTGAGTATTAGGTTTTCTGCATTCATTATGAGGCAAAATATTTGACAATAGATAAATTAGAAGTTCATCTTAGATATTAGAATGTAATTTAGAATATGAAAAACTTCAGATGTTTGCTGGCTTAGAAGCCTTAAAACGAGACTGGTTAGGAGACAGAAATGACAATCAGTTGGTTGTGAATATCTGTTCAGGATACTCATTCTTAATGATCTATCATCAGCATATTGGTTACAAACTTTAGGAACTGATGAGACCATCTGAGAAGATACTATAAAGAGGCTGGAGAAGGGCTTCAGGATCAACCATATCTTGTAACATTTTTTACCTGCATATTTTTGAAAATATATTGTAGCAGCTCTGGATTTTTTCCTGAGATTTTTCATTTTTATTTAGTTGTTGTTGATTGATTTGTTTTAATAACTTGCTTGGGCTAAATTTGCAGGATCTGCCTCTCTCCACGGTGTGCAGCAACTAATGCATCTGCTTAATATTTTTGAATACTTTTAATCTTTTTTGGTTGGCTTCCTAAGAGATTGTGGCAGTTTTTGCATAGCTTAGCAGTCCTACAGTAAATGATTATATGTTGTCTTCAAACACCTCAAACAGGAAGGCTTCTACCCCTTATGAATGGAGCTTAGTGTGGGTTGGGAGCACATTTCAAAGCTCAGTCATTTTCCAATCTACCCTGGCTTTATTTTCTGCTAGGCCTTCTTGTGTTTCTTCTGCACACATATGTAGACTCCTGGTTAGCCAGGGATCTATGGAGATATTAGCAATGCTTTCTGTCAGAAAGTGATCTTGGTGAGAAGCACATGGAGAAAGTCAGAAAATTAAGAGGAAAATCCTTTATATGAGACAGCCATTTGCTTCTCACTAAGATCACTCTCTTACAGAAAACATTGCTAGATTTTCCTTCTTCTCCATCAGTTTATGTGCTCCTTCTCCATCAGCAAAGCTGCTGGCTTTCATGGCCAGTGCTACCCTTGGAGAACCACTTCTGTTTGTCATTTAATAAAAAAACCAAGGCAGAATATTGTGTTTAATGTGTTCCCAATTTTGCATTTTATAGATGTCCAAGATGTGTACCAAGACCATTATGACATTGAGGTAGATGTGAAAAAGAATTCCTGACCAAATATAATTTTATGGAAAATCTAGAAACAAATAGAAAACTCATTATGCTAAGGCAATATACATGTACAAGGTAACAAGCTTTTGAATTATGGTGGTAGCAATGGGAATGAAAAGTGTCTATGTAATGTAATTTAAGAATATTTAAAATAAGTGGTAAAGATAATTTTGGCATTTTTAGCATGGAAGAAGGGTGGAACTATAAATCAAAAGAGAATCCAATGAAAACTTTGTTTCCGAGAAAGACAATAAGTTGCCTTTTAGACACATTAAAGTAGCAAGATTAAGGACATTCAAATGGTCAAGTCTAATAGGCAATTGAAAAATGAGGGTACTCAGTTAAAAGTAACAACTGGAGATAAGACGTGGAAATCATTCTCATAGGCATAATAATTTAATTTATGAGAGGGAATGAGTTTTCTAAGATTATATAATTTTATCTTTAATATATATGTGTGTATATATATAATTGAGTTTTTAAATATATATTCTCTCTCCCCTTCCCCATATAAACAGATTATATCTTCTCTCTCCCTTCTGCCATATAAACAGATACATCTAAAACTTTATAATACTTGAAATACAATTTGGAGATTATTATAAACAGATATATCTGTTTGTGTGGGGGAGGGGAGGAGGGAAGAGAGCATATAGCATATAGCAATATCTATATCTATTTGTCTATCTATCTATCTATCTAATCTATCTATCTATTTATGGAGAGAGAAAGAGATAGATGGTAAGGGCAATTATCTTATAATTACCTTACAAAAAAAGTTAGAAAAATCTGAAGAAATTTCTCCCTGAAGGCAGGAGAGGAGGAAGAGGACTCATCAAGGAGGGCAGAGAAAGAGTAGTCAAGAAAGTAGAAAATGAATTGAAATAAAGTTCCCTAAGAATTAAACATAAATGGGGATTCCAAACAGAAAGCCTGATGGTGCCAAATGCTGCCGAGTTCCAGCAAGTGGGATGACTGAGAACGGCGGTTTAGTCATTAGGTTGTCCTTGGAGATTTTGCCCACATAACTCCCAGGCAACCTAAATTTATGGTAGACAATAGCTTTCAACAGAAAATGGAAGTTATGTCTAATTAGATTCCTTAAAAGCCTTAATTTACTAGTCTTTTTATTGTTTCAAAATAGGAAGAGAGAAAAAATTTTTCCACTTCATCTATTCAGTGTTCTTAGTAAGACAATACTAAAGCAATACAACAATCATATCAAAAATTACTCCTAAAGTTGTATTTTATTTTTTTATTTTGGAGCAGATGATTTTTAAAAAGACTTTTTGAATATTGACCTCATTATAGGATTGAACCTAATGCTTTCATGCATTATGAAATTTAATTCTTATAACATGCCTCTAAACTTGAGATTGTGCAAGAGGAATAAGAACTAGAATGATGATAAACCATTTGCCAAAGTGATACAGCCAGTGAGTAAAGGAGCTGGAATTTGAACCCAACTGTTAGAGCTGGTAATCACTTTGCCAAAACATGCTCTTGAGGAGACAGGGATATGAACCTCTGTGTATACACACAAACTCACAGCATGCATATAGAATTCCTTCCCTTCTTATGTCCGAAAACATGTTATATCCTTTCTACACTTCTCTGTATTATTTCTCCTCTACTGAGCAATCCTTCTCATCTGTAATTTAACTTATATAGTGCTGCCTCCATTATCTTTTGAAATAATAATAGTGATCATCTATTCAAAAAAATTACTCTCACCTCTTTCTGAGCTTGAATTTAACCCTTTCTTTAGTATGACACCACATTTCCTTTTTTATCATATTTATTAATAATTTGTCTTACTCCTTGTCCTGACATTTACTTCCACAAAATTCCATTTGCACTAGATTGCAAACCATTTAACAGAAAGAACCATGTTATTCAACTTGATGTCCCCACTCCCCCAGATTTTTTAAAAAAATTATTATAATATTAATCAGATTGCCTGATGTTTGTGAATGACATGTATGTTTCATTGACTCAATACCTAACACCTTTTCCTTTTGGATACTCAGTAGATATTTATTGACTGTAAAAATGAATGTGTGTCTAAGTGAAGGGAAACTTCTTAATTATCTACTAGAGGTGCATTGATAATCAGACACATACTGTTGCTTACCTCTACTCACTCTTGATAAAGCAGCAGGTGTTTCTTGATAAAGCAGAAAATCAGCAGGTGCTTCTTTTCTGTGCCAAGAAAACTCTCATTGAAATTCACAATGAATTAGAGCTTTGTAATAGTCAGGAAAAAAAAAAAAGAGAAATGTCACCCATAAAACCCATAATACCAAGCACGTGGATCCAGATCTAGTTTGGCTTTCGGGTTTATGAAAATAGTTGGGGGTGGATAGGTGGATAAAGATAATAGAAAGCTCAAAATAACACAATGTCTTGGGTCAAATGAAAATATATTTCTTTGAAAATAGGGATGATTATCACTTAATTTTTAGAGGCCCACCTTGTCTCTAGAGTGTATAGTGTGTGTGTGTGTGCGTGTGTGTGTGTGTGCAGTGAAGGGAGGTGTAAAAGAAAACAGGACACTGAGTTTTTAAACTGTTACCATCACATACTTGTGGTCCTTACAGAGAAATGCATGGTAGTCTGGCAAAAAAGGGCTACACAGGTCAGATTAAAGAAAAATTAGTCTTGAATTTATTTTTTCTTTATGATTGTTGTTGATATAAACAGCTTTTGATTACCCAAATTTTCATTTTACAATAAGTTGTATTCAAGATGTGTGCATGGTCCAAAATAGTAAACTAATTTTATTGCATCTTTACACAATTCCAACTAATTGTAAATAGAAATCACACGTAAAACTTTATAATACTTCAAATACAATTTGGAGATTATTATGAATGCTGATTTTCTCTCCTTATAGCTAAATAATGGATTAAGTTGCCAATCACAAATTAGTTAGAAGATGATAAAATTATTGGTTATGTTCTCATATGAGGACCATAATCTCAAACCTATTAAATATTTTTGTTTGGCTGAGTGCTAATAGAATTGTTCAGATCAGCATGCGCTTAATTTATGTGCCAGGAAAACTCTTATTGAAATCCACAAACAAATTAGAACTTTGTAATAGATGTGTGGGGCTGGGGAGGATGGGTGGTATCACCCATAATGCAAAGCATCAGGATTCATATCTAGTTTGATTTCAAGTTTGATAAGAATAGTTGGGAATGGATGAGTGGATAAAGACAATGAAAATGTTCAAAATACTGATTAAGTGTGTGCATTGGCACTCGTTATATTGAATAGATGTATAACTTTATTTCTTTTTTTTAAATTTTACTTTAAGTTCCAGGATACAAGTGCAGAACATGTAGGTTTGTTACATAGGTATATGTGTACCATGGTGGTTTGCTGCACCTATCAACGTGTCAACTAGGTTGTCAGCCTTGCATGCATTAGGTATTTGTCATAATGCTCTCCCTTTCCTTGCCCCCTACCCACCACCTGGCCCTGGAGTGTGTTGTTCCTTTCCCTGTGTCCATGTGTTCTCATTGTTCAGCTCCCACTTATGAGTGAGAACATGTGGTGTTTGGCTTTCTGTTCCTGTGTTAGTTTGCTGAGAATGATGGCTTCCAGCTTCATCCATGTCTCTGCAAAAGACATGATCTCATTCCTTGTTGTGACTGCATAGTATTCCATAGTGTATATATACCACGTTTTCTTTATCCAGTCTAGCATTCATAGGCATTTGGGTTGGTTCCATGTCTTTGCTATTGTAAACAGTGCTGCAATAATCATACGTGTGCATGTATCTTTATAGTAGAATGATTTATATTCCTTTGGGTGTATACCCAATAATGGGATTGCTGGGTCAAATGGTATTTCTGGTTCCAGATCCTTGAGGAATCATCACACTGTCTTCCACAATAAATGAACTAATTTACATTCTCACCAACAGTGTAAAAGCATTCTTTATTTCTCCACAGCCTCACCCACATCTATTGTTTCTTGATATTTTAATAAATGCCATTCTGACTGGTATGAGATGGTATCTTGTGGTTTTCATTTGCATTTCTGTAATGATCAGTGATGTTGAGCTTCTTATCATATGTTTGTTGGCCACATACATGTCTTCTTTTGAGAAGTGTCTGCTCATATTCTTTGCCCACTTTTTAATGAGGTTTTTTTTAATCGTAAATTTCTCTAAGTTCCTTGTAGATTCTGGATATTATACCTTTGTCAGATGGATAGATTACAAAAATTTTCTCCTATTCTGTAGGTTGCCTGTTCACTCTGGTGATAGTTTGTTTTGCTATGCAGAAGCTCTTTATTTAGATCCCATTTGTCAATTTTGGTTTTTGTTGCAATTGCTTTTGGCATTTTTATCATGAAGTCTTTGCCCATGTCTATGTCCTGAATGATACTGCCTAGGTTTTCTTCTAGGGTTTTTATGGTTTTGGGTTTTACACTTAAGTCTTTAATCCATCTTGAGTTAATTTCTGTATAAGGTGTAAGGAATGGGTCTAGTTTCAGTTATCTGCATATGGCTAGCCAGTTTTCCCAGCACCATGTATTAAATAGGGAATCCCTTCCCCATTTCTTGTTTTTGTCAGATTTGTCGAAGATCAGATGGTTGTAGATGTGTGGTCTTATGTCTGAGGTCTATATTCTGTTGCATTGGTCTATATGTTTGCTTTGCTACAAGTACGATGCTGTTTTGGTTACTGTAGCCTTGTAGTATAGTTTGAAGTCAGGTAGCATGATGCCTCCAGCTTTGTTCTTTTTGCTTAGGATTGTCTTGGCTATATGAGCTTTTTTTGGTTCCATATGGTTCCATATGATTTTTAAAGTAGTTTTTTTTTTCTATTTCTGTGAAGAATGTCAATGGTATTTTGATGGGAATAGCATTGGATCTATAAATTACTTTGGGCAGTATGTCCATTTTCATGATATTGATTCTTCCTATCCATGAGGATGGAATTTTGTTTGTTTGTTTGTTTGTGTCCTCTCTTATTTCCTTGAGCAGGGATGTATAGTTCTTGAAGAGGTCCTTTACATCCCTTGTTAGCTGTATTCCTAGGTATTTTATTCTCTTTTTAGCAATTGTGAATGAAAGTTAATTCATGATTTGGCTCTCTGCTTGTCTATTGTTGGTTTATAGGGATGCTTGTGATTTTTGCACATTGATTTTGTATCCTAAGACTTTGCTGAAGTTGCTTATCAGCTTGAGGAGTTTTGGGGCTGAGATGATGTGACTTTCTAAACATAGAATCATGTTGTGTGCAAACAGATACAATTCGACTTTCTCTATTCCTATTTGAATACACTTTATTTCTTTTTCTTGCCTGATTGCCCTGGCCAGAACTTCCAATACTATGTTGAATAGGAGTGGAGAGAGAGGGCATCCTTGTTTTGTGCTGGTTTTCAAAGGGAATGCTTCCAGCTTTTGCCCATTCAGTATGATATTGGCTCTGGGTTTGTCATAAGTAGCTCTTATTATTTTGAGATATGTTCCATTGATAGCTAGTTTATTGAGGGTTTTTAACATAAAGGGATGTTGAATTTTATCAAAAGCTTTTTCTGTATCTATTGAGATAATCATGTGATTTTTGTTATGGTTCTGTTTATGTGATGGATTAAGTTTATTGAGTTGCATATGTTGAAGCAGGCTTGCACCCCAGGGATGAAGCCAACATGATCTTGGTGGGCAAGCTTTTTGATGTGCTGCTGGATTCAGTTTGCCAGTTTTTATTGAGGATTTTCACATCGGGATATTGGCATGAAGTTTTAATTTTTTTTTGTTGTGTCTCTGCCAGGTCTTGGTATCAGGATAATACTGGCCTCATAAAATGAGTTAGGGAGGAGTCCCTCTTTTTCAATTGTTTGGAATAGGTTCAGAAGGAATGGTATCAGCCTCTCTTTGTACCTCTGGTAGAATTTGGCTGTGAATTCATCTAATCCTTGGCTTTTTATGGTTGGTAGGCTATTAATTACTGCCTTCATTTCAGAACTTGTTATTGATCTATTCAGGGATTCAACTTCTTCCTGGTTTAGTCTTGGAGGGTGTATGTGTCCAGGAATTTATCTATTTCTTCTAGATTTTCTAGTTTATTTGCATATAGGTTTTTATAGTATTTTCCAATGATATTTCTTACTTCTCTGGGGTCAGTGGTGATATCCTGTTTATAATTTTTATTGTGTCACTTTGATTCTTCTCTCTTTTCTTTTTTATTAGTCTGTCTAGTGATCTATCTATTTTGTTAATTTTTTCAAAGAACCAGCTCCTGAATTTATTGATTTTTTTGAAGGGCTTTTCGTGTCTCCATCTTCTTCAGTTCTGCTCTGATCTTAATTATTTCTTGTCTTCTTCTAGCTTTCGGAATTGTTTGCTCTTGCTTCTTTAGCTCTTTTAATTGTGATGTTAGGGGGTCTATTTGAGATCTTTCTAGCTTTCTGATGTGGGCCTTTAGTGCTATAAATTTTCCTCTTAACACTGCTTTAACTGTGTCCCAGAGATTCTGGTACATTGTCTTTTTGTTCTCATTGGTTTCAAATAACTTCTTTATTTATGCCTTAATTTCATTATTTACCCAGGAGTCATTCAGGAGCAGGTTGGTCAATTTCCACGTAGTTGTGTGGTTTTGAGTGAGATTCTTAATCCTGAGTTCTAATTTGATTGCACTGTGGTCTGAGAGACTGTTATGATTTCAGTTCTTTTGCATTTGCTGAGGAATGTTTTACTTGCAATTATGTGGTTGATTTTAGAATAATTGCCATGTGGCACTGAGAATAATGTCTATTCTGTTGATTGGCATGGAGAGTTCTGTAGATGTCTATTAGGTCCATTTGATCCAGAGCTGAGTTCAAGTCCTGAATATCCTTGTTAATTTTCTGACTTACTGACCTGTCTAATATTGACAGTGGGGTGTTACAGTCTCCCACTATTATTGTGTAGGAGTCTAAGTCTCTTTGTAGGTCTCTAAGAACTTGTTTTATGAGACTGGGTGCTCCTGTATTGGGTGCATATATATTTAGGTTAGTTAGCTCTTCTTGTTGAATTGATCCCGTTACTATTATGCAATACCCTTCTTTGTCTTTTTTGATCTTTGTTGGTTTAAAGTCTGCTTTGTCAGAGACCATGGTGCTGCAAAATATGTGGTTTCAAAATTTTTAATGGCTGATTAGTATTCCATTGTGCATATATACCACAGTTGTAGTCCAAGCTGTTGATAGGTACTTTGGTTGATTCCACATATTTGCTATTGTGAATAGTGCTGCAATAAACACATGAGTATGGTTATCCTTTTGATATAATGATTTCTTTTCCTTTGGGGAAATACACAGTAGTGGGGTTGCCAATCAAACAATAGTGCAATTTTTAATTCTTTGGGATATCTCCCTACTGTTTCCCATAGAGGCTGTACTAATTTACATTCCCAACAAAAGGGTATGACTTTTCTTTTCTCTGCATCATCACCAACATCTGTTATTATTAGTCCTTTTAATAATAACATTCTGATTGGTGTACATTTAATAAGCCATTGTGTTTTTAATTTGCATTGCTCTGATGATTAGCAGCAATGTGCATTTTTTCTTAGGCTTGTTGGCCATTGGTATGTATTCTTTTGAAAAATATCTATGTATCTTCTTTGCCCACTTTTTTAAAATTTTATTTTATTATTATTATTATACTTTAAGTTTTAGGGTACATGTGCACAATATGCAGGTTATTTACATATGTATACATGTGCCATGCTGGTGTGCTACACCCATTAACTCGTCATTTAGCATTAGGTATATCTCCTAAAGCTATCCCTTCCCCCTCCCCCCACCCCACAACAGTCCCCAGAGTGTGATGTTCCCCTTCCTGTGTCCATGTGTTCTCATTGTTCAATTCCCACCTGTGAGTGAGAATATGTGGTGTTTGGTTTTTTGTTCTTGCGATAGTTTACTGAGAATGATGATTTCCAGTTTCATCCATCTCCCTACAAAGGACATGAACTCATCATTTTTTATGGCTGCATAGTATTCCATGGTGTATATGTGCCACATTTTCTTAATCCAGTCTATCATTGTTGGACATTTGGGTTGGTTCCAAGTCTTTGCTATTGTGAATAGTGCCGCAATAAACATACGTGTGCATGTGTCTTTATAGCAGCATGATATATAGTCCTTTGGGTATATACCCAGTAATGGGATGGCTGGGTGAAATGATATTTCTATTTCTAGATCCCTGAGGAATTGCCACACTGACTTCCACAATGGTTGAACTAGTTTACAGTCCCACCAACAGTGTAAAAGTGTTCCTATTTCTCCACATCCTCTCCAGCACCTGTTGTTTCCTGACTTTTTAATGATTGCCATTCTAACTGGTGTGAGCTTTGCCCACTTTTTAATGGGATTATTTGTTTGTTGTTGAGTTGTTTCAGTTCCTT
This sequence comes from Pan paniscus, assembly GCF_029289425.2. Classification (NCBI taxonomy): domain Eukaryota; kingdom Metazoa; phylum Chordata; class Mammalia; order Primates; family Hominidae; genus Pan; species Pan paniscus. The sequence goes on along the minus strand of NC_073264.2, from coordinate 42,625,033 downwards.
TTCTATGCTGGATATTAATCTCTTGTTGGATGTGTAGTTTGCAAATATTTTTCTTATTCTTCATGTTGTCTGTTTACTCTGTTAGTTATTTCTTTTGCTATGCAGAAGCTTTTTAGTTTAATAAATCCCATTTGTCTATTTTTGGTTTTGTTGCCTCTGCTTTTGCTTCATGAATTCTTTGCTGATGTTAATGTCAAGAAGAGCTTTCCCTAGGTTTTCTTCTAGGATATTTATAGTTTCAAGTCTTACATTTAAGACTTTAATCCATCTTGAGTTGATTTTTGCATATGGCAAAAAAGATAGGATTGAAGTTTCATTCTTCTGCATGTGGCTATCCAATGTTCTCAGCACCATTTATTGAAAGGCTGTCCTTTCTGCAATGTATGTTCTTGTCAACTTTGTCAAAGAGCAGTTGGCTGTGTGTGGCTTTATTACTGGAATATATTTAACCAAGAAGGTGAAAGATTTCTATGAAAGACACTACAAAACGCTGATAAAAGAAATTGTAGTTGACACAAATAAGAAAAGTCCCATACTTATGGATTGAAAGGATTAGTATTGTTAACATAACCATACTGCCCAAAGGAATATACAGATTAAAAACAATTCCTATCAAAATAATAATGTCATTTTTCACAGTATTAAAAAAATTCTAAAATCCATATGGAAATGAAAAATGCTCAAATAGCCTAAGTAATCCTAAGGAAAAATAAAAAAACATACAGCCATCATATTACCTGACCTGAAATTATACTGCAAGGCTATAGTAACAGAAACAGGATGGTAGTGGTAGAAAAATAGATCAACATGTTTTCTTTAAGATATTAGAATAAAGTGTTGTGTTGATGATAAGGCCAATAATTTATATTTACATAATAAATCACATCATCTTATTTGACTCAACTTGTGAGTCAACAACCTGTGTTTAGATTAATAAATTTATCAACTCATAGATGCCGTAATATACTTATTTTCATACCTCTTGTAAAAAGTGGAATCAGACCTCAAATTTAGGAAGAGTACCATTACTTAGATCCATGCTTTCTCTTCTATATCAGAGCTGCTCCCAGAAGTTTATCATCTGCCCTCTCACTTAAGCCATTCACTCACCCTGATAGGAGGTAGGATTGGTATTATTGCCTCCATCTCATATATGTGACAGCTGATGGAAAAAGAGAGTCAATGATAGAGGTTAGTGGCAGGGCCATAATTGGAATTCATTTATATGAACTCAAGATACCTTTCAAAATCATAACAATCTCATGCCAAATAAAATAACAATTCTTTGCTTGAGTTACTGCAATTTTTTATGAAGGTCACATGCAAGTTTTCAGGTAGATAATCTACCATTTCCTGAGCATGTATTTAAGGGTAAGAGTGATGCTAAGACTCAAGTTACTACTAACCTTTGATAAACAGAGAATAATGTAATTAATATAATGTGTATTTCTTACCATGTGTGTTCATGTGTTTAAAATACAAACTCAGTGACTTCCAATGAGAACGATTTTCTTATTTACATTATATGTTCATTTGTGTGAGCCAACTACTTATTCAAGGACCCAGTATGAACAATCAGCCTCTGTTTGGAAAATGCAATTCTCATTTCAAAGGGAAAAGAGGAAGTCAGCTTGTAAAAAATGACTTTTGAAACTTCTGCTGAAACTTAGTAAATGTCATATCTGCTCATTCCATTGGCCAAAGCAAGTCACACGGTCAAGCTCAGTGTCAGTGAGGTGGGCATTTATACTTTTTCTACAGTAGGCAATACAACTGTTGGGAATCATTGGGAATGTAATCCTCTTATAGGAAGGGAGTAAATAATTATGAACAATAACAGCTACACATGGTGTTTAACTCAAAGTAATAAATGATGGAATTGAACTTTTAATCCAGGTCTGTAGACTTTACAATCATATTGCCTTTTAAAGGTAGCTTATTTTATAGAATAAAATAAGATTGTAAAATATATGCATTATTCTTGACCCATTCTTCTTATGATTAAATGGACAGAGGTGGGATTGCAATTCATTATCATAGAGGACATGCTCATGCTTAATTATAAATACTAATTTGTTTTTTAAAAAATGAATTATTTGCTTTATTTTTTTCATTTTGACAGAAATTGCATGTGCACATTTTATATGACATTAAATAAGATGTTTAGAAAACAGTAAGTGGTTAATATGACAGCCCTTTTCACAGTTTGCTAATTCAATCAAGCTTTTGTTTTCATCAAAAAAGCCAACTATGCCTGAGAACATTACCAAATAATTAAATCAAAGTTCTCTGTTTTCTGGGTTGTGAGTCTCAAAATGCTGTAGGCTAGGTCTTTAAATAGAAATGCAAAAATATGAAGCTTGAAAGGATTAACCACCCATTTCAAGAAGACAATATCTTGCTGAATCACTGAGTGACCAAGTGTAGAGGAGTCATGAGGTTGGAAATTGAATATAATAAAAGTCAGTACAATAGCCTTCTCTTTCTTGTGTCAAGAAAACATTTTGACCCTGTGAAGGAAAAGTTTGTCTTCACCTTTCAGGTTCTTCTTGTCCTCCTCTCTGCTCCCATCTGGTATAATTAGGAATAATTAGTAATCTTCCTCCACTGTGTCCCTCCTCTGTCAGTCCTGGTACACCACAAGTATGTGCATTTTGAGAACAATTCAGATATTGCTAGGCATGTTCAGGTAGCTAGATGCAAAGACAGAAGAAAGGGAACATTTAGCATGGTGAGTTCTCCACTCTGTCATAGGCTCAGAGACATTGATTTATTTCTTCCTTTTGTGGACAAAGGTAATATAGCTTAGTGGTTAAGAAAATGCATCCCAGTTCTGATCATTTCTACCTGTGTGATCTTGGCCAAGTTTCTCTCTGTGTCCCAGATTCTACATTTATAAGATGGAGGTAATAGTAGGTTTGAATTAATGATTAAATGAGTTTATATATCTATATTTATATTCACATTTATATGCATATATAACTTAGAATATTTTCTATATAGAATTAGTACTATTTTTTAACTTATTCAATAATAGCTAGCTACAACTGAGAGGAAATATGTATTAGAAAACAACATATCAACCCATATTAGTTATCTAATGCTGCATTAAAAATTACTCTACAATTTAATGACTTAAATCATAATAATCATTTATATTTATCATGATTCCTGTGGAACTTGAGCATGGCTCAGCAGAGAGATTCTAACCTGGGTGTGTCTTGTGAGATTGTTGTTTAATGTCAACTGCTGCTATAGTCATCTGAAGGCTGGAAGGGAGCTGCTTATTCACTTCCAATGTAACTCATATGCATGGCTGGGAATATGGTACTTGCTAGGAGTGGAGACCTCAATTTCTCTCCATGCAGGTCCTTCAATGATGTTGCTTGAGTGTTTTCACAGTATGGTAGCTGGCTTACCCCTAGAAGGAGTGATGCAAAAGACCAAGGTGTACTTTATCATACTTTTTATGACCTAGCTTGGAAGATTTTCTTTCCCACTGAGGACAATTGAATACCTTCAACTGAACACCTGCCTTTTGAATTTATAGTTTAATGCTTAGAGGACAATTTTATCAAAATTGAGAGGGAACAACTCAGTGTTCCCTCCATATGCTGTGGATACACCCTAAGCTTTTGTTCTGCTCTTTCCCATTTTTCCTGTCTTCACCATAATTTGTACCTCATGCCCCACTTGGGTCTCTCAGAAGGGATTTATTCCCAAATTTAATTTTTACTTCCTATGGTAGGAGACTGTAGTCTACTACTCTTCAATCCACTCACTCACTAACTCACTCACTCATTCACTCACTTACTCACTCACTCCTCCTTGGTGAAAAATGACTTAATCTCTCTCCTTTTCCTTGGAGTAAGCTACCTGTGGGAAGCAAGTTTTATTCTTTTCTCCATGTTTAAAAGAATGTCAGGAATAAAGTCCCTAAAAAGAGAGACTGGCCCTAGCCTGGTCTAGTACAAACGGGTTTAGAGAATAAGTTACTCTAATTTTATTTTTTGGGAGGACAGGGGGTGGGGGGACCAAATTATCTTAAAGTAGAGTCACATTCTTTATCAGTAATTGAGATGATATTAGGTCCTCTTCTGCCTTACTTCTCCTGTGATTTCTGGATTGGTTCAAAGCCCGGGCAGATTGGTATTAATTAGTGGCTCACTAAAATTCCCTACAGTGCTCTATTGCTTCTTATTTCCACATGATCTTTCTCTGTGGTATTGAAGTGATGAGGTACAGGGGGTTACAAAGCCAAGATAACAATTACATTCCAACAATGGGTTTCCTCATCAAAATGCCTCTATCTGTGATAGACATCATGTTTTGCTTTGGCCTCATTAAATTTTTTGCATGCAATTTGCCTTACTAAAACCCTCTAATTCCTGTTATAGAACATTATTTATTAATATATTTATTATTTATACTTTCTTTATATCTGAAGATGATTCAGTGTTGCCGTTTAAACATTATGCCAGACAATAAATGCAAATGACATATGAATACTCATTCTTTTTCTCTTGCATTACCACATAATCCTATATGTAACTTCAAAGTCTTCAACTGGGCTTCATAGCATTATGAAATATTACAAAAAGAGTGGCAGTCAAAAACTTTAATTTGAGCTCTAGCTTGTGAATTTAGAGAACTCATTTATTAATTCATAACTCAATTTATGTATAATCACAGCATCAAAATGCAGTAGTTTTGAGGGTTAAACAAAATAGTGTAGGTAAAATAAATTCAAAATTACTATGAAATTGCATTTATAACTAAGCTATTAATATTTAAAAGGATTTCTCTAATAGTTGTAATTTTAAGATATTGATCCAAGTATTTGGTGGTTTATGAAGGGAGTTACATATTCCATTCTAGATGTTAATAGTAATTATTGAGACAATATTTTAAGCATATGTACATCATGAGAGAAATACTATTTAAAACCTTCTTTACAAATATGCTCTTATCAGATTCTTGAGATAATAACATAGTTGTTCCTGACTAAAAATAGTTTCCAGAAAGTATAAGCACATTCTCTGATCTATCCTGGTGACTTGCTAATGTAAATAAAATGGTTACATGTGTAAGAAACTTTAACTTTTTAATATTAAATAAATATTTATATTATTGTATATTGTGTATTAAAATATTTGTAGATACAACAAAAGAAAATAAATTATTAAGAATGTATGTTCACTACTGATGGCTAGAGTTTATATTTTATGTTATTCTATTAGAAGTTAATTGTGGATTCATGATTATTTATATCCAGTTCTCTTTGATTAGTGTTAAGATTTTTTACTCATCTTACTTCAATTCTTTCTCTGAATGGGTTTGCTTGTCTACATTTTTTGTTTCCTTTTTTTTGTTTGTTTCATTGCACTTTATTGTACTTTGCAGATATTGTGTTTTTTACAAGTTGAAGGTTTGTGGCAACCCTACGTTGAGCAAGTCTATCAGGACTTTTTTTTACAAATTTTATTTTATTTTAAGTTCCAGGATACATATGCAGAACTTGCAGGTTTGTTACATAGGTAAACTTGTGCCATGGTGGTTCGCTGCACCCATCAACCCATCACCTAGGTATTAAGCCCCGCACACATTAGCTATTTATCCTGACGCCAAGTCTCCATTTTCATGCAGAGGTAACAAACTATGGCCCAAGGGCAAAATTTGGCTCAGAAAATTGTTTGAATTGGGCTGCAGAGTGCTCACTTTTTAAAGCCAATATTTTGAATCTGGACGTTTTATATGAAAATTTATATCATAAATTATACTGAAAAATTAGAAGGGCTATAACAGTGATTTTTCATTTCTGCATGGCTAAAATTCACTAGAGACAATTTTCCTCTTTTGAATGAGATAAGTTCTTTTGAATTCACCATACTAGTCTGCCTTTTCACACACTGCCCATTTTCCGTGATCTTCTCCTTGTCTGTTTTACCTGAATATTACCTACCTGACTCTTAAAGCATTTGCATTTTGGAGAAGATAGAGGTCTAATTCATCAAAATTGTCTAGATTTCCCCTTTAAGTATTTTTCTCTTTGATTTTTGTTTACTATCCTTAGAATATTTCTCTAATTTTGAAGTTATTTTTCTAAGTTAAATCTTAATTATGAAAATATAATTATTTCTATTCTTAACACCCAAAATTCTTAGTATTGTTATTTTATGGGTTCCTTGACTATCAACATACACACATACACAAAAACATCAATTGGATTTTCACAGTTTAAGAGGAAGAATGTATATACTGAGAAGTTTGTGTGGTGGAGGTGCTTTTCAGAAAACCAAACTGATGTTATAAGCGTGAAATATTTACTATAACATGTCAAATAATTCAAAATTTGCCTATCTTGTGTTCGCCCTTCTTAATGTGGTTAGTCTGTCTGTCTGTTTTCTTCTTACAAATGCTGACCTGCAAAGTAGCTGAAAAAAATAGCACAACATCATTTGTGAAATCAATGGATAGCATCTGGACATTTCATAAAGAAATGATTTTAAATTATGGAAGAAAATTTAGCAGGCTGTGGTCAAAGTATTAAATATCTGTCTTACCATTTTTCAGTAGACGTTTCTTGAGCAGATTCCTCAGAATACTTGGAATATTCCTTCAGTTACAACTTATCTGTTGAAACTACACATCTATTTTCTCACAAAATGGGCTATGAACATTCTAGCAGTGATTCAAGTTTCCGCAATGTACTGATATATAGCCCTGGTTTATGTTATTGAGGTTGTGAAGCTAGTGGCTATCACCCCAATTAGACTTAGGATGAGTGTTCCAGATATCCCTCTCATTTGGGATCATATGTGAATGAATCCCTAAAATGAAGAACACAGCTTCAACATCTGGGAAGAAGTTGCCTTGATTCCTATTAGGACTCCCTGTACTCCTCTTGTGAATGAAAAAGAAGACATTTAACATATGCATTTTATCTTTGGATCGTTGTTTCTCTTTGTATGTGGTTAGAATGTGGAGATCTGCTTTTTAATTAACTAGAATCTGGTTTGGGATTTTTAAATTTAAGTTTAGTATGCATATTACTCTCCCAGATGATTCCCACATTTGGCATAGAAATGTTTCCATCTTGCAATTCAAATAGAAAGTACAATTATTCTGTTTCCACTTGAACATTCTACATAGCCTTATCAAAACTTTATTTTTTGTCTGTATTTCTATCTTCTGCCTTAGCTTACCATGTATTACTATGAGATTTTAAATAATCATTTTTGCTTTTTCAAAAATGTATAAGAATTGAATTCTTTTCTATTTACACTTTGAGATTATGTATGTTCAGACAGGTGTCAAAAGGGAGGAAGGGCTGGCTTGACATGTTATGGACAAAGGCTTTACTTACAAGAAATTTGTGGAAGGGAGATACTGTAACTCAGTCCTTGTATTATCCACTATTATTTCATAGTATAAAATTATTGAGTTAAGTACTCATTTATCTCAGTTACTAAAGAAACATTATTAATAATAATTATTTACATAAAACACATTGGGAATTGATGATACTGTCCCATAGATTTATTATTGTTTTCAATATTTTCTGAGACTGTTTCCTGTTTTCACCTCCATACGATGATACTAATTAGGAACAAGTATAAACCACTTTACTAAAGTGGTCTGGTTAAGTAACTATGTATAATAAGATTGTGGAGGAGGCAATGAAACCGTATTTCATTTATTTTTAATAAGAATAATGTATAAACTAGCACCTAATTTGCTGAATTTGTTGGAAGGGCATTATCAAATGTTAACAAGTGTTATGAATCATATGTTTGTATACCCGTAAAATTCATATGTTGAAACCTAATTCCAAATGTGATGGTATTAGGAAGAGGGACTCTTGAGAGATGATTAGGTTATAAGTGTGGAGCCCTCATTAATGGGATTACTGCCCTTACAAAGAGCTGAAGAGACCAGAGCTTCCTATTTACCATGTAAAGACACAAGAAGAAGGAGCCACTACCAACTACGAACCAGAAAGTAGGCCCTCACCAGGCACCAAATCTGCCTCCATCTCTGACTTCTCAGCCTCCAGAACTGTAAGAAATAAATTTCTGTTCTTTATAAGCTAGAGATTCCATGGTATTTTGTTATAGCAGCACAAATGGACAAAGACAACAAATAAACCCTCTATTAAATTAAATATTTGTCCACAAAATCTGACTTGTTTGGTAAAGTATTGGCAGAGTATCATAACACTTTTTTCGAACTCTATTCAGTCACTCTGTTCACAGCACATGTTCAACTGTCCTTTTTTCCATTTTCTCTATAGCAAACCTACAAACCTCTTACTTTAGATAAAGGTTCCATTTAAGTAACCACTTTAGAGATATATACTTTCTGATTGAATCCAGCTTAGCCAGTTCATAGATATTTCATTTCTAGTACCAACTGTCAGTCTCCTAATATGCTTTCAGACTGCCTGACACCAGAGTATTACTCGTTTTTGATAACATTGCATTCACCTTAGAAAAAGGCCCTCCTTAGATCCATAGCCTCAGCTGCTTAGCTGTTTTCTCCATGATTGACTCATTTTTCCAACAGCAGTGACAAGCTTTTCCTTTTATCTCCAAAGTGGGGAAATATTCAAGGTTGTATATTGGAGATTTAAAAATATATATTTTTATTAAATATTAATATGTGTATATCCCTTTTAATGATAAAATAAATCTTATTCAATTAAATTAAAACACAAATATAAGAAGATTAAATTTTAAAATATATACATACATGAAACCATGAATAACTACTCTATATAAAACTATAGCTAATGTTACTACTCTTATAACTGTGGTTGATGTAGTTATACATATATAATTATATATAATTCACATTTTGCTTTTTTTCTTCATTTTACCTTTAATATTTCTAGATTCTCTGATGGCTATTTCACATATGCTCATAGACTATTCACAGTAATGATGTGGCAACTTTGGTTTTATTTCAGTACTTTTCCCCAGCCCCATTGGACATAGACAGATCATGGCCCTTAGGCACCACCAACCCTATTGCTTTTTGCTATGGCTCCTGCCTGCTCACTGATGCATTATCTGGATTCACTGTATTTTGCACAAACCACCAAATTATCAGGCAAGCTCTGTGGTTTCCTGTCTTCATTCATTGCAGCCTTCAGAGACAAAGTGGCCTCCAAGTTGAGAGAACTTTATAGTCACTAGCAATGTGAGATTTGGTCATATAAGAAGAAAAGATCATCATCTATGAACAAGTGAGGTGTAAATGGTTGCTGATTAGAGGGAGTTTAGGAATATAATGACTGGTCAAGACAGAGGAATAGGGGATGAGTGAAGGTGGCCGAGGAGATGGAGACATGTCATGAATAATTTTTTTGTTTGTTTCACACAATTTTCTAGGCTGACCACAATGGCTCACATCTGTAATCTCAGAACTTTGGGAGGTAGAGGTGGGTGGATCTCTGAAGCCTAGGAGTTCAAGACCAGTTGGGCAATGTGGTGAAACCCTGTCTCTACAAAAAATACAAAAATTGGCCAAGCATGGTGTCATGTGTCTCTGGAACCAGCTACTTGGGAGGCTTAGCTGGGAGGATCACTTGAGCCTGTGATGTTGAGGCTGCAGTGAGCCATGATGGCACCACTGCACTCCAGCCTGGGTGACAGAGTGAGACCTCGTCTCAAAAAAAAAAAAAAAAAAAAAAAGTAGTAGTATGCAGCTCCAGGCTGAGCCTAAAAGTGAGCACCATTTAACTCTGCCAAGAGCATGCAGCTGTCCAGTCTCTGCATACCTGATCTATGAGGAAGCCTGGGACCATAGGAGGTGGGAGAGCAGATTTTTCTGCCAGAAGCTCTGTGCTCATGCTATGGTCCTGTCTCCCTAGTTGATTTGCCTTCTCTGTCTTCTGGGCTGCATTTGATAATGCATGCTACAGGAGAATAGCCAAATCAGGTTTAACATAGAAATATAAAAATTTTAATAGAAAACTGTTTAAATTTTCAAATATAACAGTATGAGGCTAGTCTTTCAATGTAAGGTTTCAGGACCAAGAGACAAATCTAAATGTCAGGCACCATGTTTTCTTCAAAGTCACTTGGCCCTGCTTAAGACTAAAACTTTGATATTAAGTCAAGCTCATCTGAGTTTTTTTTTTATTTATTATTGAAACAGGTTGAGTTATCTCCCCCAAAATCCTAAGTAATTTATGCAAAGAGATTTCACTTGGGCAGGTGCCAATTATCTCCAGATATGTCCAGATTGAGCTGCAAATAAAGCTTAGACCATAGGAGAAACATCTGCTACATTTATGTTGTGTAAATACTCTGCATTTATTAATGTAGTTTAGTTTATACATCCACAATTTTAATGCATTTCAGTTAGTCATTTCTCTATTTAGCTTTTGGGTATTATTTACAAATTGTATCTTTATTTGTAGCAAAACGCTTTTTTCAGTTGTTTGCTTGTTGGTCTATCTTCAAAAAGAAATAATTGGAGCAAAACTAATGAAAAGTTTTAAAACACATGTTGTACATTATCCTCCTTTCATTCACAAAATATATTGATGAAATAAAACTTCAAGGCATTCAACTATAAGCTGAATACACAATGGTAGGCAAAATAGACATGCTTTCTTTATTTATGACCAATCATGTAAATACAGAAAAATTACTAGAAAATTAGATATGTGCAAATACAAATAATCATAATAATAAAATTAGGAAAAAAAAGAGAGAGGATGCTAAGTTGGACCTAGAAATCTGAAGAGTAATCTAAGGTTTAAAGCATCAGTCTGTCTGCTAAGCAAAGAGCCAAGGGGGAAATGCTACAGTAGAAAGGCTGTATTTTAATTGAAAATGGGGCAGTGTGTCTGTCAGGTAGTGAACTAGACAAGAGAGGTGTGAGAGGAGGTGGTAGAGGTAGGCAAGAGGTTATGCGGGTATGTAGTGGCTTACAGGTCAGTGTAATATTTAAGAAGTTATTCCCAAGTGTAGGGGAAACAGTTGACAGGTTTTAAATGGGGTATGAAGGGATAAAAATTTTACTAGTCTTTTATTAAGATCATTTTGACATTTTATGTATGATAACCACATGAGGTAATGGAGTGGGGGGGGGTGAAAAAATTTAAAAATTAGAGAAGCCAATTTGAATACAGTTACAATAGCTCAAGTAGGATGTGACAGTGAGTTATTCTGTGTTAGTGGGAGAATGGAAATAGACAAAATGCAGGTATCAGAATAAGATTTTGGGGGTAGAATTTAAAGAGTCTAGTATGATCAGGTGTTAAAATTCTTTCATATCTGTGGTTTGAGCAAACAGAGAGTTGGAAAAATCACTATAGAAATTTGATAAATATTTGCTATCTCATTTAAAGCTGAAAATACTGAAAACCTATCTGTGAACACATTTCTGCATTAGGATATATTTCCTCAATTGTGCATTTTGAAAAACCATTTATTAGTACAATATGTGTGCCAGACATTTTACTAAGTATTGAAGATATAAAAATGAATAAGATATGGTCCTAGCTTAAGAAGCCATCATTATTCTGCAAAAGATAGACAAACAATTTTGTGCAAGCAAATTTTATTCATAAATATTTATGAAACGATCCAAACAAATTATAATCAAAACAAGTCCATTGATGTACATAAGTGATAGTGTATCAAGACCTAGTTGGTTTTGTCCTAGGATGAAAAGGTCAATTAACATTGGAAAATATGTAACATATTAACAGATAAAGCATGTATAATCATCTCAATGGGAGCTTTAAAAGATTCTGAGAAACTAAAATAACGTTTCATGATAAAAAATCTCTTAATTAAATTTAGAAGAAAATTCCATTCACTTGCTAAGAAATATCTATTAAGACCTGTAGCATATATTATTTTAATGGAGGAATTTTATAAGCAATCCTCTTAGAATTAGGAAAAAGTCTACCGCTTGTCCCACTTTTATTTAGCACCATACTAGAGACTCTAAAAGGTATAGGAAGACAAGAAAAATAAATTCCACATGGGAAAAACAAAATAGGATTTCATGCTATTTTATATGAGGTTGGACTAAGCTTTCAAAAGTAACATAAAAATCCCCCAAATTCCAGTGTCTTAACACAATAAATATTTACTTCTTCATCACATAATATTGAATTCAGTAGGTCAAGAGAATCAAGAGTATGATATTTTACCCGACTTGCAAGCTGTAAATTAGGCCAATGTATGAGAAAAAATGAACTTTATTCCTCATGGCAGCAAGCAGCATGCACATCATGTTTGTTTAGTTCCTATTGCCTCAATTCCCCAGGACAACTCAAAGAGGGCCAGGTAGCATCTCATACTAATGGGGCTGCATAAAAGGGAGGAACCCTGAGTTAGACAACCTGAACCTAATACTGGAGAATAAGCATGCCTGGCCTGTGAAACAGCATGAGAGTATCTCTGTCCTCCAATGTTGTTTGCCATACATAGTCCTTGGAAACATAGTCCAGACAAAGGCAATCAATGCCTCTGCTCTTCAAACATGCAAAAATGTAAGAGACCAATGGAGAAGAATTGTCTCCCAATAGAGTAAAATCATCCTCCTAATCTTATCCTTAAGTATTCAAACACTCTCCTTCTTGTAACACTCTTCCATCTCCAACACAAAACCTTGTCACTAAGCCTGGGGAAGAGAGAATGTGGAGAAATCACACCCACTCACAAATACTTCATCCAGAAGTATCAAGCAATACTTTCTCTTATAGACTCTGCCCTGCTCCCTAAAATGAGAGTGTCTTAGTCCATTTGGGCTGCTATAACAATATTCTATAAACTGGGTAGCTTATATACAACAGAAATTTACTTCTCATGATTCTGGAAGCTGGGAAGTTCAAGACCAAGGTAGATTGAGTGTCTGGTGAGGGCCTTTTTTCCAGTTTATAGATGGTGCCTTCCTGCTGTGTATTCACATTGTAGAAGGGGCACAGAGCTCTCAAGGGCTCCTTTTATAAAGGGCACTAATCCCGTTCATGAGGACTCTCCCCTCAAGGCCTAATTACCTTCCAAAGTCCCTGTCCTTTAATAACATCACCTTGCAGATTGGTTTCAATATATGAATTTTGGGGGACACAAACATTCAGACTGTAATAGAGAGTATATGGATTATTTGGTTGATGTACTGTGCCTGCCATGATTTTAAATCACTATCCCACAAAGTTTCTAAGAAATGTATTTAGTTGATTTTAAATATTGATATTTAAAAGCAAAGGCCTAAGAAGAACCAAGATTCTCCTAAAGAAGAATAAGGTGGAAGGTTTGCGATGTTTACCAGATATCTCCCTGTATTTATGCGTATTAAAACCTAAAGTAAAGGCCATGAAGTTTTAGCATAAGCGAAACAAAATAGAAAGACTAGAAAAACCCATGCATATATAGAAACCTAATATATGACAGATATGGTAGATGACTGAGGAAAGGAAGTTCCATTCATATAAGTGTGTTGATAAATTAACCAAACCATAGAAAAAAATAAATTCATTTCTTAATGAAAATGAATAAAACTTTTTTGAGATTTAGTAAATAAATAGGGAAAAACATGATGAAATTAAAACAAATACAATAAAATATTTTAAAAAATAACTTCATGACCTCAGGATAAGAAAGAATTAACTCATAACAAATGTGCTAAATATAAAAAGATGGTTAAATTAGAACACATTAGAAAACTAAAATTCCATTCTACACAGAGTACCACAAAAACTCTGAAAACGTAAGATACAAAGCAGCAGCAAATATTGGCAATGCATAAAATTGATAAATGTTTGGCACAAAAATATAAAAGGAACTCATAAATCAACAGAAAAATAATTTAAACAAACCTTCAGATAAATTGCCAAAGACTTAAAAAAGCATTTTTAGAAAGAGGAAACAACTTCTGAGTGAACATATGAAAAGATGTTTAACTTTATTAGTAATCAGATCAACGGAAATTAATACAAGGTGTTCCTATTCTCATGATCCAGATTGGTTAAAGTTTAAGAGTCTTAAAATACCAATGTTGATAATGATATAAAATAATGAGAACTTATTTGGTTTATGTGTGAGTGTGAACTAGGACAATAATAATCTAAAACAATCGGCTACTACCTAAAGTTGAACATAGGTACACACTAAGATTTAACAATTTCAATTCTCACCATAAACGCTAGAGAAAGTCCTTCATGTAAGAATCTCTTGTTTCTGGAATATTCTAACCCAAGATATGCTGGATCTATACCAAAATATCCTGCACCCATGTGTTTATTATCAAAACCAAGAGAGTGTGAATAAAATCTTCATTAACAGGAAGTTAGACAAATTAATTGTACTCTTTCATCACCATGAAAAAGTATACAGTAGAGAAAATAAATCAACTTCAGCTACATGCACCATTATAAAACTATGTTATAAACATAATATTAAATAAGATAGTTTAAAATAAATGCATGATATAAGGCTAGAAACTTAGGAAAAACAACAATAAATCAAGAAAAAGATGAACAAGTAAGTCAGGGTGATTATCTCTAGGGCAAGAGTGTTATGAAATAAGATAAGAGCAATAGGTAGTTTCAGTGGATTGATAGTGGTCTAGTTTAAAGTAGGTAGGAAATTACCAGATGATCATTTACTATTTTATGTTTCATAATATATATATGTGTGTGTATGTGTCATACCCTGTTACACACACTCACACTAGATGTACAACATGAAAAGAAAATAAAATGGTATTTATTCTCTGGGCTTGAGAGGGTGGAGGAACATTTCCATAAAGGAGGCAAAAATTGAGAAAGAGACCTTATAGAGGAAGTAGGCTTTTGTCGGATAAGAAGGTGGAATATTCTTTCTTCTGACAAGAAGGAAGAATATTTAATAATGGCAAGAAATTGTAAAATTGCATTGAATATACAGAAAATCCAAGCATTAAGGGGTGGCCATGGTGTAAGTAGGATTATTAATAAAAGTCATAGAAATTCACCAGGATCAAATTTGTTCCAAACTTCACATACTAAAAAATTTGGATTATATTACATAAGCACAGAAATATTAGCTTAAATTTAAATCATGTTTACTTTCAGATTCAAGTGTAGAAAGAAAACCTAGGAAAATTATTGTGACATTTAATTTATGGGTACTTGACTGACCTATGGGGTGCTCAGGTATTTGGTCATATTTGGTCAAATATTATTCTAGATGTTCCTATGAGGCTGTTTTTGGATGAGATTAACACTTACACTGTTAGAGTGAGTAAATCAGATTGCTCTCCCTAATGTGAGTGGATCTCATGCAACTAAAAGGCTGACTCTTCCCTGAGTAAGAGAACATTTTTCCTGCTTGATTACCTTTGGACTGAGTCATTAGCTTTTCCCTGCATTCAGAGTTGAACTAAAATTTTGGCTCCTCCTGAGTTTCTGCTGTGCCAGCTGTCAAAGTGGAATGAACTGGAACTGCAATATTGGATCTCCTGGTTCTCAGGCCTTTGGACTCATACTGGAACTATACTTTCTGCTCTCCTGGGTCTCTGACTTGCCTATTCACCCTACAGATCGTGGGATTTCTCATCCTCTGTAATGACATGAACCAATTCCTTATAATAAATTTCTATCTCTCTACATCCTACTTATTTTGTTTCTCTAGAGAATCCTGACAAATACAATTACTAAGGTCATCTGATAGCATTGGTAAACTAATAAATAGCAAAAAATACTGGATCCAAATTGGGTGAAAGGGAAAGAACCAGGAAGTTTAACCCAGATTTGAGGGTTTTGTTACAGTTGCTGGAGTGAGTAATTCAGCAGGCAAGAGCCTGAGAGGCTGTTTTGAGGATTTTGAAAAACTAAAGTGACAGAAATTGATGTCCAGGTGTTATTAAAGTTGAAGGAATGGCTGGTGGATCTGCCTTGCTTTAGGATGAGAACTTAAAAAACTGTAATCTGAGAGTAAGGGTCAACCAGAATAGGTTTTCTGTAACCTAGAGCTCATGTTTGAACATATAAATCTATGATTTCAGACAAAGATAATACTAAATTATAGGTGTTAATAGGTTCCTCAAGAAAACACACAAAAATATCTATGGAAAAAGATAATATGATTCTAGTTCTCAAAATTATTTCTACAAATATTTAAAAACAAATGTTGGACACATACAAAAATTACTAGACCCACTAAGAGACAAGAGGGCAAAACCAAACCAAATCAAAACAAAAATCACATAAAACATTAAACATTAGATAATAAAAACCACTAACAATTGAGCCAAATACACAGGGGAAGAGACATTGGACACCTCACATAAACTTCAGGTAACTTAATTTACTGTGCTTATTAGAATAAAAGATAAGAATAAGAATATAAGCATAAAACTGGAAAATATATAAAGGTAGAAATTCTAAAGTTGACAAATTCATTACTCAAAGAATCAAATGTGTTGATTAAACAGAAGATTGTATATATGGAAATGAAATAAGTCAAAAGAAACTATTGAGAATAAAGTAGCGTGAAAAAAGGTTTTAAAATTAGAAGGGGGAAAAAAGACACAGAAGATACAAGGTAAAGATCTATTATATATTATCCTGAAAATGAGAAAAATAAAAAAAGTAGGCAGAATAAATAACATGTGAAAAAATAATGTCTGATAGTCTTCTTAAAACCATCGAAAGATATTGTACTTCAGATGCAGCAACCTCAATAAATTCTAAGCAGAAAAATTACAAGGAAACCTAATGAGCCGGCCATGGTGGCTCACACCTGTAATCCCAGCACTTTGGGAGGCTGAGGCAGGCGGATTATGAGTTCAGGAGTTCAAGACCAATCTGACCAACATGGTGAAACCCTGTCTCTATTAAAAATACAAAAATTAGCCTGGCATGGTCATGCGCGCCTGTAATCCCAGCTACTCAGGAGGCTGAGGCAAGAGAATCGTTTGAACCCGGGAAGCGGAAGTTGCAGTTAGCAGAGATTGTGTCACTGCACTCTAGCCTGGGCAACAGAGGGAGACTCCATCTAAAAGAAAAAAAAAAAGAAAAAAAGAAAAGAAAACCTAAGGTAGGAACATTATACTGTATTGACTTTCTATTGTGGCATCACAAATTTGCCAGCTTAAAATCGTAACTATTTCCTAGCTCACAGTTCTGTGTAGTTGGGTTCTCTAATCTGAGCATCACAAGGCGATGGGAATCAAGGTGTCTATTGTGCTGGGTGTTTGTCTGAGGGCTCTCGGGAAATAAGTTCTTTAGCTCATTCTTTTTGTTGGTTTTCTTGTGATAGCAGGACTGAATGAGGTCTTTGTTTTCTTGCTGGCTGCCAGCTGGGAGGTGCTCTCCGAAGGCCACCCATATTTCGTGTCACATGGCCTCCTCCATTTTTAAGGAAGCAATAGTGCATCAAACCTTTCTGGTGTTTTAAAATCTCTGACTTCCTGTTGCTACCAGCTGGAGAACACTCTACTTTTAAGGTATGCACATGATTAGGTCAGAGCTACCTGGATAAACTCCCTACGAACCAGCCAACTAATTTATAACTAATATAATCAACAAATAAGAAATCAACTAATAGGATATCTAAATTACAATTGTAAAATCCCTCACAGGAGTCCTGGCTGAGTGTTTAATTGACTAAAAGAGAGAATGTGTTTGTACATCAAGGACTAGGAACAATAGGGTCTTCTTAGGATGCTGCCTACCACACACATTAAAATTGCTGAGAAAAAAAGATAAACAGAAATGATTAAAAGCAACCGCAGAGGGAAAAGTAAATCATATTATCTTCAAAAACATCACAAATATCTCAGGAATTAATTGAATTAATATTAATTTCAGATAAGAGAAAAGTGAGAAACTTTATCAGCATTAGACATATTAAGCAAAAAATACAAAGAAAGGTTCTTCAGGCAGAAGAAACATAATCAAGATAAAAGTTAAAAAAACATGGAAGTGCAGAGATCTCTTTGATATACTGATTTCCTTTCTTTTGGGTATATACCCAGCAGTAGGATTGCTGGATCATACAGTGGCTTTATTTTTATTGATTTAAAAACATCCATGTACCTTATAAATATATACACTTAGCTACGTACTCACAAAAATTAAAAAGAAAAAAATGAAAAAGATGAAATTTTAGAAATACAAGAAGGAATAAAATGAAATGAGTAAATCTAAAGAAATATTGAGTAAATAAATGGCAAAATATCCTGTTGAATTTTAGAAATACATAGAATAAAGCATGGAAATAATGTCAAATAATTCAAAAGGAGGTGAATTGGGTTAAAGTGTTTTAGTATTCCTTAAATTATTCAGAAAGAAAGTAAATTATCAGTTCATATTAGATTTTGATTATTCAAGGATGCAGGCTAAAATTGCAAAGAAAATCATTAAAATAAGTTTTAAACAGTACATACCAAGCTCACAATGGAAAAAATTAATAAGAAGTAATCAATGGAAAAGAAAGAAAGTAAGTAAAAAAAGAGAGAGGGGAGGTGGAGCAAGATGGAGGGATAGGAGGCTCCACTGACCTCGACCCCAAGCCACCCAGTGCCCCCAATCCCCTGGCGACAACTCCCTCCACTCTCATCCCTGACAGCAGCAGTATGGTGTGCAGAGTCTCTTTGTTCACTGGGGAAGGCATTTAACTCAGTGTTATCTTGTTAGAGCAGCAAGGAAAATCAACCCAAACTCAGCTGATGACCTTTCATGGAGGGAGCATTTAAAACAGCCCTAGCCAGAGGAGAATTGCTTGTTCCCAGTGATCCTGACTTGAGTACCCTCAAACCTTGTCACCGAAGGCTACAATTCTCTTTGTCTCTAAGTAAACTTGAAAGGCAGTTTAAGCCATAAGGGCTACAACTCTTAGGCAAGTCCTAGTGCTGAACCAGCCCCAAAGACTGGGCTGGCAAGGCATGCTGCCTACTGAAACACCATCTGGGTGGCTAAGGAAGTGCTGGCATCACCCCTCCCCTAACCCCAGGCTGCACGGCTGGTGGCTCTAGAAGAGACTCCTTCCTTCCACTTAAGGAGAGGAGAGGGAACAGTGGAGAGGGCTCTGCCTTGCATCTTGGATACCAGCTCAGCCACAGCAGGATAGGGCACTGGTCAGAGTCAGGATTAAGAATCATTGAGTTATGGTTCATATATACCAGTATAAATCTGATATGGAAAAATTTAAAATAATATTTCAGATATGACATAGTAATGAAAAAAAAACTATGCAAAGGAAGAATTAGAATACTTGGGAGTGATTCTTGGATACACTATATTAAGTGGTTGTATGGCCTTCAATAACTTCCTTGAAGTAAACTCTACCTGTGTTTTCTCATCATTTTCATGACTGTTGGATTTTTTTTTTTTAGAAAAAAAATTTAAAATACTTTTTATAATAACCACAGAAAATAGCAAACAACTTAGGATAAGTCTAAGTAATTTCATATAAAGCAGTACATTAATTTATTAAAAAATAACTTCATTTCACACCCTCCCCTAAACAAATAGTCTTCAGGGCAAAAAATAATAAATTTATCAGAATACAATATAGAATATGCTTAATGAGCTTGATACAGGTAAAAACTTATTTAACACTTTATAAAAAGTAATAAACACTAAAAAAATTTACAAATTAGACTGAGATTAAAAGAGAGACTCTGTATATCCAAATATACCATTTAGAAAGTGAAAATTTACGCCACCATGTAAGAAATTACATTTCAAATGCATATTAAGAACTTCTAAAATTAGTGTGAGAAAGTCAGAAATTACTAAATAAAAATACTGGCAAGAACTTTAAATAAAAGAATATTCTTTTATTCTTTTATTTAAAATAAAAGGAATAAAAGAGAATATTCATGTGGTCAAAAAGATAAGAAAACTCATCAAATTTCATTAGACATCAAGAAAATACAAATTAAACTCACAATGGGAAACCACTGCAAGTTTACCAAAATGATTCAGATTAAACAAGGGCAATGCGTAGTTTTAGGGAGTAAAGTAACAGAAACTCAGGCACTGCTGACGGAAGTTTAAACTGTGCACGCTACCTGGGAAAGGAATGTGTGGGCCATCACAGAATTGGCTGAGAAGTTTGGAATTCAAAATCTCCTTGAATTTTTCTTGCTAATAGATAGAGCAATCTACTCCTCTCTTTCCTTGAAGTCTTAGCTATGGAATTTGTCTCACAGGAGGATGCCACTTTTTCTCAGAACGCAATCTTCACCTCCTCCAGGTCCAAGAGAATTAAACCCCAGGATAGAAAAAAGCAGAGCACCAGAATTGTAGGGGAAGGCATTGCCTGGGAAGATTTCAGATACAGTGAAAAAAGACATGGGACTTTATCATTTTGTATTGGAAGGAGGCTGGAGATTGTTATGGATTTATTGTGACCCACCCCCAAAAAAGATATGTTGAAGTTCTAACCCTCCAGTACCTCAAAATGTTATCATATTTGGAAATTGGGTCTTCATAGAAGTAATCAAGATAAAATGAAGTTGTTAGAGTGAGCCCTAATATAATATAACTGGATATCCTTATAAAAAGAGGAAATTTGAACCAAAAAAGCCAACCATGCACAGAGGGAAGATAAAGTGAAGATACAGAGAGAGAAGGTGGCCACAAAACTGGCATGATGCATCTAAAGGCCAAGGAACACTAAGAATTGCAAGCAAATCCCAGAAACTGAGATGCAAGAAAGCACTTTCCCGTAGAGCCATCAGAGAGAATGTGCTCTGCCTATACCTTGATTTTGGACTTTTAGATTTTATAGCTGTGCGAAAATAAATTTCTGTTATTTTAAGCCACTCAGTTTTTGATACTTTGTTACAGCAACCTTACAAAACTAATATAAGCAATGTATATAGTGATGAATTCTACGGGAAGTAGATGAAGGAAGACTGATATATTAGATTAGATGGAGTTAAATTCATGGGTACACTCACCTGGGATTCAGGACTTAACACAGTAGCTTGAGCTGTTGGAAGTTGTATTAATAATCCACTGAATTGATTAATTGATGCCTGGACTGATTGATGGTCTCATAGTTAATGAGGGTAAAATGCTAGATGTTCCACTGTCATGCTGGAAAAATAATCTGAAAGATTAGGAAGATGATAATTTTTGAATGGATTATGAGCAAATTGTTTAACTACTCCTTCAGTATTCTCTTCAGTAAGGACCAGAGGATACTCTCTTTGCTAGGCTATTATAAAAAGCAGTCATGAAGGGTCCTTGATGAGTACCATGGTGGCTGTCCTGGTAAGCTAGAGTTGACTATGGGGGATGCCCTGATCTTAATGGAAATAATGAGACCTATAGGGATAAAAATAGATGGAGACAATACAGTTATCAAAATAAGCCATAGGAACAGAATAGTAGACTATTTTGATTTGTTGGGATTTTTTGGCACTGACAAATTGATCCTGAGATCCCCAGAAAGGAGCAATGATACTTGACCTATATAGATATATTGATTATATTTTGCTACATACATTACAAATTACCCTAATATTTAGCAGCTTAAAATAACACGTTTATTAATTCATAATTTTTGAAGGTCAGAAATGTAGGAGCAGCTTATCTGCATGTCTCTGGTTTCCAGGTCTCTCATGAAGTTGCTGTGAACATGTCAGCCAGGAATGCATTCATCTGAAGGCGTAAATGAGGCTGGAGAATCCACTTCCCACATAGCTTTCCTACATGACTATTAACAGAAGGCCTCAGTTTCTTGACACATGGAACTCTCTATAGGTTGCCTGAGTTTCTGTCATGACATGGCAGCTGACTTTCCTAGAAGGAATGATCTGAGAAAGTCGGCAAGGAGGAAACCGAAATGCCTTTTATGACCTAGTCTCAGAAGTTATACTTTATCAGTTCTGCTACATTTTTTTTCATTACAAATGGAGTCACTAAATACATCCTATAACCAACAGGAGGAGAATTACGCTCCATCTTGATGGAAGTATTGGTACATTTATTTGGTAGACAGATACCTAACTTGAGTCTCCATAGTGGAAATTCAAGGATTTTTGCTGAGTTTTTGTGTGTCTGTTCACAGACTTGAAGCCCTTTGAACAACTGGAAGAACAGAGTACTTTGAGTAAGGACCCTGCAACAAAACCAAGGAGTGGGTGTGTCTGTGTGTGTGTGTGTATTTTTTTTTTTTTCATTCACTAGGGTGACTGTGCACTGCAGAAAGGGAAA
Source organism: Pan paniscus (assembly GCF_029289425.2). Lineage (NCBI taxonomy): Eukaryota > Metazoa > Chordata > Mammalia > Primates > Hominidae > Pan > Pan paniscus. The sequence goes on along the minus strand of NC_073264.2, from coordinate 42,602,853 downwards.
TGAGGAGACTTTCAGAAGGACAACAGATACTGGTTCTGATCTCCTGCTAATCCCCAAAAATTCAAAATGACATCATGGTGTACTTTTCAAAGTGCTGTCAAGGGAGGACTGGTGATAACAGACTTTGTGTGTCCCCATTTTACCTTTTTTGTTTGTTTGTTTGTTTGTTTGTTTGAGATGGAGTCTTGCTCTGTCGCCCAGGCTGGAGTGCAGTGGCGCGATTTCGGCTCACTGCAAGCTCCGCCTCCTGGGTTCACGCCATTCTCTGCCTCAGCCTCCCAAGTAGCTGGGACTACAGGCGCCCGCCATCACGCCCGGCTAATTTTTTGGTTTTTTTGTTTGTTTGTTTTAGTAGAGACGGTGTTTTACCGTGTTAGCCAGGGTGGTCTTGATCTCCTGACCTCATGATCTGCCCGCCTTGGCCTCCCAAAGTGCTGGGATTACAGGCGTGAGCCACCACGCCTGGCCGTGCCCATTTTACTTTATGGAGCACGAGGTTGACAGGGCAGCAGCTGCCCAGGCCATGCTTTCTTTTTGCAGAGGTAGAAGTGTTTATTCAGACAAATGACAAGAATAGATAACAACAGGTAAAAGTACTGCACTCTGCTAGATACTTCCTGATTGATTCTTCAGACCCACCTGCACTCTGCTTCATTCTGCTTTGTGCCTGGGGAGGCTTTAACTTTAGAGATTGCATCAGCAAGCTATCTTGCCCTCTGGATCCCAGTTAGATTTAGCCAATGGCAAGCACCAGTAAAAAGTCAGCGGGCGAAAGTAAAGTTTAGACATTTATTTTCCTGAATTCATGTTTATTTCTCCATCTTTTTCTCTTTCTTCAGATAGGCAGTGGCTGCTTTTCATTATTGAAAGCCAGAGGTGCTATAGTTGTAGGACTCTCCCTGGGTAACTAAGGTAACTATTCCCTATGGATAATCAACTACACTGGGATATGTTGAATTTGAAACATGGCTGTCTTTGGTAGGTGAATTTGAAAGGTAACTACATCAACAGAGAGTTAGATACATGGTTTTGATTTTCAGGTGTGATATAAGACCTGTTGGAAAAAGATATGAGTGTTGTCAGCTTAATGATGGTAGTTAGAAGTCATGCAGGATGATGGAGGATACTCACAGAAAGTGCATGCAATGAGAAAAGAAGGAGGCTGGTAGCTAAAGAAGGAGGCTGGTAGCTGACACTTGGGCTATTTAAGGGATAAGCCCAGAAGGAAGTAGTTGCAAAGGAGATTAAAAAGCCATGACTAGAATACAATAAAAAGAACCAATGTCAATATATGCCAAAAGAACATTTCTAAAATAAAAGAGTTGTCAGTGTTGTAAAATGAGATAGAAAGTAGGATAAAAACTAAAACTTAAAGTATAATAATAATAAAATAAAATAAATAACTCAAAAATATTCAGTGAATTTAGAAGGAAGAACTAGTGAATTTGGTAAGAACAATTTCAGTGAATTAATGGTGGCAGGACACAGAGTCCAGTGGTTTGAGATAAAGAGTTAAAAAGTGGTGAAAAAGTAAAAACTGGGAATGTTTCTTTCATGAGTCTTGTATGTGAATGGGAAGAGAAATGACTGAAACTAGAGGACTGAGAGATTCATTTGGGGGGTTGTGGTGGTGGGGGATACTTATGAGTATGTGTAAAAGATAGGTGGGAAGAAATAAAGAGGGAAATGTCTGTGGTACAAGAAATGACGCTTTTAATTTACTTCCCTACCCTCCATTTTTTAAGAAACGTGCATTTCAGTCTCTTTAGTTCTCTGGTTCATAGTATCTGTATCAGGTGACTGCTGATTTCTTTGTATGTGATTGGTTTATATTTTGACTATCAACACTCTCCACTGGCATTTACTATCCATTTATTATCTAGGCATTCAAGCCTGCCTAATAATCCTATGCTAGATTAATTGAGTCATATATTTGATATCTCTAAATTTTTGGTAAAATAGTCTCAAATTCTTACCCTAAGCTAAAATATCAGGAGAGGAGGGTTTACCACTTAACAACTGTGAGAACCAATGCCTCCTTTTCTCAGATGAACTTTAAGTGATATCAATAATCCAACTATTCATTAGAAGAGAAAAACAGACATCTATGGTATTAAAGAAAAAAATTATTCTGACACATTAAAACAGTAAAGAAGACTCCAATCGGGAATATTGCAATAGAAGTCAATTCTACTGTAACAGGGAAGAGAGAGTGAGTCCAGCTCCAAATACAGCAAAGACAGCTGGAGATTCATAGCCAAGGAGTAGAGTGAGGAAATTAGAGGATGGCAAATTATTAAGAGGAAACATCAAGGATAAGGGGATTCTTACTGAAGGCAGGCCCAAGTGATCAGAAATCAAGGGTAGGTGTTCTTGCTAAACTGATGTAGCGATATTTACTGAAAACAGGCCTAATTGAGAAGAGTGCTTAGAGGAACCTAATTTAGTTTGAAGAAAAAGATAGTCTTTGTCAGGGATGATGGTGAAATAAATTAGTTGAAATGAGCTGATTCTGGTTAAAAACATATCTGCTAATGGAAGTCAGGCAATTTTGTGCTGTCCAATATTTTATGACTGAACAATATGAAAATTTATCTTGTATCAAAAACTATAGCATTATGATGATAAGAGTTCATGTTTTCAAAGAAACAATAAAATAAAATAACATCCAATGCATTGTCTTTTATTATTTACTAGATTAAATGGAGCTATGTCAAAAATCATTAAGAACAACATTGTCCCTTATAAGAAATTTCCCCTCTCATACAAGCTACATAAATAAGCCATTTTTACATGAACCTGTTCAGGGAAATATTTAGCCAAAGCTGTAACTGTTTTTTTCCTTGCTTGCCTGTTGTTTACTATTATAAACAATGAAATAGAAATACTTTAAGAGAGTAAGTAAGTCACAAAGGAAATAAGTGCAAAAATTCAGTCAAATAAAATGGACTTTTCTGGTTATCTTTGGATGCTGTTTCTTTCCCATATATTATTTGGTGATATGGAATGTGCAAATAAGTTGTTTAAATAATGTTGTATTGAATGTATATCCTACTGCTTAGAATCCTGAGGAAGAAGGTCTCAGAAGAAAAGTACTAGAAGGTCTCAGAAGAAAGAACTAGTAAGCAGTGGAACTTACTAGTTCTTACTATTGTTCTGTTTCTGTTAGACTTAATAGATTACAATAGATTTAATAACCTATTTACTTGACTGTCAGATGCGAAAAGCACAGAAATAAGTTATACATTTTTGAAGCTTTCTAAGGCAGACAACTTTGTTCTTAAACATTTTTAGTATGACATTCATTAATTGCTTTGAAATGGGAAGATAGTAGGAACTAAATTACCCTTCATAATTCTGATTAAGAAAATAGCACCTGTAATCCCAGCACTTTGGGAGGCCAAGGCAGGCGTATCAGGAGGTCAGGAGATTGAGACCATCCTGGCTAACACAGTGAAACCCCGTCTCTACTAAAAATACAAAAAAATTAGCCAGGCATGGTGGCAGGCACCTGTAGTCCCAGCTACTTGGGAGGCTGAGGCAGGAGAATGGCGTGAACCCAGGAGGTGAAGCTTGCAGTGAGCCGAGATTGTGCCACTGCACTCCAGCCTGGGCAACAGAGCCAGACTCCATCTCAAAAAAAAAAAAAAAGATATTAAAGTCAGATTAGCTATAACATCTATAAGTACTTTTCTACTTAGTCATATGTGCAATCATTTATATACTTCAATGTAAGCAAAACAGTTAATAAAAAACATTAAGGAATCTTTTTATAGGGAACTCTTCAAAATCTGTCAACTTTTTATGTTTTCCAATTAAAAAACAATCCCCTTTGGCATTTATATTTATTTTTTTTATTTCCATGAAGACCATATTACATTTTGCAGAATTAAACCAGATGGCCTGTAAAAGGAATCTATCACCAAATTTAACTAGTGCATTTCATAGAAGTCTTTCAATTTCTACATGACATTTTTATGAAGTGTTTTTTCTTCATACCCTTATGTAAATTAGCACAGACCCTGAGGCCCAAAGTTTGAAAAACATTAGGCCAGACATAAAAAGAACCAGGCGGTTGAAAGATAAGAAGCATAAAGTGAAGACATAGCACTAATCTATACTCATGCTTTTAACAAGCATTAACTGCACTGGCTCATATGCTAGTCGTGATTATGTTTAGAAGTAGTTAGAGAAGTTTGTAGACTGAGAAAGGGTTTAAAAAGAATAATTCTATTTAAATAGCTAGCCTAAAGCCTTCTTAATGTTTATTGTCCTTGCTTTTGTAAATTGATAATTTAAGTGGTTAGCCTCCTTAGCCAGTTCCCCAGACCTGGTTTTTCTCTCCATTGCTAATCATTGACTTTGTTCCCTTCCTCCAAGTTTCCTTATGGAATTAATATTTATAGCTCTGATGGTCTATGAGGGCTCTGTTGAGTCAGTCATTTTCTATCTTCATTTATTGCTGGGTGCAGCTTTAGAGTGTGAGGAGTTGATCAGGTTAGGATTTAGTCTGACAGGAATTTCTAATCATAGATTTTCTTTCAGAATAAGATATGGGAAAGACATTAATAATAAAAGATTTTGTCCCCTTTGCATTTGAAAATGATACTGTGACTGGTATTATCATTCTAGGTTTTGGGGTGTGGCTGAAAACCTGGAGCCTTTTGCAGCAGCTTTCTGTATGCTGCTAGAATATTAAAGAGAACCCTTTGGTCTACAGCTGCTGATACAATTCACTAAGCCTAATGCAGCTTGGAACTGTTTCCCTTTTCTTTTTCAGAAATTAATTCAGAGCACAGAAAGGCTTCGAGAATGAGCATATGTTGGTGCACACATGCTAATACGAAATCAATGAGGAGCCTTTCATAAGTAACAGAATTTGACTCAAGCTAAATTATAACAAATTTATTATCAGACACTAAGGATTACAAAGAATTTTGTTTTTAAAAGTTTGGAAAACCTGTATAGTAGTCAGGATAACCCAGATTGCAAGTCAGGAGCTGATGACTAGTTTCCATATTCATGTTGGAAAGAGAAGCCGAAAGCCTTCCTGTCTTTTTGCCATGATGATTGAGATTAAAATTCTATGGAGGGAGAGATATTGATTGGCTTGTTTTGTGGCACAGTGAATGACAGCTCCACCAGAACACTGTGGAATTGGGAAGGGTAGTACTTAGGATTAACTAATGCTAAAGAAAATAGAAGGTACAAGCAGTGGGCTATTGGTCTTATTTCATTACTGCTACTGGTCTTTGATAATGAGGTGCAGGACTGAAGAATTATCATTATGGATCATGTTTTAGAAAGCAGCTGTTTTAATCTTTAATATTATCGAGATTTTTCTATCTTCTCTATTTCTATCTCTCTCTCGCTGTCATTTTTCTCTCTCAATAGTCATTCATTGGATCATTTCATAGGACAACTTCTGGGCAAAAGCATTTTGAAAATTGTAACTGCTACAGTCTGAATGTTTGTGTTCCCTCAAAATTCGTATGCTGAAACCCTAACACCCAAGGTGATGGTATTAGAAGGTGGGACCTTTGGAAAGTAATTAGGTTTATATTAGGTCATGAGTGTGGGTCCTTATGATGGGATTAGTGCTTTAATAAGAAGAGGAAGAGATCTTTCTCTATTCATGAGTGTGCACCCAGGAAAGGCCATGTGAGGACACAGTGAGAAGGTGGCTGTCTACAAGACAAAAAGAGGGCCCTCACAAATAACCAAATCTGCCAGCACCTTGACCTTGGACTTACCAGCCTCCAGAATGGTCAGAAAACAAATTTCTGCCAATTGATTTACCTAACCTTTTGTTATTGCAGTTCAAACTAAATAATACAGACAGGTTCTAAGAAAGGGACTATTATTATTATTATAGTTTGCTTTGTACTTTCAGTTAGTAGACTAGCATGTCCACATTTGCCCAAAAAAATGAAATAAAGCTAAATGATACAGACAGAGTCTAAGAAAAAGATTATTATTGTCACAGTTTGCTTTGTACTTTCAGTTAGTAGACTAGCATGTCCACATTCACCCAAGAAAATGAAATCAGTTCCCAATATGAGTAACTCAGAGAAAACCAATATAGGGGTGTTAGTCAAGTTACCTATTTTCCTGATGTCTTTGTTTACTATTTCAATATTTTAGTAATATTAATAATACCAGGAAGTGTCTGGGAATTACGTACAGCATTCTTCACCGAAGAACACCTGTATTTTTACCTTCAAAGACTGCTATTATATTTAGGACTCCTCTCTTTTGAAACACAACCTATTCAAGGTCACAAGTTTCAAGGACAGGAAAATTTATGCTCTTAGTGAAATGCCTCCCATGCAAATCTCACATAAAATTATTTTTTCCAATTTTCAGACTTACTGTAAGCATTAAATAAAGGACATAGAATACTGAAGAAGTTAACATCAAATTTCTTTTCAAGGGGGTATGTTTCAGAGTTTCAAATAGAGAACAAATTTTTCTCTTCTTTAAATTATCTTAAGGCCTCTTTTGCTAGGAGCAGAAAGTTGATGAGATAAAGCAAACTCTAAGTGAAATAAGAAATTGAATGCACACGTTAATTTATTGAGAGAAGAAATTACTGATCTTCTTGCAGAGTTTAACCGATAGGCTTTTGTGGAATTATAGACTTTTGTGGAAAAAAGCTAATACCAGTTAATGGTAGTGATGATGAAGACACACAATCATCTAATTTCAGCCAAAATATTCCAATGGGATTGATGAATCATATTATATAGATTGGTTGTCACCGAGGAGTGTGCTGGCACACAAGTAATGAGACTAATAGTACAGAGATTAGCAAACAGGTAGGTTGAAGCAAAAGAACATGAGATTGAGTTTAAATTGGGAGAAATTCTTCACATGGTCTGTAAAGTAAGACAACTTCCACAATGACACCATTTTCCAAGGTTACTTTCTAATCTCTATTTCTGCGAAACTTCAGTTTTAAGGTCTACAAAGTTTCAAAGGCTCAAGTATTATTTCAGTGGAGATAGCAACCTCTCTTTTCTGGTATGACATGTCTGGCCTATTGTTGTATATTTTACATAGAAAATCACATTTGAGGTACATGCAATTACCTAAGAAGTAAACTCATTTATTAAAATGAACTTTGTACTGAAGAGAGATTTATACCAACGTTCTTTTAGGTAAATTCTAAAAGAAAAGAAGTATAAATCTATTATTTGGTTTGGTTTTATGTGCTTTAGTCAATTGTAAGAGAATCTGTAGTCCAGGACATTAAATCAATAAAAAGACAAAAAAAAAAAAAAGCTGTAAAAATAGAGAACATATTCATGTTACTTGAAACCTGGTAATCTTTGGCCCCATTCATGTCAATCTAATTCTGTAGGACTTTTTTTTTGACATTATCTCCTTTCCAAAGATGATCTGCTCCTGAGAAATCACTAAAATCTTCAGCTTGAGATGTCTGATTGAGATAGTTTTCCAGTAATCTGAGGATGGCTTATGTTTCTTTTATTGAAAATTAGGAACTCAAGGATTAAGTTTCTGGAGTTTTACTGATATCCTACTAGTTGACGTTACCTGATGTGGTCCTTCCAACTGTGTTTCAAGAGCTGTATTTATCTGTATCTCTTCTAGAAGACTAGATCTTCAGGCTTTAGATCATGTAAGAGTTGTTTGGGAGGATGTTGAAGAAAAGTTGATGATCAGATATGGTACATTGCTTGTATGGTATTGGTATAAACAATATCAATATAGGTAATGTATTGTTTTTCAGTATTCATCCATGTTTGTGTTGAGTTGGCCTATTCTTTAACCATGAGGAAACAGCGAATTAATCCCAGAAGTTGATTTGGTTGTTAAAGCCCATGGCTTTACTTTATGAAATGGAAGTTTGAGTGTCTCCAAGCTTTGCTGATTTTAGTTTGACAATTCAATTCTCATACATTTTGCAGTGATTGAGGGTGATAAGAAAGTGAAATTTCTGAGTTTGTTATTACAAAGTTATTACAAAGCTGTTAATAACCATCTCAGTAAAACACAAATTTAAGCATTTATTTATTTATTTATTTATTTATTTATTTATTTATTTATTTATTTGCTATGATCAGAATGCGGAGGTTTGCTAGGTAGCTTTCTGGCAAGGAAAATTTTCACTCTATCCTAAGGCTCAGCAGACAATGACAGAGATGTATTCAAAACTATTTAGGGTTAGTCTTATGAAACATTTTGGAAATTTTAAAGAGGCCTAGGATATTGGTATCTTGTTAGTGCCTTATTTTTATCATTTTTGCAAGATTATACTAGTGATGGGTGAGTCAGGCACCAGAAACTTACTCAGCAAATTTTATAACATTCCCCACCAATATTCATTGAGCCTATTGTCCAATTTGTACTTTATTTGGTAGGCAATTTTATTTAAAATTTTGGATGATTTCTTTTGAGTTACTTTGGTACTATTCAGCAGCTATTTTGAAAGTGCCAGAAATTATCATCATGTAAATTGCAATCAGACTGTTCAAAAAATCTTTTTTTTTTTTTTTCCTGAGTCTAGATCACTAGCACTCTATATAGCCTCTTTGAACTTTTCCAAAGTTTTGGTCTTCTCAGATGTAGTGGGAGACAGGATGTTAGGAACAACTGCCTGCCTGTCATGCTGATCAGCTTGGGCATTTCCTTTAGCCTTCTATTTTCCTTTTATACATGTGTTCCTACTTTTATACTAGCTATCTTCTTAGGAAGCTATAGAGCACTTTGCAAAGTGTTCTATTGCTTCCTAAGAAGATTCTAAGAAAAAAACTATTTAATTGTTAACGATTTAAATTAGGTTTCCTAGGTAATGTCAAGAACCCTCATTGTTTCCAAAGCATTCCAAAATTAGGTACTGCCACAATAGCATGTTGCTACCAATTTATGTATTGATTCTTCTATCACTAGCCAACTGGTAAGCTCTGATGGATACAATGAAGTTACCATTCCTGCTGACGTGTGCTTCTGAAAAGCAATAATTATCTATGGTTGAATGGACTTCTAGTTTGGTGGTAGAATTTGAAATTTTTCTATTTCAGTCTTAAGGTATGACCTAAGAGCAAAAGAGATTAGACTTGTGTTTTCTGGAAAAGTTTCTAATAAGTTTCTTTAGAACATAGTTTACAAACAAAAGCTAATATTAACTTTCCCCTTATGGTAATAAAAGGAGAGTAGCAAAGCACATTAATAATCATCGTGGGCTGCCGTAGCAAAACACTAGACTAGAGAGCTTAAACAGAAATGTATTCTCACAGTCCTGGAGTTTGGGAAACCTCAATCAAAGTGTCACCAATTCAGTTCCTGGTAAAGGCACTCCTTGTGGCTCGCAGATTTTCAGCTTCTCACCATGTGCTCATGTGGCCTTCCTTAATGCATACACAGAGAAAGAGATTTAAGTTTTGTATTTTTTTAATTTGCCTTGGCCAATGAATCACTTCAAGATAAAATTATGGAATCTTGATTTCTTTTGGAAGTTTTTTCATACAAAAATTTCAGACTATTGAATGTTTGAAAGTTTGCTCACCTTTTGCTTCAATTTCCTTTCTATTAAAGTTATCTAAAGTGACAACTATAATTGTAAATTATTCTTGGTGAAATTATACCACTTATAAACATAAGCACAAAAGTGATGTTTATAGCACAAAAAAGCAGGAGTTTGTGCTGAACAAAGTGTGTCCTTAGGCTGAGATAAACCCATGAGAATCTGGAAACATTCAGTCAAATTTTTTATTCATTTTATATGTGGGGTTGCCACCTAAGGACTGGCCATTTTGTGTTGCAGACCCAATCAATCTGCAACTCCTGATAGACAAGAAATTTTCAGATGAGATTTTCCTTTAACTAGACTTTCACAAAACAAGACTGAGGAAAGTTGTCATAAATTTTGGTAGATGTCCCTATCCAATAATGAAAGGTCTAGAAGAGACTATTACCAGTTGGTCTCTGAGATTAGTTACAGAGATGCATTTATCAGAACTACGTATCTCTTCCACTCTGGGATTTACTCTTATAGACTCACAACAGATACAAAGGCAGACAGGCAAACAGAAAAGGTACTAACTTCCAAAGTTACAAGAAAAATTAATACCAAGAAAAATTATTTTCAAGTCTGATAAAATAATCTAAGAATCCCTTAAAATGGAGGCTAAAAAAAGTAATCAGAGCTCGGACTTAATGTGGAAACTCAACTTTGCAGTTTGAGAGACCCTAAATTTGTAAATTCAATGGTATCCTGATCAGTATACTATTTACATGGTGAGAGATTTTGCTGCAGTACTGAGGATCCTTGGCTTTATCTCAGTGGGTCCTCTAAGACTATTTGCCCCCTGAAATACCACCAGAGAAACCTACTGATTAATTAAACTTGAGTGTATTTAATTTACTGAAGCAAGGGAAAACATCACTTTGATTAATTATTGGTAATATCTCAAAGGGCTAAATGGACCGAAGGGTATTTATCAAGCTTTGAAGTTTAGGCTTATATTGTTTAAGCTGGCTCATTCAATGTGGGAAACTCATAGGGACTGCACAACATTTGTGACATTAGAGATGAGGATTGCTGGAAAAAGTGAGATGGGGGTCTTGAGATAAATCTTGTTAAAAAATGTTGTCTTGATAGATTAGCAGTTTTTCACAGATAAGCAGTCTTTGCTTGGGTGAATTTGTTTGCAAGAACTCATTACAAATTATTATATCATTAAAGTTACTTATTAGTTTGCAGCCTTGATTATGTATGTAATTATCTTCTGGAGAGAATACTTATCAAACATGAGTTAATCCAGACAGAACTGGGTATCGGGGCAGACCTATAGTTCCCCATCTGGTGGGCACAATGGAGTCAATGACTAGAGAATTCTTATCAGGCAAAAATGTTTTCAGCTGTAAGCAATAAACCTTATGATGTTAAAAAACCAAAAATCAAAATAAAGAGTTGGATACATTGTATATTAGGACTTTGGGTGTTCTTCAGATTTTCTTGACTTTGACCCTCACTGAGTTTTGTAGCAAAAAGGCTGCAGTAATTCTGGGAATTTAAATAATTATATCCACACATGACAATGTCAAGAAACAATAACAAACATGTATTTCTCTTTTAAAATTGCTCACTGAAGAAATGTCACTATGAAAACTCTAGTTGCACAAGCTAGAAACCTTGGAAATATCTTTGAAATTTCCCTCTCTTTAGCTTGGAATATATCCTTATATACTCATATAGTCTTTATTTAAGACTATCATCCTGACATTCCATTGGTTTAACATTTTCCTGGATTTTAATTTTTAATGTGGTATTTTTATTAGAAGTTTTATATAATAAATTTTTCATATGGTTTTAGATTTTTAAATTTTTGAATATTATAATGTAAAGGCCTACTTATTTAATAAGGTTAATTCAATGATTACTAAATAAATACATTTTTAAAAAGTTCTGGCTATGGTGCAGTAAGTGCCATTTGTTGTTGTTAACCATAGAAGCATAATTGTAATATGAATATTAGGCATATCATATTATATATATGTAATAAGCATATTAAAATTTTGCTTCCATGGTTAACAACTATAGAACTGACAAAATATCTGAAATTCATATTTGTAAGCATTGTATTACAGACAATACAAAACTCTGATGTTTGAGAGAAGAGAAGCAAATTAAGTGAGCCCCACACTCCCTCACGCTCTTCACTGGAATCATTTTCCAGATAATAACCAGGGTAAGTGAAGCCCTTGCAGAACATGGTCAATATAACCTGAAGAAGAGAATTTCAGACTTCAAAACTTTGATAATTTAGGTGGTAAAGTATCAGAAAGGAGAGTGATGTCTTTCTGGGGCATGACTGAAGTTTCATGATGATTTCCTAGGGACACTTGTCTTAGGACTAGTTTATTATATCACAAGTTGGTACTACAGAAAGCCTAGGAGAGAGTGACTCTGCTGCATGACTAAGACTCAAATGGACATGTAAGAAGTCACACGGTGCTAAAATACATTGAAATTGTGACCCAGTCAGAATGTAGAGAGCATCTTGGCAATTCAGCTGAAAGTCCAGAAATGTGCCATGTCTTAGTGTTAACTCTATGATTTAAGGGAAAAACTGAAATAGGCCCTATAGAAAAAAAAAAAAAGCCCAAAAAGATCACATGATTTACAAGTATTTTAACTGCCTGCCTTCTAAAATACAATTTAATATCCTTCAAAGGAAGACAATAAACTGGGCTCTCTAAAGTACATTAGTTACAATATAAAGCATACAATAAAAAATTAGCACTCACAAAAAGAAGGAAAATATAAGCCATAACCAACAATAGTAAAATAGGTCAGAAGAAACAAACACAAGATGACTCAGATGTTGGAATTAGCAGATAAGATCTTCAGAAAATAGTTGTTATATGTATTTTCAAGGACTTACAAGTAAAGTTATCAGAATGAGGGAATGGATAATAATCTTAGCAGACAATTACAACATAAAAAAGAAATACGTACCAATTTTAGAACTAAATAATGCTAAATAATGCAATATCTGAAATGAAAAATTTACTTTTTGAGTTAAACAGCAGATTGGAGCCTACAGCACAATGGTTTAACTAAAACTAGTGATGTGTTGAACAGTATCAACCTATTGAACATCCATGTATTTGGAGGCTCCATGTGCATTTGAAGCAATGGTTGTTTCTTTAGAGACACATATAGAAGTTATGTACAACCATTTACATCTATCAGAAATGTTCTCTTTCCCCCCACTACCTTCAGTTTATAACCAGACTTGTAGGGTTTTTTTCTACTAAACAAAGATTTCTGTTGGTTATTCCTGAGTCACATATTTTTTGACCATTAATAAATCTTTGCTTTACCTAAATCTTGTATTTTAATGCTTAAAGAAAGATTAGATGTATTTATTAGATGTGAGATTGCATTTTTAAAAATCTTGCAACACACCATTGGCTATGCTATTTGCCTTACATATTTAATACATTCCCTTTGAACGGGGCTCTCAAACTTTGTAGCCTGGTTTAGTTTGAGTAACTACATAGGTGGTCTTAAAAATTAACCTAGATTTTAATATATGCCATTCTTTTAAAGAACAAGCTTCACATTTCCACCAAAGTATCTTTCTATTAGTTCATTAGGCATTACTGTTAAACTTGTATTAGGCTGTTCTCGAATTGCAATAAAAAAATAACTGAGACTAGGTAATGTATAAAGAAAAGAGGTTAAATTGGCTTATGGTTCTGCAGGCTTTACAGGAAGTATAGTGCTGTCACCAGCTTGCCTTCCAGGGAGGACTCAAGAAGCTTTCAATCATAGTGGAAGGTGAAAGGGGAGCAGGCACGTTACATGGCAAAAGCAGAAGCAAGTGGCGTCGGGTGCGGGGGAGACACACTGTTATATGACCAGATCTTGGGAGAACTTACAAAGACAGCATCAAGCATTGAGGGATACGACCCTATGACTCAAACACCTCCCACCAGGCCCTACCTCCAGCATCGCGGATTACAATTTAACATAAGATTTCAGCAGGGACAGAGATCCAAATGATATCGGAAGTCTTTGCCAGTTTTCTCCTTGTCAAATCATAATCATTAATTTCTCACCCTAAAAATACAGCAATTGGCAGGCATCTTTAGCTTTGATTAATACTCAGCCAGTTTTTGTAATCTCTTTCTTGTATAAAAATGTGCATAAGATACTTTGTAGTTTGTATTGATTTTGAATCTGTGGACATGAACTAAAAATGAGCTACAATGACTGAGCTCATCAAGGAACTCCTGTTATCTCTAGAATTTTCCAGAAACTTCATTAAAGCCAGTACAGTATAGTGACAGTGTCCTGACAGATCAGATAATACAGTGAAGAGTGTCACATTGGGGGGAATTTTTGAATATTTTTGTCAGATTTTTATCTTAATAATTTATAGTCATTTTTCAATTAACTGAACTAAATGTCTTTCCCCTTGCCATTGAGAATAGAAATAGTAATTTTCTACAAAGGTGGTTTAAGTACCATAAAGTAGGCAGGTTCTTATTTGGAAAATTGGTCATATTTTCTAATTATTGTACCAAATGCTCTAAAATAATAAAAGCTCTGAATCATACATTGTACTAAAACCCTCAAAGGTTTAGTACAGTGGTCTAATCAAAATTGTATCATGTATACAATGGTACAGATAGTCTTTCGATTTTTCTAGGAATAGCAATTCTAGGATTTAGGTAGTGAAGGGAATGTGGCACAGTCTGTTTAAATAAGTTGCCAAGTTACTTGGCTACCAAGTACCAGAGCCAGGATCAAAATCCAGGTAGTCCTTGAACCTGAGTGTTTAACCCTCTACTTTGTAAACTATCTCTATAATACCCTAATGATCACATCTATTCACTCCTGGCTTTGATTACATGAAGCTTCTGTTTTAAATGGACTTAGAATAGGAGATAATGATGAAGATTGGAGACAGCAGAAGTGCTCACCATAGGGAGCAATTCTCATACTGTGGAGCTGGCTGTGTAGATGCTGTTTGGTTAAGGACACATGCTTTTCTGGAAAATACATGTAGGATGAATGGATTTTTCTTCCATATTTATTGTCTTTTGGATGCAATTTCCATGGTCAATATGTGCATCAAGTATTACAATTTCCCTAGTAATCTTATTTATATTCTGTATTTAGAAGCGTTGCTGTGACTTTGCTCTTCACTATCTCAGACCATGGGTACTTCAGGGTTGGTCAGGGACCCTTAAAGCTTCAGATCTGTTATTTTCTCTAAAGTTTTCATTAGTCCTTCATAGTAGGGATGATCCTGCACAGTCCTGCCTCTTTGCAAAAAACAAAATTTCAACAAATTGAGTTTCAGAATATAATTGTCTTTTATTAGTGACTCATAAATCGAGGAACACTCTATCTATAAAATATTGAAAGGTGCACCATTAGGAATAGTAGAACAGTCGGTTTTTATAAGATAACTTGAGCAGGAACAAGGAAACAATGTAATATAAAAAAAGATGACTGGTTAACATCAGGGTGTCTTAGGTTACTTTCCTTGTAAGTGTTAAAGCAGAGGCAATTTCTTTATCATGCTGGCTAAAACTGGTCTGTTTGGGAATTTGGCTATCATCTCTCTCCTGATTTCTCAGAAGGTCAGATAAACAACTTAATTTCAGTTTGATGACATGGAACTTTTAGCATGAGTGACTAATTTTGGTTTGGTCTTTTGGAGTCTAATGCAGACGCTCAGTCTAAATTGACAATGACCTTCCATAAATTGTATTTACTATTCTCATAGAACTACTGGTCAAATTGAATTTTAATTATTTAGTTAGATATCTATCTCTGGTCTTGTTGGAACCAACTTGAATATCCCTGTCCCCACTTCCAAGTCACTTTTATGTACACAATGACTTCAATTAAGTAACAAAACCAATTATTCCAATTCTTATCTATGTCCTGTTTTTCTCTCTCATTCTCAAAAGACTGTCTCAACCATGCAGAAGAAAGAGTCATATACTCTGTTAAACAATGCATCAACTTCAGATGTGGTCCATATAAACAAGCTAAAGTTTGTCTTATCTTGGAGATATTTGCCCCGGAAAAATGAGGAAGTCTAAAAACCTTTCCAATGACAAACTCAAATTACATTTATTTTCTGATAGGAGATGGTTGAGTAGATAGAATCAACAAACACTTTCATGAAGAGATAAAGGGACCTAAGATATCATCATTTAATGTTGACTTGGTAGAAACATTAAAAAAAAGTTACAGAACAACTTCAATACATTGTGTATTTTTAAATAATAATTTAGTGATAGTACTTTATGTTAATGAAATTTTCCATCTCATTCATATATAGCACACAAAATTAATTCGTTACACATAGAAGACACTTCCTAAATTTTGTGAAATGAAGAGTTTTACTTCCAGAAAACTATATACAAAAATGCTTTGTTTGTCATAAAATATGTTCTCAAAAAAAAAAAAACCACAAAAACGAAACAGTTTGTAAGTCAAATGAGTGTAACCCTTCTTGGTTTAAGGAATTCTATGGAACCCATTTATAAGACTGAATATGAATGATTTTTGTTTTGCAAATACTACTATTATTCCTGTTAGTGTCTTTGTTAAAATTATCCTATTCTTAAAATGCTCATGAACTACAGATGGGAGTAGGAAGGTTCAGAGCATTTTTTTATGAAAAAGTGCCCATTTTCTACAAGCTTTCAGAGTGGTATTATTTTCCAAAGCTATCTCCCCTAATGCATTTAAAATTATGTGCTTGATTTTAAAAATCCAATTTATATAATTTTTCTAAATTTGCATTTCATGCACAAAGCAAGCACTAAATATTTTAGTGTTATTTGTTACTATTTTATTTTTACCGGGTTTTTCCACCTGCTTATATGAATATATTTTTCATTATTCATTGACCTTCAATTTCTCCATAACCTTTAATGGATTGCCTATGACACAGAAAAGCCTCAGATTATTATTTTATCTAATATTGAGGGGAATGAATAGGACTATCTGTCTTTCACTCTTTCAATTACAATATTTGATATATTACAAAAAGCACCTAAATAGCCCAATAATGATACTTACTGGGTTCATGAAAGCCTAATAGCTATGGTTCATGCACTTTCAATTTTCAATTTTTGCTGAGAAATTGAGGTTTGCTCAATGGTGTATATTGAATTGAATCTTTTCTCTGTTTGCTATCAAGTATGTCTAATTTTTGTTTTTAAAAGATGGCTCTTGGTTAGGTGATTATTAAACATAAGTGTATATGCTGAGAGATCTATTTGAACATTTAAAATAAGGATCCTTTATAAGTCACATTTATAAGAAAAATAAAGGCTTGCTTTTTCTTCTAAGTGTTGATTTTCTGGTTTGCCTTTTAAGGCAATTCAACTTTATGATTTGTTTACCACAAGCTAGAGAATATGGTTACACAATTATTTATTAAAACTGGAGAAAACACTAGTATCTGAGCTGCATGCTAATGATCCCATAACCAGAGTTTCTCATTAGTACCTGTGTTTTACTTTTAAGATCAAAATTAGAAAGTGTGAGCATATTTGCTTGTTTTCTACCTTTTAAAATCACTTCAGAAAAATACAGCTACCAGTAAATCACAGTGTCTGATTTAACATTACTTCAGTATCAGAGGATAATTTAATTTTTATATTATTTGCACAGTTGAAACTCATTCTTTATGTTAATCCAATTTGATTTTTATCTTAAAATATTTTGATGTAAAGATGCCTATATGATTCAATGATAATCAACATTAGAACTACAGATTCCAGGTTATGACCATTGTTCTTTGCAATTGTACCATTTTATTTGTGCCATTGGATTTTATATCAGGCTAATTTTTGAGGCATTTATTACTTCTTATATCTATCATCTTCTCATTAAATAATTTCTTAATTGTTTTTAATGGAAGACAGCTACATCTAAGAAAAGATTATGAGAGATATTTATAGCAAGGTTTCTTATTTGGGGGCTTTCATCAATGTAATTGAGGCAGTCTGTGAATCCTCCAAAATCGTCTGCAAATTTTCATGTGCATATACGTTTTTCTGGGGAAAGAACCCAGTTACCCAAAATGTTAATAACACCGTTCTCTACATTGCTGAGTACTAAAGCCATAAAAGAAAATAAGAGATTTAGGAAACTAGAGAAGTAATGTAAATATGTGTATAATAATATATAAACATATATATTCTAAAATATATATCATATATATAATCTAAACATATATGTGTTTAGATTGATAGTAAATAAGCCTTGGTTAAATCATTTCCTGGAAAAGACATGTTGAAACTGAAGAAAAGCGGAGTATTTTAATAAGAAACTGTAATCTGATGAACTGAAAGTTCCATGCCTAAATGTAATAAGCATTCGAAAATAGTAAACGCTACATTTTCTTTAGTAGAGACTGTTTCAGTTGATCTAGGAAACTGCAAAATCTTGCTTTTTCTGCTTCCACTATTGTTTATTCTTTACACGGTAGCAGGATAGAGTTTGTAAAAACTTTGTTAAGATTATAGTCCTACCCTACTTAAAGCCCACCAGTTGCTTTCCATTCCAATTAGAATAAAATCAAAACCCTGAAGTGTGTCTTACAAAGCTGTTTGTGATCCCTGCCATTTTCTCTAATTTCATCTTGTACAGATCCTCCTGTCATCCTTAATGGTTCTGTCACAGGTGCCTTTGCCGGTGACCAGAGTTTGTTCTCACTCTGGATACTTTGCATCAGCTATCTCTTCTGCCTCAGACTCTCCTTCTCTAGATTTGTGCAGGATTTATACTCTCTCACCATCCAGTTTTTTCTTTGAATGTCATTTCATCTCATACAAGGGGATTTTCTCAACTATCAAATATAAAGCTAGTCTTTTCTATCACCTCATCTTGATCCATTTTCTTCTATCACTTATGATTGGTCAAAACCAGCTTACGTTTGTTCACTTGCTCACAGTCTGCTTGTGGACTACTGAATGTAAGCTTCATGAGAGCAGCAGTGCTCCCTTTCCTGTTCACTATTGTGTATCTTCTGTGTTTGGGAATGTACCTGAGACATGGAGGAAACTCAATACATATTTGTTAAATGAATGAAGTGTCATTGAAGAATTGATTATGTTTACCTCCTAATTGGTATGGATAAAAAAAGTTGATGACAGGGAATAAGAAATAGTTAAGCCTTTGACAATGATGTGCTTAGCTACAGTCATATCAGAGGGATATTTATTAGATGAGCTCTGCTCTGCAGTTATTGTTTCTATCCTACCTCAAAGGAAATAGCAAACTATCTACTTTTCTCTGAATGACCTTGAAATGGCACTGATATTTGACCCTTCTAAATCTTTTCTTTCATTTTCTCTCTTTCTTTCTGTTTGTGGAGGTGTACCTGGTTTTCCAGTTTGATATTTTATTAATAATTAAAAATCTTGTAATTTCACTGATGAAAACTAATACTTGTCCAGATTTGAACATTCATAGTTTTGCAATTCTTGTGAAACTTTTAAACAATATTTCAAACTATTAAGGAAATAGATCATCAATTTTTCCTGGGCACGGTCGCTCACACCTGTAATCCCAGCACTTTGTGAGGCCGAGGTGGGCAGATCACTTGAGGCCAGGAGTTCGAGACCAGCCTGGCCAGTATGGTGAAACCCTGTCTCTACTAAAAATACACAAATTAGCTGGATGTGGTAGTGCATGCCTGAAATCCCAGCTACTCAGGAGGCTGAGGCATGAGAATTGCTTGAACCCGGAAGACAGAGTTTGCAGTGAGCCTAGATCACGTCACTGTACTCCAGCCTGGGTGACCGAGTGAGACTTAGTCCGAAAAACAAAAAACAAACAAACAAAAAAAACTCAATTCCTATGAATATACTGATTTAAGGGAGGGAAGACTTTCCCCTATCCTTTAGGGTGCATAACTGAGTCCATGAAATAAACTGACAACAGGCAGATTAATGGGAGAAATTTATACAAATTTATTACTTGCAAGGGGGCATCACAGGAAAGAAAGGTGAATATCCCAAAGCCCAGTGATATCCAGAAGCTCATATGCCCTCTTCATAAGGAAGGGGGAAGAGGGGACTGTGTAAGCAACTTAAGGGAAGGTAAATAATGTTTTGGAAAGATAAATAGGTCCTTAGGAGAAAAGATGATTTTTTGTGACAGTCTTTCTGACCGGGGTGTCAATTTCTCCTCTCCTCTCCTGTGATATGAGTCTCCTGGTTGATGAAACTCCTGGGGAGGAGACTGATGACAATTGAGTTATTTTTGCAGGATCTTTATTCAGATAAGGAGAGCTCAGAGAAAGCCTTACACTGCATCTGCTGTGCCCCAAGTGCCCTCTGGTTAAGTAATCTGTATACAAAAGTAGCATATTTTGAGGTAGCATTTCCTACACTCCTTCATTGTCAAAACATATGTTTTCATTCTGGCCACAGCGAGTAAGTTATCTCCTTCCCAAGAAGGCACATTTTAGTTTCTCAACAGCTTTAGTTTTTTCACAGTTTCTTCCAATACTGGGAATAGAGCAGCTTTTCACTAGATTTGATTAATTGAAAATTCATGTGAAGTTCCTACTAAACTGTAAATGGTTTAGATACTGGGTTTACAATTTTTATTCTTTCACTTAGCAAATATTCATTGAGCCCTTTATTTGTGGTGATAAGGAAGTGGTGATAGTATTTTTAAAAACTGATGGTATTCTTGTTGTCAAGGAACCTATGCCCTAATAATATCAGATACATAAATTTACCTTTAAGTTAACTAGAGTTTTACTGCCTGTAATAGCAAATTATTTAATCAATAAATCTTTCACTATTGAAAACTTTAAAACATAGAAGAAACAATTGTATTAAAAACATTAAAGAGCTAATAAGAAAGACAAGCATCATTTGGTGAAAGTTCAGGAGTAGGTAAAAATCCAGCGAGACAGACATGGCATTTGACAGGACTTTTGCCTTGGGATAATTTGCTGACCTACATCTTGGGGCCTTAGCATAGATTTGAAATCCTTATCAGTCTAAGTAAACAAAAGTTGGATTCCAAGTTTCACCGAGAGTAGGAGTCATGTTTAATTACTCCTATTTGGGCTGTCACTTAGAAGCCTAATCTTTTGGAATAGCACAGGACATGTGTAGTAATCACAGAGACTGCAGCACTTGCTGGTTTTGTGTTGTCTGGTGGCCCAGAATATTGCCCGACCTATACCTGGTAGTGCCTTCAGGTGATAGACAGAAACAAAAATTCTCTTTGGAGAAAATAACCCCATTCTAGTTCTCAAATTATTTTTATAAGTGTTTCTATGTGTCTGTGTGTGCAAATACCTATATGCCAGCACACAATGTTAAACAGACAACATTAAAAAAATAACATAAAAGATAAACATCAGACAATAGCAAAACTCTAATTAGGTCTTCAGATATTTGAATTATCAAAATAGACTCTGAAACAACTATCTCTTGACTTCAAGTAGGTAAAAGGCATTCCAAAAAGTTGAAGTGGAGAACTAGAGTCCATAAAAAATCACATGGCAGGTTAGGAAAAAAAAATCAAGCAGAAATTCTAGAACTACCAATTAAAGTGACTGATATTAGGAATTAACAGAATGGACTCCAGAGCAGATTAGAGATAAATATGCAACACCAACTTTAGTAAACAACTCCAAACCATTTTCCAGGGTGGTTGTACCATGTCACGCTGCTAACAGCAGTGTGGCGAGGTTTATATGCACAGAAATGTGCCCATGTATGTGTCCTAGAAGACATAGAAGAATGTTTATAAGCAGTGTCATTTGTCATAGTTAAGAATTGTAAAAAAAAAAAAATGCAAATGTTAATTAAGATCAGAGATTTTAAAATGTGATATAATCATTACAATATGTTAGATAATGGCAGTGCACAAACTATAGTGTACACAAAGTGGATAAACATTGCAAACATAATTTTAAGTGAAAGACACCAGACATAAAAAAATATACAGTATAATTTAAAAAGCAGGCAGAACTTAACTAGTGTGTTTTGGAATACATATTTCCAGGAAAACTATGAAGAAAAATAAGAAACTATTCACCATAAATGTCAATATAGTGGTTAACTCTAAGGTAAAGGAAGGTCATTTTGATTTTGTAGGCACGTGCAAGGGTGTCCTGGGGTGGGAATGAGTGGGAACCATATTCTATTCCTTAAACTTGGTTGTAGTTAGAGATATCA
Source organism: Pan paniscus (assembly GCF_029289425.2). NCBI lineage: Eukaryota > Metazoa > Chordata > Mammalia > Primates > Hominidae > Pan > Pan paniscus. The sequence goes on along the minus strand of NC_073264.2, from coordinate 42,581,136 downwards.
ACTATATACTAACTTATTAATTTGTTCATTTATGTATTATATTATTTTCTTTTTGTCTTTGGCACGTCAAAATGTAAAATACCTAATTCTAACCACTAAGTAATTAATATAATATGATGTAATATTAATATAATATGATATATGTACCGTAATATAAATGTTTAATGGTACCTACTACATAAATATCCCTTGATATATACTTGGACAGAATAAAAGCATAATATTTTTATACATTCTGTATTATCTCTATATTAAAATATTTGAATATTTTTATGATATCCTCCTGAATACCTTCTCTTCTCTTCTGAAGATCGTGGGAAAGTTTTTCATATCCCAAGATTACTGGTGAATAATGCTGTCTATTTCCTACTATGCCTAATGAGTCAAAATTTCTGATAAGGTTATTTAACATTCAAAAAATAGTTATTCATGAAGTGCCTTATTATTCTTATCGCCCCCAAAAAACGTGGACATGCTCCAAGATTTTTATTAGCTGTTGTAACAGTGACCCCAAAATATTGTCTTTACTATGTGATATCTAGGATTATAGGACAGATATCCCCCAAATTACCAAGACACCAAATTTCTCTTCTTTTATGGCTTACTGTTCTTCCAGTTGTTGTCCTTGGCTGAATGTTTAAAGGTTGGTTACTGCCATATTTGTGTTACAGTTAATGGAAAGAAGATAAGAGGAAGTCCAGATCATTCTGTTCTGAATTAATATGAGCCAAATTCTAATCTCAGAATTTTATAATGTTTAGATTGCTGAATGGATAAAAGTGCTCAAAACAAAATTATTTTTTCCAGGATTTTCATTCACTAGCTGACTCACCCAACCACTTCCTAAGTCCAAGCTGCCATTTATTAAGCTCCATACATATTTACAGGTTGCAAATCAGCCTTCTGAGAGACCTATTGAGAAAATATGCAAAAACAACTGGATAAACCTCTATAACTGATAGTTAGCTAGATGCTTAGATGTATTTATTTATGGTAACATCAGATTGTCAAATCAGGAGAGAAATTATACATCATTAATGTAAAACTTAAAATTATTTTAATACATTCAGAAAAAATACGTAACAAGTTAGATTTCTATCTTATACCAAACCAAGTCTAGACATGCTAAAGGTCAAAACGATATGTATGTTATGTATGTTCACTTTTGTGTGTGTCTATGTATATTTACACTTGCACACAATTTAGTATAATTGTAGGTAGAAAGGGTTTTCCTCAGAACAACACACACACACACACACACACACACACACATCCTAATCCAGAAACTATATAGATAGAAATAATATAGACATTTATGACAACTGCTCTAAAATTAAAAACACCACAAATCACCTGAAAGGACAAGCTATAGGCTTTGGAAAAAATGTAAAACACATATGACAAATATTCCATGGAAAATATTTCAGAAGGGCATGGGAATTGTGGGAGAAATCAAAGAGTAGAGAGTTGACAAATAGTCTTAAACATTTTACACTCTCTCTCTCATCTTTCTGTCTTAATTATTAGAAGACCGCTGGTTTTATTTACAGCTTAATGAATCGAATTCAATTTCCTATAATAAGCATATTTTATAGCCTAATGAACAAATATGGTTTCTCACAAAACAACATAATTTACAAGTCTCTTTATTAAGATTAAATTCCTGAGATTTAGCGAAACTTTATTTGAAGATTATTGGTTAGAGTACACCAGCTGATGTAAAAATGTATTCATATGTCAGTAATTTAAAGCAATAGAATTTTATTTTACCCTGGGAAAAAAGTTCAGCATGGATATTCCTTGGTTGTGTGACTTTTTTTTTTTTTGCATGGTAATTCAGAGAGCAAGACTCTTTCCAAGTTGCAACCTTGTCATCCTAAAGGGATGTAAATTTATGACGAGTAATTTGCTTTGTTTAACACAAGAGAATACCATTTAAAAGAGGAATTCTAGTCATGGTAGCAGGAAGCAGAGTTTCTACGGATTTAGGCTTGAGTAAAAGCTTGGGTTCACTTGAGCTCTAGCTGCATATTATCTATCTATCTACCATCTTCTGTTCTCACTAGAATGTAAATGTCTTCTCAATATCTCTTCCTTTTATTTTAGAAGAGAAATTTAACAAGAGCTGTTAAGTGAGCTATGTGTGTGTGTGTGGTGTTTATATATATATGTGTGTGTGTATAACATACATTTATATGTCAACATGATTAGTCTATGATTTTTATACGATTGAAACATACTTATCTAAACTCATAATTTCTAATTACATGAAAAATAAAGCAAAACAATAGATTAAGAATAGGAACATAAGGATGTAAGTATACTGACTCCAACCAAATTTATTCTATCATTATAAGTCAACTATAAAAATATTACTAATTTTTCAGCAGGCAAGTGGGGAAGGTTGCTTTTGAGCAAATCTTTATTTTCTTACAAAAAAACTCCAGTAGCTCTCTTTGTTATACAAGTGTAAACATAGTAGATATCTATAGTCCTGGACAAATACACCTTTTGTCTTGTGGAACTATGCAGAGCTGAGGTTTTTCTTACTCTGTAGGGATCTGGAAAAGGGAACAGACTGATTTGTAACTGAGTGCTTGTTTGTGTACTAGTTAAGCACGTGGTTTCCAAAGTCAAGAGCTTAGCTAATTCTCGATTCTGTCTCTTACTAGCTGTGTGAATTGGAGTCAAATTTTCCATGCCTCAGTTTCTTCATTTGAAAATAAATAAACTAACAAATGAGGCAATACCTATAAAATACTAAGAATAAGATCTGGTATATAGTAGTGCTCAATAAATTTTGGCTCTGTTATGCTGTTATTTTATAGAAGTCTAGGATTTTCTCTTGTGGCATGACATTTTTTGAAAGATAGGCCACAAATTCTTGTTTTATAATAGGTCACATTAGGGGGATATGTTAGAATGAATAATGATGGTTTGATCAATGTCTAGTGATAAGGGCAATAAAACCTCAGAAGAAAGGGTGAGTCTAGTCTGTGGCACTGGTTTAAAACAAAGACATAAGAGTTTATTTATATCATAGGGTTGCCCTCATACAGAGTAGATCCTGGAATCTCCATGCCAAGCGAACTTGCCACAGTGGGACACCATACAGGCAGGCATATGTGAAATAAAAACTGTTTTAAACTTGTCCATCAACATGGGGCACTGCTGCAACCTGGGTAGGGAGGGAGCTAGATATGCAGCTAAACATATACTTGTTTGTAAATCTAGGATTGACCATATAGCAGTAAGAAAGAAGATCACCAGCCCTCATGAAAACAAAAGGCTGCAACTTACTCTCTCTTCTATTTACAAACAAATTTAACTGCAATTGGGTCTAGTAAGCCCGTTAATATAATATGATGAGACATCAAAAAGTGATACAAGATTTCTAGCTAGCACACTTGAAACACAAACAATGCTATATGTGTAATAATAAACTATAAAATTATATGAAGAAACATCTATATTATATTAAATAATATAAAATTATATGAAAATAGAAATGTATATTATATAAAATATAATAAATTACATATAACATACTATATTTCAGATTTGTACTGTGAGTTAATAAACAGGCTTATCAATTATGTATCTCATTATGCAAATATCAAGAGTTATTTATAAAGTAGCTGTTCAATAATAAGAATAATATGGATAACATTACATCAGAGGGTCAAGTGCAGGGAGTAGAAGGATATTGAGCCATCCTACTTGGAATGACAGTATTTGTAAGACAATATATTAACCAATATGTGTTATGGAAAGAGTAACAGTAAATTCCTAATATTTCTAAAACACCGGACACTAAGCAGTAAGTAAATGTCCAAGCACAGGAAGTAAAGGAAGTGTAAAAGAACAGATAAAGCAAGATGACAGAAATAAGACACACTGTTTATTATAAAAGTTAATGCTTATATTATTAGAAAGGGCAAGTAGATAAGAACAAAGAAAAAAGCAAATGCATATTTTTTAAAAAACTGAATATTCAGCTAAAGTTGCTAAAGTATAACAAAATATGTAAAAAGAAACAGGAGAAATAAGCTGATAAAAATGAATTAATGAATTAGAAATTATTATAGCATAAATTTGATAAATTCAAATAGTAGTATATAAATCATTTAAAATAGCCAAGTTACTGTTAAACTTATTTAAGGAAAAAGGAATCATTAAGTTGATAATACCATAATTATGGATGAGGTAAAAACTAATAAACTATGTGCCACATATAAGCTCTGAAGATAAAATGATTATCAAAATGTAGTGTATATCTTACACTCAGGTAATTTAGAATTTATAAAAAGAAGAAAATAATAATAACAAAAATATTAATTGTACATATTGCAAATTATGAAAAGTACCCTAAAAATAGAATCCTCTCATGAAGAGTATTAGGCTGTATCAGATTTACACAGGTAGTAAATGCAAGGCTATCTGAGGAGGAAATATTTAACCTAATACCTAAAGGTGAAGAAGGAGATTAAGATCACAGACAAAGGCCCTGAAATTGGCCGAAAATTGTAATGTTTAGTAGGAAACATGAAGGTCAGTGTGGCAGAAGCATAGGCCATGCTTGTTTCTTTAATGAATTTGAACAGATTCAAGATCATTTTTATAATAATCATTATCCACAGATTTTGATACTAGCATATTTCTCATGTGTATGAAAAACAAAAATTTACACTAGAGATTACATATGATTAGGGTATCCCCACTGGGGTTTATTTTGCATGTGAACTTCATCTATCATACGTGTTTTAGTAATAAAAAAGTAGGGAGTAGAAAACCATTGCTCCAGTTATGTCTTCCATTTTCTGCCCATACTTTTAAAGCAGAGAGTTCTAACATTTTGTCTCAGTACTCCTTTATACTCTTAACAAATTATACTGAGAATCACTGAATACGTCTTCTATAATTATTTCTATGTCAAATCCACTTTTCTACATAGAATGCAGTTTTTTTCTGCAACTGGGTATTTTAATATTTTTCTCTGGAATTTCAGTTTAAAGCCCTGCTGATCAAGTCAAAATCTCTTTTATAGTAAAAATTTCCTATACCTTTTTCTGATGGGCACTGTTTTTTATTTTTTGCTATCAAATTCAGTTATTTTTTTAATTTAAATTTTTATTTTTATTTTTATTTTACTTTATTTTGTTTTTGAGATGGAGTCTTGCTCTTGTAGCTTAGGCTGGAGTGCAGTGACATGATCTCGGCTCACGGCAACCTCTGCCTCCTGGGTTCAAGCGATTCTCCTGCCTCAACCTCCCCAGTAGCTGGGATTACAGGCGCCCACCACCGCGCCCAGCTAATTGTGTTTTTAGTAGAGACGGGGTTTCGCCATGTCGGCCAGGCTGGTCTTTAACTCCTGACCTCAGGTGATCCACCCTCCTCGGACCCCCAGAGTGTTGGGATTACAGGCGTGAGCCACTGCACTCAGTGCAAATACAGTTATTTTATTCCACTGGATAACCTACTGTTTATTATCCACTTATCATGGTACTCAGTTGCAAGGAAAAATGAACTCTTGGCCTAAATTTCAGTTTAGTGTATATAAAATTCTACTTACTTGAAAGGGATATTATGGTTATTCTGTCTCTGGTCACTGGTTACCAAGTAAATCAACAAAATTGGTATCACAGTTTTTATGAGTCTCAGAAGGGTCTCCATTACTTTGAGACACACATGAGGAAAATCATGTTTGTTACAGATAGATGTCATGTACTCACATGGCTGCCTTTGTACTTCAGAACAGGGAGTCACCGATTACCACTGATATTTGGGGTTAGAAATCAAATATCTGCAATCAGCTCTTTTCCTTGAATTTATATACAGCTTTATAGAACACTTTGTATTGCTTCTTCCCATGACTCAGAGTTACTTTTCATGGAGTAAGTGTTAAAACCATTGTCTTAATTCAAGAGTTTAGGATTTTCTTTTTCTTGTTTCCTCATCTGGGCTAATTTTTTTCTCTGGTCTGAACTTTTCTGGCTTCATTTCTAGGTAATGTCTTGCATTATATTTGACAACCATATTTTAGAGCTGTGCTCCTTGAATCTTTTCACTAATTCTAGTAGGAAAACTACTTTACAATTATAGTCCATATACTTACTGACTTGCTTAAGAAGGAAGCCAAGCATGTTTGTGACCAGCAAGGCACTGGGAGAATTCCAAATAATATGAGCAGAGCAGCTGTTAGTGCTCATTTGAAATAGATCTATCCATGCATCTAATAAGAAATTCTTCTATATGTTTTCATTAACCAAAACCATTTTCTGCCTTTCCATAGGCATGATGCTTTTCTAAATGAACTATTTCTACTAATACCACAAATGTGAATAAATCACAGTCATTTGTCTCAGTGATTTTTCAACGTAAACTCATTTTAGTAAAAAATATAATACTGAAAGACCCTTGACCTCATTCTCAATGAGCCATTCATGTCTTTATTTTTTTCCAACCATAATAGAGAAGTATATTTTAAGTATGTTCATATCTGTAGAACTCACATTACATAATAATAGTATTTTCCATATATAAAATAGAACCTGCAGAGTTCCATAGGACATTTGTAATAAAATTATTTTTATATCTGAGTTATTATTAGTAATTAGCCATTAGTCATATAAATGTTTATATGTCTTTTATCTATACTTATGTCTTTTTCATGGGTTTATCTTTATAGGGTAGCTTGTACTTGTGACTGAAGGGAAATAAGGAATGCTTAATCTTGTAGTACTTTTAGTATTTGTTGAACCAGATAGTAATTATGATATAGTGGACAGAACATGACATTTGAGGTTATCAAAGTTGGATTCGAACCCTGGTTTTCTCCTTTATAAATATCTTAGTGATGTGTTTTTTATTATATGATGTATTATTACTTGGCTTTTGAAGTTTTGAGTATTTATCACTTTGATAAAATTTTTTTTTATTTTAAGAAAATATGTTTTTATGTTCTAGAGGCATATATATTCTTTTCATAAATTGTTGCAATGATAACCATCAAACAAAGCAACTATAACTTATTTCCTTAATCATGGGTTTGCTTGCTCTTGGTTTATATGTATGTACATAAACTTTTTTATATATTTATAATTTTAGGTATTTTTCCTATGGACAAATGCATAATCTTAAAGTATACACATTTATGAGTACTGAAATATGTATACATCTGTGTAACCATCACACAAATGAAATTATAGAACATTTTAATCATGCCTTAAAATTTTATTTTTCCTCTTTTAAGTGAAAAAGACTATGTTAGAGAAGTATTTTTTAATCAAGAAATACTATGGAATCTTATGCAGTTCATCAAGACCTTTAACAATAGCTCAGGTGTGCCTTTTCACCATTGTTTTTCAGTCTTTTCTTCCATATGCCATAATCCTATTGAAAGAGACAAATGTAATCTACCCTTAAATTTACTTCCTTTTCTTAATGCTGTTCACTTTTTTTCAAAACACTAATTTTTTTCTGCTCTCATTTCTGCCAATCAAAATAATATTATTATTTCAAGACTTATCTCAAACTTCAGTTCCTACATAAAGACTTTCTGGATCCTTGATTGGCTTCTTCTATGAATGCCTGTAGACCTCATCCAAGACACTCTATTTCAAGTATAAAAAACAAAGTTATTAAAATGTCAATAAGTTTCTTCATTGGTGTTCTTCTGCCCAACCTGTACTTGTGGTTTTACAAGTGTGTTTCTGTTTTTTCTAAATTTGAGGCATTTCTTATGTCATTCTTGCTGCCTGAAATTCTTGTTATTCCTCGTTGCCTTTGTCTAGCATTTCCAACTCATCCTTAAACATCCCTTTCCCTGGGAAAGACTTCTATGGCCCTCGATGGACCTAGACTGGTTTTTAGGTGTTCTTCCTATCATTCACTTAGCTCTTTCTGCTTACTTAGAATAAAGAACTTCATCCGAGCATTTGCCACATTACTTTGTACTTTCTGATTTATCTGGCTGTCTCCTCTACCATAATATAAGCTTTTCTAGGAAAAAAAAAATTGTCCAACTTACTGTTGATGCTTCAGAACCTGGTATAATTCTGGGTGCATTGCATACACTGTACATACATTGCATGTTGTATATGCACTCAGTGTGCATTTTTAAATAAAAGATTAATTACTATTTAATAAAGTGAGGATATGTTTGTATTCTTATTTGAGGCATATCTTTATTTGCTATATTGTATGTTCCTTGAAGTTAAGAATTTTCTTGAAATCTTAATTTATTATTAAGTTAACAGTACCTAACCTAGTGTTCAATTTATGTTTTTTGAATTTAATTTGTGTTCAAGGTACTTATTTAATGATAATTGAAATGAAATTTAATGTATGGCAAATTATCTATCAAATATGCCTATTAATTTATTTATTCTTATTTAGTTTTTACCACCCTCTTCACATATCCTGGACAGAATGTCAGATTAAATTAGTTTATCACTCACAGAATATAAAAGCTTTAATAAATCGTATATCCTGAAATCTACTTAGTAATTAAACCGTTCTAGAGTTTCAAAGTATCTGTATAACGATTCCATAGCACAAATATCCAATGCATGGTGTGTGTGTTTATGTAAGTGTGTGTATATGTGGATGGATGGATCGATAGATGATAGATAGATAGATAGATAGATATGTACACAGACACACTATAAAAATTAGAACTACAAAACTCTATTATCTTCACGAAACAGTAAGAGAAAAATGATTCTAGGAGAAAAATCCTCTGAAAAGAAATTACATAACAGCAATGCCACTCCTGAGAATCTTACAAATTCTAACAGTTATCATGTTCATTTTTGCTAGTGCCATCAACTAACAATGTAAAGCAAAAATATTCAGCCTTATTTCAACTTCTGGAAGAAGAGAAAAGCAAAAATCTTGATGCTAATATATTCCATAAGAACTTTTATCAAACAAGATCTTTTATGAAGATGGCAACTGTGCATCTATATTTATATATTATAAAAGATTTTACAAGCTATAGATAAATATATGTTTTGGTCGATAGGTAAAAACAGGTAATTCCTGTTCACAGTCATGTATTAATCTTTCTCTGCAACTAGAAAACAATCTAGTAAAATATACATTCTGTGTTAACTTCCTCTGTTGAAAACCATCAACAATCTCCAAAATTATTGTGATAGGATTCCTCTGGAAAGGTTTCTGCTGAGTGACTTGGTTTTTCATTTGGAAAAATAATAATCCACAAACTTTAAGCAAGGCTGCGTCACAATGCATTTGGTAAGTAACATGATCAAAATATTTGCCCTAGTAAGAGGCGTTTCTTTTTTGCCTCCCGGAACTGAGTCAGGGATCAGTGAACTCTATGATCGCTCCAGTATATTTAAAGCTGTTCATTCAAAAGAATAAGTAGCAAAGGTTGCTTAAAGGATCAGTATGGCTGCCTAGAATTCGATTGTGACATGTAAGAAGCCTTAACACGGCTTTTTTGCCACACTGAAATTATTTTCAATACCATTAAATGATGAATCTAACAAACAATGATAGAATTATCGGATTATTATATTGGTGAGTCATATGAATAATTGAAACCCTCAAACCTGATATAGATGTTTAGCTTTTTTTCTTGACTAATGGGAAATATTAGAGATGAAGTGAGTGTTGGGGCATGCAGGTGGACACATAAATTGATTATTAAATAAATTGGAATTTTTTATTGAGGTATGTTAAAAACACAGTTAAATTCATAGATTTTAAGTGCATAGTTTGATCAGCTTTCACAGATATAAACAGCCATGTAACCATAATCCAAAGGTCAAGACATAGAACATTTCTCTTATCTTGACATTCTCCTGTCTTGTTCTGGTGACCATTACACTCCAAGGACCCAAGCCATTATTTTCAGGACAATGAATTTCTTAAACTACATGTAAATTGAATCATACTAAATACTTGTGTGTGTGCCTGACTTATGTTGCACAACACAATGTTTTGAGATTTATACATTGTATTAGTCTGTTTTCATACTGCTATAAAGAACTCCCTGAAATTGGGTAATGTATAAACAAAAGAGGTTTAATTGACTCACCGTTATGCATGGCTGGGGGGCCTCAGGAAACTTTCAATCACTGTATAAGGCAAATGAAAAGCAAGGCATGTTTAACATGGCAGCAATAGAGAGAGCAAGTGGGTAAGTGCCACACTTTAAAACCCTCAGATCTCATGAGAACTCACATGCTGTCATGAGAACAGCATGGGAACAACCCCCCCTCCCATGATCCAATCACCTCCCACCAGTTCCCTCCCTAACGGGATTACAGTTTGAGATGAGATTTGGGTGGGGACACAGAGCCATGCTATATCATAAGTATTGTTGCCGTATCAGAAATTTTATCTTTGTACGTAGAATATTATCCTATTATGTAAAGATAAAACCCTTTATTTAATCATTCTCTTTATTGTTATTTGGATTGGTTCTAGTTTTGGCTAATACAAATAATGATGATTTCAATGCTCTTATACAGATGTGTTTGTGGGAATGCTTTCATTTTCACTTAGTAAATAACTATGAGGGGAATTTCTGGACAAATGAAGTAATCTGGAATTCAATTAGATTTTCTTAAAGTGTCACATACATTGAAACTCTTTAAGTAACCAGCTTTGTTATATGTTAATATCTGTATTGGAATCTGAGAGAATCACATATTTGTTGACGTTACTGAGGTAGTTTTATGGGAAAGCTTCTTCAGAGTGATTATAATTTAGAAATATTAGGTAAAATTATAGCTCATGTCAATGATCAGAGAGTTGACTTTGGGTAAAGCCAAGTATTTATTTATAATAACATGCAATTTGTTTCCAGATAGTGGTAGGTTAACATACTTAATATATACTATTTAGAAGCTCTCTGACATTGCTCAATCCACTTCAACTCTCTAAGCTTCAGTTTCATTTTGTAAAAAATGATTAAAATAATGATAACATCTACAGTGCAAGGTTATTATAGCATATGTAATGAGTATGCTATTTTCTCCTTCTCCAAGTTGTAAGTTGTATTCTGGTGAAAAGGAATGACAGGGACAGCCCCTTTTAAACAAACTGCATGAAAGTTTATCAAATGACTTAAAAAGACAGGTGTGTGGTCAGTCACATTCCTCATGAAGGCTTGTGAGCCTGTTCTTCTGCATAACTTCAAAGTAACAGATCAAGTAATTTTATTTGGGAAGACAAGCAATAATATCTAACCCAATGGTCCAACTGAATGTTTGCTAATCACGTGCTATACCGAATATAGGGAAAAAGCACAGAGATATAAACTCTGTACTACAACAAACCTATGATACACAGGTAATTACAGGTGCATATGAAATCATTTAAGCTTTGCAATTAAATGTAAAGATTTAAGTACAGTTCATTTAAAGTGTAAATAATTTTAAAAAAACACTAGGTTGGCTTTACTTAACCATAGAGGTTTATCCTGCTCTTAAATAAAAGTTTTATTTTGATAACGACTTAAATCTTTTTCCAATAGTCTTCTAATGAGAATGTTGTGCTGAAAGTACATGAATTTGAAATAGAAATTTTTATTGTATAAATTATACAGCTGGACTTATATATTGTTATTTACTTTAATACATGTTAAAAATAAAAATTGTTCCTTTTATTTCTTATTACCAGAAACTCCTTATGGGATTAGCAATTCCACAACTGCCTATATTTTTATTTAAAACCAGATATATAACAATAGTAAGAAATTCATACAGTGAGACAAAAATAAAAATTGATCTTATTTATTTTTTTTTATTGTAAGGCGATTTTACTCTTTTGAGGTTACAAATCCAGCTTTCTGATTCCTTGCTCAAATTATTCTGATAGGAAAAAAAGCTATGCCGTGAAGATAACCTAGATATCATCACTCATGGTAGCTCTACCTGACTTCTGGGAGCTCTACCTGACTTCTGGGAGCTCAGAAAATCCTGTTAGCAAATGTATGCTTCAAATATTTTCTGTTTCCTCTTTCTAAATGAGGACTCGGAAACATTATGCCACTGGGGTGTTGAGACAATGTTTCCCAACGCATTTTAGAGTCTTAAATCTGAAAACTTCATAGACAGAAAAATGATTTTGTATAACCACAGCTTTAATGCTTTTATTTCTAGGAGAAAGCACCAAATTATTATTCTTTCACCAATAACTAAATATTTTCTTTTACATTTTCAATGCATGGTCCATGAGGACAAAGACGATTGAACACAATTATAAAGGAAGCAGACTTTTCTGTTGGCAACCAAAAAGAATGGGTCCTTTTTCCTATTTATTTTTATTTAATCTATGAGACTGATGGCTCCCTAGTGAGATGATAATATGAAGTCAGCAATCAGGTCAATATTTTAATATCCCTTACATGTCATATTAGGTTCCTACATGGCATTCCCTTGTGTCAGGTTGAAGACAAAATGACGAAAAGTCTTTTGGAGCATAATTTTTGAATGTTGATTAATTAATTCAGACATATCAGAGGCTCCAAGATGATTCAAAAATACAGTCAACAAGAAAATATGTTTTCTAGAGATGTTAAGTGATACCACCTGGCACTGTGTTGGATATAGAATTATACAGCTATGCTTATTGCATTTGGTGATTATAGATATTACCAAAGGAACTTTCAGATGTTTGTCCAATATGACCAACTCAAACGTGGACAATAAACTTAATAAAAGGCTAGAAGATTTCTGATTCTCAACTTGCTTTGTTTTCATGAATGTTATCCTCATTTTATTCATGATTAATTACCATCAGCAACTTTTAGTGAACTAATGGCATTACAGGACCAGCCTTTGATGTGTCATTTTCATGTACTTTTTTCCACTGTAACTGTCTAAGTTTCATCTTTCCAGGCAACTTAGCAAAACAAGTTGTTGATCTTTATGCATTATGAAATTGGATGATAAAAATGCCCAAATACAGGAGAATCTGATAGAATGTACTGCTTTATCATTGTTTTTGTGTTCTTCTTCTTTCAGGTATTGATGACAACGTAAACCTTTGCCCTGTTACTAATCCAAGATTTAGAGTCAGCATGTAAAATTCAAAATAATTACAGTGATACATCTTTGATGTGAGTAGTATGTAATCTTTTACTTATGCTTGATTGTATTAAATCTTATAATGCATGCAGTCAAGAATGGCGTTGTGTAAGATACAGATTGTTGGCCATAATAAAAAATAAAATATTGTATTCCACTTTTTAAAAACGTGATTGCTCTCCAAAATTATCCAAGACTTAATCAAGAAGAGCTTAAAAATATTATATAAAATTTCCAATGCAAATAATGTAATAGATATTATGATGTTATTAAAGGAGGAATGTCTATAAAGTCCAAAAATCAAATTAGAATATATTAATAATTACATATAGGAAAAAGAAGAATTCATTATATTCTACAAAATACAAAGTACATAAAACTCTAGGTTAAGAAAAAATTAGATAAATTCATAGCTCTTTTAGTTTTATTATATTGAATAAATTGCATAGCAGACACTTTACTAAAAGGGAATGATATAGCAGTGTTTGAGTAAAACTGTTTGCATCATTGAATTATTGAATTATTGTTTAAGACAGAAATCACAGTGAAGGAAAGATGAAAATGGAGAAGATAAAAGATTTCTAGCGGGATTATCTGTTGATCAGTACACAAAAGAGAGAGCTGCTAGCACTATTTTATTTGAATGGGGTGTCATGATATGAAATGTGTATAGCTGAGATAATTTGGCAAATGTTACAATAAAACTTTGCAGCTGACTCTGATTTTACTGTAATAACATCAAATTTTATATTCTAACCATTTGCAAGGGCACATAATTTTTACAAATTATTACAAACTTAGCTGTTCATCTCTAAAGTCTAGATATCTCATGTGAGCAGTAGATGCAATGCTAATTTGTGGGACTGTTTAAAATCATACATTTATTGGTAAAGATTGTTCTTCTCTGAAGAGCAATTAGATTGAGTAAAGAGTTAATGACCAAGCTACCATGATTTTATGGTGTCTACATTTATTGTAGAAATAAGGAAATTTTAAAGTAAATTTTGAAAGATGTTGAATTCATTAGTAGATATATAAAATTAGACTTTAGGGATAGTATATCTAATTGACTATTTTTGAACTTTTAACACAATATTTTTAAAGCAGGCTTTTTTTATTTTAAAAGAAATTTTAAAGAGTGTAATTGGATTGTTAATTATTTCTTTAACTGAAAAAAATAGTAACTTTCTGCAACCCAAATTCAATCAAGCCTTTTATTTAAATAAAGTTATATTAATGTATAAAACTCAAATGCCCAAATCTTATCAATCTATTACATGAAACCACTGTTTCACTGGCTTTTACTTAAAGCTATCATACTGCTTAGCTGCTAAAAATCGTCTTTTTTCCAAATTCATATTCTTTTTGGGGAGATTTCTGGGACAATGTTTCTGAAATTTAGCATTCATCCACATCACCCAAAGAGTGAAATTGCTGGATCCCATCCCCAGACTTTCAGTTTAGTAGGGGTGGGTTGGGTTCAAGAATTTATATTTCTAATGTTCCAAGTTGATGTTGATGCTGTTATTTCTGAGACAATAGTTTGAAAACTATTACTTTTAGGAGTGCCTATAAACTCCATGACCCATTTTGTCCTTTGCTCACTACATTGGCCAGCCAGCTGATTATAGTGTTCTGAATTCAGTTCCATTCTTAGTTGACTGTTTCAGAGCAAAGGAACACTTAACCGAAGACTCTGCATCTGCGTCCCTTGAGCTGATGCTGCCAAACCCAGTACCACTTTGTCCTACTTACAAATGTACGTTTATTTTCTTAATTTTCCCCAACACAACTAAGGGCATCTCCAAATATAGCTTAAACTGAAAGCTTTATTGTCATGGGACAATACCTTCCTATCAGTTCATTAGCTACTAGAGAGAGTCAGGGACTACCTAAATTCGACACAGATTTCTCTGTCTCTTTGTGTGTATTTGTTGCACACAGAGGCTCAGATGTTCTCTACCTTGTACTATACCTAACTTTTGAAGTTACTCTTTGACCAAGGGAACTAATCTCTTCATATCTGTTATCACTCAACACCAATTCAGAATTCCTTTTTCTTTTCAGACATAGACTCAGCACCAATCATAGTTATCACTTGAGTTATTTTAACCAGAAGCAACTTGCCTCCATATAAATAATTTGAAATCAATAGAGACAATGCATTAATAGGGCAGTCAACAAACTCATCTAACTAGTCCTCACTTTGACTTAGCACTGACACTTTAAATTTTAAAATATTCATTACCATTTATAGGAGGGAATCATAAAAATCATGACTTGTTCAAAATAACATTTACTGCAGCAGGAAAAGCTAGTACAACATTTAATTTCAGGATCTATTTTATAGGTCAAAGTAATAGGTGTAATAAAAATATACAAATTGAAATATTACTAACATATTTTTTCAAAGTGATAATGTACTCTATCGCCACAGGAACTTGGTAATGATGATTATGACATAAAAGATCACTCTATTCTGCTTAATTTGGGATAACTAGTGCTAAATTTAGTGATCTGGTAGTTATATTAAATATTAGCCTGAGTATCCATTAAATAACAAAATTATTGAAATATGGAGAAATAAATCACTTGAAAGGAATCTAAAATTTCTCTGTAGAGAAAAACCTGTTTTTCTCTACACAGAAATGAAAATATATGGCAAAACTTGTGAAGAAATACTACAGATAATTCCCAACTAAAGACACAAATGTTCTTTATCTTCACAGATAAAAGTACTATAGATCTTAACAAGCCTAAAGCTTCTTTCCTGAGATACCTATTAACTGGTAGAAAATAGGGCTCTTCAAATAAATTCTGGTGATTATTTTAACACCAGCACTTCTTACTGTTTCAGTTAGAGAACTGCCTTTTACTGCTTTTTAAATTTTTGAAATAAATTTCCTAACAAGATCACTGTCCAAGGAAATACTACATGCAGTGCAGTCCTGAGGTGCGTAAGAGACTGGGTAGGAAAGGACCTGAGAGAAGGCCAGAGGGCCGGAATGGGTTAAGGTGTGAAGTATAGCTTGAAATACATTGGGGATATAAGAACAGCACCATTATGAAAAGTATTGTAAATAAATAAGGAGTTTTAGGTTATTTTAAGTACAATGGGAAGTTATTAGAGAGTAAAAGCATTAATCCAGGTATATATAATTTTTTAAAGTGACTCTAATGGCTTTCTAAATTAAATTAGAGCAGAAAGACAATATTTATTTCACTCAAAATTATGTCCATTAAACAATTTCATTGCAGCTTTCGTGATGCATGACCCTAGGCACATAAATTTTCTTTCCTATAAACGGTAATGAATATTTAAAGAAATACATTTTCTTGTGCCAGAGTCATGCATCAGGAAAGCTCTGATGAAACTGTTTAATGGACATAATTTTGAGTGAAATAAATATTGGACAAGAGAAAATACTTAATTATTGAAATTACTGCATTCAAATTTATTTCTAAAACATATATTTTATTATAACAAACATGGAAATATTTGAATATATCAGTATAAAATGTTCATGAATTATTTTCAATTATATTTGGGCCCATTAAACATTATATTACCTAATTAATCTAAAATAAAGAAAACAAAACCTGACATTTTTATTTTCTCTTTTTAAAAATTGTACTTTATTTTAGATTCGAAGGTACATATGCAAGTATGTTACATGGTGGATATATTGCATAATGTTGGGGCTAGGGCTTCCAGTGTATGCATCATCCAAATACGAAAATTGTACCCAACAGGTAAGTTCCCAGCCCTTACTCTTTCCCACCTTCCCCGCTTTTGGAACCTCAAATATCTATTATTTCCATGTTTATGTTCATATGTACCCATTGTTTAGCTCCCACTTATAAGTGAGAATATGTAGTATTTGATTATCTGTTTCTTAGTTACTTAGGATAATGGCCTCCAGCTCCATCCATGTTGCTGCAAAGGAAATTATTTCATTCTTTATCATGGCTACATAGTATTCTATGTCGTATATATACCAGGTTTTCTTTATCCAATCAATCACTGATGGACACTTAGGTTATTTCCATGACTTTGCTATTGTGAATAGTGCTGCAATAAACATACAAGTGCAGGTGTCTTTTTATATATAATGATTTATTTTGGGGGGTAGATACTCAGTAGTGGAATTGCTAGTCCTATTTTGAGTTTTTTTGAGAAATCTCCATACTGTTTTCCAAACGGGTTAAACTAATTTACATTCCCACCAACTGTGTATAAGTGTTCCCTTTTCTTTGCATCCACACCAATATCTGTTGTTTTTTGACTTTTTAATACTAGTCATCTGACTTGTGTAAGATGATACGTCATTGTGTTACCAGCGGTGAATTGGGGCACGTCTGCAGCAACTTCAATTTTTACCTCCTCAGAAGAAAGAATTCGACTGAGGGGCATAAGATAGAAGTAGACATTGAGGCAAGTTTTAGAGCAGGAGTGAAAATGTGTTAAAAAGCTTTAGAGGAGGAACAAAAGGAACGAAGGAAGGAAGGAACAAAAGGAACATTAGGAAGAAGGCCAAGTAGGTGACTTGAAAGCCAAGTGCACACAGTGTTTGACCTTTTGACTTGGGGTTTTATGTGTTGGCATACTTCCAGGGAATTGCATCCCTTCTCCCCTGATTCTTCTCTTGGGGTGGGCTGTCCGCATGTGCAGTGGCCTGCCAGCACTTGGGAGTGGCTGCATGTGCACTGTTTACTGGAGTTGTAAGCATGCTTACTTGAGGCATTCTTCCCTTACCAGCCAAATAGCCCTAGAAAATCATATACCAGTTAAACTCTACCATTTTGCCTCTTAGTGCACATGTGTGAGCCCACTCACCCAAATCCTGAGACCTTATCAGGAAGGTGCTGATCACAAGCTTCAGGTGTTTCTGTTTTTTGGGAGACTGCCTTTCCCTGGTGCTGGCTGTGACCAATTATTATTTCAAAGAGATAGTTAACAACTGCCTATCACCTGATGGTCGCCTAATATTCCCAATGTAGAGGGGACTAGGGGGTGAGGGGAGCCCTCTACTGCTCTGCTCATGTCAGACTAGCTGTCTATTGTAACAACTGCGGTTTTAATTTTGATTTATCTGATGATTAGTGATGTTGAGTATCTTTTCATATGTTTGTGGGCAGTTCGTGTGCCTTCTTTTGAAAAAATATCTTTTTATGTCCTTTGCCCACTTCTTGATGGTGGTGTTTTTTTCTTGTCGAGATGTCTGAGTTTCTTGTAGATTTGGATATTGTTAGTTCTTTGTCAAAGGCATAATTTGCAAATATTTTCTCCTATTCTTTAGGTTGTCTGTTGACTCTGTTATTTCTTTTGTTGTGTGGAAGGTTTTTAGATAAATTAAGTCTCATTTGTCTATTTTTGTTTTAATTGCATTTACTTTTGGGGTCTTAGTTCTAAGCTCTTTGCCTAGGTCAATACTCAGAAGAGTTTTCCTAGGTTTTCTTCTAGGATTTTAATAGTTTCAGGTTTTATGTTTAAGTCTTTAATCCATCTTCAGTTAATTTTTGTATATGATGAGAGACTGGAGTCCAGTTTCATTCTTCCATGTAAAGAATTGTTTAGCCAACTTTCTTAGCACCATTTATTAAATAGGGTGTCCTTTTTACATTGTTAACTTTTGTTGACTTTGTCAAAGGTCAGTGGCTTGTGGGTATGTGACTTTACTTCACATTGACCTGTGTGTCTATTTTGGTACCAGTACCATGCTGTTTTATTTACTGTACCCTGTAGTATAATTTGAAGTCAGGTAATGTGATGCCTTCAGGTGTGCTCTTTTTGCTTAAGATTGCTTGGCTATTTGGGCTCTTTTTTGGTTCCATATAAACTTTAGGATTCTTTTTCCAACTCTGTAAAAAATGACATTGATAATTTGATAAGAATTGTGTTAAATCTGTACATTGCTTTGGACAGTATGGTTATTTTAACTGTGAACCCCAAAAAATCTGAGTCAGGTCTCAGTCAATTTAGGAAGTTTATTTTGCCAAAGTTAAGGATGTGTGCCCGTGACATGGATCAGGATGTCCTGATGACATGTGCCTAAGGTGGTCAGAGAATAGCTCGGTTTTGTACATTTTAGGGAGACATGAGAAATCAATCAACATATGTAAGATGAACACTGGTTTAGTCTGGAAAGGCAGGACAACTTGAAGCAAAGCCTGGACAACTCAAAGCTGGGAAGGGGGCTTCCAGGTCATAGGTAGATAAGACAAATGGTTACATTCCTTTGAGTTTCTGATTAGCCTCTTCAAAGGAGACAATCAGATATGCATTTATCTCAGGGAGCAGAGGGATGACTTTGAATAGAATGGAAGGCAGTTTTGCCCTAAGTGGTTCCCACCTTGACTTTTCCCTTTAGCTTAGTGATTTGGGGGCTCCAACGTTTATTTTCCTTTCACTTAACTATATTGATTATTTCTATCTATGAGTATGGGATGTTTTTCCATTTCTTTGTGTCATCTATGATTTCTTTCATCAGTTTTTTTAACTCCACCATGTGGAGATCTTTTACCTCCTTGGTTAAATGTCCTCCTAGGTGTTTTGTTTTTTTGCGTAGCTATCATAAATGAGATTGAGTTCTTGATTTGGTTCTCATCTTGCATATTATTGGTGTATTGGCTACTGATTTTTTTACATTGATTTTGTATTCTGAAACTTCACTGAAGTCATTTATTAAGTCTAGAAATCTTCTGGAGGAATCTTTAGGGTTTTCTAGGCATGTAATCATGTCATCAGCGAACAAAGATAATTTGACTTCCCAGTTTCCAATTTGGATGCTTTTTATTTCTTTCTTTTGCCTGATTGGTCTGGCTAGGACTTCATTGCTATGTTAAATAGGAGTGGTGAGAATGACATCCTTGTCCTGTTCACATACTTAAGGGGAATGCTTTCAATTTTTTCCATTTATCCTGACTTTTTTTCTTTATTAACTTCCCTACACCTCCTTCAAACATCTAATAACTATTTATCTCTATCTATTTTTAAAATATCACTGCTAAAATCTAATGTGGAGTAAAGGAATTAATTTACCAATTCAAAAAACTATTATTGAACACACAGCTCATTTAATAGTCTCTGGAGGCCTTTGTAGACAAGAAAATCTGGAGAAGGACTTGTGGCTTTTATTTCATTTGGTTAAGGCTGATATCCTCATTCAGTCCACATACTACATTTAAGGATGTGTTGTTCTGCTTTTCTGGGAAAACATTTTTAACACATAAATTGTATCCTCCTAAAATGTGACCAGTCAGAAATATCTCGTGCATGAGAAAGAAGGGCTTAAGGTCTAGTTATAAATTATAAAATCTATCTGTAGAGAATATTATTCAATCTCAAGCAGCAACCAAATAATGAAATAAAATCTTAAACACTATTTGACTTTTACTGTTTTTCCCACGAGAAGACCCTAGAACAAAGATTTATTTATTTATTTTGAGAAGGAGTTTCTGTCACCCAGGCTGGAGTGCATGTGGCAAAATCTCGGCTCACTGCAATCTCCAACTCTTGGATTCAAGAGCTTCTCATGCCTCCACTTCCCGAGTAGCTGGGATTACAGTTGCCTGCCACCAAGCCCAGCTAATTTTTGTATTTTTATTAGAGACGAGGTTTCACCATGTTGGTCAGGCTGGCCTCGAACTCCTGCACTGCCTTGGCTGCCCAAAGTGCTCGGATTACAGGCATGAGCCACCATGCCTGGCCTGAAACAAGAATTTAGATGGAGGTAGATTATTTGACGTCATTCCATCAAGCACTGGTAGTTGAACAAGATGTGAGATTAAGGAAGTACAATACAAGGCATGTTACTAAGCAGGCAGCCAGTATGTCCAACTTGGGTTAAATTCCACTGGGGCATGTGGGAGATACTTGTCCCATTGGTAAGCAAATATTCTGCTGTATTTATCCATTAATTTCTGTTCATCATTGATTGAAGGATACTCCTGAAAGTGTTAATTCCTGGCAATTCCAGCCTGCTCTGTGTGAAAGTAAGCATGCTCTTGAAACTGCCTTTGCAAAATTATAACTGAGGAAATTATGTCAGTGAAAGACATCAGACCTAACCAACCCCATCTTTCTTCTAATCTCTAAACTGTCTTTGTTCATTCCTGGGTGTAGGCCAAACTAGCGAACTAGCATTGGGAAGGAATTTAGTTTATAGTTTAAACTCTGAAACAAAATGGATAATAGCTCTCTCCTGAAAAACCCCTTCTTGCCTTGGGACCAGTCTGCCTTTGTAAGACTAACAAATTATGGTTTAGGAGCCATGCAGGCTCTGGCTGCAAGAGTCTGATCCTCCCCAAATTTCTTCCAGGAATAACATCACTATTGTAAAACCTATGATCAGTGCTTGAGATATTTTGCAGACCCGGCATTCCAATGCAGCAGATGACACCACTGGCTCAACCAGTTCTGCAATCCCACCTGGGAACAGAAGTCAGCAAGAAGAACTCACTTCGATCCCTTATGATTTCATCTTCAACCCGACCGATCAGCACTCCCCACTTTCCGAACCCATATCTGCCAAATTATCCTTAAAAACTCTGATCCCTGAGGCCAGGTACCGTGGCTCACGCCCGTAATCCCAGCACTTTGGGAGGCCGATGGGGGCAGATCATGAGATCAGGAGTTCTAGACCAGTCTGGCCAACATAGTGAAACCCCGTCTCTACAGAAAATACAAAAAATTAGCCAGGTGTGGTGGTGTACGCCTGTAATCCTAGCTACTCGGGATGCTAAGGCAGGAGAATCACGTGAACTCAGGAGGCAGAGGTTGTAGTGAGCCGAGATCGCACCATTGCACCACTCCAGCTGGGCATCAGTGTGAGACTCCATCTCAAAAAACAAACAAACAAACAAACAAAAAAACCCTCTGATCCCTGCATGCATGCTCAGGGCGACTGATTTGAGTAATAATAAAATTCCGGTCTCCTGCACAGTGGGCTCTGTGTGAATTACTCTTTCGCCATTGCAATTCCAGTTTTGATATATCAGTTCTGTCTAGACAGCCAGCAAGGTGAACCCATTGGGCGGTTACACTCTTGTGACCAATGAAAACCCTTAGGCAGAGACAAGCAGGCTTACAGCAACATTGAGTGCTGAGAAGAAAATATCTGGGTCCCACAGAGCACCTATTATTATGTTATTTTAAAAAATAACATATTTACCTCAAGAGCTACAAGAAACTTACCATACCTTGGGTAAACTGAGGTCTAAGTCCTGTGTTACCTGGAGCTATGCATCGTAACTGTTAGAAAGCATGAGGAAGGAGAATACAGACACCAGGTGTCTATATACAAAGTGAGGGTAGAATTTGTAACTGAAGGCAGTTAAACTTCCAGTGCTTTACATCTTCATCCGCAAAATGGGGACAATGTGTCTGTCACATAAGTGTGGGGAGAAATAAGTGGAGATCATGGCTGGCATACAGCAAATTCTTATTTGTTAAGTTTTTTTTTTTTTTGTAGAAAGAATAAAATTTATAAAAGTACTTAAGAAAACTGACTCAAAAATTTCTTATTTCTGAAAAGCATGCTATTTTATAATATACATGTCTCATGTCTCTCTATTCTCTCTGATCTAGAGAATTTTAAGGGTTCAATATGAAATCTTTCCATCATTCTTTTAATACAAAAAGTATAAAAAGTAGTTTAGATACTGAGCTGTAAAATCCAAATTAATGTACTCTGATGAGTTTCTATTGTGCATACTGAAAAAAATTTGGAAGAATTAGTCACATAAAACTGTAAAGGCAAAATTATTTTGTCTAATTTCTTCATTTAAAGAGGAGGAATCTAAAGCCCAGAAGAGTTTAGACGTTACTTCGGGTAATATAGAAATTGAAATGGAGATATTATTTGTCTCTTTTTAATTATTTTCTACTGTTGTTGATAATTTAGCAAAAAATAGGTTGCTATTATTAACACCTATTAAGATTTGGGTTCTAATGTTAGGAAAATTTAAGCCAGGCCCACCGAACTCCATATATTCCTTTTGAGATCATATTTTGCTCAAGTTCTATACTCTTTAGGAGTGTGGCTCCTAGACAGCAAAATTTTTAGACTTTATCCTAAGTGACAATCAAGAAGAATTTCATCATATGTTATTTTCCTGCTTACCTTAGGCCCTGCAGAATCCCCATTCCCCTAGACATCCAGTACTCACTTATTCCCATATTCTTCTTTTATCTGCTGATCTGATTCAGTCACTCACCAAGCTGTCCCCTCCTCTGGTAAATGCCTCTTATTGTGCCTGTCAGACCTAGTAATATGTACAAAAATTTTCCCATACCCTTACTTCTTCTCTGAATGTTTGCTTATCCCTTTTCTCTAAATGAAGCCTAGATCTCCTCTGGAAACACTTCTTGCTCATTCAGTCATCTCACATAGCAATAGTTTTAACAAATTTTTCTCACGATCAATATACACAGGATCTTGAGGCGACTATAAGTGCCTCTCATGATTATTGTAGATCATTCTCTACTCACTTTTCTCAAAATCCTCTATTCTTTTAAAGTACCCTTGTGTATAACTTAGAAAGAAACAACCAACAATGAGTGAAACTCAGGAGAAACAACAGTGCAACAATAACAAAAACAGCAAAAACACAACCAATTTAGTACCTCTAATAACTTAAGAAAATAGAATTATCAGAAATATATTATATTACATAAGATGTTCAAAAAGGTAAGGGGTAAACCTAGTAACAGTGAGCAGAAAACTAGTGTTTATCCACATTGCTAGGATAATTTGGAAAAAAATTAAAAAGAGAAAACTAAACTTCTAAAGCTAAATAATTTAGAAAGTAAAATTAGACAGTACAGTGAATGGGCTAATTGATTGATTATGAATAGATAAACATAGCATGTGGAAGCTTGAAGAAATAATTCCATGAAGAATCTCCTTGGAATGCAGAACAGAGAGAAAATCAAATCCAAAATATGGCAAGGAGCTTAATGGATTTGGTGGACAGAGTTAAATAGCCATTTTTCAAAAATAGAAAATACAGACAATGGTTAAGGACATTCCAGAATTGATAAAATATGTGAATTCAATAATCAAGAGAGGATCAGCAGATCATTTTCCAAGAATAGAAAATTATACTGGAGGAAGACTTCTCAAGTGAAATAATAGAAGACATAAAAGTAATGGAATATCCTAAAAGTACAGATGGAAAGTTCAACTTTGAATCAAGTCCCAAGCTATCTATCTTTCTCAAGCCAGATCAATGTTTGCCGAAATAAAAATTGAGTGTACTGTCCACAGATGCACAGCAAAAAGGTTTAAAGAATGTACTTCGGTAAGAAAGGAAATGAATCATAAGATACAGCTGAGGTCAAGAAGGAATGATAAACTGATTTCCTTTCTTTTCGCTATATACCCAGCAGTGGAATTGCTGGTTCATATGGTAGGTCAATATTTAGTTTCTTGAGGAACCTCCAAACTATTATCCATAGTGTTTGTACTAATTTACATTCCCAGCAACAATGTACCAGAGTACCCTTTTCTCCACATCCTCACCAGCATTTGTTATTGCCTGTCTTTTGGATCTAAGCCATTTTAACAAATAAGGAAAGAAATACAAACAAATTGAAATAAATATCAAGTTATAAAGCAATATTAAGAAATCTATTTTGTGGGCGTAATAAAACAAGGCACCAAAAAATATATTGAAGTGAAGTTAAAGATAACCACACCCTCCAATAAAGGATGAAGTTGATTAGATTTCACCTGTTTTAAGTAACTTTTGGAGAGGGGTGTGAGGCTAGTAACTGAAAATAAAGTTTGTTTAGTATTATTAGAAATTATGTTTGGCTTCTGGTAACAGAAATCCAAAATGACTGTCTTAAACATGTTAGAGATTTATTTTTTATCATAAGATAAAACAGGACAGCAGTCTAGGGCAAAGATGGCAGCTCCATGTTGTCATCAGAAATGTAGACTCTTTCTCTTGTTATATTTTGCACTAATTGTAAGTCAGTGATTGCACCGTCTCCCATCATGGCCAATTGCAAGACATCAAGACAATTAAGTAAGCTACTAAGAAGTGTCAAGGGCAAAATAGCCTTCCAGTTAACTCAGACCCCTTTGTAAAGGAAGCTTTTACAGAAGTCCTGACCCAGGCTGGATGTGGTGGCTCATGACTGTAATCCTAGCACTTTGGGAGGCCAAGGCTGGTGGATCACTTGAGGTCAGGAGTTTGAGTCCAATCTGGCCAACACAGTGAAGCCAAAAATACAAAAAGTAGCCGGGTGCGGTGGCGCATGCCTGTAATCCCAACTACTTGGGAGGGTGAGGCATGAGAATTGCTTGAACCTGGGAGGTGGAGGTAGCAGTGAGTAGAGACTGTGCCATTGCACTCCAGCCTGGGTGACAGAGCGAGACGCTGTCTCCAAAAAAGAAAAGAAAAGTCTTGACCTAGTATTTCCTCTTACATTCTATTGAATACATACTTAGGCTCAGCTGCTAAACTTTCACAGGAAATTGTAGAGTGGAGTTCTCAATCAAATCAAAGATTTTTGAAACAAAGAATTTAAAAAAAAAAGAGTATTCAAAATTTATTAGGATCTGTTTCTGGTAAATAATAATAAAATATAAAAGACCATCACTAAAATATAGAATATAAGAGACTAATTCTAAACCAGAAGAGGTGGAGAAAGGCACTTTATTGAAAACGTTATTCTTCCTTCGATGAATTACTTTCAAAACTTGGTTGAAAGTCAATTGACCAAAAATGTAAAGATTTAATTCAGGAGTGCCAATTTTATTCCATTGACCTGTGTATCTATTCTTACTCCAGTACCATACTATCCTGGTTAGTGTAGATTCCCAGTAATTTTTGAAAATAAGGAGTGAAAGTCCTCCAACTTTATCCTTTTTTCAAGGTTGTTTTGACTTTTCTGAGTCCTTTGCTTCTCCATATACATTCTAGAATCAGATTGTCAATTTTGGAGAAAAACATCTGCAATGAATCTTTTGGGGAGAATTTTTATTGTAATAAAACAGAGTCTTCCAATTCATGAACATGGAATAATTCTCCTTTCCTTTAGATCCTTTTTATTTTTTCTAAGCAAAGTTTTTTTAGTTTTCAGGGTGAAAATGTTCATTTATTTTGTATATGGATCTTGTTTCCTACAGTCTTCCTAAGCATATTTATTAGCTCTAGTATGGGTGTATTTCCTACACACAGGGTCATGTCATGTGAGAATAAAAATAATTTTAATTGGCCAGGCACGGGGGCTCACACCTATATTCCCAGCACTATGGGAGGCTGAGGCAGGCAAATCACGAGGTCAGGAGTTCGAGACCAGCCTGACCAACACGGTGAAATCCTGTTTCTACTAAAAACAAAAAAATTAGCTGTGTGTGGTAAGCGCGCCTGTAGCCCCAGCTACTCGGGAAGCTGAGGCAGGAGAATTGCTTGAACCTGGGAGACGGAGGTTGCAGTGAGCCGAGATTGTGCCACTGCACTCCAGCTTGGGTGACAGAGGAGACTCTGTCTCAAAAATAAATAAATAAATAAATAATTAAAAAAAAATTTAATCCAGTCTGCATAACTTTTATTTGTTTTCTTGTCTGATAGCTCTGGAAAGAGTCTGCAGTACAATGCAGAATAAAAATCGTAAAAGGGACATTCTTGCCTTGTTCTCAATTTTAGGGAGGGCCCATTGATTGTTTCAGCATTAAACATGATGTAATATGTAGTTTTTGTAGATATCTTTTATCATAATGAAGAAGTTCTTTTCTATTTCTAGTTTGTTGAGTCTCCTACTCCTGCCCACCCCCAACTAAAAGAAATTAAGAATGGGTAGGGCTCTGCTTCTCTGATCATATTATGACTGATATAAGCAGAAACCATCTTTTCCTACTTTTTTGTCTTTTAAGAGTGAGTAAAACTTCCCAGGAGCCACCAGGTACACTTTTCATGGTAATATCTCAAGATACTGGTTACAACTAATTGAGATCCACTCTCTGGGATGGATCAGTTTGGTTTGAAGCACATAGTCTCATGGATTAGTAAGGGTAAATAAACTCTCACCCAGGCCACTGTGACCTCAGGTTCTCTTTGTTTGTTTGCTGTCCTTATTTTCAGTTTTGTCCTAAATCTAATTTTACTTTGTAGTAACTTCCTTTTTTTAATGTTCCACTGTTGAGAGAGGAAAAAGAGAGAAAGGAGATGGAAAAGGACAGATAAAATAATAGGCATAGAGTGAGAAAAATAGGGCTATATATATATATTTTTAAATAAACAGCTTGCTACTTAAACAATTTTTGTTTTTGCAATTTACCTGCAAATACAGATATAATTGGGTGGAAGAAAGGAGTAGACAGAGAAGGTGTTCCTGATATTTGGCTTTTGATTTTTTGTCAAGTGGTAAAAATGTGGAGAATTAGGCTGAGTGAATGGAGGAAGGACCTTTGAGAAACTGTAAAATAGTTTGGAAATAGGAGAGGAAACTTCACAAAATTATGGCTTGAAGAATACTTTGATAAACAAGTGAAATAATAAACCTGCTAAATTGTTGCCAAGTTCTTTGAGAATGTTCTAATATCCTGATAGAATTTTTCAAACTAATTTCTACAATTCCATTGATTGTAAAGGAGTATTCTGACCTAGAATCTTGTCTATTTCAGTTTTAGGATCAGTACCACAGACTGCTTGTTGAAAATAGTTGCTGTGAGTAATGTGGTGTCGAACATGATAAGGTTTCTGAAACTGCTAGATTCTATCGAGTTTTGTGCCCTAAGGCTAAGGACCGAAACCTTAAATTATTTTCAGAATTTGATCGGTATCAGTACAGGGCAGAAAGTACTGATGTGATGTGACCTCAGAGTTCTTGTCCTCAGAAAGAATTATAATTGCCATAGAAACTTCTGCTTGTGGTAGAATTGGAAGTTCATGCAGTAATCTAAACCACAGGCAGGCAAGGGTGAGTGAATCCGTTAAAAACTTAAATTATAATAGGAGTTAACAATGAACACTTTAAACCAGAGGTCAGAGATGAGCTTCCTTTTATTTATTTATTTATTTGTATTTTTTATTAAGCACTATTTTGACATAAGAATTGGAAAGAAATAAATCTTTGAGGGCACACGAATGTGCATCACCTTGACCATCTGTGCACTGTTTTTCTCAATCAAGGGTGAGGAAATACTTCCTGTCAGAATTTCAAATTCTGTTCTCTAGCCTATTAACAACACTTCGGATTTTTATTATAATCGGGGTATGAGCCAGCTAGATTTCAGTGAGACTGTTGAAATGAAACCATTTAAAGACTGGATGTGGAGAAGCTATGCCAGTGAGCGAGGGATCTTTTCAATTTAGGTGACTTTGGCAAAAGCAACCTGAGTAGAATGCTGACATTTCTAAGGAAAATCACTTACAGTCTCTTCAAAAACTTTGTGAATTGCCACTTTAGCACTCATATAACTGTGAAATCATGTTAAAATAAGCTGTGCCATGATGCAGGTAATTTAATGGGATACCCAATGGAAGAATAAGATTTCTCTGTTTTTTTGTCATGACTTTTGATTAGCACGACTATAGATTAGGCAGAGCTCAAACATCCCAGGTTACCACAATGGAAGAATCAGTATGTGTTTGGCTGCATTTAACCATGATACTCCCCTTTCAGAGGCATCTTGCTTTAAAACTAAGTGAGTTTCCTTACTGTTGCACTCTCTCGTTCTGGTTATATCCCTTCTTTTCTAAGTATTTTTCCGCAGTCAAGAAGAAACCCTAATGCTCTTTTTCTCTCTTGTGCTTTCACAAAGGCAAAGAACTTTTTAAAATAATGCCATGTTTCCTGGGACTACACAACTTCAAAGGACCAGTTACCGGCCTTTTCAAATTTTACTAAAATTCCATCACTATTGTTGAGCAACTTTTGCAGTGGTGATAACACTCCACAAATTTATTTTATTGAATGACTATATATGTTTTTGAATGCCATAAATCTGGGCAGTATTGAGAATTTGCTATTCTGTTTTTAGTTTCTTTTTTAAATTTTCTACATAAGGACCATTTTAGGCCCCTTTTTTATATTCAAAGCATTATCAAGTGCTTTCTTTTCACCTGTAAAAACACAATTTTATTTTTACTTTTATGAGTTATTGCCTATGCAAATACAAGAAGAAAACTGGATTGAAAGCTGGATGCTAGGTGGTAGGGTAAGCTTCCTCTCTAGCTGTGGACGTTCTTTAGCCTCTCTCAGCCTAATGACATATATTTCAGCAGTTTCAGCAATATCATGGACTTTTGGAGTGGTTTTCAATTTCAGAATTTACCAGTTCACCAAAAGTGAAGTATAAATTTGTCATTTAAATTTTAATTTGAAAAAAGGGCAAAGTTAGTATCATTTACACAATTTATTATATTCATGAGATAAAAACAAACTTCTGAGAAGATTTTTAATATCATTAGGCACCATGATCATTTCTCTTGGGAGAAATGAATGTATAGTATGATATAACATAATGAATTTAAAAACTCAATAGTATCTTTCTCGATAATATCTTTATAATGTACAATAAAAAGCTCATAGGACTATTTATTACAAGAATCCTTAATATAGATAGATGTTATTACTAAAAAGGGTAATTAAAGAAAATTACATTTTTCAAGGGTCCAACAACATGCAGTGTAGATAACTATACATGTTTTTTGCTTTTTATAGGAAGGAGAAAAAATGGATTTTTCTCTGACACTGTAGTCAATGTTCAATCTTTTCCTTTCAGTATGATATAGCTACCATTAGTCTAGAAACGACTAATTTGGTCTTAACATGCTCAATATAAAATGATAATATAGACGAGGGATCACCAAACTTTTTTTGTAAATGGCCAGATGGTAAATAGTTTAAGCTCTGCAGGCCATATTGTCTCTGTTATAATTATTTAATAGCCACTCAAGGGTGAAAGCAGCCAGAGACAAAATGAATGGGCATGGCTATGTTCCAATAAAGCTGTACTTACACACACACATACAAACACACACACACACACACACACACACACACAAAATACAACAAGTCAGATTTGTCCTTGGGGCATAGTTTGCCCATCCCCAAATGCACGAATACACAAAATAATCATGATATTCTCATTTGGGAAAAAGTATAATGAGAAACATATAGTACTTACATGTCTATAGTAATGATCAAATCTTACCATATATGAATTATAAAGTACAAATTATTTGGCTAGCTTACCTGGAAAACCATAACTCCCTGGGAAGTTCTTCCTTATCGATTTTTCATGGTCATATCTTAACTGTGTTATGAATGCTCTTTATGGGGACTGCCAAATTCCTAACCAGCATCCTGCTGATGCAATTGTTGTGGGTATGGTGGTAGGGTGGGGCTGGGGGGACTGGGAGTGTTATTCTTGGTAACTTTAGGGACTAAACAACGACTGGCTTTTGCAAGCCAAGAAGGATTTTCTGTGAAAGTGATTCTTTGACAACTTAGTTTTGGGGTTATATATAACTAATAAAAGCTACAGATCTTGCCTAGATATAGGTTGAGTCTGAAGACTGTGGTTCTTTCCTTACGGACCATGCTCAGCTCCATCCCAGTCCCTCATCTCCTCTAAATTATTGGAATATCTTTGGAAACCATATGATTAAAGAGGCTCAGATGAGATGGCAACATCTTATTCCTGTCGTTGACTGCAGGCTTGTGTCCTTGTATGCCAAGATAACTGTCCTCTTCTTTCTTTTTTTAAATTTTATTTTATTTTTCCATAAGTTATTGGGGTACCAGTGGTATTTGGTTACATGAGTAAGTTCTTTAGTGGTGATTTGTGAGATCCTGGTGCACCCATCACCTGAGCAGTATACACTACACCACATTTATTGTATTTTTCCTTTGCCCCGCAACTCTTCCTCCCAAGTCCCCAAAGTCCACTGTATCATTCTTAAGCCTTTACATGCTCATAGCTTAGCTCCCACATATCAGTGAGAACATACAATGTTTGGCTTTTGATTCCTGAGTTACTTTACTTAGAATAATAATCTGCAATCTCATCCAGGTTATTGCAAATGCTGTTCATTCATTATTTTTTATGGCTGAGTAGTATTTCATCATATATATCTCACAATTTCTTTATTCACTCATTGATTGATGGACATTTGGGTTGACTCCACGATTTTGCAATTGTGAATTGTGCTACTATAAAGATGTATGTGCAAGTATCTTTTTTTGAATAATGACTTCTTTTTCTCTGGGTAGATACTGTGGAGGAAAAGTTAAACATTAAATTTGAACTCAATTGAACATGGACACAAACAATGGTTACCAAGTCCTGGAACAGGTTGTGTGAGCCCCTTGAGGCTTCATCCAGCTCTGTTTCCAAGAAATCTGTACTTCAATCTATTCCTATACGTTAGTTATTGAAAAACAATAGAGAATCGCAAAAAACAAGTTGACCTTTTTGTGTTCCTTGAGCTCAGTGGGGAAGGGCCCTCGTGACTGGGCCTCATGCCAAAAAACTTGTTACAAAAAGAGCTAGGGTCCCAGACTATGCCAAAGCTTCATGAGACCTCTCCTCATCTCTGCACAGACGAGTGGCCGACTGTGGAGCCCAGGCTGATCCTTCTGATTCTGGAGCCTAGGCTGTTGCTTCCCAATCTGGTGGTGAATCCTCCATAGTCTGGTGAGTGTAAATATCTTTTCCCTTCTCCCCTTCCTATTACAATTTGCTTATTATATCAGTCTGCTTATTGTATTAATCTGCTTATTATATCATCTGCTGATTATATCATTTTCTTATTATATCTGCTTTGCCATTACATGGGATAAAGGTTGTTTACCCTTAAACGAATTGTGTGTGCACCTTTTCCTCGCCCCACGCGCATTTCTCGCATGGACAGATACCCAGTAGTAGGATTGCTGGATCAAATTGTAGTTGTATTTTTACTTCTTTAAGGACTCTCAACACTGTTTTCCATAGCAGCTGTACTAGTTTACATTCCCACCAGCAGTGTAGAAGTGTTCTATGATCGCTGCATCCATGCCAACATCTACTTTTTTTTATTCTTTGATTATAGCCATTCTTGCAGGAGTAAGGTGGTATCACATTGTAGTTTTGATTTGCGTTTCCCTGATCATTAGCGATGTTGAGGATTTTTTCACATATTTGTTGACCATTTGTATATCTTCTTTGGAGAACTGTCTATTCATGTCCTTAACCCTGTTCTATTCTTTCAAGGCTGCCATTAAGAAGCCTCTATCACACAGCCACATCTAGAGCTAAAGGAATAAGAAATATAATATTTATCCTTGGGAGTGATGTGTCCAGATAATAACCAGGGTTGTTTTGTTTTTTCTTTTTCTTTTTTGTTGTGGTGACTGGGTAGAATGATTAGCAGAGAATAAGTAGTCTCTGTCACAGTGTCTTAGTCTTTGTGAGTATGGCTTGATCTAGGAAGAATTTTAGAATACCAAAAAGACAGTTGTGATACATGTATTTTATATAATAGGAATGATGAAAAATAAAAAATAGTAATACTTTTATTAACTTAAATTTGATTTGATTTTTGGTAGCTCAAAATCATACTCACTAATAGATACGTGGAAATAATTATTCCATGCTACCAGTTGCACAGACATGTACACTTCAACAAGCAATCAAACCGAAAGTAGGTTGGCTATCATGATATTTATTTATTTTTGTATACATTTAAGGCATACAAGCATAGTTTTATTACATGGATATATTGGGGTTTTAGTGTATGGGCTTTTAATGTAATCAGCACCACGATAGTGTACGTTATATGTATTATGTAATTTCTCATCCCTCACCCCCTTTTTATCCTCCCACAGAATCTCCAACGACTGCTACTCCACACTATTTTGTTTTGTTTTTAAGTTAAGACAAGGTGCCGTGCCTTGCTAGGATATGTACCACAATGGAAGTGTTTCTTCTTTCAGTCTGAAGTGAGCTTAGTACATAGGTATAAAACAAGCTTTGATTATTTGTAGATGATTGTTTTGACTCTGTTCCCATATAAAAAGGAATGCGCAATTGACACTCAAGTCCTTTCCACTCAACATTGCTGAAATTGTTTTACTCAGAAAGATTTTTAAGTCAGGGATAATCCAGTGTTGTCTCAGCTTAAACAAAATATGCATAATATATTCATGTAGAGAGTGTATCACTTTGGGCAACATTATTTTACAACAATTCTGGATATACTTTTGGGAAATATACACCAAAGAATGTAAATAAGATGTCTTATTATAAATAAACACACTACTTATAAACTTATGAAATATTTAAAAATATATAACAAGATGTATTTTGGTTTGGAATAGTTGATGTGTAGCCCTTCTCTCCCAATTGTCAGAAAACTAAAACGTTAGCTTTCTGTTCAGCTTAAACCTACTTCTAGAAAACAATATACCATTATTTCAAAGTTTGCCAGACTTTGAGGTAAGCAGACAGTTCTGCAGACAACCAAGTCTGCCCTCAGTTTCAATAATTCACACTAAAGACTCACAGATCTCACAGAAAACTATTATATTTATGGCCATGTTTATTATAGGAAAAGATACATTAAAATTAGCCAAGGGAAGAAACACAGAGCACAGAGTCTGGGAAAGTTCCAAACAGAAAGCTTTCTTTTTCTTCAGGACACGTTATGCTCCAGTATTAGTATGTGACAATTAGCATAGTACATTGCCAATCCAGGAAGCTCACACAAGCTTCAGTCTTCAGAGTTTTTATTGTGACTTCATTACTTAAGTATGATTGATTGATTATATTGTTCACATGATTGAACTCAGTCTCCATATCCCTCCCTTCCCAGAGGTGGAATGATATAGCATGACCAAAAAGCCCAATCTAATTCTTTCCTTTGGTTAGTCTTTCTGGCATGGCCAGTCCCTACTCTAAGACTATCATGTGTGGCCAGCCCCACTCTGAGTCACTTTGTTAACATCAACTATTAGGTATAGTGTGAGCAACTCATCAGAAATAATATGGAAACTCTTAGCACTGGGGAAATTCCAATGCTTTAGACTTTACCTCCTGGGAGCCAGAAAAAAATGTCAGATGTCTCTTTGAGTGAGGCCAAATTTCTTTCGATACAATTATCAATACATAATGACCTGCATGCAAATGACTTATGCTGATTTGTTATTTAAAAACAAATAGATAACAAAAACAAATATTTGTTTTCTCTATTAACAAAGACTCATACAAATTGGTTTCAATATGGTTATAAATAACGTTTAAGAAATAAGGAGGATGATGAGAATCTGTTTTACACCTTTTGAAATTTCTCACTGCTTCATTTAAGCAATGTTCCTGCCATGTTTGATACTACACTACAGCTAGAAGATGCAGTTTCTGAGTGCTGACAGTAATCATAGTCTTTATTGAACTTGGTAGCTTGGGCTATAAATATTATTTCTAGCCACAGTGGCCAAGGTCCAGACAGTTTTGGTATAATGATAAAAAAAATAAGCAATTTTTCCTCAGGGAGTTTATAATAAAGTATTGCAATCATCTGTGTGGAAAAAAATGGTAACTAAAAACATCCTGGTCCTCAGAGTATTTAATCAGTAATAGTGGGTTACTACTTGTCCAAGAAAATAGCAGGCATTCTATTTGGATAGTATATGCAGGAAAGAAAGAAATTGATGTTTTTAAGGAATAGCAGGTCACCATTTCAGAGCTGGTCAAAATTATTGGGGATATGTATGAAGAGCATGCTATCAATAATTGGAGATTGCCTTATAGGACTTCTTAGGATACTTTCATAGATTTAAGTTTTTAAGTCACTGAATATTAAGAATGTTAATATCTCACAGTCAAATATGTATTGAAAACTACAGCAATTAAACCATTTTCTAAATATATTGGAAGAGACCCTTCTAGTAGTCAGCGTAGATCTAGGCCTCTGAAACTTCACTTGTCAGATTTGTGCTTCAAACAATAGATATTTCAAAATCTCCCTTCTGTGCCAAAACTGACAACATGCCCAAATTTCCACTTCCCATGAAACTTTTTATTATATTTTAAAAGTTTTTGCAAATAGAATTTGTAAATGTCCTTAAAATTTAACATACAATGTTAAAAGTATTTCAAATATTTTAAAACTAGAGAAAGGAGTACAAAGACAATTATACTTATCAGAGATTATAGAGACAGCATTTTGCAATAATTGTTTGAAATTTTTTTTTCTGTTAACAAATGAAATGTTACAGATAAATCTAAGACCCACATAAACATCCTTTTTACCTCCTTCCTTGCTAGACTTAAGCACTATCCTGAAGTTTTTGGATATCATTCCATTCATATATTTGCATTCTAGTGTAATTAAATATAGCCAATCCTTATTATTTTCACAGATTACATATTTGTGAATTTGTCCTCTTGCTGAAATGTATTTGTAATGTCACAATCGATACACACTAGACCTTCATGGTCACTCATAGAATTGCACAGAAGTATAAGAAATTTTAATTACCCGATGTGTCTGTTTCTAGTTGAGGCTGAACAAGGTGACACTCATTCTACTTTCTTTATTTGGTTCTCATACTATAAATATGTGTCATTTTTACAGTTTATTTGTTAGCACATTTTTTTGCTTTTTTTTTTTTTTTTTTTTTTTTTTGATGGAGTCTCGCTCAGTCACTCAGGCTGGAGTGTAGTGGCGCAATCTTGGCTCACTGCAATCTCTACCCCACCGGGTTCAAGCGATTCTCCTGTCTCAGCCTCCCGAGTAGCTGGGGCTACAGGCATGTGCCACCAGGCCCGGCTAATTTTTGTACTTTTAGTAGAGACAGGGTTTCACCATGTTGGACAGAATGGTCTTGATCTCTTGACTTCGTGATCCACCCACCTCAGCCTCCCCAAATCCTGGGATTACAGGTGTGAGCCACCGTGACTGGTCGAAAATGGCTCTTAAGCATAGTACTGGACAGACTGGCTGTCTAGTTTATTTTAAGCACAAGAAGGCTGTGATGTGCCTTATAAAGAAAACACATGTTTTACATAAGCTTTGTTCAGGCATGAGGTGAACAAAGTGCAGTTGGCCATGAGTTCAATATTAGTGATTCAAAAATATGCTATATCCAGACAAAGGAAGAGGAAACTCATTGATTACACAGGAGACCACATCAGAAATTGCTCAGATAACATTTACAGCATGTCATAAAGTTACGGAAATACTAAAATGTGGCTAGATTTATGAATTCATGAGATAACAATCAATTTTTAAAAGTATAGTTGACAGCATTGACTTATGAGGCTGAAAGACAGAAAAAAAAAAAAATGTATGGTCACATTACCCAGAGTCAAGACAATGTTAAAACCTTCTAAGTTAACACTGGGTGGCTCACTCATTTCAAAAGACGACATGGCCTAAAAGATGTGAAACATGCAGGTGAGGCAGTTTCTGCAGTACAGATAGTACTGCCATGAACATAATTTTACATATCTCCTTACACACATGTATGAGAAATTGTCCAGGATAGACATTGTTAAAGCAAACTAAATATGGCTTGAGAAGAACTTCGTACTTCTATATTTGAGTCTTTGTGGATGAACTGTAACCTGGCTTAACAGTCAGACAACATTGACAACCTAACTTAGGAGTATGGATCTGTAACAATAGCTAAGTCTTGGCCAATCCCAGTGGCCATACTTCAACCATTCATACACTGCTGAGTGTTCAAACTGTGTTCCAATAAGTTATATGCTGAGCTGTAGCCAACCCTGTCATTCTGTATTTCACTTCCAATTTCTGTATGTCATTTCCCTTTTTTTGTCTATAAATCTTCTGCACTGGAGTCTATGTTAATCTGCTGTGATTATGGGGGCTACCTAATTCGCTAATTGTTCACTGCTTAATTAAACTCCTTTAAATTTAATTCAGCTGAAGTTTTTCTTTTATCAAAATACATCAAATTCCTGGGTCATAGAATACAACCATGCTCCACTTAAGAAGTTGTATCAATCATCCATTACCACAATAATGATGTACAACAAATCACTGCAAAGTTTAGTGGCATGTAGGAGAAGACATTTACTTTCCACTTATATGTCTGCAACTTGGTTGATGTTCAGGTAATCATTTGGCTGGGCTTTGCTTTAAACTGCGGATTGGGTCAAGTTATCCTCATGTGTCTTTTATCCTTGTTGAATCAGCAGCTACCTAAGGCATGTTCTTCTTATGATAAAAGGAAGGAACACTAGAGGGAAGCACATTGAAAGTCTCTGCTCATGTCTCATTTTGTCTCATTTGCTAACATCTTATTGACTACAGAAATTCACTGGTCAAGCTCAATACCAAATTCATCGTGAAAGATACTCCTTCTATGGAGGTTAGAAGGAAAGGGGGAAATAATATTTGCTGAAGAATAATCAAAGCTAACGTATTACTTAGCCCCATGTTTCTATTCGAGTGTTTTAACAACTTATATTTTTAATATATAATTTATAACATAAAGCATATGAATTCCTTTTTCTTATGTCTGTGCAAATGATAAACATCAGTGTTTTTAGTTTTTACTCACATTTTATTATTTGTATGTTGTTTTAGACTTGCATATTTTCATGCAAAGTGTGAGAGTGCTTCCTTGGCAGCATTGCAAAAGACTTCTCTCCTACATCTGGATAGCAGACAGAGCTGAATATTAATTTTAGGACTGGCAGAATTTCAAAGAAACCTTATAGCCCAAGAAAGTCAGAGACCTGACAGGGAAGTAGTCAGATGTGAGATTTGGGGTAGGGATACTAGGTATATGTACTTCAGAAACTTTAACCTCCAGGTTCCTAGGGCTAGGGGAAATCTCAGCATAATTGCATAATTTAACTAGAGGATTTCTGTTTCTATTAAAGGTAGAAAAGGGAAATATACTAAAGAAACTGCAGGTACTAGCTAACATTACCAGCAGAAACTGGGAGAACAAGCCCAGTAATATATCTCAAGTGGCCTGGATCAAACAAACAAATAAAAAACACTTCCTCCTAGATGAGAGAAAATTTGTTCCCCATTTGAGTTATGTTGAGATTTTTTCCTAAATTGTGAGTTAAACATACGGGGGCTCCTTTCTGTGACATAGTATTTAACAGCTCGGCAAAGGACCCAGGAGAATGTTGTAATACACTAACTGGATGGATCCTGGAGGCTGTATAAAAGTGACAGCACATATTAAATGATGCCAGATCTGCTATGCCCTTTGGAGGAAGAGAAAAAGCTCAGAGAAGTCTGTGTGCTAGAATAGGTGTACTCTATAGGACCAAAATGTCCCAAGCTCATTATATTCTATAGGAAAGCTGGAGTGCATTCCATTTACCAAGTCAGTGAGAAATGCCCTTATAAGAGAGGCACAAGCATTATTGAGAAGCTAAGAGGTTGTCATCTTCTGTAGGCTGTGGTAATGAAAAGAAATGCTGTAAAACAATTGGGCATTCTAGTAACAACAGAGATAACAGGATTTCAGAATTACTGAGCCAAGTAGAAGCATTTAACTGTCAGAAGAATGTGGATGTAATTATAAGTAGCATATATGAATGGCAGCAAGGAAGCCCTGACTTACAGGGATCTTTGGAACTTACATAGAGAATATAATATTCATAGAGCCAAAGTAATTTGGAAGCCAGCAATAATATCTGTATCAATATATCTCAATCTAGCTATATCATCTATATATTTGTACCTTTCTACATCTCTATATATTTATCTATCTTCAGACATACACATATATATGTACACAAATATGTTCTTGATCTTTTCTATATATGTACGTAGGAATATGTACCTGTATACCTTCATATGCCTAGAACACATGTACATTTAAACATGTGTATATGCACACAAGCACATACAGAAACACAAGGCTTATCTCAGCCTTCTGCTCATCTATTATTGATCATTTCTATATATCTAGATTATGTATTTTCTATATATATTGATTCTGTATATATATTCTATATATACAGAAAATATCAAGAATGGATGAGCAAAAGGTTGAGGCAAGCCTTCCCAAGCTAACTCACATTTCACATGTCCCTTACCCACTTTTCTGAACTGAACCTGTTCTCAGAAACCAGTGACTGAAGGAGAGGTTGAGAACTCAGGCGGAAAGACCATGGGGCACCACAGGGAGCATTTGCAGTAGTGAGTCCCCGACTTCCTACAAAGGGCCATGTGATTATTCTATTGGTTAGTCATATGCTTTTAAAAAAGGGAAAACATGTAGGTTTGTGAAGGCTATTTGATTCAAGGTGTCTTAGTCTGTTCCAGCTGCTGAAACAAAATACCAGAGACTAGGTGGCTTATAAAAACAGAAATTTATTTCTCACAGTTCTAGGGGTGAAAAGTCTAAGATCAACCAGCCAGAAGATATGTCGTCTGCTAAGGGACCACTTCCTCATAGACAGCCCTCTCTTCACTCTAATCTTCCATGGCAATTGGGTCATGGGCCTCTCTGAGGCCTCTTTTACAAGGGCACTAATCCTGCCCATGAGAGTTTCACCCTCATGATGTAATCACTCCACCTCCTAACATCATCACTTTGGGGGGTGGGATTAGCTTATGAATTTGGGGTGGGGGACACAAACATTCAATATATAGCATAAAATTTGATTTGATATAGATACACAGATAATTAAAGTATAATCATAGCTCCATGTTAAGCTGGGGGTGTTTAGGGGCCAGGTAATATTCAGAATCCTAAATGAGGTCCATCTCAAAAGATGCTTGGCTTCTTTGGCACCTATAGTAAATTCTTTTATGTTGTCTCTGCATCCATTTTTTAATACAAGTTCAAAAGCGCTTCTCATATCAGAAGCAGGGCTCAGTCACCCTTGACAGTTTATAGTTCTACACCCCACCCATGGTTCAAGCCAGTGGCCAGAGATAAGAACTTAGTGGCATCTGTCTCACCTAGCAGACTGAGCAATCGGATTTCCATTTCCTTTAAAAGGACTTTAAGTTTCAGGCATTTGCCCACAAATTTAAAGTGACCAATGCCTTATTCCCTTACGTATACTGCTAGTTGCTATGTGCATGTGCTCATGAGTGCTCTCTCTCTCTCCTTCTGCCTGCTGACTCTTCATTCCTGCTTTGAGTGACCCAGAAATGGAGGACTGCCCTCCCAGCTAATTACACCCTCCTTCCTCAGGATCTGTAAGTAAACAACTCTGAACTTATTTCCTTTAGTGGTGATGTATTAAATTTGCTCCTTCCATCTGAACTAGGTGCTACCCCAGGCCAGGTTTCCCAGAAATCTCCCCCTATCCTTTGTTACTGAGAACACCAAGGAGAACATTGTACCCTCCCAGCAACAAAGCAATGGTCATGCAGGTATAAACTGAACATGGGTGAGATAAGGACTACAAGGGCATCTATCAGCATAAACACATTTTCTGCATGAGGGATCCCCTGGTCTCATGTAGGACATCTAGGAATTAGGCTATGCACTAGGTAAAAGAAGTATTCCATGAAAGGCACACAATAAATACCCATGCCCAGTTCCCCTTTGTTTTCTGCTAGGGCAGGTTGCTACCTGCTCTGGTACTGGAACTGCAGGCTCTCCACATAGTACCCCAGTTGTCATTCCCCAGTGTCAACGTGGTGTAATTATAATGGACATAGCATTTGACAGAACCTTCACATTGGTTCTTCAGCCTTTAGGGTAAGTACTATTTAATAGAAAAGGTCAAGTAGAAACCCTGATGCTTCCCACTATAGTAGCAGTGGACCCCTTGCCATGGGAAGCATTTGTCCTACCATATACTGCATCATTCTGAAATTGCCATCAAATAGAGAATTAGAGCAGCATCTTTTAGGTGTAGTCTAGGTACCAGTTTGGAGATGACACCCTCTGAGAATGGGCTATTATCCTTCAGGGTACAGTATCCATCTTAAATGATGCTCACTATATGCTGTTGTGTTACTAAGTAGAATATATACATCTTAAAATGAGATCATAGAAGTAGAAGTACCTCTAGTCACCATTGCTTTCAGAAACCAACAGAGGTGATTTATACTCCTACTCCTTAGGATCAATGGCCATAGTGATGCTGGCTCTCAAACGGATAACACTTTTCCCGGGGAAAGTGAGGAAAACTAAGAATCCTGCATAACATAGAGCTCAAGCTTCCATCTGTTCATGTGGGTCTTGAACAATAAGCACAGAAAGGAGCCACTACACTGTGGAAGTAATTGACTTTAGTCATGATGAGAAGTAAGCTGCTGCCTCACAATGGGGACAGGGAGGAATATTTTTGGTGCTCAGGTAATTTATGGGGTCTTACTTTTGTAGCTTCTTTCTCCACTTATCTGTAAATGGACAAATGTGGGAAAATGATTTGATAGGGTCATGGTACCCAGGAACTCAGACCTTTGAGTTATAAGAGACTGGGTCACTCCTTAGGAAATATCACATACAGATATAGCACAAGGTACTAAGAGAAGAAAGAAGGAATCTAGAATGGATGGTAGAAGAAGGTGATGACAAGTACCACTTATGGCCTCAGAATCAATTGCAGCATTGGGGATCTAAAGTTTTTGTCTCCCTAACCTTCCTCTTACGAGGAAAAAAATCAACACCATGGATTTTGAATTCCTGGTTGAGATATTTAATTTAATCTCAAGTGTAGGACAGGGAAAAACAAGCTAGAGCCCCTGAACCAAATTCCACCCAACATCTGCTTTTGTAAATATAGGCTTATTAGAACATAGCCACACCCATATTTACGTGTTGTCTTTGGCTGCCTTTGCACTGAAATGATAGAGTTAAGAAGTCAGGACAGAGACCTTACCACTTATAAAGCCCTTTACAAAAAAATGTTGGCTGACTAGGTTAGTACAGAAAAGCACTCTTTCCTGTATAGATTTCCACAATTTTGTCTAATCCATATTGTATCTTTTTTTTTTTTTTTTTTTTTTTTACCAATTATTCCTCCCCTTGAGGGTTCCAGTTAATAGTTTTCTTATGAAGTTCAAGAATTTATCCATGTTTTCTGTACTAGCATTAAAGTCTAAGATCTCCACTCTTCTGCAAAGAAAGAGGTGGATGGAAGAGTTGGAAAGCAAGACTTTTAGTTAATGGAGATGATATAACCTCTCCTCTCCTACCCACTTTCTGTCCTCTAGCAGCAATACGTTCATTCCTGCTCTAATGGCAGTTTGTTCTTGGTTTTGCACACCAGGACATTTTCTTTATTATGGGCTCAAGCACACACAGAGACGTACATATAGACACACACACACACACACACACACACAGAGACATACACATACCGGTGTGCACAGGCATGCATATACATTTCCCTCAGCATTTCTGTGTGATGCTAATGTAATATTTACTGTGATCCTAATTCACCAGTAACAAAACGACAGCTTTGTGATTTATAGTTCAAAGGTTGTCACATATCAATTTTGTGATAACTCACTAAATCTACCATATCTTTTTTTTTTTTTGATACCTGATCTTCCAAGTAAATGGAGACTATATGTGTTCTTAAAATTCACAATTAATACTGGTATTATTTTTGATCTATTGGCAATTAATAACATGTTCTGATAGATACCTGTAACAGGATTTTCAGTAGTCTTCATGAGGCAATAATTGAGTTTGAATGTACCTCAGTATAATTAACCTTTCACAATTCCCTGTGTGTGTGTGTGTGTTTTTTTTTAACAGTACTGTAGTCTGGAACATGTTCTTGGATGAAATATCTAGAGCCATGATTTTTCATCCAATCTGGGACATGGATTCCAAGAATGGTAGGTGGCTAGACATAAGGAAGAGATGGAAGGGAAACATTCAAAATGCTAATCTAGAGTACTGGCACCCAGTATGGATTGAGGATTGGCTTCAACAAAAATTCGCCAAATAACAAATGCCATCAAGTTCTATTCCTAGGCAAGTTTCTTCAGTATTTATATGATAGATAAATATATTTATTTGTGAGGGCCAAGCAAACTTTTCATTATTAATAATTTCAGTTGGCATTTAAATAAATAACAAATATTAAGTTCTTCAATAGAAGACCTAGAATTAATGTCTTCTAAATTTTCACAAAGATGAGCCCATGTGTGTGTCTCAACAAAATAAATACAACTTAAAGAAGAAAACACACATAGTACGTCAACCTAATCTACCTTTGCTAGAGCTCTGATCCTAAACAAAAGAGAAGAGATCCTTGTCTGAGGAGAGGAGCAGGCTAAGAGAGATAAAGAAGTCCATAGAAATTGAATTCAGACAATGTTTTTTCCTGATTGCCAGAGAGCTTGTACTCCTAAATTCCTTAAGATAGGGAGATGAATGCTCTAAAATGCAAGGATTTTTTGGCAGGCACATACTGTTCATCATCTCAGGAATGTCTATGCATCACAGACTTCATATTTAGAGCTTGACTGCTAAACTCTGTAGAATACTTTCTTAGAAGTCTTTATGAGGCAATGCTTGTAATGTATTAATAGCACCTAAAGTTTTGTTAGCTCTTTGATCTCTTTTTTTTTCTACACCTCAAATTTTTTCTTTACTAAATAGAGAACAATTAATACCTTATTTGCTCAGAGAGGAAGAGAGAAAGAAAGGAGATAACATCCTGAAACTCATAATTCAGATGAATTGCTATGGATTGATGGGAAAATATAATTTAAAATAACACATTCTCCCAGCCTAGAAATTCTCTCCACAAAGGTAAAAAGAAGGAAAATTCTTTCACTATGGAATAATATCAAATCAGAATGCGATGCTCATCACAGGCAATCTGCTAAGAAATTGCAAAGACAGAAAGAAATCTCACCGTTTTATATAGCCAAGCAGATATATAACATCTTTCCAAGATAAGCAGTAACTAGTCCTCAAGTAAGAGGACTTGACAGCATCAT
Organism: Pan paniscus; assembly: GCF_029289425.2. Taxonomy (NCBI): domain Eukaryota; kingdom Metazoa; phylum Chordata; class Mammalia; order Primates; family Hominidae; genus Pan; species Pan paniscus. Next base: position 42,537,208 of record NC_073264.2, on the reverse strand, counting down.
TTGCCCACATAGTTCATCCTCACTTTACCTGGTAATTAGGGGGACCATCCATGCTAGCTAGTTACCTTTTTCTTCTGGAGAAACAATCTTTTCATTTCTTTATGACAGGAGGTAGTTTTAAAACTTGGAATAAAGGCACTGAAGTCAGGCTCTTGCCTTCCCACAGAAAGTTGGAGATTGGGCTGCTATCTTCCTTGATTTTTACATGTCAAAGAGATGGCTCTCAGATCTTTGAGAAAGACATCCCTGGGTCATAAAGCTGACAAATGACCTATCTAGTTTTGAAAAGGATTTATATACATTTCAAAGAGAAAAGAAAGTAAAGGTTCTAACAAAAAAAAAAAAAAAAAAAAAAAAAAAAAAAAAAAAAAAAAAAAAGGACTTCTCTTACTATTACCTGGAAGCTGGAAGAATGAAGCTTTTTCTTTTTAATTTTTATTTGTCCTTAGAGGTTGACACAAAGTTTTTATACAAAACAAAATAAACTATTGAACATTTTCCTTCCCACCTTCCTTCCTCCCTTGTTTTCTTCGTTGTTTTCTAAATTTCTGTTTTAGTTGATAAAATTGAGTCTCTTGTTTTTGCAATCTACCATTTAAAATATTTTTCTTACTCAAAATTTGATAACATTTCTTTTAGATAATGTGAAAAGTATAAGGAAAAGGTACAAAAATAAAATCACATAGTGTACTTTTTTTACATTATTTTATTGTAGACATTTCCCTAACATATTATAGTATTTTATTTTTCCCCATCTTTGATTTAGAAGGTATACATTCTATTTTTATCTATTAGTAATTACTTATAATTAATAATAAGAACATATTTAGACTTAAATTTTTTAATTACCTATATACAATTGAAACCATATTTATTCTCCAAAAAGTGTAGCATACTTATTCCTTCCTCATTTACTTCTTCCATTTAACTTTCCTATTAAATCTAAATTCAATTATTAGATGTAGAATAATTTTATTAATTTGACTGCAGTTTTTCTCAAAGAAGTTGCTCTGATATTTACATTAAATTTTAGCAATATTAATTTAGAATTTACATTAGTCTTGCAATTTTTGTAATAGTTTTTTTTTCTTAATCACTGCCATTATTAAATCCTGATTTCTCCATTCCTGAACACTTACCATGATTAATTGCCTGCATTTTTTTAATCCAAAAGTCTGTGTGGGAAGTTTAATTCTGAAATATGGTAGTATGTAAATATATTTTTCTGTGCTTGAACTGGAAGAACAATTTACTGAAGTTTGAATTTTTGATTCTCACACGAAACTCTGAGAAAGGCAGTAGTCAACAATCCAGACTTCGAAGACAGAGAACTTAATCTGAACTCTGCCATTGACAAACTATAACTTTAGAAAACAGGCGGGGGCGTGGTGGCTCATGCCTCTGACCCCAGCACTTTGGGAGGCTGAAGTGGGTGGATCACCTGAGGTCAGGAGTTTGAGACCAGCCTGGCCAACATGTCGAAACTCTATCTCTACTAAAAATACAAAAATTAGCCAGGCATGATGGTGCATGCCTGTAATCTCAACTACTGGGGAGGCTGAGGCAGGAGAATCTCTTGAACCTGGCGGGGAGGGGGTTGCAGTGAGTCGAGATTGCGCCACTGCAATCCAGCCTGGGTGACAGAGCGAGACTCCATCTCAAAAGAAAAACGAAAACATACTCTACATTTGAACAGCAGTTATTCACGGGCTAAATGTTATTTTCATTATTATTCACTCCTCTTTGTTGTGACCTTTATACTTACTGAGAAGCAGCATGGCAAAATGCTTTTATGTTTCGATTGGTTGCTCTCGCTCTTTATGGAATAATTTCTTAATCCTTAAAATTCAAAATTCACACCAGGATTTGCTGAGATATCAATTAGTTTTATACTATTTTACTATTCATAGTTTACCAATAAATATTTTCAATATGCAAAACAATTTTTTTTGCTTTAATAATTATTTTCAGAATAACTTGAAACTTCCAAGTCTAGTAGCATAGAAGACATGCCCTCTTATCTTGTTGTGATCACAAGTCAAATGTTTTATACAATCTTTTCCTACAAGTTTACATTAGGTTTATTACATAAGAAAGAGCTTTTTCTAATTATTCACGTAAACTTAAATTTACGTAGACTTTTCCTGTTGATCATTCTTATCAAGACTAGTCTTAGCCCGCACTGGGACAAGAGTTTGTAAATTCTGATCAGTTCTTTTAAGCTTCACTGAAAGAGAAAAGGAGAGATCAGAGCTGTCATTATTTGAATTTGTTTGTTCAGTGTTAAGAGCAACCATAGCAGATAAGGAATGTGGCCTAAGCAAAGGCAGCCGTGGCACTTAGTTTGATACTGAAGTAAAAACAAAAATATTCTTCCCTAGTTTCAAGTGGTAGCCAGCAGCTATCTGGGGTGAGGTGCTGCTCCATTTTTTTTTTTTTTTTTTTGAGCCAGAATCTCACTCTGTCACCCAGGCTGGAGTGCAGTGGCACAATCTCAGCTCATTGCAGCCTCCACCTCCCGGGTTCAAGCGATTCTCCTGCCTCAGCCTCCCAAGTAGCTGGGATTACAGGCATGTGCCACCACGCCCAGCTAATTTTGTTTGTATTTTTAGTAGAGACGGGGTTTCTCCATGTTTGGTCATGCTGGTCTCGAACTTCCGACCTCAGGTAATCCACCCGCCTTGGCCTCCAAAAGTGCTGGGATTACAGGCGTGAGCCACCGTGTCTGGCCGGTGCTCCCTTTTGCCTGGCAGTTTCTTCTTCATCAGATGTGAGCAATAGTATTGACAGTGGCATGTCTGTCTAAACCAGAATAGGCCAAGGATAAAAAACGTAGTGGCCTTTAACCTAGTGCACTTTAGAAAGTTACTGGTTCTAAGCAGACGCATCTCCTGACTGTCCTACATTCTGTCTTGGCTTCTCAGGTTAGGGAAGATTACTGAAATTCTGTTTCTTTCATTTAACACATAGACAAACTGTTCCTTCATAGGAAGTTTTGCTTAAGTCACCCTTTCTTCATTATGATCAATTCTGAGAAAAAAAAATTAAATTAAAAAGTATATATTTATATAAAAATTATAAATTATATATATAAGTATATATATTTAATTATAAATTAATATATAATTATATATATACACATACACATAATTATTTGATTTTTCCAGCAAAAGACTGCTACTTATCTCTGTTTTCCAGTATGGATGAACATATTTCCTAATTTTAATATGCAGTTGGTGTCCCAGTAGGACTATTAGGGGAAGAGACTAATACATTTGTACAAATTACCATTATACTCAGAAATTCACTTCCAAAAATATCAGAATAAATGGTGGTTCTTTTTCTTTTATCTTTAAAAATGTCCTTGTGAAATTGCTTTATGCTAGGGAACACACATAACACATACCTGTGATAATTTTAGTTGAAGTAAAAGTCAGTAAGTAATTTCAACAATCAGCTAATTAACCCAAAAAGTTGAACTTAAACCGTCAGCTAATTATCCTGTGGGCCTGAGCCATAGCCATTGAGAAAGGATCTGGAGGACACAGGTTGAAAGACAAGGCACTCTCCTGCTACAGTGAGCACTTTGGCTGGGTGTGGGGGTGGAGTCTGCTATTCTTTGAGTGATAAAAATACAGTTAAGCAACCTGAAGAATAATTGATAATTATGACTTTGCCTATAAATATATTTATTTAAAATCAGGTGTTATTATTTTCTATCATCATGTCCTCTCTTATGAATCTCCTGTGCACATTCTTTACCATTTTTCCCCACTGGGTTTATTGTTACTTTTTTTTTTCTTTTCTTTATTGATATGTAGGCATCCTGAAAATTGATCTCATTGCTAAGGGTTGCTAATATATTTTTTATACTGTTGCTTATCTGTTGACATTTTTATAGTCTTTTCTTTACAAAGGTTTTTAATTTTGTTGTAGCTGAATTTATCTATTGCCTCCATTATGGTGTGTGTGTGTGTGTGTGTGTGTGTGTGTGTTTTCTTTATTAGGAAAGACTTCTCTACCTCAGGGTCATAAAGTTGTTCTCCAAATATATATATTTTTAATTTTTTACAACATCTTGTTTTTCACATTTAGGTTTTTGACCCAACTGATATTTGTTGTGTGTAGGAGGTAGCAATCTAGACTTGTTTTTTTTCACCTAAGGAAAATTAACTTTTGAAAACATGATATCATATATATATATATATATATGTATATATATATTTCCCCACAAATGATACCAGCCTGTCCTATACCAAGTAGCCATAAATACTAGGGTCTGTGTTAGAATTTGGTCAGTATCAAGGGTGAGGGATTTTTGCTAAATCGACCTAGCACCCTTGCTGAAACTGGACTAAGTGGGCTAAGGACAGAGCCCAAAGTCAAGGCCTCAAAAAGAGCACTAAGGAGAGCCTGACTCTAATTTGGTCAAGAAGAGTCTTAGTTGCTAATTCTTATTTGGATCTCGAAACTCGAAAATTAATTTAACCTTTACATTGTTGAATCTTTCTATAAACACCATTACTTACAACATTTAAATTTATTCTCCTATATCTAAACATTAATTATTCCAACAAATATGTATTGCACATGTACTATTTTCTAGACACAGTCTTTACTGTGGGAATAAAGATGTGAACAAAGACTGAAAGGTTTTTTTTGTTTTTTTTGTCGAAAGTGAACAAGTAAACACATAAATACATAAAATGATTTTAAGTGATGAATTAGTGCTATCAATGTTTTAAAAAGTAAAGTAAAATGATAGAGTTCTTAGGGAAGATCTTTCCAAGAAATTGATACTTGATCAGAGTTCTGAATAAACTTGGAAAAGAAGATAATTCCATTAGTAGGAAAGAGCACAATGGAAGACTTTGGGGCAAGAAAGGGACTGTCATGACTCAGAGACACAGAATGAGTGGTGAGGCTAAAGTTAGGAAGTGAGTGGGTAAGAGGGAGCATGGTAAAATATGCGTCAGGGAATCAGGGACTCGGGTGGAGGGTTGAGTTTGGATGTCGGCTAAACTGTCTTTTAGGGGAAACTTGGGGAGTTTTGGATGTCAGAAGGGTAAGATCTATCTATTGTATTATTTATAAAAAGTGACTCTGGCTCTTTGGTGGGAAATAAATAACAGCTTGAAAAGGAGATAAAAAAAGTGATTTTCAAACAAAGGATGAATTATCACAAGCCAAAATATTTCATTTTCAATAGAAATTGTAAGTATTTTCTTAACATTTCTAAGCTTTGCCTGCACATGTTATATCATCCATTAATTCTTTTACTTACTCATCCATTTATTTATCAAAAAATATCAAAGAGCTATTCTGGTTTTGCACTTCGCTGCATGCTAGAAAACCAACAGAAAGCGAGACATGTGATTTAGATGGAGAAAATAACAAATAAATAGCTATATTTAAAATGAAAAGAACCATAGTGATGGAAATCAGCAAATGGTACTGAACAAATGCTGAAAGAAAGTGTAGGTTACTAAACTTTTATTTTTACTAACTTCTGTGTATTCTCATCAAGCTCCTTCACACTCTCAGTTAGGATGTACCTTAATTTTTTTCCCATTCCATCTTTGGCCATCCAAATACCCTGGGCATGTTGCCTTTATTTCACATTGCCTGCTTTGTTGAATTCAATCTGTTTGGGCTTGCTCCAGCTGTTTGGGGGACTTTGGAACATTATTAAAGGGACTTAACTATCTGTTTGCAGTTTATTAGAGAGAAAGTGTTAATTTGTTTCTTAGCATTTTTAATTAGCTCTGGAAACCTCTAAGCATCTTTGCAGTAATTCCAGGGAAATTCAGGCTTTGTAGTGAGTAGAATGATCTTCTAATTACCCTTTCAGACATTCTGGCCTGATCTGCCTCTTATGGTAAAAAGAGAGAGAGAAAAACAAATTGTGTTATCTGCTGCCTGTCTGCATTTACAGCTTTGTTTTACTCCACTCAGGAGTAAATTCCTTTGACAGTAAGTATTATGTCATCCCAACAGAGGCCTATATTCATCTGATCTTGAAGACTTGGCTTTGTAAAAAGTGATTGTTTTTGAAATACTGACCATTATTTATTAGTTACTTTATACATACTCCAAGTTTAAGAGCTTATTGTTTGTAAGTTTGAGCAAAACAGAAGTTCTATAGCAGCAAATGAATCGTTAACTTAATCAAATCTTAAATATAGTAATTCTAATTTATAATCTTTATCTAGAGTCATTTATGTTAAAGAATAGCAATTTAGTGTATAATCATGATTCTAATACTTACATGTACTGAACACATGTGAAAGATTTTATTAAACTTACTTATTAAGAAGGAACCTGGTAATAGTTTTCAAGTAGTACAAAGGAGAATTCAAAGATTGGAGAGACATATTGGGAATAAGGAACTCTAAAATGCACTTACAGATAGATGCAAAACAAATACTTACAGGAAAATAATCAGTTACATTCCACAGGATGCAATTAATTTGAATTTCTATAATCAAGAATAATTGGTATTACTATTCATTTGCTATATAGAGTTTTAAAATAGCTTAAGACAATAAAATAAAGAGTTGAAAAAGTAAGCTGGACACTGTACAGATTACATTAGTCTTATTTTATACATTTCAAAGTCTTTCATAACCCGCCTGTCCCCACCTTGTGATTATAATAATTCTATAGAAATACAACTCAATCACAAAAGGAGGTGTTTCACATTGGGCTTGGCCTGATTAATTTTATAAGTGTAGAAAGAGTATTACTTTACTATATGAAGCCTTCTTCAATTTGCTTTGAAAAATCTAGAGCCATATGGTATTGAACCTTCACCAAGATCACAAAACTAACTCCTGTCTGGAAATTTTCTTTTGGAATCTCAGGTAAGACTTTTAAAAGTCTGTATTATTTGATATCCAGAGACTATGAAACTAAGCCCAGGACTCTGCACAACATTTCAACTGCTTATACATTTGGGGAAATTAGTCTCTTCTGGAGTCTATAAGTTAAGTCAACCAAGTAACTTAAAAGTGGCTTATCATACCTGATTAAAGGAGCATCATTTACAAATATGGCACGCCAGGTCAAGCCTATCTTGTATAGTGTATCAAATTATATTCTAGAGAAATGAAAACAGATTCTTACTGAAACTATATTAATAACAATATTGCATGAAAAGAAAAAACTGCTTAGGGATTTTATATATATATATTTTTTTATTATACTTTAAGTTCTAGGGGACATGTGCACAACGTGCAGGTTTGTTACATATGTATACATGTGCCATGTTGTTGTGCTGCACCCATTAACTCATCATTTACATTAGGTATATCTCCTAATGCTATCCCTCCCCCCTGCCCCCACCCCACAACAGGCCCTGGTGTGTGATGTTCCCCTTCCTGTGTCCAAGTGTTCTCACTGTTCAGTTCCCACCTATGAGTGAGAACATGCGGTGTTTGGTTTTTTGTCCTTGTGATAGTTTGCTGAGAATGATGGTTTCCAGCTTCATCCATGTCCCTACAAAGGACAGGAACTCATCATTTTTTATGGCTGCATAGTATTCCATGGTGTATATGTGCCACATTTTCTTAATCCAGTCTATCATTGTTGGACATTTGGGTTGGTTCCAAGTCTTTGCTATTTTGAGTAGTGCCACAATAAACATACTTATGCATGTGTCTTTATAGCAGCATGATTTATATTCCTTGGGTATATACCCAGTAATGGGATGGCTGGGTCAAATGATATTTCTAGTTCTAGATCCCTGAGGAATCGCCACACTGTCTTCCACAATGGTTGAACTACTTTACAGTCCCACCAACTGTGTACAAGTGTTCCTATTTCTCCACATCCTCTCCAGCACCTGTTGTTTCCTAACTTTTTAATGATCGCCATTCTAACTGGTGTGAGATGATATCTCATTGTGGTTTTGATTTGCATTTCTCTGATGGCCAATGATGATGAGCATTTTTTCATGTGTCTGTTTGCTGCATAAATGTCTTCTTTTGAGAAGTGTCTGTTCATAATTGGGGGGGAATCAACGAGAATCAAATTTAGTTTTAAAATGTTTCATCATAGTTCATAAAAGCAGAATTTACTAAATTTTTGTAAATTAAAGAATAGCTTAAGAAGAAACAGAAAGGACTTCCTTAAATACCTGGAAAAGACAACACTAAAACCACATCAAAAAATTTCAAAGAAATTACAGTAAAATTTCCCTGATCAGTTCATTTAGTCCCATGTAATTAGTTCATATTCCTCTTGATCTTTGATTAGCAATGGCATGAAACTGCCTGCTGTCTGAATTTTTTTAAAAATCTGGAAATCCTGACTTAACATACGGGTGTGTTCTGAATGTCATGTCATCTAAGCAAAGTCTGCTGAAAGACTGTGCCCAGGAATCTCTTTTTTGAAATGTCAATAGTTTAAAGTACTGTGTCAAATTATTTTCCATGAGGTTCCGAGATTGTTCTTTGTTGAAGAAACAAGCTCTCACCTATAGCAGAGTCTTTTAAAAAGCATTAGAATAAAATAAAAACTATTTTGGAGAACAGAAATATAATGATAATTGTTATTTTATTATTGAAAATTTTCAAATGTAAAAAATCTGTTGAAAGTTCATAATAAGAATAATGCAGCTGACACTGAAATTTTTCCCTCCAGTATAATACAAAACAAAGAGATAAAAAAGCCATTCAAATAAAATGTACCAAAAAGGTACATTTTCCAAAAATGTACTTAGAATACCTGAATAGATTGGTAGATTGGTTTTAGTCAGCAAGGCACAATAATAAGATATTTGATTAGTATTATGCTTTATTATCTAAGTTGACATCAAATCATATCTGTGATGAGATATCCTAGATTTCATAATATATAAACTATATGCATATGTGTGTATGTATTTTCAAAGTAAATCAACTTTCAAATCAGGTTTTAAAAATTAAAACTGATAGGGAAAATTGAATTTAAATGATTATAGTGTAGCATACATGTTGATTAATCTTTGTTTTATGTAAGAAGACCTCTCAAATTCAGAAAGTGGAACAAAACATGAAAATGAAGTTGGTTACTACTTAATATAGTTACAGTGATATTTAATGTATTTACTTCTTCTATGGGCCTTTAGAAAAATATGTCAATATACTAAAGAAAATATTTTCAGCTAACCAATTGGGCAAACCTAGAAAACTTATTTCACTTCTTTAAACCTCAATTGCCTCAATTGTAAATGCAAAATTATTGCAATTATACTTATACATCTGCTATGAAGATTAAATAAATCATGCATTTAAAACTGTTAGCCCAGAACCTAGCAAGTGTAAGTACTCTCTAAATAGTATTTGTTTCTTTTCCTGTTGGTTGTTATATAATAAGTAGGTAACACGGACTCACTCTGATACTTTTCTGGCTATTTTTTAAACAGAAATGCTCAATTTGTACCAATTCAAATACATCATGTAAAAACAAAAAAAAAACTCCAGTGGTTGATAGTCACATATGGGAAATGATTGTCAAAGACATAACTGGTGGTCAAAAAAAAGAGAATATTTGTTAACAATTATGATGATTACCACTGAGCCCATTTATTGAATATATGATTCTTAACTTTTCAATCTGGATTTTTTTTTTCAGAACTTCATGTTTCTATTTGAATTCAATAAATCAGTTGTTTTCACCAATTTGATTATGTGATTTTTGCAAGCCCAGATAAAAATAACTTGCCTAAACTTACATAGTTTTGCTAAGCTACCTCAGTCAAGACAAAACTTTAGAGATTATCTTTCAGTATTTTATATAGAGAAGAATTATCTCATGAAGCTTAAAAAAAGAAATACAAGAAAAAGCAATATTGAGAAAGGCTATCTTAAGAAATTTTCAGGGACAGAGGCCAGTATTTATCTGGACTGACTGCTGCTATCACGTATCAAATTAGTTTTCTTGTTTGCTGGTGCACTGGAGTGCAGATATTGGAATATCTCCAAATTCCACACAAAATATATCCTTGTATGTATAACTACATTTAATAATGTTAAAGGTAGAGTACTTTTCCCAAATTTCCCATCTCATTTTATACTGAATTTGGTGTGATACAGTCTTTTGGGACATGTTTGTAACCTCTAGTTACTGCCTGAACTCTGCCTCCTGCCGGATCAGCAGTGGCATTAGATTCTCATAGAAGCTGGAACACTATTGTGAACTGCGCATGTGAGGGATCTAGGTTGCATGTTCCTTATGGGAATCTAACTAATGCATGACAATCTGAGATGAAACAGTTTCATCCCCAAACCATCCCCCAACCACCCCATCTCATGGAAAAACTGTCTTTTACAAAATTGGTCCCTGGTGCCCAAAGACTGGGGACCACTGACCTAGAAGCTGGAAAAGCTGAGGACACCAATTCTTCCCTAGAGTCCCAACAAGGAACACAGCCCTGCTGACACTTACTGAAACACATTTTGTACTTCTGATTTACAAAAGTATACAGTGATAAATTAGTGGTGTTTAAATCATGAAGTTTGTGGTAACTTATTACAATAGCCACTTATTACAATGACTGTAATTAACACAATTATTTGTTGCTTAAAGATGGGATACATTGTGAGAAATGCATTAGGCAATTTCATTGTTGTACAAACTTCATAGAGTACTTACACAAACCTAGATGGTAGTGCCTACTACCCACCTAGGCTATATAGTATTGCTTATTGCTCCTAGGCTACAAACCTGTACAGCATATTACTACTAAATACTATAGGCAATTATAATACAATGGTCAGTACTTCTATATCTAAACATATCTGCCATTAAAAGGGTACAATAAAAATATGATATTATAATCTTATGGTACCAACATTGTATATGCTGTCTGTTGTTGTCTGAAACGTCCTTGTGGAGTGAATGGCTTTACAATCTTCTTCATAGAACTATTTACAGTTTCATTCTGCAACTATTTAACGTGTTATTTCCACCCTTGTGTTTAATATAGTCTTTGCTATATTAAGAATTATGAATTTCCCACCAGTTAGTACTGAGCTATATTTGTTTCTCAATATATTATTGAGCTATATTTTTTCTTATACTTTCCTATTTCTATATGGTAATTTAAGGCATTTTAAAAAATGAACACAATATTAGATTAATAAGGGAATCACGTCCTAATTGTGTAAGAATCAGAATTATTTATATGCATTTTCTTTCTACATTTTGAGTAAAGTAGGGCCATTTTCACTTCAGGAGCCTGGGATTCGCGTCACGGCAGGGGTCATTTATGCTTTCCTTTGGGAATTTAGCTCTGCTCTTGATAAATTTACTTCTGAAGTATTGCCTTTACTTTGCAGTTTGTCTAGGATGCAGTGCAGGGAGAAAGCATGATGAAGTCATAGTAATAATAGCACCTTAACAATATAAGAAGTTAACCATAGGGTAACCAGCAAGAAAAGACAAGCTGGCTGTGTTCTCAGGGGTCTCGTGAATGTCATCATCTTATTGAACTTCCTAAGATAAAGGGTTCTGGCCGTAATCATCGTTAGCTGAATAAATGTAGCTACTCTATATTTCTGTAAAGAAAGGACTTCAAGGAAGCAGTGCTTAGAGGATAGCTGGAATCTATGAGACTATCTTTAGGCTGAAATATATATGGCAAGATCACTGATTTTAATTAGATTTTATGGTTTTGGGGATGACTCGGATGAAAAATTCTGAAGACTAAGCAACAAACAAAAACAACCCCTCTTAAACTAAACCTAGATATAACCACAGATAAAACATCTTAAACTGTTAAGTTGAGAATGGGTTGCCTGCTTAGATTTAGATTCAAATTTACCAGCCCCATACATCTGATTTTAGAACTAAATAACACATATTTTGTTACCAAAGGTATACAGAACATAGTTGTCTGGTTTCAGTAGAATCTTGATGTTTTGAGACCCTTCTGTCTTTTCAAGGTAACTTTGCCTTACCAGTTTTATGATAATTCTATGTTTTAACTCTCAGAGCAATTGGAGCAATTTTACTCCCCTTATTTTAATTTTTTTGAAGGAAATATGGTAGCTCCCACATAAAAATTGCAAGTTTCTTTTGGGACACTAACACAGTAGCATAATGAGTCCAGTTATTTCTTTTCATCTAGTGTTTGAAACCAGCAGAAGTTCGCTTGACCACCAAATGACATTACATCTCAGGTATGTTTTTTACCGAGGAATGGTTCAGGGAAGATTGGGTGGCAAGTAAATAAGATAGAATCTAAAAAGTAAGCTGCTGGTATTCAAATCTTATATATCCAATTACTGAGGAAATACCTCAACACCTCTCCAAACTGTGCTTCTCTTTAATTCCCACACCATGACATGGTTCAGGCCTCATTATTTCTTATGTAGATTAATACATCAACCTTCTAATTGGCATTCCCTGTCATCAGTCTTATCCCTCCTCCAATCTACCTTCCTTATGGTTACCAGAGTAATCTTTCCTCAGCAGAAAATGCAATGACATCACTTCTTTGCTAAAAATTCTCCAATGCCTCTCACAGCCTGCAAGATAAAGTCCAGATTCTGAACCATGTTATATAATTCCTGTCTCACATAATAACCCTGATGGGTCACTGTATAACCTCATTATACACGATTCTTGAAATTATTTAACTACTCTCAGTTTCTGGAAAGTATATTGCTTTCTTTTGCTTATTTGTTTGACCTTCATACTTTTTTCAGTCACTATCTGGAATGCCCCCTTTTTCCAAGGCCTCCAGACTCATCTGTAATAACACCTCTCCCTTGTTTACATCTTTATCTTCCCTTAGGTTTACTTTTTCTGTCATAGGCCTTATCGCATGTCGTGTATTTATATGTTTATTATTCTGTCTAGTTTTATTGCAACATCTTTTTAGTAGAAGCTTTACCTTCAGCTTCAAGAGGGTGCTAGGCTTATTTTCTTTATTTATTTTGCAATTAATGAAGAGACTCATGAATATACAAGATTCTAAAAAATTTATCAAAACCACAAAATCAAAGTGGCCTCCTATATTTTGGATACTTGTATTCTCAAAAACATTCTCCTTCCTTGAGGTCCCAACAAGATGGCAGACATTAGTTAGGAGAGATTGGACTCTAGAAAGAGATAAATCCCAGTATTTCACAAGCATAATACAATAGCGTAATTCTTGTTTATTGCCACAGTCTTAGTTGGGTGGTCAAGATAAAGACATGGCTCTCCTTCATGTAGTGATCTAGGAATTCAAGTTTCTTCCATTTTGTGGTATGCCTCTATTAGGAAAAGACAATTATTTGCCTGAAGCTAGTGGAAGGGGAATGAGATGAAGAAGAAATGTGTTTGGTTTCAATAAGCCAAATATTGGGCTACATCACTACTAGTCACATTTCAGTTCCACTGTGTGGGAAAGAATTCCACACAGCTGTACTTAACTGCAAATGAGGCTGCTAAATTTCTAGCTTTATGCCCAGGGATAGGAGATCGATTTTGGTGCATGGTATATAGCGTCTCTCACAAGAGGACAAACAGTTATTACCCATATACCCTACTCCCTTGCAGTTTCCTATCCCCCTTTCTTTTAAAGTGTGTATATCAAATAGCATGAGCTTCCAACCCATGTTCTTGATCAAAGCCCAGGTTTTCCCTAATGGTTCATAGAATTCAGATATTCTTACTTTGTAAGTGTTTACACTTTTTGTTTGTCGCCTATCACATCTTATTCTGAAAGTTTGCCTCAGGTTCATTTATCAATGACTTTGGATTCTCTTGTGCTGTCTTGTACCCTTTATTTGAGTGAGAATAAGGAGTGTATGACATCTTCCAAGTGATCATTAAATATGTGATACATAGTACAAAATTTTCATATAATATTTGCTATAATGGAAGAAAATTATAGCAGAGAATAGTAACCAGTTTGAACAAACATCATCACCACTATCATCACCCCTAAAATTTGTTGAGCACATCCATCTTTACTGACAACCAATTATCTAGGTCTCTACTACATTTTTGTGCCCTATGAGTACCTTTTTAAGTGCTTGCTTTTCCTTGAATCCCTTTATCGTTCTAGATTTTCAAGGCGACAAACTACAAAACATCGCCATAAAACTAGAATTTATTTTCTTTAATATATAAATCAATCCAACACAATTAAGCTGTCATGCTAAGATAAGTGTACCTTGAGACAGAATTCTCTTCTATTATAGAATGTTGAATGGGTACAGTGAGAATGTTGAATGGTTACTGAATGACTATGTGAGGGTTTGTTTGTTTTTACTTTTTATACTATTCTTACAGTGCTAGAAGTTTATTGTGAATTTATACATTTATTGTGAATTGGAAGGAGAATTTGCTCTACTGCCATGCAATTGTCATAATCTACTGTTCTTCCAATTCTGAGATGCGTAACGAACTCTATAAGTAAGCCAGGTGCTTGAGAAGTGTTGTTCAGTCAGCAATTTTATCCAAGTGATCTGCTCTTCCTCTCTAATTTCTTTGCATTTACATTATGAAAAGGAGACCTAAATTCATTTAATATGGTGTTAGCATGACTGATATGCTTCCATTTCTCAGAGTTCTCATTATTTATCTCAAAATTCAGGAATTTCTCTTGTTCCCTGCTTTTACTGTTTACTTTTCTGCTAGTGCAACATTCCCCACTACAGACATCTACAGCTTTTGTATTGGAAGGCTTCATCTTCAAAGCAAAGGACATGGTACAAAAAATGGAAAATTAACCAAAAATAAAGAGGAAACAATCAAAGCAACCAAAATAACAAAATTGTTGGAGCTACTGTCCTTAAAATTCTATATGGTAAGAATAGAAGATTTATGGTCCATCAGTATATTATGACACATTTAGAGAAATGATTTCAAGACTATACAACACAGACATTTTCTCTCTACCGTCTAATTCAATAATATTTGGGGTTGCTGTGAGCTCCAGGAAATGGATTATCATAGACACCTCACCTCTTTGAACATCAGGATTAACTGTGCTATTCTGATATGCCCTCTTGTATGGCATTGGAGGGAAGAATACTCCCTCAAGAATATAAAAGTAGGATTTCTATTCTTTATGTAGAAATATACATGTTAAGGGTGTTGTGCACACTGTGAAGCAAGAGTTATTTTTCACAGTAGAAGAAGAGAACCTGAATCACAGTCATTAAATGGCCTTAGAAAAATATTGAAAAATAGTTCTAAGTTATTCTCCCACGTTCCCCTTTGCCATGCCTATCACATTCCTTTGCTTGTTTACTTATACTTGGAGGGATTTGTGCGTGTATATGTATGTGCATGTGTCCAACATGGATATCTGTGGCAGCGTAGCTGCTGTGGCAGTTAATAGCCTTTTGTAATCTTAAGTATTCAGTTTTGTGAGAGAATACTTTGTGACACAGTAGTTTAAATATAGGCCCCTTTACCCTCTAATTTAGTCTAAATTTTTGATATGTTCCTTTAAAAAATTACATTTGTCATGTCCCCTATTTCCTGCAGACTTTTTCATGCCCTCTTTCTTTCTTCACTCTCTCTTTCTTTGACCATCCGTATTTCTCTCAATTTCTCTACCTTGACTTGAGAGAAGAAAGGGGATAATTATTAAGAGGGGCAAAATATGTAATTGGTTCAGTGATCATGATTCTCATAATTTTTTTATTTTTCTATTTCTTCCTTAATATTTTTTGACCCTTTGTCAAGTGGTAGAGATAAACTATGATTTCAATAAATTTCCTCAGACTAAGAGATGTTAAAGATGTCTATATTCATAAGTCTATAATTACATTTTTACGGTGATATTTCCATAAATCTAGAAAAACAAATATCTAGTATTAGTTAATATTTTTAACTTAATATTTGAAATAATTATCTCTTATTACCCAAATGTTATTTTTATAATACATTCTAATACTGAAGTATATTATAGTAAAAGTCATTTATGAAGTTAGGAGCCAATTTCATGATTTATTATTTTACAGTAATACTTTTAACAACATTAGAAATAATTAGCAGCTTTTCTTAGAGATATAAAAGGAATGTATATCCTTTTCTTATATTCTTAGAGATATAAAAGGAATGTATATAGAGATATAAAAGGAATGTGTATGGAAAAGGGAAGAAACTTTTTCTTTATATAATCTTATATACAAATATTGAACTCGGGATACTTCAAAGAGAATATTTAAAAAATTAAAAAATAAAAACATACGTAAGACTATATAAACATATAAATTAAATTATTTATGTGTTATTAAGAAAACAACACAATTTTACTTTTAAACAAATACACAACAAAGAAAGGATGCTACATGTGTGGTGTGAGTTTGGTATATGTGTATGTGCATCTGTTTATGTGTCTAATATGTGTATGTCTGGCCATGGTGTGTTAGAATGTATATGCACATGTCCTATACATACCCATACCCATTCTGTAGCATACTTAATATCCTTAGCTATTTGTCACTTTTGATAAAACATCACTGCTATATTTGCATGTCTGTGATGGGGAGAAAATACAATCACAGTCAGAGGAAGACTGGAACATTAGAGATAAAGATGAAACGTGAATAGTGCATCATTGCCTCTCTTACTGCCTGGTGAAATGACCTTTACCTGTGTCCTAATGTCCAGTCATGTCCTCAGCCATTTTTGCACCTGCATGAACTGTACGCTTTTTATTCTGTCCTGCCCAGCCACCTCTCTCAAATGCCTAGTGTTGCCTATAGGCAAGGTTGTACACCATATTAATAGAGGAGAATGAGCTAAGGTATAAAAAAGGCATTTAATACTTACAAGCACACAACTAACAGAAAGCTAGGAAGTACTGAATAAGTGTGATATAACATAAGAACAAGAGTTAGGGTGAGGAAACATGCGGGTAAATACCAGTCATTAAAGATAAAAATAAATTGTACTGATAGCAGGCAAAACATATCTCACACTACCTTCAAAAATAAACATGAATAAATAAGTTACATGATGATTTTGGCATTATGTAACTAACCTAGTAAAATAGCTGGCTTAAAGTATCAGCAGATTGAACTTTACAATGAGCTAATTATTAGTGAGAGGAAATAACAGCTGTGCAGTAACAACTTCCATAAAAGTTTTCCCCTCAAAAAGGATGGGGGAATTATGGTCTATCAAAAAACAATTTAAGTTAACACATACACCATTTTTAAAGGTCTTGACTACAGGTATTTTTAAGTGAACCATAATTTTTTCCAACAGTCTAAAGCATCTTAATTTTCACTTAAGCAAAAAAAAAAAAGCTGATTAATGGTTGAAATTTTCCATATAAAATGGTCTTGGCCCATCCTGGCTAACACGGTAAAACCCCGTCTCTACTAAAAATACAAAAAAAACAAAAAAAAAAAAATAGCCAGGCATGGTGGCGGGTGCCTATAGTCCCAGCTACTTGGGAGGCTGACGCAGGAGAATGGTGTCAACCCTGGAGGCGGAGCTTGCAGTGAGCTGAGATCACGCCACTGAACTCCAGCCTGGGTGACACAGCGAGACTCCATCTCAAAAAAAAAAAAAAAAAAAAGGTCTTGGCTTACTGGTGGTTACAGTAATAATTATGAAAACCAAAAAATTTTAACATCACAAAAAAGGTTTATATTTGTTAGGAAGGGTAGTTAACATCCAGAATCTAATTCTGATTTTTATGAAAGAGTCCACTAGAGCTAAGTTAGGTATAGACATAAATATATATTTATTTCTCCTTGATTAATGATTCAGGGCAGTGAACATCAAATCAAGATTATTAATGTCATAGACCTAAATTGTAAGGAATATTAATGTGTGTGAACAGGAGAAATAAACCATTTGGTGGAGAAAGAACCTTGAGGGCAGTTGAATCATCCCCCCTCCCAATCTTTTTAATGTGGAGGGAATACCTGCTATTAGTATTTCCAAGCTCTACCACTCTGAGTACAAATTAGGTCACATTTACAATACCTCACAGCTTGATACTGGGCATTAGACACTTTCACTGTTCACCCATGACTTTTCATTGCAGTTAAATGAAGCC
This sequence comes from Pan paniscus, assembly GCF_029289425.2. Taxonomy (NCBI): domain Eukaryota; kingdom Metazoa; phylum Chordata; class Mammalia; order Primates; family Hominidae; genus Pan; species Pan paniscus. The sequence goes on along the minus strand of NC_073264.2, from coordinate 42,519,204 downwards.
ACCTGACTAGAATTGGCAGAGATTTCTGAATGGAAATAATGTGTCATTCAGGGCCAAAGCCTTTGATTACTGGTGAGAGACCACCTAGCACTGCCTTTCTCTTCCAGGTGGACTGAGGAGACTGCAAACTTCAGATGGAGCACCTATAAAGTAGTGGAAACTTCATTAGCCTGGATGACTGAGTTGCTGCAAAAAGAATGCTTTCCCTGGAAAGCTGCTTAGTGCCTCAGACAACTTTATAGAAACTAAAAACAAGCTTTTACTGTATAACTACCAATGATTTTGTTGTTGTTTACTACCTCAGTATATCTTCTAGGTTTTCTTGACTAATAGATATTCATATCGCCTATCTTGACCAGAAAAAAATTCAGGCATTTTCTAGAATTTCAAAGCATGTCTAGAGTATTATACTTCTTTTGAAACAGTTTTGATTTTTTCTAACCCCATACGGTGAGGTGGAAATCCTTGAGGGCAAATTCTGCAACTTATGCCCTTTTGCCAACTTTGAGAATGAGTTTTCTCAATGTATTCAACTCCATCTGTTGATCTGGGTTTGTTAAGCATCCCTGATACCTGTGACTAAGGCAGGAAGTTTGATAAGATGTCACTGCTTCTTCTGCCACACCAAAAATTGGGAAAGATATCTGCCAAGGTGAATGCCTTACATCCCAAGATTTTATCGCTTCATCGAGAAGACAAATGAAAGGAAGTGATTTTGGTCAGTTTACTCATACTTGTCTTTAAGGTAAGTATACATTTTAGGTAATTTATCTAGGCAGAAATTGTTCCATAAGATGAGAATGATCTCCTCACATCCTCCAATAATTAGTTGAGAAACGTACTATCACAAAGTGGCTTGTGGCCTGAAGTGCAGCAGCTACTAGTGGAAAGTTGTTGTAGAGTCTCCAGAATCTTACACGTCTGCAAAACATTTTCACCCAACTCCTTGAGCTGCTGCTTGAGTGCTTCCTACAGCAATCTTCTGCACCAATCACACCTCTTGTGGTTCTCTTACTAATAATAATGTTCTTTTGGGTGCTTCTCAAATGACTAGCTTGAGGCCTTCATTTTATAGCTTGCCAGATTAAATTATCTACAATTTACTTGGTCTCCTGGAACCTAAGGTATAATTATCATACATTTTGATGACCAGAACTTTTAGCAGTCTGGCTCCAGGTCAAAAGCCTGTGTGTGATCTTTCAGGTCTGACTATAGGTAATTAAAAAGACCTTAACTGGAAAGCCTCATGAGGGACAGCTGCCATCCTCACACCAGGCTTGGTGAGCAGCCAGTGCACTGCACTCTCTGGAGAGAATTGCAGTCAAAGACTTAAGCTACCTGCCCACCTCAAGCCAGACATGCTCATACTATATATAGGCCATTCCTACCTCAAGAACCTCACCCTGAGGCTTTTGTTTTTTTCACATGGACACCTCCACGGAGGCATTTTTCAGGCAACTTTGCCTACACTTTCTTACTGGGGGCATTTGACTGAGATACTGTCTGTCACACTAACTCAGTGTATTTCCAGTCCTAAGTCTCCCCTTCTCAGGATCCTCAGCCACCCAGATCCAAAAAACTGCAAAAGGATTTTGTTCAGGGCTCCTCCACAGTGAGATATTTCTCACGCCTGAACTGCATGTCCTCTGAGTGATCCGTGCCTGATATCATTCCTAAACGAAACATGACACATATTTTTATTTGCCTCTTGCCTCCACCATCACAGTAAATGAATAAAAATTTGATTGTTACTTTTACTTTACTTCACTGCTCTAATTAACCACCTTGACATCTGGCAGATCAGCAAACTTTTTCAGATGTTTTCTTCTAACTTTTCTCTTTTAGTGATACAAACAAATAGGCTGGTTGGGTTTGGAAAGAGGAGGACTGAATGCTCCACCATTTTCAGTGTTTCTTTATCCTCTCCCTTACTGCTTCTGTAAGAAGACGACAAAACAATGGCAACAACAAAATCTCACATACAAATAGAAAGAGCCAGTAGTTACATTCCTCATGACCCAAACAGAAAATCTCTACAGAATAACAGAGTGCAGATAGCTATACTTATTATACATACAAAGACTTCTACATGCCAGTCAGAGCATCGATTTTGAAACTGGCATTTGCTGAGAATTCACTAGTGTTTGCTGTTTCTCTGTGAATCTCATCAGTTAACCATTTAAATTTGGGTGCATATTTTTCAGCAAAAGACTCTGTTTCTAAAATTACTAGGGCAGAATTGTTTATCATACCTAGCTAAAATCAGCTTTACTCCTTTGGAACTCTCTAAGTAGATGCATACATTAACAAATGCAGGTGAAACTGAATGATAGATTACAGAGATATAAATGATAGCTTAAAGAAACATAAAACCTGTAAAGAAAGTGTACTGCAACCACAAATGTATTGGGTAGGTTTATATTCAAAGATAAAGGAGGTTCTTGGAAGTAGCAGGGTGAGATCTGTATGCATGTCTTTGGGAATGTTTTGTTCAGTTTCCATGTTGCTAATGTACCAACATGGACCAAACATGACTAACATTCAAGTAATATTTTTAAAATGAGTGGATGAAAGAAGGAAATTGATACATGTTGAAACTATGGTAACCTAATATAAAATATTTCTCTTAGAATTGACTTTTTTCTTGACATAAAAATCATTCCCTATTGTTCCTCTGAAATGATTATTAGAAAGTATTAAAATGTAAAACACCATTTCCGTATCAAGAAATATGGCTTTATTATGGGATCTTACATTAAAAGAAAGGTCATAAAACATTATTTGGTATGAAATAATATTTGCAGAATTGGTTCAAAAAGGGCAGTACAATAACATTAAAGATGTGTGGAAAATACATATTGATGGCTAGAATTATACTCCATTTATCTCAATATTTTTAAAGAAATAAGATGATTAATACCAGAATAAATACTAAAAGTTTTCTCATATAGACATATTTAAATAGACTATCTACTTTCAAATGTCAGTTGTGATGGGAACCAAATCCTAAATAAATGAACAAACCCTTACATCCTTGAGCATAACTTTCTCTAAAGATACGTAACAACCCAAAATTCCTACTGAAGACTTACTCTAAAAACAACATGCTTAACTTTAATGTAGACATTTTGGAGGATCAACATACAGACCCAATAAATATTATATTGTGAAACGCTACATCTTGGTTTATTATTATACTATTATTATTTTGGAGACAGAGTCTTGCTCTGTTGCCCAAGCTGGAGTGCAGTGGCATAATCTTGGCTCACTGCAACCCCCACACCCCAGGTTCAAATGCTTCTCCTGCACTCCTCAGCCTCCTGAGTAGCTGGGACTACAGACGTGTGCCACCATCACTTGAACTCCTACCTCAGGTAATCCACCTACCTCGGCATCTCAAAGTGCTGGGATTACAGTCGTGAGGCACCATGCCTGGCCTCACAGCATCTTGGTTTTTTATTTTAAAAGAGAAATAAGAATATGGCTAAAACAAAAATGACTAGCAGAGCATAACAGTATCTCTAAAGTGCCTGAAAAGCAAAGATGAATAGGTCAAGTGAAAAATAAAAACAAAACAAAGGAAGAAGAATTATATTTTTGAAAGTAATGGAAAAAAATGAGAACACTGAAGAAAGAAATTATACCAACTAAATGAAATTATAAAGATCAAAATCACCTGATAAGGTTGATAGACCATGGAGACACACACACACACACACACACACACACACACACACACACACACACACACGTCATATGAAAGCCACATAACAATAAAAATACCAGTTTATGAAATAACTTTAATGCTGTGGCAAGTCTCTTTGAGAATGCTAAGTTGATTATTATTATTTTTATTTATTTATTTATTTTTTGAGACGGAGTCTCACTCTGTCTCCCAGGCTGGAGTGCAATGGCTGGATCTCGGCTCACTGAAACCTCTGACTTTTGGATTCAAGCGATTATCCTGCCTCAGCCTCCCAGGCAGCTGGGACTACAGGCACGCACCACCGCACCTAGATAATTTTTGTATTTTTAGTAGAGACGGGGTTTCACCACAGTGGCCAGGCTGGTCTCAAACTCCTGACCTCGTTATCCACCCACCTTGGCCTCCCAAAGTGTTGGGGTTACAGGCATGGGCCACTGAGCCCAGCCTCTGTTGATTATTAAAGAAATAAATCAATCTTTTAAAAATTCACTCACAGTTCACACAAAAAAAATTGCAAATTTTGTGAAATTATATTTTATAAGCAATATACTTTTAGCCAAAAATTATAAATTTGATAAGGAATCACTTGATTGACACTATAATCTGTATACCTTGCCAGATAGATCATATTATTTTTTTCATCCAAGCATCTGATACCTTACTGTGATAAATTTGTTTTTTAACTTTTTGTATGAAAATTGAAAAATGCCAATTTTATAACTGGAAAGCAAGCCTAGAAGCTGAGAGGTAGCATTCTCTTTATTTAGCTGAATGCTTCAATGTAAACTTTTCTGGTATCACATAACTCCTATGCTCCATTTCATGTACTTTTAATTTTACCTCTCTCCAGAACATTAGGTCACATGTTCTGACCTGGGTAATGACTGCAGCGAAAAATATGCATATGACCCAAATAACTATATGAAGGCACAATCCAGTAAGAACTCACCTCATAACGTAAGACACGCTTACTGCTTCCCACTCCCTGCTGATATTAAATGCCGGAATGCTGTGAAACCTACTGGTGTCGCCTACGTGCCAATCAGAATGTGCAAGGAAAATAATGTCCTAAGGAGCAAACCACTGATCAATGGGAAATGAAACCTGGCAAATAAAAAAGTATTTTCCTCCTTCCTTGTAATAGACTATCCTGAGAAGCATCCATTATATTGTCTAAAGGAAGATGATCCTGATGTTTTAGCAATTAGTTGTATCAGGTTGGTGCAAAAGTAATTGTGGTGTTTGCCATTAAAATTGGAAAAACTGCAATTACTTTTGCGCCAACCTAATACTTGACAAACCAGCTTGCTAAAACTCCCGTGTTATTTTTTCCTGTTTTACTTCATTTCTTCCCCATTTTCTGTTCTCCAGGACACACAACTCTATGAGGTAGGAGGAAAGCCTCCTTGGCCTCAGATGCTACTAACTTAGAAAGTAAGGCCAAGGTAGTTAAAGCCAGGATTACTCTAGAAAGCAGCTGCTGTGGATAAGATCTGAAGCTAGATTATTATACACAGTGATATAATGGACATTGGCAAGGCATTGGGGGGAGGTGGGTGCAGATGAAGGAAGAAAAATTACTTATTGGATACAATGTACACTATTCAGGTGACAGGTACACTGAAAGTTCAGACTTCACCATTATATAATTCATCCCTGTAACAAAAAAAATGAAATTAATATTCAAACAAAATTATTTATGAGTATGGCAATTAGGACCCTATCCCTGGTAACAAGTGAGGTGGTGGTAATACTTTTCATGCAGCAACTTTAAAATTATCAAGGCTCTAAGTTGCAGTTGATTGAGACAGGATAAAGATGCTAGGTATGGTATTAGGAAACGCTATGGGCATGGCAACTGGAAGGTATTGCAGCAATTATATAAAAGTATGAACCTGGGAGGTTGATGTTATAAATATTGGAAACTCTGGGAAGATTAAATGGAGGGCCCAGGATAACCAACTTTCAATGCTAAGAAATTATAAAACTGGGGACTACAGTGGAATATATGAAGGGCAGAATGTTCTGAAAAATTATTTTGATGATCTCACTGTAAATCAGGAAGAGATTAAATGCATATCTCTAAATCTGAAGAACATTTGGGTTTATAACTTGATAATCTAGTACCCTGAAACCTATGGGAAGAAAGAAGAAAAAAAAAAAGAAATTATGATGTGAAGGGTCTTGAAGAAAATCATAAAATTGACCTTTTCTACACCAACCAATATATTAATCAGAAGCAGCATTGCTGTACATTAGATCCCCAGAACTTATTCACGTTAAAACTGAAAGTCTGTATCCTTTGATCAACGTCTCTCCATTTAGCCCTTCCTTCAGCTCCTGATAACCACCATTCTACTCTCTGCTTCTATGAGCTCCACCATTTTAGATTTCACATATAAGTAAGATTATGTGGTATTTGTATTTGTCTTTCTCTGTCTGGCTTATTTCAGTTACCATAATGCCCTGTGGATTCATCCATGTTACTGCAAATGGCAGGATTTTCTTTGTTTATGGCTGAATGAATACTATTCAAAAATGAAATATTAAAAAAAAACAGCATTGCCAAGAAGGAAAGAATTCAGAAATTAGTGCTACCAAGAAACTAAATAGATCTTGAATAATGAAGGTAGACTACCATCTAAATAACCAGGTGATAGCCCTAATTAAAGTGGCATTTTGAATCTTTATTGGAGCAGATAAAACACAAAACTTCTGGTTCTTCATATATGGTCATTGATGTGGCAACTAATTTCTTCTCAAACCTAATCAGCAGAGAGGATCAAGTTTAATTTGCATCTACATATTAAGGACAGTGATGTATAATCAATATTATGTGTAGATAATTTGCTTTTAAATTATCTAGTAAAGGACAGGGATTTTAATGAGTGCTAAGTGGAGTGAGAGTTGTATTGTTTTACTTTTAAATAAAACATTTTTTGTCTTTTCTAATTTTCTCATGGTGTCACGAAGGCCCCCTTTTTTATTATTTCTTTGATGAAAAGCAGTTTATTAGATTTCCGTAGAACTTTCATAGTTGTAGCCACATGTAGGACCATGAGTAAAACTGAATTTTAATTTACGTCAAGAACTTCTGGGTTTAGTTTCCTTTGATAACTATTTCAATAGATTTTACCCCATTCTAAAACTTTTTTTAGAATTAAACAAAGATCTTTATGTATATTACTAACTATCACAGTAGTAATCATCCATTTTTATAAACAGTTACAACTATTGAAGGTATTGCCGTGAATATGTTGATAGGATTTTAAAGTTTTCTTTACCAGTCACATTTAGTACACTAAAGAAGTATCCTATTAATTAGTTAAGCAATCTGTTCAATTATTTACTTAGCTTTCCTTAATTGTACTTCTTATTTTTAAAGTTTAAGTGAATATAAATGTACACCTGAGGGAGAAATGAAAGGCAAAAAAATTTCAGCCTTAAAAATGTATTAACGGTAAGAAAAGCACAATGAATAGAAAAAAGAAATGTCAATTTAAAAATATCTGGGTTGAATTTTGGGCCCCAACATCTTTGACACTTGGGGAAAATTATTTTACCTCCATGAAAGCTGGCTTTCTTATCTATAAAAAGAGATATACCTATATCATAAATTAGTTATGTGGAATAAATAAAGAGGCATGTAGAACATATAACATTGAAAACTTCTCCAGCATCAGCTTTAAATTGTCTGTGATAATTGGTAGTTTTTAAAAAGATTTAGCTGACCGTAGCTACTATGATTTCTGATTCTGTTTCCATCTGAAACATCAGATGTCTGTTAATGCCTCTGTGGGGTGTAAACTATAGATGATAGGTTTATGTCATGATGGACTGTCAATGCAAGTAGTTGCCTAGCCAATTACCAGTCTCTCTTACCCTGCTAATAAGAACTCTAATTTTCCTTGGGTATCAATAGGTTAATTAAAATTATTTATCTTCTCATGTTAACCTGGGGCCAGAGAATGCCATTAAGATGCAGTTTTGGCCAATGTACTTTAAAAAGTTGCTGGATCAGACTTTCAGGAAAGTTTTTATAAAAGGAAATACAACTTGTTTGCTCTTTTTCTGCTTTTTTTTTTTTTTCCTTTTTTTGCTTCTCTCTCTCTCTTTTTTTTTTTTTTTTGAAATGAAAACTTGATACCTGGAAGTGTGGCTGCCATCTTGTGACCATAGGGATGAAAGCCACCAGCTTAAACTGATAGAGGAGGACAATGGAAGGGGCATAGGTTCCTGTTGACAAAGATAAATTTCCATGCCAGTGTGGATTCTTGTTGTGTAAGATACATACTCACTCTTTTTTTTTCTTTTCTTTTCTTTTTTTTTTTTTAAGACAAAGTCTCACTCTCGTCCCCCAGGCTGGAGTGCAATGGCACAATCTCTGCTCACTGCAATCTCTGCCTCCTGGGTTCAAGCAATTCTCCTGCCTCAGCCTCCCGAGTAGCTGGGATTACAGGCACCCGCCACCATGCTGGGCTAATTTTTTTTGTATTTTTAGTAGAGACAGCATTTCACCATGTTGGCCAGGCTGGTCTCGAACTCCTGACCTTAGGTGATCTGCCCACCTCAGCCTCCCAAAGTGCTGGGATTACAGGCATTTCTAAGCCACTGTTTGTAATGTCTTCTGTTATTTGTGACCGAACACACCCATATTGGTCAGGCTGGTCTCGAACTCCTCACCTCCTGACCCGTCTGCCTAAACCTCCCAAAGTGCTGGGATTACAGGCGTGAGCCACCATGCCCGGCTACACACCCAAACTAATAATAACATTCATGTAACATGTCATCTGACTAGGCAAATAAAAATGTACAGAGAATCATTCTTTAAAGCAATGTATTACAAAACTGTTAAATGTTTATTTTAGAAAAAATAAATATGACTTATGCATTACAGATATAAATCTATTAAGAAAGTCATTTAGATAATTTTAAAACTTTCTATATATAAATGCATAGAGATATAAAGAAAAATAGAAATCTACCTGAGACATAAAAATCAGTATATCCCTCTTGTTTCTTTTTTTATCTTAACCCATGTTGTTCTCTTTATTACAATCACTATTATTCCTTTTCATGATCATCATTTTTATAAGTCATATTGTCTTTTGCTACATATTGGTTAAATAACAAATTTCTAAGCTTAACATAAAAGGGAATTCCCACTGTAACTATAAGACATATTTCCTCCCACTCATTGGTTTTAGTGCCCTATACTCAGGGGAATTGAGTCTCTTTCCAACAAAACTGTTCTTCTATTGGAGGATGAAAAACAGATTTCCTATAACTCACAGTGATAGGCAAATAATCTAAGACTCGGAAATTTCTGTTGTTTCAAATATCTGGACTTGTTAATTGTCCCAAAACCGACAAAATAATCCAACCTAGGCCAGTTAGAAACTGTCTTCAAGGGTGTTAATCCTGGAAATGGATGCTTTTCCTAAGTAATATTGCTAAAAATATTTCATCTCATGGCCATTTGTGAACATGGTTCCGATTCTATGGAGAAAACGGAATTTAAAATATGAGATTGTGAAACAGAAATATAGACAGAAACCTAAAACCAAAAGGAGGAGTTGATAGTGTTCATGTGTCTCTCTTTCATGGTATCTGCCTCGACTGCCTATTTTGAAGAAGTCAACTCCAGAGTTACTTCAAGTTGGATTTTAGTGATTATGACAAAATCACCTCCTTTTACTTTAATTGAAATTGTTTAACTTTTAGTTGTTTTTGGTCTTTTTGTTTTCTGAGACTGAAATTTCTGACTTTTAAGTGAAAAACACAAACTCTTCATAAGCATAAAAATAAAAATTGCTCTCTACACATAGGAAAGAGGCATTTTTAATCTAATCTTGAAGGAACAGCTTCCAGTAGGCCATTTAAGAAGCTCTCTACCGAGAATAATCTCAGCAAGCGTTTCTATTTTTTTTTATGATTCGCTAAACCTTTAAGATCAAAGGGAGTTCTTTGACATGAGACCAGAGATTCTAAAATAGCCTCATTAATACTATTGTTTAAACCATTTTCATATCCATTATTACTATCATAAAATTAGAAATCATGAGGCATGATGATATATACTTGTAAAATTAGCTTAATCCACCCATCAAGCTTGCATCATTTGAAGAAGATAAAACTAAAGCATGAGCAATGTAAATTATAGTCACAGTGTCACAGCACTAGTAAGAAAGCAGCAGAGCACAAAATTGATCTCAGGACAGTCTAATGTCAAGACTCAGCATGTTCAGGTCACCTAAAATATGAGCAGTGGAGACGGAATGACAGTGATTTTCCATCTCTGCCATAGAATATTCACTTGGCAAGTTGACTATGTTTCATAGACTCGTCTTTCAGTTTTCTTAGAATATAATCTCTTAAGTATTTCTACCCCTCAGAGTTTGTTCATCTTGTCTATTTGCGGTTCATAAACTAGTTAATTTTGCTCTGTCAATTTTCCCATGAAATTATAAAAAAAAAATCCCTTTTCTCTGAAGTCATGAAAATCCCACTGGCTTTATGAAACTATAAAGCAACATTTAAATTCAGGTTTGAAGTTGACCCACATTTGTTCTACTCTCACTATTTATTGATGCTTTTGGATAATTCAGCAAATTTGCTTTTAAATGAGAGCTTCTTTTAAAAAGTAATTGCCTGTCATATATATCTTATTGCACATTATTAATCAGAACAGGCAAACCTATCTTTTTTATTTTTCTGATAAATGCAATTTTGAGCAGTGATGTTCAGTCATAGTAAGTGCTGATTATATAATCGTCTCACTGAGGTGACTGTAGGAAAGACATTCTTTCTGTGATATTGTGATAGATGTTGACAGAAAAATGATCATGAGCTGATGCAATGCAAGGTTCATCACAGTGCCCTTTTGAGCTTGACAAGAAGAGGACATGCTTTATAGTAGAGGAGACAATAAAAATTGGGTATTGGCAATATGACATTGAAAGCTAAAATATGAATCAGTCTTTATTGTAACAAACAAAAAAGTATTAATTCTTTTCGGAAAGGAAAGTTAACCTAAGTCAGTCTACTTTAGCACTTTTGTTCAGGCATATCATACACATGGAATGTATCTGACAGTTTTTAACTTTTAAAACACTGTATAAAAGTATTAATGTGAAATTTGCCAATCTTGATTTACTTAGTTCTATTTTGGTAAAATAAGTGTAGTGAACAAAAATGTTTGCTACGACTTAAAAATTCATTAATATCTTTGACTGTAGGAAAATCTACATGATCCTATGATCTCAAACTATACTCAATTCATTCAAATTGATATTTTAGTAAATTGACAAACTTGCATTGATTATTCAGTCCTACAAACATATTTCTTCCAAACACATTGAATTTTGTCTAGCTATTTTAGCTTCTCTCTGTTTAAATAACACTAAAAATGTTTTCTAGGAAAACTACTATTATTTTAGTTATTTTGGTAAAGATTTTTGTAACACGATTTTGTTAGAATAATATATAGGCAGGTTCTCCATTTCCACGTGTGGTTGGCATTACAGATAAACCAGGTTCTAATTAAAATATTGTCTCTGAAATTTTACCGCTTTGCCTTACCATTTAACTTAATTTTATTAACTAGATTAAATTTTCCAGAGTTTTTAAAATCCCCTTGCAGTTATAAAGATGCTAAAATCAGAAATTTTTAAATTATAGAGAATGAATGGACTGAGCTATTACTGTGACTCTCCGGAAGGACATATAGAAGTGGCAGGGTCAAACAAGTTTCACTATTTCTTTTCATTAAAACCTATCATTATTCATTGAGTAATCCATAACACCATAATCTGTTCTAGACAGTCATTATTATAAATTTGTGAAGGTCATTTTATAATACATTTTCAACTTGCACTATATCTTCAGATGTGAAGGAAGTCATAATAAGGAAAAAAGGGATCAAAGTTTTCCTAACGTGTCAAAGACATTTTTATCTCAATATTAGGCCATCTTTTACAGAGAATGTCTTTTCAGTATTAACTTTAAGATATTTAATTTGGCTTTTATTCAGTTAAATCTCATAATATATAATTTGCATGCAAGTACTTTAACATTGTACTGTAAAAGAGTACAGAAGAATATATATATATATATTACATAATTGAATTAGAGAGATTTTAATATCCATTTTTTCTTTTCAGTAGGTCAAAACATAATCTTAGTTAGCCATCCGGTTGTGTTGTGCTGAAATATCCCTTATGCTGAGAGACTTTCTTGTTGTTTCAAATATTAAGTAACATGCAGTGGTTAAAAAAAAAAAAGTAAATATAGCAACCAAAATTATTGGGAATTCATGATCCTGATTTTGAAATGCTTTCAAGAACACATGTAGAGTCAAAATTGAAAGAACTGAAGCTGTTTGCAACTCGAAGGAAAAGATCAAGTTGAAATACATAAATTGATATTACTTACATGCAGGCTAAACTATTTCAGGTAGGCATATCTTCTGTGTTGTCTGCCCAGACAGGTTACATCAGAGGTGCTTCAGGCCCCTGACTACTTGGTCCTTTTAGGCCTAGTAGCTCTGAGTACATCTGTTCTATTCTTAAACACTCAGAAATCATTCTGCTACTCTGTGTCATGCAGGGCACAGAGAATCTCTGTAACACTATCTGGGGCCCCACCTTTTAAACACATCAAGTAGCATTGTTTGTTTCTGGGAAATTGCTGCTGCTTTACTACTCTAGGCAGTGAAGTCACTCTTTTTTTTACGTTGGCAATTTGTACAGAATATGTTTCTGCTTGAAAAAGGACAGGCAAATTTGAGAAAGTAATAGGTGAATATTGTTAAGAATTTAAAATATTCTCCTGCAATATAGTTATCCTCCTTAAGATACTGGTCCCCATTGCAGAGTGTAAAATGTTTTTCATGATCTGATTCCTACCTACCTACCCACTCTCTTCTCATGCCTAAGCTGAGCTCAGTTTTTTACTGAAAACTCTCCTTTTATTACAGTAGATATACACTTGAGTTCATTGATTAGGCTACATAGATATTTCTACCTTCAAAAGTAGTAGCCATTGCAAGCCAATTAGGACATCCTTAAGGGCAGTAAGCTTGGCTTATTTCCAATGCCTACTAGACTTTTCAAATAGAGGGCACAAACCTTACTGAGTGCCCCTTGCCTGCCGTGGTGCTAATCTGCAATAGGAAAGAGCTGTTGCTCCACTCTCACGAACCTTCAATGGTATGTTTTGAATAAATTAAAAAATGTGTACATAATGTTGCCCAAATTCGCTATATAACCAAAGTGCCTTTTTAAAAAAAAATCTCTGATGCACTGGCCTTTCTGCAACTTTCATATCTGTTGACCATAATCTACTTCCTGGAGCTCTCTCTTCTCTTAGCTTCCCTAATGCTGTGTTCTCTTTTTTTCTGTGATTACTTCTGTATTTTCACTGATATCAACTACTCATTTTTATCTATGCACAAATGCAGTCACTTTTGAGGAGTCTATCTCCAATGCACTTTCTCTAAAAACTGTCTCTAGAGGACTTTCTTCATTTATAAAACATCCATCATCAGCCTGAGTAGCTTCCTCATTTTTGTCCTTAGCATGACTTCTCCCTTGAATATTAGAACTGCTTTTTTAAATGCCTGCAAATTTTTTTTTTTCACAGAGATGTCTAACTGGTACCTTAAAAATGAGACAAAATGAATTAACCCTTTTTCCTATGGGTGTGTTATTTTCCTATTCAGCCACATTGCATAATTTAACACCATACTTTCTCTCTTTTTATTTTTTCTCACACTCCAGTATTCATAGATCATTTTATAATGCATTTTATAAACCCCATGAGATCTTTTATCCATTTACATTTTCTTTTTATTTGATATCCTACTTTAGGTCATCAATTTCTTATGCTAATTTTTTATTCTAACTTCTCCCCATCTCTATTCTCTTCTATCTCTCTCTAATTTGTCTACCATAGAATGATACATTACTTTCTCCAAAGTACATTATCCATAAAATCACTGTCTTTTTCAGAAAACATTGGATGATTTTTCATTACCTACTGAGTAGAGCTCAAATTGCTTCACTAGTGTACTCTGCTATCATCTGACACCAAAAACCATTTCCTTTATTTTCTTTTCAATTTTTTTCCCATCACAAATATAAAGTAGTTCAACAAACATGGGCTTTTAATTCCTTTTGAAATAAGCAAAATATTTTTCCTAGAAACTTGAAAGTGAGAACTAAGCCAGAAATATAGACCTAGGAGTCATTAGAATGTCAATAAGAGTTTACATAATAAAATTTGATCAACAAAAAGTGAATGTAAGATAAGAACCCAAAGACAGACATTTGATTGGGCATGGGGATATGGGGATGATAGCAGTGGTAATACTGAGAGAGAGGGAAGAAGTATGAAACTCAGAAAATAGTGTCATCCCAGAGGCCAAGTGAAATGAGAATATCAATATATCAATATTTCAGAGATGTTTCTTGATAAGAACCTAATAATGCATTGGATTTGGAAGTAGAGAAATATAGAAAAATTGTGCCAAACAATTTTCGTGTACTTGAAAAAACATAAGCTCAGATTTTGTAGGACTGAGAGGGAGGTGATATATTGGATATGATATAGGAGCTTGTCTGCAAAAGGAGAGATGATATTACGTCACAGGGTGGATAGTTAGTAGAGGACAGAGTCACTGGAATGTTGCAGAGGACATGCGATATTTGCACATATTCTATTGGGAAATAAGTGAGTAGAGAGGGAAAAGTTACACATACAAGAGAAAGCATGGTGGGTGGCTAAGGGCGCAAGTACCTGTGATACAGGAGATTAGTATCAGAAACACAGGTGAAAGGATTAGCCTCAAACAGAAGACAGGATTCTTTGGTTTCCAGAGAAAGAAATAACGATGGACAGAGATGTAACTTTTTATGCAGAGTAAGAGATTAAGGAAATCCATGCTTTATAGTCTATTTGTTTTCAGTGAAATCTGAAATAGGGTCTTTCACTAGAGAGTTTAGAAAGAGCTGGTGAAAAAGTTTTACTGTTTCAATCTTGCCCAAAGCTACAGTATAGCCCTGTTCATCAAGTCGTGAGGGTAGTCCAGAACCTACTCCTCAAATCCTGAGAAAAGCCAAACTAAAATATCATTATTTTTTGAAGGTTGAATAGAGAAATGAAGTATAAAAATGTTAAAATTCTAATCTGAATCAATACATAAGCTATATTAATTTTATACAATTTAGTATTTAAAATAAAAGGGTAATAAATATAAAAAAATACATAGTGCAAAAATAAAAAAAAAACACTATTACAGGAAGATGGAACCTTTGTGAACTTGGAAAGTCTCACATTATAAATAGTGAAAACAGAGAGAAGTACAAGATTTTAAAAATACATAATCATAGCAGATATGTCGATATGTATTTTTTAATAAAAGAAAGGATTAGGAAGACAAAAATTAATGAGGATATAGACTATGTTAACAAGTTTTATCTAAAAGATGTATAAAGTACTCTGCTTGCAACAAATACAGAATAAAAATATATTGATTTTAAGTGTCTTTTTCAACATTTCCAAAATTTGACCATATTGTAGGTTGTAAAGGCAGTTTTATCACATTTCCAAAAATTTATAACAATCCATATTTTTACCATAATATAAAATATTTTAAAGAATTAAATCTTATGTATTTTTATACATAAATATATGTATTAACTCACATGAGTTAAGATAAAATTATGG
This sequence comes from Pan paniscus, assembly GCF_029289425.2. Lineage (NCBI taxonomy): Eukaryota > Metazoa > Chordata > Mammalia > Primates > Hominidae > Pan > Pan paniscus. The sequence goes on along the minus strand of NC_073264.2, from coordinate 42,503,771 downwards.
TAGAAATAATTTAATATTTATGACTGATGAAAAGGAATTTACCATTTGTCAAAATTCTGAAATAGAATAAAATATATATTTATGGCATTAATGACTTAGCAAAAAAAGTTTGAAAATGAGTGAATTCAATTTACTAGAACCATTTTAACAGAGTCAGACTAAAGAAATTAGGAGAAAGAAAAAGTTTAATTCTTAATAAGAGAGAAACTAGAAATCATTGAGAGGGCAATCAAAATCAAAAGCTGCTTTTTAAGACAAATAGAAAGACACCTAATAAAATTGAGTTGCTTTTAGTAAAATTGCTCAAGACAAAATGAAAAAAATGAATAAATAATAATGAAAGAGAATATTAGACTTTTTAATCCTCCAAATGCAAGTCTTACTTAATATTGTAACTCAATCCCTGTAATTACCCATATTAAGAGACCATATGATCATCTTGTTACATGTAGAAAAAATGTTAGCTAACATCTAACATCTATTTCTCATAAATTCTTAGCGCTTTTTAAAAAATAAATTGACAGGAAGGGATCCAGGGAATCCCTGGATTCCCTGAAAGGGATTTTCAGCTTTCTACATATGGCTAGCCAGTTTTCCCAGCACCATTTGTTAAATAGGGAATCCTTTCTCCGTTTCTTGTTTTTGTCAGGTTTGTCAAAGAACAGATAGTTGTAGATGTGTGGTATTACTTCTGAGGGCTCTGTTCTGTTCCATTGGTCTATATCTCTGTTTGGTAGCAGTACCATGCTGTTTTGGTTACTGCAGTCTTATAGTATAGTTTGAAGTCAGATAGTTGATGCTTCCAGCTTTTTTCTTTATACAAAAATTAATTCAACATGGATTAAAGACTTAAATGTTAGATCTGAAACCATAAAAACCCTAGAAGAAAACCTAGGCAATACCATTCAGGACATAGGCATGGGAAATGACTTCATGTCTTAAACACCAAAAGCAATGGCAACCAAAGCCAAAATGGACAAATGGGATCTAATTAAACTAAAGAGCTTCTGCACAGCAAAAGAAACTACCATCAGAGCGAACAGGCAACCTACAGAAAGGGAGAAAATTTTTGCAATCTACTCATCTGACAAAGGGCTAATATCCAGAATCTACAAAGAACTTAAACACATTTACAAGAAAAAAACAAACAACCCCATCAACAAGTGAGCGAAGGATATGAACAGACACTTCTCAAAAGAAGACATTTATGCAGCCAACAGACACATGAAAAAATGTTCATCATCACTGGCCATCAGAGAAATGCAAATCAAAACCTCAATGAGATATCATCTCACACCAGTTAGAATGGCGATCATTAAAAAGTCAGGAAACAACAGGTGCTGGAGAGGATGTGGAGAAATAGGAACACTTTTACATTGTTCGTGGGACTGTAAACTAGTTCAACCATTGTGGAAAACAGTGTGGCGATTCCTCAGGGATCTAGAACTAGAAATACCATTTGACCCAGCAATCCCATTACTGGGTATGTATCCAAAGGATTATAAATCATGCTGCTATAAAGACACATGCACAAGTATGTTTATTGTGGCACACTCACAATAGCAAAAACTTGGAACCAACCCAAATATCCAACAATGATAGACTGGATTAAGTAAATGTGGCACATATACACCATGGAATACTATGCAGCCATAAAAAAGATGAGTTCATGTCCTTTGTGGGGACATGGATGAAGCTGGAAACCATCATTCTCAGCAAACTATCGCAAGGACAAAAAACCAGACACTGCATGTTGTCACTCATAGGTGGGAACTGAACAATGAGAACACATGGACACAGGAAGGGGAACATCACACATCGGGGCCTATTGTGGGGTGTGGGGAAGGGGGAGGGATAGCATTAGGAGATATACCTAATGTAAATGACGAGTTAATGGGTACAGCACATCAACATGGCACATGTATACATATGTAACAAACCCGCACGTTGTGTACATGTACCCTAGAACTTAAAGTATAATAAAAAAAATTGACAGATAAAATTGTATATATTTACTCTATATAGTGTAATGTTTTGAAGTATATATACATTGTGGAATAACTAAATCAGTTACCATGTGCATTATCTCACGTGGTGATCATTTTTGCGGTGAGAACATGTCACATTCACTCTCTAAGCATATTCTAAGAATTTAATATAGTATTAACTATAATCACCGTTTTATATAGATCTCCTTAACTTACTCTTTCACTATTCAACAGAAATGTTGTCTTCTTTGACCAACATCTGCTCCAACCTCTACCCCTCAATCACTCCAGCTGTGGTAATCACCATTCTACTGCATTCTACTCTCTACTTCTAGGAGGTCAACATTTTTAGATTTGGCCTATGAGTGGAATTGTGTGATATAGGTCTTTCTGTGCCTGGCTTATTTCATTTAACATATATATATATCTCCAAAGAATATTAAATTTTAAATCATGGTATGATTGATCACGGGTGGGTCTTAAGAAAAAGCAATCATAAGAAAATATAATTTCTGAATAAATTAGCAATCATAGAATAAATTAAATTATAAAATAAATCCAGTTACTCCTGCCACCTGGTGTTACAGATGGGTTTACAAAACTGTTAAGGAAAAAATAACCTCAATGAAATGCAAACTTTTTCAGAGACTGGCTTAAGAAGAAAGGTTATCTAACACAATACTTAAGTCAGAATAATTATATACAATGTAAGTATAAACTACAGTTCTGGAAGTCACAACGTTGCCATGGGTCTCACTGGGCTAAACTCAAGGTGTTTCAGGGCTGCTCTCCTTTCTGGAGCCTCCAGGAGAGAATTTATCTCCTTGTCTTTTCTTGATTCTAGAAATCATTCACATTCCTTGGGTGGTAGCCCCATTCTTTTGTTTATAAAGCCAGCACATTTTCTTTCTATTATCCCACAGTAACATTTCCTTCTGACAAGAGCTGGACAAAGTTGTTCCCTGTTAAGGACATATGTAATTTGATTGGGCCCACCTGGGTAATCCAGAATAACCTCCCAATTTCAAGGTCCTTAACCAAATCACATCTGCAAAGTTCCCTTGGCATGAAAGCAACATATTAACAGGTTCTGACGATTAAGTCATGGATATCTTTGGTGGTGGGAGGGGAGTGGCAATAATTCTACCTACTATAATCTAATTTTTGAATGTTGGAATGCAAAAGTCCTTTAAAAATTTTATCAAGCCTTGTATATTGAAAGTAATGGCAAAAAAGTGAAAGTAATGGCAAAAAAATAAAAGTAATGGCAAAAACCACAATTACTTTTGCAACAACATAACTGTGTGTGTCTTCGTGTGTATTATAAACCTATTGGTTTTAACCTAGTAATGCAAAGATGAAATGACATGAGAAAACCTATCATTAAAATATACCACACTAATAGACTAATGAAAAAGATGAATAATACTCCCAGTTGGCACAGAAAGAAAATTCTTAAAAAAAATCATTTTTTTAACAGAAAATTAATCTTAGCAAAACAAAAATAGAAGTAAATTTTCTTTATCTTATAAAGCATATCTATCAGAAATCTTGTTATAAATGTATTAGACATGTTGGGTACTCTGGCATACATCCCCGTGGTTACAACCCTAATTTTATCTAGGGATAGGATAGACAGTTCTGCATTGGATTCACCTCATTGTTCTCTGATAATGTCTTGCCTAAAGCACAATGCCTGATATCTCAATTTTCTGTCCATGCTTGCTCTGAAATTACAGATGCTTGTGTGAGTGTGTAAATCTCTTGCATAGGTCCAGATTAATGAAAGATATTACATCTTTGGGATAATCCTTGACCAATGGCAAATGAGAGTCAAATGATTATCACAGACATTCTGTAAAGTTCTAGTGGTCCAAGCAATGGATCTAAGAGCAAACAGACCAATTATTTGCACTTTTATTGTAAGTATTTCAACTTTTGTTGCAAATTGAACTGTAGTACTTAACCAAGCAAGTAAGAGGTCGAGAGTGAGAAAAAAGGGACCTAACCTCCTCATTTCAAATGATATGGAAACTTTTGTAGAAAAAAAAGAATGAAAAAAATAAAAAGTATTATTCAAGGATAATTATATTGCATAACAATATTTAAGCTAGTATATGAATGCTTCTATCTGTCTATCTATCTATACCTCAACCGATAAGTTATTTAAAAATACAATAATCATGTTCTTTTACAAAGCATTTTTTGTGCTACTAGTAGCCACAGATATTTGGGAGAAGCTAGACAGTAAGTCAAACTCAGAAATAATATTTTTCCTCAGTGCTATAAATATTGGTTGACCTAGAATATATAAATCAACAAGATTCTCAGTAGATGTTTTGGTAAGCAGATAATTGATTAAGAGAGCAAAGAAAATGAATCATTAAGTTCTGGGGAATAACTTTAAACATTGTTGTAGAACTAAGACCAATAGACAATTATATAGATTTTGTTAAATTTTGTTTAAAAAATAAGTCCAAATGATTTTTAGTTATTGGGTGATTTCTTCTGTAGAGCTGAATTTTGATTTTGATAATTAATATAGAATGAAAGAAATATTATTACATTAATTTTTGATGCTTACAATTGCTATTCATAAAGCCAGTTAGAAAAGTTAACCAGATTTAATTTTGTAGAGTGTTGGATTTGTTAATTTAAGTCTAAAAGTAGCTCAATGTAGTTGGAAAATAGAGATGAGAGAGAGACAGTGTGAGAGAGAGAATGAGAGAGAGATGACGGGAGAGCAGAGGAGAAAGAGAGAGAGAAACTGTGAGAGAGGGATGGGGGGGAGAGAGAGAGAGAGAGAGAGAGAGAGGCAGGGGTGGAGAGAATGATCTGTGGTTACATTCCCAGGAAGTCAGAATAAGCAAATAAATTATTTTGAAACAAAGGAAAGACAAAAGAAAGGAGAAAAATGGGGAAAATAGAAACAATGAGAAAAGAATCTTCAGGCATAGATTTCTGTTAATTTCAATAATTGTACTTGAAGGCTCAGTATACCACAGTGTGCTCACTACACTGGAAAAGGTTTTCTTCTCTATAATGCTTCCTTCACTAATTTCTCTCTTTCCATGCAGGAATTCAAGGAATGGTCCTTCAGTTGTGTACAGAGGATAACAGGGGCTTCACTGATACATTCTTCAGTGAACCAAGAGATTTTCATACTACCTCAGGTGAACAAACCTTCAAAAATCTACATATATAATACTATTTTCTGTGTCCCCTTATTAAGAAGGCTAAGTGCTAAGTGACTTGTGAAAGATTACAGATCTCTGCCCATGAATAAAATGACAGGGAATGAAATTTAAATGACTGTTTAAGAAACATAAGGCAATGAGGGTCTGCTCAAAGCTGAAACAGAGAACAAAGGCAAGCGAAATCTTGGGAGCAAATATTATTATTGGAGTAAGATTGCTTTAAGGAGATGAACTAGAGAAAAGAAAACAAAAATATACCACAATCTATAATTTCTGTTTTTGGATACATAGGATTTTGGGTTTTCATATGATCGAAAATTTTGGACTCAATTAATGGATACTCTTATTAATTCTACAAATGTCTATTGAGTAACACACACTATTTAATGACATGAAAACTACAAAGATGAAGTAAACAGACAAGATCTGAGTGCTCATAGAGTTCAATTTGGCACCTTGCTTCATTCTTAATATGGAAAGGCAATCTAACATAGTAGTCACAATAACAAATCTGGCAATTATTGTTTTGAATAACAAATCTGGCAATTATTGGCTTTATGACCTTGAGCAAGTTACTCAACTTCTCTAAGCTTCGTCTTCTTATTTGTAAAACAGGAATAATACTATTTAACTCACAGGATTGTTGTATTAAAATTGAATGAAGAATATATAGCATTTCACATACTGCCTGGAGCTTAATATTCATTACATGTTATTTTATTATTATTAAAAATTGTATTATTATGATTTAGTGCATATTGTGTTAACTGAACCTTATTGAACAAGAAATATTTAAGCATATTTCAAAGGTGGCTAATAGGACTTGCATTAGTTGGAATTATGTGAAGAGAAGGACGTAGAGGGATAAAGGATGGGTTTATATAAGCCTAGAAAAGTAAGCAAAAGGTGTATCAACTGGGCTTTTGACGTTAAAGAAAAAGAGGTCATGACTTTTTTTAAAAAAAAAGGTATGGTCAAGCAACATCTTTGTATGAGCGTAGAAGGAATGATCAGCCTAATATATCAATATTTTGCTCATTTTTAGCAAAATATTATATAATCAAATACCAAATTTTATATTTTGACTTATAAATTAACAAATTTAATTTGAACTACAATATTGAGTTGTAAAAATAGAAAATAGCTTGTAGTTGACTGCAAATTTAGATTTATCCATAATTTATTTATATCAGTAATAATAAAGTCACTGACTTGCTATTACTAGTGGCATTTTTTTAAAATTTTTTAAAATACCAGATCTATATCAAGACTTCATGTACTATCCAATGTTATTTGACTTAATAGAAAATATTAGCAAGTTCAAAAGTATTCTTACAGAAATTAAACTTTGAGTTTAAAGTTGCATTTATTACTTTCCATCCATAAAACAATAATGATCTAAAAATCCTTGAATGCTTCTTTGAGAATCTTGTACTTTTAAACCATTAACTTGAGATATAAGACATAATTTTCTCCCTCCCTAGTGAGACTGGTGCCTCAGGGTAAGTATACAAGCCTGAAGCACTAAATCAGCTTTATCTACAGATAAATTACAGTAACCACCTCCTTATGAGCTTTTATTTCATCCTTGCTTCTCAAAAACAACTGCATATTTTCAAAATTTTTTAGTTTATTTTTAAGCTTTGTTATCTGTACTTGTTTAACATGCATGTACAAATAACTTTAATAAATCAGTTTTTTAATGCCCAAAGAAGTTTTAGTCATTTCTGGAAATTCCACTATATATGATTTAAATTAAATATTTTAAGATATTTTTCTCTTCTAAATAAAAATCCAAGCCATATCCTAGAAAATTAGAGAAAAGTATTGAATAATTTTGATCTGCCCATTGCTGCTAAATATCTCAGAAGAGTAAGCTGTGTGATGTTGCCTGTGTGAACCTCTGGGATAAGATGATAGAAGCAGCATTTATGGAATTGAATTACCCTCATCAAACCAACTCTTTCACACTTAACTAATCCATTTGAAAACTGAGACAATATCATGCTATTTTAAATAGTCCTGGTGTTTGGAAAGAGAGATTAAACGTGACATAAATAATTGTTTATCTTCTCTTAGAAGAGTTGCCCCAAACTTTTTCATTACAATGGCTGGCATTAAGGGAATAGCTTTGGTGCTTCCAAAATATAAAATCTTCCTGGAGAGATTAGAGAAGCTTACATGTGGTGATTAGTATAAATAATGGAAGCAGAGTAGGTAACTAATTGTTGATTTGTCTAAGGAAAAACAAGAGTTTCAGGTTTTTTATTGTAGCAGGAATTTCATAAAAGCCAATTAAGAGAACTTAAAATCTGATGTGTTTAGTAGTGATGATAGATTCTTGCATGAGGTGATCGAAAAAGAGGGAACAGATTAGAATGTAAATGTAACTAAAAACATTTCTAGTGAGAAAAAGAACTATGTAGTCCAGAATTTCTGATAATTCCAACTCAACTAAAGTAGAATATAAGGGGGCTTCAAAAAGCTTGTGAAAAATTGAATTAAAAGATAAACATGAAAAATAGAAACTTTATTTCTAAATATTACCTCATCAAGTTGAAGACACTTTTATAAATGATGATACCAGCTATTTAGTCTATTTCTAAAGAACTGAGAGTCCTGGGAATTTAACCCTGTCAATGCAATCTTCTTACATTATTAACTAAAGAAAACTGGGTGACCTTAAAAAAATTAAATTAGGAAACAAAAAGAAGCCAGAAGAAGCGAAGTTAGAAATTTAAGGTGGATGCCTAATAATTTTTCACTGAAACTCTGGCAAAATTTCATTGTAATGGTGGAGAAGGACTCACTGGTGAAGCTTTCCTGGGTGTTTTTCAGCTAAACCCTTGGATCACTTTCTCAAAACTCTCATTATAAGCAGATGTTATTGTTCTTTAGCCTTCCAGAAAGTCAACAAGCAAAATGCCTTGAACATCCCCAAAAAACTGTTGTCATGACCTTTGCACTTAATTGGTTCACTTTTGTTTTGATTGGACCACTTCCATCTCTTAGCATCCATTGCTTTGATTGTGCTTTGTCTTTAGGATTATACTGGTAAAGCCATGCTTCATCTCCTCTTATCATGCTTCAAGAAAACGTTTCAGGATGTTCAGCCCACTTGTTTAAAATTTTCATTGAAAGCTCTGCTGTCATCTATGGCCAATGTGGGTGCAATGGTTCTGGCATCCATTGAGTGGAATTTGCTCAACTTTAATTTTTCAGTCAGAATTGTGTATGCTGAACCAATTGAAATGTCTATGGTGTTAGCTGTTTTAGCTGTTGATTCTCAGCCCCCTTCAGTTAGGGCCAACCCTAACTCTTCCATCCACACGTCACCATAAATTTGAGGTTTGTTCTTGCTTCTATTTTCTCAGAATTCATGTTGCTCTCATAGGGGTTCTTTCCAAACTAATGTCTTATCCTTAGTGCCTCAAACTAGATCCTGTTGGTTTATTTTGATGCAAAAATATTTTGAAATCCATCTATATATATTTTTCCTAATACACATTTTCCACGACTTTTCTGAAGACCGTTTTCATAATAGTCTGACTCTTGCCAACTACTTTTAGTCAATTATTAGAATACATTAATCATTGTTCTGCATTTTATATATATATATGTATACATCATATGTATATATAATAAGGAATGTAAAGTGGGACAAAAAGCTATTGGAGAAGAGAAGGGCATTTACAAATGATGTTGTATGTAAGTGCTGTGTTCTACTTGTAGCACAAATTCTAGTGGTGAACAAATTCTCTAAACTTTAATAGAGAAGGTCTTTTTCTTGTCTTTAACATCTAGAAAATTTCCAACTCAAATAAATTAATTACCATTAAAGTTCTAGCCTTGAAAATCCCACACAAAAATACACTTTTATCTTCACGTGGTCAGGGAATTTTGTATTTTCACTATTCACATAACAATAATTCTATACATAAGTGATTTTTGTCAACTTTTCCTCCATTATCTAACCTAGGTCATTATCAAGATATGTCCTCCCATTTCCACAGTATACCAACTTACTATCAGGCTTTTTTCTACTAACCTCACATGTGCTGCCATCTTCCTCAACCTAACCAAAGCTGTTGTCAAATAAAAAATCTGCTACCATTGCACTTTTCTTACCAGTATATTGGAAAATGTCTTATATGTTTTTATGTCATTGTCAAGGAACTGCAGTCAAACCTATTCCCAAATCATGTAATGGAAACATTTTATCTTTATTTATCTCTTAACTCTCTGAGTGAATAAATAGGAAAAATAACAGAAATATAACCTTTATTTTCTTTTTGGGGGGTTAACATTCTGTTTGCCTAAAGTCAGAAAAAATCTTTGTGGGCATCCTAGTGCAGAAATCATGTAAAACCTTCTCTTGGCTCTTCTGATTCACAGTAAATTTTGGGGGGATTATAATGGGTTCAATTAAGAAACCTTTGTGGGCATCCTAGTGCAGAAATCCTGTAAAACCTTCTCTTAGCTCTCCTGATTCACAGTAAATTTGCTGGGGATTATAATGGGTTGAAATGTGTCTCTCCACCACCGTCCCCCCAACCCCCGCCAAAAAAACATGTTGAAGTCCTAACTCCCAATACCTCAGAATGTGACTTATTTTAAAATAGGGTCATTGCATATGCAATTTGTTAAGATAAGTTCATACTGGAATATGGTGGACCCTCCAATATGACTAGTTCCTTTTTAAGAAGAGGAGAGACATAGAGACACAGAAACTCAAGGGGAGAACATCATATGCAAATGGAGGCAGAGGAGATTGCAAGTGGGAATTATAAAAATAAGAAAATAGTTATTAATTTCTAGGTATATCAAATGTTTTAAATAAATATTCTTAGTGAGATCATGTGCTCTAAAAATAACATGACCACTACAATTCCATTTATTTATAGTTATATGTAGTAGTAAGCTAAATAATTTTGAAATAAAATTCTTATTATCATTTTGTAACAGGTTAAATCATTGAAATGGAAATCTTAGTATTTTGTAAATCTTTGCATTATCTTGTAGATCAGGTTCACTGGCATAAATAAAAAGTTTCTATTTCATGAGTTAGTCATTTTATTTAATACTTCAAGAGAGATGAAACAATATAAAATATGGTTTCATTTTTAAAAAGTGATGAATGCTAATGAATGTGTATCTGGTAAATTAGAGGTTATTAATTTAATGTTAACTTTTATAGAAGTTTCTCTAAAGCTAGTTTTCCTAGTAGGGTGTGCTTAAATATGATTAAACAAAGTATTTTTCTTCCACAGTATTATACACTTCATTATAAAGCTGCAATGTTGAATCTTAATATGGTCTTCAATAAAATCATGTTTTAGGTTAGTAAAATTGAGAATGTTGGAAAGTTTTCTGAAGTTAGAATAGTAAAATAATGATAAATGTATAGTACAAAATCATTTGTCAGCTTTTTGAATTTTAATAGCTAATTCAAATTCTATCACTTAAAATATTAATGAGAAAAACAAAACCAGAATACTTTATATCCAATTGTACTATGTATATTTTGTAGATTATGTATGTGCATCAATACTATTTCTATATTTATACGATTCATCCAGGGAAAGCTAGCTGGCAGTTACACATTTGTTTTACTTTTTACAGTGTAGAATTGACGTTGTAAAGCAGCTACACAAACTTGGACTACATTTCCCAGACGCCCTTGCATCTAGCTGGGCCATGTGGATAGTTCCCATGAATGGAATATGAACAAGTCATGCGTCATTCCTTTACCAAAGTAGTTAACAAGCTAGTGTGCTTTAGCAATTTTTGCTTTCCTCCCCTCTAGCTAACTGAGACTCTAAACATAGTGGAGAGAAGCCACAAGATGAAAAGAGCTTGGATTCCTTAATTACCATGTGATAAAAGCTACTTGCAGACTAACAGCTGTGATGAATTGTTTGGTAAATGAAAAAAAGAGTTCTAAATTTTGAAGCCACTTACATTTGAGGTTAACTTAAACCCACTTTCATTATTCTAACTAAAACAATAATTAAAATAAAATGTCACACATTAAAATATATCAGTTGATTAGTTAATTGCATTAACAAATATTAAAATCCTAAATTTTTTCTGATTATCCAAAGAAGATATGTTAAATTTGTTAGATATGTAGTTAAAATGGTAATTCCCTGTAGAGAGTTAAATACTGATCTTCACTTTTATTTTGGTTGGGAAAATATAAAGAGAATTACATTTATTTTACTTTATTTTATTATTTTATTTTTTTGAGACCGAGCCTCACTCTGTCACCCAGGCTGGAGTGGAGTAGCATAATCTCGGCTCACTGCAACCTCTGCCTCCTGAGTTCAAGCAGTTCTCCTGCCTCAGTCTTCTGATTACCTGGGATTACAGGCCCCTGCCACCACGCCTGGCTAAGTTTTTGTATCTTTTATAGAGACAGAGTTTCGCCATGTTGGCCATGCTGGTCTCGAACTCCTGACCTCGGGTGATCCACCCGCCTCGGCCTCCCAAAGTGCTGGGATTATAGGCGTGAGCCACTGTGCCCAGCACATTTATTTTAGATGTCTTCCCAGAAGTATAGTCTGAGATATATGTTCATATAGATGAATTCATTTGAAAAAACAATAATTTATTCTAGTTATGTTAAGCAATATATGGATAACACATGACTATACAAAATTGTTTTGGGTCTAAGCACCACCAGTTAGCACATTTTTCTAATTCTTATATACTTGTATAAGACCTGACAATATCCTTTAGAAAAGCTCTAAAAGGCCTACTAATGTCAGCCACTCTGCTTTATCAAAATAGTCATTACCCTTCCCCTCATTTAGTTAGTGAGGAGAGTCAGACATTAATTGGATAAAAACAAAAAAAAATACTGAAAGCAATATTCTATGAAGGATAATTATAGAGCATGATGAGATGGCATAACCAAAACAGCTAAGTCAAAGGAAGGACTATTTGAGGAAGTACCTTTAAATGTAGACCAGAAAAATAACTAGTCACGATAGGAAGAAGATGTGAGGCAGAGGGACAACACTGAATGTAGACATTTGTTATTGAGTTTAAGGCAATGAAAGAGAGTCCATATATCAGAAACAGACTGGAGAGGGGAAAATGACAGGAGGTGTACACAGAGGATATATTTATTATATCTTAATATATATTTAGGATTTTGCTCTAAGTGAAATGAAAGGCTAAAATATTTGGGTCATGCTAATGATGAATCAGTGTATGTTTTAAGAAGACTATTCTGAGTAGCCTTTAAATAACAGATATGGGGGACAATAGTGCATGTGGACAATAACGCCATGGCTTGAGAGTTGGAGTGGAAGGCAGTGGAAACAAAAAGAAGCAGAATTAAAAGTGGAATCAAGTAGGGATGTATTTCAGAGGATGCAAGAACTCTCCATCAAAAGGTTAAAATAAAGTAGATGTAAAAATAACAATTCATGTTTTTATAATGTTCATTTTACTAAAGTATTAATATCTACACTACCTTTTTTTCTGTACAACTATCATCTGAGACTAGTATTCTTGCTATCATTTTTTTACATATGAAGAAACTAAAGGTTAGTTATGTGACGTCTTCAAGAAAGTTTTTCTGAACATTCACTTTGGCCATATCTGTATTTTCATGCATTTATTCCTTTCTCCAAACACATTTGTGCACCACACCCTATACTGCATGCAGGATATACAAAGCCAGGCAGATCACAAAGTACACAAAGCCAAGGAGATTACTACCTAGAAATGAGAGACAGATATCTAAACAAATACACATGTTGAACTACTTCAGTATAAGCAAATAGAGAGCATAGCAGGGACCAAATTTTATGATGGAGAGTTAGATAATCTAATAGAAATGAATAATTTTGTTTAAATTTTCAAAGACATGATTTAATATATTGGTGTAGGATGGTCTGTAATGTACAGAATTAAATAGTCATGGATGAAGTAAGAGCTCTCATTTTGAATAAAGAAAAAATAAGCCCTTATCTATGTCATGAGAATGAGGTCTTATCATTGATCTTTGTTTGATCTTCCTCATAAAATGGAAGCCATAAGTAGTTGTTTTAAAGGTGAATTTTTATAATCACCGGGAGTCTACTTTCAGTGCTGATTTGATCACCAGTTTGGGCGTTAGCTACCACACTAGCAATAAAGGGAAGTAATAGGTGGTTCAGGACTCAAATGTATAAGTCCAACCCCATAAATGCTGATGTGTGTTGGGGGTGGGATGGGAGCATTTGTGCATTTTAATATGAACGTTTGTGTGTGTGCTTGTTATGTCTGCTTGTGTACCTTTTTATTGAAATATTGGCAGGGGTGTGTTATTGGCTAAGCGCAAACTCTGTATTTAAGTGGGAAAAACACAGATATTGATATCAGTATCTAGATTCAAGTTTACACTATCAAGAAGACTTTGTGCAAACTGCTTAAACCTTCTGAATCCTGGGTTTCCTCTTTTCATGACAATAGTGTCCAAAGCACTATGACGTTAACTATCAAGTCAGATATAAAGCCCAATAACTAAAGGTAACAGGCTTTTTATTGTTTTTCATATGTTACTCTGTTTTCTGTATTAGTTAAAATTATCTTTTTTGCTGATGGAAGCCCTTTGCAAATGAGTCATTTAGAAAACCTTTAGGAAACATTGAACAAGAAAAGACTCAACACCATAAAATCGATTTTAGCAAAATCAGTCTATAAGATATGAACTTTAAATTGAATATTGCTTTTAGACTATCTTGTATTAGTATGCATGCTGGACAATTAATTTTGCCTTTTTAAATCTTGGTTTTATCTTCAAAACTACAACGACATACATTTGTCCCCTGATATTGGTGGGAGATTTGTTCCAGTACCTATCTGCAGATATCAAAGTCTGTGTATCCTCAAGTCACTTATATGAAATTGAGCAGTATTTGAACATAACTTACACACATCCTCCCTCATACTTTAAATCATCTCTAGATTACTTAGAATCCTAATACAATGTAAAAGCTAGTGTATATAATGTATATAAATAGTTGTTACAGTGTATATTTTATTTGTATTATATTTTATTCATTGTTATTTATATTTTTTCTGGAAAATTTTTGATCCATGATTTTTAGAATACGTGGACATGGAACCCTGGGATAAGAAGGGGCTGACTATGTATTGATTTCTTACTATGTGTTAAGCATTACTCTAGGAATTTTACATCTATTAACCAATTTAAATACTCAAATTTGTCCTGATAAGCAGATCATTACTATCTGCATTTTATAAATGAAAACCGGAGTTCAGAGAGATTCAGAAACTCAATCATGGTTACAAAACCATTTTGTATTGTTTATAAAACCATATTATATGGTGAAGGCCTACAGAAAGGAAAACATTTAATTTAGGGAGAAATGTGAAATAAGCTGTTGTATTAGTTGGTTTTCATGCTGCTGATAAAGACATACCTGAAACTGGAAATGAAAAGAGGTTTAATTGGACTTACTGTTCCACATGGCTGGGGAGGCCTCAGAATTATGGCAGGAGGTGAAAGGCACTTCTTACATGGCAGTGGCAAGAGAAAAATGAGGAAGAAGCAAAAGTGGAAACCCCTGATAAACCCATCATATCTCGTGAGACTTATTCACTATCATAAGAATAGCATGGGAAAGACTGGCCCCCATGATTCAATTACCACTCCTTGGGTCCCTCCCACAACACATGGGAATTCTGGGAGATAGAATTCAAGTTTAGATTTGGGTGGGGACACTGTCAAACCATATAAGCTGTAAATCACCCCTAACCTGTAATAAAATGTAAAAGTTAATACTATTAACATAATTCATGAATACACTCTTTAAATTTATTTTTTAATTAAATGAAAACTTTTATGTTGGTGAGCAGCTTCTATTCATTATTTACCCCAAGTTAATTTTACTTTATTCATATGTAAACATATAAAATCAATGTCAGAGCTTCCTATAAAAACAAAGGTAGATAAACATTGCAGTGCATGATTTACTGTTTTATTTATTTTAGAAAATATCTTTTAGGCAGCTTTAAAATTTGGTTTATTGTACTATGATTAAACATTATTGCTCATATCTATGCAAAACAGAATAGCAACTCCTGGACAGATAATTAAAGTTAAGATATTCTTTCTTGAAGGTGGCACCCTAAATTATTATTATAATGATTTAATTGAGCATCAAATATACTCATGATGCTCATAAAGCATGAAGCAGGCATGCAGCTGTTTTTCCTCTGTAATGTTTTATCCTTTGCCCCACTGCTTTAATGACTAAAAACCTGATTTTTACTGTTTTTCTTGTGTACTCCAATTTACACCTGTGACCAATCTTTTTAATTATCAGGAACACTGCAGTTGACACAATTTGGTTCCATGTGACAATATCCATTATAATCTCTTGAAAAACTCCTGGCAAATGGCATTACCACAGATGCCAAACTACATGGATAGTTAAGGCTGTCTCTTTTTTGCTTTCAATTTTAGATGTTTATATTAGCCAAGAGAATCATTTTGAGAAACAATTACTGAGCTTTGATGTAATGAAAATCTTCAAGTTATTAAAATACTTTGTTCATTTTGTTCCAATTACCATAAAATAAAATACTTCTGTGTAATGGAATTTGTTTATTGTTATTCACTGAAATGGGAAATAGCCAGGCAGAGGAATCAATTTATGGGAGCATAGGTGAATACCTGAAGTTTAAGCATTGCCAAAAATAAAGTCTATTGCAACTAGCTTGATGTTTTCTCCTCCAGTTATAGAAATGCTCCCAGATAACTGTTAGATGAATGGGACTACAAGTCGGTCAGTGTATAATGGAGTAGAACTCTTTGTTTCATCTTCAGGAGACTACTTTAATACTTGTAGTGATTATGTTTGAATTCTCCTGTGCGTAGAACTATCAATAGGCTTAACTCAAAGACTGTATGGGGAATGGCTTTAAGTAAAATTATAACTGAACCTGTAACAAAATAATTGTGTCTTATCTACAAGGCCCAGTGTGGTATGTGCAATATATTCATCATGCATTAAACATTAAATATTGTTATCCTCAAATAAAACCTAAGCCAAAAAGTAATATGTATTACATATAACTTATCAAAGTGTAATCTGTATGAGCAATATAAAGCACAATACAAATAAAATATAATAAGGATGTTGATTATGTAATATATAGGCCAAACTGGGATACTTTGCACAGAAAACGGGGTCTGTTAATTAGTTATTTATGCTGAGACAACACACATAACCAGGACTGTCCTGCACAAACTGGAGCATATGGTTCTCTATACAGAAATATACTTACGATATAATTAACAAAAGCAAGAATGCTGTGAAATAATTATGCTAATGACAACAAATACTTTTGTATTTAAAAGTATAAATAACTTAAAATTATGTACTGAGATCCATGGAAGCTTAGTTTCTCCTTCTTGTTACTCCTTAACTATTACCTTGTTAGCATATGCTTACAAGATTTATCTTACATATTTTCATGGCAGCAGAGGAGAGCGATTTGCTCCTCGGCTGCTCTGTGGGCTTTAGGTGGCTCACATCAGTGTGGCTTCTCTCATCTCATCCTTGCTTTCCTATTCAGGCATTTGCTACACTTTCTCTGACCTGGCCACATGAGGCTTTGGGTATCTCATAGTATGTTTAAACCAAAAGTTAAATTAATGTAAATCTTATATTTACATGTTTTAAAACCCTCAGACGTTAAATACTGAAGTTTTGGTTTAATATCTTTATATAACTAGATATTAGAAAAATTAAAATTCTACATTTCAGATTTTTTTTTTCTGGTCCAGAGTTATGTTCTTTTGTGAAGCCATTAACAAATGTTCTTTAGCTTTTGGCAGAAACATTAATATTTCATTTGGCCAAGATATATTTTATGTAATCTCTAGTTATCTGAGAATTTCTTAAAACATCTGGACACTTGGATACCTAACCGAGATAGGCAAAATGCCAGTAGGAAAAATATGATTGTATAGTGCACTTAGTTTTGTGAAGATATTGCATAGGACTTTAAGCACAAATAACCAGGATCCTATGCTCAAATAAGAACATGCTCAATAGCTGAACAGTTTAATGAGTTTATCCACCCTTTAAATGATATTTTGGCCCAAATGCTTAACTGAAGTAAATTGCAGGATTAAAATGAAACCATTGGAGTGAAAAAGCAACTCATTAACTGATGTTATACTATATCACTATATTTTTTAAATGAATGATTACTATTCTTTTCGACGTAACTTAAACATAAATGATGCCTCATTAAATACTATAGGATAAGTCATTTGTTAATAGTGGCCAGTTACATTGGGTTAATTAAAACTGTTTTCTGCTTACAGAAAAAGAATGTTTAAGAAAATTTATTTTTTTATATGTCATAGTGGACCACCATTGGTATTCTTAGATATCTGAGAAATTTTCTTATTTGTAGCATGACTAATAGCTTCATTCACTAAAAACAGAACATAGAAGAGAAGCAGTTTTGAGAAAAAAGAAATAGTGAGTGTCGCCAACTGAGAAGAGTATGCAATTTTACTCTACTTGCAAACTAACAATTTAGACAGTGGAAGAAGACATGAGATTACTGAAGCAGAGACAAAAGGCATTAATAGCCACAGAAAAAGCAGTAACCAGTGTGTCAGAAAGCTTATGCTTATTCTCTGACCCCTAATTGCACTGAGCAATATGGAGGGACAGATTATGCCTGCATAGGAAGGGGTTTGTCTTACAGGAGACGATCCCAGGGCCAAGGGCCCAGTACTTTCTGAGCTAGCAGCAAACTTGGTAGCAAGCAGCAAACAAGCCAGTCTTCCTCCCTCCAGGGAGCAAGACTTTACATGGTCATCACTCCCTTGTGGGCTTGAGCTACATAGTTGCCTATGTGGCGAATTACCGAACTACTTATAATTAAGAGAAGAATGTCTTGAGGGTGAGCACAGTAAGCAAAATGTGCAAAAACACTCAGGGTCTATGGTGGACCTCCCTCCAAACAGTGGTAATCGGTTTAAATTTTTTGCTTGGGCACTTAAATTGAAATCTTCATCTAAAGCTTAGTTTATCACGCAATACCACCCTGGAGGAAGACTACAACATGGGTTTAAGAAACAAAGAAGTGTCATAACGAAAATAATTTAGACTGCAATTTACCCTCCTCAAATTGCCTCCTCCCTCAATAGAGTTCTTAATTCTTTCTTTGTTGGCTGTTTCCCTGTTACTGTTGACACAGGTCTTTATTTAGCTTTATGTTAGTCCAGGTCCTCAGAGAAGCAAAAACCAAGAGAAAAGGAGAAATAAATTGGGAAGACTGGGATAGCCATCAGATCACTACGCAAATCTAACACAACATAAAGGGATAAGGGAAGAAGAGAGTTTTGATGGAAAAGTCCTAGACTGAGGCATGTCTGACAAGGCCTTAAGCATTCTTTAGCCTAAGGAGCCATATGTCTCCCAGGAAATGGCCTGCTCAGTATCCTATGGAGCTTAGTAATTGGCTGGGAGCAGCACATAGAAGCGTGGTCTCTGCACAAACACAGCTGTAATCTCAGAGCAGCCTCTCATGGCCTAGGCCAGTTATGCTCACTGTAGTTGGAGGTCTGCAAGGTACAGCCTCATGACTGCCACAGTCTCTTTCTAAATAACATATTAATTCAGTGCTGCTTCCACTGATGAATGAAAGATTCTTATATTTCTTAGAGGTTTTTCACTATTATTTGTACTTTCAATTAGCTCCAACATACATAGCTTTTGGAAAGCCATGCAGATGGAACCTTAAAGGCTGAATTTGTTGGAATATGTAATTAAGGCAGAAAAGGTCTCCTCACAGCATTAAAAAAGCATTAAAAAATAAAGTATGGTATGTTGAATGTATAAATGAATGAATAAAATTACACTGCCAGGGAAATATTATATTTTGGTACATTATGTGTCCTGTTGAAGGGGGAACATCCTGTTACAAGAAGGATGAGGGAAAGATAAGACAGGCAATGAAAATACGAACCGCAATATTGAAAATTTTAAAATACAACCTGTTTTATATATACAGTGGAATACTATTCATCCACAAAAATGAATAAAAGCATATCTTTTGCAGAAAGATGTGCAGAACTGGAGGCCACTATCCTAACTGAAATAACTCAGAAAGTTAAATATCCATATTCTCACTTAAAAGTTGGGAGCTAAGTAATGTGTATACATAGAGTGTGAAATAATAGTCATTGGAAACTCGGAAGGGTGGGGAAGTGTGAGGAAAGTGGGGTTGAGAAATTACTTAATAGGTACAATGTACATTATTTGGGTGATGGTTACACTAAGAGCCCAGACATCACCACTATGCAATATATCCATGTAACAAAACTGTAGTAAGTGCATTGTGTCTCTTCAGTTAATATAAATAAGCTTTCAAGTACTTCAAAGGGCAAAACTGATCTACTTTTGAGCAAATTGACTGAAACTGAAAGTTTCAGTGTTGATGTTATTATTGTCTTGGATATAAGATTATAAAGGTTGAGTTTTTAAAAGGTATATGTATTTCATGTATATCTCACAGCATAAGCAAATGAAGTGTTTGAAATAGTTTTCTGTCTATAAAACATTTTACAGAAATATACTATTAGCATGTTTATTGTAACAAAATTTACAACTGACATAAATTAAATATAGAGCAGATTTCGTATGTTTAGCTTTGTATACAATGTGCCTCTAACCAAGAGTTTCAATTACTTAGACATCAATATCTAATTGTTGACTAAATGACTGAAAAATTCATGCGATTTTAATTTTTCTCATAAATCAATAAACTCATGATTACATATGTCAAGGATAAAGTATAATACTGTGCGTAAACCAATTTTATGATTTAAACATAATTTGTATTGGATTTGTTTACAGATATATTTGGATTTATTTTTTACATAGTAGAGTGACAGATTACTCACTAATCTGACCTTTAAATCATGTGTTTTGTGTTTTCATACTGGTGATATTTTCACATAATTGATTTGCCCATTTCAAGTAAGGATTTTAAGTAGGTTTTTGTAAGAGCTATACTAATATAGTTGAAAAGTTTTATTTATGAATTAATAGATTGTAGTAATTGATATCATGTTATTGTAGCTGAAAAAAATTGGAGATTTTAGAACATGTTCTGTCTTTCCAAAATTGTTAATATTGCCCAAGTCTCTCTGATCATTGAATGAAAGCTTTTTACAGCTTTAGGGGAAGGGCAGAGACATCCTAAAGAATGAAAGTTAGTTCAGCTTCACAATGGCTGAAAGTATAATGGTGATTACCAGAGTCTGGGGAGGGTAGGGGGAGCAGGGAAGGATTAAGAGAGGTTGATGAATGGGTACAAAAATACAGTTAGTTCAGGGGTGTCCAATATTTTGTTTCTCCTGGGCCACATTGGAAGAAAAATTGTCTTGGGCTACACATAAAATACACTAACATTAACAATTGCTGATGACCTAAAAAAAATCACACACAAAAAAATCTCATAGTGTTTTAAAAAAGTTTATAAAGCTGTCCTGGGCCACATGCAGCCCATAGGCCTCATGTTGGACAAGCTTGAGTTAGATAAAAGAAATAGGTACTAGTGTTTGATAGCATAGTAGAGTGACTATAATTAACAATAATTTTTGTATATTTTGAAATAGATAGAAAATTTGGAACATTTCCAACACAAAGAAATTATAAATGTTTGAAGTGATGGATATCTGTTATCCTGATTTGATCATTACACATTGTATACATGTATCAAAATATCACCTGAACCTCATAAATATGTACAATGATAATGTATCAATAAAAAATAAAATATTTCCTTATATTTATCTTCAAAGAAAAGTACAAGGCAGAGTATTGGCTTGAAACCAAACTCATATCAGTGAGATAGAAAATAGTTCTTCCTTGAAATCCGAAAGATCCTGGAGTGAAATATTAAGTTAGAATATGGGTATCCTTAGTGAAGAGTTTATTAAGGATAATGCAAATATAGATCTATGTGGAATCTAACTTAAAAACAGCTTTCATTCCCACCCTAAAAGACCAGTCAAACCCTTGACTGTCATGGAGGAGGGGGCTGAAGAGTTTCAGAGATGAGACAATGAAAGGACTTACTTTCTGCCCATTACCTGTGAGCTGACAACCTGGACAGCTGGGAATAAAGGCCTTTATATTAGTTTTGGGAGTTTTAAAACAAAGGTGGTTTCTTCCCTGCTACCCAATGGGAATTCTGTGACAAGGATAACTGAAAAAAAGCACCGATGATAACAAGGAGTCTTAGCACTGGAATAAAACTCAGGAGAGGGCTTCAGGTAGCCCTTCTGCTGGAACCACATGCCCCCACCTATGCCCCACCTCCATCCCTATAGTCCACTGTGGTATAGAGAACATCTGAAAATTCCAACACAGCCACCAAGTGTTGGGAAGATAGTGGACTGAAAGCATTTTAGCATTAAGATGAGACAATTGCAGAGTAACTGGATCTTTCATCTAGAAGTCATGCTTTAAACATAGATATTGCCAAAAGCAGATGCCTACATATCTCCTAGGCCAAACAAGGTGAACCACTTAAATGAAAATCATTGAATCTAAAGTGCTTTGTGTGAAAGTGAAGCTTCGCTTCAAAATACCATGATGATGTATAAACTCTCCCATGCAGCCAGGTGCCACCACAGGAGAAGGCAAAGAGTAGGGGCAGGAGGAAAAACACGGAAAGACTAAGTATTGACTTGGAAGACACTAACTAAATGTGAAAAATTAAGTTTATACTAGAAGTGATGATACTGCCATATGTGGACAAGTTCATATTTGTTTAGACAATAAGATGTTGCTAGACTGAGTTCAGTTCAGTAAAATAAAGTTACCTATGTGCATATCTGTATTGTGATAATATATTTAAACTTACCTCATATGATTCATTTTTCATTTATTTGTTTGTATGTTTTAGTTTTGACTTTTGGACAGTATTTCTTGTGTCTTCAATATCTAGTTGATTTCTTCACTCTTCCTAATGTGGTATTTAATAACCAGACTATGTTTAATAAATATTAATGATGTAATGGTTTGGACAGGTTAGAGAAAATCTCTTTGGCATGATAATCTTTTCTTTTTCACCTGCTTTTAATATGTCACAGTATCCTAGGGGTGTTGCTTTGCTAACCGGAAACCTCTGTGGCCTGCGGCACCTTCTGCCTCAGTATTGCTCATTCCTGCTGGGCTCGTGTTTCCCACTTGGCCCAGCAGGTTGAGCTTGACTGGTGCTATCAGCCCAGATCCCACACCTGCCATGGGCAAGCCAGGCGCAGAACAGTGAGGGGTGTGTGTGTGAATGAGCTTGTGGTTCAGCCACTGGCCACAGCCAGGAATGCCAACTGCTGCAGCAGGGAGGGAAGCTCCAGGAGCCAACACAGGTACTGGCTCCATGTGAGGCTGCAGCTAGACCAGGTGTACCACACACAGCTTCCAATGTGGGCACCCGCGGATTGATGAAGGGAACACGGTGGTGCTCAGAAGCATGGAGATGCCAGGAACCACAGATTCCCAAAGAGGGTGTCATAGCACTGGCATGGAGAGCCCCTAGGTCTGGGATCCCCGAAAGACAACAGCTCTTCTCTCCCTCTTGTCACCAGCATCTTGGGGAGCCTGGGGCTGTTTAAGCCCTGCTTGTGTTACAGTTCTTTCAGTCCCGCCATTCGGTGGGTCCCGAGTTCTTGTCCAGCATCCAGGAAGAACGAGGTAAGGGGAAAACTGGAGGGTGAGCAAGGTGGAGAGGAGCTTCATTGAGCAGCAGAATGGTTCTCAGGAGACCTGGAGTGGGTAGCTCCTTTCTGCAGGCAGGTCGTCCACAAGTGTCCAGCTCTCAGCAGAGAGACCCGCAGTGGAGAAGAAACCTTTTTTGCAGGCAGGTTGTCCTGACAAATTGAGGAGACGAGAAGTGGGTAGCTCCTTCCTACAACTGGTGGTCCCCATGTCTGTGTGAGTCTGGCTGGGTTCTGGGTTATTGTGGGCTCAGAAGAGAGGAAGTGTGCGTTGATTGGTCCAAGGATGGCCATGGGTGGGCCCAGAAAAAGCACATAAGTTCTCTCTCTAGGTTGTGGACTTCATCTGGAGCCACAGCTTGGCCCCCAGACTTCAGTCTTTTCCTGGCTTAAAAGTGGGGCTTTACTGAGAACCCACCCCTTTTCACCCAGGAACTTGTCTGCTTCCTGCCATCAGCATGCTGTCGACAGTGCCGATGCTGTTTGTGCCGAGGGTCATCTGCAGGCCCATGCCAGGCCACTCTCAGCCTCCCAGCCCCGGTCTCTCTTCCTGATTTTGTTGGTGTCCAAAGTCCAGAGGGGACAGAGGTGGCATGGGGCTGGGGTGTCAGCACCACCCTGAATGCGTGCACACCTGTCTGGGTCGTGACAGTGCCCAGGCTTGGCTTCAACTTTGCTCTAAAATCGGAGTGGGTGCCAGGAGCAGGGAGAGGCCAGGCAGTGGGAACAGGTACTTCTGAGTTCTACAGGGACAGGGAGATTCATGGGCCTCTCAGAGCACAAGGATGCTCAGGTCCGCAGTCGCAGCTGCAGCTGGCTGGCTGCAGCTGTGCCTGGGAGCATGGGGCTCCTGCCCTGCCAACTCAGAATGGGATGAAGCTCCTGCATGTTCCTGGTTCCTGCTGGCTCCATGGAGTGTGTAGCCCTGGCTGTGCCTCCCCCGCTGCAGCTGGCATCCCCAAAGTGGCTGCTCCAGACAGGCCACCACTGCCATCAGTTATACAAAACATGAGCTATGATTTTCAGCGGTACTGCCTGGAATTGGCTGTTTCTTGTTAGATTTCATAAGTTTGGTTCTAGTTTGTGTGTGTATATTAATTGGGCTGTGTGTGTGTCTGTGTGTGTGTGTGTGCGTGTGTGTAAGGGAGAGGGCAGGTGATGGCAGGAGCTGTATCTACTACTCTAAGGGTATAGGTGTCAATCTCCAGCAAAAGATATTGAGGCACCACTATTGATTTTTAAACAATTTCTAATTTTATTTAATATTTACAAGAATTGTCACTGTACTTTTGCACTAAAATCTACTTATTAGTCATTGAATTAGAGAAAATTGATGACTAAAACAATGGTAATAACTTTGGTATGTGGGAGTGAATGTGAACTTCCAGATTTTAATATGGGTTTGATAAATACTGTGAACTAATAAGGATGAAATTGAAAACATTTTAAGCAGTTTACAATTTTCTGGAATGATATTAAGTTCTTATTAAAATCTTTAAGAAGAAAACTAATATGAATGAGACCTAGCAGGATTTTGCTGAAATGATTATGTAATTTCTATGGAGATATCAGGAAGGCAGGTGTGTGCAAAATGAATTTCAATTTCTTACCTCAGATATTCAATTGCAAAACATTTACTGTTTTACTAGAAAATGTGTTAAATAAGGTCACACAAGGTAGGAGAGAATCGTTAGTTATATTTTGGCTTTGGACATCCACACAAGTCAGGGGTCCAAGAGAGAAAGAAATGTTATTCCAGCTGTTATGGACACCATAAAAAAATGAAACAGTACTTAAACTTAAACTTAGGGGTTACTACCCCACTAGAAGAGAAAAGTGCATTGGACAACTGACTATGGCATGCTCTTCACACTCTAAAAAGAGAGGAGGAGATAAACAGAAGGCCTTGGAAACCTGACATTCTCAATGATAAAAATGAAGCAGTAAGAATGCTTCAGGCTATTTGTAAATCATGCGATAGATCAGGTCTGAGGTCATACCACTTGCTGATAGTGGAAAAAAGGTGTTTCTCTAACAATAATATTGATTATTCTAATACAAAAATGGTACTAGAAATGAAAAAAAATAGCATTTTCACTAAAGTGAGTCCTGAAGGAGTAATTGCTAAAAGGAATATTTCAGTTCAAGAACAGCTGTTATCCCAAACTTCTTCCAAATATTGGAACTACTTTAGAGATGAGTAGAGAAAAAGAAGACAGTGGGCCAATAAATTAGAAGAGGAAGCCAGGAATAATTGAGGTGACTACAGAAACACCATAAAACATCCCGATGACAAATACAGATAAACTCCTGACGAAATATGTCTTAGGCCAGACATCTTTTGGGAAAAAGAAATCAAGGGCAAGCCCTTAAAGTGTAGACACCAGTGGAAACCAGCAACCCAAAGATAAAATAAGTCTGCTCAGGAACCTCTAAAAGGTATAGAGAAGTCAGGAATTTTATATATATATATATATATATATATAAATATATATATATAAATTTATATATATATTTATCTTTATTTATCTATATTTATATATAAATTTATCTATATTTGTATAAATTTATATATTTATATATTTATATAAATTTTTATATATAAATTTATATATTGTATATAATTATATATTTATATATTATATAAATTTATATATTATATAATTATATATTTATATATAATTATATATTTATATATAATCATATATTTATATATTATATATAATTATATATTTATGTATAATTATATATTTATATATATTTATATATAATTATAGATTTATATATAATATATAAATATATATAATATAGATTTATATATAATATATATTTATATATAATATAGATTTATATATAATATATATTTATATATAAATATATATAAATATATATTTATATATTTATATATAATTATATATATTTATATATGTAATTAGAATTTATATATGATATATAAATTATATGTTTATATATTATATATATACGTACCCAAGTACAAAACCTATTGAAATTAGTTCTAATTTTGAAATGAGTTCCAATATTAATTGTAAATTGAGGAATGGCTTAAATGATCCAAATGTCCTTATGGAAAGAAAACAGCAATGAGCAAACCTTATAAGGATGAGCGAGACATGGAATGATGGTTTATTCCATCATCCATGGTGGTTCATCTTTCATGATGCAGAATAAATGGAATTGATTTGGTGCTCAGTGATAATATTGTGTAGTCAAGAATTAATGCTCTTTTGTTCCAAGAAATAGAAATGTAATAGAAACATGGTATGACTATTTAAAAGTCCAGAAAATGATTTATTGGCTAAAAAGCCCAAATGTGAAAAGAGTACATGGAGAGCTGGTGTTGTGATAATGGATGCTATTTATGTTGACTCCTTTAAAAATCATAGCACTGATTATTACTCAGTTTTTCTTGTTTATCTTTGATTTATTCTCTTTCTTTGCATAATAGAAAATCCATATCATGAGTTCAGAAATCTTACTGGATTGTTTATTGCTGCATCTTTTTTCTTCCTTTTTGAAACTTTAAAGTTCAGGGTTTGTTTGTTATATAACAAACAAGTGAAGGTTTGTTATATAATGCAGTTTAAAAAGTGCAGTTTGTTAAACTTGTGTCATGGGGGTTTGTTGTACAGATTATTTCATCACCCAGGTGTTAAGCCTAGTAGTACCCATTAGTTATTTTTCCTGATTCTTTCCCTCCTCCCACCCTCCTCCCTTCAAAAGGCCCCAACATGTGTTGTTCCCCTCTTTGTGTCCATTTGTTTTCATCATTTAGCTCCCACATATGAGTGAGAACATGTGGTATTTGTTTTTCTACTCCTGTGTTAGTTTGTTAAGGATAATGGCCTCCAGCTCCATAAAACCACCATGAGATACCGTATCATGCCAGTTTAAATGATTATTACTAAAAAGTCAAAAAAAAGACAGTATTATTACTAAATACTGTCAAGGTTGTGGAGAGAAAGTAGTGCTTATATTTTGTTGATGGGAGTGTAAATTATTTCAGCAATTGTGGAAGACAGTGTAGTAATTCCTCAAAGACCTAAAGACAGAAATATCACTCTGCATCTTTAGCATCTGGAACAATGGGCATGTGATGTGCTCAATTAGTATTTCAACATTTAGTATATTGAATGAATGCATAGATGAATAAAATCACCTTGCCAGGGAAATATGATAGTTTGGTCTTTCATGGGTTATGTTTAAAGGGAATGTTCCATTACAGGAAAGACAAGGAAAAAATATGAGGGGCAAAGGCAATGCCAACCAATGATATTTAGAAGTTTAAAGTAGTTCAAAGGGCAAAACTGATACACCTTTCAGCAAATTGAGTGAAACATTAAGTGCTTTGAATGTTGATGTCTTGGATATGAGATTATAAAGGTTGATTTTTTTAAGGTATATGAGTTTCAGGACAGTAATAGAAAAAAGAATACTGAATATAAAATGTTTTTCATTAACTTTAGTAAGAACTTAGTTCCAACTGTTTCTTAATATCCTTCTTGTTAAACAAAAATTGCCCAGCAACAGATGCTAAACCATAACCCCATTCTTTCTGCCAGTACCATCTCATTACTAATGCAACTTCAGTTTCCCTGTACTTTCTGAGCATTTGAACAGTGAACGATATTCAGAACAAGGTGAACTTTGAGTTCCATCCCTTGTAAATTCTTTTAGTTTCTTGCTTTTCCTATAATTGTCATCTCAGAGCTGTTCTTTTTGGCAGCCTTTTAATAAAGGCTTGCACTGATGGTTTTTGGTTGGGTTTTCTTCCCCTATAGAGAAGACATAATGAAGGTGACTGCTAATCAGGGTCAACTTTATATTTTCGAAGCGTGTCTTCAAAGTTATACCCAACATACCTTAATAGAACATCCGGATATCTTTTCTGCTTGGTGATTGCATACAGAAACCTGCAAAAAATAGAGGTAGAAAATGTTCAAATACTTTAACCAGTGTTTTTGTTCCTGAAACTGTCCCAAATGGCTGTTTTCAATTTAACTCATGTTCCTTTGATTCTGGGCACTCCTAGTACCTGAAAAGGGAAAAGAAATACTGAAAAATTTGTAGCCAGAAGGGGTTTTTCACTCATCACATATTCAATATGAACTATGTGCAGGCTCCCAACTTTCTCTAACTAATGTCTTGTGGATCATCTTAGAAGAATAATTTTTAAGAATCTTTTCCAAGAATCCCTGACAGAGATATTGTAGTCATACTTTTTTGGGGGAAAATATTGAGAAAATTCAGATTCCTGTACTCTGAATTGCACAGCATAACCTTCAACTGCTTGTTCAAGATTCTCTAGAACACTTCTATTGAATAAAATTTCTGCAATAATGTAAATGTCCCAAATCTGTGCTGTTCAATCTCGTAGAAGCCATGTGTTACTAAAGATTTGAATTTTCATTTTTACCTTCCGTAATATTAAAAAAATTAAATAGACACACGTATAGTATGATCTGTTTATTATTACCATCAAACAACATATTAAAAATGAAAATTCTTGGGCTCCAGCCAAGACCTACAGTATCAAAATCTACATTTTTAACAACATCTTCATGTGACCCATATTCGCATTAATATTTGAGAAGCACTGGTCAGTACAATGGCTGTCAAACTTAACTTAGCCTGTGTCAGAATCACATGAAAGCTTGTTGAAATAGATATTGCTAGTCTCCACCCCAAGCTTTTTAATTCAGAAGTTATAGATTATAGCCCAAGTTTCTAGACAATGTTGATTGTGCTGTTCTGGAGACCACATTTTGTTAAACACTAGAGCACTGGTTTCTCTCAAATCAATAAAAGGATCAGTGCAGGGCTGTCTGGCTTGCGGTCACGTGAAGAGCTTACTAAAAATACAGACTCTTAGTTCTTAAACTTGTAGATTCAGTTTCGTTAGCTTTGTAATGAAACTCGGGAATCTGTATTTCTGATAAGACCTTCATGTTTTAATAATGTACAAGTAGATTTGGGGAGAACTGTCATAAGATTCTCTTTGAGGAATGGCATTTTACAGTGCTGCATTTTACAAGTGCTTACTGTCAAATGAAGCGTAAGAATCCCTCCATTACTAAAGAGTCAGTAATTTTATTTATGTACTATCCAGAGTGGCTATTTTATATCGATGACATTTTAAATTCTATGAATAATGACTACTTGAAATACTCAACAGTCTAAAACAGTTAGACATGAGTTATTGCTTAGAAAAACCAATTCTGCTGCATCACTAAGATAATTAAAGCATGTAGTATCACAAGTTGAGTAAAGACCCTGAACTTATATTTCTTCTCTATTACTGTGATGGTTAATACTGAGCATCAACTTGATTGGATTGAAGAATGCAAAGTATTGATCCTGGGTGTGTCTGTGAGGATATTGCCAAAGAAGATTAACCTTTGAGTTAGTGGGCTGGGAGAGGCAGACTTAGCCTTAATCTGGGTGGGTACCATCTAATCAGCTGCCAGCTCAGCCAGGATATAAAGCAGGCAGAAAAGCATGAAAAGTTAGACTGGCTTACCCTCCCAGCCTACAGCTTTCTCTGATGCTGAATACTTCCTGCCCTTGCACATCAGGCTTCAAGTTCTTCAGCTTTGGGACTCAGGCTGGCTTCTTTCATCCTCAGCTTGCAGACGGCCTATTGTGGGATCTTGTGATCATGTGAGTTTAACACTCCTTAATAAACTCCCTTTAATATATAAATCTATCCTATTAGTTCTGCCCCTCTAGAGAACCCTGACTAATACAATTACTAATGATGTGAATTTAGGAAAGGTAATTAACCTTTTAGGACCTCAGACTTTTCATCTGTGAAAGGAGTAACACAACATACTTCTTTAGGTTACTGTGATTAAATGAGATAGTACCTTTTAAAGGCTTTAAACTAGTTGCCATTATTATTATCATCATGATCATTATTACCACTGATTGGGCAAATTATGCAAATTTCAAGGAATTTAAAACATTATTTATGGTTGGTGTGTACAAAAGTTGGTTTTTGAAAAATCAGTTGAGGAATCAAAATACACTTTATCTACTCAATCCAGCATTATCTGATCAAAATGGAGGCATAATTATAAATATTCAGTGCCCCTTATACAAAAAATAACTCTAGATGGATTAAAGACTTAAATGTAAAACCCCAAACCATAAAAACCCTAGAAGAAAACCTAGGCAATACCATTTAGGACAGAAGCATAGGCAAATACTTCATAAATAAAACAACACAAGCAATTGCAACAAAAGCCAAAATTGACAAATGGGATCTAATCAAACTGAAGAGCTTCTGCACAGCAAAAGAAAATATCATCAGAGTGAACAGGCTACCTATAGAATGGGAGAAAATTTTTGCAAGCCACCCATCTGACAAAGGTCTAATATCCAGAATCTATAAGGAACTTAAACAAATTTACAAGGAAAAAAAAAATCAAAAAGTGAGTGAGGATATGAACAGACATTTCTCAAAAGAATACATTTATGTGTCCACAAACATATGAAAAAAAGCTCATCATCACTGGTCATTAGAAAAATGCAAAATGCAAATCAAAACCACAATGAGATACCATCTCACGCCAGTTAGAATGGCCATGATAAAGTCAGGAAACAACAGATGCTGAAGAGGATGTGGAGAAATAGGAACACTTTTACACTATTGCTAGGAGTGTAAATAAGTTCAACCATTGTGGAAGACAGTGTGGTGATTCCTCAAGGATCTAGAACCAGAAATACCATTTGGCCCAGCAATCCCATTACTGGGTATATACCCAAAGGATTATAAATCATTCTACTATAAAGACACATGCACATGTATGTTTATTGAAGCACTATTTACAATAGCAAAGACTTGGAACCAACCCAAATGCCCATCAATTATAGACTGGATAAAGAAAATGTGGCACATATACATCATGGAATACTATGCAGCCATGAAAAAGAATGAGTTCATGTCCTTTGCAGGGACATGGATGAAGCTGAAAGCCATCATTCTCAGCAAACTAACACAGGAACTGAAAACCAAACACCACATGTTCTCACTCATAAGTGGGAGTTGAACAATGAGAACACATGGACACAGGGAGGGGAACATCACACATCGGAACCTGTCAGGATATGTGGGGCAAGGCCTGCTGTCTTGCTCCCATTCACCCTTCTCAGTTCAGCATGTGGCCTTGTTGGATTGTTACTTCAAACTCCTAGCCTAGTAAAAAAGTTTATTTTGTGCACGGATTGTAGTTTGGAGGAACTTAGAAACAATTGGTATATGTCAGAAGCAGCCTAAAGACGTGATCAGAGAAGTGTGTCTGCTTATGAGATGCCACACCCTATCCACAAATTATGTATCTAGGTTTACAGGGCAACACTATATACCACAATACAGAAGAATTCTCTTATCATGTGTGGAGCTGTATTTTTATTTTATTTTTTATGAATCTCTGTGATACGATTTGGCTGTGTCCGCACCCAAATCTCATCTTGAATTGTAGTTCCCATTATCCTCACGCGTCATGAGAGGGACCTGGTGGGAGGTAATTGAATCATGGAGTTGGTTTCCCTCATGCTGTTCTTGGGATAGTGAGTAAGTTCTCATGAGACCTGATGGTTTTATAAGGGGCTTACCCCTTCACTCAGTTCTCATTCTTCTCTCTATTGCTGACTTGTAAAAATGGACATGTTTGCTTCCCTTCTGCCATGATTGTAAGTTTCCTGAGGCCTCCCCAACCCTAGTGAACTGTGAGTCGACTAAACCTCTTTTCTTTATAAATTAACTAGCCTTGAGTATGTCTTTAGAGTAGCATGAGAACAGACTGATACACTCTGTGAGCATTAGTTTTCTTTTCTAAAAATGAGAATAATGCCAATACCTACATCATAGGCTTGATCTAAGAAATAAAAAATTCAAACACTATAAATCTAATATAACTGCCTGAAATATAACAATCAATATTATTTATCTTATAATTTATTAGAGTACCATATTTATATTTATGCCTATTAAGGTCTACCAGGTTTCACCAGTGGCTGACTAGTAAAGTTCATTTCATTTCCCTCTTGGTGGCACTTTGGAAGGGGTTCTCCAGAGGCTCAGTTCCCTAAAAGCTCAAAAATTAATAGGCACTCAGGGTTTCCACCTAAACTTCCACTCTTGGTCACATGGATTTTTCACGTGAATCAGAAATGGCAACAGTGCTGTATTCCCTCATTTACTTAGATCTTTTACATACATTTGTGTATTTTTTACATACAACACGGCTATATTCCCTCATTTACTTAGGTACATTTATGTTAACTAAAGATAGTGAAAGAGGGTTGAAAGAGGTTGCATATTTCAGGTTGATGGACATATTGGAGTTTAGATAGGTACAAAAACCAGTGTTATTATGTAGAATAGGTTTTATCTTCCTAGTGACTGATATCTTCACTGTTCTTTTCTGTCCTTCCTCATTACCATGATCTGTTTCCTTTTGAATATGATAATAAGTTTCTTGGAGTTGCAGAGATGGGGGCAGACAATGAGATTCAGCCAGCATATGCTTAAGTAATAATAGATAGCCTTTGGGATGTCTCTGGGAGGAAAGGAAGTAGCTAATTCCTGGGCTTTAAGGTTTTATAAAAGATAAAAATTGTGGATTAATAATGGTGATTTTAGAGGTGAAAAATGGAAATAGACATGGAGTTGAGTGGCTGGCATTAAATGAGAACCCTTGCAGTAAAGAACAGATATTTTTGAAAGGAGTTATTTGGTACATTGTTTGGCATGTGATAAAAATTTTCTTTCACATATCTTTGCCGTATAGTAAATTCTACAATATCTGAAAGTACCTCACACTGAAAGTGAGGTAGTCTTACTACATTTGGGATTTTCCAGACAGCAGGAAGATATTATGTACTAAATAGCTGTCAAAGTTTGTTTCTTGATTTTGGTGGATTTCAGCAGAAATACTGCACTCTATGGGGTTTCTCTTAATAAACTCTAGGCAAATATGAAATACTACTTGTTCTACAAGGGAGGGAAGTGTAAATTTTTTTGTGTGTGGAATTATTGCCATCAAATATTGACCTATCATATTCTAAGACATTTATGCACACTAAATCTACAGTAATCATTAGAATAAACTAGGAATTTTTTTAAAAACCCCAAAGGTCAGACCACACCCCAAAGGATTAAGTCAGATTTAAAAAATATAGACAGAGGCACTGGTACTTTTTAAAGCTTACTGATATCCCCTTTATCATTTTTTATTGCATCTATTCGACTCTTCTCTCTTTTCTTCTTTATTAGTCTTGCTAGCGGTCTATTAATTTTGTTGATCCAGCTCCTGGATTCATTAATTTTTTGAAGGGTTTTTTGTGTCTCTATTTCCTTCAGTTCTGCTCTGATTTTAGTTATTTCTTGCCTTCTGCTAGCTTTTGAATGTGTTTGCTCTTGCTTTTCTAGTTCTTTTAATTGTGATGTTAGAGTGTCAATTTTGGATCTCTCCTGCTTTCTCCTGTGGGCATTTAGTGCTATAAATTTCCCGCTACACACTGCTTTGAATGTGTCCCAGAGATTCCGGTATGTTGTGTCTTTGTTCTCATTGGTTTCAAAGAATATCTTTATTTCTGCCTTCATTTCGTTATGTACCCAGTAGTCATTCAGGAGCAGGTTGTTCAGTTTCCATGTAGTTGAGCGGATTTGAGTGAGTTTCTGAATCCTGAGTTCTAGTTTGATTGCACTGTGGACTGAGAGACAGTTTGTTATAATGTCTGATCTTTTACATTTGCTGAGGAGAGCTTTACTTCCAACTATGTGGTCAATTTTGGAATAGGTGTGGTGTGGTGCTGAAAAAAATGTATATTCTGTTGATTTGGGGTGGAAAGTTCAGTAGATGTCTATTAGGTCCGATTGGTGCAGAGCTGAGTTCAATTCCTGGGTATCCTTGTTAACTTTCTGTCTCGTTGATCTGTCTAATGTTGACAGTGGGGTGTTAAAGTCTCCCATTATTATTGTGTGGGAGTCTAAGTCTCTTTGTAGGTCACTCAGGACTTGCTTTATGAATCTGGGTGCTCCTGTATTGGGTGCATATATATTTAGGATAGTTAGCTCTTCTTGCTGAATTGATCCCTTTACCATTATGTAATGGCCTTCTTTGTCTCTTCTAATCTTTGTTGGTTTAAAGTCTGTTTTATCAGAGACTAGGATTGCAACCCCTGCCTTTTTTTGTTTTCCATTTGCTTGGTAGATCTTCCTCCATCCTTTTATTTTGAGCCTATGTGTGTCTCTGCACGTGAGATGGGTTTCCTGAATACAGCACACTGATGGGTCTTGACTCTTTATCCAATTTGCCAGTCTGTGTCCTTTAATTGGAGCATTTAGTCCATTTACATTTAAAGTTAATATTGTTATGTGTGAATTTGATCCTGTCATTATGATGTTAGCTGGTCATTTTGCTTGTTAGTTGGTGCAGTTTCTTCCTAGCCTTGATGGTATTTACAATTTGGCATGATTTGGCAGTGGCTGGTACCGGTTGTTCCTTTCCATGTTTAGTGTTTCCTTCAGGAGCTCTTTTAGGGCAGGCCTGGTGGTGACAAAATCTCTCAGCATTTGCTTGTCTGTAAAGTATATTATTTCTCCTTCACTTATGAAGCTTAGTTTGGCTGGATATGAAATTCTGGGTTGAAAATTCTTTTCTTTAAGAATGTTGAATATTGGCCCCCACTCTCTTCTGGCTTGTAGAGTTTCTGCCGAGAGATCCGCTGTTAGTCTGATGGGCTTCCCTTTGTGGGTAACCCGACCTTTCTCTCTGGCTGCCCTTAACATTTTTTCCTTCATTTCAACTTTGGTGAGATCTGACAATTATGTGTCTTGGAGTTGCTCTTCTCAGGGAGTATCTTTGTGGCGTTCTCTGTATTTCCTGAATCTGAATGTTGGCCTGCCTTGCTAGATTGGGGAAGTTCTCCTGCATAATATCCTGCAGAGTGTTTTCCAACTTGGTTCCATTCTCCCTGTCACTTTCAGGTACACCAATCAGATGTAGATTTGGTCTTTTCACATAGTCCCATATTTCTTGGAGGCTTTGTTCGTTTCTTTTTATTATTTTTTCTCTAAACTTCCCTTCTCGCTTCATTTCATTCATTTCATCTTCCATCACTGACACCCTTTCTTCCAGTTGATTGCATCAGCTCCTGAGGCTTCTGCATTCCTCACATAGTTCTTGAGCCTTGGCTTTCAGCTCCATCAGCTCCTTTAAGCACTTCTCTGTATTGGTTATTCTAGTTATACATTACCGATCCCACAGAAATACAAACTACCATCAGAGAATACTGCAAACACCTCTACGCAAATAAACTAGAAAATCTAGAAGAAATGGATAAATTCCTTGACACATACACCCTCCCAAGACTAAGCCAGGAAGAAGTTGAATCTCTGAATAGACCAATAACAGGCTCTGAAATTGTGGCAATAATCAACAGCTTACCAACCAAAAAGAGTACAGGACCAGATGGATTCACAGCTGAATTCTATCAGAGGTACAAGGCGGAACTGGTACCATTCCTTCTGAAACTATTCCAATCAATAGAAAAAGAGGGAATCCTCCCTAACTCATTTTATGAGACCAGCATCATCCTGACACCAAAGCCGGGCAGAGACACAACCAAAAAAGAGAATTTTAGACCAATATCCTTGATGAACATTGATGCAAAAATTCTCAATAAAATACTGGCAAACCGAATCCAGCAGCATATCAAAAAGCTTATCCACCATGATCAAGTGGGCTTCATCCCTGGGATGCAAGGCTGGTTCAACATACACAAATCAATAAATGTAATCCAGCATATAAACAGAGCCAAAGACAAAAACCACATGATTATCTCAATAGATGCAGAAAAGGCCTTTGACAAAATTTAACAACCCTTCATGCTAAAAACTCTCAATAAATTAGGTATTGATGGGATGTATCTCAAAATAATAAGAGGTATCTATGACAAACCCACAGCCAGTATCATACTGAATGGGCAAATACTGGAAGCATTCCCTTTGAAAACTGGCACAAGAGAGGGATGCCCTCTCTCACCACTCCTATTCAACATAGTGTTGGAAGTTCTGGCCAGGGCAATTAGGCAGGAGAAGGAAATACATGGTATTCAATTAGGAAAAGAGGAAGTCAAATTGTCCCTGTTTGCAGACAACATGATTGTATATCTAGAAAACCCCATTGTCTCAGCCCAAAATCTCCTCAAGCTGATAAGCAACTTCAGCAAAGTCTCAGGATACAAAATCAATGTACAAAAATCACAAGCATTCTTATACACCAATAACAGACAAACAGAGAGCCAAATCATGAGTGAACTCCCATTCACAATTGCTTCAAAGAGAATAAAATACCTAGGAATACAACTTACAAGGGACATGAAGGACCTCTTCAAGGAGAACTACAAACCACTGCTCAAGGAAATAAAAGAGGATACAAACAAATGGAAGAACATTCCATGCTCATGGGTAGGAAGAATCAATATTGTGAAAATGGCCATACTGCCCAAGGTAATTTACAGATTCAATGCCATCCCCATCAAGCTACCAATGACTTTCTTCACAGAATTGGAAAAAACTACTTTAAAGTTCATACGGCACCAAAAAAGAGCCCGCATTGCCAAGTCAGTCCTAAGCCAAAAGAACAAAGCCAGAGGCATCATGCTACCTGACTTCAAACTATACTACAAGGCTACAGTAACCAAAACAGCATGGTACTGGTACCAAAACAGAGATATAGATCAATGGAACAGAACAGAACCCTCAGAAATAACGCCGCATATCTACAACTATCTGATCTTTGACAAACCTGAGAAAAACAAGCAATGGGGAACGGATTCCCTATTTAATAAATGGTGCTTGGAGAACTGGCTAGCCATACGTAGAAAGCTGAAACTGGATCCCTTCCTTACACCTTATACAAAAATTAATTCAAGATGGATTAAAGACTTAAACGTTAGAACTAAAACCATAAAAATCCTAGAAGAAAACCTAGGCATTACCATTCAGGCCATATGCATGGGCAAGGACTTCATGTCTAAAACACCAAAAGCAATGGCAACAAAAGCCAAAATTGACAAATGGGATATAATTAAACTAAAGAGCTTCTGCACAGCAAAAGAAACTACCATCAGAGTGAACAGGCAACCTACAAAATGGGAGAAAATTTTCGCAACCCACTCATCTGACAAAGGGCTAATATCCAGAATCTACAATGAACTCAAACAAATTTACAAGAAAAAAACAAACAACCCCATCAAAAAGTGGGTGAAGGACATGAACAGACACTTCTCAAAAGAAGACATTTATGCAGCCAACAGACATATGCAAAAATGCTCATCATCACTGATCATCAGAGAAATGCAAATCAAAACCACAATGAGATACTATCTCACGCCACTTAGAATGGTGATCATTAAAAAGTCAGGAAACAACAGATGCTGGAGAGGATGTGGAGAAATAGGAACACTTTTACACTGTTGGTGGGAGTGTAAATTAGTTCAACCATGGTGGAAGACAGTGTGGCGATTCCTGAAGGATCTAGAACTGGAAATACTATTTGACCCAGCAATCCCATTACTGGTCATATACCCAAAGGATTATAAATCATTCTACAATAAAGACACATGCACACGTATATTTATTGCGGCACTATTCACAATAGCAAAGACTTGGAACCAACCCAAATGTTCATTAATGATAGACTGGATTAAGAAAATGTGGCACATATACACCATGGAATATTATGCAGCCATAAAAAAAGGATGAGTTCATGTCCTTTGCAGGGACATGGATGAAACTGAAAACCATCGTTCTAAGCAAACTATCACAAGGACAGAAAACCAAACACCCCATGTTCCCACTCATAGGTGGTAGCTGAATAATGAGAACACATGGACACAGGGCGGGGAACATCATACACTGGGGCTGGTCAGGGGGTGGGGGGCTGGGGGAGGGATAGCATTAGGAGAAATAAGTAATGTAAATGACAAGTTGACGGGCGCAGCAAACCACCATGGCACGTTTATACCTATGTAACAAACCTGCACATTGTGCACATGTACCCTAGAACTTAAAGTATAATTTAAAAAAATAAATAAAATCTATATTTTTCATGGAGCGCCATTCTAGTGGGGGAAACAAAGTCAATCAATCAATCAGTTATACATAAGGATGTTATAAAATGGGACCAGAGCATGTAGAAATTGAAAGTCAGGGTAAGGAATATTGATTCTATTCTATATGTGAATATTTTTGTTTGCATTTGCCCTTATTTGTATTCATCACTTAGCAATATTTTTGTCAGCTGCATTTCCTACATTAATTTTCACTGCTGTCTAATTTTTTTTGTTTAGGTAAACAACGGTTTATTTAACTCATCTGTTCATAGATACTTGAATAGTTTCTAGTTATGTTTTTCTTTTAAGAACTACGCTGCTAAGAATATTCTTGCACATATCTGTTAGTTTAGACATTGCAGAGATTTTATAGGACATGTCTTTAAGTATAACCCAATGATATGTAGTTTTAGTGACAATGACACATCCTTCCAACATGGAGCTTAATTTTATACTTTGAATAAGAGTAAGAGCCACATTTTGTTCCAAATTCTTACCAACATTAGTTATTCTCAGAATTCTAAATTTTTGTCAAATCTATGCATGTAGCCATAGTATGGAATTTTTTGGGAGGGTGGTTAAATTACTTTTCTTTACTGCTAATGAGGCTGAAGATTTTTTGTGTGTGTGTGTTTGCCCTTTTTGTCTTAGAAAAATCAAATTTTTTATGTAAAATTTCTTTCTTTCTTTTTCACATTTACTGGTTTATTATAAAGGATATTACAAAGAATGAAGAAAGATGTAGGGCAAAGTATGGGGGAAAAGGTAGGAAGCTTGTATGCCCTCCCTGGGGCGCTGACCCTCCAGGAACCTTCACATGTGTACCTGTCTGGAAGCTCTCTTAATCCTGTCCTCTTCAGTTTTATAAAGGCTTCGTTATGTAGGCATGATTGATTAAA
This sequence comes from Pan paniscus, assembly GCF_029289425.2. Taxonomy (NCBI): domain Eukaryota; kingdom Metazoa; phylum Chordata; class Mammalia; order Primates; family Hominidae; genus Pan; species Pan paniscus. Next base: position 42,464,767 of record NC_073264.2, on the reverse strand, counting down.
CCATTGGCCGTCGGTGATCAACTTGACCTTTAGCCCCTCTCCCCTCCCTGGAGGTTGCAATGTGGGGCTGAAAGTCCAGTCCTCTAATCCCACCTTAGGCTTTCCTGTGACCAGCACCACCCTGAACCTATCAGACAGAAGACACACAAAAGACAGCACTTTGGAAATCCCAAGGATTTTAGGAGTTATTAACCAGGAACCATAGATGAAAACTAATGAAAACATACACACACACACACACACACACACACACATATGTATATATATCACCACCACAGGCCACCCCCTGGTTTTTGGCCATGGATCTTTTACATCAAAAGAATATACAGAACCATTCATAATTAGTCCACTCCACCACATTGTAAGAATGTCTGCCAGGGTGAGGTTACTCATGCTTATAGGCTTCCTTTCAATCTTGTCAGATTCCAAAAGTAGGAGTGGTCTCGGCAAATGTATATCTTCACCCTTTCAGGCATCTGGAATAATTACGCTGAGAGACAATATCATCTCTTGCTTTGAGATTCTTTCGAGTTGTTAATATAATATTGAATTTTCCTCAATTAATACTCCATTTATTAATTTCTTTCCTCTCAGCTACTGTTTGTCCTCTCTGTTAATATCAGGCTGATGTCCTCCATTTCAATTCTGACACTGTCTACCTGCAGGTAGCATCAGATCCCACATGCTGAAGGCTCAGTCCTCAAGACCGTCCCCAGTCCCTGCAGACACCAGTCACAAGCCCAGGCCTCCAGAACTTCTGAGCTATTGGCTTCAAGTTCACAACCCCCTCTTTGAGTTTGACTAATTTGCTGGAGCGGCTTATAGAACAGGGAAACACTTAGGTTTATGAGTTGATTATAAAAGATTATCACATAAGATACAGATGAAGAAATGCATAGGACAAGCTATGTGGGAAGGGGAGCGAGCTTCCATGCCCTCCCTGGTTGTGTCACCTTCCAGGAACCTCCACTTGTTCAGCTATCTGGAAGCTCCTCTTTCTGTCTTCTTCTATTTTTCTATCAGATAATGTATTTTACCTGTAGATTTTCAGGAATTCTGTCAATAATCTGAATATCAACATTGCTAGTTATCTGTATTGCAGCTTGCATTTTTGCTTCAGTGTATCCTTATCAACAGAAGTTCTTAATGAAATAAAATGTACTGTCTCTTATTACCCTCAGTACATTTTGAAAAGTATTTAATAAATCTTTCTCATACTGAGATTACAAAGCTATTCTGCTATAGTTGTAAATATTCAAATTTTGTCTTCCAGGTTTAAGATGCTAAATCATTTATTTTGATTTGTAGCAAATGGGATGTTGCATAAGAATCAAAATTCATATAATGACTATATGAAAAACAAACTAATCCAGAAGTATTTATTAAACAAACTCCTTTATTTACAATCATCTTCAATTCCAGCTCTTTCACATCTACTATTTTAAATAGAAGTAAGTTTATTTCTGCACAATCTTTGCTGTTCCGTTGGCCCGTTTACCCATTCTTGTGCAAATACCACAGGATACTTAGCACTGTAGCTCTCCCTAAATTTTACTATCTGCTATGACAAATTTATGCACCTTGCTCTTTTTCAGGAGTATCTTTGCTCTACCTGGCCCTTACCTCTTCTATGACCATGTCTAGTCTTTTATTATTTAGGTCCTTAATTTCTCCCAATCATATATTTTAGTTTTCTATGTAGAAATCTTACATACCATTTGTTGTATTTATTATTATCTGATTATGTGTGCTATTATAAATGGTTCCTATATTAAAGCATATTTTCTATTGCTGATGGTGTAGAAAAATAATTTATTTCTGTGAGTTCACAAACATGCCATGCTTCCATCAAATTTGCTATTATTTTATTAATTGCAAAATGTTCTCTGAAACATTTTTCTACATTCACAATGATGTCTTCTCCAAATAGTTATTTCTTTAAAATAATTTTCTGTCCTTAGATGTTTTATCTCTTTGTTTTGCCTTAATTCACCAGCTAGGACCTTCAGGCCTGGTTTCATAGAACTATTTATTTCAGGTATCCTTGTCTTATTATGAATCTAATAGGAAAATTATTTAATAAATCATAGTCAACCATTTTACTTATGGTAAGTATATCTTAGACATTATTTGTCATATCAAAAAACTTCTCTTCTGCCTTCAGAGTTAGGTATTTTTACCAAATGTACTTTTTTCTTCATGTATTGAAATAATCATATATTTGTTTCCATTTCTATACAATGTTAATCAACTCATTTTTGGTGTTACATCACTGTAATATATCTGGAATAAACTCAAAATTGCTTGTGATACCTCGTTCCTAATTTAATGTCTTTTGTGATTGTAAGTAATTTGTAAAAATGTGTATTTTCAAATTGTTGTTTCTTGAAATATAGACATAAAATTGATATATAAATGTTTACTCTGTATCCAGGTTTAAGGATTTAAATTTTCTAGACCATATGGGTAATTTGAAGCAGTTTATGCTAGTGCTGCTATAGTCTCAATTTGCTCCAAATACTGGCGTGCAGCCTTTTGGGGTCACTACCAGAAACATAGGAGTGTTCAACAGAGTTTCCATTCCTGGAGGCCCCATTGTTTCTAAAATATGACCCTATACCCTTGAGAGACTGCATACTTGCTGCTAATCCTTTTACCTTCCTCTTCCTTATCAGCTAATACCCTCAGGCTCAATGCCACCCAAATGCTGGGCTCATCTTTACAGATTTATATTTTATGCCACAGTTGGCTCAGGAATTCTTCACTACTGTATTACCATTCTGATGTCTTAAAGCATTTGTTTGCATATATATATATAAATAGCCTATCTCTATCATGAGTGATGGTCAAAATTATGTTCTTTATTGTACATTGACATTGGATCTTGTAGTCTTTTACTTTCAATTATTGCATTTTTATATTTTAGTGTTCTATTCATTTTTCTAATCTTGATGCCAATATTTATGGCCTCCTCTTTTTGCATGTTTTTATTTCATTTTTTTATTTATACATCGTTATTCCATATTCTGTATTTAAATATTCCAACATGTCTAATATCTAGGCATGGTACTAGATCTGCTTTTTTATGTTTATGCTCATTAATTAGAGTTTGTTCATTGTATGTTTTTGGTAAGTTTTTATTTTGTTGATGTAATCTCTGGTGTATAGAGGTCCTAAATTGTGGATGATATATTCAAGAGAGAATGCTGCTTACTTCTGTTGGAAAAAAGTAGATATTCCTATCCTAGAAACAGTTATCGCTCATGGAGGACTCCTAGGTTAATGTTTGAAAGTGGGGGGATGTATTCTCCTTATTTTAGTGAGTCATTGTCAATCTCATTTTTAGCCTTATTAATCCTTACACTTTAATGGATTTATTTCCCATTTCTCTCTTGCCATACTTATTAGTGATCCTAATAATTAATGAAAAGTATTCTTTATGGTAAAAATAAAATACAGTTCTATTTAGCATGATAATCCATGTGCATACTAGCCAGAAGCAGAAATTGAAATTCTTAATCTTTCAAACAATTTATCTGTCTTTACATAATCTATAATTACTAAATACTGAATAAGGAAGAGTAGCTTAGTCAGTGGCCTTTTCCCTGTCAATATGGAATAATACTTTATTAATTCTTTTTGGTCTATTATTTAGTTAAAGAAAAATATAATGTTAAAAATGTATGGCATAAGGAGTTAATGAAGTGTTCATATATTATTCCTACTTTTAATATTGACTCAAAAATTGAACAAAAAATTGAAGAAAAATATTAAAATTAATGCTGCTCTTATTAGGCTTATTGATGGCATGTTTGGTTACTTTTAGTTTATTTGAATATAAGTCAGAATCTTAATAGCATAAAACTTTGGTTTAAAGTTTCTGAGAGAAGATCAATCAGTAGAGCATTTTAAAACCCCTATCTGTAGCATGTATCAAATACTTATTAAAATTTAACAAAAAAAGAAGCATTGTTTTCCAACTTGTGTTTTTGGGGGTTATGATAATTCTTTTACTAATATGTTAAGTGATACTGAATGAATTAGCTGTTGAAACATTAATCTCCAGGACAGAAAACACTTGAAATAAAATTTCTGTATTTTAAAATGCCTTTTAGAATAGGAAGAATGGAAAACTGTTCATGTCGTTAGACCATCTAATTTAATCTGAGTTGTGATTGTTTGGGGAAGCTAATGTAATTAAAGTTGATGATGTCTAAAATTCTGTTGACTTAGCATACACAGTTACTTTCCGTCAGAAATTTTTCTTTTGTAATATCTTATGGGTACCACTTATGTATTGTTTACATTTTGGACAACTCCAATAGTATCAGTTACTTATAGTAATGTTAGTAAGCAACTTTGTCAAGAAGAGTTGTATGTTGTTTAGGAGGAGAAAATGGAGAAGCAGCAGTTGGAAATAATGATGAGGCTTTTAAAATTAAACTTTTAACAAAAATGGGAAAGGCACAAAAATGGACAACAGGCCCAGGAATTATGTTATGCTGATGCCTGCGTGAATGGAGCTCTCATGGGGACCATGACAAAGTCAGCCACGTCATGAACAGCTATATGAACAATATAATTAAAATGCCAAGGGATTCCAGTGGAGGTGGAAATGGACTTTCCTTGTTGATTTGGAAGAGGTTACAGTTCCGCTGAGGCTTTAAAGGAGTAAGATTTTTCTGAGTGGAAGGAAGGGTAAACAATTCCAGCAGAGGGAAACACAGCCAAGGCATAGGCTTATGCCTCAAATGCAATATGCATGTATGTGTGGAGTATGGGGAAATGCACCTAGAGACAGTAAGTAAACAGATAAATGGTAGATTGAGGCTAACCAGGAGACAATTGAAGAAGTTCAAAATTTATTCTCAAGATTTTAATTTTAGATGTTATTCAGTTTGATGGCCACCACTAACCTTTCGCTTCCCATATTAAAACCTCCCTGGGAAGAGGGAGAGACTGCAATGGATGACACAAAGAAAGTAAACGTTGGATTGAGGTAGACACATAGTGAACATGGTGGAAATATTTAGTCTGTGCTGAGCTAAATATTTCTGAGAAGTATAGAACTGAGACATCTAGAGGCTGAATTGGCTGGTGATAAAATAGCAGCAAACTACAAAATGTAACTGAAGAAAGATAACTCTGATGCATAGGGAATGTCTTTGATGAACTTTTGGCATTGGAGTTCCTAGAGATAACTTGATTTTTATACTTCCCAAGATACCAATGTTAGCTCTTTTTGGAATGTTGTGAGAATTCCCTACTTTAATATGCTTTAAACATTTTTTAAAAATGTTTAGGTGTTTAAAAAACATTTTAATCCGGTTAGATTTGGTTTTTATTCTTTGCAACTAAAATATTTCTGACTAGGATTATTAATAAAAATTATTGAAAAACAAACAAGCAAATAATATGATTCTTTTTGAGTTTTGAAAAGATACTCTTGAATTTACATGTTCACATTAAATTAAGTTTTAAGTACTATGCAATATACTTCCAACTCTTATGTACCTAACTTACAAGTGCCAATAAAAGTTATCCTCCTTTTTTGCTGTCAATTCTGCCAGAGACATCAAAGTTTACTTATATATTCGTGCATTTGAGAATCAACTATCAAAGCTTATTTTTTAATGCCAGCCACTGTTCTTCATGTTGAATAAAAAAATGACATCAAGAAAGTAGGAAGTATAAAAAACAGACAAAAATCTCTGCTCTCAGAGAGCTCCCAGTTGAAAGACAAAGTGTTTGAGAAAAATTAAATTTAATTAACGATGTTTTTATCAAAAAAATTTTTTTCAACTGTAAAATTTAAATATAGGATTTATTATTCTTCATTAGAACTGGCATAACATGGTTTTGGTGGTCTTCAAGTTTGGCTTTTTTATCATTAGGTAAATTACTATGTTTTTCTTTCTTTCACTTACTTCATCTAAAAATAAATAATTAGACAAAATAACTTCAAATAATCTGCAACATTTTGTGGTAAATTATTCTTGAGATGATTTAAAGAAAATATAGTTATGACTTGACATCATTGTGCAAATAAATATTGAAATTATTTTTGAAATTTCAATTTTATTTGGTCAAATAACCTTGACATTACAAAACTTGTCAGTCAGGGAATACAATATTTAGTCATTCCATGAAACAGTCAAGAGATCACTTTCAATCAGGTCCACGGCTTATGAAATGTTAATCATAATTAAATTTTAGGTATTTTAAGTTTCAAAAATTAGTAATCTCCAAGATATAAAACAGTAAAATTTAGCATAAAAAACAATTATCCCTTATTATTATGTAGGTTTAATTCCAGCTTTGAAAATTTCTTCTTCAGGATATTCATGGGAATGGTTATTATAATCAGTAACTGAGTTATTTTCTCTTATATATACCACAGACCTCTTCAAAATTATATGTATCAATTCAACAAGCTTGTAATTTTATCTCAAGCATATGCTCTCTGTTTTTAGTGAAACATAATGCTACTTAAAAGCTACTTCTATCTGAATTTCTGTTCCTAGTGTTATTCTTCTGTTACTCAGAAATGTTGAGTATTCAACTCCAAGCACCTAGCTTATTTCACTTAAGCTCATTCTTACTTGACTTTAATTAGAGATTTTCATACAGGTATTCTGTATTCAGCTACAAGACCAGTTCTTCAGTTCTTTGTGAATAATCTCTTGCTTTCTATAAGCTCTTATTACATTTTACAGACATTTATTGATGTTTTACATTGTGAGTGTGAAATGCAACTGTTCTCTTACAGTAATTTGTCTTTCTCTGCACTGTGATATAATTAATGAAAGCTTACTTTTTGTGTTGACAAGATAGTTACATGAAAATGCTAAAATGTTACATGCATGTAATTACATTTTAATACATTTTTCCTTTAATAAGTGATAAATTTTAAAAATTATTCTAACAATTTTTGAGAAAGTAGAAAATGTATAGAATATGACATTAGGTTATCTCTTTACTTAGGAATAAGATACTTTGATTATGATATTAAGCACCAATATTGTGATATGTTAAGCTGCTGATTTCCCTCACCAAATGTATTGTAATTTTGTTAGTAACATCACTTTATGTTCTTTAAAATGATACAATGTTCTATCTCTTCTTGGTCTTTAGTATGGGGCACTGAGTTAATCTCATCAGGAGTAGAGCTGCTTTGGGAACTATTTTTGCTACAGTTACCCTCAGAATACCATAGGCTTCAAATTTTGCTAGTGTTACCCTGTGTTTATTGTGATGGTTGGTGTGCCAGAAGATTTATCTCAATGTGTACCTACCCTTGGTTTTGAGTCTTTCCTTTACACTTCCACTTCAGGGAATATTTTTTCCTATTGTCTTAGCTCTTGTTTAGCTGCAAAGTCTTCATGAGTGGGCAAGTTCTCCTTGCTTTCTGATTCGGCCTCAGATTTAAGCAGATACTGTGTCTCCGGATTGTCAGGGGTGAGATCTGCCCTCATAGAGCAGAGCCTAGAACGTCTAGACGGAGTGCCTCTCTACCAGCATTTTGATTTCAGCCCATTCAAACTGATTTCAGACTTCTGGCCTGAAAAACCATGAGAGAATGCATTGCTGCTCTTTTAGTTCAACATGTTGTGCTAATTGTTACAGCAGCCCAGGAATATAATACTCATGTAAGCAAGCCATCTTGTCCTGCCTTTTCTTGGAAGCTCCTAGCTTTCCTTATATTTCAGATTAGCTGGTTTGTTCCAAGAAAACTTTATTAAAACAGGCAGTGGGCTGGCTTTGGGTAGTAAGCAATAGTTTGCTGAGCCCTGGTATACATCATTCCAGACCTATAATTATGTAAGTACATAATTTATTTATGCACATGTGAGCATGCTGCACAGAAACATACATGGAACGTCTGTGCATTATTCTGATACTTGGTACGTTAGTTTAATAATACATTTTAGCAGCATAGATGAAATGCAGCAGCAGGATGAAAGAGAGCTATGGTAAAGTGAGAAAGAAGACCTTGTCTCCCTTTTGGTTCTGTACTGTGTTAAATTGTTACCAGTCGTTGTTAGCTGTACTTGAATGACTAAACTAATTTTTAGTGAAAATGCTCTTTTAGTCTGTACTCAGAAATCCCTTTCCCCTTCAATTTATATAGAATTCTATGAATTTTGGGCAGAAAATAAAGTTACTGTGACATATTATTTCTGTCTGCTCAAATATATGATGCCTGACTTCCCTTCACCTTGATATATATATATGTGTATATGTATATACATATATACATGTGTGTATATATATACATATACACATATATATATATAACATATGTATGAAAATTATACATCCTTTCTTCCCACCTTTGGGAGCTTCTTGGCCTCAGATACCCATATAGTTATAACAATCCTTTCCACTAGTTTAGCAGGCACATTAAATTATGAAACCTAGCATAAGCAGGACCTGAGTACCTTACACATAACAATGACTATTTAATTTAGTATGTTTATTTTGTGTTTTGCACCTTTATACAACCCTACTAGCTCAAATTATTTTTATTGGATTTGAGAAATTTACATATGTAAATTTCTTGTATACCACTTTCTCAACTCTTTTTATTTGAAGTTTAGGTATTAGTCAGAAGCTTAAGAAGCATGCCAAATATGTGTGAAGAAATTTTGCTTTAGGAATATCTCGATGATCCCTATAATATCATCATTAGCTGTATTGTTGCTTTAATTTTGTTATTTTTTCCATGTTATATGATATTATCTTCAATTTTTGATAGATCTTTTTGGATTCATTTTTTATCATATACTGAGATTATCTAATTTTCTTTGCCAAAATAATAATGTAAATTTTATTTTTAAACTATAATTATAAAACATACTTCCAATAACAGTATAAACCTTTACAAGCATCACTACTAATTTTCAAATATGCTTATGAATTTGACTTGCATCTTTAAGTTGGTTGTTGGCATATTTATTCACTGAGTGATGTTTGTGTAGGGATGTGCATTTCTTGTTCATATTTAGAATCAGAGATATTCTGGCATAATGGGTCTGATTAGGAAGATTGTTTTCTTCTCTATAATTTGAAAACTTGCAATAATTTAAGTAAGAAAATTATGTCTTCTAAGACAGTGAATTAATTTTTCTGACAATATTTGTGAAAATGTTTCCAGCTCTAGTTATACCCTGTTGGGAAAGTTTTCCTTAAAGCTTAGCATTTGTTAGTGCTCTTGATTTCCTGAAGCAGTTGCTTTATGTTACCTTCCTTCTAAAACCCATATTTATCATAAACATTCAAAGAGTGATTAACCAAGACCCAGTGAACACAACAGTAAATTCAAAATCTATTGCTCTTCCCATCTTACAGTAATGACACAGCCATTTATTGTTTAATAATTATCACCTCTATGGTATGTTTTACATATTTTTTTTACTGTATTTCCATTTAGCCTAATGTTACAACTGCATAATTCTGAAAGTTATTCTTGTCAATAAAATATTCAACTAAAATTTTAGATTCCAAGTTCCTGCATTATCTATCTGTTTATCTAACTACTAGTCATTTTTCTATTTATCCAATCATCCAGCCATCTGATTTGCAATGCTTTATCTGGTCCCATAATTTTGAGAACAGGGGCTAGAGGCTGTTACTTTGCATTACAATATCTAGCAGAATTTGCAGCACATATCAAGCCATAGTAAATGTTTGCTGTTGAGAATGAAAAAAATCTATGTTTATGGAAATATGTTTATTGAAACTGTACATGACTTAAATTATGTAAACTTCTTGAAAACCAAGCAGCAGAACATCTGTTCTGGTGTGGGGCTTATTTAGCATAGTTTTTTATGTTTTCAGTTGAAAACTTTCTAAATTACAGGCAACTTCCTTGTGAGAGTGAAAGCTATTGTTTTAAAAAACACTGTTTATTCATGTTCTTAGAACTCATGTTTAAGCAATATATAACAAGGCATATTTGGCAGCTGCAAAGAAACAAATTTAAATATCTCCCAATAATAATGCTTAGTAATATGCACAAAGGAGAAATACATTTCATCACGTGGTTATCCATGCTGAGTGATTAAACTGAACCAGCTGTGATAAAAAGGACTTATCATTTATAACTCAAGCTCAGCAGTCTCTCTCAAAAGTGTGTCTTCAATTAAAAAACTCTTCTAAGGCCAATGTAAAGGAAATTTTTTCCCATAGATTCTACAAATTGCTGGCTACGATAACTAGTAATCAGTAGCATTTTAACAAAATATTAAAACAATGGTCTATAAATTATTTAAGGCCAAATTAAGTGACTATACATTTTGAGAACATGATTCTTGAGAGGCATCAAGTATATTAAGTTTATTAAAATAAAATGGCTATTTAGGTTAGGATAGTATATTAGTCTGTTTTCACACTGCTGATAAAGACATACCTGAGACTGGCAAGAAAAAGAGGTTTAATTGGACTTACAGTTCCACATGGCTGGGGAGGCCTCAGAATCATGACATGAGGTGAAAGTCACCTCTTACATGGTGCCAGAGAGAGAGAAATGAGGAAGAAGCAACAGCAGAACCCCCTGATAAACCCATCAGATCTCATGAGACTTATTCACTATCACTAGAATAGCACTGAAAAGACCGGCCCCCATGATTAAATTACCTCTCCCTGGGTCACTCCCACAACATGTGGGAATTCTGGGAGATACAATTTAAGATCAGATTTGGGTGGGGACACAGACAAACCATATCATCTAACCCCTGGCCCCTCCAAATTTCATGTCCTCATATTTCAAAACCAATCATGCCTTATCAACAGTCCCCCAAAGTCTTAACTCATTCCAGCATTAACCCAAAAGTCCACAGTCCAAAGTCTCATCTGAGACAAGTCAAGTCCCTTCCACCTGTGAGCCTATAAAATCAAAAGCAAACTAGTTACTTCCTAGATACAATGACGATACAAGTATTAGGTAAATACAGCTGTTCCAAATGGGAGAAATTGGCCAAAATGAAGGGTTTACAGGGCCCATGAAAGTCTGAAATCCAGCCAGGCAGTCAAATATGAAAATTCCAAAATGATCTCCTTTGACTCAAGGTCTAACATCCCAGTCGTGCTGATGCAAGATGTGGGTTCCCATGGTCTTGGGCAGCTTCACCCCTATGGCTTTGCAGGGTACAGTGACCCTCCCAGCTGCTTTTATAGGCTGGAATTGAGTGTCTGGGGCTTTTCCAGGTGCACAGTGCATGCTGCCTATGAATCTACCATTCTTGGGTCTGGAGGATGGTAGCTGTCTTCTCACAGCTCCACTAGGCAGTGCCCCAGTAGGGACTCTGTGTGGGGACTCCAATCCCACATTTCTCTCTCGCACTCCCTAGCAGAGGTTCTCCATGACGGCCCCGCCCCTGCTGCAAACTTTTTCCTGGGCACCCAGGCATTTCCATACATCTTCTAAAATCTAGGCAGAGATTCCCAAACCTCAATTCTTGACTTCTGTGCACCCACAGGCTCGATACCATGTGGAAGCTGCCAAGGCTTGGGGCTTCCACCCTCTGAAGCCACAGCCCAAGCTGTACGTTGGCCACTTTCAGCCATGGCTGGAGCGGCTGTAACACAGGGCACTAAGTCCCTATGCTGGACACAGCAGAGAGACTCTGGGCCCACTTTTTCAGGCCAGGCACGGTGGCTCATGCCTGTAATCCCAGCACTCTGGGAGGCCAAGGCAGGTGGATCAGGAGGTCAAGAGATTGAGACCATCCTAGCCAACATGGTGAAACCCTGTCTCTACTAAAAATACAAAAATTAGCTGTGTGTGGTGGTGCGTGCCCGTAGTCCCAGCTACTTGGGAGACTGAGGCAGGAGAATCGCTTGAACCCAGGAAGTGGAGGTTTCGGTGAGCCAAGATGACATCACTGCACTCCAGCCTGGCAATAGAGGGAGACTCCATCTCGGGAAAAAAAAAACAACAAAAAACAAAAAGAAGAAATCACTTTTTCCTCCTGGGGCTCTGGCTGCTGTGAAGGTCTCTGACATGGCCTAGAGACATTTTCCCCATGGTCTTGAGGATTAACATTAGGCTTCTTGCTACTTATGCAAATTTCTGCAGCTGGCTTGAATTTCTCCTTGGAAAATGGATTTTTCTTTTCTATCACTTGGTCAGGCTTAAAATTTTCCAAAGTTTTATCTCTGCTTCCGTTATAAAACTGAACACCTTTAACAGCACCCAAGTCACCTCTTGAATGCTTTGCTGCTTAGAAATTTCTTCTGCCAGTTACCCTAAATCATCTCTCTCAAGTTCAAAGTTCCACAAATAATCTAGGGCAGGAGTAAAATGCCACCAGTCTCTTTGCTAAAACATAAGAGTCACCTTTGCTCCAGTTCCCAACAGTTCCTCATCTCCATCTGAGACCACTTCAGCCTGGATTATATTGTCCATATCACTGTCAGCATTTTGGTCAAAGCCATTCAACAAGTCTCTAGGAGGTTCCAAACTGTCCCACGTTTTCCTGTTTTTTTCTGAGCCCTTCAAACTTTTCTAATCTCTGCCTGTTACCCAGTTCCAAAGCTGCTTCCACATTTTTTGGGTATCTTTTCAGCAATGCCCCACTCTACTGGTACCCATTTACTGTATTACTCCATTTTCATACTGCTGATAAAGACATACCTGAGACTGGGAAGAAAAAGGGGCTTGATGGGACTTAACAGTTCCACATTCCTGGGGAGGCCTCAGAATCATGGTGGGAGGCAAAAGGCACTACTTACATGGTGGTGGCAAGAGGAAAAATAAGGAAGATGCAAAAACGAAAACCCCTGATAAACCCATCAGATTCCGTGAGACTTATTCACTATCACGAGAATAGCACGGGAAATACCAAGATTCAACTACCTCCCCCGGGTCCCTCCTACAACATGTGAGAATTCTGGGAGATACAAATTCAAGTTGAAATTTGGATGGGGACATAGCCAAACCATATCAAATAGTATCACTAAAAGTAAAATAATTGTTTTCTTCGTAGGCTGGTTTTATAAATGTTAATTTGGTTTTTGAGAAAAGCCAATTTTATTATTTAATAAATTACAATAATCAATTACTTTAAAAAGAGATAAAATGTTATAATCATTATAAATGGGAACACCATAGTAGTTCATAGCACAGACTCTGAAATCTCAGCTCCCCAACCAAAGATGTGGTTTTTTTGTAGACTGCTTACTTAGCATCCCATGCCTTGGTTTTCCCACTTATAAAACAGGCATGATAATAGAAATAGTCTCATTAGGGTTGTTATGAGGATTAAGTGAGTTAATATTTTTGAAGTGGTAGAAAAGGTGTCTGGCACACAGAAAATTATACGTATTTTAAAATATTGATATATAATCACCTTTCAACCTAAGCATACTGTAACAGTAATAAAAAGCAAGCATTTAAGCACATTTTCTATCATTAATAATATGATGTACATAATTTTTTTCTTTTTTTAATTTTTTGAATTATAAAATTGATTTGTAGCAAAAAAGGGGGATAGAAAATACAAAGCACTTTCAGGTAATATAAATCATCCATGATTCTCTGCTATAGATAATAACTACATAACATTTTTGTGTTAATTTCTGTTTTTTCTATGCATACTTTATTACATATTTGATATAGTATGTTATATACAACTTTGTGTACTTTCTTTTTTACTTAATTCTAAATCAAAGGCATTTATCTTTAAATTTGTTTCATCTCTTGATAAATGAATGCATTCATTTCATTATAAGGACACATAATTATTTACTTGACTATTCCCATTTCGAGAAAACATTTTTTTCAATTCTATAACATATAGATAATAAAAGCCAATGTCTTAATTCAGACATTAGATTATTTTATTAGAGTAGATTATGAGTGAAATGCAGAGTTACATAGCCTTTCAATGTCTTAGCCATAAGTGTACTTTTGGTAGGTTCCCTTTTACTGCTCATATGGTCTATACATGCCTGTATCAAAACATCTCATATACAATATACACCTAATATATACCCACAAAAATTAAAAATAAACATTAAAAAAAAGTGGTGAAATACCAAGAATCATTGAATTTGAGAAGAAAGCTTCTAAACTGGGAAAGTCGTTCCTTAATTTTGCTTGGCTCTTGGGGAAATTGAAGTCCCAAAATAAACTCGTTTTCATTGATAATCTTTGTAGTAACTTGAAAACAAAAGATGCTATGTAAATGAACAAAAAGAAGACTTTGCCATAACCATGAGAAGCAAATATTTTGTAACTGACTATTCAACTTTGTTGAATTTGAAAGTAGTCTCTAAAAGAACTGGCAGCTACATTTGCAATGCCTTTTATTCAATAAAATGAAATATCTGATTGTGTTACCAAAATCAATTCCCCACTTTAAAGCTATAAAACATGCAGGAAAAATATCAAGCAAATTAGTACCAGCATTAAGAAGATTTTTGCAACTGAAAAAAATGTAACAGAATACTGGAGTTATTTTTATAAGACTTGAATGTCAAGGGTGCATCATCCACTTGGACAGTGTGACTGTTGACAACAGTACTTACCCAACAGTGGAAGTGCTGGATGCCCCAAATGGGCCATTATTCCAAGCCATTCAAGTCACATAATTTCTGGTTTGACATCTGTGCTGGGATCTCACACTGTTTGCATTGCTTGTAAATGTACCACATTGAAGTTGAGAACTGATTGTGATCTTAACAAAGTCTTTGAGATAGTCTCCAATTCTTAAAATTCGTAGATATGCCATCTCTGTCATGATCCCATCAAGTTCATTTTTATGGAATATTTCTTAGGATATATTCCATGTGATGCTTGGCTATTCATGGTATGAGATAAACTCCAGCTATACGTAGCATTAAGGCAAGGTATAGGGCTGCTGGGTAGGGAAAGAACCAAAGATCTTTTCAATGAGAAAAACAAATGTAATGCTTTTCTGTAACACTTGTGTAAATCAATTACAAGAAAAAATATATGTTAAAATCTGGTCAGTTTTAAATTTATGATTTCTGATAACATCACTTTACAAATTTATTTCTCATGATTAAATTAAGTAAATTACTTTGAAGAGAAAAAGGATTACTTTTATTTAAGTGATGAGTTATTAAATGGGGGTTTCATGTTGAATAGCCATTGTAGTAAAAAGTCAAGGATTATAAAATTAAAAATATATACACTTTCAATTCTATCAATTTTAAAATTTATTAGGCTTAACTTGAGATTGCTATTTTTCTATAAATTTGTAAACATAATAAAATACATAACTTAAAAAGTTATTGCTTCAATGTGTAAGCATATTTGGGTCCAGCTAATCTGAGCCACCACACATGACCTGTGCAGTTCAAGTGGGTGAGATACCATGTGTATATCCCAAGGCATAAAGCCTGACTCTGTAGAATATGCAATACATTACCATCCTTGTATGTGGTAACCCTAAAGTTAATTTTAGCTATAATACTAAAAGATTCTTAAAAGCTTGGTAAAAATGTTCTTACTTGTCATTTAGGGAATTTCTACTCCAGAAGCTATGAAGTCTCTAGTGATATTATAATTTTATGCTCCTTGAATCATTTTAATCAACTCACATTACTGATTGCCACAGGAGTATGTTAAGCTTTGAATATACAAAGATGAGATAGACGCCACACCTTCATTGAAGAACATATTGTCTAAAAGAATTAATTACTTTAATAAAGTGATTAATACAATGATAACTTTAAGAGCATAGGAGATGCACTGTTTGCCTGACACAGTGAGTTTGGGGGTTTTGCAGGAGGCCTGAATTTCTGAGATAAATATCAAAGGATGATACAAGAAAACAAATGAAGGAAGGGCATTTAAAGAAGAAGAAAAAGCAACACTGTGTGTAAAGTTATGGCACTACAATGCACTTGGTGGTGCTTGAATACAGATTGTGTGTTCAATTTAATTATTAAAAAGGGGAAACGTGATAAAGGACACTGAAGAACAAAGCACAGAATTTGTGCTCCATCCTCTATGATAAATAAGCATTGAGAAGTTTTAGTAGGTGAGTGAGAGTTTCATTCTAGCCTGAAAAAGAAATTTATAAAGAGCAAGCCTGGAGAGAGTAGTGGGAAATTATGCAGTAATCCAGGTAGGAGATGATGAAGGCCAGACTGCTAATATGAGGAAAACTGAGTCGAAATTTGGCTTAAAAATATTTGAGAGGTAAAATTGACAAGGATTTGTGTTTCATAGATTGCTAATGTTTTATAGGGTAGACACAACTCAACAAAACGTCAATGACAGGATTTAAAGAATGTGAAAGTAAACTAGTCAGACGGTACAAACTGAAGTGTTTTTAAATAAGTGGATCTCAAACTTGGATGCACAAAATAGTCACCCGGGGAAAATAAAAATATTGAGGTTTCATTCTCTCTCAAGGCCAATTATATAAGAATCCCTGGTGATAGGATTCCAGCATCTGTGTTTTTAAAAAGCTTCCCTAGTGGTTCTAATGTGCACACAGCATTGAACACCACTGCTGTCTAAATCTTTCTCCAGATGTGATTTTGACTTATAAAACAAGAGAAGAATAAATAGAAAATAAAAATAGCATTAAGAACAAACTTGTATCCTGTAGTTATTACAGGCAGAATATAAAGCTGTGGTCATACCTTATATCATGATAACCCTCTGAGGTAGATATTATTATCCACATTGTATAGTTAGAGGAACTAAAGTGTAGGGTGTATAAGTAAAACTCACAAAGTCATTGAGGGATTAGGTAACACAGGCTAGACTTAAACAGAATCTGTCCAATTTTACATTCCATACGCTAAAATTTTAAATTGTTTTTTCAATGTATCTAAAGCCATATAATTGCTATATGGTACAATTTATTTTACATATTTTAAAAAGTATACATTCTTGGCTGGGCACGGTAGTTCATGTCTGTAATCCCAGACATGATTTGATTAATTAATTTTAATACAATTAAAAAATATATTTTCAATTCTATCAATTTTGAAAGTTATTAGGCTTAAGATTGCTATTTTTCTATAAATTTGTAAACATAATAAAATACATAACTTAAAAAGTTATTGCTTCAATGTATAAGCATATTTGGGTCCAGCTGGAGCTGGGAGGCCGAAGCGGGTTGATCACCTGACGTCAGGAGTTTGAGACCAGCCTGGCAAAAATGGCGAAACCCTGCCTCTACTAAAAACACAAAAATTAGCCCGACATGGTGGTGCATGCCTGTAATACTAGCTACTCTGGAGGCTGAGAGAGGAGAATCGTTTGAACCCAGGAAGCAGATGTTGCAGTGAGCCGAGATCGTGCCACTGCACTCCAGCCTGGGCAACAGAGCAAGACTCCATCTCAATAAACAAATAAATAGATAAATAAAAGTATCCATTCTTGAAGTGTTATTTCTTTCTCCTTGTAAAATTTTGGAAATTCTATGGTAATGTTTGATAACTTGTTCTAGGATATTTACAGTAAATAGAAAACTAACTTTGGGGAAAACAAATGTTTAGCTGATAAGGGAGTTAGCAAAAGAAAATGTCAATTCATAGAATAGCTTCAGACACTTTAAAAATACAGATAAGTTAAAAGAAGAACATAGAAACTGCCCTGTCCAAATCAACTAGAATTAACTCTGCCATTGGCTTGGCACATTTTATGCCATATTTCCAAAAGACGTGTGAAAGCTTTGTGAAATAAATATTTTTTTTGTTTTGTTCACCAAATTTGTTATAGTCAAGGAACAAAAACTGATGTATGAAATATCTTGAACTGAACATTCTGTATCAAATTCCTCTAAGCAGAGTGCATAGTAACAAAACTCAGTTTTTTAACTCCCCCAATTTCAAGGAAATTCTTTTGTAGCATCTAGTTAAATAAATCCTTGCCATTTGTTGACTTCTCTGCTTCAGAAATATTGATTATATTATATGTTAATTTTCCTTTGTCTTCCATATGTATTCCTTTATTTATAACTGATTAATTAATTTGTCATTTTTCATCTCTATTCACTGTGACTTTCAAAGCCCTGTTTGGAATAATTTCAGTACTGTTGCAATTATCTGTACTGTTAATTTGAATTTATTTTTTAAGTATTTGATGATATTGTCTTCATTCTTAATATGTCTTCTTAAGTTTGGAATCTTACCTTTCATATTAATTTTTAATTAATCATCTCATGTTAAGAACTTATGCTTTTTATTTCATTGACTTACAAAAGTTTCTTGAGTTCCTCATTTTTCTTGTTGTGGCAACCTTTATGTATATCTTTTGTTTCTTCTTTTATTTCATATTGCAGTATTTTGAACATTTTCATTTTATATCTTTTTACTTATTTGTGCTTGCATGTTTCTGTCCATACATAATCTTTCATAAACTTTTGGTTCTCTTTTTAAGGTATCTCAGACTAGTTTGACTTTCCTTTCAATATACTGTGAGGGCAAGGAATTTTGTGTTTTATGACCTTCTTGTAGCTAAAGAAAAGGTAATATGAGAGGAGTTTGCTCAGTGAGGATGCCTGTAGACTACCTGGATGCTTCTCTGTTTTCTTACTGGGTTAATTTTAAAAATATGTATATAATGGCACTACAAACATTTGTTATGTACCATATCCTTAGCATTTGGATTATTCTGTCAAGACTTCATTTCCTTTTTAGAGAATCAGAATCATTATCTGTATTCCTGATCTCCCAGCAGTCAACTTCAACAGTCCAAACACATATAGGCCTCCATCTAATTGGTTCATCTTAAGATGTTGGCATGTTACGGAAACTTCACAGATTTAGTCATCTCCATAGTGTGGATTTTGAGGAGTTGATACACATGGAGGAGAAGTCTTTCTCTGGTTCTGTGTGCCAGTCCAAAATCATTTATTTATTTATTTGATCCTCTTTTTAAAAAGTTAAGTATATTATCTTTCTCCCCTAACCTCCATTTTTAAAAAAAAATTTGGTAGATGTTGGTATAGTCCTTTTTCATTTCTGTTTAGTCTTTTTTTGAAGTGTTTCATGTTGCATGAATAAACTTCTATAAGATGTTTCTACTTTTGAATTTCCTTTTTCTTTGAGATGTAAACTCATATTCCTAGTTTTTAAAGAAAATAATTTGTTGAGACTGAGAGTTTTAAACTCTTAAGGCCTATAGAGGCTACACAAATATTGTCTGAGCAGAAGAAGTTTTAAATAATAAATATAAATGATAGAGTTGACTTCATACTAGATGTGGACTTAAGTACATTCCAAGAGGTGGTGAGAAATATGAGGGATTTTATAATTGATCACTTCACTTATAAAATAATATAAAACATTTAATGGGGAGAAAAAATTGGGTTATGGTAGGTGGTGAAATGAATTGAAGGAAAAAAAGAAAAAAAAACTAGGAAAAATAGTACAAAATACTGTTTCCAGAAACTTGTGTTTGTAGCTTTTATCTCTCCTTTACCCTCTTACTTATGCAGGGTATAAAAACATTTTAACCTTTTTGTTTGTTTTTCTTTGTTTTATTTTTATTTTTGTTTTGTCAATATTTCTCTTTTGCTCTGTTCCTTATTAACATGCTCAATGCAATCTGGGGCTTCAAACAGTCGATGGCCTCCCTGCAAGTTGAGGCAATCTCAATAAATATTGAGGTATTGCAACATTAACTCAATTATTCAACTGAATGGAGAAGAAACACTAATGCAGTTCAGAAAAAATAATTTATTTGCTTTTGGGATGTGATAATGATGTTGCACAATAAAACGGTTACTTTTCAGAGACAGATTTGCCTAGATGAGTATTAAAATTAATTGTTGTCACTTGAGCACAGGTTCAATAATGAAATGGGAGAATAAAAATAAATTGTATTTTGCTTATAATTATTAAGAAATAAAACAAAATATTTTCACCTAAAATGCATATCCAGGAAATATTAAAAACAAGATAAATTACCTTTACATATTAGAAAATATAGTTTTCAAAATATAAGAACAAAGACTTGTTAATGTAAGACAGAGCAAAAGGTGAATCTGATTTTGAGGAGTTTAAAAAAATTATCTTTCTCATAATAGGCAAAATTACTGCCATTACTTGCTTTTGTTGTTAATGTGTATGGAAACATAAGAATCACATTTATTTCAACTGTGTGTGTCAGGATTCAGAAGACTGAAACATAAATGCATTTATTTATTTTCCCTTACTGTTGTCTGAATTCTTGCTTTATAGTTTTATGATGATTAAAATTATGATTAAGAAGAGGGAGACATCATTAACTGGTCCAGTGGCTCTGCAGGTTTTTTTTTAATACTCTGCAGTGAATCTTTGCACCTAGATTTGTAAAGGACTGATTTTCACAAGAGTGGAATATGTTGTCTAAGTTTTTGTTCTAGCATCTGGATAAAGCTTCAAGGCATTTAATGTGATCTCAAAGCCATTCATCCATTGCAACTCCCTGTTGTGACGAACAATGAGAATAGAGAGCTGTTTCTTAAGCTTGAGGCACATATATAAGCCACTTCTAAATTTTTATTTGTGTACAACTTGAATCATTCATTTAAAATATTTTGTCAGTTTAAATTAATCACCTTTATAAGATACGAATGGAATATGCTTTAAAAAAACTGTATTCCGCAAGCTTTGTGTGCACATACAATGAAACAACAACACATTTTTGTATCTGTATAGACACTATGGAAAAACACACTTCTGAAATCTGCTTCAATGTGCAATGAGAATAGATTGATTATTTGTGGTTGAGATTACTTTTCATGGTGTCAGGGACTATCAGTACTTAGCTTCTTTGTCCTGATACCATATGGATCAGTGTCATGAGAAAACAAACAAGTAACTGAAACAAACTTGCTGAAGATTACAATGAAATGCTTTACAATTAAATATGGAAGAAATACTATCTTTTAGTGTTCTTGAGTATTATTTTACCGTATTTTGACATATATGCATATAGTCTGTGCTTTATGATGAAGTATTTTGCAAGTGAATGGTAGATATGTAGGTCCTATGAAGGAAGAGGTAGAAAATTATTTCAGAGAAATAAAGAAAGAAGATCATGAAAGCTTGCAATTATGTGCTACAAAGTTTGATCGTTTGTTTTGGTAAATGGAGATTTACTAAGTTTAGAAACAGAAGAGGCACTTATATGGTTAAATTTACATTTCTGACAGACCTTTCACTTGCTTATGTTGAGGATGGATATATATGTAGTGAGCCTAAAGGTAAAGAAACTAAAATATGAATGTAACAATACAGGTGAAACATTGGGGATTATGGGCAATAGAAGCTCTAATCAGAGGAAGGTTAAATAAATATAATTAAATGGATTTATTAACCATTAATTGAATGAGAGAGGTCCGTGGAATAACTCCTGTGATTTTGGTCTAAGTATTAGAAGAATGCTGTTACTACTCACAAAGGAAAGTGCCTTTGGAATATCATATAGAGATATTTAGTAGCAGTTTATATGTGTCTAAAACATAAAAGACAAAGTAAAAACTAGCTCTAGAACCATTCACCTATGGGTAATATACATTGTGTGTTGTCTAAAGGGCATACAGAGTAAGAAAAAAACTAAATATGAGCTCCATTGATAAATGAATCACAAATAAGAAATATAACTGAATTTATAAAATTATAAAACTATTTATCCCTCCAAGTTTATATATTAATTTCTATTTAATTTTTATTGTCTTACTGAGTGATTTCCAAGACACTGGTCCTCTGATAAGGGGCACATTGTTTGGTCTTTGTTTCCTTTCATCCTGTAAGTAGGTTTTCCTGGGAGCCTATTCAAAATTTTGATAAGAAAGGATACTTTTCTGAATGTACTAATTATTTTTTCTGAAAGTTTATTTCTCCTATTTATACTATGAGATGAGTGCTAAATGGAGTCTTTTTCCGTGCTGAGGTTAGCAAAAAGTGATAAACAATATCATATATGCTAAATTATATTGCTGTAAAAACTAATCTTCAAATCTCAGTGACTTAAAGAAAAATGTTAATTTCCTCTTTAGGTTAAATGCCAATGCTCTGCCCCACATCACCATTACAGCAGAAGCTTCTGATGGCTCTCACACAACATTTACGTTCACTTATATTGCTTAAAGCAAGTCTCATAGTTAAGCTTGATGGCAGTTGGTCAGATATACAGAATCCTTCCACAGG
Source organism: Pan paniscus (assembly GCF_029289425.2). Classification (NCBI taxonomy): domain Eukaryota; kingdom Metazoa; phylum Chordata; class Mammalia; order Primates; family Hominidae; genus Pan; species Pan paniscus. The sequence continues at coordinate 42,442,639 of NC_073264.2, read as the reverse complement.
GAGAGGGGCAGCAAACATTTTAAACAATACAATCTGCCACACATACTCTGTGCTTATTTACTTAATCGCATTATTAAAGATACCTCAACAACATTCCCTTTTCTACCTGTTTTGTTCCTCCCTGAAGGGAGGTGAGGGGGTTTCTATTTCTCTCCTCTCTATCTAAAACTCTATAATGGCCTAATATAGTGGTTTTCTTTTTCCTTTAATATACAAGTAAAGTTTAGAAGACTTGCCTGGTTGATGCAGTTAACACAGAATCACATCACAAGTCATTAATCTGGATTTTGGCAGTGCTTCATTTTGTTTAAGTCTACTTCCAAGAAGGGATATAATTCTCTAAGCTGGGCTCTTCCTAATATTTTAAAAGATACTGTATGCAAGAATAAGAAATACAAATTTTTAAAAAATATCCTATTCATATAAACATCATAGAAGCTACAAACAACATGGCTCCCAAAAATATATGCATTACCATTAAATGCATTTCTTTAAAAAATAATACATTTCACTTCAACAATGAAATATTGCTGTGCAAGGGAAAGCAATTTAAACACAACAATGATTCCATATATTCTCTAATAATTCAAGAGGTTATGAATACTATAAAAACAAATATTCTTCCAAATCAAGAACAACTTATATTCTAGCATCAACAGGCAGGAATTTTATAGGGCTACTTATTTAAATTTACATTTAATAAAGATTTATACCTCAGCATTACATTATTGTAAATGAAGTATTTCAATTTTTACAAAAATAAAATATTTTATTAAGTACATTAAGTCAATATTCAGTACATAACTATTTAAACTCCATTTTTATCCAAATTCAATGAAAATACCAATATCTAAACATTAATGGGATTCTGCATAGACTTGCTGAATATTCAACATATTTCAGATAACTAGATAGAAAGGAATGCGTTGGATAGTTGAAAAGAGCTGCTTTATGTTTAGAGGAGATATGTTATAACTTTGAACAGAGAATTAAAAAAGTTACTTGTTCACTCAGCAATTATTATTGAGCTGTTATAAAGTGCCAGGTATTGAGCGTAAAAAAAAAACCATCAACTTGTGTAATTCTAGCCATGGTGAGGTAAAGCCCATACCCCCTAGCAGTAATTTAGGAAACCACCTTCTTCCAACATTTGAGTTACCATGGTCCTAGGCATCAAGCCAGGGGAAAGAAAAATGGCATAGAGTATGGCAAATGGAAACTTTGTATGGAAAAGGCCTTAAAGTGTATAAGTACAGCTAATTATAAGAAAGGCTGAGAAATATCATATAATTGTGTGCCCACGAAGTAGAAAAAGAACCCATCTCTGCCACAATGATGAATAAGACATAGAACCTTAAGTTTAAGGCATTCACAATCTGTTTCATAAGTTGGCAGATAAAAAGATATTATACAGAGTGATGAGAATTTTAATAAATATATGTAGATGAAGATGGTACAACAGAGAACATGTTCAATTTTTTGTTGGGAAGCTGGAAAGAGTTGGTAGGAGTGGAATGCATTTGAGAAGTTTATAGGGAAAGTGATTCTTGAACTAAATTTTGGTAAACAATAGATTTTCACCAGTCAGATGGGGTCAGGGGGAAAGAAATTTCAAACACATAAGAAAAAAGCACTGGAGCATGAAACTTTACATTATGATACACATAATTGTTTATGTATTTGGAATAATATGTAACACAGCTTTATGCCTTAGATTATTTTTGGTCTGCAAATAATATTGTTGTTCTTGCCTGATTTAGGGATACATTTATTTGACATACTTGTTTGTCATCTTTTATTTTTGACTATTCTCAGTTCTTTGTTTTAAATAAATCACTGGTAAATAGCATATAGTTTGGATTTATGGTTTTAAATTAATCTCAAGACTTTATTTCTTATGAAATTGAATTAAATGCTACAACTTAAATATTTGGAAATATACTACCTTGTTTTGTATTTGTGCATTCTTATAATTTACATTTTTATGTTTCATGTGAACTAAGTTAAATATTCTTTTATGTCTGATAGTTATTTTTAAAGTGGTGGTTATCTGTAAACAATCAAACACATTTATGATTATATAATATATATTTACATAAATAACTTATCAAAGGATGAAACAAAACTATGTCATTTGACATTTTGTCATATGACACAAACAATTTAGCATCCATTTTATTTTCCTGGAACCTACAACTTAGGATTCATAAATTAAAATGAGACTATAATTCGATATTTTGATATATCATCAATTTTACCATTACTATGATTTTTTAAAAAATTATCTTTGATTTTAAAATTTAATTTAAATGAATAATAATCTTCACACAATTTGTTTTACTTATCTCTACATATTACTTTGATATTAATTTCAACCCATGTAGACATCTATTTTACTACTCTCTAGTCCTTTACTTTTCCATTTTTTAATATTTTATTTTGGAAAAGAAGTAACATTAAAATCGACGCTTTAGGTATATAAACGTAACAATAAAAATGTAAGATCCTGCCCTCATTCTGAAAGTTTGAAGAATAGTTTTGCAGATCTAATTTACTTACCCTAAGCCCTTAATTTTTTTTCTTCAGTTGCCCACAGCTCATGTTCAGTGTCCTCTCCAAAATCTGTATCTAATTGTATCCAATAAAATTACTTTCTTTATCTGAATTATCAACTTCTTTTACTGATAGTCTTAATACTTTTATAAACAAAGAGCATAGAAACTCAGACAGCATTGCATGACGTAGTGTAGGAAGAATCCCATAATTGCAGGCGTGTTATCTGTTAAAGGAAATTTTACTAGTCATTACCCAAAGTTTTATTTCTTTAAATCCTGCTGTTGTCTGAGATTTCATACATGAAGTTAAATAGTATTGTTGAATTACTTTATTCTGCTATTAGCCATTTGTTTTTATGAACTAAATTTTGTCTCTTGGACAGTCAGTCCAACATTTCTCCTGGAAACATTTTTTCGAGACGAAATGTTGGACTGCATGTCAATAAACTCTTGTCATTTTTGTGAATAAAACTAAGTAAAACTGTGATCTGTTCAGTCTCTGGTAAGCTTCCAAGATGAATGATTCAGAGATACCTCCAGAATTAAACACTCCCCAGTGAATTTCCTCTTTGGAGATATTAAAAATGGAGATATTCTTTTGAATATAAAATGGCCTTAGTTAGCTGGGTTAAAAAAGTAAATCTTTTGAAAATCAAAATTATGCAGCAGTATTTTCTGAATTAGGATCAGGTTTTACAACTCAAACATTAAATATTTTATTCTATTTCAATGCACAGTTAGACAGATTCCAATAGTGAAGAATGTCATTTTCAGCAGTAGCAAGAAGATACTTAACACATGTTAATTTCCCAAAGTAAAGGTTCCTTATTTTCTCAGCTCATTGACAGAATGTGTATTTAAACTCCCATGCCTCTGAGTCTCATATTGTGACGTTTTCCTCAAAACTGTCAAGAAGAGCCATCTTGTGAGAAACAAAAGTTTGTTGCTCTATATTTCTGGTAACTTTCCACAAAGTCACAGTTTCTGCAAACAGCTTTTTTCATGTATCATAATTATCTGTTAACATTCACACTTCGAAGTGCTCATCTCTACTAGCTGAAACAGAGGTGGGTTTTTTAACATTTTTCTGTATTACAGAAACAGAAAGATATGTTATCAATTTTTGTGCAGCATGTTAAGTTTTATGTTAAGAATGGACAGAACACTTATTTTCTTATTGTGTCCTTGATTGCATATGCAAGTAAAGCTTCATTTCTATTTTATTTTATTTTATTTTACTTTATTTTATTTTTTGCCATTGTCCCACTATTCCAAGAAGGCTTCAATGACAGCTAAATGCAGTCTTTGTCAGTCCAATTTGGATCAAACTAAAATAACTGATATATTTTTACCATGTACCCATAATTTACATAAGTAGTTGTCACTCTGGAGAGAAGAAAACCACAGGTTCCAGGTCTTCTCTTTATCACCAAAGCTTTAATTATTAGATAAATTTTACAACTAGTAAAGATATCACTGTCTTCCACAATCAGAGTGAGATATAGAACAAACACCCTGCAGATAAGACTAAAAGATGACTAATAATATCTGCTAACTCTGAGAATAATCTCGTCCCTGTAACATCTTGCCACTCTAAAAGTACAAATTCACAATGGCCACTTGGCTGACTGGTTACTGGTGATGTAAAACTCAAATCCATGACTACATCATGGTGTCAATGTAAACATGTGTATGTGGGCTTTTTATGAGCACCAAAATTCATTCAGTGATGATATTTGCAATTAATATGACCCACTGCTATGCAGTTTCACTTTTGGTGAAATGCTTCATAAGTAAATTTATTCTTGGTACTTATATATTCATCATTATCATCTTGATAACAATAAAGAACATTTTAATGTTTTAATTTAAAAAATCAATAAAAGTTTGGTACGGTGGCCACATATTGTCCTCATTTCTAAAGGTAATACATTTATGTTACCTGGTTTATGTAATCTAAAGTAAAGGAAACTCTTTAGCTTGTTTTTATTGTCTTGATGATTTTGGTAGTTTCATGAGAACTAGCTGAAAGCTATCTGGAGCTTCTTTATTTATCATAAAAATATAGATACCTATTATAGGTAAGAGCAAGAAAGATATGTTGCTTATGTACAATATGAAAGTCTTTATGGGACAGTCCCACAGCTAAATTTTGACCTCAGAGGAAAAAGTGTACAGATGTAGATAGTTTTTAAGGTAAGCTGGAATAGGGTCACCAAACTGTTGCGTCTCTGCAATATGTGTGTATACAGTCTTCTATAGATGTACCTTTGTTATAGAGACCCAGAAGACATATCTGGATATTACTCTTACGTGGCAGAACATTGACAACCCGTAGAAGCCTCAGTTATCTCCTCTGATTCATATGATAGCATCAACAATAGACCTTTCAATTATAATCTGCACAGAACATCATCTCAATATTCTGCTCCCTGCTACCACGAAGAACCACACAGGGGTTCTCATCTTGCACTACATTTGCTCAGGCACTGTTACTTCCATTCTCAGTTTTGATCTGATTAATCATTTTGTTTACTGAAGAATGTTATTAGGGTTTAATCTTTTATTTGAGGAAAGATACTCATCAGTAGTATCTTTTCTAAAACCTTCTACAGCTGTCATTATTTTTTTTTATTTGCTCACGATAACTTATTTAGTTATAGAATCCTCAAGATGTTACACTTTTCATGCTAAATATTGTAAATACTGATGATACTGTCGAATATTTTCTAGAATTTGATGATGTAGTTAAAAACCTTGAAACCATTATAATTCCACTTTCATATTGTACATATACACTTTGGGACTAGATGAAAGATTATTTTGTTTAGACTTGAAGTCACAATTGTCCAGTATAGGAAGTTTTTCTTCAATTTTTCCTGTGATTATCAATTTTGTTTAATATATTGTTTTTTCTTTCAGAAAACTTCCTTTCAAAACTTGAATAATTTACACCTAACAGTCTTGCATTATTTCTACTAGTATTTTTACCACTTTGTTTATTTTTCTTTGAATTCTTAGAAACGTTTTAAATTTAATATTTAAACAATTTTCAGTGAGTCAGTTTTCATTTACCATTTTATCAAAGAAGATTTTTTAAAAAATGAATACTACGTTAATTTTGTATTTTCATGCTAAAGTCTTGTGTGTGATACTCAATGCATATTGCAAGGTGTTTTGGAAAAAAGACAGCGAGCTTGTTTATAAAGGTGCTTCTGCAATTTCTGAAATAATATGGAGTAAAATTAGAATAGTTACAATTAAAGTAAATTTCGTGATTGCCTTACTTGGTAATATTGTATTCCAAAGACATTTTAGCAAAACATACTTTCATATCCATTTTCTTATTTAGCTGCTAATTATGGTATTCTTTAATAAGGATGAACAATAAGTATACTTGTAAGGTCAGTGTATGCTTAGTAATGGACATCCTGAAATGTCTCTTAAATTGCCCTTTAAACTTTTGAGCTCTTTTTTTAAAAAAGTTAAGAAATAGTCTTTTTCACAAATGCTGTACTGAATATCCACATGCAAAAGAATGAATTTGGATCCCCAATCCACAGAATACAAAAAAAAAATTAACTGCAAATAGATTATGGAGCAAAATGTTGCTAAAACTTTAAAACTCTACTAAGAAACGGAAAAGTTAACTCACAGAATGAAATACAATATTTTCAAATAAAATATCGAACAATAGACCTACATTCAGGACATATAACAAAATCATAAAACATAACAAAAAAGACAAATAACCCAATTTAAAAATGGTAAAACAATATTTGAGTAGACATTTTCCCAAAGACTTACAAAAGGTACACAAAAAGGTGCTCAACTTCATTAATCATTACTTAAATGTAAGTCAAACCACATTGTATTCATTAGGATGAATACAACTTTGTATTCATTAGGATGGCTGTTGAAAAGACAGATAATATAAAGAGTGTGATGGCAATCTGGAGAAGTTGAAAACCTATACATTACAAAATGGTGCAGCCACTTTGGGAAAAGTTTGGTGGTTTTAAAACCTATTTTTCCCCCTCCAACTCTTAATTTAGGTTTAGTAGGGTACATGTGCAAGTTTCTTATGTGAGTAAATTGTGTGTCATGGGGGGTTGGTGTGCAGATTATTTCATCACCCAGGTAATCAGCATTGTACCCAACAGGTAGTTTCTCTATTCTGACCCTCCTCCCACCCTTTACCCCCAAGTAGGCCTCAGTGTCTATTATTTCCTTCTCTGTGTCCGTGTGTACTCAATGTTTAGCTCCCACTTAGAAGTGAGAATGTTCAGTATTTGGTTTTCCTTTCCAGCATTAGTTCACTTAGGATAATGGCCTCCAGCTGCATCCATGTTGCTGCAAAGGACATGATGTCATTCTTTTTTATGACTGTGTAGTGTTACATGGTGTATATGTACAACATTTTCTTTAGTCAGTCTACTGTTCATGGACACCTAGGTTGATTCCATGTCTTTGCTATTGTGAATATTGCTGCAATAAACATATACATTTATATGTCTTTATGGTAGAATGACATATTCCTTTGGATATATATACAGAAATGCAGTTGCTGGGTCGGTTGGTAATTTTAAATTCTTTGAGAAATCTCCAGACGGATCTCCACAGTAGCTGCACTAATTTACATTCCCAACAGCAGTGTATAAGAATTTCCTTTTCTCCACAACCTTGCCAGCTTCTATTATTTTTTGACTTTTTAAAAATAGCCATTCTGACATGTGTGAGATAGCATCTCATGTGGTTTTGATTTGCATTTCTCTAATGATTAGTAATGTTAAGCAGTTTTTCAAGTGCTTGTTGGCTGCACACATGTTTTCTTTTGAAAAGCGTCTGTTCATGTCCTTTGTCCATTTTTCAATGGGGTTGTTGGTTTTTTGCTTGTTAAGTTCCTTAAAGATTCTGGATATCAGACCTTTGTCAGATTCATAGTTCAGAAATATTTTCTCATTCATTTTGCAGGGTGTCTGTTTACTCTGTTAATAGTTTATTTTGCTGTGTAGAAGCTCTTTAAATAGATCCCTTTTGTCATTTTTGTTTGGGATTCAATTGCTGCTGACATCTTCATCATGAAATCTCTGCCAGGGATTATGTCCAGAATGTTATTTCTTAGGTTTTCTTCTAGTATTTTTTATAGTTTTAGGGTTTACATTTAAGTCTCAATTCCATCTTGAGTTATTTTTTTGCATATAGTGAAAGGAATGAATCTAGTGTCAATCTCCTGAATATGACTAGCCAGTTTTCCCAGCATCATTTATTGAATACGGAGTCCTTTCCATGTTGATTGTTGTTGTCAACTTTGTTGGAGATCAGATGGTTGTAGGGGTGCAGCTTTATCTCTGGATTCCTTACCCGGTTCCCTTCATCTATGTGTCTGTTTTTGTACCATAACCATGCTGTCTGGCTTTCTAGAGCCTGGTGGTATAGTTCAAAGACAGGTAGTGTGACGCCACCAACTTTGTCCTTTTTGCTTAGGATTGCTTTGGCTATTCAGGCTCCTTTTTGGTTTCAAATGAATTTTAGAATAGTTTTTTTCTAATTGTGTAAAAAATGTCATTGGTAGTTTGATAGAAATAGCATTAAATCTGTAAATTGCTTTGGGAAGTATGGCCATTTTAATGATATTGATCTTTCCAATCCATGAGTATGGGACGTTTTTCCATTTGCACATGTCCTCTCTGATTTATTTCAATAATGTTTTGTAATTTTCATTGTAGAGATCCTTCACCTCATTTGTTAGCTGTATTCGTAGGTATTTCATTTATTCAGTGGCTATTGTGAATGCAATTGCATTCTTTATTTGACTCTCAGCTTGCACATTATTGGTGTATACAGATGCTACTGATTTTTACATTGATTTTGCATCCTGAAAATTTGCTGAAGTTGTTTATTAGATACAGAAGCTTTTGGGCAGATACTATGGCTTTTTCTAGGTGTAGAATCTTATCGTTTTCAAAGATACTCTTAAGATAGGTAGATAGAATGGTCTTTAGGCCTTTGAGGAATTGCCACACTGTCTTCCAAAATGTTTAAACTAATTTACACTCCCACAAACAGTACATAAACATCCTTTTTTCTCCACAACCTGTCTAGTATCTGTTATTTTTTGACTTTTTAATAACAATCATTCTGAGTGGTGTAAGATGATATCTCATCATGGTTTTGATTTGCATTTCTCTAATAATAAGTGATGCTGAGCTTTTTTTCATATGATTGTTGGCTGCATGTATGTCTTATTTGGAAAAGTGTGTGTTCGTGACCTTTGCCCACTTTTTAATGGGATCTTTTTTTTCTTTAGCTTTTACTCAAAAATCATTCATGAGCAGATTGTTTTATTTCCACGTAATTGTATGGTTTTGAGAGATCTCCTTGGTATTGACTTCTATTAATATTTTTACTGCACTGTAGTCCAAGAGTATAGTTGGCATGATTCTGTGTTTTCCAAATTTGTTGAGTTTTGCTTTATGGATGAGGATGGGGTCAATTTTGGAATATGTGCCATTTGCCAATGATAAGAATGTACATTCTATTGTTGTTTTCTTCAAGTTCTGCAGTTGGTATGGTAGGTCCATTTGGTCAAGTGTCAATTTAGGTCCCAAGTATCTTGATTAATTTTCTGCATCACATCTGGCTAATACTGTCAGTGGGGTGTGGAAGTCTCCCACTATTATTGTGTGGTTATCTGTGTCTCTTTATAGATCTCTAAGAGCTTGTTTTATGAATCTAGTTTCTCCTGTATTGGATATATATATTTAGGATATATATATCCTAAATATATTGTTGAATGGAATCCCTTATTATTATGCAATACCCTTCTTTGTTTTTTACTGTCATTTTTGGTTTATAGTCTGTTTTGTCTGAAATGAGAATAGCAACCCCTGCTCTTTTTGTTTTTCATTTCCTTGATACATTTTTCTCCATTCCTTTACTTTTAGCCTACAAGTGTCATTGCATGAGGGATGGGTCTTTTGTACGCAGTATACAGTTGGGTCTTGTTTCTTTATCCAAATTGCCACTCTATAAATGTTATGTTGGGCATGCTGCCTAATTATTTTTAGGTTAGTATTACATGTGCAGATTTTATCCTGTTATTCTCTTAGCTGGTTGTTATGTAGACTTGATTGTATAGTTGCTTTATAGTGTCAATGGTCTATGTACTTAAGAGTGTTTTTGTGGTGGGAGGTAATGGAATTTTGTTTCTGTGTTTAGTACTCCCTTAAGGACCTCTTGTAAGGCAGATCTGGTGGTAACGAATTTCACTAATATTTGCTTGTCTGAAAAGGATTTTATTTCTCTTTCACTTAATAAAGCTTACTTTAGCTGTATATGAAATTCTTGGTTCTAATTTACTCTTTAAGAATACTAGGCAATACCATTCAGGACATAGGCATGGGCAAGGAGTTCATGTCTAAAACACCAGAAGCAATGGCAACAAAAGACAAAATTGACAAATGGGATCTAATTAAACTAAAGAGCTTCTGCACAGCAAAAGAAACTGCCATCAGAGTGAACAGGCAACCTACAGAATGGGAGAAAATTTTTGCAATCTACTCATCTGACAAAGGGCTAACATCCAGAATCTACAATGAACTCAAACAAATTTACAAGAAAAAAAACAAACAACCCCATCAACAAGTGGGCAAAGGATATGAACAGACACTTCTCAAAAGAAGACATTTATGTAGCCAAAGACACATGAAAAAATGCTCCTCATCACTGGCCATCAGAGAAATGCAAATCAAAACCACAATGAGATACCATCTCACACCAGTTAGAATGGTGATCATTAAAAAGTCAGGAAACAACAGGTGCTGGAGAGAATGTGGAGAAATAGGAACACTTTGACACTGTTGGTGGTACTGTAAACTAGTTCAACCATTGTGGAAGTCAGTGTGGCAATTCCTCAGGGATCTAGAACTAGAAATACCATTTGACCCAGCCATCCCATTACTGGATATATACCCAAAGGACTATAAATCATGCTGCTATAAAGACACATGCACACGTATGTTTATTGCGGCACTATTCACAATAGCAAAGACTTGGAACCAACCCAAATGTCCAACAATGATAGACTGGATTAAGAAAATGTGGCACATATACACCATGGAATACTATGCAGCCATAAAAAATGATGAGTTCATGTCCTTTATAGGGACATGGATGAAGCTGGAAACCATCATTCTCAGCAAACTATTGCAAGGATAAAAACCCAAACACCGCATGTTCTCACTCATAGGTGGGAATTGAACAATGAGAACACATGGACACAGGAAGGGGAACATCACACACTGGGGCCTGTTGTTGGGTGGGGGGAGGGGGGAGGGATAGCATTAGGAGATATACCTAATGTTAAATGACAAGTTAATGGGTGCAACACACCAACATGGCACATGTATACATATGTAACTAACCTGCACGTTGTGCACATGTGCCCTAAAACTTAAAGTATAATAACAACAAAAATAAAATACTGAGTATAATCCTCCAATCTCTTCTGGCTTGTAAGAGATTTTTCTTCCTCTTTCTGTTGAAAGTTGTGCTCTTTTCTTGATGGGATTCCCTTTGTAGGTCACCTGATCCTTTTCTTTTTTTTTTTTTTTTTTTTTTTTTTTTTGAGACGGAGTCTCGCTCTGTCGCCCAGGCTGGAGTGCAGTGGCGCGATCTCGGCTCACTGCAAGCTCCGCCTCCCGGGTTCACGCCATTCTCCTGCCTCAGCCTCCCGAGTAGCTGGGACTACAGGCGCCCGCTACCACGCCCGGCTAATTTTTTGTATTTTTAGTAGAGACGGGGTTTCACCGTGTTAGCCAGGATGGTCTCGATCTCCTGACCTCGTGATCCGCCCGCCTCGGCCTCCCAAAGTGCTGGGATTACAGGCGTGAGCCACCGCGCCCGGCCCTGATCCTTTTCTTTACATGCATTTCATATGTTTTCTTTCACATTGACCTTGATGAATCTGATGACTATGTGCCTTTAGGATGGTTGTCTTTCATAGTATATTGCAGGGATTCTCTTAATTTCCTGAATTAGAATGTCAACCCCTTTAGCAAGGTTGGGAAAATTCTCATAGAAAATATTATCAAATATGTTTTCCAAGTTACTCGCTTTCCTTCCCAACGAGTCATAGCTTTGGTCTTCTCACATAATTACATGTGTTTCAGAGGTTTTGTTCATTTTGTACATTTTTTGCCAACGTGTCGTAGGTTTGGTCTTCTCACATAATTCCATGTTTCTCAGAGGTTTTGTTCATTTTCAAATTTTTTTCTTTATTTTTGTCTGACTGAGGTGATTTGTAGACCCAGTCTTCAAGCTCTGAGATTCATTCTTCAGCTTAGTCTTTTCTGCTACACATAGTTCCAATAACATTATGAAATTCTTGTAGTGAGTTTTTCAGCTCTATCAGATCAGTTTGATTCTTTCTTAAAATGGCAATTTCGTCTTTCACCTCTTGTATCATTTTACTGGATTCTTTAAATTCCTTGGATTGGGTTTCAACTTTCACCTGAATCTTGATGACCTTCATTGCCATCAGATGCTGAATTCTATGTCTGTTATTTCAACAATTTCAGTCTGAACCATTCTGGGTAGCTAGTGTGGTTGTTTAGAAATAGGAAGACACAGTTCCTTTTAGAGTTGTCAGAGTTCTTGCACCTGTTCTCTCTCATACGTGTGGACGGATGTTCCTTTAATCTTTCTTATTGCTGTCCTTGGATTGGGCTTTCTGCTTTTATGTTCTTTGATGTCCTTGAAGGTTTGACTATAAGTGTGGCTCAGTCACGTGACATTATTTCTGGAAGATTTCAGAATCCTAGGGCTCAGCTCAGCACTTCTGAGCTGCATGCTCTATCTCTGAGGGGGTGGAGCCAAGTCCACGGCTTAGTTCTCTGCCCCCTTGAGGTTAAACACTTGCTGTGCTGAAGGGGCTGAGGAGGGGACTGGAGTCTGCTGGCAAAAACACTTCAATCGGGGGTGCCAGCAAAAACATTTTGTTGGGGCAGTGGCTACAGGGTCCACATTCATGTGCATGTGACCACCACACAGCAGTGTGGTGAGTTCTGTGCATGTGCACGTGTTGGCAAAGTGTCCGGGGAGGCTCTGGGCAAATGTGTGCCACTGGGAGCTCTTTTGCAGATCTCTGCTAGTTAGACAGGGTCTGCTGGCACAGGAGCTATGATAGTAGCCATTGGGAAGCATGCTGTTTGAGCATCTGAAGCTGCACTGCAAGTGGGAGTAGCAAGGCAGAGACTCTGGGAGAGGCTGATAGATGGGGGCATCAGGACAGGCTGGCCCTGTCCCAGGGGCAAGATAGCCCTTTTTGTCTAGATCTAACAGTCAACACAGGCCAATGCCACCTACAGAAACATAGTGAGCTTTGTGGAATGTGTATTGCTGGCCATGTTCCACGGTAGCCATTCAAGCCCCAAACCCACTGGACTCTGTGCAGGCTGAAGTCCTCTCCCTGCCAACACTCCAAGCAGCTCTCTCTGCCAGGTTAAATGTCCTTGGTGGTCCTGGTGTCTCCTTCATCTCGGATTCTGAAGTTCTGTTATGAGAGTGGGTCACTCCTTGCCTGTGTAACTCACTCCTTCCTCAGGAACCACTGGGGGCCGGGATTGAGTCCTTGAGCTCGGCAACTCCATGGATCATTCCCACCTTCTTCCGTCTTTAGCCCAAGGTCTGCATCATTTCTCCGTTCACTCAGAATGCCTTTCTTTGGAAGATCTGCTCAAAGTGTGCTGGTTTTCTTAACGGTTTGATCTGTCAGTGGGAGAAGCTCTTCCTGGCTGCCTCTAGTCAGCCTTCTTGGCTTTTCTCAAAGTAGATATTAATTTTACTGTTGCGATTTTTTTAAAACATTTTTTATTTCTGTCATTTTGTACATTTTATCCTCCACCTGCCCATGTTTCTATTTTCTCACTATATTTTATTGGGAATATAGGAACGTGAAATATAGACATTTTCCCAATCCTCTACTTAATATCCAGTTAGTTTTTTTTTACAAAATTTCTAGAATTTTCTCTTTTTTCTGTTTAAACTGTAATTTTCTCATTGTAATTCCACAAGTCTCACTCCGCTCCCCTTTTCTTCATCAGTGGAGAATAATAGTTTTAGAATATTCTGCCAATAAACAGATTGAATAGAAAGTCATTGACTCTCTTACTGTTTACCTACACATGTGCAATTTGCCTCCTAGGATATAAAGCTAGACAACAAATTAGTGGTCACAAACAAGAGCTTTTATCCAAAGACCAGCATCACAGTCCTCTTGTGTGGCACCACTAACTAAAGTAGGGTCTTCAGTTAGAACTGCCCAGTTTTTTGTGGTCACTGGAAAATATAATACTACTGTCTACCCTTACTCTAGTCCAAGAGCAATATGTAAAGGATAGCACTCTCCTACAAGTCCATACTCAACATAAACTTTTCTTAGTAGTCTTTTTTTCTTTGCCTGAGTTTATGCAATTTTACATCTTAGAGTGCAATATTTACCCAACAGTATCCTTTTCACCCTGTTTATGTTGTACACTAACAGTTGCAGGCTCTGAAGACATGTTAAATTAGAAGGTATGTTTGATAATAGTTTGGAAGGAAAACAGCTCTGGATACCTCTGAGCAGAGTCTTTATAAATAAAATAAAGCTACTTAATTATCAATTATCAGAATTCCTAAATACCCAATCTAGAGTTAGATGGTACGGACAAATCTATATCTAACTTTTTTTCTCTGCATTCTTCTTGTGTGGCAGATGGATATTAAATTTAGATGCTCTTGTATACCACTATTTCCCTGCATACCTAGTGCAATTTTGTTTATTTTACCAGTTACTTATCAAGTATTCCTCTTGATGTTCTCATGTTGAATTGAGTACTCCTATTTTTATACCTCTATTTTTAAATCATGCACTAAGTATAATAGTCTTCATTCTCTACTCTATTTTATTTTTTGTTTTCTTGTTTGGGTAATACATTTCTAAAGATAATATAGCATTTCTTTTTCTATTTGTCTATGTCTAATATTTAAGATTGTTAGATAGTGTCGGTGATTTATAACTGTGTGTCACCGTATATATACGATGTTCAAATGAATAATAAATGTAAATATATTCAGCATGTATGGCTAACAAAATCTATATTTGCACTTCAGCTTTACAAAACATCACTAAATTAAGAATAGAGAAAAAATATTAAAGTGTGATATGAAAATATTTAATTATATTTAAGTTTACCGTTTTAATTAATATATTGTTACTTAAAATTTTAAAGTGTTTTCTAGAACAGAAAACCAAACACCACATGTTCTCACTCATAAGTGAGAGTTGAACAAGGAGAACACTTGGACACAGGGAGGGGGACATAACAAATCGTGACCTGTTGGAGGATCGGGGGCTTGGGGAGGGATAGCATTAGGAGAAATAACTAATGTAGATGACAGGTTGATGGGTACAGCAAACCACCATGACACATGTATACCTATGTAACAAACCTGCACGTTCTGCACATGTATCTCAGAACCTAAAGTATAATAAAAAATTAAAGTGTTTTATATTATTCATAAGATTTACTTCAGTAAAAATTGATAAACTTTTACCAGATTATATTCTGAGGAAAATGCTTTTATTTTATTCTCTGAATCAAATAAAAGGATTTTATCATCATGAACTACATATGTGGATGGTCATTTATTATCTCATTACAGACTTCAAATTTATGTGCAGTAAGGAAGAATATTCTGCATCACAATTATAAACCAAAGTAAATTATACAGATGAAAGTATACTTAGCAGAAGATTTATACACAGAGCTAACTCTATGTAAAAACGAATACAAGCACTCCAAACAAACAATTAAATCCTTTTAGAAACAGCAAGGAATAAGATAACACCACATATAAAATAAATCTGAGATTTCTTGTTCTGTAAAGTTACACAAAATGAAAGAATTCTTCTCTTCTCAAGGTAGGCACATTAATATTAGCATAAAGCGTATATTTAAACTAAAGTACTATGAATTTAAAAAGTAATTTTAATAAGTACTAGCTTATTTTTCAGTTCTCATATGTCAGAACTCAGATGTAATAAGAGAACTTGAAGGCCTTATTTCTGTGAGAATTGTACACCACTGGTACTTAAAATTACCTTTTAAATAAGAAATATCTGTAATCAGGAGTAAATACACAAACATCTTACTTGTCTACTGAATATTGACAATTTCGAACCTCAATATCTCAGCATTTTAATTCTATCTTTTTATAGTTCCATGTAAAACCATTATCCTGTCATTATCTAATCGCCTGAACAATTTTACTGTTGTTCATTTTGAGTTATAGGCACATAAGATACACATCAGATAACAGTGCAGGTGCTCTAAACGTAAATATGGAAAGACCCTTAAATGTAAAGTTAACACAGCAGACTATAAATGCTTTTTAATACAATCTTTCTTCAAGGTAATCAGTCCTTTCTATGCCACATGCTATGGCAATAAAAAACTTAACTGGTATCCCTTGTCTAGAATCCTAAGAAAACGTCAGCTGTTCATCAAGAGCATTTTAGTTTTTACCAGAGCTGCAGCTGTAACTCACATAATTCATGTGGTACATTGGAGCTGTCCATCTGGTGGGTGCTGAATTTACGGTTGACTAATCATCTGTAATAGAATTCCTGTCTAGTTGTTTGTGCATAATACTATATTCTAATGACTCCAGATAACTTATCCTGCGTGGATTTAGAGGAAAATATTATTCAATTTCCTCTAGAGAAATGCTATAAAACAACATTAGAAAGTAATTTTATTAAAAGCAAAACTCCAGACATTTGAAAACATTTATCTATCACTTATCAAACTGCTAATACGGATTCACGCAAATTTGAATCTCTATAAAATTCTAGTGTTCCATAGGTCTCCCAGTCTAACTTTATCTGTTTGGCAATGACTATTGGTAACCCTTAACATTTATTTAGTGCTTACTATTGGTCGGGGACATTTAAGAAATTATAGGTATTATTATAATTTATGAAAGTCCTACAGCAAATTTATTAGTTGAGTATTATTATATTGATTATAATAATTACACTAATTTAAGCTAGTAATACAATTATACCAATTAATTTGTCACTATTATTAATATTTAAAAGAAAATTGTAATTTCAAAAGAGTTACAATTATTTGCTCAATCTAATTATTCACTCATTCAGTAAGCACATAATTAAAGATTCTATACTCTAGCCACTTGGATAAATGCTTGGATAACAATAATGACCAAGTTTAGTTTGGGTCATTTAGCTCTTAGTGAGGCAATTAAAATATAATGTGATAGTACAAGTAGAGATTATTGTGTAAGCACCCAGAAAGAAAGTAATTGATTGTTAGTTTTCATTGTTAGAACTGGAAATTGTTTTTGCTTACAATGTGTCCAATTCTTTTATTTTGGAAACAACATCTTACTTTGTTGAGGGACATGACTCCTTCAGTTTTCTGTCTACATGATGCAAAAGTAAACACTTATTTCTTCAATATCAGAAATAAACATGTAAACTATACCTGGCCTATTAGAAGATTCTATCCTCTTGTCAGCGATTAGCTCAGAAGTGTAAACCAAGTGAAGCCAATAAGGCACACTTTTTAGATGGTTTTGACCTCAAAATGAAAGAAACGTTCACTTTTTCTTTGTGCCAGAAACAGAAAGAATACTAAGCTGGATCTGCCATAGTTATTAATACTAAGAGATCTGTCCAGAATAGCAGGCAACACAGAAGAAAGCGGTGAGAAAAATAATAACAAAAAGGTTAGATCTGGGCAGTATTATGGAAAGATGGAATCAGTTGTACTTTAAACCATCTCTGGCCCTGGAGTTTTAGTTATAATAGTAAAAAATATTATTTTCTCTAAACTAGTTTTATCTGATACTCAACCCTTGCAACCCTAAATCCTGAAAATTACAAAATACACAAAGCCAAGGCTCAGAGAATAAAAAAAGACACTGAATCTTACACACTTGTATCTGCCGCAAAAGCCTCACATTGCTGCTTCCTCCAATCTAATCAAGACCTTTTATTGAAAGGCCTTCTAGTAATCAAATTTACAATTTTTAATACATCTGACTTTACCTTTTCTTTTCTGAGACACTGCCAAAGTTTTGTGAGATAATGTTCATTCGGCTTGATCTTATCAGTAAGTTATGGTACTAATCATTCAGGAGCCAGATTTTTGACAAAAGCATAGGGAGAAGAGTCACTCCAAATAATATTTCTTGAGAAAGAATTGGAAATTTATATATAAGGAAAAATTAAAGTAGTAAGGTGTGAACAACTTGGCAACATCACAACAAAGTTGAACATGTTAATGTTAAAGTTCCAGAAATATATTATTATACATAAATAAAAACTAATTGTGGAAAAAGAATACACATTAATTTAGCAGATGAAAAAGGGAGGGAAGTGGCCAGAGGAAAGGAAGATGGTACAAGAAAATCATCGCAGGATGTTTGAAAGTTCCAGATGTGAGAATGTAAAAAGTCATAAATACTCATCAAATCTTTTATAACTGGGCAGTGCCATTTATGTGATAAGTTTGTTAGGTTCTGGCTAAAGAATGTTAATCAGCATAAAGAAACTCCTTACTCTCATAAAGCACAGTGTTTATCAGGAAAGCATAAAATCTTGCAATACATTACAAATATTCAAGCAATCAAAATTTCACAATAACTCTAGCTTAGAATATGAGATGATGGAAAAAAGTAAGTTAGACAAATTTTAAATCCTGAAATGATTGGTAAGCTCTTTTTAGGTGGTTGTTCTATGGATCTGATATTCATAAAACAATTACTGGCAATAAATACAGTCAATGACTCAATCAGGAGCAGAAAATAAGCCTACTGACTCCCAGTTTTGTTTCCTTTCCATAACACCATTCACAAACATATTAGAATTAATAAGCATTATCCATTCTAACAAGCTCCAAAATATGCTGACAATAATTTAAGATCTCAACTATTTCATTTTCCTATTGATAATCACACAAAATATCTCGGCACTAAATTAACAAAAATGTGAATCCATTTCTAGTGTTTTCTCTGTTTCTCTTCCTTTGCCCCCAGTGTGTGTATGTGTGTTTCTCTCTCATCTCTCAAGTATATATTTCTCCTTTACATGTCTCTATCTTTTAAACATTTATTCATCTAGCCTAGCTTTAAATTAATAATAATAATTCATATTTCATTAAGGAGTATTTTAAAATATGCATTTAAACTATCCATGAGGCTGTAGAACTAGTCATAGTAATTTAAAAATTGCATTTACTCTTCATTTGATATTGATTGCCTGGTTATAAAGAGATCTCAGTAATTGTAGTTGATGAAACAATGATGTACAGTCAGGCAAAAGTCTAAAATAAAATTTAGGCAATTGAGCAAACCTACACCTTTAATAATGTCTTATTATAACATTAAACAAGAACATAATTTTGTCCCAATAAACAAAAAATCTCAGTGCCTTTCAGAAAAGTTATCATCATAGTTAAATTTGTGAAAAAACAGTCCAAAGTTCGTAGTTCATACTTTTGAATTAAAACTTATCTTTTTAAGATTACCTTCCTAATACACTATCTACGAGCATACATTTACCTATTGCAAAATACTTGTATTACGGAGAAAGTTTCCTAAATTGTATTGGTTCATTTAAGTAGTTACATTATAGTTAATATAATATTAACATTAATATGAGTCAGGAGGCTTCTGTGGAAAAATAAACGAACCCTTTCTGCCTGTTTACACTCTCATTATCAGCCTCCTTGTAGATTTGTAGTAATCTACAGATAACTACATAATATAAAAAAGTCAAGGTTCTACCCTAGAAGACCTCCTCTTTTCATTTTGTAATCTCTCCCTAAGAGATATAATCTTACCAAAGTTTCAAATACTCCCAGCTGCTTAAACTATTTAAATCTCTAGTCTTATCCTTTCTACTAATATAATATACCTAGTCCTCTGGTGGAGTGTTACAAGACACCTCATACTTATAAATCTGCAAATAAAACTTAGGGATTCTCATCTAAACATACTCCTCATCTAAACAACAGCACCACTCAGTTTTCTGTACTGCCAGAAACTTAGGGGTTATCAACAATATCTAAGTCCCCTGTACCTACTGTATCCAACCTGTTTGTAAATTTTGTTTTATTTCCTAAATATATGTCTAATCCAATGGGTTTCATTTCTACCATTATTCCCCTACACCAAAGCTACCATCAACCCTCACCATGACAATCTCTTGTAGCACCCTTTGAAATGATAATACTGAATTCTCTTGACTCCTCAAATTTGGCCTCTTTCTTCCAAATTTTGTCTTAAAAATGTGAATGGTATTTACTACTCTTAGAAAAAATAAAGCAAAATCTCTACAGAGTGCTTGCCTGGTCTCTTCCGTTTTTTGTTTTTTGTTTTTAAATTTACTGTAGCAGATTGTACATGTCTTCTATGATGGCCAAACCAGTATCTCCTATGCTATGTGACCTTCTTACAATTTGATGTACATTCTTCCCATCCGGAGACTGCCTGTTGGCACTCCATCCATAGGGGCATCTATGTTTCCTCCGATTGCATCTGGTCAGACCTCTGACCATAATGTTAGTATTTTTGGTCACTAAAGTTGATTATTCCATGATAGCCACCACCTCTGACACTGCTTGCCTCCTCCCTTAGCCAAAATAGTAAGCTAAAACTAATATTTCTTCCTGTGGGTGGATGGCAGAGATTACTGTCACCATGAATAAGCTAAAGGACATAGAGATTGAGATTAGTCTTCTATGTCCTTAAAATTCATCAGCCAGGCCCATGAAGAAACTGGATGGGTTCTGCAGAATGACTCTCAGCATAAAGGTTAGTAATCTTCCTTTCTTATTTTGAATGGACTGAGGCTGGAAACAAATGGGATGTTCTGCATTGGGAAATCTCAGAAGTACCACTCAATGGACTCTTTATTTATATGAATTTTCTTATGCGTCCCAGCCACAAAAAGGACTTTGCTGCCTCCTACAGTTTCCTTAGGATAATACAGACTCCAAGTTCTGGTATTCTGTTACACACTTTATATACTATTACATAGTAGGGTGACTATAGCTAATAACAATGTATTGTATGTTTCAAGATGGCTAGAAAAGAGGATCTTGAAAGTTACCACCACAAGCAAATGATGAAGGTTTGTGGTGATGGACATGCTAACTACCCTAATTTGATCATTATACAATAATGTATACATGCATTGGAACATCACACTGTACCCCATAAACAAGTAAATTTTACATGTCAATTATAAAGAAAAGTTTTGCAAAGAAATAAAAAGTATGTATTAGGCTCCATAAAGTTGCTAGGTAAGAACCCACATCAATACGCTCAACTGCTTTTCTCATAATATGTTTTCTGGGAGGGAAAATAGATCACGTATTTTCTTTTTTCCTAGTAATGATTTTTTATTTCTCTGCCACTCTGTTTCTGCTTCTTCTTTTCTCTCTCCCCCATTTTTCCTCACCTTCCTTCTTCTCTTTCTGTCTTCATCTATGCATGCCTCTCACTCTATACTATTTTGGCATAATAATAAAATTCCACTACTGCTTTGAAGAGCAATGTTTTATTGTTGAAAATTATTTGGGCTGCTGTGTCTATGTGGTAGTCATTCTTTTGTTTCCTTACTTCTCTATTAAACTTGCTTTAACTTTTTAAAAAGAACAAAATTAATTATTTGGGAAAATTTTTTTTTGACCTTTTTAAGCTAATTATTAATTCATATTAAAATTTTAAAGTATTTGAGTTGTGTATTTTATTTCTTGTAATTTGCTGTTTGAAAACACTTTTGCTTTGTTTCCCATTTTCCACATATTGTGTTCTGCATATATATGTGTGTATACATGTGTTCATAGACACAAAATAACACACATCTGAATTTGTTAAAACATACAGAAGAATTAGGACATTCCATGCATATATTTTATGTGCTTTTTACCAAGAATCTTTTAAATGCCTATATATATATATATATATATATATATATATATATATATATAATGTCATCGTAATTTGAATAGGTCTTTGCTACTCAATGCTTCAGGAATTATTGGACGTTTAAGTTAGTTTTAATTTATTAATATAATATATACTTATATAAACAGGTGATATCATACATGAATGTATCCATTCACATAGCTTTGTATATATTTTAAATTATCCATTTAGGGTATGTCTACAGTAAATGGATTGGTAGTATAAATTTTAACTATGGAACTACTAAGAAAATAAATGAAGATAATACAATCCTGGAAATACTTTTATTTGGTCAAGTTACTCATACACTGAGTGCCTTAACACTCAGATCTGGCTATACAATTAATTACTATAATTACTATAATATGAGCTGGCTATACAATTAATAACACATGAATAAGGCATCAAACTAGAATTCATACTGTAAAATAGAACCTATGAAGACAAAATATTTGAAGTAACAAGTAGAGGCAGGAGAGAGAGCAATTGACAATGTCATCCATATAAAGATAGAATATGTGATCTGTACAATAAAGTGTATATGGTTGTAATGCTATTGTGTTAGGGTTAAAATTTTGTTAAAAGTTTCTACTCATGGGGAAAAGATTCCCTATTGAATAAATGGTGTTGGGAAAACTGGCCAGCCATATGCAGAAAACTGAAACTGGACCACTTCCTTACATCTTATACAAAAATCAACTCGAGATGGATTAAAGACTTAAATGTAAGACCTAAAACCATAAAAATCCTAGAAGAAAACCTGAGCAATACCATTCAGGACCTACGCATGGGCAAAGACTTCTAAAACACCAAAAGCAATGGCAACAAAAGCCAAAATGACAAATGGGACCTAATTAAACGAAACAGCTACTGCACAGCAGAAGAAACTATCATCAGAGTGAACAGGCAAACTACAGAATGGGAGAAAATTTTTGCAATCGATCTATCTGACAAAGGGCTAATATCCAGAATCTACAAAGAACTTAAACACATTTACAAGAAAACCAACAAACAACACCATCAAAAAATGGGCAAAGTATATGAATACACACTTCTCAAAAGAAGACATTTATGCAGCCAACAAACATATGAAAAAATGCTCATCATCACTGTTCATTAGAGAAGTGCAAATCAAAACCACAATGAGACACCATCCGGATGCCAGTTAGAATAGTGATCATTAAAAAGTCAGGAAACAACAGATGCTGGAGAGGATGTGAAGACATAGGAATGATTTTACACTGTTAGTAGGAGTGTAAACTAGTTCAACCATTGTGGAAGACAGTGTGGTGATTCCTCAAGGATCTAGAACTAGAAATACCATTTGATCCAGCAATCCCATTACTGGGTATATACCCAAAGGATTATAAATCATTCTACTATAAAGGCACATGCACATGTATGTTTATTGCGGCACTATTCAAAATAGCAAAGACTTGGAACCAATCCAAACGTCCATTAATGATAGGCTGGATAAAGAAAATGTGGCACATATACGCTATAGAATACTATGCAGCCATAAAAAAGGATGAGACCATGTCTTTTGCAGGGACATGGATGAAGCATGGATCATTCTCAGCAAACTGTCACAAGAACAGAAAACCAAACACCACATGTTTTTACTCATAAGTGGGAGTTGAACAATGAGAATACATGGACACAGGGAGGGGAACATCACACACTGGGGCCTGTCAGGGGGTGGGGGACTAGGAGAGGGATAGCATTAGGAGAAATACCTAATGCAGGTGATGGGTTGATGTGTGCAGCAAACCACCATGGCACATGTATATCTGTACAACAAAACTGCACAGTCTGCCCATGTATCACATAACTTAAAAAAAAAATTTCTTCTCTATTCCAGAAAAGTACTATTCTAAAGAAGGAAGAAAGATAATCTAGGAAAAATATAAACTAATGCAAATTTGGTCATAATATGCCAGTAACAAATTCAATCCTTTGCAGCAGGCCTGCAGAAGTCAGTGATCTTTTACAATAAATAGCCACAAATTTATTTTCTATTCATGAGGCATCTATCAACTTGATTCAAAGTACTTACATGAAAAAAAAAAAAGGTGAGGCAGATTCTACTTTTTGTCTTACACCCATGTGTGTCTTAATTTCTATTTTATGTCACTCTGAAATACTTCAGCAGAAATAAATTCGTACTAGCAGCAATTCATTCAGTAATCTCTGAATCTGTACTCTCTTCTGATTTGAAATATAAATGAAGATGGAACACACCCATATGAATAAAACCTGTTAATTCGTTTATGGATCAGCAATCCCCAAGTGTATGTCACAAATCTGTATGATATTCCTGGGCCTGCTTTTACATTTAAAATTCAGAATTGGATAAAAGATGGGTATAATTACATGGAGCCAGATGGCTCTCTTGTGACTACACATTTACAGAAGCTTTTGCAAGTTGTTTATTCCAACCAAATTTGGAATAATTCAAACTCATATAGGTCTTTCTGATTATTTTTAACTGAAAAACATAGAAAGAAGTACTTTTTTATTTAAAATAAGGCATCCTTGAGCATAGAACATGTATATTTATAGTCATTACAAATAAATTGCTTTCTGGAAAAATTTGGGCACATAGTTTAGCAAAGTGATTATTTCTATATTTATTTTTTATGGTTAATAATAAAATTGATTGAATTTGAATTAGGAATGCATATTAGTGGCTTAGTGGTAAGATAGAAAATTCATCAAGTGATTTTTTTCTTCTTTTTTTAACTTTTATTTTAAGTACATGTGCAGGATGTACAGGTTTGTTACACAATTAAACATGTGTCATGTGGGTTTGTTGTACAGATTACTTCATCACCCAAGTATTAAGCCTAGTACACATTATTTTTCCTGATCATCTCCCTCATCCCACCCGCTACAATCCAATAGGTCCCAGTGTGTGTTGTTGCCCTCTATATAGCCATGTGTTCTAAACATTTAACTCCCACTTATAAGTGAGAACACGCAGTATTTGGTTTTCTGTTTCTGCATTAGTTTGCTAAGGATAATGGTCTCCACCTCCATCCACGTCCTTGCAAAGTATATGACCTCATTCTTTCTTATGGCTGCATAGTATTTCATGTTGTATATGTGCCCCATTTTCTTTATCTAGTGTACCACTGATGGCCATTTACATTGATTCCGTATCTTTGTTATTGTGAATACTGCTACAATGAATATATGCATGCATAAGTCTTTATAATACAAATGTTGATATTCCTTTGGGTATATACCCAGTAACGGGATTGCTGGGTCAAATGGTATTTCTGTCTTTAGGTCTCTCAGGAATTGCCACACTGTCTTCTGCAATGGTTGAAGTAATTTACACTCCCACCAACAGTATATAAGCTTTACTTTTTCTCCACAACCTCACCAGCATGTCATTTTTTGGCTTTTCAATAATACCCATTTGGACTGGTGTGAGATGATATTTGATATTTCACTGTAGTTTTGATTTGCATTTCTCTAATGATAAGTGATGTTGAACTTTTTTTTTCATGATTGTCGGATGCATGCAAGTCTTCTTTTGAGAAGTGTCTGTTCATGTCCTTTGCCCACTTTTTAATGGGGTTGTTTGTTTTTATCTTGTCAATCTGTTTAAGTTCTTTACAAATGCTGGATATTAGACTTCTGTCAGATGCACAATTTGCAAAATTTTTCTCCCATTCTGCAGGTTATCTGTTTACTCTGTTGATAGTTTCTTTTGCTGTACAAAAACTCTTTAGTTTAATTAGATCCCATCTGTCCATTTTTGCTTTTGTTACAGTTGCTTTTGGCATCTTCGTCATGAAATCTTTGCCCGTGTCTATTTCCTGAATGGTATTGACTAGGTAGTCTTCCAAGGTTTTTATAGCTCTGGGTTCTACATTTGAGACTTTAGTCCATCTTCAGTCAATTTTTGTATGTGGTATACAGAAGGAGTCCAGTTTCAATTTTCTGCATATGGCTAGCCAGTTATCCTAACACCGTATTTTAAATGGGAAATGATTTCCCCATTGCTTATTTTTGTCAGGTTTGTTGAAGATCATATAGTTGTAGATGTGAGTTCTTATATCTGGGTTTTCTATTCTGTTCCATTTGTCCATTTTTATTGATGAATAAATTGCTAAGTACTTATGAGTTTGTACTATGCAATTAAACTGAAATGTTAATCTTTAAGTATTGTGAAACTATACAGCTTTCTGAATTTGTGAATAAATATATAAAACCCATTAATTCTTAGACCAACATATACATTTACAGTTAAATCTCAGTCAAGTTAATGCATTAACTTAAGTGCTTTTTTGCTTTTGGAATATATAATTAAAATAAAAATCTAATCGTTTATATTTCATTTGGAAATATATCTTGTTTGGTGGGATTTGAGCATTAGGTTTTATTTTTCAGACAGTTGTTGATTATGTTAATATTTTATTTATATTGTATTCATTTTGTTCAATTACATACGTAGCAAAAAGATTTCTTTAACTTTGATGTTATCAGGTGGCAGGAGGAAGTGACCTGAAATTATAAAATGTACACATGTCGTATATATTTATAAAAATCTATTGTCATTGACTCTCCTTAAAAACTACCATTAAAAAACTCCCCAGACGTTAGATTACGTATGCATATTTTTTTAGATCATTCCCTTTAGGTTTTCATGTATAACAATTTGTATATCATGTTTCATACTGACAGACAGGAATCATGACTGAAAGATATGTTGATGTAAATATTAAATTAGATTTTATTTCAGTCATTTTTATGATTTTATACTGGTTTTACTTTTGAAAGTGAGAAAATATTGACTTTGTGAAGATGGAAGTGAAATAGGAAGATTTATATTAATTTTAGTGGTAATAATTGATGACCCCTGTATTTTCTTTATGTCCTGAACTTTGAATTTTTCCTTGATGACCAATGCAAATTCAACTCACAAGCTCTGTTTAGGAACTGAGTCATTTGGCTTCTTGCGTAAGAACCACCATCACAATGTTACCCGTTGGTAATATAGCATATGGAGTAATTCAGTTTCATAATTATCATTAGTTTACACTAAGTGCAAGGACAATAAGAATGTAGTAATATGCTCAATCTCAAACATTAATGATTATCTTTATATGTCTCTTAAAAATTACCTTCTTTATTCTATCTTTTGGCTCTATTTTCAGTTTCCACCAGGTAGTCCTCTTAAGTCCCCCTGTACCAGCCTACTGTGGCATTTGTCAGTGTTGTTGACCTCTATACTATGACTGTGCCTCCTATGGGAATAATGCCCCTTATAATTTATAAAGTAAGTCAGTTGCTAAATTACCTTTTTATGTGACTTCTCAATTATTATATTTGGGCATAACCATAGAGCTAGGCTATTTCTCCAAATGTAGAAAAACTGTATCTTGCTTTTGTGAATTAAAACTAGAAAAAAATTAAAAATTATTTCCTATCAGATCGTATACAAAATAATTAGTGTTACTCTCAACCTATCAGTATTTTTTCCACTCCACATGTTTTTGCCTCTTTTTTTTTGAGTGAGCCTATTTTTACTCAGTTATGACTAGTTATTAATTTTTTAAAATTATTTTAATGATTCATTAAGCCCTCTTTATAGATTATGTTACTACTATTTACTCAAGCTTTAACCAACTTGTTACTTTTTCATGATTTTTGAGGTGTACCTGGAGAAAATTATATTTGAATGTAGAGAAGAAAACCCAATTATATGACAATCCAGGTGTAACTATCCTTGCATGGGCTTTCCTTCATCTTCACTCATTAAGTCATACATGAAAAGGATTTCTAAACACTTAATTTTGTGTCTTGAGAGCAGTTCTGTTAAAAGACTGGCTTAAAGGGGATTAAAATATGTAAAAGTCAAACAATATTTTAGAGTATGTATAAATTTCATTCTCCTTGTATACCTTAGGGGCATAGATACTTTTTTGACCATGACTATCAACATCCTTTCCTATTAGTTGTTAAAATGATTTTATAGGCAAAAAAGATAGTATTGAAGTAAGTCTTCTTTTGATATTTAACCATCTTTATTGATATAACCCATTTAATGGTCATATTTGAAATTAAAATAATGAATAAAAAGTGCAATGCAGTGTAAATTTGTATGCCAAAATTGAACACTCATTTATTCAAAATATTTACTGCCCTGGATTTCTAATTCGTGTATACAATGCACTGATATAATCATGATGAATATTTTTTCCAGTGGTGGTGGTGTTTTAAACTGAATTATTACTACCATTTAATAGTACACATTATTGTCATATTTCAACTTTTGTTCTTTTAAAAATTAACTGTGAGCTGGAAAATAAGGGTACTTCTGATTACAATGGAAGTACTTTTATTGGCTTAATAATTTTGAGTTCCCTAAACTAGCACTCTGACAAACATCTTGTAAAACATAAAATTATTTGCAGTATTGCAAGACTCATATTTGGAATGGGTTATATTTAAATGCAGGGAAGAAATATCATTTATTTCATTTAGTACAGACTAACTGTTAAATCTATTCTTTTCCATGAATAATTGAGTAAATTTCCCAAGTTCATAAAGGTAGAAAGTAACAGAGGCAGGTTATAAACCTGCACCTTTCTAAATTCACACAAAACCACTATTTTATACATATTACTTTCTATGTAGTCTACTTATGCACTAGTTAGATATATTACAGATTTCTTAGGAAATATGGATCTTACTTGGTAGTATTTTATTTGCTTTGATACTCTTGGATTAAATTAGATAAAATGTAGTATATTTCTGAATTTTTAATGACTCCATGATTTCTGCTTACTATTTAAATATTTTTATTTTAAAATGTGTGGTTGTACAGAAGTAATGACTAGTTATATCCCTGAATTGTCTAAATAATTTATTTAAAAGATTAACAAACATTTTTATAATAATTTTTTGAAATGATACATATTTCCAGTGTCCTACTATATTGCAAACACATCAATATCTACCATGCTATTTATAAGAAATAATTTCAAATTATATATAGTTATTAGTTAAATATATATAGTTTCATGTTAAATATATAAATATATTGTTATATATAATAAAATATATACAGTTTGAATATTCAATACATAGTAATTAGTAACATATTATAATATAATAATGTAATTATACTATATAATATGATATATTTTATAATATAATAATTTAATAATATAATTATAATTAAAATAGATAACATAATATATAATATAACAATATAACATAATTGATATTATATATCAATAATAGATATCATATTATATAACATATTATATATCTTATATATAATATATTGTTTTACATTATATTACATATTTTGTATATAAATATATAACATAAATATATATGACATATACTAATTTAGGTATATATAACATAAATATATAAACATAAATATATATGACATGTTTATGTTACGATATATAACTTAAATACATATGTATTTTTGAAATTATTTTAAAAAAATATATATATATGATCTTAATATTATTCCTAACAGCTATAACCCTGTAAGGGATAATATTTTAAATAAGATTCAGAAAAGGCATCTTTTAGGAGGACACATGAGATCTCATTCCTGAGTGAAAAATATAAGACAGGCTTGAAAATAAGTGAATGGAGATCATTCTGGACTAAAAGGACAGCATATACGGAGGTTCTGAAGCAAGGATGAGACTGGTGTCACCGGAGCAGCAGAATAAACAGAGCAGAGTGAAGGAGGTGGAAAATTGCAGGGGTTAAGGTTGAAGTTATAGGAAGGGCCAGGTCCTTTGGGGCTTTTAAGCCATAATAGAGTATTTTGCATTTGTGCCCCACCCATATCCTTTGCAAGTTTACCTTTATATCTGAGACACTTACCTGAGGGTGTTTTTTTTTCTTTTTTTTTCCAACCACCAAATTTCCCTTGCCCTCACGTGGCACTCAAACATTCCAGAGAATAATCTCTGCATGAGAAGCCAAAAATGAACAGAAAGTTTGCTGGATAAATACCCAGCTTTGTTGTACCTCAAGTGAAATAACTCTGAAAAATCTTCTATACTATCTCCCAAATTCTGCCTAGAGATGTATGGTTAGAAATTTGTATATTTTAAAAGGTATAATTGTAAGTTACTGGGTAATTTTAAGCAGGTAGGTCATTTTATCTATTTTATAGTTTAAGAAATCATTCTGGCTGCATGTAGAGAATGAATATGGGTCATCAAGAGTGCAAACAGAGAATCCATTCAGCAGCCTAATGAAATAATTCAAGTAAGAATCAATGGTGGTGTGGATCAGAGTAGTAGGAAGGCATTAAGAAGTGGTGGGATTCAATGAGAACACTTGGACACGGGAAGGGGAACATCACACACCGTGGCCTGTTGTGGGGTGGGGGGAGGGGGCAGGGATAGCATTAGGAGATATACCTAATGTAAATGATGAGTTAATGTGTGCAGCACCCCAACATGGCACATGTATACATATGTAACAAACCTGCACGTTGTGCACATGTACCCTAGAACTTAAAGTATAATAAATAAATATATATATATATATACACACACACACACACACACACACACACACACATATGTATATAAAGAAGTGGTGGGATTCATGGTACAATTTTCAAAAAAGAACTTAAAATACTTTCTCAGGGTCTGGGGACAGTGTTGAAATAAAGAAAGGACTCCTGGGTTGGGGTCTTGGCTTAAGAAACATAATCTGTTTGGTTTGGTTTTTGAGACAGAATAAGGGAGATTTGGGAAGAGAAAATAAAGACACCACTTATGGACACTATATTTTAGTTACCTACTAGATATCCCACTGGAAATGTGGAAAAAAAACACAGGAGTTTGTAGGAAATTTAAGACATGGAGATGTCAATTTGGAGCATAGAAAATATTTGTAACTATGGTTTGAATGAGACATATAGAAAAATGTGTTGGAAAGGAGTAGCATGTTCAGGACTGTGCCCAACTCCTCATATTTAGAGCTCTGGTAGATGAGAAATAAACCTAGCAAGGATTGATATTGTGTATGGACACCAGCATGTCTTAACACCTCTTTCACTTACCGTCCATTTATTCTTTGAATAAATATTTATTGTGCATCAACCAAGTTTTATTCATACACTAAAAATACAAATGTTTTCCTTGCTCTGAGGGATATCATGAGATAATGGGAGTGATATACAAGGGAATTATAACATGTATATTCAGTAAATAGCATACATGTAGAAAGTGAAACAGAAAAGAGGCCTCTCACTCAGCCTAAAGATAGGAACCAGAAAAGTTTGCATAGGGTGACACTTGAACTGCCTCTTTGAGGAGCTAAAGGAATGAATGGATAGAAGAATGGAAGTATGTTTTAATTAAGGAAACAGCATTTGAGAAGGTATGGGTAATAAGAAAGTGCTGGAAGTTTGAAGAGCTTTAATATGTGTGGCTTCACTAACTGGATGGGACCATATTATGATGCTCCTGAATGCTATGGTAATTCACTAAATGTGTTTTTGCAGGCTCTGACACTATCATATTATCTTTTTGGAACACTTACTCTGTATACAGTGAGAAAATGGATTATAAGGTAGGAATAGAGAGGAAGAGAGATAACAAGGTAGTTTTTCTAGTTTGGATAAGGATTACTTGGAGAGTGGTACTTCATGTCAATGCCATAGAAAGAGACAGTAACTTCCAGGAGTTGTCATAACAATGTTAAACGGACATTGCACTGATGGGCATGTCTTATGGGGCGTGATTTCACCTCTTCCCTGTTTCAGCTAGTCTTCAATCTGGTCTGTAGTCAAGTCCTTGACTCTGAAGTTAAGTCCTGTCTCCTACATCATGTCTCCCTCAGAGATTAGATACTCTTCCTTTAATCTTAAGAGAGCTGCAGAAGGGCAGAAATCTGTCTTATGTAACTGCTTCCTGCTGAGTTTAAGGAATAGGCCTTGCCTAGCACCAGAGTAGTAGAAATCTCTGGATATCTGATTTAAGGGGCCCAGAGGCAGGATGCTTTTATTCTCCAAGTTAGTAGATAGGATGGGTTATAAGCCTTGTGCCAGTATTGTTTTTACCTGGACTTGTTGTAATCTAAAAGACACAAACTTTACTAAGAGGTTAAACAAGCAAGGGCCAAAGATTCGTAACAAGACAGCTACTAAATGTCCTAGAAGAAGTAAAAACTGGGTAGACTTGGGAAGGCACTTTTAGTAGTCAACCAGGTATTGCTGGGGTCAGTGTCCTGGTTATATCTATGTAACCAGGTAGCATGCTCATAGATGTTTTGAATGTTAACCTCAACCTGTCCAGAGTTGTTAATACATCTGCAGCAGGTTTTGTTAATAACTTCATAGACTTCACCTTGTTCAGCTAGTAAATAATCCAATGCTGGTGTGTTATTGAGAACTACAGTTGCCAAAGAGTCTAGGGAATCTTGAATTCCCTGTAGTGCCTGACATGTGTTGGTGGCTAAGGATTCTTGGGTTTGAGTCAGGTTCTTTAGGTTTGACTCATGATAGGCAAAGCCTCCCTAGGGTGCTACTAGTCTTATTACCACCTGGATTCCCACCAGAATTAATCCTCTTGCTCACTTACTTCTGGTGTTACTGGGTCTTATGGAGTTATACACTGTGACCCATGGAGAGGCATGGGTGGCCACCATACATTCACCTCTGTTCCAAGTTTTTGATGTACAAGGGAAAGGTGTTCCTAAAAGAACAGGTGGACCCCACGGAGAATTAAGTGATATTATTGGGCATTATTTTTCCTCACAGCCAAAACCAAAAATGAGCCTAGCTGTGGAACAAATAGAGGTCCTACAGGTGTCCTGATGTCTATCTTTTGCTGCCAAGTTGGGTCTATAGAAATATTCTTCTCCTGTTCCAATGGAGATGGTTGAACAATCTTTGTTTTCCAGAAGGGAGTGGTGCTCCCACCTTCCCAGATTAGGTAGTTGTTCCTGGCCTGTATGTTTTGATTTAGGAGGAGGCACCATATGTGGTTTCCTTGCTCACAAGTGGAATCTCATTTACCTTGCTGTGTGGTCTTGGGAACTTGGAAACTAGAGTTGGATCAGAGTATCGCAGAGAGACTTCTGCTTTTGTGTCATTAACACAACAGTGGGTGCAAAGATAGAATCATCAGTGTGCTGGAGTTATTTTAATAGATATTTAAGCTCTCAGGTCCACATAATAATACTAGGGGAGGTTGGGTGGAATTCATTAAGTAGAGGAGAGTTCCACCTAACAAGTAGGTATCTGGGTACTTTGGAATCTCTATGGTTAGGAGATTTGGGGAAACAGCTGACATTTTTCTGGATAGGCCAGAAGGTGGGATTCCCTATCTGGGAATATGTTGATGACAAATCCAGCAACCATGAAGATGATTCCCTGATGATATAATTTTTGAAATATGTACTGTAGAGTTTTGTTCCCACCTACACTGTATGAGGGTAATTGGGAGAGCAAACAGGATTAAAAATGAAGGTGTGATGTTCAGTTTGGCCTTAGATTGGCCTCTACACTTAACAAGGACAAAAGAGGTGTTTCCCAGAAAGAGACAGTTGGTCAAACTATATAAAATACTACAATCAGGAAGAAGAGAAAAATTAGTGCTCCTATCCCCATTCACAGCATTGCATTACTACTTCTGGCCAAGTTTTGATTATTTTAAACAGGTACTGGAAGTCTTCCAAATATTCATTATGTAGGTCACGATGTCATCTCTCTGTGCCTGTTACTTTAAGAAGTTTAATCCAGGATAGATATACCCATGCAGTTATTCCCTGAAGTTTAACAGTGGTGGGAGTATTCAGTAATATCTGAAAGGGTCCTTTCCATTTTCGTTGTAATTAATCCTTAGGGTAGCCTTTTTAGTAAGATTAAGTCTCCTGGTTGAACAGGGGAGCTATTATTTAGCTTTATGAGGAAGAGCAATGTCTTATTTTCATATTGGAGGGCCTTTTGAACTTGGCTTAAATTCCTAAGGGGAAAGGAAAGGTATAGTGAGGCACGTTTGACTCCCTCTTCCTTATCATGGCCTAAATTAGTTTTTCAGGTTTTTCTAGAATTCTCCTTAGCCAAGATGGGTACATTCATTCAGTCCATTGGTGGGCTATAGATATTAATTTTGTAGTTTATCTTACCCTTTTTCATCAAGGTATACCAGAGGCAGTATTAATGGCTGAGCTTTTATTAGCATCAGTCTCATACTGATGCTAGGGTAGTATACTACCTGCCCCAGGTCCATCATGTACCTCAGTGAGACCCCTATGGCCAAGGGTCTCAGAGTCAAAAGACCTATGGCCAATTAAATGTTCTAGGACAGACAGGAATGGAGGTGGGCAAGCATCATTAGCTCTTAAAACCCTTTTAAGCAATATGAGTTAAAAAATAAAATCTAAATTTAAGGTTACACATAAAGAAAAAACAAGAGCATAGTATTAAGCTATATTGGGGGAAAACGCGCTCCCAAAGATCTCTAAGACACAACACTTCAGCAACAAGCCATAATAGTAGTCAGAATCAGAGGAGAAAAACTCACCAGAGTGATGAAAAAGCTAAAAGAGAGAGTTACATGACTTTGAGAAGCTTTAAAAAATAAATTACAGGATCAAAAAACTAAACTTCTAATAATTTAGCAAATTAATACCTTAAGAAGGTTTGGTTTTAACACGTAGACCATTTCTTATCACAACTTACACAGATGATCTACAACATGCTTGGACTTTTCAACTTGTCTTATACTATTTCTTAAATAACCAGTCATTTTACTATATGGCAAGAATTTACCATACTTGATCGCTCTTCATACAAAATCATCGTTTCTTTATATTCTTTCTTGCAAAAATGCATATTTTAAATTCATAACTTTTTTTACATATCTCTTTTCTACTCACCAGTTTCATCATATTTTGAACCTACCTTTTAATAACTTCTGAATTAGAAATAACACATTTTTAATTATTAATAAAGAATACATCTTCTTTAGCACATTTTATGTAAACCTAGGAAGTGAGAAATCCTGAAATGCCTACCAGATATTTGCATTCTACAGATTAGAACCATTCTACAATTTTAACATTTTTAACTATACCAAAGGTTACTGTTTAAAGCCACTTTAACCATTCTAAAACCTACAAACATCAGTGGTTTATCTAGGTAAAAATCTTAAATTTTAGAAGACACAACATTTTCTTCAAACTGAAAAGTTTAAACTAGTCTTATTTGTTTAATTTATGAGTGCTCTTTTATTTATAAGCCAATTTAATATGAAACTAGACACAAAACACATAACATAAATGAAGTGACCTATACAAGCCAACTGGATCAAAATTATTTAAAAAATTGACACCTCCCTACCTGGCCAAATGTTGGTTTTCCCAGTAGGAATGAAAGACAGGAAGAGGCAGGGAAGAGGATCTTATAACATTAAATATGGAAGGGAGGTGGCAAGCTGTGTTGCTAAAGGGAACACCCTGGAGTTTCTGAGCTGCCAGAGAGCTCACCCAGCAATGGAGACACTGAAGAAAAATATTCAGGTGGCTGCTTATTTGCCAATGGGGAAAGCTGTCTATCAGGTCAAGAGTCCACAACCCCCAGTAGACTTACTTGAGCAAGACAGCTCATTGGGGCTAATGGAAGGTTAGATCTAGTATTGAGCTGGAGCTTTTTCCTTTCTCACTGGGGACAGTTAGGATATTCTTATTGTCAATGGCCCTTTTGCTTTTGGAAGGAATACTGATTTTGGCCCAGGGTCTGTTGAGTCAGAGGCTCTGCTCTGGGTGTCCCAGAAGCTGAACTCATGACACTTTCTTGGAATAGGTAACCCTAGGGGATAGGGGGATTAAAGCAATAAAGGGGGCTTTATTAATCATTGCTATTCTAAGCCATTTGTTTTGTTTGTTTTTTTTCACCTATCTTGCCTTGTCCCTATTGTAAACTTTAAAGGCTACATTTAAGAATTGGATCATAAGGGTTTGAGGTTCCATTACTGCTTTTTGTAGCTTCCCCCAAATGTCAGGGGAAGATTGAATATCCATGAGGGCTTTCCCTTCTGAGGAGTCTGTGTCTGCATTAGTATGTTTCCTCAACCAAATAGCCTTGAAACAGAGTGGGATTTTTATCCTTTCCCTGAGTTACTTCTCTAATCTTTCAATAATTAACTGGCTTTACCACACAGTTTTTAATATCTTCTATTAAACAAATTACCATCTGAATTCTGTATTTGAGATCTAGGGAACCCCTTTGGTAACCCCACTAGGGGTCCAGATTTGGGACTGTGGTTCCCCCCATATGATGAATGGCATGGCCCTGGTTACAAGCAGCCATTCCATCAGCATATTCACGGGAGGTGCCCAGAATCATTTGGTTTTCCTCTATAATATAGCAAGTGGACAATAATATTTTCAAATCTTGCCAAGTTAAGTCAAAGGACATGGTCAACTTAACAAACTCCTCTATAAACTTACCTCAGTCCTCTGAAAACCTGACACAATTTTTTTTCTTGCATGAAGCTAAATCAGACACCGAATAAGGCACATGTACCCTGATTGTCTCCCCACCTCCACTGGCTGCTTTCCACAATGGACACAGCCTTCATTTTTGAGGCTGATATAGGGCCCCATTCCTGGTGATACTGGTTGTGCTTAATTTTTCAGGAAGCAGGGGGTATAGGCTGAGGATAGTTGGATAAGAGGGAGAGGTGCCTGATGACCTTACGGTGTAATCTTGGCCTAGGGAACTGGCAGGACCCCTCTCAGCACTGAGGAACTGAGGATACTCTGCGGAGTGCATAAGCTTTCTAGTGGAACAGCTAGAAGGAGATCGCTTAGGTGTGGTTTCCTTGTGCCTGGAAATAATGAGAGCCAGTAAAGGGTCATGAAAGCCTACACATAAAGAACCTCCTCTCATTTTTCTTCTTTTTTTACAGAATGAATCTAATTGTAAAATATTATAATGTAAAGAACCATGGCAAGGCCAGATCTCTTGGTTTTCTAACTTGTACTGAATCCAGATCTTATTGCAACAGAAAATGAGATTTTTTTCTTTAAGCCAAATTTGAGTTCACTCCAATAGCCTAAAACACATCCTAGTGGAGAGTCCTCTGGAATGCTCATCATTTTCCCCATGTCTAACAAAGATTTTACTGATTACAGAAAATTTTTTTTAAATCTAGCAAGAGGAAAAGCAACGGGGCCCTTGCAATTTTTCCCTTGTAGATGCTTGCTTCCTGCAGAGAAGGTTTAATTACGGGTAGCAAGGTGTTTAAAAAGTGGATTAAAAGCATTTGCTAGTGAATTAAATATGACAAAAGAAGTACTCTTACTAAGCCAAGTGTAGAAGAAAAAATGTAAATAAAATGACAATTAAAGAAGAAAATGCTGTTATGGAAAATGATAACTTCAGAATAGAAAATAAGAAAAGGCAAGATCAAGATTCCCTTAGGGTGGGCTTCCAACTAACAGTCTTAGAGGGAATGCCAGTGACAAACACCCCAGAGCACCCAGGAGGTGACCAAAAATATCAAATTCTGAAAACCCAGAGAATCCAAGTATCAGCCAAGGAAGGTCCCCACACAAAATGCTGGAAACCCTGGAGGATCTGGGGCCAACCAAAAGCCGAAAATTCTGGAGTATCTGGTGGGCACCCAACCATGAACCCCAAAGTCGTGGTTGGGGCCACAGAACAACGTGACTCTGGCACCCCAGCATAGACACATTGAGGACCTCTCACAACCAATTGTCATGCCTTAAATAATTGCTCAGGAATTCAAAACAAAAAATGAAAGACTGCAGATAAAGCATTCATATTAGGACTGCAAATAAAATGAGTTGTGGAGCAATAAAATAGAGGAGAAAGGACTGAGGAAAGGGGTAACAAGAACATGATTCCAGTCACTCAAACTATGGGGGACTTTTAACTGACCAGTTAGCTAAAGGCTTTTATTTGCTAGCTTACCCAATATCATGGAGCAGAGAGGAAAGTTACCCATCCACAGGAGCAAAAATGACATTGACTGATCTTCCACATGGGACCAAGTCAAAGATTTCTTCAGATTCCCCCAGCTTGGGTGGCCTTAGTTATCATGATGGGAGGGGCCACTATGGGGGCAAGTAACTCACCACTGCCAGTAAGAGTGGCAGGTCCCACATGGGGTAGCAATACTGTGGCTGCTTGCCCATCCAATGGGCTCCGCCTACCAGGAACAATGTTGGCTCTGAAAAGAGCCTTTGGTTAGTGTTACAGCTCTTGCAGTGTTAGCAGATCTTTGGTGTTATAGCCTCAATGTTACAGCTCTTGCAGCCTTAATCACTAACCGTTTCACTGTCTCTGTCTCTCCACCTGTTCTCTTGTTAATCACCACTTCTCCTCTCTCACTGTCACCTTGCTGACTGCCGACTGCGACATCTCTCACTGTTTCTCATGTCATCATCTTTGTTCAGCTTCTTTTGGATGCTACTTGATGCAAGGCAGGCAGCCTCCAAACTGGGTTCTTGGCTTCACTCAGGAAAGAATTCAAAGATGAGCCAGTGTTGTTAGCAAGTTTTATTGAAGCAGCGGTGTACAGCAGTGGAAGAGGTACTGTTCTTGCAGAGCAGGGCTACCTCATAGGCAGTGTGCTCAGAGAAGCAGTTCAGGAGCAGCTCTGCAGTCATATTTATACTCACTTTTAATTACGTGCAAATTAAGAGTCAGGTTATTCCGCATTTTTCAGAAGAATGGTGGCACTTCTCTTCATTGCCATGGAAATCAGTGGTAACTTCCATGAGTGCCCATGTCACTGGTAAACTGGACATGGCACTGATGGGCCTGTCTTATGGAGAGGTGCTTTCACCTCTTCCCTATTTCAGCCAGTCTTCAATCTGATCTGGAGTTGAATTCCTGCCTCTGGAGGTGGGTCCCATCCCCTACCTCAATTATACTGAAAAGACACTTGCACTCATATGCTCAACATCATGCTATTCACAATAACAAATACATGGATTCAACCTGGTTGCCCATCAATGTTCAATTGAATAAAGAAAACATGGCACATATACACCATATTATATTACACAGCCATCAAAAAGAATGAAATCTTATCATTTACAGCAACATGAATGGAGCTGGAGGACATAATTCTAAGAAATGCTTCATGGAGTATTTGGTTTTCTGTTTACTAAACATGAAGTACACATGGACATAAACATGGAAACAATGGAACGGCAGACTACTAGACAGGGGAGGGAGGGAGGGAAGTATGGGTTGAAAAACTACTTCTTGGGTACTATGATCACTACATGGGTGCAATATACCCATGTGATAAACCTGTATATGTACCTCCTTTATCTAAAATGACAGTTGATATTTTTTAAAAAATGTTAAAACTAAAAATGATAATTATAGGCCAGGCACAGGGGTTCACGCCTGTAATCCCAGCACTTTGGGAGGCCGAGAACTTTGGGCGGAACATGAGGTCAAGAGATTGAGACCATTCTGGCCAACAAGGTTAAACCCCATCTCTAATAAAAATACAAAAAGTAGCCAGGCATGGTGGCACACACCTGTAGTCACAGCTAAACAGGAGACTGAGGCAGGAGACTCGAACCTGGGAGGCGGAGATTGCAGTGAGCCGAGATCGCATCACTGCACTCCAGGCTGGCAACAGAGCTAGACTCCGTCTCAAAAAAAAATGATAATTATGATTCTAAAATAATAATATCTAATAATTGTATAGTTAGTCAATAAGTTCTTTACCTATAATAGAAAAATTGTAACATTTGTAGGTGCATAAGACATTAAATTACATTTTATATATGAGAAATCTGAGGCACAGAAAAACTACTTGCTTTTAGTCACACAACTATTAAGTGGCAAAGTTAGGATTTAAACTCATGCATGCTGGCATTAGAGACTACACCACATTGTTAACTGTGTAAGCAGTAGGATGTATGGGTCTTGGAATACTTTGGATGTGATGGCATTGAGGCAGAAGGTGCTGATTACTGCCATGATGCTGTTTAGTATTGCACAGTGTATTGTGGTATTATTTGTTAAGATATAGGAAACTGATATAGGAACAGTATTGGGAGTTAAATTTCATATTTTGATTAAATGTAGTTTTATAATATTAGATATTAAAGAGTATAGCTATATAATTAAAATCTAATAATATTTTACTAGTGATTTCCACTATACTTCCAGATATATTAAAGTACCTATAGTCCTTTAAAATAGAAACTTTTCTGTGGCTGCCAAAATGGTTAAATCCAGCATTTATAAGCAAAATGAGGAAAAATAAGAACGATATTTTGATTTCGTGATACATTTATTTACTGCACGAAGAGAAACATTTTATAAAATCTGTTGTGAACAAAACATGATTTAATACATCTAAAAAGCATCATAGCCAGAACCACAGACTATGGGTAATATTCTAAGTATTCATTGCAGAACTACACTAAATTATAATATCTCTGATGTAGGCTAGTTAAATCGTAGGTCCTAGAAACTAGAAATATGGTATGATCTTACTTTTGATTTTATTTTTCATTAAATTATGCATAGATTGAGTGCTGGGATGATTAAGACATGTTTTACATATGATATGGTAAAGAAGTGTCCTTACTACACATTCATCTCCAAAAAACAGTTCAATGGAAGGATTCTCAGATGTCGCATGTTGCAGTTACAGAGGTGGGTATTTAATAAGCCGCAGTCTGAGTGTTTCAGGAGAGCTAAACATAATCTGGAGATCACCAATGGGAAAAATAACTTTCAAAGAATTGTCTCATTCTTCCCTGTCTAGTCCTGTCATTTTTGTTTTCTAGTTTTTGTTGTGTTTGAGTTAAACTATGGGTTTTACTTCTAATTCTTAAATTTAACTTAGTGGTGACCTAGAGCCATCAAATTATGCTTCTCAGTTTCCTGAGCCTTGGAATAAATTACAATGACATTAGGAACATCGAAAGTCGTGATTAAATCAGCCTTATTTAACTGTAATCATTTTGAACCAGGGTGCTCGTTCAATCATTCCCTCTATGCCAGAATAACATTTAGCTCTCAGGATCTGTAATTTGAGGAAACAAATGGAATTTGCCTAATCTTTAAGAAAGAGAATCCTCAGAAAGATATCCAAATAATCTTTTGCTTTCTTGACTGCTAGGTGTCCACATTTCACTGAATACTGCCCCTCCTGATTTCAACTCTACACCTGTCAGGTATTTCATATGCTTTCTGCTACACAGTAGTTTTGTCGAAATGGCTGGTCTGGTCTTTATTTCTGATGGGTTTATCATGTGTCTGAGCTTTAGGAAGCAACCAGGAACCTCGTCTGTGCCGATACATAAGGATGTTTGACCCAAAGTTTTGTTTTGACTAATCAGTTCCATCCATGATGTTGCTCTGACTTCTTAATCAAAATACAGAATGCAATTTTTAAAATTTATACCTATCGTATTTTCATCCTAATATATACTGACTTACTGGCAGCTAGTCATCCCTGAATCCCACTATTATTTTCTATGGAGCCCTTTGAAGATGTCATTCAATTGTAAGCAAGTTGCCACAAATCATTAAAACTTTCCATGGTTCACCCTCCATTAACTTAAGCCTTTTTCTCTCCTGAGGTCACCACTTTCCCTGTAGCCCCTTCAGGTAAATATAGTCGATTACTCCACCTCATCCAGCTATATTGCAGAAGTTGGAAATGTGCCACAGTACCACTTCTAAAATCTTTTGTATTTATGCATATTTAAAAAGCACACCTGCAAGTTTCACGGCAAACAGATTGACACTTTTTTTAAGGTTATTATTACCTGTCTACCTTTATATTATTGGGAATTTGATCCAATTCTTCAGGTCCTCATAAACTGTGGTAGACAAAATTTCAAAAATGGACCCCAAATATGTCCCACCAAAACCCCACAACCTATAAGTATGATATCATTCCCTTGTTATGTGGCACACTTAACCTTAGAAAAGGGAGATTATCTGGTGTGTTAAATCTTATCACGTGAGCCCTTAAAAGCAGAGAGCTTTATTTGGCTATCAAAAGAAGAGGATGTAAGATATTTGAAGCACAAGCAGGATTCAGTGCACTGTTTCGAGTTTTGAACATAGAGAGAGCTACTTACTAGGAGATGTGGATGGCTTTTAGGAGCTGACAGTGGCCCCAGCTGACTGACAGCAAGAAAATAGAGGTTTCAGTCCTACAGGTGATAATGGACTAAATTCAGCCAACAATCTGACTGAGGTTGGAAGCAGATTCTTTCCCAGAGACTCTATATAAACAGCCCAGCCTGGCCAACACCTTAATTTCAAAATTGTGAGACCCCAAGCAGAAAGTTCACTTGAGCTAGCAGAGACCCTTGACTTACAGAAGTGTGAGGTAACAATTTTTTTAACAAGTGGCTAAGTTTGTACTAATTTGCTACTCAGCAATATTAAACTAACATTATCATATATATATAGGACATTCATACTTTTGAAAATCACCTGTCTAAAATCCATCTCTATATTCGTTTAGACTGCCTCAACTAAAATGACCTTCAGTTTCATTCCACTGGCCCTCAACAACATATTTCCAGACTATAATTACTGTTGTGAGAACTA
This sequence comes from Pan paniscus, assembly GCF_029289425.2. Classification (NCBI taxonomy): domain Eukaryota; kingdom Metazoa; phylum Chordata; class Mammalia; order Primates; family Hominidae; genus Pan; species Pan paniscus. The sequence goes on along the minus strand of NC_073264.2, from coordinate 42,400,456 downwards.
GAATGAAATGTGCTAATATTCTAATGCTATGATAACAGCTACCTTTCTACACACCACTGTCCTATTATTCATCTTTGACCTCATTTAGAGTTACTTTGAAAATTCCTGTTCTTTGTATCAGTCAGTTCTGGTCTTGCTTTCTCCCTCATTCAACCTACATTCTCTTACCAGCACTTCAACAAGCATGACAAGCAAGGTAATTTTTCCTTGGTTTCCATTCTTTATATTGCGATTTCCAAGAAAATATAAAAACCTGAAAAAGGTAACTTTCATATTTTTGCAACCAATTCAAAAACCGTTAAAGAATTTTGTTTCTAAAGACAAATAGGCACCTTCAGAAGATAGCATCTAATCTTTAGGAGGGAGAGTGAAAACATAGCCCATTAATCTTGAAATATCTCAATTTCTACCCCTTCTCCACCACCTGTCACTCTCCCTCCCACTAACCTTCCCCATCTCCCTTGCTCACCTTATTACTGACTACAGGAGAAGGTAAAATTTGCACCAGTTTCCCCTGGTTTATTCTTCTAATTGTTCTCTCTCATTCCTGTAGCTTTGAACACTATGTCTCCACTGTCATCATCCCCACACTTTTTACCACATATGAAAAGAAAACAGATACCTTTCATGATTTTGAATCCCCATCATTTTACTCCTTCTTTGTGCAGTCTAATTTCTAAATATAGAATGAGAGATATATTTTTGCAATGCCTCTTATTGGATCTTCCTATGTTAGGGTGGAGACTGAGTTCCCTTTCTTATTCCTCCACTTTTATTGTACCAGAGATGAGAACAGAATTATTATCATCTTGAGAATGAAAAAGGAGACAAATAAAATAGTTATAAAATAAATCTTCTGCCACAGCAAAAATGGATACTTTACCCACTCCACACTACGTATATTTTTAACAGAAAAGGGCTGATAAATTCTTAAACATGCATGTGCTTTTACTATCCTCTTATGAATTCTAATACTGGCAGTGGTGGTAGTTAGATAGATCATAGCAAAAGCTGATAGTAGGACCTTTTCCCATCTCTTTTAAAATCCTGATATGAGACACACGCCAAAATTAGTGGCAATGGTAAAGTAGTGTGTCTAGATGTGGCTAGATAGAAGAGTCTAAGTCAGTATTCCTGGCAACCTACAAGTTGGATATGATGTGGAAAGGACCCAGAAGTTCTTCCATGCCCCATTGGGGGATGCAAATGGTAGCTGATAGTCTAACTGACTTGAATGCTGTAGATGCATTCGCTTGCCAGTTAGGGCAATATATTAATAATAGCTGCATTGGAGTAAAACATCTTTGTTCACTGAATGTGTTAAGTGATGTGACTGATCCTGGATTTACCAAGAAGTTAATGAAGTTGCAGCTTAAGGCCCCTAATTGTATGAAGCCCTTTAGAAACTCTACAAGTAAACTTGTATTCAAAATTATTTTGTTATGTTTGAAAATAATCTAAATTGTACAGGCTTATAGACTCACAAAATGTGGATCTGCCCTCGGATCCAGGGACTGACTGTGAATTTTGGCCACATCCTGGGGGAGAAAGGGATCTAAAGTTTTTGAAGAGAGCAAGGTAGAGCCACTATGACCAAGTCAAGGGAACCTACTATAACTACTTCTGGACCATTCTATCAGAGACCAAAATAACACAGAAATAAGACAACAAAACATCACAGAAATAACAAATTGAACATAGCGTTCATATAGTAGACAAAACCCAACAGTAATATGAAGAGTTCTTATTGATATTACTGTTATATATTAACAAGACCAACCAAAATGTTATAAATTAACAAGACCAGAATGTTATCTATTAACAAGACCAACCAAAACTTAGAAACTTAGTGGATACCCAACAGCATAGCACCAAACCAAGATCCCCTGCTTCAAAGTCAGCATAATACCAGAAGGCTTTTCCCCTTCCAGACATCATGAAAATTATAAAATTGCCCTTATACACAGATATAATCTCTCGGAAGGAGGGTAAACACTCTTGATAATGGAGCTGGGATTTGAATTAACTAAAAATAAAATGACAATAAAATAAATATTGTGACTAGGGAGTTCTATCTTAGATCATTTCAGACTAGGTCCAAATTAAAAAGTGAAACATACTGACTATAAAAATAGATTACAGGCTGGGTGTGGTGGCTCACGCCTGTCATCCCAGCACTTTGGGAGGCGGAGGCAGGCAGATCACCAGGTCAGGAGATTGAGACCATCCTGGCTAACACAGTGAAACCCTGTCTCTACTAAAAAAAACAAAAAATTAGCCATGCATAGTGGCGGCCGCCTATAGTCCCAGTTACTTGGGAGGCTAAGGCAGAAGGATGGCATGAACCCAGTAGGCGGTGCTTGCAGTGAGCCAAGAGCGTGCCATGGCACTCCAGCCTGGGCGACAGAAGGAGACTCCATCTCAAAAAAATAAAATAAAAATAATAAATAAATAAATAAATTACAAATAAACTCCTTTCTTGGAAAATGACCATGACTGCACATAATCAATTTTTTTTCCTTGTAGTCAGGGCTTCAAATGATTTGTAAATCTATTAGTGGGGCAGAAAAACTTTCAAGCCTGTGAAGATACAACCAACTCTGAGGGCCTGAACAACTGAAATGGTAATTGTTAACCATTTTGACATACGACTTTTCTTTGGCTGCTTGCACAAACTTAGTGGCTTAAGAACAAAACCACAAAATTATAACCTTACATTTTGTAAGTGGGAAATACACACTTTTGTTTTGTTTTGTTTTGTTTGAGATCTAGTCTTGCTCTGTCTCCCAGGCTGAATTGCAATGGCATGATCTTGACTCACTGCAACCTCCGCTTCCCGGGTTCAAGCGATTCTCCTGCATCAGTGTCCCAAGTAGCTGGGATTATAGGTGCCTGCCGTGATGCCCTGCTGAAGTTTGTATATATGTTTTTAGTAGAGACAGAATTTCACCATGTTGGTCAGGCTGGTCTCAAACTCCTGATCTCAGGTGATCCACCAGCCTGGGCCTCCCAAAGTGCTGGGATTACGGGTGTGAGCCACCACACTTGGCTCACACTTCTTCTAAAAACTTTGATCTAACACCTCTAAGCATTTCAACTTTAACCATGGTATAAGGTCTTGATGGTGGTCAGGCAAGGAAATCCCTGCCTTCAAGTAAAATCATCTTTTGTTTCTTCCAACTGAATAAATAAATTAAACTTAGCATTCTGATTAAAATTATATTTTTATGTATTCACCTTAATTATCAATGGATGCAAATCACGCCTGGAGTTTATTTGGAAGTACTTGCAGTAGCACAGGTAGAGTTTCCCTATGCTGAGGTGCCTCCCTGCAGATAAGCCTCACTTCCTCACTTCTTGTACCCGAGGGCACCCCATGCAGTGCTGCAAATTGGAACCTGTGCTAGAACTTCTGGTTAAAATTTTGATTCTGCAGATGCTTCACCTCCTGTTCTGCAGGCATTGCTAAGGAAGTCTAGTGCTAGATGAAGCTTATCATATCCTGTAAATTGGTTTACTGATGTCAACACAATCTTACTGTTGGGTTTTGTCTACTATATGAATGCTATGTTCAAGTTGTTTTTTCTGTAATATATGTGAATAATTTTATTTTTATGTCTGTTTTATTTAATGTCTCCTTAACTATTTAAAATGTTGTATTTTATCTTTTCTTTATCCTAAATTCTAATTACTGCTTTTTAATAAATATTATCTATTACTACGGTGAAACATGTTGTTCATTTCTTAAATTTTTTAAAAAATTTACTGTTCAGTTGTAGCTTTTCTGCTTCCCTATCAATGTTTTAGGTATTACTCTTGTTGATTTTAGCCACATATTTATTTTGTATTTATCTTATTTACTTAAAATTATATTTAATAAATCTCTTTACTTTAGATATACTTTATTATTTTATTTCTATATCCATATATATTGTTTCATATAAACATATTTATTTTTAAAATGGAAAACTCTAGACAATTATGTAGAGAACAAAAATTATATCACATCCTTTACCTCTTTTTTGTCTCTCTTCAATCACTAAAGCAAAGTTCTTTTCCCAAGAAAAAGTTGATTTTTAAAGTATACAGACATTTTAATTTAGTTCTCCACAGGTTAAGTGTTTTTGAACATGATCTTTTCTAGTTGAGTATTTTAAAACACAAGTTTTTCTAGCAATATATTTAACTTTTCAACACATTTTGAAAGTTCATGTGATTTCTAGCTTTTGCTATTATCGAAATAGAGTAATAATATTGACCTCCACACACACAAAATTAAATTGTATAAATTTAGTTTCTGAATATAACTGGACTATTATCAGTCTTTCATTAATTGTTGTTTATAAAATCTCTTCTTTTTCCCAGAGTTTACTATTGTAAAAGAGTCAATCTACCAAATGTCAAGTTACAATTTAACGTTTGTACATTAATATCTAAAAGGTTCATGTAGTAAACCAAAGTCTTTATAGAGCCCAAATTTGGACTATGTTGTGTTATTAAACTCAATCATAAGTAGACTTTGCAGTAGAATAAAATATAGATTATTCAATTGAGTTTGCTGTTATTGTATTTATAGAAAGAATCAGAGGAATCCCACTCCCTTAATCTCATGAGACAGCTAAGCTTTGTTTTCTGAGTACATCTAAGCTTAGGAAATTTTGAAGAATTGTTTTTTGTTTGTTTTGTTTTAAATTTTAGGGCTCCCAAATGAAATTGTCAGATATTCAAATAAAAACTTCCAAATTTTGTTTGTTTGAGTGGGTGTTTACCAAGAAAATAAAGATTTTACTATTATTACTTTCAGAATTCCTCCTAATCCTGGGAAAGAGTTTTTATTTTTTAGCTTTTCAGGGTAACAGAGAGCAGCCTCCATTTCTCCATTCCCATGCAAGATGCTTTGGGAGCAGACTAGAAATGAGGATGTCTATAAAGTTTGGCTAGGAAAGTTTGACATTTAGAGTCAGGCTCCACCTAGGAAAAAGACCCCTGAGCTGTTAAAGAGCCAGCCTTCCCAGCAAACACTTGCAAATGAACATAATACCTCTGGCCAGTGTGGTCTAAGGCCAGAGTATGTTCTCTAAATAATTAAGTCTTCTTAGGGACCATGAGGCCATTGAACCGCCCAGCTAGGTGGTGGCCCCACCACCTCCTGAACACCAAGATATCACTCCCTATCTACTAGGAAGGTAAAACCTAAAACTAGTTTTATTAGCTTGAGGTAAATAAAATAATGTGGAATTGAGTGGTAATTACTTCTGCTACACCTTCTGATATGTTTTGGATGAGATAGTGATGGTAGCAGTGGACATCTGGAATAGATGCTGCCAAGATACCAGCTGCAGCAGGGGAGGTATGGGCAGACCTGTGCACTCTACGGAGCTGTTGGAAGCTGAAAAGAGGCAGAAGCCCTGCCCTCTTCTCTGCCCTTGGCAGGCACGGGATCCAGGCTGGTAGCACAAACAGAGCCCAGCCTGCCAGGCCGAGTGGACAGTATGAGCCCAGTGGGTGTGAGCTCAGCTGTGCCTATGGACCCATGCTCTCTCAGGGGCCTGGAAAGCTTCCTTTGTCCTGGACGCTCAGAAGTCCCAGTTCCCATTGCCTGGCCTCTCCTCACTCCCAGTGCCTGCTCTGATTTTGGAGCAAAGTTGAGGCCAAGCCTGGGTGTGCACATTCTTGGGGTCATGCTGACACATCAGCCCCCTGCCACATCAGCGGCCTCCAGACTTTGGGCACTGGTGATGAGCATAGGATGGTGGCTGGGAGGGGGCCTGAGGGCAGCTTGGCATGGATCTGCAGGCACACCTTGGCACAGACAGCCTGGGTACTATGAGCACCATGGATAGCACATTGATGGCAGCAGGACACAGACAGGCTCCTGGGCAGAAAGGGGCAGGTCACCAGTGAAGCCCCACCTTCAAGCCAGGGACCACTTGAAGCATGGGGACCAGGCTGCCAGTTCCCCGGACCAGAGTGAGAACTTATGGTGTTGTTTCCCTGTCCTCCCATGGACCAATCAGCATGCACTTCCTCCCCTGGGAAGCCCATAAAAACCCTGAACTCAGCCAGACTTAGGCAGATGTTGGGATGACCTTCCTGCAGAAAGGAACTACCCACTTCGGGTCTCCTGAGAGCTGTACTGTTGCTCAATAAAGCACCTCTTAGCCTTGCTCACTTTCCAGTTGTCTGCATACCTTATTCTTCCTGGACATGAGACAAGAACTCAGCGCCCACCAAATGGTGGGACTGAAAGAGCTGCAACACAAACAGGGCTGAAACACACACTGCCTCACCATATTGTCGGTGACAAGAAGGGGAGAAGAGAGAATGAAAGAAGAGCTCTGGCCCTTCAGGGAGCCCAGACCTAGGAGCTCCCCAACCCAGGGCTGTGACACCTTCTTTGGGGTTCTGCGGTTCCTGGTGTTTTCCAAGCTTATATGCAACACTAAGTTCCTCAGTGCCCACAGTGGAAGCTGCTTGTGGTGTGCCTGGTCCAGACCCAGGCTCACAGAGACCCAGCACCCGTGCTCATGCCTGGAGCTGCTCATCCTGCCACAGCTGATGTGCCTGGCTGTGTGCAATGGCTGGATCCCACACTCACACATTCACCCACTCCTCTTCACTCTGCATCTGGCTTGCCCTTGGCAGGCATGGGATCTGGAGTGGTAGTGCAAGTAGAGCATACCTGCAGGCTAAGTGGGCAGAACCAGCACAGCAGGCCTGAGCAAAACTCGGGCAAAGGCGCCAGCAGCCACAGAGGTTTCTGCCTGGCAGCGTGACACCCCAAAGATCCTGTGACAATAGCATTGTGAATAATATCCCTTGTTGGAGAAAAAGCTGAATTTCATTTTTCCACAATTGTCTCCGTTCAAGGTATTTATGGGAGATGTCCCTGTTAAACTTTTACTATAAAAATAAAATCCTACTTTTAATATCTCCATAATCTCCCCACTTATTGTAAAGTCCTTCTCAACTTTATTTGAATACAATTTGAGGGTGTGTGATATAACTTCTGCAAAGGAAATAATTAGCTGATTTGTAAATTCTACCACACTGAATAACTCTATTTTGAACTGCAGTATCTATTCTCTTACTGATATTTTATTTATCTTTCTACTCTAGAACTAAGTATCTTCCTTTGAGCCTCCTAGTGTTTGAGGAAAAATACCCTACTTTGCTCATTCTAGAGGCTATGCCTTAGGACTCTGGCGGAAATTTCATAGTAAGTTTCTGGTACCTTAAATATGTTTTTCTAGCTTTACTTTCACTAAGGCAGAAGTTAATCTTCATTTTATGTTAAATACCTTGCCAATTTTTAAAATTTAGTCTTTTATTGCCTCTGCCTTGATTAAATTCTCTCTTTGTATCTTGTTTTCTGTTATTATATTTAGATCTCTTTCAGTCAACTCTGGGGGACAGCTATCTGTCTTTCTGGTATTGCTCTATTCATTTTATCTCTGTTCAGAGAATATCTGTTTGAAATAACCTGCCTTTCTATTAAATATACATAAGGAGCATTCATGTGGATTCAGCAAAAGTTTCTGTCTGCCGGAAAAGGGTTGCATGTAATTCACATGCATTGGGGAGTAGATTATTCATCACAATTCTTGGAACACGAAGGTTTTTAATAAATTATGAGTCTGTGTTTTGCATTTTTAATTTCATGGGCTAACTTTTGCATCAATACAAATTCACAAGTTATAAAGAACCTTCTCTGTTAGTGGCATCACTGAATCGCTCACCTCAACTCCCATAGTCGTATATATTATATCTGAAAAAATGTTATTTTTTTTACTATGAACATTTAAATTTTAAAGGGGTATTTTTTAAGCATTAATAGAATGACCTGTACTTTCAAGGAACGCTGTAGCTACTACTTTACAGATCTTTATTCACTGCTAATAAAAGTCAGTAGTAACCACATGCTGTTTAGCAATTTGTTGTTTTGATAAGGGGCTCTACTTTGATTAGATGTTTTATGTAGTTAACTAAATTCTTCCTTCTGCAGTGACTGCACACCAGGTATCAGTCTATGTTATTGGGAATACAGAGTAAAATAGGCCACATTCCTGACTCTTAAGGGTGTGTCCTATGTAGGAAAAGGCAATATATTATAGTAGGTGCTATGCCCAGGGAGTTTTCTAGTATAGAAGTGGGTGTGCAGATTCAAATTTTATACTATAGAATATTTTCTGGAGGAAGTGATATTTGGAATGAGTTTTGAAAGATGACATAATATTTAATTTAACAAATACCATTTATGTATAGTATAAGTGAATCACCAAATGTTATTACTCTAGCCTGGATATATTCCACCCACACTGGTCTGGTTACCTTGTCTCCTTTTTTTGTGTCATAATAAGGCATCATTGTGCCCTGGTGGAACCTGATTCTCAGTGTTAAAAAGTGTGACATATAGAGAGTAACTAATTTCAGAGTCTATGCTTCCTCAATATAATTTAATCTCAATCCTCAAATTCTGAACTTGTTTCCTTTATTTGGAGAGTGTGGTTTGGTTTGGTGTACATTGGTTATAGCCTGGCAAGTTATCTTTTCTGTTATTCTTAAAGAGACTTAATCAACATCCGTATCAGGTCACCTTTGCTAATAGTTCAGATGTTCCCATCTTAGACCAAGTATGCCTAGAGATCAATGGGTGAATAAATGTCAAATCACGATTTGCTGTTTCTGTTAAAATTCCCAATGTAGAAAAGAGAATGAACTGGTTTACATATTAAAGCATTAATAAATTCCAAACATATTAAATTGGCAACAATGTCTTTATCTGCTAATCTTCTAACAACAAAGCAGCGCTTCTCGACTAAGATTACCCCACACCACCATCACCCAACACACACACACACAACTCAGGGACACCTGGCAATGTTTGGAGATAGTTTTAGTTGTCACAACTCGGGGTGGTGTGCTACTGTCATCCAGAGGCTGATGCTCAACATCCTGTAATGTACCAGACAGCCCCTCAAAACAGAGACTTATCCAGTGCAAACCTTCAATAATGTTGCAGTTGAGCACACCTGCAACAAAATAATAAAGTGTTTCTTCTGTTTTGAAAAAACAACCACAGCACTTTCTCTTGCTCATGTAACATCATTAGCATAAGACAAAAACTAAGTTTACAAGCTATAACACATTTAGAATTTGTAAGATGAAAAGTGGGAAATAGTACATTGAGTGTGAATTTTTATATTTATGATGAGAGATGAAGCAAATCTTAAAGATTCTAACTTTTCCATTAAACCAAAGTTTTTTGCTACATAATCCATAATACCATGAGACTCTTGGCTACCTGCTTAATAATGAGATAAGAGTTCCTTGTAATACTGCTTTATAAGCACATTAATTACAGTTCAGATTGTGTAGATAACAGTGCAATATATAGCACTCTCATACACAAATACTTTTTACTGTGTTAGCTCTTTTTATAGGGTATTCTATATACATGTAATATGTCTTCTACGAGTACCAAAAAACACAAATAAAATAGTCATTTGAGTTTCATCTTGTACAGTAACAATCATTTTCATGATCATTTAATTTGAGACTTATCAAAGAGACATTGCTTCAGACACTTTAAAAATGGCAAAAAAGACTTATTCAAAATTATTGTAATAGGGGCCAAAACCATTACAAAAGGAGAGTCAGATTGAATTCAATTCCTCTGAAACAAACTGTGGGAGGATTTTTAAATACTAAGATGCACTAATGGAGAAGTACTGAAGGATGTTAGTCAGGAGGTTGGTCAATGTGATTAGCCCATCTGTATTTGTTAACTGTGGTTTACTGAAGTTAGAATCCAACCCTTCCACAGAAACTGGGAGACTGGGGTGATAGCTCCTTTGATTATTACTTTTTTTTTTTTTTTTTTTTTTTGAGACAGAGTTTCACTCTTTTTGCCCAGACTGGAGTGCAATGGCGTGATCTCGGCTCACTGCGACCTCTGCCTCCTGGGTTCAAGCAATTCTCCTGCCTCAGCATCCCAAGTAGCAGCTGGGATTACAGGCATGTGCCACCATGCCTGGCTAATTTTGTATTTTTAGTAGAGATGGGGTTTCTTCATGTTGGTCAGGCTGGTCTCGAGCTCCTGACCTCAGGTGATCTGCCCGCCTCAGCCTCCCAAAGTGCTGGGATCACAGGCGTGAGCCACCGCGTCCAGCTCGATTATTACCTTTCAAAGGGATGGCTTCATGGTCCATGAGAAAGACATTTCTGGGTTGCAAAATATTTAAACCTCAAAGAGGAAGAGAATTTACAATAGCAAGTTTTCTAAAGTATTGCTAAAAGAAAAGAGAGATCAGGAGCATATAGTCTGAAAGAAACTAGTCTAAAAGTTTTATCAAGCTAACGGGAGTAATTTGGTCAGACTTTAGGAAAACAAAATTACTAGTAAGGAAGGATTGAATTAGCATTAAATGTAAATGTATTTTGTACAATATTAATTATGTTAATAATCCTAGTAATTATTGCAAATAATCTATTCAAAATTTTATTAATATCCCTACTATAAATATATAACACCTATTTCTGAATGTTTAAAAGAGTTAATATATCTAGAATTTGAAGTAAATATGCAGTTTTCTTAAAGGAAAAGATGCCTATCAAGTGAAACCTTGCCTTTGATGAAACATGAAGCGAATCCTAATTGGAAAACCTACATTTTTCATTATCTGCATTTGAGTAACAAAATTCTTTACATTATGACTTTCTATTGAGTTGTGAAAATTTTACCGAATCTTTTCCATGTTCCTGTGCTTTTCTTATTCCTACCTCTTGTAAAATAAAATGTTGTTTTCCAGTGTAGTAGTCAGAATTCTCAGATGGTCCCCAAAATTCTCATGCCGCCATGTACTCATGCTGTACATTTCCCTCCCCTTGAGAATGTATGGGACCTGTGCATATAATAGGATACTTGCTCCCTTGATTAGGTTATATCATAGCAAAAATGATGGAAGTCAATCTCATGATTACATTATATTTCATATACCCCCAGACCACATGTTACTGGACTAAAGAAATATTTTCCTGCTATTTTTGAAGAAGTTAGCTGCCACATTGTGGGAGGGCCTGTGGTATCTCAAGATGTCATAGAGTTGAGAGCCACCTGTGACCAAAAACCACAAAGAAAACCAGGACCTCAGTCCTACAACCACAATAAACTGAATTCTGCTAATGACCGGTGAGCTTGGAAGAGAACACTAAGCCCCTAGTGAGATCATCCTTTGGCTAACATAGTAATTTCAGTCTGATGAGACCCTGAAAGGAGAACCCAATAACCTATGTTCTGATACTGAGGAAAATAAATTTATGTTGTCTTAAGCTACTAAATTTGTGATGAATTTGATGCAGCAATAGAAAACTAATACACCTATTAATCTTTTCTAATGCATAATGATTTTTCAGTATCTTTACTGAAAAATGTTTCTAACAACAGTTGTTTTCTCCAATGAGGCCCACATAATGTTCCCTGCGGTAGTTATTATGCAAGGAGGACATTTTTTTCTGTTTTCATGGCCCTACATAATTAGCATTTCTGTCTGTGCGTCTCTTGCCCAGATGATTCTCTTCAGCATTCTAGCCACACTACTGTAGTAACAGAAGTCTTATAAATGTGTTTTGCTGACAAGAGTAACTTTCCCATTGTGGACCAAGCTAAAAGTGGATTTTCCCCTTTGGACCTAAACATGGATCCTGTTATAATTCATATGAAATACTATTAAATGTTCAATCCGGCACTTAAATTAACTCAGGATTTCTCTCTATATATAAGCTAGCAAATAACTTATGCTAAGGTCATGAGAAAAATAATACATGTTTCATAAGAAAGAAAATTTTTAACATGATATCACAGTTTCATACTTCATAATAGGAAAAATATATTTTGGGTTGTTAAAATACTTTGATTTTATCAAAATGAGAACAAGGAAATGAGATTGAATTTTTTTTTCTTTTGGGGGAATAAACTTATACTTGCCCGCAATTATGTATGTTGCACTGTATTTTCTATGAAAATACAGATAATTACAAAGATAAGATTGATTTGAGAATGAATCAAGATCGTCTTATCTGATATCCAGAACCACTTACTGAGTAATGCTAAATTTGTTAACTAAAATGAAAAGAAATGCCATCTCTTTAGCTATGTGACTTGCTCATTTATTCCACCTCCCAATCTTTTATGTTTATACTTAATAGAATTAATGTCTGAGACACTGAATGAATCAATTTTGCCAAATTGAGATTTGCCCTAAATGTTTTAATGATATAATGCAGTTTATTCCAGAGAAGCTATTTCTGTACCCAGTAGAGCTGTGTATTTTCCCTGCTAGACAACATCAAAATATAGAATGTTTAAAATGATCCTCTTACCACTGCTTTTTCTTCAATTATAATTAGAGTGTAAATAAATAAACACAAGTATTCAGGTTCATACATACATGTAAGACTCATGGAGACACGAATAAGCACATAAACAAAGACATAAATATATTCACACACATGAGATTTATAATGTGTGGATAAATACAGACAGACATATATAGAATGCCTTTAAAACTAAAAATAACAACATTTAGATAGCCTTCAAATTATTTATGTTCAAAGACAGGACATCCATTCCCATAATGAAACACAGTGTGAGATAGTAGAAATTGAAGTAAACTGGAAATAATTGGATTAGAATTATTTCATTTTTGTCACTAGCTTGCTATATGATTAGGAGCAACTATTTAACTTGTCTTGGGTTATTATCTAATTTATCTGGGTCCTAAATCTCCCCAACTATGAAATGAGAAGTTTGGATAAGACCAATATATTCCTAATAGTTCCCGTGGAACACACATTCTCCTCGAGATGGTAATAATGTTCTCTAAGGGAAGAAAAAAGTGTTCTCTGGTTAAATAGGTTTGGAAATGCTGAGTTAAACAAAGTAAAAGAGCTTTCTTTAGTGCAAGATAGCTTAGAGTCTTTAACATGCTAATGTGCACTGCAACTGTTAAGAGGAGAATTTTACTATTCAGTGATTCTCTAACTCATCCTAGCAACTTATTTCAACATATTCTTTTTGCATAAAATTAAATAAAGTGCAGTGTGGTCAGTGTTTTCTGGGACATAATTTTGGAAAACTGCTCTGGAAATCTTACTAGTAAATTGTAAAAGACATATTATGCCATAAAATAATTATAATACAAATATGTGACCTATGCAGTGAATGACTTCTTGTGTGTAAAATAAGTGATAAATTATGTATTCAGAGAATATTTTAATGTTCTTAAATATAAAAGATGTCTGCTATCATTACAGTAATTTACTTTTTAGTCTGTTTTAATGTATCTTTTTACATTGAAGCAGGACTTCTAAGCCTTTAACATTTCTCAGCTAATGTAGGATTCTCTAAAATTTCTGAGTTCTTCAAATAACCTTTTTATCAGCTTTAGCTGTATACTTTAATCCAACCCTCAAATATGTATCTATCTATATCTATATATTACTAGTGTATTTCCATTTATGAGCACAGTTGAACACAGTGATTTTTAGTGATTGCTTAATTACTGTTTATTCTAAGGGACTCATTAGCTGGAATATTAAATGATTCTTCAAAAATTTGCCTTTTAGTGTAGAACCAACGACTTAAGAAATTCTAAAGTAAAGTAAACTAATAAAGCAAAATTGCAAAAGGGACATTTATAGCCATCTATTTTTTTAAACAATTAATAGACTTTACTTTTTAGAGCAAGTTTTCGGTTTACAGAAAAATTAGGTAGAAAGTACAGACTTATTCTTTACCCCTATCTTCAGTTTCCCCTTTTATTAGCATCTTGCACTGGTGTGTTATGTTTGTTATATTTGATGAAGCAATATTAATACATTATTATTTAAAGTTCATGGTTTACATTAAGGTTCACTCTTTGTGTGGTACAGTTATGTTGGTTTTGCCAAATGCATAACACCACGTAGTCACCATTATACTAACTTTACCATTCAACTCAACAGTTAGTGATTTTTTAAAATTTAAGAAAAGTCATGTCAGTATTCTATTCATAACCCTTCATTCTCTTTCTTCTTTTTATTAAAATAAAAATTAAAAGAGAGACTTTCAATTCAATAACACAAATAGAATCAGATTAAAAGTATGGAAAAATGTATACGATAAAAAATAACAAAAAGAGATCTGAAATATCTCTTAAAATATACTGTTTTTAAAAGTTTGTATAAATTTAAGAGGCATGAGTGCAATTTTGCGACATAGATATATTTTATAGTGGTGAAGTTTGGCTTTTAATGTAGTCATCAACCCAATGGTGTGCACTGTGCCCATTAAGTAATTTTTTATCCTTCACTCCACTTCCACCCTCCCACTCTTCTAAGTCTGCAATGACTATTATTACATATTCCATGTCCATATGCACACATTATTTAGCTTCCCCTTACAAATAAGAACATGCAGTATTTGATTTTCTGTTTCTGAATTTTCACTTTAGATTACAATCCCCAGTTTCATCTATGTTGCTGTAAAAGACAGAATTTAATTCGTTACTTATAGTTGAATAGTATATTATCATATATGCATATCTAACACATTTTCTCCTTCCTAACATTAGTTAATGAACAATTAGGTTGATTTCATGACTTTGCTATTGTGAATAGTGCTGTGATACATATATGAGGGCAGACATCTTTGTTATATAATGATTTCTTTTACTATGGGTATATAACAGTAGAAGGATTACTGGATCAAATGGTAGTTCTATTTTTAGTTCTTTGAGAAATATCTGTACTATTTAATAGAAAAAGTTATTCAGGCATTTTATTGTGTGTGCGTGTGTACCCAACAACAAAGCTTCAAAATACATGAAGAAAACATTCACATAACTGAAAGGAGAAATAGACAATACAACAATGATGATTAGAAGACTTTAACATCCTTCCAATGGATAGAACCTCTAGGCAGTAGATCAACAAGAAAATAGACTTGAAGAACACAATAAAAAATTAAACCTAAGAAACACTTATAGAACACCCTATTCAATATAAATACATAATTATTCTTATCAAGTGCATGCAAAACATTCTCAAGGACTGACCATATTGTAGGTAATAATATAAGTTTTAATAAATGTAAGTGAATTAAATTCATATGAAATATATTCTATAACCAGAAAGGAATTAAATTTGAAGCCAATTAAAGAAGGAAATTTGGATAATTCACAGACTTGTGAAAATGAACAACACATTTCTAAGTATCCAATGGTCGAAGAAGAAAATCAAGGGAAATTAGAATGTACTTAGAAATAAAAACAAAAACACAACACACTGAAACTTACTAGGTGCATCTAAAGCACTACTTAGAGGAAATGTATAGTGGTACATTCCTAAATTAAAAATAATGTACATCTATGAGTTATTATAATCTACTTATCATCTTAAATACAGAAAAAACCACAGCAAACTAAACCCAAAGCATTTAGAAGGAAATAAGTAATAAAGATTAGAAAGGAAGTAAAAGAAAGACGGAATAGAAAACCAGTAGAGAAAAGCAACAATATCAAAATTAGGTTTTTTAAATGATCAACAAATTTGGCAAATCTATAGTTAGCCTGATGAATTTAAAACATGAAAAATTATTGAAAAAATAAAAAAATGCATCACTCTCAATCTTATAAAAATAAAAAGGATTCTAGAGAACAATATTGAAAAATTTTTGTCGAATTAGATAAAATTCAAAGAGAAGGGAACACTTGCTAATTTATTCTATGAAATCACCCTTACAATGACAAGTGTGTAAAGCCATCACAAGAAAAGAAAACCACAGATCACAATCCTTTACAAATTAAATGCAAAATTCGTCAATAAAACACTAGCAAACAAAATCCAGCAAATCAGAGAGGATTATTGACCATGAACAAATGAGATTTATCCTAATAGTGCAAGGTTGGGTTACCATTCAAAAATCAATCAATATACTATGTTAATAGCATGAAGGACAAATTCACATGATCATCTAAACAGACACAGAAAAAGAATTAGACAAAGTCCAGTACCTTTTCATAATAATAACAGTCAACAAATTAGAAATGAAAAGGAACTTTCTCAACCTGAGTGCATATCCTGAGCACCCACAGCTAACATCATATATAGTGATAAAATAATGAATATATTCGTGCTAAGATCAGGAAAAAATATAGATGTTCTTGCCACTTATATTCAACATTGCACTGGAGGTTCTAGGTAGGGTAATTATGCAAAAAGTAAGTAAATAAATAAATAGTATTCATAAATAAATAAATTGTATTTATTGAATTGTATTCAATAAATAAATTGAAGAAGTAAAATTATATTTATTGGCCACCAGGAGACACAACAACAATTTCATTAAACTGGAAGTTAAGATTGTCACTAGGACACTTTGGGCTCCTCCTACCTTTAAGTCAACAGGCTAAGAAGGGAGTTAAAGTGTTTGCCGGGGTGACTGACCCATATTATCAAGATGAAATCAGTCTACTACTCCACAGCAGAGGTAAGGAAGGGTATGCAT
Organism: Pan paniscus; assembly: GCF_029289425.2. Taxonomy (NCBI): domain Eukaryota; kingdom Metazoa; phylum Chordata; class Mammalia; order Primates; family Hominidae; genus Pan; species Pan paniscus. Next base: position 42,383,910 of record NC_073264.2, on the reverse strand, counting down.
GGAATACAGGAGATCCATTAGGGTGTCTCTTAGTATTACCATGCCCTGTGATTAAGGTCAATGGGAAATTACAACTGCCCAATCCAGGCAGGACTACAAATGACCCAGACCTTTCAGGAATGAAGGTTTGGGTCACTCCACCAGGAAAAAAACCACGACCTGCTGAGTTGCTTGCTAAAGGCAAAGGGAATACAGAATGGGTAGTAAAAGAAGGTAGTCATTAATACCAGCTATGACCACATGATCAGCTACAGAAACGAGGATTGTAATGAGTATTTCCACCTTCTTTTGTTAAAAACACATTTGTGCATGTATGCACTTACTCTAAGAAAATATGTTCATTTTATTTTCTTTCTCCTTTATCATGTGACATAAGATTTATTGACTTCACGTCAGCATTTAAGTATTGTTAACTTTATGTAATAGTATTTGGGTTGGGGATTGGTGCGTTTCTGGTTGTAAGGATAGCTGTATTATGTTAGGTGTAATTATGACCTTATGATTGTCTTTACCTGAAGATTATGCATGATCTCAGGAGATGTGTGTGGGTTCAAGTTGACAAGGGGTGGATTTGAGATACTTAATACTGAGTGTCAACTTGATTGGATTGGAGGATATAACTTATTGATGCTGGGTGTGTCTGTGAGGGTGTTGCCAAAGGAGGTTTACATCTGAGTGAGTGCACTGAGAAATGCAGACCCACCCTTAATCGGGGTGAGCATAATCTAATCAGCTGACAGCATGGCTAGAATAAAAAACAAGTAGAAAAATGTGAAAAGAGAGACTGGCCTAGCCTTCCAGCCTACAGCTTTCTCTCATGCTGGATATTTCCTGCCCTCAAACATTGGACTCCTAGTTCTTCAGTTTTGGAACCTGGACTGGCTTGCCTTGCTCCTCAGCCTGCAGACGGCCTATTGTGGGATCTTGTGATCATGTGAGTTAATACTTTATATATATATATGTATTATATATATACAATATATATGTAAAATACATATATAATATATAAATATATATGAAATATAATTATTTCTCTCCCTCTAGAGAACCCTAATACAACAACCCTAAATTTTCCCTCCTACCTGTTTCTCTCAGAAATATGTATTTTTTTGTTTGTTTAGCTATACATGGATACCTATGACTCTAGTTCTCTGAAATCGACCTAAGATCTTTGCAACTAGTGGAGTAAGAAAATAAATGTAAGTGTGTATTTGTGCCTGTATATTATGCGGATGTATAAGTGCGTATAAGTGTATTCATGTCTATATGTGTATAGCAGCATACATGCTTCTGTTTGCATGTGCATGTATGTGTATGATTGTATGTTACCTCAAAGCTCATGTGAATTTGGCTGCCTTCGGTGGACATTGTAAAGCAACAAAAACATCTACTTGCCGTAATCTCCACTCAAGATAATCTAAGGCTATGTGTACAGTTGGTAAAACCAAAGTATTTTAGAGCTACACACAAAGATTGATCCTCATTTGATATTTAAACCTCAGTGGGGACGATATTCTTTCAACGGTGGCAGATGGATAATGATCTTTTCACATGAAATTCTTAGTATACTACTCCCTTGGTATCCATGGAGGTTAGGTCCCAGAATCTCCTGTGGATACAAAAATCTGTGGATGCTCAAGTTCCTGATATAAAATGATCTAGTTTTTTCATATAATCTACACACATCCTTCACATGCTTTAAGTCATCAGTAGATTATAATATCTAATACAATATAAATGTTATGCAAATACCTGTTATATTGTTCAGGGAATAATGACAGGAAAAAAGTTTGTACATATTCAGTATAGACACAATATGTTTTCCCAAATATTTTTGATCCACAATTGGTTGAATCCATGGATGGGAAACCCACAGACAAAGGGCTGACTGTACATGAAAACAGTCTCATAATAATCACTTAGTAGATAACCACTAGAAAATAATAAGAAAAACACTTTAAAAATATTTTTGAGAAACGGCCTCTTTCTGTCACCTAGGTTGGAGTGCAGTAATGCAATCACAGCTCACTGCAGCCTCCATCTCCCATGCTCAAGGTATCCTCCCACTTCACCCTTACACATATCTGAGAGTTCAGGTGTAAGCTACCATGCCCAGCTATTTAAAAAAAAAAAAGTTTTTTAGAGACAGAGTCTTGCTATGTTGTTCAGGATGACCTTGAACTTCTGGCCTCAAGTGATCTATCTGCATCAGCCTACCAAAGTGCTGGGATTACAGGTGAGCCATCATGCCTGGTTGAGAAATAAATTCTTTTATTCATAAAGCATATTATCAATTTATATTAATTGGCATTTTAATGTTTAAAAATTTTAAAAGAATGATTGTTCTGATACTGAACCACTAATATCACACATTAATTGTAGAGGTTAATTTTTACTTGTGTGGTGTGTCTTAATATAATATGAGAATAAGTAGCATAATAAAAATCTGTCACATGGAGATTATGTTCTCTTTATTGAAGATTTTTCCATTGTAACATCTTAGGTTTGTCTAATTTTTCTATTAAAAAATAATCAACTTTACCTGTAGTTCAATCAAAATAATATCAATACAAATTTAGGTTTTTGCTTGCACTTACAAAGGTATGAAATTTTTCTAATACTACTTTTAGAATTGTGGTTCTCTATTTATCTGATAATAGCTACAGATGACAGGGCTCAAAATGATCTACAAATAATTTAATGTATGAATTTATCCTAATTTTGGCAAATATTCTTAAACTATTAAAATATAGAAGTATATGTTGTTTTGTTGCATAGTTATTAATAGCCTTCATTGTAAGGAAAACAGAAAATACGAACATCACCTAAAATATACTCTGCCTGTTATACATTATAATTCATATTATAAAGTTTTAAAAGATATTTTAGGGGTATGCCATAAATTCTACACTCATGTTTCAAAGTGTAGGAAAAAGTCTAGTCAGTGTATGCAAGCTTTATGTAAGATTGGTAGAAGAGTCACGTAAGTGTTAAACTTCAGAGAGAAAGTTCTGGGTATCTCCAAGTGACATGGTTTGGCTGTGTCCCCATTCAAATCTCAACTTCTATTATATCTCCCAGAATTCCCACGTGTTGTGAATCCCACCAAGTGATTCCTACCCAAGGGGAGGTAATTGAATCATGGGGGCTGGTCTTACCCATGCTATTCTCATGATAGTGAATAAGTCTCTTGAGATCTGATGGGTTTATCAGGGGTTTCTGCTTTTGCTTCTTCCTCATTCTCTTTTGTTGCTTCCTCATTCTCTTTTGCTGTAAGAAGGGCCTTTTGGCTGGGCGTCGTGGCTCACACCTGTAATCCCAGCACTTTGAGAGGCCAAGGCAGGAGGATTAGGAGGTCAAGAGATGAGACCATCCTGGCCAACATGGTGAAAACCCGTCTCTATTAAAAATACAAAAATTAGCTGGGAATGGTGGCACGAGCCTGTAGTCCCAGCTACTCGGGAGGCTGAGGCAGGAGAATCGCTTGAACCCCGTAGGCGGAGGTTGCAGTGAGCCAAGATAGCACCATTGCACTCCAGCCCAGGCAACAGTGCGAGACTTTGTCTCAAAATAAATAAATAAATGAATAAATGAATAAATAAATAAATAAAGTGCCTTTTGCCCTCCATCATGATTATGAGACCTCCCCAGCCATGGGGAAATGTAAGTCAAATTAAACCGACATTTCTTCCCAGTCTCCGATATGTCTTTATCAGCAGCGTAAAAGCAGACTAATACACCAACGGTATAGGAGTTGATCTCTTCTGTCACGATATGTATGACAGTGTGGGTACACATTCATATGCTTCTGAAGTAGGTGAAAGAGACTTTGAACATATGCTCTTGCACAGATGTGAGGAATTGTTAACATTTAGCCTTAAAAACCATTAGCCTAAGTTTAATATAACCTACAAATGCTCTACAGTGTTTCCTGCTCTCTATAAAAAATAAGAGTCCCAATGCAAGGTGCTCTAACAGTAAACAGCTCTGATAAAGTTCTTCTTGCAACAGTGAACAGCAGCTGACAGGAGTGTAGTCCAGAATGCAAATCAAACAGAAACTTGGGTAAAAATTTGCCATTGCAACATGTATGCATGTTACACTTCCAGCTTAAGGAATAGATAGCAGCCATACAAGGGAGAATGTGGTTCTTGAAAACCTGGCTATAACCAACCCTACACTCTATACTGGTATCCTGGGACTAAGGGACAAACAGAGTGTTGCAAACCCAGCAGGAAAATGTTAACAAAGATGATCCACCAAATAATAACTAGTATTTCTCGGCATTTCATTTTCAGTATCTTTGAAACCACAATTTATATTCTCTCCTACTAATAACTATGTGACAGATTAGATCCACTATGGAATGTCTCGGTTCAAACAGAATCTGAAGACTAGCAGTTCTCACAAAGAAAATATTTATCTGAATTACAATAGCACATCTTAGAAATTCTACACGAAATCTCATCCACAATGTCTTCAAATAGTTTATTTGATTCTCCTGTTTGAGACATCTTAGTTAAGAAGAAAAAAAGATGTGTGTATATTTCATTCCAACACATGGTTTTTCACTTTTGTATTTATGGGGCAGATGACTTCAGTTCATACAACAATTACTGAATGTCCACTCTGAGCCCAGGACTACTTGGGAATAAGGCTTATTATTATAATGATATAGTCCCTATCTTTAGGGAATTACTTTCTAATGGAATCAACAGTGGGTTGCAACATAATGTGTCAAGTGTAGAAGGTGCTGTAGGATCATAGAGGGGAAAAGATTTTATGACATATTTGAGTCGGAGGAGGTTTTGGGACCCAAGGGTTGTCAAGGAAAATTTGTAAATAATGTTTTGCTTAACTGGAGTTTCAGTGGATAATGGCAGAAAGTGATTATAGGCTGATGACATGCCAAATCTTCTGTAAGGCATCTTGTCATGTCATATAAATGACACTAATAAAATGTCAGCTTTTACATATTTGTGATTCAATACTATTTCCACTAATAGCACTACACTGTGTGTTTTCTATTAACGCTGTGATTCAAAAACTTCTCAAAAAATGTCTTAGAAGTGTGGTTTATTTAATTTGTCACATTATCTCTTAAATTCTTTGTAAATTTACATTTCATTTTCATAAAGAAAGCATTGTATGTTTGTTGTGTTTTAATTAGTTTACATCATTGAAACAAGACATAGGCTATTAAAATTGAGATTTTATGTATCCAAAGTTCACAACAGTATATTTGAATAGGGCTTCATTTGAAAAATAAAAATTTAAGTGGACAATGGAATTCATTAAGAAAAGGCAGCATGTTCATTTTCACTTAAAGTATTAATATAAATTTGGAAATATTTAAAAGGTTAATAACATATTACTTGATGTTAATTATATTTATTATAATCATATAAATAAATGTGATTTTCTTGCAAAAGTCATATAATTTCTCATTTTAACTATCATTTGATATTTCAGATTGAATATGCATTTAAAATCAAGTAATGCCATTAAATTGACACAATAGTTATCTTAAGTATACTGTATCATATAGGAAATTATAATCACACAAGATAAACTTTTAAAATATACATATTTGAATATAGATTTTTTATCACAATATTTTAAGCATATTTCATTGGTCCATAAATAATTATTTAATGATTATGTAGACAGTGTAATCTGTTTTTAATGAATTGAGGATGACACAAATGTACAAAACACAGATATTTGTTTTAAGTATTGATTTTGTTTTAACTTATTCATTAAATTTCTCTAAGATGCTTGGAAATAATATACTTCCTATGCAAGTACATATGTATATGCTATTCCTTAAATTTTATTTCTTTAACTTATTTATTGTAGAAAAGATCTTCCTACTACGTTTTTTAATTTGAAATTTAGTAGGTATTTATCATGGCACTGGTAGTGTGACAGATGCCAGGAATTAAAAGTTAATTAATGCACATCCTTCCTCTCAAGTAGCACAGGATCTAGTGCAGACATGTTTGCAGCAGGAGGATAGTTAGCACATCATTTAATCATTTATCCACTAAGAACAGTATAATCTGATAAGTACTACAATGAATTTAAGAACAGACACAATCGGCCATGTCTTTTTAAGAAAAGTTGGACTAGGCTGGGCACAGTGGCTCATGCCTATAATCCCAGCACTTTGGGAGGCCGAGGCGGGGCGGGGGGATCACCTCAGGTCAGGAGTTCAAGACCAGTCTGGCTAACATGGTGAAACTGTGTCTCTACGAAAATACAAAAAAAAAAAAAAAATTAGCCAGGCATGGTGGCAGGCGCCTGTAATCCCAGCTACTTGTGAGGCTGAGGCAGGAGAATTACTTGAACCTGGGAGGCGGAGGTTGCACTGAGCTGAGATCGCGCCACTGCACTCCAGCCTGGGTGACAAGAGTGAGACTCTGGTCTCAAAACAAAACAAAAAGAAAGGTTGGACTAATCTTCAGGTGTGAGTGACCTCTGGAGTGCAGAAATAAAGAAGAAATTGGAGTTGGACCTTCATCCACCATCACACAGCAAGCACCTAAAATATAGGCACTGTGTCGATAGGTTTACATGGTTTCATAAGATATTACTCAACCCATAGGGAGCTTGATACAGGCTACCAAGCACCTTGAAGGGTGAGAAGAATTTTATCAAATTTGACACAAAGAAAAGGGATAAAAATATGTTAGGCAAAGGTTACAGTTGAAATAAGGGTGCAAAGGCACCAAAATGCTTATATTTGTATTATCTAACTGATCAATCTTGCTGATGCTGAAGGCTGCAAGGCTTGAACCTCATCATTTAATAACATCTTCAGCCTTAGGAAGCCTTATTACAATTTCTAATGTAGAGAATAGTGGTTGTATATATATTTATATTTCACTCTGTATTGCAGTGCTTTTAAGACTCTGCAAAGGCCTTTTTAATTTTTCTTAATGAATTGAGATCATTTGAGCTAAATTAAAGATACTTGCTTTGCATTCCATAAAAAGTTGAATTGCCCGAGTCATATTTTCTTTTCTTATTTTTTTTTGCTTCTATCAAACTGTTCCTCATTTTCCTCATTACAGTTTTTTATTTTTTTATTTTTTTATTTTTTATTTTTTGGCAATACTGTGTGGCCTTTACTACAGTGTCATATTTTTTTTCTGAGCAACTGAAGGAGAGATTCACGGAATAAACTTGTGCACTAATAATTCTGAAATTAGATTAAAATAAATGAGAAATTAGTAATTTAAAAAATACATTCAAAAAATTAAAATTGCTCATCCATGAACCAACAGAGTATTCCTCTATAACTACTGGGAAGATTTTATACTTTACCTATCTTTTGGCATGTATATTTTAAAATGAATTTGCATTCAGCAAAAGCTAGGGATTTTACAGATGACTGATGCCTGTGAAAATGAGATTTCTCCCTTGAACTTGCTTTAATTAAAATGCTGTAAGTAAAGGAACATTTTAATGCGCCAATCTCCATATTTGGTTAGGGTTGGCTTTCTAGAAAAAAGAAACATTGCTTTAGTTTGCATATCAAAGAGCTCTGGTGCACAGGTTCTGCACTGTTTATACATGGTCTGTTTGACACTCCAGGTAGTTTTTTATTGAATAGTGTTGCATAAATGATGGCCAAAGTAAAGAAAAAGACTTTAGTATTACACTCCTTTTCCTGTTTTTGTTTTTGCTTTCTGGATTTTAATAAAGCATTTACTTCCATTGGTAATGATACATTTATTTACAGCAGAGCTTCAAATTGAATGTAATCTAGGTTTGTACACAAGAAAAACTGCACTTGAAATGACAATCCTTTTTTTCAAAGGAATGAGAACTCTGATAAGCAGCATGATCTCTTACATGGTGACATAGAATTTTTTTTCTCCATAGGAAATTTGTCCTATAGTTTCAGGTCACAGGACTGTTCATAGGCAGTTTGATCAAGAATGTCTAATCAAATCATAAATTTCGTTGATAAGCTGTATTCTTGTTTAATCCTCTTAATATATTATCAGTATATATTTAACAATATGTAAAGGTTTTTGGCTAAAATCTATGTTCACTCTCTCCCCATCACAATTAGATTAGATAGTTCATCCACTAATCCTAACACTATGAGCAACAGTTTCTTTTTTTAATCATTTATGTGATTAGAAAGACATTTCCATGAAATATCCTTTTTGGAAAAGGAAAGTCCTTTTAGTTCTTTGGAAACTAAAGAACCTATGAATTGGATACTTTAATTGTTCTCATTATAAAATTTTAAAAATGAGGCACTTAAAAGTTATATGACTTTGTTAGACATGATTAATCACTAGCTAAACTAAGGTCTGAATCCACACAAGCTGGTGGCTCTATAGCCTATGCTCTTACTTTCTTATTTCTAAGTTTTATTAATTGATTATTTATTTATCTATTTTTTCTCTCCCCCTACCACCAATAAAAATACAAGTCATAGACAGAATGTCATTCAAAACTTCATGCACTTAGTTACCCTTCTCTACCACATTTGACAATGAAATGGGACTATATGAAAAAGGTCACAATTAATATCAGAGTATATTGAATAGAATGAGATATCCTAAATTAGGTAATTTCTCAATTATTTATTGATTTATTTTGTATTTTTAGATTGCCTTGCAATAACACTTTACACTTTTTATTTTAATATTGATTAATCTAAATTTTGATATTTATTAAATATTCTTTGTATATTTTCAACATGTTCTTTTAAAAGTTTGTATGGTTGAAAGCAAAAATATTATAATTAAACAGTGTTTAAAGTGATTTTATGTTACCTTAAAGCAGAATTGTCTAATTTTCATGGAATTTTACTGTTAATATTACCAATGTATTTAACTGAATCACTAAGGTTTTATGAATTTGTGGAATACATTTCAAAAAATTGCAACATAACATTAAAATTATTTTTTCTCAATTTTTAAACAGATTTAGGGAGTACAAATGTAGTCTTGTTACTTGGATATATTGCATAGTGGTGAAGTCTGGACATTTAGAGTACCCATCAATCAAATAGTGAACATTGTACCCAGTAAGGTATTTTTTCAACCCTATCCCTCCTCCAGCCCCCCCAGCTTTTGGCATCTCCAATGTCTACTACTCTACACTGTCCATGGGTACCCATTGTTTAGCTAACACTTATAAGTGAAAACATGCAGTATTTGACGTTGTGTTTCTGAGCTATTTCACTTAGTATAATGGCACCCAGTTCCATTTATATCTCTGCAAAAGATATAATTTTCTTCTTTGTGGCTGAGTAGTATTGCATCATATGTGTATACACATATGATGTATACCATATATGTATACATATATGTATACCAGAGTTTATTTAATCATCCATTGCAGGAAACATAGGTTGATTTCATGACTGCTATTATGAATAGTGCTCCCATAAACATATGAGTGCAGATTTCTATTTTATATAATTATTTTCTTCTGAACAGATACCCCAGTTGTGAGATTGCTAGATACAAAGCTAGTTTTATATTTAGTTCTTTGAGAAATCTTCATATTGTTTTACATAGAGGTTTGCATTTGCATTTCCCCCAAAAGTGTATAAGCTTTCCCTTTTCTCCTCATCCTCAACAACATCTGTTGTTTTTTGACTTTTTAACAGTAGCCATTTTGACTGGTATAATATGGTGTCTCACTGGGGTTTTCATTTTAATTTTTCTGATAATTACTGTTGTCAAGTATTTTTATATGTTTATTGGCTGCAAAGTGAAATATATTCATTTGAATGCTTTATTTTGATATAAAATTACTCTATAACATTTTTACCAAATAATTTTCTTTCCTCTTTCTACTGAAGACTAGAAGGAAACAGGATAACTGATAGTTTCCTACTTGCTTTCTGTATTATCTTACCACCAAAATTACCTCTTTTCAGCATTATTATTTATTTTAAACATATCTGTTAATCTTAGAGAAGAAGCTAACTTTGAAGGCATTTTTAAAATAAGTGAAAAAGGTAAACATTTGTCTTAAAAAACATATCAAATACCACTTAAAATACTCTTCATTCAGCTGACTAATATTAGAGAATATAAATTTTCCCTGTAGGTTAATAATAGGACATCAGGTAGAGTCAGAAATACAACTCAAAACTATGTTTCATAATACAAATTCCAGCACACTTTATTATAACGAAATGCAAAAAAAAAACCCACTTCATTTTCTTCACAGGATTTAAGTGATACAACAGAAAGATTTACTTTCACTCTGGGCACATTTGGAGAACATGTCACTGAGTCAAAAACCCTATGATATGAAGAATATCTTTTAAGAGATGTATTATTGCTATTGTTATTATTCTTACTATTATATGAATTCCATTTGTCATTAAATAAATTAGCATTCATTTATTGAGCAAGTGTTTTTAATACTAGATATGGGGCTGACCCTAAGCCAGGAGAGGGAGATTTTTTAGAAGTCAATATATTTGGAAAATTAAATTTAATAAAGAATTATTAAAATATATAACGATGACATTTGGGATACTAGTGAAACCATCTTCTCACAAAGAAATATAAAAGCATTGAGAAAGCAAATGCCTCACATGCTTTGCATCTTAACCTTCTACAGAAAGTGAAATATTCATATATAATAGTAATAGATAATAGACATAATTTTCTACAAATTAGCAATGATTATTTTTAAAAATTTATACAGGTCTTATTTTTTAGCATTTCTTTTTTGTTTAATACAATTTAATGTTTTAATTATTTCTAAAAAACAAAACGTGCTACTTTTATTGTAAACATTTTTGGAAACATGAGTGTAAAGGAGAAAAATGTACATCACACAACATAACTCTAATAGATGACTCCAGTTAATATGCTAGAATGTACACTTCTAGATTATTGTGTTTGAGTGTTTGTAGGTAAAAGAAAGAGAGAGAGAGGGAGGGGATTTTCACTTTATCAATTTATAACTAGGAATATGCAATATTAGTGAGAATATTACACTATTAACTGGAAACTAGGGAAGGAAAGGATTAAATTGTGAGAACATTAACAGGTTTCTTATCCATATAAGCATATGGGATAAGATTAATAAAGCACTTTCAAAAATGATTTAAAATCTCTACTGACCAAGGAAAAACCAAACCTTGACAGACTAAGGGTGTGGATAATCCCATATTGAAATAATTCTGTGTTGAAACGACGAGGGTGAGAAGACCTTCCAATTTGAAGGTATTTTAGTTGCCATTATAAGAAAGAAAAATTCGAAAGCCTTACTAGATATCTTAATTACTAGGTATCTTAATTTCTTGGGTATCTGATTCTACAAGGGCTTTGCACCTTTTATTATATTTGAGATATTTTACAACTCTACATATTGTAGACAACTTGAAATAGTGTAAGTTATTTTCTCCATCAACGTGTAAATTTTGTGTTAGAATGTAATTAATTATTGTCTTGTGGTTATTGAACAGTTTTTTTAGTTTTTACTTCTATTTTAAAATTCACTTGTATTTTTATGAAAGTCATAGCATTACCTTCTTTCAAAATTATTTATTAAAGGTACTATTCAGGCATAAAAAAGAATGAGATCCAGCCATTTACAACAACATGGATGGAACTGGAGGACATTATGTTAAGTGAAATAAGTCAGGCACAGAAAGACAAGCATTGCATGTTCTCACTTATTTGCAGGATCTAAAAAGCAAAACAGTTGAACTCATGGACATAGAGGGTAGAAGGATGGTCACCAGAATGTGGGAAGGGTAGTAGGGGCCTAGGGGGAAGGTGAAAATGGTTAATGGCTACAAAAATAGTAGTTAAAAATAGTGACTAAGACCTACTATTTGACAGCAAAATAGGATGACTATATTCAGTAAAAATTGTACTTTTCTTTATCTTATAAGTGTTCTTTCAGCAGAATCAGATAATTGTATATTTTAAAATAATTTAAATAATGTAATTAGATTGTTTGTAGCTCAAAGCATAGATGCATGAGGGGAAGGGTACTCCATTTTCCATAGTGATTATATCACACTGCGTGCATGTATCAAAACATATCATGCACCCCATAAATATATACACCTACTATGTACTCACAAAAATTAAAAATAAATAAAATAATTATATTTTAATAAATAAAATATTAAACACTCGATTTTATAAATAATATATAAGTAAAATATTACTATTATTTAATAATAATAACTTTTAAAAGATTATGTAACAATTTTGAGTGATATTAACTGAGATGCCCAGTGGATTTGCCTGAAAGGCCGAGGAAACTGGCTTGCTGGAGAAGTATACCACATGTGCAGTTCGTCAGTCCTAATTTTTCTGGGCTTCCACAAATGAGTTCAAGTACCAACAGAACTTCACCTTTGCTGCTTCTTGGTTTCTCTAGTTCTTTTTCCTTCTGCAGATTTTGTTTTTGTTTCTGTTCTGCTCATATATGATAAGCCATTCTCCAGTGCTGACAGCATTGATTATGAATTTGATTTTATGGTCTGACCATTTGGCAATCTATACATGGACCAATGAATTATAGAGTTTTATTCTCTGTTGGGTGAGAGATGACAGAGAATTTGGATTGTTTGTTTTGTCGTTAGTAATTGATTACTTGTATATTTGTCTATTTTGAGCACATATTAAGAAGTGAAACTGCTCTACGATATCAGGACAAATGAGTTTTTATACCTTGCATCTTTTGATCTGTGACTAAAATTGTAGCATTGAAATTGTCTGTGTGTGTGTCTGTAATTCAGAATGGCTTCCCCTAATTATGTGATTATAGAATGTTGTCCTCTGGTCAAAGGATATTCATAAATACAATCATAAAGAAATTATTGTTCTGGTTGGCTTCTACATAATTTTAATAAACCCAAATTGAGATTATTTATGAAAACCTCCAGACAGAAGTTAGTTTTGTGGTCCTGTTAATTGTTTAATACTCTAAGACTAGATCTGAAAAACAGCCTAAAGAGCTGTATAAGATTAATCAATGTTCTTGCGGCACTTATGCAAATAATCAGTCCAAATCACATGAAACTAGCCTGATGTGCAAAACTGCCGTCTCAAATATCCATGGGGTTGTGGGTTTTACAATAGCTGGGATTCTGGAGATACATAGAGAGAGAGTGAATGGGCCACTCTACAGTTATTTCACTCACCCCTGATGATTTTAAAATCTGATGAATTTAAAAATGGGAGTTTTTCTGCAGAAGCTCTCTTTTTGCCTGCTGCCATTCACATAGGATGTGACTTGTTCCTCCTCGACTTCTGCCATGATTGTGAGGCTACACAGCCACGTGGAACTGTAAGTCCAATTAACCATCTTTCTACTGTAAATTATGCAGTCTCAGGTAAATTATCAGCAGTGTGAAAATGGACTAATACAGTAAATTGGTACCAGTAGAGTGGGGTGCTGCTGAAAAGTTACCTGAAAATGTGGAAGCGACTTTGGAACTGGCTAACAGGCAGAGGTTGGAACAGTTTGGAGGGCTCAGAAGAAGAAAAAAAAATGTAGGAAAGTTTGGAACTTCTTAGAGACTTGTTGAATGGCTTTGACCAAAAGCATGATAGCAATATGGACAATAAGGTCCAGGCTGAGGTGGTCTCAGATGGAGATGAAGAACTGTTGGGAACTGGAGCAAAGGTGACTCTTGTTATGTTTTAGCAAAGAGACTGGTGGCATTTTGCCCCTTCCCTAGAGATTTGTGGAACTTTGAACTTGAGAGAGATCATTTAGGGTATCTGGGTGAAGAAATTTGTAAGCAGTAAAGCATTCAAGAAGTGACCTATGTGCTGTTAAAGGCATTCAGTTTTATAAAGGAAGCAGACCATAAAATTTCAGAAAATAAGCAGCCTGACAATGTGATAGAAAAGAAAAACCCATTTTCTGAGGAGAAATTGAAGTCCACTGCAAAAATTTGCAAAATTAACAAGAAGCCAAACATAAATCCCTAAGACAATGGGGAAAATGTCTCCGGGGCATGTCAGAGGTCTTCACGGCAGCCCCTCAAATCACAGGCCCAGAGGCCTAGGAGAAAATTATTTTGTGGGCCAGAGTCAGGGTCCCCATGCTGTGTGCAGTCAAGGGACTTGATGCCCTGCATCCCACCCAGTCTGGCTGTGACTAAAATGGACCAAGGTACAGCTCAGACATTTGCTTCAGAAAGTGAAAGTCCCAAGCCTTGGCAGCCTCCATGTGATGTTGAGCCTGTGGGTGTACAGAAGCCAAGAATTGAGGTTTGGGAACCTCTGCCTAGATTTCAGAGGATTGATGGAAATGCCTGGATGTCCAGGCAAAAATTTGCTGTGAGGGTGGGGCCTTCCTGGAGAACCTCTGTTGTGGCAGTGCAGAAGGGAAATATGAGGTCAAGACCCCTAACAGAGTCCCTACTGGGGCACTGCCTAGTGGAACTGTGAGAAGAGGACCACTGTTCTCTAGTCCCCAGAATGGTAGATCCACCGACAGCTTGCACCGATCACCTGGAAAAACCACAGACACTCAACACCAGCCCATGAAAACATCCAGGAGGGAGGCTGTACCCTGCAAAGTCACTGGGGAAGAGCTGCCCAAGGCCATGGGAACCCACCTCTTTCATCAGCCTAACCTGGATGTGAGACCCGGATTCAAAGGAGATAATTTTGGAGCTTTAATATTTGACTGCCCTGCTGGATTTTGGACTTGCATGGATCCTGTAACCCCTTTCTTTTGGCTGATTTCTCCCATTTGGAACAGCTATATTTATCAAATGCCTGTACCCCCATTGTATCTAGGAAGTAAGTAACTTGCTTTCGATTTTACAGCTCACAGGTGGAAGGGACTTGCCTTGTCTTGGAGGAGACATTGGCCTGTGGACTTTTAAGTTAATGCTGAAATGAGTTAAGACTTTGGGGAACAGTTGGGAAGGCACGATTGGTTTTGAAATGTGAGGACATGAGATTTGGTAGGGGCCAGGGGTGGAATGATGTGGTTTGGCTGTGTCCCCACCCAAATCTCATCTTGAATTGTAACTCTCACAATTACCACATGTTGTGGGAGGAACATGTTGGGAGGTGATTGAATTAAGGGGGTAGGTCTTTCCTGGACTGTTCCTTTTTGCCTCCTGCCATTCACATAAGAAGTAACTTGCTCCTTCTTGCCTTCCACCATGATTGTGAGGCTTCCCCAGCCATGTGGAACTGTAAGTCCAATTAAACCTCTTTCTTTTGTAAACTGTGCAGTCTCAGGTATGTCTTTATCAGTAGCATGAAAATGGACTATTACACATATTTTCATCTTTTAAGCCAAGGTTGGCATCTTCAGTCCCTAAATAGCCAGACAGCAAATGTATTGGCTTGGTGTCCATGCTGCCTATCTCACAGTCACAGAACTCTACCAATTTAGTGAAAAATAGCCTTAGCCAATACGTGAAATATGAGAAAGTCTTTATTTCAATACAAATTTATTTTTTGGCATTCATACTGGAATTTGAAATAAATTTCACATCATAAAAAGTTATTTCTGTTTAAAATTTTTTCAACCATTTAGAAATATAAAATGAATTTAGCCTGGTGCTACATAAAATAGGTTGTAGGCCAGATTTGACTCCAGGGGAATGGTTTGCTGACCTCAGCTCTAAGTCATAGTACTCAACCCTTATGTCATATTATAATCAGATAAGAAGTTTTAAAACATATAGCTGCTTGGCTCCAACCAAGTACATCATTAACTTTTTAGGAGTGTGGTCAAGGTACTAACATGATTTTAAAATTTCCCAGGACAGCCATGATGTTGACAGTTGCCCGGGAGGAGTGATGCATAAGCTAAGGTAATCTTATTGCTGTTTTCCAAACAATGACCCTATTACTCCTTTGGAGTCATTGTCTGTTCTTGTCCCTCATCTTTGGATTTCTCTAAATCAAGAAACTTCTGCATGATTTCCATTTGTACGACTTTTCTTGTATTTCATATTCTTTGATTTAATTATTTTTCTTTGTAAATTTCATCATAATACTTTCTATTTTTGAAGAATTGTTCAGTTTTGGGTCCATTGGTGCTTTCTTGTTTTCCTTAATTATTTTTGATTTATTATTTTCTCTCATAAATATCTTGTCTGTTATTTCTTGAGATCTTAGGAGTAGGTGCTATAAACATTTGTGTTCAGTTTGAACCCATTTTCATTGCTTTATATAATATAAAAGGCAATAGTAAAAAAGTAAATTAAATTGTAAAAGAAATGACTTTTACATTTTTAGTGACCTACTTAGCTACTTATTCTTTTGCCTTTTGAAACTTAGTCAAAAATAATTCTTCTAATAAATATTTCATGTATACAACACAATAGAGATCAGGAAACGTTACAGGGAATATTTTTAGATACATATAATTATTAAAGAATACCCTAGAATTTTGAAAATGAAGTAATTTGAGAAGACAAGAATAGCTGCTCTCTGAAGTTTACTTTGGTCTCCTGTGGTAAATTACTTTGGAAGTGGAATTTTCTTGGACAACTCCCCTATTTTTCTCATGCTGCAACATAATTTTTAAGAGCATATGTAGATGAGAAGACTTTTATCGTGGGATTTGTCAGTGGAGAGTAAAGAGGATTCCCTCTCCTGATTTACAATATACATTTGGGTGCAGTTAGAATCTTGCATCTTAATCAGGCATCACCCCTAGGAAAGTCTTTTAAAAATGTATCTTGTAAATCATTTTTAATGGAGGTGAGGTTTTATTTTTTATTTTTCTTGCATTTCTGGAACTCAATAAGTGGATGGGGATGTTTTCTTAGAAGAAGTGCTCAGTTACATTTTCTTAGAAAAAGTGCTCAGTTTTATTTATAATAAAATGGGTACATGAAAACAAAGCCAAAATCAAACAACAGTAATGACAAAAACAAAAATGTAAAACATTGCCTCATTAGGTCTTCTTTTATCTTCCCTGTGATAGTGTACACAGTATCCTAAAATATTCCTGTGTGTTTGTTTCACTCCCTTTTCTCTTTCCCAAATATACACAATTAGAGCTACACATTTGGTTTGTGCATTAGATATGGCTTTTTGCTTAACAATTTTTCTGGAATATATAAATGCAGGGCATGATATGCAAGGGTAGATGACAGCATGACTATCAACCTATTTTCTACTTTAGCCCTGCTGTTTGGTTTTATGAATCCATTCAATCTTTGATTAGTAGTAATGTCTCCATGGTTTTGGAAATTGTTGATTGATACCTGCTTTATCTTATGTACTCATTTAGTATTACTTTGCATGATTTTATGAGTATTTCAAAGAGGAGATGGAAACAGAGAGGAAGTAAATAGTTGTTAGCTTTTTAGTGTTTCAACATGGCACAAGAATTGTTTTATTTCTTAATGTCAAAGATGAGTCTTTCTAAGATCACCAACCACATAGAAAAAACTGCAGGCTTAATAATAAATGATTTCACAAATAATGCAAAGGGTTAGAAATTGTCCACACTTAAGATATATTGTATTTTAACAAAACAATATGATTCAATGGAACAGCCTATTACAGTAAAATTAGGCATAAACAGAGTTCTAAGTTTTCACCTGCAGTTTCCACAGAATGATCTATCATCATCTAAAACATTTTTTCAAATAAATGCTGTGGAATTCTAATATTGATAAGTTAGGTTGTTTTGAGTCACACTATAAAATCTTCAAAGCAGCTACCGGTCTTATTCTGCGAATGGCAATGACCAATTCACTTAACCTTTCTAACACTTTCCTTATCTAAAAAATGAGGTTATTAACTTCTAGTAATCTTGCGATAAAATAGGCTGGAAGAATGAAAAATAAACATTATGGCATACAATTCTTCTTATATTTAGGGGTTACTGTAATGAACATAAATAATTTATTCTTAGCAGATGTTGACAGAATATATCAAGATGAAGGATATCTGGGGAATTGGCTTCCTATGTTCCTGCAGTTCTCAATGGAAAATATTTGCTGGTTAGTAACTTTCAGTCTGACATCCTAGCAACAAGGAACTTTCCAGGGCTTTATTTTATTTATTTATTTATTTATTTATTTATTTATTTATTTATTTATTCATTTATTTATTTTTTGAGGCTGAGTGCAGTGGCCCCATCATGGGTCACTGAACCTCCACCTCCTGAGCTCAAGAGATCCTCCCACATCAGCCTCCTGAGTAGCTAGGATGACAGGCATACACTACCAGCCCCACTAATTATTTACTTTTTGTAGATGCGGTGTTTTGTCATATTGCTCAAGCTGGTCTCGAACTCCTGAGTTCAAGCTGTCCACCTGCCTCAACCTCCCAAAATGCTGGGACAGGTGTGAGCCATCATGCCCGGACTCAAAGGCTCTTATATTCCAAGGAAATCACTCAAAGTTTCCAGAAAGTCAAAAATTTTTTGAGCATGTGTTTTCTTCTTAATATAAAATCTGACTTACAGCTCCAATGTGCTCCTCTGCCACCAATGCTTTCCATATTCTACATTGTGCACATTTTATATTGACTATGGATAAAATATTATTCTGTAGTCATGCCAAATCTTAAGACCTTGAAAATTCTAACGCTGGTTTTCCTGCCTATTCATAGCATGTAATAGTACTGATATTAATGGAAAATTTCAATATAATGTGTACAAATAGCTGAGCAAACTTCCTAGTATATCAGGAATACTTAATTATTAGTAGTAATTATTAGTGGTTTGATTTTCTTTTAAGTTCTCTTTTTGAATTTTTTTTCTGACTTTTCCTTCTCATTTGTTTCTACTTTTATCCATTCTTCAAAATAGTCTTTCCCATGGAATTTTTTTTTAAAATTATACAAATAAATAAATTTATATGAATATTTCCTGGCACTATGTTAAAGGTCAAATTTATTTATTGTTATCAGTGTAACCCTAGCTTAATTTACCAATATAAAATTATGGAAGATTGCTTTTAAGTGGGGAATGATTTCGTTTTTCCTGGATGTATTTCTTCCTTAAATAAAACTAATGTTATTTTATTAAGGAGTACATTGACAATACGTGTTTGAATATACAACTATATTCTCTGCTATAGTCTGCTTCTTCAATTACCCAAACATCTGTACATACCCTTCTTATTATTATTAAAATAATGTACTCAGCCAGCCCTCAAATAATGCAAGCCAAAAATATCATCTAGTTTCTCTATCCAGTTCTATATTTCTGTGTGATGTATAGGCCCCTACATCAGCAACTATTTGGAGTTTTGAGACCTATAAATACTCTGGAAGGAACTGTCATGCTGTTCTCTCTGGACTCTGGCTCTGCTCTTTGAGAGCCTTTTCTTTGTCACCTTCCCTATGAAGTGGACAATATTTCCTCCTCATCACTCTGGGGGTTTTCACAAATTCCTTCTTGTGGTTCAGTTTTAGAGGCATATATTTACTTTATAGGAAAACAATAATGAGCTTTAATCCATATTTTAGTATGAATATATTCATTCCTTTCTTTGAGAAAAATAGGTATAGGTCTTTTCATTATATTGACTGTAATAAACCCTGTTTTTAAAATAGCCTGCCTCAATTGTTTTCTCTCTGAAACTCTTGGTGTTGTTTGCTAGTGTATACTAAACTGGTTATGTGCTCAAGTCTCTTAATGAATTTTGTGTGTGTATTTTATATTTTATATACATGTGTATATCTTATATGAACCTGTATACTGTATGTATATACATGTGTGTGTGTGTATGTGTATATGTTTGTGCATGTGTGTATTCAGTTGGCCCTTCATATCGGTAGAGGATTGGTTCTAGAACCCCTGTGGATACCAAACTATGTAGATGCCCAAGACCCATATTTGAAATGGCATGGTACAGTTGGCCATCTATATCCACAGGTTTCAATCCACGGCTGGTTGAATACATAGGTGTGAAAACTGTGAATACAGAGAGTTGACTGCACAGTTTGTGTGTGTGTGTGTGTGTGTGTGTGTGTGTGTGTGTGTGTGTGTGGTATGTATAGACTGGTGCAATTTTTAAATAATATTGATGTCTACCTATGATTAAAATGTCTTATTTTGTTTGTTTGATATTCAATGAATACTAGCACAGTGCTAAAGTATCTATGGAATGAAAAGGTATTAAATTATTCACCAAGAGACTAAAGCTATTAGTCCTTAAGTAACTTTTACAACACAAAAACAAGAGAGAAACATGATAAACTTCCTATAAGTAAAAGTAAGCAAGTGTCACATTACAACATTCTGAGTATATTTCAGAAAAACAGTTGGAAATAATTTTGCATTTTGAATTGTGAAGAGTTTTCCCCATCTAATTAAGGTGCTCAAATAAAGCAGAATAATGGAAAATGGAATTAATGGAGTACTTAAATAATAATTAACACTTTCATTCTAATTTATAGAATAATTAATCATGTTCATATGTCCCATCTTACACAAATTACAGGGTATTTAAAAAATTATAATTTCTTGCTAAAATGTGGAGACAATCAGTGTGAAAATATTTTGAAGAAATTCAGAAGTGAAAGACTATATTACTTCTATACATTATTAAAACAAATAATGTATAACAACACAGACACTAACTAAGTTGGTGTAGCTGAGAAAACTAGCTACACCCCACTGTGTTCATTCTGCATTGTTCATGTGTTCATCTGGTAAAAGGGAATTTCACAGCATTTCCTGTAACTAAGTGATGGCAAAAAAAATATTGGCCAGAGGTGATATGTGCAATTGTAGCACATATTTTTAAATAAAAGAAGTATGTCTTCTCCCTACTTTGATCCCCTTCTTGTTGAATGGAATATGGATCCAGTGTGATCCATTCTGACCATGCAGATAAGAAAAGAACAAAAAGCCAAAAGGAAATTTATCCCTTCAATATTCACCTTATTTAATTTCAATTAATGCATATTTAATAAAAATAATAATTAAAATGTTGTATAAAATAAGTTATTTACTTAATTTTCCCAACGAATGTATAGCAGAATTTTGATTAAGCTGGATAAGTTAAAGAACAATAGCCGACATATTTACCCAGTTATAAGAAAGGTAAAGAAAAAAACTTTATATTTACCAGCAATTTACAAAACTTCTTTTTAGAGAATTTATTAATGCAGAAGGATGGCTACCAGAGACTAGGAAGGGTAGTAGAGGAGTGAGGAGGGAATGGAAAATATTTTCAAACATTTTTATTCCACTATTTCCATAATTTGGCTAATGTGACAATATGATCATGCAATAGATTACGGATATGAAAAATAAGAAAAATGGAAATAAATATATACTGCTGGTTATGGACTCAAAAAGAAAAGTAAAATTTCATGAAACAAAAGCACTTTTGATGAGATACTCTTCATACCTATTTTAAAGTGCCATCCTTGAAATTATTGGAATGATTTAATTCAGAGCTTGTTAATTTTGTTTTGGGTACAAGTGGAGTCATCAGACAGAAAATAATAAGACAACTTAGTTTTATTTAAAAAAATAGGTGGGAGGAGCCAAGATGGCCGAATAGGAACAGCTCCGGTCTACAGCTCCCAGCGTGAGCGACGCAGAAGACAGGTGATTTCTGCGTTTCCATCTGAGGTACCGGGTTCATCTCACTAGGGAGTGCCAGTCAGTGGGCGCAGGCCAGTGCGTGCGCGCACCGTGCACGAGCCAAAGCAGGGCGAGGCATTGCCTCACCTGGGAAGCGCAAGGGGTCAGGGAGTTCCCTTTCCGAGTCAAAGAAAGGGGTGACGGACGCAACTGGAAAATCGGGTCACTCCCACCCGAATATTGCGCTTTTCAGACCGGCTTAAAAAACGGCGCACCACGAGACTATATCCCACACCTGGCTTGGAGGGTCCTACGCCCACGGAGTCTTGCTGATTGCTAGCACAGCAGTCTGAGATCAAACTGCAAGGCGGCAGCGAGGCTGGGGGAGGGGCGCCCACCATTGCCCAGGCTTGCTTAGGTAAACAAAGCAGCCAGGAAGCTCGAACTGGGGGGAGCCCACCACAGCTCAAGGAGGCCTGCCTGCCTCTGTAGGCTCCACCTCTGGGGGCAGGGCACAGACAAACAAAAAGACAGCAGTAACCTCTGCAGACTTAAATGTCCCTGTCTGACAGCTTTGAAGAGAGCAGTGGTTCTCCCAGCACGCAGCTGGAGATCTGAGAACTGGCAGACTGCCTCCTCAAGTGGGTCCCTGACCCCTGACCCCCGAGCAGCCTAACTGGGAGGCACCCCCCAGCAGGGGCACACTGACACCTCACACGGCAGGGTATTCCAACAGACCTGCAGCTGAGGGTCCTGTCTGTTAGAAGGAAAACTAACAAACAGAAAGGACATCCACACCGAAAACCCATCTGTACATCACCATCATCAAAGACCAAAAGTAGATAAAACCACAAAGACGGGGAAAAAACAGAACAGAAAAACTGGAAACTCTAAAACGCAGAGCGCCTCTCCTCCTCCAAAGGAACGCAGTTCCTCACCAGCAACGGAACAAAGCTGGACGGAGAATGACTTTGACGAGCTGAGAGAAGAAGGCTTCAGACGATCAAATTACTCTGAGCTACGGGAGGACATTCAAACCAAAGGCAAAGAAGTTGAAAACTTTGAAAAAAATTTAGACGAATGAATAACTAGAAAAACCAATACAGAGAAGTGCTTAAAGGAGCTGATGGAGCTGAAAACCAAGGCTCGAGAACTACATGAAGAATGCAGAAGCCTCAGGAGCCGATGCGATCAACTGGAAGAAAGGGTATCAGCAATGGAAGATGAAATGAATGAAATGAAGCGAGAAGGGAAGTTTAGAGAAAAAAGAATAAAAAGAAATGAGCAAAGCCTCCAAGAAATATGGGACTATGTGAAAAGACCAAATCTACGTCTGATTGGTGTACCTGAAAGTGATGGGGAGAATGGAACCAAGTTGGAAAACACTCTGCAGGATATTATCCAGGAGAACTTCCCCAATCTAGCAAGGCAGGCCAACGTTCAGATTCAGGAAATACAGAGAACGCCACAAAGATACTCCTCGAGAAGAGCAACTCCAAGACACATAATTGTCAGATTCACCAAAGTTGAAATGAAGGAAAAAATGTTAAGGGCAGCCAGAGAGAAAGGTCGGGTTACCCTCAAAGGGAAGCCCATCAGACTAACAGCGGATCTCTCAGCAGAAACCCTACAAGCCAGAAGAGAGTGGGGGCCAATATTCCACATTCTTAAAGAAAAGAATTTTCAACCCAGAATTTCATATCCAGCCAAACTAAGCTTCATAAGTGAAGGAGAAATAAAATACTTTACAGACAAGCAAATGCTGACCGATTTTGTCACCACCAGGCCTGCCCTAAAAGAGCTCCTAAAGGAAGCGCTAAACATGGAAAGGAACAACCGGTACCAGCCGCTGCAAAATCATGCCAAAATGTAAAGACCATCGAGACTAGGAAGAAACTGCATCAACTAACGAGCAAAATCACCAGCTAACATCATAATGACAGGATCAAATTCACACATAACAATATTAACTTTAAATGTAAATGGACTAAATTCTCCAATTAAAAGACACAGACTGGCAAGTTGGATAAAGAGTCGAGATCCATCAGTGTGCTGTATTCAGGAAACCCATCTCACGTGCAGAGACACACATAGGCTCAAAATAAAAGGATGGAGGAAGATCTACCAAGCAAATGGAAAACAAAAAAAGGCAGGGGTTGCAATCCTAGTCTCTGATAAAACAGACTTTAAACCAACAAAGATCAAAAGAGACAAAGAAGGCCATTACATAATGGTAAAGGGATCAATTCAACAAGAGGAGCTATCCTAAATATATATGCACCCAATACAGGAGCACCCAGATTCATAAAGCAAGTCCTGAGTGACCTACAAAGAGACTTAGACTGCCACACATTAATAATGGGAGACTTTAACACCCCACTCTCAACATTAGACAGATCAACGAGACAGAAAGTCAACAAGGATACCCAGGAATTGAACTCAGCTCTGCACCAAGCGGACCTAATAGACATCTACAGAACTCTCCACCCCAAATCAACAGAATATACATTTTTTTTCAGCACCACACCACACCTATTCCAAAATTGACCACATACTTGGAAGTAAAGCTCTCCTCAGCAAATGTAAAAGAACAGAAATTATAACAAACTATCTCTCAGACCACAGTGCAATCAAACTAGAACTCAGGATTAAGAATCTCACTCAAAGCCGCTCAACTACATGGAAACTGAACAACCTGCTCCTGAATGACTACTGGGTACATAACGAAATGAAGGCAGAAATAAAGATGTTCTTTGAAACCAACGAGAACAAAGACACAACATACCAGAATCTCTGGGACACATTCAAAGCAGTGTGTAGAGGGAAATTTATAGCACTAAATGCCCACAAGAGAAAGCAGGAAAGATCCAAAATTGACACCCTAACATCACAATTAAAAGAACTAGAAAAGCAAGAGCAAACACATTCAAAAGCTAGCAGAAGGCAAGAAATAACTAAAATCAGAGCAGAACTGAAGGAAATAGAGACACAAAAAACCCTTCAAAAAATCAATGAATCCAGGAGCTGGTTTTTTGAAAGGATCAACAAAATTGATAGACCGCTAGCAAGACTAATAAAGAAAAAAAGAGAGAAGAATCAAATAGACGCAATAAAAAAGGATAAAGGGGATATCACCACCGATCCCACAGAAATACAAACTACCATCAGAGAATACTACAAACACCTCTACGCAAATATACTAGAAAATCTAGAAGAAATGGATACATTCCTCAACACATACACTCTCCCAAGACTAAACCAGGAAGAAGTTGAATCTCTGAATAGACCAACAACAGGAGCTGAAATTGTGGCAATAATCAATAGTTTACCAACCAAAAAGAGTCCAGGACCAGATGGATTCACAGCCGAATTCTACCAGAGGTACAAGGAGGAACTGGTACCATTCCTTCTGAAACTATTCCACTCAATAGAAAAAGAGGGAATCCTCCCTAACTCATTTTATGAGGCCAGCATCATTCTGATACCAAAGCCAGGCAGAGATACAATGAAAAAAGAGAATTTTAGACCAATATCCTTGATGAACATTGATGCAAAAATCCTCAATAAAATTCTGGCAAAACGAATCCAGCAGCACATCAAAAAGCTTATCCACCATGATCAAGTGGGCTTCATCCCTGGGGTGCAAGGCTGGTTCAATATACGCAAATCAATAAATGTAATCCAGCATATAAACAGAACCAAAGACAAAAACCACATGATTATCTCAATAGATGCAGAAAAAGCCTTTGACAAAATTCAACAACGCTTCATGCTAAAAACTCTCAAATTAGGTATTGATGGGACGTATTTCAAAATAATAAGAGCTATCTATGACAAACCCACAGCCAATATCATACTGAATGGGCAAAAACTGGAAGCATTCCCTTTGAAAACTGGCACAAGACAGGGATGCCCTCTCTCACCACTCCTATTCAACATAGTGTTGGAAGTTCTGGCCAGGGCAATTAGGCAGGAGAAGGAAATAAAGGGTATTCAATTAGGAAAAGAGGAAGTCAAATTGTCCCTGTTTGCAGATGACATGATTGTATATCTGGAAAACCCCATTGTCTCAGCCCCAAATCTCCTTAAGCTGATAAGCAACTTCAGCAAAGTCTCAGGATACAAAATCAATGTGCAAAAATCACAAGCATTCCTATACACCAACAACAGACAGAGAGCCAAATCATGAGTGAACTCCCATTCACAATTGCTTCAAAGAGCATAAAATACCTAGGAATCCAACTTACAAGGGATGTGAAGGACCTCTTCAAGGAGAACTAAAAACCACTGCTCAAGGAAATAAAAGAGGATACAAACAAATGGAAGAACATTCCATGCTCATGGGTTGGAAGAATCAATATCGTGAAAATGGCCATACTGCCCAAGGTAATTTACAGATTCAATGCCATCCCCATCAAGCTACCAATGACTTTCTTCACAGAATTGGAAAAAACGACTTTAAAGTTCATATGGAACCAAAAAAGAGCCCGCATCGCCAAGTCAATCCTAAGCGAAAAGAACAAAGCTGGAGGCATCACACTACCTGACTTCAAACTATACTACAAGGCTACAGTAACCAAAACAGCATGGTACTGGTACCAAAACAGAGATATAGATCAATGGAACAGAACAGAGCCCTCAGAAATAACGCCTCATATCTACAATTATCTGGTCTTTGACAAACCTGAGAAAAACAAGCAATGGGGAAAGGATTCCCTATTTAATAAATGGTGCTGGGAAAACTGGCTAGCCATATGTAGAAAGTTGAAACTGGATCCCTTCCTTACACCTTATACAAAAATCAATTCAAGATGGATTAAAGACTTAAATGTTAGACCTAAAACCATAAAAACTCTAGAAGAAAACCTAGGCATTACCATTCAGGACATAGGCATGGGCAAGGACTTCATGTCCAAAACACCAAAAGCAATGGCAACAAAAGACAAAATTGACAAATGGGATCTAATTAAACTAAAGAACTTCTGCACAGCAAAAGAAACTACCATCAGAGTGAACAGGCAACCTACAGAATGGGAGAAAATTTTCGCAACCTACTCATCTGACAAAGGGCTAATATCCAGAATCTACAATGAACTCAAACAAATTTACAAGAAAAATACAAACAACCCCATCAAAAAGTGGGCAAAGGACATGAACAGACACTTCTCAAAAGAAGACATTTATGCAGCCAAAAAACACATGAAAAAATGCTCATCACCACTGGCCATCAGAGAAATGCAAATCAAAACCACAATGAGATACCATCTCACACCAGTTAGAATGGCAATCATTAAAAAGTCAGGAAACAACAGGTGCTGGAGAGGATGTGGAGAAATAGGAACACTTTTACACTGTTGGTGGGACTGTAAACTAGTTCAACCATTGTGGAAGTCAGTGTGGCGATTCCTCAGGGATCTAGAACTAGAAATACCATTTGACCCAGCCATCCCATTACTGGGTATATACCCAAAGGACTATAAATCATGCTGCTATAAAGACACATGCACACGTATGTTTATTGCGGCATTATTCACAATAGCAAAGACTTGGAACCAACCCAAATGTCCAACAATGATAGACTGGATTAAGAAAATGTGGCACATATACACCATGGAATACTATGCAGCCATAAAAAATGATGAGTTCATGTCCTTTGTAGGGACATGGATGAAATTGGAAATCATCATTCTCAGTAAACTGTCGCAAGAACAAAAAACCAAACACCGCATATTCTCACTCATAGGTGGGAATTGAACAATGAGATCACATGGACACAGGAAGGGGAATATCACACTCTGGGGACTGTGGTGGGATGGGGGGAGGGGGGAGGGATAGCATTGGGAGATATACCTAATGCTAGATGACGAGTTAGTGGGTGCAGCACACCAGCATGGCACATGTATACATATGTAACAAACCTGCACAATGTGCACATGTACCCTAAAACTTAAAGTATAAAAAAAAAAAAAAAGAAATACCTGAAACTGGGTAATTTTTTTTTAAAAAAAGAGGTTTTTTAAAATTTTTATTATTATTATACTTTAAGTTTTAGGGTACATGTGCACAACGTGCAGGTTTGTTACATATGTATACATGTGCCATGTTGGTGTGCTGCATCGTTAACTTTAATGGGTAAAAAGGAGGTTTAATTGGCTCATCTTTCTGCAGGTTGTACAGAAAGCATAGTAGCTCTTGCTTCTGGGGAGGCCTTAGAAACTTACAATCATGGCAAAGGTGAAGGGGAAGCACACACATCTTACATGGCCCAACAGGAGCAAAAGATGGGGAGAGAGGTGCTAAGCACTTTGAAACAACCAGATCTCAGGAGAACTCCCTCACTATCAAAAAACCACGGTACCAAGGGGGATGGTGTTAAATCATTCATGAGTAATACGCCCCCATAATCCAATCACCTCCCACCAGGCCCCACCTCCAACACTGGGGATTACAATTTGACACAAGATTTGGTGGGGACACAGATCCAAAACTTATCATATAGTAAATGGAGTCTAATAATTTCTTCATATCAAAAATTATAGAGGCAAATGGTAAAACTGTATTTAAAAGAAACTTAAATACATGAATATATGACAGAGCTAAAAATAACAGTCAGGCTGGTAATATACTTTAGGTTTGACAGCAGGTAGGATAGACATTATTCACTACTTACCTTCAGAGATAATAAAATACTTAATTAAACTGAGCTGATAATGTCCTTCTTGGTGTCCCTAGTGCGCCATGTTCTCTACAGATAGTAAAAATCCTAAAACATTAAATGGGATTTATTATTTTATCTGACTGAATGGGCTACCCACCAAATTGTAAGTTTCTTGAGAATTGAATTTATGTTTCATTTATTTTTTCTAGTGCTTCCTTTGATGCCTGCAACACAGTAAGTAATGGAAGTTGAGTTAACATGGTTGTTGATTTTACAGTAATGGTCTATTAAGGAAAGCCTGAAGGACTAGTCTGAATCACTGTCTCCCTTCTTAGTCACCCATTCTCTTACTCATTCTAGTTGTCTTTTATCCCTAATGACTTCACTAAATAGGTCACTGAATAATATTTTCATGTCATAATTTAATTGTTTCTATGTTCACATCTAAGTTAGCCTCTCAGTAGTATTTGCCATAATTTATTATCCTCATTTGGGAGGAGTTTTCTAGAATTTTTTAACTGTGTCTCTGCTTTGTTTTTTCATCAACTTTCATATATCTCTTTTACTGTTTGTTGTTGTTGTTTTTGGCTTCTGCTCTTCAGTTTCATTCCATGTTTTGGAGCATACCAGGACTTTATCCTTTGATTCGTTCATAGGGGATCTCATTATTTTACAAGCAATAATAAAAAAAAAATCCAAATCAGATCCCTCTCTGATGCTGGTCTAAACCTTGTTTTTTTCCTTTACCTTATTTATTATACTCACTCTCACCACCTTAAGCCATGCTGGCAAAATCATAGCCCATGACATATGTCATGAGAGTGACTACTGATTCTCACCAATATATATATAATGTGTTTCTTTCCTTGATATGGCTAGAGCATAGCTATCAGCTCTACTGGATCTAGATGATGCCATGTAATTAGAGGGAGCCACTGGGATATGTAAGAAGGTGATGCATACTATTTTCAGACATGACTCTTAAAAGCTTTTTTGTAGTCTTCTACTCATGCTCTCTTCCCATGTCCACTGGCCAGATAAACAGATTATAGAGAAAACATTTAATCCATCACAAACTGCTACATTATATATCACTTCTACTTTGCCACTGGTTGGGTGGTATCTGCTGAATTATTGGGATTATCATTTCCTGTTTTTTAAAAAATTTATATATACATGAAAACAGTCTATATTTTTTTCATTTCCGTGGGTAGACCTGACCTTTTATTTGTTACCAGATTTCTAGTTCAAGAGCAATCTTTTCTTTTAGTAAAGCAAAATATGGTTTCTTTAGTGGATGAATATTTGTTAGTTTTGAGGAAAATTTGGGGATGTTTTGTTTCTTTCCATGTTTAATTTTCTTATGTCCTTTCCCATTCTGAGTTTCTTTTTCTCCTTGTTAACAGTCGCCTTCCTCTTCAGTGCTCATTTCCCTTAGGGTATGTATCAGTTCATTCTCACATTGCTATAAAGAAATAACACACTGGGTCTTTTTTTATATAAAAACCAGAGTTTTAATTGGCTCATAGTTCTGCAGGCTATAGAGGAAGCATGTCAGCATCTGCTTCTGGGGAAGGCTCAGAAAGCTTCCAGTCATGGCAGAAGGCAAACGGGGAACAGACACATCAGATGGCCAGAGCAGGAGCAAGAGAGAGAGTGTGAGTGGGGAGATGCTACACACTTTTAAACAACCAGATGCCACAAGAACTCACTCACTGTCATGAGAACAGCAGCAAATGGATGGTACTAAACCATTCATTAGAAATCCATCGCCATGAGCCAGTCACCTCCCACCAGGCCACCCTCCAACGGTGGGGATTAAAATTCAACATGAGATTTTTCGGGGACACAGTTCCAAACCACACGAGGATACTTCACACTTGCTTTATTTCTATCCTTAGAGCATTATAATTCCAAGACTGCATTCTCATGTACCCTGTACACTTTTAAGTCTCTTCTCTGGAGTAAGTGATCTGATGTGCCAATGAATTTTTTCATTATTTTACTACATAGGGTAGACTTTCTGGGGATTGTTTTGATCAATCTTTGTCTATTTCTCTTTTCTTTGTAGTTTTTCTCTAGATTTCTACCTCTTTCTTATAAGATGTGCAGACAGCTAACATGGATTTGATGATGCTGTGAATGGAAGTGTTTGACAAGATTCAGTTTTCCAATTTAATCCTTGAAAGCATCCTATAAGCTGCATATATTAATAGCTTTGCAAATATTAATCTTATAATTCTTAAAACAGGTTCATGAGGTAAGCAGCATTATATTCATTTTGCTTTTAAAGATTAGATGATTTCACACCATTGTTGAGAAATAAAAGTAAGCTTGGTCTTCAAAATTTCTAACCATTACTTATTTCTTTGTTCTGTACTCGCTCCCAGATATCAGATTACATGATGACTTGCTTAAATTTTTAACCTTCTCACTTGCCTTCATCTCAGATAAAATTCAGTGTTTTATCGTATTCTGCTAAGAACAGAGACTTTGGGCACTTAAGGTGCAAATTGAAAAATTTATTTCTACCAGTGTTATGTTGATTTGGGATCTCAAAATGCACTTAAAATTCTATTTGATATTTGAATAATCTTGGGCAAATGCTATTTAATCTCAGTCTCCAAGTGACTATGAGTTTAAATCAAAGTGACATTCTTATTTACTTTTATTAATAATGGAATCCTGAAAAAGAAAAGTTGTCATAATACTATCTCCTATAATGAGGGATGCAAAAGGTATAGGGTGTATAGGAAGTTTTCATTACACTTTTTATGCAAATTTGGGTGTGTGTACATGCACTTACATATGATAATCACATAGTCTCATACAGAGGAAAAAATCATATGAATAATTTCTCAGGATGAGATTGAATCTTTCTATTATAAGTTGAGAATTGGATTTAAACATGTCTTGCATTTGTGAATTCCTTGAAATTTTTATTGCCATATTTCAAGTTCTTATTTCCTACTATTTCTTTATTGCAGAATTATGAGTACTTTCTCTGAAAATACCGAATCCTCTAACAATAATTGTTGTCTGCAAACAAAAATTTGTGTATCCCATGATTCCTGACCACTTACAGAAATAAACCAAAATATCCTAGTTTAATATTCACCACAATTTGACACTATGGGAATAACTTACCTTCCGAGTGTCATATTCTCAATACCCTGATATGTCTGTACTGTAACCACAGACTTCTATTTGCCTTTTCCTTTGCATGCCCTCAACTGACTTTCCTATTTATGTTCAAGCTGAGTCTTCATTCTGCTTAAGTACTTTGATAAAGAAGAATTTGTTAATACTGTCAGAATTAAACTCTAGTATTCTTTATAGTACCTAGACACTTAAGGTACAGTGTGATCTGTTCTGTTGTGGTGGTAAGGTTCAAATACTATAGTTGTTCTCACGGTTGGTCTCATATTCAAAATATATGTGTAAACTTTTTGGTAGTGTCCATGACTAAGCTACATACATGAACAATTACTGAATATCTTATAATACTAGGCATTATGCTAAGCACTTCTCATACAATGCCCTAGTTAACAATCAAAAGACATCAACTCAGAGATGAAGAAAGTGGCATGCAAGGAAGTTACAAAAATTGCTCTTCATTTTCACTTCAATTTAACATATCCTTCAATTATAAATAGAAACCATATGTCTTAGCAATTTAACACTTATAGTGATTTTCTCCCCAATAGAAATTGCATATATTTTATACAATTATTACAATTTTTACAATTTTATACAATTATTACAGAAGTTGTATAGATTTAAACATATTGTTATCTTTATCATCTTGAAAATTGTGTTAGTTAATAGGCTTACTGATATATCTTGTTATTTAACATGTAAACAAAGAAGCACCCATAGTACTCTCTTCCAAATTAAATTTTATAAAATATTTGGTATTTCAAGGTTGTTGGTTTCTTTGGTAATTATATTTAATTTTAAAAAATGTAAGACATTATTCTGAAAATGCATCTATTATGATTCACGAGGCTGTAAATATCATGGAAAAAAATAACAACTGTATCTATTATCTGCTCATGCAATAGCATACCTAATGCAGCGATAGTTACAAGTTCAGTGACTTACAAAACAAAAAAATGGTTATCACACTGGTTTCCAGATTGACTGCAGTTTAACTGAGTCAGGCTAAGCTTGGCTCTGCAGCAAGATAGGCTTCGCTCAAGGCAGTGGATTAGGATCAGGTCAGCGACAAGTGAACCTCAATACCTGTGGATCAGCAGATACCTTTGGTATACTGTTCACACAATATATTAATCACAAGATCTAAGCCAAACTGGGCAATCACATTAAGGCCTGCTTGAAATAAGTCCACTAACATTTCATTGGCCAAATCATCTTACATGTCTAAGCCCAACACCAGGAATGTAGTATACCCAACCCCAGGTAGGTATACTCCACCCAAAGAAGAAGAAAGCATTTTATATTTACTGAAAAGTAATCAAGCTACCCCAATAACCCTTGGTTTAGACCATATGATGTCAGCATTTTTTGTTTTTTTATTTTTAGATGAAGAAATTGAGATTGGGATGTTTATATAGTTGTCCTCATTCATTAAATTTAGGAAGCAGAGGCATATGTCAAGATGTTTCTGTTTGATCCCAAAATGTCTGATTTTTCCAGTATACATTTATCTAGCTAATAATTATCAGGAAAACCTTTGGAATTTTCACAACATATTTCCTGTAATGCAAAAAGTAAATGACATCTTTAAAGAAATAACATTCATTTATGTAGAAAATGATTTAGACTGAATATTTAAGTCTGAAAGTACTAGATAATGATGTTACTGTAATTTAATGCTATATTAAACACTGAATACCAAATGCATAATAATTATTCAGTTAAAATTGGTCATGACACTAAACATTGGGAGTGTAAATCAAAACCATAAGAAGATACCAATTCACACCCATTAGGATGTCTATTATAAAAAAAATAAAATAAGTGTTGGCAAGAATGTGGAGAAATTGAAATGCTTGTGTATTGCTGGTGAGAATGTAAAATGGCACAGCTACCAAGGAAGACTGTATGGTATTTCTTCAAAAAATGAAGCACATAATTATCATGTGATCTAACAATTCCACTTTTAGGTATATACACACGTAATTGAAAGGAAGAACTTGAAGAGATATTTGTAAGCCAATGTTCATATCAGCATTACTCACAATAGAAAAAGGTGAAAACAAACCAAATGTCCATTAACAGACAGAATAAATATGTGGAATAATGTGGTATATAATGTAATATGATTCAGCCTTAAAAAGAAATGAAATTCTGACATATGCTACAACATGGATGAACCTTATAAACATGCTAAGTAAAATAAGCCAGTCACAAAAGTACAACTACTGCTTCATTCTATTTATATAAATTACCTAGAAAAGTCAACTGTAGAGACAAAAAGAGAAATAGGGCTTCTGAGGGCCTAAAAAGAGAAGGAAATAAGGAATTATTTTTTAATAAGCATAGATTTTTGTTTGGGATGATGAAAAAGTTCTGGAGATGGATGGTGATGATGATTTCACAACAATATGAATGTACTTAATGCCACTGAATTGTACACTTAAAAATGGTTCAAATGGTAAATTTTACATTTATTTTGCCACTGCCTAAAAAACAGAAATAAAAAAGATACTCTATTAAAGAATCCTAAGTGGCTAATTTAAATCTATCAGGATTAAGTAAATAGATACACAATAAAGAAACAGGGGATAAGACAAAATCCTGAATAAGAGAGAACTTGAGTTGAGAGCATACAATGAAATTCTTTTAGTAAAATTGACAAAACAGGAGGGAGTTTGTCTAGATGTTTGTGATGTTAAGTAAGAAGATGGTGGTGAAATCTCCAGAGTAAAAAAAGTAAAAACTCTACTGTGAGAAGTGATCACAGGCTACTAACAAATCTGAAACACAGTATCAGGTAACTGGACTAAACAGCATTGAATTCTTCTTGCCTTGCATAAAGATTTATAGTTTAAGGTGGAGGGAGGCAGAGTTCTGGTTGGCACCAAGTAACCCAGCTGTGGTGAAAATGGGACTAAAGGAAAGTAAACAAGGAAAGACTGACAAATGCACACTGTATTTTATAGAAAGCCTATGTCTGTGACTCTAGTGGTTTTAGTGAATCTGGAATACTTTATAATTCAATAGAATTCTCCTGCAGCAGAGCAGAAGTTGATAAATGTGACTTCAGCTAGCCTATCAACAATTGATGTTTGTCAAGAGGAAAAATGGAAGTATTTTCCCTCTGGTACTTTCCTGCAATAAATCAAAACACTTTGGTCTTTGACCAAATAAGACAATGAATCAGCAAAGGTTATCAGTAATTGTCTTACTTTTCTATAGCCCAGGAATTTGCTACGTTAAAACTGTTTTTGCATTCTAAATTTTACAAATCAATAACATATCTTCCTGATAATTCAAAAAAGTCAATCCCGTAACTAATATCTGATTATTAAAGCTGTGTTGCAAAGAATCAGCCAGATGTTATGTGGCAGCTTTTTACCCAGGTAATAAATTATGAAATAATGATAACTTGACTTTACAAATTTGTCTTCCACATGAGCATAAAATTTATATTTGTCTTAGTTTTTGTCAGCATTAATAATGTGCATCATTAAAGGACATTAGGAGCAGACCTGATGAAAAGGAAAGGTGAAATAGAATAAATCAAGAGTACTGTCTTTAAATCAATGAAGGCAGTCTACATGAAAAGAGAAAAAAATGATTAAAGAAAAATATTTTAATGTGTTATAAAATAAGGTAAAACATTTAATGGAAGCCATGCTACTAGAAAAATATTTGTTTTATGCTAAAATCAATCAATTTTGTTTACTTTTGGTAAAATACAAATGTTTATACCTATAGTTTATAAATATTGATTGCATAATTAATATTTTGATTGTTATGTATAAATGGCAAGGATAAATGTGCTTCAGTATAATTGTTTAATAATTATTTTATAAATATTAATTTAAAGCAGGTACTACAATTCAATATTCACTCTACTCCAAAATTGAATATCAAATATTTTAGTTTTGCATAATACCAAGTATAATTGACCTTTCTGGAAGGTATGCTATATTAATCTTGCGGCATTTTGAATCTCCTAACTCAACCATCCACTTATCCTGGAATGTTCTAAAATGTTCTAGAATCTACTTTGAAAAAAAAATCTTGCAGAAAGATTGGTATTCTATATTCATTTCTCAGTGTTAATTTTGTGGAAAGTGGGATATCAGAATAAATTTTTTTAAATCTCGCTTTGTAAGGCCTAGACACTCAGCTTTTGTTTCTGCCACTTCCTTGCTTTCAGATACATCAGAGAAGGCTGATCTCCAATTCAGAATGAAGAGCAAAAGCTTGACTTGGTATGGCCTATCTTGGCAGTCATTTGTCAAGTTGATTGATTGATTTGTAGATGAGCACACAATACCTTCTTGCAAATGAAACCCTAGGAAGTCTGCAAGAAATATCACACAAACAAAATTTCAAGTTCCACTAGGAAAGTTATGTTATATGTTCCAGCTGAAAAAAATTAGTTTGCAGCACTGGAGAGTGACTAAAGCAGGCAGAAATTGAAGAGATATAACCTATCAAAGAAAGAAATTACAATATGTAATATTCACATTTATATATCTTTTTACCTGAGGACACTCTCCAATCTATGAAGCCTGGTGTAGTAATAATTCAAAGAAAAAAATTGGTGTGGCTAAAATTCAAACAAACTTTTATTGGATTCAGGAGTTGGAGGATTCATTCTGGGGGTATCATAGCTTGTGGAAATTTAGAGAAAGGAACCTAGGAAGGAAGAAGTACAGGGATTTTTATAATGCTCATATAAACTGTACTGAAATCCTTGAATAACGTGGACTACACATATGCAGGAGGTTTTCCTAAAGTTCTGTCAGAAAACAATAGTTTAAGGCATTAAGAAGGCTGAGTAGGAGGTTTTACCCCACCCCTCAAGAGAGATTGAGTTTGTAACTTAAGTGTCATTAAAGTAAAAACCTTCTAAGAAGATAATCAAAATTCTTATGAGAAAGATAAAATAATTAGGTACCCTACAGTGTATCATCCACAATTTATATTATGCAATTTAAAATGCTATATATATATATATATATATATATATGAAGAAACAAATTCATGAACCCACAGAGAGAAAAATAAGTCAGCAGAAATTGACTGCAATGTAACAGTGTTAAAATTAGCAGAAAGTGACTTTTAAACAATATTATAAATAGGCTCAATGACCTAAAGTAAAATACAGTCCTAATGAGTAACAAATGCAGAAGCATCACAAATTTTTAAAAAACTATAAAAATATTTATCATAAAAACTACATATAAAGAAGAAAAATCACTACATGAGCTTAACTGCATGTTGAAAAAATAAAAGAAAGTGTTGATAACCCAGAAGATAAATTAATAGAAATTATCAGCTATGACAAATAGAAAAAAAACTACAATGAAATGATCAGGTCTTTTATGACCTGTGGAAAAATATCAGGTGCTATAACAAATGGAGCTTCAGTAGAAAAGGAGAGAGAGAATGAGACCAAGGCAATGAAATACGAATGGTGTAAAATTGCTGAGCATTGATGATAAGTCTAAAATTTATAATTTCAAGAAGCTCAACAAACTCATAATAGTTATAAAAACAACTTTTTCAATATACTAGATAGTTGGAGTGGAATTAATAAGTTTGAAATACCTAGTGCTGTCTAGAATATGGAACAACGGGAATTTTTATATACTGTTTGTAAGAGTGTTAAGTATTAAGTCACCTTGGAAAATAGTTTGATACTTCCTTATAAAGGCAAATAATTAGCTATCCCAGGTTAAGCATTTTTTGCTACTAGGTATTTTCCTAGGATAAATTAAAACCTATGCCTCAGGATGATAGGCCCATTTTTTCCCCGTAATAGTCTAACACTAGAAATAAACAAGATGTGTATCAATCAGTGAATGGATAAAAAGTCATATATTGATACAACAGAATATTGCTTAGCAATACAAATGAAATGTGGATACATGCAACCACATGGAAGAATTACCCTGATACCGTGTTGTGCAAAATAAGTGAGACAGAAAAGAATGCATGTTGTATTGTCTCCTTTGTGTAAACTTTCACATTAATCAAAATAATCTATGGTGACATACATCATTTCAGTGATTTACTGAGACAAAAGGGATGTCCCAGTGAAAGAGCTGTTAGGATAATTTTAAAGGTGTTGAAAATCATCAGGATAATAGTTATCCTGATATCCCAATTGTATCCTGGTTTTGCATATTTACATTTACAAAAATTGTCTAATTGTACACTTAAGGTCTGTACATCTTTGTACATTTTACCAAAAAAAAAATACTAAAATCAAAACGGTATGTGTATTAGTTTCTTATTGCTACTGTAACAAATCATTACAAGCTTAGTGTTTTAAAACAACAAAAAGTTATTTTCTTACAATTCTGGAGATCAGAAGTATAAAATCAGTCTCACTGGCTAAAGTCATAAAGTGTTCAGGCCTGGTTCATTCTGAAGGATCTTGAGAATAATCTGTTTCCTTGATTTTTAGCTTCAAATTACATATATGCACATGCACAAACCTCTATTTGTGTGCATATACATACATATGTATATAAACATAAACATACACATATGTGTATATATGCCCAAATACATTCATATGAACATATATAGCATATAAACAACTATATATGTGTGTATCTACCTATTTATATGTATGTAATGTTCTTATATTGTCTCCTGAAAATAGTTCCTCAGTAGCAATGAGCACACCCAGCACTGGGATCTCAGCCTTTGGCTTCTAAATATCATTCCTTACAAACACACAAAACGTTAACTCTTTAGAGAAATTATAGATTTCAGATCTATGGCAGGGATGTTAAGAGATAAGCAAGAAAAACCTTGTTAAGCCAGAATAAAAGAAGTGCTAAAAAATGACCGAAATGTGTTGAAAGGGTACAATTACATCTACAGTGCTCTCATTAGCCAATTCAGAGACAACTTTACAATCAAAATTACCAAATATTGTAATGAGTTACATACTATAACCAGCGTGTCCATAAGTAAGTAAATAAATAACACAAAATTAAAATTCTTCTTTTGAACAGAGTATCAACTAATTAATGTGTATGAGTAATATATTTAGAAAATGATTAATATTTACTAAAACTAGTGGGTGAAAACTGTATATGAAACTTATCCAGACAGCTTCGAAATATCCGCTAATATCTATTTAGTTAATACAAAAGTAAAACTAGGAAATTCACAGGAGAGAAATCTGACAGAAACCACATTAACCATTAACTAAGCATTAAACAATTAAGCATTAATGTGCTTAAATGTCAGGAAAAAGAAACATGCCTCTTTATGTGTACTTGTTTACTTTTGCTACTTTTGGAAATTTTTTGAGTTTGAAATTATATCAAAGTAAAATGATTTTAAAAATCAGACATACCACATCATCTTCGATCTTCCCCTCCCCTCCTTGATTTGTGTAGTTGTAATCCCTATGTATCCGACATTATCATATCAACATGAAAGTCATGGCAAGCATGCTGAAGGTGCAGAGTGAAAGTGGGGGGAAAATTTTAGCCTTAATTACACATTTGAGTCAATGACTTAGCAAATTTTGTAGCCATGAAGCTCTAGAGTTCCTATGTGACATAACACATACCATGTATATTTAAGCCTCTTTTAATTGTGTTTTCATTTATTGCTGCCGAACCCATCAATACAAACAAACAAAAATCCCACATCTTACAGGAGCCAAACCCTGTTACCACCATAACAAACTAATTTAATAATATATATGGAAAAATCATTTGGAAGAAAATTATTTACCAGTGAAACTGTTTCAACACTCTTCTGATTGATGGATTTCAATCTTGTTAAATAATTTACCCTTAACACTTGCCTCAGTGGCATGAGTATGTTATTTAATTCTTATGTGGCAAGTTTTGCATCTAATTAATTATCTGAATAGTCAATATGCAAGCAATGCTATTTCCTTACTCAAAATTAATGTCTGGGCCGCACATAGTGGCTTAGGCCTGTAATTCTTGGAGAGGCCAAGGGGTGCATTGAGACCTGCCTGGCCAACGTGGGGAAACACCGTCTCTACTAAAAATACAAAAAACTTAGCCAGGCTTAGTGGCAGGTGCCTGTAATCACACCTACTTGGCAGGCTGAGGCAGGAGAATCACTTCAACCATGGAGGCGGGGGTTGCAGTGAGCCGAGACTGTGCCACTGCACTCCAGCCTGGGCAACAGAGCGAAACTCTGTCTCAAAATAATAATAATAATAATAATAATGATGATGATGTCTGAGTTTATTAATCTAATATCTTGTGAAGAAAAAGCAAGATTCAGATATTATTACAATACTATTGGATATTGCTGATGACAAAGAGTGACAGAAAGAGAGAGAGAGAGAATGGACGAGGGGGAAGGAGAGAAGGAACAACTTTTAGAGTCTTTGTTGGTAAGTCATGAATTTTTAATTCATGGAAAATCTACATAGATTGTATGTTAAGCTAATAAAATTTTTATAAAACCTGCATCATATCATAATTGTGACATTATTTTGAATTTAATGTTTTAGTCTTTCGTATTAAATATCTCCCTGTTTCTTCATTTTCATTTCAAAATACACATTGAAAAAACATGTATTTTTCATTTTTATTTCAAATACACAAACAAAATATCACTGCAGTCACACGAAATTTGGGGCTGCTAATATAGTAATGTGTTTGTAATTAACTGCCACCAAACAAGGCAAGCAGTCACTGGTAGTTATACTTACTATTCAACATTTCTTTCATTTGAAATTAGAAACGTATACAATATCTGATCAATTCACTTCAAGATTTCCACTATTTCTTTTTTGGATAATGCGTCCCTTGTGTGTGATAATTAAAACCAAGTAATAACTTTGGTGTTTCAAACTTGCAAGTCTGAGCAATGATAATGTAAGCCAAGTGAAAGAAACACTTTATTAAATGACCTGATTTTAGCGTAACTATGTACCAAAGTCAAGGTTTACTTTTTTCTAATATACTTTTTAATGTTAATTTTGTTCTTCTGTAACATTCTCTTCCAAAGTGAGCTATTTAAGTACACTTCTTTTATCATTTAAATCCAACAATTTTTTATTATTTTAAAAAATTATAGATATATATGTACTAGTTGGAACTATAATTTCTTTGCTTTTTTGCTTATAAACTCTCTTAATTATGTCAACATTTCTACAATTATATTTTGGTTTGTTAAAATTTCAAGTTCTATTTTTGCCCATCATCTATACGGCAATTTTGTCACCAATTTTTTTTTTTTACTTTCCATTAAAGAAAATACCTATTTTCTTCCTTTCTATAATCTATATCAGACCGATTGTCTCTCTTTCTTTAAGTCATTTATACTCTGTTGTTCTTTATATTTTCATCTAGGTATTTCTCATACTTTACCTGAGATTAAGTTTCAGATTAATTGAATTGAAATTCTATAGTTAAACCTATTATCCCTAGGCTTGATGATAAGTCACGTGTCAAAAAAGTTAATTTGCTTGCGACATTAGCTGTAGTCTAGAAAATGAAATATTGTTTATCCATGAGTCACTATTCCCTCTTGATATGGACTTTTCTTCTTCAAAGTCTTAACTCTCAAATAAAAAGAAGTAACATTTGTAGCCATGAAAATAAGCATTTTATTTTTCAAATCAGAATTTGCCTTTTGTTTTAAACATGCAAATTATAACGAAGGTTTTGGGAGTAAAGTTGTGGTGGTAGTATGATAACTTCATTGATTTTCAAACAAGACAATTTAGTAGTGGTTTAGAGTTTAAGCTTTTTTTTTTTCTTTTTTTTCTTTTTTAGTTTTGGCACATTTTAGTCATGTTTCAAGCAACCACTTCCCAAAAGAAATAATAACCCTATTCTTTATCACTTTTTCTCAGGAAAGTAGTTTCTAGTCTTAAATTCCATGCCCTACTAAGCAAGAAGCCATCAACTAGGGGGGAAATGATACTTGAATGAGAAACAACTGTGTTCATTCATGATTTCCCATTCAATATAATTTTTCAAGTTCAGCAACCATTCTGACTTGATAGGTGATAATTTTAAATACAGGTGAAATGACTATATTAGAGCAGACGACATTTATTTTACATAAGCTTGAATATTTAAAATCTTAGATATGGTCCATAGAACAATATTGGTATATTGTTCCCAGGAAAACAATTACTCTAGTAAATAATTGCATATTCAACAACATGGTTCTATAAACTACGCTCAAACCTTTAAATATAGAAGATATATTACTTTTTACGAAGTTTTGAAATTAATTGGAAAGTAATAAGTGCATTTAAAACACAGTAAACCTAACATCATTCCTACCTGGTAAAAAGAGAAATAATCCCCATTTAAAGAAGAAGGAGAAAAGAAGAAATTTATTTGTAATTACATTGTAATTTTTAAAATATAAGGTCTGGGCGCGGTGGCTCACGCCTGTAATCCCAGCACTTTGGGAGGCGGAGGCAGGCGGATCACGAGGTCAGGAGATCGAGACCATCCTGGCTAACACGGTGAAACCCCGTCTCTACTAAAAATACACAAAATTAGCAGGGCGTGGTGGCGGGCGCCTGTAGTCCCAGCTACTCGGGAGGCTGAGGCGGGATAATGGCGTGAATCCGGCAGGCGGAGCTTGCAGTGAGCGGAGATCGCACCACTGCACTGTAGCCTGGGCAACAGAGTGAGACTGTATCTCAAAATAAATAAATAAATAAATAAACAAATAAGTAAGTAAATTATAAGGTCTAGAAATATCTACATGACATTAAAATCTTGCTTTTTGTACTATCCTAATAAAGCATGCAAGAAAAATACATTCATGATTTACAACTAATCCATTTAATGTAGACTTCAAATGTTTTCCTCAGATATCGTAAAGTGTAGTCAGCTCAGTTTGCCACAGACTAACGTTAACCAAGTTACATCCTTGGACAGCTGTTATGCACAAAAGAGCTTTGACTAAGGATTTTTAGAGTTTTTAAAATAATTCTTGTTTGTAATTTTTATGTGTATATAAAATGTTCCCATAGACCAATGCAAAATAAAATGATGCCTAAGTTTGAACGTGGTTCATTACCTAATAATATGAATATAATAAACTTAGTTTTTCAATTTTATACAGTAATTATTCAATAAATTTCTTTTCAGTACTTTTTTTTAAAAAAATAAACATCTTATTTGTTATGACTTGCAAAATACACTGTCATTATATTGACTTATTTATTTATTTATTTATTTATTTATTGAGACTCTTGTCAAGTTTCACTAGTCGCCAAGGCTGGAGTTCAATGGTGCTGTCTCGGCTCACTGCCACCTCCGCTTACCGGGTTCAAGAGATTCTCCTGTCTCAGCCTCCTAAGTAGCTGGGATTACAGACACTTGCCACCAAGCCCAGCTAATTTTTGCATTCTTAGTAGAGACAGGGTTTCACAATGTTGGGCAGGCTGGTTTTGAACTCCTGACCTCAGGTGATCTGCCTGCCTTGGCCTCCCAAATTGCTGGGAATACAGGAGTGAACCACCACGGCTGGCCCTATATTGACTCATTGATCTTTGAACGTTAGTCCATATCTTTCCCAACACTTGAATTTAGAATTCACTCACCTAGGCAGACAATGACTTTTATCATTTCAACTACATCTTGATGTTGGAATGCCATTTACTATCTCTCAGCAATATGTCTAGACACAACTGAGCTCAAGGCTTTATTTGAACTTGCTAGTATCATCTCCTGAGAGGTGAAATACTAATGTACTGTTAGTATATTGACAAAATACAGAATACTAGAACATATTCTTTAGATAAGAAAATTCTGAGAATAAACTAAAACAATCTTCATTATTCATTTACAATCCATCATTCCCCATATTGTTTCTGTATATAAAAGTTGCTCTAATATAGATTGATCACATATGTGACATACATTATACTAAAAGTACAGTGAAATAAATACATTTCTGAGAAGATGAAGTAGAGTAAGGAAAATTATAAATATGGAAGAAATCTGCAAGATGATGAGAAATCTGGGATAATGGAATACATATGTACATAATAATGTCATGGCTG
This sequence comes from Pan paniscus, assembly GCF_029289425.2. NCBI lineage: Eukaryota > Metazoa > Chordata > Mammalia > Primates > Hominidae > Pan > Pan paniscus. The sequence continues at coordinate 42,340,561 of NC_073264.2, read as the reverse complement.
TGAAACAGATCAAATGCACATATGATAGAACATATTTCCCCAACACTGACAAGGCCTCATACAAAAAGCACACATATCAGTGAAACAGGACATTTATCTAGCAAAGTGATGATTGAAAGATGAATGACAGTATAGGCAGATAAAAAGCCAAGGAAAGAAACTATTACAGCAAGCCTCTAGCCTGAAGTCTGAGTGACTATAAACAAACAAAGGCATGAAAGCTACCAGGATATGTTTACAAATACAGTGATGACGACAACACAATTAACAATAGTGATTCTACTTCTCTTCCAATACTTGACGAGTTCTGTACTCCTGAGCTGGTTATATAAGGCTAAGTTAAAATGAAAACATTGTCATTTTTTACAGGTAGCTAAAGCATTCAGATAGAGGGGCACAATTAACCAAGAAGCCCTGACTTTAGAAACCCAAATTATTTTTGTTTGTTTGTTTGTTTTAATAAAGGAGATATTTATAAGAATCACTTATTTATTTGCTTCTGTCTTCACTTGTCAAGTTTTGACCCATGGGTAATAACTTTCTTGCATTTCAGGACTATGTATGTGTGCATACAAAGCAGATTTTCACAGTATGTGTTCCATACCATGGCATCATGAAGTCCCAGAGCAGAAAGCATGAGAAACAGGGATAATTGTCAGTTTGTCCCCACAGGTTCTACTCTGTGCTTATAGGTTTCAGTTTCCCCTTACTTTCCTTCATTCCTTCACTTTTCCCTTATCCCTTACATCCAGATTTTTTCCAGAATGCCTGCAAGGCTGAACTATATCAACTCTGGGCCCACCACCAGACAAAAGAGTAAAAGCCTTCCATAGACTTCTTCAGCAGCACACTTTTATGTTCCATCATAAATGATATTGATACTTCAATGATCATCTTTCAGATCTTCATTTCTCATTTTCTCCTACAATTGTAAGGTTTAGTTCTCATAATAAGTCCCATTTCACATCACTCGTAACTGTTGAATTGACCTGACCAACCTTCAAATGACATATGACTTATTTATAACACAGAGTAGAACATAAATCTAGATGGTTTCTTAGTCAATCTGTAATACAGAATTTTGGTAAATGCCAGATAGTGAATAGCAGAAAAATCAATGTATATACTTGATTATAAATAAGCAATATGATGTCTGTACCCTCAGGAGCCCATGGAGTGGAGCACAAAGCAAATAAAATCTGTATTGAAGCAGAATATTATTAAGAATGCCATCACCGTATTAGCAATTTAGCCATTCCCGTTACATTTAATCTAGGAATGAATGAAATGAAAAAGGCAAAAGGCCAGGTTGCTATTCTCTCTTCTCTGAAAGATAGTATCCCTGGGTAAGAAGGGAGACCATAAACACACACACACACACACACACCCCCCCACACACACACACACACACACAAACAGAAGCAAATAATCTACTGCTCTACCTTATCTACGTGAAAAAACAAAAACAAAACAACACACAACTGGCTTGTCCAGACATAAAGATCAGAAAGACAACATGAGCACTTACATGAGAACAGGAGAAATTCAATTTAGTGATGGCTTCCATGAGTGGCAGACACTGGTAAGATGAATATATGCATAAAGTCTAATCAAAGTTTTATTCTGGAGGTTCTATATTCTCAGACTTCCATTGGTATATGAATCACTTTGGGGTCTTGTTAAAATACCTATCATAACAAATCTGTGATATGACCTGGTTTTTTGAATTCTTACAAGCTATTGTAGGTCAGGTCACTGCTATTGGTCTTCGGACAATATATTGCTTAACAAAGGTTTCATAGACAATATGTTGCTTAACAAAGATTTCATAGACAATAATTGAAAACAACAAACAAAAGCATACTGTTGGAAAAAAGACATGTAGATAATCAAATATAATCAAATGAGTCAACAAAGTTCATGAAAATAAACATTTCCTGTCTGTAGGTATATTTAATTTCTTTTTAAATTACTTATAATCAGAGAAACATTTTAATAAAATATATTATGAAGAATAAAACATTAAATATATGAACATGCTGAAGATAAAATAAGAAAAGGCCAGGGGTAAACACTCTTTCATCAGAAAATGTTACCTAAAAGAATTCATGATGGAAAAACTGTAAGAAGGTCCTCCTTTTAAATTATTCTCATTTAATTTGTAATATTAATTATAATCAATTTTAATAGACTTGGTCAAGAAGCTCTAAATATCATTTAGAATAAAAAATACTTGAGTTTTTAAAATAAATACTAATAAAGACAGTTTATCATGCATTAAAATCCATATAATATAAAATAAACTATTTTTACAGGCACGTGGTTAGATAGATATATCAAACATAAGAAATAATGCACAAAGAGATTCAAACGTATATTAGAAAATAAAAAAGGACTGGTTGCGGTGGCTTGCACCTGTAATCTCAACAGTTTGGGAGGCAGAAACAGGAGGAACGCTGGAGCCCAAGAATTCAAGACCACCTTGGGCAACAGAGTGAGACCTCATCTATATAAAAAATAAATTTAAAAGATTAGCCAGATGTGGTGACATGCACCTGAAGTCCCAGCTACTCAAGGGTCAGAGGTGGGAAAATTGCATTAGCCAGAGAGATGGAAGCAGCAGTGAGCCATGATTGTGCCACTGCATTCCAGCCTGGGGGACAGAGCGAGACCTTGTCACAAAACAACATCAAAATAAAAATGACATTGAAATCTATAAATAAAAATGTTATTTAACAAATATTACTGTCTAAAATATTTTATCAATATGCTACATATGCCGACCTAAATTATGTTTTAAATATTTTAGGGTAAAAGTAAATTGTAATATTTTAATAATATTATGTTGAAAAAATACAATATAATAAGGGTATAAAATCTTTAAAAACATGACACTTAAGAGCAACTGTAAAACAAATTATTATATCTACCTCTGTTAACAGTAATACTGACAAGAATACATTTTTATGGCATAATATTAACTATAAAAAGGTAAATGAATAATTTGAAAAAATATGTTGCAAAGGAATTATATTCTTAAAGATAAAATGTTTTTTAAATTATAATGAGAAATAAGCACTGAGAGTAAAGGTACATGCAACTGAAAAAACTATGTCCATTGTAGAGAATAGAAATTTGAAAATTTAAAAAAAATTCTTCAAAAAAATAACAATAAAATAACATGTCCCACATTTCTCCTTAATTAATTTCACAGAGTTAAAAATTATTTAAAAGCTCATATTGATGAGTATGCAGATGGGTAGGCAAACTCATAAACGACTTAGGGAGTATAAATTGGCACAACCATTCTGGAAGGAGACCAAATTAACATACTTAGCATTTAAAATGTATATACAGCACTTGACACAGCTAATATACACCCAGAAACTGTCTGCAATATTTGAGGCAAGAATATTTACTTATAAATATTTATAATTGCAGGAACATGTTAAAACATATACCCACTAATAATCCAATGGTAAAAATTACAGAACACATTGTTACAATGAAATTTTTTCAGTGTTAAAAAATTTTCTATAGAGTATATTTGCATGACAAAGAAAAGTTTTCAGACAAATATCTAGATTGTGACTATATACTTGGGTCAGTTTATGTATTGATTCACATTCACTTATTTTGACCAATATTTCTTTCTTTTCTTTTTTTTTTTTTTTTTTTTTTTCCTGAGACAGAGTCTTGCTCTGCCGCCCAGGCTGGCGTGCAGTGGCTCGGCTCACTGCAACCTCTGGCTCCTGGGTTCAAGCGATTCTCCTGCCTCAGCCTCCCAAGCTTCTGGATTACAGGCACACGCCACCACGCCTGGCAATTTTTTATACTTTTAGTAGAGACAGGGCTTCTCCATTTTGGCCAGGCTGGTCTCGAACTCCTGACCTCAATGTTCTGGGATCACAGGTGTGAGCCACCGCACCCAACCTGGCCAATATTTCTTTCCCCAAGCCCTGAGAACTCCAGAACTCAGCTTGTTTTCCAGCTGGAGCTGCCCTGCAGATAAATCACATTTTTGCTTTGATCACAGAGACCAGATAGCTGCACTGGTTGAAAGGTAACTGGAATGACTGGACATCATACTAGCTAGACAGTCCATGTAGCCCAACCAGGATTTCTGGAGGAGTAACTCTGGTCACTGGAAGATGGGAAAAAGGATGAACACCATGGGTAAATCGCTGCCTTTATCTATATCCCGTCCCCCTGAGACTGTTCTGAGAAACTTTAGATTTCACAGAGGCTCTCTGAATACATTACATAAGACAAAGTAATTGACCATAATTTTTTTGTGAAGCATTGGACGGTTTGGCAATACAATCCCATATACTGTACATATATTAAATTTATTGTGCTTCACTTTATTGCACTCTGCAGGTACTGCACTTTTTTTTTTTATTTTAACAAATGGACAGCTCTGGGCAACCCTGCATCCATCAAGTTTCTTGGCACCATGTGCTCACTTCGTGTCTCTGTGCCACATTTGGTAATTCTTACAATATTTCAAACTTTTTTAACATTAAAACTGTTACGGTGATCTGTGGTTGGTGAGCTTTAAATGTGACTGTTGTAATTGTTTTGAGGTGCCACAAGTCACTCCCATATAAGATGGCAAAGTTAGTCAATAAATGCGTGTGTTCTGACTGCTCCACAAAACAGCCATTCCCTGTCTCTCTCCCCTCCACTGGCCTTCCTATTCCCTGAGACACAACAATATTGAAATTAGATCAGTTAATTACCTTAAAATGGCCTGTAAGTGTTCCAGTGAAAGAAAGAGTTGCACATCTCTCATTTTAAATCAGAAGCTAATCTCAGTGAGAAAGACACATCAAAAACTGAAATAGGCTGCAAGTGAGACCTCTTGTGTCAACTAGTTAGCCAACTTGTGAATGCAAAGAAAAAGTTATTGGAGGAAATTAAAAATGCTACTACAGTGAACACAGAAATGATAAGAAAGCAAAACAACCTTAGTGCTTTTATGAAGAAAGTTTCAGTTTTCTGGATAGATAAACAAGCCACTAAATTATATTAAAACAAGGCCTAATTGAGAACAAGGCCCTAACTCTCCCTTTATTCTGTGTGGACTGAAATGGTGAGAAAGCTGCAGAAGAAAAGTTTGGTTTATGAAGAGGTTGTTTATGAAGTTCACAAAAAAGAAACTGTCTAAAAATGCAAGGTGAAGCAGCAGTTGCTGATGTAGAAGCTGCACAGGTTCTCTAGATGTTTTAGCTAAGATAATAGATAAAGCGGGCTACACACACACAAAATATAGATTTTTAATGTAGGCAGACTTAAGCTGGAATACAATGCCATCTAATACTTTTATAGCTTGAGAGAAGTCAATGCCTGGCTTCAGAGCTTCAAAGGACAGGCTGACTTGCTTCTTAGGAGCTAATGTAGCTGGTGACATTATGTTTAAGTTAATGCTCTTTGACCATTTCAAAAGTCCTAGGGCCCATAAGAATTATGATAAATTTACTCTGCTTGTGCTCTCTAAATGGAACTACAAGCCCTGGATGTTTAGTGTACACAATTTAGTGTAACTTTTATATGCACTGGGAAGCAAAATGTCCTGTGACTTGCTTTATTGAGATTTTTTCAATAGAGTAGTTGGGCTAAGATTTTATTTAGACAGACAGACAGATAGATGATAGATAATTTTATGTAGGCATAATGACTATACACATTTCATTTATTGATCAGTTACTACTAGGTCATCTTTCTCCTTCCTTCTTTCCTTCCTTCCTTTTTATTTTTTTTTCAAGATTTCACTCTGTATCCCAGGCTGGAGTGTGGTGGCACAATTACGGCTCCCTTCCCTGTGGCTCTGGCCTCCTGGGCACAGACAATCCTTCTGCCTCAGCCTCCTGAGTAACTGGGACCACAGGCACAAGCCACGGTGCCTGGCTAATCCATTATTATTATTATTATTTGTGGAGACGGGTGTCTCGCTATGTTGCCCAGGCTGGTATCAAACTCCTGGGCTCAAATGATCCTCCTGCTTCTGCCTCCCAAAATGCTGAGATTACAGGCATGAGCCACTGTGCCCAGCCCACTAGGTAAGTGTCTTTTGGGCACATTTAATCCTCTGAACCATTATATGAGTTTAATGGTATTATTACCTCAAATTACAGATGGGAAAACCGAGGCAAAGAGTGATTATATGCTTTAAAGTCAGGTAGGTGGTAAATAGTGGAGTTGTAAAGTTTGTTTTCAAGATGGATTTTTAAACTCTGTGACACATTGTCTAACCATCTGAGGAGAAACACCTACCCTTCCAACTTTTCTACAATACTCATAATTGGGTAACTAAAAAGCAAACAGAATAAGCTAGTTTACTCAACAATAGATTCAGAGGTAGTTTAATAATAAAAAACTCATTGTATGAATGTAGCCCTACTATATTATTTTGCAGAAAGTCATCGAAAATCTGAAAACTCAGAATATTTCTGGCTTTTTAAATCTGGATCCAAGAGGTCTTTTTTAAGCCATAGGTGATGTGCTAACCCAAAAGTAACAGAGGGTAATTGGAAAATTTTCATTGCCTATCACATCTTTGTGGAAATGGAGTTTATGAATAAACTTCTTTTCTACTTTGAATAAATCTAAAATGGTTGCATGTACTTCCAAAGTTTCTAATGGTGATACATAATACAAACAATGTAATCTAGGTAACAAATTCACAAATCTATTTAAATCTGCAAAATGTACTTATCTTTAAAATATGCTATCATCATATCAAATCTGCAAAATCTATTTGTCTTTAAAATATGCTATCATTTGCTGTATGACATATTTCAAATATAGAGTACAGAAACGGCCAGGGATAGTAGCTCATGCCTATAATCTCAGCATTTTGGGAGGCCAAGGTGGGCGGACCATTTGATGGCAGGAGTTCGAGACTAACCTGGCCAACATGGTGAAATCCCATCTCTCCAAAAATACAAAAATTAGCCAGGTGTGGTGGTGTGCTTTTGTAGTTCCAGCTACACGGGAGGCTGAGGAGGGAGAATTGCTGGAACCCAGGAGGCGGAGGTTGCTGTGAGCTGAGAACATGCCACTGCAGTCCAGCTTGAGTGACACAGTGTGACCTTGTCTCAAAAAAAAAAAAAAAAAAGTACTTGCACATACTCATTTGTACCCAGACTAAGCTACATCATCTTAACATGTTGACACATTAGATCTTTTTGTCCATAAAGTAAAACATTATGGGTACATTGAAATTTCCAGTGAAACCCTCTGCTCTCTACCTGTTTTCCCTAGATTTAGTTTAATTATAATTAGTATTACTACATTCCTACATTCTTGAGTGATAGGAGCATTATGTAAAATGATCTGGATGTCTTGTTAATAGTGGATAAAGTTTTAACAGTTAGATCCATTACTTGAATTTCCATTATACTATTAAGATTTCCAGTTTGTTTCACAGTAAATTTTGGTAAGAACTAATTTTTTTCTAGGAAATTGGATATCCCATTGATGTTTTCAAAGTGCATGGCTTAGAGTTTTATTTAATATATTTAATGTTGTTTTATGATAGGTGTTCAGAGCAATTAATTACCTCAAAGTGAAAACATCTATGCATCTTCTAACCAAGTCAAGAAATATAACATTATTGGACACTTACTATGTTCTGTTCCCTATGACCCACCATTCCTCCTCCTTCTCCAAACCTGATCTGACTTCTATTCCACAAATTAAGTGGAATTTACTTTTTAATGTGAATAACAGAACCATAGAGTACATGTTTTGTGATTGACTTCCTTTATTCAGCATATGCTTGTGAAATGTATCCGTATTGCTTCTCATATAGCAGTTCTCATATTACATTTGGTTAGGTAGGGAAATGATCATTGCCACATAGCATTCAAATGTATTAACATATTATAATATGTTCTATTATATAATTATATGAATATGTTACTTAGTACCTTGGTACTCAAATTAGCAGCAATAAAGTTGACAGACTGAAAGTCCTGTGTTAGTGCTCATGTGCACGTGTCATTTGGGAGTGGAATTGTCAAGTAGCAGCACTTAGAAATGCGTTTTGCTTTATCTAATTCCACTGAGTAATTGTCTTAAATGTTTATAGTAATTTATATACATACTTGTACAATATAAAACTTCTTTCTTCACATTCCAGCCAATACTTGGTTTTTCCAGGATTTTTTATTTTAGTTATTCCTGTAGGTGTGTTTTTGTATGTTATTGTGATTTTAATTTACATTTCCCTTATTATTAATGAGGTTGAGCAGTTATCACCTCACCAGAGGGTCACACTTAGCCTTATTAGTAGCAAGAAAAATGGCACTGCACGGCCATGATGATATTCATTACAAAATACAGAGAATTTATCTATTTTTTTTTTGCTCAAACTACTTAACCTGTATCTATTCATGCCTTAAAAGCTGCCAGTTTACATAAAATAGTCATTAGTAGAATAAGGTAAACAACATATAAAGATATAATTAGAAAAATTTATAATGTGAGACATGCTTGCTCTAAAGTTCCATTGGCATACTGTCCTCAAAATCAAGTTACTTGGTAGGAGAGATGAAGATGACAGAATTGTTCTAGATCAACAGAAACTAAAGAGCCATGAAATAACAGGAAAATCCTTGAAACTTGGTATGGTCTTTTAATGAAAAAGTAGTAATTGAAGGTGTTTCCTTGGGGTAGGCTCTGAAGAAATTTAAATATGGAATGGATTTTAAATATTATGCAATTACTTTTAATTTTTAAATTAATGATAAATAACTTTGGGAGATGAATGCTGAATTGAAGGATAGAGGGATTGTTTATTATTTCATCTTCTTATTTTTTTCAATGTGAAGTAGTAAAATTTTTATCATACATATCTATTAGTCTTAATATCTTAAACTCTCAGTGCTCAAGTCCCAGAATATAAAGGGCTTAGAGTTCAAAGTGAAAAAGAGTTAAGTGTATGCATCTTCAGATTATATTATTTTGTACATAGAATTTCCTGAGGAATTAATAAATAAAAATTAATAAATTAATGGAGTAGGGTCACAGGATACAAAATATGACTATATACAAACATAAATTGTCTTCTTATATACCAGCAACAAGCAACTGGAAACAGAGAAAAAACTATTTATAAGATAATAAGGACCTAAAATATCTAAAATATCTAAGACTATATTTATGTATATAGTTATGGTTCACAGGCAATGGTTTGATCAATGATAGATCACATATATGACATGTTCTGCTAAAGAAAGCAATAAAAAAAGACAAGACACAGTAGAGCAAGACAGTGGAAATGGGAATGTGACAATGAGAATGTTATATATCATGATTTGGGTGTTAATTACATGGAATTCATATATTCGTCAAAGTTCATCTATAGCTGGGGGGAGGGATAGCATTAGGAGATATACCTAATGTTAAATGACGAGTTAATGGGTGCAGCACAGCAACATGGCACATGTATACATATGTAACAAACCTGCACGTTGTGCACATGTACCCTAAAACTTAAAGTATAATAATAATAAAATTAAAAAAAAGAAAAAAAGTTCGTCTATAGCTTTTACTGCATACCACACTATACCTAATTTTTTTGACCTGTCACTATTTATTATTTCAGCACTATAACTGAGGAGACTGAACTACTGGCTCTTATTCCCTTTGTATTTGTGTAAGGATCACTGCACTAGCATAAAATGTTTTAAAATACAAAATGTACAAGAAAACACAATCCCAAGGCTATAAACATAACCGAGAACCAGTTCCTTTACTAAACATCCATTTTATAAAATAGGAGGCTTCAACTTGAGCCCATCTGAGCCTTAAAGTGGCTTAATGCAGAAACTATTTATCATTTCTCATGATTCTGTGAGCAGCAGCAGCTACATTATTTGGAGGGCCTTGTGCAAAATGAAATGCCTTTGGGGAAATACTATTTTAATTTATGATAGTACTATTTTATTTATTTTAATTTTAATTTGTTATTTCACGGACAGTGAACACTCACTGGCAAGTATGAACCTGACAGGCATTGGGAGTCCCATCCATGGCCTGGCACATGCCTGTGGCTCGGTTGCTATTAAATTCCTTCTCCCGCCAGCTGCCAGAAAAATGTGCTATGATCCTACAAAGGGCAAGGAAGTCACTCAGCCCATTCCGTGGTCTCAATACCCCAACCAGTGACAGACAGGTGACCCCCAAAGGATCACAATCTCTATTCACGGATGTGTTTATCCTGGATCAAGGGAGGGCCAGGGGCTTGTTCCAGCTCAAATAACTATAGAAAATGTCTTGGCAATTCACCCTAGGGCAAGGACAGCTGCCACCATTCCCCAGGCTGAGATGCCAAGGAGTGGATACTAAATATGGCCCTGACAAAGCTCGCACTCAGGCGCTTGAGGGCAGTAGGGTAAGGAGGGAAGGCCAAGTAGAGTCCTGGGCACCTGGGGAAAGTGGAGTAACTGCTGAGAATATGTTTCAGGGAGACAGGGAGGATATGGGTTGCAGGATTCCATGTGAACAAAAATTCCAAGTACTTCCTGTATGCTCCATTGCCCCATGAGACTTCATTTGGAAAATATAATTTAAAAAATAAATTTATTAGAAATTTCAAGACAGAGATCACAGTATATTTAACCCCAGGAGCTTTTACAGTATTGATCTCAGAGTCCTGTGTAGTTACAAACTCATGAAGCCACATCTGTCTGTTTACCCTTGGAGGTTCTTCGGCTATGGGCTAACTCAGACAATCTCCAGTGTCAGAGTCCTAGTTTGAACTAAATTTCTAAGATGGTCACATTCACATTTGTGGTGTTTGGTTAGATTTCAGCTGGAGCAAGAGATGGTTTGATCACGTGTTGATCATCATTCAATAGACTTGTTTTGCCTTTTTCAAACAGTTGTGGTTTCAGGGTTTCCAAGAGATGTAAGCAAGCACATCCCATGTGAAAGTATTTTCAAAGGCTCTGCTTTAGTCTCATGTTCCAATATCCCACTGGGCAAATCAAGTCTCAAGGCCAGCACAGAGTCAGCATAGAACTATATTTGCAAAAGGCTTGTTTAGAAGGAGAGGGACAAGTTGCAGCCTTTTATTTTTTTTCAATCTACTAAGCTCATAAAACTGTATACTCCAGATCTATGTTTTTCCTTTATGTAAATTATGCAAGAATAAAATCAGTTAATTTTAAAAATCAATGTACAATCTTGGAGAACACCAAGCCCAGCAACTTCTCCTGGAGCTGTTACTACATTAGCTCAGGTGGGTTGATTTGCTTTCCAATTCATTCTTTATTCTGCTCCAGGAATTTTTATATTTTATTTTGTTGTTCTTGTAAGCACAGTTATGAATTTAAAATTGTTTTCTTAAGCATTTTCTAAGGTTTCTAGCAGATGGATTTTCAAGGTATCTAGTTCATCATTTTGCTCAAATAAGCAGCTTGCAATGTGATTTTAGAATCACTCAAACATTAAAAGAATGAGAGAGCTATTATATTTGTGAAAAAGAAAAATAATGCTATTAAAAGAGAGTTAAAATCATATGAATACATTGTAAATACAGATTGCTATAGAAAGAATATGGCTAAGATGGTGGTTGAAATAAAAAGTCCTGTAAAATCCACCTTTTTGCCATACATCTAGGATATTTCTTTAGCTGCTCTTTTTCTATAATTCGATTATTTAGCAGAAAATGACAAACAGTCTATGTCTCATTCTTACAGTGATGGATCATCTATGGAAAGAATGTATGTCTACAAAAATGAAATGTGAATTTCAATATGAAAAGTTCATATGTGTAATCACAGTATCATTTAATTTTTAATGCATTATAGCATTTTATGAATGACTGAATTTTATTTGCCCCAATGTACAAGGCTGGTATAGAATACATGTCCTACCTTTTTTTGTGTGCGATATATCGTATAGATCATTATTCAATTAAAAAGTGGAATTTTTAAGTCTCCAAATACTGTATTCAATTCCAAGCCATTTCTATTAGTAACATTTTTCTTTGATAGTGAAAGCATCTTTTCATAGATTCAATGGCTTTTCTTCAATGGCATACTTTTTTTCCATTATATTATAGTCCTTTATTTAAAAAGAGTAGTGAAAGCCTTTATAAACGTCAGAAAATTATATCAAGGGCCATCCTATGTGAATTTTGTATCACTATTCCTAAAAGAAATTCAATCTTACTGCAATCCTCCTTTTGTGAATTCCTGCTGACCAAAATGAATTACATTCCTAATATTTAGATCACAATGGCAGATAGTTTTGTGTTCAGTTGCTCTGAAATCTTGACATTTACAACCTGAAAGCTGCTAGAATTTAACCTAGTGCACATTATAGTTTTCTTTCAATGAAATTTTCCTCGTTTTCCTTGTAATTTGTATTCTTTTTATTTTTACTCTTTAAGCTTTCAAGTTGTAATGCAGAAGCTGTTTATTTATTTCGTCTCAATTTCAGTGTACTTCCAAATATATATATTTTTTCATACGTGTTTTATCTCTTTTTTTTATCATTGCCTTTTGAATTTTCACACAGCCAAATAATTAGCTAGAGGACATAAAAATGCTTCTCCCTCCTAAAATAAACCATGTTTTCATATTATGAATTTTGAAAGTATTTCTTCTCTATTATTTATATCTTTCTTTTTGAAATTTTTGTTAGATTATGCCTATCTATATTTGACTGCATTTCATAAATCCTAAGAGGCATGATTTCCATATCTGAATGCCTCTGAAGTTGAGTTTGTCTTAGAGTGATGTCATCTTACAATTACTTCTGCTTGAATAGCTATCATGACATAGTTACCATTATTTGTGAGTATGCAAAAAGTGATCATATTTGTCATAATTTTGTCACATCAATTAATCTACATGTAGCGCTGATACTAAATTTTAGGTTTAATTGTCATATTTAAACATTACTTTAGATTCAGCATTGCAACAGAAATTCATTGTGTACATACACATGCGTAGTATCAAACCATGGAGGTATAAATGTGATCATACCAAAGCCAATAGTCATCATTGGAGGAGTGATGGAAATTATCTATTTTCTCGCAAAACAGCAACCAAGTGCTTCATATCATCTAAGAAAGGAAGGTATCTATGAGTAGTTTATTTATATTTCAAAGCTACAACCAAAATATTATCACACATCAGAATGGAACTGATTTAAGATAATTATATTTTGAAATAATACATTTTAGAATATGTGTGCATGCAAATGGAAAGAACTTAATAGAGAATAAATTGACATACAAAAAAATAATTTTTAAGGAGAGAATTCTTGAGAAAGTTAAAGGGGTTAAAATATGGCTAGAAGTTGAAGCATGGGCCTTAGAATAAAATTCTAGAGAGATTTTCCAAGGCTGGTAAGAAGTAAAAATAAAGCCTTGTCATAGGTTCTGACTCTTATATTCATGTTTTCAACAATGTGTATTGAGGATTTATTATGTGTCAGACCTTGTGCTAGGCATGGGAGATGGAAAGAGAACAGAATAAATATTCCTCCTATTAAAGGAACTGGGTGTTAGAATAATTGTCACTCCTAAAAGTTTTAATTATACACTGAGGTGGGTTAAATTGTGTCCTACACAAAAGATATGCTGAAGTTCTGAATGTTGGCCCTCACAAAAGATATGTTGAAGTTCTCATTCAGTACCTGTAAGTGTGACACTATTTAAAAGTAGGAACATTGAAGATGTAATCGAGATAAGATAAAGTAATACTGAATTTGAGTGGGCTCTAATCCTTATGGCTTGTGCCCATATAAGAGGAGACAAAGACATACACAAAAAGATGGATATATGACAATAGAGGTAAAGATTAGAGTGATTCCTTTGCAAGCCAAGGAATACCAAAGTTTTGAGGAGTGGATCTTCTCCTATTCTTACTGGCAGTTTTTCTGACTATGTTTGTGAGTCAGATTTAGCGTATAAATAGGTATATGTGGGAAGGCGTGTATATGCATGCCAACATAGTAAGCTCCCTAATAACAATGCATTTAGGATTTTTTCTTTTTGTTTCAATATATAAAATGCTATACATGATATAAATAAATTAATTTTTAGGGAAAAAGTACCATTTTCAATAATCTTAGTATACTGCAATTTTACAGTGAGTGTTGCTTTCACCAAATACAATGTAAAGTACAGGACATAAATGAGGAGATATGTTAGAATCCTGGGAAATTATTCTGACATTATTCAGTTTTAAAAAGTATTCTTTTTTTAAAGACAGTGGATTCAGTGAAACTGCCATAGTTATTAAAACATAACTGGCAGTAGCAAGGTAAAGTATTTTAATATCCATTTGGGTTGCCCATAGTAGCAAAGAGATATGAAGTAAAAGTAAAAATTGGGAGGCCTAGGCAGGCGGATCACAAGGTCAGGAGTTCAAGACCAGCCTGGCCAGCATGGTGAAACCCCATCTCTACTAAAATACAAAAAAGTTACCCAGGTGCAGTGGTGCATGCCTGTAGTCCCAGCTACTCAGGAGGCTGAGGCAGGTGAATTGCTTGAACCCTGCAGGTGGAGGCTGCAGTGAGCTGAGATCGCACCTTGTTGACAGAGCGAGGCTCCGTCTCAAAAAAAAAAAGAAAAGAAAAAAAAATCTAAAATCCTTCATGATTAACCCCCGCCCCCCAACAAACTGGTCATAGGGAGAATATACTCAAAATAGTAAAAGCCACAGCCAACATTATACTGAATAACCAAAAGCTGAAAGTATATTCCTTAAGAACTGGAGCAAGATAAGGATATCCACTCTCACCAATGCTATTAAACAGAGTACTGGAATTCCTAGACAGAGCAATAGGAAAATAATGATAGATGAATTCACGAAAGCATCGGGATACAAAATTAAGGCACAAATCAGTTGCATTTTTGTATACCACCAATGCTCAAGCTAAGAATTAAATCAAGAACTCAATTCCATTTACAACTGCCACACACATGCAAAAAAACTAGGAATATATTTGACCAAGGGGATAAAATACTTTTATCAAGAGAACTACAAACCCCTGATGACAAAAAGGATAAGTGACACAAACAAATCTAAACATTCCATGCTTATGGATAGGGAGAATCAATACCATTAAAATAAGTATATTTTCCCAAGCATCTAGAGATTCAATGCAATTCTTATCAAATTACCAATGTCATTATTTTTGTGGAATTAGAGAAAAATTCTAAAATTTATATAGAACCTAAAAAGAGGCCAAATAATCAAAGCAATCCTAAACAAAAAGAACAAAGCCAGAGGCATTATATTATTTGATATCAAACTATACTATAAAACTTCAGTAATCAAAACAGCATGGAACGGGTACAAAAATGGACACATATATCAATGGAATAGAATAGAGAACTCAGAAATAAATCCATACACTTTCAACCAACTCATCTTCAATGTAGTCAATAAAGGTAAACAAAGGGGAAACAACACTGTTTTCAATAAATGATACTTGGGAAATTGATTAACCATATGCAGACGAATTAAACTTGACCCCAATCTCTCACTATATACAAAAATTCACTCAAGGTAGATTAAAAACTTAAATGTAAGACCTCAAACTAAAAAATAAAATAAAATAAATAGAAGAAATTTTAAGAAAAACTTTTCTAGATATCGGGCTAACCTAAGAATTTATGACTAGGACCTCAAAAGCAAATGGAACAACAATAAAAAATAGACAAATGGTACTTAAATAAACTAAAGTGATTCTGCAGAGCAAAAGAAACAATCAACAGAGTAAACACACAACTTCCAGAATGGGAGAAAATTTATGCCTCTGACAAAGGAATAACATCTGGAATCTATAAGGAGATTAAACAAATTAACAAGAAACAGTAAATAACCCCAATAAAAGTGGACATGAGACATGAAAAGATACTTTTCAAAAGAAAACTTAACAAGTTGCCAATAACATGAAAAAAATTCTCAACAAAACTAGTCATCAGAGAAATACAAATCAAAACACAATGAGATGCTATCTCACACTAGTCAGAATGGCTACTGTTAAAAAGTCAAAAAATAACAGATGTTGAAGATGAGGAGAAAAGAGAATGCTTATAAACTGTTGATGGGAATAGTCCAACTTCTATGGAAAACAGTATGGAGATTTTTCGAAGTACTAAAAATAGAACTACCATTCAACCTAGAAATCCCACTACTGGGTATCTACCCAAAAGAAAAGAAATAATCTTACCAAAAGAATACCTACACTCATTTTCTTTTTGTTGCAGCACTATTCACAATAGCAAAGACATAGAATCAACCTAGGTGCCTATCAATGGTGGATTGAATAAAGATATCATATTATACATACACCTTGGAATACTACACAGACATAAAAAATAATGAAGTCATGTCCTCCACAGCAACATGGATGCAGCTGCAGGTCATTATCTTAAGTTATTTTCTCAGAAAGAGAAAATCAAATATCACATGTTCCTGCTTAAAAGTGGGAGCTAAACAGTGGGTACACAAGGATATAAAGATGAAAACAATAAATACCTGGAACTCCAAAAGAAAAGAGGGTGAGGAGTAGAGGAGGGTTGGAAGCTATGTATTTGGTATTACGCCCAAAATTGGGGTGATGAGTATACTAGAAGCTCAAACTTCACCACTGCAATATACCTATATAACAAACCTGCACATGTGCCTCCTGAGTCTATAATAAAAACACAGAATAAAATAAAATACAATAGAGATTAGACAGAAGAAAAGGATTATGAATGTTCTCATTTTAGAATTAATGAAAATAACTCAATATTGGAGACCAGGCTTAACAGTAATTAAAGGAAAAATGTTATCAATAAAAAAACAAGAAGTACAAATGACAAATATATCTAATATATATACTTAATAGCAAATAACCACAAATATGCAAGAATTATTTTTGATGATTAAATAAACTAACACCGATGAGTTAATGAGTTGTTTACCCATTCAACACGGAGTAAAATCTTAATGATTTTACCCAGTGTTGGCATTTTCAGTGTTTTAAAAAGCTTTTTTGTGTGTGTGTGTGGCAGAGAACTCACAATTATTTGGACGATAGAGTGAAAAGCTGAATGAGCACTTGAAGAAGATGTATCCTCTGACCTAAACAAATGCCAAACCCAAAAGAGCCACATCTATCTCTGTGCAAAGGGCTGTGAAACTGGATGTTGAGCTGCTGAGGTAAGGAGATGCAAATTTGAATTGTCATTTTTTTGGACAGAGGTGAAGAGGATGTTGATATGTCCTCTGTTAATAAAATGGTCCAGAAGTGGATTGGAGCAAAGCCTTTAGATGTTCCTAAACATCTGTTGTCATTTTCCATTGTTTACAGATATAGGTTGGAAGCAACTCAGGATGAAATATCCAAGTCTCCTTGTAAACATTTGTTTAGTTAATGCCAAAGGAACAAAGCTTTCAAAGCAGTCATTATTTATTTTATCCCTTTTTCCTTTATGTGTCCTGGATGTACGTGCCAAAGAGAAAGATGCCAGGTCGTTAATGATCAGTCAGAAGTCATAAATCCACTTAAAGATTATCCACAAAACAATTGTTTACTCTTTTGCACCATGAACACTTCTAGGTTACATTTTATACACTTTAGCCTATCCTAACTAATACATTTATCTAGGGCTGTATGCAAATTGATATAACTTCTGGTGGCTAGCTTGGCAATATGTTTCAGGATCCTTACAAAGGTGTGTTCATTTTCAATTTTTTTTTTTTAATTTATTATTATGTGTGGAGACAGTGTCTCACCATGTTGCCCAGGCTGGTCTTGAACTCCTGGCCAGAAGTGATCCTCCTGCCTTGGCCTTCCAAAGCGTTGGGATTACAGGTATCAGTTACCATGTCTGACCTTAATAATTTTTAAGTAAGGCAAAATAACACTCTTCTCTCAGGTTTTACATACAAGTTTTTCACAAAAGTGTGGTTTACTTTTAAGAATAAACTTGAAGTAACTATAATAACCCAAAATATAGAAATAATATCAAAATTATAATGTGTCCTCATAAAATGATATTCTGCAGCCATAAAAATTCTGACTTGGAGTACTAAAGATTAACTTTTAAAACATCAAAATATAATAAATAAAAATAAATAATAGCACTATATGTTATATATTTTATTTTTTTTAAAAAAATTTTATAAAGATCTATGAAAATTTTAATTATTAGTTTTCAGTTGGTGGGACCATAAAAATTTGCATTTTATATATTTATGTGGTAAACATGTTTCCTAGAAATTAATGTAATGCAAAAGCTTTAAAAATGTTTACTATTTTAGTGGATTCTAATTTGAAATCAGTCAGAAGTACATATTGACTTTCAGAGGCCAGATCATAATCATAATTTATAACTAAAACTGTTAGGTAAAAGTAATTTCATTGATAATATAAATATAAAAATTGTGAATTGAATGTAAAGAATTATATACAAGAAATTATTGTCATCAAACGTAATTATGCTGATACTATTCATATACAAAGTAGAATAATAAACAGCATTTTATTAATGCATATTCAAAAACATTACTTAATGTATAAAAAACAAAGTCTTAAAAACTAGAACACAGACAATACCAAATGCTAACCAAGATGTGGAGCAACAAGAACTGTAACTTATTGCTGGTTGGAAAGCAAAAGCGTACAGCCATTTTGGAAGCCAATTTTGTAGCATTTTTTAAATAAAACTAAATATGCTCTTATCATATGATCCATCAATGGTGCTCCTTGGTATTTACCTAAAATAATTGAGAATTTATGTCCACACAAAAACCTTCACATAGATTATTATAAAAGGTTTATTCATAATTGCCAAAGCTTATAATCGACCAAGATTTCTTCCATACATGAATAGATAAATAAATAGTAGCATATCAAGAAAGTAGAATACAATTTAGCATTACAAAGGAATTCAATTTCAAGCAATGAAAATAAATATAGAAAACTTAATGCAATTACCAAGACTCTCAAAAATCTCAATCTGAACCAGCTGCTTACGGTTTGAATCCAACTATATGATATCTATATGCAAAAGGCAAAACTATGAAGACAGTAAAAATAGCAGTGTTTGCCAGGGTTTGGGTAGGGAGGTATGAATTGATGGAGCAGAGGACTTTTAGAGCAAGGCAATGAAACTACTCTGAATGACGCTATAATTGTTGATACAAGTAATTAAACATTTGTCCAAATCCATGGGATATACAGAATCAAGAGTGAAGCCTAATGTAAACTATGGACTTTGGGCAATAATTATGTGTCAATGTAAGTTCATTGATTGTAACAAATATATCACTCAGGTGGGGAATATTGATAATAAAAAATATACACATTTGTCATAAGGAGTATACGGAAAAGATCTGCACATTCTGCTCAACTTTACTGTGAGTCTAAAATAGTCTAAAAATAAAGCATGTTTAAAAATATTGAATAACCATGGAGGAAAAAAATGTACCTTTTCTAAAATGCATCATTTCAAAGAGCTTCTAAGATTATTCAAAAAGTATCAAAGAATATATTTAACCCAGAGAGAAAATGTACAATGCACGTGGTTTTACTAAGATAAGACATTCTAGCCCTGTGTGAAATATTTGTATAATGCAATCTGACCCTCCTAGGGCAAGTCATTATCTCTGCACTATTTTATTTCCTGAAGTATGTATTTTCCTATTTGATTAGATTTTAAAGAAAATAATCAACAGTGAATTGACTTGACTGCAGGTAGAACAGCATCTGTCATAAAGTAGCTATTCAATAAATAATTATTGTATAAATGAATATATTAATGCCACCATAAAATATTTAGCAACATTTCCAATATTACTAAAAATTAAAAATTTTTTACCACCTAAATAAGACCATATAATATGCAATCACAATATAAAAATGTGCATGCATAATTTTTTGAAAGATTAATACATTTTACCTCCACTGATCATTACAAATTTTATAGTGTAGAATTATGTAAGCAGAAAGAGATGGTAGACAATTTAACCACAGGCTAAAGGGCCAGAGGACCGAAGGAACAGAGTCTATAGCAACAGAGCAGCATCTTGATCATTAATGATCATGCACTTGTGAAAGTTCACAGCCTCCCAGCAGTGAAGAATATAAGACTTTGGAAGACAGGGACTAGGTTCTATTTCACTCTGCACTTGTCGCTTCTATGTCAGTGACCAATACAGATTAAATAGGAAATAACGTTTTATTAAAATAAATAAGTGACTTTGAACAATTACCTAGTTTTAGAAAGCAAATGAACCATACAATATGAATCACCCAAGCATAGTCAATCACCCATAGTCATTTTAACTGAATAGCACTTAAACTCAATTTCTTCATAGCTTTCTTTCGAAATTGAATGTAAACATTTCTTACTTTTCCTACCTCTTTAACTTGAAATATATGGATTTAGAGAAGCTTGCTGACAAGATAATAACAGAATAATTTTCAATTTAAATGACTGTAACCAGAATGTAGTTACATTTATTTTAGCACTAATTTTAAAGAGCAGAAGAAAGTAATGGATCAGTGATTTTGTGATTTTGTATATACTTTTAATAAAAGGAAAATGTAATGTATTTTTTAACATTATTAATTATCAATTCATGAGCTACACTGGTATATCAAACAGACTAAAACATATTTATATAGCAGTGTAAATCCACACTAATATATAAATTTTTTTTAAAATTGTGAATTGGGCCTTGGTCACAGTTACATTATAAAGGATACTTGCTCTTGGACAAAACTACCATATATTTCTACAACTAAGTTAAACAGTCCTTGGAGCTAGATGAACCTCATATGACTGAATTGTCTACAGTATTTATGACTGGCTAATGTGAATATTAAATACTACTAGGTGCATATTATCTTTTATTGGTAGAAACTTTATTTTTACTAGAAGTTAAAGACATGTGAAATTCAACTATAAATGGAATATTCAACTCCTGTCCTTACCTAGACAAAGTGTATTAATCAAGGAAAAGGTTTTATGTAGACAATGGATATATAATATGTTCTTAAGCATGGATTTCTTAATATTTAAAACAATAGTCATATGTAATTTATTGTATCTCCTGTCATCAAAATTTGATTAAATGGTAAACCTACTAAAACCAAATGAAGGAGCAAAGGATACCTAAAGCGTTTTCAGGCGTTTGTTCTTTAATCAGGATCCTTGTTATTTTATTTTATGTTTGTATCAACTACATATTCTTTCCTTTCTGTGTCAGCTCTATCCTCCAGTGGCTTCCCTCAAATAATTGAGTGATTTTAGAAGATTCAGGCTTTAAGTTACAAATTACATCAGGAAGAAAGAAATCTCTGTTTTAATGTTCTAAGTCAATTTTCTGAAATTCAAATGCATTGAACCAAATCTGAACCATTTTCTGTGGTTAAGCCAATGTCACCACACACCACTTGTTTTCTGCCTGGGTTATAAGAAAAAATCAATGGTGGCAGAAAGCATAGGATAATCCCGAATGTTTTAAGTGTTGAAGCTGAGGGACTAGGCATGCCAATTCAACTATGTGCTACACAATCGGTGGATAGTGGAAAGAAGGTTACAGAGAAACCCCAGTATCCGCTACAGCATTCCTAAGTAACAGAGATAATAATGGAGAGTTCAGCGTGGGATGAGTGCATTTGAGTGTGTGTGTCAATGTATATGCAATTACTTAATCAGAAACATTATAAAGCAAGCCTCATTAAGGATCATTGCAGAGTAACTTTTCTTACGGTTGATGAAGTAATAACATTCTTTGTGTTTAGATCTATATTCTTGCCATGACTATAGCCCCAACTAATAAAACCTGAAGATAATAAAGATCTATTAGTTGGTAGCATGGCTACTTTTTTTGCAGAAAGGATTTTTTAAGGTACCAGTAAGGATCATTTTTTTCCATGCTTTTTCTAATGCTAACCTTGAGTGTTATTGTAAAGTAAGAATTTCAAAACGGTTTGTGTTTAAGAGTGGTGTTTTAATACCATTATAATGAGATTACTGTCTCTGACTTGCTCTGTGAAAATTCAGATGAAAATCATGAGAGAAAAAACACAACATAAATATTACTTAATCAATTCCAGTGGTTCATGATGTATTTAATTTAATTTATCTTATATGCAATTTGTTCTTTTATTTATCTTCAATATTTCCTTTCATTGAGAAGCTATGCAACACAGGAGTCATATTCTATAATCCTAGTCTCGTTATGTTTTTATAGAAAAGTCACAAAATAGTTTAACCCAAAGAAAAGACTCTTTTTAGTAAATCCTACACAAGGAAAAGCATAATCCTTAGGACTGAAGTTGATATAAATAATGATGAGCAGGCTGAGCATGGTGGCTCACGCCTGTAATCCCAGCACTTTTGGAGGCCAAGTAGATGGATCACTTGAGCTCAGGAATTGCAGACCAGCATGGGCAACACAAGGAAATACCATTTCTACAGAAACAAACAAACAAAAATTAACTGGGCTTAGTGGTGCATGCCTGTGGTCCCAGCTACTCAGGAGGCTGAGGTGGGAGGTT
This sequence comes from Pan paniscus, assembly GCF_029289425.2. Classification (NCBI taxonomy): domain Eukaryota; kingdom Metazoa; phylum Chordata; class Mammalia; order Primates; family Hominidae; genus Pan; species Pan paniscus. The sequence goes on along the minus strand of NC_073264.2, from coordinate 42,318,025 downwards.
CCCTTGAGTCCAAGAGGTCAAAGCTGCAGTGAGCCCTGATGGAGCCACAGAACCCCAGCCTGGGTAACAGAGTGAAACTTCGTCTCAAAAAAGAAAAAAAAAAAAAAAAAAAGATAAGCAATTGGCAATTGTATGTTTAGCTACATGCCAAGTTATTTGAGTAAGCTGGTTTTGTAATTCAAACTATTTAACTTATAACTAAAAATATTAAATGATTGTCAGCATATATGAGTTACTCTCTCACTTTTATTGAGAATTACAGCAAATAAACTGACTAGTGGATTACTAAAGAAATTATCAGTTTAGATGAGTGAGTATATTATTTAACATGGTGACAAAATTTATATATTTGAATAATAATACATTAAATAATTTATTGACTCACATTTTGTTCTTCACATGATTTACTAAATTTATATGTTACCCCTTTTAATATCACCTTCAGATTACTCATAATACCTACAACACTGTAAATACTAGGTAAATAGTTGTTATCTTTATTCTTTCATTTGCATTCTATTTTATTCTATTTTTCCTAATTTTTGATGTGCTCTTGGTTGAATTTGTGAATGCAGAAGCCATAAATATAAAATCCTGAAGACCCTATGAAAAAACTCCTAGATTTGATAAGGTAAGTTTAAGGATTCAAAATAAACATACAAAAAGCAGTAGTGTGTCTATACACCAATAACAATCCAGGTGAAAACTAAATCAAGAAGGCAATCCCATTTACAATAGCTACAAAAACAAATACTTAGGAATATATTTAACAAAGGAGGTGAAACAGCTCTACAAGAAAAACTATAAAACTGCTGAAATAAACTCTAGATGACACAAACAAATGGAAAAGCATCCCATACTCTTAGAGGAATTAATAATATTAAAATGACAATTTCAATCTACAGATTCAATGCAATTTCCATGAAAATATGTCATTTTCCACACAATTAGAAAAAAAAATCTATTCTACATTCATATGGAACCATAAAAAAGCCCAAGAGCCAGAACAATCAAAATTAAAAAACAAAGCTGGAGGCATTCCACTACCAAAAAACAAAGCTAGAAACATTCCACTGCCAGATTTACCAAATTAATAGTATCCAAAACAGCATGGTACTCCTATTAGACACACAGATCAATGGAACAGAACAGAGAATTCAAAAATAAAGCCACATATTTACAGCCTTCTGATCTTGAAAAAATTAACAAGAACATTCATCAGGGAAAAGATAACCTTTTCAATAAATGGTACTAGCAAAATTGGCTTGCAATATGCAGAAGAATACAATTGGACCCCTATGTCTCACCATCTATGAAAAATCAACTCAGATGGATTAAGTTCGATGGAAGACCCCATATTATAAAAATACTAGAAGAAAAACCAAAGGAATTTCTTTTGGACATTTGTCTAGGCAAAGAACTTATGATTAGGACCACAATAGTACAGGCAGCAAAAACAAAAATAGACAAATTAGATTTAATTAAACTAAAAAGCTTCTGCACAGCCAAAGAAAGAATCAACAGGGTGAACAGACTGCTTTCAGAATGGAAGAAAATATGTGCAAACTATGCATCTGACAGGGGACTAATATCCAGAATTTGCAAGAACTCGAACAACTCAACAACAACAAAAGCAAAAACAAATAATACTATTTTAAAAATGGGAAAAGGTCATGAATATATATTTTTCAAAAGAAGATATACAAATGATCAACAGGTATATGAAAAGATTCTCAACATCACTAATCATCAGAAAAATGCAAGTTAAAACCACAGTGAGATATAATCTTACACCAGTCAGAATAGCTATTATTAGAAAAACAAAAAATAACATGTTGGCAAGGATTCGAAGAAAAGAGAATGCTTATACACTGTTGGTCTGAATGTAAACTAGTACAACCTCTATAAAAATATGAAGATTTCTCAAAGAATTAAAAATAGAAGTACCATTTCATCTAGCAATCCCATGACTGAGTGACTACAAAAAGGAAAAGAAAACATATCAAATAGATACCTATACCGGTGTGTTTATTGCTGTACTATTTACAATAGCAAAGATATGGAATTAACCTAGGTGTTCATCAATGGATAACAGGTTAAAGAAAAGGTGGTATATATACACAATGGAATACTATTCAGCCATAAAAAGAATGAAATCACATATTTTGCAGCAACATGAATAGAACTGTAGGCCATTATCTTAGATGAAACAAGTCAGACAAAGAAAGATGAATACCTCATGTTCTTACTTATAAGTGGGAACTAAATAATGCTTACATGTGGCTGTAGATTGTGCAATGCTAGATAATGGTGACTCAGAGGAATGAGGGTGATGGAGTGGAGCATAAGACATTACTAAGTGGGTTCAATGTACAGTATTCGGGTGATATGGATACCCTAAAAACCCTGACCTCACCACTTTGCAATCTATGCATGTAACAAAACACTTGAACCCCACAAATTTATATAAAAAGGTACGTGAACTAAACACTCCCACTAAAAAAGAGAGAGTAGTAAAATGGATTTTAAAATGCAATATAATTCAACTATATGCTATCTATAAGAGGCATATATATTAGATTCAAAATCACAAAGAGCTGCCTTTAAGATTTTCTCTTAAGCATTGACTTTGGACAGTCTGGTGGCTATGTGCCTTAGTTATGAATGTTTCATATAGTATCTCTCAAGTGTTCTCTGGATTTCTTATATCTGTATGTCTACCTCTTTAGCAAGATTAGAAAAATTTTCTTGAATTATTCCCTCAAGTATGTTTTCCAGGTTGTTTGCTTTTTCTCCTTTTCTCTCAGGAATTCCAATAATTCATAGGTCTGGTCACTTTGCATAATCCCATATTTCTTGGAGAGTTTATTTTTAAAAATTCTTCTTAATTTATTTTGTCTGACTGGATTGGTTCAAAACAGTGATCTTCACATAGAGGGAAAAACGCACACTGGGGCCTTTTTGGAGAGTGGAGGGTGAAAGGAGGGAGAGGATCAAGCAAAACCACTAATGAGTACTAGGCTTAATACTTGGGTGATAAAATAATCTGTACAACAAACCCTCATAACAGAAGTTTACCTATGTGACAAATGTGTACCTGTGCCTCTGGACTTAAAATAAAAGTTAAAAAAAAGTCTGGTCTTAAAGCTTTGAAATTATTTCTTCTGCTTGGTCCTGTCTATTGATAAAGCTTTTAATTGTAGTTTGAGATTCCTTACATGAGTTTTTCAATTTTAGAAGCTTTGGTTGATTTTGTTTTAAGATGTTTATCTCTTCTTTCATTTTCTGGGTTACTTTAGAAGTTTCCTTGTGTTGATTTTCAACATTGTCTTGGATCTTGCTGAGCTTCCTTGCTGTCCATGCTTTAAATTATTTGTCATTTCTGAGTTTCCATTTTGGCTAGAGGTCATTGCTGGATATCTAGTGTGATCCTTTGGTAGTGTCAGTACAGTTAGATTTTTCATGGTGCCAGAATTTTTGTGCTGGTTCCCTCTCTTGTAGAGACACTGATACTTGTATTTTTTTGTAATTATTTTCATGAAAGTAATTTTTTTTGTTCTTTCTTTCTCTATAATATTATTGCTTTCTTTCTTTCCCTTTTTCCCTTCCCCAGAGAGTGTGACTGTAGGGAATGCCAGGTAGAGTGTTTTGGCAATTCTTCTGGCATGTTTTATACTGGACTGTGCAGTGTGACCTACAAGCCAGAAGATGATACTTATAGGTAATAGCTGGGAGCAGGCAATATAGCCAGGTATAAATTTGATCCTTATTTACAGGCATAAGCTCTGTGCTGGCTCAGCCAATGGGATACACAGTCAGAAAAAAAGAATGAAATCATTCATGCTTTTTGCAGCAACATGGATGCACCTGGAGGCCATTATCCTAAGAGAATAAATGCAAGAACAGAAAACCAAATATGATATGTTCCCACTTACAAGTGGGAACTAAACACTACATATTCATGGACATAAAGGTGGCAACGATAGAAACTTGGGACTACTAGTAGGCAGAGGTAGGGATGGGGGTAGCCATTGAAAAACTATTAGGTGTTATGCACAGTACTTGAGTGATGGGATAATTTGTACCACAGACGTCATCATCATGAAATACACCCAGATAAGAAACCTGCATATGTACCTCTTCAATCTAAAATAAAATTAAAAAAAATCACAAATAGTTTAAAAACAAAAAAAATGGAAAATGATATACCATGTAAGCATGACCAACATAGAGCTACAGTGGCTGTAATAGTTTTCAGTATTCTAAGACAAAAATCGTTAATATAGATTGAAAAATTGTAATGATAAAAGGGTAAATCAAGAGGTGTACCAATTATAAACCTATGTGCATCTAACAACAGAGATCCAATACATAGAGAGCAAAATTGACAGAACTGAAGGGATTAGCATATATTTCAATAACAATAATTGGATATTTGAATGCTCACCTTGAAATAATAGCTATAATAAGACAGAATGTCAATACTCAAATAGAAGATTTAAAAAACATGATAAACTACTTAGACCTAAGAGATATCTATAGAACATGTCAAAAAAACACAGCAGAATATACATCCTTCTCTAATAAATATGAAACATTCTACAGGAAAGAACAAAAAAAAGCCTCCATAAATTTTAAGAATTGATTGCATGAAACTAAAAAGCTTCTTCAAACTAAACAATGAACAAAGTGAACAGACAACCCACAGATTAAGAGAACATAATAGCAAACCATATATCTCTGATAAAGGACAAAAATCTAAAATATATAAAGAACTAAATAATTCAACAGCAAGAAAATAAATATCCTGATTATAAAATTAGCAAAGAACCTGGCCAGACGTATCTCAAGAGAAGACATATGAATGGTCAAAAGATATGTTAAAAAATGCTCAACCTCTCTAATCATCAAATAAATGGAAATAAAAATCACTATGAGATATTTTATCAGGCTCTTTTGAATGACTATTACAAAAAAGACAAAATATAACAAGTGTTGGTGAGTACCTGAAGTAAATGGAGTCCTTGTACACTGTTGGGGATGTTAACTAGTACAAGCATTTTTGAAAATAGTATGGAATTTCCTCAAAAACCTAAAAAGAGAACTACCATATGATCAACAATTCCATTACTGGAATATATACAAAAGAATTGAAATTTTTATATTAAAGATATATCTGTCCACTCATGTTATTTGCAGCATTATTTACAATGGCCAAGGATGGAGCAATCTAAGTGTCTATCAATGAGTGAATAAACTTTTTAAATGCAGTATATATACACAATGGAATACTACACAGCTTTTTTAAAAAAATGACATTTTTCTCATTTGTGACAACATAGAACTGGTAAACTTTATGTCAAGTGAAATAAGCGAGACACAGAGAGATAAAATAATGTATGATCTCACTTACATGTGGAATCTAAAGACATCGATTTCACAGAGGCCGAGTGTAGAAAGTTATTACCAGCGGCTGTGGTGGTTTGACGGGGGGAATGGGAAGAGAAGATATTGGTCAAAGTGTACAAGGTTTCAGTTAGATGGCAAGAATAAGTTTTCATGATCAATTGCACTTCATCATGACCACAGTTCATGATAATGTATTTAATGTTTTAAAATTGCTAAAATAATGGATTTTTAATGTTCTTACCATAAAACTATAATAAGTTTGTGAGATAATGGATATGCTAATTAGCTTCATTAAATTTTTCTATAATGTATACAAAGATCAAAACATAACATTCTATCCCATAAGTATAATTACTGCCAATTAAAAATAAATAAATAAATATTTTTTGAAATGGTTGAAATTCACTGACCTTGGTTTAATGGCATTAGAAATCAATGGCAGAAGGAAATATGGAAAATTTAAATACGTGTGAAAATAAACCAGACACTTTAAATACTAAACAAGTCAAATAAGAAATCAGAAGAGAAATTATAAACTACGTTGAGATGAAGGAAAATGAAAGCATAACACACTAAAACTTATGGGAGGAAACCAAAACAATGCTTAGAGGAACAATTTATAGCTGAAAATATAGATATTAAAAAAGAAAAAATCAAATCCATAACAGAACTTTCCACCTTAGAAAACTAGAATAAGATGACAAATCAAATCCAAAGCAAGCAGGAAAAAAAGAAAATATTAATAATTTAAGCAGAGTTTAAAGAAATTCTAAATAGAAAAGCAATAAGAAAATCAGTAATATTAGCAGTTAGTTCTTTTAAAAGATCAATTTAATTGATAAACCTTTAGCTAGAATTACCAAGCAAAAGAGAAAAGACAAATTGCAAAAGTCAAAAATAAAGGAATGATCATTATTACTGACTGCAGAAATAACTATACAAGGAAATATCATAAACAACTGGATTCCAACAAATTATATAACCTAGATGAAAGGCCTGATAAGGCCCTAAATTCCCACCTCTGGCTAACCTTGAGGGTTTACCATTATAAAGCTAATATAAGAAAGACTCTGTGGTACTGGCATAAAGATAGACATATAAATCAATAAAATAGAATTTTATTGCCCATAAATTAACCCATTATTTTATGGTCAATTGATTTTCAACAAGGCTGCCAAGTTAATTCAATGGGGATAAAGTAGTCTTTTTAACAAATGGTTCTGGAATAAAACTAGATGCCTACATGCAAAACCATGAAGACAGATCTTTGTTTTCCATTATACACAAAAATTAACTAAAATGGATCATAAAATTAAATATAAAAATTAAAACTAAAAAAAAACTCCTGGAAGAAAATATTTGAGAAAATATTTATGATCTTGGATTAGGCTAAAATTTCTTAGATATAAAAGCAAAAACACCAGTGGAAAAAAACATAAATTGGACTTCATTATCAAGGAAAAGAGAAAAGATAAATTACAAAATCAATATTAAAATTAAAACTGTATTTCAGCAGACACTATAAAGAAAATGAAAAAAGGCATTGACAGAATGGGAAAATATTTGAAATCACATATCTATAAAAGGTACTTTTATCCAGAAGTTAGAAGGAATATCCATAATTCCATATTAAAGAGACAACCAAATTTAATAATTGGCAAAGAATCTGAATAGATATTCCTCTAAAGAAGATATAGTAAATAATATACAAATAGAAAATATTCTGGAATTGTTTAGTGGTAATAGCTGCACATCTTTGTGAATACACTAAAAACACTGATTTTTACTTGAAAGGGTAAATATTATTATATGTAAATTACACATCAATAGAAAGTCACAGTCTGTCAAAATTTGTACAGATATTATTGGTTTTAGGTAGACTAAAATAAGTGCTGAATATTTTTGTTGTTTTTTATTATTGTAGCATGAACTCAGGAATAATCCAATGTAAAATGGATACATATAGGCATTTAAGACTCTGGAAAGAATACATTTCCAAATGAAATAAAAGAAATGATCAGAAGCAGAGTCATTATTAATTCCTCTAAAATAATGAGTGTATATATATATCTAAATTGCTAAGTTTAGAACATAATATGTCTATGATCAATTAAGCTTAATTATAGGAAGACAGATGACTTTTCTTTAAGTTTATATGTACGTTGTTTCACCTGACCAGTGACATTTATATTGATGCAACGTAAAATATGAACTATTCCCTTTCTTGCCTCAGCAAAAATAAATCCAGGGCTGTGATTGGATCCTGGTTAATGTATATAAGCTTGGCCCCTAGAGCAAAATCAATAGTTGTTTTTCAGTTCTGCGAAATTCAATGATAAAATCTGGATCAATTTTTATTGTTGCTTATACACTTGTTGTTGGAATAGCAGCCCAAAAGTGCACATGAAGAAAATCTATTCTCTTTTAGGAAGCAATCCTGAGTTGTCTGTGCTTTCCTTATTTTTCATGTTTCCAGGTATAATTCCCAAGGAAACATGGTCCTCTGGAGTGGTAGGGGTTTTTTATATATTGAAAGTTCTAGTAACTGCATCATAAATACAAGACAGGGTACATAAAGTAGTCGATTGAAAGTCTGCTTTCCACTTAAGAACTAAACTCTGGTGAGGAACATATTGTCTAATTTATCACATCAGGAATAAGCCAATTATCCATCCTTTGAGATTAGTGGAATTCTCTTAATAGAAATGAATAATTCCTGAGAAGCAGGCTGGAGAATGTTTGAAAAGAACAAACAGACTGACTACTGAGGTGAGAATAGCTCCTATATCAATTGTTCACCCTGGTGAACTCAGTTATGCCCACAGGGTGAAATGGTTTCTACAGAAGCATCCTAGTAATTTGTGGTGAGAGCCTGATTTTTAGAAGATTGAAGGTTGGAGTTAATACAGATGAATAATTCTAGTATAAAATGAACCAGTTAAAGGGAATATTTCCTCTGTAATATTTAATGAAATATCAATTAGGTGTTTATTAGGAGCTTAAGTTGTAGCAGATAGATCTAATCACCAAAAAGATTCAGAGAAAAGAGCAGGTAAATGATATATTTAAATGTGAGAAAGGATAGGAGGGTCAAGAATGTGGTAATGATATAAATGGAGTAATATTTTGAAAAATCCTTTTAGGACAGTTGCTAAGGTTCATTTAAATAAAGTAACAAGTAACAAAGTAAGAAGAAAAAAGGATAGTAAGATCTCAAAACAACATTCTTTTTCTGTTATTGTAGATGGAATCTTTCAATTTTGTGCCAACATTGTATTGATTTGAAGGTCTTGGTTTACGGTCTTTAGCCTGAAGAATATTTACTTCTAAGGGTTCTTAAGTTTAAGGTCTCACTGAGAGGAGGGGCCAGCTGGGCTTCCTGGGTCGAGTAGGAGCTCAGAAATCTGTGAAACTCACTCAATTTCCTACATCAGGACTTACTTCGTTCCTGGATGAATAATATTGAAGATATATGCTTAAAATATTCTTAACACTAGGATTTGCGCATGTTTTCTTCCCCAAGAAAGCTACAAACAGCAAAAATTTTGCTGTAAGTTTCCCTGAGTCCTCTCTCCCTCTCTCCCTCTCCTTTCCCCCTCCCCCGAAACGAAAAGGAATGTTAACTGCCTGTTTTTCTGTGACCAGGAGACCTTACCTATACTCACAATTCCAATTCCTTGTAAACATACTTTGTAAAGTCCTCTGAGATCCTGTCTCCTTTGCCATGCCACTGCAAGGTCATAAAGTAGATAAAACCTAAGCTGCAATTCCACATCCCCTCGGTATTATCCAGCAAAACAGACATAACAACCATTTCAGATGGTTGATATTTGAATACGATTGGAGTTAATAATAAATCTTTATGGATTAGGAATGGGACAATTTTATTTGAATACAGTGACATTTATCCTGAGAAAGTATTTCACAAGACTTAGAAGAAATACAGAGATTTGGGGGAGATTAAAACTTTATTTATTTATTTTTTTACTAATAGACAACATATGGTTATCTTTTTCTTTTTTTATTATTATATTTTAAGTTCTGGGGTACATGTGCAGAGTGTGCAATTTCGCTACATAGATATACACGTGCCATGGTGGTTTGCTGCACTCATCAGCCCGTCACCTATATTAGGTATCTCTCCTAATGCTATCCTTCCCCTAGTCTCCCACCTGCTGGCAGTCCTTGGTGTATGATGTTCCCCTTGCTGTGTCCATGTGTTCTCCTTATTCAACTCTCAATTATGAGTGAGAAAATGCGGTGTTTGGTTTTCTGTTCTTGTGATAGTTTACTGAGAATAATGGTTTCCAGCTTCACCCATGTCCCTTGCAGGGGGACATGTCCCCCTGCAAGGGACATGAACTCACCCTTTTTTATGGCTGCATAGTATTACATGGTGTATATGTGCCACATTTGCTTTATCCAGTCTATCATTGATGGACATTTGGGTTGGTTCCAAGTCTTTGCTATTGTGAATAGTGCCACAGTAAACATATGTGTGCCTGTGTCTTTATAGTATAATGGTTTATAATTCTTTGGGTATATAGCTAGTAATGGGATTGCTGGATCAAATGGCATTTCTAGTTCTAGATCCTTGAGGAATCGCCACACTGTCTTCCACAATGGTTGAACTAATTTACACTCCCACCAACAGTGTAAAAGCATTCCTATTTCTCCACATCCTCTCCAGAATCTGTTGTTTCCTGACTTTTTAATGATCGCCATTCTAACTGGTGTGAGATTGTATTGCATTGTGATTTTGATTTTCCTTTCCCTAATGACCTGTGGGGATGAGCATTTTTTCATATGTTTGTTGGCTGCATAAATGTCTTCTTTTAAGAAATGTCTGTTCATATCCTTTGCCCACCTTGTGATGGGGTTGTTTGTTTTTTTTCTTGTAAATATGTTTATGTACTTTGTAGATTCTGGATATTAGCCCTTCGTCAGATGGATAGATTGCAAAAATTTTCTCCCATTCTGTAGGTTACCTGTTCACTGTGATAATAGTGTATTTTGCTGTGCAGAAATTCTTTAGTTTAATTAGATCCTGTTTGTCAATTTTGGCTTTTGTTGCCATTGCTTTTGGTGTTTTTCCCATGCCTATGTCCTGAATGGTATTGCCCAGGTTTTCTTCTAGGATTTGTATGGTTTGTCTTAAGTTTAAGTCTTTAGTCCATCTTGAATTGATTTTTGTTTAAGGTGTAAGGAAGGGATCCAGTTTTAGTTTTCTGCATATGGCTAGCCAGTTTTCCCAACACCATTGTTGGATACTATGCTTTTTTATTGATATTTATTTTATTTTTATTATATATTATATAATGAAACTATATATTATAACTATATATTAAACAATACCTATATATTATATTTGTTGCAAATAATTTCCCAGGCAACTTGCTATTTTTATTTTTTTATTTAAGTTTTACATACGATCAATTGTACTCTTTTGATAACCTTTCTATGTGTGTTGGGGAATGTAGAGATCAATTTAACCACCAGACAATCAAGATACAGAATAGTTCCATCACCAAAAGGAATTTCTTCCTATTTTACTTGTCATCAGTCCCACATCTTATACCAATGCCTAGCAGAATCTAATGTATTTTTCTTTGCTATAGTACCCCCTTCAATAACTTTTTTGTTAATTTTTAACCATATCCAGACTAAAGAAAATACATGGAAATAGTACAGAGAGTTTCCATATATCTCTTACCCAGCTTTCACCAAACTTAACATATTGCATAATGTTTTACAATTATCAGAAACATTATCTACTTTGAAGACTCTATTGGAATTTCACCAGATTTCCACTACTGTCTTTTTTTAATCTTTCAGGATCCTATTCAGAATTCCACATTGTATGTTTGCTTTCCTTTTCCTAAGCCTTTTGCAAGCTGTGATAGTTTTTGAGTATGTCCTTGTCTTTCATCCTTTGACACTTTTGAAGCACACTGATTATTGTGTTGAATGTCCCTCCAACTAGATTTTTCTAATGTTTCCACACTGTTAGACTAAGGATATGCATTTTTGTGAAGGGTTCCAGAAAAATGAGGTGTCCTTTTTAGTGCATCGTTGTTATTTTCATCGTGTTAATATGTCTCACTACTAATGACATTGATTTAAATTAGTTAAGAAAATGTCTGCCAAGATTGTCCACTCTAAAGTTATTGTCTTTCCTCTGCAAATAAGTATCTTGGGACAGATATTTTGAGGCTATGAAAACTCTATTTTCTTGTTTGCCTTTGACTTATGTTTATTTTGTTTGAAAAACCCTAGTTTAAACCTTTTATGTATGATTTAACTTAAAGTTTATTCTGACATCTGTCTCTGGATATATGCATAGAAAAGACATATCCACATTTCTGTGAGTTAAATTTCATATTAGTTCACCTTTTAGATTTTATGGCTTGACATTTTTAAAAAGTTTCAAATAGAATTTTGTATTCAGTATATTTCTCTGAGAAATGTAATATAAATTCAGATGAGCTAACCAGTTAACCAAATCAAAAATTTTATGAGATTTTTAAAAGAAATAATACACAGAAAAAAATAAATCTCAATTTAGATTTAATGTTAGTTCAAACTAAAGAACTAACCTCAAGATATGGTCTATAATTTTCTAAAAATCAATTACTATATATGGGTGTTTGTATGTTTTCAGAATAACAAATGAATTTGTTTTTAATTAAAACTATGGGTAAATTTTATACAATGCATTATTTTTAATATTCATAGCGTTAACAATAGAAACATTTAAAAATAGATAGAATTTTTAATAAATAACCCTTATTAGGTTTCCTGTGAAAGGTTTTCAGACCCAGCTTCTAATTGTATTAATGAACCCCTTTCTATTAATTTCTCTCTATTTGTCTTGGATAAGTTTGGACTTTCTTAATTATTTTACTAGTTCAAAGTGAAGTTATTTTCACCTTCTCTTAGGTTACAACTTTAAAAATTATATTATTTTATATCTTTAAGTATTTTACTTTCTACTGGCCTTGCCCTCCCCAATACTTGAATGAAGCTAGAACTCACTAGCTGTGATAAAACCAGTTAAAATAACACAAGTATGTAATAACACTGTACAGGTAATAGTAGATCATATTCTCCCTATACTCATTTGTCCACTTAATAAAATAATCAGATTCCTCTCAAAGAATTTTTTGAAAATATACATTTTTTGCCTTGTGTAGTTACTCTACATAAATTCTACTGTATGAAATAGAGACAAAACAAAACAGTACATGTGAGTCACTTACTTTATTCACATTATGTTTAAATAGACAGCTTTAATTTTCTATGTCTTCCAGTTTTGATTTTATGTCTTCTAGCTTCAGTTTTGCTTATTTTTTCATCAAAATATTAGTAATTACCATGCTTTTTCTCAGGAACTCAATGTAGAAATTAGTTTCAAGTTTCATTGGCATTATGATTTTCAATTGTACAGAATTTGAATCTTCAAAGAATCAGTTATAAATTAACTGATTGTTTTTATGCACAAATTTATAAATTTATTTTAGCTTATGTTTTTTCTTTCTAAAGTCATCTCCATTGTGTTATTTTTAATAAAAGTGGAATCTTTTCCAACTACCTCTACTAATTATAAAAATGTCAAACTTGTTTACTTATCTATATAATGATATTCATGCCCATTTCCATATATTTTGTGTGATAATCTCTTTTTGAGTAAAAGTTTATATGCAAATCATATTCATATCTGTCACATTTTTGTAAATCACATTTTTAACTTTGTAATATGACACCTGTAAAATTATTTCTACATATGATTTTATGATTTTTACTTGTCTACTACTGCAAGCATTGTTGAGTGGTGTTCAAGATAGTAAGAAATGCAGTACCAGTACTTATTATTCAGCAGCAAATGAGTAACAAACTAAAAGGAAGATTATTTTTGTGATTTTGTATTTGTGGGCATCTATACATTTAGGATCTGCCTACTTTTCTGAGTCTGAAATAGTCTAAATCTGTGAGAGTGAAATGTTTGCTCTTAGATGTGTGTTTGGTTTTTGTAATAACTGGACATTAAATCCTTTTGATAATGCCATATGAAATAGCCTTTACTACATATGCTCTTCAGTTTTAGGAGAGATCTTCATGATGTATAGCAGATGATCTATGGCCTAGTGTCTTTAGACTTACATATGGTATTAGCACACATGAGTGATTTTCTATTTGTCATGATATAATTGATCACATAAAAATGAATCTTAGAGTGGGAGGGGTGATGAAGGATGACAAATTTGTTAATGGGTACAATGCACACTATCTAGTGATGGTTACATTAAAATCCCACACTTCACTATGACTCAATAGATCCATGTAATAAAACTGCACTTATACACCTTAAATTTTACACAAGTAAAAAAATTAAAATTACTTTCACAAATCTATGTTTGACAAATGATTCATTACTTTAGTTTTAGAAACTCTATTTTCCTCTCATTAGTAATAATTCCAAAATATATTACCTAGGATAGCTATGTTCTCAGAATGAAATTAAAGGAATAATTAAGTTAGAATAGGTCCTAATCTAGATAAAGTGAAAGTGAAAGAAAGGAAAAGAATGACAATATACTCTCTTAGCCATTATGTATCTAATTAAGATACATTTGAATATTTTTTTTCTAGTTTTCAAACTGCCTTCTAGATAGTTACCGAAATAAAACACTAACACTTGCCAATTAATGCATTCAAGAAGCATAACATCAATGCTGCAATAAAGTGGTCACAAATTTTATTTGAAAATGAAAAATTTCACAATCTAAAATTATGTTAGTTTTATGTTGAAGAAATGAGTTCACGCTTGTAACATAAAAGAAGGGAAAGCAGCATAGCCTAACAGTTGGTGAAGAGATGTTTTAGATACAAAAGCCCAAGGTAAAACCAATAGGCAGGGATTTATCTGAGATGGTGTTGGACATAGAGAAAGAAAGATGCTGCCATTAACAAAGTGATGTCATGGTAGAAATTTTTTCCTAAAGTAGGAGAGAAGATATGGAATAATTGGATGTTAGATACAGCAGGGTAGGGACAGCAAGGGTTGGGTAGGTGGAGTTTTGAGGTTACAGAAGATCAGGTCTCTATTAAGAGATTAAGTAAAATGAGGTAGATTAGTTGGTTGGGGCTGGGTCATGCTGGACCTACACATCCAGATAGGGATTTCAATATTATTTTTAAGGCAGATGCCATGGACTGAATGTTGTTTTCCCTAACACATATGTCGAAGCCCTATTTCCCAATGTGATGGTATTTGTTATTGGGGCCTTTGAGAGTTAACTTGGTAATGAAGATGAAAGTGGAGGCTTCAAGATGGGATTAGTGCCCTTCTAAGAAGAGACACTATAGACCTTACTTTTTTTTCCCCCACCATGTGAAGATACAGCAGGTAGTCCCTCTAGAAGACAGGAAGCAGGCTCTCACCAGACATTACATCTGCTGGAGCCTTGAACTTGGACTCCCCAGCCTCCAGAACTGTGAGAAACAAATGTTTGCTGTTTAAGGCACCTAGTCTATAGTATTTGGCATAGCTGCTTATATTGACTAAGACAGAAGTGGAGAGCCATATTAAAGGTATAGTGGCATACAGTGACATTATAAAAACTGCTTTTCAGAAGCTTACTGCAGCCACAGTTCAGAGAATAACTAGAAGAGAAACAGAACTCAAGAATTTCCACTGTGACAAATGAATATTCCAATGTGCACATATGTCCGACTCTTATATTACAAATAAACTCGTTTTAGTAAGATTATGTATATTTAAACAAAGACTAGTAAGTGCAAAAGTTGCCCAGAATTTGCATGTGCAGTCTAATTAATAAAAGTAAATTATTAAGAAACTTAAGTTGCTAAAATGCTGCACTCTAGAAACATAAATAGGACTAAATAAAATGCATAAAAACATCTATGTTTTTCTGCAACTTGTGTGTTTTCCCACCAAAATCCATAAAAATATAATACCATTGCATTACTGTGAGACAAAAAAGAAACTGCTGATATGATTGAAACAGAGTAATCTGGCACTAGACAATTCCCCAGAGTAATATACATATAGCACAAGGGTTTTTGTTGTTGTTGTTTTTGATTTTCAGTAAAAATTGGCAGGAAGCAAGCCTACTTATCAAAAAAAGATTGAACATATAATTTTGCCATTAACCCATTATGAAATTTCAAAACATTACTATTGTGAACTCTCAAAAATTCAAGGATAAAACAGACATCACATTTTTATAAAACAAAATTCAAAGGAATAAATCACACGTAGTATCATAATTCTCATAAATTTTTTATAAAGATTTCAATTTTTAAAATCTAAACTTTGATGTTTAGCCAAACTTTCAATCTAACCTATATGTAAGTTAAGTAAAATTTCAGATTAGCAGATCTCACAAAGTTTATTTCACCTGTAGACACTCCTTCTGAAGAAGTTACTTGAGAATAAACTTCAGGAAATCAAGACAGTAACTTAATAAATGTGAAGACTCGACCATAGAGTATTGTTATGTACTTTGCAAGGCTGAATACAGAGTGACAGTTTTAATGTCCTGAAAAGAAGAAACAAAACCCTATCTATTTAAAATGCTATATCTAGTGAAATGTATTCAGTAATTAAATATTAATAAACAAGATAATATTAGTAACTTTATAGTGAGAAAACCTGGCAGGCACCACCTTAATCAAATGATCAAGGTTTACATCACCAAAAATGAGGCATGTGGCTAAAAGATGCAGAGACAGGCACATTTCTCCATGCAGAGATGGGCACATGACCTTCATGGTAGTCTTCCCTCAAATCTCTAACCTCAGTCAAACTGTGGGCAAACATTTGTCAAATTCAAACTATCTACCTGTTCTCTTTAAAAGTGTCAAAGTCATGAAAAAGAAAAAAAAAGAAAAACAGAGGAACTGCTACATATCAGAAGCAACTAAGGAGGCATGACAACTAAAAGCAATGTGGGAGTATGTATTATATACTAAAAAGAAATGAAACATTTATGGAAAAGCTAGTGAAATCCAAATATATTTTGTACTTTAGTTTGTGATGTTGGAATAATGTTAATTTTAGTTGCAACCATTATAAGATGGTTATATATGTAATAAGCATTAGTAAAAGCTGTATGAATGATAGATATATGACAACTATTCGTGTTATTTTTCTGACATTTCTTTCAGCCTAAAATTATTTCAAAATTAATCAAATAAGATAAAATTAATCAATCATTGTAATAAATATTTCAAGAAACAGGCAAGATGCTCTGATGGAGAATGAATGGTGAGCGGAAGTGTTCAGGGAAGACCTTTTTGACAAGGCAATATTTAAGGTAAAATTTAGAATATGCAAAGCTCTATCAACTTGGTAGGTGAAAAACATCAGACAGAGTATAGGTACAGAAACGAGTTTGGTACAAATTAGGTTATAAGATCAGTATAAGACCAGTATAGTTGAAATGTATAGAGAAAAAGAGGCTGTAGCAAGAAAATTTTGAAAAGGAAGAAAGAGAAAGGTAATGAGGTCAATATCATTTGTATTTGACTCCATGCATTAAGAAGTCACTGAAAGATTTAAAGCAAGGTGAGGATGAAACATTTTTAGTACTTAGCATAGTCACTTCATTTTGAATGTGCTACAGATTATATTAAATAGTGCATTTCAGAAACCTTAATATCTGATTTTCTGGTTTCTAATTTTCTGCCCAAATTTGAATAGAAACATTTAAAAAATAACAAACATGCAAGCTATTACTGATAATCAGTGGAGACTGTATGGTTTGTTTCTCCTTCATGCATAATTAATTGCCAATTATTTATGCCTTAACACATATTTATAGAGAGCCTATTATTTTGAGATACTCACTGTTTAGTAAGTGGACACTTCATAGGTGAGGAATATAGACGGGGTGCTGAAAGTTTTCTAGAATAAAATGGCCAGAATATACCACAATTAGAATGGAAATCCATACTTTCTAACTCCCAACCCACATTTGTAACTACTACATTAAATTTTATCTTAGTATAAGGGGAATAGCTTTAACTACAGTGTAATTTAACTTTTACTAAAACCACTGCATTTGAAAGTTACCAAGAAAAGCTGTTTAGTTTGTATTTTTATGGCAATCCTGTTCTGGATTTGCTTATTTAATTTAAGAAAATTGTTACCACATGTTTACCTTTGTTATCTGTTTCTGCACACTAATTGTAAAAGTAGTCTTTCTAGAATGTTAATAATTTGATATCCTCAGATATGTTTAAACATTCTATTTTGTTTCTTTTTAACATTGAGGAGCATGGAATGCTTGAATAGGAAAAGAGATTATTCTTAAGTATCATATTTAGAAGGCCCTATCATGTATAATTTTGAAACATAAAATTCAATTACACGTTTATTGCAAAAACTACCACACACACACCGTTTGACAAAAAAATGAAGATCAGTCATTATTCCATTCCTCTTAGTTTGCCACTCTTAATACATCATAACAGTTGTTTCCGGACTGTTATACATACAATAGCAATTAATTTCTTAAAATGCGAGGGATGGAAACTGACTCACTCTAAGACCAGAAAAATTAACATACTGGAAGAATGTTGGGTAGCCAAATTATTCTGATGGAAAATCAACTAACAGGACAGGAATATAGGAAATCGATAGATTTTTCTATTTTGACATGTCTTTCAGATAATTAAGCTTTTCTTCTGCTCTTCTATGTGTTTACTGAAAACTCAGATTTCTTAGTGAGAGGATCTCACTAAGGGTTATGGTGTTAATCTGCTGGCCAGGATGTTATAGTTCTAGATTTGCCTGACCAGAACCAAGAGGATCAGTCAGGGGAGACTAATCAGTCAGATGTCCAAGGGAAGAATGAACATAGAAGAAAACAGATTCATACACAATCATACTTATGTTTAGCACGTTATGTGTATGCACATGTACCTCACACATATGCCCTCCACATACATATTTATTGATAGGTCCTTTAGATGAATAAATAAAAATGAAAGTATATTATGGAAACTAAATGTTAAACTTATTTGGCAGTGAGTTTTGTTACTTTATTTATGTATTTTAATTGATTTATTTATGTATTTTTAATTCACTTCTAAAACAACTGATTTAAAAACTTGTAAATTTCCATGTTTAAATTCCAAACATATCTTAATATAAAGTTGATTGTATAATTCCATTTGATAAGTAATTATTGAAATGTTACCATGCACAAAAGAATCAACCCTGAACTTTGGGGGAAAAAACAATTTAAATTCAGAGATTGATTTGTTACTGCTTACAGTTAAATAAGGAGCCAAATAAATATTCAGAATTATAATAAAATGTTTTTTTGATTTTTATAGTAAGTTGTCTTTGTGTATGTCTAGCTATATCAAATTTTGAGAAGGAGAGAATGGTTATTTGGTTACAAAAATTATTATTTTCCAGCTCCTTTTACTTCCCTTTCTCTAATAAAAAAAAAAGTAATGAATACAAAAAAAAAAAGGGAAAGCAGGTACATCTGTAGCTTGGAGATATTGCAAGTTCGTTTCCAGACCAATGCAATAAAGCTAATATCAGAATAAAATGAAAATGAATTACACTAACTTTTTGGTGTCTTGGTGCACTAAAAGGTAGGTTTAGACTATACTGTAGTTTAGTGTTCAATAGCATTGTGTCTAAAAAAAGTGCATAACTTAATTTAAAAATACTTCATTAATAAAAAATGTTAATCATCTGATTCTTCAGTAAGTCATAGTCTTTTGGCTGACGGAAGATTTTGCCTTGATATTGATGCCTGCTAACTGATAAGGGTGGTGGTTACTGAAGGTGAGGGTGGCTGTGGAAATTTATTATATTAAGACAAAAATTAAGTTTGCTGCATTGGTTGAATCTTCTATGAACAAAAAGATTTATCTGTAGCCGGCATCATTTTACCCACAATAGAACTTCTTTCAAATCACTGGGGCCTAACTGAGGGTGAAGGGTGGGAGGAGGGAGAGGATCAGTAACTAATAGGTACTAGGCTTAATACCTGGGTGATGCAGTAATTTCTGTCCCCAAACACCCATGACATGCAGTTTACCTATATAACAAATCTGCACATGTGCCCATAAAGGTAAAAGTTAAAAAAAAAATTGGAGTCAATCCTCTGAAACTCTAACATTGTTTTGTCAAATAATGTTTATGTAACATTCTACATACTTTGTTGTCATTTCAACAACGTTCATAAGATTTTCACCAAGAGTGGATTCCATCTCAAGAAACCACTTTGTTTATTCACAATAAGCAATTCCTCATCTGATGAAGTCTTAGCACAAGGTTGCAGCAATTCACCTGCATCTTCAGGCTCGGTTTCTAATTCTAGTTCTCTTGCTATTTCCAGCATATCTGCAGTGACCTCTTCCACTAAAGTCTTGAACATTTGAAAATATTTTGTGAGAGTTGATTTCAATTTCTCTTAACCTTCTGTTAATATTGATAATTCAGCCTCCTTCTGTGAATCATAAATGTTCTCCTTCCTCCCTTCTTTCCTTCCTTCCTTCCTCTTTTTCTTTTTTCTTTTTTTTTAGACGGAGTCTTGCTCGATCACCAGGCTGGAGTCCAGTGGCGTGATCTCGGCTCACTGCAACTTCCCCTTCTCGGGTTCAAGCAATTCTTCTGCCTCAGGCTCCCGAGTAGCTGGGACTACAGGCACGCGCCACCATGCCCAGCTAATTTTTGTATTTTTAGTAGAGACAGGGTTTCACCATGTTGGCCAGGGTGGTCTCGATCTCTTGACCTCGTGATCTGCCCGCCTCAGCCTCCCAAAGTGCTGGGATTACAGGAGTGAGCCACCGTGCCCAGCCAAATGTTTTTAATGGGATCTAGAATGGTGAAACTTTTCCAGAAGATTTTCAATTGACTTTGCCCAGATCCGTAAGAGGAATCAGTATCTATGGCAATCATGGCCTTATAAAATGTATTTCTTAAACAATAAGACATAAAAGTTGAAATTACCTGACCCATGGGCTGAAGAATGGATGTTGTGTTAGTAGGTATAAACACAACATGAATCCCCTTGAATATATTCATCAGAGCTCTTTGATGACTAAGCGCATTTTCATGAGAAGTAGTATTTTGAAAGAAATCTTTTGTTGAGACCTAAACAGTATTTCCCAACAATAAGCTTAATATATTCAGTGAATCATGCTGTAAATAGACGTGCTGTCATCTAGGCTTTGTTGTTTCACTTACAGAGCATACAGAGTAGATTTAGCCTAATTCTTAATGGCCCTAGGATTTTGGGAATGGTAAATGTGCATTGGCTTCAGCTTAAAGTCACCAACTGCATTATCCTGTGACAAGAACGTCAGACATCCTTTGACACTTTGAAGCCAAACATTTGCTTCCCTCTAGCTATGAAAGTCTTAGATGACATCTTATTTCAATTTTAAGCTGTAACAACCCTCATCAATAATCATAACTATATCTTCTGGGTAACTTGCTGCAGCTTCTACATCAGAATTTGCTGCTTCACCTCGCACTTTTATGTTATGGAGACGGCTTTTCCTTAAAGAACATTAACCCACTGCTACCTTCATACTCTTCTGCTGCAGCTTCCTTACCTCTCTCAGCCTTCATAGAGCTGATGAGAGAGCCTTGCTCTGGATTAGCCTTTGGTTTAAGGGATTGTTGTCGCTGGTTTAATCTTTTATACAGACCCCTCAGACTTTCTCCTTATTAGCAATATGACTGTTTAGCTTCCTTGTCATTCATGTGTTCACTGGAATAGCAATTTTAATTTCCTTCAAGAAATTTTCCTTTGCATTTGCAACTTGGCTGTCTTTCACAAGAAGCCTAGCTTTTATCCTATCTTGGCTTTCAACATGCCTTCTTCAGTAAGCTTAATCATTTCTAGATTTTGACTTAAAGTAAGAGACATGCAACTTCTATCAGTTGAACACATTGTAAGGTTGTGTATTGGCCTAATTTTAGTATCGTGTGTAATGAGAAATAGGGATGCCTAAGGAGGGAAAGAGATGGAAGAAAAGCTGTTCAGTGGAGTACTCAGAACACACATTAACACTTATCATTTAAGTTCTCTAACTTCTATGGGCTCAGGTAGTAGCACCCCCAAACAATTACAATAGTAACATCAAAGATTACTCATAATAGATATATTAATAATGAAAACTGAAATATTGTGAGAATTACCAAAATGTGACACAGAGACTCAAAGTAAGCATATGCTGTTCCACAGACAGTGCTGACAGACCTGCTCAATGCAGAGTTCAGTTTGTAAAAAAAACCACAATATCTGAAAAGTGCAATAAAGCAACACACAATAAAATGAGCTATGCCTGTATATTGAAAAGTAACTTTTCGCTGAAAAAAAGTTATCATTAATATTTATTGCTTAGTTTTATACATCCTAGCAGTGAGTGCAAGAGGAATAAGGCAGAGTACCTGCTCTTACATTTCTCAGAATATTCAAAAACGAATGGAGTCTTAATAAAAATCTTTGCCTACAATCTTAACTCTTCACCAGCAAACTGGAACATGCAATATGTGAAAAAGAAGAAATAAGGAATAATTTCCAAACATCTGGCTTGGGTGACTATGTGAGTAGCAAAACTATTAAGCAAAAATTGAAAATCAGTGGAGGCCAATATAGAAAAGATATTGAGGTTATTTTGGAACACGTTGATGGTGACATGTATGAGGCATATCCAAGTGGAGATATCCAGTATATTCTTGCATGTGTGTGTGTGTGTGTGTCTGTGTATATACAGTTTGCTCACTTTATGAAAAATTATATATATACACATATGTGTATATAGTATATGTATATATGTATACATAGGTATATGTATGTATATATGTATAAGTATATGTATATATACATATATGTGTAAAAATATATATTTATATAGATATACTTTGCTAATTTTATGAAAAAAGAAACACTAATAAATGAGTCACAACTATTTAAAACAAAATTCTCCATTGCTATTTTAATAAAAAAATTTGTATTGATTATTTTAAAATTGCTTTAATCAATCAATCATTATGATTAGTTATATTTTACCTGGACATTGACATAAAACATAAAGAAATATTACATATTCAAAAATATTTTGCATTAAAGAGCATGACAACATTTTGCCTAAAGCCTAAGATTACTTTGAACGATGTGCTGTAATAAACAAAAAGGTATCTCCATCACTGCAATCAATTTGCTTAGGATTATTTAACTTCAAGTCTATAATTATTTATTTATGTACTTCTTTCTTTATGTAATGTTTGTGTACACCCATGGATATCTATGTGTGGATATTATAAAACAGAAAGTCAATGGCATTTACAATATATGATGTATTTTATATATATATATACACACACACACATACACACATATACATAATACATGCACATACATTTAAAAATAATCTAATAAATTTATATTCACAAGTATATTCTTACTTTTTTATGTTTGGTATTTTCAAGGATGTGTCTCATTAGAATTCAATGCTCCTCTATCCATGTCTTTAATTTCAAGCAACCCTGAGGCTGGCAGAGGAAAACAAAATGTAGAAAAGGAGAGCAATAAAAGAAAGGGCATTCATCTTACTGGAAAACTGGGAGGACTCAAGAAATGGTCTTGAAGCTAGGTTTCTAGGAATCATGCCTAAATTTACTTTGAATAATTGGCAGGAGATCTCTTAATGCCTTTTTCACTGCCATGTGAATGCAGTGGCCAGGAAGCTACAGTAGTGTGTATACTGCACCCACGAATATGATCTTCAGCAGCTCCTACTGTCACAAACCACCAAGCCATTTCTGCATTATGGATGCAAACCTGCAAACACCGATGCTTCTAAAATTGGGGTGTTTGTATTTCTATCTTCCTCTTGCACTGTTTCTGCTTCTTCACATCGTTTAAGGTGATATGACTGTCTTTCACAAAAGGCCTAGTCAATCAACTGCTACTGTGTATGTAGCAAACAAGCCTACAAGTGTAAATGTTTAGCTTCTACATTGGGGAGATAATCTGGAGATTTTCCAGAACTATAGAAATATGTTCAAAAATGACTGGGCAGTGAGACAAAATAATGATACTGATTTACTATGTTAGGCAGTGGGAGAATCAGTATTTACCCCACTGCAGGTTGAAAAGTTGCTCAACCCACTGTTCTGTGATAAAACAACAACAACAACAACAACAAAACACAAACAAACAAAGCAGTCAAAGTCTCTTTCTACATTGGAATGCAGATCACATAGTCAAGGACACCAGAATTTACAGGAAGTGTTATTTAAAAAAACTAAAACAGGCCGGGCACGGTGGCTCACACCTGTAATCCCAGCACTTTGGGAGGCCAAGGAAGGCGGATCAGGAGCTCAGGATATCAAGACCATCCTGGCTAACGTGGTGAAACCCCGTCTCTACTAAAAATACAAAAAAAATTAGCTGGGCACGGTGGCGGGCGCCTGTAGTCCCAGCATCTCAGGAGGCTGAGGCAGGAGAATGGTGTGAACCCGGGAGGCGGAGCTTGCAGTGAGCCGAGATTGTGCCCTTACTCCAGGCTGTGCGACAGAGCGAGACTCTGTCTCAAAAAAAACCAAAAAAACCAAAAAACTAAAACAAAAAAAAGGCGAAAAAATGTAAATGTTAATTTGATTTTGCTGACTTTGTGCAACTGTTGGAAAAGTCTTGGAAGAGATGAATTAAAAGACTAAAAGCAGCTTTGCTGAGGGAGGGCCTCTCTACTTACAGCCTGAAATCTAAATTGTGTGAAAGTTCTTCTGCTCAGAGCAGACTCAAAAAGCCACATGCTCTGTATGTGCTGATGCTATTAGATGTAGAGAACGTCAAGTGGCAGCTTTTACCTATCTACAACTAGGAGTTCAGAATGTTCTAAGCACCATCCATTAAGCTCGTTCTGCCAAATAAAATGGTGGAGAGAAGCTAGTATATTGTAGTGAAAAAGTAGAATGGTGGGGTCAAAGCAATGGCCATTAACTTGTGAACTAACAAATAGGCATAACTCAGAACACTATTAGTCTTCAGACTAAAAGGCTATGTTGATGTAATCTGTTGGCTGTGTTTAGAAAAAAGTGCACATGATAAGAAGATAATAGGTTATAAACTTTTAAAAGTCTTGAGACAGTTATTTTGTCAACATGAAATCTCAGGTATGGCCTGCTACAGCCTGTAATTGTTCAATCCCTAAAGCTATTTCTAAGACCCCAATTTCCACGAACTCAAAACGGGCTCTAAGTCTGTGCAGCCTGAAAGAAGAGTATCCTTCCCAATGATCCATTCAGAAGGGACAATCATTGTAATACCTAAGTCGGATTCTTCTAAAGGCAAAACTAAAGTTTTTATATTGGCCAAAATAGCAGGTTTTCCTCACATACACATTCACTAAAATTGACTTGTGCTAGAGATAAGTGATTACTTCAGGGTTTCCCCTTAACCCCTTATGAATGAAAACCTTGTTTCTTCTTCCTTTGCTACCACTGTACATTGTGTGAGTCATCTGAAGATAAATTGTATTTTTAGATTATAGGCTACCAGATCCTTAGAAACAACATCCAAATTTGTGACAAGACAACATCAAATTTTGGGCCATATAGAGTAACTGGATGATACTTAAGGTCAATCTTATACAGAAAAAGAAGTGAAATGTTCTATTTAAGGGGGCAGTGAATGTAGATAATGGATACTAATAGAAGTCTTTGGCCTGCACCATGGGCTGCTGACAAAACACTTAAGTATGTATTCTGCTAGCTTCATTCAAACAAAGCATCAGCCCATATCACATAGTTTAGGTAGGAAGCAACTGGGAATCCTTGAGAAAAGGGTATATTTTGAATTGATAAAGCATTTCCTGTTTTCATTGCTACCTTTTTCCTGCACAAAACATGGTTATACTTCAAAGACTCGGCTGCCATCTTAAACACATGAAATGGAAAATATGAGCATGAAATAAGGCAGAGGGGAAACAGAGAATTTTACTTTCAATTTTACAGACAAATCTTTATCAATTTCAGCCACTGCACAAAGGCATTTCTATAATAACTAACATTGTCTCCCAGAGTGAAATGTTACTTATTTGTGTTATTTATAGATACAATATGAGAATATTCAAAAGTATTTTAGAAAACAGATATCATCTAAATTATAAAAAATCCCTAAGCAAACAAAATGAAAGTAAATATTATCAAGTAGTTTAAAAATAAAAAAGATTTTATTCCTTTTTATAAGAGTAACCATTATTTCACTGGTTTTTAAATGTTAGGGTCTTTTAGAATCACATGGACATCTTGTTTAAATGATTATTAAATGGATACAACAGCAGGTGAGCCCAGGAGTAAACATTTTATCAAAGACTATCGGTAATTTTGATGTCGATTTTTTATAAACCTGATGTTCCACTATTCATATTTTTCAGAAAGAAACAACATACTGGTTGGAAGGACAATTTTTGAGCCAGACTACCTGAGACTAAATCCTATGGCTACTACTATGAGCTAGGTGGCCAGGAGCAAATGGTAAAAGTTTTTTGCCTCAAATTCTCATGTATAAAATGCACGTGTTCATACATCTACCTCATAGGACAGTTGCAAAGAATAAATATAAAGAATGTACAAGATTCCCTGGGATGTGGCACATATTACGTAAATATGACACATAATCATAAAGCAGTCAGGTCTATTATTGAGTGAAGACAGAAAATGAAATAGATTGATTTTGTTCATAAAAAGAACTAATAAATGTGAAAAATGTTGTGCATTTGAGACCAAGAACCATTTAGAACATAAGATAAACACAATAATTAGCCTTATTAGCAGTGCTATAGGCTGTTGTCTAACAAACGTAAAATAGGGGAACAATATGCTAAGTCAAGTACATGCTGACTGGTAATTTTGATGTAAAACTTAGATAAAATTTAGAACCTACACTTAGTCATATTAACAAGAGGGTTTAATTTTAAATTGAAGTGTTGATGATTTCATGAGGCAGAACATTTTAATTACTAACTGGACAATTTAATATTATCTGAAAGTAAAATAGTACAGATGCTTATTAAGTTTTGGGGATGGTATAATTTAAATAAAATTGTCTAATTACCTATAGATTTGAAGCCAAAGAATATGCAGGTTTATTCAAATCAAAAAGGTAACAGACCCCAAAATTTCTTGTTAAATTTGGCTTTGCTCTTTCTTGACTTCAGAACATCTTAAAGCCTGATCTTTTCCCACGAAGTATTTTCATGGGATTTTCTGAGCTATCCCCTCACCATTTTAAGATTGCCTTTGAGGATTTCACATGTGCAGGGCTTTTAGTTTTTATTTGCTTGCTTTTGTTTTTGTTTCTCGTCTTTTGGAGGGAAACTTTGATGCATCCTTCTCCCTGACAGACTCCAGCATGCAGCTTTTGACAAATTCAAGCCCGACACTCTATTGCCATAGTCCATTCCAGGCATCTTCTGACCTTCTTAGCTGCATTTCAAATGCAAGTACAAATTACAAGAGAGTCTTAATAATCTCTTTGTTTGATCTCCCAAAATCCACATTATTGTCAGTATTAAAGAATACTAAGAAACCTATAAAACTTTCATAAATTGATATGTGAATTTCAGACAGTGGTAGGATACAAGATCAATTTACTAAAACCAAATCTATATTTACTACTACTAATAATTATTGCTTACTACTAGTAATAATTTGAAATAATCACATTGAAGTAACGTTACATTACTATGTAACATTAATGTCAAAATTTGTAAATATTTTTAAGCAAATGCCACAAAAACCTGACAGATTCCTACAGTGTAAACAAGGCATAACTGATTGAAATTAAACAAGCTTTAAATTAATGAAGAGAAATGTTACACTCATGTATTGGAAAAGCTAACATTTTAAAGATGTCAACTTCTCAAAATTTGTCTAGAGTCAAAATAATCTTAATTAAAACTCCATATGCCATTTTATAGAGGTTAACAAGTTAATTCTACAATTTATATGAAAATGCAAAGAATCTAAAGTAATAAAAGCAACTATGAAGTAGATGAACAAATTTGGGAAACATATACCATCTGATTTAAAGGAGTATTACAGAGTAACAGCACACAGGAGAGAGTAAAATTGGAAGAAAAATAGAGACAGAAATCAATGAAATGGAATAAAGATTCTGGAAATAAAGTCTCACATATTTGGCCAAGTGATTCTTAGCAGAAGCATAAAGCTAATTTAAGGGAGAAAAAGGAAAGTTTTTTTCAAAAAGTAAATATTTTAAACAAATAGTAAGGTACCACTGGATATCTGTATGAGAAAAATGTACTTCAACCCCCCAAAGAATTCAAAATTAGTCACAAGTCACAGTGTAAAAGGAATCCTATAAGTCTTCAAGAATAACAATGAATCTTCACAAACCTAAGGCAAAAATTATTAGAGAGATCACAGGAGCACTAATTACCAAAAAAAAAAAAAAAAAACCAAAACAAAAAAGGCACATTACACTGCTTTACAAAAGAATTTTAACATTACTCTTTAAAAAGACAATGATTGAAAAACGCAAAACAGAAAAGAAAATATGACCTACACACTCGCAGAAAATATTTACAGTACTTATATCTGACTAAGGACTTGAATATAGAATATATGAAATTATATTTGACTAAGGACTTAAACATAGAATATATGAAAATCTTTTATGACTCAGTAATGTGAGAAAAAATATCTTATTTTTTAAATGGGCAAAAGTTTGAGAGAGACACTTCAAAAATGACAGCCGATAATCATATGAAAAGATGCTCAATTAAAGAAATACAATTTAAAATCACAATGAGGTGCCAATGTACATGTATTAGAATGGCTACAATTAAGAAAGGTTTGATCTGGTGCAGTGGCTCACACCTATAGTCCCAGGTATTTGGGAGGCTGAGGCAGAAGGATCCCTTGAGGCCAGGAGTTTGAGACAACCCTGGGCAGTATTTTGAGACCCCATCTCTTAAAAAACAAATTGGAGCAGTAAGAATTTGCCTGTTTTGTACAAATTTTAATGGGACTTAAATTTCCACAGCTGCTTAAAAAATTAAAAATACAGTTACAAAAACCCCTCAGTTTTACCCAATACAAATAAAATTACATGGCCACCAATAATTTTACATATACATTCATAGTATCTATATTCATAATTATTAAAATGGAAAATAAACCATATGTTTATCAACATTTATACAAATAAAAAGATGTAGTATACTATTCAGCAATATAAAGGAAAAAAGTTATGCATGCAAAAACATGAAAAAATCTCAAAAGCATTATGCTAACCAAAAGAAAATAAGAATAAAAGAAAACATGCTTTATGATTTCATTAATATGAATTTCTAGGACAGTTAAGCTAATCTATAACAGCATAAATGAAATCTATGCTGGGCCCTGGTGAGGGCATAATGGTGGAATGAGTATATTGAAGCATGAGGTAATGAAAGAAAAGGTTTTTAATCTTGATTTGTGTGGCGACTATACATGTATTCTTATTTGCCAAAACTCAGAAAACGACATTTTTAAAACATTTTTATTGTATTGTACATAAAATATACCTTAATAGAGTTGATTTTCTCAAAATGTCATGCATAGAATAATAATTCTCTTTCAAGCATCTCTAAATAAGTATACCATGTATTGAGACACTATTATCTTTCAGCAGTGTCTTAAGAAGGAATACTATGTCCTCAATTTACATTTTAGAGGGACAATCAGTAAATTCACATAAAAATTAGACGAAGTGTGGTGGTGGTTTGATAGAGTTCTATTTCCTGAGACAGCGAAAGCCTTAACCTGCATGAGATGAAAAGGTTTTTATGAGATACTGTGTATAATAGAATTATTTGTGACTGCCTTTTCAGAAATCAACAGTAAATAAGGGAGAAGACAACTATAGAGACTAAGGAATAATACGAATGTGTACAAAGGAACAGAGTTTTAGATTCATGACATACCTAGGAAACTAAAAGAATTCATTACAGTTTGCAGAAGCAGGGAACTTTGAATGCTGAAAGAGCTGTAGGAAAGCTATACAACTGTTTTCAAAGGAACTAACATCATATATATATATATATACATATATATTTATTTATATATACCATTTTCCTTCTACATCTTCTATGTATGTAATATGGATGTATATATATAAAATATGTAAAAGGAAAGTGGAATATATTATAGAAAATAAAATCTCCAGTTAATAGAGAAAAAAAAGTTGACAAAAATTATTTGATACTCTCACATAATATAAAAACATTGACTCTATAAAACACAGTTCCTAGACAACTCCTGGTGCTAGACTGGGCCTAGAGCCAGTGAACAAGGGTGGCATGTGACCTAGGGATACACCAACTGGCGTGGATAAAAGAGGGCTTGTGTTATCCCTCCCCTAGCCACAGGCAGTGCAGGTTGTAGCAAGAGAAGTGACTCCTTCTTTCTGCTTAAGAAGGAGTGATTGAAGAGTAAAGAGTACTTTGTCTTTCATCTTGAATACCAGCTCATAGTAGGAGAGGGCACCAGGCAGAGTGGTGAGACCCCCAGTCCAGGCTGAGGTGACATTTCTCCCAGGTGACATTTCTAGACAGACCTAAGCCAAAAAAAAAATACCTGCTACCCTGAAGGGAAGGACCCCATCCTGTCCCGATTCATCATGAGCTGAATTAAGAGCCCTTAGTTCCTGATTTACCACCAGCGTTACCCAGGGAGTATGGCATAGGCCTTGGGCTCTGTGACATGCTGATTTCAGGGGAAACTAAGCACATTCCTGGCTGTGGTGGCTATGGTGAAATATTTATTCTGTTTGAGAAAAGCAGAGGGAAAAGTAAAGGGGACTTTGTCTTGCACCCCTCAGCTCAGCCACAGTAAAGTAGAGTAATAAGTAGAATCTTGGGGTCCTTGAGTTTAGGAGTAGGCAGTACCGGACCTTCACTGCGACAGAAAGAATCCCATTTCTCTAAAGGATGAGGCCCAGGCCTGGCAGCATTCGCCACAAGCTGACAGAAGAACCCTTGGGCTTTAAGTAAATATAGTGTTGGACTGGCAGAACACCCCATGGACCAGTGGTAGCAATGGCCACAGGGAGATGACCTTCTCCCTGGGGTAAGGGGAAGGAAGAGTGGGAAGGACTTTCTATTGTGATTTGAGTGTCAGTTTAGCCACAGTAGAATAGAATATCAGGTAAATTGGTAAGGTTTGTGAATTCAATCCATGTCTCTCAAACAGCATATCCGGACATGTGGAGGACCTGGGGGATCTCACCACCCTGAAGGTAAAGGCCTTGGGCATGGCTCAGTGCTATACTGGCTTCAGGTCTGACCTAGTTCAGTTACAGTTGTAGTGGCTACAGGGGTGCTTACATCACCACAACCCACTTTTCAGGTGGCTCACCACTGAGGGAGAGAGAGAGACCACATGTTTGGGAGAAAGTAAGGGATAAGAAAAAGCATCTCTGCAAGGTAATCCAGAGAATTCTTCCAGATCTTATTCAAGACCACCAAGGCAGTACCTCTAGGAGTCTGCCAGATAACATTATTGATGCTGGGGCCGAAGTCCCTTTAAATCTTTGAAAGTCTTCCTACAAAGAAAAGACATAAATAAGCTCATACTGTGGAGACTACAATAAATACCTAACACGTCAATGCCCAGACAAGAAAGAACATCTACAAGTAACACCAACATAAGGAAAACATGACCTCACAAAATGAACTAAGTAAGGCACCAGGGACCAATCTTGGAAAAACAGAGATATATGACCTTTCAGACAGAGAATTAAAAATAGCTGTTTTGAGAAAACTCAAAGAAATTCAAGACAATACAAAGGAATTAAGAAATCTATCAGATAAATGTAACAAAAAATTAAAATAATTTAAAAGAATTATGGAAAATTCTGGAGTTAAAAAAATGTAATTGACATGTTGACAAACGCATTAAAGTTTCTTTATAGCAGAATTGATCAAGCAGAAGAATTAACTAGTGAGCTACAACACAGACTATTTGAAAATACAGTCAGAGGAGACAAAAGAAAAAACTGAAACAATGAAGCATGCCTACAAGATAAAATAAATATCCTAAAAAGAGTAAATCTCTCAATTTGTTTTTGTTTTGGGTTCTTGAGAGGGAGTCTCGCTCTGTCACACAGGCTGGAGTACAGTGGCGTGATCTCGGCTCACTGTCACCTCTGCCTCCTAGGTTCACGCAATTCTCCTGTCTCAACCTCCCTAGTAGCTGGAATTGCAAGTGAGCACCACCACGTCTGGCTAAACTTTTTGTAATTTTAGTAGAGACAGGGTTTCACAATGTTGGCCGGGCTAGTCTTGAACTCCTGACCTCAGGCCTCCCAAAGTGCTGGGATTATAGGCAGGAGCCACTGTGCCTGGCATAAAAAGAGTAAATCTAACAGTGATTGGCCTTAAAGAGGAGGTAGAGAATGAGATGAGGGTAGAAAGTTTATCCAAAGGGAGAATATGAAAGAACATCCCAAACCCAGAGAAAGATATTAACATTCAAGTATGAGAAAATTATAGAACACCAAGCAAATTTTAACATTCAAGTATGAGAAAATTATAGAACACTAAGCATATTTAAGCTAAATAAGATTACCTCATGCCTTTAATAATCAAACACCCAAGGATCAAAGAAAACAAAAAAGAAAGAAAGAAGGAAAGAAAGAAAAAGAAAGAAAGAGAAGAAAAGAAAGAAAGATTGATTTTAGGTCTTACGTTTAAGTCTTTAATTCTCCTTGAGCTACTTTTTGTATAAGGTGTAAGGAGGGGGTCCAGTTTCAGTTTTCTGCATACGGGTAGCCAGTTTTCCCAACACCATTTATTAAACAGGGAATACTTTCCCCATTGCTTGTTTTTGTCAGGTTTGTCAAAGATCAGATGGTTGTAGATGTGTGGTGTTATTTCTGAGGCCACTGTTCTGCTCCATTGGTCTATATATCTGTTTTGGTACCAGTACCATGCTGTTTTCATTACTGTAGCCTTGTAGTATAGTTTGAAGTCAGGTAGCGTGATTCCTCCAGCTTTGCTCGTTTCGCCTAGGATTTCTTCTAGATTTTCTAGTTTATTTGCATAGAGGTGTTTATAGTATACTCTGATGCTAGATTGTATTTCTGCGGGATCAGTGGTGATATCCCCTTTATTGTTTTTTATTGCGTCTATTTGATTCTTCTCTTTCTTCTTTTTTATTAGCGTGGCTAGCAGTCTATCTATTTTTGTTAATCTTTCAAAAAAAACCAGCTCCTGGATTCATTAATTTCTTGAGGGTTTTTTGTGTCTCTATCTGCCTCATTTCTGCTGTGATCTTAGTTATTTCTTATCTTCTGCTAGCTTTTGAATTTGTTTGCTCTTTCTTCTCTAGTTCTTTTAATTGTGATGTTTGGGTGTCGATTTTAGATCTTTCCTGCTTACTCCTGTGGGCATTTAGTGCTATAAATTTCCCTCTTAACACTGCTTTAGTTGTGTCCCAGAGATTCTGGTACATTTTGTCTTTTTTCTTATTGGTTTCAAAGAATGTATTTATTTCTCCCTTAATTTCATTTTTTACCCAGTAGTTATTCAGGAGCAGGTTGTTCAGTTTCCATGTAGTTGTGCGGTTTTGAGTGAATTTCTTAATCCTGAGTTCTAATTTGATTGCACTGTGGTCTGAGAGACTTTTAGTTATGATTTCCCTTCTTTTGCATGTGCTGAGGAGTGTTTCACTTCCAAGCATGTGTTAAATTTTAGACTAAGTGTGATGTAGTGCTGAAAAGAATGTATATTCTGTTGATTTGGGGTGGAGAATTCTGTAAATGTCTATTAGGTCCGCTTGGTCCAGAGCTGAGTTCAAGTCTTGAATATACTTGTTAGGCAACACCACTCAGGACGTAGGCATGGGCAAAACCTTTATAACTAAAACATCAAAAGCAATGGCAGCAAAAACCAAAATTGACCACTGGATCTAATTAAACCAAAGCACTTCTACAAAGCAAAAGAAATTATCCTCAAAGTGAGCAGGAAACCTACAGAATGGGAGAAAATTTTCACAATCTATCCATCTGACAAAAGGATAATATCCAGAATCTATAAAAAAAACAAATTTACAAGAAACAAGCAAACAACTCCATCAAAAAGTGGGCAAAGGCTATGAACAGACACTTCTCAAAAGAAGATATTTATGTGGCCAACAAACATGAGAAAAAGCCCATCATCACTGGCCATTAGAGAAATGCAAATCAAAACCACAATGAGATACCATCTCATGCCAGTTAGAATGGCAATCATTAAAAAGTCAGGAAATAACAGATGCTGGAGAGGATGTGGAGAAATAGGAACATTTTTACACTGTTGGTGGGAGTGTAAATTAGTTCAACCATTGTGGAAGACAGTGTGGTGATTCCTCAAGGATCTAGAACCAGAAATATCATTTGACCTACCAATCCCATTACTGGGTATATATGCAAAGGTTTATAAATTATTCTACTATAAAGACACATGCACACATATGTTTATTCTAGCACTGTTCACAATAGCAAAAACTTGGGTCAAACCCAAATGCCTATCAATAATAGACTGGATAAAAAAAATGTGGCACATATACACCATGGAATACTACGCAGCCATAAAAAGGATGAGTTCATGTCCTTTGCAGGGACATGAATGAAGCTGGAAACCATTATTTTCAGCAAACTAACACAGGAACAGAAAAACAAACACTGCATGTTCTCGCTCATAAGTGGAAATTGAACAATGAGAACACATGGGCAGAGGGAGGGGATCATCATACACAGGGGCCTGTTGTGGGGTGTGGCCTAGGGGAGGGATAGCAATAGGAGAAATGCCTAATGCAGATGGCAGGTTGATGGATGCAGCAAACCACCATGGAACATGTACACCTATGTAACAAACCTGCACCTTCTGTACATGTATCCCAGAGCTTAAAGTATAATAATAAAAAAAGAATCAATGTAATAACCATTCTAATAGTTGGGTCAAAATTTAAATAATTTTATAAGTTTTGTGTAAAAATATAATTAGGATATAATTAAGATCACTTTAGCTCATGTCTATGTTAAAATAAGTTAGCAAAAATGAAAAGAATATTGTAATACAAAATCAGGTTGACATATATTATGTGAAAAATCAAAGAATGTTATGAATTCAAAATTAAGTCTGTACTGAAAAGCCTTCAGATTTCTAAGAAAGATTTAAAAATACATGGAAAAGAAAGAAGAAAGAAAAGAAAGAAAAAGAAAGAAAGAAACAAAGAAAGAAAGAATGAAAAACACAAGAAAGAAACTCCAGTACTCACAGTAGACTTTTCAGTGAAAACCTTATAGGCCAGGAGAGAATGGCATGACATATTTAAAGTGCTGAAAGAGAAAAACTTTTACTATAGACTAATATATTTAGTGAAAATATCCTTTAAGCTTGGAGGAGAAATAAATATCGTCTCAGAAAGACAAAAGCTAAGGGATTTAATCAACTTCAGGCCCTTCCTGCAAGAAATGCTACAGTGAGTTTTACAATCAAAAAGAGCAGGATATTAATGAGCAAGTACAAATCACCTGAAGATATAAAACTCACTGGTAATATAATAGTAAGCACACGAAAAACATATTTATATAACACTGTATTTGTGATGTGTAAACTTGTCTTGACTTAAGTAGAAAGACTAAATGATGAACCAATCCAAATAATAACTTTAACAACTTTTCAAGACATAGTCAATACAGTAAGACATAAGGAGAAATAACAAAAAGTTAAAGAGGGGGATTAAAGTGTAATTGTAGGGATTTTATTAGGTTTTTATTTTCCTGGTTGTTTATGAAATCAGTATTGTTTTCATCACCTTAAAATAATTGATTATAAGATAGTATTTATAGACTTCATAGTAACCTCAAATCAAAAAAATACAATGAATACACAGAAATGCTAAAAACTTAAAGCATACCAACATAGAAAATCTCCTTCACTAAAAGGAAGACAGGAAGGAAGGAAAAAAGGAGGAGTTGGCAAAACAACTAGAAAACAAATGACAAAAAGGGAGAAGTAAGTCCCTACTTATAAATAATAATGCTGAATATAAAGGGACTAAACTCTCTAATCAAAATACACAGAGTAACTTAATGAATGAAAAAACAAGACTCAATGATCTGTTGCCTACACGAAACACACTTGACCTATAAAGATACACATAGACTGCAAATAAATGGAGAGACAAAGGTATTTTATATCATTGGAAACCAAAAAAAAAAAGAGAAGAAATGACTATATTTATATCAGATAAAATAGATTTTAAAAGTAAGAAGAAACAAAGACACCTATTACATAATGATAAAAGAATCAATTCAGCAATAGAATATAACAATTGTAATTACCTATGCACCCATCACTAGAGCACTCAGATATATAAAGCAAATATTAGAGCTAAAGAGAGAGATAAACTCCAAGACAGTAATATCAGGAGGCTTCAATACCCCACTTTCAGCACTGGACAGATCTTCCAGAGAGAGAACCAACAAAGAAACCTCTTAATCTGCACTGCAGGCCAGATGGATCTAATACATATTTACAGAATATTTTAGCCAATGGCTGCAGAATACACATTTTTCTCCTCAGCACGTGGATCATTCTCAAGAATAGGCTATATATTTGGTCACAAAACAAGTCTTAAAATATTCAAAGATTTGAAATAATATAAAATGTCTTCTTTGACCAAAATAAAGTAAAATTGCAAATCAAAACAAGAGGAATATTGGAAACTATACAAATACATGAAAATTAAATGGTATGCTTCTGAAAAACCAACTGGTAAGTGAAGAAAATAAAGAGGAAATTGAAAAATTTCTTAAAATAAGTGATAAGGAAAACATAACTTACCAAAATCTATGGGATAAAACAAAAGCAGAAATAAGAGGAAAACTTACAGCCATAAGTGCCTACATCAAAAAACGAACTTCCAATAAATAACCTAATTATGCTTCTTAAAGGATTGAAAAAGCAAGAGCAAATTAAACCTAAATTTAGTAGAAGAAAATAATAAAGATCATCACAGAAATAAATGAATTTGAAATGAAGAGAACAGTAGAAAAGATCAATGAAATGAAAACTTGAATTTTTGAAAGATAAACAGAATTGACAAATCTTTAGCCAGACTAAGAAAAAATAAGAGAAGACCCATATAAAAATAATCAGAGATGAAAAAGGAGACATTACCTTTGACACTGCAGAAATTCAAAGTAACATTAGAGACTACTATGAGCAACTATACGCCAATAAATTGGAAAATCTATAAGAAGTGAATAAATTACTAGACACATAAAACCTGACAAAATTGAACCATAAAGAAATCCAACACCTGTACAGACCAATAACAAGTAATGAGATCAAAGCCATAATAAAAAAAAATAGTGTCCCAGTAAAGAAAGCCCAGAACCTGATGGCTTCACTCTGGATTCTACCAAACTTTCAAAGAAGAACCAATACCAATTTTACTCAAACTATTCTGAAAATTGGAGGAAGAAGGAATACTCCCAAACTTATTCTATGATGCCAGTATTACCTTTATACCAAAACCAAAGACACACACACACAAAAGAAAATTCCACACCATTATCTCTGATGAATATTGATGCAAAAATCCCCAACAAAATACTGGAAAAATGAATTCAACAATACATTAGAACAGAGATCCCCAACCCCTGGGCCATGAACTGGTACCAGTCCATGGCCTATTAGGAACCAGGCCATACAGAAGGAGGTGAGCAGCAGGCAAGCAAGTGAAGCTGTTTGTATTTATAGCTGTGCCCTATCACTTTGCATTCCCGCCTGAGTACCACCTCCTGTCAGATCAATGGCATCATTAGATTCTCATAGGAGCATGCACCCTATTGTGAATGGCAAGGGATCTAAGTTGCGAGCTCCTTAGAAGACTCTAATGCCTGATGTTCTCAGGTGGAGCTGAGGCAGTGATGCTAGTGCTGTGGAGCAGCTGCAAATACAAATTAACTTTAGCAGAGAGGTTTGACTGCACGGAGACCATAATAAATTAATTTCTTGCAGACTCAAATCAAAACTCTATCAGTGGGTAGCAAGTAACAATTAAGCTGCATTTAGTAGCAGGCTTTATATTGGTAAGTGAATTGATGTACTTCAATTGTACGGCTGTATCTGGTGGTAGGCTTTAAGTCAGAATCTGACTCATTTTATTTACGTATAGTGCAACCATTATTTTATTTACTACTTCCAGATGTGCCTCTTTCCTGCATTGTACACTTGTCTGAGTCACAGTTTTGGCAAGTTCACAAGGCAACCCTAGCCAAAGTGAGTAAAAAACAGATGCCACTGGAGAGCTTCTTTGGACAGGGGAAAAGACACAATGATGAGATTGCAGAATGCTTTAAAACCGCCAACAAAAAGAAAACTGTGTTTAAAAGGAAATACTGAGTCCTACTTAAATTATGGGTTCATAGTAACAGGTGATTCACATTCTATAAGCCCACTTTGTTTAATGTGTGGTGACCTGCTATCAAATGAGGCCTTGAAACCTTCAAAACTGCTTTACCACATGGAGACAAAGCAACTTGTATTGAAAGACAAGGCTTTGATGTTTTTCTTTTATTTATTTATTTTTTATTATTATAAGTTTTAGGGTACATGTGCACATTGTGCAGGTTACATATGTATACGTGTG
The DNA here is from genome assembly GCF_029289425.2 of Pan paniscus. Taxonomy (NCBI): domain Eukaryota; kingdom Metazoa; phylum Chordata; class Mammalia; order Primates; family Hominidae; genus Pan; species Pan paniscus. The sequence continues at coordinate 42,279,900 of NC_073264.2, read as the reverse complement.
CCATACTGGTGCGCTGCACCCACTAACTCGTCATCTAGCATTAGGTATATCTCCCGATGCTATCCCTCCCCCCACCCCACAACAGTCCCCAGAGTGTGATGTTCCCCTTCCTGTGTCCATGTGATCTCATTGTTCAATTCCCACCTATGAGTGAGAATATGCGGTGCTTGGTTTTTTGTTCTTGCGATAGTTTACTGAGAATGATGATTTCCAATTTCATCCATGTCCCTACAAAGGACATGAACTCATCATTTTTTATGGCTGCATAGTATTCCATGGTGTATATGTGCCACATTTTCTTAATCCAGTCTATCATTGTTGGACATTTGGGTTAGAAAAAAAAAAACATGAGAACAAAAAAACAGAAGGAATTATCGAAGGTTATCACTTCATCAAATTTGTCTGCACTGAGAACATGATTCTTAGTGGCTAACCTAATTTCTAAAGCTAAGAAGCCCACTACTATTGGTGAAGTGTTAATCCTGCCTGTGCTAAGGACATTTGCAGTGAACTGTTGGGGGAGGCTGCAGTTCAAAAGGTGGCTCATGTTTCTCTTTTGGCTGGCACCATAAGTAGATGAATTGATGAAATAGCAGAGGACATTGAAGCACAATTGTTAGAGAGGATTAATGAGTCACTGTGGTATGCAATCTAGGTTGACAAGTCTACTGATGTTGACAACAAGGCAACAATGCTTGTTTTTATGAGGTACATTTTTCAGGATGATGAGCATGCAGATATGTTATGTACACCAGTTACCAACCAATGCCACAGCTGCAGAACTATTCAAATTTTTGCATGATTACATATCAGGAAAACTGCATTGGTAATTTTATGCACATATATGCACAGACCTAGCAGCTGCCAAGATTGGACAGCTTTCTGGTTTCTCTAGTTGGGTCAAAAAGGTTGCTTCTTCATGTGAGTTTACAGACCATGTCATCCATAGAGAAATGCTGGCTAGCCAAAAAATGTCACCTGAACTTAACAACATTTTGCAGGATGTGGTTAAAATTATCAACCAATTAAGGTACATGCCCTTAACTCATCTGTTCATGCATCTCTGTAAGGAGATGGATGCAGATTATACATGTCTTCTCTTATATACAGAAGTGAGATGGATTTCTAAAGGTATTTCACTGGACAGAATTTTTGAGTTGTAAAAGCCACTCTAGAGATTTCTTTTACAAAAACAGTCACCACTGGTAGTACATTTCAGTGACACAGAATGGGTTGCAATACTTGCTTACTTGTGTGACATATTCAATGTGCTAAATGAACTCAATCTGTCACTTTGAGGGAGAACAGTAACTGTGAGTGGAATTATGGGGACAACTAGTGAACACTGGTATTTTTGACATGTTTAAATATTAGCAGAGATTTTGAAAGAGACTGAGCCAGGGCCTTCTTTCTTGCAGCTGGGGCATGATCACCTATCTCAGCTTTCAAAAGAGTTTGAGCAGTACTTTCCAACACAAATGCCCCCAGAACTGGGAAACAATGGATCCACAACCCACTTGTGAATAAGCCAGGTAAATGGGCTTTATCCAGGCTGGAAGAGGATCACCTGCTTGAGATTGCAAATTATGATGACCTTAAAAGTATGTATGAGACAACTTTAAATCTCCATTCATTCTATATTAGAGTCAAGGTAAAATATCCTGAGATTTTCACAAAAGCATTGAAAAGCCACCTCCATTTCCAACATCCCATTTTTGTGAAGCAGGGTTTTATGCAGTGACAGCAACCAAAACAAGTTTGTGGAGTAGATTGGACATAAGCAAACACTTCGGGTGTCACTATCTCCCGTCACCCCTAGATTAGACCCTCTTGTTGCAGGAAAACAAGCTCAGAGCCCCCACTGATTCTACATTTTGGTGTATTGTGTAATTGTTTCATTATATATTAGAATGTAACAATAATAGAAATAGACAATAAAGGTTGTGTGCCTGAATTATCCTGAGCCTCCCCCCGCCAACAGACACACACACACACACACACACACACACAAAATCGGGGTTCCTGGTGCCAAAAAAGTTGGGGACTGCTGCATTAGAAAGATCATTTAAGATGACCAAATGGGATTGATCCCTGGGATGCAAGGATGTTTCAACATATGCAAATTTATCAATGTAATACATCACATCAACAAAATGAACAACTAAAACCATATGATCATTTCAATTAATGATGAAAAATCATTTGCTGAAATTCAACATCCCTCTATCATAAAAACCTTAGAGAAAATGGGTATAGAAGGAACATAACTCAACATAATAAAAGCCATATATGACAGACCCACAGCTAGTATCATAACGAATGTGGAAAACCTGACAACCTTTTTTTTCAAAGATCTGAAACATGACAAGGATCCCCACTGTCACCACTGTTATTCAACATAGTACTAGAAGTACTAGCTGGAGTAATCAGACAAGGGAAAGAAATAAAGGGAGTCCAAATTAGAAATGAAGAAGTCAAATTATCACTGTTTGCAGATACTATGATATCATATTTGGAAAAAACTAAAGACTCCACCAAAAAACTATTAGAAATGATAAACAAATTCAGTGAAGTTGCAGGATACAAATCAACATGCAAAAATAAGTTGCATTTTCACATGCCAACAATGAATAATCTGAAAAAGAGATTTAAAAGTAATCCCATTTACAGTAGCCATAAATTAAATACAGAACAATTAACCAAAGAATGAAAGATCTCTACAATGAAAACTATAAAACACTGAAGAAAGAAATTGAAGAGGACACAAAAATCTGAAAGTTATCCCATGAGTATGGTTTGGAAAAATCAATATTATTAAAATGTGAATACTACCCAATGCAATCTACAGGTTAAGTTCAATCCCTATCAAAATATCAATGACACTCCTCACTGAAACAGAACAAACAATCCTAAATGTGTATGAAATCATAAAAGATCCAGAATCACCAAAGCCACCCTGAGCAAAAAGAGCAAAACTGGAGGAATCCCAGTATATGACTACAAATTATACGACAGAGTTATAGTAAGCTTAACATCATGGTACTGGCATAAAAACAGACTCAGACCAATGGAACAGAATAGAGAACCCAGAAACAAATCCACAAGACTACAGTGAACTCACTTTCAGCCAACGTGCCAAGAACATACATTGAGGAAAGGAGTCTCTTCAATAAATGGTGCCAGAAAAACTGGATATTTATATGCGGAAAAAATGAAACTTGACACTATCTCTCACCATATAAAAAAAATCAAAATATACAAAAGATTTAATCTAAGACCTCAAACTATAAAACTGCTAAAAGATTGGGGAACCTCTCCAGGACATTGGTCTGGGCAAACATTTTATAAATAATACCTCACAAGAACAGGAAACCAAAGGGAGAATGGACAGATGGGATCATAGCAAGTTAAAAAGCTTTTGCATAGCAAAGGAAACAATTAATAAAGTGAAGAGACAACATCCCTGCTAAATGGGAGAAAATAATTGCAAACACTCACTTGACAAGGGATTAATAACCAGAATATATAAGGAGCTTGAATAACTCCCTTAAAAAATCTGATAATTTGATTAAAAGGGGCAAAAGATTTAAATAGAAATTTCTCAAATAAAGACATACAAATGACAAACAGGCATGTGAAAAGTTGCTCAACATCACTGAACATCAGAGAAATTCAAATCAAAACTACAATGAGGTATTATCTCACCCCAGTTACAATGGCTTTTATCCAAAAGTCAGGCAATAACAAATGCTTGTGAGCATGTGGAGGAAAGAGAACTCTCATACACTATTGGTAGGAATGTAAATTAGTATAGCCACTAGAGAGAACAGTTCGGAGTTTCCTCAAGAAACTGAAAATAGAGCTCCCATATGATTCAGCAATTCCACTGCTGGGCATATAACCAAAAGAAATGAAATAAGTATACCGAAGAGATGTTTACACTCCCATGTTTGTAGCAGCACAGTTCACAGTAGCCAAGATTTGGAAGCAATCTAAGTGTCCATCAATAGATGAATGGATAAAGAAAACGTGGTACTTATACGCAGTGGAGAATATTCAACCATAAAAAAAGAACGAGAGCCTGTCATTTGTAACAACAAGGATGAAACTGGTGTTAATTATGTTTAAGTGAAATAAGCCAGGCCTAGAAAGGCAAACATTGTATATTCTCACTTATTTGTGGAGTCTAAACATCAAAACAATTGAAATCATGGAGATGGAGAATAGACAGATGTTTACCAGAGGCCTGGAAGGATAGTGGGGAGTTGAGAGTGGGAAGGAGGTGGGAATGGTTAATGGGTATAAAAAAATAGCTAGAAAGAATGAATAAGATCTAGTGTTTGCTAGCACAACAGAGGGGCTATAGTCAGTAATAATATAACTGTAAATTTCAAAATAACTAAAAGAGTATAACTGGATTGTTTGTAACACAAAGGGTAAATGCTTTAAGGGATGGATACCCTATTCTCTATGATGTGATTATTACACATTGCATACCTATATCAAAACATCTTATGGAGCTTATAAATGTATACACCTACTAAGTACCCACAAAAATTAAAAATAAATAAAAAAACCACCAAGCAAACAAACACAAAACACTTATGAGAGTTTTAATCTTTGCCAAGTCAAGATGGTGTTCAGCAGTGAAGGTAAATTTCAAAAATAAGAAAAAACAAAAATCTATTTGTACAATTAGTCTCATCATACTCAGAAATGGAGAAGCATTGGAGTATTCAATGGAGTATTAAAAAGGAGAGTTTAGGTAAGCATGAACCATATTAAGAAAAGGTTTATATGTAATATGCCAGAAAAATGTCCTTTCTGCTTTCCTTCCTCTTCTCTTTTCCCTATCCATCTCTTCCTCCTACTCTTCCTTTTGTCCTTAGGTTGCAAAGTTTCCTTGTTGAGAGTGATTGGTGTGGACTTCTAAAATAGGGCACTTGGGCCAAGTAGTAAAAGGAAGGCCCCTGATGGAGCATAAGTTCCTTAGAAACACAGAGATGCTAATGGTAAAGTCTGAAAGAAATAGGGGGAAAAAAAACCTCAACATTTGATGAAACTGTACCGTGGGAGTTCAGTGTGTTTTTCCCTTATCTATGCACTTTTTAATTTCTTTTGTTAGTTCTTCTCATACCTGTTTTCCTCTTTTCTGCTGTGTTTCTCCAATGCTGAGCCTCATTTTTTTTTTTTTTTTTTGGCCTTTGTTTGGGTGAGGCATCATTTAATCTGATCTGAAAAGAGACCAGAGGATGGGAAAAACCAAATGGATCATTTCTTTCCTACTCATTGTGTTGGTGCCTCTTATCCTAGTTGATTCTCTCAGGACCTCAGCTTCAGACAGACCCTACCACAGGTTACAGCTCTCACTTTGTATTGGTAACACTCTTTCTTCCCTTGCCCCTCTACCATAGGAGTAATTGTATCCTGCTATTGCTGGTGTCTGGGTGCATTGCCATCTCTTGTTTTTATTTAATGTTGACCTTGCATCTCAGCAGTGTCTTTATTAAAGTCTGCTCATTTGAAATAATGGTGTTGAATTGTGACTCTTGCTAGGACTTGGATTCGTGCATTATTTTGAGTAACTAGTAAGATTTATAACTAACATTAATAAACTTGAATATTAAGAGATCAGATTGAAGCCCTAGTTGGTTGTAATTCATGAATCTGTAGTGATTTCAGGTTGTGCACATTATTTCAGAGTGGCTAATATCACTGATATAAAATGTAAATGCTTCAAACCAAAAATCCATGAAAAAATTAGCTAACTGCTACTCAAGCTCAAATAGTCCTACTATTTTACCTTTACTAAAATAAAATATACAGTAGTTTTTTCTGGTGTTCTAGAATCAGAAAATGCAAATGCAACAAGATCTCAGTAACTGACACTATGTATTGAGAAATTAGAAGCTAGGAAGAAATTTTATTTTAAAATGACAAACATAATTTTATTAACTTATTCAAATTCCACATGCATCCAGGATTAGCTCCAGTGGGAAAAGCCTAAATCCAATGATAAGAAAAATGGAATTTCTCTCTTTGGACCCCATTCTTTCAACAACGTTATGCAGAATAAATCAGTTCAAACAACACCTGAAGGGCAGATTCAGAAGAGCCTGAAATTCATCAGAACTGCTAAGGTAGCAAACCATAACATGACTCAGAGGACACATCATCCCTGTTGCTATAGGAATGGAATTTATGGGATGTATGGTGCGTAATCACTGCAGTATAGTTTCAGCAAAACTGGTAATGCTACCTCTTTCTCCACTGCTAACTGGCTCCCTAGATCCCTGTTCTTGCATCACCAGAAGAAATCCCCTGTTCTCACTCTCTCTGCTTCTTCCATATTTTACCCCTCACTCCTCTCCAATAAAATAAAATAATAAGAAGAAAGAGGTCTGTAAATTATCAGGTTTTGATGCATATATTTGGAACTATGCCATTTTCAAGTCTATCTTTTATTTCTTCTATATTATGAAAGAATCATTGTGTTCTTTGTTCATAATTTTTAGTTTCATTTGATATTCAGGCAAAATGAGATTTTAAAAATGTGCAGGAAATTACTTAAATTGTCAAAATGGAATTAAAGGTTTTATATTTCCTCAGAATGGTCAGGGTGTAAAGAGTATCAAAAAATGTTTAATTCTATTTTAGAAGTGTTAAAAATACAATATAAATTGGGTTCGAATTTCTTGCAAATATTGGTCATTTTATCACATAGTATTCTGAATTAATTGGACTTAATTTTAAAAAATTTATAATTATGTTTTAATAATTATTCATTGGTATTGAAGAAAAATAGTTTGGATAAAGGTCAACCTTTTCAAATACATGTAACTCATAAAAATATTGTTCATATCTCATGCCAAAGCTGATTTACAGTTATATCAACATAAAATATTATTTATTCTAGAATATAGATTTTATTGGAAACATTAAATTTTTTTTGTATAGAATTTTATATCCAAAGTGTTGTATAGCTCTAGTGAGAATTGACATAAACTCAGGAAATTGCATTTTGGCATTCATCTTGTTTATTGTCCCACTATAGCTTGATTCTCCTTGTAATTATGCCTTAGTTGAAATGAATATGTGATGAAACTATCTGAAAATTACTAAATTCTCAAAGACATGCTTTAAAAAAATATATTATAGTGTGAAAGCATCTAAACCACATTTCAAAGCAATTCAATTTATTCCAGTGAACTCTCTCTTTTTTGATGAAAGATGCTTTGAGGCAAAATTATAAAGAAGCTATAAAGGAAAATTTACAGTGAATAGGTTTACAAATATATTTATCTTTGTGGAAGCCATATGTATTTAGTGTAAGAAGCTATGAATTTATTGTAGAGATAACTAGGACTTCTTATAGGCATATAGGTTTAGAATTAATTAGATTATTTCTGAACTAGTGATTATTTTAAATTGAATATCTATTACTGGAAATGTAGGCTAGAATAATAATATTAGTAGTGTTATCTCAAACAATGAGCATTATTTGATTATCATTGTGATTTAAATATTCAGAAGTTAGTTTCATTATGCATGAAATATAAACGTGGTATGCATATATAGCCAAATAATATTTATTTTTCTTTTTTATTATTCTACATAACATCTTAAACCAAAACAATAGCTTAATAATTGCTCACAATGTTTTACTTTTGAAATGCCAAATAAACACCTGTCTGTTATTTAATTCTCTAGGAATAATATATTTTGATTGCATAAATTATGTAAAAACAACTTTAGAAATCACAATATGAAAAGAAGTCATCCTCACTCAAAAAAAATTAAAATCTTCCTTTAAACAAAGGTTAAAAAAATGAATTTATACTATTTCAACAACAAAAAAAGTGGGAAAATAAAACTTCAAAAAAATCTAAATTATTAGTGTTATTTTCTATATTATTTGTATCTAACTTTTTGTCTACTTAATTCTTTATTATTATCAGGAAATAACATAGATTGAGCTTCATAAAGTGAATTATTCTTGAAAACTGTTTGCAAAATCCCTACAGAACCACCATGATACAAAACTATTATGCCTTTTGGGGCATGTTGCTTTAGAATACATGATACATAAGAAAATACAAATAATTTCAATATGACAGATTAGTTAAATTTCACTGGAACTATCACCATTTTTTCCCTTGGAATTTGTTCTTTAATTTATGTATCTAACTTCATTCCCAGAATATTATCCCTAAAAGAAGAGATCCACTCTTGTAAGAGTTTATTACTACCTATTTGCTTTTTTAAAGTATGAAAGGGAGAACAGAAGCATCAATATTATCTGGGCCTTGTTAGAAATGCAAATTTTCAGGCCCCTACCAAACAACTGAATCAGAATTTCCAGGTATGGGCCTTAGAAAATTAAGAAATCTGTGTTTTAGCAACATTTTCAGGTGACTTTGAGAAGTACTGTTCTTAGCTACATTTGAACCACGGTCAAGTGTTTCAATGCAGCACTAATGTCAACAGTAGGCAGTTTATGCACTCATTCTTAAAACCTCTCTTTCTCATGAAAGACTATATACTTTGGATGTCTCGAAAGTGATAATCCAGCTATTGTGATTACTGATTACTGTCATATAAAATATATATACAGGGCCTTGATAGAGTGTGTTACAGCTTATTCACGCCTGTAGCCCCAGCTACTCGGGAGGCTGAGGCAGGAGAATCATTTGAACCCAGGAGCTGGAGGTTGCAGTGAGCTGAGATCACGCCACTGCCCTCCAGCCTGGGCAACAGAGTGAGACTCCATCTCAAAAAAAAAAAAAAAGAACTTTAAAAAGAACAACTTCAACCAAATTTTTTAAACTTGATTTTCTACCTTACATATTATTAATTCATGTGGCAAATGGAATATAATGTTAAGTATATTTCAACTAAATTTTATTACATATTATAAAGGCTCTTATGTTTCACATATCCAGTTAACACATCCAGAGGAGCTGGCTTATATGCACATAATATATTTGATAGACAAGTCCTATGAAATTCCACTCCCAGGAAATAGTTTTACAGAACAGGCAATATAGATAATATATTCAGAACTTACTGAATCAAAATTGAATTTTACTAGTTATGAGAGAAAAATATAGATAGAATTATAAAATTCAAATGAATACTGTTAATAAGCATTTATTAAACTAATTCAATGAGAATCTAGCTTAGGAAATTTATTCTGATTTACAAAATAACATGGAGTCTTTAATATGTACAGTACTGATGGAGATGATAATGTTTATATTACAGTCATCAAGCTGAATATAATTTTCAGGGCTTCTTGTTCTAAAATTTATAAAGGAACTTGGATAGTTAAATCACATAGTTTGATTAATATATCACAAAAGCCTAAAGACTGTATCAAACTAGTCTGTAGGCATTTATCTATACTTCAAGAAGATCAAGCTAATCTCACACACTTGAGTAATAATATACCTGGATTTAAGTCCAAAGGTGCATAGGAACACTATGGAGTTGAACACATAATAGATAGACTAGAGAATTATAATAACATTAATTAGCCAATGATATGGGTGACTTACAAAAAAAACCCACGTTATTCTTTACATCTTTGGTCTTCCTTCCAAGAACACAAACAAGTTTAACCATAAGAAAGTCACCAAACAAATTTTAATAGAAATACCCTCTACATAGTACCTAACTTGTATTTACCAAAACTCCAAAGGTAATCATAAACAAGAAAAATCAAAGTAACTGTCACAGCTAAAAATAGCACATGAAGACATGATTCTGTGAAGAAGGACATCAGTAATTTGATAGGAATAATGTCAAATTCGTCAATTGCTTTGGGCAGTTTGGCCATTTTTACAATATTGATTCTTCCAGTACATGAGCATGGAATGTTTTTCCATTTATTTGTATTATCTCTGATTTTGTTTTGTAGTTTTCCTTGTAGAGATCTTTCATGTCTTTGGTTAGCTATATGCCTAAATATTCTAAATATTTCATTTTCTGTATGGCTATTGTAACTGGGATTGTGTTCTTAATTTCAGTCTCAGCCTGGATGTCAGCATATAGAAATGCTACTGATTTTTGTACATTGATTCTATATCCTTAAACTTTACTAAAGAAATTTATCAGTTCTAGGAGCCTTCTGGCAGAGACTTTAGGAAATCTAGTTATAGAATCTTATCATCAGTGAAGAGAGGTAGTTTGACTTATTTTCCTATTTGAATGCCTTACTAAATGTAACATAGAATCCTGGAACCGGAAGAAGCTATTAAAGTAAATTTTTTTTTAAAGTATGTACTTTTGTTAATAATAATATATCAGTATTGGTTTATTAATTGTAACATATTTGTGTAAGACGTTAATAAGAGGGAAAACACAGCGTGAAGTGTATGGAAACTCTTTAAGCCATTTGCTCCATTTCCTTGTAAACATAAAAGTGTTCTAAAATCAAAGTTTATTTTTAAATGGTGCTGCATTATGAGATGTTACGTTTGGTGTGAAATACTAAATGTTACACGCTAAATTCTGACTGGGCATGGTGGCTTACACAGATAATCCCAGCACTTTGGGAGGCTGAGACTAGAGGATTACTTAGAATTTAGGAGTTCAAGAGCAGCCTAGGCAACATAGGGAGACCTCGTCTCTACAAAATATAAAAATAAATTAACTGGGTTTGGTGGTGTGCACCTGAGGTCCCAGCTACTTGGGAGGCTGAGGCTGGAAGTTGGCTTGAGCCCAAAAGGTAGAGACTGCAGTGAGCCGTGATCGTGGCATGGCACTCCAGCCTAGATGACAGAACAAGATATACTGTCTCAAAAAAGGAATAAAAAAAGCTAAATTCTGACTATAAACACAAGTTGCTCTTTGTTTTTACAAAGCACTTACTTTTGAAATATGAAGCAGTATGAAGTAGTTCTTTTTGCATCCATCATGGTCATTTTAAAGATATGCTACCACATATTAGTTATTCTGATGAAGCGATAAAGTAAAAAACAAAGCTTAAGACATCCTATTACATAATTTTATTTTGTTTTAGCCTTTTTGGTATTCTCTTGTTTTGTAATATTATTGTAAAGGACAAAAAGTCGAGAACAGATGAACTGCTAAAGAATCACAAAATGTTGTGTCATATGTCAATACACTAAGTTCAATAGTTGGTGACCTGCTATTCTCTCTGCATTATTTCTTCCACCCACAAATGAACTTTCATTTTACACTTGATTTACAACTCCTGAAGTGATTCAACCCTTAGGCATGCTGCTTTTATTAATAACACAAATAATCTGGTTGGAGAAGAGAAAAGCCATTCTTTATTTGAAAGGGAATGAAATATATTTCCAAACCTACATGTGTGAAGTTGACATTAAAGGCTGAAGGAAACATATATGTGTATATTTTTAGGTTGAATGATTCTATAGTCTTTACTTGTTATTTATTCAGTAAAGAATATCAAATAACACAGGAATTATACTGTTGAATTTTTCTAAAATTTTATTTTGTTTTCAGGACTTTGATATCAACACGTGTAAGATTACAATTTTCCCAGAAATTTTCACTGTTTTTGTTTTCTCTTTGGGGTAAGTTCCATTTCATTGCCTTAGGTGTTTGAAATGCTGAGCTGAAACTTCAGCATAATGAAAAGAAGGAAATCATACAGAGAAAAGCTTGTAGCTGCTGGCATTGTGAAGTGTTCCATTATAAGAAGCCTACAAATCTTTAATGCTAAATTTATGAATGTGTTCTTATAGAGGTATGCAATTATTAAAAACTATCCACCTACCAGCAAGTTGTAAAGGAAATACTAAAGATTAAGATTCAGAAAACCTAAATTTTATTACAAATTTTGCATCCTTAGCCACTTGACCTCTCTGGATACTAGTACCCTTGTATGTAAAATAAAATGGCAGAGAAAAGTCATCTCTAAACAACAAATATATTTAACTTCAAAAACATTGCCTGAAAACATGCTAACATCAGAGACAAAAGACAAGCAATGATTTTTCAAAAGAAATATGGGCTTTTCACAATTTAAATCACATAAGAAATAAGGGAATTACAACAGGCATTAGTTCTGAACGGCTTGCCTGAGGGTTTCAGGTGAACTTACCTAATGACAAACAAGATAGCATCTGTTATACAGATTTGAAAACGTGCTGAGTCTGATAACCAATCATTCCAAGTAAAACAGATTATAAATAAAAAAAGACTTCAAATAAATCATAAATAAAATAATTCTTGTTGTGTTAGACAGCTTCCAAGATGGTCTCCAATGATTTTCACCTCATGATATCTACCTTTTTATGTATTCCTCTCCCACATTAAATAGGGTCCACCTGTGTAGCCAATAATATATTGCAGAAGTAATGATGTGTGGCTCTGAGGCTTGGTTATAAAAGATTTGGCAGTCCTTCCTTGCTCTCTCCTGAATCACTCATCCTTAAGGAAGATAGTAGCCAAATCATGAGGACAGTCAGGCAGCCCTCTGGAGAAGTCTATGTGGAAAGGAACTCTGGCCTTGCAGTAAGAACTCCTTGGAAGCAGATCTTCCAGCCCCAGTCAAGCCTTCAGATGACTGAAACCTTAGTAGCCATCTCCACTTTAATTTCATGAGAGACAGAACTGCTCAGCCAAACTGTTTCTGAACTTATACCTATAGAAACTCTAAAATAGGCCAGGCATGGTGGCTCATGCCTGTAATCCCAGCACTTTGGGAGGCTGAGTCAGGAAGATCACGAGGTCAGGAGATTGAGATCATCCTGGCTAACACAGTGAAACCCCATCTCTACTAAAAATACGAAAAAATTTAGCTGGGCGTGGTGGCAGGCGCCCATAGTCCCAGCTGCTCAGGAGGCTGAGGCAGGAGAATGGCATGAACCCATGAGGTGGAACTTGCAGTGAGCCGTGATTGTAACACTGCACTCCAGCCTGGGCAACAGAGTAAGACTCTGTCTCAAAAAAAAAAAAAAAAAAAAAGAAAGAAACTGTAAAATAATGAAAGCTTATTGTTGCTTATGGTATTAAGTTTGTGATTAATTTGTTTCACAGCTGCTATGATCTGAATATTTATGTTCTACAAAAATTCATACATTGACCCCTTATCCCCAGTATGATGGTACAGTGAGGTAGGGCTTTTGAGAGTTTATTAGGTCATGAGAATGGAGCTCTTGTGAATGGGATTAGTGCCCTTATAAGGGACTGAGGAGACCAGAGTTTTTCCTTTTCACCATGTGAAGACACAGTCAAAAAGACAACCTACTACATACCAGGAAATGAGCCCTTACCAGACACTGAATCCTCAGGCACCATGATCTTGGACTTTCCAGTCTCCAGAACTGTGAGAGATAAATTTGTATTGCTTTTAAATCACCTGGTTTATATTTTGTTACAGCACTTGAACCACCAATAATGCAACAATAAATGGTCCATGCTTTGGTTATAGGAGTTACTGAGATTGCATTTCTTCACAGAACTTAAAAAGCGTGAGAAGACTCTAGTAAAAAATGCAATTACTGTTGCCTCCTTGATTAAATCTGCGGGGTGGAAAAACTGAGACAATTGTCAGGGTAATGTAACTTTGAGTTATTTGATTTTTTTCACAATAAAATTTATGGACATAAATATTTATCATTTTGTTTCAATTTTTCACACATTTCACACTCCCCACCAACAACTGAATAATTACTCTATTTTCTATAAATGCTACCTGATAGTAACAAACAATGTCACTAACTTAGCCTTAATACTTCAGCTAATACAGTTCTTCACCAGAATTTAATCTCTGTGGGAGATGAAATGTATTCTCTCTGGTTAATTGTAACTTGAGAAACAAGTATGCTGTACTTGTTTTTCAAGTTTTATGTGTGTGTGTATATATATATAATTATTTATTTATATATCATATATTATATATATCATTCATTTAGTGAATTTATTTAATGAATATATCTCATTAAATATATAAATATATAAAATACATATTTTAATGAATATATAGTCATATCTATTCATTAAATAAATGATTTAATATATAAATGAATGAAAGCATCCCTTTTTTATTAAGTAGAAGAAAAATGGTTTCAAAATGAAACTGTAGATTTTTTTAAAAATACTTCTTACCCTGGAGAGAGAGACAGAGAGAGAGAAAGAGAGAGAAGGAGAAACAAGAAAAATCCACAGAAAGAGAGAAAGAGAGAAAGAAAATGATTTCAGGAATAAATAGTTTTACATATAGAGATATTTTATTTGCAGAGAAATTATTAGCTGCTGAACTTTAACTTGCCTCTACTACAAATAAGAAAAAAGAATAATATTCTGGTTTGCTAACACTTGCATATAAATTATAGTTGTAATTGCTCTATAAATAAAGGTGGCCAGTTGAGCAAGAAAATTGGTAGTGATTTGGGATATATAAGAAAATATTCAGTTATATTTATAACTTAATTACTTACGTTGGTTCAAGGAAAGTCAAAAGCATATAGATTAGAAGAAAGTTGCTCTAGTTTCCTCTAGTTGTTTCTTTCTTTTAAACTGACCTCCTGTTGTATACAGATTCTTTATTCTTTCTTTATTTGTAATTTATAACTGAGTGATATTTTGGTAATTTTAATAATGTTTTAAATAAAATTGTTTAATCCAATTTTTAGACCCATTTTTCCTAAAGATCTTTATAACTTTGATATCACAAGGGTCTACGTAAACACAATTATGACAATTTCAGATAGCAGTGCTAAGGTATGGGACGAGCTATGGAAATTACAAACCTGTAGCTTTAATGTTGGTAAGAAAACCATAAAAAAAACTCTTGGAAAAAATAAAATACATTAACATCTAATTTTCCCAGTAAAATCAAAAGATAAGATTTTTTTTGTATTCATGAACATATCCGGAAAAGTTATCTAAATAACTTTTCAATTAAAATATCTTAAAATTTGAGTCTAAATTTCTTGCTATGTTAGAACAACTCTTAAGTACATATAGTAGTAAATCTAAAAATAATATAATATTCAGTTAATGACAATACACTTGATTCTTGTAATTTATTTCTTTTATTTTAGTTAGTTGTGGATTATCTTCTTGAATAGTCATCTTGTTTGATGTTGAGGCCTAATAACTATCAAGTTTTCCATTCTCTATCCCGTGAAACTCAGACTGCTGGGAATTTATTTGCTTTTTCCATTACGGGGTGGTTACCTCTCTTCTCCATCATCATTTAGCCTATTTTCATTGCTCTCATTTTTCTTCTTTCTGAATGTGGTATAAAATTACCGATTGGAACAAGATAAGTACTAAAAGCAAAGTGTACTTTGTGTCTGAAAGATCTTATAAGCACATTCACTAGTTTCACTGGGCTTAATGATTTTCTTGTTTCAACCTAGAAATAAGCCTATAAGCCCAGAAAGTTATGACTATTTAAATCCTTGGAATTATATAAGTAAGAAACAGCAAATCTGAAATAGCCCAACAGTATTTTATCAATCCATTCAGCAATGCATGTTGAGAATCTATTATGTGCCAAGCACTGGTCTAGCCCCTTGAAATACATCAGGAACCAACAAAGGGAAAGCATCTGCATTAATGGAGCTATATATTGTGTAGGACAATAGGAAATGAACAAATTATTTGGAGAAATATAGATAATATAAACAGGATGAACAGTTTGGAAAGTGTGTATGTTCTGTATGGTGGTCAGGGGAGACCCAAATAAAGTGAAATTTGAATAGAGACTTGAAAGAATAATAGAACGGAATGTACATTACATGAGGGAAAATGGTTGAAGTAGAAAGAATAATAACTGTAAAAGGCATAAAACGGGAGCATGATTGGCTTTTTCTAGAAACAGTAAGGCTGTCAGAGCATCTGGAGCAGAATGAGCAAAAAGAGTAGGGTGGCAGACACAGTCAGGGAGGAATGGAGGAGCCAGACTAAGTCATAAGAAGCCTTAGTCTTGTATTATGAGCTGGAGAGAAAGCAATGGGAGGCTTTGAGAGAAGAGGAATGGCATCTTGACATTGTATTAAATGATTCCTCTGACTATTGCTTTGGTAATAAATTTTAAGGAGCAAAACTAGAAGCAGATAAACCTGTTAGAAGCCAAATACAATAAATCAGCTAAGAAAAGATGGTGGTGCCATTGTACATGTTATCAGATAAAGTAGTAAAAATGGTTACATTCTGAGTATTTTAAAATACACAATTATATTTTCTGAGCATCTAGAGCAAAAAGATGGAGAAGGCTGCAAGAATTTACATTTCTAAAAAGGCAATAGGATTTAGGTTTTGAACATGTCAAGTTTAAAATGCACACTCATGTAGAAGACTAAGCTATTAAGTACATGCATTTTGAACTTTGGGGAGAGGTTCTAGGAAGAGATGTAAATTGTTAAGATGAGAAAAACTACAGCACGTTAGTAAGCTTGAGGGTACTATCCAATAAAGAGGTAAGAATTCATAATGTACATGGAAAAAATTACTGAGACTTATGTCTTTGAGTGGGAAAGAAGGGATGGGATCTAGTGAGCAAGATGAAAAGTTGACTTAAGATCTAAACAGATGTTAAATCCTTAGTAACAGGACAAATAAAAGCAGAACATATGGGCACAAAAGCCAGAAGCAGTGACAGGATGTACACGGTAGGGGGGAATTTATACAGGTTCCCTTTGATTGCCTCTAATATTTGCAGTGGTACAAGAAGCAAGGTCTTCATTCATGGTTAATGATGGGGAAAGAATTATTCCAGGTTTGAAGATAGAGAAAAAGAGGTGATGAATTCAGGAGAAAAAATTGGGAAATATATTAGACTTTTAAAGAAGCACTTAGAGGTAACTTGAAGTTAATGGTACAGAATTCTTAGATTAGGAGAGGAAAAAAATACTTCTCTATTTTACTCTCCTAGTAGAGTAAAAACATACAACGTCAGGTGAAGTATGCCAATGCAATTTTGGTGAGTGAATACATTGAGTAGTTTCAAGGATAAATTGTCATATATACACATATATATATCATATATATATACACACACACATACATATATATTCCACACAGACTATAATAAATAAATGTCTTCTCCCAAAGGATCACTAGGACCTTTGTAAGTTTTGGGACCTTGATAGATAAAATCTAGGACACAGAAACAAAAGGCCTCTTCTAAGAGAGAAGAATGCTTTTGAAACTCAAAGAAACTAAATGTATATTATCTTTGGAAATAGGGATAAATAAAGGTGTGGTTCAAAATTTTCTGGTAACCTACAGAAACTTTTGGTAGTATAATGTATGTTATATCTTTTATAAATAAACAATTTTTATGAGAAGAATTAGGCTACAGTTCCTTTAACTATAATCTATTTCATAGGAACTTTTGTGGTATGGCCAAAAGACAGAAGACAATACTTTCTTGCTTAAATTTGGCCCTTCTAAAGACCATGGTTCATTGACTTCCTGACGCCTCACATCCTTTAAAGGAATGAAAGTCCCTTGGTAGTTAACACGATAGACAAAGTTATTGCAAATATTTGATTTTGTTTCAACTTTACATATCTACTGTATAAAGTGAAATAGATTTACACAGAGTGAGCAGTTCTCCTGAAGTGCAAACTTGCAGTGAAATTCATACTGATAAATCAGTATTTATTAAAATATTGTAAAAGAAATCTTAGTAAGGAATGTAAAATTAATAATTGCATGATGTTTTAAGACTATCAGATTTGAATTTTCTCTGTCATCCATCATTGAATATCAAGATAGTTTTAATAGGTAAGATGAGATGATAAATAATTTCTTTTGTCTGGAATCTGAATTTTTCCTAAGTATAAGTAACAATAATCAGGTGGTCTCAACCTAATGTTTAATTTTACAGTTCTGTGATATGGCCTGGTAGTAAGATAAATATATTTTTCTTATTTAAATTTATTTCTGTGCTTAAACATACCCTTTGGACTAGTGAACATAACTACAATAATATGTAGGACAGATTATTTAAATTTGTATTAATTTGTTTCAAAAATTTTATTATGATTTATATGCATTATATCATAGCAGTTTCTTTCCATTGAAAGTCATGTATTCGCAAGGTGACTGACGAAGTTTACCAGTTAAATATATTATGATAAGATAAAGAAAAACTAACAGTTTTGAAAAGTACATTAATCTTTTATGTTGACCTGTTAACAGATTATTACCCAACTTGGTCAAATAGTTTCAGAGTAGCTCATTCTCTAAGTATTGCTAAATTTATCAAATCAGCATACTTCAAAATCAATTTTACTGATGTTTCTTTTAACAGTAAACTCTTGATTGTAATTTCTTAAATTTTCTCCTCTTGATTATGGCATAGCTAATCTTTGGAGTTTTTTATTCATATTATCATTTTATTAGGTAGGACAGCAAATTGAAATTTAGAAATTGAAACATAATATAGCTTTTATTAAGTTATCTATAATATTCACATTGTAAAAATTATATAATGCTTACTTTCTGCATTCTTTCTGACTTGTTTGAAATTACTTGTTTTATTTATTCATTTTATATACTTTATAGTATAACTGTCATAAAAAAACTTTGCCTAAGTAATGAGTCTTATAACAGATACTGTAACACAATATTATCTATCACAACAGGTTGTAGATATGTAAAATATGTATTAGAGTCATATATATATAGAGAGAGAGATGTGGGTATGTGTATGTGTGAATAAAACACTGTTCAAAAAAATACTCGAATTCTGGAAAAAAATGAAAATAATTTAGAGTAAATAGAATTTGATGGAGCACTGTAGTTGTCTCAATTATATTCAGATTGAAAAATAGTATAGCCTGGTATAACACTATGGGCTTTGGAATCATAAGTATGACTGTGACATGTGCTACATGTGTGACCTTGGACATGAACTCAGATTTCTCAAGTATAATGCAAGGTTTTAAATATAATAATACAGTTACCATGATCCACTGGTACTAGGCAGTTGATTTTCTCACACAACTCCTCTAAACCTACAGCACTGAATCCAGATTATCTGGGTCCCAGAAGCCTACTTACCCCTCCTCAGACAGTATGCTTTATCACGCTTATCCTACAGGAAGACAGAACAAGAGGAAGAGACAGAGTACGTCTAGGGAATGAATAAACACACCACATATCAATTAGGGGGCCTGAGCTCCAGCCCACCTCTATGTGGGGACAAAGCCCAGACTGGGAATCTGAAAGCCCTCTTCTCTTGATCCTGTGAAGCCTATTGTTTCTTTTAAGAGGAATAAGTTCAAGAGATCTATTGTACAACAGAGACTATAGTTAATAACAATATATTATATTCTTGAAAAATGCTGAGAGCAGATTTTAAGAGTTCTTAGCACAAAAAAAAGTTTATGAAGCTCACTCTTTTAATCCACAGTATGTGATATTGTAGAATTTGTCTGGAGCACTGTTATATGACATGTGGCGACCCTGAAAGGAACCACTTTGAATACTAATTACCTAACACAGTGGCTGGCACATAATAAATGCTTCATACATGCTAGCTTTCTCACTGTCATTTCCTTCTCTACCCTTTGAATAAATGAAGACAGCTCATGGGAGATAATTTACAGCTAAGTTTGTTTTCGTTCTTGTTTCTTTGAAGAAAATATGTAAAACAATTTTCTGCTAATTTGAGATGAGCAAGTCGTTTTGCTATCTTCTAAAAATAGAAAGAGATTATGGCTAATAAAAGACAAATAGGTTATTATTTTTGCATAAGGAACATAAAGTGTACATTAAGAAACTGACAGTGTAACTGTTCCATATAACTCTGCCATGGTCAGGACTACATACTTGGGCTCTGTTGCTAGAACATAGTCAAAGTCTTAGTGGAAGTATAGCACTATTTTTGGTAGCAGAGAAAAAAAAAAAGGAAGTTTCACATTTCTCACATTGAAATTGAAACATTAATTGGGAACATTTTTTCATGTGTTTCATTATGTTTTTAGTTCTTTCCACTTAAACTTTCATTTTAGGTTCAGGGGCACATGTGCAGGTTTGTTGTATTGGTAAACTTGTGCTAAACCTCATGCTAAAAATGAGCATCCATGTACCTAGCACCAAGCTTAAGATATGTAATAATACCAATGGATTTGTAAAACCGTATGTATTCCAAATACAAAGCATCCCTTTTCCCAGTCTCCAAAGATCCTCTATTTTTCTATTAACTTTCCTCTTGCATGCCCTTGTCATTTTGCTGTATGAGGAGAAGATGGCTGCTTACCTCATATACTTCCCTTCACTCTTTACCCCTAGCAGAGAGCCCTGATTTTATTTGAGGTAGCAGTATACCCAGCTAAAATACTGATCTAGCTTCATCTGAAGACAGTGGTGGTTTCTTTGTGTTTTTTTGTTTGTTTGTTTGTTTGTTTTCTTGGAGACAGAGTCTCACTCTGTCACCCAGGCTGGAGTGCAGTGGTACGATTCTGGCTCACTGTAACCTCTGCCTCCCAGGTTCAAGCGATTATCCTGCCTCAGCCTCCCAAGTAGCTGAAATTACAGGCACGCACCACCATGCCCAGCTAATTTTGTATTTTTAGTAGAGACAGGGTTTCACCATGTTAGCCAGGCTGATCGCCAGCTTCCGACCACAGGTGATCCACCGGCTTTGGCCTCCCAAAGCGCTGGGATTACAGGCATGAGCCACTAGGCCCAGCTGACAATGGTGGTTTCTGAGATGAAAGATCTAAGAGAAAGCCACTGAGTAGGATTCTTAGGAGAACCCCTTTTCTATTTTTTTAACTTCTTCTCCTTATTACTGTCTGGAATGTGTTCTTGATTCCTGATCTTCAATATTCACTTTTTGAACTTGAATATAAATGACAATGCTAAGTATGAACCAGCATAAAAAATAATTTTAGTGAAACCTCTCTGCTATGCCTGGATTAACAATCTCCAGGCTATAGTTAAAAAGTAAGATTCTAAATTATTTGAGTTAATATAAAATTTCTATTAGTTTAACACAAATCCTAGCTGATGTTCTTCATTACATTTATCCACACATAGATACAGAGAATGGAATGACAGAAAATGGAGATTTCAAAAGGGTGAGAAAGTGAGAGGGCATGAATCATAAAAAATTACTTTATGGGCACAAAGTACATTATTTGGGAGATGGAAACCCTAAAGGACCTGACTTGACCACTATCTGCGATATTTGCATGTAAGAAAATTGCACTTGTACCCTATACATTTATACAAAATAAAAAATAATTTTCATGAGTTTTCATGCATATGTAAACGAAATCATATTGTAAAGAGACTTTTTGTGATTCACTTAATTACTCCATATTAATATTTTGAGATGTATGTAGTTCCCTAATTTCCACTACTATGTGAGATTATCTTTAGTTTTTGAACAATTTACTTACCTATTTTATTGTTGATGAAGATTTGGGTTGTGTTAACATTTATTATTGTTACAATGTTGCTAGGAACAATCATGTAAATATCTCCTGGATCAGATAAGAAAGATTTTCTATATTAATATTCTATGACTGGAATTCCCAGATTACTGGATGTGTGCATTTTCAAATACATTTAGTAAGAAAAAAATTGTATTCCTACATATGCTTACCAATTGAAAGTGTGGCTACGTGTGAAAGAAAATCATATTTCACTAACACTTTGAATTATCTTTTTTTTTCATTTTTTCCAGTTGAGTGGGGATAAAAATTTATCTCGTGTTATTTTATCTCAATTTCTAGTTAAGTTATTTTTATCATATATTTTTATAACATTGTGCTTTTTGTATGAAATAACAGATCATGTTTTTGTCCATTATCCTATTGAATCTGTTATTTTTATTACTTTAAAATAATTACATTAAAATACCCATCTTAGGAGAGTTGGGAATTGTAAATATATCTTTGTAATGTTCATATTTATTATTTTCCATATTAATGTAGTTGAACAAAGAAATCTTCTACTTTATGGTTTTTGGGTTTATTTTATGTCTTGTTTAGAAATTACCTTCCAACCACAATTAAGTGGTTTAAGTCTTTAATCAATGTGGAATTGAATTTATGTAAGATGTCAGGAAGGGATCAAATTTCTTTTGTAAATGTATAAGTAATCAATTTTCCCAGCGCTATATCTTTGTACTCTTCAGTTCTCCTCACTGGTCTGAAATGCTACTTATTTCCTTAATTAACTTTAAAATAAGTTGCATCTAATTTCCAATGTGCTAGGTGCTTTCTTTTTTGTGCAAACACTTTGTATCAGAATTTTAAATCTATGCTCAATGCTGAGATTGACCTATGATTTTCTTTTCTTTCTTTTTTTTTTTTTTTAAAGCAACTCTGCCATTTTCTGTTCAAGGTTTCACTACCCTGACAAAATGAATTGTGAAGTTGCTTTTCTTTTTTAATTCTAATGGAGAAAATGAAAACGTTTTGCTTGATTGAACATGCCTGTTCTTTGAATACTTGCTAAATGTTATATTAAAATTTCTGTATTATTATTGATGATGCAAGTGGTATTTATATTTCTGAAATTCATTAGAATGACCCCATGAAGATCATTCCTAAACAAAATTGGAATATAAATACGGTTTATTATTATGCCCATTTCTCTTCTCAAGTTAGCTTAATCTTCACCTCTGGTATTACTCCCTGCTCTGAAATATGTGGCTCCAATCAGTTTCTTCCTGCTGTTTCTTCATCTGCCATGGAGCTGCCTACTGTGGTATTTATTCTGAGTCTGCCTTTCTTACAGGTGCTTCAGCTATTTTTACATGCCTTTCTTACATGCTTCCGATATATTCTGGCTTTATTGTAAGTGACTTACTCTATATAAGTTCTGCAAAAGCAACTATTTATTATTGTTTTGTGGGCATCTATATTGGTAGATGTGAAAGATAAAAGACACATCATGATAAAAGGAAGAGTAAGTTCTATCTATTATATTGTAAAGATCCTATTTCCTTTTATAAATAATATAATACCTGTATTAATAATTTAATCGATAAGTGGCTGAAAATAGCTTATAGTGTTATCATTTCCAGAAAGCATACATGAATTTTAACTGTCAACATTAAGGCATTAAACCTGTCATTTAGGCATTGAGTTAAGTCAATGAGAATGTATTTGGGGACTCAAAAGTCCTGTCAGTCCTCAAATGGCAACATGTAGTAAGTTGTCTGATACATGCATTAGGAATTTCCTACATAGTCAGCAAGTTAGCTAGTAAAGGAAAGTTTAGTTTCTAATTTAAAACTATTTTAAAGGTGTATAGCATTTAAAATACTAAAGTTATTTTGTTTTTTGGTTAAGGATTTTAGATGGCATTTTTACCTATGATAGCTATTTTGATTAATAAAGGAATTGTGAATGTCATTTGAGGAAGCCTGTTGTTTCCCATTTTGGCTTAAAGATAAACAACCGATGTGTAAAACACAGGCAGATTTTTATCTACTGCACAAAATAGAATTCTCTTTCAAAAAGTTTTGTTTGCATAATTGTCATTTTAGTCACAATTGTGTTTCCTACTTGATGATGAGAAACACTGAATTAACCAGGGAAGAGAGAATATTGTAGAGACTATGGAGTCACACCAACTGGATTCCATAGTGACTAAGGAGTCACACCAACTGGATCTGCACTTATTGTGCCAACAAGTTACCACATCTCATCCTGCCTCTATTAATTGATCTGTAAATGTGTAATTATTTATAGTGGTACTGTGCTAATGTTAACCTTGAAAACACTTAAAAGCTGTGCATATGATATTCAAGTATTTTCTTATGTTAATTATGTGATTTTTTACTACCATAGGCTATTACTAATTTTATTGATACTAGAAAAATTATGTGTATGGCTGTATCTATTTAGAAGACTGTAAGACGATCATATACATACTTGAATTATAAAAGAATGAAATGTTTAAAGCTAGTTTCATGTACGCATTTATGTTCCTTCTGGTTTTCCTAGTAATTAAGAGCTCATGCTTTCAAATCAGACTACCTGTGCTTGAGTCTCAGCCATTCCACTGACTAGAAATATAGTCTAATATTAGTATGGAAGTTCCTCATTTATAAAATGATGTTAAGAACAGCACCAACCTCACTGGATTGCTGATGGGATTATACAAATTAATGCATATAAAGTATATAGGACAACATCTAGCACATAACTAGTGCTCAACACTCCAAAATAAATCTTGAATGTGTATGTGTATTTATATAATATTTGACAACATTAATATCATTTTAAAGGTTCTAAAGAGGAATTGTAAACTTATTAGCCAGAAATACGGTCATATGCAGGCATTTCCAATATAATATTTTATTATAAGTTGAAGTTAATAATATGTTAGAATTCTGCAGACAAGGTAATAGAAAATCTGCCTTGTCAATCTCAATGGCTTAACATAATACATTTTACTACTAATCATTACATAGTCTAATGAGATTGGAAGTTATGGTAGAGGGTCTTTATGAAATCACTAAGGGGTACAGTTTCTTTCAATCTGGAATTACGACCATCTTTTACATTCTACTCCAAGACTATACCAGAAGGAAAAGGCATAGGGCAGGATTCTTTATGGAATATATTTATAAATGAGACCTAGAGCTGGTTTACATTACTTTTTTCTCGCAATTTTTTGGCCAGAACTAGATGCAGCTGGACTTAGGAAATATGTTCTTTCTATGTATTCAGGAGGAAAACGAAGTAAATGCTAGGTGTTCATCATATTTCACACTATTATAAAAATTACAATTGTATTACCAACTTCATATAATTTTTCTACAAGTCATACTTACCATCTAATGTTGCTGAAGCATATGAGGGCAGCTCTATAAAAACAATACAAAACCTGGAACAACAAAAAGTGATCATGAATATGTTGGTGCAAATGATGAATCATTAAATTATTTTAACAGTATGATGTTTCTTACAGCTGATTGTAACATAAACCAGTAATAACTATTTCTGAAGCTTGGTTCCTGAAAATAACATTATATATTATAACCCTGTAAAAATGCTAACAGAGAATGTGCTAGCAGCCATCATTCATTCTCTATATTTTTAAAAGTTCTGGCAAGTGATCACTCCATAAGTAATTATGTCAGCAAAAGTATTGCCAAATACAACATTTTTCTTCTTTTAGGCATATCATATTCAAAATATAATGACTGAAAAATTCATGGCTGAGTCTTTAAAGTGTTTCTATTCACAGAAATGATCAGTACTTGCCCATATAAAGCTAAGTATTGCAACATTTATTTCTCTATCTGATAATAATTTTATCAGATTACAATATTTGCTACAATATTATAATTTATTTGCATAGAGAGTGAGCCATATTGTAATTGCATTATATCATAAAGTGTTTTAGAAAAAACTTTGCGTCGCTTTCTTGCCCAATTTTCTTTAACATTTATTTTCAGGTATTTTAACAGCTTTATTGAGGTATGATTTAAACAAAACATTCACACATAGTTATTTACAATTCAATAAATTTTAGTTATGTACAATTTAATAAGTTTATAGAGTTGCACAACCAACATGGTCTAATTTAAATTTTCCATTGAACCTGCTGAAAGCCAATCCTCACGTCCATCCCCATCCCCAGGTTACTATAGATATGATTTCTATTTACGTAAATTTGTTCTGAACATTTTATGTAAATGAGGATGTATAATACATAGTATTTTGTGTCTTGCTTCCTTCATAAAGACTTTGAAGTCAATTCATCTTCCAGATGTATAATTTATTCCTTATTATTTATTTATAGTATTCCATTACGTGGATATATCACATTTGTTTATCCATTCACCAGTTGGGTTTCTACTTTTTAGCTATTATGAACAATGCTTCTATGAACATTGGCATATTAAGCTTTGAGTGGAGAGTGTATCTAGCATTTCAATTCTCTTGGATAGATTTTTAGGACAAAAATTGCTGGTCATATGATAAGCTTATGTTTAGCTTTTTAAGAAACAGATGGACTTTTGCAAAGAGGTTGTACTATTTTTATTTGCACCAGCAATTTAGGAGGGCTCCAGTTTCTTGAAATCCTTATAATACTTGGCATTGACTATCTTTTATATCATGGTCCTTCTGGTTATTTTATAATAAGATATCATTGTGATTTTAATTTTAATTTCCTATTGACTAATGATGTTGCAAACAGTCTATAATGCTTAATAACAATTTGTATGTCTTTCTTGATGAAAAGCTTATTTAAATGTCTTGTCTATTTTTTGAATTGGATTGTTTCCTCATTATTTTTGAGTTGCAAGATTTCTTTATGTATTCTGGATAAAAACTGTCCATTAGATATATGATTTGCAAAAATATTCTATTTTAGCTTATTCTTTAATGTTTCTGAAGGCAATTTTAATATATGCATCTTTATACCTCTCTGAATAACATAGGTATTTTGCTTTTCAAGAAAGAGTTCAATGTCTATTTTGTCAGACATTTTCCTCTGTATATATGTACAAGGATAAAACCTGTGATCTAGTTAGATACATATATCTTTATTTTCCTTGTGTGTATTTGAGTTTTACATTAAAACCTAGCTTTCTATGACTTTTCATGGTTTCTAAACTTCCTTAAGATTTTATTACATACAGAAGTGATGATGGTAGAGAGACAAGAAGTTGGAGTCCTATGGTCAGGCCCATCTCAGAGATCTTGTTTCTAATAAATCCAACTTATGACTCTTGTGCTATTCCATATGTACTATTTGTATTTTCTGCCATGTCAATCTAGAAAATAATTTCATACCTTTTATAATTTCCACAAAACAAATAGATTAAACACTAAATAATATGGCTTGGCTGTGTCCCCACCAAAATCTCATTTTGAATTGTAGCTCCCATAATTCCCATGTGTTATGGGAGGGACCTGGTGGGGAATCACTGAATCATGTGGATGATATTCCCCATACTGTTTTCATGATAGTGAATAAGTTTCACAAAATCTGATGGTTTTATAAGGGGTTTCTCCTTTCACTTGGTTCTCATTCTCTCTTGCCTGCAACCATGTAAGATGTGCCTTTCACCTTCAGCCATGATTGAGCCACATGGAAATGTGAGTCCATTAAACCTATTTTTCTTTACAAAGTACCCATTTTTGGGTATGTCTTTATCAGCAGCATGAAAACAGACTAATACAATAAATTGGAACCAGGAGTGGAGTGCTACTGTAAAGATACCTGAAAATGTGGAAGCAACTTTGGAACTGTGTAAAAGGCAGAGTTTGGAACAGTTTGGAGGGCTCAGGAGAAGACACGAAAATGTGGGAGAGTTTGGAACTTCCTAGAGACTTGTTGAATGGCTTTGACCTAAGTGCTGATAATGATATGGACAATGAAATCCAAACTGAGGTGGTCTCAGATGGAGATGAGGAATTTCAGTGGAACTGGAATAAAGGTGACTCTTGCTATGTTTTAGCAAAGAGACTGGCAGCATTTTGCTCCTGTCCTAGAGATTTGTGGAACTTTGAACTTGATGGAGATGATTTAGGGTATCTGGCAGAAGAAACTTCTAAGCAGCAAAGCATTCAAGATGTGACTTGGGTGCTGTTAAAAACCATTCTGTTTTAAAAGGAAAACAGTATAAAATTTCAGAAAATTTGCAGCTTGATGATGTGATAGATAAAAAACATTTTATGAGGAGAAATTCAAGTTGGCTGCAGTAATTTGCTTAAGTAATGAGGAGACAAATGTTAATTGCCAAGACAATGGGGAAAATGTTTCCAGGGCATGTCAGAGACTTTCAGGGCAGCCCCTCCCATCACAAGCCCAGGGGTCAAAGAGGACAAAATATTTTTGTGGGCTGGGCCCAGGGCCCTCCTGCTGTATGCAGCCTAGGGACTTGGTGCCCTATGTCCCAGCTGCTTCAGCTGTGGCTAAAGGGGCCAGTGTACAGCTCAGGTCATGGCTCCAGAGGGTGCAAGCCCCAAGCCTTGGCAGCTTCCACATGGTGTTGAGCCTGCAAGTGTACAGAAGTCAAGAACTAAGGTTTCAGAATCTCTGCCTAGATTTCAGAGGATGTATAAAAAACCTGGATGCCCAGGCAGAAGTTTGCTGTAGGTGCGGGGCCCTCATGGAGAGCCTCTGCTAGGGAAGTATAGAATGGAAATGTGGAGTTGATGCCCTTACACAGTGTCCCCACTGGGGCACTGATTAGTGGAGCTGTGAGAAGAGGGCCACCATTCTCCAGACCCCAGAATGATAGATCCACTGTCAGCTTGCACCCTGTGCCTGGAAAAGCCGCAGACACTCAATGTCAGCCCATGAGAGCAGCCAGGTGGGAGGCTGTACCTGCAGCCTGCAGCAAAGTCACAGGGCCAGAGCTGCCCAAGAACATGGGAACCCACCTCTTGCATCAGTGTGACCTGGATGTGAGATATGGACTCAAAGAAGATCATTTTGGAGCTTTATGATTTGACTGCCTTTCTGGATTTTGGAATTACATGGAATCTGTAGCCCCTTTGTTTTGTCCAATTTCCCCTATTTGGAATGGGCATATTTAATCAATGCATGTAGCCCCATCGTATCTAGGAAGTAACAAACTTGCTTTTGATTTTACCGGCTCATTGGCAGAAGGAACTTGCCTTGTCTCAGATGAGACTCTGACCTATAGACTTTTGAGTTAATGCTGAAATGAGTTAAGACTTTGTGGGACTTTTGGGAAGGCATGACTGGTTTTGAAATGTGAGGACATGAGATTTTGGAGTGGCCAGGGGTGGAATGATAAGTTGTGACTGTGTACCAACCCAAATCTCATCTCAAATTGTACTCCCATAATTCTCACATGTTGTGGGAGGAAACTGGTGGGAGATAATTGAATCATGGGGGTGGTTTCCCCCATACTGTTCTCATGGTAGTGAATAAGCCTCACAAGATCTGATGGTTTTATAAGTGGTTTGCCTTATTGCTTGGCTCTCATTCTCTTTGTCTGCCACCATGTAAGATGTGACTTTGCTCCTCCTTGCCTTCCTCCATGATTGTAAGGCCTCCCCAGCCATGTGGAACTGTGAGTCCATCGAATCTTTTTTTCTTGACAAATTAGCTAGTTTTGGGTATGTCTTTATCAGCAGTGTGAAAATGCACTAATACACTGCATAAGACACCTTTGCATTTTAAAGTTATTAATTTGTTTTGCCCTCACATCCATGACATTAAATTCAAATTTAACATTGTCCATCTGTGTTCTTTAAAGTCCATAGAATATTCATCTGCTTGGGAATTTTCCTAGGATATCTGTACCACATACTCTTCCATTTATATTAATATCTTCTGTTATTTCTTATCTCCTTCAAAGAATACTTTTTTAACTTTTTAAGAAGAAGAGTATCGTAACTGTCCTTTATTTTTCAGATTTATACACAGTCATATTTTTGCTAAGGGCCTTTCTTTCTATTGTAACAATCTTAAGATATTTCCCAAGTAAACTCTCTAAGAAGAACTCTGCAGCTAACTATTAAAAGAACAAAGCTCAGACTTCCAATTCTGGACAAGATGGAGTATCCCATGCCTTCCAGGTTCTTCCTCTTACAAACAAGTACTCTAGACACAGCAAAACAAACAAGCTTATGAAGAGTGTGTACAGTGAAATGAAGTAAATGGATGGGCTGGTAAATTTAGAACCTGAGGAACAATGTGGTAGTGAGTCTCCTGTATATCTTTATTATATGCCGTATTAGTCAGAGTGCTGCAGAAACCTCCGACTGGGAACTGCCATCGGGTGCAGCTAAAGTAGATCCAAGAAAGCAGTGTTCTCCCTAGCTAAAAGTCCCAAAAGTGTGTCCTAACAACTCAAAAATCTTTCTTAGCAATGCTTACTCTAACTCCAGCCAAACACGAATGGAAAAATAAAATGGATACACATTTATACACCTCATCTTCTCTCTCTCACCTTCAACCGCAATAGTTTCAGGCAGAAATACTCTGATTCCTCTACCTAGTGAGTGTTGATAAGGCCATGCAAAGACCTATATTTTAGCCAGTTCCTCTCCCACACACACAGAAGGTAATGACACTACAAATTATCCACTGCGTGTTGTTGGTATAGAGCTGATCTTCAGTTGTCTGCTAGAAAGAGGCAGTCAATTCTCTGATTCTCTAGCTAGTGGAGTCCAGGAGCAAACTGAGCCTCCTTCCTTAAACAGAAGCAACAAGACTTATGAAGGTGGCACTGGGTAGGACAAATAAAAACGCTATGAATCAGTAATTTAAAAACCTACCAATGGGAAAACAACCCTGGACCAGACAGAGTCACAGCTGAATTCTACCAGAGGCAAAAAGAAAAGCCAGTCACAATCCTACTGATACTATTCCAAAAATTCAAGGAGGAGGAACTCCTCCCTAGCTCATTCTATAAGGCCAGCATCATCTTGATACCAAAATCTGGCAAAGACAAAATGAAAAGATAAAACTTCTAGTATCCCTGATGAACACAAATGCAAAAATCCTCAGTAAAACACTAGCCAACCAAATCTAGAAGCACATCAAAAAGCTAATCCAACCATGACCAAGTAGGTTTTATTCCTGCCATGCAAAGCTGGTTTAACCTGTGCAAATCTAACTGTGATACATCACATAAACAGAACTAAAAACAATAACCACATGATCATTTTAATAGGCACAGATAAGGCTTTTGATAAAATTCAACATTCCTTCATGTTAAAAACCCTCAATAAATTCACGTTAAAAAACCCTCAACAACAACTTCATGTTAAAAAAACTTCAACATCAGGCATTAAAGAAACTTACTTCAAAATAATTAGGGCCATCTATGACAAACACGCAGCCAAAATTATACTGAATGAGCAAAAGCTAAAAGTATTCCTTTTGAGAACTGGAAGAAGAAAAGGAAAACAACTATCACCACTCCTGTTCAACATACTACTGAAAGTCCTAGCCAGAGCAATCAGTCAAGAGAAAGAAATAAAAGGCACCCAAATAAGAAGACAGAAAATCAAACTATCTCTCTTCACAGAAGATATAATAGTGTACCTAAAAACCCCTTAGTCTCTGCTCAAAGACTACTAGATGCAAAACAATTTTAGCAAAGTCTCAGGATACAAAATCAATATATAAAAATCAGTAGCATTTCTACATCCCAAAAACATCTAAGCTGAGAGTCAAATCAAGAATGCAAACCCATTAGCAATTGCCACAAAAAGAAAAAAAAAAAACTAAAAATACAGCTAACCAGGGAAGTAAAAGATCGCTATAATGAGAATTATAAAACACTGCTGAAAGAAATCAAATGATGCAAACAAATTGGAAAACATTCCATGCTCATGGAAAGAAAGAATCAATATTGTTAAAATGGACATACTGCCCAAAGCTACGTACAGATTCAGTGCTGTTCCCATCAAACTATCAAGCACAGGAATTAGAGACCAACCTGGGCAACATGGCAAAACCCTATCTCTACAAAATATACAGAAATTAGCTGGGCATCCTTGGGAGCCTGAGGCAAAAGGATCACTTGAGCCCAGTAGTTCAAGCTGCAGTGAACCATATTCATGCCACTCCACTCCAGCATGGGTGGCAGAGTGAGACCCTGTCTCAACAACAACAACAATCAATCAATCAATCAATAACACTTTTCACAGAAATAGAAAAAAAAATCTAAAATTCATTTGGAACCAAAAAAGAGCCTGAATAGCCAAAGCAATCCTAGATAAAGGCAACAAAGTTGAGACATCACACTACCTGACTTCACACTATACTACAAAGGTACAATATGTGTGCAAAAACAGACACATAGGCCAATAAAACAGGTTAAAAAACCCAGAAATAAAGCTGCATACCTACGACCATCTGGTCTTCGACAAAGCTGACAAAAACAAGTAATGAAGAAAGGACTCCTTATTCACTAAAGGCTGCTGTAATAACAGGCTAGCCATATATAGAAGATTAAAATTGAACTCTTACATTTCACCATATATAAAAATCCACTCTAGATGGATTAAAGACTTAAATGTAAAACCTAAAACTGTAATGATCCCAGAAGGTAATCTGGAAAACACTTTTCTGGACATCAGCCTATACAAAGACTCCATAAAAAAGACTCCAAAAGTAATTGCAACAAAACTAAAAATTGACTATTAGGACCTAATTAAAATAAAGAATTTCCGCACAGCAAAATAAACTATCAACAAAGTAAATGAAAAATCTAAAGAATAGGAGAAAACATTTGCAAATGTTTCTTTGTTGGCTTATCCATCTGACAAAGTCTTAATATCAAGAATCTGTAAGGAACTCACGTAAGTCAACAAACAAAACACAAACAACCCCGTTAAAATGGCAAATGGCCAAGGAACTGAACAGACCCTTTTTGGAAGAAGACATACAGGAGTCCAACAAGCATTTGAAAAAATACTCTATCACGAATCATTAGGGAATGCAAATCAAAATCACAATGAGAAACAATCTCATGCCAGTCAGAATGGCTATTAATAAAAAGTCAAAAAATAACAGAGGTTATTTTTTGGTGGTTTGCTTGTGAGGTTACAGAGAAAAGGGAATGCTTATACACTGCTGGTGGGATTGCAAGTTAGTTCAGGCATTGTGGAAAGCAGTCTGGAGATTTCTCAAAGAACCTAAAACAGAACTACCATTAGACCCAGCAATCCCATTACTGGGTATATAACCAAGGGAATATGAATCTTACCGCCATAAAGACAAACGCGGAGGAGCCAAGATGGCCGAATAGGAACAGCTCCGGTCTACAGCTCCCACCGTGAGCGACGCAGAAGACGGGTGATTTCTGCATTTCCATCTGAGGTACCGGGTTCATCTCACTAGGGAGTGCCAGACAGTGGGCGCAGGCCAGTGGGTGTGCGCACCGTGTGCGAGCTGAAGCAGGGCGAGGCATTGCCTCACTCGGGAAGCGCAAGGGGTCAGGGAGTTCCCTTTCCGAGTCAAAGAAAGGGGTGACGGACAGCACCGGGAAAATCGGGTCACTCCCACCAGAATACTGCGCTTTTCCGGCGGGCTTAAAAAAACGGCGCACCACGAGATTATATCCGGCACCTGGCTCGGAGGGTCCTACGCCCACGGAGTCTTGCTGATTGCTAGCACAGCAGTCTGAGATCAAACTGCAAGGCGGCAGCGAGTCTGGGGGAGGGGCGCCTGCCATTGCCCAGGCTTGATTAGGTAAACAAAGCAGCCGGGAAGCTCGAACTGGGTGGAGCCCACCACAGCTCAAGGAGGCCTGCCTGCCTCTGTAGGCTCCACCTCTGCGGGCAGGGCACAGACAAACAAAAAGAAAGCAGTAACTTCTGCAGACTTAAATGTCCCTGTCTGACAGCTTTGAAGAGAGCAGTGCTTCTCCCAGCATGCAGCTGGAGATCTGAGAACAGGCAGACTACCTCCTCAAGTGGGTCCCTGACCCCTGACCCCCGAGCAGCCTAACTGGGAGGCACCCCCCAGCAGGGGCACACTGACACCTCACACAGCAGGGTATTCCAACAGACCTGCAGCTGAGGGTCCTCTCTGTTAGAAGGAAAACGAACAAACAGAAAGGACATCCACACCAAAAACCCATCTGTACATCACCATCATCAAAGACCAAAAGTAGATAAAACCACAAAGATGGGGAAAAAACAGAACAGAAAAACTGGAAACTCTAAAACACAGAGCGCCTCTCCTCCTCCAAAGGAACGCAGTTCCTCACCAGCAACGGAACAAAGCTGGATGGAGAATGACTTTGACGAGCTGAGAGAAGAAGGCTTCAGACGATCAAATTACTCTGAGCTATGGGAGGACATTCAAACCAAAGGCAAAGAAGTTGAAAACTTTGAAAAAAATTTAGAAGAATGTATAACAAGAATAACCAATACAGAGAAGTGCTTAAAGGAGCTGATGGAGCTGAAAACCAAAGCTCAAGAACTACGTGAAGAATGCAGAAGCCTCAGGAGCCAATGCGATCAACTGGAAGAAAGGGTATCAGCGATGGAAGATGAAATGAATGAAATGAAGCGAGAAGGGAAGTTTAGAGGAAAAAGAATAAAAAGAAATGAGCAAAGCCTCCAAGAAATATGGGACTATGTGAAAAGACCAAATCTATGTTTGATTGGTGTACCTGAAAGTGATGGGGAGAATGGAACCAAGTTGGAAAACACTCTGTAGGATATTATCCAGGAGAACTTCCCCAATCTAGCAAGGCAGGCCAACATTCAGATTCAGGAAATACAGAAAACGCCACAAAGATACTCCTTGAGAAGAGCAACTCCAAGACACATAATTGTCAGATTCACCAAAGTTGAAATGAAGGAAAAAATGTTAAGGTCAGCCAGAGAGAAAGGTTGGGTTACCCTCAAAGGGAAGCCCATCAGACTAACAGCGGATCTCTCAGCAGAAACCCTACAAGCCAGAAGAGAATGGGGGCCAATATTCAACATTCTTAAAGAAAAGAATTTTCAACTCAGAATTTCATATCCAGCCAAACTAAGCTTCATAAGTGAAGGAGAAATAAAATCCTTTACAGACAAGCAAATGCTGAGAGATTTTGTCACCACCAGGCCTGCCCTAAAAGAGCTCCTGAAGGAAGCGCTAAATATGGAAAGGAAAAACCGGTACCAGCCACTGCAAAATCATGCCAAAATGTAAAGACCATTGAGACTAGGAAGAAACTGCATCAACTAACGAGCAAAATCACCAGCTAACATCATAATGACAGGATCAAATTCACACATAACAATATTAACTTTAAATGTAAATGGACTAAATGCTCCAATTAAAAGACACAGACTGGCAAATTGGATAAAGAGTCAAGACCCATCAGTGTGCTGTATTCAGGAAACCCATCTCACGTGCAGAGACACACATAGGCTCAAAATAAAAGGATGGAGGAAGATCTACCAAGCAAATGGAAAACAAAAAAAGGCAGGGGTTGCAATCCTAGTCTCTGATAAAACAGACTTTAAACCAACAAAGATCAAAAGAGACAAAGAAGGCCATTACATAATGGTAAAGGGATCAATTCAACAAGAAGAGCTAACTATACTAAATATATATGCACCCAATACAGGAGCACCAAGATTCATAAAGCAAGTCCTGAGTGACCTACAAAGAGACTTAGACTCCCACACATTAATAATGGGAGACTTTAACACCCCACTGTCAACATTAGACAGATCAACGAGACAGAAAGTCAACAAGGATACCCAGGAATTGAACTCAGCTCTGCACCAAGCGGACCTAATAGACATCTACAGAATGCTCCACCCCAAATCAACAGAATATACATTTTTTTCAGCACCACACCACACATATTCCAAAATTGACCACATGCTTGGAAGTAAAGCTCTCCTCAGCAAATGTAAAAGAACAGAAATTATAACAAACTATCTCTCAGACCACAGTGCAATCAAACTAGAACTCAGGATTAAGAATCTCACTCAAAACCACTCAACTACATGGAAACTGAACAACCTGCTCCTGAATGACTACTGGGTACATAACGAAATGAAGGCAGAAATAAAGATGTTCTTTGAAACCAATGAGAACAAAGACACAACATACCAGAATCTCTGGGATGCATTCAAAGCAGTGTGTAGAGGGAAATTTATAGCACTAAATGCCCACAAGAGAAAGCAGGAACGATCCAAAATTGACACCCTAACATCACAATTAAAAGAACTAGAAAAGCAAGAGCAAACACATTCAAAAGCTAGCAGAAGGCAAGAAATAACTAAAATCAGAGCAGAACTCAAGGAAATAGAGACAAAAAAACCCTTCAAAAAATTAATGAATCCAGGAGCTGGTTTTTTGAAAGGATCAACAAAATTGATAGACCGCTAGCAAGACTAATAAAGAAAAAAAGAGAGAAGAATCAAATAGACGCAATAAAAAAGAATAAAGGGGATATCACCACCGATCCCACAGAAATACAAACTACCATCAGAGAATACTACAAACACCTCTACGCAAATAAACTAGAAAATCTAGAAGAAATGGATAAATTCCTCAACACATACACTCTCCCAAGACTAAAGCAGGAAGAAGTTGAATCTCTGAATAGACCAATAACAGGAGCTGAAATTGTGGCAATAATCAGTAGCTTACCAGCCAAAAAGAGTCCAGGACCAGATGGATTCACAGCTGAATTCTACCAGAGGTACAAAGAGGAACTGGTACCATTCCTTCGGAAACTATTCCAATCAATAGAAAAAGAGGGAATCCTCCCTAACTCATTTTATGAGGCCAGCATCATTCTGACACCAAAGCCAGGCAGAGACACAACAAAAAAAGAGAATTTTAGACCAATATCCTTGATGAACATTGATGCAAAAATCCTCAATAAAATACTGGCAAACCGAATCCAGCAGCACATCAAAAAGCTTATCCACCATGATCAAGTGGGCTTCATCCCTGGGATGCAAGGCTGGTTCAATATACACAAACCAATAAATGTAATCCAGCATATAAACAGAGCCAAAGACAAAAACCACATGATTATCTCAATAGATGCAGAAAAAGCCTTTGACAAAATTCAACAACCCTTCATGCTAAAAACTCTCTATAAATTAGGTATTTGTGGGACGTATTTCAAAATAATAAGAGCTATCTATGACAAACCCACAGCCAATATCATACTGAATGGGCAAAAACTGGAAGCATTCCCTTTGAAAACTGGCACAAGACAGGGATGCCCTCTCTCACCACTCCTATTCAACATAGTGTTGGAAGCTCTGGCCAGGGCAATTAGGCAGGAGAAGGAAATAAAGGGTATTCAATTAGGAAAAGAGGAAATCAAATTGTCCCTGTTTGCAGACGACATGATTGTATATCTAGAAAACCCCATTGTCTCAGCCCAAAATCTCCTTAAGCTGATAAGCAACTTCAGAAAGTCTCAGGACACAAAATCAATGTACAAAAATCACAAGCATTCTTATACACCAACAACAGACAAACAGAGGGCCAAATCATGAGTGAACTCCCATTCACAATTGCTTCAAAGAGAATAAAATACCTAGGAATCCAACTTACGAGGGATGTGAAGGAACTCTTCAAGGAGAACTACAAACCACTGCTCAAGGAAATAAAAGAGGATACAAACAAATGGAAGAACATTCCATGCTCATGGGTAGGAAGAATCAATATCGTGAAAATGGCCATACTGCCCAAGGTAATTTACAGATTCAATGCCATCCCCATCAAGCTACCAATGACTTTCTTCACAGAATTGGAAAGAACTACTTTAAAGTTCATATGGAACCAAAAAGGAGCCCACATTGCCAAGTCAATCCTAAGCCAAAAGAACAAAGCTGAAGGCATCACACTACCTGACTTCAAACTATACTACAAGGCTACAGTAACCAAAACAGCATGGTACTGGTACCAAAACAGAGATATAGATCAATGGAACAGAACAGAGCCCTCAGAAATAATGCTGCATTTCTACAGCTATCTGATCTTTGACAAACCTGAGAAAAACAAGCAATGGGGAAAGGATTCCCTATTTAATAAATGGTGCTGGGAAAATTGGCTAGCCATATGTAGAAAGCTGAAACTGGATCCCTTCCTTACACCTTATACAAAAATCAATTCAAGATGGATTAAAGAGTTAAATGTTAGACCTAAAACCATAAAAACCCTAAAAGAAAACCTAGGCATTACCATTCAGGACATAGGCATGGGCAAGGACTTCATGTCTAAAACACCAAAAGCAATGGCAACCAAAGCCAAAATTGACAAATGGGATCTAATTAAACTAAAGAGCTTCTGCACAGCAAAAGAAACTACCATCAGAGTGAACAGGCAATCTACAAAATGGGAGAAAATTTTTGCAACCTACTCATCTGACAAAGGGTTAATATCCAGAATCTACAATGAACTCCAACAAATTTACAAGAAAAAAACAACCCCATCAAAAAGTGGGCAAAAGACATGAACAGACACTTCTCAAAAGAAGACATTTATGCAGCCAAAAAACACATGAAAAAATGCTCATCATCACTGGCCATCAGAGAAATGCAAATCAAAACCACAATGAGATACCATCTCACACCAGTTAGAATGGCAATCATTAAAAAGTCAGGAAACAACAGGTGCTAGAGAGGATGTGGAGAAATAGGAACACTTTTACACTGTTGGTGGGACTGTAAACAAGTTCAACCATTGTGGAAGTCAGTGTGGCGATTCCTCAGGGATCTAGAACTGGAAATACCATTTGACCCAGCCATCCCATTTCTGGGTATATACCCAAAGGACTATAAATCATGCTGCTATAAAGACACATGCACACGTATGTTTATTGCGGCATTATTCACAATAGCAAAGACTTGGAACCAACCCAAATGTCCAACAATGATAGACTGGATTAAGAAAATGTGGCACATATACACCATAGAATACTATGCAGCCATAAAAAATGATGAGTTCATGTCTTTCGTTGGGACATGGATGAAATTGGAAATCATCATTCTCAGTAAACTATCGCAAGAACAAAAAACCAAACACTGCATATTCTCACTCATAGGTGAGAATTGAACAATGAGATCACATGGACACAGGAAGGGGAATATCACACTCTGGGGACTGTTGTGGGGTGGGGGGAGGGCAGAGGGATAGCACTGGGAGATATACCTAATGCTAGATGATGAGTTAGTGGGTGCAGCACACCAGCATGGCACATGTATACATATGTAACTAACCTGCACAATGTGCACATGTACCCTAAAACTTAAAGTATAATAATAAAAAAAAAGACAAATGCATATGTTTATTGCAGCACTATTCACAATAGCAATAAGATGGAATCAACCTTAATGTCCATGAATGGTGGGCTGGATAAAGAAAATGTGGTACCTACACCATGGAATACTACACAGCTATTTAAAAATAAAGTTGATCATGGCCTTTGCAGCAACATGGATGGAGCTAGAGGCCATAATCCTAAACAAACTGAAGCATGAACAGAAAATCAAATACTGCACGTTCTCACAGGCGAGAGCTAAATATTGAGGACGTATGGACACAAAGAAGGGAATAAGACACTGGGGCCTAACTGAGAGTGGAGAATGAGACGAGAGTGAGGATTGAAAAACTACATATCAGGTATTACGATGATTATCTAGGTGTCAGTTTTATCTGTATACCAAAGCCCCATGATATGCAATTTACCCATGTAACAAACTTACACATGTATCCCTTGAGTAAAAAATAAAAGTTGGAAAAAAAGAAGAAAAATTTAAAAATACAAAAATAAAGCTGCTATTATGAAAATGATCTAACAAGCAATTACAAATGCTTTGTAAACAAATTAAGAAATGAAAAATCTTAACAGTTAATTGGAAGTTTAAAAAAATTCACCTGAAAATTACAGAGCTGAAATATATGATAATAATAACAAAACTCACTTGATAAACTCAATAGTGGAGTGAGAATGATAGAAGATAAATTAAGTGAACTCAAGTCCTGAACAAAAAACCTTACCTATTCTGAACAGCAAAGAGGAAATAAAAAATAAACAAAGGCCCTTGAACGAATGGGACAGTAACAAATGAATTAACATTAATATCATTGGAATCCCAACGAACAGTGAAGGAAGATCAAAATAGTCCTTAAAGAAATAATAGATGAAAACATGTCAAATTTGTCAAATGAGAATAGCCTTCAGAATCAAGAAGCGGAACACACCTAATATATAACAAACAGGACATATCATAATTAAAACTCTGAAAAATAAGCCCCTAAAAAACAAAAATAAAAATAAAAATACCTTGAAAGCAGCCAAATAGAAATGGTACATTACTTATATGACATCCAATACCTCATCAAAAACAATGAGGCAAAAATATAAGTTCAATTACACAAAAACTTTATTTATTTGTTAGTTTTCCTTTTAATGGTCAGGACTCTCAGCTGCAGGTCTGTTCTTTGTAGGGACGTGGATGAAGCTGGAAACCATCATTCTCAGCAAACTATCACAAGGACAAAAAACCAAACACCGCATGTTCTCACTCATAGGTGGGAATTGAACAATGAGAACACCTGGACACAGGCAGGGGAACATCACACACCGGGGCCTGTTGTGGGGTGGGGGGAGTGGGGAGGGATAGCATTAGGAGAAATACCTAATGTAAATGACGAGTCAATGGGTGCAGCACACCAACATGGCACATGTATACATATGTAACAAACCTGAACATTGTGCACATGAACCCTAGAACATATATATATATATATATATACACACACACACATATATATATACACACACACACATATATATAAACAAAAACAGTTGGAAGCGCCAACAACAACAGCAACAAAAATACTTTATTTATTTATTTATTTATTTGTCTTTAATGCATCCAGTGTCCATTCAGTGCCTGGCAACATTTGATCCTTAGTAGAAAAAAACTCACTGAATCAACAATCTATTGAAAGTAGATTAACCCCAGAAGAGCTGAAGATATTTCATCAGAGTTTAAAGAAGATTACCTGTGCATTTTCGCTCACGTGAAATCCAAACTCTTCCCTAAGATTTTCATATTTACCTCTAAATAGGGAACTTTCGTATACAATAATAAATTCGGTTTATGGATTATCACACTTTAAATGAAAAACCATTTTTATTCATTCTATATTAATCCAGATTTGAAAATACAATCTTGCTACAAAAAATAATAAAAAAAGAACACCAAGACCTGACTAAATATAATACTAATTAACAAAATTAACTAAAAATAACAGAGGATGCGTGAGTTTATTTTACTGTAGATTTGACTGGTACAGGAGGAATTTTAACCACTGAAATGCAAAATAACGTCAACATAAACGCTAGACTTTTCCTAAATACCTTAATCAGCACAACCTATATTCAGTGATATAAATCAACATACCTGCCCATCTCATGCCAAGCTTAGAGTTCTCATTTTAGTCATGATTTTTCAAGTAAAAATTTTTTCCCTTTCTCAATGTGAACAACATAGCTACTACCACTTCCATTCTTTTGCCATGCCTCCAAGAGAAACATATTTTGAGAATTTTCACCTTCTACCCTCAATATTAATCAATTTATCCCTGAAAAATAATAGTGCCTTCTTAAGAAAATTTCTGTCCCAAGGTGCTAAGGTAATACACATTAATTCTATTTATCTATCTATCTATCT
This sequence comes from Pan paniscus, assembly GCF_029289425.2. Classification (NCBI taxonomy): domain Eukaryota; kingdom Metazoa; phylum Chordata; class Mammalia; order Primates; family Hominidae; genus Pan; species Pan paniscus. The sequence goes on along the minus strand of NC_073264.2, from coordinate 42,238,813 downwards.
ATCTATCTATCTATCTATCTATCTATCTATCATCTAGCTTTATTCCTGTGTTTATTAATCTAAACATATATATGCCATTCTGTTTGCCTGTTGTCCTTCTATTTCTCTCTCTCTCTGGCTAACTGATTCTCTGCAGCTATGTTATCTGTATATCTCTGTCTGTCTGTCCATATGTCGGTCTATCTTTCTGTTAGTTTACTTTTTCTGTCTATCTTTGCCTGTTTATGCCTTCACATCTGTGTAAAGACAGAGTGCTATATATATAAACACACACTTGTCAGTTGTACGTGTATGTGTCTAAGTCTGCCTTTCTATCATCTAATCTGTCTCTCTTTGTCTATTGTACATTTTCCTGTTTATTTGTCTGTGTGTCTCTGTCTGCCTATCCTTCTATCAGATTATTTAGCCATACATCTATCAGTGGAATCACTGAACCAAAATAGGTGTAAATATGTCATGTTTAAAACTAGCTATATAATATTCCTTTTCATTAACTTTACAAAATGTAGTTAACTGTCCTATTGTTTATGGACATTTAAGTAGTTTTTCAAATATCTGAAATAATCTGGCTTTAGAAATCATAGAATTCCACTCCGAGGACTTAATGCTATGAAAGTTTAGAAATTCACAAAAATAGTTTTTATACAATGGACTGTTCTTGATGTTAAAATATACAAAAGATTCCAATTTAAAGCATAGATCAACTCTTTCAGTTATTTCATTCTTAACAAATAACATATTCAAAGGTTTTTTCACATTTTTAAACTGATTCAAAAAACTGATTCAAAAAAACATTATTTTTAGACAAGTTTCATTGAAGATTAAATGATATCAAGTTACTTGAGAGAAGCAAGTATATTTTACATACTGAAATATTATTAATGGATATATGTGAATTAATTATCTGCTAAAGATCTACAAGGATAACATTAAAACTTCAGTTTTCATGTAGAGGAGAATAGGCATAGGTCAAGTAAAATACTGCAGTGAACAAAATGTTATTTGCAAAATGTTAACTCTAATTATTTGCCAGCATTTTTAGTTCATTCAAAGCTACTGCTTAAACATCTAAATCATAGATCTGTGAAAAATCATCCAAAAAATGTAATTTGAAGCATTTCCTCAGATTTTCAGTGTTAAGATGAAGAAATATGAGTTTGATGGCAATTCAATTAGGCAAATTAGTAACACATCAAATGACCTTCATAGAAAGTGATAATTAAAGAATGAATGCCATCTTCTAGGAAGGATTTTAGTTATGTGCAAAGGGTTTCCTCTTTTCTCTGACCTATTCTACAATTTTAGATTAATGACCTGAATAAAGACATATCATTGTACTTTTAAAAGGTGCTAATGATAAAAATTTATGACAAAATTAGGATAAAATTTAGATTTACACTATGGAATAAATTTTACAAAATTTTATTTAATGCCAATGCATGTAAAAAATCTGAATATTTATTTACAAATATAAATTCAAAATTGTCAAAGAAGATGACTGAAAAAAATCAGCTCTGAAAATCATATATTCAACACTTTATTAATTTATTCTCTATTTATTATGTATTTATGATGTACCAAATATTGATAGAACAATAAATTAATATGTTTACTAGAATTATTAATGGGAATTGTGGATTAATTAGTAGTCTAATTACAAATAATTAATAGTATACCGATGAGATAACATACTCTAAGTAGATCTTCAAAATTCTATGATATGTTGATATCATCTCAAGTGTTACGTAAATTCAGGAATGCAAACAAAAAAGGTAACCTTCTTAAATTCCAGGAATGTATAAGGGGATTAGTTAAGAGGACCCAGGGCTTTTAACCTTGTTCCTTGGGGACCATTAAAAAAAAAAACTGGAGTGTTTAGCTCAGAGAAATTGACGTCTCTAACATAGGAAAACTCTCTCCAAAAATGTAATTTATAAAAATTTGAAAAGTAGAAAAGGTGGATAGATTTGTTTTTAAGAAAATAATGGTCAATATGAAGAATTCATCAAATGGTGCTACTGTTTCCATAAAAAGAACTAAAAGTCATTTTTTCCTTTGAAACGAAATTGGCTTCCATTGCAAAATATAAAAAGAAATGATTTTTTTTGTTTTTATACTACAAATGACATGTAACCTCAATTGGCTTCTTTGACAATTAAGGAATAAAATCTCAGATTCTAGTTTGTTCAAGCTCCCAATCAGGACATAGTAAGTATGTTAAGTACTGATGGCGATTGAATTTTTAAAAACCAGCATGTTGTTTCTAAAAAAAAAATTTTTTTAAATGAGTTAAAGCCAAAGTTGGTCTTTTTCCAGAAACATATGCTCAATTAGAATATCTTGAAAGACTATTTCCCTAAGAGCAACAAAACTATTGAATTAATATATATTTAAAATTTTAATATTATAAGATGTATAGATCAGACATATCCTCATGAAACTTTTGGTAATCCACCAATGGGTTTTTCCTTGCTAGTATAAAAAGCAATGTCTATCACAGTAATTGTCAAACTGAATTATACCCTGTGTTTACAATTGTCCCTCTAATGTGAACTTATTCAATGCAGAGACCAAAATCCATTATTAATTCCACAGTGTTTACAACAGCTGCATATTGTAAATGCATAATAAATGATTTTGAATGAGAAAGAAACTGCTGTCCTTTTATTATTTTTATGGCATCTTGGAACATTGTTTCCAACATTAAAACAATGAAAATACTTTTAACTTTTGTCAATTTATGCATAAAGTTATATAAAATATAAATTATTTAGAGATCTTTCAATCTATCACATTGTTACACTTTTACATTTTTAGATTAATACTGTGGATGATAAAATTAGGCATAAAGATGATTTAACAATTGCTGTGTAAGTTTTACCAGATATCAAATTTGATATTGTTCCATAAGCTATTTTGATGCTCAGTCCAATTGGCTTTGCATTATACTTGCTTATTCTTTTCTATTAGAATACAGGGGTAATACAGATTCTGTTAGAGTGCACATGGTAAACTGATTATGTAAAGCAATGGGTCATTTACCATTCTAAGATGAAAAAAAGGTAGCTCAACTTAAATAGCTAACATTATTATTATATTGCATTTCATCAAAAAATAAATAAAGCACTAAAAGTTTTCTCATTACTCTTACTCATCAGAGTAAACATTTTGGTGTCCACTATTACTATAGTGTCCTGCAATTACTATTAAATAAATGCTTTTATTTCAATCTATTTGATTAGCAGCCCTAGTGGAAAGGCTAGCTATTTAATGATGACAGAATCTTGGATAAAAGTAGATATTTAGGGAAGTGAAGTGAAGTGAAGGTCTATAATAACTAATTTATATTAAATGTAATTACATGCACATGAAATAGGAAAAACTGGATTTTAAATTTAGCAAAACTAAATTCACATATATAAAAATATATAAATGAAATTAAATCATAAGCCATAATTTATAGATAGGTAGATAGATAGATAAATAATAGTTCTTTTTGAAACAACAAAAACATTATGGGGAAGAAATTGTTAACTTTATGATGTTATGATTTAAATTATAATATACTGCAATTAAAATTATTGCTATTTTTTTCAGAAATGTTAAATTAAGACAAATGAATTTCTTGAGGCCTGGCTCACTGTCATTCCATTGTAGTCACATATTTTAACTTATTTGCATATAAACAAGAAAATTAGAATAATTTATGATACATGAACTTAAAAATGATGTTTAAATTAATGACTATAAAAAATAACACAATATAGAAAGTTGATTAAGGGAAAAGAAATGTGTGTGCATATTTTAAAGGTAATTTCTACCATGATGTAATTTTCCTTTTCAATTGTCTCCCAGTGGTGCATATAAGAAATATCTACATATCATATTTTCATCCATTACAAAATATAGTCACAATATTATTATAAAAAGTACATATAGATATAGTTCACATCTGAGTAAGGTATTGTGTATCATGGGTCTCAACATTAAAGTTTACTTCATTGTAAATAGGACTTCCAATATGCATGGAGAAAGCAAATCATAAAACAAAGCTGTACTTGCTATGAATCAGGTAGTTTTTGCAAGTTTTGAGTTCAATACTGTGAAAAGTTATCCATCTTTAAAGATTTATTATGTCTTAAAATCCCTATATAATTTAATAAACAAATTATTTTTATTGCTGAATAATGATTAAAACTAAAAAATATTTTGAACTAAACCTAGCAAAGAAAAAATGTGGTAAGTAAAATGAGAAAATAGGTAACATTTTGAAGGAAAGTATATGTAAATAGAGTCATGACACAGAGTGATGGTAAAATTAGTTTTGTGTCCTTATTTTAGAAATAGCCAAGGTTCATTTAAAATGCATAGAACAACGTGCAGCTATGTCCAGTTAGGATTCTCCTTGTAGAAAAAGAATCAATGTTAGAATTTTCCTAGCAGAAGAAGAATCCAAGAATCAAAGGAGTTTTTTCTTTGTAGAAAAATAATCAAAGTAATAGAGTGGATAGAGATATACACAAGAAGATTGTGAGGAGAGCTGGTTCCCAAGATTATGGAGGGTGAGAAGGTTTATGATAGGTTGCTTGCAAATTGTAGATAAACCTAGCAGGCCAATAACATGGCTCAGTCCAAGGGTGAAGCCTTCAGACCCAAGGTGATGGTGTAACATCTGGGTACAGTACAGTCTTTGAGCCTGACTGTAACATTCATTTAAGCAGAATAAAAATAGTGAGGAGCATGTTGTGTGTGTGTTTGTGTGTGTGTGCATATGTGCATAAACATTCAGATAGCAATTCCATGTTTTCATCAGGGTTGTACATATATCTAACCATCAGGAGTGACTTGTGCAAAGTATTCCATAGGTCCCATGCAGACCATTGTCAAAAGTCAGTCTTCACAGCAATCAGAGGGCATCAGACAGGATTACATGGAAACAAGCTGTGGATCAGCAGTTTGAGACCCATAGGGTTTGTTTCCACTATGAGCATCGAGAGCTTTTTTCAAGATAAAGCTGAGAATTAAACACATGTTTCTTTCTGTATTTTGTTCTAATAATAATATTTCTCCTATAGACTTTTTTTTTTCTGTCACCCAGGCTGGAGTACAATGGTGCAATCTTGGCTCACTGCAACCTCCCTTTCTGGAATGAAGTGATTCTCCTGCCTCAGCCTCCCAAGTAGCTGGAACTACAGGCATGTGCCATCACGTCTGGTTAATTTTTGTATTTTTTTTTATAGTAGAGGCGGGGTTTCACCATATTGGCCAGGCTGGTCTCAAACTCCTAACCTCAAGTGATCCACCCACCTTAGCCTCTCAAAGTGCTGGGATTACAGGCGTAAGCCACCACACCTGGCCTTCTACAATTTAAGTGCCTCTGAGTAATTTACAGAAAGTGCCAATAAGTAAGCAAACAATTACTATTTCAAGATACTATATTGCTACCTATTTAGAGTTTGAGAGGTATGTACCAGAAGGAATAAATTTTGAAAAGTCATATTTTATTGTGGAAATCAACTGTAGACTACTTCTGTTTCTCTGTGTTGATTTGATATTCAAAAGGATGATAAACAAATAATATAATGTCAATTGAGTAAGTCAGCCCTGGAGTCTTATGTATTTATGTGTTCATGAAATCTGTATCAGGGATGGGGAAGCCGCATGCATCTCATGGTTTGGTGAAGAATCTCTAAGATCCTCTATTCAGTATAAAAATTCTATAACATGTTAAGAAGAAAATATTCAATTATTAGAATCCTTAAATGGACAAATATATGCTGTACATGATTAATCTTGATGAGACTATAATACACTCTTAAAATGCACATAAATTAAATGCAAAACTTATACTAAAGATATTTTTTAAAGAATTTAATCCTTGAGTTTGGAGAGGAAGTGCTAAAGAAGCACAATGCTTTATCACAAAATATAGTTTCTTCCTTTAAGGCCAAATTTGATAGAACAGAATAATTTTATGAATTGCCTTGTGTTTTCATTATGATTTGAATGAGCTTCATTATAGTGTGGTCACTTGAAGTATTAACTTCTAAAAATAAAAAAATTATATACCAAAAATAGAATATAAATTATCCATGTTTGCTTTTATATTGCTTTTTACTTGCAGTAACAGACATAATCAAGAAGCTTCAGTTATACAAACTGAGCTAGTTCTAAAGATTTGCTGTAAAACTTTGTACCTGTAATTAACAATATGGTATTGTACACTTTTAAATATGTTAAAAGGATAGGTCTCACCTTGAGTGTTTTTACCACAAATACACATGCACACGCACACACAAGAAGATAACATTTTTGGAGGTAATGGATATGTTTAATACTTTGATTATGGTGTTAGTATCATGGGTGTATACATATGTCCAAGCTCATCAAAATATGTATTAAATACATGCAATTTTATACATCAATTTACCTCAATAAAGCTTAAAAAGGCTAAATTAAAAAATGTTTTTGTATTAGGATTCTTCAGAGAAACAAAACCAATAGGATAAATGGATGGATAGATAGATCGATAGATAGATAGATGGAAACATATGAGACAAGATTTGTTAGAGGATGTGGTTCACACGATTATGGAGACTGAGTAGTCCTATGATAGATTGTTTGCAAATTGTAGAACCAGGAAGCCAATAACATGTCTCAGTCCAAGTGAAGGCCTCAAAACCCAAGTTGATGGTGTAACTCTCTGTCTAAGGCTGAATGTCTAAGCATCTGGCAAGCCACTGATGCAAGTTCTGGAGTTCAAACACTGGACAACCTGGAGTTCTGAAGTCCAAGGGCAGAAGAAGAAGAGTGTCTTAGATCCGGATGAGGGGAGGGGGAGGGATGGGCAGAAGTAAATCCCTCTGACTTTTTGTTTTATCTGGGCCCTCAGTGAATTAGATGGTGCTCACCCACAATGGGTGAGAGCAAGTCATCCTTATTCAATTCAGTGATTCAAATGCCAATCTCTTCCAGACACGCCCTCACAGACATGCCCAGAAATAATACTTTACCAGCTCTCTGAGATCCCTTAGTCCAGTCAAGCTGACACCTAAAATAACCATCACAGTTATAAAACAAGGATATTCTTGAAGTTAATTTGGATGTAACAAAACTCATACATTGCATTTTCTAAAACTTTAAAAAATGTGAAATTCTATTTAACTTTATTCTGTCAACTCTAACGGGTATATGAGTCGATTTTCAGATTTAACAGCTAAAATTCAGTTAACTACTAAGTTCCTGAATTACGAATGAAAGCTTAGGCTTGTAAAATGTGTTACTTTTCCCATGTCTAGATTTATTAATTTCTACAATGGGTTTGAACTTTTTAATCAGATCTGCTAAATCTTCCATATACATTCATAAGATATTACCACATTAAAAACAATATATAATAAAACATCCACTCAGTCACATTTGAAAAACTGATACTTTTATTACTGCTTGTAGCCTAATTATAACATATCAATATAGTCCTTTAGCTTAATTATTTTATTAGATTGTCTCTCCATTTTACATCTGCTGCATGAGAGTCAGACTAGAACTTGGACTGACATAAGATGCTAGAGCTTGTGACTCCTAAATTAGTGTTGGACCTATTGCACCATGCTGTCTCTCATTAGCAATAAGTAGGTTATTTGTGGTATTACAATTATTCTACCATTTCAGGTTTCAAACTAATATTATTAGAAGCATATATAGTATTTATTTGTGAGATATACATGATTTAAAAATTCTGTGGCTTAAACATGCAGAACTGGGGATAATATGCAAAGAATCAAAAATATCTGTGTTCCTCCTGAATCTTTCTTAGCTTGTGGCATTTTTTTTCATTGTCTCAAGATGGCTGTTTCAATTCTCTTCCTTGCAACCAAGTCTCAGTTTGGAAAAAGAGATAAACAGAGAAAGGTAAAGAGCAAAATGTATTAGACAATCTCTCATAGGATGAATAGATAGATAGGTAGATAGAAATATACATAAATGCATACGTGCATGTATGTATGCATAAAATATATGGATATATGTATGTATATACTCATATTGCACCAAGAACTTCTGTAAATATCTAATAGCCAGAAACATATCATGTGTTACACCAATAGCTGCTAGGAATAAAATACATCAATTTTATGTGGGAACAAAATCTTGTTTCTATTAGTAAGGGAAAAATGAGGAAATAAACATGGGTAAGAAATATGTAGTAACTACAAAATATGTATGTGCTTATATATATATTTTTTCAAGCAGCCTACTAATATATATATTTTTAAGCTTCCTACTAATATATATTTATATAAATTATATATATTATATATTATGATTAATTATATAAATATATATTATATAATGTATATAAAATATATAATATATAAATATATAATATTAATTATATATTTATATATTATATAAATATATATTAATATATATTTATATAATATATAAATATATTAATTATATTTATATATTATATATAAATATATATAAATTATATTTATATATAATATATAAATATATATTAATTATATATATAATATATAAATATATATTAATATATATTTATATATAATATATAAATATATATTAATATATATTTATATATAATATAAATATATATTAATTTATATTTATATATTATATATATATTAATTAATATTTATATATAATATATAAATATATATTAATTATATATTTATATATAATATATAAATATATATTAATATATATTTATATATAATATATAAATATATATTAATTATATATTTATATATAATATATAAATATATATTAATTATATATTTATATATATTAGTAGGCAGCTTGAAAAATAACCCAATGTGTAGTTTATTTTGCAAGTAAACATAATTGGTCTTACTATATTTAAGGGTTATCTAATTTTCTGTTAAAATAGTCTAAGGAAATAGCTGTTCTGTGTTTTGCATCAGGAAGAAAACACAGAATATATTTCTTACCCTTACTTCTACAAAGACTGAGCAAGTTTCAAGGACTATAAAGCAAACTAAGAAAGTTGACAAGATACCAATAACTCTGAAAGAGGTGCTGTTAGGAAGGCTTATGCTAGGGATATCAATTTGCCTCTGACTCCTTCTTTCCTTTATCTTCCACTTGAATCAATAGCTAAAACCTATCTATTTGGCTTTCACAATATCGCCTGTTGTCATATCTTCTTTCTCTTCCTACTCCTGATGTCCTAGTTTCTTTCATTGTCTTGCACTGGACAATTTTTCTAAACTGGTGATCTCAAGCACATCAATACATGTACCATAATAAAAGTCTTCCAGACATTTTACTTCAGAATTTCTTAGAGTTTTTAACACTACTCACAATTCTCTATTGTATAATCTCTGAGAGAAGAATACAGTGTTTCTCAAGTATATGTTATCATATTTCACAGAACACAAAATATCCCTCATAACAGTGTCTGAGTAAAACATAACAAAACAATTGAGTAAAACATGAATCCTGCACCTGAATTTTTACAATTTAGAAACAGAAAACCCTGACCTAAACTACAGGGAGAATCTTCAAATATTATTATTTTCTCTAGTTCCTTTTTCCTCTTCTTCTTTCCTATCTATCCTGCCCACTGATGATCAAATTATTTTTGTGTCATGTATTTGATTATGTTACCATATTCTTCTAAAATTTTCAGTGACCTGTTTTCATATCCAGAATAAGTTATTCAGGATAATGAAATGTAATTTCAATCTATATTTCCAGCTGAGTTTTTAATCAGTCTTCATCTTCTGCTAATGGAATAGTGGAACATAACCAAACTGCCCACTGCCATGACCTTGGCATGCTGTTTCACACATCTGTGCTTTGTCAGTCCCTGCCTGAAATGTCTTTCTTTCAACTGCTAATCTCTGTGTGTCAAATGCATTTAAGACAAAATAAAAAATGTGTGTTTAATCCCCAAATTTACAAAGTATCTATTTTACTAATATAGCACATTGTTCATACCTGTATAACTATTATATTTAAACTTGACTATGGTTAGGTGTCAATATGCTATGTTACTAAAATTATGAAACATAACTGTAGAATCCATGTTTTATTCAACTTGTGTTCCTATTTGCCACAAAACATAGTGTAGTACCTAATAGAAATATGCGTTTCGAAACTATTTATTGAATTTAATCCATGGTCACTACTATGACTCCTTCTGCCTTTATTCACTTCATAATTCGAAGGACTATAAAAGCATCAACAATTATCTTTTCCATTCCTCACTGACCCAAAGCAGACAGCTCCCTGACAACCAGGAGGGGCAATGAAATATGTCTCACTCTCTTGGAATCTGGGTTTCTATTTACTAAAAGTCTGTGTTGTATGAAATAAACACAATAACTGTATTTTCTTAAAAAGTAATTTCAGATATACAATTTTACCTGATCCGAAACACCCTAAGAGTTAAGCATTTGTATATATATTTATGTGTGTGTATGTATATATGTGAATATACATACATATGTCACCCATGAGCATACTCTAGAGAAGAATAATACAGAATTATAACCGAGTTGTTTTGACTGCAAATTCAAAGAGCTCTCTTTCCAAATTACCTGCACTTACAGGTGCAAGAATCATCGAAATGTGTTTTATTATACTTACATCTCAACATATTTTTAGAAGTTTGTAAAGAAAAAAAGGCAGGTCGCTATTCTTATCTTATTATGTTGAAAATACCTTTGTCATTTCTACCCAATTTGTGGCTCAGCTCCAACATCTTTAGGGAATACGGATTCAAGCATTTAAATTTGTATTGTGGTAGCTGAGTCACCTCTACAAATTACACCCTGAAAACAAATTAAAAAGTAATACATTTCAAAAATTCTCCACAGTATTCAGATATATATCATCCAAAATTTAAAAAGACAAAATAAAGTTGTTTTATTTTTCTATTTTATTTTTCTGACCATTTACTTTAAAATATAATCTTGCATTTCGCATTATTTGTTAGCAGGTTTCTATGTATGAGACCCACATCAATACACGATGTATTTGTGTTGAGCAAAATAATTTATTTAAGAAATGTGTTTCATCATTGCTGTGGAAAAATATATTTTTTGGAGCATAACCAGAAGATTCTATCTCTACCTAAGTTCCAGAGGGACTGCATGGAGTGATCAAAGAAATGTCTATATAGAAAGGCTTATCATGTTTAATCCAAGTTCAATATTTTAATTTAATCTGGTCAAAGAATATATATGGCTTTGTAGAATATGAAAATGAAGACTTTAAATTAACGTGAATGCATTTTACCTAAATCAAGGGACAGCTGTTTGGGAAAATAATACAGAACCCTTGTCTAAAAGTTCTGATAAGGTTTATGAGAAAAGTTCCCTAGGGATCTGTATTTTAGTAAGTGTTGCTAGATGATATTTATTGATATCAAAGCTTGGAAAACATTTAATTTCTTTAATAAATGCTGGATATTAGACTTTTGTCTGATGCAGAGTTTGCAAAATTTTTTCCCATTCTGTTGTAAAGTATGCATCCAACAAAGGTCTAATATCCTGCATCTATAAGAAACTTTAACAAATTTACAACAAAAAGAAACCAACCCCATTAAAAGTGGGCAATGGACATGAACAGACACTTCTCAAAAGGAGACATACATGCAGCCAACAATCTCATGAAAAAAGTCCCCAAGTCGCCGATCATTAGAGAAATGCAAATCAAAACCATAATGAGATACCAGCTCACACCAGTCAGAATGGTTATTTTAACAAGTTAAAAAATAAGAGATGCTGGCGAGGTTGTGGAGAAAAAGGAATACTTATACACTGCTGGTGGGAATGTTAATTAGTTCAACCATTGTGGAAGACAGTGTGGCGATTCCTCAAAGACTTAAGACAGAAATACCCTCAACCCAGCAATCTCATTACTGGGTAGATACCCAGAGAAATATAAATCATTATATTATAAAGACACATGCACATGTAGTGTATGTTCACTGCACCACTATTCACAATAGCAAAGACATGGAATCAACTTAAATGCCCATCAATGCTAAATTGGATAAAGAAAATGTGCTATATATACACCATGGAATACTATTTAAAAAAAAACAAGATCATGTCCTTTGCAAGGAAATGGATGCAGCTGGAGGCCATTATTGTTAGCAAACTAAGGCAGGAACAGAAAACCAAATATCGCATGTTCTCATTTATAAGTGGGAGTTAAATGATGAGAACACATGGACACATTAGAGGGGGACAACACACACTGAGGCCTATTGGGGGATGGAGGGTGGCAGGAGGAAGAGTATCAGGAAAATTAACTAATGGGTACTAGGCTAACACCCCTATGACATAAGTTTTTCTATGTAACAAACCTGCAAATGTACTTTTGAACTTAAAAGTTTAAAAAATGTTTTCCAAAAGACTCTTAGCTAAGTAAGAACTACCAGTTACACTTTTTGTTCTCCTCTTTAAAAATCAAGACAGCGAAATGTTTTTAGTAACCCAGTAGAACCTTAGCCAAAGTTTGCAAAGTGGAAAAAAAGAAGATAAAATGAGTAAACAGTTACGACTTTTTATAAATTGTGGCCTGAAATTAGATGAGGTATACTTGGTTTCCTGTCATTATGGGCCATTTAAAACATTGGACACAGTAATTCCTTCAAATTGACAGAAATATAAATTGGGGAAAAATGTAAAAGAAATTTTTACAGCTGCGAATAAATTAATTGTGTGTTCTCCTTGTTGAATTTTATTTATTCCACTTGAAACTATCTGTATTCTGTGACTGATATTTTATGAATAATACTACACTACTTATAAAAAAGACAATGGATTTTATCCAGTACAAAAGTGTAATAAAGACAAAAATCCACCCAGAAATTTCAAAGGGTTACAATGAACACTAGTATAGCTGATCTTACAAATTTATATCCTTTGAAACTAATCTTTTTTATTTATTATTTTGACATAGGATCTTTCTTTGTCATCCAGGCTGGAGTGCAGTGCAGAGATTCTCCACTCAGTGCAATTTCTGCCTCCCAGGTTCAAGCGATTCTCGTGCCTCAGCGTCCCGAGTAGCTAGGACTACAGGCACCGCCACCATGCTCAGCTAATTTTTGTATTTTTTTGATACAACAGGGTCTCACCATGTTGTCCAGGCTGGTCTCAAACTCCTGGGCTCAAGCGATCTGCCCACCTAGGCCTCCTAAAGTGCTAGGATTATGGGTGTGCACCACGGCACCTGGCCCTGAAAATAATCTTATATTAAGGCCTATTTGATAGTATAGAATGATGACCTGAAGTTTGCTTGCAGATAATATATTGAGTAATATTTTTAATGATTGAATTATGTTCTTTAAGATAATAGAAAGATTAGGCAACTTTCACATAAAATATATTTATTTTATTCATGCCAATTTGATATTGATTAATTATAATACAGGCAACACTGCTCCAACAATTTGCCTATTATAAAAGATAATTACACTTGTTAGTAGATTAGATTGGTAAGCAGGAAAAAATAATGTAATAGAACCAATGACCGTTGAGAGGAAGAAGGAGTTAACATTTAATATAGTCAAAATATTTCATATGCATTCAAGTTTTTTCTCAATAGGCTATTGTATATGTAGATCTTTTGCTTTTCTTTTACTTGTAACTGCCCTTTCTTTAAATGATTATGGAGCTAGATTTAAGTATGAATAAAGCAAGTTTTAAATTTTGTGCCTACATGTAATTTTTATTATATAGGTTGTAAAAAACTACTAATGCTTCGTATTGGTGGTACTAAAATGTAATGTATGGTAATTAATCACACATCACTTATACGATTTTAATAATTAGAATTCTAAAATGTGTATGTACTAATTAAGTTTTACTCTTAATTTAAGAAAATTAAGGCTGGGTGTGGTGGCTCACGCCTGTAATCCCAGCACTTTAGGAGGCCGAGGCAGGCGGATCACGAGGTCAGGAGATAGAGACCATCCAGGCTAACACGGTGAAACCCCGTCTCTACTAAAAATACGAAAAACTTAGCCGGGTGCGGTGGCTGTCGCCTGTAGTCCCAGCTACTCGGGAGGCTGAGGCAGGAGAATGGCGTGAACCCAGGAGACAGAGCTTGCAGTGAGCAGAGGTCGTGCCACTGCACTCCAGTCTGGGCGACAGAGTGAGACTCTGTCTCAAAAAAAAAAAAAAAAATTAAAATTACAAGTGTTTATCATGTTTTCTTTTTCTGTTTACAGTATTAAAAACAAACTGTTCTTAATCTAGATTAAAAAATGTAATATAGATCCACAGTATTTGGAATATCTGCCTCAACTATTCTCCATTGTATATTCAGCATTTCACATATTGTTTGGCATATAGCAGAGGTTCTTATTTGTAAATATTTTGGAATATATGGAATAAATATTTTAAAATTCGGTATGTACTTTGATCTCACAAGAATCAAATATGAATGGGTTAGATCTCCATTTATTCAATAATGGAATACAGCTACTTATTCCTTTAAGGAATAATGTGTCTTATAAATTTATATTTCCATAAGTCCTTGTAAAAAAGTATTATTAATGCTAAGTTTCTAAACTTCTTGGGATATAAAATGCATTTCAACCGTTTGTAAGTAAGATATTTTAATATTCAGAAAAAATTATTCTCCACACTAGCATTAAACCCCATAATTTGACAGCTTTAACAGTCAAAATATTCAAACTACTTAGCATTTATATATATTATTTTATGTCATTATTACTTTGGCACATTTTAAAACATCCATCATTTTCAGATTCCTTTATATTTTATTTCTTGTACTTTTTGCCTTAAGCTCGTCTTCTCTTACTAGAGATTTAATTCACAAATAAATCATAGAGTAATAATAAAAACTAAATCTCATTAATTTACCTAATCTGATCATTGGTGACCTAAAATAATTGAGTACATTTTAATTCCAATCTAGAAAATAAACAAATCCAGGCTAACTTAGAATGATCTATTTAAAATATTAAATATTATTATCTTAGGAATTATAGTTTCATCTCTTGAGAAAGAATGGACAGGCATATAGTAAAAAAATTAATATCTAATATTACATATAATAGATCCATATCATATAATATATTGGTCCTTATTTAATACTTACCTGGAATATTAATATGTTATCATTCAATAGTAGTTATGAAAATAATGACATTTTACATTACCAAAAATGAGGAACAAACTGGAATATAATATATTATACATTTAGGACCTTTGTATTGTTAGACTGTGTGAGGTATAAATTTAAGACAACTTACCTCATATAATTTAATTACCATAAAATAATTTTAATATATTTATGTAAGTATGTGAATGTGGACATGTAATTGTGTTTCAGATTAATAGGCTAGTTGACATCAAATTAGCTACTTATCCCTATTTATATTTCTCTTCTGAACTTCATATTTTAGAAGGTTATTAATTTCTATAAATGTCATTATTTTTTGTAACTGCCAAAATATTATGGGCCCTGCATTTAGACACTTTTTATTGACATGTTGCATTACAGAACTACCTCTGTCTCCCTATAACAATTTTGCATGGATTATAATATTCTTATGTACTTCCTTTTCATTTCACTGATCTTCTGATCCAGGTTCAGTTATGCACCTGTATGTACTCTTTACCTTCTCTCCTCTTATTTCTTCAGTGTGTTCTCTTGATCATTTTTCTTTTCTCTGCCCTGTATTGCAACTTTAATTTCTCCAAGTTGATTGGTTTTTTGACTTCATGTCTTGCCCATGCTAAAACAAAACTTTTTTAAAAATCACAATATCACTAACCTACGTTTTGTTTTCTCGTGTTTCTCGAAATATTACTACGTTTTTAAAGGTTTCAGTAACTCCCTCGCATTAACTACTCAAAGCAAAACAGGACATTTATGTTTTCTTTCTACTACTCACTGGATTTGTTCTCCCTAGTACACCAGTTATTCTTATATTTTCCTTAGTTACCTATTCTGATCTTACTTTGTTTTGCAGCATTTGCCACTGTGGACAACTTTCTTCTTTTTGAAATTCTCTTCCACTGGATTCCACAGGATACCACAGGGATTCTCATCTCAACTCCATGTTCTCCTATGCCCACCTCTCTGTCCAGTGATATATGTACTTGCAAGTACATCTGTATCTGCTCATTCTTAAAATTTTGGTGATTGGCAAGATTCCACATATGTTTTTTTCTTCCAATCTTCATGTTTTCCTTTCATCATCTTCTATAACTTTAACCACCCAATAAAATCCACTAATGTTTAGATCAAAATTCCCACACTGTTTATCTTCTGAACTTCAGACAAGTTTATGAAACAGCCTATCAGACATCTTTACTGGCATGCTATAAGGCATATTTACTTGAATATATCTAAAACAGAATCAATCATTTTCCATCCCACTTCTCATACACACTTCAACACATACTTTCTCTTATTTATCTTATCTTAATTCCTCCTTATTGAATGAAATACTATCCAGATATGTAAAATAACATTTCACCCTCTCTCTGAAATTTAGTGACTCTCATTTTTTTCAATTTATCATATAATTACATTTAACTAAATACTTGTAATGTATCATAACTGGGCATTATAATTTCCTTTTTAGTAACTTTTCAATTCCTAGAGGATAGATCCTTCCATTCTGAGCTTTCTTACTCTCCTTCAATGTTCACAATAGTGCTCTGCTACTGGAGAGAAATTTCACTACCTCAGAGGGATGTAGTGAAGATGGGGTACATAGTGTGTGAGAGAATTGTAATATAACTAAGTGTTATAGAATGTTATACAAGAGGTCATTAGTAAAAGATTCTTCTCTCTGGTGGCTGAATCAAGTACTTTATATAACTGAGAAAGAAGAAATTGAGTATCTTAATTTTGATCCATTCCTTTCCTGTTGCGGAGGGCGTGGAAATGCTTCAAGAAGATAGGTTATTTGTCCTAATCTCCTATACACAAGCTAAAAGACATACTGAAAAATAGAAAACAAGTTTCTCAAAAGATTTGGTCTCAGAAATTCCCTTTATACAGTTACAATTTAGTAAGGGTGACAAATGGGTGATGTTTCTGTGAGTTGTTGATATTTTCCATACGTAAAATTGGAATGCTTTTACACTGTTGGTGGGAGTGTAAATTAGTTCAACAATTGTGGAAGACAGTGTGGTGATTCCTGAAGGATCTAGAACTAGATATAACATTTAACCCAGCAATTCCATTACTCAGTATATGCCCAAAGAATTATAAATTATTCTACTATAAAGACACATGCACACATATTTTTATTGCAGCACTGTTCACAATAGCACAATAGCAAAGACTTGGAACAAACCCAGATGCCCATCAATGCAGAAAAGGCCTTTGACAAAATTTAACAGCCCTCCATGCTAAAAACTGAATAAACTATGTGTTGATGGGATGTATCTCAAAATAATAAGAGCTATTTATGACAAACCCACAGCCACTATCATACTGAATGGGCAAGAACTGGAAGCATTCCCCTGAATGGCACAAGACAGGGATGCCCTCTCTCACCACTCCTATTCAACATAGTGTTGGAAGTTCTGGCCAGGGCAATCAGGCAGGAGAAAGAAATAAAGGGTATTCAAGTAGGAAAAGAGGAAGTCAAATTATCCCTCTTTGCAGATGACATGATTGTATATTGTATATAGAAAACCCCATCATCTCAGCCCAAAATCTCCTTAAGCTATTAAGCAACTTCAGCAAAGTCTCAGGATACAAAATCAATATGCAAAAATCACAAGCATTCCTATACAGCAATAACAGACAAACAGAGAGCCAAATCATGAGTGAACTCCCATTCACAATTGCTTCAAAGAGAATAAAATACCTAGGAATCCAACTTACAAGGGATGTGAAGGACCTCTTCAAGAAGAACTACAAACCACTGCTCAATGAAATAAAAGAGGACACAAACAAATGGAAGAACATTCCATGCTCATGGATAGGAAGAATCAATATCGTGAAAATGGCCATATTACCCAAGGTAATTTATAGATTCAATGCCATCCCCATCAAGTTCCAATGACTTTCTTCACAGAATTGGAAAAAACTACTTTAAAGTTCATATGGAACCAAAAAAGAACCTGCATTGCCAAGACAATCCTAAGCCAAAAGAACAAAGCTGGAGGCATCATGTTACCTGACTTCAAACTATACTACAAGTCTACAGTAACCAAAACATCATGGTACTGGTACCAAAACAGAGATATAGACCAATGGAACAAAACAGAGCCCTCAGAAATAATACCACATAACTACAACCATCTGATCTTTGACAAACCTGACAAAAACAAGAAATGGAGAAAGGATTCCCTGTTTAATAAATGGTGCTGGGAAAATTGGCTAGCCATATGTAGAAAGCTGAAACTGGATCCCTTCCTTATACCTTACACAAAAATTAATTCAAGATGGATTAAAGACTTACACGTTAAACCTAAAACCATAAAAACCCTAGAAGAAAACCTAGGCAGTACCATTCAGGACATAGGCATGGGCAAGGACTTTATGATTAAAACACCAAAAGCAAAGGCAACAAAAGCCAAAAGTGACAAATGGGATCTAATTAAACTAAAGCACTTCTGCACAGCAAAAGAAACTATTGTCAGAGTGAACAGGCAACATACAGAATGGGAGAAAATTTTTACAATCTACCCATCTGACACAGGGCTAATATCCAGAATCTACAAATAACATAAACACATTTACAAGAAAAAAATCAAACAACCCCATCAAAAAGTAGGCAAAGGCTATGAACAGACACTTCTCACAAGAAGACATTTATGCAGCCAACAGACACATGAAAAAATGCTCATTGTCATTTGCCATCAGAGAAATGCAAATCAAAACCACAATGAGATGCCATCTCACACCAGTTAGAATGGCGATCATTAAAAAGTCAGGAAACAACAGGTGCTGGAGAGGATGTGGAGAAATAGGAACACTTTTACACTGTTGGTGGGACTGTAAACTAGTTCAACCATTGTGGAAGAGAGTGTGGCGATTCCTCAAGGATCTAGAACTAGAAATACCATTTGACCCAGCCATCCCATTACTGGGTATATACCCAAAGGATTATAAATCATGCTGCTATAAAGACACATACACACATATGTTTATTGCGGCACTATTCACGATAGCAAAGACTTGGAACCAACCCAAATGTCCATCAATGATAGACTGGATTAAGAAAATGTGGCACATATACACCATGGAATACTATGCAGCCATAAAAAAGGATGAGTTCACGTCCTTTGTAGGGACATGGATGAAGCTGGAAACCATCATTCTGAGCAAACTATTGCAAGGACAGAAAACCAAACACCGCATGTTCTCACTCATAGGTGGGAACTGAACAATGAGAACACTTGGACACAAGGTGGGGAACATTACACACTGGGGCCTGTCATGGGGTGAGGGGAGGGGGGAGGGATAGCATTAGGGGATATACCTAATGTAAATGATGAGTTAACGGGTGCAGCACACCAACATGGCACATGTACACATATGTAACAAACCTGCACGTTATGCACGTGTACCCTAGGACTTAAAGTATAATTTAAAAAAAAAGAAAAAGAAAAGAAAAACTTGGGGAAATTTTAAATATTATTTTTATAGAGTCTCACAATATTTTTTCAGTTTAAAATTTGGTTTGATAATTCCAAAGACCTTATAACCTACTTATTTGTATTTATTATGCTATAAGAAATGAAATGCTTCTAATCAGAGAAAAAGTGATTTATTTGGCAGTTTGGAAACTTGGTGGTTTGTTAGTTTTTCCTTTTAGTTCTATCTTTGCTTCCTCATTTCTTATTTGGCCATGATAAAATATTCCCTCTTGTACTTATTTTGAATAGATTTGTTAAGCTGTAATTTAGGTATCATAAAATTTACTCATTTTACATTGGAATGTACAATTCATTGACTTTTAGTGATATAACTTGAATATTTGTCCCCGCCAAATCTCATGTTGAAATGTAATCCCCAATGTTGGAGGTGGGGCTTGTTGAGGAGGTGATTGGCTCATAGTATGGATCCCTCATGGCTTTATGCTGTCCTCAATATCATGAGGGATCCGTGTCATGTAAGACCTGATTGTTTAAAAGTGCAGGGTACCTCCCCAACCCTCATTCCTGCTCTCCTCCCGTGAGACACATCTGCTCCCTCTTTGCCTTCTGCCATGATTGCAATCTTCATATGGCCTTCCCAGAGGCTGAGCAGAGGCCAATGCCATACTTCCTGCATAGCCGGAAGAACTGAGAGTCAATTAAACTTCTTTACATTATAAATTACCTACCTTCAGGCTTTTCTTTATAGAAATGCAAGAACGGCCTAGTACATTTAATAAATTTACAGAGTTGTGAAACCACCACCAGAAATATATGTAATATTTGGAATCTGGTTTCTTTTACTTGGCATATTGCTTTTGAGATTCATCCATGGTGTGGCATCATCAACACTTCATTTCCTTCTTACTACTGAATAGTATTCCATTGTACGGATATGCCACTGTTTGATTATCCTTTCACCAGTTTTGAATATTTTAATTGGTTCTACTTTTTCAATGTCATAGTATTCAAATAATCCTAGTATAAACATTCACATCCAAGTCTTTTGTGAAGATATATTTCTATTTTCTTTGGGTAAGCTAGAACCAAAACTGTGGGATTATATAGTACATTTCTGTTTAACTTATTTAAAAAAACAAGAAAACAAGAAACCTTCCTTTCAGGTTTTTAAAATGGATGCACCATTTTATATTCCTATAAAAAATGTAGAGGATTCCAGTTTCTCTATGTCCTCATCAACACTTGTTACTTTTAGTCTTTTTTGTTTATAGCCATTCTCCTGCATGTGTAGTGGTATATCATTGTTATTTAATCTGTATATCTAAACTAAGGATGCTAAGCTTCTTTTGTCTTTGTTCTATTTAATTGGATATTTGAAACTTCATTTAGATCATTCTTATCATAGTTATTTGTTGGTTCTCACTCTCTTTTCATACATACAAGTGCACACACACACATACATACCTTAGCTGATTTCTAATTCATTACTGATAAACTGTTGTGAACTGTGGATGTTTTGCTTCTGTAATTCGATTATCTTCTTATGAAAACAATCTGCTATTTTCCTGCATTTTGATATGGCAAATTCTTCAGATCCATTAGACATCAGTGGGAATGTTTTGAAGTACCAACTACAAAGTTATAAAAGTTATTACTTTTAGAAGTTAGATTGTTATTACTTTTAGAAGTTAGATTGTTAGATTGTTATACAAACTCTTCATTTTCTTTTAAAATGTGGCTATACATTATAATATTGTTTTTCCCCTTAATACTTATAATGTATACATTCATTTAGTGCACAAGTGTCGATTTAATAGCTGTGAAGGAAAAATACAATTCTCAGGAAATTTTACTTTTGATTAGATTTCCTTTTACAGAGAATTATTACCTCCTGATCAGATTTAGTTGCTTAAAATCAAGTAAAGACTTCTAAAAATTTACACCAAGTGGTCAAGTGGTTATTTTATAAGTTTTAGATTTTTTATTTCTTAAATTTTAATAAAAATCCTGGTACTGAATGTATTTGTCATTCCTAAATGGGAATTATGAGAACTGTTTCTCAACATATCTTGTATTGATCACTTGGGAACTCTAACAAGGGACTATAATCAATGGAGAGAAGAGGAGTGGGTCTGACAGCTAATTGTGTGTGCCTGTGTCTGGGGGCATGCTCTCCTCTACTGGTAGATGATGATAGTGTGCTCATTATTTTTCCAAATTACAAATGAACTTCCTACTTTTTTCTCATTGTCTGTAAAACACCATGCAAAAAGTCAATTAGAGCCATATTAAAAGTAATGAATTCCCTAGAGGAAGCCAAAGGAAGAAAACACGTAATTGAATGAAAGAATAAAGCAAAATGCTTTTATTAGCTACAGTCAGACAGAATATGTCTAAATCCCAAATGCCGGTCTTGGATTTAAAATGTCCTATGTCTAATATAAACAAAAGAACCTATTTTTAAGGACTCCCAAATGTACCACCACGTAGTTAAATCAAAACATTTTTTTCCAATGGCATTCCATTAACTTGCTTTGTTGGAGAAAAAGGTTCTCACCAAAGTTTCCTATGCCGAATAAATAATGTTTTCTCTCCAATTAAAAAGAAGTCTGATGGGATTTTATTTTAGCTCTCTGTTGGAGGTCGAATCTCTATATGAAACTCTAGATTATACAAAATAAAATTAGGGACATACTCCTTTTGATACAGCCTAAGGAACAGATACAATATGTAGTATTAATTTTGAGAACAGTAAATTAGAAATGAAATACATAAGAAATTGGAATGACCTGTTCATGGTCACACTCTACTAAATTATGCTAAGATTCTTGTTAAATGGGTTTTAAATCCAAATCCTAGTTTGCTTCCATCCTGTTTCTGTTCCCGGTTTTATCAGAGACATTGTCTGTCTTGTACTCACGCATGGAAGCCAAGGAACCCTGCCCCCACCATAACTGGCTAAGTCTATGGCCTAATACATGGTTTCTGTGAATCCAAGCAGACATGTCGCTCTTCAGAGGCATTGAAGAGAAACAGTGAAGCCTATGTCATGAGATTTGGCATCTATTTTGGAATTCGTCTCTTTACCAATACAGTATCATCGGAGATCCTGAATTGATTAAATTTCTTAATGTTAACTTTTTAAAATTTTTCACTCTTCGATATACACAATGTTGGCAATAAACGCATGATTGATTTGGCAACATTATAGAGAAATGGTATTTTAATGCAAATTTTTTAGAGAATATGAATTTACACATCAATATACTGGGTAGCTTAGAACCAACATTTAAAATTGAGGATGTTTCTTCTCTTGGCCCAGCAAATCTACCTCGAGCATGTAAATTTGAGAAACACTTCCAACTATATACACGATATCCTAGATGTTAATTCCATCATTTAGTATCAAAAAAGTTACAATCGAAATGTCCATCAAAAATAAATGTGTAGGTCAGGCATGGTGGCTCACGCCTGTAATCCTAGCACTTTGGGAGGCCGAGGCAGGCAGATCACTTGAGGTCAGAAGTTCCAGCCTAGCCGACATGGTGAAACGCTGTCTCTACTAAAAATACAAAAATTTTCTGGGCATGGTAGTGCACGCCTGTAATCCCAGCTACTCGGTAGGCTGAGACAAGAGAATTGCTTGAACCCTGGAGGCTGAGGTTGCAGTGAGTCGAGATGGCGCCATTGCACTCCAGCCTGAGGGAGAAGAGCAAAACTCTTTCTCAAAAAAGAAAAAAAAAAGTGTAGATTAAACATGGTAAATCATGCAGTCTACAAAAAGCATATATAAAAGAATGTTGTTTCTACATGTTTTAATCTGGCTATTCTAAAAAAAAAAGTTGGTAAAGAAAAAGTAAGCTCCTGAGCAGTACTAAAGTAAGATACCATTTATTTTAAAACATATAGAAAGTTATACAAAATAATGTCTATAATTGTAAAGATATATTTAATATGTGTAAAAGTTCAAAAATCAGTCATAATTGATACAAAAATTAGTGATCATTTTTTTGAAGGGAAGTGACTAGGATGTGGGATGATTATGGAGTGATTTTAATTTCATTAATAATATACAAATGTTATAAGGGAGAATATAGCTATTACTTGTAAAATTAAAATTTAATAAATTGAATGATTATTAAAATGTAATACTCATTAAAATTTATGAATGACTTCAATAAAAATTGATTAGCAAATATTACGTCTGTCATATATTCACAGATTCATATTAAGAATTATGATATATTTCCTCGAGTGAAAATAGTTTTAACAAGGGAACTACTTTTGCCACATTTTAATACCACAGGTAAACAATATATTGTTAATCATTGACCATGTGAGTTAATTTACTGCCACTGTAAAACGTCTATGAAATTGCAATTACTTTTAGCTGTCTATGAAGCAACTGCACCTCTAAAATTAAATGCAATCACTGAAATATTAGCATATTTTATCACTATCATTAAACAGTGATGTGGTATGTACAACATGCTTACTCTTTTACTAACCCATTTGTATTATAATTATCATTTTATATGGTTCACAGTTATGACCACAAAGAGTTACATGCTGCTGTATCAGTATAATTGAGAGCATCTCCAAGAAAGAATCACATGAATCTTCCCAGAATTTTGATCCCAGAAATTCTAACACAAAAATTATTTAACTATTATATTGATTATTTTACCAACATTTAATATTAAAAGCCATTTGTAAGTTAGTAAGGGATGGTTTTAGTGTGTTCGGGTCCCTGACAAAATCCTGAAGAGAGTTCAGAAGTTTGAGAGTGGAAGGCGAACCACAGTAGGGACTCCAAAGGCAAAGATGAAAAAGAAATGAAGTGTGTGTGGTACTGGGGCTGAGGATGGGAGGAGAGGGAGGAGGAGGGTAAAAGAATGTGGGTGGGTGGATCACGAGGCCAGGAGATCGAGACCATCCTGGCTAACACGGTGAAACCCTGTCTCTACTAAAAATACAAAAAATTAGCCGGGCATGGTGGCAGGCGTCTGTAGTCCCAGCTACTCGTGAGGTTGAGGCAGGAGAATGGCGTGAACCCAGGAGGCAGAGCTTGCAGTGAGCCGAGATCGCGCCACTGCACTCCAATCTGGGCAACACAGTGAGACTCCATCTCAAAAAAAAAAAAAAAAAAAAAGAATGTGGGTGGGCTTTGAGGGGAGGATGATCAGCTTAATACGTATTCTGTTGCAGAGCCATTCTCTTAGTCTAGAGCCATAAATAATAATTTAGTATATACATATTTAAAATAGTTTATTTTTCTAAGGTAAATGAATTTCCTGAGAAGCACTTAGAATATTAATGCTTCTGTTTGATTCGTTTTGAATTGAATATATTTTTGCATGCCTTTAGAAGTATACAACATTCCACAGCACAGCCAAGTAAAAATGTATCAACAAAAAGCCACTTTAATCAATCTTGTCACTGCATGTAATATTTTGACATGTATATAAATATCATTGAAATATTAGAGTAACAGAGTAACTCATAGTCCTAAAAACATAAATCTGGAGAGTAGTATGTAGAACTTTTAACTTTCTAGTCTGTACAATTAGATGGTTTATTTTTAATTTTATTCATATTATGATAAAATAAAATA
This sequence comes from Pan paniscus, assembly GCF_029289425.2. Taxonomy (NCBI): domain Eukaryota; kingdom Metazoa; phylum Chordata; class Mammalia; order Primates; family Hominidae; genus Pan; species Pan paniscus. The sequence continues at coordinate 42,213,601 of NC_073264.2, read as the reverse complement.
TGGTCTTGTGATTCTAGGAGATATCTGATCCATTGGAAACCTGAGGAGCCTAAGGAGGGAGAGGGTTAGATGTTACAGGCCACAACGATAAGCTAGAGTGACACAGAACTTCTAATTGTCCACTCACTTTTTTCCTACTTTGCTTGCATGGATCAGTGTTTGCGTCTTTGCCTTTCAAAAGCAGCGGATGCCAGCTAAGGCAGCGCAGGGTAGTGTGGTAATATCATGACTCTAATGACCTGCTTGGCAGGGGGAGCAGAAAACAACCAGTAATGACAGGTTATCTGTCCTGGTGTTGTCAACTCTCCTCCACTTCACCTTTTAAGCATCATAATTTGGTGTGAGATAATCTTTTGTAAAAAGCAGTTCTTAGAGTATGTATAAAGTAAAGTAGGTGCTCTGATGGAAAACTGGGTGTTGGCTTTATAGGGCTGAGTCTCTGTTTGACATACCACAAACTCACTAACCTCAGGGATGGCTCCTTTCAGTGAGTTATGCTCTGAAAAACATGAGTATTTACTTTCACTAAAATGACTATTGACAAAGTCTTAGGATTCTTAGATATAACAAAATCCAGAACCACACTGCTATAAGACCTAGTAGCTGATAGCACAATAGGGTGACTATGGCCAATGATAACTTAACTGTACATTTTAAGATAACTTGAAGAGTGTAATTGACTTGTTTGTAAGTCAAAGAACAAATGTTTGAGGAGATGGATACCCCATTCTCCATGATGGGCTTATTTCACATTGCATGCCTGTGTCAAAACATCTCATGTACCCCATACATACACCTATTATGTACCAGCAAAAATTAAAAATAAAAATTTTAAAAAGAAATAACATTGCTTATGAGAAAAACATTTAAGATAACAACAAATAGAATATTCATTATTTTTGTCCATTTCTGGTTTGTTTTTCATTTCTTTGATGTTGTAAGAAGCAGAAAATGATACCATGGACCAACATCAAGATATCTAAAATAGCAATATTTATATCTGACAAATCCAGACTTGATATGAAAAATAGGCACAAAGAGGAGGCTATAATTGGTATAAATAACACATTTATATCTAAATTCATGTCTTAAAACAAATTGGTAGGCATGAATTTATGTATTTTTTACATAAATACAGAGGTATGAAATAAAGTTTGACTGCAAATAATACAGAATACACCATTTTATTAGCATATGAAATGGTGGCTTTGATATATTAACTTAGGCTACAAGTCTCCAGTTATTCAATTAAGTATTAATAAGGGTGTTGCTGTAGAGATATTGTGTATATGTGATTAAAATTCATAATAAATTGGGATTATGCTAGATAAGCTGGGTGGGCCTGATACAATTAGTTGAAAATAGAGATGAGGACTTCCTGAAGGAGAAATGCTCCATGTAGACAGCAGCTTCAGCTCTTGCCCATGGTTCCAGGCTGCCCTTCCTAGTGGCCTGCCCTAGAGATTGCAAACTTGCCCAACCAGACTCCATGACTGCATAAGTCAAATTCTTACACTAATTCTATTAATAACTATCTTCCACCAGCACCACTTCTTTGGTTGAAACTTAATATGCTATACATGTATTAATAATTAGTGAGCATTAATGAAAATGAAACTAGGCCACAATCCAAAGAATCTGTATCCGAAAAAAACATTATCCTCTAACACTAACACACTCCAATCAGAAATAAATAACGTCAGATGGTTAAAACTCACATATAATTGTGAATTAAAATCTATACCATGAAAAAATAACTAATAACATTGTTAAACATAAAGAAAAATGAATGAAAAAATGAAAGCTAATAAAAATAAAAGGAAAGAGAAGGACAACTACAAATTATATATATTAGAAATTTGAACAACAATTTTGAACATCTATATTTACAAACAAAACTCTGTTGGCTTGATTAGTATCTGGAGATACTACTATTTCCTAATCATAATGCAGTCAAATTGTTTTAAAAACCATTTCTATCAGAAAGTTGAACACTTTATTTGTCCTGAGAAATCTTTTGTGTGCCTCCCATAGCATACAATATTGACATAATCTGTGCCCACTCTGAAAGATTCATCTTATTCTTTTTATCCACCCTTTATGACACCAGTCCTCCAAACTTGTTCCAACCTACTCCTTCCTTATCCTGCCAAATTATTTGACAGTATATATGAATCAGTGAATAGCAGTCCCTTTGACTCTGTCTCCATCTAGGCAAACTGGAAAACAAATGCATGGTTAAGTGTTCCTCTGGGAGGGTAAAGAAGAGGGCGTGGGAGGGGATGTAGATGGAAAAGGACAAGTGTTCTCTTTTTCCTCTATCTTTCAAGGCCAAGGCCACCTGAAAGCATACTCTAATGCTGAAAACGACCCGTTCTTCTTGGTGCCAGTATATAGTACAAAATGATCTGCAAACAAAAGCAAGGTTTTTCTTCCTCCACTAATTGGACACAGGGTATTTCTAAGTTATATTCTTAAGATGTAGGTGTGAGCGAAAGGAGAATACAAGCAGTAGAAATAGATGCTTTGAGAATTTGACCTGTTCATGATTCTTATGTCGTTCAGCACCATTTGATAATGTAGAACGGCTGTATACTAAACATTTTGTTAAGAGAATCAGAAAATGCCTAATTCACAATGGGCAGTTTAGCCTACATTGTCAGTTGGTATTCCAAATTCAAGCCATTCACTTCTCTATCAGGGCCCATTGGCAAACGAGAGTGTTTACTTGCAGAAGATTACATGATTTCTCTCCAAATCCCGAAATGTCATAAACCAAGGGTGAGCAAAGATTTTCTATAAAGAGCCAGAGAGTAAACTTTTTGGACTTTGAAGACTATATGGTTTCTGTCACAACTACTCAACTCTACCATTGTAATAAAAAAGTAGATATAGACAATATAGAATCAAATGAGTGTGCTCAAATAAAAATTTGTGTGCCAAAACAGATAATGAGCTGGATTTTGCCAGCAGGTTGGAATTTTTCAACCACTGCCATAGACACTTAAAACATATTTGTAACAACTGTGTCACGATTTCCATATAGAAGACAGCTGTGCCGAACTCTAGACTTGCTGTAGAGTGTTCCCCTTCACTTGACCTTTCAAAACTGCAAGTTTTATAGGCTACTTGGCAGCTAACTTTTAAAAGCATACGTAAATATGTACATATTTACTTAAAAAAATCCAAATTCGCACAAGACATTGGGATTTGGATTGGCTATAGATGGTATAAAGTTTTGCTTACAGACTACTGAATCTCTGGTAACTTCACCCAGGAGGCTGATATTTTAATTTTTGTTAAGGTTTTTCACCCAGCACTTATTCCTATGACTTACTAAGTTCTTCTAGGATAGCTGGTACTTCCAGCTCATCAATTCTAATAAATATTATGTTTTCTGAGGAACAGCATAGTGTTCTGTGCTACAGTGGCAATGCCCTTTTTGGCTAACATCTGGCAAAAACCAAAATAGTTTAATTATCTTCAGGAAAAGACTAAGAAGATATATCATTATAAACGCCTACCTTTCGAGAGGAGGAGCCAAGATGGCCGAATAGGAACAGCTCCAGTCTACAGCTCCCAGCGTGAGGGACGCAGAAGACGGGTGATTTCTGCATTTCCATCTGAGGTACCGGGTTCATCTCACTAGGGAGTGCCAGACAGTGGGCGCAGGCCAGTGGGTGCGCGCACCGTGCGCGAGCCAAAGCAGGGCGAGGCATTGCCTCACCTGGGAAGCGCAAGGGGTCAGGGAGTTCCCTTTCCGAGTCAAAGAAAGGGGTGACAGACGCACCTGGAAAATCGGGTCACTCCCATCCGAATATTGCGCTTTTCAGACCGGCTTAAAAAACGGCGCACCATGAGACTATATCCGGCACCTGGCTCGGAGGGTCCTACGCCCACGGAGTCTCACTGATTGCTAGCACAGCAGTCTGAGATCAAACTGCAAGGCGGCAGCCAGGCTGGGGGAGGGGCGCCCGCCATTGCCCAGGCTTGATTAGGTAAACAAAGCAGCCGGGAAGCTCGAACTGGGTGGAGCCCACCACAGCTCAAGGAGGCCTGCCTGCCTCTGTAGGCTCCACCTCTGGGGGCAGGGCACAGACAAACAAAAAGACAGCAGTAACCTCTGCAGACTTAAATGTCCCTGTCTGACAGCTTTGAAGAGAGCAGTGCTTCTCCCAGCATGCAGCTGGAGATCTGAGAACGGGCAGACTGCCTCCTCAAGTGGGTCCCTGACCCCTGACCCCCGAGCAGCCTAACTGGGAGGCACCCCCCAGCAGGGGCACACTGACACCTCACACAGCAGGGTATTCCAACAGACCTGCAGCTGAGGGTCCTCTCTGTTAGAAGGAAAACGAACAAACAGAAAGGACATCCACACCAAAAACCCATCTGTACATCACCATCATCAAAGACCAAAAGTAGATAAAACCACAAAGATGGGGAAAAAACAGAACAGAAAAACTGGAAACTCTAAAACACAGAGCGCCTCTCCTCCTCCAAAGGAACGCAGTTCCTCACCAGCAACGGAACAAAGCTGGATGGAGAATGATTTTGACGAGCTGAGAGAGGAAGGCTTCAGACGATCAAATTACTCTGAGCTACGGGAGGACATTCAAACCAAAGGCAAAGAAGTTGAAAACTTTGAAAAAAATTTAGAAGAATGTATAACTAGAATAACCAATACAGAGAAGTGCTTGAAGGAGCTGATGGAGCTGAAAACCAAGGCTCAAGAACTACGTGAAGAATGCAGAAGCCTCAGGAGCCGATGCGATCAACTGGAAGAAAGGGTATCAGCAATGGAAGATGAAACGAATTAAATGAAGCGAGAAGGGAAGTTTAGAGAAAAAAGAATAAAAAGAAATGAGCAAAGCCTCCAAGAAATATGGGACTATGTGAAAAGACCAAATCTACGTCTGATTGGTGTACCTGAAAGTGATGGGGAGAATGGAACCAAGTTGGAAAACACTCTGCAGGATATTATCCAGGAGAACTTCCCCAATCTAGCAAGGCAGGCCAACGTTCAGATTCGGGAAATACAGAGAACGCCACAAAGATACTCCTCGAGAAGAGCAACTCCAAGACACATAATTCTCAGATTCACCAAAGTTGAAATGAAGGAAAAAATTTTAAGAGCAGCCAGAGAGAAAGGTCGGGTTACCCACAAAGGGAAGCCCATCAGACTAACAGCGGATCTCTCGGCAGAAACCCTACAAGCCAGAAGAGAGTGGGGGCTAATATTCAACATTCTTAAAGAAAAGAATTCTCAACTCAGAATTTCATATCCAGCCAAACTAAGCTTCATAAGTGAAGGAGAAATAAAATCCTTTACAGACAAGCAAATGCTGAGAGATTTTGTCACCACCAGGCCTGCCCTAAAAGAGCTCCTGAAGGAAGCGCTAAACATGGAAAGGAACAACCGGTACCAGCCACTGCAAAATCATGCCAAAATGTAAAGACCATTGAGACTAGGAAGAAACTGCATCAACTAACGAGCAAAATAACCAGCTAACATCATAATGACAGGATCAAATTCACACATAACAATATTAACTTTAAATGTAAATGGACTAAATTCTCCAATTAAAAGACACAGACTGGCAAGTTGGATAAAGAGTCAAGACCCATCAGTGTGCTGTATTCAGGAAACCCATCTCACGTGCAGAGACACACATAGGCTCAAAATAAAAGGATGGAGGAAGATCTACCAAGCAAATGGAAAACAAAAAAAGGCAGGGGTTGCAATCCTAGTCTCTCATAAAACAGACTTTAAACCAACAAAGATCAAAAGAGACAAAGAAGGCCATTACATAATGGTAAAGGGATCAATTCAACAAGAGGAGCTAACTATCCTAAATATATATGCACCCAATACAGGAGCACCCAGATTCATAAAGCAAGTCCTGAGTGACCTACAAAGAGACTTAGACTCCCACACATTAATAATGGGAGACTTTAACACCCCACTGTCAACATTAGACAGATCAACGAGACAGAAAGTCAACAAGGATACCCAGGAATTGAACTCAGCTCTGCACCAAGCGGACCTAATAGACATCTACAGAACTCTCCACCCCAAATCAACAGAATATACATTTTTTTCAGCACCACACCACACCTATTCCAAAATTGACCACATACTTGGAAGTAAAGCTCTCCTCAGCAAATGTAAAAGAACAGAAATTATAACAAACTATCTCTCAGACCACAGTGCAATCAAAATAGAACTCAGGAATAAGAATCTCACTCAAAGCCACTCAACTACATGGAAACTGAACAACCTGCTCCTGAATGACTACTGGGTACATAATAAAATGAAGGCAGAAATAAAGATGTTCTTTGAAATCAAAGAGAACAAAGACACAACATACCAGAATCTCTGGGACGCATTCAAACAGTGTGTAGAGGGAAATTTATAGCACTAAATGCCCACAAGAGAAAGCAGGAAAGATCCAAAATTGACACCCTAACATCACAATTAAAAGAACTAGAAAAGCAAGAGCAAACACATTCAAAAGCTAGCAGAAGGCAAGAAATAACTAAAATCAGAGCAGAACTGAAGGAAATAGAGACACAAAAAACCCTTCAAAAAATCAATGAATCCAGGAGCTGGTTTTTTGAAAGGATCAACAAAATTGATAGACCGCTAGCAAGACTAATAAAGAAAAAAAGAGAGAAGAATCAAATAGACACAATAAAAAATGATAAAGGGGATATCACCACCGATCCCACAGAAATACAAACTACCATCAGAGAATACTACAAACACCTCTACGCAAATAAAGTAGAAAATCTAGAAGAAATGGATACATTTCTCGACACATACACTCTCCCAAGACTAAAGCAGGAAGAAGTTGAATCTCTGAATAGACCAATAACAGGAGCTGAAATTGTGGCAATAATCAATAGTTTACCAAACAAAAATAGTCCAGGACCAGATGGATTCACAGCCGAATTCTACCAGAGGTACAAGGAGGAACTGGTACCATTCCTTCTAAAACTATTCCAATCAATAGAAAAAGAGGGAATCCTCCCTAACTCATTTTATGAGGCCAGCATCATTCTGATACCAAAGCCGGGCAGAGACACAACCAAAAAAGAGAATTTTAGACCAATATGCTTGATGAACATTGATGCAAAAATCCTCAATAAAATACTGGCAAACCGAATCCAGCAGCACATCAAAAAGCTTATCCACCATGATCAAGTGGGCTTCATCCCTGGGATGCAAGGCTGGTTCAATATACAGAAATCAATAAATGTAATCCAGCAAATAAACAGAGCCAAAGACAAAAACCACATAATTATCTCAATAGATGCAGAAAAAGCCTTTGACAAAATTCAACAACCCTTCATGCTAAAAACTCTCAATAAATTAGGTATTGATGGGACGTATTTCAAAAGAATAAGAGCTATCTATGACAAACCCACAGCCAATATCATACTGAATGGGCAAAAACTGGAAGCATTCCCTTTGAAAACTGGCACAAGACAGGGATGCCCTCTCTCACCGCTCCTATTCAACATAGTGTTGGAAGTTCTGGCCAGGGCAATCAGGCAGGAGAAGGAAATAAAGGGTATTCAAGTAGGAAAAGAGGAAGTCAAATTATCCCTCTTTGCAGATGACATGGTTGTATATTGTATATAGAATACCCCATCATCTCAGCCCAAAATCTCCTTAAGCTATTAAGCAACTTCAGCAAAGTCTCAGGATACAAAATCAATATGCAAAAATCACAAGCATTCCTATACAGCAATAACAGACAAACAGAGAGCCAAATCATGAGTGAACTCCCATTCACAATTGCTTCAAAGAGAATAAAATACCTAGGAATCCAACTTACAAGGGATGTGAAGGACCTCTTCAAGAAGAACTACAAACCACTGCTCAATGAAATAAAAGAGGACACAAACAAATGGAAGAACATTCCATGCTCATGGATAGGAAGAATCAATATCATGAAAATGGCCATATTACCCAAGGTAATTTATAGATTCAATGCCATCCCCATCAAGTTCCAATGACTTTCTTCACAGAATTGGAAAAAACTACTTTAAAGTTCATATGGAACCAAAAAAGAGCCCGCATCGCCAAGTCAATCCTAAGCCAAAAGAACAAAGCTGGAGGCATCACACTACCTGACTTCAAACTATACTACAAGGCTACAGTAACCAAAACAGCATGGTACTGGTACCAAAACAGAGATATAGATCAATGGAACAGAACAGAGCCCTCAGAAATAACGCCGCCTACCTACAACTATCTGATCTTTGACAAACCTGAGAAAAACAAGAAATGGGGAAATGATTCCCTATTTAATAAATGGTGCTGGGAAAACTGGCTAGCCATATGTAGAAAGCTGAAACTGGATCCCTTCCTTACACCTTATACAAAAATCAATTCAAGATGGATTAAAGATTTAAATGTTAGACCTAAAACCATAAAAACCCTAGAAGAAAACCTAGGCATTACCATTCAGGACATAGGCGTGGGCAAGGACTGCATGTCCAAAACACCAAAAGCAATGGCAACAAAAGACAAAATTGACAAATGGGATCTAATTAAACTAAAGAGCTTCTGCACAGCAAAATAAACTACCATCAGAGTGAACAGGCAACCTACAACATGGGAGAAAATTTTCGCAACCTACTCATCTGACAAAGGGCTAATATCCAGAATCTACAATGAACTCAAACAAATTTACAAGAAAAAAACAAACAACCCCATCAAAAAGTGGGCAAGGGACATGAACAGACACTTCTCAAAAGAAGACATTTATGCAGCCAAAAAACACATGAAAAAATGCTCATCATCACTGGCCATCAGAGAAATGCAAATCAAAAGTAGTATGAGATATCATCTCACACCAGTTAGAATGGCAATCATTAAAAAGTCAGGAAACAACAGGTGCTGGAGAGGATGTGGAGAAATAGGAACACTTTTACACTGTTGGTGGGACTGCAAACTAGTTCAACCATTGTGGAAGTCAGTGTGGCGATTCCTCAGGGATCTAGAACTAGAAATACCATTTGACCCAGCCATCCCATTACTGGGTATATACCCAAATGACTATAAATCATGCTGCTATAAAGACACATGCACACGTATGTTTATTGCGGCATCATTCACAATAGCAAAGACTTGGAAGCAACCCAAATGTCCAACAATGATAGACTGGATTAAGAAAATGTGGCACATATACACCATGGAATACTATGCAGCCATAAAAAATGATGAGTTCATGTCCTTTGTAGGGACATGGATGAAATTGGAAACCATCATTCTCAGTAAACTATCGCAAGAACAAAAAACCAAACACCGCATATTCTCACTCATAGGTGGGAATTGAACAATGAGATCACATGGACATAGGAAGGGGAATATCACACTCTGGGGACTGTGGTGGGGAGGGGGGAGGGGGGAGGGATAGCATTGGGAGATATACCTAATGCTAGATGACGAGTTAGTGGGTGCAGCGCACCAGCATGGCACATGTATACATATGTAACTAACCTGCACAATGTGCACATGTACCCTAAAACTTAAAGTATAATTAAAAAAAAGTTTGAACACACACACACACACACACACACACACACACACAAAACAAACGCATACCTTTCACTCTTATGTGAAATAAAAGTGATTCTAGTTTTACTGGTCAACAGATATGATAGTTAATTTTATATGTCAATTTGACTGAGGAACTGGGTACCCAGATATTTGGTTAAATATTATTTCTTAGTGTGTCTGTAAGGACATTTCTGGATAAGATTAGCATTTGACTTTATAGGTGGAGTAAAGAAGTTGCCCTCCCCAGTGTGTGTGGGAATGACCCAATCCACTGAAGGCCGGCCTGAAATGAATAAAAAGGAAGGGAGAATTTGCTCTATCTCTTATGACTGACTGAGCTGGATTATCCACTTTTTCATGCCCTGAGACTGGGTCTTACACTATTGATTTTCCTGGTTTTTGGGCCTTTCAACTCAAAATTGATCTGCACCACCAGCTTCCCTAGGTCTCCAACTTGCCAACTGAAGACTGTGGGGCTGTTCACCCTCCGTTATCATGTGCACCAATTCTGTGCATGTGCGCCTGTATGTGTATGTGTCTAATAACCTATTGATTCTGTTTCTCTGCACGATTCTAATACAACACATATAGAATAAAATTATTTTCTAGAAAAAAAATGGTTGCATATCAAATTCCATGGGTGATTTTTTTCCAGGTGAGAGATAATGTCCTGAATAGCAGTTGTGAGGTTAAAGGATGATAATCGGTGCCCATTCAAAACTTAATCAAGTGAGATAAATAAGAAAGTGATAGGACTCCTCATTTCTTTACCTTTGAAGTTAATGGATGATGGCAGTTTTTTGAAATTTCTCTAAAATGAAATTTTGTATTTGGTTTACAATTTTGAAAGGAGGGTGAAGTTCCACAGGTTAATAATTTGCCTTTCTCACCAAAGAATCATCCCTCTATCAGTTGGGGAGCCAATGTGTGGATGATGCAAATTTTACACATGAAAATAAAAGCATAGTTCCAAAATAACAAATTTTTTTAATGAAATTAACAATTTACAAAATAAAATATTGTTTTAAAGTATGTTATATCATTGGGATGCAAGAGTGATTTAATATCAGGAATTTGTCAGTGAAATCACTCCACTAGCAGACTTAAGAGGAAAATTTCAAGTGATGTATAAAAAGCATTAAATAAATTGTTTTACTAGACTAAAAATAAAAAGAAACTTACTTAATTTGAAAAAAAACTATAACAAAATATTTTATAAAGGAGAAACACATTTCCCTGCCTAATGTAGAGCAGTATGACGAGCTACGAAAGATCTTAAAATTTGCAAAATTCAAGATCTTTGCAAAGCAACATTTAGCCTGGCACAGTTTCATGGAAACTGATTAAAAAAAATAAGGCTCTTAGATCAGATACAGGGAACTGTACTAATCGCAGTACAGCAAACACTATGAGCATTAGCATATTGTGTCATTTCTCCTTTTTCCCAAGTTCTACAGGGGCAACTAACTGGGCCTTGATGGAGGTTTCCACATGCAGTGGGCTATGTTATAGGGAAAGAAACCTGAAATTAGGAAGCCAAGGTTTTTATAATATTCAGTAACTATGTTTGTACCTTACTGCAGCATGAGATGATATCTGTAGTATCCAGGACAATAAGAATGTCTGCCCTTTACTTTGGAGAAACATACTATCTCTATATTCCATGGCTGTATGCAAGGAAACTCAACTTTTGCTCCCCAGAGAATCACTACCTCTAATTTCCAAGGCTGTTTGCATTATAAACATTCTTTAAAAATAGCTATAAGTAAAACAGTCACAGTCCCTTCATAAGGCATTCAGAAATGAGAGACCTATAGAGAATGGTCTTTCATCAATATCCACTCCTCAGTCCTACAGTGCCTCGGCTTCTGGCTAATTTTCCTATAAGCACTTCATTCTGCTGGCTACTCTGATTAATCTCACTAACAGAAACTGAAAACAAATCTATTCAATTTGTCTCATATGGCATCTAATTAAGGCTACTATTAGACTCCAAACAGCAGGAAGAGGCCAATGTGCAGTATTGAACTCAACCATATCCCAAGGGTTCTGGACACAAGCAGCTCAGGGGAACCCTTAGGGCATTCCTCCTTAATTTTTTAATTGATCTTTCCACTTATTCTGGTGCATTAATTTCATTAGCTATTGCACAGACACTGTCTTGACCCCAAAGTTGTAAGCCTGGACAATTTTATCATCCGTAATAATCTTGGCCAGCGAGGAGAGGCTGACCTGAATGCCTTCTGGGGCTGAGGTGGTTTTATTGATCACTTCAGCTAATGTCAGGGATAAATTTCATACCACCTTTTCTAATGGGACCATTCCCATTTAGGTCATTTATTAACTCCCCTGCATAAACAAAGGTAATCTCATTTTGGAGACATTTTTGCCTACATCTGAGAACTGCATAATCTATAATGAAGTTTCCTTCTATAGTTGAAAGTCTTTTGTGATTATTCACATGGCATAAGACACCAAGTTTTTTGAAAGAAAGGCACATTGCAAGTTAATGCTTGGCTTTCACACAAAAAGCAAAGTTCCTGAGGGTACATAGGTGACCCTGGAAAGAAAATACAATTTACAATTGTATTCTCCCTGAATGACTTCTAGCAATCACGGTTAATGGTCCCCCGAGAATGGCCTCCTGGCCACTGGTTGGCCAGGTCTAGTTCTTGTTTTTAAAGTAACTACCCAAGTACATTCAGTCCAACCTGCCTTGTTTATTCACACTGCCAATCTAGGTGGCATTCATCTACCTCATGAAATTATTGAGCAATGGCTATGGGATTGGGTCAAGGAGAAACATCCAGAGGTGTTGAAATGTATTTTTTCTCAGTGATTTGGAGCTTCCTTGTCTCAGCAGACACTACTAAATTGCCTCTTCAGTGGTGACGGAGGGCATATTCACCATTGTAAGGACGATGACTTCTCCTTTGCTTGTATAAGGGAGAAAGAGAAATAACCAAAGTATCATTGGTCACTTTGTTTTAATGCTTCTCTGTCTGTCCAGCCTCAGTAGCCTACAGTATGGTGAAGAATCTTTATACTCCCACCACCAGTACCACTAGTTGGGTGATGACATACACTATTGGATTCATGTCCTCCATCTGGTTCCATTGTGTTGCCCATACAACTTCAGAGCAGGGAAATCAGCACATTTACACTAGTGCTTCTGCTGTTGTGTTATGAGTAATAGTGTCTTGCTCTTATTTGTTGTGTCTCAGCTCATCTACTACTTGCTATATAGAGTTTTAAGTTCCTCCTATGTACAATGAGAAAGAGAGAAAGGGAAAGATTAAGAGCAAGAAGGAAAGGGTAAAAAATGGAAAAAAAACCAATAGAAATTATACAGTTCTTATGATGAAATACAAGTTTATGTGATAAAGCACATAACATTTTCAGTCTCTTACAGTTAGTAGAAGACTATCCTACTAAGTGTCATAGTGAACATTTGGAAGCTTTCATTTCAACATACGAATTTCTTCTGTATGGATCAATATGCATATAAATCATTTATTTGTCCCATCTACTTAATTCAGGGAAGCCTATTATTTTTATTTCTAGTTGCTTCCAAATCTTCAAATCTTGGATTTGTCAAAACAACACTAGATTTCCAAAAATTTAACAGATCTATGTTTAAGGAACTTGCCCAGCTGAGAAATTAAAATAAAAAATTAATACTTAACTAATAATTTACCCTTCAGACCATATTTTTTGTCCCTTCCAGACCACATGAATTCATTTGGTCCCTTATGTGTGTCAGAATCAAGGCTTTATCAGTGGATTGTCTCAATTCCCAAACTATCTAGGCAAGAAAGGAGATTTAGAGTCAGTTGCTCTAATGGTGACATGACATGCAACAATGGCACGCATACAACCTGAACCTAACAATTTCACCATTTCTTTTGTTTCAGGAAAAATTTTGTCCATATTTAAGCTATATATGTTTTGTAAATTGCTTCAGAGTAGGTAAATTGTCTATTGTGGGAACAGAATTTGGTGTTGTCTTTTGCAATATTGGGGAAAATCTCAAGCTGACATGGAAGGCAACAGCACTTTTATGTTTAACAAAAATATAAACATAACTCTGTACTGAAAAACATAAATGTTTTCCCTGATACTAAATATAGAGTAGACATATAAAGAATTCTCACACAGTACAGGGTTGGAAGTTTGATAAAAATGAATACCCTAAAATAAGAAACTTGAAGAAACTTCAATTTACTTTCCAACATTTGAAAGAAACACTCTCAGTTAAGAATATATATTGTAACTGGCTAGAAGCTTGCCTCATTGATTGCAGTAGGTTCTCGTGAGAAAAACACTCGGGTTGGTGACAGTGGTGTCAGGCTCCAAGTGGGGGCTTATGAAAAATTTCCTCCTTCCCCAAACATCATCTGAATACCAACATAAGTATGACCTTTACGGTTACAAAGTTTGCTTTTGCACGTGTATAGTGATGAATGGCATGTAGGTTTGCAGAGCCAGTCATCTATGAAGTGTGCCAATAGATATCATAGTCATTTAAAGACCTGATGTCAAGAACCTAAGTTACCTTGAAGCTAGACAAGAATAAAAGTGTTTAATATGATGAGAGGAATGTTCAACCTAAGTTACCCTGAAACTAGACAAGAATAAAAGTGTTTAATATGATGAGAGGAATGTTCAAGTATTTGTTATTCCTTTTTGTAACTTAGGTAAATTGAAAATAATTAAAATTCTCTTCATCAAGGATTTTGGGAGTTCGTTTTCATTGTCTATGAAAGAAGAGAATGGATAATCTTTAATATCTAATCCTGGATAAAAACTAAACATATGTATGACTCAGATGACTTAATGCTATTATTATGGAATTATTTTACTGTATTACAATACGGTTATTTTTTAGAGGTTCTTAAAATGAATAAAATAATTTTACCAATTTTTGCTAACACTTACTGGGTACTTATTGCATACTGTCTTCTACCTAGACACATTATTATTTATTACATTAATAAATATCCTGTAGAATATTCCCATTCTCATTTTATAGATTAGGGACCTAAAACTGAGAGACATAAAAAAAATTTGCTACTACATTGCTATTATGTGCTGAATCGGAGCCATTGTTTAATTCCAAAATCCCTGGATATTAACTAGTACACATACAATTTTCTTGCTAAATGAACTCTGTTGTTGTGCTTTTAAAATAATCTATTTTTGAATTTTCTATTTTTAACCTACTATATTGAAGATTAATGCATATAAGTATACATACACATGTGTAGATAAACACATATATACACACATAGTCACACATATGCATACATATATACACACATAGTCACACATATGCATAATACATATGTGTATGTCCATATATGTTGTTTACTTACATATGTACACACATGTACATGTACAAATGTATATAAATTCATTCATTCTATTTAGTTTAGGAAAAGTAGGTAACTGCTTGCTTATGAGACTCTTAGGCTAAATAAACTTTATTTTTAAGCTCTAAAATGTATAATCAGAGTATTCAGTTAAAACAAGCAGAACAAATGGCAACTGAGAAGACATTTGCACTTATATCTTCACAACAGTACTCCAGTGTGTTAAGTTTTTGAACTCCTCCATTTAAATAGATGTCATATTATTATGGACAACAGAGTTCATGGGAAATCATCTTCTAAAATAAACCTTGGAAAAGCATTTGGTCATGGCACAAAGAGAAACGATTTTGGAAATTATGTTCACCTTCAATAGTTTAACCTCAAGATATTATGAAGATATTATGGATTACGCTGTAGTAGGATAAATGGAGTATCAGACATTTTATATTAGTGATTTTCTAAATATAGGTATGAATCATTTCTGAAATCTAGGAGCTTTAACAATAATGAGGTTTCTCCTGAATGTACTTCAAAATTGTATATGAAGAATAAATGTAAAAATTTGAAAATCTTTTAATAAATCTAATGGCATTGCAAAAAGAATATAGCCTACCTTATAGAAGTTTCTTTGAAGAGACAAATTTCACTTTCTTACCTAGTTAAAAAGGGCATTCATCACTATTTGACACACAGATGCTGTTGAAATAAATGTACTTCTAAAGAACTTGATACCTAGTTCAATTTCCTCCTGACAGTAGCTTACAAGTTATTTTCCTGGTAACTTTTGTGAGTCAACAGATAACATTGTAGAAGTGCTAATTGACAGACACATTCCTCAAGTGACAGATGGTAACACAGACCCAACTGGCAGAGTGCAGTAATGTTAGCAGTAGAAATGAGAAACAAGCACGTCAGGGTTCCCTGTTTTACACCCAGATACCCTTGCGTGGGTGTGCTGCGCTTGCGTGCACACTCACACTACATTGAATTCCATACAAAAAGTCACATAATTGAAACCAAATATCACCCTAAGACATAAAGGGCATTAGCACATAATATTCCAGAATGTTCCTTAAAAGAGATAACATCTCATAATGGCCTCCAAGATATGATTTTAGGGTAATAGAAATGATTCTGACAACAATTTCACAAAACTTACACAAACCTTATAAACACTGTTAATGTATAATTTATTATTATTATTATTATCATCATTATTATTTTTAACAGAGTCTTGCTCTGTCGCCCAGGCTGGAGTGCAGTGGAGCAATCTCGGCTCACTGCAATCTCCGCCTCCCAGGTTCAAGTGATTCTCCCGCCTCAGCCACCTGAGTAGCTGAGATTACAGGCACGCGCCACCAAGCCCGGCTATTTTTGTATTTTTAGTAGAGACAGGGTTTCACCATGCTGGTCAGGCTGGTCTCAAACTCCTGACTTCGTGATCCGCCCACCTCGGCCTCCCAAAGTGTTGGGATTACAGGCGTGAGCCACCGCGCCTGGCCAAAGTATATACAACTTTTCTCAGTCATCATAATTCACTAAAACAGTCCCAGGATAGAGAATAAAAAATTCTGTGCACTATATCATTTTTAAATAAATGCATTATGACTAATTTAAAACCCAATTTCAAATTGTATGAGTCTTAGTGGTGTAGAAAATCAAGAGATTATGGTTTTATATATGAAATCAGGTTATTTACTTAAATATAGCTATTAGTATGCATAAAATGGAACCCAATTGGTGTGTTGTACATTATACTATTTTTAAGACTTCATTTTAAAATGTACATGCTTTAATAAGTCAGCAGAAAAGTTGGAACCTGTGAAGAAGAGTCATATAGAAAGTCAGAAGACAGGAAAAATTGTAATAGGGATCTGTTTTAAAAATCACCCACTTTCTCTTTCTTTCCTCCCCTCTCAGCTCTTTACTCCTTCCCTCTCTAGACACTAGCCTCCAGCAATCCATGCTTACCTAATTGTGCTCTTGCTTCAGAAATTCCAGAGGCTAATCTTGAAACACACCAAGCAAGGAGCCCCTGTGGAATCTTCCCAGTTAGGGAGAGTAGCAGTCTGTCTGCCATCGTCAGGCTGAAGTTAAGAGAATGCCAATCAGATCCTCAGACAGGCGATTACCCAAGATAGCCATCAGAACAACACACACAGCCCTGCATCCTGCACCACAGCTGCATGCTTTCCATACTGTTTCCTTTAAAAAATTCTACAATAAATTTTAAAATTTAAGATGGTACTTTAGGATGCTAGTTCACCATTTTCTTGGTTTGCTGGCTCTGATTAAAGCCTGCTTTTCTTCCTAACAACCTGTACCTTTTGTGTTTGGAATCTGAGTGACCAGCAGCCAAACCTGGTTCCCGTTACAAAATGAGCTTCAAGACTTCCTCCAGTTCTCACATTCAGTTCTAGAAAAATTTTAAACCCTTCTATGTCATTTTATGAACTGGACTACAGATTCAAGATGGCATGAATTTTGTATAATGAATCTAAGGATAATTTGCATACTATGCTCAACTTATGATTCACTCTGGTAAAAATGTCAAGCAGATGAATGCATTAATAACTCCTGAGGACCTTTATATTTTTGTCTTTCTTGTTTTATGAAATTATTCAGTTAAGTGATGGTAGTAAACAAAAACACACATTACAAATTTCATTTCCAAAATTCACATTCATAGTTAATAAAATATTTCTATGGGACTTTAAGGCAATGTAATCCCAGTGATAATATCCAATTTAAAAGCAAATTAATATATATTTTGGGTGGTTAATGATATCTAAGCATGGACAAATCAAAAGAATTCAGCTACTCTTTCAGTACCTAAGAAATAATTCTGGGAATTGCCTTAAAAATAATTGTTTTTACTTTCATTTCTCTTCAGATCACATTTTAAAAAATATTTTCAATTACATAGTGGACAGAACAAAAGAACCTTAGCTTCCTTTCCAACTTGCACTAAAGTGACAGAAAAAGGATTTTTAAAGCATAAATACATAAGTACAAAAAAATCCAAGAGATACGATGGTTGTCACAAATTTTGAAATGTATAAACTAAAGGGTAAGTAGAAACTTACTGATCAGAACCAGAAAATGATTTCTAAAAAGGATTGTAATATTTACCAAATGCCAGTACAAGATGGCCAGTTAAATTTAATCTCAGATAAAGAATACTTCTTTTATAATAAGTACATTCAAATTTACCTGGGAGTCCTGTATCTTATTTGGCAGCTGGAATTCTAATTACTCAATGGAGGAAACTGGAAAGCAATATGAGAAAACATAAAACATAAAAATATTCAGGAATATTTGACAATGGGTACCTCTAGATGTAGAATTTAGGCGGGACACAAAAAGAAATCATAGGCTGAAAGATCTTATGAGCAATTACACACTTAGTACTCTTAGTACAATCAGTGGAAGACTGCAGAATTGGCCTCTGGTGGGAGTAAAATAAAAGGCACACAGTATTTAGAAAATTAAGACCCATTTGAAGAGAAGTACCACAGTAAAAAACTAGGCATACGTTAAATGAGTTCTGAAACCACCAGCTCTCTTCCCAACTTTACTCCCAGAATACTGGCAGCAAAGTTTATCCTCTCTATCTGGAGATTGAACGTGGCTTCATTACGAACTATAAACACAGGAAAAATGACCTGTAGATAATGATAGGGAATCCTAAAATGAAATAGCCCATCCATATCATCCTACATTGATGGCCAGAGGAGATAGCCATACACAAATGGACAAAGACTACCAGCAGAGTCTAGTATTGCCTTTATTTCTAAGTGGACAATCAAGCACAGCCAGACATCTAAAGGAATTGTCTAAGAAGAAATACTGAGATTAAAACATACAAATTATAGCAACTTGGAGGAATAA
The DNA here is from genome assembly GCF_029289425.2 of Pan paniscus. NCBI lineage: Eukaryota > Metazoa > Chordata > Mammalia > Primates > Hominidae > Pan > Pan paniscus. The sequence goes on along the minus strand of NC_073264.2, from coordinate 42,194,767 downwards.
GAAACTGTGTAAGGGGAGGACAATTCCAAAATTTCTCCATAAGTAAGGAATATATTATGTCCATGAAAAAAGAACAAAAGTGTTCTGGTAACAATACTGGCAACAAAAGTCAATGGAACAGTACTTCAAAAGGCTTAGGAAGAAAATATTTTTTCACTTAGAATTCTATATCTAATCTAATTACGATGTTAGTATGAAAGAAAATTAAGGTTTTTCAGACATGCAAGATTTTAACAGGCTGGGCGTGGTGGCTCACACATGTAATCCCAGCACTTTGGGAGGCCGAGGTGGGTGGATCACTTGAGGTCAGGAGTTAGAGACCAGGCTGGCCAACATGGTGAAACCCCGTCTCTACTGAAATACAACAGGTAGCTGGGCGTGGTGGCAGGCGCCTGTAATCCCAGCTACTAGAGAGGCTGAGGCAGGAGAATAGCTTGGACTCCAGAGGCAGAGGTTCGAGTGAGTGGAGATCACACCACTGCACTCCAACCTGAGCTACAGAGCAAGACTCCGTCTCAAAAAAAAAAAAAGAAAAAAAGGAAAAATAAAAAAAAAGAGAGAGAGAGAGAGATTTTAAATAGATGTTGCCTTCGATCCCCACCTCTCTCCTTTTTCAGGAAATTACTAGAGTTGATATTCCTCTAAGATGAGGTAATAAAACAAGAAGGAAGACTTGGAATCCAAAAGCAGTCAATTCAATCACAACAGAAGAAAAGGAAATACTCTGTAAAATGGTTATGGAAAGTTTCTAAATGACAGCTATGCAGCAAACCTTTAGAGCAACCTCTCCATAGTAGGTATGACTTTAGACTTTAAAAAGATATGACCTTAGAAAGATAAGATCAATTGATCATCATCAATACTTGATTAGTTTGAATGTATTGAGAAGAAATATACAGACAATTAGGGCATTGTTTGGAGATAAATTACTTATAAGAATAGAGAAAATAAAACTAATAATAAGACACCAAATAATTGTATTAACCCAAAGGAAAATTAAAAGTTAAAAAAAAGAAATCACAAATAATGTATTGACTACCTGTGAGCCACATTTACCTAGTTATAAAAATGAAGATAATGAATACTGATTTACCCAAAGATGTGTAGGGGTGCGTGTGTGTGAGTGTGTGTGTATTACACATAAATATGCATGAAAAAATATATATATATATGGATTATGGGAAACAGAAAACTTACATGTATACGATGGTAAATGGACAGAGGCAGTAAAAGTTTACTAAATACTAATTTCCCAAGGTAGGTAGTCAATAACCAATGCCAGAAGCTGAAAATATAAGAAATGTCATATATATTTCTTAGATATATGAACACAAATATGGAAGTAAGCAGCTTAAATAATTGAATTTGATCATTTTTGGTAATAGAGAAATGGTACCTAGTGCTGGGAGGAGGATGAGCTACAGAATATAGTAGACTATATACAATGCAATTTTATCTTCTAGATGTTCTGAGCTATTTTCCAACTAAGACGTCTCTTTAACCTGTAACAGTTAACTACTTTAAGGTGGAGCTTTTAAGAGTATGTTTTCAGAATCTAAGTGAAAATGTCAGGTTAATTTTTTGCTAACTATATGGTCCTTAAAAATCTACTTCATGATTCTACAACCATTGTTATTATTGTGATTGTTATTTAACCTGCAAAACAGGGATAGTCCATCTTGCATCACTACTGTAAGCAGCGAGTGAGATTATTCACTTAAAAACACTGTGTAAAGTGGTTGCATAATAGATGCTCAATTGATTCTGTTAAGTATTACATTTATTATCATGGATCTGTTTGCTGGTGGGTTTTTTCCCTCAAATGAATAATTAATACCTGCTACACTGCTTTTTATTAGAACATCACTTGGGGGAAATTTGTAATTCTTATGATAGTTTCCAAACCTAGTTTAACATATACGCTTCTAAATGAGAATCATTTTTTTAAAAATCACTTACTTTCAGCTGATTATGGTTAAATAAAAGCCATTTACAAATGTCTATTTAAACATCTTCAGAAAGGATTAAATCAGCCAATGTTGCTAAAATCTAGGACAACAGATTTGCAACAATCTAGGATGAGTTACCCTTAATTTTGGGTCTGGATTGAAATTGTCAATGGCTGTGCATGTTCTTCCACCAAAAACAGAAAGAGGCTGCTCTCAGGAGATTAAACAAAGTAACTTTTTTTCTCTTCACTACTTTCTGATCAGTTTGTTTATAAATGCAAGTATTGTACCAATGAGAAACTTAAGTGATTCCTCTTCTGTGTGGGTAGTCTTTCCAAAGGAATTCACTTTCTTTCTTTTTTACATGTGATATCACAAACTGCACATTTCTGAAAACAATTGGAGAGAAAATGGAAGTGGAGTTTGCCTGGGAATAGACAATTGCATTACAAAATGGAAAATATTACTGAAACTTTAAGAACAGATTATGTAAATATATTTCAACATATCAATACATGTCATAATTTGAAACAATGCATTAATACATAATATTAATTTCAGCATATATTGACACCTCAAGTAATTTATTACTGATATGAAACTTATGTCAATAGCCAAAAGACTGAAATTTCAATCTGACTGCTTGTATTACTATCAGAACTTTTGTTAGTCTTGCTTTGTTCTGTAATAATTAATTGCACAGGATGGAACCATAAACATGGCAATAATAAATTATTTTTTCAGGAAACAAAAAAATAATGAAAATGTGTACCAACATCTTTACACTCTAAAATGTGTCATTAATGGTTAGATAATACACATAATCATTTTTATTGATAAATGACAAAATTCCCTTTTTATCATGTGATCAATGTGATAAGCACAGTTTGATGCAAAGCCAATTTTAATTAAAACTGAAAAAATAATAAATTATCTCATTAATACAAAATTAGAATGGCACAGCATTCATTAGTACTTTCTCAGCATATTTTGGCATACAAAAGAAATTCAGATTGTCACACATTTCTATAGTTATGCTTTGGAATAAACAAGGATATTTTATGATTACTATTCCGAGGGTGTTTCTTGCTGCCAGTTACATGTGCAATCCAGGAAACAGCATAAACATGTATTACTTTTTTCATGTAGGAAATGGAAGCTATTTATTAGTTCTTGTTTAAGCAGTCCAATCCTTTCTGTCAAAGTGCCAAAATAAAGTCCCTTGGATTCATGGTAACGAATCCTGTAACAAAAAATATCTAAAAGGGCATTAAAAACTAAAGAGAAATTGCATCTTATCTAAGAAATTCAAAAAGTGACAGGGCACATAATGCTAAGGAAATGGCAGAACCAATCTATTTGTCAGTGTTTCCCTTCTGTCTTGTGCTGCCTTTTATGTTAGAAATGCAAGAACAGCTGTGGGTGGAGGGCATTGTGTGCCCATCATTATGCCATTTGATAATTTTTCTAAAATTGATTTACTTCTTCCTGGGGCATTCATTTTCAGCCTCAGACACCTGTATTTATGTAAGCAGCTAAGTATGTAGAATTTATCTAATCAAACTTTTGCTAGTATAAGGATTAAGTTTTGTCTTTTGAAATTTGCCCTTTGCAGAATGTAGTTCCTGCCTTTAAGAAACCAGAATGTAAATTTCAACTTCGTAGCCATCATGAAATGCAAACTCTTTCAATGCTGAATATTTTCAGTTACATGAAGAATAAACAGTCAAATACTTTACCAAAAACATGTCAGTTGTTTTTAATAGTCCCTTATGTGTATGCCATGAAAATCATTCATATTCTAAAGTGCCTTACATAAGAAACTCCTCATGGTAAAATAAAAGGCTATAAGGAAAATAATAAAACATTGATCAGTTTATAGTTTATTTCTTGATTTACTTTTCTGATTATGGATGCCAAGAGGCAAGTGTGGAATGATTCTAGAACAGTAAAACAGAACAACCTAAATCAGTAGTTGCTCTAACGTATGGCAAAAGTATAAGCTTAAAAATAATTTCTATTTTGAGTCAAAAGGTGTTATTATGCATGATGCCCTCTATTAAAAGGTAACTTTCTGGAAATTATGTGTATTCCTATGAAAAAATTTCCCATTAGTAAGGTGTTAAGATGATTTCTACTCTTCTTTAACCTTCAACTATTAAGTATATCAAAATTTTACTGAGAGAATGTCATACACATTATACTCCGAAAAGTAGTAGAGGACAATGCTGAGGAGGAAACTAATTTCCCACATTCAAAAGGTTCCAAAGTAATATCTGTACTTAGTTTTAAGCAAAGAAAGGAATATATTAGCAGAAAGACCTGTACTATATGTCTATGTTGTCTTTTCTGCTGAGCAGTCTGTAACTCATTAAACTGTAGTGCTTTCTGTTTTCTGTTTTTTCCATCAACCCTTCTTGAGGCAGAGCTTTCCTTATTTTGGCTTGAATGTATGTTCTTGTTCCTTTTCTCTATTTAATTGAACTTTCCAGGACAAAGCTAGTATTTCTGAGTAAAATGTGTGACTTAGAATAAATGATAAACCCTTTAAACAAACCCACTTATAAGACATAATTATTGTCCTATAGTAATTTTCTGTAAACAGAATTTTTACTGAATGCTTTTTGCATGTGAGGCTCTAGTCTAGGTTCTAGTAGTTCAGCAAAGAATAAAACATACTCTCAGTGGGTTAGTCAGTGTGTGTCACCTCTGGGCTATCTCAGAAATAAGTTGGTTTTCTAGAAACTTGTGTGACCAGAATTTTATTTTATTTTTTTTATTTTTTATTTTTATTTATTTATTTATTTATTTCTGAGACTGAGTCTTGCTCTGTCACCCAGGCTGGAGTGCAATGGCACGATCTCAGCTTACTGCAGCCTCCAGGTTCCAGCAGTTCTCATGCTTCAGCCTCCTGAGTAACTGGGATTACAGGCACGAGCCACCAAACCTGGCTAATTTTTGTATTCTTAGTAGAGATGGGGTCTGGCCATGTTGGCCAGGTTGGTCTCGAACTCCTAATGTCAGGTGATCCACCCGCCTTGGTCTCCCAAAGAGCTGGGATTACAGACATGAGCCACCACACTCAGCCTCAGAATTCTTTATTATAGATTCACATATTAAATCACATATTATCTTGATAAAATCATTTGGACTTCTGTAACGTTAAGTAAAGTTTGGTTTTTATCAATGTGAGTTTTTATACCTGATATTTATTTGCTGGCTTAGCTATGGTAAAGGACTGTGATGTTTTATATTTCATTATTTTCTGATGGAATTTATGGAGCTCTTTTCAAAGTTCACGTTGGGAATGATTCACATGCAAAACTTGATGAAGCAGCATATTATTTGCCATGTTTATCTTCTCAATTATAGAGAGAAATGTTCCACATAACAATTCTGAACAGTTTGTATTAATGTGAGTATAGCTTTTCAAAGCAGTGTCTTCTGTCAGGTTATCATTCATGTGGCTTGATTTGCATTATCAACAGCTAAGAGGAATTGGAAGACAAACAATCTATGGCCAATATATCATAAGCTTGATTTACAAAATTTCCACAGGCAAGTCTGTTTGCTGGACAGCAAATTAGCAACATGGGCAAGATGTAATTTACAACTCCTTTCAAGCAATGTAGAGAAAAAATGCTTAATCATCTATTAATGAATGCCTAATTAATTGTCTGAAATGCTCTAGAGTGAATAAAGAGTAACAGCTTTCTTAAAAAGACACAGTATCAAGTAATTAGCAATATACAAATGGTACTCTTGCAGATTCACATTTGTACCTAATGTCTTCCAATCTCTATGTAATAATGCTGACACTTAATGCATCATCAATTGACTTTCCTTTTTTACTAACTGAAATATATATATATTTCAATTAAGGTTAGACACAAATTTTAATTAGATATCATTAAAATGGATAAATTTTTCCTGTCATTTCTCTCTCAGATAATGATGTTTATTATAGAAAAATGTCAGGACAGATTAATATGTGACTGTGGAGAAAAATATTATCATACATAAGGTATCACATATTTATGCAAAATATGCATAACTTCCTTGACTCAATAAATAATAAAACGTCAATATTAAATTAGAAAATGCTCCTTTAAGATATACGTTTTCAAAACATTCATTTTACAAGATTTGGTTAAGTTTATCAGAAAAAATAGATGAGGAAATAATTGAAAAACTTGTTCAAGTTGACAAGCTAAAAAAATGTATAGTAGATTAAGATCAGCAATCATGTTACCAAATTTTCTTCATTCAAGCAGATAACATGGTGTCTATCTGAGAACCTTATACAGGTTCTTTAGGTTTTCCCAGGCTTCACCTTCTTCATCTGTAAAACTGAGTAGCTTGATCAGATATTTTTTCAGGCCCATCTCGTAGTCTAAAAGTCTATCTTTATTCTTATCTTTAGAGAAATTGTTGCTCCTTAGTGTCCACATTATCACGATGCTTGATGCTTGTTATTTGAAACAGGGAAGATATGATTCCTGAAATAAGGAAAAAGCATAGTGAGCTATTATGCTATAATTTCAAACAAATTTTAAACGAAATATTGAAGTTGACTACAATACCCAGAGGGAAACTTTTTGAGCTGATTGAGTTTATCCATGGTCTTGAAAAAACAATAGGGTCTAGGTAGACAAAAGAGTGGTCAATGTGAATATTAACAGATAAATTAACAGATGTAGTCAAACTAAAGATCTCAGAGAAGGAAATTATCTAGGATTATCCAAGCGTGTCCTAAGTGCCATTTCTAAGTGTCCTTAGAAAAGAGATGTGAAAGGAGATGAGACACACAGGTCCTGCAAAGATGGAGGCAGAAATTGAAGTGATGTGGCCACAAACCAAGGAACAACTAGGAATGCCTGGAGACATCAAAATCTAGAAGAAGTAAAAAATGGATTCTCATCCAGGGCCTTCTGAGGGAGTGTGGACCCCCTGAAACCTTGATTTCAGGTTTCTGAACCCAACGGTGGAAGAATAGATTTTCCTTGTTTCACTTCATCAAATTCATAAATATTTATTATGGAAGCCACAGAAAACTAATATAATGAGTAAGAGCATAATGTTATTGGGATTTTAATTGAGATAATCCATGTAGGCTGCTTAAAATAACACTCAATCATTTCTGGATGTCATTGATCATTCACTTGATACTTATGATTAAGTTTAAGTTTTTTTTGGTTTTTTTTTCTGAGTAAAGGAGGAGTTTTTCTCTTGTCGCCCAGGCTGAAGTGCAATGGCGCAATCTCAGCTCACGGCAAACTCTGCCTCCCAGGTTCAACCGATTCTCCTGCCTCACCTCCCAAGTAGCTGAGTTTACAGGCATGCACCACCTCACCCAGCTAATTTTGTATTTTTATTAGAGATGAAAGTTCTCCATGTTGGTCAGGCTGGTCTCAAACTCCCAACCTCAGGTGATCCACCCTCCTTAGCCTCCCAGAGTGCTGGGATTACAGGCATGAGTCACTGCGCCTGACCAATTAAGTACATTTTTGGGGCAGAGAGACCCTGCATTTTAAAGATACAGCACAATATCACTTGCTCGGCGGACACATAGATCCTCATGCTTGACCAATGCTCATGATCAAATTTGTATAGAACTGTAAATCTAAGCCATCAAGGCATTTTCCTATATTAGGTTGTGCCATAACCGGATATTTAAATTGCCCTGGAAGTGACTGTTCTCAGCTCAACAAGGGATGGATGAGATTTGACACAGGAAGGTAATTGACACAGGCAGACACATAGCCAGGCAAAGACCTTCAGCCAAGGGTCATTGCCTCTAAAGACATGTCGGGATTCCTGCACTTTTTATAAGGTGGCAAATCATGAGGGTTAGGGTTGGGAAGGCAATATTTAAGATCTTAATCAACCCACCTACCACACAGTTCAGTCCTATTCTAGTTATTTGTATTTTTCCATTGCAGTATCATTACTCCAGTCATTCTATACTGGGGTCAATATTATCCCCCAGCTTAAACCTCAGGAACATTTAGAAATATTTGGAGATATTTTTGATTCCCATGACCATTAGGTCAGGTGTCCCAGCATCTAGTGGGAAGAAGCCAGGGATGCTGTTAAACATAAAATAAACAAGACAATGGCCCATAACAACAATAATTAATGGTTCAAAATGTCAATTTTATTAAGGTTGATAAACCCTAATCTAACATAATAAATTTGTTATTTATTCTTTAATTTTTAACCTCTACCCTTAAAATATAAGATGCATGAAAGCGGGGACATTTTATGATTTGTCCCCTACTCTATCCCTAGAAACGGTAAGTACAAAATTAGGAGCTCAATCATATTTCACTTTAATGACTGAGGAAAAGTATATTACCCAGGAAAATAATACTTAAAATATTTCCAGGAAAGGATCATCAGAGATAATTATGAACAACTATATACTAAAATATTTTTTTAAAAACTTCAGGAAATTAATAAATTCCTGGACATATACAACCTACAAACATTGAAAAAGAAAGAAATAGAAAACCTGAACAGATCAATAATGAGTAATCATATTGAATTAGTAATAAAGCCTCTCACAAAGAGCCCAGTACCTGCTGGCTCTACTGCTAAATTCTACCAAACTTATCAGAAGATTGAACACCAATTCTTCTCAACTACTCTAAAAAGCTGAAGAAGAGAGAGAGTTCTTTCTAACTGATTCTACAAGGTCAGCATTACTTTGATACCAAAATCAGACAAGGACACAACAAAGAATGAAAACTACAAGTCGATAACCCCAAAGAACACAGATGCAAAAATCCTCAAGAAAATACTAGCAAACCAAATCCAACAACACATCAGAACGATAATATACCATGAACGAGTGAGATTTATCAAAGGGATGCAAGGATAGTTCAACATACCCAAGTCAATATGCAAATCTACAAATCAATAACTATGATCATATTAACAGGGTAAAGGACAAAAACCATATAAGCATCCCAATAGATACTAAAAATATTAACAAAACTTAACATCTCTTTATTATAAATACTCTAAATAGATTACATATAGAAAGGACATTCCTCAACACAATAAAGACTATATATGACAAACCCACAGCTAACATAATACTGAATGGGAAAAAAGCTGAAAATCTTTCCTCTAAGTGCTGAAACAAGATAAGGATGCCTACTTTTGACACTTATTCAACAAAGTACTAGAAGTTCTAGCTAGAGCAATCAAGCAAGAGAAAGAAATAAAAAGCATCCAACTTGGAAAAGAGAAAGGCAACTTGTCTCTCTTTGCAGATGACCTGATTTTATATATAGAAAAGCCACTGAAAAACTCTTGGAATTGATCAATTCAGTAATGTTGCAAAATACAAAATCAACATACAAAAATAAGAAGTGTTTCTATGCACCAATAATGAGCTGTTTGAAAACAAAATATCAAGAAAGCAATCCCATTTACAACAGCTAAAAAATTACCAGGAAATTAATTTGCCCAAGGAAATGAAAGACCTCAACAAGGTAAACTACAAAACACTGAAGAAAGAAATTAAAAAGAACACAAACAAATGGAAAGACATCTCATGCTCATGAATGGAAAGAATTAGTTTTGTTAAAATGACCATGCCATGCAAAGCAATTTCCAGAATCGATACAGTCTCTGTCAAAATTCCCATGGCATAGTTCACAATAACAGAAAAAAGAAATCCTAAAATTCATACAGAACCCCACAGACCCAAACAGCTAAAACAATCATGAGCAAAATAAATAAATACATAAAGCTGGAGGCATCACATAGCTGATTTCAAAATACTCCACAAAGATATAGTAATCAAACAGCATGATATTGGTATAAAAATAGACACTTCGACCAATGGAACAGAGTAGAGAACAGAAACAAATTCACATATTTACAGCCAACTGGTTTTCAACAATGCCTCCAAGAACATTCATTAGGGAAAGGACACCCTCTTCAACAAAAGATGCTGGGAAAAGGTGCCGTATACTCATACACAAAACAATGAAATTAGACCACTAAATCTAGCACTATAAAAAGTCCACTCCAAGTAAATTAAAAACTTAAATGTAAGATCTGACACTATAAAACATTAGTAAAAAACCCAAATGTCCAACAATGATAGAGTGGATTAAGAAAATGTGGCACATATATCCCATGGAATACTATGCAGCCATAAAAAATGATGAGTTCATGTCCTTTGTAGGGACATGAATGAAATTGGAAATCATCATTCTCTGTAAACTATTGCAAGAACAAAAAACCAAACACCGCATATTCTCACTCATAGGTGGGAATTGAACAATGAGAACACATGGACACAGGAAGGGGAACATCACACTCTGGGGACTGTTGTGGGGTGGGGGGAAGGGGGAGGGATAGCATTGGGAGATATACCTAATGCTAGATGACGAGTTAGTGGGTGCAGCACACCAGCATGGCACATGTATACATATGTAACTAACCTGCACATTGTGCACATGTACCCTAAAACTTAAAGTATAATAATAATATAAAATAAATAAATAAAATAAAATAAAACTATTCTTAGAAGTAATGTCACAAAATAAAAAAATATATATATAGGAGAAGTTTTTCAAGGCATTTGTCCTGGCAAAGATTTTATGGCCAAGACCTCAAATGCCCACCACCACCACAACAAAAATAGACAAATGGGACTATATTAAACTATAAAGCTTTTGCACAGCAAAGAAAACAATCAATGGAGTGAAAAGACAATTTGTAGAATGAGAGAATATATTTGTCAAACTATTCATCTGACAAAAAACTAATATATAGACTACATGGAACTCAGACAACAGCAAAAAAATAAAACTATGTTAAAAACTGGGCAAAAAATCTGAATATACGTTTATCAAAAGAAGACATTCAAATGGCCTACAGGTATATGAAAAACTACTCAATGTTGCTAATCATCAGATAACTGTAAATTAAAACCAAAATGAGATATTATCTTACACCATTTAGAATGGATATTATTAAAAAGTCAAAATGATAGATGTTGGCAAGGATGTGGAGAAAAGGGAACTCACACACCATTGGTGGGGATGTATATTAGTACAGCCATTATTTAAAGCATTTTGGGGATTTCTTAAAAACTAAAAATAGAGCTACTGTGCAATTCAGCAATCCTACTACGTGGTATTTATCCAAAGGAAAGGAAATTAGTATATCAAAGGGATACTTAAATACCTGGATACCCAGGGTATTCTAAATACCTGAAAACCTGGATAACCAGGTTAATTGCAGCACTATTCACAATAGCTAAGATATGGAATCAACCTAAGTGTTTATCAAAGGCTCAATGGATAAAGAAAATGTATACACAATTGAATACTATTCAGCCATAAAAAAAGAAAAAAGAATACTTTGCAGTAACATGCCTGGAACTAAGAGTCATTATGTTAAGTGAAATAAACCAGGAAAAAAAGACAAATATTACATGTTCTCATTCATGTGAGTGCTAAAAAACAGGTTGATATCATGGAGGTAGAGAGTGGAATGACAGTTACCTGAGGTTGGGAAGGGTGGGGTTTGGAAACGAAGAAAAGTTAGTTAATGGGTACAAACATAGAGTTATAAGGAATAAGTTCTAGCGCTTAACAGCATCATAGGGTGATTATAGGTAACAATATATTGTGTGTATGTGTGTGTGTGTGTGTGTGTGTGTGTATACATGTATTTTAGATGGAGTCTCACCCTGTCACCCAGGATGGAGTTCAGTGACGTGATTTTGGCTCACTGCAACCTCTACCTCCCAGGTTCAAGCCTCAGCCTCCCAAGTAACTAGGATTACAGGCACACGCCACCACGCCCGGTCCTAATTTTTGTATTTTTGGTAGAAAGAGCGTTTCACCTGACCTCAAGAGAGCTACCCTCCTCGGCCTCCCAAAGTGCTGTGATTACAGGTGTGAGCCACCGTGCCTAGCCTGTATATTTTTAATAGCTAAAAGAGAAGATTTCAAATGATCCCAATACATAGAGATAGTAATAATGTAGGGGATTAGCATCCTAAACAAACTGATTTGATCATGACGCATTCTATGCATGTATCATAATATCACATGTACCCCATGAATATGTGCAATTATTATGTATCAAAACTAAATTTTAATACATATTTAGAGAGGTTTACTAGAGAAATAGAACATTTTTACCAATCATGCTTATTGCCTTTTATGTAACATCAGATCCACCAATATTTAAATATGTGTGTATGTATATAAGCTTTTCAGTGGATTCTAACTATCCAATATTTCATGCTGCTTTGGGGGAAAAGGGTAAAATACTAATAAAGAAGCTTATATGGAAACCCAACTATATATATATATATCTTTATGTGTAATATATAAATCATTAATTTTGTAATACTGAAGCACAGTTCAGTTTATTTATACCAGATCCATGAAACATTTTAACTGATGTGTAATATTCTGAAGCTGTGAATATACTTCTCTGCATTAACGCACTGAAAATATATATTTTTTCTAAAGTGCTTATACATATTTTACCACATTGAAACTTCTTTTTCAAAGACTATGCAAAATATAAATTCATGTGATTTGTCTTCAATGATTGGATAAATTGTCATTTTTGGAGTTGTACAGCATGATGGCTCTGATTATTCCCACTGGGAACGTATTTTTGTTCTTGCTTGCAATAAATCAAAATTTTAACATATATCAGGCGTTTCTCATTATTGTGAGGACTTGTGCACACTTCCTAATCTCACTGAACTTTAGACTTTCACTTGTTAAGTGAGAATAGTAACACTTTCATGTGCAGGGTTGTTTTGAGGATGAATGAGTTAATATAATACATAAAAAAGGTTAGAAAAGGGTTTTTCATATAGCATAAGCTGCACAGATTTTACCTAAGACATCTGTGGTGGCTCTTTATTTTGAAACCCCTAATGCATAGCACTGTTTACATTGAGGAATGTAAGCTTTCTTCTTTATTGGAATGTATGTGATAGTGAATAAATTTATCAGAAAGAATATTTTAACCATGTGTCAGAATTATATTTGAAGCTTGCAGTAAGAGAGAATTAAATAGGCCTTGAAGGATGAGCAGTATGGAAAGGAGATAGTATTAAAAGAAATAATACAATGCAGGACTATCTGCCTAAAGATCATTAAACTAGTCAATCAGTTGAGTACGCAACCCTAACTTCCCAGGAGTTTTTAATCTTATTAAAGTCTGTAAGAATATCACTCATGTATTTAATTTGGAATAGCAATTATATCCACAAAGGGCTGAATTACATCATGCAAAAATGTTCTGTACCACTGAGGTTTGGGACAATTTTCTTTCTCTAATCCCAATGACAAAAGATCCGTTTAATTGTGTTTTTGTGTGTGTGTGTGTGGGGGGGAGAAAATTATTAATCGAATTTGCTGTTTATTTGATTGTCTTTTAAATTTCATATACATGTCGAAAATCAGCCAAAGTCTAATTTATACAATAAGCATGCTGTTATGACTAACAGTAATAGCCATATACACATTGATATGATTCTATTACATAAATTTACCACATTCAGGGAGAATTTCTAAACAAAATCTCCTTGTGACTCAGCTTCCATGGTATATATTTCATGTAGTCTTTACACCAAGAATTTTATATTTTGTATGCTTAAATTTATTTTTTATTTCCCTTTCTGCATACACACAAACTGTGTGTGTGTGTGTGTGTGCGCGCGCAATGATATTTAACACACATAATCCTCCTAGCTTGGTTCTAAGTGATGCATACAATTATAGGCAAGAGAATTAACTTCTGCCAAGAAAATTCCTTAAATAAAATAAAACAGTGCTGTATTTTTATTACTCCTATTTTCCCAGATATAATAGTAATATTTTACTTCCTTATCAACCATCATGTTTAGAGGACAGAAATTAAGAATACAGTGCTTCTTCCTCAGGGATTTTCCATGTTTGTAGGTGTGAGTTATCATCACATGAACTGAAATCTAACTAAAGCATTAGTAATCTAAAGCATATTACTATGCTTTAGAAATCTAACTAAAGCAAAGTATTAGACCAGTATTCTGGGAGAAGATCTTAGGCATATATCTATATATATATATCATATATATATATATCTTTTATATATAGGCATATATATATCATATATATATCTTATATATAGGCATATATATATCTCTTATATATATAGGCATCTATATATACACACATATATATCTGTTATATATATAGGCATATATATATATACACATATATATATATATCTCCACATATGAAGGGTAAATCTTGCTCTATAGTAGTGGCTTTTCTCATATATAATAAAATAAAATATATCTAGAAGTAACTTTTCCCACAAACTTGGTTAATTTATATCAAGGATAAAGGAGGATTGAATCCTACAAAAATTAAAAACATAACTTTATTTCCATGCAGCATAAAATGAATCATAAAGGTACTTCAAATAATATTTGTAGCATTTATTTTTGTTATAAACCTATATTTTTACATAATTATTTTAGACTCAGACAGAGCAATTACCTAGAAATACGCTTAATATTTTTCAAAGGTGATGTGGTTTAAAAGAGTAAAATTTGACACAATGTCTTTTTATAAAAATGGTTATGATTTTTCTAAGCTTGGTATATTGTAAAACACTCCTCTGAATTCCAATTATTACAAGCATCATACTTCAGTTCTCTTGAGACACATTTGCTTGTGTTAGTGATTTTTCACTTTAAGCTTATTACTTAATAATTTCCTTTCTTATATTCCACCCAGGAAAATCTATGTATTTTCTTGATTCAGATGGGCTGCTGCAACAATGTGAAAATTATTCTGAGAAATTTAGTTCCTAAATACCTGTTTATTCCTAATTTTATTCCTAAATGTAGATCACCTGAAATCTGGATTTTATTTTTTAATGGATTCTGAGGTACCTGCTACCACAATAAACCACCAATCAAAAAAGAAATTTTAAAAAGCCAGTAGCTGAAGTTACTGTCTTTTAGGCTTGGGTTTTCAACAGAGTGTTAATTCTAGATTGCATAAGTATACCTTGAAAAGTGATGTTGAAAGATAATGTAAATTACGGAAAAAAGGAAGGTGGGCTTTTTACCACTAGAAAATAGACCATTGAAAGTAATGACAACAGTGGTCTCAGATAAATAAACAAATCAATTTCCATTTCAGGTTTCACTCAATCCCATGTAATTACTCTTAAAGGCATAGGTTCCTAACTAAAATATTTTTCGATATTCTGTATCTTTCAGTTGTCTGTGTCATCATGGTGTCAACCAACTACAGAAGCATTTTTCCTAAAGTCATCCTCTGCAGTATCAATAGTTGAATGTACATTGATATGGTTTTGCTGTGTCCCCACCCAAATCTCATCTTGAATTGTAACTCCCACAATTCCCACCTGTTGTGGGAGGAACTTGGAGGGAGGTGATTGAATTATGAGGGTGGATCTTTCCTGCACTGTTCTCGTGATAGTGAATGAGTCTCATTAGATCTGATGGTTTTACAAATGGTAGTTTCCCTGCACCAGCTCTCTCTTTGCCTGCTGCCATCCATGTAAGATGCAACTTGTACCTCCTTGGCTTCCACCATGATTGTGAGGCTTGACCAGCAACGTGGAACTGTGAGTTCTCCATTAAACCTCTTTCTTTTGTAAATTGCCCAGTCTTGGGTATGTTTTTATTAGCAGCGTGAAAATGGACAAATACAGTAAATACCCAGTAATACCCAGGAGTGGGGTGTTGCTGAAATGATAACAAAAATGTGGAAGTGACTTTGGAACTGGGTAACAGGCAGAGGTTGAAACAGTTTGAAGGGCTCAGTAAAACAGGTAAATGTGGGAAAGTTTGGAGCTTCCTAGAGACTTGTTGAATTGCTTTGACAAAAATGCAGATAGTTATATGAACAATAAGGTCCAGGCTGAGGTGGTCTCAGATGGAGATGAGGAATTTATTGGGAATTGAAGCAAAGGTGACTCATGTTATGTTTTAGCAAAGAGACTGGCAGCATTTTGCCCCTGCTGTAGAGGTTTAAGGAACTTTGAACTCGAGAGAGATAATTTAGAGTATCTGGAGGAAGAAATTTTTAAGCAGCAAAACATTAAAGGGGTGACTTGGGTGCGGTTAAAACCATTCAGTTTTAAAAGGGAAACAGCGCATAAACGTTTGGAAAATTTGCAGCCTGACAATGTGGTAGAAAAGAAAATCTCATTTTCTGAGGAGAAACTCAAGCCAGCTGCAGAAATTTTCATAAGTAACAAGGAGCCGAAAGTTAACCACCAAGACAATGAGAAAACTGTCTTCAGAGTATGTAAGAGATATTTGTGGCAGCCCCTCCCATCAAAGGCCCAGCGGCAGAGGAATAAATGATTTCATGGGCTGGGCCCAGGGTCCCTCTGCTGTGTGTAGTGTAGGGACATGGTTCCCTGTGTCTCAGCTGCTCCAGCTGTACCTAAAAGGGGCCAAGGTAACAGCTTGGGCTGTTGCTTCTGAGGAGGGAAGCCACAAGCCTTGGCAGCTTTCATGTGGTGTTCACCCTATGGATTCAGAGAGATCGAGAATTGAGGCCAGCACCGTGGCTCATGCCTGTAATCCCAGCCCTTTGAGAGTCCAAGGCAAGTGGATCACAAGGTCAAGACCATCCTGGCTGTCATGGTGAAAACCCATCTCTACTAACAATACAAAAATTAGTTGGGCGTGGTGGTGAGGGCCTGTAGTCCCTGCTACTTGGGAGGCTGAGGCAGGAGAATTGCTGGAACTTGGGAGGCAGAGGTTGCAGTGAGCAGAGATCACACCACTTCATTCCAGCCTGGTGACAGAGCAAGACTCCGTCTCAAAGAGAAAAAAAAAAAAAAAAAAAAGAAAAAGAAAAGAATCATGGTTTGGAAACCTCTGCCTAGATTTCAGAGGATGTGTGGAAACACCTAGATGCCCAGGCAGAAGTTTGCTTTAGAGACAGGGCCCTCATGGAAAACCTCTGCTAGGACAGTGCAGAAGGGAAATGTGTGGTTGGATCCCCCACACAGTGTCCCTACTAGGGCATCACCTAGTGGAGCTGTGAGAAGAGGGCCACCATCATCCAGACACCAGAATGATAGAATCCACCAACAGCTTGTACTGTGTGCCTGTAAAACCCACAGACTCTTGACAGCGGCCAGTGAAGGCAGCCAGGAGGGCGGCTATACCCTGCAAAACCACAGGGACAGAGCTGCCCAAGGCTATGGAAGCACACCTCTTGCATCAGTGTGACCTGATGTGAGACATGGAGTCAAAGGAGATCGTTTTGATGTTTTAAGATTTGACTGCTCTGATGGATTTTGGCTTTTCATGGGGCCTGTGGCCCCTTTGTTCTGGCCAATTTCTCCCATTTGGAACAGCTGTATTTACCTAATGTCTGTACCCCCATTGTATCTAGGAAGTAACTAACTTGCTTTGGATTTTACAGGCTTATAGGTGGAAGGAATTTGCTTTGTCTCAGATGAGATGTTGGACTGTGGACTTTTGAGTTAATGCTGAAATGAGTTAAGACTTTGGGGGACTGTTGGGAAGTCATATTGGTTTGGTTTTGAAATGTAAGGACATGAGATTTAGGAGGAGCCGAGGTAGAATAATATGATTTGGCTGTATCTCCACACAAATCTCATCTTGAATTGTAACTCCACAATTCCCAGGTGTTGTGGGAGAAACCCAGTGGGAGGTGATTGAATTATGGGGGCAGGTCTTTCCTGCACTGTTCTCGTGATAGTGAATGAATCTCATGAGATCTGATGGTTTTAAAAATGAGAGTTGTACCTCCTTGGCTTCCACCATGATTGTGAGACTTCCCCAGCAACACGGAACTGTGAGTGCTCCATTAAACCTCTTTATTTTCTAAATTGCCCAGTCTCAGGTATGTCTTTATCAGCAGCATGAAAATAGACTAATATACAACTCATACAGTTTTTTTTTTCCCCCCAGAAACCCAATCTCTGGCCTATAGCTCAGAGAAGTAGCTTTCACATTGGTGGTAAAACCGTGTAACTCAGGTTAATTTATTTCAGCATCTAAACAATTAAAACTGACATAAAGTGGATCCCCCATTGGAGTTGTATTATATAAGTGCATTTTCTTATATGTACAAAGTTTATGAGAGTTAGGTAATGATCATGATTAGCAGAATACATAAAAACAAGTGATAGAGATTTTTCTGTAATTTTCAGGCTTTATCAAGAAATGATGCCTCGGATATTTTAGGATATGATGTGATATTTTGAAGTGCAAAATTATTTTGATTTCATAAACCAATGCCCATAAGACTTGTTCATGTTTGCATCACATAAACACAGGTAATGTGATAAATAATGTTTTTCCACATTACCCATAAACATGTATTAAATGCTACATTATTGGAGCTATTTTTTTCATTGGTAGAAAATAGCTAAATCCTCAAATTTCATGTCAGATGATTAAAAGAATATATCGTACACTGAACACTGGTTCCATATACACATACTTTTTTTGCCAGGCACAATAGAGCACATACATTTCATGATAAAAATCACTAGCCCTGCTATACTTTCAGATGGTGGGACCCAGTCACTATACTTGGCTCTAATCTCCACTAGTTAGTAAGACTGTTTGAATTTTTGAAGTAACATAAAGAAAATAAAGCTGTATCTTACAGGTAAAAACTCCCATTAGAAGAAATAGTAGACAATTTAATAGTTATCTCCCATTGAGCTCCCATAAGATCAACTTCAGGAAGAGAAAAACAAAAACATATTCCTCCATAGGAATATCCCAACATGACCATATTGTTTCATTCCCCTCAGCAGTATACAACCAACATCAATTTACTGTGGGCAGTGTTTGCTTTGACAAAAATATTTCCTTCCTTCCTTCCTTCCTTCCTTCCCTCCCTCCCTCCTTCTTCCCTCCCTTCTTTCCTTCCTTCCTTCCTTCCCTTCCTCCCTCCCTCCTTCCCTCCTTCTTCCCCTCCTTCCTTCCTACCTTCCTTCCTTCCTTCTTCTTTTTTCTGTGTTTGTTTTCCACAAACAAGAGTACTGTGAATGAGACATTAAATTACTTGCTGAACTCCACACAATTAGTAAGTGAAAAAGCACAGTTACAAAGCCAACTGTCTGACTTCAAAATGCATAGCCTATCTATTACATAATACAACTGTATTCTAAAAGAATGTTTGTAGAATGTTCTAGTTGCTTTCAATATTTTAAATATTTAAGGTAGTCTGTATTTTTAAAAATTACTTGTGGAATTTATCTAAATAAGATCCAATTGTACCAAAGTATTTCTCAGAAACTCATCATTAAAAAAATAAGTTCAATTCTCACATTTTCTGGTCACTATGAAGTATTTAAGGTTATCATATAAAACATATGAAAAATAATATAAAACAATGTATTTTAATTCCATTGTTTTATATATATACATATATATACATATACATATATATCAGAAGTCATGAAAAGACAAAAAAACGAAATTCATGCCTATATTTGTATACCTAGAGTTTAATTAAACTCTGCAAAATTACAGTACAAAAATGACTTCTGGTAGGCATAAGAACATTTGCAAGCCTGGGGAACACTGCCATGAGGCATATCAACTTTTTGCCTGAAGGAAAGAAAAATGTTATACTTATTTCCTAGACATATAAATGTAAGTCAATAATGTAAATTTATTCATCTCATTTATATTCAAATTCAGTGTGAAAAAAATTTTCTGAAATACAAATGTCATATTTAAACATTACCATGTTTTTATAAATATTGTAAAACTGACACTACAGATACCCCACAGTTATCATTTTGTTTTAGTAAGCAGTGATAGAAAAGTTAAATATTGATTTAAAGTTAAAATAATCATAAGGCAAAATTTAATCATCAGACTATTAAGTAATCATTTTATATTAATATTAAGATCTCAATATATTTACTGAAGATAATTATTTCATAAATATTTTTACCCTATTGATACCAACATATAACTTGATCAATATCTTTTGTTTTATCTATTTGTGTTAATAGTCTTAATTGCTGACGTATACTTTTTAATGTCAGAACAAATTTTTTTTCCTTGTATGAATCCAAGGAAATCTAAACTACAGATATTTTGTTTACATTTGCTAGCTATTTCTTAAAAGTGGTACGAGGCACCTTCCACTTCTAAGAAAGTTTTTATTGGTCACTACATACTAGTTTTAACTATATATGTAACTCAATGAACATTGCCATATAAACTTACTCTTATCTTTTATAGTGAATTATCCACTTAGCAGTCAGAGAGGTCTTCCTAAAAATATGTCAGATCGTATCATTTTTACTCAAATTCCTTCAGAGACTAAAAAAAGTGGTTTCCCAGGACATAGACTCTGGGTCTCTATTCTATCTCAACATTACTGTTCCCACCATTCCTTCCTCCCTCCACTGAGTCTTATACTGTTTGTTCTTCTCTCACAGGGCTTATGCCACCTCAGTATCGATGATATGTTAGACTTTTTGTAGTTTTTTTATTGGCTATTTATCTTTTTAAGCATTAGCTACCTGGGATGTGAGTCTTTGTGACAAGAAACTACATATCTGTTTAATATATAAATTGATATATGTATTGAGTGTTTATGTGCCAGACACTATCAGATTCTGAGGATACTGATATCAGTAATGTATATTCCTACTTTCAAGGCATATAAGCAAATAAGTAACAGAAAGGAAAAGAGCCTTAAAATGCTTTAGTACTGATCTCATGTGTAATAAATTGAAGTGTTGCAGCCCCATCATATACTATCTGTGTGAATTGGAGGCACATGATATTCCTGTTAATGTCTTAGTGACACATTTATAAGATAAGGGTAATAATAATGCCTACCACATAACTTATTTTGAAGAGTTATAGTATCTAAAACATATTTTATAAATGTATGTTACTAGTAGTAGTATTACTTTTATATTTCTCTTTACTTCTCCAAATTAAATCTCAACTTAAGGCACCAGTCAAGGTAATGAAAACATAATATTCTCTGTCACACATCCAACTCCAGTTCCTCTTTCTATGCAATGACCACCCCCAATTATTCCTAACAGACTTACGGACAGAACACTTGAAACAAAGTTTAATTGTAGTAGAACAGAGACTGAAAAGCAAGAAAAATCTTATATTATCTCCATAAGCAAATTAATTAGTGTCACAGGCCTTATAGTGCATTGGCACTCTACCTCAACCATTAGATTTCATTGTATTCACATACAATAAAATGTAAACAATGCTTGATTTACACAACACGAAGTCCTGTGAAATGAACAAACTATTCTAATAAAACTGTTGAGAATACCTAAAGTGAACATTATCTAATATTATGAATAGAGACTAAAGAAATAATATGAGAAATATCACTAATACAGATATACCTGAGACTGGATAATTTATAAAGTAAAGAGGTCTAATTGTCTCAGAGTTCTGCAGGCTGTACAGGAAACATTGGGCCAGCATCTGCTTGGCTTCATCAGGGAGCTTTGAATCATGATGGCATGTGAAGTGAGAGCAGCACATCACATGATGAGAGAAGGAGCAAGAGAGAGAGAGCAAGGGGGGAAAGTTCCAAACTTTTAAACAACTAGATCTCAAATGAACTCAGAGTAAGAATTTACTCACTAAGGTGAGGACAGCCACAATCCATTCACGAGGAATCTGCCCACATGACGAAATCACTGCCCACTAGGCTCACTTCCAACATTGGAGGTTACTTTTCAACATAAAATTTGGAGGGGAGAATTCATCTAAAGCATACGACATGGTAATTTATATTTATATATTTTCCAATATTTAGCAATTCTTCCATCAAACTACTTTGGTTATAGTGTAGTACATTATTTAGCAACTGCTATGTTTGAGTCAACAATAATTTATTTAAAATGTTTGCATTTAAATGTATGAGCAAAATGAAATGTACTTCTAGTTGTTTTTTTCATTATGTTTTTGTCTGTTTTGGTATCAATGCCTTTTTTGGTAGCTGGAATGATAGAATAATTTGGCAAATATTTGCTGTTTCTATTCCATGTAAGAGTTTGAAAAATATTACAATAAAACATTATTTGAAAAGCATTTTAATTTATTTCATAGACAAAAGGAATATTTCTTATTCAAAACTTCTATTTCTTTTTTTTAAAAGGTAGTGCAATATAAACCATTTAAAAGTGTGGTTTAAAATATTTGTTTGCATGTCAAATAATATAGCATCCCAATGTCATGTAAGATTAAATTTGCTCAGTTTCTGCTGGATAAAACTATCAAAATAATTGTTTGAATATTTATTCATTATTATAAATTAATTTACAACTACTTTATTTAGATTGTCCTTCAGAGAGAACACTAAATTTGGTTTAAAATGGTAAATACAGAGAAAATACATCACTGAGTCATGATACTTACAGCTTCCTTTGATGATAACTTGCAATTTCAATACTCCGCAGTACATTCTTGATAATTTTCAAGTGTTCTTCAATCTCAGCTAGTAAAATAAAAAATTGTTCACTAATTATCTCAAATTTACTCAAATATAGGGTAGGCAATAAAAAGGGAGAGGGTTCAATTAAAAATATAACATAAATATGTTTTTCAAAATATAAATATACCACTTTTAAATTAGACTCTCATTAGTGATCTGCTGTTTGTTATAATTTCCATATGTATTAGTAAGTAATCAATAGAGACGGTTGTTTCGTTGACTGATTTCTGGGTCTTAAGAATACATTTTATGTGAATATTTCATTTATAAGGAATAGAGACAGGATTGCAACAAAGTTATTGAAAATATGTTGAGATCACAAACTACAATTAATATAGTTTGCTTTTTATTTTTGCATATAAGAAAGTGTTAAAAATTATTTGTTTAAAAATCTTCCTGTGGACAATATCTAAGTTGAAATAAGAAGAGGTAATGTATTTGAAATAACTTATAGGAAATCTTACCATGTAGAGCATTCATTTCTCTCAGCACCTCTCTCAAGCTAAGACACAGCCATTTGAAATTGTTCATTAGGAATAATTTATGGGTACTAGCAATACTTATTGATTGATATTTACAGAAAGGCACATATAATCATTAGTTATCACTCTTTTAATAGTAAGTTTTATCAAACTGTTAGTAGGAAAACCAGTCTGCCTTATTTTCCTCATCTCCTCTCAAAAGTATACTATATATATTGCCTGGAATTATTACATGCCTAACTTAGAGCTTGTTTTTGTTTCTTAAAATGGTAGTTAATAAATAACCTTAATGAGCAAACTAAATAGGAAAAAAGTAAATACTTTCAATACCTTCTCAAAACCAAAGCAAATATTACTTCAATATTGCAAATTACCCCAATAAAGCAAACGTTAAAGATAAATTAAAAAAGAAAATAAAAACAAGAAAACAAATCTTCATCCTATTGGCTATTTTATGTATCAGAAGGAAACAAACACCAACATACCCTAAATTAAGTAAAAGAGATATAAATTAGTATTAATTCAATTATTTATTCATTAATATATCCAACAATTTAACTGTATATATTGAATGACTTTTTGATAATTAGCAGTGAAATTACCCTTGTTGGTACAACAGTAACCAGTGAATATGGTACATGGACTCTGCATTCAAATGTTAATGGTGCCAATACCTACGGTCTTTTGTCTTCACATAAGGAAAAGATGTGCAATTATGAAAATAGTTAAAAACATAAGTTCTGCCTTCAGCTTTTCTGCATCCGAAGTTACTGCTTATTTTTGTCTAACTAAAACACAAAAGCCTCGATCTAAATCTCAATATACTTGTCAGTAAAATTCACTAATAATAACTGCTGCTTAAAGATATTTTAATAAATGAGCTAACTTAAATAAAGATATTGATTTTCATTATTATGAATTAAATATAACTCAACCTATCATCTTTGAACACAATGCTTTAAGGGCTTGATAAAGTCATGTTCTAGCAATCTTATTTTGAAACACTTTTAACTGTTTCACATATAAACTTGCCATATGCAGCCAGAAGTAAGACACTTTCAGCCCTTAAGTAGGTCATAAAATGATCAAAATAAGTGGTGTGAATGTTTAGGTCAGTTATGAATTATAATATAAAGACTAAGATATGGAAAAACATAGGTTTTCATGTGGTCAGGAAGACCAGAAGGATGTTGAAACAAATTGATTTTCATCCAATTATTTTCCTAGTTCTTACGGCAATTTTAGCCGTTGTCATCTAGCCTTTATTTTTACAGCAGCTTTCAAAATAATAGCCAAAAGTTTGTGTGGCAGTTTCTCCTGTTCTCTTATTACAGTGAATATCTTCCCTCTATGGGTTTAATTATGGCTCTATCATTAACTACTTGGGGTATTTTTGATAAACTAACTTTACATTTCAGATTGATCGTCATCAACAGGGATAATAAGTGTCTAAGAGTTTAGTGAAGCTGGAAAAATGATGCATGTGATGTGCTTTACACATGCTGGACCTTCATTGTAAGATAATAGCTATTATCAGTATCATCAAAACCTAAATATCATTTCATAATCTTTCATTTCTAACTTATAGCTGTTGACATGACATTGACTAAATGTGAACATTTCCACTCTCTTCTCTCATTTAATGCCTTCTCAAGTCTCAATTACTCCCAAACATATTTAAAATTTACCTTTGTTATTAAAATTTTGCCAACAGGTAGACAACAACATAGTAAGACAATGCGGATACAGTTTCTGCATGTGTGTGCGCTTTCATGAAGGTATGGTAGATTTCTGGCCGGGCGCAGGGGCTCATGCCTCTAATCCCAGCACTTTGGGAGGCCAAGGTGAGTGGATCACTTGAGGTCAGGAGTTCGAGACCAGCCTGGCCAACATGGTGAAACCCCATTTCTACTAAAAATACAAAAATTAGCCTGACGTGGTGGTGCATACCTGTAATCCCAGCAACTCGGGAGGC
This sequence comes from Pan paniscus, assembly GCF_029289425.2. Taxonomy (NCBI): domain Eukaryota; kingdom Metazoa; phylum Chordata; class Mammalia; order Primates; family Hominidae; genus Pan; species Pan paniscus. The sequence goes on along the minus strand of NC_073264.2, from coordinate 42,169,842 downwards.
TGAGGCAGGAGAATTGCTGGAACCCGGGAGGTGGAGGTTGCAGTGAGCCAAGATCATGCCACTGCATTCCAGCCTGAGCGACACAGCAAGACTCCCTCTCAAGAAAAAAAAAAAAAATGTATGATTGATTTCAAAATTTGGGTATAGGTACAGACAATAGTAAAATGTAAGATAACCTGAACTCAGATGATGTCTGTGTGGCCTCGACCTAATTAGATGGCTTCATCTTCAAAAATGGAAAACAGAAGAGTTATCTCAGATGGTTAAATGAAGAATAAATGAAATTATAAATTAAATTATATTTGTAAATCACTGTGTACTTTCCTTAAGTAAAGGCTTAACAAATGTTTGTCAGTACTATTATCGCTTGTGAGTTTCTATAGCTACATTGGGTCCTAATTAGAATAATTAATTTTTAATGGCTCTCACAAGTTCTGCTAATAGCAATAATAATGATAACAGTTAACCCTTATGTAGCCAGCAACAAGAACTATAAATCTAAAATATAAATTTTAAATAAATAAATGATGTAGGTACTCTGAAAACCAGGCTGTTTGAGGTATACAGTGTGTAGTGAGTGATAATATATATTTTTTTCTGTTGAGATACTAAAAAGTTTAAGTTGTAGACTATTAAAAAATAGTTGCAAGAAGTTAATATAATCATTCTGGGCCTTGAGAGTGTGTTGAAACCAATTATATTTCAAGGCAATTTTCTCACTGCCTTTGATTATCCTTTGGTAATTCTAATGGAATCCAAATTGAGGAAATTGCAACTTATACCGCAATTTGTAAATGTCTTTGTAATTTCAAAGGTAGAATATGTTATAGGATGACATTTTATGTAGAAGTTATGCTAAATTACTCAGCTTTCAATATAAATACTGGCTTTGAAATGATGGTTGAGAGCTTCTGCCAGAATTATCAGTGGAACCTGGGAAATAGACATTTCATAAAGCATGAAGTGCTTGCTACATATCTTATGTAAATCAATGACAATATAACTAGATTTCATAAAAGTTAAGGGAATTTTTGTACATATGTTATTTAAAATTAATTAAATCCTGGATCAGATCCTACTATAGCATGTAATATGAAATTGAATAGTCTTAATATGTACTATTTTATATTCAAAGAAACTTGCATAATCTAAGGATAAAGTCACAATTTTTTATTATAATTTATTGACCATAGAAGATGTAAGTCAGTAGTTGTTAGTCAAAAAGAATTTTCCACAGTTTTACTTCAAAATTCCCACTGATCATGTAGTTGATGCCATCCAAACTTCAAAGTTGACACATTTAATGTAGCTGAAATCTTTTTATAAAAATAAGAGTATGACATTATCAAATATTGGCTGACATTAATCACATGTACCTAAAAACCTCATGAAAAGAAAATGGTTTACAGAGCTAGAATCAAATAAAAAATCTTATGAAATTAAAACTAATTATGTAACATTGTAAGTAGGACCCCAAAGTTAGCATTTAAGGAACTTGTGAATTTTAAATGAAGCCAATTTTATTCCATTGGACGCAGTTATTGAATAACTTCATTTAAGAACACTGAATATTCTTTTGCTAAAAGGGATAAACTTTGTGAACATTTAAAAATGTGGCTTCATATCTCAGTATTATATAACAAAAAGAGTATAAAACTACAATGAAGAAATTTGGTTCTCTGAAATGTGTGTTCTAATGTTGCATCTATCATATTCCTGCACTACAATTTTTGTGACATATAATGAACATATTGTGTTTAGTGATACCCTAAGTTCCCTTCCTATTCTAACATTTTGTACTTCTAAACAAGGACATGTAGAAAATATGATCTATCTATTATTACAAAACAAAACTCTAAGGCTAATATTGTAGCTAACAGAGGTAAGCACTATAAAATAACAGAGGAAGTACACTGTAAAATATAACAAAGGATTCTTGACCAAACATTGCTCAGGCTCCACCAAGCCATGACCTAGACAAGGCCTTGGCCTTTGGACTTTCTTGTCTGTCTTTGCATTACCCAAGAACTTCGCTAAGTCATTTTAATCAGAACCCTTTCCTTTGGTATCTAATTATCTTTGATATTTGATCAAATACCTAATTCCTTACCATCCCACAGGTGACATCTGATTTCACCCTGGCCTGATTTCAGCAAGAATACTAAATACCCCTTGCCCCTCATGTTTCCTCTTAGAAATTTTCCCCACTTCCTTGACTATAAATCCCTATTTTCCCTTTTTCTCAAAGTTGAGCCTAATCTCTCCTTCCTACTACAAATCCCCACTGCAGTAGTAATTCCTTCTTGAACAAAGTATTTCTTGTCATCATTAACAATTTTCACAATAATTTTTCCTTAATAAGTATTGGACTCCTAGTCAAAACTTATATTTAACTTATATTTAAATGTCAAGCAAATGTTGTTTTATAAATGTTAGTCACTTAAATGACCAGTTTGTTACCACTTAACATTTTAAATGCAGAAGCTGTGCTTAGATACAATTTATAAAATTGCACCTAATTAATCATGAGGTCACTTTTCATTAGGATTAGAGTGACCTCACATTTCTTAGAGTTTCCAGAAAATCTGATTTTATTCCTCTTGAAGTTCTTACTTAAAAGGTTTTGTTTAAAAAAAAAAACAAGAAACTAAAAGCTAAAAAACTTCATTTTTAGTTCTTGTTTTTTTAATATCAATTTGTTAATAATCTGGCAGATCATTTTCTTTCTTAAGGTTCATTTCTGTTTCTCTTTTCAATTTTTTAACAAAATTATTTTACACATGTTATCATAATTGTATCTTCATTATACTGTGCTCCTAAGAGACTGAGCTGGTGAGAAATAGAGAATCAGCCCATTACAAGGAACATCTCATGTTTAGAAGAAGTGGGTAGTGTATGCACTAAACAGCTTTAAGGAGCAGAATCCTGAAGATTTTCCATAGCAAGAGACATGGTATTTAATTTGTTAACACTGACCAGCACACAGCTATGGAGAATCTTGGAGAAGAGTGTATGTTCACAAACAGAGTTACTGCTTATAGAAGAAAGAATAGCACCTAAATTAAATAAATGAAGGGAAATTCTTGGGGCTTGCAGAATTTTTTAATTCTGGAAAAGACTTAGACTATTAGAAATGGAAGCAAAAGCTGAAATACAGAAATAGATGTTGATTTAGTAAGGCCATGCATAGCTGAAAGATTATGGATTCTGAGACAGAATAGTGACAAATGAATTGATGTGCCACTTTCTAAGAAAACTACTTAATGCTTTTGAAGCTATTTCATCTATAAAATGATAATAACATCTACATGGAAGTGTTGTAGTGAAGGTTAGGAGAAAAAGAGTGTCTGTACAATATTCTGTGCAGTAGCTTATTGATGTCAAATTAAACACAGGCTTTTTACTTTTTGCATTATCAGGGTTAGTTAGACACTTTACTAATAATCTTGGCATTCTAATTTTAATGATTTATAAATCATATTGTGTTGTCCATATACATGCAGCCACTATATTACTTTTGGTATATGTATTTAATTACATTCAGGTTTGTTATTTAGTCAGAATAATTTTCCCTACAGAAAGTGAGATAACTTCATATGTAGTTCAGTTTCAAAGAATGTTGTTACATAAAAGCTCAGTGTCAGGTATTTTCCACTTGTGTCCACAGAGGCTCTATGTTGAACAGAACTTCCTACATCTGAGCATCTGCTGTATAATTTGATGTACTTCTTCAAGAAAGAAACGATCTCCAGGTTCTAGTATTATCTTCAATTTCTACTCATATATTTGTAGTTTATTTAACGATGCAGGAGAGGAGAAAAAGACAACTTGTGTGTGCATTACTAAGATTACTGCTCTGGGCAAAGGTAGTCGATTCTGCTGGGAACTCCTGAGAAGCACCCAAATGCCTGCCATTATTCTCTACCTAAAGGATGGTGTACAGAGCCAGGAACATTTAATACATTTGTTTAGTCCCCTAACCTCCAAAAGCTTGAGAGGTTTCCTCATGGTATTAAATCTGCACACTTTTGAATTTCACTTGTGTGCAGCCTGTATAACTCTGATATATGTGCTGACGGAGAAATCCCAGGGGAAAAACAAAGAGTAGTTGAAGTGAGATGTTGTCAAATGAAACTCAGTCTAATTCCACATGGGATTTCCCACCATAGCCAAGGCTAAAATCAGAAGTGAGCTCAAGAGGATGAGTGGTAGCAACAGATGCATCAGATGCAAGTATGAAGTGCACAAACAGTAAGCCTTTCAACTGGACTGACATCACAGCACACCTGGGCAAGGAGGTGAACAGAAAAATTGGAATCTGGATTAAAAACAATGTCAAAGTTCATCAGCCAAAGTTACAAAAATATTTTTACATTTCTTCTAATTTTGTTCATTTTGTGTAAAACTTCAAATTACTTGTGGTAAAGTTGTTCAAAATGTCTTCATACTATATTTTTAATATCTGAAAACTCTATAGTGATGTCACTATTTTAATACCTAATATCATATGTATTAAAATTACTCATTGTATTTGTACTTTTTGTTTTATATTAGTTGCATGAACATTTTGTTTATTAATGTTTTTTCCAAAGAACAAGTGTTGACTTTGCTAATTTACTCATGTACATATTGTTTTTGAATTGCTACTTCTTTACATTTATTGTTCTTTTTCTGTCTTCTGAAGATAATGGTCATTACTTGATCTTTTATGATATATGCATTCATTCTTATACCTTGTCCCTTATAGACAGATACTGGTAGCTACATTCTCTATGTTTTGCTGTATAGTCACTGTCTTTATGTACACTGTGATTTCTTCAACTACAATTTATAGAAGTACATTTATTAATTTCAAGGTATGACTTTTTCAGCTATCTTTTTGTTATTCATGTACACATTAATTTCAATCTATTCAGATAACATAATTTCTATGATTTCAATCTTTTGAAATGTGTTGAGGTTTCCTTTTGGTCAAGCATGCATCCTGCAGTTAGGGATACAATATCCATTTGGTCAAACTTTCTGATTTTCTTTCAGTTTGTTATATATTTACTTAAGCTTTCCAGAATTTTTCATCATTTTCTACAAGTTGTCACAAAATTGTAGTAAATTTTATACTTGCCTACTTCTTCCTGTAAATATGTATTTTTGTGGATTATATTTCATTATTTCGCCATGCATATTCACATTAAGAATTTTCATCATCTTTGGTAGTTGAAGTTCCCTTTATCCCTATAAGGTGATTCAGCATACTGCTGGTCATGGTTTCAGTCTTAGAGACAACCTGTCTGATATTAATATAGTAGCACCAGCTTTTATTTAGTTAAGGTTGGCATGATATCTTTGTCCATCTTTTTCTTTCAAACATTTTGCATACTTTTTGCTTCAATGAACAACATAGAGGTTGATTGTTTTCTCCCCATAAATCTAACCTAACTATATTTTTCTATTAAATGTCAACTTTAGCAAAATTGTATTTGAGGAAATTTTTCTATTAAATGTCAACTTTAGTAAGTCTATATTTGAGGAAATTTTTCTATTAAGTGTCAACTTCAGCAAGTTTATATTTGAGGAAATCTGATATATTTACGTTTCAATTCCTCATCTTATAATTTTCCTACTCTTTGTTCCATTTTCTATTTGTGACTTCTTTAATTAATTGTTTTAATAGTTGATCTTTTTTCTCATGATTTCCATGGTTGTTAAACATTATTTTACTACATTTTTATTGATTAACATGCAGACTACAACATGAAACTTTGATTACTACCATACAAAATTGTTTCTTATTGCTGTTTACTTTTTGGACAGTAAAAGGCCCTTAATACATGTTAACTCACTCTAGTGTTTTCAAATCTATATACGTATATATGTGTGTATCTATATATATGTCATATATATACCATATGTATATATATGTCATATATATAGTATATATATATACAAGGTATATATATATGGTGTGTATATATATATATATGGGGGGTGTGTGTGTGTATATATATATGATGTGTATATATATATATATATATGGTACAACAAACCTGTAGTAACAAAATACCAGAAACTGGCTTCATTAAAGAATAAGAGTTTATTGCCCTAAAGTTCTAGAGGTTAAAAGTCTAAGAACAAGCTATTGGGAAGTTTAGTTTCCTCTGAGGGCTGTGAGGAAGAATATGCTCTGTGCTCTCTCTTAGCTTCTGATGGTTTTCTGGCACTCTTTGATGCAACTTGGTTGCAACTATATTACCCAGACTTCTGCTTTGATCTCACAGTATTCTATTTATAAGGGCACCTGTCACATTGGATTAGGGGGGTCCCCCTATTCCAGTATGACCTAATCTACACCAATTTCACCTGTAATGACCTTATTTTCACATAAGGTCACATTCTGAGCCTTCTGGGGTACTGGAGATTAGCATTTCAATGTATGAATTTTTGGGGGACACAATTCAACCTCATATATGTGTGTGTATATCAATATGATAATTATATAATAATAAATATTACTATATTACTATATAAAATTATGTTACACATTTAAGTTAATTTAGAATTTACTCACATACTTAAAATTGTTCTTGCTTTTGGACACTTCTTGTGTCTCTGATCCTCCAGCTTGTATTATTTTTATTCTGCCTGGCAAATAGTCATTAGAATTTCTTTAGTGCATATGTTCTGGTAATAATTCCCTCAGTTTTTAGGTCTGAAAATAACTTTTTAAATGTTATTATTAATATGAATACATTTGCCAAATTTTGATAGTTTTTGTGTCTTCATGGCTATATTAATTGTATTGTTGTTGAAGAGCAACATATTTAGTGGTCTAATTGTTGCTAATTTGAATATAAGCTTTCTTGTTTCTTTGGTTGTTTTTTCAAAATTTTCTCTGTCTTTTCTTGCACTGTAATCGCCTATAATGTAGATGATTTTCATTGTTCCATCTTTTAATTCACAGAGCTTTTATTCTATAACTTGATATGTTTTATCAGATTTGGAAATTACTCATTCATGGAAATTTCCATTATTCCTTACATCTTCTTCTAAAATTCCATTTAAATATATGAAGATTTCTCACTTTACCTTCTTTCCCTCCTATTTGCTCTTCTGAATTTTCTATCCTGTCATTTCTCTATGTTTCACTTTGACTATTTTACCCAACATTTTCTTAATTCTCTCTTCATCTCTCTCTAATATGTTCTTAAATAGGTCACCTTACTTGTTAATATTATATATTATATTTTTCAGTTTCATGGGTTCTATTTTTCCATATGTTACTTTTACTTTCCACTTCTCTACTAAAATTCTAAATCTTAGACTTTTATCTTTAAATCTTAGACTTTTATCTTTTAATTTTGATAAAGTAATCAAAATTATTTTTAATTATACTTTTTATTTAATTGAAGATTCACATGAAATTGTAAGAAGTAATACAGAAACATCCCTTGTACGTTTTACCCAATACCCCAGTGGTAATACCTTGCAGAAATATAGTACAATATCACAACCAGAATATTGGCATTAATTCAGACAAGATACAGGACAAGTCTATCACCACAAGAATTTCTTATGTTGCCCTTTTGTAACTACCCATCTCCTGACCAATCTGTGCCCTTGTTCTTAACACCTGACAACCACTAACTTTTCTCCATCTCTATAATTTTGCCATTGTGATAGTATTACGTAAAAGGTATCATAAAGCATTAATCTGTGGATTGGGGTGTTTTTATTTTTTACTCAGTATAATTCTCGGAGATCTATCGAAGTTGTTGCTTGAATCAATAGTTATTCATTTTTATTGCTGAGTAGTATTCCATGATATGTATATAACACAGTTTGTTTAATGATTTACCCATAAATAACATATCGGTTGCTTACTGCTTTGGGCTATTACATATAAAGCTGCTATGAACAAATATCCATTACCAAATTTGAGGGTGAACATAAGTTTTCATTTCTCTGAAAGTAGGATTATTACACTTGCTCAGTGTTTAGTAATTCCTTTTAGATTTTTAACAAACTGCCAATTTGTTTCACAAAGTATAAAGTGACTGAAGCATTTTACATTCCCTTCAGAGATGTTTGAGAACTCCAACTTCTCCACATTTCTGCCAACCTTTGGTGCTGCCACTGCTTTTAATTTTAGGTATTATAATGTATATCTAGATGTGTACTTATAATTCTTTATGGTTTAATTTGCATTTCCCTAATGGACTAAGATAATAAACAGCATTCTATGTGCTTATTTTCTACCTCTTAGCACTCTACTCAGTAAAATATCTGTTCATGTATTTTGTCTATACATGAACAGTTTTATTGAGAGTTATTATGTAATTTGGGCATGAATATTTTGTCAGATAAGTGATTTGCAAATTTTTTTTCCAAGCCCGTAACTTGTCTTTTCATCTACTTAACTGAATAAGTTTTTAATTTTTATTGTGTCCAAATTATAGATTGTATTTATTTTAGGGATCACAGTTCAGTGTTAAGTCTAAGAACTCTTAGCTTACCCTAGGTTCTGACAATTTTCTCAATTTTTTTCATAAAGTGTTTATAGTATTTATATTAGTCCATTCTCACACTTGCTATAAAGTTACTACTCAAGGCTGGGTAATTTATGAAGGAAAGAGGTTTAATTGACTCACACTTCCACATGGCTAGAGAGGCCTCTGGAAACTAATAATCATGGAACAAGGCGAAGGTGAAGCAAGGACTTTCTTTACATGGTGGCAGGAGAGAGAAGAGCAAGCAGGGGAAATGTCAGACACTTATAAAACCATCAGGTCTCATGAAAATTCGTTCACTATCACGAGAACAGCATAGGGGAAACTGCAGCTGTAATCCAATCACCTCTCACCGTTTTTTTTCCCTTGACACATGGGGATTACAATTCAAGATGAGATTTGGGCAGGGACAAAGAGCCAAGCCATATCAATATTGTTTTGTATATTTGTAACATATTATTTGTAACATTATATGTATAGTAATGTGTTGTGAGCTAATTTTTGTATAGGATGTAATGTTTAGCTTAGTTTTTCTTTTTATTTTTTACCTTTGTTTTGCCTATGGGAGTCCTATTACTCTAGTAAAAGTCTATCCTTCCTTCTGTTAAAAGTAAAACCTTAGATAAATTAAATTTAGCAAAATGTGTTTGAGCAAAAATAATTCATGAATTGGGCAGCCCTCAAAATAATGAGAGATTCAGAAAGCTTCACTCAGCAATGTGGACAGTAAGTATTTATAGAGAAAAAGGAAGTATTGTACAGAAACAGCTTGATCAGTTATAGCTGACTTATTTATACATGGTATGATTAGTCATTTGCCTTATATGGACATGGTCTTGTCAGTTGGCAGCCTGTGATTGGCTGAAGCTCAGTTACTGTGATTGACTGGGACTCAACTATTTGTTACAAGAATATACTTCTAAGTAACATTTCAGTTTACATAATAAGTTAGGTTGCAGTTTTCTAGGTAGAGATTCAAAGTATGGAGGTAGCTTTATGCCAAATTTAATTTAACATTTCATTAATTTTGTACCTTTGTCAAATTCAGTTGACAGTTCATTTCCGAGTCCTCTATTTTATTAATCAAGGTGTTTATTCTTCCACAAATTCCAACTGATAACTGTAATTATGTGATGAACTTTAATTTCAGGTACCATGATCCTATTTTTTTATTATTATTATTATTTTTTTTTTTTTGAGATGTTGCCAGGCTGGAGTGCAGTGGTGTGATCTCAGCTCACTGCAACCTTCACTTCCCGTTTCAAGTAATTCTCCTGCCTCAGCCTCCCAAGTAGCTAGGACTACAGGTGTGCACCACCCAACTCAGCTAACTTTTGTATTTTTAGTAGAGATGGCGTTTCACCATGTTGGCCAGGGTGGACTTGATCTGTTGACCTCATTATCTGCCCACCTCGGCCTCCCAAAGTGCTGGGATTAAAGGCATGAGCCACCACGCCCAGCCCCTATTTTATTATTTTTTTTAAGAATAATTTGGTTTTCTATTTCCTTTGCTGTTCCACATAAATTTTAGAATAATCACGTATCTCTCTATACATAATCTTTCAAGAATTCTTATAAGAATTGGATTAAATCTGTTTAATTTGGTTAGAATTTAAATGCTTCTTTTCTGTCTTCCAATCTATGAACACTGTATGTTTTATTTAAACATGGTATTATTTGTTTATATCTTTTATTTTTTTATTAGAATTTTTTAGTCGTAAGATACAAATCTATTACATGTTTTGTTACAATTACATCTAGGACAATTGTAAATGATACTGCAACATTTAAGTTTTGGTGTCCATATATTGGTTGCTAGTATGTAGAAATACAATACATTTTTGTGTGTTCATTTTGTATTCTATGACCATTATGAACTTCCTTTTTAACTCTACCAGTTTTTGTTGTTGTTGTTATTGTTCTTTTTTTTTTTTTAGATTCCTTGGTATTTTCTTAATAAAAAGATCATTTCACCTGTAAACAAAAACAGTTTGATTTCTTCCTTTTTAATATGAATAACTTTTGTTTCATTCATTCATTTTTTGTTGCTTTATTTCATTGCCTAGAACTTGTAGTACTATGCTGAATAAGAGTACTAAGAGTAGATAACCATGACATGTTCCCACTCTTAGGAAAAAAACCACTAATTTTCAAGTAGTATGCTAGCTGTAGTGTTTCAGTATATGCTTCTTAACAAACTCAGGTTCGTCTCTCTATATTTGTTTGAGGACTGGCACAAAGAAGAATGGAGAAAAGAAAATAAACAAAAATATAAGAATACACAGTCTGTAAGTGTTAAAAGTTTCCCTTCACATTCTTTTATCAGGAAGTACAGGATATTTCTTGAAATTACCTCTGTGTCCCAGTGCCTCTTCTGGTGCAATGATTTCAAGCCAGGGAGACTATGGAAGGAGAAAAATGATAAATTCACTGAAACTTTTATGGTATTTTGAATTCTGGTGTCTTTATTCTACCTACTCTATTTACTTATTAGAGTCCTCAGCTTAATGCTTAATTTAGGACACAAAGGTAGCATATGACTACATAGCTTATCCAGAACTTGAACCCCAAGTGCATATTTTTAGTGTCATTTTATTTCATAGTAAAATCAAAAAGGACAATACTTAGCTCTAATAATTCTGGCCAAATTCATTCCTCTACATTTACATATAAAATCATAAATAGCTTCTTGAGTCCATTATTATGTAACATTTCAAGGAGCAGAGCAAAGCAATGCTATATGTGGTGTGAATATTACATATTAAAATATACACAAAAAATAGTAGGAAATATAGAAACGATGCCAATTTCAGAAATTTGATTAGCTCTGGGGAATGAGAAAGAGAAAAGAATCAGTATGTGGACTTTTGCCTGTGCCTGCAAGATTTTATTTCTAAAAGGAAAAATAAAATGAGCTAATGTTAATATAATGGAGGTTTAATTACAAAAAAGAACATATGATTATATGTAAAATTATTTTGTTATTTTATGTTTGAAATGTGTTCGAATTAAAATTTTAAATATTTTGAAAATCCACAAAAAAATTACAATCTTACTTAATACTACAAAATCACGGTTATGATCAGAATACCAGAATCTTTTGGAAATATCCTCACACTGTTAATTGTATTACAGTAATTTTACAGGAAGGTAATAGTGATATGGATGGACAAAAAAATTAAAACTAACTCTTTGCCAACTGTCTTAAGTAACACTTGTAATACATATTGGTAGAATTTACACCAAAAACTCATTTATAATTCAAAACTGACAACAACATATATCTCCAAATACAAATGATAAAGCATATGGGATATATATAATTGAGTTGAACATAGGGGGTTGGGGGATTAGATAAGGGGAGCAGCAAGATAAATTAATATGTTTCTAACTTAAGTATATGTGTACTAAATAAGGGCAAATACACAATTCCCATTAGCCTTTTAACATGCTTAAGTACCTCCAATGGCTACTTAGGAATTTTTAAAATGTGATATCTTTATTCAAAGTTTCTATAAAAAACATATATTATAAAAAGAAAAGAAATTTTATAAAATACACTCCAGTGTGGTATATTTATTTATTAACCATTTTCATTTCTTTAATTGTACCCTACTCAAAAGTTACACATGCAAAACTGAAAAAGAAATGTAATGATTCCATTATGACATATTTTCATCTTATTTTAGTGTGAAAAGTAATTTCTCAAGACCTGCCTTATCTGACAAGCACTGAATCATCTCTCTTTCAGTCTTTCTTTTAAAGGAAGAGATAAGCAAGTGGAAGTAAAACCTAATACCAGTTTGGCCTTTCATTTATATAAATTGTTATTATTTTGCTATTATTATTATATTTCACATTTCATATTTATGTTCTAGAGTAATTTATGTAAATTAGTAGACATATACATTATTTTTTGCTTAAAATATTTGAAACAATTTCAAGGCACATTATATGAGATGTCTTCTTCATTTGCCAACACAGACATCTGGAAATAAGTCTATGCCCAGAGTTTCTTTATTCTTGTTTTAGCTCTCAACAATGTAGCTGAGATTAAAGGTTATTAGCGTACTGAAAACCATGTAATTGAAGGAATATTATCTTGCCTTTACTTTGACTGTGAGAGAAGAAGAGCATAGCTGCTAGAATAAATATGAAAGTCAGAGCCTTGATAAGGTCTAGTAACCCAATCATTGGCATTCACTATGGAAAAGGACGATGTGCTTTATTTCCCTCTAGTGGTTTAGTAAATGAATAAATAGAAGAAAAAAAAAGTGAAATGGCTTCGATGTACTAGCTTAAAAGCCATTCATAATTTTGAGATGCCTGATGAAGGCTACTTCTAAAATTACACTATAAAATTTGCAAACAGAAAATAAAGATGTGCTTATAATCAAACAAGCATGATGCATCAGAAAAATAAATTGCTAGAAAATCTGCAATCAGCACCAAATTATTTTTCTGTATTCAGGAAGTCAGTGTTCATGAGGCAGAAACAAAGAGATGAAGTGATGCTTTGCATCTTTCAAAGTTAATACACAAAAGCTATAGAACAAAGATTAAGAAAAAGAGAATTTAAAGTCTTTTATTTGCTTTTGAGAAAGCTTATTTAGTTGCAGGAATTTGATATTTACTTTTGTTAATAACTATTTTTGGTAAGACCAAGTTTAAAATAATTTGTATCACCTGGACATGTGGTCCTGGGCAGAAAATCATAAAAAAAGCTATAAAATTTCTAAATGATATATAAAGTGCTAAGTAGTTGGATGAAATTTTTAATTTAATTCCCAGACCAACATCATAAGATATGTATCATTATTACTATCACCATGGCCCAGATGTTTACTGAAGGAGACAGGTAAAATGTTTCTAAGGTAACAATAATTAGAATTAGACTGAAACGCAGGTAGTCTGACTCCAGAACTTAAATTGTTAGGAAGTCAGAACATGTCCTTGGCATGATTTTAAATATTTATCATGCGTAAAGGATACTTAAATAAGCCAGAGTTATTTTTAGGACAAGGTTCTGCCAGAAAGTGTTATTGAATTAGGGTTGTATAGTACATAGACCCTTGAATAATGCAGGGGTGAAAAGCACCAACTCCCCTCACCGTGTAGTCAAAACTCCACATATAATACATGATTCCCCCAAATTTTAACTACTAAAAGCTAACTGTTAACCAGATGCCTTATTGATAACATAAAGTCAATTAATACATATTTTGTATGTTATATGTATTATGTACTGTATTCTTACAAAAAAGTGAGCTAGAGAAAATAAAATGTTATTAAAAATAATAAGGAAGATAAAATAAACTCATTATTCACTAGTGAAAATAGATCATCATTTGCATCACCTGTAAGATTTCATTCTCATCATCTTCATGTTGAGTAGGCTGAGGACGAAGAGGAAGGGTCTTATTGTCCTATTGTCTCAGAGGCTGCAGAGGCAAATTAAATAAAGAAAGTAAAAGGGAAGGTAGGAGAAATTGACCGAAAAAAATCTGCAGGTAAGTGGACCCTTGCAGTTCAAACCCTTATTGTTCAGTCAAGTGTATTTTATTCAACTAGTTAATTAGATGAAAAGATACACAATTGAGAGAAGAAAAACATACTTAGTGATTTTTTTATTAAAAGAGAATTATTTAATAATATATATTTTCTAAGAAATTTAATAATATCAGTGACACCATTTGTAAAATTATTTTTACATGTCAGACTATTGTTATATATTATTTGATATGTTTTTCTGAAAAAAGGTGACAAAATTTCTTAAAGTGAAAAAGCAATTATTTTCAGAAGTTATTTTCAGTTATTTTCAGAATTACTTTAAGAAGTTGAATTAAATACAAAAAAACAAAAGACATAAATATTTCAATTTTTAAATACTTCTTAGCATATGACAACTTATAAAATCAACTGGAAGAAACATATAATACAATTATTATTTGAAATTATTTTTGAGAATTTTTTTCTACCAATTGGTAAAATATGAATCAATAGTTTCAATTTTAATAGCTACATTATCTTTAGGAAAGGATTTGCTATTATTTAGAGATACATTTAATTTTTTAGAAACCATAAAACTAATGTTAGGAATAATAATTTTGTCCAGAAAGGGTGTGAAGATATAGTCATATTCTGTGGTTTAATCATATCTTTGGAGAAAGTTTCAGAAGCTATATTCCCAAAAATATTTTAAGCAATTGAAGCATCATTGAATAAGTTTGCCACATATGTAAAAAATAACATTATACAAAGTAAACCCTTTGCAAATGATGGCTAATGTAATCTGCTTTACATGATTTGTAATTTCAAAGAACCCTTAGCTAAATAGATTAAAACATTTCTGTAACTTTATAATCACTTCTCTGTACACTGGAAACCACTTATGACCCTAGAAATTCTAAAAAATGAAATTTAATAGAAGATAAACTTGTTTTGGCTGCTATCCACAAATATTTAGTTGCTTAAATGGAAACAGTAAAAGGCAAAACAAAAATAAACCAAGCAAAAATGCTTCACCTTGTCACAAGTTTTATATTTTCAATTTAGAAAGTTAATTGCATCATTAATATTGACTTGTACTGTCATCATACATTATCCTATTAGTTTTAATTGGAAGATGACAGGAATGTTGAAGACTATTATGTTAACCTTGCTTTCAAATCATTGCTTACATTCACAACTTGCTTTTTTTAAAAAATAATATTGAGGAAAACATAGAAATGACAAGCTATTCTCAGAAAAAATTGTGTTTGTGACATAAAAATAGGCTTTACATGTGACAGGGGTTGCCTTTGTATTGATATAATTTTTCACATTTTTTATTGACACACTATCTTTCTTTAAGAAGCATATATTTTTATAGAGTAGACTAGAATTCAATTGTTTCATTTGAATAGTTCAGCCAAAAGGTAACCTTAAACCAACAATTTGGCTGAATACACTTTTGTTTTCGAATTAAAAAAAAAAATCCTTAGAAGAGATAGACACTATTTTCTACGTCTGCTTTTGAGAAGTGTCTGTTGATGTCCTTTGCCCAGTTTTAATGGGCTTGTTTTTTACTTGTTGATTTAAGTTCCGTAAAGATTCCGGATGTTAGATCTGTGTCAGATACACAGTTTGTGAATATCTTCCCCTATTCTGTAGATTGTCTGTTTGCTCTGTTGATTATTACTTTTGCTTTGCAGGAGCTGTTTAGTTTGATTAAGTCCCACTTTTCTATTTGTGTTGTCATTGCTTTTAGGGACTTGGCCAAAATTTTTTTGCCAAGGCCAGTGTCGATAAGGTATTTCCTAAGTTGTCTTTCAGGACTCTTATAGTTTGAGGTCTTAAATTTAAATCATTAGTTCACAATGATATGATCTGGCTCTGTGTCCCCAACCGAATCTCATCTTGAATTGTAATCTGAAATGTAATCCCCAAGTATTGGGAAAGGGACCTCAGGGGAGGTTATTAGATCATGGGTGTGGTTCCCTCATGTTGTTCTCATGATAGTGACTGAGTTCTCACGAGATCTGATGAAAAGGGGCTTTTCCCTGCTTTGCTTGGCAATTCTCCTTCCCACCTTCATGTGAAGAAGGATGTGTTTGCTTCTCCTTCTGCCATGATTGTCTAAGTTTCCTGAGGCTTCCCCATCCATGAAGAACTCTGAGTCAATTAAACTTATTTATATATATATATAAAACATATATATTATATATAGAGAGAATATATATTATATATGCACATATATATAAATTACTTAGTCTCAGATATTAATTCATAGCAGCATGGGAATGGACTAATGCTTTGGCCTTTTGGCAGGGTAAATGTGTACTGAGGTTAGGGGAATGATAAGACCTTTTGGAAACCACTAGACACGGGCTCTGAGCTGACATTGATTCTAAGGAACCCAAAACATCATTATGGTCCTGCAGTTAAAGTAGCAGCTTATGGAGGTTAGGCAATTAATGGAGTCTGATCTCAGGTCTGATTTACATTGGCTCCAGTGTGTTCCCAGACTCATCCTGTGGTCATTTGCAACAGAATGCATAGTTGGTATAGACATACTTAGCAGCTGGCAGAATCCCCACACTGGCTCCCTAACTGGTAGGGTGAGGGCTATTATGATGGGAAAGACCAAATGGAAGCCATTAGAGCTGCCTCTACCTAGAAAAATAGTAAATCATAAACAATATTGCATCCCTGGATGGATCACAGAGATTAGTGCCACCATCAAGGGCTTGAAAGATGCAGGGGTGATGATTCCCAACATCCCTATTCAACTCTCCTCTTTGGTCTGTGCAAAAGAGAGATGAATCTTGGAGAATGACAGTGGATTATCATAAACTTAACCATGTGGTGACTCCAATTGCAGCTGCATTACCAGATGTGGTTTCATTGATTGAACAAATTAGCACATCTCCTGGTACCTGATATACAGCCACTGGTTTGACAAATGCCTTTTTCTACATTCCTGTCCATAAGGCTCACCAGAAGCAATTTGCCTTCAGCTAGTCCATTACATTGATGAACTTTCAAATTCTTGATAACATGTTGCATCACCCTAGGAAGTAGTCAGCTAAATAGCCCTAAATTTGCATATTAAATGAAACAACTCAGATTAAGATCAAGTAACAAAATTTACATCATAAGGTATGGGGAGAAAAAGTTTGGTGTGCTAGAGGGAAATTAAAACAAATTTAACTGCCAATTAAATGTAAAATTATACAATTTAAAAAGGCCTTTAAATATACACATACATATATACATACATAAACATACACACAAAAAGATCCTATAACTTTACTTTAGTACTATGGCCATGAGATGAATATAAATTTACCAAGTTGAAAAAACAAAACAAAACCTGTTAGATCCAAACAGTGTTGTTGTGGTTTTGTTTTGTTTTGTTTTGTTTCCCCTAGTAGAAAACTCACAGCAGATTTAAAGCAGGCAGAAAAGAAAATAGAGAAAGAAAACTTAAAAGTTCTATAGTTTGCAGGTCAACCTTAGGTCTCTTTTTCCTTAATGAAAAATGTGCACAAAGACCATATTATTACCATTTTACATAAACTCTGGCAAGAAGTAGAAGTGCCATAAAACCTACAGAGTGCCCAAAGGGGGGCTCTTTCTCCTTGTTTTTTTCTTATTCTTAGATTATTTCTTCCCCACACTTTTTTTTTTTAAAGGAGGAACTGAGCTGTGGCCTAGGTAAATAATCAAAGTTCAGTTCCTTATGCAGATAATCCAAATTGAGATTATGTCTGAGAGAAAAAGCAATAGGGAAGACCTTTTAGAAATGCATATACAAACTCAAATTACAATCCTTAAACAACAAATTCCTAGGAGAAAAACCAGCTCAGAATAAATCGAGGACCATCAACCAAAATGGGAGGTACAGGGCTCAGGAGGACTTACCAGTTCCACCAAAGGGAAGCTTGAACTTGGTGAGTCTTCAATTGGCCCTGGCTGGTACCTTAGCTCTGATTTCGGACAACTGCTTGGGGCTCCTGAGTCTTCTTTGAGACCCCATGTTGGGGCACCATTTATTGCCAATGAAAAGAGTCAAGCTCTGTAAAATATTTGAAGATATTTATTCTGAGTCAAATATGAGAGACCACAGCTCATGATACAGTCCTCAGGAGGTCCTGAGAATATATGCCCAAGGTGATCGAGGTGCAGCTTGGTTTTATACATTTTAGAGAGGCATGAGACATCAATGAAATACATTTAAAAAATACATTGGTTTGGTCCAGAAAGGCAGGACAACTCAAAGTGGGGGGCTTCCAGGATATAGGTGAATTTAAACATTTTCTGGTTGACAATTGGTTGAGTTTGTCTGAAGACCTGGGATTGATAGAAAGGGAAGGTTCAGGTTAAGATAAGATTGTGGAGACCAAAGTTCTTTTGAAGTCTTATAGTGGCTGCCCTTAGAGACAATAGATAACAAGTGTTTCCCTTTCAGATCTTAGTTAATCTCTAGGATTGGGAAGGTCTGGAAGCAAATATCTAGCTATATTAACAGAGGTTATTTACAGATGCAAATTTTCCCCCACAAAGAATATCTTTGCAGGCCCATTTCAAAATATGGCAAAGAAACATGTTTTGGGGTAAAATATTTTTATTTTCTTCCTTGTCTCATAATGTTATGCCAGAGTCAGGTTGGAAAATAAATCACACTATATAGGGTTAAATAAAACCCATCTAATGAGAATCTATGATTTGTATGGCATGACTCCCCAGACACCTCAGGTAAGAATTTGAGCTAGATAAAAATCAGAGTTTAGTCCTCACTATCATAAAAACACAAGTGAGTACACAGCCTACAAACCACATAAAGAAAATTACACAATCAAAACTAGAAAGAAACAATCTAAACACCATGAAATTAACAAAACATCACATATCAATATTAACCTAGAATGTAAATGGTCTAAATGCTTCACTTAAAAGACAAAGAGTGGCATATTGGATTTATACAAAAAGATCCAACCATCTGTCTTCAAGAGAGCCATCTCACATGTAATTACATCCATAGGCCCAAAGATAAGGGATAGAGAAAGTTCTGTCATACAGAATGGGGAATGCTATTCTTGTATCAGATAAAAGAGACCTTAAATTAACAACAATAGAAAAGGACAAGGAAATGAATTACTTAATGAAAAAGGATTCAATTCAACAAGTCAATTTAAGTATACTTAATAAATAGCACCAGTGAAGCACCTAGATTTGTAAATAAGTTACTACTATACCTAAGAAAGACTTAGAAAGGCATACAATAATAGTGGAAGACTTCGACACCTCTTTAACAGCATTAGCCAGATCACTGAGGCAAAAAACTAACAAAGAAATGCTAAATGTAAACTCTACTCATGGACAGTTGGATCTACCAGACATATACAGAATACTTCACCCAACAACTACAGAGTATGTATTCTTCTCATATCCACACAGAACATGCTCAGTCATAAAGCAAGTCTCAACAAATTAGAAAAACATGAAATCACACCAAGTATTTTCTCAGACCACAATGGAATAAAAATAGAACCCAATACCAAGAGAAGCTCAAAATCACACAAATACATGAAAACAAAGCAGCTTGCTCCTGAAGAAAATTAAGGCAGAAATAAAAAAAGTTCTTTGAGACAAATGAAAATGATGACACAATGTATCAAAACCTCTGGGATGCAGCAAAAGCAGTGTTAAGAGAAAAGTTTATAGCACTAAGTGCCTACATCAAGTAGAAAGCTCTCTGATAGCAACCTAACATTGCACCTAAAATAACTAGCAAAATGAAAACAAATGAAACCAAAACCTAGCAGAAGAAAGTCAATATTTAAAATTAGAGCAGAACTAAACACAATTGAGACCAAGAAACAACAGATAGGTGATCAAAACCAAAAGTTACTTTTCAAAAAGACATACAAAATCCAGAGACCCATCACTAAATAAATACAAAGAAAAAAAGAGACAAGTTCCAAACAAGCACAATTAGAAATGACAAAGGTGACATTACAACTGACTCTACAGAAATATAAAAAATCATTAGAGACTACAAGGGATATCTCTATGTGCACGAAGTAGAAAATCTAAAGAAAATGGATAAATTCTGAAAAACAAACAACCTCCGAAGATTGGACAAGGAAGAAATTAAACCTCTGAATACATTAATAATGAGTTACAATATTAAATCAGCAATAAAAATTATACTAACCAAAAAAAGCCTTGGACCAGATAGACTCAGAGCCAAATTCTACCAGACACAAAAAATGGAGCTAATACCAATCTTACTGAAACTATTCCCAAATATCAAGGAGGAGCAATTTCTCCCTAACTCATTCTTGTTTTTTTTTTTTTTTGAGACGGAGTCTCGCTCTGTCACCCAGGCTGGAGTGCAGTGGCATGATCTCCGCTCACTGCAAGCTCCGCTTCCTGGGTTCATGCCATTCTCCTGCCTCAGCCTGCTGAGTACCTGGGACTACAGGTGCCCACCACCACGCCCGGCTAATTTTTTGTATTTTTTAGTAAAGATGGGGTTTCACTGTGTTGGCCAGGATGGTCTCGATCTCCTGACCTTGTGATCCACCTGCCTCAGCCTCCCAAAGTGCTGGGATTACAGGTGTGCTCATTCTATGAAATAAGTATTATCTTCATACCAAATTCCTGTAAAGACAACAACAATAAAACCAAAGACCTATATCTCTGCTGAACATAGATTCTGAAATTCTCAACAAAATACTGGCAAACCAAATTCAGCAGCACATCAAAAAAATAATTGACCACAATCAAGTGGGCTTTATTCCTTGGATGCAAGGATGGTTTAACTTATACAAAAAAAAAAAAAGGAATGCATTTTCCCACATTAACAGAATTAAAAACAAAAACCATATAATTATCTCAATAAATGCAGGAAAAGAATTTGATAAAATCCAACATCCATTCATAATAAAAATCCACAAAAACTAAGCATTGACGGAACACACTTCAAAATTATAAGAGCCATTTATGACAAACCCTCAGCCAATATCATACCAAATGGACAAAAATTGGGATCATTCTTCCTAAGAACTGGAACAAGACAAGGATGGCACTCTCATCATTTCTATTCAACATAGAAATGGAAATCCTAGCCAAAAGCAATCAGGCAAAAGAAACAAGTAAAATGCACTCAAATACGAAAAGAGGAAGTCAAATTATCTCTCTTCACTGAAAACATAATTATTTACCTAGGAAACCTAAGGTTCTGCCAAAAGTCTCCTAGACCTGATAAACGATTTGAGTAAAGTTTCAGGATACCAAACCAATGTACAAAACTCAATAGCATTTCTACACATAAATAATGTTCAAGCTAAGAACCAAATTAAAAATACAATCTTATTTACAAAAAAACACAAAAATAATAAAATACCTAGGAATACATCTAACCATGGAAGTAAAAGATCTCTACAAGGAATACTACAAAATATTGCTGAAAAAAATCACAGATGACACAAATGAAAAAAAATTCCCTGCTTATGGATTAGAAGAATCAATGTTCATACTGCCTCAAAAGTAATCCAAAGATTCCATGCAATTCCTCTCAAATTATCAAAGTTATTCATCACACAATTAGAGAAAATCTGTTCTAAAATTTATATGAAACCAAAAAATAGTCAAAATAGCCAAAGCTATCTTAAGCAAAACGAACAAAGCTAGAGGCGTTGCATTACATGACTTTAAACTACACTATAAGGCAACGTTACCCAAAATAGCATGACACTAATACAAAAATAAACATATAGAACAATTCAACATAATAGAGAAGCCAGAAGTAAAGCCACATACCTGCAACCCACTGATTTTTGACCAAGTTGACAAAAATGAACAGTGGGGAAAGGACATCCTATTCAGTAAATGGTGCTGGGAGACTGGCTAACCATGTGCAGAAGAATTGGACTTCTACCTATCACCATGTAAATAGTAACTCAAGATGCATCAAACTTAAATGCAAAACCTCAAACTATAAATATTCCAGAAGAAAATGTAGGAAATACTCTTCTGGATGTTGGCCTAGGCAAGGAATTTTTGACTATGTCCTTAAAAGGAAACACAACAAAAACAAAAACTGAAAATTGGGATCTAATTAAACTTAAGAGCTTCTGAACAGCAAAAGAAACTATCAGCAAGCTTGACAGAATGAGAGAATGAGAGAAACCTACAGAATGAGAGAAAGTATTAACAAACCATTCATCTGACAAAGGCCTAATATCCAGAAACTATGAGGAACTTTAACAAATCAACAAGAAAGATTAAAATAACCCCATTTTAAAGTGGGGAAAGGTCATGAATTGACACTTCTCAAACAAACATGAAAAACACTCAGCATCGCTAATCATCAGAGAAATACAAATCAAAACCACAAGGAGATACCATCTCACACCAGTCAGAATGACTGTTATTAAAAAGCCAAAAAGGCCAGGCATGGTGGCTTACACCTGTAATCCCAGCACTTTGGGAGGCTGAGGCAGGTGGATATTGTGAGGTCAGGAGTACAAGACCAGCCTGGCCAACATGGTGAAACCCCATTTCTCCTAAAAATACAAAAAGTTAGCCAGAGAGTAGTGGCATGCAACTGTAATCTCAGCTATTCAGGAGGCTGAGGCAGGAGAATCACTTGAGCCTGGGAGGCAGAGGTTGCAGTGAGCTAAGATCACACAACTGCATGACAGTCTGGGTGACAGAATGAGACCCTGTCTCAAAAAAAAAAAAAAAAAAGAAAAGTCAAAAAATAACAGATGATGTCAAGATTGTTAAGAAAAAGGAATGCCTGCCCTTTGTTGATGGCATTGTAAATTAGTTCAGTCTCTCTGAAAAGCTGTAAGAAGATTACTCAAAGAACTAAAAATACAATTATCATTTGACCCAGAAATCCCATTACTGGATATATACCCAAAGGAAAATAAATTGTTCTACAAAAAAGACATCTGTACTCACATGTTTATGACAGCACTATTCACAATAGTAAAGGCATGAAATCAATGTAGATCCCTATTAATGGTGGATTAGATGAAGAAAATGTTTTACATTTAAACCATGGATTATTATGCAGTCATAAAAAAGAAAGAATATTCTTTGCAGCAACATGGATGCAGCTGGAGGTAGTTATTCTAAGTAAATTAATGCTGAAACAGAAAACCAAATATATATTCCCATTTACAAATGAGAAGAAAACGTTGGACACACTCAGATAAAAAGTGGGAATAATAGACCATGGGGACTTCAAAAGGGGTAGGCAGGGAGGAGGCCAAGGATTGAAAAACTACCATTGAATGCTATTTTTACAGGATATCAGGGGTGTGGATTTTTCTGGCTGGAAACCTCTGTGGCCATGGTGCATTTGCCTGAGTTCTTCTCTTGCACCCAGGAAGAATGAAGTACAAAGACAAATGAAGGGTGAAGAATATGAAGAGTTTTATTTAGTGTTAGAACAGCTCAGAGGATATCCACAGTGGGTAGCTCCACTCTGTTGGCAGGTCATCCCATGGAGTGTTCAGCTGTCAGCAGAGAGGAGGCCCTAGAGTGGAAGGCTCCTCTCCACAGGCAAGTCATTCAGACATCTCTGCAGGTCTCTGAAGCTCTAAGCAAAAAAGGTAGCTCCTCTCTGCCGGTTGCTGATGTCTCCAGCTATCAGCAGAGAGGGTACTCCTCTCTGCAGCTGGTTGTCCCATCCCATCATCACTCTGCCCTCTTTGTCCTCTGGCCATCCTCTGCCCTTCTCTGACTGAGTCTAGGGCTTTTATGGACCTCAGAGTGGAGGAAGTCTGTGCTGACTGGTCCATGGGTGGTCATGGGCACAGGACTCTGTTCACCTCCCACTGCCATTCATTGCCTCAGGGCTTGGCTCCAACCCCTCTCCGAGATCAGTACACCTAACTGCTGTTAGCATAGGGACAATGACTGCTCTTAACAGCTTCTTGCTAACAAAGGGTGTTGTTTCAGGAAAATGACAGTTAGGTCTCTCTCTCAGAGGCCTGTCTAAGGATCCCCAGTACAAGGGAGCCATCATGTGAAGCATGATTTGCATGACTATTTGGAGTTTGATGGCCCATCCCTGTTTCTTCTGAGCTGCAGTCAGAGATCACTGGTTGGTTCACCCTAGATTTGTCAAAAGCTAAAAATAGCTCAAAAGAGAAATGTTATCAATTCTAAAAAACAAAACATAAAGATCAGCATTGTTCCATGCAAAAAGCAAAAAGTCAAAAAAGATTAGTCTTTCAATAGTTCAGTTCACACAGTCACCTCCTGTTCACAATCTTCAAAATTATCAGAAACTTGCACTTTAGGGTTATAATCTATCCTTTGAAGGGTCTCAAAACAAGACAACATTTGTCTGTGGATGTCAAAATGTCCTAGGGTAGACACAGTCAAAAACACAATTGACAAAGAAATTTGGTCACCTCTGTGACATGCAAAAACCTAACACAATAACCTTAATTATGATTGATAACACAAACTCAGACAACAGAACTCTAGAAATCCCTGTCAATTTTGGAACACACATTAACATTTTTCTCTAAAATATAACCTGAAGATCAAACACTACCTTATTTCAACAATCCTGTGTAGCTAAACATGTCAAATAATCCTGTTTACTTCTCCTTTGAACACTCAAGGGACACTCTGTAGCATCCAAATTTAGGGGTTAGGAAAGACAATTTTGACTGAAAAGGCTCAAAACACTTAACAGAATTTCATGTTATCATAAGATATTTATTTAGCCAATGATGGCTCAAATTTATTTTAAAAAGCAAAAACCTTTACTCATTAAGAGGGAAGACCTAGTTTTCCAAATAACCTGTCTCTTGTCCTCCACTTCATTTTTTGGTAGTTTGCACACAAAAATCTTTCACTGCACAAAAGTTTTGTTCAAGAGGGAGCCAAATTTCACCCTTACATTAGTCTATTAATGCCACCCCCATTTTGTTAAGTAATACCTACAGAGAAATCCTCAATAAATGCTTGTTGTGCTTTTATTCCAATGTTCAGTTTGTGGAAAACCAAACATGATTTTTTAAAAATTTAGTCAATATGTTCACACACAGGATTCCTTTTACAAAATTAATTTTTTATAAACCTTCCATAACTTCTTTTAGCCTTTAGGTTTATCTTATCTGATTTTAAACAATCGTTAAACCCTGCGAACTAGGCAGAAATTTACATTCTCAGGCCTTCTTATATTATTTTACTAAAGACACATTTTACTTTCCTTACACATCTTGTATGTAAGTCTATTTTCAGTAGTCTGTATTACATGTTATAATGGTAGACAAATATAAATTCAGTCAAAAACATATGCTGACAATTACTTCTTAATTTATGAGTGTCCCTTTACTTATAAGCCAATTTGATAGACACAACATATAACAATAAGTGTACAAATAAACACATCTGGACATGTATACACACACACAAAGATTCAATAGCTTGGAATCCTAAGCCATGAGATAGCAATACAAGCTCACTGGTTTTACTTTGTTTGCCCCAGTAGATAATCCAATAAAGACTGTGAACCAAAATTTTGGGTTCACAGATTGCTTTAAATCATGGCAATTTGATTTAAGGCCCCACCTTCCCAGACTCCAAAAAACAGTAAGGCCAAACAGCACCAAAGAGAACATCACATGTTAACCAGGCTCCGTGTTTAGAACAGCAGCATAAAAGCCTGGATACATTCAATGCCATTCCACTTTGCCATTCAACAGTAAATTTCAGATTCCATACAATATTGGGGCCATACAGTATTGCAACTGTGAAATTTCTAAGGAGGGTTTAGTACTAGACTCCAGAACCTCTGCCACAGAATCCCCTTTAGAGAGGTTGAGGTCCATAGGATCCCCCAGCACATCACCCTTTGGGATTCAATCTTGGAGTGTCAGAATATCTCTGACCTTAGGTGGACACCAGTGCCACTTCATGTTTTCCCTCCAGAGGCAATGGCCTACTATGAGCTTTATAAGTCCATGCTTTCCCATGCTTCCTGTTCCACTAGAGTGATAACCATGAATTAAAAGGCATTACAGCTTTATTTTTCTTTCAAAACATTTGATCTAAGCACTTATTTTCTTTAAGCCAATCAGAGCTCTTGTATAGAAACATGACACACATGACACATATATATCTACACAGAGAAACAGACAGAGGTCCAGGTCTACTTAATTTCAGGAGGAGGTCCATCCTCCTTCCCTTGATCCCTGGGGCTCCTAGATGGTGATGGCAGTCTGAATCACCAAAGCCAGGGAAAGGAACCACAGGACCCATCAGTCCTGCTGCACCAATAGGGAGACCGGCCCTAGACCCACCAACTTGTGTCTTGGGAACAGTCCGCCCTCCAATGGCCCACGTTTGCAGCAGTCAACAGGTGCATCTTAGGAACTCTGGGGTTTGTGAGCCTGTAAGGTGACTATTAGAGCCTTTTTCTTTAAGTCAATCAGTTAGAGCTCCTTTTCCTCTCTTGGGCTTTCTGATCCTTATTGTAAAAGACTATGGTGGCCACTTTCAGGAGGTCCTTCAAAGCACTATCTGGTCCTATGACCTGTTTCTGCCACTTCAGCTTCCTCCTAATATCAGGGGCTGCCTGAGTAATAAACTCATCTCCTAGGACCAGTTGTCACTCTATTGAATCAGGAGATAGAGGGGTGTGTTTTACCAAGACTCCTCTTAGCTGTTTCAGGAAGGCAGTGGGACTCCCATCCAGTCCACGATCCACCATGGATAGCCCAGTGCAATTGAGAGGTCCAGTCCCAGTCCTTCACAAGCCCTCCAATATGCGCACCTGAAAGAGTTACTTCTTTCATTGTCCCTTTTCATTATTGGGGCCCCTTTTAGAGTCCTCCAATAGTACTGCCTATTTTTCCAATTGGATAAGGCTCCTCCCCTTCCCTGGCCCTATACAAGATGTAAAGCTCTGCCACTTGCCAGGAGTGGCCTGTTTTTCAGTGTTGGTTAGGGTTTGATACAAAGAGTTCAAACACTTGGGTTGAGCTCTGGAAAGCCTTTTTATATTCATCAGGGCCATCTGAAAACCAGTCAAAATACCCCTTAATTTCACTTAAGTCCTGAAGAGAAAATGGGACCTGGACCTTAATGGGGCCGTGTTCACCAGGCACCTGTTATAGGGGCAGTTGAGAGGGGAACCTGTCTAAAACCAGGATTCTTAAGGTGGGGTAAGCTGAGAAACAACCTGGATAGGAAGGACCAGAATGGGTTGATTCCCTGCTGGATGTAACTTTGGGGTTTTCTTCCTCAGTTCCCTGGGATTGCCCCTTGAAGACTCTCCTGAGATGGGTACTAGGACGTTGAATCAATCAGACAATGTTGGCGAAGTTCTGGGTTACCCTGCAAGGCAAAGAAGGCCTGCTCATAAGGGACCTTGAACCATTTTCCTTCGTGTTTACAGAAAAGCTTCCTTCCTGAGGTAGTGCTTTTTTGTGCCTCAAGGTGCTTCGCACTAAACTGGAAATGACAAGAACATTTTCTTACAAATTTACTGCAGATACCAAAGCACACTTTGCTTCATCTGTGCTACTCTTGACCTTCCATTTCATATTTTCGATGACTAAGCCAAATGCTCATTCTACACCGTAATATCTCTGGTTTGCAACAACACCCTTAACATTTAACATTTTATGTAAAAGAGATAGGAACCATGACAGTTGTGAAGGAAACAACGACAGGAAAGACTAAAGATCCTAGTGCCAACACCCAACAGGCAGTTGGGGACTGAAGTTAGTCCAGCAGCCTTTGCATAACAAAAATGTGTGGCCTCAGCCAGATACCTTTGGTTGCCCCAAGACCTCCTTCTGGTCCCAAGTGACAGCTTCCCTTTGTGAAGGGAAACTGGGTTAGAACAAAGCCAATATTTCCAACACCTGAGGGTGATGGAGGATTGACAGTGTTCTCCCCAGCAAGCCTGTCCTGTGTCTTAAGTCCGGCCACAGTAGTCGCTTTTACTGGCTGACAGAGGCCCAGTATTTTTCCTTCATCTTGACTATTGTGGAGTTCAGAGACTCCTAAAGAAAAGACAGAAAGCAGAGCTGCTTTTACTCACCCTTCCGCAGATCCCAGATGAGTCCCCAAAATGTTATGGGATCTCAGGGGTGTCAATTTTTCTATCTGGAAACCTCTGTGGCTGCAGTGCCTGTGCTGAGTTCTCATCCTGCATCCAGGAAAAATGAGGTACAAAGACAGACAAATGAAGAGTGAAAAATATGAAGAGTTTTATTTAGTGTTAGAACAGCTCAGAGACCCACAGTGGGTAGCTACTCTCTGGGCAGGTCCTCCTATGGAGTGTTCAACTCTCAGCAGAGAAGAGGCCTTGGAGAGGGTGACTCCTCTCTGCAGGCAAGTCATATGGACATATCTGCAGGTCTCTGAAGCTCTCAGCAGAGGTAGCTCCTCTTTGTCCTGTGGCCATCCTCTGCCCTGCTCTTGCTGAGCCCAGGGCTTTTATCGACCTCAGATGGGGGAAAGTGTGTACCCATTGGTCCATGGGCGGCCATGCGCGGGCGTGGAAGAGGCACCATGAGTTCTCACTCCAGTCCACAGGACTTGCAGCCCAGCCCCCAGCCTTCAGGCCCTCTCTGGCCTGAGGGTGGGGGCTTATTGGGAACCCTGCCCCCTTCTGCATAGGAATCTGTTCACCTCCTGCTTACATTCATGGGCCCAGGGCTTGGCCCCAACCCCACTAAGAGATAGGAGTGGGTGCCAGGAGCAGAGCAGGCAGTTGGAGCAGACACCCCTGGGCCTACACGGATGAGGGGGTCCTTCATGGGGCATCCAAGCATGAAGGCGGCAGAGATGCCCAGGTCCTGCACCTGGGAGGGCACCCACAGCTGCACCTAGGAGCTCCGATCCCACCAACTCAGACGAAGCAGGGCTCCCGCTTGTCCCCAGCTTCTTCCTGCTTTGTGGAGTGGGAGGCCCAGGTCTCACTGCAGCTGCACCCAGAGGGCAGATCCTGCCTGTTCCTGGATCCCCTAAAAGCACAAGGAGGCTCGGACCCACAACCACGGTTTGGGTGGCTATAGACCCCCCAAGGAAGGTGGGGTTCCCACCAGCTCCAAGTAGTGTGCAGCCCCAGTCACACCTCCTCGCTGCAGCCACTGCCATCATTATGTTCATTATTTGGATGATAGGTTCAATTGAAGCCCAAACCTCAGCATCACATAATGTAACAAACCTGCACATGTACCCTCTGAATCTAAATAATAAATACATAATGAAAAGTACTTAGAAAAAAACAAAATAATTTGGAATTATACTATATATCCAAAATTTCAATAAATAAAAATGTTTTTATATTGGTATTTAGAAGAGGCCAAAACAAAATTTATCAACATGCAGAAAGTATCAAACACAAAGACGGTTCATGATATTATGAGAAAGATAGCGTCTTAGAATAATAGTGATATATAAATCCTTGGAGTAAAGACAAAGAGGGCATCCCTTCAAACTTCAACCCTCCATAAAATCATTGTATCAATAGCATACTGTCATCTGACAGAAATAACTGCAACCTTCTTTGTAATTATTAATATTAATGATATCTTTCAAGTGTCTACAAATTTTCTTTCAAAATCTCAGCATATTTATTTCTTATTATCAAATTTTATTATAAAGGTTTTGGTTTCAACATGCATTTTTGTACCTGTTTGGATAGGATACAAATACATTTTCCTTTGCTTAGAATTTCAAATCTATTTTATTCCTATACAGCCATAGCTCAGTGAGAAACATAAATCACGGTGCCATATTTTATTGGTATTGATAATTTATCAAAAACTACTAATTTTATGATAAAAATCAACCTTTGATTATTGACTATTTGACAATTTTGAGTATTTAAAATTTTTTAGCATGGTAAAATATATGTAACATAAAATTTAGCATTTAACCATTCAATTCTCTGGCGTTACTTACATTCATAAAGTTGTGCACCTCATATCTATCTCCTAAAATTTATTAAAAGAAAATTTAAAATTAGCTGTAACAATATAGTTAATCTTTATAAAACTCTTACAAAATTCAACCAATGAGCTTTGACAAAGAAGCCAAAAAAGTATTGTCATTGTCTTCTTTTGCTATCAATAATGACATAAATTGGTAATAATTTATAGCATTTGTTTATAAATTTGAGACACATTTTAAACTGCATAATTTTTATAGCATCACAAATATTGTATTATGCATTATACAGTAGAACACATCAATAAATAAATTACTTTTCTCTCACTTTAAAACTACAAATAGCCCTGATTTTTGACCTAATGCCACTAACTATCATTATATGGAACTATCCATAATTATATGGAAGAGTATGTGGTGATACTTCAAAGACCTAAACACAGAAATACCATTTGACTCAGCAATCCCATTACTGGGTATTTACCCAAAGGAATGTAAATCATTATGAAGACACATGTATGCCTATGTTCATTGCAACACTGTTCACAGTAGCAAAGACATGGAATCAACCTAAATGCCCATAAGTAATAGACTGGGCAAAGAAAATGTGGTACATATATACCATGGAATACCATCCAACCATAAAAAATAATGAGGTCATGTCTTTTCCAGGGACATGGATAGAGCTAGAAGCCATTATACTTAGCAAACTAACACAGGAACAGAAAACCAAATACCACACGTTCTCACTTATAAGTGGCAGCTAAATCATGCGAACACATAGATGCATAGAGGGGAACAACACACACTAGGGCCTATTGGAAAGTGGAGAGTGGGAGGAGGGAGAGGACCAGGAAAAATAACTAGTGAATACTAAACTTAACACCTGGGTCATGAAATAATCTGTACAACAAACCCTCATAAAACAAGTTTATCTGTGTAACAAAGCTGCACATGTACCCCTGAACCTAAAGTTAGAAAAAATAAATAAATAAAAGCTAATGTCCTCGTATCTCACTAAAATTCTTCATTGATAGATATAAATAATTCCAAAATATTCATGACATGAATTTGATTATTTACATGGTTGATTAAAGTAACACAAAAAAAGATACACAAAGTATTATTGGAGAACATAATATAAAACTCATCTAAAGCTACAGAAAACAGTAATCTTTGGATTTTGGCTTAGTTTATACTGAATATTTTTAGAAAGGTTTCTGTTCTACAGACAAATGTTTCATGCTCAAATTAAAATTGTTTACATTTTGTAAAATATTTTTATTACTCTTATTCATAATTTTTAAACAAAGTTTTCATAATTAATCTTACTGTATCTTCATCTAAAACCGTTTTTCTTTTTCTCTTCAGGAATCCATTATTATATTCAGGAATCCATTATTACAATCCAAGATTAGATTGTAGCTAATCTAATTTACAATTTTAGATTCTTTTAAAATTATTCAAACATTTTAATTAACCATTTATTTCCAATTTTTGCTCACTAATTTTATCAATGCTTGTTTGACTTTGGGAGGAAATTTCTTATGAAATGCATTAAATATGTCCTAATGTTCTACACATAATTATCTCAAAACATTTTACACAACAGCCTTTGTGTTGGGTACTGTCACAGCACATTGCTATAGCCTTTTTATAAAGTTTTTGATGTATCTTTTTTCAGGTTTTATTTTACTTGCAAGTTCTAGTCTTTATACTAGCTTCTGTATTTATGCTCAGTTAAACATTGGCAGTATGTCTTTGTTTTAATTTATGAATATGTTCACACATAAATCTTAATTAAGTATAAAAGTAATTGTTACAATGTAATTAATTATGATTATTTCAATTTAATTATCATTGATAATTTTCATAGGTATCAGTGTAATTCATGCCATCTGAATAAAATATTAAAATCATCACATGCCAATTTTACATCAGCATATAGAAAATATTATACAAATTAAATCAATCAATAGGCACAAAATGGTTAAATATCCTTTTTCTGTTTATTACTGTAAATAAAGTATGCATCTAACAGGTACACCACAGTATAGCAATATCACATAATGCAAGTTAAAGTAAAATGAGATCTTACCAGAACAATAGTATGTGGTTTAATAAAAATTATGTGCCATAAAAATTACTTTATGTTGTAAATTTAAATTTAATTGAAATCAAATTTATTAAAATAAAAGTTAAAATTCAGTTGCTTAGTGGCAGTATCCACATATTAAGTGATTAATATCCACATATTGCTAGTGGCAGAAACGTCTTAGTGCAGCCCTAGATCCTGAGATAGCCCTGTAATTATAATTGTACAAGTTGCTTCTTATTGAACTTGGGGAAAAATGTGTTTTCATCCAGAGTATGTGAATTAACTTTCTGGTATTGTGTCAAAATACAAATGACATAAAATTCACCGTTTTAACTGTATTAGTTCAGGGTTCTCCAGAGGGAAATAACTAATAGGATATATACATATGTGAAAGGGAGTTTATTAGAGAGAATTGGCTCACAGGATCACAAGGTGAAGTCCCAGGATAGGTAGTCTGCAAGCTGGGGGAGAAAGAAGCCGGTAGTGGCTCAATCAGAGTCCAAAAGCCTCAAAAGCAGGGAAGTTCATTCTGTGGCTGAATCCCCAAAAGCCCCTGGCAAACCACTGGTGTAAGCCCAAGGGCCCAGTGGCTGAAGAACCTGGAATCTTAGGTTCAAGGGGAGGAGTGGAAGGAAGCATCCAGCACTGGAGAAAGAAGAAAACCAGAAGGTTCAACAAGCCAGCTTATCTCACCTCCTTCTGTCTGCCTTGTTCTGGCCCTGTGGCAGCAGATCAGATGGTGCCTACTCACATTGAGGGTGGGACTTCCTCTCCCAGTCCACTGACTCAAATGTCAATCTCTTCTGGAAACACCCTCACAGACACACTCAGAAACAATACTTTACCAGCTATCTAGGCATCCTCCAATCCAATCAAATTGATACCTAATATTAACCATTTAAAAATGCACCATTCAATGGCATTTAATATATTCTCATTTTAATACTATAAAGGTAACTGAAATCTTTTAAAATAGGAAATTAAGAAAATAAAATGTTATACTTCTGTTCTCTGTTTTCTTCTTTTGATGCTAGATATTCAACAATTATTTGTGCATTTGTCTTATCTAAAAACTTAATGAAAAATGTATAGCAACAATTTTTTAACTTACTCTGCCCTCTCATCAATAAATTGCTCAGGTAAGAAAAATATTTTCTTTTTATTTCTGATGAAGAAATGGAATATGTGATACCATTTTTGATGCTATTTGATATTTAGTTTTGTTGTTGTTGTCATTATTTTAACCAAAATCATTTTCGGGGTTGACAGATGACATTCTCACTCCCTGCTGCTATTTTTTTTTCTTGAATTGATGTCACTGGAAGTTATTGTTAGTTCCCTATGGACAACAAATGTGTCCATGCTCTCCACAAAATCAATTTCCTCTTGTTTTATTTATTTATTTTTGATTCTTCTCATTAATGTTGGCCCTAGAATTTTATTAAATGTCTATGACTAAATACCTAAAAACTATATTAACAATAGTGATTGGGAGCATCTAAAATATATATTTTATGGCTTTAGGAATGTAATTATTTTGCTTTGTCCTGAAACCAGACTCAGACTATTTCAAAGTATATATAGCACAATTTGTTTTATTTATAATCCATTGCCTTGGCAAAATAGATTACCTACCAATTGGAGTGAAGCTTTAAGATATAGTGAACCATAAAAGATATTCCAGAATAGAAGTGTCAAATATACTGATCATCAAGATAAATGAGCAAACCTACAGGGGATGATTACATTAAATTTTATTGAAATCCACTTGGGAAAAGAGTCTACACTTAATAGTCTGCCTCCTTTCTTGTCAGCTATGGAGAAGCACAATTTTTGTGAGCTTTATTCAAAAATTACATTTTGGACACAAAAGATGTTGTACTTACTGGACAATCAAACATTCCCCACAGCATTGAAAGGCAGAATACATAATCAACGCATGCTACCACAGAAACAAAAGAAACTTATTTATTTCAAAGGGGTTGTCTCCATCCATACCTTCTGCAAAACAGAATGACATTTGAT
Organism: Pan paniscus; assembly: GCF_029289425.2. Lineage (NCBI taxonomy): Eukaryota > Metazoa > Chordata > Mammalia > Primates > Hominidae > Pan > Pan paniscus. Next base: position 42,135,786 of record NC_073264.2, on the reverse strand, counting down.
ATTGATAATTCAGCCATATTGCTGAGAAAGAATGACAAAGTTAAAAAGTTGGTGTAAGTGCCTTATTTTTATTGTTTATTTTAAAATCAAATATTTTCTATAAGAAATAGTAGTCTTATTTTTCTGTCTTCAAAAGTCTAGTTCTTGTGGATAGAAAGTCTTTCATTGTATCAACATTATTTTCACCACCTGTTTCATTGTACATTTCTGTCCACTCATTTTGTTTACACTTACAGAAACAACAGGATAATAAACATTATTAAACATATGAATAGCAGTTATCAGAGCACATATTAATACATAAAAACATAGTGTTACAGTGAGTATCCAATCAATGAAGCATAAATTTGGAAGAGCTACTAAATAAATATTTCTTGGGATACTGGACCTATGGGACTCAGTCCTTTCAATAATAGAACAGGTTTTCCTTCGTCTTTCATCCAGTTAAAACCAACTACCATTATAAAGCATATGTTCAGTTTTACCTTTAGTAAGTCTCAAAAGATAGTTTTAGTGACTATCCTGATGAAAGTAATAAGTAAACTGAATAAAGAAAAGAAGCTTTACCTTTTTATATCTCTTTCATCATTCCTATCTCATTTTAAATGAGCAGCTTTATTCTATTTTTCTAGACAAGACTCATGTTGCATTAGTAGGCTGTGCAAAAACATTACCGACAATGTACCCACCTGACTGCTTATAGAAATTTTTCTTAAATTATCAAAAAAATTCTGCAATACTATTGCCATCTAATTTTTTTTTTTTTTTTTTTTTTTTTTTGGGATGGAGTCTTGCTCTGTTGCCCAGGCTGGAGTGCAGTGGCGTGATCTCGGCTCACTGCAAGCTCTGCCTCCCGGGTTCACATCATTCTCCTGCCTCAGCCTCCTAAGTAGCTGAGACTACAGGCGCCTGCCACCAGGCCCGGGTATTTTTTTTGTATTTTTAGTAGAGACAGGGTTTCACCGTGTTAGCCAGGATGGTCTCCATCTCCTGGCCTCGTGATCCGCCTGCCTCGGCCTCCCAAAGTGCTTGGATTACAGGCGTGAGCCACCGCGCCCAGCCTGCCATCTAATATTTTTTAAAACTGTTAAAAGTCTGGCACATGATGCTCTGGTTTGAATTGTTTTTCCCTTCTCAAACTCATGTCGAAATTTAATTGCCATTGCAACAGTAATAAGAGTTGAAACCTTTAAGAGGTGGTTGGGCCATGAGGGGCTCCACCCTCATGAATGGGTTAATGTCATTACCACAAAAGTGGGGGCATTATTACTTAAGTAGCTTCCTTATAAAAGATCAAACTTGGCTCCTGTTTGGTTTCTCTCTCTCTGTTTCCCTGTCTTGCCCTTCCCAATTCCACCTTCTGCCAGGGGATGACTCATCAAGAAATCCCTGGACAGATGCAGCCCCAGTCTTGGGCTTCCCAGCCTTCAGAACTGTGAGCCAAATAAAGTTATGCTCACTATAAATAACCCAGCCTATGCTATTCTATTACAGCAAAACAAACTGGACTAAGACACATGAAAATCTAGAAATAATTTTAATTAGTAGGTAAGAGTCAGGCTATGCATAGTCTGTCAAAAGAGCAACACAGTAGTCCAATGCAGTGAAAGCATAAACAATATCTTGAGAGAATACCCGAAATACTTTATTATCTTGCTCAATTTTCATATTTTAGGAATAACACACAAATCTACTTGATTAAGCCATGTGACATTGCTTTTTCTGCAAGTAAGAATGATTATCAATGTATTAGTTTTCTTTGCTGCATAACAAATTGCCAGAAACTTATTGACCTAAAAACACACCTGATTATTATTTTCTAATGCACGCATTGGTTATTATTTCCATAGATCAGAGGTTTGGCTTTTCTGTGAAGGGTCTCTCAATGCCAAATTCAAGGTTTTAGTTGGGCTAAATTCTCATCTGGAGGCTTTAAAAAAATCTGATTCTAAGCTCATTCATTTTACTGGAAGAATCCAATTATCTGCTTTTATGGATTGAAAATCCTTATTTCATGGCCCTCATCAGCAAAGGGCTGCTCTCAGCTTCCAGGGGCCTCTCAATTTTTTCTCCCCTGCTCTTCTACTTCTTTTAAATTAGGATGGGTGCATCTACTTTTTCTCTCTGAATTTTGTGATTTCTTCTACTGTTACCAGCTAGAGAAAACTCTGTGTTATTAGTGGTATCCATGGCTGGGAGCAGTGGCTCAGCCTATAATCCCAACACATTGGGAGGCTGATGTGAGCAGATCGCTTGAGCCCAGGAGTTGGAGACCAGCCTGGGCAACACGGCAAAATTCCATCTCTACAAAAAAGTACAAAAATTAGTCTGATGTGCTGGTGATTAAATTAAATATACCTACATAAACTCCCAACATTTACATTCACTGTGCTATGTAATATAAGGTAATAATGGGAATGATAACATACCAGCTATTACAGGGGGATTTTTTATGTGATCCATTATAGGAATTTTACTTACTGTCATTGGTAATTCTAAATATATATTGTTCAAAACAATCTAATTCACTGGGAGGTTGAAATTTGAGAAGAAACCTTCACATTTTAGTTCACTTTAGGAAAGTTAAAGTCAGGTAGGAACATTTTCCATAGGACAGGAAATTAAGCACAATCATATAGACTACACATACAGCATTCTGTTAAACATAGTGGAGTTACAATCTGTATTTCAGATGCAGATTTGGTTTCCCTTGAGTCTGTATGTGGTCAGGGCCAGCTACATAATTTGTTAGGTGATCTATGTTCAAAAAGCAGAAACCACCCAGCCATCCCATTATTGCGTATATACCCAAAGGAATGTAAATCATGCTGCTATAAAGACACATGCACACGTATGTTTATTGCGGCACTACTCACAATAGCAAAGACTTGGAACTAACCCAAATGTCCAACAATGATAGACTGGATTAAGAAATGTGGCACATATACACCATGGAATACTATGCAGCCAGAAAAAATGATGAGTTCATCTCCTTTGTAGGAACATGGATGAAGCTGGAAACCATCATTCTCAGCAAACTATCGCAAGGACAAAAAACCAAACACGGCATGTTCTCACTCATAGGTGGGAATTGAACAATGAGAACACTTGGACACAGGAAGGGGAACATCACACACTGGGGACTGTTCTGGGGTGGGGGGAGGGGGAGAGATAGCATTAGGAGATATGCCTAACGTAAATGACGAGTTAATGGGTGCAGCACACCAACATGGCACAAGTATACATATGTAACAAACCTGCACGTTGTGCACGTGTACCCTAGTACTTAAAGTATAATAAAATATATATATATAAATAAAAGCAGAAACCAAGTGTATTTAACTGTACCAAAATATAAAGCTTTATTCCTTCCACTGTATTTTCTCTTTCAATTTGCCAATGTCATTTATGTTTGCTCTATAATGTTGTTCTAAGTAAAGAACAATTAAAATGCTAAATTGTTAACATGAGTATTACTCTTTACCTCTATTTTGTGCAAAACTAATTTCAAATGCAAACATAAGATCATATATCCCATGTGTCAAATTATTAAAATTATTCTAGAATAAATTTATACTGCGTAACTCACACATGCATCTGTGTATATTTCATACCAGAACAGCAGAAATACTGACCCAACTAACTCAACTCTTTTTACTTCCTGATGTGTATGTATTCTACTAGTTCTCTCTGGCTTTGGTTTATTGTTGAGTAAGGCAGGAATTATAAGAAAAGAAATTATAAGTTCCCTTCTCTTTCTCTTTGTTTCTGATTACCTATGTCAGTAACATGAGTAAGAAAGCTTGCTATAGTGTTCCTTGGTTGTATGTATTCCTGGAACACCAATGTCTTCCTTGTGAATGAAGCAAGCCCTAGTTCAAACAAAAACTGTAGTCATCCAGTGGTGAAAAAAGATATCCTTGCCTTGTTCTTGATATTAAAAGGAAAAAACTCAGACTTAATTATTGAGTACCATATTGACATATCAAAAGGATGTGACATTTTACATTTTTTTCAGTAATATAAAAAGTTTTACAATTTAACACTATTTTTCTCCCTTTTTATCTTTTTCACTTTGAAGTATTTTTGGTTCATTTCCTATATCTTCTTGTTGACAGTGACTGTTTCATGAACATTTCCTTTTGGTAAACCTAGGATATACTCTCCACAGTCTTGCCTAATCAAAAATATCTATTTTCCACACTAACCATGAAAATATGTCTTTACCAGGTATAGTATTATTATGTTCCTCTCCTCAAATTTCTGTCACAATAGTGTGTAGATAATATTCCAAAGTCTTCAGGCTTCAAGGGTTTCAATACATTAGGCAGTGATATCTAATATCTTTTACCTTCTTTTTAACTTATTCTTTTACTTAGAAAATGTGATATTCTCTCTTTATCCTTGGAATTATTTTTATTTTCAAAAACTACATGAAACTTTCAAACTTAGGAATGAATCCTTCTTTAGATAAATATATATACACACACACATATATAAATCCTTTATATGTGTATGTATATATTAATTCTTCTTTATATGTATATATATAATCCTTTAGATAAATATACATACATGTATATATACATATATACATGTATATATACATATATATACATATATACATATATACATGTATATATACATATATATACATATATACATATATACATATATACATATATACATGTATATATACATATATATACATATATACATATATACATGTATATATACATATATATACATATATACATATTATTGAGTACCATATTGTCATATCAAAAGCATGTGACATTTTATATTTCTTTCAGTAATATAAAAATATAAATATTTATATATACACATATATATACCCACATATATATGTATATATATACACGTATATATACATATATACGTGTATATATATATACGTGTGTGTGTATATATATATATGTGTGTATGTATATATATATATATATATATACGTGTGTATATATATACTTTTTTTTTTTTTTTTGAGACAGAGTCTCTCTCTGTCACCAGGCCAAATTGCAGTGGTACAATTTTGACTCACTACAACCTCCGCCTCCCGAGTTCAAGCGATTCTCCTGACTCAGCCTCCTGAGTAGCTGGGACTACAGGCGCATGCCCCCATGCCCAACTAATTTTTGTATTTTTACTAGAGACGGGGTTTCCCCGTGTTGGCCAGGATGGTCACGATCTCTTGACCTCATGATCCACCCGCCTCAGCCTCTTAAAGTGCTGAGATGACAGGCGTGAGCCACTGTGCCGGGCCAAAAATATTTTTTCGATTAATTCATTTTTCATATATTATTTTTATTTACATCACTTATACACTTGTTAGGTTTCCCATATTTTCCTATTAGATTCCTAAGATTTCCTTCATGTTTGTCTTCTTTTTCTAGATTTTCTTTTTATTTCAGCAAAATTCTTTCAGTTAGTATTCTACTCCACTATTTCAGATCATTAACTGCAATAAAGCATTGAATGCTAGATCCTTAAATGTAACATCAATTTATTCATTCTGTTTTTTTCTTGAGAAATCATGTAGTCAGCTGCCTTCTTATAGCAGCTCTACTTTATAGATTTTGTACAACATTTTCTTGTATTATCTTTCTCTATTGTTTTTCAGGGCCCTGCGAGAAAGCTTTTGTTTGTTTAATTATTCATGTATTCACTTATACATCAGGACTCAGGTCTTTATGATGAATCTTCATTGATGTCTGCAGTCCTGCAAGTAGAGAAAATAGATTAGTCTTCCCTACTGTGAGCCACCTGTCTAGAGTGGAAAGTCCTCCAGTCTCTTGCTGAAGCCTTCGTAGTAAACTTCATTTTCTCTAGGCACTGTATTCTCCAACATTCAGTGACAAGAAAGATTCAGCATACCCAATCAGCTATTTCCGTTAAGTGTGCTTCCAAGGGGATCAAAGACAGTTATTTGTGACTGTCAAAGCAGAAATTGCACCAGACAAAGTTAAAAATGTAAACAATACTTTAAGACTTTTGCAGCAAAGGAGAGAGACAAGAACACAAATTTGAACTGAATTTCATTGAAACAAAGGGCAGAGTATTTAAGTGCTAGAGTGGGCCATGGTAGGTCATCTTTTTGCTATTTGGATTTACCCAAAGGAAAATTAAAATTCCTTATGTCTTCTTTACAGAAGGTCATTTTACTTCTTTGAGTAAGGTGCCTATTTAAGTTAGCCTCCTACTCTTCCACAAAGACTGGAAGACAGACAGGGCTTCTTCTCTCTTTGTAGATGATTACACTTCAAAGGGATGGCTCCTAGGTGCTTGTGAAAGCAGCACTGGGTTGTAAAACTGATAAGAAACTTTTAGATAGGTTTACATCTTAAGATGACAGAGAAAGAATGTTCAATTACAGTAAATGCTCTACAGAAAGGGAGGGAAGCAACCTCTGTAGTTAGATTTTCTTGATTCTGTAAGAGCCTTGGTTAGAGATACCAGGTGTCTAGAGGATGGAAGAAGCCTGTCTAAAGTTTAGTCAAGCTGAGGGAAATGTAGAGACCACCTTGGTCAAGACTAAATTCTTATCTCATATTGAATAAGCATTTAAGGAGAGGCAGATATTTGTAGTAAGGAATGAAGAAGATAGAAGCCAGACTCAGAGTGCCATTTGCTAACAATCCTGAGTATTCACTCAGCCAGCAGTCTCATCATCTTTTTTATAAGAAACCAAAGGAAATTGTTAGATACATGAATGTATTAAGTGCTACATATAAACTATTGTTGAAATAAGAGAATATTTATTTTTCCAGTGGCCACATATCTAAATGTAATGTCAAAGTAATCTTACATGATAAATGCTTTTACTAATCCAGATATAATTATCTATTAAAATGTCAGTATAGTCAAATGACTGTATTTTTAACAATTCATGGTATTTACTTGTGTGTTTGGAAGACAGAATTTTTACTTTCTAAGGTTAAGCTAACATTTTTTATTACAAAGCAGTAGCTTAATTAAGGATACGTCTTATTTTTGTTAATTTCCTAATATAAGAGAGAGATTATATGTGTTTGATAATATCCTTTTGTTTACTCAAGTGACTATCCTACTACGCACATAATTTTAATTTATAATCTAAGGAAATGACATTTTTAGATCTATGCTAAATTGTGCAATGATTAAATTATACAGATGATATTACTCAGAATAAGACAGAATTCTTGTTACGGTAAAAATGCTGACTTACTCAAAAATGCTAATGTCCAATTGTTAAAAGCTTCCTCTGAGAATAACTTTCATGTAAAATTAACTGTTCTAACAAGATTTGACGTAAATGAAATCTGCAAGCGAATGAATAATTTATAGGTACAGTACTGAATGCCAGAAGATTCCTGGATAGATTTGCTTAATCTGAAATACCAAAATATGTTTCCTACAGAAAAATTAATCTTTAATCTCTAACAAATGACTTTTACCTCTATTATATGAGTGCATTTATTATATTCATTTGTTCACCCCTTCTTCACTTTATATTCAAAGCCAAATTTTAAGAAGGATACATTTCATATTTGAAAGCATTGGATTACTTTGTTGTGTTAATTGGAAGGTTGGGTAAAAATAGACGAAGAAGCATGAATGATCAGGTTTACTGAAAGGAAAATGGCTTTAACAATATTTAAAGTGATTAAATTTTATAATGAAATCCTCAGTGATCCACTGTGGGAGAAAATATGTAGCTAGCTTTTACAATCTGAACAGAGAGAATAAACAAAAAATAGAACACTTTATTTAAAAATTTTTCCTGAAGTTAATTTGTTAATTAAAAAAAATCCTTTTGGAAAATATAGAAAGTAAAAGACAAATAAAAAAATTATAATATTTTAGCCTAATTTAATAAAAATCAAGATAAGAGAAGACATATATGAGGCATTATTTTATGTAGTCTTTTACTTCAAAGATGAAAAATGTGTATTCTGTGTTGCTAAATTATAACAAATCAACTCTCTTTGTGAAGAGAAGTTTTATAAATTAATGAAAAGACATGGCTCTGATAGAGAATTGGGTACAACTTGCCTTATTATATGGGTATTTCTAACTGGAAAGGATTGTAGTCATTTCATAGAAGAAGCAGCTGTGGCAGACACTTCTCACCAAATATGGTGGTAAACAAGACAATGCTATTTTGAGTAACTCATCAAACAAATGGCAATTTTCATCCATGTGATACCTCATAATTTCTAGTACTTTTCTAGTATTTACATTTACAGAAAGCTCTATTTAAATAAACTTCGAGTTTCTTTTCAAACTTCATTCTTGGGAAATTAAATATTTTATGTATAAGATGGTCATCAGAGACACCAATACTTATTTCAAAATTGCCAAGGATTCCACATGAATTAATAGCATTACATATTTATGAACCAAATATAATATTTACATAGGCCAAGAATATTTCTATTCACTTAATTATAATTTGATAACTCTTTTGAATAAACTTGGCAACAGTGGCAAACCCAATAGACTATATTAGCATTTTACAAACGAATTACAAATTATAAAATAGAAAATTATTTCTGGTGACTTTAGGGTAATAATCAGGAGCCCATGTGCCTGAAAACAGCAATAAGTAGAATGTCTTACTGGTTGTTATATACATACATAAAATAAATTATTTTATAAACCATGCTTCATATTATTATTAAGCTGTGACACAATTTGCCATCACATCATTCATTTGGATACATTTTAAATACTGGTGATTAGGAAAGCATTAATTTGTGTGACAGTTTATAAATTTGAATGCTTACTTTATAATCTGTAAATATTCACACTTTCTAAAAATTTATAAGAAATTAGTAATCCATTACAGCCAAATAATTATGAGGTAAGCAAATACGGGACATAGTCACATAGCAGTTTTTAAATATAGCTGACCCTGAGCAATTTAGGAGTTAGAAGCACCAACCTCCCATGCATTTGAAAATTCTTGTGTAACTTTTAACTCCCCAAAAACATAACTACTAATATCCTATTATTGACTAGAACCAATAACATAAAATATTGGTTAACATATATTTTGTAAGTTATATGTGCAATATGTATATTATATACTGTTTTCTTACAATAAAATAAGTTGGAGAAAGAAAATGGTATTAAGAAAACTGTGGCCGGGCACGGTGGCTCACGCCTGTAATCCCAGCACTTTGGGAGGCCAAGGCGGGCGGATCACGAGGTCAGGAGATGGAGACCATCCTGGCTAACACGGTGAAACCCCATCTCTACTAAAAATACAAAAAAATTAGCCGGGCGTGGTGGTGGGCACCCGTGGTCCCAGCTACTTGGGAGGCTGAGGCAGGAGAATGGTGTGCCGGGAGGCGGAGCTTGCAGTGAGCTGAGATTGCGCCACTGCACTGCAGCCTGGGCGACAGAGCGAGACTCCATCTCAAAAAAAAAAAAAAAAAGAAAAAAGAAAATTGTAAGGAAGAGAAAATATATTTACTATTGATTAAATGTAAGTGGATCATCATAAATGTCTTTATCATTATTATCTTCATTTTGAGTAGGCTGAGAAGAAGGAGGAGGAGGGGTTGGTCTTTTAGTCTCAAGGGTGGCAAAGGCAGAAGTGGAGGAGTTGGAAGGGAAAGCAGGAGAGGCAGGCACATTTGGTATAATTTTACATAAATTACATCATAATTTCTGTCTGACATTTTTGATTTTTCATTTTTCTGAATATATGCATATATGGTACCAATCCTTCTTCTACCATTTGCTTTAGTTTCAGTGCCCATATTATAGAAGAGTCGATCTTGTAAAAGAAGTCAAAAGCAGTCTTGAATATTGGAACAATTCTGTCAGATTGTCGAATGTCAATTTGTTTTCTGGCACTGCTTCTTGGGAGGTCTTCTTCGTCATTTTCTGGCACTGGCTAGGAAGCACTCATCTCCATCAAGTCACAGTTGGTTAATTCCTCAGATGTGGTGTCTATTAACTCTTGAATTTCTCCAAGATTCATAACTTGAAACCCTTCTTCCCCCACTGTTGTGGCCATATATGCAATTTCTTTCTGATTCCCTTGATTGTCTCTGTCATACATCCTGATCTGAACCCAGTTTTCTCCATTAGAAATTTACTGTTTCAGGCTTGACAGCTTTCATTGCCTTTTAAATGATGGCATCTTCAATTGTGTAATTCATTCATATTTTCATGATGTTTTCCTCTATTAGAGTTCTCTTCCATAGCATTGACAATTCCTTCCATAGAGTACTGTGCATAATGAGCCTTACTCGTCTTCATGACTCCCGATCTAGTGGCTTAATTAGAGACATTTGCTTGGGAACAAGTAGACCATTTTGACACCTTCAGTGTTGAACTTGCAGGATTCTGAGTGGCCAAGTGTGTTGTCTCATATCAAAATAACTTTTAAAGACTGTGCTTTACTGGCCAAGTCCTTTCTGACTTTGGGAACAAAGCACTGATGGAACTAATCCAGTAAAAGGTTCTTATTGTCCAAATCTTCTTCTTGTGCAACCAAAAAAACCGGCAGCTGGGAAGCTTGTGTTTATTTTTTCTCTCTTTCTTTCTTTGAGACAGGCTCTCACTCTGTTGCCTGTTGCCCAGGCTGGAGTGCAGTGCTGCAGTCGTGGCTCACTGGAGCCTCCTTCACCTCTCAAGACTCAGGTGATCCTCCCACATCATTCTCCTGAGTAACTAAGACTACAAGTGTGTGCCACCATGTCTGGCTCATTTTTGTATTTTTAGTAGAGATGGGGTTTTGTCATGTTGCCCAGGCTGGTCTCAAACTCCTGGACTCAAGTGATTCACCCACTTTAGCCTCCCAATGTGCTGGAGTTACAGGTATGAGCCACCGTGCCTGGAACCTTTTCTCTTTAACAAGTTATCAGGTTTATAGATAAGGCTAGTCCTGAGTATAAACCCAAATGCGTTTGCATAGAGCAGTAGAGGCAGCCTATCTCTTTCTGCTTTAAATTCTGGTGCTCACTTATTTTCTAACAAATAAATGTCCTTTGTGGCATTTTTTAACAGAATAGGGCACTTTCATTGGCATTAAAATTTGCTCAGGTAGATACTCTGACTCCTCAGTGATTTTCTTAATGATGTCTGGAAATTCTTCTGCTGTCCCTGGTTGGCAGAAGCTGCTTCTCTTATTATTTGAACACGTTTTAAGCCAATTTGTTTTAAAGATGGGATCTTGCTCTGCCATTCAGGCTAGCGTGCAGTGGCAGAGTTGTAAGTCACTGTGGCCTTGAACCAAACTCTCAAACCTCTTTCTAAAGTTATCAAGCCATCCTTTGCTGGCAATAATTTCCCCCAGGTTTAGATCATTCACCTTCCTTTTGCTTTAAGTTATCATATAATGACTTCATTTTTTCTCAAATTATATTAAAGTCTATAGGTATGTCTTTATTATAGCAATCCTGCACTCACATATAAGCCACATGTTCAATATAAGATACAAATATACTTTGCAAAAAGTACAAGGTTTCCACTCCTGCTGGCATAGATGCAACAACAGTTTCAGGAATTTTTTTTTTTTTTACAATGGTCCCTATGCTACATTCATTCATCTTGAAATGGTGGGCAACCATAGCTGCAGATCTCAATCTACAGTATATACCAAGCAATTCAACTTTTTCTTGTAATATCATGACTTTTCTCTGCTTCTCGGTGTCACTTCAAGCATCACTGTGGCACTTTGCATGGGTCCCAGAGTGTTACTCAAGGTTTACAGTATTGTACTAAACATGATTAAAAAAAAAAAGAACTTTAAGAGATCATGTTTATTGAAATATGCAGTTTACTGGACAGGTTGCTCACACAGAGAAAATAATGGCATTTTAAGTTGATTCTTGCAACACTTGAGTGAACCACAATAGCAATAACAGGTGGCTATAATACTATTACAGCAGTATGATATGTACTACAATTAATTTTATGTAATTATAACTTAATACTGCATCGTTACATTTATTTACATTTTTCTCAAATGTGAATGGTGCCTGGGAAAGGTGTGGTATGTTTTATAAGAGCACGTATAGATTTTGAAAAATTTTAGCTTTTCATAATTTATTTGTATATATTTTATGGTAGGAAATAAAAAGAGACTAATATTTCTGTGTGTTTTATGTATTCATAACATACTTAAATTTTTCTGAATTTAAAAATTATTTCTAGGTTAACATGGTTTATATGAGAGTTTGTTTAATTTGTTGCAAATTTTCAAAAAATATTTCAATGTATTTATGAAGCAAAATCTGCATATAAATAGACCCATGCATTTTAAACCTGTACTGTGCAAAGATCAACTGTATATTATTTTGTATTCCACTTATTTAAAAGAAACAATTTATTAAGGCCTTGATATAGTTTGGATAGTTGTCCTTCCCAAATCTCATGTTGAAATGTAATCCCCAATATTGGATGTGGGGCCTGATGGTGGGTGACTGAGTCATGGGGGTGAATCTCTCATGACTTTGTGCTGTCTCTGCAATAGTGAATGTGTTTTCACAAGATCTGGTTGCTTCAAAGTGTGTGACACCTCCCCACCTTTCTTGCTCTTGCCATGTGACACACTCACTCCCATTTCATCTTCCACCATGACTGTAAGCTTCTTAAGGCTTACCAAGAAGCTGAGCAAATGCCAACACCATGCTTCTTGTAAAGCATGCAGAAGCATGAATGAATAAACCACTTTTCTGTATGATTTCCCAGCCTCAGGTATTTCTTTTATAGCAACACAAGAACACCCTAATACAGGCCTTGTAAGAAAGTTGTAATTTGAGAAAAGCTTTAGATGTGGTTATTTTACACTGCTTGAGTTTTGCTTAATTTTTCCCTGCAAATTTTTTGTTTTACTATATTGAGAGCCTTTAAAAAAAAGTTAGCATGATATGTCTTTATCCCTTTGTTTTTAATCTATCTTTGTCTTTATATTTAAAGTCAGGTTGTAAACCCTCCACAACCTATAATGAGGTAGTGGAGAATTTTTTTAAACTATGCTGACAATCTCTGTCTTTTTTTTTTTAATTTTATTATTATTATACTTTAAGTTTTAGGGTACATGTGCACAATGTGAAGGTTAGTTACACATGTATACATGTGCCATGCTGGTGTGCTGCACCCATTAACTCGTCATTTAGCATTAGGTATATCTGCTAAAGCTATCCCTCCCCCCTCCCCCTACCCCACAACAGTCCCCAGAGTGTGATGTTCCCCTTCCTGTGCCCATGTGTTCAATTCCCACCTATGAGTGAGAATATGCAATGTTTGTTTTTTTGTCCTTGCGATAGTTTACTGAGAATGATGATTTCCAATTTCATCCATGTTCCTACAAAGGACATGAACTCATCATTTTTTATGGCTGCATAGTATTCCATGGTGTATATGCGCCACATTTTCTTAATCCAGTCTATCATTGTTGGACATTTGGGTTGGTTCCAAGTCTTTGTTATTGTGAATAGTGCCACAATAAACATAAGTGTGCATGTGTCTTTATAGCAGCATGATTTATAGTCCTTTGGGTACATACCCAGTAATGAGATGGCTGGGTCAAATGGTATTTCTAGTTCTAGATCCCTGAGGAATCGCCACACTGACTTCCACAATGGTTGAACTAGTTTACAGTCCCACCAACAGTGTAAAAGTGTTCCTATTTCTCCACATCCTCTCCAGCAGCTGTTGTTTCCTGACTTTTTAATGATTGCCATTCTAACTGGTGTGAGATGGTATCTCATTGTGGTTTTGATTTGCATTTCTCTGATAGCCAGTGATGGTGAGCATTTTTTCATTAATTGGTCTATTTAGAGTGTTGCCAATTAAAGTGATTATTGATATAGTTGCATTAATATCTACCATGTTTTTAATTGTTTTCTTCTTTGCACGTTTTCTTCATTCATACTTTTCATTTTTTCAATGGTCTTCCTGAACTTTGCAAACTCTAGAAACTCCAGTTTAAAAAAGAAGCATAATTGAGATGCTAAGATAGGAGAAAAAATGGAATTATATAAACTGTTCAAGTAATGCAAAGTAAATTGAAAAAAAAAGAGAAAAAGTTATTTTTCCCAAATAACATATTTTGACATTTTCTGCATCTCCTGGAAATGGAATGAATTTCTCAGTCTTTGTTTGCCTGATGGGTACTTTTGAAAGACAGTTTTTTTTTGGATAGAAAGTTCTAAGTTTTTTTGTCTGTTTTATTTCATAACTATTAATATCTCATGTCCCTTTCCTGTAGCTTTCATGGCTTCTAACAAGAAGACCAGTGTAATTCTTATCCTTGTTCTTTTATAGATAAGATCTTCTTTTCCTTTGGTTTCTTTCAATATTTCTTTTTTTATTCGGTTTTCTGCAGTTTGAATAGGATAAGCCTAAATGAGGATTATTTTCCAGTTGATATTTATCCTGCTTGATGTTCTCTGAACTCCCTAGTCTGTGGTTTGGTGCTTCTCATTAATTTTGGAACATTCTCCAAAAACATTCTTGTTTTTGAAATATTTTGACATGAAATATAGAATATACTCCATTTCCTCTTTTTCCCTCTTATTTTTTGATCACACATATTTTATACCTTTGGAAATTGTCTCTCAATTCTTGAATATTGTGGTACCTTCCATTTTTGTTTATCATTTTGTTTTAGTTAGGAAAGTTTCTATTGAGGGATCTTGCAGCTCACTGGTTGTTTCCTTGGCCATGCCTAGTCTATCAGTGATTGCATTAATGACACTTTTCATTTCTGTTGCTTTTTTTATTATTATTTCTAGCATTTCCTTTTGATACTTTCTTAGCATTTCAACCTTTCTGTTTATATAACTCCTTTGTTCTTCCATGTTGTTAGCTTTTCCAAAAGAGGCATTTACATATTAGTCATAGTAATTTTGAATCGCCTGTCTGGTAATTCCAAAATCTGTACCAAAATTTAGTATAATTCTGATGTTTGCTTTGTCTTTTGAGACTATGCTTTGTTTTACCTTTAGCATACTGTATTAATTAGGGTTCTCTAGAGGGACGGAACTAATAGGATAGATGTATAGTTAGAGGGGAGATTACTAAGGAGTATTTAATCACGCAATCACAAGGTGAAGTCCCACAATAGGCCATCTGCAAGCTGAGGAGCAAGGAAGCTAATCCGAGTCCCAAAACTCCAAAAGTAGGGAAGCCAACAGTGCAGCCTTCAGTCTGTGATCGAAGGTCTGAGAGCCCCTGGCAAACCACTGGTGTAAGTCCAAGAGTTCAAAAGCTTAAGAACTTGGAGTCTGATGTCCAAGGACAGGAAGCATCCAGCACAGAAGAAAGATGAAGGCTGAAAGACTCAGGCCAGTCTAGTCCTTTTATGTTCCTCTGCCTGCTTTTATCCTAGACATGTTGGCAACTGATTAGATAGTGTATATATATACACTTTATATATATATATACTGTGTATATATACACATTTTATACATATCATCTATGTATATAGATGTGTGTATATATATACACACACATCCATATATATAAAATTTATATATTGTACACGTGTGCATTCATATACAATATAAAGAACCACATATATTTGGATTTTTATACATATTTCTTATGTGTATGTACATATATAAAATGCACACTTTATTGCTAAAAAATTCTAACAATCATTTGAGCCTTCAGGGAGTCATAATCCTATAGCTGCTGGAGCGACTTTCTTCATTGTTGATAGCTGCTGACTAATGTGTGTGTGTGTATATATATATATATACACACATGCATATATATATACATATTCATATATATATAGGTTATATATACACACATGCATAATTCACGTATATGTGTGTGTGTGTGTGTGTATATATACATATATATATATATAGAATTGCAGGTTCAGTTCCAAACCACTGTAATAAATCCAATACTGTCATAAAGCAAGTCTCAAGATTTTTTGTTTCCCAGTGCATTTAAAAGTTATATTTATACTATATTGTCATCTAGTAAGTGTATAATAGCATTATACCTAAACATTTACATAAGTTAGTTTAAAAATACTTTATTGCTACAAAAAGCTAACAATCATTTGAGCCTTCAGTGAGTCATAATCTTTTACCTGGTGGAGGTTTTTGCTTCAATGTTGATAGCTGCTGACTGATTAGGGTGGTGGTGGCTGAAGATTGCATAGGCTGTGGCAATTTCTTAAAATAAAACAAAATTGGCCATATCAATTGATTCTTCCTTTCACAAAACATTTCTCTGTAGCATATCCTGCTCAGACTCAATCCTGAATGTACCAGTTCCATCTTGTGATGTCCTGTTGCGAGGCACATGTGTCACTATGACTTGGTGGGACCAATGGAACCCAGATCATAATGAGTAGTTCTTGGTGCATGGCCACTTGGTGTCACAGGATCAAATGTGCTGTCCCTGCCAAAGCCCTGACATGCCAAGGGTTATAAAAACATATAAATCTCTGCTGAGCATGGCACAACCTTACTTCAGCCTCTCAGAAGCTGAATGTTTATTCTCCCTCTGGGGTTTTCTTTAAGCTGATTATTACATCATTTCCTAGCATTGAATTTCCCAATAATAGCATATGTTTGACTGTAGGTTGAGGTGGAAAATCCTAAATTTCTTTCTTTTTTCCTAGTAAGGCATAACAATGCATTTCTTAGTCTCAACATAGTTTAAAAACAACATATGCTGGCAAGGCTGCGGAGAACAGACAATGCTTTTGCGCTATTGGTGGGAATGCAAACTAGTTCATCCACTGTGGGAAACAGTCTGGAGATTTCTCAAAGAACTTAAAAATGGAATTACCATTTAAACCAGGAATCCCACTTCTGGATATATACCCAAAGAAAAATAATTCGTTTATCCAAAAGACACATGCACCCATATGTTCACTGCAGTGCTATTCAAAATAGCAAAGACATGGAATCAATCAACCTATGCGCCCATGAACAGCGGATGGGATAAATAAAATATGGTACATATAAACCCTGTAATACTACAAATACATGAAAAAAAAATGAAATCATGCCCTTTATAACAACATGGATGAACCTGGAGACCATCATCCTCAGAAAGCTAACCCAAGAACAGGAAGCCAAATACTGCATGTTCTCACTTACAAGTGAGACCTAAACATTAAATACATATCATTGTAAAGATAGGAACAACAGACACTGGGGACTACTAGATAGGGAAGGAACAAAGAGGAGTGTGGGCTGAAAAACTGCCTATTGGGTACTATGCTTAGTGCCTGAGAGATGGAATCACTGGGACCTCAAGCTTCAGTGTCACACAATTCAAATGTTCAAAGATGTATATGAAATACACAAGGTTCAAAGATGTATATAAAATGTAGCACATGATCAGGGAAATACAAACTGACTATAGTTCAGCTTTATTTTCTCCCTTTGACATTAATAAAAGGGATATTATGTCAGATAAAGACACTTTTACATGATAATTTTAGGAACATTTAGAAATTCTGGTCAGGTGATATTGCATAAATAATTTGTTCAAATTTCACTTAGCATTCAAATAAACAGAAGCATTTCTTTAATCATTAAGGATAGTTATGTAAAGATGAAAGATAATAAAGAAATGTAACAAAACTGCATGTGTATCCTTTAATCTATAATAAAAGTTGAAATTATTTAATAATAAAGAATAAAAATAACTGCAGATAACAAAGTTTCAAAAATGTATATAAAAAGTATTACATGATCAGGGAAATACAAGCTGACTATACTTCAACTTTATTTTCTACCTCTGACATTAGTAAAAGGGATAGTATGTGAGATAATGACACTTTCACATAAAAACTTCTTTAGGAATACTTGAAAATTCTGGTCAAGTGATATTGCATGAATAATTTATTCAAATTTCACCTTACATTCAAATAAATAAAAGTATTTTTTAAATCACTAAGGATAGTTATGCAGAGATGAAAGATAATACAGAAATAAAGTCATATCTATTAGATAGTCTTAATATCAGATATTTCTAATGTATAATTGGTATACAGTAGATTACAATCACTTCAAAAATATGTTTGATTAGTTACTGAAGAAAAATAATCTCTGGTAAATAAATTTATATTTATATGTGTTTTATGTATTTATTACAAATCTATCATTTTAAAATTATAATTTTTACAGAAAAATAGTTCATATGCATTACACAAATTAATAATAAAAGAAAATCCATGCATCCACTGCTCATCTTTGGAAATAAAATATTATCCGTACTTTTCAAGCTGTCCCTTTATAACAGTATATCCTGGGGTCTCAAACTTAAAGGAAACCATAATATTGAGTTTTGTATTAAATATTAGACATTTTCAGATTTTAAACCAAATATGTGTATGTACATAAATAATATTGATTTTGCTTGTTTTTGAGTTTCATATAAATAGAAATGTACCATACATATTCTTCAAATTTGCCTTTCTGCCTAATATAATTTGTGAGATTCATGTATATTCATGCCTGCATCTTTATTATATTTGTGTTCTCTGCTTGATAACATATGTTCATACTGAGTTAATATTATTAAATTAGTAAACTCTTCCCCTTCTTTATTGATACCTGCATTGTTTTCAATGTCACATTATTCTAATAAATGCAACAATGACTAATTTTTAACATATACCTAAGTGCTCTTGACCAATTGTTTCTCTAAGAGTAAAATTACTGGACCTCAGAATATGTACATCTTTTTCTGTACCATTAGAATTTTAATTTGCTTATTTTCTCAGTTGAATAAACTAGTGCTTGAGTTTAAATTTGTGTTGACCATTTACCTTGGGCCTGAGGTTGAGATTTTTATACATACACATAGTGTTTCATATATATATATATATATATATATATATATATATATATATAAACTAATTTTATATAAACTATATAAACTAGTTTATATAAATATAAACTAATGTGATATGCATGTATTAGTTTATATTCATATAAGCTAATTGCCACTAAATATGTATATAGTGTATTTTATTTTTATTCATGTATATTTAGAAATATGTAATTTTCTATTCAACAAAATGCATATTCATTGAATTGTCATTTTCATTATTTTTGTTGTTGCTGCTGTTGATTACAGGAATTCTTGCTTCATTTAGTATGCTAACACATTTCAGTTAAGAGCATAAAATATATATTTCTATGTCTTTTTGATGGACAGATTTTCTTATTTTAGCAATATTTTCAAATTTATCATAAGCCTAAATTATACTCCCCCAAAAATCAAGTGAATACTTAAATATATTTAGTTGAAATTAAAAAAATTTCTTTTACTTTTTTCTTTTAACTTTTATTTTAGGTTTAGGGGTACATGTTAAGGTTTCTTATAAAGATAAACTTGTGTTACAGGAGTTTGTTGTACAGATTATTTCATCTCTCGGGTACTAAGCCTAGTACCCATCAGTTATTTTTCCTGATCCTCTCCCTCCTTGCACCCTTCACCCTCTGATAGGCCCCAGTGTCAGTTGTTCCCCTCTTTGTGTCCATGTGTTCTCATCCTTTAGCTCCCACTTATAAGTGAGAGCATACAGTATTTGGTTTTCTGTTCCTGCGCTAGTTTGCTAAGAGTAATGGCCCCTGGCTCCATCCATGTTCCTACATCATCTCATTCTTGTTTATGGTTCCATAGCATTCGATAGTGTATATGTACCACATTTTCGTTACCCAATCTGCCATTGATGGGCATTTAGGTTGATTCCACATCTTTGCTATTGTAAATAGTGCTGTAATGAACATATGCATGCATGTGTCTTTATAATAGAATGACTTATATTCCGTTGGCTATATACTGAGTAATGGGATTACTGGGTTAAATACTGGTTATGTTTTTTGCTCTTTGAGGAATGACCACATTGCTTTCCACAATAGTTTAACTAATTTACACTCCCACCAGCAGTGTATAGGTGCTCCCTTTTCTATCCAATCTCACAAGCATCTGTTTTTTTTTTTTGTTTTTTGTTTTTTTTTTGACTTTGTGGTAATAGCCAATCTGACTGGTGTGAGGTGGTATCTCACTGTGGTTTTGATTTGCATTTCTCTAATCATCAGTGATATTGAGCGTTTTTTTTCATATGCCTTTTGGCCACATGTATGTCTTCTTTTCAAATGTGTCTGCTCATTTCCCCCCCTTTTTTAATGGAGTTGTTTTCTTATAAATTAGTTGAAGTTCTTTATAGATTCTGGATATCAGACCTTTGTCAGATGCATAGTTTGCAAATATTTTCTCCCATTCTCTAGGTTGTCTGGTTACTCTGTTGATTGTTTGTTTTGCTGTCAGAAGCTCTTTAATTAGATATCATGTGTCAATTTTTGGTTTTGTTGCAACTGGAATCTTTGTCATGATAACTTCGCCAGTTCCTGTGTCCAGAATGGCATTGCCTAGGTTGTCTTCCAGGTTTTTTTTAGTAGTTTGGGGTTTTACATTTAAGTCTTTAATCCATCTTGAGTTGATGTTTATATATTGTGTAAAGAAGGAATCCAGTTGCAGTCTTCTACATATGGCTAACCAGTTAACATAGCACTGCTTATTGAATAGGGAGTCCTTTCCGCATTGCTTGTTTTTGTCAGCTTTGTCAAAGATCAGATAGTTGTAGGTTTGCAGCCTTATTTCTGAGCTCTCTATCCTGTTTCCTTGAACTATGTGTCAGTTTTTGCACCAGTACCATGCTGTTTTGGTTACTATAGCTTTGTAGTATAGTTTGAAGTAGGGTAATGTGATGCCTTCAGCTTCATTCTTTTCTCTTAGGATAACTTTGGCTTTTTTTGCTCTCTTTTGCTTCTGTATGAATTTTAAAATAGTTCTGTACTAGTTCTGTGAAGAATTCATTGGTAGTTTCACAGGAATAGCATTGAATCTGTAAATTGCTTTGGGCAGTATGGTCATTTTAATGATATTGATTCTTTCTATTCATGATCATGGAATGCTTTTCCATTTGTTTGGATAATCTCTGATTTTTTTGAGCAGTGTTTTGTAATTCTCATTGTAGAGATGTTTCTGTCTGGTAGGCTGTACTGATAGATATTTTATTGTTTTAGTGCCAAATGTGAATGAGATTGTGTTCCTGATTTGGCTCTCGGCTTGGATATTGCTCGTATATAGGAATGCAAGTGATTGTGCATTAGTTTTTTATCCTGAAACTTTACCAAAGTTATTTATCAGCTAACAGAGATTTTGGGCTGAGACTATGGGGTTTTCTAGATATAGAATCATGTCATCTGCAAAGAGGGTTAGTTTCACTTCATCTCTTACTGTTTGGATGCACTTTATTTCTTTCTCTTACCTGATTGCTCTGGCCAGGACTTCCAATACTGTGTTGAACAGGAGTGGTAAGAGAGGGCGTCCTTTTCTTGTGCTGGTTTTCAAGAGAGAATGCTACCAGCTTTTACTCATTCAGTATGGTGATTTTGTCCATGGGTTTATCATAGATGACCTTTATTATTTTGAGGTATATTTCTTCAATATCTAGTTTATTGAGTTTTTAACATAAAGGGATTTTGAATTTTATAAAAGCCTTTTCTGCGTTTATTGAGATAATCATGTGGTTTTTGTCTTCATTTCTGTTTGTATGATGAATCACATTTATTGATTTGCATATATTGAACCAACCTTGCATTCTAAGGATAAAACCTGCTTGACTGTGGTGGACTAGCTTTTTGATGTGCTGCTAGTGTTTTGTTGAGGGTTTTTGCACAAATGTTTATCAATGATATTGGCCTGATGTTTTCTTCATTTTGTGGTGTCTCTGCCAGGTTTTGGTATCAGGATGATGCTGGCTTTTTAGAATGAGTTAGGGAGGAGTCTTTCTGCTCAGTTTTTTGGAATAGTTTCGGTAGAAATGCTTCCTGTTTTTCTTTGTACATCTGGTAGAATGTGGCTGTGAATCCATTGGGTCCTGGGCTTTTATTCAGTTGGTAGGCTATTTATTACTGATTGAATTTTAGAGTCCATTATTGGTCTGTTCAGGGATTCAATTATTTCATGATTTAGTCTTGGGAGGGTGTATGTGCCCAGTACTTTATCCATTTCTTCTAAGTCTTCTAGTTGGTGTGCATAGAGGTGTTCTGGTTTGATGGTTATTTGTTCCTGTGGGGTTAGTGATAAACTCCTCTTTGTTGTTTCAAATTGTGTTCATTTGGATAGTCTCTCTTTTCTTCTCTGTCAGTCTAGCTATTTGTCTATCTACCTTATTTTTTTTTCACAAAACAAAACTTTGGATTTATTAATTTTTTGAATAATTTTTGTGTTCCAATCTATTTCATTTCAGCTTTGATTTTGGTTATTTCTTTTCTTCTGCTAGCTTTGAGTTTGGTTTCTTGCTTCTCTAGTTTGTTGTTGTTATTGTTGTGATGTTAGGTTGTTCATTTGAGATCTAACTTTTTGATGTGGACATCTAGTCCCATAAATTTCCCTCTTAACACTGTCTTAGATGGTCCAAGAGATGTTGGTATGTTATATCTTTGGTCCTATAAGTTTCAAAGAAGTTCTTGATTTCTGCCTTAGTTTCATTACTTACTCAAAAGCCATTCAGAAGCAGGTTGTTTAATTCCATGTAATTGTATGACTTTGAGTGATTCTTTTAGTCTTCAATTCTGTTTTTATTGTGCTGTGGTCCAAAAGAGTGGTTGGTATATTTCTCTTTTTTTATAGTTATAAAGGGATCAGTTTAACATGAAGATATAATAATTGTAAATATACGTGTACACTGGAGCACCCAGATCTATAAAGCAAATGTTAGATCTAAAGGCAAATATAGATCCCAATACAATAACAGCTGAGGACTTCAACACCCACTCTTAGCATTGGACAAATCATCTAGACAGAAAATCATCAAAGAAACTTTGAATTTAGACTGCATCACAGACCAAATGACATAACAGACATTTATAGAACATTTCATCCAACAGCTGCACAGTACACATTCTTTGCATCATCATATGGAATGTTCTCCAGGATGGACTATACATTGGGACACAAAATAAATCCCAAAAAGTTTATTAAACAAAGTTTTTAAATTATACTTTAAGTACTAGGGTACATGTGCACAACATGTAGGTTTGATACATAGGTATACATGTGCCAAGTTGGTTTGCTGCACCCGTCAACTCGTCATTTACATTAGGTATTTCTCCTAATGCTATCCCTCTCCCAGGCCTCCATCCCCCGAGAGGTCCCAGTGTGTGATATTCTCTGCCCTGTGTCCAAGTGTTCTCATTGTTCAATTCCCTCCTATGAGTGAGAACATGTGGTTTTCTGTCCTTGTGATAATTTGCTGAGAATGATGGTTTCCAACTTCATCCATGTCACCACAAAGGACATGAACTCATCCCTTTTTATGGCTGCATAGTATTCCATGGTGTATATGTGCCACATTTTCTTAATCCAGTCTATCATTGATGGACAATTGGGTTGTTCCAAGTCTTTGCTATTGTGAATAGTGCCGCAATAAACATACGTGTGCATGTGTGTTTAAAAGTAGCATGATTTATAATCCTTTGGGTATATATCCAGTAATAGGATAGCTGGGTCAAATGGTATTTCTAGTTCTAGATACTTGAGGAATTGCCACACTGTCTTCCACAATGGTTGAACTAATTTACACTCCCACCAACAGCATAAAAGTGTTCCTATTTCTCCACATCCTCTCCAGCATCTGTTGTTTCCTGACTTTTTAATGATCACCATTCTAACTGGCATGAGATGGTATCTCATTGTGCTTTTGATTTGCATTTCTCTGATGACCAGTGAAGATGAGCATTTTTTCATGTGTCTGTTGGCTGCATAAATGTCTTCTTTGAAAAGTGTTCATATCCTTTCCCCAGTTTTTGATGGAGTAGTTTGATTTTTTCTTGTAAATTTTTTTAAGTTCTTTGTAGATTCTGGATATTAGTCCTTTGTCAGATGGGTAGATTGCAAAAATTTTCTCCCATCTGTAGATTGCCTGTTCACTCTGACGTCAGTTTCTTTTGCCATGCAGAAGCTCTTTAGTTGAATTAGATCTCATTTGTCAATTTTGGCTTTTGTTGCCATTGCTTTTGGTGTTTTAGTCATGAAGTCCTTGCCCATGCCTATGTCCTGAATGGTATTGCCTAAGTTTTCTTCTAGAGCTTTTATGGTTTTAGGTCTAACATTTAAGTCTTTAATCCATCTCAAATTAATTTTTGCATAAGGTGTAAGGAAGGGATCCAGTTTCAGCTTTCTACATATGGCTAGCCAGTTTTCCCAGCACCATTTATTAAATAGGGAATCCTTTCCCCATTTCTTGTTTTTCTCAGGTTTGTCAAAGATCAGATGGTTGTAGATGTGTGGTGTTATTTCTGAGGCCTCTGTTCTGTTCCATTGGTCTATACATCTGTTTTGGTACCAGTACAAAGACATGTAGCCTTGACTGGTGTACTTCATTTCTTTTTCATTTGCTGATCTTATGGTGTGGTCAAATATTATCTGATGGTGTGGTTAATTTTAGAGTATGTGCTCTGTAGTGACAAGAATGTATATTCTGTTGTTTTTTGGTAAGGAGTTCTGTAAAAGTCTATTAGGTCCATTTGGTCCAGTGTTGACTTCAGGTCCTGAATATCTGTTAATTTTCTGCTTCAGTAATCTGTCTAATACCGTCAGTGGGGTGTTGAATTCTCCCATTATTATTGTGTAAGAGTCTTAAAGTTTATTTAAAGGTCTCTAAGAATTTACTTTATGAATCTGAGTACTCCTGTGTTGGGTGCATATATATTTAAGATAGTTAGGTTTTCTTGTTGAATTGAATCATTTTGCCATTATATAATCCCCTCCTTTGTCTTTTTTATCTTCATTAGTTTAATGTCTGTTTTGTCTGAAATTAAGATTGCACCACCTACATTTTATCTATTTTCCATTTGCTGGGTAGATTTTTCTCCATCCCTTTATTTTGAGCTTAGGAGTGCCATAGCATGTGATATGAGTCTCTTGAAGACAGTATATAATTGAGTCTTGCTGAAATGAATATTTTGACTCTTTTATACCATCACTTTCAGAGATA
Source organism: Pan paniscus (assembly GCF_029289425.2). NCBI lineage: Eukaryota > Metazoa > Chordata > Mammalia > Primates > Hominidae > Pan > Pan paniscus. The sequence goes on along the minus strand of NC_073264.2, from coordinate 42,110,777 downwards.
AATATTATAAATCCCTTGGAGGTTGCATTTCTGTACTTTTATAATTAAAGCCTTTCTTATTTTAGAGATATTTCATCTTCTTACATATGGGTGATAATATTAATTATGTATTTCTAATCCCATGTATCCCAAGTTGTAACTGTAGTATTTATTTAATAAAGTTCATCCATTTTGATCTGTTATTTTTTCTTGTGTACCTAAAATGATTGTTTCTATTTATCCTGTTTGGTTAATTTTTAACAAATTATTATATTTATTAGTTTTGCTCATTGATTATTTATGGTTACTGTTAATCTATATTTTAAGCTATCAGTAGCATCAATAATGTTGATTGGTTGTTTATGTTTTCTGCAGTGTCTATGTAAGAGGAATAGGTTGCTGAATGGAGCTATGGGTTGCATTTTTTCCTTAGTTAAGTAAGTAGGCATATGTGGATGAGCAAATAAATGTTCTGAGAAGAGCAGGCTGGCAATAAGGAAAGAGGCAAGAACTTTTTTCTGCTTGGTGAGCATCTGTGCAGATCCTTACTAGAACTGATTGGTGGCTGGATTGAATTAGAAAGTGAGCTTCTCGGTGATTGGGGTATTTTAAAGAAAACCCAAGTAGAAGTGCAAGTGATTAATACATGTTGTATTGGAGATACACAAGAGCTGTAGACAATTCAGAGGAGTTGCCACATTAGCTGATTCTAAAAAAATAATTTTAAGATTTCAATCAGTGATGAAAGGATGTGGTAGGATTATACTATACGGCAACTGAGCATATAAAAGCAGTTTTGGAAGAAAACTATGTAAGGGGCTTTTTAATGAACTGAGCAGTTTTGAGAGTGTAGATTATAAAGCCAAACATTATAAATTGTGTCTCAGAACACAATAAGATGAAAAAGATCTAGAATCAGATAGAGTCAGGTTTAGCAGCATCAGCACTTAATAATATTCAAATATTTTTCAAAAGACAAAAAGTTCTTCAAACTTAACAGGTAAAATGGCTTTTGCCCACTGATATTATTTACTAACTTTTAAAAAATAAATTTGAAATAATAAGCATAGTTATTCTATAACCTTCCAGTATGTAATGATGTCATATTTGAAATATCATTTTAATAAAAAAACCTCATAATCCAGAGTGATTTAATATGAATGTATTCTATAAATGAAATGTATCCATATATTTTTTGCTAAATAAATGATAATTATTAGAGATGTATGGGGATATATCAGGCAATATACAAAATAAATATTGTATATATAAATTATTATATGTAAGTTATATTTGAATAGATAACAATTATTATTTTATAGCTAAGTTGTCTCACAAATAAACATGAAAAATGTTTAACTGGGGTTTATTTATTTACAGTTTTTATTATTATAAATTTCTGTGATGATTCAAGTTAATGCCCTTAGTTATCCAAAAGTAAATATAGGGTCTTTTCATGCAATAGCCAACACATTCAAGGATGACACAACTTATGTCATCTTAAAGTACTAAAACTGAGAAAAAGCTTTAAAACATAATGGACATAGTAACTCCAATATCACATTATTCCCTGTAATACAGATAAACCTGTAAGTTTATTCTTAAAAGTTTCTAAGTAGTGTGCTATGATTTTCTACTAAATGACATTACAAAATATTAGACAATTTTTCTCAGTATAACCTTTGGCTTAAAGCAGGAAAAAAAAGCCTGCATTATTTAATGCAAGTGACTATACACTAGTTTGAAAATACTTTCAAACTGTCAAAAAAACCTTTATAGTCATACAACCAGATCTTTATTAATAATATCAACACAGTGGACTGAAGAGCAAACTATAACAGCTCAGTAACTTTACCCATCCTATGATGGGTATAAGACATTATCATAAATCTGTAGTTGCCAAATATATCCCATAGACTTTAAATTTATTGTCATATGACTATTCCTCACAATTCACTGCTCAAGTAACCTTTTATTGTGGTGACAATCCTCTCATCAATTATGACACCATAAGGTTTATGGAACAATCATCCTTTTCCATGCTTACCATATTTTGTTTAAATATGAGTGATTTTTTTGTTGTATCTTAATTTTACAGTTAGTTTGTAACTCTCTACAGATTTAGTTTTTCCCTGAAGATACAAACCAAACAAACGGCCAACTCTGAAGCATATCTATTATTTGCTTAGCTCCTAAAAAAAAAAAAGGTTTAAATTATCCTAATTTGCTGTTTTTCAAGCTGGTGTATGTATCTCTTTTTTACATACCCATGTATTCTTCTTCATACAAAATTAGGATATCTTAAATAATAGAACATGTATCATAACTAAACACAGCAGTTATAGTGCATTTACACAATTAAAATGCAACTCTGTAATAAGATTGATCACTTACAAATAATTTAATATTACAATCTTAAAACAATGATTAGTTTGATAACTATTACCCTTATGAAATAGCAAAACACTAAAACATATGATGCTTTTGCTTATAATTTTTTAGAAGAAAATGAAAGCTTCTCAGATAAACCCTGTGGAGTTGGAAGTTATAACAGTTACTCAATAAACAATCTACCTCTACAGTACGATTCTTTTCACGGTCTTTCATTTTTAAAAATTAATGATATGTACTGATTTCTCATCTATATTTTTATAGTGAACCTACTTAATAATACCATTCTTCAGAGCTCGTTCCCTAAGTAGAGATAGTAAACAACAATGTGAAAAACAAAAGTTACTATTCAGAACAGTCGTTATTCACTTTAATTGAACCAGCAGCTTTCTTTATTTCTTTCTCCACTTACAGAAAGTATAGGCCTCTCAAACTAACAAATAAACTAGCTTTCTGCCTTTATTTATTTAGATTGAAGTTCTGGGGTGGCAAAAAGATCTGTTGGTTCTCATCCAGCTCTGAGCTTAGTCCTGCTCCATACCCAACATTTATATGTAGAAGTCTTAACTCCCAATACTTTATAATGTGACAGTATTTAAGGATAAGTCTTCCAAGAAGTCGTTAAGATTAAATGAGGTAATTAGGGTAGGTCCTAATCCAATATGACTGTAGTGCCCCTAAATTAAGAGATTAGGGGCACAAACAGACACAAGCAGAGGAAAGACCAGGTAAGACACGAGGAGAAGATAACCATCTACAACCCAAGAAGAGGACCTTAGAAATAATTGACCCTGCTCACATCTTGATCTCAGACTTTTACCTTCCAGAAATGTAAGAAAACAAATTTCTGTTGTTTTTAAACTACTCAGTCTGTTGTCTTTGTTATGTCAGTTCTAGCAAACGAATATCAGCAGAAATATTCTTCTATCACTTTTTAAATTGGTAAAATACTTGAAGTAGATTTTAAATGGAATCTAAATGAATGGATAAATGGAACTTCATTAGTTATAAAAGTACTAACTAATGGAAGTCCATTAGTCCAAAAGTAGTAGGTTTATTTATCCTCATAGTAATCTTCAGATAAATGTTAGCAAATGATGTTTAGATCTTTGCCTGCTTGGAGGATTCTTGTTATTCCTCTAGTCAAACAAATACAAGTGAAACATTTTTCTTTCATTAATCATCTCTAAAATGGCCTTAACTATTGAGGATTATTTTATCTATATCATGACTATTTCATCATCCATTTCTTTTTAAGTCAGATAAATATTACCATCTTCATTACATGGGTGCAAACACCATAAGCATGCAGATGTAGAAGTCCTGCAGATGTAGTTACAGTGAAAATGTCTCTTACTTTCATCTCCACACAGTTTTAATACCAGTTTCCTCCACTGGATTTCTGAGGGCAGAGATCAGAGTTGTTTAATCTTTAGATATCCAGTGTATAACATAGCATTCATGAACATGCTAGATGAATTTTCTTGTGTCTGCTCACTTGCTTCTGCCTCCTAATAATCTCTTGAGTATCTTTACTCGTTGAAATAATACACTTTTATTTTTATCTCCAGTTAAAATCATTTCATCATCACAGTGTTTCCCAACTGTCTCAATTATCACTAATAATTACATTGTTTGAATTTGTATATCATTGATGGACACTTACTTTGCACTTACCATTCACTTTATCTAAGTCTATGCCTCTAATCTTTCTCCACAAATATATTGTTAGCTCTTTGTTAGAATGCCCTATTATTATTGAAGACATTCTTGATATATTATCCAGTGGAAATTATTATTTCATTATTTTTTATCTTCATACTTCCTGTCTTAGACTGTTTTATGCTGCTATAACAAAATGCCACAGACTTGGTAATTTGTAATGAACAGAAACTAATTTGGCTCATGAGTCTGAAGGAAGTCTGAGATTGAAGGGTCATGTCTAGTGAGGGTTTTCTTGCTGTATTATAGCATGGTGGAAGGGATTTCATGGGTGAGAGAGCGTGAGCTAGAGAAGGAACCAAACTCACCCTTTATAAGGATCCCACTCATAAAAATGATGCCACTCTGCAATAATTGCATTAATCCATTCACGTTGACAAAAGCCCTTATGGCCTAATCACTTTAAAAGCTTTCACCTTTCAAGGCTGTTGCATTGGGGATTAAGTTTCCAACACAAAACTTTGGAGGAGGCATTCAAACCACAGCACTGCCCATGCCATTTTATTACATTTAACTTTTTCCTTTAAAACATAACATTTATTGCTGTATAATTTATATAAAATAAACAGCATCCATTCGAAATGTACATTTATAATTTTTATTTTTTCTTGATTTACTCACTTTTAAAATACACTTTTTTTTTTAGAACAATTTTAGGTTTATGGCAAAATCGGGCAGAAAGTACAGAGTTCCTATATCCCCACACATGCATAGCCTCCCTGACCATCAAAATCCTGCGCCAGTGTGGTGCAATTTGTTAAAGTTGATGAACCTACATTGACTCATCGTTGTCACCTAAAGCCCATAGTTTACATTAGGAATAACTCCTGGTATTGCACATTCTATGGCTTTGGACAAATGCACAACAGCATGTGTTCACCATTACAGTATCACACAGAATAGCTTCATTTCCCTAAAAATTCTCTGTGTGCCTCCTACTCATCCTTATCTCCTGCTTAACCAAAGGCAACCACTGATCATTTTACTGTCTCCATATTTTCAACCTTTTCCAGAATTTCATAGAGTTGAAATTATATATTATGTAGTATTTTCACATTGGTTTCTGGGGTTGGTAATTTCTATTTTAGGTTATTAATTATTGATTCAATTTATTTACTAGATATAGACACGTTCAGGTTGTATATTCATTTTTATTTTATATATTTATGGTTGCATATTATGTTTTATGTTTTTCAATTTTTTATTTCCAGAATGAAGAACAAATTTTGTCACAGCAAAAGAAACTACCATCAGAGTGAACAGGCAACCTACAGAGTGGGAGAAAATTTTTGCAATCTACCCATCTGACAAAGGACTAATATCCAGAATCTACAAAGAACTTAAAAAAATTTATAAGAAAAAAAAAAAACAACCCGATCAAAAAGTGGGCAAAAGATATGAACAGACACTTTTCAAAAGAAGACATTTATGCAGCCAACAGACACATGAAAAAATGCTCATCATCACTTGTCATCAGAGAAACGCAAATCAAAACCACAATGAGATACCATCTCATGCCAGTTAGAATGGCGATCATTAAAAAGTCAGGAAACAACAGATGCTGGAGAGGATGTGGAGAAATAGGAACGCTTTTACACTGTTGGTGGCAGTGTAAATTAGTTCAACCATTGTGGAAGACAGTGTGGTGATTCCTCAGGGATCTAGAACTAGAAATACCATTTGACCCAGCGATCCCATTACTGGATATATACCCAAAGGATTATAAATCATGCTACTTTTAAAGACATATGCACACGTATGTTTATTGCAGCACTATTCACAATAGCAGAGACTTGGAACAACCCAAATGTCCATCAATGATAAACTGGATTAAGAAAATGTGGCACATATATACCATGGAATACTATGCAGCCATAAAAAAGGATGAGTTCATGTCCTTTGTAGAGACATGAATGAAGTTGGAAACCATCATTCTGAGCAAACTATTGCAAGGACAGAAAACCAAACACCATATGTTCTCACTCATAGGTGGGAACTGAACAATGAAAACACTTGGACACAGGGCAGGGAACATCACACACGGGCCTGTCATGGGGTGGGGGAATGGGGGAGGGATAGCATTAGGAGATATATCTAATGTAAATGATGAGTTAATAGGTGCAGCAAACCAACAAGGCACATGTACACCTATGTAACAAACCTGCACGTTGTGCACATGTACCCTAGAACTTAAAGTATAATAAAAAAAAAGTAAAATAAATAAATGGGTGAATGAACCAATATGCTGGACTTAATATGTGAATACAAAAAATAATAATAAAATTACAATTAACAAATTATAATTATAAATAAGCTAAAAAGAGTGATTATTAGCAAATAAAATATCTGCCTAAATAGTTTGATTTTTGCACTGCAATTATATGCATTAAGCAAATAAGCATATTAATCTGTTCTTTTCTTCTTAAGCAAAATTTGTTTACTCAACACTTCAACAAACACTTATTGAGTCTGTATTACAGGATGAACCCAATACAGCATCTTAAATTACACAGAAAGGATTCTAAGTCTTTTCTAAATCTTCCTTGAACAAGGTTATTGATGGCAATAATAAAGGCAACAACAAATATAGCCCAATATTATATGCTGATACAATGTCTCACTCAGCATAACACATGCAGACCAATGAAACTTGGATAAAACATTTCAAGGTGAGGAATACAAGGATAATATGAGTATCCAGATTTCTCAGGCTACAACACAATAGAAAAAAAGATGAAGAAAATGTAACGAAACTGAATGTAGAACACCCTGAAGAAGGAGGTTCCTGTGTTGGCAACAAATTTCATTGCCCTTTAAACTCTCTCTCTACCTAGTATCCCCAATACCCCATTCATCATAACTCTATATTGGCTAAAATCTGAATCAGATGCCTTGGTAACAGTGCTTTTTTCTCAGGTGGGCATCTTTATTCAGGTTGATAACAAAAATGGATGTCTTTAAATATGTGTGTGTAGGGCACATATGTGATTTATATCTTAACCAGACTACTGTAGTTTTATTTTGACAGTTCTGATTCCATTTCTTTCTCCTTCTTAACATTTTCTAGGCTACATTCTTAATTTTCTTTGTAAAATATTGATCGAATTATGTTGTTCTCTATTGTACTATTATTCAGTGGCCTTAATAGCTCTGGATTTGATAGCTAGGGGCTCATACACTGGACATGAAAGCTCTAGACTTTTGGAATCATTGAAAGTCAATGAAGAATAATAGTAGCTTAAATAGAGGATACTTTTCAAACATCACTTTAATTTCAGTATCTCAGGGTAACAATTATCAGGATGGTACAAGTCAGATGAAAATCTCAAGGAAATTACTTGTAGTATGTCAATGACTCTGTTGAGATAATATGTGATATCAGTTTGAAGAATCAATTGTAAAAGTAGACCTGAATATGACAGAGAAAAAGGAAATAGCAGAGTCTCAGAGAAAAGGGACTGAAGGCTAGTCAACAGATAATATTACATAGGGGTGGAAGTTAAACATCAAAATATGCTCTCAGGACATAATGACTTCTGTAGAAATCAATAGAGAAAGCTTAGTGTAAGAAATCAGGGTCAGGACTGCCCTAAACAATAATGCAGTGAGACATGTTCTAAACTTCAAGGTCATTATGACCTTTTTTTGGAAAACCAAACAGTGCTGGAGGGCTGAGAGCATATTGCGAGAAAGTAAATAGGCAGTGTAGTATTGAAGATGACATGGATTTTTTAAATTTAGATAATCTGTCATTCATTATCATCAGCTTTCACATCTGAAAGGGAATAGGGGAATTACTGCTACCCAAAAATTCCTTCTTGGGATTACGAAAAATGACTTTAACTGATTATAAATTTATCATAGTCCCTAGAACATAGCAGGTGCTACACAATTACATGATTTATTCTCTTTCTTTCTCTCTCTTTCTCTTTCCTTTTATAGCAGTAAATGAGCTATTCACAAAAGGCAAATGTCCAAATTGGTATTGTTATAGATTACAAAACTGAGCTCATTTGATGAGCAAATAATTTTAACATCATAAATTTGTCATCTAAAATGCATGTTTGGCAGGTTGTTTCATTTTAGAGAATATACTTAGGAGTCAAATGATTGTTAGGATGTGAGTTACAGGTCCTGTTGTCAACTCTAAGCAACCCACCCCACAACATTCTTTCGTAGCATTTGATGCCAAATGTTGATAATTGAGAGACACATTTTCACTGACCACTTAGACACATATATCATCGTCATTGGTACTACAACTCCAAGTTTTCATTTCAAGATATCCTCTGTCACGATGAGAGCAAAGTTGTCCATTACGGAAAAGATCTGTGGATTATTGGAAGCTGTTTGCCTTTGGCCTGGACTCTAGAAAGGTGCAGCCATCTGAAAAATAAGTACTTACTGGCCAACAGAAAAGTTCAGATATAAAGTATATTCATTGATTATATTCTACGTGAAATATCCTTGTTATGGAAAATAAAAGATGTGATAAAGGGGACAGAGCACCTCAGCTCTTTCCTGTACTCTGAAATGTCCCACATTTCCCTAGCTCTCAGCACATTTACAGATGATAAAAATAAAACCTACTAATTTTGTTCTCCTTGCAGATACCACGTATCCGCAAATCCTGACATCATTTTGTTGACATTTCCTTAGTGAAAATGGCGATTTATTAAGTGGTGGCCTAGTTTAATTCACCTCTCATAGAAGTGAGTCAGTTGTTCCTTCTTTCCCAGAAGGATCCGATTGATTTTAAAAAATTGTACTAAAGTTAACTTTCATTCTTTTTCAGTTGAGTTGTTTGCTGTATGAAGACTTTGAGTTATTTGTTCAAAATAAAAATCCAATTGTCACAACATGTTGGGAACATTGAGTCTGGGGGAAAGATAAAACATGATGTTTTTATCATTTCTCATTGATTTCTTCCCCATGGTTAGATGATCACTTCAATGTAAGTTTCCACATTATTGTTTTAAAGCTTTTTTGAAATAACATGCTGAGATTCTATACAAAAATAACAAAAGTCTAAGTTGTGATTATGTTTAATCTTGCTGTTTCATAAGATGTATGAATTAACAGCATGAAAAATTCAGAATTAAGAGTAGTACAATCGTAGGATATACCATACTTTCAGGAAGCAAGGGCTGGATATCAGTCCAACATGCTGTGTAGGAAAACAATATTGTTTTGGAGAAGAGCCATCTTGTATGAAGGAAAGTAAAGATGAGAGAAATCTCAGAAATTAACTTCCAGAGTGACATTTGACAAAGTCAGTTCAATAAAATATGCCTTAGTTATTAAAAAAACTCTGCTTTTTATATTCTAAAATTTTTATGTCTTATTTTTAATGTTACTTATATAGGTAATCATCTCCAATAGCTTTTCTATTAACATAAAGAGAGCAATTCTGTATTTGATCATAATACAATGAGTTTATCTGAGAAACATAAAACACCTTACAGGTACTGAAAATTTCAATTGTTTTCTTTTCTCAAGCTATGAAGAGATTGTACTAATTAGGCATTATTATACCTTACAACTAATTTCAAATAATTGGGCATCCCCACCTTTATTTACATTTTATTGTAATTTTTCCTCCTTTCTATCTTCCCACATTTTCAGGATATGTTTAAAGATATATAGAGTATAGGGTAATTCCCTATACTCTTTCATTTTTTATGAAAAATATCTTCAAAGCTTCTTATTATTCAGTTTCTCTTTTAATATGATTCAGAATCAACCACTAGATCAGTTATCTCCTTTTACTTAACAAAGCACTCAGAAGTTAGTAGCTTAAACCATTTTACTAATCATGATTCTGTGTATGAGGAACAGAGCAGGTCTCGTCAGAGTTGGTTTGGTTCTTCTTGTGGTGTTAGTCAGCCAGGGCAGCTTAATGGGGATATAAGATGGCTTTACCCATGTGTGTGGTTATTGTTATGGGGTGACTAAAAGTTACAGACTTGCTGGCCCTCTAGCTCTTTGCAATCTTATATCCTTCAAGATATGTCCATGTGTCTTCTCTCTGTAGCAAGGAGAGTCAGACTTTTTTACATGGTGACTCACAATTTTAAGGGAATTACTCCATTCCATTACTTAAGACATAAGGCTAACAAAGCAAGTTTGGAGAGGGGTAAGAGACTCCATCTCTTGATGGGAGGATAGCAAGTGGATTCAGAGACAAAGGAATTACTGGTTACTGTCTTTGTAGCCAATCTACCACAACCACCATCTCCTATATTTTACTTCACAGAAGCTGTTCATTATTCCTTTTTCATTCACTCATGCCTCCACAGTAACTCTACGTGCTAAGTATCATATTTTCTCTCAAGGACCATTTCAGTAACTATCTCACACATGGAATTTTACATGATGAACCCATACATACCTTGCACCCTCACATTTTAAAAAGTAGATTTAAACGTTTTTCTAATTTTTTTTACATTTTATGTAATTATTTCAGCAACTCTGATAGCAAAACTAAACACTAAACCAATGGTTACTAAGCTGTAATCTCGTTCCAGTAGTACCATCATTTGACATGGTGTATTACCCTGTTTTTTGAAACCTTTTATTCACTTGGCTTCAGATTCAACACATTACCCTGACTTTCTTGATACCTCACTGGTTTCCTGCTTTTCATTGTCTTTGGGTTGATTTATTTTATTTTCTTCATCTTGAATTATTGAAGTATCTGAGGGCTCAATGTTATGGCCTCCTCTGTTTGTCTATACTTTCCTTTCTCTAATCTATACAAAGGGCTTCAATACTACCTGTGATGGTTAATATTAAGTGTCAACTTGATTGGATTGAAGGATGCAAAGTATTGTTTCTGGGTGTGTCTGTGAGGGTGTTGCCAGAAGAGACTAACATTTGAGTCAGTGGACTGTGAGAGGCAGACCCACCCTCAACGTGGGTGGGAAACATTCCATCATCTGCCAGTGTGGATAGAAAAAGCAGATGGAAGAAAGTGGAAGAATCTGGCTTGCTGAGTCTTTGGCTTTCATCTTTCTCCTGTGCTGGATGCTTCCTGCCCTCAAACATCTCCAAGTCTCTCTTTTGGACACTTGGACTTACACCAGTGGTTTGCCAGGGGCTTTCAGGCCTTCAGCCACAGACTGAGGCTGCACTGCCGGCTTCCCTATCTTTAACGTTTTGGGACTCAGACTGAGTCACTACTGGCTTCCTTGCTCCTCAGCTTGCAGATGGCCTATTGTGGGACTTGTGTGATCATGTGAGTCTATTCTCCCTAATCAATTCCCTTTAATTTATATATATATCCTATTAGTTCTGTCCCTCTGGAAAACCCTGACCAATACACCATCTATATTGAGGAATCCAAATTTATATCTCTTTAACTCAAAAAGTATGTATATCCAACTGATTGGCTACAAAGCATCTTTATTTGTATGTCTAATAAACATTCAATATTTTCAAATTTATTTAGTTAGCTAGTTATTTAAAATTGACAGATAAAATTGTATGTACTTATCATGTACAAAATGACATTTAGAAGTATGCAAACATTATGGGATGGTTAAATCTAGCTAATTACAACATGCATTACCTAACATAGTTTTCATAAAATTACTATGTCAGAGATATCTGCATGCCCATGTTTATTTCAGCAGTGCACAATAGCCAAGATATGGAATAAATCTAAGCATTCATCAAAGGATGAATAAATTTTTAAAATGTGATATATGTTCACAAAACAAACTAGCCATAAAGAGAAGGAAATCCTCATTGACCATTTCTGGTTTGGGTTTTAAAAGTTAATAAATAAATAAAGAATAAAGAATAAACTACTGTCAGCTGAGACAACATGGATGAACCTGGAGGAGATTATGTTAAGTTAAATAAGCCAGGCACAAAAGACAAATAATCAGCATCTTTCATTTTAAGCCCCACATCAAACAGTGGCTCTGCTAGCTTTACCAAGTCAATAAAAGATGCCAATTGCTCAACCTAAACATTTTGTAATAATTCTTAAATTCATTCTTCCTACCACGTTCTACACCTCAAATATCATTCAGAAGTTTCCTTTAGCATTACTCATGAAAAGTATCCTGAATCTGATGATGTACCACCATATCATCACTAGGCCACCATCATCTCTGGACTGGATCACTGCCAGAGCCTCCAAACTCCCCTTCAAGTTTCCACTTTCATTCTACTAGAACCTATTTTTCACAATCATTGGAGTAATACTTTAAAAATTGTGCTGCTATTATTTTATTTTCAGCTCAAAAGTCTTACAAAGACTTTTATCACAGTGAGAATATTAGCCAAATTTCTTACCTTGATATATATTGTTCCCATGGGCCTCCAATTCTCACTCTTACTACTTTACTCCTTGTTTACTATGCCTAGCCACATGGCTGTCTTACTTTTTCTTGCTATATCCAGCATGTTCCTACAATTATTTTTAAAATATTTGTTACAACTTGCTCAATCACTGCCCTCAGGTCTTGACACAATTCACGTTAGAAAGGTTTTTGCTGAACACCCTCCCTAAAATAGCAAACTATTCTTGTCATTCTTTCTTACATTAAGTAGTTTTATTTTCTCTGTAGCATTTATAACAATTTTTCTCATAGTTTATATGTGCAAAATTTTCAGGAAAATACACAGTCTTGAAAATTGTGGGAGACTTGTGTGAAAGATGAATTTTACAGCAATGATAAACTTAGCTTCTAATTTTTCAACTTTAAACATTCATTTTAAAAATAAACCATTTTATTGAATGTATATGTAACAAAAATGTCTTATTAGCCCCAATCCTCTTCCCTACACTATTTCATATTTATAAAATATAAAAATATATATTTTAGTTTTAGTTCATATAGTTCATATATATTAACCAAAACTAATATATGTATACACATGTACGCATATGAGCTTAAACTGAAATAGGTGTCTGAACTAATACAACATCATTCATTTTATTGAGAAATGCCTCTAAACTTCTCTAAATATAAGTTCATTGAAATTTGAAATGCAGATTAAAAAATCAACTGTTCTGCATTATTTAGTTTGGTTTTTAAAAACAAGGTTGTTGTGAAGACTACAATAATGTTTTGGTTGCAATGTGAATGATGCTATTACTACATATTGAGTACAAGTCTATTTTATTTATTGTGTTGAGTGTTTTCTCCACAGTTCTGAGACCCCATTCCATGTGTGTCACGATAATAGATGTTTATGAGGATGCTTGGATTAAAAAGGGTTACTCATTTCTTTCTTACTTTAGTGCACTTTTAAAAAATATTATTCTCTGTCTTCCTTTTTGGGGATAATAATTTCAGTTTCCAAAAAAGCAAATTAAAATCTCCTGTTAAAAGAATAACATAACTGTAATTTTCACACACCAATGTACATTAAATCAATTAGTATCTTGTATTACAATTTTACCACATAAAATCTTTTAAAACAGATTAATAGATTTATTGAATATCAAAAAACAAATGGGTAGAATAATGAGTTTAAATTCCCTACTCTTGTTTTTTCATATATTTCCTTTAGAGATACTGTTTCCTGTTAGGTTAAAATACTATCACAGCATACCCTAATCCTCACTTAGCATCTCACTCATTCATGTGAGTTGTTACATAAAGTTGAAATACATTTTAATTGACATAGCAAGAATAAACTATAAATGGAATGAAACCATTCTGAATGATCCAAAACTCTTCTGAGATTTGAATCTTTCAACTTGTTATAAAAAGGAAATAAATTGGTTAGCATTAAGCATCATTTTAAAAATATGTATTCCAAAGCCTTCTTTGGAGATTGAGTAATTATATGTCATTGAGTATAATGTGTATTTTTTAGAATTTATAAAACATTTAAGTGTCTTATTAGGAAGATATAAAATACACTGCATGTTGATGTGCAATATCTCAGATTGATGGAATTTAGTAAATTTATTTTTATAAAGAAGTTCAATTTAAATTTCATTTTTTCATTGTTATATTTTATGATCACTGCAACGAGTTACAATATATTTTTACAATAAAAAAATTTCAAACATTTTAAACCAAATAGTAAGATTTTTTTCATAAAATCATCTGTCACAACAAAAAGTAGAACGTGACCCATGCCAACTTCATATTTTTCAGATAAACTTCAAATAATCAATTCCAAAGACTGGAAAGTTTTTCGTGTAATCAATTTGCTTTTAAAGGAACTCATCTCTAAAGCTTTTCAATTTAATAAGAGTAAGTCTATTTGTCTCTTGTCACATTTCATCAGTAATAACAGCATTCAGGTGTTTTGGGCAATGCAGCCAAAATTTCACTTTTACTTCTGACATTCCACCATACCAATTGAGTTAACCTCATATTTGAATCAAAGAAGTATTTGATATGCATGTGTAGTTAATTTACTTCAGTTCATTTAGTTTTGGGTTTGCCAATGACATTTTGCGATAAGTGTTTTAACTGTTCAAAGACAAAGACAAAAATAATGTGGCCAGAGAAAACTGAGAATTTAAATATAATTAAATAGTCATGATGACACTAAAATCTAGCTTGACATCTTTCCACTAAAAAAATTGGGAGTGAGTGATTGATGATATGTTTAAAATAAACTATCACAAATACAATTATTGTATATTTGGCACTTTTCAATTAACACAGAACTAATTTGACTAATTATCTTCTAGCTGTGATCTCACATGGTATTAATAGAAAGGGTGAGGAATCTCCCTAGAGCCTCTTTTATAAGGGCACTAATCCCATCCCTGAGGGTTCTGCTCTTGTGACCTAATCAACTCCCAAAGGCCCCACCTTCTAATATCATCACCTTGAGCGTTAAGATTTCAACATATGAATTTTGGGGCAACACAAACGTTCAGATCATAGCAATTATTAACCTTATGTTATGAACTCAGAAAATTTAGCGGGAAATAAAAGCCGATTAAAACACTTCAAAACCTAAAGAAACTTTTATATGTAAGATATTACTATATTGTACACATATATGACATTGGTTTTCTCAGGGCAAGAATGTATGGTAAATATTGTTTACAATCTCTTATAACAGTAATTGTAGCCTGTCAAATTGATAGTATAAGGTAGAACATTAAGATTTTCTAAAAAATTATACATGTACTTGGTATAACTTTAACTTAAAAACTAACATACATTTGGAAAGGATAAAGATGATTTATGGCCAGACTTAAAAAAGCTCAGTCTCTGTCACTGAGGAAGCTAGGATGTCCAGCTTTGACTTTTGGTAAAGATAAGGTCAGTGGGACTCATGATGTGCTGTTTGAAATTTGAAATTCCTCTGGCAACCCTTAGGATCATGTTGTTTATTAATGGTTTTCATCTGGCATGACTGGTTAGATAGGCTGATGTGACTATATGATTAGAAGGACATAAAACCCCTTTGAGAAATCCCTGCTTTAGTTCTCCTGAAGCCAAGATCCCCAGCACAGACTTTGGCTGTTCAATCCAGAAACAAGGTGACGTCTTTATTCAACAAAGAGCCCTGGGGAACTTGCCCCTAGATAGAACAGATTTTGCATATCAAATGATACCGTTCACCAAACTTGCACAAGGAAAATCACTAGAGAAGTTGGATTTATATATTTAGCTGCAAATAAATCTATACAACGGGTTCCATAAAAAACTAAAAGTAAATGGCACTTTGAGATTGATTAAAACCTGGTGGAAGAGATATCAAGGGATCCCTGATCTTGAGAATGCCCTTTTCTTCCCTAAGTAACAATATGTACTTACTGGTTCTGGTTTGATCGAAACAGGAAAGCCTTTTTTCTTATCAGGAAGCACACAGCTTTTCATAAAAATTCTTCCCAATCAGCAGGTTAAACCTTGAATGTAAAAGAGTTGTGAGCCTGCAACCACCAAACTTCTCCTGAACTTGCATAACCGTACCCTAGAACGACAGGTCAATTTGCATCCGGGTGACCATTATGGATTCCAGAGTCAGAGAAAGCTTTGCAAAGACAGACTCCATCTGCTCCACTCTTCTGTAAGTGTCTGTATTCTTGAACTAATCAAAACATACACTGTGCGTGGGTGGGGTCTCTCTTCTCATCCATTTGTAGCACACATGAAAAGCTGCAGTAACATTTGTAATGTTATGCCATATAGCATATTTCTTAAAATTGGCTTATGATATAATAAAGAAACTGTGGAAGGAAATAAGCAGCGTGGAAGAAAGGGATGGGTGAAATTATTTTTCTCGTTACGTTTTATTTTGCTTCCTATAGTTTACATGGGTGCAACACTTTTCCTAGAAGAGAAGTGGGGATGAAATTAGGTCCCATAAAAACAAGCCAAAATTTTCCCAAAGGTAATTGACATTTAACTATCAGCTTTCTAGGAGATACTGGAGAGTCTTTTTTGTCATTGTTTTGTTTGTTTTTAGACGGAGGCTCGCTCTGTCGCCAGGCTGGAGTGCAGTGGCGTGATCTCGGCTCACTGCAACCTCTGCCTCCCGGGTTCAAGTGATTCTCCTGCCTCAGCCTCCTGAGTAGCTGGGATTACAGGCCCCCGCCACCACGCCCGGCTAATGTTTGAAGTTTTAGTAGAGACGGGGTTTCACCAAGTTGGCCAGGATGGCCTCAGTCTCTTGTCCTCGTGATCCGCCCGCCTTGGCCTCCCAAATTGCTGGGATTACAGGCGTGAGCCACCGCACCCGGCCTGGGGACCGTCTCAAGGCTCATTCTTTATTTTTGATCTTTTGGAGACAAGGTCTCAGCTGTCACCCAGGCTGGAATGCAGTGGTGCAATTGTGGTTCACTGCAACCTAGACCTCCCCGGCTCAAGTGGCCCTCCCACCGCAGCCTCCCCAGTAGCTGGGACTAGAGGCCTGCACCATCACAGTTTTTTTTTTTTTTTTTTTTTTTTTTTTTTGTAGAGATGGGGTTTGTCACGTTGCCCAGGCAAAGGCTCATTTTTTATCCATCTTGGTATTCACCAGAGACCATATTTGTTCCATGGGCCATATTTGTTGTACTTGCCCCCATCCTACACTCATCAAAATAGGTAATTGTCTATCTCCCACTCTAAACTTCTATTCACTGCTGAAACACAATTTAAAAACTGTAAGTTTTATAGTCTCTTCAGCTGTTTCACATATGTGTAGGAAAAGTTATTGCCATCAGGTTTCATGTATTATAATTTTAATATAAACAGTCTTAAGATGCAACTGTAGAGAAAGAATAGTGGAAATTATCCAATAAAGCAAGATCGCTATAAAATATACCAAGTACTTTTCAATTAATGTAGCCAAAGCTACATTACTGAGAAAAACTCTAGGAGAAAAAGTAGTTTAATATGATAGTTCCTAGTACCAAAAGCAAAATGTTTTTAAAATAAGGAATAAGATTAGAAGCTTTTATTTAATATATCCATATTAATGCATAAAATGGAAAAATGCTCTCTGTATCATATACAAAATATAGTAACCAGATTATTAAATCTAATTGAAAACATACTTTTGCTCCATCATGTCTGCCAGAAGCAATATTTCCATGCTGAATATTTTTGTGTTTAAGGAGTCTTTTGGCCTTAGGGAGCTCATTTGTTCTGATTTGTACTGTACTTGTTTGTATTTTTTTATCAAGTGCATTATACAGTTTCTTACACATTTATAAAGAACAACCAAGCAAGTAGTGCATTTAAATAAAAATGATTAGTATAAGTTATTTCTCATGTTCAAAATGTGTCAAGTACATTAACATATAAAATTAAAGACAAATAATTTCTTAAATTTGCATTTCAGTCCATATTTATTGTTGTTTCCTTTGGAAAAAATCTGCTTTGAATGTAGGGTAAAAATTTAGGCTAGCTTTATTCACTTGATGCTAGTTGCTGCTTACATTGGAAATAAAATCCTCCTTCACCGATGTGCTATCCAGAGAGTGGGATATAGGAAAGGCTACTTCTGGGACACTACTCTCAATTTAGTCGGTGGGACATTTAGGGTTTTATTCTATCTTAGTTCCACACACACATACAGATAATTAAAAGCCAGATTATTAATTGTTTTCCCTAGTCTTTTTTTTCTTTTCAACATTCTGAGTACATCTCTATTCAGGGTATTTTTCATTAAGATTATTTAACCATGCCTTTAAGTATAATCATGTGGCAGTCACAATGTCC
This sequence comes from Pan paniscus, assembly GCF_029289425.2. NCBI lineage: Eukaryota > Metazoa > Chordata > Mammalia > Primates > Hominidae > Pan > Pan paniscus. The sequence goes on along the minus strand of NC_073264.2, from coordinate 42,092,544 downwards.
AGTTCTCTGTTATATCCAAGTTCCACTGACATGTAGAGTTGTGGGAATGACTGGGCACTCAGGATTTATAAAAGTTCATTTTTAATTCAGCACTATAATTTTCTGTATTTAAGTTTCTACCTAATCTCTACAATTTAATTTTACTAGTCTCTTATATTCTAATGAATACTCTATTCCTAGGATTGTTTTCTCTTTTCTGGCAGGTTTTTTTTCTGTTTCTATTTTGTTTTTGTTTGTTTGTTCTTTCTTTTAGCCATTGAATCCGTACTCTTTTTTTCTTACCTATAAGATATTTTGCCCCAGTCCTACTCAATCTCATTTAAAAATATCTTTCTGAAATGAGCCATCTTACCTAAGGCATTTGTTGTTTTGTTAGTTGGATGATACATGCAGACATACCGCTCCAATCTGTTTCTAATTTTAAATGTCACAAGAAAAAGGTTGTGAATACTAAATAATTGTCTTCTAATGGCAATGCCTGTTTTCTGGAATCATATTGACCTACTTACTTGCTTTAAATTGGGTTTATATACAGCTTCCTCAGATACAGCTTCTGCTTCAAGTATCTTTGACTTCATCTGTGAAGTAAATAAATAAAATAATGACCATTTTCTCAAGGACATATTTTGGTTTGTCAGTAAATAGTAGATTATCATAAGATCACTCTTTCCTGCAGCCATCACATGGCGCTGAACAGCTTGTTACGATAGATAAATGTGGTTTTCCCAGATTAGGCATGTCTCAAAATAGGGCTTTGGAGCCTACTCCACATGCTGTAAACAAAGTATTAGATAGTAAATTTAAATACAAGCAATCATTTCAAAAGCATTGTCTATAGTGTTTTAAATAATTTCAGATTTTTAGAAGAGTTGCATAGATAATACTGAGAATTATGCCCTTCAATTAGTTTCCCTTCATCTTGAAAATCTTACATAACCATGATATATTTATCAGAACAAAAAACTTAACTTTGATGCCATAACTATACTATAGATTTGATTTGATTGCACCAAATGTTCCAAATAATCCTGTTTCTGTTTTATAATACAATCCATGCTATCATGTTGCATTTAATCATACCATATAGATCTTCTGTAATCTGACATTTCTTAGTCTTCCATTGCTCACAATGACTTTGTCGTTTTTGAAGAGTACCGGTTAGGTCTTTTGTAGAATGTTCCTCATTTTGTTTGTCTGATGTTTCTTCATAATACGTAAATGTATTTTTAAAATATAAATTTGTAAATAGATTTTGCTTCCTTACTAATGTATCCATTTGGTTTATACTTTCATATAAATATTCTATATTTGGAGCCACCACAGATGTGTATAGCTTGTTCACTGAACAATATTGGAGGGTTTCACATGCTGTATTTACTTGTATGGTCCACAGAATTAAAAAAAATAGTTGTTATTGTGGAAATATGATTTAATTTTGTTACTTATAAACAGAAAAAAATCTCACTTGCAAATGCAAATGTTTTAACAAATTACTTTTCTATAGCAATAACATTTGTAATAACTTTTTGTCAGAACACCTTAGAATATTACTACACCATGTAGCGACCCTCTTGTCCACATGTATCACAGATACCCAAATAAAAACGATAGAAAATTCCATCCCAAAATTCAACATTAATTTTTGCCAAGTTCCTTTACATTTCCAGGGCTTCACTGCAAAAATTTTAAGTACAGTTAGATTACCATTTTGAATCTTTTTCTCTAGCTAGTTCCAATCTCTTTCTTTACAAAACAGATAATGAGGAAATATTTTCCTCATTGTCTCGCTAACTGAAATTGAAAAATCTCAAATCTGTGATAAGGATATATAGAAAGAAATTCTCACATATAATAATTTCATGAAATAATTGCATAAAATAATTTCAGATTTGGGGAAGAATTAAAATAATTCATAGGTTCTCCGGAAACGTGTCAGATACAGAATTTTATGGTAAAATACATGAAAGGAAAAATGCTGTTTATGCTACTTTTCATCTTTTGGACATATGCACTAAAGTATTAAATAGACTGTGAAATAAGTATCAATAACATCTCTCCTATACTTTCTCTTTAATCAATAGAAATTTGCGTAAATAAATTTTAGATGTGTTAGTATTAAAATCATGTGAGCATATAGCGTAATAAAAGGTGTCTAACATCTTCAGTTTTAATATTTTAGCATTAGTGAAATTTAGTAAATCATAATTGACAAATTTACCTTAAAAATGATAAAATTAAAGGCTACTTATGTTCAATGTTACATTTATGGGTGAGTGAAACATTAAACACATATTTTAAAAGTTAAAAAATTTTAAATGCTTATGTATATTGGCTTTTCAAAGCAAAAAGATACAAATTCTTTCCATTTCCTTTCCTAAGAAATGGAGAATTAAATAAAAAAAATTATTTTTCCTAGCATTCTATAATACACATGAAACAGTGCTACAAAAGAAATTATCTAACATTGTCATCAGTAAAAGAAAACAATATGTTATCCTTTACTCATTACAAGATATTATGAATAATTCACTCAAGATATTATTGATACAATAATACCATTTAGTCTGTTTTCATTTAGTCTGTGATTTACATATGTTCTTCTCACTGTAAAATTTAAATCCTTAATTATTATATAATCACAAACATAACCTTGGAATTTATGATATGCTTTTTTAAAAATAGAATGGTCAAATCATTTTGACAATTTAAAAGTATTCTAAATCCAGAGACCTGATCAAAATCGAAAAGTTCCAAAAATAGACATATTGTGATAAGTGATTTTTACAAAAAGAAAAGATAGCTAGATCTTGCAAGAAGTTAGTGTACTCCTGTGCTCAGGCAAGACTGTGAATTAGAACAATTCATTTTTAACTTCATCTTTTCTTTTTATTTGTGTATTTATTGCCACTCTGTCCTGAGTCTAGTGTCCATATGTTTCTATTTCAGAAACTATATCTGTTCAATTTCAATAATTATCTAAAGGTACTTTTTCTTGTCACACATTAAACCCTAAACACTCTGACCTACCCTGGTAGTTTTTCCCAGCTGCTCAAATATTCACTCAGACTGTATTCAGTGTATTTAACAATTACAAAAATCAGATTTTGATGCAAAAAAAAATTCACAAATCCTCCTAATAAGGAAGGTATTTGTGTTCAAATATGTTAATATTTCTGAAAGATTCTTAAATTAAATGTCATATTGAAATGCCTGTAATCAGGGATATGGTCGTGGGATAATAAAATCCTGTGAAGTCTACCTTAACAGAAGAACCTTAAAAATATGTATCACATAATCCCAGGACTTTGGGAGGCTGAGGTGGATGGATCAACTGAGGTGAGGAGTTCAAATGCAGCCTAGCCAACATGGTGAAACCCTGTCTCTACTAAAAACACAAAAAGTTAGCTGGGCATGGTGGCCTATAAAATTCCAGCTACTCGGGAGCCTGAGGCAGGAGAATTGCTTGAACCCGGGAGGCAGAGGTTGCAGTGAGCCAAGATCGTGCCACTGCACTCCAACCAGGTAACAAGAGTGAAATGCCGTCTCAAAAAGAAAAAAAAATGTATCACATATATTTTTTGTTCAATTTACACATTAAATAAATTATTAAAAATGAACTTTATTCTCTATGCTAGTTTAGTGTCCAGGATTTTCCCACATTGACATTAACTCTATTGGATTTCCCTATTTATGTCATTTACTCACATAATTTCATTCACCTCAGTCAAAATAGTAGTTTCTGTTCTATTAATCTTTAAAAATACCAGTGATATGGCTTGGCTCTGTGTCCCCAGCCAAATCTCATCTTGAATTGTACTCCCATAATTCCCACGTGTAGTGGGAGGGACCTGGTGGGAGATAACATGAATCATGGGGCTGGTTTCCCCCATATTTTTCTCATGGTAGTGAATAAGTCTCGCGAGATCTGATAGTTTTATCAGTGGTTTCTGCTTTTGCATCTTCCTCATTTTCTCTTGCTGCCACCATGTAAGAGGTGCTCTTGACTCCTGCCATGATTCTAAGGGCTCCCCAGCCATGTGGAACTGTAAGTCCAATTAAACCTCTTTTTCTTCCTAGTCTTGAGTATGTCTTTATCAGCAGCATAAAAATGGAATAATATGGTAAATTGATACCAGGAGTGGGGCATTGCTGAAAAGATACAAAAAATGTGGAAGTGACTTCGGAACTGGGTAACAGGCACAGGTTGGAACAGTTTGGAGGACTCAAAAGAAGACAAGAAAATGTAGGAAAGTTTGGAACCTCTCAAAGTCTTGTTGAATGGCTTTGACAAAAATGCTGACAGTGATATGAACAATAAGGTCTAGGCTGAGGTGGTCTCAGATGGAGATGAGGAACTTGTTGGGAACTGGAGCAAAAGTGACTCTTGTTATGTTTTAGCAAACAGACTGACAGCATTTTGCCCCTGCCCTAGAGATTTGTGGAACTTTGAACTTGAGAGAGATGATTTAGGGTATTTGACAGAAGAAATTTCTAAGCAGCAAAGCATTCAGAATGTGACTTGGGTGCTGTTAAAAGCATTCAGTTTCAAAAGGGAAACAGCATAAAAGTTCAGAAAATTTGCAGCCTAACAATGCAGTAGAAAAGAAAAATCCATTTTCTGAGGAGAAATTCAAGCCAGCTACAGAAATTTGTATAGGTGGCAAGGAGTCTAATGTTAATCCCCAAGACCATGGGAAAAATGTCTACAGGGCATGTCAGAGACCTTCATGGCAGCCCCTCCCATCACAGGCCCAGGAGGAAAAAGTAGTTTCATGGGTCAGGCCAAGGATCCCCGTGCTGTATGCAGCCTAGGGACTTGGTGCCTTGTATCCCAGCTGCTCCAGCCACAGCTGAAAGGGGCCAATGTAGAACTCAAGCTGTGGCTTCAGAATGTGGAAGTCCCAAGCCATGGCAGCTTCACCATTGTGTTCAGCCTACAGGTGCACAGAAGTCAAGAATTGAAGTTTGGGAACCTCCACCTAGATTTCAGGAGATGTATGGAAGTGCCTGGATGCCCAGGCAAAAATTTGCTGCAGGGGTGGGCGCCCTCATGGAGAACCTCTCCTACGGCACTGCAGAAGGGAAATGTGGGGTTAGAGCACCCACACAGAGTCCCTACCAGGGCACTGCCTAGTGGAGCTGTGAGGAGAGGCCACCATCCTCCAGACCCCGGAATGGTAGATCCACCTACAGCTTGCACCGTGCACCTGGAAAAGCCACAGACACTCAATGCCAGACGGTGAAAGCAATTGGGAGGAAGGCTGTACCCTGAAAAGCCACAGAGGCAGAGCTGCCCAAAACCAGGGGAACCCACATCTTGCATCAGCATGACCTGGGTGTGAGACATGGAGTCTAAGATGATCATTTTGGAGCTTAAAATTTGACCGCCCCACTGGATTTCAGACTCACATGGGGCCTGTAACCTCTTTTTTTGGCCAATGTCTCCCATTTGGAACAGCTGTATTTACCCAATACCTGTACCCCCATTGTATCTAGGAAGTAACTACCTTGCTTTTGATTTTACAGGCTCACAGGTGGAAGGGACTTGCCTTGTCTCTGATGAAACTTTGGCCTGTGGACTTTTGGGTTAATGCTGAAATGAGTTAAGACTTTGGGGGACTGTTGGGAAGGCATAATTGGTTTTGAACTGTGAGGACATGAAACTTGGAGGGTCCAGGGGTGGAATGATATGGTTTGGCTCTGTGTCTCCACCCAAATTTCATCTTGAATTGTACTCCCATAATTCCCATGTGTTGTGGGATGGACCCAGTGGGAGATAATTTGAATCATGTGGGCAGCTTTCCCCATACTGTTCTTATGGTAGTGAATAAGTCTCTCGAGATCTGATGGTTGTATTAGGGGTTTCCGCTTTTGCATCTTTCTCATTTTCTCTTCCTGCCACTGTGTAAGAAGTGCCTTTCACCTCACGCCATGATTATGAGGCCGCCTCAGCCATGTGGAAATGTAAGTCCAATTAAACCTCTTTTTCTTCCCAGTCTCTAGTATGTCTTTATCAGCAGCATGAAAATGAACTAATACAATCAGTTAAAGAGCCAAATCCTGATATTTCAATACTTTATTTCAGAGTGTCTTCTGTTCATACTATGGCTTCAGCTGCTAATATATGAGTTCTTACAGTGTAATTTTTAAATTGAGGATGAAATTTATTTTACTAGGTTTTTCTCTTATAAGAAGAGAAAAGATGTACAAATATCTTTTTACATTTTAATTATTTAGCTAGAAGGAAAAGGAATTAAATTATTTAGCTAGAAGGAAAAGTAAAATAATGAAAATAAACCTCTACTTTTTCACTTTTTCTAAAAGTGAAAAAATCTTAATTTAATCAATTAAAATAATATTTTTACAAATAAAATTATAAATAGGTCACTTAGGTGTGAAAATTAATAATAGCATAAAACTCCATGAAAGAGTCCAAAAGAAGAAAAATGTTGAAGTTGTGTTAGATTTTACTTAAAAGATGACATTTGGAAAATAATACTGATTGTAGATATTATTTTACAAATTGCAAATCATAACAAAAATTTATGTGTGCCTATGTATATCATAATTTAGTTTTATTAACGTTAAACAGAAATTGAATTAATTTGTATATTTCCAAGTGCATGAACCAGTTGATAGGTACATAATTATAGCTATGGACAATTACTAATTTTACAAAGGATATTGGTAATTTTGAAATTGAAAAATCTTTAAACACCTAGAGATAAAATAATCTGTATTGAAGCAGAGTGACTCTTCCCGAATGTTAAATTTAGTACTCTAACATTATTCTTGCACACACTTCAAAACCCTAAGAATATTCAGACAGATCATACTTTCCATTCGACAAGTATCATATTATTCAAGTAAGCTAAATATTAACACTACAATTAAAATAGACTAAAAAAGGATACTATATCCAAGAAAAACATAGAAGAGTTTTTTTCCCCCTTTTCATATTTTTTCTTATTTAAAAAATATTGACTCCAATGGACTCCTTTGGTTAGGACAAAAATAGCCCTTAACTTATATAAAGATGTTTTTTCCTGAGACAGGGTCTGACTCTGTCACCCAGGCTGAAGTGCATTGGTGCAATCATGGCTCACTACAGTCTTGAGCTCTTACACTCAAGGGATCCTCCTGCCTCAGACTCCTGAATATCAGGGACTACAGGCAGGCACCACCATGCTCACCTAATTTTCCTTTTTAATTTTTTCTAAAGACGAGTTATCACTATGTTGCTGAGGCTGGTCTTGAACTCCTGGACTCATGAAATTCTCATGCCCTGGCCTTCCAAAGTACTTGGATTATAGGTGTGAGCCAATGTGTCCTGCTAGATTTCCTGATACTATTAAATTATGCACATCATGATGAAATTTTAATAATAATCTACTAGAAGGTATTTATTCTGATGATTGCCCTTTTTCTTTTCTTTTCTTTTTTTTTTTTTTTTTTTTTTTTTTGGAGAGTCTCACTCTGTTGCCCAGGCTGAAGTGCAGTGGTGTGAACTAACTCACTGCATCCTCAAACTCCTGGGCTCAAGCAATTCTGTTACCCTATCGCCCCAATTATCTGGGAGTAAATACATGCTCCACCATGCCTGGAAAATTGTTTAGAATTTTTGTAAAGATGAGGTCTCATTATGTTACACAGGCTGGTCTTGAACTGCACCTCAAGTGATGTTCCCACCATGGCCTCTTAAATTACTGAGATTATAGGTGTGAGCCACCACACCTGGCAGATTGCCCTTCTTTATAGCCACAAATATAATTAGCAGAAAAATTCCATTACTTATGTCTTCATTTATAAAATGTGTTTTTTTTAGAACTGTAATAAGTGTTCAAATTCAAAATGCAACTACTTTGAAGATGGCAGTAATGGAAAGAGGTTTTTTATATCATTGACTTTCTGTCTTCCTATGATCTTCTCTTTCCTTCCCTTTAGAATATTTTTCTTGAAACAGTTGTTTATACTTGCAGTTTCCAATTTTATACTCCTACTTGCTCTTGAACCCACTTTAGTCATTTAACATCCACTAAAACTATTTTTGTCCTTCACTCTGCCTAAAATATTTATTTACATACACATACCTTAAAACTGTTGGTAACAGATAATGTCAAGCACTCAATGATCTCCTTTCAATTCTCTGTCATGTACTGAACACAACTCCTGGACATCAATGGGGTCTTAGATCTTTTCTATCCTGTGACTGTACTCCACTTACCACACATTCCCATTTTCCTTCAATCCACCTTAAATAACACGATTAATTATTTCAGTTATTCCCTTCAATATATGTCTAACTTTCTATCTTTTCTCTAGCTTGCCCTTAGCTGTTTGAAAAAGAAACAAATCCTGTAATATGGTTTGGCTGTGTCCCCACCCAAATATCATCTTTAATTGTAGCGCTCCTTATCCCCACATGTCATGGAAGGGACCTGGTGGGAGGTAATTCAATCATGGGGTGGGTTTTTTCCACGCTGTTCTTGTGATAGTGAGTTCTCACAAGATCTGATGGTTTTATAAGGGACTTTCCCCCACTTTGTCCTGCATTTCTCCGTGCTGCCACCATGTGAAGAAGGATATGTTTGCTGGCCCTTCTGCCATGATTGTAAGTTTCTTGAGGCCTACCCAGCCCTGATGAACTGTGAGTCAATTAAACATATTTTCTTTATAAATTACACAGACTCAGGTATGTCTTTATTAGCAGCATGAGAACAGACTAATGCAGTAAATTGCTACCTGTAGAGTGGGGTACTGCTCTCACGATACCCAAAAAATCTGGAAGCACCTTTGGAACTGGGTAACAGGCAGAGGTTGGAACAGTTTGGAGGGCTTAGAAAAAGATAGGGAAATGTGGGAAAGTTTGGAGCTTCCTAGAGACTTGGAGGACACAGAAAACAGGAAGATGCGGGAAAGTTTGGAACTTCATAGAGACTTGCTGAATGGCTTTGACCAAAATACTCATAGTGATATGAACAATGAAGTCCAGGCTAAGGTGCTCTCTGATGGAGATAAGGAACTTGTTGGGAACTGGAGCAAAGGTGACTCTTGTTATGCTTTAGCAGAGAGACTGGTGGCATTTTGCTCCTGTCCTAGAGATCTTTGGAACTTTGAACTTGAGAGAGATGATTTAGGGTATCTGGCAGAAGAAATTTCTGAGCAGCAAGGCATTCAAGAGAAAGCAGAGCATAAAAATTTGGAACATTCGTAGCCTGACGATGCAACAGAAAAGAAAAACTCATTCTTTGGAAAGAAATTCAAGCCTCCTCCAGAAATTTGCATAAGTAACAAGGAGTCAAATGTTAATCACCAAGACAATGGAAAAAATGTCTCCAAGGCACGTCAAAGACCTTCACAGCAGCACCTTCCATCACAGGCCCAGAGGCCTAGAAGGGGAAAATTGTTTGCTGGACCAGGTCTATATCCCCCCTGCTTTGTGCAGCCAAGGGACATGGTGACCTGCGTCACAGCTACTCCAGCCATGGCTTAAAGGGATCAAAGTGCAGCTCAGGCTGTGGTTCAGAGGATGCATATACCTACAAGGGAAAAAAATAAGAAAGGAATAACACAAGTAGGTAGAATCTAAAGAGGAAATTGAACCAAATATTTGTGCCAGAAACCATTCTTGTCAAGCTCATCAATTCTCTGTCCTTGTTTGACTTAACCTACTATAATAAAGTTAATCATTACTTCTATGACCCAATTTCTCTCCCTAGATAGAAAATTCTTTGCTTCTAACACTCCTTCTTGGCTTCTAACACTGCTCCTTCTTCTCAGTCAACTACTTTGCTGATTCATAAGTATCTCTCCGAACTTTGAACTTTGGAGTGCCCCTAAGATGAGACCTTGTACTACATTTCCACCCTATTTCCAGTCATTACCAAGGTTCTCATGCAATTCCATGGCTTTGAATGTTATCTCTTCACTAATATATTTCAGTTGTATATATCTAACCCACCTTAGCTCTAACCTCCAGATTTATATATCCTATCTCTTAACTGAGTTGGGAGGCAAATGGAGCTTTTTTATTTACCTTTCCTTAAACATTTTTCTGTCCGAGCATACCCTCTATCTGTTGATCCCAAACTCTTCTTCAAAGTTTTCAGACCCAAACTTTTTTCTTTCTAATAGCATATCCATTTCATCAACAAATCCTGATATTTCTAATTTCAAAATAATCAAGTCTCTTAACCCAGTTTCTTTCCAACATCTCTAACTGCAAACTTCTTGTAATGAGTCGCTACCATCTTTCACAAGATTAAAGCAAGAGCCTATTTCTGGGTTCCATGCATCTTCCTTTACTCACTTTCTTTCAGTTCTCAACACAAGGCTCACAGTGTTTCAGGTAGAGCTAAATCAGATTATATCATGCTCTGCTTGCTCAATACCTACAAATGGCTTCCCTTATAACTATTATTGATAACCAATGTGGTCTGATGTTATATATAGTTTGACTTCATTTTTGATATTTGACTGCTGACAAACTTCAATCCCCACTCCTCCTTCTTACCCACTTGTTCCACTTTTAGGCAAGTGGATAAGACACATGTTCTCTCTCTGGCACTGGCAAAATGTTAAAACCATGCAAACACTACTTTCAAGTGCACAGGAACACTTGCCCCAACCTCACCCCTTAATCACTATAAAACCCGAGGCAGTTGCATTTTCCTCCTACAAGCCATTTTCAGACCCCATTGGGAATATTCCCTGCTCTCCCCCAAAAACTATGCTATGTGAACAACGAGTTCATACCTGTTTTGTGTGTGTGTGTGTGTGTGTGTGTAATCATTAGTTTAATATCTGAACCAAAATTTGAGTATGACACCTATCCCTCCTAGATGGGGTAACTACAATGCTTATTCACACATTATTTCTCTGATCTCATTTCTTTTTGCTGTAGACTTCATTCGTGCAACTCCAATTCATTGGAATTCTCACTCCCCATATGTTACACTAACTAAGGTTATTTGCACATGCTTTCAAGTCTGTCCAGAAATTTATTTCCCTGGATAACTGCATGGCTCATTCTCTTATATTTAAAATCACCTTCTGAGGCAAGGTTTCCTTAACAAAGCTTTATGTTCCACAGAACTTAATAACATCTAACATAACTAACACTCTGCTAGTTCAGTTTATGTATTGTTTATATGTTCTACGTGGGTAGACATTTATATCTATTTTGTGCACTGCTTTATTTACAACTCATAAAATAGTGCATTCTACATAAAATAGATGCTAATCAATACTGGTGGGATGCATAAAATTATACTTGTAGAAAGATATATTCATTCAAAATGAATACATATTATATAGATAATTTTCACAAAAAGACAAAAATACCACAACTTTATGGGAATATTTTAAACTTTCTTAATAATGGAATATACATGAAAAACAGGTTTTAAAAAACTTTTGTTCATCAAAGGAGAAAAATTAATAACAAATAAAAACCTAAATTCCATTATAATTCAATGAAATAAATGTTCTTGTATATTATTGGTGGAACTGTATGGTAACATGATTCTTTTGAAAAAACAATTCAGATATATACAAATAAATTATAAAATTCTTCACGAACTTTGAAAAATAATTTTAATTTAAAATGTCTATTGTTGGAAATAAAACAAAATTATTGAAATAAAAACATGGAAAAATTCTATCATATTGTTATTTAAATAGCAAATATGTTAAAGACACAGCTCAAGAAACAGAAGATCACAATTTCCATAAGGTCACATAACTGGTCAATTTTGATGAAAAGATTCAAAGTTTTGTCTTAGTAGAAAAAAAAAAACAGAAATGAATTATCTATAACCATGGATAGTGTTTAGTATAAAAATACTTTTTAAAATATAAAGTATTAAATAATATATGTTTTATTTTAATTAAGTAAATGTTTAAAGCCATCTTACATTATATCCTTCTTGTTTTTTTTTTGCCAAGGTAATTATGTTGAACAACAACAAAAAAGAGATATTAAAGTTTTTAAAAGTAATATATTGTCCTAAAAACAATAACATAACATATTGAGTGCTTACTCTGTTAGGCACAATGCTAAATATTTTTAATGAATTATTTAATTGTATTCTCAAATTTCTGCTAAATTATAAAAGCTCCAACTTAGTCACTTTTATTATCCTACTCTTTATTGTTATCAATATTGTTATTGTAACCATTCATATCCATTACACTAACTTTATGCATATATTTAAGGAGCTCAGAAAAGACATTGCTAGTAAATAAAGGATTTAAAAATTAAGTGTCAGATAAATTCAAAATGTTTGGAATTGAAAATAATTTTTTGTAATGATGTTTATCAAAGTCATAATGTTATTGTAAGTGAATTGGTGTTTTTTAATCAATTTATTTCAGAACAATAAAATGTTCTAAAACCCAGAAAATAGAATATTATGTAAAATTAATTTTTAGAAAAATCACAGAACAAAACTATAATCCTTTCATGGGGGCTGACATATTAGAAAAATAAAACTTTGAAAATCTGCAACTTTTCAGTATTAAAAAATAAGCTCATCTGTAATATATATTTATAATGAATGTAAGGCATGGCTTTTTCTGGCACAAATATTTGGCTCAATTTCCTCTTTACAGTCTACCTACTTGTGTTATTCCTTTCTGATTATTTTCCCTTGTAAGTATATACATGCTTCTGAACCAGTGATAAGATGTTTTTCTATATTGAAACACATTATTTCCTGTTATTGTTATTTCTGTTGATATTCTCTCCTCTTGAAATCAATAGTATACTTATGATTTTGCCACAAAAATATGCGTATCTACATTTAGTCTTTCAGAAACACATTAGCAGAGAGATAGAAAATATTTATCTTTCAGTAAGTGTTGTTAAAATACTGTGTCATGTCAGCTGCTCCTCTATGTAGCTCTTACATTACACTAAGATTTATTGGATAATATAGAAAGTTTCTGATAAATCTCCAAAATATCAAGACTTGCTGGAAGTCCTTTGGATTACTGCCAAATTTCAAGTTGTATAGGGCATCTTTAACAATAATGGTACTCTGGTAGCCAATAGTTCATTTCATTACTTGGAGTTGCCATCTGTTCTAATTTCTCTAGGGCAGACGTTTGACAGTGAGAGTCATTAAAGGTATTTAAATATTAAGAGAAAATCTACTAAAAGACATACAATTATTTTCAAAATAGACTACCCGAGTATAATCTAAATATTGTGTAAATATGAATTTTTTGTCTGCAAAAGCCAATAAAGTATTTGTAAGCATGGTAGTAATCTTGGTTGTATTTTATAAATGATATCAAAAAATACAATATTGCATTATCATTTGCTGAAGGGCTAAATTACATGTACTTGTATGCAATTCCTTTTAAATAACCAAATAAAGTATACAGGGAAATCATCATCATGCCATTTAAGTGTTAAAAATTGCAAAAAAAATACTTTCAATATTTGAATTCAATAGCTATGTGCCCAAATGTTAAATCCTGAGGATATAAACATTAAATTATATATCTCCTCCTAAAGGGATATATAACTTTACACACACACACACACACACACACACAGACACACACACACACTGATAGTTTCAAATGGCAAGGAGAAAAAGTACGAGGCAGCTGAATTGAATAAAATCTATCCAAGAATTTCAAAAATTAAAAAAAAAAATCTATGGATCCAAGAAGCTTTCTGAACTACAAAAATGGTCAAAAACAAAAGGAAACAAGCACCTAAAATTATAATAAAATTGCTGAAAATGAAAGACAGACTATGTTTAAGAAAGCCAGAGGGAAATATGCCCTCACTTTAAAGAAGTAAAACAAGACTTAAAGCTGACTTTCAAGCATATGTAACTGAGGAAACCATGAGGCAAGATATTTAAAATGCAGAAGAAAAATAAGTATCATAGGAAATTGTATATACAAAGGAAATATCTTTCACAGAAAAGTGGGAAAGAAGACAGTATTTAAAAAATACTAAAAAAAATCAATTGTAGAGAGTCACATCAAAAAAATACCAAAAGGATTGTTTTTCAGAGTCAATGAAAATGATACCAGATGGATGGAGAATAATTCTGTAGTTAATGCAGAGCACAGAAAGCTGTGTGTATGTGAAATTAGATCTAAAACAATATTGATTATTGAAAATAATTATTGTGATATTTGAAATATATGAAAACATTTTCAAGGCATGAAAAAATGGCATGCAAGATTTAAAATACATAAAACTAAATTTTATGATAACTACAAAGGCAGAAGATAATAAAAATATGTACAAGTTTCTTGTATAGTTTAGAGACAAAAGTTATAGGCAGATGTTAATTCAACTATTGATACTTTAATACATAATATTAAAGATCAGCATCATATTTCATGTGGCAAATAATAAACACATGTATTAAAATAAATTTTAAAGGGAAAATACTAAATATTACCAAATATCATTTAATTATAAAAATATAATGAAAAAATAAGAAACTAGGAACAGATAATATAAAGGAAAAACAAATCTGAAAGGTTCAATTTGAAGAAAAATATACCCATAATTACATTAAAAATAAAGTGGATTAAATATTCTAGCAATAAACGTATATTGACACAAAAATTTAACAGAACACTGAACTACTTGTAAGATACATCAAATTTAAGAATACATAAGTGTTGATTACTAAAAGATTAAAAATTATATCAGATGAATTAGAATTTCAAGATAGAAATGTACTAAAACAAAGAAGGATATGTCATTTCATAATGTTAATATGTCAATCCAACAGTAAAATATAATGTAGTTTCATAATACATAAAGTAAAATATGACATGACTAAAAATGAAATAAACAAATATATATAATAATGAAAGATTTTGATACAACTCTTACAGTAACTGAAGAACACACCTTAAAATTTAGTAAATTATAGATTTGAATATGTATATAAATAAATACACACATATACACATTACCTCATCAACCATAAAAATATACATTCTTTTTAGGTACACATGTGACACTTATCAGAGGATGTCATATGATGGCCTATGAAGCAAGTCTCAAAAATGTTCAGAGACTAGATATAGTATTGATTATGCTTTCCATACACAGTGGAAATCAATAACAGAAAGATAATTTGAAATCATGAATGTTTTGAAATGAAGCAATATACTTTAAAATTTTAAATAATTTAGGAGTTATTTTAAGAGAAATAAAAATATAAATTATTAATCACACTGTACACTAGAAGATATTTCAAATTGACTAATAACAAAAATGTCATATCAAAATGCTTATGCTATTAACCTAGGAAGTCCACTCCTATGAGACAGTCAGATAAATGGCATATAAAAGTAGCACGTAACATTATTCATAATCCTGATCTGGAAGTAACCAAAGTGGCGATCAACAGTAATAGAATTGTAGGATAGGTAAGTTGTAGGATTATTGGTAAAAAGGAACACTACAAAAGAGTAAAAAATAATGAATTGTCTACTACATACAATACATGAATGAATCTCATCAGAAAAAGAAAATGCTTAATGAAAGAATGAATAATGTATGATTTCATTTCTATAAATTTCAAGAGCAAGGAAATCTAATCTAAGATCAAAGTGCTCAAAGTCACAAAAACAGCTACCTACAAGGAAGGTAATAAACAGGAGAGGGTATGAAGAAGGATTCTGAGGTACTGAATATATTATAGACCTTCATCTGGATTTTGCTTACATAGATGTTGATATGGTTTGGCTGGGCCCCACTCAAATCTCATCTTGAATCATAGTTCCTATAATTCCCATGTGTTGTGGGAGGGACCTGGTAGGAAGTAATTAAATTATGGGGCGGGACAAGTTACCTCCATGCTGTTCTTGTGATAGTGAGTGAGTTCTCATGAGATCTGATAGTTTTATAAAGGGCTTTTTCCCCACTTTGCTCTGCACTTCCTTTTGCTGCTGCCATGTGAAGAAGGACATGCTTGCTTCCCCTTCCGCCATGATTGCAGGTTTCCTGAGGCCTCCCCAAGCCATGCTAAACTGTCAGTTAATTAAATCTTTCCTTTATAAATTATGCAGTCTCAGGTATGTCTTTATTAGCAGCATGAGAAGAGACTAATACAGATGTGTTTGTAAAATGTCATCAGGCTTTATACTACAATTGGTGCACTTTACACTTCAAAAAATTATATTTCAATTAAAATGTATTTAATAAAAATAAGTAAATAGCTATAGTGATTTACATTTCCACCTGAAAAAGCTGAGATTTCTTGTTCCTAACCTTTATTCTTGATGAACTCTTCTTTAGGTAGTGACCTCTAGATTGGCAGTTATTTTCTCTAAGCACTTTAATAAAATAATTCTATTGTCTTCTGTCTTTCATCACTTCTGTTGACACATCAGCTGTCAGCCCAACTGCTACTCCTCTGATTTTTCATCAAGCTCATTTAAAATTTATCTGAATACCACTGAAAAAGTAGTAGGACAACTAAAACTCTTGTCTGAAAGACCATTACATTTTGTCATCCTGAGAGATGTGTTAAATTCAGACAATTTATTATATCCTAGGGGAATTATGTCATAAGCTGTGATCAAATGTTACCAACCCCAGTGTTTAATAAGTACAATAATACTTAACTCTTACACAAAATACATAACATTCAAAACATCAGGCAAACATTAAATAATTACACTTTACAGGTTTTTATTGCCATAGGTAAGTAAACATTCATGATGAAATTTGTTTAATAACAAACACATCATTAATACAGATAAGTGGATTCAGAAAGACAAAAGCTATTCATTCACAAAAACCACTTGGAGTATGTAGGTAAATAAGTATGTCTTTGCTTGGAAATCATCCTTTTTAAAATACAAATGTAAGAAAGAAATGTAAAAGCTCTGACTACTTTTATTTGCACACATTTAGAGCAGGTTTCCTCAAATTGATATCTGAGTGGGCTATCTATATTAGAATTACTAAACTTGCTTGAAAAAGGTATACATTACTTGGCAAAGTTAACACTATGCTTACAAAATCAGAATCTCTAGAAGTAGTATAAAGGAATTTGAATTTATAATTTTCCTTCCATTTTTATGCAAAGTAAAATTTTAAATTACTGTTTTTGCATTTATATTTAAATTATATTTATTAAAATTTATTTTAAAATATTCAAGAGGAACAACATTAAATGTATATATACTATGGCATAACACATAGATTGAACTATATAATCACAAATGAATACTTTCCCATAAGCAGTTGAGAAATATATTGAATAGGATAGCATCTGTTTCCACCAAATATATGTGATGCTGTTCAAACTCTCCTTCCTTGTCTATCTTTATAGATAATAAGAGAATATTTTTGAAAGACTTCTTGTTTTGATCTCCTACTTTTCTTTTACCTAAGAATCTTGACATTTATAAATAAGTTGTTTGAAAACCTCAACCAATTTTTTTTGGCTGAACTTATCTATAAAGACTTTATAAAGCTTCCAAACACTTTAAATAAGTGGATTTATTTTGAAATAGTCTTCTGTGAGCACCTGCAAAATCACAGCCTTAATTGGGATACAGCTGTTGCTGATTGCTGTGAAGTGAGTGTCTCTGTTGACTGATTGGACATTTTTATTTGATAGTATATTGAGCTTTCTTTCTTTTTTTAAGTTGTAGCTTTCTTAGGAAATGGTATAAATGATTAAAGACCTAAAGTGGAGTGTCACTTTGCCAACTATCAACAGTAGAAAATGAACTGCTTTCAGTGAATAAACATTACCAGACACCTGTGTATGTAAGCCATGACTTCTTCCTCTTTAGAACAAGAATATTGATCTCACGAACCAATTTGCTCAATGGTTCACCAGTCACAGAAGTAAATGTTTTAAACTGATGAGGCATACAAAGTAGTAAAAATGTCAAGGCAGTAGGAACAATTAGGTTTGCACTAAACAGTACCAGAACAAATAAAAATGGTTCTAATGAGTGTTAAATAAATGTGTATTCTGATTCTTTTCCTAGTAAGGTCAGTGAGGTATTTGTAGTTCTCAGTGATTTCAGTTTATTTATTGACATTTACGACTAACAAATTTTTAAGGTCTTATGTGGTATCTGTATTTCTACCCATGTGGAAACATTAATAATGTAGTTATGATTCACATTTTACCATTGTTTCTTAAACAAATTTTTATGGCTCTAATGATCTACTGCTCAATCAAGAGACAATAATTCAAGTTATTTTTTCTTAGCACATTTAAATATGTAAAAAAGTCTATGCTGCAGACACCCTGAGCCCTACAGAAAAAAATAAAAAGAAACAAAAACAAAACAAAAACCCAGAACAAAAATATCTGCATTTTATCATATATTTTTAAATCTTTTCATCATAAAATTCATCAAATGCTCCTAGATATTCAATAGTTTGTAATTTCCTTTTATAGCATATGAAATAGAAATTGATATTATCCTCCAAAACAATATTATATTAAACTGAATAGGGTAGGGATAATAACATAGTATTGTTTTGGAGTCTATACTTCAAATGATACAGTCTAAAAAAATTAAACTCATTTTTTAGAAGCTTGGAGTGAATTAAAAACTTGCTGCACTTAAACTAAATTATTACAACCTCTACTTTGTAATAAAAAACACATATTTAATTGTAATTCAGTCTATTTATATCAACTTCTATGACCTGAAATATTTCACTCTATTTAGATCTTATTATTTATCATATTCATTTTTCTTTAAAAATTAACTGAGACAAATTTCTGTAGAGCAGACGTAAATCAAATTTCCCAGTGGTAAGACTAAGGAGATGTATGAAGAGTTGTGGAAACATGTTTTCATGGATTATATTATGAAGCTTATCCAGCTCTCATTATGATTAACAAAAAAAGCAATGTAATCTTCAAGGAGGGCATAAATGACATAGCCAGACATACACACACACACACAAGCATAGTTTACTAATTCCTTTGTGAAATGCAAATGCATCCGTGTCTTAGAGATTTTTAAGCCTCTATCCTTAATATAACTATACAGTTACTGTGATTCTAACTTAAATTATGTTCTGTCTCTTGCCATATAATCTAATGATTAAATTCTAAATGATAAATTTAAGCTTAACCAAAAGTATGCTTAGGAGTGGCTCTAATACCAGAATAGTATGGGAAACTCTATTTTGCTTCCTGCCTCGTATTCTACTTTCATTCTTATGATCCTATGCTTTGGTGCTTCATATTTAGGTTACTAATCCTGATATTAGAGTTTAGCTTTATAATGCATTAGCAGAAGGCATCAGTGAATGTGGGAGACTAGAAACTGAAGCAATAAGTTTCAGAGATAACAGTGGATTGAATCAGAATGGTGGTAGTGGAGAGAAAGAGAAGTGAATTAACTTGAAAAAAATATGTATAGGTTAAATTCACAAGCATTCATGATAAATAGACATTTGGATATATGATTCTGTGCTTAAAGTGTAGAATCAGAAGAGGTCCCAAAATAGAGCACTCCAAGATTTAGACACTAAATCTTGCAGTGAGATTTAGTTCTCTCTCTTGCAGAGAGAGAACTAGGCTAATATGGAGAATCAAGAGGGAGAAAAAAAAAAACAAAAAAAAACCCACAGGACATTGTTGCATCATAAAAATCAACAGAAGAGATTTTTTAAAGAACCAGGAGTTGTTGAAGACTAAACACAATTTTAGGAGAGTAAGTAAAATTTGTTAACAGGACAATAAAAATATTTCTTATGCAATGTGATGACAATATTATAAACACAATACTATTATAAATTGGGAACTACCTGTATTTGTAGTCAGGAAAATTACAAAAATATTTATTTATCCAGTTCACTCACCACTTCTAGTCAACTAAATGGAATTGCTAGCCAGAGCAACCAGGCAAGAGAAAGAAAGAAAAGGCACTCAAATAGGAAAAGAAGACAAACTATCTCTCTTGCCTAATGGCCTAATTCTATACGTAGAATCCCCTGAGGACTCCATCTAAAAGATCCTGGAACTGATAAATGACTTCAGTAAAATTTTAGAGCAAAATCAATGAACAAAATCAGTAATTTTTCTATACACCAATAACACTTTAGCTTAGAGCCAAATCAAGAATACAATCCCATTTTCAATAGACACAATAAAAATGAAATACCTAGGAATATATCTAACCAAGTAGGTTAAAGATTTCTGCAAGGAGAACTACAAAGCATTGCTGAAGGAAATCAGATATGACACAAATATATGAGAAAATATTCCATGCCCATTGATGCCATAGAATGATAGAGGCAGGAGGGAGAGAAATTCTAGGCAGACAGGGGAGAGTCCCGGGCAAAATTCCATCTTCAAGCCGAAAAGCCTGAAACCCATGGCCCAAAATGAGAACTTCCATCCCTATGTGCCTGCTCTCTCCCAGTTGTTTTTTTCTGAATAATGTTATTTTACCAATCAAATGTTGCCTTTTCCAAAACTACCTGTGGCTCGCCCCACCCCCATCCTGTGCCTATGAAGACCCTGGACTCAGCCGGCAAAGAGAAGAAGTGGCTGTACACTGGAGAGAGGCAACTTGACATTGGAAGAGGGAGGCAAAGAGGTGACTTAACTTCATGGGAGAGTGACCTGCCCTTCCTGCTCCTTTTCCAGCTCCCCTCTCTACTGAGAGCTGCTTTCAACATTCAATAAAATTCTTCACATTCACCATCCTTTAGTTTGTCCATGTGACCTCATTCCTCTTGGGCACTGGACAAGAATTCAGGATGCACCAAGTGCAGGTACCCAAAAAGGATGTCACAATGACCCTTTGCCCTCACTGGCAGAGGGCAGTCATGCTACGCAATGAAGCAAAGGGCCACTGAGCTGATAATGCACTACTGTCTGTAGATAGCAGATCTAAGAGAGCATTGCGACATGCCCTCTGGGGCCTTAGGGTCATAGAAACCCCCACCTGGACACTGCAGTGGGAACAGCATGGAGTTTGCTCCTAATGGTGCTAAGGGTGACGTCAGTTCCTGCACTCGCTCACCTGCATACTCCTGTCCATGAGAGATGGAGAGCACAGGACTCGAGGGAGCAGAGTTTGCTCCTGCTGATGCCAAAGTGGCCGGCCAGTTCCCACGCTCTTTCGCTCCAGTCCTCATGCTTGTTCACTTGCATGCTCCCTCCCTGAGGGGTTAAGTGGGGTGGGATGAGTAAACTGGGCATCCCTGTCATGAGTCCCATGAGGGGTTCAAGGAAATATCCTGCATCAATTGGAAGAATCAATATTGCTAAAATGGCCATACTGCACAAAGCAATTTATAGAATCAATACTACCTTTATCAAAATGCCAATGTCATTTTTTACCGAATTAGAAAAATCGCTCTTAAAATTCATTTGGAAACAAAGGAGAGCTTGAATAGCCAAAGCAATTTTATGCAAAAAGAACAAAGCCAGAGGCATCATACTACCTATACTTCAAACTATACTATAAGTCCTCAGTAACTGAAACAGGATGATACTAGTACAAAAAACAGACACATAGACCAATAGAACAGAATAGAGCACCCAGAAAAAAACACACACCTACAACCATCTGATCTTTGACATATACTGACAAAAATAAGCAAAGGTAAAGGACTCTCTATTCAGTAAATGGTGCTGGGATCACTGGCTAGCCACATGCAGAAGAATGAAACTGGACCCCTGCCTCTTACAATATACAAAAATTTACTCAAGGTGAATTAAAGTTTTAAATGTAAAACCTCAAACTATAAATATCCAAGAAGCACCTAGGAAATAGCTGTCTCAACCTTGGCTTTGGCAAAAAATTTTTGGTAAGTCCCCTAAAGCATTTGCAATGAAAGATGAAAAATAGCTTGTTCACCTATTTCTCCCATTCTGTAGGCTGTCTGTTTACTCTGTTGGTAATTTCTTTTGGTGTGAAGAAGCTAATTAAACTAAAGAGCTTCTTCACACCCAAAGAAATTACCAACAGAGTAAACAGACAGCATACAGAATAGGAGAAAATATTTACAAGCTATGCATCTGACAAAGGTCTAATGTCCAAAATCTGTAAGGAACATAAACAAATGAACAAGCAAAAATCAATCCAATTCAAAAAATGGGCAAAGGACATGAACAGACACATCTCAAAAGAAGGCATACAAGTGGCCAACAAACATAAGAAAATGCTCATCATCATTAATCATCAGAGAATTGCAAATCAAAAGCACAGTGATATATGATCTCATACCAGTCAGAATGGCTATTAATAAAAAGCCAAACAAACAATAAATTCTGGTGAATCTGTGGAGAAAAGGCAATACTTCTACACTGTTGCATTTTCACCAATTCCCACCTACCCATTGCATACTATGCCACCTGGGTGATGGGACCATCTGTATCCCAAACTTCAGTATCATGCAGTATACCCATGTAACAACCTGCACATATACTCATTGAATCTAAAATTTTAAAAATTCAAAAAAGAAATACTAGCAATTTTACACAAATTATCTCAGAAAATAGGGGCAGATAGAATACTTATAATTCATTTTATGAGGGTAATATTACATTGATATCAAATCTAAACAAAGATAAAAATATATACCTCATGAGCATGGATGTGAATTATTCACAAAATACTGGTGTCTAGAGTCCAGTATTATAAAAAAACGGTAATATGTTTTATACAAGTAAGACACCACAGGAATACAATAATAGCTTATCATTTGAAAATCACTAACATTTTGAATATTATCTAAATGGTCATTAAAAAATAGTGTCATTTTGAGGTACAGAAAGGAAGTTGACAAAATTTAGACACTATTCACTTAAAAAAACTTTTATCAAACTAGAAATAAAGTGGAGCTTTCCCAACTTGATAAAGGGCATACATGGAAAACCCACAGCTAACATACTCTAAGGAAAAGACTCAGTACTGTTTAAGATAGAGTACAAGGTGGAAACATTTGAATTGTAGATGGTGAATGTATTCAGTTTATCTTATGTGAATTTGGACTTAATAAAGTTGTTATTAAAATAATGAATTATTTTCCTACTAATAAAACCTTAAACACATGCTCCCTAAAGTTTATTTTATTGTATATGTCATGTTAAACTAAACTTTATATTTTTATATTTTTACTTTTAATACTAAAGTTGACACCCATTTCTCCCTGATTTTCACATTTTAAAGAAGTTTATAAAGAAAAAAATATTAAAAGTAAAGGTTTCTCTCTTTTCCTCATAGATATAGGTAGCAAATATTAATAGAGATATCATTTTCTTTACCATAAAAACATGCAGATCCATCACATATGCATACACCACGTGTTCGCTTTAATTACTAGCCTCAACACTCTTACATTCACTTCCATCATGCTTATAGTCACACTTTAAGATAATGTTTTAAAGTACTATATGATTGTTAATAGGTTACTCTTTAATTTATTGTATGCTAGATTATTCCATTGTTAACTTGGTTATTCTTGGAATTGTTTCTAGTTAGAGCTGACCAAAGAAGGAACCTACATAAGATTTGGAAATAAAACAGTGGTCATTACTTTCAGAATCCCTGAGGTTAGACAAGGGGTCAAGTAGATGCAGAGTTATTGGGTAAATTGAAGACTGACTTTAGTCTCCACTTTGTTTCTAATTTTCTCAACTATTGCACTACTGACAGTGACTCAAAATCTTATAGCAGATTCTTGGCTCTGGATCCCAAAAATGTTCTACTGGATCTCAGTCACTTAACAATTCAAGCATCAGTCAAGGTTCAATCTTGAGGCAGACATGAAAAATGGGAATCTAAAATTGGTTCTCAGATCTGATTAGATTTTATCAAAATAATCAGATTGCCATCAGAATATGAAATTATTGATCATGTAAAACCACGTACATGCTTATTTAGACATTTACTCCTCTTCACCAGGAGTTCCCAAGCCTTGCTTAGAATTTGTCTATGAATATCAATAACATATATTATTGTTTAAAGTACCCTATAAATGACAGGTTACCTGGGGTAAGGAGAACACTGATAATATATAGCATAAAATGACAAAAGAGTGACTTAAATTAATAATGATAATAAAAAGCCTAGGCCAGGCGTGGTGGCTCATGCCTGTAATCCCAGCACTTTGGGAGGCCAAGGCGGGTGAATCATGAGGTCAGGAGTTCAAGACCAACCTGACCAAAATGGTGAAACCCCGTCTCTACTAAAAATACAAAAATAACAGGGCACGGTGGCGCGTGCCTATAGTCCCCAGCTACTCAAGAGGCTGAGACAGGAGAATCACTTGAAGCAAGGGAGGCAAAAGTTGCAGTGAACTGAGATCTCACCACAGCACTCCAGCCTGGGCGACAGAACGAGAATCCGTCTCAAAAAAAAAACCCTAGAGAAACCAAGGATATACACAATAAAGTAGCTGCTTTTATAGAAGAGTTTCACTGTAATAAGGAATATAATAGAGTGGATTGGTTGTTTCAACTTTCACTGCAGAACTTGGAAGTCAGGTTAAATTCTCAGCATTTGAGTTGAATTTAATCACTTGTCACCCTTTAATCCTGATCTGATGCAAGTGAAATCAAAGGATTTATATGGTTTGTCTGTGTCCTCACCCAGATCTCATCTTGAACTGTAGTTCCCATAATTCCCATGTGTTGTAAGAGGGACCAAGTGGAGATAATTGAATCATGGGGGCAGTTTCTGCCATGCTGTCCTCATGATAGTGAGTTTTATGAGAGCTGATGGTTTTATAAGTTGTTTCCCCCTTTGCTCAGTACTCACTTCTCTTCCTGCTGCCATGTGAAAAAGAATGTTTTCTTCCCCTTCCACCATGATTGTAAATTTCCTGAGGCCTACGCAGCCATGCTGAACTGTGAGTCAATTAAACCTCTTTCCTTTAAAAATTACTCAGTCTCGGGTATGTCTTTATTAGCAGTGTGAGAACAGACTAACACAGGGATGAAATTAACTGTTTTGATATTCTGTCAATGGTCATAAGGTTATTTGATTTAAAAAGGTGAAATAATTTTTGTAATTAAAATTTCCAACTTTTCAAAATTAGATTAAAAAATAGATTGTAGTTTTGTTAAGTCTCTGGGTGTAATAAAATAGGTTTTTCATGGTACTACTTTAGTTTAAAGGATTTGCGTATCCATTTGATGTATTAGTTTTTCTAAAAGTTATTTCCCAATAGCTTAAAAAATTGCTAAGGACAACTAATATATTAGGATTTAATTCAGGAGGATAAAATGCTTCCCATTTTAATTCTAAAGTTTCTAATATGGTACCTCAGGAAAATGTATCAGTAAATGGAAAAAGATAATATTAGTGACAGACTGATGGAATCTCATTGTATTCAGTGATGTATAAATCATCATTTCTTAGCTCTTCACCTAATATTTCTATTTTAGCATTGTGATAAAATCTGTATTATATTGAGAAAAATAATTTTGTTTTAAAAGTTTTTTATGCATGTGTGTTATGAGTCTAAATTTTTTTTCATCTTGTAAAGTTTTCTTCTTTACCCTTAAAAAACTTCTGGATATTTGATATGCTTAAGGTCATCCTAAGAGAAAGCAAGCTAATGGTTATTTAAAAATTGCTCTATGCTAGTTTACTAATTCACACTCTGGAAAACCATGGGTAAATTAGTGTCATTTTATATTTTGAGTCAGCATAAATCTTTACTGTATCAAACTAGATTCAGGATACTCAACACATATATATGTCTATTCAAATTTTTTAAACTTCACAGGAATCTAATGAGGCAGATGCTGACACTATCCCCCTATGTTATTTTATGTGTACTAATATACAGGCATATCATTCTATATTATTTACAGGTAATACTTACCATATCACAAAATCTTGTCAGGCTTGTTTTAGATTCTTCAAATGTAAGCTAATTGGGACTCATAGATTTTAATTAATATTATACATCCAGTTACAGGCAGATTTAGACTTTAAAGGTGGGTTTAAACTAAGTTGTATTCATTTTCTACTATGCCACAATGTTCTCCTTGCTCTTAAATTATTGAATAAGATTCTAATCTAACATTTGCTTCTAAGCATGAGACTACAAATTCATCCAAAGTGATTATTTTTAGCATAAGAAAAAAATAAAGGAAAACTTTCATTTGAGACTCATCTGCTTTCACCAGGAAAAACATTTGTTCCCTTAATAATAGTCCTCTTAAGTAATTACTTCCATTACCTGAAGGAAGTTACCCTATAAATTGCGAGGTTATAGTAAAGAATAATAGAAATTTGATTCTCTTCGGAGAAACGTGCAGAATCCTATAGAAAAGTTAAACACATAACACTGGCTAGATAAAAGGATAAATTAAATATCTAATGAATCAGAAGCAAGTATAAATGGAAAGATAGGAAAACTGTGGAAAGTGTCAGACAAGTCCTATGTTTTTCTAAAGGTGATAAGGTGTTTTTCCTCGTAAGTCAATATTAACATCAATTTCTGTAATACTGTACAATCCCCAAATCACATTGACACCAATTAGTTTCTTTCATGTATGTTTTATTTACATTTTTTATTTTTTGTAGAGAAGGGGTCTTCCTATGTTGCTAAAACTGGTCTCAAATTTCTGGGCTTAAGTGACCCTCCCACCATGGCCTTCCAAAGCACTGGGATTACGGGCATAATTACAGGCATAAGCACAGCCTGTAATTATTAGACCCTGAGGAAAATAAAAATTTGTTCTTCTTCTGTTGTGGACTGCATTGTGTCCTCCCAAAATTCATATATTAACTTCCTATCTCCCAACATGATTGTGCTTGGAGATAGGGCCTTGAGGGAAGTAACTGAAATTAAACAGGGCCATAAATGAGGTCCTAGTCCTATAAGACTGATGTCCTTTGAAGAATATGAAGAGAGACCAGAGCTCTCCTTCTTACTATGCATTCACAAAATAAAGGTCAAATGAAGCCACAGTGAGAAGGCAGCTTTCTGCAAGCAAGGAAGAGAGCCAGTACTAGAAACTGAATGTATGGGCACATTAATCAAGGATCTGGCCTTCAAAACTATTAGAAAATAAATAACATTTGTTTAAGCCACCCGGTCTAGTATTTTGTTATGGCAGTCTGATCAGATTAATAGACCTTCTTGGAGAAGAGAAGATAAAGTTTCAGCAGTATAAAATAATGTGTTCAATTTTATAGTGTACATATTAATGCCTAGCCCACAGTATTTTCCACTAAGTTGAATGACAAACAATTACATGTAAGAGTAGTTTTACTTCTAGCTAGAAAGCAAAATATAAAACATTATGCAATTCATAATAACAATACAATAATTAGATAAAATTAAAAATGTACTCCTACTTCAAGATATTGAAGAGTGTTGAATGCAAAGAAATCTTATTTGAACTAAATTCTACAGAGAAAAATAGCCCTATACTATATATATATATATATACACACACACATACTATAGCCCTCCTATAAAGGAGAGCAAAGAGCAACAGTTTCTTTTTTATCAGGTGACAAGTGCCTGGTCTGGATACAAGTGGGCAAGTGGGCAAAGAAGCAGTGTCTATCAAAGATGGAGAGACTTTGCAAGGATGAGAAGAAAGTAGGTGAGCCACTAATGATACTGTAAGCCCACATGGTGGATTGAAATCTGAAAGACCAATAAATGCAAAAGAATGTGAAACGTTTCCACCCCACTAACTCTGGGAAATTTCAAGAAAAATTGCCTGAAGAGGCACAACTGGCAAACATAGAGAGTTCACACAATTTCATGTGATTTACCAGTACTTTTATTAGGCAACCCTTCTATAGTTGAAAAGAAACACAAAACATAAGTAATATAAATTGTGAACCAAAACAATACCAGCTTAAGTCAAGAGAATATTAATAAGCTTTGTTATTAAGATGTTTAATGAAAAGTTGGACGTTTTCTCAGGTGGCACACATTTTAAATTTAACTATATTAACTTTAACAAACAGATTAACTTTAAATACATTTAAAGCAAAGGAGAAGTCAATCTAATTAAAACAGGGTTAGCACAAGTTGAGTTCCACTAGTAGGAAAATACAACTCTAAAATGTTGCTGCCTTACAGAAGCAAGCTTTTTAGCTTTTCACTCTATAGAAAAAAATGAAATAAAACAAAAAAATTTACTTCATGCATTATTGTTATTTTATAGACAACACTTCATATATTACAAAAAGATTATGAAAGATGAGAAGTACTACAAAAAAGTGAATGAGAATAAGAGAAGAAGTAGTCAATAAAAGCAGACATGCAGGTGACATAGATATTGAGAATAGCATTCAATGCCATTTAAAGAGTTAGTTATTTGTTTTTGTTTTATTTTTTAATTCCATAGGTTTTTGTGGAACAGGTGGTGTTTGCTTACATGAGTAAGTTCTTTAGTCGTGATTTGTGAGATTATGGTGCATTTATCACCCAAGCAATATATGCTGTATCCAATTTGTGGTCTTTTATCCCTCACCCCACTTCCACCCTTTCCCCCACGTCCCCAAGGTCCATTGTACCATTCTTATGCCTTTATATCCTCATAGCTTAGCTCCCACTCATGAGTGAAAACATATAATGTTTGGTTTTTCATTCTGGACTTAACCCCATTTACAATAGCTGGAAAAAAAATACTTAGGAATATACCTAACCAAGGAGGTGAAAGACCTCTACAAGGAAAACTACAAAACTGCTGAAAGAAATTAGAGATGCCAAAAAAATGGAAACACATCCCATACTCATCAATGGGTAGAATCAATATTGTGAAAATCTACCAATTCAATGCAAACTACCACCATCATTCTTCACAGAACTAGAAAAGACAATCCTAAAATTAATACGGATTTTCTTTATCTTTTCATATTATCCATAAAAGAGCCCACACAGTCAAAGCAAGATTAAGCAAAAAGAACAAATCTGGAGGCATCAGATTACATGACCTCAAACTATAATATAAGGCCATTGTCACCAAAACAGCATGATCCTGGTATAAAAATAGGCACATAGACCATAGAACAGAATAGAGAACCCAGAAATAAAGCCAAATACTTACAGCCAACTGATCTTTGACAAAGAGAAAAAAAACATAAAATGGAGAAAGGACACCCTATTTAACAAATAGTACTGGGGTAATTAACAAGCCACATGTAAAAGAATGAAACTGGACCCTCATCTCTCACTTCATAAAATATCAACTCAAGAAGGATCAAGGATTTAATCTAAAACTTGAAACTATAAAAATTCTAGATAATGGCATTGAAAAACCCTTCTAGACATTGGCTTAGGCAAATACTTCATGACCAAGAACCCAAAAGCAAATGCAACAAAAACAATAATAAGTAGGTAGAGTTTAATTAAACTAAAAAGTTTCTGCCCAGCAAAACAAAACAAAACAAAAATCAGCAGAGTAAACAGACAACCCACAGAGTGGGAGAAAATCTTCACAATCTATACATCCGGCAAAGGACTACTGTCCAGAATCTACTGGGAACTCAAACAAATTAACAAGAAAAAAAAAGATCCCATCAAAAAATGGGCTAAGGACATGAATAGACAATTCTCAAAAGAAGATAGACAAATGGTCAACAAACATATGAAAAAAATGCTCGAGACTACCAATGATTGGAGAAATGCAAATCAAAACCACTATGCAATACCACCTTACTCCTGCAAGAATGACCATTAATAAAAAAATAATAGATGTGGCAGGGATGTGCTGGAAAGAGAACACTTTTACACTGCTGGTGGGAAGGTAATAAACTGTTACAACAGCTATGGAAAACAGTGTGAAGTTTCCTTAAATAACTAAAAGTAGAACTACCATTTGATCCAGCAATCTCACAACTGGGTATCTACCCAGAGGAAGATAAGTCATTACACAAAAAAGGTGCTTGCACAGGCATTTTTATAGCATCACAATTTGCAATTTCAAAAATATCAACCCAAATGCTCATAAATCAATGAGTGGAAAAAGAAATTGCGGTGTGCATATATATACATACATATACATATATATGTATGTATATATATGCAATCTATGCATGTAACAAAATTGCACTCGTACCCTATATATACAAGTGATATATATATAAATATTTATATATTTATAATATATAATTATATAACATTTTATTATATATACTTATATAATGCATTATATGTTATATAATAATATAGGCTATATAATGTTATATATTAATATAATATATATATATTTACGTTGTGAATCCATTAACTTTAGTGGACACATTGAAACCACAGCAATCCCCCAACTTCATAAGGTGAAAGGAATGAAGGGAATGAGATCTGAAAAGTAGAATAGGAAAATCGGAAAAAATGCCATTGACACTGGGGATATTGAAGCCAGTTCTGCTGAGTTTTCTTGGCCAGTAGAAGCAGACTGTTCACCAATGTTTGGAGATGTTTATTCTGTTTTTACTATAGAACCTATAATGGCCTTCCCTGTGGTAATTGCTTTGCAAGATATTGCTGACTGTCCATAGGATTTACTCTCACCACCTCTCTTTGTTTCTAGATCTATAACTATATTCAAGTCTCAGAATGCCTCAAATGGTGAGATACAAAGGGTAACCCATGACGAGTTATACTACATGTCAAAAGAACTGCATTACTTTTTACCAAGTTATACAGAAAGAACTCTGAGGAATGTGTACAGGAATGAATATTAAAGCTTTGAAATATTGATAGAAAAATAAATCAAGATGGCTCAGGTTGAATTTATTGATATAGGTCGACTAATCAGAAATTCTAGATTCACTGTTTTAGCTAAAGGGAGTTGAAAGAGCTTTAACGGTTTGGTAATTTGATTGACTGAAACATGAATCTAAAGGTGACCTATATTCAATGAATTAAAAACCCAACATTGCCTCAGTATACTGTTTCAGGGAAGTATTCAAAAGATTAGGGAGACTGGCATGTTAGAGTGGACTTATCATGTAAGACCTGCTCACCCATCCAGGAAAGTCCAGAGGAAATACCTCCTTTCACCATGACTTCAGGAAACAAATTTGTGATAGAGCCTCAGTGTTATGGGCTGGATTATGCTCCCCCTCCAAAATTTATATGTTGAAATCTTAACGCCCAATATGACGGTATTTAGAAATGGGGCCTTTGGAAGATAATGATGTTTAGACAAGGTCATGATCGTGGGGCTGTCATAGTGGAATTAGTGCCCTTATAAGAAGAGGCACCAATGAGCTGGCTCACTCTCTCTCTCTTTCTCCAAGCAGGCACAAAGAGGTTATTTGAACACACAGTGAGATTGTGGCCAGCCCATTTACTAACCAGGAGGAGAATGCTCACTATAACATGACCATGCTGCCATGCTGGCATCGTAATCATAGACTTCTAGCCTGCAGAACTGTGAGAGAATACATTTCTGTTGTTTTAGCCACCTGGGCTATGGTATATTATAATGACCACCTGAGCTGACAAGCATCCTTAAAGAGCTTTGTGGTTACTCTTTTTTTTAGGTGCCAAATTACAATGGGAACTCTAGCCACCACACTGGACTCTATAAATGCAATGGAGATCACTGAACCTGGAATGGCAGGAAGAAAATATTGTCATTTGATCACCAAAGACAAAGTGGCATCAATGTGGACAATAGTGTCAAAGCAGTAATGGACAGCAGAGTCAAAGCAGTGATTAAAATAGTCTGACTCAGAGAAAACCATGGAATTGACAAGTTAAGTATGGTGTCCCTTGAAAGGAAATAGATAACCAGTCTACTAAACTATTTTTTGATCTTTTTAAGCAGAAAATTTCCAGGTTGAATGAACAGAAGTCTAACTTCAATCACCAAAACAATGTCATGAACTCCGAATAAGTTTTCAGACATGAGGCACTTTACAGACTCAGAATTTCTTGAATTAAAGGAAATCCAGATAATTTTGAGGAAATCATGCTATGCATTCCAAAATTTATACTGCTCATTTTTCTCCCATCCTTCTCCAAACATATCTATTGCCATTTACCAGAGTGACTTCATTTGAGAAAGCAAACTAATATGACTTTTCAGAGATTATTCAAATTTCAGGGGAAAAAAAATTAGGTCCAAGAGGCTACTGTGTTACATTATGTAGATCAATTTATCAATGGAGTTTTAGCTCAGGTACATCTCACAGTGGGTCTCTAAACCCACCCTGTAGTTATTTCCTGAGTTCTGGAATGTTTAGCTGGAGTAGAAATACTCAGCAACTAAAAGAATAGGTACATTGTTCCCCTGACCTGTGGAGTTAGGGCTGTTTTGTTGTACTATATATATGTGGTTAACTAAAAGAAGTAATAATGGATTCCAGAGGGATTGCAAGGATTTGAAAGATTCCGATGTTGTGAGTCCCACCAAATCTGTATTCAGCTCTCCTATTTGACAAATGCAACAAACAAATGGATCATGGAGAATGAGAGTGGATAATCATAAATTTTATCAGGTGGGTGATTTCATTTGCAGATGCTGTGCTCGATGTTACTTCATTGCTCATGCAAATTAATACATCCCTTCATATGTGGCATGCATCTATTAATCTGGTAAATGATTTTTTTCTTGATACCTGTTAGTAGAAATCACCAGAAGCAGTACTCTTTAAGCTGAATAGGTCATCAGTACACATTGCCCATGGTCCCTACTCCTACTACCCTACTTCTTTCTCCAAGCAACAACTATAACCTCATGGATGGTTCCCTATAACCAGTAAACTGTGGGAGAAAAATCTTAGACCTGGTTTCTAAATGGCTCTGCATGATCTACTGGCGTCAGCCAAAAGCGGACAGTGGTAACACTATGATACCTCTCTAGGATATTTGTGATGGGAAGTCCTCCAAGTTGTCAGTACTTTGAGTTTTGTACCTGATTGTTCATTTTGCTTGGAAGGAGGAATAACCAGAGGTATGAGCATATTTCAATTTATGAGCTGCAGCCAATTATTTGAATGGATTCTCAAGAAATTGGAAGAAACATAATTGGTAAACCAATGACAAAGAATTCTGAGGAAGAGGTACACAGTTAAACCTCTTTGAATTGGAAATGGACATGAAAATATTTATGTCTTGTACAAATCCTCACCAAAGGAGTATTTTAATAATGAAGTAGGTAAGATGACACACTCTGTGGATACCAGTCAGTCTCTTTCATGTATCATGTACAATGGGCTTGTGAAGATAGTGGCCATGGTAGTGAGGATAGAGATGAAGCATGGGCTCAGCAATATGGACTTTTACTCACCAAAATGAACATGGTTATAGCCACTGCTGAGTGCTCAAAAATGGAAACCAACATTGGATTCTCAATACGGCACCATTCCCAGAGTAATCAACCTGATGGCAGGTTGATAACATTGGACCATTTCCATTGTAGAAGGGGTTGTGCTTTGCTCTTACTAGAATTATTGCTCTAGATATGAATTTGCTTTCCCTGAACACAATGCTTTGTCAAACTACAATCTGTGGACTTACAGAAAGCCTTATCCACAGTCACTGTATTCTACAACCTACTGTTTCTGATCAAGGAACTCATTACATAGAAAGGAAATACGGCAATGGACTGATGCTCATGAAATTCACTGATCTCATCAGATTCTCAATTACATTTAAGCAGGTGGCTTGATAGGATGATAAAATGGTATTTTATTTTATTTTATTTTATTTTATTTTATTTTATTTTATTTTATTTTTGAGACAGAGTCTTGCTCTGTTGCCCAGGCTGAAGTGCAGTGGCACCATCTTGGCTCACTGCAACCTTCATCTCCTGGGTTCAAGTGATTCTCCTGCCTCAGCCTCCTGAGTAACTGGGATTACAGGCACCCACCACCATGCCTGGCTAATTTTTGTATTTTTAGTAGAAACGTGGTTTCATAATGTTGGCCAGGCTGATCTTGAACTCCCAACCTCAGATAATCAGCCCGCCTCGGCCTCCCAAAGTGCTGTGAGTACAGGCATGAGCCACCGTGCCTGGCTTTAAAATGGCCTTTTGAAGACTCATTTATAAACCCAGTTATATCTCAGTACGTAGCAGGGGTAGCACAGTAGCCTCTAGGAGGCTATATGTGCTCTAAATCAATGTCTAATATGTGGTGCCGTTCCTCTCATAGTTAAGATTCACTAGTCAAGGTATCAAGAGGCAAAATAGTACCACTAACTATTAACTCTAGTAATCTATGAGCACAGTCTTGGTTTCCTTTCCCCGACAACCTTAGGTTGTGCTGGTGTAAATGTCTTAATTCCAAAAGGAGAAAAGTTTCCATCTGGAGACACAACATTGTTTCTATTAAGCTGGAAGTAATGACTGCCCCCTGTCACTTGGGACTTCTCATGCCTCTAAATAAAAAGGCAAAAGGGGGAGTTAATTTACTGAATGTGGTGTTTAATTCCGTTTACCAAGAAGAAATTAGACTGCTACTACACACTGAAAATACATAAGTATATGTCTGAAACACAGAAGATCCCTAAGGTGTTTCTTAGTACTACTATATCCTGTGATTAATGTCAATGGAAAATTATAACTCAGTTCAGGCAAGACTGCTAATGTGCTAATGATGGAGACCTTTTAGAAATGAAGGTTTATGTCACCCCACCGGCAAAAAACCACACCAGCTAAAGCACTTCCCAAGGGTAAAGGGAATACGGAATACATAATGGAAAAAAATAGTTATGCATATCAAATATAGAAACCTGACAAGTTGCAGAAATAAGGACTTAACTGTGTGTATGTGTGTGTAATATTTTTGTTTCTTTCTTTTCTTACCTGTTTATTATCTAACACAGATATATTAATAATAGTATATATTATGTTATTTAAGTTGCAGAATATTAAAGTGAATATCACGTAAGGAATTTTAATATTTAGGGAAAAGTTTAGCATGGTTTGGTTATGTGTGGGACAGTGGGGTCATGTTCAGTGGAAGTATGACTTTGCTATCATCTTTCTTTGGAGGTTAGGTATGCATGGGTGCCAATTTGGCAAGGAAAAACTATGGTGATCTGTTTTATGTGTCAGCTCAGCTAGATTACAGTATCCAGTTATTCCATCAAGAATGATTCTAGATGTTTCTGTGAAAGCATTTTATTCATATGAGTAACATCCTCTATCAGTTGACTTTATGTAATGAAGATTAATTTGGTTGGATTAGATGCAATCAGTTGAAAAGCCTTATGAGCAAAACTGAAGTTTCCCAGAAAAAAAGAAATTTCATGTGTTTATTACAGTGTCAACTCCCACCTGAGAGGTTTCAGCCTAAGAATTTCAGATTTGCCTATTCATGCCCTCTAAACAAAGACGTAAATCTCTTGCAAAAATCTCTCTCTCACTCTCTCTCTCCATATAAATACAATTTCACTAAAATATGTTCACCCCAATTAAGCAGGTATTTTCATTTAGTCCTCATTGCCCTGTATCCTTGTATTTCTGAGTAAATACAGCATAAATTATACTGAGTAAATATTACAGAATTCCTTTAAATCTGTAATATCCCAGGTTTCCATGTACCAGGATTATTATTATGCAACTGATCATCTGTCTTTACTCACATATTACAATGCTAGCAAAAGTAGAGGTAAGCTGAAACTTTCTCTGTTTCCAATGTTTAAGATTTACTTAGTTTTGGCATTTGACATATTTATGGATGCTTGACATGGGTATACTTTGATATAAGCAATATAAGTGAGAAAAAAATTGGGAATAACTACATATTGTATTTTTATTTAGTCTGTGAGGAACATGTCTTATGCTGAGTTTATCTGTATTAATTTGAGATAATGCATTATAGTTTTCTGTATATAATGTATTGAATATAATTTAATATAAACTACCAAATATACACAAGAAAGAATTAGGATTGTAGGATAAATGTCAGGAAAAACTGTCTCTAAATCATCTTTGAGGCCCTTTACACTTTCTGTGACAATGCTTCCATAGCAATCACATTGTATGTGGGTTTTTATGATCATTGGAGAGATGTTAACAAAGAAGAATGCTGTTTAATACCTTGTAACTTCCATAAATCTTTGTAAAAGTTTATTGATTTGAGTTGTGCTAGAGACACAGTATTTCCTAGTCTTATAATGCCAGTAGACACAAAAGATAGAACAAATAATCCATCAAACTTTTTTTTTAACTATCCAGTAAAGGGGGGTGGATGGGAGGTAAGGTGAAGTAATAGCAGTAACGCTCCGTATATGTTTATTTCTACTATTGTCTGCAGTGGTGAAGCAATACTGTAGCAGATATGAAAAAGCATTGACTTTTCATGTAAGAAGATCTGAATGGTCAGTCATTTGAATTTTCCAAATTACTTTGACATCCTGAGCAATATCTTGTTCTCTCATGAAGAAATGGAAGGATACTACCTTTCAGAAAATGTTTATGTAAAGCAACATCAGAGTTTTGGTACATAATAAATAATAGGTTTTTTTTAAGAAAATGAGGATTTCCTATTTTTTTTTAAATAAAGCATTTCTTCAGATAGCTTATCAGTGGAAATTAAATTGAAGAAAACATTAAAGAGTAGTTAAAACCAAAAGGGAATGTTTGGCATAATTTGAACAATTTCACTGGTCAACTTAGAAATGCTCAGTCTAACATTAAGCAGAGTCTTATTTAATAAGGGAAAAGATTTCCAAAGTCCTCAAAGGACTGTGGTAACGAAGTGGTCATTATATTTATGTTTATGTTTATGTTTATGTATGACCATCTACAGAGTAATAGTCAAATTCTGCATTTACTAGAGTATATTTTGGAGAATGTTTCAATGATAAAATATGTTTTAGCAAATCAGAAAGCTATGTCTCATTTGGCAATTTTTAGTTTATTGTAAGCTGTGAGAACTTGAAGGAAGA
Organism: Pan paniscus; assembly: GCF_029289425.2. NCBI lineage: Eukaryota > Metazoa > Chordata > Mammalia > Primates > Hominidae > Pan > Pan paniscus. The sequence goes on along the minus strand of NC_073264.2, from coordinate 42,055,724 downwards.
CATACTAGCAGGTTCTGTAAATAAATCACAGTAGCTCTTTAAAACATTCAAGGCCGATAGCCAAGAAAATTGAAGAACTGTCCCAACATAGTAGTAGGAAAAAAGTTGGAGGCAAGGAGAAAGCCACTCCATAGACAGTGGACCTCTAAAATTATTTAAATGAGGAACGTAATACCTGTCTTTTAACATAACTATAAGAAATTAAAATTATCCCCACTATTTAAGACATTAAGGACAGTAATGGTCATGTAATAGATCTTCAAAAAGCAATAACTATAAAAAATTATGATTATTAAGTAAACAAAATATTGCAGGTAATTGCAGGAATAGGCTATGTTCTAGTACTAAACTGAGTTTGGATATCGCATAAGCCACTTACTCAGACGAGCCCTAAGATTTAAGTTTTATATGCGACGAAAGTGTTCTCTTGAGCTTTAAAACTCTTCTTATAGTCTAAAGCTCACAACAGTTTAATAATACTGATTAATTCATTCCTAACTAGGCATTGTTTTAAAGGTCTAGAATCTAGTTATTGGGAAAGGTGTAATTAGCAACACGGACAAAACTCTTTTCTCAAGGAAATTAAATTTTAGTAGAGGGAGATAGAAAATCAGTTAATTAATTAATTGAGCAATAAAATATAGTATCTCTGATGAAGATAAACGATGTCAGGTAAAAGGGAACAGAAAAATAGTTAGAAAGGGACAGCTCTTATAAATACAAATAAGGAGATCAGGATGTTCTCACTGAGAGGTGGCAACTGAGCAAAGACCTGGAAAGATTATCTTTAGCTGCATTAGCAATTTATTGAATAGTTTCTATATACTATGTATTGTGGTATGTATGCAAGTTACAGGTATATCTTTAGCTAATGTTTACAGAAATTTCACTTTTACAAATTAGAAAACTGAGTCTTTATAGAATTAATTAATTGCCCACAGTCACAGAACTTGTAGTCTTTTGTGGAGTGAACAGTTTGAACCTAGGATTATTGAACCAGAGTCTATGCACCTAATAACAACAGTGCACTTATTATGTAAGTGGATAAGACTTAAACATCATGAACTTCCTCAACATTTCCATCCATGGAGCCTTTTTTTATAAACATTGAAAAATTAAAAAGCAATCTAAGTATTTTCAGTGGATGTAACATTCTCTATTTCAGAAACACACAGCCTTTACTCAGGTCTGCCTTGCATTTTCTTTTGCTTTATACTTCTTGTGAGTTACTGTACTACCTCGTTAAAAACAAAAACGCAAACAACTTATGAAACTCAAAATTTGCCCTCTTTCTGCTTTCCATTATAATGTTCTTTGCTTTTTTTACCTGTGACAATTAGGAGCAAAAGCAAAGGCTGTAAAATGAGACAACTTATCCTTACCTTAAAATTGTTTCACACATTCTGAACAGCTCAATTTGAAAGTTGAGAAAGTACCCAGTCTTGGGTATTTCTTCATAGCAGCCTGAGAAAGAAATAATACAGGGGGTAAATAACAATACAACACATACGACTTCAACTAAAATTTCTTAATCAATAATTAAATCCTCCTAGTATAGAAATAATAATAATAAAAAAAGCATGGGGGGAAAGTTCTGAACAGCATGGGGGAAACCACCCCCATGATCCAATTACTACCACCTGGTGACACTCTGGACAGGTGGGGATTACGGAGATTACAATTCAAAATGAAATTTTGGGTGAGGAGGGACACAGCCAAACCATATCACCCCCAGGTCTATTTCAAAAGCAGTCATTTTAAAATGCAAATTTTTTCAATATGTTGGAAACATGAGTATCTGTTCATGGATGAACAAAATGTGTTCTAGTCTGAGGCAGGTTAACAAATTGTAATGTAAGCAGGTAATTACATTTAATAATAATGACGATTGAAAACCAGGACATAGCTCTACATGATGGAAATTTAAAGACTTTTTATAAGTAAATTCTATTTGGACATGTATATTAAGGATATGAGATATTTGTGATATTGTCACTAAAATTATTTCCCTGTAAATCTTGTAGTGATTTCTATCATTGGATAGTAAATTATACTGAAGTTTGGTTTTACTAATTTCTGTTTGTAAAATAATGCTATTTCCAAATAAGGAAAAGAAAGTCTCTGTAACTATAAAATACAATAGTTTTCAGCTTAGCATTGATAAGAGCTTTAAAACACATTGCATTTATACCATAAATAAAATATGGCAAATCTTATAATAATCATTTTAGAATATATAGTAATGAAGATGTATAATTGAGACTATGATATGGTACATATTTCTTTGATGTTATTGATTTAAAAAACTGAAATAACATTTTAGTACATTATTAGTAAGCAATTAATTAAGTAGACATTATTGGTAAGCAATTAACTCAGATTTGTTAAAAGATGAATGACATGTGGGTAAAATCAATGTTTTCATCCAGAAATGTTTTGCCCTTGTCAGATACAGTGGGTTGAATGGTGGCCTCAAAAATGATAAGTACATGACAAATTCATGAAGCCTGTGAGTGCTACCTTATTTTGGAAAAAGGTATTTGTAGATGAAAAATAAATTAAGGATGTTGAGATGAAATAATTCTAGATTATCTATATTGGCCCAGATTCACTTTTGAAGGAAACAGAGAAGAGACATCGAAGAGAAAGGCAACCTGAAGATTAAGACAGAGATTCTAACAATGTAACAAGAAACCAAGGAAGCCAAGGAATGCCAACAGCCATCAGAAGCTGTAGGAGTCAGGGAAGAATCCTTCCCTAAATTGTCCTTCAAAAAAGTGAGAAAATAAATTTTTGTTTTAAACCACCAAGTTTGTGGTAATTTATCACAGACACTGCAAAAAATGAGTACAAGTTCTTAAAAATGAGGGAGACATCTTGCATCCTTTGGATGTAAGGAGGCCACTCTCTTCAGCTTTCCAGTGCTGGCAAAATGAACTAATGATGAGACTATATGTGGAACTAAAAATATGGACTACTTATCATCAATAAACTATTTAGCTACTGCTGCTGTAAGTGCCCAACCTGCTGGTAGAAGAGTGTATGCTGAGCCTTTCATGTGGCTACTTGCTTGAGGAGGCTAGTCAGCCATTTAGTGGCATGGAGATTATACTGCAGCCCTTTGAGGGACAATGATTAATCATTAACAGATATCTCCTCTGGATATGGGTTTACCTTCCTTACACAGAGGCCTCCTGTAACATCACCTCTTTACTTACAACATGATTCCTCTATCACTGTGCAATTCCATGCAATATTAACTCACACCAAAGAACAGTTGGGACAATAGGTTATTGACATGATATCATGTCATATTACCATGAACCTTGAATTCAAATGCACTTGATTATGATGGAATGGCCTAATAAAGGCCCAGATAAGATGCCAATTCAGGCACAACAACCTGAATTGTTGGGCTTTCACATTACAAGATGTTGGATATTTGCTGAACACTTGCAAATGGTTCTACATATGGTGCTAGAATATGTAGGTATGGGAATCAGGAAGTAAAGATAGTACTGACTGCCCATCATTATTCCCACTGACACATTTCTTGGATTTGAAATTCTTAAGCCCACAACCTTACATTCTAGCAGCTTGTGTTTATGATTTCTACAAAGTAAAACATTCTTTCCAACACTTAATAAATATTTGACTAAACTTGAAGATGAGGCTGTGTACTAGATCCATTGAGCTTTTTATCTCAGCTAACGAAGGTATTACTAGACCAACAGACAGGAAGGACTCTTCTTGAACCTAGGGATTAATGGGTAGGACTCTTGGTATTTCCATGCGCCATGATAATGGTAAACAGGCAATTGCAAATTGTCATGTTCTACTACTACACAAGCAGTCAAGAATAGTCAAACTGCTGACCAAAGATGAGTAAAACTAGAAAGAACAATGGAAGAGAAAGGTGACAAATGTTAGGTATAATCTTGGGACCCGCTGCAGTGGCATAAACTATAACTACCGAATCTGTCTCTAGTTTTTGTTTTGTTTGTTTTGTTTTTCAATAAGTTGAGGCCAACTAGCATTTTTAAAATAATTACTTGTACTTTTACCTTTCTCTTGTACAGGAAGTAGGCATCTTGTTTCCATTAATATACAGGCACTCTGTTGTAATATGGGAACTAGATATAATTGAAAATGAGTTTGTGTGATAAAGGAAGTGAACTCTATCAGAAATTTCTTTCTTCATGTCATCTTCCCTTCACTTTTCACAAGGGCCTTGACAGTATTTTCCAGCTTTGGTAACCTCCCGTGCCAGTTACCAGTTCTACATGGATTCTAAGTAACTTCACCTAGGCACAACCAGATAGTATCTTACCTTTAGCCTACAGTCCCAGAACTTCTATGTTGACCTCAACTAACACAATGATACTCATCACATTTAAATGCAGCCAGATGGGTTTTCATAGAGGGGTGAAATTTTGACCAAGAAAACAGAAGATAGCAGATAAGTGTTTTCCCTTCTCCACCATGAAATACAATTGTTGTAGACTGCTTGGAAGAAAATATCACAATATCAATCTCAAGTTGCTCTTGATATCAGACAGTGACTCACTCAACAATACAGCTTTGGATTTCTTTTCACCCATTTCCATGTCCATCATACAAATATAACATTAAATATTATAAGCAAAAAAATCATTTAAAATAACAAAGACAAAACACTTTGCAATCAGGTTTATAAATATTTAAATCTATAATAAAGAAAATGTTAAAACAATCATAAAACACAAAAATCAAAAGTCATTCTTTGTTCTTGGATGGAATGCATTAACACTGTAAAGATGTCAATTTTTCCTAAGTGAAATGAATATATTTCACAATAACAGTAACAAGTTTTATTCTTGAGGGAAACAAATACATTTCTATATTTCTATCAAAACATGAACATTGCAGGAATTGGTGAAAAAACGAAATAATAGGAGTTATTTCTGTCTGATATCAAAACGTACTTCAAATTCTCTATAATTAAAACACTGTTTATGGTGCATGCATACATAAACTAAAGAAACTGAATCAAAAGTGCAGAAACAGATATCAATGTATGAGGATGTTTGGGTTTGGTAAAATTGGCATATCAAGTCATTGTGCAAATAATAGACATATTATTAAATGGTGTTGGAGGATCTAGGTAAATTTTGGAGAATTTGTTCCACACATGCAGCTATATAACCAAACTCAAAATGCAGATGTAATCTAAATATAAAGGAAGGAAGCAAATAAAGGAGGAAGAAGGACTGATTGATTCAAGAACTAGAAGGAAATACTTAAGAATTTATTTATAACTATGAAGAAAAGTCTTCTGAGGTAAAAATACAATAAAAAATTCAATTACATTAAACTTATGATGAAGAAGAAGAGGAAGATTATAACATTGGCAAAATTCAGTAAAATGGATAAATATTTGCAACATATAAAACAGGGTTTATTACTACAAAATAAATGTATCTAAGCTATATACATATTATATTTATATTTTTAGCTATAAACATGTACACACGTATACATACAAGAAAGAAAAAAGGAAGGATGCATATTGATATTACATATGTGTGAATAAGAGAGAAAAGAATAATAATATGCACATATACATGGAAGCTTATTTTAAATAAATCAGAATGATAATTAAAAAGTAATTATATTGCTTCCCAACAACAGTTAAATGATTCATAAATGGAATAAAGACAGAAATGTGACTTCTTTAAATATAGCCTTTATATAATTTTGACTAGGAAAATATGTTGATATTTTGTATGATCAAAAATTTGAAAGAACAAACACAAACATGGATTTAATTGAATATTAAGTTGTCAACATAATATCTCTCAACAAATATTAAAATAAAATTATTAAAATATTTTATCAAAGCAATTTGTATATAGTAAACTATACAAATCTTAATTGTACAACTTTATGAATTTTTAAACATCAACCAATTTAAATATTATAAAAACTACTATAGTCATTCTCAGTGGGAATATTGATGAATTTTTAAACTGTTCTTTATAGATGTGTTATTAAAAAGGCATTTGTGTAGTAATTAAAAGTCCTCTTGTGTGCTTTGTAGCAAAGGACAAATGAGTAACTCTATTGTGTTATGGACATAGAGTTTTCATTGTAGGAGAAGGATGATGCAGATGTGAAATGTAAGTAAAAGTAAGGAAAATAATATGGTGCTGGACTTAATATGCCATGTGAGTATGAACTTACAATATTTTGTCAAAAAATATTTTTTCTGGTTCCATCCTCTGAATTGTGCTATGTAGTGACATCTCATTTTGAATTAGCACATCTAGGATCCAGAATTCATGTGTAAATGTTATTCCCCACGTAAACAAACCAGGATTTTACAGAGAAATGACTCATTCCAGGTCTCAGATAAGGGAAGCACAAGGGAGACTGAACAACATGTTTTGACAGAAAGTAATAAAGTGCTCAAAGAAGGATAGGAGCATGCTAAGAGGAAAAGGTAAGCAGATAAATAGGCTTCCTATTGCTCAAATTTGCAACAACCATTAAGAAGATATTCTTTACCAAATGTTCTCAAATAAATCATGTTAGCAACAAATTAAGACACCAATGAATAAAATAGCAATCCAAGAGACAACAGCAATATGAACGAGGAAGAAACAAAAGTCATTTCCTAAAATAGACTGCAAACTAAAAAATGTAGAAGAAATGCTACAATTAAATATTCACCAATTGTCAATTAAAACAGAAATAATTAATTCAGCCAAAACTCATTCTAGCAAAAATGATCAACTGATGCTAGTATGAGTGAATGGAAATTACTGAGAAAAGTATATCTTAATATTTATAGTATTTATTATTTAAAAGGTCAATTTAGTAACTTTAGATTAGAGAAAGTCCTTTAATCACGTGACCTGATCTAAGTAGTTTTGTACTTGTGGAAAGAGTCAATACTAATTTTATAATAGAGATGGTTGTTCTGCAGGATAGTTTCCTTAATCTTATGACATACATGCTGAAACATTAGAAATAGTGAAGCATTATGTCTGCGCCTTTTTCTCAAAAAGTTCAAAAAAGGTAAAAGCAGAGGACAAAAAAATAAAGAGAGAAAGAGAGAGATAAATAGCAAATATTCTACAACGTTAAAAAGTAGAGAATCTGCTTGAAGGATATAGTGGAAATCACTGTGCTCCAGATTTACATGTAACAATGAAGTAAGTACAAAGGATATGGCAAAAATCTTCATCTTTGTACCACGTTTCATTCCCAACATTACAAAAATGAAGGTACTGTTAGTGGCTTCCATGTCAAACATCAATAATGTACTTTTCCAAATGTCTGCATAGAATTACAATACAGCTTTGCTGTATGCCTTGTGCCATATAAGGCACATATTGAGAATTTCTAAGATTATAAAAATAACTGATATTTTTATAAGGTTGAATTTGTTAATAAACAATACATTTTTGAGAGTGTCTAATTCTGTTCTGAATCATCATGTATAGATTGTTATTATCATTATAAGAGTAAAGATAATATGTTCAGAACTCAACTGATATTCTTGATAATAAAAATGATGTTGATGCTGTATTTATAGCTAAGTTCCCTATTTAAGAACATTTTTTGGGCCGGGCGTGGTGGCTCACGCCTGTAATCCCAGCACTTTGGGAGGCTGAGACGGGCGGATCACAAGGTCAGGAGATGGAGACCATCCTGGCTAACACGATGAAACCCGTCTGTACTAAAAATACAAAAAATTAGCTGGGCGTGGTAGCGGGCACCTGTAATCCCAGCTATTCAGGAGGCTGAGGCAGGAGAATGGCGTGAACCCGGGAGGCGGAGCTTGCAGTGAGCCAAGATCATGCCACTGCACTCCAGCATGGGGGACACAGCGAGATTCCATCTCAAAAAAATAAAATAAAATAAATAAAATGAAATAAAATAAAAACATTTTTTGTCCAAAAACTTTAAGTCAATAAATTCACAAAGAGAAATAGAACAAAGTTTTTACTATTCTTGGAGGACATTTTAGGTATTTTCAGTATCTGATGACTTAATGCTATTGATATGACAACCTATAAGTATCATAAAAATGTGGATTTAAAATAAAACAATTGTTTACTGAGAGGTTATATTTAATTTGTGGTTTCAAAGGAATTTTTTTTACCACCTTTGTATGTGTATATACTACCTACTGAAAATTATAACATGAAAACTTATATTTTAAAATATCACATAAAAAGCAAGTACCTAAGGAGATGGTCTTCACCCAAATGTAAAGCCAGCATAATCTTCATTTTGCTTTTATTCTTCTCAACTCAAGGATGCTGATGGAAATATCCTGTCAGAGTAAGTAAGCTTTCCTGCAGGCATCATTAAACACATACAATGAGGCAGTCATTGGTAGGGATCCTGAAGAACCTCTTACTTCTCTGTGACGCTATTTCTCATTTATAGAAAGCATCACTATTATAAAGAGACAGGACTATAATAGCATCACCTGGCTGAAAGAGAGATCCAAGATGGATCACTTTACTTCAATTCCTCTTTTACAAAATATTCTCATAACATCTATAGTGCCACACTTGATATTTTTTAAACTAGGCTGTGACTGCTCCATTGAGTAAATTAGACTAAAAGTATTAAAACATCCATCATTTAAAACATAATCCTAACATAGTTAAAACAATATTCAAGACATATTTTGATGTCAAAGTGATTTTGTCCTTCAGTGATTCCATTCTGTGAGTGTAAATTACAGTACACGTTAAAATAAAAATATATTTTCTTCTAAAATGAATACCAAAAATATCTGTTTCATTGCTCCTCTTAACTAGCTCCTTATTTCATGTATACTTATGCTATTGAATATAATCCTGCTATGGTTATATAACAGGAACTACATGAGTATTACCAATTTAACAGATTAAATTTTCAATTAACACCTCCTGGTAAAGATGGATAAAGGTTTTGTGAAGACTACTACTTATCAAGTTTGGGGCAAATTGTTTAAGTAAAAGAATGCACAATTACAATATAACACATGTTTAGTACATATTAAACTTTTTAATTTAGAGACCATTCTATGGCAGAAAGAACAATATGTAAAAGACCTGAGAGAATGAAATTTATGTGGGCAAAAGATTAGTCTGTTACTTAAGAAAGGAGGAAGCAGGGCCTGGAAAGATCATTTAGGGCCAGCACTGCATGGTGCAGTTTACATTAACATTTCAACAAGATTTGCATTCCAGCTATAACAAATATTAATGGCTTGACCTAATGCAAATTGCTTAACATTCCTGAGACTCAAACTTCTCATTTTTAAAAGAGAAAATTAGAACTAATTCATTGGATTGTGATAGAGATAATAAACATACTGAATGTTAAAACACTTTTTATATTCTGAAAATAATACTTTGTAGATTAGAGGCTTAGGATGTAGAAAGTCAAAGAGAATGAACTCCCACAATGAGAAAAAAGCTATCTAATCTCCAAAATGATAAGTTTTTTTTGAGCTCACGAGAGAGTTGAGGTTTCAAGTCAACTAGTTGAACCAAATTCTAAAGGTGTAAAAACGCCTTTCTTAAGAGACACTCTTTCACCTTTAGAAAAGCATCAGAGAAAGAGGTGATTGCAAGAAAAATGGGTATGAAAAAGCAAGTAAAATTGTAATAAACTTTTAAACACCTAATTTGATCTTGAGTAACAGTTTGGAATCACTGGGAGTCTCAGATATAACTGACGTCCTCATTTATGAATTATTTGTAAGTCTTTACCTGGTACTCAAAGAAAGGACGGGCAGAAGACATAAATGTGCAGCCCCCTTGCTAAAGCGCAGCCCCCTTGCTGGGGTATAGACACAAAACCCTAACTAATTCCAGAACCTTTTCAATCCTATCAAAAGAAGTAAAAGCCTTCTTTCCTCTGAGGCTAGGGCATAAAATCCAATGTAACTACAAAAATAACTAAATGTCTTTCACTTTCAGATAACGTAAGTGACTACATTTATTAATGAAAATGCTGATCCTGTTGTACTAACTTAGTAGGTTACCAATCTACATTATTGTCAGGCCTCTGAGCCCAAGATAAGCCATCATATCCCCTGTGACCAGCAAGTATACATCCAGATGGCCTGAAGTAACTGAAGAATCATGAAAGAAGTGAAAATGGCCTGTTCCTGCCTTAACTGATGACATTACCTTGTGAAATTCCTTCTCCTGGTTCATCCTGGCTCAAAAGCTCCCCCATTGAGCACCTTGTGACCCCTGCCCCTGCCCACCAAAGAACAACCCCCTTTGACTAATTTTCCTTTACCTACCCAAATCCTATAAAACGGCCCCACTCCTGTCTCCCTTCCCTGACTCTCTTTTCGTACTCAGCCCAACTGCACCCAGGTGTAATAAATAGCCTCGTTGCTCACACAAAGCCTGTTTGTTGGTCTCTTCACAAGGACGCGAGTGAAAGTTATCTCTTAATTGTTCCTTTTTGCTATAGAATTCACTCTAAATCTGTCTCTGATTTCCCTTATTCTCTTTGGAATTAACCAGAACATATCCAAATCCTGTAATGAACACCTCTCAACTCTTTCTTTCTGAGATGCCAACAGTCATTCAGCTCCACCTCACTGCAACAAATTAAAAATTAAATAAACATAACTTTGTTTACTGAAGCCGTGTTTCTATAGCTTTGGACAGTGGGATGTGGCAGTGTGAATATTAATACAATTTTGTAGGAAATAAAATGTGGCCCTTGGAAGAGCCTTAAATACTCCCACACTGCTCATGCTTTTATGGTAGACAGAGTGTGCTTCCCCACACTTCAATTTTAGACATGGCTCTGTGACTTGCTTTGGTTGCTATAATATTAATAGATGCAATGCAGGCAGAAACTTGGAAGGTGATTTGGTCTTTCTTTTTGAGCTCCTAGCGTTTCCATGAGAAAAACATATACTGGGTCACTGCTATCATTTGGGCTAAACCACAGAGGCAATAGACCAATGACACACATGCAACAGATTTAGAAGTTGGAGCCAAGCCTAACGGAACTGCATCCTGAAACAAAGTCACACAAGCTGAACTTCAGACCCACAGCCAAAAACTGAGCGTCTCCAACTGACTTGCAAACCTGTAATAGGAAAAATAAAACAATGTAAGAATATGTCACTGAATTGGAGGTAGTTGATACACAGCATTATATGAATATAGCTGATTGATATAGAAATTGGTACCAGAAATGGGATATTGTCAAAGAAAGAAAGAAATCTGAAATATGTAGCATTTGTTGTGGAAACAGGCAGTGGGCAGTAAGAAAACTGTTAGAAAAGTTGGGAAAATTATAACACATATTATGTTGTGATGAAAAAAATTGGGTAAAATGTCATCTGCAATGACTAAAAGGACAAAAAAGTGTCTAATAAACATTCAGCATGTCAAAGCAAAAATTGCACCAAAGTTAAACAGGCAAGAAGGATCTTCTTCGAGATCATTATAATGGGAGAGACAGATTGAACTCAACTCTACTAAATCAAAAAGAGGGAGGGTTTTTATCCTCTAAGGTGAGCTCCTGGAAAAGTACTGGAGGATGTTCAGAAGTTGCAGGGAGGTTGACGAATGAATGTGTACAGAAAATAGAGTTGTTTCTGAGTATGCAATGTTTTTCTCTTTGATTATGCTATCTGTGTTTGCTGATTGTGCCTATCAAAGTTAGGCTCCTTCCCTCTCACAGAGACTGGGAGATAGGGGATGCTATCTACTTTGATGTTTTCACTTCAAAGAGATGGTTTTCAGGTCATTGAGAAAGACATTTTTTAGGTTGTAAAATTCGCAACAGGCTGGGAGAGTTATATACATTTCAAAGAGAAAAAGGAAGAATTTACAATAACAAGTCTTGTAAAGTAAATCCTAAAAAAAGAGAAAATACCAAGTAAATCCTAGGGAAAGAAATCAGTGGTTGATAGTAAGGAAGAAAACTGTCTAAAGGTTAGTCAGGTTGAGAGACTGTTAATGCCATCTTGATCAGGCACTAGGTAACAAAATTCCTGGCAAAATGTTGAAAGTGAAATTAAGTAGCTAGAAGCTGCATTTGATAAGGTACTACCTTCCAACACCTCTTTCAACTTAACTATCCTCCTGTCATCAATCAGTTGATAGATGCATATAAGAAAACTCAGATCATTTACAGGAAATGTAGAAGCTATATTTTTTGGCCTCTCTCCAGGTAATATATGAAAATATCCAGACACTAAATGTGATGGATACTACTTAATGACAAAACCATGGGCTTGAGCTTATTCTATCTAGATTTGAATTATTTGCTCTGAAACTTTTGTGCTGAGCAAATCTTAGCAATCTTTGGCAGATGACTTAACCTTCTCACTTGTAAGCAGGGACCTGCTTAAAGAATCAGTTGGGTCTCCAGCCACCTCCTACAGGCAAGTTCTGGCTGGCAACAGGTCAGTATACCCCTGGAATGGATCTTCCAGGGGAAGGAGCAGGCTGACATTTTTGCTGTTTTTCAGATTTCACTGGTGACAGCTCCAGGTATGGGGGAAAGAGAAAGAGTCAACTATGGTCTGGAGAGGACCTCTAGCAAATGACAGCAGCCCAGGAAATGTGGGCTGAGTTCTTAAAGAAAAACAAACAGAAATCAATGAAAATCCCATTCAAAGGTCAGCAACCTCAAAGACTGAAGGTAGATAAGCCCACAAGGATGAGAAAGAATCAACATAAAAACGCTGAAAACTCAAAAAGCCAGAGAGGGTCTTCTCCTCCAAATGACCACAATACCTCTTCAGCAAGGGCACAGAACTGGGCTAAGACTGAGGTGGTTGAATTGACAGAAGTAGGCTTCAGACGGTGGTTAATAAGGGATTTGCTGAGCTAAAGGAGCATGTTGTAACTCAATGGAAAGATCCTAAGAATCATGATAAAACAATACAGGAACTGACAGCCAGAATAGCCAATTTAGAGAGGAAATATAACTGACCTGATGGAGCTGGAAAATACAGTATGAGAACTTCACAATGCAGTCATAGGTATCAATAGCAGAAAGATCAAGTGGAGGAAAGAATCTCACAGCTTGAAGACTCTTTTTGAAATAAAACAGTACAGGAGCTGATAGCCAGAATACCCAGTTTAAAGAGGAAACATAACTGACCTGATGGAGCTGAAAAACACAATAGGAGAATTTCACAATGCAATCACAGGTATCAATAATAGTATGATCAAGTGGAGGAGAGAATCTCACAGCTTGAAGACTCTTTTTGAAATAAAACAGGCAGACAAGAATAGAGAATAAAGAATGAAGAGAAATGAAGAAAACCTTTGAGAAATACAGAATTTATAAAGAAACCAAACCTACCACTGATTAGGGTAACTGACAGAGACAGGGAGAATGGAAACAAGTTGGAAAACATACTTCAGGATATCATCCAGGAGAAATTCCCCAACTCCAAAAGACAGGCCAACTTCCAAATTCAGGGGATGCAGAGAATCCCAGTAAGATACTCCATGAAAAGATCAACCCCAAGACAAATAATCCTCAGATTCTCCAAGACTGAAATGAAATGAAACATGTTAAGCTCAGCCTTGGAGAAAGGCCAGGTCACCTACAAAGGGAAGCCCATCAGACTAACAGCACACCTCTCAGTGGAAACCTTACAAACCAGAAGGGACTGGGGACCAATATTCAACATTCTTAAAGGAAATAATTTCCAATGCAGAATTTCATAGCTGGCTAAACAAGGCTTCATAAGTGAAGGAGAAATAAGATTCTTTTAAGAGAAGCAAATGCTGAGGGTATTCATCACCACCAGGCCTGCCTTCCAAGAGCTCCTGAAGAAAGCACTAAATATGGAAAGGAAAAACCTTTACCAGCCACTACAAAACACTCACTGAAGTACACAGACTGGTGACACCATGAAGCAACCACATAAACAAAATAACCAGCTAGCATCGAGATGACAGAATCAAATTTATACATAACAATATTAACCTGAAATGTAAATGAGCTAAATGCCCATTAAAAAGACACACAATGGCAAGCTAGATGAAGAGCCAAGACCTACTGGTATGCTGTCTTCAAGAGAACAATCTCACATGCAAAGACACACAAAGGCTCAAAATAAACGCATGGAGGAAAATCTACCAAGCAAATGGAAAACAGAAAAAAGGAAGGATCACAATCCCAGTTTCTAACAAAACAAACATTAAGCTAACAAAGGTTTTTTAAAAAGACAGAATGTCCCCCAAGACTGAACCAGGAAGAAATTGAATCCCTAAATAGACCAACAACAAGTTTGGAAATTGAGGCGGTAATAAATAGCCTACCAACCAAAAAAGCCCAAGACCAGTTGGATTCACAGCCGAATTTTACCAGAGGTAGAAAGAAGAGCTGGTATCATTTCCACTGAAACTATTTCAAACATTTGAAAAGGAGAGACTTCTCCCTAACTCATTCTATGAGACCAGCATTATCCTGATACCAAAACCTGGCAGAGACACAACAAAAAAGAAAGCTTCAGGCCAATAACCTTGATGAACAATGATGCAAAAATCCTCAATACAATACTGGCAAACTGAATCCAGCAGCACATACAAAATTTTATTCAACACAATCAAGTTGGCTTCATCCCTGGGATGCAAGGTTGGTTCAACATACGCGAATCAATAAATATGGTTCATCACATAAACATAACTAAAGACAAAAACCACAGGATTATCTCAATAGATGCAGAAAAGGCTTTTGATAAAATTCAACATCCATTCATGTTAAAAACTTTCAATAAACTAAGTATTGAAGGAACATACTTTGAAATAATAAGAGTCACATATGACAGAACCACAGCCAATATAATACTGAATGCACAAAAGCTGTAAGCACTCCCCTTGAAAACCAGCACAAGGCAAGAATGCACTCTTTTACCACTCTTATTCAACATAATATTGAAAGTTCTGGTCAGGGCAATCAAGTAAGAGAAAGAAACAATGGGTATTTAAAGAGGAAGAGAGAAAGTCAAATTATCTTTGTTTGCAGATGACATTATCCTATATCTAGAAAACCCCATTGTCTCAGCCCAAAAGCTTCTTAAGCTGATAAGCAACTTCAGCAAAGTCTCAGGATACAAAATCAGTGTGCAAAAATCACTGGAATTTCTATTCACCAACCACAGGCAAGCAGAGAACCAAACCATTAATGAACTCCCATTCTGAATTGCTACAAAAAGAATAAAATACCTAGGAATACACCAAACAAGAGAAGTGAACAATCTGTTCAAGGAGAACTACAAACCACTGCTCAAGGAAATCAGAGAGTAAACAAATGAAAAAAGAAAAATAAAATTCCATGCTCATGAATAGAAAGAATCAATATCATGAAAATGGCCATATTGCCCAAAGTAATTTATAAATTCAATGTTATTCCTATTAAACTACCATTGACATTCTTCATATAATTAGAATAAACTATTTTAAAATTTATATGGAAACAAAAAAGAGTCTGAATGGCCAAGACAATCTTAATCAAAAAGAGCAAAGCTGTAACATCACACTACCTGACTTCGAATTGTACTACAAGGCTACAGTAACCAAAACAGCATGGCACTGGTACAAGAACAGACACACAGACCAATGGAACAGAATAGAAAACTCAGAATAACACACCTAGAACCATTTGATCTTCAACAAACCCAACAAAAATAAGCAATGGGGAAAGGATTCTCTATTTAATAAATGGTGCTGGGATAACTGGCTAGCCATATGCAGCAAATTGAAACTGGACCCCTTTCTTACACCTCATACAAAAATTAACTCAAGATAGATTAAATAATTAAAATGTAAAACCCAAAACTATAAAAACCCTGGAAGAAAATCTAGGCAATACCATTTAGGACATAGGCAAAGGCAAAGACTTCATGATGAAAGTGCCAAAAGCAATCGCAACAGAAGCGAAAATTGATCAATGTGATCTAATTAAGCTAAACAGCTTCTGCACCGCAGAGGAAACTATCATCAGAGTGAAGAGACAACCTACAGAATAGGATTGCAATCTATCCATTGCAAGTTTTGCAATCTATCCATCTGACAAATGTCTAATATCCAGATTTATAAGAAACTTAAATTTATAAGAACAAAACAAATAACCCCATTAAAAAGTAGGAAAAGGATATGAACAGAAACTTATCAAAAGAAGACATACATGTGGCCAAAAAACATATGAAAAAAACTCAACATCACTGATCATTAGAGAAATTTAAATCAAAACCACAAGGAGGTACCATCTCATACCAATCAGAATAACTATTATTAAAAAGTCAAAAAACCACAGATCTTGGCCAGGTTGCAGAGAAAAAGGAATACTTTTACACTGTTGGTGGACGTGTACACTAGTTCAACCATTGTGGAAGACAGGGTGGTGATTCCTCAAAGACCTAGAGGCAGAAATACTATTTGACTCAGTAATTCCATTATTGCATATATACCCATAAAAATATAAATCATTCTAAAGATATATGCACATGTATGTTCATTGCAACACTATTCACAATAGCAAAGACATGGAGTCACCGTAAATGCCCTTCAATGATAGACTGGATAAAGAAAACATGGTACATATACACCATGAAATAGTATGCAGTCATAAAAAGAAACGAAGTAATGTCCTTTGCAGAGACATGGTTGGAGTTGTAAGCCATTATCCTCAGCAAACTAACACAGGAACAGAAACCAAATACCACATATTCTCACTTATAAGTGGGAGCTGAATGGCGAGAATACATGAACACATGGGGGAACACAGCACACACTGGGGCCTGTCAGGCAGGGGTTGGGTGAGGGAAAGCATCAAGAAGAATAGCTCATAGATGCTGGGCTTAATACTTAGGTGATGGGATGATCTGTGCAGCAAACCAGCATGGCACTCATTTACCTATGTAACAGACCTGCACATCCTACACATGTACCCCTGAACTTAAAATAAAAATTGAAGAAAAAAACTTAATTTTTTTTTTTATAAATCTCCTTGTCTTGTCCAGGCTTACTTCTCTGGCTTCATCCTCTGCCACTATCATCATTGATTTGGAGTCTCTACATTTCAACTATATAATCCTTCTTTGGGGGATTTGTAGAAGCTGTGCTCTCTCCTTGAGCTCTCCCCACATTCACTTTCTTCCTGTAGTCAGTGCCCACACATCCTTCCAAACTCACTTCAAAAACCATGTCCTTAGAAATAAACACTGAACCCCCTGATTGGTTTGAGCCCTCTCTTATACATTTTTATACGACTGAAAACCTTTATCTGTAGCAATTATTTTAGTTTAAATTTTGC
This sequence comes from Pan paniscus, assembly GCF_029289425.2. Taxonomy (NCBI): domain Eukaryota; kingdom Metazoa; phylum Chordata; class Mammalia; order Primates; family Hominidae; genus Pan; species Pan paniscus. The sequence goes on along the minus strand of NC_073264.2, from coordinate 42,038,420 downwards.
TATCACTTGTGTGGTCTTTTTCATTATTTATCGTGTTCTATTCTGTAAGGTCCACAAGGGTTGATTTTGCAAACATTGTATTCTTAGGACACATTTTGTTGACAGGAATGTGGTAGGCATTAGATCATATGTTAACTCAACCTATTTGACAGAAGTTGCAAAACGTCACTGCTTGGCCATACCCTAACAACTGCGTATCCTCTATCTCAAAAAAAAAAAAAAAAAAACTCAATGAATGACATCCTTCCACAGCTCCTTATTGTTTACTGATTCTGTTTAAAATAGATAAAAGAGCTAGATTTAGCTCGTTCTCCACTTATCATCTACATTTATACATGCACCACAGCAGCCGTAACTTCTAACTGGGCCTCAGACTCCTTATATTACTCTCTGTTGGGCTCCTGCCTATCAAAGCAGAACTGGCACACAGGAGATCTCACTATCACTAAGCTGTAACATCAGTAGTGTGCACATACTTTTCAGACACATATTTCTTGCTTAGAAATTAATTACTACTGTTTTGTTTTTTAAAAATCAGAGTACAATTTGATTAGTTTAATATTAGTAAAAATAAAGGATATCTCTCTTAGATGAAGTTGAGTTGACAGATGCATGATTATCACATGTATTTGAAAGTAAAATATTTACATTAACTGAGCATTAAACAAGTCATCATGGCCTTCTCTTTTTAAGGAAATGGAAAAATGTAACAGTGATTAGTGGCATTAATTCTGGATTAATTAATGCCATTATAATGGCATGAATTCTGGATTAATTAATGCCATTATAATGGCATTAATCCTGAATTAGGGGGTGGACCAGTAGATCTGGTGGACTCATCCCCAACCAAGGAGTTGTATTGAATTTCTCTCCCTGTGTCAAATCTCTTATGATGGAGAAATTTACAATATGTCAATGCTAAAATTATAGTAATGTCTAAAATGGTTTATAACATCCAGAATAGAAATAATATACCCCAATTAGGTCCCCTAATTTTCCCCAATATTTTTACCTAATGTATGCTTTCAACAAACATATTGAGCTCCTTAACTTCCATGAAACTGAGAAAAACTTCTTTATCACATAGATAGCACTAGATAACATATTAAAGAAATGTTCACTACACAAAACGTCTAAGGATATTACATTAAATTAATTAAGTGTAATTAATCAAACATTAAATAAACAGTTTACCAAACATCTTTTGTCTCAGGAAAAGGGGTCTTATCACATTTACCATACATTTACATAAGTAGAAATAGATATGAAAAGCCATTGATGATTTAATATTGTATTACAATGAGTCTGGAGAAACAGCAATATTGCAGTTACAAAGATAATATTTCATCAATATTGTTTTTCAAGTTTCCAAGTATCCTTGCATACCTCTGAAATGACAAGGTACATGTCTTCTGTCTGTTCTATCTACTCTGATTGTATCATTAGGATAACTAGCTCCATGGGCCAACTATAAGGAAAGAGCAGTAAACAACACATTTTCCAGTGCTATGCTGTAGAAATATGATCAGCTCTCGGTGTTCCCTTAAGAGTGCTACTCTGTTTTATTTTTTTTAATCAATCAATCATTGTCCTAAGAACACATCTTATTCTACAGTTATTAACATAGTGTATTTTTTATTTCTGATGTGGGCTCATAATTTTTTTTGAAGTTGCCCTCAGGCATATTTTTCTACCAACTTGGTGATATCCATTTAATGCTCCATACACAATCGCCTCATCCTGCCCCCATGTTTCCATGGCATGAGCATAGATGTCTCAGTAATACCTTGAATATACAACTGTGTTTCCCAGGAAATGGTTATTGTACTTTCTCTTTTCCTAAAGGCATCCTCATAATTGTCTGTTCTAAAGATGCATCTGGGATACACGGCCCCATTATCACCTTTATTTTAATTAAGTATCTTCATTTCCTTGGGTTACTTCATGGACTCCATCTGCTTTTACACTGGGCAATTTGACAAAGCAGAGTAAGCTTTGGCATACCAGGCAAGCTGTAGCAAAACATTACTCCTCACAGCTGTGGAACTACCTCAATGCAGTGCCACATTGAAGCACAGTCCCATGGTACATATGCCCCACTATTTTACAGTCTCTAGCCTGTGAGAATCAGAGGTAAAACTCCTACAGATTTTCTGAAAAATGGCTAATGTATGAAACATAACCCATACACTATGCAGCAAATGAAAATTCCAATCCAGTGGCATTCATTCTGATCATTAAGGAGCAATGAAAATTTATTTTTCAAGTAAATTATCAAATTATAAATTAAATTATTATTAAAAGATCATAAATTAATTCAATCCAATGGCATGTGGAGGAGAAAACAATGTTGATAATTTTCCTACCAGTAACCATGACTTGCCTCTAATTCTACATTAGAATTATGTAACTTTAAATTATTTTTAAAAATCAGGTAATTTAAATCATTTGGTTAATTAAAATTAACCTGCCTTACAAAATTTTACAAAGTTTTTTCTTGTCAGTGAGAACAATGTCAATTCAGGTTTTCAATAAATATTACGCCATTTTTCTAAAATGACAATTAATAGAAAAAATCTATAAGTTAACAAGAAAACACTTTATTTTGAGCAAGTGTTTTTAAGTTATCAAAAGTAAATGCCTATGTTTCAAACACTATATTGATTATAAAAACAACAAACTAATAACATTTAAACATTAAAAAGATTAGATAGGAGAAATAAATATGCCCATAATCCCTCAAATAGCAGATAATAAATATTTATTTTGTTTCTATCATTTTTTCTGCATGTTATTTTCCTTTTTTTTATGTAAGTTAACTTTGTTTTAAATCCTATTTTTCCCACCGCTAGACTCTGAGCTCCTTATAATGACAGTAAATGTTCCTCTGAAACACGGTTATTAATATCTGCATGTTATTTTAGACATACAAATATACCATAATTTTTGTTTGTTTGTTTGTTTGTTTGTTTGGAGATGGAATCTCACGCTTGTTGCCCAGGCTGGAGTGCAGCGGCGCAATCTCAGCTTACTGCAACCTCTGTCTCCTGGGTTCCAGCAATTCTCCTGCCTCAGCCTCCCAAATAGCTGGGATTAGAGGCACCTGCCAACACGTTTGGCTCATTTTTTTTTTTGTATTTTTTAGTAGAGACGGGGTTTCACCATGTGGGCCAGGCTGGTTTCAAACTCCTAACCTCAAGTGATCTGCCCGCCTTGGCCTCCCAAAGTGCCAGGATTACAGGTGAGCCACTGCGCCTGGCCTACCATAATTTTTTAACCCAATACATATTTTTAAAAAATAATCTTAAAATGTCTTCTTCCCCAATAATACATGATCTTTTTTCCAGTACTCTGGTGATTTCTTATTTGCTGCAATATTTCTTCCATGGTGTTTGCATGTGACTAAATAAGCTTACTTACATAAGGAAAGTATATGTTTCTTGATATTAATGAGGTAAAGAAAGATGGCTAGTTAAGGTAACCATCTTAAGGACTTTATTTTTAACTTATGTTGAACCTCATTTTTTGAAAAGCTAAAGCTTATTTTGCTCTTTAAAATAGTGTTTTATCTGTTCAATAGATAAGCATAGTCACAATAAGTGCAACGTGATTCTATAGAAAGGTTATTTCAGAAATACTAAAGAAAGCCATCTAGCCCATTATTCCTTCAGATGGGGACCAGGATGAATTATTAACAACCACAGGTGTCAAGGGAAGAGATGAATCTGTTTTTAAAAGGTGATGCAAAGAGATAAAAATATTCTTAAGTCAAGGGACTCAAGGGACATTTGAAAAGTATGTTCAGACATCTGAGAGCTCAATACAGCAATTCAGCTTTAGCAAATATTCACATCAGGCCTGTGCTGTATGATTTAGTAAAGGAGTTCAAATCAGGAAGACTGACTTCACAAAATGTTATAATTTCCCATCTTGAAATTGCCCAAACAATTCAGCAAAAGAGAATTTGAATCCATAAGAGGTTCTGTTTAATATATTGATCATTTCTGCATAAATAGACCAAGTGACTCAGGATAGTAAAATCAGAGGGCTTTCTTAATATTTGTAAATATAATTTAATTATTTCTTACTAATTTCCTTGCCACAAATACCAGTGGTTAAATTTAGATGTCATCACTAAATACTAACTTAACTTAGTTTCCTAACGTGTATTACTTCAGGTCAGGATGCATTAAAAGCTCCCTAAATTTGTAAAGGCTCAAATCCAAAAGATTTGTTTTTATGTTTACAGAACAGAAGAATGTTTGGTGGCAGTAACGTAAGCGATCTTCAAAACATGCCTTAGAAGTTAGCTCTGGGGGGTTTTATACTGTTCAGCTAGAAGAGGAAAAATGAATGAAGGAGCATGGGGACTGTTTCGAGAGTTCTGCCTGGAAATATGAAACATCCTGTCTCTTCTATTTCATTAATTAGAACTCAATTTCAGGACAACATCAGTTACAAGAGTCGTGAGAAAATGTTGTCTAGTTGGTTCACAGAAGAAAAGGAAAGAGATCTTTTAAAATATTTAGCAGCCTTTGTAACAATATTCAAAACTAACAGGCCTATATGAAAAAATGCTAGCTCATGCCCTGTGTCAGCTTTCTAAACAAGAGTTCTTCATGACTAAATTCTTATGAATTTCAGTCAATACTAATGTTTTCAAAAGCCCAAAAGTCAAAACTTCATGTACATTCAAATTACCTGAAGTTTATGAAAACAGTGTAAATCTTACATGTGAGATCCTCTTTTTTGGAGCTAGATTCTCCATTTATCACACACACACAAGTTAATTCAGATACAAATGACCCAGGGACCAAGTTAAAATGGAATTAGAGCTCAGAGACTTTGAGTGCTTGCATCCTTCCTTATGGTATTTTGTAACTTTCAAATTTAGTGAAATGCTTTCCCCATAGTAAATTCTTGAATAATAATTGCCAAAATAATAAATAAATGTTTGGTTTAATTTAAATATAAATTATTAAAAATGTAATACATGGACTTTTTAAAAAGGCATCTCTGCTACTTATGAAGTTTTTCATGTGATCAAGTTACATAATGCTCTGGGCTTCATTATCTAGGCCTGTCAAATGAGAATTATATTAACTTTTATGGTGTTAAAAGTATTAGAAAAATATGTATATGCAATGTTTTCAATGATATTTGAGAACATTTTAAGTATACAAAACACAGTGATTGGGCTAAATATTTGGAAGTGGGGAGAGGAGAAGAGATTTTTTTCTCACTCAAAAGATAGATTAACAAGAAAAAACATAAACGTTTATGTAACATAAGTTTTATGTAACATGGGACACTTGATAAATGAAAACCCAAAGAAACATGGAAATCTGTGTATTTGTGTGCTAAGTCTGATGGAGTGAATAGTTGTGGAGAAATATTACTCAAGGACGAAAGAAAGTGGCTTAATGGTAATAAACTGGTGGAAACTTAACAGGGCCTTTTCATATAGATTCTTCTTCGTATTCCTGTGTCTTCAAAGATAAGAACATTCCTCTTGTTCTTGCATGGGATGGGCACCTCTGAAATGAAGGTCTTATGACCAACTTTAGAAGTAGGTCAGCTAGGCTTTATGGCCTGCTTTAAAGGAGAAGGGATGAAGAGAAGGTGAGACAGCTCTTCCTGCATCTGCTGTTTTCTCAAACATCAGGACACCATATTTGTGGGGTATCATGTTCTTATTTCCATCAGCAGATGTGGTCTGATGTTAATTTTGTAAGCTTACACAATCAACTTTATCTAAGATTCTATTTTTTTTAACTACATAATGAAATAGCAAATATAGATAAAGTGGAAAATCTCTTCAATTCTGAATTCTAGGATTGTATGACCTTTCTAAAAAATCATGTTAAATGAAATAGAATTATATGTCAGGCAATGAAATCTGTTTTTCTTATGAAGTAACAACATTTTAAAATTTAACAGAAAATGAAGTAGTATTAAAATTAAAAATGTCAAATTAAATTTAATTGAAGCTATATAATTCAAGGTAAAACAAAGCTATTCTTTTTAAATTTTATTTTATCTTTATAATATAGTATTTTGAAGTCACCACAATATCTTTGATGAGTACCTGGTGTCCTATGGATATTTTCCCCTCCAAATATCATGTTGAATTGTAATTTCCAGTGTTGGAAGTAGGGCCTGGTAGAAGGTGATTGGATTATGGAGGCAAAGCTCCCATGAATGGTTTAGCACCAACCTCTTGATAAGTGAGTTCTTGTACAGTTAGTTCACATGAGATCTGGTTGTTTGAAAGAGTCTAGGACCTCCCCCTTCTCTCTCTGTCTTTCTCTTTGTCTTGCCATGTAATGTGCCTGCTCCCACTTTGCCTTCTGCCATGATTGTAAGTTTCCTGAGGGCTACCAGAAGCAGATGCCAGGACCACATTTCCTGTATAGCCTACAGAAATCTCAGCCAATTAAACCTCTTTTCTTTATAAATTACCCAGCCTCAAGTATTTATAATGAGGCAAAAACAGAAAAACACATTACCATGAGTTACAAATAAAAAATATTTCTACCAACAATTTCCGGATTTATAAAATAATTTCAAAGTTAAAATTATGCTTAATATACTTTGCTGGAATTATTAAAATAATGATGTACAAGTCATGTTTAATACAGTCACTGACCCCAAAAGCTACCTGGTATTTGAATTGCCCTTTCAAAGGCCAGTACCCAGTATTCTCAGTCTTTTGATTTTATCATCTGCAGAAAATATTGCTGGAGGGAGTACATATATAGTTTACTTTGGAGTTGTGAAAATGTAATCATGTGTTCCTTCTCTACTTCCTTATACTCAGAATGACTCAGTCTATATCATTGCTGTTTGATTTTATTTACTATCCAAGTGGTTTACAAACCCACATCATATACACTATCCCTACTATTCATGTAGTTAAAATTTATTTTATTAGACATAGAGGGCACTCAGAATTGCTTCTTTGTTCTGTAACACAATTGATATTTCACTAAGCTTTCTATAATATAGTGCCACTCACTGTATAACTACTATATGTAATATTGTAAATCACCATATATATATATCCATAAATATGAAAACTATATATCTAACTTTAAAAAGCCACAATTTGACATCACATTGGTTTACGTTTTAAGTATTTAATACAATTTATTTTCATACATTGACTTTTACAACAGGAATCCTCTTATTATAGTTTGTAACCAGATCATTTATTAAGATATGTGTAAAATGTATGCTTCAAGTAGACCCAGAACTATAGAAGATAAGTTGAATATAAATCATAAAATACAGGCCAACCCTTTATGAAAAACATATCTCATGTGGAATAAAGAAATAAATTCATATAAAACATATGAAAGATAATTCAGGGCATTATTTAATAAATCAGTGAAGTAGGTAGCATTACCTAACATCAGGACAATATTTAAACATACATAGTGTATGAACTAAGTAAGATATGGGCAGGAATTTATGTTTGCTTTTTGTTATCTTTCAAGTTCTTAATATGTCTAATTTGCAATGCTATAGTATTATTCAGTGACATTCATCGTACCTGCATTATTTAAAAATATATTATTTTTTTTTCCTAAAAAGAGTAATTTTCTAACTGCTCAAAGACAGGTGCAAACATTCTTTTCCTGCTACTTTCCCTTAATATTTCTTTCTTATTTTACTTCTGTCATCATCAGTAGAGGGTGCAATTTCAGTGTTGACATTTTAGTACAGTGACAGGTGCAGAAAAGTCATACAATAAATATTTTTTGAAAAACCTAATTTCCACTCAAAGCGTTTTATTCTGTTTAGTGTAATTTGAAATAACTAGCTTTATATTTGATTTTTCATTACTCTTCATTATTTTTCTTTCATTTCTACTTTCAAAATGTAAAAAACCAAGAATTTTTTGGTAAAATTTTTGTGTATTTTTACTTCTTTGCATTTCCTTTGCCAGTCCTGATTTAAGCTCATTTTTCCTTATATCTTCATTACTGTATGCTTCCTGAACAAGGTAATTTCCAAATATTGACAACTCTTCTCTACCTAATATCCCAAACATATGAAATTTGCCATGCAACTCTCAATCAGACAACCAACAAATATTTTGGATAATTACATTATAGAATTAAGCCCCTGTCTTTATACTGGGACTCAAGATGCTTACAGATTTTGACATAAATTTAAAATTCTTTTTGGAGATCCATTTATTTTCTTCCTAATGTGACTGTGCTCCATGAAGCATGCCCATGTGGCAAGGCCTCCTTATCAACCACTTAACCTTCACTCTCATTATGATTATTGCATACTTTTGCCTTCTGTTGGTTAAGCACTGTCAGCTGACCCCTACTGTTTTGGGGTTTTATCATATCTTTTGCTATCTTCAAGTCAAGTTCTGTGGTAACTTTCCAATGGAATCAGCCCTTTCCTACAAAGGAGAACATCTCTGATCTTTTTAGTGTTATGGGTGCATCTCTCCGTGAAAACCGTATGCTTTTAGGAATAATTTGTCCTCTGAGCATTCTGATGGAACATAATATTTTACCGCATCTTTCAGCTGTAGATAGTGTATTCATTCCAGCACGTCCAATTCCTTGAGCCTTTTATTTCCTCCCTTCACCATTTCATATTACAACTTTGGCATTTCAACTTTAATCAAAACTAGTTGTTACATTTTTCATTCTTTTAGGAGCCATCCTAGCAGTGAATTCATACCATTTCCTTGGATCCTTCCTAGGGAATTAAATTCTGTAATCTTGGGAGAGTGTTTGAAATCAATCAACTCCCCCCTTTTCAATTTTATATGCTGGTGTCACTGAACAAGCACGCTTAGAATCTACTCATACACATATTCCCCCTACCTAGGTTTTCTAGCTCCTTTGGAATAGAGCCTTTTCCTCTCTCATCAGACTTTTTGCATCCTATTTATGTCATACTGTGAATTAACCCTTATTATAGGCGTAATGGACAGGGGGGAAGGTGGCCCAAGGAGGCCACTCAACTTTTGTGAAAAACCCTTTGCATTTTGTTTCAACAAATGGATAATTCTAGTTCTTGAAGGGAAAGGTAGATTATTTCTGCAGGCTCAGAAGTTGTAGTTTCAGTGCCTGAGGAATCAAAATCTTTGGAAACATTTACCCATATAACTTCATCTCATGTGTCACAATTACTAGTGTTCCCTACCAGTGCCCTTTGGTAAAGTTCAACCACTTAGCCATTATTGTGTCTTCACTGTGGGCCTCAGATTTTTTGCCTTTCTGAAGAAGGCAGTAAGGTCTTTATTTGCCTTACAAAGAAACCCTCTGGCATTCACTGTTGGTTTTTAATTACTTTTAAATTTTCCTCAGTTTTTCATTATTTTTTGTTGAGTATTAGCGCAGTTTAGCAAAAGCATCCAATTCCATTGTCTTTGCAGTTATCTTTTTTTCCCAATAAGTTTGAAGTGCCAGATATACCACACTTCTTAATTCTGTTTTTCCATCAACTTCTACTGTCTCAATTCACCAGCAATGAATGTTTTTACAACTGGACTTCTACCTTGTGCCAGAGGCTCTTGGTAATAAGGTTTTCAATGCCAGTTGTGTCAGGTGTGATCCAGCTCCAAAACCTCGTCTCATAACCTGTTCGTGGGACCACTCCCAAATTCACATACGGCTGCTGTGTTTTCTGGAAGCGAATACAGAAATGGAGCTTCTGGTGCAGGATTGATTTGGAATAAATATCTGCAAAAGAAGGCGGAGGAAATAGGTTAGAGCAGAGGGACAAGTTAAAACATAATGCAGTCCAAGCAAACCACAGTCAATCTGTCAGGAGTTGCTCACCTGCATTGTCTTATATTGAACTGAAAGCACTGGACATTTATACCCTTGTCTTCCTCAGTCATCAGAAGTAGGCTGCTCCTGAGAAGAGCATGTCCTCTAGGCTGGTGGCTCTCTGCAGCTGAGGCATACACTAAGGGAGCTGAGAGCTGAAGGCTGTCTGCCGACCTCATTTCTTCACAGCTGGCCAGCAAATCTTCCCTTGAATAGGCAGCTACGTTGTGTGCTTTGATGTCAAGCACAAAGTTAACTCAAAGCCGTGAAAACAGCCAACAATTAACATATGGGAAGAGGAGGATAATTAGGTAAGTTGAATGTCTAAGAGGGTGCAAGTTTTGAGGAACAAGAGATAAATTGGGTTTAAGAATAAGGGATTAGTACAAAGACTCCTATTAAAAGTAGTTTTAAATTTTGAGAAATACATGTGAATGATAGTTCATGAAAAGGCATTGAAAAATAGGAACCAACAAATAAAAATTAGTATATTTGAATCTAAACTCATAATTCCTCACAACACAAGCCCACCTTTCCCCATTTCCACAAAAAAGAAACCTACTTTTTCTCACCCTTCAGTAAATTGGATCATTGTCCATCAATTTCTTCATGCTAAGTAGCCCTGGGTCATCCTTAAATCTTTCATATTTCAAAATGAATCAACGAAAATTTTCTGTCTCAGGTATATTTAAATGTCACTGAATCTGTCCATCTTCCTTCTTTACCAATGTCACTAGTTTAAACCCTCACTGTTTCTCACCTAACTTTGTTCCCTTCCTCACTAATTAAATCCTCATAAGCTGTTCTTTACTATGTAGTATAACAGTTTTCAACATTCTCGGGCTTATTGTATTAACTCGTAAAGCCAAAGAGCTTCTGTGGTGTAATGGTTAACATTGAGTGTTAACTTTATTGAATTGAAGGATGCAGAGTATTGTTCTCGAGTGTGTCTGTGAGGGTGTTGCCAAAGGAGATTAACGTTTGAGTCAGTGGACTGGGAGTGGCAGACCCACCCCTAATCTGGGTGGGCACCATCTAATCAGCTGCCAGCTTGGCTAGAACAAAGCAGGCAGAAGAAAGTGGAATGAGCAGACTTGCTGAGTCCTCCAGCCTTCATCTTTCTCCCATGCGGGATGCTTCCTGCCTTCCATCATCAGACTCCAAGTTCTTCAGTTTTTGGACTCTTGGACTTATATCAATGATTTGCCAAGGGCTCTCAGGCCTTTGGCCACGGACTGAGGACTGCACTGTTGGCTTTTATATTTTTGAGGTTTTGGGACTTGGACTGGCTTCCTTACTCCTCAGCTTGCAGATGGCCTACTGTGGGACTTCACCTTGATAGCAGTCTATCAATATTGTTAAATCTTTTGAAGAACCAGTAAGTAGGGTTTTTAGATTAAAACTTCATTTTTAACACATTGTAGTTCTATTTTGGCTGTGTTTGTATCTTCTCTCTTTCTTTTCCTTTATTAATCTAGCTAGCATTCTATCAATATTGTTTAATCTTCTGAAGAACCAGTGAGTAGGTTTTTTAGATTAAAACTTCATTTTTTAACACAATGTAGTTCTATTTTGGAAAATTCATTGATTTTTTAACATTACAATTCTACAATTAAAATGTGTAGAACAGTACATATTTGCCAAAGTCATTTTGCTATTTTAAATAGTGTTTTATAATTTTAATTTGCTTTTAAATAACCCTGTAATTTAGGGTAGCTGTAATAATAAATAATAAATTTAAAGGTAATAATAAATATCAATGATAAATGAACAGAAATACTTTCTATGAGCATAAAATATTAGACTAGTATAGCCAAGGATTCAAGAAAATCCAGTTAAATTTAATTAACATTATAATTATTTCCAAATAGTGTAGCATAAAATCAGATAGAAGAATGACTATATTGCATTAAAGTCATTTTAAAGCAATATTGTATAATACTTTCTAATCGAAACATTCTTATGATAAATCCAAGGAAAACCATTTTTATTGGAAATATCTTTTACCAACCAGCTTTTGAAATATTTCTTCATCTCTTACCAATCCACTAGTGTAATTTGTGATTAAAAATTATAATAGTAAGATGTCATTCTAAGAATTAGCTTAAAAATAGAATCCTCATATAAATTTAGTTGCTTAAAAATAAATCAAGAAATTGTGGAAAAGGATATCACTAAACATTTTGGAAAATTTTGAAATATTATACTCACGTAATCATCAGTATAATGGCAGCAAGATAAAAATAGACATGACTTTAATTTGCAAAGCAGAAACTTCATCAAATTCTACCTTGCTTAGAGAAAAATCATTTAAGAAAATCAAATCAACATAATGGCAAAATGAAAGTAGTTGTAAATATCCATTTAAAAACTCTCCACAGATTGAAGTTCTTCCATCCATGTGGCAGATACATAAAAAACATGAATCATATATCAACACTTATTCTGGCTTTTGACACACAGACATTTTTTATTATTATGTGGTTTAACTATAAGTCTAACTCTTAGAAAGATATATATTGATTTGCCAATCCTAAAAATCAGTTTTCTCAACAGCATTTTGACTTTTATGAAAGAATATACTGATATGTTTTGTATAGATCAAGTTTGCAGGACTTCATATACCCATTGTTTGATCTGAAATAACATATTTTCTGAAACTGCAGGTGATAGGGTTTGGCTCTGTGTCTGCACCCAAATCTCATTTCAAATTGTAAACTCCACGTATCAAGGGTGGGAGATGGGAAGCGATTGGGTCATGGGTGAAGTTTTCCCCATGGTGATCTCATAATAGTGAGTGAGTTCTCACGAGATTTGATGGTTTTATGAGGGGCTCTTTCCCTTTCACTTTCCCTTCTCTCTCCTGCTGCTATGTGAAGATGGTTTTTGCTTCCCTTTCTTCTTCTGCCATGATTGTAAATTTCCTGAGGTCTTCCAAGCCATGCAAAACAGTGAGTCAATTAAATCTCTTTTTTAAATAAATTACCAAGTCTCAGGTATAGACTTTATAGCAGTATGAAAAATGTCTAATAAAGTGGGCCTGATGGGCAATTATCTGACTGTGTTAATTTTATCATGGAGAATGATGTACTATAGGAGCTTTTAAAGGGAATGAACTGAGTTAAAATAACATACTGTATTACTTCTCTCAAGTTAGTTTATGTTACAATTGAACAAAGAGAAATTGCAAAATGCTAAAGGCAATTTAAGTCCAGTATCCAGAATTTTGCATATAAAAATTAATAGAAGGCTGATAATGAAACTGGCAGAAATAAACTTGTTTTGATTATCTAAGTTGTACCTGGGTGGTTATATCTATTATTTCAAGAATCCTCTAGAACTTTTGGTATTATTTGTTAATTCCATTGTACGGAAAAGAAAACTCAGAAAGATTATACTAATTTTGCCAAATCACCAAAAAGTTAACAGTAGATATATAAAGGAACCCATTATATGTCTGGTTCTAAAATTCATTCCATTTTCACTGCACCAATTATTTTGTAATTAATTACTATGATTAATATGTTAATGCCAACTATTCCTAAACCTGGGAACTTCATAGGTAATACTTCTACAAAGTAAAATTAGTGTTTTAATCTCACTGTAATAAAGATTCAAGGTTTACTCACTTGATTTAGAATGAAGGTTTCAAAGTCTTGACATTTATTATAATTATTTACTCTTGTAAGCAGCTCTTTCTGACATGTCTTCTGGCCACTAAAATTAAGTGTTCCTTAAATACTTGGTACTCTAGAAATGTCAATTCAACTATAGTTTTGAACAAGTAACAGGAAATTGAGTAGAGGAATAATAAAGGGGAGTATTGGGGGGACGTAATTAATGTTAATTTGATGATAAATTTTATGTAATATAGGTTGAATAGATGAAAACTAATGAGGCAGTGGGAAAAAATGAGTGGAATAAACAGTTACTTTAATATCTAAGAATACAGATTTTTGTTTTTAACATTCAGATCAGATAATCAGTAGTCATTTGACATGTCATTATTAGACAAGAAAGACTGACAACTGATGACACTGTTCCAATGTTTTGCATTATACTATAGATTTTCTCTATCAGCAAAGTCTCATCTGAGACAAGGCAAGTCCATTCTGCCTATGGACCTGTAAAATCAAAACCAATTTAGTTATGTCTTAGATAAATGGGCATACAGGCATTGGGGAAATACACCCATTTCAAATGGGAGAAATTGGGGTACATGCCCCATGCAAGTCTGAAGTCCAGTAGGGCAGCCATTAAACCTTAAAGTTCCAAAATAATCTCCTTTGTCTCTGTGTCTCACATCCTGGTCACACTGATGCAAGAGGTAGTCTCCCATGCCCTTGGACAACTTTGTCCCTGTGGCTTTGCAGGTTAAAGACCCCTACTGGCTGCTTTCACAGGCCAACATTGAGTGTCTGTGGCTTTTCCAGGTGCACAGTGCATGCTGTCAGTGGATCTACCATTCTGGGGTCTGGAGGACGGTGGTCCTCTTCACAGCTCCACTAGTCAGTGCCCCAGTGGGGACTCTGTATGGAGGCTACGACACCACATTTTCCTTCTGCACTGCCCTAGCAGAGGTTCTTCATGAGGGCCCCACCCCTGCCACAAACTTCTGCCTGGACACCCAGGTGTTTCTATACATCCTTTGAAATCTAGGTGGAGGTTCCCAAACCTCAATTCTTGATTTCTATACACCCACAGGCTCAACACCACGTGGAAGTTGCCAAGGCTTGTGGCTTGTGCTCTCTGAAGCCATGGCCTGAGCCGTACCTTGGCCCCTTTTAGCCAAGGCTAGAGCAGCTGGAATGCAGGGCACCGAGTCCCTAAGCTGTACAGAGAACGGTGGGGTCTGTGCCTGGCTCACAAAACCATTTTTTCCTCCTAGGCCTCTGGGCCTATGATGGGAGGGGCTGCTGTGATTGTCTCTGACATACCCTGGAGACATTTTCCCCATTGTCTCGGTGATTAACATTTGACTCCTTATTACTTGTGCAAATTTCTGAAGCTGGCTTGAATTTCTCCCCAGAAGATGGGTTTTTCTATTCTATTGCATCATCAGGCTGCAAATTTTCCAAACTTTTATGCTCTGCTTCCTCTTGAATGCTTTACTGCTTAGAAATTTCTTCTGCCAGATGCACTAAATCATCTCTCTCAAGTTCAAAGTTTCACACATCTGTAGGGCAGGGGCTAAATGCTGCTAGTCTCTTTACTTAACAAGAGTGACATTTACTCCAGTTCCCAATAAGTTCCTTATCTCCATCTGAGATCACTTCAGCCTGGTCTTTGTTGTCCATTTTACTATCAGCATGTTGATCCAAACCATTCAACAAGTCTCTAGGAAGTTCCAAACTTGATTACATTGTCCTGTCTTCTGAGCCATCCAAGTCTCTAGGAAGTTCCAAACTTTTGCACATTTTCCTGTCTTCCTCTGACCACTCCAATCTGTTTCAATCTCTGTCTGTTACCCAATTCCAAAGTTGCTTTCACATTTTTGGGTTTATTTACAGTAGTGCCCCACTACCAGTACCAATTTACTGTATTAGTCTGTTTTAACACTGCTAATAAAGACATACCCTAGACTGCGTAATTTATTTAAAAAGAGAGATTTAATTTACTCACAGTTCAGCAGGGCTGTGGAGGCCTCAGGAAACTTACTATTATGGTGGAAGGGGAAGCAAACATGTCCTTCATCACCTGGCAATAGCAAGGAGAAGTGCAGAGCAAAGTCGTGGGGGAATCCCCTTATAAAACCATAAGATCTCATAAGAGCTCGCTTACTGTTTCAAGAACTGCATAGAAGTAACCACCCCCATGATGCAATTATCTCCCACTGGGTCTCTTTCACAACACATGGGTGTTATGGGAACTACAATTGAATATGAGATTTGGATGGAGATATGGCCAAACCATATCAACCCTTTCTCAAAAAATGTAGCAATCCTTCTCATTATGAGCCTTATAATTTGAGACAGTGACTCACTCTGTCATCCAAGCTGGAGTACAGTCATGCAATCATGGGTCATTGGGGTCTTAAATCCTGAGTTCAAGTGATCCTCCTGCCTCAGCCTCCTGAGTAGCTAAGGTTGTGAGCATGTGCCATCACAGCCAGCTAATTTTCACATTTTTGTAGAGAAGGGGTCTCACTGTGTTATCAAGACAGGTCTTAAACTCCTGGCCTCAAGCAATCTTCCAGCGTTGTCCTCCAAAAGTGCTGGGATTGCAATCATAAACCACCACAACCAGCCCTTTATACTTAAAAACATTTATAGTGGTACTTGATGTCTTTAAAAATCTGAGACTGAAACATTTTGTGTCTTATATAGTCTTAAGGTAAGGACAGTCATAGTTTATCAATGTATATTGCAAATGCTTTAGAGACTTTTGTAAGTTTAGAGGCCTATGAGATTCCTTTTAATGTGCCCCTTGAGCTTCATCGCCTGGAAGACAGAGCTACAGCCCAATGGCTACTTCCAGCCTCCACCTGTACTAAAATAGTCAAGAGGCTCTATTGGGTCAGAGTACAAGTTATTCCATGACATTGGGTCCTAACATTATCCAGCATTATTTATCAAGTCTATCTGGCTCACTTCATTAATCTTCATCTTTCCATGCTGACTTATATCCCTTGACTTCCTCTTGAATAAGAATTTCTTCAAATCCGCTTATTCTGGAAAACAAATTATTTTCCACTAAGTATCACTCCTTAATAAAAGTAAGTTCAGCTTTTCCCATGATGTCTAGACATGTACCAATAGTCCATAAATGCAATTTTCATGCAAATTTTCACCTTAATTCCATCAATTGTTTTATATATATAATATATATATAACATATGTAATATATATGTATTTTATATATATACATATATATACACAGAGAGAGAGAGAGAGAGTATATTGCCCATCTAATTATAGTCCTATATTAGGGCTTCATCAAGAGGTTTGAAATCACAGTGCATTGGGCTCCATGTGAAGAAGCATCAGAGAGATTTCTTCTCCATTCCTGGCCATTTTAACCACACACGTACATATGAATTTTAGTACCCAGCAAGGGCTCAGGCTAAGGAAACCAAGACTCTGTTAATCTTCAACCTGATTAATTTGCCCCTGTTGATTCCAGTTCAGATTTCTCACTGCCATCTTTGCCTTCTGGCTTTAAAAATACCCCAATCTGTTTGAACAGAATAGATTTGTTTCAACCATTAAATGTTGGGGGATCAGAAAGGTCTCCTACCAGTCCATCTAACCTCTGACTTAAGACTTTGCTTGAAATTCATCAACATCCACTTCATTTTCATTCTTTCCTTAATTATCATTTAAGTATTTCTAGCCGCAGTCTTTGCCCTTTCTTGTGCTAATCACTCTAATTTTCTTAACATCTGAAAAACCCATAAGAGAATGCTGAAACAAAGAAGCTGATATGGCTGTTGGACTGTTGTTTGATTTTACAACAATAAGTTTACATGAGACACCCGTGCAACACATGCCCACTTAATCACAACATTTACAATGACCTGAGTAGGAAATATAATAAGTTGATAAACATCTTAATCATCATAAAGCTAATCCACCATGGCTTGTATTGTGGCATATAAGCAAATTCCTCTGGAGAGCTCCTCTTGGCATGTAAGAGAGAAGGACAATTTCCCTTCTCAGAGTTAAATGACTTTGCAGCAGCTTTTATCTAGTTCATTATGCTAGCTGATCTGTCATGAACAACCTGCTTCACTTGGACAATGTGATTCTTCAATACTAAGCTCTGGTCACCGAATCAACTCAAACTTTTTTCTCCATTTTGCATCATCTAAGACTAAGTAGTTGGCTCCTTTTCTAACTAGAAGCTCTGGTGATTTTTAAACTTTCATCTGATTAATATTATTATTATTTTAGAAATGAAGATCTTCCTCTTCAATATGTTTAACCTGGAGATGTTCCATGTTTTATCACTTTAAATAATTAAATTTTCCTCCAATCTTTTATATCCTGGTAACCCTTAATCTGGATTGAAGTATTTTGAGTGACTGTATCTCACTGCTAGCCGATTACAAGTAGATAAAACAGTTTATCATTTTTTTAATTTTAAAATTTTGGGAAAAAAGTTATTCACAAGACTAACCAACTCAAGGAAAAAAAATTAATGAAGATATTTTTAAAGCTGTAAATTTTCTTTGGCCTAAATTCTATCCTAGAAAAAAACCATAAAATTATCTTAACTTTATACAGTAAATCAAACTGACATTATTTAGATTCAGGTGATGGTAACATTCTATATAAAACCAATTGTGTGACTATGTGAGGGCCCCCACTCTCGCATTACATATTATCAGTGCCAGAAACAAAACAAACAAGCAAAAAATTTACTAAAATTAATAAATAACTTTAGAATAAGAAAATACGTAAACAACATTTTCCCTCTGGGTTCAAAATGTTGCATCTACATACTCATATGAAAGCATGTAAAATCCTTTGACATAGGAGTCAAAACTCTAATCAAGTTTTTAGGTATGTGTTTCAAATTATTAATATAAGAATAAAAGCATATAAATTTATTAATTTGTTGATCATTTTGGGGCATGACTTGAAATATATAAATTAAAAAGCAAGCATCTATAAAAATAATGCTAAATTCAGATTCATGATGGTAATCATAACATATTTTGAAGCTATAGATATTATTTGTAGTACAGAAAAACAAAAAATAAATTTTCTTGAAAATATTGCTGATAAAGCATTATGATATATAAATTACATTTGGAGAAAGTGGAAAAGCATCTTTATGATAGTGATGCTTCATATAGTATTTTTCCTTTATGAAAGCCCATCTTGTTGAAAGGGCTCCTGTAGCCATGAAGAGTTAAATAATTGGCAACATGAATCAGGAAAAGCACAATTCTAGGAATAAGAAACAATCAATTTTATAGCACTTGTTTTCTACAGCCTCACCCAGATAGCAGAACAATTTGCACATCCCAGTAAATTAATAGACTAGGAGAAGCATCTATGTTTACACTGTGAAATTTCTGTTGTGTCAAATGCTTGTAATATTTTGTGAAGCCAAAAAGTATCTTCAGATTAGTTATAACAGAAATGTAAATTCTGTGATTTTTTTTCAATGTACTCAATGTGGATATTAAGTAATTTTGTAAACATAATCTTGAGGAGATTAATGTACTTCTGCCACTCTACAGCTCTTAACATGCACTAAGGATAAATTTGAATTTCATTTGAACTGTGAGAGGTAAGTTAAAATATAAATGTCCATTGCCATTCACTATTAAGAAATTGATTTAGGCCAGGTGCGGGGGCTCATGCCTGTAATCCCAGCACTTTGGGAGGCCGAGGCTGGCGGATCACGAGGTCAGGAGTTTGAGACCAGCTTGGCCAACATAGTGAAACCCTGTCTCCACTAAAAATACAAAAAATTAGCTGGGCTTGGTGGCAGGCAACTGTAGTCCCAGATACTCGGGAGGCTGAGGCAGGAGGATGGTGTGAACCCAGGATGCAGAGGTTGCAGTAAACTGAGATTGCACCACCACACTCCAGCCCGGGCAACAGCGCAAGACTCTGTCTCAAAAAAAAAAAAAAAAGAAATTGATTTATAGCCTAGTGAACTTGTATCCATCTTTATTGCCACAATCCTTTTTTTTTTTTGTAGCCTCTATTAGATTATAAATTAATTTCATTTCTAGATTTGGCATAATTCTTGACATATGGTCAGTATTTTATATATATATATACATATATATACACACACACACACATACATATATACATGCACATATGTATACATACATATATGTAATGATATGTAATACAGGATATTGTCTTGCACCTTGACTAACAACTTAGCTACAGGGGAGTAGAAAACTGAGTGGGATCTTATTGTCCCTGATTCCAGAATGTGACTCTTAGAAAGCATATCTGGACCTGCCCTGGGCAAGAGTGGAGTCAATTGGCCTAAAGGATGAATCTCAGGCCAGAAAGCACGTACCATAGGTCGACTAAAGTGCCCATGGTCTTTAAGGAACACCAATGAGCCTGGCAGTATTCTTCATGGGCCTAAGGTGGTGGTGGCCATGGGTTAAGGCTCCTTTATGGCCATGGGCTGAGGCTCCTTTGCCTTTGGAAAGGGGAGGAAAAAGTGGGAAAGATGTGTCTTGTGGTTTGAGTATCAGATTTGCTGGAGTACAGTAGAATACCAGATAGACTTCTAAGATTTTTTGACTCTAGTCCCAGCCTCCTAGGCACCTCTGGACTCACCTGGGGACTGGGAAACTTGCCACCCTAAAAAGAACACATGCCTGGCTGGCTTTGCAACCTGCTGAGTGTAAAGCCCCAGGATCTTGAGAGAATGTAGGCAGTATCCAGGGAGTGGCTACAGCAGGACTTGGCCAAGATCCATTGCTGTTCTGGCTTCAGGTCTGACCCAGTGCAGTCATAGTGTTGGTAACAATAGGGGTGCTTGTATTACTCCACCTTCAATTCCAAGTGGCTCAGAACAGAGAGAGACTCTATTTCTTTAGGACAAAATAAGGGAAGAGAATAAGAGTCTGCCTGATAATCTAGAGTATTATTTGAGATCTTATTCAAGGCCATCTAGCTGGTAACTGTATGAGATTGAAAGAACCACAGTGTTCTTGGGGTGCCTCCTAAAGCAGATACAATTTAGATCACAACACTCAAGTTTTTTGAAATATCTGGTAAGCTTTCCCAAGAAGGGTGGGTACAAATAAGAGCAGACAGTGAAGACTACAATAAATATTTAACTTTTCAATGCCTAGACACTGAAGAACATCTACTAGCATCAACACCATCCAGGAAAACATGACCTCACCAAATAATCTAAATAAGACATCTGGTACCAATCCTGGAGAAACAGAGATATGTGATCTTTCAGACACAGAATGTGAAATAGCTGTTTTGAGGAAACTAAAAGAAATTCAGGAAAACAGAAAAGGTTCAGAATTCTAACAGATATATTTAACAAACAGATTGAAATAATTAAAAATAATCAAGTAGAACTTCTATAACTGAAAAAATGCAATTGGCACACTGAAGAATGCATCAGTGTCCTTTAATAGCAGAATTGGTTAAGCAGAAGAATTATTGAGCTTGAATAATTAAAAATACTATTAAAATACTATTAAACTATTTGAAAATACATGCAGGAGACAAAAGAAAAAAGAATTTTTTAAAAAGCATGCCTACCAGGAGAATGGCATGAACCCAGGAGGTGGAGCTTGCAGTGAGCCAGGATCGTGCCAGTGCACTCCAGCCTGGGTGACAGAGTGAGACTCCATCTCAAAACAAAAAACAAAAAACAAAAAACAAAAAAACACACACACACAAACAAAAAAAAAGCATGCCTGCAAGATTCAGAAAATAGCCTTAAAAAGGCAAATCTAAAAGTTATTGGCATTAAAGAGAGAGTAGAGAAATGGATAAGGCTTATTTATTTAAAGTTTATTTAAATACATAGAACTTCTCAAACCTAGGAAAAATACCAACATCCAAGTACCAGAAGGTTATGAAGCAGGAAGCAGATTTAAGACAAATAAGACTACCTCAAGGAGTTTAATAAACTCTTAAAGTTCACATTTTTTTTAAAGAACCCTAAAAGCAGCAAGAGAAAAAGGAAACATAAAATACAATGGAGCTTCAATATGTCAGACAGCAGACTTTTCAGAAGACACCTTTCAGGCCAGGAGACTGTGGCATGACATATTTAAAGTGCCGAAAGAAAAAAAAAACTTTTTAAACCTAGAATAGTATATCTACTGAAAATATTCTTCAAACATGAAGGAGAAATAAAGACTTTCCAAGACAAACAAAAACTGAGGAGTTTCATCAGCATCAGACCTGTCCTACAAGTAATACTAAAGGGAGTAATTCAATAGAAAAGAAAGGGGCATTAATGACTAATAAGTAATCACCTGAAGGTACACAACTCACTGGTAATAGTATGTACACCACAAAAAAATCCATAATACTTTAACACTGTAACTGTGGTGTGTAAACAACTTTTCTACTAAGTAGAAAGACTAAATGATGAACTTATCAAAAATAAGAACTACAACAACTTTTCAAGAAAGAGACAGTAAAATCAGATATAAATAGAAAAAAAAGTTACAAAGCAGGGAGACAAAGTTAAAATACAGGCTTTTCATTAGTTTTATTTTTGCTTGTTTGCTTGTTAAAACCAGTGTTAAGTGGTTATCATGTTAACATAATGAATTATATGATAGTATTTGCAAGCACCATGATAATCCTCAAACTAAATATCATGCAACAGATAGAGGAAAAGTAAAAAGCAAGAGACTAAATCGTATCACCAGAGAAAATCACCTTTACTAAATGGAAGATGGGAAGAAACAAAATAGGAAAGGGAAGACCACAAAACAACCAGAAAACAAATAAAAAAAATGGCAGGAGTAAGTCCTTAATTATCAATAATGACATTGAATGTAAATGAACAAAACTCTCTGATCAAAAGACGTAGAATAGCTAAATGGATTAAAAAACAAGATTCATTGATCTGTTGACTACAAGAAACACAATTCACCTATAAATACACACATAGACTAAAAATAAAGGGATGGAAAAAGATGTTCCATGCCAATGGAAAAAAACCCAGCAGGAATAGCTGTATTTATATCAGACAAAAAATATTTTATTTCAAGACAAAAACTATAAGAAGAGGCAAAGAAGTTTACTATGTAATAATAAAGACATCAATCAGGAAGAGGACACAACAATTCTAAATATATATGCACACAACCCTGGACTACTCAGGTATATAAAGGCAATAATATTAGAGCTAAAGCAAGAGATAGGCCCCAATATAATAACAGTTGGAGACGTCAACACCCCACTTTCAGCATTAAACATATCAAGACAGAAAATCTACAAAGAAACCTCAGACTTAGTCTGTGCTTATAGATCTAATGTATCTAATAGATATTTGAAGAACATTGCACCTAATGGTTGCACAATACACATTCTTTTTCTCAGCATATGGATCATTCTCAAGGACAGACAATATGTTACATCACAAAACAAGTCTTAAAACATTGAAAAAATTGAAATCATATGAAGCATTTTCTGTGAACACAAGGGAATAAACTAAAGATCAATAACGAGAAACAAGTCCAGACATCTACAGTAAACTCATTTTCAACAAAGCTGCCAAGTACATACACTGGGGAAAAGACAGTCTGTTCAATAAATGGTACTGGGAAAACTGGATATTCATATGAAGAAGAATAAATCTAGACCATTATCTCCGGCCATATAAAAAATCAAATCAAAATGGATGAAAAAATTAAATCTAAGACCTCAAACCATAAAAATGCTACAAGGAATTTTTGGGGAAAATTTCCATGACATTGCTCTCAGCAAAGATTTCTTGAGCACACACAGCACAGGCAGTCAAAGCAAAAATGGACAAATGGGATTACACCAAATTAAAAAGTTTCTGCAAGCAAAGGAAACAATTAACAAAGTTAAGAGACAAAACAGTCAACAAAGTGAAGGGACAACAAACAGAGTGGGAGAAAATATTTGCAAACTGCCCATCTGACAAAGGATTAATAACCAGAGTATATAAGGAGCTCAAACAACTGCACAGAAAATAATAATATAATGATCTCATCAAAAAAATGGGCAAAAGATTTGAATAGATATTTCTCAAAAGAAGACATACAAATGGCAAACAGGCATATAAAAAGGTGCTCAACATCATTGATCATCAGAGAAATGTAAATCAAAGAAAAAAGAACCTTCACACAGTATTGGAGAGAATGTAAAATAGTACAACTATAATAAACAACAGTTTGGACATTCCTGAAAAAACTAAAAATGGAGCTACCATATGACATGGCAATCCCACTCCTGGGTAGATACCCAAAAGAAAGGAAATCAGTATATCAAAAAGATACCTGTTCTCTCATGTTTGTTGCAGCACTTTTCACAATAGCCAAGATTTGGAAGCAAGCTAAGTGTCCATCAACACACGACTGGATAAAGAAAATGTGGTACATTTACACAGTGGAATACTCTTTGGACACAAAGAAATGACATCCTTTCATTTGCAGCAACATGGATGGAATTGGAGATCATTGTTTTAAGTGAAATAAGCCTGGCTTATCTTATACCTTTTTGAAATTATCCCACAGTCTTTGTATGTTATGTTATTTTTCTTTTTAAATTCATTTTCTATTTGCATTTTATTTTGGAAGTTTTGATTGATTTATCTTCAAGCTCACTCATTTTTTTCCCCAGCCATGACTATTCTACTGATGGACCCATCAAATATTTTCTTCACTTCTTTTACAGTTTTGCATTTTTAAAAATTTCTAACGTTAAATTTTTTTTTAGTGTTTCTACCTCTCTGTTCACATTGTGCATTTGTGCTTGCATATTGTCTTTTTCCATTGGAGCCTTCTGTGGTTTGGATGTGGTTTGACTCCACTGAGTCTCATGTGGAAATTTGATCCCCAGTGTTAGAGGTGGGGCTTGGTGGGAGATGTTCATATCATGGGAGCAGATCCCCTGTGAATGGCTGGATGCTATTCTCTCAGCAGTGAGTAAGTTCTCACTCTTTTTTTTTCTTTTTTCTTTTGAAATGAGTCTTGCTCTGTCACCAGGCTGGAGTGTAGTGGCGGGATCTTGGTTCACTGCAACCTCTGCCTCCCAGGTTCAAGCATTCTCCCGCCTCAGCCTCCTGAGTAGCTGGGACTACAGGTGCGTGCCACCACGCCCAGCTAATTTTTGTATTTTTAGTAGAGATAACGTTTCACAATGTTTGCCAGAATGGTCTCCATCTCTTGATCTCGTGATCCACCCACCTTGGCCTCCCAAAGTACTGAGATTATAGGTGTGACCCACTGTGCCTGGCAGTTCTCACTCTTAGTTTCCATGAGAACTGGCTGTTAAAAGAGCCTGATACTTACCCCGCAACTGTCCACACAAACCCTGGCCTTGCCTTCTCTCTTGCCTTGCACATGCTAGTGATACAAAGAGGAGGTAGAGAAATACTGGTTAGAAAAGGGTGATTCTCTGGCAGAGGCGTGTGCCATGCCCAAGGGCCAAGCACGGCAAGAATGTGCTGCGCACACTGCCCAGATGCCAGGGCTGTCTTGGGGGCTAAGGGCTCCATCTCTGGCTGGCAGTCACCTCCCTTTTGCCATCCCCTCCTGTCATGCACCCTCACCAATGAAGCTTTTCCTCCCAATGCCAAAGGGTCCTTCTAGGTCTGAACTGGGGGATACAGTAATTAAAGAAACCCATTTCCACAGAGCAAGAGGCTCTTCCCCCAGTTCCCCCCATTATGTATTTTAAGCTATTTTTTGTTTGTTTGTTTGTTTTAAGTGAGAAGGTTCTTTTCGTATCTCAGCACTCTGCTTATAATAGGGAAGCAACAGAGGAGTGGCCCCTGCTGGCTGATTACTGCAAACTTGGCAAGGTCTGTCTGGGATTTAATGTAAATAGATGCTTGGTGAATTTGGCCCTAGTAAGGTCCAGGTCCCCTTCTCTCTATAGGACTTAAGGCAAATTAAGGGGGATCCTGGCATGTTTTCAGAAGACCCTGACAGATATATAGAGGCTTTCTAGAAATTTAACTCAAGTATCTTAACTCTCCTGGAAAGATGTTATGTTACTTTTGAAGCAGACACTGATTAACACTGTGAAGCAGGCCACTCTGCAAGCAGCAGAGAGATTTGGGGATGAGCTTTGTATAACATATAGCATCAGGGAAGAGGCTAAACTGCATCCAACTGGAAGAGAAGCAGTAGCAGTGAATGACCCTAAATTGGATCCCAAATTTGAGATTGGAGAATGGAAGAGGAGACACTTTCAGGTGTGCATAATGGAAGGCTTAGGTAAAACTAGAACCAAGCTTCTCAATTATACCAAGCAATCCATGATATACCAGGAATTTGATGAGAATCCCGCTGCCTTCCTGGAAAGGCTAAGAGAGGCCTTGGTAAAGCACACCTCTCTATCTCCTAATTCTATCAAGGGATAACTAATCCTAAAGGATAAATTTATTATTCAGGCAGCCCCTGATATCAGGAGGAACTTGCAGAAATGGACACTGGGGCTATATAGTACTTTAGAGAACCTCCTGAAAGTGGCTACCTCGGCCTTTTACAATAGAAATAGGGAGACACAAGAAAGAAGCAGAAGGTTTAATGGCCACTGTGCAAACCCACAAACTCCAGAATTCCCAAGATGCATCTGTTAACTGACACAGATGTGGCAAGAACAGTTATCTCTGTCATAAAGTTTAACCACTCTCAGACAAGGTTTAATTTCTTTCACCAGGATGAAACAGCTTGGGGTAAAATGTTGTTACTATATTTCACTTCTTATTTTTGTAATCTTTGCCACTAGATTCTTTCCTTGCATAATACATGTATTTAACCCATGCATACTTAACTTTATAAAACTTGTGTTTTGTTTGTTTGTTTGTTTTTGTTTTTTCTGTTGCCTAGAAGCCATCAAACTCCAAACAGTCAGGCAACCAGAGCCTGGGATAATGGACCCTTAGGTATGATTAAGGTAATGACCCTTTGCCATGGACCCTTAGGTAAACATCTGAGAAGAATCTGACTTCTGTTTTCCCCAAAACAATGCCTCCTGTCAGCTAGAAATAGCTGAGATTGGTCATTGTCCCTATTCCAATGGCAGTTAGCTGTACCTTTCCAGAGTGGGCAAACCATATGGACTGAAGGCAGGGAAATACTGGCTCGAACAGGGTGGTTTCCCAGCAAAGGTCCCATCCTCAAGCCTGGAAACCATGACCTTAAATAAAAACAGTTATCCCTGTTTTCCTAAATGTTGCTTTTTCCAAAACTACCCAGGCCCACCATGCCCCCACATCCTATACCCATTACAACCCCAAACTCCACTGACAGAGAAGTGGAGTAGCATGCCAGAGAAGGAGAGAAGAGAAGAAGCATCTGAACATTGAGAGGAGTCTGGCGAGGGACAGTTGCAAAGAAGTTCTGCCAGGCATAATTGAAAGGCTTATGATTATCTTCCCCCTCCAGGGGAAGATTATTCTTCCTGTTCCATCCCCTTTTTAGCTCCCCATACCACTGACAACCATCACCATCACCCAACAAAATCTCTGCATTCACCGTCCTTCAAGTCCGCGTGACCTAATTCTTCCTGGACACTGTGCAAAAACCCAGGTACCAAGAGGCCAAGGTGTGAAAGACTGTCACCCTGACTCTCCACTGAGCTGGTGAACACTTAGCTGTCCATGGATGGCAACTGCTAAAAAAGCATTAACTGTAACACACCCCTAGATGTTTCCATGGGGCCAGAGCCCAAAAGTGCTTGTCCTGGTGCCCGTACCTACTATCCTGCATGCTCCCCCTCCTGCAAGGGGTTTGAGTGTGGTGGTAGCCTAGTAAGGGATCGACACCCTTGTCACTAGTCTCGTGAAGGGGTCAAGTGAGTTCCCCTGTCTCACTGGTTTCCCTGCCCCTCCTGACACTGTTACTAGAAAAGGGTCCCAATTCAGACCCCAAGCAAGGGTTTTTGGATATTGCACAAGAAAGAATTTGAAGCAAGTCCATAAAGTGAAAGTGAGTTTATTTAAAAAGTAAAGAAACAAGAAAATGGCTACTCCATAGGCAGAGCAGCCCTCAGGGCTGCTGGTTACCCATTTTTATGGTTATTTCTTGATGATATGCTAAACAAGGGGTGGATTATTCATGCCTCCCATTTTTAGCTCATGCAAGGTAACTTCCTGATGTTGCCATGACATTTCTAAATGGTCATAGTGCTGGTGGGAGTGTAGCAGTGAGGGTGACCAAAGGTCACTTTTGTCACCATCTTGGTTTTGGAGGGATTTGGCCAGCTTCTTTACCGCAATCTGTTGTGTCAGTAATGTCTTTATAACCCACATCTTGTGCTCACCTCCTAACTCATCCTGTGACTTGGAATGCCTAACCATCTGGGAATGCAGCCCAGTAGGTCTCAGCCTTATTTTACCCAGCCCCTATTCAGCATGGAGTTGCTCTGGTTCAAATGCCTCTGACACCATGATTGAAAGCAGCCTGAAGCTCACACCAGAGGCAGATGCTTGCACCATGCTTCCTGTACATCCTTCAGAACTCTAAATCAAATAACCTTCTTTATAAATTACCCAACCTCAGATATTCCTTCATAGCAACACAGATAGAGCCCTTACCATATTAGTTATTGTTGTTTTAAATTCTGTCTGACATTTTTCATATGTTAATCTAGCTCTGATATAAGCATTGTGTCTTCATACTCTACTTTTTTTTTGAATTATGACTTACCTTGTAATTTTCTGTTGGATGCCAGACATGTTGCATTTGGATAGAAGGAATTGAAGGAAATGTGTTTTTTTAAGAGAATTTTTATGTTAACCTGACTGATATTTCAGCTCTTTCATGTTGCTGTAGCTACAGACATTAGAGACTTCAAGTTACTCTAATGTCCTTGTTTTTGTCTCACCTGCTGAATATAAGCTTTACTCAACAGTACTACTCATGTAGATTCTGGACCTTGCCACACTTTTATCTATAATACACCATCATTACACTGAGGCACTGTTGATATGGTGGTAAGTTGTGAAAGAAAGGGAACATTCTATAATTATCTAATTAAATCTTACCCAAAATTTTAGTGGCCAGTGAATCACAATGATGAGCCTTCACATGTGTTTTACCAGGGCAACAGCTCTTTGTCTCTAAACCCCTCTACTGTCTTCCTGCATCAGCTTCCCCAGTATAGTTTCTTGAAGCTCTTTTTTTTCCTGTTTTTTCCTGTCTTCGATGATCAGGAAGGTTAAAGTAAGATGGTGTCGGAATACTCTGCCCCATGTGGGATAGGACCTATCAAAGTCTTTTCACTTGGAGAAAGGGTCTTTATTAAATCTAAGGGTCTAGATGTATTTCACAATGGTTACTCCTTCCTCAACTTGCCAGAGACCAGGGGCTATCTTTCTCCA
This sequence comes from Pan paniscus, assembly GCF_029289425.2. Taxonomy (NCBI): domain Eukaryota; kingdom Metazoa; phylum Chordata; class Mammalia; order Primates; family Hominidae; genus Pan; species Pan paniscus. Next base: position 42,009,621 of record NC_073264.2, on the reverse strand, counting down.
TCTTCACCAAGAAAACCCGGTAAGACTGCTGGAGGGAAAATTGATGAAAGTATAGTGGTCTACTAAACCTGTAGAATCTAACTGATTCTCACTCCTGGGCTAGCCCACACTTAGTCTACAGCAATTGTTCAATATTTACATCTAAGTATTTTTTTCCAGTTTATGACTTTAGCAGCTTCTGCTCTATGCAAATTTCAGCCGTGGCTATCAGATACAATTGTTTCTTCAGATTTTGCAGTAGTGGTTCATTCTGCAACCTAAATTTTTTGATGGGTCTAAAAAATGTCATTGATTTTCAAATTGCCCAGGTTTTTATTGTATAAGTATGGTAGCGACAGTTACCAGGTTCTTTACATATAGGAGCAGAAACTAAGTCAGAATTAAGTCTTCAATAAAAAAAAAGTTAGTAATTTTATCTACAAACTGAAGTACCAGATAATGTTGTCAAAAACTTTGGAAATGTTTACTATTGTCAACCACTTATAGAAGTGAAAGTTATAATATTAAATGTACATATTATATATGTCATTAAATGTTATATGGTATAATTTCAGTAATAACAATATTGAAAGTAAATAATATATTTACTTTTTTGGATTTATATTGAAAATCCAAAGTTGTTATAGTATTTTTAACAAACAATAAATACTGGATTAATGTATGGATTTGAAGAAACAATTGTATCTGATAGCCACGACTGAAATTTGCATAGAGCAGAAGCTGCTAAAGTCATAAACTGGAAAAAAATACTTAGATGTAAATGTTGAACAATTGCTGTAGACTAAGTGTGGGCTAGCCCAAGAGCTCTGCTAAAAAGCAGAGCACCTCTCCTCCTCCAAAGGAACGCAGTTCCTCACCAGCAACGGAACAAAGCTGGACGGAGAATGACTTTGACGAGCTGAGAGAAGAAGGCTTCAGACGATCAAATTACTCTGAGCTATGGGAGGACATTCAAACCAAAGGCAAAGAAGTTGAAAACTTTGAAAAAAATTTAGAAGAATGTATAACTAGAATAACCAATACAGAGAAGTGCTTAAAGGAGCTGATGGAGCTGAAAACCAAGGCTCGAGAACTACATGAAGAATGCAGAAGCCTCAGGAGCTGATGCGATCAACTGGAAGAAAGGGTATCAGCAATGGAAGATGAAATGAATGAAATGAAGCGAGAAGGGAAGTTTAGAGAAAAAAGAATAAAAAGAAATGAGCAAAGCCTCCAAGAAATATGGGACTATGTGAAAAGACCAAATCTACATCTGATTGGTGTACCTGAAAGTGACGGGGAGAATGGAACCAACTTGGAAAACACTCTGCAGGATATTATCCAGGAGAACTTCCCCAATCTAGCAAGGCAGGCCAACGTTCAGATTCAGGAAATACAGAGAACGCCACAAAGATACTCCTCGAGAAGAGCAACTCCAAGACACATAAGTGTCAGATTCACCAAAGTTGAAATGAAGGAAAAAATGTTAAGGGCAGCCAGAGAGAAAGGTCGGGTTACCCTCAAAGGGAAGCCCATCAGACTAACAGCGGATCTCTCGGCAGAAACCCTACAAGCCAGAAGAGAGTGGGGGCCGATATTCAACATTCTTAAAGAAAAGAATTTTCAACCCAGAATTTCATATCCAGCCAAACTAAGCTTCATAAGTGAAGGAGAAATTAAATACTTTACAGACAAGCAAATGCTGAGAGATTTTGTCACCACCAGGCCTGCCCTAAAAGAGCTCCTGAAGGAAGTGCTAAACATGGAAAGGAACAACCGGTACCAGCCACTGCAAAATCATGCCAAAATGTAAAGACCATCGAGACTAGGAAGAAACTGCATCAACTAACCAGCAAAATAACCAGCTAACATCATAATGACAGGATCAAATTCACACATAATAATATTAACTTTAAATGTAAATGGACTAAATGCTCCAATTAAAAGACACAGACTGGCAAATTGGATAAAGAGTCAAGACCCATCAGTGTGCTGTATTCAGGAAACCCATCTCACGTGCAGAGACACACATAGGCTCAAAATAAAAGGATGGAGGAAGATCTACCAAGCAAATGGAAAACAAAAAAAGGCAGGGGTTGCAATCCTAGTCTCTGATAAAACAGACTTTAAACCAACAAAGATCAAAAGAGACAAAGAAGGCCATTACATAATGGTAAAGGGATCAATTCAACAAGAAGAGCTAACTATCCTAAATATATATGCACCCAATACAGGAGCACCCAGATTCATAAAGCAAGTCCTGAGTGACCTACAAAGAGACTTAGACTCCCACACATTAATAATGGGAGACTTTAACACCCCACTGTCAATATTAGACAGATCAACGAGACAGAAAGTCAACAAGGGTACCCAGGAATTGAACTCAGCTCTGCACCAAGCGGACCTAATAGACATCTACAGAACTCTCCACCCCAAATCAACAGAATATACATTTTTTTCAGCACCACACCACACCTATTCCAAAATTGACCACATAGTTGGAAGTAAAGCTCTCCTCAGCAAATGTAAAAGAACAGAAATTATTTAGAATTTTAAACACAAAAAAGTTATATTTAATTAAAATATTGTAGTGAAACAAATAGAAAAGCTAAGATGATGTTTATCTCAAAGTCCTTGCAAGAATATATGTTTAAAAAGACTGTGATTTTACAGGCTATAATACAATCAGAATAAATATTAATTTTGACTGAAGTTATATCAAATATTAAAATTTTGACTATTGAAGCTTGCTCAGTTTTTAAATAATTATACTTCTAGGGATGTTAAAATTTACCAAATTTATGGTTCAATTTTTATTGTGATTGTGTTAGTCCATTTTCATGCTGCTGATAAAGCCGTACTTGAGACTGGGCAATTTACAAAAAGAAGAGATTTATTGGACTTACAGTTCCACGTGGCTGGGAGGCCTCACAATGATGGTGGAAGGTGAAAGGCACATCTCACAGGGTGGCAGACAAGAGAAGAGAGCTGATGCAGGAAAACTCTCCTTTTTAAAACCATAAGATCTCATGAGACTTATTCACTATCACAAGAACAGCACAGGAAAGACCCACCCCTATAATTCAATTACCTCCCATGGACCCTTCCCACAACATATGGGAATTGAAGATGTGATTTGGGTGGGAAAAAGCCATACCATATCATTCGGCCCCTGGGGCCCCTCAAATCTCATATCCTCATATTTCAAAACCAATTATGCCCTCCCAATAGCCCCCCAAAGTCTTAACTCATTTCAACATTAACTCAAAAGTCCACAGTCCAAAGTCTCATCTGAGACAGGGAAATTCCCTTCCACCTATGAGACTGTAAAATCAAAAGCAAGTTAGTTACCTCCTAGATACAATGAGGGTGGAGGCATTGGGTAAATACAGCTGTTCCAAATGGGAGAAATTGGCCAAAACAAAGGGACTAGAGGTCCCATGCAAGTCTGAAATCCAGCAGGGTGGTCAAATCTTAAATTTCCAAAATGATCGCCTTTGACTCCAGGTCTCACATGCAGGTCACACTGAGGCAAGAGGTGGGTTCCCATGGTCTTGGACAGCTCTGCCCTTGTGGCTTTGAAGGGCACAGCCTCCCTCCTAACTGCCTTTGTGGGCTGGCATTGAATGTCTGTACCTTTTCCAGGCACACAGTCCAAGCTGTGGATGGATCTACCATTCTGGGGTCTGCAGGACGGTGGTCCTGTTCTCACAGCTCCACTAGGCAGTGCCCCAGTAAGGATTCTGTGTGGGGGGCCCTGACCCCATATTTCCCTTATGCACTTCCCTAGCAAAGATTCTCTATGAGGGCCCCAACCCTGCAGCAAACTTCTGCCTGGGTATCCAGGCATTTCCATACATCTTCTGAAATCTAGGCGGAGGTTTCCAAACCACAGCTCATGTCTTCTGTGCACTTGCCGGCTCAACATCATGTGGAAGCTGCCAAGACTTGGGGCTTGCACCCTCTGAAGCCACTACCCAAGCTCTATTTTCGTCCATTTCAGCCATGGCTGGAGCAACTGGGATGCAGGGCTCCAAGTCCCTAGGCTGCACACAGCATGGGGACCCTAGGGCAGGCCCATTAAACCATTTTCTCCTCCTACACCTCTGGGTCTGTAATCGGAGGGTTTGCCACAAAGGTCTCTGGCATATCCTAGAGACATTTTCCCAGTCGTCTTTGTGATTAACATTGAGCTTCTCATTACTTGTTCAAATATCCGCACCCAGCTTGAATTTCTTCTCGGAAAATGGGTTTTTCTTTTTTATTGCATTGTCAGGCTGCAAATTTTCTGAACTTTTATACTCTGCTTCACTTATCGAATGGAATGTTTTTAATAGCACCAAGTCACCTCTTGAATGCTTTGCTACTTAGAAATTTCTTCTGCCAGATACCCCAAATCATCTCTCTCAAGTTCAAAGTTCCACAAATGCCTAGGGCAGAGGCAAAATGCTGCCAGTCTCTTTGCTAAAACATAACAAGAGTCACCTTTGCTCCAGTTCCCAACAAGTCTTTTATCTCCATCTGAGACCAACTCAACCTGAATTTCATTGTCCATATGATTGTCAGCATTTTGGTCAAAGCCATTCCACAAGTCTCTAGGGAGTTCCAACCATTCCCACACTTTCCTGTTGTCTTCTGAGCCCTCCAAACTGTTCCAACCACTCGTTGTTACCCAGTTTCAAAGTTATTTTCACATTTTCAGATATCTTTTCATCTTTTCCCTAATGCCCCACTCCACTGGTACCAATTAAATGTATTAGTCCATTTTCATGCTGCTTCATAAAGAAATACCCAATACTAGGCTATTTACAAAAGTAAGAGGTTTATTGGACTTAGAGTTCCACATGGCTACGGAGGCCTCACAATGATGGCAGAAGGTGAAAGGCACATCTCACTCACATGGCAGAAGACAAGAGAATAGAACTTGTGCTGGAAAGCTACTTATTTTTAAAACCATCAGATCTCATGAGACTTATTTACTATAATGAGAATAGCACAGAGGAGATCCACCCCTATGATTCAATGACCTCTTATTGGGTCCCTCCCACAATATGTGGGAATTCAAGATGAGATTTGGGTGGGGACACAGCTAAGCTATATTAATGATACTCTTATTTTGCTTTCTATTCAGACTTGAAATAGTGTGCCATCATAACATTTACTATAAAACATAAAACATAGTAAAATTTATAATTATTTTGTTATACTTATTAACACAATATAATTTAAACTATATATGTATATGAACGAAAAATTCTCACTGTCAAATATTAATAATCTTAAAAGCCATTTTAACATTCTGAGTGTTTGGGGTTAGTTTTCCTATTTCATGGAATGTGAAAGAATGTCACTTATAACATGAAAAATGTTAAGCTGTATCTTTAAAATTACATTTTAAAGCATTTGAGATTAATTCAATTTGTTATTCATGCCTTCTCTTTTAAATGCTGAGTGAAACAGGTGTTTTTACAGAATGTATGACAAAAAGGATTGGGATGCCCAAGGGTTATTTTTAATGAGATAACATTTGTTGACATTGCATGGAGAAGTCTTTGTTGGTTCTGTTTTTTAATTAAGATAATAATAATTACAGATTTTTAAGATAATAATTATAATATTTAAAACTTTATAAGAAACTTTAAATAAATTTATTTTATTAGGAATACTAAAATTTCTTCTTAGATATAATACTGAGTGGGATTAAAGTACATTCAATTGCCTGTGATTAAACATGAGTTAGGGGAAAAAGGCTCAGAATCATTTATAGGCATGAGTATTTGTAAAGCATAAGAAAACCAAATTAAGAAAAAAACTCAAATAAATAATTAGCACAGAAGAAGTAATAGGCAATAGCAACTAATCAAAATAAATTTCATTTCAGCTAACAACCGATTGTAATTTGTGTTATTTTTATGAAGAAAAATTTTTAAATGTATTAATTGGTGATATAATTTTACTCATTAGTTCCACGTTCAGGTAGTTAACTTAGGAAATTCACAGATACAAATAATTTTATATTTATACACATGTAAGTATATGTGTGTGTGCATGTCTATATACTCCACCACTTATTTATTACGTTTATTATAGAGAAAATTGATGACAACCTAAGTATCTAGTAATTACTTACTAGGTAAATTATACAGTAAGATTGTCTTAGAATTTATTTTCTCATGTATTAAATATTATACTTTTAGATATCTTAACTTCCACTTAAAAACTTCAATAGCAACAAAATATTTTATATTAATAAATGACTTATTTACTATTATTCTTTTTATGTTTAAAAATTTATAAATGGTTCTCTTCGGATGCATAGATTAAAAATTCCCAGGTTCTATAATAATTTATTAATAAAGATTGTCAGTAGAAGTTAAAACAATAGGGGGCACTAATTCTTTGCTTTACATTTCTGCATAAAATGCATCTGGGAGATACTGATAACCCAGATGTTCTTGCTCTCTCATCTTGGCTTGCATTTGCCTGCCTTTGCTGCTTATTAAACCATCCACCAACTTCCTATGCCCAATAACTCTCAAAAGAACACAAATGGATATAATAGGTGTTCTTTCTAAAATTCCTCAGCTTTCCAATATTCTGCATGTTAAGCAAGGGGAGTATTTGAAGCCAGATGTTATATATCAATATTTGTTATTTTGTCAGTTTTGTGCCCTGAGTATGCTCTTATTGGGCTCAGAGTGTGTAATAGCTCTCTTAAATAGTTTCACTAGTTTTATGACCCTTTTTCCAGTGGATAAGCAAACCATTTTCAAGGGATCAATGGTAGAACAAAAAACACCAACCCAGTTCAAACTTCTCTTTTTTTAATTAAAGTACGCTGCTCCCAAAATTTTATTTGCATGTATTGGTATGTATATTTAATTATCAAACATTTTATATACAGTCACGCATCATATAATGATGGAGATATGTTCTGAGTAAGGAATCATTAGGTGACTTTGTTGTTGTGCAAACATAATAGTGTGCTTACATAAACCTAAATGGTATGCTTGCTACATACTTAGGCTATATGGTATAGCCTATTGCTTCTGAGCTACAAACCCACACAGTATGTTATTTCATGGAATTCTGTAGGCAATTGTAACACAATAGTAAGCAGTTGTGTATATAAACATAAAAAAGATGCAGTAAAACTATGATGTTATAATCTTATGGGACAATTGTTGTATATGTGGTTTGAAATATTGTTATATGGTACATGACTGTAAATACAGAAAGAAACACATCTATATGTGAACATACACACAGACATGTATGCAATATGTATTTTTGTGATTTATTTAGTCTTTCAATTATCATTCAACTTTGAGATAAATACAACACTATTAATTATTTTACTGTTTTAATATATTGTGTAATATACAATTTATATTATAAACTTATTTTTGCAGTGCAATAGTTAATTTTGTGTGTCAACTTGTATAGGATGTGGAGCGCCTAGACCTTTAGTCAAACATTATCCTTGCTGTGTCATCAGGGGTATTTTTAGATTGGATTAACATTTAAATCAATAGACTGAATAAAGCAGGTTGCCCTTCCTAATGCGAGCGGGCCTCATCAAATCAGCTGAAGGTCTGAATAGGCTAAAAGGCTGATCTTCCCCCAAATGAGAAAGAATTCTTCCTGCCTCACTGCCTTCAAGCTGCAACATTAACTTTTTTCTTGCCTTTGGACTGAAACTGAAGCCGTGAACATTCCTGGCTGTCAAGCCAACCAGCCTTCAGACTCGAAGTATGCCATTGCCTTTCCTAGTGCGCAGGCCTTTGGACCCAGACAGTAGCCACATCATCAACTCTTCTGGGTCTCTAGCTTGCCAACTCATCCCACAGATACTGAGACTTGCCAGCCTCGTAATTGTGTGAGTTAATTCCTTATAATAAATGGCTTCATATAGATATATATACACACCCATTGGTTTTGTTTCACTGTAGAACCCTGGCTAATACACGAAGTATGAACATAGCATCCTTAAGTTATGAAATTTGTTATTATATTAACTTTTTTGAGTAAACATAAAATATTTTCAATTTTCAAATAAAAATACTCTCATTAAAATGTTAACAGTTATACTTTTATTACAAAATAAAAACTAATTTTAACCTCTTTATAGCACTTCAAAATTTTAATCTTACAATATGTTTATCTCTTCATTTAGTGAGGTCTTGTGTTAGTTCCCTTAGAAAGTATTACAGTTTTTTTCACATAGTTACTTGTATTTCCAACTATATATTTCTAGGTAATTTATTTGCTGTTACTAGAATATTTTCCCTCATCTCTTTCTTTTAAGTAAATAAATCTTCAAAAATACAGCTAAACAGCCAAAGCCCTAAACTTTCTTTTTCTTTTTTTATTGAGATAGGCTCTCACTCTGTCACCTTGACTGGAATGCAGTGGTGCAATCTAGACTCACAGCAACCCCTGCCTCCCGGGCTCAAGCAATCCATCCACTTCAGCCTCCTGAGTAGCTGGGACTATAGGCATGCGCCACCATGCCTGCCTAATTTTTGTATTTTTCCTAGAGACAGGATGTCACCATGTTGGCCAGGCAGGTCTCAAACTCCTGGGCTCAAGTGATCCACCATGCCCAGCGAACTTTTCTCCTTTAGCTTTTCTTTTTCTAGCAATGAACACTATCCAAAGTTGAAGTGGATCATTTGCATATAATATTCAGTAATTAACAAAAATTGGCATTAGTATTGCTTAAAAATGTCAAATATTAGCGATTTCATTTGTCTCAGTCTTGCCAGATATAAGCAACTATTTTGATGTTTTTATTTTTTATTATTTTAATTTTCTATTTTTTATTTTTAAACTTTCATTTTAGGTTTGGGGGTACATGTACCGGTTTGTGATATGAATAAATAGCAGGTCATGGGGGTTCGGTTTACAGATTATTTCATCACCAAGGTAATAAGCATAGTACCTGATAGGTAGTTTTTCAATCCTCACTCTCCTCCCATCCTCCACCCTCAAGTAGGCTCCAGTGTCTATTGTACCCTTCATTGTGCTCATGTGTACTGAATGTTTAGCTCCCCTTATATGTGAGAGCATGCGGTATTTGGTTTTCGATTTCTTTGTTAATTTGCTTATGATAATGTACTACAACTGTATCAACTTTGCTCCAGGGGACATGATCCCATTCATTTTTTATGGCTACGTTGTATTCCATGGTGTATGTGTACAAAATTTTCTTTAACCAGCCCACCATTCATGGGCATTTAGGTTGATTCCATGTCTTTACTATTGTGAATAGTGCTGAAATGAACATATGCATACATGTGTATTTATGGCAAAAATATTTATATTTATTGAGTGAAAACCAGGTAATGGGATTGCTTGGTCAAATGGTAGTTTTAAGTTCTTTGAGAAACTCCAAGCTGCTTCCCAAAGTGCCTTAACTAATTTCCATTCCTACCAGCAATGCATAAGCATTCTTTTTCCCCACAACCTCGCCTGCATCTATTATTTTTTGATTTCTTAATATTAGCCATTTAGACTGGTGTGAAATAGTATCTCACTATGGTTTTTTATTTCCATTTCTCTAATGATCAGTGATGTTAAGCATTTTTTTGTATGTTTCTTTGCCATGTGCATTTACTCTTTGCACAAGGGTCTGTTCATATCGTTTGCTCATTTTTTAATAGGAATGTATGTTTTTTCAATTGCTGATTTGATTAAGTTCTTCATAGATTCTGGATATTAGATTTTTGTTGGATACATAATTTGAAAATATGTTTTCTCATTCTGTAGGTTTTCTGTTTACTCAAGTGATAGCCTTATTTGCTGTGCAGAAGACTTTTTGCTTTGTGTTGTTGTTGTTGTTGTTGTTGTTTGAGACCGAGTGTCGCTCTGTCGCCCAGGCTGGAGTGCAGTGGTGTGATATCGGCTCACTGCAAGCTCTGCCTCCCGGGTTCTTGCCATTCTCCTGCCTCAGCCTCCCGAGTAGCTGGGACTACAGGTGCCCGCCACCACGCCTGGCTAATTTTTTGTATTTTTAGTAGAGACGGGGTTTCACTGTGTCAGCCAGGATGGTCTTGATCTCCTGACTTTGTGATCCACCTGCCTCAGCCTCCCAAAGTGCTGGGATGACAGGCGTGAGCCACTGTGTCCAGCCATCCTTTTAGCTTAATTAGGTTCCATTTGTCAATTTTTGCTTGTGCTGCAGTTACATTTGGCACTTATATCATGAAATCTTTGCCAGGGCCAATCTCCAGAATTGTATTTCCCAGGTTTTTGTATTAGTCCATTCTCAACATTGCTATAAAGAACTAACCATGACAGGGTAATTTATTTAAATAAAAATGAGGTTTAATTGACTCACAGTTTCACAGACTGCACAGGAAGCATGGCTAGGGAGGCCTCAGAAAACTTAAAATCATGGCAGAAGGCAAAGGGGAAGCAGGCATGTCTTACACGGCCAGAGAAGGAGAAAGAGTGAAATAACAGGTGTTAAACACTTTCAAGCAACCAGATCTCATGACAACTCACTCACTATCATAAGCACCAAGGTAAAATCCACCCCTATGATCCAAAGACCTCCCACCAGGTCCCTCCTCCAACACTGGGGATTACAATTCAACATGAGATTTGGGCAGGGACATAAATCCAAACCATATTAGTTTACTTGTAGGGTTTTTATAGTTTTACATTTTACATTTAAGTCTTTAATCCATCTTGGCTTGACTTTTTCTATGGTGAAAGGAAGGAGTCCAGTTTCAATCTTTTGCATATGGCTATCCAGTTATCTTGCCACCATTTATTGGATAAGGAGTCCTTTCCCTGTTGCTTGTTTTTGTCGACCTTGTTGCAGATCAGATGGTTGTAGGTATGTGGCTGTACTTCTGGGTTCTCTATTCTGTTTCATTGGTCTGTGTCTGTTTTTATACCAGACTGTCCTGTTTTGGTTACTGTAGCCTTGTAGTATAGTTTATAGTCAGTAATGTGATGCCTTCAGCTTTGTTATTTTTGCTTCAAATTGTTTTGGCTATTTAGATACTTTTTAGCTTCCAAAGACATTTTAGAATAGTTTTTTCTAACTCTATAAAAAATGTCCTTGGTAGTTTGATAGAAATAACATTTAATCTTTAAATTGCTTTGTGCAGTATGGACATTGTAATAATGTAGATCATTTCCATCCATGAGCAGGAAATGTTTTTCCATTTGTTTGTGTCATCTCTGATTTATTTCTGCACTGTTTTCTGTTTTGTAATTATCATTGCAGACATCTTTCACTTCCTTGGTTAGCTGTGTTCCTAGGTATTTGTGTGTGTTTTTGTGTATGTGTGTGTGGGTGTGTGTGTATTGTGAATAGGATAATATTCTTGATTTTGCTCTCATCTTGAACTTTGTTGGTATATAGAAATGCTACCAATTTTTGCACATTGATTTTGTATTCTAAAACTTTGCTGAAGTTATTTATTAGACCTAGGAGATTTTGGGTATAGACTATGGGGTTTCCTAGGTATGAAATCATAGTGTCTGTGAAGACAAGTAGTTTGACTTATTCTCTTCTTATTTGGATGACTTTAATTTCTTTCTCTTGCCTTATTGCTATGCCTGGGACTTCAAGTTCTACCCTTCCAGTACTTGAATAGGAGTTGTGAGAGTCAGCATCCTTGTCTTATTCTAATTCTCAAGGGGAATGCTTCAAGCTTTTGCCTGTTCTGTACGATGTTGGTTTTAGATGTGAGATAGATGGCTCTTATTGATTTAACTTATGTTGGTTTGATGTTAACTTGTTGATAGTTTTTTAACATCAAGGGATGTCACATTTTATCAGCTATTGAGATGTTCATGTGATTTTTTTTTAGTCCTGTTTATGTGATAAATCACATTTATTGATTAGCATATGTTGAGCCAACCTTGCATCTCAGGAATAAACCTTATGTGATTATAGTGGATTAGTTTCTGATCTGCTGATAAATTTGATTTGCTTGTATTTTGTGAGAATTTTTGCACCTATGTTTATCATCAATATTGTTAGACTGGTCTCTTGAAGACAGTATAAGTTGGGTCTTGTTTCTTTATCCACCTGAAATTTTATTTTTTATTTTTGTTATGTCTCTTCCAGGCTTGATATCAGAGTAATGCTGGCTTCCGAGAATGAGTTAGGGAGGAGTCCCTCTTCCTCAATTTTTGGGAATAATTTCAGGAAGATTAGTACTAACTCTTCTTTGTACACCTGGTAGAATTCAGCTGTGAATCCATCTGCTCCAGAGCTATTTTTTATAAGTAGGTTTCTTTTAACTAATTCAATTTTGAATCTCATTATTGATCTATTCATGAATTCAATTTCTTCATGGTTCAGTCTTGGCAAGTTGAACATTTTCAGGAATTTGTCTATTTCTTGAAAATTTTTTTCATTTGTGTGAATAGAAATGTTTACAGTAGTCTCTGAGGGTTTTTTTTTTCCTGTGGGATCAGTGGTAATGTTCCCTTTGTCATTTCTGATTATTATTATTTGGATTCCTTCTCTTTTCTGTTAATCTAGGTAGTGCTCTATCAATCTTATATATTCTTTTCAAGAAACAGCTTTGGGTTTCATTCATATTTTGTATGATTTTTCATGTCTCCATTTCAAGCAGTTCAACTCTTATATTGGTTATATCTTTTCTTCTACTAGCTTTTCAGTCAGTTTGCTCTTTTTTTTCTAGTACCTCTAGGTGTGATGCTACCTTGTTAATTTCAGATCTTTCTTTTTGATGTGGGTGTTTAGCACTATAAACTTCCAACAATGATTTCACTGTGTCCCAAAGATTCTGGTTATGTTATATCTTTGCTTTAATTCACTTCAAATAATTTCTTGATTTCTGCCTTGATTTTATTGCTTACCCAAAAGTCATTCAGAAGCAGTTTTTTTAATCATCATGTAATCATATGGTTTTGAGAGACCTTCTTAGTATTGATTTCTATTTTCATTGTATGTAGTCTAAGAGAGTGGTTTGTATAATTTCATTTTTTTGAATTTGTTGGGAATAGCTTTATTCCTGATCATCTGGTCAATTTTAGAGTATTTGCCATATGCAGATAAGAAAAATGTATATTGTGTTGCAGTAGGGTGGAGTGTTCTCTAGATGTCCGTTAGGTCCATTTGGTCAAGTGTCAAATTCCTGAATGTTCCCAAGTCCTAAATGTCATTGTTTTCTTCCTCGATTATCTGTCCAATAATGTCAGTGGGGTGCTGAAGTGTCTCACTGTTATTGCGTGGTTATCTAAGTCTCTTCTTAGGTCTTGAAGAATTTGTTTTATGAATCTGGATGCTCCAATGTTCAGTGCATATATATTTAGGATAGTTAAGTCTTCTTGCATTGAACCCTTATGTAATGCCCATCTTTGTCTTCTTTGACTGTTGTTGATTTAACATCTGTTTCATCTTAAATTAGAACAGAAACACCTGCTATAGTTTGTTTTCTGTGTGGTTGACAGGTTATTCTCCATTCCTTTATTTTGAGTCTATGGGTGTCATTACACATTAGACTGGTCTCTTCAAGACAGCATATAGTTGGGTGTTGTTTCTGTATCCACCTTGCCACTCTGTGACTTTTATTTGTAGTGTTTAGTCCATTTACATTCAAGGTTAATATTGATATGTGTGGATTTGATTCTGTTATCATGTTGCTAGCTGATTGTTATGCAGACTTGGTTGTGTAGTTGTTTTATAGTGTCAATGGTCTGTGTACTTAAGTGTGTTTTTGTGGTGGCTGGTAATAGGCTTATTGTTTTCTTGTTTAGTCTCTTAAGGGCTTCTCATAATGCAAGTCTGTTGATAATAAATTATCTTAGCATTTGTTTGTCTGAAAAGGATCTTATTTCTCCTGGGCTTATGAAGTTTAGTTTGGCTGAATATAAAATTCTTGATTGAAATTTCTTTCCTTTATTTATACTGGATTTAGTCCCCCAATCTCTTCTGGCTTATAAGATTTCTGCTGAAAGATTCACTGTTAGTGATAAAAGTAAAGTGTTTGGTATAATAATGCAGGGATTCAAACTAAACTTCTATCTTTTCCTCTCTGCATGATAATTTTTGTAGCAAGGTGTTTCCTCTGTGAAATATGAATAGTGATATCATCTCCATCATAGGAAGGTATAAGGCTTAAATGCAATAATATGTGTTTATAAAGTATTTAATTCAATAGTCTCAGAAATAATATGCATCTAAAAATCTTATTAGTGTTGTTATACACATCCACACATGTGTGTGTACATAAATGTGTGTGTATATTTATTCTTTATATATATAAACCCTTCATATATATTCTTCATATATAAATAAAGTGCAAAACCACATAATTCTCTAATTCCACTTACCATATGTGCATTAACAAGGTTGAGAGGCTGAGAAATTGAATGAGTTCTTTCCATAATTGAAAGAATTTAAAAAAAGTAGTTTTCTTCTATTTCAACAGAAGTCACTTGGGGAGACTTAAAAGCCATTTCATATGGAGTTTCGGGATAAATTTTTAATAAATTAAATATAAAAATATGTAAAATGACTGAATGAATATTTTTAGTAGTAAGAAGACAATCTATACCACGTATATAATGTCAAATAAGTTTTGTCCAGCAGTGTCAAAGTCAGTGATGCTTTCTTAGTTCAGAGGATTTTCAGATTTGCATGTAAATTTATCAACATCACAGGAAAATAAAATATTTTCCCCAATAAAAGCTTCCTTCATAGATATAGATGGCTTCATATATAAGCTTTATATATATATATATATGAAGCCAAATCTTACTAGCCAAGAAAATGGGGAAAATGGCTCCAGGGCATGTCAAAGTTCTTTAAGACAGTCCCTCCTATCACAGGTGCAGAGGCCTAGGAAAAACAAATGATGTCATAGGCTGAGCCCAAGGCTCCGCTGCTCTGTGCAGCCCCAGGGCATAGCACCCTGCATTTCAGCCACTCCAGCTAAAGCTGTGGCTTGTTTCAGAGGGTTCAAGACCCAAGCCTTGGCGGCTTCCACATGGCTTTGTGCCTGCAGGTGCACAGGAGTTAAGAGTTGAAGTTTGGGAACCTCTTCCTAGATTTTGGAGGATGTATGAAAATGTCTTGATGTTCAGGCAGAAGTCTGCTGCAGTGGTGGAGCCCTTATGGAAAACCTCTGCTAGGGTAGTGTGTAAAGGAAATGTGGGGTTGGAGCCTCTACACAGAGTCCCCACTGGGGCACTGCTTAGTGGAGCTGTAAGAAGAAGACCACCATCTTCCAGAGCCCAGTAAGGTAGATCCACTGACAGCTTGCACCATGCACTTGAGAAAGCCATAAGCACTCAACACGAGCCCATGAAAGCAACCACAGGGGCTGTACCCTGCAGAGCCACAGAGGCAGGGCTGCCCAGGGCTGTGGGGGTGCCCCCTTGCTTCAGTGTGTCCTGAATGTGAGACATGGATTCAAAGGAGAATTTGGAATTTTAAGATTTAATGAGTGCCCTGTTGGGTTTTGGACTAGCATAAGGCCTGTGGCCCCTTTGTTTTGGCCAATTTCACATTTGAAATGGGAGCATTTATCCAATGCTTGTACCCTCATTGTATATTGAAAGTAATTAACTTGCTTTTGATTTTACAGGCTCATACGTGGAAGAGACTTGACTTGTCTCAGATGAGACTTTTGACTTGGACTTTTGGGTTGATGCAAGAATGAGTTAATACTTTAGGGGGCTGTTGGGAGACATGATTGGCTATTAAATGTGAAAAGGACATGAGAGTTGGGAAGAACCAGGGGAAGAATGATATGGTTTGTCTCTGTGTCCCCATCCAAATCTCAATTTGTAATCCAAATTGCAATCCCCACGTGTCCAAAGAGAGACCTGGGGGAAGGTGATTGGATCTTGGGGGTGGTTTCCCCCATGCTGTTTTTGTGACAGTGATTGAGTTCTCACAAGATCTGATGGTTTTAGAAGTGGCAGTTTCCTCTGTTTCTCTCACTCCTGCCACCTTGTTAAGAAGGTGTTTGCATCTCCTTCAGCTTCCTCCATGACTGTAACTTTCCTGATGCCTCCCCAGCCAAGTGGAACTGTGAGTCAATTAAACCCCTTTTCTTTATGAATTACCCATTCTTAGGTAGTATCTTTATAACAGTGAGAAAATAAACTAATCCAGCATTGGATCTAAATTTTACTACTTAGAATTTCCAAGCTTTGTAGCTGAGACTTTAAGGATCTGCATTTTATATCTGAATTATTCAATGCAGTGGTATTGGCCACATGTCATTATTGAATACTCAAAATAGAACTAGTCCAAATTGAGATGTGCTACAATTGTAAAGTGTACACATGTTTTTAAAGGCTTTATGAGAATAACATCACAACAATGATTCTATATTGATTAAATGTGAAAATGAAAATATTTGGGGTATAGTTATTTAAATAAAATATAATATTAAAATTAATTTCACTTTAATTTTATTAAACTGTGGCTACTATAAAACTTGAAATTACAAATCTGGTTTGCATTGTATTACTGTTGGATGGTACTGTTATATATGCTACAATAATTTTTCACATTCCTTATATTGTACATTTATTAATTCAATACTATTTTGAAGCATCTTTTACAAAAATAAATAGTGTTTTGAAGCTAATTTGTAGTGTTCAGCAATTAATTTTAAATTCTGTGTAAAAGTTAATAATAGCATCAGTTTTATTGTAAAAATAATTGATATTTTCACGTTAAAATATGTTCTCATTTGTATTGTATCACAATTTTTAATATCATATTAAGTTGATAAATGTCACAGCTAATCATAAAATGAGAAGTATAACCCATGTTCAAGCCACGTTTTTAAGGCAGGTATAAAACTTTCATTTTAAGGACAGTTTTCAATAGATGTCAATTACTTCCACAAAAAATGTCTGGATTAGATCTAATTATTGACTCATTAAAATTTAGTTCAATTTGTAATGAAGAGAAAAACATTATTGATATAGTTTGGATATCTGGCATCATCCAAATCTCATGTTGAAATGTAGTCCCCAATGTTGGAGGTGGGGTGTCTAATGGGAGGTGTTTGAGTCATGGGGACAGAATCCTCATGGGGCTTGGTGCTTTCCTCACAATAGTGAGTGAGTCTTATAAGATCTGGTTGTTTAAGTGTGTGGCACCATGCCACACTAGCTCTTGTTCCTGCTTTTACCATGTGACATGTCTGCTCCTTTTACATCTTCTGCCATGAGTAAAAGCACCCTGAGGCCTTCCCAGAAGCTAAGCTGATGCTGGTGCCAGGCTTATACTGCCTGCAGAACTGTGAGCCAATTAAACCTCTTTTTCAATACATTATCCGGCCTCAGGTATTACTTTGATGCAATATTAGAACAGCCTAATATAGAAAATTATTAACAGGAACAGGGTCTTACCATAAAGACACCTGAAAATGTGGAAGCAGCTTTGGAAGTGGATAATAGGCAGATTTTGAAAGAATTTGGAGGGCTCCGAAGAAGACAGGAAGATAAGGGAAAGTTTAGATCTTAAAGAATGGTTAAATTGATGTGACCAAAATGGCAATAGTGATACAGACAGTGAAGTCCAGTCTGAAAAGGTCTCAGATGGAAATGAGGAACTTAAATGGAACTGGAACAAAGGCCACATGGGTTATGCCTTAGCAAAGAACTTGGCTGCATTATATTCATGACCTAGGGATCTGTGGAAGTTTGAACCTCAGAGTGATAATATAGAGTGTCTGGCAGAAAAAATTTCTAAGCATCAAAGCATTCAACATGTGTTCTGGTTGCTTCTAACAACCTACACTCCGATATGGAAGCAAAGAAATAATGTAAAGTTGGAATTTATATTTAAACAGGAAGCAGAGCATAAAAGCTTGGAACCCCCACATAGAGTCCCCAGTGGGGCACTGCCTAGTGGAGTTATAAGAAGGGGAATATTAATTCCCAGATTTTTGTTTGGTTTTTTTTTTATAATATCAACCTGTGTTGGATTTTTCATTCACATCATATACTGTTTTACAGATATTGTTTTTTTATCTGTGTTCTCTTGTATCTCACTGAGCTTACTTAAAACATTATTTTGGATTCCTTTTCAGGTATTTTATAGATTTTCTTATCTTTGGTCTGTTACTAGATAATTATTGTATTCCTTTGGAGGCATCACATTTCCATGCCTTTTTATGTTTCTTTTGTTTCTAAATTGATAGCTGCACACCTGATGGAACAGGTGCTTCTTTTAATTTTATAGAATAACTTAGCTTTCATAGGGAAATACATTTTTCTGTAGATATGTCCTATAGTGTCAGTTGGGTAGGTTACTTTGGCTTTGGTTGCGGGTGGGTGCCAGAGTGTACTCTACATATGATTTCTTTAGCTATTGTCAATGTCAGTACTATCTGCAAGTACTTCAGCAGCCTATGCTGTGGTTGCTTGTGAAAGCTGTGGCATGGATTTGTTGAAGAAAAAAATGCAAGTGGAATGATCCTCAGTCTCTGGGGTGTTTCATCAGTGCAGGTAGGGGCTGAGCTGCTGGAGTGGGTTGGATGCCAGGAGTGGTGGGCTCAGATTATGAGCACGTTTTGATGTTGTTGTTTTTGCTAAATACTGAAGAGGATAAACTAGAATCCTTCTTCATGAGGAATATAGATATAACAAGAAGAAAATACCTGTATACATACATCTAATATGCAAGGCTTATTTATTTAAGTATCAGAGAAGTGATTTGGTTGATGAGTTTGGAGAAATAAGAAACCATATTCACCTGACTTGAAAAGTATTTTAGTGAAGAATATTAAAGATGAACTAGTTATGAAAATTAAGTAGATTTTGACAGAAAAAAAATATGTAATGAAATAAAATAGATCCACATTTGGTAATCAGCAAATAATTCAAGTAGAAATAATTTTCTTGTAAGTAGGAAGTAAAAACTAGTCTAGATAGTGAGGTTCCAGACTATGATGATATAAAGCAATTGTGGAAAATTTTATATTTTTTTCTGGTAGCATGAAAAGAGCCAAGCTATTGCTAGATTTATTTCATAAAATTATAAATTTTATAACAAAAAGATTAAATAAAGAGAGGATATTTAAAATATCATTAGCTATAATACTACTATATAAAGTGCACTAATAAGATCCTGAATAAGAGTGATGATATTGGAAATTGAAAAGTGCAAGTGAGGTATTCTGGATAGATAGAATTGACTATACTTGAGAACCAGTTCAGACCTGTTTCAGCAACAAGACCAGAATAAATATTGAGCATGGTTGGCTATGTTTTTTACTCTTCAATGTGAGGAGATTTATTTTACATTTCTAGTATATTGTGTTAGGAATTTTAATAAAATTGCTAAGGTACATATTTTTTCTCACCTCCAAGACTTGGGACATTATGTTTTACATATTAAATTTCTGTTTATTTATTAAATGTTGAAGCAAGCTCAAATTTATACTGTGGTCATGAGAATAAAACATTTTCAATTTCGTTGCTGCCCTGATGTTCTGTCACCTTCCGAATATATTACTTTGTATTTTCTCTATATAAGACATTCACATTCTTACCCTTATCACAGTCATTTAAAATTAAGGTAAGAATGAGACATTATTATATGTAATCCTCAGACCTCTTACAAATATCACAAATTTTCAACAGTCTAAAATAATTAAATTCATAATTCCATATTGCATTTAGTTATCATGTCTTTCAGTTCCCGTCAACCTGGAACATTCCCCATTCTTTTCGTGACTTTCATGACCTTTTTAAGATTACAGGCCATTTATTTTGTAGAGTGCTAATCCATTTAAACATGTTTGATGCTTTTTCTAATTTGATTCAGAGTGTGTTTATTTGGCAGGAATATCACAGCAGTTATGCTGCCTTCCTATTGCATCTTAACAGATGGTAAGTTTCAAACTGTCCCAGTACTGATGAAGTTCATTATGATTACTTCATTAAGATGGATTCTGACATGCTTTTTCTTTAGAGAGTTATTCTTATTTCTCATTTGTAATTTCTTATTTTATGGAAAAACACTGTGAAATTATATAATATTGCATCCTTTATTATTTTTAAATATATCAATTTTTAATTAATTTATGATTTTATATTTTATAAAATTTCCTCATTTTCAGGTTAAATTGTCCAAGATTTGAATAATGACAGCTGGTTTCTATGTCTTTCTGACATGGAAAACTTTCCTGGGAACTTTCCTCTGTCCTGGAGAAACAAGATGCCTCAGACTCATCTTGTATTTTTACTGCTTCAGTCCTCCAACCAGACATTTTGTCCAAGATGCCCTGGTTTGTTCATGGAAAAATATATTTAGAAGAGAAGATACATGTGCTATATGTGGTAGTGTGCTTACTACTCTTGGGATGTTACTGCTCCTAGACTGTTTTAGTGCACAAAGCTAGAAAATTTTTATGTACTGTATGAATAAATAGACGTGCACATCTTTAGGTCTATACTTATTTCTCTATCTATCTGTTCACTGGACCATAACTTGAAAACCACAAGTTCATACTAATATTCCCAATTCTAATTCAATCCCAAAGGGTACATTTTATTCTTCCAGTTTCTGTAGTTGTAAATACAGGCTCTGATAATGAGACACTTAGTTCACATCAACTTATCTACTCATTTAGCCAATTTTTCATATGTAACAAATTTCTTAGCTTCACTTTGACCCTCCTCCACTACATAAATGCTCTTCTCACCCCAGTCTGACTCCCGTATCCAACACTAGGCTGAATGACCAGGCAGAAGACCTTTTCTCCTCCTCCAGCCTCTAGAAAGGCCACCACTCTTCTCAGAAACCTCACTGGCTTTGCAATCTCTCTGCAAAAAAAACCCCTGTGTGGACACAATTCTTACTCTGCTGAGACTTTAATACTGTAAGATAACATCTCTACCTACCCCAGTACTTAACAACCCATCACTAAACTTTAAATTTGGCAGAAATAAAATTTTCTACCACAATTCTCAGTTTTTAAGAAACCAAAATGTTGCAGTCAGCTTTGAAAAGACATGTCTTAATTCTCTTGCTATAGATAATACAATTTCATTCTGTCTTCCTGTAATCGCCCAATGGATTCATTTTGCCTGCTGCCTAGACAGAGTCAATTTATCAAGATAAAGAAATTGCAATAGAGAAAGAGTAATTCGCATAAATCTGGCTGTGCAGGAGACCAGAGTTTTATTATTACTCAAATCAGTCTCCCCAAGGATTCAGGATCAGCGTTTTCAAGGACAACTTGGTGGGTGGGGGGAAGCCAATAAGCCAGGAGTCCTGATTTGTTAGGTAGGAGATGAAATCATAGTAAATTGAAGTTGTCCTCCTGTGCTGAGTCAGTTCCTGAGTGGGAGCCATAAGATAAGATGAGCCAGTTAATCTTTCTGGCTGGTGCCAGCTGATCCACCAGGTGTGGGGTCTACAAAGTATCTCAAGCAGTGATCTTTGGAGCAGTTTAGGGAGGGTCGGAATCTTGGAGCCTCCAGCTGCATGATTCCTAAACCATAATTTCTAATCTTGTGGATAATTTGTTAGTCCTACAAAGGCAGTCTAGTCTCCAGGCAAATGGCTAGGTTTGTTTTGGGAGAGGGCTGTTGTTATCTTTGTTTTAAACTATAAAAGAAGTCACTCCCAAAGTTATTTTAGCTTACACCCAGGAATGAACGAGGACAGCTTGGAGGTTAGAAGCAAGATGGAGTTGGTTACATCAAATCTCTTTCACTGACACAGTTAGAATTTTGCAATGCTGTTTTCATTCCGATATCACTGTTAGTATTTCTCCTATGATATATTCTCTTGTAGTCATTACTATTACTTTCATCATCCTTACTCAACTGAAATCTCCTCTGTGACACTGGAGATGCCATATACTTTGTAGTTGAGTTTTTGTGGTATCTTACATAATGACTTATAACCAATAGAAGCTCAATTACTAACTACAATTTAGAACAATTATTATATTCACAAATAACCATTTGATTCTATGTGATTTTTACAAGCATTAAATGAATACAATCTGGGAAAAATATATAATGTAAGAATCTAAAGAAATCTATAGTTACTGTATGAAAAAATGTAAAAAATGTATATATTACCTTATTTCATTGAAAACACTTCTTTCATAGAGACAGAATATAAAAGGATCTTCCAAAGGAAAATACTATCAGTCAGTTCTAGAAAATAAATGGAAAATAAACCAAACGTATGTCAATACTAACGTATTTAAATGCTATTACATTTTCAAAGAGAAAATGCTTTTATGTTTGCAACAAAAGGTCAAACGTGATTTTCATTTAACTTGGCTGTCATCATAGACTCTTTGGCAGAAGCTTTCAAATACCATGGTACCATCGAGTTGAGTTTTAATAAATTTTGACAGAGCATTTTAATTCAGTATTTATGTAACATTTATAATATATTTGAATTCATTATCCAAATAAAGTAGTATAACCTAATTACTATAATTAGCTATACTAAACTATAACTGAAAATAGTTATCTTCTTTAACTACTATATATAAAAGTTTAGACATTATTTGAGCTGAATACACTTGTTCTAATAGATTTGTATAATAAGTAAGTAGGTGTGCATAAGGTATTTGAGAAAACATTTTTTAAAAGCCCACTGATTTTTTAACTGTTTTGAACCTTTATACATATGGGACTCTCTTACCGTTATATACAAAACCTGCTTTATGAACTACGAAGGTAATATTTGCAACTTAGGACGTCAGACTGTTAAATCAAAATAATGCTAATGGCAAAAATATATATTATATCAAATGACTATTAAACTCACTTTTGACTGAGGATGCCTCTGTACCTTAAGTCCCCATCTAAAAAAAAAAAAACTGCAACCTAACTGAATACGTAAAGAAATCAAAAGCCTAACTTAGGAGCAAACGTGTTTAACAACCAGCTGAGTCTCAGCCAATCACAGCAGCTGAGCTTCCACCATTTACAGGCTGTCAAATAATCTGAGCATGTTCAAAGAAGGCAAACTTCAATCTGTAACCTAACAAGTAGTTTCTGTATCTTACTTTTCATTTTCTGTCTATAAATGCTGCCTGCCCGTGTGGTGGAAGGGAGCTCTCTGAACCTTTCTGGTTCTGAGGGCTGCTTGATTTGTGAACCATCCTTGTTTCAATTACACCCTGTCAAATTTAATTTGTTTAAAGATTTTCTTTTAATAAGACATAAAAAAGAACAATAGTCCCTATCTAACTCTTCCCTCATTCTTCCCCACTCTCTAGCCTTACTCCCCACAGCTAACTCCTCATATTTAATTATTTTAGTTGTCACTTCTGGTAGTTATTGCTGTATCTCCAAATATTATATTTACATTACTTGAATTTTTTTTCTTTTGTGGAAAAGAAAAGGTTCTATAATGTAAAAAACAAAGCATTTATCAACTATGGCCATATTTACCTATTCTGTAAAAACAGGAAAAAACAATTCTAAAGAATTATATGGGATTACATTAAACTTATTTGAAAGGTTCTTTGTCCATGAATTTGAAGTAGACTAATGGGATTAGAGTTTATCCATTTTTTTTTATGGAAAGACAATAGAAAATATTTCTTAATATTTTATGTTACTCCATGTTTACTAGTTTGGGGGGAATTTATTATCTGTCATATTATAGTTACTTGTGGCAGAAAAATGATAGTAGGCATTCTGCAAATGTCTGTGCTGTCTGTGCAGTAAAATATTTGGCCTGGCCTGAAGAAAGTTCTAGCATTTTTCCTTGGCATCTGAGAAATAATCTCTGGGTCCTTGGAGTGTCATGCCTGATAGATATATCTTTGTTTGACTGGGAGCCATGGGCCATAATATGTAGTCTTAACAAAGTGATTTAGGAAAGTGCAGGCCACACCCATATATTCTTAGTGAAGCATGCTCACTACAGAGTGACTCACTACAGCATGCACTAAGTGATGCTTAGCCTGCTCACTACAGAAAGACCAAAAAATGTGACTTAGAGATGGGGTTTTGAGTCATATATCAAGTAGTCTAGAAGTTGAGATTTATTACACGAAACATCAATCAATTATGCTTATATAATTGATTGGAGCCCCAAAGAAATCTCTGAACACTAAGACTTCAGCATACTTTTCTGGTTGGCTAAATTCTGCATGTTCTGCATGTTGTGTCAACCTGAAATAATGGAAAGGATCGATCTAGTTTTAAAGAGTTTATTCAAGTAAAAAGCTGGAAATAACCATTTGGAAGACACCAACTTCAGAAAATCAGATCAGTATTTTGAAATTAAAAGTTAAGTTCCAGTTTATATAGGCAGAAAAGAAAGAAATTTAACAAGATTAAAACTTTTTTTGTACAAAACTGGGTTATGAGTTACAACAATTAGTTACAGTTTGTTTTCTCTTCTGCATGGCTTGTTCATTTTCTTTTCAACTTAAAAGAATACATTTAGCATTTGATCTTAAGACAATGTGAGAGCCATGAAGTCTTTGTGTGAGAAGGGTAAGAGGAAAGTCAATCTATAATGAAAATCAATGGTGAAGATGGAAGGGGTCTTCCCTGTTTCCCTTCAGTAATTTACAGCATTTTATAAAACAATGCAAGTAAAAAGTAAACTAATCTATAATCAGAAAAACAAAGGTTACAGCTGCCAAGGTTACAGCTGCTTGTCATGTGACTCCTAATCACATTCCATAATCATATTCCTTTAACAGCATAGATTATGAATTGCTTATTTTCACAGTTGTCACATATCAATGCAGAGAAATCCACACATACCAAATCCATTGAAAGAAGAAAGAAGTAGCTCTGTGTTTGGTAGTTTTCTGAACTCTGTCCTATGTGTCTTTTCCTTTGCCTGATTTAAAATATATGTGTGTATATATACACATATATATAAACATGTGTATATATACACATACATATGTGTATATATAATATGTGATATGTGATATGATATATATAACATATGATATGTATATAAATATATATGATATATATACACACACACATATACACATATAGTTGTGTATACAAACACACACACACATAATGGTTGTATGCTTTGGGGTTGCCTGATCTTAACCTGTATACTTTCTATAATAAACTGTAACCATAAGTGTAACAGCTTTCAGGGAGTCTATAAGTTTTTCTAGTAAACGATTTTAAATTAGACCTGTTTGGGGGCCTTCCCTTCCCCATTAGCATTGCAATTAGTGTTAAAAGTAACGTCAGACTTGGGAATTTTTGCCTCCTAACTTAGCTGTTGGTCCAACTCTCTGCAATATTACAGCAATGTAAACCAAAAATAAAATTCTAAGCCCGCCAGCGGACTAAATGAACCCCTCCTTTCAGCCAAGGGCATTCCAAACAAACCTGAAAAATAGTTGCCATTATGAGAAGAGGGAGTGGACAGGATTCATTATACCCTCCACTCTTTGGAATTCAAGCACAATTGACCAGCAATAACATTAAAACAGAGATCTTAAGACTTACAAAACAGACTGTTTGTAGCAGTAAGATGCCAAATTCCAATCTGACTCTAGTAGAGCATCAAATGATAAGATAGCAGGCCTGAAAGAAATCAAAGCAATTTACTCCAAAAAATATTTATTTGACATATTTTGAAATGTCTCTGCAAATGTGTCCCTTATAGGGAAAATTTACATTCTCTAGAGAATCACCTTCTTTTTCCAGGTATGTTTCTAATCCTGAAGAGATTAGCTGAGAGCCTAGCACCTTTTAAAGATCTGAATAGGACACATTTACCATCTATTGTCTCTAAGTGCAGCCATCTGAGGCATCACATACACCATAAGAACTTTTGTCTCTGCAACCCCTTATGTTAACCCAGACAGCTTTGCTATTGATTCTAGTTATGTAGATAATACCTTAACTCTTTTAACCAGTTACCAATCAGGAAATCTTTGAATCTGCCTGTGACCTGAAAGCCTCTGATTTGAGATGGGCCATGTTTCTGCACTGAAACAACATAAATCTTACATGTATTGCTTTAGTTTCTACTTGTAACTTCTGTCTCCCTAAAATGTATAAAATCAAGCAGTAACCCAACCACCTTTGGCATATGTTATCAGGACCTCCTAAGGCTGTGTCAGGAGTCATGTTCCTCACATTTGGCTCAGCATAAACTTCTACAAATAGTTTACAGACTTTGGCTGTTTTCATTAGCAGTAGTATACGTGAGAGACAGGACTAGCTGGATTTCCTAGGCCGACTAAGAATCCCTAAGCCTAGCTGGGAAGGTGAACGCATCCACCTTTAAACATGGGACTTGCAACTTAGCTCACACCCAACCAATCAGAGAGCTCACTAAAATACTAATTAGGCAAAAACAGGAGGTAAAGAAATAGCCAATCATCTATTGCCTGAGAGCACAGCGGGAGGGACAAGGATCGGCATATAAACCCAGGCATTGGAGCCGGCAACTGCAACCCCCTTTGGGTCCCCTCCCTTTGTATGGGAGCTCTGTTTTCACTGTATTTCACTCTATTAAATCTTGCAACTGCACTCTTCTGGTCCATGTTTGTTACCGCTGGAGCTGAGCTTTTGCTCCCCGTCCACCACTGCTGTTTGGCGCCATCACAGACCCGCCGCTGACTCCCATCCCTCTGGATCCAGCAGGGTGTCCTCTGTTCTCCTGATCCAGCGAGGTGCCCATTGCCACTCTCGATCTGGCTAAAGGCTTGCCATTGTTCCTGCACGGCTAAGTGCCTGGGTTTGTCCTAATCGAGCTGAACACTAGTCACTGGGTTCCATGGTTCTCTTCCGTGACCCATGACTTCTAATAGAGCTATAACACTCACCACATGGCCCAAGATTCCATTCCTTGGAATCCGTGAGGCCAAGAACCCCAGGTCAGAGAACACGAGGCTTGCCACCATCTTGGAAGTGACCCACGCCATTTTGGAAGTAGCCCACCACCATCTTGGGAGCTCTGGGAGCAAGGACCCCCGGCAACATAAGGAAATCAGAGGAGTTAGCCATATGGCTTTAAGCAGACAATAAGGGAAGAGTCCCTGGAGAACCTCCAACCCACCCAGGTCATTGCCCAATCCACACATACCACAAATGCTTTCACCAGATGTTTTGTGCAGATGAGGGAACTTGCACATGGGGCTTCCCTAAACATGCCTGCAGTGGAAAATTCCATCTTTTGACACATTCACAGTAAGGGAAATAAATCAATATGGAGTAACACAGGCTAAGAGCACGCATGCGCACTGAAAGGATGGGGAGAAGCCTGCAGGAATTTTCACCTTATGCAAATAAGGAACCCTGCCCCATCAGCTTTTCTGTAAAAGCCCTTGTATTCAACTGTGAAATGGCAACCTGCTTTCAGGACCCCCTCTTTGCTGAAAGCTTTCATTTTGCTTAATAAATTATACTCTGCCCTACTCACTCTCCAGTGTCCACATGCCTCATTTTTCCTGGTGATGGGACAAGAACTCAGACTTAGCTGAACTAAGAAGCAGGAAGACCACAATAGAAATAGATATGGACTAACCAGAAAATAGCGTCAATAACAAAGTAGTAGAAAAAAAAGTGAGATCTAAATGCAGTTATTTTGATTCAGTGAAATTGTCAAGAATACTAAGGTGATTATTTAAGATAGAAGTTGCTATATTTTACATTTATAAAGCTCATCAGAAAGTATGGGATTTTAATTAGTTGAACATAGGAAGCAAGAGATTTCAATAGGATATAAAACAGGTGTCTTCGGCACTTTTGGAAATTGAGCAAGTTAATTTCATTTTTACTGTAAATATTGGAATGAGTTAGTACCTGCAAATATCAATGTTCACAGTTGAAATATTTAAGTTAACAAAAAGATATATACAACTGGATTAAATTCAGAAAATCATAATATTAAAATCAGAAATATAATTCATGGATCGTTTATGTTGAAAAAGAAAACAGGAGCCTGAGTATGGATGACCATGACAGTGAGAAACTGCTGGGGACCTCAGTCTTGGGAAAGGAGTTTCCACATTTCATGAGTTTTAACCAGTAGGACCCTCACCATTTCTCACAAGGAAGATCTGAGAAAAATACTTTTGAAACTCTGGCAAGGGAGGGAAGAGTAATCATTTTAAAATAATCCAAGTATGTTGCCTAAAAAAGGTCTACTCTTTAGGACAAAAGGCATTATCAGAACCTCATCCCCTCTGAGAGAAGGGTATTCTTTCCACTACAGCTCTTGCTAGCCTTCTTAGTCTTACAAGGGGAAATAAAAACAATGCTACAGGAAAAACACTTTCAAAAGTCACATCCAAGAGTCTACTTCCAAAAAAAATAGAAAGAAAATCACATCCAAGAGATGCTGGAATAATAAAAAGGAGTTTTAATCACAGTATTTCAGAAAGTTTCCCCTCTCTAAAACCTTATCCTAACACCTGTGCTTTAATATAAGAACAATAGATTATAGCTGAAAGTGCTCCACAATATAGCTGAAAGTGCTCCACAATGGACTCCTTATGAAGAGTAGTTAGAGAAGCTCAAAATTAATAAGAATGACAAAAAGCAAAAACACTAATGAAATGTGAAGTGTCTAGCACTAATGACTACAACAAACATTGAACACAGTATAATACCTAGCCAGATTAACATTTAATCTCAAACTAAATACCTATCTAACCAATTTGCTATTACTCACTACAGGATATCTGGCATATACGTGTGTGTGTGTGTGTGTGTGTGTGTGTGTGTGTGTGTGTGTGTTGGGAGGTGTATACATGCCAAAGTTGAGGGGGAAAAAAACAAAAACACATGAACACAGGCTGAAGAGGTAACACAAACATCAAGACCAGACTCAGATATAGCTCATGTGAGAATTATTACAGAATATAAAACAATTATGTTTAGCATGTTAAACGCTGTAATAGAAAAAAAGTAGATAACATGCCGAAAGAGAATTAATAATGTAACCAGATATATAAAAACATTAGAAATTATCATAAGAAAATGATGGCTCTAAAACAATGTAATAGAAACAAAGTCTTTGATAGGGTCACGAGTAGACTAAACACAGCCAAGGGATGGGGCAGAGGACTTGATGATATCTCAGTAGAAACTTCCCAAGTTAAAATGCACAGAAAATAAAAGGCAAAGAAAAGGAGCAAAACATCTAAGAGCTCTGGAACAATTTCCGATTGTATAACAAAATTAATTGGAAAATAGGAAATAGAAGAATTAAACACATGAGTTATTTGATATCATAATGGCAAAAATTTTCCAAAGTTCAGAACTGACAAACTACATATCCCAGAAACTCAGAGAACTTTAAGTAGTATAAATAGAAACAAAACCAAAAAAAAACCATACACTACACTTATGCATATAATATATAAACTTCAGAAAACCAAAGTGAAAATATGAATAAAAAGTCAAAGAAATAAAAAAAAAACTTTACCTATAGAAGAACAAGTATAAGAATTATAGCAACTTTTTGTCTGAAACTATGCTAGAAGGGAGTGGAGTGAAATATTTTACATGTTGAAAAAAACCAAAGAACAAACAACAAAAAGATGCCAAAACCAAGAATTCTATATCCTTTTAAATTTTACTACAAAAGTTCGGGAGAAATACTTAATCTAGAAGTATGATTGTACTTGTTTGAACTGTTTTGTGAATCTGGCCAAGCACACACTTTTTGCAGAACTAAAATAACTGGATTCCTTGTGTCAGATTCCTACCTGTGATAAAATCAGGCATAGCCTGGGAATGGTTAATGAAATGTGTAAAACATTGCTCTATATTGGTAAGAATTTTGGTTCCAATAAATGTGGAACTCGGCTTTACAGGAATTCTCAGAATACTGTTTTATTGTTCTGCCCACTTCTTGAGATACATGTATTTTTATTTTATTTTCATTTTTAAAAATTTTTGGTGCTCCTCTTTGCTTATTCCATTTTGCTATTTTTCATAATTCTTTAACTTCTTCCTATGTTTTCCAAGCTTCTTCTCATATACGTCTGAATATTTAAAATACCATCTTAAGTACCAAATTTTGCATCTTTGTCCATTTAACTTAAAAACTTACAATATTTTCCACTACTGAAATATTTTAAAACTTGATTTTCCCCAGATTACTCTGTCAGCATTTTCTCCTGGTTCCTAATCTCTTTCTGCCTATGTTGCTTCATAGTATCTTCTTCCTTTGCTTACTATACTGATGTTGAAAATTTTCAAGGGTCTATATTTCATCTCTTTTTTGTACTACGCATCCCCATGTATTATGTCATACAGTCGTAGATTCAACTAATATATGTATTACTATGACTCTGAAATGTATATTTCAAACCTAAACCTCTATCATGAGTTATAGGACAATATGCCCAAGGCAACTACAAAAATAGACTAACCATAAATTAAATAAAATATTAATAGAAAAAAATGTTAAGTCCTAATAACACAAATCAGAAAATTGAGATAGGATGATGATATTGGTCCCAGTTTGGAAAGCTTCATGCAGGAGATGGGTAGTCAGGTGCATAAATACATTATTAAAAATATTAGGTAAAATTAAAAATATATTTAGCATAATGGAGTATCATAGATTAAATGTCCATGAAGTTTGCCTTCTATTGCCCTCTGCTCTGGCAAAGCTGTCAACTTAGTTACCTATAAAAGGTCATAGACCTCTTATAAATCTGTATATAATATAAATTTATAGAAGTTTCCCCAATTTGTAGATTGTGTGTTAAGGGATAGAGGGATGGAGTAGAATAAGCTACAAGGAAGGCTGGAAAGGAAACTGCCCCAAATCATGGTGCAATCCAGGGCCTAGAACCAGGAAAAGGTTTTGTTTGTTCTAATTCATGTAGACATTTGAATTACTTTAGAGACTGTACCCCTGGTGTTGCAGCCTTGATGTACAATATTATGAGCCTTAAGAGCTATGAACTGAAAACTCATGTCTGAGCACACTATGTTGAGTGCAATACTGAGAAAGAAGAATCTTTAATGGTGTTTCTATCTTTTAAATCACAAAATTGATCTGTGCTGGCAGTTGGATCTGCAAGATTTAGGTCTAGTATGGCTCTGATTTGTTGGCCAAATGTTTGAGGACCACATATAATAGCAATACTGTGTGCCAGTAAGAAGCAATAGCTGCAACAAAGGCAGTAGGATGATAAACAATAGAAATTTTCTTTCTTTGTCCTAAAAATTTGAGGCATTGTTTGGACTGTAAATGTTCATAAGCAGTAGAAATTCAGCCTTATAATATGTTTATTTTTCTCTTTTAAGTACATTTTATATGACAAATGGAGCCATTCATATTGGATGTATATGTAAAATTAAAGAAACAGAGCATGCCTGTGAAAGGTGAATTTTGTTAGAGAAAGATTCACAGTAATTATGCCTGGCTGGAGTTCTGAATAATTTATAGTATGTTTGCCAAGAGAACATGGCGGTAAAGAGTATGCTACTAAAGAGTAGGAAAATTGAACAAATGCATTAAGGTAAGAAACAGCATGATATATTGAGGGAGTATAGTGGTGATAAGATGTGTGCTTCAAAATAACAATAAATACATTTCTTCAAGTATCTATAGCACCAAAGCAGTTTCAAGCAAAGAGTAGATCATTAATAAATATATAATGAATGAATGAATAAATGAGCACATAAATTAATGGAACCTGGGGAGGGGAAATTAATCAAGTAAAACAGGTAAGAAAATGTTAATTTATGAAGTTTCTTATAGGCCATACTATTTTGGTTTTATCCTATAGTAAGAATTGTTGAGTTGTGATCAAGAAAGTGCTTACATTTTGTTCAAGGTTTCTATGAAGGCAATATGACAGAAGGAATGCTGTAGCAACAAATCTCATAAATCCTTTTTTTTTTTTTTGCCAATTGAGACATTGATATGTGTCTTAAAAGGAAGTTGCTTAGAGACAAAGTTTATTTAAAATTGTAGAAATATCACAAAATATCAAAATCACATATCTTATGGATCATCTTTTTGCTTCTTTAAATTTCTTAAATCAAAATGAAATTTAAAATAATGCAATCACAACTTAGTGTTTTAGTCTCAAGTATTTCAACATTAATTTTCTCATCTTATCTCAATTACATTTCAATTGCAAATAGCTTTATCTTGATTTGTAATCAATATTACATTTATATTGTGATAATAAAAATGAGTGTTTCGATGACTAAATCACTTAATATAACAAATTCACTACATAAATTTATATAATTGCTCTGACCAAAACTTATTTGTACACACAGCTGAAGACAAAATTGTCTTTGATGATGGGCCCATTTTATTGTAATGCTGTGCATTTACAATGACTTCTAATAAGTGACACTGATTGAGGAATAAAATATGATGCACACAGACCCACACACAATGAGCTTAGGTATGAGTTTATAGAAATTCAAATTTATTAAATATATTTTATATATATTATCGATGCAAAGTCTAATGCTTAGAGTGTTGGCATTGAAAAAAAACTTCAATTTTAAGGTCTCAGTTCACTCACAAACAATGGGCTTAATTGACTTTAAAAGAGTTAAACATCTTAGTTGTGATGTGATAAAAAACTATCATGATGAAAGAAAGTTGCATAAACACATGTGAATAGTGATTACTCTGTAGAGCTCCTTAGCATCAGAAATGGGCATTTATGTTCAATGCTCAGATTAATTTTCATAGAAGATTAATCCAAAAAGTAATTAGTGAGGTTCAATAATGGTAATATTATTTTTACCCCATTTTATGCATGAAGTAAAGGTGTCTCAAAGACACTTGGTAATTTCTATGGTGCTTTCATAATTGTATATCACACGATTAATAGCAGGGATTTGATTTTAAGTTAAGTAGGTAGTGTGTCACATCCTATTGAGAAGACCTCCCTTGATCTCTAACTTCTAAATTAGTGCCAGTAATTTTATTTCTTGGTGCGATTTACTTTTCAAAATAAAAAATAAGGTTTCATTTTGCTATCTTCTACTTACAGTAAACTTGAGAACACATGCTTTCAAAGTAAACAATTTTAATTCAATTTTCATACAAACTAAATGTAATTAGAGGAGGAAACAATAAAAAATACTAGTTCATTTTGATCTAAATATAGTAATCCTATAACACTGCTTAATTCCATAAACTGTGGTCAGCTTACTAGTAATTTCTTAAGGACATTAACATTCCTTTTAGTCTTAGACTCTGAAATATATAAAAAAGATTTTAGGTTTACACAGAACAATGTAGATATTCAAATATGTGTAATGCAAATTTTCAAACTTTTATATGTTACTGACTGACTTCAAAGTAACAATTTTTGATATTTCAGACTTGTAATTTTTTAAGTTTCAGTCACTTAGGTTGTTTTCACCATGAGTGTTTGTGCCAATACCTTTCATCATTATGTTATGCCTGTGAAACTTAATGTAATTTGAATTATGAGACAATTTGTTTAAAACTCCAAATAATATAAACAAAATCTTAAAAATTGAGTTTTAAAATATTAACTAATTAATATTTTACTTTGGTATAAAATCATATTAAAAAGAGAAATATTTTTATTAATCATTTTAAACTCTGGAGAAATGTATTAAAACATTAGCTGTTTTCTCTTAAACTATATTTATAATAAATCTGTCTCTCAAATGGAAGAGGATACTCCCTGAAACTAATGACTTAGATATTTCTTGCTTTTTGCTATTTGAAATATCTCTTGGAAAGTTTTTGTCAAATTCCATGAAAAACAAAAGAAAGGGTAGGAATTTTAACGAAAATGTGTGGAATTTACAGTTCAATGTTTTTTAAAACATTGGGTTTTTTTCTATCATAAAATATGATATTCCTTATTTGTCTTCCTTTATACCTGTCAATTGATTTTCATAGTTTTCTCCAGACATATATCTCTTGTATATTTTCTATGATATATTTTTAGAAACCTTAATTTTCTTCCCTTGTTATTTAAGTTTATTTCCTTTAAGTTACATTTTCTACTGTTTGTTAAAAATTAACCAACTTTTATATACTGATTTTTAAATTCTAACACCTTGCCTATCTCTTTTGATAATTCTAATAGTAAGTCAAGTAATAGATATTTTGTGTTGTTTCTTTGTTTTTGGTGTGTATTGATATGTGTGTGTAAGGCTGTTTCTATTAAAACACATTTCCCTGTCCAATTGTTATATCTCTCTACACTTAAAAAGTTGTGTACTTTTCTATTTTATTTCAGTAGACAGAGGCTTCAAAAATTTTAAATAGTAATTTTGAGTAACCTTATTTTATTACTGATTATGAGTATGCTTTCAATGTTTTTTTTCATTGAACCCTCTAGGTTTTGTGCTTGCTAATATTTTTTCAAAGTGAGCAAGTTTTATTCAATCCTTAATTGTGTTTTTATTCCGTGAAAAGTTTTTGAATTTCCTAAAATATTTTTTGTACCCAATGAAATAATAATTTGTATTTATCTTTCAATCAGTTAATATGATATATCAGTTAATAGGATAACTAACGTTGAAATGATCTCAAATTCCTGAAATAAACTAAATGTGGTAATGGTTTATCAACTTCACTCGTGGAATGAGGTGATAAATATTTCATTAGCATTTTGTCATCTGAGTTAAAATTTGAAACACATTTTTGTTTTTAATTTTGTCCTTATCTGGTTTCGATATTTAATTTATACCAAACTCATAAAATAATTTGAGTGGTAAGTATTCTTTGTCTCATATCTTAATTAAATACTATAAAACGGAAATAATCTATTTCTAGGGTATCTAGTAAAATTAATCTCCCTATCTATGTGGGCTGCTGTTTTGTTGTTGTTGTTGGAAGACACTTAATTACTCATGTAAATTATAATAATAGTACCATTTAGTTTTCTGTTATACAATTTTGTCATTTACACTTTTCTAGGAAATTGCAAATTATTAGCCAATTGTATTAAAATGATTTACAAAAGATTATTCTAAAATTCTTATTTTATATTTTTAGTGTCTCTGGATACACTGATGTAATCTAATATATTAATATATTGATATAACCTATATGTATTATTTTTATAATTATTTATGTGTAGCTTTTTTATTTATTACTTCAGCCAGATGTATTTTTTTATTGTTATTTTATACATTTTTATACAGGAAATTTTTTGGTTATCTTCTTTTATTAGGGTTCTCCAGAGAAACAGAATCAATAGGATGTACATACATATATGTAAATATATAGACATAAATATAGATTTATTGTAAGGAATTGGCTCATGCAATTATAAAGTCTTCTAAGTCCTAAGATTTGCAGTTGGCAAATGGGAGACACAAAAAAAGCAGATAGTATAGTTCCAGTCCAAAGGCCAGCAACACAAACAAAAAAAGAAAAACAATGTCTCAGCTCAAAGACAGTCAACAGGTGGAATTCCCTTCTACTCACAGGAGGACCAGCTTTTTGCTCTATTCAGACCTTCAACTGATTATACTCACTCAAATTAGGGAGGACAATCTACTTTACACAGTCTACCAATTCAAATGTTAATTTCATCCAGAAACACCTCACAGACATATCCAGAACAATGTTTGACGAAATGTCTGGGTATATCATAAACCAGTCAAGGTGACACATAAAATTAACCATCACAATTCTATTTGTTTTCTGATTTTTTAATTTCTGTACTACATTTTCTAATCATGCCCTACTTTCTTTGGTTTTATTCTGTTTTTCTAATTATTTTTATGTTGGATTGTTAACTATTTAAAACATTTTTTTCCTTTCTAGTTCAATTATTTATTACTAAAATCGCTACTTAATATTGCTCTTCCAGATTCTCAGATGAATTACTTTTTTTGAAATGTGTATTAGTTATATATTGCTTATCTATTGCTAAAATAATACTGAATATCAAAAAAGCAAAACATGTCAGTGGCATAAAACAATAAATATTAAATTGTCGTGTATCTCTGGGACCTCTGAGGAAGCTTGGTAATTGCAGCTGAGCTGGTTCAGGTAACCTAGATTCAGCTGAGCTGGGTGGCTGTGTTAAAATCCATGGGCCAAGCATGGCATGGATCTTCATTGTGGTTTGAACTCAGGTCTACTCCACATATATTTATCCTGGGGCCTTGAATAAGAAAGGGGTACTGGCGAGGGGAATCTCTTCTCATGACGATGGCATGAAGTTTAAGAGGCAACCCCAACTGCACAATGCTTTTCCATTTCCCACTTCCATGCATGAAACCTCCCACTGGCCAAAGCAAGTCCTAAGGCTGAGTGGAAAGAATACAAGTGAAAAAAACTCTACCCACCATAAGAAGCAGAGGAAGAGAAGTGAAGTTTTCTGAATTATAGTTAAAACTAACTTTTTTTGTTGTTTAACCATATTTTTTTTGGCCAGGCCAATGAGTTTAGAGAAGTACATTTTTTAAAGTT
Organism: Pan paniscus; assembly: GCF_029289425.2. NCBI lineage: Eukaryota > Metazoa > Chordata > Mammalia > Primates > Hominidae > Pan > Pan paniscus. The sequence goes on along the minus strand of NC_073264.2, from coordinate 41,973,290 downwards.
TTAAATGTATGTGATTCACATAATTTACACTTCTGTTATTAATATTGAACAATTGCACTTTGGTCAAAGAATGTGACCATATGATGTCAATTCTTTGAATTTCTTAAGAGCATTTTGATAACCAAAACTATGGTCAATACATGTAAATATTCCACATGTGCTGGAAAAGAATAAGTATTCTTAAGTTATTCATTTAAATGTTTCATTAATGTCCACGGTCAAGCTCGGATTTATGCTCTTCAGATCTTACAAAGCTGTTTTTTGTTTGTTTCCAGCTCTATGAGTTGCAGAGAAAGTATGTAAAAATCTCCAAACAAGTTTCATATTCTCATTTTCTCCTTGCATTTATCACGATGTATGTTTTCTGACTGTGTTATTAGAAACGTGCAGTTTAAAGCTGATATATCTTCACATTCAATGATATTTTCTTCTATTGATTTGATGACAGTGCTGTTTTACAAACTATTTAACTGTTAAAGTCAATGATCATCAATAGACAATGAAACCCTTGGCTGACAAAGAAATGGAGGATTTTGTGATCATGATGTGCCAAATGCTAGTCACTGCTTATGTTGTCATCATTAAAAAACAACAACAATAAACTTTAAAATGAAGGGATAAGGTTGTAAGGTTGCAACTTCCTCAAGCTCTACCGATATAACTCATCTCATACACCTTGCTCAAAACATGACATGATTGACATTTGTGGCATTATGGTTTAGGTCCCAATGTTTATTGGAAGTCTACAGGCATAGGGCCTAGATAACATTTTTATAACCAATCCATTTAGGATATAGATTATGATAGTTTGATAGGTACCTAAAATTATTTCTATTTATTTTAGAATCACAATGAGTTAAAGTCTGAAAGACTGAAAACATAATTTATTTGTACAAGGTTTATTTCAATTAATCTAAATTAATCCCCATTTTCTGACCAGAAACTAATACACAGAGAGGTTACTTGCCCATTCCCCAATCAGAAACTTGTAAAGCTAAAATTTTAACACCAGTCTGGCTCCGCAGTTTTATCCACCACACTCTGCTACTTTTCTCATTTAAATATTTGTGTGGAATAGTGACATTAACGTTTGCTCTAGTCCTCTCTTCCTTTAGAAATTTTTCTAAATTCCCACACTAAAGAATAACTATAATTCTCTTCTATGTCTCAATACTGCTCTCTCTTTTGTAACAAAATTGCCAAATTATGTTTCAACATTTAAGAAAAGAAAAATTTGACAGCTATCTCACACACACTTCAGCTTGGAGGCAAATTATAAATAATCGACAAAATGGCATTTTTAAGGACAGAGAATCTGTTACTTGGTATCCTTTTTTGTTTTTGATTATGTTTAATAGCTGAAATTGTAGAACACAACATGATGTACTGACAGCTGCTTAAACAAGCTTAAAAACAGCAAATTAATAATGGAATATTCTAATGTCCTGTTTCCTGTCAGTGAATCTCATTTTCAATATTTTAAGACATTTCTGAATATATCTAATACTTGCATCAAATCACTAACTTTTTACAACTCTCATTTTTTAATTTCTCATTATCTTTTTTCTGTTTTTTTGAAATGGTACTTGCCAATACTGAGTTGAGATATTTTCAATCCTCATATGTATTAATTCTTACACAGATAAGAAAATATCAATTATATCTACATTTATGTGTATACACATGGACACACACAATGATTCAAGCATTTATTATGCACTTATACTTCAATGGTCATTTTAAAATGTCCAAATAATTTATAGACTATTAAGTCAAAGTAATATTAAATATTTGCCATCTAAATTTGGCCTGTCTATTAAAGAACAGATTTTTAAAAATTAGGTAACTCTTTTAAGCTAATTAAAAATCTTAGAAAGGTTTACACTTGGTTTCTCCATAATAATCTACACGTAATTACCTTCATCTGTTTTACAACAATTAAACATACTACATAGTATTTTTTTATACATTAAGAATCAAAAGAATCAAGTCTAGGTTTTTTTTTTTTTTTTTTTTCTTCATGATGGCAGACTGGAGGGAGTGTTAGCATGCTTCTCCCACTTGGAAAGATAAAATAGTATATAAAGGTTCACACCATGAACTTTTTTTGAAGAAGCAATGCAGGAACTTAACTGGAAAATAGAAAGAAATGACAGACCCTTTGAAAGAAGCAGCAGGCTGCAGCCTACACTGTACACCAGGAAAAAAACTTGAAGTCCCCAGAGTGTGAGAGACTGCCTCCAGGATATACACCCCCACCAGGAACCTGGCAATCCAGCCTACAGGGAAAGGCCTTAAGCTTTCCCAGCACTGGAAGTGATATAGAGAGTGGTGGGGAATATAAAGTAGAAGCAACAGTGCACATTCCCAGTCTGTAGTGCCAGACAGAAGGAAGCCATTCCTGATTCTACATCACAGGAGACCTAGCAGAATTCTGCCAACTAACTTAGGCAGCAGTCACAGGTGGAGAGAAGGTCCGAACTGAAATTTGTAATATAATCTCCAGTGGGGATGAACACCCTTGGCCAAAACTACGGGGTGTGTAGGAAGTGTGCTGCAGCCAGGGATGCAGGAGCTGGTTGCCCAGGGTTTGCAGGTTGACTGAGAGGGACATGGCCTGAAAGCCATGGTTCCTGTCTCTGCAGCAAAGGCTTATGGCCTGGGGCAGTTTTGAGTTCTGAGTGTTCACTGCCTGGAATTTAGCTAGCTGTTGCTAGTGAACTACTGCGGGGGAAAGACCTGAAAAACTAACTTTAATAAATGAAGGAGAAATAAAATCATTTTCACAAAAACAAATGCTGAGGGAATTTGTCACTACCAGACTGCTCTATGAGAAATACTAAAAACAGTTCCAAATCCTGAAACAAAAGGTTGTTATGCACCGGAATAGAACCTCTTGAAATCATATAACTCATAGGACCTATAAAACAATAATGCAATGAAGAAAACGAAATATCTAGGTAACAATTAATATAATGGCTGGAATAGTGTGTCAAAATTCAATATTAACATTGGATGTAAGTGACCTAAATGCCCCCACTTAAAAGATACAGATTGGAAGAATAAATAAAAAATCACAAACCAAATATCCACTGCCTTCAAGAGATTCACCTAACAAGTAATAATTCATACGAACTCAAGGTAAAAGGGTGGAAAAAAATTTTCTACATAAATGGAAACCAAAAAAGAGCCAGAGTAGCTATTCTCATATCAGATAAAACAGACGTTACTGCAACAACAGTAAGGTCATTATGTAATAATAAAAGGATCAGCCCAACAGGAAGATATTCCATACCTAAATGTATTATATACCTAACATTGGAGCTCCCACATTTATAAAAAATTTACTACTAGGTTAAAAATGAGAAATACAGCAACACAATAATAGTGGGGGACTTAAACACTCCATTGACAGGACCTAACAGATCATCAATCCAGGAAGAATCGCCAACAAAGAAACAATGGACTTAAACTACATTCTACAACAAATTGACATAACAGATATTTACAGAACTTTCTACCCAAGAACTGCTGAATACACATCCTTCTCATCAGCACATGGAACATTCTCCAAGACAGACCATATAATAGGCCACAAAACAAGTTTCAATAATTTTTTTTTAAATGATGTAGCAGCTCATGCCTGTAATACCAACACTTTGGGAGGCCGAGGCGGGCGGTCAGGAGATTGAAACCAACCTGGCTAACAAGGTGAAACCCCGTCTCTACTAAAAATACAAAAAACACAAAAAATTAGCCGGGCATGGTGGTGGGGGCCTGTAGTCCCAGCCACTCAGGAGGCTGAGGCAGGAGAATCACTTGAATCCTGGAGGCCAAGTTTGCAGTGAGCTGAGAGCACACCACTGCACTCCACCCTGGGTGACAGAGTGACTCCATCTCAAAAATTAAATTAAAGAAATCATATCAAGTGTATTCTCAGACCGCAGGGGACTAAAACTAGAAATCAACTAATAAACCATCAAAACTATAAACATACACGTAAATTGAACAATCTGCTCTTGATTGATATTTGGTTTAACAATGACATCAAAATGGAAATTAAAAAATTCTTTGAAATGAATGATAGTAGTGACACAAGTTATCAAAACCTCTGGGAAACAACAAAAGTAGTGGTAAGAGGAAAGTTTGTGCCACTAAATGCCTACAACAAAAAGTCTGAAAGATCACAAATTTACAACCTAATGTCACACCTCAAGGAACTAGAGAAACAAGAACAAATCAAACCCCAAACTAGCAGAAGAAAAGAAATAACAAATATCACAGCAGAACTAAATGAAATTGAAACAAAGGAGATACAAAAGATCAATAAAACAAAAAGCTGCTTTTTGAAAAGATAAACAAAATTGACAGACCATTAACTAAATTAACGTAGAAAAGGAGAGAGAATATTCAAATAAGCTTAATTAGAAATGAAACTGAAGACATTACAACTGACACCACAGAAATACAAGATTATTTGAGACTGCTATGAACTCATCTATGCACACAAACTAGAAAATCTAGAGGAAATGAGTAAGTGCTTGGAAACATACAGTCCTCTCAGATTATATCAGGAAGAAATAGAAACACTGAACAAACCAATAAGGAGCAGTGAGATTGAATCAGTATTTTTTTTAAATGCCAACTAAAAAATATATATATATATAAAATACCTAGGAATATACTTATCCAAGGGGGTGAAAGATCTTGATAAGGAAGACTACAAAACACTGCTGAAAGAAATAATAGATAACACAATCAAATGGAAACACATCCTGTGGTTACAGATTGGAAGAATCAGTAGCATGAAAATGACCATTTTGCCCAAAGCAACCCACAGATACAATGCAATTCCTATCATAATGCCAACATCATTTTTTCATAGAATTAAAAAACATCCTAACATTTATATGAAACTAAAAACAAATCCAAATAGCTAAAGCAAGACTAAGCAAAAAGAACAAATCTGGAGGCATCACATTACCTGACTTCAAATTATACTACAATGCTATAGACACCAAAACAGGATGGTACTGGTATAAAAACAGACACACAGACGGATGAAGCAGAATAGAGAACTCAGAAATAAAACCAGTTACTTACAACCTCCTGAACTTCAACCAAGCATACAAAAATATAAATTGCGGAAAGGACACCCTATTTAACAAATGGTGCTGGGAAAACTGGATAGCCACATGTGGAAGTATGAAACTTGATCCTTATCTCTCACCTTATACAGAAATCAACCCGAGATGGACCAAAGACTTAAATCTAAGACCTGACATCACAAAAACTCTAGAAGATAACCTAGGAAAAACTCTTCTGGACATTAACCTAGGCAAATAATTCATAACTAGGACCCCAAAAGCAAATGCAATAAAAACAAAAATTAACAAATGTAAACTAATTAAACTAAAAAGCTTCTGTAGAGCAAAATACATAACCATCAGAGTAAACAGACAACCCTCAGAATAGGAAAAAATGTTTGCAAATTATGCATCCAACAAAAGAAATATCCAGAATATACAAGAAGCTTAAACAAATCAACAAGAAAAAAAAACAAACTCCATCAAAAAGTGGACAAATAACGTGAGTACACATTTCTCAAAAGAAGATATACAAATGGCCAAGAAACATATGAAAAAATGTTCAACATCACTAATCATCAGGGAGATGCAAATCAAAACCACAATGAGATACCACCTTACTTCTGAAAGAATGTCTTAATAAAGTAAAAAAAAAAAAAAAACAAATGTTGGCGTGGATGTGGTGAAGAGGCAATGCTTATACACTGCTTGTAGGAACGTAAATTAGTGCAACCTCTATGGAAAACAGTGTGGAGACTTTTTTTTTCTTTTCTTTTTTTTTTTTTTTCTTTGAGATGGAGTCTCTCTCTGTCGCCCAAGCTAGAGGGCAATGGCGCGATCTCGGCTTACTGCAACCTCTGCCTGCTGGGTTCAAGCCATTCTCCTGCCTCAGCCTCCTGAGTAGCTGGGATTACAAGTGTGCACCACCATGTCCAGCTAATTTTGGTATTTTTAGTAGAGATGGGGTTTCACCATGCTGGTCAAGCTGATCTCAACCTCCTGACCTCGGATCCACCAGCCTCAGCCTCCTAACTGCTGGGATTACAGGCATGAGCCACCTCGCCCGGCCGGAGATTTCTTGAAGTGAAGGTAGATCTACCATTCAATCCAGCAATTTCGCTACTGGGTATCTACTCAGAGGAAAATAAGTCATTATATCAGAAAAATACCTGCATGCATACGTTTAATTACAGCACAATTCACAATTGCCAAGATATGGAACCAAACTAAGTGTCCATTGAACAATGAGTGGATAAAATAAATGTGATATATATACACCATGGAAAACTACTCAGACTTAAAAAGGAATGAAATAATGTATTTTATAGCAACTTTGATGGAACTGGAGGCCATTATTCTAAGTGAAATAACTCAGGAATAAAAAATCAAATACCGTATGTTCTCACTTATAAGTGGGATCTAAGCTATGGGTACACAAAGTCATATGGACAGATATAAAGGACTGTGGAGACTCAGAAGGGGAAAGATGGAAGGGGGAGTGAGGGAAAAACTACCTACTGAGTACAACATGTATTACTTGAGTGACAGGTGCACCAAAAACCCAGACTTCACTGCTGTAAAATTCATCCAAGTAACCAAAAACCAGTTTTACACTGAAAGCTATTAAAATTAAAAAAAAAATTTTTTTAAATCAAGTCTAAGAATATGTATCTAGAGAAAATAACGTTGCAGCAATAGCAATATAAACATAATATTGATATAGAGCTATATAGTTTTTAGAACACATTATATTGTTTATCTCATTTAATGTGTACCATATTTATGTTAGAAAGGAATTATCTTCATTTGATCAAATAAAAATTTGATCCGATTTTTTTATCTTTAATTTTTATGGGTACATATGACAGATTTGAATTTTATGTCTTCAGACAACATTTAATATTATTTAAATTACACTTTATTTGCTTATCTTCTCATAAAAATATTAATGATAATGAATTAAAGTATTAAAATTTATTTATTTAAACCAACCTATAAATGCAGAACCTCTTCTTTCCCCTGAAAAATACGCATCCTAATTTGGCTAGATAAATAAGAAAGTACTGAAAGAGTGCTGTAAAAGGAATTTCTAATATGACAAACCTGGAAGCTTAGAAAAAGCAGATCTCTTTTACACCTTTAAACTATAAACATAAAAAGCATCTGGAAATTGAATTTTCACAGTAGGGGCTGGAAAGGAAAAGTAAAAACATAACAATATAGTACTTAATTATCATAATTCACCCCAGGTGTTGAAATGCTGAGAAAAGATATATTTATGATGAGTATCAAAACTTGTGTTCACAAGTTGGTAAAGAGTCTTGATTAAACATCGTATGTATTATACAAGAAAGATAAAATAAAGCAAAGTTAATGTTTTCCAAGTACTCATTTCTTTTCTGATATTCACCTAAAAATAAACTCTTATATAGTTGCATGTGTTATAGTCTGTTTACAAATTAGGTAATACATTTTTCTTAAAATCACACACACAGGATTGTTTGTTTTTTTCTTACTGATTTGTTTGAGTTCATTGTAGATTCTGGATATTAGTCTTTTGTCAGATGTACAGATTGTGAAGATTTTCTCCCACTCTGTGGGTTGTCTGTTTACTCTGCTGACTGTTCCTTTTGCTATGCAAAAGCACTTTAGTTTAATTAGGTCCCAACTATTTATCTGTATTTTCATTGCATTTGCTTTTGGGTTCTTGGTCATGAAGTCCTTGCCTAAACCAATGACTAGAAGGGTTTTTCCAATGTTAACTTCTAGAATTTTTATAGTTTCAGGTCTTAGATTTAAGTCCTTAATCCATCTCGAGTTGATTTTTGTATAAGGTGAGAGATGAGGATCCAGTTTCATTCTCCTACATGTGGCTAGCCAATTATCCCGGCACCATTTGTTGAAAAGGGTGTCCTTTCCCCACTTTATGTTTTTTTTGTTTGTTTGTTTTTTGGGGTTTTTTGTTGTTTTTTGTTTTTTTGTTTTTGCTTTGTTGAAGATCAGTTGGCTGGAAGTATTTGGGTTTATTTCTGGGTTCTCTATTCTGTTCCACTGGTCTATGTGCCTGTTTTTGTACCAGTAACATGCTGTTCTAGTGACTATGGGCATATAGCATAGTTTGAAATCAGGTAGTGTGATGTCTCCAGATTTGTTCTTTTTGTTTAGTCTTGCTTTGACTATGTGGGCTCTTTTTAGGTTCCATATGAATTTTAGAATTGTTTTTTTTTCTAATTCTGTGAAAAATGATGGTGATATTATCAAAAAGTGGGCGAAGGACATGAATAAACAATTCTCAAACGAAGATACACAAATGGCCAACAAACATATGAAAAAATGTTCAGCACCACTAATGATCAGGGAAACACAAATCAAAACCACTATGCGATACTACTTCTCTCCTGCAAGAATGACCGTAATCAAATAATGAAAAAACAGTAGATGTTGGCAAGGATGTGGTGAACAGGAAACACCTCTACACTGCTGGTGGGAATGTAATCTCGTACAGCTGCTAAGGAAAACAGTGTGGAGATTCCTTAAAGAACTAAAAGTAGAACTACCATTTAATCCAGCAATCCCACTACTGGGATTTACCCAGAGAAAAAGAAGTCATTATTCAAAAAAAGATACTTGCATACACATGTTTATAGCAGGACAATTTACAATTGCAAAATCCTGGAACCAACCCAAATGCCCATCAATCAACAAGTGATTAAAGAAACTGTGTTATATATACGTATATATACAATGGAATACTACGCAGCCATAAAAAGGAATGAATTAACAGCATTTGCAGTGACCTGGATGAGATTGGAGACTATTATTCCAAGTGAAGTAACTCAGGAATGGGAAACCAAACATCGTATGTTCTCACTGATACGTGGGAGCTAAACTTTGTGGACACAAAGGCATAAGAATGATACAGTGGACTTTGGGGACTTGGGGAGAAGAGTGGGAGGGGGGCAAGGAATAAAAGACTGCAAATATGGTGCAGTGTATACTGCTTGAGTGATGAGTGCACCACAATCTCACAAGTCACCACTAAAAAATGTACTCAAGTAACCAAATACCACCTTTACCCCAATAACTTATGGGAAAAAAAACCACACACATACAAAAGTCTTACAATAATTGCCAGAAGAAATGGTTACCATTCAGTAGCCAATTTATATAAAAATTTTAATAATCTTTCATTATTATTTCTATTGGTACTATTGAATACCACAGGTAAATGTAAACCTAACATTAAATACTAAAATACACAATGCTGAAAACATACAGATTGACTAATGTCAAGAACTAATAATTTAAAGAAAAATGAAAAAATTACACATTCAATGTGAAATAAAAGAAATGAGTTGTTGTCTCAGAGCTTTAGGACAGCAATCTTCTAAATGATAGCAGTATTCTGTGTCTTTAACAAAGTAGGGTTACCCAAGTATGTTCACACATTGTGAAAATTTAATTGAAACTGTGCACTTTTTATGTTTCTATATTTTAATTCAATACCAATATTGTCATGAAATATAAGAAATAAAATATTGAGACTACAAAAGAATTACAAAGAAATTCTAAAAGATTTATTTCACATGAATACAACAATTCTGAAAAAATGTAAGGAAAAAATTCTCTGAACTCTTAGTCTTTAGATGGGCTGAATAACATTTATTATATGCTTTTGTGCTATTTGGATATATTACCAAGTGTATATTATACTTTAGATTTTTAAAATACCAACTTTAAATGTCTTCTGTTTATATGCTGAGAGTTCATTAATTGATTTAAAATTATAAAAATAGACATATGTTTTAACAATGACTAGATATGATTGATGCTATTGATTATTGTATAATAAAGTACACACTCACACAGAGACACAAACACACACACACTGTCACCTGGTATGTTTGTATTCAAAGTCATTGTGACTGAACCCAGCACTAGAAGAATAGATTTTATGTCCCCAATATAGTGTAATTTAATAACTTCCATATATTTTTTCAAAACCAAGCAAGCTTTCAGAGGTCTGTGTTTTGTTTTCTTTTTTATGTATGTTAGCTATGTTTAAACATAAATAGTTACTGACAGCCAGGTAGATTGAGAAAGAATATACACATTGTCATGTTATTTTCAGGATTTTCTGATTGCAAATTTTTAGGATATTAGCATTGCAAATGAAAGGAGCAAATTTGCTGAAAAATCAAATTTAGATATAATTGAAAATATCAGCATAATAACCTGCTACAATTTGCAGAGTATATAAAACATTACAATCACATTGTCTTATTCTCGTGAAAATTCAGCAACCAAAAATTAAAATTAAAACGTAGTTATAGTATCCAGTTGAGATTTTATAATTTTGTAGTAAAAATAAAAATAATTCAACACAAAATTACATTTACAATAATAGTATAAAGTGCAGAATGTTTCTATTTTATATTAGCAGTATTGTGAGTTATTTTTTTCTATTTCTTCTGATGGGCAATAATTCACACAAGAAATAGGAAGAAAGCTTAAAATTATTTTTTAGTCATTTTTTTCCTCAAGTTCACCACAATATGACTGCAAATCTGAACCCTCCTTGCTTTATAAGATGTAAACTCTAAAAAGGACAGAAATTAAACCTTGACATAAACACACAACACACACTTGGAAAGTGAAATGTCAAAATTATATTTAAAAAGCATTAATATTTACATAAATTTAACATTTATTTAAAGGCACATTGTCCTTTAGTTATAGCTAGAACAAAAATCAAACTATTTTTTCCACTTACAAATTCAGTTACAATTTTACTAAGCCTTTCTTCATACTTTGCAATTATTGAAATCTCCTATATTGTCTTTCAACCAGACCTTATTTCAAAATAATCTCTATGCCATTTTTCTGTAGTTTACCAATAGCACATTATGAAGCAATATACACTTTCATAGGAAAAATTTTTAGTATCACTTAAATCAACTCTATTGCTTTTTGTCATTTTTATTAGTATCAAGATACAGTTTGTAAACTTTTATTTCGGTTTTTAGAAATATTGTATCTATAATTCTTATGTTGAGTTTTGATATCAAGGATGCTCTTTATTACACAATGAGATAAAAAAATTTCTCATTTTTAATTTTCTGGAATAGTTTGTATATGAGTAATAACATGTCTTCTTTCGTTATGGTACAACAATTACAAATAAAGCCTTGCAGGTCTGCTTCAAGTCCTAGAGTTTTCTTCGTAGAAAGCTATTTTTATTAAATTGTTCTGTATTTTCAATGGTTGCAGGAATAATTTGGTTTTCTATTTCTCTTTTAATCAGTTTTTATGGCTTATGTTTTTAAGAATTATTCCTTCTCATATAAAGTTTTGAATGTAGAGGCTTAAAGTTTTCAATAACATCCTCTTTAATTTTTGGATAACTGCATTTTCTTTTTGATATCTGATATTATTGCTGCAATTATTCACGGACGTACCTTCTCTTTATCTTTTTTCTTGTCGTATCACTGTTTTAGCCAAGTCTTGGTTATGATATCCAACTATGTCTATGGATTTGTTATTTTTTCTGGTAGTCATTATTCCCTAATATATTTTGAAAACATCACTAGTAAGTATTTATGTATCTAGAATTATTGTGTCTTCATGAAGAATTGAATGTTTTATAATTATAAATTATCTTCATTAATTATTTGCTCCCTATTATCTCTGTATAACAATTTTATTAGATGTAGATTATATTTAGAAGCCAAATTCTGATACATTTATTTCTGCTAATTCTACTCACGGTAGGTTATTTTTATTTGAAATTTGTCATTTTAGAGTTTGAATTCATTTTAATATGGAAATCAGATGTTTCCTTAAGATTTAAGGGTCTGTCCTTTCTCAACAAGTTTGTGTTTCCATCTTCCTATCACCTGGGTGGATATCGTAGTTCAGGGAAATATTCCACGTTAATTCATTATATTGGGCTATCAATTTAAGCTCCAAAAACACCTAAGGAAAATCTGTGGTTAGAAATTCTCAAAGGAGGCTTTTGAATTCCTAGTAAAAATCAGATCAGTCTGCTTTGTCCACATTTTTTTGCCACTGAGAGACATCTATTTGTCTGTGGTAGCCTGTTTTTAATAAATATGTGTACCCTTTATTCAGAAACAAAGCCCCTGTCCTAAGTGGAAAACTCATTTTCTATTTTCCAACTACCTTCCACTCAAGACTTCCTCTCTTGTAATTACAAGATAATGGGAAATAGTTGCCCCTGCGACATTGTAATAGGCAACCTCACCTCAAATCCGCCAGGACTTAACTCTTTTTACTGTTCCTGCTTCAGATTTCCTCTTTGTGTCCAGCTTTTGTGATCTTTATTCCTTGGTAATTCAGCTACAGAATTTAAAAAATCATCAATTTAATTCAGCATTTCTAGATATTTTGCATGGGATTTTTGGATTACTCATTTTGCAACGCTGCCAGTGGTAGAATTTTGTACTTATACCCATAAGCCATAAAATTATAACAGATATTTTGTGATCATTAAAATTTGTAAAACTTTATAAACTATCAAGAAAAGTGCCTAATACATTGTAAGCACTTTATATTAAATTCCCTTCACCTGGATTTGAAGACTGAGAACTTAAGACTTGCTGAGTTGTTCAATTTCAGTTAACAAGTATTTAAAATCCATGAGGTTATTTATTTGGGTTACCAAGATTAAGCCATTTTTTTTACTGCTATTTAATATAGACAATGGCCTTAATATTTCTTTAGACTTTATGATAGATTTATATTCACAAATTGAAATAGCTGTCTTAGTAAGATATTTTATTCTAATTTCCATAACATTGTATAGGTCAAAAAGAAATTTCTTTCTTTACCTATCACTAGGTGCAGGTCTAAGGCCCCTGTAACATAAGACAGATGAATAATAATATGAAAACATACAAATGTATTTAATATAAGCTTTATGTGGCAAAGGAGCCTTCAACAGGAAATAAAGACTCAAAGAAACAGAGAAATTTGTGTATTTTTATGTATAGGTTTGATGAAAAGTGGGCAGGCATGAAGAAATATTATTGGAGAACAAAAGAGTACAATATACTAGTAATACTAGTAATAAACCAGGGGAAACAGCAAAGCCTGTTTATTCAGAATGTCCTTGAGTTTCTGTGTCTTTGGCCCCTTTCTACTGGGCATATAGAGTGAACCTCTTGAATGACAATCTTATGATTTGGTTTAGGGGAAAAGGACAGGAGGCCTGAGAGTGACCTTCCTTAGATTTTTTTTAACCTGTATCCGGGGAGAACAGGGGAAGGTAAGAGTACCTTCCTTGCATCTGCTGTTTTCTCAAACAGATGCCACATTTGTGGATAGCATGTCCTGGCCCTCATCCATTGTATATTTTTCTGATTCTCTTTTCTCACATTTTAAGTCTTCAGCATAGTTAGCATGTGATTGAATGTGCAAAGAAGAGGTCTTGATAGACATTATCCTCCTTGAGTGAATTACATAAGTATATGCTTTTGATGTATTTTAGTTTCCTTTTTTCTAAGAAGTATTGTATAATTAATAACCATAATGAATGGACTTCGTGAAATTTTTAATTGGTAATAGTGGTAAAATAATTGAGTTTGATCTTTTGAGAGTACCGGTTAATGTACTGAAAGAATGCATGACCAATATATTCAAATGTATTTTTGTCACTAATCCCTAAAAGCCTTTTTGTGCTAATGTGTTACTGAAAGAAAATGTGTAAACCTTTTCATTACCTAATGAGTTATACACACATTTAAACTTAATTAATAGTTAATCTAATTCAGATAAATTTAGCCCAAAATTTCTGAGCAGTTGGTAGCAGGTAGCTTTGGGGACCCTGTGCTAACTAACTAGGTAAGTTTTATATTTGTTTACAGTTTCACACATGTTATACAGTAGAATTTTCAACTAGGCTGCTGATTAGTTTCAGACCATATGTTGGATACCTGAATTCTAGTGAAATGACAATAAATTTTGAATACTCCTAGAACTTTAGAGCAAATTAATAAGATTCCTTGATATGGGTGTATTGTTCCATCTCAATTTGGAATGATATTTTGATCAAGGTTTTTCTCTACTTTGCTACTCTAGAATCCTTTCAGAAATATGACAGAAACAAGTTAATTCATGTTTTACTAAAATTTCTCTTTCAGACATCTTCCTTTCACATCCATAAGCCAATATTAGGAACAATATGGACATATGATTAACAAAGAGAAATATTATGGTCTAGATCACAAAATCTATCCGTGTAAATGCTGTAGGTCATGCATAATGTCAACAGTTATCAAAGGAAAAAAATACATATCCTGAATAAAACAAATGTATTAATATAATGAAATCAATTCCAATGTGATAATTTTTGGTTTCACAGCATATGGTTTTACAAGTGTAGACTACACTGTAGAAGGAAAAAATGCCATATGTACTATACTTATTTGAGAGACCAACTACAGAAGTAATCTCTTAATTACTGAAGAAGTATAATCACCAGATGGGTTCTTCCTGCCTGAACAGACAAAACCAATTCACTATGATCATGGCATTGCAATAAAGAATGAGTTTAATTGATGTGAGTCTGGCCCATGAGAAAGAACTGAACTTATTGCTCACATCAGTCTCCCTGAAGGCTCAGAGGTTAAGGGTTTTCAATTAGAGTTTGGTAGACAAGTGGGTAGGGAATTAGTGCTGCTGATCCATTGGGGATGCCATCACAGGTGTGTGATGGGGTGCCACAAGACTGGTTGAGTTACAAATCACAAGTCCAGGTGGAGTTAGTCAATTGTCACAAATAAAAAGTCTAAAAAGACATCTCAAAAAGGCAATCTTAGGTTCTATAGTAGTGATATTATCTACTGGAGTAGTTGGGGAAGTTTCAAATCTGGTGATCTCCAGAAAAATGGCTGATTATCTTCTCATGTAACTATGCCTACATCTTAGTAGAATTTAGGCCCCTTTCATAATCCTAACTTTGTGGACTTTCATGAGTTTTACAAAGGCAGTTTAGTTTTGGGAAGGGCTAATATAAACCTGTCTTTAAGGTTAAAGCATTAACTAAATTTCTCCCCAAGTTAGTTTGGCTTGTGCCAAGGATGACAAACGACAGCTTGGAAGTTAGAAGCAAGATGGGCCAACTATGTCAGAGTTATCTTACTGTGATAATTTTGCAAAGGTGGTTTCAGAAGTTGTAGTTTATAACTTTAAGCCAAAGAAGCCAGGGACAAAATTTAACAAAAATAAATAGAGAATGAGAAAGAAAGAGAAAGAAGGGGGATCTGATAACACAATGATGCCAACTCTCAACAACTAGTTTAGGTGAAATATACAGAGATACTCACTGCTATTCATAAAACTACTCTGTATTTCTAAAACTTTCAAAGTATATTATTGGGAAAGTAAAGTTTACAAACATTAAAATAAAAAATCTAAACTATTGGTTCAGAATGCATTTAGGAGTAAGGAAACTATGAAAAATGAGTATCACAAAATTCAGGGCTGTGGTTCATTTGGGAAGAGATAATAAAATTGTCATCAAGGAAGGGCACACAGGGAACTTATGAGTGTTTTTGTTATTTAATTTCTTGACCTAGTATTGGTGTTTGCATGACTGTTAATTAATCTTAAACTGTACATATTTATATATATGTAAATCCTTAGAGAACTGAAACAAAAATAAAACTTATTTGAGACCCAAACATATGGTTTATTTAAAAATGTGAATAGGCTTCCCTTGCATAACAACAAAAAGAGCAAAATTCCTATTGACTCATAAAAAGGAGACCTTATTCTATGCTTTAAATAAAGTGCAATTGGCTGACCTGAGTCAAAACGGGGGCAGGGGGAGTGGGGGAGAGGGATTAAGATATACCAACCGGTGGAAATAATAAGTAAAAAGATTCAAATTCTAAAATTAGATAAAATAAAATATATGTTAAAAAGCATTAAATATAACAATTTTAAAGACGATTCTCAAAGACTATAAAGCAGTTATGAATTTTTGTGAATAATACAGCAGAAGATTCACATTATAAAGCTAAAATTACGAGAGGAACATTTATTAAAAACAGCAAAAAAGATACAATTCTTAGCTATAAATTTAAGAATTTTGCAAAACCCAAATGAGGAAAATTTTAAAATTATCCTAACAGATGCAACATTACACTTGAGAAAAGAAAAACAGTAATGCATCTCTTATTTTTGGCCAATTCCAAACTTACAAAAAAGAGCACAAGTTTTTCTAATTTGATTTCTAAATCTAACATTATCCTAAAAACAGTATCAGCAATGTATTTTACTAAAGCCAGATTAATTGAAACTTAAATTGCCATTATAAAAAAACTTTAGAAAATAGTAAAATAAAAAACATAGATTTCCAAAGGGAAGTTTAGTCCTATTAATATTAAGTCATAGTAAAGAACTACTATAATTAAAACAGTGATATATTGGCACATGCATACATAGAAATATCAGTAGAACCTAATTGAACATATAGAATTAATCTAGTCGATAAGGAAGTTTCATATATGATAAATGTGGCATTTTGCATCAATAGGCAAAGGCAAACTTTTAAAAATATAGGTTCAGAAAATGGAAAGCCATATGGGAAAAATGGATAAGATTGGATTGTACACAAGAACATTTACAAAAAGATAAGAAATCTAAATGTTAAGCATAAAGTCATACAAATATTTGGAAAAAATCTAGGACTAATTACTCTATAAATTGAGTATGAAAATAGGCTTTATACATACAATTTGAAACCATATGCAACAAAAGATTGATACTCTTAGCTTGATTAAAAATAATGATTAAAATATTTGCCTGGTGAAAATATCTTTAGGTATATCTGAGAGAAAATATTTATAAGACATACTATAGAAAGGGCCATATGCCTAACATATAACAAACCTTTAAAATAAAGAAACAATATAAAGTAAAAATTTTGCAGAAAATGAACATGGGCAAAAGACATAAACAGTGCATTCATTTAAAAATATCTGTAAAAATGACCTGGTGAAAAGTTATTCATCTTTACTAATAATAGGAGAATTTCAAATTCAACCCATGTAAGAGAATTTGATATATGACAAACTATAAAATCACATAGGTATTTCTTTGTTAATTGAGGAATTCCCATTCTAGGTATTTACCCCTAAGCTATGCTTTCAACTATACAAAAGTACATATACATAAGTTATCCATGGCAATTGATATTTTTAATGGAAAAATATTGAAAGTGATCTAAATGCCCATACATAAGGAACTGTTTGAAAAACTTTGGTTTGACGTACAATTAAGTACTATGGCTTTGTAGAAAAAATGAGAAAGATCTGCATGAAGTGAAATGGACAGATTACCAGGATTTATTTTTACATTGAAAAAGCCCAGCAAAGTATATATGATATTAATATACAATAATATATATAATGTTTTTTTGTGAAGATTTAAAAAGTAAGAAAGATAGCATTTACTTTGCAAAGAGACTCAAGAAGGATAAGGAAGAAATTAATGAATTTGGTTAGCTACAGGGTCTACATAAAACTAGAGTATAAAAGATAAGATAATATTACATGATTAGCATAATTTTGCATGCTATTGAGTTTTGGCAAGATATTAATGTTTTATATATTCAAAAAATAAGATTAAATCAACAAATATGTGGGAAAAACTAATATTGGACTTAGCTTTACTTCAAATGATTAATTATAACCACATTCAAGGAAAAAAAAGTGTTACAGGAACTCTTGAAAACCTTAATTTCATTATATATTGTCATTCACAAGTAAAAATAAATGCAAACTAATCTAAAACTCTAACTAGTTTGGAACTTTTTTTTTTGATAGATGAGTGTTGCCATTCTGAAGCTATTTTATTTGTTTTGTAGAATTAAGCTAATTAAGTAAATATTGAGATGTTGGCAGTCAGGGCCCTCCCTATTGGAGAAAGAAGGTACAACACAGAATTGGGAAATACCAAAAAAAAAAAAAAAAAAAAAAGAAAAGAAAAGAAACTGTTGCACTGAATTAGAAATTTTCCCATATATTGGGCTGAGCCAATGATTTAATTTTTCTGTTCTCTGCTTGCTGAAGGGACCTAGGAACCATGCTATTTAAGTAGCAATAACCACAGCTGGGACAGAGATATTGGTTTATAAATATCATTCATCAGTAAAGTAAACCTGAGTTTCCTCGGCCTCAGATAAATTTGTGATCCCAGGGCTAGGACTACATATATACAATATGACCCTCAAAATTCTTGAGCCGGAAAGTAAGGAAACACTAAAAAAGAATTTAGGATCATGTGAAAGGAATATGGGAGTCAAAGGGAAGGGGCTACTACTGTCCAATCAGGCATGATTTGAACTTCAAATCATGAATAATGGTAGCAATACTATATAAGCCATTGAATAAATTACTAATCTATCAAACTATACTTATACATATGTGATAGGTAGATAATAAATTGAAATAAATAGATGGATTGGTAAAAGAGAAGGCAAAAAGTTTATTTTTAACAATGGAATGCAGTATAATGAATAGAGAAGAAATAATAGATTTAGAAAATCATTTTTCAAACATCAGAGTAATAAATGATTCAGGTAATATTTATCAATGGAGACAATGATCACTGGATAAATGAAAAATAGAATGTAAATAAGTATCAAAAATTGCCTCACACATTACTTAAAAAAGGAGGAATGCTTATTTTACCAAGGAAAAATCTGGTGGATACCAATATAATCAGATGATCAAATTTCACCCACAATAGTGAACTAAGAATAATAAAATCTCAGATATTTATTCTGTCAAAAATATGTAAGCTGAATATAATCATGCATTAACATTAGACAATTCAAAGTGAGATTCATTTTACAAACAACTGGACTGTACTCTTCAATATATATCAGTATCTTCCACACTGTAAAAAACCATAATAAAAAATATATCAGTATCATAAAAGAAAAAGAAAGAGAGAAGAATTGGTTCAAGTTAAAGGAAACTAAAGAGACAAGAAAACAAAATGAATTTTGTGATGGTAGATTGAATCAAGAATGGTGATAGATTCTATCAGGACCATCCATTCTTAAGACAATAAACAAAATTTGATTATGGACTTTGTACTAAATAATAATAGTGTGCCATTTTTAAGTGTCCCTAATTTGATCATCTGACTACTATATAAACAAACATCCTTAGTATTAAAATATTTATGCTAAAGCATTTGGGGATAAGGAAGTAAAATGTTAACTTGTCTAAATCTGGATGCAGCGTATATGAGTGACCTTTGCACTTTTCTTGAAACTCCCCTATGAATTTGAAGTTATATAAAATATGAACTGAAAAATATTTAGGCTGAAAATCAGAAACACAGAGTGGGATTTTTCTGCTCACTACTGATGCTGAGGAGACAAATACCCATCACCTCTTTTGGAGTAGATAAATTTTAATTTTTGAGGAGAATAGCAAACACTTTTTAAAAAGTAGTTTTTCTTCCTAACTGTTGCCTAGTGTATGCTCTAAATAATAAAGTAGACTGAAAAGAACATGCTAATCTTAAATCAGATCAATTGAATACAAAGTGGTACATCTAACAATATAACTATTTATACTGTTTTATTTAAGCCTTATTTGTCCCAAGACCTTGTCTAAATGTCACTTTTTGTGCAACATTTTAGATAAAATACTTTTCAAATTATAACTTCTAAAATCTCAGAGTCAGTATTCATAATGTTTTCTCATATTTGCAAAACACATGGTTTTACATTAAGGATGCACAGAAGAAATTTTGAAGCAATTGTGGTCTATCGATCTAACAGGAAACTTAATGAGAGTTCACAGTGTGCTCACTAGATGATTCTTCTGATCAGTGAGTGAATCATGACTAAGTAAATGAAGTATAAAATGTAGACAATCAAGTGAAGAGGTAAAGCTCTCTCAACTATGCAAAGCCCATATCTAAGGTATACTGAATAAATTCTGATAGTGACTGCTTAAGAAAAGTATTCATTTCTTTCTCTTAAAAACAAAATTCCACTTCAAGGAAATAAAAGTATGCCAGGTAATAGACAAGAAGTTTGTAACATAACTAAATTCAAGGCTACAATTTCAATCATAATTATAGTTAAAAACACAACCAGAATAATACTATATATATTATTTGGTGGTAAGCAGAGAAACTAATTTTCACCTCTGCTTCCAACATACTTGAACCTTTAAAATGAGTGTGCTCACTGCCACTCTGAGGAGGTGCTAGACAGTTGAGTTGTCGTACTTTAGGCAAGCAGGCCAGCCCCATATCCTTTGGACATTCCAGATATCAGCACTGGATATAAGAGCAGATGAGATAGGCTGGGAGACCAGTTAGAAGATGACTGCAATTACTGATAAGCAATGGATGAATACATATGCTATCTGTTCTGAGGTACCAGCAATAGGAAAGATTTCCTAGCCAGAGTTGCATGCACTAACAGAGCCATTGGAACTGAAGGAAACATGTGGGCTTAAGCATTAGATGTCTCCCCAACAGGAATCAATATAAATTGACAAACGAGGGCCTCCTCAATCATTTTGATTTCAGATTTCTTATTCTTAGAATCTATACAAATGATTTACCAGTATCAAACTACTGGGATCAGACTCACCAAGTTACCTATTAAAATTCAAATTCTTGATTCCCCTCCCCAAATATGGACTTCAAATATTTATGGTGGAGTCCTAAACTCTGCAATATTTAAAAACACCCCAGGTGACACATACATACTAAATTTGGAAACTACTCTGCTATGTTCTACTGCACAAAGGATTCTTTCCTGGAGAGCTTATTTGTGGCGACTCCTAAGAGAAGCTAAACTTTTTCTCAAAAACTGTATAGATACCTCCTAGAAAACAAACGGCTACTTCATTCTGAATTAGGATAAAAAATAATGTAAAATGTGCAGTGTCCATAAAGATTATAAACTTCAGGAATAAGAGTTTGAAAGCAAATAACCCAGTAGCAGTGAGAAATGGAAGAACAAGAACATGCCTATTTAGTAGAGTACTTCATTACGTTGAAGTTTCTAACTACAAGGAAATGGAAATGAAAGTGTAATTCTAAAACTAATTGTGTATGCTAGTAGTAGCTTAAGAAAAATATATTATTTCATGAAATTGCTTACCTTCAGGTTGCCTTTTCCAACTTTTTAAATTGGCACTTACAGTATGCTAAACTAATTGTGAGGCACAATTAAAGACTCCAGATGTGACTGTGATTTAGCTTGATGAAAGAAATTGTGAGACATTGATCATTGATGCTAATTTCCTACATTCTGCTCAAATCTTGGCAGTAACATGAGTAAATCCCACACAATGTTGCTGTACCATATTAACTTTTGTTCTTACTTTACTCAAATATCCACACATTTAAAATTAATAGATTTCTTCAGATAACAACAAATAGAGGAATCTATCAATATATATGTGGTTTGTCTGAACAAGAGTCATATACCTAGAATAAATTAGTAATAGCAACTGATTTATCTTTTTATAACTTAGGAACAATGTACATGATAATATTTTGTGTGTTTGTGTGTGTGTCCAGTTTGTTATTGTTGTCAAGTAACCTAAGATAAGCATTACAAGTGAATGAGGATTTCCACAAATGAATATTTGAATATGAGAAAATGTTCTTAATCTTTGAAGTAAATGATAAATATCTCAAATTATGATTTACATTATGGATTCTTAATCTATTTTTTTCTGTAACTAGAACATTGGGCATCATATGCATTGCATAATCAATCCAACGAAGAAGGAGGCAGATGGCAGGGATATATTGGCTTAGTCAGATTTGAGTTAAATGTAGCCTTGCCACTTACTAGCTCTGAAATCTTTGACACCAGGTATCTCCAGGTCTTGTATTTTCATCTATTAATAAAAATATTAGTATCTACGGGGTGTTAATGATTAATAAAGTATACAATACACGTTAACTGTTAGTCTGAGATTTCTATGTTTAACAGCCAGTCAATTCTTACAAAGATTATATGAGATAAGATAGTTAATAATAGAAAACTAAAGGCAGTCAATAATAGAAAAATAAAAGTATATTGGATTTGAATTTATTTATAGAAAAATCAGAGAGCCCAAGAGCAAAAAATCGTCTTGGGAGAATGACCTAGCCATGGTAAACCATAAGACAAGCTGGGAAGTCAACCAATCAGAGCATGTATTATCACTATATATCCAGATGAGAAAAAGTCACTAAGGAGTTGTCTTAATATTTTAAGATACTTTGGTACATATACACCATGGAATACTATGCAGCCCTAAAAAAGGACAAGATCATGTCCTCTGCAGGAACATGGATAGATCTGGAGGTCATTATTTTTAGCAAACTAATGCAGGACAGAAAACCAAATACTACATGTTCTCACTTACTATATGTGAAAGCTAAATTATGAGAACACATGGACACAAAGGGGGAACAACAGACACTGAGGCCTGCCTACTTGAGGGTGGGCTGGGGGAGGAGAGGATCAGGAAAAACAACTACTGAGTACTAGACCTAGTACCTGGGTGATGAAATAACCTTGACAACAAACCCCCATGACACAGGTTTACATATATAACAAACCTGCATATGTACTCCTGAAACAAAAATAAAAGTTTTTCTCTTAAAAAAAAGATCTCTATGTTCATGGTTGTTCTTATCACAAAGTCTAAAAGATGGTGCTCAAAAATTCTTAAATTGATTTTAAAAGGACAGAGGCATTAAAAAATAGTTTTTGTGTAATTGATTGCTGATGACACATATAGATATCTTAGTGATTAATGAGGGTATAGTCAGATACAAAATTTGTGGTAATTTTGATTACACACTAGTAGACATTTTCATATTGAAAACAAATTATATGATAATGTCATATGCATTGCTCTATAGCAATGTAGAATGAGAATCACAAAGAATATTCAATATGTCTTTTGACAAATTTTAAATAAGGTATTTGAAACAGAGGTGTTAGGATCCCAAATTCCAGTGAAAGATTTTGGGTATTTTTAAAATGTAATTCTTCCTTTTTAGAGTCCTTTAAAATCAGAAAATGTGAGACATTCATTTACATTTGTTGTTTTAACACATAAATCCCCTAATTTTCATTGTTTAAAATATGATTTTTTTCCCTTGGTCTATTAAAATCCAATCTGCAGTGTTGGGTGGGAGTTTCACAGAGTCATGTAGAAATACAGGCTGATGAAGGCTCTACCATCTTCAACAAGTACCTTTCAAGGTTTCCCTGTTGGCAGTTAATGACATTACCATGTCCACAGCCTCATGGAGCTTACCAGTGCTGTACATTTCACCCTGACTTCCCTCATCAGCATCCATATCATTGCCTCAGAGCTTTCTTTGACAATATGAATCCACCCTGCCTGCAAGAAGCAGGCTGGAAGTATTGCCCAGTAATGCATATCTTCAGTAGCAGTGCTCAACCAATGATTGATGAGAGCAGGTAACTAAGTACCCATTTTCTTTTGTCCCTTTTTGCGGGCGTATGTTCCACAGTGACACTTCAATTCCGCAAAGGTGTTAATCTTCAGTTACTTACTATGTTAATTTGCTTGATAAAATGCCCTTTATTGTCTGTCTTCCTTTCCTGAGTCTATGATGAAGAAAAAACTATGAGAAACTGAATATTCAATTGTCAATAAGGATCCCTGTATAGACAATGGGGCTAATGTGGGATTTGGAGGTTATATGGGAAAGTGTTTGTGGGGAAAATGACTAGAAAAAAATACCAAAATTAACATGCACATGATCATAATAAATGTATGTGTAGAAATTAAGTAAACTATAACTTAAAATAACTCAAATAAATCTAATGTATGGTACAGTAAAATTGCTACATTAAGTCCATTTCATTTGGTTATATAGAAGTTAACCATGTTGCAATCATGTTTGTAAGAATGTACACACACACAAACCCACAACTACGTCTTATGACAACATCTGCAAAATCTAGATGAAAAACATGGTCTTAACTCTCTAATCTTAGCATTTAATGTATATAAAATATCTGAAGTTTGTCTTGGAGTGAAGCTTTTTATAATCAATCTAGAAGGATGCAGAGCAAATTAATTCTAATTTACTGTCCAAAATAATATTTATATGGGCATGCCTAATCCAAGAAGTTACATCATTTTCAAGCGATAAGTAAAGGCAGTAACAAATAATTCCAAACGTGCATAATAAAAGCAAATAAAAATTATTTTAAATGTACTTCCTAAAAATAATCATTTATACAAGGAATGAGTTTGTTGAAATCAAGAGTTTTAGGAATATGCTGTTATTATATATTCATAATACTTAAAATCAGGTAAATTGACAACTTATTTTTTGAATTCATGTAGAAATAATTTGGAGAACAAAACATGTACATTAGAGAGGACAAAAGATTTAGTATTCTTATTTTACCAACAGAATGCAACACATGTATATACACATTATTATTTACTTACTTACTCTATTATTTACACATTTAACAAAACAAAATAAATAATCAATTTCTATATTACATATGACCATGTGTGTTAATGTGTAATATAAAAATAAATCATTCTTGCCTGTGCATCTGTTCTTATTTTGTTTTTTTAAAAAAATATATTCTTAAAGGAAGAGTTATAATTTTGAGTTTTTTTTAAAGTGTTCATGCATACATGTATTTTTTATATTTTTAAACTACTCTTCTTCTCTCTCTTAAAATTCTTTTAAACTGTTTTTTAATTATTTTCTGTACTTCTTTTCTTATTACTTTATATATTCATCTTTCTTACTAAACTCTGAACTTTTTGAGGATGCTCACTGTACCTTAGTCTAAATAGAATAGATGAATTAAATATGTCTCTGTGGTTTAGAAAAGTGGAATTGTCATTAGAGAAGTTCACACTACACAGTACTTCATTCATCATTCATTCATTCATTTATAAACTTGTATTAAGCACTAACCACAGGCTAACCCCTTGTGCTAAGAGCTAAACATATAAATATAAACTATGGAGCATAAGTTCTATTATGAAATCCAATTAAGTCTTTAAATAGTATTGAGCAGTGGAAAGATGCATTTATTTGTGTTTATATAGAACAATTTGGGAGCAGTGAGTAATAGGATATGAGAGTAAAAAAATAAAGAAAAATGAATAAGCAGTGCATATTATAATATTCAAGATAAGGGAGTATGAGTTCCTAATACTGTGTATATTTGACACAAATATTATGAAGTCTTACTGTTATTGCTGGTCCACAGATAGCACCTCTAATGAATGAGACCTTTTACTATTCATGCCTAGTGTCATCTCCCATGACATTTAATCTGAGCTTGCCCTTTGATTCTTTGATCAATAAAGTGCAGCTGAAGTGACTCTTTAATTTCTAAAAAATAGTCCTTAGAAGAACTAAAGTTTCTACTTTCATCTTTTAAAACACTTCTTCTTAAAAACCAGTCATCACGCCGTTAGACATCTAAGTCACATAAAAAGGCTACATTAAGAAAAACTGTGTTGTTATCACCAACATCCATGGAAGGACTCCAAGCCAACAGCCAGCATTAATTCGAATCAAATGGGTGAAATGTCTTGAACATTCCAGCCCAGTAGAGACTACAGATAGCCGTAGCACAAGATGACAATGACATGGAGCAAAACAACCATCCAGTTGAGCCCCAATCAACAAACAGAATCATGAGAAATAATAAAATGATTGTTATTTAATCCAGTAAGTTTTAGAATGAATTTGTCATACGGTATAGACAGCCTAAACAGATATTGGTACCAGAAGTAGGTTGCTGTTGTGACAAAAAGCTAAAACATGTGGCATCAGCTTTGGAACCAGCTTTCAGGTATGAGCTGGAAGGGTCTTGAGGAGGATATTAATAAAGGATGAAAGGGAAAAGAAGAAATTTTTATTAGAGGCTAGAGAAAAAAGCAGATTGTGTTATGAATTTTTGACAGCAGTAGTCCCTGCAAAATGCAAAAAATAAAAGAAAAATGTATCATTGAATTTGTAGGTCTGACCAGTAATATTTCCTACCTTTAAGAGAGAAATAACTCCTAGAGAGCCTCTTTGAAATTTGGAAATAATATATACAGTTGACCCTTGAACAACACAGGTTTAAACTGCATTTATATAGTGATTTTTTTTCTGCCTCTGCTATTCCTGAGACAGTAAAACCAACCTCTCCTTCCCTTCTTCTCCTCAGGCTATTCAAAGTGAAGAGAATAAAGTTGAAACCTTTATGATATTCCACTTTCAATTAATCAATAGTAAATATATTTTCTCTTATGATTTTCTTAATAACATTTTATTTTCTCTAGCTTACTTTATTATAATACAGTATGTATGTATATAAATATAAATATATACAATTTATAATTAAATTTTATATTTATAATTTGTGTATAATTATTTATATATAAATATATAGAGAAACACACATATAATATACGTAAGCTAGAAAAGTTGAGTTTATGAAAATAGAGAGTATGGCCAGATGCGGTGGCTCACCCCTGTAATCCTAGCACCTTGGGAAGCCAAGGAAGGCCCATCACCTAAGGTCAGGAGTTTGAGACCAGCCTGACCAACACGGTGAAATCCCATCTCTACTAAAAACACAAAAATTAGTCGGGCGTGGTGGCGGGCACCTGTATTCCCAGTTACTCGGGAGGCTGAGGCAGGAGAATCCCTTGAACCCAGGAGATGGAGGTTGCAGTGAGCCGAGATCACTCCAGTGCACTCCAGCCTGGGTGACAGAGTGAGACTCTGTCTCAGAAAAAAAAAAAAAAAGACAATAGAGAGTAGAATGATAGCTACCAGAAGCTGGGAAGGATGCTGGAGGAAGGGAATAAAGAAGTTAATTAATCAGTACAAATATACAGATAGATAGAAGAAATAAGTTCTAATGTTCATTAGCATGGTACGCTGACTATAGTTAATAATATATTTGATATTTCAAAATAGCTAGAAGATATGAAATGCTCCCAATTCAAAGAAATGATAAATTTTTGAGGTGATGGCTAAATACCCTGATTTAATGATTACATATTGTGAGCATGTGTCACAATATACCATGTAATCCATAAATATGTACAATTATTATCTATCAATAAACATAATTTTTAATTAAAAATACAGCATATAATAACTATAACATTAAAAAATGGTGTTAATTAACTGTTTATGTTATCAGTAAGGCTTCCGGTCAACAGCAGGCTCTTAATAGTTATATTTTAGGGGAGTAAATTTTATACACAAATTTTCAGCTGCGTGGGGATTGGCGCTCCTAATTCTTGCATTGTTCAAGAGTCAACTACATTTCATTTGGGCATGTAATTCCAATGCCAGTTATGAGTGGGCTGTAGAAAACAGGTTATTTACCAAGTATAGGCTGCTATGTAGGCTGCTGTGCCACTTGTCCATGTTACCCAGATTTAAAGTTAACAAAGTTAGGAATGATGCTTGAAATGTTTGGTAGGTCTCATGGGTGAATAACAATATATACCTTTATAATTTAGAGGCAAAGCTATGCCATACTCTGCAGATTATTATTCACATGTTCAGAAACAACTCTGTGCTTGCTTTTGGGCCCTGGAAAATGTTAAACATTTGATCAAATTGGTGATTTTTTCACCAATTTATCATGAAATTTGAGTTGTTCATCATCAACTGGGTGTTGTCTGACGTATGAAACCATAAAGTTGGGTGTGCATAGCAGCACCAGATATTCAAATTGAGGTAGTGTAAACAAATAAGACTCAAGCAATTACTGAAAGAACAAGTAAGTTGCATGATAAATTGCTCATGTCTCCAAGACTTCTAATACCAGTATATTGCCGTCCTTTTCGCAATAGGTATTTATGGTCTGTAGAGAGTTTCTTACAGGTTTTTCCCCCTTTTCTAGGGGACAGAAATTTGTCCTGGTTTATAATAATTCCACATAATATTCTAGTGCCAACCAGTAGTAGGCATCTGCAGTATTAGCACCCCCCTCAAGGGTATCTCTTAATCAAAGTTTTTAGGGAAAATCCTCATATCACCCAGACAACCTTGTTAATTTAACCTGGAAGGAGAAATGACCAGAATTTCAGATCTACATTGACCTTCAGGCAGAGGCTAACAGTTTGGACTGAGCATTAGGAGCTTGGAGAAAACATAATTAGAAAGCTCTTGACAAAAATGACAGGTAAGAGGTATGTAGACAGACATTCCTAATAAAAGGGTCTGCATCTCCTGCCAATGTTTCAAAACAAACAGCAGAAGCAGAAGAGAACCTTAATAATCAAGTGGACAAGATAAATGGCTTGTTGAATGTGAGTCAGCCTCTCACTAAGCCATCCACCTTGCCTGATAGCTCATGAATAATGTGGTCACTGGAGCAGGCATGGAGGTTATGAATGGGCTCAATACCATGGACTTCTATTTACCACACATTATCTGGTTACAGCCACTACTGAGTGCCAAGCCTGCCAACAGCTGAGATTAAAACTTATCACCCAGTGTGCCCCCATTCCTGAGAAGAATATGTCATTATATATGTTTGTTACTTTCTTTTCTTTCTTTTTTCTCATGAAAAGGACCTCTGGAGGAAGTCATGTTGTCTCATATGGCTATCCTAATTAATGAATGACAACAGAAAACATTACCTGGCTGTCTGACCTAATCTGAAAAACATTTTTTCACAAAATATGTGCAAATAACTCTAAAAGGTGCCAGAGCAGCTATCCAAGTTTTCAATTTGCTGCCTAATATGCATTATAATTTTACTTTAGCTTATTATTGGCAGTACCATGGAGTACTAGAGTTTATGACACCACCCTTAGCAGCCCAACGCTTTCTCAGCTTCTTTATGCTTGATCATAAAGAAGCAAAACATATTATAACTAATTAAATAAATGTCTAAAAATCGAATTCAATCCCATTAAAAATATCAACAGCATTAAAGCATTCTACAGTCTAAATTCAAAAATAATTGTCCATTAAATATTAGTTTATGTTGATGGTAATTTTATGGTGATAACAAACCTAATGAATTTTTTAAAAATATAATGAAGTATAGTATATATAATATAATGAATTTTTTAAAATATAATGAAGTATAGTAAAATAGAACAATGTAGTCCTTGAAATCTTCAAGCCAATTACTTCTTTTTATCCTGTGACCTGTACAACCTCATAAACATTGCTTAAATTTTTAAACCATTATATACTCAATTTTAAATGGGAATGATACATTTTGGCATACGATTGTGATAAGGAATGTACAAAATTACTTAGAATTTATCCTAAATAAATTGATTTTTTTAAAGTCAATCTGCAAAGTGTTCATGTTAAGACGTTATTTCAAAAGTTTACTATTACTCTTATTGCTAACATGGCTTGAGTGTTTTCTTACTAAGTTTATGTCTGTTATTTGCCATGGATTTTTAGGAGAAATTCCAATTTGTCTTAATAGTTACATGGTAAAGTTTTAAACTCTTTACTTAATTCATTCTTTAAAATCCTTCTATCTTTACTTTCAAAAATAAACATCTAATTATAGAATAGCTTTTACATTTACAAAAAATTTACAAAGATATAATATGGAGAATTCTCTTCTAACCATATCCTGTTTTGCCTATTGTTAATAACTTACATTGTTAGTATACTGCATGTACCACTCTAGTAAACTGATATTAATACAAAATTATTAACCAAACTCCATAGTTTATTCAGATTTTCTAATTTTTACTTAATATCATTTTTTCTGTTCTGGGATCCCTACAGGATACCACATTACATGTCGTCATTAGGTCTCCTTAGGCTCCTCTTGGCAGTCACACTTTTGAAGACTTTCCTTGTTTTGATGACTTTGATCATTTTGAGGAGTACCGGTCAGGTATGTTTAGACCATCCTTCATTACAAGTCTGTCTGATGTTTACCTCATGATTAGACTGAGGTGTGGGTTCTGATGACGTTAACCTTGATCACCTGGCCTAGGTAGTGTTTGTCTGGTTACTCCAGTATCAAGTGATCCTTTTCCTCCATTCCATACTCATTAGAAACCATCATCTGGACACTATATGTGCTTACTGTTTATCTCTTCCTATATGTGATATGTATATCTGAATTAATATTAAATTACAATGAACTCATACTGAAGTATCCAACCCAAATTGGTGCCACATGGTTCATTTAACTTTCCAACATGGTTTACCTATGCCCTCTCATGTCATGAGTCTGAAAGCTGGCTCCTACCATTCTCTATCCATTTACCTATTTGCTCAGCCTCAGCATACATGTATCATGTTAACACACACCTCGATGGGAAACAATTTTACCATCTAGAGTTCGGTGCTACATATAGTTCCTTTTGTCCTTAGAGTTTTGATATGGTTTGGCTGTGTCCGCACTCAAATTTCATCTTGAATTTTAATAATCACCAAGTGTAGTGGAAGGGACCCAGTGGGAGGCAATTTAATTATGGGGGCGGTTAACTCATGATAGTGAGTTCTCACGAGACCCAATGGATTTACAAGGACTTCTCTCTCTTTTGCTTGGCACTTTTCCTTGCTGCTGCCATGTGAAGAAGGATGTGTTTGCTTCCCCTTCTGCCATGATTGTAAGTTTACTGGGGCCTCCTCAGCCATGGTGAACTATAAGTCAATTAAACCTCTTTCCTTTATAAATTACTGGGTCTCGAGTATGTCTTTATTAGCAGAGTGAGAACGAACTGATACAAGTTTCCATTTATTTTCAAAATTACTTAGGTAAAAAACATTTTCCACAAACTCTAGTAAGTTAGATTATGTCATACATTTGTAATATATTTAAATTTGTCTTTAGCTCCTTAATTTCATCCTGAGGTTATTCAATACCCTAGTTGATTTTGTTTTGTTCATATACATTAAGGTTTATTATTTGTACCATAAGTTTCTATGAGTTTTAACAGGATAGTGTCATGTATCTACCACTACGATATTGTATGAAATAATTTCCCCACACTAAAAATTTCTCATATGCTTCATCTATTTAACATCCTTCCCTCACTAAGCACATACCAATAGCTGGTCTGCTTTCTATATCTATAGGGTTTTGTTTGTTTGTTTGTTTTTCCCAGAATGTCAGGTAAGTAGGCTCATAGAGTTATGTATCTGTTTCAGACTGGCTTGTTTCACTTAGCAGCTGGCTTGTTTCGCTTAGCCATATGCAATTAAGATTTATCTATGTTGATCTGTAGAATGATAGTTCATTAATTTTTATCTCTAAATGGTAATTCCATTGTAGAGAAATGCCATCATTTGTACATCCATTCACCTATTGAAAGGCATCCTGGCTAGTTTGATTTTTGACAATGAAGAATAAAACTGGGCTGGGCATGGTGGCCCAATCCTGTAATCCCAGCAATTTGTAAGGCCAAAGCATCAGGATTACTTGAGCTAAGAAGTTTGAGACCAGACTGGACAACATAGACCTCATCACTATATATTTTTAAAAAATAAAGTATATTAGACAGATATGGTCACGTGCATCTGTAGTTTTAGCTAGAGGCTGAGGTGGGAGGATCACTTGAGCCCAGGGGCTCAATATTGCAATGAGTTATGATTGTGTCACTGCACTCCAGCCTGGGTAACAAAGTAAGATCCTGTATCAAAAAATCATAATAATAAAATGGATATGAACTTATACATGAGGGTTTTCATATGAGTTGGTTAAATTCCCAGGTATACAATTGATGTGCTATGTGGTAAGATTATACTTAGCTTTGTGACAAACTGCCAAGTTGTCTGTCAATGTGACTGTGCTTTTTTTCACTTCCACAAGCAATGCATTACAGTGTCTTATACCCCTTCTCTTAAAATTAGTATTTTGAATTATTTAAAAATTATTTTAGCCATTCTAACAGATGTATGGTGATATCTAATTATTAAATCTTTGCTTCCCTAGTGACAAATACAGTTGAATATCTTTTCAAATGCTTCCTTGCTATCTGCATAACTTCACTGATGAGTTGTCTGTTTAGATATTTTGCCCCATTTTTAATTTGGGCTTTTGTTGCTTATTGGTGATATTTCAAAGGTTTTTGTATATTCTTGATACAAATTCTTTATTAGATGTGCATTTTACAAGCATTTCTCCCAGTTTATGATATGCTCTCTATTGTCTTCAAAGTTTCTCTTAAAGAGAAAAAAAAGAAAGAAGGGTAAGAAGGAAGGAAGGAAGGAAAAAAGAAGGAAGGAAAAAAGAAGGAAGGAAGAAAAAAAGGAAGGAAAAAAGGAAGGAAGGAAGGAAAAATAAAGGAAGGAAGACAGGAAAAAGGAAGGAGGAAGGAAGGAAGGGAAGGAAGGAAAGAGAGAAAGATAAAAGAAAGATAAAAGAAAGAAAAAGAAAGAAAGAAAAAGAAAGAGAAGAAAAAGACAAAAACAAAGAAAATAATAAAATAAAATGTATCCAAATTTTCTTTCAAGTCTGGGTTGTCACTGTGTATAAAAATGTATCCCCAAACATATATTTAAACAGATTTTCTCAATATTTTATACTGGAAGTTTTAGTTTTACATTTTATCTTGTATCTTTGATCCTTTTAGTTAACTTTTGTGTGAGTTGTATAGTCTAAGTTCTTTTTTCTTCTTTTGCATATGGACATCAAATTGTTTCAGAACAATTTACAAATGACTGCCTTTTCTCAATTGAATTGCTCTTGTAAAAAATAAGTTGACTATATTTATATCTATCTATTTCTGGACTTTCTATTCTATTGATCGCTGTGTCTACTATTTAGCCAAAATAATACTATATTGATTACAGTAGCTTTATAGTATGATTTGGAGTCAGGTAATGTGGGTCTTCTAGCCATTACTACTTTAAATGTTGTTTTGTTCTACTCTTGTTCTTCTTCTGTTATTTCAATTAAAAGCATATTACCCCTTTTGATATTTTTATTCCTATTTCACTTTGTATTTCTGCTGGTGAATTTTCTATTGACTTTTCTTCAAATTCCTTAATTCTTGCCTTACTTGATGGGCTCAGGAAGTCATTCTTCATTTCTGTTACTGTGTTATTGATTTCTAGCATTTCATTTTGATTCTTTCATAGGATTTTCATATCTCTGATGACTTTCATTGCTCATCAGTTCTTGCATGTTTTCTACTTCCTATTAGATCCTATAACACGTTAAGTCTTATTCTTATTTTAAATGCCTGTGCCAGTAATTCCAACATATATGGCATAACTGCATTTTGCATTCTGTTCTGTCTGTTTTCCTTGTCTCTTCAGTTTTTTGTTTTTGTTTTTTGGGGTTTTTTTTTTGCTTGTGGTATGAGGTAATTTTGTTTGTTGTTGTTGCTGTTGTTGAAAGCAGGTCATGTTATGTTGCATGAGCTAATAGATATTAAAGTAACTGGCTTTTAGTATGAGGATTTATGATAATCTGGGTTTGCGCTATGTTAAACTTTTGTTGTACCTGCAGATATCAGAGGCTTCAAATTTGTCTACAGTTCCTGTTTTTGCCTCACTTCTCGGCACTTAGAATTCCCTTTTTATTGCCACTCAAGAGAGTCTGTGTATTGCAGTTCTTTCAATGTAATCTCTTGTTGTTATACTGGACACTTACGGGGTGGGGATAGAATATGTGGGAGGGGAGCAGTCTATAATCTTTGGATCATGCCTAAGTCTTTAACAGGGCCTGTGTCTCAGGTGTTTCTCTCCACAAGTTTCTGTCTCTTCTTCAAGGATGTAGCTCCCACAGCCATATTCTCTAGTTCCTTCTCAGGTGCAGCTCTCCTCATCTAATTTCTTGAATTTCTGTCCCTCGGTTGCTATGATATGGCCCCCACCATTCGCTGACTTACAGAAGACATGAAGATTGAAACTGCCTGGAGTTGGGCAGAAATCATTTTTCTAGTTGCAATGAAGGTTCAGAATTGCCCTCTGAGAATTCATTACTCCTAGAGACTGAACCTTTGCTTGGGAGAAGAGGCTGAGATTTTCATGGTGGCTACTGTACACCTCCTCCTTTCAGGACTAGACAGATATTTTTCCCAAATCCTCACCAGAAGAACTGTTTTTGTTCCAAGAGAGAAAGCTATGAAAATATTGGGGTTTCCACATGACTATAACCCC
The DNA here is from genome assembly GCF_029289425.2 of Pan paniscus. Classification (NCBI taxonomy): domain Eukaryota; kingdom Metazoa; phylum Chordata; class Mammalia; order Primates; family Hominidae; genus Pan; species Pan paniscus. The sequence continues at coordinate 41,939,070 of NC_073264.2, read as the reverse complement.
AGGAGTTTCTCAGCACTTAGACTCCAGCAATTTGTCAAAATTACCATTGAAAGATTAATACCAGTTTGTGGTGTTTAGTGGATTTTGCTCTAGATAAGCAAACCTCCAATACTGTATCTTTCAGAGTGCACCCATCTCTCCAGATATTAGGGGTGTAGTTTGCTATACAACCACAGTTTACTCAAGGATCCAAGAAAAGTGCACAACTCACTTCTCTATACTTATCTCCATAGCTGTAAAATGAGGGGTTAGATTAAACCACCTCTAAGGTTCCATTCCACCTCTAAAAACCCATTTTAGCCAGTAGCAGACTAATTCTCCATCCCCAGTGATATTTCCTAAACCTCACTCACCATAATTCCTCTTGAAGAGCTGACTGTCTTCAAAATCCACCCCCCATATCTTCCTATTCCACAAGACCCCTCCAAAACCAGTTCAGAAAAATCAGTAAATCAGAAAATCAACAGTATGAACAAGCATGCCACAGAATCACAGAACAGTGACATTACAGTGATAAATTACAGTCCAGAGTTACAAGAGATTTCAATATATTTTTGAAAAATTTCTGGTCAATTTATTTACCCTTCACAGCACAAAAAAACTCAAACTCACTCAAACAGGGACACTAAAATTTACTGAAAACCTACTCTGTACCAGGCATTTTATTAGGGGTTATGGGAATAGTCTCATTTTAATCTACATATTAACTAGAGAATATGATTGATAGCCAAACTGAACATTTCCAAAACCATGTACCCACAGTCAACAACTTCAACTCTGAACTTCAAATGCAACAATTTCAACTCCGAACTTCAATTTTATCTATAAAATCAGCATGCCAGGTGTTGGCTTACACTCCTTGTGAGATGTTGCTACATCTCACTTTAAGGTGGGCGGCAATCCTGTCCCTCTTATTTATTATCCCTTTCTTTTCTCCAGGAGCTCAAATATACGCCATGCGTTATCTCTGGCTTGTGATTTTTATGTTGTTCAGGTATTCTTATAAGGACAGGGGTGAGGACTTCCAATGCTTTTACAAGTCAGGACTCTTAGTCTACTGGTATGCTATTATTATTTGTAATTGCCTTTTAATTATTATTATTATTACATTAATTAAATTTTATTTTCCTAATTGCTATTTTACTACCAGAAATATAATAGGTATATTCATATTCCTAAGATACACTTGTATTATAAATACACATATTTATAATACTTTGTCAACCAGCATTTACAGTTTACCAAATAAAAGACATTAACTTTAGCATACAATCACTTCTTGTTTTTCCTGTTTTTTTCCTTTTCGTTTATTTTAGTTCCCGTTTCTGTTTAATTTTCATTGTAGATAAAATGTTATTCACATAAATGTGTATTTTAATAGTTTTTGCATGCCAGTCTTTATTTTACTTATACCCTTTGCCTTCTTTTTCTATATTTAGTTGGTTGACTACTTTTATTTAGCTATTGTGCTAGAAGGATTCTTTCAAATATTAATTATAAGTAATAAATGTTGTATATCACCGCATAATACATTTAAAAAATACCTTAAATTTGAATAATATTTTGTTTTAATATTAAATTCTAATTTAATACGTTCTAAATTAAAATTTAATATTAAAACAAAAATTACATTTTTATTTTTATTACATTTCTTATTTCTTAATTCTTATTTCTTAACATAGGCATTTACAACTATAAAATCTTCCTAAAATATTAATCTACTGATTTCTAGCCTACTTTATTAATTATGAGAGTTAGGCAATTAAATTAAACTTTATTTGCAGATATCAGTGTATTTTTCTTGTTAAAGTCCTGGAAATGTTTTTTTTTTTTTTCTTCACCCTAAACTTCTACGTGTTCAACATAATTGGCCAGATCAGGGCCTTTTTAAAATTAATTCAACCCATATTAAGTCTTTTCATTTGAAAAATTTGTAATTTTTTCTGTTTTAGGAACTGTCTTTTGTAGCTCTTGGTTATTTCTTCTCCTCTATTTTTTCTTCTTCTTCCTTTCTGGAGATCCACACAGAATATAGGAAAATAATTTAGAAACTTTTTTTCCTTATCCTTTATTTACTTATACTCTAGTACCACAGTGATATTTTGTAGTCTTTTATGTATTGATGTACTGGGTAAATGTTCAACTGACTTATTTCTTGGTCTAACTGGAGACAGGAATAATAGGTAAGTGTCAAGTCTAGTCTAGTCCTGTGGTCCATCCCAACACTCAGATGTCCATGCATTCTGGCTTAAATGTGTCACGTGTATATTTCACTAGTATGAATTAAAATTATATAAAAATGCCTAAATATTGAAGTGAATGTAATTTTTTAAATTATCGCAATTTCATCTTTTCCTACATATTTTCAATGTTTTATTCATTATTTTTAAATATACATTTTAGCAGATATATACTAAAAATGGTTGAAAGTATATGAAGCATTATAACCTTTCCAAACAATTAACACTTCCATTGATAATTTTTCTATGAAGAATTAATAAGAAAATTCTGGATTTTTGTCATATAAAATAGTTATTAGTTTCACTAGCACTATTATAATCTATGAAGTAGAGGGCCGGGCATACTGGCTCACACCTGTAATCACAGCACTTTGGAAAGCTGAGGTGGAAGGATTGCTTGAGGCCAGGAGTTCGAGACTAGCCTGGGTAACACAGTGATACCCTGTCTCTACAAAAAGATTGTTTTTTAAAATTCAGCCAGGCATGATGGCACTCACCTGTAGTAGCCACTTGGGAGGCTAAGGTATGGAGATGGCTTGAGCTCAGGATTTCAAGGGTACAGGGAATTATGACTGTGCCACTCCACTCCGGCCTGGGCAACAGAGCAAGAGTGTCTCTATTAAAAAAAAAAAAAAAAGGAAAGATTTGGACAAAATGTAAAATGAAAAGGCATGATGAGCACCCTTAACAGACTTTCATTGTTGTATATACTTAATTGAAAATATTACCCTAGAAATACAATATTTCATGAATGAAAGCTTAAGATCTATACTCATTTAGAGAATTATAACTATTATTCTCAAAACAATCAAACTTTTATCTGCCTGGATATGCCTGTTTTCCAAAACAGCTGTACTGTTCTACATTCCCATAGCCAAGCATGAGGGTTCTAATGTCTCTACATCCTTGTCAACACTGCTAATATCTGTCTTTTAAAATTATAGCCACCCTAGTGGTTATGAAGTGGTATATAATTATGGTTTTGATTTGCATTTCCTTCATGATAATGATGTTGAACATTTTTTATGTGCTTATTGGACATTTGCATATCTTCTCTGGAGAAGTATCTATCAGATCATTTGCCCATTTTTAACTGGGTTAATGAGTTGAAATGTTTTTAAATTTCTTAGTACAGGCATTTACAATTATAAAATTCCTGCTAAGCACTGCTTCTACTGCATCCCTAAGTTTTGGTATGTTGTATCCCTATATCCATTCACCTTAAGTGGTTTTCTGATTACTTCTCATTTCTTCTTTGATTCGTTGGTTATTTAGGAGTGTCTGGTTTTACTTACACATATTTGTAATTTTCCCAAATTTTCTCCTGTTACTGATTTCTAATATCATTCCATTACTGTCAAAAAGTACTTTGTATTATTTTAATCCTTTTACATTTATTGAGGTTTGTTTTGTAGCCTTGTAAATTGTCTGTCCTAAAGAATAATTCCATGTACCGTTAAGAAGGACATATATTCAGTTGTTATCTGGTGGAATGCTCTATAGCTGTCTGTTAGGTATGATTGCTTTATAGCATTTTTAAGTTTTCCACCTCCTTGTTGACATGTGTCTAGTTGTTCTAACCATTATTGAAAGCAGAGTATTCAAGTCTTCAGGTATTAATGTTGAATTATCTATTTTTCTCTTTCTGTCAGCCTTTGCTTCATGTTTTTTGGGGCTCTGTTTTTTAGTGTTATATATGTCTTTAATTGTGACAGTTTCTTGACGTATTTCCCCTTTTATCATTAGAAACCATCCCTCTTTATCAATAGTTGCATTTCTTAAAGTCTACATTGTCTGGTATTAGTATTGTTACAATTATTACTTTACTATCTCTAGTCATTTTCCTAACCCAAGGCAGCTCTGCTCCCATGTGCCCCTATTGTGTTGTTATTGATGAATATATTGCATATGTCTTGCATTTCTATATGTTATGAGCCTAACAATAAATTATACGTAAATTATATATTATTTATTTTGTTTAAAAGAATTATATATCAAACCTAATGCATACTATATATTAGCATTGTATATATAATGAATATCTGTGTATTCTAGTTATAATTTTATACAAAGCTTTTTAAATCAGTTTAAAAAAGAAAGGAGAACAATATTTATTCTTACTGACTTAGATAATTGCGTAATGATCTTTACCAGTGTGTATTTGAATTATCATCTGTGGTCACTTACTCTTAGCCTAAAAAAAATTTCCTTTAATACTTCTTTAAGGTGAGACTTCTAGTAACACATTCTTTCATTTTTTTTTATCTTGATAGGTCATTAATTTGTCTTCCTTTTTTGAAACATAGTTGTACTAGATACAGTATTCTTGTTTGACAAGGTTTTTATGTTAAGTACTTTAAATATGCTATCCCACTGTTTTCTGACTTTCACTGTTTTTACTTAGAAATCAGCTATTAGTTTTATTGGTATTGCTTATTTCCTATAGTTCTGTGAATATGATTATAATGGCAAGTATTTTTCTGCTAAATTTGACATTTGAACACTCACAGACCATGTCTATTGCCTGCCTTTTATTCAGTGTGTGAATTATGCTTTTCTGTTTCTTTGCTTGATTTGTATCTTCTTGTTGTAGTTGTTTGTTGGGAAATGGACACTTAAGATAATACAATGTAGTAACTCCGGCTGCTGGTTCACCATATATTCCAGATATTTTTATTGTTATTTGCTTGCTTATTTGTTCGGTGACAGACCAAATTGTTTTAGTGAAGTACATTCCCCACCTCTCCACCCAACCTGCCACACACACATACTCACACCCACACAAAGTACTGGGCCTCTGGTTGTTCCTCTGGAAGGCACAGGGTTGAATATGCCCACAGTCACCCAGGGATAACAGTGGTTTGGTAGGTCTCTCTTCCTCCCTTTTCCTCCCCATGTGCAGCTGTGAAACTCCACTAATTGCCAGCTGATTTCTCTATCCTTTTCAACAATGCCCCTGGGTATAAACTGATCGATAAACTCATCCAATCAAATTCTGGCTCTTTGAAGGGATAGTTTCTGAAGTCAGTGATGGCTGGAGGGAGAAAGGGCACCTCTACCCTTAAACTGAACTCCCCTGAGACAGTCTCAGCAACTAGTAGTTGGGAAAAGATAGAAGCACTGATGTCCTTCTGTTTCCAGAAGGAATACTCCAAATGGGTCCCGGGTACAGAGAAGTCTTCTGGAGTGGAGTCTCTGCCTTGCCAAATTGAGCAAGAGTCTCTGCCTTGCAGAATTGAGCAGGAGAGGGTGAGGAGTGGTCTTGGTTCAAATACTAATGACATTTAACTTTCCTAAGGAATTTTCATAGATTTTCTTGACTAGATATTTCTTCATTTACCATTTGTCCTTAGGACAAATTCTATAGGCTTAAAAATATTTTTAAAATGTACACCAGTTTCTCTGGAGAGAGGGTCCACAGAGTACATCACATTGTCACTCTGTCCACATTCTTTATTTTTAATCCCTGAATTAATTGGTACTCTCAAGTGGTGTGTATGAGACTCAGTATATCAAATAAGAAACTCCAGTTCAATCAAAGGATAGACTGTCATGCTATATATTAATAACTTTGGTAATAAACTAGGAAAATAATCAGATATGTAAAATATTGTTCCTGCCTATATTTTTTATTATTTTTGGAGTGTGTTCTAATAAAACATGCTTGATGAGAGAAATTGACCTGCATGTAACAGAAATGTGATTTGTCAATTAGATGCTAATATCAACATCACTAACTAAAGAAAGACAACAATTTAAGACACATTACACTCACATTAGGTAATTACTTTATAACACTTTAAATTAGTTTAAAAAGAGATTGTCCCATGTCAGTATTCTCTTATTCTAATCTGTTTCACTATTTAATTTCCTAGCTTGTACCTTTTTTATTGAATGAATCAACAATATGTTGTTTCATTTCCCCAAAGTGGAAAAGAAAGTTTACACATGCAGGTGACTCATGTAGCAAGCTTATATATATGTAAGTGCCCCAAGTTCATAACATAACATATTGTTCATATATTATAGTTAATAAAATAATTTAAACTATATATTTTCATTAATTTAACAAATATTTATTGAATTTCTCTTATGTGCTAGGCATTGTTCCTGGCACTTGAGATACATCAAAAGAACACAATTGACACCAACAGCTGCCCTCATGGAGATTTCAGTCAAGGAAGTCATAACTGCCACATAAACAGTTCCCTTTGCTATTGAATTAGATAATAATTATTCTTGTGTTCAAAACTATACAATTTTATGAATTTTCTAACCATATACTTACCATTTAGCATTCACAAGAAGACATTATTTTTCCATCTTTCAACTGATAAAATAGTTATACAGTAAAATTGTAATAAGCAAGCAATGAAATATACTTTTCTCCAATATTCTTCTTTTGTTTAATCCTGAGAGTAACTGACAGATTAAAAACCCTAATAATATAAAGAAATAATTAGGATACAACATGGGTAAACTGCAAAACAGTTTACCCATGCTAAGTGAAACAAGCCAGGCACAAAAAGAGAAATACCGCATGTGCTTTTACTTACATGTGGGAGCTAAAAAACTTTAGAATGATGGCTACCAGAGGGTTGGAAAGAGTAGTGGGGAGGGAGGGATAAAGAAAGAAAGAAGGATTAGTTAATGGGGGCAAAAATAAAATGAGAAAGCAGGAATAAGGTCTAATGTTTGATAATACAATACAGTGACTATAGTTAACAATAATTGGTTGCATATTTCAAAATAACTAAGAGTGAAATTGGAATGTTCCCAAACAAGGAAATGATAATTTCTTGAGGTGATAGATATCCCAATTACCCTGATTCATAATTACACATTCTTGTATCAAAATATCATATGTACTCCATACGTATGCAAAACTATTACATATCCATAAAAGTTAAAAATTTAAAAAAATCTGTGTTTATTTTCAAACGTGGTTGTGATTAATTCTTAAATTCTTCCTTAGCTTTTAATATTAAAAGTTAAATCTTACAGATATTCCTTATTTCCTAAAATGAGCATGATAGAGAATCATCAACTGAGAATTAAGGCAAATGTAAGTTAAAAAGTGAACTTAGATGATTAGCAAAATAAAGATATAAATCTCTTGATATTTGTGATTGCCAACTATGATTAAGTATTTTTATAGATGTTTCACTTTTATTAATAATATAATACGAGGCAAATCAAACAAAATTTTGACAATGAGAGACCATTAGATGTTCATCAAAAAGAAATTACTATTTTCACATGTTTTGTATCGTTGGAAAAATGATGAAAATGTTTTAATGCTTAATTTGTTCTATGTAAAAGAAACTCAATAGGTTATTTTGATCAGTAAATGGAATGACATATAAAATTTAATTATCAAATTATATAAAAGTAAGTTGTATTTTATTAGTAATATATGTCATTATATCGATATATGAAAATTAATGTAAATCACTTTAATTAATATTTATTGCATTTTTACTTTAACATAGAAACCTGTTTCAACAAGACTATGAGGAAAGGAAATAATCACACTGTTTTAAGGCATGACTAGCAGAACATTGGGTTGAAATACACTCACCTTGAAATGATTTCAGTACAGAATTATGTGCAATAAATAAAGGGCAACAGATAAACTGAGTTTGAGTGTCAGCTCTATCACTAAGTATCTAGGTGATTGTGGTTCAGGGTTTAACCTCTTAGGTTAAACCTTTCCCATTCTACACTATGATGATGCAGAATAGTATCAGCGAAGGTAGGGTGATAGCAGAAAAAGGGTTTGTGATTTACTGAGCCTCATGATACATTTAGTATACAGCGAAATTTGGTGAGAATGAAAGTTTGACATTTACATTTTCTACCAACCTCATGGTTTACAAATATTTTATTTTTATCAGTCATATAAAATATAACTATGCTACAGATAAGCAACAGTATTTCTTTTTCTTAAGAAGTGGGGTCAAACAAAGCAGTGTGCTTGGAAATTAAAGGGAGGGAAAAATATATAAAAGTAAAAGAAAATAAATAGACCTTAAAAATTAAAACATGGAAAAAGTCAAAATAAGTAAAAGTCTTATTAAATCTTAGTAAAACCCAACGTAATTTGAAAAATAATAGTCTGTATAGAATCTACTGACTTCCTGATTTTTTTCTGCTAAGGTATATGCTGCATTTAAAATGACAGGCAACGGGCCACTGCAATTCACTTTTCTCAGCCTAGGGACCTGGCTATCACTTGCTAATAAACTAAAGAAAAGAATCAAGACTAACACAGAAACATTAATTTCAAGCACTTTCAGAATTATATGGAATAATTGATAATCTGAAGAATAAGAAAACTAACTGCTAAACCTCTGATGTTCATAAAATTTACTTCTTATTTCAACATATTATTACTAAAATGTATGTTTAACATAGTCACTAAAATTCACTAGTGTAGTAAAAATGTTTATGTGTGTGTGGATGTGGATCATCTATATTTAATTGTTCTTATATATTTTATTCTAATATTTTAAAAAATCAGTGAATATACTTGTGAGACACTTGAAATGCTTTAATTCAAGATTAATATATCTTTCATGTTGCTTACCAAGAAAAAGGCACATATATCAATTTCCTTTCAAGAACCATAATTGAATACATATAGTGTCTTGTCAAATCACAGAAGACCAATTCTAAAAAATAAAATAAAATCAGTTGCTTAAGAGTTGATGATTATGTAGATTCTTTCAGTGGTAACTCAGCCTGTCCCTAGATGTGTATTTTTTAAGTTCCAAGTTAATCTATCCAGGCTTTAGAAAACTTTTTTTTTTTTTTTTTTTTTTGAGACGGAGTCTCGCACTGTCGCCCAGGCTGGAGTGCAGTGGCGCGATCTCAGCTCACTGCAAGCTCCACCTCCCGGGTTCACGCCATTCTCCTGCCTCAGCCTCCCGAGTAGCTGGGACTACAGGCACCCGCCACCACGCCCGGCTAATTTTTTGTATTTTTAGTAGAGTCAGGGTTTCACCGTGTTAGCCAGGATGGTCTCGATTTCCTGACCTCGTGATCCGCCCACCTCGGCCACCCAAAGTGCTGGGATTACAGGCGTGAGCCACCGCGTCCGGCCAGAAAACTCTTTTATTTATTTATTTTTTAAGTGGTACAAATAATGCTGTTTTATTTAGAAAAAAAGGTGTGATTTGCCAAGAAGCTAGAACAGTCACGAACTTTTTAGTACCCAAACTACTTTTTTTTTCTGCAACACGCACTTAAATTATATTTAGTGAGATAATTTAACAGCATTACAGAAAGTTTCCTAAATCCTAAAATAGTCACCACTCATACTGCTATGTAACACAGTGCTGAGTTTTTATGTGCTTGCAAGTTATTATATGCATAAATATATTATTTACATGAATATAGCAATAATGTACATATAATTTTACATCCTAAGTTTTTGCTTAAAATTTACATAATATTTCCATGTTCCACAATTATTATATTAGCTGCAAAAAACTCAGATGATAATGGCAAAATTTGGTGTAGCCATTTTAGGGGAATACTTAGATTGATTTAAATTATTATTCAATAGGAATTCATTTGACCACCAAACTATCTCACTAGTTTCTCCTCTAACAACATAGAATATCTATCTAATGTACAACAGTTTTATACATATACTTTTATTGTGGGCCAGGTGCGGTGGCTCAAGCCTGTAATCCCAGCACTTTAGGAGGCCGACACGGGCAGATCACGAGGTCAGGAGTTCAAGACCAGCCTGGCCAAACCCCGTCTCTGCTAAAAATACAAAACTTATTGCATTTTTGTATGGTGGCCGGCGTCTGTAATCCCTGCTACTCGGGAGGTTGAGGCAGGAGAATCACTTGAAACCGGAAGGTGGAGGTTGCAGTGTGCGAGATTGCGCCACTGCACTCCAGCCTGGGCAAAAGAGCGAAACTCCATCTCAAAAAAAAAAAAAAAAAAAGCTTTTATTGCACTTAAATAGTAATCTTAGTAATCTTAACAGATAATACTCTGATCATGTTGTAATATAATTTTCTAAAATTGTTACTCCTCAATAAGCTTCCTTATTTCCAGTTGCTGAAAACTTCATAAAATATGGCACTATTTGCTTAATCATATTCATATATATTTTTATGCAAATGATAATTTTAAATCTCAGATATTTTCTTTTTTTTTTTAATCATACTTTAAGTTTTAGGGTACATGTGCACAACGTGCAGGTTTGTTACATATGTATACATGTGCCATGCTGGAGTGCTGCACCCATTAACTCCTCATTTAACATAAGGTATATCACCTAATGCTATCCCTCCCCCCTCCCCCCACCCCACAACAGGCCCAGGTGTGTGATGTTCCCCTTCCTGTGTCCATGTGTTCTCATTGTTCAATTCCCACCTATGAGTGAGAACATGTGGTTTGGTTTTTTTGTCCTTGCGATAGTTTGCTGAGAATGATGGTATCCAGCTTCATCCATGTCCCTACAAAGGACATGAACTCATCATTTTTTATGGCTGCATAGTATTCCATGGTGTAAAGTAACTGTTACTTCTATTAAAAACTCATCTCTTAAGTAACTTAAAGAGTAGAAACAACATCTAAAAATGCTTTATTGGTAATAAAGAACAGCGCGTCTTCTAATAATGATTCAGAGCTATGATCTTAGGGTCTAGAACATGTTTATTTTAAATCTCATTGGCTCTTACACAATAAAAGAATATCATAAAGTTCTGTTTCTGTTTTATATAGTTATGAAAATTACTATTCTTTTATGAATTCCAAGTATAGGACAATATGCTGAAAGATAATGAAGTTTTTTCACTGACTATATCATATATCACCAATTTAAGTATACAGAAAAATATGAAGATTACTCCATTGTTAGCAACAATTTGGCGTTGGAAGTCATTTCATAACTTTTTTGCATATACCAAACTGTGTGTTGTAATGCTGGAGCAAGATAAGTGAAGATAAAATTATCAGAATCCATTATTATTAATCCAACAATAAATCTAATTTTTTAAATAAAAATAATATGGATAATCAATTGAAATTAAAATTAGTTTCCTCTAAGACTACTAAACAAATAATATTTCTATTTATTTTTGTTGGTGCTAGATTATATAAACATGTAAAGTGTTCTTATTTTTCTTATTTTTAATATTTTGAACAGTAGTTGATAACATCTGTGATAAGCATATTCATTTTGTCATATTTACCTTATATAAGATTAAGTTTAGAATAAAAACAACTGCTTTAATGATTTAATATTATATAATTTTACAAATGTGGATATGTATGTATAAAATAATAAAAATGTCAATTTTTCTGGCATCAAGAATATGAGATATATCTAAATACATATTTAGTAAAATATTCAAAACCTCATAATTTTAAGTTAAGTACATTTTACCTTGCATTTGCAACTTAGGCTGTTTCCACAGAAACAGCAGCTGGCACTCAGAAGCAAGAGTGTTTATAACTTTGATATTTCAGCTGTGCTTGTCAAGTAGATGATGAAAATGTCATTTTTCAAAGAAGCACCTGCAGCTTTTGGGTTCCAACAGGTTCGTGAAATATAACATTTTAGCTTTTGAAAAAGTTTCTGTTCATAATGTTTCTGTATAAATCATAACCATGCCTGCTTTTCAAAGAGGCTTAATTACCCTAGGTCTATTTTAGAAAATGACTTTTTAAGCGTAATAACTGATTTGAGGTAACTTAGAATTATAATGGTCTGCCGGTCTCTCAGAGTCACAGTGAAAAAAATTATCACAATAATTTGCCTTTGGTCAGATATCTACTGGAGGTAGATTCTGTGCAGAGCCACTTTTGTTCTGATACAGCATCTCTATTCCGGGAGCCCACTTCTATTTGACTATAATTTCGTGACTCTGGGAGTTTTGTTCTCAGCGGTAAATCACACCTGGATAGTGGGCTGGTCACAATCTCTCCCACTACTAAACAACAAATTTAAAAAGGTGTTGTTTGATACCTGTAATCTGTTGTGCTTGACATACTTCTGCCATAGATAGGGTATAAAGTGCTAATGCCCTACCGGTTGAAAATTTCAATGAAGTACTTATTAAGATGTCATCAAAATTATCTCCTATCAATGCATTTTTTTAGATGCCAGTGCCTAAATATTGTCAATGACAAAATAATAAAGTGGAAGAGAGATGATCTGTGGTAAGAAGTTCCTGAAATTATTATTTCAAGATTGCATTTTCAGTTCAATAAAACACGGTAGTTTTAAGAAAATAAAATGATATCCTTTAAAAACATTACACTCTTAGTTTTACGTTAAGGATTTTTAGGCAAGATAAACTAAAAGATTTCACAGATCAGAAGAGCAGTTCAGCATGACAAAAGACACCCAGAGCCTATAAACTTATTACCAGAATACATTTAGTCAAAACAACCCAATCAATGGCCACAGCAAGCCGTTGCTATTTTTAATAGGAACTTACTTGCTAAGGGCAAGTGATCAAGTTTTAGTAACTCACTGGAAATTATTGAGCAACCGCAGCATGTAAGACATTATCAGGCTGTTGAACAAAACAAAATAATTAAAGAAAAATAATACTAGTTGATAACAACCCCAGAAGTCTGCTTCTGAACCCGAGCCATGTCAACGATCTTCATGAAAAACAGTGGGCACTAACTTATTATTATGCTGAATTCTGTGTTGGTTTTAAAATTGTGTGTTGTTTAAAAAAAAGGCAAATGGGCTAATTCAAACATATTTTTTGGATTAATAAAAGAATCAAAACATTTAACATAATAATAAAAGTTAAAAATGAATATACACTATGACCAAGTAATCCCTATTGTGCAATCCATACCAATAAAAATATTGCAACACAACATTTTTTCAGTGGAGAAAAAACAACTAATTGTTGGGAATTTTTATTGAAATAATGTTATATTTATATAATGTATAAATAATGTTATATTTATATAATGTATAAATAATGTTATATTTATAAGTTGAAAACATTACATTGTTAAATCAAATAATTAGTTTTCACTGTTTCTGCGTAACTGAAATTTTTTTCATGATACTTTGCCGATACATCAAAAAGTTGTAAAGAAATGTAAGTAATATAAGCTTAATGTTATGAAAATAAAATCAGAGCAAACAAAGTGAATACATGTGTGCATCTATAAATACGTGTGTAAAAGCATCAGAAGAAAACCCACATAATTAAGTCAGGTTGGAATTTTAGCTAATTATAGAGAGAGAAGATTGGAAGAATAAAGGAGTAGATGATTAATAAATTTTTTGTGTTTTTTGTGGGTTTTTCTTGGTCTCCTTTAACAAAGATTACCTTTTTAGCTAAAGAATGTAAAGAAATATCACAATATATAAAACAAAAGGAAACATAGAACACAGTTTGCTGATTTCACTCTGTGAGTATCACAAGCAAAAGTGTCCTAGATTGACGTATTTTAAAATATCAAATACATTTTGGCTTACTTCTGCCTAGAATTTATTTTCTTTTCCCTTTTTAATTTTTTTTTCTTTTCCTTTTTTTGAGATAGGATATTGCTCTGTTCCCCAGGCTAGAGTGCGGTGGTATGATCATGGCTTACTGCTCCCTCAATCTCCTTGGCTCAAGAAGCAATCCTCCCACCTAGGCCACCTTAATAGCTAGGACTACAGGCATGTACCACTATGCCTGGATAATTTCTTAATATTTTGTAGAGATGGTGTCTCACTATGTTGCCTAGGATAGTCCCCATTATGATACTAGCTGTGGATCTGTTATTTACGGCTTTTATTTTGATGAGGTGTGCTCCTTCTATACCCAGATTTTTTACGGTTTTTATCATGAAAGAAAGTTACATTTTATCAAATGCTTTTTCAGCATCAGTTAAAATGATCATGTTTTTTTCCTTTATTCTGTTTATATACATCACATTGATTTATTTATGGTGAACCATTCTTGCATCCCTTGAATAAATTCCACTTGATCAGGATGAATAATTTTTCAATGTATTGTTCAATTCAGTTTGCTAATATTTTGTTGAGAATTTTTGAGCCAATGCTCATCAAGGGAATTGGCCTGTAGTTTTTTTGTTTTGTTTTGTTTGATGTAAATGCTGCCAGCCTGGGTCTCTCTCTTCAGCACAGTGAGCTTCTCTGTCCCAGGGCAGGTCCAGAAGTGCCACAGAGGAAACATGGCCTGGAATCAGGGACTCAAGCAGCTCTCCTGGTGCTCTACCCTACTATGGCCAAGCTGGTATGCAAGATGCAAGACAAAGTTCTCTTTACTCTTCCTCTGTTTCACGAAATAAATGGAGTCTCTCTCTCTCTCTCTCTAGACACTATAGCTGGTAATACGCTGGGTTACACCTGAAGCCAGCAAGTCTCTGAGTTTCACCCAAGGCCTGAAGAGGGTACTGCCTGGCTACCACTCCTGAATTTTCAGGACTCAAGGACTCTTTAGTCAGCAGGTTCTGCCAGGACTTGGTCTTTCCTTTCAAATCAACAGGTTCCCATCTGGCCCAGGCTGTGTCTAGAAATGTCATCTGGGATCTAAGGCCTGAAATGGGCGTGTCAGAACTCTTCCTGGTGCACTCCTTTATTGTGACTAACCTGGTATCCAGGGTGCAAGACAAAGTCCTCTTTACTCTCCTCTCCCCTCCCCTCTCCTCAAGAAGAAGAAAAGAATCTCTCCTGGAGCTGCAAGCTGAACTTCCTGGGGTTCTGGGAAGGGTGACACAAACACTTCCTTGGCCACCCTGGTTGGTGTCTCACCGGGTCACATGTGCTCCAAGTCCATTGGTTCTGAGCTCAGCACAGCACCAGGAATTGCCTAGGAATTACAGTCCTGGTGACCTAGAGTGCCTCGCAAGTGTATTTAGAACCCCAGAGCACTTAAACCTGCTAGAGTGGCAGGGCTTGCTGAAACTCAGTTTCTGACTGCTGGAATGGACAATTCACCTCTGGCTAGAGCTTATCTAGATGCTCCCGTGGAGGACGCAAGCTGGGTTGTTCCCAGTGTTGCTTTCTGCTGTGATAAGGTAGCACTGATTTCCAATGTGAAGTCCCACAATCACTACATTCTCTCTCCCCAAAATGCACAGGTTCTTTCTCCGTGACCCACGGCCACTGCTAGGGGATGGGTAACCTGTGGTGTAAGCAATTCAAGACTACCTTCTTCAGTGCATGTTTCCTTAATATGATGTTAATATCAAGTACTGTGATAGCTCACCTGAGTTTCACTTCTTATAATGGTGCTTTTGTTGTATGGATAGTTGTTCACTTTTGTTTTCCTGTTGGGAAGGATGACTTTCGGTGCTTCTCTTCTGCCAGACCTTTGGTGTAGGCAATTCAAGACTGTTTTTTTCTACCCTCTTCAGTGACCTTTTTCTTAATATGATGTTAAAATAAAGCACTGTAATAGCTCACTTGAGTTTTGGTTATTATGATGGTGCTTTTGTTGTGTGGATACTTTTTCGATTTTGTGTTCCTTTTGGGGAGGATGATTGCTGGTGCTTCTATTTGGCCATCTTGCTTCACCACCTCCTGGCATCTCCTCATCATTTTAATCTGACTTTACCTATACATTTCTTTCATTAATTAAGTGTGATGGAAGTGATTTTGTATAACTTCTTATATTGGACCTCAATAGTTCTGTAGCTTCCTCTTCCATACATAAAAGACTCCCTCTTAGAAGCTATATGCCACATAAGTTTTCTGCATATACTGAGACCAACTATGTGGAGAAACAGAAACATTGCAGAGGTACGCCAGCATGCCATGCAGGTAAGTACAGCCTTCTTGAATTCTTCAGCTCTATTCAGTCGCTAACTGAGTGCTGCTGAAGAATGATACCAGTTGATGCCACATGAACCAGAAGAATCGCACAGCTAGGCTTTTCCCAAATGCCATTCAAAAAATTACTCTGTATTGAAGAGAATTTTTTTTTCACTTAAGAAAAACACATTCATTTTCATAGAATTTAAGGAACACAACTAAACATTTTTAACCCATAAGGAGTGTATAAAGATAAAAATCTAGAACAAACATACTATTTAATAATATTTTAGAAATACTTATAGAATACTGTGTATCGTGCAATTCTAATGAAGAGTCCCATCAATCTAGTAAGGCAAAAAATGAATAAATAAAAGAGAGAACAGGTGTGAGAATTTAAAAAGAAATGTAAAATGTGCTGTATTTGTGTACAACATGATTATATGTATGAGAAATTTCCAGACAGCTTTGAGAACTATGGCAAGCACTTATCAATGTGGTTGAATATTTAAATCACTGTTAAAAATTAGTAACATTTTTATATATGGTTAATAGCCATGTAAAAAAATGCAATAGAAAAATAAATGGTTAAAGAGCCTGACCATAAAAGTAACTAATAATTATGTACCTAGAAACAAATCTTAAAGATGTGTGAATATTCATATGGATTAAATCACCAAATGCTGTTGAAGAACATGTAATATAATTTAAATATGAAGAGTTATATATGCTTTAAAAGGAGGATAAACTATTACTATAAAGATGTTATTTTACCCTAAGTATGTGTATGAAATTTAATACAATTTTACTAAATATTTCAACAGCATTTTATCAAGGTTGACAAATTAATTCTAAAAGTAATACAAACAATTATAATATGCTGTAAGGATATTCATGTTAGTTTTGAAGAAAACAACAAGATAGCTAACTCTGCCGAGCCAGATAACATTATTCTAAATCTATACTAATTAGGTAAAGGCAAAGATGAATAGATCAATAATAACAATAAAAAGTCTAGAAACAAAGATAGTTATTGTCAGGAACCAGACAAGAAAATAGAAAGCACTCCAGGTATTTCAAACACAAATGTCTGAATACAGAGAAGTGGTTACAAGGTGTTGTAAGGTGTAGAAGAAGAAAAAAGAGAATGAAATGTCAGCCAGAGAGTCTAAGATTAAGAATAGTGATGCTCTTCTGGATGGATTTTATTATCTATTGCCTGCTGCTGCATTGTTAGAGGTGCTGTTTCAGTCAGTTCTGATATCACTGAAAAGATTCTGCCAAGAACAGACCCATACCATGCTGCCTTTGCCTGTGCTCCATGGAGTCTGGAGACCCTGTATACTCACTGCCATTCCAGTAACTGCCTATAACTGCCAGAAGCAAGCATCTTCTTTCTTTCTCTCGCCTTCTGATTATTTCCAGTGTATTTTAATGATACAGTCTAAAGCAAACCCCCTAGCAAATGAGACTCAAAACTGTATTTTGAAGAACCCCAATCTCAGCAATATAGGGTAGAGTATAAGAGAATTTGGGACACAGTGAATACAAGCACGCTTCACAATTCAAATTAGTAGCAAAAGAGAACACCAGTCAAAAATTGACAACTGAATATCTACATAAATGTTATAATTCTCCCGTTTCACACTATATACAAATATCATTTTTTTCACATCTAAAAGTAAGACTATTTAAAACTATTAAAAGACAATTTAGGGACAAATCTTTAATGTCTTGAAAACTGGGAGAATTTCCCATACAAATTACAAAGCAGCATAATCAAAAAGAGAAAATACTGATATTTGAATACAATAAAATTCTGCTTAACAAAATGTATAATAAAATATTAAAATACCATCCACAGGCTGGGAAATAATATTTTAAAGCAAATAACTGTCATAGAACTAGTAGACAAACTATAATGTTTGTCAATATAAATGCACGATACAAATAATTTAATTATTATTATTTTTATTTATTTATTTATTTATTTTAGATGGAGTCCTAGTCTATTGCCAGGCTGGAGTGCAGTGGCATGATCTCAGCTCACTGCAAACTCCACATCCAAGATTCAAGCGATTCTCCTGCCTCAGCCTCCCGAGTAGCTGGGACTACAGACGCGTGCCACCATACCCAGCTAATTTTTGTATTTTCAGTCGAGACAAGGTTTCACCATATGGACCAGGATGGTCTCCATCTCTTGACCTCGTGATCTGCCTGCCTCGGTCTCCCAAAGTGCTGGGATTACAGGCATGAGCCACCACACCTGGCCACAATAATTTAGTTTAGAAGTTTGTAAAGATTTTATAAATTAGAAAATCAGAATGACCCATAAGAATAGAGAAAGTACTCAAAATAGTAACAGTCATGTAAGCTATAATACTAGTTACAATTTCATATTTATCAATTTGGCTCAAAATTAAATGTTCGACCTGCTGTAGCATATTGAAAACATGGAGAAAAGAGAAATCTCAGGTACTGATAGTTAAAAAGAAAATTACTACAAACAATAAAATAAAAGGTGCTTATACCTAAAGTTAGAACTTGCACACATATTTTAGCACACTTTTCAAGGAGTTTTATTTTACTTAAAGAATGTTAAATAATAATACTAGGTTAGATAAAACCAATCAATATCCTAAACTACAATAAAACAATAAGTTTGAAGTTATCTTTTGTCAAAAAATGTATTTGCAGTTTTACCAAAACAAAATAAACTGCAAATAATGACCTACTAAATGTTAAGAAAACCGTAAAAAAGAAAAGAACATGAGAATAATTATTAAATCATGAAAGGACTTTCTTGAAGCATGATGTTTAGATACAAATTATTTAGAGACAAAGTTTAAAAAATGTGAAATATCACTGAGAATTGATCCACATTATTTATACAAATTACTTGTATAGCTAAATTAGAAACTGAGGAAATGTCACTATGCAGAAATTTCTAACAGGTTCTATTAATTACTAATAAACATCTATAAATGTCAATCCAATAGGAAAAGAAATAAAAATAAAGCACCACAATACCATTTTTAATCTAGCAAATTAGCAAATATATTGAAAAATAATAGCAATATTTAAATTATGGCTGTATTAAATATGTACAATTTCATGATTTCTAACTTCTAGCAATCAGAGGTAACTTAAATGCTTAACACAGGTGAGGTTTCAGTAAATTGCATGTCATTATTTAACAAGAAAATTAGTTTTTAAAAAACTAATGTCTTTAGGACAACAATCAGGAAACAAGTGTTTTAAAGAGGGACTGAAAAACTTGATGTTTTGCCTATTAATAATTTAGAAAATAAAATTGAAATTAAATAATTTAAAAATAGATGGGAATCTACTACAAATATACATTATATATTTCTGTATTAGAGTCATTATATATTTAATTTTTAATATTTATTAAATTCTCTAAAATATACATTTGTATCCTTTTAATAAACTGAATATACACTATTGAATAAAATAAAAGGAAGGATAATCAGTGCAACACTTCTATATGTTTTGAGGGCTGTAGATACAACAGAATAATATAACTATCTTGAACTATGAATAGCAAATGTATTCTTCAGGCCCAGCAATAAAGTTTTATTAATTTTTTTTGCATTTTCCCAAATTCATTTTTACTTTAGTCCTATGGCCATTTCACGACCTCACACAATAGTCCTGCATTTGCAATTGCAATGCCCTCATAACTAGCCTCTTGCTTACATACTTTTAGCACTGTCATGAGATGATCTTACAGTGCTGCCTACTGCCGACTAATTCAAAAACTCCCCAGTCCCTACAAAATAAAATTTAAATTACTTTGTCTTGCACTCGATGTCATGATACATAAAATCTACACTCACATCTATTTTTATATATTTTTAAGTCTTCCTACAGATTGTCTAAACTTGACAAAACTAGTTAGATATCTATTGTAGTCACTTATTAAATACATGTTGAGTGACTGATTTTTTTATGTCTTGGGGGCATAAATTCCATGCATTTCACTGACAAGAAATACCCTCACAATCTCCTACCTCCTTTCCCAATCCTCTTATCACACACATGCATTTAAATCGCTTGGTGGAATTTATGACTTCTTCATGATCCCATTTAGATAATATCGAGATCAACACAGGCTGAAGTGTACTCTCTTTTTTTCTAAGTCATTTCTTGCACCTCGGGCCTTGCCCTTAACCTACTTTCTTTGTGCTGCTTTTTGTTTCTGTATGCTAGTTTCTGCTCTAGTGGATCAAGTTCATGAAGCAAGATAGTCACAGCCATTTTAATTTCCTCAAACTTACATACAAATTAATTACCTGATAAAGGAGGCCAGTATTCAAACATACTGCCAGTAAAAGAGGATAAAGCCACTACTACAAAATAAATTGAGAGGAATGGGGTAAATAGACTTTTTGGTATGTTTTAAGACTTTGAATATGTAAAGCAAGCAGATTACACTCAATTAAAAGGTACATTTAATCACTTGCCTTCACTCATTCTGAGTAAATAGTTCTGAGAGGTGACAGCGTGCTAGCAGTCCTCACAGCCCTCGCTCGCTCTGGGCGCCTCCTCTGCCTGGGCTCCCAATTTGGCGGCACTTGAGGAGCCCTTCAGCCCACCGCTGCACTGAGGGAGCCCCTTTCTGGGCTGCCCAAGGTCAGAGCCGCTTCCCTCAGCTTGCAGGGAGGTGTGGAGGGAGAAGCGGGAGCGGGAACCGGGGCTGCGCGCGGCGCATGCGGGCCAGCTGGAGTTCCGGGTGGGCGTGGTTTTGGCACGCCGCGTACTGGGAGCCGCCGGCCCGCTCTGCCGCCCCGGTAATGAGGGGCTTAGCATCCGGGCCAGCGGCTGTGGTGAGTGTACTGGGTTCCGCAGCAGTGCTAGCCCACCGGCGCTGCGCTGGATTTCTCACCAGGCCTTAGCTGCCCTCCCGCGGGGCAGGGCTCGGGCCTGCAGCCCGCCATGCCTGAGCCTCCCACCCCCTCCATGGGCTCCTGTGCGGCCCGAGCCTCCCCGACGAGCGCCACCCCCTGCTCCACGGCGCCCAGTCCCATCGACCACCCAAGGGCTGAGGAGTGCGGGCGCACGGCACCGGAACGGGCAGGCAGCTCCACCTGCAGCCCCGTGCGGGATCCACTGGGTGAAGCCGGCTGGGCTCCTGAGTCTGGTGGGGACGTGGAGAACCTTTATGTTAACCTTTATGTTAACATGAACCTTTATGACACTGACCTTGCCAACTGTGTGGGACCTGGTTGAGGCCTCTTGCCACCAGCTATCTCCAACTTTCCTGGCCAACTATATAATACAGTAGACGCAACGAAGATCCCCTCTAGAACATAACCTAATTGTCCTGAGAACCACCACCATCCACCACAATGGCTGCAGCAAGCCCCGCCCAAGGTGAGTCTGAGCCCAGACCAGTCTAACTCTGCCCCTACCTGTTTGTATTTCTCTACCCACGCTGGCAGTGTGGGTACACAAAAGATACATAAAAGATAGAAACACAAAAGACAGAAATTCTTGGGAGCTTTATGGCCCTGCCCATAGCCTGAGGAACAAAAATACACTGGCCAACTTAGCGCAAGCTTAGATCCCCCTACTACTATCACAACTGGTGCTCTCTTGAAACCACCACCACCTCGTTGTTGGCCAACCAACTCAAGCCATTACAGTAACTTATGACAGAATAACCCTGATCCCAGGAAGGAGAAAACAACAGCTAATTCCCCTGCCTGGCTAACCAGAGGTCCTGAGTGCCTCCACGTGACAACTTCACTGCTAGCATAACCAGCATTCCAGAAAGCCATCACAGTAAACAAAACTACAAGCAAGGGCTCTCTCAGACTTTACTTCACTACTCTGCCACCTCCACCAAAGCAGGTGCTGGTATCCACAGGTGGGAGACCTGAAGACAGATTGCATCACAGGACTCTTTGCGAACATTCCCCAGCACAAGCCTGGAGCCTAGTAGCTCCACTGGGTGGCTAGACGCAGAAGAGCAATAACAAATCACTGCAGTCTGGCTCACAGAAGTCCCAACCCTAGGGAAAGGGGAAGAGCACCACATCAAGGGATCACCTAGTAGGAAAAAATAATATTTCTTGTAATTCTAAAGGCTGAGAAATGCAAGATTAATGCACTGGCAGATTCAGTGTCTTACGAGGGCCCACTTCTTCATGAACTGCCAGCTTATCACTCTAACCTCACATGGTGGAAGGGGTGAGGGATCTCTCTTGGACGTGTATTAAAACTACCCTAATCCCATTCAAGAGCGCTAAGCTCTCAAAACCCAATCACCTCCTAAAGATGTCACCTCCTGCTACCATTAGGAGCAGTTTCATTTCATTTCAATGTGTGAAATGAAATGAGTTAGGAGTTAACATTTCAATGTGTGAATTTGGGAGGACACAAACATTTAAATCATAGCAATGGTGTAAATACAATTATACAAGCAGATACTGTCTTGCCACATACTAGATGGATATTTTAAAGAAAAAATATAACTATGAATAGTATGATTATAGTTATAGTTTAATAATTGCAGTTATTTGAATAATTAATATAGTTTAATAATTTGGAGTTATATTGAATAATAATTGTTGAATAGTTTAATAACAAATAGTTATTTGAATCAAAGTAATTCTCCTGCATTTCAACTTCCCTGTACTCTGCCTGATGGGATTCTACTTAACTACCAAACCAAGATTTCCAAACTTCCAAAAATGTCAGTCAAAGTGAACAAAGAGAGACATTGCAATTTAATTAATATATTTTTAAGAAGGTAATTCTATGATTGGCATTAGCATCATTAGTACATCACTTAATCCACCCCTTGGCTATTGCCATACAGCTGGTAAATGAAGTAATTTATCTGTTTTCATTGATTAAATAAAATTATTTCTAGATATCATGTCGAATATGGAGAGATAAAACTAAAATAAAATGGGTATTAGAATTTCATTTAAAAATGGAATTAAACTACATAGAAATTGCTTTAAGTTACACCCTCATATTTTCTATTGTATCACTTTTTTCTCATTAAAAGGATGAATACATGAAGAAGCTTAATTCTTGTCCACAGAATTAACAGATCCCCAGTGTGCCATAAATTTGTAATGTCCCTTAGTGTTGGATTTGCATTTATAAGTGTGAGCCAAGATGTGGAATATCACACATAGGCAGAGAGCTCTCTATAGACAAAGACATCTGAACAGGTGCCTATGTATCATCTCTTCTGGCAAGTACATGAACAACCTTACACCACTGGAGTATAGCATAAATACTTTAATTTTCAATGGGAGTACAGTACATGCATAAATGATGTGAAGAACTAAAACCTCTCTTCTGAGAAATAAAACATTTTTGATATAATTCAACAGGTGCATTAGACACTACTCTCGTTACAGTCTTTTAGGTCACCAAAGTCACCAATTAACCAATTAATTTTTTTTTTTTTTGGGGATGGAGTCTCGCTTCTTCACCTAGGCTGAAGTACAATGGCGCAGTCTCGGCTCACTGCAACCTCCACCTCCTGGGTTCAAGCGGTTCTCCTGCCTCAGCCTCCTGAGTAACTGGGACTACAGGCGTGCACCACCACGCCCAGCTAATTTTTATATTTTTTAGTACAGACAGGGTTTCACCATACTGGCCAGGCTGGTCTCAAACTCCTGACCTCGTGACCCGCCTGCCTTGGCCTCCCAAAGTGCTGGGATTACAGGCATGAGACACCGTGCCCAATTAACTTTTTTCCAGCTGAAATGTAATAACTTTAGAAGTTTTGTCCACCCTCTGCTTTTAAGCCTACTCTCCCAACATAAAGTTGTAGTATCACTTTATGTTGTAAAGTATCTTGTCTTGGTTTACTAAACTACTGAGCAGTTTTTTAAAGAGTAAGCTTAATTTAAAAATTCTAGGAAATTATAATACAGGCACTTCATAAAACAATTTGTTCAATAAAAAACAATAGTAATAACTTGATACATTTGGAATTTTTTTTAAATATTTGGCTAGTAAGCAACTTTTATAACGATCAAGCAACTAAGAAAAAAAAACCTTTATGGTGATAGTACATTCCTCAGGGTACAGATTATTTTGATGAATCCAAAGTTTATTTAAACATCAAAATTGCACTTATTATTCCTCATGGTATTGTCTAAAGCAAGTTGAAAATACTTTTTTCATTCTCAGAAATTTTTAAAGACAGATTTTGATATAAATCACAAAACAATTAGTAAAGAATTGACTAAAAAAATCAGCCATTTTATATTTAGAATAAGAAATGGTAAATTATTCAACAACGTGGAAGTTTCTTTACTTAGAATCATTTGGGAAGTAAATTATTTTTCCCACAATTAGATTGATCTGGGATGAAAGACAATATTGAGAATAATGCCATAATTTAAGGAAAATTTTCAGGCATAGGGTAAGGCATAAAAGATATCTTGTGGGCAAAAATCACATATCAAATAACAAAAAAGTTACATAAATTTGAAGAGAATAAAGATGTGAACTTAAAATATAGGCATTGGCAAGCAAGTAAAACTTTCCATACTCTTAAAATAAGAAGTGAGAATCTTTTCTTATAAATTATTTCCCAGAAACAAATATTGAAACTGAATGAGTAGTCACATAATTATGTAATTAGACCCCAAATAGCCACTACTTTGCAAGTGGCCAATAGAATCATAATGAGCTGCAATATGTGTTATGCAAACTAAACCCTGTTAAAGAATTGGGTTTGAAGAAGAAGACTCAAGCATACCATATACTTATGAGGTGCAATAATAATAATAATAATAATAATCCAGTTCTCTTTTTTTACTCTTGGGTCAAAAACAATCATTTTTTCACCTGTAACATGAAATCAAATTTCAATGAATCTAAATGTATAATCAAGCATCTCCAGGAATTTTGGGTATTATGATGAAGATTAACTTGGATAAATGAGCTCGAAAATTTATTTTGGCTCCATTCTTTAAAAACTATGAAGACTGTATGAACAGGGCTATAGGAAGCCACTCTAAATGTTAAACATCTACTCTGCACCACTGTATCAATTGAATAATGTTATGTATTCAAATGTATGGCAGCCAGATTGATTTTTCCAGTGAAATATAAACCTTCAGCCTGTACTTGTAGTAATTATAAGGGAGGGAAAATAATAAACATGTGATTTTAAATTAAAAACCCCAATGTAACACTATGAATTACTAACCACACTAGTAATCACCACAGTGATGATAATAGTGGCAGGAAACAGCCAAATGCCTAGGCAGATAGGGCCAGGTCCCTGTGAAACCCCACTTCCAAGCCAGACAGTTTAAAGTTCGAAAGCCAAGCTACAGGTTAAATCCTCTGACCAGATTAAGAACTTGTTTACCTGTTTGACATGGTTTCCTGACTGATCACACCCTTCACATATTTTATATATACCTACCCTTTCCTAATAGGTTTTCTACACTGTTCTGCCCACCTTTGAGTGGTGTCTTCACTTTAACCTTTTTTGCATACTCACAAACCACTTAGCACACATTCACCATTCTGAGTCCATAAAAGGCCCTGTACCTGGCCACATGGGGTGCTTTCCTGCCTTCAGTTAAGGGGACCACTCCTGCATCCTCTTTCTGCTGAAAGCTGTTTGATCACTCAATAAAATTCTTCTCTGCCCTCCTCACCCTTCAAGGTTCAGTGCATTCTCGTTTTTCTTGTTCATGAGACAAGAACATGGGAAGCAGTGCGCAAGTCAGACTCAGCCTGTGCCGGCCAATTGGGCAGGACACCTCCTGTGGCAGGTAGCATGCCCCAAGCAAGGCAGAGGTCCCCACTGGCAAAGGGACTGAGAAAAATCCTGCATCATTGATGTTTGTTGAACATTAGAAATATTTGAGAGAAGTAGCCAGAAAATATTTTATTAATGAACAAAATATACTATTCTTAATTCCATAAAAATACAATGATTTGCATCCAAATTAAACTTATAGAAAATATGATCTTTGTCCTCATTACTTGGATGAAATCTAAATAAAAAATTACCTCTAGAAAGAAAGAAATAATTGCCAAATGTTCTTTAAAAGCCACAGAAAATGAGAAGTATTTAGAACAACTTCATAAGGCTGAATCACTGCAAAGACATGGATACATATTGTTTTTTTAAACACTCTGATCTATTTGTGAGAATAGGGGGATTGCTTATATAGGTTAATCCCCAGTGAATGTAACACTTGTTACTTTCAAAAAGAGAACTCAATAGGTACGCATCCTCCAAAATTCATGGTGACCATGTTCTGATTTGCTCAGGACATATCTAGCTTATGAGTTATCCTAAAGTAATTCTCATGATTTCCAAAGTGTTCTGGTTTGGACAATAAATTATATGGCCACCTTATCTAGGATTCTTAATACAGCTAACATATTTTTTTTTTCTTTTTGTTTTTAACAAACATTGTAAATTGCTGGTGTATGTAACAAATAAGAGTCAACAAAATGTTATTTTTGTCATTAAGTATTTAATTACTATGCCTCTATGTTGTAGAATTTTTGTCTAATTAATGATTTTTTGTGGAAAAATATTTTCCATTATCAATAACTCATTTATTATTGTTTTCCTTTAAATATTTTTTTAAACTCCACACAATCTTAATATGCAGAATAGGCAGCTACTTTAGGGTTAAAGTGCATATAGACAGGCAGAATCATCTATGTTAGAGGACTGGAGCACTGCTAACCATGTTTCATCCTGGGGTGTTTAAATGAACCTTGGAGCTCTCAAGCCCTAATTTGAATTTCAATGTGCCCATATATCCTAAGTTCAGAGTTATTTATACAAGATTGCTTATGGCAGACGTCCAAAGTCATATAGCTGTGGATTTTCCTCTTGTCAAATCCGATGTAGTGGCTGTAGCTTGTATTTGCATTTCTCCTGAAGTCAGCCACCATATCTCTGCAGAAAATAGAGTTAATGACTAATAACTTGGCACATTTTTTATAGACCAGTAGAGAAATGACAGGGCCCAAATTACTCATGGAGGATAGTTCTGATGTTGCTACCTTTCAGACTGCATCAGTAGATCTAAATATAGTTTGAACCTTCTACTTAAATATGATAAATTATTAAGCTCTGATTTGTGATGAAGTGCAAGTCAAGAAAAAGCATGAGGTAGTACTTTAGTAGATCATACACCTGCCATAAAATGCTGAATCATTCATTGTTCTCCTTAATATTTGTCATAATGTTCTCTGTGTTTTTGTACTATAATATGAACTTTTCCTGTCTAGAGATAGTCAATTTACCCACTCTCACATTATGGAGTGGGCTTGCTGGTTCAAAGAATGTTTGATGAAATTTCAGAAAGAAAGTGTTTAATATTCAGAAAAATAGGAAAGTTATGTTAGTTATAAACCGGAAATGGGGCAAAATGACTTGGATGGAAAAGCCAACAGGAGTAAACTCAAGGAGAAAGGTGAATCACATAGAACCAAGGACATCAGAAAACACTGAGAGAAAAATTGCCAAATACACTTTTTTAAAAGTCAGTAATTAAGATGATTTTATGGTTGTTTGTAATATTTACAATCTTTAAGAGGAAGAGAAGCAGATAATGAATGAGTTAGTGTCTGCATTCAGGAAATTCATTTAACATCAGTGGGCTTATGCTTCATGGTTCCTCTATGGATTTAGGTGAACTAACCACCTATAGGTGAACAATTAATTTCATATAGTTATTTGAACTCTTTCTTTTTTGATTTATTTATTCTTAATAGTAGGTTTTTTTTTTTTTAATTGAGATGGAGTCTCACTCTGTCACCCAGGCTATAGTGCAGTGATGGCATTTTGGTTCATTACAACCTCCACCTCCCAGGGTCAAGCGATTCTCCTGCCTCAGCCTCCCGAGTAGCTGGGATTACAGGAGCCTGCAACCACGCCTGGGTAATTTTTGTATTTTTTAGTAGAGATGGGGTTTCACAATGTTGGCCAGGCTGGTCTCAA
This sequence comes from Pan paniscus, assembly GCF_029289425.2. Taxonomy (NCBI): domain Eukaryota; kingdom Metazoa; phylum Chordata; class Mammalia; order Primates; family Hominidae; genus Pan; species Pan paniscus. Next base: position 41,911,082 of record NC_073264.2, on the reverse strand, counting down.
ACTCTTGACCTCAAGTAATCCGCCCACCTTGGCCTCCCAAATTGCTGGGATTACAGACGTGAGCCACTGCGCCTGGCCTCAAAGGCTCTTTGGAAACAGATAAATAAAAGATGCTAATAGAATAGATGGAAAGGGTACAAAGATTTGGGTAAAATGATAAAGGCACGCAGAGCGATAAGAAAATGGTCAATGTGCTTTGGGCAAAATTTTGTTTTACATGTTATACTGTTATGCAATTATAAACATCAAGGTAAGTAACAGAAATGCAATACTATCTGGTGCAAGAAACAGTGAAGAAGTTCTGTATAGAGGATGCAGCCAACATGCTGTTGTTACCTGACCTGTAGCTTTAGTAAAATTTAAGTGGTTAACTAGAGTTCTAAAAAGCAGCACAAACTAGAAGGAAATTGAGAATCTGTGCCATAAATTGTCATGAAGTATTTATCAGACACTCTTTTTGAATTTAAGAGTAGGCAATTTGTAATTTCCCTCCTTTAATACTAATGATAAGCAGTAGAAAATGATTGGAAAGACTAACATAAGTTTATTTTGTATTAAGATGCTTTGGCCCTAACAGTTTAATGATGTTGTACCTTTCCATAGCTTTCTTTGATTTTACTTGCTTGGGCTTTGCTGGACATTTTGGATTAGTAGGCTGTTTCCTACCAATTTACAAACATTTTGAGCCATGTTTTTTCACAGATTTTGTTGTGATGTAGTCTATCTCTTCTCTTCTGCTGGGACATTAAAGGAATAATAGCTGAAAAAAACATTACAAGCTCCGGAAGTATAGACTTCCAGGCTGCTGCCTATATAGCCATCCAAATAACAAGCAAAAAATATAATAACACTCATATGTGAGAAGAGAGATTTCTTTCTAGTTTTGAAAAAATGGGGTGTTTACAATTCACTTCTCAAAAAACTCCATTATAGTAAGAGTACGTTTTCTGGAAAACAAAATGAGATAGTATTTAAAGATAATTTATAGTAGGATAAAAAAATAACTCAACAAATGCACTAAAGAAGGCTACAGTGGTATTGGGAGAATTTATTCTTCTATGAACTCTGAGAGTATCAAAACCCAGAGTGGGTTAAGAGACAGAGTGGACTCTAAATCTATTAAATTTAAGAGTTGTGTATATTATTCTTTTGGCATTTAACCCATATACCAACCCTTGCACAATAGCATTTGTCAACTAAAGCCTGAGTTTTTTAAAGTAAAATGAATATTTGTCTTTGGAGAGTGTTCAGTGCTTTATTGAAGATGTGGCATGAAAGAAATAAGAGCCAGACTATTTCTCTTTGGTAATTTAAAATAAAAATGTGGAATAGGGGAAGAAAAGGTAATTTTTATCTAGAAATGAAGAGCATTAAGGTACTTTGTAAGCAGAAAATAAGAAACCTTATTTAAAAAAATATCAGATCATAAATGGAAACATAATCTATGACAGCCATTTATACACATTGAAAAACCTGTAAATGCGAATTAAGGCTATTCATCTATGTGAGAAAACCATTAAATACAAAGAGAAAGAAAATGCTTTAAAAAAATGAAAGTGACAACCTTAAAGGTTAAAGAAACAAAATACAAGAACTAGACATAAATAGAATTAAAATTTGAATTATTTTACTTAGATTCTAAAGGACATAGCCTACAAGCTCAAGAATAAGTTGTGATGAAACAGCCGCAGTGAGAAAACATGTCTTAATTGTGAATAATAATATATTTACATATGGAGTTACAGGATATGTGAAGACTATCTTACCAAGACTGTTTAGCCCAAGAAGCCTAATTTGTATATTAATATTCTAAATGGGTCAAAATCTGACCTACCAAGCATTGAATATTTTAAAATCAAAATTGTTTATAAAAACAAGAGGATCAAGGAACCATCAATTTTCGTTTACCTACATTCTAATTTAGAAACACTGAGAGCTGTTTTCAGGAAATTAAATTATTTTTAAATGAAGATGGTAAAGTCCATTTTTTTGTGAAATCAAAGAAAGAAGAAAAATAAATATGTAGCTCTATTCATTAAAAAAAGTAATGAGCAGACTACTTGAACCTGAGAAACACTAGAAGTAAAAAATAAACCTGCTTAATTAGGCAGGCAAAAGAATTGCAAAAGAAAAAAAAAAGGAAAATTGCAGCTGTTGCTTCTATGTGGTTTATAAAAGCATAACCTGGGAAATATTAACCTGATCATGGAGATGAGGAAGTTATAATGTTGCAAAAATCAGAGAAAAGAGTAGAAATTAATTAGATAAAGGAATACAGAGCATTCTAGACAGAGGGAACAGCATACAGGGCACTGGAGGTGAGTTTGCATGTGTGAGGAACAAGGTGGAAAAGAAAAGGGTGGCCCGATCCTGCAAAGCCATACACAAGATATTAAGATTTGTCATTTCATCCTAGGAGCGTTGCAAACTTTTCAGGTATTTCAGTCTGGGCTAAAGGGCATAGCAGTAGTGGCAGCAGCATGATCCTACTTACATTTTTCTTTTTTCTTTTTTTTTTTTTGACAGTGGTGCTATCCCGGCTCATTGCAACCTCCACCTCCTGGGTTCAAGTGATTCCCCTGTCTCAGCCTCCTGAGTAGCTGGGACTACAGGCACGCGCCACCATGCCCAGCTAATTTTTTTTTTCTTATATTTTAGTAGAGACGAGGTTTCACCGTGTTGGCTAGGATGGTCTCAATCTCCTGACCTCGTGATCCACCCGCCTCAGACTCCCAAAGTACTGGGATTGCAGGCGTGAGCCACCGTGCCTTGCCTTTTACTTATATTTCTAAAGCATCACTTTTCCTACTTTTAGAGCATTGTATTGAAGGTAGATAAGAACAAGGATGCTATTGAGTGCTAGGTAAAGGATTGGTCCTGGAGATGTGAATGCATGGCCGTTTGAAGATCTAGCCATCTTTGACATACTCACTAGCTGTTCATGAAGGAGAAATCAGAGTCTTAGATATCTAAAGTGATATATAAAATGATTAGTTGTACATAACTTAGTGTGAGTTACAAATGTGTCTACTTAAATTAATGAGAAAATGACAAAATAAAGTGCCAAGGAAGATGATCTGAAACATTCTTACACTTTTATCATTGTTGAACAACTGTTTTACTTGAGAGTCATTCTGAAGAATATTCAATTAGTTCTTCCTGTGTGATCAAATGTAATCCTTCCCTTTCCAGACCAAAAAAATAAATAAATAAAATTTCCCTATCTAGTAACTGTTTTCTGTAGCTTTGATAAAAGCTCAATTCTTGATCTGACATTCAGATTCATTAAATTCAAACTTTATTTACATAGCTTCTTCCTTTCAGTTAGGGAAGAGACATGTATTTTTAAATACTATCTTTGAGAGTGGGGATAATTTGGCTGGTGAAAGCTTTTTTGGCTTTTGGAAAAATCTTAATAGCAAATATAATGCTAACAATTAATATACAAAATGGGGAAAAACAAATAAAACCAAAACCTATCAGGGAAAAATTAGTTCCAGAACTAATTTTGTAACAGAAATAATGTAATAAAACAACGTCCAAAAGTTTGAGGCTTAGATCTCATAAAAATATATTAATAACTTTTAGCAGAACAATCATGCTTTTTTTTAGAAAAAAATTAAAACAGCATGGTTGACCTCTTTAACCTCCTTTATCCAATTTACTGGCTGTATTTAGATTTTAGGCATGAAGATTATATGAGATTGAATTGTCCCCAAAACTTCAAAGGCTGAAAATGTTATAAGGTAATTCTGACATAATTTTCCCCATTTGTCCTTCTTTGTTCACTCTTCTTAGACAGTAGGCGGGCAAGCTACAGGGCAAGTTTGAATAATATGCCTAAGGACACATCCTCATTCTATATCAGTATATTCCATGTTACTAACTCAATATCATCTGTAAGCAAATAACTAGTGACTATTTCCACAAGAAGATACAGACAGCTGCTGAGACAGAGTCAGTTCTCTCTGGTTGCTGGCCTGTGCCCTTATCCTGCAGAGTGCTTGATGAACCACAGTCCATTGCTACTAGTGCCCCAGGTACCATCCTCCTGCATTAATGGTGATCTCTCCTACTGCTATGTACAAGCACAGCCAAAGAGCATTTGCTGTTCCTTTGGCAGCAGTAGACATTTCAACCTTTTAAAAATTTTATTTTGTGTTTTATTCATAGCGAGAAAGCTAGTTTGAAATCCTTAGGCGAGTTTAGGGGAAGGCCACCCTGTGGTTTGTGTGGAAGCCACAAGACTAAACGAAATCCAAAAGACTACTGAGCCTGAAGGACACATTGCAGTACATGGGCTCCTTCCTCTCATTGCTTCTTAAGTACTATCAGGCAGCATTTCTGGGCTCACGGCTCATGCAGCTTTCTAGAGGATGCTGATTAACAGTATGTTTCATTCTGGTGTCTGGATTTTATTGTCAGCCTTTCCTTCTCTATGTTCTGTGGATACATATTTTTCTCTGTACTTTAACATAAAGTCAAATTTATTCACATTTGAAGCATGTTTTTGCACACTACTTGCACCCTCTATTTTAAATCAGTTTAGTAACAAAAAAAGGTAGTTGTAACAACAAATTTCTGCTAGGCAAATTTACTTTCTGGGGGGAGAAACCATCTAACAGCAAACTTTTACTTTTATTACAAATACTCCATTTTTAATATTAAGCCTTTTTAGTGGCTTAATTTGCCTAACTTTAATTTTGTATTGAAATAAAGGATAAAGGTATTAATGGTAAATTTTTGAGTTGTGAAATTAGACACGAAAGCAATTCACTATTTTTTCTTATTGTGTACTTTTCATTCAAAGTGACAAATGGAAAATATCTTTAATCTTAAAATCTCACCAGATAGAGGTTGGATTTCTCATTACTTGCTTAAAGAATGGTCTCATAATCAGCTAGGAAATAAATTATGCTATATAATTTTATAGAAGAAATCTAAGGCTCAAAATGGATACATACTTTTCCTGCTAATTACAAAGTAAAGTTGAATGTGAGCTGAGAAAATAATACATATAAATACTGTTCTCTTCCCCTAACCATCTTAGACTCTTCCCTCGACATCGGAAATAAATTGGTATTAAAGTAATCATCTAAACTATACTGTATTACCTAATCATATATTAGCCATGTAAGTACTTCTAGATTAAGTAGTTCTATGCCTCTTTTGGTGTGCTCTTAACATGCTTTAAAACTGAACTACAAGTAATCTCATGAAACATGTACACTTCAAAGCATTCACATTTTTTTTCATTAAATTGGTCAACAAGAAGCACAAAAAACCCTCTTGCTGATTCATTAAAATGTGATTACTTTTGATGCTAATAAGCAATCAGATTCATTGGTGTACTTGTAAGTAAATTTGTAAGTAAATTAACACTAGCGACAAAACAAGGGGCTGTAGCAATATAGCATCTTCTAAAAACCATGTCTAGAAAATGGTGGAAGTCTGAGAAAAATACTAACCAAGAACAAATTAATTGATTAATATATGTTCCCCTGAAAGATTTGTCTAATTTATGTGCATTTGTTTAAAAATAAGATTGGCAATATTTTAACAGAGAAATCAGATTTTTTTTTCTTTAATGACTCCTTCAGGATTCAATATGATATTAGTGGTGAACTGTCTACAATATCTTGTTTACATTCAAAATTAGTTTGTAACTAATGTCTCCAGGTAAATAAAATAAAAATAAGCAAACAGAGAACAAATGCTACCAAAAAAAGTTATAACACTGACTAATAACAGTCAGCATTATAAGCAAACGTATTTTTATTAAAATAAGACAATAATTATTTACGTAATTTTATTCACATTCTACATAAAAAAGTAAGTGTTCTCCAACACAGCTAGAAGGATGTAAAGTCTAATCTTCTCTAATTGATATGCATTTGGAATATTCCGAGAATTCTCTTCATCTCAGCTACAGTCCTCAACATGGTTTAAATATGCAGACATTAACATACATTTAAATAACACTAGTAAGGTCAGTTAAGAATAGTCTGAATATATAGGATGGTAAATTTGCATGTAAAATGTAGGAGAAAGCCCACATTAATGTATATTCTTTTCCATTCTCATTTCTTTTTTGATAATACAAATCATTTCATCAGTATATTAAAAATAATCCATTAAACACCTGTAAGTCATCTCAGAATGGAAAAAGCAATGTGAATCTCTGAAGCTCATATGCATTATTCAAATACTATCTGGTTGCATGTGAAAATAAACAGGTAAACCTCTCTACTGTACTAGTCAATTACAATTTCTTTCACCTTTGATGATTTTCTTCTGAAACTGATTTCTACACAGGGCTGTAGGTTGTAGGGAAGTGGGTTGTAGTGAAGTAGGCTATCAACGAGACTAAAATAGAGGAATCTAGAATCTATAAGAATTATAATAATTACTAAGTCAATCTTCTTGCTCCAGAATTTGGATTAGAACATAATAAGAGAAATGGCAATTAGGCAAGAGAAGAAAGGAAAAATATGCTGTGTCAGATAGCCACGGTGCTCATTAGAAATAGAAAATAGGAGAGTAATGTATCCTAATTGCCACTAGTCCAGGTCTAGTTAATGTCCAACTTAATAAACAATCACTTTGTTTCATTATTCTGTAATGTTTTAGTTTAACAAGATATATATGAGTCACTATGCTTAAAAAATAAAAGAGCACATGAAGCCTTCCTCTGGTTATCATTTTAAGTTTTCTTTTTTTTACAAATGTTTCTCTTGCCTAGAATATGCTTCCTTATTCACTCCAATTGGTATGTGTATCCCTCAGAAAAAAATCTCAAACCTAATGAACTTACAGAGCCTTTACAGAATTTCCAAGGCAGGATTAAAGGATATTTTCCTTGGATTTTAACTACACTGTGTACAGAGCTTGATTATAACACTAACTGTGTTGTGCCAAGAGTGCCTAGAGTGGAGGACTCTGTTTTGTTTTCAGTTTTTGCCCATAACTAACATAACACTTGATATACATGAAATGTTAAATAAATATTGGTTGATACATGTCAAGATCAAATATAGTCAGAACTAGAATATTATTTCTCTAGTAGAATGTTTTTAATTAAATAAGTTTTAAAAGCATGTACGTCTTAGGGCTGCTATAACAACACCACAGACTGGGTGGCTTATAAATAAGAAAATTTATTTTTAACAGTTACACATGCTGAAAGTCTGAGATCAGGATCCAGAATGATTGTGTTCTGTTAAGGGCCCCCTTTGAAGTTACAGAGTTTAATCTTCTCCTTGTATCTTCACATCAGAGAATGAGAGCAAGAGAGCTCCTTGAGATCTCTTTTATAAGGAATCTAAACCCATTCATGAGGACTCCACTTTCATAACCTAATTATCTCCCAAAGATCCCACCTCCTAATACCCTCACACTGGGGGTTAGGATTTCAACAGATAAATTTGGGGGGACACGAGCATTCAGTCCATTGCAAAGTAATATGAGGAAAAAATTTTAAATCACAAATTTGTTTACTGAACTTTAATAAACTGTAGGTTAGAAAATGTTTATTATTTATTCTAAACACATTGTTTTGCCTTAGAAATCACATCAACTTCCAGCAAAACTTAGGTGAAATCAAATGTAAAAATGCTAAAATCCATATTAGATTTGACTGGAAACATTTTGAAATATAATACATTTAATCATCTGTAAAGATAACCTTAAAATGAGCAATCATGAAGGTATGAAATGAATAATTTTGACATCAGTGTAACACTTAAGTCATCTAGGAGTGATATTAGTCTAGCCTCAACATCTTCACTGAGTAAGAAACATCACAGGAAAACATATGAAAATTTGAAAAATAAGGCTCTAATCCACTCAGAACTTTTGCGTCAGATACTCTTTATAGTTTAAACAGCCTCTTCTTATGCTATATATTCCTGCCTAGGCCACAATATTCAGGTCCAGTCTGAGCTGTTCATTGGGCAATGTCTGATACATTCTACTCTCACTAAACCTCTCTCTTTAAATCACTGCACCACATACAGACATACAGTTTTAGGTGTGCCGATTTGATACTTTTTTGGTGGAATACTCTGTGGAGCCTATAGAATGTCATTTAAAAAAACTCTTATTAATATATTTTGTAAAATATCAAGAGCAAAAGGACATGCTAATGAAGTGCTGGTGCTATACTACTACTAAAAATACAGAGAAGGTTTAGAAGAGAGATTGAGGTGAAAGTCAGTCAATTATTGTGATATTGTATCTTTCCTTTTCAATTAGCATCAAAACATATATAAAAATTTAACTAGTAAAGAAAAGTAGCAATCTAGAGAAGGTGATATAATCTCTCATCTTTTTTAATGTGGACATTCTAAATTTGTTAGTAGAAACCATTTCCCAATGAAAAACTTTATTTCTGGTTTCAATTTTTGTCTTGGCCAATTCAATACAAATTCAGTAGTATTTGTTGAACATAGTTTCTGAAATGTTCCTCAAAAGCAAAGGGAAAGTGGCAGGTTCATCGGGCTTTTGTCTCTTCCACTGCCCTTCTCTTTCGCCTGCATAAAGTACATGCAATTTTGGAATCTCCGTAGAATCAAGAGACAACTTAAAAAGGGAGTCTATACACTGAATATGGCAGAGCAGGAAGATAGCAAGAGACTATATCTCGCTGATAATTTCTTAGAAGAGCTACAATAGTAGATTTCTAACTCCATCTTTTTTAACTTTGAAGAAAAATCAACCTGTAATATGTTTAAACCCCTATTTTCTGATCACCATGAATGTAATTCCTAATCAATTTAAAAAGTACACTTACTCTAACCTAGATAATGGAAAAAAACAGAACATTTGAATTTCTCCCCCTCCCCTTCTTATAACTTTCCTTGGATGGTGATACATTGTTAAATATCTTTGCTAAGGTCAACCTAGACATCAGATTCATTGGATGAATATAGGAGAGAAAACAAAGCTCACCAGCAGGGCAGAATCACACATTTGTCTTCAAGTGGAATAGTTCTTGCAGCAGTCTACAGAGCTGTCCAGGAATGATTCTCTTTGCCCCTTATATTAGTCCATTCTCACACTGCTATAAAGAATTTCCCTGAGACTGGATAATTTATAAATAAAAGAGGTTTAGTTGACTCACAGTTCCACATGTCTGGGGAGGCCTCAGGAAACTTACAATCATGGCAGAAGGTGAAGGGGAAGCAAGCTTGGATCTTTTCACATGCCTGCAGGAGAGAGAGAAGAGTGTAACACAGAGCAGGGGAAACTGCCTTATAAAACCATCAGGTCTTGTGGGAACTCACTGACTATCACGAGAACAGAATGGGGGAAACCACCACCGGGATTCAATCACTTCCCACCAGGCCTCTCTCTCAACACCTGGGGATTACAATTCAAGATGAGATTTGGGTGGAGACACAGAACCTAACCATATCACCCCTTCAAGTGATGGTCTCAGAAGCAATGAAATAAAATTTTTCAGGTGGGGCACAGGAATAGTATGAAGTCTTATGATCCTCAGGAGTGAATGTCTCTTGTGAAAATTCCATAGACAGTTTCCATATCCCTGAACAGGACATACCAGTGACAAAAATCACCAGATTCAGGGAAGCCCAAAAATATGTTCTACCCAGCATTTTTATTTTTCCTAGGCAGATGCAGACTCCCACATTTGGGCCATTTTTACAGTAACTCTATAGTGTAATAACATAGTTAACATCTTATTTTTATCCAGTTTCCAGGAACAAAAGATCTAAAGTAAATACTCAGAAAGAATATAAAAATGTTTTAATGTTTCACCCATAAGATGCTGTGGTAGAAAATGATAACCTGATTTTAAATTGAGGAGATCATTAAATACTAATATCAGGAGGCTTCCATTTATTCATTATATTCTGTAGATCCATGGAAAATTAAACTTTATGTCCTTAAAAGAGAAAAGAATACTGAATCACTCAATAAATACAAGTCTAACCTAGTACAGAACTTTCTTGGACTTCAAGCTCTAGAATTTAACTGGTAAATACAATTTTCACATACAAATAATATCATTTTCACATACAAATTTACAAGTGTTTGATCTTAAGCCTCTGTCAACTACAACTGAACTAATTTACTTACTAAGCCAAATAAAAAGTTAACTTAAAAAAACCCTATATTTATTTCATAGATATTTTCTAAAGATGGAAAGACACATTCTGCCATATAGCTACTATTTGCTTCCACATCTGTTATCTGCTCGTCTCCCCACAACTCCGTATCTCAAGAGACTGACCTGCTTGGATTGCGTCAAGGGCTCTGGCTTAGGACAGACCTCAGCTAACTATGGGACTTGGCAGGAGATCCAGCAGCAGGAGGAAAGTGAGGTAAGGGTATGTGTTTCTTTGGCTCCCTTCCTGAGAAGCAGCCATAGTATAATTGTGTGCCTTGATTGAAGGTCACTGATTCTCTCAGGGTGTTCCTTTGTATATAATTCTGCATTGCTTTTCAGGAACCACCCCCACTTCTCATTCCTTCCACACTCAGGTTGTTACAATTCCACCATTATAAATACAACGATGTGGAACTATCCCTAGCAGTTTCCCTATGCTGTGTCTATGTCTTGGTACCATAGCTCTTTTATTAAATCTTCGTCTAATTTTTCTTTGTTGAATGTGCCTGGTTCTTGCTTGAACCTTGGCCAGTACACAGGATAATAGAAATCCTCTGCACAATTGCTTTCGTTCTTTACATGATAGTACTTTATTGTTGATGGGATCTTGTAAAAATCATCCGTTCTTAATTAATAAAGGAGAAAAACCCTCACCATATTTTACATGAGTTCTCCCTCTAATAATAGGAGGTTTTTCCCTAGATAGTAGAAGATCATTTTCTACTCATTTCCTAGTTCAAATTATAATAACATCAAATTTCAAAATATGTCATCTGGCTTTCAGGGAAAAATAGGCTATTGAGAAATCCTAAGAATCTAATTAAATGAAAGTAGTAAGTTCATTTGCTTTTTATTATAAATGAAAACATAAGTTTAATGAATAATTACATTTCCCAAATACTGAAGGATGAGATAGTGAAACTAAAATGATTGAATGTTTCAATATTCATTCATTTCAGGCTCCAGCTAATCTTTAATATAGCAAAAATACAAATACATGTTTACACCATGCAAATATATTAAATAGTATAAAATGCAATTATAGTGAATTACTGGAGTTTATTTCATAATTAAAATATATCAATTTTATTTTTGTCATGGAACTTTATTTTCTGTTCTATATTCTTAAAAATTCTCTGGCTTAAAATTTAACAAAGGTTTTTGTTTGCTTTGCAAGTTTTTAAAAAATATTGGCTTACTTTTTATGGCTTTCAATTATATGCTTAGATTTAAATGATTATTTTATTACCTCTGGTAGTAGCTATACATTTTTAGTTTTAATCAGTTTTTAAAATCTCTTTATATATTATTTTTGCTTGGGTTTCATTAATTCCTTTAATGAAAAAATTGAGTGCTTCATAATAACAAAGGGCATTCTGGAAATAACAGAACACCACAAAGATACTCTTAGAAAAGAGCAACCCCAAGACACATAATCGTTAGATTCACCAAGGTTGAAATGAAGGAAACAATGTTAAGCGCAGCCAGAAAGAAAGGTCAGGTTACCCACAAAGGGAACCTCATCAGACTAATAGCAGATGTCTCTGCAGAAACCCTACGAGCCAGAAGAGAGTGGGGGACAATATTCAACATTCTTAAAGAAAATAAATTTTGACCCAGAATTTCATATCCAGCCAAACTAAGCTTCATAAGCAAAGGAGACATAAAATCCTTTACAGACAAGCAAATGCTGAGAGATTTTGTCACCACCAGGACTGCCTTACAAGAGCTCTGGAAGGAAGCACTAAATATGGAAAGGAAACACTGGTACCAGCCACTGCAAATCATACCAAATTGTAAAGACCATTGACACTATGAAGAAACTGTATCAACTAACAGGCAAAATAACCAGCTAGCATCATAATGACAGGATCAAATTCAAGCATGACAATATTAACCTTAAATGTAAAGGGGCTAAAATCCCCAATTAAAAGACGCAGACTGGCAAATTGGATAGAGTCAAGACCTATTGGTGTGCTGTATTCAGGAGACCTATCTCAAGAGGAAAGACAAACATAGGCTCAAAATAAAGGGATGGAGGAATATTTACCAACCAAACAGAAAGCCAAAAAAAAAAAAAAAAAAAAAAGCAGGGGTTGCAATCCTAGTCTCTGATAAAACAGACTTTAAACCAACAAAGATCAGAGAAGACAATGAGAAGCATTACATAATGGTAAAGGGATCAATGCAACAAGAAAAGCTAACTATCCTAAATAAACATGCACCAATACAGGAGCACCCGAATTCATAAAACATGTTCTTAGAGACCTACAAAGAGACTTAGACTCCCACACAATAATAGTGGGAGACTTTAATACCCCACTGTCAATATTAGACAGATCAGTGAGACAGAAATTTAATAAGGATATTCAGGCTTGAACTCAACTCTGGACCAAGCAGACCTAATAGACATCTACAGAACTCTCCACCCCAAATCAACAGAATATACATTCTTCTCAGCACCACATTGCACTTATTTTAAAACTGACCACATAATTGGAAGTAAAATACTCCTCAGCAAATGTAAAAGAACAGAAATCACAACAATCTGTCTCTCAGACCACAGTGCAATCAAATCAGAACTCAGGATTAAGAAACTCACTCAAAAGTGCACAATTACATGGAAACTGAACAACCTGCTCCTGAATGACTACTGGGTACATAATGAAATGAAGGCAGAAATAAATAAGCTCTTTGAAACCAATGAGAACAAAGACACAACATACCAGAATCTCTGGGACACATTTAAAGCAGTGTTTAGAGAGAACTTTATAGCACTAAATGCCCACAGGAGAAAGCAGGAAATATCTCAAACTGACATCCTAACATCACAATTAAAAGAACTAGAGAAGCAAGAGCAAATAAATTCAAAAGCTAGCAGCAGACAAGAAGTAACCAAGATCAGAGCAGAAATGAAGGAGATAGAGACAGGAAAAACCTTTCAAAAATTAATGAATCCAGGAGATAGTATTTTTAAAAGATTAACAAAATGGATAGACCACTAGCCAGAGTAATAAAGAAGAAAAGAGAAGAATCAAACAGAAACAGTAAAAAATGATGAAAGGGATATCACCACTGATGCCACAGAAATACAAACTACCGTCAGAGAATACTATAAACACAACTACACAAATGAACTGGAAAATCTAGAAGAAATGGATAAATTCCTGGACACATACACCCTCCCAAGACTAAACCAAAAAGAATTCGAATCCCTGAATACACCAATAACAAGTTCTGAAATTGAGGCAGTAATTAATATCCTACCAGCCAAAAAAAGCCCAGGACCAGATGGATTCACAGCCAAATTCTACCAGAGGTACGAAGAGGAGCTGGTACCATTCCTTCTGAAACTATTCCAAACAATAGAAAAAGAAAGACTACTCCATAACTAATTTTATGAGGCCAGCATGATCCTGATACCAAAACCTGGCAAAGACACAACAACAACAAAAAAGAAAATTTCAGGCCAATATCCCTGATGAACATTGATGTGAAAATCCTCAGTAGAATACTGGCAAACTGGATCCAGCAGCACATCAAAAAGCTTATCCACCACAATCAAGTTGGCTTCATCCCTGGGACACAAGGCTGATTCAACATACACAAATCAATAAATGTAATCCATCACATAAAGAGAACCAATAACAAAAACCACATGATTATCTCAATAGATGCAGAAAAGGTCTTTGATAAAATTCAACACCCCTTCATGCTAAAAACTCTCAATAAACTAGGTATTGATGGAACATATCTCAAAATAGTAAGAGCTATTTATGACAAATCCACAGCCAATATCATACTGAATGGGCAAAAGCTGGAAGCATTCCCTTTGAAAACCAGCACAAGACAAGGATGCCCTTTCTTACCACTCCTACTCAACATAGTATTGGAAATTCTTGCCAGGGCAATCAGGCAAGAGAAAGAAATAAAGTGTATTCAAATAGGAAGAGATGAAGTTAAATTGTCTTTGTGTGCAGATGACATGATTGTATATTTAGAAAACTCCATCGTCTCAGCCCAAAATCTCCTTAAGCTGATAAGCAACTTCAGCAAAGTCTCAGGATACAAAATCAATGTGCAAAAATCACAAGCATTTCTATACACCAATAATAGACAAACAGAGAGCTAAATCATGAGTGAACTCCCATTCACAATTGCTACTAAGAGAAGAAAATACCTAGGAATACAACGTAGGATGTGAAGGACCTCTTCAAGGGGAACTATAATCCACTGCTCAAGGAAATAAGACAGGACACAAACAAATGGAAAAACATTCTATGCTCATGGATAGGAAGAATCAATATCGTGAAAATGGCCATACTGCCCAAAGTAATTTACAGATTTAATGCTATACCCATCAAGCTACAATTGACTTTCTTCACAGAATTAGAAAAAACTACTTTAAATTTCATATGGAACCAAAAAAGAGCCTGTATAGCCAAGACAATACTAAGCAAAAAAAAAAAAAAAAGCAAAGCTGGAGGCATCATGCTACCTGACTTCAAACTATACTACAAAGATATAGTGACCAAAACAGCATGGTACTGGTACTAAAACATATGCATAGACCAATGGAACAGAACGGAGGCCTGAGAAAGAATGCCACACATGTACAACCATCTGATCTTTGACAAACCTGACAAAAACAAGAAATGGGGAAAGGATCACCTATTGAATAAATGGTGTTGGGTAAACTGGCTAGCCATATATAGAAAACTGAAACTGGACCCCTTCCTTACACCTCATAAAAAAATTAACTGAAGATTGATTAAAGACTTAAATGTAAGACCTAAAATCATAAACACCCTAAAAGAAAACCTAGGCAATACCATTCAGGACACAGGCATGGACAAAGACTTTATGACTAAAACACCAAAAGCAATGGCAACAAAAGCCAAAATTGACAGATGGAATCTAATTAAACTAAAGAGATTCTGCATAGCAAAAGAAACTATCATCAGAGTGAACAGGTAACCTTACAGAATGGGAGCAAATTTTTGCAGTCAATCCATCTGACAAAGGGCTAGCATCCAGAATCTACAAGGAACTTAAACAAATTTACAAGAAAAAAGCAACGCCTTCAAAAAGTGGGAGAAGAATATGAACAGACACTTCTCAAAAGAAGACATTTATATGGGCAGTAAACATATGAAAAAAAGCTCATCATCACTGGTCATTAGAGAAATGCAAATCAAAACCACAATGAGATACCATCCCGTGCCAGTTAGAATGGTGATCATTAAAAAGTCAGGAAACAACAGATGCTGGAGAGGATGTGGAGAAATAGGAACACTTTTACATGTTGGTGGGAGTGTAAATTAGTTCAACCATTGTGGAAGACAGCAGGGCTATTCCTCAAGGATCTAGAACCAGAAATACCATTTGACCCAGCAATCCCATTACTGGGTATATACCCAAAGGATTATAAATCATTCTACTATAAAGACACATGCACATGTATGTTTATTGCAGCACCATTCATGATAGCAAAGACTTGGAACCAACTTAAATGCCCATCAAGGATAGACTGGATAAAGAAAATGTGGCACATATACACCATGGAATACTATGCAGCCATAACAAAGGATGAGTTCTTTTGAGTAGTGTCTGTTCATATGCTTCGTCCATTTTTTGATGGTGTTGTTTGCTTTTTTCTTGTAAATTTGTTTAAGTTCTTTGTAGATTCTGGATACTAGCCCTTTGTCAGATGGGTAGATTGCAAAAATTTTCTCCCATTCTGTAGGTTGTCTGTTCACTCTGATGGTAGTTTCTTTTGCCGTGCAGAACCTATTTAGTTTAATTAGATCCCGTTTGTCTATTTTGACTTTTGTTGCCATTGCTTTTGGTGTTTTAGTCATGAACTCCTTGTCCATGCCTATGTCCTGAATGGTATTCCCTAGGTTTTCTTCTATGGTTTTTATGGGTTTTGGTCTAACATTTAAGTCTTTAATCCATCTTGAATTAATTTTTGTATAAGGTGTAAGGAAGGAATCCAGTTTCAGCTTTCTACATACGGCTAGCCAGTTTTCCCAGCACCATTTATTAAATGGGGAATCCTTTCCCCATTTCTTGTTTTCATCAGCTTTGTCAAAGATCAGATGGTTACTGTGGCCTGTAACAAAGACTTGGAACCAACCCAAATGTCCATCAATGATAGACTGGATTAAGAAAATTTGGCACATATACACCATGGAATACTATGCAGCCATTAAAAAGGATGAGTTCATGTCCATTGCAGGGACATGGATGAAGCTGGAAACCATCATTCTCAGCAAACTGTCACAAGGACAGAAAACCAAACACCACGTGTTCTCACTCATAGATGGGAATTGAACAATGAGAACACTTGGACACAGGGCGGGGAACATCACAACTGGGGCCTGTCGGGAGGTGGGGGGCTGTGGGAGCGATAGCATTAGGAGAAATACCTAATGTAAATGACGAGTTGATGGGTGCAGCAAACCAACATGACACAGGTATACCTATGTAACAAACCTGCATGTTGTATGCAGGTACCCTAGAACTTAAAGTATAATAATGGTTAAAAAAAAAAAAAAGAAAGAAATGAGGGAGAAATAAACCCTTATATTCTTGAGCCACTAAGATTTTGAGGGGCTTTGTTGTTGTTTTTAATGCCAGTTAACCTACCCTGAAAATATAGCAATGCTAAAAATAAAAATAAATGAAATAAAATAAAAATAATAACCATGGCTTATTTTCTATACTTTATTTTATAGTTTGTAACACAGTATGAAAATAGTAGATGCAGTTACTTGATATAATGGATGTGATTATTTAATTTAATTTACTACATTCTAATATTTATAATGTACTTGATGGTCATTTTCTGAATTCACACTTGATTTGCTTTAACTTTTATTCTAACCTTACCTGATGCTAACAGTGAATCCCCATTCACAGCCATTTATTGTTTGTTTGTTTGTTTGTTTGTTTTGAAACAAGAGTTTCTCTCTGTGCTCCAGGCTGGAGTGCAATGGTACAACCATAGCTCATGGCAGCCTCAAACTCCTGGGTTCAAAGGATCCTCCCACTCCCTGTCCCAGCCTCCTAGGCAGATAGGGCTACCAGCAGAGGACACTACAACCAGCCAGGAAGCTAATTTTTTTTTTTTTTTTTTTTGGTGTATGTGCGCGTGTGTGTGTGTGTGTGTGTGTGTGTGTGTGTGAAAGAAGAATTTTCACCATGTTGCCTAGTCTAATCTTGAACTCTTGGCCTCAAACAATTCTCCCACCATGGCCTCCAACAATGTTGGGATTACAGACATGAGCCACTGTGCCTGGCTACAGCTTTGTTTTCTAAACATTTCTTCACCACTATTTTTTTTAATTTCTTTGATCTTTTTCCATTCACTTGCTGTAACCATTCTCTGTTGGTTTTGAAAAAAAATTCATCAAAGAAGCCATTAATTCCATCTATTGATTATTCTTTCCTTTATATTTTTATTCATTTTTGTTTGTGTGTTTTCCACTTCCTGTTCTTCTTTTAATATAATATACATTGCTTATTCTATTTCATTTTCATTTTAATATTTTCATTATGCTAAGAATCATGATTTCTCAGTTCTTATAGTGGGAATTGACAGAAAAATGACCACATAAGCAACAGCAAATGAGTTACTAGTTTCTCATTTATGTAAATATTACCAGAAAGTAAATTGGCTCTACTGTAATATTGAAGCTATTTAATCAGTTTTTAACAGGTGCTATGGACTGAACTGTGTCTCTCTAAAATTTATATGTTGAATCCCTAACCTCCAATGTGACTGCATTCAGAGACAATTTTTTTAGGAGGTAGTTAAGGTTAAATAAGCTCATGAGATTAGGACCCTAATCCCATATGACTGGTAGCCTTATTTATAAAAGAGGAAGAGAAGGAGATCTCTTTTTCTCTGCCTTGTGAGGACACAGGAAACAAGAGGTGGATTGCAAGCCAGGAAACAGCCCTCACCAGGAACAGAATCATCAGGCACCTTGAGCTTATTTTTCCCAGCCTCCAGAATTGTGAAAAAAGAAATCTGTGGTTTAAGCCACCCAGTCTATGGTATTTGTTATGGCGACTTGAGCTGACTATCGCAATACATATATAAAGAATATGGAAAAATAAATAAATATTTAAATGTGGTTTAAGTGAATAATAGACAATATAAAGCATTCATGAAGGCTTATAATTTTAATTTCTGAAATGTTTCATTAGAGAAAGATTTGTTTCTCGTACATCGTCAGCAAAAAACTAAAGGCTAGGTGTCACTGAAATTTCATGTGAAAAGAACTACTTTAGAGACACTTACAGTTGATTTTATTTGAATAGGGGTCCAAAGGCAGCATCATTTTCAGAGTGAAAAGAGCTGGTATTAGACGTTGATTGCTCATCTTGATTGAAATGGGATGTTGTCCAACAAAATATTAAGTTTTGTTATGTGCACTCTTTTTTTTTTTTTTGAGACGGAGTCTTGCTCGTCGCCCAGGCTGGAGTGCAGTGGCACGATCTTGGCTCACTGCAACCTCCCTCTCCCAGTACAAGCGATTCTCCTGCCTCAGCCTCCCAAGTAGCTGGGATTACAGGCACCCACACCACGCCTGGCTAATTTTTGTATTTTCAGTAGAGACAGGGTTTCACCATGTTGGCCAGGCTTCCTGATCTCTTGATCCACCCGCTTTGGTCTTACAAAGTGCTGGGATTACAGGTGTGAGCCTCCGCGCCCGGCCTGTGCACTATTTTTAAAAACATATAAATCTGAGTAAAAATGAATCTATATATATTTGCTTTCAAGAGTAACTAAATGCTATAGGACTATTTATGATATATTTTGTGAAAGCCATTAACAGCAAATTGGGTAAAATAAGTTTTCATTAACTAAGTTTCCACAAGGAGAAAGGTAAATATTAAGTGGTCACTTTACCAAGAGACTAAAAACACGGGCGATACCCCGGTCTGTAGCTGTTGTTTTTGACTCAGGCAGTGCTAAACTGCCATCTGGAGACTATTTAATCAAGATGCACCGTGAATGCCCCCTCCCCCTCTTTTTAACCTTTGTGGCTTAATTGTTATCTTTATTTTTTAATTGTATAAAAAGTATAACAATTAAAATAATTTTTAAATTAATACAAAAATATTAACAAATCTACTGTCCATCTTGTGATGACATTTCATTTCACTGTCAATGTGATAGACTAATACATAATTCACTAGAGAATGCCATTCAATTAGCTAGAACAATGGTTCATGATGTAATTTTTCTCATTGTTGAATACTTTAAATTTCTATTTTAAAATATAGAAGTTACTCTTTTATTAATGAATTATTTTCTAATGAATACAATTCTTTATAAATTATTTTTCTATGAATAATATTCAATTCCATTTTTAAAATTTTATTCAATTAATCAATATTTATCCAGCATAATCAAATAGATAATTCCTAATGTCAAGATGCTTATAATCTATTGACAATAGACTATGGATCAATATATGCTTTGTAAAAGGCAAGCAGTTGCCTTTTAATTGTTTATAAACTTTTTTTGTCTGAAATATGTTTTGAATTATAACCCAGTTAAATTGATCTACCTTTTTCATCACGCTTGTGAATTTGGTATCTGATTTAGCATATCTTTCAATATATTGACATATTAGAGATATAATCTACTCCAAAATTAGAAATGAAAAACTAATTTATTACAAAATGTTACAAAAGTAGAATTTTCTAGAGTCACCAGGAAGGTTAGAAAATAAAGTTCTAAGATATTCCTAGCATTTTCGCGTTCCATCTACATGTCGTGGCTTTACCTGATTTTGATGGCTGCAATTCTCTTTGACCTTGGGAGCCAAAATGCATCACTTTATCCACCATCATTTCTCCTTACTTTTGCCAGTGCTGTGAGAAAGTGAAGCTGTATAGGTAGGGTCATAAATTTTAATCTTTTTTGTGTCTCATGATAATTTTCCACTCTTAGGTTCTAAAAGCTCCAAAGCAGAGTGCAGAGTGACAGAGATGGTTCTCAGAAATATCGAGAATGGGTGAAGTTTATAAGGAAAAAGAGTCACTTAAATGTTTTCCTTTATTTTCTGGAACTCAAAATATATGTTGACTGTTTCAGAGAATATTTTCCACCTGAAACTTTGAAGATGTTCTCTCTGAGTTTCTGCTGTAATGAGCCTTAATAGACCATTACAGTCATTTTTTATATGTTCGGTGGTTTCTGTGGCTGGAAGAAGAGAAAATCTTTGAGGTTTAATTGATTATCTTCAAATTCAACTGGAAAATAATTTCCTTGCTCAGAAGTAATATCATGTGGGAAACAATAATGATGAACAAAATTCTCAGAAAATCATGTAAGCATATGTATAGGCAAAGAAAAATGTAAATAAAGTTTAAGTGTCTACTTCAGTTACAAATATTTGATGGTTTCATAATGAAAAGTTGTCAAGTGTAACCAGCATTCAAGCAATTGGTTAGCTAGTTCTCTTGGAGTATGGTACTATATTGGAGAGCAGGATTGGCTGTTGCAGCTAGTCAAAAGGAACAGCAGCAGAACAGTAGTTTGGCAAGTTTTGCCTGTTGAATTCATTCACAGCCTCTTTTTGTTTCATGATCCCATTTGGAAAGCACTGGTGGATATTTGAGACAATACATTCACTGACACACACAGGGTAAACTATCTTGTCAATTCGATTATAAAGTGCAATATGAACAGTATGTTTCTTTGAATAATATTTAAATACTCTTATACTCTGAAGTTACTCCACAATTGCAAGGGATATATCTTCATATCTCTTCCCTAGATATTGACATCTCCCATTCTTTTCCTGCTCCCAAATCTCTAACTGTGAGGGAGACATTTATTCGACTTCCTAAAATCAGGGAGACTGCATTTGTACTTCAGTATGATGAGCTTTGTCTCAATAAATGTGAAGGAAAAAGAATTGTGCTTTACATCCTGGCTCAGCCCATAATATATTTGATAACATCCATTCATTACCTCCCCCACCCTACTTTTCTCCTAGACCTGAAGTATTTTGCACTAACCTCTGCCAAACACACGAAATGCTTTGATTTCAGTGAGGGATTCAAGGTCAGGGTGGCAGTAAAGCCACTAGATTGAAGGAGTGCTACTTGGGGCAGAGCTGCCCAGGGGCAATGCCTGTTTATGAAGACTCACATTGGGCTAGCATAAGAAGAAATAAACACACATTGTGTTGAATGAGGGATTTTGTAGGCTTTTCTTTTTCTTACAGATGTTAAACTATCCTTAATAGTAGACTAAACAACCAGTCAAACCATTAGCCCTGCCCATGGATGAATCTAGATGTATTTTGCAGACTATTTGTCTTTCCAATTAAATTGGACAGCACTATAGTGCAGATAGTGCTACAATGTCACAGCAGACAATTACATTGTCACAGCATAATGTGCAAGCTCAAAAATGTTTCTTCTTTAATCACCTAGCCATAGGAATACCCCACAAGTCTTCATGGTATGTGTGCATGTAAATGTAAAAGGGTGTACTCATTATCCTGGTGGAACTGCCAGGCCTCCTCACATATTCCATTTGCATTTGATGATAAAGAGCACTAGAAATATTCCATTTCATAAACAGGTAAATTAAATAGCATATCAGAGACAATTCATGTTGGTCATTTGTTGTTCTTGATATGTTCTTCATTCTCTGTCAAGGCCATATTTCATGTCACAGCTATTTCTAAAAAATTATACCTTTACTTGCTTAAAAAGACTAGAGTCTCTATGACAGTTGTCTTATAAAGACTTGCCTCAAGCTCTATGAGCTTTCTCATCAGCTACATACTCTTCTAGTATCATTGAGTCTCTGGGTGATAAACTTGCACTGCAGCCCAGATCCACTGTAGAGATATTTTTTTCTAGGCATAACTAAGAGTTAACAGAATTTTAATCACCTGTGCAGCAGGTTAAAATGGTTTATATAACTATCACCTATGAGGATGAATACTGGAAAGCATGGATACTTGGGGTCAGCTACCAGACTAGTTATCAGACTACCTACCCTTGTTGAGAATACTATTTCATCTTGAGTTTGTCATGATTCTTGTCCTCCAGTGGTATGTTGGAAGTCTGACTTTAGTTAGAAATATACAGATGAGAGGTAGAATTACAAACAGAAATATAATTGAACAGGTAAATCAGACATCAATTTTTAGGGCAGAGAAACTGTTCTGAATTACATGTAATGGTGCATACATGACAGTTTGGATTTGTCAAAACTTCTGTAACTTTGCAGGACAAATAGTGAAGCTTAATGAATGCAGATTAAATAAAAATCATTTAAGAGATCTGAAAATTCCAAAGTGGAATGAGACTGATCTTATTGTTTCACCTAAGATTAAATAGCCTCACCAAAGGAGGTGTGGTAGAGGAAGAGCTGACCTAACTAATTTTGGAAATGAGTAAAGACTGTAACACTAAAGGCAAAAGGAACTAAATACACTCTTTTAGTTGATAAAGTTATTTCTCACAGTGTAAGACTTAACAATTCTGAAATATATGCATACTGGAATTAAATAATTCATAAATGAAAGACAAATAGTGGAAGCCAGGTTTCTCAATGTTAAGAGTAAGAGGATTCAGATAAGCAATTAATAAAAGAAAGGAATGATCTATGTGGTAATAAATTTGAGTCAGACCTGTCTCAAGCTCTGCAGTAGGAGGGTGCTTTCTAGCTGAGTCAACTCCATTTAAGCAGGCTTCCCAGAAGTCTGACATAATCTTTTTAATTCTATCTCAGAGGTATGAATTAGTATGTATGACTGTCCTTAGCTGAAAGAAAGGTTTTCATAGAATTTTAGCTATAAACTTTACCATCTACAAATAAATTTGAGGTTCTTTTATTGAAGAAGAAAGCTATAATTTATATTGAGTGATAACAAATACTCTTTGCCAAATCATACAAAAAATACATGTTAAATTTTAAATAAATTTTAAATAGCTTAAATATATAACAATTAAATAATAAAGAACAAAGTGTAGATAAATATAGACTACTATTTTTCTAACTTAGGATTGATCAAATTTTATGTGTAAAAATAAAGATGTTGATCAAGGGATACAAAATTTCAGTTAGGAGAAATTTTAAAACATAAAAACTAACACAAAACAAAGACATAAACATGATTACATAAAATTTCAAGTTTATTCATAGCAAAAATGTTACAAATTGATAATAACCGCAAATTAGAAAATAACTGAAATATATATAAAAGACAGTGTGCTATTTTAGACAATATGTTAAAGCCTTTAGGGATCACTAAGAAAAAAGTATCAAGGGATCTAGCCTGTTAGACTTAGTTCCTGAACCTGACATCACAGAACTCATTAGATTCATTCTGAAAAATGTCATAGTGTTCAGAATTACCTAATGAATGCCAAACTTCTCACTTATAGTGGTTCCTTTTTTGTTATATCACAGTTCATTCATTCATTCATTCATTCATTTATTCAATAAGAATGTATCGAATGCCTGTTATTTGGTTTGGAAAGATGCGTAGAATAGGGAAGGGAGAGTTGAGACAATAAAATAAATGAAAATGGATTAAGAAATCCTAGTGATATGAAGTCAAATTTTCTCCCACTTTTGAAAAACACAAAAAAAGCACTGACGAAGAACTGAGATCTAGGATAACAAATTTTTCCTACCTCTCATATTCTACTAACTATAGTCACACTATATTGATGTTCTTTAATTATTTCATACATTTAAGTTCTTTTTCTTATCCAGATTTCTTAACTTTTACTCTTCAAAGTCAAGGCCTCTAATCTCTTTTGTTCACTTATGAAAAGAAGAACCAGCTAAAAACCAATACTTTCTTAAAGTAGGTATTTTTCTTTTCTAATTACAGTTTTATAATGGGTGTATCTGGAGTAAGATCAATGACCAAAATTAAATCCTATAAGTAAAAGCTTCATTTATAAACTTTATTTTCTTTTGTTAAAAAAGTTCTTTTCAGAAAATTTTGCTGTACTATTAAGTTCTTATATGAGGGTCCTCAGTCAAAAACCCAGTCACAGAATAAGATGTCTTTTACATTTTGGTAAAACTTGAATAATGTTGTTTTTGAAATAAGAATAGTATATTAATCAATATATTTCCTTTATATTTAAATAGTTATAATTGTCAATGATACGATAGAAAAATATTGGATCAATATACATTATGTAGTATAAATAGTCTTTGAGAATAATCATATGTTTCCCAATAAAAACATATAAAGATTTGTCCCCCTGCTAAAGTGGTTTGCAAAATAATGTCAATCTTCAGTTGAAGGTAAAACTGACAAAGTACTTGGGATTAGCTATGTCCTAGAATCAGGGAAGTAAGGGTATTACCATTAAGCAAGCAACTAAAAGGTGTTTCATTTTTCTAGAACTATTTAAATATAGCAGTTACCATGTAAAAAGTTAATTTTACTTTGTGAGTTGAAAGAGTAAAAACACTAAGTCAGAAAACTGCTTTAGTCAAAAGCAGCCTGAAATAAGAAAGCCATCAATAGAAACAAAACAAGGGATTCACATGCCTGATTCCTAATTTGTCTTATTTTCTCTTTCACTTTTGCCATCCTTCAAATCACAGATACAACACACATACAAAGAATAGTTACATAATGTATATATTAATGACTATACTAATAAATAAATGAGCTAAACTTTATAATCATTGGGGAAAAAACAATCTACTATATTTAGCCACTTAAGAATTGTGTTGCCACTGAGTTTCTATTTCAAAATATAAAGTAATACAATTAGCCTAACACCTAAAACTGCAGGCATATTTTGAGTGTTTGTTCTTTAGATTCCCTTTTAAGATGTTAAAAAGGAACTGTGCAACAAAATATTATCTGAATATATATTATCAGCACTAAATATGATGCAGTTGTCATTCAATCCCCAGTTTGCATATGCATAGTAGAAATGTTGTGAAAGCTAGTTAAGGAATGGAAATAGACTGGTCATAATTCTTAATTTAAGACTAATTCATGATAAAAATCTAGAACACACACAAAAAAGGATAATAATTGTAAAAACCTGCAAAAAAAAAATTAGAAAAATCTGCAATTAAAAAAACAGACACCAAGATAAGTCTATAAGGCATGACATTTTTGCTGATTAGGTTCTGCCCTGTCTTTCTCATGCATGTAGTTCACTGCACAGTGCATATGTCCCACTGACCAGCCCGATTGCGGTCATATGGAGTGTCTCCATCTGAGATAGTTGTTCTGGGACTCGGCTTTTTACCGTAACTGAAAAAGGGAAGGTCTAAAATGCGATTTTTAGCTTCTTGTTAAAACTCAGACTTACTTACTTATTACTTTCCTTTAATGTAGTCCTAAGGAGGAAAAGGTTTTTAGCGGACAAGATGAAAGACATTTCAAAGGGTAGTTTTCCAGTTAAAAGTCAAGTGTACTTAGGTAAAATTCTCACCTCAGGCTTGTTTTCTGCTTAGAAGCTGGAAGAATGAGGCCATTCAGGGATATTATCCCCTTTTCAAAGAAAGGTGTGTGGCCATGTCTCTCATTTTTCATTTTTCATATTCTCTGTCTCTCTTTGCTTCTGACACACACACACACACACACACACACACACACACACACACCCCTCCTTTATTCCATTGAGGTAAATGTTCCTAGGGCTTCCTCCTACTTTAGATGAAATGCATTCCCAGATCTGCATACCCTATTCTATTGAGCAGAAACCAGGAAAAGAATTGTGATTAAAAAAAAAAAAAAAAAGAGGCCATTGAAGCCTATCTAATCGCAGCACATAGTGGAATTATCTGGTATAGACAAAGTAAAGCTTTCTTTGAACTTTGAGGTCAAAGACCCAGCCAATATTTAATTTTTTAAAATATTTTCTTGGGCATTATTCTAAGTGTATGCGTCCAGGAGACCTTGAGATATAGAAAGCTGATTAACAGCAGGATCTAGGCATCCCAGGCTTCCATAATTACAGGTTCCATGTCTCACATTTGACATAGTTCAAGCAGGACTACTAATATATCTGAATTTAAAAAGGCCATTAGGACAATGATTCTCAATTCAGATGACAATATCTTCAGGAGAAACTTTTTCAAACACTTCTCAAATCTTAAGAATTTCATAGGCATTTATTCACAATGTTGCTTCCTTCCCTATCATTGTTTGTCTTAACTGTGTTTAACAGATTTTTCTGTGGGAAATGTGATGCTTGGCTCCCGAAAAATAGTTAAAACTCACTCCTGACCTGGCACGGTAGCTCACGCCTGTAATCCCAGCACTTTGGGAGGCCGAGGTGGGCGGATCACGAGGTCAGGAGATCGAGACCATCCTGGCTAACACAGTGAAACCCCGTCCCTACTAAATATACAAAAAATTAGCTGGGCATGGTGGCCGGTGCCTGTAGTCCCAGCTACTCGAGAGGCTGAGGCAAGAGAATGACATGAACCCAGGAGGCGGAGCTTGCAGTGAGCCGAGATCGCGCCACTGCACTCCAGCCTGGAAAACAGAGCGAGACTCCTTCTCAAAAAAAAAAAAAAAAAAATCACTCTTTTAGGTTTTACAGTTCCACCACTATCAAACCTAGCGGGATATTTATTAATTTAACAAACATATATTTAGTACTACAGTACTATTTCCCTGACACTGCTCTAATGACTTTATAGTATTAATTCATTTAATTTTATAATAATCATAAACAAGTATTATTTGTCATGTTGCAAGTGAGGAAACTGAGGCATAAGAGGTTTTTTACTCAAGGCTGCAAAGCTTGTACATGTTTGAACTATATTTTAACTTAGTTTGAATATTTGTGTCTATGTTCTTACCATAAAACTTTGCAATATTCTGAGTGAATGCGCTATGAAGCTTCTATCAGTAACAGTGGGACAGCACAGCATTGCCTTAGATCCTCAAAGTGAAACACAATAGCCACTAGCAACATGTGGCTATCTAAAATTAAATGTGTGTTGATAAAAATAATATGAAACTAGAAATTTCTTCCTCCATCACACTAGCCACATTTCAAGTTTCAATAAGTTACATGTTACCAATGGTTATCATGTGGGAAAGCACACATAAAGAATATTTTTATTATCACAACGTTGAGTACCTCACAACTTAGTTTATCAGCATTTGTGCTGAAAAAGTCTCGAACCAAAGGCAGTCTTTCTGCACTAGAAAGAAGGCTTCTTGGCTAACGCTTCTCAAATTGTAATGTGCATTTAAGTCATGTGAAAATCTTGTTTAGATTCAGATTCTGATTCAGTTATGTCCAGGATGGTGCGTGAGATTTTCCATTTAAAAAAAAAAAAGCTTCAAGGTTTTGCTAATGCTGGTTATCTATAGACAACACTTGGACTTGCAAGATGATGGTCAGAACCTGATTATGGCCTGTAAAAGATTTCTTTTTTCAAGTTTAAGGATCATGTTCCTTGGTGACCCCAGGTTGCAGGAATATCATTGCCTCTGGAGGTCAGAGCTAATTTGGGAGAAAAAAGTATTTTCAGCATCACCTCCAGTTGCCATAAATCCAGAAACAATGTTAGTAATATTTTAGGCCAAGGTAATAGGCCCTAAAAACGGAGCGATGGATTGCTCCATCCTCGTACACTGGGACTGTGCACTGATAGGAGTCATAGTTTTTGCTCTATGAGCTCAAGATTTCTTAGTTTCTTTTATTCTCAGTCAGGACTTAGGAACTAGCAAATATAAATCAATGTTGCTACAGTAAGGAAATTAAAAATGACAGAATGGGGTTTTACTTTTCTACCTTTAGAGAAGCATAACCAAAGCCCAGTTAATTTGTAATCTGATGAAAGTTGAGTTTTTGTGAGGAGCTTGGAGGTAAAATGTTGTGCAATCTGATTTGGGATTAAAACCCAGTTGTTGCTCTTCTCACTATTTCCTCACAGAATACCATGCCCTCTGTCTTAGTTCAGAATGCTACATGGACTGTCATAGACTTGGTGCATTATAAACAACAGAAATCTATTTCTTACAGTTATGAAGCCTGGAAGTCTGGGATTAGTAGGCCAGTGTAGTCCGGTTCTGGTGAGAGCCCTTCTCTGGGTTGCAGAGGGCCGACTTCCTGATGCATCTTCATGTGACAGGAAGAGAGCTAGGGAGCTCATTTTTATAACGGCACTAATCCTATTCATGAAAACGCTACCCCCATTACCTAATCTTCTTCCAAGGGTCCCACTTCCTAATACCATCACATTGAGGGTTAGCATTTCAACATGAATTTTGGGAGGACACATTCAGTTAATCATTCTCTCACAGGCCTAAGACCCAGCCAATATTAAGTTTTTATTTTCTTCCTGGGCATGATTCTAAGTGCATGCATCCAGGAGACCTTGAGATATAGAAAGCTGATTAACAGCAGGATCCAGTTGTCCCTGGTTGCCATAATTACAGGCAATAATTATAGATTTTCTTTATCTGTGCTTTTCAATATGGTAGCCATCGGTGACATGTAGCTTAGTGAAAACTTGAAATGTGGCTAGTGTGACAGAGGAAGGAATTTCTGGTTTCATATTATTTTAATCAATACACATTTAATTTTAGATAGCCACATGTTGCTAGTGGCTATTGTATTGGTCTTTGAGCATCTGAGGCAATGCTGTGCTGTCCCACTGTTACTGATAGAAACTTTGTAGTGCATTCATTCAGTACACTGCACACAAAGTTTGGTAAGAGCACAGACACAAAGGTTCAAACTGAGTTCAAATACAGCTCAATCAAGAAGGAAGGTCTCTCATCAGGAGTCAGATTCAGATATTCCTATGTCCCCTGGCCAAAAACTTTGCCAGTGTTAGTCATTATCTCTAATAATTATTAGTTAAAAATATGGGAGATTTATTGCATATAGAATATGGAAGATGTATTGTTTATATACACACATGTGCATTCGTATAAAATGTTGGTAACATTGTTTTTGTAGAAAATATTAATTTCTTTTCAAGTAAAAGCATCCTTTATCTCAGGAAATGTGCTAATTACATAGATGCAATGTGTGTATTTTAAGATATATATAGAGAGAGAGAGAGAAGGAGGGAAAGAGAGAGGAATTAATTGTGATAGCCTAAATTTGAGTTCTGAGTAGGTTTATGAAAGTCTACATTCGAAGTATAAAAAAAGGCACAAAAGTCACCCCGAAATCCTGTAATTTTCTCATTCATGCAGTAAAATTAGGAAGTAATTTGCATATTTTAGTGGCCTACAACAGTGCTAAGGTCCTTATTATTATTACCTTAAGCCGAAGAATATTATATTCCAATTACACATTTTTCTCATAAAGGGAATTTTGATCTTGCAGGTAAAAATAATTGCGGTGAGGTGACAAATTTTTTTTGAAAAAATCAGATAATCATTCCTAGCATCACCATCTATTGCTCAGGGCCTAATGCATACTTTTCAGTATGACCATATATCTCAATGGCTTCAACAACAAACTTTATTTTTCTCTTGCAGTTCTGTTTACCAAATGTTGTTCAGCTGTGCCTAACAGATTCAGTTGATATTGACTGAGTTTCCGGACTTCACTCTAGGCTAAAGTTTAGTTTAAGTCAACTTAATTTCTTTCTGCATTCTGAGATCAATAGCTACTTGGGCATGCTCTTATCATGGTGGGAGATGCGATTGCAAGAGCTCAAACCGACCCACACAAGCATATCTGTAACCTCTATTCATACAATAGTCACAAAGAGTAAATCACATAGGTAAAGATGGCATCATTTCAGTGAGAAAGTACCCTCTTCCAATGGCAGGTGGGGAAGAAGGAAATTTGCTGAATATTAATACATTCTACGACATTTACTGGTTGTCACATCTTCTAAGGGTTGAAGCCACATACTCCTGCCAAACCAAAGGTCAAAAACTGTGAAGAATCTGATGTATGTAAGCAAGTAACTTAGCCTGCTACAATTTAACAGAAGCTAGAAGACTACACCAGACTCCTGGATCAGAGGCAAAAGGCTTCATTACTTACAACATAGCAAGCAGAATTATCTTCATTTTCTCATATGTTCCACATCTGCTGCACAAATGGTGAGTTTATGTTGCAAGTGAAGAACCTGAAGCTTCAGAAACCCACAATTTCTTTAAAATTGTACTTTAAGTTCTGGGGTACTTGTGCAGATCTTGCAGGCTTGTTACATATGTATACATGTGCCATGGTGGTTTGCTGCACTCATCAACCCATCATCTACATTAGGTATTTCTCCTAATGCTATCCCTTCCCCAGCCCCCCACCTCCCGACAGGCCCCGGTGTGTAATGTTCCCCCCTGCCCCCACATGTCCATGTGTTCTTATTGTTCAACTCCCACTTATGAGTGAGAACATGCAGTGTTTGGTTTTCTGTTCCTGTGTTAGTTTGCTGAGAATGATGGTTTCCAGCTTCATCCATGTCCCTGCAAAGGACATGAACTCATCCTTTTTTATGGCTGCACAGTATTCCATGGTGTGTATGTGCCACATTTTCTTTATCCAGTCTATCATTGATGGGCATTTGGGTTGGTTCCAAGTCTTTGCTATTGTGAACAGTGCCACAATAAACATATGTGTGCATGTGTCTTTGTAGTAGAATGATTTATAATCCTTTGATTATATACCCAGTAATGGGACTGCTGGGTCAAATGGTATTTCCAGTTCTAGATCCCTGAGGAATCACCACACATTGTCTTCCACAATTGTTGAAATAATTTAACTCCCACCAACAGTGTAAAAGCATTCCTATTTCTCCACATCCTCTCCAGCATCTGTTGCAGAAACCCCCAATTTTTTAAGGCAGCGGTCACCAATATTTTTGACACCAGGGACCAGTTTCATGGAAGACAATTTTTCCACAGACTGGAAGCTGGGAGAGAGGGATATTTTCAGAATAAAACTGTTCCAGCTCAGATTGTCAGGCATTAGTTAGATTCTCATAAGGAGCATGCAAACTAGGTCCCTCACATACACAGTTCACAATAGGGTTTGCACTCCTATGAGAATCTAATGCTGCCCTAATCTGACAGGAGGCACAGCTCAGGCAGCAGTTCTAATTGGCCTGCTGCTCACCTCCTGCTGTGTGACCTGGTTCCTAACAGGCCACAAATCAATACTGGTCCACAGCCTGTAGGTTGGGGACCCCTGTTTTAAGGGAACTACTAGCAAACCTGACTAAATTTTGCCTGACAGGGAGACATTATCCTCTTCTAGTCAGGAAACAAATGTATGACCTGTTCCAAAGGCAAGCACTATATTTTTCCTTCAAAAGTGTATGCTGTGTGAATATGTTTGAGAAGATATTCCAGAACAAAAATTGATACAAGACATGCACTGGAGATTTTGTGCATGTCATTACACAATGTCATAAACATTGCCATACCCTTCAAAAATGACATGGAGATTTTTCTCTCAATAATGAGGAAATTGAAAGGATTTGTATATGTAGGCATTATATACATGTCCTTAGAAATATCTGTCAATTTGTTGTCATAGTAATGATATATAACATTGATTGTGAATTACCTAATGGCACTCATGACTGAAAACACTTTTCATTAAGTTAGTGCTCATAATAAACCTATGAAATAGATACGTTATTGTCAATAACAAAAGTGAGTCACCAAACAACAATTCTGAAAAGTAGCACAGCTTAAAAGTGATGGTATTGGGATATGAACTTAAGGTGTCTGGCTCCAGAGTCAGTCATTTGAAACTGCTTTTAATAACAACACTTTTGACACTAAATGTTTGTTATTTTATCTCAGACCAACCATTTCTCCAACCATCTGGACACCAACTAGTTCCCCTAAAATTCAATTCACTTCTGACACTAACCAAAAGTTAGTCGAGACCCCACAGGTCAAGGGCTCAATGTACAAGACTGCCTCCACTGCCGACATCGATCTCTACTCCCGTGCCTCCCGTACTTCTAACTGACCAGCTATAAATTGAAAGTTCTCACAGCTCCCTCCCAGGAAGCTCTCTGAATCCTGAATTGTATGAAAGTTTCATTACGTGGGCATGAATGATGAAGTCAGTGGCCATTGATGGTTGACTCAACCTCCCATCCTTCTTCCCTCCCTGGAGATCAGAGAGTGGAGGCAAAGTTTCAACTGTTTAATCATGTTTTGGTCTTTCTGGTGACCAGCCCCCATTCAGAAGCTATCTCAGGCCCACCAAGAGTGGCCTCATGTAAAAAAAAAAAAGACACCCCTGTCACCCAGGAAATTTCAAAGGTTTTCAGCTCTGTGTCAGGAACAGAGGACAAAGACCAAATTTGCATTTCTTTTTATCAAAGTCTTTATGCTTAAAAGACAAAGCTACTTATCCTTGCCTTCTCTAGAGTATGTTTCCTTTGAACATTTGTACAATCAGCAATGGCTCCCTTAAAACCATGGTTGATTGATATTTATGAAAATTTGCTCTTCAGTCTTGACAGCAAATGACACCCATGTTCAAAAAAAGTCTTCCCAAAAGTTCAATTTGTACTTCTAATATTTCCATTGAAACACAAAGTATGCCTCTCAGAGGATACTTTTACAGAAGTAAGGAAAAATATAAAACATTCTACCAATAACAACAAACAGGGCAGGTAATATTAGAGGAACTTTTTATAATTCTTCCTCTGCCAAAATGTCAGTAGGAGTGACCATCTTCCCATGACACAACTTTTATAAAACAACTGCCACACACCATGTCATAGAATTCTTCATTGAGTGACAATTATGTTACTCTGATGTCATTATACTTACACTAGCACCACTCAACTTTACTATAAGCTTTTAAATCAATGAGAAGTAACTGAGAGCTAATTTTAATTGTTTGCACACAGCAAACATTAAAGAAATTACTTTAAATCAGGAATCATACCTTATTTCTCACGTACTTTTTCCTCATATCATATTTAGCCTTAGAAAAGAAAGATTTTTATGTTCCATATTTGGTCCTTACAGTTGTCAACACAGTGGCTAATGATTTTTGACTTTTTTCCATTCTTGTGTATACACAATTTATTTCCACTTTTCTGCTATAAACTCCAAAAATGGATTTATGCACTCAAATATTTGTAATGGGGCACAAAAATATATAGTACTATGTTATCAGAGACCTTAAAAAAAGACAAATAGGACTTGAGCAGTATGAGAGAGATACGCACCTTAGAAAGATATGCAAATTAGAGCTATGGCTCTCCTCTTAAATATATACAAAATAATTTGTGTACCACAGAAAAATAGTGGACCTTCGTTACTTACCTAAAAAAAATATATTGCTTGTCTGAAGAGGAGGATGAAATGAAATGTGTGTTGTTTGATCCATGAAGCTCAGTTCCTTTGAGACCACACCTAATCAAGTAAAAATGTTGGGCAATTCATAAAATAGAATTAACAATTTTTATGGAATTTGTCTGCAAAATACTATGTTTCATTATATGTTAGTTATGTTCTTCAGTGTTTTTTTTCCAATTCATCTTACTTAAAGCATCGTTCCCAAATTTCTGACTTCTAATTGAAAAAATTCCAATACTATGTTTTTCCTATAGAATGACTTCTCAGTGAAATTCTCTCCTTTCTCCTTCTACCATACTCTCTTTTGAGACTAAAACATTACAGCGCCCTTCAAAATATTATATTTAGATTGAATGAATAGTAATCTCATTTTTCCATAGCTTTGGTTTATCGTATGTATGAGTAACAGTTGATCAGTTTGGAAGCCAATGGCAGATTTTTCAATTTTGTAATGACACATTTAATATACAACATACGTTTATGTGTATCTGCTACATCTTAAGTAATGTGTTTAGTTATGCTGAAAACAAAAAGGTAACATTAACCAAAAATGCTCTAAACTAAAAATTTTGAACAATTGGCTTTTTTAAATTAATAAAATTAATAAAGTGGTAAATTGAGTGGAATTGCCTCAATAATCAATACAGAGTTTATTAAAGATAAACAAAGTTATATAATTCCATCAGGAACTTGGAGAGTTTTTATTTGCAGAAGTCAAGGAAAGAAAGTGTTTCACGAAGGAAGAACATTATTTTTAACTATTTTTAGATGCTTTTCTTAAGGGAAGCGTTCATAAGGAGTTATAAACGTGTGAACAATTTAGCAATTAATATACTACTTTAAAATTATTTTTATATGCTCTTATTGGGAAGAAAATCTTTCCTGTATTTACAATTATCAAATGTTGCATATTTCTAAACAAAGGATATTACTGGGTTTTTTTTCTGGCCATATGAATAATTTTGGCACTGTGTATTCACATAAGTTGAAGCACCTACTTTTGCCCATATTATCAGATAATTTTTGTGAGGACAAAGATTTAAAAATACCAAGAAGAGGTTAAAATCAGCACAATATTATTGTCCTTACTGTTAGAACTCTTCTGTACATACTATTATGCGCTAACATACCAGTCAGAGAAATAGCCTTGTGCACAGAAAGTTCATGTTCTAAGTATTACAGTATAGAATTAATCAGTCAGCGGATCGATCATAAGAAGAATAAACCTGCAAGAAGCTATACAGTACTTCCATCCTAAATCTACTTTTCCTTTTAAAGCAACTGAACTTGGCCTCCAGTCACCAAGAAAAGAACTAAATTTATTTCTATACAATAAAAAGATGAAAATACTGTCTACAAAATAAAAGATATGTTCACAAAACAGGGTATGCTGCACTGTATTTGAATTTATATCTAATAAACTATCAGGAAGTTTCTTTTAAAAATTACACTATAATAGAGGAAGGAAATAGTGCATCCTAATCATCAAGATAAATTTAACTTTCACAGTATATGAATAAAGAATTATTTCATAAAACAGTAAGTTTGCAGATGAAACTCAGTAAATATTTAAAATCACTACTAATATTCACACTAAAAGTTGTATTGTGGCTTACACAATCTTCAGAAGAATGTTTATAAATCAATGTAAAATAAAATAAAGAACAAACAGCAAAATACAGAGTATAACAACTACATATTTATTTTTTCCTAAATATCTTTTATATATCCATAAATATGTCTGCTCAAAAAATCTGAAGATATATTCACTTAATATATATTTTAATTGATGCATACACTATGAAAAACACGGAGGTTAAATGTTCAACTGATTGGTTCTCACAATTGTATACACTTCACATCTATCAATGGAAACAAAGAAATTATGCCAGTCCTCCCAGATAGTTCCTTTATGCCTCTTCCTAGTTAAGCCCCAACCCCCTCACAACAGCAACAACTAGTTGATTTCAATCCTCGTAAATTAGTTTTGCCTGTCTTAGAATTCGTGTAAATGGAATCATACAGTATACTCTCCTTTCTGATTCATTTTATTTTACTCAACATAAACTTTTTGAGATTAAATCTTGTTATTTTGCGTATTAGGAATGTATTTCTTTTTATGTTAGATAAAAGTTATCTTATGAACACACTGAAATGTGCTCATACATTCTTCCTTTGATGAAGATAAGTACTTTTTCTAGCTTTAGGCTACTTTGAACATGGAGTGTAAGTTTTCATGTAGGTATATGTTTTATTTCCTCTCAAGTAAATAGGTAGGAGTAGGATTGTTGAGTAAAAACGTAGGCCTTAATGTTGAACTTCATTAAAACCTATGAATTCATTTTCTGAAAACTTGTGCCATTTTATCCTTCCATCATCAATATTTTATTGGTTTTTGTTCCATAGTCTCATCAATATTTTGTTTAGTTTGTGTTTTTTGTTTGTTTTAGGTATTCTATTGAATGTATAGTAGTATCTAAATGTGCTTTTGAATTGGGTTCTTTAATGGCTAATTTTTGAAGCATGTCTTAATAAAGGGACCACTCAAATATTTAAACACTTACAAACTGAATTGTTTGCGAAATAGAGTTATTTATATATTCCAAATGCATATCTTCTTTCATTGAGGTACATGGCAAATAATTATTTCTAGCCTATGTTTTGCTTATTTATTTTGTAAATTTTGTTATTTGGTGAGCTGAGGTTTATTTATATTTATTATAGCTCAATTTATATATATTTTTCTTTTATGGTTATTGCTTCCTAGGTCCTGCCAAAAATATTTTTTAACTTCAATTTTACAAAGTAATTTTCTTATGTTTTCTTCTAGAAATGTTGAGTCTCTATCACATTGAAATTTCTGGTCAATTAATAATTAATTTTGTGTATAGAGTGAGGCAGGTAAAAGGTGTTTTATTTTTCACATATTTATCTAACTATTTCAACATCATTTGTTGAAGTGGAATCCCTTTACCATTTAATTGACTTTATGTCTTAAAAAAATTAATTGAACTAATGTGTATGTTTCTGGAATACCAGTTTTTTGTTTCTTTACATTATTTGTATATTATTATGTCAGTAGCACTGTGTTCTGACAAAAATGCTTTGAAATGTAAGGTAGTGTAAATATTTCAACTTTGCTTTTCTTTTTCTCAAAATATTTTGTATTATTCTATGTCTTTTGCCTTTCATATAAATTTTAGTATATTCCTGTCCATTTTTACTTTTTAAAACCACTTGAATTAAGGTTGTGATTGTACTAAATATATAGTTCAGTTTGGTAAAAATTGACATCCTAGTAATATCATTTTTTAATATCTACTGATTTTAGGATATCTATTTACTTAATCTTTAACATCTTTGAGTAATGTTTTATCATTTTCCATAAAGTAATTTTTCATACTTTGGATTAGATATTTTTCCTAGGTACTAGATTTTGTCTTGGTGATATTGTAACTAGTATAAATTAAAATACTGTGTTTTTCAATTGTTAATTGATACTATGTAGAAATTTATTTTATTTTTCTATTTCAAAACTGTTATGTCTTTCTACCTTGCTGAACTGGTGTATAAATTCAAGTAATGTTAGGTGGAATCGACAGGATTTTCTACTTATAAAATCCTATTATCTGTGAATAAAAGCAGCTATTCTCTATTCTTCTGCTTTTTAAAAACAATGTCATTATGATATAATTTAATATCACAATGTTCACTCATTTAAGTGCATAAAAGTTTTTAGAATATTTATACAATTGTGCAACCATCACCATAATATAATTTTAACACAAATCTCTTTAAAATTATATGCCTTTTATATATTTTTATTACACTATTGCACTAAGATTTATGGTAAAACACTTATTAGAAGTGGTGAGAACAAACATCCTTGATTTGTACCTGATAATAGGAAAAAAGAGTTTAATCTCTACTATTAAGTATACTATTGGCTGTAGTATTTATTTTTAATATTTTATAAGGTTTTTCATGTATGTATTTTGAGACTTTAAATTTCAATAATCTTAAACCTTATCTTTTTAAAACTTAAAAATTACTTACCAACTTTAAGAAGAAACTCATTTTGCTCATCTTTTTTAAGATGGGGCTATAATTTTATCATTGACTATAAAAACACAAAAAACAAAACTGCATACAATTATAAACTAAACTTCGTATACAAATTTTTATACCAATGTATGCATAGAAATATATTTAAATAATGTATGATGAAAAGGTAATATTACAGATGGGCCAATAATGGAAAACAAGGGTTCCTTTTCTCTCATAGCACCTAGTTTATAAATTTACAAAAATTGTTTTTAATTATTAAAGAGTACAGTATTTTACTTAATTTGCATCCCTAAACTTTATGTTTATATCACTATGTCTGATCAGTTTTAGGCATTTTCAATTAATTCCCTGATATCTGAGGGTTGGTCAAAAACCATCTCTTTCTTTCATCTTTATAGTATTGTTATGACTTTTAAGTCATTTCATGTTTTTTCTGTAATTACAAAATATTGAATATTTGGTTTTTTATTATTTCTTGAAAGTATATCTGGTCACCTTACTTTGTAAGGTTAATATTTACCTTTTATTTGCTGCCTCCCTTCTCAACTGCAAATGCAGTTATTCCTATTTTTACTTTTACACGGTCAAGTATTTGTTACATCTTTATAAATATCACTAATTTCACAAACATGTAGTGTGCTATGATTGCATTTTTTTCTGATATTTTTTCTGATATTTTGTTTCCTGAAATTTTAAATTCTCATTTAAAAAAATTAGAATTAACATATTTATCATCTTCTTAAGTCAGCCTATACTTTCAATGATGATATAAACATCTCTGTACCTCTCTTACTTCTTGATTCTTGTTTCATGGTACACTAAATACTGTTTCTAGCAGAAGCAATTATTTTTGTAATTCATACATATTTCTTATGGATTCCTTTCCCATATTTTGCATCTTCTTCTTCCTTGGTTTACCCTTACATTTTACAAAGAACATCTTTGTGATGGTTAATTTTATGTGTCAACTTGACTGGGAGACAGAGTGTCAGATATTTGGTTACACATTATATCTGAATAGTCTAAGATGTGTTTCTGAAATAGATTAACATTTGAATCAGTAGACTCAGTAGAAAAGATTGCCCTCTCCAATGTGGATTGGCATTATCCAATCCACTGAGGCCCTGAACAGAGCTAAAATGCGGATGAAATGAGAATTCTCTCTTTACCTGAGTTCTTAAGCTGGGACATCAGTCTTCTGTTTTGCACTGGAACTTACACCACTGGTGTTCCTAGTTCTCAGATCTTCAGAGACAGACTGGAACTACACCACCAGCTTTCCAGGGTCTTCAGCTTGCTGGCAGATTGAGGAACTTTTCAGCCTCCGTAGTTACGTGAGCCAATTCGTTACAATAAAATTGTGTGTGTGTGTGTGTGTGTGTGTCTGTGTGTGTGTGTATGTCTGTATATGAGACCTATTGGTTATGTTTCTCTAGAGAACTGCAACTAATGCCATCCTTAAAGAAATTTTCTAATAGTGTGTGGGTGTGTAGGGGGTAAAATTTCTGAGACCTTTCATGTCTGAAAATGTAATTCATTTTTCCTTACATTTGATTAACAGCTTAGTTGAGTAAAAACCAAAATTAATTTCCTTCAGCCTATTGAATTCATTACATAATTGCATATGAAGTTCCTGAAGATCATTCCTTTTATATTGTCCTTTTTATTTTTTATCTTTTGATACTTTTGGTATTTATTATCGATGTTCTAAAAAGGTACAATGTGTCAATATGCAGGTATAATTTAATTCATTGGGCTAGGTATTTACTGAGTTCATTATAGTCTGGTACTCCCATCTTTCCATTTTAGGAATTGCTTTTACTATGTTTGAAAATATCATCACCTTGACATCTGTTCATTTCTACCTAGAAACCATACAAGTCAAAAGTTAGACTTCTTAAACTATATCTTCATGTTTCCTATCTTTGGTTGCATATATTTCTTCTTGTTCTTCCCTCCTTTTAGAGATATTTCATCAACATCAATATATTTTACTAGAATTTTAATTTAAAAGAAAATATGTTTATAGATTTATTATTTGTTTTTAATCTATTCTTTACTCATTTACAGATATGATGGTTTCATTACCTACAAGAATATCTTAAGGTTTCTTTATTTTTTAGATTTTCTGTAGATGTTTTAGTGTATTTTAAATTATGTGCTTTATATTCCAAGCATTCCTCAAATACCTTGTGATTCTGCTCATAATTAAGAATGAGTTAGTAAAGATGGTGCAAACGTGTTTTTATAAGGCTGGCCAAGAGATCTTCATTTATAATATTTCTATATTATTATTTATGAACTTGGGAGAAATAATATCTTGCCATTATGGACATGAATTATTAATTTTTAAATGGTCAGTTTTCCTTCTATAAGATAAAACAAATAGCAATAAGGATATAAATAAAGAATTTTATGACCATGTTTTCCACAGTCTGCTATTTACATTTTTATTCAAAAATACTAATAAATATTAATGCATACCCAGTCTACATACATGGCTACTATTAGAGTTTTTAATTATTCACATATAATCTACTTCTGTGGACTCTATATCTCTAAATGCTTAATGTCTTGAGTGCTGCTGCTGTCAGTATATTTCAATGTTTAAAAATGAATTTACATTAAAATGTGATAAAATGTCTGGAACAAAACCTATCTGGTCTAGTAACTAATTTCTAAAAATTTCTAAGTAACAATGACTTTAAAATTACTGAATATTGTTTGTATGCCAGATATGCTTAGTGTTTTATATTTGTTATCTCACTGTATTTTTTTTGTACTAGAACTGAAGTTAGGAAGTATTATTTTCACTTAATATGCAAAAACTGAATCTTAGGCAGATTATAAAACATGCTCCAGATTATCAAGCAGATAAAAACATCAAAGCAAATTTGGAACACAAGATACCAGTTTCTGCAATTCCTGCTCAAAATAGAATACCACACTATATTAAAATGTATTAAATTCAAGAAACAACTTTTAAATTAACTTATAATTAGTTTTTTGATAAAATTATATATGTCATGTGAACTGATAAAGATATGTAATTCTTAATTTATATGCAATAAAATGTATTTTTAAATGACAAATAGAAAAAATATAAAGCATATTTATTAGTTTTTAATCTTCTCGTTGAAAGTATAATTTTGCATCTAATTATTTTGATTATGAACTCTGTTGACAATCTTTCTGTCATTTATCCATTTTCAAACACATACCAATGAACAACATAAATATAAAGCAATCAAAACATTTTATTTAAAAACAAGAAAGCTATACAGTTACCAAACATGGACTAAATACGTGTTTCTATTACTGAGAAAAAAAAATAATGTGAGATTAAAGTAGTCGTAAAAAGAATAGGAATGTATTCACAAACTTACATAGAAAAGCCATCAGTTTTTGTTCATTAAAATAATAGTAATAAATTTTGAAAAAGCATTATTAAAAATTTTTTACTCAATCTTGTGCTGAAAACATTCACATTCATAATATCTACTTTTCCATGGAATTGTAAATATATGTATGGAAAAATAAAGCAATGGATCAGTTTAGGAACTGAATGCAGAACACAGTCTTATTGGCATTTTTGATTGCATAACTCCTAGAAGGTTGCTTTAGAGAAGAAAGTTTTCTGCCAGTGATATGTCATGCAGAAAAAGGAAGCTCCCACTGTAAAATGCTCATCCTTTTCTGCATTCATTATATCCTGAGATTGTTGAATTTTTCAGGGCTTAATTTTCCTATTTCCACTCAAACTATGCTCTTTTTGGTCTTGCAGCCACATTAGCAGGCCCAGCTTCACACTCTTCATGCTGGCAGGGAGGTTGAAAATATTGTTGCTAAGCAACTGGATGCGGCACATTGGAACTCTGTTTTTTTCTGATGAAAGTGACAGGAGAAAGATAGCGACATCAATAGCTTTCTGATTTTTTTTTTTTTAACTTAACAGCCGCAGTGAAAAGAGAAGATGATAGGGACAAAGAAAGAAAAAATCAGAGAGAAGATCTGGATATAAAGAAAAGAACTGTGAAAGGGATCCTAAGAGAAGATTTGATTCACATAAATTGATGGAAAAATATTAGAAACAAATCCAAAACATTAATGAGAATCGTGTATGTAGAAACTTTATTTTTTATATAAATTGTATGCTCTACCAAGGAAGAAAACTAAAAATGAAATACAAAGTCTTGATCTTGAAATTGAATGAATTAGTAAATTGAAACTGTTCTAACCTTTTCAGATCCCATCTTTTTTCTCTTATATTATCCTTCCAGATATAATTTCTATCTCAGAATCAGAAAACATATCTGCAGTGAAAATTTTTGGCCTTTAAAATTTACCAGTTAGTACTAAATGA
Source organism: Pan paniscus (assembly GCF_029289425.2). Lineage (NCBI taxonomy): Eukaryota > Metazoa > Chordata > Mammalia > Primates > Hominidae > Pan > Pan paniscus. The sequence goes on along the minus strand of NC_073264.2, from coordinate 41,869,222 downwards.
GACCCTAAAGGAATAATGAAAAGGTAATAGGGATAGATAGCTTTGAATCTCTCCAAAGAATTGAAAATCTGCACTCTTACTCAGCTTAATGAAGAGACCATCTAAGCAATACTGTATCAGAAGAAAGAAAAGAGAAGCCTTTGAATGGTTTTGAATAAAATTGGACATGTACTGAACTGCAGAAAATGCAGACATGATAGTGACAATAGATAGATGGCTTTTCTTTCATTTCAACTCGAATGGTTGTAATTTTAAGCCAAAGTTACAAAAAATTGGTGTAAATATCACTAACAGAGAGATAGTAAGAAAATAAAGAGCTACAAATGTATTCATTTACGATGTCTCAGATATTTTTGATTCCAGGTTTAAAATTATGTGTCATTTAACGTCATCTTCAGTTTACTCCTCTGTAAAATGGCAAGAGCATTTAATTTTTAGGGTTTGAGGTTTAGATGAAATAACTTATTAAACATCTACCATATCCCCTGTTTTTCCCTCCGCCAAGAAATATAGTATATTCACTATATATATATCATATAAAGTAAAATACTGGCTATGAAACATGCCCAGTTTTATTACTTTTGAACCTCAGTATTGTTATACACCTAACACTGATGGCTGAGCTAAGCAACTAAGAGGTACTATTGATTGATAATCTCAAGCTATAATTTTTCAATGAAAAAGGTTTTTCCTCTTTCTCCTTTGGAGAAAAAATAGAGAAGATAGGAGGCTGAGCTAAAATTTTCATTTATGAAATACTATATTTACCAACTCCTCTGCTTTTAAATGTCTGGATTGTACAGGTGGTTTGGGGACTTCATTTATTTTGATTAGTCTAGCTTTATCCTGAAATGGTTATTGGTCCATGTCTATGATAAGGTAAAAGAAAATTAGAATCCTGAGAAAGAAAATAGCAAACCACTGATTCCACTCCGATTATCTTTGTGGCTTGTGTTAGCATTGATTGTTTCTTGCCATGCTATTGTATGTTCCTGGGACTCCGCTGCAACCACTAAATAAAGAGTGGACGGAATTAGGATAATCTGATTCTGGAAGCCAGATACTTTGATTGGTGGCTTGTCATACTATTATAAATAAGCAATTTGCCAAACTCTTCTAGTTACAGATTAGAAATATACAATGATCAAAAAGAGAATAGAAATGGGGCTGGTACATGTGGATAAAATAAAACTAGCAGAGTGTGAATCATTTAACATTATTTCTGAAATTATTTATAATTATACAATTCAGTATGCTAACAATTTAGAAATAAGCTTTTAAAAATATTTACTATAACTACAAAAAGAAATCTTGGGCATAGACTCTGTTTTCAGCAGGCTATTATTTTCTGCTTTCTAAATCTGTTTTGTTTCAACTTGTTTTACTTTATGTCGGTAGCTTGTTGATTCTCCCTCCAGCCCCCAAATCCAAGAGCAATGTTTTTTTCATTCATTGATTAACAGACATTTTGTTTGCTAAATAAAGTCACCATTGTGTTTAAACTCATTTAATTATCTTATTCCCTCTAGAAATAGTTACTATCATTAGTAACTACTGATAGATAAGTTGTTAGATAGATAGTTGATATATAAGTTAGATAGATAGATGTTAGATAGATAGTTAGAGAGTTGATAGATAAGTAACTGAGAAAGTAACTCCTCCAAAGTCTCAGTAAAAGGAAAAAAGCCACTTCAAGCATCTGTCTGCCCACCTTCTGCCCAAACACGTTTTTCACTATGCTAAATATCAAGTTAAGGAGGTGCCATAACTTGCATTTTGTGAATATCACACAATTCTTTTTGAATTCTCAATGATGTTTATGTTTGACTTCTATTCATTTCGACTTAATAAAATATTCAAGGGGTTGGGTTAGAATTTTAGCAACACCAATATCAGCTATTTATTTTTTTTAAGTAACTGCTCTATTCTGTTAATTAAGGTTAATGTAAGGTCACTTAGTGATAAGGTAACAAGTGAGAGTGCCTGGCTCTGTACTTGGAACATAGTATGCACTCTATTTTATTCCTGTTTTCCTAAGATACAGTGAATAAAGGGTTTCTTTGCATAAGTTGTTCAAATCTTTGGGATGATGAAGAGGAATGTGCATTAGCATGAGTCCCTAATTTTGAGTAACTGCGTAGTTTGCAAAGGACAATAAAGTTAAATACAAATAAGTAAAAGAGAGTGCTATCAAGTTATAACTCTTAAAAGTATGGAAAACTGAGAATAGAGATCTGGGAGGATGGTGGAAAATGATGAAGGGAGGTCTTTATGGAAGAAGCCAAAATGAATGGAAATTTTATAGCTGAGTATTTACTACCAAAATTCCTTTCATAAATGCTTGCTTGCCTTTTTTCCCTCCCTGATTTCTTACTTCTTTTCCTTCTTTGCTTTGCCTTTCTTTCCATCCACTTATCCTTTGGGTTTCTGGTATATCACATTATGTCAGATACATTCTTAGGTGACCCCAATATGTTATAAACTATGTGATCCCCTCTTCTGAGTACAGCTGGTACCTGTGACTTCCTTCTGGCCAATAGGATAGAGTAGAGGTGAAGAAAGTTTGAAAATTTCATTAAGGTTTCATATCAGTTGATTTTAAGATAAAAAAGGAAAAAAAAAAAAGAGGAAGAATTGTCCTGGTTGAGCCTGTCTTAATTGAGGGAAAAATCCTTATAAAGGACTCCTACCTGAGGGCAGAGACTTTCTCAGTTGCTACGTTTGAAGAAACAAGCAACCATGTATTCTACAGACAACATGAGGGAGCTTGGAAGAGTAGCTTTTCCCAGGTGAACCTTAATGAGAATGTACCTTGCCTGACGCGCTGATTACAGCACGACGATCCAGTTAAGCTGTGCCAGGATTTGTGACCCACAGATCTGTGAGACAATAAACTGGTATTTTAAGCTGCTAAATTTGGGATACTCTGTTACATAGTTACAGAAATTAATATACTTTTAAACAAACCATAGTCTTATCTATGCAACGTACTTCATCTCTCAAACAAATCATTCTTGAACTTTCTGCCTTTCCTCCACCCTCTCTCTCCTCCTCCTCACTCCCCTTCTTTCCCACTCTCATATACACACAAGCAAACAAGAAAAAACACAGATGTCTTAAGTCACATTGGAAACCACATAAATAAGCACTTACTTTAAAATAATCAAATGCTATTTATTTTTATTCCTAAGCTTCAAATTTGTATTACATTTACATTGTTACCTAAAAATCTAACTCACATTTTAGCACTATTTATCTATGTTCATTTTATACCTGGGGAAGAGTTAGAGTTCAAAAATCAAAATTCTCCTGAATCTTAATAATCGAATCATTTTTGAACCTAGCATACACCCCACACAAAGAAAATGTACTTTATCGTAATCGAACATGTAATTACTCGCCAAATTAAAAATACATATTTTGTTTATTCTAATTAAAAATAGTGACCAATAAAGGACCACTTGTACCTTTAGTAAAGGCTGAAAGAAGTTTCACAATATAAGTATTTGTTATTCTTTCAGCGTCCTTTTTTAAAGTCGTTTGGTCTCCTTTTCACTCAAGGAGTCCTGGGACTGTGACCTGACTCAAGTCTGAGACTGCACTGGGGCTGTGAGTATTCTGTGAGATTCAGTCAGATTTCTGTTCACTAGGCCTAGAGTTTTTCTGCTTAAACAGATCAATTTGGACTCTGATAGGCTGCCCAACTATTTCAGTTCTAGGAACTCTATTGTCAACTAGCCAAAGCCAACCACCTCTGAAAGTAAGATTATTCTAAATGCTGCTTTGCTTTGTGAAAGTAAAAGAAGACCAAACAAACGAGAAAAACAAAGCCTGTTTACTCAGAACTTGCTGCAGCAAGAGAGCCACCAACTGTCACTTCCATTTTGGCAGAGATGAAAATACAGGCAGAAGAGTGGAAAAGCTTTATAGTTGCAGAAAGGGAAGACTTCAGATATGCCCTGGTTGGAGGCTATTGGCATGAGGATGCTATAGGGCTAACTAGAAGTGTGGTATCCTATGGGATTGGTTACAGGTGCATAATTGGTTTTCTCTGGTTGGTCCTAAGTTGGAAGCAGGAACAAAAATTAGGGAAGCTGTCAGTTATTGATCAATTCTTGGACATTTTCAGGTTCATTGCTCAAGAATGTATTGTTTAGTTTCCTGGATTATCATTAGCGATAATGAGCTGGCTTCCTGAAAGTCTGATTTACAGCAGGTTGCTTCTTGGGCTGCCTATTACAGATAAGGGGCTGGTTTCCTGGGCAGCTTGCTACAGGTTTTAGATCAGAGTTCTGTTTTTGTATATGATCTGGCCATAGTCCATTTGTATGTTCAGTCTCTTAGCATCATTGTGCCTTATGTTATCTAAGCTCATCTTTTCCTTGATGATTATTTGTTGCCAGTTTGTCTCTGATACTCCAGAATTCCACCATTCCCGTTTAATTTGGGAATCTCAGTGTAATAGCAGATCCCACTGTAATTCTGGGCCTACAAAAAAAGCCACCGCAGAGCTGTTCTAGATTGCTCCGGATGCCTTCATAAATTTCTCACAGCCTTGGTGAAATGAATGCTCTCTAGACCTTCCCAAGGGACATAGTGAGGGGGTATGTTTAGGTCTTCCATGATAAATCCACTCCAGCGTTCCAATCTCCCTATTTCTTTGGATGACTTCCTGAATACCTTCTGACATTTTAATTTCAACTGTTGCAGGTCAATCTTGAGTGGAGAATTCCATCAACCAGACAAGCAAACTGCTAGAACCATTACTAGCATGGCCACTCTATCCAGAATCTATGCTTATGATCCAATAAATGTATTCTGATTCATCTTATGTTCTTTACACTTCGTTCGCATATCCCCTGGTTTTTGTCACTATAAATTGGCAAAATTATGCAACTCTCTTGTTATATAGCACATCTTCCCAAAGGGCCCATTTTGAGCCTCACTCTTCATGACCTGATGGGAATTGAGTCTATGTACAGATTTATAAGTAGGTCTAGAAGCAGGAAAATGTGGTGAAGATAGATTCGGAGGAGGAGTAGCAATTTCCTGTGAGGTAACTACCATTAATGAGACCATTATGGGTTCTTCAGACAAGCTGAGAGTACCCTCCATATGGAAGGGATGGAAGAGCTGCTTCTGCTACCAGAAGTTCAGTGGGATGAAAGAGTTCAAAGTCTAAGATCCATTGAATCAGTGCGTAAGACTGATGTTCCAATGTTCAAGATTTCATTCTTCCCTAATAAATGCTTTAATTGCAACCAAAGATATGCTGCATGTTTGGGAATATAATTTGCATTATTATTCAGCCACCTGCAAGATTAGATTTTAGATTTTGTTTTCAGAAATCTCACCCTTGCGGCTACAGAAAATAAGTGTTTCTTTTAGAGCACTCAAAGAGGCTTTTAGGTCCTTTATGTGGACTTTGAAGTGAGAACTTAGCATGTTCTTTCCACATGCTCTCTGGTGCATTCATGATGAGACATGCTATAACCCTATATTTGCAAGCATATTCTATAGCAACACATGCTTTGTTACAAAAAAAAAATTACCTTCTGTAGGCACTTGCACTATCTACAGTGGGTAATTCACATAACCGTCCTGCCACTGCATGTCATGGACTACCGTTAATCACCTTCATCACTGGAAAGAAAGATTTAATACTTTTAAATCTAAACAGATCACTTCCAGAAAATGCAAAATGAATTCAGAGTACGTGTTGCTAAGATTCAGTTCTGTCAGTATCACTCTCAATATCAAATTGTGTATAACTTAGAGTCCAACAAAAGAAGCAAAACCATTCTTATATGTTAGGTGAGAAATGTATTGCAGGGATTTAACATTATGCAATTGTGTCATCTGGTTAAACAAACTCATTAAGGCTGTTGTTTTTGTGTGTAAAGCTGAAGTTGAAAGGACAGGAAATGAGGTTGTGAAGAAGAGGGAAGCAAAGACCAGGTTAATCCCATAAACATGTGGGATCTACGGCATGAGCAGGATTGAATCCACAGTGAGAGACTAGAAATTCCTATCAGTTCTTACCATTTCTGATTTTGTTGGGTGTCCTGAAAGAGAAGTTGGCACCTGTCTTTACAGCACTAAACACACATCTGGTCGAAGAGTTAAAGTAGCTGAAAGAGGTGAAACAATTGTTGGCCCAAAGTTTCAAAACCCACACTATCCAATATGCTAATCACTAGTCACATGTGGCTATTGAGGACTTAAAATGTAGCCAGTCTGAATTAAGACACATTGTAAGTATAAAATGCACACTGGATTTCAAAACCTTAGGACAAAAACAATAAGAAAAAAGAATGTAAAATATTTCATTAGTAATTTTTAATATTGAGTGTATGTTAAACTGATAGATTAGATATTATTGGTTGAATAAAGTGTATAATTAATATTAATTTCATCTCTATTTTAGTATTTTTAAATGTTTATATGAGAAAAAACTGACATGTATTTGACTTCTGTTTTATTTATACTGAACAGCATAATTCTAGACTTTAAAGGTGAAATTTCTATTATCTATAAAATGAATTCTAGTGAATTTCTTGTGAATGAATCACCATACCCAAGTTCTAACAGTTTTCAGTGGTACTTCTTCAAGAAATTTTTTTAAAAGGTTTATTTAGTATTGAGTAGAAATTAATATTTATATATTTTCACAAATTCTATAAGGCATTTTTTTTTGCTCATTTCATTTTAACATTGGCCAATTATATAAATATGTCATGGAGTTATTTATAGAGCACTTATTAATGCAGATAATGTTTATTATGTTATTCATGTTAGACTGTCCTAGAAATTGCTATCTTTAAAATTTTATTATGACCTTGCTTCAAGATCCCCAAGGTATGGTGTTACATCTAGAGTTTCAATATAAAGCTATTAAGGTATACATTTCATTCCTTGTCATTCAAATATTTCTTTTAATTTGATTCAAAATTTATGACTTTCAAATTTGATCAGATGGCTCAAATCATTTCTTATCCTCCACTGAACTTAATACGTAATTGAATGAATTTCTCTTTCTTTCTCAGGCAGATTGGTTTATAACCCAATACCAAAGCTCTTCAAATTTAAATTTTGCCAAGAAAATAGTCTTAGGTAAAGAGGGAATAATGTAAAAAGTATCATACGTATGTAGTGAAAACATTGAGTGTTTTAAAATTATTCTAGTACTGGATAGAGATGAAAATATAAACAAATAATCTTGACCAGTAATAAGGTAATTATTCTGGAAAACAAAATGATTGCTGAGTTTTACTTTTGTATAATTTTTTTTTTGCGTTTCTAATTACCTTTACATATTTTCAAAAAATAATTCACTTTAAAAACAGCATTACAAAAGGAGATAGGCATAATAATCAACAACAAACAATAATATTTACATATGACAGGCATTCTTCAAAAGAGTGTATATGTATAACTCATTTAATCCCCATAGCAATTTTAGATGTTATTGTTATCTCTATTTTACAGATGAAGGAATTAATGAGCAGGAAAGAAAAATAATTTGCTAGAACTTCCCTAACTGTAAGTGGCAGAGCTAGGTTTGAACTAGGCAATTTAACCTCATTGACCATATTCTTAACTCCAATAATTGAATAGAGAATGCTAGATGACTTACTGCAAACCTTATGACTTTAGATGTGACCAGGACAATTCAGGTTATCTGATTTCTAGTTTGTTATTCTTTCTATTACTCAGAAAATCTACAGTGAGACAGTATAAAAGGAAGAACAAAGAAACGGGAAGGAGGAAACAAGGAAGAAACAAAACCATAAAGAATCTGAAGAGTACAATATGATTACTAGGCAAGTGTTTTAAATTTTTAATTTTTCAACTTTACCACTTCTTAAATTCTTCATATGAATTCTCTCCCACACCTTTAAACTGACTGAAACTTGATAAATTCCTGCTTGCATTGCAGTAGTCTCACATTCCCTAAAACTGTGCTTTTATTTAAACCTAGTAATTATACTATGAACCAATCTAATCTATCCTAAACTAAATCAAACAATCCTATTATATGGTTAGGTTGAATTTTACATTTTATACAGTATGTTGAGAAGATGTGCTTTGACATTACATTTGCAACTTCATATCTATATGGTGCTGTAGAATGGTCCCATAAAAAGAGCGGAATGATGACTGGAAATTACATTTCTAAAACATTAGCTGGAAATATGTCAAATCTATCCAAACTTTTCTATATACTTAAATTGATCACATTCAAAACCACAGTAATTATGTGTGTGTATGAATATGTGTTTGTGTGTATGGATATTAACAGGCTCCTTCTAAAATGTATTTGGTAATGAAATGGACCAAGAGCTCAGATAACCCCAGATTATCTTGATAAAGATGAACAATGTTAATAGATTTAAATTATGTGATAATTAAGAATTTTTATATGGCTAAAGCAATACAGATAGGGTATGTTTGGGCTAAAGGTTGTGCAAATAGTCCAATGAGACAGATTAGAGTCCAGAAATAGACCCACATGCATATAGTAATGTCACTTTTGGGAAAGGCAACCCTGCAATGAAACGATGGTCTTTTTAATAAATATGTTGGGTCAATTAACTATTCATATAGGAAATAAAATAAGCCTTAGATCTTAATTCACTTTATAAACAAAAATTAATTTCAGGTAAATTTTAGGCACACATTTAAAAATAATAGTAAACTTCTAAGAGAATATCTTAAATACCTTAGAAAAAGCAAAGATTTCTTAAACTGGACATAAAACCATTAACCATAGAGCACAAAAAAGATGAATTATTCAGGATTAAATTGTCCATAAGCTATATATATGAATTATAGTTTCTCAAGACTAGTCAAGCGTATATAAAATGTCATAAAATGAATTTTTTAAAAGTTAATGCTACTATATTTTAAAAAGTAACAAAAGCCTTGTAAAGGTAATTTACAAAAGATAATACCTAAAGGCATTGTGCATTATCCAAATGCCTTTTTCATAAACACATGAAAGATTAACTCATCAGGAAAGTGTAAAGCCATTAAATGATATCACCATGCATCCAACAGAAATACTAACAACAACAACAGTATTGACAATTGTTGTTGAAGATGTGGAGAAACTAGCATTCTCATATGATGCTGGTGGGAATATAAACTGATACAACTTTGGAAAACTCTTTGGAAATGTATACTATATCTGAAAATGTGTATATTCTATTACACAACAATTCTATATCTAGTACATATTCCGGAGAAATGTGTACAGGTATATGTCAGTTAATAACAGGGATATGTTCTGAGAAATGCATCATTAGGCGATTTTGTCATTGTGTGGACATCATAGGGTGTACTTACACAAACCTAGACGCATAGCCTACTACACAATTAGTCTATAAGGCATATGAATACTGTAGGCAATTGTAACACAATAATATTTGTGTATCTAAACATACTAAATATAGAAAAGGTATAGTCAAAATGGCATTATAATCTTTTGGGACCACTTTTGTATATGCTATCCATAATTGATCAAAATTTCCTTATGCAGTGCGTGGCTGTATTTATATTTGTACGTGAAAATAGATATATAGAAATGTTTATATCAGTAATATTTGTAAAACCCCCCAACCCAGGAAAAACAAACTACTATTACATTTAACAATTGAGAAGAATCTCACAAATAAGATGAGCAAAATAAGCCCATTGCAAAATAATATATACTGATGATTTCATTTATATAAATCTCAAAAGAAAGCAATAAATCCAGCAATGGAAGTCATAATACTGGTTATCTTTTAGGGATAATGATAAACATGAGGAAGTTATCTGGGGTGCTGATAATGTTCCATTGTTTTGTCTGTGAGTGTGTGTGTTTTAAAAAGTATCCCTGGGCCAGGCCCGATGGCTGCAATCCCACCACTTTGGGAGGCTGAAGCGAGAGAATAACTTGAGGCCAGGAGTTGGAGACCAGTCAGGAAAACATGGTGAAACCCCATCTATACTAAAAATACAAAAATTAGCCAGGTGGTGGCATGCACCTGTAATCCCAGCTACTCGGGAGACTGAGGCAACAGAATCACTTGAGCCCCAGAGGTGAAGGCTGCAGTGAGCCTAGATCATGCACTGCACTCCAGCCTGGGTGACAGAGCAAGGCTCCATCTCAAAATAAAATAAAATAAAATAAAATAAAATAAAAATAAAAATAATAAAATAATAAAAACTATCCCTGTACTTTTCCTTATGCTAAGAAGTCACTTCTATGGGCCCTTTTTTCTCTTGTCTAGTCATTTTCTTTGCCATTTCTTGAAATTTCTTTCTGAAAAAAAGAAAAAAAAGGAAAAACATAACATGAGCTATTAGATGATGACACAATATCTCCAACTATGTTTTTTAGAATTATTTTAGGCAAGTGTGTTGCAAAATTTTAAAAATAAAAATCTGAAAGTAACAACATTATTGAAAACAATGCAATGATATACAGTTATTGCTGTCTTTGGTCATTTCACAGATGAAACACATCATTACATTATCCTTTCTCTTACCGGTATCATTGTTTTCCATCTTCCTACTCACCCTTTCCTCCATAAAATTTTCTTCAAATTTATTCAGGCTTTACTACTAACTAAATTCTTCCTATAAAATTATCTCTCCCACCTTTACATTAACTGAAACTTGATAAATGCCTGCTTGCATTGTAGCATTCTCACATTTTCTAACAATCATAGTTGTGACTAAAAGAATTGGTATTCTAGTTCTTGATGATCCTTCCAGATTATAGTAACTTTCTATCACTATTTTAGCAAATTCTCAAAAACTTAGTGGCTTAAAATTACAGAAATTTATTATCTTAAAATTTTTAAGGTTAGAAGCCTCACTGAGCTAAAATCAAGGTGTGAGCATGACAGCATTCCTTCTGGAAGTTTGAGCAGAAAACCTGTTTTCTTACCTTTTCCAGCTTCTGGAATTGCCAGTATTCCTTGGTGCATGGCTTCTGCCTTCATCTTCAAAGGCAGCAGTGTAGCAGCTTCAAATCTGTTTTCTCTAACACTGATATTTAACTCCCTCTTATAGAGACCCTTGTGATTACATTGGGCTCTCTTGAATAATTTAGAATAATCTTCCCATCGCAGGATTCTTAACCAAATTACATCTGCAAAGTCCCTTTTGCCAAGTAAAGTAACATATTCACAGGTCCTAGGGATTAGGACTTTGATATCTTTGGGGAGGCCATCATTCTGTCTACCACATAGATCTTTCAATCTCTGTGAAATATCTTAAAATGAGTTTTGTTTGTCTCTAAAACAATACAATTACTATCCAAACAAGAACTAGATCTGAATATTATCTTAATTTTTAATTTCTCCCTCACAGTCCATATACAAATACACATCAAATGCTGTGAACTCAAACTTCTCCGTGTTTTAGTCTACCTCCTTCACCTCCTGTGCCTACGCTCCTTTTATTCCCCTATCATCTCTGTCTTGATCTATTGCAAAAACAACTTAACTAGACTTCCTGGCTCTAGTACTGTCCTCACTCCCAAATCTATTATTAATCATACTGCCAGATTTATCTTTTTAAAAAGCAAATGCTTTATGTTACTCCCTAACTTCACCCATTTTGGAGCCTAATTATTTACTAGAAAATAAAGTTAAATTATTTTTTAAGTTTCTCAAGGATCTTTATGATACTAGCTCAACCTACCTTATTTTTCTCACAGAATATCTGTGCTATTTAAATTATCTCTCACTTCCAAATCTTTTTCTCTAAATTATGCATTGTGATTCTGGGACTGAGACTCTGCAAAATCATGAAACCTTTCTGAAGATTCTTTTCGTGAAAAACGACTTCTGTCTTGTTTTGAAGACCCTAAAAGAGACTGAATATCTTAGCACATGACATGAAATAATAAATGGATTTCAGTGACTCATCATAAAGTGCATGTTATCTAACTGAGCAATCCAAAAGGTTAACCATGCATAGCCTAACCAGTTTGACATTAAGTACAAAGAGAATATGAGAATCTCAGCTCCAACAGATCTCAGGCACAGGAGAGTTGCATGAACAGGTAGCTGAGACTCCTAGAATACTTTACACTTGCTTCATCCTCTCCTCTCCTTCAATCACATCTACAACCTCATTGAAAGAACATAAGCACCAGATGATTGATGAGAAAACCATTTTGCTGTTTTAATAACTTTTACTTTAATGAGATACTTGTACCTACCAGCATTAGATGGTTGTCAATCAAGAGCTTCCCTGAAAGACAGTGATGAAGAGAAATGTTACTAATAGACAGAACTGAGTGGAATGTATTGTGTTATCTACTTTATACTGAAGAATGGTTATACATATGGATTTGCACAAATTAATATGTGATGGCTAATGGCTTGGTCTCATGGTCAGGAACTGGAAAGAATAGGATGGAAGATTGGCAATTTGAAAGAGGCATAAATATACATTATTAGAAAAGGGCAAAAGATATTAAGATTTTTGCTTTCACTTGAATGTTCCTGGCAATGTGAAAAGGTGGCGTGTGTGTGTGTGTGTGTGTGTGTGTGTGTGTGTGTGTGTGTGTGTATTCTGTGGACATCAGTAAGCCTCTTTCTCCAGCCTTTCTGGTGCTTGATGAATGAATGAATTCAAGTATGGCATGGTCAAAAATAAAGTTGGAGTTATTATATGAACTCAACAACAGTGGACTTTCCTCATCAAGTCTGATCTGGATAGTACCACTGCTTAGTAGATGAACTTCCAAGAGCAGAGACAAATGCTGTGCTGATATAGAGCTACTAGTATGGCATAATTCCCTTGAGGAACTAGCCAGGCCTCTAGTGATACAATGATTACCCTAAATTCCTTCCAGGCATAGAGATGTCAACTACTTTGCTTCATTAAAATAAATAGATAGTTCCTCTATTGTTACTTATTTCATGACCATAATTCTTCTGCCAGTATCAAAATCTGTGGACTTAGGGAATGGCTTTTGTTCTAGCATTCCACCCAAAGTTGCTTTTGTCAAGGAATTGATTTCATATCAAAGTAAGTGTTACAGTTGGCGCCTGCCTATGGAATTCACTAGTCTTACTAAATCATTTGAAGATGCTGACATGAGAGAATGGAGCAATAGCCTAATAGAATACCAAAGACTCAATTACAGCACCAGTTGAAAGAGAACATGCTGAAAACTTGGTTTATTTTTCAAGATGCCATACACATATGCTCTCAATAATGAAGGTATATGAATGATAACATTGAATGTCAATGAACTAAACTCTCTAATCAAAAGACATTAATGGACTGAATAGATGAAAAAACAAGATTCAATGATCTGTTGCTTACAAGAAACACACTTCGCCTATAAAGACACACCCAGACTGAAAAAAAAGATGAAAAAAGATGTTTCATGTCAACAGGAACCAATAAAGAGAAAGAGTAGCTATACCTATATCAGAAAAAATAGATTTCCAGGCAAAAAATATAATAAAAGACAAAGTAGATTATCATATATTGATGAAGGGGTCACTTCAGCAAGAGGATATAATGATTGGAACTGTATATGCATCCAACATTTGAGCATATAAGTATATAAAGCAAATATTTTTAAAGCTAAAGAGAGAGCTAGACCTCAATACATTAATAGCTGGAGAGTTCAACACCTCACATTTAGCACTGGATACATCTCTCAGATAGAAAAATCAACAAAGAAATTTTGGACTTAATCATCACTATACAACAAACAGATCTAATAGATATTTATACAACATTTCATCCAATGACTGCAGAATAAACATTTTCTCCTTATCACATGAATCACTCTGAAGGATACTATATGTTAGGCCATAAAACAAGTTTTTAAACATTCAAAATAATTGAAATAATATCAAGCATCTTGTCAGATCACAATGGAATAAAACTACAAATAAATAACAAGATAAATTCTTGCAACTATACAAACATATGGAAATTAAACAATACGCTCCTGAATGACAAATGAGTCAATGAAGGTATTAAGAAAAACTTGAAAAATATTTTGAAGCAAATATAGTGAAAACAAAATGTACCCAAACCTGTGAGATACAGCAAAGCAGAACTGAGAGAGAATTTATCACTATGAGGGTCTATGTTGAAAAAGAAGCAAAACTTTAAATAAACAACCAAATGATGCATCTTAAAGAACAAGAAAGGCAAGAACACACAAAACCTAAAATTAGTAGGAGAAAGGAAATGATAAGTATCAGAGCAGAAATAAATAAATTTGAAATGAAGAAAACAATACAAAAGATCAATGAAACAAAAAGTTGACTTTTTAAGTAGATAAACAAAATGGACAAAACTTTATCTAGACTAAGAAAAAAAAAGAGAATGCCCAAAGAAATAAAATCGGAGATGAAAAAAGACACTTTACAATTGATACTACAAAAATTCAAAGGTTTATTAGTGTCTACTATGAGCAACTATCTGCCAATAAATTGAAAAATCTAGAATAAATGGATAAATTTATAGACACATATAACCTACCAAGATAGAACCATTAAATCCAAAACCTGAACAGACCAATAACAAGTAACACAATTAAAGCTGTAATAAAGTTTCCCAGGAAAAATAGCCTGAGACCTGTTGGCATCACTGCTGAATTCTACCAAACATTTAAAGAAGAACTAATGCCAATCATACTCAACTGTTCTGAATAATAGAGAAAGAGAGAATACTTCCAAACTCCTTCTAGAAGGCCAGGATTACCCTGATACCAAAACCAGATGAAGGCACATGAAAAAAATAAAGCTACAAGCCAATAACTCTGATGAACATTAATGCAAATATTTTCAACAAACTAATATTTAATAGCAAACCAAATTCAACAATACCTTATACAATCATTCATCATTACCAAGTCTGATTTATCCCAGGATGCAAGCATAATTCAACATATGCAAATCAATTAACATGATACATTATATTAACAAATTAATAAAGGACACAAACTATATGATCATTTCAATTGATGCTGAGAATGCATTTGAAAAAGTTCAACATCCTTTCATAAAGACCCTCAAAAAAGCAGTATAAAAGGAACTTACCTCAATATAATGAAAATCATATATGACTGACAGACTCACAGCTAATATTGTACTGAATGAGGAAAAACTGAAAGCCCTTCACTGCAGATCTGGACCATGACAAGGATGCCCACAGTCATGACTGTTATTCAATATAGAATAGCAATCAGATAAGAGAAAGATATCCAGCCAAACTAAGTTTCATAAGTGAAGGATAAATAAAATCCTTTACAGACAAGCAAATGCTGAGAGATTTTGTCACCACCAGGACTGCCTTACCAGAGCTCCTGAAGGAAGCACTAAACATGGGAAGGAAAAACTGGTATTAGCCACTGCAAAAAACATGCCAAATTGTAAAGACCATCAAGGCTAGGAAGAAACTGCATCAAATAATGAGCAAAATAACCAGCTAACATCATAATGACAGGATCAAATTCAGAGTGGACAGGCAACCTGCAGAATGGGAGAAAATTTTCACAATCTAGCCATCTGACAAAGGGCTAATATCCAGAATCTACACTCTCTATTCTGTTTTATTGGTGTATGTGTGTATTTTTGTACCAGTATCATGCTGTTTTGTGTACCTTGTAGCCTTATAGTGCAGTTTGAAGTCAGGTAATGTGATGTTGCTGGCTTTCCTCTTTTTGCTTAGAACTGATTTGGCTATTCAGGTTCTGTTTTGGTTCCATACAAATTTTAGAATAGTTTCTTCTAGTTTTCTGAAAAATGATGTTGGTAGTTTGATTGCGATAGCATTGAGTTTGTAGATTGTTTGGGCAATATGACCATTTAATCATATTGATTCTACTAATCTATAACCATAGAATGTTTTTCTATTTATTTATGTCATCTTTAGGATATTTTAGGTGTAGAATTATGTCAGTGAAGAGAGATAATTTGACATCTTCTTTTCTTATTTGCATGCCTTTTATTTATTTCTCTTGTCTGATTGTTGTACGTAGAGTTTACAATAATAATGTTGAGTAGGGAGTGGTGAGAGTGGGCATCCTTGTCTTGTTCTTGTTCTCAAGGGGAATGCTTTCAGCTTTTGCCTGTTCCATATGATGTTGGCTATGGGTGTGTCATAGATGACTCTTACTATTTTCAGTTGTGTTCCTTCAATGTATAGATTGTTGACAGTTTTTATATCTCTGATGAACATAGATGCAAAAATCTTTAGCAAAATACAGTGTATAGCAAACTGAATCCAGCGGCACATCAAAAAGTAACCTAATTTACCATAATCACATTGGCTTTATTCCTGCGATTCAAGGTTGGTTAAACATACAAAAATCAGTAAATGTGATTCACTACATAAACAGAATTTAAATGAAAACCACTTGATCATACCAATAGATGCAAAAAAAATCTTTCAATGCAATTCTTTTATTTAAGGCTCCTTTTCTTCCTTTCATAAGTATTTTGACATTTTCAGCATATAGGCTTATACATGTTTTGTTAAACGTATACCAAGACATTTTATTTTGTTTGGTGTGAATGTAAATGGTACTGCATTTTGAATCCATGTTTCTATATTCAACTTTCATGTATAAAATTGTGAATGATTTTTATTTGTTGATTCTGTTACCTTGTTGAACTCTTGTAGAAATTTTGTTTTTATTTTGTAAATTATTTATAATTTTCTATGTCAACATCATGTCATCTCCATTTAAAGACAGCTTGATTTCTTCCTTTCTCATCTGTTTGTCTTTTATATCTTTGACTTTACTCATTATAGTAACTAGAACTCCCAATACTATGTTGAATAAGACTGGCAAGAGTGGATGTCTTTACCTTTTTCCTGGTCTTAGAAGAAAAACATTTTCTTTCACTATTATGTATAACATTAGCAGGAAGTTTTTTATAGATACCCATTATCTGTCTTAGATAACTTTTTGTAATTTGCTAACAGCTTTTGTTTTATGTAAGGTTGAATTTTGTCAAATGCTGTCTCTGTATCTATGCTATAGAAAGTTATATGTTACATGATTTTTCTTTGTTACCTTGTTGATAATGATGGATCACATTGATGAATTTTCAAATGTTGAACAAGTCTTGCATACCTGAAATAAATTCCATTTAGATATAGTGTGTAATTCTTTTGATACACTGATAAGAAATATAATTTTTTAGAAATTGCTGTTTTAGAATTTATGTTTATATTTTTATGTTTATATTATTATAATGTATATTTATATTTTTATAATCATAATTTTTAGAAATTTTTTAGAAATATAATTTTTTAGAAAAAATTGTGTAAGGGAATGTGTTAATTCTTTAAGTGTTTGATGGAATTCTCAGATGAAATTGTCTGGACATGGAGATTTTTTTTTGAGGATATTTAAAATTATGATTTCCATTTTTAGTAGCTATAAGGATATTAATATGATCTGATTCATCTTGGTTTAGTTTTGCCAGTTTGTGATTTTAGAGAAATTGGGCTTTTTCTTCTATTTTGTGAAATATATAAATGTAAGGTTACTCGCATTATCTTTCTAATGGCTGCAGGATCTGTAGTAATCCCTTATTTTTATTATCACCAGCTTTATTTTAAATTTCAGCTTTTATTTTAGATACAGAGGATACATCTGGCAGATTTGTTACATGGGAATATTGTATGATGCAGAGGTTTGGAGTATGGGTCCCATCACGCTGATAGTGAGCATAGTACCCAATAGGCAGGTTTTTAACTTTTCCCACTCCTCCACCCTCCAGTAGTGCACAGTATCTATTATTCCCATATTTATGTTCATGTGTGCTCAGTGCTTAGCTTCAACTTATAAGTGAGGACATGTGATTTTTGGGTTTCTGTTTTTCCATCAATTTGCTTAGGATTATGGCCTCTAGCTTGATCCATGTTGCTGCAAAGGGCATAATTTTGTTCTTTATTATGACTGCATATTATTCCGTGGTGTATATATGCCACATTTTTTTATCCAATTTGGCATTGATAGGCACTTAGGTTGATGCAATGTCTTTCCTATTGTGAAGAGTGCAGTAATTAACAGAAAAGTGCTTGAGTCTTTTTGGTAGAATTATTTATTTTCTCTTGGGTATATACACAGTAATGGGATTGCTGGGTCAAATGATAGCTCTACTTTAAGTTCTTTGACAAAACACCAGACTGCTTTCCACAGTTGCTGAACTAATTTACATTCCCACCAACAATGTATAAGCATTCCCTTTTCTCTGCAGCATTGCCAGCACCTGTCGTTTTTTGACTTTTTAGTAATAGCCATTCTGTCTAATATGAGGTATTATATCATTATGCTTCTGATTTTCATTTCTCTGATGATTAGTGATACTGAGCAATTTTTTTCATGTTTGTTGGTCACCTGTTTGTCTTCTTTTGAGAAGTGTCTGTTCATGTCCTTTTTTTTCATGTTTCAATAGGATTTGTTTTCTTGTTGATTTGTTTAAGTTCCCTATAGATTCTAGAGATTAGGCCTTTGTCTGATGCATAGTTTGCAAATATCTTCTCCCATTCTGTAAGTTGTCTGCTTTGTTGATTGTTTCTTTTACTGCGCAGAATCTCTTTAGTTTATTTAGGTCCTGCTTGTCAATTTTTTTTTTTTTTTTTTTTTTTTTTTGCTGCAATTGATTTTGGAGACAGTCAAAAATTCTTTGCCAAGGCCAGTGTCAAGAATAGCATTTCCTAGGTTGTCTTCAAGGATTTTTATAGTTTGAGTTCTTACACTGAAATATTTAATCAATTTTGAGATAATTTTTGTATACAGTGAAAGGTAGGGATTCTTTTATCATATACGAAAATTAATCCTAGCTTCAATTGATTGATCCTAGCTTCAATCTTCTACATATGGCCGGTTATCCTAGCACTATTCATTGAATAGGAAGTCTTTTCCCCATTGCTTGTTTTTGTCAGCTTTGTCAAAGATCAAATAGTTATAGTTGTGTGTCTTTATTTCTCAGTTTTCTATTCTGTTCCATTGGTTTATGGGTCTGTTTTTGTATCAGTGCCAAACTGTTTTGGTTACTGTGGCTTTATAGTATAGTCTGAAGTTGGGTAGTGTGATGCCTTTTTGGCTTTATTCTTTTTATGTAGGATTGCTTTGGCTATTTGGGCTCTCTTTTGGTTCCATATGAATTTTAGAATAGTTTTTTTTTTCTAATTCTGTGAAGAATCACATTGGTAGATTGATAGGAATAGCACTAAATCTATAAATTGCTTTGGGCAGTATGGCTATTTTGGCAACAATATTAATTCTTCTAATCCATGACTGATATGGTTTGGCTGTGCCCCCACCCAAATCTCATCCTGAACTGTAGTTTCCATAATCCCCACATGTCATTAGAGGGACCCAGTAGAGGGTAATTGAATCATCGGGGCAGTTACCTCTATCCTGTTCTTGTAATAGCAAGTGAGTTCTCAGGAGATCTGATGGTTTTATAAGGGGCTTTTCTTTCACTTTGCTCTGCACTTCTTGCAGCTGCCATGTGAAGAAGGATGTGTTTGCTTCCCCTTCTGCCATGATTCTGTTTCCTGAAGCCTCCTCAGCCCTGCAGAACTGTAAGTCAATGAAAGCTCTTTCCTTTATAAATTATCCAGTCTCAGGTATGTCTTCATCAGTAGCATGAGAACGGACTAATACAGTGACCACAAAATGTTTTTCCATTTATTTGTATGGCCTCTAATTTCTTTCAGCAGTGTTTTTTAGTTCTCCTTATAGAGATTTTTCACCTTTTGGTTAGCTGTATTCTTAGGTATTGCATTTTCTTTGTAGCATTATAAGTAGGATTCTGTTCTTTATTGCACTCTCAGCCTGGACATTGTTGATGTGTAGGAATGCTACTGATTTTCATGCATTGATTTTGTATCCTGAAACTTTACTAAAGTCACTTATCAATTCTAGGAACCTTTTGACAGAGTCTTTAGAATGTTCTAGATATATAATCATATCATCAGTAAAAAGAGTGACTTCTTTTCATATTTGCCTGTCTTTTATTTATTTCTCTTACCTGGTTGCTCTGGCTAGGACTTCCAGTACTACATTCAATTAAAATGGTGAGATTGAGCATCCTTATCTTATCCCAGTTCTCGAGGGGAATTGTTCCAACTTTGTCCATTCAGTATGATGTTGTCTATAGGTTTGTCATAGATGGCTCTTATTCTTGCGGAATTTCATGAAGTTTACTGCAATTTTTTGAAGAGTCACATTTCGTTTTGTTGATTTTCTATATTATTTTTATTTTCAATTTTATATACTTCTGCTCCTATATTTAACATATTCTTCATGTTGTTTGTTACTGGTTTATTTATTTATTTTAATTTTATTTTAGATTTCCGGGGTACATGTGCATGTTTGTTAGATTCATACATTGTTTAATGGTGAGGACTGGACTACTAGTGTAGCTGTCACTCCAATATGGAACAATGTATCTAATATGTAATCTTTCAAACTTCACCCCTTCCCTCTATCCCCACTTTTGGAGTCCCCAGTGTGTTTTGTTTCCATCTTTATGTCCATGTGCATCCATCGTTTAGCTCTCATTCATAAGTGAGAATATGTGACATTTGATTTGATTTTCTGCTCGTGAGTTAATTTACTTAGTTATGTAACAGCTTCCAGCTCCATCCATGTTACTGCAAAGGACATGATTTCATTCTTTTATATGGCTACAAAATATTCTATGGTGTATATGTATACCACATTTTCTTTATCCAATCAACCACTGATGGACACAGGTTGGTTCCATGGCTTTGCTATTGTGAATAGTGCTGCGACAAACATACAAATGTCTTTTTTATATAATGCTTTCTTTTACTTTGGGTAAGTAGTGATTCTACTGGGCTGAATAGGAGTTCAGCATAGGGATTGAACTAATTTATATTTACACCAACAGTGTATAAGCATTTTTTTCTTTGTCTCCATGCCAACATCTGTTGTTTTTTGACTTTTAAATAATAGCCATTCAGTCTGGTGTAAAGTGATATCTCACTGTGAATTAATTTGCATTTCTCTAGTGATTAGTGATGTTGAGTATTTTAAAGTATGTTGTTGGCCATTTGTATTTCTTCCTTTGAGAAATGTCTGTTCATATGCTTTTCTCAGTTTTTCATGGGGTTGCTTTTTCTTGAGTTGTTTGAGTTTTTTAATATATTCTGTATATCAGTCATTTGTCAGAAGCATAATTGGCAAATATTTTCTCCCAATCTGTAGGTTGTCTGTTTACCCTGTTAATAATGTCTTGTGCTGCATAGAAGCTTTTAAGTTTAATTAAATACCGTTTGTCTAGTTTTGGTTTCATTGCATTTGCTTTTGGGTTTTTCATTATACATTGTTTGCCTAAGCCAATGTCCAAATAATTTTTCTTAGGTTTTCTTCCAGGAGTTTTATAGTTTCAGGCCTCATGTTTAGGTGTTTAACCCATCTTCAGTTAATTTTTACTGTGGTTAGAGATAGCAGTCAAACTTCATTCTTCTTCATATAGCTAGCCAATTTTCCCAAAATCATTTATTAAATAATGTATTATTTTCCATTATTTTTGTCAACTTTGTCAAATGTCAGTTGGTTATAGGTATATGGCTTTATTTCTGGGTTCTCTGTTCTGTTCCATTGTTCTATCTGTCTATTTTTGTACCAATATCATGCTGTATTAGTTACTATCGCTTTTTATTATAATCTGAAGTCAGACAATGTGATGCTTCTGGCTCTGTTCTTTTTTCTTAGAATTACTTTGGCTATTCAGGCTCTTTTTGGTTCCATATGAATGTTAGTATTTTTTTTTTTCTGATTCTGTGAAAAATGGCATGGGTGATTTGATGGGCATTGCATTGTTAGCATACTGAATTCTATAATTATAAATAATTTCAGAAATAATGTTAAATGATTCACACTCTGCTAGTTTTATTTTATCCACAGGTACCAGCCCTATTTCTATTCTCTTTTTGATCATTGTATATTTCTAATCTGTAACTAAAAGAGTTTGGCAAATTGCTTATTTATAGTAGTATGACAAGCCACCAATCAAAGTATCTGGCTTCCAGAATCAGATTATCCTAATTCTGTCCACTATTTATTTTGTGGTTGCAGCGGAGTCCCAGGAACATACAATAGCATGGCAAGAAACAATCAATGCTAACACAAGCCACAAAGATAATCGGAATGGAATCAGTGGTTTGCTATTTTGTTTCTTAGGATTCTAATTTTCTTTTACGTTATCATAGACATAGACCAATAACCATTTCAGGATAAAGCTAAACTAATCAAAATAAATGAAGTCCCCAAACTACCTGTACAATCCAGACATTTAAAAGCAGAGGAGTTGCATTGAATCTATAGAATGCTTTGGGCAATATGGTTATTTTAATTATATTGATTCTTCCAATCCATTAGCATGGGATTTTTTTTTTCATTTTTTTTATGTTCTACAGTCTTCAGTATTTTATAATTTTCTTTGTAGAGATCATTCACCTCCTTGGTTAAATGTATTCCTAGCTATTTTATTTGTGTTTTGCTTTGTTTTGTTTTGAGACAGTCTCACCCTGTTGCCAGGCTGGAGTGCAGTGGCGCAATCTCGGCTCACTGTAACCTCTGCCTCCTGGGTTCAAACAATTCTCCTGCCTCAGCCTCCCAAGTAGCTGGGACTACAGGAGCGTGCCACCTCGCCCAGCTAATTTTTGTGTATTTAGTAGAGATGGGGTTTCACCATGTTGACCAGGATGGTCTCGATCTCTTGAACTCGTGATCCACCCGACTCAGCCTCCCAAATTGCTGGGATTACAGGCATGAACCACCTTGCCCGGCCTGAGTGTGTCTATTGCAAATGAGATTGAGTTATTGATTTTGCTCTCAGCTTGTATGTTATTGGTGTATAGAAATGCTAACTATTTTTGTACATTAATTTTTGTATCCTGAGACTTTACTAAAGTCATGTATCAAGTCTAGAAGCCTTTGCGGGAGTTCTTAAGGTTTTCTGGATACACAGTCATCTAATCAGTGAGCAGAGATCATTTGACTTCTTTTACAATTTGGGTGTCTTTTATTTCTCTCTCTTGCCTGGTCGCTGTGGCTATGGCTTGTAGTACTATGTTGTGTAGGCATGGTGAGAGTGAGCATCTTTATCTTATTCCAGTTCTTAAGGGAAATGTTTTTAACTTTTTACCATTCAGTATGATGTTGCCTATGGGGTTGTTACATATGGCTCTTATTATTTTGTAATATGTTCCTTTAATGACTAGTTTGTTGAGGGTTTTTACCGTAAATGGATATTGGAGTTTATTTAAAAAAAAACCTTTTTGCATCTATTGTGATTATCTTTTGGTTTTGCACTTAGTTCTGTTTATAGAATAAATCATATTTATTGATTTACATATGTTAGAACAACCTTGCATCCCTGAAATAAAGCCCAGTTTATCATCGTAATTATCTTTCTGATGTGCTGTTAGATTTGGTATGCTAGGATTATGTTAAGAATTTTACTGCAAGGAAAGTTTATAGCATAAATGCCTACATCGAAAGGACAGATAATTTTTCAAATGAAGAAATTAATGTCACACTTCAAGGTATGAGAGAAATAAAAACAAACCAAACCCCAATCTAGCAGAAAAAAAAGATCAGAACAGAACTAAATGAGTTTGAGACCAGGGAAAAAACGACACAAAGGGTCAATGAGATTAAAAGTTGATTCTTTGAAAGGATAAACAAAATTGACAGACTGCTAGCAAGATTAACCAAAATAAAAAGATTTTAATAAGCTAATCAGAAATGACAAAGATAATGTTACCACTGATACCACAGAAATACAAAAGATCATGAGAGACTGCTGTGAATACATATGTGCACACAAACTAGAAAACCTAGGGGACCTGGATAAATTCCTGGGAATATATAACCTCTGAAGATTGAACCAGGAAGAAATAGAAATCCTGATCAGATGAATAATAAGTAATTAAATCAAATTAGTAATAAAAAATCTTCCAACACAAAAGCAAAGAAGCAGACAGATTCATAGCTGAAATTTTCCAGACATACATAGAAATGCTGGTATCAGTATTAATGAAACTGTTTCACAAATTCGAATACGAATCTCTCCCTTATATAGTCTGCAAATCCAGTATCACCCTGATACTTAAATCAGGAAAGGGCACAACAAAAGAGGAAAACTGCTGGCCAATGTCTCTGAATATAGACACTTTTGGTTTATTTTGCTCTTATTTTTTAAATGTCGTGGTGTTGAAACTTAGATTATTTACTTAAAACTTCTCTTTATTTTCAATGTAAGCTTTTAGGGCTGTAAACTTTACTCTTCGTATGACTTTTCCAGAAAACCAAATATTTTTACATGTGGTTTTGATTTTGATTCAGTTCCAAATTATTCTATTTTCTAAGACTTTCTCTTGAACCCATAGATTATTGAGAAATGTGTTAATTTCTTTTTTTTTTTTTTTTTTTGAGACGGAGTCTCGCTCTGTCGCCCAGGCTGGAGTGCAGTGGCGCGATCTCGGCTCACTGCAAGCTCCGCCTCCCGGGTTCACGCCATTCTCCTGCCTCAGCCTCCCGAGTAGCTGGGACTACAGGCGCCCGCTACCACGCCCGGCTAATTTTTTGTATTTTTAGTAGAGACGGGGTTTCACCGTGTTAGCCAGGATGGTCTCGATCTCCTGACCTCGTGATCCGCCCGCCTCGGCCTCCCAAAGTGCTGGGATTACAGGCGTGAGCCACCGCGCCCGGCCGAGAAATGTGTTAATTTCTATGTATTTAGAGATTTCCCCCATCATCTCT
The DNA here is from genome assembly GCF_029289425.2 of Pan paniscus. Lineage (NCBI taxonomy): Eukaryota > Metazoa > Chordata > Mammalia > Primates > Hominidae > Pan > Pan paniscus. The sequence goes on along the minus strand of NC_073264.2, from coordinate 41,844,426 downwards.
CTGTTATTTAAGTTTTTAGTTTGACAATGATAAAATCAGAGAAAACACAGTATGATTTTAGATTTTTTAAATTTGTTGAAGTATATTTCATGGCCCGGAATATTATCTATCTTGGTGAATTCTCCTTGGACACTTGAAAAAAAAATGTGTGGTGTTCTATATATGCCAATTATAAGCTGTTGGTTGATTGTGCTATTCAGATCTGTTTTCATGTTAATTTTCTTTTTAATAGCTCTATCAGTTTCTGAAATTAAGTGTTAACTCTAATTCTGTTTGTCTATTTTTTATCTTTCCAGCATTATCAAATAGTTTTCATGTATAACATTCTGAGTGTTGGTACATACACTTTCAGGATTCTTATCCCTTCTTTTATCAATATATATAATATCCCTCTTTATCTCTAGTAATTTTCTGTTCTCTAAAATTAATTCCATCAAAAATCTAGCCACCCCTGATTTTGTGTTAATTAGAGTTTGGTTTTCTTTTTCAGTCATTTTTACTTTTAAACTACTTGTATGTTATTTTGAAGTGAACTTCTTGTTCATAGCAAATACGCGACTCATGTTTTTGCATCCAATTTGTAAATATCTGTTTTTTAATTGGTATATTTAGACTATATTAAGGTAATTATTCAAATGTTAAGACTTAATCTGACATTTCATTTGTTTTTTTTCTGTTGTTCCCTCGCTCATTCCTGTTTATCTTTTCTTGCCTTCCTCTAAATATGTTGAGCACCATATCAGATGTTATAATATTTTCTTCAATGATATGATATGAATTTATACCTGATAAGAGAATGCAAGTACATTATATTTAACTTTACCCATTATGTTGTTTTTCCTTTCTTTCTGAATTTCCAGACTCTACTCTCCTGTCATTTTTATTTATGTTTTAAAAAAATTTACTTTAGCCATTCTTTAAGATTTAGTCTGCTAGCAATAAATTCACTTATTGTTTCTTGTCAGAGACTATCTTTCTTCCATCTTTATTCCTAAAGGATATATTCACTGGATATAGATTTAAAATTGAGGTTCTTTTCTTTCAGCACCTGAAAAATATGCTGCTTCTAGCATCCATGGTTACATATGAGAAATCTTCTGTTATTCAAATTGACATTCTGTTTTAGATAATGCATGTCTTCTCTCTAGTCTTAATATGCATATTAAGACTATACACACACACAAATACACACACATATTTGTCTCTAATTTTCAGAGGTTTGTTATGATGTCTCTTGACAGAGACTTATTTTGGTTTATCCTGCTTGTGATTTTCTCAGCTTCTTAAAACTATAGGTTTAAGCCTTTTGCCAAATTTAGGAAATGTTTTGTCCTATGTTTATTTTCGGCACTCACTCCTTTCCTTCTCCTCTGGGGCACCAATGCTTTGCAAGCTAGATGTTGCTTTTTGTCCTATTGGTACATGAAGATTCTGTTCATTTTGTAACTGTCTATTTTCTCTGTGTTGTCAGATTGGGTAATTTTTATTCAATTGTCTTCAAAGTCACCGATTCTTTCTTCTGTCATCTCCAATCATTGAGCTACTTAGTGCCGTTTTCATTTTGGTAATTGTATTTTTAGTTCTATAATTAGGCTTTCTCTACGTATTTTTTCTTTTGCTGACTTTTCTACTTTTTTTGCTTCATTAATATTTGTAATCGTTCTTTATCAGTGGTACCTTAGAATTTTTTTTTCTTTTATTTTAATTTCTGGGATACAAGGACAAGTTTGTTACATATGTAAACTTGTGTCATGGGGGTTTATATTATAGATTATTTTATCATGCAAGTATTAAGGTTAGTACCTATTTGTTGGTTTTCTTGATCCTCTCACTCCTCCTACCCTCCGCCCTCCAAAAGATCCCAGTGTGTGTACCACTCTATGTGCCCATGTGTTCTCATCATTTAGCTCCCACTTACAAGTAAGAACATGTGGTATTTGGTTTTCGATTCCTGTGTTAGTTTGCTAAGGATAATGGCTCAACATCACTGGCCATTAGAAAAATCCAAATCAAAACCACAATGAAATATTCATCTCACATCAGTCAGAATGGCTATTATTAAAAACTCCAAAAAAAAAAAAAAAACAAATGCTGATGAGGTTGTGAAGAAAAAGGTAAACTTATACACTTTTGGTGGGAGTGTGAATTAGTTTAGCCATTATGGAAGACAGTGTGGTGATTCCTCAAAAACCTAAAAACAGAAATACCATTTGACCCAGCAATTCCTTTACTGGGTATATACCCAAAGTAATATAAATTATTCTATTAAAAGACATATGCACACATATGTTCACTGTAGCACTATTCACAATAGCAAAGACATGGAATCAACCAAAATATCCATCAATGATAGACTGACTGGATAAAGAAAATGTGGCACATATTCGCCGTAGAATACTATGCAGCCATAAAAAAGAATGAGATCATGTCCTTTTAAGAGACATGGATGGAGTTAATATCATTTTTGAATAATTTCTATATCTGAGTCATCTCATTGTTATTTTCTGTCATTTTTTTATTCAAGTTGTGTAATTTTCCTGTTTTTTGATATAATAATTGACTTCTGTTTTCTGGACAGTTTAATATTATGTTACAGTACTCCTATAGTACTCTTTGATGTGATATGACTTGACAGATTTATTTTGGTTTATCCTGTTTGTGATTTGCTCGGGTTCTCAAAACTATAGGTTTAAGCATTTTGCCAAATTCGGGAAATTTTTTTGTCCTATATTTATTTTCAACACTTACCCCTTTCCCTCTCCTCGGGGCACCAATGCTATTTAACCTTTCATTTTAGCAAGCAGTCACCTTACTTGGGTGTAGCATACAGGTCTAGTTGTGAGTGGATGTTTACCTCTCATCACCACCCCAGCAAAAGGGGAGCACTGAAACATACAGCATCATTACACATGGATGGGACATAAGTCAAGTCTTTCCTTAGCCCCACAAACAGTTTTTGGGTAAAAACAGACTTCTGACTCACACATTATTGCTGCCTTACCTCTGTATTGGGGTGTAAACTCAGTTTCTCTACCAAGATATGCTAACACAAGGTAAGAGAGAAACAAGGCCAATTTACACTGCCCCATTGCTTCAAGTGTGTGTGAAAGAGAGAGGAAGAGAAAGATAAAATAAGAGAGAAAGAGAACTTTTTTTTTCAACTAATATAGTTTAGAAGAAGTCTTTTGCATGAAATTTGACAAGGGAAAGTGGGTACTGAGCCAGTAGGTTCGAAAGACAGAGAGGAGTACAAAAATACTAAACAAATTATATTAGTCCATTCTCACACTGCTAATAAAGATGTACCCGACACTGGTTACATCTTTTTTTAATAAAGGAAAGAGGTTTAATTGACTCACAGTTCAGCATGGCTAGGGAAGCCTCAGGAAACTTGCAATCATGGTGGAAGGGAAAGCAAACACATCCTTCTTCACATGGCAGCAGCAAGAAGAATGAGTGCCCAGGGAAGGGGGAAGCCCCCCAAATCATCAGATCTCATGAGAACTAACTCACTACCATGAGAACAGCACAGAGGAAACTGCCCCCATGATTCACTTATCTTCACCTGGTCCCTTCCACGACATGTGAGGATTACGGGAACTACAATTCAAGATGAGATTTGGGTGGGAACACAGCCAAACCATATTACAAAGCAAAGACAAACAATTAATGGTGGATTGGTTTCTAAAATTAGGAAAGGCCAGTGAGGAACAAGAAACAAATAATCTTCCTTTATATCAAACAACGGGTCTTTTCTATAAAGAAGGCGTAAGTATTAAGATGATCAATTTTGATCCTAATAGTAAATTATTGAAGGTATCATGTGCTAAGGAAACTATGTGCAGGTAGAGGATGTTTGCATTTCTGGCACATAGATGAAGATAGGCATATTCACTATTAATAAATTGTTGAACTGTTCATGTAAAATCCACCTAAACTAGGCACTAAAGTACTAAACATAGATTCATTAAACTATTCAGCAATCACACTTCTAGGTATCTGCCCAAGTGATTAAAAAACTTATGTCTGCACATATGTTTACTCTGCTAATAATAGCTGTATTCATAATCACTAAAGACTGGAAGTAATTAATATTTATTTCAATAGATAAATAGATCAACTTTGGTATATCTCTACAACAGAATATTATTCTGCAGTAAAAATGAGTGTTATCAAATCATACTAAAAATGGGTCATAGATGCATACTGCTAACAGAAAGAAGTAAATCTGAAAAAGCAAACTATTATTCTAGTTATTTGATATTCTAGAAATGGAAAATACAGAGAAAGCAGATGAATCATTGCCAGTGTTCTCTTTTATAGAAAGGGTTCGAATAGGTGGAGAAGATAGAATATTTTTAGGATGGTGGATTTATTTTGTATAATATCTTAATTCCACGTCTCTGGGAGGAAATTGATTTGACCATATGGCTGAATGATCAGATAATGGAATTTATAAGATACTTAAGTCTATGAATTTATAGATACTTAAGTCTATGAATTTGTCAAATCTTGTAGAACTTTACAGGACAAAGATTAAATATTGCATGCAAATTTTAAAATATGATCTTGAACATTGCAGAATCCTAGCATGGAATAAAGAATGGGATAAAATAATCCAACTGAATTAGAAATATGTGAAAATACCTAACTGAAGTGGGTGGAGAAAAATATGCTTATTAAGTTATGTATGTTTAAAAATTAATGGAATCTATGACTAAAGGCAAAAGGAATTGTACACAAGCACTGTAATTGAGTGGATAAAATTATTTCTGTGAAGCACAGTTTAACAATTCTGAAACCACAGTACACATATACTGGTATTGAATAATTAATAAATGAATGGCAGAGGAAATAGACAGATTTTTCATGCTGAAGTGGTAGGTTACAAAAAAATAGAAGACCAGAATAATCCATGAGGTAATGAATTAAAAGTGGAAACATCAGTATGCTTAGCTTACTATAGATATAGATAACACAGAAATATTTAAGGATATGTATATACATAGCTGTCAATACACACACAGATATTTTCTCATTCTGTCAGTTGCAATGGCCTAGAAGAAATATATTTCAGTAGTAACAGAGACTCCTAGCATTCAGATCTTGGTTTCTAATGTCATTCTTCAACAAAATAAATTAAGGCTCCTTAGACATACGGGGATTCTAGGCTGTGGCATATTTAAGATGAATATGAACATGAATATGGAGCATTTTATATTACCAGAAAAGAAGACAGTATTAAAACACACATACACACACACACACACACACACACACACACTAATGGAAAGAAGTCATTTGTAAAATGGCAAGTGTAAAAATAGAGAGCTCTGACAAGAACTACCACAGCCACATATAGAAGGTCAACATTATCAACAGTGTTGTCATGTTGATAGCATATAATCTTGATATGGTATAATTAAAATGACACCTAATCCCTGTGGTTTTCTTCCCCCAAATGCATAACCCCAGAGTAATCCTGGGGAAAACACCAGACCAGTCCCAATTGAGGGACATTCTACAAAATACCTGCCCAGTATACTTCGAAACTGTCAAATCATAAAAAAAAAAAAAGACAACACTTAGGAACTGCCACAGCCAAGAGAAGTGTAAGGAGATGTGTCATCTAAATTGTAGTATATTCTGAGTGGTATTCTGGATCAGAAAAAAGTATTATGTCAAAATTAGATAAAATAACTTCAGTTAATATTAATAATGTATGAATACTGACTCATTAGTTGTAACAAATTACCACACTAACATAAGATATTAACAATAGGGGAAAATGAATGAGGAAACTCTGTGTATTACCTTAAGAGTCCTTGTGTAAATCTGAAACTCTTCTAAATAGTAAAGTTTATCAAAACATAAAATAATAATATCACTGTTCTTAAAATTCTTGTGCTGTATGCCACTTTAAAAAAAAGATTTTTTTTGCTTTCTAAAGAGACTATATTCTAGCCATATCAAAATCCATATCATACCTAAAGATCCCAACCTCTTCTTCCATTTGTTATATTATGAACATAAAATCAGTATAAAATTTTACCTTACTGTTAATCATTTACATTTCTAACTTTTAATGCAATATTGAGATTTAGCATTAGTTATTTCTATTCTTATCCTCAGTTCTGGCAACACTTTGAAATGAAACTTTTCAAATACTATTTTGTGTCAGTCGTTCACATAAGAAAAGATTTTACTGTCCATGGCAACTGCTTAGTAATGAATGTGAGATATTCTTCCCACCCACTTTCAAGGTGATCACTGAATGAAGAGGGCATATTTGTTCTTTTTTATTTTTCCCTCAAATTCCACATCTCTGGGAGGAAATTGATTTGACCATATGGCTGAATGATCAGATAATGGAATTTATAAGACTCTTGGGGAAGCAACTGAAATAGAAAATATCGTATACTACTGCTTTACAGCAAGACTCCTAGGAGCCTAAATTCTCCAAATAAATCATACATGCCCTCTTATATAGAAGCACTTAACACTGAAAAAAAAAATCACTTCTAGTCTTCGAAGAGAACATTATTAATAACAATGGCATCAATGATTCCTCAGTTTAAGTAACAAAATAATATTCGTGATGACACTAATATACAATATTTCTGTGACGATTTCATGAAAAAATAACATGAAAATGTTTAGTAAACTGCAACTTATTATTGTAACATACACTAATTAGGAATTTTTCTCTTCTCCATAACTTGCCACTAGGATCTAAAGCTGAAAAAATAAAAATAATGTACACTTTGGGGACTCCTCAGCTCATCCAAAGGCAGAGCACACTAACTTAACAACGTCTTTCAATGGCAGACAAAAAAAACAAATGCATAAGCATGTTTACAGTGCCGTTTTTATTGTTTCCCCAAAGTAATCCAACACCCACATGAAATATAAAGAGTGGAAATAGTTGGAGTTTGGGAGTCTTGTTAAGAATGTGGTACTGCCGGGCGCGGTGGCTCACGCCTGTAATCCCAGCACTTTGGGAGGCTGAGGCGGGCGGATCACGAGGTCAGGAGATCGAAACCATCCTGGCTAACACGGTGAAACCCCGTCTCTACTAAAAATACAAAAAATTAGCCGGGCATGGTGGTGGACGCCTGTAGTCCCAGCTACTAGGGAGGCTGAGGCAGGAGAATGGCGTGAACCCAGGAGGCAGAGCTTGCAGTGAGCTGAGATCGCGCCACTGCACTCCAGCCTGGGCGACAGAGCGAGACTCTGTCTCAAAAAAAAAAAAAAAAAAAAAAAAAGGAATGTGGTACTAAGGCCGGGTGTGGTGGCTCACGCCTGTAATCCCAACACTTTTGGAAGCCGAGACAGGCAGATCACGAGGTCAGGAGATCGAGACCATCCTGGCTAACACGGTGAAACCCCGTCTGTACTAAAAATACAAAAAAATTAGCCGGGCGTGGTGGCGGGTGCCTGTAGTCCCAGCTACTCTGGAGGCTGAGGCAGGAGAATGGCGTGAACACGGGAGGCGGAGCTTGCAGTGAGCTGAGATTGCGCCACTGCACTCCAGCCTGGACGACAGAGTGAGACTCCGTCTCAAAAATAAATAAATAAATTAATTAAATTAAATTAAATTAAATTAAAAAATAAAAAGAATGTGGTACTAAGAGAAAAGAGTTTGTTCTCTCCCTCTACTCTATAGGGTAGAGTGAAAGTCGTCCCTCTTCTATGGAGCAAATCGAGGGTTTCAAAATAGCTCTCATAAAGGTCTAAAGTTGGTGTACCAAGAGAAGAATATAATCTTGCTCTACATTTGGAGTTTTAGTGAACTCTTGAAGCTCTGTGTCAAAGTTTCTTAACCCTTGCACTGTTGACATTTTGACTGGAAAGTGTTGTGGAGGGCTGTGCATTGTACAGTTTAGGAGAAAAACTCTTGGAGTTTGTAATGTTTAGCAGCATCCCTGGCATTACCCACTAGATACCAGTAGAGCCATTCTTCCCCTAGTCATATACCAAATATGCCTCTAGGCATTGCCAAATCTCCCATAGAAGGCAAAGTTGCTTTCAATTGAGAATTACTGCTCTTATTCCACATAATTCTGCCAATTAAACAGAGTGCAAAGTGTGAGGAGATTTAGAAAACATAAGTGAACATAGACACAAGTTGTAACCTGAAGCAGAGAGATTAAAAAATAATGTACTATTGGTCCTCAGTATCTGTGAGTTTCACGTTCATGGATTTGACCAGCTATAGATAAAAAGTATTCATTAAAAAATGAATCGTTGTGTCCATACTGATCATACACATACTATATTTCTTGTCATTATTTCCTAAGCAATACAGTATAACAACTATTTACATATCGCTTGTACTGTAGTATGTGTTATAAATAACCTAGAGATGGTTTAAAGTATACAGGAGGATGTGTGTAGGCTGTATGCAAATATTACAGCATTTTGTATAAGGGACTTGAGCATTTGTGAATTTTGGTACGTGGGACAGAAAGGTCCTGGAATCAATCCATGAACACTGAGGAATGGCTGCATAGTAGAGTATGCCTTGTACATGGATTAAGAATAGAACATTTGTTTCCTGAAACCTTGTTACAGAAAAACGAACAATTCCCGTGGCCTGACGTGGAGCACAGATGTAAGAAATGGATCCGAGGACACAGAATTGCCCATCTCTAAAATGTCTTCAGCATTTTAGAATGTTAGAGCATTTAAGGAGCTTGTTGGTCTGAAACTAAAAAATTCAAGGAAATCATATGCACCAAATATATCAAGACCACTATTGAGAGAAAACAAATTATATAATATCTCTGGCTCCCTTATTTACCCTAACCTTGGAGTTGGGCTCTGGTAAGAAAGAGGAGAAAGTTCAGACCATGCCGCTGGCACCCCAAGTATCTCAAACTGAAGTCTACTTGGTTTAAGGGGAAAGATATATATTAAAAATTAGATCTAGAAATTGTTTTATGCCACCATAATCATTATGTCAAAACCTGAAAAGGATATTACAAATATAATGGAAGTAAAAGCAGTATCATTTATGGATATATAGAGACAACATTTCTTAACAAAAATTAACAAAATCCAGCAATACATAAAGAATGACACAAATAATCAAGTTGGAAAGCAGGTTGTTTCAAAATACAGAAATTAATGTAATTCACTACATTAAGAGGTTGAGAAAAATATATTAAATGGGCATTTTGATGTATATAGAAAAAGCATTTGACAAACTACAACACACATTTTTTTAAAAATGTTCACCAAACTAGGAATAGACCAGACATGAGCCACCCAGGACTTCCTGGTCAGCCTTCAGTTGAGGGCAATTCAGCCAGCAGCCAGCTTCCAGCTATTATTTCCTTTAGGGTCCTAGGTACAGAGAATCCTTCCCTGGAATTCACACTCTGACCAGGGCAGTCTGCATCAGGTGATTGAGCAAGGCAGTTACACAATGGCCTGTACATTTTACCCAGCATGGAACACTCAGGGGCAATACTCACTCCAGAGTTTACCACCGGGTTGGTGGAGGCCTTGGAGGGCCTACATGTCTGTTCACATTCTGTCTCTGAGCAATCTTTTTTCCTTTCCTTTTTTTCATAATGTTGATTCTCAACAAACATCTCATACCTCATGTTTTGTCTTGGCATCTGCTGCCAAAGAATCCAAAATCTTTCTAGTGATTGCCAAACTGTTTAATTATGCAGTAATTTGCTGCCCAGATTTACAGGGGTAAATTATGTCCATTAAATACAAGAAGTATTGTTGGACCATAATAACATTCATATTTAGGTGTAAAAATCCTTAGAGTAAAATTTATTATGATGCTCATCAATACAGTTAATTTGTGTTCTTATAACATTATTGGTAAATGCTGATACCTAATTTGCTTTATCTATGCTAGTGGTTGAGGTTGGAAAATTAAGACACACAATGAATTTATCATAGCAACATAGTCATCAGGAGATGAATATCTGTTACTTATGTATTTGAAAACAGTGTTCTATAAAAAAATAATTGGTGTCAGCTGAGTTACTATGAATAAGAGCCTTTTGTCAAAAGCATTTCTGCCTAGACTGTCAGAAGAAAGATTGAAGAGAAAACTTGGAGACAAAATAAAAAGAATGTGATTTGTGATTTCATGTTACGATGATCATCCTTTTTTTTTTTTTTTGGTAATTGTTTCTTGCCAAAACTTTGGTTTGTCATACTATAGATGCACGAATACAACTAAATAGAGGATGTTTTTATATAAAATGACACTGAGATTTGTCACAATATAAAGGATGCTCTGTGTTTTGTGCAGTATTGCACATTGTGAGTATATACATAATAAAAATCCAAAGTTACTGAATATTAAGAAATCACCCTATTATTCCATTTACATTTCAAGTGAAAAAAGAATTTGTTTGTAAAAAAAAAATCTGTACCAATATTTACAACTTATGTTTTTCTTTCACTGATAGACCTAAATGGGTTATCTGGCAGCACAGAGGATATGGAAGACACTGAGAATTACATATTCACATAAATATCTGTAATTAATATCCAAATGTTTGTGGTATATACTAAAATATGACTGTATGTTTGATACTGTAAGATAGTGATCTGAAAATTGTACAGCTTTCTAACAGAAGATTGATATTTGTGCCTTTTTAAATTTAGCTTAAGTCTCTTAAAAGTTCTATGTTAGCCACGATTATAAACTAAGAGAGGAAAAAAATGGAATCCTTAATTTTTTAAAATTCTATCACTCAAGGTAATAACTAAAGGAATTCACTTATTTAAAATGGAAGTGTGGAAATTATTAAATTATATGAAACATGATTTCCATATGATAACTCATATGGCTAGTTATACACATTTAATACAATGCTACACCATAGAATTGAAAGTGATGCTTTGACTGATCTAAACATCAGGTTTTCATAATATTTAATATTTCATAGAACTCTTTATTCCATAATTGTTCTTTCCATCATGACAACCCCTAGAAGAAAAGATGAATCCTTTACCTCTTGATGAAAAGTAGAAATGTGAATATTTTCTTTTTTAATCCAATAGTTTTTCAGTCTGCAAATAAGACAAAAGAGAGAACAAGCTTTCTTTTTGTAAACAAAACTGAGTAGACTTTTCACAGAATAAAGTCTATCATCAACTATAGCTTCAAAAGCAAAGCTCTGTCAAAATGAGTACCCAATTTAATTGGGCCAATAAGTTATTTTATGGAAATTTAGGGTTCTAACGTCATGTCAAATAGTAAGAGATATTGCACTTTGGGGTAGGTAGATAATGAATCTTGTCTGCATATTTTGAATGTACTCTTTAAATCATCAGATTTTAAACACTTTGTTTTTCCTATTTCAAATTCAGTAGCAAAATCAAACTGTGCAATTGTAAAAGTACTTCTAAGGCTGAAAATGTATTCCAATTTTTATTTGCATCAGCTAAATAAAAATGCTTTTATAATCACTTAATCTTAGTTAATATTCAATATTTGTTTAACCAGATATACCATTTACAATCAGTTCTCACAAGACTCAAAAACTATGAAAACAGCAGGACTTCACCAGTTCAACACAGCTGTCTCAATAGAGATGATCCAGCTGTCACTTGTGGTCAGCATCAGGCATCTGCCACTGAAGGCTCTGCTCAAATCAAGAAGTCTTTCTTGCAAGATGTTGATGACCATCTAGGTCAGCCTAGGACACTCTCCTTGTCCATGTTGCTTTCTTTGAAATGGTTTATTAACTTATTTCCCTATCCCTTTTCTCTTGTTATTAGATGTTACTCTGATTGATGTGGAAATCTTGATATATAACATTTATGTATCAATTTAGTATACTACTAGTATGTATGATTTGCAAAATTGACTGACTTGTGGATTGGCTTGTGCTTGTGTGCCCAGGGCTGTGACTACTGAGTGAACAGGTAGTGTTGAGAATTGCCTCCTTGAGAATGCCACGTAGCTCATGGCTTTTATGATTAAATAAACATCAATAAAAGTCTGGTCTTGTGGAAAGACATAAACATGCATAGACCTGGTTATGTCTGACTTTATGCCACTTAAATATTTGTGTTAATATGATTGTATGTAAGTATTTATGTTAATCAGAGTGATCTAAAATATTTATGTTGACTGGAGTGCTCACCTCTTCAACATTCCTACTGGGTTTTCCCCTTCACTAATATAGTTTCAGTTATCATGAAAATGATACTAAAAACAACACTGTTGAATACTTATTAAAAGCTAGTCCTATGATGAGAATGCTATATTTATTTTTAAAACTTAATATTCACAATAATTTTGTGAGGTAGAAACTCTAATTGGCAGATGAGGAAATTGAGACTGGACTAAGTTAATAATATGCACAATTTGATGCAGCTAGTTAATTGCAAAACCAGGATTCACAATCATGCTTTTCTGAAATCTGTGACTTGGGGATTCTGCCCTTAAAAAACTTGACATCTTGGTCAAGAAAACTTGATCTTAAATTTATCAGGTCATAAAATACGCTAACAAATATATATTTTAGGCTCTAACTTTTTTGAGAGCTATAATTACAATTATTTTTACACTTGATCTTATCCAAAAGGCCGAGAAGCGATACAATTATTTTTTTGTTAGAAGAAAGTGAGGAAGTTGAAAAGATTGAAGCAAAAGGAGAGGAAAGAGATGGGATACATTGGGAATGGACAAGTAGAATGAGAAGGAAAAACATGGAAAAACAAAGAGAAGAAAGAGTGATGTAGAGAAAGAAGAATAAATGGGATGATATGGTTTGGGTCTGTGTTCCTGCCAAAATGTCATGTTGTATTGTAATCCCCAGCATTGGAGGAGGAGCCTGTTGGGAGGTGATTGGATCATAGGGGTGGATTTCTCCCTTGCTGTTCTCTGGATGGTGAGTGAGTTCTCACTAAACCTGGTTGTTTAGAAATGTGTGGCACCTTCCCCCTTGCTCTCTCTTCCTCCTGCTCCTGCCATGTAGATGTGCCTTCTTCCCCTTTGCCTTCTGCCATGATGGTAAGTTTCCTGAGTCTTCCCCAGCCATGCTTCCTGTACAACCTGCAGAACTAAGTCAGTTAAATCTTTTTTCTTTATAAATTACCCAGTCTCAGGTAGTTCTCCATAGAAATATAAGAACAGACTAATACAAAAGAAAACATGCATTTATTGAATACAAATAGTTTGACATCCATTCACAAATTTATCAATTTAGTATTCACAATTTAGTGAGTTTAGTTTTATTATCTATGTTCATATTGATAAAGGCATTGACTATTCAACCCAGTATATTTTAAACTAATTTCTTTAACTCAACTTCTAAAGATGTCCAGTTAGGTTTGGTAATTATAGTACAAACAGGAGAAGATAAATATCTTCTCCATAGATTACATCATTGTTAAATGTCAATAATTTTAAATATAATTAACTTTTAATAATGCTTTGGATTTAATAATATAGCTATTGCATGGGAATTGTCCACAAACCATTATAAATCTATTTGTTTAGGTTTAACCAACCAAGTAATAAAGTCTATGTGTAGCTTGGGCCCACATTGTGCTTAGTAAGTGTCTCACTCAATGTAATTGATTGTAAAATCCACCTCAAATCACACCAAATTAAGAGTATTTTACAAGTTGAAAAAAAAAAAGGTCCAGTTAATAGCAACATCCATCATCCAAGTACTCAAAGCATAAAATTCTGAATTGTGTCTGACTCATTTTTCCTGTTGCCCATGCTCAATGGTACGTAAATAAAGATGATAAAGTCAAATTAGGATTATATCATTTACTATTATTTCACATTCAAAAAGGAATAAAAATGTGGATGGAAAGACACATAGAGCAGTGACCCAACTCCCAATCTTCTTAGGACCTGAATGTTAGAAACGTTCTTTTATGTGGGATTTAAAAGGGAATTAACCTTCCAACTTGAATAAGCCAAGGGTTTCTCTGAACAACTAATGTCATATCTCTGTTCAAGTGTCTCTCTTGACAAAGAGAACCATAGAAAGAAACATGTTATAACACAAGGAGCTGTTGATGCAGGATCTGTTCATGCAGGATCTGTTCATGCTTCTGAACCAGTAAGGCTGAGTAAGGTAAATATCAATTCTCCTTTTAGAGTTAAACGTTTACTATGAGTGATAATAAATTGTATTCTATTATCAGTGTAGCTAGTCATCTTTTAAAAGTTGTAAGAACACATGCTAGAATGATAGATGAAGATTGGCTCTGAGAAGCAGAGGATAATTACTACCCATTACCACAGTAAGAGAGGGGTTATTGGCAGGAAGAAGGTGGATTGGTGGAGAATGCATGTCTTTATACCAAAAACAAGTATTAAGAATAGCAAATTAAATAGGAATCCTTCTGAAAAGTATGCGTTCAGAAGTTTTTAAAGGCCATAACCACAAGCATTGAGTTGCACAATATCTCCAAGGATTTTATGACTTTAGAAAAAGTTGCTATTCGATCTATCTGTTGCAGCTATCACAGAGTACTCATTTTCAGTCTAGATTGGAACTTCTACAGTACTGTTGACACCTAAGGATTTCTTCCTTGATTTGAAGTTTATCCTGTAAATAATAATTTCTTTTAATAATTATAACACATTTTAACAATTATTTAAAAAATTCTGTGAAAATGTTTAATTTATAAAATTACACATCTTAAAGCATTTTAAACTCCTTTTCTAAATATCACTTTCATGTATTTGAATTTCTTGCTTAAAAAATAAGAGTATCCAGAAGACTGAATACTATGATAAATCTAAAAAATTAATAAATACAATGATGCAAAGTTATTTTAATAGCTGTATTAGTCAAGGACTGTATTAGTATGTATACAGCTATTAGTCTCTAGAGAAACAGAATTAATAGCATATATGTATATATAAAAGGGAGTTTATTAAGGATAACTGACTTACAGGGTCACAATGTAAAGTCCCACGATAGGCCATCTGCAAGTTGAGGAGCAAGGAAGCAAGTGGTAAATTAGTTCAAATCCCAAAACTTCAAAAGTAGGAAAGCCAACAGTGCAGCCTTCCATCTGTGGCCAAAGGTTGGTGAGACCCTCGCAAACCACTCAAGAATCCAAAAGCTGAAGAACTTGGAGTCTAATGTTTGAGGGCAGGAAACATCCAGCACAGGAAAAAGATGAAGGCTGGAAGACTCAGCAAGTCAGCTTATTCTAACCATACTGGCAGTTGATTAGGTGGTGACCACCCACGTGGAGGGTGGGTCTGCCTCTCCCAGTCCACTGATTCAAATGTTAATCTCCTTTGGCACCACCCTCACAGACACACCCAGGAACAATACTTTGCATCCTTTAATCCAATCAAGTTGACACTAATATTAACCATCACAATAGCTTAGTAGATTTTAATTTAAAACAATATAAATTATTTAATTAAAAATCAAGTTGGAGTTAGAAGATTGTAAATCACCTAGTCAAATTTATCTATGTATACAAAATATCAAAAAATGTATTCTTTTGGCAAAAAATATATATATGATGTGTTTCATGCAGAACACATCTCTGGATTTAAATTTTATCAGCCACTATTTGTTTATCTTCAAATCACATTTATGCTAAATGAAAATTGATAATTTTATTGAGTTTTGTACTTAAATATTAAAATATATTTTTTCTTCTAGTAAAATAAACTGAATGATGGAATCTTAAATGTAACTTTACCTTTTTTATGTGAACCTTAAACTTGACGGAATCTTGAATTTTCTTAGATACTATGGTTATCCAACTCTAACAGATATTTGAAATTGTACCCATGTGAGACTTGAGTTGTGATTTTCTTACTTCAAGTCACAACACATGGGTCATTAAACTAGCATTTACACTTAGGTGAAAAATATATCTTTACCTTCTAATTTAACATTAAGTTAATTTTGGCATTCTACACTCAATCAAGTATGGGCAGGAATATCAAGATTTAAAAAGTCATAAATTCTATTCCATTTTCAAATAGAATATTCTTTGTATTTTTCTCTTTAATGAATCATCATGAATTCCTGGTTTTTCAATGTGCTTTTATCAACAACAATTATTCTTTTGCTGATGAAATAAATTTTGGCAATGTATACATACTTTTAGTTTGCTACATTTAAAAAATTAATTTTTAATTTTTATGGGTACTTAATAGGTATATATATTTATGGGTTACATGAAATATTTTGATTCAAGCATTCATTGAGTCATCACATCAGGGTAAATGGGGTGTCCATCACCTCATGCCTTTATCCTTTGTGTTACAACCAATCCAATTATATCCTTATTTTAAATTGTACATTTTAAATTATCATTTTAAAAGCCATTTTAACTGGGGTAGAAAAATGTCTCATTGTAGTTTTGATTTACACTTCTCTGGAGATTAGTGTTGTTGAACATCTATTTATATGTCTGTTTTCCATTTGTATGTCTTCTTTTGAGAAATATCTATTCAGATCTTTAGCACATTTCTAAAACTGGATTATTGAATTTTTTCTATAGAAAAAATATGTTTGAGCTCCTTACATATTCTGGTTACTAATCCCCTGTCAAATAGGTAGTTTGCAAATACTTTCTCCCATTCTGTGGGTTTTCTCTTCACATTGTTGTTTGTTACCTTTGCTGTGCAGAAGCTATTTAACTTGGTGTGATTTTATTTGTCTTTTTGCTTGGGTTGCTTGTTCTTGTGGGGTATACTCAAGAAATCTTTTCCTAGTCCAGTGTCCTGGAGAATTTCCCCAATGTTTTCTTCTAGTCATTTCACAGTTTGAGGTTCTAGATTTAAGTCTTTAATATATTTTGATTTGATTTTGATATGCGGTGAGACATAGGGATCTAGTTTTTTGTTTCTGCATTTGAATATCAAGGTTTCCCAGTACTATTTATTGAAGATACTCTCCCTTCCCCAATGTATCTTCTTGGCACCGTTGTCAAAAATGAGTTCACTATGAATATATTAATTGATTTCTGGATTCTCTATTTTATTCCACTGATCAATTTGTCCTTTTTTATGCCAGTACCAGGTTGTTTTGGTTACTATATCTCTGTAGTATTATTTGAAGTCAGGTAATGTGATTCCTCCAAGTAATTTCTCTTTTTGCTTAGGATAGTGTTTAGTCTGTTCTCACACTGCTAATAAAGACATACCTGAGACTGAGTAATTTATGAGGAAAAGATGTTTAAAGGCCCCACAGTTCCACATGGCTGAAGAGGCCTCAAAATCATGGCAGAAGATGAAGAAAGAGCAAAGGGACTTCTTACAGGTTGGCAGGCAAGAGGGCATGTGCAGGGAAACTCCCTTTTATGAAACTGTCAGATCTTATGAGACTTATTCACTATCATGAGAAAGCATGGGAAAAGCCTGCCTTCATGATTCAATTACCTCCCATTGGGTCCCTCCCATGAAATGTGGAAATTATAGGAGCTACGATTCAAGATGAGATTTGGGTGGGGACACGATCAAACCATATTATTTCACCCATAACTCATATCAGATAGCTTTGGCTATTCTGAGTATGTTGTAACTCTATATAAATTTTAGAATTGTTTCTTCTATTTTTTGTGAAGAATCAGGATATTTTGTTAGAGATTGCAGTAAATCTGTACATTGCTTTGGATAATATGGACATTATAACAATATTGAATTTCCAATCCATGAACATAAAATACCTTTGCATTTTTTGTGTGTACTCTTCAATTTTATGCAAAAATATCTTATAATTTTCACTGTAGAGATCTTTCACTTCTTTAAGTCCTGAATATTTAATGTTATTTGTAGCTATCATAAGTGGGATTAGTTCTTGATTTCTTTTTCAGATTGTTTGCTGTTGGCATATAAAAAGCTA
Source organism: Pan paniscus (assembly GCF_029289425.2). NCBI lineage: Eukaryota > Metazoa > Chordata > Mammalia > Primates > Hominidae > Pan > Pan paniscus. The sequence goes on along the minus strand of NC_073264.2, from coordinate 41,826,595 downwards.
CTGATTTTTGTGTGTTGATATTGTGGCCTGCAACTTTTTGAATTTGTTTATCAGTTCTAATAGTTTTTTTCCAGATATAAGATCGTATCATCTACAAAAAGGATAATATGACTTCTTTATTTCAAATGTAGTTGTTCTAGTTGTTCTTATTTCTTTCTCATTCGATTGCTCTAGCTAAGACTTGCAGTACTCTGTTGAATAACAGCGGTAACAATGAGCATATTTTTCATGTCCCTGATCTTAGAGAAAAGGCTTTTAATTTTTCCCCATTCAATATGATATTAGCTGTGGGTCTGTCATATATGGCATTTATTACATTTAGGTATGTTTCTTCTATATCCATTTTTTGAGGGTTTTAATCATGAAAGGATGTTGAATTTCATCAAATGCTTTTTCAGCATCAATTGAAATTATCAAAAAGTTTTTTGTCCTTCATTCTGTTGATATATCACATTGATTGATTTGCAATTTTTGAACCATTTTTCTTCCCTGTGATACATTCTAGTTGGTCATGATGAATGAACTTTTTAACATGTTGTTGAATTCAGTTTGCTAGTATTTTGTTGAGGATTTTTGCATAAATATTTATCAGTAATATTGGCATGCAGTTTTCCTTCTTGATGTGTATTTTTTTGGTTTTGGTATCAGGGTAATCCTAACCTCTAGAATGAGTTTAGAAGTATTCCCTCCTCCCCTGTTTTTTGAAATAGTTTGAGTAGGATTGGCACTAGTCTTTTTAAATGTTTGGTAGAATTCATTAGTAAAGCCACCAAGTCCTGGGCTTTTCTATGCTGGGAAACTTTATTACAACTTTTATCTCATTGCTTCTTATTGGTCTGTTCGCATTCTGAATTTCTTTATAGTTCAGTCTTGGTAGGTTGTATGTGTCTAGAAACGTATTCATTTTGTCTAGATTTTCTAATTTATTGGCATAGTTTATCATAGTAGCCACTAATGATTCTTTGAATCTCTGTTATCAGTTGTAATGTCTCCTTATTCATCTCAGATTTTATTTTTCTGGGTCTTCTGTCTTTTCTTCTTAGTCCTGGCTAATATTTTGTCAATTTTCTCTGTCTTTTCAAAATCAGCATTTATATTGTTGATCTTTTGTATATATTTTTTTCATTTCAATTTCATTTACTTTACCTCTGATCTTCATTGTTTCTTTTTTTCTACTAATTTTGGGTTTGCTTTGCTCTTGCTTTGTTGTTGTTGTTGTTGTTGTTCTTTAAGATGCATCATTAGGTCGTTCATTTAAAGTTTTTTTAATCATATAGGCACTTATATCTATAAAATATTCTTTTAGTTCTTTTGCTGTATCCCATAGATATAGTATGTTGTGTTTTCATTATCATTTCCTTTATAAATTTTTAAAATTTTCTTCTTAATTTCTTTATTGGCCCACTGTTTATTCAGGAGCATGCTATTTAATTTCCATGTATTTATATATTTTCCAAAATTACTCCTGTTACTGACGTCTAGTTTCATTCCATTGTGAACAGAGAAGATGCTTGATATTAATTTAATTCTACTGAATATTTTTAGACTTGTTTTGTGGCCTAACATATGGTCTATCATTGAGAATGATCCATGTGCTGAGAAGAAGAATGTGTATTCCGCAGCCATTGGATGACAAGTTCTGTAAATATCTAATAGGTCTATATGTTTTATAGTGTAGATTTAGCCCAACGTTTTTTGTTGATTTTCTGTTGGGATGACCTATCCAATGAGGAAACTGAGGTGTTAAATTTTCCAGCTATTATTTTATTGAGGCCTATCTTTCTTTAACTCTAGACATATTTGACTTATATATCTGGGTGCTCACATGTTGGATGCATATATATTTAAAATTGTTATATCCTTTTGCTAAATTGATAAATCTCTCATTATATAATGACCTACTTTGTTTCTTCTTATAGTTTTTGCCTGGAAATTTATTTTGTCTGATATATATATGTACATATCAATAAGTGCCTTTCACCATAGTTATAAATATCCTAAACCCTCCCCAGCCATGCAGAACTGTGAGTCAATTACACATCTTTTCCTTATAAATTACTCAGTCTCAGATATTTCTTCATAGCAATGTGAAAATGGACAAATACAGGTATTTATTGTAGTGTTTGTGGTATGGGCTTGTTTGTACTCATCCTTCTTTGGAAGGCTTTCCAGGTATTTAAAACAACTTGGGTGTAATGATCTAAGCCAAATCTGCATTAGAGGCCACCCCATGCCTAGTAATTCTGTGGTTCTTGCAGACTCATAGAAGTACCCATTTGGTGATCTTGAATAAGATCTGGAAGAATTACCTGTATTATGAAACAGAGACTCTTGTTCTCTTCCCTAACTTTCTCCCAAACAAATGTAGTCTCATTTTCTGTGCTGAGCAGCCTGGAGCTGGGGGTACGATGACACAGATATACTTGTAGCTCAGATCACTGGAACTACACTGGGGTCAGACCTAAAGCCAGCACAGCACAGGGTCTCACCCAAGGCCCATTGTAACCATTACCTGACTACTGCCTATGTTTGCTCAAGGCCCAAGGGCTCTACAACCGGCAGATGTTAAAGCCAGACAGACTTATGTCCTTCCCTTCAGGCTGGCAAATTCCCTAAGTGCCAGGTTGGTCCAGAGATGTCATTGAGGAACCAGGGACCCCAAAACATTAGAAATCTACCTGGTGTTCTATTGTATATCAGCTGATCTGAAATTCAAACCACTCTTTTCTCCCCTTTACGCAGTCAGAGGAGCCTCGCTCTGTGGCTACCACCACAACAGGCCCGTGGGGAGTACTGATAGACTATCTCTGATGTTCTGTTAAGGTCCAGGGGCTCTTCATCAGTTTGTGGTGAATGCTGCCAGGCCTATGACTTCATCCTCTGGCCCAGGGCAGCTCTATAATAGCTGTTCAAGAGCCAAGGCCTGGAACTGGGGACCCCAAGAGCCACTTGGTGATCTACCCTGCAGTAAAGGAGCTATTACCTAAAGTTCATACAAAGTCTCCTTTACTTTTCCCTCTGCATTTTTCAAGAAGAAGGAGTATCTCATTTTAACCACCACAGCTAAGAATGTGCTGGGTGTCACCTGAAGCCACCATGTCTCAGAGTCTCACTCAAGGCCCACAGCATACTACCTGGGTATTGCTGCTGCTTATTCAAGGCCCAAGGGCTCTTTAGTCAGCACGATGGGTCTTTCCATGTCTCTTTTTTTTTTTTTTTTTTTTTTTCCTTTAAGGCAGCACGTTTAAATCTGGCCCAGGGTGTGTCTAGAAATGTCATCTGGGAGCTAGAGCAAGGAAAGGGGGCCTTAAGACTCTGAGTGGTTCCCTACCCTACTGTGGCTGAGCTGGTATCCTCTTTTTACTCTTTGCTCTTCCCCTTTCTCTCCTCAAGCAGAAGAAAGGGGCCTCTCTTGGAGCCATGAGCTATACTGCCTGGTTTTAGAGGATAGTGGCATAAGCATTCCTTTAGCTGCCCCAGCTGGTATTTTATGTGCTCCCCCAATCCACTGGCTCTTAGCCAAGCACAACACTAGTACTCACCTAGGAGTTGCAGTCTTTGTGGCCTAGGCTGCCTTTCAAGTTTATTTAGAGTCCCAGAGCACTTTATCCTTCTGTGGAAAGTCTTGGTAGAACTCAAATTCTGACCACTGCGATGGGCAATACCCTTCTGACTAGGGGTTGTCCAAATTGTCCCTCTGTGTGAAGTTATCAATTGAGTTTAGTTTGGTTTTGCTTTCTGCTGTGACAGGGCAGCACTGAGTTCAGTGTAGTCTCACAATCATTCCACTCTTCCCCTTTCAAGTACACAGATTCTCTCTTTATGCCATGCAGCTGCTGCTAGGGAAAGGGGTAGGGGTGGCATCAGTAATTCAAGACTGTCTTTTCTACCCTCTTCAGTTCTTTCAGTGATATAAAGTTAAAAGCAGGTACTATGAGTACTCACCTGATTTTTGGTTCTCATAATGGTGATTTTTTTTGTGTAGGTAGTTGTTAAATTTGATATTCCTCTGGGGGGACGTTCAGTGAAGCCTTCTATTCAGCCATCTTGCTCCACCTTGCTGCTACATATTTTTTACATGCTCTCTTTAACCTATGACCTCTTCGTTTTTGGCACACAAGATTCCCCAGGATTATCTTGCACATTTTCTATTCCAGATGGGATTAGCTATTTATTCAAAAAACCTTACTTCTTTCTAGATAAATGGTAAAAAATTGTTGTGAGAATTAAGTAGAAAAATAATTTAAAATTATCATACAACTTAATTATTCAATGGAAAACTTGAATGTGGTAGTCTCTTCTAAAGCTACTCCTTATTTTACTACATGGAAAAAAATGAATTATATATACTTCTTACTTCTCTGTTATCTGGTTAAATCCTGTGCATCTCTTTTTCCATATCTGCTAACAAAGTTGAATTCTACAGACCTGAATTTTGTTTCTAAAAGTTAACTACTAAAAGTCTAGCAAAGACCTTAAATCTGTAGCTTTTTATAATTGCCAATAGGGTGTAAAAGGAGCTAGATGAGCTCAATATTCCCTCTTATTTGAAAATATATATATATATATAGAAAGAGAAGAGAGATAGAGAGAGGCAGAGAGCAGTATCCCAGTGTATTATTAACTAAGTCAGGTAATCTGATTTGATAAAGTGTGAAATTGAGAACTTTCATAAGAATATCAATTTTTTGTTGCAATAAGGGGAAATTGAATATTTCTGTTTCATATTAATGTAAAACTCTTTGAAAGCATAATTGAAACAAGGAGGTTTCATGAGACTACTAAGATTTTGAAATTCTTTTATTATCTTGATCAAAAAATGTATTAAGTAAACCTGTAATACTCAGTTGTGCCTAACCTGATAACACATTATTGTAGTAATAATGTTGTAGTTGATATTTCTGTATCCCTAATTTGTGGAAATACTTGTAAAATCATCTATTAATGCATGAGACGATGGCATTTCCCTGTTATCTATGCTCGTGGTAGAAAAATAAAAGCTTATGACTCTGCTAGAGTTATTATTTAACAAAATAATTAGGGCTTGCATTTTTGTTTAAATTTCACTTATTAGAATTACCTTTCTAAAACCTAGAATCAGTATGCTTCTGCCCAATCCTCTTCTTATATTTGCTGAAGACTTGCTAACCTCTGTATAAACATCTTAGAAAGGCATTCCAAGCTCTTCTACAATCTGGTACCCATATATATTTTAGTTTATTTATTCCCACTGAAATTCTAGCTACCCAGCATCTTCCTCTTTCCCAAACTATGCATGTTAACATGCCAGAATTTTGCTGTATTTTAAACAATCATTTTGAAATGCCTTTGAGACACTACATCTATCATCTACCTTGCTCATATTTCCCCCCAAAAAAGAAACAGTCCAAGGAAAAATAGTTGAATGCTTCAATGCTGCTCCTCAACTGTTACTCTAAACTTGTATTTATTTTTATGTATTTGGCTTCCTTTTCCACACACATGATCTTGTTCTGATTCCTTAGAAATAAAGTCATAAGCTTTCTTCATCTCTCTTATTTATGCCAGAAGTTCAGACTCAAAAACCATAAGATGTTCAAACTCAAAAAATGTATTCAAAATCTGATTGGAATGCAAAAAATTCCGTTAAAAATTATTCAAAAAAATGCCGAATAAAATCCTTGAAATATTTAAAATTGAAGTCAACTGTATTTTTTATAAATTCATTATTTCTTCAACAACCTACCAAAGATCTTAGGCAACCTTGAGAAAAGAAATGTCCAGGGAAGCGGTTATTTTCCTCCTGTTTTGTTGCTATGTAGTGTATTTTATTTTATGTGGTAGGGCAAAAGTCACTTATGTTTGTGTTTTCTTTTATTATAATTCTTTTTAATCTCCAGAGGGCCTTAGACGTCTCTCAAACTTTTCATTCAGTGCATGTTTTTAATAACAATCAGAAACTGTGACCCTTATCTGCCTGCTTTTTTTTTCTTGTTTCTTTGTTTAAAAAATCTTCTTTGTTCTTCGAGTAAATTAAAACATCATCTCTTTCAAAATCTTACCCAGTCCAATAAAACCTTTAGCCTACCTATTACTCCCTTCTGAGTACATCTGTATCCATTAAAATTAGTTTTTACTGCATATATCAAAACAAAACAAAAGGTAATCTTGAAATATATTTCATACTCATAAAAAAAACAACACTGAGAGGCAGATTTTTCCTGGACTTAATGGCTCAATGGTCGTCAAGATGACATACTCCTCCATTTTAACATTTTGAATGACAGTTTAACATGGCTCCTTTTGCTGATTTTTTATTCTGGTTTGCATATTTTAATTGAATTAAGAGGGCTTAAAGAAATGTACAAAAAAGGAAAGAAGATGTTTACTGAGAAACAACATGAGCAGAGGTTGTGGTCTGAGAGGAAAACTTAAAGCTTGTTTAAATAGTAAAGAGAGGACTCCAGTGCTTGTAAAGTTCCAGAAGATGGGATAAGAGATAGAGAGAGAATCAGAGAATAAACTAGATTAGGAAAAGAGAATGAACAGATTGGCATGCCACATAAAAGGGTTTGGACTGGGACTTACATAATTATCCTGTTATGATTAAATACATTTTATTTAAAATATTTTTTACCAAAAATATGATGAAAAAATTAAAGCACTAAAAGATGTGCAGATTTACAGATTAAGAATTTAGTTGTGATAAGAGGTGATAGAGGCTTACATTAGGGCACAGGCAGTGGAATTAAATAAGCTTAAATGAGATCTTGCATTTAAAGGCTTACTGCAGAAGTCATCTTGACTTCCCAACAAGCTATTGATGTTACTGCCACAGGAGAGTGTTATGCTGCTTCTTTAATGAGAAGACTACATATTTATATTTTTATTTATGAAAGGATAAATTGTCTTTGGCTGTTTCAGTTGTATTTTCAGTAGTCTTAGCAGTTACTGTGAAATAAAAGTTTCAAAGGCTAAAAATGCATGAAGATACAGGCTAAACAATTGTAATAATGAGCTCCAACTTGGCCTCTATCAAATAAAAAACATGTAACCACATGAATCAAAAAGGTTGAATTGAAATTGAGCAAATAAAATTGTTCAAAGGCATATAAGACCTTTAGATGTAAATATTTTATTTTTTATAAGTTACTAATTTTTATGCTCTTTTTGTTCATGTTCTCCTTTAAATACTTCCAATGTTTCTGTGGGGCATAAATAAGTATAAATAGAAAACCGTATTTCATTTTCTTCTAATGTATTAAGCAAAGGAGATCCAGTCAATTCAGAAAGGTAGATAAATTTAATGAACTTAAACACTGTATAATTTGTGACTATACACATCTAAAATTATTGAAAGGGAGAGAATACAGTTATTCATCACTTACAACAGGAATACATTCTGAGAAACGCATCCTTAGGCAACATGCAAACATGAGTGTATTGACACAATCCTAGATAGCATAGTCTACTATACAGTTATACTATAAACCTGTTGCTCCTAAGCTACAAATCTTTACAACATGTTATTGTACTGGGTACTGTAGGCAAATGTAACACAATGGTAAGTATTCATATACCTGAAGAGAAAAGGTACAGCAAAAATATGGTAAAAAAAAAAAGATTTTAAAAAAGTGTACACCTGCATAGTGCACTTACCATAAATGAAATTTGCAGGACTGAAAGTACCTCTGGGTGAGACAATCAGCAAGTGATGAGTGAATATGAAGGTCTGCAACATTAGTGTACTCTACTGTAGACTTTATAACCACTTACACCTAGGCTTCACTAAATTTGTTAATAATATTTTCTTTCTTCAATAATATACTAAGCTAAGCTTATAGTAACTTTTTTACTTAATATTAACTTTTAATTTTTTAAATATGGCTCTTTTGTAATAACACTTAGGTTAAAACATGAACACATTGTTAAGCTGTACAAAAATATCTTCCTTATTTATATTCTTATCTATAAGCTGTTTTCTGTTTTTAATTGATTTTGTTCTTTTCAAACATTTTTATTAGCACATTGACTCTCATTAACCCAGGCTTACACAGGGTCAAGACCATCAATATCACAAACTTCCATCTCTATAGCTTGTCCCACTGGTAAGTCTTCAGGGGCGTTAACACTCATGGAGCTGTCATCCTCTATGATAACAATGCCTTCTCCTGTAATACCTCCTGAAGTACCTGCCTGACACTGTTTTACAGTTGACTTTTTTCATAAGTAGAAAGAGTACCATCTAAAATGATGACAAAATGTGTAGTAAATACATAAACCAGTAACATAATCTTTTGTTATTATCAATGACTGTATACTATATAATTGTATGTGCTATGCTTTTATATGACTGGCAGTGCAGTATATTTATTTACACCGGGATCACCACAAACACCTGAGGAATGCATTGCACTACCATGTTACGATGGCTATGACATTACTAGGTGATAGGGAATTTTCAGCTCCAGGACCACTGTCGTGTATGCATCCTGTTGTTGACTGAAATGTCAGGTGACATGTGACTGCATATATACTATGTTACAGAATATATTTTTTCATGATTTCATAATAATAAGCCTCACAATTTTTATTTGAAAATGGTTTCACAGCAAAGATTTTCACATACCTGTGTAAATATGGAATTTTTTTACATATGTAAAGCATTACACACAGCTAAACTAGGTATGTATTAAAACTCTAACATGCTCTGAATAAATTTCTTATGCCAATCAACATCATAATAATGAATTACCAAATCAGGTCAGCACCATTACAGTCTCAAATTTAGTAAAGACATTTATTAATTAAATATCAATATTTTGCTTGAGGTTAAACTCAAATATTCAGGTCTCACTTAATTACACTTGAAACATATATACACATGATAAATGTTTTATATATATCATATATAAATACAGATATTCATATCTATTGTGTGTATATATACACACTATATATAGTATACTTTCAGACTAAAGTATATATATATACTTATATATAATTTTTAATATAAATTGAGTGAGAATAGCTAATAATGTAAGAGAGCTACACTTTCCAACTATATAAAAGAAAATTAAAATTTATCTAAAATGTATTAATCAAAAACAGCAGTATAAGAAAAGTGTTATGATATGTTTAGGTAAATTTTTAAAAAGCTGAAAATGGTAACAATAGTTTGCCTTTGTATAAGAGGAACAATAGGTAATGGTTAGATGGGACAGGTGATTGCTATCTTTCATTGTAAGTTATTTAACACTAGTATATCTTCAACTGTACACATTTATTACTTTGATACAATTTAAATTAATGTTATATAAGGGGTTTTATAAGAAATGTAGGTTTAAATAAGAGTTTCTTTTGATCCAATAATTTCACATATATTGAGAACTAAATAACAAACATTGAAACATTTTAGGAAGTAAACAAAAATAACTGAACCTGTATAAGAATTTTGAGAAGATAATTAAACATTATATAATAAAATATTAGATAAATCAGAAAATTAGAACAGATAAGTATTAAAGAAAGAAAAGAAACAATGGAGAGAAGAGGAAGAATAAAAATTGCATTAAAATTGAGGAGAGATATAAATTGTCACTAACATGAAATAAACACAGAAATATGATATAGAAGACATGTCTTACCATTGTGAATATGACAGAAAGATATTGGGGACAAGAGTTAAATATATTGTATAAATATAATAGGCCTGGCACGGTGGCTCACGCCTGTAATCCCAGCACTTTGGGAGGCCGCGGGGGCGGATCACGAGATCAAGAGATCGAGACCATTCTGGCTAACATGGTGAAAGCCCGTCTCTAGTAAAATAAAATTAGCTCCTAAAAATACAAAAATTAGCTGGGTGTGGTACCGTGCATGCCCGTAGTCCCAGCTACTCCGGAGGCTGACGCATAAGAATGGCTTGAACTCGGGATGCCAAGGTTGCAGCGAGCCGAGATCACGCCACTGCACTCCAGCCTGGAGACAGAGTGAGACTCCGTCTTATAAAATAAAATAAGATACTAAAATAAAATAAAATAAAATAAATAAAATCATTGTATAGATATAATACTTTGTCAATATCTACTAAGAACTTCATAAATAGCACATCTTGAACAATGTACAGCTTTTCACAATTTTATAACTAGTAACATCTTGTAGTAAACACAAAACTTACTATTTTTAAAAACCTTGATTTGACAAGAAAATGAAGTAAAAAGAAAAACATAGTAAATATGTGACTAGATTCAAAACCCCTGCGAGAAATGACTCTTTTTTTCTTAGAACTCTGCATCAGTTTCTGAACAACCAAACTAAAATAGAAACTTCAGTCTCCTTGCAGAATGCTGACTAGATTAATTAAAGTAGGTAGAAGTGACTGCTGTAGTTGAATTATAATCTTTTCTAAGAGCAGTTATTGTGTTATTCTTTGTATTTTATTAACCCTTTTATGAGTTCTACTGCTAAGTCAATTCTAATCTCAACTGGAAAAATCATCAACTGGAAAAATTCCACTTTCCACTACCAGATCAATTATAGTCACACAGTCAATAGCTGGTACTTCAATCTTTTTGACAAAAAGAACGTAAAAAAGAAAAGAAAAGAAACTCTCCTAAAACACCAAGCAGAAATAATATTACTTCTGTATTCTTTTTTAAAAAGGAAATCCAGTTAAGCACATAATTATCCACATTGGATATGAACTTCCATAATAGAAATTATTTATATGGAAAAATAATATTTTCAATTAATTATTATTAAACCTATTATTAAACCTATTTTAATAATTATTAAACCTATTTTAGTAATTATTAAACCTATTTTAATTGACTCCTAACAGACTATTTGACAGTTTACACTTAAGATTTCTTATATATTTATTACAAGAATCTCTTGTGCTAGTTTTATACATCAGACTGAAACAATTTACAACATCTAGATTTCACATTGAGCCTGAGACATGCTGGCTGCTCTTCTATTTCATTATTTTTCCTGTCTCACCAATAATTTTCTTGTTTCAAGGTCATACCACTTTTTCTTTTCCTCTTGTTATAATATAAACTCTAGAATGAATTTCCATTATTCTCAATACTTTCAAAACTTAAGAGTTTTCATTTTTTAATTTTTTAATCCTAAATCACAGTAGCTATTATTTTTATATTTTTAAGTCACTAATAATGCATTTCTCTAAATATCTTTGATCTCCTAAAATATAATGACATTTGTTTACATAATTATAATTCAGAACACCCGAGGGACCAAATTTCCAGCATGTCCAGTTTTTAAATTACCTTTTGTGACACTAAATACTTCTGTATTTCCCTCTTCCTATTTTTCTTGAGAATTTATTATTAAGAATTGTGTTCAGTCTCATAGTGATTTTCAATCCATCACCACTTTCCTAAGTATCTTGATTCATGGATTGTTCAGAAACTAGTGGAGTTTCTCCCTTGAACCACATTATTTTGATTAGTCTCTAAGAGCATATTTTCAGTTTTGGCATGATAAACATGGTACATGCCTGTATAAATGATTAAAAATACATCTCAACATCAGTTGTATCCCCTTGTGTCCCATGTCAGTTAGAATGTAGTGAAAATATTTAGACAAAACAGAATGCAGAAAACATTTCTGCAGCGTTGAAGAAATTCCTAGACGTTGTTTTATACCACCACCAAATATTGTGTAGCTTCTCTGGATTGCTGAGATTTAGCAGGACATAGAATTAGTGAAATCCTATAAATTATCATGGTTTAGGTTTTCATTAGAATGCTGTAGGGAAATCTCTCATAGTTTAGAGTTGTTGGTGAGATTAGAAAATGTAGCACTAAAAGTCTTCCTCTAATATTTGCTTGGCACAGCTTACCTATCAGTAGGTGTATTGTAGGTGGTGAATGAGGACATGGAGCCTTGAACAGGACCTAATAGGTTTTCTTTTTGCCATTTTGCCAAAAGATATCATATAATCTTTCATTTAGTAAAAATATAAAATTCTAGTTATTTTAAGTTTATGAATAAGCTTGCACAAAAGAAATCCTCATGATAGTGTGGTAAGCAGAATAATTGTCCCAAAGATGTTCATGCCATAATCCCTAAAACCTGTACATATATTACTTTACACTACTTTACACAGCAAAGGGGACTTTGTAGATGTGACTAAGATTATGGAACTTGAAATGTGGACATTATGCTGGATTATCCAGGTGAGCCAAATTGATCACACAATTTCATTCACTCACTATTTCACACTCTTCTGTGTATTACATAGACCCTTCAAGGATGGGCTCACTAGGAAATGACAAGGAACAACTCTTAAATTACTTGTGAAATCATGCTGCTTCCATCCTTCGAGGCTTGCTGCTGAGTGTGGCCTAAACTCTTTATTACAGTAAGTTTCTTTCAGAAGTTCTAGTGTCATACCTTCAATCCTGGCCTACAGCTCAGATTCCTCATCCATCTAACCTGTCTGCACACACCTTGAAAACAACTTTGGGTTGAATTAAATTAGGAATTGTTTCACCCATGAAAATCAACAATGTGGCTATTTCAAAGTCCCAAAACTGTTCTTCACAGTTAAGGATTTTTCTGAAACCTCTTTTGCCATAAGGCTGGTTTATGTTGAAAAGATATTATCATTTCCCATCTAACTAAAACACTGTATTAAACAGTGATTATTTGTCTGTGACAAAATATGCAGATTTTATATAGAAACTTGATTCTGCTCTTCTTAATTCTTTAGTGCTCTTCTCTTGTATTTATTATATTTTAGGCTTTCTACAGACAATTTGTTACCTTTCACACCTGCTTTGTGTAAAAGTGAAAACATTGACAATATGTTTTTATTCTATTTCCTTTAGTTTTATTTTAATTTGAAGATTTGTCAAAGTGTCATCTACCTGAATAATATTGATCCCTCAGAATTGCTGTAGAGGTGGCAATATCACTTTGAATACTGTCTTTGAGTAATGTTTAAACTCAATACAAAACATTTTATTTGTTGGGGCTTTAACTGTTTATAAAGCACTTTGGTATACCTTATGTACTGCAATTTTTGCAAGAAGTCCTCTGAAGCAGACAGAATACAGTAAGTGGTTTTGCACAAGTTCAGTCATATGAATGGTAGCAGTCAAAAATAGAATCCATAACATTTATAATATATAAAACCTTTGGGTCATTCTCTGTGTTCTTTCTGCTTACATAGAGCCCATCATCAAATCGCGTTATTCTTAAAAAAAAATCTTTTAATCTATTCTTCCTTTTTGCTTATATTACCAACCCTGTATCTAACATAATTATCAACTTGTAACTAGAGTAGAATGGAGTAATAATCAGCTATTTTATCCCTTTCTGCCCTACCGTCAATTCTGTGAACTACAGCCAAATTAATCTGCCTGTGATACCATAATTATCTTATGACTTCCTTATTCATATGTTTCAAGGGTTCATTGTTGCCTAAAGGATGAATTCTGCATATCTTGACCTAACTTCCACCTACTTAGAAGTCTTAGTAACACTAATTGTTTCATCCTGAAGGATCAGGGAGGTGTACTATAAAAGACTGCCAACCTCAGAATCAGAGAGACTCCAGTAAAATCCCCCTTCTGCCTATTCCTACTATGTGACATTGGCATGCTTCTATCCTCTGTTAACTGAACTGTAAAATGAGGACAATTGTATTTAAGCCATAGTATTATTTCAATTTTGTTAATGTACAAAAATATGCTGCATATCATGAGTAAGTGGTTGTAATCATTACTTATTATCAAAGGTTATTTTCTGCTATTACTTAGCACCAAATTGTTTTTATCTTAACACAATTCAAGAATCTTATGAAAATATTTTTTCTTGCCACATATATTACTTTCATTTGCCTACTTGCGTGATGTTATGCCCAATCAAAATCTCAGAACAAGAAGAGGTAAAGAAAGGTGTAACATTAAAAAGAGTAAGGTAAAATAGCTTTGAGAACTCAATAATTTAACAAGCTTTATCTTAATAAATAAATGAACAAAATAATGAAACCAACAGTATATTTTTATGAATTTGAAGTTTATTAGCAACAAAAGTAAATGAGTAAATGAGTAGACTCTCTATGTTGATAGAGATTATTTATAATAGTGCCAACAAATATGCTCAAAGTGGATGCATAGAAGGACAGGAAGAGTAAATGAAGAGATAGCTAGCTCTGCATGTTGTCAAATATGATGAGTTTTGGTTGTAAAATCAATCAACCAAGAAAAATTATTAATCTTTGTATAATAAATTTAAAAGTTATCAGTGAATGACAAATTGACTCTCAGTATATTCAAATATTAGTTTGCTATGTAAACCTATCATTTTATTTAGTTCCTTAGAAAGGTAATGATATATTTCTTCTAGCCTCCATTAAACTTTTATAAGATCAATGATGACAGATAATGTACATTTTCATTGGTTTACCAATTACTTATTTTTATATTCCATCAGTAAGCATATTTTTGCATTTACTAGCAATAAGTCTAAATATTTCAGTAACTCACGGTGCAGTAAATGCAATTAGTTTAAAATGTATTTTTGCTGCAGATGAGCAAATTAGAAATTAAGCTATTAGTGAATCAATCAAAGAATATTGCAAGGGTAACAGAAATGGATAATAATAATAGCACCATGATAGTGAATGAAGAAAGAGGGTTTGTTAAAGCAAGTGTCTGATGTTTTAACAACTGAAGATGGGGAACACTAGATTACAGGTCTGTTCTCTGATAATGACTCACGTAGTAGATGGCATTTTACAGCAATGGGATAGCATAGCAGTACATTCACAACAAGGAGAAAAAGGGTAGATTTTCATTATGTTAGGAAATGGTTACATGAGATAATGTGGTGAGCATGGCTCTCTTGACTCTATTAATCCCAGTGTTGAACTAAAATGTTAGTAATTTTGCCATCATACTTATAAAGCTTAAGCACTATTAGAGAACTCCAATTTTCTTTTCTGTGAAATAGAGACAAAGATTTCACAGGGTCATGCTGAATAACATATAAAAAATATGTAAAATAATCAATTCAATGTAAAATTGTTGATTGATTGGCCCAAGACTGCTGCATTCACACCCTTCCACATCTCAGTAATAACAACGTTATCCTTTTAGTTGTTCATGCCAAAAACCTTAGACTCATCTTTGGCTCCTCTCTTTTGTTCACAAGTCTACATCCAATCTATTATGAAATCCTCATGACTTCACCTTCAAAAATATATACGGAATCTTTTTTAGGTTTTTACCACTGCCATGACCCCAGTCTTTTCATGTATCTATCGGTTGGTTCACTAAAATAACCTCCATCTATCTGAATGTGTCTACCTTTGCCCTCCCAATGACTTTCAACTCAGCATGATGTGCTAAATGATGTGCTAAAATATATTCCGTGATACCACTCTGGACAAAACCCCGCAATAGGCAGCCCTTTTCATCAGAACAAATGAAAAATTCTATACAGCGGCTAGTGATCATATCTTTCATTACCCCAGCTTTGCTCACTCTTGCTCCAGCCCTCCTGGTCTCCTCAGTCTCAAAGACAGGCCAACATGCTGCCAACGTAAGACTGTGATGACTTCAGTACTTTTCTCAACCTGGAACACTCTTTTCTCCAGATATCCATGTGATAAACTTCTTCACATCCTTCAATCCTTTTTTCAAATCTCTACTTTCAATCCTGTTACTCTTCCCTTGTTCCTTCACTCCTGCCTGCCTTCAGCCCCTGAACTCTCTATTCTTTAAACCTGCTATAATGTTTCTTTGATTTTCCATACTAGACATTTCACTGTCTCCTTGCTAGAGTGTAAGCTCCACGAGGGCGGGAGACTTCTTTATTTTGTCCACTGAAATACTCCAAGCCCCTGAAACAGTGTCTGTAATATTATAAGTCCTCTCTATGTATTTGAGAAATATTATATGAAGGACTGTTCTGTAATCTTATTGACTATGTTAACAAAATTCGATAATGGTATTTGTGCAAGCACCTCTATATAGGTGACAATTAATACTCTCCCTTCTCTTCTCTATTTATAGCAATTGAATGTCCTATCAATTTCATAAACTATTGGTTTCATTCATTCACAGGAAATGCCCACAGTAAAGAATTAGAGACCCTATGTCTTTTTAGAGAGGCCTAATAATTATTGTTTAGAATTCTAAATCATATTAATGAAAGAATTAAAATAAAATAAAAAGGTATACTATATTCTATGTTATATTAAAGTGATTTTGAACCGTAAATTTTTTTTATTAGTGAGTTAGTAATAGTTCACTGAGATGAAGAACTAGTGCCTTTTCCTAGTTTGAAACAGATTCAATGAGACTTGTACTTGTACTATGAATCCAGAAGACCATACTTTGGAGTTGTTTACAGATTCTTTCCCTAATAATATTGCTATTATTACCAGGATTTACTGCAACTGTTTTATTTTATATGCTTTTAAGTTTCTGAATATATTTATTTTTGTAATAACACAGCTTAAAACATATTATACAGCTATACAAAAACATTTTACCTATATGCAAATTATATATGCTTTTATCTATTTTAAATTAATTTTTTTACCTAAAATTTTTGTGTGAAAAACTGAGAGGCAAATACACAGAAGGTTGACACAGAGTCAGGACCATCCAAATCACAGTGTTCCTTTTGCACATCTTGTCCCACTGGACGGTTTTCAGGGGCAATAACACAGATGGAGCTGTTGCCTCCTATGATAACAGTGCCAGAAGCTCATAGTCAGTTCCAGTGGTCTTCTGGAAAGCACCCACCATTTTGTTGTAGGCAGTCAAAATCATCAGCAGTTTCCTGTGATTCTTGCTTTGTGATTTCCTGCACACTGGCAGCAGATTCTCCAACTTACGTCTCATAAGCTTCCTCTATTAGGTTATATTATATTATATTATATTATATTATATATATTATATATATATTTCAAATATATATATATAATAAATATATATTATATGTAATATATATTCCAATTATATATTATATTATATATTATATATATTCCAATTATATATATTATATATATATTCCAAAGGTAACACCTAATAACAATACATAAACAATTTTCTGAAAATAATTGTGACATAATTTTGTTTAGTTATTTGATTTTTATTTTCCTTACACAATGTATAAGAATAAGTGGATTTTTAAGGTAATTCAGTAAGGTTGAGTTTGTGATACTGAAAAATTAATTGTTTTACTCTCACCACTTTATGGCCTCTCATATTTCCTAAAGGTAAGCAAAAATATAAAGTTAGTTTTAAAAAAACCTATGGATTAAAAATATATTATTTTCTTTATTGGATTCATTATAATTATTTTTACTTACTTAAACTTTACATGTTAATTTTCAGGAAGAAAAATTAAACAAATTAAAAAATCTTGACACACACAAAACAAAAATAATCGATCTTTCCTCTTCACTCTACTTTATCATCCTGAGAAAGGGGGTCTTCACATAAATATATTATAAAATGAGATGATAGTTTAAATATTGGCAAAATATTATCTTGCTAGAACTACTTATTTATAAATGGTTTACATTTAAACCTAGTCCAAACAATTTATTCTCATATGAAAAAAATCACAGCAAATGATTTCTTACTTTAGGCGGATCAGTCCACTACAATAGGTAGTCTCCAGCATATCGTCTTCTGTTTTTAATATCTAAGAAATAATGTCTTAGATTCAAAAATAATTTCAAAGTATTTCAACTACCAACTCTTTATCCCCTCATCTCCATTCTTACAAGGAGTCTTATCTGCCCCAGAAATGAAGAACATTTTTTAAGAATGAAAATATTAATCAAGATAAAATACTTCAGGGGAATATTTTGTCAGTGTCAAATCAACTCAACCACCATAGCAGGACCACTTGTTAGTGTTGAATTATTTTTCTTGCTATTATTAATCACTTTGGCATTTTTTAGATGTGTTTGCATACTAACATGCTTAATTTAATTCAAATAACATCTTAGATTCCATAGCTCATATCTGATTGAAAGGCTCTTTTCTCTGGTTATCAGTATTGATGATGCCATTAACTTTATAATGCAAATACATATTTCAATTTACTTGTATTATTTTCTAATTTTATATCAGAGTTAAGATTAATATTCAAGATAGAATTATGATTTACTTCCACATTTGTATCTGTCTAGTAGTTCTCCCTAAGTTATTGTTTATTTTGAAAATTATAAGTCAAAAATAACAATCAGAAAAACTAGTTGCTTCTGAAACGAACCCAAAGAGAAGTGAAGAAATTTCATCCTACATTATTAAATGTTCTGGCAGAGATTTCAAAAACATTTTTTGTTTGTACAATTACAGTTTATTTTCATATTGCTGGCTCTCAGTTACTATTGTTAAATATAGGAATCTAATATATAAATAAACCAAAGAAGTTTAATCTCTAAATGTCATTCATGTTTTACGTTGAAATCATTATGTGACATAATATGGCATACTCGCCTTCCTAATCTCATTTGTATAGACTAATATGACCAGTTTATTTAGTGCAGCCAGAATGCAGTAGTCCTTCCTTACCTATTGGTGATAAATTCCAAGTGGACGCTTGAAACTTTTAGTACAGAAAGAACTATATATACTATGTTTTCTTTGTATACATACATACTTGTGATAAAGTTTAATTTATAAATTAGGCACAGTAAAGATTAACAATAACTAATAATTAAATAGACCATTTATAAAAATATGCCAGCATCACTACTCTTATGCTTTGGGGCCATTATTAAGTAAAATAAGGGTTATTTGAACACAAGCTCAACAATACCAGGTCAGTCAATCTGATAACCAAGAGGGGTATTTAGTTACTAACAGGCAAGTAGTGTATACAGCACGTGGATATGTGAAGCAAAGGCATGATTCACGTTCCAGGCAGAATGGAGCAGAGTGGCACAAGATTTCATTACACTACTCAGAGTGGTGCAATTTGAAACATGAAGTGTTTATTTCTAGAATTTTTTATTTAATATTTTCAGACAGCCGTGTACCTTGGATAACTGAAATTGTGGAAAGGAACTTGAAACCACAGATAAAGGGGGACAAACTAATTTGAGTCTCTTTAATATCAATTGTTTCAAAGGTAAGAAAAGACTTAGTTTAGGTTGCACTTTTATAAAATTACGTATTTCCAAATATGCCATCCTCCCCAAAATTAAGAGTGTAATTTTGCTGCTTTCTGGGGAATACATACAGATTTAGGGGACCAATACAACATCACAGGATATGGCATAAAGGTAAGGTGAACAGGGAAATGTTTTCTCCCCTTGTATAGATTATTCAAATATTTTGTGTAATTATACATATCTGTTCTCATGTTTGAATGCAGAGACCGGGGTTGATATATGGATTAGACTACAAATACAGGAAAATAGAAATATGTTTCATATGGTTTAATACTTAAATTTACTTCATTTCCACATCAACTCTCTTCATTACCACATCGACATGTTATCATTTTAAAAAGATTTATTGGCACTTTTTAAAAGACAGGTGACCACTTGACATAATGAAACACAAGCACTTTGTGAATTAGGGCTCTTGACAGTAACTGATTGGTATGCCCTTATCACAAGACTACGCATGTGCTTTGCCTAGACATCAAAACTAATTAGAGTAGTCTATTTTCTCATGGAAACAATAGGACTTTAAGAATTACTTATTTTCTTATTTTACTTTTTTGAGGGGAGTAGGAGATTTCGGGAGGAAAATCTTACTATGCATTTGTAATACATTTTTTTCTCATTCATTCACTCATTAGAACAGATTACTAGGGGAATATCACTTAACTCTTAGGTGGAATGTTAGATGAGACAATACCACTAACCAATTTCTAAAAGCAAAACAAACTTTTTACAACAGTAATAATGGTAATAATAATTACTAGCATACCTGAATGCCTACTGGAAAGCTGATTCTACTAAGCAATTGCCTGCATTAT
This sequence comes from Pan paniscus, assembly GCF_029289425.2. Taxonomy (NCBI): domain Eukaryota; kingdom Metazoa; phylum Chordata; class Mammalia; order Primates; family Hominidae; genus Pan; species Pan paniscus. The sequence goes on along the minus strand of NC_073264.2, from coordinate 41,806,624 downwards.
CTCTTTTTACTGTCTCAGAAATTCTGCCAGCTAAATGCTATAATTTCCAGTTTACAGATAAACTAATAGATCAATGGAGAAAAAAGTAGAAGTACTATTTGTACAATGTCCAACTTCAGAAGCTAAAACTTTGCAATAAAGTAGTTTCTTGAGAGCTTATTTATTATGACAGTGATATCTTTTTATAAGATATAATTTTAAATATAATTATTATAATTTATAACTTTTTAAAATTATTGTTTTAATTATTGTTTTATTATTGTTTATTATTGTTTATTTTTATTTTTTGTTATCCCTAAAAGAGTAGAAGTCAGGTACTACCAAGGGAAAAAAAGATATATTTGATCAGTTGTAAGACCATTCTAACAAATGTATACCAAAGGAAAATTTTAAAAGGCAGGCTTTGTGAAGAAAAAGATTTCTAAATTACAAAAGTCCTACTTGACCAAGACAGTTTTAATGTTGTTCTCAGCTTGAATAAACTTTAGATGAGTTTCTTCCTGACTATAGGACCCTGATGTCTCTTTTCTTAGAGTATTTACTTTATAAAACTTACAATAGGACATTCTTTTTCTGACCTTTAAGATGTAAATCTTCTACAGCACAGGAATATCTTTCTCAAAGGCATGGAAGTCATCACTTTGAAATCTAATAATCAAGAAAGAGGGATCCTCTGCTTCCCAGCCTCTGTGGAAAGTCAGGAATATAACTTTTACAAGTGACAATCAGCAAACAGAGACGGCCTAAATGGCCTAATCATATTGACCAACCTCCTCAAAACATGCTTCAGGAATTTTTCATTAGTTCATCCCAGCATTGAAGTTTTGTTTCAGCAAAGTTGAATTCAATCTTTCTCCCCTATTGCAATAGTCTTGAAGAAAGTTTTCCTTGCTGTTCTTAACAAATGTCCCAGTACATTTTTTTTTTCTTACATACCAGTTACATTTTTTTTTCTTACATACCAACAGTCAGGTCATGAAGGCTATAATTTAATTATTATTTTTTCTTCCATGTAGGAAGATGCTACTTCCAAAACTAAGCTGTAGACATTTTATCTCCAGTAAGAAATAAGATATGATGGAGAAAAGTGCACTCCAGAAGGTATGCACCTGTATAGTGAGTGCTCTGCTTCAGCCCTACGGAAGGTTGAGAAACAGCAAGTGGGAGCCAGAGGGGGGTCCGCCATGGCTTCACTCCCCCAGGCCCAGATCTCAGTGGAGTGGTGAGAAATACTCCGGAGAAAAATCTCAGTTCTAAGAGGCTTTTGAATCATGTATCGATCAGGGTTCTCCAGAGAAATAGAACAAATAGTTTATAAAAATAGATATCTGGAGGGACAGAGAGAGATTTATTATGGGAATATACACAAACACACATACACACATATAGGTGTATGTATATATATATATACACACACACATACACACACACTTATATACTCATGTATACATATACATGTATGCATATATACATGTGTATATACATATATACACACACACATGTGTATATATATGCACCTGTATGTGTGTATGTATATTCATCTACATGTGTGTATATATGCGTGTGTGTGTGTGTATATATATATATATATATATATATATATATTCCTCTCTCTTTATCACATGAATTGGCTCACATGATTATGGAGGCTGAGAAGTTTCACCATTTGCCTTCTGCAAGCTAGAGAACCAGGAAAGCCAGTGTTGTAAGATCGAAGTCCAAAAGCCTGAGAACAATTGGGGCCAATGTTGTGAGTCCAGAGTCTGAAGATCCATGAACCAGGAGCTCCAATGTTCATGGAAGCAGAAGGTAAATGTCCCAGCTCAAGAAAAGAGAGAGAGAGAATTTGCCCTGTCCCTACCTTTTTGTACTATTCATACCCTCGGTGGATTGGATAATGTCTGCCTACATTGGTGACAGTAGAATTTATTAGTCAGTCTACTGATTCAGTGCTAATCTCTTCAAGAAACACCCTCACAGACACATGCAGAAACAAAGTTTTATCAGCCATCTATCCATCCTTAGCTCAGTTAAGGTTATATATCAAATTAGCAATCACAAACCATTTCCAGCTTCAGTCTCTGACTCACTAAGGAGCTATGTGCCACTTGAGAAGTCACATCAGGAGACTGGTGTCATGGTGTGGTCTGGCCAAAGGTGTACATCCCTTCAAGATCATCCTTGGCCCCTAAGCAGCATGAAAGGTCTACAGAATTCAATAAGTACTTTGTAGGGGGAGACAAAACAAAGCTAGTTAATTCCAGCTGGTGGATTTTAAAGCTCACCATGGTGTGTGTAAAGGGCTCGGGTGTTTCAAAATTTCAGCCAGAAAGGAATTAACACCATCATAAATCAGATGAAACTAGGCCATTTGGAAAGCCTGCTAGATTATGCACAAGCCTTAAGAAGGCAGCACTCAAATGCACCAGCAATCAAATGCGCCACCTGTAGACATCTTTAGCTGATGCTTTCAGCAAGGCATGCTGAAACCCAAAAGACAGGCGACCTGCACAGAGGCTCAAGAAGAGACAGAGAACTTCAATCCTGTGAGCCTGAAGACTCAAGGCCAGTGAGGGAAAGAGAAAGGCAATCTCTGAGACTTCAGTTTTACTTAAAACAATCTGTTTTAAATGGAAATGGGACTGAGATGGCATTCATGGGAAGTTAACTGTTTTGGAATATAAGCTCATGAAGATGATTATTAGATCAGTTATAAAAAATAAAATGAAGTCAACGTTTTATTTGCATACAGTGAATATATTTGCCATCCATTCTGTATTCCTTGAACTCTGCCCCAAACTAGCTATATTAATATAGGTAATTTCCCCAAACTCTTTATTAAGCACTCAATTTTATTACAGTGATACCGTTAAGCACATACAGTGCTAGTAAGCACTTATAATGTCATAATCACAAAAAATCCTCAATAAAAAAAAATCCCCATCATTTTTTGTGCACTAGGTATGGTGCGAGAGATTCTATGTAGAAACCACAAAATGAAAACCTTTGTTCTCATATAGTTTACAGCAGGAATGAACAAACTGAAGCCCCCAAGTCGTATAGTCCACCACCTATTTCATAAATGAAGTTTTATTGGAGCACAGCTGCACCCATCTGTTTACCTATTGTCTATGGCTAAAAGAACTGTGTTCATAGAGATGTTACTGGCAAAGGCAACTTGGCACAGTTGAAGGACTGAAAGATTAGCAGAGGATCAGTGCAGAGAGTCTAGACAAGGCTGGTGAGGTAAAATGAAAACCAGATTACCCAAGGCCTTATCAACTTTGTGTTAAGAGTTTGAGGCTTTATTCTAAAAGCATTAGGTACCCACCAAAGGTGTATAAGTTTAGGGTGTAGGAATGAAGAAGGGAGAAGGGCTCGACTGTGACATAATATAATTTGCATGTTAAAGAAAATAAAAATGGGCCAAAGACTTTAACAAATACCTCGCCAAAGAAAATATACATATGGCAAATGAGCATATGAAGACACTTTACATTACATGTCATTGGGGAAATGCAAATTAAAGCAATGAGATATCACTGCTGACTTATTAAAATGGCCAAAATTCAGAACACCAAATGCTGATGAGGATATGGAGCAATAGGAATCCTCATTCATTGCTGGGGGAAGTCAAAATGGTACATTCACTTTGCAAGACAGTTTGGCAGTCACTTACAAAACTAAACATATTCTTATCATATGATCCAGCAATCATGCTCAATATTTATCCAAAGGAGTTGAAAATTTATGTCCACACATAAATCTGCACACAGATGTTTATAGCACCTTTATTCATAATTAGAAAAACTCAAAAGCAACCAAGATATCCTTCAGTGGGTGAATGGGTAAATAAACTTGGTACATCCAGAGAATGGAATATTAGTCAGTGTTAAAAATAAATGAGTTCTACCAAGCCATGAAGTGACATGGAGGAAATGTAAATGAAATCTTACTAAGTAAAATAAGGGAATCTTAAGCCTACATAGTGTAAGATAACAACTATATGAAATTCCTAAAAAGGCAAAGCTATGAAGACAGTAAAAAGATCAGTGGTTGCCAGGTACTAGGAGGCAGGAAGAGAAGGATGAATAGTCACAGGAGAGAAGAATATTAGAGCAATGAAACTACTCTGTATGATACTACAATGGTGAATGTGGGTCTTTATAAATTTGTCCAAATTGTAGAATGTACAACACTAATATTAACTCACATGTAAACTATGGACTTTGGGTGAGAATGTGCGTCAAGATAGTTTCATCAGTTGTAGCTGATGTACCATTCTGGTGGAGGGTGTTAATAATGGGGGAGATTATAAATATATAGGGGCAGAAGTGTATGAGAAATCTCTGTACCTTCTCAATTTTGCTGTGAACCTAAAATTGCCCTAAGAATAGAAGGCCTTTAAAAATTTAATTTGGAAATAAAATTATAATCCATTTTTTGAAAAATAAAAATTGAATTAAAATAACAGATGGTAAAAGGAAATGGGGCCCAGAATGGTTAAATGAATTAGCAGACTGTTAGATTAATCAGATGAGAGAAGACAGTACATTGAAATACAAAAGAATTACAAATATATAGTAGATATTTAGGAGTTAGCATTGTCAGAAATAGATGATGGGATTGTAAAAGAGATTACAAAAAACAAGGTAAAAAATTATTTCCAATAGGGTTCTTTTGTTTTTTTTGTTTGTTTGTTTTTGAGATGGAGTCTCACTCTGTCACCCAGGCTGGAGTGCAGTGGTGCAATCTGGGCTCACTGCAACCTCCACCTCTTGGGTTCAAGCAATTCTCTTGCCTCAGCCTCCCGAATAGCTGGGATTACAGGCGCATGCCACCATACCCTGCTAATTTTATGTATTTTTAGTAGAGACAAGGTTTCACTGTGTTAGCCAGGATGGTCTCAATCTCCTGACCTTGTGATCTGCCTGCCTCAGCCTCCCAAAGTGCTGGGATTACAGGCGTGAGCCACTGCCCCCAGCCCCAGTAGAGCTTCTAAATCTAGAACATATTTATTTAGTGTTCCCTGCCTCACTGCATGTTTTATATAAATGTGGGCGAATTATTAGTGTTAGTCAATATTCTCAAAACATTACAAATAAATAAAGAAAAAACAATTTCTAGAAAGGTAGCCAAATACCTGACATAGAGACAAATCCAGGTTAAAATTCGATTTTCTTAAATTTTTAAATGTATAGGTACAATTTTATAAGGTAGAATTATGGTCCCAACTTATCCCATGAACATTTTAAACAAAATTTTACAATAAATCTGAAAGTGGCTTTACAAAATATTACTATCATCATCATGACAATTGTCCCTTTTTCCACAGATATGTGTATTGATTTCTTCAATATTCAGAAGAATGGGTTACTATAAAAAGTAGAGTGAAATAGATTATGAAAACATTTTATTTTTGATGAATGATGTGGTGATCTTTTGAACTAGAGAGAAAAGAGTAGGGACATAGCATAGCAATGTACATTATTGTGCAAATTATAAAATAATGAAAAGTTAAATGTGATTATATACTTTAAACATGAAGGTCATCAATTCTGTGTGCTTTCTTCCACTGTTCAATCATAATTACTCTTTTATGATTTCCAAAAAAGGATCCAAGTATAAATGATTGTGATTACTATTTTAAAACTTTATAATTTATAGTAGAGGATGAGTAAATATCTTCAATAGTCATTTAGTGATTAGTGATTCTTTTGATGGTTTCACAAATGACTCATGTATGCAAACCAATAGAGTAGCTTGTCCTTGCCAGAGTTCTCTGAGAAAACTGTGTTTATAACTATACATAACACAGTGAATTTTAAAAGTTAATAAAATCAATACCTAAAACATTTATGCAACGTACTTTCACTCATATCCATCCCTACTTCCTACTTCCCAAGACTAGACTTTATCCTGCAAAATCTTCCGAGACGTTTCACATGTAAAATCAGTTTCAATAGCTCTAACACATATTCATAATTCTCCATCCCTACATACTTTATCCCTATTCATGAAGATGCATGGCTCTCAGTAATTAGGCCTTAAAATCACTGATTCTCTTAGATGCCTCTCTACTCTTTAATATTTTATCAATCCCTAAGTTCTCTTAAATTTTTACATCATTTCTCCATTTTTTCTTTTTCTCCCTGAAGGTAGCATGTTAAATGAAACAGTCTAGGTTCAAATTACTGAGTGAACAGCTAGTATATAAATTAGCCACAAAGTACAAAAATTAAACCTGGTTACTTCTTTCAGGGAATTCCTGTTCTGGATTTGAAGATGTAGGGTTTGTAATTTGAGAGATCATTATGCCAGGAAATTTATGAGTAGTTAGGTCTTTTCAAAATGGTTTTGTTTCTTGTAGGAAAAACACAAAACCGTTTTCACCTAGAAGAATTGGGAAAAATAGAGAGTGGGGGAAGAAGAAGAAAATAGATACTATTTGTGTGCCGTGCTTAGGAGAACATAGAACAATAAACAATGGGAGGAAACAGACGCTAGAGGTGAGGGAGAGGACAGGGACAAAAAAAGTAAACAGAATGTAAAGACTCAGAATTGCCCACTGGAAATTGAACTCTTCCTGGAGTAAATTTAAAAAAAAAAAAAAAAAACTGGAGACAATAGTTATTTCAACAAGAAAATTAAGCAGACAATTATAGAAGATTCCAATTAAATACAAGATAAAAAACAAGAGAATGCAAGATATCCAGTTATATCTCTTTAATGAACTCTTCTCAGTTCTCTGTGTAAAGACGGAATATAGGTTGAATGAAAATTAGGAAGACTAAGATACTTGAGATTTCAGAAGGATAGTAATTATGAGATATGAATAATATCTAATTCAAAATATGAGTCAATGTTTGTTTTAATCTTAACCAAATAATATATGCATTAAAATATGTTTCTTATTTTTAGTGAGATTGCCATTTAATATTGATATCTAACATTGATTTGATTTATGTCCACGGCTACCCATTGATTGATGAAAAGAAAGATGGGTAGACAGTCATGGGTACAGATTAGATCTCTCTAAGGTTTGGAAGCTATCTAAGAAGTTACAAGGCTAATGAAGTTTGGGCAAATTAATATCTTATCCACATAGTTCAATGAATTATTACATAAACTGAAAATTCCGTGATCACTATCCTATCTTCTTCCCCAAGAGTCCAACTCTATTGGAATAAATCCTCTCTTCAGTCTTGGGGTGGTAAATGACTCCAATGAAGAACTAGATCCCAGGAATATTTTAAGGTTGGTGGGGTTTATATAGGCTTTTTTTTTTCTCTAAATTTTGGTGTGTTTTCTTTCACAATAACTAGCATGAGCTTAACATGTACTTCATGCCGGATTCACAGGTGTTATTTTAATTTGTACATTCATACAACCTCATTTACCTAGTTATCAATAAACCAGTCAGTATATTCATTCAGTATTATTATATTTGTTAATAATCAGCTGGCAGCCAAAATATTAAACAGCAGTTGCTTTTTATTTTCTTAGACTATATAGCAAAGGTTTATTTAAGACCACTTCCCCTTTACTTCTTAAACACCTGAAGTTAAGCCTCTCTTTTTGCTTAGGTAGTTAATTAACGTCATGAGCATTCATTTTAATTAATGAGAGTAAGAATCTTCAGTCGAATTTTCTGCCTAATTTTATTTGAATCTCAATTGTAATTTGAGTGAGCTCGTGGTCACAAATCAGGTTCAGTGGCTTTAGTGTTCAACCCAGATAACTTACCAACAAGTCATTTTCCCACTGAAGCTGTCACTGGCATTTTCTTCCCATTATTTATCACATCGTGGCATCCAGTCAAAAAAATAAGTAAAAATTCATCAGCTTTGCTCTTCTCTTATTTTAAGTCAACTTCAGTAACATAGGAAGTGAATTTAATAAATGCAACTCTTCTCTGTCAAGAACACACACCTAGATATGTCCATGGCTGTTGGAAATCTGCTCATCGAGGCTTTACCAAACCACCCTGTTGAAAACTGCACCCAGGAGAAGGACATGTCTTCTCCTGTTCCCATATATATTTGTCTACATTGCACTCACTGATATCTACCATGCTATTTATATACTGATAATATATAAATGTAACAAATACACAGTTAAATATAATGCGTATATAAATAAAATATATAGATGTACAATTTGTTTATCCATATATCCATATACAGATATACATATTGTCTGCCATCTTCCATTATAAGTTCCATATTAAAGGAGATCCTTTATTTTTCTATTGTATTTTCAGCTCCTAGAGTAGTAACTAGCAAAATGTGGGTACTTAATACATATTTCATATGTTCTCATCCACAAGATCTGCCGACAACACAAAAGCTAAAATGGAAGAACTCTTATCACTTCTCTAAATTTAGAGCAGAACACTTCTCAGAGGGCAGGTACAATTATCAATCAGGTTTAAAACCTAAATTCTTAAGAATGGCCTTAAGGCCATTTTCCCTTACCCTTAAATATACTATGCAGACTATTTTAAACCCCTAAAAGTAAGGACATATTAATATATCTAATATTATTAAGAATACATTGGCATCAATGCCAAGTCATTCATCTATTCAGCTATACATGGAGTAGCTCAGGTAAAGAGTATGTAACCTTCCTCACCTTACTCTAAGCCAAGCTATTACGCACGCCTTTGCAGACTTTTAAGGGGAACCACGGGTCCCATGAACCATTATCAGGATAGCTCAGGAAGTAGAGACAGGTATTTTAATGAGCTCCTTTATCTTACTTTTATCTTAGCAGGTAAAAAAAGATAAGCGTTAGCTATTGAGTCCCACTGTTCTTTAATGATAACATTGGTTGAGTGTGAAGCCACATTTTAAAAGGGCTGACACACCTAATAATATGTAGGTGCTATATAAGAGCCTTATGTGGTTACCTGCTTTTCTTTCAGGCAGTTCACCCACCAAAGAGTTAATCTTTTAACTTTTCTTCTCTTCTAGACACATTGTATAAGCAGCTGTACAATTAAGATTTGAAATTTAAATCCAGCTTTTCAAAATATAGTCAATAATATTTCACAATTGAGCTCTTTTAGCAGTTTGTTGCATAATCAGCATGAAACCTAACAAAATTGCACACCAAAGAAAGTCAAAGACATCTGCCTAACTGCTTTATTGAGTGCTTGAGCAATTCCGTAGAAGCTTTTCCTGTATCACCTGTGGTGGAACAGATGTGGCTGCTGTGTGAAGCATATATTAGGGTTGTAGAATAACTGCTAGAAAGAAACTCCAAATGCAGAAATGTATATTTTAGTTCATGAAAAGAGCCTCAAGGAATCCAAATCACTTTCTCCTATTACATAGTTATAGGCTGAAAAGAACATACCATGCAAGATAGATCTAGCTGAATAAGGATTTTATGTTGAAGAACTTGAATAAATTATAGTTTAATTTTTTTATTTTTAATAATATTAAAGTGCTTCATTTAAGGTATAAAATGGAAAGTCACCGTGACAGAATATTTTGTGTTGAGGGGATATTTAATTTTTGTTTTAGTTTTGATTTAAATGAATCCTTGCCAAAAGGAATTTTGAGGGAATTCTGCAAAGTGTATTTTGTAATATAATAAGTCATTAGAGTTCACATTAATCTTTAGTGCCTCTTCCGTAAAAGGATGAGATAAAGGGAAAAGTAAATGTTATTTTTAAAAGTCTAAAATAATAGGCCGGACGTGGTGGCTCATGCCTGTAATCCCAGCACTTTTGGAGGCCAAGGTGGGTGGATCACCTGAGGTCAGAAGCTCGACACCAGCCTGGCCAAACCCCGTCTCGACTAAAAATACAAAAATTAGCTGGGCGTGGTGGTGCGTGCCTGTAATCCCAGCTACTTGGGAGGCTGAAGCAGGAGAATGGCTGGAATCTGGGAGGCGGATGTTGCAGTGAGTCCAGATCGTGCCACTGTACTCCAGCCTGGGCAACAGAGAGAGACTTCGTCTCAAAAATATATACATATAAAAAATAAAATAACAGGGCAGGAGAACTCTGTTTCATTGGGACCCTTGTATTCGCCCTTGACATATCCATGGGAAGGGGCTTTAGACCACTCTCTGCCTCTACCTTCACCACGCACTCGATGTACTGTGTCCTCAAGGTTAGGGATAAAAAATTATCACTGATAGGTTTGGGAGGAGGTACTGAGCTTACTGTCTCTTCTCTCCAATCTACATCTCAGAGAAAGTGCCTTCTGTGCTATTCTCTCCTTGCATGCTGAGCACTACAGAAACCTGAAGTTGCTCAGTGCTGACTGAGACTGGGTGGGTAAGTTTGTTTGATTCAGTGGAGTCTTAGCCAGCGCAGTTACTTCATATTTAACTTATGTCCTCAAAATAGGCTTATGCATCAAAACAAAACAAAATAGATAAAACAGGTAAAAAAAAAAAACTCACATTTTTATCTTTCAATTCCAAAAGTCATAAAAAAAGTAATTTTATTTTAGAGTCAAGCACCATAGTCAAATACCTACAGAAAAGGTGTTTGAATTTTGAAAAAAAGAATGTCTCTAATTACTTTTGTTGCTCTATGTTTATATTTATACTTACTTAGAAATGTAATTCTTCCATACCTTACTCAGCACAAATATGTCAAAAATATTGCTCTTTTATTTCTAGGGGAAAATGTTTAAAATACATTGCTTTAACAGAAGATCAAAGTACAGATAAGAGGGGTGAGGGCAGAATTTGCCTTCTAAGCACTTTGGAAATTTGGGAGGCAGAGTTAGGAGAAGAAATACATGAGACTGACAGGTAGCTAATTAAATTTAGATCATTATAAAGTGACTCAGAGTCTCTGAACTAGATGAAATTGTATTCAACATGAAAACCAAAGAAGAATCAAGCAAGTTCATGGAAGCAGGTTTGGCCTACAGACAAGCACAGGGGAGACAGTTGGCACAGGCAGCAGAATCTGACCTGGAAAACTCTATAAAGAGTGGGGACGTCTTTTATGGCCCATCCTCTGCAAAATCATTGGGGCTGCTGGCCAGTAAGGGAAAGCACTGGAAAGCACATGAAATACGCAGGTTTATAAGGAATTCTGTCTAATAAATGAAAAGGATCTAATGGATTCTGAGGTGGTGCCCCAGTCTCACCTAGGAACTGAGAGAAGTACAAGAAATATGCATTTATTGAAATACCACCCTGGTCCAATCTGAACAGTTGCCTTTCTATTATTTTTTCTTTTTTGCTAATTTTACATTATATTCTTTTGAACAGAATTTGTTGACATTGCAAAATTATATGTTTGAAATAAATATAAAAGAATTCAAAAGAATTTGTAATCAATTAAGTGCAATTTTTAGATACCCAGTTAAAGTAGTATATATCAGCACGACTATAGAAATAGATTTTCTAAATAGTCTTACAATAAAAAATTAGATGTCAGTCTTACCTTTCATCTAGTGATAGGTTAAATTATAAAATACATCTATAAGAAATGACCTAAAATTATTTTTATAATAAAATAGACATCAATTTAATGAATAGTTTTACTTCACAGAGCAAACAAAATTTTACTGTTCACAAGTATGATGCTTGAAGTGTTATTCAAGTTTAGTCTAAAATAGTAAACCCCCAAATCAGAAAATTTTATATAATTTGGCATGCAATCTTTTTAAGTGAAAAAACAGGTTTCAAAGAGTAATGTGCACACTAAAAGGAGCTAGAAATTTACACATGAATGTATTAATGATTACTTCCATTGTTGAATATAAATATAGATATTTCAATGTGATACTTTCATTCTTTTTTGGTAACAATTTTTTTTAAAAAAAAGAATCTAAATTATGGAGGGGGATGTGAGAAATCTTTTCTATAACAAAGGTGGAACCATTTCTAAATTACTGAAACATACTTGTCTGTTTCTTTGTTAAATGTCCTGTATGACGCAGTGGATGCATTGTCCTAACAGTTTCTTTCTGTCCTGACAAAACTTATACTGTCGCTGCTTCCATTATAGAATTTAAAAATTTCATTTACTTTGCCACACCTACTAATTTTCATTTATCTCACTATGTATCATGTTAATTTCTTCTCAAAAGTCTAACCAGAATTTGTACCTCCATGTCGTTAATAGTTGTAAGAATCCCATAACAATATTTGTTTCCAACCACCTGTAAAATTTGTAGAATATTTAAATATTCCCAACTGTTAAAAACAGCAACCCCATAAAATTTTACTAGATAATAGCATCAAAATAACTGATTTTATTCCTGATATGCCACTTTATTTCTGAACCTTTTGCCACACCAGGGTAGAAATATAATTTAACTAAACAACTTCTAATTTGAGCTTTCCTTTTCATATACTTATATTCTTCCTTCAAAAAGTACATGATAGGGTATTGTTAGGGCTATATTTTGAGTTATTTTTACTAGAGTATTGGTGAAATTTAATTTACTAAAAACTCAACTTTTGCAACAATAGACTCCTAATAAAGTATGTTTCAATAATTTAGAAGTAGCTCAAATAAACTTCAAACTTGCTATGATTTCATCTCCAAAGACTAGTAGTGACCTTAACATTAATAAATAATATGAATTCTTTCAATGTTCAGTAAACCGACTTTTCAGAAAAACATTAACAAAATAAAATTCAGGTAATAAAGAAAATAGTTTTTCACTATCTGAATGGCTCTGAATACAAATCCTCGTTAGTAAACTAAAGAGAGGGAATCTTAGATGGGATAAAACTTCTGATTTGTATCAGAGACACAATTTATCACAATAGAAGATAAGTTTCCAAGAGCACTTCAGAATGAATGAAGGTTTTATATTCTTGCATTTTAAAAAAATAAAATCCTTTCAAATAACTTGACTGTTGTGTAAACAAGGTATATTCACACACTGAAGATATTTTATCACTTTTGTGTACAAAGCAGAACTGAAGCAGGCAGCATGAAATTAAGGTCAGAGTTAGATCTGAAACCAACACATGGTAATAACTGAATAGCATAGATAGGATTTTTTTTCTGCCTTTCAGGACAGAAAATCTCATTCTCCTAAGCCTCGCTTTTCATTATTTTGAAAGGTTTAAAGCTTTCATAGCATATAAAAATGATATAAGATGTAAATTACTTTTAGTGTAGCATTATTTCAAATAAGCACCCATTTAAAGTTAAAATAGATACAGGAAATCTGTTGCTACTGCACTGTATTATTTACTCAATTAGATGGTAAAGTATGATTTATATATTCTCAATTAGGTAAGCGAAATTTGCAGAAGTCTTGACATGGAAAATATTTTCACAAATCAGTTTTATTTCAATGAATTTAATTAGAAAAAATTTTAAAGTTCAAAATATTATTCAAAATATACAATGTTCCACAATATTCTATCTTTCCATATAATTATTTTATACATTTTTAAAATTGGCATGTTACATCACCATTCATTGTATATGACAACAGGATTTGTTAACAATACTTAAAAATAATATTTACATAAAAATAAATAGATTGGTAATATGGTTTGGATCTGTGTTCCCACCGAATCTCATGTTGAAATGTAATCCTCAATGTTGGACATGGGGCCTGGTAGGAGGTGTTTGGGAAATCGGGGCAGATCCCTCATGGCTTGTTGCTATCCTTGTAGTAGTAAGTTCTGGTGATATCTAGTTGTTTCAAAGGGTGTGACTCCTCCCCCCGCAGCTTGCTGTCTTGCCACATGAAGTGCCTGCTCCTGCTTTGCCTTCCACCATGAGTAAAAGCTCCCTGAGTTCTCCCCCAGAAGACAAGCAGATGTCAGCACCAAATATAATGGTCTCCATCTGAGAGACTTTGTCTCCTCTGACTCACTTCATCTGAAATGAGATCTATAACAAGACTTCCCACCATCAGTGGCTCTGGTCACAATCTTTGCTATATAGGTAAATGTCTATGTGATACAGTAAATAAATTTAATGCTCATAACTGCCTTGCCCCTCTGATCACAGACTTCATGCAAAAATCGGCCTTTGAATTTCTCATTGTGTTTTATCTCATGGTAAGTTCTTTAATAATACAAAGAATATATTTTAAATTTTATTTTGTAAAGCATTTTTTATTATTATCAATGAGTGGAAAAAATCCTGAATACCAAAGGAGATCTCCTTAGGTATAGATATGTGAGAAGATAATTTTAAGCAGAGAATAAAAGAAGAGAAAAAAAAATCCGTTTTGAGAAAAATCCTTTTGTTTTCTGAAAGCAGATCTACAAAGAGGTGAAAAAGCCTTTAGTGCAGTGAGAAATGACAGTGGTCGCAGAAAACGTGATGAGAGAGAGGAAAGGGCAAGCTCAGTGAGAGCCTTAGAGACTCTGATAACCACATATGCTCCTTATTTCCTCCATCAGTAAAACCATCATGAGAATCCACACTACAATTTGCAAATGACTACAGAACGTAAAGACATCAAAAAATAAACAACTGATTTTATATTAATATATGATCGTCACAATAATTAATGATTATCTAAATTAACATTTTCAAAGGTTGTTGTGCAATGCCCTAGAGCCATCAGCCAATGGGAAAAGGAGTTCATTATAGTAAAAATACTTAGGAAACTATTTTATTTCTATAACATTTCAATGACAGAAGCTTTAAGTTTCCACAATTTATTTAGCTAATTCAATATTTATTTTAGGAAAATCTCGTTTGGTTATTAAATATCGGATTATTCTTTTGCTTCTCTAGGTTTAAAGTTATTTACATTTGATATTTGATTAATTTGCACATTAAAAACACTAAGAATTTTTATCTTTCTTTGGATTTTTTGTATGTGTTTATGAGTTGAAATTTTATTGAAGACAATATGTGGGAAACTGTGTCATCTGAACTGAGGCCATTGAAATCTTGTGAACAGATGTTATTTGCAACAGTACTCATCCTGAAAAGGTATTATCAGAGTGAGAGCTCTATAGAAAGTATACAAAGTCAAGTTCATACAAAGTTTAATGCTTATAACAGACCCACTGCAGAGACTATTATCCTTACTGTGTGTTTATCTGAGTCAGTAACGTTCTATGACCATGTGTTTTTGTAAAATGAATAAAATACATCAATGTACATTATAATTGTCCTTCTCTAGTGTTTGAAGGTATAGAGAACAATTGAACTATGAGAGTTGGCACTTTTTTATTGTCTTGCAACTAATATTTTAAAAATTATGTGTAGCAAGCTTGGCTACTCAATTCCCCACCACTTATTATTTATTATTAAAACACTGTCATTTTTGTCTTCTCTTTGAGAAATGCTAAACTGGTGTGACCAAAACATGAATTTGAAAGTTTTAACTATTAAATTCTATGCTTTTAAAATATTTGAAATTATTTCAGAAAAAAATTATAAGTTTTCTGATAATTTTAGCTTTTCTTGATTTGCTAATAAATTATACCATTTTGTTATGTAAGAGCAATGCAAGAAAATGAACTTGTCAAGTATTAATTTGAAAATTAAATAAGGAATTGGTCTTTGGAGGGTTTTTTCTTTCTCCTATATAGTTAAGTCACTGAAACCAAATGATTTTATATTTTTGCATTATATTCTACCACATTTAACTTTTACTAAGAGCAATACAATTAAAAAGTCAATATTTTAAAACATGATCCCTGTAAGATATTTTGCCTGAAAATTTACCTCCATTAGAAAAGTAAGCTTTCTTTTTATATTCTTGGAAAAGATGCTTCACATTAGAAAAGATCTAAAGAAATAAATGCCAAGTGTTTCTCATTCGCTTTCAAAACTTCAATGGGGAAATAAATGATTTACTTAAATTTGTCTTTGTAAAAAGGCTTTATGGAGTATATACTCATCTCGGAGCTAGGACTTGTTACTTCAGACTATATAGATTGTTGATAGCACTTGAAACCAGATTTCACCCACCTTTCAGGAAAAAGTTTTTATACATTTTGGGGATGGTAAAGGCCATTACTGTATGTACAATTTCTCTATCACTAAGGTTAATTACCCCAAAAGCATCAAAGTAAGTAAATTTTATTATATTAGAAATAATTATTGAATAAGCTTATATTAAAATACCACTAAGTCTACTCTTTATGTTCTCCTCTGCACAGAAGCAACTTTTTTATTTCAATCTTTATGACTGTTTATGTAGCTATGATTTGAATGACTGTTCTTCTTCAACGAATTTTAAATTGTTCTCACATCTCCCTTCTCATATGTTATTATTATTTTTCTCTAAATAAAAATGTATGCAAAAATTATATTGCACTGAATTATTTTAAACTAACCTTTGGCCATTCTTAAATTCAGAATGAAAAATGACTGAAATAGATGTGTAATATTTTACAATAGTATATTTTTGATAAAGTATAGAAATATTTTGGACATACTATTTTTAAGGTACAATCCTATTAATAAATGGCTTCAAATAAAGCTCCTCAAAAACATTTTTGTACAATTTTTATTGTAAAAAGAAAGAAGAATTATGTTCTGTGTGAAACCTGTCTACATTGTTATAAAAGCTCTTGGCGATTTCTGAGAGAATCAACACTGAGAAGCCATTGAAAAACAACTTGTTTCCTAGGGATACTATTTTTATCCCTAAGATCCCATCATTGGCCTTCTGCTGTTCTTTAAATCACTTCACTGTGAGTTTCTCCTTTTCCTATTATGAATATATGTTGTAATTCAGGGCAATCTAATAATGTCTTATGGTATAAATCGCCATGTGTACATCAATGTAATCAATCATATTTCTATCTCTTCCTCCACTTTGCCTCTTACTGACTTCAAAATTCAACAATTATACCTCAAATATGTCATGTTTAATGACTCATTTAAGAGTAACATAATGCTAGAAATCTGAGAATTGTTATAAGCAATTCTCATTTCTTAATCACTCAAATGTTGCAGTTTATGTCTTACTGTTTGTCATTCTGAGAGCTTCTCCATTTTACGCCGTCTGTAATGCACAGCAGGCCTTCTTTATGCTTGCTTTAAGTGTCTAAAAGCCACCAAATAATTCACTCTACTTTCAGTTCCTTCCACTCTACAATTAATCTATTAAAGACTCCTAATGTTCTGTTTTAAAGTTATATATCTGGTTATGTTTTTCTCATAATAATAAAAAATAAAATAAAAGGTTAATGGGTCTCTAATATCCAGAGTACATATTTCAAGATCTTTAGTATAGTATACATTGTCTTTCATATTCATGCCCAAAGCTAACTCTCCAACTGATATTGCTCCATCAGCCCTTTTCAATTTAACCTTCAGAAAGTTCAGAATACTTTATATCTCTTGCTCTTATATCTCCATATAGTTGATTATATTTTACTTCTATGAATATTTTATCTCAAAATATATTTATCTCCAAAAAGATAAGTTCACGTTTCTCAGGTCATGTATTATCTTTGCAAAGCCTTCCTCTTTTTTCAATACACAGAATTAATTACCTTCACTGTACTTGCATAGCATTTTGTACATAGCCCAGCTAAAGTACTCATTACATTATACAGAGTGAGTCTATTATGTTTTTTATTTGTGGTACCAGAATTTATGTTATTCATATCCATAGTTCATCACCTAGCATAATGCTTAACAAAAATACACATTTATTAAATTAAAATGTTTAAATATTTTTTAAAGCTCATGAGGGGTATTTTGACATCTAAGTATAGTTATTGTTTATATTATCATTTAAATGCATTCTACATCACAAAGGAGGCAAATGTTGTTTTCATTAAAGACGTTTATTGTACATTTAGCTAATAATATTATAGCTACTACCTGAATTATTTACTCCAGCCTCCAAAATTTATAAGTACATTTGAAAAAATATTTACTAAGTGATTTATTAAGCATTATAGTATTTTACTCTATGCTAACAACATCATTGTTGAGTGGGAAAAAATTGCCAAAGAGTAAGAGAAGGCAGGCAAGAGTCTCAGACAGAAATGATAGATTTAGGCTGAACATGCCTCTAGTTAGCATTCTATACACAGGGAATACCTTAGTGAGCTGCCTTTCCTCTGAGCTCACTTGTTCTTCATTCAGTTTAGGACTTCCGGCCTTAGCCTCTCTGGCTAATGCAGCTTAACTAAGTTGAAAGGAAGTGCTGTCATTTTTATCAGCAAAACTATCTCCTTCCTTTCTCCTCATAACAAACTTATGAGGACAAACCAATTTAAAGAGTCAAGAACATGAATTATTAAGGCATAAAGTAGAGAAGAAAAGGAATTAGCACACCAGTCCCTTGTTTCTAATTTTTAAATATTTACAAAATGTCTTCTCAACCTTGGATAACACTAAATATATAGCAAAGTGATCTGCCATTTAATATGCTAAGTAGCATTTGAATGTATTCCATTATAACTGAAAAATGCAACAGGCTTGAAGCAGTCCTGTCATTACAAAACTTAAGTTTAGATTCTTATTAAATACTTTAAATTTACAAGAGAGATTTCAAATGAATAGTGCATTTTTACTAAGCTAATAATTATCTGAAAATGTGAACTTTAATTTCTAATTACTGAAAATGTTCTAGCTCTTTACTTTTTCTTATAGTGTGATATGCATTTTAAATTATTTTGCATTAACCTTTAAGTATACCATTTTGAAAATATTTCAATTTCAGATTTATGTTAATGCAAGCCCAATATTTAAGGAGTTCTTCATCTATTTCATATTGTATCATTACAATTTTCTTCCTCTATAGAAACAGAATGCATGCATCTTTAATGTAATATTGGTCAGTTCCACACATATGGAACAAAAGGCTGATTGAATGGACGTAGATTCTCAAGGATTTCCTCTCTTCTAAGTGTGACCTTTAAAAGCAATTTACCTCTTTCAGTTCAGTCTTAATGCACTAATTATCATATTACTCTCACTTTATAACATTTTCCTTTTTTATGCTTAACAGTGATTATATTTTCTATAGCAAGTTAAACGGCAGAGAGGAATAAAAGAAGAAAAAATTAACTTTACCACACTTCTCTAAGTCTGCTTTATTAATGTAATGAATATCAGTTTCATGTGCATATATCTATACCTATACTCATAAAATATATATATAGAAATATATTGTCTAAGGAGTTCTTATTTAATGTATGATGAAAATACGGATACAGAAAGGT
Organism: Pan paniscus; assembly: GCF_029289425.2. NCBI lineage: Eukaryota > Metazoa > Chordata > Mammalia > Primates > Hominidae > Pan > Pan paniscus. The sequence continues at coordinate 41,787,520 of NC_073264.2, read as the reverse complement.
GTAAAAAATAAATGTACAACTCATGAATCATGATAAGCGAATATCCATATACCATTGCCTAATCAAGAAATAGAACACTCTCTCCCTCCATTTGTTCAAAATTTTTTATAAAGAGAATAAATAAAATGTTCAAGCATACGGTAAGAAGAAAGGAGTAAATTCAATGCTTGATAGCAGAATAGGATGACTGTGCTTAACATGAATATATTGTACTTGGGTGATAGACACCCTAAGTACAATGATTTTATAACTGTGCATTATATACGTGTAACAAATTTTCCCATAACTTTACATGAATAAAAGGACAGAAAAACAGAACATTGATTGCCCCAGAAGCTGCCTTCTGCTCTAATCAATCACCATGTCCAGCCACATTCTAATTCATCACTATGCTGATTTCCAAGACTATTATTTTTGCTTTCTATAATGATATAGGAGTTAAGAAGAAATCACTTAGGCAGATAGTAAGGGTATGGGAGTCCTCGGTAAGGCTTTTCTTTTTAATGAAAAGCAGCCCCGAAACATTTTGTAACAATGAGCAGCCTGTAAAGTTGAGCTGCAGACATAGACAAGCAAGCTGGAAGCTTGCACGGGTGAATGCTGGCAGAAACTAGGGACTAGACATGTTCAAGAAGGCGGTTCCATCTTCTCTTCTCTTTGTCAGCCACGTGTACTGTAAGTAACAGACAAGATGGCGCTGATCGGCTAGATAGCCCATTTGTGTGATAATATTAGGGTGGGGCAACCAGCCTTCCCCACACACTATGTAAACATCATACCTGATTGAACCAATCTGTGAGCCCTATGTAAATCAGACATCACCTCCTCAATCTGGACTATAAAATCCAGCAGGTTTGCCACCAGCCAGTCCTTTCTGCTTGGAGGCCCCTTTCTCTATAGAGAAAGCTGTTTCTCTTTCTCTTCTCTTCTGCCTGTTAAACCTCTGCTCCTAAACTGCTTGTGTGTGTCCGTGTCCTAAATTTTCCTGGCATGTGACAACAAACCCCAGAGTACATACCCCAGACAACATGGCCGCTTCATATTGGGGATATCATCTAGGATACCAAGGTACAACATTTATCAAAATGGTGAGTAGAGGAGCAGACTTCAACTCTGTCCCTTCATTCTGAGGCTCTTGGCCTCCATTTTAGAACAAAATCAAACCAAATACTGGGCCCCCTCGGACATTTAAAAACTATTCACGTGGTTGCCAGCCTTACAAGATTTGGGAGACGGGCTTGCTGGGGAGAACATGGGGAGGCTATGGATTGGAGAATCCACCAATACTCATGAGTTGCTGGGCATATTTGCCATGTTTGAACCAGCTTCCCTTCATGGTGGACTTAGCCATCATGTGGGGCTGGAAGAAGTCCTGGAGCAACTGAGGATTTCTGGCCAGGTCTACCCCTCAGTGTTATCCAAAGGCTTCTGGATTGATCCCAGTCTCCGACCACCGCAATTGGGTGTCGGCAACAGGATCTCCAACTTTTCTATCATAATTTCCTCTTTTTCTGTCTGTGACTATCATTTCTCTTATCCTCTCTGTGTACACAATGTGTGGGAAGTTTTACAGTTCAGGGAAGTAATCTTGTTTGGCAAAGATCAGGGAATATCATAGTAAATGGGGATATAGCTCAAGGGAAAGCATCTTTGTAATTTTCTAGGAACAGAGGGTTCCCCTCTCAAGTGAAAGTCTCTCTCTCTGCCATTGGTCCAGAGAGAACATGGCACTTCTAGGTCTCTCTCTGCCCTTGGTCTGGAAAGCACATGACATTTCCAGGTCTCTCTCTGCCCTTGGTCTGGAGAGCACATAGCATGTCAAGGTCACTCTGCCCTTGGACTGGAAAGCACATGGCATCTCAAGGTCAACAGCATAACCTAGTGGAATAGGGATCCTCTCCATTGTCGGTTCTTTAACAAAACACCCTAGCTTCCCAATTCCCTCCCCTTTTTGTACCTGTCTACCAGAAACCAGGCTTTATGCTGTTCCTATGGTTGGAAAACTCTGCCTTCAACAATTAGGAGTAAAATATTCTCTGGAACCAAATTTTAGTCTTGATACTGTCCTATCAGCAGGAAAATAACCATTTGGTCCCTACATTCTTTTAAGGTACCTATTCTGACTGCAATTAGAATGGTACTTAATTAGTAAAGGGATTTTAAGTTCAGAAGTTAACTGGAATCATTCACTAATGGTAAACCCTTTAGCATGAGCCATAATAGAAGGATATAGAGCTCAAACCAGCACACTTTCTCCATTAAGGAGGGAAGTGCAACAGTTGCCCAAATGCAACTGTTACAAAGTCTCTCCCAAGATCCACTTTTCGGGGAGCCACACAGGCCACACAAGTGTAGGAAGTCAAAAGGAAATCATAGGCAGAAGACTAGAGTCACATATGTGAGGGTGAGTAAAACCCATCACTTAGTTCCTCTGGTTCCATTGCTGGGGAAGTCACACTCACAACCATTAGAGGCACATTTAACAGGGTGCTGGGACCCCAGGAACCATGGAGGGAAAACAGCAGAGGGGGACACCTGCACTCTTTTCCTCTCCACCCTGGGACACATCAAAAGGAAGGAGACTAAAGGGATGCCTTTTTCTCACTTCTCTTTATCATCTTTGGCCTCTTCTCCTCTGGAGTGCATCCTGAATCACAGGGACTCCTTTGACCCTGAGACTTTGAGAAAAAGCAGCTCATTTTCTTCTGCACAAGGGCATGGTCTTCTTAACTTAGCAGGCATTACAAAATCAACCCAGCCGTTTTATCAATCATGTCAAGCAGGTCCAAAGGGAATGATTCCTCAAGACTAGAAAAGAAACTTCTGGAGGAACCATCTGAGAATCCCCCTTATTTGGGATCACCTCAAGTTCCTTTCTCATTGCAGGACTTTAGGCAAATAAAGGGAGACTTGGGCTTATTTTCTGACTACCATGATAGGTATATAGAAGTTTTACAAAGTTAATTTGGGTGTTTCACTGCACATGGAGGGATACTATGTTGCTCCTCCTCAGGGCAGGTAACTGAATAATGGAAGTTGGACTTTCCCGTGATATTCTCATGATAGTGAATAAGTTTGATGAGATCTGTTGGGTTTATCATGGGTTTCCGCTTTTGCTTCTTCCTCATTTTCTCTTGCCACCACCATGTAAGAAGTGCCTTTCACCTCTCACCATGATTCTGAGGCCTCCCCAGCCATATGGAGCCATAAGTACAATTAAACCTCTTTTTCTTCCCAGTCTTGGGTATGTCTTCATTAGCAGCATGAAAATGGAGTAATAAAAAAGGATTAAGCCTATTTTCTCTTTTTGCCTCCCCCAAACCCTCAAACAACAAAGAGGATTTGGGGGCATTACAGTATTTTGCAGGCTATGGATACCTGGGTACGGTGAGATAGCTTCTCCTTCATATCACCTCATAAGAAAAACTCAAGTGGCTAAAACTCATCTTCTAACCTAAGAACTTGAAGTTCAAAAGGCCTTTAACCAGCTAAAGTGGACCCTACTTAAGGCACCAGCTCTCAGCCTCCATGTAGGAAGGTCCTTCAATCTGTATGTATCAGAAAGAACGGGAATGGCTCTAGGAGTCTGGTACATTTGCCACTAGCCAGTCCTTTCTGCTCAGAGGCCCCTTTATAGAGAAAGCTGTTTCTCTTTCTCTTCCCTTCTTCCTATTAAACCTCCACTCCTAAACTCTTTGTGTATGCCCATGTGGTAAATTTTCCTGCCATGAGACAACAAACCCCAGGGTATGTACCCCAGATAACGTAGCCCCTTCAATAATACTTTGGTAACTGATCATTCAATATTTATTAAGTATGTATATTTTGATGTCTGCTTTTGTTTGTTAAAATACTTGTGCCATGTAGTTATTACATTTAGTAATATTTTATCTATTCAACTATTGTTTGGTATTCCAGTGTAAAATATACCACAATTTATTTATTACTTTAATATCGTTGGACATTTGGAATGTTTCCAGTTTGAGACTTGGTATGTATTGAATTGTGTCTCTCTCAAGCTTATGTGTTGAAATCCTAACCCTCAATATTTCTGAATTTGACTTTATTTGGAAATAGAATTTTTACAAAGGTTATAAAGTTAAAATGAGTTCAATAACATAGGCCTTAATCCAACATGATTGTTATCTTTATAAAAATTGGAAATTTTGAGACAGATCCACACATAGGGAGAATACCATATGAAGATGAAGGCAATGAAGGGGTGGTGCTTCCACAAGCCAAAGAATGACACATAGTTCCAGCAAACCACCAGAAGTTAGGCAAGAGGCATGGAACAGATTCTTTCACAGCCCTCAGAAGGAAGCAATACTGTTCATTCCTTGATCTCAGACTTCAGGCCTCTAGAACTGTGAGACAATATATTTCTGTTGCTTAAGCCATCTAGGTTTTGATACTTGGTATGGCATCTCTAGCAAACTAATACTGGACTATTAAGAATAATGTGACTGCAAACATTTTTGTTTCTTTTATTTTATACATAAACATGAATTTAATTTGGTATATAAATAAAAGTAGAACTGATGTGTTATAGAGAATTTATTAATGTATGCCAAACTTCAGCAGGTAATGCCAAACTGTTTTCAAAGTGAAGGTGACAATTTACTACCAGGAGTGTGGAAGCATTTCAATTTATTCATAGTTTTATTATGAGAAAGTACTCTTAATATATTTAATTTTAGCCATTTTTTATGTGTTTTATAATATAGCATTATGATTTTAATAAACATTTCAATAGTTACTAATGAAGCTAACACCATTTTCTTATTTTAATTGGACATTTCAATACATTCTTTCATGAAGCTCCTTTTTATATTTATTACTCTTTTTTATTGTTTCTTATTTATTAATTTTTGGAATTCTATATATTCAAGAAATAAACCCATTTTCTCATGCATGTCTTCACATGCTTTCTTACTGTCCCTTGCATTATCATTCTCTTAATAGTGTCTTTATGAACAGAGTTTTTAATTTTAATGTGGTCTAATTCATGAAATTTATCTGTGTGTTACACCATAAAAACCACCTTATTTAAGAAAATTTTCCAAACACCAAAATCTTTAAGATAAGTCTTTTTGGTAACTTCTAGAATGCATAATATTGTGTTTTTGGCACCTACATTTTTTTCAGTACATGATATTGTGGTCAGACTTCATCAGTTTGTATACAGATATCTAAATGGCCCAAAATGGTGTAAGTGCCATAGCTAACATTATGGAAACATCTTGCCAATTTAGAAATACACACACACACACACACACACAGACACACACAAATTGAGATTTTGTTTATAACTAAAATGAACCCACAGATCACCTTGATCAAAATTAATAGCTTTGCAATATTGTGTTTTCCAATCCACGAGCAAGAATTTTCCCACATTTTTTTAGATCTTGTAACTATTTCTGTGACACTAGTTTTTTTTTTTTTAATTTCTGTAGTTTAGAAGGTACAGGTGGGCCGGGCGCGGTGGCTCACGCCTGTAATCCTAGCACTTTGGGAGGCCGAGACGGGCGGATCACGAGGTCAGGAGATCGAGACCATCTTGGCTAACACGGTGAAACCCCGTTTCTACTAAAATTACAAAAAATTAGCCGGGCGTGTTGGCGGGCGCCTGTAGTCCCAGCTACTTGGGAGGCTGAGGCAGGAGAATGGCGTGAACCCGGGAGGCGGAGCTTGCAGTGAGCCGAGATCGCGCCACTGCACTCCAACCTGGGAGACACAGCGAGACTCCGTCTCAAAAAAAAAAAAAAAAAAAAAAAAAAAAAAAAAAAAAAAGAAGGTACAGGTGGTTTTTGGTTACATGGATAAGATTTTTAGTGGTGATTCCTGAGATTTTACTGCACCTATCACCCCAGCAGTGTACACTGTACCCAATGTGGAATATTTTATCCCTCACTTCCCCCCCAGCTTTCTCCCCAAAGTCCTAAAAGTCCCGTATATCACTTTTATGCCTTCGCATCCTCATAGCTTAGCTCCCATTTATAAGTGAGAACATACAATATTTGGTTTCCCATTCCTGAATCACTTCACTTAGAATAATGGCCTCCAGCTCAATCCAAGTTGCTGTAAAAGATGATATTTTATTTCTTTTTACAGCCGAGTAGTATTCCATGGTGTGTATATATTTAACACATTTTCTTTATTGATTCAATCAATGGACACTTAGGTTGGTTCCAAGTCTTTGCAATTATGAACTGTGCTGCTATAAACATGCGTGTGCATGTGTCTTTTTCATATAATGACTTCTTTTCCTTCATGTAGATACCCAGTAGTGAGATTGCTGGATCAAATGATAGTTCTCTTTTTGGTTCTTTAAGGAATTTACATACTGTTTATCATAGTGGTTGTACCCATTTACATTCCCTCAAGCAGGGTAAAAGTGTTCTCTTTTCACCACACCCATGCCAACATCTACAGTTGTTTTGATTATTTAGTTATGATTATACTTGCAGGAGTAAAGTAGTATTTCATTGTTATTTTAATTTGCATTTACCTGATGATTAGTGATGCTGAGCATTATTTCATATGTTTATTGGCTGTTTTACTATCTTTTCTTGAGAAATATCTATTCATGTCCTTTGCTTACTCTTTGATGGGATTATTTGTTTTTTGCTTGCTGATGTCTTTGAGTTACTTGTAGATTCTAGGTATTAGTTCATTGTTACATGCATAGTTTGCAAATACTTTATCCCATTCTGTAGGTTATCTGTTTACTCTGCTGATTATTTCTTTTGCTGTGCAGAGATGTTTTAGTTTAATTAAGTTGCCTTTATTTATTTTTTTTTTTGTTACGTCTTTTGGGAGGTCTTAGCAATAAATTCTTTGCCTAAGCCTATGTCCAGAAGAGGTTTTTTGATGTTATCTTCTAGTTTTGTAAAACTAGTTTTTGTGTAGAGGTATTTTAAATTTTGTTTGATTTGTTACTGGGAATTCTGTATTTTTGATAATATTGCAAATGCTAACTTATTTTTATCTATTAAAATTATCTGTACACACAAATAAATTTTTAAATATTTAACATAAATTCAGAAAACAAGTTAAAAATTACATATTATCCCTAATGTCTTCTGTATTTTTTAACTTTTTAAGGTAAAAGTCATGTATGTCATTGGTTAATTGTGATTTTTTTCAAACTTTAATTTCCTTAATTTGTTTTTCTTGCCTCATTATACTAATTAAAATCTGCAGTGTGATGAGCAGTAGTGTTAATAATGAATAGTCTTTGAATATTTCACCTTAAATAAAAATTTGCTATTGACATTTTACAGACATCCTTAATGAGATGAATGACTTTCTTTCTGATTCCTATTATCTTAATGGTTTTAATCATAATTATATGTGAAATGAGATGTTTTCCCTGCATTTGTTAACACAGTTATTTGGAATATTTAATCTTTGTCCTATTTTTGTTACCTTGCTTTTATTTGTCTAAATTTGAAGCAAACTTTTAATGCAAAAATCTAATTTTGTTTTGATGTGTTATTCATGTGTGTTTGTGTGTGTGTGTGTGTGTGTGTGTTGTTATTCCTTTTATACATTGCCAGATTTAGTTTGACAATATTTTGTTTAGAATTTTTACTGAGCTTGACCTTTAATCTTGGATCCTTATCCCTTATTTCATGTTCCTTTCAGGTTTTGTTGTCAGGGTTATTGACAAAACAGAACCAAATTGGGCAGTTACTTTTTATCTTATATTCTGTGGAAGAGTTTCTGTGTATGGCCTCATTTATTCCTTAAGTATTTGAAATGAGTCATGGCTGACATTATCTGGCCCCATAATTTTCTTGTGATGCAGGGTTTTTGCTCCTTAATTCAGCTAATATCCAGGTTCTTGTCTCATGACCAGGAAAAATTAGGCAGGTGGACACATTGAAGGGTGAGGAGGATGGATTTATTCAGCAAAAAGAAAGCTCTCAGTAGAGAAAGAGGGGGCCTGCCAGCAGGCTCCCACTTCACAGATTGAATACCAGGCCACCACCCAAAAGTTGAAGAGGCCAGCTCTTCCCCCTGAAAAAGACAAAAATTCCTGATGGCTCCACCTCATTCTCCCAGTGCACATGTGGGTCCATCGTCCATTGCAGGCATGCCAAAGCAATACCCTGTGCAGGTTCTCTCATCTGTCTCCCGCATCTATCATTCCCTTCTCTAAAGGGGTAGGTCTAACTTCCATTAGCGCAAGGATGAAGACCTATCTTAACTGCTTTCTGCTGACAGGATGCAGTGTTTTGGGAAGGCAACAGTCAGATCTCACTCAGAGGCCTAACTAACTGTCCCAGGGAAAAGGAAGCCCATTGTTTAAGGTTCTAGTTGCATGACCATTTGGAGTTTGATGGCCTGAAAAGAAGAGACAAACTGGGTTATTAGAAAGTATGAATCAAAATGAAAGAAAAAAGAGTGGGTAAGGACAATTCAAAAATCCTAAGGCTCACAACATGTCCAGATAATCGGTGGCTACAGTTGAGCTTGCTAAGATTTCAGTGCATGGAGCTTGGCTTTCATTACCTCCCTTGGTCTTATTTTCCTAAAAACAAAACTTCTGGGTTATGGGCACCCTATTTACTCCCATCACCTGGCAGGATTTTTGGGATAATTACTCAGAATTAAAATATTAATCCAGATTTTTACATCACCCATCCCTTTTGTTCCTTTTGAGATGCAGCTAAAGATTGCTGCTTGGTTCACAGGAATAAGCAGGGTTAGTTTAAGGTGTAGGCAAGAAACTTAAAAGCAACTCATAAGTCTAAAATTTAGTGACAAATGTATACTTTTTGAAACATAATTTGTCTCTCTCCAGTCCTCATTTTTGTTAAAAACCAATCATGATAAGACTGAGTTGTTTGCAAAATAGACTTTAGTCTTATACTTCGCCTAATTATTTGCATAAAGTGCAGGAAGAATAATTATTCTTACATAGGCTTCTTATATTGGCTTTGATGGAATTCTTTTCCACAATGAATCTCAGATCAGACTTTCTAAAGCTGAGCCTAGCCATGGTTTTGTACCATGAGAGTTGGGTAAACTCCTCTTTTCAAGAGGTCCTAAGAATATTGGGTTCCTGGGCCTGGTAGAAAGTAACATTCTTTACTTACCACTGGTTAGGAGGCCTGTAGGGGGACCATGTGGACAAGATATGAAGCCAGTTTTCCCAAGGGGCTTTTATCGGCTCTGCAAGTTGAGCTTAATTCCTTAAAGTAAAGCATACCCTTCCAGTCAAAGCCTTGGTAAAACAACCAGTTTCTCCAACTGTGGCCTGTTGAAAAGAAAATGAATTCTCATTGCACTGATGCAAACAACTATATTGCCACAAGTCAAGAATACTCACAAATAGTTTCCAAATTCTGGAGAAGCCAGGCAGAAGGAGAAACAAATATGCTTCAAATTTTGTTCACAGGAATATAACTTACTCAATTATTAAAGACCCTAAATAGATCAAAATAAGTCTCCTTGACTCTGAAAAGAAAAACAAGGATGAGCACAAGTCAAAAAAAGATTACCTCCATTTTCTATTAGTTCCATCCATTCAGTTAACTCTTGCTTTGCTCAGTATCTGTGAACATTTCAGCTCTTCATGAATCCTGTATATTTTTCCTTTATTCCAACACCACAATCTCCAAAGTTATCAGAAACCTGCATTTGAGAGCACCTGTCAAATTTTCCAGCTTATTACAAACCACCCTTTGAAGAGAATCAAAGCAAGATGATAATTGTCTGTGAATAACAAAATGTTCAGGGTAGTTACTGTCAAAAACATGACTGACAAATAAATTTGGTGATCTCTGTGGTTTACAATACTTAACATAATAACCTTAATTGTGATTGATAGCACATACTCAGACTCTACAATTTTAGAAATCCTATAGAGTTTTGGAACATATATTAATATTATTTACTAAAATATAACCTGAAGAAGATTAAACATCATTTTGGCAATTCCATGTAACTAAACATGTTGAATAATCCTGTTTAACTCTCTTCTGGATGCTATAGGGGCCCTACATAGCATCCAAAACCTAGGGGTTAGGAAAGACAACCTTGAGGCTGAAATTTGATTTCGGGAAGCTCATTAAATGTTAGAGGTTTAAAACACTTGATGTTACGAAATAGAATTCCAGATTACCATAAATTATTTATTTTGCCAAAATGACTCAGAAATTTTAAAACAAGATAAAAACCTTACCAAAATGATGACTCAGAAATTTTGAAACAAGACAAAAACACTTACCCATTAGCTTTCCAAACAATTTATCTCCTGCCTTCTTTTTTTTTTTTTCCTTGGCAGCCTATCTGTGAGGCAAATGGAAATCTTTCATTATCCTTCACTATTAGATGAAAATCTTGTACAAGGGAGAGAAAGCCAAATTTTACCCACACATTAGTTTACTATTAATGTCAACCCTAATTTTCTAATGAAAACTTATAGGCAACTCTATCTAATCTTAACTAGTTTGACCATGGTTAAGATTCTTAAACCCTTTTATAACCCTTTACAAATTTTGCTAAAGAGCTTTTATTTCAATGCTCAATTTATAGAAAAAGCATATATTTTCCTTTTGAATTTAGTCAATGTTTGCACACAGAATTTCTTTGCAAGATTAATTTTTGCAATCCTTCCACAATTTGCTTAAACCTTTAGCTTTATTTTGTGTATTTCAAGCAATCCTCTAACCCTAGGCAAAAATTTACATTTCTGTGCCTTCTTATAATCTTCTACTAAGATTATATAATTAATAATTATTTACTAAGATTAAAGCCTATATTCCTAGGCCTGACCAAGTTGTAAAGTAGGCAAATTGAACACTTCTCAAAGGCAAAACAAACAGTTCACAACCTTAAAACATTGAGCAAACCTAGTATCTGACCTGCATAATTTAGACCACCTATTTACATTTTATTGACATTCGCATTTTACTAGTAATCTTTAAAACTGTTTTTATTTCTCAAAGATTAGAGTCACACAGGCCAAAAGGAATTACAACTTTTATTTTTCCTTCAAAAAATATTTGATCTATATGCTTATTTTCCTTTAGGCCAATTATTAGAGCTCTCTTTTATTATAGACACCACACACAGCACATATATAACCACACATACAAACAGAAGCAGATACAGTAGTTATAAGATTTTCTGGTTTCCAATCTCCTAATTGGACTACTGGCCTCTGAGTGGGACCCAGTAAGAGCAGGGCTAGCAAAGCATGCAGTTTCTAGGGCCTAATAAACAGGTATAGCTGGAAGACAAAAACAGATTTTGAGAGGTACCTATCTGCTCTTAATTCCTGGGGTTCCATGAGGAAAACAGAAGTTTCTCCCAAAATGTAATTCATGGCTCCTGTTCTTTCTTCCAAGGGAGTCCCAGGCCATCAGAAATTATCTTAGGGCCTCTCATGCATGCATGAAGAGTGGCAAGGCCAAATGGAGAAAAATAATTTAGTCTACTGAGAAAAAAAAAATTTTTTTTTCCAGCAAAACAAGATCTAAGAAGAGAAAAACAAAAAGGCCTTTTAAATAGACTTATAACTTGGATATCCACTTTTAATTAAGCTGAGTGCTCTTTAAGAAAATCTTCTTAAATCCCTTATTACCCTACTTTAGCCATGCTAAGTGGCCAATATGCCTGGCTTTTGAACTTTACCAAAGGTAACCTCCCAGGTGCTCAGCAAAAGGAAAATTCAAGGTGGTTAGTGGAGGGGAAGATAATCAACAAATGGTAAAGGTCATACAGATCTCAGACCAGAAAGGACTCATTCTCTAAGTAAGGATTGAACCCAGGCTGCCATTGTAAAATGGTGGAGGCTAAAATAAAGCACTGCCATGTAGTTACAGGTTTCACTTCCAAGGACATAAAACAAGATGGAGGTCTGCAGCAAAGTTTACCAACGACCAGTTTGCCAAGCTGGCTTGGGCAGTGGGCCTATGCATTCCAATCCCCCGTCCCATCTTAAGGTTCCCCACTTTTGACCAGTCCACACAGAAAGACATGCAAAACACCCCAGATTGGCTACAGCTGAAAACTAACCTCACAAATTCTTTTTCATAATTATAACTTTATGGAGAATATAAATGGTGATCCTCATCATTCCCTAGACCGGTTTGAATAGGGGAAGGGAGGCCAAAAGCCTGACTGGTAAGAAAAAAACTCTTACCTTTTTGACAGAATGTCAGACTTCATTCCCTCCCCCTGTTCTCAATCCCAAGCCAACCATTTTAAGGCTTGGGAAATTAACTTTTCCCTGTTTGGAGGATATGTCTGAGGGAAGTGTCCTGCAGCATGGGGACATAACCATGCATCTGTGAAAAGAGGACAGAGGAAGAAAAAAGAAAAGGCATTTCTTCAAAGGACTCAGGATGCACTGGAAAGACATGCAGGCTGAAGATGAATGGCTACTCATCTAGAAAGAGGGGAGCAAATGTCCCTGGTTCCCTCCTCTTCCTAGCAAATACCCAGGGTACATGAAGGATAGAAAGTGAGGCATCCCTCTTTCTTTCTCCAGTCCTTATATCCTTGAGTCCTGGTGACCATGACAGAGTGCCACCACTCTGTCAAAGCGGTTTTCAACCATGTTTACAGGGGGTCTAGGGGGTGGCATTATCCATTCTTACCCACATATACCCTATCTCCTCTGCTATCAGTAACCTTTGAAATCTGAGACTTGAAATTTAGTTTGGGATAAAAATGTGTCTCAAAGGATAGCACAGACTCCTTATCATAAGCTGAATGGTAAAGTAAAGCTGTGGAATTGAGTCCTCCTTCAACAAGGGGGGGAAGAGTGTGTCTTGTGAATTGGGCTCCTAGCCTAGTAAAACGTCTTATAAGAGAGGGAAAAAAAAAAAAAGCCTCTCACTTAAAAGTTAACTCCTGACCTGGTGAAAAGAAAAAAAACTTCAATGCAGGGCTATGTTAACTGCTGACAGGGTGGAGAAAAGGAATTTAAACAAACAAACAAACAAACAAAAACAGCTTAAATACAGAGCTGTGTTAACTGCTGACAGGGTGAAGAAAAAGAAAAATATGCCTGGGGAAGAAACCTCTTACTCTTATGCAAATGCGTTTCTCCAACAAGGAGAGAAACTTTAAATTGCTGTTTCTTCCCTAGGCTCAGACTGAGACCAAGCTGGACCCCTCAGATGGAGGAAGGGAAGACTCTGTGGGTACATGGCAGGAAATGCTGGTGTATTAGTCTGTTCTCATGCTGCAAATAAAGACATACCTGAGACTGGGTAATTTATAAAGGAAAGAGGTTTAATGGACCCAGAGTTCCACACGGCTGGGGAGGCTGAAGGTGAAGGAAGAGTAAAGGCATATCTTACATGGCAGCAGGCAAGAAGACATGTGCAGGGGAACTCCCCTTTATAAAACCATCAGATCTTGTGAGACTTATGCACTATCACAAGAACAGCACAGGCAAAACTCTCCCCCATGATTCAGTTACCTCCAAGTGGGTCCCTCCTATAACATGTGGGGTTTATTACAATCCAAGGTGAGTTTTGCATGGGGACACAGAGCCAAACCATATTAGCTGGCCAGCTGGCAGTGTGGGTCCTAGGCTCTTGAGGCTGCTTTGGGCCTGAGCAGTGGCTGTGGCTCAGTCCCACCCTGCATGGCCATTGGACACCACTAACATATGCAGTGGACAGAGTCATGCTCCGCGGCCAGGAGGGAAGGGTGGAGGAAGCTGCCGCTCACCCATCCATCCCATGCACATGCCTGCAGCCATTGGGGTGGCCACTGAGGGCCAGAACACTGAGGGGTAGAACACCTCTAATATTGTAAAACAAAAGATAGGTGCCATCACAGTCCTGAAAAAAGAAGGAAAATGCCATAGAAAAGGCTGGAGTTGATCGAGGCCAACACTCCCAACTCCCAACAGCAAAGGGGAAGGTGGGCCACTGTTTTCTCTACCCTCAGAAGAAGACTGAGGACAAGAAGACTCAGAAACAAAAGGGAAATAAATTTTTTGTTCCACATTTTACTCACTCCACTTCTCGTCCCCATATAGGCCACCAAAAAGATGCAGAATTTTTGTTCCTTAGTTCAGCTAAAATCCGGGTTCTTGTCTTATGACCAGGATAAATTAGGCACATGGACACACTGAAGGATGAGGAGAGCAGATTCGTTAGGCAAAAAGAATGCTCTCAGCAAAGAAAGAGGGAGTCCTGCCTACAGGCTCCCATCTTACAGATTGAATACCAGGCCACCACAAAAGAGCTGAAGAGGCCTGGCTCCTCCCCATGCATATGGCACTAATTCCCGGTGGCTCCACCCCATTCTGCCCTGTGCACGTGCAGGCCCCCAGTCCACTGCAGGTATGCCCAGCCAAGACCCCGTGTAGGTTCCCTTATCAGCCTTCTCCGTCTATCACTTGTGGGAAAGTTTTTAATAATGCATTCAATTTATGTAATATTTCCTATTTTCTTTGGACCATTCAGATTTTCTGGTTTCTTTGTTTGTTTGTTTTTGACAGTGTTTATATAGAAATATGTCCCTTTCATCTCAATGTTCAAATTTACTGATATACATTTTTTCATAATGCCCATTTATAATCAATTCAATTTCTAAGAATTACTCTTTTGTTCCATTATGTGTTTTCTTTCCTTTATCTTTTATCAATTTTCCTTGCTCAGGTAATCTTACGTATTTTTGAAGAAACAACTTATATTTTCTTTTTCACAGGCAGGGTCTTGCTTTGTTGCCCAGTCTCTGCTTGAACTCCCAGGCACAAGGGATCCTTCCACCTCAGCCTCCTGAGTAGTTGAGACTGAAGGTGAACCACCATGACCAGCTTAGAAACAACTTTTCAACTGATTTTTCTATTAAATATTAAGTAAAATACCAGTCATTTTATTTGAAAGTATAATGTATGACTGAAAAGAATAGATATTCTCCATCTATTAAATATAATCATAAATATAATGAGGTCAAGTTTGATATTCAAGTCATTTAGTGCTGCTATATCTTAATTTCTGATTTTTATATGCTTCTTAGACCTTACTGCATAATCTATGCTAAAATATTCAACTCTGATAGAGAATTTGTTAGTTTTTCTTTTTGCATATCATAAATTTTTGGTGTATGTATACTCAGATTATATTACTAGTTACACAAAATTTAGTTTTGTTTTACTCTATTAATGCATTAAACTTTTTTTATATATTTGAATTTGTAGTAATAATTTTTGCTTTAAAAATGCTTCTGATCTCGTTATCTCTACAACTTTCTTTTGGTTAACTTTTGTATGGCATATATTTTAACTATCTTTTTACTTGTATCTGCTAAAGAGCACACAGCTGGGTTTTGTTTCCTTTCCTGTTTGAATATTTGTGTCATTCATTTGAAGATCTTATTGCATTTATTTTTAATTACTACTATTTTGAGTATCAAATCTACAGGATTACTAGCTACTGTCTTCTTGTCCTACATGGGTTACTTTTTTACCCTCCTTCTGCATTTTTAAAATTATTTTTTATTATTGCAGTTTTTATCCATGATTAATATGAGAGTTATATATTCTTTCACTATTTTTTTAGATGCTATCCTAGTGATTCTAACATGGAGGCTGAACTTACAAAGTAAACCTTTTATGACACTATTATTATTGAATAATATAAATACATTTTAAAATTTAGTTAAATATATCTTCTCCCTCCTGACCTCACATTATAGTCAAGTTTATTAATTTTTGTATACATAAAACCCTCAATGCCTTATTATTATTCAGTCAATATGTATTTGTACTTAACAATATTTATTATTTAATTGCCTTACAGTAGTTTCTACATCTTGAAGCTGCTGAATGGTATCACTATTTTTCCTTTCTGAAAAAAATCCTCTGCATTTTTTTAATGTGGATATTTCAGTAATAAGTTTTCCCATTATTTGCCTGAAATGTATATATTTTGCCTTTATCTTTAAAGAACATTTTCACTGGATATAAAGTTTCAGACTGGCAGTTTTCACATGTAACATTATGAAGCTGTCAGTCTAACTGCCGCTTTGTGAAGTCAGTCTTCTCTTTTCATGGAGTTGACTCCTTCACACATTTTATCTTTGTCTTGGGCATTTCTAGATACATTCTAATCTAATGTATCTAGGTAGGTATATTATTTGTAGTTGTTGATCATCATTATCACATTATCTTAGTGGCATACAACAAGTGTGTACTCTCAATCAGAGGTCTCCAAATGGTCTGTGCACCTATATTTAATATACTTCTCATCCTCTATGGATAAAGGTCTATTGACAGCATGTATACAATGTCATTCTCTGTGTCTTATAACAGGTTTGATTTAATGTCTATTTGTCTGTTATTAGTATAGCCATGACTGCTTTCTTGGGTTACTGTTTACACAGAAAACCTCTTTCCATTCTCTCACTTTCAACCTATCCATGGCTTTAGATCTAAAGTGCATCTCTTGCAGATTGCCAATCTATGTCTTTCAATTGGGGAGTTTAGTTCATTTACATTTAAATTAATTACTGATAGAAAAACCCTTACTTTTGTGATTAACATGCTAAAAACATTTTGTTATTTGTTTTGGTATGTCTTATAAATTCTTTTTCCCTCATTTCTTTCATTACCACCTTTTTTTTGGTTTGTAGTTGATTTTTTGTAGTAACACTTTGATTCCTTTCTGATTTTCTTTTGTGTTTATTCCATAGATGTTTACTTTGTGATTATGTTATTGTTAATATTATATGTCAGCTTGTCTAGCCACAGAAAGCTCAGATAGTTGGGTAAACGTTATTTGGATAAACAGATAGTTGGTTAAATATTATGATTCATGTGTGTGAGGGTGTTTTTGGATGAGATTAATATGGAAATCCATCAGTGGAGTAAAGAAGGTTGCTCTCCCAAATATGGGTGAGCCTCATCCAATCATTTGAAGAATTGAATACCATAGAAAGCTGATCATCCTCCAAAGAAAAGAGAATTCCTCTTGCCTGACTGCCTTTGAGCTGGTACTATTTTCGTCTTGCCTTCAGACTGAAATTGAAACATTGACTCATCCCAGGTCTTGGGTTGGCCAGCCTTCATACAAGAAGTACACTATTAGATCTCCTGAGACTATTAGTGTCTCAGGCTTGATGACTACAGATTTGGAAATTGTCAGCCTCCATAATCACACCATGTGTACCAATTCCTGTCATTTATGTGTGTGTGCACATATATATATGTTATATATATATATGTTACATATGCAATTTTTTTTTCTTTTTGGGAAAAAGTACTTATTTTCTGCTGTGGCAGTATTATGTTAACTGTGACTCTAATCATGTCCTTTATCTTTAAATAATTTTATAATCTTACTATCATGATAAATATTTGGACCTTATGATTACATAGGTCCGATAATAGAAAGAAGTCATGCAAGTCTTTAATAAAGTGTATGGTATAACAACAAAGGAAAAAAGAACAAGAAAGCTGTGGAGACCTAAGCAGCTTCTAAATGCCGTTCACCGGCTCCCTTTCTTACTCTCATAAGATGGACTTTATCTCTGGATTTTGAATGACTAACATATGTACGAGAAATCTTCATTTCAGAAGAAATTTTTTAAAAAGTTTTCAGAAAGGTTTTTTATGCCCTACTGGCCACCTAGTCAAGAAATCCTGTGGCCAATACTTGGATAACTATTGGCCAATAGTTGGATGTGTAGATTGAAGTGTAAATTTTTAATCTATGCATCTCTAATGAATACAAACAAGCTGGCCCTGAGTGACACCAAGAGAGTTTTGAATTTTAAACAGCATTTTATAAATCAATAGCTAGCTTAATCCATTCTTACCTTGGTCAAGAATCAGTACCAGACTTCCATATATTCTTGAGGTAAGCAGAGAATACATCTTATGTAAGACTTAAAAACACTCATGCTAATTAAGTACTCTATCCCATATCCAGAAATTTGAATTGGGAATAACAAATTGATACATATAAAATTGGGGTCATGTTACAGTCATATGGGCTGGAAAAGGAAAATACATTTTATAGGCAGAAACAAATATGACACAGACAAGAGAAGTACACATGGTAAATTAAAAGACCCAAGATACTTCAACTGTATTCTCATTAGACTTCTTGTATATTCTGGGAGTAGAGATTTCTAGCTTCATAACCATCTCTGCTTCTCATATTCTTCCTGGTCAAATGAATACTGAACAATTATGGCCAAGAAAATAACTAGGACAGTCTGAGACTTGGGTACACTTGGTCCATTTCTGCACTTTTTGAAAATGATATCTAATCTCTTCAAATTGGTGTGACACAGATCACATTTAGTTGAGTTCAGAAACTTGTTATGGGAAGTACGAATCATGTATATCTGAAATATTTGAAGTTTGTTCAGTTTGCTATATAGAGGTTAAAATGTGACTATCAGATTAACTTACTGATTTTTAAGGTGTTTTTAGAGTAGCATAGGTATATGAAAGTATAAAATAACATTTATAGGAAATTTGGTGAATGCTGCATAATTTGCAGAATATGAGAGGACAGAAATAGACCCTTCAACTGGTGAAAGACACCATTTTTTACTTCCTAGTAGTTTATATCATTAAATAAGATACACAGTAATTCAGAATTACTCAGTACTCATCCATCAAGGGCTCACAGACTCCCAGAGAAAGGTTCATAGGCTATAATATTATTTCAGACAATAAAGGAAATAATAAAGCTAAGTAAGTTTTGTACAATTTTATTTGAATGTAGGAAGCAAAATAATATAATTAAAATAACATGTCATGAATGGGTCTTACTTTGCAAAAAAACAAAAAAGCTTTATGTACTTACAATTCAAATGAATCATTTACTTCCTATAGGAAATTGATGGATCTGAATTTTTCCGTGAATTGCTGTTCTGCAAACATAATCCTTGAAGAGTTATTTCATTTCATCTTTTCTAACAAAACATTTTATTCCATTTGACAACACATTGACAGGCCTCTCAAAATAATTAGTAAATGTTAGCAAAATACTCCAAAGAAGACATTCATTAAGAATAGAATTTAATTTACATGGAAAGATACCCATTAAATAACTTACACATTACCACATATCTTGAAGTACTCATTAGAGTCCATTTTCTTACCTTTAGTGTTTGTTCCACCTCATAGACACAATCTTTTTGAAAATTACCATTTGAGTGCTTATTCATAATCTGTATTTTATTAAATGTTAACGTAATTGCTAAAGGAAATGAACCAAACCAAATTGTTCGCAGAAAAAAGACACATTGAGATTCTGTGAACACATTTCACTGAATTAAAAAAAAATGAGACTGTGAAACTTTTCATTTTGTCACAAAATTTGAAAGTATGGAGATGTGTATCTTTCATTGCTGAAGACTTTATTATGCACTGACATTCCTGTTGAGAAATCATATAATTATAGAGTGAATCAAGAACTCATATCTTTTTTAGAGTTTGCCAAGGGCAAGGGTTAGGGGAAAGTAAAAAAATGTATATAGAAACCACATGTCTATTAAAAATTAGCCCAGCGTTGTGGTGGATGCCTGTAATACCAGCTACTTGGGAGGCTGAGGCAGGAGAATCACTCGAACCCGGGAAGCAGAGGTTGCAGTGAGCCTAGATCATGCTAGTGCACTGCAGTCTGGGCAACAGAGTGAGACTCTGTCTGAAAAAAATATACATATATACATATGTATATATGTATGTGTATATATATATGTATATATACATAATGTTGGTATTTTGATAGAGATTACATTGAATCTGTAGATTGCTTTCGGCAGTATGGTTATTCTAGTAATATAAATTCTTCCAATCAGTGAGCATGGATCTATTTATGTACCATACGATTTGCTATTTCAGAGTGTACAAGTCATATATGCCTTAATTTAAAACACTTTATTGCTAAACAGCGCTAACAATCATCTGAGCCTACAGTGAGTCCAAATATTTTTATTGGTGGAGAGTCTGGTCTCCACATATATATATGTGTATGTCTCCATATATATATGTGTGTGTATATATATATATATATATAGAGAGAGAGAGAGATAAAATATTATACACAGAATATGGCAATTGTGTTAATTACATATTTGCTACTTAAGACAAACAGAGAAACAGCTAAACATTCTAAAACTTAATACTAATAAATCACTATTTAAATAGGCAGGAATAATAATACCCTTATTTAAAATACTCTTGGTTTTTATGCACTGACACAAACCTAATTCAAACTAGAACTTGAGCTTACTCTCTATATCTCTGGAAAGTTAATTCTTACTGTATATTTACTATATAACATTGACAACACATAATGTTCTCCATTTTCAAATATACATAATATAAATAAAATATAGTCATAACTCCTTATACTGCACTTCACTTTATTGTACTTTGTAGATACTGTGTATATGGTAGATACTGTGTATCATATATATGAGATATATTATATATATAATATATATATATAATGCTTGTGGCAACCTTGAGTCCAAAAAGTCTATATGTTTCATTTTTCCAACAGCATTTGCTCGCTTTGTGCTTCTGTGTCACATTTTGGTAATTGATTTACATACTTATGGGCTACATGTGATATTTTGATACAAGCATACAACATGTAATGGTCAAATCTAAGTAACTGGAATATTCATCACCTCAGACATTTATATTTTGGGGGGAAATTTTGAATATGCTCCTTAATTCCATGAAGGCTGAGAAGGGCAAGGAAGCTGCAAAGAAAAGTTTGAAGCTAGTGTAGGTTGTTCATGAGGTTTAAGGAAAACAGCCATTTAACATAAATGTTCAAGATGAAGAAGCAAGTTCTACTTAGAAGCTGCAGCAAGTTATACAGAAGATTTAGCTAAGATAACAGATAACAGTGGCTAGAGTAAACAACAGATTTTTGAAGGTAGACAAAACATTCTTCTGTTGGAAGAAGATGTCACCTAGAGCTTGCATAGCTCGATAGGAGACATCAACGCCTGACTTCACGGCTTCAAAGGACAAGCTGTCTCTCTTGTTAGGGGCTAGCACAGTTGCTGACTTTAAGTTGAAGCCAATGTTCATTTATTAATCCAAAAATCCCAGAGTCCTTAAGAATTCTGCTAAACTCTCACATATAACCTGAAGGTGTTCAAGACTTTAGTGGAAGAAGTTACTGAACATGTGTTGAAAATTGCAAGTGAACTAGAATTAGAAGTGGAGCCTAAAGATGTGACTGAATTGCAGGAATCTCATGATAAACCTTCAACAGATGAGGAGTTGCTTCTTATGAGTGAGCAAATAAAGGGTTTTCTTGATATGGAATTTACTCCAGGTGAAAGTTCTGTGAACATTGTTGAAATGACAACAAAGGATTACATATCACATATACTTAGCTGATAAAGCAGCAGCAGGCTTTCAGAGTGCTGACTTCAGTTCTGAAAGTAGTTCTATTGTGGGCAAGATGCCATCAAACTTCTGGCATGCTACACAGAAATATTTTCTGAAAGGAAGGATTAATGGATGGGGCAAACTTTATTGTTTTCTTATTTTAAGAAATTGCCATAGCCAGCCAAATCTTTATCAACCACTGCACTGAGCAGTCATCAACATGGAGACCAGACTCTCCACCAATAAAAATATTTGGACTCACTGTAGGCTCAGATGACTGTTAGCACTGTTTAGCAATAAAGTGTTTTAAATTAAGGCATATATGAGTTGTATGCTTTGAAATAGCAAATCGTATGGTACATAAATAGATACATGCTCACTTATTGGAAGAATTTATATTACTAGAATAACCATACTGCCAAAAGCGATCTACGGATTCAATGCAATCTCTATCAAAATACCAACATTATTATTATTATTATTATTATTATTATTATTATTATTACTTTGACACGAAGTCTCTCTCTTGTCCCCCAGGCTGGAGTGCGATGGCAATCAATCTAGGCTCACTGCAACCTCCACATCCCGCGTTCAAGCAATTCTTCTGCCTCGGTCCCACAAGTAGCTGGGATTACAGGCACTTCTGCATGCCTGGCTAATTTTTGTATTTTTAGTCGAGACAGGGTTTCACCATGTTGTCCAGGCTGGTCCCAACATTATTTTTTACAATATTAGAGAAAATAGTTCTAAACTTCATATGCAACAGAAAATACCTTGAATATCCAAGGCAATCCTAAGCAAAAAGAACAAACATTATCTGACTTCAAATTATACTACAAAGCTGTAGTAACCAAAACAACATGGTGCTGGTATAAAAATAGACAGTAGCTCCTGGATGACATTTCTTTAGACACACCATGGTTCAATTTTGGTAAGACTGTGTATGTCTAGGAACTTACTCATTGCTTCTAGATTTTCAAATTTATTGGCGTACAGTCACTCACAGTAGTCACTAATGATTCTTTGAATTTCTGCATATCAGTTGTACTATCTCCTTTTCATCTCTAATTTTATTTATTTGTAACTTCTCTTTTTTTCTTAGTCTGGCTAAAGTTTTGCCCATTTTCTTTATCTTTTTAAAAACCCAACTTTTTGTTTTGATCATTTTTTGTATTTTTTTATCATTTCAATTTCACTTATCTCTGCTCTTAGTTTATTATAGCTTGATTTAGGATTTGGTTGACTTTTGCTCTTCTAGTTCTTTGAGATATATCATTATGGTGTTTATTTGAAGTTTTTCTTCTTTTTTGATGTAAGTGCTTATAACTATAAATTTCTTCTTCGTTCTGCCTTATTTGTATCCCATACATTTTTGTATGTTGTGTTTCTATTACCATTTGTTTCAAGCAATTTTTCAATTTCTTCTTAATTTCTTCATTGACCACTGTTTATTCAGTAGCAAATTGTTTAATTTCTATGTGTTTGTATAGTTTCCAAAATTTCTCTTGTTATTGATTTCTAGTTTTCTTCCATTGTGATCATAAAAGATGCTTAATATTATTTTAATATTTTAAAAATTAATACCAATCTTACCCAAACTATCCCAAAAATAGAATCAGGGGAAATATTTTTAAACTCTTTCTATGAAATCAGTATGACCTTTATAGCAAAACCAAAGACACATCAAAAAAAGGAAAATACAGGCCAATATCTCTGAATATTGATTAAAAGTCCTCAAAAAAATACTAGCAAGTCAAATTTAGCAACACATTAAAAAGGTCATTCATCATGACCAAGTAGGATTTATCCCCAGGATGAAAAGATGGTTCTACATTTTCAAATCAGTCAATGTAATATATCATATCAACAGAATGAAGGACAAAAGCCATATGATTATTTTAATTGATGCTGAAAAATATTTGATAAAATTCAACATCTTTTCATGATAAAAACTCTTAAAAACTAGATATAGATGGAACATACCTCAATATAATAAAAGCTGTATGTTCTACCACAGCTAGTATCACACTGATGAGGAAAAACTTTTTAAATTTTTTTGTCAATGATATTTTGTAGACATCAGTATACAGCTCTTATACTCATTTTGTTGTATTTATTCCTAAACTTTATTATTTTTGATGCTATTGTACATTTAATTGTTTTCTTAATTTCACTTTTGTTTTGTTTATTGCTGGTGTATAAAATTATATTTTTATATATTGATCTTGTATTCTTAAACTTGTTGAATTTGTTTAATAGCTCTAATATATTTTGCATAGAATCCTTGGCTTTTTCTACATACAAGATTATATCATGTGTAGATAGAAATAGTTTTACTTTTTATTTACTGTATGAATGCCACTTAAAAAAGTTATTGGGAGGCTAAGACAGGAGAATTGCTTGAACCCAGGAGGCAGAGGTTGCATTGAGCCAAGATCATGCCACTGCACTCCAGCCTGGGTGACAGAGCAAGACACCATCTCAAAAAAAAAAAAAAAAAAAGAATGTAACTTTGATATATCTCAGAGCTACGAGAAACATGATGTTCTTACTAAATTAATGTATTTTCGATTGCATGTGGGAAAGACATAACTTGTTGCATCCAAAAAACTATGATATTCTGAAGTTGTTGTTAAAATGAATATATATGTATATACATATATACACACACTCACAGAGTGATTTTAAAATAGTGTTTTTGTGAAAGAGTAATGTGAAATACATATGTTCAAGTTTACATTTTAAAGAAAACATAATTTAAACTCATTCTGACAAAGAGGACCAGATTCTGTTTAGAATTAAGATGAGAAGATGTCTTATCTATTTATTTATTTATATGTATGTCATTATGCTTATGAACACCACCACTAAATAGTATCCCTACCCTAACAATGGTAGCTAAAAAGAAAATTGGAATCTTTATAAATGAGTAACTTCATGTCAATATTTTTGGCTAACATAGGCTTCAAGCTCAGCAGAAAAATCTTTTCTTTGTTCATTAATTCAGCAATTATTTTTTGAACTGCTAACGTGTCTAGCGTTGGGATAGAATCTGGTAACAAAACAGATGCAAATCTATATTGGGCTTACATGCTAGTAGATGGAAACAGTAATCACAGTGGGTAAATAATATAATACATAGTAGGAGACAAAGCTCTGGAAAAAATTAGAGCATAAAATGGAAATTGGGGGTGTCAGGTTGGGTTTGGGAAGTTTGCAATTTAAATAGAGTAGTCAGGATAAGCTTAATGAAAAATTTGACATTTTAGAAAAGGCTTGCAAGAGCACAGGGAGAGTTCCATGAAGATAGCTATAGAAGCGTGTTCCAGGTTGAATAACTAGTGTAAAATTTGGAAGAAACATGAATTAGATGTTTTTAAGGAAAAACAAGGGGGAAAGTATGGCTTGGGTAGAGTGAACAAGGGTAGTAGAAGATGAAGTCAGACATAGTGACACAAAGAAGCCAGCTAGGAGGAAGGTGCAAAAATGCAAGTGAAAGATTTTGAGAGTTTAAACCAAGATAGTGAAAGCATAAAAAATGGTTCAATTCAGAGTTAATTTTCATATGTCTATTACATATCTAAGTAAATTCATCAATGATAAAGGAAAAGGGAAAGGCACGAGATTTTAAATATAAGTTTGGAACTTAGGAATATTTAAATGCTTGAAACCGTAAGAGTGGATGAGGGCACCTAGGTAATTTATATAGACAGAGAAGATTTAAAAGCTGGAAAGAAGAAATTTGAAAAGAGAATGAGAGGAGTCTAGTGATAAAGAAGGAAAACAAAGATCACATGTTTTAGCATCCCAGTGAGAAAAGTGTTTCCAGTGAGGAATAACTGTATGCATCAAATATTGCTGACATGTGTAGTATCTGAGAATGATCATCTGTCTTATAAGTATATGAACCATAGTTATCTATAGCTTATCTTTTACTAAAAGTTGGAATATGTGCTAGTCCTCTAATATTAACTTGCTTCCAAAAAAAAAAAAACTGTTAAAAACATGATTTGCCCTTGGATCATTGTAAAAGTATTTTAATTGAGATATATTTTTAAGTAAATGGTCACTAGTGTGGTGAACACAAATGAAGTCTGGTATAAATATCTGTTTATTCTAATGTTTATTTTGGCATCTGCCTTAATAACTTGAATCTTTGTAAGATAGTAAGCCATAGAAAGTTTTGAGTTCTACAAAATTTAGCTTATAAGAAAGCAAAATAAACTGATAAAGGAAATAAAATAATGTTGCTGCATTCACCTGTTAGGCACTGCATGGTGAAGAACTATGCTAATGTCAAGAAGAAAGATATCTCCTCTCTACTTCTCTAAAAGAGATTGTAAAATTATTTTCTTCTGTTCAAGAAAATTAGCAGTTATACAGTTTGACACAGTTCATAAAGAATTGCAGCAGAATATTTTACTTTCTCTCTTTATGCTTCTGCAAATTGAATTGGCATTTAAGGAAATGAGGAGCTAGCAAATAGAAGACAGCTTTCCTTATCTCTCAAAGTTTTACTTAACAGAAGCAGAGACCAATGAAATAATTTTTAACATGACAATGCATTTTCAATCCCTAGTAAATTTACAGTGTTGGGTAGTTATCTATTACATCATATTTGTTTTTGTTTTGGGACAACAATTCAGTAAAAAAGTTTTTAATGTTTTCACTTTATGAAGTGATAAGGACAAAAGGTTTAAAAATGACTAAGGACTAGTGAGGACTAGTGAGAGAAGAACAATAATACACTTAAGTATATATATTTTAACCTGGCAAACAAAGTAACAGGTGCCAACAATCAGGTGTTAATTGTGTGACTGTTAAAAATAAATGTTAAAATTTAAGTTTATAAATACATTTAAATAAATTGTCATGTCAATATTATTTGCAAATAAAATAATACTAAATTATTTCCATTATATTTGCTTTAATAGAAAAAAACATTTTCAAGGAGAGCTCTTTACTATTTTATAATGTTGTTTGTTTTTGATAAAACTTGAGTAAACCCGTATTTTTATATATTAAATATGTTATTAAGATTGTAGTGGAAAATGTTGGAGAATCTAGATAAAATCCATAATTAGCTACCAATTCTGTATTAGTATGAATTATATTATTACAGTTTCCTTTGGTTTTATGCATAAATGTATCTTTCATCCATTCTTCCTTATTTTCTTCCTTTCCTTCTCTTCTTCCTTCCTTCTTTTTTTCTTTTTTTTTTTTGAGACAGAGTCTTTCTCTGTCACCCAGGCTGGAGTGCAGTAGTGCTATCTCAGCTCACTGCAAGCTCCGCCTACCAGGTTCACGCCATCCTCCTGCCTCAGCCTCCCTAGCAGCTGGGACTACAGGAGCCACCACCATGCCCGGCTAATTTTTTTGTATTTCACCGTGTTAGCCAGGATGGTCTCGATCTCCTGACCTCGTGATCTGCCCGCCTTGGCCTCCCAAAGTGCTGGGATTACAGGTGTGAGCCACCATGTCTGGCCCCCCTTCTTTTTATATTTTGTTGCATTATAACAAACACAAAAATGTATAAGCAAAAGTTACAAGTGATAACCTTTATCTGAACACACTTATGGAATAAGCATCTAGATAAAGAAACAGGACACTTTTAGATGCTGAAAATTTCCTGTATTCCTTCAGGTCAAAATAACAACCCCCAGAAGAGTAAACGCTATTCTGACCTCTAACATTAGAGATTAATGTTTTTTGTTTTCAACTCTACATGGAAGAAATACATTTTCTGTACTCTTACTTTGCTCAAAATGTTATTTGTGATATTTATCCATATTGTTGCTGTTTTAGTTCATGCACATCCATCTCTAAATAGTGTTCTATTGTGTGAACATATCATAATGTTTTGATTCAGTCAAACCCATTTGGCTAGTCCACAGTGTTTGACTATTATGAAAAGCACTATTAAAAATACTTGCACGCATTTTTTAGTAAACATACATAAACATAATGGGTTGGCTATATACTTAGAGGTATAGTTGCTTGGTAATAAAATGTGCATACGTTCAGCTTTAATAGAGATTGTCAAATATCTACTAACTTGTTGCAGTAATCCCTTATCTTCACTAACAGTATTGTCTGTCTTTTTACTATTAATGGCTCTGGTGAATGAGTAACAGTATGACCTTAGGGGTTGAATATGCAACAAATTAAATTTTTATAATTTTTATTATCCATTTGGTGATCTCTTTTGTCAAGTGCTTATTGAATCCTTTGCCAATTTTTCTATAGGGTTATCTATTTCCTGTTAATTTGTTAAAATTCTTGATGTATTCTAAATATAAGACGTTGGTTGGATATGCGTATTGTAAATTTTACCTCTAACTCTGTGAGTTACATTACCTTTTTTTTTTTTTTTTTTTTTGAGACGGAGTCTCACTCTGTCACCCAGGCTGGAGTGCAGTGGCCGCAATCTTGGCTTACTGCAAGCTCTGCCTCCGGGTTCACGCCATTCTCCTGCCTCAGCCTCCCAAGTAGCTGGGACTACAGGCACCCGCCACCACACCCAGCTAATTTTTGTATTTTTAGTAGAGAGGGGGTTTCACCTTGTTAGCCAGGATGGTCTCGATCTCCTGACCTCGTGATCTGCCCGCCTCAGCCTCCCAAAGTGCTGGGATTAAAGGCATGAGCCACCGTGCCTGGCCTACATTACCATTCTTTTCATGGTTACTCTTGATGAAGATAAATTATTGATATCAATATCACCCAATTTATAAAAAATATCACGTGATCTGGGCATTTTAATGTTCTATTTGTCAAACATTTGCCTACTGCAAGTTCTGAAGATATTCTCCCAGGTTTTATTCTAAAAAACGTATTTTTCATGTTCATATTTAGAGCTACAATTCAGAAAACTTATACTTGGGTATGATACAAAGTAAGAGAGATGAGGTGATCTAAATTAATATTTGTTGCCCTAAATGGTTGAATAAATATCTCTTAATTAGAAAGATAAAATCTAAGACTATTGAGAAAAGTTGCACTATCTCTGTCCTACTTTTCATTATAAAAAGTAAGATGAGGGTACAGCTGTGAAGATATTCCATTTATGTATAATAGAGGTTGGGAGTAGGATTCAAGAGGACTCAAAGAAGACAAAAGAGAGATACAAAGTAGTGAGTTAACAACACCTGACCAAGGAAAGCTAAAGAAGGGGTTAAAAAAATAAAAACCCACAAAACATTCAAACTTGCAATACATGGAAAATTGCTTTCTGCATATTCCAAAATATAAAATATCACAGAGGCAAGATATGGTCCAAAAAAAAATATGGCATGTTTGGTGAGGAAGTATTTAAACAGACCATTATCACTTAGTCAAGTGCTAGATGTTAAACCTTGTGAGGAATTTTCTGAGAATACCTCACTTTATGCTCAGGCACTAGCATAAGTCACATAACTAATCATAGAGCAATTTCTAGAAAGGGAATCAGAGTACCAATATTAGTTTAAATTAATCATCTGGATTGGTAAGGATATTAGGAACATTACAAGATGAAATAGTTTGCCTACATGGGGTTAATTTTTATGTTTATTAAATTTATGTCTGTATGCCCTGAGCCTATACTAGTTGTTTTTATGACTCTTTCTTGTTTTCCCTAAAGGATGTGATCCACTTCCAGGACTGTTTACTTATTTCACACTATCTATTAAATTAAGGTTGTTATCATAAACCCTATATAGACTTACATTTTTTGGTCCTCATCAATTTTCTGAGAAAAGTTTTTCTGTCTATAGTTATTTATGTATAAATTTCTTAATATGATTTGATCAATTTTTATTTTATATACCTTACAACTAGGATAATATAAGGTTTAATAGTTATCATACCTTCTTAAATTTCCCTCTTGCCAACAATATATATTCATTTTATTCTTTTTAAAGCACTTTACCTTGAGTTATACTTTGTCTTCTTTCTTTTTGTAAGCAATCATCTTGTATGTGATTTTTACCTTTTTATGTCTTCCTGTTTCAATGATTTTAGGATACCTCTTATAATGTCATATAGGTGAATTCTATGCTTTAGTTCTTTTAATCAATGTCACTGCATTTTTGAGTATTCTTTATACTTTTATTTTTTAACACTTTTATTTTTCTAACACTATACTTAAATAATGTTTCAATGACTCATTTACCTCCATGTATATTAACTTTTTTCTTAAAATTTTCACCTCTATTTTTAGCTTACTGTCCTAAAAATTGCAATGTAAACTTTCAGCGTGCTACCTGCTCTTCAGCAATGTCTATTTTCTAATCATTAAATTTTAAATTCCAAATAATATTTTTTAAAATCTTTTTATGGATACAGTAACTTATCTTTCTGAGGACATTAATTATATGTATTCTAACATTATATCCAAGAAGTATTCATATAATCTAACACGCTTTTAATGTAATTCTATTTATTGAGTTGTGTAAGTCTCTTTCGTGATATTATCTTTTCTCGGTAATTCTTCTTGGTGGTGGCAATTTGTAGTTAGAATGCTAATATGCCTTTTTAATCTCTGCAAAACTTGATAGGAGGGACAGAAAGAGCTAGGAAGGCTTACATTACTGTTTGCCTATGGTAGGAATGAAGGAAGTATGGGGCGTTTTATTGTATATAAAACTTCCCTCTATTTCTTCTGGGGTCACCAATGATCCCAGACACTGTGCTAACATTTTAATTTCACCATCCAGTTATACTGCTTCTGCACAAAAGCACCTTGATTAAAGCTTGATGCCTGGTGGAGAAGGAAACAGCAGACTTCCTGGCTACCACTGTCGTGCTGCCACAACCAATTGCCCTATCCATTGATTTGAACAACCTCCTATTCAAAGTAGCTCCTGCCTCGTTTTTTACTTTCCTCTCCTATGTCTGTTTCGGACCATTACTTTCTTTTTCTATGTTATTCTTTTATTTTTTCAGCTATCCCTCATGAATCCTAGTAGAGAAAACTTTCTTATTTTTCAATGCATTATTTATTTTTTAAAATTACTTTCTTTAGTTTTGTTCACTTAAGAAAGAAAGAATAGGCTACAGTGTTTTCAGTCCATTATATTTATTGGAACTTCTAACATTATATGTAAGTCGTCAAATTTTGCAATATTTACTTTTACTTGTATCTACTTTTTCCTTCCTGTTTTCTCTTTAGTTGTTATTGTAAATGAGAACCAATAAACAGTGTTGATTACTCTTTGCTGAACCAAATAATGTGATCAGGCCCATAGAGATTAAAATATAATCCCAGGTTCCTAAACCTATAATGGTCAAAGAAGATATTCCAAGTTTTAGGGCCTAGAGGTTTCACTTTTTTTTTCTTTTTTTTAGAAAGCAAGACACTTCAAAACTTAGTGGCTTGAAACAACAGCTATTTATTAAGTCTCACAAATCTACCAGTTGGCTGAGTGGTTTTGCTGATCTTGTCTGGGCTTGTTTCATGTGTCTAAATCAACTAACTCCCTGGTCAGCTGGAGGCTGCATGCTCTAGGTGCACTCAGATTGAACGATTCAGCCCTGCTCAATGTGGTCTCCCCTCTTCCAGGTGACTGGACTGGATGTGTTCTTGAAGCAAAGTAAGTTGCAAAGAAAGAGAATAAAAGCACAGAAGTCTCCAGAGACCTAGGCTCAGAACTGGCACACAGTCACTTTCCTTCCATTGGTGAAAGCAAGTAACAGGATCAGCTCAAATTTAAGGGGAAAGGAAATAGATATACTGGGAAAAGTTACAAAGTACCCCCATCTCAATTTTTATTTTGACAATTTTCAAAGATATAGCAAAGGTGAAAGTTTCAACCTACCACTTACATTCTACATTACCCATATATCTATTCAGTTTTCCATCACTCTATCCACCCATCAGTTTATCTTATTTTTGACACACTTCCAAATAATCTGCAGATAGAGCGGTTTCTCTTTTCTGTAACTTCATTTAGCACTCAAAACAATATCACTATTTAATGTTACACTTTGACTATAAACTTATCTTTCTCCTTACAAGCTTTTTATGTATTTAATATTATCTTGGCTATTTCTGTGCAAACTAGTTAAATGTTACTTTGAAATTCTTCTTTTCTCTACATCACCTCAGTTACTCCAGTGGACAGTAATTGTTACTTACTGTGGTCCTCTGTTACGGTTTTGAATTTCTTCAAATGCCTTTTGAATTTAATGAAAATACTACATGAAATAATACTGTTGGCTACATAATTTTCTTCCACTTTTTCTTAAGTCTCTGCAATGAAACAGCTGACAGTAAGGTGTGCATGAGTGGTGAGATATGTTAACTCCTATACTTCACTTTAGCTTATGTTGTCAGGGAGTGATCTCCAAATGCAAAAATATAAAGTACTCTATTCTTGGGGAACAATGTGAGCAATGGAAGGCTTGGCCTTTCTTAGGCAGATCCCTCAGATTCAAAAGGAACACATCTTGATTTAATATCAATCTCTATACAGGGGCCTGAGAATGGGATGAGGAGAGCTGCTGGTCTTTGTACTGCAATTTAATTCACTCTGATTACTTTCTATCCTCCCACCCCCACTCTTCCTCCAGTCTCTTTCTGATTAGTTATCATAGTCTTCCCCAAGACTCTATATATGCTCTCTGGGTTCCTGTCAAGAGGAAATCCTGTACACACCCCCTACTCCTCTATCACTGCTTCCTGGTCTGGGCACTCTCACTGTGCAGCTTCTTCTGCTCTGGTTTAGCCAACAATATAATCCATAGGTTTTCTGAATTCCATCATAGCATCTGGTCTTTGTGTGAGTCCTCTTTCATTCCGTGTCTATTACGGGTATTTTGAAATATCTTTACTGTTGATACAGTGAGATTTGTGGGGAAAGAGGATAGAAACATAAGCCAATCTCCCCTCTTGAAATGGACATCTATTATTAATTAACACTCATCAAAATAAATGTTCTTATTGTTATATCTTAGTTGGATAAAGATGAAAAGATAAGACCAAAATCCTGCTCTCTAATCACGATTTATTGTAACAATAATATTATTGTATTATTGTAACATTTTTTCTTGATTCAAAAAAGCTGAAGATGCTAAAATGGGACAGTTTGGGCCATGTTATTTCAAACAATTTTGTCATCCAACCAATATTCTTAGTATTTCCCCTCAAATCCTTTCACTAGTCTTCCTTTTTCATTATTCACAATGTTTATTTCAAAATCTTGCCTGTCTCCCCCATTCATCCTTACAAATTCTTACCTGTTCTTTACAGAGAAAGTAGAAGTTATCAGAGAGAAAGTCTTTTCAATTCTTGTCTCTTTTATTATGAACATGTATGCCTCTGTTTTATCCTTGCTTCTTTCCTTCGTGTCTTGAACATTCTCCTAATAAAGGTAAACCATCCATTTAAAAATCTGTTCCTATCACTTCCTATTATTTCTGGGACCTTGTACTGTTTGCTCTGTCTTCTTGCTCTATTCTTCTCGCTCAGGCTTCGATCTGTCACCATTTCAATTTCAATACTGCTGATCTGGCAAAGGTCAAAAATAATCTCTTTGTTGAAACATACAATGAACACTGTTTAGTGACCATCAATTTCTAATTCTTTGCATTATTTGGACTTCTAGCCACTTCCATTTTGTTGAAACTCTCTCCTCCATTAAGTTATAGGACCTGATTCTGTTCTGCTTCTCTTTCCACTCTTTCTATCTCTCCCTATCAATCTCTGTTCTTGGCTACTCTTCCAGTCTTAGTAAAAGTTAATGTCATATTAGGCCTCCTTCCTGGCTTCTCTTGTAATGTAATGTGTGTGTTCTCTTGCAATATTACTTGACTTCAATTATTGCACAAATCATTCCAAATCCATATATCATTGCCGAGTTCTAATCTGGTTACTAACATTTATATATAGTTTCTCCTAGATATATCTGCCTGATTTACCACTAAGCATCTCAAGCTGAGAATATTCCAAACTGGATGCATTGTAGTTATTATTAGTACTTATCAAATATGTTTTGCTACTATCCGTGCACCTGGCACCACAATAGATGCAGTTGCCCATGTGGAAAACACACTTGACTGTATCCATTCCCTCACTTCTTGAGTCGAATCTAACACCAAGGCATGACCTCCTGGCATTATTTTTTAAATCTCTTGAACCCATTTTATTTTCCTCACCCCTCAATGTCACATCTCTCATCTCCCACTAGGATTAATTCCGCAAGATTCTAATAGATATCCCAATTTTCATCCTGACATCCAGACAGACTGAAATATCTAAGACAAAGGTGAAAGTAGATTTCCTCTCTGCCCAAAGCCCTATATTAGTCCACTAATATCTTTTAGCATAACAATTATTATATCAATTTCTTATCAATTTCTCCTTCTGATTCTTTCCTTTTGGAATTCTATCTTCCAAATACATCAAATTACTGATATGTCCTTGAATGCATCATGTTATTTCCCAGTACTTTGCAGAAATGCCACATGCACCTAAAATATGTTCTACTCTCTATCTCTGCTCACTCACACTCATCTAGCTCCTCCTTGACTCCTATAGAGCCTAAGTATAATATATACTCAATAAATGAATAAAAGAATAACGAATACATTTTTCTATACTCTATTTTCCATTTCACCTTTAAGAGTTTATTTGGTATCAATGCTCACTTAAACTTGAATTATTTGAGGAAATACCTGTCACAAATTGCTTTAATACCACATAGTAACTGTATTAAATAAATGGGAATATAGAAATTTTTTTAATAACCTAAGCAGTAATTCAAAATAAATAGTTCAAATCTGAAACTTAATATTTTGCCTACTTTGTCCATTTTGCTGGCTTGAACTTTCCTTTTGTTCAGGGATTAGAATCTATTAGCACTCTTCAAGTCTCATTAAAAATAAATTAATCTTTGTGAAGCTCATTTTAACATTTATCTGAAATTAAACTGAAAAATGTAATTAGTAGAAATTCATGGAAAAGAGCCCAATTTTTATTATGTACGATTAGTAGTATAGTTGGCTTAAAAAACAAAACAAGAATAAACTCAAAAACAAAAACAAACAAGGAAAAATAATCTGATGTCATTGGTATGGCCTTCACCCAGACAGCTACTGAGGAAGTTTCACAACCTTGGAAGTTAACGAAAATACTCTGGCTTTCCCATAAAACTCACTGTCTCACTGTATTTTTTTTTTTTTTTTTTGCTAAAAAAGGAATAATTCTCAATGAAAAATTTGAAACTAAATTTCGGCACAATAAAATGTCAAAGAGGAAAATAATCTGTGAGATAATGAAAACTGCACTGCTTAAAAGAAAATTATTTCTGAGATAATAATAGATTCATTTTTACTTTATGGATACATGATAAATCTGATTATAACTGAGGTCATGTGTTAAACCAACAAAAAAAAAATTTCACTGTGAACATCACTGAAAATATTGGCCTCCTATCAAATGCTATCCTCTTAACTGGATCTATTCATCTATTCATACCACCTTTACTCATATGCCCCTAATTCTTCTCAGCCTGTTCTACTTTTCCACCTAGTACTTTAATGTTCTAACATTCTATAAGTATACATACTTATAATATTTATTTTTATTTATGTTACCTCACTAGTATGTAAGTCTCATAAAGGCAGGAAGTTTCATCTATTTTGTTTTCTGTTATAGCCAAGGACCAAGAATACCTGTCATATAGTACTCATTCTGAATAAAACTAGAGAAAGTCAATCATAAAGAATAAAATAGCAAAGAAAGTTGTTTTTTTTTTTTTGGTGGACAATAAAACAAGCAAATGGAAGTGTATTGGTCCTGGATCATGTCACAATCTAAACTGGTCAATCAGTAGAACTTGCCAGCACCCTCTGTCATTCCATGTCATCTCAACGCAGCCACAGAAGTAACTACATGTCCTAGTTTCTGTGCTTCAGCATGGCATGGGCATTTAATCTATTAGATAGGCAGGTCATTTTATTTTTGCTTATCTTTATTTTGAAATCTGAAAGTTAAATAGTAAAACATTGCAGATATAGTATATATGACTTCTAAGTTCTTCAAATTAAATGAAATTTTTACACAGCAAATTTAGACATAACTTACTTTCTCTCTTTCTTCTTGAAGGTGTCTTTGATTTATTGGATTTTAAAGTGTAGCAAAGCGATAAAATTGTGATTATTGAAGAAGACAAGGATTTCTTTGCTGTCCTTGATATGATGGACAGAAAATAAATCTTAAAAAAGCCCTAACAATGCATAATAAAATTACCCACTTATTGATGCTTTTCAAGCTAATAATTATAAGCCTGAAAGAACATCAGTCCTTGATAGATGGAATAACCCCATTATTTACACATCAAGGTTTATTTGACACTGAACCAAAAGAGTGCTGTTGATGACAGTGTTTAATCTGTAATAAATATGTCACCCATATTTCATTATTGAAAATAAACAAAATATACTTGCATTTGTTGGTTAGTGCATTTTTTTTCTGAAAAATTTCCCAAACATTTCACTTCTTGTTATTAAAATAACTTTGAATATACCATGTTGAATTAAGACACCAACTCTCCCCTCATAAACCAGAGTGAGATTTATACAAATGAGAGGAACATTTCCAAATAGTACTTTGAAAATATCATAAAAAATAAAATTGGGCATTGGTACACTTCATAATGTTGCAAGTGGTGATAAAATAAAGACATAAAATTTGATACTTTTTCTTATATATAGAATATAATTAAAATAAGATATTTTGTGCTGCTATATTCTGCAGCCAATAAAATGGTGGCAGGCATGGTGGCAATCCATAAGCTCAGCAACATGGACTTCCCCTCACCGAGACCAACGTGACCATGGCCACTGCTGAGTACCCAATCTTCCAGCAGCATAGACCAACATCAAGTCCTGAAATGATACAATGATACCCTTCCCCAGGAGTGATCAGCCAGCTACCTGGTAGCACATTGATTACATTGGACGTCTACCATCATGGAAGGGGCAGTGTTTTCGTCTTAACTAAAATAGACACTTATTCTTGGTATGGATTTGCTTTCCCTGCACACAATGATTCTGTGAAAACTACTATCTGCAGACTTACAGATGTCTTCTCCACTGTCATGGTATTTCACAGAGCATGACTTCTCATCGAGGAACTCATTTAACAGCCAATTAAATGCAACAATGGGCTAATCCTCAAGTAATTCATTGGTTTTACCATGTTCCCTGCCATCTGGAAGCAGCTGGCTTGGTACAATGGTGAATGTCCTTTGAAGACTTAGTTATCATGCCAGGCAGGTGGCAATACCTTGTGAGGTATTGTGAGGAGAGCAAGGCTCTCCATAGGGCTGTATATTCTCTGATTCAACATTTAATATATGGTGCTGTTTCTTACATAGCCAGGTTTCACAGGTCCAGGAACCAAAAGGTGGAAATGGAAGTGGTAACACTTACTATCATTCTTAGTGGCCTAATAACAAAACGTTTGTTTCTGTTAAGAGAAAAATTTTAGACAAATTAAATTTAACAGCGTTTAATTGAGTGAAGTGCAATTCCTCAGTCAGGCAGTTTCTCCCATCAGAACAGGTTCAGAGAGTTTCAATGGTTGTCTCATGGTTGGAGAGGATTTATGGACAGAAAAAGGAAAGTGACATACAGAAAATGGAAGTGAGGTACAAAAACAGCTGGATTGGTTACAGCTTGGTGTTTGCTGTATTTGAACATGTTTTGAACAGTTGGCCACCTTTCATTGGTGAAAACTTGCTGGGTGGTACAAGAACAGATTACAGTGTGTTTACACACCCAGTTAGATTACAATTTAGTATGTACAGAGAAATACTTAGGCAAAACTTAAAATACATAAGGAGGCAGCATTAGGCTGTATGTACTTCCTATCTCTATGACCTTACACTCTTCTGACCTGAAAGTCTTAGTTCCAAAGTGAGCAATGCTTCCACCAGGAGATACAAAAATGATTCCCTTGAATTGGAAATTAAGACTGCTACCTGGCCACTTTGTCTTCCTCATGCCTCTAATTCAATAGGCAAAGAAGGGAGTGATTAATACTACACTGACTTGGATGAGTGGATATAAGAAAGAGTATTTCTGGAATACAGAAGAATTCAGGCCATCTGTTAATATTACCATGCTCTGTGATTAAAGTCAATGAAAAACTACAAGCCACTTTCTACAGAACTACTAATGACCCTAGACTCTTCAGGAATAAAAGTTTGATTGCCTGTACCAGGTAAAGAATCATGACCATCTGAGTTGCTTCTTCAAAGAAAAGAGAATACAGAATGATTAGTGGAAGAAGGTAGTTGTACCTTCCACCTATGACCATGTGATAAGTTAAAGAAATGAGGCCTATAGTTGTCATGAGTATTTCTTCTTTTTTTAAATAGGTGGGTATGCATGTGTGTGTAGCAAATAACTTTGTTTTCTCCCCTCTCTTATCCTCTTATGACATAACAAACGATGTACTCACTCTACATATCGTTACTTACATATTGTTATCTTAACATCATAGTATTTAAGTTACAACATATCGAGGAGAATAATGAACATCCCCCACATACTTTTCATTCTCTTCTATAGAATAAATTAGTGCATTTTCAATTATATGCAGGACAGTTGTACAGGTATACATCTTTTTATCGTGCTTTATAGTGCTTTGCAAATATTGCATTTTTTACTATTTGAAAGTTTGTGGCAACTCTTCAACAAGTCTATTGGTGCCATTTTTGCAACAATATGTGCTCATTTTGTGTCTCTGTGTCACATTTTAATGATGCTCTCAATATATCAAACATTTTGATTATTATTATGTTTGTTATCATGATCTGTGTTATTTGATGTTACTATTATAATTGTTTTGGGAGTTCATAAACTGCACCAATATATGATAGTGAACTTAATCGATAAATGTTGTGTGTGTTCTGACTGCTCCACTGACTGGCCATTGCCCATTTCTCTCTCCTTGAGCCTCCCTATTTCCTGAGACACAATAATATTGAAATTAGGCCAATTAATTACCCTACAATGACCTTTAAGTGTTCAAGTGAAAGAAAGTGTCACACATCTCTCACTTTAAATCAAAAGCTAGAAATAATTAAGCTTAGTGAGAAGGGCATTGTTAAAAACCAATATAGGCTAAAATCTAGATCTCTTGTGCCGAATAAATAGCCAAGTTGTAAATGCAAAGAAAATGTTATAAATGCAAAAAGAAATTAAAAGTAATACTTCAGTGAACACATGAATGATAAGAAAGCAAAATACCCTCATTGCTGATGTGGGGAAAGTTTTAGTGGTCTAAATAAAAGATCTAATCATCCACAATATTCCCTTACGCCAAAATCTAATCCAGAGCCAGGCCCTGATGCTCTTCAATTTTATGAAGCCTAAAAGAGGTGAGAAGTCTACAGAAGAAAAATTTGAAGCAAGTAGAGGTTGGTTTATGAAGTTCAAGTAAGAAGAGCCATCTCCATATCAAATAAGATGAAGGTAAAGCTGCTGATGTGAAAGCTGTAGCTTGTTATCCAGATGATCTAGCTAAAATAACTGATTAAAGTTGCTACAGTAAACAACAGATTTTCAATGTAGACAAAACAGTCATTCAGTGAAAGAAAATGTTGTCTCTTGCAGAGAGAAAGGAGAATCAACATGTGGCTTCAAAGCTGCAAAGAATATTCTGGATATCTTGTTAGGGGCTAATGCAGCTGGTGACTTTAAGTTAAAGCCAACACTCATTCACCAGTCCAAAAATCCTAAGGCCCCTAAATATTATGCTAAATCTACTGTGTATGTGTTCTGTAAATGGAACAACAAAGCCTGGAAGACAGAACATCTATTTACAACATGGTTTAATAAATATTTTAACCCCATTGTTGAACAGTCCTTAGAAAAAAAGATGCCTTTCAAAATAGTACCACTCATTGACAAGACAATTGGTCATGCGAGAGCTCAGATATAGAAGTACAAGTAGATTAACATTGTATGCCTGCTACCACAACATCCATTCCACAGCCCATTGGTCAAGGAGTAATTTCAATGTTCAATTCTTGTTATTTAATAAATGCATTTCATAAGGCTGTAGCTGCCATAGATGGTGATTCCTCTGATGGACATGCACAAAGCCAGTTGAAAACCTCCTGGAAAGAACTCACCATTCATTTTTTATTTTTTTATTTTTAAAATTATTTTCCTTAAGTTTTATTTTAACTTCGGGGGTACTAGTGCAGGTTTGTTGCATAGGTAAACTCTTGTGTCAGGGAGGTTTGTTGTACAGATTATTTCACCACCCAGGTATTAAGCCTAGTACCCTCTCATTATTTTTTCTGAGCCTCTCCCTCCTCCCAACCTCCACTCTGCAAAAGGCCCCAGTGTGTCTTGTTCCCCTTTATGTGTCCATGTGTTCTCATTTTAGATGACATTAAGAACATTCATAGTTAATGTAACAACATAAAAACGTCAACATTAACAGGAGTTTGAAAGAAGTTGATGCCAACCCTCATGGATAACTTTGAGGGATTTGAACTTCAGTGGAGGGAGTCACTGCAGATGTGGTGAAAAATAGCAAGAGAACTCAAATTAGAAGTGCAGCCTAAAGATGTGATCAAATTGCTGCAATCTCATGACAAAACTTGAACAACTAATAAGCTGCTTCTTATGCATGAGAAAAGAAAATAGTTTCTTGGAAGGAATCTACTTCAGGTAAACACGCTGTGAACATTATTTTAATGATAACAAAGGTTTTTAGTATTTCATAAACTTAGTTTATAAAGCAGCAGCAGGGTTTTAGAGTATTGATTCCAATTTTGGAAGAAGTTCTACTGTGAGTAAATGTTATCAAACAGCATGGCATGCTACAGAAAAATTTTTGTGTAGGAAAGAGTAAATCAATGTGACAGACTTTATAGTTGTTGTATTTAAGAAATTGCAACAGCCACTTCAACCTTTAGCAACCACCATCCTAAGCAGTCAGTAGCCACAAACGTGGAGGCAAGCCCTTTCACTAGCACAATGGTTACTCATTAAAGGCTCAGATGATCATTATCAGTTTTTAGTAATGAAATAATTATTAACTAAGGTATTTACATTGTATTTTTATATATAATGCCATTTCAGATTTTGTAGAGTACAGTATCATGCAAACATAACTTTCATATGCACTGAGAAATAAAAAGTTCATATAGCTTGCTTTCTTTCAATATCTGCTTTCTAGCAATGTTCAGAAATGAAACCTGCAATACTACTGAAATATCCATGTAACATGTTAAATGGAAATGTGACCATGTTGTTGTGTTTATATGGAGATTAAGTGTTGCTTGAGGAGACGTGTATGAGTACCAAGTTTACAAGGAGTAGATTCGTGATGGTTAATTTTATGTGTCCACTTGGCTAGGCCATGGTACCCAGATATTTAGTCAAACACCAGTCTAAAAGTCTCTGTGAAGATATATTTTAGATACGGTTAGCATTTAAATCAGTAGACTTTCACAAAAACAGATTATCCTTCTTAATGTGAGTGGACCTCAGCCAATTAGTTGAAGGCCTTAATAGAAAAAAAGAAGGAACTCTCTGAAATTATACCTCCAAACTGGCTTTTATACTTAAGCTACAAAATCAACTCTTCTCTGGATCTTCAGCTTGTATGCACACAATTGGTTCTGTTTCTCTGAGAATCCTGACTAAAACAAGAGGTCATTCCAATTTTGTGTTTTATGAATGCAGAAAGAAATAGATGAGAGTAAGCTGGCTGATTTGTTCCCTTTTTCCCAGTTACCTGATCAATCTCATCTCCAGATGAATTACCCCCAATAAATTTACACCCAAATAAGCCATGCTTCTTTGTGTTCTGCAGTTTTGCCTATTCTGCTACCATTCGGTCCACTCCTGTCCCTGAATAACATTCACTGGAATACTATTCTACCACTAATTTGAACACCTAATTTTTATTGTCCTTTAACATTCAGCTCGAAGAGCACCTGTCAGCATTTTTCTTTGACATGCCCTCCTTTAGTTGTGTTTGAATTACTTGCTATTCCTATAGATGTCTCGATAATTTTGCCCTGTCATTAAACTAAATTGTAACTACCTGATTTATTGTTTGTCTCCTTTTGTGTGTTGTGGTCTTTGTTAAATTGGTAAAATATGTCATTTCTTTAGTATTTTCCATGTTTATATTATTGTATAAGTATTTATTCTTACTAATGTTGAATGAAAATAGACTTATAAAATGATTTTATTCATTATATAGCTCTCTCTCCTAATTATATTGGTGATAACGTGGTACCCCTCCACTCCTGATCTTAATAGGCTTGGCCTTCCAGATGATATTTACATGTTTTATTCCACCACCAGTGAAGTAGAACTAGATTTTACTCCAGATAAGAAAGAATCTATTTTACACTATAAGATATTTTTTGTCTCCAAACCCTGACTAAACTGAGTCAAACAACTCACATTTCTCGGAAGCAAACAGCCAAAAGTCCAAAGTCACTATTGAATGATATTAATGTTAATGTTTGATCACATTTCTGATGTTGGAAAAAATACAATTGTCTACATTATCTGAATCTAATCCCAGGTATTCATGAATCTGTCTCTGTTCCAATATTGGCTTGGGTTTTATGAAACTGTTAAAGTGTATTCTTTAATAAGTACTATTTGTTAAATGGCCTCCTTGTCAGTGGTCAATGGAGCAACTGGATTTTTTCTTCATTGCAAAAATCATCCATTTCCCATATAGCCTTTCTATTTTCACAGCATTTAGCTTCCTTGAACGTTTGTTTCATGCAGTCTTCATGGTAATATTGGAGGCACTGCCACAGTAAATGATGAAACTAGTGATAAATACAGCATTTTTTGAGGAAATAAACTCTCCTTTTATATAATGCAAATTTCTGCCTTCCCATGCACAACCAAGGAAAACCAAGCATAGATTTGAAGTGATTATATAATTTTAGATCAAATTAGGTAGAAAATGTGATATGTCAGAAAATAGAATTATAGCATTTGGGACTCTCAGACATAGAAAAACAAAGTTAAATTATATTCTTTATCAGCTCTATGCTTCTTACCTGATGCCACATCCAATGAATATCTAAATCTACACTTTCCTGTGATTTCATATCCTAGTATATAACAAATTTGTGAAACGAATCTCTCTGTATAGTGTGTTTTTCCTAAGATTTTTTCTCCTGTCAAAAAAATAGCTTGTAGACTCGCTTTCCTCAAAACATAACAAACCTGCTTTAAAAAATCATAATTCAATTATCTTCTAGGATATGAACATAAGGTAGGTGACCTTCAGAGTATTTAGAGAACTGTATTAATTCCCCAGATGATATGAACTGGACAAAAATGAAACTCACCATTTCAAGTTCGATAAAAGTAAATGTGAATAGAAGTATGTTAAAGTTAATAGAAGTTAATTAAAGTATGTTAGTACATATTTCAGATTTCCAAAGATTGTTGCATACATTCTTTCTGAGATATTATTTAACATAGAGATCTCCGTAGAGCATTTAAACAGATATCTGACATTCAGCTATGTTGCCCAGTTTTAAAGATGCTGGATTAGATCTGAGTATTTCTGATTCTATAAATACTTATTTAATTTTTTAGGATTAGTTACAATCATATCACTGATTGATATTTTTATATAGCTGTTTTAGTGAGGACTCATAAAGCCCTACACGCTGGGGCTAAATACTCCTAGAATGTAACCTATCTGAGAGTAGCTGAGGCTATTTTGTACAACATCTTAGCAGTGCCTAGGACAACCTCTGGATGTAGTAGGCACACAGTTTATGAATACTTATTTTATAATAATGACAAATGGTATAACATCAATGTGACTACATTCAGTTGTAACTATATTATATAAGCATTAGATAAACAAAATCTGACATATTTTCTGTAGTATTTAGTCATTTCTAGGTTTTTGTTTGGAGCCACTATGTAGAGAAAGCTGAATTTTGTTACAACAGAAAAAAGCAGGAGTCACGGAGTCTATTTTTTACCTTTACAAAGGTAAAAATAGAAACAAGCATGCCCAAGTCTATATAAGTCTCCTATGCTTTGCAGAATACACTTCTTGCTTTCATTGCACGTTAATA
Source organism: Pan paniscus (assembly GCF_029289425.2). NCBI lineage: Eukaryota > Metazoa > Chordata > Mammalia > Primates > Hominidae > Pan > Pan paniscus. The sequence goes on along the minus strand of NC_073264.2, from coordinate 41,744,086 downwards.
TATGACAGTCTTACTAAGATTTAGAAGCCAAAACAGTAGCTAATAAAACCTTAAAAATTTTTTACTGAGGGATATCAGTATTTTAAGTAAATTGTACTTCCCCTATACAACTTACAGAAAAGAGGACATCATCCCTCAAGTCCACTCAGTTAACTGGAATTCTCTAGATAATAAACCATTTTAGTTTACTCTTTTCTTCCTTCCCTCACAATCAGGAATCCAGGTCTGAATAATTCTAATCAATTGCATTTATTACCTTCAAATTAGACATTACATTGGAGTTATCATTATTGTCTGTGTCAGGAATGACACAGATTTTTCTACTACCATAAAACTACAAAAATATCTGTTGGCATTGCACTAATAACGAATATGATGTAAGTAACCATAAATTAAGTAGACATTATTACTGACTTAGTTGAATTTGTCTTTCACTTGCCTCTTTAGCCTTAACTCTAATAATTGCCCTGAAGCACACTGAACCCTTGCAATTTTCTGTAATAAGTAATACTCCATTCTGCCACAATGTCTTACACGTGTTCTGTCTGTACAGATTAAGTTCTTGAGTTCTACCTAAATTCCAACTCTCCTTTTAAATTACATTTTCAGAAACCAGTTCCTATCTCAATTCCTTACTCAATTTTGTTTAAGCATCTCTCTTAGGGGCCTCCCAGCACCCAATGCTTCTCTTATCAGAGACATGATATAGGGCTTTGCACTGCTTCTTCCTCTCAAATCAAGCTTCTTGAAGGCAAGGAACTATATTGTATCCATCTTTATATCCATTTTAATAAACCTAGTCTAAACTCAGTCCATAAATAAATACTCAGTTTCTATGCTATTACTTCCTAAAGTTGGATTCTGGAAATGTTTTTATAGTATTCTAATAATATCCTAGAAATTAGTTAAAGAGAACATCTCATTATGTGATATTGGCATTCACCTTATTAAGCCCATTTAATTTCAGCCTAATATAAATTCACCTAGCAGGAGCCATGAATGAAATTTATCTGATTATTACTATTCTTAAATAAAAAGTTAGGTAAGAGCTAACCCAGCTATAGCTTTCATAAATTACTAATATTGCAAGTATTTCAAATTCTAAGCCACCACTTCAAATGTTAAAAGCCACTTGGTCCTATAAAAGATTTACCAAAGACCTAAGAATTAGGAAAAGCCTGTTGCAGCTACAGAATAAATGCTCTTAGTCTCATTCTCATTATTCAAACAACCTCAAATAATTCTTTAAGTCTCCCTATAATAAGTGGGAATGAAAAGGAGAGAGTATTTGAAGGTAAAATAAAAATGTTATTTTCATTTTAAACAGCAGTGTTTCATCTAGCCAATTTCATAATTTTCATATAATCTTGAGTATATTTTATTGAAAAATCAATATACATAGGTAATGTAAAAACAAAAGCCAGAGAAATAGCTGAATGTAAATGATCTAAAATAAATGTATTTATTTTTATGAATACATATTTTTCAGACCCCTGTTGACAAATACGCAATTTTCAAATACGCTAATTTACATTATATTTTCCTTCAAAGTCTATAACTTCCATACACAGCAAAGAGAATCATGGCTGAGCTACTAACAGTCATATGGAAAATGAAAGAATATTTGATTTCATTTAAAAATATTTTCACAAAAAAAGTACTTCAACTTCTTTTTGAGGGGAGAGGGGCTAAATGTTTTATATTCGAATTTTTTAGATTGACAGAATAGTTGAGAAGATAATACAAATAGTTCCCATAGGTACACAGTTTTTGCCTATTGTTAAAATCTTACATTACTATGGCATATTTGTCACAACTAAAGGACCAATTCTGATACATAATTAACTCAAAATGTACAATTTATTCATATTTCCCCAGTTTTTACTAAGTACTTTTTTCTGTTAAATTATCCTGTCTAGGATATCATGTTCCATTTAGTTGTCATGTCTCCTTAGGCCCTTTTTGATTGGGACAGTTTTCCAGACTAGTTTTGCTTTTGATAATCTTGACAGTTTTGAGGAGAACTGATCAAGTACTTTGTGGAATGTTCCTCAATTGGGTTTGCTTATGCTTTTTCTCATTATTAACTTGGATTGTATTTTGAGTGGAAGAAGATCAAAGAGTTAAAGTGTTCTTTTTATCACATTGTATCAAAGGTACATTCTATCAAAATAATTTATCACTATTGATATTGACTTCGACCACCGGCTGAGGTAGTATTTCACAGGCTTCTCTACTGTAAACTTATTCTTTTCTTCTCCCTTTCCATATGGTGTTCTTTAGGTAAAAATCACTATACACGGTCCATACATAAGGGAACAGAAGTTATATTCCACCTCTTTGAGAATAGAGTTTCCACATAAAATAATTGAAATCAAACCGAAAAAGACATTAATTTGTTACTCCAATTATTTACTTTTTAAATCACTTATGTATAGCAGTATGATCTCATGGATACTTATTTTATATTTTGAGTTATAATTTAAAACAAATTAAAAAAATGTTACCCAAATTTTTCCAGGTCTAGCCGTAGGGAGTCTTTCAGATGGTACCTCTGTTGTCCCTGTGTCCCTTTGACGTATTCTTATGACTATGAGTTGTTGCTGCTGCTGTTGTTGTTGTTGTTGTTGTTGTTGTTGTTGTTGTTGCTTTAGCACATTATTACTTTCTGGTACAATAGGATGCTCCAAGCTCATCTGGTATATTTTCATCTTCAGTCCTCGGATCAATCATTTCTCTAAATGATTCTGGTTCCTACTATTGGAGAAGGGTCTTAGCAACCAAGATATGAATTCTGGATGTTGGTTAATATTTGGATATCATTGTTTCTAGGCACTCTCAGCTGATAGAGAAAAAATACATGTTTATACTAACACACATATATACACATATCTATAAACATTTCCATATGGATCCATCTTTATCCATATTAAGATAAACATGAGTTCATACTGATGTTTCCAACCTTTATTCATTACCACATGGGTCACTCTAGCTTTCTCCCCTTGTTTGTCTTTAAACTCTCGCTTCAGCAGTAGCTTTCTCCATCTTCCATACATTTACTTGTTTCATTCCTGTATGCAAAAAGTGTATAGTGGTTTCAGAATTTTAAAACCATACTCCAGTGGGAACAGACAAACAACCAGAATACAGTGTTCATGTGCAGTTTATTTTGCCTTCAGTCTTAGAGGCTCCATTCATCTCCAGTGCTACTTAGGTCAGCAGATATCCTCCCTTCCCTTCAGTAAGGTTATTTCAATCATTTGTAGTATATTTAGATATTCTTGCTGCAGTATGAATTCCTAAGAATACTATGTGCTTCACCTAAACAACTCAACTCCTTCACCAAATCCCTGGCAACAACTGATGTGTTTACCAACTCTAACTCTACAACCACATGAGTGGAATCATATGGCATATAGCCCTACAGTCTTATTTCTTTTAATGGTAATACAGATTTTAAGATTTATACATGTCTTTGCATGGCTTGATTGCTATCCCTTTTTATTGCTAAATAGCATTTCATTTGGTGGATCTACCAGTTTATCTGTTCACCTATTTACGGTCATTTGTGTCATTTCCATTGTTTAGTGATAGTGTATACAGCTCCTACAAACATTTGTGTATAGGATTTTTTTGTGGGCATAAGCTTTTAAATAAGTTGGGGGTGCACAATGGCTGAATCGTATAAGATTATGTTGACTTCATATGAAGCTGCCAACCTGTCTTCCAAGGTGTCTGTACCATTTTGCATTTCCGCCACTGAATGAAAACTCTTAGTTCCTGTTGATCCATATCCACACCAGCAACTGCTGTTAGTTTTTGGATTTTAGGCATTCCAATAGGTACACAGTGGTATCTCATTGTTTAAATAGCAATTCTATCATGACAAAATATGTTGAACATCTCTTCATATGCTTATTTTCCATCTGTACATCTTTTTGCTGAGGCATCTGTTCAGATACTGTGCTCATTTCTGAATGCATTTTTGTTTTCTTAATGTTGAGTTTTAACAGTTATTTGTATATTTTGGATACAAATGTTTTGTCAGATGTTTGTTTTACAAATATTTTCTTCCACGGTTTGATTTGTCTTATCATCCTCTTAACAGTGTATTTTGCGAGGCAGATTTTAAATTTAATAAAGTTAAATTCATCAAATTTCTTAGTTTCATGGATTATACCCTTGGTGTTATATATGAAAGCTTATCATCAAACCCCAAGCCACATAGAATTCATAGAATTTTTCTTATGGTTTCTTTTGAAAGTTTTATAATTTTACATTTTACATTTAGTACTATAGTAAATATTTACTTAATTTTTATAAAAGGTTAAGGTATCTTTGGAGTCTTCTACATAGAATAACATATCATCTATGAAGAAAATATAGTTTATTACTTCTCTCCAATGTGTAAAATTTATTTTTAAGATTTTTCCATTACCTAGAGAGTTCAGTATCATAATGAAAAGTGCTGAAAGAGACTATCTTTGACCTCTCATTGTAGAGGAGAAGCATTCACTAGTCATATATATACAATTATATATAATATAATGTAATTATATATTTAATATAACATTAAATATTATAAATTTATAATTAAATATTAAACATATATATGAGTATATATAATATATTATGCATATATATATATAATTTCTCTCCTGCTTGAAGAACATCTTAACATTTCTTTCAACAAAAGTCTACTAGCAATAAATTCTCTTCATTTTGTTTATCTGAAAAAAAGCACTTATTTCTTCTTCACTTTGAAGAATGATTTCACTGAATATAGAATTCCAGGTTGGTGTTTATTTTTCTTTCAACAATTTAAATATTTTACTCCACTGTCTTCTTGCTTGCATGATTTCTGACAGAAAGTTTGCTGTAATTCTTATCCTTGTTTCTTTATATCTAAGCTGGTTTTCTGTCTCTGGCCTTCAAGATTTTCCTTTTGTATTTTCTTTTCTGTAGCTTAAATACAATATGCATAGGGGTGTGTGTTAGTATGTATTTGAGATTTTTTCTATGCAGAGTATGTATTTGAGATTTATTCTATGCAGTTTTTGCCATATCCCATTAAACCTAGAAATCATCTCAACTATTACGTTTAAGGGGCCTATAATAAGTTTGGACATTCTTAATCTATTTTTCCTTATTAAAGTCATGCCCTAAATAATGGACTATGGGATGAAATTATACTTTTTCTTTTGAAACATATGCTTCCTTTGTTAGCTAAGGCCAAGAGCAAGTAAATGAAATTCATTTTACAAATTGTTGTCTGTACCTGTTATCTGAAGAAAGTAGAAGATCATTTACATATGGTATGAGAACTGAATCAAAGGAAATTTAGATCTTTTAAGTTTTGATTGAGGACCTGGGAAAAATAGCAGGGGCCTTCAGTGGACCCCTGGGCACAACTGTTAGGTATATTGTTGTCTTCCCCAGATGAAGGCAAAAAGTTAGTGATTCTCCTAGTCTAAAGGCACATGGAACAAAGGCAGAGAAAAGATATGTACAGTAAAGGTAGTAGCTTCTGGCAGAATTGATGATAAGATGGCATTTGGCTTTCATACTATGGGGAAGTGAAGCATTATAATTTTGTTGGTGGCCCTGAGATCATGAACAGGTCGATTTCTTCATTCATTTGGTTTCTTTACTGGAACAAATAGTTTTCCTCCATTATTTGGCTTATTTTCTGAAAGGACAGGAAAGTAACAAGAACTAATGCAGTGCATGATAAAGTAAGTCTTCAGGTATACAAACTTCCATTACAGGTTTGATCCTTCCTTTACTTCTGGTTTTAAAGGATTTGGGAAAGTTTGGGTAGCACTTTAGTAGACTCTATTTGAAACTTAATGGGTTCCGCATCAATTATTTTTCTATGTCAGTGAAATTTTTAGCACCTTGTCTATCAGATGTGATGTCAAGATCTTTGGGGAATGTATCAAATATAATAGTGAAGACAAAAGTATGTACAAAGAAGACAATTTGATTATGAGTAGAGGAGTCCTGAGTCTAAAACTTAAGAAATAGTCCTTCTGGTGTAAATGTGCAATTTCCTTTACAACTTAAGCCATTCCTTATTAAATTTTTAGGTATGATATCACACAGCAGGAAGAAATATATTCACTCATGGACTGGAGGGTGATAGTTAATGGTTAGGAGACAGAGAAAATCTGTTGGTTATTTGAAATACCTATACCCAGTGTGGTATGCTTACTCTGAGTAAGAAGTGGAACAAAGATAGCAGTATTTAATATAAAAAGAGTTGCACCTTTATAAATCAGAGATTTATAAGTTGATTTAAACTTATCAATCAGAGATTTATAAGTTGATTTAAACTTATCAATCAGAGATTGATAAGTTTGACCATCTATGTTTATAGTTAATTCACCTTGAGTGTTTAAGTGTAAGGCAGGATCTGAGCTCTTTTTCTTTCTTGAAGTACCCTCTTTGATCTATAAAAAGACTTTTTTCATCCTGATTTCTCTTTTGTAATATGAGAGAATCTTTTTTGTTCCAGTGTTCCTCCTGTTTACAATAGCTACAAGTGTCCTGCTCAATAAGTGGTTGGTTCAGAAGTAGGCCACCTAGCTATTTGATCTGTAGAACAACACGTTTATTTTGAGTCCTGTCTGATTTTTGTTCTAAAGTTCCTTTAAAATGTTTTTCTTTTTTTTGAGTATTGTAGTTCAGATAAAAAGGTTATTTTTCATTTTAATCCTGTTTTTTAAAATTAGGTTTCAAACTTCAGGTTTAATTTTATTGACAAAGTAAGATGAAAGGACCACTTTTATATCAGCAGCTTCTGTAACACCAAAAAGTAGAAATTATTTCCCAATTTATCTCAAAATATTCTATAGTTCCATTTTCTCCTTGTTTGCATGATTTAATTATGTTCCAATCAATTTTCATTAGAAATGTTTGAGTGCAGTTTTAAGAGCCTCTATTCTACCTTCTGAAACTTTTTTTGATCTTCAAGTATATTTTGAAAAGAGGGATCCCGGTTATCTCTTTCCAGGTCAATTCAGTCTGCTTTTATGCTCAGGATTCGGTTTCTGAGGTTCTGATCAACATGTGTAGAAGTTGATCACAACTTCAGGTAACACTGGGTCATAGGCACTGAAACGTTCTAAATTATTCTATGAATAGTGGTTGATTTTATCTGGATTCAGGGAAATTCTTAATTACCAGTCTTAATTCAGCTGAGATACAAGATTTAAATTCCTTATCTGCCTGCTACCTGGCTCATGGGAGGATGAATCTTTAGAGGCAACTGGCATTGGGAGATCTTAGAAGAGCTGTTGGAAAAGGTGGAGGGTCAGGACAAGGGGAAGGGGAGTAGAGCGATGGAAAAAGGACAAATTAGAGCATAGCGGGAAGCAGGCGAGCTCAATATAGAAAGACAACTGGAGCACAAGTAGGGGCAGGATTCACCAAGGAAATGAATCTAGTTTGTTGTTGCTTAAGTTTGTCAAATTGCTTGTTAGATTTGGCCAAGGATTCTTTTCAACAAAGCAATGTTTTAATCAGGGTTATATTTGGAGAGCTCTGTGTACTAATACATATTGCTGTCCACTGGGGCCTGAGGAATCTTATCTCCTTCCTTTTCTAAGGAGACTTCCAAATAAACAATTAGTTCAAGTCAAGTGTTTCCCAGAGTGGCCAAATCAGTCTTATTGAAATTATGTCATTTAGAGAGACAGAAACAAAAATTAGAATTATAATGAGATAGAAACATGTAAGAAACAGAAGATTTTTCCTGGAGGATGATACCATTTAGAATATCCCATGAGAAGTGTCAATGCTAAGTCTAAAGCAATACTTATGTACTTAAACCCTCAACTCCATTGCTGGCCACCTCAGAACACAGACCTGACAATCTGGATCCTTAGCAGATGAAAAACCAGAAACAAAATGTACTCTCTGTATCATAGCCAAGCTCTCAGACCAAATATCAGAAATAAAAGGAGAACTTTATCCAGTTTTACTGGTGACCCACTGCAGTTTGTTCACATGGATGCCAGTTAGGAGAGGACCACAAATATACCAGTCTGCAAGACCAGATTTAACCACAGGCTTATGCTTGGTTCTGAGCTGCGATTCAACTTGTGTTTCTCCTTATGACATGTAACACTGTTAGATAGAACAACACAAAAATAAAAGCACAAAAGAGAGCAAAAGTGGATATAAAGGAATTGCCTGATTCTACCAAGGATGTTAAACAAATTAGAACCAAAAAAAAAAAATCTAGCTACCAAAATGAGAATAAATAGCTATGGAATTTAAGGCAAAGAGAGTAAAGTTTAGACCTGATGCTGACGTGGCACATAGGCAGGGACCCCACAAGCCATGAACAAAGCAGCAAGACACAAGCGACCTCTGTGAATGTCACACCTGTTTAAAGGCTGGAGTCCATGTCTAGAGGCAATGCAGACTGTATCTCTATGGAAGCTCCAGGAGAACTGGGGAAATAAATGAAAGCTACTCAAATAAGAACAGAGTCTCTTTATTGGGAGCTTGCTGTAATAAGGGAATCAGCCTTCATAATTTAGATTTGGCAGAAACTGAAAGGAGGCAAAGGAGAGGGAAGCCTTTACAGTGAGAGAGAGAAAGAGGAAGCTGGAGAACACTAATTAGAAGTAAGGCATTCCATGTGATTAGTTTTGGAAGCATATTTGGCTTAATCTGTTTTTACTGAGCTGGAAGCAGGGGCAAAGTCAACAATAGTTCAACAAGTCCTGTGTGTTCCTAAAAGAAAACAAACAAAAAAAAAGCTACAGAAGTTGTAGATTGACTTCCCCTGCTAGTTTTTACAGAGATTGTTGAGTCATATACAGTCATATACGGTTTGTCTATTGTACCTTTGTATATTTACACTCTTTCAATATTTTCTGGTTAAGCTTCTGTCAAATTTGTTCATATTGCAGATTTATTTAACTAGAATACAGTTAAATATGTATATATTTCTGGGATAGATTAGTATCATCACACTACTAAACACTGCTATGTCATGTCTGATGTGGTTTGGCTATGTACCCACCTAAATCTCATCTTGAATTATAGTTCCCATAATCCCCACGTGTTGTGGAAGGGACCCATGGGAGGTAACTTAATCATAGAGGCAGTTACCCTCATGCTATTCTCACTATAGTGAGTGATTTCTCACTAGATCTGATGGTTTTATATGAGCCTTTACCCTCTTTTACTCAGCACTTCTTCTTGCTGTTGCCTCATGAAAAAAAGATGTTTGCTTCCCCTTCTGCCATAATTGCAAGTTTCCTGAGGCCTCCCCAACCATGCTGAACTGTGAGTCAATTAAACCTTTTTCCTTTATAAATCACCCAGTCTCGGGTATGTCTTTATTAGCAGCGTGAGAATGGACTAACACAATATCAGTCAAGGTTCTCCTTACAAATAGAACAAGCAGGATATACAAGGAGATACATATATTTATGATGTTTTTTTCAAGGAATTAGCATACGCTTAAGGATTGGCTTATGGACTCCATAGGTCATTCTGGCAGCCTAGAACTCCCAGGCAAGAGGTGACACTGTAGTCTTCAGGGAGTTTATCTTCCTGAGGAAAACCTCAGTTTTGCTCTTAAAGCTTTTCAACTGATTGGACAAACCCCACCATATTATCAAGAAAAACCTCCTTTACTTAAAGTCAACTGATTATAGATGTTAACCACATCTACAAAGTACCTTCACACCAACACATAGATGAGTATTTGATTGAATAACTAGATGCTACAAACTAACTAAGTATATACATAAAACTCACCAGAAATCTGCAACCAGGAATTTTCTTCCCATTCGTTATATTGTCTCCTTAAAATGATAGTTTTATCATTTTAAGTTAAGTGTTAGTTGACTTTTTTGTAGGTTTTACTTTTTCCTATGTAATTTCTTTTGCAGATCTGATAGGGTTCTTTATAAATTGTATGACTGTTATTATAGTCATATTGAAAAGCAATAGTAATATAATTATGTTTTATAAGCCAGCCACCCTATTGCACTTTTCAAAAAAATTACCTTTTTCTGAAAATATTTGCCTGGATGTGAAAATGCAGGCCCATCATTTATGTTGTATTCTAGTATTTTTCTTATTATATAAAGAAACATTCAGAATTTAAATTGTGACACGTACATTTATTTTTTTTCCATATGTATTGACACTTGAACATGAAGCAAACTTAAGTTTACCTGTATTTTTTTTTTATTATTATACTTTAAGTTTTAGGGTACATGGGTACAATGTGCAGGTTAGTTACATATGTATACATGTGCCATGCTGGTGTGCTGCACTCACTAACGCGTCATCTAGCATTAGGTATATCTCCCAGTGCTATCCCTCCCCCCTCCCCCCACCCCACAACAGTCCCCAGAGTGTGATGTTCCCCTTCCTGTGTCCATGTGTTCTCATTCTTCAATTCCCACCTATGAGTGAGAATATGCAGTGTTTGGTTTTTTGTTCTTGCGATACTTTACTGAGAATGATGATTTCCAATTTCATCCATGTCCCTACAAAGGACGTGAACTCATCATTTTTTATGGCTGCATAGTATTCCATGGTGTATATGTGCCACATTTTCTTAATCCAGTCTATCATTGTTGGACATTTGGGTTGGTTCCAAGTCTTTGCTATTGTGAATAATGCGACAATAAACATACGTGTGCATGTGTCTTTATAGCAGCTCCTATTTAACATAGTGTTAGAAGTTCTGGCCAGGGCAATTAGGCAGGAGAAGGAAATAAAGGGTATTCAATTAGGAAAAGAGGAAGTCAAATTGTCACTGTTTGCCGATGACATGACTGTATATCTAGAAAACCCCATTGTCTCAGCCCAAAATCTCCTTAAGCTCATAAGCAACTTCAGCAAAGTCTCAGAATACAAAATCAATGTACAAAAATCACAAGCATTCTTATACACCAACAACAGACAAACAGAGAGCCAAATCACGAGTGAACTCCCATTTGCAATTGCTTCAAAGAGAATAAAATACCTAGGAATCCAACTTACAAGGGATGTGAAGGACCTCTTCAAGGAGAACTACAAACCACTGCTCAAGGAAATAAAAGAGGATACAAACAAATGGGAGAACATTCCATGCTCATGGGTAGGAAGAATCAATATCGTGAAAATGGCCATACTGCCCAAGGTAATTTACAGATTCAATGCCATCCCCATCAAGCTACCAATGACTTTCTTCACAGAATTGGAAAAAACTACTTTAAAGTTCATATGGAACCAAAAAAGAGCCTGCATCGCCAAGTCAATCCTAAGCGAAAAGAACAAAGCTGGAGGCATCACACTACCTGACTTCAAACTATACTACAAGGCTACAGTAACCAAAACAGCATGGTACTGGTACCAAAACAGAGATATAGATCAATGGAACAGAACAGAGCCCTCAGAAATAATGCTGCATTTCTACAACTATCTGATCTTTGACAAACCTGAGAAAAACAAGCAATGGGGAAAGGATTCCCTATTTAATAAATGGTGCTGGGAAAACTGGCTAGCCATATGTAGAAAGCTGAAACTGGATCCCTTCCTTACACCTTATACAAAAATCAATTCAAGATGGATTAAAGACGTAAACGTTAGACCTAAAACCATAAAAACCCTAGAAGAAAACCTAGGCATTACCATTCAGGACATAGGCATGGGCAAGGACTTCATGTCTAAAACACCAAAAGCAATGGCAACAAAAGCCAAAATTGCCAAGTGGGATCTAATTAAACTAAAGAGCTTCTGCACAGCAAAAGAAACTACCATCAGAGTGAACAGGCAACCTACAAAATGGGAGAAAATTTTCGCAACCTACTCAGCTGACAAAGGGCTAATATCCAGAATCTACAATGAACTCAAACAAATTTACAAGAAAAAAACAAACAACCCCATCAAAAAGTGGGCAAAGGACATGAACAGACACTTCTCAAAAGAAGACATTTATGCAGCCAAAAGACACATGAAAAAATGCTCACCATCACTGGCCATCAGAGAAATGCAAATCAAAACCACAATGAGATACTATCTCACACCAGTTAGAATGGCAATCATTAAAAAGTCAGGAAACAACAGGTGCTGGAGAGGATGTGGAGAAATAGGAACATTTTTACACTGTTGGTGGGACTGTAAACTAGTTCGACCATTGTGGAAGTCAGTGTGGAGATTCCTCAGGGTTCTAGAACTAGAAATACCATTTGACCCAGCCATCCCATTACTGGGTATATACCCAAAGACACGTACATTTAAATACCATTAGTCTTATCCTAAACAAAGGCAAAACTACACTTGAGGAATTTTGGTTAAAATTCTGGGAGTCTTTCTCTCTTTATGATTGCTTTCCATTATATTTTCATATGTGTCAGAGGATGTAGAATAATGAAATTGATTGTGTTCTAGAAGAAGCATATCAAACTTTATATTACTGGAGACACTTTCTTAAAGTTAAGTGGAACAGAAAGCAGGTGATAAGGCTGAAGATAGAAGGATATAGACACCATTCCCTGAATATTAACTTCATCACAACATGAAAATTTCTGGTAGATACTTGCAAAGGATTGGAATTTTCTCTGAAGCAACGAGACTCAATTGTATGCTATGGGGATTTTAATTCCATTTGTTATGTTTTATTTACTCATAGCATTAAGCCTTATTTTGATGTATTTTGTTATCCTCAGATTTGCCCATTTTTTATTAGCATACAGATAGATGGATAGATGTCCCATATGTAAATTTTCCCACAATCATTTAAAAATGCTTTCACATAATTATAAAAAATATATTTTATTTTTGAATAAGAAGAGACATAATAAAGGCCAAAGACTGCAGTTTTTTTTGAAACCTAAATTTTTTTATTTTCATTGTGAAACACCCAAATTATTGAAAGGACATGTTGAGATTTTTTTACAGTGTATGTGGGGTAATATATTTACTAAACATTCCTTTAACATTGCAGATCAAACTCATTTATGTTCTTTCAACATCATTTATTCATAAGAAAACTCCCAGACAAAATGGAATTCAATAATTATCTAACAAAATCAAACAGCCCTCCCCTTGAAAGTAGTACCATGGTAAGAAAAATCCCCAAAGTTAAAAATTCATGTTGCAGCACTGCCATTTCTACATGGTCTTGATAATAATACAAAAGTATGACCAAAGAAGGGAGCAATAGAATCCCTGTCTAGTATAGTTTAAGAAAATAGATTATGATGGAAAGCAACAGGCTAAGAATAAAGACTAACACATGGGGCAAAAATGTTTTGTGGGTGGTGGACAGGAGCAGATGGAGAAGGACACATGTGGTTATATATTTTCTGAAGTACCATAAGCTAAGTATCACAGTGAAGAACAGAAATTTAAGCTAAACCTGTTGCTTTATTTGAGTGGAACTCTCTAAGTAAAAGGATTTTTTAGTATTATTGAAGTGTTTAATTTAAATGGCCCGACCAGTTATTGAGAAAAAAATTAGAAAAGCTGTTCCTTCTATTGAAGCTATTTGAACAGGAATTCCAAACAAAATACCCATGAAAACGAACAAATTTTGACTGTTGTAAAGTCCTTGCTCCACAAAGAGATATCCTCTGAACTCACAGTGTTTCAATGTAGCCCCCTGTTTGCTACACTTGAGTTCAATCCTTTTTAAGTTTTAAGATTTGAATCTGTGATTATAATCATGGATAAGATGCAGACAAAAAAAGTGAGCCAAACTGAATGCCGATGGCCACCAGGAAACCCATTGTCTGCAGAATCACCACAATTAGTGGTGTTTGAATACATAGGTGGGGCTATTTCTTGGGTGAGAGGCTTCCAGAGACGAATCCCGAGTATCTCTTGTGTGGTGATGCTACAAATCTCAGAGGAATGATGCTGCAAATCTCATATGAAGATGCATAGCACTTTTCTGTCAAAGAGCCATCAAAACATGTTTGTTGGGTGTCTGCAGTAGTATTCTGGCTCCATGAAAGGACAGAGAAAAATTGGTACCCTAAGTCTGCACTTTCATCAGCAGTCCTTCTCACCTCTACTTTGACTGAGGAATCATTCTAGAAAACCTTGCCAACCCGCACGTTTGCGAAAGCCTTCTGAATTACTGAAGAATAAAGACAGATTTTTAAATAGGGTTTAATGATAAATGTATTCTGGTCCCTGGATTCCCATCAATCATGTAAAACATAGATGGTAAATGTCAATCAGAAAATACACTTCTAAATGTTATTTTACTGAAGTTATAATAAATAATATATATGTATTTTTAATCTCAACCTATGTGCTCTCATTGCTTTGGTCCATTTTATGCTGCCTATAAGAGAATACCAGACTGAGAAATTTATAAAGAATGGAGATTTGTGTTTTATAGTTTTGGAAGGTGAGACATCTAAGGTCAGTGGGCTCATATCTCGCAAGGGCCTGCTGCATCATCCCATGGCAGGTGATAGAATGCAGAAGGACAAGAGAGGGTGAGAGCAAGCAAGAGGTCAAACTCGAACTTGCAATATCAAACTCTTACTCTTCTTGAGGGTGTAGCCCTCATGACCTAAACACCTCCTCTTAGGCCCCGCCTTCCAACACTGTTGCATTGGAGATTTCCAACACTGTTGCATTGGAGATTACCAACACGTGTTTTCAACACATGCCTTCTGGGGAAACATTCAAACCATAGCATTTATTTATAATCAACCCACATTAAAAAGGTCCAAATCAAAATGATTCATCTCCATAAAAACAAAAGGACTAGAATACTCAAATTAGACACATTATTTTTAGCAACAATTCCCAAATGCAGTCCTATCTTTCTGGAACATTTTATTTTTCTCTCCTTTCAAACATGTCTTCTTTTGTTTGTCAATAATACCTTTTTCTATCCCTCTATATTATTTAAATCCCTCAAATCTCTGCCCATATTCCCAAAGTTATAACTGTTGAGTGACAAATCACTTGCACCTTTGCAGACACAGGTTTGTGCGTCTGCATGGAGCCCCCCTCCTGCTGACTGAAAAAGACAGAATCATTAGATTCTATTTTTCTAAATTATGTTGCTGTGCCTCCTGTCAATGTAATCTGTTATAAAATGTAGGTAGGTCCTGCTGCCATAGCATAATTAACTGGTAGACTTTAACAGTAGGACCCCTGACAATATCAATTTAAAATGCTTTTAAATAAGCAGATCTCATATGAAAGATGCATAGTACTTTTTGTAAAAGAGGCATCAAAACACTTTTGTTGTGTATTTGCAGTGCTATTCTGGCTCCATCAAAGGAGAGGGAAAAAAATGGCACAAACTCTAAGTGTCCTCTCTGACAAAGGGAATCATATAGTCACCTGGCTTAGAATGTTTTCTTGTTGTGTTGAAAAAGAAGAGAGAAAACAAAACCCAAAAGCTATCAGGATGCAATCTCAGAGAGAAAAATTTCTACCATTGAAATTCATGGAATTTGCACTAGGTAAAGCAGGTGTGCTACTAAAAATTTTAGAGAATGAAAAAGGTGCTGCATTTCTAGTGGTGTTTTTCAATGAATACCTACTAAATTTGACTATTAATTTTTTAAAAAATTGTAACATTAGAATTTTCACCTATATTTTCCATGGTTCTTTAAACACAAATAATTAGCTTTACAGAAGAATACATCCATTGCTTAGATCACATGTGTGAGTTGAATAGCTGAAACTAGCTATAAATAAGCTTTTATGTGGAATATACATTCCCAAAATTCATTTGCAAACTTTGTATTTGTTTGCTACTCCCAGGATTTGTACTGATGCATTTCAAATCTCTTATAGGTTGCACATACATATATTTTATGTTAACACCCTTTCCTGTATGTTAATACAATAACAGAAAAGTAGAAATAATTTTATATATACAATAGCATAGTGCCACCTTTACAGACGTATTAAGCAACACGTGATTGCTTTATACTGAAAATCAGTTTGTTCTATTTTAAAGAAGCCACAGGCATATACACGTCATAAAATAAGTTGATAGAGTTATTTGGGAAAATCTTTCAATATTTATTAATAAGTAAATGAGTTATACTACAACAGTAATAAAACTTATTTGAATCCAAGCTTTGCCATTTAATTAATGTCAGTGATTCCAACTTCACTCTAAGAAGTATATTAATGTCCCTAGAAATTGGTTCTTGCTTTTTAAAAACATCTCTAGTGCTCAGCATGAGACCAATGTCATTCTGATTATTTAGTAAAACTTTTAGATTGATATGACCTATTCAAGCTAGGAAAATAAAACCAATATATCAGATAATGGTTTCAATTAGATTAGGAAAATAGAAGAACAGAACTACATCCTTTTTTCTGACAGAGAATTTAATGTAAGAAATTGGTTGAATTCTATTGTAGGACTAACAAGAGCAGGTCATACCTCTTGGGTCCAGAGAACAAAAGGAAGACGTTGGGATTATTAGAACCTAGAAGCTTATAGAAGGGACCTCTCAGAGCTCAGCCTCATATTTCTGAAAAAGAAGTGCCACATGTTGATATTAGTGTATCTCAGAGAGTGCATTGAAGCTGGTTGCGGAAATATAGAAAAACCAAACCTGAAAACTGGAACCAACTGCCTCTAATGAGACTGCTAAGACAATGGGAATAGAAAGGGGCAAGTCTGTTCTCACTCCACCTGCCTTTGGGCATCCCTCAAGTGCCCCCTAATGGCAGAGCCTAAGCATCACAGGCAGAATAAAGCACGAATAAGAATACGCAGTAGCTGAGTTATCAACACACTAAAATACACCCCAGTTTTGCTAAGGATACGTATTCATATTTATTGTCTATTCTACTCTCGAACATGTCCTAGTATGGATGAAAAATAGTATGGGCACTCTCTAGACAAAGCTGTTTATCCAAATTTAATCAAATAAAGCCGCTGTAGTAAATAAATTTAGAAAATGGCCACTTTCAATTTCTTTAGTTCTGTTGGTACTTGCTGCTTCTCACATGAACAACTGCAGCCTAAGTTCCCTCTCTTTGAATCTGGGCTGATTTTAGTAATTCGTTTGATGACAAGAACATGTTAATAGTGACATTTTGAGACTTCTGGGATTAGGTCATAAAAAGCCTGGGTCTCTTGAAATGTTTGCCCTTGAGACACTCCCTCTCAGAACTCAGCCACCATGCTGTGAGATGCCCAAGCCACATAAAGAGACAATGTGTAGGTGCTGCAGCAGAGAGCCCACCTGAAGTCCCATAACAGTCAGCATCAAGTATTATGTAATAGACTTTTTGGATATCCAGCTAGGTGAAGCCTTCAAATGATAGCTCCGGCTGACATCCAGTTACTCCCATAAGATACCCGGTGGAGAACTGTTCAGGTAGGCTAGTTTAACCCTCATAAATAACAACAACAAATTGTAGTTTGGCCCATTGGCTAGGGTGTTTACTTACCTAGCATACATAACTAGAATAGCCCACCTATATAGTTTTCCAAGGACACCCGCTATCTCTATCCTGATCCAACTAATTCTTGTTTTCCTCCTCAGAGTTTTCTGTATTTTTCACTTAGCTTTTCAACCAAGTAGATTCTAAGCATTTGAGAGGAAAGGATCACGTCCTAGTTTGCCTCTGTATCTGCCACTTGATAACCGATTATTAACTAGGTATAAGATGGTATTATTATAAATGCACAACCACTACCCTGGAAAACTGACATTCATGAATCTGCAGGTTGACCGCAGTTCAGCTGATCAAGGCTGGGATTAACCACACAGCTCTGCATCAAGATGCAGTTTGTTTGGACTTGAATTCAAGCTGTGGGCTGAGTTTAAGTCTGCTCCACGTGTGTTTTTTCTGAGACAGAGACTAAAAGGTAACAGCCACTGATGTCATTCTCTTCTCATGGAGGATGACTGGAGCACAAGAGCCATGTGAATATATTACAAACACATTCAGAGCTTCTACTTAATCATACTTGCCAACATTCCACAGGCCAAAGAAAGTCACATCGTCTGTCATATCAATGGGGTGAGGAGGTGCATTTTGCCTAAGTGGGAGCACAGGAAGTAAGTATTTGCTGGACAATAATCTGAATAATTACAAGATCATCAAAAATGTCTCATCACTGATTGTAAAGTTGAGTTAACACCCTGTAACATTTGTATATAAACATAGTGATAGTTATTATATGTTAAATACATATCTAGACTTGCAAATTATTTCCAAGACCCAGGGAAAAGTATAAATTTGTATTTCCAGAGTATACATAGAAACCAAATATTTACTGTAAAAATATTTATTTGTATGGCTATGATAATTAAACCATGTAAGAATTATTATTTTTATTCAGTTAAAAATAATGCAAAAATAATAGATCATGGATTTTAGAATATAGTGAGAGAGTAGCTGGCATCCTAAATTTGTATTTTTATGTACTATTTATTGTTATGACTACTTATTTAACTGAATACTGGTCAAAACTTAAAGGTAAGTACTTTAAAGCACTAGAAGTACGCCTTGTAAAAAGTAACAGTGCTGGGAAAAAGGGTACTTTAAGAGTGCACCACTTTTCTTCTGATTTTGTAAGGACTGCATTCTTTTATAGCAAATCCACTGACTTCTTAATGCCTTCCAGATATACCTTTAAATGCACTGAGTTTAGATAGTATGGACATCCAAATTTGTCCCAAATGAACACTTAGAAACACAGGAAGCATCAACCATACCTGCGCAGAGTGAATATTATTAAATGGAATAAATCATCAACTACAAATGCTTTATATTTCCTGCTGTAAATCACTGATTAAAGTTAGAATGATGCATTATTTTAATTCAAAGTGAATAGTGGAGTTGTGACTGAGATTCATAGGATAACACGTGATAAATACCTACACTATCAAGGTAAGGAGATGTGCCCCAAAGTATGAAAACAAGTAAATATAGAAAAAAGTATAAATTTTATTTCTGTGCAGTTACATTTATGGATCTAAATATTTATCTGTTTTGTCAAAATATTGAATTTTTTTAGTAAAAGCATTATTGAGATACTAAAAGCCTTATTTCAGGCAATAAAAAGTATGTAGTCCTAGTCTCCATGCTTTTATGACTTTATTTATATTATGATCTAAAACAAGCAAAACCAATCTATTGTGAAAAAATTTTAATTGACGTAGTCTGCGTGTAAAGCATTAAGTAGGAAGGTGCATTTAGGAACTTTCAGATGTGGTGCAAATGATCTATATTGTGAAAAAGTATGGATTTTGTGTCTGTGCTTCAAACCCATTGAATTGTACACTTAAGGTTAGACATTTGGGATGTGTCCAGTAGGGTCTACAAGGCTACAGCTACCATGAATATTTTTGAACACTTCTTGAATATGTACATCATATCTATTGATTATACCCTGAGAAGCGAAATTTCTGGGTGTATTAGTTCTGTCAGTTTGCAATAACAGACTATCACAGACTGGGTGGCATAAACAACAGAAATTTATTTTCTTAGAAGTTCAAGATCAAGGTGCCAGCAGTCTTGGTATCTGTAGGGTCTTTCTCCTTGGCTTGCATAAGGCAGTCTTATTGCTGTGTTCTCACATGGCCTTTTCTCTGTGCATGCACATTCCTGATCCTTCTTCCTCTTCTTATAAAGACACCAGCCCAAATGCATTAGGGACCCACCTTTATTTAACCTTAACTTCATCTTAATTACCTCATTTAACCTTACTTACATATTTAGGCTCTGTCTCCAAATATAGTCACATTGAAGGGCTAGCACTTCAAGACATAAATATGGAAGGGACACAATTCTGTTTATAACACTGGGTCACAGGATATATATATATATATATATATATATATATATATATATATATATGAATATCTCTAAATTTCTAGAGGTGTTTTTTGGTTTGGAGCAGACATAGGTACCTACATGTCCACCACTGCTACAGTGGTGTTGCAATGACTGCATTTGCTATAACAATACGGTGTGCCCCATTGTCCAAACTCAAATACATATTACTGTTTCACAGTTTGTTTATCTTGGAATCTATCCATTTAGAAAACAAGACAGCATGGAGATGCTGCAATCAGCATTAATATAGCCAAATACAGGAGAAGTTCTGAATCTAGGCTCAACCTTGGCTGCACATCAGAATTCCCTGGAGAGCTTTTAAAATTCCTATGACCATTCTGAACTCCAAACATATTAAATCAGAGTCTCTCAATGTGATAACCAGGAAACAGCATTTTTTATCTCCCAAAGTGATTTTTCATGCCACTGTGGTTGAATACCACTGATCTACAGCTTCAAATAACCACAGTGCACACGAGGACAATTTTATTAAGTCGATTATTTACTCTCAATTAATTTTAGCCTCTTGCTATATTCCTCTCTTACATGCCAAGCACAGCTGGTACTTATATTAATGATAAAATATTTTAAATTAACAAGCTACATATGAATGTGATATAATACATTCAAGGGATAAATATGTCTTATTAGTTAGTGAATCTTATATTCTGTGTAAGAAATGTGTCACTCACAGGTGATCCCAAGACTATTAAATATGAGATAAATTTTAAATTCACATTTAAAACTAAAGTATAATTTAGTTCAGTGTTTTGTTTTTAGAGAAGGAGGTTATGCACAAGCAAGAAAGGAAGGTTGAAATGACCTCTGCAGCACTAAGTTAGAGTCAAGGATATCAGTATGAACTAAAGTTTAGTTTAATATATGGACCGATAGCTAGATATCAAAACAATTATGTTTTCACATAGATTATTAAATTTATACATAATAATTTGTTTGTGGTTAAGGTCTAAAAACAATGACGCTCTAGCAATAAGCACACCCAGTGGCTAGATGTTAGTTTCTAAATACCGTTCTCAAAAAAAAGAAACCAGAGCTCCTTGGAGTAGTAACTGATTCCAGCTCTGAGGCATAGAAAATGCAACATGAACCTGGTACATTTTGTAGGACCAGAAGGTAAGGAAGTTCTGAAAATACAAAGTGATGAGGACACGTTAGAGGACAAAGGAACCAACTGTAACCAATGGCCAAAGCTGGAACAATGTAAGCAAGAAAACAAATAACCTAGTATTAAAGTATAACCAGTATAAAATAAATGTATATAATATAAAGGACTGAATAAATAATTAAATGGTAGAAAAGAGATAAATCTTTCTTACAGAAGAATTACCTTTAATACATGTAGAAGCTGCCCTTTCCAGAAGTGAAGTTCTTAGATACACACAAACACACACACACACACACACACACACGCACACACACGAGATTGGGCTTGACTTAGTAACTGGCTTTCAAAGGATAGAATAAGTAAGGGGAGAAATGAAAACTTTACAGTGGAGAAACCTGGCAAACAATACTTTAACCAAGTGATGAAGCTTAACATTCCAGTGGTATCATGTGGATATTATGTAGCCCCTGATATGGTATGAGAAGGGCAATTCACCTCTGTGGTATTCTTCCCATAAACCCATAAGTTGAGTATAATCATCAGAAAAACATTTTAAAAACAACTAGATTGGAGGACATCCTGCAGAATAGCTGGTCAGTATTGTCCCAGATATTGAAAGTCTTAAAAAAAACAGAAAAGACTGAGAAAGTCTCACTGACGAAAGGAGACTGGAAAAACATGATAACTAAATGCAATGTGGCATTCTAGATTAGTTCTTACAACAGGAAGATAACATTAATGGAAAATTGGTAAAATTGAAATTAACTCTGTAATTTAGTTAAAATACCAAAGTTGATTTCTTAGTTTCAACAAATGAACCACAGAAGTATACAATGTAAACAATGGGAAAAATCGGACATAGGATATACAAGGCCTCTTTGTACTATCTTTGTATTTCCCTCTAAAACTTAAAAATTATGTTGAATTAAATTTTCTAAAAAATATATAAGTGATTGGAAAGATATTCCTCTATTTATAAAACATTGATAAACATGTTTAACTATCATAGACACCACAGAGAATTCTTCTTTGCTGCTATTAGAGTATACTTAAAAACAAATAAAATGTGATAGCCATTAAAATCTAAACAGCTGTTCTGCAATAAATAAAATTGTATCTTATGCTATTCCCAATACAGCTGTTTAAGGAATCTGCTATGCTTGTTCTGTGTATAAATCAGGCATTAAAACAAAAAAACCCGTTTAGGTAAATGTTCCTTTAGAGCCTTTTTTTCTTTTTTTACTATTATGTGTATCTGAGAATCTCAGTACACTGAAAAAAAAGAGAGGAAATCAGTTGTATGAATTTGTCTTGTCACAGATTTATTAGATGGAATTTTATTTCTCTCAACACTTCTTGAAACTGATTACAATTGTGCAATATTATTTCTTTAGAAAAAAGTGTTTAGCTTAATATTGCTACTGTTTCAGCATATATTGTTTCCATGAAATTTTATTTATGTTTTTGAATTTACTTGAGTTAGAAAATGTTCAAGAAATTACATTTCAACTCTATTTAAGTTTTAATTCTACTAAACCACAGTGGGCCTAAGGATTGTGTGAAAGAAACTGCTGCATAAAATTTCAGACTGCAGCTTCTCAAGAGCTAGATATAAAGTGTCAACTGAATGGGCTGTTTGAAAATTTAAAGCAAGAAGATGCTATAACCAGAGTTTCAGAGACCCATAGACTTATAGCAAATTAACGTTATGGTATTATACGTAGAACATCTTTTTTTTTGTCACAAAGGGGATAGAACAAAAACAGTTCTAGTTTTTATTTTTGTTTTTGTGGACACACATGTATATGTGCTCTTCTGCATACTTTACATTCTTTTTGTTTTCATTTACTCTCTTTTGCTGTTTTCTATGCCTATTTTCAAACAGGAGAATCACATTTCATTTTCTAGTGATCAAATAGTTGGTATTTGATCATTAGAAAGGAAATGACATGTTAGAAAGGAAATGACAATTAACTAAAAGGTAAACTCGATCAACTTCTCAATAACTGCCTTCATTTCTCTAAACATCTGCGGTAGACTGTTACTTTGATGATTTCCCAGTTAACCATTCTGCCCCTATTTCAAACCTTATGTATTTCACCCCCCACCACTGTAACTGTTTGACATTTAAAAGAAACAAACCAAAACTAAACATTAGAAATAACACTATGCTAGTTCTTGGCCTAGCCCTTGATTGGCCTATTAACTTTTTTCTTATACCTTATTTTCTTTAGGATGCTTGCTCTTTTGCTCCTTCTTGAAATCTAGCCACCATGCTATGAGGCCACCCAAGTAGCCAAGTGGAGAATCGTGGTCATGAATGTCAGCCCCAGCTGCCAGTTGAGTCTCCAGATGACTGTAGCTCCCCACCACCCCATCACCCCATCTGACACTACATGAAACAAAAGAACAAGCCAGTCAACCTACTGAATCATGAAGAGTAATAAATTGATGTTTTAAGACAGTAAATTTTGAGATGGTATCCTTTGTAGTAATAGATAACTACAACTTCATAGTGAATACTTAGATGTATGGAAGAAACATTATTATACATGCCATTTAGGATGATTGCTTCTATTATCAGTGAGTAATTGAGATAGGAAAAGATAATTGACAGTCTGGAAACAGCACCAGGAAAGGATGCAATAAGTTAATTCCTCTTATAAGATTATATTCCTTCTTAGGAGATTTAGGAGGTCTTTAATCCAGTAATATCTAGAACCATAGTCTAGCTCTCTGCTACTCAACATATAGTTCCTCAATTGGCAAAGTTAGTATCATCTGGAAGCTTGTTAGAAATATAGAATTTTGGGATCCACAACACACCTACTAAATTAGAATCTGCATTTCAGCACAATCCCTGGGTGACTAGTTTACACACAGGTTTAATAATAAGTGATTTGATAAAGGTGAAATCACACAATTATCTAATAGTATGTTAATTTATTGTCTGTCCCACCCAAATTTTGCTTTTATCCAAATAAATCCCTCCTCAGACACAGATCTACCTAAGACAGAAACCAAAAACTACTCAGACTTCCCTCATTCTGTCATTTCAAATTAAAAATATAAATTGTACCTTTTTAATATATGTCATGTTGTCCTAACATAATGTCATCACATTATCACTTGTCTAATTAATTCAAGTGGTCAGTATCACCCTTAGAATGTGAGAGTGTGGCCCCTACCATGGGTCTTATGCCTTAGGGGCCCCATGCTTTAGAGGCTTTTGTTAAAATGTTTAGATCCTCCTCTGGTGGCTGGGATTGACCGGGTCAGTAATCCCATCCAGCACAGTGCCTAGAGACTAGACTATTGCCCACCTAAGCATCAGTCAGTTTTCCTCTTCAACCCTAAACGTACCCTCCTCCTCATCCCACATCCCTCACAACATGGTGATATGGTTAGGCTTTGTGTCCCCACCCAAATCAAATCTGAATTGTAATCCCCATAATACCCACATGTCTAGGAAGAGACCTGATGGGAGGTGATTGGATCATGGGTGTGAGAAACACACTCGCCCATCCAAACCCAAAGAATGGACTTAGAGGCACTAAGAACAGCAAAAGTGAGACTTTTTAATAACCATCTTGCAAGATCGGGGCCGGGGGCAGGCACACACAGGGCAGTCATAACAGGTAATTTATTTCCTAGCACACAAGTCCCTCCCCCAGTTCCTCACTGGTTGAGTACTATGGGGTTACAATCTTCCTGGACATCACCTAAGTTTCATTATCTCACTTATAAGGTTGTTCCTGAGTCCCCTTTCCTGCTTAAGTTTCAATTTTGCAATAACAAAACTTGTTTCCCTTTTATGGGCTGACCCCTCCTCTACATTCTGTTTGCTTATTGTGACCTTCTAGGTGCATGAGCTCTGTGGTTTGTTACATTCGCAGTCTGGCTGCCAGTACTTAGATGTATCATGCCTTGAAAATGGACCATTTAAAATGTTTTCTCACAATGGGGATGGTTTCCCCAATGCTGTTTTCATGAGATCTGATGGTTTTATTAGGGGATCTTCCCCCTTTGCTCACTCTTCTCTCTCCTGCCACCATGTGAGAAAGTCCAAGCTTGCTTCCCCTTCATTTTTCACTGTGATTGTAAGTTTCCTGAGGCCTCCCCAGCCATGCAGAACTGTGAGTTAATTAAACCTCTTTTTTTTTTTTTTTTCTGAGACAGAGTCTCTCTGTCACCCAGGCTGGAGTGCAGTGGTGTGATCTCGATTCACTGTCACCTCCGCCTCTCAGGTTCAAACAATTCTCCCGCCTCAGCCCTCTGAGTAGCTGGGATTACAGACAGGTGCCACCACACCTGACTAACTTTTGTATTTTTAGTAGAGACAGGGTTTCACCATGTAAGCCAGTCTGTTCTCAGATCTCAAGTGATTCACCTGCCTCAGCCTCCCAAAGTGTTGGAATTACAGGTGTGAGCCACTGCATCCGGTCTAAACCTCCTTCCTTTGTAAATTATCCAGTCTTGGGTATTTCTGTATTTCCCGTGTTAGAATTGACTAATATAGTAAATTGGTACAAAGCTAGTGGGGCACTGCTATAAAGATACTCAAAAATGTGGAAGTGAATTTGAAACTGGGTAACACGCAGTGGTTGGAACAGTTTAGAGGGCTCAGTAGAAGAAAGGAAGATGTGGGAAAGTTTGAAACTTCCTAGAAATTTGTCAAATGGTTTTGACCAAAATGCTGATGGTGATACGGACAATGAAGTCCAGGCTGAGGTGGTCTTAGATGGAGATGAGGAACTTACTGGGAACTGGAGCAAAGGTCAGTCTTGATATGCTTTAGCAAAGAGACTGGTGGCATTTTGTCCCTGCTGTGCAACTTTCAACTTGATACAGATAATCTGAAATTGGAACTTGTGTTTAAAAGGGAAGCAGAACATTAAAGTTCTGCTATGGAATTTTGGAAATTTGCAGCCTAACGATGTGCTAGAAAAGAAAAACCCATTTCCTGGGGAGAAATTGAAGTCAGCTACAGAATTTTGCATAAGTAACAAGGACCCAATGTTAATCACCAAGACCATGGGTAAAATGTCTCCAGGACATGCCAGAGACCTTCCCAGGAGCCCCTCTTAAGGCCTAGAGGCCTAGGAGAAAAAATAATTTCATAGGCTGGGTCCAAGGTCTTCCTGCTCTGTGAAGCCTCAGGACATGGAAACCTGTGCCCCAGCTGCTTCAGCTCCAGCTGTGGCTAAAAGGGGTCAATTACAGCTTGGGCCATGGCTTCAGAGGGTGCAAGCCCAAAGCCTTGACAGCTTCCACATGGTGTTGGGCCTGAGAGGGCCCAGAAGTAAAAAATTGAGATTTGGAAACCTCTGCCTAGATTTCAAAGGATGTATGGAAACACCTGGATATCCAGGCAGAAATCTGTGGCAGGGGTGGAACCCTCATGGAGAACCTCTGCTAGAGCAGTGTGAAAGAAAAATGTGGGGTCAGTTCCCCACACAGAGCCCCCACTGGGGCACTGCCTAGTGGAGCTGTAAAGAGAGGACCACTGTCCTCCAGACTCCAGAATGGTAGATCCACCGACATCTTCCACTGTGCACCCGGAAAAGCCACAGACACTCAATGCCAGCCTGTGAAAGCAGCCAGGAGGGGGGCTGCACCCTGCAAAGCCTCAGGGGTGTAGCTGCCGAAGACCATGGGACCCTGCCTCTTGCATCAGTGTGCCTCAGAATATTAGATATGGAGTAAAAAGAAATCATTTCTGACCTTCAAAATGTAATGACTGCACTCCTGGATTTTGGACTTGCCTTGGGCCTGTAACCACTTTGTTTTGGCCAATTTCTCCCTTTTGGAATGAGACCATTCATCCAATTCCTGTACCCTTATTGTATCTTGGAAGTAACGAACTTGCTTTTGATTTTACAGGCTCCTAGGCAGAAGGGACTTGCCTTGTCTCAGATGAGAGTTTGGACTTGGACTTTTGAAATTATGCTACAACAAGTTAAGAATGAGGGACTATTGGAAAGGCATGATTGGTTTTGAAATGTGTGGACATGAGATTTGGGAGGGGCCACAGGCAGAATGATATGGTTAGGCTTTGTGTTCCCACCCAAATCTCTACTTGAATTATAATCTCCATAATCCTCATGTGTCTATAGACCTCTAGTGGTCTCTCTAGTGGTGGGAGGTGACTGGATCATAGGAACATTTTCTTCCATGCTGTTCTCACGTTAGAGTGAGTTCTCAGAAGATCTGATGGTTTTATAAGGGGCTCATCTCCCTTTGCTCCTCACTCACTCTCTTGCCTGTCACCATGTAAGACATGCCTCTTCCCCTACTGCTATGATTGTAAGTTTCCTGAGGCCTCCCCAGCCATGCAGAACAATGAGTCAATTAAAACTCTTTCCTTTATAGATCACCCAGTCTCAGGTATGTGTTTATACCAGTGTGAAAACAGACTAATACATGTGGGGTCAACCAGTTACCCCCAAAGAGTTCAGGGACTCATGACTTTGGAGTCATTCTGGGGCTCAAATTCCAAAGCAGATTGTTCCCACTAGTAGGTAAGGTATTTGTTTCATGGGATCATGTGAAATGAGGCTACCAGAATGGTGTTGATATACTGATTTTAGTGATTCTCATGCATTTTGGTCACAGGAGGAATTCAGGGTAGCAGAGCTTAGAGGATATCATCAGCCTACAAATGACCCTTAGCTTAACTCTGTGTAGGCCTGTGAATCAGCTCCTTCCTGTCATCCTTCCCATGCTGGTGCCACCTCCAGTCTACAGAACATGAAGGTATCAGGAGTGGTATCAAGTGTCATTTGCCCTATGTCCACCTTCCTGCTCTCTGCTCCCTCAGGTCAGTTATAAGCAATGCTACATAAATGATACCATTCTCACTCTGGCCACAGGCCCCTTTCCTATCTTCCCCACTAGGAGCAGTATGTGAAAAGCAACTTTCAGCAACTTTGAAAGAGATCATAGTCTAAGAATTCACTGATTAGAACCTAAAGAATTCAAGGAAGACATAGTTTTATGTTTACACCATAAAATGATGGACAGAGGATTTAACATGACCAGAAAAAAATCATCATTCATATTTTCTGCATTGTCCTTGCAAGACTTGCATTTGTAGATCCAGTCAACTAAGCAGAATAACAACATTGGAACAGTCATTGGAAGCCAGCATTTGTGATAAATGATGTAGTGCCATGACTCATGATGTAATCTGCATTAAATCAATGATGTTAGAGAACTGCAGTGATGAGAAGACCTCTATTGTTCAGTTAAACGTGTCCCCAAAACCATGGTGTTTGATATGGTTTGTCTCTGTGTCCCCACCCAAATCTCATCATGTAGCTCCCATAATTCACATGTGTTGTGGAAGGGATCTGGTGGGAGATAATTGAGTCATGGGGTTGGGACTTTCCTGTGCTGTTCTTGTGATCATGAATAAGTCTCATGAGATCTGATGGTTTTTAAAAGGGGAGTTTCCCTGAACAAGCTCTCTCTTTGCCTGCTGCCATCCACGTAAGATGTGACTTGCTCCTCCTTGCCTTCCACCATGATTATGAGGCCTCCCCTCACAATCACAAGTGTCTATTTTCACTCCTTTATTTTAAATAACTATGTCTTGCCAGAAATTCTGTTCAATCAAATTGTTCATATAGACAGAAGCTTTGCAAAGGATATTTGCCTTTTTCTAAAGTACAGCCCTGCTCACCTAATTATCCTGATTAAAATCCTTCTAAAGTCCTCTTCCATAATGGATAAAGTTCAACCTCTTAAATAATTCAGAAAGTCAATGATGATCTGACTTTCTCAATGTGTTTATCTCTTCAACCTGAACTGCTAATGTCCTGGCCTCTCTCAATAAATAAAAACTATATTTAAATACTAATTTTTGGATTCATATACTATACTATTTCATATAGTTATGCTTTTCATGCCTGAAAAGCCATTCTCAAATTTCCTATAGTTGGCTGATTCTTACTATCCTTAATCCCATACTATTCCATATCAGCTGTCCACTAGCCTGAAAATTTTCTTAAAAATATTTTTAAAAGATAATTATTTTATTCTTTATAAAACAACTCCTTTATAAATAGAGTGTTTATAGATAAAGAAACAAACAAATATAGAGAGAAATAGAGACATTCATATGCACCAGAGATTGATCCCTCTTGTATGTCTACCACAACTTCAGATGCAAACTCCACAAGGTAAAAGACCATATGTTATTTATAACTATATTTACTGGCATGGTGATTGATATACAGATAGAATTTTAAAAATCTCATTGTGGTTTTGACTTGCATTTCTCTGATGATTAGTGACATTTAAGAAATGTCTATTAAGATCTATTACCCATTTTTATATCAGATGATTTGGTTTTTGGCTATTTAGTTGTTTGAGTTCCTTATATATTCTGGTTATTAATCCCTTGTTAGTTGAAACATTTGCAAACATTTTCTCCCATTCTGTTCCTTTCACTCCAGTTAAAATGACTTTTATAAAAAGACAAAAAATAACATGCTCGTGAGGATGTGGAGAAAGGAAAATGTTTGTACACTGTTGGTGTGAATGTAAATTAGTATAGCCACTATGAAAAAGACTATGGTGGCTTCTCAAATGACTAAAAATAGAACTACCACATGATCCATCAATTCCATTGCTGGTTATATATCCAAAAGAAAGGAAATCAGTATATTAAAAAACTATCTGCACACCCATGTTTATTGTAGCATTATTTACATTAGCCAAGATATAGAACCAACCTAAGTGTCCATCAAAATATGAAGGGATAAAGAAAATGTGGTACATATACACAGTGGAATATTTTTCAGTCATAAAAAAGAATGAAACCTTGTAATTTCCAACAACTTTAATGGAATTGGAGGACATTATGTTAAGTGGAATAAGCCAGGCACAGAAAGACAAATATCACCTATTCTCACTCATATGTGAGAATTAACGAAATTGATCTCATGGAGGTAGAAAGTAGAATGATGGTTACCAGAGGTTGGGAAGGGTCTTGGGAAGGCAGGGATAGAAAGGGGTTGGTTACTGGGTACAAAAATACATTTTATTTCTTAGGTAGAAGGAAGAAAATCTAGTGTTCAATAGTACAATAGGGCAACTATAAGTTAATGACTTACTGTATATTTCAAAGTAACTAGAGAAGTGGATTTGGAGTGTTCTCAACACAAAGAAATAATAAATGTTTGAGGTTATGGATATCCAAATTATCCTGATTTGATTATTACACATTATATGCTTGTATCAAAATATCTCATGTACCCCATAAATATGTAAAACTATTTGTTTATATAAAACTAAAAAAATAAATTTCAAATAAGTTAATATATACCTTTGATTGGATTGTCTAAAATTTATTTTGGCAACATTTATTTTTATTGCTGATGCCAGATATATGCATATTATTTTAAAAACTTGAAAAATGTAGGACATGAAGAAAATGAAAATCATAATTATTTCATATTTATGGGAACATATTTTCTCTTTATTTGTAAAAATTATGCTTCTTTTAAAATCTCAAACATGAGGTTGGTGTAAAAGTAACTGCAGCCTAATAATTGTTTAACAATTAGAAAAAGAATAATTTTTTTTTTACTCTAGTCTTCTACCAATAAGATGGAATGGTAAAAACTGGAAGTAAAGTCATCCTAAAAATTGGTTGACGTTAAATACAAATATTTATTTTAAAACTCTTCCTGTTTTTATATTGTAAATAGGAGTAATTGTGGATAAATGGTACAGTCCTAGGACATTATTTTTGCCCAGTGCAATTCAATGCATGGAGCGAGAAAGAAGAAAGAGAAAATATCAATGAAAATTATCTGCATAACAATGTAAAATGCTATCTCCGTTTTGGGCAGAGTATATTCTATTATCTCTCCAAGAAATGTTTATTTTCCTTAACACAAATTTTGACTATAATATTACCAAGAAAAATTATTGTTTTCACTTGAGTTTGTATATTTGCGTGTGCACATGACAGTATATGTGTTGCCCAACAGTTTTTCCTAAGAACCTGGAAATTCAATGAAGGAATGAATGAACATACTTTCACAGGATGCTGCTTGAGTAAACTCAAAGAATGTTGAATATAATGTGGCAATTCTCACCATAGACAGTTCTGCCAAAACTTTCCCTGTGTCCTGAAGCACTACCCTACTTCAACCCTGTCTTGCCCTTGTGGATTATGGTAACTAACACTGTATGACTGGAGGAGTGATGGTAGAGAGAGGATTAGGGGAAAATCTCAGGGTGAAACTGTTTCCTATGGGAAGAAGTTTAGGTTCTCCTAAAGGGGGTGAGCAGGCATGAAAATGCTCATAGAAGGAATTTCAATTTTGAGAAACAAGATGAGATACTACAGTTTACCCATTAGGACATCCTGCATGAAGATTCTTGCTTTTTTTTTTTTTTCTCTGATCCTGGAGTTCAGAAACAGTCATAGCTAACATTTAGCTTCCAGTTTTGCCTTGTTTTTTTTTTCTTCTTGAAATTCTATCTAGTTATTTTCAAAGGCATTATTAAACATGCAGCTTTGTGGTCAATGCAGAATTAATAGATGAAGCTTTAGAAGAAGTGATTCAGCTTGGCAGTGTCAGCACTGGGTTGAAGGAGGACAGTATTAGAATTCCAAGTGGTAATCTCTAGCCTAATGTTTAAAATGTGACACTTTATTGTAATTGCTTCACTTATTCCTTAGAGAAATAAAATATTACAGATATTTTTAAAATTCCCAGAATTCTATCCCCATTCTATTTCCCACAGATGTAAGTAAGTAGCCTCTGTTGAAGCTGTGCAAATTATTTGTGTGCTTCCTTTCAAATTAGTACTGGACAATACATTGTATCTATAACAACATCCAGCATTATTCAAGGTTTTTAAGTTTTACTAAAATTACATGTAATATTTTTGTGTTTCTGTGTTCACTCATCATTCTATGTTTTGAGGTTTATCCACATTGATATAGTTGATACAGTCTATTTTAACCACAGGATTGTGTAGCATTTTATAAACATCTTACAATTTATCCATCTCTCAGCTGTGGACTGTATCATATTTACATTCTTTCCTAGTACAAACAGTGATGAGACAAATATTCATTTATAGATTACTTTGTGCCCACGTAAGAGGTTATCTATGGCATATATTTCGAAATGGAATTGCTAAATTGTATGTTATGTGAATTTTCAAATGTAATTAACATTTCAGAATTATTCTCCAATAGGAACAATACCATTGTGGATGAACACAGAAAGGGGAGGGGGGGGAAGCGATGTATTTTTGTTTCTTTGTGGGTTTGCTTTCTGTTTTCATTTTCTTTTTGCCTTTACCCAAATAGGATAGAACAGAGGTTCTCTAACAAGGTTGCACATTATAATAGCTAAGGCACATTTAAAAATTACCAAATCTTTGCTCCATGCTCCGATATTTTTGACTGCAATTAAACAGGAATTGGTCTTGGCCATCAGTTTGATTTTTTTTTTTTTTTTTGAGACGGAGTCTCGCTCTGTCGCCCAGGCTGGAGTGCAGTGGCGCGATCTCGGCTCACTGCAAGCTCCGCCTCCCGGGTTCACGCCATTCTCCTGCCTCAGCCTCCCGAGTAGCTGGGACTACAGGCGCCCGCTACCACGCCCGGCTAATTTTTTGTATTTTTAGTAGAGACGGGGTTTCACCGTGTTAGCCAGGATGGTCTCGATCTCCTGACCTTGTGATCCGCCCGCCTCGGCCTCCCAAAGTGCTGGGATTACAGGCGTGAGCCATCAGTTTGATTTTAAAGCCCCCATTCCCCAGAGGATGCTAATGTGTAGTCAAGGTGATTAACCATTGCAACAGGTTTTCAAATTTTAGCTAGTATTAGAATTACCTGGACCAAAAGGCTTGTTAAAAGATAGATAGTTTGGCCCCATGCCCAGAGTTTCTGATTCAGTGCTTCTGGGGTGGGCTTGAGGGTTCACATTTCAAACAGTTTCTCAGGTGATGCTAAGGTGCAGTATAGTGCCTACACTTTAAGAACATCATCCCCACAATAAACAATGGGAAAAGGAAAAAGCAACCTTGACAGCTAGCACTAAGAGCTAGGCTATGATGTTCCTACAATTTCAAACACAAAAATAATTTAAAGTTACCCTGTACCAATAATGAACAGGATAAAAACAAAATCACTGTATAAGTGTGCCTCAACAGTCAAAAAGTAGAATTCAGCATGAACCACAAAAATGGTCAAGATTCTCCCGCTCCTAAAATATGTGACTGTGGTTTCTTTTTCCTGTTACAACTTTAGGCCATCTTCATTCTTTCTGCCTCCTATGTAAAGATTAGTAATATCCAATCATATATTTGCTACCACTTTCATACATGACAAAATTAATTCATGCCAGTAATATAGTGGAGGGGCTTACGCTATATAAGGAATAAATACTCAAGAAAACAAAGGCCTGGGTAGAACACATATTCAATTTAATTTAATTTTTTTCTTCTACTAGTTTGAGAAGAATTTAGAGGTTATGTAGAGAGCAGCACTTTCCCCCTCCTTTACTTCCTGCCAGTCTTTTTTTGGTCTCTCATTTTTTGTGACATTGATTGAACTACTCACTGACACTCACTGACTCCTTCACATTCAGTGACTGTTTAGAAATATCTTTTCAGGAGAAAATAAAAATATAGCAAAAGTTTTTAAAACTGTCTTCATTGTGTCACTGTCCATGTTCATCTTATTTTACAAGTTGCTCAAATTTAGTCCTCAATTTTGACCAATTATTTTATGTCTCATATTTCTTCAACCTTGGTGGGCTATCTTTCTATTTTATGGATTTCTGATGTCTTAGGATGAAATCCTTCGATGTTGGCTTTTTCATATGTGACACAGCATTTTTGTATATCCACTTAATCCACTTAAATACTTTACCAACTTTATATCTTCATAATCCTATTTTGGTCACTTACTTGTGAGTTTGGTTTTGTACCAGAATTCTTACTTGCAAGTAATCACTTTGGTTTATTTAATCTAAAAAGGAAGTAACTGAAAACATATAGGGTAGTTTCTAGAAACTCTGGGATAGCAGTATACCTCTGGGACCACTCAGAAAAATTAAGAGGCTATTCAACTAGACCCAGAGCCGAAGGCACTGCTGCTGCTGCCAGAGAGCACAGGACATTGACAGCCCCCAGGATGCAAAATGACTATGATCACAGCAATTGCAAAGATTGGGGAGTTGGAAAGAACATAGCCAAACCCAGAATAATTCTCTGTTCCTATGAGGAATGCACAATATTCAATGAAACCCACAGAACATGTCATGATGTCATCATAGTCACCAGGCCAGCAGTCAGCAAACTTCTTTTGTAAAGATAAGATAATATTTTAAGCTTTGCAGGCCATATAGTCTTTGTTACAACTATTCTACTCTGCCTTTGGAGTACGAAAATAGCCATATAAAATACATAAATGAATGGTTGTAGTATGTACCAATAAAACTTTATTTTTGTAGACTGAAATTTGAACACTGAAAAAGTAACAAAACTTTTATATGCCACAAAATAGTCTATTTTTTTTTCAGCTGTTAAAAAAACAGGCAGTGGGCCAGATTTAGCCTGCAGGCTGTAGTTTGCCAACCACTGCATTAGATCATTAAGATTACTCATCATAGTGCGGACCTTCTAATGCATTTACATAAAATACAAATATCCACACACCTCAGGCTCAAAATTCTGTGTAGATAATGGTCCAAACTTGCCCCTTCCAAGTTCGTGATCAATCCACAAAAACCATTAGGTGTACAGATACTTCCTTCAGGTTAGCTTTATTTATAAATATTTTGGAATTTTCTTTTTCTTTAAACAATTAGTGTTTAATTTATGAGTAATAAGTTTAAAAAGGAGTTATTTCAACTACTAAAGTCAGTCAGAAAATTATTTTTTCTTTTGTTTACAAGTGAAGTGATTTTAAAAATTACTTTCAAGGGAGTTTGGTTCTATCTTATAACATTAAAAGAAAAAAAAAACACCCTCAAGTGTTTCACAGCACATCACATTTAAATGAATTTGGCCATCCAGGAAGAACACAGACATCATATCAGTTAATTGAAGTTATTTACAATCAGGTTTCAGTTGAGTGTAAGACCCAGAGCTACCAACATGCATAGTCAGAATTTTCAATGAGCCATTTTTAAAATAATTACTCTATTTTCAGCCACTACACTCAAAGGTGACTACTCCATCACCTTATCTGATTACCAAAGTATGCAGCGCCCACCTAGTTTGATCAGCGAAATGCAATTTTTAAAAATCTGTTGTTCTTAAAATGGGGGCGTATATTTACCAATTTATCATTAATGACCCTTGAAGGTGTGAGAGGATCCAAAGGTTTATTTTCCACCTAATGGCAAAGACTTTTGAATATTATGAAATGTTACATTTTTCATATAGCAGTTGTTGATAAGAATAAGTACTATGATATTCCAGCTGAATTTTGGGTAGCTCACATGGGTTAATCTGACATGTGGACATAATCCTAAAGTCATTCTATTAAAGCCAGCTGAGATGAATAGTGAGCTGGTTGCTCTGAGGCCTGCTCTAGGTGTATCTTTTTCTTTTCATTCTTTACAGTAACCTATGGCTGGTGCCAATGTATCGCATGGTGGTATCTGTGATTCCGACTCAGTTTCTTCCTCACCTCAGTAAAATGGTCATAGGGAATGACCTATGAAACCACAGCTGTTCACTGAGAGAGAGTCAATAGTGTGGAAGGATAGATATTTGAAAGATCCTGCTGATGTAAACTGCTTACACTTACTGGGGCTCTACAGTAGAAATGCTAGATGTAATCAAGTTAATGGCTAAGTGGATGTAGCATGATGAGTCAGTCACAAGTTTATCCTCTGTCTTATAGTTGATCCTTATGTGAAGTCCCAAGCCAAGGTATATCTCTGTGAAGCAGAATATTTATTTACCCAAAAAAGTTTGGCATTATTTCAAAAAACTTGGAGCTTTCTCTGTGATTTTCTAATTGTGTTTTCCACAGACTCCATACAACATCACCAATCATCCACAGAGCTTTCAACTATCATAAGATCCAGTGAGTCATAGCAAATAAGTTGTCACAGCTTGTAGTACAGCCTAGATCCATTAAAGAGCCTTCTGGTCAAAAAGCTAGCAGCATTTTCAGGTACCAGGTAAATGAGTACGAGTCATGCTCAAAGCAAACGTGCACTGCAACCAAAGTCAAAGATATCTACTTAATGTTTTTTTCTCTTCTTAGAAGCAGAATTGATTACTCACTTTAGTGGTGATATCCCTATATGCCCCATTATACTGAGCAGCAGAAACTTTACTGAAATATATCTTACCAAGGCAAATTTATTCCCGCTACTTCCTGCTCTCTAGTTCCCATGATCAGTATATTATTAAAATAATCAACCAGTATTGTGTCTTGTGGGATAGTGAAATTGTCAATGTCATTGCAGACTAAATTGTGGCACAGAAGATGATAGTTGTGATTTAAGACATAATAGTGAAAGTGTGTTGCTGTTCTTATTGGGTGAAAGAAATTATTTTCAAAGTTCAAGTCCTACTGTAATAGAGAAAAAAAAGGTGACATCAATTGTTTCATTTAAGGTGTCTAACATGGTACTGATTTGTTTCACCAAGAATACCACATTTGGAACTGGATCTACACTTAAAGTCACCACCAAATTAGGTTTGAAATAATCCATCATCATGTTCCATGTCTCATTTGTCTTCTGTAATCAGCAAACTGGAGAATTAAATGGTAATATGATACATATAATCATATCTGAATCTTTCAAGCCTTTGACAGTTACACTAAGATTTGCCATTCCCTCAGGAATGTAGTATTGCTTTCTCATTTATTACCTTGATAAAGGGGGAAATCTAGGGACTTCCAAGACCTTCTAACCCAATAGTCTTTATTTTATTTACCTATGCAATCAATGTGATGGTACTTATTTTGTCACTTTGGAAGGACATTTATTATGTATTTATTTATATCATATACTCAAATACTGAGAGAATGATCATAGGATTATTTGAGAAAATAATGAAATGATTCACAGTATGTATTTGTAATGTTATTGTAAGAACTTTTCTGAAAAATACCTGGACACCCCTTTCTTCAAGTACTATGATCTATAAAGAAACTCAGGGCTTAAAATCAGGAAAACAGCCTTGGATTATAAGCATGATGACTTCAGACACTTGTCTTTTCCCACAGTTGGGAATTAAATAAGAACTTAACATATTGTATATATACTGTAATCCTAGGCGTCCCAGATAGTCAAGGTCAATTATTACATTAGTTTGGGCCTCCTTATTATCATACATGTTCTGCTGAGCATTATGTTAATTATAAGTGAATAATGATAGGGAAGCTCTAGAAGTATGCAGAAGTGAGCTTAATTATATTTTAAGATGGAAAATTTGCAAAGATATTTATAAAACTG
This sequence comes from Pan paniscus, assembly GCF_029289425.2. Classification (NCBI taxonomy): domain Eukaryota; kingdom Metazoa; phylum Chordata; class Mammalia; order Primates; family Hominidae; genus Pan; species Pan paniscus. The sequence continues at coordinate 41,706,694 of NC_073264.2, read as the reverse complement.
AAGAAATATTCATCTCAAAAAAATAAAAAGCAAATATTATATTTGAATAACAAGAATATTAGAATGTAGTAAAAATATATAAATCATTAAACATCAATAAATGGGGGATCTAATTTGTGGATATGAGATTGGGTATTGCTCTCTTCATTAATAATACGACCAGAATGGATTTGCTATTGTTCTTTATTCTTTGCATCAATAGCTGCTAATCTAAAATCCTGGATGATTCCTTCTAAGTGATTAAAGCTAGGTTAAAGTTCTTGCCCATGTTGCAAAGGATCTGGAGGGGGCAGGGCACAGGAGGAGTTAGGGGGATAGGGGGGAAGTACTGAGAGGACTTGAGAATTAAAATATCTTTCTTTTTGTTATAATGGGTAGCAGCCTATTTTTTCCTACAACAAACTTCTAGAATGTAAGTTCAATGAAGGCAGTGACTTCACCGCTGCATACACAGTCTAATATTCACACATAGAGTTAGCACTCCACATATACATGATTAATTTGTAAGTGAATGAATGACAATAATTGCCTAAATATATTAAGGATTTTCAGATGCAGGAAAGCATAACAATGATAACTGCCACACACTGTTTTCAATTTTGTTATTTTCTCTACATTAAACAGTTTTCTTGATTCTTCTGAATTTATCTGTACTCCTACCCCAATTATCATTTTCCTTGCCCACCTTGATTTAGTTTAGCAGCCAAAAAAATATGGACTGGATATTTTGGCATAATAAATTTATAAAGGCTCCCAGCTGTAGAGATTACAGTGTATATAAGGCATCTACTTATCCGATTTTTGAAAATAAAAAATAAATGATATTTTACATTTTTAAGTAGAAAACGTTCCTCCTCTAGATATCACTCCTAGTCTTCAATGAATAAACATGAATGAAATAATAAAATAATATTTCAATATATAGCATACAAACATTTTGGTGCATTTATTTTTCTACAAATTACAAACAATTTAATCAACTATTACTTGCTTACAGACCATCAATTACATGAATATGTCTCAAATTTGCATTATGTTTAAGCAGTTAAATCTTTTTGTATGTTTTATTTTATGTTCTTATTCATTATGTTTTAAAACCAAAAAAGAATATAAAAACAATTTAAATAATGTAGAAAAAAGACATATTAAATATTAGAAAATTTTAAATAAAATAATGTCATAATCCAGCTGAGAACTTTGAGATATTGTATAACAAATATTCAGTGGTTAGTCCTTAACTATCACTGAGTTTTTAGCATTGTCACTATTATACTACTCAATTCAACAATGCAAGTTATCCCTGCACTATGTTTGCCAAGATAATAAAGGCTACCCATCCCACCTACATAAGTTAGGAAGAGTAAAGAAAAGAGCACATATTTTACATCATTTGTTTCTATTTAATCACAAAGAAGAAGGAAGAATGACAGAAGCAAGCTGAAAACAACTTGATTTCACAAGACAGCTATAACAATATCATATTAGGTAAGCGTAAATATAAAGTGATGGTATAAGTTATTCTGTGTACTTATCTACTCAGCCAGTTCAACAAAAAGAGACACATCAATCCCCAACAGTTTTTCTGATGGCACAGTAACCACTTTTTAAATCATTTGCTCAATAGGTAGGAGTTGTTGGATAGGGATGGATTTTGCTTGTCTGCTTGAGATCTTGCACCAATATCTCCTCCTCACAGAAATACAGTGAGATGCTAACCTGAGTCTCAGCTTCTGGAAGCAGAAATAGAGGGTCAGGAAGAACAAAGCTTAGTTACAATTAGTGAAATCTCTCTCTTCGTTCTTGTGGAAATATTCTTTCCCCTAAACTTCTGGACATTATTATTTGCATGAACTTTTAGTAACAGGCAAAATAGAAAATCAACATTCCCCATTTTATGCATTTTTTAAAAAGCATAATATGAAATTGTTCCTAAACTACTACAATAATAACAAATAGCTAATATTTATTTACTATGAATGTTTTCAGTGCCAAGTCTTTTGACCAGGGCTTTCCCACCTAATCCTCACAATAGCAGTAGTTAACTGGATAACTATATTTCCCATCATATAAAAACTGAAAATCAAGGTTGAAACAGTGCCTAATGCCACACAACTAGTAACTGATAAATCTGAGTTTCAAATACAGTCATTCCAGCTCTCAAGCTATTTCTATTTGGAAATCTAACTTTTGAAAGTATAATATAAAACTTTATCTTAATTATGATATTGTAATTATATCTATAAAATCATTGAACTTTACTATGTGTGGGACAATATGATAAATGCTTTACACAGATTGTCTTATTTAATTATTAAACAAAGCTGTGATGTCATTGTCACCATTTTATGGATGAAGTAACTGAATGAACACTTTGAAAAGTGAATGACCCAAACACAAACAAGTGAAATTAGTTGATGCTCATTAAATTAGTTGAAGCACCTAATAAAGAACAAGAGAATCCCCTTTTCTAAGAAGAGTGAAGAAAATGCAGTGGGAAGGTGAGGAGTCTGACCTATGCAGGGAAAATCAGGAGAAAGGCAAGAGCCTAGAAAATGGCAAGGATAAATTTTGTCTCATGACATGTCAAAACATGACAATTTTGTCTTACTCCAGCCTGTGCCTGGTGCCTGGTAATGCCAAATGCCTTTAGCACCGATTAGATTACTAGCCAATGTTCTATTCTTTTTTTTTTTTTTTTTTTTTTGAGACAGGGGCTGTCTCTGTCACCTAAGCTGGAGTGCAGTAGTGCAATCACGGCTCACTGCAGGCTTGAGCGATCCTCCTACCTCACCTCCCTAGTAGATGGGACCACAGGCACACACCACTACATCTGGTTAACTTTTTAATTTTTTTGTTGAGACGAGGTCTTACTTTGTTGACCCAGCTGGTCTTGAACTCCTGGGCTCAAGCCATCCTCCTGACTCAGCCTCCCAAAGAGCTGGGATTACAGGCCTGAGCCATTACACAGGCCCAGCCTATGCTCTATTCTATGAGTTACTGAAGATCATTGATATCCAAACACGTTTCTTTTTCTGTTTTAAAAGAAAAAGCACAGTGGCTTTTTATTAAGCTGTGTTGAGGGGATCCAGAGTTCATGTGTAATCCTTTATTATTTCTCAGGGCTAATAACATATTTTCTAAAAGATAACATTTATGAGAGGTATTTGAATATGAATGACACATATTACCTATAGCACTCTGTTATTGCTGCCTGTGTTCAGTCAACAAATATAACATATTTATTAAGATAAAATGAATTCTCACTTCAAAATAATAACTAGCATCTGAAATGGACTTTTCTAACCCTATGATAACCCTTTGACATGTGTAGCATTATTATCAAACTTTTATAAATGAGGCAGTGGTATCTGAGAGTAACTTGCTCGGTATTAGAAAAATATTAAGTGGCAAAGCAAGGACTCGCGCCCTTTTCTTAGAAGACCCCGTGCTTTATGCATGGCATGATCCAGCTCACTGCAGAGAGGAGAGGTTGGCCTCAAACAAATAAATGCTGAACTCTCTGTCACAGTACATGTCCAAATGCAGGCAGAAAAACTCCCTGGCAGAGAGCTGTATGGACTGTAGCTGTAGATGAATTCAATAGTTTCTAAAATGTCTTTGTGAATCATGACTATCTCAGTGTCAGCTAAATGTTCTGTGTCTTTGTGACTCTTGTGCTATGAGATTGAAAACTCAATTGTAATGCATCTTTATGTAAAAAAAAAAAAAAAAGTGGTTTGGCCGGGCACGGTGGCTCACGCCTGTAATCCCAGCACTTTGGGAAGCCAAGGCAGGCGGATCACGAGGTCAGGAGATCGAGACCATCCTGGCTAACATGGTGAAACCCCCGTCTCTACTAAAAAATACAAAAAATTAGCCTGGCATGGTGGCGGGCGCGTGTAGTCCCAGCTACTCGGGAGGCTGAGGCAGGAGAATGGCGTAAACCTGGGAGGCGGAGCTTGCAGTGAGCCGAAATCGCGCCACTGCACTCCAGCCTGGGCGACAGAGCGAGACTCCGTTTCGGAAAAAAAAAAAAAAAAAAAAAAGTGGTTTACATTATGCTATCACATTTTAGAGTTTTTAATGAACTTTTACATTCACAATGCCATTTTGTTTTTGCCACAACCCTGTGCAGTAGAGAAGACAACTGTTTCAATTTTTTCATAATAAAGTAATAACAATCCCTGCAAGGAGGGGAGTGACTTGGCCAGATTTCCATAACTAAAATCCATAGAATTGAGTTAGGCTTTAGGTCTTTCCTCTGTATTTTCTGCCTGTGTGATTTGTACCTGCTACATTCACCTTTCCCTCGCTTACTTTTGCCAGGAATAGAAGAAAAATGTCTTTAAAAGCTACATTTCCCTCTACATGTCCAGCATCTATTAAGTGTCATTTTGTTATCTCTAATTTTATACATGCTCTAAAGCAGAAAAATGCAAACATTAGCTAGGTAATGAACTGTTTTATCTCTGTTGCTATATAGTCTATGTTCTATTTGCCTCCTTTTAAATTTGCTGCTTCAGTGCTTTGTGGAGAAACCTGGTCTTAATCTATAAGAGCAGGCTGCCAGCATTTAGTTGGAAAACAATTTGTTTCAGTCTTTGCATGGCTAGTGTTTTATTTCTGAAATGGTATTGATGTAACACTTATACCATGTTGATAACTCAACTGCACTGACAAGAGAAGTTAACCAAGGAAAGAAAGGACAGCCAAGAGTGTTGGAGGCACTGCTGTCTAATCAGGTGCTATGACAGAACAAGCTGGAAGCTTTGCAGAACGGAAGGCTCTATAGAGAAGCAGCTTGCATAGGATGGGGGAACATCTGTAGCTCTGTGGCCTTTATCGCCTTTGATATATTGCCATATTCTCCTGTATACTCTGTGATATGCCCCTTGGGGTTAAAAAGACATAAGGGCCCTAGATAGGGGCAAAGCTATTTCTATATTATTGAAACTTTCTTTCTCTCAGAGGAGAAAATCTGTTTACTTTATTGTTCCAAGAAAGGACATAAACACACATGAACACAACCTGATTCTTACCTCCTCACGGCACACATAAGCTTCTAATCCTCTTAGCTCCACCCACTTCTTTCAATATACCTATATGCCAGCTCTATGCTGTGGTGCAATGCCATTCTAAGTTAATGAGGGGCAAAGAGTCTCCCCCCCTTTTTTTTACACAAATGAAATCACCATTAAGCACTCAAAATTGTAATTTAGCAGATGCCTGGAAACTGCAGTTGGTAATAAAGGTAAACATATGGGCAGTTGCCTCCAGGGACGTAAAGCTTCAGATGCTGCGGGGAGCCTTGAAAGCAGAACAAACGCTGTGCACAGTAGAGAGACCCTGAGTTGTCCCAGGCTCATGTTGAGTCATGCTTTTCTGAGGCTATGTTTCCTGTAGTTTAATATTTTACCAACAAACAACCTTATGGACAGGACAGCAGCAGAGCCTAAGATAAATAAAAAGAAGAAACATTAAAGCTAAGTAGAAGTATGTGCCATTTTGAATACTTTAAACAATGCAAACCAGAAAACCCAACTCTAAAAGGCTAATAAATGAGGACAGGCATTATTTCACTGAATTGGAAATTCAGAAGTAGAACAGTCTCCAGAAGCACAGCCAGCAATCAGTGGCATCATTCTGTCTCTCTGCTCTGACTGCCGCAGCACCAGCTTTGTCCCAAGGCTTCAGAATCTCCTTCCAGCTCCTCCTCTTCCATGGTGGCAATATAATCTCTGTGGCAATCAGCGAATAAAATAAAGCAAAAAAAATTTGTCATCCTCACTGAAGAGCAAAGCATTGCTTAACTGTAGACAACTTCATTTGCAATTAGTTAATTCAAAGGAACATAGAAAACAATAGGTTCCTACCATGGCCTTGCAGGTGGGAAAATAAGTTTTGGAGGACATTTACTCTGTGCAAGCACATTACTTACAGTTCATTATTTAATATTTTTAGTAACTTAGCAAAATACATATTATTAACCCAGATGATATAGATGAGACAACTGAGGTAAAAAATAGAATTAATAACTGGTCACAGATATAATAGCACCATGAGAAACATTTTCAATCTCAATAGTTTGGACAGAATTAATCAAACACTACAAAGAAAAGAAACCTATTCTTGTCTTTAAAAAAGATTCATTTAATTAAGGCTACCAAAGACCCCTTATTGGTATATACAAGTTAGGAAAAAAAGATAGGTTTTTAGTAAAGAGCCAAACTCAAGGAGGGATAATTTAAGCTGGGAACTAAAGAATGGGTGGGATTAGGATTGGCAGATATAGAATGAAGGGCACCTGAAGGTACACATTAGCTCAATCAAAGTCACCAAGTGAGAAAGTAGAGATCAGGTTTTGTAAATGAATAGTAATCTGGTCTGTTAAAATACAGGACAATTACAATGAGCCAGACATTTCTTATGCTTTACTTCTAGTCTATCAACTCTTACTTTGGTAACAACTGCAGCAACTAGCTCCATGTACTTTTAGCCATCAGACGACAGCCTCTTATAAGTGTAAATCAAATATGCCTGCCAAGTTATCTACTGTGAGCCTCTTTCTTTCTGTTTGTGGCTTCTTAGAGATATGGGAATGGAATAACTGCAGGAACCCTAAATACACAGAAGCCCTTGGCACACAGATGCTTACACACAGAGGTATAGAAGAGTTAACCAGTACAGCAATCCTTCAATTAAGCACTAAAGATGATGACTAAATGCTTATCCTATTCATTCTTCCAGTTCATGGATTTTAGCTACATGCTATAAAGTTTCTCATGGTTATAGAACTCCTATAATCATGTGGTCATGATCTCCAACTCTAATCTGCTTTCTGCTTTCATCCTATTTCAGAATTTACGTATTTATTTCTCCTACTAATTGTTTGAGACATAACAGTTTTTAAATATTTTGGAAAGAATAAAAAAAGCAAAAGCAAGAAAAATGGTGATGTCATTTAGAGAATAGAAATAAGCTAGAGGAATATTAAAGAGAAAATAATGGGTTTGTTTATAGACTTACTAAGTTTAAAATGTGAGAAGTTTATTCAAATAAAGCTGATAATGCAAATGCAGATTTCTATTCATACTAGAATTTAAGAGAGAAACAAATATGTGACAGTATCACTGAAGAACAGGTGATGTGATAACACAGCATCTAATCATTAGTAGAAGATTATATAGAGAGAAGGCCCCCAAAATCTGAAATAAGGCAAATAACCCTCAGAGTATTGAGAAGATCTAGAACTGCATTACATTGGTTTTCAAGAGGGAGACAGTAATCAACAGGTACAAATGTTAAATAAAATCAAATACAGAAGGATTACAAATATCTTCTAATTAAAGATTAAAATGACTCTAATGATGCAAGAGTACAATTTAAGTGATAGAAAAATTACTTATATTACAAAATTTTACAGAGTTAGACAAAAATAAGAAAGTAGAACTATATAAATACTGGTCTTTTAAAAGTTTATCACTGAATGCATAGAAATATGGCAAATCAAGGGACAGCAGTTTTGTGACTCTAGAAAACAAGCCTGTTTGACATCTGATATGGTTTGACTGTGTCCACACCCAAATCTCATCTTGAATTGTAGTTTCCATAATCCCCTCTGTCTTGGGAGGGACCTGGTGGGAGGTAATTGAATCATGGGGGCTATTACTCTTATGCTATTCTCATGATATTGAATGAGTTCTCATGAGATCTGATGGTTTCATAAGGGGCTTTTCCCCCTTTTTCTCAGCACTTCTCCTTCCTGCCATCATGTGAAAAAGGATGTGTTTTCTTCTCCTTTCCCCACAATTGTAAGTTTCCCAAGGCCTCCCCAGCTATGTGTAACTGTGAAGCCATTAAACTTGTTTCTTTTATAAATTACCCAGTCTCAGACAGTTCTTTATAGCAACATGAGAATGGACTAATACTACATCAAAGGAGAAAGATTTAAAATAAATGAAAAAAAATCACAGATTCAAGCAACAGACTAAGCTAACATTAGGCTATGTTCCAAAATGAACTGGATGATGAGTAGCTCTCAACACAGAAATGGGTATGGAAGGTCAGACATGAGAAAGTCCTGCAGATAAAAAGAGTAGAAAAAGGGACAAAATATATAAGCAAATTGTTTATTGGGAAAAGAAAATACAAATGGTTTTTAATCATATTCAAAGTTATAAAGCCTAAATTATATGAGAAAGGAAAATGCAATGTGCATTGAAATACCAAATATCCATTATTGGCATGCAAAGATCAAAATATAAAATGTGAAGGAAAACAGGTACTTCCATATGCCTCACATATTATAAATCATATTCTTCATGGTTGTAAATTGTAATGTATTATATACTTTAAAATAATATTTGGAAATATTTTAACAGTAATTCTCCTTTTAATAATCCATCTTAAATATACACCATCATAAACACTCAAATTACATATATCTATATCTACCATATATATTTACATAGAGAGAGTAGTTTATTGAACATTGCTTGTAGTAGCAAATACATAGAAAATTAATAAATCAGTTATGGCACAACTATGCTAAGTATTCCATGGCAGCTCTTACAAAAATTTATTAATAGGGCATGACTACCAAGAGACATTACTGAGTGAAAGCAATTCCAGATGTATGAAATGTGCTATTTTTCACAGAGATGCATTTGTGTATATAAACCAATGAGCCTAAAATATCCCTGAAAGAACATGCAGTCTGCCTACATTTTTCTATGTTGATGGAATTTGGAGAAAAGGCCTAGTTTCACCATACGCCCTTTTGTATACTCTTGGAATTATAACCACATAATATCAGTTAAGTTTTGCACTGGATAGAAATTATAACGAGAGGCCACAATGTGTTTGTTTCCTGTTGGTTGGTTGGTTGGCTGATTTTTAAAGCACAGACTTTATGGAAATGATAAGTTATTGACAAAAGGATCTAAGAATGCAGAAAACACTGAGCTCGCCTTTAACATCTTATTGTAAAGATTACAAAGAAATGTAAGGAATACTTATAAGACCAAAAAAATTAAGGAAGCTAAAAAATACAAATTAAAGATACTATAGCTATGAACATTAATCCAGTTTTAAGTACTAGTTCATTTTTGACAGATACTTATTCAAATTGTTGTATTTTAAAATTTTTTTCAAAATAATTTACAATTTACCATACTCACTTTTATCTTTCTTTCTTTCTTTTTTTTTTTTTTTTTTGAGACCAAGTCTCTCACTGTCGCCCTGGCTGGAGTGCAGTGGCGTGATCTTGGCTCAGTGCATCCTCTGCCTCCCAGTTCAACCGATTCTCCTCCCTGAACCTCCTGAGTAGCTGGGATTGCAGGCGCCTGCCACCACGCCTGGCTAATTTTCAGTATTTTTAGTAGAGACGGGTTTCGCTATGTTGGCCAGGCTGGTCTCGAACTCCTGACCTCGTGATCCACCTGCCTCGGCCTCCCACAGTGCTGCGATTATAGGCATGAGCCACCACGCCCGGCCCCTATAGTCACTATTTTCTACAACAAATCTCTTAAAGATATTCCTCCTATCTAACTGACATTTTGTATCCTTTAACCATCTCCCAGCCCCTGTTATTTAGATTCCACATATAATTGAGATCATGCAGTGTTTGTCTTTCCGTGCATGGCTTACTTTACTCAACATAATGTTCTCTAGCTTCGTCCATGTTATCTCAAATGACAGAATTTCATTCCTTTTTAAGGCTAATTCATATTGCATTGTGTATCTGTACCACATTTTCTTTATTTATTCATCAATTTATGGACACTTTGACTGATTGATTCCATATATTGGCTATTGTGAATAATGCTGCAACAAGCATAGGAGTGAAGATATCTTTCAAAATACTGATTTTATTTCCTTTGGATAAACAGTAGTGAAATCGCTGAATCACATGGCAGTTTCATTATTAATATTTTGAAAAGCCTCCAGATTTTCATAATGGCTGTACTAATTTACATCACCACCAACAATGTGCAAGGGTTCCCTTTTCTCCACATCTTTACAAAAACTTTTAACTTTTTGATAAAAGCCAGTCTGCTAGGTGTGAGGTGATATTTCATTGTGGTTTTAATTTGCATTTCTTTGATGATAAGTGATATTGAGTATTTTTTCATATACCTAACAAATTTGTACGTATTGTATTCGGTGCATATATATTTAGGATAGTTAGCTCTTCTTGTTGAATTGATCCCTTTACCATTATGTAATGGCCTTCTTTGTCTCTTTTGCTCTTTGCTGGTTTAAAGTCTGTTTTATCAGAGACTAGGATTGCAACCCCTGCCTTTTTTTGTTTTCCATTTGCTTGGTAGATCTTCCTCCATCCTTTTATTTTGAGCCTATGTGTGTCTCTGCACGTGAGATGGGTTTCCTGAATACAGCACACTGATGGGTCTTGACTCTTTATCCAATTTTCCAGTCTGTGTCTTTTAATTGGAGCATTTAGTCCATTTACATTTAAAGTTAATATTGTTATGTGTGAATTTGAACCTGTCATTATGAGGATAGCTGGTTATTTTGCTCGTTAGTTGATGCAATTTCTTCCTAGTCTCGATGGTCTTTACGTTTTGGCATGATTTTGCAGCGGCTGGTACCGGTTGTTCCTTTCCATGTTTAGTGCTTCCTTCAGGAGCTCTTTTAGGGCAGGCCTGGTGGTGACAAAATCTCTCAGCATTTGCTTGTCTGTAAAGGATTTTATTTCTCCTTCACTTATGAAGCTTAGTTTGGCTGGATACGAAATTCTGGGTTGAAAATTCTTTTCTTTAAGAATGTTGAATATTGGACCTCACTCTCTTCTGGCTTGCAGGGTTTCTGCCAAGAGATCCGCTGTTAGTCTGATGGGCTTCCCTTTGTGGGTAACCCGACCTTTCTCTCTGGCTGACCTTAACATTTTTTCCTTCATTTCAACTTTGGTGAATCTGACAATTGTGTGTCTTGGAGTTGCTCTTCTCGAGGAGTATCTTTGTGGCGTTCTCTGTATTTCCTGAATCTGAACGTTGGCCTGCCTTGCTAAATTGGGGACGTTCTCCTGGATAATATCCTGCAGAGTGTTTTCCAACTTGGTTCCATTCTCCGCATCACTTTCAGGTACACCAATCAGACGTAGATTTGGTCTTTTCACATAGTCCCATATTTCTTGGAGGCTTTGCTCATTTCTTTTTATTCTTTTTTCTCTCTACTTCCCTTCTCTCTTCATTTCATTCATTTCATCTTCCAGTGCTGATACACTTTCTTCCAGTTGATCGCATCGGCTCCTGAGGCTTCTGCATTCTTCACATAGTTTTCGAGCCTTGGTTTTCAGCTCCATCAGCTCCTTTAAGCACTTCTCTGTATTGGTTATTCTAGTTATACATTCTTATAAATGTTTTTCAAAGTTTTCAACTTCTTTGCCTTTGGTTTGAATGTCCTCCCGTAGCTCAGAGTAATTTGATCGTCTGAAGCCTTCTTCTCTCAGCTCGTCAAAGTCATTCTGCATCCAGCTTTGTTCCTTTGCTGGTGAGGAACTGCGTTCCTTTGGAGGAGGAGAGGCGCTCTGCTTTTTAGAGTTTCCAGTTTTTCTGTTCTGTTTTTTTCCCCATCTTTGTGGTTTTATCTACTTTTGGTCTTTGATGATGGTGATGTACAGATGGGTTTTTGGTGTGGATGTCCTTTCTGTTTGTTAGTTTTCCTTCTAACAGAGAGGACCCTCAGCTGCAGGTCTGTTGGAATACCCTGCCTTGTGAGGTGTCAGTGTGCCCCTGCTGGGGGGTGCCTCCCAGTTAGGCTGCTCGGGGGTCAGGGGTCAGGGACCCACTTGAGGAGGCAGTCTGCCAGTTCTCAGATCTCCAGCTTCGTGCTGGGAGAACCACTGCTCTCTTCGAAGCTGTCAGACAGGGACATTTAAGTCTGCAGAGGTTACTGCTGTCTTTTTGTTTGTCTGTGCCCTGCCCCCAGAGGTGGAGCCTACAGAGGCAGGCAGGCCTCCTTGAGCTGTGGTGGGCTCCACCCAGTTCGAGCTTCCCGGCTGCTTTGTTTACCTAATCAAGCCTGGGCAATGGCGGGCGCCCCTCCCCCAGCCTCGCTGCCGCCTTGCAGTTTGATCTCAGACTGCTGTGCTAGCAATCAGCGAGACTCCGTGGGTGTAGGACCCTCGGAGCCAGGTGCCGGATATAATCTCATGGTGCGCCGTTTTTTAAGCCCGTCGGAAAAGCGCAGTATTCGGGTGGGAGTGACCCGATTTTCCAGGTGCCGTCCATCACCCCTTTCTTTGACTCAGAAAGGGAACTCGCTGACCCCTTGCGCTTCCCAAGTGAGGCAATGCCTCGCCCTGCTTCGGCTCGCGCACGGTGCACGCACCCACTGACCTGCGCCAACTGTCTGGCACTCCCTAGTGAGATGAACCTGGTACCTCAGATGGAAATGCAGAAATCACCTGTCTTCTGCGTCGCTCACGCTGGGAGCTGTAGACCGGAGCTGTTCCTGTTCGGCCATCTTGGCTCCTCCACCCGGATGATTTTTCTTACTTTCTATAGTCCTCATTCTATAATTTTTGATCCAAATTATTCCAGAGATTGGATTAAAAACAAATGGATGTGGCATACGGGGAGCATCTCAAATCATTCATTCTCACCAGCAGGTCTCATGTGCTCCGAAACCAACCTGAAGCACTCTCCTTCTTCCTTTAGGTAAGTCTCTTCCTCTTCAGGTAAACTACTTTGGAGCTTAAGGATTGTATCTCTCCCCTCACCTGCTCACGTCTGTCTCATTTTATTTGACAGGTGTCAGCTCTCCCTGGCATACAATGTCCCTTTCCACTAGGTATACAGGCTAAAAAAAAAAATTACTCACATCATCTTGTGTTGAAATCCCTGAATTCCTAGAATGAGACATAAAATATTAAGAACATCACTGCCTCTTAACTTCACCACACTGTTAAAAATATAACCTTTATGTGTGATTGAAGAAAAGAGCAGTCTGTATTTTCAGAGAAGCATCATGACCTACTGATAAAACAAATTTTTAAAGCACAAATTCCTCATAGAGCATTAAAAATATATCATGGGTGCTTCTCTCTACATATTCTCTCCATTTATTTCCCTACCACAATGTATTCTACAATCTAGACACACCAAACTAATTATAGTTACTTGAATACAGTGTTTTGTCTTGTCTCTGTATTTTCCATATGCTATTTTTTACGCCAGTAATGCAGTGCTTTTAAAACATCTTAGATGATAACACTCAGTAAGATCTATATTTTAAAGAGCAGCCAAGTAATAAATATGTGCGTTTATGTCTGTGTGTATGTGTGTAAGGAAACATTTTTTCACATAAAAATCTTTAATCTTAATACATGTGATGCATCTCATAATTTTTATTCATCTGTTTAATTTTTAAATATACTGATCATAATTTTCTAGACTGATTGTATAAAATATTAGTGTCATGACTTTAACCTAGTATAGAAAAAAATAGTAGAATCGTCTTTTCTTTTCAATTTAGTAGATATTTCCCTGTTTTTTCACACTACTCTGGATTATTATGGATGGATGACTCATGAATTCTATGCATTCAATAACTAATATTCTTAGAAGCAGAGAAAAATTTCTTAAAATGCGGCCGTTGAAGTACAATGCTTACTTGTCATTTGGCTTACAAGTATCAGAAATAAGCATCAATGAACTAAGAATGTATTCTCAAGATGAAATACTTTTTCCTAATCTCATAGCTGTCAGACTACTGTAAAATAGAAACTAATGCTTGTCAAAAGTTATAACCCAGATTAGAGTTGTCTTATGAGCATTCGATGCAAAACCACCACCAAGCAATATCTTCCTTAATTAGAAATGTGTTTGCTGGAGGGACAAACTAAATCAAAATTACAAAAATCCGAAATCCAACTTTAACTGTACATTTTAATTTAAATTAAATTTGCATGTATTCAAGGTGAAAGTTTTAAAGCACTACACAAATTAACATAGTAGATTTTTCAAACATATATTGCCTTCATCTTGTGGGGAAAATGAATAAAATTAATGTGTTATAATACCCGTGAGACCGCAAGTACAGTGCACTTTGGAAAAACTTAGAGTAAATTGCTTGAAATTACTGTCAGCATCAAAGTTCAGGCTGACAAGAAGCCTCTCAGTATCACAATTTAAACTGAATAATCTGTAGTCACATCATGTACTCTCTATTCTATTGCTAGTCTCTACTTTCGTTCTATCTCTACCAGTGTAAAGCTTGATTTCAGCATTTAAGATACAAATTAAATTTATTAACAGATTATTTGAAGTATTACCCTTAAACAAAGACTTTCTCAAAGCATGCTCAGATTTAATGCCAATCAAAAGTTAAGTCAAGGCCGGGCGCGGTGGCTCACGCCTGTAATCCCAGCACTTTGGGAGGCCGAGGCGGGTGGATCACGAGGTCAGGAGATCAAGACCATCCTGGCTAGCATGGTGAAACCCCGTTTCTACTAAAAATACAAAAAATTAGCCAGGCGCGATGGCGGGTGCCTGTAGTCCCAGCTACTCGGGAGGCTGAGGCAGAAGAATGGCATGAACCCAGGAGGCGGAGCTTGCAGTGAGTGGAGATGGTGCCACTGCACTCCAGCCTGGGCGACAGAGCGAGACTCTGTCTCAGGAAAAAAAAAAAAAAAAAAAAAATTAAGTCAAATTATTTAAACCCTACCCTACAAAGTTAAAGATTACTTTTTTAAACATAATGCAAATTGAAATATATCATATATAGAGAGAAGTACAAAAAAATCACAAAAGTACAGTTCAGTAAATGTTCACAAACTGCACATACTCATAGAAATATGACCCAGAACTCTCAGCACAAAGAGGCCCTCATATGGCCTTCTAGTTTCTTTTCCTTCGTTGTCAAGAGTAACCTCTATCCTGAATTCTATGACTTACATATGCCTTTTCTGTAATTGATATAAATTGAATCATAGAGTGATGCACTTTCCTGCATACGGTTTGTCCAGCTCAATATCTGCAAGATTCATACTTCCTGAATAAAGCAGTTCATGCATTCTTATTGCCCTTTGGCATTCCATTATAGGTCAAAATATACCATAATTTACTTATCCATTCTACTGTTGATATACAATTGGGTTGCTTCCAAATTGGGGCTAGTGCAAATAGGCTGCTATAAATCTTTCTCTGTGTATCTTTTGATACATATATAAAAGAAATTTCCAGGAAGTTGAATGACTTAACATTTCCTGGAAATTCATAGGCTATAAATTTGTCTGACTTTTTTAGACACAATTGTGCTCTTCTCCAAAGTGATTTTACCAAATTACATTGCTAATGACAATGTATGAGACTTCCAATTACTCTATATACTGCCCCAAACTTGGAATTGTCAGGGTTTTTTTGTTCGTTTGTTTTGTTTTCAATTTTAGCTATTTTGTTGGATGAATGCCAGTATAACATCATGGAGTACTAATAATTAGGTTAAGCATGTTACTAATAATTCGTTTAAACAGATTTTCATTTATTAGCTGCTTAGATATTCTTTTTTTTACCCCAAAAGTCTACTACCCAATTTTTAAAATAGAGATAACTGTTTTCTTAATGATTTCTAGAAGTCTTTGATATATCGTGGATAAGTGTATCTTCTCCTAATTTGTGAATTGTATTTTCACTTTCTAATGGTATTCTTGAGAAATATAAATTATAAGATTAAGGTAGACAAATTTATCAATTTCTTGATGAATAATGCCTTTCGTTTCTCTACAAAATATCTTTCCTTAACCTAAGGTTCTAAAAATATTTGCATATGTTGTCTTCCATAAACATTATTGTTTTAATTTTCACACTTAGACATGTAGTCAATTGGAATTAATTTTTGTATATGATGTAAGGTAGGAGGTAAAGATTTGTTTATGCTTTTATTATTTTTCCAAGGTGATTATCCAATTGAAACAGCATTCTATATTGAAAATGTCATCTTCTCTTTACTGCACTACATTGTCATCTTTAAACCAAATAGCAGTTCTTGATGTCTGTGTCTTTTTCCTATGCTTCAATTTTCTTTTGTTACTATAATTGTCAATTCTTCAACAACTAATACATTTTGTTAATTAGCTCTATAATAACCTTTTATGATTGGCAGTGTAGGTCCCTGAAGCCTAATTCTTATTCTCAAGAAATACTGTAGCAGACAGAATGCTGAGATGGTTGGTTTCCCAATCCCTGTTATGTACATTCTCCATAGTGCCCTCTCATTGAGTGGAAGCAGGACCTATGAATATGATGAGGTAATTACTCTTTTTATCAGTTTATGTTATATAGAGTAAATGATGGGATTGTTTCTCCTTTGATTAAATTAAATTGTGTAAGGCTATCCTATAGCAAACTGGAGAAAGATTCACTTGCTGGCCTTAAGAAGTAAGAAGCCATGTTGTGATATGGCCGCATGGCTAGGACATGAGAGTAGCCTCTAGGATGTAGGAGCCACCCTAGCTAAGAGCCAGCAAGAAAACAGGGACCTACAATGAACTGAATTCTGTTAATAACCTGATTGAGTTTGGAAATGGATTATTCTCTGGGCAGTCCTGCAGATAAGTATGCAGCCTGGATGGCACCCTGGTTTCAGACTCATGATCCTGTAAGCAGGGATCTCAGCCAAACTGGACTTCTGATCTAAAGAAACTGAAATAATAAATACATGTTGTTTTAAGACACCAAGTCTGTGGTAACTTGTGCAGCAGTTGAAAACTAATATGAAAAATTTGGCTTTTTTTGGTTCATTTTATTTCCCCATATGTTCTAAAATCAACTTACCAATTTGCAATTCTAAAACCTACTGAAAATTTGAATGTAAAAGTACTGAATTTGTAAATAGAGGATACTATTTAGTTATTCTTTAGTTATTCTCAATACATTTTGCATTTTCTATTCTTAAGAAGAATTGGTGTTAAAATAGTTTTTTGCTTTGCCTAAAACTATTTAACAAAATTCATTAGTAAAATCATATGAGCTTTACTTGTTTTGAGGAGATAATTTTTGGGAGTTTCAACATCCTCAGTAACTATGAACCTACTCAAAATTTTTATGTCAATTTGTGTTACTCTGAGTGTATACAGATATTAATGAGTATATATTTTATTATCTGTAATATAGCTTATTACCCATTTATCTTTTTAATATCTGTAGGATCTATTGAGTCATTGCCTTTTTCTCTACTGAAATTGTATATATGATATATAAATTAATTGATATATAAATTATATATTTTATTAGTTTTATCAGAGTGCTGTCAGTTTTATGAAACATTTTAATCAACTTTTAGCTTTGTTGACTTTTTCTATTATATATTAGTTTCCTACTTCACTGGTTTCTTTTTATATCTTTATAATTTCTTCGACTTTCTTTGAGATTAATTTGCTTTTTTCTGGTTTTTTAATATTATTAAAACTCGGAATTTTTTAAATTTGTAATATATAATTTTAGAGCCATAACTTTTCCTCTGAAATAAAAAGGAGTAATATAAAGAAAATTAACAAGAAGGAAGGTTCAGGGAATTTAGAGTTTCCTATTTCTACTTGAGGGTGTTGCATGTCAAAGAGAATTGCAAGGATCACCTCCAGAAATACTGGCTGAAATCACAGCATAATAAGACTTGAATATTTGATTAATGCATTATACTTAGGGTTTTCTAATGTAACCAAATTGGCCCTAGAAAATATATCATCAGATATTTTAGTAAGTTTTATTTTTAGCAGTATGCAGAATACATCAGGGTTATAGGGGCAACTATTTGAAATTTCCCATGCAGGATGTGCTGCTGGGTTTTATTACTACAAAAGCCTCTCCTGGGCATAAAAATGTGAAAGAGGTCATAGGTGAGAAAGAAAACTTAAAATTTAAAATGTGAAGCCATTAACTGGATTTAAAAGCAAAGTAAAAGGCAGAATCAACAATGTCTCTAAAGTCTCAGCCTGAGTAATGATGGTGGCGTGGGATAGTTGTGCCATCAAGGGAAAGAGGAATTTTAACTAAAAATTTATTTGAATGAGTCTAAGGATGGTGGAAGTAAGGAGATTAAAGAGCTAAATATTAAAAAGGCTTCTGATACTTATTTCCTTTGGTTTGGGACTGATTGCTTAAATGTTAAGTAAGGAGCAGGAATAATTCTTAGTAATAGTTGCTTTGAAATGAACCAGATACCAAAGTTAAGAAAGTGAGTGCTATAGAAATGTCCAAGTACAATGAAATTACAAAACAAGGTGTTATCCCACAAAGCTTGATAGAGAGATGAAGTGACGATTTAGATTAGAAACGTTTATCAAGGAATCAAGAAACCTCAACATGAAGTTAGCAGCAAGCTATGGGAAAGCTATAAGCAATGGGCTTTCCTCCAGGCCTTTTAAACACTAAATTCTGAGTTTGAAGGAAACCAAATCTCTTCTTTCATAACTTGGTTTTGGAATTATGAATGTTTCTCTAATTAAAGCTACTATGTTTTCAATGGTTATGATTTAGCAATGTGAAAGCTAATCCATAATCCTTGTTATGGGAGCACAAAATTATGAGAGCAAAGTTTGTACATATAGTGGGATTGGCCAAATAAGTGAATACATTATGGAAAAAGAAGCCAGGTTCCTCACTGTCAGAGAAGAACGTTACAAATAAGGAAATGTGGAAGGCTAAGATGAATCCAGTAGAGTTAGATTGAAATTAGAAGTATTAATAAAAACTTAGGTTTTTGTTAAATTATATATACAGATAAACATAGAAATAAATATTGGTGTCTGTGTATTCATGAATTAGAATACATACATATATTTCCTAGTTCTTTCTGATGAGTCTAGACGCAATGATACCCTAATAGCAATGAACACACCAAATGCTAAGACATATGTAAGTAAGCATGTGTGTGTATATATTTAGAAATATATACCCAACACAAGGTAATCATATGCTTAATCTTTTTGTTTTAAAGTCTTTATGGTTGCCTATACATAGTCATTTTTTCTTTCTATCTAAAGATGAAAAAACCACAAATTTTGCCAAAATATATTTTAAAAGGTTTATTCTGAACCAATATGAGTGACTATAGCCCAGGGTTATATAATCTCAAGAGGTCCTGAGAAAGTGTGCCAGAGGCAATTGGGTAACAGTTTGGTTTTATACATTTTAGGGAGACAGGAATTGCAGATAAAATCATAAATTAATACATGGACGATATACATTGGTTTGGCCTGAAAAGGCAGGGAATCTTGAAAAAGAGAGCTTACAAGTCATAGGTGGGTTTAGGGATTCTTTAGTTGACGGTTGAGAGTGAAACTATTATTTAAAGACTTAAAGTCAGTAGAAAGAAATGCTTGAGTTAAGATAAGGGGGCTTTGGGGGCCAAGGCCCTTAGCCTCTGGAGGTTCCCTGAAAAATCACTGATATGAGGCAGATTGATTAATAAGAGAAAAGGCATACAAATTTGTGTAAAGTATATACATGAGAGTCTTCGAAATGAAGACCCCACCTCCCAGTGAAGTTCAGAAGCTTACCATCTTAAGGTTATAGAAAGAATGCTGGCTTAGAGTATGGGCAAAAATAGGTTTTTGTAGCAAGACAGGTTAAGGGAGGGAGAAAGAAAGAGGCTTGGCTAGCAAAGGTAGCCTTGTTATGTATATGAAGACTCACAGGTAGCAGCCCTCAGAGAAAATAGATCAAAGGTATCTCTTTTCAGACCTTTAAAGGTGTCTTACTCTCAGTTAATCTCGTCTGGATGCAGGAAAGGTCTAGAAAGGGAAGTCATGGATGCATTAATGGAGATTATCTACAGATGTAAATTTTCCCCCAAAAAGATGGCTTTGCATGGCTATTTCAGTCTGCTGGCCCTGTAGCAGCCATCTCAAAATATATTTTGAGTTAAAATATTTTGATTTCCCTTCAATTCTGCTATTTGTCATGTGATGCTTTCCCACGCACAGGTTGCAATGTGTAAACCAAAAATAAAATTCTAAGCCCTTGCAACCAACTGCTGGACCTTCCCCTTGGACAAAGGGCATTCCAAAGTTAATCTAAAAGATTAGTTCAGGCCATGATGGGAAATGGGAGTTAGACTCTTTTATAATGAGTGTCTTATTATAGTGCCTTATTATACTCTCCCTGTTGGAAATCAGGCACAGCTGACCACCATTAACATCAAAACAGAGACCTTAAGACTAAGTCTGATAAAAAAATTTATAATCTTCTCTCTCTGAAGCATGCATCTTGGGGGCTTCATCTGCGTAATAAGAACCTTGGTATTGATAACCCCTTATCTTAACCCAAACACTCCCTTCTATTGATTCTAGGTCTTCAGAAAATCTTTGAATCTTCCTGTGACCTGGAAGTACCATCCCCACCCCATGCCCCAGTTTCCCCATATTTCTGGATTGAACCAATGTACATTTATTGATCGACGTCTTATATCTCCCTAAAATGTATAAATCTAAGCCACAGCTCAACCACCTTGAGCACATATTCTCAGGATCTCCTGGGGCTACGTCACAATCCACTGGTCACTTACGTTTGGCTCAGAATAAATCTCTTCACATATTTTACAGAGTTTGACTCTTGTCGTCAACAAAAGTAAGCCACCTTATATGGATTAATTAAAAAAACACATAATGAGATTTTATGGTTTATAAGGAATGAGTCCCCATACCTCTTAGGAATTTGGGCAAGAGAATAAAAGGTCGGAGATCAGTGCTCGTAACTAATCCCTCTATCCATTCCTAGATATAGATATCTATCTATACGTATAATGTCTCAGGGATGTCTTTATTCCTATTTTAAAGCCATACATAATTTTTAAAAGTTTTCTTTCCTCCTGTCTCTTATGCTCCTGTGAGTGAGATAAATATTAAATGAGAAAAAAACATATTTTCAGATGTTTATAATTTCTGAGAACAAAGTGGACAATATGTCATGAGATAGTAACCTGGATTAGCTTGATAGGGAGAAAGGGTGGTCTCCCTGTTATAAATAAGATGATAAAGAATAACAAAGCTCTCTTGGTTGGCTACCTAAAGAAGGTAAATGAGTATTCTCAGGCTGTGAGCTTATGAACCATTGCAAAGGTACAAAAAAGAGATAGGCATGTTGGACAAATAGTAAAGAAACAGTATGCCTGGATCTTAAACACAGGGTGGTGAGAGGTGGATTATGAAATTCAAAATTAGGCAGAAACAATTTTGTGGAACATTCAGAATATGGATTTTACTTTAAAAATTCTAGCAACAACTCAAAATAATCAGAGGTTAGAAATGTGCAATTTAGTACATGTAGTTAGGGTTGAAAATTGTATTCCTATTTTCCTAAAACGAGAATCACCTTCTCTCACATGCAAGGATATTTTACTTTGGGGAATTTAATTTCAAGTATCAAATCTGAGCAGAAGTATATTTTAAAATTTTTCCAATTTGTATTTCATGGCAATTAATCCTCTACAGTATCCTCAAACTGAGCCTGGAGCTCTTTCTTTGTACATAACTTTTGTGAACACAAATAAATATTTCCAGGAAAGTAGACATGACTAAGGAATGTAAATATCCTCTGGCTACAGAAAATCAATAGTATTGCCTAAAACATGATTTACTGATAATGTGTCAGAGACTATTTTTTGTTTAAGAGAATAGAAATATATTAAATGAGCACTTCCAGAAAGCTCTTGATTGTCCCTTACTTTTATGAGACCTGTTTTTATGATCATTAACCCTGTAATAGAGTATTTCAGATTATTGCCTCTTTAATAAATTGCTCATTGTTCATGATTCTCTAAGAACAGCAGATATTAATTAACAAATGAATGTATTCAGTTACTTTGTTTCCATTTGTGCCTTACTTCATGAGCTGATTTCGGAAAGACTATGATAAATGGTTATCTGTTTCTTTTCCTCATTAGGTTATCTCTAAATTCACTGTCTCCTGGTTTCAAGGATGATTGCAGAAATATGACCATAAAACTGTAGCTTCTCATTATACCTAGAAGCAGTAGGAGTATAGTATTTATAATCTCATTATCTCAATGGATAGTTGTAGCTGTGCATATGCCCTTATTATCTCTACTGGGGCTGGTAATGATATACATAGTCTCATTTTCTGTGCTGTGGAATTGAAGAGTTGCATTTATAATTGAGCGTTCTGCACTGTAAGTAATATAAGGTGGGTGGATAACTGGTTGAAAGTGTGTCTAGTATTTTTTTGACTTTCCATTTTTCATATACATTTGATACTTGTTCCTCAAATATCTACAATTAGAAAATTCTGATAAGAGTAGACAAATAAGAAAATAAAATGAATAAAAATATTTAAGAAAATACGAGTTAAGATATTGACAACCCATCACCCTATGGATGACATTCCACTGACAAACCCCCCCAACTCCACCACCCAAGATTGTCATTCAGGTGAAAAAAAAAAAAAAAAGAAAGAAAGAGAGAAAAAGATAGAGAAGATTAAAAAAATAACATTTTAGTTTTGAACTTTCTTGGGTTTTTTTTGTTTTATTTTGTTTTTCTGTTTTTTTTGAGAAGGAGTCTTGCTTCTTTGCCCAGGCTGGAGTGTAATGGCATGATTTCGGCTCACTGCAAACTCCACCTCCCAAATTCAAGTGATTCTCCTGCCTCAGCCTCCCCAGTAGCTGGGATTACAGGCATGTGCCACCATGGCCGGCTAATTTTTGTATTTTTAGTAGAGACAGGGTTGCACCATGTTGGCCAGGCTGGTCTCAAACTCCTGACCTCAAGTAATTCGCCCGCCTCGGTCTCCCAAAGTTCTGGAATTACAGGCGTGAGCCACCGCACCCGGCCCTTGTTTTCATTTCAATACCCTAGCCATCACTTTTCTTACACAAAGTGTTATGGAAAATACTCTGCTCAAAATGAAACATTGGTTTTGAACACTTTCATAAACATAAGGTTATACAATCTCTTGGCAGTTCTGGGATAGTAAGTTCAGAGAGAGTAACAAAGAAAAATCCACAGTTTTCATGGCTTCTAAACCATGTTTCCAAGTAAAAATCTTCAAAATAAAATCAAAGGTGGGGTAAAATTTTAGCCATCAAAGGCTAAATGCTGATATATGTTTCCAAGTAGTCTGCTAATGTGTTATACAAATAAATCTCTGAAATAACTTCCATTTTTCCACTTTGTATTGAGAAATTTAATAATTATTTAGATTTATGTCTTTAAATAAAGAGGAAGCATCAGAGGCATTTAAACCAGAGCAACTCCATCTTGTATAGAGGCTGGGTAAAATAAATTGGAGACCTACTGGGCTGCATTCCCAGGAGGTTAGACATTCTAAGTCACAGGATGAGATAGGAGGTCGGCAAAATATACAGGTCATCAAGATCTTGCTGATAAAGCAGGTTGCAGTAAAGAAGCCAGCCAAAATCCACCAAAACCAAGATGGTGAGAGGGACCTCTGATCACCCTCACTGCTCTTAATACACTAATGATACTGCATTAGCATGTTAAAAGACACTTCCACCAGCGCTATGACAGTTTACAAATGCCATGGCAACATCAGGAAGTTACCCTATGTGGTCTGAAAAGGAGAAGAACCCTCAGTTCTGGAAATAGCCCATTCCATTCCTGGAAAACTCATGAATAATCCATCTCTTGTTTAGCCTATAAGCAAGAAATAACCATAAAAATGGGCAACCAACAGTCTTAGGGCTGCTCTGCCTATAGAGTAGCCATTCTTTTCTTCCTTCACTTTCTTAATAAACTTGCTTTCACTTTATGAACTCACCCCGAATTATTTCTTGGGCAAGAACCAAGAACCCTCTCCTGGGGTCTGGATCACGACCTGTTTCTGGTAACAGAAGCATACACACAAATGTAGACTACTCCAGTATTACTGGTAGGCTTCCACTCACTAGCCTTGGGAATAATTAAGTCACCTCTCTTTTTAATACTTACATGAAATTGTGGGCCTTCCCCTGCTCATATGAACAGAACATCCAGTTGCTTTCTCTGTGAACTCCTCATCCCATTTTTATTATTATAAAAATCCAAAGCATCTAATCCTCTTTACAAATTCATGGCAAAGACAGAACTGGAGAACAAAGCATTTTTAGTTGCTATTTCTTTTCTCACAGGAGCTTTGCTGTGAAAAATTATTTCAAACAATTCAGTGCATCCCTCCCCACTACTAAGTTTTTGGAATTGTTGGCCTGAGGCTGTACGCAGGTTGTAAAATTTCTGTCTTTAATTTAACCAAGAATGGCTATCTAAATGTTCCCCTAAGTTAAAAGGTCTTTAGTTTACTTTGAAATTGAAATATCACTCACTATTTGACTGGAACGAGGCCAAAAGGAGGTCAAAAATTCAGTCACAAGCAATACAAGACTCAGTCCTACTTCCCTTGTTTTCATCCACTTAACCTACTCACATACAACTGCTTGGGTGTAAAGTTTGGTCCTACTTGATTCCAATTATATCCAAGATAAATTTTCATTTCAAAGCTCCAGGACTTTATTCCTGATCAGCCCACCCATCAGAGAGTTTCTAATAATGTCAAATCTCATTAAGGAAGTTAACTCCAACTCGTTTCTCCCAGTAAGCTCTGTGAAAAGAAAATAAAGGACCCCAAAATCACAAAGCCAAAGGGAAAATTCAAGCTAGGAACTGCGTCAGGTAAACCTGTCTCCCATTTTATTTTTAAATAAGACAGCTGCCAGGTGTGGTGGCTCATGCCTGTAGTCCCAGCACTTTGGGAGGCCAAGGCAGGTGGATCAGGTCAGGAGATCGAGATATCCTGGCCAATATGGTGAAAACCTATCTCTACTAAAAATAGAAAAACTAGCCAGGCGTGGTGGCATGTGCCTGTAGTCCCAGCTACTCAGGAGGCTGAGGCAGGAGAATCACGTGAACCCGGGAGGTGGAGGATGCAGTAAGCCAAGATCACGCCACTGCACTCCAGCCTGGGTGACTAAGCGAGACTCCATCTCAAAAAAAAAAAAAAAAAAAAAGATGGTTACAAAGATTTATATACATATATATACATATATATATATACTACATACCTCCCTCACAATTTGCCCACAAGGAAATTCCTTATGGGCAAAGGACAGACAGAATTCCAAGTCATTCCTCTGTTCACCTGAGACAACTGCATATCTGATTGCTTCCTCTGCCCTATTATTTCACTAAGCCAGACTAAAGCATAAGTGACTATTCCTTTATTCTCCTCTCACATGTAAATTGTGTATTCAGTGAAAGGCTAACTAGAAACTTAAAAGAATGCGACCTTTTGTCTCTTATCTACCTATGACCTGGAAGCCCCCTCCCCACTTCAAGTTGTCCCACCTTTCCTGACCAAACCAATGTACATCTTACATATATTGATTGATGTTTCATGTCTGCATAAAATGTATAAAACCAAGCTGTCCCCAAAGAACCTTGGACACATGTCATCAGGACCTCCTGAGTTTGTGTCACAGGTAACATTGTTTGTGTCCGTAACATTGGAAAATTGTTTGTGTCTGTAACATTGGCAAAATAAACTTTCTAAATTGATTGAGATATCTCAGATACTTTTGGGTTCACAGCTCCTAGGTAGATATTTTTAACTCTTTTTGGAAGATGAGGTAGTATGAAGAGCAGTAACTTCTTTTTATTATTATGTTCATTATTTTTAATTTTAAATTCCAGGGTACATGTGCAGGATGTGCAAGAGCAGTAACTTTTTTTAAATAGACTTTTTAAAAGATAAGTATTAGGTTCACAGCAAAATTGAGCAGAAGGTACAGAGAATCCCTGTATACCACCTGCCCCCTGGCTCATGCATAGCCTCATCAATTATCAGCATCCCCAGTTAGAGTGGTACATTTGTTACAAATGATGAACCCACATTAATACATCATTATCACCCAGAGTCCATAGTTTATATTAGGGTTTACTCTTGGTGTTGTACATTCTATGGGTTTGGACAAATGTATTATATATTGATGCATGTCTACCATATTAGTATATGATACTATACATTAATACTACACCTTAGTATATTAGTAGTTTCACTGACCTGAAATTCTCTGTATTCCATGCATCATCCCTCCCTCCCAGCCCAACTCTGAAAAGAACTGATCTTTTTACTGTCTCCATAGTTTTGCCTTTTCCCAAATGTCATATAATTGCAATCACACAGTATGCAGCCTTTTCACATTGGCTTCTTTCACTTAGTAAAATGCAGTTAAGTTTCTCCATTTTCTGTGCATAGTTTGATAGCTCATTTCTTTTTGCACTGAATAATATTTAATTTCCTGGATGTACCAAAGTTTATTTATCCACTAACCTATGGAGGGGCATCTTGGTTGCTTCCAAGTTTGGGCAACTATGAATAAAGCTTCTATAAACATACCTCTACAGGTTTCTGTGTAGACATAAGTTGTCCACTCCTTTACGTAGATACCAAGGAAAATGATTGTTGGATAGTATGGCATGAGAATGTTTAGTCTTGTAAGAACCATAAACTGTCCTTCAAAGTAGCTGTACCACTTTGCATTCTCATCAGCAGTGAATGAGAGTTCCTGTTGCTTCACATCCTTGCCAACATTTGTTGTAGTGGTGTTCTGTACTTACAACACTTCCGCAATCATTTATGTAGATTTTCCACACATTGCAATTTACATGTTATCTGTGAACACCAACTCAGTATCCTACAGTTTAATTAAATTCTAGCACTAACAATAGGATAAGGGCTCAGTCCCACAGAACCACCTCCAACTTCAGATTCCAATTGCAAGTAGTTGGTCCTGGGTTACCCACATTTCTGTCTGACTTGGTTACTGTTGGGTTCCCTAAAACTTTCTCCTCAAATTTGATAATTTTCTATAACAGCTCATAAAATCCAAGGAAACACTTTACTTGCATTAACTGGTTTATTATAAAGAATATCATAAAGGGTACATACGTACAGTCAGATGAAGAGGTCCATAGGACAAGGTATGATGAAGGGGCATGGAGCTCTCATGCTGTGTCCAGGCGTGGCACTGTCCCAGTACTTCCGTGCAGTCACCAATGCGGAAACTATTTTAACTCATTTGTTTGGGATTTTAATGGATGCTTCATTATATAGGCATAATTGATTAAATTCTTGGCCATTGTCAGTTTAACTCAATGTCCAACTGCTTACCCCTTTCCAGAGGTGGATGGTGCTGAAAGTTTCAACCCTCTTGTCTTGTGGTTGGTTCTTCCCACAACCAGCTCCTAGGCTCCAAGAGTAGACTTACTAGAATAAACTTAGGTATGACTAAAAGGGGCTTATTATATATAAGAAATGATGCCTCTCTTATGCTGTCACTCAGGAAATTATGAGAGTTTTAGAAGCCTGAAGCAGAGAAAAAGTATATATTTTTATTGCGTCCCAATAGTCACATCTCGTTGTTTTATTTTAATTTGCATTTCTTTGATAACATGAGATGTGGAACATCTTTTAAGATGCTTATTTGTCATCTGTATATCTTCTGGTGAAATGTCTGTTAAAGTCTTTGGCTCATTTTGTAATCAGGTTGTTTTACTGTTGAATTTTAATAATTATTTGTATATTTTGAATAACAATCTTTTATCAAATATCTTGTGAATATTTTCTCCTACTCTGTGGCTTGTCTTTACATTCTCTTGACAGAGTCTTTCACAGAGCAGAATTTTGTAATTTAAATGAAGTCCAGTTTTAATTTTTTTTATATATATTGTACTTCGGTATGTTTTGAAAAGTCATCACCAAATACAAACACAAGTTCTAGATTTTTCTTCCAGGAATTTTATGGCTTTGCATATTACATTTAGATTTGTGATCCAGCTTGGGTTAATTTTTGTGAAGGGTCTAAGGTCTGCGTTGAGATTTATTTTCCTTGCATATGGATGTCCAGATGTTCCAGCACCAGTTGTTGAAAAGTCTACCTTGTCTTTATTGTATTGCCTTTGCTTTTTTGTCAAAGATTGGTTAACTATATTCATGTGGATCTATTTCTGGTGTTTCTATTCTGTTTCATTAATCTTTTGGTCTATTCTTTCTCCAATAGCCCACTGATTAGTGTAGCTTTATAGTGAGTCTTCGAGGTGGATAGCATCAGTCCTCTTCCCTTGGTTTTCTTCTTCAATGTTGTGTTAGTCATTCTGTGTCTTTTGCCTTCACATATAAATTTTAGAATTAGTATTCCTAATTCACAAATAACTCACTAGCATTTTGATTAAGATTGCATTGAATCTACAGATCAAACTGATAACTAACATCTTGTCAATACTGAGTCTTCCTGTCTATGAATGAGGAATATCCATTTATTCAGTTCTTCTTTATTTCATCAGAGCCTGTAGTTTTTTTTATTATTATTTTTATTATTTTTTATTTTTTATTATACTTTAAGTTTTAGGGTACATGTGCACATTGTGCAGGTTAGTTACATATGTATACATGTGCCGTGCTGGTGCGCTGCACCCACTAACTCGTCATCTAGCATTAGGTATATCTCCCACTGCTATCCCTCCCCCCTCCCCCCACCCCACCACAGTCCCCAGAGTGTGATATTCCCCTTCCTGTGTCCATGTGATCTCATTGTTCAATTCCCACCACTGAGTGGGAATATGTGGTGTTTGGTTTTTTGTTCTTGCGATAGTTTACTGAGAATGATGATTTCAAATTTCATCCATGTCCCTACAAAGGACGTGAACTCATCATTTTTTATGGCTGCATAGTATTCCATGGTGTATATGTGCCACATTTTCTTAATCCAGTCTATCATTGTTGGACATTTGGGTTGGTTCCAAGTCTTTGCTATTGTGAATAATGCTGCAATAAACATACATGTGCATGTGTCTTTATAGCAGCATGATTTCTAATCCTTTGGGTATATACCCAGTAATGGGATGGCTGGGTCAAATGGTATTTCTAGTTCTAGATCCCTGAGGAATCGCCACACTGACTTCCACAATGGTTGAACTAGTTTACAGTCCCACCAACAGTGTAAAAGTGTTCCTGTTTCTCCACATTCTCTCCAGCACCTGTTGTTTCCTGACTTTTTAATGATTGCCATTCTAACTGGTGTGAGATGGTATCTCATAGTGGTTTTGATTTGCATTTCTCTGATGGCCAGTGATGATGAGCATTTTTTCATGTGTTTTTTGGCTGCATAAATGTCTTCTTTTGAGAAGCGTCTGTTCATGTCCTTCGCCCACTTTTTGATGGGGTTGTTTGTATTTTTCTTGTAAATTTGTTTGAGTTCATTGTAGATTCTGGATATTAGCCCTTTGTCAGATGAGTAGGTTGCGAAAATTTTCTCCCATTTTGTAGGTTGCCTGTTCGCTCTGATGGTAGTTTCTTTTGCTGTGCAGAAGCTCTTTATTTTAATTAGATCCCATTGGTCAATTTTGTCTTTTGTTGCCATTGCTTTTGGTGTTTTGGACATGAAGTCCTTGCCCATGCCTATGTCCTGAATGGTAATGCCTAGGTTTTCTTCTAGGGTTTTTATGGTTTTAGGTCTAACGTTTAAATCTTTAATCCATCTTGAATTGATTTTTGTATAAGGTGTAAGGAAGGGATCCAGTTTCAACTTTCTACATATGGCTAGCCAGTTTTCCCAGCACCATTTATTAAATAGGGAATCCTTTCCCCATTGCTTGTTTTTCTCAGGTTTGTCAAAGATCAGATAGTTGTAGGTATGCGGCGTTATTTCTGAGGGCTCTGTTCTGTTCCATTGATCTATATCTCTGTTTTGGTACCAGTACCATGCTGTTTTGGTTACTGTAGCCTTGTAGTATAGTTTGAAGTCAGGTAGTGTGATGCCTCCAGCTTTGTTCTTTTGGCTTAGGATTGACTTGGCGATGGGGGCTCTTTTTTGGTTCCATATGAACTTTAAAGTAGTTTTTTCCAATTCTGTGAAGAAAGTCATTGGTAGCTTGATGGGGATGGCATTGAATCTGTAAATTGCCTTGGGCAGTATGGCCATTTTCACGATATTGATTTTTCCTACCCATGAGCATGGAATGTTCTTCCATTTGTTTGTATCCTCTTTTATTTCCTTGAGCAGTGGTTTGTAGTTCTCCTTGAAGAGGTCCTTCACATCCCTTGTAAGTTGGATTCCTAGGTATTTTATTCTCTTTGAAGCAATTGTGAATGGGAGTTCACTCATGATTTGGCTCTCTGTTTGTCTGTTGTTGGTGTATAAGAATGCTTGTGATTTTTGTACATTGATGTTGTATCCTGAGACTTTGCTGAAGTTGCTTATCAGCTTAAGGAGATTTTGGGCTGAGACAATGGGGTTTTCTAGATATACAATCATGTTGTCTGCAAACAGGGACAATTTGACTTCCTCTTTTCCTAATTGAATACCCTTTATTTCCTTCTCCTGCCTAATTGCCCTGGCCAGAACTTCCAACACTATGTTGAATAGGAGCGGTGAGAGAGGGCATCCATGTCTTGTGCCAGTTTTCAAAGGGAATGCTTCCAGTTTTTGCCCATTCAGTATGATATTGGCTATGGGTTTGTCATAGATAGCTCTTATCATTTTGAAATACGTCCCATCAATACCTAATTTATTGAGAGTTTTTAGCATGAAGGTTGTTGAATTTTGTCAAAGGCTTTTTCTGCATCTATTGAGATAATCATGTGGTTTTTGTCTTTGGCTCTGTTTATATGCTGGATTACATTTATTGATTTGCGTATATTGAACCAGCCTTGCATCCCAGGGATGAAGCCCACTTGATCATGGTGGATAAGCTTTTTGATGTGCTGCTGGATTTGGTTTGCCAGTATTTTATTGAGGATTTTTGCATCAATGTTCATCAAGGATATTGGTCTAAAATTCTCTTTTTTGGTTGTGTCTCTGCCTGGCTTTGGTATCAGAATGATGCTGGCCTCATAAAATGAGTTAGGGAGGATTCCCTCTTTTTATATTGATTGGAATAGTTTCAGAAGGAATGGTACCAGTTCCTCCTTGTACCTCTGGTAGAATTTGGCTGTGAATCCATCTGGTCCTGGACTCTTTTTGGTTGGTAAACTATTGATTATTGCCACAATTTCAGCTCCTGTTATTGGTCTATTCAGAGATTCAACTTCTTCCTGGTTGAGTCTTGGGAGAGTGTATGTGTCCAGGAATTTATCCATTTCTTCTAGATTTTCTAGTTTATTTGCGTAGAGGTGTTTGTAGTATTCTCTGATGGTAGTTTGTGTTTCTGTGGGATCTGTGGTGATATCCCCTTTATCATTTTTTATTGTGTCTATTTGATTCTTCTCTCTTTTTTTCTTTATTAGTCTTGCTAGCGGTCTATCAATTTTGTTGATCCTTTCAAAAAACCAGCTCCTGGATTCATTGATTTTTTGAATGGTTTTTTGTGTCTCTATTTCCTTCAGTTCTGCTCTGATTTTAGTTATTTCTTGCCTTCTGCTAGCTTTTGAATGTGTTTGCTCTTGCTTTTCTAGTTCTTTTAATTGTGATGTTAGGGTGTCAATTTTGGATCTTTCCTGCTTTCTCTTGTGGGCATTTAGTGCTATAAATTTCCCTCTACACACTGCTTTGAATGCGTCCCAGAGATTCTGGTATGTCGTGTCTTTGTTCTCGTTGGTTTCAAAGAACATCTTTATTTCTGTCTTCATTTCGTTATGTACCCAGTAGTCATTCAGGAGCAGGTTGTTCAGTTTCCATGTAGTTGAGCGGCTTTGAGTGAGATTCTTAATCCTGAGTTCTAGTTTGATTTCACTGTGGTCTGAGAGATAGTTTGTTATAATTTCTGTTCTTTTACATTTGCTGAGGAGAGCTTTACTTCCCAGTATGTGGTCAATTTTGGAATAGGTGTGGTGTGGTGCTGAAAAAAATGTATATTCTGTTGATTTGGGGTGGAGAGTTCTGTAGATGTCTATTAGGTCCGCTTGGTGCAGAGCTGAGTTCTATTCCTGTGTACCCTTGTTGACTTTCTGTCTCGTTGATCTGTCTAATGTTGACAGTGGGGTGTTAAAGTTTCCCATTATTAATGTGTGGGAGTCTAAGTCTCTTTTTAGGTCACTCAGGACTTGCTGTATGAATCTGGGTGCTCCTGTATTGGGTGCATATATATTTAGGATAGTTAGCTCTTCTTGTTGAATTGATCCCTTTACCATTATGTAATGGCCTTCTTTGTCTCTTTTGATCTTTGCTGGTTTAAAGTCTGTTTTATCAGAGACTAGGATTGCAACCCCTGCCTTTTTTTGTTTTCCATTTGCTTGGTAGATCTTCCTCCATCCTTTTATTTTGAGCCTATGTGTGTCTCTGCACGTGAGATGGGTTTCCTGAATACAGCACACTGATGGGTCTTGACTCTTTATCCAATTTTCCAGTCTGTGTCTTTTAATTGGAGCATTTAGTCCATTTACATTTAAAGTTAATATTGTTATGTGTGAATTTGATCCTGTCATTATGATGTTAGCTGGTGATTTTGCTCGTTAGTTGATGCAGTTTCTTCCTAGTCTCTATGGTCTTTACATTTTGGCATGATTTTGCAGCAGCTGGTACCGGTTGTTCCTTTCCATGTTTAGTGCTTCCTTCAGGAGCTCTTTTAGGGCAGGCCTGGTGGTGACAAAATCTCTCAGCATTTGCTTGTCTGTAAAGTATTTAATTTCTCCTTCACTTATGAAGCTTAGTTTGGCTGGATATGAAATTCTGGGTTGAAAATTCTTTTCTTTAAGAATGTTGAATATTGGCCCCCACTGTCTTCTGGCTTGTAGGGTTTCTGCCGAGAGATCCACTGTTAGTCTGATGGGCTTCCCTTTGAGGGTAACCCGACCTTTCTCTCTGGCTGCCCTTAACATTTTTTCCTCCATTTCAACTTTGGTGAATCTGACAATTATGTGTCTTGGAGTTGCTCTTCTCGAGGAGTATCTTTGTGGCGTTCTCTGTATTTCCTGAATCTGAACGTTGGCCTGCCTTGCTAGATTGGGGAAGTTCTCCTGGATAATATCCTGCAGAGTGTTTTCCAACTTGGTTCCATTCTCCCCATCACTTTCAGGTATACCAATCAGACGTAGATTTGGTCTTTTCACATAGTCCCATATTTCTTGGAGGCTTTGCTCATTTCTTTTTATTCTTTTTTCTCTAAACTTCCCTTCTCGCTTCATTTCATTCATTTCATCTTCCATTGCTGATACCCTTTCTTCCAGTTGATCGCATGGGCTCCTGAGGCTTCTGCATTCTTCACGTAGTTCTCGAGCCTTGGTTTTCAGCTCCATCAGCTCCTTTAAGCACTTCTCTGTATTGGTTATTCTAGTTATACATTCTTATAAATGTTTTTCAAAGTTTTCAACTTCTTTGCCTTTGGTTTGAATGTCCTCCCGTAGCTCAGAGTAATTTGATCATCTGAAGCCTTCTTCTCTCAGCTCGTCAAAGTCATTCTCCATCCAGCTTTGTTCCTTTGCTGGTGAGGAACTGCGTTCCTTTGGAGGAGGAGAGGCGCTCTGCTTTTTAGAGTTTCCAGTTTTTCTGTTCTGTTTTTTCCCCATCTTTGTGGTTTTATCTACTTTTGGTCTTTGATGATGGTGATGTACAGATGGGTTTTTGGTGTGGATGTCCTTTCTGTTTGTGAGTTTTCCTTCTAACAGACAGGACCCTCAGCTGCAGGTCTGTTGGAATACCCTGCCATGTGAGGTGTCAGTGTGCCCCTGCTGGGGGGTGCCTCCCAGTTAGGCTGCTCGGGGGTCAGGGGTCAGGGACCCACTTGAGGAGGCAGTCTGCAGGTTCTCAGATCTCCAGCTGCCTGCTGGGAGAACAACTGCTCTCTTCGAAGCTGTCAGACAGGGACATTTAAGTCTGCAGAGGTTACTGCTGTCCTTTTGTTTGTCTGTGCCCTGCCCCCAGAGGTGGAGCCTACAGAGGCAGGCAGGCCTCCTTGAACTGTGGTGGGCTCTACCCAGTTCGAGCTTCCTGGCTGCTTTGTTTACCTAATCAAGCCTGGGCAATGGCGGGCGCCCCTCCCCCAGCCTCGCTGCCGCCTTGCAGTTTGATCTCAGACTGCTGTGCTAGCAATCAGCGAGATTCCGTGGGTGTAGGACCCTCCGAGCCAGGTGTGGGATATAGTCTCGTGGTGCGCCGTTTTTTAAGCCGGTCTGAAAAACGCAATATTCGGGTGGGAGTGACCTGATTTTCCAGGTGTGTCTGTCACCCCTTTCTTTGACTCCCTGACCCCTTGCGCTTCCCAAGTGAGGCAATGCCTCGCCCTGCTTTGGTTCGCGCAGGGTGCGCGCACCCACTGGCCTGCGCCCACTGTCTGGCACTCCCTAGTGAGATGAACCCAGTACCTCAGATGGAAATGCAGAAATCACCGGTCTTCTGCGTCGCTCACGCTGGGAGCTGTAGACCAGAGCTGTTCCTATTCGGCCATCTTGGCTCCTCCCCTGCCTGTAGTTTTTGTCATATAGATCTTGTACAGATTTTGTTAAGTTTATACCTAAGTGTTTCATTTTTGTGGTGGTAATTTAAACAGCATTGTGTTTTTAATTTAAAGTTCCACTTGTGCATTGCTTGTATATAGAAAAGCCATTGAATTATATACATGAACCTTGTGTCCTGCAACATTCCTATAGTTGCTCATTAGTTCTAGGAGTTTCTTTGTCCATCCTTCTAGATTTTCTACATAGATGATCATGTTATCTGAGAACAAAGACAGTTTAATTTCTTCTTTTCAGATATGTACACCTCTTTTTGTCATCTTATTGCATTAGCTAGCTAAGAATTAAAGTAAGATGTGAAAAAGCAGTGGTGAGTGGAGATATCCTTGCCATCTTAGGTGAAAAACGTTGAGTTTCTCACATTCAGTGCCATGTTAGCTGTAGGTTTTTTTGCAGATAATTTTTATCAAGTTCAGGATGGTCACCTTTATTCTAAGTTAACTGAGAGTTTTTATCATAAATGTTGTTATTTTGTCAAATGCTTTTCTTCATTTATTTATATGAGCCTGTGGTTTTTCTTCCTTAGCCTTCTGATGTTAGGGCTTACATTAGTTGGTTTCTGAATGTTGACCCAGCCTTGCATACCTGGTATAAATACCACACAGTAGAGCTGTATTTTCACATATTGTTGAATTTGAGTTGCTAATATTTTGTTTAAGATTTTTGATCTGTGTTCATAAGAGATATTGATCTGTGTTTTTCTTATAACGCCTTTGTCTGGTTTTGATATTAGAATAATTTTGGCCTCATAAAATGAGTTTGGAAGTGTTTTCTCTATTTCTATCTTCTAAAGGAGATTATAGAAATTGGTATAATTTCTTCAGTAAATATTTGGTAGAATTCACCAGTGAACCCATCTAGGCCTGATGCATTTTGTTTTGGAAAAGTATTACTTATAGATTCAATTTTTAAAAAGACATGGACCTTCAAATAGTTTATTTCTTCTTGTGTGAATTTTGGCAGATTTTGTGTCTTTCAAAGCATTTGTCTCATTGACCTAATTATTGAATTTGTGCAGATAGAGATGTTAATAGTGTTCCTTGATTATCCTTTTAATGTCTATGGGATCTATAATAATGTTTCCTATTTTATTTCTGATATTAATGTCTGTCCTATGTCTTTTATTCATAGTTAGCCTGGCTAGAGGTATATCAATTTTATTGATCTTTTCAAAGAAGCAGTTTGTGGTTTTACTGATTTTTTCCTACTGAATTTATGTTTTTAAATTTATTTATTTCTACTCTAATTTTTATCGTTTCCTTTCTTGTGATTACTTTGGATTTAATTTACTCTTATTTTCTATTTTCCTAAGGTAGAATCTTAGATGATTAATTATGGATCTTTCTTCTTTTCTATTATATGCATGAACACCATATTTTTTTCTCTTGACACTGATTTTACTGCATTCCACAAACCTTGATAAGAATTTTTTTCTTTTTTTTAATTAAAAACAATTCAAATTTCTCTCCAGGTTTCTTTTTTGACCTAGAGTGGTAACATTTTTATTAACAGAAAATATTTTGTCCTATCTCTCTCCCAGTTCAGTGGCTGCTTGCAGATCTTAAATGTATGTAACTGAGAGGTGTCATGGAAGTGATCCTTTAGAGACAGAAAAATATCATAAATAACTTTCTAAGAAAAATCAGGCAATCTTTCTAGCTCAGACCATGCTAAGCAAATACTTATTAAATTATCTCTCTAATGGAAAATTAAAAAGTGATAAGGACTCTTTAAAATAATAAATTTCTCCTTGTAATTTATTACAACATTTATAGTGTAGTTTATCATTCATTAATGTGGCAAATGTTTATTGGTTAGTACTAGGTATACCCAGCAGTGAATGAAATAGTCAAAGCGATTTTGAAACTTACTTTATGGTAGAGTATAATAAATAGTAAGCAAAAAATACATAATAAGTAAATTATAAATCATATTAGAAAATCTTACGTGCTTTGAGGGAAAAAACAAACAGAGAAAGATAAGGGAGATCAGAATGTGGTAGGAAAGAGTTGTAACTGAAAATACAATAAAGTAGTTTGAGTAAGCCTTCTTGAAAAGCAAAGACTAGAAGATAGTTAGGGAATTAGCCACATGTCTAGCTAAGGAAAGCAGTAAAGACACGGCACCCAGTATAAAGGTTCTGTATTTTACAACTCTTAAATGCCATCTAAGAAATGTATAAGCTTTCGCTCATGCATAGCAAAAGTGCAGAGCTCTGGACATGGGATGTGAGGATGTCAGTTATCCCCCAAATTTCCAGATCTTTATTTCAGAACTGTACGAAATCATTTTGTTCCAAAAATAGTGCTATGTAAAATGGGCACTATTAATATTTATTAAAGGAATGTTAGTTGTTTTGGTCATATTTTAAGTTATGAATACTTGATCCCAGAAAATTAAAAAAATTGATTAATATCTACAGCTTTAATATAATTAATTTACTTGTAAGAAAATTGTAGTCTCTGTATGTTCATACATAATTCAAATTGTCTTCTCTAATATTAGTTTGTCTCTAGATATTAATCTTATTATAATTTATGAATGTTATCATAAACTTAAAAATTACATGTATTTCAGTGACATATTGTATCACATAAATTTAGTTTCTTCTACCAATATAACAGAATAAAATTCTGCTGTATTTATTAACAACTCTGGTTGATCAGCTGGTGGAAAAATTAACAGCTCTTTGTTAATTAGATTTGATTTCAAGGTAGAATCTATCTATGATTTGATGCTTGGTCACACTACTAACTGACTGAGGACACTTTGCTATGCTACACAAAAACCTACACATGACTCCGAAATATATGTCATTACTCTCTCATGTTTCTGTACTTATACTGGATTTGGAAGAATGAATATATTCTACTGATGTGCATGTTGCTAAACATTACATAAATTATGTAATACTACAGCAACTGGCAATTTCGTTTATTCATTTAATTTTTTTTTTTTTTGCCGGGCGTGGTGGCTCATGCCTGTAATCCCAGCACTTTGGGATGCTGAGGCAGGTGGATCACAAGGTCAAGAGATCCAGACCATCTTGGCCAACATGGTGAAACCTTGTCTCTACTAAAAATACAAAAATTAGCTGGGCATGGTGGCATGTGCCTGTAGTCCCAGCTACTCAGGAGGCTGAGGCAAGAGAATAGCTTGAACCAGGGAGATAGAGGTTGCAGTGAGCCAAGATCACACCACTGCACTTCAGCTTGGTGACAGAGTGAGACTCCCTCTCAAAAAAAATCAATCAATCAATAAAGTGTTTTTGAGATTTTTTTCCCACAATGATACTTAAAGATACATCTTACCCATCTTAGCTGCTACAACACATAATGTCCCAATACATAAAGAAAACAGAGCATTTGTTTTCCTTTGTTCTAAATACATTTATCATACTGAAATATAGGTTTTTCCCCTCATTTTAAATTTTCTTGACATTGCTATGAAAAACTATTTCAGTGTACATTTTTTTATACTTTAAGTTCTGGGATACATGTGCAGAACATGCAGGTTTGTTACATAGGTATACATGTGCCATGATGGTTTGCTGCATCCATCAACCCGTCATCTACAGTAAGTATTTCTCCTAATGCTATCCCTCCCCATGCCCCCCACCCCGGACAAGCTCTGGTGTGTAATGTTCCCCTCCCTGTGTGCATGTGTTCTCCTTGTTCAACTCCCACTTATGAGTGAGAACATGCAGTGTTTGGTTTTCTGTTCCTGTGTTACTTTGATGAGAATGATGGTTTCCAGCTTCATCCATGTCCCTGCAAAGGACATGAACTCATCCTTTTTTATGGCTGCATAGTATTCCATGGTGTATATGTGCCACATTTTCTTTATCCAGTCTATCATCGATGCGCATTTGGGTTGGTTCCAAGTCTTTGCTATTGTGAACAATGCTGCAATAAATATACATGTGCATGTGTCTTTATAGCAGCATGATTTATAATCCTTTGGGTATGTACCCAGTAATGGGATTGCTGGGTCAAATGGTATTTCTGGTTCTAGATCCTTGAGGAACTGCCACACTGTCTTCCACAATAGTTGAACTAATTTACACTTCCACCAACAGTTTAAAAGCATTCCTATTTCTCCAAATCCTCTCCAGTATCCGTTGTTTCCTGACTTTTTGAATGATCACCATTCTAACTGGTGTGAAATGGTATCTCACTGTGGTTTTGATTTGCATTTCTCTAATGACCAGTGATGATGAGCTTTTTGTCATATATTTCTTGACTGTATAAATGTCTTCTTTTGAGAAGTGTCTGTTCATATCCTTTGCCCACTTTTTGGTGGACCCTTAGTTTTCTTCTTGTAAATTGTATAAGTTACTTGTAGATTCTGGATATTTGCCCTTTGTCAGATGGATAGATTGCAAAAATTTTCTCCCATTCTGTAGGTTACCTGTTAACTCTCATGATAGTTTCTTTTGCTGTGCAGAAGCTCTTTAGTTTATTTAGATCCCATTTGTCTATTTTGGCCTTTGTTGCCATTGCTTTTGGTGTTTTAGTCATGAAGTCTTTGCCCATGCCTATGTCCTGAATGGTATTGCCTAGGTTTTCTTCTAGGATTTTTATGGTTTTAGATCTTTTTTTTTTATTATTATACTTTAAGTTTTAGGGTACATGTGCACATTGTGCAGGTTAGTTACATATGTATACACGTGCCATGCTGGTGCGCTGCACCCACTAACTCGTCATCTAGCATTAGGTATATCTCCCAATGCTATCCCTCCCCCCTACCCCCTCCCCACCACAGTCCCCAGAGTGTGATATTCCCCTTCCTGTGTCCATGTGATCTCATTGTTCAATTCCCACCTATGAGTGAGAATATGCGGTGTTTGGTTTTTTGTTCTTGCGATAGTTTACTGAGAATGATGGTTTCCAATTTCATCCATGTCCCTACAAAGGACATGAACTCATCACTTTTTATGGCTGCATAGTATTCCATGGTGTATATGTGCCACATTTTCTTAATCCAGTCTATCATTGTTGGACATTTGGGTTGGTTCCAAGTCTTTGCTATTGTGAATAATGCTGCAATAAACATACATGTGCATGTGTCTTTATAGCAGCATGATTTATAGTCATTTGGGTATATACTCAGTAATGGGATGGCTGGGTCAAATGGTATTTCTAGTTCTAGATCCCTGAGGAATCGCCACACTGACTTCCACAATGGTTGAACTAGTTTACAGTCCCACCAACAGTGTAAAAGTGTTCCTGTTTCTCCACATTCTCTCCAGCACCTGTTGTTTCCTGACTTTTTAATGATTGCCATTCTAACTGGTGTGAGATGATATCTCATAGTGGTTTTGATTTGCATTTCTCTGATGGCCAGTGATGATGAGCATTTTTTCATGTGTTTTTTGGCTGCATAAATGTCTTCTTTTGAGAAGTGTCTGTTCATGTCCTTCGCCCACTTTTTGATGGGGTTGTTTGTTTTTTTCTTGTAAATTTGTTTGAGTTCATTGTGGATTCTGGATATTAGCCCTTTGTCAGATGAGTAGGTTGCGAAAATTTTCTCCCATTTTGTAGGTTGCCTGTTTACTCTGATGGTAGTTTCTTTTGCTGTGCAGAAGCTCTTTAGTTTAATTAGATCCCATTTGTCAATTTTGGCTTTTGTTGCCATTGCTTTTGGTGTTTTGGACATGAAGTCCTTGCCCACACCTATGTCCTGAATGGTAATGCCTAGGTTTTCTTCTAGGGTTTTTATGGTTTTAGGTCTAACGTTTAAATCTTTAATCCATCTTGAATTGATTTTTGTATAAGGTGTAAGGAAGGGATCCAGTTTCAGCTTTCTACATATGGCTAGCCAGTTTTCCCAGCACCATTTATTAAATAGGGAATCCTTTCCCCATTGCTTGTTTTTCTCAGGTTTGTCAAAGATCAGATAGTTGTAGGTATGCGGCGTTATTTCTGAGGGCTCTGTTCTGTTCCATTGATCTATATCTCTGTTTTGGTACCAGTACCATGCTGTTTTGGTTACTGTAGCCTTGTAGTATAGTTTGAAGTCAGGTAGTGTGATGCCTCCAGCTTTGTTCTTTTGGCTTAGGATTGACTTGGCGATGCGGGCTCTTTTTTGGTTCCATATGAACTTTAAAGTAGTTTTTTCCAATTCTGTGAAGAAAGTCATTGGTAGCTTGATGGGGATGGCATTGAATCTGTAAATTACCTTGGGCAGTATGGCCATTTTCACGATATTGATTCTTCCTACCCATGAGCATGGAATGTTCTTCCATTTGTTTGTATCCTCTTTTATTTCCTTGAGCAGTGGTTTGTAGTTCTCCTTGAAGAGGTCCTTCACATCCCTTGTAAGTTGGATTCCTAAGTATTTTATTCTCTTTGAAGCAATTGTGAATGGGAGTTCATTCATGATTTGGCTCTCTGTTTGTCTGTTGTTGGTGTATAGGAATGCTTGTGATTTTTGTACATTGATTTTGTATCCTGAGACTTTGCTGAAGTTGCTTATGAGCTTAAGGAGATTTTGGGCTGAGACAATGGGGTTTTCTAGATAAACAATCATGTCGTCTGCAAACAGGGACAATTTGACTTCATCTGTTCCTAATTGAATACCCTTTATTTCCTTCTCCTGCCTGATTGCCCTGGCCAGAACTTCCAACACTATGTTGAATAGGAGCGGTGAGAGAGGGCATCCCTGTCTTGTGCCAGTTTTCAAAGGGAATGCTTCCAGTTTTTGCCCATTCAGTATGATATTGGCTGTGGGTTTGTCATAGATAGCTCTTATTATTTTGAAATACGTCCCATCAATACCTAATTTATTGAGAGTTTTTAGCATGAAGGGTTGTTGTATTTTGTCAAAGGCTTTTTCTGCATCTATTGAGATAATCATGTGGTTTTTGTCTTTGGCTCTGTTTATATGCTGGATTACAATTACTCTGAGCTACGGGAGGACATTCAAACCAAAGGTTTTAGATCTTATGTTTAAGTCTTTAATCCATCTTGAGTTAATTTTTGTATAAGGTGTAAGGAAGGGGTCCAGTTTCAGTTTTCTGCATATGGCTAGCCAGTTTTCCCAACACCATTTATGGAATAGGGGATCCTTTCTCCATTGCTTGTTTTTGTCAGGTTTGTCGAAGATCAGCTGGTTGTCAATATGTGGTGTTATTTCTGAGGACTCTGTTCTGTTCCATTGGTCTATATATCTGTTTTGGTATCAGTGTCATGCTGTTTTGGTCACTGCAGCCTTGTAGTATAGTTTGAAGTCAGGTAGCGTGATGCCTTCAGCTTTGTTCTTTTTGCTTAAGATTGTCTCAGCTATATATGCTCTTTTTTGCTTCCATATGAAATTTAAATTAGCTTTACTCTAATTCTGTGAAGAAAGTCAATGTTAGGTTGATGGGGACAGCATTGAATCTATAAATTACTTTGGGCAGTATGGCCATTTTCACGATATTGATTATTTCTATCCATGAGCATGGAATATTTTTCCATGTGTTTGTGTCCTCTCTTATTTCCTTGAGCAGTGGTTTGTAGTTCTCCTTGAAGAGGTCCTTCACATTCCTTGTAAGTTGTATTCTTTGATATCTTATTCTCTTTGTAGTAATTGTGGATGTGAGTTCACTCATGATTTGGCTCTCTGTCTGTTATTGGTGTATATAATGCTTGTGATTTTTGCAGATTGATTTTTTTATCTTGAGACTTTGCTGAAGTTGCTTATCAGCTTAAGGAGATTTGGGGCTGAGACAATGAGGCCTTCTGAATATACAATCATGTCAACTGCAAACAGAGACAATTTTACTTCCTTTTTTCCTGTTTGAATACCCTTTATTTCTTTCTCTTGCCTGATTGCCCTGGCCAGAACTTCCAATACTATTTAGTGTACATTCTTTTAAGTGTGAAGTTTTCTCTAAGATAAATATAGCTTTATATATGAAGGGTTTTCTAGAATGTATATCTAGGAGTACACTTTCTGGGCTTTGTGTACACACATTTACAACATTATTAGGTATTTTGTCAATTGCCCCCTCAAGTCGTTGCCTCAATTTACACTCCAACCACTCATAAAATTACCTGTTCCCTCATATCCTCATGAACACTTGGTGACATTGCTTTAATAGGTGTGACTCAGCTTGATATACTGTTGTTTAATTTGTTCTCTCATTAGTACTAAAGTTAAATATTCTCACAGTTATTTGCCTTTTGGATTTATTTCTCTGTAAATCATTTTATATTATTTGCTAATTTTGTGTCGGTTGTCTTTTACTTCTTTGTGAGGTCTTCACTGTATTCTGAATATTAACCCTTTGCTTACTTTGAATATGTTACCCTAATATCTTATGCCTTGAATTGATTGTGATGATAAATTTGCTGTCATTCTTGTTTATGTTCCCTTCTTATATGTCTTTTTTGCTCTAGCTGGTTGTTTGTTTGTTTGTTTT
Organism: Pan paniscus; assembly: GCF_029289425.2. Lineage (NCBI taxonomy): Eukaryota > Metazoa > Chordata > Mammalia > Primates > Hominidae > Pan > Pan paniscus. Next base: position 41,663,872 of record NC_073264.2, on the reverse strand, counting down.
GTTATTTGACAGCAAGCTCATCCTTAAGCTCTAAGTGATTTTAGTTCTCTTTTTATTACCTCTTCTCAGCTACTTGTTTAGTTTGTGGAATTTCACAAATAACAGTAAAACTATAGGCCTTTTGTAGCAACCCTGCATTAAATCAAGGCTATTTTCCTTATTTAGATAGTGTTTTTAGATGGCTTTTGTATTTATATTCACAAGTGGGATTGAGATTCATTATTCTTTTCTCCACTTTTTCTTACTTAATTTCTCTATTAACTCTATTCTAGGCATATCAAATGAGGAGACACTGTATAGATTAGATTATTTTCATGGAATAAGAGACAAAACAGTTGTGCCTGAAGTAACTTTAGTACAGATTTTAAATACTTTACTGGCTGTAGGTCTACTGTAAGTGTTTATTACTCTTTAAAAAATCATATTTTTTCCCTAAAATTATCTAGTCAAATTTTTCTAATTATATTTTCATAAACATTTTCATATTTTAATCCCTTTTGTAGTTACCTTTTATTTCTAATATTATGTTTTCCTTGATTTTATTTGAAAAAATTTATTCCTTAACAAAGATTTTTAAACAGCTGCAGAAAGTAATAAAATATTTCTTTGTTTTTTATTTCATGTAATATACTCATATCAATTATTCCCTTTCTTCTGCTTGTTTATGTTCTTTGTTCATTTAGGAAGTATTTATATGGGGATGTTTAGATTATTGAATTGCGATTTTTATTCCTTTTAATATATACTGAAAGCTATAAGCTTTAGCATTAAATATTGCTTTATTCATCACATACTATTTAATATATAATGTTTCCTTTATTTTTTAACATTAAATATATTGCTAGTTTCTGACTTAATTATTTCTTTAACATATCATTATTTTGCAGCCTACTTTCTTTTTCTAAATTTATGATATAATTGCATTTAGGTTTCATTTATGTTATTGATTTAATATTTTGTTACATTGTAAACTTTGCTTATTATGAATGGAATTAATGGTATTTCATTATATTTTTAGTATCCATTGAGATTCCTCGATTACAATATATTTATGATTCTTAAATGCTTGAACATGTATTTTTAATACATGGAAACAGGATACTGTATATGTGTACTATGTACAATTTTTTAAATATATTTGTCAAATATTCTACACTTTTTCTAATATTATATCTGTTTAAATGATCTGTAACAAATATATAAACATATACATATTAAAATTTTTTACAAATGTTTTATTTTGATTCTCCAATTTTTTCCATATATTTTGAAGATATATTATTATCAAATATTCAATTTATTGCATATTCCTATTGAATTTGCTATTTTATTATTATGAAGTCACTTTCTGCTTTTATTATATAGTGCTAAATAGAAAACATATCATCTCTAAAACTTAGCAGCATAAAACAACAATAATTATTTGGCTTGCCAACATGCAGTTTTGAAATATCTATATGGGAGAGACTTGTTTCTATCCCAGGCATCCTCAACTGAGGCTCAGTTGAAAACTGATGGATTTGCTTTTATGATGGCTCACTCACACGGGCAGCAGTCAGTAGGGTGGTCATCAGGCTGAGGGCTAAACGACTTGATTGCTCTTCATGTGAAACTTCCCTTTGGCTTTGATTTCCTCACAGCATGGTGACTGGATTCCAAGGGAAACTGTATCAAGAAAAAGAGCACCAAACAAAAGTCATGTCACCTTTCCTGACCAGTGATGCAGCTTCCATTCTACCACATTCCATTCATCAAGGTAGGCACAAAGCTCTGCTGAGATTCAGTGGGCAGGAAAATAACCCTCATTGTCATTGCCTAGGGCCTTAGCAAAGTTCTAAAAGAACATTTAAGAAGACAGACATTCTTGCAGCCATTTTTGGAAAATACAATCCACTACACATTCTTCATAGTAATGTAAGCTTAGTTTTTGTTTTATTTTGCCCTTATATCTAGATTGATATTCATATTAATTTACCCATATAAGTATTCATCATGTTCTGGTTTGCCTAACATATCATTTTTAAGCCCCTTAACTGCCAACTATTTTGAAAAATCAAATCTGAGATATCTATCACATACAAGTGTAATCCAATTACAGTTTCCAATAATTTCCCGTATATAAGCAACATAGGAAATTTTAAGTGTAGTTCTAGCCCACTGCAATAAAGCAAATATCATAATAAAATGAGTCACACAAATTTTTTGGCTTCCCAGTACATAAAAAAGTTATGTTTACACTATAGTGTAGTCTATCTTGTGCAATAATATGTTTTCAAAACTATATGTATTAGTATGTTTTCATGCTGCTGATAAAGACATACCTGAGACCGGGCAATTTATAAAGAAAAATTGACTCACAGTTCCACATAGCTGGGGAGGCCTCACAATCATGGTGGAAGGCAAAAAGCACATCTTACATTGCGGCAGACAAGAGAGAATTTATGCAGAGAATCTCCCCCTTGTAAAACCATCAGATCTCATGAGACTTATTCACTATCATGAGAACAGCACGGGAAAGACTTGCCCCCATGATTCAATTACCTCCCACCAGGTCCCTCCCACAAAACACAGGAATTGTGGGAGCTACAGTTCAAGATGAGATTTGGGTGGGGACATAGCTAATTCATATCACCATGTATATATACCTTGATCAAAAAATACTGTATTGCTAAATAAAAGTGCTCACAATTATCTAAGCCTTCACCAAGTCATAGTAGTTTTGCTGATGAAGGGTCTTGTCTTGATATTGATGGCTGTTGACTTAAGAGGCTAGTGGTTGCTGAAGGTTAAGCAGGTTTTGCAATTGTTTCAAATAAGACAATGATGAAGTTTGACACATTAATTGATTATTCCTTTCACAAAAGATTTTTCTGTTGCATGCCAAGCTGCTTGAGAGCATTTTCCCCATAGTAAAACTTCTTTCAAAATTGGAGTCCATCTTCTCAAACCTTGCTGCTGCTTTATCAAATTGATGGAATTTAGTTGATAAATCCTTTGTTGTTATTTCAACAATGTTTACAGCATGCAAATCTGGAATAGATTCCATCTCAAGAAACCACTTTCTTTTCTCATCCAAAAGAGGCAAATCCTCATCCATTCAAGTTATATCATGAGATGGCAAATCCTCATCCATTCAAGTTATATCATGAGATTTCAGCAATTCAATCACATCTTCAGGTTTTACTTCTAATTCTTGTTCTCTTGCTATTTCTACCAAATCTATAGTGAGAAGTTCTGAACCCCTCAAAGTTGCTTATGAGAGTTGGACTCAACTCCTTTCGAACTCCTGTTAATATTGATATTTTAACTTTTCCCCTTGAATCAAAAATGTTCTTAATGGCATATAGAAAGGTGAATCTTTTCTAGAAAATTTTCAGTTGAATATGACTTTGCCCATATTCATCAGAGGAATTACTATCTATGGCAGCTATAGCCTTATGAAATGTATTTCTAAAATAATAAGCCTCGAAAGTCAAAATTACTTCTTGATCCATGGGCTGCAGAATGGATGTTGCATTAGCAGGAATAAAAACATTTATCTTCTTGGATATCTTCATCCAAGCTCTTGCATGGTGAGGTACATTGTCAATGAACCACATTATTTTGAAAATAATCTGTTTTCTCAGCAGTAGGTCTCAACAGTGAGATTAAACTATTCAGTAAACCATACTGTAAAGAGATGTGCTGTCCTTCGGGCTTTGTTGTTTCACTTATAGAACACAGACACAGTAGATGTTCTATAATTCTTAAGGACCTTAGAATTTTCAGAACGGTTAATGAGCATTGGCTTCAACTTAAAATCACTAGTTCAAATAGCTCCTAAAAAGAGAGATAGCCTGTCCTTTGAAGTTTTGAAGCAAGGATTCAAAAGATTTGAAGAGGATTGGTTTCTCTCTCTAGTTATGAAAATTCTAGATGGCATCTTCTTCCAAGGCTGTTTTGTCTACCTTGGTAATCTGCTATTTAGTGTAGCCATCTTCATCAATGATCTTAGAGAGGTCTCTGTATAACTTACTGAAGGTTCTCCATTACAACTTGCTGCTTCACCTTGCATTTTTGTGATATGGAGATGGCTTCTTTCCTTAAACCTCATGAACCAAACTCTGCTAGCTTCAAACTTTCCTTCTGCAGTTCCCTCACCTCTCTCAGCCTTCACAGAACTGAAGAGTTACAGCCTTCCTCTGGATTAGGCTTTGTTTTAAGGGAATGTTGTGGCTGGTATGATCTATCCAGACCACTAAAACTTTCTCCATATCAGCAATAAGGCTGTTGAGCTTTCTTATCATTCATGTCTTCACTGGAGTAGCACTTTTAATTTCCTTCAAGACCTTTTCCTTTGCATACACAATGTGGTTGTTTGGGGAAAGAGGCCTAGCTTTCAGCCTGTCTCAGCTTTCAACATGCCTTCCTCACTAAGCTTAATCATTTCTAGCTTTTGATTTACAGTGAGAAACTTGCGATTCTGCCTTTTACTTGAACAGTTAAAGGCCATTGTGGGGTTATTAATTGGCCTAATTTCAGTAATGTTGTGCCTCAGGGAATGAGGGGATCCAAGGAGAGGGAGAGAGACCAGGGAACAGATCATAGAAGGAGCAGTCAGAACACACACGTTTATGGATTAAGTTTGCTGTCTTATATGAGTGCTTGTTCACGGAGCCTCAAAACAAATACAATAGTAACATCAAAGACTACTGATTACAAAACACCACAACAGGTATGATACTAATAAAAAAGTTTGAAATATTGGAACAATTACAAAAATGTGACCCAGAGAGGCATTTTTATAGTGAGCACATGCTGTTGAAAAATGGCACCAATAGACTTGTTCAACTCAAGGTTACCACAAACCTTTAATTTGTAAAAATTGCAGTATCTGTGAAGTGTAATAAAGCAAGTATGCATGTGCATTTATTCTTAGCTAGTTTTTTGAAATTTATTATACTTTCAATTTTTTTAAATTTATTTCTTCCTTTTAATTTTGGTTGCTCATATGTTTTATTTCCTTCTCCTCTTTCACTGTTTTGAATGTTATACACTCCATTAATTTGTCTTTATGAATATAATTAAATTTTGAATTTGTACCTTTGACATTAAAATTTTTAAGTTAAGTACTATAAACAATTTATAGAACTTCAAGTAAAATTATCATCTTGTGACTTTTCAAAAATTACTTTTATATAACCTTGTTTTCACATATTAATGTGTCACTATTTTCACTTTTTCTTATCGTAGTTCTAGGTTTACTAATTTATTTGCTCAACTTTCCTGCTTGCATCTCATTTCTTCCTTTTGAATTCAATTTCTTTCTCTCTGAATCATAGTTTTCAGGGATGCTGTGTGAGCAGTAGCCTCACTAAGTCTTTATTGAATAGAATATGTTTGTTTTACTCTTAATCTTAATTAACAATTTAACTGAGTGCAGGGGTCTAGGTTGACAGCTAATTTATCTTTGCAGCTTTAGCATTTCGAATTTGTTATTCTTTTATCTTCTGGACTGTATTATTTTTGCTGTTGGTGTATTTGCAACCAGTTAATTTGTAACTAGTATGTCCTTTATTAGGGCTGTTTTTCATTTTTGTACTCTACATTTCAGTAAAATTTTATAAGATGGTTTTATTTTTTACTTTTTCTGCTATATATTTCCTCTGTTTGTTGACTGCAAAACCACTTGCTTTTATTAAATCCAGAAAATTATCAGCCTCTTTGTCAACATGCATAGCCTTCATCCATTCTATTACCTTCCTCTGAGATGTTGTTTGGACCTTGCCAACCTATCTTCCACAACTCTTAATTTCTTACTTACTTTTCACCTCGGTATTTCTCTAAACTGCATCCTAGTAAATAATCTCGGGCCATTTTATTAGCTGTATTTGATATGTTGCTTAATGACCCACTGAGTTTGTAACAATAATATTTTTTATAAATACATTTTAGACATTCCATTTTACTTTTGTCCAGATCTGAATTTTTACATTTTTTTCTTCACGGTTTTAATATACAAATTGCTTGAAAAATAATCATTTCTTCTGTATTTCTCTTGTTGTAATCATGCTTACTTTTACTCATGGCAGATAATTTTCTAACATGTGTCTAAATAAGTGGATGAAAATCTTTAATAAAACATGATATATAGGGGTCCTGTGTAGCAGAGATGACAACTGGGTAAAAAATTAAGATAAATGGATACTATAAGGGTAACATATAAAAGAACTTACTTACAGAAAAAAAGCTCTAGAGAGAACTAGTAAAAATAAATACTAACATAATAGCTGATAATTTTTGGAATTATTCTTCTGGTGATATAAGACAATGTATATAATGAAAAATCTCAATCTTAACATATTTGAAATGTAGGCTATGGGTAAGAATCCTCATAGAAAAGTATTCTCTATTCAAAATCTTCTGAAGATGAAAATTTTTTGTGGGGGTGGTGGCTGGTGAATATACTTCTTTATTCGTGTAGAACTTAATCTTTTCGTGGCTTTAAGAAGGAATGTCATTTTCAGCCCCTCAAATACTTACCTCCCCCATGGCCTGAGATCCCTCTCCTGTTTCATATAGATGCTTTAACAACCCAATTCCCAGGTCAATGAGATGGAATCCAACCCCCCGAGGAAGCCAGAGCATCACGATTTGTGCATTTTCTATATCTGTTTTTGATAATTTTTTATTTGCTCTCAAGAGCACAAATAGTCATTTAAAAGACAACTTATTTTTTCTATCCTTTGAATCTGCATGTAACAAACAGGTTTTCAAATATTTTCACCCAAAACAAAAAAACCAACCCTGTCTTAATCCATTTCGACTGCTGTAACAAAATTGATAATTTATAAACTATATAATTTATGCTCACAGTTCTAGAAGCTGGGAATTCCAAGATCAAGGCACTAGCAGATTCACAGTGTGTGGTGGGGGCCCATTTCTTATAAATGACACCGTCTATGTGACCTTACATGGCAGAAGAGCAAGGCAGCTCTCTGGGTGCTCTGTTATAAGGGCATTTATCTTATTCATGGGGGTGGATCACTCATTACCCAGTCACTTCCCCAAGACCCCACCTCTTCATACCAATGTATTGGGGATTAGTTCTCAACATATTAATTTTGGAGAGACACATTCAGACTATAGCAAGCTTTCAATTTATTTCTTCCCTGCTTCCCTATTTCCAGCTGCAAATCACCATCTTCAGAGAGTTCCTGAAAACATTGTTATAAGGAAATCTGATTAAACACATTCATAAGAAGTTATAGGATTACTTGCATTTTAACAGAAGATGCTTATAAGCATAAAAACAGTTCATTTATTTGATATCATCTCCAGTTAAAAACCAGCACCTGGAAAGTATTGGTGAAATACACCTAGCCTTGTAACAAATTCTATTTAATCATTTTACAAAAGCATAACTTTTATTATCAGCACCACACTCCTAAAATAAGTACAGTAGTACTTCCTTATCTAAAATTTCCATTTCTGTAGTTTTAGTAACAGGCAGTCAATGGCAGTCCAGAAATATTATTCATACATGAAAAGTTGCAGAAGTAAATAACTTATAATTTTTTAATTGTGCACCGTTCTTAGTAATGTGATGAAATCTCATGCCAACCTGCTTCCCCTGCACAGGATATGAGTCGTCCCTTTGTCCAAAGTATCCATGCCATATATGCCACCTGCATGTTAGTCACTTATTTGCCACCTGGGTTATCAGATTTTAAAAAATAGTATATATAGGCTTTGGTTTCAGTACTATACATGGTTTCAGGAATCCACTGAGGGTCTTAGAATGGGTCCCTAACAGGTAAGGGGGGACAAATGTTATCAAAAGTTCATGGTTGAGTCAGAAGAAACATATATTTTATTACCATAATCTTCATGAATAGCTATCAGTTAAAAATCTCAAATTAAAAACAAAAAACTGTTCACTCATACAGCATGTTCCCGCTTTAGTTCCCATACCATTTTAAATAACAAAACAAATCCTGTAACTATATATTATAATAAAATATACAAATAAAGCCATTTTAATTTTGGTGTGATTTTTGTTAGTCCTACCGTTTTTACATTAAAATTTATGTAACAGTTGTCAAGAAGTAGTCACATTTGTCTCTGTCTCTTCTTTAGTAAATACTTAGAATATTGTTTAATTTTCTAGTGTTTTATAGAATGAAGGGTTCATGACATCTTATTAACCTAGTAGAGAACTAAAAGTGTAACCAAAATTAATTTTTGACTTTAGACGATCATAAAATTAAAAAACTAGATAGCTTTTATACTGCATAAAGTCTGTTCTGAATAGCCTTCCTGAAAAGCAGTTTAAAGATTTCTACGTGATTTAGTAAATAGAGTTTTTTGTCTGCAAATGTTTTCATATGCTCATGCAACCACTGTTATAAAACATTTGTTCTGTTGGTAATAAAATTTTGCCCTCACCCCAGGTTTATAGCATAATTTTATTTCAAAAGCAATATTCAGTAATACTTCATTTAACAAGGGTTCTGGGAAGAAAATTCATTTAAGGCAAAGTGACTTCTTCACTTCCTATTAACTGAGGTTATTGAAAGAAAAAGCTTTTGGTATGGTTAAAAATTTATGTTTTCTTCCTTTGAATTAATAGGTCCAGAGCAGAAAGAGTGACTTACTTTTCAAAGAATAATATTTCTCAATAAGGAAAGCAAAAAAGTCAATCATAAAATAATAGTAATAGTGTGATAACAATTATAATTATAGCATTGCTTGCCCTTCCACAGTCTTTGCTAAAGAAATCACCCAGAATGATATTTTTACATGTCGTATCATGACACATCTCTTGTGGCATCCCATCTTCTTCACTGCCAGTAGTCAAATTCAAGCCCTGCCTACCATTCACAAAGCCCTAACTTATCTGGCCCCTATCTACCACTTTGGTTTCATCTCCTACCATCCCCCTCCCCTTGGGTTTCTTATTGTTCCTCGAATGTGCCAAGCATTCTCCCTTCCTTGAAAATCTGTGCATGCTGTTCCCTCTCCCAGAATGTTTTTCTCCCAGATATCCTTAATGCAATCAAGTCTTCATTGAAATATCATCTAAGAGGATGAAATCAATAACCCCAACTTAAGTAGTATCCACTTGTCACTCTGTATCACCTTACACTGTTATATTTTTTCATAACGTTTATCACCATTGGTTTATTTACTAAGTGCTTACTATGTACGAGATGCTGTTCTAATCGCCGAGAAAAGCAGACAAAAGTCCCTGCTCTCATGAAGCTTACATTTTAATTTAATATCAGATGATAATATGTTTACTCTTTATTGCCCATCTCCTGCCATAACCCCCACTTGGAAACTAAGTTCCATGCCAGCAGTGACTTTATTTTGTCACTGTGGTATCCCCAGAACCTGTATCAGTGCCTGGCAAACTGCAGTTCTTAAACAAACATTTATTGAATAAATGAATGAATACAAATAAAAATGAAAGTCATCCTATACAAAATTTTCAATATAAAAACAATTAAATGCATTATCTCTTTCAAGTGATGAATATGATGTTGATTACCTCATTTTGCAAATTAACATGAGGCTATTTAGAAAGCTTACATGACATGCAATGTCACGTGCCTTGTACATTGCACAGATAGGACTTGATCCAGCAACTTCTGAGTAAAACTTTAGTTTTTTTCCACAGTAAAACATTACCCCCACAGCCTTACTATCAAGTCTCAATTACCTGATTTAATGGAAAGAGTAGACTAGTAAGGATTTTATGATGACATGAATGCAGCAGGTACACTTATTCCGTGCTAGCAGAGCCTTCACTGACCATGAAGGATGAAAATACCATATGTTCCCTTTCCTACTGCATTTCCAACTTGGAGTAGACAATATAACACGAGGGAAAATCTACTTGAAATTTTTGAAGTGAAACTATTTATCTTAATAAAAAGAGAAAGGTATATAAGAAAGGCTGTCTTTCTCACACCCTTTGTCATTGTCACCCACCTCTCAATGTGTTTCTTTGTCACCTGCTTTCTTCTTCCCGTTTCTGAATGTGTTTAGAATGTGATGGTTGGAGCTGTTGTAGCTGTATTACAACCAGGAGGAAAGACTTTGCTGACGTACTAAGGATGGAAACTAAAAAAAGGTAAGAGGCATATGCGCTCCAAATTATCATCTTGATCTCTGCACTATGTCTGGGATGACCCACCTCTTTAATTCTTGTTATATAGATAAAAATAAACCTGTGTTGTCTAAGTCAGTACTGGTCACTTCCTCTCTTACTTTGTAGCTACAAATGATCTGATAGATTAAAAAGGAGAAAGAGAACAAGTGTTAAATTAGCCAATTTATGATATTACAGCCTCTTTCATTTCAAATTATTAAATAATCTCTCTTTTTCCTGATCCCTCTCTGTTATCCTCCCCAAGATGACATACAGAGCTATGGAAAAGATTTGTGTGCTCTTAAGGTCTCAGAAAAGGATACAGTGCCATTAGTCACAGTCTTCTGGCTTCTTTTTGGTCTCTGCTTCCAAATGGCTAGCTAGGATTAGTTTCTGCTGAGAGAACAACTGCTCCTTCTGACCTTGGTGACATTGACATCAATTCTTCCTATTAACTGTTCACCTCTTTGATATTTGCGAATGGTTTACTCTTCACTAGATCAGCTCCAGGAGTCCCTATATATTGGCTTAATCTCATTTCACCTATTGGTAGTGCTTCAGATCCCCTGAGATTTGGCTGTGACTTCTATTCATACTCTATCCTGAATGAGTCCTCTGTACTGTTGATCACAGAATCACATCTTGCAACAGAGCACACAAAGGAACTATGATACTTTATGTGTCTCACTGGAGCCACTGACATTCAGGGTAGTCTCAGAGAAGTTAAATGAAAGCATTCAGCCTGGATAAACACACCACAGCACAGATTATATTCAATTGTACTTGTCCTAGTTTGTCATAGTCCTAGTTTGTCAAGGTTGCCAAACTCCAAAACAGATAGTTGGAGAATTAAAAGTGCCTTCTTTCTTTGACCTTTCCCTCTAACTGTGTTGTATACTCCTTTCTTCAGTAAGATCAGTCTTACACAGTAGAGGAGATTACTGCAAAACTTGTCACCCTCCCTTCACATCCGTTCATTTAAAAATTTATGCGGGACTAAGGCGCAGATTTTCTGCTTAATCTTTTTTCACCTAGACTTCCTTAACACATATCTTTCATACTTCTACTCCCTCTCTGGTGTTGTGATGAAAGAATGGAACTGAGGAGTAATTTATGGGGTGGGAGTAGTAAAAAGTTTAGCAATTTAACATTTTAAGGCATTATTTTCGTTACTCAAACAATTGAAATTGATAAAAGCTAAGCTAATCAGAAAGATGATGTATTGAAAAGATAGTGGATAGCTCAAAAATCTAAATGGAATGTATATTAGTTTGTTCCCACACTGCTATAAAGAACTACCCAAGACTGTGTAATTAATAAAGAAAAGAGGTTTAGTTGACTCACAGTTCCACAGGCTGTACCGGAAGCAAGGCTGGGAGGCCTCAGGAAAATTAAAATCATGGCAGAAGGTGAAGGGTAAGTAAACATGTCTTACCATGGCAGAGCAAGAGAGAGACAGAGTGAAGGGGGGCGTGCCACACTTTTAAACCATCAGATCTCACAATAACTCACTATCACAAGAACTGCAAGGGAGAAATCCACCAGTATGATGCAATCACCTCCCACCAGGCCCCTCCTTCAATTCCGTATAAGATTTGTACAGGGACACAAATTCAAACCATATTATTCTGCCCCTGGCCCCTCCCAAATTTCATGTTCTCTTACATTGCAAAACACAATTACCTCTTCTCAACACTCCCCCAATCCTAACTGTTTCCAGCATTAACTCAAAACTCTACAGTTCAATGTCTCATCTGAGACAAGATTAGTCCCTTCTGCCTATGAGCCTGTAAAATAAAAAACAAGTTAGTTAGTTACTTCTGAGATACAATGGGAGTACAGGCTTTGTGTAAATGCTCCCATTTGAAATGGGAGAAATGGGCCAAAACAAAGGGGCTATAAGCCTCATACAAGTCCAAACCCCAGCAGGGCAGTCATTAAATCTTAAAGCTAAAAAAACAAAAAACAACAACAACAACAAAAAAACCTCCTTTGACTCCATGTCTCACATCCAGAGAACACTCATGCAAGGGGTGGGCTCCAAAGGCCTTGGCAGCTGCACCACTGTGGCTCTGCAGGGTACAGCACCTGCAGCTTTACATGGGCTGGCATTGAGTGCCTGCTGCTTTTCTAGGCACACGGTTTAAGCTGTTGGTGGATCTGCCATTTTGGGATCTGGAGGATAATGGCTCTCTTCTCACAGCTCCACTAGGGAGTGCCTGAAATGCCCGAGAGACATTTTGCCCATTGTCTTTGCTATTAACATTCAGCTCCTCTTTATTTATGCAAATTTCTCCAGCCTTGAATGCCCCTCCAGAAAATGGGATTTTCTTTTGTACTGCATGGTCAGGCTGCAAATTTTCCAAACTTTTATGTTCTGATTCCCTTTTAAATATAAGTTCCAATTTCAGACCACTTCTTTGTGAATACATATGACTGAACACTTTCAGAATAAGCTAGGTCACATCCTGAGTGCTTAGTTGCTTAGAAATTTCTTCTGCCAGATACCTTAAATCATTTCTCTCAAGTTCAAATTTCCATAGATCCCTAGGGCATGGGCAAAATGCCACCAGTCTTTTTGCTAAAGCATAGCAAGAGTGACCTTTACTCCAGTTCCCAATAAGTTCCTCATCTCCATCTGAGACGACCTCAACCTGGACTTCATTGTCCATATCACCATCAGCATTTTGGTCAAAACCATTCAACAAGTCTCTAGGAAATTCTAAACTTTCTCACATCTTCCTGCCTTCTTCTGAGCCCTCTAAACTATTCTAACCTCTGCCCATTACCCAGTTCCAAAGTTTCTTCCACGTTTTCAAGTATCTTTATTGCAGAGCCCAACTCAAAGTACCATTTCTGTATTAGTTTGTTCTCACCCTGCTATAAAGTACTACATGAGACTGGGTAATTTATAAAGAAAAGAGGTTTAATTGACTCACAGTTCTGCAGGCTGTACAGGAAGCATGGCTGGGAGGCCTCAGGAAACTTATGATTATGGCAGAAGGGGAAGAGAAAGCAAACACATCTACCATAGTGGAGCAGGAGAGAGAAAGAGTGAACATGGAAGTGCCACACACTTTTAAACCATCAGATCTCATGAGAATTCACTCACTATCATAATACCAACAAGGGAAAAATCCACCCCTATGATCCAATTACCTCCCACCAGGCCTCTCTTCCAATTTGACATGAGATTTGGGCAGGGACACAAATCCAATCCATATCAGAATGCTTTATAATTTGTCAAAAACCAAACTGAGAATTATTCGGTGGACTAGGTAGTGGAAAGCAAGGTAAGTCTCTTCAGGGTACCATCAATTAATGTAGATGAATAAGTTTCAGCCTTCCTCAGTCTTTTCACTCTAGCTTTGCTCAAAGTTCAAATTCCCAGCAAATTAAGTCTGTTTGTTGCAGCTCGGGTCTCATGCCTATTCCTTAGCTGTAAGAGCATGGACTCTCTCACTGGATTTAATGGGATAAAGGGTAATTCCCACACAAAGATTCAGAGTGCTGTTTTCAGAAAGCTAAACAGATACCAGGCAGCAAAGCAACAGATGACTATTTTACTAGGAGAGATTCGGATGAGACAGACTTCTCAGTTTCTTCCTTCCTTCAGACATTTTTCATCCTTAATAATCCTTAACATAATGTTGCTGTCATTACCTCTCAGGCAGAAGTTACAGTTTCATCTCAATGAATACATAGAAATAAGGATTCTTTATCAGTAAAATATTTTATTTTCTTAATCATTTTAGTTGATGCTAAGGGATCCCAGAAACACTGCGGTCCGACAAAACAGCACAACTAACAAACATAAAGGATGTAGATTCAGCTCTGGGAGCATCTCACCATCATCATTTTAAACTAAATGCATATTACTTATGTTCCTTGTGCGTAAAGAAACAGGAGCTTCCTGTCTAAGCTACAGAACTAATAAAGAATTACAACAATAGACTTGAATGAGCTTGGATCAGTTACTTGTAGTTTTTGGCTCAGCCTCCCAATATGTAAAATTAGGCAATAATAGTGTTTCTCTAGACAATCTTGTTTGAACCAGGAAAGAACAAGCAAGGTAATAGAAATAAAATGCTTTAGTGTACAAACTATGTTCCTTGCTATCAATACTAAAAGGTTGTATTTAATCAATGCTAGTTATATTAAAGCTTTAATCAAGAAATATACACTGAGTACGGCTTATGTAAAATACTTTATAAAATGTTGCTTTTCACAGTAAAACAATTTTTGGATCAATATTTTATTCATAACTCCAGGTTAACTTCAACATAGTCAATTGAATCACTAAACTCAACTTCTTTCCAAAAGCGAGTAACATTTAATAAATTTGAGCAAAACATATTCTGAAAGGAAGAAAATTGAAAGCCAGAGACACAAAAATATAAGACATATTAAAGATATGTATCAATATACTAACAAGAGGAAAATAATCTTACCCTTGTTTTGCAGCAAGCTTTAGTCACGTTTTGTAATGTAGAACAGAGTAAGCTTTAACATTTTATCTCTAATTTTTGTAAAAATTTGTTTTATATTATATACTTTAAAACTTCTTTAAAGGATAACTATATCACTTGTATCTCAAAATTCAATTTCCCATCTGAATTTCCTAAACAATCCAAATGGATATTTCTTCTTCCTCATACAAGTGTTTGGCAGAAGAAATTCCTACAATATTATGAACAGAGTTCTTAAACTACATTCCAAGGCAAAATAGATCTCTCTGGGGTATGTGATGTTCTAGGATCTCAGAAATTTACACTTTCAAGAAGTTCCACCTTATAGTATCCATTTTTCCGTCTGTTCCTAATGCCAATATACAACACACAGGCAATTTATAATGCAGTAAACAGACACTCAGGTTGGCTTTTTTTGCTGAGCAGTTTAAACAAGGCCACTAAAACAATGACACCCTGAAAATAACCTCTTTCATCTTGTGTATAAGCAATCGATATTAAGACACTAGAATTACTAAAACACCAAGATAAGTAGTTTGAAAATATCTTGCTTTAGAAACAACTGCCTGGGCTAAAATTTATGGAAAATAATCTAGAGTATGAAGAACGTATTATAGAAAAAATGAAAAATATAAAATATATACACGTATACATTCCTATATGAGAAAAATGCAAATTAATGCATGAAACAATGATTGTGATTAGGTCATATGTGAAAAATTACTCGAACAAACAAGTAATTAAATAAATTCTTTGGCCAAAATTAAACAAACTGAGTTTCTTTTTCCATTAATTTACTATTTTAAAAATGATTTTTAATGAATCTATTGGTTACATTTATGTGTCATATAAAAACCATAAATCTAACAACAAATCTTATTTTTATTTTTTCTAAAATAAATATAAGACTGATACAACTTCATTTCAATTTGGAAGGATGAAACATATTGTTGGCTATTTAAATATTTTCTAAAAATGTAATGTATGTTGATTGGCCCTGCAAGACAGCAGGCTCATCCAGTAAAAAGGAATCATAGCTTTAAACACAATCATATTTCAAAATGACAATATTCAGGACAAGATTTTAAAATCTTCTAAATTAAAATAATGGCAGTATCCTACAATATATTTATATATCTCTGAGTGTGATGTGAAAGGGTAGATAGTAATGAATAGAATCACATTCCCAAGAAGTACAAAAGAAAACCATATTTTAAATTAGAACTTTATCTGGAATTTGCATAAGCTGGTACAATTTGCAAATGTACTTTATTCTGAAAGAATGGAGAAGCTGATTTCCAGGGAGTAAAAACGTCATCAGTCTGTACCTTAGCAGCAACGTTTGTAAGTTTTTGGACATAGATGCTTTTATTAAACTAAATGTTATAACCTAGTAGCAATTTTTAATTTATGATCAATAAAATATAATAATAAAAATGTCAGAAGCTCTCATCTATTGAATATCAATTCTTTGCCAAGAATTGTGTTAGTCACTAGTTACATGAATACAGTATTATAAGACTGTAACTTAGAAATTCTCATATTACTGATAGGACCTTGAAGCTTAGCGAAACTAACATAATTTTTCCACTGCAGTAACCTACATTGTCCTAAAGACTAATTAGCATAGATAAGTACAGTAAATAAATGACTCTTATTTCTTTGATAACAGAAATATCAACTAGTTCTTGTCCAATTTTAACTAGCTATCTATACCTCCAACCCAGTCAATGACCTTAGCTGTTTCCAAGACAGTTATTGTTAAGTAATTTAGAGAAAAAAGTGCAATTGACATATTATTTATCATGTCTTTTATACAGCCAGAAAATTTATGAGCCATAGTATGAAAATGGAGGATAGTACAATGGCCAATTTTGTTTTCTTCTGTGGTTATTTTTTCAAACTCTGAATTTACCAGTTTCATTTAATTTATTTTAAATTTACATAATGCTTTAAGTTTTATATAGCATTTTAGTATGAGAACTAGAAAAATCTCCCACTGACAGATTTAAGAGAATTGGGAAGTATCTATTTCACTCCTACATGACAACAATTATAAACACAGAGTGTACTTTGTACTTACAGAGTTCTTCAAAATGTTTAATACGTTTTTGCAACCATTCTATATTTCTTTAAATGATTCTTGGAGAATGAGAAAGCATATAGAACTTCATTTTATAAAAGAAAGTAAAGATAGTTATTACTGTAAGTTAACAATGTAATGAAAATTTACATCTTGGTGTTGATCTTGCTTTTTCCGTTTCTAAAATGACATATGTAATACATGGTTTTACTTGTCATTTAATTTGTCTTATCAAGAGCCAGTGAAAACATCGTTGAATTAAAAATAACATTTAATAATATGTTTAATTGGGTTGATTTATGTAATTCATAATTAATTTTACTTACTGTATGTAAACATCTTCAGACATATCATATAATCACATGTTATCAATGACTTTTCAATCACTAATTCTGGAAACTTCCAGAATTTTGAAATTCTCTTAGCTTTCAAATCATTTGAACACATTTTTCTACTAAAATTCTAATCTCTTGTGTTCTGTGACGCTGTTTCCCTTGTCTTTTCTTGAACTGCCTCTTTTTGTCTCCATAGCCAGGTGTTTTTGTTTTTTCTGCTCTCCCACTCTATAATTTAAAAAATTGATTCAATGAACATTTTCCCCTTTATCCCAGCTTTATAAATTCTCACAGATTACTCTAGCACCTTCATGAAGATGACTCCAAACTTTTCTCTAACAATGGTGGTTTCTCTATTTTACTTTTTAAAAATACTTCATTGTTTTGTTTTCAATGATTACTTTCCTCTATGGTTTCTATTTTTAGTTTTATATCACAAAAAGCTATTTTAAATGGAAGGTTTAGTAAATGGTGACAGGTGCATTCTTCTACGACTTTTTTGTTTCTTTTAACATATGTTGTATCTCAAATATATTTTTATGACATAGAAAAATATATGTCATAAAAATGACAATATTCAGGATGAGATTTTAAAACCTTCTAAATTAAAATGATAGCAGTATCTTCTATATATTTATAAACTGCCGAGTGTGATGTGAAAGGGCAGATAGTAATAAATAGAATCATGTTCCCAAGAGTACAATAGAAAACCATAGTTTCCACTAGAACTTTATTTGGAATTTGCATAAGCTGACACAATTTGGGACTGGGCATAGTGGCTCATGTCTGCACTTTGAGAGACTGAGGTGGGAGGATCACTTGAGCCCAAGAGTTTGAGATACAGTGAGACACCCATTTCTTGAAACAAACAAAAAAAATGTTTTGGTTAGTTAGCTCTTCAATGAAATATGTCTATTTCTAAGTAATAATCTTACTGAACGTTAACCTGGGATAATAACATTACAGTTCATTTGCTGGATTTATCCAGAAGATAATCATATTATTAGAGCTTTATACAAATAAGGAGGATTTTATTGTAACTTTTCAAATATCATTTTAATTTAAAAAATTTTTATTTTATTTTGCATTAGATAGGATGATATCAACATTAGTAAGTAAAAATGATGATATCAAGCACCTCGGGTTATTCTAGAATAACTCGACTGTCAGGTTTTACCATGAATTGTGATGGTAACTGCTAATTATTATTTGTTATGATATGGAAATAAGGCTAATTTTTCTAATTTAAGAATACTAAAAGCTTTATCTGGTGACTTCATTGTTTTGGATCATAAATATATGGCCTGCTAGAATTATAGTTTCCACAATTCCCTATACTTTGAAAAGCCTAGATTATTTTAGCGATTTTTTAAAATAATGATGAGAATTGCCTTTAAAGCTATCTGGACTGGCAAGTTAGGACAATTTTTTTTAAATGTATGTGATTTATTTTATTTTATTTTCAGCTTCTTATTTAATTTTTTTGTTAAATAGCATTTTCTTCAAGATGAGAGAGAGGAAACTTTGCATTTTAATAAAATGTAGTATCAACATAAACAAATCTTAGGATAACCATAATATTGGAATTATAACAAAAAGCCTTCAAATTTCCAATTAAAGATATGCTCGAGGACTCTAAGAAGATAGTGATAAATTAATGATGCATATTCTAATTCTGCCTAGATCAACTACTCAAAAATGAATGCAAATACATGTAGTTTAAAAGCCTGTAAAGGAATTAAAATAAAATAATCAGTTCAAACAAATTAAGAAAGAAAAAACACACAGGAAAATTAATAACAACAACAAAAAGGATGTGACAAATAGAAAGTAATTATTGTAGTAACACAATATACATGAATGCAAACATGACTGAGAACCTACTAAAATCTTCAACTCAAAGACCTTGATTCTTAGCAAGATCTAACTATACACTGTCTGTAAGAGATGGACATTAAAGATGTCTATTGCTTGAAAGTAAAAAGATTTTAAAAATACATACAAGGAGGAAGCATCAAAACCTGCCATGGCTTTATTAATATTAACTAATATAGACTTCCAGAAAAGGGATATTACCAAATTTAAAGTGAGACTTTCCGCAACTGAAAAAAGGGTCAATTTATCAGGAAGACATAACAGTCTTAAATGTGTATGTGCCTATGTACTGAGCTTTGGAACATATGGAATAAAATTAAGCAAAATGGGAAATCCAAAGTGATGTTTGAATATCTTAATTTGTCTCTCTTGATAATTCATAGACGATTTGGGAAACAAATTAAGTAACGATATAGAAAATGTTAGCAACATTATTAACCAAACTAGATCTAATTGTTATTTACAACAATTATTTACAACAGAACAGTTGTAAATGTAATTAAACATTTATAGAAAAGCAACTTCTAGTTTCTATTCTTTTAATAAACAAAGTAGTCATGGATAGCTTTTAATCAAATTGCAGTATCAGCATGTAAATATTATTTTTAATGAATATTTTCATGTTCTATATTTTAGGAATTATTTTTTATGAAGGCAGTGTTACTCAGTGATGTTCCAGTCTCTCACTAAGTTGAAGTACAGTCATGATACTTGTAGTAATTGTTTCAGATTTCTCATTGTAATTTATAAAGTACATGTATAGCTATTTGGTAGATATGGCTGGTTATTGTCAGTCTGTTCCCCCACATCAGATTCATTTTCAAACCTTGTTTTTTCCACTCTGTGTCTAAAGATAATGAGCATTATTACCTTATTACCTTCAAAACTTTCTGGGATGACAGCTTTGGGTTAATTATTAGAATATACAACTTTCTTATTTTCTCTGTGGTTTTTATTTGTTAATTTGCACTTTCATAGGAAAAAAATCCTTGCATAATGAGAAAGGCAATAAAGAAAATCAATCTTAGGATAACTCAGAGGTTAGAATCAACAGAAAAAAGGCCAAGTAAGAACTCCCCTGAAGATGGCCTCTTGATGTATTGGCTACTGAGGTCCTGGGAGGAGATCAGTGGAAAGGAGGAGAAAAATGTTTAAGTACATTTTTTCCCATGCCTCCTTGTTCTGAGTCCCTCTATGACCACAGCCTCATTGGGACTGCCCCTCTTTCATGGATCCAACTCCCAAGACTCCTATAATATCTTTTCCTCGGGACTAGGAGTTTCCTTGACTTCCTACTACTGTTGGTTTCTGGATATCACAGCTCAACATTTGCCCCACTATAGTGTGTATTTTCTTCATGAAAGCATTAATAGTTCTAAAAGGTATTTCATATTATATTCTGTGTCCTCTTAAACCGTGGCATAGCTCCCCAATTCTTTTGAAACAAAATGCCAACCTTTATGAAGCCTTAAAGACCTTTTGTGATTTGTGCCCCCACTCCACCCCACTACTGTTACCCTAGACTTCTCTCTCACTTTACTCTGACCACATAGTCCATCCCTTTCTCATACCCACCAGCCACAATCCCTCATAAGGATCTTTGCGATGGCTATACCCCCTCTTTGTTCCACATGGTGAATTCCCTCACCCCTTCAAGTATTTGCTCAAATACGTCTTTCTTAATGAGATCTGACCTGAACATACAAGTTGCAATTGAGATCTGTCCTCCTCCATGCCTAGCACTGAATTCTTCTTTCCTTGTTTGATTCTTTCCATAGCATTTATCATCACTCAACACACTACATATGGTTCTTATTTTCAATGCTTATCATTATCTATGTTCCCCCCAAAACGAGAACTCTACATGAAACAATATTTTATGCTTTTATCACTGATGAGTCCCAAGATCCTGCCTGGTGCTCTAATAATATTTGTTGAATATTTTTGCCTTTCAATTACTCTCATTCACCATACTTCTACCACCACAAAGGCACTGAACTTCCACTAGTTAGCTCCCACTTTTTAAGCTCCTTTTCCTGAAACATTTTGATGAAGAGTATCTTGGCGGTACCTCGTCTAAACTCTTGGATGACATATGTATCTCACTAAAGATTAAAGCCTTTACTGTTTCTAAAATTCTCAATCCTTATAATGACATTAAGATCGCCAGTCATTGCCTCACTACATTTATTTATCAAATTTAAAAGTTATAGAAAAGTCTATTGTCAATCTACTTTTCAAAATAAAATTTGTATGTTTTGGTCTAGATTCTTAAAGGACACATACACACACACACACACACACACACACTTATACACACATTAATATTCTTATGAGCCACATAGTATAATAAGTTTTGTGTGACATTTGTTGAGAAACTTCAAGCTGATGTTGCACTTCTCTCTTAAGCTCAGGGAATTTTTTTTCTGCTTTTTTCTTTTATCACTAATTTCCATTTATCTTATTTTTCTTCTTCCACTGCATTTCTTAAAGCAACAAATATGAGACTACTGTAAAAAACAGTGATCTATAATAAGGTAGGTATTTTAATACAATGATTAAGAATGTGGCTCTGCAGTCAGACTAAAATACTTGAAACTAGCCCCACCATATTCTAGCAATGGTGACTTTAGGCAAGTTCCTCAAGCTCCCTGTATTACTTTTCTTATTTGTAAAGTGTTAATAACTTAAAAACAGCACCTACTTACAGGGTTATTATGAAGACTAATTTATTAAATATAAGATGGCAGAAATGGTGTCTGATATATTCAATAAATATTATTACTATTATTATATTTGGCAGAGAAAAAATGGAAAATATAGTGTTCAAGAACAAAAATTACAGATTTGATGTAAATATATCTAACAGAAAATTTAAAGCATATTTTGGGAAGCAATTGTTTTGATTTTAATCAAATAAATAGAGGGTGTCCATAGACCCAGGAATATGAGACTGATAGTCAAAAGTAAGGAGTGGCAATAAACTATAAAAATTGCCATGGGCAAGTCCTATGAAATCTAAGAACACTCTGCTGAACGTATTCAACTCTTGCACAGTCATACTAAAAAATGTAAGTCTCAAGGCATGCTGGGCCATGCTATAGGCTGGTTCTTAGCTTGAGGCTTCACCCAGAGTTTGCAAGTATCTGCCTTAACCTAGCTTAACTCAATGAATCACAGAGATGAAAGAAATGAACCAATTGTCATCAACATAGTTCTCCGATTTCTTTGAATATCGTGTGTTATTTGTCTATATGGTTTTAATTGGGTGTTATATATGGTATTTCCTCTGATTTGAACTCTTTGCACATTACTATTATTTTTACCTATTATTCATATTTCAGATCTCATTTTAAATATCACTTCCTCTGATAAGACTTTCTGACCTTATTAAGAGTACTTTCAAATAATCATTATTCACTCTCTTAGCAATCTGTACTTCCTTGATCAGACAATTTATCATGCTTTGCTGTAATTACTTAATTTTCTGTCTCATTTGCTTGACTCTCATCTCTTGCAAAAAAAGAACAGTGTCTACTATGCTTAGTGTTATGTCCCAAATAATTAAGATACTGTTTTACATAAAATTATAATAGATGCTCACTTAATATGTAATAATATTAAATATATATCTAGGATCCACTGTCTTATATGTTTTGCTTTTATGAGTCATTGATTTCTTAACCATGTCCCCTATTTCAAAAAATTTGTCTTTTTAATATCCTATCTTATATTTACTCCTTCCATTGTGCTTTTTAAACAAAAAATAGTCAATCATGTTTTCCTTTTACAATAATTTGTATACATTTTTATGACTGCTTTTAACCTATTCAATCCCATTAAATATCCTTTCCAATTTTATTAAAGATATAAGTTGAAATTTTTCAGTTTTCATGTTTCTTACAGGAACATTGTTTCAAATGGCCGTGATTTTGTCTAATACAGAAATTGTTCCCTTTGTGTCTCATGCTAATTTTTTATAAGTTATGTGAATTATATTCATATGGTATTCATAAGATCTTACATGGCCTTTCACCAGAAATCCACATTAACCTGAGTCCTGACTTGACTGTCACACTATATCCCAAGAGGACTCAAACAGAGGAAATACAGAAAGAAGTAAAGGAATCAAAATAGCATGTTAATTATAACTTGACTTTTGGTCCCAAACCATTATGCAATACACTAATGATGTGAACAATCTGACAGGGAACATATGGAACACTCTTTTGCCTCATTTGCTATAGAATAGTACTCAAAGACAAAGCAAAGAAATGACCTATTTCTCCTACATCATGCAAATATCAAAATTTAAAATTATGTTGAGATATGCTGCACATAAGAAAATATATCTGGAGAGGCAGAGTAGAAAATAGTATTTATCCCTGATGTCTAGAACCTCCTACCCAGACATTCCTAAATTGAAGCTTTTGGCAAAGCTGTTATGTGAGAACAAGATGGGAAAGGAGGAGGCAGCAAAGGTACACAGAGAGGAGGAGGATAAAAAGAAGAAAAAGAGCAAAGAATAAAGTTCTTGGAGATAGCTAAGATGGCTGACTAGATGCAGCCTGGAAGACCTTCTCCCATGAAGAGAGAACAGACAAACAAGTAAACAAGCAAACTCCAAATAGTTCTTCAGAAAGAAAACATTTACAGTGGACAGAGGAAGGCAACAGACACCAGGCTAAAAGGGGAGGAAGCTAAGAAACCTGCAAAAGGTTGCTGAGCATCAGGACTTTTTCTGGCTCCAAGTGTCTCCTAGGGAAAGGGTGAGTGAAATAGGCATGGGGTGGCCCACTTTCACCATGGACCTCTGGGATCTTAGCTGGAGGAGACCCTGTGACCCCCCATGGACATTTGAGTTGGCAAGGAAAACTACTCAGAGACTTAGCAGAGACCAAAATCTAGCCTGCATGAAGCCCAGAAAGTTTTGGGTAGGAACAGCTGCACTGGAGCATGGCCATGGACATCCACCTCCCAAGGATTGGTATACTCCTCCAGGCAGCTTTCACATTAGTTAGCTAGTGGACATGGACAGAGCAAGGCTGTCTTGCCCATGGGACAGGAACAGTCTGATCTGAGCACCACTCTGTCTGCCAGCTTTTCTCAGGGTCCCTGCTTGGCCACACCCACTTACAGTTTAGCCTCAGCTTGCCAGCAGACACTACCATAGCTCTTTCACTAGCAGACCCTGCCTACCTGTCAGTGCACTTTTGCAGATGGACCCCACAAGTGGACACCCACCTACAGCCTTTCTCCACTGCCCCACTGGAGTACACATGTGTGCAGGCCCACCACTACCCCACCAGAGCCCTTTTAAGGGCAGCCACCATCAAAGTGTGGTTGCCAGAATACTGGGAATGCCTCAGACTCTCCAGTGCAGCAAGTGCTTAACCAGGAGGAAGAGAACAAAGCCACAGGCCTGGTCTCACCTACATAGGGTTAAGGCACACAGCCCAGGAGTACTAAGTGGAGCCTTGGTCTCCTGAAACCATCCAGAAACAAAGCCAATTGACTAAACCCATTTTATACCACAGTCAAATCCTCAAGGGCATCAAAAAATATGAAAGCAAAAAGCCACAGCCAAAAGACAGCAACTTCAGAGATTAAAAGAACATCATCAGCACACAGAGATGAGAAAGACCCAGTGCAAGAACTCTGGCAACTCTAAAAGCCAGAATGTCTTCTTACCTCAAAACGATCATACTAGCTACCCAGCAAAGGTTCTTAACTAGACTGAAATGGCTGAAATGATAGATATAGAATTCAGAATCTAGACAGCAAGGAAGCTTATCGAGATACAGGAGAAGGTTCAAACTCAATCCAAGGAACACAGTAAAACAGCCCAAGAGTTGAAAGATGACATAGCCATTTTTAAAAAGAACCAAACTGAACTTCTGGAAATATAAAAATTTGCTACAGGAATTTCAGAATGCAACTGGAAGCATTAATAACAGAGTAGACCAAGCTGAAGAAAGTATCTCAGAGCTTGAATACTGCTCCTTTGAATCAATGCAGGCAGACAAAAATATAAGAGAATTTTTAAAAATAAACAAAACCTCTGAGAAATATGAGATTATGTAAAGAGGCCACACTTAGGACTTATTGGCATTCCTGAAACAGAGAGAGAGCAAGCAACTTGGAAAACATATTTGAGGATATTCCCCATGAAAAATTCCTGAACATGGCTAGAAAGGTCAATATGCAATTTCAAGAAATTCAGAATATCCCTGAAAGATACTATATTCCTAAGACACATAGTCATCAGATTCTCCAAAGTCAACATAAAAGAAAAAATCTTAATGGCAACTAGAGAGAAAGGTAAGGTCATGTACAAAGCGAACCCCATCAAGCTAACAGCAGGTCTTTCAGCAAAAGCCCTAAAACCCAGAACAGATCAGAGCCTGTATTCGGGATCCTTAAAGAAAAGAAATTCCAATCAAAAATTTCGTATCTCACCAACCTAAGCTTCATAAGCAAAGAAGAAATAAATTTCTTTTTTAGACAAGCAAATGCTAAGGAAATTTGTTAACTCTAGACCTGCCTTACTAGAGGTCCTTAAGGGAGTGCTAAATATGGAAACGAAAGATCATTACCAACCACCACAAAAACACATTTAAGTATATAGCCCACAGACACATCAAGCAAATATACAACCAAGTTTACACAACAACCAGCTCACAACATAACAGGATCAAATCCTCACATATCAATATTAACCTTGAATGTAAATGGGCAAAATGCCCTATTTAAAAGACCCAGAGTGGTAAGTTGGATAAAGAAGCAAAACTCAGCTGAATGCTATCTTCAAGAGACCCAACTCACATGTAAAAATATTCATAGGCTCTAAGTAAAGTAACGGAGATTTATTAAGAAAATGGAAAACAAAAGAGAGCAAGGGTTGTCATTCTTATTTCAGACAAAACAGACTTTAAACCAACAATGATCAAAAAGGATAAAGAAGGGCATTACATAATGAATAAGGGTTAAATTCAACAAGAAGACTTAATTATCCTAAATATATATGCACCCGACATTGGAGTACCCAGATTCATAAAACACATTGTTGGAGACCTACAAAGAGATTTAGATAACCACACAATGATATGAGAACGGGGCAGGAAGTGCTAAGTAGAGAAGGGCGGGGTCCCTGGCAAGGGCTCAACCCTCAGGCCTGTGCCCACGGACCTAAATGAAGACAAGCATTTCTTTTTTCATACCCAAAAAGTTACCTTTGGTCCATCACACCCTGCATCCTGTGTTCATAAAACCCAGGACTGTAGCAGGCACACACACAAGTGGCCGGAAGTTGAGAGGAGCAGAAGAACACACCAGCAGACACCAGGAGACCTGCAATGGTGGAACAATGCGGACACCAAGGGGAATTTAGCCGTGGGCAGTCAGAGGAGAGTCCGACCGCCGGGTGGCCTGACTTTAGGGGAAGACCACCCTCCCACTCCATCCCCCTTCTGATTCCCAATCCATCTCACTGAGAGCTACCTCAACTACTCAATAAAACCTTGCACTCTTCCTCCAAGCCCACATATGATCCAATTTTTTGAGTACACTAGGGCAAGAAGCCGGGATACAGAAAGCTCTCTGTCTTTGCATTAAGGCAGAGGGTCTAATTGAGCTGATTAATGCAAGCAGCCTGCAGACTGCAAAGCTGAAAGAGCATACTAACACATGCCCACTTAGGCTTCAGGAGCTGTAAACACTCACCCCAGATGCTATCGTGTGGTCAGAGCCCAAAAATGCTCCCCACGACCACTGCACTGCCTAGAAGTTTAAGTAGTGAGGCACAGAAGAAGCGAGCCCACACTCCTGTCACACACCCTGCGAGGGTGATAAGGAAAATTCTCCTGTTTCAATAATAGTGGGGTCTTCAACACCCAACTGCCAGCATAAGATCACTGATGCAGAAAACTAACAAAAATATTCAGGACCTAAACTTGATACTTGACCAAATGAACCTGACATATACAGAATACTCCCCCCAACAACAACAGAATATACGTTCTTCACATCTGCACACTGCATATACTCTAATAAATGACACATTTGACCATAAGGCAATTCTTAATGAACTAAAAAAAAAATCCAAATCATATCAACCACATTTTCAGACCACAACACAATAAAAACAAATCAATACCAGGAATATCTCTCAAAACCATGCAATTACATGAAAATTAAACAACTTTCTCCTCAGTGACTTTTGGATAAAGAAGGAAATTAAGGCAAAAAAAAAATCATTGAAATTAATGAAAAATAAAGGTAGAATATAAGAGAACCTCTGACACACAGCTTAAGCACTGAAAAGAGGAAGTTTATTGGGCTAAAATCCTACATGAGGAAGTTAGATCTCAAACAACCTAACATCACATGTAAAGGAACTAGAAAAACAAGAGCAAGTCAACCCCAAAGCTACTAGAAGTGAAATAACCAAAATCAGAGCTGAACTGAACAAAATTGAGATGGAAAAATTCATACAAATGATCCACAAAACTCAAAGTTTGTTTTTTGAAAGAATAAATAAGATTGGTAGGCTACTACCTAATTAATAAAGAGAGAAGATTCAAATAAACACAATCAGAAATGACAAAGGGGACAATGCCACTGACCTCACAGGAATACAAAAAAGCCTCAGAGTCTATTACATACACCTCTATGCATACAAACTAGAAAATATAGAAAAAAAATGGATAAATTTCTGGAAACATTAAAACCCCTGATGACTGAACCAGGAAGAAATTGAATTCATGAACAGACCAATAATAAGTTCCAAAACTAAATCAGTAATTAAAAGCCTACCAACCAGAAAAAGCCCTGGTCCAGATGGATTCACAGCTGAATTCAACCACACAATAAAGAACTGCTACCAATCATGCTAAAATTATTCCAAAAACTTGAGGAGGAGGGACTCCTAACTCATTCCATAAGGCCAGCATTATTCTGACGTCAAAACCTGGCAGAGACACAAGAAAAGAAAAAAAGAAAAAGAAAAGTTTAGGCCAAGATCACTAATGATATATGCAAAAATCCTCAACAAAATACTAGCAAATCTAATCTAGTAACACATTAAAAAGCTAATCCACCATGATCAAGTAGTCTTTATTACTGACATGCAAAGTTAATTCAACATATGGAAATTAATAAATGTGATTCATCACATAAACAAAACTAAAAACAAATGCCATGTGATCATCTCAATAGACACAGAAAAGGGTTTTGATAAAATTCAGCATTCCTTCATATTAAAAACCCTGCACAAACTAGGTGTCAAAGGAACATACCTCAAAATAATAAGAGCCATCTATGACAAAACCACAGCTCATGGGTAGGAAGAATCAATATCGTGAAAATGGCCATACTGCCCATGATAACTTATAGATTCAATGCCATCCCCATCAAGCTACCAATGACTTTCTTCACAGAATTGGAAAAAAACTACTTTAAAGTTCATATAGAACCAAAAAAGAGCCCTCATTGCCAACTCAATCCTAAGCCAAAAGAACAAAGCTGGAGGCATCAAGCTACCTGACTTCAAACTACACTACAAGCCTACAGTAACCAAAACAGCATGGTACTGGTACCAAAACAGAGATATAGACCAATGGAACGGAACAGAGCCCTCAGAAATAATGCCACATATCTACAACCATCTGATCTTTGACAAACCTGACAAAAACAAGAAATGGGGAAAGGATTCCCTGTTTAATAAATGGTGCTGGGAAAACTGGCCAGCCACATGTAGAAAGCTGAAACTGGATCCCTTCCTTACACCTTATATAAAAATTAAGATGGATTAAAGACTTAAATGTTAGACCTAAAACCATAAAAACCCTAGAAGAAAACCTAGGCAATACCATTCAGGACATAGGCATGGGCAAGGACTTCACGTCTAAAACACCGAAAGCAATGGCAACAAAAGCCAAAATTGACAAATGGGATCTAATTAAACTAAAGAGCCTCTGCACAGCAAAAGAAACTACAATCAGAGTGAACAGGCAACCTACAGAATGGGAGAAAATTTTTGCAATCTACTCATTTGACAAAGGGCTAATATCCAGAATTTACAAAGAACACAAACAAATTTACAAGAAAAAAACAAACAACCCCATCAAAAAGTGGGTGAAGGACATGAACACACACTTCTCAAAAGAAGACACGTGAAAAAATTTATGCAGCCAAAAGACACGTGAAAAAATGCTCATCATCACTGGCCATCAGAGAAATGCAAATCAAAACCACAATGAGATACCATCTCACAACAGTTAGAATGGCGATCATTAAAAAGTCAGGAAACAACAGGTGCTGGAGAGGATGTGGAGAAATAGGAACACTTTTACACTGTTGGTGGGACTGTAAACTAGTTCAACCATTGTGGACGTCAGTGTGGCAATTCCTCAGGGATCTAGAACTAGAAATACCATTTGACCCAGCAATCCCATTACTGGGTATATACCCAAAGGATTAGAAATCATGCAGCTATAAAGACACATGCACACGTATGTTTATTTCGGCACTATTTACAACAGCAAAGACTTGGACCCAAGCCAAATGTCCAAGAGTGATAGACTGGATTAAGAAAATGTGGCACATATACACCATGGAATACTATGCAGCCATAAAAAATGATGAGTTCATGTCCTTTGTAGGGACATGGATGAAGCTGGAAACCATCATTCTCAGCAAACTATCGCAAGGACAAAAAACCGAACACCGCATGTTCTCACTCATAGGTGGGAATTGAACAATGAGAACACATGGACACAGGAAAGGGAACATCACACACTGGGGCCTGTTGTGGGGTGGGGGAAGGGGGAAGGATAGCATTAGGAGATATACCTAATATTAAATGACGAGTTAATGGTGCAGCACACCAACATGGCACATGTATACATATGTAATTAACCTGCACGTTGTGCACATGTACCCTAAACACAGCCAAATGAATGGGCAATAACTGGAAGCATTCCCCTTGACAACCAGAACAAGACAAGAATGCCCACTCTCACTAATCCTATGCAGAAGTCCTGGAAGTCCTAGCCAGAGCAATCAGGCAAGAAGTCCTAACCAGAGCAATCAGGCAAGAGAAAGAAATAAAAGGCATTCTAATAGGAAGAGAGGAAGTCAAACTCACTCTCTTCACAGACAATATGATTCTATACCTAGAAAACCCCATTGTCTGTAACCAAAGGCTCCTAGAACTGATAAACAACTTTAGTAAAGTTTCAGAATTCAAAATCAATGCCCCCTAAATCAGTAGCATTTATATACACCAATAACATCCAAGCTGAGAGCAAAATTAGGCACTCAATTCCATTCACAGTCGCCACAAAAAGAATAAATATCTAGGAATACACCCAACCAGGAAGATGAAAATTTTCTACAATGAGAATTACAAAACACTGCTGAAAGAAATCAGAGATGACACAAACAAATGGAAAAGTATTCCATGCTCATGGATAGGAAGAAACAATATTGTTAAAATAGACATATTGCCCAAAGCAATTTATAGATTCAATTCTATTTCTATCAAACTGACAAAGACATTCTTTACAGAACTTGGAAAAAGTTTTTAACCCTTTTCTCATTTAGAAAAAAAAGTGCAGCTCGTTGCCATTGCTCATTTAATTTTACATAAACAAGCTCTTTGAGGCTGAAGCAAATCTAATATTCAAGGTAAAAATAAAATATGAAAACTGTTCTTAGAGTTATTTCTAAACAGAACAGCAGAATCTGAATCATCAGAATCGTCTACTTTGGAAAAATTGGATGCATCAAGTGACTCTTCGGCCAACAACTGTTTGAGAATGATGTTAACATCAAGCATAGGAATGCTACATTTTCTAGGGTTTGACATTTTCAGTGATCAAGAATTACTATATTTTGTAAATGAAAATACCACTACTAAAAACTGAATGCTGTAAGTAGAATGATGTCTTTTGTTTCCAAAGTCTATATACTAGTGTAATGCAAAAATAATTTTAAAAATGAGATATTTTGTGGCAAAGTTATCTGGGGGTAAATGTTTCAGCTGCCAGCACTGGCAGCAAATATTCTTGGGGCAAATGGGAAAAGAGTTAAAATTCACATGGAACTAAAAAAAAGAGCCTAAATAGTCAATGCAATCCTAAGTAAAAAGAACAAACCTGGAGGCATCATTCTACCTGACTTCAAACTATGCTACAGGGCTCCAGTGGCCAAAACAGCATAGTACTGGTACAAAAACAGAAACATAGACCAGTGAAACGGAATGGAGATCCTAGAAATAAAGCAGCACACCTACAACTGTCTGATTTTAAACAAGACTGACAAAAACATGCAATGGGGAAATGACTCCCTATTCAATAAATGGTGCTGGAATAATGGGCTGACCCTGTGCAGAAGATTAAAACTAGACCCCTTCATGTTATTGTATACAAAAATAAACTCAGGAAGGACTAAAAACTTAAATTTAAGACCTCTAACTATAAAAATCCTAGAAGAAAACCTAGGGAAAACCATTCTAGACATAGGCCTTGGCAAAGATTTCACGATGAAGTCTCTAAAAGCAATTGCAACAAAAATAAAAATGGACAAGTAGACCTACTTAAACTAAAGATCTTCTGCACAGCAAAAGAAACCATTAACAGAGTAAACAGACAATGCACAGAATGGGAAAAAGTATTTGCAAACTATGCATCCAACAAAGGTCTAATATCCAGAATCTATAAGGAACTTATGCAAATCAATAAGCAAAAAATAAACAATAAAAAGTGGGTAAAGGACACGAACAGACACTTTTCAAAAAAAGATATACATTCAGCCAACAAGCATATGAAAAAAATGCTCAACATAACTAATTATTACAGAATAGCAATTCAAAACCATAATGAGAAACTATCTCACACCATTCAGAATGGTTATTATGAAAAAGTCAGAAAATGGCAGATGTTGGCAAGATTGCAGATAAAAGGGAACTCTTATACCCTGCTGGTGGGAATTTAAATTAGTTTGGCCACTGTGGAAAGCAGGTTGGAGATTTCTCAGAGAACTTAAAACAGGACTACCCTTCAACCTAGTAATCCCATTACTGGGTATATACTCAAAGGAGTATAAATTGATTTATCAAAAAGATACAGGCACTTGTATGTTCACCACAGCAATATTCACAACAGCAAAGACATAGAATCAACCCAGATGCCAATCAGTGTTGGACTGAATAAAGAAAATGTATGTATACACCATGGAATACTATGCAGCCATATAAAAGCAGAGCCTTGAAGGACCACAAGAAAACTGTTCAGGGGGTGAAAATGACAGTGGGGAAATCGCTATAGGATAATAAGAAAAAGATGACTAATGTTATATACTGGTGGGAAGGTTAGTAAAATTGTTGTTTGTAGTAACATTGAAAAAATAATATGTACTTAATAAATTGAAAGTTCTAATGAAATACATTTTCAGGTACTTGATTTGTTTTAGCTTCATATGATAATTTATAAAGAGTTAAAGAAGGGACTATTCTGATTTTGAGCAGAATTTAGAGAAAATATGAAATAGAAGTTTCTCATCCTCAGTGATTCCAAAGAGCAAAAAGTTCTCAAAATAACAGATGAACTCAGATTCATCAAATGTTGGTGGATGGCAGTACTATGTGGCTCCAGGTTAAAATTACCATCAAGGATATGGATTTTAGATTATTTGTAGAGACTTCAAATATTTAAGGTGGTGCCTAACACTGAACTAGAAAAAATGTTTCTAAGAACCTTAAGGATATTGTCCCACACAGGATTATAGCCAGGTCAAGTAGACAGGAGGTTGGTTTGAGAAAAATGTAGATGTGTATTCTGCCTAATGGAATTACTTCTACTTTGGTATATAAGAAACCCACAGAGTTTTAAAAGGAATTATATCAACTTAGGCTGAATAGGACAGAGATGTTCATTATAAAAAGAGGTCTCTAGGCCCTCATGTTTTCACTGCCAACATGGGCTATTTCATATGGAAAAAGAGTAACTCAACGGACAAAGTCAAGATAGCTTGGGCACTGCTGCTAGGAAGCAAGAGGTTCCAATCAAGTAAGTGGTGACATGTGCATGATGGATTCCAGAATTGCTGTGGATTAGTGACTATCAGCCTCCTCTTCCATGCTCCTTTTTGAACAGGAGGGTATACTGTAGATATCTTATGTGTTTAAAAAACATTATGTGTTGAGTCTATAAGGGTTAAATAGCATATCTTGTTTTACATAGTTCTTTAGATCAAGAGGAACTACTTGAAGAGCAGCACTCAACAAATCTGCACATCGACCTGGTTTAAATGCTAAGATCCTGCCCTTGTAGATTTGATGCCATAATGATGAGACTTTCACAAGGTCAAGGGAGAAGGTGAGTATATTTTATTTAAGAGAGGGATGTAAATTGCCCTGGTAAGGGAGTATGCTATACCTTATTGCATTTTCCAAAAATAACCACAATAATATTTCCCATCCCACATGCTTTTCTACAATGTGGTCTTCCCACCCTACCAAAAAGGCAGAGTCTATTTCTCCACACCTTTGAATGTGGCCAAGACTCATAACTGCCTTGGCTAATAGAATTTGGCCAAAGAGATACTGTGTCAGTTCTAACAAATCTCAATTTATCTGCTGTCTCCTACTTCTTTTTGTTAAAATATTCTTCAGACATTCTCCTTTGGAACTCAGCTGCCTGCTGAGAAGTCCTAGCTACACAAAGAGGCCATGTGTTGGCCACATGGAGCATCTGACTTCCAGCCAATAGCCAGCATCAAATGTAAACCATCTGAGTGAGCCATCTTGGACATTTAGCCTGGTCAAGCGGTAGACTCAGCCCCAGCTAATTTCTGACTGCCACCATATGAGACACTCCAAAAGAGAACCACCTAGCTGAGTGCAGTCAACCAACAAAACTGTGAAAGATGATAACTATTAATGTGTTTTAAGTTAGTAAGTTATGAGGTAGTTTGTCACACAAAATAAATAGAAGACTGAATTACAATAAGAAGAGAGAGATTGAGAATGGTATTGAATTTTTAAGCCCTTTGATAGCTCTTCCAATTGGGAATAAAATTCAGTGTCCCATCAGTTATAATATTGATATTCAATAATTCTTTACTATGTGTCAGTCTATGTTCCAATTGCTTGCATGAATTATCCTATTTATTCTACAGAGCAACCCATAAAGTATTATCATTATGATGTTTTTGTTATTCCTCTCTCACAGACAAGTAAACTGAGGCCTAGTAAATTTAAATATCATACCCAAAGTTGAACACCTCTTAACTAGCATCAGATCAAGGATACATATTCAGGTTTGTCTGATACCAAAGCGTATGCTTTTTACTACTATATAACGTGATCTATGACTAGAAAGATCATCATGATTCTCCTCTAAGCAGTAATCTTTTTTATACTTGGGAAAATAAGGCAAAACAAATTATTAAGTAACCCCTAGAAACAAACACTAAGTCTGGTGAGTTTTCTTCCTTTCATGTTCCTAAAGTCAAAGATTTGTGTTTGCCATATTGGAAGTGATGCCAAACTTCCGGTTAAGAAACCCAGCTTTTTGAAACAAAAAAGAAGCTAGGTGGGTGACAGGTAGTCCCAGCAGGTATCCTTTCTTTAGGGTCTCCTCTGTTTCTAGTGAGTCCCATTTACCAGGGCCAGCTTCTGTGACACAAATATAATGAGACTATGTTCAAACCTCTTTCCTGAAGCTACTAAAATATGCATCAGCCCTGCTGTATCAAGAAAGAATCACATGGTGGAGGAGGTTAAACTTTCTGTCTTTATTCTCACATGTACCTTTGGCCCACACACTAAATATCTGCAGTGTGATTACCTATAGCTTCTCAGGAATTCAACTGTCATAGAAGTAAAGGGCAATCAAGCTCAGTAGAGTGCAAATAGGTCAATATTGGGCTTCCCAATCTATGCTATCATATCACATTATCTTCATATCTGTGGCCTCCAAATAGGTGTAACAGCATCTTATTTTGTTTTCACAGTGTTAGTAAGGTGAGTTGTGAGTTATATTTATGTAGTTAATTTAGCAAAAGTCTTTGATATCTGTGGCTTATGGGTAGGATTCAATTATCTTCCAGTCTTATACAAATTTCTCCTAATTTTATACTACTTTGCCTATTAAAACATTGTTACATATAACACTTTGAACAAGCTTATGAGTTGGTATTAATATCCAGCTTTTAACTGAATACACTGAAATTCACTCTGGTTGAGTAAGATGTTCCAGGTTAAATGGTTGAGAAGTGACAAAGTGAGAGTGTGTACCCTGCATGTTTGGCTCCTTGGCACATGTTCTAGTCCGATATAACAGGGGTCCCAAACCCCTGGGTCAAGGACCGGTACCGATCCATGGCCTATTAGGAACCATACCACACAGCAGGAGGTGAGTGGAAGGTGAGCTAGCATTACCTCCTGAACTCCACCTCCTGTCAGATAAGCAGTGTCATTAGATTCTCATAAGAATGCAAACCCTATTGTGAACTGTGCATGTGAGGGATCTAGGTTGCACGCTCCTTATGAGATTCTAATGCCTGATTATCTGAGGTGGAACAATTTCATCCCAAAACCATTCCCCTGACTCCCAGTCTGTGGAAAAATGTTTTCCACAAAACTAGTCCCTGATGCCAAAAATGTTGGGGACTACTGCTATCTAAGATACTACCTACCTATCACACTTATGTTTGGAAAAAGAAGAGTGTTCATTATAGAAAAACAGCTGTTATTGTAGACAAAGGTATTGAGTTTAAAAATCTGCTGGTGACCCACAGATTTTTGGACCTGAGTGTGTTTGAGACTCAATTTAACATCTGTAATACCAGCAAATTATCATGATGAATGCAAGACTTTGATAGACAACAATATCTGAAGGTCAGGATATCCAAAAAACCCAATAATTTCCTATGTAAATCTGTTTTTCCTCCCATTTTTGTACAAGGATAATCCCTGGTATCCAAGTTGGAAGTCAATCTTTGATTCTTTTTTTCTTCTCAGTTTCATTTTTATTTTTAACCAGGTACCAAATATTATTAATTCTCTAACCTGTCTGTTACAATATTCCAGTTTTAAAATTTACATTTCCAATAAGTATTTTTCTGGTGCATAGACAACTGTAATTTCCTCTTTATTGCTCTCATGCCAGAATTGCTTTCAAAATAATGCTTTAAAATCTGAAGCCATGCCTCAATAAACTGGCCATATCCAAGTTTCATTTCCAAATTCTAGTGACCATGCCTCCTCCATTGAAACGAAGTGAGTTATTCTTTATTATGGAGAACAGTTTTTTTGGTTTTTTTTTTTACATTTTCATTCTCTATGCTATTGCTCACAGACTCTAAATGCTTTCCTTTATCCCCAGTTACATGAAACTTTGAAGTCAGGACTCAAATGCCACTTCTTCATATAAGGTATTAACAATAAGTTCAGAAAGCAATAACCCATCTTCCATATCTCTGTACCTTATGAAAGTGCTACTAAACTGTCTTAAATTAAAATGATTTGAATGTAAGCTTTGAATGAGTATGAACCCATATATAACATGGAATTATTATTTCTCAAAGTCCTTACATATTGTGTGGAGTCAAATTTGTGGATATGTCTTTATCATTTTTAATCTCTCATATATTTTTATTTTGAAACTATTTTTGAAAGTCCTCTACAGTCTTCTTATTCTGCAAAGATTCACTTTCAAGACTGCAAATATGAATGCTGGGATTCATCGAGGAATTTCCAGTGAAGCCCAGGAAACAAATTAAGATGTGGCTTTGAGAAATAACACCAGTCAAACATAATTCTAGGGCTGGGCAAACAAGACTCTTCTTGTTTCTTCAGGGAGACTCTCATTGCCAAGCTTGAAAATGATGAAGGGTTGGTCTTGGTGAAAAGAAGCTTATGCATCTGAGTTCTTAGATGGAAACAAGCAATATGTATGCATCAACTTAGTCATAATATTCTAGTTTACCACCACACATAAAACTTATTGTGCCTTTTCCCTTTGGTGTTTTTTTTTTTTCTTCCATGTGAACAGTCTTTTCTGAAGCATATATACAACTCAGGCCATAAATTAAGGCACATGTGCTTCTCTATGAAAATTCTGTGGCATTAAAACTGAGACAATCCAAAAATTGTAAACTTTCTGTCAAAGTAAAAAATAGCTAGAGGTTTCACCTTTGGTTGATTTAGTATTTCACTAATTTAATAATTGTTATTTTAAAATGGTAATTAAATTTTCACTAGGATTTTTTTCTTAAGGTTATTGCATTTGATGTCATTTTATGAACAAATTAGTAATTTAGGCTAAAGAAACCTAGCTGTTTTGGGTTCTGAATTATACTGGAAACATCATTCATAGTATGTAATACACTGACATAAGTGAATTGAATTTTAAACTAGGATCATTTTAAAAATTATATTTGAATTACCATATCTCTAAACTAAATTCATAGGAAAATGAAACTGAAATGTAGATAAGGTAATATATAACAGCAGGAAAAATATTTCCTTATAATACAATTATTCCACATATTTATGATTATTTCATTTTTAGAAATATATTGTGTGCATTGGATTATGTATACTATCTATATGGATAAATTTTCAAATCATGAATAAAGCTTAAGACATTTGTTACAATATTAAACATCAACATTTTGGGATGCTACTATAATTCTATTGGTTTGTGTTTGATTCTAGCACTATTTTTGGCTTCCATTTACTTGTGAAATCTTTAGAATCAGCACCGCTAATTCATTCTGGTCAGTTTCCAGCTTTCACAGTAGCAGCATGAATAGAATTTGCTACAGATTCAGTTATGGTGTCACAATGATTTATTTTCCTTTTTAACATAAAATTTATTTTTTAATGTAAGCAAAACCTTTAAAATGAGAAGAAAATAAGCTGTCTTTTCTTTGTGGTCAATGCCAGAATATTAGCTGAACATCTAGATGCTGTCTTCAAAGTAGCAGAGCCAGTAAACTTCAAAACACCTCTGATGATTTAGATTACTAGCATTTCAAACCAAAGTCACTTAGATTTTACATGTAATAGGGATAATAACACTTCAGCAAAATCAGCAATAGGGAAGTCTTCAAATATTTAATAAATTTGTGTTCATAAATGACAGTTAATTGTTATAGCACATACCAAAAAAGTGTGTTTAAAGCACAAAACCAAACATGTTTTTGCATACATATTTATAATATTTGTGGAAGACTTTAAAACATTCAGTAGATACCCTTGAACATTTTCACCTAAAGTTCTATTTAAGAAGATTCCATTCAAATGTTAGCAGATGCATGCCCCAAATTATCTGCTGCAAAAATTAAATTGCTACGGCATATTCAGTACTGCTTAGATATTCTAGAACTAAAACTGATTGAGATAGAAATGCTTACACATTTAAACTACAATAAAAATCATTAAAATGAAGCATGGTAGACTTTCAGTTTCAAAATATAAAGAACTTGGAAGTAGTCATTCTCATCCTTACAAAAACAACAGAAAACCTGGACAAATTGAAATTCAGTGACATTTCTTGGACCCATTAAAGAACTGAGGTCTCAGAGCAAATCATCACTCTGAAATCTGGAAAGGTGAATAAAGGAAATCACAGATGAAATCTGTTTATCTGGAGCAGAAACTGCTGGAGCTACAAGCTGTTAAGAACACTTAAATGATAATTTTGATTAATTTCTGGATACTGAGTGTGCACTAGCATGAGATAAAGACTTTCTGGGGGCCTCAAGATTAGGAGGGCAACATTTTCATAGTTTGCACTCCAAGAACCATCAAGTTCTTACAGAGGATCCAAGAAAAATCCTCAGTACCCTTGGAAGCAGGAGAGGAGCGTAACTTTGTAAAACATGTTTAGAATGTTCTCCATAACTAAGGTCTGCTGTCCTTGAAGTAATTGTCAGAGCACAATTTTAAAATCTTGCCTCAACCAGGAAAAGGATTCCTACCAATTATGGTGCCCTCTAGCCTATTATCTTACCTAAGGGGAAAAATTAGTCAACATGGTCGAGCATTTCAAAGAAACACACTGGGAATATTGATTGCATCTAGGATATGAGTAAAGGTGAAGGACAGGAACACTTGTGAAAGCTACAGCCCAGACACCTGGGCCTGCCAAAAGACTAAAACTTAATTGGATTTTGGAATGTCACCCCCTCTCACTGTTACTCTCTCACTGCATTAAGATTGTTTCAGTAGATTATAGCTGAAAGAGCTGCAAGATGTACATGTTCGCTCGGTAGCAGTATATAAAGAAGTCCTAAAGTCAAGGGGAGATAAAAACAAGGACACTAGAGGACGCTGAAGCCTTGGGCACCTACAGCTACAACAAGCATTGAACACAACCCAACTCCTAGCCAGATTAACATAAATCTTCCCACCAAAGGCCCATTTACTTCAGTTGCTATTATTCATCATAGCCTGTCTGGCTTACAACCAAAAATTAAAATATATAACAAAAGGCAAAAAAAAAAAAGTCTGAAAAAAGCAAACAGACATGACAACCAGAATCATATATGACACAAATATGTGAATTATCAGATAGATGATTTTAAATAATAATATGCTAAAAGCTGTAATGAAAAAGTAGAAAACATATAATAAAAAGATGGGTCATATCAGTAGAGAGGTGAGAAATTTAAGAGGAATCAAGAGTAAATGTTATAAATGAGAAAAGTAACACTGTCACAGAGATGAAGAATGCCTTTTGATGGCTCATCAGTAGATGACACAGATGAGGAATCAATGAGCTTGAAGATAGGTCAATAAAAACTTCCCAAATCAGCAAGAGTGAACCCTAATATGAACTATGAATTTTGGATGATAATGACGTGTCAATGTAGGTTCATCGGTCATAACAAATGTTCCACTCTGATGGAATGTTCATAGAAGTGAAGGTTGTACTCATGTGGGGGCAAGGGACATATGGGGACCCTGTGATTTCTTCCAAATTTTGCTGTAACTCTAAATAAGCTCCAAAAATGAAGTCAATTTTAAAAAAAATCAAAAACTTCCCAAACTCAAGTGCAAAGAGAATGAAATAAAAAAAAGTGGGACAATTTAAAAAGTTGTAATGCATCAATAATTGGAATAATACAAGGAAAAAAAAAGAAAGAATGAGGTAGAAAAAGTATTTTAAAAAATAATGGGTAAGCATCTGTTAAAATTAATGGCAGTAACCGAAACATAGATCATGGAAGCTCAGAGAACACTTAGCATGATACACACAAAAAAACAAACAAACAGAAAAATCACCTCAGCATATCATATTTAAACTTCAGAACACCAAAAACAAAGAGAAAATTATGAAGGAAGCAAGAGATAAACAAGGAACAAGGATTACGGTAGTCTTCTCATCAGAAACCTGCAAGAAAAAAGAGACTTGGGCAAAAGGACTGGAATGAAAACAAAAACAAAAACACAAAACAAAACAAAAAACTTTGCTATCCTGGAATTCTATATTAAATGAAATCACCTTTCATAAGTAAAAAAATAAAAGAAATAAAGACTTGCTCAAACTAACAAAAAAACTCAGGATATTCATTGTCAGCTTACCTGCTCTGCATGAAATTTAGATCTTCAGGCAGAAGAAAAATAATATAGGTTAAAACTTCAATCTACATAAAGAAAAG
This sequence comes from Pan paniscus, assembly GCF_029289425.2. Taxonomy (NCBI): domain Eukaryota; kingdom Metazoa; phylum Chordata; class Mammalia; order Primates; family Hominidae; genus Pan; species Pan paniscus. Next base: position 41,623,300 of record NC_073264.2, on the reverse strand, counting down.
ACCATTATAGAAGGAACAAATGAAGGTAAAATAAAATATTTTACTTTCCATATTCTTAACTGAAATTTTTAAAAAGCTTGTTTAAAGTAATAAAAATACATTAATACTAGAAAAAGTGTATTGGGTAGTTATAGTATATGGGTTAGTGAAATGAATGACAGTAATTGATATGGACTGAATTGTGTCCTCCCAAAATTCATATGCTAAAGCCTCAGCCTGCAATGTGACTATATTTGGAGATAAAATATATAAGGACGAAATTAAGTTTAAATGAGGTCATAAGGATGAGGTCCTCATTATAGGATTAGAGTACTTATAAGGAGAGACAACAGAGAGCTCAGTCTCTCTAAGGCTAAGAACCTTCAAGGAGTCCACTACACCCCCCTGCCACATCCACCAGAACAGGTGCTGGTATCCATGGTTGAAAGACCCACAGATATTTCACATCATAGGACTCTGTGCAGACAACCCCCAGTGGCAGCCCCAAGCTGGGTAGACTTTCTGGGTTGCTAGACCCAGAAGAAAGAAAACAATCACTGCAGTTTAGCTCATAGGAAGCCACATCCATAGGAAAAGGGGAAGAGTACCACATCAAGGAAACACGATGTGTGACAAAAGAATCTAAACAACAGCCTTCAGCCCTAGACCTTCCCTCTGACAGAGGCTACCCAAATGGGAAGGAACCAGAAAACCAACCCTGGTAATATGACAAAACAAGGCTTGTCAACATCCCCCAAAAATCACACGAGTTCACCAACAATGGATCCAAACCAAGAAGAAATTCTTGATTACCTGAAAAAAGAATTCAGGAGGTTAGTTATTAAGCTAATCAGGGAGGCACCAGAGGAAGGCAAAGCCCAATGCAAGGAAGTCCAAAAACTGATACAAAAAGTGCAAGGAGAAATTATCAATGAAATAGATACCATAAATAGGAAACAACCAAAACTTCAGGAAACAATGGACACACTTACAAAAATGCAAAATGCTCAGGAAAGTCTCAGCAATAGAATTGAACAAGTAGAAGAAAAAAATTAAGAGCTCAAAGACAATGTCTTCAAATTAACCCAATCCAAGAAAAATTTAAAAAATTTACTAAGAAAATATGACCAAAGCCTCCAAGAAGTCTGGGATTATGTTAAATGGCCAAACCTAAGAATATTCACTGTTCCTAAGGAAGAAGAGCATTCTAAAAGCTTGGAAAATATATTTGGGAGTATAATGGAGGAAAACTTCCCCAGCCTTGCTAGAGACTTAGACAGCCAAATACAAGAAGCACAAAGAACACCTGGGAAATTCATCACAAAAAGATCATCCCCTAGACACATTGTCATCAGGTTATCCAAAGTTAAGACAAAGGAAAGAATCTTAAGAGTTGTGAGACAGAAGCACAAGGTAACCTATAAAGGAAAAATCTATCAGATTAACAACAGATTTCTCAGTAGAAACCCTATGAGCTAGAGGGGATTGGGGCTCTATCTTCAGCCTCCTCAAACAAAGCAAATATCAGCCAAGAATTTTGCATCTAGTGAAACTAAGCATCATATAAGATACAGTCTTTTTCAGACAAACAAACACTGAGAGAATTTGCCACTACCAAGCCACCATTACAAGAACTGCTAAAAAGAGCTCTAAATATTGAAACCAATCCTAGAAACACATCAAAACAGAACATCTTCAAAGCATAAATAACACAGGACCTATAAAACAAAAATACGAGTTAAAAAGCAATAATGAAAAACAAGCCAAAGTACACAGGTAACAGATAGCACGATGAATGCAATGGCACCTCACATCTCAATACTAACATTGAGTGTAAATGGCCTAAATGATCCACTTACATGTTACAGAACCACAAAATGAATAAGGACTCACCAACCAACTATCTTCTGCATTCAGGAGACTCACCTAACACGTAAAGACTCACAGAAACCTAAAGTTAGGGGGTGGAAAAAGGCGTTTCATGCAAATGGACACAGAAAGTGAACAGGGGTAGCTATTCTTATATCAGAGAAAACAAACTTTAAAGCAACAGTGGTTAAACGAGACACAGAGGGACATTATTACATAATGTTAAAAAGCCCTGTCCAACAGGAAAATATCACAATCCTAAATATAAATGCACCTAACAATGGAGCTCCCACATTTTTAAAGCAATTACTAATAGACCTAAGAAATGAGATAGACAGAAACACAATAATAGTGAGGGACTTCAGTACTCCACTGGCAGTACTAGACAGGTCATCAAGACAGAAAGTCAACAAAGAAACCATAGATTTAAACTATACCCTGGAACAAATGGACTTAACAAATATACACAGAACATTTCATCCAACAACCACAGAATATACATTCTATTCAACAGAGCATGGAACTTTCTCCAAGATAGACAATATGATAGGAGATAAAACAAGACTCAGTAAATTTAAGAAAATTGAAATTATACAAAGCACTCTCTCAGATCACAGTGAAATAAAACTGGAAATCAACTCCAAAAGGAAACTTCAAACCATGCAAACACATGGAAATTATATAACCTGCTCCTGAATGAGCAATGAGTCAAAAGTAAAATAAAGATGGAAATTTAAAAATTCTTCAAGCTGAACGACAATAAAGACAGAACCTATCAAAACCTCTGGGTTATTGCAAAGGCAGTGCTAAAAGGAAAGTTCATAATCCTAAATGCCTACATCAAAAAGACTGATAGAGCACAAACTGAAATTCTAAGGTCATACCTCAAGGAAATAGAGAAGCAAGAACAAAGCAAACCCAAACCTAGCAGAAGAAAGGAAATAACCAATATCAGAGCAGAACTAAATGAAATTGAAACAAACAAAGAAACAAAAATACAAAAGATAAATGAAACAAAATCTGTTTCTTTGAAAAGATAAATAAAATTGATAGACCACTAGCAAGATTAACCAAGAAAAGATGCAAATAGCCTCATTAAGAAATGAAACAGGAGACAACTGACACCACTGACCAGACAAATTTACAGCAGAATTCTACCAGACATTCAAAGAAAAATTGGTATCAATCTTTTTGACACTGTTCCACAAGATAGAGAAAGAAGGAACTCTCTTTAATTTATTCTATGAAGCCAGCATCACCCTAATACCAAAACCAGGAAAGGACATAATCAAAAAAGAAAACTACAGACTGATATCCTTGATGAATATAGACGCTAAAATCCTTAACAAAATACTAGCTAACTGAATCCAACAACATATCAAAAGGATTATCCACTATGATCAAGTTGTCATACCAGGGATGCAGGGATGATTCAACATACACAAGTCAACATATGTGACACACCACATAAACAGAATTAAAAACAAAAATCACATGATCATCTCAATAGACGCAGAAAAAGCATTCAACAAAATCCAGCATCCCTTTATGATTAAAACTCTCAGCAAAATTGGCATACAAGGGACATACCTCAATGTAACCAAAGCTACCTATGAAAAACACACAGCCAACATAATACTGAATGGGGAAAAGTTGAAAGCATTCCCTCTGAGAACTGGAACAAGATAGGATGCCCACTCTCACCACTCCTCTACAACACAGTACTGAAGTCCTAGCCAGAGCAATCACACAAGAGAAAGAAATAAAGGGCACCCAAATTGATAAAGAGGAAGTCAAACTGTCACTGTTTGCTTATGATATGACTGTTTACCTTGAAAACCCTATAGACTCCTCCAGAAAGCTCCTAGAACTGATAAAAGAATTCAGCAAAGTTTCTGGAATGAAAGATTCATGTAAAACAATTAGTAGCTCTTCTATACACCAACAGCAACCAAACTGAGAATCAAATCAAGATCTCAACCCTTTTACAATAGCTGCAAAAAAAAAAAATACTTAGGGATATATATAACAAAGGAGTCCAAAGACCTCTACAAGGAAAACTACAAAACACTGCTGAAAGAAATCACAGATGACACAAACAAATGGAAAGACATCCCATGCCCATGGAAGAGTAGAATCAAAAATTGTGAAAATGATCATACTGCCAAAAGCAATCTACAAATTCAATGCAATCCCCAGCAATATACCACCATCATCCTAAACAGAATTAGAAAAAAATTCTAAACTTTAGATGGAATCAGAAAAGAGCCTGCATGGCCAAAGCAAGACTAAACAAAAATAACAAATCTGGAAGTATCACACTACTTGATTTCAAACTATACTGTAAGGCCATAGTCACCCTGACAGCATGGTACTGGTGTAAAAATAGGCACATAGACCAATGGAACAGAATAGATAACCCAGAAGTAAACCCAAATATTTAAAGCCAACTAATCTTCAACAAAGCAAACAAAAACATAAATGTGGGGAAAGGACACCCTATTAAACAAATGGTGCTAGGATAATTGGCTAGCCACATGCAGGAGATTGAAACTGGATCTTTATCTCTCATCATATACAAAAATCAACTCAAGATAGATTAAAGACTTAAATCTAAGGCCTAAAGCTATGACAATTCTAGGAGATAACATTGGAAAAACCCTTCTAGAAATTGGCTTAGGCAAAGATTCCATGATCAAGAACACAAAAGCAAATGCAATAAAAACAAAGATAAATAGTTGGGACTTGATTAAACTAAAGAGCTTTTGCATGGCAAAAGGAACATCCAGCAGAGTAAACAGATGGCCCACGGAGTGGGAGAAAATCTTCATAATCTATACATTTGACAAAGGACTAATATCCAGAATCTACAATGAACTCAAACAAATCAATAAGAAAAAAAAACAAATAATCCTATCAAAAAGTGGGCTAAGGACACGAATAGAGAATTCTCAAAAGAAGATATACAAATGGCCAACAAACATAAGAAAAAATGTTCAACATCACTAGTGATCAGGGAGATGCAAATCAAAACCCACAGCCAACATAATACTGAATGGGGAAAAGTTGAAAGCATTCCCTCTGAGAACTGGAACAAGACAGGATGCCCACTCTCACCACTCCTCTGCAACATAGTACTGAAGTCCTAGCCAGAGCAATCAGACAAGAGAAGGAAATAAAGGGCACCCAAATCGATAAAGAGGAAGTCAAAGTAAGGTGATACCTCACTTTGGAGTACCTTATTCACCTTTGATACCACCTTACTCCTGCAAGAATGGCCATAATAACAAAATAATAATAAAAAAACAGTAGATGTTGGCATGGATGCAGTGATCAGGGAACACTTCTACACTGCTGGTGGGAATATAAACTAGTACAGCCACTATGGAAAACAGTGTGGAGATTCCTTAAAGAACTAAAAGTAGAACTACCATTTGATCCAGCAATCCCACTAAGTACCTATCCAGAGGTAAAGAAGTGACTATACGAAAAATATACTTGCAAACTCATATTTATAGCAGTACAATTCACAATTGCAAAATCATGGAACCAACACAAATGTCCATCAGCGAGTGGATAAAGAAACTGTGGTCTAGACATACAATGGAATACTACTCAGCCATAAAAAGGAATGAATTAACAGCATTTGCAGGGACCTGGAAGAAATTGGAGACTATTATTCTAAGTGAAGTAACCCAGGAATGGAAAAGCAAACATTTTATGTTGTCACTGATGTGTGGGAGCTAAGCTATGAGGATGCTAAGGCATAATAATGGTACAATGGAACGTGGGGACTTGGGGGAAAAGTGGGAGGGGGCGAAGGATAAAAGACTACAAATATGCTGCAGTGTATACTGCCTGGGTGATGAGTGCACCAAAACCTCACAAATCATCACTAAAGAACTTACTCATGTAACCAAATACCACCTGTACCCCAATAACTTACGGAAAAAAAAAACAGTGTGAGATCACAAAAAAATGTGAAAGGTTTAGATTAGTTAAAATGTATTTTATAAAATCTAATGACGTCACTAAAAAACAAGTTAAATGAGTATGAACCTAACAACTGAGCATCAAAATATATGAGGAAAAGAACTGATAGAACTGAAAAGAAAAATAACCAAATCCACTATTATAGTCAGAGACATCAACAGTCCTGTCAGTAGTTATAGATCAATTAGTCAAAAAATAAACATGAATATATATGACCTGAACAGCAATAAACTTGATCTAAATTACACCTGTAGATTTCTCTGGTCAACAGCAGAATAAATATTCTCAAGCTTACATTGAATGTTCACCAAGATAGACTGCATTCCAGGCCATAAAATATACCTTAACAATTTTAAAACAATAGAAATTATATTGTCTGTCTACAGTGGAATTAATTTAGACATCAATAATAGAAAGATAGATAAAAATTCCCAACAATTTGGAAATTAAACAACGCACTTCTAAATAACCCATGAGTCAAAGAAGTCCCCATATGAGTTTATAAATATTTTAAGTAAAAAATAAAAGTACAACTAATTAAAATTTGCAAAACTCAACTAAAGCAGTCCTGGGAGGGAAAAGTATAGCATTCAGCATATATTTAAAAAGTAGAAAGATCTAAAATTAATAACCTAAGATTCTAGTTCAGAAAATTAGATAAAGAAGCACAAAAAGCAACTCCAGACTATGTATAATCCATGAATATAGAGACATATGAAGTATGGCTATGTTTATATTTGTTTTTCTTAAATACACAATGATGTGGTTCTTGACATTTTATAACCCACAATGGTTGTCTTAAATATCACAGAAATACTGTAAGATCTAGATCTCATTTACTATAAACATTGCTTTAGATTACTATGAAGTTCAGGGTATCAGAATTTGAGTGAGTATTAAAAACTTAAAATAATAAACAAGTTTGCCTTTGGAAGTGATACACCAAGATCCTAATATTTTCATAATTTTCCTTATATTAATTTTACAATGAAAGAATAAAAGTGGGTAATGTAAATATAGATAAAAGCTTAAAATAAAAATGTAAATAATAAAAAGGAGTATAAATTTATAACTGTGACAAATTAAGTATAGAATTTAAATGTGTCACATGTGGACTCTAATATCTTCTTATAAATTTAGAAGTCTAGGGGAATATAGTACATTTCTGTTCATCTGAACTAACAATTTAAAACAATCTCTACAGGAGGAGTTTACTAACTAGTTTTTATGTATTTTAAAGAGGCATTTTTTCATAAAATAAACCTTGACTAAATTAAGCTGTTTTCTAGGATCCAAGTTGCAATAAAAAATACAGATGAAGTGTGTGTGTGTGTGTGTGTATATATATATATATAGTACATGTATTTGTATATACACTATATATGTGTATATATACGTGTGTGTGTGTGTATATATATATTTATATATATTTATTTATGTCAGGAGCTGCACTTTGACATAATGGGCTATTGAGTAAAAACATGTATATAGTTAAAACTTTTACTAAGGATCAATTTGACACATTGAAGTAGACATCATATGAAATGAACCTCCATGTACCCTTCATAGAGTTTCAACAATTATCAATTCATGAGACTTGTGAACTCACCCATTTTCCAAATCCATATCATTATGAAGTAAATCTCAGATATCATGTTATTCCATCCATAAATATTTCACTAAATCTCTCAATGATAGAGCTTTAAAAACATATTACTTTTATTAAAAAAGTTGATTTCTTATTATCTTTAAATACCTTATCAGTGGTCAAATTTCCAATCGTTTGTCATAAATGTCATGTTTCTATTTTAGTTTGAGACAGAAGTCAAATAAGGTCCACATTTTATGATCAGTTGACATGTCTCATATTTCTTCAATATCTATATTTTCCTTCTAACTACATATTTGTTGAGGGAAACAGGTATTTAGTCCTACAGAATATTTCTCCATCTGGATTTTGCTCATTGCATTCCTGTGGTATACTTACACACACACCTCTACCCTCTACATTTCCTATAAAATAATCATTAAGTTTAGATTAAATTCCAGTAAGATTTTGGGGAGGCAGGTGCTTTACAGGTGATGATTCATGATCACTGCTTAGATCCAATGAACTAAGTAGGCATTGCATACTATTTATATTCTAATTCTACCATTCTTTCTTCAATTACCTGGAACTTTTGCATTAAAAAATCCCACTCTCATTGATTATTCTTGCTTCTTTTTCATGTTATCAGGTTTCGAAATAATGAACTGATTTACTAATATTCTTCAACACTGAATAATTAGCATATTTAATTTTAATTTTATTTTATTTTGTTATTTGTTTTGTTTGTTTGTTTGAGACAGGATCTCACTCTGTCACCCAGGCTGGAATGCAATGGCACAATTATGGCTTACTGCAGCCTTGGCCTCCTGGGCTCAGGCAATCCTCCACCTCTGCCCCCTACCTCTTCAGCCCCAGTAGCAGGGAATATAAGCATGTGCTACCACACCCAGCTAATTTTTGTATATATACTTTTTTTTTTTTTTTTTTTTGAGAGCCAGGACTTTGCCATGTTGCCCAGCTAGTCTCAAATTCCTGGGCTCAACTGATCTACCCACCTCCCCTTCCCAAACTGTGGGGATTACAAGAGTGAACCACTGCACTAGCCCAGCGTCTTTTAAAGTATCATTATGACTTAAAAATATATGATAAACATTGAAATTTTAAAATATGTTATTTTTGTTATGTTGGTCAAATTTTCCCATATCTGAGCAATGGGAGCCTATTCACATAGGCTAATTTTTTTTTTTTGGCAATCATGTATTTTTATATTTTTCTATATTTCTTATATGACAATACGTTTCAGGATCATCTTGTACATTTTCTGTTCCAGACCCGAAGTCAGTCTTTTTTCTGAGATCTAACTCCTTTTTTTCCCCTCTCTTTTTGAAAATACCATTTAGGGATCACAATCTGTGTACAAGTGGTGCTTTCTGCTACTGAGTTAGTCATTTTTTAAAACGTATACAAAGCTCATAAAAAGTGTTTAATCTGTTAACACAAACTGTTAGGAGTTACAATATAAACTTTGAAGCTATATCGAATAAGTGTACCAACTATATAACTTAAATATCCTAAGTCTTTGAACGTATGTGATTTTGTAAAAATTTACCGAAAATCTTTGACAACAGGAAACAAATATTTTGGAATTCACCAACTCAAATCGAATTTTATTTTTATCCTAGATGAGATTATTTATTTTAGTGTATGTGTTTTACAGATTAAGGGACTTATGCACAAATGGAATAACTGATTTTTCTGAATGACGGTGACACAGTTCACATTTATGTAAATAAAATTCCATATCTTCTTTATCCTACACAAATACTCCTTTCAGTTCACTCTGCTGTGCAACCTTATACTATTTTTTTCCTTTACTTTAAAATCTTGAGTCTCATGAATTCCTACACAATATAAAAATGTAAAGACACAACTAGGCAACATTGTTTTTCCAAGGGGTGTATATTAATAATGAAGGGAAATGTCATAATTCATTACTATCAGAGAGTTGTTTCAAGTCTTTGAAATAGGTGCCCTTTAGCCAATTGTTTTCAAAATGTTTAGCCTTGAAATTTGTTCAAATAAAACTTTAAAGCATCCCTTAATATGACTTCTTTGAACTTTGAAAATCTCTTCGAAATATCAACCTTTGGAAATCACTTGGACCGAACATTTTTCTCCAATCATGTTAAAACTCCTCTAAAACTTCTCACAGCGTAACAATTCTAGAATGGAAACACTGAACAGAGTTTTTTTCTTTGTTTCTGAAACTTTTATTAATTTCAGTGAGCCTCCTATCAGGACAGAAGGAATACATTTTGTCCCTTAGTTTTAACTTTTTCAGTGGCAGAAAATTGCTTCCAGGCATATCATTAAATACTGGTGTGCCTATTCATTTTCTCCTGTCACCAGAAGATACCACTTGATACCTTGTCAGTGCTTCAGTCTCCTTTCCATTCAACATATGATTAGCTAAGAGATGGGTCAGACAGATGCAGCTACGTGAAATTATACAATACGTGAGGCATCACCACTGATTTTTTTTTTGCAGCCCAATAAATCAAACCTGTGCAGCAATCTCTATTCTATAATTATCATAATATTCTGATGCCCTTGTGTATCAGAAAATAAAGGGCAGATACTTCCTGTCAATAAACAGATCTTTTCCAAGTTTACTTCTTAAATCTTTACAACTGTGCCCACATAAGGCTAAGGTGTTTAGCCTCTGGGGACGAGTATCATTATGGATAATGCCAAGTACTGAAAGGAATACATTTAATCAGACAAAGAGGTAAACCTATTACATTTTGAAATTTAAGCCATTTTCTATATTTGTACTTTTTCATTTTAAAAAGTGCTTTTTAAATTTATAGTGCATACATTGTCTCTAATTTCTAACATGTGAAGGATATAATTACAGGCTGTCATAAGAAATGTTTGAAATGGATTAAATTAGAGGCCACCACTACAGATTCCTTTAAAAATATTCTTATGCACAGCAATTGAAATTGTGAATGTTTGATTTATTCACCACTTTAAAAAATATTCTTAAAAGTATATTTGTTTATGATACCTGAATCATTAGAATTCACATAAATCTTTTCTATATTAATACTCATTTTATATTTTGCTATTTTCTTTGCAGATGTGAATTACTAGCATTCACTGTTAGGGTAAAGGAAGCCAAAATGTTTTAAATAAAAAACTTTGTTTCTTATATCTCTTAATTAATTTATACAATTTTAAGAATAGGTTTTCACTGAAAGATTATGCTTTTGAACTCTTTTCAAAATTTCTACACATTTATGCAACAAGAAAAATTTAAACATTTCCATCCTTTCGAAGTTGAGTCTGTACGACACTGAAATAATTGATTAACTCAAGAAAACTAGGGGCTTCAAGTAAATATGTAAATGAATATACTGGAAATCATATCTGAAAAAATATGTAATTTGACTGAGAAGCCAATCCACGAAAATGATCAGTCAGCTTGCCCAATATGAAACAAAGAGTGAGGTGGATATGTATTGACACATGAAAGTATAAAATATAATGATTTTGATGGTCATTTTCCAAAGTCTAACCTTATAATCGATAAAGCAAAAACTAATTTAGAGAAAAATGCCTTCTCTCAACTATTGTTATATCAGCAATTTTGACAAAGCACTTTCAGCAAAGGTATTTGTAGGCCTTTGCTTTAGAGACATATAGTTCTACTTGTTTTACTCAGAGTCCATCAATCTAATAATTGAAGACTAGGTTTTACTATATCAAATATTTCACTATGATGTTCATGGCAGCACCAATGGTCCTTTTCCTCATAATGCCTGCATTCTGGTACTTTGTCCTTGTATAATTCCCTCCCCTTGAGTGTGGGTGAGGCCTGTGACTTGCCTGTAACCAATAGAATATGGCCCAAGTGTTAAAATATCACTTCCATGACTACATTATTTTATACAATATGAGATTTCATCTTGTTTGCAGGCTCACTCTGGAGTCTCTCTCTCCCCTTACTGGCTTGATAAAATAAATGATGATGTTGGGAGGTCCATGAGGCAAGAAGTTGAGGATGGCCTGTGACACCAGCTAGCAAGAAGCCAGGGACTCTTACCACTGCAAGGGAATAATTTCTGCAATGACCTTAATGAACTTGAAAGCAAATTTATTCCCTGATATGGTTTGGCTGTGTCTCCACTCAAATCTCATCTTGAATTGCAGCTCCCATAATTCCCACGTGTTGTGGAGGGACCTGGTGGGAGACAATTGAATCATGGGGGCAGTTTCCCCCATACTGTGTTTCTCCATGGTAGTGAATAAGTCTCATGAGATCTGATGGCTTTACAAGGGGTTTCCTCTTTTGCTTGGCTTTCATTCTCTCTTGCCTGCCACCACGTAAGACGTGCCTTTTGCCATCCACCATCATTGTGAGGCCTCCCCAACCATGTGGAAGTGTGAGTCCATTAAACCTCTTTTCTTTATAAATTACCCAGTCTCTTGTATGTCTTTATCAACAGTGTGAAAGAGGACTAATACGTTCCCCATCAAGCCTCCAGATGAGAACCCTGTCCTGACCAACATTTTGATTGCAGCTTTGCAGAGGACCGAGATAAACCATAACTAGACTCCTCACCCATAGACACTGTGAGATAATAAATGTGTGGTGTTTTATACTGCTATACTTGTATGCAACTCTGAAAATTAATACGTGCTTAACTTTCATTTAAACTATGAAATATATTTGATAAAAAATAATATATTCATGTTTTGACAGAATAAATATCTGCAAAATAACATGTTTAAGTATTTTTTATTTTAATAAATAGAGTTTTCATTTCTGGAATTTATGTTTTATTCTGTTTTGAATATGTTTGGTCACTTTTATCACCTATTGTGTGTGCTCATATTTTTAATCCCTCCATTTATTTATTTAAGAGGTACTTGTTTTAAACTGTGTCTATTAAATTCAATATTTCACGTTATTATATTTCTGAGTTTGCTTAGTATTGTTTTTGATGGATCTTGTTTGTGATATTTTGTATTTTGTCAGTTTTCTGATTTCCTCCTGTGAATGCTCACATTTTCTGGAGTTTTTAAGCATATGAATTATTTGAGGTCTGTGTGGAAGTGAGTTTCTTTTTTTTTTTTTTAATTATAGTTTAAGTTTTAGAGTACATGTGCACAACATGCAGGTTTGTTACATATGTATACATGTGCCATGTTGGTGTGCTGCACACATTAACTCGTCATTTATGTTAGGTATATCTCCTAATGCTATCCCTCCCCCCTCCGCCCACCCCACAACAGGCCCCAGTGTGCAATGTTCCCCTTCCTGTGTCCATGTGTTTTCATTGTTCAATTCCCACCTATGAGTGAGAATATGGGGCGTTTGGTTTTTTCTCCTTGTGATAGTTTGCTGAGAATGATGGTTTCCAGCTTCCTCCATGTCCCTAAAAAGGACATGAACTCATCTTTTTTTATGGCTGCATAGTATTCCATGGTGTATATGTGCCACATTTTCTTAATCCAGTCTATCATTGTTGGACATTTGGGTTGGTTCCAAGTCTTTGCTATTGTGAATAGTGCCACAGTAAACATACATGTGCATGTGTCTTTATAGTAGCATGATTTATAATCCTTTGGGTATATACCCAGTAATGGGATGGCTGGGTCAAATGGTATTTCTAGTTCTAGATCCCTGAGGAATCGCCACACTGACTTCTACAATGGTTGAACTAGTTTACAGTCCCACCAACAGTGTAAAAGTGTTCCTATTTCTCCACATCCTCTCAGCTTCTGCACAGCAAAAGAAACTACCATCAGAGTGAACAGGCAATCTACAGAATGGGAGAAAATTTTTGCAATCTACTCATCTGACAAAGCGCTAATATCCAGAATCTACAATGAACTCAAACAAATTTACAAGAAAAAAACAAACAACCCCATCAAAAAGTGGGCAAAGGATATGAGCAGACACTTCTCAAAAGAAGACATTTATGCAGCCAAAAGACACATAAAAAAATGCTCAGCATCACTGGCCATCAGAGAAATGCAAATCAAAACCACAATGAGATACCACCTCACACAAGTTAGAATGGCGATCATTAGAAACTCAGGAAGTGAATTTCTATTTAGCACTCAAAGTGACTGAAAACAAATTCATCATATATTTTTCAAAGCCTATCTAGTCTCCTTATCTTTAATAATAATAATAAAAACAATAACAGCAAATGACACTTATGTGTGACATATGATGTACTGGATATTGCTTTTGGTGCTTTATGTGCATTAATGTATTTAATATTTTAAAAAACCCAATAGCATAAATATTATAATTATTTCCTCTTTGCAAATGATGGAATTTGAGATACAGAATTTAAATTATTTCCCTAAGGCCATATAGTCATTTAGTATTTGATCTAGCACCCACTGCGAGATTCAGGGTGTTTTCTTGATAAATATTTCCATGAGCAGCTAGTTAATGTAGTATGTCACCTCTCCCTTCTTTCCAGAGACATATATACATACATGAATTCTGTATCTAAGCTGTAACACATCATAATGATCAACAGAAACAAATTACACTTGTTATAAATCCTAAGTCCTTAGTTCTTACTGCTAGACTAATTAATGTGCTAGAGGTAATTAAATCAGCATAAATATCATAGTTGAATTTCATGAAAAAGATCAGAAAATGTTATGCCCATTAATAATTTCTGTAGCTATTCAAGCAAATATAATGCAATAAGGATAATTAAATCTTCTGCTTCAGGGAGCAAGTGGGTTTGCTTAAGAAACAGAAAAGAAAATATGTCTTTATTCTCTGCCTGAGGGATAATAGTGGAAAAACTGACTAGGTATATTAATCGGGTACTAGAAAGGGTAACATCTGCTGTTCTCTAAAATATCAGAGCTTTGGCTGAGGTAGAATTAACTGATTCATATCTAATATTGAATTATAATAACTTCCATTTACAACATGGTGGAAACAGGCTCTTTTAAAATTTTATTTTAGCTTTAATTTACTAACTACAGTTTTAAAAAATGCTTGCTACCTCAAAATGTACTAAAGATTACATTTTTGAAGTGCTTGGCAGGAAATACTTTAAATTATATTTAATTTTTATTTGCAAACTTGATTTTAATGGTGTTACTTACTCAGAGTAAAAGTTTGTTTTTTTCCTCCCATGGTTTCTCCATTGGTCTGAATCTGAATTATCAGTGAACTATTGGAGGTAGCAGGAATAAACATATAGGCATTAGCATGATGCATCTGAAATACCAAACAAGTTATACAGTAAAAATCTTTAATTATAATTCACAGAAAGCGGTACTATTTTTAATCTTTTAAGAATAAAGATGCTGCATTATTGGAAGCAATTACAAGAGAGGACTATGTGGTAGACTCAATTTTAATGCCTGCAAAAAGATGATAATTTCTAATTTTAAATATATATCTGCCTGCAAATTTACCAATCTACTGTAGTCTTACATACTAATAGAAGGAAGTTTTAATAAGCTGAACAATTCTAATTCTACCTCTCAATTTCAGGTTGTAAGTGTATTTTTTAAAATATCTTTCCAAAATTTAATTTTATTCCTATCTGCCCTCACTTTTTTCCCTTCCTGGGTCTCTAGGCTATGCTAATTTGCATATTTGAATTAATGCACCAAATAATGTTTGAAAGTCTAATCTTATTAAATGCCTCTAAATTCCAACACTTCTGCTAACTAGAGAGGCCTTATTAATTAATTCATATGTTATTAAAACCTCATGCTGGCTGCCTACTAGGTTGTCTCTGGGGGTCAAATGGACCAACTAGTTCCCTTAAAAAACCAGAGTGCTGAGACAGAGCAATTTATGTGAAGTCAGATCTCCAAAGAAGCTCATTTATCCACTAGCACAAGACTCCATGCATTCTAGAATTTACTGGTTGAATAATTGCTTAAGATTTGACAGTTTTTGAGCTAAGAGTTTTTCACCTTATTTTCCCACCCTTGAGTAAAGCTTTGTCACAAGGCAAGTTTAAAGAAGAGTGTCAGATAATTTATATGTACCATGTGCTACAATTGTACTAATGATGACAGAAATTCTTTGAGTAGTGATGGGCCTAAGAAACGGGGAAGGGAAATAACTGGTAATTAATTATAATTATATATCAAAATATGAATAGCAGCAGTTCCTTTCCATGAATAAAAATACAAATAAGATACCAGAGGCCTTATATGAAAGAAAATAAAACATGCCAAAAATACAGAAGTACTTACTATAAACTGCATAGAATATATATATATATATATATATATATATATATATATATATATATATATAGTTTTTTTTTGACGGAGACTTGCACTTGTCGCCCAGGCTGGAGTGCAATGGTGTGATACCGGCTCACTGCAACCTCCACCTCCAGGGTTCAAGAGATTCTCATGCCTCAGCCTCCTGAGTAGCTGGGATTACAGGTGCCTGCCACCATGCCCAGATGATTTTTGTATTTTTAGTACAGACGGGGTTTCACCATGTTGGCCAGGCTGGTCTTGAATTCCTGACCTCAGGTGATCCACCTGCCTTGGCCTCCCAAAGTGCTGGGATTACAGGCATAAGCCACCGCGCCCAGCCTAGGATATATTTAAAAAGTGTATGCGTCTGTGATTTGTCCTGTCTATTATATATAGCGGGGTCCCCAACCCCTGGGCCAAGGACCAGTACCGGTCCATGGCCTGTTAGAAACTGTGTCGCACAGCAGGAAGTGAGCAGTGCCCAAGAATTACCACCTGAGCCCGACCTCCTGTCAGATCAGCGGTGGCATTCAATTCTCACAGGAGAGCTAACCCTATTATGAACTAATATGTGAATAATCTAGGTTGCACTCCTTATGAGAATCTAATGTCTGGTGATCCGAGGTAAAAGAGTTTCATCCAGAAACCATCCTCTCTGCCATCTGTGAAAAAATTGTCTTCCACAAAACCGGTCCCTGCTGCCAAAATGATTGGAGACTGCTGATATATGGGACATAATTCGTAATGAACTGAAGTAACACACCACTACCATTTACATGACACAAGTCAGAATATTCTTTACTGCTCAGCATCAAGTAGGAGTTTCGGATGGGAGATAATTTCCATAGTTACCACAGGCTGAGAAATAGCAATTGGGCCAAGGGCTACAGTTGTCCTAATAGTTAATATTTCTTGCTCCCGAGGAAAGGATTATAGATGAGATGTTCTGAGTAAAACAGATAAGATGAAACATATGACCACTCTCCAAGAGGCTAGCCTTTATGCATTCCTGTAGTTACTGCCAAATAAACATTTTTGTGGACTATTATTAGCCTTAACCATTTGATGCAAGTCTCCTTACACATGAAGTTGCAAGAGTGAATTTGGAACAAGCCTAATTGCCCATCAATTATCAATAGACAGGAATTCAAGGACTCTTTTGCCACAGTCTGGATAGGAATAGCTGATCATAAGGCTTCTAAAACCACAGCACTTCCAAACCTGTAAACATGGGTGTTAGAAAGAGATAGTCCATTACAAGGTTCTTGTGTTTGTCATATTTGCTCAGTAATATTAGCCTACATATATGTATTTTTGCTTCTTTTAGTAACAGATGTAACACAAATTTCTTATTTACCTACAAAAGTTAATAACAACAGTTCCACATTACGTATAATCAGGGTTTCTTACATGGACTTGCTCTTCTCCCCAAACTTGAGTGGGTGTGTGGCTGTGTGTGTGTGTGTGCGTGTGCGTGTGTGTGTGTGTGTGTGTGTGTATTAAAAGTAAGGAGCAGGCACCCTTTAAAATTTGTGATATGCTTCTGAAAGAAATGCTCCAAAGTTGGCTAAATTGGACTGTCATTTTAATAATTATAATAGAGTGATTAATAGGACATTGTAAGTGCTGTTACAGCATTTGTTATACAAAAGAATTGTTGAATGGTTATTTTCAAAAATTAAAAATAGAAAACCAATATGATTATTGCAAAACTAACTACTGTACCTGCTTTACAAATGGAAACTCTTAAAGAATGTGTATTTCCAAGAAATATTTCAAAGAGAAATTTGGGCCTGAAATCATTTTATCAAATATGCCTTCTCTTAACCATTAATAATATGCTTTTCTTGTAGTTAGTAATACAAAAGCTTAATATCCAGAATTTACAGTTGGAATTAGCAGATATTGCTAGCATAGCTATACAAGTAGATCATTATTGTCATTAAAAATAGGACATTCTAACAGCTTGAATTTCTGCATTAATAATAGAATTATACCTAAGAAAATAATTACAGTTGGAAATTTTTATCAGCTTTTAAAATCATGTGTATCTCATGACTATCACATCAATGAAAATGCAGTTCTTTTACTATGCCAAAGGTAGGCATAAAATGAATTAAAACCAGTAATTCAGTTGAGAATAATATGGATCACAATATACTGAATCACTGGTGGGCCAACCCTGTACTGGGGCTTTGCATATAGTACACTATATACTTACACTATATACTTATTATAACATAAAACTAATCATTACATGTTATTACTACCATTTTAAATATAAAGTAGAACCAGGAGTTAGTAAGTGGTTAAAATCCTTGTTTAGGTTTTTGGTACACTCTTAACCACTATGCTACGATTTCATTCTTAGCTATACATTTAGAAGTTAAAATCATGTCTTCCTACAAGCATCTAATTTTTTTGTCCTTTCCTCATCATGAAACCTGCAAAAGTTTCAACCACATCATGATTTCAGGCTCAAAGTCCAGGATCTCATGATCTAGATGAACTCTACATGCAGTGCCTCTGAATCTACAGACCTACGAACTAAAAAGTCAAATAATCTGTCACATAATGTTAAAGAGAGACAACATAACAACAATAAATTATTTCATTTAAAAAGGGAAGAATAGGAGGTATTTAGCAGTCTCTTGTCCACAGCAATTCTGAAATCCCACTTGGCATTACCTGGGGCTAGGAAATATTCCTTGACTTAAAATTTGGGGGTATGACCACAGATCATTGTTCTCATCCTCTGCCTTCTGGAAGTTCATTTCTTTTTCATCATATTCCTTGGACAGTTATAAAGAGGGAATTGGTACATACATCTTTTTTTGGCAACCTGCTAACCACTTGTAGAAATCTGGAGACTAAGAAGTCTTTAGTAGAACTCTCAATCTCTTCTAGTCTAGATGGCAGTGCTTTTTTGCTAATAGAACTTTAGTTTTACAAGGTTATGAGTTTTCTATGTATTTTGAGGTCAACTCTCTTTGCCAAAATCAACGTCCATAATTCTTTCCAAATGCCTCTCTCTCTAGACTCAACTATATGTACTTTAGATATATTGTATTTTGATAAAAATACTACTTTAATCATTCTAGCACCACTTATCTCCTGTTGAAGAGCAAGCTAGTTAATTTTTAGAGACATGATCTACAAGGCATGTTAATTATTTTAGAAGTTTTAATGAAAGGTTTAATGACAACATCCTTCACTGAATATTTTTCCTGAGATGACTTTTAATGGTAATCCTCTGAATTAGGCCTTTTCCTTGAGGCTGTATTTTAATGGCTACACCTTTAATTTGGTGAAAAACAGTTTCATTTAGCAACTCTGCAATTCTGAACTGTCTCTGCTACTCCTAAATACTGTTTGCAAATTGGCTATTTCTTTTCTGATTCCATCGTTTCCTTGTAGTACCTCTAGATGTTTATCACATATATAATCCTTTTTCCAGTTGCAGGCATTAGTTGTATTAAATGTTTCAGTACTACACATTGTAAGTCACAATTTTTCTAGTGTCCTATGATAGTTTTCTCACTGTTCTTCTGGCCAATTATTGTAGTTTTCTTGTCACTTGTAGCCTTGGTCAAAATCATATTTTAGGTTCTTCTTAAGAGTAACGCCTAATTTCCTGGGAGCAACTTCTGCAATTGTCAGTTATGGCTATAGTAAAGTTGTATGCCATAACACCCCAAAACTCAATGAGTTGAAATAATCATTTATTCCTATTTATGTGTCTGCAAGTCAGCTAGCGTAGGTCTTCTGATACCAGCAAGGTTTAACTAGATGTAATTCCCAGCTACATATATAGTTTAGTCTATTCTGCATGCCTCATTCTTCTGAGACTAGTAAGCTTCCTGGGTTCAGTTGTTCTCATGGTGGACAGAGCACAAAATGGCAAGTTCAAACACGTGAGCACATTTCCATATTCTGCTTCAGTCATATTTTGCTAACACTTCGTTATCAAACCAAATTACATGGCCAAGCGCAAAATCAAGACATGGAAAAGTACATCTAGTGTTAGGATTTAGAAAGCCACATGGCAAAGATGCAGATACAAGGAGAGACAAAGAATTGGGTCCTAAAATATGATCTACCCTAGTGGGTCTGCACAGTGTTTTTTTTTTTTTATCGTAATATTCCTAGTAAAGTCAGGTTTGTATTTCTTTTTTTTTTTGTCAGATAGTCTACAGTGTTTATCTGTAATGACACTTATGGTAAAATCTTGATTAGCATATATTGGTTGTTGATAAGTCTGTTTAGGAAACTGTGTATAGAAAAATCTTAGTATAGGCTTTTAAACCTTTCCACTCCCTTCTAAAAGGTATTGTGAAAATTCTAGGATATTCAGGTCATGATGTCAAGCAAGTTGCCTCGATGGACATATGGCCTTCCTGGCATTATGTGAAAACAATCACCAAAAGCAGATGCCTCTCTACCAGCAACAAAGCGTGTACCATTTCAAACACAACTTCATCACATTGGTAAAGGCTTGATTTTACCTGTAATTGGGGATTATGTAGATTATTTGATCAGTCATGTGTGCCTTTGATCATAGGAGTTTTTAGACTACGTGTGTGAGGTGATCATAACTCTCAAGCAGTAAATATTTGTGTAAATAATAAAATCTATGCTACTAACTAGATTTTCACGACCAACTCTTCTGAGCGTGAAAAGAGAATAACATCTCTTAACTGATAGCATACTCTGGAATGTGTGTGTATATTTTCAAATGTTGTTCAGTTCTTCTGCTAGGTGGTAGACGAACATAAGAACTTTTTCTTGACCGAAAATTCTTGAATTTTGTGTAAAGTTCATCGCAAAAGGTAGTCTGGCCAGCATATTGCTTATATAAAATGCCTTTATAGGTTAGTGTTAAAGGCAAAAAGTGGAATGGATCTGCTAATGGCATTCTTATGTATCATAATATTCTTGATCAAAAAGAAATATGTTGAGTTTCCTAATGTTAAGGCCTAGAATTAGAGAATATAATAGATTTTCCTCCCTTAATCTGGCAGAGAGCTGTCAAAGTTGTAAATCACCATTTATCCAACAATCATCTATTTAGCTTCTTGGTTGTCAGGAAGAAACCAAATACAGAGACCTCCCACTTTCTCTCTACTACATCTGCTCTTGCAGGTGTAACTCATTGTGTGGGTGCAACTATAGGAGTCATTGCCAGACAGCAGTAACCTCAGCCTCCACACAGTCTGGAGGCACCTGGCCATTTACCAGTGGAGAAGGGAAAGTAGCAGTGAATGGCAATAGGGTAACACAGAGCGCCAGAATTCCCTGTTAGATCTTTGGACATATATCTGTGTAGGTTGCTAACATAAGTGGAAGCAGTGAGTTGTAGAATTCGACAGGGTGTGAAGCAGGTAGTTATAACTAAGGATGTGATTTACAGATGGCCAAGAGTGATACTAAATTATCTTCCTTTCCAAATCTAAGAATTCATTTTACATTAGAAGTAGACATTTTGAAGAAGCATCAGATTCACTAAAGGAGCATGCTGTACATCGAATTTGTGACCTGCTATACTTATTTCAGAAACACAAAGTGCTCACAAATTAGTTGGAGGAAAGGTATCCTCTAGTCATCGAGGAATTTAATCTGGGGGCTTATAGGCACATTTCAAATAAGAAGGGTCTTGAAATTATTCTCTTAATTTCCATATCTTTTGGGTGGAAAATCCCAGTAAAACTTCAGACAGTAAGGTTTACAGGCAATAGTGGATTAATTCCTAGAAAGTCAGTAAGAGAATGAATTGAAGAACTGTGGAAGAGGGAAATCATTTCTATGTATCTCTCACAGTACTCTTCTACCTCTTGGCCTTAGGTAGCAAGAAAAAGCCTGAGACAACACGATTTATATTTTACTAAGTACATTGGTTCCTAAGACAGGCATCTTGAATTAAGCCCCTCTTCTATTCTATACTACCTGTATGATCATGAGGAAATCTCTTTAACTCACTAAATATGGATTCTTCTCATGTTAAAATGGTTATCATAATTAGGACCTATTACACAGAGTTGTTGAGGAGATTAAATGTTTTTATAAACACAGTGACATTATTCCAGTACCTCATAAAAACTAAATACAGAAAAAATAGTACCATTCTTCCTCTTCTCCTTGTCTTTCCTCTTCTTCATTGTTTTCTTTTTTTACCTTTATCCACTCCATTCCTCTTCTTTTTCTGTATTTCTGCTACACTTCTTGCATTCTCAGAAATTTGTTTGCTTTCATAGACGTTAGATAAAATAATTATGTGATGACAGAATTTTCAAAATTGCTTAATCATAGAAAAAAATACTATTTGTTACATGCCTTTGTCATAAAAAATATATAAATATTCCTGTGCAATTTAGTAAAAAGTTCTTGAGGAAAAAAGTAATTATGTGATTAGCACACAAAATTAAACCCTAGAGGAAAAGTAGTAAAGACAATACTCATCTGAAAGTTGGACACACAAACCTAGGGATTTACATATAAGTCTTAATATCTATAAAACGGTCTGGGTTTTTTGCAGGCCTATAAGTAGCTTTGGAACTTCAGCAAACAATTGAAGTTGTAGAGCAACTTAGTGTAAATGGCTTAGCATTGCTTGGAATTTCAGTTATACATCCTTCTATTTAGAACACAGCTTGCAAAGAAATCACAACTTTAACCCTTGGTCTTGATCTATTGCCCACTCTTATTCTAATGGCTCTATTATTTAAGCAATTAGAGAGATGGTTTTGAAAAAATGCTGGACCATGTTCCCAATCCCACAAGTGTAAATTACAGCTAGTCTACTTTGTCTTTTCCCTAATTTTGGTGTATGAATGAAATAAGCATATATTTTATTAATATTCAATTTCATTAAGTGCATATTTGATGGTGCTATGAGTAAAAGAGACTATTATGTCGTGCTTTCTACTTTATGTAGAAATGAGACTGTAGATATGATACTGTAAAGGTTATCTATAAAGAAAAGAGTTAATTGTATAGAACTTTAAATAACTCAGGGTTTTATTTTCCCATATTACAAAATGTCAAGAAGGTAGGCACGTGCTGACATTTATATCGACTGATCGTGGCTATCAGAGCCCAAGACTAAGATCTTAGCTTTACCTTCAAAATGTGAAGAAAGTAAAGAGAGAGGCTATAGCTCTGGCCCTCATCTTAGTATTTAAAGCAGGAAGAAAGGAAAGGAGCAAAAGAAAAAAAGGAGGAAGCAAACTTATACTAGCTGACTCTTCTTCGGTTTTAAGATTCTTTCCTAGAAACTCTGTCCAATGACTTTTTCTCATATGTCATTTGGTAGAACTCAGTCACATGGTTATTTCTGTCTATAAGGATGGTTGGAAAATATACATTTTTAGAGGTTTTGGTGCTTACAACAAAGCTGGAGTTTAATTAGTAAGGAACAAAGTAAGACTATTTACAATGTAGGCCAAAAGCAAGTATCTCATGCAGTTCACATTTTGGCTCTCCAATATCCATATACTACATTTGTACATACATGATACCTTCCCATGCATGAGGCATACTTCCCACCTCCTCAAAGGAAATAACTAAAAAGCTTTATCCAATTCATACCCAGGTCAAAGTATAGGGTATCTAGGTGATGTTTAATTTTTCTGATCAAGTCTAGATATGATTCTTTGTGGTTTGATTATATCAAACTAAATTACAAGTTACCTCCTCTGTACATATTTGAAAAATGATGCCGGAGCACAAGAAAAATAAAACTAAACTACCATTAATAATGGAGGATAATGGCAAATGCACAGCACTTCTTGGTCTCTAGCCATTATAAATTCTGCTTGAAAGAAGTACAAAGGATCCCCTTCCTTTTCAGTGCAGAAATTTTCTAGGTTTGACAATCTGACAACCCCTTATTCTACATACTAAGAATATCTGCCTTAAATATTGTACTCAAAGACTATAATTAAACAGGGTTTTGGGAAGAATGGCCTTCACAGAGATTGAGCAGTTTTAGAAGTCTATCCCCTGCTGGTGCCAGTATAGGGACATGGAATATATTCCCGTTGTTAAAATCACTGGTTCTTTGGTCTCAACAGAAGAGTTTGTATCAGATTAACAGCCCCAACTAGTATAAATCTAAAACATGGATTTTAAAAAAAACAATAAACTTTAGAATTTGAGGGACCAACATCTAACAGGAAAGAGAAGCACACTGAGGTTTGGCCACATTTCCTCCAGGATATCAGCAAATTTCTTGTGCTGTAAAGAGAATACCAGTGTCTAGACATCCAGGTGCTTGTGGGAGTTTCACTGGGTTTTGGAAGCAAAAACCGGAACAGAAATGCCAAATCCTGAAGAAGAGAGAATCATAGATGTGAACCTGAAATTATTCAATTTCTCCTCCTCTAAGTATTTGTCAAACCCTAAGCTTCCAATGCAATAAACAAAATACTAAAAAAAGAGAAATAAATAAAAAAAGCAAAATGCAGGAAGCTGAAGGTCTAAGCAGAGATTTGACAGTTTCATGGAAGTAGGGTGACAAAAGTCAGTCTATGACTCAAGAAGCAGAGAGATTTTGTTTAAAACCCTGGAATTTCAACTGCAACCTTGGAATAGCCATGCCCTAGGTGTAAATTATTCCCAGGAGGAAGAACAAACAAGAAACAGTCTAACTCTAAGGAAGCCCAAAGCTAACTCTCAACTGGATCAGAGTAATCTGCATGTAACCTTTCCCTCTGCCAGGAGAAAATCAAATCATTTTAAATGAATGAAGAATATAACATCATTCAGGGCCTCTACAATTTCAATATACAATGTCAGGAATTCTATAAAAAATGCTAGGCATGCTAATAAAAAATGGTTCCAAGAGGCTCCATGAACTTGTATGAATCTGATATTAGCCCATGCATTACAACTTTATTTTAAATTATTGGGTTTTGCAGTTAAAAGATTCACATGAGGTTCATGCATCTTTTCCTTATGTTTTATTGGTTTTATAAATGTCCTAACCAATATAGCATTTTGTTTCAAATTTCATACTTAGTAGTCATTTTTTTCATCATATCTATATGTATCACATAAACTTTCTAGATTTTTAAATTTGTTTTTCCCTGCTGTTCAATCTTCTCTTAAGAGTGTAAGAAAGACAGTCTTAAATCGTTGAAGCCACCCTCCCTAATTCTCTGGCAGCAGTCTCTGGGTGTGGAAAGAAAATTTATGTGATTTGGAGAGGGTGAGTGCAGCGATTGTGAGACTTTGCCTTGAACTCAGTGCTTCCCTGTCACAGCAGAAGACAAAACTGGGGTAAACTCAGCCAATGTTTACCCATGGAAGGAGCATTTAAATGGGCCCTATCCAGAGAGAAATGGCCCATCCCAGCAGTTGGAACTTGAGTTCTAGCAGGCCTCACAACCATGGGCTAACGTGCTCTGGGACCCTATATATATTTGAAAGGCAGTCTAGGCCACAAGGACTGCAACTCCTATGCAAGTCTGAGTGCTGAGCTGGGCTCAGAACCAGTGAAACTAGGGGGCATGCAACTTACTGAGACACCAGCCAGGGTAAGAGAGTGCTTGTCCCACCCCTCCCCAAGCCTCAGGCAGCACAGATCATGGCTCCAAAAGAGGCACCTTCCCTCTGCTTGAGAAGAGGAGGCGGGAAAGAAAAGAGGACTTTGTCTTTCATCTTGGAAACCAGCTTAGCCATAGTAGGATAGAGCACTGATCAAAGTCATGTGTCCTGTGTTCCAGGCCCTAGCTCTGGGATGACATTTCTAGACACACCTTAGACTAAAAGGAAATCTGCTGCCTTGAAAGGAAGGACCCAGTCTGGGCAGGATCCATCACTTGCTGAATAAAAAGCCCTTTGGCCCTGAATAATCAGCAATGATACCTAGGTAGTATGCCATGGTCCTTTGGTGAGATTCTGAGTCATGCTGACGTCGAGTGAGACCCAACACATTCCCAGCTTTTGTTGCTATGGTGACAGACTCCTTTGGTTTGAGAAAAGCAGCGGTAAAAAGAAAAGGGACTTTGTATTGTACCTTAGAATCCAGCTCAGCAACAGGTGGGTAGAGTACCAAGTGGACTCTTGGGTTCCTCAATTCTAGGCCTTGGTTCTTGGATAGCATTTCTGGACCAGGCCTGGGCCAAAGGGGAGTTCACTGCCCTGAAGGGTGAGTCCCAGGCCTAATAGCATTCACCACAAGCTGACTAAAGAGCCACTGGGCCTGAAATGAATGTCAGTGGTAGCCTGGCAGTACGCCCCATGGGCCTTTGGTGGTGGTGGCCACAGGGTGATATCCTCTGCCTGTGGAAAGGAGAGGAAACAGTGGGAAGGACTAAGTCTCATAGTTTGAGTGCCAACTCAATCACAGTACAATAGAACCCCAGGTAGACTTATAAGAATTTGATTCCAGCCTGTGGCTTCTATATGAAATCTCTAAACCAGCCCAGAGCCTCAGGGAACTTGCTCTCTTGAAGAAAAGAACACAAGCCTGACTGGCTTCACCATAAGCTGACTGTAGAGCCTCAGGGCCTCAAGAGAACATAGGTGGTAGCTGGGTAGTAGTTACAGTGGGCCTTGGCAAGAGAGACCCAATGCTGTGCTGGCTTCAGGTCTGACAAAGAACAGTCGTAATGGTGGTGGCCACCGGGGTGTTTGCTGTCATGCCCTCCCAACTCCAGACAGCTCAGCAAAGACAGACAGTCCATGAGTTTGGAAGAAAGTAAGGGAAAAAAAAAGTCTCTGCCTGGTAATCTGGATAATTTTTTCAGATCTCATGTAAGACCACTAAAGTGGTAACCCTACAAATCTGCAAGAAACTCACTGTTACTGGGATTCAGGTGCCCCCTAATGTAGACATGGCTTAGATTACAATACTCCAGTCCTTTTGAATACCTGGGAAACCTTCCCAAAGAGATGTCCAACGAGCCCAGACTGTGAAGACTAAAATAAATACCTAACTCTTCATTGCCCAGACACTGAAGAACATCTACAAGTACCACCACTAACCAGGAAAACATGACCTTATCAAACATCAGGTCTGTCCTACAAGATATGCTAAAGAGCATACTTTAATCAGAAAGAAAAGGACATTAATGAGCAATAAGAAATCATCTGAAGGTACAAAACTCACTGGTAATAGTAAGTACCCAGAAAAACACAGAATATTATAACACTGTAACTGTGTTGTGTAAACTACTCTTACTTTAAGTAGAAAGAGTAAATGATAAGCCAATCAAAAACAGTAACTACAACTTTTCAAGACACAGACAGTATAACAAGATATAATAAAAACAATAAAAAGTTTGAAAGTGGGGTGATGAGGTTAAGGGTTAGAGTTTTCATATAGTTTTCTTTTTGCTGCTTGTTTGTGTGTGCAATCAGTGTTAAGTTGTTATCAGTTTAAAATAATGGATTATGAGACACTATTTGCAAGCTTCTTGGTAACATCAAGTCAAAAAACATACAATGAATACACAAAGAATAAAAAGTAATAAATTAAAGCATATCACCAGAGAAAATCACCTTCACTAAAAGGGAGATAGGAAAGGAGGAAAGGAGACAACCACATAACAACCAGAAAACAAATAACAAAATGGAAGGAGTAAGTCCCTACCAATCAATAACAACATTGAAGGTAAATAGAATAAACGCTCCAATCAAAAGACATAGTGTAGCTGAATAAATGGAAAAAAACAAAGACGCAATGATCTGTTGCATCACTGTGCAACATTGCATTGTGAAGGTGCAAGAAATATACTTCACCTATAAAGATACATGCAGACTGAAAATAAAAAGATAAAAAAAATTCTATGCCAATGAAAACCAAAAAAGATGGGGAGTAGCTATATTTATATCAAACAAAATAGATTTCAAGACAAAAACTACAAGAAGAGACAAAGAAGGGCACTATATAATGATAAAAAGGTGAATTCATCAAGGGAATACTACAATTGTAAATATACACACACCCAATAATGGAGTCTCCAGGTATATAAAGTAAATATTACTATAACTAAAGAAAGAGGTAGACAACAATAGAGTAATAGCTGTAAATTTCAACATCCCACCTTCGGGATTTTTCAGATCTTCCAGACAGAAAATCAAAAAAGAAACATCTGACTTAATCTGCACTATGGAACAAATGAACCTAATCGCTATATACAGAATTTTTTTTTTTATCCAGTGACTGTAGAGTACACATTCTTCTCTTAAGCAAATGTATTATTCTCAAAAATAAACCATGTGCTAGGTCACAAGATGAGTCTTAAAACATTCAAAACAATTGAAATAATATCAAGAATCTTCTCTGACCACAATGGAATAAAACTAGAAATCAATAATAAAAGAAATGTTAGAAACTATAAAAACACATGAAAATTAAATAATGTGCTCCTGAATGATCAGTGAGTCAATAAAGAAATTAAAAAGAAAATTAAAAACTTTCTTGAAATAAATGATAATGGAAACACAACATACTAAAATCTCTAGGATAGAGTGAAAGCAGTACTAAGAGGGAAATGTATAGCTTTAAATGCCTAAACCAAAAAAGAAGAAAAATATAAATGAAATAATATAATGATGCATCTAAAAGAACTAGAAAAACAAGAGCAGACCAAGCCCAAAATTTGGAGAAGAAAATAAATAACAGACATCAGAGCAGAAATAAATAAAATTGAAATGAATAAAATAATACAAAAGATCATTAAAACAAAATGTAGATTTTTTGAAAAGATCAAAAAATTGACAAACTTTTAGCCAGACTAACAGAAAAAAGGGGAGAAGACCCAAATAAATAAAATCAGAGATGAAAAAGCAGATATCACAACTGATATCACTGAAATTCAAAGGATCATTACATGCTACAATGGGCAAATACATGCCAATAAATTGGAAGATCAAGAAGTAATGAATAAATTCCTAGACACATACAACCTACCAAGACTGAACCGTGAACAAATCCAAAATCTGAACAGATTAATAACAAGTGATAAGACTAAAACTGTAATAAAGAGCATCCAAGCAAAGAAAAGCCCTGGTCCTGATGGCTTCACTGTTGAATTCTACCAAACATTTAAGGAAGAATTAATACCAGTGCTACTCTAACTATTGCAAAAATATAGAGGAAGAGAAAAAACTTCTACAAGGCCAGTCTTAGCCTGATACCAATGCCAGAAAAAGATACATTAGAAAAAGAAAACTACAGGCCAATATTTCTAATGAATATTAATTCAAAAGTCCTCAACAAAATACTAGCAAACCTAATTCAGTAATACATTTAAAAAGATCATCATCATGATCAATTGAAATTTATTACAGGGATTCAAGGATGGCTCAACATATGCAACTCAATCAATGTGATACATCATATCAATAGAATAAAGGATAAAATCAATATGGTCATTTCCATTGATGGTGAAAAAGAACTTTATAAAATTCAACATGTCTTCATGATAAAAACCCTCAAAAACTGGGTATACATGGAACATACCTCAACATACAAAAAGCTGTATACAACAGACCCATGGCTAGTATCATACTGAATGGGGAAAAAATGGAAAGCTTTTCCTCTAAGACCTGGAACAAGGCAGGGATACTCACTTTCACCACTGTTATTGAACACAGTACTGGAAGTCCCAGCTAGAGCAATCAGACAAGAGAAAGAAATAAAGGGCATGTTTACCCATGGAAGGAGCATTTAAATGGGCCCTATCCAGAGAGAAATGGCCCATCCCAGCGGTTGGAACTTGAGTTCCAGCAAGCCTCACAACCATTTTAGAGATATTTTACTTCTTTGAATATGTTAATTCCTAGATTTTTAGTTTTATTTGTAACTATTGTAAATGGGATTACAATGGGATGAATAAGACCGTGACTGTAGTCAACAATAATTTAACTGTACATTTTTAAATAATGTAAGAGTATAATTCAATTGTTTGTAACACAAAATATAAATGTTCGGGGTGATAAATATCTCATTTACTCTATTGTCATTTTTATGCATTGCATGCCTGTATCAAAATAGCTCATGTAATCCATAAATATATATACCTTCTATGTACTCACAAATATTAAACATTAAAAATTTAAAAAATAGCATGCTTTACCTTCTTTCTGATTTCTCCTTTTTAGGTTTTCTGTTTTTATAAGTTTTACCTTTATAGTGGAATATCCTTACAAGAAAAAGAAAGTAAAAATTAGGAGTGATATAAAATTATTCTAACCTACTATCAAAACTATCAATAACTATTTCTAGTTATATTATCTATAAATGACGATGATTAATTTAGGACCAAACAAGTACCTCTATTGTTGTTCATTTCATTATATGCAAATGTAATTTCATAAAGATCCTGTGATTTTAGTTACTTGTGAATTTACTTTTGAAAAATTTACAAGTATATACTATAGTTATCTACCAAATAAGAAGTAATTCTCTTTGGGGTTTATCAAGCATTTCTAGATACCACATTGTCATACATTTTACTAGAGGTAACAATTTTCTCATTGCACTTTAATGTCCTGAGTGAATCATTCTATAGCATAAACAATGTTCTCCCATTACACTGTTAAAACTGAATTAAGTATCAGAGGCGTACAGTACTCTCCACAAAATGCCATTTTAACAGGGTTTAACTGCAACACGCTTAGGTAAATCATTTTAATATATAACTGCAATAGTGCTGAACATTCAGTAATACAAACAATACTTGGTAACTTAAACCACACACAGCAAAATTGAAAGTAGATTTTTTTGAATGCACTTTATTCTTTTAAAAAGCAAAATCTATCAGTTTGCATAGTAAGAAAAGACATGAATTGTCTGAGCATAAAATCAAAAAATGATATAAACACTAACTTTTGCCAGAAGAGAGAAGTCATTAGAGATACAAAGATTATACACATACATCACTTAAGCACTTCCTACATCTGCAGTAGCATTGCTTTCTAAATGGTTCCTGCCATAACTCAGTCACACTGATGAGGCACATACCTTCTCCTTGAGCCTACACTATGCAGAAACTCATAAGTCATTCTGATCATGACAGAAAAAGAAATGCCTCTGTCCAAAGAACTCATGATTAACAATTCATGCAGCCACTGCTTTTCCAGGTAGATTTTTCATAAGTATTACAAATACTTATTCAGAAAATCTGCATATAGGTTGCCATTTTTAATTACCAAGCCAACCAAACAAGCAAAAATAATAAGTAACCAAATAAATTGCTGTGTGAAACATACAACTGACACAACTTATTTATTTACTTATTTTTAGTGTACTTTTCCCTGTTTTCACAGATCTAATTACAGGATAAGGGATAGTGATTCAGAGGTGGTAGCTGGACACTGAACAAGATTCACTACTCATTTCTTCAGAAACACAATGCTTATTCCCTTTTTAAAGCATTTTTACATGATGTTTAGGTATAGTTTTGTATCACCTTCCCAAACATATGAGAATATTGTATTTTTAGAATAATCAGAAAATTCTACAGTAAAATTAGAGATTTGCTATATTATTTCCAAGAAGAATATGACACACTTTCAATAAATATCTCTCTCACAAAGAAAAACCAAGATTACAGAGGTAAAGTAAAACATACGTTATTTCACTGGTTTATGAGTACCTTCTATACACATGGCCTCAAAGTATTCTGTGTGTGTGTATATATATATATATATGTGTGTGTGTGTGTGTGTGTGTATAGAAATTTTATTTTTACAGTGAGCTCAACAGTCATGATTACAGTTAGTAGTTATTTCTGTGTTGATTTATGGATAATTTTTATTTTCTTTATTAAATTTACTACCATTATTCATCTTTATAAAATGAACACATGTAATTAGAAAAATATTTGAAATATTACTCAAACAAAAATACTTATTTGTTACACTTTTTAGTGCAGTGAGATCAACTGATTTTAGCTTATATATATGAGTGAGAACATGTGGTATTTTAACTTTCCATTCCTGGCTTAATTCACTTAACATACCATCCTCCAGTTCCATCTACGTTGCCACAAATAACAGAATTTTATTCTTTAATAAGACTGAATAATATTTTATGGTGTATATAAGTCATATTTTCTTTATTCATTTATCTGTTTTTGGACAGCTATGTTGATCCCATATCTTGGCTACTGTGAATAGTGCTGCAATAAACACGAGGTTGCAGGTATCTCTTCAATATACTGATTTATTCTCCTTTGGATAAATACCCAGAAGTAAGATTGCTGAATCATACCGTAGTTCTATTAATATTTTTACTTTTTTGAAGAACCTCCATTCTGTTCTCCATAGTTGTACTAGCTTACATTATCATCAGAAGTCTATGAGTTCCCCTTACTCTGCATTCTCACCAGCATTTGCTGTCTTTTATCTTTTTCATAGTGGCCACCCTAACTGGGGTGAAATGTTAACTCATGGTGGTTTTGACTTGCATTTCCTTGATGATTAGGATGTTGTGCCGTTTATATATTTCTTGGCTATTTGTGTATCTTTTTCTGATAAATGTTTATTCACATTATTTGACCATTTTTTAATCAGGGGAATGTTTGGATTTTTGCTGTTGAGGTGTTTGAGTTTCTTGTATATTCTGGATAGTAACCCCCTATTGGATAAATAGTTTGCAAATATTTTCTCCCATTCTGTCAGTCGCCTATTACTCTGTTGTTTCCTTTGCTGTGCAGAAGGTTTGTAGTTTGATAGGGTCCCAATTGTTTATTTTTGCTTTCATTGTTTGTGCTTTTGAGGTGTTATTCATAAAAATTTTCCCAGACCAATGTCCAGAAATCCCCTATGTTTTATTATAGTAGTTTTATAGTTTCAAATCTTACATTTAGGTCTTTGATCCATTCTGAGTTGATTTTTGCATAGCATGGGAGGTAGACGTCTACTTTCATTCTTCTGGATACCCAGTTTTCCCACCATCATTGCCTGAAGAGACTTCCTTTCTCCAATTAGTATTCTTGGTACCTTTTCAAATATCAGTTGGCTGCAGATATGTGGATTAATTTCTGGCTTCTCTAGTCTCTTTCATTGGTCCATGTGTCTGCTTTTTATGCCAGTATCACACTGTTTTGGTTACTACAGCTTTGTGGTATATTTTGAAGTCTGGTAGTACGATTGATGCCTTCAGCTTTGTTCTTTTCTGTTCAAGATTGTTTTGGATCTTTGGGGTCTTTTGTGGTTTCAACAAATTTTTAGGTGTGTGTGTGTGTGTGTGTGTGTGTGTGAAGAATGTCATTGTTATTTTTAAAGAGATTGCATTGAATCTGTAGACTGCTTTGGGCAGAGCTGGAAAATGCAGGGAAATGGGGTTATAGGGAGGGATTTGTTAAAGGATACAAAATTTGGGTCAATAGAGGAATAAGTTCTACTGGTCTATACCATTGTAGAATGACTATAGTTAACAATAATATGTTATATAGTTTCAAATAGCTATCAAATATATTATATAGTTTCAAACAGGACATTGAATATTCCCAAAGAAATGATAAATGCTAGAGTTGGTGGATATGCAATTACCCTGGTCACATTACTATTCATTATATGTATCAAAATATCACTATGTACCCCATAAATATATGCAATTATTATTTGTAAATTAAAAAATTATTTTGCCTAGCAAATTAATTTAAAAACCTTCCTCAAAATTCAAAAATGAAATGGAAAGACAAGTTTTAAAATTTCCCACTCATATCCTCTGGGTGAAAATGTAAAATCAGTGTGCCTCTTTAAGGGGTCTTTTGTCAATGTCTATTACAAGGAAAAATAGAATAGCTGGGTCAAAAGCTATTCTACTTTTAGAAATCTGTGTATTCTCACAAGTGTGCAAAGAGACATGTATAAGAACGTTCAGTGCAGCATTGTCGATTTTACATTAAAAACAGCTAAATGTCTCTCAAAGAGTTATCAGGGAAATAAATCACAGTAAATAGATGTAGTGGAATATTATGCAGCAATTTAAAGAATAATGTGGATATGTAAGTGCTTACATGGAAAACATCCAGGTAATACTATTTTAGAAAGCCGGCTAGAGAAAAATTCATATTAAAATGAATTTTAGTATGTACACGTGAAAAATTCATATTAAAATGAATTAATATAGTATGATCCAGCAATTTAACATCTGGGTATACAGCCAAAAGAATCAAAAGCAGGGTCTTGAAGAAGTATTTGTACACCATGATCATAACTTCATTTACAATACATCCAAAGGTGAAAGCACCCCAAATATCCATTCACAGATGAAGGAACAAAAAAAATGGTATACCATTAAAATGGGATATTATTCAGCCTTTAAAAAGGAGGAAATTCTGACACATGCTACAGCGTAGATGAACATTGAGGACACTATGCTAAATAAGATAAACAAGTCACAAAAAGACAAATACAGTATGCTTCCACATATATGAGGTACTTAGAGTAATCAAAATCATAGAGACAGAAGATAGAATGGTCCTGGCTAGGAGCTGAGAGGAGGAGGAAATGGAGAGTTGTTGTTTTATAGGTACAGACTTTCAGTTTTGCAAAATGAAAAAGTTCTGGAGATTGGTTACAACAGTGTGAACATAACCACTACTGAAGTACACACTTAAAATGGCTAGGATGGCAATTTTATGTTTATTTTATCATAACTTAATATTTTTAATAAAAATATTTATTTGCACAACAATAATTTTAGAGTTTTAAATTTAGATTTAGTAAATATATATTTGTATGTATCTGCTTCTTACATATGGATATATCTTTCTTCTTTATATAAAACCAAATTGGCTTGGAAAGTTGCTTGAATAATGTTTCACAAAAATATAATGAGAAAGAATATAATATTCATAGCAGTCAATATTAACTAGAGAAGAGCATTGCAAAGGGATGATGCATTATATAGAAGTGAAAGAAGATGCAAAACTCGAAGAGAATTTTAAAGAATAAATAGATCATATTTTCTAAGTTTTACTCTGCCTAATGGCATTAAATTACTCTTGGCTTTCCCTCTAGGACATAAGATACTATGCTAAAATAGGCAGTATATCTAGAAAAGTTTTTTGTACAGATAAAACCATCTGGACATTAATTTGCCTTGAATTTTCTGTGAGGTGCTGAGGGCAAAGCAGCAGATGTCATCAATAAGCTATGCCGAGACAATGAAATCATGTCCTCCTACCTTAATATATAAAACAAAGAGGGGAAACGGCATACATAAACAGAAGGAGGTTTAAATGCCCTCAAAATATTAATCCAAAAGTGAAGATTATTTGATTGAGCTTTAGATTTTGCATTTATTTCTACAAAATTCACTAAAATTGAGAAATATCTATTAAATGAAAACAAGTTGTATTGATTTCTATTGGAACACATCCAGAGTGGGCCACCCAAATGTGGACATTATTATTATTAATAATGTCACATATTAATTATGACAATCAAATATTTTTAACACCTTTCTTTTAAATAAGGCAGTGATTTCCAACTAGGAGTGACTTTGCCCCCCAGGGACAATTGCCAAGCCAACATTTTTGGTTGTCACCACTGAGGGATTCTACTGGGATCTACAGGGTAAAAGCCAGGGATGCTGCAAAACATCCTACAAAGCACAGGACATCTTCCTACAATAAGAATCTTCCAGCCCAAAATGTTAATAGTGCCAAGGTTGAGAAACCATGTTTCAATAAAAATAATGCACTTAAATTATTTTAAATTGAATGTGATCATAGCACAATCCAGAGTTTTTAAGTTATAAGAATTAGAAAGATTGACATTGTTATAAAAACATAAAACAAGGAAATTGCAGAATTCCTTCTACAGAAACAATGAGTTACAAAAATGGGTACAGGTCCTATACAGCACTGATACTTTAGACGTATAATTTTGTGCTTCTAATCTTTTAGAATACCTTTTAAAATACTCTTTTCTCAATAAATTCATGTGTGTATGTGTGTGCATGTGTGTGCATATGTGTGTGAGTCAATATACAACTATGATTTTATAGTGAAGAGATACTTTTGCTCTTAAGAGAAATTGGACCCTAAGAAAAGCCTAAAAGAGGCAAAGATTTTTAAATGCATATAAAATCCACAGCTACTTAGACATAAATATACAAGAAGTGAGGATGAGAAATCTGTACTCCTCAGGGAGAGTTAAAGGACAGTTAACCTTCTAAAGTTAATGACATGGAAAAATCTGGGACATAGAATTTAGGCTTTGGACTATCCGATTGAAATCTATCACTTATCTATATCAGATAAATACTCAGTGAAAGATTTAAAATAATGGCAAAAGGTATTGTCATTTTGTCTTCTACATGATGATTAATTTCTATCAATAATACCAAGAATCATAGGGTCTAAAAGGATTGATTTTAGAGTTGGCTGGTTCCATTCTTCTACTACCATTTCATTGACTTCTACTACAGCTATCTGATTGCTATTAGTCTTCTTAATTATTTACTAAGAATCAAGGAGTATCCAGAAAAATTACCTATATCTTCTTTACAAAGATTACCTCCTCATGCCAGAGAAACTGGAAGTGCTATTAAGTATTGTGAGTGAAATACATCAGATAAGTCTCAATCAATTTAGAAAGTTTATTTTGCAAAAGTTAAGAACGTGCCTGTGACACAGCCTCAGGGGGTGCCTAAGGTGGTTGAGGCACAGCGTGGCGTTATACATTGTAGGGAGACATAATACACCAATCCATATATGTAAGATATACACATTGGTTTGGTGTGGAGAGCCGGGACAACTCGAAGGTTTGGGGGGAGGGTGGGGAGGTGTCATCTTGGTCATAGGTAGATAAGAGACAAATGGTTGCATTCTTTTGAGTCTCTGATTAGCCTTTTACTAAATACACAATTTATATGTGAGAGCAGGGTAGAGGAAACGTCATTTATGCCTTAGTCTGGCTCAGTGAATCTGCAGTTTTACATAAACAATACGGCAGTGGAAACGATCAGATATCCATTCCTCTCAGGTCAGCAGAGGGATGACTATGAGTTCTGCCCTTTGTCCTAAACTCGTGATGATAAGCTATCAATTTACATTGCCAGACTGAAATTCAACAGAAGTGTTTTAGGTAAAAACTTTGAGGCCCATAAGGAATTTCTTTGTGGGCAAATTGTGAGAGAGGTATGTAGCTTTTTTTTCTTTATAGCTAAGCTATTTTACTTAGGAATAAAATGGGAAGCAGGTTTGTCTGACACAGTTCCCAGGTTGACTTTTCCTTTTGGTTCAGTGATTTGGGGGTCTTGAGGTTTATTTTCCTTTCACAGTACATCAGCTGGGAAAACATAAAGATTATGTTGTATGAGGCATTTGAAACATTGCTAAGTAATATTTTGCCAATTCATGACTTTGTAGTAGGAGGTTTTTGGAAAGGAAACAGCTCCTTCTTATCAACCTGTTTCAATTAATTATACAGGTGTCAATAAATACCGTATAAGCCATTTGTTTTTTAATTTATTATACATAATGCTAGGACAAAAATATTTAGTGTTATTCATACTTGATTGATTAAAATAAATTTCAATTTAAAATATATGGTTTTAAAATAATAAGAAGCATTTGCTGCATCGATTTCAAAAATGTGATTAAGAACATTAATCACAGGAGAGTAGTTGCTGAACACAGTCTGGATCAAGCAAGAGCCAATGCAAGAGTCTCATTTCAATTAGGGAACAAAAAGCAGCAGAATCTCTATATAGTAGTCTCACAGAGCTTCTTTATTATTTTGTATTTTCTTTATGTTTGTGTTGTTGTCATCAGGTGACCCAGATATTTTCAAGAACTATTTATACTTTTAAGTGTGAGGTCAGTCAGAACCTGAAGATTTCAGCAAGTTGTCATGTTGGAATGGAACAAAGAATTTTTATTTAATGTAGACTATTATGGTGAAAATATTCTTAATTAAAATGTATGTGCATTTTACCTGGTGATTTAATAGACTATTCAAAAAGTGCTAATATTTGGTGAATGCTTAGCTGTCACACATGTTGTAGTGTTTCCCGAGTACTGAAAAATCGTACAGTGGTGGAGAGCATGTTTAATACTGTGGGGGGTAGTAAATAAACCAATGAACTCAGACACTGCTAGGAGTGAAAAAAAAAGACTACCTATGCCAAGTCTCCCAATAGCATGCAGCGTCTCTTATCCAAATGCAGGGACTGAGAGCCATTCATCCCACCTCCTCAGGTCCTCCATGCATCACTGCTGTCAGAGAGATTCCAGCTCCTCTCCAATGCTCATCAAAGATATGAGAGAGATGAATGCATATAACAGAAGGAGTGTGGATAACAGATACCTAAGAGAGAATGAGAATTGGAAAAGACCGACTGAACAGACAAGGGAGCTAAATACAGGTGAGTGTTTGGTAGGGAGGTCAGAGTAAGAATTAGAGAGTGAGATAATTTGAAAGAATTTAAGGCTGCAGGACACTTGCAGAGAGAATGCAAGAGGATTCAATAAATGCACGCTATAGGCTATAAGTTTTCCTTACATGAACTTGGGGAGATGAAAGTATATATTTTACTTCTAGGTTATATATAGTATTTCTCTGAATTCAATGTTGCAGTAGGATTGAAATACAAGGGGTCCCAGAATTAATTCAGATATATTTATGCCTATTTAATTATTTAAATTTTGAAAATTAGATAGCCATGTCCTTGCGTTAAAATGGCCATTTAGCTAGAAGTCTATTACTTATATATTTCTAAAGTAACAGGAAGTATTAACCAAAGTCATTAGAAAAAAATATGTGTGACCCTGAATCATATAGTTTCCTAAATATCCCATATTTTTTGTGTTACAACAGCCAATATTTTGTGCTGATAAAAAAAAAGCACATGACTCTTATTTAACTGTGAGAATCTAAATAAATTTAACACCATGGTATAAAATTCTCAGGAAAGAAGAATAGTTGTTATAATTTTTTTGTGTTATAAATTTTTTTATTATGTGTTATAATTTTTTTTCTGAATTTAGAGTGTAATTTTTCTTTGTTCCTTCTGTTGGTTCAAACTGCATTGACTATCAATCTAGTAAGTTCCTATTACAAACTGGTTTGGGTTTCATGAAGGAGAATTATCCCCAAGAATATGTAACATGATGTACAAAAAAATATGGCTCACAACAAATATGTTCCCAAAGACACCCGCGCTCCTATGCTGAGTCAGAATACTAATGTCCTTTGAGCCACAGCCAAAAATTCTAAGTGTGTTGTTTTAGTGTGCTTTTTTGCAAAGCTCAAAGCTTGTTGTCTAAAAAATGCAAATAAGTATTATTATAAAAGATCAAATGGAAATTGCTATGGGCTGAATCGTGACCACCAAAATTCATATGTTAAAGCTTTAACCTTCAATGTGACTGTACTGTATTTGGAGATAGTGTTTTCAGGAAGTAATTATGTTTAAATGAAGTCATCAGGGAGGAGCCCTAATTTGATAGCATTAGTGCCCTTATAAGGAGAGAGATACCAGAGCTCTCTACCCTATGAGAACACATAGAGAAGGCAGCCCTCTATAAGCCAAGAAGAGAGCCTTCACCAGAGCCCAAAAAGCTAGTACCTTGATTATGCACTTCCCAGCCTCCAGACTGTGAGAAAATTATTTTCTGTTTTTAAACCACCCAGACTATTGGGTTTTGTTATGCCAGCCTGAGCTAATACAGAAATGTATACAAGTGCCACTGCCGCTTTCCAGATTGAAAATTGAAGGAAATTTTTAGATGTGTATCCAAAGAAAGATATTGGAAAATAACTTAACACATTATATACAATATAAAGATATTTTAGCAAGGTATGTCAAAATGGTCAACATTTTCATAATTTGTACTTTTCAATTTTTTCTTTTATGGATCATGCTTTTGGTTTTGTATTTGAAAACTCATTGCCAATCCAGGCATGGTGATGCAACTGTAGTCTTAAATGCCAGGGAGGTTGAGACAAGAGGATCACTTGAACCCAGGAATTTGAGGTACAATGAGTTGTAATTGTGAGAACTGCACTCCAGCCAGGGTGACAGAGAGAGACCTTGTCTCTAAAACAAATAATTAATTAATTAACCAAAAATAAAAATAAAAACTCATTGCCAAACCCTGTCACCTATATTTTCTCCTATGTTTCCTTCTAGAAGTATTAGAACTTTGAGTTGTACACTAATCAATGATCCATTTTGAGTTAATTTATGTGCAATATATTAAATTTGTGCCTAGATACATTTTCATATGGATATCCAATAGTTTTAGTATCATTTGTTGAAAAAACTATTCTTTCTAAATGTAATTGCCTTTGCTTCCTTGTTAAAAATTTATTGACTATATTTGTAGTCTATTTCTAGGCTCTTTATTCTGTTCCATGTCTATGTGCCTATTATTTTTCCAATCCCATACAGCCTTGATTATTTTAGCTGTATAGCAAATCTTGAAATTGGGTTTTCAAACTTTATTGCTTTCATACATTATAGTACAGCTATTTTAGATCTTTTATCTTTCCATATAAACTTAGATTCCTTTTTTCAATATGATGAAATAGCTTACAGAATTTTGATTGAGGGTGTCTTGCATCTATAAATCAAGTTGAAAAAAATTATATTAAAATATTGAGTTTTCCAATCCATGAACACAAAATATCTTTCCATTTATTTATATTTCCTTCAATTTCTTTAGAGTTTTATAGTTTTCCACATATAGGTTCTACACATACTTTGTTGGATTTGTACCTAATTATTTCATTTTTATGTGCAATTATGAATGGCTATTATAAATTTTGTATCTCAAATTACCACTGTTTATTGCTATAAAGTAAAACAATCGCCTTTCATATACTAACTTTGTATCCTGTGACCTCGCTATACTCACAGATTTGTTTCAGGAGGGGTTTGTTTTGCTTTTTTGTTTCATTCTTTGGAATTTTCCACATAGACAATCATGTCATTTGTAAGCAAAGACAGATTTAGTCCTTCTTTGAAATCTGTATTCCTTGTATTTATTTCCCTTTCTTGTCTTATTGAACTTGCTAGGACTTCCAGTATGCTATTAAATACCAGTAGTAAAACAGGACTTAACTTGGCTCGTATTAAGATATGGCCAAATATTCAGTTTCTCAGCAGTAAGTATGATGTTCACTGTAGGATTTTTTTGTAGATATTCTTTATAAAGATGAAAACGCTCCCTCTATTCCTAGTGTGCTTAGAGTTTTATTAAGAATGGTTGTTGAATTTTGTAATTCCCTTTTCTGCATCAATTGATATAATCATATAATTTCCCCTTTATAGCCTCTTGATGTGGTTTATTACACGAACTGACTTTCAAATGTTGAACCAATCTTGCATACCTGGAATAAATATCATTTGGTTTTGGTGTGCAATTCTTTTAAAAAAATCATTGTAAATCCTAAATCAGATCACAGAATTATCCTGTTTTAAATTCTGCAACAGCTTTCTAGTGCTATTACTATGTTCTGTTCCCTCTGCCCAGAATATTTTTGCATAAATGGCTCCTTCTCACCCTCAGGCCTCAGATAAGATATCTCTTCAGAGGGTGCTTCTTTGAATTCCTATCTAAAAGTGTCCCCACTTCCAGTTACTCTTTATCACATCACCATATTCTCTTGTCCTCAGAGCAATATTTAAAATTTAAAAGTTTACTTGTTTGTGTATCTTATTTGCTTTTTCATTGAGAGTGGAAAAAATGTCTCTCTCAATCATTTATATATTTCCAGTGTCCAACATATATTCTGAATCATAGGAACTAAACAATATTTGTGTTTAGAGATCCTTGGAGGTTCTCTAGTCAAACCCTCATCTGTTGTTGAAATATCTGCCACAAACATCATAGACAAAGAGTTTCTGCCTACATATCTCCAGTTATGGGGATCCTACTACTTCCCGAGGCAACCCATTTTATCTTTGGACAACTCTGAAA
The DNA here is from genome assembly GCF_029289425.2 of Pan paniscus. Lineage (NCBI taxonomy): Eukaryota > Metazoa > Chordata > Mammalia > Primates > Hominidae > Pan > Pan paniscus. The sequence continues at coordinate 41,581,738 of NC_073264.2, read as the reverse complement.
TCTCCATTTACCCCGGGTTTTAGTCCTGACCCCAGTGCTATGAAGACCTAATCTACTCACCTGAGAGCCCTTCAAATAATTAAGGCTCTCCAAGCCTGGCTTTACTAACCAATCTCTCTAGTTTTCAGTACCTTCACCATCCTAGGTGCTTTCCTTGGAGTGCATTCACTGCATTGATTTCCACCTTCAGGTGAAAGCCAAGAAATAAACCTGGCCCCCAGGAGTGGTCAGAGAAAAGCAAAGTGGAGACCAACACCGTCCTTATTCTGGGTTAGTGAATTTCAAAGCATTGTTTCTAACAGCAGCTCCACCTCCATGGTTTATTTTTAAGTAACATCTCATGTGGCACTTTAATAAACATAAAAACTGGGCGTTCTGGCTGAAATGGAGCGGGGGCCAAGAATCTCATTTTCTTAGCCTCTCCCTCAGTCTCCACCTCTCCTAGGCAGCCCTTAGGCAAACTCCTCAGAACCCTAAAATCTATTTCTATGCATTCCAACTCAAAGACTTTTCAATTTTGGTAGCTGTGCCCAAGGTTGACTCACAGTAGGATTATGGACAGGAAAACTCTGGAACTTTTTTTTTAAAGTACATGAGTAACACATGAAAACAAGCTTTTGTAATTAGTCCAATTAAAAAAAAAATAGAAAGAGCAAGAAATAGGAATGCTGAGGGGGTGGAGCAAGATGGCAGAATAGAAGCCTACACCTTCATTTCCCTTGCTGGGACACCACATTTTAACAACTATATGCACACAGAAAAACACTGTCACAATAATCAAAAATCAGGTAAGCATCACAGTACATGGTTTTAACTTCATATCATTGAAAGAGGTATTGAAGAGGGTAGGAGAGATTGTCTTGAATCACTGACACCACCTCTTCACCATTCCCCAGAAGCAGCAGGACAGCACAGAGAGTCTGAGTCTGTGCACTTTGGGAAGGGCAAGTGTATTAGCCTGTCTTCACGCTGCTGATGAACACATACCTGAGACTGGGCAATTTAAAAAACAAAGAGGTTTAATTGGACTTAACAGTTCCATGTGGCTGGGGAAGCCTCACAATCATCGCGGAAGGTAAGGAAGAACTAGTCATGTCTTACATGGATGGCAGCAGACAAAGAGAGAGCTTATGCAGGGGAATTCCTCTTTTTAAAACCATCAGAGCTCATGAGACTTATTCACTATCATGAAAACAGCACAGGAAAGACTTGACCCCATGATTAAATTACTTCCCAGTGGGTTCCTCCCACAACATGCAGGAATTCAAGATGACACAGCCAAACCATATAAGGGAACCATATCATTTAGTGACTGGGGGGCTTTACATTGGACTTAGTGCTGCCCTGTCATAGAGGAGAATAAAGCCATGCTAGGCTCAGCCAGTGCCTGTGCATGGAGGGAGCAGTTGGATCAGTCATAGCCAGAAGAGAATCAGCTACCCAGCAGTCAGAATTTGAGTTTCTCAGTAGGCCTTGCCACCATGGTCCAAAGTGCTTCAGGGTCCTAGATAAACTGTAAAGGCATGCCTTGGACACAAGAACTGCAACTCCCAGTGCTAGGGTGCACTTAGAGCCAGTAGACTAGGGTGGCATGTGACCTAGGGAGACACCAGCTGGCATGGCTAACAGACTGCTTGCACCATCCTTCCCCCAACCCCAGGCAGTGATTCCCTCCACAACAAATGCAACCACTTCCTTCTGCTTAAGGAGACTAGAGTGAAGAGTGAAGAGGACTTTGTCTTACATATTGGATATCAGCCCAGCCACAGTAAAATAGGGCACCCTCCTAGTTCCAGGTGGCTCAGCATAGAAAGAAACACTCCATTTGTTTGAGAGACAGTAAGATGAAAGAAAGAGTTTATTCCAGATAACCCATAGATTTCTTCCCACCAAGTCAGTACCTCTAAGAGTCTGCAAATCCAGTGTTGTTGAGCTTAGGGCACAAGTCCATTCAAATACATGGAAAGCCTTCTCAACAAGGATAGGCACAAAGAAGCCCAGACTGTAAATACTACAATAAATACCTAACTCTTCAATGCCCTAGCACCAACAAACATCTACAAGCATCAACCCCATCTAGGAAAACATGCCCTCAGCAAATAAGCTAAATAAAGCACCAGGGACCAGTCCTGGAGAAACAGAGATATGTGAGAATTCAAAATAGCTGTATTGACAAAATTCAAAGAAATTCAAGATAACACAGAATTCTATCAGATAAATTTAACAAAGAGATTTAAATAATTAAATAGAATCAAGCATAAAATCTAGAGTTGAAAAATGCAACTGAGATGCTTAAGAATACGAGTTCCTTAATAGCAGAATTGATCAAGCAAAAGAAAAAATTAGTCAGCTTGAAGACAGGCTATATGACAATACATGGTCAGAGAAGACCAAAAGAAAATGAATAAAAAATGATGAGGCACAACTACAAGATATAGAAAATAGCCTCAAAAGGGCAAATCTAAGAGTTATTAGCCTTAAAGAGGAGGCAGAGAAAGAGATAAGGGTAGAAAGTTTAACAAATGGATAATATCTGAGAACTCCCCAAACCTAGAGAAAGATATCAGAATTCAAGTACAAGGTTGTAGAACACCAAGCAGATTAAACTCAAAGACTACCTCATGTCATTTAATAATCAAATTCTCAAAGGTCACAGATCTAGTAAGGATCCTAAAAGCAGCAACTGAAAAGAAACAAATAACATACAATGGAGCTCCATAAAATTGACCACAGACTTTTCAGTGGAAAAGGCCAGGAGATAGTGTCATGACATATTTCATGACATATGTCATGACATATTTAAAGTGAAGAAAGAAAAAACCTTTTACCCTATAGTAGTATATCTGGTAAAAATATCCTTAAATTATGAAAAAGAAATAATGATCTTCCCAGAAAAACAAAAGCTGAGAAATTTCATCAAAACCAGACCTGTCCTACAAGAAACGCTAGGGAATTATTGCAAATGAAAGTAAAGAATGTAAGTGCGCAATAAGAAATCATCTGAAGGTACAAAACACACTGGGAAGAGGAAGCATACAGAAAATACAGGATACTAGCACATATAACGGTGGTGCGTAAACTACTCTTGTCTTAAGTAGAAAGAATAAATGATGAAGGAATCAAAAATAATAGCTACAGCAACTTTTCAAGACATAGACAGTACAACAAGATATAAAGCGAAACAACAAAATGTGAAACCGTGGGAGAATGAAGTTAGAGTTTTTATTAGTTTTATTTTTGTGTGATTGTTTGCTTGTTTATTCCATCAATGTTAAGTTGTCATCAGTTTAAAATAATGGGCTATAAGATAGTATTCATAAGTCTTATGGTAAGCTCAAATCAAAAAAACATACAAAGTATACACATAAAATAGAAAGCAAGAAATTAAAGCATGCCACCGTAGAAAATCACCTTTACTAAAAGGAAGACACAAAGGAAAGAAAAAAGAAAGATAAGACCACAAAACAGCCAGAAAATAAATAACAAAATGGAGGGAGTAAGTCCCAACCAAGCAATAATAACATTGAATGTAAATGGACTAGACTTTTCCATCAAAAGACATAGAGTAGCTGAATGGATGAAAAGACAAGATACAATAATCTGTTGCCTACAAGACACACATTTTACCTGTAAAGAAACACATTGACTGAAAATAAAGTGAAAATAAAGGCATGGAAACAGATATTCCATGCCAATGGAAACCAAAAAAAGAGCCAGAGTAGCTATATTTTTAACAGACAAAATAGATTTCAAGAGAAAAAATTGTAAAAGAGGACAAAGAGTATCATTATATAATGATAAAGGGGTCAATTCAGCAGGAGGATATATTGATTGCAAATGTATATGCACCTAACTCTAGAACACTTAGATATATAAAGCAAATATTACCAAAGCTAAGAGAGAGATAGACTCAAATACAATAAAAGTTACACAGTTCAACATCCCACTTGCAGCACTGGACACATCTCCCCAACAGAAAATCAGCAAAGAAACATACAACTTAATCTGCACTATGTAACAAATGGACCTAATAGATACATTCAGAACATTTTATCCAATGGCTGCAGAATACACATTCTTCCCCTCAACACATAAATTATTCTCAAGGATAGAACATATGTTAGGTCAAAAAACAAGTCTTACAACATTCAAAACAATTGAAATAATATCAAACATCTTCTTTGATCATAAATAAAACTAGAAATTCATAACAAGAGGAATTTTGGAAACTATACAAACACATGGATACTAAACAATAAGCTCCTGAATGATCAGTGAGTCAATGAAGAAAGTCAGAAGGAAATTTAAAAACTTCTTGAAACAAATGATAATGGAAACACAACATATCAAAATCTATGGGATACAGGGAAAGAAGTACTAAGAAAGAAAGTTATAGCTATCAGGGCCTACATCAAAAAAGTATACATATGTAACAAACATGCACGTTGTGCACATGTACCCTAAAACTTAAAGTATAATAATAATAATAATAGTAATAATAAAAAAGAAAAAAAGAAGCAAAATTTCAAACAAATAAACGAATGATGTATCTTAAAGAATGAGAAAAAGCAAGAGCAAACCAAACCCAAAGTTAGAAGAAAAGAAATGAAAAGGATCAGAGCAGAAACAAATGAATTTGAAATGAAGAAAACAGTAGAAAACAACTATGAAACAAAAGGTTGGGTTTTTGAATAGAAACAAAATGAGCAAAACTTTAGCCAGATTAGCTAAAATAAGAAGAGAAAGAAGACCCAAAAAACAACCTGAGAAATGAAAAAGGAGACATTACAACTGATATGACAGAAATTAAAAGGATCATTAGTGGGTACTATGAACAATCATCTGCCAATATATTGGAAAATCTAGCATAAATGGATTAGTTCCTAGACACATACAACCTACCAAGTTTGAACCATGTTGAAATCCAAAACCTGCACAGACCAGTAACAAGTAATAAGATCCAAGCCATAGTAAACAGTCTACCAGCAAAGAAAAGCCCCAACCATATGGCTTCACTGCTAAATTTTACTAAACATTAAGAACTAATAACAATCCTACTCAGCCTGTTCAGAGAAATACAGGAGGAAATACTTCCAAACTCATTCTATGATGCCAGTATTACCCTGATACCAAAACAAGATAGAGACACATTTAAAAAAGAAAACTACAGGCAAATATTTCTGATGAATATTGATGTAAAAATTCCCAACAAAATACCAGCAAACCAAATTTGACAATACGTTAAAAAGATCACTCATTATTACCAAGTGGAATTTATCCCTTGGATGCAACCATGGTTCAGCATTTGCAAATCAATCAATGTGATATGTCATATCTACATAACAAAGGACAAAACCATATGACCATATTAATGGATGCTGAAACAGCATTTGATTACCTTCAATATCACTTCATGATAAAAACCCTCAGAAAACTGGGTATAGAAGGAACATACGTCAGCATAATAAAAAAACTATATGTGACTGACCCATAGCTAACTATATATGACTGATCTCATCACACTGAATGGGGAAAAATGGAAAGCCTTTTCTCTTAGATCTGGAACATGACAAGGATGCCCACTTTCAGCACTGCTATTCATCATAGTACTGGAAGTCCTAGCTAGCTAGAACAATCAGACCCTTATTTAAGTAAAAGACCCCTATTTAGCTTTTGTTAAGTAAAAGAACTCAAACAGAATTCCGTGCATATGTGTGTGTGCGTGTGTTTGTGTGTGTGTGTGTAAAGGACCATATAGCTTATGTTTTGGCAATTATAGATTTACATTGTACTTTTAAAGGTATTTTTTTAATCACAAGCTGGTTATATTGATGAGTATGAAAACTAATTCAACTGTAGTGTTTGGGACACTTAACTATAATTAAGTACAATTTAATTTAATTTGTAATTGAGAAGGGTATGTTAATATTAGCTTTATTTTCTTTTTTTCTTGAAATGGTATCTTGCTATGTTGCCCAGCCTGGTCTTGAACAACTGGAGTAAAGTGATTTACCTCAGGCTTCCGAGGGGCTGAAATTATAGGTGTGCACCATCATGCTTGGGAAAGTTTTTAAAGATCAAAATAATACATAAAGAATACTCCAGTTTCACACACCTTTCTGAGATAAACACGAATTCTAATTTCCTTATCATCCCCCCAGAAATATCTCATCTATATATAAGCATATAAATGTTTGTGCTTGTGTGGTGTATGTTTACTGTTGTAATTTTTAAAACTATTATATAAGACAGGCATTAAAGACTGAGAAAAATAGAGCAGGCCCTATATGCTGATCATGCTAAGAGGCTAAGAAATATTTTGTGATTTAAAAAAAATCAGTAGCCATATCATGAGTTCTAGGGAGAAGTCAAAAGGCAGTATAATAGAAAGAATTAATTTAAATAGAGGCATTAGAATATCTCTCCATACCACCCCACTGATAGCAACAAGAGACGACAAATTCCTAGGCAGACAGGGATGGGTCCCTGGTAAAACTCGACCTTCAATCCAACTACAGTCTAAAGCCTGAAAACCAAGCTATCAGTTTTCCACCAGTTCCAGATAGAATCCACAGACTGCAGTGAGAATTTCCATTCCCGTCTTACCCACTCTCTCTCAATTGGTTCTTTCTGAATGATACCTTTCAACCAATTGAATAGTGCCTTTTCCAAGCTCACCCATAAACCAGTCAGCACACACTCCCCCATTCTAAGCCCATAAAAACCCTGGACTCAGCCTCACACATGGCTACTCCTACCCACTTTCAGGTCCCTTCTTGCTGTTGAGAGCTTCTCTTTCACTCAATGAATCCTACTCTGCCTTACCCCTCTCTGATGTTCATGTACGTTATTCCTCTTGGTTGCAGGACAAGAACTGGAACTCACTGGACTGCAAGAGTGAAGGAGTTATAATGCTCCTGCTCTCCAAGCTGTGGGTGGCTGGAGTAACAGAGCTGCGACACTCCTGCTCACAGAACTACAGGAGTAAAAAAGCCACAGTACCACCATCATCACTTTACCCTTTATTTACCTGGACAAGTAAAGAGAGTCCAAGAAAAGTTCTTAAAGAACTTGGCTAACATGAACATTGTGAAGTTGGGGTTTGGAAGGAAAAGCAATTTGGGTTGAAAATCAAGAACATGTTTGTAGTTGTCTCCCTGGAGGGAAAATGAACAGAGAAACACTGGCCATGCCCACTTGTGCACTGTGGGCATGAGTTTTATGTTTTTGTATCAAAATTAAGTTTGAAGTATTAATATTATTTTGTACTGTACTTACAACAATCAGAAAATGACAGAAGCTCTTACATCCATGAAATATTTTCACCCAGGTGATGGAAAGTAAAGATCTGATATACCTTTTTTGAAGGCATTAATGTGGTGGGTGCTATTTTATCATTATGTCACTACTGTTTAGCTCTTTCAAGGAACTCATTTCTCGTGAGTGAATTTTTTTCTACAGAAATGGAGCCATAATATTTATACAGCTTTCTTCCCATTTTTCTCTTAATAATATATACTTCGGAGAAATTTTCACATCAATTCATGTACTTCTACCTCATCATTTTTCCTGATTGTTTAATAAACAATTTTATGGTTGTACTGTAAGTTATTTAACCAGATGCTTACTGATGACATTTAGGTTGTTTCCCACCAATTATCTTGCATCAATATTTTAATTAATATGTACAAAATGGGCACTTTTCCAAATAAAAATATATCTGTAGGATAATTTCCTACAAATTAAATATTTATCAAAGGATGGCAGTTTTACATTTTGATAGATATTGCTAAATTTTCCTCAATGGAAATTAGGAATTGTTGCTTTTGTTATTATTTTTATTTGAATTGGTTTATTGTCTCATGTTGTTGAATGTATTTGTGTGTTTGATTACCATTTATTTTTAGATAAATGCAAGGTACTTTTATTTCAGTTGCATTTTGTTTAGGATAAATTAGAGGTGCCTACTATCTCTTAGCCAGCCCCAAACTCTATCTCAGAGATCCTGATCTTACTAAGTGGGCAACAGGCCAGTTATCCCACTTTGTTTGACATGGTTGATTACTCAAGAGTTGGACAGCTGATTCACACTGGACCAAACAGATTCTCCTCTGCTTCAGATTGAAATCAGAACTGAAAGACGCTAGCTACTGTCTGTTTGGTCTTCATAGCTTGAAACTGCTGTCAAGATTGTCTATACACTGATTTCTGCCTTTGCATCAGGAGGCAAGAAAAGTCAGTCTGCAGAGATGGAGGGAAAATAAAGCAACTGTGCATTACAAAGCAGAGGTGCAAATCCACATATCTTCAGAACAAAAACAAGAGGTGTGGGAGGGAGGGACGAGAGAGGGAGGGAGGGAGAGAGAGGGAGAGAGAGAGAAAGAGAGAGAAAGAGAGAGACCTAGACCTAGCATAGCAAGAAAGCAAGAAAAATTATTTGGTTTTGGTACAATCTAATGTCTAGGCTTAACTACCTTTGATGCAAAGCTGCAAAAATACCCTGTTTTCCGAGCTACTCCCATGTTCTTATAATAATTCTCTAATAAGAAAATTATTAAGCTGGCTTATAAATTATTAAGCAGGTTTATGTGACTCTATATTACTTATAACTAATAAATTCAGAAACAGACATTGTAATAAATCAAAAGTTTGTTTCCTGATTACTAAGAGGAAATAACCTTAATATATGATTAGCAATTGTTTCAAAAAATATTCTTAGTCACAATGTACTGAAAGATTGATATCAATATCCTGAAAAAAGCAATAAAAATAAGTCTAAAGCAAGATGATAGAAAAGTAAAAGATAGATACAAAAAGTAAAATGAAGCTATATTACTATGTGAACAGTTTTTGCAAGTTCAGTGAATCATTCTATCCCATTCATTTTCTTCTTTACTCCAAGAGAAATTTGTTTTTATTTGTAAAATGTTCCACAATCGAGATTTGCCTAGTTAGTTTTTTCAGTATTAGCTGCAATGTTGTACCAGGGTAATAAAAAGATCTAATTTACATTTAAAAAGAGAACGTGTGTAGAAAATGGTTCAGTAAGGTCAACAAGAATTCTAATGGGTTGGCTCTTCATAAGTTGTAAGAAGAAGAAAGGAATCAGTTGGTGCAACTAAGTGGAGGGTAGTGTCACTTACTGAGATAGTGCAGATTAAGAAATGAGAGAACTTGGTCAGGCGTGGTGGCTCACGCCTGTAATCCCAGCACTTTGGGAGGCTGAAGTGGGTTGATCACAAGGTCAGGAGCTTGAGACCAGACTGACCAACATGGTGAAATCTGTCTCTACTAAAAATACAAAACTTAGCCAGGTGTGGTGGTGTGCACCTGTAATCCCAGCTACTCAGGAGGCTGAGGCAGGAGAATCGCTTGAACCCGGGAGGCAGAGGTTGCAGTGAGCCAAGATCGCGCCATTGCACTCCAGCATGGGTGACAGAGTAAGAATCCGTCTCCAAAAAAATAAATAAATAAGTAAATAAATAAAATAAAAATAGAGAGAGAGAGAGAGAACTTGGTTAGGAAGAGACCAGAATATTGTTTAGAATATGCAAAATTTAAGGTAACTATTAATCAGCTCCAGGGAGAACCAAGGAAGGCAATTATTGAATAAATGTGTTTAGATTTCTGCAAGGAATTTATGGCAGGATATAAATATTTCAGAACCATGATACAGAGAAGGATAGCTGGGAGCATGCTTAAAACCATATAACTAAATAATCATAACCAGAGTAGTAGAAGAAAAGAGGCCAAGGAGAGAGGCTGGAGAATTTCCATATTTAGAGATCAAGTAATAGAAAGGAGACATTAGAAGAAACTGAGAGAGAACATTGAGTAGGAGGAAATCAAGAAGAAATTCATACTGGTGTATAAAATGTGGGATAAAAAACTGGAGAGTGGCAGGGTGGGAGGTGGTTGAGGGATAAGAAATTATTTAGTGGATACAATGTACACTATTCAGGTGATGGCTACACCAAAAGCTCAGACTTCACTACTACACAGTATTTCCATGTAACAAAACTGTACTTGTAGCCCTAAATCTATATAAACACAATGGAGTACTATTCAGCCAAAAGAAAAAAAAATGAGATCATGTCATTTGCAACATGGGTGGAACTGGAGAACATTTTGTTAAGTGAAATAAGCCACGCACAAAACCACAAACTTTGCATGTTCTCACTCATTTGTAGGAGCTAAACATTCAAACAACTAAACTCATGGAGATAGTAGAATGATGGTTACCAGAGCCTCAGGGGGGCAGTGGGAACGGGGAGGAAAAGAAAAAGATTAATGGGTACAAAAATATAGTTAGGTACAATGAATAAGTTTCTGTATTTGATAGTACAACAGGTTGACTATAGTCAGCAATAATTTGCTGTACATTTTTAGAATAACTGAAGGAGTACAATTGGAATCTTCATAACACCAAGAAATGATGAATGCTTGAGATGATGGATACCGCATTTACCCTAATCTGATTACTACACATGTTATGCCTGTATCAAAATATCTCATTTACCCCAAATATATTCACCTACTGTGTATCCATAAACACTAAAAAAGTTTAAAAAGTAAAAAATAAAATAAAGTGTCTTAAAGAGGAATTGTCAATGATAATTAACGTTGCTCGGAAGTCAAGTAAGATAGTAAGAGAACCATGACAATCTGATATGTCTTGATTAGCAGTTCAGGAGAGTTGCTGGACAGAGTCCCAGATGGAGTTAGCTGAGGAGAGACTTTAAGTGATGACTTATAAAGAACAGTGAATATAATCCATACTTTTAGACTTTTTGTTGGTTTTTTGAGAAAAATGGAGTACCAATATGTAGCAATAGCTTCAATAAAATATGAGTTGAATAGGCTATTTTGTTGTTTGCTTGTTACTTTTATAACTATGAAACAACTGGTTATGTTACTACTATTATGAGAATGAAGTAGGAAAGAGAGAGAGAAAGATAACAGCAGACAAAAGAGAATAACTATAGGAGCAAAATGGTTGCGAATGAAGTAATTTTGGAAGCCCATGCTAGAATGAGTGGTATTCTTAGAACAACTTATTGGTTATCCGTTCAAATCTGTGTTATGGGTTCAAATATTTGGTAGATGGGGAAATACCAGAACTCCTGAAAATGTATGTGATTATTTGGCTGGAAAGAGAGGTTAAAAATAGATACAAGGCTACTGGTACCAAGGCTGCCAGGGAATGTGGAAGAAGGGAAGATCATGTTCAGAATAAGTATCACTGTGCGGTTTTGCATTCTTATAGCAGAACAGTGATGTGGTCAGCTTGGTTGTCATCAGGTAGATGAGAAGCCAAGACACTAGAAGGCTGTAATTTTCTAGAACTTTCCTCCATAGGGCTTAGTACTAGACAGAGATATCAATAAAATGGGTTAGATTCAAAAGATGTTCTAACGTTTAGAGCATCTACAAAGTTCTAGACACTGTATTTGGTAAAACTGAAATTGTAACTCAGTAGAAATGATCCATATAAAGATTTAAGGACAATTCATTACTCACATAGGAAAAAGCATTTTTAAAACATTTAAGTTCAGATGGATTAAAAATGGAAATGTGAAAATTAAAACAAATGTACAAATTAAAAGTAGATGCACATAATCTTGCAGTGAGGAAAGATTTTCTAAACTAGAGGTAGGCAAAAAATCTTCAAGAAAGTATGTAAATTTTACTACCAAAAAATTCTCATTTCTATCCATTAAAATAATCTAGAAATTTAAGTACAAACAATAATCTGAAGGAAACAGAAACACACAAACATTATATATATACACATATATACATATGTGTATATATGTATGTGTATATACATATGTGTGTATACATACATTATATATGTAATATACATATTACATATGTAATATATATTGCATATTAAATATTACATATATATGTATATACATTATGTAATATATGTATACATATATACATATGTATGTAGTGTATATACATATATAATTAATAATTATATATACTACATATACACTACATACATATGTAGTATGTAATGTATGTATATATACATTATATATGTAATATATGTATACATATATAAGGGCATATGTATGTTTATGTGTATATACATATATATGTATATCTATACATATTACATATATAATATACGTAATATATACATTAGATATATGTATATATGCATATTACATATGTTATATATACATATGTATATATGTGTATATACATATATGTTATATATTATATATAACATATAATGTATATATACATACATTACATACTACATATATGTGTATATATAATGTATATATACACATATATGTTATATATAATGTATATATAATGTATATATACACATATATGTTATATATAATGTATATATAATGTATATATACACGTATATGTTATATATAATGTATATATACTGTATATATACACGTATATGTAATATATAATGTATATATAATGTATATATACACATATATGTAATATATAATGTATATATAATGTATATATACACGTATATGTAATATATGTGTGTATATATACACGTATATGTAATATATGTGTGTATATACACGTATATACACATATATGTAATATATATGTGTATATATACACGTATATAACATATATGTATATATATGTGTATATATACACGTATATATACACGTATATACACATATATGTAATATATATGTGTATATATACATGAATATATACATATATATGTAATATATATGTGTATATATGCACACATACAGTGACAGGATTACCAGTTGCACTGTTAAACTTAAGAGATTTTTTAAAGTAGTGCAGTAACGAATAGGCAAATATCACAATATGCAAATCAAGCATGTATAAAACGATAATCAAAATTTTACTTTTTACTTTAAAGGAAATATTTGATATTATTTAACATATGATAAAAATAAATGTTGACTATATGAGGAAACAGTCATTTTCACTAATATTCAAAAAAATTGAAAAAAATAAATCATTGGGTGTTCTTTTTTCCTAGCCATATTACAAAGAGAAAAAAAAGTGAAAATATGCTGCCTTGATATAATTCCTGGGAAATGTGTGCTGTCTTAATTTATTGATGAAAGCAGAAACTAATGTGCAAGGTTTACAGTAAAATTTCACAGCATGCATCAAGAGCCCTAAGAAAGTTCCATCTTGCATGTCGCCATAGTGGGATCCTTAGGTTTTCAACATACAGCAACATGTACCAATGATGTAAAAACTCATGATTAAATATGAAACATTCTCAAAGTCCAACAATAAAAGCATCTAGGTAAACTGTAGTACATTCATATAATGAATAGATATCACATTATTAAAATTATATTTATTTAAATTGCCATCTTAATTCAGTGTCAACTCAGTGCTATAAATGTAAATGTACACTGAGAACAAGAAAGAGGCAGAGGCAGAATGAGACGAAGTTAACAAAACAAAGGGAGGAGAGTCACAAAATAGTAATAAAAGTGATTTCTGGTTAAATAAAAGTATAATTTTTTTCCTTAATAATATCTACATTTTTCAAATATACAATAAGTATGTATTAAACAAAATAAGAAGAAGCTTTATCAGTCATATATAATATTATATAAAATCTTTGCAAAAATAGCTAAATCTAAGCAAAGAGTGGTTTCTTTTTTAATTTCAAATTTGATTTTAGATTCAGGGGGTACATGTGCATGTTTTTTACATTGGCATATTGCGTGACACTGAGGTTTGGGTACAATTGATCCAGTTACTCAGGAAGTGACTTTAGTACTTAATAGGTAGTTTTTTTTAGGCCACATCTTCCTTCCTCCTTCACCACTTTTTGTAGTATCCAGTGTTGGTTGTTGCCACCTTTGTGTCCATGTGTACCCAATATTTAGGTCCCACTTATGAGTGAGAGCATGCAGTATTTGGTTTGCTGTTTCTGCATTAATTCACTTAGGATAATGGCCCCCAGAAGCATCCATGTTGTTGCAAGGAGCATGTTTTGTTTTGTTTTGTTTTTTGTTTTTTGTTTTATGACTACAAAGTATTCCATGGTGTATATGTACCAGAGTCATTAATTTCTACTCATCTCAACTTCTCATTTAATTTTCTTCTATACTCAAATCACCTATATATGAAGGATTACCAAGCAAAGAAACTACAGTTCTTAGACAATAGAAATCATTCTGTGGAAACACCACTGTCACTTTTACCTATGAAATTTAAAAATCAAAACCTGCTTTCCAACAAAATAAATATGTTAATTTATAAACTCAATCATATCACTCATTTATTGACCAAGAATCATAGTTTATAATAAAGCAACAAAGTAGAGGCCTTCAGGAGCGGAAAACAGCTTATAAAATGTGACAGTTGTATCCAAAATGTAGCTAAAGCCAAATGTATTAAAAATAATTTGAAGGTTTAATATAATGGATTTTTTTCATTTAATCGCTTAAGAGATGAACATTTCACTAAAACACCTTTTTAAAACATCGCATTTTCAAATTACATTTTTCTACTTCAACCTTGATAAACTCCATTGGACCCATATCTACTTATTTTATAATTGCTGTTTTCCCTTCATTCTCCATCTTCTATTTTGTAAATAATGAAGAATTATAATTATATATAATCTCTTAGCAAAATCAGAATCATAATTTTAGGGAGAAAGAAGAGGAAATTTAAGTGGGGATAATGTTTTGAAGGCAATGAGTAAGGCATATTTTGGAGTGCAGGTTTTCTGACTACCGGCATAGTGTTCTACACAATCAATACTACATCTCATTAACTAGTAGTAAAATGAAATGATTATGACCAAAGTCATTTTAAGCTGTTTCTCTAGTGGCAATACTGCATTTTGTACTTTCATAACGAAGTGAAGGTTTTCAGATTCAGAAAGAAATGTGTTATTCTGAAGTGTTACCTAAAAACTTAAAAACTGTCAGTGTCTCGATGAGTGCTTCTAAAAACCATGGACATCCCTTTGAAGATCTCCTAGGATCCTCCCAGAATGACCAGGGCCAAAAAGTGAGGGATAACGGTAGTGATGATACCACCAAAATGAGGTCATAGTCAGGACACCATTTAGTGGGCATGTTTACCATAAGACAAGCATGTTACATTTGCATTTTATATTTTCCAGAGCACAAATCTGTGAGAAGAATTAAAAAGAGCAAAGATGCATCCGGAAAAAAAATGCATATCATAACAGTCACAAGTCCTATTAATTTCTTCCTCCCATTAGTCTATGGAGATTCAAGACCACTATATTGCCATTTCCTTTCTTGTCCCCTAAAATAAAAACACAATAAGTTCTAGGGATCTAAGAAATTTTTTCAGGTGTCATTTATGCAATTAGCCTATGGGATTTAGAGATAATATATTTTTATTTGTTTTAATAATGTCCCTTTATTCTGATAAAAGTAACAGTATGTCTTTGATGCCTAATGAAAAGGGCTATCCCACTGCCAACTGTCCACATGGTCTATTCATATCTGTGTTGAGCTTTCTGAGGTCCATATTTGAGATACTGCAGTCCCTTTGCTTCTTGATTTTAGCTACTCTCTTAATTTGTGTCCTGTTTTGTCTCAAGTATCCCTAACTCAGAAGCTTCTTGTGAGATTGACCTTGACTTATACCTTCACTTCTGCTTCCTTTCCTAATAAGAACCTAGATCATATTTCATCCTTTAGGCTGGATCTTGGATGTGTGAAAATGGAGAAAAATGTGTTGAATTAAAATAAACATATTTATTGTGTAAGAGTTAAGTAAATAAGATTTTGTGTTTGATAATTAGTTTTAGAAGAAAAGTTATAGTTACATAATCCACTATGGTCAGTGCTATGACTTTGTTCTTCTGCTACACTGCTTCAATTTGAAAGTCAAGTCAATTATCAAAAAACTGAGTATATTCAGACATCATAAGATTATGATCACATTTATTTCAATGATAAGCATCTTGTCAACTGGGAGAAAGATAGTTATTCAGAACTTGGACACAAATGTTATGGCATGACTCAGATAGATCATATCCTTATAGATTATGAAAATTATGCAAAAGGAAAAAGTGTCCAAAGCATAGTTGCATAAAAGCTAATAAATAGAAATATGTCTTGGAAAAATAGAGCCTAGTTAAGGAAAGTTGAGCCTAGGAACAGATCAGACCTAGGCAAACTTAAGGGATAAAACAATAAGACAAGAGCAAAGGTCAGAATTTACAATTCAAGGAATCTGATAGGCAGTTATCTCTTCTTTTTCCTAAAAATATCATTGGACTGTCAGAAGGAAAATAAAAGTACAAACACATCCATAGCCCTAAAAAAGAGCTGAGACATAAGTCATTAGCAAGTAAAACAAAGAAGAATTTCTGGAAATAATAAGGTAGATAGAAGAGAATTAAAAGAAACCCATGAAAACGTAGGAACTTAAATCCACTCAGTGATCAAAAGACTTTCTAAATAGTGAGTTATTAAACAAAAATCTTATAATCATTTTAGGAACAGAGTAATCGGGATACAAAAGTACAAGCAGAATTTGATTTTGTCAGTAAGGTGGCTGTGAAAAAACTGCAAACCAGTTGTATCAGATTTCATCATAGCTGCCAATAGCTTTTGCCCTTGGGCAGTAAGGTGGCAAATGGACACGAAGTTTGCCAAACAGGTTGTTTGGGCTGGAGATAAAATCAAGCAGAGGCCCAGATTAATTCTGGACACAATGGTATATGCACAGCCTGCACCAAGAAAGTAAACTGCCTCAACATCCTATAGAAAATTGACAATTAGAAAATCTCATGCAACCCTCTCCTTCCCAATAATCAGAATGAAGATTTCTACGATTATAATCTGAATTCATTACTGTAGGAAGAAATTATACTTATGCTGATGATACTTACTTTAGCTGTCAATAGTATTCATTCTAAGTCCTCATTAATAAAGACAGACAATGAAGATTCTACAATATATAAGGAAACCAATGGATGCAATGTAAATATCCAGTTAAAAGAACAGATGAACCCTTGAAGAAGTAGTTAATATGGAAAATAAAACATAATTGTGTAATCATTATAGTTAGCCATGTTCAATGTTCAGAAATATTTAAAAATATTCAAAGTATATTGAGACTCATGATGCTGCATACACCAAAATAATATGAAAAGATTTTTTACTTATACAACTGGACTTTCTGGGAAGAGTAAGGCAAGTTCAAGCTGGTCTGACTGGCAGGAGCAAAGCTGGGTTTGGGTTTTATTATAGGTAGGAAGTAGGGGCAGAATGAGGGTGCGTGCCCAGGAATGGTTTGGCATATTTATTGGCTTTTTATTGTGAACAATAATAAAATTTGCATATTTCCACTTTTTCCCACCTCTTTTCTCCCTTTTTCACTACTCAATTTTGTATTATTCTTTCTTAGTTGTTCCAGTATTTACTTTGTATCTTCAAGCATATTTATAGCTTGGCTACTTGATGAATCAATTGTAAGTCATATATTTTAATCGCTGGCTATGAAGAATGGAGAAAATCTACTCATATATCATACCTCTTCTAATTCCCCCTTCTCTCACTTTCTTTATTAGTTATATTATTTTTACATTGTCATCATAGAAGACATTTAAATTCTTCTGTTCAATAAGAATAATTCACATATTTGTTTCCATCTCTCCCTTTTAGGACATGAATTCAAGGCTGGCTACCAGTCCTTTTGTCATTGTTTATTCAGTTTTCTCCTCTTTGGCCAAAGAACAGTTTTCTTCAAAAAGAGTCTATGGATATTCCATTCCTTTAATTTCTCGCACATGTAAAAACTTTATACATATATCATTCATATTTGAATGGCGATTTAGGTGTGCATAACATTTTTAGGCATTTTTGCTGAGAAATTTAGGGACGTTACTCCACATCCTACATGGAATGTGTATTTTAAAAACGATAGCTCGCACTGTTATTTCCCCCCTGGTGTTACACTCACTTTGCCTGGGTACTAAAAATAATTTTCTTAATATTTGACAAAATCATCACCAGACTTGTCTGTTAATCATTCTGCATGAATTTTTTCCCTAGGACATAATATATCATTTGAACCTATGAATTCAAGTTTTTTATTTGTGAAATTTCTCCTTGAAATACGTTGTTAAATGTTTATTTTCCCTTCCAATTGTTAGGTTTATTTCTTCAGGGACATTAATTATATTTAATATAGGATCATTTGTCTTCCATACATACTTGTTTATTTCAAACTCTTTAAAATTTGCTCATTTCCATTCCTTTCCACTCATGTTTTTCAATCTTGCCCTTCATGACTGTCATTATATTTCCATAATATTTCTTTTCATATATGTCACTGCGTCACTGTCAATGTTAACTTCCTATGATTATTTTATTTTTATCCTCTAAGTATTTCCTGGCTCCTGTTTCTCATGCTATTTCTATGCCTGTGGTGGCACCATATCTCCCTAGGCTTTTGTTTCTCTGCCATGAATTTTTGATGGTTTCATTGAGTTGTACTCATTCACACTGGTATATTTAATCACAGTTTACTGGATCACTGACAAATTTCTCCATGAGTTTTCTTTGTCCATTTATTTTTGCATATGTTTCAGTCTTGCCTTTTCCTTCCTTTCTCCGTGTAGTATATTTGCACTGGCTCCTTTTTTGATAATAACTTGTCTTTGAATGCAAAGAAATCTTTCTGTATCAGCATTTTTCACATTCTTATTAGACAGGAACTAAAGTAATATTACAAACTAGCAAGAATTCTCCCTGGGTTATAATATAGGATTGTCTGAATGTCCAGGATGCCTTAACTTTATTTCTTCCCATTAAAAAGAGATTTAGAGCTGTAGTCCTACATATAATATAGGATCTCCTTCCACGCCACATTTCCAATGCATTTACTCTTCCTTCCCTGGGACCCATGGGAAAAAAAAATCATATGAAGCTTTCAGCCTGAAACACATACCTGTTTCTTGAAGCAAAAGGTTGTTGTTTTGCTTCTCTGTGTAAGAACTGCTCAGTCAGCTTAATCCAAGATTTTTAGCCATTAAAGACCTTCTGAGCATCATTCTTGCCCCTGTGGCAGCACTTTTTTATATCTGATTGTTATGAGTAAGAAATGTCTTTAGTTTAACAAAATGTAGAGCTTGCATTCCTGTTTCTTGAGTTTTTGTTGTTGTTACTGTTGTTGTTTTCTAAAATAGAGAAGAGCACCTGATAAAACAGGTATCTCTAAGCTCATGTTATTCAGGAATGACCTCAGACGCAGTTTAGCATGGGATATGAAAGCACTGAAGCCAAGTTGTTTTTATACAAGAGAGTTTGTTGGTGTTTCATTTAATTATTTGCTTCCATATCTAAGAAAACTTTAAGTAATATAGTCTTTTGACTTTCTTTTAACTAACCATACTGTGTGACCCCACGAGAAGCAGGCTGCTATAAGAGATCAAAGTTCAAAATGTCAACAGTGACCCACAGAGAGCTCTGTTGCCCAGTGCAGAACATTACTAAGTACTCTTAATACATCACAGCTACGGGTATTAATATGAGCAGTCCTCGTAAATTTGAAACTGGCTCAATGATCCCATTGAACTGAAGTTTATGGTTTCTTTTGAATAAACATACAAATTTACCCTCCCAGTCTTAAAATTAAAAAAATTACATTTGTCTTGTCTGAGTTCCTTTCTCAGGAAACCAACCCTCATGCCCCTACATAGTATCAAGGAAGTGAAACTTACCAGATCACAGCATCGGGACAATGAGACACCATACCCCTCACTCATCGTGATTGCCTATCCAACCACCTGCTTCCTGTTGACCAACTCCTCTTCCTTAGCCCTCTCTAATTCCTGTTTACCCACATATAGTTTTATTCCTCCCCCACTACATAAACTCCCAGTTTTAGTAGATCAGGGAAATGGATTTGAAACTGATCTTGTATCTCCTCAGCTGCGCGGCACCCAATTAAATAAAGCCTTTGTTCCCCGAGAATTCTCGTTGTCTCATAATTGGCTTTCTGTGTGGAAAGCAGGAGAACTTAGACCAAACCCCTGGTGTTTCGGTAACAAATTGATGGATATTGTATACAAAATATTAAGATGCATACTACATACTTCATGTTCACAATCTTGTTTAAAATTTACAATTACTAGCCAGGTGTAGTGGCTCACACCTGTAATCTCAGCACTTTGGGAGGCCGAGGCAGGTGGATAACCTGAGGATAGGAGTTCAAGACCAGCCTGGCCAACATGGCAAAACTCCGTCTCTACTAAAAATACAAAAAAACTTACCCAGGCGTGGTGGCACACGCTTGTAGTCCCAGCTACTCGGGAGGCTGAGGCATGAGAATCACTTGAACCAGGGAGACAGAGGCTGCAGTGAGCCAAGATTGCACCACTGCATTCCAGCCTGGGCAACAGAGTGAGACCCTGTCTCAAAAACAACAACAACAAAAAGCTTACAATTACTATATGGAGTAACCACTATATTATCATTTTACAAAAGAAGAAATTCAAGGCTTAGAGAAGTCTAGTAATGTTCCCAAGGCCACACAGGAAGTAAACAGCCTAGCCAGAATTAGAATCCTGTTATACTCCAAGACCTGTAATGCCCATCACTTACTCTACAGAATATCCAAATGTCTTTTAATTATTTTCAAAATTGCTTCTATTATTCCAGTCACGTGGAATCATAAAAGGTAGACTTTAAAAGTCATCCTAGATTTCTGGGGGACTTTATTCCATTACATTAGCCCCGCCAAATATAAATGTAAAATTGATGGCCTAAAACAGTGAAGTCATCTCCCAAAAAAAGTGGCCCAAAGAAAGAATTGTATGTGTTTTCTCCTTAGAGTAAGGAATCATCCTTTGTTTCCCACACAGTGGCTTAGTTCTATTCATTGTGAGAGGTGATAACCTGCCAGCAGCCCTAGCTCACTCTTGGCGCCTCCTCTGCCTCCGCATCTGCTCTGGCCGGCTTGAGGAGCCATTCAGCCCGCCGCTGCGCTGTGGGGGCCCCTCTCTGGGGCTGGCCGAGGCCAGAGCCGGCTCCTTCTGCTCCGGAGGAGGTGTGGAGGGACAGGCGCGGGTGGGAACTGGGGCTGCGAGCGGCCCTGGCGGACAGGCGGGGCTTCCGGGTGGGCGCTGCGCGGAGCCTGCTGGGCTTGATCGGGGGCTAGGTCCTGATTGTCCACGATGGCGGGTCTCTTGTCTCTTTCTCCCTTTCCCTCTTTTCCTCGATTGTCTGGGATGACTCCCTCTGGGCTGCCGGACTGCCCAGGCTAGGTGCCGCAAAGTCCCCGGGAGAGTGCTAGTGAGAGGCGAAGCAGGCTGGGCTTCTGGTTGGGTGGGGACTTGGAGAACTTTTCTGACTAGCTAAAGGATTGTAAACACACCAATCAGCACTCAGTGCCTAGCTAAAGGTTTGTAAAGGCACCACTCAGCACCCTGTTAAAATGGACCAATGGGCCCTCTGTAAAATGGACCAATCAGCAGGATGTGGGTGGGGTCAGATAAGGGAATAAAAGCAGGCTGCCCCAGCCAGCACCGGCAACCCACTGGGGTCCCCTTCCACACTGTGGAAGCTTTCTTTTTTCGCTCTTTGCAATAAATCTTGCTGCTGCTCACTCTTTGGGTCTGCACCGCCTTTATAAGCTGTAACACTCACCGTGAAGGTCTGCAGCTTCGCTCCTGAAGCCATGGAGACCACGAACTCACCTGGAGGAACGAACAACTCCGGACGCGCCGCCTTTATGAGTTATAACACTCACCGCGAAGGTCTGCAGCTTCACTCCTGAAGTCAGCGAGACCACGAACCCTCCAGAAGGAAGAAACTCCAGACACGTCCGAACATCAGAAGGAACAAACTCCGGATGCACCATCTTTAAGAACTGTAACACTCACCGTGAGGGTCCACAGCTTCATTCTTGAAGTCAGCGAGACCAAGAACCCACCAATTCTGGACACAATTGTGTCTATAATGATAAAAGAAAAATAGGTATATAGATATATGTGTGTGTGTCCATATGCCTGTGTGTATATAAAGATATGTATGTGTGTGTCTATGTTTATTATGTCAACACATACATATGTTATACATGTAAGCAAGAATGTTATTTTCTCTTGTTTGAACATCTCTAGTTCCTTAAAATGTTACTTATATCTAAGGTAACCACATAGCTTACACGAGAAAACTTTTGAGAATAAAAAGGGGCATTAGCCAGGACATACAACTGGGTAGACAGGAGCAAACTGAGACAGTCCCAGACATACTCATATGTCCTACCTATTCATATATGTAGTGCTTCTTTTTGTTGTTCTTTTATAGGCCACAAACTCAGGTATACAAAAATGTACAATATCTTGTCTACAATTAAGAGCTCTTAGCTATCTATACAAAGAACTCCTAAAAATTGACAAGAAAAATATAATGACAGCTGAAAAAGAATAAAATGCTTTGAAATGGTAAGTTACAGAAGGAAAAAACATCACGTAATAACGCATATGTTAAGAAATGCTCAAACTTCCTAGTTGTCAGCAAAGCACACTAAAAACTAGCTGTGAACTTTTATTTTATATGTACCAAAATGACAAAAATTAAAAAAAGGATTATAGTACCTACTGCTGGTTGGGATTTAAGACAATTCACATTGTGGGTGAAAAATATAAATTGTTAATGGCTCTTTGGAAACTAAATCTAGCAACATCCACTATAATAAATTTATACATAATTAGCAATCCCACTTTTAGATTTCTATCCTATAGAAATAAAAGTGCCAGTACCTAAACACATGTACCCCAAAATTTTTATCACAGAATTATTTGTAGTTATAAATAAATAAAAACAAAATGGTCACATACTAAGTAAGATAATGGCTAAATAAATTATGATAGAGTAACACTATGTAATATGAGACTATCAAAAACATAAATTACAATATAAAATTTGTTCTGGGTTGTTTTCCATGAGGTATTGTTGAATGAGATGGCCATTGTGCAGTTCAAAGAAAGTTCTAGGGTCTGAGTAATTGTTATTATGACACTATAAAGAAACATAAAATAAAAAAACAAAAAACTTGGCACACTTACATCTATCTATCTAAAATACTGTGAGGGTATGTGCTCATATAAGGTTCAGCTGCATGAGGCAAAGTACAGACAGATACCCACCAAGTTGTTAATATGAATTATGAGGGTACTGAAGTGGAGGTTTATGTGGATAGAATTCGAGACAGTGTTGGGGGGGTCAGAATGAGGAAATAAGTAGCATAGTAGTTCATAATAAAAGTCATGCAGAACTTATAGCTATCTCTGAATTTACAGACTTCCATGATTGAATGTTGCAAGGAAATGTATGCAGTATGTTCAGACTTTGGTTGAAAGAAATAGCTCAACTTTTCTCTCTAAACACTCTCTTTATATATAAAATACTTGTTTATGTACATGTAAGCAGGTAGAAGAAAGGTGTTCAAAGATATCCACAAAATTGTTAACACTAAATAGCTCAAAGGATGAGAGGTAAATATTTTTGACTTACTAAAACTTGTGCTATTTTTGTGCTATTTTATACTGTTACTACAAATATGTATTACTTTTTTAAATTTGAAAAACATTTTAAAATATTTATGTTAAATTCTGAAAATACATTCTAGCAATATTGCACACCTTTAGGTTATCTGGAATCTACATCAGTGACCTCTACACCACAGTGCAGATGCCCTCACTCATGTAGTTATATATTTCCTCACTAAAACACTGGCATACTTCCATATATCTACCAATCTTTAAGAAATCTTCCTTGGTTCTTGGATTGAACAGTAGTGTTATGCCACTGAAATATTAGTGTCAATTATTTTTTTTATCTCCCTTGATTCACAGCTAGTTTTTCTTCTCTTCCCCTGCTTTCCACATAACTGCACACCATGCTGAAAACCGATTTTAATTTATATTTGCTTCATCTTAATTTGTTAGTGTATCCAAGCTTGCTCTTCCACAATAGACTATCTGGATTATTTTTTAGCGGAAAAGCTTCATAAATTATGGAATGTAAATATGCTGAACTTATCTACCTTGAAAATATGACTGGGTCTAAAGGAATATTT
Source organism: Pan paniscus (assembly GCF_029289425.2). NCBI lineage: Eukaryota > Metazoa > Chordata > Mammalia > Primates > Hominidae > Pan > Pan paniscus. Next base: position 41,557,660 of record NC_073264.2, on the reverse strand, counting down.
ATTCCTGCATAATAAGGCTCTATAGACTCTTCAGAGGCCACATTTGAGAAATTAACACTCAAACCAAATGTATATATTCCATAGACCTACTTCCTGTTTTGGTGTAAAAGAATAAAGAAGAACTTTACCTCTATGGTAACACCAAGAAAAAAGCTGGAAGATATTTGAAAATTATATCAGTCTATAGGGTTATTTATTAGTGGCAGATACAAGAAAGACTTGATGAACAGGTTTCCACTGACGCATTCACAGGCAATCAGCTTCCTTCAACAGCTCTGCGCAAACACTAGGTCTAGGTCTAGGTCTAGACAAACATTCAAAAAATCCAGAAACTATACCCAGTTCAGAAGAGATCTGACAAGATATTGACAACTGTTAAGTAGGCAGGAATACAAAATTTTTTTTGGTGTAACACTTCTCCTGATCTCACTCCTCTTCAGTTTCACTGAAGTAATAAAGGCAATGATGTTGAAACTGAAACACATATAACTTACATATTTGAAAAACTCTAACACTTATTCTAATAGTTTCAGGAACTGTAAATGTGATGGCAATACCTCTCTAGACCCCACATTCAATAAAATAGAGTAATTGCTCCATAGCAGTGGCAGCTCCCAGCAGCAACCTGCAGCCACCAAACCGGATGTCTTGGACTGGCCTAGCCAGAAATGAGCTTAACCATTTTTTTTTTCTTTTTTTCAGTGATTTGGATGCTTTTTTTTTTTTTTTTGGTTTTTGTTGTTATTGTTGTTGTTGTTGTTGTTGTTGTTTTGAGACGGAGTCTCGCTCTGTCGCCCAGGCTAGCATGCAGTGGCGCGATCTCGACTCATTGCAACCTCCGCCTCCCGGGTTCAAGCGCTTCTCCTGCCTAGGCCTCCTGAGTAGCTGGGATTACAGGCATGCACCACCATGCCCAGCTAGTTTTATTTGTATTTTTAGTAGAGACGGGGTTTCTCCATGTTGGTCAGGCTGGTCTCAAACTCCCGACCTCAGGTGATCCACCCGCCATGGCCTCCCAAAGTGCTAGGATCACAGGCATGAGCCACTGCGTCTGGCCGAAATGAGCTTAATCTTAAAGCTTTTTAACTCAGTTGATTTCAGTCATTCAACAACTGGTACAAATTAAATGATTACTTTCTCACTGTAACCAACAGACACAAATAATGTTCGTACACTCTGGGGAAACACAACTAAACAACGGTGTACTCTGACCTTCCTAGTTCTTCTACACACAATGTATGGTATGCAGTATAAGAATTATAAGCTATGTGAACAAGCAAAAACTGGACTTCACAATGAAGGAAAAAAAATCAAAAGCATCTAACTCACCGATAAACTACATATTGGAACTTGCAAACATGAACTTTAAAATAACTAAATAAGTACAAGAATTGACAAACAAAGTATCGATAAACAGATGGTGAATCTCAACAGAGAAAATAAAACTATTAGAATAAAGAAATTCTGTCATCTGCAATACAAAATGGGATTAATATGAGAATTAAACTGAAAAAGAAACAATCTGTGAATTTAAAGACAGGTCAATAGATGTTATCTTAAAGGAAGTACAGAGGGGGAAAAAAAAGCAACTGATCAGAAAGCCAATTACCAGTGGGAAAATACAAGGCAATTTAGCATATGTGTAATTAGAAAATATATCATTGTTAACTGAAGTTTATGCCAAGAATTCAAGGTTATATTAACATTCAGAAATCAATGAATGTAATGTATCACATTAACAAGAATAAAAAAGATAAATCACGTTGTTTATCAGATGCAAAAAAGCATTAGACAAAATCTAGCACTCATTAATGATAAAAAGTCTCAGGATCTAGAAATAAAACTACCTCTATTTGAAAATTTGAGTAATCTGTGAATACCTTTCCGCTGACATCACACTTATTGATGAAATATTAGACATTCACCACCACTAAGATTGGAGACAAGGAAAGGTAGTATACTTTTTCACCATTTGTATTCAACATTGTACTTTTCAAAGGTCCTAGACACTGCATTAAAGTAAAAATAAGGAAGAAAGGGAGTGAGCAAAGGAGCAAAGAAGAAAGAGAGGGAAAAGTAACAATGGAGGAAAAAAGTAAGTATTTTTTTTCTGCAGACGACCAAATTATTTACATCTAGGAAATATTAATATATTAAAAATTCTAGATGTAATAGGTGAATTCAGTGAGGTCTCAGGATTTAGGATCAATACAAAATCTGTTGTATTTCTACAAATTAGCAAAAACAGTTGCAAAATAAAATTTAAAATCAGTATCATTCATTATATCACAAAAAAATATAACATTTAGAGCCATATATAATAAAAGCTGAGCAAGACCTCTACTCTACAAACAGGAAGACTTTCTTGAGAAAAGTTAGCGATGACCTAAATAAATATTGTAAAGATATCAATTATCCCCAACTTAATCAAAGATGGCATGCAATTTCAATCAATATCTGCGGAGGCTTTTCTGCCATTACTGAAAAACAAATGCTAAAATTTGTATGGAAGTATAACGAACCTAGATAGAACAGTTAAACATTATTGAAAAATAAAGAAAATTTGAGGATTTATAAAATCTGACTTCAAGACTTATTATAAAGCTACACCAACCAAGTCTGTGATATGGGCATAAGATAAACAAATAGATGCATGAAACAAAGGAGAGCCCATAAATAGCTCTACATAGATACAACTGAATTATATTCGACAGGCAACAATGTAATTCAATGGAGAAAAAAAATCTTTTCAGCAATTGGTGTATTGGAACAACTGAATAAAGAATAGATGAAAAAATAAATCTCTTCTTGATGCATTCAACATAAAAGTTAATTTGAAATGACTCATAAACCTAAATATAGATGCTAAAATTATAAAACATTTAGAAGAAAGCATACCGGTGTTATAGTGAGCAAGATCATGAATGGTAAGTAAGAGTTTATAAGCCTTTGAGAGAAAACAGAGATCAAATTTAAAGAAAAATAATCCATGCTAAAGGCCTCAAATGTAAATCCACTGTGTCAATAGGAAATCATGAGAATATAGCGTTATTTCATTAGTAAGTACTGTCTTGTGCAAGTTGTTTTGCTAAGTGCAAAGGACAAAAGGTAAAATACCATACAGTACCTCTACATCAGGAACTTTCATTACAATGGGAAAAAAGGATATAGGGAATGGCACACAATGCAATGAAATAAGTTATATTAAAGTTAACTATAATCTCTATGAAAACAGTGAGAGCCTAGGAATTAATTCTATATCAATTTCTTGAAAGATTGTAAAGATTTCATAGGATAAACAGGTTGAGTCTGGTGGCAGAATAAATTACATGTGAAAAAATTCATATATGAATATGTGTGGGGCTATTCACAAAACCCTTAGCATTTCACATGGCTGCAGGAAGCATGTTTGGGAAAGAGTAGCATTAATTGAGAGTAGAAAGGAAAGTGACAACACATTGTGAATGTCAAGTACACCATGCCAAAAAAATTAAGATATATTAAATGAATGGTCAATTTACATATTTTTAATATTAAAAATCCTCTGAGGGATGTTTTATGTTTCCTATTTTACACATGAGGAATCAAGCTAAGAAAGTTTTGATGCATACATATTAAGTACTGTTATGTCTTCTTAGAGAATAGACCTATTATAATTATATAATGACCTTCATTATCTGATTAATTTTCTGATGAATGTTCTGTTCTCTAGCCTGCTTTGTCTGAAATTTATACATAACTACTACAGCTTTCTTCTGATTACTGTCAGTGTGATATATCTTTCCCTATCCCTTTACTTTTAACCTTTCTGAGCCTTATATTTAAAGTCATTTCCTATAGACAGAACGTTTGCTTGTAGTATTTATCCATTCTGACAATCTGTTTTTATAAATTTCTGTATTTAGACCATTTGCATTTAAAGTCATGATTATCGACCATGTTTTTAACTGTTATTCATTGCACTTGTTCTTTGTTTCTTTTTTTCTCTTTTTCTGTATTTTCAGGTTTTAATGAGTATTTTATATAATTTTATTTTACATCTTCTTTTAGAATATTAATTATATTTAAAAAATTTTTATTGACTTCCCTGGAGGCTATAATGTACCTTAACCAATCTAAGTCCACCCTCAAATAAGACTATGCTGCTTCACATGTAATACTTTATAACAGAGTATTCTTAATCCTCTCCTATCATTTGTGACATTGATCTCATTCATTTATTTCACTTATTTATATGCTATGGTCATCAAATATATTTTCTTTAATATTATGGTAAATGAAGTTCTCTTTTATATCAATTAAGAGTAATAAAATAAAAGATTTTGTTTTAGCTTCATTTATTTCTTCTCTGATGCTCTCCCTGTTCTTTATACATATGTTTCTAACCTGTATCATTGTTCTTCTCCCTGAAGAACTTCTTTAACATTTCTTTGGGCTGGTTCATTGGCAATAAATTACCTGTTTTTGTTTGTCTAAGAAGGTCTGTTTTTTTTTTTTTTTCAAGATTTTCTCTTTACAGTTAGCTTTCTGTGGCTTGCATATGACATGTTTAGATGTAAATTTTTGGTATTTATACTTCCTGGTGTTCTCTGAGCCTCTAGGATCTGTGGCTAGATGTCTGTCATTAATTTTGAAAACTTAGCCATTATTACTTCAAATATTTACTCTATTCTGATCTCTTTTTCTTCCACTTTTGGTAATCCAATTATACACATGTTATACATTTATAAATTGTCCCACAACTATTGAATGTTCTGGATCACTTTTTCCAATTCTTATTTCTCTTTTAACATGGAATCTCTCTATGGGGCTATCTTCAAGCCCATTGATTATTTCTTCATTTATGTCCAGTTTACTGATGAGCTCTTCAAAGGCATTATTCATTTCTCTTCATATTTTTTATTTCTAGAATTTTCTTTTTATTCATTCTTAGGATTTTATTTCTCTGCTTACATTACCCATTGTTTTTTGCATGTTGTTTACTTTTTTATCAAAACCTTAAACATATTAATTATGGTCATCTTAAATTCTCTAATAATTCCAATACTGGTGTCATATCTAATTTTGGTTCTGATTTTTGCTTCACCTCTTTAGGTGATTTTGTTTATTTATTTATTTATTTTCTTTAAACAAGTCTTGTAACTTTTCTGTTGAACAATAAATATGATTTATCTGGCGATAGGAACTGACATAAATATGCCTTTAGTGTGAGGATTTATTTTAATCTGGGTGGGACTTGGGCTACATTTAATGTTTGCTGTAGTTGTAGGTGTTATAGACTTTAAATTTCTTTAGTTTTCTTGTCTCCCCTGTTGCCTTTGGGCGCCCCTTTTTAGATATAATCCATGTCCTGCAGCTCTGCCAGCTGCAATCCAATGTTATACTCGAACCCTGTTGGTGGAGTGGTAAGATATGAGAGAGAGGAAGCTCTCTATAGCCTTATAATTAAAATCAGTCTTTTAATGGACCTGTGTTCCAGGGTTGTGACCTTCACTAATGTTTCTTAACTTCTTCTCTTAGGTGAGGTGGGAAGTGATAGGTGGGTGAAATCAGGAAAATATCTTTACCTCAGGTGGAACAAGGCTTTGATAAGGGTTTTTGGTTTGCTTTTTCTTACCCAGGGACAGTCAGCCTTTGTTATGGGAAATGTTCTAGGCATATTTTACGTGGTAACTTTTCCTCCAACCTTTGCCAGAGCCACTAGGGGATCTTTCTCAAATCTCCACAGTGAAGCCCTGATGGGGTTCCTAGAGTTAAAACCCATAAAAGTGTTAGGACTCCCTAAGCCTGTGGTTCCCAGGAGTTTTGTCATGCTAGTCCACACCCAGGCTGCAGTAATTCATCAAAATTACATTCAAATGTCATTTTCTGTGTATTGCTTCAGTGGCTTCTGCTTTAACCAGAAAACCAGACCTCAGTTGTAACTCCATGGATTTCCTTGTCTTTCCAGATTTCAAGGTGACTGTTTGCCTTGTGACCTTAGTTCCCTGATGAGTCCAAAAAAAAAAAAATAGTTCATTTTTGGTTAGTTCAGCTTTTTTCTCATGGTAATAAGCTTTTTACATATTAGTGTTAAAACCAGCTTAGGGAATTTAAATATCTACAAAATTGCCATTAAGTTTATTATTTTTTCCTCTAAAACCATGGCCTGAAACATTATTATAGAACTGCCCACATTTTTAGTGTGACAGTAGCCTGATAAATTAATTTGTATTACCCTGATGACAAAGCAGGGAATGGGCTGACATACCTGGAAAAGGGAAGCAATAGGAAGCTACTGGAAAAATAATCTTTGCAAGATTGTGAGAGAGGATTGAATTAGGTAGAAGTAAAGACACCAGAAATTTAAAAATGGAGTTTAAGCACAGAAAAATATGAAGTAAAATCAATATTTAGTTGTAGCTAATGAGGGAGGATGAATCAAGGCCAATTATGAGAATTCTCATTTGGACAAGGTGTCTACTTGAAGATTATCCAAAACAAAGTAACAACTATATTCTTATATATTATTATAATTGACCCAAAAGTATTTTCTATGGACAAATAACTAATGCTGATGAATAATCTCATTGAGGTTGTCTTGATACAACTCAGTTAACAAAGCAGATGGGACATTTATCATACATTTATTATATGAATCAGAAAAATAACTTTTATATTTGAGTACATTATATGTTTAGAATCTCTGACTGAGACCATATTAAACTACTTAGTATTAAAATTATCAATAGACTGAGAATTGCTCTTGCTTACTACTATTTTGAAAAAAAAAAGTAAATTTAAAAAACCTACTTTTATTACCAGAAAATAGATGGTTTCAGGTAGTGGTAATAAAGCCTGTAGAGGCTCAGTAACAAACATAAAGAAAAATCCTTCTGGCCACCACTTTCACACTCACTATGTTGGACTTGTAAATCCTGACACAGTAGAGGAAAAAAAATAGTCAATTATCATTATGCTTCTGTTTGTGCATGCATAACATCTTTCTTTAGTTTTGGTTGGAAAGCTTTTTAAAAATATCCCATCTTCTCTTGAAACCTTAATTTTTAAAAGGCCATCATCAAAAAACTACTTTTCTTCTTACAGATATATCTGGCACAATTGCTTTGCTTTGCTTTTGACATTTTGAGTTTGTCAAAGAAAGTATGAATTTTATCAACCATTTTCCCACATACCATTGATTTAGAAGAAATTCTTTTGCAACTTACTAGTTTCATCCCTTGACTAATTAAATTGCCATCAAGGACAAAATCTCCAAGTAAATTTTGACATGACATTGTTATTAACTCTATAACTATCACCTTCTACATATTAAAACTTTTTAAAAATATGCAATGCATAATTTAAATATCTGAAAACTAGTTTGGACTTTATTATAAATAGCATAAGTGGAAACTTTTTATTTACAAAATAAGAATTATGATGTCTATCATTTTACAAGTCATATTACAACTATAACCTTTTACAAACAGTATGATTCCCTATCAGATAACAGTTAAACAGAAACCAGAGTATACAGTCTACTGCCTTTTGCCAAGATTCAAAAAACTATAAACTGTAATAAAACATTTTGATCTATTTGATGAAGCAGGAGAAACTAGCTGTCTGGTTGCCTTTATCATTTGAAACACATGGGAAATGAACATTGTTGATGTGTGCATCAACACTGTAAAAGCTAAAACCATTTTTCTAGTATCTTCTCTGCAAAACATCCAAAACTAATTGAAGACAAAATGTCCACTGCGAAATTTAATTCAAGAGAAAATTCTATTGATAAAGCTTATGAATTTGCATAATCAAATAACAGTAATGAAAAGTAGGCAATGTAAAGCACTAAAAATTTAAAGCCAACCTTTCCTATAACCCTCCTAATACTAGGTAAGTGTGTTTCATTATTTAGATATCTGAATATTTAGATATCTAATTCAATGCAAAATTTCTTTTAAAAATTAAATTCACAGGTGCTAATATTAATTTAGAATGTTCAATATTTTAAGGACAACATAAGAGATTTTAATTCAAATTATTAAAATATTGAATATATGCACTCCGTTTTACTATGGAGTACAATGTCTCCCTCATGCCATTTATTTGTATTGGAACTCAATTGTCATAAATTGTTGACAACTTCTGTTCTTCAGTAGAGTACTCCACAGAAGAAAGTTCCACAGTCTCCCGTCATTATTTATTCCAAAATATTTCAACATTGATTGAGTATATTTTAGCACATTTTGGTTTTATTTATTTGGCATTTATGACCTAAATCGTTTATTTAGTAATCTTTTGCTTGTACTTGTATCTCTTTTTTCCTAGATGGTAATCTCTTTCAGGGTAGTGAGCACATCTCCATTTATTTATTTATTCATTCATCTATATAACAAATGTGTAAAAAGTACTTAATATGTGCCAGGAATGGAGCTAAAAATGGATTAACATAATGGCCAAGAAAAAGACTGTCTTTGAAATGGGAGAGTTTATTTTACACTTCTTTGTACATACTAATGTGATAAAAATTAGAAAGAATTTTCAAGTATTCATTTTTAAATCTCAAGTTCTACATAGTTAATTTTAACATAGAATGTTTGATATAAATAGAAGAAAATTCCTTTTCAAGTATTACTATATTAAACAAATGGGCAAATTTGGTTTAAAATAATAAATATGATGAATGATAATTCTTACAATTGTCAGGAAAACTAAAATGTGATTTTAGTCTTCTGATTTTTTTGTCATTCCCCTAAGAATAGAATTTAAATAGATTAGAATTTTAATATCTAAGTAGGAGAGATCTGGAGTGGTCACTTAGGCAATGTATATACCTGAATAAATTCAGAATTCATCTACTCCATTTTTGCTGTTTTCTTAATTTTGTCATTACCTAATCTCTGGAACTACCTTCTTCTTCCAATTATAACTTATCTAATGTAAAAAAGAAAAAAAAATGTTATATTTTAAACAAAATTTTGGAAAGTGAATGTCTTCTCTTTAAACCTAGGGGAAAAAAACAACAGAAATGACATAGGATAAGGTAATGGGAACTGGTTGAGTAAAGAGAACAGAGTTAAGTCATTTTAAAAGAGAAAGGCAACACAGAAGCACTGTTGGTCATTTGACTGGTAATTTTGATTCATGAGATAATTTGTTAAAGAAAATATACATACAGTAGTCCCCCATTATCCATGAGAGATACATTCCAAGACCCATAGTGGATGCCTAAAACCTCAGATAGTACTCAACTCTGCAATATACGATGTTTTCTCCTATACATACATACCTGTGATAAAGTTTAGTTCATAAATTAGACACAGTAAGAGAATAACAGCCATAACTAATAATAAAATAGAAGTATTATGACAACATACAGTAATAAAAATTTTGGATATGTGATCTCTCTCTCTCTCAAAATATCTCATTGTACAGTTCCATGGATAACTAAAACCACAGAGAGTGAAACCATGGATAAGGGGGGATTACTTGTACCTCATATTTTACTATAACCCAAAATATATTAATGTGCATTTATTCATTACTTCTTTGCAGTGGGACCAAGACCTTTTCTGTGAGTATGGCTCTGCAGACGGGAAGTCTGATTATCTTTTTTTGTGTAACAAAACATTAATTTTCTGGGTGTGGTGGCTTGCACTTGTGATCCCAGCACTTTGGGAGGCCAAAGTGGGAGGATCTCTTGAGACCAGGAGTTTGAGACTAGTCTGGGCAACATAGTGAGAACCCCTACACCACCCACCCCATCTCTACAAAATAAAAATAAATTAGGAAATAAACATTAATTATCTGTTCATTTGGGGCTATTTAAGATTATCTGCAAAAAAATTTGAATGCAGAATCCATATGGAATATCATGAATTTCTTCCCCTAACATTTTCAGTTCCCTGGCCAGACTTAATTTGGTATGTGTGGGTTTGGGGTGTGTGCGTGTGTGTGCGAGTGTGTATGTATCAGTGCGGGTGTGGATCATTTATGTTTCCGGGGTGATTCCAAAGCATTCAACTTAATTTTCATAGATACAACTTCTTTGCATTATTGAATTTCATTACTTTATGCAACAGTTAATTAAATTACATGATTGTAATTAGCTAACATTTGTTGAGTACTTATTTATTGCCAATTTTTCATAGTGAATACTTTTAACACACTGCTTTAAGAGATTTATTTGTATTAACACATTTATTCCTCACAAGAAACCAATGACATATTTACTATCATTAATTCTATTTAATAAATGAGGAAATACTATAAAACAGAGAATTAACTTTCCCAAGACTATACAATTAGCACGTGGCAGCCCACAACTTAAGTATAAATTCTCCAACTCCAGAGTCAGTGGTTTTAACTGACTCTAAAAAAAGTAAGTACTTTTTCTTAGGGTGTTATGCAACCCGCTAACTAGCATATACAGGTAAAAGTGACTCTTATTAAGCATGCAGCTCAAATGGTGGTGTAGATCCCCCAAAATCTCCTAGAAAGTAGCTTACCATCATTAAAAATTCAGCATTAGTCATCATGCCTACAAAAACTGAAAATGTTCATTAATTCAACAAGCCTGTTACATAGAGTTTATACAGTATTATCTATAGATCTAGTTATGCTAGATCTTCACTATAGTAACATTGTGAGGATATTTTGCTAAAAAAGCATGTGAGTAAAAATTTTAGAAAATATGTGTGTATGGTGTACCTAAAGATTGTTATAGAACCATTTAATCCCTAGTCACTTACCAAGATGTTAGCTGAAGGATTTTTTTCTGTTTAATATTAGAAAAGCAAGAACTATGACAAAAATTCCAAAGAGAGAAAATATGTTTCTCCTTATCTCCAAAATTAAATACTTGTATGTTTTGAAGATCAATCCTAGGGAAGTTGTCTTGATGAGAAAGATGCAGAGTGGTTCTTGTAGACAATTAAAATCAGCAAATAGAATGAACTCATGTGCAATCACACAAAAGAAGCAACACAGGCATTTTATCCAATGCACTCCCAGATATACTAGTTAGAGGACAGGCTAATCTTTACTGAAAAATATTTCTCCCTTATGTCCAGAGGCATGTGAGCAATCCAAGAAGAGCAGTGGAAATTAGTCCATGAAGTTTTCCAAGGACCTAGGTTCCTTCTATCTGTTTTACCTTTTCCAGAGTGATGACTCCTCATTAAAGTCAAATCCCGGTCACCAGCACCTTATCTGCTTTCTAATCTGCAACAAGTAGAAACAGAAAGTGTAGGGTTTCTGCTTTTAGGAATGTGATTTCTAACTACAAATGAACCTAACACTTCCACTCACCACCAACTGATCAGAGTGCCTTCACCCCAACTAACTAAAAAGGGAGAATGATGAAATCACCTGGACCTGAACAGCTATCATACAGGGGAAGGTGTTTTATAACTAACAAAAGAGGGGCATAGGAAGGATCACATGTCAATTAATTCAATAAAATATTGCTTGTTAATTACTCTGTTAGTTTGCAAGCCACATACTGAGAATATAGAGGTAGAAGATATAATTTTTGCTCTCCTGAAGGTCACAGGCTAGCAGAGGAGAAAAACAAATAAAGGCAACAAAATATAGATGCTGCTATTAGTAATTACAGTATCCTAAGAAGATGGAGGGGTGATGGACCAAAGGAGATTTTTCCTGAAGGAGAAGATAAAGAAATAATGAGAGAAAGGGAAGAGTTAAGATTCTCGAAAGCCTTGGATATTCAACAAAATAATTTGGATTTTGCCCTGCAGGTCACTATAAGCCATGAAGAAATTTTAAAGCTAGGATATTAGATTATTAATTATGCATTTTCAGATATATCATGTTGATACTCTCCCATCTCTGAGGAGAACAATTTAGAGGGTGTGACATTGGAAACAGGGAAATTTCAGATAAACTGTCTGATATTTAAAAACAGATCAGCTGGGAATTACTTGATGTCAAGAAGCCTTAATGTTTCATTATATGAGCAACCAATGTGTACATTCCTCCCTTTCCAGGAGGATCTGCTTCAAGTAAAGCTTAGGGAAGGTGACTTGGGGTTGGGAAGAGTCTCAATTATTTCAATTATACTTAGTCCACACAGTTGCCTGCTTCCAGATGAAAAAAGTATGGCTCCTACTGAAAATATATTGCCAATTCCATACAGCACAGAGTAGTCTGAGAAGAGTTTAACCCCTTACTTACATAGTTTCTAAATTTTCCTTAACATCATACACTTTTTTAAACTGGAAGTTTGATATCTAGCTAGCAAAACAATGTAGTGAGAAAAGTCTTCTTGCAACTACAGGGTAAATATGCTATTAACAAAGGCCAGGGAAAAATTCAGAAGAATGTTAAATCCTTTGCAAAGGTCTTTTCAAAGGTTCTCTCCATTTCCTAGTCCAACTTCTCTATGCTGAGGACTGTGTTCCTTTTTTTCCTCCTTGGAATCTATACCCCCTTTTCAATCCTCCACTGCCCTCTTGAGTAAAACTTCAATTCCACTAATCAACAAGTTTTCTTGAAGCAGTTTTCTCCCACCCTGAATGTACCACACATTTATTGGAGTTCTAATTATTCTCTCTAGAATATCACTATGAAGGTTCTTCAGCAAATCAGATCAGTATGGACCTTGGGTACCTTTCCAAAGCTCCACAAAAATATGAGTAGTAAGTAAGATTTCTCCCTACTCCTGTCCTTTTCAGGCCTTCACTGTGTAAACCTTGAAAAAAATACACATTCATACACATTCAAACACACACCTATACACACAGAGTTTCTGGAATAAAGTCTAAATTCATAAGAAAAAATAAATTTATTTTTAAAGGCAACATAATCTCGAAAGATTTCCCCTGCTCACAGAGTAATTAGCCTTTTATAACATTTTTGCTTAGCAGCTTAGGTTCCCAAACTAGGCCTTAGGGCTTACTTATTTATTGATGGCAGCGACCTGTCTAGAGCCACTGCTGTGAAGACACCAGCTGCAGTGGGGGAGACGCAGTAGGGCTTTTCATGCCACAGAGCCTGCAGGAGACCAGGACAGGTGGAAGCCCCGCCCCCTTCTGAGTTGGAGGAGCTGGACCTCTGCCCTCCTAGGCCATGGCTGCAGATCTAGGCATTCCTATGCTCTCGTGGCCTGGGAAGCGCCACTTCCACTGCAGGCTCAGAAATGCCTACTCTCGCTGCCCGGCCTTTCCCTGATCCCAGCACCCAGTCTGATTTTGGAGCAGAGTTAAGGCCAAGCCAGGGCCCTGTCACCACCCAGCCAGGTGTGCAGGCACTCAAGGCAGCACTGACAAGCCAGTCCCCTGCTGCCTTAGCCCCCTCCAGACTTTGGGTATCAAGAAGAACGTGAGGAAGGCCGAGGAGGCTGAGTGGGGCTCAGCATGGGCCTGCAGGCACTGCTCGGCACAAACAGACTGAGTGCTGGGGACAGCAGGTTGATGGCCGTGAGAGGCAGACAGGCTCCTGGGTAGGAAGGAGCAGATCCCCAGTGGAGCCCCACTTTTGGGCCTGGGATGGCCTGAAGCCTGGGGTCTAGGCTGCCAGTTCTGCAGACCAGAGTGAGAACTTACAGTGCTTTTCCAGGCCCACCCATGACTGCCTATGGACAAATCAGCACGTTCTTTCTCCCCTCTGAAGCCCATAAAACCCCCTGGACTGAGCCAGACTCAGGCAGATGTCTGGCTGACCTGCCTGTGAATAGGTGCTACCCACTGCAGGTCTCCTGTCAGCTGAGGGCTGCAGACTCCACAGGATGACCTGCCTGTAGAGAGAAGCTACCCACTGTGGGTCTCCTTTCTGCTGAGAGCTGCACTCAGTATGACCTGCCTGTGGAAAAGAGCTACTCACTTTGGGACTCCTGAGAGCTGTACTTTCACTCAATAAAGCACCTCATCGCCTTACCCTCCAGTTGTCTGCATAACTCATTCTTCCTGGATGCAGGACAAGAACTCGATACCCACCAAATGGCAGGACTAAAAGAGCTGTAACACAATAGGGCTGAAACATACCCCTCACTCACCATGTTGCCAGCAACAAGAAGAAGCGAAGAGAGAAGGAGAGAAGAGCTGTGGCACTTTGGGGAGCACAGATCTAGGAGCTCCCCGAGCCAGGACTGTGACACCCTCTTTGGGGCTCTCTGTTTCCTGGCATCTCCAAGCTTCCAAGCACCACCACATTCCCTGGTATCAGCAGTGGAAGCTGCTTGCAGTACACTTGGTCCAGCTGCAGCTTTACAGGGAGCCAGCACCAGTGCCGGTACCTGGAGCTGCCTACCCTGCTGCAGCTGGCATGCCTGGCTGCAGTGGCTGTTAGAGGTGAAGCCAGCTGGGCTTCTGGGTCGGGTGGTGACTTGGAGAACTCTGTGTCTAGCTAAAGGATTGTAAACGCACCAATCAGTGCTCTGTGTGTAGCTAAAGGTTTGTAAATGCACCAATCAGCACTCTCTGTCTAGCTAATTGGGTAGGGGACTTGGAGAACTTTTATGTCTAGCTAAAGGATTGTAAATGCACCAATCAGCACTCTGTGTCTAGCTAAAGATTTGTAAATGCACCAATCAGCACTCTGTCAAAACGGACCAATCAGCACTCTGTATAATGGACAAATCAGCTCTCTGTAAAATGGACCAATCAGCAGGATGTGGGTGGGGCCAAATAAGGGAATAAAAGCAGGTCACCAGAGCCAGCGGTGGCAACCCACTGGGTCCCCTTCCAGATGTGGAAGGTTTGTTCTTTTGCTCTTTGCAATAATTATTGCTGCTGCTGCTCACTCTTTTGGTGCTCACTACCTTTATGAGCTGTAACACTCACCATGAAGGTCTGCAGCTTCACTCCTGAAGCCAGCGAGACCACGAACCCACCAGGAGAAATGAACAACTCTAGACGCACCACCTTTAAGAGCTGTGACACTCATTGCAAAGGTCTGCAGCTTCACTCCTGAAGTCAGCAAGACCACAAACCCACCAGGAGGAACAAACAACTCCAGATGCGCCATCTTTAAGAGCTGTAACACTCTCTGCGAAGGTCTGCAGCTTCACTCATGAAGTCAGCGAGACCACGAACATCTGAAAGAACAAACTGTGGACACACCATATTTAAGAACTGTAACACTCACCCTGAGGGTCTGCGGCTTCATTCTTGAAGTCAGCAAGACCAAGAACCCACCAATTCTGAACACAGCTGGACCCCATGTTTGCTCACTCATGCACCCCTCAGCACCATGCACCCCTCAGCACCCTGCACCTGGCTCGCCCTTGGCAAGCATGAGAGCTAGGCTGGTAGCACCAGCAAGTGCAGCTTTCTAGGCTGAGTGGATGGAATGAGCCCAGCAGGCCTGAGCAAAACTCAGGCAAAGGTGCCACCAGCCACAAAGGTTTCTGGCTAGTGATGTAACACCCTGTGACATTATAAGGAGGAAAAGTCATTAAACTTTGTTCTTAAATGAAAAAAAATTTACTTGTAGTCTCCATTCTTCACAAAATACATGTGGAAGCCTTGAAATTTTCTTTTAAAATAATTTATGTTAGTATTCTCTCCTCTGTTGTTCTCGGTTAGCAGAAGGAAAATACATTTTAAACATTATGCTCCCTCCCGCTGGTAGCCCAAATCTAAACTGAGCATCAAGTTTCATTCTTCTTCTATCAATTACTAATATTTTATAAGATATTTTAATTACTTGCACACAATAACATAAGCTATTCTAGAATACATAAAGTATCATATTTCTGTGGAAAGAATAAGAGTAAAGCCCATTTTCAAGTAGTAAATATCCCAGATATTCCATATACCCCCCAAATATAGAAGTTTATAAGATGTATGTGTTTGTTTTGTTATAATGGCAGTAAGAATCACGGGGGCCTCTAAAAGTAAACTGGTATTTTGGTAGAAAGTTGTAATTGAGCTGCAATGAAGTACTCTTTGCAACACATGTTTTTGCAACAACTGGATATCCATATCTTAAAGAATAAAATTGGGCCCCTACCTCACACCATACACAAAATTTAACTCAAATGGGTTATAGACCTAAATATAAGGTTTAAAACCATAAAACCCTTGGAAAAAATATAGCAATGAATATTCATGACCTTGGGATAGACAATGATTTATTAGGTAAGTCATCAAAATCATGGCAATAAAATTATAAATTGAACTTTATCAAAATTAAAATCTTTTAACTTTTCAACACTATCAAGATAATAAAAATATTATCTACAGAGTGATAAAAATATTTGCTAATCATATGTCTGATAAAGGATTTATACCCATAATATATAAAGAATATATAAAGAATTCATAAACTCAGTGATGTAAAGATAACAATTCAATTTCCAAATGGATTGTTGTCAAAGGATTTGAATGACTATTTCTCCAAAAAAGACATACAAATGACCAATAAGCACATGAAACTATGCTCAAAAGCATATACAATAGAAAAATGAAAATCAAAACCACAAGGAAGTAGCATTTCATACTCACTAAAGGGTTATCTTAAGAGAGAAACATACAATGCATGTTCACAAGAATGTGGAAATCTAAAATATTTGCTGGTGTGAATGTACATTGATAAAACCATTTTGGAAAACAGTTGTACAATTTCTCGAAAATGTTAAACATAGACTTAGAAATTCCATTCCTTGGTATCTACCCAAGAGAAATAAAAACATATGTCCACATACAGACTTGCACACTAATGTTCATAGCAGCATTATAAATAACAGCCACAAAGTGGAAATATTCCAAATATTCATCAACTGATGAATGAATAATCAAAATGTGGTATATCCATACAGTGGAATAGTACTCAGCAGTGAAACAAATGAAGTGCTGATAAATGCTGTAACAAGGATTGCCCTTAAAAACATGCTAGGTGAAAGAAGCCAATCACAAAAGATAATATATTATTGCATTTATAAATTTATATAAAAGCTCCAGAATAGACAAATCTCAGAGACAGAGAGTAGATTAGTAGCTACTTAGAGCTGAGGGGAAAGAGGAACAAGGCTTGAATGCTAATGATATGAGGATTCCTTTGAGGATGATAACAAATGTTTAAAATTTTAGTATGATGGTGGTTGCACAACTCTTAAAAATGCTAATAAATATTAAATTGTACACTTAAAATAGATGAATTTTTGGTATATATGTTGTAACCAAAGAATGTTTCTTAAAAATAAAATATTGTTATCCCTATTTTGATACGATGTAAAATTCCTTTCTCTCCCTCTTTATACATTTGTTCCTGATCCCTTGCTTTTCTTAGCATATCTTTGTTCCCACCAAATGACTCAGTACAGATAGAAATATCAACTTCTTTTATTAGACTTTTGGCATTTGTACACGAAAAAAAATACCACGCAGGGAAATATCATCACAATTAAAAAACATAAAGGGGCTGAGCACAGTGGCCCACGCCTGTAATGCTAGCATTTTGGGAGACCAAGGTGGGAGGATCACTTGAGCTCAGGAGGTTGAGGCTGCAGTGAGCCATGACTGTGCTCCTATACCCTAGCCTGGGTGACAAAGAAAGACCCTATTTCAAATAAATAAATAAAAAGTATAAGAGATTATACAATGATAACTACATAAAACATAAGATAATCCCCTTCTTTCTGAAAGATTTTTGTTTGTTCTACTCCTCTGTACTACCCATACCACCACCACCAGCATGCATGCATTTACAGATGATCTCCAAGAAAGAATGTCCATCATTTATTAGACACATTTAAAATGGTTTGTAGGAAACCTTAAAAAATACAGACAAAAATATAAAGCTGTAAGAAACTAATCAATTTCACTTCTTGGGAGAGCACATAAAATCAAGTTGTACTCCTCTTCTGAGAGAATGCAATGCCCTCAAACTGAAAGACAGGGGTAATGCGTGCAATATGATAATCTAAATTCTACTCCAGTACAGTAAAATTTAAATTTTACTCCAGTTAAAACCCAAATTAATGCCTCCCACCCAAGTCTCCAGTTAACATCTCATTTTTCTGCCTTACAATTCTGCTATAGTTCATCTGATGGAATATATTTACATGTTAAAATAGAAATGAAAGAAATTCTATAGGTTCTTTTTTAAAAAAAAAGTTTTGTTTTAACTCATTAATGTTTTCCATCTTATTTCTTGCTTTCCACTGGAAATTTTTGCCCTGAGCAATTTTCACAAACAAAGTTGGACAGAGCTTACTAGCTTATATTATTTTTTAATAAAATTAAAACAGACAACTTTGTAGGAATCGCAGATTTAGAAAATTATTATGACAAATAATTATAATTTACTAAATTGACATATTTCATCTACAGGTATATTGAAGAAACAGAATATTTGATAAATTATAATTGCTTTTATTCTCTTTCATGAAGAATGTAATTTATAAAATTTCTAAGATTAATACAAGTTTATAATCCTTTTACTAGCAACTATCTTCTTAAACAGCACAAAGTTATTTAGATCAGATTTCATAATCTTTCAATTCCTCTATATAGAGGGAATTATAAAAAATATTGCTGTGAAGCAGGTTCACTGTGCACTGATTACCAACTTGTTTGAGTTTTATTATTAATACTTAGAGTTAGGCAGCAAGGAACAACAGAAGCCTAGGACTCACTGTGAGCTGGCCCAAGGCTCAGGAAAGCTGCCCAGGGCAGGTGAAATCTCCTCTGGGTATTTCCCACCAGAACCACAGAGAGGGGAGCATGGAAAGCAGCCCGCCATTCCCATGTTTGATATCTTGAGGTCATGTGAGTTGCTGATTTAAAGCATTGAAGAACATCCTCCTTTTAGGGTGGAACTGGCACTGAGCCCATGCTGTTCCAGTCAGTCTCTCCTTATCTCAGGGATGTTGCACTCCTAGCACATTGTACAGTTATTCTTAAGAACTACAAACAAGAAAGTGGGGAGAACTGGGTCATTCCAAGGCCACCCTGGGAAATGTCCTGCATTGCTGGAGGTCTAGGGCAATAAAAGGAAATACTAACATCTTGTTGCCTATTTTAATTGGAATCTGAAAGCTGTCTTTATTTCTTACTTATCCAACAGAAGATCTTCTTGAATCTTCCTTTTCTTATTCTCCTTCCTCTACGTTATCAAGATACCTCATCTTTGGTGCATTTTTTTATTCTAAATTACTTTTTTTTTCTTTTATTATTATACTTTAAGTTTTAGGGTACATGTGCACATTGTGCAGGTTAGTTACATACGTATACATGTGCCACGCTGGTGCGCTGCACCCACTAACTCGTCATCTAGCATTAGGTATATCTCCCAATGCTATCCCTCCCCTCTCCCCCCACCCCACAACAGTCCCCAGAGTGTGATGTTCCCCTTCATGTGTCCATGTGATCTCATTGTTCAATTCCCACCTATGAGTGAGAACGTGCGGTGTTTGGTTTTTTGTTCTTGCGATAGTTTACTGAGAATGATAAGTTACTCTTTGGTTTTATTTTATATTTATAAATGCCTTCTCAATTATCACATGAAATTCTCATGCTTTATTTTGGTGTTTTCATCATGTCATTTATGTTAGAATAAGTCATCTACTCATCAGTAGCATACTTTTTAAAACATATAATTTTCGCTTTAAGATCTAGGGTACATGTGCAGATTTCTTACATAGGTAAACTTGTGTCATGGGGGTTTGTTGTACAGATTATTTTGCCATCCAGGTATTAAGCCTAGAACCCATTTTTCCTGATCTTCTCCCTCCTCCCACCCTCTACTCCCTAAAAGCCCCCAGTGTGTGTTGTTCCCCTCTAGGTGTCTATGCTTTCTTATCACTTCTTCTCATGTATAAGTGAGAACATGTGGTATTTGGTTTTCTGTTCCTGCATCAGTTTGCTAAGGGTGCCTTTTTAAATTTTAAAACTTCAGTATTTACTAAGTTTTCTTGAATTCATTTTGTGTAATTTTATACTTTTTCTACAATAATTCTACTGATAGTGCCCAACACAAAGGCAATGAAGAAACTTAAAAGCAGCCCTAGAAAAAAGACTTTCAAAAGAATGACAATTAGACTTCTTGATAATGGAATCCAAATAATATTGAAAATTTTCTTAGAAATGCTGAGATGATATAAGTGAAATGGGATGAAAATATTGAATGGGATTTCCAGAAAATTTCCCTTTCAAGAATGTTTTCAAAATGAAGAAATTTTCAGATTAAAAAAGTCTTCCAAAATTCATCAAAAGCAACAACAAAAATTTCATTAAATGAAATTGTAACAGATGTTTTAGAGAACTAAAGGCAATTATCCTAGATGATAGTATGAGATGAAAGAAAGAATAGTAAGAAAAAGAATTGGTAAAAATATATATAAATATAAGTGATGTGCCAGTTCCAAGCCTAGGCATCAAAAGGCCTGTGTGCTCTTGTTCTTTTGTTGGAACTCACCTCCAGGTGAACATATCTTAGTCTGGCCTGCTGGAAGACAGAAGACCACCGAAAGAAGAATCAATGCACCTCTGCCAATAGCCTGACAAATCCAGATGTAGACACACCTAGCTGACTCACAACTGATTGCAGGTTACTGGAGAACTTGGGCTGAGACCAGAACTACCAAATGAGTCCAGTGTTAGTTTTATAACCACAAGTTGTAAGCTGAATAAATGTTGGTTTTAAGCCAGTGTATTTTAGTGTGGTTTGTCACTCAGTAATATCAAAAAAGTAGATTGTGATTAAAAATATGACAGAAGTAAAATACTAGGCAGCAATAGCATGAAAGACAAGAAGGGATCCTGCAAATTAAAGTACTCTGTGCTTCTTTTATATTAAAGAGATGAAAAATTCAGTTAACTAAGGTAATTATGTTTTAAATTATGCCACGAAATTTCAAAGTTTAGATGAATGGTGAAATGTCTAGAATAATATTACTTACAGAAAGTTGATACAAGAAGAATAAATTACCCTTTATGAAAGAAACATTAACATTACAGTATTCAGAAAAAGAAAATCTCAAGCTCAGCAATCTTAAAGGCAGGTTCTATTAATCATTCAAGGAACAAATCATTTTCTATCATATAGAAAATGATACATTCCTCAAATCATTGTATGAGGAGTAGATATGGGATTATGTAGTCGTAAAAGGACTGCATCAAAAGGCAAACATACACATCAAGTTCACTTTTGCACACAGATGCTAAAATTCCCCAAAATATTACCAGGTGAATCTAGCAATTTGAAAAAAGCATGTATTATGATCAAGTTACGTAGATCTCTTGAAGACAAAATGTTTTAACATTAAAAGGACCTATAGATCTAATAAACACATTAACATTATCTCAATAAATTGTCTCATTTTATATTAAACAATCGCATTATTTAACAATGAATCTTTTTTACATTTTACTTATTGTCCCAGATTTGTCATTATTTGTCATTATATTACCCTCTATAAAAATACAGTGATAAGATGAAGCTTTTGAAGTGTCTCAATGTTTACCTTTATATTAAATGACCTATAACTTGTGTGCATGCATGCTTGTTTGAGTTTATATTGTGTGTACATATATGCGTATGTGAGTATGCAAATATCTTCCTGCTTTTTATTGCTATATAATGATTGCATATATTTCTGGGGTACATATGATATTTTGATACATACATACAATGTATAATGATCAAATCAGGGTACTTGGGATATCCATCACCTCAAACATCTATTATTTGTGTTGGGAATATTTTAAATCTTTTCTTCTAGTGACATTGAAACATACAATAAATTATTGTTAACTACAGTCACCCTACTATCTATACAACAGTAGAACTTATTTCTTCTAATTGTATATTTGTACCCATTACCCAACTTCTCTTCATCAAGTAAAAATTGTACATATTTATGGGATACAGCATGATGATTTGATACATGTATGCACTGTGGAATTGCTAAATCAAGCTATTTAAGTATGCATTACCTCATGTAATTATCATTTTTATGTGGTGAGACACTTCAAATTTACTTTAAGCAACTTTCAAGTATACAAAATATTGTTATTAACTACAGTCATCATAATGCACAAGAGGTCTCTTCAACTTATTCCTCTTAGCTGAAATTTTATATTATTTGACCATTGCTCCAACCTTCTCAACCTCTCATAACCACCATTTTACTCTCTGTTTCTATGAGTTTGACTTTTATAGATGCCATATATAAGTTAGATCATGTGGTGGTGCTTTTCTTTCTGTGCCTGGCTTATTTTCTTTAACATAATGTCTGTCAGGTTCATCAATGTTGTCACAAATGTCAAGATTTCATTCTTTTTGAAGGTTGAACAGTATTTCATGGTGTATATATACCAAATTTTCTTCATCCATTCATCCATTGCTGAAACTTAGGTTGACCTCATATCTTGGCTATTGTAAATAATGTTGCAACAAACACAGGAGTGCAGACATCTTGTCAGCATACTAATTTCATATCTTTTTAAAATTTCATATCTTTAAATATATACTCCATAGTGGGATTGTTGGATCATATGGTAATTCTCTTTTTAATTGTTTGAGGAACCTCCATAGTGTTTTCCATAATGGCTATGCTAATTTACCTTCTTACCAACCATGTACAAGGGTTTTCCTTATTCTACATCTTCATCAACACTTGTTTTCTTTCATCTTTTTGGTAGTAGCCATTTTAACAGGTATGAAGTGATATCTCATTATAGTTTTAATTTGCATTTTCCTGATGATTAGTGATTTTGAGCATATTTTCTTACACTTGGCCATTTATATGTCTTCTTTTGAGAAATGTCTATTTAGGTTCTTGGCTCATTTTTCAATCGGGTTATTTGTTTTCTTGCTATTGAGTAAAGGAGTTCCTTATATATTTTAGATATTAACCACTTATCAGTGTGTGGCTTGAAAATATATTCTCCCAGTCTCTAGATCGTCTTTCACTCTGTTGTTTCCTTTCCTGTGCAGGAGCTTTTTAGTTTGATGTAGTCCCACCTGTGTAGTTATGATTATGCTTCCTGTGCTTTTGGGGTCATATCAAAAACCTCATTGCCCAGAACAATGTGGAGATTTTCCTCTATGTTTTGTTTCAGTAGTTTTATAGTTTCCGGTCTTATGTTGAAGTCTTCAATCCATTTTAAGTTGATTTTTGTATGTGGTATAACATAAGGGCCTAATTTCATTCTTTATATAAATATCAGTTTTCCCAACACAATTTATTGAAGAGGCACCTTTATCCATTGTATGTTGTTGGTATCGTTGTTGAAAATCAATTTTTCATGTGTAGATAGATAAATTTCTGGAGTCTCTATTTTGTTTTATCATCCTATATATCTGATCTGTTTTTATGCCAGTACCATGCTTTTGATTGGCTTTACAGTAGATTTGGAATTCAGGTTGTGTGATTCATCTGGATTTTTTTTCTCAAGATTGCTCTGGTTATTCTTTTGTAGTTACATACAAATTTTAGGATTGTTTTTTCTATTTCTGTGAAAAATGCCAATGGTATTTTGAGAACGATTGCACTGAATCTGTGGATCACTCAGTAATATGGACATTTTAACAATATTAATTCTCTCAATTTATGAACATAGGTTATCTTTCCATTTATTCATTTAATTGCTTTGATCAATGCTTTATAGTTTTCAGTGTACAAATCTGTCACCTCCTTAGTGAAATTTATTCCTAAGTTTTTTGTAGCTATTGCAAATATGATTTTTAAAATATTTTAGTTATTAGTTTATATAAATGCTACTGAGCTTTGCATGTTGGTTTTGCATCTTGCAACTTTACTGAATTTGTTCATTAGTTCTAATATTATTTTGGTAGAGTCCTTAGAATTTTTCATATATAATATCATGTCATCAGAAAATAGTAACAATTTCACTTTTTCCTTTCTAATTAGGTATCTTTTATTTTTTTCTCTTTTTCTAATTTCTGTGGATTACATTTCCAGTACTGTTGAATAGAAAGTGGTGAGAATGGGCATCCTTGTCTTATTCCTGATCTTAGGAAAAAGCATTAAACTTTTCACTATTGAGTAAGATGTTAGCTATGAGCTTGTAATATATGGCCTTTATTGTGTTGAGATAAATCCCTTCTATACCTATTTTTTGAGATTTTTTTATCAGTAAAGTATGTTGAATTGTTGAAAGCCTTTTGCTGTTGTTGTTGTTGTTTGCATTTGAGATGATCACAAAGTTTTTGTCCTTCATTCTCTTAATGTAGTATATTGCATTGGTAGATCTGTGTATGTTGAATTATCCTTGCATCCCTGGGATAAATCAACTTGGTCATGGTGAATGATCCTTTTGATGTGCTGTTGAATTCAGTTTGCTAGTATTTTGTTAAGGATTTTTGCATCCATGTTCATCAGGGAGATTGGCTCAGAATTTTCTTTTCTTGCAGTTCCCCTGTATAGTCCTGGTTTCAGTGTAACATTTGTCTCACAGGATAAGTTTGGACATATTCTCTCTGCTTTAATTTTTTGGAAGAGTTTGAGATATATTGGTATTAGTTATTTAAATGTTTGGGAGAATTCATCCATGAAGGTATTAGGTCCTAGGCTTTTCTTTCATGGCAAACTTTTTACTATGATTCAATCTCTTGGCTAGTTATTGGCATATTCAGATTTTCTATTTTCTAATGATTCGGTCTTGATATGTGGTATATGTTTAGGAATTTATCTATTTCTTCTAGTTTGCCAAATTTGTTGACATATAGTTGTTCATAGTGGTTTCATTATTAACCCTTCTATTCCTGTGGCATCAGTTGCAATGCATCCTTTTTATTTCTGGTTTTATGTATTTGATTCTTTTTCTCTTAGTCTAGCTAAAGTTTTGTCAATTTTGTTTGTCTTTTCAAAGAACCAACTTTTAGTCTTGTTTATCTTTTTATTGATTTTGTAGTTTCTATTTCATTTGTTAATTCTCTGATCATTATCATTACCTTTTTTTTCTACTAACAGTGGGCATAGTTTACTATTCCTTTCCTAGTTCCTTGTGATGAAACATTAGTTTTTTTATTTAGGATTTTTATTTGGGTGTTTATTGCTATACACTTCCGTCTTAGAATTGCTTTTGCTGTATCCCATAAATTTTGGTATGTTGTGTTTTCATTTTCATTTATCTCAATCTATTTTTTCTTTTCTTTTTTTTTTTTTGAGATGGAGTCTCACCCTGTTGCCCAGGCTGGAGTGCAATGGCATGGTCTTGGCTCACTGCAACCTCTGCCTCCAGGTTCAAGTGATACTCCTGCCTCAGCCTCCATGCCTATCCAATTTCTGTATTTCTAGTAGAGACCGGGTTTCACCATGTTGGCCAGGCTGGTCTCAAACTCCTGACCTTGTGATCCACAAGCCTCAGCCTCCCAAAGTGCTGGGACCACAGGCGTGAGCCACCGCACCTGGCCTTTATTTCTCTTTTAATTTCTTCTTTGACCCATTAGTTTTTAAGAAGCCTGTTATTTAATTTCTACATATTTGTAAATTTCCTAAAATTTCCCCATTATAGACTTTTCGTTTCATATAATTGTGGTCAGAAAAGATATTTGATATGATTTCTGTCTTTTTAAATTGTTTAAGCTTGTTTTGTGGCCTAACATATGATATACCCTGGAGAATGTTCCATGTGTGTTTGAGCAGAATGTGCATTCTGCTTCTATTGCATAGAATTTTCTGTATATGTCTGTTAGGTCTATTTGGTCTAACTTGTAGTTTCAGTCTAATGTCTTTTATTGACTTTCTGTCTGGATGATCTTTCCATTGTTGAAACTGGGATATCAAATCCTCTACTATTACAGTACTATAGTGTATCTCTCTTTTCAGATCTATTAATATTTGTTTTATATATTTAGATATTCTTATGCTGAATGCAAATATTAACAATCAATTATTGATGAGTTGATGTTTTTATTATTATATGATGACCTTCTTTGTCTCATTTTATAGTTTCTGACTTAAAAGTCTATTTTATCTGACATAAGTATAGTTTCTTCTGCTCTCTTTGGTTTTCCATTTGAATGGAATGTCTTTATCCATTCTTTTACTTTTAATCTATGTGCATCCTTAAAGGTGAAGTGAGTCTCTTACAGGCAGCGTATAGTTTGAACTTATTATTTTATCCATTCAGCCACTATGTCTCTTGATTAAAGAATTTTATCTGTTTAAATTCAAGGTAACTATTGATAGGTAAGGACTTACTATTGTCATTCTGTTAATTGTTTCCAGAGTTTTTGTAGGTCCTTGTCCCCTTTTCTCCTCTACTGCTGTCTTTGTTTTTGATTATATGATTTTTATTTAGTGGCATGCTTTGATTTCTTACATGTTATCTTTCAGGTATCTACTACAGGTATTTGTTCTGTGATTACATGAGGCTTACATAAAATATCTTATAGTAATAATAGGCTATTCTAAGATGACAACTTAACCTTGATCACATAAAAGAATTCTACACATTTACTCCACTCCCTCCCCCACAATTCATGTTTTTCATGTCACAATTTACATTTTTTATATTGTATATCCCTTAAAAATTATTGTGACTATTACTATTTTTATAGTTTTGCCTTTTAGCCCCTATACTAAAAATATAAGTTGTTTACATACCACTATTGCAGTGTTAGAATATTCTAAATTTGATTGTGTACTAAATGTTACCAGTGAGTTTAATATTTTCATATGTTTTCATGTTACTAGTTAGCATCTTTCTCTTTCAGCTTGAAGAATATCCTTTAGCGTTTTTTGTATAACAATTCTGCTGGCGATAAACTCTTAGCTTTTGTTTATCTGGGAAGGTCTTTCTCTTTCTTTCATTTTTCAAGGACAGCTTTGCCAAGTAAACTGCTTTTTTGGTAGTTTTTCACCTTCAACACTTTGTATCTGTCATCCCAGTTTACCTTAGTCTATCAGGTTTCTGCTGAGAAATCTGGCTAGCTTTATTGAAACTTCGTTATACATAATGTTGCATATTTTCTTATATTTCTGCTGCTGCACTGGTGCAGATGTTCATGAAGCAGGCAAGGAGCCCTAAATGGGATCACAGGCATGCACAGAGTTACAGTGGCTCTGAAGTCAGGGCAGGGCCTAGCTCTCTATGGAGGCTTAGTTGGTGCCCGGAGCATGGCACACTCAGAGAGACCTTGGTATCAGGATCCAGAGTGTAAATTAGCTCACCGGGGAGATGGTTCCAGTACTTGAGATGTGGGTGACTACCATGAAACCACAGAGCCCAGGATTGGCATGTGGGCACTTGCAGAGTGGCCACGGAGCCCAGGTTTGGAGTGCAGGCACTTGAAGGACGGCTGTGGCTCAGGGATTGAGGCATGTGAGGGGTTGGGAGATGTGATGACTTCTTTTCTAAAGCAGCTCAGTAGTGGCTGATCCTTGAGGGGAGAGAGGTAGGCAGCTGCATCTCCCTTTCTCCAGTGGGAATGGCAGACCTCTTGCTCTATATACTTTTCTGATTGTAATTTACTATAAACTAGAAGCCCTGGTAACCAAACATGTTTACATATGTGTTTATAAAGTTAGTAAATTGCTTATGAGTGAAGAATTAAGGTGGTTTCTTTTGAACACAGTTTACATGTATTAACATAAACTTAATGACATATTATATGGCTATGCAAATATTTCTTTACTTAATATTTTTAAATATTTTTCACATTGCAATATAATGTATTTTTGGAATACTTAGTCCAAACACTAGAGCAAATACAATGTAGAAAGTGAAATTCAGTCTACGATGGTGTAATGAATTGTATTGTGTACTACCCAAATTCATACACTGAAGTTTTCACCCCTAGTACCTCAGATTGTGACTATATTTAGAAATAGAGCTATTCAAAAGGCAACTAGAGTCAAATGAGGTATTAGGATGGGCCTTAATCCAATATGACTATTGTTCTTACAAGAAAGGGAAATTAGGACTCAGATGCTTTCACAGGAACGACCATATGAAGACACAGGGAGAAAATGGTAATCTACAAACTAAGGAGAGAGGTCCATAGAAGAAACCAACCCTGCTGACACCTTGATCTTAAATTTCTGGCCTCCAGAATTGTAAGGAAACACATTTTTGTTGTTTAAGCCACTTAGTCTTGGGGTACTTTGTTGTGGCAGCCCTAGCAAACTATTACAGATGGCAACCCTCCACTGCTGTATTTGCCAGATGAGTGGCATGTTATTTAACTCTAAAAAATGTAGCAAACATTAAACTTTCAAGAAAACATTACAAGTTAATTTCTTCTTCTATTGTAAAACGCTTGTGAAATGTGTAAGTAAATATCTTGTATTAAATAGGCCACAAAACTAGTAAATAGGCAAATCCTTTTACTGTGAACTTTCCTTTCTTCTTTCCCACTGATGACTGTTTTGACTTTAAATATTACTTTCACCATTTAGTTGCCTTAAATCCATAGCTAAATTCCTCAGTCTCTTTGGCCTAACATTTTCAGTGCTAAAATGCAGATAATTATGCCTACCTGATGAGGTTTGTGTGAGACCAATATTAACAACATAGAGTATTTAATAACATACAGATAATAACTGGAAATTGCAAACGGGGCTTTCAAGAAGAAACTCTCCTGGGCTAGTAATCAAGTAAAATTACTGGGTCAAAAGACAAAATATTTGGATTAGTCTTTTATGATTATTTGAGTTTGAGTTATTTTTAAGCTATATGACTATAGATTTTAAATAACAGTGGTTTAATTGCATTTTTAATTAATAAAACAGGTAAGACTAAGATTATCTAATAATGCAATGTGTAAGCATTTAAAATACAGGAAATGCTGGAACAGCATACCAGCCTTGCAGACTAAGTTAATTTAAGCTTGAAACACTAATTTGGTAAATATTAATATGTGAAGATGAAAAAGAATAATTTAATTTGGATGAAGTCATATTTTTTAAAATGCATACTCTGAATTTTAAGACCTCTTAACAATTGGAAAAAAATCAGATTTTATTGGTAGAATATTTTCTTAATGCTAAAGTATATAAAATTTGCCTTTGCTGGAGGTATGTTTTTTATTTTTTATAAAGCTCTAGCATGCAATGTACTTTCACTGATATAAAAATAAAAACAACAAATAGGAAACTATAAGGCAACAATAGCAATATTGTTTTGCAAACTCTCCCCTGAGCTGTAACTAATCTGGTTGGTTTAGCCTAGAAGGATCATTATATTGTATGCAATATTTTTCTCAAAAAATATTTAACTAGCTCAAACTAAAATAACACAGAAGGACAAAGACTATGAGGATGCGCAATTTCCTATCACATGGATATGACCTAATTTTTAAATCTATTTTGTATAGGACAGAAATGTCAAATTATTTAAACCCATCGTAATAATGTTTTTAGCAATGCAACTAGAAAAAATATGTAGTTAGGAGAGCTTGTTTAAATTGTTTTCTTTAAAATTTTTCTAATCCAGTGGAAGCTACTCTAAAATAATCCTATTCAGTACGGGCATAAGTAAAATTAAACTAATGCTTATATATTGCTGATAGATAAACAATTTGGCAATATGTGTCAAGAGTCTTGACAGTGTTTTACTCTTTGATCCAGTAGTTAGGAATTTACACAAAGGGAAAAACATAAGCTATGCAAATGCATGTGTAGAAGATATTTATTACAGAATTATTTATAATAGTGATCAACACAAATGATTTAAATGTCAAACAATAGAAATATACTTAAATAAATTATGGTGCATGGTTGGAATACTATATTGCCATAAATGTTGCTTTTCAACATACAGTAACGTCTAGGAGAAAACTCATAATGTAATTTAAGTTTTAAAGAGTTATTTTCACTCTCTCTTATTTTCATAGTGAGTCTTTTACTTTCTATTTAAAGCACTTCTCAGTTCACACTAGCCACATTCCAGGGCTCAGTAGTCACACGTGGGCAGCAACTGCCATGTTGGACAGCACAGCTCTAGGGCCTCCCTGGCATATACACATCATACATCCAGCTCAGAGAGCTGATGTCTGGGACTCCAGAACAACAACCTACATGATAACAGTTTCCCAGTGTCTCACAATCGGTCTTGGATAGTAAACAGATTTATAGCCCATAGCTTAGGTACTGGAAGTCACTGGGCGAAAAGATGGCTAGTATTTTCCTATGCCCTTTTTTAGGAATTTTGGCTGCTAAATGTTTAGAAATAAAAACTTTTCTTTTTTTAGCATGTTTGCTCAAGGTGTAAAAATAGAGGTAGGTCGGTCAATCTTAGACGTTCACTCATCAATTGGATTCTCAAGGGAGTTTACCTGAATGGTGTTTCAGAGATGTTTAGCAATTGACATTCCAGTTTTGAAAGATATTTACAAGCCGGCCATTTCCTCGATCCTGCAATTACAAAAGCAAAATGTAAGTTAAAAATTGATTCGATTTATCTTGTGATTAGTTTCGCGAAAGCTGTTCTTTTATTAATTGAACAAAGATTAATTTTCATACCCTCTTGAAGATATGACATAAGGGCTTCTAATATTACTCATTAATTCCATTTTTACTGCCATGTTTTAACTTACGAAAATCATACCTCTTATAATTGGCCATATTCGCTCTGCTTTGCAGCAAAAAAACGAGTTCTGAGCTTTGACTCACCATTACTAGCTATGCAGAACCTGACGGTACATTTTTGTGTATTGGTTCCACTGATGACTTCGTTTTACCTTTTTTTGTTGTTGTTCACTTTATTCTCTGTCCTGATTTTACATTGTTTGTGTTTCATTTCAGTTCCCTCAAATACTTTCTAGAACGAGTCAGTTTTTTGTTTTGTTTTGGAGACGGAGTCTCGCTCTGTTGTTCAGGCTAGAGTGCAGTGGTGCAATCTCGGCTCACTGCAACCTCTGCCTCCTGGGTTCAAGCAATTCTCCTGCCTCGGCCTCCCAAGTAGCTGGGACTACAGGTGCACACCACCATGCTGGGCTATTTTTTTTTTTTTTTTTGTATTTTTAGTAGAGATGGGGTTTCACTGTGTTGCCCAGGCTGGTTTCGAACTCCTGAACTTAGGCAAACCGTCCACCTCGGCCTCCCAAAGTGCTAGGATTACAGGCGTGGGCCACTGTGCCTGGCCATGAGTCAGCTTTTAATTAATTGATGCCATTTTAGTATCATCCAAAAAGTAAAATTGTGAACACCTATTAAGCATGCTAAACTATAACACAGTTCATAAAACTCATTTCTGAGAAGTGGCTAACTTACCCATTTAGTCATGCAGATTTAAAGTAATGGGTTAAAGGCAACCCATAGAATAGGAGGAAATATTTGCAAACCATATAGCCAATAAGGAGTTAATATCAAAATATATGATATTTTGATACTACTACTCCCACAACTTAGTAGTAAAAACACAGATGACCAGAATAAGAAAATGGACAGTTAGCCTGAATAGACATTTATCTAAAGAAGACATGGCCGGTGTGGTCCATGTAATTCCAGCCCTTTGGGAGGCCAAGGCAGGTGGATCACCTGAGGTCACGAGTTCTAGACCAGCCTGGCTAACATGACGAAACCCCATCTCTACTAAAAATACAAAATATTAGCCGGGTATAGTGGTGGGCATCTGTAGTCCCAGCTA
Organism: Pan paniscus; assembly: GCF_029289425.2. NCBI lineage: Eukaryota > Metazoa > Chordata > Mammalia > Primates > Hominidae > Pan > Pan paniscus. Next base: position 41,526,152 of record NC_073264.2, on the reverse strand, counting down.
CTCAGGAGGCTGAGGCAGGAGAATCGTTTGAACCTGGGAGGCAGAAGTGGTAGTGAGCCAATATCATGCCACTGCATTCCAGCCTGGGTGGTGACAGAGCAAGACTTCATCTGGAAAGAAAAGAAAAGAAAAGAAAAGAGAAAAGAAAAGAAAAGAAAATTCACCAGTCTCAGGTTGAGGAACTCTTTGGAATCAATAGGAATAGAGTAGCACCAGCCCAGGATAGCAGGGCAGAGGGGAGCAGGAGAAGATGCCTGCCCTCCCCAGGAAGCCATAGAGGGAGATTTGCTCCAGCTCACAAGTTGAAAGTCTTCATTTTGAGGAATTTAATTATGGCTAATAGCGAGGATTAATTGCTTTTTACTGTGTTAGTATAAATACTTTGATTTGTCTGTACGCTGCTGTTTCAATCCCAAGACCCAAGTTTACATGAGTGTATTAGATAGATATGCTTTACCCCAGCTCATCCCATGTGGCTTCAACTAGATAAAACATGACCAGAAAACTCAGGGAGGCTGCTCCTGCCCCCCTCAATGCTGATGGGTAGCCAGTGACCTCATACGGAAATGTCTTGGACTGCTTACACATATTGTCATAGGCTTACGGGTTTCACAAGCATCAATAAACCCTGTGTGTGGTATAATCTCCTTTTGTTTTTTCTACAACTATAAGGCAATGTTTCTCAATGTGTGATGCACAGAATTCCTGCAACAAAAATCACCCTGGGTTCTTGTTAGAAAGGAGTATTTCTGGGTGCTACTGAGAACTTCTGAATCAGGATCTCTGAGGCTATGGCCAGGATGTGACATTTTAAATAAGCTCCCCAGATATTCTACGTGTTGGTCTATAGCCTTGGTAACTTGTGACATGCTCTCCTTCTTACAAGATCATGATGGTGGTGATGATGTTGATGATGATGGAGGGAATGGGGAGGATGATGGTGGTGGTGGTGATGGAAGATACAATAAAATTCCTTCCTATGTCAAAAAATACACACAATAGTCAATAATCATAGCATATAAAAAGGTGGTCAAAATCAGTAATTACAAAAACACAAATCAAAACCGCAATGATATATCACCTTACACCTTTTAGCATGGTTGTTATTTAAAAAAAAATAGATAACCAATGTTAACAAGGATGTGGAGAAGAAATAATCTTTGTACCCAGTTGGTGAGGATGTAAATTGTGCAACCATTATGGAGAATAGTATGGAGGTTCCTGAAAAAATTAAAACTGGAGCTACTATATGATTCAGCAATCCTACTTCTAAGTATATATTCAAAGGACTTAAAATCAGTGCATTGAAGAGATATCTGCACTCCCCTGTTCACTGTAGCATTATTCACAATAGCCAACATATGGAAGCAAGCTTAGTGTCTATCAACAGATGAAAGAATAACGAATACGTGGTGCTTATAAACAATGAAGTACAATACAGCTTTAGAAAAGGAAGAAGATCCTGTCATTTGTGACATCATGGATGAACCTGGGAGACATTAGGCTAACTGAAGTAAGCCAGACACAGAAAGACAGAAACTGCACAGTCTTACTTATATGTGGAATCTGAAAAAGTCAAACTCATAGAAGCAGAGAGTAGAGGGGTGGTTAACCAGGGGATGAGGGGTAAGGAAATGGGGAAATGTTGATTAAAGGGTACAAACTTTACAGGGTTTGTACATCCATTACAGGGTACATCCATTACAGGATGAAAAAGTTCTAGAGACCTAATGTAAAACTTGGTGACTATTGTTAATAATAATGTATCGAATATTTGACATTTGCTAAGAGGGTAGATCTTGAGTGTTTGCAACACAAAGAAGGTAATTATTTGAAGTAATTGATATGTTCATTACTTGATTAAGGTAATCATTTCACAATGTATACATATATCAAAACATCATGTTGTATGGCTGGGTGTGGTGACTCATGCCTGTAATCCCAGCACTTTGGAAGGCTGAGGTAGGTGGATCACGAGGTCAGGAATTCTGAACATGGTGAAAGTCCGTCCTACTAAAAATACAAAAAAGCTGGGTGTGGTGGCACACCTGTAGTCCCAGCTATTTGGGAGGCTGAAGTGGGAGGATCACATGAACCTGGGAGGCACAGGTTGCAGTGAGCCGAGATTGTGCCACTGCACTCCAGCCTGGGTGACAGAGCGAGACTCCATCTCAAAAAACAAAACAAAACAAAACAAAAAAACCTCATAATGATCTTTACATAATAAACTATTAGGCTACAATTTTTAAATATTTTTAAATATTAAACCATAATTAAACCAAAATATTTCATTTACATGGATAATCCTTCATTTTACTTGCTCATCACTATTCTGCAAATATCAACTTGATGGCAGGCAAAAATACAGACCTGGCCGAGCATGTAAACCATCCAAAATCATGAAAGAAAAGGAACAAACAAAATGCAACACTTACCTCATTTTATCACAAAATAATGCATCTGTCTGCATTTCTGTGTTAGGGTCACACTTTTATAACTTAGTTATCACAGACTGTATCATTTACTTAGGAAAGTAACAGAGATGATTTTTTTTTTACCATTTCTTTAAAATGAATAGAGTTATAATGAAGTTTAAACCGCTGTTTCTCTAGAAATATTGAAATTACACACTGAAAAGGGCCAAATATAAGTGGTTAAATAAAATGAATCTATGACTGTATCCACAAATATTTAAAATTAACATATTTACATATTTGAATTCTTCATGTTTTCACTAATAATTTAAAAATGAAATTCAGTTTCTCTCTGGAAATAATCAAGACAAAGGGAAGCTAATCTTTTTTCAGAAAGCATTATTTATTCTGTAAATCCTTTAACAAGTCTATTGATAAAACAATAGATTGAATAGCCCTAGATCCAATTATGGAATTTAAAAAATTTCTTAATTTTTTAATATGATGCTTGCAAAATATAAAAATATAACTAACATGTATCGCCATTTTTCAAATATAAATAAACAACCTGAAATCCCAACCAAAATATTAGATTACCAACAATGGCTCTACATTTGCATACATCTCAAATACAACCATTTTTGTAGTTTTAAAAACAATTTTCCTACATGGTTTTTAAGAGTATACATTAATTACAAAAAAATTGTTTAAAAATTTTATGATGTTTATAAAAAATGAATGTTGTGACATCTTCAGAAAAAAAATTCACTCCACATAATTTTTTAAGTATATCCAAATTGTTACATGTAATTGTTCATTGAATTTTTACTTTGTATAACAATATTCCATTATGTGCATTCTGCTATTGAAATAATTTGAGTCTTTTCATGTCTTTTGCTAATACAGTTACTACTAACTGTAAACATTTTTGCATGTATCTCCTGGTATGACTGGAATAATATGTCTGTACTATAATCCTAATAGTGAAATTGCTGAAGCATACAGATTACCACGCTCAGCTTCACAAGATAATTCCAAATTATTTTCCAAAGTAGCTGTACCAATTACATGCTAACATTTGTATATGAGTTTTCTTTAATCCACATGTTCAGAAGCACTCATTACTTAATTTTTGCCATCCTAGATTTATGTAAAATGTTATATCACTGTGACTTTGATTAGCATTGTCCTGATTACTAATTAAGTTGAAAACTATTTCTTTCATTTATTGACCATTCCTATTTCTGTAAAATGCTTATTATTGTGTTTGCCAATTTTTCTATTGACTTGTTTACTTTCAATTAACTTGTAGTTTTCTCTATATTGTAAATAACAATTCTCTGAGGGTTACATGTTCATATGAAAAGTATTCTTCTACTCAGTTTGTGGTGTGTCTTTTGATATGCAATGTTTTTAACAAAATGCAATAGAATTTATCCATCATGTTCTCTTTAAAGGTTGTCACTTTTATGGCTTATTTAAGAAATCCTTCCCCATCTTGAATTCATTTTTAAAAATTCTATATTTTCTTCTAAAATTGTTCCATTTGCCTTTTGCATACAACTGCCACTGCCTCCTCCTGTTCCTCCTTCTTTTTAATTGGGGCCTTTTTTCTTGATCTAAGATTTAATCCATAGTGCTCATGTTGCAGCACGCAAATAATGAGTTTGACATCTGTTTGAAATACAAGAGGAAACTAACAGAAACACATTTAACAGCAGTCCACAGATTCACATATAGAGATCTATTGTCTATTAACAGAGACTGTGCTTTCTTTTAATGTTTCCAGATATCATTAGCAAAATCTATTGGTAATTTTGGGGACCAAAAAAAAAAACCAAAGTAATTACAAGACACAAAATTGTCTTGTTACAAATAATGACCAAAATTTTAAAGAATAAAAAAAAATAATGACAAAGTATAAGGCAAGTACAACACAGAAAACCACTTGGTAATTAATAAAACACTCAGACTCTTGAATATGGTAGAAAATCAACACTATAATTAAACAGAAAATAACTTTTAGAACATTACACACAAAACTTTTAGAACATTACACCAAAATCCTCACTCAGAAGTAAATAAGAAAACACAAAAGAAAAGAAACAGAACTTGCCAGTCAAGAATTCAGGAAATTAACAGCAAAGCATACTTGAGGAAATAATAATGAATGTATTAAGAAGATAAAATATAATTAATGTATTAAAGTAAGGGGTTGATAAATTAAAACTATTTTTAGAGGCCGGGCACAGTGGCTCACACCCATAGTCCCAGTAATTTGGGAGGGTGAGGCAGAAAGATCACTTGAAGCCAACAGTTTTAGACCAGCCTGTGCAACAAAGCAAGACCCCATCTCTGAAAAAATAAAAATAAAAAAATTATCTAGTTATGGCAGCACATGGCTGTAGTCCACCTAATGGAGAGGCTGAGGTGAAAGGGTCCCTTGAACCCAGAAGTTTGAGGTTACAGAGGGCCATGATTGTACCACTGTACCCCAGTCTGGGGAACAGGGTGAGACCTTGTCTCTAAAATCAAAATGAACAAACACACTATTTTTGGGGTGGGAAAAACTAAACAAATCAATATCTGATGTTTAGAAACATAATTTCTAGCAAAGTTAGAAATAGAAAAGAATAAACATATTCATGCTTTTGTAATTGTTTGAAAGAATTTCAACGGATATAATATTTTCCATTTTTGTTTAATTTGGCTTATTGATTTTTATTCAATTATGAAAGTTATCAAAGGGAATGAAAAACTATAATACAAAATCAAGCAAATTAAACAAAAAGGTGAAAACTCTATATCTCTTGTTAATAAGCTTGGTCTAATATTTATAGCATATTTTATTTTATTTGGACATCAGATATACATTCTAAGGTACTGAAAGTTCAAGTATACTAGCATCATTTCCATAGCTATATAATGGCAGGACTCTTTACTGCACATTGAAGGTATCACCTGTTAGTTCCTACATACTCCTCTTCTCAGAAACTTTAAATAGAAAAATAATCACCCTATGCTCATCTGCCAGAATATTTGCTTTTTATCTTTACTTTCTAAAATGTAACTATGTTAAACAAGAGATTGAACGATCAAGACAGACTCACACAAATAAGATACCTTGCATTTTACTTAAAATTTTGAGGATACACACACTGAAGACGCTCGGATACCTCAGGGGAAGGTGTAGAAGGCTGAGTACAGTTAATTCCTCTGCACATGAGACACAGTCTTTGGTCTCTAAATTAGATGCACAAGGTTATCACATACAGCAGGGAGCATTAAGGTTATAAAACATCTCCCTTTTATACCCAGTTAGTTGCATGGTTTATATATTATTTTCTAGAGAACCATGCCTTTAAAATGGATAGATCTTTGGCCATTCCTCCTGCCAGTGGATTCCCACCAGCCACCATATGCCCTTCTGCCCTCAGCCTGGGAATACATTCTGACTCTGTTTCCCTGCTTCTGGGCTTCATGTGGAGCAGTTAAGCCACTTCCTGCTGTTGCTCAGGCTCCTACCAACTCTCCCACCTACAGGCCTTCCTTTCTAACTAAAGTGCTTAATTCAAGTTATTTTCTAAAGCAAGGATAGCTTCTTCCCAAGAGGAATATCACTGTCAGTAGTTAAAATAATAACATTCCAACCCCTATTACATTTGTTAATACTTTGGATATATGGTTTTTGTATACTTTTAAAAATAAATTATATTGTGAGCATTTCACCATGTCAATAAAATTTACACAAAAACTTTACATCACAGAATATTACATCATCAGGATCAGTAAATGTTTCTGGGAAAGGGTTGTGTAAGGAAGATGAAGGACATGAGAGGAGACAGGACCCAAGAAGGCTTATGGCCTCACAGGCAAGTTCTATTAAACATTTAAAGAAGTAGTGTCAATTCTTCTCAATCCCTTCCAAGGAAAATGAAAAAGAGGGAACACACTTCCAAACTCCTGATGTGAGGCTAGCATTACCCTGATTCCAAAGAGAGGTAAAGACCCTATAATAAGAAGAGAATTACAGGCCAATAACCCTGATGAACATAAATGCAAAAACGTTCAACAAAATACTAGCAAACCAAATTCAAGAACACATTAAAAGGATCATACACTATGACCAAGTGAGATTTATCCTTAGGATGCAAAGATGGTTCTACATGCATAAATCAATATTATACACCACATTGAGAGGATAATGGATAAAAATCACACAATCATTTCAATAGACGCAAAAATAGTATTTGACAAAAGTCAATCCCCTTTCATGATAAAAACTCTCAACAAATTGGCTACAGAGTTTACCTCACCATAATGAAGGCCATATAAGAAAGGCCCACAGCTATTGTCATGTGGAATGACTACAAAGTGAAAGCTTTTCTTCTACGATTTAGAACAAGGCAAGGGTACTCACTCAGGCCACTTCTACGTAATATTGTACTGGAAGTAGCAGCCATAGTAATTAGGGAAGGAAATGAAAAATAAGAGGTCTAAATCAGAAAGGAAGAAGTAAAATTATCTCTTTGCAGATGACATAATATCATACATAGAAAATCCTAAAGACTCAACCAAAAAACTGTTGGAACTAATAAACAAATTATGTAAATCTGTAGGACACAAATTAACATACAAAAATCAGTAGCATTTCTACACATTAACAACACATTATTCAAAAAGAAAATTAAGAAAATAATTCCATTCACAATAGCATCAGAAAAAAATAAAATACTTTCATATAAACTTAACTAAGGAGGTGAAAGCCTTGTACAATAAAAACTACAAAATAGATGAAAAAAGTTAAAGCACACACAAGTAAGGAGAAAGGCATTCTGTGCTTGGATAGAAAGAATCAATATTGTGCAAATGTCCATACCACTCCAAGTGATCTACAGATTCCAATTTAATTCTAGTCAAAATCACAATGGTATTTTTTACAGAAATAGAAGAAATAACCCTAAAATTGATATTGAACCACAAAGGAGCCCAAATAGCCAAACAATCCTAAGAAAGAACAAAGCTGGAGACACCACATGTCCTGATTTTAAAATGTATTATAAAACTACAGTAATTAAAACAGTATATTACTTGTAGAGATACAGACACATAGACCAGTGGAACAGAATTAAGAGCCAGGAAATTAACCCATGCATATATAGGCAATTGTTCTTCAGCAAGGGTACCAAAAATACACAATAGAGAAAGGGTAGTCTTTTAAAAAATGGCTCTGGGAAAACCAGATACCTACATGCAAAAAAAAAAATGAGATTGGACCCTTACCTTACACTATACACAAAAATTAACAGAAAATAGATTAAATAATTAAATGTAACGCCTGAAACAGTTAAAATCCTAGAATAAAACATAGGTGGAAAACCTTTTGGGAATTGGTCTTGGCAATAATTTATTGGATATGACACCAAAAGCATAGACAACAAAAGCAAAAATAGATAACTGGTACTAACATGTGTCTGCACAGCAAACAACAATGACAACAACTAAAACCTACAAGAACAGAGCAAAAAGGCAACCTACGACATAGAATAAAACATGTGCAAACCAGGTATCTGATAGTTAATATCCAAAATATATAAGGAATTTCTTCAACTTAATAGCAAAAAATCAACTAACCTAATTTTTTAAATGGGCAAAGGATTTCAGTAGACATTTCTCGAAAGAACACATAAAAATGGTATATATTATATATACCATTTATATATCTATATCTATATCTATACCATATATATATGATGCCCAACATCATTAATCATCAGAAAACTAAAAATCAAACCATACTGAGCTATAATCCCACACCTGTTAAGTTGGCTATGATCAATAAAACAAAACAACAAAAGATAACAAGTACTGGTGAGGATGTGGAGAAAGCAAAACCCTGTTGGTGGAAATGTAAAATGAAGTAGTTGCTATGGAAAACAGTATGGAGATTCCTCAAAATTTAAAATAGAAATCCCATATGATCCAGCAATCCTACCTTGGTGCATTTATCCAAAAGAATTGAAATCAGGATTTCAAAGAGATATTTGCATTTCAATATTCATTGAAGCATTTTTCAAAATAGGCAAGTGTGGAAACATCCTAAGTGTCCAATGACAGATAAATGGATAAAGAAAATCTGGTATATATAAACAATAACTTAAAAAGAAGGAAATCTTACCATCTACAACAACATGAAACTTTGAGGACATTATGCTAAATGAAATGCACCAGTTACATATATCCTGCATGATTCCATTTATATGAGGTGTTTAAAACACATAAATGCATAGAAGCAGAGAGTACAATGGTACTTGCCAGGAGGTGGGGGAAGGGAAAAATGGGGAGTTGCTTATCAACATGTATAAAATTTCAGTTATGCAAGATGACTGATTTGTAGAGATCTGCTTTACAACATTGCACCTATAGTTTAAAAATACTGAATTGTACACTGAAAAATTAAGTGGGTAGATCTTATGTTAAGTCTTCTTACCACAGCAAAAAATGAATAAATGGATATCCTCACACCCCTCACAAAAAAATAGAACTGTGACCCAAAAGAGTCATCATGAGGTATTTGTTGAGAGACCACATCATTAATTATTTAAGCATTAATTATTAATTATTAAAACATGAATACTTTAACATCAGAACACATGACTCTAGCACCTATAAATATATTACATGGAGGAATTATTATGTTCAATTAAAGACACATGCATACTTGTCTATATGTTTTCTAGCTGTAAATTTCCTCTTATCTCTATTTACTTTTCTCATTTTGATTCCCTGTATAACCTTGTGCACTATCTGTTCTTTTTTCTTTGGGGGTTGTTGATCTTTATTTATTTTCCAAATTTGTTTTATCTCTTCCTGTTGACACTGATCATTGCCTATCCTAGATCACTGCTATGCAAAAGTGATCCACAGACCTGCTGCTTGTTCAGCAGCAGAAATCTGTAAACTTTGGCCAGTCTGTGGAAATTCTAAGAAAGAATACAAAGAAACAGTGGAAATTTAAAGTATGCACACCTACATTAATAGCAATAATGAAAGCCTTTGATGAGCTCATCAGTAGACTCAATACAGCTAAGGAAAAATCACTGTGCTTCAAAATAAGTCAATATAACCTTCCTAAATTAAAATGCAGAGAAAAGAAGGAAAAACAACAATATTAAAGAACTATAGAAAAACATCAAAGGTATAGCACATGTATAACTTAAATACAATAAGGAAAAGAAATTTAAAAACTATCATAAAATTTTGAAGTGATTACTGTCAAATATAATTAACCACAGATCTAGGAAACTTAGAGAGCAATAATCACAATATGTACCAAAATACTACACCTAGGCATACCATGTTCAAACTGCAGAAAATCAAATACAAGGAGAATATCTTTAAATAATAAGAAAAAACACGAGGCAAATAATACCTTATCTATTACGGAACAAGAATAAGAATTACAGAAGTATTCTTACCAGAAAGCATGCAAGCAATGGGAGAGGTGAGCAAAACATTTGAGGTGTTGAAGAAAAAATACTAAAAATTTTATATCCAGTAAAATTATTCCTCAAAAATGTAGAAGTAAAGACTCTCTCAGACAAAAAACAATTGAGGAAATTCATGACCAACAGATTCTCGACAAGAAATGTTAAAAGAAGTTGGTTAGGAAGAAAGAAAATAATAGAGATAAGAAAATCAGACCTATGTAAAAAAAAGAGTATAAGATAAGGAATAAATTAAAGTTAAAATGTCTTTTATTATTATCTTTAATATTATTGATCTAAAAGATAATTGTTTAATGCAGCAATAGTACAATATGTTGTGTGATTATAGCATACAGGTAAGGGGAATGAATGCCAGAAGTAATACAAGGGATGAGAGGAGAAAGCAAGAATACTCGGTTATAAGTTGTGTTGCACTACAATTGAAGTTTTCTAATGTTACTTGAAGGTAGACTTACATAAGTTTAAAATTTATTCTGTAAATTTAGGCCAACCACAAAAGAAGTTATTTTATATATATGTGTATATATATATATACACACACACACACACATACACACACATATATATGAAATAGATATATAATAGATATATAAAATACTATATATATTAAATATAATATATATTATATAATATATATTCCCAAAACCTCATCTCTAATATATATTACACTATATATATTAGATATATATTAACAAAATAACTTTCAAAGAAGGAAATCTTACATGTACATAACGTAAAAATAAGGACATCTTAATTTATATGCAAATATACATATAAATCTGTAGTCCCAGCTACTCAGGCTGAGGTGGGAGGATTGCTTGAATCCAGGAGGTGGAGGTTGCACTGAGCCAAGATCATGCCACTGCACTCCAGTCTGGGTGACAGAGTGAGGATCTGTCTAAAAATATATATATTAAAATTTGTGTGATGCAGCTAAGCAGTGTTTAGAAGGGGGATTTATAGCATTTAATTATTTTATTGGAAAAAAAGTTCTAAAATCAACAACCTAAGTTTCCACCTTAGGAAACAAGAGAAAGAAAAGCAGTTGAAGCGTAAAGCAAGAAGAAGTAAGGAGTAGAAAAAGAAAAAAATTAAAACAGAACTCAAAGAAATTGAAAACCAGTAAATAATAGAGAAAACCAATGAAATCAAATGAAATAAGTAGTCTTTTGAAAACATGAATAAGATTGATGAAATTATAGCCTAGCTAATAAGACAAAAAGAAAGAAAGAGAGACAGACAGAGAGAAAGATAATCAACATCAGAAATAAAATAAAAAAGAAGTTAGCACTACTAATCATGTAGACCTTAAAAGGATAACAAAAGAACACTATACTCAATGCTCACAAAATTGACAGCCTAGATGCAATAGGCCAATTTCCATCCCCATCAAGCTACCAATGACTTTCTTCACAGAATTGGAAAAAACTACTTTAAAGTTCATATGGAACCAACAAAGAGCCCTCATTGCCAAGTCACTCCTAAGCCAAAAGAACAAAGCTGGAGGCATCACACTACCTGACTTCAAACTATACTACAAGGCTACAGTAACCAAAACAGCATGGTACTGGTACCAAAACAGAGATATAGATCAATGGAACAGAACAGAGCCCTCAGAAATAATGCTGCATATCTACAACTATCTGATCTTTGAGAAAGCTGACAAAAACAAGCAATGGGGAAAGGATTCCCTATTTAATAAATTGTGCTGGGAAAACTGGCTAGCCATATGTAGAAAGCTGAAACTGGATCCCTTCCTTACACCTTATACAAAAATTAATTCAAGATGGATTAAAGACTTAAATGTTAGACCTAAAACCATAAAAACCCTAGAAGAAAACCTAGGCAATACCATTCAGGACATAGGCATGGGAAAGGACTTCATGTCTAAAACACCAAAAGCAATGGCAACAAAAGCCAAAATTGACAAATGGGATCTAATTAAACTAAAGAGCTTCTGCACAGCAAAAGAAACTACCATCAGAGTGAACAGGAAACCGACAGAATGGGAGAAAATTTTTGCAATCTACTCATCTGACAAAGGGCTAATATCCAGAATCTACAATGAACTCAAACAAATTTACAAGAAAAAAACAAACAATCCCATCAAAAAGTGGGTGAAGGATATGAGCAGATACTTCTTGAAAGAAGACACTTATGCAGCCAAAAGACACATGAAAAAATGCTCATCATCACTGGCCATCAGAGAAATGCAAATCAAAACCACAGTGAAACACCATCTCACACCAGTTAGAACGGCGATCATTAAAAAGTCAGGAAACAACAGGTGCTGGAGAGGATATGGAGAAATAGGAACACTTTTACACTGTTGGTGGGACTGTAAACTAGTTCAACCATTGTGGAAGTCAGTGGGGCAATTCCTCAGGGATCTAGAACTAGAAATACCATTTGACCCAGCCATCCCATTACTGGGTATATACCCAAAGGATTATAAATCATGCTGCTATAAAGACACATGCACACATATGTTTTTTGTGGCACTATTCACAATAGCAAAGACTTGAAACCAACCCAAATGTCCAACGATAGACTGGATTAAGAAAATGTGGCACATATACACTATGGAATACTATGCAGCCATAAAAAATGATGAGTTCATGTCCTTTGTAGAGACATGGATGAAGCTGGAAACCATCATTCTCAGCAAACTATCGCAAGGACAAAAAACCGAACACCGCATGTTCTCACTCATAGGTGAGAATTGAACAATGAGAACACATGGACACAGGAAGGGGAATATCACACACTGGGGCCTGTTGTGGGGTGGGGGGAGGGGAGAGGGATAGCATTAGGAGATATACCTAATGTTAAATGATGAGTTAATGGGTGCAGCCCACCAACATGGCACATGCATACATATGTAACAAACCTGTACTTTGTGCACATGTACCCTAAAACTTAAAGTATAATAAAAAAAACACACAAACTATCAAACTCACAAAAAAAGAAACAGAAAATCTGAATAGTCATTTATAGTTTAAAGAAATTGAATCAATTAATAATTTTGCAAAAATGAAAACACCAGGCTCCAACTCTGCATTAAAGAAGTCTGCAAGAAATTTTACAGAAGTTTTACCACTTCTTTGCAATCTCTTCCAGAAAATAGAAGCAGAGTGAACACTTCTCAGCTCATTCTATGAGGCCAGCATTACCCTAAGATCAAAACCAGATAAAGACACTACAAGAAAAAAGCAAAACAAAACTGCAGATTGATTTTTCTCAGTAACATAAACACAAAAACCCTCAACAAAATATTAGCAAATTGAGTATATAATTGCATAAAAATGTACACCATAAAAAACTAAAACTTATTCTACATATGTAAGGCTGGTTCAACATTTTTAAAAAAATTATTCAATGTAATCCACTACTTAAATACACTAAGAGAGAAAAATCATATGATCATGTGAGTTAATACAGAAAAATTATTTAGAAAAATCCAATATCTATTCATGACAAAAACATTGTTAACTTTATTGATAACAGCTACAAAACATCCAGAGCTAAGTTATATGTAATGCAAGAGGTCAGATGCTTTCTTCCGAAGTTCAATAAAAAGGCAAGGACACCTTTTCTCACTTCTATTCAACATCTTATTGGAAGTCCTACCTAGTTCAATAAGACAAGAAGACGATATAAGGTCAAAAGGAATAAATGAAATATACTTATTTTCAGATGGCATGGTTGCCTATGTAGCAAACCCTTAAGGATCAACAGAAAAAAACCTTTTGGAAATAATTTAAAAAATAAGTGTGTATAGCAGAGTCACAATACAAAAGGTCAATACACTAAAGTATCTGGAAAGTTTTGGATGAGTGTAGAAAAGTTGAAGGTAAAACCTTTCTAGAAATTACAGCTAAAGCATTGGCCAGACCTTTCAAAACTGAAATTACCTCTTTCCCTATTAGTGGCAAAATAGGGAAATGCATGGCCTACATTTAGGAATCACCACCGCTTTATTGTGCTACATAAACAAAGATCCATCTTGTAAAAACTAGAGTTTTTACCTTACCTTAAATAGCAGTAAAAGCTGCTCATCTAATGGCCATTAGGAATATGGTTTTACACAGTCCCATAGCTCTAAATTTCACTTTAGCCAGCATAGGAAGAGTGTGAGCTCTGAATAGCAAAAAATAGGCACATTCCCAAAAAGGAATGGCTAAAGGTTGAGGAATAGGAATGAGGAAGGTAGATGTTTCAATAAAGGGGTAGAGAGATCTTCATTATGATGGAACTATCTGTACCTTGATTGCAGTAGTATTTACACAAATCTGCACATGTGATAAAATTGCTTGGAACTTTATATACACACAGTGAGTGCCTATAAAACTAGTGGAGTATGAATAAATTCTTTGGATTGGAAAAAAAGTTACTTGTTTTCTTATATATCAAGAATGAACAATAGCATAAAAGTAAAATACTTAGGTATAAATATAGCTAAGTATGCACGGGCTGTATCTACAAAGAAACTATAAAACATTGGTAAAAACATTAAATATAACTTAAAAGAATGAAGAGATATTCCATGTTCATGGATTAGAAGATTCAATATTGTTGTAAATTCTTCCCAATTTTTCTATAGAGTCAGGGCAATTTCTATCAAGGTCTCAGAAAGCTAATTTTGCATATTTTGAAAACTGGTTCTTTAGTTTGTATAGAAAGGCAAAAGATCAAGTATAGTCAGAATATTTAAAAAGAACACATTTGGAAAACTCACATTACCCCAATCGAAGGGTCCCACTTTAATGAAGAACCTAAGATCTCATAGAACTTATGTAATCACATTGTCTAAATTCCCTCTTAACATAGAGACTTATAACTTAGCTTTTACTATCTAGATATACCATGTTAACACTCATATTCTGATCTGAGTGAGGAAGGAGACAGGACACAAGATATCCATTTGCCTATATGAATCGTGTCAAAGGCAATGTAGTGTTAGGTTTTTCACTCTAATAGTGGTTTCCTGTTATGGTAGATTCTGGATTAAAGTAGAGGTAGATGTTACTGGAGCCTGCAACACCAATTGATACCTATTTGATTCAGAGTTTTCTGAGTAGCAGAAACATTTTAGTTCTGTGGCCTGATTAATGGAGTTGTTCCTGGAAGATCAGTTTAGAGTCTTCAGCCATCCCAATGACTTTGAACTATTCATACCCTTTAATCAATTTTTTTCTTAAACCAGCTAAGGTAGTTTCTTTTGTCTGAAATAAATGGCATAAAACAAAAACTTGAGCAGTTTGTAAATGCCTATTATTGGTAGGTGGGCTCCATGGCCTACACTGTGTTCTGAGCTTTTGAAATATTCTTGTTACTAAATTATATATAATTTTACACTAACCTAGAAAGGTAGTTAATGTCAACTTAATCTTCTAACTTCACAGGTCATAGAAATGCACTTTTAGAGAATCAAATATCCATTTTCTTCTTTCATCCTTGCACTTGTTACTGACCTGTGAGAATATATCAAGTTTTATAAGGTTGTATGTGGGCTTATAAGAGAAAATTAAAGAAATATTTTTCTCTATCCATATTGTGTGGGCTATACAACAATATAGAAGGAAAATACATGATTTAAGATTCAGAGAAATGTTGGAAGACTTGGTAACACTGATAATGGGTTGAGGCTAGAGTATGTCATTTTTCTTACCACATAAACTTTAATCTAGATAGAAAAGCATGACAGCAATTTAAGGTGAAAAAAATCTATATAAGGTAAATATAGCACTTGTTACTAGAATGTTACAATTTTCTGAATTACATTCAAAAGAGATAGCTTTGAATGTTGTTGCTTATCATTTAAGGAAACTAATTATTCAATCCAAGCTACTTAAAATCACTTCACATAATTAACTGTCAGTGCCTGATATCATTAGTCAACACTGTTAAATACAATTATATGCCTGACAACAGAATCCCCATATTTCCCCCTAAGACCTGTTCTTCCATTTTTGTACCTGTGGGCTCTTCTATTATATTCTGCGATGAAAACTAACAAGGTGTTTAGTGTGATCACAGCAGTTTTCACTCTGTGATTACAGAGAGCTCAGGTGCTTATGAAGTTTACACTGAGCTGATAATACAAAATTATCAGACAGAATATCAAAGGCAGGCTTTTAGGGAACTGTTTATTCTATGCAAATTACACACTGCTGGGTTTTTTTTGGGGGGGTGGGCGGGGAGTGGTGTGTGGAGCTGGGGTTGTTTTGTTTGTTTGCAGCTAGCCTGTTTCAGGGTTACCATTTTGACAAAGAGAAAATTCTTTTTCTGTCACTTCTAAGGCGGATCCTACAGAGGCAAATATGCCCCAAAATGCACAAGACCGGAAACAACTTGCAACATGTTCGGAAGCCATAAAGCATTTGTTGAAAAGAAGGTTGATGGGACTTGTTTGTCAAATACTGCACATCATGCTCTCAATTTCCTACTTTTTAAGAGTAAAATATATGATTCTATCACATAAAATCTGTGATTCTATTTCTGAGATGCAGACATGTGTTTAGAAAATAATCTGTAGGATCAAGTAACATTTGAGATCAAATGAAAGTAATATAAGCAGTTTATATTATAGTAGGACCTTTAAGACATGGCACAGGATCTATATCTACTATCTATTACAGTAGTCACTAGACATATGGCGCTATTTAAGCTTAAATTTAATAAAAACACAAAGAAATGTAAAACTGAGTTCCCCATTACAAGTGTTCAATAGCCACATTGGCTAGTTGTTTCCATATCAAACAGCATAGATATAGAACATTTTGGCCATTGCAGAAAGATCTATTAGACTGCACAGTTTACACATACGTTCTTTGTAGTTTTGTGATCTAGTTGATGCTTATTTTTAAAAATTTTCTCAAAATTAAGATAGTCTGCCTTGTCACATTGTTATAAATAGCATCTACTCTTTGTGTTCCCTTACACATCATAAATTATAAAGTGCTTTATACCAACATGACTATAGCCTCTCTAAATGACTGAGGCTGTATTGCATTATTCAATCCTGCCAAAAAGTACAATGAAATAAAGATTACACTTAGGAATAAAGTAGCTTAAAAATTAAGTTTAATGTATTTGAGAGAAAATGTTTAAATTCTTTAAATTGAGAACATTTATACAAAATACTTTCAGTCTAGTATTTAGGCAATAATAATTAGAATGAGGCAAACATGGCATTCTCTTTAGATACAAAACTTAAGGAAGTGCCAAAAAACTCAGTAATAATATTAAATAATATTTAATGTGATACTTTAAAAATACAAAAATTAATACAAAGACGTCTCATGAACAAAAAGCCAAAATTTTAGATTTTTAAAAAAATGATCCAAACTCACATTTGTATACCTCAATTCATTTACCTCACCAGGTTGCACCCTTTCTTTATTTAAAATTTAGATAACATGAAAATAAAATAAGATGACATTCTGTAATTTGTTAGGTCCTTGAATAGCCCAAGGATTCTCTTGTATTAGACATGGATGTCTAGATTATTATGAAAATTACAGAAGATGGTAAAGTTATGTTATTAACTATTTAATTTATATTATGAAATATTAAAATCATGCTACTGTGAGGAGGAACTAATAACATGGTCACTCTTATACTGTAAATTTACTGTGTAAATAGGTACAGAATATTTGAAATACATTTAATTTATATACAAATAACTATATTTTTCATAGTATTTTATCTGTTAATCATATTTTGAAAAAATGTAATAAAATGGCCACCTTACATGTTTATTAAATATAAAACTTATGAGAAAGAATTTCATTTCAGTATTGTGTGTCATCGTGATGTAGGATTTTTCTCCTCACTTTGCAAGCTGGGGACCTTCGGCCAGCAATGCCCCACCTGGGCCTTGCTTGGCCATGCTGGCGTGCACCAGCTTGCCCCAGCTTGCCTTTGTTATAGCTTGTACCCGTGTTCAGCAGTTCCTGAGCTCTTGTACCACATCCAAGAAGAATGAGGATATGCTAAACATTGAAGGATGAGGAGGGCAGAGAAGAATTTTATTGAGTGATGAAAACAGCTTTCAGCAAATAGGGGATGCTGGATTGGTCCCCCTATCAGAAGGCAGGAAAGTTCCCCCATGTGGCTGGGCCCAGGGCCTTTCATGAACTCAGAATGGGGAATGCAGGCTGATTGGTTTGTGAGTGTGCAAAAAAGGTTAAAGCAAATTTACCACACAAAAGTGGGCCTGACAGTGTTGAAAAACCACTTAGTAAATGGTAGGCATATGTAAAATAGGTGATAAGTGGGGTCCAATCAAAGAAAAGCCCAAACCAGAAGACAAGTTCTCAATCCAGTCTGAGGATTTAACTTGTAGCTTGGCTTTCAGGCTTTAAACTGTCTTAGGCTTGGAGGTGGGGTTTCAGCAGGGACCCACCCCATCTGCCTAGGCATTTGGCTGCCTCTTGACATTATCAGCAGTAAATAATTGAAAACAATTTTTATATTTAGCAAGATGTGAGTGACTAAATAACCTAAACAACATTCACTGAATGAATTTTAGTTCATTAATTGAACTTTATTTTATTGAGTTAAATACTATAATGTGGAAGAGATAAAATATACATTTTACACACAATGGTATGACTTTATGTAAAAAAAACTGCTAAAGAAAATACCAAATGAGAATATAGGAAAAGTTTCAGAATTATGTTTTGGTAGTTTGATTATGGATATTTTACATATTTTTTACATAATTATCTTTATTATGTGCATGTGTGCATGTTATTTTTACAATGAAAACATGGTTTAAGAAAACATACGTATTTTTTCCATTTTAAGTGGTATATAATGTGCTTCTTTAAAATAATTTCAACACTTACTATAAATGCTGGCATTTGAGTAACTTTCCCCTGTGCAGACCAAAGGATTATCACGGTTTAGGCTTTGTTCCTTGTCTTATGTTGGTCATCAATTCATTTGACAAGTTTCATTAAAGTACTTTACCTCCAGGCTAGAGTGAGTGAAATGTGTATTACTCAAATTAAAATCGATGTTGTTCCACAGAGAAATTTCATAACAGATGTTACCTAATTTGTTCAGAAGACATTTTATTTTGTTCACAACATGCATGTTCTAGCATAATCTCAGTCTCTTAGATATAGGTAGAAGTTGGTAAATGAATGCTCCCAGTTTCTAAACATCTAATACATTGGTTACATTTGTTGATCCAGTAACTCTGTGAAAATTTTGTGTTTCTCTACCTTTATACCTAATAATTTTGCAAGTTGAAATGTCTTAGCTTGTTCCTATTCAGTTCCACCCAGTAATATGGAAATAATCCTTGCTCTAGTTTTAAGTAAGTTGAGGAGTCTGAGCAGTCTTCCAGTATCAAGTATACCTTGCTTCAGTAGCAATCTGATATAATTTCCCACTTTTAATCATGGAGATTTTCCTGAGAGAGTAAGTTCTTTGTATAATGAATAACCCAGGGAGAATTGCTCTTATAGCCACGTAATTATTGTTTTCTCATTTTTTGGTAAACTGAAGATGAAGCTTATCCATCACAATGTCTTTTACTAAATATAACAGAAACCCCAACTCTATAGTATTTAAATAATAAGGCTACTTGCTATTTCATATAATAATAGGTGGTGGTTGGCAGGCCTTATGGTTAGTTCATTCAGACATATTTCAATAACATCATTAATAATCCAGTTTCTTTTTTTCTTGTTCTTCTTTTTTTTTTAACTTTGCCATTTCCTTGGTGCCAGCTTTTCCTTTGGCCTTAGCAACATCAAAGTTTCAGGTTGGTTGAGGCTATTCTGAGCATAAAGTCCAAAAAATATCTTCTGGGAGAAAAGAAATGTGTTTCTGTTCTGTCTACCTAAGAGGTAGGTAACTCTTGCAGAGGCCTTTCCGTAAACTACCCTTTGTATCTCATTGGTTATAACTGGGTAACATGCTTACCCCTAAACCAAAAGAAATAATACACAGATCAATATGACTCCTGATAATCTTTCAGGGGTGTTACAAAGTCAAAACTATTTTCATTAGGATACTAAGATACCATTTGCCTCCTTCAGTATGTTGACTGATGGGGCAAAGGTAATGGTGTGTAAAACTGCTAATACCTTAGCAAAAATCAAGGCATTGGTGCTGAACTGCATTAGCAGTTATCATACTGTTGTATTATTGACTGCTATGCAATTGCCTTTTTTTTAAAAAAAAGCCAATTTTATGCATTTTATCTGAGAATGTCCTTGATTTGCAGAAGAAATTTATTTTATCAGACTATATTTTTTTAATTTTTAATTTCTACACTTTGTGGATACAGAGCAGATGTATGTATGTATTTATGGGTTATAGGAGATATTTTGATACAGGCGTACAAGTGAACTATTTCTCCATGAGTTCACTCGTTTTAAATTTTAGCTCCCACAAATAAGTAAGAATAGTTTGTCTTTCTGTACCTGGCTTATTTCACTTAACATAATGACTTCCAGTTCCATCCATGTTCTTGCAAATGACAAGATCTTGTTATTTTTTTAAGGCTGAATAGTACTGCATTGTGTATATGTACATTTTCTTTATGCATTCATCTGTTGATGGACACAGGTTGCTTCCAAATCCTGGCTATTGGGAGCAGAGCTGCAACAAACATGCGAGTGCAGATATGTCTTTGATATACTGATTTCTTTTGGTTATATACCAAGCAGTGAGATTGGTAGATTATATAGTCGCTCTATTTTTAGTTTTTTGAGGAACTTCCAAACTGTTCTCTATAATGCTTGTACTGATTTACATTCCCACTAACAGTGTACCAGTATTCCCCTTTCTCCACATCCTTGTCAGCAATGTATTGTTGCTTGTATTTGAAAAAAGCCATTATAACTACAAAGCAATGATATCTCATTGTAGTTTTAATTTGCACGTCTTTGATAATAAATAATATTGAGCAGCTCTGCATATACTTGTTTGCCATTTGTATGTTTTCTTTTGAGAAATGCCTATTCAGATGTTTCACCAATTTTAAAAATCAGAGTATTAGATTTTATCTTCACAAGTCATTTGAGCTGCTTATATATTCTATTTATTAATCCCTTGTTAGATGGGTAGTGTGCACATATTCTATTCTGTGGATTGTTTCTTCACTTTGTTGATTGTTTCCTCCGCTGTGCAGAAACTTTAGATGTGATCCCATTCAGTCACATTTGCTTTTTTTGCCTGAACTTGTGGGGTATACTCAATAAATCTTTGCCCAGTCCAATGTCCCAGAGAGTTTTCCCATATTTTTCTTTCAGTAGTTTCATAGTTTGAGGTCTTAGATTTAAGTTTTCAATTTATTTTGATTTGATTTTTGTACATGGCAAGAGATAGATAGAGGTCTAGTTTTGTGCTTCTGCATATAGAGTTCCAGTTTTTTCAGTACCATTTATTGAAGAGACTGTCCTTTTCCCAATGTTATGTTCTTGGCATCTTTGTTGAAAATTAGTTCACTGTAGATATCCGGATTTGTAATGGGGCTCTCTACTCTGTTCCATGGGTCTGGGTCTGTTTTTATACCAGTATGATGCCATTGTGGTTTCTCCAGCTTTGTTGTATAATTTGAAGTAAGATAATGTGATTCCTCCACTTTTGTTCTTTTTGCTTAGGATAACTTTGGCTATGTGGGGTCTTTTGTAGTTCCATATAAATTTTGGGTTGCTTTTTCTATTTCTGTGAAGGATGTCATTCTTATTTTGATAGGAATTGTATTAAATCTTTATATTTCTTTGAATAGTATTGACATTTTAACAATATTGATTGTTCTAGTCTGTGACAAAAGAATATCTTTCTTTTTTGGAGTTCTCTTCGTTGTTGAATGAATGTTTTATAGTTTTCATTGTAGAGATCTTTCACTTGTTTGGTTTACTTAATTCCTAGGTACTTAATTTCATTTGTGGCTATTGTAAATGGTATTACTTTCCTGATTTCTTCTTCTGATTGTTTGCTGTTGGCATATAAAAATTCAACTAATTTTTGTATGTTGATTTTGTATCTACAACTTTACTGAATTTATCAAATAGCTTTTTGGTGGAGCATTTGGAATTTCCCAATATAAAATCATATCATTTACAGACAAGAATAATTTGACTTCCTCTGCCAGGGTCTGACCTACAGACCCAGGATGCACAATGGATGAATAATATACTCAAGACACCAATATTCAGTAAAAGAGCAAGCCAGGGAGCCGGGCCACTCACAGAAAGAGTTTTGGCAGCCACACACCCTGACTAGTTGGCTCTATGGTCACTTACTCAGCACAGATTTAATGCCAAAGGCTTTGAGTCAACCACCTGAGGGTAATTAATCTGGTCGCCCACCCCCCCCCCCTCCAGCCAAGAGATCAGTCCTGCCTGCGAATGATCAAAGGTCAGTCTTGGGACCAGATGAGTAAACAAGCTCTTTAGATAACTCCCTTGCATTCCTTTGTACCTACTCTAAGCTACTAACTCAAGGTAAGAGGATTAGGCTGCCTTCAGCCAAATCTTTCACTAAAGCTACACAAACCTCCCAGCCTTCCAAGAAAGTTTGTGTCTATTTCCTATAACTTTATCTTTATAATTTTTCCCACGACTTTGACTGATCCCCTACATTCTTTCTTTCCAATTTAGATGCCTTTATTTTATTTTCTTGTCTGATTGCTCTAACTAGGACTTTCAGTACTATGTTGAATAACAGTAGTGAAAGTGGGTACCCTTATCTTCTTCCAGGTCCTAGAGGAAAGAGTTTTCATTTTTTCCCCATTTAGTATGATAATAGCTATGGGTCTGCCATATATGGCTTTTATCATGTTGAGATATGCTTCTTCTATATGCAATATTTTGAGTTTTTATTATGAAGGGATGTTGAAGCTTATAAAATGCTTTTTCAGCAGCAGTTGAAATTATTATATGGTTTTTGCCCTTAATTCTGTTGATATAATGTACCACATTGATTGATTTGTGTATATTAAACCATCTGGCAACACTGGGAATATTAGTCTGTTCTTACACTGCTATGATGAAATACCTGAGACTGGGGAATTTATAAAGGAAAGAGGTTTTATTGATTCATGGTTCTGCAGGGCTGAGGAGACCTCAGGAAACTTACAATCATGGCAGAAGGGGAACCAAACACTTCCTTCCTTACATGGTGGCAGCAAGGAGACGTGCCAAGCAAAAGATGAAAAGTTCCTTATAAAACCATCAGATCTCAGGAGAACTCACTCATTATCTCAAGAACAGCAGCATGGGAGTAACTACCCCCATGGCTCAATTACCTCCCACTGGGTCCCTCCCAAAACACATGGGGATTATAGGAACTACAATTCAAGATGAGATTTGAGTGGAGACACAGCCAAACCATATTATTCTGCCACTGGCCTCTTCCAAATCTCATGTCCTCACATTTCAAAACAAAATCATGCCTTCCCAATAGTCCCCCAAAGTCTTAATTCATTCCAACATTAACCCAAAAGTCCAAATACAAAGTCTTATCTGAGACAAGACAAGTCCCATCCACCTACGAGCCTGTAGAATATAAAGCAAATTTGTTACTTCCTAGAAACAATGGAGGTACAGGCATTGGGTCAATACATCTGTTCCAAATGGGAGAAATTGGCCAAAACAAAAGGGCAATAGGCCCAATGCAAGTCCAAAATTCAACAGAGCAGTCATTAAACCTTAAAGTTCAAAAACAATCTCCTTTGACTCCATGTCTCACATCCAGGTCATGCTGATGCAAGACATGTGTTCCCATAGTCTTGGGCAGCTCTGCCCCAGTGGGTTTGCAGAGTACACCCACCCCCCTGGCTTCTTTCATGAGCTGGTGTTGGGTGTCTGCAGCTTTTCCAGGTACATAGTGCAAGCTATCAGTGTTTCTACCATTCTGGGGTCTGGAGGACGGTGGCCCTCTTCTCATACCTCCATTAGGCAGTGCCCCAGTGGGGAATCTGTGTGGGGGCTCCAACCTCACAGTTCCCTTTCACACTGCCCCAGCAGAGGTTCTCCATGAGGGCTGCAACCCTGCAGCAAACTTCTGCCTTGATATCCAGGCAATTCCATACAACCTCTGAAATCTAGGCAGAGGTTCCAAAACCTCAATTCTTGACTTATGTGCAACTGCAGGCTAAACAACACTTGGAAGCTGCCAAGGCTTGGGGCTTGCACCCTCTGAAGCCACGACCCGAGCTGCAACTTGGCCCCTTTAGCCATGGATGGAGTAGCTGGGACACAGGGAACCAAGTCACTAGGCTGCACATAGCAGGGGGGCCATTGGGCCTGACCCACAAAACCATTTTTTCCTCTTGGGTCTCTGGGCCTGTGATGTGAGGGGCTGCTGTGAAAGACTTCAACATGCCCTGGAGACACATTGTCTTGGAAAGCTCCTCGTTACTTATGCAAATTTCTGTAGCAGGCTTGAATTTCTCCTCAGAAAATGGGTTTTTCTTTTTTATCGCATTGTTGGGCTGCCACTTCCCCAAACTTTTGTGCTCTGGTTCCTCTTAAACACTTTGCCACTTAGAAATTTATTCTGCCAGATACCCTAAATCATCTCTCTTAAGTTAAAAGTTCCACAGATCTCTAGGGCAGGGGTAAAGCGCAGCAAAAATCACTTTTATTCCAATTGCTACCAAGTTCCTCATCTCCATCTGAGACCATCTCAGCCTAGATTTCATTGTCCATATCACTATCAGCATTTTGGTCAAAGCCATTCAGCAAGTCTCCAGGAAGGCTCAAACTTTCCCAGATCTTCCTGTCTTCTTATGAGCCCTCCAAACTGTTCCAACCTCTCCCTGTTACCCTGTTCCAAAGTTGCTTCCACATTTTCGGGTATCTTTAGAGCAGCATCCCACTCTCTGCAGTATTAATTTATTGTATTAGTTCGTTCTCACACTGCTATGAAGAAATACCTGAGACTGGGTAATTTATAAAGGAACAAGGTTTGACTCACAGTTGTACAGGGCTGGAGAGGCCTCAGAAAACTTACAATCATGGTGGTAGGGGAAGCAAACATGTCCTTCTTTATCTGGCAGCAGCAAGAAGAAGTGCCAAACAAAAGGGGAATAGCCCCTTATAAAACCATCATATCTCATGAGAACTCACTCACTATCATGAGAACAGCATTCAGGTAACCACCCCCATGATTCAATTACCTCCCACTGAGTCTCTTCCATGACACATGGGATTACGGGAACTACAACTCATGATGAGATTCAAGTGGGGACACAACCTGACCATATCACTGGGATAAATCCTGTTTGGTCATCATGAATGATCTTTATAATATGTTGTAGAATTCAGCTTATTAGTATTTTGTTGACAATTGTTGCATCAATATTCTTCAGTTATATTGGTCTATAGTTTTTTTTTCTTTTTTGATGTGCCTTTGTCTGGTGTTGGTATCAGGGTAACTGGCCTCATATAATGAGGTTGGAACTGATTCCTTCTCCTCTACTTTTTAGAAGAGTTTGAATAGGATTGATTTTATTTCTTCTTTACAAATTTGGTAAAATTCAGAAGTCACCCCATTGGTTCCCAGGCTTTTCTTTGCTGGGAGATTTTTATTACAACTTGAATCTTGTTATCTTGTTATTTGTTATTGGATTTCTCTATGGTTCAATCTTGGTAGATTTTATGTGTCTAAGAATTTATTCACTTCTAGATTTTCCAATTTATTGGAAAATAGTTGCTTGTAGTAGCCTCTAATGTCCCCTTAAATTTCTGCAGTATCAGTGATAATGTCTCCTTTTTCATCTCTGATTTTATTTTGGTCTTCTTTTTTCATTTTTTAGTCTGGCTAAAGATTTGTCCATTTTGTTTATCTTTTCAGCAATCAACTTTTGTTTCATTAATCATTGGTATTTCTTTATTTCAAATTCATTTATTTCTGCTCTGATCCTTATTCCTTTTCTTCTACTAAATTTGGGTTTGGTTTGGTTTTGCTTTTCTATTTCATTCATATGTATTTTTAAGTAGTTTATTTGAAGTGTTTCTCTCTCTCTCTTTTTTTATATATAGGCACTTACAGCTACAAACTTTCAAATTAGTACTGCTTTGCTATATCCCATAGGCTTTGTTATGTTGTGTTTCCATTTTCACTTGTTTTAAGAAGTTTACAATTTTCTTCTAAATTTCTTTACTGACCCACTGTTCATTCAGGATATTGTTTCATTTCCATGTGTTCGTGTAGTTTCCATAACTCCTTTTATTATTGATTTCTAGTTTTATTCCACTGTGGTCAGAGAAGATGCATGATATTATTTCAATTATTTTGAATGTTTTACAATTTGTTTTGTGACCTGACATATTGTCTCTCCTTGAGAATTATCAATGTGCTAATATAACAATGTGTATTCTGCAGCATTGGCATGAAATGTTTTGTAAATATCTGCTAGGTCAATTTGGTTTATAGTGTTGCATATGTCTGAGGTTTTTTGTTGATTCTTTGTCTGGAAGATCTGTACAATGCTGAAATTGTGGTATTAAATTATCCAGCTATTATTGTATTGGGGTCCATTTCTCCCTTTAATAACAATAATATTTGTTTTATTTATCTGAGTGCTCCAGTGTTGAGTTCATATATATTTAAAATTATTTTATCTTCATGCTGAATTGACCACTTTATCATTATATAGTGACCTTTTTGTCTCTTACAGTTTTTTCCTGAAATCTATTATTTTAGCTGCTCATGCTATTTTCTGTTTTTTATTGGCATGGAATATCTTTTTCCATCTTGTTATTTTCAGTCTATGTGTGTCTTTATAGAAAAAAGTGTGTTTGTTATAAGCAACAGAACATTGGTTGCTTTTTATCTATTCAATCACTCTATGTCTATTGATTGAAGAGTTTAGTCCATATACATTCAATGTTGTCATTCATAAGTATGGATTAATTACTACCATTTTGCTGTTTGTTTTCTGGTTGTTTCATTATCTTCTATTTTTTATTTCCTTTCTTCCTGTCTTCTTTTACTAAAGGTGATTGTATCCGTTGGTATGATTTAATTTCTTGTTTCCCATTTTTGTGTTTCCATTCTGTGTTTTGACTTGAGGTTACTATGAAGCTTGTAAATACTACCTTAAAACCAATTATTTTAAGCTGATAACACTGCTTGCATGAACAAACAAAAAGAAAACCAATATAAACTCTATACCTTAACTTCATCCCCCCAACTTTTAACTTTTTATTGTTTTCATGTATAACTTATTGTACTGTCTATGTCTTAAAAAGTTTCAGTTACTATCTTTGTTTGGTAGATCTCTTAGTCTGTCTACTTAAGATGAGAGTGTGTTACATACCACAGTTACAGTGTTATAATATCTGTGTTTTTTAGTGTACTTACTATTACCAGTAAGTTTTGTACCTTCAGAGGATTATTTATTGCTCATTAATGTCCTTTTCCTTCTGATTTAAGTATTCCCTTCAGCATTTCTTGTAGGACTGGTCTGGTATTGATGAAATCCCTCAGCTTTTGTTTCTCTAGAAAAGTCTTTATTTCTCCTTCATGTTTGAAGGACATTTTTACCAGATATAATGTTCCAGGGTATTTTTTTTTCCTTCAACACTTTTATTTATTTATTTGTGACAGAGTCTCACTGTGTTACCCAGGCTGGAGTGCAGTGGTGCAATCTTGGCTAACTGCACCCTCCACTTCCCGGGTTTAAGCAATTCTCCTGCCTCAGCCTTCCAAGTAGATGAGATGACAGATGCCTGCCATCACAGCCAGCTAATTTTCATATTTTTAGTAGAGATCAGGTTTCACCTTGTTGGCCAGGCTGGTCTTGAACTCCTGACCTCAGATAATCTGCCTGCCTCAGCCTCCCAAACTGCTGGGATTACAGGCATAAGCCACTGGTTCCGGTCTTCCTTAAGCACTTTTGACATGCTAGGCCACTCTTTCCTGGCCTGTCAGGCTTCCACTGAAAGTCTGCTGCCAGATGTATTGGAGCTCCGTTGTATGTTATTTGTTTCTTATCTCTGGCTGCTTTTAGAATCCTTTCCTTATCCTTAATCTTTGGGGATTTGATTATTAAATACCCAGAGGTAGTCTTTTTTGGGATAAATCTGCTTGCTGTTCTATAATATTCATGGACTTGGATATTAATCTCTTTATGTTTTGGGGGTTCTCTGTTATTATATCATCAATTTAAACAAAACTTCTACCTCTATCTCTTTCTCTATTTTGCCTCTATGACCAATCATTCTTAGATTTGAACTTTTCAGGCTCTTTTTTAGATCTTTGTAGGTGTGATTCTTCATTTTTCATTCTTTTTTCTTTTGTTTCCTCTGACTCTATTTTCAAATAATCTATCTTCAATTTCACTATTTCTTTCTTCTTCTTCATAAATTCTGCTATTAAAACAGTCTGTGCATTCTTCAGTAAGTCAATTACATTTTTCAACTCCATAATTTCTGTTTGATTATTAATTATTTCAATCTGTTTGTTAAATTTATCTGAAATAAATCTAAATTCCTTCCTCTAGGTTATCTTGAATATATTTGAGCTATCAATTCTGGAAAAATAGAGGTATGTAACCTCACAGAGAATTCAAATAGAAATTTGAATTCACAGACAGAGAATTCAAATTCAAAATTTCCATTTGAGTTTGCTGTGAGGTCACATACCTCTGTTTCTCCAGGATTGGTCTGTGGTGCCTTATCTAGTTTGTTTGGGAGGTAATGATTTCCTGGATGGTCTTTATGCTTCTGGATGTTTTTCAGTGTCTGGACATTGAAAATTTAGGTATTTATTATAATATTTACAGTCTGGGCTTGTTTGTACCCGTCTGATATGGTTTGGCTGTGTCCCCACCCAAATCTCATCGTGAATTCTCACGTGTTGGGGAGAGACCCACTGGGAAGTAATTGAATCACAGGGGCAGGTCATTCCTGTGCTGTTCTCAGGGTAGTGAATAAGTCTCAGGATATCTGATGATTTTAAAAGGGAAAGTTTCCCTGCACAAGCTCTCCTCTCTTGTCTGCCTCCATGTGAGTGATTTCTTTCACCTTCCACCATGATTGTGAGGCTGCCTCAGCCATGTGGAACTATGAGTCCATTAAACCTCTTTCTTTTGTAAATTGCCCAGTCTCGAGTATGTCTTTATCAGCAGCATGAAAATAGACTAATATAGTACATTGGGACCAAGGTAGTGGTGCACTGCTATAAAGATACCTGAAAATGTGGAAGCGACTTGGGAACTGGGTAGCAGGCAGAGGTTGGAACAGTTTGGAGGGCTCAGAAGAACAGGGAAATGTGGGAAAGTTTGGAACTTCTTAGAGACTTGTTGAATGGCTTTGACCAAAATGCTGATAATGATATGGACAATAAAATCCAGGCTGAGGTGGTCCCAGATGGAGATGAGGAATTTGTTGGGAACTGGAGCAAAGGTGACTATTGTTATGTTTTAGCAAAGAGACTGGAGGCATTTTGCCCCTGCCCTGAAGATTTGGGGAACATTGAACTTGAGAGAGATGATTTGGGGTATCTGGTGGAAGAAATTTCTAAACAGCAAAGCATTCAAGAGGTGACTTGGCTGCTGTTAAAGGCATTCAATTTTATAAGGGTAGCTGAGCATAAAAGTTTGGAAAAGTTGCAGCCTGACAATGTGATTGAAAAGAAAATCCCATTTTCTGAGAAGAAATTCAAGCTGGCTGCAGAAATTTGCATGAGTAATGAGGAGACAAATGTTCATCACCAAGACAATGGGGAAAATGTCTCCAGGGCATGTCAGAGATATTTGTGGCAGCCCCTCCCATCATAGGCCCAGAGGTTTAGGAGAAATAAATGGTTCCATGGGTTGAGCCCAGGGTCCCTCTGCTGTGTGCAATCTAGAGAATTGGTGCCCTGCATCTCAGCCACTGCACCCATGACTAAAAGGCACAGCTCAGGCTGTTGCTTCAGAGGGTGCAAGCCCCAAGCCTTGGCAGCTTCCACAAGGTGTTGAGCCTGTGGGTGCACAGAAGTCAAGAACGGAAATTTGGCTGGGTGCAGTGGCTCATACCTGTAATCCCAGCACTTTGGGAGGCTGAGATGGATGGATCACAAGGTCAGGAGTTCAAGACCAGCCTGGCCAAGATGGTGAAACCCCGTCTCTACTAAAACTACAAAAATTCACCAGGTGTGGTGGCAGGTGCCTGTAATCCCAGCTACTCAGAAGGCTGAGGCAGGGGAATCACTTGAACCTGGGCAGCAGAGGTTGCAGTGAGCCAAGATTGTGCCACTGTACTCTAGACTGGGTGACCGAGTAAGATTCCATCTCAAAAGAATTGAGGTTTGGGAACCTCTGCCTAGATTTCAGAGGATGTATGGAAACATCTTGATGTCTCGGCAGAAGTTTGCTGCAGGGGCAGAGCCCTCATGGAGAACCTCTGCTAGGGTAGTGTGGAAGGGAAATGTGGGGTCAGAGCCCTCACACAGAGTCCCTACTGGGGCATGACATAGTGGAGCTGTGAAAAGAGGGCCACCATCCTCCAGACCCCAGAATGGTAGATCCACCAACAGCTTTCACCATGCACCTTGAAAAGCCACAGACACTCAATGCCAGCCCATAAAAGCAGCTAGGAGGGGGTGTATACCCTGCATAGCCACAGGTGGAGAGCTTCCCAAGGCTGAAGTAGCCCACCTCTTGCATCAGTGTGACCTGGATGTGAGACATGGAGTTAAAAGAGATCATGTTGGAGCTTTAAGATTTAACTACCCCACTGGATTTCAGACTTTCATGGGTCCTGTAGCCCCTTTGTTTTGGTCAATTTCTTTCATTTGAAATGGCTCTACTTACCCA
Source organism: Pan paniscus (assembly GCF_029289425.2). Taxonomy (NCBI): domain Eukaryota; kingdom Metazoa; phylum Chordata; class Mammalia; order Primates; family Hominidae; genus Pan; species Pan paniscus. The sequence continues at coordinate 41,495,451 of NC_073264.2, read as the reverse complement.
ACGCCTGTACCCCAATTGTATCTAGGAAGTAGCTAACTTGCTTTTGATTTTACAGGCTCATAGGCATAAAGGACTTGTCTTGCCTTGGATGAGACATTTGATTGTGGACTTTTTTGGGTTAATGCTGAAATAAGTTAAGACTTTGGAGGACTGTTGGGAAAGCATGATTGGTTTTGAAATACGAGGACATGAAATTTGGGAGGGGCTGGGTGAAATGATATGGTTTGGCTGTGTCCACACCCAAATTTCATCTTGAATTCTCACATGTTGTCAGAGACACCTGGTGGGAGGTAAATGAATCATGAGGGCAGGTATTTCCCATGTGGTTCTCATGACAGTGAATAAGTTTCATGAGATCTGATGGTGTTATAAGGTGGAGTTTCCCTGCACAAGCTCTCTTCTCTTGTCTGCTGCCATGTGAGACAGTCTTTTCACCTTTCACCATGATTGTGCGGCCTCCCCAGCCATATGGAACAGTGAGTCCATTAAAGTTCTTTCTTTTGTAAATTGCCCAGTCTTGGGTATGTCTTTATTAGTAGCATGATGATAGAGTAACACACCATCTCTCTGGAGAAGCCTTTCTAGATATTTGAAAGGACTTGTGTGTTGTGATATAAGCTGTATCTGCTTTCTGTAGCACCGCAAACCCAGTAATGCTATGGTTCTTGAAGACTTGTAGAGGCACCACCATCATTGTCTTGGACAAGATTTAAAAGAATTATGCGGTGTGCCAGGAAGAGACTCTTGTTCTCTTCCCTTACTTTCTCCCAAACAAATGGTGTATCTCTTTGTGCTGAGCCACATGTAGCTGGGGCTGGGGTGACATAAGCAACCCTATAGGTGCCACCTCTGAGACTGTGTTGGAACAGACCTGAAGCCAGCACAACACTGAGTCTCACCCAAGGCCCACCGTAACCATTGCCTAGATAACACCTATGTTTTCTCAAGGCCCTAGGGCTCTACAATGACAGGTGGCTATGCCAGCCAAGCTTGTATCCTTCCCTTCAGGGCAGCAAGTTCCCCCAGGCCCTGGGCAGTGCCAGGGGTAACATCCAGGATCCAGGGACTGAAATCAAAAATCTTAGAAATCAACCTCATGTTCTATTGTATTGCAGCTAAGTTGCCATTCAAACCATGAGACGCAGTCTTTCTCACTCTTCCCTTCCCTTTCTGCAAGCAAATGAGCCTTACCCCATGGTAACAACCACAGGCCTATGGGGAGTACTGCCAGGCTACTATTAATGTTCACTAAGGTCCAAGGGCTCTTCAGTCAGCTTGTGGTGACTGCTGCCAGGCTTGGGACTTGTCTTTCAGGGAAATGTGCTATCTCTGGCCCAGGGAAGGTCAAGAAATGCCATCCAAGAGCCATTCCCTGGAATTACAAACCCCAAGAGTATGATTCTCTATCCCCCTGTGGCTGAGGTGGTACCCAAGGTGTAAGACAAAATCACTTTTACTTTTCTCCCTGCTTTTCTCAAGAAAAAGAAGTCTCTCCCTTACGCACCACAACTGGGCATGTGCTGGATCTCACCCGAAGCTGGTACATCTCAGAGTCTCACCCAAGGCCCATAGCACACTACCTGAGTATCACTGCTGGTAATTCAGGCACAAGGGCTCTTTAGTCAGCCGGTTATGGGGCCTGCCAGGACTCAGTCCTTCTCTTAAAGTCAGTATCTTCCCTGCTGGCCAACAGTGTGTCTGAAAATGTCATATGGGACTGAGTGATTGGAATAGGGGCCTCATGACTCTGACCACTGCCTTATCTTACTGTGGCTGAGCTGATATCCAAAATGCAAGACAGCAACCTCTTTATAGTTCCCTCTCCTCTCCTCAAGCAAAGGGAAGGGGTCTCTTTTGGAGCCACAAGCCATGCTGCCTGGAGTCTGCCTGCCCTGGTTAATATCTCAGTAGGTCTTCTACCCTTTATGTCCACTGGCTCTGGGCCCAGCTCAGCACTAGGACTTACCTAGCAGTTGCAGTTCTTGTGGCCTAGACTGCCTATCAACTTTATTTAGAACCTCAGGGCACTTTAGCCCATGGTGGGAAGGCTTGCTGGAACTCAAGTTCTGACCACTGAGATTGGAGATTACTCTGTATCAAGAGCTAGTCTATGCTCCCTCCATGGGTGGGTATCAGCTAAATTCAGCCCAGTTTTGTCTTCCCCCGTGACAGGGCAGCACTGAGTTCAATTCAAAGTCTCACTATCACTGTACTCTCTCTCTCCCAAGCACAAATATTATCTCTCTACACCACTCAGCTGCTGCTGGGTGTGCAGTAGGCATGGCATCAGCAATTCAAGACTCTCTTTCCTGCCTTCTTCAGTGCCTCTTTCAGTGATATAAATTAAAACTGGGTACTGTGAGTGCTCACCTGGTTTTTGGCTCTTATGTAGGTGTTTTTTGTGTAGATAGTTGTTAAATTTGGTGTTCCTTTACAGGGGATGATTGGTAGTCATCTTGCTTCACTCACGCTCCTATTTCATCAAACTTTAACTCTTCAGTTACATGAATTTTTTAATTTCTGCATAAGAAAATGGAAAGTAGGCTTAAAATACTTCTGCTACATAATGAAGCACAATGACTGTCTCAAGGAAAAGCACTTGATTGCATTTTAAGCTGAACTAGTCAATTTTCCAAGAAATTCAATATTTACTTAAAAGAATGACAGGAAAAAAACACAGGAACTCAAACTTGGATATTTGATGGAAATTTTCAAAAAATATTCAAAGTGAGCCTGTCACTTCAAGGAAAACAATTGACAGCATTTGTTGCTAATGATAAAATTTGAGCATTCAAGTTAAATTTAGAATTTTTAAAAACCTATATCTTACCTACATGAGCTTATAGTTTTTCATACTTAAAGACTTTCCTGATGACATTGATGGTGATATTTATATATTATATTAATACATTTGATCTTTAAATTATTGTATAATGAAGCATGCTAACATTTTTAAGATCTGCATAACTCGGTGAATCAACATTTTCCCAATGATTAATACATGATGTCACATAATTACTCAAAGTGCAAGAAAGACAAATGGGTTTTAACATAATTATGAAATGTTCACTAAGAATTTAGATTCCACACTGCAACTAATCTCTATTAAAATATTATTTGTTGAATGTTGGTGTAATATCAAAGAATTGCCACAATTTTCTGTATTGGTTTTAAAATACTCCTATTTCCAACTGTGCAGCTGATGTTATTCCTGACAGGAATATCTCCTCACAAAACTAGCCAGGTCTGAGACTTTTATTTTCTTTCCTTTCTCTTTTCTTTCCTTCCCTTTACCCTTTTTCTTTCTTTCTTTTTGTGATATCCCAATACAAATGTCCTTTTCTCAGTAAATATTCCTCTTTTCCCCATATTAGATTAGGTTCCTTACAATATACTCTCACCGATCCCTACATCTATTTGTTTACCATAATTGTAATGAAATGATTTGTATAATTAAATATTAGAAATCTGTTTTCCTATTAGAACCCAAGTGTATAAGGACCCGATTCATGTTTGATTTCTTCACTGTTGTATAACTCAGAACTTAACATCTTGTCTGGAAGATATTAGGTCTTCAATAAATTTGTGTTGACTAAATGTCGAATGAAATTGTACTGGACTTTATAGTGTTTTATAAAATTAAAGTAAAACATAGGTATGACGTAAAAGAAAGAATAGTCTAGGAACATGTATCTAAATAGGAGATTTTTGGCTGGATTTTCAGCCAATAATAATAAAAACTTGATAGCCATTTAATAGGATTCATTTGTTTTAACAATTATATAATATTTTGTATTAAAATTATCATCTTAAATCTAGAAGGTAGTCAAATTCATTATCTTGACCCCAACTTGCCTTTCCTTACTCTCCAAAAAAGCATTACTATCAGAATTGTTAAATCAGGTTTAGCCTAACGCTGCCTCCTTACATATTTTAAGTTCAGCCTAAAGGTTACTCACTTCCATTTTCTGTATGTCACTTTCCTTTTTCTGTCCATAAATCTTCTTCCACCATGTGGCTGCACTGGTTTCAGAGCCTATTCTGATTTAGGAGGCTGTCCAATTCACGAATCATTCATTGCTCAATTAAACTCCTTTAAATTTAATTCGGCTGAAGTTTTTATTTTATCAAAATATAACTTACTTTTTTACTTTGCTGTCAGTATACCAGTGTTTTAGGACAAGACAGTTTAGAAAATTTTAATCAATGAAGTCATGACATGGCAAAATTCACATGATTAAGTGACAATTTAGGTATGATATACGTTTTAAAAATATAAAGAAGCTGTATTAGTCGGGATATGCTCATTTCTTTTTGATAAACTAAACTAAATAAATGTATATGTGCCACTCATGCAAAGTACAATGTAGATATTGCTGTTTGACTGGCTCTTCTACTAACAGTAGTTCAATAATCAGGGGTCCTTCATTCTAGGGCTATGCAATTTTATGCTGAATAATCAGCATTCAATTGGGAGATAAAAGGGACAGAAAGAATGTGGTAGATCTCCTGGGAGATCTAGGACTAGAAGTGGTGTGCATCACTTCTGCCACCATTCTTTTGCAAAAATCAGTTATTTTCCCCCTACATTTGCAATGAAAACTGGGAACAAAAAATAGTGATGGTGATCACATGACAAGCATTTTCCACAAAAATAATTTGTAAAATTTAGACAGCTATACTCATATATTCATTGAAGCACTATTCACAGCACCAAATCCATGAAACCAACCTAAGTGTCCATCAACAGTTGCCTGGAAAGCAAAGAAGATGGTATATATACACCATGAAATACTATACAGCTATAAAAAAGAATGAAATCATGTCCTTTGCAGCAACATGGATGGATGGAGCTAACGCATCCAATGTGAACTAACTCAGAAACAGAAAACCAAATACCAAATGTTCTTACTCATAAGGGGGAGCTAGACAATGGGTACACATGGACATAAAGATGAATATAATATATGCTGCAGAGTCCAAAGGGGAAAGAGTGGGAGGGGGTGAGGGATGAAAAAATACCTACTGGTTACAATGTTTACCATTTGGGTAATGAGTACACTAAAAGCCCAATTCCCACCAGCATGCAATACACCCACTGATATCATTTGGCTATGCCCCCACCCAAATCTCATCTTGAATTCCCATGTGTTGTGGAGCGACCCAGTGGGTGGTAATTGAATCATGGTGACAGGTCTTTCCCATGCTATTCTCATGATAGTAAATAAGTCTCACAAGATCTGATGGTTTTATAAGGGGAGTTTCCCTGCATAAGCTCTCTTTTTGCCTGCTGTCATCCATATTAGATGTGACTTGCTCCTCTTTGCCTTCCACAATTGTGAAGCCTCCCCAGCCGCATGGAACTATAAGTCCATTAGACCTCTTTTTCTTCCCAGTCTCAGGTATGTCTTTATTAGCAATGTGAAAATGGACTAATACACCCATGAAAGAAATAAACACATGTAAACCTTGAATTTAAAAGATAAGTGAATGAATGAATGAATGAATAAATAAATAAATAAATAAATAAATGGGTTACTTCAGAGTAAAACAGTGTCATGGTAAACTGAAATACATTGTTTGAAAAGACAACACATTATGGATAAACCAATAAGCATGACAGTTAGCTAACTATTATTATTTCTGTCTTAGAGTTTTCTATCCAAATATTTCTTTAAAGGAAAGCTATTTTTTCATTTATAAATACAAATTGTACAAATATTTCAAGATACTTTTATAGTTTGTATTCAACAAATATAGCCACTTATCAGAAATTGTATAGCTATATTCAAACAGAACAAAAAATAGTAGAATAACAATTTTGTTTTAAAATACGTAGCTTACCAACAAATTTAAGTAAACACTTTGATCCCAAAAGGTTATACAAACATAACTGTCAAGCACCTCAGGACTCAGAATCCATTACATGTTTTGGGTCACCACCTCATACATCAAGGTCACAGTCATCACTTCCAATTTCCATGGTAATGAAATATTGTAACCATTTTGAGTCATTAGTGCTTCAAGGATTGTTGTGCAAGAGATCAACGATGACATGACTTTGCCTTAAAGTTCATCTTTTGAATTCTCTGACTGTGTGAAAATCATCAGAAAAATGCAGCACAGTAATGAAGAGAGTAAATTTCTATAAAGTATATCTTTTAAACTTTACGGGTAAGTTAGATAAATAGTAATTTGCTTCACTTAAAAGAAGTCCATTTAAAAATACATTTGACAATTATTAGAGTTACAGAAGTAAAATATAATTTCATGCTGTTATAAAAAAGAGAACTATATTCAAAAAAACAATACAACATGGCCTTAAAAGTCTATACAACATACAGAAGTTAAGAAGTGACAAAACAGTAGTCAAATCATCTTATAATAATGAAAAATCTGATTAGCAGCCTACCCTACTAAAGGTCTTTGATCTTCATACTGGTGTTTCAAAATAACAAGAAAAATATGACAATTTATCAGAAGCTGGAAGTTGATCAGATCAGATAACTGATAAAAATATTGGCTACTTCTTTCTAATTAAACCTTATGAAAACCACACTGAAATAAGTGTAAATTAGAACTTGAAATACATAATGTCTTTCTTGAAAAACAACATAAACACTGTGTAAATTATACAAATATAACTGAAAGAACTCACAAAACTCCATAGATTACACACACATGCATTAGTCCTTAAGTAAAGGTAAAGGATGTGGTATTTCAGGAAAAAGAGCGCATAGACAAGACGTGGGAGCCCAAGAGACTTCTAGGCACAGCTCCCTGGAATTCATAGTCCAGGATGTGCTTCATTTCCAGATCATGAACCACCAAGATATGTGTGAGAAATCCTGGTTTCAAGAGAGATTGGGAAGCTGTTTTAGTGGAATCTTCTAGTAAAGCCAGGCAATGTGACTTGCCAACCTTGATGCAAACCATTAATCAATACATCCCTAAACAAACTAGCCCCAGGTACCTGCAGGACACTTTCAAAATTCAAATATCTTATTATGAACACCTTGGCCATTGGTCAGTATTAGTCACTCAAGCATTATTGAAGATAAGCAGAGAACTGTCTACCCTAACTGAGCTGTAAGATCACTCTATCTCGTGCAAAAGTTGATTATCACGTACCACATTGGCTTCTTGGTACTCTACATTTAGACTATTAAGTAAATAAATTAAAAAGAACCATGTATAATTCAAACCACAATTACTAATGTTTGAAAATATAGTAAATGCTTCTAAATAGAGGGATTTAAAAACAAAAATTTTTTGAATACCATTTCATAGGAGATTATCTAAACCTTCATATACATGAAATGGCAAACAGCCTGCATTTGTCAGTGAATAATGAAAAAGTTGTTATATCCCTTGTTCTCAATAATTCAAAGCTAATAAACTTCTAAATATTCAATTGGGCTTCCTAAGAAAATTATTAGAGTGCTGGCACGGGCAGTAGGAAATGGCAGTGTTTTAGATCTCCTTCTATTGGTCTCTTTGTTTTTATTCATCCATTCAACAAATATTTATTACAGGTATCTAATCAAGTCTTTAGTATATATATAAATGAAAAAGATGTACATAATTTTTACCCTCATCGAGCATATATTCCAGCAGGAAAAACAGAAAATAAATAATGAAAATAATGAATAAGTAAGTTTCATAGTATATTACATGATTTAAGTGCCATGGAAAAAAATCATGACAGAGAGTAGCAGAATAAAGACAATGAAGAACGCATCTTCATAAAAAGCACAGTTACAGTATTAAATAGGATAGTAAAAATAGGCCACATTGTGGAGGTGGAATCTGAGCAATCACTTGAAAATCGTGAGGGAGGTAATGATATGGTTATCTAGGGAAGAGCATTGCAGGAAGGCAAAATCTGTAGTACGGAAGTCCTACAATGGAAGTCTTTTTGTAATGCTCAAGAAATGACAAGGATTCCAATGTGGCTGAAGTATAGTGAGCAAATGAAAAATGGAGGAGATTAAAAAATGTGATAGGGCTGGGTAGGGAGTCAATATGATAGTGCAGAATATAAGGATTCATAGAACATGTCTTAATTCATCTGGGCTACTATATAACAGAATACTATAGCCTGGGTGGCTTATAATAAACAGGAGAAATTTATTTCTCACAGTTCTGTAGGCTAGAAAGTCTGATATCAAGGTACAGGCAAATTTGGTGTCTGGTAAGGGCTTGCTTCCTGATTCATAGACAGCTCTCTTCTCACTTTCTACTCACATAGCAGAAGGGATGAGGAAGTCTCTTTAAAAAGGCATTAATCCCATTCATTTCACACAGACCCCATCTCCAAATACCATCACATTGGATATTAAGATTTCAACTTTGAATTTGGGGGGGGACACAAACATTCAGCCTATAATGTTCCATCCCTAGCCCCCAAAGTTTATTTTCTCACATACAAAATACACTAATTTTATCCCAATAACTCCAAAAGTCTAAATGCCTTCTAGCATCAACTTTAAAGTCTAAAGTCCAACATTTTATCTGAATATCATCTAAATCATATAGGGGTGAAATTCAAGGTATGATTCATTTTGAGACACATTATCTTCCAGCTATGAACATATAAAACCAAGTATGTTATGTGCTTCCAAAATAAATTGTGGGAAAGGCATAATATATACATTTTCATTCCAAAAGGGAAAAATAGGAAAGAAGAAATGGATGACAAGTCCCAAGCTTCATGTGATCTTAAGACTCAAGAATAATCCTGTTTGGTTCAATAATCTGCCTTCCAGGCCAACTGGGGCTGTGATCCTGCCTTCGGGACCCTCTGAGTAGAATTACTGCCCCAAGGATCACTAAAGATGAACCCTCACTTCTAAGGCTTTGGGCAGAGGCTATCTCATCTGTTAAAGGGAAAACAATAGTCCTGCCTTTTGAAACTTAGGAGGCTGCCCTGGTGATTTCTCAGTCACCTTCAGGATCATTCTTTCCTCGCTTTGAAGAATAGTGTACATTTGCAGCCAAATAGCTCTATGGTCTTATCCTGTAAAATCCAAGAAGTCCAACAGCTTTCCTTAATCTCTTTCTTTCTCCTTCCTCTTCAGTTCAAACTAATAGTTTTTTAAATGTGGTCAGGATCACATTTGTGGATCACATTCATACTAATCTTCTTATGAGTCATGTGGCCACACTCAGCATTCTCACCCAACACAGTCATTCTTATTCTTTTTAATATAAGTAGGTAAAATTTTCCTAAATCTCTAATTTCTAGCTCCTTTTTGCTTAACAATTCAATCTTTAAATCATATTTCTCTCTTCTAAAATTCTACTATAAACAGTTATAAGGAGCCAGGCTACACTTTCTGTACTTTGCTTAGAGATTTCCTCAGCCAGATATCCAATTTCATTGCTCACAAGTTCTACCTTCCAAAATCACTACAACACAAACGCAATTCAACCAGGTGCTTTGCCACTTTATACAAAAATAACTTTTCTTCTAGTGTCCAATTACATATTGTTCATTTCTATCTAAGAACTCATCAGAATTGTCTTTACCATTTATACTTGTATTAGCATTCCATTCAGGATTGACTACTTAAATATTTTCTGAGAAAATTTAAGCTTTCTCTGAAGTTCTTCCCCTTTTTTTTTCTGAGCCCTTACAAGAATTGTCCTTAATGACCCATTTATGGCAATGTAGGCTTTTTCTGGTATGTACCTCAAAACTCTTTCAGCCTCTACCCACTATTGATTCCAAAGCCATTTCCATGTTGTTAGGTATTTGTTACATCAGACCTCCCAAACTCAGTACCAATTCTGTCTCAGTCTGTCCAGGCTTCTATAACATAACACCACAGACTAGATGGCTGATAAACAACAGAAATTTATTTCTCACTGTTTTGAAGGCTGGGAAGTCCAAGATCAAGGCCTGGTAGATTCAGTGTCTAAAGAAGGCTCATTTTCTTGTTTATAAATTGTATTCTCACTGTGTCCTCACTTGAGAGAGAGAATGAGGAAGCTCCCTTTTATAAAGGCACGAACTCCATTCACCAGAGCTCCATTCTTTATGACCTACTTACCTCCCAAAGCCCAGCTCCAAATATCACATTGAGGATTGGATTTCAACATACAAATTTTTAGGGGACATGAACATTCAGTCTATAAGAGGGTATTGGTATATATTAGTCTAGGCTTTGGGAGACAGGTTTTAGTGAGAGACAGTATTTATGAATCACTATAATGGAGGTATTAAAAGTCATGGCAGGCCAGGCACGGTTGCTCACGCCTGTAATCCCAGCACTTTGGGAGGTCAAGGCGGGCGGATCACGAGGTCAGGAGATTGAGACTATCCTGGCTAACATGGTGAAACCCCGTCTCTACTAAAAATACAAAAATTAGCCAGGCATGGTGGCATGCACCTGTAGTCCCAGTTACTCAGGAGGCTGAGGCAGGAAAGTTGCTTGAACCCAGGAGGCAGAGGTTGCAGTGAGTCGAGATGGTGCCACTGCACTCCAGCCTGGGGGACAGAGGGAGAATCAGTCTCAAAAAACAAAACAAAAAAAGTCACGGGGACCAGCACTTTGGGAGGCCAAGGTGGGCAGATCACCTGTTCAAGACCAGCCTGGCCAACATAGTGAAACCCCGCCTCTTCTAAAAATAGAAAAATTACACAGGCGTGGTGGTGCCCACCTGTAATCCCAGCTACTCAGGAGGTTAAGGCACAAGAATCACTTGAATCTGGGAGGCAGAGGTTGCAGAGATCAGAGATTGTGACACAGCACTCCAGCCTGGGTGACAGAACAAGACTCTGTCTCAAAAAAAAAAAAAAAAAAAAAAAAAAAGGCATGGGCAGAAATTAGCTTGCCAAGAAACTGAGGAAAGTAACAAAACAGAAAAGGACCAGTGATGGAGACCTGGAATTCGCCAATATTAAGAAGTTAGGGAGAAAGAAAATAACTGGAAAAGCAGACTGAAAAGGAGTGACCAATGAGATGGCAGGGAAATTAAGAGCATGTGCAGTCTTAGAAGCCAAGAGAACAAAGAATATCTAAAAGAGGGGAGAAATTAACAGTGTAATTAACTGTGTAATATATGAAGTTTTGCTAATAATCGAAGAAAAATGAAAATTGAGAATTGATCATGGGACTTAGCAGCATCAAAGTGACTTGTGACTTTGAGAAGAACAGATTTAGGGAGTGGTATGGATGAAAACCTGGAATAATACAAGATGACGTAGAGACAGGGAATAGAGTCAATTCTCCTTAGGAGTTCTGCTGTAAAGGGAATAAAAATTGAGGCAGTAGCTAAAGGGGGAATTGGAGTTATGAGGAAGTGTTTTTAATAAAAGAGAAAATAAAAATTATGTATGGTTATGAAAATAATCTAGTAGAAAGTGAATTCTGATGATGCAGAAGAAATTTTTAAATTACAGTTATTATCATGCTAACAATCTGCAAAGCCCTCTTATAAATCATTTACAAATAATAACTCATTTATTCTTCACAATCCTGTGATGTAAGTGTTATTATTATCCTTATTATAAAAGATGTAAAAATTGAGCACGAGGGAATAACTAAGTTGCTCTAGGTCACACAGATAGTGTCAGAGCTGGGATTTCAACCCAAGCAGTCTAGCTGTATGGTCCATGCTGATAACAGCTACTCAGTACTATCTTTTAGAGGGGGGAATTATTAGAATATCCCAATATGATGGTATTTGAAGGTGGGGCTTTGTGAGGTAAGTAGGTCCAAAGAATAGAGCCCTGGTGAATGGAGCTTATCCCCTTATAAAAAAGAAAACTCAAAGTGGTTCCCTCATTCTCCCTCTTGAGTGAAGACAGAGTGAGAATGCAATTTTTTTTGTTCTTTTTTTTTTTTATACTTTCAGTTCTAGGGCACATGTGCACAATGTGCAGGTTTGTTACATACATATACATGTGCCATGTTGGTGTGCTGCACCCATTAACTCATCATTTACATTAGGTATATCTCCTAATGCTATCCCTCCCCCTTCCCCCTGCCCCACAACAGGCCCCAGTGTGTGATGTTCCCCTTCCTGTTTCCAAGTGTTCTCATTGTTCAATTACCACCTGTGAGTGAGAACATGTGGTGTTTGGGTCCTGTGATAGTTTGCTGAGAATGATGGTTTCCAGCTTCATCCATGTCCCTACAAAGGACATGAACTCATCATTTTTTATGGTTGCATAGTATTCCATGGTGTATATGTGCCACATTTTCTTAATCCAGTCTATCATTGATGGACATTTGGGTTGGTTCCAAGTCTTTGCTATTGTGAATAGTGCCACAATAAACATACGTGTGCATGTGTCTTTAGAGCAGCATGATTTATAATCCTTTGGGTATATACCCAGTAATGGGATGGCTGGGTCAAATGATATTTCTAGTTCTAGATCCTTAGGGAATCGCCACACTGTCTTCCACAATGGTTGAACCAGTTTACAGTCCCACCAACAGTGTAAACGTGTTCCTATTTCTCCACATCCTCTCCAGCACCTGTTGTTTCCTGACTTTTTAATGATCTCCATTCTAACTGATGTGATCAGTTCAACAAGAAGAGCTAACTATCCTAAATATATATGCACCCAATACAGGAGCACCCAGACTCATAAAGCAAGTCGTTAGAGACCTACAAAGAGACTTAGACTCCCACACAATAATAATGGGAGACTTTAACACCCCACTGTCAACATTAGACAGATCAACGAGACAGAAAGTTAACAAGGATACCCAGGAAGTGAACTCAGCTCTGCACCAAGTGGACCTAATAGACATCTACAGAACTCTCCACCCCAAATCAACAGAATATCCGTTCTTCTCAGTACCACACTGCACTTATTCCAAAATTGACCACACAGTTGGAAGTAAAGCACTCCTCAGCAAATATAAAAGAACAGAAATTATAACAAACTGTCTCTCAGACCACAGTGAAATCAAACTAGAACTCAGGATTAAGAAACTCACTCAAAACCACTCAACTACATGGAAACTGAACAACCTGCTCCTGAACGACTACTGGGTACATAACGAAATCAAGGCAGAAATAAAGATGTTCTTTGAAACCAATGAGAACAAAGACACAACATACCAGAATCTCTGGGACACATTTAATGCAGTGTGTAGAGGGAAATTTATAGCACTAAATTACCACTAGAGAAAGCAGGAAAGATCTAAAATTGACACCCTAACATCACAATTGAAAGAACTAGAGAAGCAAGAGCAAACACATTCAAAAGCTAGCAGAAGACAAGGAATAACTAAGATCAGATCAGAACTGAAGGGGATAGAGACACAAAAAACCCTTCAAAAAATCAATGAATCCAGGAGCTGGTTTTTTGAAAAGATCAACAAAATCGATAGACCGCTAGCAAGACTAATAAAGAAGAAAAGAGAGAAGAATCAAATAGATGCAATAAAAAATGATAAAGGGGATATCACCACTGATCCCACAGAAATACAAACTACCATCAGAGAATACTACAAACACCTCTATGCAAATAAACTAGAAAATCTAGAAGAAACGGACAAATTCCTGGACACATACACCCTCCCAAGACTAAACTAGGAGGAAGTTGAATCTCTGAATAGACCAATAACAGGCTCTGAAATTGAGGCAATAATTAATAGCTTACCAACCAAAAAAAGTCCAGGACCAGACGGATTCACAGACGAATTCTACCAGAGGTACAAGGAGGAGCTGGTACCATTCCTTCTGAAACTATTCCAATCAATAGAAAAAGAGGGAATCCTCCCTCACTCATTTTATGAGGCCAGCATCATCCTGATACCAAAGCCTGGCAGAGGCACAACAAAAAAAGAGAATTTTAGACCAACATCCCCGATGAACATCCATGCAAAAATCCTCAATAAAATACTGGCAAGCCGAATCCAGTACCACATCAAAAAGCTTATCCACCATGATCAAGGGGGCTTCATCCCTGGGATGCAAGGCTGGTTCAACATACACAAATCAATAAACATAATCCAGCATATAAACAGAACCAAAGACAAAAACCATATGATTATCTCAATAGATGCAGAAAAGGCCTTTGACAAAATTCAACAACCTTCATGCTAAAAACTCTCAATAAATTAGGTATTGATGGGACGTATCTCAAAACAATAAGAGCTATCTATGACAAACCCACAGCCAATATCATACTGAATGGGCAAAAACTGGAAGCATTCCCTTTGAAAACTGGCACAAGACAGGGATGCCCTCTCTCACCACTCCTATTCAACACAGTGTTGGAAGTTCTGGCCAGGGCAATCAGGCAGGAGAAGGAAATAAAGAGTATTCAATTAGGAAAAGAGGAAGTCAAATTGTCCCTGTTTGCAGATGACATGACTGTATATTTAGAAAACCCCATCGTCTCAGCCCAAAATCTCCTTAAGCTGATAAGCAACGTCAGCAAAGTCTCAGGATACAAAATCAATGTGCAAAAATCATGTGAATGCAATTTATAAACAAGGAAATGGGACTTCTTCAGACATTGAATCTACCAGGCCTTGATCTTGGACTTCCCAGTCTACAAAACAGTGAGAAATAAATTTCTGTTGTTTATAAGGCATCCAGTCTATGATGTTCTGTCATAGCAGCCTGAACAGACTGAGACAGAAATTGGTACTGAGACTGGGGTTGCCGATGTAACAGATACCTAACAATATGGAAATGGCTTTGAAATTGGGTGGAAGCTGGTGTGAATGTGCTCTAGTACATCAAAGGGAGCATTCATGTTAGGTTAGTGTTATTCTGAAACATAGATAGTTATACGATAGGTGGGAAGGTGCTGTGTAGATGCTAGTGTAAGGTTAGATGTGATGTGATGGTAAGAGTTTTAATGTGATATATATACACATATATACGGGAGGAGGGAAGGAGGTAGTAGAAGGGGAGAGAGTCAGAGAGAGTGAGAGAGAAAGAGAAAACAGCTTAAAGTAGTAAAAGATTTTTTAAACAGAATATAAGAAGCACTAACTATAATAAAAAATATTGATAAAAAAGAATATGTCAAAACTTATAATTAAAGTCTTCAATAAAAATTTAAGGCAAGGTTTTTAGAATAAATATAACTGACAAAGAGCTTATGTCCAAAATTACAGCCAATTCTTTCAAATTAATATGAAAAATACAGAGAACCCAACAGAAAAATTGACAAATATATCAAATACCAACTTTCTGAAACTTTCTAAAATAGTATAAACAAGTGGCCACAAATTAAATGAGAAATTCTCTATTTGTAAATTTAAAAGCCCACTTCACTTAACCAACAACAATTACCTTACTTTTTGACGTACAATCAAATTCATGAGATACAACAGGCTACATTCATCACCAAAACTTTAAGAAAGCATACAGAACAGCAACACAACTTGCACAATAATGGCATACTGAAGGCTCATAATTCCCAGATGGAACTTTCTGATGGTCTCTGTCCTCATCGTAGGTAACATAGTGAAGAGGGAAGACCAGTTGGTCTTGGATCACCTGTGAAGCACTCATTTCTAAATATATTGCTATCACACAGCCCTCTCAGGGAAAAATGACTAGCTGCCATTTCCCATCTTAGCTGCACCTCATCAATTCCACTTCCCTTGTCAGTGTTAATAATTTCTCAATGAACAACCCCTATAATGAGGTACGAGTACCTCAGTTTGGTACATAACATTTATATTGGAAACTATACATACAATACCCTAAATTCATTGACTTAATGATGAAAGAAAGATTCAATGAATAGTCAAACCCTTGGATTATCCCTGAGGTTAAAGGAAAGGCAAATGTAATTTTAAATTCAATGAGGTGCTGTTCCACATCCACCAAAAGATGTCATTAGAAAGTGTTGGAGATAATAAAAAAATAGAACTCTATAAACTACTAGCAGGTATTTAAACTTCCACAAACATTTTGGGAAGCATGCAGTTGAGCACACACATTGCCTATGATACATTCTTTATACTTCTTAAGTATATTATCCAACCAAATGCACAAATAAGTTTACGAGTGTGTATGGGAAATGATACAAATCTTGCATGACTGGGCTGAACAAGTAAAAAAAAAGACACTGGCAGTCAGACTACAAATATATTCTGCTACTTACATGTCCATGTTAAACAACCAAGATATTCTGGAAAATCCTCTAACAACTGAAAATGGTTTCTTTTAAGATACCTTCAGTGTCCAAAGACAGAAAACCCTGACTGGTCTCTTTACTCACTGCCAGAAAATCAGCATCTTATTCAAATTATGAAAAATAAAATGTGGCATTTTAACTGAAGTTTTTCCTCTCTATTTTTCCTTTTTTCCTTGTATAAAAATTCTGCTTTTGTATTTGTTAGAAGAAATCAGTCCATTGGTTTTTTCTTGTATACAAGTAAACTGTATGTAAATCATTAATTGTATGTGTTTTAGTTATTGACTAGCAGAAGCCAACAGAAATACATGCAGCATCATCCCAATGTCTATCAACAATAGCATAGATAAATAAATTGTGCCACATTCCTGCATGTAACATGGTTGTATCAATAAAATTAACAGCTACTGCAAGTAAAAACAGTAATTAATTTTACAAAAATAATGTGGAGCAAGGGAAGCCACACAAAAAGAATACATATTGTTTGACTCTACTTATATAAGAAGATAAAACTGAACTAGGGTGTTAGGCATCAAGAAAGATTTCTTCTGGGGAAGGGATCAGAATTTATAATTGGGAAAGGATACATGGTAAGCCCTTGCATGGTAGTAATGTTTTACTACTAGAGATGACATAAATGTCCATGTAGTGATAACTGATTGAATAGTACATACATCTCTACCTATATGTTTGACTGTAATAAAAAGTATTAAGAAATAAAAATCGTTTTAAGAGAGGGGAATTTTGTGGATGTATCCATGCAGACATCTTAGAAGGTGTAAGAATTCAAAATGTGCTAGTTTTTCAAAATGTATTGTTTATGTATTTCCTTCTTTTGCTAGGGAAAATTACCTTGTTTACTAAATAAGTAGGCAGTTTTGGGAATGCCTAATCCTAATGTTAAAGGACAATACTGGCTATTAAAGAAATACCTTTAAAAATGTGTTTTAAAAACAACTAAAAAAACACAAACAAATTCTTAATAAGAATAGTAATGCTTTGAGTTGAGATGAGAGTCAAATAATTGGATTTGCAGACATAAAGAAGTATTTTCCTACACTTAAAGATTATTAAAATGCCAAGAATGAAATTCATGCGATGTTAATAATAATCTATTCATTCTTCTACATTTTTGATACACATTTATCTGATATGAAGGAAACATTCATGTTCTGCATGCCTGGTTTGATTACATTTAATTACAAGTCCTTCACTTGTACAGAAAACTTTGATTCTACAAAAATATGGCTCAGTCATGTATTGAAGTGCTGTTACAACAAACTAGGAGTTGTATCACAATTTTATACGTTATGCTACAGTTGAAAAAAGTTTATAATGATGCACTTACTGGGGATCAAGCATGAGATATATTATCCATAGTAATTGTCAGTTGCTGCCTTTCTTACTAAATTAACACATATATATCCATGGTCTATTCCTGAGAGCATTGGTCCTCAAGATTTTTAAACATTACTATTAAACAACTATGATGTATTCAATATGACCCTAATATGATTTTACAAAACTAAGATATAATATCTTGAAACATTGATATTTTATAAATCTGAAATAGAATATTCCCAAAACAAAAAATATTCAGGAAAACAATATGTAGATTTTTTCATGTGTTTCTTAGAAAATTAAATATGAATGAAAATAATATATCACATTTTCCAGAATACTTTGTATACTTTTAAAGAGTGATTTTCCCACATTAAAGTGAATAAGAATTACTTGATGGGGCTTGTCATAACACATAGTCCTATACCCTGCAGCAGAAATTCTCATTCAGTTAATCAGCAGTTGGATCTAGAAATTTGTCTTTTAATGAGCAGCTAAGGATATAGTTAACCATCTTTTGAGAAACACTCTTTTAAGGATTCAGCTTGTAATTTTGAAAATTCTGACTTTAAAATATCACCCTGAGAATTCATACCACTCGACCTGTCTTACAAGAGGTCCTTAAAGGAGTCATAAACATGGAAACAAAATACCATTACTTGTCACTACCACACACATAAGTACATAGACCATTGACACTATAAAGCAACTATACAATTAATTTTGCCTAACAACCAGCTAACAACATGATAATGGGATCCTCACATATCAATATTAACCTTGAATGTAAACAGGCTAAATCCCCCCACTTAAAAGGTACAGAGTGGCAAGTTGGATAAAGAAGCAAGACCCAACTGTATGTTGTCTTCAAGAGACTCAACTCACATGCAATGACAAATAGGCTCAAAGTAAAAGAATAGAGAAAAATCTACCAAGCAAATGGAAAATAAAAAAGAGCAGGAGCTGCTAGTCTAATTTCAGACAAAACAGACTTGAAACCAACAGTGATCAAATTAGACAAAGAAGGGTATTACATAATGATAAAGGGTTCAATTTGACAAGATGACTTAACTATCCTAAACACATATGTCCCCAACTAGAGCATTTAGATTCATAAAGCAAGCTCTTAGAGACTTATGAAGAGACTTAGATAACCACACAATAATAATCGGAGACTTCAATATGCACTGATAGTATTAGACATATTATCAAGGCAGAAAACTGACAAAGATATTTAGGACATAAACTAACACTTGACGAAATGGAACTAGCAGGCATCTATAGAATACTCCACGCAACAACAACATAATATACATTTTTCTCATCTTCACATGGCACATACTCTAAAATCAATGACATGCTTAGCCATAAAACAATTTGGAAAAATTTTAAAAAACTGAAATCATACCATCCACACTCACAGGCCACAGTGTGATGAAAACAGGAATCAATACTAAGAAGATCTCTAAAAACCACACAGTTAAATGGAAATTAAACAACCTGCTCCTGAATGACTTTTGAAGCAACAATGAAATTATGGCAGAAATCAAGGAATTCTTTAACATTCACTGAAATTAGGAAATGTTTTGTTTTTATTATAAAACAAACATACCACATATTAGAATCTCCACGACAGAGCTAAAGAACTGTTAAGAGGAATGTTTAGAGAACTAAACACCCACATAAAAAAGAAAGATCTCAAATTAACAATCTAACATCACACCTAGAGAAACTAGGAAAACAAGAGCAAACAAACCCCAAGCTGGTTGGTTTGCTTGGAGCTAACAGAAGAACAAAAATCTGAACTAAACTGAATGAAACTGAGACACACACAAAAAAAACATACAAAATGATCATCGAAACCAAAACTTTGTTGTTTGAAAGAATAAGTAAGACTGAGAGACTGCGAGCTAGACTAGCAAAGAAAAAAAGACTGAAGACCCAAATAAACACAACCAGAAATGACAAAGGAGACATTACCACTGACCCCACAGAAATACAAAAAAGTCTCAAAGACTATTAATGCCTTTATGCACACAAACTAGAAAACCTAGAAGAAATGGGTATAAATTTGGGAAACATACAACTTCCCAAGATTGAACAAGGAAGAAACTGAGTCCTTGAATAGACCAATAACAAGATCTGAAATTGAATCAGTAAGTAAAAGCCTACTAACCAAAAAAAGCCCTGGACCAGACAGATTTACAGCTGAATTCTATCAGGCATAAAAAAGAAGAGCTGGTACCAATCCTACTGAAACTATTCCACAAAAATAAGGAGGAAGGACTCTTCTTTAACTCATTGTATGAAGCCAGCATCATTCTGATACCAAAACCTGTTGGAGACACAACATAAAAAAAAGTCACTTCAGGACAGTATCCCTAATGAACATAAATGCAGATATCTTCAACAAAATCCTAGCAAACCAAATCCAGCAGCAAACAAAAAAGCAAATCCACCAAGATTAAGTGTGCTTTATTCCTGGGATGCAAGTCTGTTTCAACATAAGCAAATCAATAAAAGTGATTAATCAGAAACAGAACTAAGAGCAAAACCAAATAACCCTCTCAATAGATGCTGAAATGGCTTTTGATAAAACTCAATATCCCATCATCTTAAAAACTCTCAACAAACTAGAGATTGAAGGCACTTACCTCAAAATAATAAGAGTCATCTATGACAAACCCACATCCAACATCATACTGAAGAGGCATAAGCTGGAAGCATTCCCCCTGAAAACTGGAATAAGCAAATATGCCCAATCTCATCAGTCCTATTCAACATTGTACTGGAAGTCTTGGTCAGAGCAATCAGCAGAGCAAGAAATAAAAAGCATCCAATAGGTAGATAGGAATTCAAACTACTGCTCTTCACAAATGATATAATTTTATACCTAAAAAATCCCATAGTCTCTTCCGAAAAGTTCCTAGATCTGATAAGCAACTTCAGTAGAGTTTGGAGATACAAAATCAATGAAGAAAAATCCCATTTTGGGAGGCCGAGGCAGGTGGATCTCCTGAAGTCAGGAGTTTGAGACCAGCCTGGGCAACACGGTGAAACCTGGTCTCTACTAAAAACACAAAAAATTAGCTAGGCATGGTGGTGGGTGCCTGTAATCCCAGCTACTCAGGAGGCTGAGGCAGGAGAATCGCTTGAACCCAGGAGGCAGAGGTTGCAGTGAACCAAGATCACGCCATTGCACTCCAGCCTGGGTGATAACAGCAAGACTCCATCTCAAAATAAAATAAAATAAAAATTAAAAAAGAAAGAAAGAAAAGAAAAATCACTAGAATTTCTATAGACCAACAATGTCCAAGCTGAGAACCAAATAAACAATGCAATCCTATTTACAATAGCCACACACACACACACACACACACACACACACACACACACAAATACTGCTAACCAGGGACGTGAAAGTTCTCTACAATGTGAATTACAAATCCTTGCTGAAATAAATCAGAAATAATGCAAACAAATGGAAAAACATTCCATGCACCTGGATTGGAAGAATCAACATTGTTAAAATGACCATACTGCCCAAAGCAATTTAAAGATTCAATACTATTTGTATCCAACTATCAATGACATTTTTCAAAGAATTGGGAAAATCTATTTTAAAATGCATATAGAACCAAAAAAGAGGCTGAATAGCCAAAGAAATCATATACAAAAAGAACAAAGCTGGAGGCATCACATTACCCTACTTCAAACTATACTGCAAGGCCACAGTGACCAAAACGGCATGGGACTGGTACAAAAACAGGCACATAGATCAATGAAGCAGAATACAGAACCCAGAACTAATGTTGTGTACCTACAACCACATGATTTTTAACAAAGTGGACACCAAAACAAGCAATGAGGAAATCAATAAATGGTGCCAGGATAACTAGCCAGCCATATACAGAAGATTAAAACTGGACCCCCTTCCTCTTACAATATACAAAAATCAACTCAAGATGGAATAAAGATTTAAGTGTAAAACCCAATACTACAAAAACCCTAGAAGAAAACCATTCTGGGCATAGGCTCTGGCAAAGACTTCATGATGAAGACTCCAAAGCAATTGCAACAAAGCAAAAATTGACAAGTGGGACCTAATTAAACCAATAAGCTTCTGCACAGTAAAAGAAATGTACAGAGTAAATAGACAATCTATCAGAATGGGAGAAAATATTTATAAGCTATGCATCAAAAAAAGGTCTAATATCTAGAATCTATAAGAAACTTAATTACCAAGCAAAAAACAAACAATCCCATTAAAAATTGGCAAAGAACATGAATGGACACCCCTCAAAAGGATAAATAGCTAATGTATGTGGGGCTTAATACTTAAGGTGATGGGTTGATACATGCAGCAAACCACCATGGCACACATTTACCTATGTAACAAACCTGCACATCCTGCAAATGTGTTCTGGAACTTAAAATAAAATAAAATAAAAAATTTAAAAAGTAATATATAATATACATATGCAATGAAATACTACTAAAATATTAAAAATAGAACCATACAATATGTAATAGTCTTGAAAAACAATACATTACAATAAATTTTATCAAAACTATTTTTTCAAATAGGCTGATAAATCCACCAAAAGGAAATATATCAAAAAAAGGAGACATACACATGGCCAACAAAGATATGAAAATATTCTCAACATCCCTAGTCATTAGAGAAATGCAAATCAAACCCACAATGTGGTATCATCTCACACCAGTCAGAATAGCTATTACTAAAAAGTCAATAAATAACAAATTCTGGCAAGGTTGCAGAGAAAAAGGAAAGCTTATACACTGCTGTTGGGAACATAAATTAGTTAAGCCACTCTGGAAAGCAGTTTCGAGATTTCTTAAAGAACTCAGAACTACCATTTGACCCAGTGATCCCGTTACTGGTATGTATTCAAAAGGTTATAAATTGTTCTACCATAAAAACACATGCCCAAATATGATCATCACAGCACTATTCAAAATAGCAAAGACACGGAGTCAACCTAATGTCTATCAGTGGCAGACTGGAAAAAGAAAATGTGGTACATATACATCATGGAATATTATGCAGTGCTAAAAAAGAACAAGATCATGTCTTTTGCAGCAACATGAATGACACTAGAGGCCTTTATTCTGAGTGAATTAATGTGGGAACAGAAAATAAAATACCACATATTTTCACTTATGACTAGTAGCTAAATATTGAGTACACATAGATGCAAAGAAGGGCACAATAGACACAGGGTTCTACTGAAAGGTGGAGGTAGAGAGGAGGGTAAGGATCAAAAAATTATCTACCAGGTACTATGCTTATTACCTAGGTGATGAAATAATCTTTTCACTAAAGCCCTTCAACTTGCAATTTACCCATGTAGCAAACCATTTGTACTGTTTGGACCTAGAGTAAAAATTGGAAGGAAAAATAAATAAATAATAATTTTAATTGAATTTTTTTTAAAAAAGCAGAGTGTACAAGGAGGTCAAGTTCACCTACAAGATACTGTCTAAGGTAATAAGATAAAGCAACAATAAATGAATAATTAAACCCAAGACACATTGCAAAGTAAGTGACTAATTCTAGAATTATGCCTGCATTTTTAAAAAGGCCATAAAACATCTGAGTAGATTTGTTATAATGTCAAAATTAGGTAGAAATAAATTTTCTCTACCAGATATTCTATTTATTTGAGAGGGTGGGGTGGCAGATCACATAGTGTAATGAAAGAGGAAAGGGTCTAGAGCCAGACCCATCCCCATACTCTCCACCTCCATGTAAATTACCTCTTTGCCACTTCTTAACTTGTGAGCTCAAAGATTTATATTCTCTGTAAGCCTTGGTGTCCTTGCTTTGCAGAGTTTATGGAAAGATAAAAGATGAGGTGTGCTCCTTGAGAATAGGAGGTGCATACCAAGCGGTAAATATAAATATGTTGCCTGGCTGTGAGTATGAGTATGCATCGTGATACTGTATATGAGAATTGTGATTGAAAATTAATACCTATTTTTATAGCTCATCAAAAATAATAAAATAACCCTGAAAATAAGCTGAAAGCTGAAGTCTCATATGCATATGAAAGAATTGTAACAATATAATGAAAAGGGGCTCTCTGTTCATTAGCCAGATTCTCAATCCATAAAACCAAATTAGATTTTTTAATAATCATATATCACTAAGAAAATAGATTAAAATAATCATATGTATATAAAAATATAGCTTAAAAGAAAATATTTTTCAAAAGTAAAATTTTAAATAAAAGATTGTAAGTAGCATTTTAATTTTTAAATTTGAGTTTGGTTACCTCTTTGGCTCAGTGAAAATGACATAGAAATGAAGAAAAAGTTTTCATCCTACTTCGTCATCAGTTTTCTCTGTGACTCTCACCAGATGCCTTACTTTTTCATTGTTAAAAAGTGGAAATGCAAACCCATTTTACTGGGAAGCTGAAAGGCTCACATAATTTTTAAATAACCAAAGTGCTTACAAATAATTTCTCATAAGTAATAATAATAATAAATGTTTGACTAAAATTACAATGTGATCTACTGCAACTAACAGAGGCCTTTTTATTTACCTTTGTCCATTATTCCAAATACTCAGATCAGTACAGCTTGTAGAATATCGGTAAGGCTAACCCCTTATTTAGGAGTTTAGAAACATGAATTCTATGTCACCTTATTGCCACATTTTCAAGCCATTGTCTACTTTTCTCTGTTATAGATATAGGTCTCATGTAGGGCGAATTCCTGCAGGTCATATAATACTTACAAGACCACAGGAGTCCAAACTTCGAGTATAGTGGAATTGTGATTGTAGTCTGTGACCTACATGAATATGCTATGAAGTTAATAAGATGTACAACACCATTTTCAGCCTCTAAGCCTCTGCAAGAATTTATACATCATAACCCACTCCCGGTAAAGCTTTTAATATTATAGCAAATTGCTAAAACATTAAACCCTGAAACTTTAATATAGTTTTAGTCTACAGGAAAAAATACAAATCATATTGAAAGCAGTGAGAAATGCTTACAAAAAAAGTAAAGATTTATTTCCATATGTCTCCATAAGGTTTCTTTTAGACACTCCTTTTATTCAGAGTATTGATATTTAGCTTCCAATCTCCAAAATGAACACATACCAACATAAGAAACAATTTTAGGATAACCCCAAATATATATAATATTGTAATGATACCAATATATAGTATTAATGTACATAATATTATATTAAAATATTAAGCCTATTTTTAAACATTCAAAAATATTTAAATGATATATAAAATATAGGAAGTTCTAAACTCTTCCAGCCCTATATGGGTCAGCCCAAGCAAGAGCCGTAACACTTACTTTGGTGACCACTATTATTGTAAAGCTTCTGCATTAGTCTGTTCTCACATGCTACAAAGATAACTACCTGAGACTGGGTAATTTATTAAGAGAAGAGGTTTAATTGATTCACAGTTTTACATGGCTGGGGAGACCTTAGGAAACTTACAATCATGGCAGAAGAAGAAGCAGGCACCTCTTCACAAGATGATAGGATAGAGAAGAGCAAGCAAAGGATAAACTTGCCAAACACTTATAAAACCATCAGATCTCATGAGAACTCACTCACCATCATAAGAACAGCATGGGGAAAACCCTCCCAGTGATCCACTCACCTTCCACCAGGTCTCTTCTCAACACCTGGGGATTACAATTCAAGATGAGATTTGGGTGGGGTCACAAAGCCTAACCATATCAGCTCCCTATTGCACTTCCCATGTTTCTCTTGCTGTTTTTATCCAACTATAAAAGACAACTTGAAGCTCAAATTTTTATAAATTATTTCCATGTTTTAACATTTCCTTAATCTGGATGATTCATAATAGTATTCTCTGCATCTTTGGAAATATAACATTTCATAAATTTTATTGTACATTTATTGACCCTTCTCTAGGAATATTTGAAGCTGATAATTTTTGATGTTTTTCTTTTCTAATTTAAGAAACCTGTTTTTAGTTATAAGTCTTACATTTCATTGCCTTGAGATGCTTTCAAAGATTAGTTACTGGATATCATAAGTGAACCAAGTAAAAACATGAGGCATGGGATATGTAAATAAGGCTGAAATAATGATTATGTGTTTCTTTGGAAAGATAAAGAGAAGAATGCAAATAAATCTACTTAATATAAGGAACTATGTAAACATACAAGTGGATCATAGAAAAATAATATAGAACTATAAATGTCCATTCCAGTGGAATCCCATCTTACACAGGGTAAATGTTATAAAGTCAGTCCTTAATTCCTTTGTTGTATACAATTAAATACTATAGGATAAAAATTAGCTTTTCCTCCAACAATGGGTAAGACAGACGTTTTGTCGGCTGGCAACAGATGGAAGTTTTGACTGGCACTTGGAGCCATTAGTATCTCAATTATGAATCTTCAAACGCTAAAATTACAATCAGGCTGCAAGATGCTCACACTATGAAAGCTCCTCTGAAACTAACACTCACCCCCCGCACCCCATCCC
The DNA here is from genome assembly GCF_029289425.2 of Pan paniscus. Lineage (NCBI taxonomy): Eukaryota > Metazoa > Chordata > Mammalia > Primates > Hominidae > Pan > Pan paniscus. The sequence goes on along the minus strand of NC_073264.2, from coordinate 41,469,467 downwards.
AGCAAAAATCCCACTATTCACCTTGGATCATAAATACCTTAAGTACAATAACAGGCAGAATTTTCTGCATTATTTAATTACTCCCCCACTTCTTCTCTTCTTCTCTCCCTCCAAGTACACACTGATCATTGTGAAATTCAGAGTATAAAAATATGCATGATTATTTCACAGTACACTGTGGTCACTTAGAATGAGGCACGCAAAAGGCGTCAGTTTTCATGAGTAATTTTAGAACAAAAACTAGAGAAATTATATAAATACAAGACAGTGTTCAATGATTAGAACCGTTGGAAATTTTGTTTACATTACTTTGGGATGTCCAAACATATCTACATATTTTAAATCTCAGTATTTTAATTTTTAAAATTTTTATTTTAAAACAGTATTTTAATTTTTTCTTTATTTAATATATACAGATAGTAACACTAAAATCCTCATAAGAGTACACACAGACCTGAATAATGCACACAGATCCTTCATTATACTTTAGTCAGCAGTTTTACATTTGTATAATGTATGTAATTAGGATATCAAATTTGAATATTCAAAGTTCAAGTATGATGCCCCAGCTTCTATTGAGTTCAAGTATGATGCCCCAGGTGTCACTATTTTTAGAGTCAAGCTTTTAAAAGGAAAGAAGATTACATCTTATTTTATGTAATTGTAGGAATTAATGGTGAATCGTAACTATAATAATTAGTAATTTTGTATACCTAATGTTACCAGAAAAATGCTCATACCTTTCAAGGGAAAATAATTACATACTTGTGTCACAGAATGCAGGAGATATTTACTGCTTTTTGCTGTTTCATTTATGGTTCATATTGTTTGTTTCTGTGTTTAAAAAAAGTTAAAAATCTTGCCAGCATATGTGTTTTTCTTCTACTACTCATGTTATTTAGTTGTCTTTCATGTGTGCATAGGGAATTCGGGGGATGGGGAGCAAAATAAAAGCATAGTATAAGAGATAAAATGAAAAATATTTTTGATCAGAATTTTCTCTTTAATTAATGGAGAAAATCCAAGTTTCTGATTAGATACTTATATCCCTGTCTCTTTATTTGATAATTAGCATTTTAGGGATTATTTTTGGAAAATAGACTTCTATTAAAATAAACTTTTCTCTGTATTTAGAGTATTAAATATCAATGTAAATGTGTTATTCATGTGTGTCTTTATGCAAAGCATGTTTCTTTTTCAATTCTGTAGTAGGTAAATTGAAGAATTTCTTTTAATATGTATTACAAGATATTTTAAGAATATAGCAATATGCTTTATGTCTACTTGGTTTCATCATTCACAGCACTTCAACATTTTATAAATGTGAATTTCTCAACCTTTGAATATAAAACTAAATTAAGGATTAAGATTAAAGTGTTTCCAAAATATTTATTTTGCTGTATTCCTTATGTAAAATAATAGTTATTGCATATATAATTTTAAAAGCCAGAGAGATTTTAATTTTATTCCAAGTGGCATAAAACTTTTTATTTTAAAATAGGGAAGTGTGGCTGGGTGCAGTGGCTCACAGCTATAATCCTGGCACTTTGGGAGGCCGAGATAAGCGGATCACTTGAGGTCAGGAGTTTGAGACCAGCCTGGCCAACATGGTGAAACCCCATCTCTACTAAAAATACAAAATTAGCCAGGGATGGTTGCAGGAACGTGTAATCCCAGCTACTTGGGAGGCTGAGGCAGGAGAACTGCTTGAACCAGGGAGGCAAAGGTTGCAGTGAGCCAACATTGTGTAACTGCACTCCAGCCTGGGTGACAGAGTGAGACTCTGTCTCTAAATAAATAAGCATAATAAAATAAAATAGGTAAGTGCGTGAAGCCATCATAAAACTATCTTAAATTTTTGTTCAAAATTTTAGGATTTCTACTTACAGTATTTGTCCCTAATGCAAACTAGAATTATATAGTTTTAAAACCCATAAAATAAGCCAGTTTTCATTAGTAGATGCTGTGGAAACATAAAACTCTTTCTCCAACCTATGCCCTCTTGTTTCTGGGTCCATAGCTAGACTAACTTTACTAGACTCCTTTGTAGTTAGCTGACTTCAGACTGACAATATGACAAAGCACTAGCCAACAAAATGTGATAACAAATGATATATATTACTTCCTGAAATGTACTGTATTAGTCTGTTGCCACACTGCTATAAAGACATACCCAAGACTGGGTAATTTATAAAAAACATTGGTTTAATTGACTCACAGTTCCGCAGGGCTGGGGAGGCCTCAGGAAACTTACAATCATGGCGGAAGAGTACGAGGCACATCTTACATGGTGGCAGGAGAGAGAGAGAGAGAAGAGAAAGAGAGTGAGAGCGCACAGACAAGTGAAGGGGGAGGAGCCTCTTATGAAACCATCATATTTCGTGAGAGCTCACTCACTATCATGAGAACAGCATGGGGGAAACCACCCCTGTGATCCAATCACCTCCTACCAGGTCCCACCCTCAACGTGTGGGGATTATGGGGATTACAATTTGATATGAGATTTGGATGGGGACATAGAACCAACCCATATCATGTACCACAAAAATCTCCTCCTTTACGTTCCTGGCCTTGATCTTCTTTCTGGCTGGCTTGATGCAGATGACCAGAGCAATTTCAGATGCCACATTTTGAGTCTGACAGAACCACAAGCTGGAAGGAGGTTGGATCCCCGAATTGGTATTTGGACTTTTCAAGATTGAGAAATACTTTCTCAGTGTTTTTGGCCACCATGTATCTTAGTCATCATGTATTTTTAGGTATGTTGTCATTATAACTAGCACAATCTTAAGTAATGCAATGGCCAGTGTACAGCATTTACTATTTTGAACCAGCTGTTTAACTGAGAAACTTCCTTCACAATCACTATTTCAATCACCACCCAGGTTCCATTAGAAAAGAAGAGTGATAGGTAAGAACAGATGCCCTAGAACTAGAACATCTGAATCAAAATCCACTTCCACTGCTTTCTAGAGGTTTGATATTGGATGAATGATTTACTCTGCTTGTATCTCAATTTCCTCAGCATTAAAACTAACAGAGTAACAATATTAAAGTGGCTTATTATGAAGATTAAATGTTTCATATGTGTAAAGTGCTAAAAGTTCTGCCAAATTCATAGTAGACATGTAATAACTGTTAATTGCTATATTTCTTCTATACTTAACATCACTCAAGATCCAAATACATACATTCAATTACCTAAAGGTCATCCCCACTTAGACGTTCCATGGATAACTTAAACTCAAATTAGTGAGGTTAGGAAGGTATCAGTCAGAATTGGGCAATATTCTGGGCTCTCTTAATGTTCTCAGGGTTCTGGAATTGTACCTACAACAGAATTGTGCAGTGTTATATATCCTCAATCTTCTGATTTTCCTTTTGTATTGACCTATACCAGTCAGCAATAAGTATACTGTTCAATAGCCATATTGTCTTTGAATGATTGTCATCACTTTCTGTCATGTGACCTGTTGATATATTATTATTAGTTGTGGTAGAAAGTGCCTAATACCAATATATCTAGCTCAGCTGGCATTTTTTTCACTTTTTAGAATTTAGTGATGGATGTTGAAGATCATAAGATAACAAGACTTGCCAAAAAGAAAATGGTAGTGAAATCTAAAGACAAAGGTAAAGCCATTCTTTTCATTACACAATTTCACATAATGTTTGTTAGTGAATCCATTATTTGTTGTACAAAGTTACATTATGGAGGTTGGGCAATGTGATACTGAGAGAAGAATGGTATTATAAGACATATATCTGTACTGGTAAAAAAAAAAGTATATGTTTCATAAAGGCTTGAGATTTAGACAAATTAGCTAAGAGATAAATACAAACTCACCAATTACTACTTGTCACATTAATCTTTGGCGTTTTAAAAGTCACCCCATAATCACAATCAAATACATCTATTTGAAAAACAAAGGTAAATGGATGTCATGATGGACGTAAAAATCTAGTGTAAGGCATCATCTCCTCACATGCCTACTTCACCTAGCTTTGGGGCCTTAATGGGCATCATCTGCATTAACCCATTTACCTGAACTATTCTTTGATAGGAGGACTCTGGAAATCTTCTACACTACACTATACCTGATAAGGAATAATCTGTTGTATTAATCTAGTAAATAAACAATAAGGCCGGGTGCGGTGGCTCACGCCTGTAATCCCAGCACTTTGGGAGCCGAGGCGGGTGGATCACAACATCAGGAGATCGAGACCATCCTAGCTAACACGGTGAAACCCCATCTCTACTAAAAATACAAAAAATTAGCCGGGCGTGGTGGCGGGCACCTGTAGTCCCAGCTACTCAGGAGGCTGAGGCAGGAGAATGGTGTGAACCCGGGAGGCAGAGCTTGTAGTGAGCCGAGATCGCGCCACTGCACTCCAGCCTGGGTGACAGAGCGAGACTCCATCTCAAAAAATAAATAAATAAATAAATAAACAAACAAACAAACAATAAGTACTTCCTAAGCAATTACTATTGGAAAAGCCATACAAGAGTAATACAAGCAAAAAAGAGTGGCCCTTTCTTGTAATATTTTCAGTCTAGTAGATGTATGAAGATAATTTACCAATAAGACTTCATGGGCCAGGCACGGTGGCTCACCCCTGTAATCCCAGCACTTTGGGAGACTGAGGAGGGCGGATCACGAGGTCAGGAATTCGAGACCAACCTGACCAACATGGTGAAACCCCATCTCTCTACTAAAAATACAAAAAAAAATTATAATAAAATCAGCCAGGCATGGTGGAGGGCGCCTGTAATCTCAGCTACTCGGGAGGCTGAGGCAAGAGAATTGCTTAAACCCTCAAGGTGGAGGCTGCAGTGGCCAAGATCGCGTCACTGCACTCCAGCCTGGGCAACAGTGCAAGAGTCTGTCACAAAAAAAAAAAAAAAAGAATTCATGAAAAGCATTAAAATGAGTAGTAAGGATAATAAATTACATATAATTTCAGAAGAGAGAGAAAGCATTTGGAATTAAAATGTAATGTAGGTGGTTTGAGTTACGCTCATAGAATGCTTATGATTTATACAGGATAAGGGGAAAAGGAAGAATTTTCCCAGTAATAGCATATAAATCAAGTCATGGTTAATGGATATCTAATATTCATTGCTTAGAGAAGAGATAGCTTACAAAACTGAAATTTCAAATTACAACAACGTTGTGAAAGATTTTGAATGGACAGTGAAGGAGTTTGGACTATATCCAGTGAGTAATACAAAAAGTTACACAAAGTTTCTGATCAGAAATATCATATTAGAAAAGAAGCAGTTTAAAAGACCTAATTTTGGGAAAGGTTTACAAATAGTAATTAAGAGAGACTAAGGTCCTTATCTATGCTAGTCCATTACTTAAAATAGAATGAGGATCTCCATATAGTAAGGTATCACCAACAACCAAGGGCATTAAGTTGTGTGCAACTTAACCAAGAAAAAAAAAATAGATACCCTTAATTCAAATTACTAGCCCTCTTTTCATAACCTAACCTAAAAATAGGAACATTCTAAAAGAATAACATAAATTCTTTTTATGAGAACAAAATAAATGAAAAACAAAATGCAAAACAATGGATGGGAATTTGTTAAATTGACTAGAACCAAAAGAAGCAAAGAATGCTCCAAAGGGCATAAAATGAAAACAGAAATGAACGCACATGATAAGGCAAAGCAGTGAAGGAGAGAACAGCTATGTTTAACAATTAAGCCAAATGCAGCCTTGCCTTACTGTTCTCTTAATTCACTAAGTACAGACAAGCTTGTATATCTGGGTCTTGCTACCTGTTGTTCTATTCAGGCAGATGTGTTGTAATTCTTAGACACTCCTGCCAAGAGTCCACTCTGGACATCAAAACACCGCAGCCCTAAATGTTTCTGGTAGGCCACTGCCAAATCTTCTGCAGGATCATTATATCATCAGTAACATTAGTGTACCAAAGCTATATAACTAGCTCAGAAACTAATTGTCTAATATGTTAGTGAATAGAATCCAGAGTAATTGGCACAGGGCTCTCATAAGTTTAAAAGGAATGGAACCTCTGGTTTCTTCCTTCCTTTAACTTAACTTCTCTCCCCAGCCCTTATTAGGAAAAGGCTACAGGAGATTTCTAATTAGGAAATGACATTACTTCTGTCAAGAACTAGGAAGATAAAGAGGAACCAATGGAGGGAGGAGAGGTCCATCATTCATTTTATATTTATTTATATTCTTGTTCATTTATATTCTTATCTACTATATATCTTTTATTCTGATTGTTTCCCATGGTAAAAGCAGCCTTAAACAGAGACAACTTGTCTTTCTTGCAAAGTTCCAAAGTGGTTTTTTTTTTTTTTTTCTTTTTTGGTCAGGCCTAGCCCAGCTATATGTTCAACTCGGTCAGTATGAAAGGAAGCACAGAAAAAGCAAAGTAATCATTAAATTCTAGAATGACTTTTTACCACTAGAGTACAGGCCCTAAACTAGAGATTATCTACTAGCTGACTTTCTTGTTGCCCTTTCACCTGCCTCTCAAAGGAAATGTCTTTCCTACCAAACAGATGGCATCAGAAGCACTGAAATCTGTCATGGCATAAACTAAGAAGGTAAATGTGAACTTCAGCTAGCTTTAAAGAATTAACCAGCTTTAGAAAGAAAGAAACGATGAGAATGAATCACAGAACATTACTCAGTGAAGCATGAATATGTTAAAAACAGGGTAAGGCTTAAAGATTTTCAAAGGTTAATAAAACCAGTTTCTTAAGTGGGGCGGATGTATATTACACTAAAAGGTAAACATTATCCAGGATGTAGAAAACCTTAGAATCTGAAGATATAAATTCAGCTGCTTTATATGTAGTGTGAAAACTTCACTAAGTCCAGTGTGACTTGTGTAGATCAAAAAAGGAAAGCCTAACCATAAAACCTCTTTCCCACTGCCTACAGTACAATGAATTACACTTTTATGCTGGTAGTAGAAATCTTAATACCCTATTTAATCCTGATCTATTTTTAATCTTATTGGCTCTTTAAGAGGTTTCATATGCATGATATTTTATCACACATTTCAAAGAAGGAAATGAAGTGTTCTTAGCTCCATGTAAGAAAGGAATTAAACCTTGTGATATGAGAGAAAAAATTTATGTAACTACTATAAAAGCACCCACGTGAGGTCCCATAGCGTCTGTTGTATCTGTTTTAGCTCACACTTTGGGGGACTGATACTGCCTCACACTCCTCCATTCTATTTGTCTCTAAATTCCCAAATTAAGCAAGTTGTAATTGGGGTAATTTAGTGCTTTGTAGTGATATTGTTCTCTGGGGAATAGTAAAGACCAGTTTTAACTTCATTATTTTGTAGAGTTAGTGAATAAATTACTTGGATAAAGTCCTATTGCTATAGGTTTTTAAGCTTTTTATATTTTCTGCCTTGGTCTCTAATATATGTTATTTTATAAATGATTCTTCTGATGTGCATTGATGTGAACATTATTTTAAGGCTTAATTTTATGCCTAGCTAGTCAAATGGTTACCTGTCAATAAAAGATATTGATTTCTCCCAAAGTCAAGGACAAATGGGCATCATATATTTAACATTTATGAAAGCCACCCTCCATTTAGTGTCCATTCCTTTAGAATCTTCCTAAGGGAACCAACCCACTTAAGTGAATTGCTTAAACATGTTTCATTCAGGGCTGCTGACTTATGTCTTGCAGTTCTAAAAACCTCTTTCAATATTCCTTTCTGCAAATAACATCCCAGTCCCAGACTGAGTTTTGTGTAGACCTATACAGCATGTAATAGAAAACTCATGATTTCAAGGGACTTTCAACCTAAATGAAACGACCAAATAGGAAAATTATGAATAAGCTAAACTTAACCTTTGAAGACGACAAGGACCTGAGATGCTGGAGAATAAAAACTTGGCAGGTCCTTGAGTAGCTGAGAGGTTCTGAGGCATAAGAGGTAAGGCTGAAAAGGCTTGTGTGACAGAAAGCTTCACAATACAGTGAATTTGGAAAGTGATGAAGTACATTAGCATATCTAGAGGACAAAGATATATAATCCTCATGTTCCCTTTTACACAATTCTATCAGCCCCTATTTATAGTTTGTAGCTTTCTTAAAAAATAAAATAATCTTGATAAGTTCTTTACAGATGCTTTTAGAACCTCAGATTTATTAGTTTTTAAGTTTTCTCTGACCATGTTTAATTTATTGGGAGGATATCAAGAAAATGTTTATATGTCCTTACAGTTTCACCTCTCCCGCCTCCAACAAATTATTTTGTATTAAATTTTAAAAAAAGATCTTACCTCCAATCTGAACAGTGCATCATATCGCTCTTTCCTTTATTCTTCTAATGAATCCTTGAATCAGCTGTTAGTCATTTGATGTTTTACAAATAAGTGTTCTATCATTCGCAATTACTTAAAACACTACAAAACTGTAATTTTGAGGACACATTGTAAAATGTTGTGTATTATTTGCTATCATATTTCCAGGACTCTAAATTGGAAAGGTTGTTAGTTTATGAAAGTTTCATTCTTTTTATCACTTCTTAAGAAGGCAAAGGCCAGGCGTGGAGGCTCACGCCTGTAATCCCAGCACTTTGGGAAGCAGAGGCGGGTGGACCACGAGGTCAGGAGTTTAAGACCAGCCTGACCAATATGGTAAAACCCTGTCTCTACTAAAAATACAAAAAAAATAGCCGGGCGTGGTGGTGCATGACTATAGTCCCAGCTACTTGGGAGGCTGAGGCAGAAGAATCGCTTGAACCTGGAGGTGGAGGTTGCCGTGAGCCAAGATTGCACCACTTCACTCCAGCCTGGGTGACAGAGCAAGATTCTGTCTCAAATAAATAAATAAGAAGGCAAAAAATTTCCAATATAAAACCACTATGCTTTGCTATGTTTTAATTTGATTGATTTCCTTTGTTTTGTTGTGGAATGAGGGAGGGATGTGTACCAAGGAAACAAGGAGATTGCTAGTTGATCTGCTCTTCTCAGGTTATAGAAATTATTTATTTCGACAAAAGAAAAATATTGTTTTTGCCTAGCATTTGACTTCAGGCTTAAAGAGTGCCATTAGTAGAGTATTAACATCTGGATCTCAAGCTTTAGGCTGTCTTCCATTATTTAAATTTTATCCTTAGGCTTTAGGTGTGTAGAAAACTTTTCTCAGATCTGTGATGTGTTATTGTACATTTGCTTAGCAGTGCTTATCTTAGCTCTCAGAATGGGTCTCTGGGGGTTAACCTGAAAGAGCAAAAGTCACTGAATAAAGAGAGATGTGTCCATCTGAGGATTAATGCCAGAAAATAACATATTTTGAAATAGTTTTGCTTTTTAGAAAGGTCTGCTTTCTGATATGAGATACTTATGTTTTCCTTTGAAAATTACAAGAAAAACTTCAAGTCTGGGGGCTTTTTTTCCCTCCTGATTTTGACCCAGACCTCAGGTATCAATGTGGTTTCATTTTCCTTTAGGTTTTTAACTTTCTATATGGTGAAAGCATTTTTTAAAGTAATTTCTTGTTTTATTTGTCAAAGATATCCTAGGACAAGAGATTACTTGAATATGTTCTCCTTCACTTCAGTGTGGTACAGAGGAAAACAGGATAGTCTTGGAGCCAGGCAGAATTTTTTTTACCAAACCAATAACTACTCTAGCTGCAGAGTGTGGAGCTGATTGTTTTACACTTGCCAAGCCTTGTTTTTCTCAAATTTAAACTCAGCATAATGATAGTTATTATGCAGACTTCTTGTGGCAATCAAATAATATATTGGAAAGCATCTATCAATAAATCTAGCCTGTAGGAAGCTCTGGGGAGATTAAATGCCCCTGGATTTCTCAGTGTGCTTGTGAAAAGCCCTAGCCTCCAGAGACATGGAAAGGTATATGATGTAAGGTAGGGGATGTATGCTTTCACTTCCTCTAGAATCTTCTTACTCTTCATATACCATGAAAGTTAGATCTGTAGCCCTCTCTCTGGTTAATTGCTCTGAACTACCAGCGCCAAATGCTCTGGACTAGATCCCTGGGCTAAGTCCAAGGTGCCAAGAAGATGTGAGTACTATTTTTCCCTATATATTTACATTTCAAAAATTATGAACCCAACTTCTCCCACAGGAGCTCAGCGTGGGTGCACCTAAAGACAACCCTTCTGGAACATTTCGGGGTGACCACATCCCCACAGAAGGAGTCCCTCTAGGTTCAGATTTGCACAAAGGGTAGAGTCAGCTCCTCTCTACTTGGGACATCAACATTCCTGCAGATTAAAAAAGTGTCTGTTGGATCTGAAGAGCCAGAACACTGAGTCAGGAGTGTGTCTGGGAGGTGAATTGCTTTCCTGCTGTCCTGGCAGGGGCTCTGAGGTGGGTCTCATCTTTCCCTCTGATAAGACTTCAGTGCATTTCTCTGAGCGCTCCTCCAGCCACCTCTGTCAAGGTGGTGACATCTGCCAGCAACTTATTATTGCATTTATTTACCTGCTTTAGCCACAACTGGTTTCTACTCAGGAACACGTCCCCTATTGGCATGAAGCCTGAACTATTCAACCCAGTAAATAAAATATTGGGGTAAAATAAATAAATTAAAAATGCAAACCACGAGGGAATGAGATAAGCTTCAAGAGACCTCTGCCATTCCAACCCTATAGGAGATAATCTGCTCACATACCAGCATATTGCCACTACAGCCAGTATCTGAGAAAGCCATTATTAAAAGTTTCTCTATAACCAAGGAACCTATACATGTTCTTCACTCCTAAAAGCATCACGAGCCAAGTTAGGATATAATACACTACACATATTAAAGTCACATCCTTAAGGGGGGGAAAAAGAAATATAAAAAAATCAAATAAAAACATGTTCAGGAATAATTAGAACAAATAACCTATCTAAATGAGAAGAAACCAGAAAAATAATTCTGGTAATATGACAAAACAGAGTTCTATAACAACCCTAAAAATCATACTAACTTTCCAGCAATGGATCCAAACCAAAATGAAATATTTTAAATATGAGATGAAGAATTCAGAAGGTGAATTATTAAGCTCCTCAAGGAGATACCAGGGAAAGACAAAACCAACATAAAGAAATTAAAAAAAACAATTCAGGATGTAAATGAAAATTTTTCTAAAGAGATAGATATTTTAAAGAAAAACTTCAGAATGTCTGGAAATAAAAAACACATTTAGGAAATTATAAAATGCAGTGTAAAGTATTAAGAAACTAGACGAAGTAGAAGAAGGAATTTTAGAGCTCAAAGACAAGGCATTCAAATTAACCCAATGAGACAAAAATAAAGAATAAAGAATCAAAAGAAATGAGCAAAGGCCTCCAAGAAATATGGGATTATGTAAAATGGCCATGCCTAAGAATAATTTATGTTCCTAAGCGAAAAAAGAAAGCAAAAAAGTTTGGAAAACTTATTTGAGGGAATAATTGAAGAAAATTTTCCTGGCCTGGCTAGAAATTTAGATGTCCAAATACAAGCAGCTCAAAGAACTCCCAGGATATTCATTGCAAAAAGGACACCACTAAGGCATATAGTCACCAGGCTACCTAAAGCCAACATGAAAAAAAAAAAATCAAAGAAAAGTGAGGCAAAAGCATCAGGAAACCTATCTATAAAGGAAAACCTAGCAGACTAACAGCAGACTTCTCAGTGGAAACCTTACAAACCAGAAGGGATTGGGGTCATATCTTTAGTCTCCTTAAACAGAATAATGGTCAGTCAAGAATTTTGTATCCAGCAAAACTAAGTTTCATAAATGAAGGAGAAATAAAGTTATTTTCAGACAAACAAATGCTGAGAGAATTTGTCACTACAAGACCAGCCCTAAAAGAAATGCTAAAAGGAGTTCTAAATCTTGAAATAACAGTTTAATATGCACCAGAATAGACCTCTTGAAAGACTCTTGGAACTCACAAGACCTATAAAAAATAACACAACAAAGAAAATAAAGTATCTAGGTGTATTAATCCATTATCACACTGCTATAAAGAACTACCTGATACTGGATAATTTATGAAGAAAAGAAGTTTAATTTACTCATAGTTCCACAGGCTCCCCAGGAATCATAGCTGGGAGGCCTCAGGAAATTTACAATCATGGCAGAAAGTGAAGGGGAATCAGGCATGTGTTACCATGGTGAAGCAGGAGAGAAAATGAAGGGGGAAGTGCCACACACTTTTAAACAACCAGATTGCCTAAGAACTCACTATCACAAGAACAGCAAGGGGAAATGCACCGCCATGATCCAATTGCCTCCCACCAGGTCCCTCCCCCAACATTGGGAATTACAATTCAACATGAGATTTGGGTGGAGGCACAGAGCCTAACCATATCACTAGGTAACAATTAACATGATGATTGGAATAGTACCTCACATTTCAATGTTAACATTGAACATAAATAACCTAAATGCTCCTCTTAAAAGATAAAGATTAGCAGAATGGATAAAAAATTACAAACCAAATATCTACTATCTTCAAGAGATTCATCTAACATGTAAGGATTCATAAAAACTCAAGGTAAAGGGGTTAGAAAAGATATTTTATGGAAATGGAAACCAACAATAAGCAGGAGTACTGAGAAGAATTGGTACCAATCCAAAAGACTGAGAAAGAGGAAATTCTCCCTAATTAACTGAAGCCAGTATCACCCTGATACCCAAACCAGGAAAGGACATAACCAAAAGAGAAAATTACAGACCAATATATTTGATGAACATAGATGGAAAAAATAAACCTGATGAATACAGATGGAAAAATCCTCAACAAAATACTAGGTAAATGAATCCATCAGCACATCAGAGAGGTAATATACCATGATCACGTGCATTTCATCTTAGGGATGCAGGGATGGTTTAACATATGCAAGTCAATACATGTGATATATCACATAAACATAATTAAAAACAAAAACCATATGATCATTTCAATAGATGCAAGAAAAAGCATTTGAAAAACATCCAGCATCCCTTTATAATAAAAGCCCTCCACACACTAGGCATAAAAAGGACATATCTCAAAATAATAAAAGCTATATATGATAAACCCACAGGCAACATCATACTGAATGGGGAAAAGTTGAAAGCATTCCCCCTGAGAACTGACTCTAGGCAAGGACACCTGCTTTAAATACTTCTATTCAACACAGTACTGGAAGTCCCAGCCAAAGCATTCAGGCAAGAGAAAGAAATAAACGGCATCCAAATTGTAAAAAAAGAAAGTCAAACTACCACTGTTCGCCAACGATTTAGTTGTATACCTAGAAAACCCCAGACTCCTCCAAAGGACTACTAGATTTGATAAATGAATTCAGTAAAGTCTCAGGTTACAAAATCAGTGTACACACATCAGTAGCACTGCTATATACCAACAATGACCAAGATGAGAATGAAATCAAGAACTCAATCCCTTTTACAATAGCTGCAAAAAAATTAAAATACCTTGGAATATGCTTAACCAAGGAGGTGAAAGATCCATACATGGAAAGCTATTAAACACTGCTGAAATAAATTACAGATGACACAAACAAGAGAAAATACATTCCAGACTCATGGATTGGAGAATTAATATCATGAAAATGACCACACTGCCCAAAGCATTCTAACAATTCAATGCAATTCCTATAAAATAGTAAGATCATTTTTTACAGAATTAGAAAAAAAATTCTAAAATTCATATGGAACCAAAACAGAGCCTGAATAGCCAAAGCAATCCTAAGCAAAAAGAACAAATCTAGAGGCATGACATTACCTGACTTCAAATTATACTACAAGTCTATAGTTACCAAAACAGTATGGTATTGCTATAAAAGTAGACACTGGACCAGTGGAACAGAATAGAGAACCCAGAAATAAAGCCAAATACTTACAGCCTTACTGCTTTATCTTTGAAATAGATAACAAAGATAACGCAACGTAAATTGGCGAAAGGACATCCTACTTAATAAATGGTGCAGAGAAAACTGGATAGCCACATGTGGAAGAATGAAATTGGATCCCTATCTCTCATACAAAAAATCAACTCATGATAGATCAAATACTTAAATCTAAGACCTAAAACCATTAAAACTCTAGAAGATAACCAAGGAAAAGCTCTTCTGGATATTAGTTCAGGCAAAGAATTTATGACTAAGTCCCCAAAAGCAAATGCAACAAAACCAAAAATAAATAAATGGGACCTAATTAAACTAAAAGGTTTCTTCATAGCAAAACAAATAATCAGCATAGTACACAGACAACCCACAGAGTTGGAGAAAAAGACTAATATCCAGAATCCACAATGAATTCAAATCATCAAGAAAAAAAAAATCCCATCAAAAAGCAGGCAAATGGCATAGATACTTCTCAAAAGAAGATACGGAAATGGTTAACGAACACACAAATAAAATGCTCAACATCACTAATCATCAGGAAATTCAAATTAAAACCACAATGAGCTACCACGTTACCCTTGCAAAAATGGCCATTATTAAAAAGTAAAAAAACAATAGATGTTGTCATACATGTAGTGAAAAGGAAATGCGTATACATTGCTGGTGGGAATGTAAATTTGCACAACCACTGTGGAAAACAGTATAGAGGTTTCTTAAAGAAGCAAAAGTATTCAGTTTGTACAACAGTAATTGTGGGTTTTGCCATTACTTTAATAGTAAAATTACTTTGATTAATTACTGCTGCACTAACCTATCTATCAGCAATCCTGCTCCTGGATATCTACCCAAAGGAAAAATCATTGTATCAAAAAGACTCCAGCATGTATATGTTTACTGCAGCACAATTCACAATTGCAAAGATATGGAACCAACCTAAATGAGTGGATAAAGAAAATGTGGTGTATGTGAAATATATATGTCTATCGTGTGTGTGTGTGTGTGTGTGTGTGTGTAATTTTCTCTGTGTCTCACCTTTGATAAACTTTGAAATTTGTATACAGAAAACATTTGACCTGGCTTTCATAGAGTTACCCCTGGACTAAAAATCAAAGTGGGAGAAAAACAGATGAATGTTATATGCTTTTTAAATTGATAATAATGTTTGTGATTTAGAATGCCAGTGTGTGCATTCAGTGAAAAATGACTATTAAAAATCCAGCAGTGGCCATATCAGTGTTTTAGAACATTTGCTTAAATAAAGGAATCTTGGATTCAATCATCAGGTTAAGAGAAGTCTTGGCTGGGCACGGTGGCTCACGCCTGTAATCCCAGGACTTTGGGAGGCCAAGGCGGGCAGATCACGAGGTCAGGAGATCGAGACCATCCTGGCTAACACGGTGAAACCCTGTCTCTACTAAAAATACAAAAAATTAGCCGGGCGTAGTGGCGGGCGCCTGTAGTCCCAGCTACTTGGGAGGCTGAGGCAGGAGAATGGCGTGAACCCGGGAGGCGGAGCTTGCAGTGAGCCAAGATTACGCCACTGCACTCCAGCCTGGGCTAGAGAGCAAGACTCCGTCTCAAAAAAAAAAAAAAAAAAAAAAAAGAGAAGTCTCAAGTGACGTTTCCAGAGTCATATATTTCTGCTTTTGTTAAAACATCCACAATATTAATCCAGTAGTGACCAGAGACTATGAGTCTCAACATCACTAACACACACATACACACACACAATAGTTCAATGATATTACCTAGGTGAAGACAATTGGATGCAAAATCAGTTAATCAATATTAATTTATTTGACTGGAAATGCCCAATAAATGAAAGTATGATCATGTATATCTACGCATAGGTTCCTGATACCTAAATATAGTTTTCAAACTGTCAATATTGTACAAAGATGCTCAATGACTTTGCCTTTATTACATCTTTCTTCTATGCTTTAGGAGGTGGTTCTGGGAAAAGATATTTTATAAGGTTACAAAAGTTTATTGCTTTAAAAACTTCAGTAGTCTTAAGAGATGGCATCTTGATGTAGAGTCATATTCCCAGAAGCTTTAACAATGCAAAATATGGGGTACTGTAGTGACCTTTTAGTTACACCCATAGCTTCCAGGATACTTCCTGGGAAACAGACAAGCAGCATACTCCATCTATTGCTGACCTTGAGCTAGTTACTCATTCACAAAAGTTCTATTTGAATTCAGTGTTGGCATTCATACTTGAACTTAGAGTAGAAACAGGGACACTGCATGCATATAAAAATGATTAATTTCTGAATTCAATTAACTGATAAACTGTTTCATTGTTCTTTTAGGTGTTTTTCCATCTCTGGTTTTAAAATTTAGTTCTTGTTTTATAGTTTTTACTAAACTTTCACAAATTAATCTTCTAAGACAGTTTTTTTCTTGATGGTATCTGTTTTCCTCAGCTTACAGAAAATTTCACTTTATCCATTGAATAATAGGTATTGACTGCATTCTATATGTATAACATACTAGACACTAGTAAGAACACACAGGTATAAAAACTATTGAGAATTGTATAGTCTCATTGAGAAAGCAAGTCAGTCTCAAAAGGATATAGTGTTGTCTATAAATTCTACAGAGGGTCAGACAAGGGGAGACAGTTGTGTATCTCCATGATCATGGAAGTCTTCACAGCAATGGGAGAAAATATTCCCAGCATGCAGTGATAGAGTTTTTAAAAAATTAAAAGGCAAGAAAAAAAGTTGTCTGTAGGCCCCCGAGGCAATGGTTGTTGCTGGATCACATGGTTAATAAGATAAAGTGGAAAACATATTATTACAAAATACATCAAGACCGGATTACAGAGTCTCATTAAAAAGGGCCAACAGAATATTTTAATAATTTAAGCAACTGGGAGTCTGTTAATCCGATTAAAAATAAATTCTCCAAAAGCCAACACTGAGGGCTTTATCCTGCTAACAATTTTTTTTTTTTTTTTTTTGAGACGGAGTCTCACTCTGCAGCCCAGGCTGGAGTGCAGTGGCGCGATCTCAGCTCACTGCAAGCTCTGCCTCCTGGGTTCACGCCATTCTCCTGCCTCAGCCTCCTGAGTAGCTGAGACTACAGGCCCCTGCCACCACGCCCGACTAATTTCTTTTTGTATTTTTAGTAGAGACAGGGTTTCACTGTGTTAGCCAGGATGGTCTTGATCTCCTGACCTCGTGATCCACCCGCCTCGGCCTCCCAAAGTGCTGGGATTACAGGCATGAGCCACGGCACCTGGCCTATCCTGCTCACTATTTGAGAGCTGACTACCCTCTACTCCCACTCGTCATTATTAATTACTCAGATGACCGTGAAAACAAAATTAGTTGTTCTCCCCCTACCCCTGCTGGCTGCCCTGGTACTGGGCTTGGATTCTTCAGTGTATTATGCTAAAGAAGATCTGGCTCCAAATATCAGCCCTATCATATCACATAGCCCTGGCTGTGTGAGCTTGGATGTGACATTTGAATAATTCATGAACGTCAGTTTCATTGCCTATAAAATGGGGATAACTGTTATCTACCTGAAAGAGTGGTTTTGAGGATTATATAAATAATGGCAAGCACCTGAAACATGAAGGAAAACTAAATTCTTATTTCTAGAATAACTGCTTTCCTTTAAAATGAGTGACTCTTTGCATAATTAGCACAGATCCACAGCTCTCTTCCACACCTTGCAAGGAAAAGGAGGAGATTCCTAGCCCAAGAACTATTGTTCTCGCTATTCCCTAAGAGCTTCACTTTCTGCTGCTGGCAAAGAAACATGCAGAGAGGGAGTGATTCTGGTGTCTGCAATGCCCAAGGATGCTGGTTGACCCTGGCAGGGAGAAGCAACTCCTCTGCCACAGGGTCTCAACAGGTGCCACAGCAGCCACACAGACCAGAGTTAAGTCCTGTTGCTTCACATGGCCCTGAAAGAAGGTCTTAGACCCTCTCAACTCATGTGGCCACTTTTATTAAGTGTAACCTAGTTTCTGGGGCCAAGCTACATAAAGAGAAGTTATGCACCAATTTTTTTTCAAAACATATTGAAAAAGATAAAATTTGAAACATAGAAGTCTTTCTTCAATTAAACTACTGAATTGTCATTAAAGTGTAGTATCCATCTTTGTATTTAGGCTACAAGCTACAAAATTTCTTGTTCCTAGAAAATTGTTTGGAGCTTTTATCACTCCTCTCTTGCTGTTTGAAACAGGATTAATTAATAAGTTAATCTCCTTAAATTTAAAAGTATTTGAAAATACATGATAACACATGAGTGTCTTCTTTCATTCAATATTTTTGAGTACCTGTAATATACTAGGTATTACGCTATATACTTCAAATTTTCCAATCCCCTCTGGAATGGGCATTACTAACCTCACCTCTTCCAGTTTAAAGATGAAATTGAAGCAAAAAAAGGTAACCTATCCATAATCACAATGTAGTAAAATAAAGAAATTAAGACTTGGACCCAGAACTTATGACAATTAAATCTTGCCTTCTTTGAATTGCACAAATCTGTTTCCCCAGCAGAAGTTCAATAAGTATATGTTAAATAGGAAAGCAATATTTTAAGAATGATAAATTGGAGGGTCCATAGCTTCAAAGTGAAAATACACATAGAAACAGCCCTGAGGAAATAAAGGCCTGGACAGTTTTTGTGAGTAGAGAGAAGATAAACCGATGCATCCAGTTATTGAATCATTCATTTATTCAAAAAGCATAAACATCTCCTTGTGTATTAGTTTCCAACTGCTTCCTGGAGAGTTCATGACTCTGGAATCTAATCCACTTTTGTGATCTTGCTTTTCACTCTTTGGTCCTGGTGTGCATTTCTGTTCTCTGTCATACTTTACTCTTATCTGTCTAAGGATTACACTTGGATATGCCATTCTGACACTCTTAGCCTATTATGAGAACTTGCAGATTAGACAGTTTACTCAATCTACTGAAGGTCCAGGAGTTGGACAAGTCCTCTTGCTATTTAGAGTTGCCATTCTCCTTTTACCCTCAGGACAGTCTTTAAAATGTGCCTATTACTTTGTTTACCTACTTCCTATTTATTTATGACTTACCTTCTTGAAACTGTTAGTTTCAACACTACAAATGTTCTTATGAGCACTGTCAAATACCACAATTATATTTAAGTTTTCAAATTCAGGGCATTTTCTCAAGGAGATTTTTGAAAGTATTGGTTGCCTCCTTATCTACTTCCTTTTTCCTATCTTTCAATTATAAATATTCTTGAGAGTCAGTCTCTTTGGTTCTATAAATTTCTTCTCTTTACTTTTTAATCCCTCTGATAACTCATTTATAGTTATGGCTTTATTTTTAACAGCTTTATAAATTACAAACCATACAGTTTGCCCTCTTAAAGTATATAATTCAATGGCTTTTAGTATATTCACAGAATTGTGTATCCATTCCATAATCATTTTTTAAAAACTTTCATTACTCCAAAAAGAAATCCTGTACTCCTTAGCTATCACTCTACACTCACTCCCAACCCTAAGCAACCCCAAATCTACTTTCTGTTTCTATAGATTTTCCTATTCTGGACATTTATTTTCATTGAGATTGCACAGTATATGGCCCTTTTTGACTGCCTTTACAGTCATAACTTTAAACTAGCTTCACCATGCAAATTTCTCAATCTCAATTTATTTCTAGACACAACTCCTCTTCTAAATTCCAGTACTGAATTGCCAAACACATATTCTACATAAATCCACACTTCAATTTATCATACTTAAAGCAGAATTGTTGACTTTCTTTTCAACCAGCTTGTTTACCTTTGTTCTTTATTTCTGTTAATGTACTTGATTTACAGATACAGACACTGTCATTCTCTTCTAAACCTTGTACATACCTTAATTTTATCTGTTCAATGCCTTGCATGTAGGTATTTGCTATATGCCTTTAGAATGAATGTATGATTCAATGACTGAATGCATCAGTTTATCTTCTCTTCACTCACAAAAACTGTCCAGGCTGTCATTTCCTCAGGCCTGTTTCTAAGTGTATTTTTGCTGTAAAGCTATGGAACCTCCAATTTATTATTCTTACAATACCACTTTCCTATTTATCATATACTTATTGAACTCCTGCTGGGGAAACAGACTTGTTCAATTCAAAGAATACAAGAGTTAATTGTCATAGGGTCAAACAATAAATGATTAATTGAACATTAATGACTCAAAGATAAGGAACAAAAGTTATAATGTCTTTCCTGAGGAAGCTTATAATTGAGCAAAGTAGATATGTAATAAGCACGGTACAAATGCAAAGTTCTTACTGAGGGAAGTGCTATAAAGACTAGAATTACGAGGATACTGAATGATTTCATGGGGGTGATTAATTTTATCATGGAGATCAAAAAGGCTACATTGAGAAAGCAATGCTTGAGCTGAAATTTGAGAATAACTAAACTAAATAAACAGATACTTATGGAAAGTATGTTGGATACAAAGGACTGAAGCATGCTGTGTGATTGGAACAAAAAAATTAGGAGTTGTTAGAGATCATTTTTGGGGAGGTCTTACAAGTCATATCAAAAAGATTGCTTTTGTCCAAAGAAAAATATGAAATCACTAAAGAATTTTAAGTGTGGAAAGCAGGGCAACATGGTCACATTAGCACTTACAATATGGAGAACTAATTGTAGAAAGGCTAAAGCGAATGACAGACTATTCAACATACTATGGCATTATTCAGGCAAAAGATCTTAATAACTTGTATAAGAATAGTAGTGATTTTGGGCCGGGCGCGGTGGCTCACGCCTGTAATCCCAGCACTTTGGGAGGCCGAGATGGGCGGATCATGAGGTCAGGAGTTTGAGACCATCCTGGCTAACACGGTGAAACCTCGTCTCTACTAAAAATGCAAAAAAAAAAAAATAGCCGGGCATGGTGGCGGGTGCCTGTAGTCCCAGCTACTTGGGAGGCTGAGGCAGGAGAATGGTGTGAACCTGGGAGGCGAAGCTTGCAGTGAGCCAAGATCGTGCCACTGCACTCCAGCCTGGGGGACACAGGGAGACTCCGTCTCAAAAAAAAAAAAAAAAAAAATAGTAGTGATTTTGGTGGAGATGTAGAATAAGAAACAAGTTAAATATTTAAGTGGAAATTTTTAGCAGAATTTGTGAAAACACTGGATGAGGAGTGGCAAGGGAAACAGAGGAGGATATTAGTATTGCTCTCGTGCTTTTGGCTTACACACTGGATGGTGCCATCTTTTTATTAGTAACCATGGAAAAAGTAGTATTGGGAAAGAAGGTAATGAGTTCAATTGTCAGCTCCATATAGGTGGCTATATGTGAATCAGATCACCAGGGAAATAGTAAGTGAAGACTTGGAGGATGAGAAACCCTCAGACTGAAATGAAATAGCATGCAAAGAAGAGGAGAAAGTATGGATAGAGACCAAAAAGGGTAATTATTTTAAAAGAAAAAAAAAAGAAAGATTTTTAACATGGAAAGCCAAGAAAAGAAGTTTTCAGAAGGAGAAACTGGTGATTATATTCAAATGATTCTGGAATACTGAGATGTTACTGTAAATAGCCTGCAGGATAAGCAGCAGAGAGGCCACTGGTGACCTTACTGAATGATGTCCCAGGGCAGTGATGGACCAAAAACACAGACTGCAATGGCTTGAGGAGGGAGTAAGAGACACTGAGATAATGAAATTCTCAGAAAATAAAAATGATTAATTATTAAAATACATGTAGACTTTAAAAGAAGAAGATAGGATAGATATATGGGTTAGGTAGAAATTAAGAAAAATTTTTTTCAATTGTTATTTGCTTTATAATGGCAACAGACATGAAACTTTTTTAATTAGTGGAGGAAAATTGTACTTACAACGGTTCAATGTATAGTATAAAGAAAGGATAGCAACAATCCTGAAAGTGAAGATGGGGAGTGAAATGCAAAACACAAGTGCAAGACTTCACATTGCTTAAAATATTTTGTATAGCCAGGGCTGTTAAGACATTTATAGACTTATGGGTGCACACTGTTGAATGTGTATTGAACATAAAATCTGATTCAGTGCAGAGGTTGTGATAAACAAAATCAGGTAAATGTTTCCTCATTGAAGATAAAGGAGACCTCTGGATAATTCTAACCAGGGGAAATCAGTCACCCATAGAAAAGTGATGCAGGAGATACACAATGTATATAATTTCTACTTTATGGAATAAGGCAAGCAATAAAGAAGAGACAAAAGGGAAAGGGCCTACTAAGTAGCTGCATCAACTCACTGAAGACTTTTTCTGTTACTTTTGGTTTTTGTATATCTAGGTGGACCACAACTTTCTACATTTATTAAGTTTACAACATGTTAAATAGCTATAGGTGACCTATATTGCCCATTAAGATTTTCTTAATTGGCAAATTAAACACCCATAAGAATATTCAGTTGACATTGTGCTTCAGATTTATTTCTATGGAGTTCTGAAAACCTAGACAAGTGGAGGTAGAAATGATTTTAGAATTATTTCATTATCCCTTAGAATTTCTTTCCTAACAAGAACGTAGCAAAATTATATACTTATAACAACTGAAATATTGATTTACTATAAATCCATCAAAACTATTCCACGTAAAATATTTAGAAACATTAGTTTTATATGCCCTACTCATTATATATTGTGCATATGCGCCATTTATCTTCTAAAGTCACAGTTTCCTTCTCTTTATTAAAAAAGGAAAAATACATAATTAAAGTGAAAGTACCATTTATTTTTTAAACTTAAACTTTTTGATAGATGTGCCATACTTACATTGGATTCTGAAGTGTGAACAGGAATACGAAATACCTTAAAGTTAAGAAAATACAAGTAAAAATAACAAAACATTAATCTATCTTAAACATTACTCACATTTTTTGCACTATGACATGTTTTTACCAATACAAGTTCAAATGTAAAAGGAAGCTTCATTTTTTATGCCAAAAAATTAAGTAAACTGTTCTATTTGCAAGAAGCCAGCAAGGCTGATGGAGCATCTAATGTGCTAATTAGCTGACAGACCTTCTCTTCCCTAATGGCACATCTTTCTCCATTCAAAATAACCATGGCAAGATTGGAGCAAATCACATCTGTCAATTGTTAAGACTGTCATAATGTTCTTGCTAAAAAATGCCATTACAAGTATTACTGTATTTTCTAGATGATTTATAAGGGCAAAGTCCTGATATTTTTCTATCTAGTAGCTTTAAACTGCTTCATAACTGACTATTAGGATAAAGTGAAAAGGGACACGAGCCAGTCTACATATAGTGTGGCTGTTATAATCAGTCAAGTAGGAAGCAGGTTCAGATGCAATATATTCCTTCAATCCTTCCTGGAAGTATGCCCAATTATTCCAGAAAGCTATCTCAGCTAACTTTAATTCTCTCCATAAGTTGTAAAGTTAGTCATTTCAATCTTTTGGAAATTGTATAACCTAAAATAACATAATATCACATATAATTTCTATTTCAATCTTTGGATGTAAACTTTTTTTTAAAAAAATTTTTGTTTAATCTAAAATGGCTTTGTAATAGTCTGTTTTCACACTGCTGTAAAGAACCACCTGAGACTGGGTAATTTATGAAGAAAAAAGGCTTAACTGACTCACAGTTTCACAGGCTTAACAGAAAGCATAACTGGGAGGCCTCAGGAAACTTACAGTCATGGTGGAAGGGGAAGGGAAAGCAAGCACCTTCTTCACATGGAGGGAGGAGAGAGAGAGAACGAAGGGGGAAGTGCCACATACTTTTAAACTATCAGATCTCCTGAGAACTCACTAACATGAGAATAGCAGGGGGGAAATTCGTCCCCATGATCCAATCACCTCCCACCAAGCCCCTCCTCCAATACGATAGGAGATTTGGGCAGGGACACAAATTCAAACCATTATCAGGCTTTATTACACTTATCATTAGCCAATTTCCTTATAATTGACAGAGATCATTTTATTAGAGGTGATAATATGTTTAAATAGAGTGTGTATGGTTTGGTATTGAAAACATTTTACAATGTCTCATACATCATAAAATCATAATTTCTTACAAGACTTGGGGACAACATATATATCTATATAAAGCATGCAGTCCTTTAAAGTTACATATAAATATAATTGGTACTAAGACTATTGTTATACCTAAGTAAATTTTTATTACCTCTATTTCCAAATTCTTTTTGTAATTTTTGTTATTTCTTCTAAATAAAAAAACAGGATATGTGCAAAACGTGCAGGTTTGTTACATAGGTATACGTGTGCCATAGTGGTTTGCCACACTTATTGATCCATCCACTAAGTTCCCTCCCCTCGTCCCCCACCCCCCAACAGGCCCCACCCCCCAACAGGTGTGTATTGTTCCCCTTTCTGTATTCATGGATTCTCATTGTTTAACTCCCACTTATGAGTGAGAACATGCAATGTTTGCTTTTCTGTTCCTGTGTTAATTGGCTGAGGATGATGGCTTCCAGTTTCATCCATGCCCCTGCAAAGGACATGATCTCATTCCTTTTTATGCCTGCATAGTATTCCACGGTGTATATGTACCACATTTTCTTTATCCAGTCTATCACTGATGGGCATCTGGGTTAGTTCTATGTCTTTGCTATTGTGAATAGTGCTGCAATAAATATACATGTGCATGGGTCTTTAGAGTAGAATGATTTATATTCTTTTGGGTATATACCCAGTAATGGGATTGCTGGGTCAAATGGTATTTCTGGTTCTAGATCCTTGAGGAATTGCCATATGTCTTCCACGATGGTTAAACTAATCTACATTCCCACCAACAGTGTAAAAGCATACCTATTTCTCCAAAGCCTCACCAGCATCTATTGTTTCTTGACTTTTTAATAATCACCATTCTGCCTGGTGTGAGATGGTATCTCATTGTGGTTTTGATTTGCATTTCTCTGATGATCAGTGATATTGAGCTTTCTTCATATGTTTTTGGCTGCATAAATATCTTCTTTAGAGAAGTGTCTGTTCATATCGTTTGCCCACTTTTTGATAGGGTTTTTTTTCTTGTAAATTTGTTTCAGTTCCTCGTAAATTCTGGATATTAGATCTTTGTCAGATCTAATGTCCAGATCTAAAGTCAGATCTAATGTCAGATCGCAAAAATTTTCTCCCATTCTGTAGGTTGCCTGTTAACTCTGATGATAGTTTCTTTTACTGTGCAGAAGCTCTTTAGTTTAATTAGATTCCATTTGTCAATTTTTGCTTTTGTTGCCATTGCTTTTGGCATTTTCGTCATGAAGTCTTTGCACATGCCTATATCCTCAATGGTATTGCCTAGGTTTTCTTCTAGGGTTTTTATGATTTTGGGTTTTATATTTAAGTCTTTAATCCATCTTGAGTAAATTTTTGTATACGGTATAAGGAAGGGGTCTAGTTTCGGTTTTCTCCATATGGCTAGTCAGTTTTCCCAGTACCATGTATTGAATAGGAGATCTTTTCCCCCAGGGCTTGTTTTTGTCAGGTTTGTAGAAGATCAGATGGTTGTAGATGTGTGGTGTTATTTCTGAGGTCTCTGCTCTGTTCCATTGGTCTATATATCTGTTTTGGTACCAGTACCATACTATTTTGATTACAATTGCCTTGTAGCATAGTTTGAAGTCAGGTAGCATTATGCCTCCACCTTTGTTCTTTTTCCTTACGATTGTCTTGGCTATACGGCATCTCCTTTGGTTCTATATGAAATTTAAAGTAGATTTTCTAATTCTTTGAAGAATGTCAATGGTAGTTTGATGAGAATAGCATTGAATCTATAAATTACTTTGGGCACTATGGACATTTTCATGATATTGATTCTTCCTATCCATGAGGATGGAATGTTTTTTCCATTTGCTTATGTCCTCACTTAATTCTTTGAGCAATGGTTTGTAGTTCTCCTTGAAGAAGTCCTTCACATCCCCTGTTAGCTGTATTCCTAGGTATTTTATTCTCTTTGTAGCAATTGTGAATGGCAGTTCATTAATAATTTGGCTCTCTGCTTGTCTATTGTTGGTGTAATGGAATGCTTGCGATTTTTGCACATTGATTTCGTATCCTGAGACTTTGCTAAAGTTGTTTATCAGTTTAAGGAGTTTTGGGGCTGAGATGATGGGGTTTTCTAAACATGTAATCATGTTATCTTCAAATAGATATAACTTGACTTCCTCTCTTTCTGTTTGAATACCTTTTATTTCTTTCTCTTGCCTGACTGCCCTGCCAGAACTTCCAATACTATGTTGAATAGGAGGGGTGAGAGAGGGCATCCGTGTCTTGTACCAGTTTTCAAAGGTAATGCTTCCCGTTTTTGCCCATTCAGTATGATATTGGCTGTGGGTTTGTCATAAATAGCTCTTATTATTTTGAGGTATGTTCCATCAATACCTAGTTTATTGAGAGTTTTTTTTAATATGAAGGATGTTGAATGTTACCAAAGGCCTTTTCTGCATCTATTGAAATAATCATGTGGTTTTTGTCTTTGGTTCTGTTTATGTGATGCATTATGTTTATTGATTTGCATATATTGAACGAGCCTTCCATTCCAGGGATGAAGCCGACTTGATCATGGTGGATAAGTTCTCTGATGTCGGTTGCCTGTGGTCCCAGCCACTCGGGAGGCTGAGGCAGGAGAATGGAGTGAACCCGGGAGGTGGAGCTTGCAGTGAGCCGAGATCGTGCCACTGAACTCCAGCCTGGGTGACAGAGTGAGACTCCATCTCAAAAATAAATAAATAATAAAAAATAAAAGTTCTCTGATGTGCTGCTGGATTCGGTTTGCTGGTATTTTATTGAGAATTTTCACATCTATGTTCATCAGGGATATTAGCCTGAAGTTTTATTTTTTTGTTGTGTCTCTTTCCTGTTTTGGTATTAGGATGATCCTGGCTTCATAAAATGAGTTAGGGAGGAGTCCCTCCTTTTCAATTGTTACATTTCCAAACTCTCTGACCTGTCCCAGCTTCACACTTTAGGTGATAGTAACCAATTAGAAAGCCCAGAAACACAAAATATTGATTTTAATATTTGCCAATGTTTTTCTTCTGAAAGGTGTCCACATGTTTAAAATAAATGATTTATATTTATCAACTCAAACAAAACATTGTCTCATCTAAAATTACATTCTTGGTAGTGAAGTTAACTGTATATTAATATCATTTTAATGCTCAGTCTGTTACTTTTCCGTCATCCCAAGCACTAACTTTTATTCAGAAAGACAACCGATGCTGTTCAGTATAGAATGTTCTTTCTTCCTTTGTCAGCCTGGCCAGCTGTTGCTCATCCTTCAAGGCCTTGCAATGTCAACATGATGCAGCTTGCCTCAAAACCTTCAGGGATAAATAATTGCTTCCTCATCTGTATTTCTAAAGAACAGTATATTTCTTTCCAAGAACACATTTCTTCTACTTTGGAAACATTTAACACTTAATGTGGTAACTATTAATATGACAGTGCACTGAATTTTGTAACTTACTGTCATTCTACATTTCCTGTTATTCCATAGGAAACCATAGCATGACAAAATATAACTAAAGGTGTTAGTTTTCTGTTGCTGTGTAACAAATTACCACAAATTTGGTGGCTTAAAACAACAGTTATTTACGCAATAGCTGTAGGTCAGAAATTCAGGCTCAGCATGGCTGGGCTCTGTTGAAGGCCTCATAAAGCTGAAATCACATCCCTCATAGGCAGTTCATAGTATAGATGGATGCTTCTTTAATGCTGGTAGCATCTTATCTTTCTGACTGTTGTCTCCAACTTCTAGACCCCCATTCAGAAGCCCGTCTATTAGGTCAGGCTCGCCCAAGATAGTCTCCCTTTTGATTAAATCAGCTGATTAGAGAACTTAATTACATCTGCAAAATTATTTTTATCATGTAACATAACATAATCATGACAGTGATATCCCAACCTATCCACAGGAGAGAATAGAGACACTGGTCTGCCCAAGCAGGGAGCAGCATTTTCTCAGTGGTATTGTTTTGAATTGTTGTTTCATGGTGATATTACAAAGAAGAACATCTGTTAGTCAGTTTTAGTATTATTTTTAAATTATCTAAAGACAATGCACTCTCGAACGGGTGCTGAGCCTCATGCCTGTAATCCCAGCACTTTGGGAGGCTGAGGTGGGCGGATCACGAGGTCAGGAGTTCGAGACCAGCCTGGCCAATATGGTGAAACCCCGTCTCTACTAAAAATACAAAAATTAGCCGGGCGTGGTGGCGGGCACCTGTAATCCCAACTACTCGGGAGGCTGAAGCAGGAGAATTGCTTGAAGCTGAAAGGCGGAGGTTGCAGTGAGCTGAGATCGTGCCCCTGCACCACTCCATCCTGGGCAAAAGAGCAAAACTCTGTCTCAAAAAAAAAAAAAAAAAAGAATGACAATGCACCCTCTAATTGCCTGCACTCTGGATAGACTGCTCTGACTAGTTCCCAACTTGGCATACTACCTGCAGTATCAAAAATTTACCTAGTGAGATTATTGATACAGCTTAGGAGATTTTTTTCCCAGGCAAAATACCAAAAGTGCCAACTGGTTTATTTTATCTGCAAATGGAAAGACACATATAGAGAAAGATGAGCTACAGAAAATAGAATTATTTATCTAAATTTAAAAGAAATGTAAGAAACAAGAACTTGCTTGCTTAAAATACAGACTGTTTCTCATACCTGGTCTTTCCAGACAGTGGACTGTTCTCAAACTCAGAAATGGTATCTGGGCAAAGATTCAGAACTCCTTTGGTAAGATGGATTTCAGATGGAGAAAGTCTCAGAAAGACACTTTGTTAAGGCTGAGGTGGGAAGATTGCTTGAATCCAGGAGTTCGAAACCAGCCTGTGCAACATAGTGAGACCCTGCCTCTATAAAAAATTAAAAATCTTAGCCAGGTGTGGTGGTGTGTGCATGTGGTCCTAGCTACTCAGAAGGCTGAGGTAGGAGGATTGCTTGAGCCCAGGAGGTCAAGACCAGCCTGGGCAACATAGTGAGACCCTGTCTCTATAAAAAATTAAGAATCTTAGCCGGGTGTGGTGATGTGTGCCTGTGGTCCTAGCTTCTCAAAAAGCTGACACAGGAGGATTGCTTGAGCCCAGGAGGTGGAGACTGCTGTGAGCTATGATTGTACTACTGTACTCCTGCCTGGGTGACAGAGAGATAACTTGTCTCAAAAAAAGGAAAGGGAAGGGAAGGGAAGGGAGGGGAGGGGAGGGGAGGGGGGAAGGGGAAGGGAGGGGAGGAGAGGGGAAGGGAGGGGAAGGGAGGGGAAGGGAAGGGAAGGGAAGGGAAGGGAAGAAAGGAAAAAGGAAAGTTGGTTGATTTAAGGCAGCTCCTTGTAGACCTTCTCAATTAGAAAAAAAAAAAAAAAAATGACCTCTGAGAATAACAAGGGCATGGCTCCTAGACCCTCTCAGCTAGATACAATATTTTCTAAATATCTTAAGGGGGCTTCTTAGATTTTCTTGCCTAAGAATAAAGGTCTACCACAGCAACCTCACTGGTGACTGAGGTAGAGAAGGGATTGTCTCAGAATGAAATGTGGGTTTGAGTCTATTCTACTGTAGCAGATTTACAATTTGATACGTAAGAACAAAAAAAATTAATAAGTGGACCAACTTGTACTTAAAGGAACTGAGAGTAAAACAAAGATGTTTCAGGTCCCTCCAATTTCTATGGAAAGGAAAGAGACCGGAAAGCTGCTTAGCTGTGAACACTGTCATTTCTTGTGGAAAAGAATAATTCAGTCTGGAGCAAAAACCCCAGTGGATAGAGCCAAGCACTGATGTAAACAAATCCCAGAAACAAAACTGATCCCTAGTCAGCATACATTTCCTTCACCCAAAGCAGGGTGAATTACCACCTGAGCCCAGCTGGATTTCAGAATTGCTATGGAACAAGGAAGGACTCCTATATTCCTTCTATTTTACATTTTTAGTGGACATGTCTATGGCACTAGTCATGTCCCACCTTTCAATGCTGAGTATGTGGGAAACAGGTACATTGTGTCTGAATTTACAGCATCTTATTTGAGGAGTCTCGTTCACATCTGGACCTGATTTAGATAATGAAATTCTAAATTTAAGTCTGATTCCAATGACATAATAAGATGAAATTTTGGGAGTCTTAGGAGGGGCTCAGTATATTTTGTACCTGGGAAGGAAGAAAATCACTGGAATCCACAGAGGGGTACTGTGGAAATTACTCTCCAAAGATGCCCATCCCCTGCCCCACCAATGAACACCTCCTGGCACATACTTTGCAATGTGGTGAACACCTCCAACATTGAATCTTAGCTGATGTATCTTCAGTAGATTAAGGCAGAAATTACACTTCATGATTTTCAAGACTAGATATAAAAAACTTGCAGCTTCAGTGTAGATCTCTTAGAATGCTTACCATTAGGATGCCCAGTTTAAAAATCCAGATGCCCTGCTGCAAGAATATGAAATGCAAGCCACATAGAAAGGCCAAGGGCAGGTGTTCTTGTAAGCAGTCCCCATTGGGTTCCCAGGCAACTGATAGCATAAACCGCCAGCCATGTAAATGAACTGTCAGTAAAGCTCAACAGATGCAGCCCCAGTCAAGAGCTGACTGACACCAAATGAAAGAACCAAAGCAAGAATTAACATCTGATCAGAGTCAACCCACAGAATCTGAATAA
Source organism: Pan paniscus (assembly GCF_029289425.2). NCBI lineage: Eukaryota > Metazoa > Chordata > Mammalia > Primates > Hominidae > Pan > Pan paniscus. Next base: position 41,438,956 of record NC_073264.2, on the reverse strand, counting down.
TAACGTGTCATTTAAGCCAGAGGACAGCACAATTTTTTTCTTTAAAGGACTAGAAAATAAATATTTTCATCATTACAAACTATATAAAATCTCTGTCACATATTATTTACTTTAATAAAAATTTTTTTTAAATAAAAAGATAACTCACAGGACACACAAAAACAGGACATAAACTAGATACGGCACATCAGCTAAAATTTGTGGATCCCCATTTTAATCCACTAATATAGAGTGTTTGGTTATGCAGCAAGAGATAAATTCATATGAAATAGTGTGCCAAATAATTAGCATAGCACATATGTTTTTCCATAGCATCAGCTCCTGGGTAGTAGATATAATGTCTTAAATATCTATGCAATCCCATTGACTATAGCAGAATGACTATTCTATAAACATTTGTTACCTATAATTCCTTTTAGTTATTAAATATGATTCAGTTATATTTTAGCATCTTCTTAAAATATTTTCAAAGATATTATTTAAAATATTATATTCACAAAAAATCCTTATGGAATACATATGTAATATTTCTGGAAATTGATAAAAATATTCTGCTACTGGGATTATTACCTATATGTTGATTGGGAGTATATTCGAGTACACCCTAGAGAGGAAAAAGGCATATTTTAAACTAATATTTAGATTTTTCTCACTCTGCTTTATTCATTTAGGTATTGATTGACTGCAAAAACATTTTAATTAAGCCACTTTACTTGGTCAGACATTATTTGATGTAAGACCCCAATGTTATGTAAGATGACATCATAGTCAAACTAATTAAAATTTTTGGATAAATGTAGAATAAGTTCTCACATGAAATTAAAGGCTGGCGCGTAACAAACAATTGTGAAAAGAAAAACAAATTACTTTTATTTGTAAATCCTAATGTCCTAAAGTAAATTGAGATAGAATTTTATAAGAAGTTGATTTCAAGAGCAATATTTTACATAGTGAGGCTAATGCTAACAAAATATTTAACATAAAATACGCATTTATTTCCCAATGCATGACTTTAACAGTTAGTTAATTTCAACACATCCTACCCAGAGGAACTTTGGAGCTCTGAACTGTTACTTATGGAACGTCTTTCTAGAAATCAATTATTGCTGTTGGTTATTGATTGAAAATGACTCATGAATGGCATTTATTTTCACAGGTGAACTGTGATATTGCTAACACTCTTTTTCACACTAATCAGTGTTTTCCTTAATAATAACTTCAAGAACTATTCTATTCTGCATGCATTACTATCAGACTTAAGTAGGTTTTTCCAGCAATGGTTACCTCAATTACTTTAAATAAAGAGAGCATTTTATATATTTTTGCTTCTCTAGGAATTTGGGATAGCCCTAGAATAAGAAACCACACAAAGAGTTACAAAAATGTTTTCATGTTTTCATTCTTAGTGCTTGCTGTAATCCTCAGTGACACCTTTGAAAGTAAAAGAGAATACTGTTAATAATTATGTCAGAAGAAGAGACGGAAGTTGGCCACAGGACAGGGAGGAATAAAAGGAGAATGGGAGGAGGGAGAGGGAAGGGAAGGAAGAACAGAAAGAAGGAACGGAAGGAGGGAGGGAAAATGGGGGAAGGAGTGAGAGAGGGAAAAAGAAGGTATCTAGATTAGAAAAGAAGAAATAAAGCTGTCTTTATTAGCAGCTAACATAATTCTTAACACAGAAAATCCTAAGGAACTAACAGACACACACTCACAACCAAAACTTATAATTGAGTTCAGCAATGTCTCAGGATGAAAAATCCATACACAAAAATCAGTCATCTTTCCACTTACTAGCAAAGATTAGGTAGAAAATGAGATTAACAAAACAATTATATCTATAATAATATCAAGAAGAATAAAATATTTAGGAAAAAACTTAACAAAAAAGAATGCAAGGCTTGAACATTCAAACAAGCAACAAAACACTGCAGAGAGAAAGTAGAGACCTAAGTAACTAAAGAGACATTCCATTGTCATGCGTTGAAGGACTCCAATTTTTACATAGCAATTCTCCCCCAAAACAATCTATTGATTCAACACAATCTGACAGGATTTTTTTTGCAGAATATAAGGCTATTAAGAAAAAAAAGACAAAATAACAGCAAACAAACAAAAGTTGATGAGAATGTGAAGAAATTTGAACCTTTATATATTGTTGATAGGAATGTAAAATGGTACAGCTACTTTGGAAAACAGCTTGGAAATTTCTAAAAAATCTACACATAAACCTTCCCACATGACTCAGCAATTCTTCCCCTAGGTATCTACCCAAGGGAAAACTAAAACATCTCCATGCAAAAATTGTATACAAATGTTCATGGCAGAGTTACTCATGTTAACCAAAAACTAGAAATAACTTTATGTCCAACAATTGGTGAATGTATAAACAAAATATTATATTTCCACACAATGGAATATTATTTTGCAATAAAAAGAAGCAAACCAGCAAAACATAAATACATGCTACCATATGGATGAACTTCAAAAATACTATACTAATGGAAGGAATTTAAACACAGACGAATATATTTTACATGGTTTCATCTTTATGAAACGTCCAAAAAAAGGCAAATCTAGTAAAAAGCAGATTAAGGGTACTTAAGGCTGAGAATGAAAGCAGCCATTAACTGCAAACTGGGTGACAGAATTTGGAAGTTGACAGACGTGTTCTATACTTGGCATATGATGATGGTTGCATAGTTCTATAAACTTACTAAAAATCATTAAATTGAACAATTAAAATGCATGAATTTTATGGTGTATAAATTAGTTGTCCCAATAAATAAGTCAAAACATACTAAACATCCACATTTTAATTTTACCAATATGGTAAAAAGTCGAATTCCTTCATTTCAGCCCAAGAAGAAAAAAGAAGCTTTAAAATTAGTTCAACCATTGTGGAAGACAGAGTGGCGACTCCTCAATTATCTAGAACCAGAAATACCATTTGACCCAGCAATCCCATTACTGGGTATATACCCAAAGGATTATAAATCATTCTACTATAAAGACACAGATGTTTTATATGCTGCACACGTATATTTATTACAGTACTGTTTACAATAGCAAAGACTTGGAACCAACCCAAATGCCCATCAGTGATAGACTGGATAGAGAAAATGTGGCACATATACACCACGGAATACTATGCAGCCATAAAAAAGGATGAATTCATGTCCTTTGCAGGGACATGGATGAGGCTGGAAACCATCATTCTCAGCAAACTAACACAGGAACAGAAAACCAAACACCACATGTTCTCACTCATAAGTGGGAGTTGAACAATGAGAACACATGGAGTCAGGGAGGGGAACATTACACACCAGGGCCTGTCAGGGGGTGGGGGCCTAGGGGAGGGATAGCATTAGGAGAAATACCTAATGCAGATGACAGGTTGATGGGTGCAGCAAACCACCATGGCATGTATATACCTATGTAACATATCTGCACTTTCTGCACATTTATCCCAGAACTTAAAGTATAATAAAAAAAAGATATTTTTATTACACACACATATTCTGTGAAACATTGTCAAAAATACATTTAGTATTTTTACTGCAACCATTTTTCAATTAAAAATTATTATTTACCTTGAGTTGATATGCCCTACACACTAACAAATATAACCACCATATTATTAATACTAACCACAAAGTTTGTCATAGAGAAAAAAGTCTTATTTCTAGTCTCCCTGTGAACAATATTCTGCAGATATTGAGATTTCAGAAATGTAACAGAAATTGTTTACGAGGCTCTGGAATTCTAGTGAAAAATACAATTTTCAGTTACTTCTTTCCAGTTATTATTTTCAACCATTCTTTAAAATACTGGCAAGAATCAAATTCCTAATGGAAGTTTAAAAATATTGTCATCTTTAAGTAAGATTAACAAGTTATAGAAGTTGCAAATCACAGTTACCATTACAAGTTCTAAATAATATATATATAAATATAAAATGTAAAATATCCACTCAGTGAAATAAAGAAAAGGTAAAGAGAACATAAACTGAATAATTTTATATAATTTTTAATGAGTCCTTCAGATTAAAAATATATGCACAAAAGTAAGTTATAATCTCTTTTGTGGCTCTTAAACTCTTTTGTACCATTAGGCCTTATACTTCAGAAAGTATAGAACTAATGTACATTATATATCCATATAAAAACAAAATGTTTCTTCAATCTGCAAGGCTTCGAATAGCCCCTGAAATGCATCCACTGACAGAATAAGATCCACTGATATAATGTGAATTGATGCTTGAGTATTTTAAAGAAGTAAATCCTGTGCATCAGAAGTGGCACGTAGCACTAAGCAAAACAAATATATGTTGAAAGCAAAGTCTTTGTTTTAGACATATTCAGTCAGGAATAATAGCCTTTGATGTATTGAATGTGCTTAACCTCAGAAAGAACCTATATAGAATCATGGTGCCAGTACTTGACAGTCTCCAATAATAATCTGATACAGGTGTTTTGACTTGAGTCATTCAGAAGTTTGGCTGTTTTTGAAAATTTACAATTCTCCCATGTCAAAAAACAACAATAAAAAATCAATGTGGTGATTAAGACAAGAAGCAAGTTGTTGGAACTGTCATATATTTAAAGCCACCAAAAACTAATTATCAACAGAATATATCTGATTAATTATATAATTCAAAATAAATATCTAATCAAAGTTCCTGAAAACTAATCAACTGAAAAATATCATGTTTCAAGGGTTAGTTAATGAAATTCATATTGAAATAAACATGTAAAATATATGGTAGCAGAAGCCACAAACATTATCATGTATAGAGAGTAATAAAAGTTTTGTATTTTTACCTACCAATTAGTGATTTTTTTAATAAAATATCATTTTACGTTTTGCAAAGCCCTATCTAAAAATCTGTGATAGAACAGTGGTAACATCTGCAGGATGTATACCTCATGAGTAATTTACAAAAAAAGTAAAACCAATATTTGAAACCTGATAGGACTTCATTTATCAACACAGAGGATTAATCAATCTTGGGCTTATATTTGCATATTTTGGTAGGGTTGCATGAACACTGATGAGGAAATGCAAGTAAACCCAAAAGATTTATTATTAAAACTTTTCATGCATTTCTTATTCTGAAAACAAGTAAGCAAAGAAACAATCATTCTGTCAACTTTGTTCAACTTAAAGTTTCATCTTTCCTCTTCCAGGTCTTCAGAAGTAGTCTGTACAGTGGTGAAGTTAAATATAGTAACATGATGACATAATCTACACTTCCATTTCCAGCTTATTAGTAAAGTATGGATGAAGATAGAGTCAAAAGTTCAAAACAACCCTAAAACTCATGTCAGAGTCTATATCCAAAATCTATGAGACATTTCCCTTAACTATAAAGCTGAAGAAATGTGATTTAAAAACACAAGTGATGACTCATTCTATAAATTTACGGAAACAGAATAAGCCTGTTGACTGTCACCCTATCTTCCTAATTTTGCAAAACATAAATCTCAGTAGGAAAAGTATGGATGGGAAATGGAACAAATCACTGGGGAAAAGAAAAGAAGAATATCCAATTGTAATATATATTAAGGGTTGTGATTCATAGAGTCACAGCATTGGGTTCAGAATAATATCCCATTTCACATAAGCAGACACGCAATAAATCAACAGATATTAGACATTAGGAATTTGTTTTAAGATACACAAATACATATGTTTTCTGAGTATAGGTAGGTCTGAGAAAAGGTGTCATCCAACTTTCAACAAGATCATGGTATCAAGAGTGAATCAAATACAACCTAGTTACTAAGTAAGTGTAGAACAGCCCTAGATTTACTAAATGCAACATTGATTCACAACCCAGGACAATTTTTCCTTCTTCCCCAGAACATTTGGCAGTATGCAGACATCTTTTTGGTTGTCAAAACTGGGTAGGAGTGTACTGGCATTAGTGGGTAGAGATTAGAAATGTTAAATATGCTTTAATGCACTGGACTAATCCCACAAAAATATACCTGGTCCAAGATGTCAGGAGTTAAGAAACTCTAAAATAGAAAAATCCCAATATGTGACAAAACATGCATGAGACAACAAAGCAAACAGAGTAAGATTGTAATGACCCAGAAGAAAAGTGTTTCTGAATAGAAAATATTTCAAGAAGCAGAAAAATTACCACAGGAATCAGAAAATGTAGCACAGATAACAGAAAAAAAATTTGCAAAAATATTGGGACCAGATGTGGTGGCTAAAGCTTGTAATCGCAGCACTTTGGGAGACTGAGGCAGGAGAATCATTTGAGGGCAGGAGTTCAAGACCAGCCTGGGCAACATAATGAGATCCTGTCTCTGAAAAAATAAGAAGAAATTAGCCAGGCATGGCGGTGTATACCTGTAGTCCACTAGGGAGGCTGAGGCAGGAGGATCACTTGAGGCCAGGAATTGAGGATTCAGTGAACTCTGACCATGCCACTGCACCCATCCTGGGTGACAGAGAGAGACACTACCTCTTAAAGGTGGGAAGGAGAAAGAGAGAGAGAGAGAGAGAAATAAAAAGAAAAGAAAAAAGAGAAGAAAAGAAAAATACTAGGCATCCCAGAAAGCAAGAAAGACTGCATTAATGAAATAAGAACAATTAGTAAGGATAGAACAGACTGCAAATTATACAGAACAGAATTTTTTATGCAAAAGGATGATAAAAGAAGGATTAAAGAAAAGTATAAATAGGACAATTAAAATGAATTTTGTAAGAGTTGCTTCCAGCCCAGTTGAAGGGTCAAAAATTAGATTTACTCCACTGCCTTAGAAAATTAAAAAAAAAAACAAGACACATGAAACAACAATTTTCAGACATTAGACAATAAGTAGCTAAGGATTGTAAGCCCTGTAAAAAAGCAAATTAAGAAGAAGAGCCCTCAAATTTTAACAGTTTATTACCCAAAGCCACTTACCAGGTCCCAAAAAGGTAGAGGAACTCACATTCAGAACCTGGTGGTCTCTTTGAGCTGAGGAAACAAATATCAGATTTTGAGAGATCGAAGTATCTAGACAGAATACATGCTGCAGAGTACCAAAAAATAGGGAGCTGTACAGACAGAGAGAGATGGAGGTCTTCAGAGTTTCCTCAAGTTTTTGTCTGAGTGTGATGTGTACAACCAAAAGCAGAAACTATACAATCTGGGGAAACAACTACCAAAATGGGGAGACATAAAAATTTCCAAAACTCACACAAGTAAGGCCTCATAAGACATGCGACATAGAGTAAAGTTCACAGAAGTCTATCATCTTCATGGTAGGGTTTAATTATACTAAATGCCAAGAGCAAAGACTTCAAAGCAGACCACAATTAATCCAAGTAACTTAACTGTATAAAAAACCATATGCAAAATTATTATAAAAACATAATAAAATCCTTCACATAAAAGGTAAAAATCACAATGCCTTGGATCTCATCAAATGTTATAAAACATGCAAAATATCAGAAAGTATGATCCATAATTATTAGAGGAAAAGTCAAGTCATGATGAAAACAGAGCCACAAATGACTAAGATAACGGTATGAGCAGGCAAGGATGTTAAAACAACTATCGTAAATATTCCTCACATGTTTAAGAATGTAGTAAAAAATAACCATAATGAGTAGGAAAATAGAAAATATTTTAAAAGATCCAAATGGAAGACCTAGAGATAAAAAATCTAATATCTGGAATAAAAAATATATTGGCTGGATTGACAACAGATTAGAAACTACAGAAGAAAATAAAATCAGTAAACTTGAAGCAACTGAAATAGAAATGATACAAAATGAAGCATGGAAGAAAAAAGGCTTTAAACAAAAACCCAGAGACTGAGTAGGCAATATTAAGCAGTATAAGTACAATTTGAATCACAGGAGAATGAAAGACAAAAAACATTTGAAGAAATAATAGCAAAAACTTCTAAATTGATAAAAACTATAAGCCCACAGATTCCAAAGCAGGATAAATACAAAATAAAACACAACAAGGCTCCCTATAATCAAACTGCTAAAAGCCAAAGCCAAGGAAAAAAATAAAAACAAACGGAAAAATTATTACATAGAACAAAATAAAGATAAGGATGATCACAGATTTCTTTTCAGAAACAACTCAAGCTTTAAGATAATGAATGATATCTTTAATGTTCTGAATTTTTGTAAAACATTATTGACCTAAAAATTTCTATTCAGAGAAAACATCTTGGAAAAATGAATATGAAACATTTTTCAGGCATTAACAAAGCTGATAATATTTATTCTCAGAACACATTGGAATTCATGTTAAGAGAAGTTTTTAAATTATTTATTTATTTATTTATTTAGTGAGACAAGGTTTCTGTCACCCAAGCTGGAGCACAGTGGCACCATCATAGCTCACTACAGCCTTGAATTACTGGGTTCAAGCCATCCTCCTGCCTCGGCCCTCCAAAGTGCTGACATTAGAGACATGAGCCACTGTGCCCAGCCAAGATAAGTTTTTAAAGCAGAAGTATATTGACATTAGATGAAAATGTGAAAATTCATTGTAAAGGAGAGCAAAAAATATTATAAATATGTTAATAAATGTTAAGAAATTCTAATTTTAAATTTACTTAAAATATAACTTACAGCTAAAGCAAAAATGATACAGAATTATGTAGTTTTTAATTTATGTAAAAGAAAAATTCATGAGAGCAAAACGCAAGTGTAAGGGAATAAATAGAATACTGTTGTAAGTTTCTTATACTACACAGAAGTGAATTTGATCCTGTCATTATGACACTAGCTGATTATTTTGCAGATTAGTTGATGCAGTTGCTTCATAGTGTCGATGGACTTACAATTTGGCATGTTTTTGCAGTGGCCAGTACTGGTTTTTCCTTTCCATGTTTAGGGCTTCCTTCAGGAGCTCTTGTAAGGCAAGCCTTGTGGTGAAAAAAGTCTCTCGGCATTTGCTTGTCTGGAAAGGATTTTATTTCTCCTTTGCTTATGAAGCATAGTTCGGCTAGCTATGAAATTCTGTGTTGAAAATTATTTTCTTTAAGAATGTTGAATATTGGCCCCCACTCTCTTCTGGCTTGTAGGGTTTCTGCAGAGAGATCCCCTGTTAGTCTGATGGACTTCCCTTTGTGGGTAACCCGACCTTTCTGTCTGGCTGGCCTTAATGCTTTTTCCTTCATTTCAACATTAGTGAATCTGATGATTATGTTGCTTGGGGTTGTTCTTCTCGAGGGACTGTCTTTGTGGTGTTCTCTGTATTTCCTGAATTTGAATGTTGGCCTATCTTGCTGGGTTGGGGAAGTTCTCCTGGATAATATCCTGAAGAGTGTTTTCCAACTTGGTTCCATTCTCCCCGTCACTTTCAGGTAAACCAATCAAGTGTAGGTTTGGCCTTTTCACATAGCCCCATATTTCTTGAGGCTTTGTTCATTGCTTTTCATTCTTTTTTCTGTAATCTTGCTTCACACTTTATTTCATTAAGTTGACCTTCAGTCTCTGATATCCTTTCTTCTGCTTGATCGATTCAACTATTGATACTTGTGGATGCTTCATGAAGTTCTCTTGCTGTGTTTTTCAGCTCCATCAGGTCATTTATGTTCTCTAAACTGGTGATTCTAGTTAGAAATTCCTCTAACCTTTTTTCAAGGTTCTTAGCTTCCTTGCATTGGGTTAGAATATGCTCCTTTAGCTCAGAGGAGTTTGTTATTTCTCACATTCTGAAGCCTACTTCTGTCAATTCATCAAACTCATTATCCATCTAGTTTTGTTCCCTGGCTGGTGAGGAGTTATGATCCTTTAGAGAAGAGGTGTTCTGGGTTTTGGAATTGTCAGCCTTTTTGCGCTGGTTTTTCCCCATCTTTGTGGATTTATCTACTTTTGGTTTTTGATGTTGGTGACCTTCGATTGAGGTTTCCATGTGGATGTCCTTTTTGTTGATGTTGATGCTATTCCTTTCTGTTTGTTAGTTTTCCTTCTAATAGTCAGACCCCTCTGCAGCAGGTCTGCTGGAGTTTGCAGGAGGTCTACTCCAGACCCTGTTTGCCTGGGTATCACCAGCAGAGGCTGCAAAATAGCAGATTGCCAATTGTTCCTTCTTCTGGAAGCTTCGTCCCAGAGGGGCACCCACCAGATGCCAGCCGGAGCTCTCCTGTATGAGGTGTCTGCCACACATAACAATATTAACCTTAAATGTAAATGGGCTAATGCCCCAATTAAAAGACACAGACTGGCAAATTGGATAAAGAGTCAAGACCCATCAGTGTGCTGTATTCAGGTGACCCATCTCATGTGCAAAAACACACATCGGCTCAAAATAAAGGGATGGAGGAAGATCTACCAAGCAAATGGAAAGCAAAAAAAAAAAAAAAAAAAAAAAAAGCAGGAGTTGCAATCCCAGTCTCTGATAAAACAGGTTTTAAACCAACAAAGATTAAAAAAAGACAAAGAAGGGCATTACATAATGGTAAAGGGATCAATGCAACAAGAAAAGCTAACTATCCTAAATATATATGCACCCAATACAGGAGCACCCAGATTCATAAAACAGGTTCTTAGAGACCTACAAAGAAACTTAGACTCTCACACAATAATAGTGGGAGACTTAAACACCCCAATGTCAATATTATACTGATCAACGAGACAGAAAATTAACAAGGGTGTTCAGGATTTGAACTCAGCTCTGGACCAAGTGGACCTAATAGCCATCTACAGAACTCTCCACCCCAACTCAACAGAATATACATTATTCTCAGCACCACATTGCGCTTATTCTAAAATTGACCACATAATCAGAAGCAAAACACTCCTCAGCAAATGCAAAAGAACGGAAATCATAACAGTCTCTCAGACCACAGTGCAATCAAATTAGAACTCAGGATTAAGAAACTCAGTCAATTAGACACAATAAAAAATGATAAATGGGGTATCACCACTGATCCCACAGAAATATAAACTACTATCAGAGAATACTATAAACATCTCTATGCAAATAAACTAGAAAATCTAGAAGAAATGGATAAATTCCTGGACACATACACCCTCCCAAGACTAAACCAGGAAGAAGTCGAATCCTTGAATAGACCAATAATAAGTTCTGAAATTGAGGCAATAATTAATAGCCCACCAACCAAAAAAAAAAAGCCCAGGACAGACAGATTCACAGCCAAATTCTGCCAGAGTTACAAAGAGGACCTGGCACCCTTCCTTTTTAAACTATTCCAAACAAAAGAAAAAGAGGAAGTCCTCCCTAACTCATTTTATGAGGCCAGCGTCATACTGATACCAAAACCTGGCAGAGACACAACAAAAAAAGAAAATTTCAGGCCAATATCCCTGATGAACATTGATGTGAAAATCCTCAATAAAATACTGGCAAACCAAATCCAGCAGCACATCAAAAAGCTTATCCACCATGATCAAGTTGGCTTCATCCCTGGGATGCAAGGCTGGTTCAAAATACACAAATCAATAAACATAATCCATCGCATAAACAGAACCAATCATGAAAACCACATGGTTATCTCAATAGATGCAGAAAAGGCCTTTGATAAAATTCAACACCCCTTCATGCTAAAAACTCTCAATAACTTAGGTATTGATGGAACGTATCTCAAAATAATAAGAGCTATTTATGACAAACCCACAGCCAATATCATACTGAATGGGCAAAAGCTGAAAGCATTACCTTTGAAAACAAGCACAAGACAAAGATGCCCTCTATCACCTATTCAACATAGTATTGGAAGTTCTGGCCAGGGCAATTAGGCAAGAAAAAGATATAAAGTGTATTCAAATAGGAGGAGAGGAAGTCAAATTATCTCTCTTTGCAGATGACACGATTGTATATTTAGTAAACCCCATTGTCTCAGTCCAACATCTCCTTAAGCTGCTAAGCTACTTCAGCAAAGTCTCACAATGCAAAATCAATGTGCAAATATCACCAGCATTCCTATACACCAACAAAAGAGAAACAGAGAGCCAAATCATGAGTGAACTCCCATTCATAATTGCTACAAAGAGAATAAAATACCTAGGAATCCAACTTACAAGGGATGTGAAGGACCTCATCAAGGAGAACTACAAACCACTGCTCGAGGAAATAAGAGAGAACACAAACAAATGGAACAACTTTTCATGCTCATGGATAGGAAGAATCAATATCATGAAAATGGCCATAGTGCCCAAAGTAATTTATAGATTCAATGCTATCTCCACCAAGCTACCATTGACTTTCTTCACAGAATTAGAAAAAACTACTTTAAATTTCATATGAAACCAAAGAGAGCCCATATAGCCAAGACAATCCTAAGCAAAAAGAACAAAGCAGCAAACACCATGCCACCTGACTTGAAGCTATACTACAAGGCTACAGTAACCAAAACAGCATGGTACTAGTACCAAAACAAACATGTAAACCAATGAAACAGAACAGAGGCCTCAGAAATAAAGCCACACATCTACAACCATCTGGTCTTTAACAAACCTGACAAAAACAAGCAACTGGGGGACAGGATTCCCTATTTAATAAATGGTGCTGGGAAAACTGGCTAGCTACATGCAGAAAACTAAAACTGGATGCCTTCTTTATATCTTATACAAATATTAACTCAAGATGGATTAAAGACTTAAATGTAAGACTTAAAACCATAAAAAACCTAGAAGAAACCTAGGCAATACCATTCAGGACATAGGGATGGGCAAAGACTTCATGACTAAAACACTGAAAGCAATGGCAACAAAAGCCAAAATTGACAAATGGGATCTAATTAAACTAAAGAACTTCTGCACAGCAAAAGAAACTATCATCAGAATAAACAGGCAAGCTACGGAATGGGAGAAAAATTTTGCAATCTATCCATCTGACAAAGGGCTAATATCCAGAATCTACAAAGAACTTAAACCAATTTACAAGAAAAAAACAAACAACCCCATCAGAAAGTGGAGGAAGGATATCAAGAGACACTTCTCAAAAGAAGATAATTATGCAGCCAACAAACATATGAAAAAAAACCTCATCATCACTGGTCATTGGAGAAATGCAAATCAAAACAACAATGAGATACCATCTCATGCCAGTTAGAATGGCAATCATTAAAAAGTCAGGAAACAACAGATGCTGGAGAGGATGTGGAGAAATAGGAACGTTTTACACTGGTGGTGGGAATGTAAATTAGTTCAACCATCGTGGAAGACAGTGTGGCTATTCCTTAAGGATCTACAACCAGAAATATCATTTGACCCAGCAATCCCACTACTGGGTATACACCCTAAGGATTATAAATCATTCAGCTATAAAGACACATACACACGTATGTTCATTGCAGCACTGTTCAAAGTAGCAAAGACTTGGAACCAACCCAAATGCCCATCAATGATAGACTGGACAAAGAAAATGTGGCACATAAACACCATGGAATACTATGCAGCCATAAAAATGGATGAGCTCACGTCCTTTGCAGGGACGTGGATGAAGCTGGAAACCATCATTCTCAGCAAACTAACACAGGAACAGGAAACCAAACACCACGTGTTCTCACTCATAAGTGGGAGCTAAACAATGAGAACACATGGACATAGGGAGGGGAACATTACACACTGGGGTCTGTTGGGGGGCAGGGGGCTAGGGGAGGAATAGCATTAATAGAAATACCTGATGTAGGTGATGGGTTGATGTGTGCAGCAAACCACCATGGCACATGTATACCTATGTAACAAATTTGCACATTCTGCACATATATCCCAGAACTTAAAGTATTTTATATATACATATGTGTATATATATGTATATATAAATGTATGTGTATATATATGTGTGTGTGTATATATATATGTACACACAGAAGTGGTGTTATCTCAAGGTAGCCTGTGATAAGTTAAAAATCGATTGCATAAATTCTAGAACAAACTCTGAAGAATGTTTTTTAATAACAGAGTTTAAATGTAACATTAATATTAAATTAGTCAAAATGAAGGCAAGAAACTCAATCATATCAATAATTACATTAAATGCAAGTGATCTAAACACTTCCAAAAATGACAGGTTGTCAGATTTGATAAAGAACACAACCAGGCCCGGCGCAGTGGCTCATGCCTGTAATCCCAGCACTTTGGGAGGCCCAGGCAGGTGGATCACGAGGTTAGGAGTTCAAGACCAGCCTGGCCAACATAGTGAAACCCCGTCTCTACTAAAAATACAAAAACAAAACACAAAAAATTAGCCAGGTGTGGTGGCAGGTGCCTGTAATTCTAGCTACTCAGGAGGCTGAGGCAGAAGTATTGCTTGAACCTGGGAGGCAGAGGTTACAGTGAGCCAAGATCATGCCACTGCACACCAGCCCAGGCAACAGTGTGAGACTCCATTTCAAAAAAAAAAAAAAAAAAGCAAAACCAAACCACATGCAAATATACAAGTAACTCACTTAAATTATGAAGTCAAAAAAGGAAAAAAAAATAGAAGGGTGTAAAGAGATGTACAAGACTAACACTAAATAAAAGAAGACTGGCTGTTTTACTATCAGATAAAATAGATTTCAGAGCAAAGAATATCACCATAGATAATGAGACAAATTAATTAATGGTTAAAAAGTTAATGCATCAAGAACACATGACAATATTAAATGTATGTGCACCCAATATAAGAGCTTCAAAATACATGAAGCAAAACTGGACAGGCATAACAGAGAAAAATAAGTAGAATTACAATTGAAGATTTTGACACTTCTCTCTCCATAATTGATAAAGAAATAAAGATGTGGTATAACTGAACAATGCTATTAAGCAAATTAACCTGACTGACATTTATAGAATACACCACAGGGCACAGGATAGCACTCTCAAATTTACCCAATACATTACGGTCAGATCTATGTTTCTTATGCATATAAATAAAGTTTAGGCCCTCTAGCTGGTATTCAAGATTATTTTCAGTAGAGTTATCTATATGCTTCATTAACTTTACATCACTCTCATCCTTGTTCTACATTGCCATTCCTAGACTATCTAGTGATTTAACTTTGTAGCCCTACTGAAGTCATGAGTACATGTGCAGGATGTGTAGGTTTGTTATATAGGTAAACGTGTGCCATGGTGATTTGCTGCACAGATCAACCCATCACCTAGGTATTAAGCCCAGCATCCACTAGTTATTCTTCCTGATGCTCTCCCTCCCCCACAAAAAAAGGCTCCAGTAGGTGTTGTCCCCTCACCATGTGTCCATGTGTTCTCATCATTCAGCTCCCACTTATAAATGAGAACATGTGGTATTTGATTTTCCATTCCTGCATTAATTTGCTAAGCATAATAGCTTCCAGCTCCATCCATGTCCCTGCAAAGGATATTATTTCATTCCTTTCTATGCTGCCTAGTATTCCATAGTGTATATGTATCACATTTTCTTTATCCAGTCTACCATTGATGGGCATTGGGGTTGATTCCATGTCTTTGTTATTAAGAATAGTGCTGCAATGAACATATGCATGCACGTATCCTTATAACAGAATGATTTATATTCTTCTTGGTGTATACCCAGTAATAGGATTGCTGGGTTAAATGATATTTCTTCTTCTAGATCTTTGAGGAATCACCACACTGTCTTCCACAATGGTTGAACTAATTTACATTCCCGCCAACCATATAAAACTGTTCCTTTTTCTGCTCAACATTGCCAATATCTGTTGTCTCTTGACTTATTCATAATTGCCATTGTGACTGGCATGAGATGGTATCTCATTTTGGTTTTGATTTGCATTTCTCTAGTGATCAGTGAGGTTGAGCTTTTTTTATATGTTTGTTGGCTGCATGAATGTCTTCTTCTGAGAAGTGTCTGTTCACATCCTTTGCCCATATTTTAATGGGGCTCTTTGTTTTTTTCCTGTAAATTTGTTTAAGTTCCTTGTAGACTCTGGATATTAGACCTTTGTCAGATGGATAGATTGCAAAAATTTCCTCCTATTCTCTAGGTTGTCTGTTCACTCTGATGATAATAGTTTATTTTGCTTTGCAGAAGCTCTTGAATTAGATCCCGTTTGTCAATTTGTGCTTTTGTTGCAACTGCTTTTGGTGTTTTTGTCAGGAAACCTTTGCCTATGCCTATGTCCTGAATGGTATTGCCTAGATGGTATTCTAGGGTTTTTAGAGTTTTGAGTTCTACATTTAAGTCTTTAATCCATCTTGAGTTAATTTTTGTATAAGGTGTAAGGAAGGGCTTCAGTTTCTATTTTCTGGATATGGCTAGCCAGCTCTCCCAGCACCATTCATTAAAGAGGAAATTTGTTCCCCATTGCTTGTTTTTGTCAGAAGATCAGATGGTTGCAAGTGCGTCGTCTTCTTTCTGAGTTCTCTATTCTGTTTCATTGTTCTATGTGTCTATTATTGGACCAGTACCATGCTGTTTTGGGTACTGCAGCCTTGTAATATAGTTTGAAGTTGGGTAGCATGACACCTCCAGCTTTGTTCTTTTTGCTTAGAAGTGTTTTAGCTATATGGCCTATTTTTTTGTTCCATTTGAATTTTAAAATAGTTTTTTTTTCTAATTCTACAAAAAAAGTCAGTGGTGGTCTAATAGGAAAAGCATTAAATCTATAAATTACTTTGGGCAGTATGACCATTTTCATAATATTGATTCTTCCCTATCCATGAGCATGGAATATGTTTCCATTTGTTCGTGTCCTCTCTGATTTTCTTGAGCTGTGGTTTGTAGCTTTCCTTGAAGAAATCATTCACTTCCCTTGTTAGCTGTATTCCTAGGCATTTTATTCTCTTTGAAGCAATTGTGAATGGGAGTTCATTCATGATTTGGCTCTCTGCATACCTGTTGCTGGTGTATAGGAATGTTAGCAATTTTTGCACATTGATTTCATATCCTGAGACTTTGCTGAAGTTGCATATTAGCTTAAGAAGCTTTTGGGCTGAGATGATGGGGTTTTCTAGATATAGAATCCTGTCATCTGCAAACAGAGACAATTTGACTTCCTCTCTTCCTATTTGAATACGCTTTATTTCTTTTTCTTGCCTGATTGCCCAGGCCAGGACTGCCAATACTATGTTGAACAGGAGTGGTGAGAGAGGGTATCCTCGTCTTGTGCCAGTTTTCAAAGGCAATGCTTCCAGCTTTCGCTCATTCAGTATATTGGCTGTGGGTTTGTCTTCACTGGCTCTTATTACTTTGAGGTATGTTCCTTAAATACCTAATTTATTGAGAGTTTTTAACATGAATGGATGTTGCATTTTATCAAAATTCTTTTTGGTGTCTATTGACATAATCATGTGGTTTTTGTCTTTAGTTCTGTTTATGTGATGAATTACATTTATTGATTTGCATATATTAAACCAACCTTACATCCCAGGAGTGAAGCTGACTTGATTGTGGTGGATAAGCTTTTTGAAGTGCTGCCGGATTCGGTTTGCTAGTATTTTATTGAGGATTTTTGCATTGATGTTCATCAGGGACATTGGCCTGAAGTTTTCTTTTCTTTGTTGTATCTCTGCCAGGTTTTAGTATCAGGATGATGCTGGTCTCATAAAATGAGTTAGGGAGGAGTCTCTCCTTTTCCATTGTTTAGAATAGTTTCAGTAGAAATGGTACCAGCTCCTCTTTGATAAAAGCAGCAGTTGCAATTCTAGCTTCTGACAAAACAGATTTTAACCCAATGAGATTAAAGCAAAAGAAGAAGAAGAAGAAGAAGAAGAAGAAGAAGAAGAAGAAGAAGAAGAAGAAGAAGAAGAAGAAGAAGAAGAAGAAGAAGAGCCTTACATAATGGTAAAGAGTTTAATTCAACAAGAAGAACTAACTTTCCTAAATACAGATGTGCTTAACACAGGAGCACCCAGATTAATAAAGAAAGTTCTTAGCAACTTACAAAGAGACTTATAGTCTCACACAATAATAGTGGGAGACTTTAACACCCTACTGACAATATTAGACAGGTAATCAAGACAGAAAATTAACAAAGATATTCAGGATCTGATCTCAGCTCTGTATCTAGTGGACCTGAAAGACTCCTACAGAACTCTCCACCCAGATACAACAGAATATACATTCTTCTCATCACCACATGATACTTATTCTAAAATTGATCACGTAAGTGGAAGTAAAACACTCCTCAGCAAATCAAAAGAACTGAAATCATAACAGTCTCTCAGATCACAGCACAATCAAATTAGAACTCAAGATTGAGAAACACGCCCAAAGCCACACAACTACATGGAAATTGAACAACCTGCTCCTAACTGACTCCTGGGTAAATAATGAAATTAAGGCAGACCCTCTGAAACTCATGAGAATAAAGAGACAACATACCAAAATCTCTGGGATACAGCTAATGCAGTGTTAAGAGGGAAATTTATAGCACTAAATGCCCACATCAACAAGCTAGAAATATCTTACATTGACAATCTAACATCACTACTAAAAGAACTAGAGAACCAAGAGCAAGCAAACCCCAAAGCTAGCAGAAGGCAAGAGATAACCAAGATCAGAGAAGAACTGAAGGAGATAGAGACAAACAAAAAAAAAAACCTTCAAATAATCTATGAATCAAGGAGCTGGGTTTTTTTGAAAAATTAATAAAATAGACAGACCACTAGCCAGACTAATACAGAAGAGAGAAGAATCAAATAGACACAATCAGAAGTGATAAGGGTGATATCACCACTGACCCATAGAAATACAAACAACCATCAGAGAATACTATAAACACCTATATGCAAATAAACTATAAAATCAAGAATAAATGGATAAATTCATGGATGCATACACCCTCCCAAGACTGAACCAGGAAGAAATTGAATCCCCAAATAG
The DNA here is from genome assembly GCF_029289425.2 of Pan paniscus. Lineage (NCBI taxonomy): Eukaryota > Metazoa > Chordata > Mammalia > Primates > Hominidae > Pan > Pan paniscus. The sequence continues at coordinate 41,420,193 of NC_073264.2, read as the reverse complement.
ACCAATAACTAGTTCTAAAATTGAGGCCACCAACCCCCCAAAAAAGCCTAGGATTACACAGATTTACTGCTGAATTCTACCAGAGGTACAAAGAGGAGCTGGTACCATATCTACTAAAGTCTTTTAAGTTAAAGTCTTTTTTAATTTTTGCCCTTCACCCTCATATCAGTTCTTCTAAACTAAGCCATAAACTTATAAACTTATTTCTCTAGATGCATATCTAGCGTTACCTTGTTAATAATAAATTCTCCCTTTAAAAATGCAGATAGTAAGGTTGACCCTTGAACAATGTTGGGGTTAAGGATACCAACCCTCTGCAGAGTCTACAATCCATATATAACTTTTGGTTCCCCAAATACCTAACTACTAATGGCCTGCTGTTGACCAGAAGCCTTACCAATAAAATAAACAGTTGATTAACACATAATTTGTATGTTATCTGTATTATATGCTGTATTCTTGCAATAAAGCTAGAGAAAATGTTATTCAGAAAGTCATAAGAGAAAATATATTTACTATTTGTTAAGTGGAAGTGGATCATCATAAAGGCCTCCAACTTGAGTAGGCCAAGTAGGAGAGTGAGAAAGAGGAGGGCTTGGTCTTGCTGTCTCAGGGGTAGAGATTCATCTAGGAGGTTTTTTTCACATTGTCACAGATCTCCAAAATCTCTCCAATGTATTTATTTAAAACAATCTGCATATAAAGGAACCTGCACATTTCAAGCAATGTTGTTCAGGGTCATCTGTACTTCTATCCATAGAAATACCATATATTTTGTTGCATTTGAATTCTACTTTAAGAGACTTGCTTATTTCTTCTTTAATTTTTAGTTCCCTGAATGCCCAGATTATGATGAACCTTTTATTCCTTCAAATTCTTGGAAGTATTCCTCTGCATAGTAAAAGTACAATCAAATTTTAAGTGAGTTGAAATATTAATGCTGAAAATGTTGCTAAATGATCTTTTATGTCATCATTAGGATGATCTTATAACTGAATAATCATCTGGGGCAATGAAATGTATCCAAAATTTAATCATTTATTAATTTAAAAAATTAGTGTGGTTCTAAAAATAAGAAAATATGAAATATTTCAGCAAGTATAAATGTCTATAGAGTTTGCTGGAAAATACATTTACGTATTTTGAGAGTCAAAGAAACAAAAGACACTAAGTCCTGTGAAAAACTGACATGATCTGTGAGTAGACAAAAATTATATAATTAATCTACGGTTTGCATGAAAATAGGTGACCACCCCCATGTGGAAGCTACTTTAAAGAATGACTTCAATAAGAATCCTGTTTTCATACTTGACATCTTAGCATTTTCTCCAGAAAATTAAAAGGCTACACTAAATTATGTGGGCAAAATAATGTAACCATTTCTTTTAAGCATCTGTCAACCAAGAAAAACTTATAATTATAAATTAAAATTAATTTATATTTATTAATTTATAATTAAGTATAAAATATTTACGGAATTAAAACAATAATATATTAAAACATATATACATATTTTGTTCATTTCTAACGTTCAAGGAATTTTTGAAAATTAGAGTAAACTTTAATAATGCTAATTTAAAATATATACTTGAATAAATGCTTCACATTTGTGATTTAAGTTGAAACAGAACCAATTTTATCTATTACAATATTAAGTGAATATAAATTTTACTATAAGTTTTATATGTTAGGTTTATAAGAGTTAGTTTATTAAAGTGTTTATCAATCAGGAAATTAAAATATTTAAAGGAAAATTAAATATATCACATTTATACATGATATTTAACTTATGTAAAATTCTAAAGAACGAATACTAAGTCTTTTAATGGGACCAAATATTCAACCACCTTTGGCCGTGATTAAAACAGTATGTTGATTTTTAGAATTAGGATAAAAAATATTTTCAAACTTAAAGCTTAAGAGCTAGGTTTTTGTTTAGAACTTTAATAATTAAATTTGAAGTTATAAAAAAATTAATTTCTAAATTATTTACATGTAAAACCACCCTCAAGGGCACACGCATACAAATACACAGACACACACACAGTCTCACTATTAATATTTCATTAAAGATATGTAAATGCAGTCCACTAAAGATGAGAAGATTTACTCAAGGTCACATATTTATTCAGTGTTGAAGTTATATGTGAAACTTAGACCTCCGGAAGTATACATCAGTGCTCTAGTGAACTAATTTCAGCAAAGTCTAAGTAACAAGTACAGCAAGTTTAATGAGCTACCTCATTAATCATAACAATGTCTCTAAATGAAGTTACAGAATAAGGATTTAAAATTATATAATATGTGATTATATAAACTTAACTCTCTAAACAAACACCTCCTTAACTTCCATGCATGACAACTTTCCTTGGTTTGCTTCAAATAAGGAAACCAGTTCTTAAGGAAAAGCAGTCATTATATTAAGGACAATTTTTTAGAACAAGAGATACCAGTTGAACAAATTATTTAATAAACAATGAAACAACATAGAGCTACACCATAAAAAATGGCCAAGATGACAGAAGCAGTACACCAGAGGGGAAGCAGACTGTCTGCAAGTACTTGAAAATTAATTTCAAGGAGTCTCTGTTTTCTGCATCCACAAAGCTCAGAGTTAAAGGAAAATAGATATCTATCTATCTATCCTAGAAGACAGATATTTTATATTAGATAAAGAAATAAATACATATAATATGCTTTGTATAAGTGTGATTAATAAAATTACTGTTTTAAAAGATCATACAGTTTCATCACAGGGATTTTAACAGGAAAACAATCATCTGTTTTGGAAACTGAAGGTAAAACTTCATTTGCCTGCATAAAAGTGAACCACCTAACATTTCATATCAGAGTGAAATCTCTTCTGCCCAAAAGAAATAGGATATAGAAGAATTTTTAAAACTCACCAAAGCTTACAAAGAATGTTAATTATTATATGGAGATTAATAGGAATGGCATGAGAAATGGAACATTTTTATTTTAATCAATGTAAATTGATACTATCGAATAAGAGATAACTTAGATCTTATACATGACAGGTAAAATGAAAACAGTTTTTACTTATACACATTGCTTATTAAATGCATAACATGTTTTTCTTACTTTAATAATTTAAATTGTCTTTCATTAGTTACTTATATTTTTTGACAGGATGAACAGGCCCCACTGCTGAAAAACCCAATGAGTATCTAGATGCTTTTGCTTTACACATTTGAAAAATATCTTGCAAATAATTTTAGATTTGTGATCTCATTCCATTGTGTATTTAGTTTTTCATTTCCACTAACATGCCTTTTTATCATAATTCCATTGAATAACATCACACTTTGGAAGGCAGAAGTTTCCCTGTGATCTGCCATCTTTAATACCTCATAGGACCTATTCAGGGATAGCCTACTAGTTGTGTTTATGCTCAGTGAGTTCCTCCAAGTGCAGTCATTCAGAGCACTAAATACTTTGGGTGATTATCATGAATAGACTTTCTTCAAAAAAATGAAAGACTAGCATCTTTCGGGTGAGTAGACACTAGTCTATGTGTATACTAGAATTCCATTTGCTTGTCTATTTATCAATTTATATATGCAGCTTAAAAATATGACATGGACTAAGTGTTAACTCTAACCTATGAGTAATTAAATATTAAATAGTTCAAAAATATTACAAATAACCAATTAATAGCATTTGAATAATTGCACTATTTACAAATTATCTGTCAGTCTTCATACTCCTGCCAATTATCACAATTCAAAGTACATGAATTAAAAATCTTTTCAATTATCTAGTGAACTTAAAATGCTACAAATATCAGTCTATAGAATGACTTCTATCCAGAGCAGCAAGAATATTTAAGTCTCTCCTCTTTCCATCATAAAGTTGCCAATTTAACAGTTGGTAACTCTTGAATGCAGTGTTGAGTCTCGATTTGTGTCTGCCTGCAATCAGAGTGTACCACAGGGTAGCCTGGTAAAAAAATCCTTTTGTGGCTCATTTTCTTTTCTCTCTAATTTTTATTACATCGTTTGCTACTAATAGTCTTGGTTTCTTCATCTATTTTTCTCTGAATTATGCTTGTATCTCATTAAGCAGCAGCTGGGAGGCTATGAGTAACAAAACGGACTATTATACCAGCAGAACAAAGTTGTCTCTCTCAAAAATGCTGCTTTTGACTCTAGAGAATGGCAAATAAATGCTACAGATATTCAAATCTTATGTAGAGTTCAATGTAGACTGTCTATTCAAATCTGAAGTGTTTTCAATGAAGCGTATCAGCAATATCAAATGTAAAACCCTCTGAAAGTTTTGCTCACTCAACAAATATTTCCTTTTTATGAGGCATGGTCTTAATTCTAAGCTAGAAGAAACAACAAGCAAAAGCATACACATGAAATGAAGAGGATTATGGAACAATATTGGTAGGTAGGAGGAAACAAAAATGCATTCATTAGAGATGTTAAACCGGAGAGGTTTATATCAAGTTGCTTATTAAACAAAACTCAGCTCTTCTCATTTTATATGCAGTTGGTTAGGCCATTAAAACTGAGTAAAGCACAAGCTTACTTTCCTGTGTTAAGAAATATCAAAAAGTTAGTCAAAAAAAAAAAGATCATCACTGTTTCAAACCAAGAAGTTATGAGAAGACAAAAAAGGTGCCCTGAAAAGAAAATTCATTGCTTACAAAATCTCTACTATTTCTCATGAATGTGGATTTCACAATCTGCTCTCATAGTTTCACGTCTTTTGTTCAGTTTCTCTGTTTTATTAATATGCATATGCACTGTCTTCAAAACTAGATTGTAAGCTTTTTGAGGGATTGTAGAGCCAACTACAGATTTGAATTTAATTTCATTTTTTTCCCAAGATGTAGTCAAAGACATGTAGAAGTAATATTTTTGAATTTAAAAATTCCTGCATATTAAACAGTGAATTTTTCTAAAACACACATTTTAGAAACACATTTTGTATACAGGCCAAATAACAATTTGTGGATGTGCCAGCTTCTAAGACTCCCAAAATAATAGGAATTAGATTACGTTAACTTCTACTGGTACATTCTGTTCTTCTATACTTTTGTAACTACACTCCTCATAATATATTGTCAGAAATTACATTTAAAATAACAATTATTTTAAATTATTTACTGCAAAAGCAAAATGGCTCTGAGCAAGTACAATATTTATAACTGATATAATTTGTTCAAGAAGGAATGGCATGTTTTTCCTATCACCGCCAAGAGGGCTCTTGTATAACCCTTATCACCTCTTGTTCTAAACAAAGGACAGAGAGGTTCAAACAAGTGGCTGGGGTGTAAGATCACCAGCAATATTCCTAAGGGTTGCTAGTTTTAGCTTGTCAACCTCTTAGCAGAAACAGTAGTCTACATGACATGGTATTTCTAAACAATAATTGCTTTGTATACTGCTTACTTCATGTAAATTTATTCTGTTGAACATTTATAGGCATTTTGAACAAGAAATATCACAATCCACATGTCAGACTTGACAATATTCACAAAGTTCACCTGCTTCCTCTCATTCCCTTCCATTAGATTAAAATTAACAAAAACATAAGAAAACGGAAACAAAATCAAGCACTTTCATGTTAATCCTTAGCAATATTACTTAAAACAAATGTTTCTTATTTACACTATTTCTCATGACATGTAATCATGAAATGTATCAGATTTGAGAGGCATTGCTTTCTTGCCCTTTCCTGCCTTACTAAATTAATACAAAACACCACATCGTATTTTCTATATTTCCTATTACCTACACATACATGTTCCATCAGAACTGACTTTCTATAGTTCTCTGTTTCAGAAAGTATCATGACACCAGTGGAATGTGCAACAAAGCAAAGTGTTTCTCGAGAGGGCAGTACCCAGGGCATTCAAAATTTGGCATCTTCAAAATGTCTAAATGCAGACATTCTCTTCTCATTCATTAGCATTCTATCATCATAACTACTGAATGACTAGCAGTGTTATTTTCCAAAACTCATTATATAAAAAAGCCAAATTTTCTCAGGCATGGCAATTAAGTGAGACTACATTAGCACGTAAACCTAATGCACTAACTGGCATGTTCATGTGGATCTCCAAATAGCATCTACACCTGTTTCTCAGTGTGTGAAATAACTACCTTTGCCTCCAACTCATTTTAATTTAGAAGAAGCCTCATGAAGTAATTTATTTTCTTTGAAAAGTTCTAGATTATCAAGGCACTGACTTCTATTGAATACATCAGATGTGTTTGATTTTTAAAACAAGATCTTCAACGTAATTGAAATCTCACTGGCTTCTAGACCAGGGAGGGAATGCAGAGACAGGAGGAACAGGGAGAAGGAGATAATATTTTACTTCAAGAGAGGACTTCCAAAACCATGTCAAAAAGCTTTCCAAGAAAATGGATGTGAATTTACTGCCCGAATAAGTCTGACCTCATCCATCACCTTCCAATGAATGATAGATCGTTCAATGCATGGTGTTTGCTTTTTCTATGTTCCCATATTTGACACTTAAAGGAGACGGAAAGAACATAGAAACCCTTGAAAGACTAACCTTTCACTACAGCAATTGCTTCTGAAATATATGTGAGTGACAGAAAGAAAGCTTAGAAGACCACTTTCTGAAAAATGTGTGGCATTTTATAAAGAAACCAGATCATAAGGTGTTTCACTTACTTCAGATAAATTCTAAATCATTGGTGTCATCTATACAACACATTGAATTAAGTAACACAATTACATCTTAAAAGTATTGTACAAGAGGTATCAGTTTTAAAAAATGGCTGTAGGAAGTTATTCTGTATTAGTAAAATGCCCAAATAAATGCCAATGCAATGGCAATACAAACTCTATGGAATTGTCACAAGTGATTTTTTAAGATACATGGTGGCTTCATAAATATGCATATTACTATTAGAATTTGACTGTTAATATTTTTAAGTCTGCAGTTTAGTTTCTATTATAAATGGTTCCAATGATGCTTTTCTCAGTAGTCAAATTTCCTTCAGAATTTTAAAAAAATTCATAAATTTGTGAATTTTCTTTTTTTAATTTTTGAAATAAATTTTATGTATATTTGAGGTATAAAACATGATCTTATAGGATACGTGCAGATAAGAATGGTTACTATAGTGAAGCAGGTTAACATATGTACCATCTCACATAATTATCTGTGTGACAAGAGCAGCTAAAATCTACTTCTTTAACAAAAATCCCCAATACAATGCAATTTCATTAACTTTAGTATTTATGCTATACATTAGATGTCTAAACTTGTTCATTCTCTGTATCTGCTATCTTATATCCTTTGACGTACATCTCTCCAGTTCCTCTCCTTCCTATACCCTCCCATGGTAACAACCTTTATTTGCTATTGCGTATTTGAGCTCTTTTTTTTATACCACGCATACGTGAGATCATACAATACTTTTTTTATCTGTGTCTGGCTTATTTCATTTAGCATAATGTCCTCCAGGTCCATTTTGTGGCAAATGGCAGGGTATCCTTCTTTGTTCATTGTTCAGGAGCATGTTGTTTAATTTAATAAATGTATACATTCTCCAAAGCTCCTTCTGTTATTAAGTTTTATTCCATTCTGGTCAGAAAAGATACTTGATATAATTTCAATGTTTTTAAATTTGTTAGGACTTGTTTTGGAACCTAAGTTTTAGTCTATCATGGACAATGTTCCATGTGCTGTTAAGAAAAATGTGTATTGTGCACCTGTTGAATAGAATCTTATGTAAACGGCTGTTAAATCTTCTTGGTATAGAGTGTGGCTTAATGCCAGTGTTTCTTTGTTGATTTTATGTCTGGATGAAAATGATGTATTGAAGTTCGTTACTTTTATCGCATGGCAATCGATCTCTCCCTTTAGGTCTATTCATATTTATTATATATACTTTATATATTTGGGTATTCCAGTGTTGGATTCATATTATTTTATTCTCTTGCTGTATCGACTCCTTTATCATTATATAATGGCCTTCTTTGTCTTTTCTATCATTCTTAACAATGTCTATTTTTAATAAGTATAACTATTACTTTTGGTTTAATGAGTATAAATATTACTTTTTGATACTGTTTTTTGGTTTCCATGAACACAGAATATCTTTTCCATCTCTTCATTTTCACTCTGTGTGCGTCTTTATAAATAGAGTTTCTTGTACACAACGTATAGTTGGGTCTAGTTTTTTCATCCAGCCAGCCACTCTGTCTTATAATTATATAATTTAATCCATTAAAATTTAAGGTTATTATTGATAGTTAAGTGTTTCCTATGGCCTTTTTGTTACTTATTTTCTGGTTGTTTTATAGCTGCTTCCCTTCTTTTTCTTTTTCTCCCCCTCATTTACAGTCTGTCTTTGTGGCTATTTCCCCTAGGAACATTTTTTATTCCATGCTATTTATTTTTAGAGTATCTATTACAGGTTTTTGCTTTGTGGTTACCATGAGGCTTACCAAGAAGACATTTTATGGTTACAGCAGTTATTTTAAACTGATAATAACTTAAAATTGCAAAGAAAATAAAGGTAACAAAAAAAAAGACTCTACACTTTAACACTATCCCACCTCCACATTTTGGCGTTTGGTGTTTCAATTTAAATTTTTTATAATACCTATCTCTTAAATGTTGTAGTTATTATTGTTTTTAAAAGTTTGTCTTTTAGTCTTTATACTTAAGATTCAAGTGGTTTACTTACCACAATTACAGTATTCGAGTATTTTGAATTTTTTTCTTTTATTTGTGAGTTTAGTATCTTCAGATGTTTTCTTGTTACACATTAGCATCCATTTCTTTCAGAATGAGCAACTTTCTACAGCATTTTTTTGAAAGACAATTTTGGTGTTAATCAATTCCTTCAGCTTTTGTATGTCTGGGAATGTCTTTACCTCTCCTTTGCAGTTGAAGGATAGCTTTACTGAAATAGTATTATGGCTCGGCAGATTTTTTTTTCCTTCAGCACTTTGAATATAGCATACAACTCTTTCTTGTCCTGCAAGGTTCCTATTAAGAAATCTGATAAAAGCTGTACTGAGATTCCATCGAATGTGTTGTTTCTTTTCTATTGCTACTTTCTTCTCTTGTCTTTATTATTTTTTGTCTTTGATTTTTGCTAATTTAATTATAAGAGGCCTTGGGGAATATCTCTTTGGATTAAAATTGATTGGTGACCTCCGAGATTTCTGTACCTGATGGTGTCCTCTTTCTCCAGATTTCTGAAATTTTTATCCATTTTCTTAAATATGCTTTCTATGCCTTTTTACCTCTTGTCTCCTACAATAACTACTATTATGCAAAGAAATATGGTGTCACATAATTATCACACACCACTTTCTTCACGCTTTTTAAATTCTCTCTTCTTTTTGCTCCTCTGATTGGGTAATTTCATATGCTCTAACTTCAAGCTCACTAATTCTTTTCTCTGTTTGGCCAAGTTTACTGTTGAAGCTTTCTAATGTGCTTTTATTTGTGCAGTTATTATAATACTTATTTCTAGGATTTATGTTTTTAATAATTGTTTATATTTCTATGTCAAATTTCTCATTTTGTTTCTAGATTAAGAATTTCACTTAGTTTTCTATTCATATTTTCTTATGATTCCCTGAACTTCTTTAGAGAAGATTATTCTATGTTCTCTATCCAACATTTCAAAGATCTTTAATTTTTCTGGGTTCATTGCTGGAGTTTTGTTGGTTTCTTTTGGTGGTGTTATGTTTCCCTGAATTTTCACAGTTCTTAACTTATTTATGTTGATGCCTGTGCATTTCAGTAAATAGCCCCTTCTTCCAATTTTTGCCACTGCATTTCAATGGTGCTAGAACTTTACTATGTAGTATCAGAACTTAAATTCTGGCTTATTATTTCTACTCATCCTGGAGAGAACCATAGTGAGCACTGAGACTAAAACACCACACTGAAATTAACTCATTGTCCTACCATTGTTGCCTGGCCTGCAGAAGACTTATAGTGAGCGCCATGAACATTGCCCCAGAACTATATTGTTTCCCTGCTGTTGCTTCCTAATCTGGGAAGGACTTAAGCAGAACTCATCACAACTTTTTAGCTGTCTCTGGGATAGGGGGAGGCTCTGCATAAGCACCTGGGCTTTGTGCAAATTCAGCCAGGAATTCAGACCTTTCCATGTATTGTACCCCGAGGAGCACTATGACAGTGGTCAGTCTATTCAGTGTGGCATCTCCACTTACCAGACTGCTGAGTAACCATCAAGATCTACACATCAGTTTCTTCAATCAGTACTTTGCTCTTTATTCCCAATTTACCCCAGGTAGTTCAGCCCTCCTGACACCTTCAATGGTTCCTGTGGGATGAAACCAGAGTTGGCTTTCCCATGAAGATTCTCTGGTTAGTGAGGAGATCAAATGTTCAACTTCAATTTTCTCCTCTATCCTCAGAAACCATCTGTCTAAGAAAATTCTCTTTGAGTGGCAATGTGCTGGCTTGCATAAAGGGAAAGTACAGTCTGAAATCACCATTTCTTTTACCAGTCATGGCTTCTCTCAATTCTGTAGACCAGGGGGTTTCTCTGCTTCTCCCTTGAGTTCTAGTAAAGTCAGTGTGGTATTCTTGTCTTTAAATAGCTTCAAGTTTAATTTTTGTCAGAAGAGGGATGGTAGGGCAACTTCAACTCTGCCATCTTGCTGATGTCACTGTCAGTTTATCTTTTGATTTTTTTTGACCCATAGGTTGTTCAGAAGCATGTTGTTTAATGTCTACATGTTCATGAATTTCCAAGATTTCTTCTATAACTGATTTCTAGTTTCATATTGTATAGTCAGAAACAATACTAGTTATAATTTAAATCTTGTTGACTCTATTAAGTCTTGTTTCCTGGCCTAACATAAGCTCTATCCTGGAGAACATTTCATGTGTGCTGGAAAATAATGCATATTCTGCTGCTATTGTTTGAAAAGTTCTATATATATTTGTTAGGGCTACTTGGTCTAAATGATATATAACTCAACTATTTCCTTGTTTACTTTCTGTTGGGTTGATCTATCCATTGTTAAAAGTTTGTATTAACATCTCTTATTGTTGTTGTATTGCTATTATTTCTTCCTTCATGTCCATTAATATTTGCTTTATATATTTTGCTGCTTCAATGTTTGGTGCATATATGTTTATAATAATTATATCCTTCTGATGAATTAATCCCTTTATCATTGAATTATGGCCATCTTTGTCTCCTGTGACAGTTTCTTTCAAGAAGCTCTTTAAGTATAGCAATCCCTGCTCTCTTTTGGTTCCTATTTGTATAGAATATCCTCTTCTATCCCTTTGCTTTCAGCCTATGTGTGTTATTAAAGTTAAAATGGGTATCTTATAGGCAGCTTAGAATTGGATGTTATTTTGTTCCACTCAGCGACTCTATCTCTTTTGATTAAAGAGTTTAATCATTTACATTTAAGATTAATATTGAGAAATAATTACTCCTACCATTTTGTTCCTTTGTTTGTTTCTTTTATAAACCCTTTGTTCCATTTTTCACTCTTACTGTTTACCTTTGTGGTTTGGTGATTTTCTTCAGTGCTGAGCTTTGATTCCTTTCTTTCTTATTTGTTTATCTGCTGTAATTTTTTGCTGTGAAGTTACCACGTAGCTTACATAAAACAATGTATGGTTATAACAGACTATCTTAAGCTGACAACAACTTAACTTTGGTCATGTAAAAGTCCTCTAGCCATCCTAGAGGCACATGTATACATATGTAACTAACCTGCACATTGTGCACATGTACCCTAAAACTTGAAGTATAATAAAAAATAAATAAATAAAAATAAAAAAAGAAAAAAAAGAAAAGCACAATTTCTAAACCAGCACAATTGAAAATAAAAATTAAAATAGTGCTATATCTGCCCTCACCCCAACATTTCATAACATTTCATACTTCTCTTGTCACAGTTTACACCTTTATATATATAGTGTATTTCTTAACAACTTATTGTAGATAGTTTTGACCATTTTAACTTTTAACCTCATACTAGAGATTTGAAAGATTTACACACCACTATTACCGTAATTGAATATTCTGAATTCTACAAATTTAACTTTATTAGTGAATTTTAGGCTTTTATATGTTTTCATAATAGTAACTATTGCTCTTTTGCTTACAGCTAAAGCACTTCCTTAAGTATTTCTTATAAAGTTGGTTGGTGGTGATGAATTCCCTCAACTTTTGCTTGTCTGGGAAATACTTTATTTCTTCTTCATTTCTGAAGAACATCTTTGCTGGGTATAGTATTGTATTCTTTGCTGACAGTTTTTTTTTTTCTTTTTGAATTTGAATATATAATCCCATTTTCTCCTCGACTGCAAGATTCCAGCAAAAAAAAATCTGCTGGAAGTCTAATAAATAACTTTTTGTATATCATGTCAAGTTTTCCCTTGCTGCTTTAAAAATTCTACTTTTGACATTTTTGTTACAATGTGCCTTGATGAGGACCTCTTTGGATTAAACATATTTGATGATCTTTGAGCTTCATAAACCTGAATGCTCATATTTGTCCCAAGACTTGGAAAATTTTCCAGAATTGTTTCATCAAATAAGTTTTCTGTGCCTTTTAATATCTCTCCTCCCTTTAGAATTCCCTTAATGAAAGTATTTCATTAAGGGAAGATTTTTTTCTATAATTGATTACTAGTTTCATATCGTATGGTCAGAAACAATACTAGTTATAATTTCAATCTTGTTGAATCTATTAAGTCTTGTTTCATGGCCTAACATATGTTCTATCTTGGTTAACATTCCATGTGTGCTGGAAAATAATGTATATTCTGCTGCTATTGGTTGAAAAGTATTTTATTAAGGGAATTCTAGAGGGTGGAGAGATGGCAAAGGCTTTCTTTACTTTTTTTCTTTCATTTTGTTTTCCTCTCATTGGGTTATTTATAAAAATCTGTCTTTAAATTCAGAAATTCTTCTCTGCTTGTTCTAGTCTGCTGTTGACATTTCAAAAATTGAGTCCTCCAGTTCTCAGATTTCTGTTTTTTCTTTTTGTTGTTGTTGTTGTTATACCTTTGTTGAATTTCTTATTTAGATCATGGTTTGTTTTTCTACATTCATTGGATTATCTATCTGTATTCTCTTCTATCTTGCTTGGTTTCTTTAAGATCGTTATTTTGAACTCTTTTATGAGGAATTTATACATTTCCATTTCTTTGGGGCTCAGTTACTGGAGATTTATTCTGTTCCTTTGATGGCATCATGTTTCCTTTCTTTTTCTTGTTTTTTTTTTGTGTGTGTGTGTGTTCCTGAAGGGAGAGGGTACTGCATAGGGGAGACTCTGGCCCCTTAAGTTGTTGGACACAGCAGTTGTGGGACACAGCACTGGCCCAGGAGCACTGGCAGCAAGGACCTAGGTATGGTGAGGCACAGCTGTGGCTTGGGCTCTGGGGGAGGGGGGCGGGGCAGGGAGCAGTGCAATGTTGGCTTTCCTCCCCAGGGAGATGGTACGTTCAACAGCTAATACTCCAGAAGGCTATTCTAAATTTTGAGAGACAGGGTGCTGAAGCTGTTCTGCCCAGAGGGCAGGGTGATACAGATCAGTCAAAGATATGTTTCCTTGGGGATGCTGGATGCCACAGAGGCTCAAGTACTGTGGCTGTGGCTGCTCTCCTAGTCAAATCTCCATTTCCCTGGGGGCGGGGCAGTGGGTTGCTTCATATGCTGAGGGGACATGGCTGCTTTGCTGACTCAGGCACAGTTTCTCTCCTGAGCTAGACCGGTTGTTTCTTGGGAGACAGGGTGTCATGTGGGATTGGACATCAGGGTCATGGCTGTTCTGCTGGGCCTAGGGCTCTAAGTAGATGGGGACTACTCAGATGGGAGAGATGGAGTGCCTCATAGGAAGCTTGTTTCCAGTGGCTTAGAAACTACAGCAACTCAGCTAGCAAATGGTACACTACTGTGTAAGAGTGTGGCCGAATTGTGACAGAGCCTCAGGGATGAAGAGCTGTAGTGGCTACCGGTGCCACAGGTAAGATGTACTCTAGCAGTGACGCTAATTCCACAATGTTACAGTACAATCACACATCTTGCATCACAGGCTTGTAAGACATGGTGTGGATTCATTCCCTGGAGTCGTGTAGCCACACAAACTCCAGGATGTTCCCTAAACTGGACCTAGGGCCTGTGAGGACTGCAGAATTCTTCAGTATCCCCATGAATTCAAAGACTGCAGGTGTCTTTAGCAGTAATGGAGGCTTCTGGAGGCCTCCTAGTTAACTTTTCCCCACACAGAGAAGTCTTTCCTGGTTCTGAACTTATTCTGACTGGCAAAATGGGATGGCAGAGACAAGGTGTTTCTTTCCCTTCTCTGTGTAGCCGTCCTGAGTTTCTATGCTCCACAGTTTCCATCACTTCCTTGTGGTACTCCAGTGCTTTCCTTTAGTCACTCTGGTTAAAATGTAGTTGTTTGCCATCTTGGTCATTTTTTTTGTGGTAGGGTATAAGTAAGTGTTAGGCATCTCTAGTCAGCCATCTTACTGATGTCTCCTCCTTCAGATTTTATGCCATGTTTCACGTATGTTTTGCTTTTGTTGTTTCTTAAACATTGAAGCATCTGAGGACTCCCATATGGTAATAAAATACATGTGAAATATTATATTATTTTTGCTTGAGATCTAGTGGACTTTCAACTGAAACATAGTATAAAATTTTTACTAAAAAATTCCGTGAGTAAAAGCATTGTTTTAGTTTGAACTTTACTGATAACAAAACCTGGCACAAGGACCAGATACAGGTGATTTTTCTGGGAAGTTGCCTCAAGAAACAAGGGCAGGAAATGAAGAGAGTGCGGTGGAGAAGCAAGAAAAATAAGTATACATTATTAAGCTGATTACCTCTGTGGACAGCTAGGTCTCAATTCCCCAGGAACCTTCTGAGTAACCATGTAGAAAGTGCCTCAGAACTGACCCTCCAAAAGAGAGAAGACTGGGCTTTTTTACCCATTAGACTCTCCTACTCCACTGTGCAAGAGTTACTTCAGAGGATATTATAATCCCCATGAATTCAACCAGACTGAGCAAATTCCCTTGGTTTCAGGGAAAGCCCTGAGACAGAAAACCAGGAAAACACAGTAAGGTATGACTGCTTGAAATGTACTGTTAGTCTACACTTGGCCTGGGCACTCACCTGCAGTAGAATTCAGAGGTGGCCCAGGGATGTGATGTATGGATCAAAAGACATCTGCTACAACCATGAAACTACTCATATTAATTATATTTGAATTTAAGGAGAAGTAAAGCACAAGTAAAGGAATTTGGAATAAAGTATTTTATAAGCTTTGAAATCAGACCTATATTTGAAACCAGTCCCTACTTCTGAGTAGATGTTCAGCTTTGGGAAAATCCATAAGTCTTCCTAGGGGATGACAGTATCCATCTTCTCTGGTTATCATTCTGATCAAATAGATTAAGGCAAGAGGAGACTGAAACAACATAATTATCTATGAGTGATAGTTACTATTGCTCTTGCCTCATCTATAGTGATAAGATCACATTCATTGGGTATGTGTTTTATTCATTTGGTAGTATGGTAGGGCCAGGAAATTTGATTTGCTCAGCTTGTTCTTTTTATCTGTGTAGAGGCAAGTTACTACTCTGCTGGAGAGAGTGCACTCCATTACAACTTGCTTGTTATCACATTGCATCAGGCTTTTAAAGTTTCATCATAAGTATTACTTACTCAAGAAAGATTTCCTTAACTCTCTAGACTAGGTTAAGCACCTTGAAAGCTACTACCAAATCACTCAATAAGCCCTCTTTTATAACACTTAAGGTACTTATTACTAGTGTAAGCTCTATGACTGAGGAAAATGTTCATCTTGCTTTCCAGGACTTTCAATCAATATTTCTTGAATTGCATCAATATATCTTAATCATATACTAAGGGAATTCAATAAAGTTTTTGCCCTTCAGCCTTATCTGAAAGCAAAGATCATACAAAACCTTGGCTCCTTAGAACACTTACAATAGTAGAAATGTTGGCAATACAATCTTTTAGATTTTTCACAAAAATAGATCTGTGTGTAATTTTATTTTAACTCTAAGGCACACCATTGAAATTAAGCCTGAGATGATCTTTATGATTCTTCCACAAGCATCCATTTATCTCACCATGGAACCACTGTCCCCCTCCACTATGGTAGATAAAGCAAGAAAAGAAAATAGTGGTCAAGAGTCCAAGTGAAGAAAAGCACCAGAATACTGCAGGGAGAAGGCAGGAGAGGAAGAGATGCTGAGTAGGAATTTCTGCCTTTAATTCTCCCAAATGCTCTTTTCCATACTACCAGATTGACTAGAGTAGACGGAACAAACCCCCAGATTCAAGTTGTTTAAATATCCCACTAGCCTTTTCTGTTTAGATGATGAAATTAGAACAGAGATTCCTTTTTTCAGGGCCCATTTTCAAGGGAAAAAGTCATATGGATCAGTATTGAATACTATATCAGCCTTGAAACTTCCTGAGAATGACTTCAAGCATTTATTTGTGTTAATCTCTAAGTGAAAACAAAGAAGTAAACTTTAATGCTTTCCCTTCTCTAGATCCTCCTTCTATCATTCAAACCACCACATTAACTTTTGCTCATATTTTTATCTTTTCTAAATTTTTTTCTAAATTCTGATGTGATTTCCAGTCCTAACTTTGGTTCACCTCTTTATGCATTGGTTGATATTTATTAAATGTCATGTATGGTTTGATTTAGTTTTTAGCCCTGGATCTTTTCCTGAATTTCATCATGATATCTGACACAGTTCTAGCTCCTTCCTCACCTGGACTCATCAGAGCACACCCTTTGCTGACATTGGATTTATCTTTTATGTTCTGTCACGGCTCTTAGAAATGATAACTTTGGTTTATATGAACTCTTCATCCCCTGTTTAATCATTTAGTTTCCAATTCATTGGAAGTTAATAGATAATTGATGAAATTATGAGATTCCTGTGTCAGAATCCAACCCTGTCAAAAACATGTCTGACTAACCTTATATAGATTCATCAAAGAGGGAATTGGCTTGGTTACCATCACGAATGATCTTTTTCCCATCACACTCATTAAATTATGTTCACTCGTTGCTCATATGACTTGAATGAGTGTTTGCTAGGCAGAATTATAATGGTATTGAAGTGAACCAATATCCTGAGTGTCTAATAAATACTTTGCTGGTAAAACTTTCAGATTATGTTCTAGGTTTTAGCATGAAATCAACTATTTTGCATATAATGGGTACCCAATGAATACTTACTGAATTAAATCAAGTGTTTTCTAAATGTTTGGCTTCAGACAAGTCTAAAGTACAATACATGGTGACACATTTGGCATTTGATTTGGAGTCAGTCCTTAAACAGCCTGTAACCTTTTATGTAGGCTATAATCACACACAGTTCTATTTTGGAACTTGGACAATCATGAGGCTGGAGATCACTTTGAAATCAAACAGCTTTTCACACAGCTGCTTAACTGTCTTGTGAAATATTTTAGATATGGGGTATATTCAGTTGGAAAAAGCAGCCTCCATCAAATGATGTGTTGAGAACACATCTACTTATCAAACAGGGTTAGGAGAAAAGTGTTTTACATTTGCAAAATATTTTAATCCAACCATGGTGCCTGAAAATATCTAAATGTTTGGCAAAATGATTAAGTAGTTTCAGATTATTAGAATCCATAGGTGAACTACTCCGGTATAAACAAAGGAACTTCTCAGACTAACATATCTTAAGGTAGCACTTGAAGATTCCATGAACTGTCAGCTGACATAACTTCCTAAATGGAAAGAAATGTTGAATATGCAACTGAAATATATGTTTTAGTATTAGTTATAAATGACTGGTAAGGTGTGTGTGATATGAAGATGGTCCTTGCTTGTACCTTCGCATAGCACTTGGCATCAATCCATGAAGAACAGTACCTACAGCCAGAGTTTCTGTTGCTGACATCTTTCTCTCTTAAACCATATGTCACATCTGGATTTCCTGTTTGTGGGGATGCCTCTGAAATGTGTCTCAGAGAAAAGTTGTCCAAGGAAAAATATAAAAGGGTTTGTAAACAAAAGCTTTTGGAGAATATGAGTTTCCGTATCTACTTCGTGGTGAATCACAACACATATTAAAAGCGATGGCAAATTGTGCAGTAAAGAAACTATTTTAGGTTTATTTCACCTGTTACTTACTTCTTATTTTTATTTAAACTTATTAATATCCCATGAACATAATTTCACATTTTGTGAGCTGCTGCTCTAGAATATAATCTATAAATGATGTAGTGAACATTTCAAGTTATTGAGAAATACTTAAAGACCCTTTGGGCCCAAAAATGTCTTTATTACATGCTCTAGGATTCTCAAACAAATGGCTTAATTGAATAATTCATTATGGACTCTTTTGTGATTCCAACTTTTGCGACTACTAAAATGACACTTTCTTGCTAAATGCAGAACTCCAAAGATTTTCAGACATGAATTTTCCAATTAAAAATTTGGCTGTCAACTCTAATTTTCTCAAAGTTCTCCCTTGAAGAGACAACAACTTTTACCTTGGCGTTTAAGAATAAAATTTATGATTGGCATTCAGTCAATATGTTCACTTGGTTTTAAATTTATTTTAATGAATAGTATTCAAATGCCTACTATGTTTCAGTCAATATGCTAGACAATCAGTATACAGATGATCATGGCATGGAACCTAACCTAAGGGAACTCGTAGCTAGACAGTAAAGAAGAAAGTTAAACAACTAAGCATAACACCATTTGATTTATATGTTGTAGGTTATTGCAAAATACTATAGTAACACATTGATTATATTAATTCTATTTCGAGGGACTTGTTCGTCAATCCCAAGTTAATGAACAAAGGAAGACTATGTATTCCCCAGGTCAAGAATTCATTCATTTTGAATGAATATTTATTAGTAAATATTTACTGAGCACCTATTGTGCCAGGTACCTTTCTAGGCACTAAGGGGACACAGTGAACAAAAAAGACAAACATAGCTGCCTTGTGGAACTTATTGTCTAGTGGCAGAAAATAGGTAATAAATAACAAAATACATATATAAATAACATATATAATAAAGCAAATACTACATTAGAAAATAATTATAAAAATTAAAACTAAGCAAGAAAAAGTAATCTGAAGAATCCATGCAGCAGACAAGGGTGAAATAATAGATAATATAGCAAGGAAAAGCCTCATAAAGTAACTTTACCTCAAGCAGCAGGAACTGTGAGGGCTTAAAACTACTAGGTGGACACCTGCCTAGCACATGTGAGGGAGTAAAGAGGCCAGTGTGACTGCAGCAGTATAGGAGAGAATAAGAAAAAATGAGATCAAGATCTAAAGGGGCCAGATCAAGGAGAGCCCTACAGGTCACAGTAATGACTTTGCTTTTATTCGAAGTAAGATGACAAGTTGTTGGAGGCTATTAAGCAGAGAAGTGCCATGATTTGACTGGCACACATTTGTATGCATTCCAGTGCATCAGATCATATCTTAGAATATCTGTTGCTTCTTCTAATGAGTTAAGACTTTAGGGAACACTGAGATGGGTTGTAGTAAGTCTTTTGGAGTCAGAGGATGTTCTATCATCTCCTCCACAAGACGTTCATGCCCTAAAGCCTGGAGCTTATAAATATGTTGCCTTTTATTGAAAAAGAGACGTTTATTGACATGATTAAAAATATATATCTTGAAATAATGTGATTATTATGGAAAATATATATATAAAATCACGAGTCCTTAAAAGTAGGGAATCTTTCCTGGCTGAGGTCAAAGAGAGATATGATGATGAAAGAAGAATCAGAAAGATAATACATGACAAGGACTTACCCTGCCATTCCCTGCTTTGAAGATAGAGAAAGGAAATCATGATCAAAGGAATTCTGTGGCCTGGAAAAGCAGGAAATGGCCCTTAGACCCAGCAAGTAAACAGCTTCAAGCCCTACAACTACAAGGGACAGAATTCTTCTAGCAACTTAAATAAAGAAGGATATAGATTCTTCCTCAGAACCTACAGAAAGGAGAAAAAGCCTACTGACACTTCATTTTAGCCCAATGATACCTGAGTCAGACTTCTAACCTACATAACTATAATATAATAAACTTGTGTTAGGTAAGCCACTAAATTTGTGGTAATTTGTTAAGGCAGTGTGTTATTTCATTTTTGCATTGCTCTCAACCCCAATACTTGAGGTTGGGTAACTTATAAAGTAAAGAAGTTTAATTGGCTCACAGTTCTGTGAACTGTAAGGAAGCGTGGTGCCAGCATCTGCTTCTGCTGAGGGCCTCAGGGAGCTTACAATCATGATGGAAGGCAAAGGGGCAGCAGATGATGACATGGCAAGAGAAGGAGCAAGAAGTTAGGGGGGGAGGTGCCACACTCTTTAAAACAAAAAGATCTCACATAAACTCAGAGTAAGAATTCATTCATTATCAAAAACTAACACAGATATTATTGTAAACTGTGAGCTTACTATTTGTATAGTAGTAAGAAATTAAGTGTGGCTGTTGCATAGAGTATTTAAGCAAGAATGGCAGGCAAAGTGATGAAGATGCCAAGAAGGATAGGACCAGAGTATGAGAAGCTTTTCATCCAATGGGATTCTTACTTCTATTCAGTAGAAAGCAACTGTGGTTACATAAAGTAAAAAGAGACATTCTGAAAAGTGGACAGAAACTAAGGCAGTTCTAGAAGGCTGAAAGCAATAATTACTTATCCAGAAGAATGCTTCCACCGTCACTGCTGCTGAGTCCACAGATTTTGACCATCACTTTGATTTTTCATCAGTTGCTGAAAATTCAGTCCCAGAGAGAAATGTCCTGAAAATCAAGCCCATATCAAGTGTATATGAACTTTATAAAAGTTTATAGAGGAAGGATCAGTCTGTTTGACTTCTAAAATGAAAAAGAAGGAACTCCCAATGGCCAACATAACACTTAAAGGAGAATTTTCTCAAAATAGGAAAGGGAAATTGTCATCAAAAATGACAAATGTACATATCAATGTTTATATACGTAAAATGATTACATGGTTTGAGTCTGTGTCTCTGCTAAATCTCATGTCAAATTGTAACCCCCAGTGTTGGAAGGGGGCCTGGTGGGAGGTAACTGGATCACAGGGCTGGATTTCCCCTTTGGTGTTGTTCTCATGATAGTAAGTGAGTTACCACAAGATTTGTTTGTTTAAAAGTGTGTAGCACCTCCCCACCTCTCTCTTCCTCCTGCTTCAGCCATGTAAGTTGTGCCTGCTTCCCCTTCACCTTCCGCCATGATTGTAAGCTGACTGAGGCTTCCCCAGCCATGCTTCCTGTACAGCCTACAGAACCATGAGCCAATTAAAACTGTTTTCTTTATAAATTATCCAGTCTCAGGCATTTCTTTATAATAATGCGAGAGTGGACTTATACATGTGATTACAGACATAAGAATAAAAGAGAAAAGGAAAATCTGCCAGACACATAAAGTAGCTTAAGAATGTATAATAGCAATGAATCATCTACAATTGCCAGTATGTTCTGATGAATGAAAGAAACCGTAGAGAAAAGAGAAGCATATAAAGAAAAAAAGCCAATCCTGAACAAAAGTTAATAAATTAGATTCTGCTTGAGGAAACCTTTAAATTCTCAGAGCCATGTAATCTACAAGCCTTCAGAGTGAATGAGGCAGGTAAACATCTAGCTGAGCATGGCCAGTGACTAAGCAAAAGAATTCATAATATGAGAAACAGACTACTTATGCCTCCCAATGGATACTAAAATAAGCATCACCAACTGGGCTCAGTATTCTGGAAATCCAGACACAAAGACCTTTCTGTACCATCCTTTTTATTACGCAGAGGGGTTTCCTTAGCTAGTAACATCTAAAAGCTGTTATTTACAGGTACATCCTGCTAATTGCTGACATAATATTCTCACAAGCACCCTATGAAGTCAGTAGTGTAATGCCCCTTCTACAAACAGATTGCGAAGTTCAGAAAGATTTGAGAATTTTCTGAAATCAAGAAGATAGTAAGGAACACAATAAGACTTGAAATTAGTCCAATTTGAGTCCAAATTCTGTATTTCTCATTGCATTTCCATACCAAAAATTAACTGTATTTTTATCAATGAAATCATGTGACAAGTTCTATGCTTATCTTCAATTTATTTCAAATATTACTTATAATGTTGCCTGTAAAAAGGGTATATGTAAATAACTGGCATATAACCTGAAGAAATTGTGTTAGACTTGATATCTAGTCTAACTTGATATCTAGACACAGGTGTCATATGTGCTATTTTAAACAGGTTCTTCATAGAAAAAATATACATACCAATCCTCCTGGAAAGATTAAAGCAGTAGTTCACAAACTAGTTATATATAGGTCACCAGGTGTGCTTAGAAAATTATAAATATCTGTGCTTGTACCCCTAGAAATTTTTCTCAGGAAAAATAATTTTAACAAGTAGTCCTAGATAATTATGACACACAACAACTATAAAAACTTGGAAAGAATGGAAAGAGTACATGAAAAGTAGAATACATTAACTGAATGCATAATTAATATTAGTTGGAAATAAAAGAATTTTACTTCAAATTATATGTTGTGGAATAATGAAATAAGAATTTTCTAGCTAATTTCAGCATTGGTTATATTAGGAAGTAGATAGGTAGTATTCCAGAAACATTTATACAATGGCAAAAAGGACCTCCAAAAATACACAATTAGGACACTTGAAAAATTAGGAAAAGCAACACTTTCAGAACTTCAGATATTAAACAAATGACTGTAAAAATTCAAGGACTATTTATTCCAAAAAAAAAAAAAAAAAAGCTCAATGACAGCAAGAACAGTGACAGTGGGCTTTGTGGCATTTTCCTTTTTTTTTTTCCCTTAACTTTAGAATCAGGGTACCTGTGCAGATTTGTTACAAAGGTGTATTTCACGATGTTGAGGTAAAAACAAGAAAAAAGAGAGAATCTTGAAAGCAGAAAGAGAAAAATGGCTCACCACAACCAAAGCGTCCTTCATAAGATTAACAACTGAAATAAGAAAATAGAAGATCTATAAACCAAGTAGAACTAAAAGAGTGCATGGAACCCTCTACCTAAAAGCATTAGAATAGACATTATTTTCAAGTGCATTTGAAACATTCTCTAGGATTTACCAAATGTTATGCTATAAAAATGCCTGAATAATTTTTAAAAGGGTTAAAAATCATACAAAGTATCTTTTCTGACCATGGGTAGAATTAAATTAGAAATTAATACCAAAGCAAAACTGAAGACTTCATAAACATTTTGAAAATAAACAACTTACTTCTACATAACCAATGAATCAAAGAAGAAATCACAAGGGAAATTAGAAAATACTTTCATAAACAAACACTGAAATGTAAGTTATTCATCTAAAGTATTAACTAGAGGGAAATTATTGTTGTAACCTCTATATTATAAAACATGAAAGATGTTAAATTATTAGTCTAACTTTCCATCTTAAGAACTAGAAAAAGAAGAGCAAACTAAAACCAAAGCAGACAAAAGGAAGGATCTAATAAAGATTAGAGTGTAAACAAGTTAAATAGTTATAGAAACGCAGTAGAGAAATTCAATGATCAGAATTAACAGGGCTTTTGTTTGACCAAGAAACAAACAGAGAGAATATACAAATTATTAAAGCAAATAAGCAAATTATTAAAACAGCAATGAAAGGGGGACATCATCACTAAACTTAAGATATAAAAAGAAAAATAAGACAACACTGTGAAACACTATATGCCAACAAATTAGAGAGCCTAGGTCAAATGAACAAATTTCTAAAAAGATAAAAACTATTTACACTGAGTCAGGAAGAAATAGAAAATCTAAATAGACATATAAGAATTAAAAAGATTTTACCATTTTAAAAGTGGTAGGGCAATATTATGACTCAACCAAAAAGTCTATTTTAAACACTGTAGCCTGTAAATATGTTGCTTTACATAGAGATTTTGCATATGTGATTCAGTTGAGGAATATGAGATGGGAAGATTAACTCAATTAGTGGGTCTAATATAATTGAGTCCTTAAATGCTGAGAGCTGTTGCCAGCTGGTGTCAGAGCAAGATGTGGCTATGGAAGAATGGCTAGAGAAATATAACGTCACTGGCTTTGAAAATGGAGGGAGGGGACCATGACCAAGGAATGTAAGTGCATGTAAGTGCCCTCTAGAAATCTGAAAAGACAAGGAAGTGGATTCTTCCCCAGAAGCTCCAGAAAAAACAAAAAATGCAGCACTGCCGACACCTCTATTTTAATTCAGGAAGAATTGTGCTGGACTGCTAACTCTAGAAGTGTAACATCATAAATTTGTGGGGTTTTTAAGTCACTAAAAGCTTACAACAGCAAAGAAAAACTATATACAAAGAATTCCCACAATAAAACTCCATAACCAAATGCCATCGCTTGTGAATTGTACCAAACATTTAGAGAAGAATAAATACCATTGCTACCCAAAGTCTTCCAAAAATAGAAGAGCAGGGCCAGGAGTGATGATTCACATCTGTAATCCCAGAATGTTGGGAGTTCAAGGCAGGAGTTCAAGACCAGCCTGGTCAACATAGTGAAACCCCATCTCTACCCCCCCCCAAAAAAAAAGAAACAAAATTAGCCAAGCATGGTGGTACATGTTTGTAGTTCTAGCTAATTGGGAGGCTGAGGTGGAAGGATCACTTGAGTTGGAGTCTATAGTGAGCCATGATTGATTGTGCCACCACTCTCCAGCCTGGGCAACACAGTGAGATGTTGTCAAAAACAAAAACAAAAAACAAAACAAAACAAAACAACAGTGAACACTTCATTACTTTTTGAAGTTAGTGTTGGACTAACTTGAAAACTAGACCAAGATACTAAAACTAGACAAGAAAACTATAGATCAAAATCGATTCTGAATATAGACACAAAATAAAACCTCAACAAAATGATAGCAAACTGAATCTGGCAACATATGAAAAAAGGATTCATCATTAAATTCTTCAAGATTGGTTTAATACGTAAATATCAATCAATGTGATCACCACACTAGTAGAATAAAGGACAAAAAAAATGACATGTCCTCAATAAAGCAGAAAAAGCATTTGACAAAATACAACACTTTAATTGTAAAAACACTCAAAAACTTGGGAGTAGAAGGGAACTTTTTCAACCTGCTAATTGGCATCTATGAAAAACCTACAGCTAACATTACATTAAATAGTGAAACCTAAATTCTTTATTCTTAAGATTTAGCACACGATGTCCACTTTCGTCACCTCTATTCAATGTTGTACTGGAAATTCTAGCTGGGACAATCAGGCAAGAAAAAAAAGCATCAGAATTGGAAAAGAAGATGTAAAACTCTCTCTATTCACAAAAAACATGATCTTGTACATAGAAAATCTTGAAGAATAAACAAAAAATTATCCTAGAATTAATGAATTCAGCAAAGTTGCAGGACATGAGATTCATGTACCAAAATCATTTTTATATGCTCTAGCAATAAATAAAAATGCAATTAAGAAAACAACTTCACTCATAGTATCGAAAAATACTTAGGGTTAAATTTAATTAAAGAAATACAAGATATATGTACACTGAAAAATATGAAATATTATTCAAAGTAAAGACCCAAGTAAATGGGAAAAGACTCCAAGCTCATGGATTGGAAGATTTTACATGGTTAAGATGGTAATATTTTTTGTACTTTATATAATTATTTTAAATAAATTCAAGAACTTAGAACAAATTGATACTTTGATAGAAAACTACCCGTCAAAATTGATTCCTGCAAGGACAAAAAGTTTCAATGGAACAATGCCAATAAATAATGCCAATAGATACAATAGAAAGTACTTAAAGAGCTCTTGCAGGTAAAAGCACCAGGGCCATATGGTTGTTTAGTAATTTATTCTTAAGAGATCCTTACATATCAGATACTACTTGAGTCTACAGCATTAAAAAAAGAGAAATATTCAAATTTCCTTTTATAAAGCAAATGTAACACTGTTCTCCAAATCTCACAAAGATTGTACCTGAAAACAAGACTACAAAAATGCTCATTAAAATATTAAGACAAAAATATTAAAGAAAAAATGTAAGCAAAGAGAAGAGCACATAAAGAATTCATTATGTGAAATAATCTGGACAACAAACCCCCATGACACAAGTTTATCTATATAACAAACCTGGACTTGTACCTCTGAACTTAAAATAAAAGTTAAAAAAAAAAAAAGAATTCACCATGACTAAGTGTAGTTTATTTCAGAAATTCAAAAGGGGTTCAATCAAAACCTTTGATAAAGTCTATCTTATTAAAAGAGTTAGAAATGAAAATCACAAAATTCTCTCCATAGATACATAAAAGACATCAATAAAATTCAATATACATTTATGTTAAATCCTTCAATATAGTGATGGATAATTTCTTAACAATAAAAAAATGCATATATTTGGCTGCTCAATATCTGCACTAATCTTAAACACTGTGTTGAAGGTATCCACAAGTGGATTAGACAAAAGAAAAGATGAGAGACAACATAATTAAAAAGGAAAAATAAGTTTCTGTCTTGCATATTGATTTTATAGCCTGACATTTGTTAAATTCTCCAACTATTTGTAGTAAAATGGAAGTGTACTATTTAAGGCTGAAATTTCCTATTGTTACAATCTACTGGTATGGCTGAGCCAAAGCTGTCATTTGCAAAGATTCCTGGTAAGAATTTAAAACAGTGCAACCCTCATGAAAGGAAAATTATCAATATCTAGAATTACATACACATTGACTTTTTCCAGCATGCACATTTCTAAGATTCTTACCTGAGTTAAGAAGATACAAAATAACAAAAGACATACTTATCCATAGGTCTATTAATCATATTCTTTAAATGTTATTAATAAGTTGTTTATGACATATCTCACAGTGACTAAGACATCACAGTGTTTAGAGATCCTGTAGCGTAAAGTATGAACTTACTTTTTCCAACTCTGCATTAATCTCCAAAGTTGCTCAAATTATTTCTTTTCTTTCATCTCTTTGTCTACCTTGCTATCTGCCCCATTTCAGATTGGCTTGTTCCTGGAGTAAGATATACATGCACTCTCAATTATGTCCCTGAGTCTTTATTCTTCAGTTTTTCTTGTACTCTTCTTATATATTCCCTCTACTGTTTTGCTTGACCTCATCATTTTTGTCCCTTTTATGCTCATATTAATTTTCAAAAGTTCTTTAATCGTGCTACTAGAATCAATGACTGCCTCTTTTAGAGATGAAAATTGGTAAAATGACCTTTTTGATCCAACGTCTCCTAGAAGAGAATCACTTCTAAGTCATATTTAAAATTGAAACATTTTTCTGTGAGCACACACAAGGTACTTTCTGTCATGGATGGAATATTTGTGTCCTCCTCAAAATTATTATGTTGAAGCCCCAACCCCTAATGTGATGGTATTTGGAGATAGGGCCTTTGGGACGTAATTAGTTATATTCAGTCACAAGGGTGGGGCCCATGTGATGGGATTAGTGGCCTTATAAAAACAGAAAGAGAGGGAGATTTCTCTTTTAACATGCACCAAGAAAAGAACATGTGAGGACCCAGCAAGAAGGCAGTTGTCCACAAGCCAGGAAAAAGCCCTTCAGGGAATCAAATCTGCCAGCAACTTGATCTTGACCTTCCCAACCTCTGGAACTATCAGAAATAAATCTCTGTTGTTTAAGGCACTGAGTCTATGGTATTTTATTATGGCAACCCAAGTAGACTAAGATATTTTTCTATTAGAGATCATTTACTACCAAATTTCAACCAATTTTTCTCCCTACTTTACTGTTTTTATTATAATTAGCTCTCATTTTTCTATATAAAATAGAATCAAAAGCAGGATTAACCTTTGAGGTCTGAAACTTCTCCAGAATGGTTGGGATCAAAATTTATTTTCATAATATTAAATGTTTATTAACTTAATTTAAATTTAATTTTTAATATTGATAATTTGGAAATGTTTCAGATTAAAAGCTTATTAACAACTTAAATTTAAATTTAAAATTTTATGATTTTTGTCAAACTTCAGAAATTCTCAAGTTTTTTCATATATGAGCTTTAAGATTTCGCAGCATTTCAAGTTTTCTTGTGCAGTGGCTAATCTTAAATACTTTTTGAATTGACATCGATCATTAGCAATTGTCCCAATAATTTCACAAACTAGCTCTGCCTCCATACAGTTAAAACATAGTTTTTCTTCGACAAACCATACACATCCATTGCCCAGAGCCATAGGACATGTTCATATTGCAATAAAACTTCTGGCCCTGAACCTTAGGCTCACAAAGTCAGATGAGTCAGCACAGTGAGTGTGGGAGTATTTCTGGGCCTCATTTCTACACCAGGATAGCTGGCAACAACTTAACTATAAACAAAAATGATTGTAAAATATAAATATATCCCGCTAAATCTATCTTCCCCCTTAAACAGAACCCAACCATACTATTCTACCACCACCTGAGAGAAGGAAATGTAATGAAGGGAAAGTCAGTGTGATATAAATGTGTCAGGGCGGGCCTCACTAACAGCTGTTTCAGTACTGACTGAGTGGTTAAGTTAACTATTAAAAGTCAATGACCATATACAAAGGCTGGGATGTAAAAAAAGCCCATCAGGAGTTTTGCCTAGGCCTTTCCTGGGCCTTAAAGCATGTCAAAGTAATGAAGGAATTCTTAACAGGACCCATCTAGGATTAAACAAGTTTTATTGTGGGTCTGAAGAAACTCCCCAGGCCTCCACAAACAAATTTACTGGAGGTCTGAAGGAACTCCTGAAACCTCCATGATTTAGCAGGAGACAAGATAAGGGTAATCACCTGGACCCATTTAGATTAAGTAAATTTACTGAGACTCCAGATGAAAGTCTTCAGGACTCAGACCTTAGTTATAGATTAAAAGAAGTGAATCACTATGTCTTCACACGAATGCACACTTACATGTAGACAATAGCTTGGAAGTAATATAAACTCTGGGAAACTTTGTAATTTTGAGTTGGTCTGATGATAATTTCCAGGCCCTCTCCCTGCAATTAGTCACAGAAATAAAAACTCCCTTCCTCCCCAGTTCATCTGCATCTTGTTACCGGGCCGTGAGAAACAGCAGCTTCATCTTCAGTTTGGTCCGGGAAAAAACTGACAGTAGGTCTTAATTAAATGCAGTTAAAATCATTTATTTTTTGAATATTTATAAAAACATTCAATCACATGAATATATTGCTAGGCACCTCTCCCAAAGGAAGCAAAAACATCTGAAGCTTAAGTTTTATTAATTTCGTAGTAAATCCACCTGTGAACTGAATGCATAGTTTTAAAAAAAGAATCAGAGCCTCTAATTCTATTTACCAAGTTTATGCTCATGAAAGTTCTTCACAAGATAATAGAATATTACATAATGAAAAAATTTAATGTGATGTCCAATTAAGAATTTGTATGAATCCATTGGTTGGGAGGTGGGACTGGGTGAAGGGGTAGTATTGATGAGAAGAAATGCTACTAATAGAGAAGATAAGTAAATCCAGGCTGATGATTCTAATAATCAAAAAGTTAAGAAGAGTTCAAACCTAGTCATTTCTTCAGCTAACCTAAAAGGAGATCCTTTTTCCTTCTTGCACTGTAAAACCGGGGAGAAGCAGCAATCTCAAAATTTATGTACAATTCTAACCTGTAAGCATTTATTAGCTCCCTCCACTATAAATTGTGACAGTATTAAGTGTGTGTTCTAGCTTTAAGACTTTCAAAAATCCATTCCAATAGCCCTTTCTTGGAACACATTTTCTAATGTTATAAAGAATCTGTAGTATGAAGTAGTTTAAAATGTGTCTGTGAAATCTGGATAATTTACAGTTCTCTTTTTCTCTAGTCTAATTAAGGGAGCAAGTAGGCTGGGAATCATTTTCTATTTTAAATGCTATAATTGTAAATTGTCCTCAACTAAATCACCCAGTAAATGAACATCTTAAGCTTATAATATTACATTTTCCTGAATCAAAGATTTGGGCATGAAATGATAAAATATTGAAAAATCAGATTAATATATATGAGCTAAAAGAATTTCTGTAGCAAAAGAGGCAGGGGACTCATTTAATTTTCAAGTATAAAACATAGACTTGAAGCTCACCCAGCTTCAAGTCTAAAGTTTCAACAACATAGTCATTTGAGGCACACACTAAATTTAAAAATAATCCAGTATACCAGATCCATGAACATAAAAACTTTTAGAGTTTAGAGTGAAATTCTCCTATGATTGGCCTTTTAACATGCCATTTTACGTGCCTTTTTATGGAGACAATCATTTCACAGTCCACTTGGCTTTACAGTCATCAGGAGGAGACCATAATAGGCAGGGCTTTATTCCCAGAAATATCTCCATCCTTAATCCAAATGAAGAATTCATGTTTACAAGTATACAGAGGAAAATTATTGGCAATATAGAAGCTTGTGGCCTCAACTTCTGGCTATTGGAAAAAACATTTTATCAAGTTATGCTTCAATCACTACAGCTTTTAAAATTCACAATGTAAGTGATAGAAGAAATAAAATCCCAGGTTACATTCAGATGCTATAGCTGAATTTTGAAAATCAGAAAATGCCAAAAGTATGCATACTTTATATCTGCACTGTAGTTTTACACACTCTCATATAGACTATATCTTTTCCTCTCTGAAAAATCTATATCTGGTTGATTAGCAACTCTCATCCTTGCTCCTGCCCCCTTTCTAGTAGTAATAATTATACTAAAAGTTAGTAAATTCTCTATATTTTGTCCATCCATACTTCCATATTCCTTTATTCTCCTTGTTGAGCATTGGGGACTTTTTAGGGAATAAATGCCAATTACATGCCCCCGGGTTAAACTATTCCAATGTTTAAATGTATTCACAAGGTGCTGTTAATACACATATCCACACAATGTTTTTGCAATCTTTCTGTTTCGGAATCCATTTTATAATTCATTCTGTGTTGATATGCAGGTAACTTATCTGTTCTTTCCTATTATGGAAAACACAGAATTCTTATCTTGACGTGTGCCAGTGGCTACTCTAGAAATCTCCACTTAACGTGGCTCCCTGGGTATGAAAGGAGTGTCAACGCTCCATCCTAACCTTTATCCTCAGCCTTAGACAAACTTAACAAATTGTGAAAGATTAAAAAGAAGTGACTGAATTCTCAAATCAATGGTTTAAAGGCAGCCAATAAAATCTATAGGGAAGCCAATCTGTAAAAATGCATTAGGAATTTATTTTTGCCATGGAACTGAGAAATAGAAATGACAAACAAATGTGCCCTTGATCTTGTCATAAGCTAGTTTTACAGACTTTCAATCTCTTAGCTGGCATCACTCTATGTTTCTTAATGAAGTACTTGGATTCTGGTATTTTCCTCACCTTCTCTTTTTCAAAGTTCCATTCTGCCCCATTCCACTAAATCCATGTGCATATCCATTCAATCTTTCTACCTAGTGGAACTGTCTGAAACTGAAATCTTTTATAAGATCTTTAGGGAAAAATAAATCCTACTCTCACCTGAAAGTTAACCAATTCAGGGCTGCATCATATTTTTATTTCAGAAAACTGAAGCAAAACTGCTCATGCCTTAGGGACAAAAATAATCCCATATTTATTTGATGTCCTCACAGAATCTAACAGTGTATCAGAGTGCAGTGTTCATTCAAAAATACAGATGGCATACAAAATACTCAATAGTATAAATTTAAAATAGGTAGCATTTCACTGTTGCTATGGTCTCTAGCACTTCCTGTATTGTGACTGTCAGAGGCCATCTCTGCCATGTGGTAGGGGAAGGAAATCAATTGAAAAGTATTATTTGGATTTAAATGTGTATGCCTGCCATAAAATTTAAGAGAAATAATAAATGGATTTAGAATTTCTCTTTAACAGATTAATAAAAATGTTTCATCCCCTTTCACATAGACATGCACACAGCTACACAATGTAGGCTGACAAGTTCGTCTAAAGTGACAGGTCTTAAAAGAAGTAAAACAAATCATCTTCTGTTGAAGACCACCATCATAAATTGATATTTTAAGGGGTTTTTTTTTTTTGGTAGAAAAGCTAGATGTCTATATAAGTCCATCTTTTCTAGAAGAACTCAGTGTTTTATTTTTATAGTGTTATTAAATGTCTACCTAATATACTAATGTATTAAGATCTCAGCCACAAAGACAGGTAGCTAATATTAAACTTGGGGGTCCAAATACCTTGACAGTCAAGAATTTTGTTCTCAAGGGTAAGGCATTGGAAGACGTATTCTCCCTATGGAAAACAATTTGTTACTGGGTTGAAACATCTCTGTTGAAACTTGTCACCAGCTAGCCTTACTATACAAAAAATTTTCCACATGTACACTTTTCCCCACTGCTGCCATCATCTCTCTCTTTATGCGTACAGCTTACTAACATAGAGAAATTTCCTAATTTAAATATAAAAATAGTAACCACTATCATAATTATTATTTTCTCATGGCACCTTACATGTTGCAGTTTAATTATCCTATCGAAAATGTGTTAAACACTCCCAAGTACATCATGAATAAGCATTATTAAATTTGCAGCATTACATACTGCATGGTTTTGCTGAGGCTTGGTTTCCTAAGGCCACTCTGGTCATAGGCAGATTTCCCCTTTAGCTCACTCAACACTTCATCAATGCCCTTGCCTTTGTCTTGTAGTTCCAGCACATAAAATGCAATTACAGATAAAGTCTCTCTGGAGACAAGCTTTTCATTGTCTCTCCAAAGTACATTTTCTTCATGCATTAAATTATATCCCAGGACATCCCCCACAACAGTAGCAGCAGCTTGGATTCGTGTTTCCTCTGGGTCAAAGTGACCAATTTATATTCTCACTCCAATACCTCTGAGTTCCGGTTGATTCTCCTGCTATAATTATAGTTGTAATCACATTCTTTAAAAGAGGATTCTTGATATATTAATAGATAATCAATAAACATAATTTACTGAAAGTAAAAATGTGAATGAAATAGATTATTTGACACTATAAATTGTAGACTATTTTCAAACCCTAAACTTTCAACATTTAAAAAAAATTCTATTTCCCCTTTTTATGTATTGCTGCTATCAATTCTATGGCATTTGGCTATAATGTGGTGTTGATTTTCATCTAATTCTCTATAATAACTGTTTTATCTTTCTTGTTATAAGCCATCTGGCCTTTGAATTTTTAGTTATCATCCCATAATATGAGGCTCACTCAATATGCCCAGATGACATTTTACTTTGTTTTTAGTGCATTTGCTTTTCTCTCAGTAAAATACTTATTTTAACAGTAACAGGTGGATCAAAGATCATGATCTTTACCTTTTGGATTAAAATTTTATTTAAATCTTCTGCAATTAAAAACTATCTTACACCTTTAAAAAATCTGGTTGATTTTAATTTCTAAATTTACCACATTTTAAAAAGCTTTTTAAGTCTTTCCCTCTCTCTTTTCCTCCCTTCTGCCAATAAATATTTATTAAACACACAGCAACAGAATAGACACTGGTGATACAGCAGTAAATAAGACAAGGACCCTCAATAGCTTTACAAGCTATTGTGTTGTGTTGACGTATTTTTAAGTGTTGGAGTCTAATTTTGGAATGCTTTTATTATTTCTTATAACCCACTACATTTTTAAACTAAAGCTAAATATATGGTAATATAATAAAATGCAGATCAGATCATGTTGTATTCCTACTTCTTATACACACCTGATATTTTAGCTCATTAGTTAGGAGGAAAAATGACATACATCAATGGCTTTTTCCTATTGATATTTAAAAGTGGATATCTGGGTCATTAGAATAAGAACAGATATGGGTGACTAAGTTAAGAAGACCCAAAGGTAGTGCAGATGTTGCTTCTATTGTTCCTATGAAAGAAATTCAACTGTGCCATAAAGGCCTCTGAGATTCAGGTTTACCACATACAATGGTCATAAGGTGAGCAGGGTATGCAAGGTTATGTCTCTCTACTTGCAGGATGAAGCATATTTTTCACACACAAATGATAGCTGATGGCCCAGCCTTGCTCCTAAGATCCTACCTACATCTTCCAAAAGGAGGGCCCCTTTTAATTATTTGCTCAAATGTGAACCTCAAGCTAATGGTGTCCACAATTCCATTACTAAAAATGTAACTTCCTTCCTCCAAGCAGCAAAACCGTCTTAACTGGCAAATTTTAGTTTTCTTTACAACCGTGGAAATTGAATGACTATTTGTTTCCCATCTCTCTGCAAAGCCTGGAAAGAGAAAAGGAAGGCAGGAGCTCAAAACATTGTGGATTGTTTTGGCAGCCCAAGCAACCAGCTGTTGACTGGAGTTCCACAGAACTAGCCAGGGATGTCAGTAGCTGACTCTGGCATCTGTGTTATGAACGACATCTCAGGGTAAAATCCCTCTCCAGTTTCTTGGCAGCTTAAAAACCTCAGAGTGAGATGAAAACATGGCTCTCAATGCTTAAATGAGTTGCTGGAATATTTTGGACCTGCTTGAGCCAGTATGAGATTTGTGCACATATCTGACTTTCAATCCAGGTTTGAATTGATATTCAGCACCCAAGAAATAGTGACTTGCAGTGAAAAGCATCTTTAATTAGTTCAAAAGCCCAAAGTTCCATTACCTCTGAATAAAGAATATTTGTAGAGGTTCTTCTGATCTTTCATCTGCCCATGATTGCTTTTCCTAATCAAAAGCAGCAAAGTAAGAGTCTTTCTCTTTTACCATTTGAAATATACAATAATTTTTGGAGGCAAGCAAAATTATCCTTTTCACTAGCAATAGCTGTTTAAATTTCAAAGATTCTACAAAAAGAGGTGTCCTTGTTCTGCTTAACAGCATTTTAATCCTTTCCAGTAGCAGTTTTGGATATTATATCACAGTTAACAAAGTAAAGCAGAGATGTAGACTTAAGATGCTCAGTTTACAAGATGGGGAAAATAATCCTTGCTAATAGAACATGTCTAAAAATGGGGCATGAGACGGATAGGTGAATTAAGTCACCATATGCCCAGTCAATTAAGTAAAGTCCTGGCACATTAGAAAATGCTTATCTGATTTAAATAGAAAATGCTTTGCCTAAAAACGCAAAGAAATGAAAATATAAACTAAATCACACATTGCTGACTAGTTACTGACAGCCAAAATGCTTTACAACTATTGTATAAATATGTTATTTCAGAAAAAGCAATTTAATTTCATAATTACTTTTGAAAATTCCTTCTTAGGTTCTTACGGAAAACCTCACACATTCATATATGATCATGCATCACTTAACAATGTAGACGTGGTCTAAGAAATGCATGTTAGGCAATTTCATCATAGGGTGAACATGATAGAGTATACTTAGATGGCATAGCCTACAGCACACCTAGGCTATATGGTATAGCCTCTTGCTTCTCGGCTACAAGCCTATATAGCATATTTCTGTACTGAATACTGTAGGCAATTGTAACACAATTATAAGCACCTGTATATCTCAACATATGTAAACATAGAAAAGATATGGTAAAAACATGGTATTATAATCTTATGAGAGCACTGTCACATACATGTTTCAATTTTCACCAGAATGTCATTATGCAGCACATCACTGTACATATATAGTAAGACCTCACTTATCTTTGTGGATAGGTTCTTGGAAACTATGACTTTAAGAGAAACAGCATATAACGAATTTTACCATAGGCTAATTGATATAAACAAGAGTTAAGATCCTATGGCATATTTCTGGTCACAAAGACATCACCAGCTTCTAAATAAAGACCCCAAAAACTTTTAATATGAAACCTTGAAATAAATGTGAGATATACATATATTTAAGAAAGATGAATAAAAACAAGTAAGATGATTATTTACTCAATTTTTGGTGAATCAGTGAGTTACAGCAGTTATAATGGTGGTGTGTTAAATCAAGGAATAAATGTTTGCAAAGCAAAAACCACCATTCAGTTTGAAGACAATATCAAATGTGGCAGCCATGCTGAGCACTTCCATACCTCATTGTTTATTGTCAATACAAAATTATTGTATTCTTTATGAATTTTTATTTTATAATAGTATAATTTATATTTATTTATTAATTCAATTTTTCCAACCCACTTATGTCAGTTCAGGGTCATGAGTGACCTTGGCCTATCCTAGCAACTCAGAACATAAGGTGGGAATCATCCCTGGACAGGACACCATTCCAACACAGGTCACACTCACACACACTCATTCAGACTGGGACCATATAGGCAGGCCAATTCAACTGACATACATAGCTTTGGGATGTGGGAGGACCTTGGAATAGTAACCAGGGAAAACTTATACAGACATAGGAAGAACATGCAAACTCCACACACACGACCTTGGCTGAGAATTAATATTTTTTCCTCATCATGTTAAAGAAAACAATGTTATTCAATGACCTGCTGCATACACACCCACACATACACTCATACACATTTATACATATATATGTATACAAACAGGTGTACATGATTAGTAGTAAATACATATATGTTTCATTGTTAAAGTACAAACTCCTTAACAGAAATAGACCATGCGTTTGGAAAAAGCATGATAAAACAAAAAATATCTTCTGCAAATTTTCAAAATCATATATCTTAAGAAAAACATGGTTAAAGAATAAGTTTTTGATCAATCCAACTCTACTCTCCTGGATCACCCTCTACCTACATGCAATTCAGTGCAACACAAATACCCTCTGATCAGCAATTCTTTACTTATGATAGAAGGAATAGAGGAAAAATTCACAATCCCAGTAAACATTGGCTTAAATGGCAGCCTGATCAATTAAAGTTAAATAATCTAAAATGCTAACAAAAGTATAAAATAATATTTTTAATGTTTTATTTTTATGATGTTAAATGTTATGCTAGTATATTATTTTCAATGTATTTTTAAAACTAGGGTGGAAACATCCTTATTCAGTCAAGCTAGATCTTCTAAGATTTATTAAGCATTCTTGTGATATAAATAATGTTCATATCTGTTTTAACACGAGCTAGAAGTATTTACTATTTGGAATAAAGTCCTAATCTTTGGAGGCAGACAGAAGGAAATTGTTTTTTTTCTTTAGCTATTACTTGTGTATTCAGTGTTTATATAAGTCAGTTTTTATACTTTTCTCTCCAAGATTAAAGATATATCATATTTGACAGTTTTCATTCGTCTCCCTCAAATTTTATCATAACTACAGAACTCTAATGGAGAAGTATATTCAATTGCCTTTGCTGATAACCTAAATATGCTATTTGATTTGCAGATATGAAAATAGGGAAACATTACTTTTAGGAATATAAAATATCTTAATCTAGATATTGACTTTCTCAAGTATATAGGATAAGAAACAAAGTCAAAAGTTGTTTGTAGAGCTATTTATATTAGATAAGATTTTATTACAACAAGAAAGTTTCAGCAATTTTGTAGACATACCCCCAAAATAGGCATTTTCCATTGCTTCAATATGAAATATAATTTTTAAATGTATATAATTTGGTCAAATGTTTAGGTTTGTGCATCAATTTTTAAAATAGTTTAGAGTTTTACAATTGGATTGTTATTGCCATCCTCTCCACAATTGGATTTAAACACACTTGAGTAAAATTTTTGAAATTAGAGTTAAATTAATAGCAAAGAAATAACAGATACTGTGGTTATTTCTTCAAATAATGGAAGAGTGACTTTCTTTATAGTCACTAAGAAGAATCTTCTGCACAAATGTCCCTACATATGAAGTACCTTAAATGCTGAGCTCTAATCGTCAGTTTCTCCAGTCTGTCAGTCTTAAAATATTGCAGAGCTGAGCTCCCAGATGCCAGCTGGCAGTCCAATTTAAAGTAGCAGCAGCCTAAAGAACTGTACAAAGGATCTTATAGGTTATCTTCTTGCTGCATGTCATAAAGTCTTCTGCCATCTTACGAGCAATCACAAAGGACGCTATACAATGAAAGAGTTAATCAGGATCCTAGGCAAAACTCATGTGGCATTGTAGTCCTAACTTCCTTTTTAACCCCATTTATTATAAATTTTATAATATGCTATTTGTGCTTTCAGACTGCAAAATGAATTCATTTGAGAATTTTCTGAATACATTCATATCATTCAATTAGACTAACAAGTGAAAAAGTTATTCCTGTAAGAATGAATTTGATAGAAAATTTTACTTGTTGGCCTTTCATCAAAAATGCCATTGCATTTTCAAAGCAATTGTTTGAAGCAATCAGTTAAATATCTGAGTTTTATACAGGCTTCTTATTTTTTGATTGCTCAAGGGAAGTCTGGCTACAATATCCTACTGCTTTGAAATGAACAGAGGCAAGGGAATATAATGGTAATTTAACTTTAAATAAACCTACTGCTCAGCAATGCTCAGCAGTCATAAATGAATACATTTTTTAAAAGCTCTGAATACTTTATCAGAGCCATTGTTCTTTATAATGTATTTCAGAGGCTTTGCAGGTAATATAATCCCAAATAGTATCCACTTAAAGTTCTCACCAGAAACAGTCTGCACTTAAACAAAAGCCTAAGGAAAGGTCAAGATGAGCATGACCATCACCAGATTAAAACACAGAATAATAAAGGCCCTAGATATGAAGGTTATAAGCAAACTGAGTATACATGTGTCTTACTCTGTCTGCTGCTATGACAGGATACCAGAGGCCAGGTAATTAATCAAGAACAGAAGCTTATTTGGGTCACACTTCAGGTGGCTGGAAGATCCAAGACCATGGCACTGACATCTGGCAAGGGTTTTCCTATAGTGGAAGGCATCACATGGCAAAGTAGTAAACACTTGAGATAGAGAGGGAAAGGGGAACAAACTCCCACAATAACAGTATTCATCTATTTATGAGGATGAAACCCTCCCGAATTAATCGCCTCTTAAAGGACTCACTGCCTGATACCATTACAAGGGCAATTACACTTTAAAATGAGTTTTGGTGAGGGCATTCAAACCATACTAACATGCCAAATCAATATAGAATTAACTAGAAGGCCAGAAAATTTCAAATACTGAGGGCTAAGTATTAGGTTTATTAGATGACTATGTTTCTTTTTAAATTTCTTTCTTCTGGTTTTCTGGTTGCCTTTGAGATATTTAAATATCCATCAGCATGTCCAACAAAGAAAAATGAGAGAAATCTCAATATTGCTGCAGCCTTGTTAATCTGATAACAGGTCTACAGTTGTAAACTGGAGCCAGTAGTAAAAATAGTATTTTTGAGACATTTGTAGATTTAAGTTGAAGTTAATCTGGAAGCATCATTCATTTGTCCATTCATTCGCTCATGCTGAGGAACAGTGTAGAACAATGAGCAGGGATGACAGACTCATTTGTTTGAATCCTAGCTCTAAAACTTCTGTATCACATAACAGGTAAGATGTTTGACTTTCCTCTCTATATTTCAGGTCATCATCACAAAAGTGAGTACAATAATAGAACTTCCCACCTAAGGTTCATAAAAGGATTAAATGAGAATTCCATTTGGGTAGTACTCAATTAGAACATGAGAAAAGCCCTCAAAAACCATTACTTTTAATAGATAACACTTGGTTTGTATTTACTGTATAAAAGTATTATGCTAGAAGCTTAGAATACAGTAACATATGATGCAGCCCTAAATTCAATAAATGCAGCTTCATCAAGGAAACAGAAACAAACAATTATAATAGAGTATTCATGATAAAAATATGTGCAAGGTTTTATAAAGGCCCTTCACAAAAGCAGGAGATGTAAAGAAAGAATTCCAGAAGAAGATACCATGAGGGCTTATTTTAAAAGCATAAGTAAATAATTTCTGAAAGGATCCAATTTGGATCCTCTATTGCTACTGGAAGACTTGGTATCATTTTCCAACCTCTTTCCTATCTTCTAATTTTTCACTTGTTTGTATTTGCAATATCTGAAAAAAATATAATATGCACCAGAAAAATACAAACGAGAATAAAGAAAATCAAAAATCGGTCATGGATAACAGCTTGCATTCCCCTTTAATTGTACCTCCATGAAGACTTAGTGACAGGTGATAGGGTTGGGATATTTGTCTCCTTCACATTTCATGTTTAAATGTGATTCCCAGTATTGGAGGTGGGGCCTAGCAAGAGATTTTTGCATCATGGGGGTATATAGCTGCCCAAGGCTGCCCACTTCTTGCATCAGTGTGACCTGAATGTGAAACATGGAGTCAAAGGAGATTCTTTCAGAGCTTTAAGGTTTCATTACTGCCTCATTGGATTTCAGACTTGCATGGAGCCTATAGCCCCTTTGTTTGGGCCAATTTTTCCCATTTGGAATGGGTGTACTTACCCAATCCCTGCACCTCCATTGTATCTAGGAAGTAATTAACTTGCTTTTGATTTTACAGGTTCATGGGTGGAAGGGACTTGCCTTGTCTCAAGTGAGACTATAGACTTGGACTTTTGGGTTAATGCAGAAATAGATAAGACTTTGGGGAACCACTGGGAAGGCATGATTGTGTTTTGAAAGGTGTGAAAGATGAGATTTGGGAGGAGCCAGGTACAGAATGATATGATCTGACTCTGTGTCCCCACCAGACCTCATCTTGAATTGTAATCTGAATTGTAATCCCCATGTCTTGGGGGAGGGACCTTATGAGGGTGGTTAGATTATGAGGGTGGTTCCCCTATGCTGTTCTCATGATAGTGAGTGAGTTCTTACAAAATCTGATAGTTTTATAAGGGTCTTTTTCCCCCTTTGCTCTGCACTTCTCTCTCTTGCCACCAAGAAGAAGGATGTGTTTGCTTCCCCTTCTGCCATGACTGTAAGTTTCCTGAGGCCTCCCCAGCCATGTGGAACTGCGAGTTAATTAAGTCTCTTTCCTTTATAAGTTACCCAGTCTCAGGCAGTTCTTCATAGCAACGTGAGAATGGACTGACACAATACTTCATGAATGGTTTGATGTTACGCCCATGGTAATGGGTGAGTTATCACTCTGGTAGTTCACACAAAAGCTGGTTATTTAAAAGACCCTGGAAATCCCACCCCTCTTGCTCCTTCTCTCGCCACGTGACATGCTGGCTCCCCTTCACCTTCTGCCATGACTGGAAGCTTCTTGAGGTCCTTACCGGAGGCAGATGCCAGCACTATGCTTCAGGTACAGCCTACAGAACCATGAGCCAAAATAAATCTCTATTATAAAGTTACCCAGTTTCAGGTTTTCCTTTATAGCAATGCAAACAGATTAACACAATAAGACTTTCCTAGGCTTAAAACAGCTAAAAGTAGCAAGACATAGAATTCTATAAAAAAGTGGCCCAACATAACTTTCTAATAAAAGCTAGGGAAAAAAATTCTTTGGAAAAGACATAAAAGTTCTACTGTTACGCCAAAAGCTCTGAAAGACAAGGGAAGGTTTTGAAGTAGACCCAGGAAAAATAATTATTTTAAGTAAAGGAGAAAATCATGAAGTCATAGATTCCTTGATACCAAGGGTCCCAAGAAATCCAAACTTTTTAATACGCTTAATTGAAGTTTTTGAAGCCCCTAAGTCAATAAAATTGTGAATCACAGTAACTAAGGAAGTAATCAAAATTTTTATGTCTCGTATTAAGATTAGGCATGGACAAATTAACCATATCAGGAGAGGATACACAAGAACGAGTGAAAATTATAGGACACTTTTCCACCGTGTTAGAGTAAGTACTCTCTCTTTTGGAAAATCCTTATGGTTAGAGCTTAGGGTTGAAATTACAGGAAGGGGTTGATCAAACCTTTGTGGTAAAAGGAGAGGAGGACATGGGAAGTACATGTCCACTAAATCTTACTTTATTGTGGCCTTTTGGTCTAGGTTCAGCACAAAACTCAGAAACTTTTACCTGCTGTATTATGTTCACATGATCTCTTTTTGATAGAGAAGAATTGCCACAGCTTAGTCAATATCTGAAAATGATAACACTACAGTTTCTAAGACTAAATCTTCTCTCTATATAGAACATCCATAAACCTAGTGTGACATCCATTCTCATTTTACAAATAGCTCTTCTAAAATATATTTAAATAACGTTCTGCTTCAAGACAGTGACTGAAGAACTTTTGAGATTCTGTGAATTATTTCTTACTAGTCACACACATAGAGTGTTGAGGGAAGGCAAAAATAAATATCAAGGGGAATTTCAAAAGACTTCAAAATCCATGTGGGAAAGGAATGAGAGAAGCAAGTAAATATGTAACACAAAGGACCTAAAAAAAAAAATTCTCAGCTTTGAGAAGCAATATTTGAGCACGAATTTTATTTTTATTGAGAATAAAAGAAGAATCAGCAATATCCATCACTATAGTTCAGTTTTTCAGCTAAAGGACAAAAATAAAATTTTACTGTAGTACATATGCTCTTTAGAAACAGTTTGAATTAACATCACTTATTCTCTCAGAAACTTTTAAAAGAAACATTTTAGAGTGAGAACCAAAATATAACATATTTCTTGAATTGGGGTTGAACGAAGATGGAGGCCTCGGCACATATAGGTTGACAATTAAAATGAAATGGTCATATTTATTTCCAGTGCTTATGGGCATGGATTTTGAAGGAAAAAAATAAGATTGGGAGGTGGCTAATTGTAAGAACAAGAAATTTCTGCAGTTGTTGGAAAGAGAACAGGTGGTGGGTAAGATCTGGAAAAGTCCTGGATGTAGAGCAGAGTAGAAAGGCAAGATACAACATTTTTTCTTCTAATTTCAAATGTCAAGGACCACAGTTTAAAGAAGTAATGTATTGGCTGGGGAGGTCAGGAGCTTGAGATATTTCTCTAGGTGAATTCACCACTGCCCAGGCCCTCAGGCTCACAAAACAGATTTTCTCAGCAATAAGAGAATTGTCCACAAATTAATCAAGTTTACAAAAATGCCTGGGCAAAAACAAAATCAGGCAATTTACCAGGAAAGGTAAAAATGACAAACATATAAAAATATATTTAGCTTCACAAGTCCTCAACAAATTAATATTAAAGACTAATAGATATAAATGTTAACTTGGCTATCTTAAAAATATAATAAATAGTAAGATAATAACCATTTATTAAAAATTATAATGAATTACATCAGAAAATGAGCATTCCTACCTACTCCTTTTAATAACAAATATTGAAGCAAATATTATATAGGGTAATCTAACAAAATGCCTCAAAATCCTACATGAATAGTTTTTTGCCCATATATAGGAAATTTTTTTGCTAAAATTTGTTACAATGTATACAAATCTGTATATATTAGAATGATTTTCAAATGGAAAAAAGAAGTGGAAATAACCCAAACTTGAAAACGATGGTTAAGAAATAATCTTAGGGAAGTAGAACTGGAAGAATTATAACGATTTAACAGGAAGCTCAATTTATTTTAACTATTCTGGAAAGAGATTTTGTGAACAGAAGGCAGATGGTGTGCTATGGAAACATAGAGAAAGGAGATCTGTTATCCAAGGACCTTAGCTAAAGAAGGCAAAGTTGAACATTATGGTTATCTCTAAAATACTTATTGAGAGAAGCTGGTTTCAGAAAAACCTTTAATATCATCTAACAATTTTTATTTTGTAATTTTTAATATCATCTAACGCTCTTTGTTCTGATTTTGTGTTCACCAGATAAATTCTGATTTTTGTTCACCAGTTAAATTGTCTATTTTTTAAATAGGAAGAAATTATATAATCTGTTCTTTTGAGAATCATGGCCTGGTTGTTAGATTTATCCCTGGAACTTATTTAAATGAAATTCTTCTTTTAAGACATATTTGCTTTGATTTTAAAATGTAAACAAAGTTTTAATTGTAGAATAGTCTTAGATTAACAGAAAGTTGCTAAGATAGTACAAAGTTCCCAAATATTCCTTACCCAATTTCTCCTACTGTTAACGTCTTACACTACTAGAATACATTTGTCACAACTAAGGAATCAACTTTGGGCATTACTATTAGCTAGACTACATACTTTATTCATGCTTTGACTTATTAAAATAAACTAAGATTCCACGTGTAGAAATATGATGGAAACAAACATAACTTCAGAAAATTAATATTTTTAATCATGAAAAGGTCTTAAAAGGGAGAGAGGTAAAGAGGCCAAGAATAAAGCAGAAACACAAGTGAAGAAAGAAACAACAATCGCTCTGAGATTCTATTATTCAAATAACTGACAGGCAAAATTTTAAAAGTTGTATAGTACAGATTTTGGGGGAAATAGCTATTCTCTGTTCATTGCTTATGGGAGTACAATTGCTAGCTCTTCAATGTAGAATAATTTGGCAATAGGTATCAAAATTACAAAGGCATACAATTTTCACCTATCACCTCATCCAAGAATACCCCCTACAGGTATGCTTGGATATGTGAAAAATGATGTATGTACAAGAGTATTTATTATCTTGTGATTATATTAATAAATGAATGCAAACAACCCATATGCCCATGAATAAATTATGGCATATCCTAAAAAAAATCAGTTATAAAAAGAATGAAAAAGTTCTCTGCGATAATTGGAACTATTGACCAGCAAATATTTATTCCCTATACTCTTCCTTCTTCGGCAGAATATATTTTTCCACTCACTGATGTCAGGCTTAATCATAACAGTTGCTTTGACCATTGAGATACAAGGAAATATACACAGAAGGACAAAAAAGCTCTCCTACAAATATAGGAACTTTGTTATGACAGAAATGGCATTTCAGATTGTATCAGTTTTCTAGGGCTGCAGTAACCAAGTACCACTAACCAGGTGGCTTAAACAAAGACATTTACTGTCTCAGTTCTGGAAGCTAGAATTTTGTGAACAAGGTTGGTTACTTCTGAAGGCTGTGAGACAG
Organism: Pan paniscus; assembly: GCF_029289425.2. Taxonomy (NCBI): domain Eukaryota; kingdom Metazoa; phylum Chordata; class Mammalia; order Primates; family Hominidae; genus Pan; species Pan paniscus. Next base: position 41,375,304 of record NC_073264.2, on the reverse strand, counting down.
AATCTGTTCCATGCCTTTTACCTAGGTTCTGGTGGTAACATATAGCATTTCTTGGCTTGTAGAGGTATCGTTTTTACTACTGCTTGGTGTTTTCGCAGTATGTGTATCTGTATCCAACTTTCCTTTAGTATAATGACACAGTCATATTCCATTAAGGTTACCCCCTATGCCAGCATGACCTCATCTTAACTAAGTTCATCTGTAATGATTCTATTTCCAAATAAGGTTACATTCAGAGGTGCTGGGGGTTAGGTCTGTAACATATGAATTGAAGGGGAGACACAGTTGAACCTCTAACCCCGATCTATGGAAAAATGTGATTATTTTTAATAAATAATACTAGGACAGTGGTAAACCATAGAGGAAAAGAGACAAAATTGATTATATCATATAGCAAAAGTGATTCTGGATAGACTGAATATTTAAATATGAAAGACAAATTTTAAAAGTTTCATAAGATAATATCAAGAAATTTTGTCTACGAACTCACAAGAGAAAAATATTTTTAAAATAAGGCATGAACCACACTAATACATATATGCTCACTAAATTTTACTGCATCAAAATTCAGAAGTAATGTTCACCAAAAGACACAGTAAGGAAATAAAATATCCCTAAATCTAAGTAGAAGATAAAAAGAAGCTTTCTAAAAGTCAATAAGAAAAAGATAAATGGCCAAATATAAAAATTGGCAGAAGACATGAATGGGTAATTAATAGGAGATAAAACATAAATGATCAATAACTATATTAAAAGTTCCCAACATACTTTGCAACCAGTAAATGAAAATTACAACCAATGAAGATAACATTTTATACCAGCAAATTTTCAAAAAACTAACAAATGTGACAAATCCATGTGTTACTAAAGATGTAAAGATTAGAATCAACAAAAACATTTATACACTATGTGAATATGCGTATATTCTATATACAGCAACACCTTCTCTCTAGTATATACCTGAGAAAATGTCTTTACTGAGGAACCAGAATACATTCAAGAATTTTCATAGATTTCCCATAATAACAAACAACAAAAATATAGGAATAACTGAAATAATCATCGAAGAAGAACACTTACACAGAGTCATGTGTGGCTTAACGACAGGAATATGGTCTGAGAAATGCATTGTTAGGCAATTTTGTCCCTGTGTGAACATCGTAAGAGTATATATATGCAAACCTAGATACTATAGCCTAGTACACACCTATGCTCTATGGCACAGCCTTTTGCTCCTAGGCTACAAACCTATTCAGCATGTTACTTTACTGAATACTGTAGGCTATGGTAACAGAATGGTATAAGTATTTACATATCTAAACATAGAAAAGATAACAGTAAAAATATGTTATACACATTTCTTTAAAAGGCAAATAATGGATTTAATTTTTGTTATTTCTCTAGTCAACATTTCTCATAAATCATTACTCATAATTTTCTGTCAAAAAATCTCAAAATCTTTTTATTCCTTAAAAATGTATATAAATCTATTACAAAATAACTCAATATTGTGACATGGAAAAAGTTGCCCAAATCCCCATAATGAAAGGGATAATCTGTCTCTGTAAATTGAGCAGTAATTTAAATAAAATAAACAAAATAATTCTAATAAAGACTTTTTTTTTTTTTTGAGACAGAGTCTTGCGCTGTCACCAGGCTGGAGTGCAGTGGCATGATCTCAGCTCACTGCAACCTCCGCCTCCCGGGTTCAAACGATTCTTCTGCCTCAGTCTCCCGAGTAGCTAGGACTACAGGCACATGCCACCACGCCCAGCTAATTTTTGTATTTTTAGTAGAGATGGGGTTTCATTATGTTGGCCAGGATGGTCTCGATCTCTTGACCTGGTGATCTGCCCACCTCGGCCACTCAAAGTGATGGGATTACAGGAGTGAGCCACCGCACCCGGCCTTTTTTTTTTTTTTTTTTTGAGACAGAGTCTAACTCTGTTGCCCAGGCTAGTGTGCAGATGTCAACCACATCTACAAAATATCTTCACAGCAATACCTAGATTAGTGTTTGTTTAATCATTGAGTACTTTAGCCTAGCTAAATTGACACATGAAACTAACCATCAAAGCAGGGCATACAACCCATGTCCACATCCTATTGGCCAGAATTCAGCTACAAGTTGAAAGAAAAGAAAAGAAAGAACGATAGAGGAAGGGAGGAAGAAAGGAAGGGAAGAATAGAAGAAAGAAAAGAAGGGAGAGAAGAAATAGAAATAATGCAAATACTTATTTCCATTATTCTTGCTTTTCTGCATCTATGGTTGTTATGAAAATTAAAACTCGTCAATATTTAACAGTGTTTTGCAAAAAAAGAAAGTCAAAGAATAATGTAATTGACAGACTAGCTTATTAATAAAAAACTACTAACACTATCCTGATGTAATCACAATCAGCAGAAGAAATAAATATCTAGAGATACTCCATCCCAGAGTTACAAAGCAAATAATTGAACAGATTAAACCACATTCTGATCTTGAATATAGATTTTTCACATAAGACGGGGAAGTGTTGAATAACAATGTATGCTTCCATGATCTTGCTAAGTTACTCTAGCACTGAATGGTTCAAACATTCAAAGAGAAGTCAGCACCAAACTCTTATTCTTACCTTTTTCTCAGAGTCATACACATTGTTTTCACAAACTCCTGAAGTGAACTACACAAAGATAAATCACTTGTCAAGCAACTGACATATTAAAACATGAAAACCAAGATAAGATTTTTTTATATAAAACCCAAATCAGGCTTTTCCTATGTAGGAAGAGAATTGTTTGAATTCTTGCAGCAGCTTAGTGAATTGCAGAGGTTCTGATACATATTATAATCACTTAGAGAGCTTTAAACAATATAAATTATATCTGATAACTATATATTATATGTATCAAAATATCACTATGTACCCCATAAATATACACAATCATTATTTCTCAATTAAAAAATTTTAAAAAATATGTATTGATTCTAAATTAATCACCCTAGGGTTGGGGTGGTGCTTGGCACTGATATTTTTAAAGAGCTTCCGGTTATTCTAATGGGTATCCATAGCAGAAAAGTTCCGAGTACTGGAAAAAGTAATGAACCTCCAGTGACACAATGCATACTGAACATACATGTTTGCCTCCATTTATGTCTCTGCTCCTCTGAGTCCCAACAACTGAATATATGAGCCTGCCCTGCTCCTGCATGGGCTTCACTCTCTAACATGGATAACTCCTAATCTTTTATACTTAATTTGTCCTTGATAAAAGCCTTTATTTGATTTGTTTCACTATTCAGAGTTCTCATGAATGAGATGAATGACTAGCACGGAGATTCTCGGAGCCTGAATGTTTGTCTCTTGTTTATTCTTATCATTTGAAAACGGGCAGTTTCTAGTCAGTCAGTGACTCTCTGGGTCGTTGTCCAGTTTGAATCATGTATTCATATCATGAGACCAAAGGCACCAAATATTTGAAGCTATGACAGAATTTTGCCAAGGGCAATGTAGAACTTCAGTGACCACACTGGAGAATTTGAAATATGAATATGATAATCCACTATGTGGTGCCTTGGAATCAAAGGGCTCAAAGACTTCAAATATCCAATTGTCAGAATTTTTAAGATCCATATGAAGAAGCTTCTAAAAGACCGAAAAAGTTTAAATTTCTCCTTTCAAGGAGCCTTTAAAAAAGGCTAATAAAACTTTGAGCATCTGCAATCCAAGCTTTACCCCTCACCTCTTTCTCTTGACCCAACTCAGGGTTTTCCTCCCTCCTACAGGTCCACCTGTATATTTGTTTCCTCCCCCCACTTGGTCTGTTCCTCTTTCTGCACCTTCCCTGGACCTTTTCCTCTCTCCCCTATTCTTTTTAAACATAACCATCTCACTGGTCCATAATGCCTCACAATGTCTTCCAAGATAAGTGGGAAAGAATATCATCCCAGCTCCACTGGAAATGTAGCTTCAAATATCGGTCAAGGTCAGAACTATAAGATCTACTCTTGTCTCACACTGAAAAATAAGAATTCAGTAAAGAACTGGGAATTGTCCCTGGGTCGTATAGTCTAGGACTCTCTCGCCCTCCCCAGTTAACGTATCTCCCTTTGAGACCCAGAGCTACCAAAATCTCTTTTGAAAAAAAAAGCAGAGTAACTTGATTACAAAATTTTATCAAATATGTGTCAAAGTTTGAACAGAAATGACTAACAAAATGGATATAAAATAGTATAATATCTCTTAGCAACTACCCCTGATATCTTTTCAATCCAAACTAATTGAAAAAATCTTTAGTCTTATAAAAAGGAAAAAATAAAATTAATCCCTGATCTTAGAGACCATGGCACTACCACCTTTAGAGACTATACCAACCTCAATCAGAGAACATTATATCTGTCCTAGGCATCTTTTTGTTAACACTCTTAAAACTGAGGTGGCAGATTTAGTTAGGAAGCAGAAGATAAAATAGTCTCCTATCTGCCTCCTATAAACAGATGATACGATGATCTGTCTGAATTACAAGAGCTGGCAAACAACTCTGAAGATACCTTGACTTGAGAAATAGAAAAATTAAGGACCAAATAATACTTAATCGGATTAAGCGAAAAGGACACCTCCATGCCGAATCTAGACAAAGACATCTGTTCAAATTATAAGAAAATGGGACACTGAAAGAACATTAGCCCTGCCTTAATTCAAAAGATAGAATACCAAAAGAGAAAGGACAAATTTGTGTAACAAAATAACATCCTCCAAGGACACAATATTTTCATTTTGCCCAAAATTGCCCTTACCACCAAAAAAATAAATAAATGTCCATGTGACTGGCAAAAACACTATCTTCCATTTTCTGTTAACCCTATGACCTTTTTATTATGCCTTCCTTAGAGTCACAAAAAGTTTTCCAAGGTAAGAATCTTAAATACCCTTCAAACTTTGCCTTTTTCTCAACTACTTCCTATCACTCTGGGACACTGCACTAGTCACTAAGCTTCTTTACCTAGAAATTTCACTCTAGTGAATCTGCTGGTACAAAACCTATTTTTAAAATGAGGTGCCTCCATTAAGGTTGAATCAGACAGCCACTTTCTAAATAAAATCCCCAGTCTGTGGTTTGATGATAGCACAGATGTTATTACCTGATACCTACTCTATTGATACCTTAAGCTCTGAATCTGTTCGCAAGCTTCTGGGCTAAAAACAGTTCAGATGTAGGGCACATAAATGATGCTAAACCTATAATAGCCTCAATTGATCTGGCTGAGTCCTTGGTAAAATTAGCCCAATACTCACTAAGGGAGAAATGCCATCTATTCTATCTGGTACCTTCTGAGACAACTCATTAGTCTCTGTATTAGCCCTAGTATTAACTCTGTTCTGTTCATTGGAAAGACAAATAGGTGCAACTTCTGTTTTGTGCAAGTTTTAAAGGCCATTAAAAGACTGTGCTTCCTGCTTCCTGTGTTCCCTAACCCCAATATCATTTTCTCCTCGACCACCGACATAGCTATTTACTCTCTAGTGTTAGATCAATTCTCAGCACTCTTTAGTGTACACTTATACCCAGACTTACTGTATCTATTTGCAATTCGCTTGGGAAAATCAATGATATACTTGAATAGTTATATCCCAGGATTTACAGAAGTACTCTCTTACTCCTTGCAAATAATTATAAACTTAGAGACATTCACGTCTCAGTAATCCACTCTTATAGAGTATGTTGATGATCTTCTATTTTACTCTCTGAGAACCTTACAGAACTAATTCTCTTCACTTGAAAAGAGCATTACCAGAAAGGAAACACAAAGCATCTTAATATAAACTCCAATTTGACAGACCTTTACTCTGCTCTTTTACAGATTCATATGGCTTAATATCACAAAGATTTAATGTATATACTCAAGATTACCACCAATAAGTCAAAATGAGTTCTCACAAATATAAACCACAGGAACCCCTGAATGACCTGCAGCCTGGAAACCTGGTTTCAGGGAAATGACATCACTGTAAGACTGCTCTTATACAATTCAGTCCCCAGCACTCCCCGATTACCAACATCCTGCAACAGAGTGATACATTTGCTAACAATCAATGAACCTACATTGACACATCATTATCAAATATGTTTTCAAACAATATAATTAAAAAATGTTGACTTTTATCTAAAAATAAAAGTTTAATGGACAGGACCTTATCAGGCACTATTAACCACAAACACTGCAGTAAAATTCCAATCAACCCTTGAATTCATATTTCCTAGATAAAGATGAAAAAACGTGTATTCTTCAATTGTCGATATGTATATAATATATATTATATATATAAAACTTTGTATATATTCAAAATTTGTCCATATAGTAAGGCCACAAAACAAATCTTAATAAATTTCAAAGGACTGAAGTCAAACACAGTGTGTCCTCTAGCTTCAATGCAACTCAAATAAAAGCAAACAGAAAACTAGAAAAACTAAATATATTTAACACTAAGAAACCATTAAATGGCTAATGGCTCAAAGAAACCATAATTGAAAATAAAACATATTTTGAATAACAACAAAATTCTGCAATACTGAAAATTTTCAGATACAGTTAAAACTCTACTTAGAAGGAAATTTATAGACACAATTGCATGCATGAACTGAAAAATAAGAAAAATTAAAAATCGGTGATTTTAGTATCTATATCAAGAATTTAGAAAAAAACAGTACCCTAAACACTTCAGAAAAGAAGAAAATAAATAATAAAATAAACATATAATAAAAGAATAAATAAAGCCAAAACTCAGTTTTTTGAAAGTCCTAAAATGAAAAATTAGTAATCACCAATGGAAAGAGAAGACATAGATAACCAGTATAAGGAATTCAGAAAGATGAGCTAACTACAGATGCTGCTACTGTTAAAAGAGATAAAAGTATATTATAAATAACTTAAGCAATATATTTAAAATCTTAGATAAAACAGTCATTTCTACAAAGATATAAGTTACTAAACTGTTTAAAGAAGAAAGAAAAGAAAAAACTGCAGTCTTTCTATTACTCCATAGGCAACCTTCCCCCAAACTTTCCTGTCAAACATTTAAGAACAAGTAATTTCTAACTTACAAAAGCTCCTCCAGAGATTTTAAAATGACAGAACACTGCTCTTTTTACTGTGTGAAGCTAGCATAATCTTTATAATGAATCTATAAAGGACAAAACTGAAAAAGAAACGTTCAGTTCTTTCTAATTCAAATATATATATATACACAAAAGTTCTAAACAAAATTTTTCAAAACGAACATAAAAAATTTTACCATGGATAGTATAGCAGAACCAACTTAATTTATCACTGAAATGCAAGATTGATTTAACATTAGAAAATAAACTAATGCTATCTCCACATCAGACAATTAAAGGAGAAAGGTTATGCCATCATGTTAATAGATGCAGGAAAAAAATAATAGATAAAATTCAACATTTTTAATTATATTGTTTGAAAACGTATTTGATAATGATGTGTCAATGTAGGTTCACTGATTGTTAGCAAATATATCACTCTGTTGCAAGATGTTGATAATTGGGGAGTGCTGTGGACTGAATTGTGTCCCCCCAAAATCATATATTGAAGCCCTAACCCTCAATGTGATGGCATTAGAGATAGGGCCTTTGGGAGGTGATTGGGTTTAGATGAGGGCACGGAGGTGAGGTCCTCATGATGGAATTAGTGCCTTCATAAGACGAGACCAGAGAGCTCATGCTCTCGCTCTCTCTCTCGTGTGTGTGTGTGTGTGTGCGTGTGTGTGTGTGTGTGTATCTCCACCATATGAGGATACAGTGAGAAGGTGCCCATCTGCAAGCCAGGAAGAGGGCCCTTACCAGGAACTGAATCTGCTAGCACCTTGATCTTGGACTTCTCAGTCTCCAGAACTTTGAGAAATAACTGTTTTTTGTTCAAGCTACCCAGTCTATGGGTAAATCTGAAGTATCATCTAACTAGTGTAGGATCCAAAGTAAAAAATACAATGTTTTTAAGAGTTGAGCTTCATGACACCTGTCATCTGCTATTTGGACAGTATTTACTATCTTCACTTGGTTCAAGGAAGTCAGCCTCCCATCCTTGGAAATAAATTCACAAAATATATGAAAGGAAGAGACAGGTCATGGGGACTAAAGCACAATGTTGTCAGAGGTAGTGATTCCCAGGAGTTTTAGCCTCAGGTTCTGGAGCCAGGTGAATGAGTCTGTATCCCAGCTCTGCAGAAAGAGACAGAAGGAAAAGGAGGGAAGAAACCTTTGATAGCTCTAGTATCCTATTATTACATATAGAACAATTATTCCATTATATATGTAAAATGATGAGATAAATTGATCTTAAAATTCCATAATTTAAAAAATTTTCTATCTCACCACTAATGGGACAAAATATTGCTTTGCTGAGATAATGGACTTACTTTTATTGTCAACTTTCTATTCCATGTACTCTGATAACAAACATTATTTTTATAATCCATGTCAAACTACCTTCTTCAAGAAGTTCAGGTTGGATATAAACACAAACATGAAGCTGTGACGTGAGTCACACTAAAAAGCTCAGGCCCAGGCAGAACAACTGAATAATCAGTGTCAGGGCTAGGTCTTGGATGGCATTGGGATATATCAAGGAAGACAAGGAAAAGTTTAGCACAGAGGTAGACGAAAGTAAAAAGCTATATCATGTAATTAAATAATTGAGTAAATACCTGGATAAGTACTTTGAGATGACCATATTAAGGTAAGTCTAATGCCAGGAGTTGCACATAGTTGGATAAAAGGGCCATTAGTCAGAATTTTATGCTGAATCCAAAATCAGAGTGTCTCTTCAAGTAACAACAGAACAGTCAGCTAGCAGAGATCCAAGTATAGAGAAAATGTGAAGATTCAGACAGGCAGAGTAAGTGTTGTGGAAGACTGTTATCATATCACTGAAGAAATTATGTTAGAGCAAAGGTTAATCAGACACCCTCTGTAATATATCCCTTCCATATTCAGGGCTAAAATTTCATGGCCTGTGGTATTTCCCATGCTAAATTACATTCAACTGCTTTGTCCAATAGGGCCTAGCAGGGGTTTTGCAGTAAGATCAAATGGCAATATCAAGATTCCAACAACAAAATACTACCATTCTAGAAATGTCTCAAATTTGAATATAAAAATCCCATCTATTGTAAAATTGTCTATGATAAATTGAATATAATTTTTTGGCAAATTAAGGATGAAATTTAAAATCCCAAAGTCGAGACTGGAAATATCTCACCTTTGTGGATTAATTAACATTCAATAATTATCTCCCATCCCAACCTTCTAATTCTCCTCAATCTCAGCTGTTATAGTTAGGATTCTTTTATCAAATGAGGCTCTTTCACTGGAATCAGTGTGTAGTCCTTTAGGAATTATGTTGTTGAATTATTCAATAAGTTTCTCTTGAGCCTTGCTTTAAAGAATTCAAAGTGTAGTAAAACAAGATTTCTGCAGTTCTGTTCTGATACTCCCCAAATTTAGAAAATAAGCCAATTTCCAGGCCATAGAAGTATTATTAGAAGTAGTTAGGAATGCAGTTGGAGTCAGTTTACCTCAGTTTTTTTTTTAAATCCAAGAGCTGTGAACATAAACACAAATGGAAGAGCTAAATTTTTATAAATTTAGACTGTGCTAATTTTGTTTACGTTATCTTAGAAGGGGTAGAAATCCATCAATACAAACTATTCTCTAAACAAGTGACATTGGAAACATGAATGTATTTTCTCAACCTATAGAAAATTTAGAATGCTGATAGACCATACTAATTCTAATTTGAAACGTCTTTCTTTTTCAACCAGCATATTTCCCCCCAGTACTGAATTAAATGAGGACTCCAGCTGAAACTACTGTGTTCACTTTCTCATGAGCAGGCATTTTCAGTCCTATATCACATTGGCTATTTCCCCTGCCTCTTGTAAATTTCTTCAAGACTATCTCACCTGCTTCCTAGGGAGCATGTTTTCTCATGCAGCCATCCCTGTAATGTGCTGTGACACACTGATGTGCTGTGGATGGCTTACTCAGGTACTGAGTCTTGTGTCCTCCAGGCAAGTCATAGCCTTGGTACATTTACTCCACTGAGCAGCAAGATACGTTATCATGTTCAATATGTGCAATGCCATGAAAGAGGTTAGGAAACACTGAAACCGCTCGAGAACCAAACTGAGAATACCTAATGAGGTATCTCCTGAGTCTGCAGATAGGCAATATGAATACAAGATTACTCCCTTTCTTAATCTTCAATGCCATATACAAGGAAATGCAGTTTGGAACAGTCAATCTCACTGTACCTGGCCAGGTCTGTCAACTTATATCTAGAAGAACTACACCAAATCTCAGTGGCCCTCACAGGACTCAGCTGAAAAACAGTAAATACTCTTCTGCATTTTACATGCAGAATATATTTTCCCTATAACCAGTCCTTGCCCCTGTTGCTTCAGATTTATAGGATTGTTTGTAGAGTGACCATATAATTGATCAAACACTTTTGGTCATAAAATGAAACACTTAAACATTATCTAAGTTTTCCCTGAGGAAACTGGCATATATAGCCACCCTAGCCATTCAGAAGCAAGCCAAAAACTAGGCAATAGGTTAATTTGGTGAAGTGAGACCCTGAGAATGTATCCTGACCAGGAACTAGGATTGCTTTCCTGAGGATGAGTCAGGGCGCCACCAACAAGGGGAAGTTCAATGGCCCAACGAGGGAAGATCATCACTTAGAAGCAAATAGTCACCAATGGTTCTCCATCTTTATCTTCTACTTCTCAACAATTTTTTCACGTTTGATTTTTTTCTCTGTTGAAACTCTCTCTGTACGACTAGGTAAACGCTCTTATCAGATTTTTCTGCTCCTTCACTGCTTGCACTTCCTCAGTTGTCTTTGTTAGCTCCTCCTCCCCTGTCAGACTTTTAAATGTTGGATTGCCTTAAAGGACTCCCCTCAACCTTTTTCTTAGTGCCATCTCCCCTTAGGTGACTTTTCTTCCCACCAATGGCTTAAAACAATATCTATGCCAATGGTCCTCCTAGTCATATCTCCAGACTAGTCAATTTACCTTTGCTGCAGATTAATAAACTACTTAACTTGTCATCACCACTGCATCTTAATAAAACCCAAGTAGGACACACTTTCTACCCTGTAAAGTGTACTTATCCTCAAAGTGTACTTATTCACCAAAACTCACTGAATGGCTCATTATTCATATGGTTTCTCAAACCTAACAGCTTGGATTGATACTTGAGTATTCTTTTCTTTCCCCTCACACTCAATAACCAATTTACCAATTACTTTCTGTCTCTATCTCAAATATACATCACCTATTGGGTCATTTCTCACCTTTTCCATTGCTAGAACCCTAGTCCAAACCACCATCACCTCTCACCTGGAACACTACATTAACTTCCCAACAGATATCCCTGTCTCTCGCTCTCTCCAATGATCCATCCTCTACAGTGTTTTTCTGAATTTGTATCACAATTTTCTTCTTTTCTCAACACCACTGGCATACCATCACAACCAGAATAAACTTCTACCATGGCTCCTAAGATCGTGTGTATTCTGGCCCTTACCTACCTCTCTGATCTAAGCTCTCTCCATGTTCACTACACTCTAGCCATACTGGCCTTACTTCTGTCCCTTTAATAGCCAAATGTTGTTCGCATCCCCAGGGCCTTTGATCTTGCTGTTCCTTCTGTTAGGGATGCTATTCTCCAGGATTTTTGCACATCACTCAAGTTCCAACCAAATTGTCTCAGAGATACCTTTCTTCACTGTGCTAAAGTGCCCCCCTTCCATTGTATGTCCTATTTTACATATATATTTACATATGTGTGTATGTGTTTGTGTGTGTGTATAAAAAACACTTTTCAACTCCTGAAAATGTGGGCCAATGTAACCTCCTGGATGCAGGAATTCTGAATTATTCACTGCTTAAAACAGTACCTGGCACCTAGTAAGTACCATTAAATATTTCTGAACTGACAGGTATGGGATATCTGTCATTCTGAAAAGCATAACTAAAATTCATGGAAACACTACCTACATCTCAAAACTGTATGCTCAGATTTTTATTTTCACAATTTCAACTCTGAACTTTTTGTTCATTCCTCAGTTCGTTTTTCATCTTCTTCTACAAGACTGATACAGCTTTCTTTATTTCAACTCTTAAAATAGCTACCATCATAGACTAATAATATCTGCAAGTTGGAAAATTTAAAATATGCTTGTTTTTATGTACCATCACACTCAAAAATATTTATGCAATTTCTGGTCCATCTTTGTCCTTTATTTCTTTGCTGGCCAGTGGAACACAGATATAGGTCTTGCAGACCTCCTTCTCTAAATATAGTTTCTTGGTCTTGTTGCCACCACCACATACCTCTCTTGCACCCATACCTCTCATAAATTCCCACATCTGAGAGTTATGGAAAATAGGAAAAAGGGTAAAATAATTTCTTTCTTAATGTGCAGCTATACTTGTTCATTGCCTGCCTATGTTCATTCCCTGGCAAAGAATGCACAGATCTCAGGGATGCCAATGCTATATACACTTGCCTCCAAGCTCTCAGTAACTAGGCTTTTTTTACTCACAGCTTCACAAATATATGCAGGCACCTTGGAAATTTAATACCATATTACCATTTTAAAATTATATTTCTTAAAGGTCTGTTTCCCATTTTTAGGGGGTGGAAAGCGACTGACTTTTTTGTTGACAAAAATACTATATAAAAACAAATTTGCTCCCTAAGCCTTTTCCACTGGTTAAGTAGAATCTAGTTATATAAAAAAATCTACAAAGACACTTTTCTGTATTTCTTATTCTTTTGTCACATTTCACTTTTCTTTTGTAACTGTATAAATCAGAGTGCTTCCTGGGAGACATATTAAGGAAATTAAATTCAGATTTAAATTATATTTTATGAAAACCACTCCTTCCAAGTAAACGACAGTAGACCAGGAGTTATTCAAGATCAGAGTTTAAGCAGACTATAGCTTCTGATTTTGGCAGCCTACAATTGCAAGTAGGTTGCAGAAAATGTAAAATTAGGGTTTTGAAGATACATTAGCACTCACATGTTCATTGCAGCAGTATTTACAATGGCCAAGACGTAAAAACAACCTAAATGACCATCCACAGATGAATGGATAAGGAAAAGATGTTATATACCTACAATAGAATAATATTCAGCCTTAAAGAAGAAAATTCCTCGGCATGAGACAACATGGAGCTAGGTGCGGTGGTGTGCTTCTGTAGTAGTCCCTGTGCCTATAGTCCAAATACCTCTAGAAAGCTGAGGAGGTAGGAGGGCTTGAGGCCAGGAATTTGAGGTTTTAGTGCACTGTGATAATGCCTGGGACATGGATGAACCTTGAAGATATTATGCTAAGTGAAAAAAGCAAGTCACAGAAAAACAAATAATGCATGATTCTACTTAGTATCAGGTATCTAAAATAGTCAAACTCATAGAAGCAAAGAGTAGAATGCTGATTAACAGGGGCTAGGGAGAGAAAGAAATGAGGAGCTGCTAATCAATGTGTGTAAAATTTACTACATGAGATGAATCAATTCTAGAGATCTGCTGTCCTACATGGTGCCTAGGGCTACCAATACTGTATTGTACTACAAAAAAATCTGTTAGAAGGGTAGATCTCAAGTTCTGTTCTTACCACAATAAAAAAAAATTAAGGTTTAGCCTATGTATCAGCACTGTGAAAGGGCTTTTATTTTATTCTTTTCCTTTCATTTAAGGGCACTGTCTAATTTGGCAAGAGCACAGACAATTTACATTTTTCCAGTTATGTAAGGAGTTATGTGTGGAAAGTTGGCTTAAATAAGTATGTTTCATTTCAGTGTTATTTCAGCTTCTCTTGATGGTGCCTGAACTGCTTGGCTGTTCTGTCTCTAAATCTAGCTCAGGTTTTACTACCTTGTTGAGCCTTCGCTTTGTTCACCACAAATTGTACCACTTGTGCCGGCACCCTTGGGCTGCCTATACACAGCCAATTGACCTCAGAGCTGGTTTTTCTACTGTGCTAAGCCCACTCACGGGACATATTTCATACCTATTTGATATATCAAGTGTAGTGTTGAGAGCAGCTAGACCAATACTCAGGAACTTCACCAGAGAGAAGAGGTTGGAGGATGCTAGTAAGAAGAGATCACAGCCTCAAAGGAAAGAAAAACCAGAAAGACATGAGACTAGAAAAACAGGAGGCCAGAGAGACACAGATAAGTAAAGATAGAGATTGAGGGAGGACGTCAATTAGCAGTACAGTGAATCAGGCACTATTTTTAACATAGTATTATTCCTAGATATAAAGTGACCCAGATAATAGAAAAACAGAATTAATTGTAAAATGATTTAGTTGTTTAAAAGTAATGCTAATCGAGTTATATTCTTAAAGCACATACTATTTATATCTAATTACTTTCCATGAAAGTACTGCATATTGTTAAAAGCCAAAGAAACCTAAGTGAGTTTCAGTTGGTTAAAACAATAAATGCAGCCTGTCTGTGCTCAGTCCTCATGGCCTCAGCATTTGCTTCTCTAAGTTGGCTCATCGAGTATGACTGCACCTTAGAGAAAATCTGATTTCACTGCAAACCACGGGAAGAGTATCAATTCAGAGATGAAGAATTTCTTTAGAATAATCCAGCTGATAAAAGCAGAATATAAAAAGTTTTAAGTACAAAGAAGGAATTGTTGGACAGGGAAAAATAATAATAATAATTGGTTTCAGCTTTAGTTCAAGTTTGCAAACAGTAAAACTTATTAGTCATTTTAGGTATTTGATTTCTACAAATGACAAATCCTTTTATTTCTATTTGCTTCCACCTAGATGCATATATTAAAGAAAAGGATTATGATAATCCATTTTAATACCATCATACAATAATAGAAATCTTTTTACCCCAGCAACCAAAATTTTCCAACTGGAAAAAAAAAAACAGTAGGAAAAATCAGAAGCACATATAGCTAGGAGTAGGAGGATGGCAAGTAACAAGAAAGCAAAAACCCTTTGCAAATACTTCTCACCTATATTTTTTATTATCTCAGCCAAAAGGAAGCCTATCTTTTCCATTCCCTTTTTTGCAAAGCTATCCTTATTTCTTTCTAGTTATTCCCACCTTCTAATGGCCACTGTTTCATTTGTTGAGAAAACAAAATTATATGCTTAGATAACACACGCAAAGTTTTCCATTAGTAGAGTCCCATTAGTCCCAGACTGTAAGAAAATAAATGCAGTATATTAAACTTCAAGCTGAAGTAATGCCTTTAAGATTGCTGTGCCGTAATTATTCTTTTAGTCTAGTCCTAGTAGGCTTTGCGTGCAAGTGTATTTATATGTGTATATGTGTATTTATATCAAATTTTATTCTCCAGTAGGTTGCAAAAATGTAAAATTAATGTGTTATTGAAAAATTGTATTGCAAGAAAACACCTATTGTATGTGACTGAAAATAATGACACATTGCGAAAAATGTGCTTTTAATGTAGCAAATTTAAGGATTATGACATTACTAATGCATTGGGTGTTTTACTAAGCTAGCCTAACCAGTAAAACTTAAATAATGTTGACCACAGAACCCATCCTAAACCATTCTTCTGAATAAAGGTGTGTTTATAAAATTAGAATAGATATTTCCTTTCTCTGTGACTCTAGTGGCATTAAGAACATCTAAAATTTAGAATTCAAAGGAGTGGACACTGTTTTTCTACCTACTCTAGAGAAAAAAGTAAGCACCAGAAGCCTGGGTAGAATTCAGTGCAGCATCCTGAACATCATGGCCAGAACCTGAGTGAAAACGTAAACACACACGTCAGCACCCCTCATCCACAAGCAGAGCTCTTCAGTGCTTGCTTGGTGGCCTTCCAGCATTCTTCCCTTCCTGATTTTATCAAGAATGCATCCATCTCCAGCATAGTCCAGGTGTGGTGCCCCAGGTAAAGCTGACTAACTTCAGTTTCAGGGACTGCCTTTAATTTTTTTTAAAAGCAGTTCCATTGAACTCAGTTTCCAGAGACTGGTCCAGGATGGTTATATGTGGTAGGCCATGGCCGGGCCTGCTGCACTACAAATTGCGCCTGAAAAATGCAGTAAGAAATACAGCCTGGAAGAATATACCTAAATTTCCTTAGGTGGTAATAGGTGGAAACTAATAGTACATACTCCATTCTGAACCAAAATAGTATAAAAGGCAGAAAATCCAAGTGGCTTGGCAGATGTCCCACTTTGCACAAGCTTCAGAGACCACCAAATTTGGGTGTGCAGACTTCAAGAGTAGCAAAAGGAGACACTAGGGCTTTATGCTCTTAAAAAATACTTTATGTATGCCTTCTCCATTGCCTCTTTGAGAGTACAAGAGTAAAAAAAACTAAAAGTAAAATAAGTCAAGTCCTATGTATTGTCACTATTGCTCAAACATGAAATAGATGATTTGTTCTGGCCAGCTCTTGGAAGAGTCGATAGGACTGGTAAGTACAGAACAAGGAAGGACTGATGTTAGAGTAAGACCACCAAGCTACCTAGATAGCCTACTACCACTAGGATCGGGGTCACATGATCCATGGAATTTTAGGGAAAACTTCTTGGAAAACATGTAATTTAAGGAGTGGAATGTTAAGACAAAAGGTTTGCCAGCTTTGCCAAATTCCTGTCTTATAGGACCACACATCAGCTGAAAGCTTCTAAGATGTGGGCATCTCTGTGGAGATTCTGGGACATTTGGGTGTAGAACACCCAAGTTATGAAGGGTTGAGACAAGGGTTTCTATGCAGAGCTGACTTCGTATATGGCCTGAGTCTTTCCTCTGTAATTCTTTAGCTGTCGTGGCATTCATAAAAATGCCCATGGACCTGGAAGTCCAGAGGCCAGGCCTTCTGGCCATAGATTTACTAACCTTTTCACTTTCTGCCTTCTCTCCTTGGAGGACTCTAGGTGAAGGTTCCCAGCAAGAGTGGCCACCTCCTTCCCAGGGTCATCCTTAGGCCACAGTGCCAAGTAACGTCCCACTCCACTTGGACCAAACTGTTAACTCAAAACTAATGTGGATTAGGTAATGTGATTGTTCAGCAATGCTATAATTAAAGATACTCCAAATTGGAGCTTAGGGAATCAGGATGGCTTGGTAAGCCCCACCTCATCCTTCTGCCACAGGTGATGGGCTCTTTCCCAATCTTACTGGCTATTCTACTGAATCATAAGTAAAGCTACAATTACAGGAGGGAGTCCCAGGACCTCTCCTAGTAAAGAAGCAGCAGAAACATTTGACTAAGCAACAAAAGAAGGGAAGGAATTCAGCTACCAGCTCCAAAGCAGAGAGGGGTGGTGCTCTTTCACTCTCTTTACATTAAGAGAAGTTCCGGGTTTGTGGGAGACCTCAACGATGTCTGTAATAATGATTGTCATCTTATTGATGTTTTATGAGACACCTGGTACTGCTAACTTTGGGTAAACTCCACAAGGGACAACAGAGGAAGAGAGGCACAGTATCATAGAGTCACAGAAATGTCTGGTATGACCCAGATCCTGCCTGGGGTGTATATGCAGTAGTTTAGGGACTCTTGCATTTAATAGTAAGAA
Source organism: Pan paniscus (assembly GCF_029289425.2). NCBI lineage: Eukaryota > Metazoa > Chordata > Mammalia > Primates > Hominidae > Pan > Pan paniscus. The sequence continues at coordinate 41,357,699 of NC_073264.2, read as the reverse complement.
CATGCAGTACTATGATGTGCCTGTGAGCCAGATGGCCCCTGTCCCACTACATATCTCATGAGGCCCAGACTCTCGGTGCCACACCACTCCACCTCTCCTGTTGCCCAGAAATTGTTCAACATTGATGCGATAGTAGTCAGTAGTTCCACTTCCAACTGCAGAGATATTATGAAGGAGTGTTAAGGCAATAAGATATATGGCAGGCTAGAAAGCATGCTTCACAAATCACCTAGGACCCCAAGAATGAAAGGACATTTTCAGAGCTAGTTAATGAGGCAACTGAGAACTTTGGACCCAAGGCACATGTTACTTAGTTCTGACTAGGTTTGGCACACAGCAGTGTACTTCAGTGTATCAAACTGGTGAAGGATAGCAAAGAAAATATTCTCCAATTTTTTTTGGAGGGGGGAATCTTATAAAGAAAGTATATTTCTTATTAATTTATATTGGAATAAATGGGAAAAGTAAGTTATCCTTCTCAGCAGAAATGCCCTTATAAGGTCTCCATAATTTAAACTTAATGCAACTGTTCTTAATAGAGGCCAGTAAAATGAAGAGCTACCAAAATGAAGGGTTCACAAAGACCAAACCCACTAAATTTAAATTCCACTTTTTAAATTCCAAGAGCCAAGCCCTCATTATCATTTGTACCAGTCTTTAAATCTAGATATCCCTTTTGTTCTGGCCATCTTCTACTTTAAACCAGTGAAATATGAGTATAGAGATTAGATTGATAACAGTTTTTTTATAATGTTCTCTGTTCATTAATTGGTTAGGTGTTTATTAAAATTATATATTTATTGATTATTTAACGATGTATAGACAACCATCTTACTTGTTTGGCATTTTAAAATATTTCTAAATCTACACATTTATTGTATCAGGGAGACACTCTCTTTTATCAAATTAGTCAAAAGATGGAACCTAGGCAATAGTTTATAATAAAGATGGAAAAGGGAGAAAAGTTACAATTGGATAAATCCAAGAAATTAACTTGAAAAGTCTATGAAAATGTTATTACAAACATGAGGGAGTCTATCTTGTTTGCTAATATCATGTGTATCATATGTATCCTCTATGAAGTACAGAAAAATGGATAATTTTACATTGATTTTTTAATCTATCATATTCACAAGCACTCAAGAAACTTAATATATCTTTGCATAAGCATGAATTATACCTGTACTTGGGTCCAATGAGAACCCAATTTTTTTAAAGCATCAGCAAACATTATATTATTTTATATTAGTTAATAATGATGAAACAAAAATGGGAATTAATTTTATGTCATCAAATCTATCTAAATGAATGCAAATCCCTTATGAAATGAAATGACCAAGGAAAATCTCAAACTCCAATGTAAAATTCTTCAGGTTTCAAAACAAATGCTTTATTCTGTTAATAGAAACATTACATTTTCTCTTACTCATTACTGTATTCAGTGAAGCAATTCTGATTTTTTTGTGCATTGTATTATTATCAATGTGCATAGTGCTCTGAAATAAACTGATGACTTCTACAGGGAAACAGATGTCAATCTACCAATTGATATGAAGGCTTTCCATATTTAGTGTTTCCAAGGAAACCCTTATCTCAGTATATACTTATTCAACACGTGAGCATTGAAGAGATTGTTTCTCTGTGTGCGTGTGAGAGGAAAATAAAATCGAAGTGTAAGTTAAAAACTCTAGAATCAAACATTAGTTTCATGACAATAAAGTGTATTGAGAGAATCAGCTAACCATACTGATTTAATTGAACACAACTCAGATGACGTTTGAAACAAGAGAAACTAGACGAAATAAATATGCCCTAAGGAGCCACGTTAGTGAAATATTTCAAGAGGGAAAGCCATTGTAAACAATACTAGAATGTCAATACAAAGAAGGGTGAGACAAGAAAACAAAATAAAATAACAGCAACAAATAAAGAACTGAAACTAAAGAAAAACAGAGGCAATGAATTATGACTAAAGCAAATCTACATGAGTTTATCAATATTTATTGATAGCAATGCTATATGAAGAAAATTGGCCAATGTGATCAATTCCAAAATCAATGACTCAAGCAGCTGTTTAAAGACTTAAATGTTAGACCTAAAACCATAAAAACCCTAGAAGAAAACCTAGGCAATACCATTCAGTACATAGGCATGGGCAAGGACTTCATGTCTAAAACACCAAAAGCTATGGCAACAAAAGCCAAAATTGACAAATGGGATCTAATTAAACTAAAGAGCTTCTGCACAGCAAAAGAAACTACCATCAGAGTGAACAGGAAACCTACAGAATGGGAGAAAATTTTTGCAATCTACTCATCTGACAAAGGGCTAATATCCAGAATCTACAGTGAACTCAAACAAATTTACAAGAAAAAAACAAATGACCCCATCAAAAAGTGGGCAAAGGACATGAACAGACACTTCTCAAAAGAAGACATTTATGCAGCCAAAAGACACATGAAAAAATGCTCATCATCACTGGCCATCAGAGAAATGCAAATCAAAACCAAAATGAGATACCATCTCACACCAGTTAGAATGGCGATCATTAAAAAGTCAGGAAACAACAGGTGCTGGAGAGGATGTGGAGAAATAGGAACACTTTTACACTGTTGGTGGGACGGTAAACTAGTTCAACCATTGTGGAAGTCAGTGTGGCGATTCCTCAGGGATCTAGAACTAGAAATACCATTTGACCCAGCCATCCCATTACTGGGTATATACCCAAAGGATTAGAAATCATGCTGCTATAAAGACACATGCACATGTATGTTTATTGCGGCGCTATTCACAATAGCAAAGACTTGGAACCAACCTAAATTTCCAACTATGATAGACTGGATTAAGAAAATGTGGCACATATACACCATGGAATACTATGCAGCCAGAAAAAATGATGAGTTCATGTCCTTTGTAGGGACATGGATGAAACTGGAAACCATCATTCTCAGCAAACTATCGCAAGGACAAAAAACCAAACACCGCATGTTCTCACTCATAGGTGGGAATTGAACAGTGAGAACACATGGACACAGGAAGGCGAACATCACACACCGGGGCCTGTTGTGTGGTGGGGGGAGTGTGGAGGGATAGCATTAGGATATATACCTAATGTTAAATGACGAGTTAATGTGTGCAGCACACCAACATGGCACATGTATATATATGTAACAAACCTGCACGTTGTGCACATGTACCCTAAAACTTAAAGTATAATAAAATAAATAAATAAAAAGTTTTAAACTAGTCAGAACAATTGACGGCAATATCCTCCATTAAAAGTGTTTGATATCTAACTTTTTTGGTATATTCAGTAAACATCCACTATTATCATTCATTTATGAAAATTGTGAAGGTTTCTGAAATACTAGGACATGCATAAATAAAAGGCTACTTATAGTTATAATTTTATTAGAAGGTTTTGTGTTTTCATGTGTTTAATGTGAATGTTTAGTATTAACATTTTTACTGCTTAATTAACATGTTTAATGTTCAATGAAATATCTGTGTACACATACACACACACAAACGTTTCATTGAGCATTTGAGAATACACACACATGCACACCACTTGAAAATGACACTGCCCTGCTAACACTCCTAACCCTCCAAGGGAACACTCCAGAATGAAATGATTAGCCTTCATACCTCCTACATCATCCCAGAAACATGCTAGCATCCAATACACTGCAAGTCATCATATACTTAGTCTTCTTTCACATACTTCTGAAGGACAACCCTGTGTAAGTTTACAGATTATGGACAGATGTTTCTTTTAAGACTTGGATGTATCTTCATCATAAAGTAGCTCTATTAGTGAAGTTCAGTCCAATCTTTCAAATAAAATTCACACTGATTTTATTTTCAGGGAAAACTAAGCTGCTTGCTTTCTTTCATGGCATGGTAATATAAATGTTAATAATTTTCTCCTTATGCTGATGTAGTATGCAGTACGCAAACTGGCAGAATAAGTGTCATTGTGTCAATGAGGCTTTAGACCAATAAGTTATCCTTTCCAAGGTAAAGGTCTAAGACTTTTATTTATGCAGGCTGGACCAATGGTTTTTAATAACATTTACATTCAAAATAAAGCTGTGCTTTATGAAATAGATTAGATGTATGTAGGTGACCTCATCATGACTTGGCTCATCTATAACATGACTTCATCTCTATAATTTAAAGACAATTCTAAAAAAAAGAGCTAGTATACTAGGGATTGAAAACGACAAATCTTTATTCCCTACAACAAAATTCAGCTAAGAGATGATGGCACTGGGATTCAAACAAATTAGGGGAAATTGATATCCATCTTGCACTAGTACGATAAGAAGCATATATCATTTTGGCAATTTAAATTTCCCCATAAAAAATTTGGAAGTTTGTTATTTATCAATAATGTTATTTATCAATAACGACAGCCAACATTTGAACTTTGCTTTAACTATTAAACATGTTCATAAGTATTATAAATGGGAAAGTTCATAAGTTCTGAAAGTTGACAGTTCTGAGACTCAAATTTAGATCTCTTTCTCCCAGTCTAGTGCCCTATTCGCTGGACTTGAGGCTATCCCCAGGATCTAGACCCAGATCCATTAGTCATGTGCTGAAATGTTGGAGTTTAACTCCTCTGGATTTCAGGGTCCTTATAAGTAAAATAAAAAGATTGAATTAAGAGATCTCGAAGCTCTGTTTTTTAAGTCTATGATTAGAATAACAATAAAAGAAATTGATGAAATATGAAATTATGTTTTCTAAATGGAGCCTAGTGATTTGCAAAACATGTGCTTGTCTATAGAACTAAGTAGTGTTGCAATATACCAAGTAAACCATTTTGTGCATGTTTCTTTATCCATAGCACGTACTATCGAAACTCATAGGCCCCCTAGGAGGATTAATAGTAAACTAAAAAAAAAGAAATATAAACACATCTTGTAATTTCTTATGAGGTAGAGCAATATGTAATTCTATTGTTTCATAATTTTTTGTTATATATTCTGTTTTATAACAGATTTATTGAGATAGAATTCACATTCAACAGAAGTCACATTTTTAATATGCATAATTCAGTGACTGAAAATACTCTGCTTTCAGCCCTTTGCTCACTTAAAGCTTGTATCAATCTGCCTAAAAGAACATGTAGCTTCTTGGATCGGGGATTACAAAGTGGCAATCCTCACTTTTATTTTGTTCCTTAAAATGCTCCAGATGTATTCAGAGTCATTGTTAAAGTCCTACATGTTGTAATTCACTGAAAAATGAAAAATTTAGGCCAAGAGTTAGTCCTTTGACACCAGTTGAACAGTCCTTCTTTGTATTTCTTTTTTTCATACCTTTTCCAGAAGCCTTTGTGATGACTGAAAATGACAAAGAGGGAGTGAAAGCAAATGTCAGCCAAAAGAGAGTTGAGTGGAGTAAGTTAAATGTTCTTTTCTAAAAGACCTTTAAAGTGTAGCAATTATAAGGAGTGAGAGATGAGTTGTGAGTCAGGATTTGTGCTCTGAATCTGATAGCATATTTGAACACATTTATACAATGAAGAAAAATGAAGTTCAGTAAAGACTATAAAATATTTGATAGTTTTGCTATTTTCTTCTGTGTCTTTTTAGTCTGTTACATTTTTTCAAACTGTTCTACTCAAATAAACCAAAGAACGGTGTGTGTGTGTGTGTGTGTGTGTGTGTGTGTGTGTGTGTGTGTGTGTGTGTGATATGCATCAATCCATCATGGACTGCTGTGTATCTCTATGTTTTACCAGTAACTATATTCCCAAATTTTTCAGTAAAATAGATTATCCAGAGATACATTTATTTTATCCTAGAGTTTCTATAACTCCCTGGCAAATTACCATAGTATGAAAACCCCCAATAGATTTGTATTGCACATCCATTCCTGTGTCTTGAATCCATAATCATAATTTACCTCACTTGTTTTAATTTAGAGGTTTTGTAGTTAATGAATGCTGAACCACTTTAAATAGTCTCTGGCTGCATTCACTGTGCTCTTCTCCTTTAACTACCATTTGTGGGACTGGTAGGAATATACACATGGTAACTAAGCCCATAATTACCAAAAGGCACACACAGTTGGGCATTCAAAAGGAACATAAAAGCTTTTTATCCTTTACTGTAGGTGCTTTTTCAACCTTTATCCTTTAATATACATGTGAGCTTAGAAAATACTTTAAAACACACAAATGAGTTAATTCAGGGTTAATTATTTTCAAATTAAGATAGAAAACAAGACAGTAAGAGTGGTCTTTTTAAATTCCTCTTTGTAATCTTTATTCAGTCTTCCAAACTCAATTAATTTACCTAATAAAAGCTTTCTAAAATATTGCCCTATGTCTTTCCATTCCCAGTCTACGTTAGGTGGTACTTTGAGCTCTCAGAATATCTTGGACTTGCCTCTAACAGAGTATTTATCACATATTTATAAAATAATGTTCTATTTGCTGATCTACTCCCTAGAGAGTGAGCTTCTTTAGTTCAGGAACCATGTGTTTCATTTATAAAACCCTAGTGGCACCCTGTGTTTAGTATGTGTTTGGTAAGTGATAATTAAGGACTTCATACACCCAAAACCATGGATTCTCCTGTCCTTCATTTCATTTTTGTATTTACTGATCTTCTATTACTTGTTTTAAATGGATGTGGACCAGAGCCAACCATTTTTAATCTCAGGTAGAGCTCTCATTTGGCTTTTTCAGATGGATTAGATTGGATTTGCATTCACCTTCCAGTTTAAAAATCTTCTCTACAGACAAAATTTACTTTTGATTCAGAACAGTATCTCTGAATATAATGCAGTGACCCATTGAAATTTTAATTTAGAAAGGGAGGTCCCATTATATGTGAGATTAAGTTGATCTCCAGGGGATAATTTCAAGGGCTTCAGGAAAGATCCCTATCTAAATCCCTTTCTTGTGAGTCCAACATTATCCAGCCCATTTTTTGGTCTTATAAATAAAACCTGGGATGCCTACCTCATTATCAGCTATTAGCAGTGGCATCTCAGTGCGAATTTATTTTACTGCTATATTCCCAACATCTACCTGAGATCAACAGCCCCAAAAAGTATGGTTTTGTTAGACAAGAAGTAAAAGATAAAAGGTTCACTCAGGAGCCTGTAACACTAACTTCCTGGGAGGGAAGACAGTGGTGGTATCTCATTAGCAGTCTGTACAAAGCCAGAGAGTAGCAGAGGCCACTGGACCTGAGAGGTAAAAAAAATGGAAATACCTATTGCTTGTAGGAAACTACATTAAGGCATTAAGGGAAGACAGGGCAAAAGACAAAAGTTTCTCAATTTTAAAATAGTATGTGTGGCCTGTGTAATATCATTTTTTAATGACAATGACACACAAGAGGGGAATAAGTGGCTGATATGGTTTGGCTGTGTCCCCACCCAAATCTCATCTTGAATTCCCATCTGTTATGGGAGGGACCTGGTGGGAGGTAATTGAATCATGGGGGCAGGTCTTTCTGGTGCTGTTCTTGTGATAGTGAGTAACTCCTATGAAATCTGATGGTTTATAAAGAGGAGTTCCCCTGCACAAGCTCTCTCTCTTTGCCTGTCAGCATCCATGTAAGACGTGACTTCCTCCTCCTTGCCTTCAACCATGATTGTGAGGCCTCCCAGCCATGTGGAACTGTTAAGTCCATCAAACCTCTTTTACTTCCCAGTATCAGGTATGTCTTTACCAGCAGCATAAAACTGGACTAATATAGTGGCCAATTTTACCCTTCTAGGTCTAACCCTACTCTACTCTCAGATTTTACAAATAGTCCTGCAATTCAATATTTTGGCAACATATCTTTATGCACAGCAGATGTGTAGTCACTTAGTGAATTAATGCAATCAGTTCCATTTGTCTTGGTTTTGTTCATGCAAAGTGAAAGACAATTTTGCATTGCAGAAATAACCCTTCGTATAGAATATCTGCATAAGTATGCTTCAGACTTAAAGTTCACTTCTTACATGACTAGAGCCTCCCAAAATACAAATGGTGTCCGTATATCATTTCAGCTAGAATCACTTATACAAATATCTACCGCTGGCATTCTGATGTTTAAACTATTATTTCATTTTAAACTGACAATAAAAATCCTGCTGGACAGTTTACAATATATAATCAAATCAATGTCACTAGAAGGGTGAGGAATAATTTGTAATTCAAAGGACAGAAAATCATGGACTTGTTTCTGGTTATGAATAAAGGTCTCTAGAGGAAATACTGTTGAAACTAAAGACACACACACACACACACACACACACACACACACACACACACTACCAATAACTAGCACTACACAATCCCTTGCTTTTAAACTATAATAGAAACAAAAACATTTCACAACCGGATTATTTACTTGGGTCTCACATTTATCTCAAGAGGTACCTGAGGCAGTTTTACTCATCTTAATTGCATAAAGCCAAGACCAATGTTACATAAGTAGTTGTAAGATCTGTTAGGGCTGGCACCAGTTTTCCTACATCTTAGTCCATTGTTCTTTTCTCCATACATGGTTACACCAGAATCCCTTAGCTCTTTTGTTTGGTTATATTGGAATGTACAAACACCCTAGATCAGCAGTTCCCAAGACTTCTGATTTCACAGACCAGTAAAAAATTAGAGACTAACATAGAGATTCTAAAGCTTTATTCTTCTAACAATCAAGCACTTTCCACCACAATAAAGGAGAAATGTTAAGTTTCAACAAGTCAAAAGAGCAGCAACACAAAATAAAAGGCTTTTTGTAAACTTGAATAAATTTACCTTCATAGAAAAGTCACTATTTTACCTTTACCTTCTTATTTTGTCACATACAGTACAAGAGAAGAGTCTTTCACGAGCAAGTGTAATGGAAATCTCCTTTTTAAGATAACATTAGCTCATTGTTGGGAGGGCCTCATCCATGGCTAAAAGGGGTTAATTTGTTTTAACCCCATACACATCTATTGACTAACTAGCTATTATTGATCTAGATCTTAAGTAACATAAACACATCATAACAGCTCAACCCCTGCCTTCAGATAGCCTATGATCTAATAAAGAAGAAAAGAAACAGAAAATTTAAGGAAAGATTAAGAGAAATACCATAACAGAGGAATAAAGCAAGATATGAAGGCTGGAAGAAAAACAGAATATGTACTTAAGTAAATCAGGAAAGGCTTCATGGTGAAATTGGAAAATGAAACAGGACTTAAGGAATGGGTGGCACCTCAGGAAACAGAAGAGAGGGAGAAAGTCTATATGTGTATGTTTTGGGGGAGCCATAAGAATGGGGAAAGAGCATTCCAGAAAATAACAGAAGCAAAACATTAGATACAAAGTTTACATCCTATTTCAGCAATAGGCTATGTGTAATTATTAAAGGTTTTAAGAGGAAAATACTATAGTATAAGAATACTTTCAGAGGAACCAGTTTAAGTTTATTTGGGAAAGTTATTAGAGCATATATTATTTCAAGTGCAAGGTTCATTGATTTTCACATTTCAATCACTGGATTCATAATCCAAGGGGCAAAAAAGTCTCCATAAAATAAAACATTTGTTATAAGTCCTTCATTGCATTTTGATGATCCAAAAGATGTGTCCCTCATACTGAATTCCATGATGAAGAAAGAACATACCACACAGCACTGGCTACAAGATATATGGAAGAAAAAGGAACATGATCTAAGACAGAGAAAGCAGACTTCTGGGGAGAAGCTACTATAAAACTGAGGAAGGACTAGGGTGGTGGAGGGGTACTAGAAACCAATTCTATATAGGTATTAAAAAGTCATTCCAATTATAGGATGGCATCAATCAGGGTGACCAGCAGCCATGGAGCCCTTAGCAAGGGTTGAAATAAAGAGAAAAGTAAACAGGCACACTGGTTTTCCAACTGAAGTTTAGAACAGGGAGATCTACACTTTTCTGCACTCTTCAAAAGCAGGTGTTAGAGACACAGAATAGAGTTATGAAGCCCCAGTTACTCCACAGACCCAGGCCCAATAAAGTCAAGCAAACTGGCCTCCACAGGTAGTATTTAAAGAGCCAACCATGCAATAGCATTGCTGGCATCCAAAAAATTTCAAAAGATTTAGCCCTTGGCTATAGAACACCAACAACTTATTTCCAAACCTCAATCTCCAATGCCTAACACTAGACTGAGTTAAATTGGTTCCTAAATAAGCAAGGCAGACGGAAGATGGCAGAATTCTCATCCTGAAGCACATTGATAGAGTTAGTTTGGGTCCATGTAATGATGGGGTACAATCCTAATTTTACTATTAGTACCCTCTTGCATATTATTCCATTATCAGCTTAATCTGTTAATTGATCACATTTATAATTGTATTATTCTTTTATCCACTGAAAGAGATTTCTGTTCCCTTACAATTTGTCCTTTCATATTGGCACCACTTTTTTGCACCACTACCTTCGAATATCCTTCCACTACTTCATTTTATTTATAAGAGGAGATTTACACAGAAACATGTATTTCAGTTCTTATTTTATAAAAATATCAGTTCCACTCATGTTAAATGGAACGCAGAGTCGAAGATGGCAGCTGCAGGACTGAGGGCTTTGTTTCTTGCTGACTGTGGGACAGAGGCCACCATCAGCTTGTAGGCTCTCTCAGTTCTTTCCTCTGCGGGTCTCCCAACATAGGCAGACCATCACATAGCAACTTCCATCTTCATAGTCAACAAGAGGGTGAGAGACTCCAGCAAGACGGCACTTCATCTTATGTTACACAATCGTGTAACCATGTATACGTAATCACATATATCTCATCCCCTTTGCATATGCTAGAGCTTAGAAGTAAGTCATATTTCCCACCCATGCTCTAGGGGAGAGAGTCATGTAAGGACAGGAACACCAGGAGTCAGGGACCAAGAGGGCAACCTTAGATTCTGTCCACTACAATTTATTTATTCCATAGGCTAAGTAATTTTAAGTAAGGGTAGCCACATTTATAAGTCAAGTTTTTCTCTCTCCTTTAGTAAATATGATGAAACTGAGGATATATTCACATGTAAAACCAATTATTATATTAACTTCCTTTTGGATGTCAAGTTACCCAACTTTCACCTTTATAAAAAATTGTTCCAGAATCCCCAGTACAATTTTGAAGTACCGTCAGACCAAGCCAGTTGAAGAGAAGACAAATGTGATCTCTTGGTGGCCATTTTTGCTGTGCTGCAAATCTCTTTGTTGCTTCCTTGTTTTGTCCTTTTACATTTTTAAGTTTAATTGAAATATCAAGTAACAAATTTTAGTACTATCACAGGCAAATATATTTTTTCCATAGCATTAATTTTTATATTTCCCTTAATCCCCTCTGTTTACTAAAAAGAAACATACATAAAATCACAATTCAATATTTTATTTTTAGAATATCAGCTACGTTGTAGTTAAGTATGTTCATATGTCAATATATTTATAATATATGTATCTATCTACCTATATATATACTCTTATACAAGGTCATAACCCCTTCCTTTTAAGGTTTCTTGCGTTATAAATATTAATATTTCTTTCTTTCTTGTTAGGTTGATTTTCCTTTCATGGGCATTGTTCTTAAATTTGAAGACATTTGTTTGGCACTATATAAGCAACTTCTTACATATACATACACCTTTCCCAAAGTGAAGAACAGCAATAAAATAATAATTTGAATTCTACTGAACTGTCTTCCTAACCTTGGTATAATACCAAGGTCTTATACTAATTTATTTCATATTCTGTTTCTCATTTTATCTTTTTGTTCTAACTTTTTTAGTGTTTCTTAAACATTTTACTACATATAAAAAAGACTTTTAAAGAGATTTATCAGCAGCAGTTCAATTTTGAAAGTTCAATTAGTGCCAGGTTACTATTGTAAAGATAATCTATGGTACAAAAGAACATATCTATCCATTAAGAGAAGATACTATTTACTTTTTCTCAATAGTCACTGCATGGAATAGGTTTAAATTAATGATATGATCTCGGTTTTTGGAATAATGCTATCAAGATTGTATGGAATATGTTAATAACTAGAAAATATGTCTTAGACCGTATTTGTAATTATAACTAACTTCCTAGCAAGCTAACAAAGTTGGACAGGTGATCTATGGGTTTTGTTTGAGATGAACCACCTATTGTTTGCATTTCTGTACCAAAATATTTATTCACCCAATATCACTGCTTCTTTTGCAGCAATCTTTGGTAGTGACTGCCTAATTCCAGCACCCAAAGTACCACAGGCCTAGGAGAGGAGCAGGTTCAACAATATCCTATTTCTGCACTACACAGATTCCAAATCATTATTCTTCCACCTTTATGCAGAACATATTTTGCTTTTAAGGCTTACTTGAGGCGTATAGAGATTGAAGGTTTGTGTCTTACCACTCACCGCAATGAACGAGCAACTCAATCTTAGAGTTGTGTACAAAGAGAAAAATCCTGAAACAGAAAACAAAATACAATATTAGTAATGGCTGAGTACATGTCTAGTGTTCCCAGCGTGGCATCAGAGAACAAGACAAGAAAGACTTTCTGCATATATACCTTTGAATCTGTGTTTCACACACAAGTCATGAAAAACTGAAAATGAGCTCAGTAAGGTTCCCCAAAGAAACTGCTGCTGTTTATATGCTTAATTCAAGGGATGAATAACATAAGAGAAAGCATCATGCATATGTACTGATCATTAATGAACAGTAACATCATGTGGCATGGTTTAGCTGTGTCCCCACCCAAATCTCACCTTGAACTGTAATAATTCCCATGTGTCAAAAGTGGGGCCAGGTGGAGATAATTGAATCATGGGGGTAGTTTCCCCCATACTGTTCTCATGGTAGTGATTAAGTCTCACAAGATCTGATAGTTTTACAAATGGGAGTCCTCTAAACAGGCTCTCTTGCCTGCCACCATGTAAGACGTGTCTTTCTTCCCCTTCACCTTCTGCCATGATTGTAAGGCATCCGCAGCCACATAGAACTGTGAGTCATTAAATCTTTTTCCTTTATAAATTACCTAGTCTCTGATATATATTTATTAGCAGTGTGAGAACAGACTAATACATCATCTATTTGTTAAGCATTAAAAATTGCTCAGTGAATGTTCCAGCTTCATGCTAAGTTCTTTGTTTCAAGGGGGATGTTGGGGGACAGGCCACTGGGAAAAGAAATGTCTAAGACTATCTTCAACAGCTTGGCATCTTATATCACTGGACCCTAAGACATTTTCCTCTCCACACATGGATGATATCTATCATGCCTACAGAAGCTTGTGCCCATTTCATTCACTATATTTTAGCTAATTTCTTCAAGTTGAATAACTAAATTGTACTATCAGTTTAGTTGGGGAAAATCAACATGGATTTTTGTGGATATTCTTTTTAATAATTTTATTGATCTTCATTTTTGGAGTAATAAAAAGGTATTTAACCATATTATTTTCTATTGTTCATCAAAATGTAGTCTATGATAAAAGGGTATCCTTAAAGCCAGTATTGAACAAATTAGTAACCAAGCTATATTAGTCAGGGTTCTCTAGAGGGACAGAACTAATAGGATAGATGTATATATGAAGGGGAGATTATTAAGAAGCATTGACTCACACGATCACAAGATGAAGTTCCACAATAGGTCATCTGCAAGCTAAGGAGCAAGGAAGCCAGTCTGAGTCACAAAACCTAAAAAGTAGGGAAGCCAAAAGTGCAGCCTTCAGTCTCTGGTTAATGTCCAAGAGTCCAAAAGTTGAAGAACCTGGAATCCAATGTTCAAGGGCAGGAAGCATGCAGCACATGAGAAAGATGTAGGCTGGAGGACACAGCCAGTGTAGTCCTTCCATGCTCCTTTGCCTGCTTTTATCCTAGCCATGTTGGCAGCTGACTAGATGGTGCCCACCCAACTTGAGGGTTGGTCTGCCTCTCCCAATCCACTGGTTCAAATGTTATTCTCCTTTGGCAACACCCTCAAAGACACACCCAGAACAATATTTTGCATCTTTAAATCCAATCAAGTTGACACTCAATATTAATCATCACAAGTCTACCCTTGTCAACTTGAATCCATATACATTTCCTGAAATCATATATAATCTTCAGAGAAATAAAAGAATAAGGTCATAATTACACCTAACACAAGACAACTATCTTTCGTACAACTAGAGGCACACCAATCCCAACCCAATTGTTTACATAAAGTTAACAACATTTAAATGCTGATATGAAGTCAAAAAATCTTATGTCACATGATAAAGGAAAAAGAAAATAAAATGAAGATATTTTCTTCATACAAGTGTATACATGCACAAACATGTTCTTAACAAACTAAGGAGGAAATACTCATGACAGTTATAGTCCTTGTTTTGGTAACTGGTCACGTGGTCATAGCTGGTATTGACTGACTACCTTCTTCTACTACCCATTCTGTATTCCCTTTGCCTTCAGCAAGCACTTCAGCAAGTTGTGGCTTTTTACCTGGTAGAGTGACCCAAACCTTAATTCCTGAAGGGTCTCGGCAATTTGTAGTCCTGCCTGGAAGGGTTGTTTTAGTTTCCTATTAACCTTAAACAGGGAACGGTAATACTAAGAGATGCCCTAAGGGATCTCCTGTATTCCACGCATACTCTTCCTTACCTCCATTGTGGCACAGTAGACTGATTTCATCTTAATAGTCTGGGCAATCACCCAGCCAACACTGTAACTCCTTTCTTAGCCTGCTGACTTAGAGGTAGAAGGAGCCCAAAATGACCAGGTGGCAATCCTAACTTCCAGTTTAATGGAACCATTGTTGGGTCTCCTGGGGCAGCACTTCTACCACTGGAACTAAGACCTCTAGGCCAGCACAAAAAAATGTTGCAGGAACAGGAAGCAAAAATTTTGCTAGTGGGTCACTAGAGGTGATGGTGAGTCGTGCCACTTCTACTTCCACCCCTTGATCCTTCGACCTGTGAATCCTGGCTATGGGGGAAACCGTACCATATATTGGACACTGATTCAGAGCATACGCAGCCTTCTGAGAACTTTGTCCCAGCCGTGTAAAGTATTCTCACCTAATTGACATTGTAATTGTGACTTCAAAAGACCATTCCACTGTTCCATCAATCTAGCTGCTTCAGGATGATGGAGAACATGGTAAGAATCATGAGTATGAGCCCAGTGCCACACTTCCATAGCTATAAAGTGAGTGCCTTGGTCAGAGGCAATGCTATGTGAAATACCATGACAGTGGGTAAGGCATTCCATGAGGGCACAGATGGTAGTCTTGGCAGAAGCATTGCATGCAAGATAGGCAAACCCATAACTGGAGTAAGTGTCTAGTCCTGTGAGGACAAACTTCTGCCCTTTCTATGATAGAAGAGGTCCAATATAATCAACCTGCCACCAGGTGGCTGGCTGATCACCCTGAGGAACAGTGCCATATCGAGGACTCAGTATTGATATCTGGGGCTGGCAAATTGGGCACTCAGCAGTGGCCATAGGCAGGTCAGCCTTAGTGAGTGCAAGTCCATGTTGCTGAGCCCATGCATAACCTGTAGCCCTGTCACCATGGCCACTTTGTTCATGGGCCCATTGGGTGATGACTGGGATGGCTGGGGAAAGAGGCTGAGTGGTGTCCACAAAACGAGTCATGTCCTATCCATGTAATTATTAAAATCCTCCTCTGCTGAGGTCATCCTTTGGTGAAAATTCACAGCAGATACAAATATCTTCACAGTTTTTTACCACTCAGAGAGGTCCATCGACATACCTCTTCCCCAAATTTCTTTGTTACCAATTTTCCAATTATGCTTCTTCCAAGTCCCTGACCATCTAGCCAAACCATTGGCTATAGCCCATTAACCAGTATATAATCACGCATCTGGCTATTTTTCCTTCCAACTAAAGGGCACAATGAGGTACACTGCTCTAATTCTGCCAACTGGGAATATTTCCCTTTGCCACTGTCCTTCAGGGATGTTCTAGAAAGGGGCTGTAGTGCTGCAGCTGTCCACTTTCGTGTGGTGCCTGCATATTGTGCAGAACCATCTGTGAACCAGGTCCTTGTCTTCTCTTCCTTTGTCAACTGATCATAGGGAACTCCCCATGAGGCCATCAGTGCAGGCTTGGGGAGAGAAGGCAGGGTGGCAGGAATGGGGACCATGGGCATTTAAGCCACTTCCTCATGTAACTTACTTGTGTCTTCAAGACCTGCTCGAGCCCAATCACATATATACCACTTTCATTTCATGACTGAATGCTGCTGTGCACAATCCAATTTACAGCTAAATGGGACAGAAAGCACCCAGTTCATGACAGGTGGTGCAGGTCACATGGTGACTTGATGACCCACAGTCAAACATTGTTTCTACCAAAGCCCAGTAACAGGCCAAGAGCTGTCTCACAAAATGAGAGTAGTTATCTGAAGAAGATGGGAGAGCCTTGCTCCAAAATCCTAGAGGCCTTTGCTGTGATTCACCTATGGGAGCCTGCCAGAGGCTCCCAACAACATCCCTATCTGCCACTGACCCCTCAATCTCATTGGATCTGCTGGGTCGTATGGCCCAAGTGGCAGAGCAGCTTGCACAGCAGCCTGGACTTGTTGCAGAGCCTTCTGTTCTGGACCCCACTCAAAACTGGCAGCCTTTCTGGTCATTCGATAAATGAGCTGGAGTAACACACCAAAATGAGGAATGTGTTGCCTTCAAAATCCAAATAGGTCCACTAGGCATTGTGGCTTTTTCTTGGTTATAGGAGGGGCCAAATGCAGCAACTTATCCTTCACCTTAGATGGAATATCTTGACAGACTCCACACCACTGGATCCCCAGAAATTTTACTGAGGTAGAGGGTCCCTGATTTTTAGTCAGATTTATTTCCCATCCTCTGACATACAAATGTCTTACCAGTGTGTTTGCTGCTTCTTGCTCACTGGATCCAACCAGCATAATGTCATCAATGTAAGGGACCACTGTGATATCTTGTGGAAGGGAAAAGGATCAAGATGTCTCTGAACAAAATGAAGACACAAAGCTGGAGAGTTGATATACCCCTGAGGTAGGACAGTAAAGGTATATTGCTGGCCTTGCCAGCTGAAGGCAAATTTCTTCTGGTGGACCTTATGGACAGGAATGGAGAAAAAGACATTTCCCAAATCTATGGCTGCATACCAGGTATCTGGAGATGTGTTAATTTGCTCAAGCAATGAAACCACATCTGGTACAGCAGCTGCAATTGGAGTCGCCACTTGGTTAAGCTTATGATAATCCACTGTCATTCTCCAAGATCCATCTGTCTTCTACACAGGCCAAGTGGGAGAGTTGAACGGGGATGTAGTGGGAATCGTCACCCCTGCATCTTTCAAGTCCTCAATGGTGGCACTAATCTCTGCAATCCCCCCAGGGATGCAATACTGTTTTTGATTTACCATTTTTCTAGGTAGAGGCAGCTCTAATAGCTTCCATTTAGCCTTTCCCACCATAATAGCCCTCACGCTACCAGTCAGGGAACCAGTGTGGGGATTCTGCCAGCTATTAAGTAAGTATGCCAATTATGCATTCTGGCACTGGGGAAATGACCACAGGATGAGTCCGGGGACCCAATGGACCCACTGTAAATTAAGCCTGAGCTAAAACTCCATTAATACCTAACCTCCATAAGCCCATACTTTAACTGGAGGACCACAATGACATTTTAGGTCCCCAGGAATTAACGTCAGCTCAGAGCCAGTGTCCAGTAGTCCATAAAAGGTCTGATTATTTCCCTTTCTCCAATACACAGTTACCCTGGTAAAAGGGCAGCAGTCTCCTTGGGAAAGGATGGGCAAAAGATTAACAACATAAATTGTTTGTAGTGTAGCGTAGTGGGGTCCTTCCTCAAGGCCTTCCCAGCTTCCCCCTTCATTCATGGGGTTCTGGGTCTGTAAACTGGCTCAAGTCTGGAATTTGATTGAGGGACTGTGATTCTCTGTTTTCATAATTTTAATTAGTCTTTTGTCCACTCAACCTGGAAGTTTTCTGCTTATATAAATTAAGAATGCAGTAGGCTTCCTATAAATTTCACTTCTAGGAACACCATGATTAATTAGCCAATGCCAGAGCTTACACAAGTCAGATTATTCTGACTGCTTGCTTTGCCTCTGCTGTCCATTACAGTAACTATACCCACCTTGCCATTGGCAGTTGAGTGCCACCACTTGGTCCCTGCCATCTCAGGATCCAAGTATTCCCACTGCATTTAAATTTTATAGTTGAGTAACTGCAAGTCCCACTGTAAGATGTGGCATACAGAGAAGAGAAATCACAGAGCTCTTCAAGGACGTGGGTGCTGCACTCACAAATCTATTTTGCAAAGTTTTGGTGAAAGGTATGTCTTCTGGAGCCACGAGTTAGAATCCCTGAGTTTATTGTTTTCTTTCATCACTTTGTCCACTAAACTTAGCAACAACCAACCAACTTAATCATATTTTTTGGTTCTCCATATATGGTCGAAAGTATTATGTATATAGACAGTCTAGTCCTTCCACGTTCCTTTGCCTGCTTTTATCCTAGCCATGCTGGCAGCTGACTAGACGGTGCCCACCCAGTTTGAGAATGGGTCTGCCTCTCCCAGTCCACTGACTCAAATATTAATCTTTTTCGGCAATACCCTCACTGACAAACCCAGGAACAATACTTTACATCTTTAAATCCAATCAAGTTGACACTGATTAACCATCACATAAACCATTATTAATATTTAGAAAAGGTTTCACTTTCCTGAAAAACACAATAAATTTAGTTCATATATGACATTGTGCTTGAACTCTCATTATGGAGACTATGACAGTTGGAAATGTGGTAAAATTGCAATTATCTAAACTAAATTTTAAATTCATTTTTACATGACCTTTCAAATTCTTAAATTCCAAATGGGCTTGACTTGAGAAAAGGGTATAAATGTAAATATATAACTAGGCCTGGTTATAGAACTTAATAATGTAGTCTTTAGCAGAATTGAAAATATTCATTAAAAATCACACCTGAAGATGAGACAAGTCTATGAAAGGAAATATCTGAATAAATGTATAAGGATCTGAAAAAAGTTGACTAATTAATGTGTTGCCTGAAAAAAACTTTATAATTCATATGTAATGGTTTCAATAATGTTTTTAAAAGAATAATATTTTTCTTGTTGTTTAATTCACAATTATATTCATTTAGCAAACTTTCAAATGCACATGTTGCCAGGCTCAAATGCAAATGCTTCATTATTGTCATCTAAAAAGAAATGATTTTAAAAATTCAAAGTACAATTATTTGGCTGCTCCTGGAAATTTGAGCATTATTCTATCTCAAACATCTCAAAAATAGATAACACACACATAAAAAAGATAAAGCTGAGGTTATTTTGACCCAAGTAATGAATAAAACCTTAAGCTAAACCAGGAATATTTCTAACAGAACTTTTCTCTTTTCACATTATGTTCTTTTAATCTGTTTATAACTTTGAAAAGGCATATAAAAATAATTTATTAGAGTCAAAGTGTAATATTTCTGAATTTAAAAATAAAATAGCTATAACACACTAATGGTCCCTGAAACTTAGGCCTTAATACCTATCAAAATACTCTTTTGCTCATAAAGATGATATAAAAAGCTACTTAAAACTAATGTAGGAAAATATATTTTTCTGCATTTTTTACGTTTATAAACAACTAAATTTTAAAACTATCATTACTTCAAATTTATATATCTTTACATAGAAAGTCACTTCAAACTTGGCAACTGCCTTAAATTCTAAAGTGTTTACATAAGCATCTAACTGGAGAAAATTAAGAAATCTAAACTATTAACAAATTTAGAAATTACCCAGAACTGAATTTTAGTATATATTTTTGTTGTTGATGTGAAGTGAAATTCAGAAAAAAAAAATGGTATCGGGGATAATTTCCATCACATTACTCTCTTCCTCCCTCTCCAGTATGTTGTCATCATTTTTGCCAAATGATTGAGTGGCATTCATGTACTGAACCCCCAAATGACCCAACTGACTATTTAGTACCTTTTCATTTTTTTCTCTTTTTATATTACACAAAGAGGTCAACTAATTTTAACCAAATGTAGATGTTAAAATTAACACCGGCATAAATCTTAGTTACAAAAAGCAACAATATCTTTCAATACGATCAGTAAAAAGTATTAAAACCTGTTGCAGAAGGCATTAGTCACAGAGGTCGGGAGTAAAATTACAGATGCTCTGTGTGATAGTCAGCTGCCTGCTACTCATTCCCTTGTATAATTATTTACTCTCCTTGAACGTGGGCTGGACATAGTGACATGCTTTTAACAAACAGAATATAGCAAAGTGATGGGATGTCATTTCCAAAATTAGGTTATAAAAGACTGCGACTTTTGTCTCTCACTACTCTCCACTTGAAGCAGGCTCTCATGTTGTAAGCTGTCCCACAAAGAAACACATATATATGGTGGGTAACGGAGGGAAGCCTTTGGCCAACAGCCAGTGAGAAACTGACACCCTCTGTCCAATAACTGGGAAGAAACTAAACCTTGCCATGAACACTGAGTGAGCTGAAAAGCCGATCCTACCCCACTTGAACCTTATCATGACCATACCCTCAACTGACATCTTGATAGCAGCCTTGTGAGGGATCCTAAGCCAGAGAGCACAGTTAAGATGCACCCTGGACTTCTGACTCAATGACACTGTGAAATAATGAATGTGCATTATTTTAAGCTGCTAACTGTTAGAGTAATTTGTTATACAGCAATAGGTAACTAATATACTCTGCCTTCTAAAAATGTGTAAGTATTTTAAAAATAAAGTTTATTTTAATATAAGGCAAGTTGTGACGTTATCAAGATATTTTTTAAAAGCATTATGGTATTACAAAGAATGATGATTTCTGACAAGCAATATTATTAGGAAGGAGATTGTAAAAATAAGGAAAAGTGGAAAAGATTAGAAATTATGTCAGGAAATCCATATTTTAGGGAGAAAATTATGGTCCAATTATGCACACTGGATTAGAAGTAAAAGAGAAAATAAGTAGGATATTAAAAGGCCATTGCAAAAGTACAGATGAAAAAGAATAGGAGTTTAAGCCATAAGGCATTGGCAGTAGAAAAAGAAATAGGGAAATGGCCATGAAGTGCTTGGGAGCAAAAGTGGTGGGTTCTGGTAAACAAAATACTATGAGGAAACAAATAAAGAAGGAAGCTGAAGATGGCACTAAGATGTTCAGCCCAGTTGATTTGGAGAAATGTTGCCATTATAAAACAAAGAAAAGAGCCCAAGTGGAGGAACAACGTAAAGGGACAAAGTAAGTTTGTCTGAACTCAACTTGCTTGTGTAACAGCAGGATAATATGTTCAGTAGTAAGTTATCACTTTAAAATACAATTATGATACTTAGGAACAAAGTCAGAACTGCAGGTACAGATTTGGGAATAATTAACTTAAGGATGGTGGTTAAAGCCATAAAAAGAAATTAGTTAGCCCACTCAGTGCTTAAAAACCTCTTGTTCCTCTCCACTACCCGCAGGATAAAGTATAAAATCATTAGCTCCCCACTTATCCAACCTCAGCTGCTGCACACTCCAACATACACTCGACATTCCAAACACACAAAATGACTAACAGGTCTCCCAAGATACCATCCATTTCCGTGCCCTGTGCCTGAGTCCTTGCAGTTTTTCCTTCCTGAAACGCCTCCTCCCCACTAACTCACTTAGCCTTCATGAAACTTCAGATGTCACCTCTTTTGTGCTTCTAGAACACATATTCCTAATCACTGTAAAGACTTTATCACATTTTACAAGTTTTCTTGCCTTTCTTTCCCCAACACACCAAAACTAGGGCAGAGATCATGACTTATTAATTTGGTATACCCAGTGGTGACTTGAATATACATAGCACAAACTCAATGTTCAAAGCCAAGATAATTATTGGAGAAAAAAAAAGAAGGAAAGGAGGAAGATGGAGAGGCTTAGAAGAAAAAGTTGGAATAATTCTCCTTTAAGAGGCAGATCAAAGAGGAAGAAATGAGGGAGACTAAAGAAACAAAATAGGTACTTGTATTTTAAAAGGATGGTATCTCCTAATATCAAATGCAGAGTTTTCTTCCATCGCCACTCTCAAACTAGCTAGACCTTTATCATTTCATTCTTTAATATAGTAAAATTCATCTTCTGTAACATTTGAAAGATTTTCTTTTATAAAAATCAGAAAACTTCTATCAAATCTACTAGGAATTGGCACTGTGCCTTAAAAACACTCTGCTGTACTTGGGAGAGTTGCTGACTAATAATTTAATAGTTTTTCCCTAATGCCTCCCATACTAAAGAGTCATAAAACATAAGCCCATCATTATTTCACATCTTTTTAAGATTCCTAAATTTGCCTCACATTATTTCTTAGTACACATTGATGTAAATTCTTACGGCAACCTAAATAATTATCTTCAATAATATGTCCTGTTGGTCAAACAAGATCCTTCTCCCCCAACCTTCCACGTATTTAAGACCTTTCCCCAAACCCAGCTGCATTTTTGCTCTTCAGCAGTTTTATAAAACTGGGTAGTTGAAATGTTATCCTGCACACAGACCACTGTCTTTACCACAGCCATTACTTGCCACAGTTGGCTATATAAGGAATAGTGCTTGTTCCGGACGCTACAGCTAGCACGTGTCAGATTTATCTTGCTTCAGTATTTTATTTTTGATGGAAATTATAATAACTTGGTTGTTACTCTAAACTCTTTCCTTCCTAAGGTCACTAAGCACCAAAAACAGGTTAATGCATGTGGTTTTGGGTTTTTTTGTTGTTTCTTTAATAGTTTACACACTACTATAAAATTTTGTTTTACTCCTTAGAGAAAATGTAACATTTTTCCAGTATAGGAGACGCTCTCTTCTTCTAAGATTAAAAATAATAATAAATTATGCCATTCTTCACCTGACAATACATCCCCAAGACCACTTACCCTTAATGCTTGTCAAAAAAAGATTGACAGTAGAGAGTTATTTTTATGATTTTATGGAATAGATTTGCCTTAAAATCAGATGCCATATAGTAAAAATAAAAATAGTATCTGTTGAACACTTAGTAGGTGCCAGGCAATGAAATCCTGGGCCTCAGAGAGGTCAAGAGGCATCCCCATGGCTGTGCAATTAAAATGTGTGGCAGAAAAAGAACTCAAATCTAGGATCTCGCTTCAAGGACCAGGTCTTTAACCACTGCTTTATAACCTGCAAGATCTGAATTTCTATAACACCTTATGATTTAAAACAAAACTTTAATACATTATGATCCCCAAAACACCAGTGATGTCAGAGCAGACATTTGTAATTAATAAGTGATGAAGTCAAATTTGCTAATTTCAAGGACCATTTTTATGAATTTTCACCATGGATTCCAGGAACTTCATGAACATATTTCAAAAGACATTATCATAGAAACTGAAAAAAAAATAGTATTGAAATGGAATTCTTTATTAGAGTCCTCACAAGTGACTCATTTATCACTGTATTTCTGATTCAGTTAAGAGTATATATATTTTGGCAGCAATCATTGCTAAGAACTCTCTGAGCTGGTACAAAGTGTCCAGTTGAGCTGATGAGTTTTCCGCCTACGAAGAGCATCTCCTGGGATTCAATATCTCACTTGTTGGCTCCAGCCATAGGCCATGTCTTCCCCTAAATCCTGTAATCCAACACTTGCCTCCCCTCTTCCTTCAAGGTCTAATTCCCTAAACATCTAGAGAGAAAAGGAAACCCCCTCATCCATTTCACTTGCAGGGAACACTTTATGTCAGACAAGGGGACAAAAAGTTCATAAAGCTTATTCTAAAGAGGGTCACATGTTAGAGGACAAAAGTAGTTCAAGAAATACCACTGTGCACCTGCTCGCATTTCTGCACATAGTAGGTGTGCGATAAGAGTTGGTTGATGAAAATTGGGCCCAGATATCTTCCTTAGGCCTATCATACTCCTTCTAGCTCTTTCTTGGTGTTTCAAGTGGCTAGGTAAAATTTTTATTTTTTAAAGAATTAAGAGGGAAGATTCTGGGCTACAATTCCTAATGATGAAAATTAATTTAAAAGGCACACGGGCTGACACAAAGACAATATATTAACACAATGCAAAATTCCCCCAGGGAGAAATCTCCAGGAGGTTTGGCAAGATCTCTAGTTTAAGATTTCTCCTGGGGGCTGCAGGATGGACTCAATCCTGGCTTTCAGCTACATGCCTTATTTGCTGGTGACTGGACAATGACAGACCCGGAGACACCTCGGGCTACCCCAGGTCCTACTGAAAAGCACACTTTCCTTTTTTTTTTTTTTTTTTTTTTTTTTTTTTTTTTTTTTTTTTTTTTTTTTGAGACGGAGTCTCGCTGTCGCCCAGGCTGGAGTGCAGTGGCCCGATCTCGGCTCACTGCAGGCTCCGCCCCCCGGGGTTCACGCCATTCTTCTGCCTCAGCATACCGCGTAGCTGGGACTACAGGCGCCCGCCACCTCGCCCGGCTAACTTTTTGTATTTTTAGTACAGACGGGGTTTCACTGTGTTAGCCAGGATGGTCTCGATATCCTGACCCCGTGCGCCCGCCTTGGCCTCCCAAAGTGCTGGGATTACAGGTATGAGCCACCGCGCCCGGCCGCACACTTTCCTTTTCAAACCATGCCAGGAGATGTGAGAGCTCTCCAAGGGTCCTGTGTCTGCAGCGACCACCAGAAATTTGTAGATGTTTCTGTCGGGGCTTTACTGTCTATAGTTACAAGACAGCTAGCTGAGCCATGACCACTTATTTCACAGTGAAGTGGATGCCTTTGAGGGAACTTGCTTTAGAAATCGACAGGCCTCCATGTTCACTGTAGTTATGCAGTCTCATCTGCTGCTCAAGGAACACAATTTCAGAATGAGAGAGTTCATCTCAGTGCAGGAGAAAGGAGCAGAAACGGAAGCTGCAATTTTTAATAATAATTTTCTCCTTTCTTCCATCAAAGACGCCTAACTGCTTATCAGAGCTTCTGATCAGCATGAGATACCATTACAGAATTATCAACTGAGTGGATATAATTCTATTATGGAGGAGTTATTTGACAGATGAGTGAGTTCATGTCACCTTATCATGAATAAATATTAGATTTTTGTTAGACTTTTTAAATAATTGGAACATCTCAGAGATTCTTTACTATATTCTCAAACTTCAAGGAGCCCAGGAATGCCAAGCTGCCTCCATCAGCACAGTTAAAACAAGGCCTTCTACATTTAAAATTGCTGGTAAGCTTTCTGAATATGAAAGAAATGCCTTTTGTGTGGAGAGCCAAAAGCAAGTATAATCCAGATGTGAGCTGAAGCTATCATCTGCTTTATGATTTTCTCTAGCCTCTATCTCATGTCTAGGGGAAAGGCAATCCCTTCAGGCAGAATTTTGCCGAATTTGCCAATTTTGCCTGTATTCTGTTACCTCTAATTCTGATTTCCTCTCCTGCTAAATTCATTGTTAACTGTGTTTGACCCAAAATATTTATTCTCTCCTCTCTGCTCAGCACAATCTCAGATATTATAACACTTTTTCTCTGATTCATCAAACACCATTTGATCAAGAAATTTGTGTATATGACAGATACTGCCGAAGGTATGTGTGGAGCAAGATGCCTGTGATGACAGCTCCTGACAAGAAACACCAAAAAACTGAGTATGGACAATCCTTTCATCATCCCTCTCCTAGGTTTCCACTCTTGAGTTCTCTACTGTCCACCACTTGGTATTGTTTTTCTGACTCTCTCTTTTTCTCTCCTGGGTTTACTCCCACCTTCAAATAACCACTTATTTCTGATGCTGAGCAGTCCAGCCATCAGTATCCTTCAAAACCATACCCTGGAGTGCTCTTGCTTCCCAATATAAAGAGGTATCTCAAGGTGTTTGTTAAAAAACGCTCATCTATGTAGGAGAAAAAGCTTGCCACTCCCTTGGGGCAGAGCAGCGACCTTCAGGGTAACTTGTAAACAGCTCTGTTTTCCACTCTGTTCTAAAAGAGTTTTGTCAATCAAACAAAATGCAGGTGTTAACAAAAAGTCAACTCAAAAGTGCAATATAATTCCTTGACAATCATACTATTGTAATATCTGTCTTGGTAAGTATAACCTAAGCCAACAGCTGAAATAATTTATTCATTTATAATAACATTATAAACCATGACTTAAAAAGAAAAAGCAATGTAATCTGGCTATTCACTTTTCCTTAAATGGCTACTTTTTTTAACCTTAAAACAGTGGTGCGTTTGTCATGCCTTTAATCAGATTTCCATAATATTTCTGTGAAATGCAAGATTTAAGCCAGAAGTAAACTACAGAAAACCAATTTATTTTATTATTTATCATTAACTAAATCATATTATACAATAGCTATAAAAGTAACAGCTTTCTTGAGCTTAATTCTACCAGCTGATGATATGTCTAAATATTA
Source organism: Pan paniscus (assembly GCF_029289425.2). NCBI lineage: Eukaryota > Metazoa > Chordata > Mammalia > Primates > Hominidae > Pan > Pan paniscus. The sequence goes on along the minus strand of NC_073264.2, from coordinate 41,331,271 downwards.
TGGGTTTCTATGTGGGGTCGAGGGTGCATGCACATGTGTGGGTACGTGTGCACGTGCATGTGTACTGAATTCATGTGGTGGCACGTGAACATTTAGAGTGTTAGCCAAAAGTTGTATTTTTACGGTTTCTTTATTTTACTAAAATCAAACGAAAAGATTATTTGGTTAAAGTTTTGCTTATCATACCTACTTGTATTATCTAATACAACATCCTCCAGTAGCAAAGATGTCATTAAAAGATGACATCTTTTAATTAAATATGATGCTCATATTGGACCTAAACAAAAGAGCATTCTAAAGCTATCTGTTTAGGATAAAAATTTGGTGAATAAAATCAACATTGTTGCAGAACTGCAATGTTTGCTCATACCACAAAAATTGTAATTTTCTTGAACAGCATGCATTTCAATTAATATTTATGAAGTCCTCAAATGTGCCTCTTAACTGAAGCAAATTTTGTATTCATAATGGTCTCCCACAAAGGCTTTGGCCAATAATAATACAATACTACATGTCTCAGAATTTACAAGCATTAAATTAAAATGTAACTATAGTTTATAACATGCCAACGAAGCATACCAAGTAGACAAGCATAATCCAGAGGATTATATCAGTCTAGTATTTGGCTATTCAGGGATTTGACATCCAAAATTTGTGTGTGGGAGAAGCAACTTGAGAGCATATTTCATTCAGAACCATTGCAAAAAGTACAGGTAGAGTTCTTGTCACCTCACAACTTATCTTTATTATGTACATACCATGAAACCCACCAGATGCAGGGTCTAGTGTTTTAGATGCAGCAATAATTGCAACATAAGCAGAAACTTTAAAATGTAGATGAATCCAACTGTAATATATTAATATTAAATTGAGATATCTTACAAAATATTTTTTCGGAAGGTCCTTTGACAAATGTTTCATACAGCTAACTACAGGATTCCATTATCACAAAGAAAAAACTATAGACTCTATATTCCTAATACATTCTTAATACATCCAGAATTCATCCATTTTTTGCCACTTCGCTGATAGGCTAAATCATCATCTTGGCTTGCGTCTCCTACTTCTACTGTTGTGCATTCCCCAAAGTCTATTATTAACACAGCAGCCAGAATCATCTTTTAAAAGTCAAGTCAGATCAGGTCACTCCTTTGATCAAAATCTGCAACTGGGCTGGATGCAGTGACTCACGCCTGTAATCCCAGCACTTTGGGAGGCAGAGGAGGGTGGATCACCTGAGGCCAGGAGTTCAAGACCAGCCTGGTCAACACGGTGAAACTCCGTTTCTACCAAAACTACAAAAATTAGCCGGGCATGGTGGCACACCCTTGTAGTCCCAGCTACTCAGGAGGCTGAGGCAGGAGACTCGCTTGAAACTGGGAGGCAGAGGTTGTAGTGAGCCAAGATCGAGCCACTGCACTCCAGCCTGGGTGACAGAGTGAGACTCTGTCTCAAAAAAAAGTAAAAAATAAAAATAAAAAATAAAACATGCAACTGATTCCTTCTCACTGCTAATAAGAGCTGGACAAGGTCCAACATAGTCTACCTGGCCTCAATTCCTACTTCACTCTTCTTTGCTTACTCTGCTGGCATCCACAGCAGTCTCCTCCAGATCCTGACACTCGCTGGACAGGCTCCCACCTTGAGAATTTGCTGTACAATTTCCTCTGCCTGAAATGCTCTTTCCCCAGGTATCCTCTTGGCTAACTCCCTTACTTCTTTAAGATATATTTGATCAACCTCACCTTCTCAATGAAGGCCCCTTCACTATTTAATATAGCAACATGCCAAGCCCCAAGCCTCTTCCCCTCGCTGTACTCTTGATCCTGTTTATCCCATTTCAGTTTTCCCACAGTTATTTTATCGCCTTTTAAAAATTTATATATTATATATTATTTATCTTGAATGTTAGCTCCTTTTTAGTTCACTAATGTATCCCCCCACACAAATTTTTTTTCTTTTTTTTAAACAGAGTCTCACTCTGTCACCCAGACTGGAATGCAGTGGTATGATCTCAGTTTAGTGCAACTTCAGCCTCCCATAATCAGGCAATTCTCATGCCTCATTCTCCTGAGTAGCTGGGATTACAGGCATATGCCACCATGCCCAGCTAATTTTTGTATTTTTAGTAGAGACGGGAGTGTCACCATGATGGCTAGACTGGTCTCAAACTCCTGGCCTCAGGTAATCCACCTGCCTTGGCCTCCCAAAGTGCTGGGATTACAGGCATGAGATGCCTGCCGGCCCTAATGTATCCCATTTCTAAATACGCTGGGCACTCCATAAATATTCATTGAATGTTGAATGAATGAACATGTGATATGAATGCCACATGAGAAAGCTTCTCGTCACCAACACAGACAGTATAAAAGCTTCATGGAAAAGAGTTGTTTATATCACTAAGTATTCAAACCTAAGTAAATGATATAAGATGGCCCTCTATAAGTGCCAACAGACATCCTGAAATATCCTTCCGGAAACTAAGAATAATTTACTCTCTATGCATAATTTCTGATAGCCTTATAATTTTATAATTTACCATGGAAAAAACAGACACTAGGATCCCTTGGATACTGATATGGTTTGGCTGTGTGCCCACCCAAATCTCATCTTGAACTGTAGCTCTCATAATCCCGATGTGTTCCACTGGGAGGTAACTGAATCATGGGGCGGGTTTTTCCTGTGCTGTTCTCGTGACAGTTAATAAGTCTCAGGAGATGGTTTCATAAAGGGCAGTTCCCCTCAACAGTGGAGGACATGAGCAATAGGCTTAGGATGATGCATACGTGAGGCCCCAGTAGTCTGAAAATGTGCATAAGATGTATCTGACACATAGTTCAGCCATTAAAAACAGTCCTGCTAAGTTACTAAAAGGATAATGTCTCAGGATTTGCCTAAAACTTTTGTCCTTACAGACATTCTTTCCTATATTTATTCTTTGCTCATTTTTAGGTAATATTTTCTGTTTCCCATAGAATAAGGCCAGGGTATTTGCCTATCTTGCAAGACACAACCCATAAATTGCATCTAATTTTCCCAAGGAAGCAACCCAGAAGCCTGAACTAAACAACACCCAGAGCACAGATGAACCAGGCACTATCACACATTTTATCAATTCTAAACATTTTTCTCTGAGAATATTAAATCATTTTGATGCAACTCCCCCAGAATTATCTCAAATTACTTTTTCAACTAAAATTATTTACAAATATCTGCTAGATGTACATAGTACAAAAGTATGATAGTTACAATGGAAAATGCAAAAGTATTAGCAAGAACTATTTCTCTTCTTCTCTATGTATATTTTGTATTTTCCAACGTATTTAAACATAAAGTATATATTATTTTTATACTAGAAAAATAATAAAAACTTGTAAGATGTGATTATAGGGAGACAAATGGTTTTTGTATTGTAAGGAGTTCTAAGGTTCAAAACGTTGTCTCTTTTGTTCATTGCTATTGGTTTATGGTTCTTTTAATTAATGAGAGGAAACATTAAATTAGAGCCACTAATGAACTTGGAAAAAAACTATCTTTAAAAGAAACACAGCCCATAAACTAAAAAAAGAATTTAAAGTGTCCTGGATTTGCCATGAATCTTATAGTAAGTGACAAAGCTCAGTGGTAAAGGGTTCAATTCATCAAGAAGAGCTAACTATCCTAAATACATATGCACACAATACAGGAGCACCCAGATTCATAAAGCAAGTTCTTAGAGACCTACGAAAAGATTTAGACTCCCACACAATAATAGTGGGAGACTTTAACACCCTACTGACAATATTAGACAGGTAATCGAGACAGAAAATTAACAAACATATTCAGGACGTGAACTCAGCTCTGGATCAAGTGGACCTGAGAGATATCTACAGAACTCTTCAGCCAAAAACAACAGAATATACATTCTTTTTATCATCACATGACATTTACTCCAAAATTGATCACATAATGGGAAGTAAAACACTCCTCATCATATGCAAAAGAACTGAAATTATAACAGTCTCTCAGACCACAGCACAAACAAATTAGAACTCAAGATTGAGAAATTTTTCTCTCAAACCCATATAACTACATGAAAATTGAACAACCTGCTCCTGAATGACTCTTGGATAAATAATGAAATTAAGAAAGAAGTTCTTTGAAACTAATGAGAAAGAGAACAACATACCAGAATCTCTGGGATGCAGCTAAAGTACTGTAAAGAGGGAAATCTATATCACTAAATGCCCACATGAAAAAGCTAGAAAGATCTCAACTTAACAACCTAACACCTCAACAAAAGGAACTAGAGAACAAAGAGCAAACAAACCCCAAAGCTAGCAGAAGACAAAAAATAACCAAAATCAGAGTCGAGCTGAAGGAAATAGACACATGGAAAACCCTTCGAAAAATCAATGAATCCAGGAGCTGGTTTTTTGAAAACATGAATCAAATAGACCACTAGCTAGACTAACAAAGAAGAAAAGAGAGAAGAATCAAATAAACACAATCAGAAATGATAAGGGGGATATCACTACTGACTCCACAGAAATACAAATGACCATCAGAGAATACAATAAACACCTCTATTAACATAAACTAGAAAAAAAAAAACAATTTCCTAGACAAATACACCCTCCCAAGACTGAACCAGGAAGAAACTGAAGCCCTGAATAGACCAATAATGTGTTCTGAAATTGAGGCAGTAATAAATAGCCTCCTGCCAAAAATAAAAGCCCAGGACCAGACGGATTCACACCCAAATTCTACTGGAGTACAAAGAAGACTGTATACCACTTCTACTCAAACTATTCCAAAAAATTGAAGAGGTAGGACTCCTCCCTAACTTATTCTATAAGGCCAGAATCATCCTGATACCAAAACCTGGCAGAGATACGAAAAAAAAAAAAGAAAACTTCAGGCCAATATCCTTGATGAATATCAATGCAAAAATGCTCAATAAAATACTGGCAAACTGAATCTAGCAGCACGTCAAATAGCTTAAGCCATGAGCAAGTTGGCTTCATCCCCAAGAGGCAAGGCTGTTTCAATATACACAAATCAATAAATATGATCCACCACATAAACAGAACTAAAGACAAAAACCACTTGATCATCTCGATAGATGCAAATAAAAGGCCTTTGATAAAATTCAACATACTTTCCTATTAAAAACTCTCAATAAACTAGATATTGAAGTAACATATCTCAAAATAATAAGAGCCATATATGACAAACCCACAGCCAATATCATACTGAAAGGGCAAAACTGGAAGCATTCCCCTGAAAACTGGCATAAAACAAGGATGCCCTCTCTCACTGCTCTTACTCAACATAATATTAGAAGTTCTGGCCAGGGCAGTTGGGCAAGAGAAAGAAATAACTGGTATTCATATAAGAAGAATGGAAGTCAAATTATATTTGTTTGCAGATAACATGAACCTATATCTAGAAAACCCCATCATCTCAGACTAAAAGCTTTTTAAGCTTATAAGCAACATCAGCAAAGTCTCAGAATATAAAATCATTATGTGGAAATCACTAGCATTCCTATACACCAACAACAGGCAAACAGAGAGACAAATCATGAATGAACTGCCATTCACAATCGCTAAAAAAAAGAATAAAATACCTAAGGAATACAACTAACAAGGGAAGTGAATGACCTCTTCAAGGAGAACTACAAACCATTGCTCAGAGAAATCAGAGGATACAAACAAATGGAGAAACATTCCATGCTCATGGATAGGCAAAATCAATGTTGTGAACATGGCCATACTGCCCAAAGTAATTTACAGATTCAATGCTTTTCCATTAAACTACCATTGACATTCTTCACAGAATTAGAAAAAAATACTTTAAAATACATATGGAACCAAAAAAAAAAAAAAAAAAAGGCTGACTAGCCAAGGTAATCCTAAGCAAAAAGAACAAAGCTGGAGGCATCATGCTACCCAACTTCAAACTATACAACAAGGCTACAGTAACCAAAACAGCATGGTACTAGTATAAGAACAGACACAAAAACCAATTGAACAGAACAGAGAACCCAGAAATAAGACCACGTATCTATAGCCATCTGATCTTTGACAAACCTGACAAATATAAGCAATGGGGACAGGATTCCCTATTTAATAAATGGTGCTAGAAGAACTGGCAAGTCATGTACAGAAAATTAAAACTGGAACCCTTCCTTACACCATTTACAAAAATTAACTTAAGATAGATTAAAGACTTAAATGTAAAGCCCAAAACTATAAAAACTCTAGAACAAAATCTAGGCAATATCATTCAGGACATAGATATGTGCAAAGATTTCATGACGAAAATGCCAAAAGCAATTGCAACAAAAGCAAAAATTGACAAATGGGATCTAATTAAACTATAAAGCTTCTGCACAGCAAGGAAATAATCACCAGAGTGAACAGTCAACCTACAGAATAGGAGAAAATTTTTTCAATCTATCCATCTGACGAAGGTCTAATATGCAGAATCCATATGGAACTTAAACAAACTTACAAGAAAAAAACAAACAACCCCATTAAAAAGTAGGCAAAGGACATGGACAGACACTTCTCAAAAGACAACATACATGCAGCCAATAAACATATTTTATAAAGCTCAACATCACCAATCATTAGAGAAATGCAAATCGAAACTACAATGAGATACCATCTCATGCCAGTCAGAATGTCAATTATTAGAAAGTCAAGAAACAGATGCTGGTGAGAACGTAGAGAAAAAGGAATGCTTTTACACTGTTGGTGAGAATGTAAATTAGTTCAACTGCTGTGGAAGACAGTGTGGTAATTCCTCAAAGACCTGGAGACAGAAATACCATTTGACCGAGCAATCCTATTGCTGAGTATATATCCAAAGGAATATAAATCGTTCTGTTAAAAAGATGCATGCACATGTATGTTTATTGCAGTACTATTTACAATAGCAAAGTCATGGAATCAACCTAAATGCCCATCAATGATAGACTGGATAAAGAAAATGTGGTACATATACACCATGAAATACTATGCAGCCATAAAAAGGAATGAGATTATGTCCTTTGCAGGGACATGGATGGAGCTGGAAGCTGCTATCCTCAGCAAATAAATGCAGGAACAGACAACCAACACCACATGTTCTCACTTATAAGTGGGAGCTGATTGATGAGAACACATGGACACGTAGGGGGAAACAATACACACTGGCCACCTGTGGGGTGGCAGGGAGACTATCGGGAAGAATAAAATGGATGCTGGGCTTAATACCTGGGTGATGGGACAATCTGTGCAATAAATCACCATAGCACACGTTTACCTCTGTAACAAATCTGCACATCCTGCACATGTACCCCAGAACGTAAAATAAAAGTTGAAAGAAAATTACATATTCACCACTGCTTGTTCTTATATTAAACAGCATAGTACAAATGCTCAAAAAGTTATCTAAACTAGTTATTGGGAGGTGGCTGAAGTCAGAGCACTGAAGTAGACTGGAATATGCTGGCAGTGAGTCTTCTTACATTAGACTTTCCTAGCTCATAGAATTAAAAAAAAATGCATTGTGTATTTTAAATAGAAAAATATATATAAGTCACATTTTACTCTTGATCATTTTTACTTTTAATTAACGTTTTAAAGAATTTTAACTTTTCTACACAATAAAAAGCATTTCAAAACTTAAGGAAAAAGAGAGACAAAGCTTAAGCAGGATATGCATAGCATAAGCTCTAAAAGACATAAAAATGAGCATCCATAACAGTCCCCTCACTGCAGGTACACTGTGCTGGGTTTGCAGGACGTTTTAACTTAAAGGGCACTGAGTTAATCCCTTGTGCTCAGAGACCTTCAAGGGCTGGCAGGTGGAATTTCTCATATACAAAAACACTGTAACACAAGAGTGTACTTCTACAGTGAGAGGTATCAGCTTTCAGAGTCTACATTACCTCTGCTTCCTTCACCATGAATAATCATTAATGATCCATGGAACTCTCAGTAGGATTGCAGGTGTGCCTCTTTGTGCTAGTCAGAATGTCATATAATCAAAGAGCTGGAAAGGATCTTCAGGACTCACTAATGCAGTGCTTCCTTCTGGAAAATGAGACCCAGGAAGAATAAGTACTTTTTTCCTAAAATGTTCTATACAAAAAAAAAAAAAAATCATCAATGTATTAAGATAGTTTGCCTCTTAATTCCATAGCCTATGCTTCTATTATTGTAAAAGATTAATAAACTCCACACAGATAAATATATAATTTTCTCAAAGACAAGTCAACTTTAACATAACAACACTAATTCCAAAACTAACATATATACTTGAAAACTAAGATTGTGGAAGTGAAGACCTACATTATTGACTCAAATTTAAGAAAAATCTCCTATCCTTATACCAATGAAAATCCACCCCCCACCACCAAATAATCATCTTCCTTATTCTGGATTCAAATTTTAGCCTACAGATAAGAAGGATTTGTCCACACAGTACCAAACTCCATTTAATGTACCAAATAAGAATGTCATAGATTGGCCAGCTTTGAAATCACCAATTAATGAAGTGCTGTGAGAAGAGAAAATTGACATTTTTCTCAACTTGTTTTTGCCAATAATCAAAGCTACAATTGGGATAGTTAGTAACTCCATATTACCCTTTCTAGCACAAAAACAGACACGAAGTATAACAAGTTAGCACTTGGTTCTAATAAAGCATGTTTTCACTGAACCACAAAGTGAAGGATGGAAGGCATATAAGCTTCGCAAAACAGAGACCTGGGATCTAGCACTTGCTAGATGTGAGATTCTATGTTAGGTAATCTCTAACATAACATTTCCCTATCTATAAAATGACAAGGATAATGTCTTAAATGAGATGGTGTTACCAAAGTTGTTGGCCCAAAGAAGGCACTTAATATAGGTAGATATATATTCTTCATATGTACTCCAAAGGGTAAGGCCACTTTATCTCAGTTTGAAAAGAAAAACTGCATTTGTTTTATACATTTTTATAAGCAGTTTTATTGAGATATAATCCATATACCATAAAATTCACCCTTTTAAAGTGTACACTTCCATGGGTTTTAGTATATTTACAGAATTATAAATCATTAATGAAATCTAACTTTAAAATATCTTCATTACCCTAAAAAGAAATTCTGCACCCACTAATAGTTACTCTCATTCCCTTCTCCTACTTGCTAAGCCTAGGCATTCACTGATCTTCTTTCTGGATGTACAGAGTTGCCTTTTCTTAGCATTACAATATCAATGGAATTATACATGTTTTCTTACTGGCTTCTTTCACATCATGTTTTCAAGGTTTATCCAAGCTACAGAATGTCAGTATTTTATTTCTTCATATTGCTGAATAATATTCCACTGTATTGATATGTTACATTCTAGTTTTCATCAGTTGATGGATATTTGAGTTTATACTTTGAAGTATTATGAATAATGCTGCTATGAACATCAGTGTACAGGGTTTTATATTGGCATGTTTTTATTTTTCTTAGTGTTATATATAAGAGTAGAATTGCAGAATGCATGTACAGTAATTCAGTAGTTAATATTTGGCTATGCACCAATGAATGAAATTTCTGAATCTAATTATGATAACTCTGTTTACCCACTTGGAAGTACAGTCAAACTGTCATAGTTCATTCATTTGAAATTGTTTCTATAAACAAATATTTTCACTGTAGTGCCATTAATTTAAACACAGCAGCTACATAGGCTCTTTGAATCAGCCAGATCTAGATTATAATCCTGGGTCTGTCACTGATTTGCTTCGTGAATATTAAGTATCTTAAATTCTTTCAGCCTCAGTTTACTTATTCTTAACACCTACCTACGAGAGCCACTGTGAGCATTAAATATAACCATACATATAAAAGAACCAGCAATGAATAGATTTCGATAAATATTTCCTTTCCCTCTTCCCTTCCTTTCTAAAATCTACATTTACTTAAAGAATGCCTGAGCTGTGGTGTTTGGTTTCTTAGTGTAACAATGCCATCTGCTGGAAATGCCAAAATGGTACTTAAGAGCAAATGGATCACACAGAAACATTAAATGTGAAGTTCTACTATTCCTGAAATCAAAGCAACATTTTTCTCACTCTATTTATATTTAAAGGTGCCTCACTCTCTACATATATACATGACAATTTTCTTAAAATCATTCATGATTATATTAAGTCCTTCAGTATATCAAAGGGGTAAATTACTAGTAGAAACAACTTGCCATGAGTTAAAGTTGTTTTCTTAATAATAAATTTTCCTAAGAACTATAGTTTGCTTTCAAATGTTTGTTATAGATCTATGAATTTAGCTATGAACTTAAGATTTTTTAATCATCTGGGAGCCTTGTTACTAACAAAAAAATTATTTAAAACTCTTAGATCACAATACTTTTATTTCACAAGAAGTGACCCAAAGGAAGACAAGTCAACTATTTTTCTTAGAAGTAAAGAGAACATGTACTTTTATGGAGTAAAACTGTCTTTGAAAATTTTCTAATTGTGTAAAAATAGATGATTGGTTAGATGGACTAAAACATAGCACATACTTATTATGGAATACTAGTCATTAAAGATCAAGTCCTCAAAAATGTGTAATAATATATAAAAATCATGATTTGTTATATATGTGGATTAAATAATTATATTATAAAACAATGTGTATACTTGATCAAAATTTTGTTCAGATAAGTAAATAGAAAAATTATAAATAGGTTGGTAGCCCCACATGGTCACCAAAATGTTGATGATGGTTTTTATATATTAACTGTGAAATTAATGTATTTTTTTCTTTATGTATCTAGAACAGAATTCTTGAATTTCCTGCGATAACTGGCATTGTATCACAATAACTTTTTTCTTGCTTATTGGGACATATTCATATGAGTCCTAATCATTTTCCTTAATATCTTTACAAGCTATATTTGGTAAAATTTTAAGTTGATTATTTCCCTTTAAAATATCCTTCCCAGTTCTTGCAGATTGCTGGGTGAAAATTAATAATTCTTCGTATAGTCTTCTTTCATTAACAGTAACCCAAGATGTGACCTGACATATAACTAAAGAAAAAAATCCCTAAGTACTCAAAGTTACTGTGGAGGTTTTATCATTAAGAGATGCTGTCCTTCCAGGAGTTCTGTAGTGTTCAATGCTGCAACGACTCTTGATTTTTATGCACTTTAATGACTGAGGAGAAGTCTAAACACAGTCGGAAAGACAAAGAAACTTTAAATGTGCTCAGCATAATGACATAAACATTTTCCCCTATTTGTCAAAGGGTAGTTCTGCAGGATTACAACCACAGTAAAGAAAATGTTTGTATTTGAAACATGGATTTTGGTTTTGCCATTTGTGTATGTGTAAGTAATCCATTGGACACCAAAAAAAGAATGGAGAAGGATATGGATACCTCACTAAATAGCATCCTCCAAGGGACTAGATTTAGAGGGCTAAAGCCCAGCCTCACAGTCTGTTGGGAGATGTCCATGTCCCATCATAGGAGCAAGGAACGTATCCTACGGCAAGACAGTCATGTGAGGGGGTGGGATTTGCTACAGGGGCATGGAGACCTCCATGCAGAGTTTTGAAAAACAAAGCAGAAGAGACGGTCCTGAAAGCAGAAGAATCTGAGGTACATCCACGAAATCTGAAATAAATTTAACCCTTTTATTCTCTTTCCATGGCTCATGAGTACCATGATATTTCAACATTTGATTAAATATTTATTTTCGTGTCTCCTACATAGTAATCTCTACTAGATCAACTCCCTCAGTAAAACCTGTAATAGCCATATAGACTTGGAAAACAGTCAATTAGAATTAGCAATGATAAAACAGAACTGAGGCTTTCTCACATTCATTTCTTTAAGACCCAAATGTGGTAACAGCAAAATGAGAGGAATGGAATTCTGAGAAGTATCCAGCACAAATCCATATTTTTTTGCCTAGGTCAGATCAAAGTACAGCAGGGAAAGGCAAAGCACAGAATTGACTTAGAACTGGACATGATAGAAACAAGGTTTTTTGCTGACTATCCTATTGAGAGGTAATCTTTGAAATGGGTAGAGCAGGAGGGAGGGATGCTGAAATCAGGATTACCTATACACATTTGGTGGCTAAGTGATCAGTTGAAATTCAGAAACATTGAATTTCTATATGTAGTGAAAAGCACTGTGTTTGTAAATGAGAGAAAATTCCTAACCAAGTTGAAAAACAGGTCAAATAGATCCTTTGATATAAATCACCCAGATTATATCAAAGTCACATAGTTGTTCCTGGAGAGACCGGAGGGGCCTAATTTTAACTTGGGCAACTATAATTTTTGGCTTAGTTTTATTATTATTTTATGGTAATTAATAATTCATGATGATCACACTTATTTAGGTGCTTTTCACAATTATCTCATTAAAACATAACAAAGAAATCAATTTTTGTTTCCACTTGACAGAAGGAAACAGAAATCAGAGAGATTAAGTAACAATTGCAAAGCTTGCAAATGACAGGAGTTCTAAAGCAGGTCTGCATGACTCCAGACTTCCAAAAAGAGATTAAACTTTTGTTATTTGTTTTTACTAAGAGATCATTGGAATACATTTTGGATATGAGAGGAAAATAGGTAAATTGAGTTTGAATTTTTTTAATGTATAATTGGGCAATGGGAAAGAAGGCATGAAATAAAATGTCCTTTCCTGTTTAATGTCTGATGTACATACTATGTTTACTTCCTGAGGAAATATATATGTATAAATAGGCATCACAGAGAGTGCCAAAATGTAAACCAGCCTACAAATTTCTCAGGAGCCAATCAAAAACACTATTAGGTACTGTATATATGAGTACTTATTTATTTAGGTAGATACACATTAACAATTTAACTGCAAGCAGACATCAAACATAATGAATTGCTAAATAGATGTTATAAACAAAAAGTTAATCACAAGTCCAAAGGAAAGGACATTAACATATTCTGGGTCAGATAAGAAAACTCAGACCTGGAAGAAATTAAATGGAAAGGGCTTGAGGGAGCACGAAAGATGAGAATTTACAGATGAGAATATTATTACCTTGAGCGAAGAAACTGGGTAAAGAAAGCTGTACTAAAATGACAGGCCAGCTAGTAAACTGTCCTGGGGTCAGTCTACAAAAGACACTAAATTATAACACAATAAATCATCACTGTGATGCTAGAAACTCAGGTCATTCAATAACATATAGATTTGTCCTATTCCCGCTAAAGAAAAAAATATCTGGCTAGAGTGAAAATTGAAATAAACAAAAAGAATGTTTGTTGTTGCAGACTCCACCACCAATAGTATTGAGCAAATACTTTAAGAATATTGATTTTATGGGGTACTATTTATTAACCAGCCCTGGGAAGCTTAGTAATCAGCCTATCTGAGGAAATTAAATGCCTCCATTCAGCCTATCCTAGGAGAGTGCATGAAAAGATACGTCTGGAATAGAGAAACTACTTAGAGTTTGGAACCAATTTGTACAGGTCCTTAAATAACAGTATCTTTAAACCAATATCCCTTACCTGTGCCTATTGCCCCAGATGAGAATGTCATTACCTTGAGTGAAGAAATTAGGATAAGTTCCTAGCATTTTCCAAAGCGTTGTCTACAGGTGTCTCAATTTCATCTTCTCATGTTAACTCCTCAGCCCAATCCATTCTGGCCTCCGACCCTTACACAACATGGAATTATTCCTCTTAAGGTCACACATGGCTTCCTTGTTGCCAAATTAATGGACCCGCCTTTCTGACCTCATTCTGTTTTAAGTGACATTTGACAGAATTAGCAGTTCCTTTCCTTGAGAAATACCACATCCTCAGCTTTGGGAAAGCCAGACTGTTTTTCCTCCTGCCACTTTGGCCACTGCTATTCAATCTTCCTTACTAGTTCCTCTGCCCATCCCCAATATCTACATGGCAGAGTTCCTCAAGATCTTGCACAAATCTCATTCTCTCCCTCTACACACCCAATCTGCTGGTCTCACCTTTCCCATGGCTTACATATGGTCCATATGATACCATCTCCCTAATTTACATCTCTAGCTTAGACCTGTCCTTCGAGTTCTAGTCTTTGTAATCTAATATCTTATTTGGTATATTCACTTGGATGTCTCACAAGAGGCCAGACTTACAGATGAGAATATTATTACTTTGCAGACGAGAATATTATTAAAAGAAGTCTGATATTGACTTCTTGATTTTACTTCAAAATATGTTTCTCGTCTACTTCTCTCTCAATGAATGGTAAGCTAAGAACCTGAGGGAAAAAAACCTTTATTCTTCCCTGTCCCTTACCTCCCAAATCAGCCTATCTGTAATTCCCGTTAATTCTATCTCAAAATCATATCTTGTTTATTGCTCCCATCTCCATGGCCACCACTGTAGTCCAGAACAGCACTGTTTTTCTCACAGAATGTCTCCTAATCAGTTTCTTGCTCCTTCTGTTGCCCTCTGCTAATTCATTATACCCAAAGCAGCAGAGTAAACTTTCAAAAATTAAAAATGTAAACCAAATCTTGTTAACATCTGCTTAATACCCTGCAGGGTTTCCCATTATAATTGGAATGAATTCTAAAGGCTTTACATGCCTTAGCCTCTCATTATATCTCCTCTTGGACCTCTCTCCTGCCGTTTGCCACACACCAGCTGCACTGGCCTTCTTTCAATTCCTATAACAGGCCAAGTTCTATGTCTGGGAGGCTTTTCTCAAGGGTATTCATATGGTTGGCTGTTTCTTGTCCTTTGGGGTCTTGGCTTTAAACTTCCACAGCTCAGAAAGAGCCTCTTCACCACTCACCTGAGTAGAGTCCTTTCCCCACATTGCCACTGCTCTATTCCATGACAGCATGATTTCTTTGTTTCATAGTACTTTGCAGTGGCAAATGGCATCTTCATATTAAGAACTTCTAGTTTTTCTTTTTCTAATCCCTTATTTCTTGGAAGTTATTATTTCCTTTTATCTCTGTAAGGATGCTAACCATTTACGTTGCATTTTATGCGTTGCTTTTTCTGAGGCCTTCTCTTATTTTATTTTTAGTTCCTTTTCATCTCCAAGTTCGTCTTCATTCCCTGCCCCATTCCCAGACAACCATTCTAATGTTTTAGATACATAATCCTTCAACTGTCTATGTCTTCTTAAATATGGAGAGCTATTTCCTAGACAGATATGCATAATTTACATACATTTTATTGGCATGTAGACTTCATTGTATTTCTGCTATTTTTGTTCAGGTACATATTTTTTAAGTCTATGCTGGTCTATGTCCATTAGCCATTGTTTCCAAGTGCTACATACTATTCCATTATGTCCAATCTATTTGCTGCTTCAAGCCTCCCACTACCACTAACAAGCCTGCAACAATTTTTTTCACATATTCTTATGAAAATGCTTGTATGGAAAAAAAAAAAAAAAGCCCAGGAGTCAACGTGTTACAGGAAATATTGGTGTATAATTCGATAAGTACTCCAGAATTGCCCTCCAAAATGGCTGCTCCAATCTACATTTCCACAAGGGTTCCAGCAGTTTCATGTCCTGACTGACATTTTGGATCTATCCTATTTTCTAATTTTTGCTGATAAGTATAAAGTGATATCTGACAACTTTATTTGCATTTTTCCAATTCCATAAGTTTAAGCATCTCTTCCTACATGTGTTAGCTAATGAAATTTTATTTCTATTCCCAATCCCTATTTTTCTATTGAATTTTATAAACAGATACTGAATTTTATCAGATTCTTTATCTGTACCTATTGAAACCACCATTTTTAAAATTATTATTATACTTTAAGTTTTAGGGTACATGTGCACAACATGCAGGTTTGTTACATATGGAGACAACCATTTTTTAACCTTTATTTCATTAAGTGATAAGTTACTTTGATATACTCTTTATATACTGGGAAAAACTGTACTTGCTCTTAATATTTTATGTGTAATACTCTGCTGAATTTGGTTAGATATTATCTGATTTAGGAATTAACATTTTATTTAGGAAATAGGCTTATATTTTTATTTTCTGGAACTATCTTGATATGATTTTTAGCATCAGGGTAGGAATCACCTCATAAAACAAGATTATTTAGAAATATTTATTTTAAAGAATTTTAGTATATTTTTCTTTGGCTCAAAATTTTCTATTTCCAGGCTATAATATATATAGCCTGGAAGGTACATATATTGTACCTTTTGGCATTGATCTTCATTGCTAATTTAACGGTTTCTGGTTATGAGTTCATTTTCCACAGCAGAATTCTCCTGAGTGTGCCCTGGGCTCTGCTGTCTCACCACATGACATGGACATATTGGTTCCCATGTAACAGATTTCAGAGACGTCATCCTTAGATTACTGTTAATCCCCTAACCTGCTTTACATGGGCTGCTTCACAGTCTTCAATCCAAGGGCAATTCATTTCCTCATTTTGAAGATGGCTGTGTATTAGTTAACTTTCTAAGAATATAGCTACCAGCATTTCTCTCAGTATAAGATGAGTTTGGAACAAGTACCGATACCAACATTGCATAATTGGTCTATTAATTGGAGCCTTTTTGGTTAGCTCGTTTATGTGCACATTGTCCCTCTGTCCCTCATCTACTAAATTATTAGCCCTGTGCAGGCAGAAACTATGTATATTTTACAATAACTAGAACAATGACCGCCCCTGTTACTAAAACATATTTCTGGGTGTATAAAGCAGGTAGCCCAGCGTCTCTCAGCCCAGTAGGAATTTCAAAGAATGTTACTCCCTTTTTCCTCTCCTCTCCCTGATATTTAGTAGAATTACTGCAGTGGTGCATAAGAATATATTAGAGGTATAAGAAATGAAAACAGGGACACGGAGGTTAAAAACTGCTCTCAAACAGAAAGATGGCAATGCAAATGCATAAAAGCTTCTTATTGATTTTTTAATAAGGGAAAAATTTTAAACTTATGAAAGAAGAATGGCTGCCTCTCAATGGAAAGGGAGAATAGAGCCCCCAAAACTAATACAGGATGATTAGCTTCAAAAAAAAAACATAGGACAAGAAGTGTTATCTATATTGAATTAGATCTACTAAGAGGATACCCAAGATTGGAAGTTGTTGAGCAGACTTTGAATATGTAGATAAAGTGTTATAAATATACACACAAATTATGGCATTATCTGCACATTGCACATAATTGAAATCATGAAGGTAGAAATATTTTTCTGACAAAAAAATATGTATATGTAGACTAAACTAGATGGCTGACAACAGTGTCCTATAAATGTTCACATGGAGGAGGCAAGAGTAGAAGGAGAATTAAAAGGATACACATCACCAAAAAAATGATCATCATACAGGTCAAAGAAGTGAGATCCTAGGTGTGGAGATCTACAGAGCCAAAATAAAAATATCTAATATTTATCAAACATTATAAATGTACCACACACTGTTCTCTGTTTTGGATGTGGCCAGTTATGGCTGCTCTAGAATGGCTTCAGTTGAAATAACTGGGTTCTCTCTGTATGTGGTATTTCATGCTCCTTCAGACTGGTCCAGACTTCTTCACAACCTGGTGAAGGGTTCTAGGAAAGAACAGAAGAGCTAGGTATTTTGAGATGTAAGATCCAAACAGGCACAACACCTCTCTTCCCCCTTCTATTGGCTAAAGAAAGTTAATAAGGCAGACCAAATGCAAGGATAGTGAAAGTCTCTATCTCTTGATGGGAGGAGTTTGCAAGATCACAGTGTAGAGGACAAGATTAAAAGGAAGCCATTAGTTGTGGCTATCAATGCTACCAATCTACCTTAAAAGGTAAAAAGTAACTTGTAGGTCAAAAATATCTTACAATAAATGATTGAAGGATTAACATAAAGGAGATATCATATTTTGGGTCATTTTCTTCCAATTAGAACCTGTGGGTAGGAGTGGGAATTCACTCATTATTCAGTGCAGACTACCTGTGTGGGACTGAGCTAGATGCTGGAGTCAGAAGGAAAAGACACCTCTCCTGCCCAACATCCAGGGCAGGATACAGACAAGCCAACAAAGGTTTATCATATCAATATGGTACATGGTAAATGAGATCAAGAAAGGCTTTCAAGTGACATCTAAGAAAAGTCCTGTAACATGAGCAAGTAGTGAGGAGAAAGTCTGAAGAGGAAAAAACATATAGAAAGAAGTTAACTATCTAGATTTTTTTTGTTCTAATTCAATGACAAAGACATATCTGGGACACATTATCAGGATTAAATACTATCACTTCTTTCTTAGCCTTCTACCAGTCTCTGCCCCAATCTGTTATCCTCTTATCCTGGTAACCGCTGCATGGACCACAGTCTTTGTAACTCTTAACTGAGTATGTAGCAACTAGTTAACTTTCTAATCACTTCGTCTCACCTATATGCTTCCAGAATTCACCAGGGTGCTTATATCTCACTCTCCTGTGGCTATGCTTCTTCTTCAATGTCTTAAACTTTGTAGAATTTTGTGTTTTATTGTTCATAATAACAAGCAACTCTCCAAATTACTCTGCTTTGAAAGCACTAATAGTCTAAATTCAAATTCTCACAACTATTTTGATGACCCCATCAAAAAGAAAAATCAAAAATTCAAGAAACGAACGTCAAATTAATGCTAGAAAATGCTAGAAAGACCTCATAGGCTACAATTTATTTGGCAATTCTTTAAAGGAATGAATTCTGATAAAGAACCATAGCCAAAATGGTCTTTAATAACAATAAAATAAACTATGTAAGTACACGGCATGAAGATACTTATAGGTACCTCTAATAAGCACATTTTTTGTTGAAAAGTTGTATAATGAATCACAAACTCTCTGCTAATTTCATTAGGGATCTATTAAGCTAGCAGGACTCTAATACACAAATGGAGTAATTGTCTTCATCAACAGCAGGAGGACAATTTACCAGAAGAAGAAACCATTTAGATGGCACAATTAAGTTATATTTCTTCTCCTTTTCTTCCAGATAAATTAAAAAGATAAGCATTAATGTTATTTATGGTTTTCAGAGTTTTCTTCCATTTTCTCTTTTTGCCTAGTTTTACCATCACTTATTGTCGAGCTCCTTCTATGTGTCAGACACTCTCGATTACCTATTCAGCAGCCATTGCCTGTTTTTTCCTCCTGCATAAACACTGTTCCCAGCCCCAGCCCCAGGAGCAGAGCCTGATTAATCTAGCCAGTCACAGTAATTCCAGTCCCCCTTGGCATGAACATGTGATGTGATTTTTGGCCAATGAGACAGAACAGGAAAGCTACCAAAGTCTTTTGGTAGAAGTTTCTGCGGTCATAAAAAGAGGCAAGGAAAAGATGGTCCCACTTCTTCTGCTGGATGTTATTGTATCTCCACATGACTGACTTCAGGACTGTAACAACCATCTTGTAACCCATGAGGAAAGGAATCCACGATAATGAAAATGTCAGAGAGACAGGATATAAAGAATCAGATCACTGATGACTTCATTGTATCCTCTAATTAACTAACCTTGGAGCAGCCCTACCACACATGATAAAACAAATTTCTTACGATTAAACCTCTTTTTAGTTGGGGCTTTTCTGTTATATATAGTAGAAAACATTCTAACCAAATAATAGACCCTAAATACAAATTTCTTCATTGTGAACTCTTGTGGGACATAATTTGGAAAGAGCCAGTTGTACATCAAACCAATCAGTATTTAATAGAGAGAATCCAGCACTATGAAGGAGACCTCTGTAACTAAATTAACTATGATGAAACAATTCAGACAAACTAAAACCATCAAACAGAGATGAAAACTTGTCTTTAAAATACTGATATTACCATACTGACATGTTTCAACTTAAATGACAATGGAGACAAAATCATGATACAAAGTTGTAGTAAATTAATAATTGTGAGTCAATAAAATTATTTTCCTTTTAAAAATGGAAACAAATATTTCTCTATTTATATTGTATTTTAAAATGTATAGGTGCCTTATAAAAGTAAAACATTTTACTAGCCTCACATCAGAGGCAATATCCTCTAGTTGTCAGGCTAAGAAATCAGACAGATCTTTTTGGTTTTGTTTTTTGTTTTTTCATTAGAGTCAAGTTGTCAAAAAAAATTTTATTTTTTAATGTAGAGAAGTGGGGTCTTACTGTGTTGCTGAGACTGGTCTTGAATTCCTGGCCTCAAGCAATGCTCCTGCCTCAGACTCCGAAAGTGCTGGGATTACAGGTGTGAGTCACCATGGCTGAGAAATCAGTCAGATCTTGATTGAACCTGCAAACTATGTGGCTTTCTATGTCTAAGTTTCTTAATCTATAACATCAAGATTATACTAATTACCTCATAAGATTTATATAAGGGTAAGTTGAAATAATCCCTGTAATGTCCTAATATATATAAAGTGGTTGGTATTATAAGCTATCATTATTGTTCCTACTTTAATTGATATTAGTTTATAATTCCTTAAAGAGATGCTCCCCAGTGTCAATGGTAATGAACCCATTTCCCAACCTATAAAGTTTCTATTGATTATGGCAGGTGCTTGAACCCAATCCAGAATGAAATTCCAGAGATTCGCTGGAAGAACATTGAGCAACAGAGACTACTATTTGAAATTCTTGCTTGTTTCCTTACTGTTTATGAACTAAAATGTTGCAACCATGGTTGTTACTATTTATAGGTAATCATGAAATACTAGTCCTGTCTATGATGACAAAATATAGAATTCTGAGTTTCTTGCAGAAAATCCTGCAGAATAGGAGACAGCAAAACACCATGAATAGTGATCTAAATGAGAGTGAGCATTGCTAGCTAGCATTTGTTTTGGCCCTGCCATCCAACTATATGACCTTGGGTATGTCTCCTTACATCTCTGATTGTCCTGTAAAATAAAGAAATTGGGAGTCATCATTTTAATAGTCCTTTTCATCTCTCACATTTCATCACTATTATCACTATTACAGCTATAAGATAGCATGTGTTGACTATATTCTAAAAACTGTGCTAAGTGCTTTATGTGCAGGTGCCATTTAATTATCCCAATAGATTTAGTAGGCAGATATTCTTTTCCCCGTAAAAATTATGAAACTCAGACTAAGAGAGGTTAAATGATTTGCTCAGCATATCAGTCAGAATGTTTATAATTTCCTATTCTGTATTCCTTATTTCTAGTAGCCAACAAATGACTACATATAGAACAAGTCTGAAATATATTATGATGTACCCCTGTTGTGGTACTTTGCTCTCCAAATTACAGATACCTGAGTTAAGTTGACCCATATTTTTAAAAATAAAAAAGAAAAATTTTTATTATGCCATGTTTGTCAAGCCATAAAAAGTGAAAAGATCAATTTTCTATGTTAAATATCCTTTTCAAAATCAACATATATCAGGTTTGCTTATCTAGAAATAGCTTTGTAATTTTTTTCATCATACTTTAAATGTACATCTGTCTTTCTACACAGTATCACCATAAATTACATACATTGTTCTTTATGGTAAACAACCAAAGAAATTTTTAAGATAAGTATATATATCATTTAATTTTCTGTTATTTTTGCCCTTTCTTAAGTTTCTAGTTCACTTACCAGCTGGACATCCAATACATATATTATTTGATTTTGAGAAATGAGAGTCTGTTCTAGACACGACCCACTTGCCATTGTAATAGATAGAATTACTGATTATATATACCCTTCTCAACAGAAAAAGGATACACAATTGCCTCCTACGACTGTGATAGCAAGATGGCAGTTACAATTGGCACCTAGAGAAACAATACATAATTGCCATCCACTAAACTAACAGAGAGACAAAGAGAGGAGGAGAGAGAGAGATTACAGGCACCACAGCCAAAGCAGTAGAGAGAATAAACAACCCTCAGTCCTTATTTTGAGCAGAAGAGAAAAAAGGCAATTTACACTTAGAAATACCATCTCAGGAGAAATCTATTGTTGAAGGATGACTCATATTATGTCTTTTACAAGTTCTTTTTGCTCACTCTACAGATGAAACAGGAAAAGGTGAATATAAAATCTAAAAGCAAAAGGGGCTTAGCCAACCCACAGGCACCAGGAAAATAAATTATGATGACTTCACCAATGACAATTATAAATGACTTTATATACAGTGAAGTTTTAGAGAGCAAGACATAAAATTGATATTTCCTCTGGAAGTTATTTTTTTCCTAGAAAATCAGATTTATACCCATAGTCCCTTATCTTATGTTGGTGGGAAACACACAATATAGATGGTCTAATAATATGGGTACTGGGCTACCTGCTATTCCTACAAGCTATTTCAATGTACAGATTTTTAAGATACTTTACATCTTCACATTTCTTGCTAATATTTTTGTGTTTAATATCAAATTTCACCAGTTTTATAATTCCTTCCTCCAAATTTCTTATCAGTACTTGAGAAGAATAAAGATGACTGACTTTTCTAATTTTATCAATAGAAATTCAGATACAAATGTGTGTACAAATAAAAATGTGTGATCTTAAAGAGACAGAGACAGAAACAGAGAGAGAGAATAAGACTGATTCCTGCTGATTGACAGCTGTGGACCTGGGTGAACTAAGCTTATATGGATATTTTTATAAATACTGACAACGGCTGTGCTTATTCCTATTTTTGAAAAATATGAGGAAAAAAAACCACTTCTGCATCCCTTGAACACAAAACCCAGCCAAGACATGAACGGAATTAGTATTAGCATTGTGGAGCCTTGCAAAATTTAACCACATATGCGCTATCTCAGCAGTATAATCGATAAAGGATGCTGTCTGCACAATCTGCAGAGGCATGAATTGTGCTGCAAGAGAACAATATTTCGGAAGTTACAGCATTGTGATGTTTGTGGCAGGGCTGGTAGATTGAAAAGGTAGTAAAACCCATAAACAGATAGTAATGTTTCTTTTTTACAAAGAAATTCATATAATGAAAGAGATTGTGGTATAATACATCAAATTCCTAATACTCTAATGACCATCTGTATTATAAATTAAACAAGGATCTTTGACATATTTTTATCCTGCCTTTGCTTTAGTGTTGAAGGTGGGGAAAGAGGCTCAGAGTTCACTCTTCTTATTGAAAGTGAAGCTCCTTATGTAATCTAAGAAAAAGAAAACCAACAGCAAAGCAAATAGATTAAGATTAAAAAGCATTTCATTTCTAAGGTCATTATCCTATATTCTGATATCTCTTTCATTGGTAAGGTCTGGTGTCAAAATCTATAAAATATAATATTCAGCACCATATAGTTCTAGAAACACTTTCACAGTGGGTCTGTTTAAATAGTAACAAGAATCTCCACCAATATTCACAGAGTACCTGTTGTGTACTGGGCCCTATTTTGGGATCTTCACATGTATGTACCTCTCACTTAATCCTCACAATAACTCATTAAAGAGAGATGATTACTACTTTTTGAAAATAAGGAATTGGGACTCAAAGAAATTAAGCAACTTCCCTAACATTGCACAATTATTATATTATGGAGTTGGTATTCTCTTAATTTTTTCAGTTCCCAAACTCATCAACTAATGTACACATCAGGCTTATTTTTGACATAACCCCATCAGGGAAGAATGCCAATCTCAGGACTGCTTGAGTCAATCTGGGTTATGCATAGCATTTCCCAACATGGTCATTTACGTGGTTGGCCAAACAATGATCATACAGTATCATTAACATTTATAAACCAATGTGTTGACAGGAAAATCAGAGCAAGTTAATGGCATCACAACACTGCCTATTCTTCCTTCATGTTGTCATATTTCTCAGCTTTTATGAATGATAAACAAAAGCAATAGCAATATGTGGCATTTTTTGTATTATGAAGTTGTCATCTAAGACATGAGCCATTATCCCTTTGAATGCATAAAGACTCATACAATCAATTCCTTCTATCTGGGGAAAATATTTTAACTCTAAACAACTATTAATGTATCTTTTAATTAGACTATAGTTGCACAACCTGTTTCTCTCTTTGTCTTGGCTGACTTGAAATTAAGAACTAAAATCCTTTTATCAACGATATCAGCTTCTTCAGTTTAGAGTTTTCAGTATAATACTTTCCTCCTATGGATTATATGGTTGCAATGAACTGACAGGATGTTCATTCATCTTCACTAGGCTTCCCTTCTAGCCTATTGGTTAAAAAAATACTGGTGCTAGGATTATACACCCCCCAAATTCTGATTTATTGATTTGGGTTGAATTCCAAGGGTTACAATTTTTAAATATGTCCAGATGAGTCTAATGTTTGGCTGTGGCCTAGAACTGTTAACAGAGCACTCTTGGATCAAGAGTTAAATAGAATGTGCTAGGATTGCTGAAGGAATCATTTCAACTAGGAAAAAACTGTCAGACTCTCACTGTGTTGCTAACCGTCTTGTCTCAGGGATTACTAAAATAAAGTATCCCATCAAATTCTAAGTACCAGTCTACACACTACCATTTTTTATATAAGGGAGCTAGAGTGCCTAAGGGAAGCCGTCTTTTCATGGAGCAGTACAGAACATAAACTACTCCTAATCCTCAATCAAGGATCCTTCGCCATGGAGGAAGAGGGCACATTCAACTCACCCCTTCAGTGAGGGGCAGAATAGAAGCACTTGCACAGTTTTCTGCAACTGTGTAGAATGTGATGGCATTTTTTACGATTTGCTAAGTTATTTGCTGAGTGCCAGGAGAGGGGGACCATGTAGGTGAAAGTAAGCAAAGCTGAGAGCAGGAGTTGCTAAGATGTATGAGATTCTCTTCAATGAAGAGGAAGTTGTATGGATACCCAACAGTTTGTGAAAACTCCAATAGCAAAAGGTTTCACCTTTGTAGGAAGAAAACTTACCACAGAACTGTGCACAGCAAAGCTGAGCAGAGCCCTCAAAAGATTAATAATTATACTGCAGCTAACAGTCAGAACACAAACCCCAGTCACTCAGGGAACCAATGACCAGTTTCACATCAAGTTCATCAGTAACCAACAGGCAGTGAATAGCACCTCTCACCCATTGGCCACGCATACGTAAATATCTCCAGGAACCCACTCCAGCACACACACACCATGCCGCATCATCAGGCTAGGGCAGGTTTGGGAAAGCAAATCCAGGAGGAACAGGAAGTCTGAATCTTGCAGATCTCCACCACCAAGAAGCCCCATCTTACATGCTGCTAGACTATTCTGAAGTTGAGACTGATAAATTGGGAAGTGGTTATGATTTGGCTACTTACAGGATTGGGCTGATATTTGAAGTGGAATGAAACAAAACATAAGCTGTCTTCTTAAGGAAGCTGAGGTCATTCAAGGCCAAGAATGATCCTTGGAGAGTTTCAAATTATGCACAACTCACATTTGTACCTATCTAAGTGTTGACTATTCAACCAAGCTTCTCCATAATTATAACATTTCATTTTCCACTTATGATTCAGATTTTTTGGCTCTTTTCTCATTATTCATGTTTTAGGAGCATAAGTTAAGTACTTTTTAACCTTTTAATTGAGAGCTGCTTCAAATGACATCTATTTTGAGCAGTAATGATTCACATGATGTATGTCAAAAATACATCTGCTAAACATAGTTCATTTACTACCAAGTTATGTCACTGTATGTTCTAGGAGCATAAGTTGGTACTTTTTAAACTTTTAATTGAGAGCTGCTTCAAAAAACATCTATTTTGATCAGTAATGATTAACATGATGGACTAAAATACATCTACTGAACATAGTTCATTTACTACCAAGTTATGTCACTCTGCTACAATCTGGGATTGTTACCAGGAAGCACAGAAGTCCCAGTCCTCGTCAACTTGGGAGAAAGATTTCAGTCAAGAGGTGGTTTAAAGATAACAGAGAGCTTCACTGAAAGAAAACAGGAAAAAAAGAGCTTATTGCAGAAAAAAATAAGCACACACCAAGAGAGGAGTGGGCTGCTCTTGCAGGAAAATAGCCCCAAGGGTCCTGCACTGTGAGTTTTATCATGTCAGGCTTCCTCTTCACGTTCCCACTTCTGTCTCAAGTTTCCACCTTTTCCCTTTGTCTAGTTTTCCCACTTCTGGCTTACATCCCTGCCTTTGTCCCTACCCAGGCTTGTGGGACCCTCCTTTACCATTGGTTACTCCACATGCACAGGCCAGTGATCAATATGAATCTTAATTAATGGCGGTATCGCTTATTACCACCACCCCAGAAAGATTGTATAGCTGTCAAATCTCTACTTATTGCACCTGTGTATCTCTTGGGAAGGCCCCTTTTGCTCTCTTTCCTCCTTTATCATCATGTACCTAGCAACATTCTGACATTTTAACTGTAGAGTGAATGATTATTGTGACATCTTCAGAGGCATTCCAGGGTGTTTCTGCCTAGGTACCTCCTCTCCTTCCTGCTCACCCACTCCAGCATTAGAGATGCTATTAATATGTAAATTTGGGGTGGTCCTTCAAGCCTCAGACTTTCCAGACTTTTCTTTTCTCAAGGCTACCCCTCCTGCTTATGCTTGGTTATCTGCCTAATCTAAAAGGTTCATACATGTAATAAGACATTGTGTTTGTCTTGAAGTTTTTGAATTATTGTACTCTTAACTGGTTAAAAGCTCACTACCTGGATTTGGACATATCTGTGTTGAAACTATCTTCCCCAAAAGTTAGGAGGATAGGCTATAAAGGAACTGGATTTTAATGTAAATGTGAAGTTTTAATTATTTAAATGCCCACTAGAAGTCAATTATATTTCCATTAAAATGCAAATGTGCATTTGAATTCAAGCAGAGGTACATTACAGAAAGGAATGGGCAGTTAAGTGCAGGGGATCTTTGTGACCAGGTGATGGGAAAGAGGATAAAGAGTTGGATGGGTGCTGTACTTACTTGGTGTGCTTTTTGAAAAGAAAGAAAAGTGAATGAAGTAGAAGCTGCCAAGGATATGCTCCAACAGCCTGGGAAGAAGAGAATTTTATAGTGAGGCAGAAGGAAATTAGTCATTCTGTTTCAGGAAAGGGGTCCCGATCCAGACCCCAAGAGAGGGTTCTTGGATCTCATGCAAGAAAGAATTCAGGGTGAGTCCACAGTGCAAAGTAAAAGCAAGTTTATGAAGAAAGTCAAGTGGTGAAAGGACAGCTACTCCATAGGCAGAGTAAGATGATCCCAAAAGTAAGAGGAGGAACACATCCACCCTAGGTACAATGCTTGTATATATAGGGAGATGTGGTCAGCTACAAGGATTTGTGATAAAGGATTAATTTTCTTAATTAACTATATTTTGCAAGAATTAATATTATCTTTAAAGCAAAATTAAGAATGCCTTTGTTCTCCAGATATTGGGATAGCTGGACACTACCCAGTCTTGGTCTGTGTTAGTAAACATTACTGTTTCCTTAACTGTAAACATCTAGAGGCTAAGAATGCCTGATTTTCTGAGAATGCAGCCCAGCAAGTCTCAGCCTCATTTTCCTTGCCCTCACTAAAAATGGAGTCGCTCTGGTTCTAATGCCTCTGACAATTCTATAGGGAATTACCTACTCTGAGACTACCAGGCAATGTTGATTTGAAGGGGAGGCCCAGAATCATTTTGATTGTCACTATAATATAGAGGAATAAACTATAACCATAACCAAGAAAGTCTCAATGCCTTAAAGAAAATAGCTTAAACATGATATTCCTTATTTGTTTCATAGGGCTGCTATAACAAATTACCACAAATGTGGAGTCTTAAAACTACAGAAATTTATTTTTTTACAGTTCTGGAGACAAAAGTCCAAAATTAGGGTGTCAGCAGGGCCACACTACCTCCAGAAGCTCAAGAGGAGACTCCTTCCTTGCCTCTTCCCGCTTCTGGCAGATGCTGGCATTCCTTGACCGCCTTGGCTTATGGCCACATGACACCAATCTCTGCCCCTGTCTCCACACTGCATTCTCCTGCATGTGTATCTTTCTCTCTTCTCTCTCTTATAAAGACCCTTGGCATTGAATTTAAGGCCCACCTGGGTAATCCAGGATAATGTTTCAAGGTTATTTAATTATATCTGCAAAAACCTTTTTTCCAAATAAGGTAGTTTTCATTGGTTTCAGAGATTTACATGTGTACATATGTTTTTGAGAGCCAGAATTCAAACGACTATAGTCCACCCTATTGCCCTCAAATATTTATATTTTTCCAATGTGCAAAACACATTCAGGCCATCCCAACATCCTCTGAAATATCAGCCTATCATAGCCGTCAACTATAAGTACAAAATCCTATCTGAATGTCATGAGCTCAAAATTCCCAAATCTCTTCATCTAAATCAGGTATGGGTAAAACTGTTAGCACCAGTGAATCCATATGGGTCTGCAGCAACCTCAATCCTTGCCTCCTCAGAAGAAACAATTTGACCAAGGGGCATAAGGCAGAGTGAAAGACCAAGGCAGAGTGAAAGACCGAGGCAAATTTTAGAGCAGGAGTGAAAGTTTATTAAAAAGCTTTAGAGCAGGAATGACAAAAAATAAATAGTATGCTTGGAAGATGGCCAAGCAGGCAACTTGAGAGATTAAGTGCACTGTTTGATCTTTGACTTGGAGTTTATATGCCAGCATGCTTCCCGGGGGTTGTGTCCCTTCTCTACTGACTCTTTCCTTGGGGTAGGCTATCCACATTTGCAGTGTCCTGCCAGCACTTGGGAGGGGTCACATGTACAGTGTGTTTACTGGAGTTGTACACATGCTCATTTGTGGTGTTCTTCCCTCACCAAATGTTCCTAGAAGGTCATCTACCACTTAAACTCCACTGTTTTGCCACTTAGTGCACATGTTTGAGCCCAGGCCCAACTCCTGAGACCTTATTGGGAAGCTGCTAATCACCAGTTTCAGGTGTTTCTATTTATTGGAAGACTTCCTTTCCCTTGTACTGGCTATGACCAATTATTATTTTAGAGAGACAGTTAACAACCATCTGACCATCACCTGATGGTTGCCTAACATTCCTGGGTTGGTAAAGGAAGCCTCCCCTGGCCTGCTCATGTCTGACTAGCTACCTACTGTAACAAAACTAGGTATGAATAATCTTGGAGCCAAATTCCTCTCCACCTGTGGAGCTGTGAAACTATAAAACAAGTTATCTGCTCTTAAGATAAAATGGTGAGAATGGAATAGGGTGACAGTTATAGATATTCCCATTTCAAAGAGGAGAAATTGGAATAAAGAAGTCACCCATCCCTAGAAAGTCTAACGTGCAGCAAAAGAAATATTAGGCTTCAAGGCCCAAGAATAATCCTCTGTGACTCTAGGCTCCACTCACTGGGCCTGCTGCTCTGGCCTAGTAGGCATCTGGGCCTGTGGCTCTGGGATCATATGTCTCTGGGATCATAGCTCTGGCATTGGAATCATTATTCTTGAAAGGTAGCACATGTTTCTAGGTAAGTAGTTCTTGCAGCCCATTTCCTGCCTTTAGACTCCCAGAAGTCCAATACCCTTCTTTCATTTTATCCTCTGTCTCTTTCAGTCCAGCCTGGTAGTGTGTCTGCAGACATAAAATCTTCACAAACCTTGTGGATTTCCTAAGTATGTCAACTGGTCTTGTGTCATTAGGGAAGAAGGTCCTCCACAGATTTCTCTGGATAACCTCCTCTCTATTCCTGGCTTCTTCGACATGGTTGAGTGTATGTATGATTCCATAAATCATACATCTAATCTCAGCAAAAGGTGGTCCAGCCATACCCTTGCCTTCTCTCCAGAGCATGCTTTCCTAATAGTAGCATCTTTTGCAATCTGTATATATTGCAAATTTCCCAAATCACAAGTGCTGCTTTTTTTGCCTCAATGGTTCCTTCCTCAATTTATCTTTTTCATTTTATTGTAATCAAAATGAAGAAACAAAGCCACACCATTAATACTTAGCTTGGAAATTTCCTTGGCTAAATATCCAAAGGCTATCACCTACAAGTTCTGTTTTCCATACAACTATAGGACACAATTTGGCCAAAGTTTTTTCTACTAATTTAACAAGGATTACCTTTCCTCCAGTTTATAATAACATGCTCCTTGTTTCCTTCTGAGCTCTTATCAGAAACATTTTTGCTCATGTCACTATATGTATTATCGAAGACGAGAGAAGCTTTCTCTAGCATGTTCCTCACTTCCTTCTGAGCACTCACCATAATTTGGCTTTTTCTATCATGGCCTCAAAATTCTTCCAGCCTCTACCTATTATCCATTTCTAAAACCACTTCCACGTTTTTAGGCATTTGTTACAGCAGCCCTCCATTTCCCCCTACCAAAATCTATACTAGTTTCCTACAGCTGCCACAACAAATTATCACAGATTAGATGTCTTAAAACAACAGAATTTTATTCTCTTACAATTCTGTCAGCCAAAAGTCCAAAATCAAGATATAGGTAAAAGTAGACTCCTTCTGGAAGCTCTAAGGGAGAATCCCTTCTTGCCTCTTTCCAACTTCTGGTGGCTTTCTGCAATCCTTGGCTTCCTTGTCTTGTGGCTATATCACTGTCATATCTGCATCCATCTTTCCATTGCCTTCTCCTTCTCTCTTGTGTGCCTATTATGAGTATACTTACAGTTATGTACTTATAAGAATATCAATTGGAGTATGCTTGTAAAAACCACAACCCTAAGGGTCAGATTTCAGAAAAAAATAGAGGGCAGGTGGGGAATTTGTGAATGAAAGAGAAATAAGAACAGC
This sequence comes from Pan paniscus, assembly GCF_029289425.2. Taxonomy (NCBI): domain Eukaryota; kingdom Metazoa; phylum Chordata; class Mammalia; order Primates; family Hominidae; genus Pan; species Pan paniscus. The sequence continues at coordinate 41,300,643 of NC_073264.2, read as the reverse complement.
AAACACCTAGCTAAGATCAGCCAGTGATCAGCTGCCTAGACACTTGAGCCTCAGGAAGAAGCACTTGTGCTTTATTCTAACATATCATTTGGTCACCACTGCTCCTATAGACCACAGCAACACTCAGTTATGTACTTTGGCCAGTATGTATGTCCAACATGTAGACCTCAGGAAAGGGTGAGGAGGAGGAGAAGATTACAAAGAGGAAATGAGACTGAACTCAGGAAAGCCATGGAACTTTGGGGAATGTATATAATGAGGCAATGTTCTTCTCAGTGTCATGCCCTAGGACAATGGCCAAAAAAAAAAAAAAAAAAAAAAAAAAAAAGCTTATAAGGGATTTTTAAAGAGTTAAAGAAAGGGAAACCACCTGGGTTGACACACTTTCCACTTTTCATCATACCGTCTTCAGTTCCTAACTAAGCAACTTTCAGAATTTCCTCTTAAAAGCACTCTTAAATAGAATTGTGCCTACCACAAAGTACCTGCCCCATGAAAGTCCCTATGCTCCTGGCAGATTGCTCTACTACTCAGCTTCTCAGGGCATTACTGTTCTGCAGTGTTTCTGAAATCAGATTTTTGTGATTGTTACACCATATTCCATGCTTACCTAACTAATGATCTGTGTTCTTTACTGCAAGTTGGAGAAGATTATTTTCTGAGGAGAAAAAAACAAGAAACTTTAATAAACTTTTAAAGATTTAATAAGATAATTAACTCTTAAATGACCTTGAATCTTTTATAAATAAATGTCTTTTTTAATGAAATAAATATTTTTCTCCTATGTCCCTGGAATTTCAGTCTAGCATAGGTTTTTATGGTCAATTTATAAGGCTACTAAAATAGAATTTACCGAGAAAGTAATAGAACACAAATTCAATTAAGGGAACACAGTCGTCTTCCTTAGTATGTAAAGGAAGTACATCAAAAAGCAACTCTACAGCAAGATGTAGGAGCAAGGTCACATCTTTCTTAGGCTAAATTAAGATAAATTTCAAAAGCTCCCTTAACACCTTGCTAAAGAAAATTGCATTTCTTTCTACTATATTTACTAAAGTTGCTGTGCTTCCTGCCTTTAATGACCAACCTCTTTGACCAGGTTCTGCTAAAATCTCACAAAGATGAACTTCAATTATAAGCATAGTGCAGTGTCAAAGTTGTATAAGCTAACTGCGACAGCTGTCCAATGCCTAGATGAGGGAGCTACCTCTATATGTTAGCTCTGTTTTAGGATTGCCCTTGATGGAACTCACCAAAGACAACTACTTTCTTTAATATCCTTTTTTTCATCATCAATATTTTTTTCAATGCACACAGAAAGAAGATAAAAAGAGCTGAGATTTCTAGTTCGCCTGAATCACCCTGATTGCATTACATGACCTTGGCTAACTGAGTTCTAATGTTTCTGCTGGCTTAGCACAAAATAGGTAGAATACTTCCTTTCTATAGAGACAGTCCCACAGTACCTCAGGAAAGTGACTGGGTGTGCCATGGATATTTTATTAGCTAAAAATTTGAGAAGATTCATCAGTTTTCAAAAATCATATATGCAACACATGGTTAAGGTAGATGTCATTACAGAGGTAGACTTAGATTCCAAAAAGCACTCTCGAGTACAGAATCAGAAGCATTCATCTGAGTCCTTATACTAAAAAGAAAAAACAAAACTTTTGCCTATAGATTTTCAAATATTAGCTGTTGGCTTACATCTGTTGGACTATTTCAAATATCTCCCAGCATTGCCTGCCTATTGCTAAATTGGTATTTCAGACCTAGCTCTCTGATTTTCCCCTATTATTCCATGCCACTGCCTCTGGAACATAGAAGATCTCTTTACCAAGCCTTTACATTAATTTATTCTAATGCTGGCTTTTAAAGCCACTCAAGTAAAAATAATATAGAACACAAAGCTATCACCAATGAAAGACTAACAAATACATAAATTGTAAAGTATTAATGGGCCTTACAAATCTATTTTAATTATCATAACCAAATTTTCTCTGTCTGTGGCAGAGTAGATGTTCCATGTGTCCTGCTGTCAGCCTGACTTTCATGTTAGCCCATGTCCCTTCTGGTCCTTTTCCCTCTGAACCCCACACCAATCAGCCAAAATGTGATTTTTTTTTAGGTGTTTTCAAAAAGTGTTCCATTACTACAGAAAAAAAAGTTACAATGAACAACCCAGTTTTCCAAATATATTTATTTTAGTAGAGTGTTCATTAAGTTGACATATTAGAGTTATATCATTATGTTCCAAGATAAAACAGCTTCATTTTAGTAAATAGATAATGAAAAGTAAAGTACTAAATTTAATAGGGAAAGAAGAATGTCCTGTGCACCTATCCTTTTATTACCCTGCTCTGAAATATTTTGAGAATTTTGTTAGGTTATTGTAAAGCTTAGAGTTGCTGTTAGCTGAAATTTAGGGAAATTGTGAAATTGAAGGAATTGAATAAACATGTAGACTCATTATTATTTGATGACAGAACAAAATACTAAATATAACACTAGAATGCTAATCTATACTTCTTTCCTGTGATATACATGGGATTAAAATGGGTATAATGTTTTCATTAAAGTATGTGACCGTCCTAAGTACAGAAAATAGAGAATGTATTTTTTACAGCTGTTCAAAGAGTAACCATTGCAATCCCCAAAACTAAAGCAATTTCCTTTACCTATTCAGAGAATGTGGCCACATATTTATCATTCTGAATTCTTCTTAGTGATGACACTCTAATGCGATAGTTGATTCATGTTTCCAATACACATCTTACACTAAATGCAATATTACTCAAAGTCCAACCTAGATTTCAAAGGCTCAAAAGAAGAACATAATCCTTTCAACTCAAATTTAAGCATTAAGGCTCTGTTTAATCAACTCGTGAGCAAGGGAGAAGTCAGGAATGGAACCCTGGACTCTAAACCACAGGTTGTACTTTGTAGATCAACTGACAATAATTACAAAGACTGACCAACTAACCTGTGTACACTTTGTGGGGAGAAAGATAATATGGAACATATTTGGCCTCTGGAAAATTGCAAAGAAAAACAGCTAAAGTCCACTTTTTTCCCCTACAACGGAATTCACATTCTATACCCAGGTATTTTCTTCACGTAGCTGGGATTACAGGCGTGCGCCACCATGCCAGGCTAATTTTGCTCAACAAAGTGCCTACTGTGGCCTCCTATAAAGTCACATACTGTTCCTACAAAGGCATTTTTCAGAGCTACCCAGGAAAAGCAATGGCACCATAATCCATTTAAATCTCTCAAATTAAATTAACAGCATAAGAATCCTCATGCCTTCTCAATTAATGTGTTCACCTCTTTTACTTACTTTCTGGATAAAATACAAATGCCTTACAAAAAATTGAACTGCAAATCTGTCATACATAATCTCAAGAATTATTAGAGTCTAAGTATTTAATGTCTTCTAATATGTTATAAATGTAGATGAAGAAGGAAATGGATGATTAATTACATTTCCATTATACAAAAAATCTGGAAGAATAGTCAACATTTAAAACAAAGTACAAGACTAAATAAATTACTGTAAGATAAACTAGAGAATTACAATAAAGTATTTTAGAAGCAAGGCACGGAAGGTGGGGAATACTGAAAACATGTGTTTTGGCCCAAGCAACATGACTAGAGAGCCCAATATCTGGCATTTAATGTCAAGAGAGCTTTATTTGTTTTTTAATTCTGCACTTCTTCACTGAGACTTTTTTTTAAGTTTCCATAGTTCCCTCTTTCGTTTTTTAAATTTTTTATATGTTTTAATAGGTTTTGGGAAACAGGTGGGGTTTGGTTACATGAATAAGTTCTTCAGTGGTGATTTCTGAGATTTTGGTGCACCCATCAACCCAGCAGCATACAGTGTACCCCATGTGTAGTTGTTTATTCTCACCAGCCCCCACCCTATCTCCCAAGTCCCCAAAGTCCAATGTATAATTCTTATGCCTTTGCATCCTCATAGCTTAGCTCCCATACATAAGTGGGAATATATGATGTTTGGTCTTATATGTGTGTGTGTGTATATATATATGTGTGTGTGTATATATATATATGTGTATATATATATGTGTATGTATATTATATATAAAATATATATATTACATTTTCTTTATACACTCGTTTTCTTTATACAGTTGTTGATTTATGGACACTTGGGCTGGTTCCATATTTTTGCACTTGCAAATTGTGCTGCTATAAAACGTGTGTGCAAGTGTCTTTTTTTGTGTGTGTCTTTTTCATATAATGACTTCTTCTCCTCTGGTAGATACCTACTAGTAGGATAACAGGATCTACTTTTACTTCTTTAAGGAACCTCCACACTGTTTTCCATAGTGATTGTACTAGTTTACAATCCTGCCAACAGTGTAAAAGTGATCCCTTTTCACCACATCCATGCCAATATCTATTATTTTCTTGTTGTTGTTAATGGCCATTTTTGTAGGAGTAAAGTGAAATCATGTGGTTTTGGTATGCATTTCCCTGATCATTAGTGATGTTGAACATTTTTTCATATGCTTGTTGATCATTTGTGTATCTTATTTTGAGAATTGTGTATTCATGTCCTTAGCCCACTTTTTTATGGGATTGTTTGTTTTTTTCTTGGTGATTTGAGTTCTTTGTAGATTCTGGCTATTAGTCCCCTGTCAAATGCATACATTGTGAATATTTTCTTCTACTCTGTGGGTTGTCTGTTAACTCTGCTGCTGCTGCTGATGATGATGATGATTATTATTATTATCGAGATGGAGTCTCACCTTGTCACCCAGGCTGGAGTGCAATGGCGCGATCTCCGCTCACTGCAACCTCCGCCTCCTAAGTTCAAGCGATTCTCCTGCCTCAGCCTCCTGAGTAGGTGGGATTACAGGCATGTGCCACCATGCCCAGCTAATTTTTTGTATCTTTAGTACAGATGAGATTTCACCATGTTGGCAAGGCTGGTCTTGAACTCCTGACCTCGTGATCCAACCGTCTCAGCCTCCCAAAGTGCTGGGATTACAGGTGTGAGCCACCACATCTGGCCTGCTCATTATTTCTTTTGCTGTGCAGAAGCTTTTTAGTTTAAGTCCCATCTGTTTATCTTTGTTTTTTGTTGTATTTGCTTCTGGGTTCTTGGTAATGAAGTCTTTGCCTAAGCTAATGTCTAGAAGGGATTTTCTAATGTTATCTTTTAGATTCTTTGTGGTTTCTGGTCTTAGATTTAAATCTTTGATCCATCTTCAGTTGATTTTTGTATAAGGTGAGAGATGAGGATCCAGTTTCATTCTTCCATATGTGGCTTGCCAATTATCCCAACACCATTTGTTGAATAGGGTATCCTTTCCACACCTTATGTTTTTGTTTGCTTTGTCAAAGATTAGTTGTCTATAAGTATTTGGCTTTATTTCTGGGTTATCTATTCTGTTCCATTGGTCTATGTGCCTATTTTTATACCACTACCATGCTGTTTTGGTGACTATGACCTTATAGTATAGTTTAAAGTCAAGTAATGTGATGCCTCCAGATTTGTTCTTTTTGGTTAGTCTTGCTTTGGCTATGTGGGCTCTTTTTGGGTTCCATATGAATTTTTGGATTGTTCTTTCTGGTTCTGTGAAGAATGATGGTTGTATTTTGATGGGAATTGTATCAAATTTGTAGATTGTTTTGACAGTATGGTCATTTTTACAATATTGACTCTACCCATCCAAGAGCATGGGATGTGTTTTCATTTGTTTGTGTCATCTATTATCTCTTTCGGAAGTGTTTTGTAGTTTTCCTTGTGGAGTTCTCTCATGACCTTGGTTAGGTATGTTCCTAAGTTTTTTTTTTTTTTGCAGCTATTGTTAAGGGCGTTGAGTCCTTGATTTGATTATCAGCTTGGTTGCTGTTGGTGTATAGCAGACCTACTGGTTTGTGTACATTAATTTTGTATCATGAAACTTTGCTGAATTCATTTACCAGTTCTAAAAGCTTTTCAGAGGACACTTTGGGTTTTCTAGGTATACAACCATATTACCAGCCAACAGCGACAGTTTGACTTCCTCTTTACTGATTTGGATGCCCTTGATTTCTGTCTCTTTTCTTAGTACTCTGGGTAGGACTTTCAATATTATGTTAAATAGAAGGGGTGAAAGTGAGCGTCCTTGTCTTGTTCCAGTTCTCAGGGGGAATGCTTTAGACTTTTCCTCATTCAGTATGTTGCCTGTGGGTTTGTCATAGATGGCTTTTATTACCTTAAGGTATATCCCTTCTATGCTAATTTTGCTGAGGGTTTTAATCATAAAGGGATACTGGATTTTGTCAAATACTTTTTCTGTGTCTATTGAGATAATCATATGATTTTTGTTTTTAATTCTGTTTATGTGGTGTATCGCATTTATTGACTTACATACGTTAAACCATTCCTGCATCCCTGATATGAAACCCACTTGATCACGGTGGGTTATCTTTTTGATATGCTGTTGGATTCAGTTGGCTAGTATTTTGTTGAGGATGTTTGCATCAATGTTCATCAGGGATACACATCTGTAGTTTTGTTGTTGTTGTTGTTGTTGTTGTTATGTCCTTTCCTGGTTTTAGTATTGGGGTGATGCTTGCTTCATAGAATGATTTAGGGAGGATTCACCCTTTCTATATCTTTTGGAATAGTTTCAGTAGGTTTGGTACAAATTCTTCTTTAAATGTCTAATAGAATCCAGCTGTGAATCCGTCTGGTCCTGGACACGTTTTTGTTGGCATTTTTTTTTATTACCATTTTAATCTCCTTCTTGTTGTTGGTCTGTTCAGAGATTCTATATCTTCCTGGTTTAATCCTGGGTTTCCAGGAACTTATCCATCTCCTCTAGGTTTTCTACTTCATGCACATAAAGGTGTTCATAGTAGCCTTGAATAATCTTTTGTATTTCTGTGGTACCAGCTGTAATATCTCCCATTTTGTTTCTAATTGAGCTTATTTGGATCATCTCTCTTTTCTTGGTTTATCTCACGAATGATCTATAAATTTTATTTATCTTTACAAAGAAATAGATTTTTGTTTCATTTACTCTTTGCATTGCTGTTTTTTTTTAAATTTCAGTTTATTTAAGTTCTGCTCTGATCTTCATTATTTCTTTCCTTCTGCTGAGTTGGGGTTTGTGTCATTCTTGTTTCTCCAGTTCCATGAGGTGTGACCTTAGATTGTCTATTTGTGCTCTTTCAGACTTTTTGATGAAGGCATTTAATGCTGTGAACTTTCCTCTTAGCAGTGCTTTTGCTGTATCTCAGAGGTTTTGATAGGCTGTGTCACTTATTGTTCAGTTTGAAAAAAATTTTAATTTCCATCTTGATTTCATTGTTGACCCAATGATCATTCAGGAGCATGTTTTTTGTTGTTGTTTTCTGGTGTATGTGTGTGTGTGTGTTTGTGTGTGTGTTTTTGTTTTTTTGTTTTGTTTTTGAGATGGAGTCTCGCTCTGTCACCCAGTCTGGAATATAGTGGCTTAATCTCAGCTCACTGCAACTTCTGCCTCCTGGATTCAAGCAATTCTCCTGCCTCAGCCTCCTGAGTAGCTGGGACTACAGGTGTGCACCACCACACCTGGCTTTTTTTTTTTTTTTTTTTGGTATTTTTGGTAGAGATAGGGTTTCACCATGTTGGTCAGGCTGGTCTCGAACTCCTGACCTGATGATCCACCCACCTTGGCCTCCCAAAGTGCTGGGATTACAGGCGTGAGCCACCACACCCAGCCAGGATCATGTTTTTTAATTTCCACGTATTTGCATGGTTTTGAGGGTTCCTTTTAGAGTTGATTTCCAATGTTATTCCACTGAGGTCTAAGAGAGTACTTGATATAATTTTGATTTTCTTAAATTTACTGAAACCTGTTTTGTGGCCTATCATATGGTCTATCTTGGAGAATGTTCCATGTGCTGATGAATAGAATGTATATTCTGCAGTTGTTGGGTAGAATATTCTGTAAGTATCTGCTAAGTCCATTTGTTATAGGGTATGGTTTAAGTCCATTGTTTCTTTGTTGAATTTCTGTCTTGATGACCTGTCTAGCGCTGTCAGTGGAGTAATAAAGTCCCACACTATTACTCTGTTGCCATCTATCTCATTTCTTAGGTCTACTAGTAATTGTTTTATAAATTTGGAAACTCCAGTGTTAGTTACATATATATTTAGAATTATGATATTTTCCTGTTGGACTAGGCCTTTTATTATTACATAAAGTCCCACTTTGTCCTTTTTAACTGTTGTTGCTTTAAAGTTTTTTTTGGCTGATATTAGAATAGCTACTCCTGCTCGCTTTTCAACCCCTTTACCTTATATGTAAGATTAGTCTCCTGAAGACAGCAGAAATGTGGTTGGTGAATTCTTATGCAGTCTGCCATTCTGTATCTTTTAAATGGAACATTTAGGCCATTTACATTCAACGTTAGTATTGACATGTGAGGTACTATTCTATTCATCATGCTGTTTGTTGCCTGAATACCTTGTTTTTTTTTTATTGTGTTATTGTTATATAGGTCCTTTGATATGTATGCTTTAAGAAAGTTCCATTTTGGTGTATTTCAAGGATTTATTTCAAGATTTAGAGCTACATTTTGCAGTTCTTGTAGTGCTGGCTTGCTAGTGGTGAATTCTCTCAGTATTTGTCTGGAAAATACTGTATCTTTCCTTCATTTATGAAGCTTAGTCTTGCTGGATACAAAATTCTTGGCTGATAATTGTTTTGTTTATGGAGGCTAAAAATAGGACCCCAATCCCTTCTAGCTTGTAGGGTTTCTGCTGAGAAAACAGCTGTTAATCTGACAGGTTTTCTTTTGTAGTTTACCTGATGCTTTTGCCACACATCTATTAAGATCCGTTTCTTCGTCTTAATTTAGATAACCTGATGACTACACACCTGGGTGATTATCTTTTTGTGATGAATTTCCCAGGTGTTCTTTGAGCTTCTTGTATTTGGATGTCTAGATCTCTAGCAAGGCCAAGGAAGTTTTTCTTGATTATTCCCTCAAATATGTTTTCCAAACTTCTAGATTTATCATATTTCTCAGGAACACCAATTGTTCTTAAGTTTGGACACTTAACATAGTCCCAAACTTCTTCAAGGCTTTGTTCATTCTTTTAAATTCTTTTTTGTCTTTGACAGATTGGACTAATTCAAAAGCCTTGTCTTTGAGCTCTGAAGTTCTTTATTCTGCTTGTTCAATGCTATTGCCAAAACTCTCCTGTGCATTTTGCATTTCTCTAAGTGTGTTCTTGATTTCCAGAAGTTGTGATTTTTTTTATTTATGCTATTTCACTGAAGAATTTACCTTTCATATCCTGTATCATATTTTTTTATTTATTTAAGTTGGACTTCGCCTTTCTCTGGTACCTCCTTGATTAGCTTTATAATTGACCTTTTCGAATTCTTTTTCTGGCAATTCAGAGATTTCTTCTTGGTTTGAATCCATTGCTGGTGAGCTAGTATGATCTTTTGGGTGTGTTAAAGAACCATGTTTTGTCATATTACCATAATTATTTTTCTGGTTCCTTCTCATTAGAGTAGACTATGTCATAGGGAGCATCTGAGATTTAAAGGCTGCTGTTCAGTTTCTTTTGTTCTACAGAGTGCTTTTCCCCTTCCCCTAGGAATGGGGCTTCCTGAGAGCCAAACTGTAGTGATTGTTTTTGCTCTTTTGGGTCTAGCAACCCAGCGGAGCTACTGGGCTCTGGGCTGGTACTTGGGAGTGTCTGCAAAGAGTCCTGTGATGTGATCCGTCTTCAGGTCTTACAGCCATGGATACCAGCACCCGCTTTGGTTGAGGTCGCAGGAGATTGAAGTGGACTCTGTGAGAGTTCTTGATTGCATTTTTGTTTAGTGTTCTGGGTTTGTGTTGGTTGGCCTCCAGCCAGGAGGTGGTGCTTTCAAGAGTGCATCAGCTTCAGTACTACAGGGAGGATACAAACTTGCCCTAAAGACACCTGGTTAAGTATTCAGGTTGCTCAGGCAGTGGGCAGGGCCATAAAGCTCCCAAGAGATTATGACCTTTGTCTTCAGCTACCAGGGTGGGTAGAGAAAGACCACCAGGTTGGGGCAGGGATAGACTAGGTGTGTCTGAGCTCAGCCTCTCCTTGGGTGGGGCTTGCTGCATCTGCTGTGGGGAATAGGGGTGTGATTCCAAGTCCAATGGAGTTATATTCCCAGAGGGATTATGGTGCCTCTGCTGAGTCATACAGGTCACCAGGGAAGTGGGGAAAGCTGGCAGTCACAGGCCTCACCCCACTCCCATGCAGTTCACAGTCCTAAAGGCTGATTTCACTCCAACCATGCCCTGTCAACAGCACCGAATCTATATCCAGGCAGCTGGTGATCAGGGCTGAGAACGTGCTCCAGACCACAAGCCTCCCCACTGAGAAAGCAAGTGGACTCACATTGTTTCGGTGTCTCAGGGAGCCTGCAGCAGTAATCCAGTCCCTTCAGAGGGTCTGTAGATTCTCTCAGCTTTCCTGGTATGTTGCTGTGGTAGTTCTTGGAGCAAATGTTCATGATATGAGTCTCCACACACTGTTCTGTCTATCCGAGCGGGAGCTGCAAGTTAGTTCTGCCTACTATCCACCATCTTCCACAGTTAACTCCAAGAGAGATTTTAAATGTATAAATATATCAACCAAGGAAGGAGCCAGAATGTATAAACTTTTATCAAAAGCAGATACATCTTGCCCAAAGAAGACATTTTATGCTTTCCTAAAAATACTCATTTAATTTATATTTTTAAATAATTTTTCTGGTACTAAACAGGAAGGCAATGTCCTAATTAACTTTGAGCTCAAAGTAGAAAAGTAAAAAAGAAGGGGTACTAATAAAAATAACCAGCTTTTTGTCTTCCAAATTTAAGCAAGGGTGTAACATGAGACAGTCTCAGTGTTTATCTAAGATCTGTAGGGAGTTATTAAGAGAAAGTTGAGCAATCTAATGGTGCTCAAATCAACTTTTCCACCTCATCTTAGCTTCGTATGTGAGTATACTGCGATACTAAAATGTCATTCAACAGCCTGAATCTCAGAGGTACTTTGAGTTTCCAGCCTCTGCTGTGATAAGGCTAGGTCTATGAGTCACAAGTCTCTAAACAACACAAAGGCTATGGGCAAAAGTAAATATGAAGGAGTCATACAGAAAATGCCAGTTCAAAAAGAAAGTATCTAATTTCATCTAAATTATGAGAATTCCAGAGTGGTTCAGAGGAAGTAGCTGAAGACCACCATCTCTAATAGTTATAAGAAATAAAGTTTAAGTTTCATTGGCTTTAAAGGGGAACACTAAAAAGAAAAATATTTAAAAATTTGAAATTTTTTTAAAATCCTAAAACTTAAGAACATTATATCAACTTACTTTTTTCAATTTACTTGAATAACTGCATTATTAATTCAGTTTTATTTTTAACTAATTGCACTTTATTGGAGAAGATTTATGGTATAGAGAAGGAGTAATCATTATGAATGGAGAAGTTATTCTTCTTTTTTTTGAGACGGAGTCTTGCACTGTTGCCCGGGCTAGAGTGCAGTGGCATGATCTTGGCTCACTGCAACCTCCACCTCCCAGGTTCAAGCATTTCTCCTTGCCTCAGCTTCCCAAGTAGCTGGGATTACAGGGGCTCACCACCACGCTCAGCTAATTTTTTTGATATTTTTAGGAGAGACGGGGGTTTCACTATGTTGGACACGCTGGTCTCGAACTACTGACTTACTGTTCTGCCTGTCTCAGCCTCCCAAAGTGCTGGGATTACAGGCGTGGGCCACCGCACCTGGCTGGAGAAGTTATTCTTAACTTTTCACAGAAAAAAATGCATATTTAATGTTTTGTTATACCTTTATACGCCAAATGCATAATGCTTCATGTACATTTCATCAAAAGATGAGTATTTAATGGTATGTGTCAAAAACAAATTCATTCCTTCAGTTGGAGTTAAAACATCATAACTACAATGATGCCACCATGTGGCAAAAAGCGTGATTTCTTAAAACCTGACATTCTGTGTAGCATAACTTAAGAAAATTCATACATTAAGAAAATTCACAATTTCATGAATGAGGTTGTGGTATTTATAAAAACCTTGCTGTCTGCCTTTGGCTCATTTATTATTCCCTATTAAATCATAAGTCTTCTCCAAGCTTATCTGCATTGTAATTCATTCAACGATTATTGAACCCTTGACTCTGCTAGTCACAGTAGCTAAGCCCTAGAAACACAGGAATTCACAGGTCAAACATTGTCTCTGCCTTCATTGTGATTAGACTCTCACAACCATTTTACCAAATTTGCTGACTTATAACTTTAGTGTAAAAAAAAAAAAGATTCCTTCTTAAATCTACAAAACCCAATCCTGTGAAAGATAAGGTATCAAAAGCATCTTTGCACTCAGTTCAAACATTCACATTTATTAAAGCACTTCTAATTGTGATCTTCGACCTCCTGGAGTATTGCAAGACAGCTCTTTTGTCAATACTAATGAATCACTGTGTATTTTTTGTATCACTATTAGGCAATTAAAGACACACTGAGTAACGCACTTTTAAAAATGGCTTGTGCCCACCTAAATGACATTTCAAAGTGCTATTGATTTAAGGAGTGTAGCAAAAATGAGTCATTTTAGCAAAGGAAATTCTACTATAAGTGGATCTCACTGCACACATACCTAGTATCCTACATATCAAAATATCCAATTTCAGGCACTCAATGAATCTTTTTCATGAAAGTAACTTGAAATTCTGCTATTTTTAGAGTGCCATTATAGTAAACTGCAAATACTGCTGTCAATTATCTAAAGTTCAGCAAAATGATAGCAACAAAATAGAATCAAAGGACAGAGCCAAAACAAATTCACCTTAAAACTCACAGCCTTGACGCACATAAGTGGAGTATTCCCTGCCAATTAATTCTTGCAAACTTTATAAAAGATAATTCATTTTCAAATTAATATCCCAGCAACAAGATGGTTAGAAGAGGAGCCAAAGAATCATTGTTTGAGAATGACAAAATTAAATGCCACCAATAAATACGAAGACAGTAGGACAAGAAACATATGCTTCATTTTCTAAAATACCCCCCGGATTACAGGAAAACTTGTCTTTCTCCTGAAGATACTAGCAACTGTGTATTTCAGAAAATTGGGAGGGGTTGTTATGGGGAGAAAAAAAATCTCTAAACACTGGGGTCTTTCTGAAATCTATGTACAAAACAACTAAAATATATACACAGTATATACATCTGTCAAATAACCTAATAATAAAACAGCCTCCCTTCCATTTCATTTTTTTATGTCATTATTTCAACAGTTCTTTTAGTCATCCAGGATTAAGATGAGGGAGTGAGCCTTGATGTCTACTTCTTTGCCACCTAGATCTAATATGTTCTGGGTTCTTTTATTTGCCCTGGAATTTCTTGAGAAGTAGTTGACAAGAACATAAGTTCAAATCCTGTCTCCACTGCTTTGACCTATGTGACTTGGGTGAGTACGTGTCTCAATTTCTTCATCTATAAAATGAGGACAAGAGTACCTTTCTTATAGAGCTGTTGTGAGGATTCCGTAAGTGAGAGAAGTATTTAGGGCAGCATCTACAACACAATCAATTCTGTAAAACATTGGTTCTGATGATTATCCCTCACGGTTTTTCTCTTTCCTCTTGGTCTCCACCCCAAGTCCATCCTTCATCATCACCTCACACGTACGGTCTGCAACTTATTCCTATCTACGCCCAGTTTCTTCCTCCTCCATTCAACCCTGCGTGGGCCCTCATGCCAAGTGATTCTAGCTAAATTACTACCTTTATAATTTTACTTGAAGTTCACACTGATATCTCCAAATAGTCCTTATTAACAAACTGCCTACCAATTTTCTAGTGCTTGGCGAAATCCAATTAAGCCTTTTATACAGTAAGTCTAAAATGAACAAAGAAGGTAGATGTCAAACTATATAGACCACTCTCTCCCATTAGAAAATGCCTGGGACAGCATGTCTTATTCAATTTATAATTTTTAAATTTCTATTTCTCCTACTTAAATTTTTTTCTGTGTAAACATTTCCCCCTAATGTCTAAATTTGTCAGTAGTAGAGCCCTCTATCTTTTGCAACTCCTCCCACAATTATTAGCCGAATTCTAAGTAAATAAAAGACCTGGAATTGTTGAATATGTAGCAAAATGCAATTCTGAATAAGATGCACATTAATGCCACTAAATATCAAGCTAGCAAGAATAAAGTTAAAATTTTTGATAATCAATCAATGCTATTTTCCCCCCACTAAATTCCTTGCCCTATTCTCTCCCGTTTTCTGTCTATTTTTAGTTTCATCTCATTTTTTCAAGTTCCAGGATACATGTGAAGGATGTCCAGGTCTGTCACGTAGATAAACAGGTGACATGGTGGTTTGCTGTACCTATCAACACATTACCTAGGTATTAAGCCCAGCATGTATTAGCTATTTTTCCTAATGCTCTCCCTCCTCCCACCCCTTCCCCCAACAGGCCTCAGTGTGTATTGTTTCCCTCCCTGTGTCCATCTGTTCTCATTGTGCAGCTCCTACTTATAAGTGAGAACAAGCAGTGTTTGGTTTTCTGTTCCTGCAATCGTTTGCTGAAGATAATGGCTTTCACCTCCATTCATGACCCTGCAAAGGACATGATCTCATTACTTTTTATGGCTGCCTAGTATTTCATGGTGTATATGTATATAGTCCATGGTGTATATATATCCAGTCTCTAACTGATGGGCATTTGGGTTGACTCAATGTCTTTGCTATTGTAAATAATGCTGCAATCAACATACGTGTCCATGTATCTTTGTAATAGAATGATTTATATACTTTTGGGTATATGCCTAGTAATGTGATTGCTGGGTCAAATAGTATTTCTGGCTCTAGATTTTTGAGGAATTGGCACAGCATCTTCCACAATGGTTGAACTAATTTACATTCCCACCAACAGTGTAAAAGTGTTCCTATTTCTCTGCAACCTCACCAGCATCTGTTGTTTCTTGACTTTTTCACAATCACCATTCTGACTGTCATGAGATGGTATCTCATTGTGGTTTGATTTGCATTTCTCTAATCATCAATGATGCTGAGCTTTTTTTCATGTTTGTTGGCTGCATGAATGTCTTTTTTTGAGAAGTGTCTGTTCATGTCTATTGCCCACTTTTTAATGGGGTTGTTTTTTCTTGGAAATTTGTTTAAGTTCCTTGTAGATTCTGGATATTAGACCTTTGTCAGATGAATAGCTTGCAAAAATTTTCTTCCACTCTGTAGGTTGCCTCTTTGCTCTGATGATCATTTCTTTTGCTGTGCAGAAGCTCTTTAATTAGATCCTATTTGTCAATTTTTGCTTTTGTTGCAATTGCTTTTGGCATTTTCTCATGGAATCTTTGTCCATGCCTATGTCTTTAATGGTATCGCCTAGATTTTCTTTTAGCGTTTTTATAGTTTTGGGCTTTACATTTAAGTCTTTAATCCATCATGTTAATTTTTGTAAAAGGTGAAAGGAAGGGATTCAGTTTCAATTTTTTACGTATAGCTAGCCAGTTTTCCCAGCACCATTTATTAAAAAGGGAATCCTGTCCCCATTGCTTGTTTTTATCAGGTTTGTTGAAGATCAGATGGTTGTAGATGTGTAGTCTTCTTTCTGAGTTATCTCTGTTGGTCTATGTGTCTGTTATTGTACCAGTACCATGCTGTTTTGGTTATTGTAGCCTTGTAGTATAGTTTGAAGTCTGATAACAGCTTTGTTCTTTTTACTTGGGATTGTCTTGACTATACAGGGTCTTCTTTGATTGCATATGGAATATAGTTTTTTTCTAATTCCGTGAAGAGTGTCAATGGTAGTTTGATGGGAACAGCATTGAATCTGTATATTACTTTAGGCAGTATGGCCATTTTCACAATATTGATTCTTCCTGTCTATGAGCACGGAATGTTTTTCCATTTGTTTGTGTCCTCTCTGATTTCCTTGAGCAGTGGTTTGTAGTTCTCCTTGAAGAGGTCCTTTACTTCCCTTGTTGGCTGTATTCCTAGGTATTTTATTCTTTTTGTAGCAATTGTGAATGGGAGTTCATTCATGATTTGGCTCTCTGCTTGTCTCTTGTTGGTGTATTGGAATGCTTGTGAAATCTGCACATTGATTTTGTATCCTGAGACTTTGCTGAAGTTGCTTATCAGCTTAAAAAACTTTGGGGCTGAGACAATGGGGTTTTCTAGATATAAGATCATGCCATCTGCAAATGAAGACAATTTAACTTCTTCTTTTCCCATTTGAATACCCTTTGTTTCTTCCTCTTGCCTGATTGCCCTGGCCAGAATTTCCAATACTATGTTGAATAGGAGTGGTGAGAGAGGGCATCCTTGTCTTGCACCAGTTTTCAAGGGGAATGCTTCCAGCTTTTGCCCATTTTATATGATATTGGCTGTCTACTCCCTCACTCTTGATGTCAAGGGAGGAATGGAGAACTGAAAAACTCCTTAACAGTTTTTCTAAAATTTTCTTTTTCAAAAAACCTTAAACTCTTAGGGGAATTTCGATGTTTTAAGCATTTGGGATACAGATACATCTGAAATACACAAATATATTTTGTACAAAACACACACACACACACAGAGAGAGAGAGAGACAGACGCATTCCTAGTTCTATCTAACTTGATGGAGAAACATTCCCCTAGCTCATACTAGAAAAAGGAGTGGGAGAGGAGAGAACAGAAGAGTGTGGATAAACAAAATGAACTTTTGCTAAGACCACTCCTGAGGGTCACGTCAAGGCCAGATCCTAAAGAAGGAATGGTTGTATTATTCACAGTCAGATGGAACCACTAATATAGTGTCCTATGTTCAAGGAGCTGCATAGAAGTTGCAAAGATAATAAATAGAAACAAATGGTCAAAGCAAGCAAAGTAATGTTAACCTGGTTACATAAGGGAATAAACTATAGGCCAAGTAGGACAACAGGTGGCATTTCAACAACTGAGATTGCATTTATGTTTTTTCACAGGCCAATTGTGGTAGTTTATAGGGTTGCTTCATAAAAAGGAAGGTATCTTTATCTCACCTTAGGCCAACAAATGCTTATCTAAGTATTCACTGGAAAAGCATTCTCTAAATTATAACTCAATGAAATCAAACCACCTATATTCATTTGTATTCTTCACAGAATCAGATCAGGTGACTCACTAATAAACTAGCACCTCCTCTTCCATGAGGCAAGCATTCCCTCCTATAATATTCTCAACAAATTTTCATCCATTCTCTCCCAAAACAGCATCAGTGACGGGGAGCTCACTGCCCTATTAGGCTGCAAACAACATGATTCTTCCTCATATTGTAACAAAAATTACCTTTCCATAACTTTCCAGTCCAGGGGGCACTAAAGAAAGCAGAGTGCGGACCTGAATCCACAGCATATTGCACAGAGAAGGCACTCGGTAATTATTTATTAAACAAGGGAACAAATAAGCAGTAATTGACCTCATTTTAGCCTCTAGAGCCCACAGAACACTTATTCTTCTATGTAATAATCCTTTAAGTAATGGAAAAGAAAGCCATAAATGTTCACCCTCTCCTTCAAATCTGGTTAGACCTTATTGGGGAATGAATCCCAACACTTCAGAATTAAATTTTCTTAGGCACTTCTCCTTCCTCTAAGCTTCTATGTTAAAGAGCTATAAAGACACATGCATATGTATGTTTATTGCAGCACTATTCACAATAGCAAAGACTTGGAACCAACCCAAATGTCCAACAATGAGAGACTGGATTAAGAAAATGTGGCACATATACACCATGGAATACTATGCAGCCAGTAAAAATGATGAGTTCATGTCCTTTGTAGGGACATGGATGAAGCTGGAAACCATCATTCTCAGCAAACCATCGCAAGGACAAAAAACCAAACACCGTATGTTCTCACTCATAGGTGGGAATTGAACGATGAGAACACATGGACACAGGAAGGGGAACATCACACTCTGGGGACTGTTGTGTGGTGGGGGGAGGGGGAGGGATAGCATTAGGAGACATACCTAATGTTAAATGATGAGTTAATGGGTGCAGCACACCAACATGGCACATGTATACATATGTAACAAACCTGCACATTGTGCACATGTACCCTAAAACTTAAAGTGTAATAATAATAAAATTTTTTTAAAAAAGAGCTAATAATTTGTGGGCAAACAATTAAGCACCCTTCTAGAAATATGGTTAAATTTTTTTAAAAATCTGCAGTAAATGATTATACCTCTCTTCAGTTTATCCTTTGTATTAATTCAATAAATTATCAATTCAGATTTTTATATAGTAGTGTATGTAATGGGGAGGCAAAAGTATATGTTTATATATAAAATATGGGGTGGGCGCAGTGGCTAATGCCTGTAATCCCAGCACTTTGGGAAGCTGCGGTGGCTGGATCATGAAGTCAGGATATAGAGACCATCCTGGCTAACACAGTGAGACCCCATCTCTACTGAAAAAAAAAATGCAAATAAATTAGCCGGGCATGGTGCACATGCCTGTAGTCCCAGCTACTTGGGAGGCTGAGAGGAGAATTGCTTGAACCCAGGAAGCAGAGGGTTGCAGTGAGCTGAAATCAAGCCATTGCACTCCAGCCTGGGCAAAGAGTGAGACTCTGTCTCAAAATAAAATAAAATAAAATATGAACAAAAATAAAATTATAAATACACATAAATTACATATTAATTATATATTACATAGTATGCTATCATATGAATAAATTATAAATATAAATGTATATAAAATTATATAAATGAGATATTAATCTAAATTATGTTAACAAAAAGAAAATTTTGAATGACTAAAAGATTCAAAATAATTACAGTAACCTCAACCTCCTAGTATTTTTTATTGGTAATGAATATTCTGAATCAGATCCTTTCCAAAGTAAAGTGACCCTAATAATTATTTAAGATATTGATTTTTATACATAAATACAGGGTTCATGGAGGTTTGCTGACACCAAGATTAAAAATATTTAGTAACAAACTGTAACTCAACTCTAAGTCTCCTGAGTACCTGGCCATTTGTATTCCTGCTCTGATATTAAATACGTATTGGACTGCAAATATATTTGCAAAACAGAATTTGGTAAATAGAAAATGTGGCATGCCATATGACTAGTTGCAAGAGGAATGAGCAACTGAAAAGTAAGTTATTTATTCATCCTACTTAATGCGAAAATCATGGGAAACAGCAAGTAGTGTAATGTGGCATTTTCAGCAATCATCTCTAAAAAGTCAACCTTTGTCTTAGCAGAGTGAGACAAAGCACCTTACACAATCACACTGTAGAAAGAGAAGAATTTCTCACCTGCCAATGATGATAATATAAGCACAGAGATAACCGAAAAGAAGATATTTTGTGAACATCTGTAAAAGTAAAATATTCAGCAGCAGTGCATTAATCAATACCAATTGGAGATAGTGAGCAAGTAATGCATACTTTATTTTACCACTTAACATTTGACTCCAACTACCATAGATTCTTACAGTTAAATAAACTTGGCACACTGCACAGATCAAATATATAATATTTCCTTGCATGTGCAGTAGACTGTTTCAAGTTAATACATTTGCAGGCAACAATCCTTTATAATTTGCTATTGCTTGTTACAAGCCAATTCTAGGGCATCCATATTCAGCAATCAAAAGGGAGAACAAAATACGGACAATTCTAATCCCCCTCAAAGCAGTTTAGTAAATATTAATGTTTATTCATGAATTTAAAAAGAGAACATTTGCCTGAACTGCTGATTGTTTAATTTTACAGTCTGAGGTGCAAAAAAGGAGCCCCATTCACATCTCTCAGTGCAAGGCTCAAGCACTCATGTACACGTAAGTTCCAACTCCCTCCCCTTTATGCTTCCAGGGATTCCTATGTACTATATATACTTATTGGAGAATGTGCAAGTGTTAGAGGGAGAGGGTGGAAAAGAATGAGGTGGGGATGATGGGGAGAGATGGCACCTCATGAGGATGTATTGAAGAGGAAAGCCTGCTAAGCAGAAGCTTTGTTTGGGGTTATGTCTGAAATGTGATTACTCAACAAAACATTCTACTCTGTAAATGAAGGCAATGAGGTTCCACTTGCTCTAGTCAATGGAAAAGACTTCCCTTCAAAACTTTGACCCGTGGGTTAAAAACTCTTTTGATTTTTGGACTCTGCCACTCTATATGAAGCTACCCTGGGGCAGGGATCAGAGTAAGTTTCTGTTTCTGGACTGCTGGCTACGATGCAGAAATGGGACATGAAATTGAACCACCTATGAAATGAAATCTAGGGAGAGGCAGCAAGAATTGAGCTTTATCCCAGAAATGTGGGACTTGTAGAGCAATAGCACCACTCTTGGTAAAACTAACTGAAATACCTGAGTCCCAGAGATTGAGCCTGGGTCTTCTATTCTTACTGATTCCTAGAACATTTCTAGATATAGCAGTCCTTTAAAGAAGAAGGTTATAGATATTAGTGTTGTTTGTCAAATATTTCTGGTTCTGTGCCACTGGCGACATGATATGACTGTATTTTCTGCCTCTTTTGTGGTGTGGAGGCACCACATGACTAGTTTTGGTCAATGAGATGGAATGAGAGTGATGTGTATCAGTGCTAGGAAAAAGCATTCATTTGGCAGTGCAGTGCCCTTAGAGTTCTTTCTCTTCCTGCCAAGATGACCAGGAACATCAGGGAATGGATAGACATGTAGGAAAAACAAGGGAGAAAAATTGTGTTATCACTGTAAGGCATGGGGGCTCTTTGTTACTGCTGCATGACATAGCCTTCCCTTATTTAGGGATTTTTTAAAATTGTAAGCTCACTTGAGAGTGCTCCATACCTCAGAAGACTTACGCACCAAGAGACTAACTATTTCTTTGAATTCACACACACAGCCATTTCCTAGGTTCAAGGCAACATTTTGAGGGCTCAGGACAGCTTTTTAACACATGTCACTACACACACTTAAAACCACCTACTCTCCTTAATCCTAATTCCAGACTCAGAGTTAGGACTGCCCCATGGGTCCAATTTTTCCCTTTGCTGATGGTTACATCATCTCAGGGAACCCACTGTGCTTCCCCACAGTAGGACTTTTTCAGAAACTCCCTTAAACATAATGATGGAGGGGCAGAGCAAGATAGCTGAACAGAAGGCTCCACCAATTGTCCTTCCAACCCTGGGCAAGGACAGCAATTTAACAACTGCCCACACGAAAAAAAAAAAGAATCTTCATAAGAGCCAAAAATCAGATGGGCACTCAGAGTACCTGGATTTAACTTCATAGCTCTGAAAGAGGCAAAGAAGAGGGTAGAAAAGACAGTCTTGAATTGTTGATGCCACCCCTCTCCCATCCCCTGATAGTGACCATGTGACACACGAAGAGAGTCTGTCTGCTTAGGGGAAGGAGAGCACAGTGATTGTGAGACAATGCATTGAACTCAGTGCTGACCTGTCACAGCAGAAAGCAAAATGGAGCTGAACTCAGCTGACTCATGCCCACAGAGGGAATATTTAAACTGGCCCTAGCCAGAGGTGAATCACTCATCCCGGCAATAAGAACTTCAGTTCTTGCAAGCCTCACCACCATGGGATAAAGCATTCTGAGGCTCTAAATAAACTTGAAAGTGTGGGTCAAAGGATCAATTAAGAAAGAAGTTAAAAACTTTCTTGAAACAAGTGATAAAAGAAACACAACATACCCACACCTATGGGACACAGCAAAAGCAGAACTAAGAGGGAATTTTATAGCTGTAAGTGCCTACATCAAAAGAGAAGAAAACTTCAAATAAACAACCTAATGATGCATCTTTAAGAATTAGAATAGCAAGAGTAAACCAAACCCAAAAATAATAGAGGAAAATAAATCATAAAGATCAGAGGAGAAATAAATGAAATTGAAATAAAAAAATAACAAGATCAATGAAACAAAGTTATTTTTTCAAAAAGATTTAAAATATTGACAGACTTTTAGCCAAACTAAGAAAAAAAAGGGTAAGACACAAATACATAAAAGCAGAGATCAAAAGAGAGATATTACAGCTGATACCACAGAAATTCAAAGTTTCATTAGAGACTACCATAACTACTTGCCAATAAAGTGGAAAATATAGAAGAAATAAATAATTCCTAGACACATACAACCTAACAAAATTGAACCCTGAAAAAATTCAAAATCTGAACACATGAATAACAAGTAATGAGATCAAAGTTGTAATAAAAAGTCTCCCAGCAAATAAAAGTCTGGGACCCAATGGCTTCACTGCTGAATTCTACAAAACATTTAAAGAAGAACCATTACTAATTCTACTCAAACTATTCCAAAAAATGAGGAAGGAAACTTTCAAACTCATTCTACAAGGCCAGTCTTACCCTGATATCAAAACCAAACAAAGACATATCAATAAAAGGAAACTACACGCTAATATCACTGAATATTGATGCAAATATTCTCAACAAAATACTAGCAAATGAAATTAACAATACATTAAAAAGATAATTCATCATGACCAAGTGGGGTTTATCCCAGGGTTGTAAGGACGGTTCAGCATATGTAAATCAACTAATGTGATACATCATGTCAACAGAATAAAGGACAAAAATCATATGATCATTTTATTGATGCTGGAAAAGCATTTGATAAAATTCAACATACCTTCATAATAAAAACCCTCAAAAAACTGGGTATAGAAGGAATATACCTCAATATAATAAAAGCCATATATAACAAACCCATAGCTAATATCATACTGAACTGGGAAAAAAACTGAAAGCCTTTTCTCTAAGATTAAGAACATGACAAGGATACCCCTTTTCATCAGTGTTATTCAACATAGTACTAGAACTTCCAGCTGGAATAATCAGACACGAGAAAGAAACAAAGGGCATCCAAATTAGAAAGGAAAAAGTCAAATTATCCTTGTTTACATATGATATGATCTTATATTTAGAAAAACCCAAAGTCTCCACCAGAAAAAAACTATTAGAACTGATAAACGAATTTAGTAAAGTTGCAGGGTATGAAATCAACACAGAAAAATTAGTAGTATTTCCATATGCCAACAACAAACAATCTGAAAAATAAATCAAGAAATTCCATTTAGACCTAAGAATGAAATTAAATATGTAGGAATTATTATGCTAAGAAATGAAAGATCTCTACAAAAAAAAACTATAAAACATTGATGCAAGAAATCAAAGAAGACACACACAAAAGGGAAAAATATTTCATTTTCATGGATTAGAAGAATGAATATTGTTAAAATATCCATACTACCCAAAGAAATCTATAAATTTGATGAGATCCTATCAAAATACCATGGCATTATTCACGAAAATAGAAAAAAAAAATCCTAAAATTTATACTAAATCACAAAAGACCCAGAATAGCCAACGCTATCCCAAGCAAAAATAATAAAATTGGAGGAATCACACTACCTGACATTAAGTTATACCACAGAGTTATAGTAACCAAAACAGGGTGGTATTGGCATAAAAAGAGATATAGATCAGTGGAACAGAATAGAGAGCCTAGAGATAAATCAATACATCTACGGTGAACTCTTTTTTGACTAAGTTGGCAAGAACATACAGTGGGGAAAGAAGAGTCCGTTCAGTAAATGGTGCTGGGAAAACTGGATATCCATGAGCAGAAGAATGAAACTAGACTCCTGTCTCTTGTCATATACAAAAATCAAATCAAAATCGATTTAAGACTTAAATCTAAGACTTCGAACTAGGAAACCACTAAAAGAAAACAGAGGGGAAAATTTCCAGGACATTGGACAGGACAAAAATGTCTTGAGTAATACCCCACAAGCACAGGCAATCAAAGCAAAAATGGATATATGAGGTCACAAGTTTAAAAGCTTCTGCACAGGAAAGAAACAATAAACAGAGTGAAGAGACAACCCACAGAATGAGAGAAAATATTTGCAAACTACCCATGTGACAAAGGATTAATAACTAGAATATATAACTCTACAGGAGAAAAAATCTAATAATCTGGTTAAAAATGAGTGAAAGATTTGGATAATTTCTCAAAAGAAGACATACAAATGGCAAACAGGTATATGAAAAGATGCTCAAAATAATTGATCATCAGAGAAATGCAAAGTTAAAACTACAATGAGATATCATCTCACCCCAGTTAAAATGCCTTATATCCAAAAGAGACAATAACAAATTCTGGTGAGGATGTGGAGAAAAGGGAACCTTCATACACTTTTGGTGAGAATGTATATTAGTGAAACCACTATGGAGAACAGCTTGGAAGTTTCTCAAAAACCTAAAAATCGAGCCACCATATGATCCAGCATATGAGTGGGCATATCCAGCATATCCCCACCATATGAGTGGGGATGTATACCCACTCATAGGTATACATCCAAAAGAAAGGAAATTAATATATGCAAGAGGTATCTGCACTACCATGTTTATTGCAGCACTTTTTTACTCACAATAATCAGGATTTGGGAGCAACCTAAGTGTTCAGCAGATGAATGGATAATGCAAATCTGTTACATATACACAATGGGGTACTAGCCAGTAATAAATTAAAAAAAAAAGAATGACATCCTGTCATTTGCAACAATATGGATGGAACTGGAGGTTATTATGTTAAGCAAAATAAGCCAGGCACAGAAAGACAAACTTTGCCTGTTCTCACTTATTTCTGGGAGCTAAAAATTAAAATAATTACACTCACAGAGATAAAACACAATTGCATTGCTTGTAACATAAAGGATAAATGTTTGAGGTGATGGGTACCCCCTCCTCACCAAAAAAAAAAAAAAAAAAAATCATACTGATGGATCTCCCTTAGCTCTCCGAGAGCTCTAACGACATTTAGAAGAGTTAGTTTCCATCAGTCTAGAGAAAAATACTCTTTTCCCTCAAGTAGTGTTCCTATCAGGTAAATGTTAGAAAAACTAAGGGCTCTGTACCAAGAAAAATTTCTAGTAGTTCAATCATCTATAGTTGTTTTCTCTAACTATACAAGAACAGCTCCTTATATTCAAGTGAGAAAAGAGATTTATGACAGAATACTTAGTAAAGTTCTTATTATGTATGAACCTACCTTTTTTCTAGCTCGTTTTCATGCACAAATTTCAGCCCAACTTTGACTAAACACACAAGTATATTAAAGTTGTTTGTAGAGGTATCTGCACATGAGCATGTGTGCATTGTGTGTTTTCTGGCTCTTGGTCTTCCCTACGCAATGATACCATAGACAATTACAAAATCAAAAGGCTTCTAAAAATTGCACATTTTTGCAAGTCAAGAGGCAGCAAAAACCTGACAGGAACTGATATAAGGCTATTTAAGGTGCTTTTTATCTTAATAAGAAATATGAATATTCATCTTTTACTGCAGAAATAGTAATTAATCTAGCTACAGAGCCCACTGGGAACGTTATGTAATATATAGTTCTGAACCACATTACCTTTTAAAAATCTGAAACCAACAGTGTAAATGTGTTCCTATTTCTCCACATCCTCTCCAGCACCTGTAGTTTCCTGACTTTTTAATGATTGCCATTCTAACTGGTGTGAGATGGTATCTCATTGTGGTTTTGATTTGCATTTCTCTGATGGCCAGTGATTATGAGCATTTTTTCATGTGTTTTTTGGCTGCATAAATGTCTTCTTTTGAGAAGTGTCTCTTCATATCCTTTGCCCACTTTTTGATGGGGTTGTTTTTTTCTTGTAAATTTGTTTGAGTTCATTGTAGATTCTGGATATTAGCCCTTTGTCAGATGAGAAGGTTGCGAAAATTTTCTCCCATTTTGTAGGTTGCCTGTTCACTCTGATGGTAGTTTCTTTGGCTGTGCAGAAGCTCTTTAGTTTAATTAGATCCCATTTGGCAATTCTGGCTTTTGTTGCCATTGCTTTTGGTGTTTTAGACATGAAGTCCTTGCCCATGCCTATGTCCTGAATGGTATTGCCTAGGTTTTCTTCTAGGGTTTTTATGGTTTTAGGTCTAACATGTAAGTCTTTAATCCATCTTGAATTAATTTTTGTATAAGGTGTAAGGAAGGGATCCAGTCTCAGCTTTCTACATATGGCTAGCCAGTTTTCCCAGTACCATTTATTAAGCAGGGAATCCTTTCCCCATTGCTTGTTTTTGTCAGGTTTGTCAAAGATCAGATGGTGTCAGTGTGGCGATTCCTCAGGGATCTAGAACTAGAAATACCATTTGACCCAGCCATGCCACTACTGGGTATATACCCAAAGGATTATAAATCATGCTGCTGTAAAGACACATGCACACGTATGTTTATTGAGGCACTATTCACAATAGCAAAGACTTGGAACCAACCCAAATGTCCAACAACAATAGACTGGATTAAGAAATGTGGCACATATACACCATGGAATACTATGCAGCCAGAAAAAATGATGAGTTCATGTCCTTTGTAGGGACATGGATGAAACTGGAAACCATCATTCTCAGCAAACTATCACAAGGACAAAAAACCAAACACTGCATGTTCTCACTCATAGGTGGGAATTGAACGATGAGAACACATGGACACAGGAAGGGGAACATCACACTCTGGGGACTGTTGTGTGGTGGGGGGAGGGGGAGGGATAGCATTAGGAGATATGCCTAATGCTAAATGACAAGTTAATGGGTGCAGCACACCAGCATGGCACATGTATACATATGTAACTAACCTGCACATTGCGCACATGTACCCTAAAACTTAAAGTATAATAATAATAAAATTTTTTAAAAAATCTGAAACCCAGCTTGTCCTAAGTTACAGATAATGGGTTGTGGACCTCTATATCCTCTGACAACTTGCATCCATCAGGCTGTTGTCACATCAACAGCAGTTCTTTATTAAATCCGGTATACCCATTAAATCTGATCACGATTGCATACATGTACTCTGTAAGTCTGACTATTAAAATTCCCAAGATAATTAATCCACTGCACGTGAGCCCTGATAGATCCATTTCACAAGCAGAAGGGCTTCAGGTTGTATGGGTATGATAGGCAGAATAATGGTCCCCCAAAGATGTCCATGTCCTAATACTCAGAACCTATAAATATGTTACCTTAAATGGCAAAAGAAACTTCACATATGTGACTATGTAAGGGATTCTGAGATGGAAGATTACCCTGGATTATCCATTGGTCCAATATAATCATAAGGGTCCTTATAGGAGGGAGTCAGGAGAGTCAGTCAGAGAATGAGACATAAGGACAGAAGGAGAAATCAGAGAGAGAGAGATTTGAAGATGCTATACAGCTGGCTTTAAATATAGAGGAAGGAACGTTCCTCTATAAAGAACGCAGTAATTAATTAAAGAACGCAGTAATTAAGCTACAGAGCCCACTGGGAACGCAGGCCAGCCAACACCTTCATTTTAGCCCAGTTATACTAGTTTTAGAATTCTGGCCCCTAGAACTGTAAGAGAATAAATAAATTTATGTTGTTTTAAGCTACTAAATTTGTGATAATTTTTATTAATATGAAATTAATAGAGTAGAACAGTTAGGATAGAAATACCAACATTAACCCCTAAGATTTAGCCAGTCTAAGTCAATAACAGACTTTTTCCCCGAGGCATAAAAAAATAGTTCCCTCTAGAATTTACAGGCCCTCTTCTGATTTGAAGGGGGGAGAAAAAACAAATTAGAAACAACATGAAAGTTTTCTTCATTTTTTTCTTTTCTTGATTGGAAACTTGAAAATCAAGGTTTACATGAAATCAGAAATGTTTTACACTTTTTAGTACTTGATAATTCAATCTATAGTCATAATAATATAGAGGATCTAATAATTCAGAAGCTCAAGGAAAATTATATTAGAATACTGAAAAGTCATAAATAAATATAGGAAATACAATAAAAGCACTGTAATACTATCTTCTAACAACTGTAAGTGGTTTACAATTGTCTCATGTAATACTTCTATAATTACAAAATAAAACCACAGCTCTTTTTGTTTCATATTCTCCCTAAATTCTGAGAATATTATATTTAAACAGTATGATATACCAGATAGCTTCAGCCATGGGGAATAGGTGTATAGTTTACGTGATCATCCATGCAAGTCTCTGTGGTTGCCTGAACCACTGCTTTGTTTCAGCTCCTGGTTTCTACAAATATCTGACGAAGGAAAAGCTGACGTCTCAGAATTATGACAGTTTGTAAGAACTCATTTTCCCAGGATTCAAAAGCAATTAAAAAAAATCTCACATAGATTTTAAACAACTGCATTTAAAACTACACGAAATGAAAATGATTTGGTTAATATAATTCACTTTAATCTTCCAAGTTTCTTCATCGTTCAGCTTACAACTGGTAATTCAAGGGGAATTGTCTTCTTTCTTAAAAAATAAAAAAGAACTCCCATGCCTACTGAGCAAAAGCAACAAGACACAGAAGTCATAAATTTTATCTACCTCTTGGTATTCTCTCTTATTGATTTCTGTGTCCTGGGTTGTTTGGTTCCCTTCAGCACTGACACACCCAGCTGGTACTCCAAAGGGGTGCTTTGTTAGATGCTATATTCATCTGCTTAGGCTATGATAACAAAGTACCACAGACTTGGTGGCTTAAACAAGAAAATTTTATTTTTCACAGTTCCGAAGAAGTCTAAGAGGTTAAGGTGTCAAAAGCTCCAGTTTCTCCTGAGGCCTCTCTCCTTGGCTAACAGATGGTCACCTCCTATGTTGTTTCTGTGCACACACATCCCTGGTATCTCTTCGTGTGTCCAAATTTCCTCTTCTTATAAGAACACCAAACAGATTAGAATAGGGCCCATCTTAATGGCCTATTTTACCTTAACCATCTCTTTAAAGACTCCAAATACAGTCACACTCTGAGTTACTAGGGGTAAGAGCTTCAGCATAGGAATTTGGGGAGGGTGGCACAATTCTGCAGCTAACAGATGCTGAAGCAGAAAGGGAAAAAGAAAGTAAAAATGGGTCAAAGAGATAAAACAATTCAACCTAGACAAATGTAAATTGTTTTCATTGTTGCTTAATTGTTTTTCCCTAACTGGCCCTTAAAACCTGGCCTATTCCATACTCCTGACACAGAGAAAAGAGAATCTCAATATCTTAGTTTCAAAGGGTCAGTTCAAAGACACCAGCTTCACACCATAAATCTTCACAAATCCCAGGAGGCTTCACACAGAGAATATCTCTAGGACCTAGTAGCCTTTCAGTCACCGTGATGCCTCCATGGTCCAAGAAGGATTCTAACACTAATGCCCAATAAATTCCTCCCATTCCTAATTTCTGGTCTCAGGGACAAGCCTCTCTCCTAAGTAAACAGCAGCTCTATGAGGACTTTATTCTCAGGGTGCGACTCAGCCTACTTTGTGGAGAAATGTGTCTTATTGCAATACCAGGCTGGGCAATATGGCAAAAATCCCTTAATCATACAATAAAAAGTATGCATATCAAAGAATTGTACAGGTGCAGATACAAGCACAAGCAAGGCAGCAGCTTGATTATCACCATAATAATTCAAATACAAAAACTGAAAATTCACTGTTATGAGAATGTGCTATAAAACTAGTTGCTATGAAATAAAATTCAACATAAGATGGCTCTCTTCAAACCTATTCCAAAACCTTCAGTTACAGAGAAAACAATAGTTTTCAAAGTGGTCACTTCATGCCAGAATTCTAAGTTCATTTCTAACCTCCTCAACTGGAGTTATAGTGAGATCATTATATATAGAAAATGAGAATCCATAATTAATAATCACAGCAGGTTCTGGCCAATGCCACAATGTGTTTATTTGTTATTTGGTTTATTTGTTTCACCTTTCTTACATGATATTTGACAGCACATTTAAATAATAAAAAACTAAATATTTGCAAATATCACTTGCTTTAGTTATTTTTTATAACATCAAAATAATCAAAACATCAATATTAAACAATGTTCCTTTCTTTTGTCTGTTTCTCTTTAGCATGTTCAAAAGAAACAGAGGAAAAAACTCTTCGGAGGAAAAAACGTTATCATAAAGATTCTCCTAATCAATCATGTATAAAACTGTATACCTAATATAATGAACAAATTTCTGTAGGTATTAAAATCTATTTTTTAAAATCTCACATTTAGTAGGTTTTTTTTTTTTTTTTTTTGAGACGGAGTTTCGCTGGAGTTCAGTGGCGCGATCTCGGCTCACTGCAACCTCCACCTTACAGTTTCAAGTGATTCTCTTGCCTCAGCCTCCCAAGTAGCTAGGAGTATAGGCGCCCACCACCATGCCCAGCTAATTTTTGTATTTTTAGTAGAGGCGGGGTTTCACCATGTTGGCCAGGCTGGTCTCGAACTCCTGACCTCATGATCTGCTCTCCTCAGCTTCCCAAAGTTCTGGGATTACAGGCATGAGCCACCGCACCCAGTCACTTAATAGGATTTATACAGATATTTGGAACTAAGAGGACATCCAAACGGGACTGAAAAAAATGTCTAAAATATTGTGAATTTTTCAAAGTGATAATTTTCTTAAACTCGGCCTGTCTCCATGTCATAGAATTAGAGAATGCCAAGAGCTGGAAAGCAACTTAGTTGTTCCAGTCCAAACTCAACACTACAGGAAAATCCCTGCTGTGGAATCCCTAACACATTTTATTCAGCAGCTACCTGAATGTCACCAATGTTGGAGAGCTTGCTTATTTACAAGCAACGTGCTACATCACTAGAAGAGAAATATTAGCAAGAAAAATAATTTTTGTTGAATACTTACTACGTGCTAGAGTGGGCTTCAAACAGGTTTCAGTTTTGCAAGTCAGAAAGAGATATCTGATGACAACGTGAGAAATAAAGACTTTCAAGTTCAGTTAGGAGACTAATTCCAAAGCATACACGATGATGAATGTTTGAACCAAGTATATTAACAATAGAGATAAAAAGTGCATTGTGGATGCAGAAGACATTTAAATAGAATTAGCAGGACTTGGTGGGATTTCCATTCAGTACAAAATAACTCTGAGAAGTTTTATTTTTAAAAACATATCTGAGTATGAGACAGAATTGCTCTGGATCTCCAACTAACTCCAGCCATAAGTGAACAACAATGACTGTAATAATTACAATAGACAACATTTACTGAATGCCTATTACATGCCAAGCACTCTTCTAATCACCTTTTGTGTGTTTTAAAATTGAATCCTCACAACAACTCTATGAGATAAGTCTATTATAACCTTTTTAGGCCAAGGGAACTGACATACTGAGAGGTAACTAACTTTTGAGACTACTCAGTAAGTGGTAAAGTCAGAATTCAAAGCCAGGTAATTGAATTCTACAGTCTAAGCTATAGCTGAGGACCAGGGTGAAGGAGGCTATTTCAGACAGATAGGGATAAAAAATAAAGATCATACTGAAGAATACTACATTTAATTCTCATTTCCCCTCCTCTATTTTTTATTCTTTTTTCTCTCTGGTTCATTGTCTGTCAGGACACAGAATGATAGTCTCTTTATTACGCATCTGAATGACTGGTTTATTTCTAAAGACTTCTCTTTAGGGAAGACTGTCTCAAAAGAAACATTACCACTTATTTTCATGAGAATGCAACAGGCATAAGTGATTATATGCTGTGAAGGTTTTTAATAATTTCAAAGCAAAATGCTATCATTGAAATGAAGATTTTAAAAAATATTGTTAGACATTAACACTTAAGTAATAGATTTCTGATGCTCTTATTTTTTCCATTTTTTCTTTATGATTTAAGTTATTTAGGTTTGGGTTATTAAGACATATACTTCTTTCTAAGAAACACTGCACTTATTCAAATAAATATATTCATTGTTCACATGGTACTTCATGAAAGTCAAAGAATCACTGAGATATAAATGATCTTACAGATTAACAAACGTTCCCTGGTTATGTGGCAAACAAAGAACTGAGCAGTTATATATCAAGGGCTTTGTGCAAATTTCCAAAGAATAGCAGCGGTGGAACAAGCACCTAGACCCCTCAACCAGCAACCTGTGTTGAGAAAGGAGTCTTGAAATGTCATCTGTAATGCTCTTGGCCAAGTGCTTTTCCTGCCCAACATCCCTGGTTAGGAACTTTTCACCTTCCATAGGAGTAAAGTGCCAGCTTAATAAAATAGGCTCCAGGTGGACCTTTCTAACTTCTCTGGCAAACTATTCACCTTTTGAGTTCTGATTGTGCATTTCAGCAAGCACTTATTAGATACCTATAAAGATAACAGAAATGTATGGGGATGAAAACAGTGCTCCTGCTTTGGGTACTTGATGAAACAGATGTATAAAGTGGTGTGTAAAGTACTATACTGGGTCCATGTGGAAATTATTATAGCAGTGATTAGAGGTTTAAAACGTTCCCACAGTCCTCTGGGATAATATTTGAGACTGAAATCTTCCTTCTTGTTTATTGCTTCTAATTAAGGGACTTGACCTTAGCCCAGTGAGGCTGTGTTGATGACTTATGTTGGGTAACACTGAGGAATGTGAGATGAGGAAGGATGTTTCCCAAAAAATCTCTGAGTAAAGAGAAGTCAAGATCTTCCCCCAATGTAATGGAACTTCCATTTCAATCCCATTTAAGTCCCTTCCCAACATCTGTCAGAATTATAACTGATGATAATGAAAAATTCCCAATGAAAGCTGCCTATAAATGTACAATCCTGGATTTCCTAAAGTACTGAGACAAAATTCAGAGAAATGAAAAAGTCATAGGTCACAGAAGTTGCTTACATGTCTTGGTAAAAGGTCTAGACAAGATTCAAAAATTAACATATGTTTAATGTTTGCATTTCAGCAGATTCAGGCAATAGACTTCCAACTACTAAAAATGTCTTGCCATATGCTATGTAAAAAGCCAAGTTTTTGTAATCAGTTGAGCTGGATTTTAATCCCAGATCTACCTACAACTATTATATAACCTTAGGATGGTTTTTAAATCTATCCAAACCCCAAGTTTTATTCTTCTCTGTAAAATAAAAACAATAATATAAAAATCACCCATTGTTTTAAGATTAAAATAAGTAGTATATGTAAAATTGATGACACTGGGGTGGTAAATCAAAATTATTTCTTGTTTTGTTTCCCCAACCCCTCATCCCTTGCTTGAATGGTGACAGATCTTACTTACCTTTGCTTTTGACTTATCCAATACAAAGATAACTCTTCATTCCTAGAATGTACAACCACCAACAAGAGGGTTGTACAACAAGGATCATGCATCCTTGTAAGGACACACCACTACCAGAGACACACCCTGCAAGGAAGATTTACAAAATTCAAGCCATGGTCCTCTGCCCCTAGAGGCCCAGATCCTGATCCCTAGGGCCTCCTTCAGCCAGCATTAGCAGTAAATATAAGGCTTTTCACAACTACCTTAGAACTTAAGGTCCAGCTGCACATATCAGGCTAAAGCTAACCTCAGAAAGTGTTAACAGCGTCTCTAATCATTTCCATCACACGCTTCTCTTGGAAAACTCATGGTTAGCCAAACACATCTTGCTCTGACTCTGGATACCCTTACTGAACATACAGCAGCTCCCTCAAGTATCCATATCCACAAAATACTTTGGGCCCCCCTCTCCACCTCGTTAACTGAGCCTCTCACTGATCATCTTCCTCTCAAAACCTTCCATTATGCTTTCTGGAGGACTTATTCTATGGTCATTATTTACACTTTAGTGAATGTTGCTTTCACCTTCTGGACTTATATGCAACCTGGAAGCTCTGCTTCACAGCAGCATTGCTAAGTGGAAGCTGCTCCTCCATATCCATGACTCTTTTGGGAAATGGTTGTAGAGGCTCCTTTCTCTCCACCTGGGTTCCTATGCAGGTCCACACTGAATGTGTGACCCTAAGAAGAGTTATTTAATCTTGGCCAGACTCAGATTCCTCATTTGTGAAGTGGAAAAGATTGTGGTAGCTATCTCTGAGATTACTGTTACAATTCAAGGAAATCATATATATAAAGCAATTTGATCAACAAATGACAGTTAGTACTCAAATTATGACTATTATTCGCATCATCCAGATTATCTTTGTCATCATAATTACCATCTAATCTTTCATTGCTTTTAAAAGGCATAGTTTTAGCATAGCTGTAATATATTTGTATATCTCTAAATTGCCCAAGGGACAATACTCAATATACAGAAGGAATTGAATCATTTAATTTCCTTATACTGAGGTATTTTCCAATACCAACAACCAATTCTTGTATTCTCTGGATACCAACTGGGTGTTCAACAATTCAGTTCAGTTTGGCATTAGCTACCTGGAATTAGCACAGACCCTATAGCTTAAGAGTTCAGCGCTGCAAGACTGCTCTCACCAGTGAAAAATCTCAGGCCTCTCAAAAATCCTGGACCTTCTGCATGTCTGAACAACTGCCTATACCTATGGGGTTCACAAAAGCTCCACCCCCTCAAGTTCACTAATTTTCTAGAATGGTTCACAGAACTCAGGAAGGCACTTTACTTACATTTACTGGTTTATTATAAAGAATACAAATGAATAACCAGATGAAGAGGTACATAGGACAAGGTCCAAAAGGGTCTCGAGTGTATTAGCTTCTGTCCTGTGGAGTTAGGATACACCACCCTCCCAGCACATGAATGCATTCACAAACATGGAAGCACTCTGAATCCCATCATTTAGAGGATTTTATGGAGGTGTCATCATGTAGTCAGGATCGGTTATTAACACAATCTGCAGCTTCACTCTCCTCCAAGAAGTTAGAGAGGGATAGGGCTGAAAGTTCTAGGCTTTATAGCTGAATTATAACTTTGAAGCCTGGAACTTTCAGCCCTACCCCTCTCTGACCAGCCCCTATCCTGAAGCTACTGAGGGTCCCACCAAGAGTTACCTCATTAGAACAAAAGATGCTCCTATAACCTGGGAAATTCCAAGGGACTTAGGAGCTCTGTGTCAGGAACGAGGGACAAAGATCAAATATTAGAAAAAAAAAAGACATTCCTATCACCCCTAACATAAGGGTCTTAGGAGATCTATGTTACGAACTGGAAACAAGGACCAAATACATATTTCTTATTATGCTAGATTTATGAAAGCCATAGGGAGGGATCCGGAGGAAGTTCCCCAGGATTTTCTGAAAACATTGTAAACTTTATTTATGAAGGAAAGGAAGAAAATAACATGCTTCAGTTGGGATAAAAGTGTTTATCACCTGCAAATACATGTGGTAGAGGAAAATGTCTAACTCTCTTTCTTGGGGGTCACAAATATGATTAAATTTACTATCACCTTATAAAGCCAAAAGACAAGTACATTAGTGAAATGATGACAGGTATACCCTGCACTGGGATTTATGTTCTATGATACAATCTTCACATGAAAAACATACTGAAAAGCAATAGATAAAAGCAGCAATCAGAGCACAGTGCATGCTTGGAGAAGAAGCAAGCAAACAAAACAGCAGCCTTAGAGGAGTGGGTTTTGTTTCAGCCTCCATGGGCATCCCATGCCATCGTGTCCAGCTGAAAGCCTTTCACATGATCTACCCTGAAGGCGGTGTGTGCATCTGCTAGTGTATTTGCATGTCAGGTTTTTTCCAAGCTCAACACTTTATTAGTAACTATATCTAATTATTTCCTTGATCATAACATTTATCATGCTCAGGTGGAGAAAACTCTAAAAATGAATTAGCAAAAAAGCTACCAGAATGTCTGTTGCAGAATAAAACTCCATTAAAAAAAAAAAGACAAAATAAAACAGCTAGAGAATCATTAAACTTAAACTGGATCTGGAAAATAGCAAATAAATGAAAAGAATTCACTGAGACTATGAGGTAACTAAGTGGAAAGACAAGACATCCAGTGGTTATAATCTACTTCGCTACTCCAGTGGTCAATAGAAAAAATCCCAAAGTGAATATTATTAGTAAAAAACATCAGTAGCCCAAAGGGTACAATTTTATATTCAGTATTAACTGAGTTTTATAGAATTTATATCTTCATTTGGTTTATTGCAGAATCATTTTTAAAATTTTCAACTAATCTAAGTTACAAGCATCTTGAAGGTATGAACTCTGTTACCCTTATTATTAAGAACTATAATATAGATGCAGAAAAGGCCTTTGACAAAATTCAACAGCCCTTCATGCTAAAACTCTCAATAAATTAGGTACTGATGGGACGTATCTCAAAATAATAACAGCTATCTATGACAAACCCAAGCCAATATCATACTGAATGGGCAAAAACTGGAAGCATTCCCTTTGAAAACTGGCACAAGACAGGGATGCCGTCTCTCACCACTCCTATTCAACATAGTATTGGAAGTTCTTGCCAGGGCAATCAGACAGGAGAAAGAAATAAAGGGTATTCAATTAGGAAAAGAGGAAGTCAAATTATCCCTGTTTGCAGATGACATGATTATATATTTAGAAAACCCCATCGTCTCAGCCCAAAATCTCCTTAAGCTGATAAGCAACTTCAGCAAAGTCTCAGGATACAAAATCAATGTGCAAAAATCACAAGCATTCTTATACACCAAAAATAGAGAGCCAAATCATGAGTGAACTCCCATTCACAATTGCTTCAAAGAGAATATTCAAAGAGAATAAAATACCTAGGAATCCAACTTACAAGGGATGTGAAGGACCTCTTCAAGGAGAACTACAAACCACTGCTCAACGAAATAAAAGAGGACACAAACAAATGGAAGAACATTCCATGCTCATGCATAGGAAGAATCAATATCATGAAAATGGTCATACTGCCCAAGGTAATTTATAGATTCCATGCCATCCCCATCAAGCTACCAATGACTTTCTTCGCAGAATTGGAAAACACTACTTTAAAGTTCATATGGAACCAAAAAAGAGCCCACATTGCCAAGACATTCGTAAGCAAAAAGAAGAAAGCTGGAGGCATCATGCTACCTGACTTCAAACTATACTACAAGGCTACAGTAACCAAAACAGCATGGTACTGGTGCCAAAACAGATATATAGACCAATGGAACAGAACAGAGCCCTCAGAAATAATACCACATAACTACAACCATCTGATCTTTGACAAACCTGACAAAAACAAGAAATGGGGAAAGGATTTCCTATTTAATAAATGGTGCTGGGAAAACTGGCTAGCCATATGTAGAAAGCTGAAAGTGGATCCCTTCCTTACACCTTATACAAAAACTAATTCAACATGGATTAAAGACTTAAATGTTAGACCTAAAACCATAAAAAACCCTAGAAGAAAACATAGGCAATACCATTCAGGACATAGGCATGGGCAAGGACTTCATGTCTAAAACACCAAAAGCAATGGCAACAAAAGGCAAAATAGACTAATGGGATCTAATTAAACTAAAGAGCTTCTGCACAGCAAAAGAAACTACTATCAGAGTGAACACGCAACATGCAGAATGGGAGAAAATTTTTGCAACCTACTCATCTGACAAAGGGCTAATATCCAGAATCTACAATGAACTCCAACAAATTTACAAGAAAAAAAACAAAAATCCCATTAAAAAGTGGGCAAAGGATATGAACAGACACTTCTCAAAACAAGACATTTATGCAGCCAACAGACACATGAAAAAATGCTCACCATCACTGGCCATCAGAGAAATCCAAATCAAAACCACAATGAGATACCATCTCACACCAGTTAGAATGGCGATCATTAAAAAGTCAGGGAACAACAGGTGCTGGATGTGGAGAAATAGGAACACTTTTACACTGTTGGTGGGACTGTAAACTAGTTCAACCCTTGTGGAAGACAGTGTGGCGACTACTCAAGGATCTAGAACTATCAATACCATTTGACCCAGCCATCCCATTATTGGGTATATACCCAAAGGATTAGAAATCATGCTGCTATAAAGACACATGCACATGTATGTTTATTGCGGCACTATTCACAATAGCAAAGATGTGGAACCAACCCAAATGTCCATCAATGATAGACTGGATTAAGAAAATGTGGCACATATACACCATGGAATACTATGCAGCCATAAAACAAGAATGAGTTCATGTCCTTTGTAGGGACATGGATGAAGCTGGAAACCATCATTCTCAGCAAACTATCACAAGGACAAAAAACCAAACACTGCATGTTCTCACTCAAAGGTGGGAACTGAACAATGAGAACACTTGGACACAGGAAGGGGAACATCACACACCAGGGCCTGTCATGGGGTGGGGGGAGTGGGGAGGGATAGCATTAGGAAATATACCTAATGTTAAATGATGAGTTAATGGGTGCAGCACACCAACATGGCACATGTATATATATGTAACAAACCTGCACATTGTGCACATGTACCCTAGAACTTAAAGTATAATTTAAAAAAATTTTTTAAAGAACTATAATAATAATACCCTTATTATTTAATGTGTCCTGCACACAAAAAAGGCCACATTTAAAAAAGTGCTCTTTATTTCATATAGTCAACAGAGAGGAAAAAATATAACACATGGCTTTTTAGAGATTCTCAGGGATACTACGTATTATAACATATACTGAAAAGTTCCACATCCTGGGAAAGCCCTTGTTTCTAACCCAAGGAAGCTGAGATTAATTGGTCATCCTATAAGATAATGAGATGTATATTATTATTCAACACTCTATTTACTTGCTGACCTTTAAAAAATGGTTCCTTACTGCCCTTAAGCAACTAGTTTTGTAATTTGCTTTCCTGTAAATTAATTTTAGGTACCTTCCCATTGGATCCTAAAAAATTAATGTAAAAAAAGAAAAAAGAATTTTAAAAATTTAGGTATCTAATATTCTGAGAAAGATTCATCGTTCCTGTGTTTAATCCCTGATAGAATTCTGCCTTGTTCACAATGTTCAGTTTTATTTCAGATGAAGCTCTGTCTATACTTTTCTGATTATTTTTCTCCACAGAATTTTAGAGCTCTAAAGAAGAAACGAATAAGTTCCATCATTTCAAGTCAAATTTAGGTATTTACATAACACAGAATATGTTTCAAAAAGTGCCAAGCTCTGTCTTCCCAAGAAAGAACTTCACAAATTAAGATATTCCCTTCAAAAACATCATTAACCACACTTGATAAAATAAATCTATTTCCATAGCTTCTATAGCCAATCATAAAGATGGAGGAGTTTAGGTTAAATAGCCCCACTGGTAACTGACACTGTGAGGCTAGGAAATTAGAAATGTATTAATGTTCCATTGCAGAAAAAAAAATGTTTGATTGGTCAACCAAGTAGGCAAACAATATTTATGTCCATGTTGTTACAAAATTACATAATTATTAATGGTTATTGATTATAGCAGTTTTTTCTTCCTAATTTTGATGTCAAAAGTTGATCAAGTTCCTTTAGCTACCATTCATCAGATTTAAGATTTCAGTTGCTTGACATAAAATCTTAAAACATAGAAAAGTGCCAAATTTTAAAGTACTTTATCCAAAATATTCAAATTTGAATATTTGCCATTTTTCTGATCATTCCCACCCAAAGGGTTCTGGAAAAATAATTTTCTCAAAGTCAGGCATCTTAAGATTTGAGTTTGCAACCTCTGAGTAAAGAATCATTATCACCTGCTAATATTCTAATTTTTTACTATATCGATAAGATGATCTTTGCCAGTTACTGAAGGTGAATTTTAGTAGCTTTGGTGGTTCAAAAGGGAAATTATGACCAATAAGCATCCTAACTAGCTCAGTCATTAAAGTCATAACATTAGTAACTGACCAATATAGATTTTAAGAATGCTGGTTCTAAAGCCTGATTGCCTAGGTTGGAATCTTGCTTTGATCATGTACGTTCTGCATGACATTGGAAAGTGAGTTAAACTCTCTATACCTTATTTCCCTTACCTATAAAACAGGGCTGGCTGAGCACGGTGGCTAACACCTGTAATCCCAGCACTTTGAGAGGCCAAGGCTGGCAGATCATGAGGTCAGGAGATGGAGACCATCCTGGCTAACATGGCGAAACTCCATCTCTATTAAAAATACAAAAAATTAGCTGGGCGTGGTGGTATGCACCTGTAGTCCCAGCTACTCAGGAGGCTGAGGCAGGAGAATCACTTGAACCCAGGAGTTGGAGGTTGCAGTGAGCCAAGATCACGCCACTGCACTCCAGCCTGGGCAACAGAGCGAGACTTCGTCTCAAAAAATAAAAAAAGATAGGGGATAATAGCAGGTCTTATCTTAAAGGGTACTGTGAGAGATAATTGAGTTAATACACATAAAACTCTTAGAAGGATTCATAGTAGGCTCTTGGCAAATGTTTTATTACTTGTTATTATCATTATTATTTTTATGGAATATTTCATATTTTGTCTTAATGATTAAATTATATTTTCTTAGTAGTGAAAAGAGACCAGGTTGATTACAAAAATTAGTTAAAATGTATGTTTTTCTTTAGAAAAGTACTACAAACTTCAGTTACACTTTGATTAAGGATTAAATACAATTATGTATTTAATGCACCTTAGTCATGGTAGACACTGGGAATCAGAAAAAGATCACTGTATTAATATTCCAAAACTAGTACAGTTAACTATCTTAAAGTTAAGATTTTAAAATTCCAGTGTGAGTAGATAATTTACAGGAATCAAATGTCCAAGTTAATTTAAAATTCACCTTCACACAGAAATTATTCATATTTTACAAATTTTCCAGTTCAGAATCAATTCTGCTAAAACAAGCAAAAAAAAAAAAAACACATCTACATATAAAACACTGTTTTTAAATTCAGATATGTACCAGAAGTCAACAGACTAGAAGGATTTTTCAGATTATGCTGAATAGTTCTGATTACCTCCCTTTTCCTACGGAATATATTTACCAATTAAAAGTGATAGCAAAAATCGCAATTACTTTTGCACCAACCTAATAATTCCTTTTTATAATGACATAAACATGGGAAAATATCTTCTGAGTGTAAATTATTTGGAAGAAAGACGGGCAGATATTCTTGAAGAAAACAACATTACCTGATGCATATACTAAAACATGGGGCTAATTGGCCCTTTTCTCTAAAAAGCGAATAAATTAGCTGATCACATTTACGAATTATTGAGTAGATAAATGCACTTATGTTTTCATGAAATCTTTTAGAA
Source organism: Pan paniscus (assembly GCF_029289425.2). Taxonomy (NCBI): domain Eukaryota; kingdom Metazoa; phylum Chordata; class Mammalia; order Primates; family Hominidae; genus Pan; species Pan paniscus. The sequence continues at coordinate 41,259,598 of NC_073264.2, read as the reverse complement.
ATAGTAAGAGGACTTTGCTAAAATGTAGTGATATAGTTTGGATATTTGTCCTTGTCCAAATCTCATGTTGAAATGTAATCCCTCAGTGCTGGAGGTGGGGCCTGGTGCGGGGCTGGGTGGGCAGATTATGGGGGCAGATCCTGCATGGCTTGGTGCTGTCCTAGCGATAGTGAGTTCTCAGGAGATACGATCATTTAAAAGTGTGTGGCACCAATAATAATGGGAGACTTTAACACCCCACTGTCAATATTAGACAGATCAACGAGACAGAAAGTTAACAAGGATACCCAGGAATTGAACTCAGCTCTGCACCAAGCAGACCTAATAGACATCTACAGAACTCTCCACCCTAAATCAACAGAATATACATTTTTTCCAGCACCACACCACACCTATTCCAAAATTGACCACATAGTTGGAAGTAAAGCTCTCCTCAGCAAATGTAAAAGAACGGAAATTATAACAAACTTTCTCTCAGACCACAGTGCAATCAAACTAGAACTCAGGATTAAGAAACTCACTCAAAACCGCTCAACTACGTGGAAACTGAACAACCTGCTCCTGAATGACTACTGGGTACATAACAAAATGAAGGCAGAAATAAACATGTTCTTTGAAACCAACGAGAACAAAGACACAACATACCAGAATCTCTGGGACGCATTCAAAGCAGTGTATTGAGGGAAATTTATAGCACTAAATGCCCACAAGAGAAAGCAGGAAAGATCCAAAATTGACATCCCAACATCACAATTAAAAGAACTAGAAAAGCAAGAGCAAACACATTCAAAAGCTAGCAGAAGGCAAGAAATAACTAAAATCAGAGCAGAACTGAAGGAAATAGAGACACAAAAAACCCTTCAAAAAATTAATGAATCCAGGAGCTGGTTTTCTGAAAAGATCAACAAAATTGATAGACCGCTAGCAAGACTAATGAAGAAGAAAAGAGAGAAGAATCAAATAGACGCAATAAAAAATGATAAAGGGGATATCACCACGGATCCCACAGAAATACAAACTACCATCAGAGAATACTACAAACACCTCCATGCAAATAAACTAGAAAATCTAGAAGAAATGGATAAATTCCTCGACACATACACCCTCCCAAGACTAAACCAGGAAGAAGTTGAAACTCTGAATAGACCAATAACAGGCTCTGAAATTGTGGCAATAATCAATAGCTTACCAACCAAAAAGAGTCTAGGACCAGATGGATTCACAGCCGAATTCTACCAGAGGTACAAGGAGGAACTGGTACCATTCCTTCTGAAACTATTCCAGTCAATAGAAAAAGAGGGAATCCTCCCTAACTCATTTTATGAGGCCAACATCATCCTGATACCAAAGCCAGGCAGAGACACAACCAAAAAAGAGAATTTTAGACCAATATCCTTGATGAACATTGATGCAAAAATCCTCAATAAAATACTGGCAAACCGAATCCAGCAGCACATCAAAAAGCTTATCCACCATGATCAAGTGGGCTTCATCCCTGGGATGCAAGGCTGGTTCAATATATGCAAATCAATAAATGTAATCCAGCATATAAACAGAACCAAAGACAAAAACCACATGATTATCTCAATAGATGCAGAAAAGGCCTTTGAAAAAAATTCAACAACCCTTCATGCTAAAAACTCTCAATAAATTAGGTATTGATGGGATGTATCTCAAAATAATAAGAGCTATCTATGACAAACCCACAGCCAATATCATACTGAATGGGCAAAAACTGGAAGCATTCCCATTGAAAACTGGCACAAGACAGGGATGTCCTCTCTCATCACTCCTATTCAACACAGTTTTGGAAGTTCTGAACAGGGCAATTAGGCAGGAGAAGGAAATAAAAGGTATTCAGTTAGGAAAAGAGGAAGTCAAATTATCTCTGTTTACAGATGACATGATTGTGTATCTAGAAAACCCCATTGTCTCAGCCCAAAATCTCCTTAAGCTGATAAGCAACTTCAGCAAAGTCTCAGGATATAAAATCAACGTACAAAAATCACAAGCATTCTTATACACCAACAACAGACAAACAGAGAGCCAAATCATGAGTGAACTCCCATTCACAATTGCTTCAAAGAGAATCAAATACCTAGGAATCCAACTTACAAGGGACGTGAAGGACCTCTTCAAGGAGAACTACAAACCACTGCTCAAGGAAATAAAAGAGGATACAAACAAATGGAAGAACATTCCATGCTCATGGGTAGGGAGAATCAATACCATGAAAATGGCCATACTGCCCAAGGTAATTTATAGATTCAATGCCATCCCCATCAAGCTACCAATGACTTTCTTCACAGAATTGGAAAAAACTACTTTAAAGTTCATATGGAACCAAAAAAGAGCCCACATCGCCAAGTCAATCCTAAGCCAAAAGAACAAAGCTGGAGGCATCACACTACCTGATTTCAAACTATGCTACAAGCCTACAGTAACCAAAACAGCATGGTACTGGTACCAAAACAGAGATATAGATCAATGGAACAGAACAGAGCCCTCAGAAATAACGCCACATATCTACAACTATCTGATCTTTGACAAACCTGAGAAAAACAAGCAATGTGGAAAGGATTCCCTATTTAATAAATGGTGCTGGGAAAACTGGCTAGCCATATGTAGAGAGCTGAAACTGGATCCCTTCCTTATACCTTATACAAAAATTAATTCAAGATGGATTAGAGACTTAAATGTTAGACCTAAAACCATAAAAACCCTAGAAGAAAACCTAGGCATTACCATTCAGGACATAGGCATGGGAAAGGACTTCATGTCTAAAACACCAAAAGCTATGGCAACAAAAGCCGAAATGGACTAATGGGATCTAATTAAACAAAAGAGCTTCTGCACAGCAAAAGAAACTACCATCGGAGTGAACAGGCAGCCTACAAAATGGGAGAAAATTTTTGCAACCTACTCATCTTACAAAGGGCTAATATCCAGAATCTACAATGAACTCAAACAAATTTACAAGAAAAAAACAAACAACCCCATCAAAAAGTGGGCGAAGGACATGAACAGACACTTCTCAAAAGAAGACAGTTATGCAGCCAAAAAACACATGAAAAAATGCTCACCATCACTGGCCATCAGAGAAATGCAAATCAAAACCACAATGAGATACCATCTCACACCAGTTAGAATGGCAATCATTAAAAAGTCAGGAAACAACAGTTGCTGGAGAGGATGTGGAGAAACAGGAACACTTTTACACTGTTGGTGGGACTGTAAACTAGTTCAACCATTGTGGAAGTCAGTGTGGCGATTCCTCAGGGATCTAGAACTAGAAATACCATTTGACCCAGCCATCCCATTACTGGGTATATACCCAAAGGATTAGAAATCATGCTGTTATAAAGACACATGCACACGTATGTTTATTGTGGCACTATTCACAATAGCAAAGACTTGGAACCAACCCAAATGTCCAACAATGATAGACTGGATTAAGAAAATGTGGCACATATACATCATGGAATACTATGCAGCCATAAAAAATGATGAGTTCATGTCCTTTGTAGGGACATGGATGAAATTGGAAATCATCATTCTCAGTAAACTATCACAAGGACAAAAAACCAAACACCGCATGTTCTCACTCATAGGTGGGAATTAAACAATGAGAACACATGGACACAGGAAGGGGAACATCACACTCTGGGGACTGTTGTGGGGTTGGGGGAGTGGGGAGGGACAGCATTAGGAGATATACCTAATGCTAAATGATGAGTTAATGGGTGCAGCACACCAGCATGGCACATGTATACATGTGTAACTAACCTGCACATTGTGCACATGAACCCTAAAACTTAAAGTATAATAATAATAATTTTTTTTAAAAAAAAGGAGAGAAACAAAATATAAAAATTAAAAAGAAAAAGTGTGTGGCACCTTCCCCTCACCCTCTCTTGCTCTACCTTCTGCCATGTGAGAAACCTGTTCCCCTTCACCTTCCGCCATGATTATAAGCTTCCTGGGGAGCCAGAAGCGGATGCTGGTGCTATGCTTCCTGGACAGCCTGCAGAACCCTGAGTCAAACCTCTTTTCTTAAAAATTACCTATCTCCAGTCTCAGGTATTTCTTTTTTTTCGTTTTGAAGTGGAGTCATGCTCTGTCACCCAGGCTAGAGTGCAGTAGTTCAATCTCGACTCACTGCAACCTCTGCCTCTCAGCTTCAAGCAATTTTCCCGCTTCAGTCTCCCGAGTAGCTAAGAATATAGGTGTGCACCACCATGCCTGGCTAATTTTTTGTATTTTCAGTAGAGATGGGGTTTCACCATGTTGGCCAGGCTGGTCTCAAACTTCTGACCTCAAGTGATCTGCCCACCTCAGACTCCCGAAGTGTTGGGATTACAGGCGTGAGCCACCGCACCTGCTACTAATAAGAATTAATAATACTCAGGGATAATGTTAAAGGTTGAGAGGAAATTACATACACACACACTTTGGTAATTATATCAGTCACCTATTGCAACAGTACACTCCTTTAAAAGGCCATCCAAAACTCAATGGCTTAAAACCACAGGTATGTATTCCCACACTCATGTGTCTGAGGATCAATAGTGGTTCCAATGAAAAGGGCTGGGCTCAGCCAACTGGACAGCTGTTCTTCAGGTCAGTTAGCCTTTGCCCTAGGCTATGGGCTGGACTCAGATCTACATTACATACATGATCTACCTGAGGGTCTTATAAGGGTCTGTAGAGCACAAAATAGGGTGAAACTTCTAAAGCCCCTGCTTGTGTCATATCTGCTAACATTTCATTGGTCAAAGCAAGTAATATGACCAACCCCAACATCAATGGGGCGGGTCAACATACTCAATCCACATAGTTCCCTGACCTCCTACCTGGGTTTTGCCAGCCTCCCTTACTCTAGGGGCTGGTCCATGATTTCCATATCTTTGACAAATGGCTAGAATTCTCTGGAATCATGGTATTGACAACAAAGTGGTTTAAAGCCAAGTCTCCTTTTCAAATCAGCAAACTTAACCTCATGATTCCAATGGATGGCAACTCCTGGGATACCAAAGCTGGGTTAGGATAAACCTCTTCCCCTCTGTGCTTGTTGTCTTCTCTCAATAGGTCTGTTGCTGAGTTGCCAGAGTACATGGTGGCTGAGGACTTGTGGGATAGAAGATTATAATTTGGTTTCCAAATTTGGGATGAGGTACACCTGGAAATGTGCTACCTTCTTAGGCACTTTCTTAACCAACTTTGAATTTCATTTCCTTTACATGTACCTAATTATGGTAAAGTTAATATGTAAAATTACATATTTGTCTTTGTACTGTTCAGATTAAGGTGAGTGAGTAGGCAGCTGTGAGACTTTAGGCTTTAAGTCACTGGCTCAAGATCACAAGTTAATCAAAAGAAAGATGAAGTAAAGCCAGGTTCTTTTCACTTTCATTTCATTGAGGCTCTACCTCTGCATTTCTCTGCAGATCAGTGTAATCTGTTAAGGACTGAATGTCTGTGTCCCCCCTCACATTTATATGTTAAAATTCTAACCCCCAATATGATAGTATTATGAGGTGGATACTTTGAGAGGTAATTAGATCATGAGTGGGATTAGTGCCCTTGTAAAAGGGATCCTATAGGGCTCTCTCACTGTCATCCTGCCCTGTGAGGAAGCATGAGAAATAAGCAGTCTGCAACCCAGAAGAGGGTCCTCACCAGAAGGCAACCATGTTGACATCCTAATCTCAGACTTTCAGTCTCCAAAACTGTAAGAAATACATTTCTGTTGTTTATGAGACACCCAGTCTATGCTACTTTGTTATAGCAGCCCAAACTGCTAAAATTTAGTTAAAATCTGAAAAGTTGCCTATTACCCTCACAAAGGTTACTTACTTAGTTCATTCAGTGAAACACAAGAGATTAAAGATCTGTTTATCAACTTTTTAATCATCTAATAAAATGTACAGTCTTTAACATGAATCTTATTATGTTTATTGGTGTGCATCTGAATGAATAAAATTAAGCGTTTAATCTTAGTCTCCTGTTCCTTTTTTGTTCCTCTCTGTAACATGAATTTTCATCTTCACTGACTTGTTTCCGCAAATATAAAAAATGCCTTCATGTCTGCAAAGATTTTCTAATTTTAAATAAGATCAATCATTAGACTTAAAAGTCTATACTCTGATATATTTCATTAGTTAATTTATTCATGCAACAGCTACTGCCACATTTTATGAATAAGCCTATGCTGGGCACAAGAGATGTAACATCAAACACAGAGATAATGGCTTTCAGCCTTAGAATCATAGTCCTATCTATTTGATGAGATATCCTCAATACTGATCCAATTTGAAAGGCTTATAATATTATACTTTTATACATTTTAATCTCTGGACATCCTATTTGTCTCCTGTAGTTTAACTGACATTCAGTATTTCCTACAGACATTCTGCTATCACCCTGGTCAGTTTTGTTTTAACTGTACTAGAAAAAGCAATTCATTTCACTTCTTACCACTGTCATATTGAAATATTGTCCTTATCTGAAGTATCTTTAATAAAGCTAAAGGACCAATTATATGTGAAAAAAATATGTTCATAAATACATTAGTCACAACATTTTATTCTGAATGCTTAACCTATTTTTTCATCCATGGAAGATCAGAAGGTCTTATGACTATTACTCCTCTTAAATTAAAAAAAATATGTTTAAAATAGTCTTTGAAAATGTCTGTTCTTAGCTAGGTGTGGTGGAGGGCCCGGGTAATCACAGCTACTCAGGAGGCTGAGGCAGGAGAATAACTTGAACTGGGAAACAGAGGTTGCAGTGAGCCAAGATCGTGCCACTGCACTCCAGCCTGGGTGACACAGCGAGACTACATCTCGGAAAAAAAAAAAAAAAAAAAAAGGAAAATGTCTGTTCCTCTGGAGAGTCACTAAAATTCATATGTACCCTATTAGGAACAAATGTGAAAAACAAATAAAAATTTCAATCTGTATATTTTTATAATAGAAACACTTAACATAGATCAACCTTCTTTTATTTTCTACCTTCATGTAATCTAACCACTGTGATTTTAGAGCTTGATATTTTTCCCTTACAATAAATATTTCTCATAATACTGAATAAATAATTGCTGGGGCTAAATTTATATACAATTGTAAAATAAACAATTGCATTATGAACTATAGAAGTATTTCTCTTATTCTTATTTTCATTTTTAAATTCTTAAAGCAAACATTGATACTTTTGCATCCTTAATTATTACATTATATAATATGAAGTTAGAAAAATGAAATTCTTTTCATGTGACCAATTTGTTCTATAAAAATGGAAATTTTCACGTCTCAACCTAACAGTTGCTTATTTATCTGATTCTCTTCCTTCATGGCCAGGGACTGTACCTTATTTGTATTTGGATAAGCTGAATGCCCACAAGTATCTTTCTGCACCTGAAACACTAGATTTCGCTCAAGGTTTCTTTCTACACCCTCCAGTGCCTTTGGCAAGATTATAACTATCCAGAATGGGTCACTCTAGCAGTAACTTAAACTTGCTACCAAAGAATCCTTGTGGGGATAAAATAAGAAAATATACTTGAAATCCTGAATGCAGTTCCTGGCACATAGTAAGGCTGTAATACATTAGTACCTATTACTAATATTGTTATTACAAAAATAGGGGCATATGCCAGGTATAAGTGACAACTTATAAGGAGTTCTACCAAGAGTGATAAGAGGAATATATTAGCTAAGGCTCCCAGGAAGTATCTCAAAAGACCGAAGAGTTTTCATGGTTACATGGGCTAAGGATTAGTGGAGAAGGGCTATAGCACATAGCTGATGAGACTAGAATGCAGGGAGAGGCTCTATAGATGAAGGGGAAAGAATTGACTTAGATTTCAAAAAGGATTGACTTAGATTTCAAAGCAGTCAATCCTGATTATACAATAGATTGACACTTTCAACAGTTATTGGTGCATATGAAAGAAACACCTGAGTATCTCATACGATCATTCCTTTTCTGTAATAAACAGAGCAGTGTTAGGATTCACTGAAACGCTCTCATCCTTTGACCTAGCACCATATGCATCCATAGAGATATCTTATGTTTGTCTCTCCAGATTTCAAATATAATTTTTTAATATTCCTATACACCTTAAAAATCATGCAGTGTAAATTGTGGGTTAGATTAAAAGAATTGTTCAATGTTGCATTTTCAATCAATATTTTTTGCCTCATACTACAATGCCATTTACTTTGAGGTCCTCTAAATTGGTCTTAAGGGTGAGGAATTAAAGACAAATTATATCTGAGAAGGACCCTTCAATCACTGAAACTTTTCTTGTCACATTAAAAAAGACCAAAAAGGGAATAATTTAAAAAAAATGAATTTTCATAGCACTTACTATGTGCCAGGACTATGCTAAGTACAGTGAGTGTAGGAGTTTGATAAGACTATGTATAAAAAGTACTATGTGCCAGGGCTGTACTGCACTAAGTAAATATTCTTCTAAATAGTCTTGTACTGTGCTAAGTACAGTCTTGGCACATAGTAATTTTTGTACACTTTGTGGGCTATCATTATCCCCATTTTACAGATGCAGAAACCGAAGGCTATCCCGATTTAAGTAATATGCCCAATGTCCTACTGTGAGTAAATAAAAGAACCAGATTTAATCCTAGGTTTGTCTGGCTTTTGGTTCTGGGATTGAGAAACTGATACTAGTGAGCAGCTGGGAGCTCTGCTACCAACCTGCACATTTACCACAGCTGAAATTTAGCTTAGGCTAAAGGTGTTCACCAAGGAATAGCTATGTAAGCATTCAAAATGCCCCCATTCTTCATTCTACATGAACAATAAAAACATGTTAATTTTATTTGTACATTTGTCATCTTGAAATGTGCCATAAGTGAAAAGAGATATGATACTGGGTCATTTCTAGGAAATGTAAGAGTATATAATTTACAAATATTTATGTATTTATTTTATAGCTTGGCATTAGTAACTGATAAATTAGACACGTTTTATTTAAACAAACAAATCCTAGATTTCAGTAAAAGCTGAACAAAATCCAAAGTACTAAACTTGCTAATAGTGTAATATTGTCTCTTTAAAGTCAGAGGCTATTTCTCATTCATATGTGTATCCATACACCTGGCACAAGCCCTAAGGAATGGCACTTGATAAAGGTCATTGAGTTTAATTTATTTAAAGGAATGCTGAAGAGACAGGCATGAAATGTGGGTGTTTGGGCTCTAAAGGCTTTAACAAAATACACCACAATGAACAGACTTGCCAAAAGCAGTTAAAGATTTAGATTGAAGCTGTGTTTTTAAACATGCCGCTTTCTTAGTTTACTTGATTAGAAATAATAACAGATAACTTGTGTTTCCCTACTGTGTGCTAGGGAATATGCTAAATGAGGTTTATATGGAGTATTCCATTTACTTTTCATTCTCATTTTACTGATAAGAAAGTTTAAGTTCAGAGTTTTAGTAAAATGGCCAGTGAGTAGTGAAGACAGAATTTTTAAATCCCAGCAACTTTGTTAATTATTATTATTTAACTACTCTAAATTTATACCATAAAGCCTCTTTAGAAGCACCAATAATCTATATGTTTTCTCACTTATAAAATTACATGGTGCTTTATTATAGTTCTGTTCATCCATAGCTAAAATCTGTATTTGTCTGGCATCATAAAAATACCTATCACAAGGGACTTGTCTGAAAGATTTCCCTTAAGTGGTTATATTGTTACCTTTTTTTCTATTTCTCTATTTATATATAACAGAGGTAGGAGAGAAAAGGAGTGAAGTGAGGAAATGTTTCTACTATCAAAGTGTTTCTTCAATTACCAACTTTCCTCTTCACAACTACATAAATAAGGACATTTTAATACCCTAATTAATATCCATTTTTAACTCTATGCCATGTTTTTATTGCCATCCTCTCATTAAAAATCTAATGAGCATTAGCATGCTGACAAGGATAATAAATGCCAACAATCCATATTCAGTTATTAAAGCTAATGGTTCTCCCATTGGAATGTAATATATGCTTCAAGCTTTTTTGCCAAAAGCTCAATGATAATTTTATCTCCAGTCGACCAATTGCACATTTAATTTAATACCTATTAAATGCAAACAGCAATCCAGAAATTACATTAGAGTTGTTACCCGAGCCATCCAGAGCCAGCAACTAGAAAGTGAAAATTAGGTAAAGGACTAATGTTAGTCACAGAATAGAAATGATAAGCAAACTCCTGCCTCAGCAAAGTGGCTTATTTAAAAAGAAGAAATAAGTCATACGACAGGCTCTAAGTACAACAGCAGGACAGAAATTGCTGCTTCTCGCACAATGCTGAGAAAAATATTCTTCAAAACACTCTTGTTTCTATGAACCCTTCCAATTAGCAAATCTTAGCTCTAAATTCTGTTTTGTCTAGTTTTCCCAAAACTACAGCTTTTTTTCCCTTGGCAATACCTGTTCTCCAAGTTGTTAAAAGGAAGAGGACGGTTTAAAAAAATAAATATTAAAAGCTGCAGAAATTGATTTGGACAAAATAGGCCTTTGTGTCTAAAGAGCTTGTTGGACTTGAAATTAGGAAAGGCGTCATGAATATATTACTTAATGACATAGATATATTCTCTGTCTGATAGGTTAAATGCTAAATCTAAACCATGTCACATGCCCACTTAAATACTATGATATAGCCATTGGTTTGGAGTTTGCACATCCAAACTGCACAAAGTATAAATTCTGTATTGATTTTAAATTCATTTTATACTTTTTCTTCAAAATGTTTTGTTTTCTTTGAAATGAGCAATATCATCATCAATAAAGCCTAAATGTTCCTTTTAGACTAACGGTCTAAAAATACCAAGGAAATCTCAAAATTCTTTTTCTAAATATCTTAAACGTCTCCTGACAAGTCAATATATACAAGTATTAGAATATAAATCCAGGAAAAGTAAGACTTTGTTAACTTTTTTATTTCAAAAGAATCAATTTATCAAACAAAAATCACTTTTATCACAAGCATGAGATACTTGTCAAAGAATTAAGATTGCTAAAACTTGAGGTAAGTAAATTTAGAGGTGACGCTTATTAAGACAATGTAGTCAGACCTCTAGCTTTTTTCACATCTCTTATAATGCCAAGATTGCAAGGCCCTGACTACTCTTTTACCCAATCCATTACTCAGAGTTGTTATGCAGCTGATAACTTTAAGAGATGAATGTCTTCCTTTCCACAGCTCTGACAAAGAACAGGCTTGCTTACTCTTGCTACAAAAGGGGTAGACTCTCCAATCTCTGTATTCCTCAGTTGCAATACAAACCTACTTGAGTGCAGATCAGACATCTGAACCCACTGCATTGCCCCCGGGGGCCTGCAGCTGAAGGGGAACCAGTACAAATACATTGATGCTCACATGCCATATGTAATAAGGTCTTTGGTCTCTGACCCTAGAGTCTCAAATCTTCCGCTAGCACCCAGGAAACATTAATAAGCTTATTTAGCAGCTTCTAGAAAGGACAAGATCAAATTTAAGACCTGACAAAGGTTACTTAAGGTAAGGCTAATTAACCTCTCTAAGCTTCACTTTCCTCATCTGTAAAAAAAGGAGATAGAATAATGCCTATCTTGAGAATTTTTAAGAGGATTAGATGATATTGTGCCTATGAAGTTTCTAGCACAAAGAAAATGCTCAGCAAACATTTGCTTTTCCTACAGTACTCCCACATAAGGGAATATTTAAAACCATGTCAGAAGGTTTATTAAGTTTATTCTAGGCATTTTAAAATTCCTCACATTTATTCAAATCTACCTTTCAGTTTGCACATCCAAATTTTTGTAGAAAATTTTTGTAGAAATATAACACTGAATCGCATGACACTATACTGAACTCCACTTGATCTCATTATAGTATTTCTTTAATATACAGCTAATTTCTATTTCTTAATATTTTATTTTTAAATTTTTATCTCATCCTAAACTATATTCATATGTAGTTTTCTATCTTTCTGCTATTAGGTTTCATAAAACAAACTGAAGATTCCCCATTAATTCTATATATTTTAGAAGACTTAAACATTGGAATTATCTCATGTTTTTGAAACATATATTAGGGAGAACGCTAATCTTCTAAATCTTTCTGAGATGAGCACTTTTATAGGAGACAGTTCTTGGACAAATTTTTCAATGTCCTTCACTGTTACTACTCTAGTCTGGATTTCTGTAAAGACAAACATTGCCAGTTGTTTAACACACATTCCCTTTCTCACTATCACTACAGAGGCTGAAAAGGTGATATGTTTTTCTATCTTCTCTTGCAGTTCAATGGGGCCATGCTGTCCCAGTTACGGTTGATAAACTCAAAAGGATAGCCTGCTGTTTGTTATAGCAGATTGAAGGTAGCTGAAGGAGAACCTCCTCTCACTAGCTGCTTTATTCACCTTATTACTGGCCCATTACCGTAGCCCCAGCCTTGCCTTTCCACCTTCACTACCAGAGGAGGCTTCAGGATGAATGTCCACCAACCCCACCACCATGAGCTGGGCTCTGGGGAAGCCCTCAGGTCTTTCATTTGCTGCCTGCTTCATCAACGCCTTGCTCCCAGTCTTTGCTGGTCTGACATCAGTGGTTCACTGCACTCTTGTGGAAACCTAGGTACTTACTTTTTATGGTATTTTCCTTTACCTCAGTCCAAGCTTACCTTCACTATACTTTTCACAAATTACTCAAGGTTTCACTATACTTTCCAGATATTTCTCAGAATCACTTCTGCTACAGCACAGACAGCGACTTTAGTACACACATATGCATGTGCACATACGACTTTCGGTCATTTCAATAGGATTAGAGGAAATATAAATTGTTACAAATAACTAGACTAAAACAAAGATGCTCACCACATATTCTGGAAGATCTGGATAATATCAACCTCAAAAGGTTAAAAAAGATCAAAGGTGTCAATGATAATCTGGGGTCACTGAAACTGCTAGAAAACTATTTACAGAGATTTACACCCAAGGTAATCTCAGTTTGCCAGAAAACTAAGGATGTTTCCCATGAGAAAAACACACCGTGGAAGAAGTAACAGTACCCATTAGATGAATTCATTGAACATGAAGAATAATGGAGAAAGAAATAAAAAATAAGCTTAAGATTTCAGTCTTACAGCACACTTTGCAGAATGAGCACACTTTTACAGAAATGAGCAAGTTTAGTGGGAGGAGAAACCTGGAGTGAGACATATAAGTCCATTTTTAAACGCTTTTAGCATTTTGTGTTTCATATGAAGACAATACTAAAAGAGAAAATACCCTGTTGATGGATGGAGACACAGGACCAAACTCATAGTCTAGCACTACAGACCTGCGAGGAAGTCATCAACTCAGATGTATCCTCTGAAGCCCGCCAAGTAGATGGCTTCTCTGAGAGGAGAGAAGAGAGGGGGACACAGGACCAAGACTTCACTTCTCAGTTAGAATCTCAAGGCAGAATATCAAGCATAAAAGAAGAAACTTGGAACATTAAAACTACTCACTTTTCTTTAAATTATCATTTGTGGTCATAAATGAAATTTTATCCTCTCCATTTTGATTCCATTTTTTTTCAAATTAGCTCTTGCTTTGTTGTTCTATGATCATATTTACAACTGTCCACAATAACTTCATGAAATTTTAAGATTTTAGTGATATTTTCTGCTACATGGAAACTGAAATGTTTATCAATTGCTTTCAGTTCCATGACATTCATAACAAAATTATATAAAATTCAAAGCCGAGCTTTTCTACTAACTGCAATCTAAACTACCTGCTTTAACATGCAATATCATCATTATCTAGTTTGTGATACTTGGGACAATTTTTAATCTAATTTGTGATGTTTCTAGCCAAATCCATTTAATTAATTTAGTTAAGAAACTTTCATGAGACCCTTCCTATACCAGGTACTTTACTAAAAATTAATATCCTCAAATACATTTTCTTCACTTATCAATTATAATATTCTGTCATCCAAATACTGTAGTTTAAATAATGATTTACTCTTGCTAGGCACCTTTTCTCAACTGTTCTGAGATTTTAGAAGGCAATAATCACAATATTATTTTGAATATGTAACATCCTATTAAAGAAGAAACCAGATAAACTTTAAAAATATATTCAAATATATAGATGGAAAAAATCAATAATAATAAGTTAGCAATATAGTTTAAAGAAAACGAGAGTATAATTGTGACAGGAAAATATATTTTTAAGTCAAAGAAAATCCTATTTTATTAATCCAAAATAAACACATCTTAAATATATCCCAGAGAATTCTGGCTGGGATGATTGTGTTCAAAGGCCCAATATGTTTGTAAAATCTATATGCCTTCAGCAAAAATAGAACAGAGAAAAGACTTGGCATTAAAGAATGACTAAAGCACTCTAAGGTCATGCTGCTAAAACCAATGCCTAGAATTGAAACTCTGTCCTTGAAATCTCAAAATCAAATTACTGCACCTCATAGCAACAGGCTCAGAAGAAATCATTCAGTAGGGAAACACAAGACAAATCTCCCAAAGGCAGGCTAGGATTTAAAATAAAATGCTGAAAAAGTAAGAAATACGACTTCACCAGCCAGGAGGGGGAAAAAAAAGATTACCTCCTGAAACAATGAAAGCAAACATACCAGTTGTACTTAAAAGAAAGCAAAAAGTAAATTTTGTATCAGTGACATGGAAAAATTTTTTAATAAAAGGAGATGGATACTTGCTGTTTTGAGGATTTTAGGAAAAATAAATCCATAAGCAAACAAAATATGCTGAAGATGCGTGATCATCTACCCTTAATTCTACTGGCCTTTGTCATGTGTGTATCATGAGAAAAAACAGAGTTTTCATGAAATGTGGAAATATGTCCAGCACTATGCTACATACTGGGCTATAATGATGCCTTTTAAGTGCACCAGAGTTCAGAGAAGGGGACAGTTAAATAATTTTGTGTGGTCTAATTGTGCTACAGTAATAGGAGTTGGCATAGAAATTAGCAAATGGGACCAGAAGTGAGTTGTTGGGAAAAGCTGTTTAGACTGGGAAGCAGAAGCTAGGGTGAGAAAGAGCAGAAGGTAATTAGGTGAAAAGGGGGTAATTAGTCAAGAGAGAGGACACAGCCCAGGGAGATCCAGAAGCAAGAGAGCACAGAAGGTTCACCAGAGTGGAAGGAGTTCAGCATTTCCAGGGAACAGAAATGAAGGTTGGAGAGTAGTTTTTTGTTTGTTTGTTTGTTTGTTTTTTTTAAAAAAAAAGAGTCCTCTGGAAATGACATTCCTGTGTTTTGCAGATTTTTCAAACTGTCACATCCATTATTTTTGTGTTGATAAAAATGCAGCCAATATTTTTTAGTATTGGGAATTTTAAAATATATTCTGAAAACAGACATTCAAGACACCTGAAAATATTTGATTCAGGCAAAAGGTAATAAAGAAATTTTTTAAAAGGAAAAAATGGATTTGTGCTATAAGCATAGTTAATCAATGAGAAGCCAAAATAAAATTTAAAAAATTGCCCACTCAAGTCCCACCAAGAACCAGAGTAAAGGAAAGACAAGTATACGAATTAAATTTGTGAACAGTAAATTTTGTGAATAAAATTAATTTAGGAGAAGGATAATTTCATAACCAAGATTTTAATATTTATATAGATATAGATAACATAGTTAAATGAAAGTACCTCAAGAAAAAAAGTAAAGATGTATATAACAGAGGAAAGGGTCCTGGCAAGAAATATCAAGACACATAAATATGTTATTTGGGTTTATATTAATGATGAGTTAGTAATCATTTATTAAATGCAGGTCCATTCATTATCATCAGCTCACTTTCTGAGCTCTTACTGTGCCCAAGTACTTTTTCTTCATAAACTAATTTAATTTTTAAAGTAACTCTCTGCTATAGAAATGACTATACCAGTGTTATAGATAAATAAAATGAGGCTTAGAGAAGCTATATAAGTAGCATCAGCTTACCCAAGTGTTTCTGACACCTAAGTCCATGTAAGGTAGTTATCCCTGCTATTAGGGAATGCATGACTGATAAGAGGAACTAATGAGATTATCTGAAGGTTAGGCCTAAATACTTCTATAAAACATTCCAGAAAGAGAAAAGAACATATATTTTTAGGAAGTCTTTTGGGGACATTCTTGACTGATTAGTTCAATTTATCATTCTTTGCTAAGACCTGAATTCTTGCTCAATCCAATCATCTTCACAGTTCACAGATTCTAACCCCGGTCAGCTGTCTTATACATATATACTCATATACATAAGAGAAGCTGGGTGAAAGAGTGAATGCCAATGAATGAATGCTAAACAGCAATTTCTCCATTTCAGTTCACAGCCCTGGAGGGAGATCAAAAGCCTCGGTGTATAGAGATAACTGCGGCAATCATGATCACCAGTTCACTTTAGATGTACATTAAGGTTCCTAGTTCTCAACCCTTATCGTGTATTATAATATAATCACCTGAGGGTTTCCTAGGACATGTCAAAAGATTCTGATTCAATTATTCTAGCGTGGCCCAAGCACTGATATTTTTAAACTCTCCCCATGATACTAAATTGCATCCAGGGTTGAGAACCACTGAAGCAAGCCAATCAAGATAACCCCACTGCCGTTGCTAATGATTGCTTTAGGAATAAGCATGAGGTTCAGTTGGCCAATGGAACATGAGAGAAAGTATTTTGTAGCAATTCTGTGAAATTTTTCCTAGCTTTGGAAAACAGAAACCAAGGGAAAGATGCATTCCTCTGCATTCCTCTTTTTTTTTTTTTTTTTTTTTTTTTAAGACGGAGTCTCGCTCTGTCGCCCAGGCTGGAGTGCAGTGGTGCAATCTCAGCTCACTGCAAGCTCCGCCTCCCAGGTTCATGCCACTCTCCTGCCTCAGCCTCCCGAGTAGCTGGGACTACAGGTGCCTGCCACCACGCCCAGCTAATTTTTTTTGTATTTTTAGTAGAGACGGGGTTTCACTGTGTTAGCCAGTCGGGTCTCCATCTCCTGACCTCGTGATACACCCGCCTAGGCCTCCCAAAGTTCTTCTTTTGAATATTATCATGCCTGGAATTAATGTATGGAACTATAGCAGGCATCTTGTGATCTTAAGAGAAACCAACTTTAAGATAAAGTCAATGTTGAGGATACCAGAATGGAAACATGAAAGGAAACAGGGTCCTGATGACATTATTGATGTCTGAGATCCATCATGCCTTCAGACTTCCAATCATGAGAAGGAAGAGGTTTTCTTGTTTAAACTTTTTGAATCAGAGTTATCTATTACTGTTACCCAAATCTCCCTTACTGATTTAGCACATGACAATAATCATTATATGTCATATTTCTGTGACCAAATAATTCTAAAATTGTATTAAAAGCTTACCTCAGTTTTTAATATTATTGCTCAAGATTAATTATGTCATTGTTACCAACAGTTTTCCAGCCATTTGAATTTAGAAATGTGTCAGAATTTATTCTATTTAGAAATTTCCTCACAATTCAGGACCTAAAAATTAGAGATAAGTCATTTTTTTCTGAGTTTATTCTACTATGCTTATGTAGTCCAGCCTAATTTCTAAAGCTATCATAACTACAAGTAGTTCTAAGAATCTCCTAACAGTAAATAATCTAGCCTCATCATCATTCATTTCTTTAGGTAGTTGGTCAACAAACACTTACTAAGCATTTTCTACAGACCAGAAACCATGCTCCTGCTGGGATATATAGATTTTGAAACATGTTATCTGCTCTTAAGAAGGTCCCAGTCTAGGAAGAGAAACAATTACAAGAACAGATAATTACAATACCACTTGATTAAATTATCCTGGAGACTAATAAGATGATTTTTGCAAAAAAAAAAAAAAAAAAAAAGTCAAGTCTGGTTTTTAAGCAGAGAAACAAATCTCATTAATTCATACTTTTATTAAACTTCCAAATATTTTTGTTTATTAAAATAACTACAATATCTCCTAGTGAACAAGAGAATTATAAAAATGAAAACCAAGTAGTCAAGAGGAATAAAAAACAGAAATGAGATTCCTCAATTGTAAAGCAAAGAGTCTAATTTTAAAACAATATAAAAATCCTGAAACTTTGATATATGGATTTTTTTAAAACATTGAGGGAAGTTGTTCTCAAAACTTAATGTTTTACACAACTGTTTTATTTGAAGCAGAGGGCTTTAATGAAGTTGCCTATTCAGAAAATCATAAATAAGAGCAAAATATCCTTCTATCCTTAGGTATTAATTTTCCACATCAATCATCATTGTTCTGTTAGAAAGCTAGCATTGCTCTATAATATTTTCCAATTTCCCAGAAAACTTGGTTTGCATAATATGACTTCAGAAACAACTGTCAAAAAGAAAACGATATGATTATACTCTGGATTTCTAAGACTGACTAAACAAGCACTTTATAGAAATAGCTCAATTTATAAAGCTCTGATGTTTTCCACTTTTTTTCTTAGTCAATAGAAAAAATATTGACCATGGGAAAGAAATAATAGACCGTATTTGGTTTTTAGATGCAGGTACTCTTTGATATGCAATTTTAGATCCTAATATGGGAATCAAAAATCCTCTTCTGTCAGCTCATAAAAAGATGTCATCAGACACTTGAGCAGGATATATGTTTTAACAGTAAGTAATATCCCAAATGTCTTGCGCAATTTCAAAGTTCTACATGATTCTAGAAAATCACATGAGTATGCATCTGTTTGATTATTCTAATCTTGAAAAATACTCTAATAAGAGTAAACTAAAATTGATTCGTTGCCATTTCAAAAAGTAATTATATTGTAGTTACAAAACACTTTTGCCTAAGGTGTATGTGTCCTCATAGTAAATTTGATTATTAAATGTTATCTGATATTCTTTTGTGGGAATGTGATCCTCCAAGCACAAATTCTTTCCCTGAAATACATTCTACTTCCTAAAATTATAAGTCTGAACCTTTAGAAAGACCAGAAAAGGACTTATACTTTGGACCTGATAAGGATGATTTGCAATTATCCCAGCCTATCTTCTGAGTGCCCAGATTGATATTCAGGTCTTGAGGAATCCAGCACACCTGCAAGCTAGACTATTGAAGTTGTCCTAAATTTCCTTTATCTGGAAGATTCAATTAAGCTTTATGACAAATCCATTAAATGCAGGAAATAAACTTAATTCTGGAGCTGTCAAAAAAGGAACAGAGGATAAGCTAGGTAAGGAAGCCTTGGTTATGCCTGACACTAGTCAGATTTCATTGTCAGGTCATGGTCTTATGAGGTATACGGACTCAACCACTGATTGACAGCTCATTGATGGACCTTTCAGTGTGGGAATATTACAAATGCTAGAGCTCCCAGCAACGATGGATATAACTCTATCACTGACTTACTACTCACTAGTTCTGTATATTTTCAATCCTTCAAAGTAAGGATCACCTAGTAGCTTCCTTTATGCCGCACAGAGACTATGTGTGCTACTAATTTTCACGATAGAAAGAAAATAGAATTTGCCCTGTGTTTGCCTTTGAAGATTCTTGACGTCAACTAATTCACATTTTAAAAGCTTTTGACACTCAGGAAAATATTTATAACAAAATATTCTTATGAAACCAAAGTTTTGATATATTTAGCCTTACCAAAATATTATATTTAATAGCCCATGAAACTTTATCTCTGGTGAATAAACCATTTTAAGTATAGAGCCTGTTTTTGAAGTGTAAAAATAGCTCTAACATTATCCCCAACACATTTATGTACACACACACACACACACACACACACACACACACACATTTGTTGTCAAGGAACCCTAACAGTCTAGAATTAAAACTATGCAGCTAACAGATCTTCAAATGTTCCCTTTGAACACTGAAGCTGGCCAAAGAAAATTGATTTTTATACTGCTTATAAATTCATATTTATATAAAAAATACTTGCCAAAAAAATCAAAGTAGTTTTATACTTTATTATGTTTGTCTTTTTGTGTCCCGTGACATTTATAGAATCAATTTATAGAAAATGAATCATAAGAAGAGAAAATTAAAAATTGTTTCAGAAGTTAAATAAACTAAGAGTCATACTATCTGAATAATGGTCAACACTGCAACCAACAGCTAATGACTTGTACACACATACTACATCCATAACTGAAGGATAGAGACTTCTTTGATACCGCAGCTTGAAGAAACAAGCTGAAAATGGTCCATTTCTCAAAAAGTTTAGAAAATTGTGATTTTTCCAGGCATACACAGGAAAACTTGATCATATTTTCCAGTGATGGTTACATATAATATGACTTGTAAACTAAATTTGAAACAAATGACCAAATGAATAATTAAAAAGTGAGAAAGAGAAAATAAGCGAATGAAAAAGAAGTCAAGAATAGGGCTGGATATCCAGCTTTAACATCTAATTCCCTCATTAATTAATGAATTTAAAATTTGCATATGTTCATTTTATATTTGTATGAAAGTCATGATTTTACTTTTTTGAAAATTATTCTCTGGCAGTTTTGGAGGACCCATTGAGCTGCTTCAAGATACCTAAGGTATTCATTAAACTGCATTGTTCAAACTCTTTTCTAACATTATCTTAGCCAGGC
Organism: Pan paniscus; assembly: GCF_029289425.2. Classification (NCBI taxonomy): domain Eukaryota; kingdom Metazoa; phylum Chordata; class Mammalia; order Primates; family Hominidae; genus Pan; species Pan paniscus. The sequence continues at coordinate 41,238,999 of NC_073264.2, read as the reverse complement.
ATGCATTTTCCTGGCTCTAAGAGTGAATACCAAGAACCAGTAGAATAATAATGTTACTGACTCTAGTTTTTCATGTGATCTTGAATTTATTGTGGGTTTTTTTTATTGTTTCTGATTTTGCAAAAGGATGTTAATTTTTCTGCAATGGTGATAGCACAGATTGAGAATTTGGTGACCTCTGTCAAGATCATAATAGAAATTCTATTCTTTCAGCTGAAAGATGACAGAATCTGGTGGTTAGAAGTTTTTGTTTATCTACTGGTCAGTTCATCAGTGCAAATCAAATAAGAAAATATTTAGTGACCATTGACAAGGAGAAAAATTCTGAAATATGGACTGATGAACTTCAGAGCTGTAGTTGACACCATAGATCAAAAGCTATTTGCCTCTATGTGCCCATAAATTAGATAAGCTTTTACCTTTGAGAGGTATTAATTAGACTGCAAAACACATTATTCAAAAAAAGAAAGATTTGCCCACTCAATTTTTCTATTTCAAAGTCCACATTCACATAAGTGAATCTTTGGACAAATCAGATGGGTTTATTAACTTTGGCTTAAGGGAAAATAACATGTCTTTCTCTGACTGATGATTGTACATGGTAAAATAAAATTTACATTTGTTTTCATAAGGTTTAGACTAACTTATTATTCTTATTAACTGATCAAATAAGCTAAGATTACTCCTATGTAATGTTTAAGTTAATAAAAAAATACAAATTTGTGTTTAATAAATTGAACCATAATGACAAAATGTTTATATCAATAGTAATTATACCTTGTAGTATGACAGTTTAAACATAACTTCCATAATCCTAAACTAACCAAAAACTTATTGACTAATATTTAATTAAGTTAATAAGTAACACTTGGATATCCAGATAATTTCTACATAAGATAGAATACTAAAACACTAAGTTTATATAATTTTACTTATTATATTCTGTAGAGTGGATATATGTTTGTATCTTATTAATGGACACATTTCTTTTTTACCACTGTAAGATGTGAAAGGGATGTGCGCAGCTATAGAAAGTCATGCTATGTATATTTATAAACTTTGCTGGTTTGCTAGAATGCTCGTATATCAGAGTTTCAACTAGGCATCGCCCCCTGCCACCACCACAGCTTTTTCTTTGAAATAAAATGTTAGATACATTGGTGAAAAGTTATCATCAATATAGGTTGTTGAGACATTAATAGAGGTCAATACTGACATAGAAATGAACCTGTGTATGTGATTTTGTTTTTCCAAGAGACTACATTCTTCCTAGCACATCATCTCAGTTTGTTCCAGAATATGAAAGATCATAGTGAAAGGCAAAACTTGAGGGAGTGTAAAAAGTAGTAGAGTTTTAATTTAAAACAAGTGAATTTTATTTACCTTGGTTTGTAATACCTGAATCTGAAAGAAAACCATAAAATGTGTTAAAATTTTGACAAATTCACTCAGTTTTAATGAGTTTAATCAAAAGATAATAAATACAAATTAGGTGACCCACAAAAATTTATTTCCAAGTATTATATTAAAGCAAAATAAGAATTTGGTTTTCTCTGTAAAATAATAAATTGGTGTTTGGGTCCTTAACAAGGCATAGTAAAGGGATATTTTTAACTTTCCTTGTAACCTGCCTAGATAGCACAGATTCTATATTTTACCAGCATAATCTTTTGTGTTTTATGTTATTATGATGAACTTTTTATTTAAAAATTCAAAAGCAAAGTTACTTATTTTTCAATGACCTTGGTTACATAAAATTCTGTTATATTCTTCTAGTTATATTTTGAAATATTTTACAGTCACTTTGACTAATTAGATAACTAAGCTGTTATTTCTCAGGCAGCCATGATTCTGTATTAATCAAATAACCAAGTATTTTTTATTAGCCCTTTTTATGTTTGCCTTATGAGAATCAGATCTAAAATCTAAAACAGATCAACAAATAAATAAAGTGCCAGGATGTCCTCTACACCTAAAAGCAATCTCATGAGATTTCCCAGAAAGCCACTGGAGAAGAAAAAATATTTAATCTTTCATCATACAAAATGAGAAATACTAGAAGTAATTAGCATTTTTTATATGGAGTATGCTCCCTATTTCTTAATTAGCTCAATTATTTATAACAGCTACTATGGAAATATCAAACCAGAACAGATGCTCAGCATTCAATGGGTTAAATTTATATAGGCAGATGTTATTAGCATAAATATTTCAGAAAGTATATATTTTATGGGTAGAAGCTTGATATTCATCAATGTCCCCACTGTTAATCAGGTTTTAGATTTCTTCAAACCTAATTGAACAGAGTAATAAGTAATGAGATCGAAGTCATAATAAAGTCTCCCTGTAAAGAAAAGCCCAAGACTCAATGGCTTCACGGCTGAATTCTACCAAACATTTAAAGAACTAATACCAATCTTACTTAAACTATTTCAAATAATAGGAAGGAAATACTTCCATAATCATTCTATGAGGCCAGTATTACCCTAATACCAAAACCATACAGAAAAAAGAAAAACCCTACAGGTCAGTATATCTGATGAATATTGATTTTTTAAAAATCCTCATCAAAATGCCAGCAAACTTAATTCAACAACACAGGCCAGTATTAACCTAATACCAAAACCAGACAATAATACAGAAAAAAAAAAAAAAACCTACAGGCCGGTATATCTGATGAATATTGATTTTTTAAAAATCCTCATCAAAATACTAGCAAACAATTAAACAACACATTAAAAATATCATCCAGGCCAGGCACAGTGGCTCACGCCTGTAATCCCAGCATTTTGGGAGGCTGAGGCAGGTGGATAACGAGGTCAGGAGATTGAGACCATCCTGGATAACACGGTGAAACTACTAAAAATACAAAAAAGTAGCCAGGCATGGTGGCAGGCGCCTGTAGTCCCAGCTACTCGGGAGGCTGAGGCAGGAGAATGGCGTGAACCAGGGAGGTGGAGTTTGCAGTGAGCCAAGATCCTGCCACTGCACTCCAGCCTGGGTGACAGAGAGAGACTCTGTCTCAAAAAAAACCAAAAACAAAAACAAAAAAACATTCATTATAGCTAAATGGGCTTTATCCCAGGGATACAAGGATAGTTCAACACATGCAAATCAATCAGTGTGATACATCATATCAACAGAATGAAGAACGAAGATCATATAATCATTTCAATTGATGCTGAAAAAGCCTTTGATAAAATTCAACTTCCCTTTATGGTAAAAACCCTCAAATAATTGAAGATAGAGGTAACCTACCTCAACATAATAAAATCCATATACAACAGACCCACAGCTACTATCATACCAAATAAGAAAAATCTGAGAGCTTTTTATCTGAGATTTGGAACTTGACAAAGATGCCCAGTTTTACTACTGTTATTCAACACAGTACTGGAAGTCATAGCTAGAGCAATCAGAAAAAAGAAAGAAATAAAGGGCATCCAAATTGGAAAGGAGAAAGTCAAATTATCCTTGTTTGCAGATGATATGATCTTATATTTGGAAAACCCTAAAGACTCCACACAAAAAAACTGGTAGAACTGATAAACTAATTCAGTAAATATGCAGGACACAAAATCAACATACAAAAAGTCAGTAGCATTTCTGACAACAGCGTACAATCTGAAAAAAAAAAACTTTAAAAGTAATCCTATTTAGAATATCTAAAAAAAATAAGTACCTAGAAATTAGCTTAACCAAAGAAGTAAAAGATTCCTGTAACTTTAAAACACTGATGAAAGAACTTGAAGAGAACACCAAAAATTGGAGATATTCCATGTTCATGCATTCAAAGAATTATTATTGTCAAAATATGCATGCTACCTAAAGCAATCTATAGATTCAGTGCAATCGCTATCAAAATACCAATGACATTCATCACAGAAATAGAAAAAAGAATTCTGAAATTTATATGGAACCATAAAAGACCCAGAGTAGCTGAAGCTATCCTGAGGAAAGAAAACAAAAGTGGAGGAGTCACATTACCTGACTTCAAATTATCCTACAGAGCTATAGTAACCAAAACAGCATGGTACTGGCATAAAAACAGACACATAGACCAATGAAACAGAATAGAGAACCCAGAAACAAATCCACATACCTACAGTGAACTCATTTTCTGCAAAGGTGCCAAGAACATGCACTGGGGAAATGACAGTCTTTTTAATAAATGGTACTGGGAAAACTGGATATTTATAGGCAGAAGAATAAAACTAGACCTCTTGCACCATACACAAAAATCAAATCAAAATGGATTAAAAACTTAAATCTAAGACCTCAGGCTGTGAAACTACTACAAGAAAACTTTGGGGAAACTCTCCAAAACATCAGTCTGGGCAAACATTTGAGTAATACCCCACAGGTATAGACAACCAAAGCAAAAATGGACAAATGAGATCACATCAAGTTAAAAAAGCTTTGGCACAGCAGAGGAAACAATCAACAAAGTGAAGAGACAATTCACAGAATGAGAGAAAATAGTTGCAATCTACCCATCTGATAAGGGATTAATAACCAGAATATATAAGGAGCTCAAGCAACTCTATTAAAAAAAAATCAGAAAATGGGCAAAAGATTTAAATAGACATTTCTCAAAAGAAAACATACAAATGGCAAACAGTCATTTGAAAAGGTGATCAACATAATTGATCATCAGAGAAATGCAAATCAAAACTACAATGAGGTATCATCTTACCCCAATCAAAATGGCTTATATCCAAAGGATTGACAATAATTAAATGCTGGTGAGGATGTAGAGAAAAGGGAAAACTTGTATGATGTTGGAGGGAATGTAAATTAGTACAACCACTATGGAGAATGGTTTGGAGGTTCCTCAAAAAACTAAAAATAGAGCTACCATATGATCCAGCAATCCCACTGCTGCGTATATATCCAAAAGAAACCAAATCAGTATATCAAAGACATATCTGCACCCCCATGTTTGTTGTAACACTCTTCATAATAATCAAGATTTGGAAGCAACCTAAGTGTCAGTATAGTTAGCGTTCCTAGAGGGACAGAACTACTAGGCAGGCAAGCAGACGGACGGACGGATGGACGGATGGACAGACAGACAGACAGAGATAGATAGTTTATTAAGTATTAATTTACTTGATTACAAAGTCCCACAATAGGCTGTCTGCAAGCTTGAGAAGCAAGGAGAGCCAGTCCGAGTCTCAAAACTGAAGAACTTGGAGTCCCATGTTTGAGGGCAGGAATCATCCAGCACAGGAGAAAGATGTAGGCTGGGAGGCTAGGCCAGTCTCAGCTTTTCACGTTTTTCTGCCTGCTTTATATTCACTGGCAGCTGATTAGTTTGTGCCCTCCAGATTAAGGGTGGGTCTGCCTTCCCCAGCCCACTGTCTCAAATGTTAAACTCTTTTGGCAGCACCCTCACAGACACACCCAGGATCAATACTTTGCATCCTTAAATCCAATCAAGTTGACACTTAACATTAATCATCACAAGTCCACCCCTTGTCAATGTGAATCCACACACATCTCCTGAGATCATAATCTTCAAATAAAGACAGTAATAAGGTCATAATTACACCTAACATAATAGAACTATCCTTCATACAACCAGAAACACACCAATCCTCAATCCAAATACTATTACATAAAGTTAACAATACTTAAATGCTGATATGAAGTCAATAAATCTTATGTGATAAAGGAAAAGGAAATAAAATGAAGATATTTTCTTGGTACAATGGAATATATGCACAAACATGTTTTTAACAAAAGAAGGAGGAAATACTCACAACAATTACAGTTCTTATTTCTGCAGCTGGTCACATGGCCATAGCTGGTATTGGTGACTTTCTTCTACTACCCATTCTGTATTCCCTTTGCCTTCAGCAAGCAACTCAGTAGGTCATGGTTTGTTTCCTGGTGGAGTGACCCAAACCTCCATTCCTGAGGTGTATGGGTCATTTGTAATCCTGCCTGGATTGGGCTGTTGTAGTTTCCCATTGACCTTAATACTAAGAAATGCCCTAATGGATCTCCTGTATTCCATGTATGCTCTTCCTTACCTCCATTATGGAATAGTAGACTGATTTCATCTTGATAGTCTAGGTCAATTACCACAGCCAACACTGTAACTCCCTTCTTAGCCTGTTGACTTAAAGGTAGAAGGAGCCCAAAGTGTCCAGGTGGCAGTCTTAACATCCAGTTTAATGGAATCATTGTTGTGTCTCCTGGTGGCAGTGTTCCTCCCTCTGGAACTAAGACCTCTAGGCCAGCAGAATGTAATGTCATGGGAACAGGAAGCAAAAATGTTGCTACTGGATCACTAGGGGTGATGGTGAGTGGTGTCACTTCCACCCCTTGATTCTTGGACCCGTCCTGGCTATCAGAGAAATAGTACCATATACTGGACGCTGATTCAAAGCATACCCAGCCTTCTGGAGAACTTTGTCCCAGCCCTGCAAAGTATCGTCACCTAGTTGGCATTGTAATTTTGACTTCAAAAAGCCATTCCACAGTTCTATCAATCCAGCTTCTTCAGGATGATGGGGAATATGGTGAGACCAGTGGATTCCATGAGCAAGAGCCCACTGCCTCACTTCTTCAGCCATAAAGTGAGTGCCTTGGTAAGAAGCAATGCTGTGTGGAATACCATGATAGTGGATAATGCATTCCGTGAATCCATGAATGGTACTCTGGCAGAAGCATTGCATTCAGGAGAGGCAAACCAATATCTGGAGTAAGTATCTATTACAGTTAGGACAAACCTCTGCCCTTTCTATGATAGAAGAGGTCCAATATAATCAATCTGCCACCAGGTAGCTGGCTGACCACCCCTACGAATGGTGCCATATCAAGGACTCAGTGTTGATCTCTGCTGCAGGCAAATTGAGCACTCAGCAGTTTCCGCAGCCAGGTCAGCCTTTGTGAGTGGAAGTTTATGTTGCTGAGCCAATGGGTAACCTCCATCCCTGCTACCATGGCCACTTTGTTCATGGGCTCACTGGGCGGTGACAGGGGTGGCTAGGGAAAGAGGCTGAGCAGTGTCCACAGAACAGGTCATCCTATCCACTTGATTATTAAAATCCTCCTATGCTGAGGTCACCCGTTGGTGAGCACTCACATGGGATACAAATATCTTCAACGTTTTTGACCACTCAGACAGGTCCATCCACATACCTCTTACCCAAATTTCTTTTTCACCAATTTTCCAACCATGCTTCTTCCAAGTCCCTGACCATCCAGCCAAGCCATTGGCTACAGCCCATGAATCAGTATATAATCACACATCTGACCATTTCTCCTTCCATGCAAAGTGCACAACCAGGTGCACTGCTCAAAGTTCTGCCCACTGGGAAGGTTTCCCTTCACTGCTATCCTTCAGGGATGTCCTAGAGAAAACAGCTCTCTACGTTCGGACAGTGCCTGCATATTGTGCAGAACCATCTGTGAACCAGGCCCTAGTCTTCTCTTCTTTGACAACTTATCATAGGGAACTTCCCATGAGACTATTGGTGCAGGGTGTGGGAGGGAAGGCAGGGTTGTAGAAGTGGAGACCATGGGCATTTGAGCCACTTCTTCTTGTAACTTACTTATGCCTTCAGGACCTACTCAAGCCCAATCACATATATATCACTTCCATTTGATGATGGAATGCTGCTGTGCACAACCCACCTTATGGCTAGATGGGTCAGAAAGCACCCAGTTCATGATAGGTAGTTCAGGTCACATGGTGACTTGATGACCCATAGTCAAACACTCAGTTTCTACCAAAGCCCAGCAACAGGCCAAGAGCTGTCTCTCAAAAGGACAGTAGTTACCTGTAGAAGATGGCAGGGCCTTGCTCCAATATCCTAGAGGTCTTTGCTGTGATTCACCTATGGGGGCCTGCCAGAGGCTCCAAACAGCATCTCTGTCTGCCACTGTTACCCCAAGCACCATTGGATCTGCTGGGTCATATGGCCCAAGTGGCAGAGCAACTTGCACAGTAGCCTGGACCTGTTGCAGAGCCTTCTCCTATTCTGGACCTCACTCAAAACTGGCAGCCTTTCAGGTCACTTGATAAATAGGTCAGAGTAAAACACCCAAATGAGGAGTGTGTTGTCTCCAAAACCCAAATAGGCCCATGAGGCATTGTGCCTCTTTCTTCGTAGTAGGCGGGGCCAAATGCAGCAACCTATCCTTCACCTTAGAAGGAATATCTCAACATGCCCCAAACCACTGGACCCCTATAAATTTTACTGAGGTAGAAAGTCCCTGAATTTTAGTCATATTTCCAATCCTCTGGCACACAAATATCTCACCAATATGTCCAGTGTGTTTGCTACCTCTTGCTCACTGGATCCAATGAGCATAATGTCATCAATGTAATAAAACAGTGTGATATCTTATGGAAAGGAAAAGTGATCAAGGTCTCCCCAAATAAGATTATGACACAAAGCCGGAGAGTTGATATACCCCTAAGGTAAGAAAGTAAAGGTATATTGATGGCCCTTCCAGCTAAAGGCAAATTTCTTCTGGTGGGCCTTATGGACAAGAATGGAGAAAAAGGCATTTGCCAAATCAGTGGCTGTATAACAGATACCAGAAGATGTGCTAATTTGCTCAAGCAATGGAACCACATCTGGTGCAGCAGCTGCAATTGGAGTCACCACTTGGTTAAGCTTACAATACTCCACTGTCATTCTCCAAGATCCATCTGTCTTCTACACAGGCAAAACGGGAGACTTGAATGGGGGTGTGGTGGGAATCACCACCCCTGCGTCTTTCAAGTCCTTGATGGTGGCAGTAATTGCTGCAATCCCTCCAGGGATGCGACATCGTTTTTTATTTACATTTTTCTAGGTAGAGGCAGCTCTAATGGTTTCCATTTTGCCTTTCCCACCATAATATCCTTCACCCAACCAGTCAGGGAGCCAATGTAGGGGTGCTGCCAGCTGCTAAGTATATCTATGCCAGTTATGTATTCTAACACTGAGGAAATGACCACAGGATGAGTCCAAGGACACACTGGACCCACTGTAAGTCAGACCTGAACTAAAACTCCATCAATTACCTGACCTCCATAAGCCCCTACTTTAACTAGAGGACCATAATGACATTGTGGGTCCCCTGGAATCAACATCAGCTCAGAGCCAGTATCCAGTAGTCCCTGAGAGGTCTGATCATTTCCCTTTCTCCAATGCACAGTTACTCTGGCCGGTCTCCTTGGGGAAGGGTGGGACAAAGATTCACTGCATAAATTGTCAGTAATATAGTGGGGCACTTCCTCAAGGGGAATCAGCCTCCTCTTCATTCAGGGGCTTCTGGGTCTGTAAACTGGCTCAAGTCTGGAAATTGATTGAGAGGCCATGATTCTCTGTTTTCATAATTCAAATTAGTCTTTTGTCCACTTGACCTAGAAGTTTTCTCCTTATATAAATTAAGTAAGAATGCAGTAGGCTTCCTATCAATTTCACCTCTAGGAACAATGCAATTAGTTAGCCAATGTCAGAGCTCTACATGAGTCAGACTATTCTGATTGTTGCTTTGTCTCTGCTGTCCATTATGGTGGCTATGCCCACCTTGCCTTTGAAAGTTGAGTGCCTCCACTTGGCCCCTGCCACCTCGAGATCCAATTATTCCCACTGTATTTAAATTTTGTAGTTGAGTGACTGTAGTTCCCACCTTAGATCCAACATACAGAGAAAAGCAATTACAGGGCTCTTCGAAGATGCAGGTGCTGCCCTCAGAAATCTATTTTGCAAGGCATCAGTCAAGGGTATATCTTCTGGACCCTCCCAGCTGGAATAAGTGGGTCTAAAGTGACTAATGCACTCCACTATTCTAATCTCCCTAAGCCTTTGGATCACTTCCTCTATATTAAACCGAGGGAGATCTGGCATTTCCAGCTCACTCACGGTGGGCCATCTTTTAATCCAAATTTCAGCTAAACAAGCAAATAAACTATTAGAACCTTTTTTTTTTTAACTCCCTGAGCTGCAACATTAAATGCAGAGTCCCTACTTAGTTGGCCCAGATCAATAAATTCAGCTTGATCCAACTCTATGTTCTTCCACCATTGTTCCATATCCTTAATATCCATTCCCATGCCTGTTCTCCAGACTTCTGTTTATATAAATTAGAGAACTCAAGCAGTTCAAGTGTAGTGCACCTCCTCATGGATCCTACTCTCAACCTCACCTCTAGGGGCCCACTGGGACTTTAGTCTAGTTATAGGTCTAGAAGCAAACAGGAGTGTTGCAGGTGGCTCCTGAGGTGAATCAACATTATCTTGCCTGGCAACTGCCTCAGGGGAGGCCATCACTGTTGCCTCAGGCAGCACAGGGTTTATCTCCTCAGACAAAGGTGGAAAGGCTGATGGCAACATCAGTCAGGGAAGGAATGTTGCCACCACTGGGGATGGGGAAGCTGTTCCTTCTGGCAAAAAAAGGTTCATAGAGTTTACAAACTCAGTGTCCCCAGCTGCAAGAGGATCCTGCCACATGTGCCCATTCCAACTTGCAGAGTACTATTCTTTTCCAATCAATGCCCTCACTTTAACAATAGACACCTGGTGAGGCTGTGCATGCACCTTTTGTTGCAAGTCAGCCACTCGCATGATAAGAGCTTGTGTCTGTTTTTCCACAATTTCAGCTCTTTCTGTATAGGAGATAAGACTCCCACTCGGGGCAATCTTCGCAGATTTGAGGCTCAGTATCTGCTTTTGAAGCCAGGAGACAGAATCTCTGAGTTTATCATTTTCTTTCATCACTTTGTCCGCTGAACTTAGGAGCAACCAACCAGCTTCATATCGTTCCTTGGTTCTCCACATATGGTCAAAAGTATTATGTACAGAGGCACTAAACTCATTGCCTCTCACAAGCAGTGAATCAGGAATGTCAAGTGCATTTATTTTGCATAATTCTCTAAACAGTTCACACCAAGGACTATCAGTGTTCTCCATACTATTAGAACTAGAATCCTTAGCATTTTGGGATCTAATCATATTAAGCAGCCAACTCCAGAAAGCCCAAAACCAATCAAAGAACTCCATCCTTAATATTCTGTTCCTCTAGAACCACTCCTGGTACCAAAATCTTTATTAGTCAGGGTTCCCTAGAGGGACAGAACTAACAGGATATATATGGGAGTTTATTAAATATTAACTTACATCATTACAAGGTCCAACAATAGGCTGTATGCAAGCTTGAGGAGCAAGGAGAGCCAGTCCAAGTATCAAAACTGAAGAACTTGGAGTCCGAAGTTTGAGGGCAGGAAGCATCCAGCACAGGAGAAAGATGTAGGCTGGGAGGCTATGCCAGTCTCACCTTTTCACGTTTTTCTGTCTGTTTTATATTCACTGGCAGTTGATTAGATTGTGCTCACCAGATTAAGAGTGGGTCTGCCTTCACCGACCCACTGACTCAAATGTTAATCTCCCTTGGCAACAACCTCACAGACACACCCAGGAGGTAGCAGGCCCTTCAGGTAAACATGTGAGAAAAAAGAAATTATGTATAGTTGCATCCTTCAATCCAATCAAGTTGACACTCAGTATTAACCATCATGGTATCTATCAACAGATAAATGGATAGTGAAAATATGGTACTTATACACAATTTAGTACTATGGAATCATAAAAAAGAATGAGACTCTGTCATTTGCAACATCGTGGATGAAACTGGAGGTCATTATGTTAAATGAAATAAGCCAGGCAGAGAAAGACAAGCATCACACGTTCTCACTTATTTTGGGACCTGAAAATAAAAACAATTGAAATGGAGACAGACAGTAGAAGGATGGTTACCAGAGGGTGAGAAGAGTAGTGAGGGGATGACAGGGAAGTAGGGACGATAAATGGGTACCAAAAAAATCGTTAGAAATAAGACATAGTATTTGATAGCATAACAGAGTGATAATAGTCAATAATTTAATTGTACATTTACCAATAAATAAGACTATAATTAGATTGTTAATAACACAAAGGATAAATGCCTGAGGGAATGGATACCCCATTTTACATGAGGTGATTACTATGCACTGTATGCCTGCATGAAAATATCTCATGTACTCCATAAATATATATACCTACTCTGCACCCACAAAAATTAAAAATTAAAAATAACATATTCATATCCTCAGGGAAACTGAGGAAAACCTTATAACACAGTTATTTACTATACCTCAATAGAGAATTTTATCTCCTCAGTTCTATTATTGGTTATTGTAATAAATTAACTCCTCAGTTCTATTATTCGTTATTGTAATAAATTAACCACAATCATTCAGTCTTTGTCAACTATACATATTTTCTTTTTTCCCACATGCTTGCCTGAAGGGCCTGCTACAAGCTAGAATTTGTGTATTCAACATATAGAGTATTCTCAGAACTTTATGGCAAATACTCTACCAGGTATTCTAAATATTGCTAATTGAAAGAACAGTCCTAATTATGAGCTTCCATGCTGACATCTCTTGAATTACTTTCAGACCACACCAGTGGACAGAGTCAGGATTTCCAGCACATTTTAAATCTGGAAACAGGTGAGTTTCTGAAAGAAAACAGCTGATATAAGACCCAGTGAAATAATAACGAATTACATAGGACCAAATAAACTAATAAGGGGGATTTAATTATGAATGTTAGTTTGAAATAGTGTTGGTATTATTTTTAACTCTCCATTTGTATAGATGTATGACTTTGTCTTTCTTCTTAATCACTTTAAACCCTCAACTATACTATTTTAAACTGAAATAAAACATTTTTAATGATATCTGATTTCACTGACCTTTGAAAATTTATAAAGAAATACTTTTATTAATTCTCTTTGATTTGTTGTTGCTATAGTTATTTGCATAGATTCAATAATAATTTGTTCTCTTTTTTAAAAGGATGTCATTGGATAAACCAATTGTGCTGTCAAGACCATTCCTGGAGTGTCATATTTGAGACTAAGCCTCTTGTAAATATGTATGACAAGCCTTATATGTGGAATCAATGTCAACAAAGCCCTCCCAAGAAAACAGAACTAGTATCTGACTTACTGATTCCCAGTGGTGTTACCCTCTATCAGGCCAAGGACCTTAGCAAATTGGTGGACCTTGAAAATAAAATAATTCAATTGACTTTATAGATTTTGCAGGAAAATTTAGTGAGGAATGTTTTTTGGACTTGGTTTTCTACCTCAGAGTAGTGGGGCAAGTAATAGAGGCTTTGAAAAATCCAATCCAAAATTCCTTTAAAAACTTGGATAAAGAAATTAACTCTCTAGCTTTATCAGTACTTTAGAGCCTTAAAGTATTAAGCAAATTTCAATCCCAGTTTCTGAATACTTTAGGGCTCTAAAGTACTATCATTTGAAAATGAGTTCACTGTACATGTGTGGGTTTGTTTCTGGGTTCTCTGTTCTCTTCTATTTGTCCAAGTGTCGGTTTTTATGCCAGTACCATGCTGTTTGGGTTACTATAGCTCTGTAGTATAATTTGAAGTCAAGTAATGTGATTCCTCCACCTTTGTTCTCCTTCCTCAGGATAGCTTTGGCTACTCTGGGTCTCTTGTATGCCATATAAATTTCAGAATTCTTTTTTCTATTTCTGTGAAGAGTATCATTTGCATTTTGATAGGGATTGCACTTAATCTGTAGATTGCTTTGGGTAGTATAAATATTTTGACAATAACAATTTTTCAAATCCATGAACATAGAATATCTTTCCATCTTTTGATGTCCTCGTCAAGTTCTTTCAACAGTGTTTTAAAGTTTTCATTATAGAAATCTTCCACTTCTTTGGTTAATTTCTAGGTACTTAATTTTTTAGCTATTGTAAATAGAACTCTTTTAAAGTTCTTTTTTTTCCAGATTGTTTGCTGTTAGCATGTAGAAATGCTACTGACCTTTTTGTACGTTGGTTTTGTACCTTGTAACTTTAGTTAATTCGTTTATCAATTCTAACAGGTTTTTTTGTGTGTGGAGTCTTTACGTTCTTCTGAATATAAGAACATATTATCTGCAGACATGGACAATTTGACTCTTTCCTTTACAATTTGGATTCCCTTTCTTTCTCTTGTCTAATTGCTTTAGCTATGACTTCCGGTACTGTGTTGAATAATAGTGGTAAAAGTGGGCATCTTTTTCATGTTCCAAATCTTAGATGAAAGGCATTTAGATTTTTTTCCCATTTGGTATGATACTAGCTGTGGGTCTGTTGTATACAGCTTTATTATGTTGAGGTAGGTTTCTTCTATATTCATTAATTTGAGAGCTTTTATCATGAAGGGATGGTGAATTTTATCAAATGCTTTTTCAACATCAGTTGAAATAATATGGTTTTTGTCCTTCATTCTGTTGATATGATGTATTGCATTGATTGATTTGTGTATGTTGAAACATCCTTGAATCCCTGGGATAAATCCCACCTGGTCATAATGAACTGATCTTTTTTGTGTACTGTTGATTTCTGTTTGCTGGCCTTTTGTTAAGGATTATTGCATCAATATTCATCAGAGATATTGGCCTGTAACTTTCTTTTTTTTTGCTGTGTCATTGTCTGGTTTTGGTATCAGGGTAATACTACCCTCATAGAATCATTATGGAAGTATTCCTTCCTCCTCTATTTTTCAGGATAGTTTGCATAGGATTGGTATTAGTTCTTTTTTAAAGAATTCTCAGAATTCAGGAGTGAATGAAGCCTTTGGGCCTGGGCCTTTCTTTACAGGGAGACTTTTTATTATGGCTTTGATCTCCTTATTTGTTACTGTTCTATTCAGGTTTTGAATTTCTTCCTGGTTCAATCTTGGTAGGTTTTATGTGTCTAAGAATTTTTCCATTTTGCTAGACTTTCCTATTTATTGGAATATAGTTGCTCATAGTAGCCACTAATGATCTTTTGAATTTGTGTATTATCTTTTGTAATGTCTCATTTTTGATCTCTGATTTTATATGAATCTTCTCTTTTTTCTTTGTCTGGATAAAGGTTTGTCAAATTTTTTATTTTTTTAAAAAACACAACTTTTTTGTTTCATTGATTTTCTGTTATTGTTTTTCATTTCAATTTCATTTATTTCTGCTCTGATCTTTATTATTTATTTTCTTCTACTAATTTTGCTCTTGCTCTTCTAATTCTTTAAGATGCATCATTAGGTTGTTTATTTGAATTTTCTTCTTCTTTGATATAAGTACTTACAGTTATAAAATTCCCTCTTAGTACTGCTTTTGCTGTATCCCATAAGTTTTGGTATGTTGTGTTTTCATTCTTTGTTTCAAGAAACTTTTCAATTTCCTTCTGACTTTCTTCACTGACCCACTGGTCATTCAGGAGCATATTGTTTAATTTCCTTGTATTCGTATAGTTTCCAAAATTCTTCTTGTTATTGATTTCTGGTTTTATTCCATTATGGTCAGAGAAGATGCTTATTTCAATTATTTTGAATGTTTTAAGACTGCTTTGTGACCCAACATATTGTCTATCTTTGAGAATGATTGGTGTTCTGAGAAAAATAATGTGTATTCTGCAGACTTTGGATGAAATGTTCTTAGAACATTAGGTCCATTTGGTCTATAGCAGTCTCCAACCTTTTTGGCACCAGGGAGTGCTTTCGTGGAAGACAGTTTTTTCATGTATTGGAGGGTGGTTTTGGAATGAAACTGTTCTACCTCAGATCATGAGACATTAGTTAGATTCCCATAAGGAACACACAACCTAGATCCCTCACATGTGCAGTTCACAATACGATTCATGCTCCTAGGAGAAACTAATGCCACCAATCTAACAGGAGGTAGAGCTCAGTTAGTAATGCTTACTTGTCCACTCACCTCCTGCTGGGTGGCCCAGTTTCTAACAGGCCATGAAGCAGTACCAGTCCATGGCCAAGGGGTTGCAGACCCCTGGTCTATAGTGAAGATTAAGTCTGATGTTTCTTTGTTGTTTTTTCTGTCTGGAAGATTTGTCCGATGTTTAAAGTGAGGTGTTGAAATCTCCAGCTATTATTATCTTTTGGCCTATGCCTCTCTTTAGTTCTAATAATACTTGCTTTATATATCTCGGCGCTCCAGCATTGGGTGCATATATATTTAAAATTGTTAAATTATCTTATTGAATTGACCCCTTTATCATTATATAGTGACCTTCTTTTTTCCTTCTTATAGTTTTTGTCTTGAAATCTATTTTGTCTGATATGATTATAGCTTTTTCTCTTTTTTGCTTTATATTGGTATAAAATATCTTTTTCCATTGTTTTATTTTCAGTCTATATGTGTCTTTATAGGGAACATGTGTATCTTGTCGGCAACAGATCAACGGGTCTTGGTTTTTCATCCATTCAGCCTTTCTATGTCTTTTGATTGGAGCATTTAGTCTGTTTACATTCAATGTTATTCTTGATAAGGAGTGACTCCTGCCATTTCGTTATTTGTTTTCTGGTTATTTTCTGGTCTTCTCTTCCTTCTTTTCTCCTTCCTCTCTTCCTTTAAATGAAGGTAATTTTCTCTGGTGATATGATTTATTTTCTGCTTATTTTCTTATTATTTGCATATCTGGTATGTTTTTTGGTTTGAGGTTACCATGAGGCTTGCAAGTGCTATATTATAATCCATTATTTTAAGCTGCTAACAACTTAACACTGTTTGCATAAACAAATAAGAAAAACAAAAACTTAATAAAGATTTGACACCTATAATTTTGTCTCCATGATTTCTAACTTTTTGCTATTTCTATTTTATTGTATTGTCTATGTCTTGAAAAGTTATTAATTTTGTCTGGTTCATCATTTAGTTTTCTACTTAAGAATAGTTTGCACACCACAGTTTTAGTGTTATAATATTCTGTGTTTTTCTGTGTACTTATTATTACCAGCAAGTTTTATACCTTCAAGTGATTACTTATGGCTCATTAATGTCCTTTTCTTTCTGATTGAAGTACTCCCTTTAGCATTACTTACAGAACAAGCCTGGGGTTGATAAAATCCCTAAACTTTTATTTGTCTGGGAAAGTCTTCATTTGTCCTACATGTGAAGGATATTTTCACCAGATATACTATTTTAGGGTAAAATTTTTCCCTTCAGCACTTACTAATATGTCATGCCACTCTCATCTGGCATATAAGGTTTTCACTGAAAAGTCTGCTGTCAGATGTATTGGAGCTTCATTATATGTTACTTGTTTCTTTTCTCTTGCTGCTTTTTTGGGGGGATCCTTCCTTTGTCCTTGACCTTTGAGAGTTCAATTATTAAATGCTGTGATGTAGCCTTTTTTGGGTAAAATCTGCTTGGTGTTCTATAACTTTCTTGTACTTGGGGATATTGGTATCTTTCTCTAGGTTTAGGAAGTTCTCTGTTATTATCCCTCTGAATAAAATTTCTATTCCTATTTCTTTCTCAACCTCCTCTGTAAAGCCAATAACTCTTTTAAATTCTCTTTTGAGACTATTTTCTAGATCCTGTAGGTGTGCTTCATTGTGTGTTTTTTGGTCTCCTATGACTGTATATGTTCAAATAGACTATCTTTGAGCTCACTAATTCTTTCTTCTGCTTAAGTTATTCTGCTGTTAAAAGACTCTGATGCATTCTTCAGTATGTCAATTGCATTTTTCAGCTCCATATTTTCTGCTTGATTTTTAATTATTTCAATCTCTTTGTTAAATCTGTCTGATACAATTCTGAAGTCCTTCTCTGTGTTATCTTGAATTTCAGCTTCCTCAAACAGTTTTTTTGAATTATCTGTCTGAAAGGTCACATATCTCTTTTTCTCCAGGATTGGTCTCTGGTGCCTTATTTAGTTCATTTGGTGAACTGGATGTTCTTAATATTTGTATATATTCCTCTGTGTCTGGACACTGAAGAGTTAAGTATTTATTGTAGCCTTCCCAGTCTCAGCTTATCATACTCATCCATCTTGAAAAGGCTTTCCCGGCACTCAAAATGACTTGGGTGTTATCTAAGCTGTATCTGCTTTAGGGGACACCCTAAGTCCAGTAATGCTGTGGTTCTTGAAGACTCACAGAAGTACCAACTTGATGGTCTTGAACAACATCCAGATGAATTCTCTGGATTACCAGGCAAAGACTCTTCTTCTCTTCCCTTACTTTCTCCAAAATGGAATCTCTGTTCTGAGCCAACTAAAGCTGAAGGTGGAGTGATACAAGCACCCCTGTGGCTGACACCACTATTACTGTGCTGGGTCAGACCTAAAGCCAGCACAGCACTGGGTCTTTCCCAAGGCCCTCTGTAACCACTGCCTGGCTACTGCCTATGTTAACTCAAGGCCCTGAGGCTCTACAATCAGTAAGTGGCAAATCCAGCCAGTCCTGTGCCCTTCCCTTTAGGGTGGCAAGTTCCCCTATGCCCTGGTGGATCCAGAGCTGCTGACCAGCAGCCAGAGCCTAGAGTCAAAAACCTTAGAAGTCTACCTGGTATTGTATTGTACTGCAACTGAGCTGGCACTCAAACCACAAGATGCAGTTCTTCCCTCCCCTTTCCCAAGGCAGAGGAGCCTCACCTATGGCCACTGCCACCATGGGCCCATAAGGAATACTTCCAGACTATCACTGATGTTTCCTTAAGGCCCAAGGGCTCTTCAGTCCACTTGTGGTGATTGCTGCCTGGCCTGGAACTCATCCTTCAGGGAAGTGGGCTTCTCTCTGGCCCAGGGTAGGTCCAGAAATGCCATGCAAGAGCCAAGTCTTAGAATCAGGGACCCCAAGAGCCAGCTTGGTGCTCTACCCCTCTATGGCTGTGCTGGTACCTAAAATGTAAGACAGAGTCCCCTTTATTTTTCCCTCCACTTTTCTCAAGTGGAAAGAGTCTCACCTGTAGCAACCACAGCTGAGAATGTACTGAGTCTCACCTGAAGCTATAAAGTTTCAAGAGTCTTGCCCAAGGCCCTCAATGTAGCACCTGTGTATTGCTCTGGTTATTCAGTGCCCAGGGCCTCTTCAGTTAGCAGGTCATGAATGCTGCCAGGACTGGGTGCTTCTCTTCAGGGCAGTGGGCTCCCTTCTGGCTGAGGGTGTGCCTAGAAATGTTATCCAGGAGCCAGTGACTGAAAAGGGGCCTCATGACTCTTTCTGGTGCCCTATCCTCTGTGGCTGAGCTCATATCTAAGATGCAAGACAAAGTCCTCTACACTCTTCCCTCTCTTCTCCTCAAGCACAGGGAAGGGGTCTCTTTTGGAGTTGCAACTTTTACAGCCTGGAGTTACAGGGGAATGTGAGAACTCCCTTTGCCACCCCAGCTGGTGTCTCAGCAGGTCACATGCTCCCCTAGTCCACTGACTGTGGGCCCAGCTCAGCACCAGGACTCACCTAGGAGTTGCAGTCCTTGTGGCCTAGACTGCCTTTCAAGTTTATTTAGCGTCCTATAGCACTTTAGCCCACGGTGGTGAGGCTTGTGGGAACTCAACTTTTGACCACTGGGATCAGTGATTCCTCTCTGGCTAGGGCTGGTTTAAATGATCCTTCTTTGGGTGGATGTCAAATGGTTTTGGTATAGTTTTGCTTTCCATTAAAATGGGCATCACTGAGTTCAATGCCTCACAATTACTGTGCTCTCCCTCTCCTCAGAACACAGAAGCATTCTCTATACCATACCTCCACTTGTGGGGCAAAGAGTAGTGGTAATGTCAGTGATTCAAGACTATCTTTCCTCTCTATCCAGTGCCTTTCAGTGATATGAAGTCAAAACCAGGTACTGTGAGTATTCATCTGATTTTTGGTTCTTATGAAGGTGCTTTTGTGTGTGTGTAGATAGTTGTTAAATTGGTGTCCTGGCAGGGGAGATGATTAGTGAAGCCTCTATTTCACCATCTTGTTCCACCCCCTCCCTATTTAACCTTTAACTTGGATTTTTTTTTTTAATTTTTTTTTTATTATACTTTAAGTTTTAGGGTACATGTGCACATTGTGCAGGTTAGTTACATATGTATACATGTGTCATGCTGGTGCACTGCACCCACTAACTCGTCATCTAGCATTAGGTATATCTCCCAATGCTATCCCTCCCCCCTCCCCCCTCCCCACCACAGTCCCCAGAGTATGATATTCCCCTTCCTGTGTGCATGTGATCTCATTGTTCAATTCCCACCTATGAGTGAGAATATGCGGTGTTTGGTTTTTTGTTCTTGCGATAGTTTACTGAGAATGATGGTTTCCAATTTCATCCATGTCCCTACAAAGGATATGAACTCATCATTTTTTATGGCTGCATAGTATTCCATGGTGTATATGTGCCACATTTTCTTAATCCAGTCTATCATTGTTGGACATTTGGGTTGGTTCCAAGTCTTTGCTATTGTGAATAATGCCGCAATAAACATACGTGTGCGTGTGTCTTTATAGCAGCATGATTTATAGTCCTTTGGGTATATACCCAGTAATGGGATGGCTGGGTCAAATGGTATTTCTAGTTCTAGATCCCTGAGGAATCGCCACACTGACTTCCACAATGGTTGAACTAGTTTACAGTCCCACCAACAGTGTAAAAGTGTTCCTATTTCTCCACATCCTCTCCAGCACCTGTTGTTTCCTGACTTTTGAATGATTGCCATTCTAACTGGTGTGAGATGATATCTCATAGTGGTTTTGATTTGCATTTCTCTGATGGCCAGTGATGATGAGCATTTTTTCATGTGTTTTTTGGCTGCATAAATGTCTTCTTTTGAGAAGTGCCTGTTCATGTCCTTCGCCCACTTTTTGATGGGGTTGTTTGTTTTTTTCTTGTAAATTTGTTTGAGTTCACTGTAGATTCTGGATATTAGCCCTTTGTCAGATGAGTAGGTTGCGA
Source organism: Pan paniscus (assembly GCF_029289425.2). Classification (NCBI taxonomy): domain Eukaryota; kingdom Metazoa; phylum Chordata; class Mammalia; order Primates; family Hominidae; genus Pan; species Pan paniscus. Next base: position 41,218,273 of record NC_073264.2, on the reverse strand, counting down.
AAATTTTCTCCCATGTTGTAGGTTGCCTATTCACTCTGATGGTAGTTTCTTTTGCTGTGCAGAAGCTGGATCCCTTCCTTACACCTTATACAAAAATCAATTCAAGATGGATTAAAGATTTAAACGTTAGACCTAAAACCATAAAAACCCTAGAAGAAAACCTTGGCATTACCATTCAGGACATAGGCGTGGGCAAGGACTTCATGTCCAAAACACCAAAAGCAATGGCAACAAAAGCCAAAATTGACAAATGGGATCTAATTAACTTGGATTTTTTAAAGGCCAAATATTTAATTATTTAATAAGTTGTAATATTTTTAAACTATGTAAAATCTAGCAACATCTATAATATCTAAAAATCAAATTTATCAATTGATGTTATTTTTCACCTCTAATGGCTCATCTAACACCCTGACCCTGCATTCTCTCAAGCCTACTACTGATGTCACATAGCTCTCACTTGTCACATCAAACATCTTCACATTCTTGGGGATTCATTTCTGAGCTAAGAGGCTCAATTTTGGTAAGTTTTAACACTGGTTCCTCTCTCTGGCCTTTTCTCTTCAATTCCCATCCCACCTGCACTGCCTTTAACAGGCAATGTGCCACACAGTATTCCAGGATATGCCTCTGAATCATGGTCCCTGTGGTTAGATCTCAGAGCTGCCAACAGATATGCCAGATACAATACTTCACTGCAACCCCCATGTCCACTGTTGACCCTTTTGAACTCACTCATGCTGGGCCTTTTTGGAATGTTGCTTAGATATAAGCTATCAAGACCTCATCTGTAGACAGCCTGGCATCCCTCACATGTCTGACTGGATTGTGTACACAGCCTACCTGGTCTGGCTAAACTCACAACCTCCAGAGCCCAAGCAGTGACATCCACTGCCTCAGGCAAACATCATCATGTCACTTCAAATACAGAACAATTTCTGAATCTGAAGTACATGACATTTCAAAGCTGGCATTGTTCTGCAAATATACTTCACATTAAAGCAAAAGGACACTGTGAAAGGGAAAGGCAATTTTCTCCAACCAAAGGGAAAAGTAACTTCTCACTGATAAAATTGCTGACATCTAAAACTATTAATGCAAAAAAAAAAAAAAAAGAATTAAAGTCAGAGTAGAAGAATGAGGGTTTAGTCCTTATTCTGCCCCTTGCCAGCCATGAAATGTCAGGCAATCATTTAACCACACTGAGTCTCAGTTTCATTATCTGCCTAAGAAGTCAGCTGGGAGAATTTTTGAATAAGATAATGTATGTGAAAATATAGGTATAAAAGTTAATGTGTCAAATTAATGTAAAGTATTACACATTAACACAATTATTGTTAGACCTCTCAGTCAGGAAAGAAAATTCATGACTTGCAAAATTTGCTCTAAGAATTTGAAAAGTTGGCCACTTATTAAACAAATTCTTACATTTACTGCGCATTTAAAATTAGAATAACATTTAGCCAAAAATACGCATTTCTTCCCTCTATACCTTCAAACCATCCCCAGCATAAGGTGTGAAATATCAGGGTTAGAATAGGCAATAGAAGAGATACTCTGACCATAATTCATGCACATTTTAGAATGAAATGATTAGAAGGGACAGGTGATTTGATCCAGTAACCCAGGTTAACCTTGAATTTTAAATCTCCTCTGCAATGTCAAAGTTGCCATTTAGTCTGAACTTGACCATAGTTAACAGGTAACTCATTACCTCCACAAGGGATACTCTATGTTTTCCTTAATTTGAGATGAACTATAATAAAAAGTTGTTCTGATGTATATGAGTGGGGGGTAAGAGAGGAGGGATGGAGAAATATCTGGCCAAGAAAATCAGTAATAACATACACTTTTAAGTTATATGGATGTGTTAATGAAAAGAAGCCCAAGTGGGTATTGCAGAGACTGAGAAAAGCGATGCTATGATGGCATCATACAGGTGATGCATATTTTTGTGTAGAGGTTCAACAATGTGCTACGAAGGGGATACTTAACTCTGAAGTGTATGTATTGTGTTTTTTTTAATGTCATAGCATAAATGAACATTTTTAAAAAGCCAATCTAAGCCCTCAAGTTAATTTGTTTCCAATGTCTCCTTTTCCCCAACTTCAACATCTTACAATTTCAAATATTCCTTTTGCGATATATTTTTTGAATTTATTTTGCAATTTCAGCCACTATTCTTTGGGAACACTTCAGATTATCTCTGTCACTTAAATTGTGGTGTTCAGCATGAAACAAAACACTTCAAGATTAACATGACTAGTAAATACTTTGATTTTCCACCTTAGGTAGCCAAACATTTTTGTTAATGCAGCATAGGGTTGTATTAAGTGCCTGTTTGTGTCCACATCACACTTTTAACTCATATTGCTTTCTGGCAATTAAAACTCAGTCTTTCTCACATATCATTTTTATATATCCTGTATACAGTAGCTGGTCATTTGAGTGTTGAGATATGTATTCAGGGCCCTAAATGCATTCTTGATGATATTTCACTTTGTCAGATATCGTCCTATCTTTGAACAGCACAGATGCTGGGGTTTAAAGAGAAGGAAAGGAGTGCAAGTGTGGCCATGCTCCATTGGTCATTTAATAGCTGTTCTTTTTCTTCTATCTTATTCTATTCACAAGTTTCATGACTTGGAACTTTATACCCATATCCAAGTAGTTAGCAATTATAGCTACATTTTTGAGCATTTACCACATACTAGTGCTTTGTTAACTGCTTTACCTGATTTATCCCACTAATTGTATTAGGTAGATATATTTATTTACTATAGCCATTTTAAGGATGAGGAAACTGAGACAGATTCAGTACCTTGCCCAAAGTCATACTCTAATAAATGGTAGGAGCAGGATTTGAGCCCAAATAGTCTGAGACCAGCACTCTAATCACGGCAACTATATTATACCATGTTGCCTTTGTCAGTCATTAGAAAATAAACAAAATGGCCAGGCATGGTGACTCACGCCTGTAATCCCAACACTTTGGGAGGCTGGTAACCCCAGAACTTTGGGATCACAAGATCAGGAGTTCGAGACCAGCCTGGCCAACTTAGTGAAACCCCGTCTCTACTAAAAATACAAAAAATTAGCCAGATGTGCTGGCGGGCACCTGTAATCCTGGCTACTTGGGAGGCTGAGGCAGGAGAATCACTTGAACCCAGGAGGCAGAGGTTGCAGTGAGCCAAGATTGTGCCACTGCACTCCAGCCTGGGTGACACAAAAAATACAAAATAAAATAAAGAAAATAAGATTAAGGACAGAGTCCTAAGGTATACCTTTATGGAAACTGCCCAACAACACTGATGTACTAATTATCTCTAGGTATTGTTTTTCACTCACTCACCTAATATCACTAACACTTAGCTAATCAGCCACCATCTTAACCCAAAGCTATCTTGAAATATTTGGTCAATGCCTTGCTTTTGCCTAAATACACTGTTTAGTGCATTCCTCTGATCTAATGATCTAATAACCCCATCAGAGAAGAAAAGTTGATTCCTTTCATATTTTTTCTTAGTAAACACATACCAGCCCTAGGAATTATTGCCTCCATTGCTAGCTGCTCACTAACCATTTCTTTCATCATTAATTTAAAAATATTATCTAAAGTAACTTATTTTCCAAGACTACACTTTATGGGAAACTTGTTATTCCTTAAGAAAAATTAAGGAGAATCCACCTGTCTTCATTCTTCCAATATTGCTCTTTCTTCACAATGAAGAATTTTGAAGAAAAGATCAAAAGGTCTAACCAGTCTGTCTCAATTTTCTTGTGTGTGCTTTAGAGCACTAAGTGCTGGGGCATGTGGCTAATTTTGTGTCAGCAGTACATAAATTGTCTTTTGAAGTGATAAATATATGGCAATAAAAACTATAGAGTTAATGTTTATAAAATAATGAAAAGTAAATTGTTCCTCCATCTGAAGTAAATTGATGAAATGCCTTTCTATAAAGCCTGTGCTTGAAAGTAAGTGCTTATGGCACATTCCAACTATTGATTTCTGCAAGTTAATAATTTCTAGCAGTGGTATGCCATCCTTAGATGGCTGGTAAAACATCTGTCAACCTGTGTCATGTTTTAAAAAGTCAGTCAGTAGGTCAATAAAATTTGTGAATGTCTTTGGTGTGCAGACCATTCTACAGGGTACAGCGGGGAAACATAAAATAAATAAATGTATGAATTCATTCAGAGACCAATGAATCTCAATGACAGTTCTCTACTGCAGGAAAATAGAAAGTAAAATTTAGGGCAATTTAATGCCCCTTTTGGAACAGATACAAAGTTTTCCTGAAATGGCAATTTATTTTAAATCTATATATTTGCATTCTATATTTAGGGATATTTAATTCTATATCCCTGCTAATGGAAAAAACATGTTTTTAAAAATGTTAGATTTTATGGTAGTGATATATCCCATACCTGATGAGCTTTAAGCTCCCTCTTCAGGCATGAGGGTGTTTATTAGATAACCCAAGGAGTAGCAAGATGTCCATGAAATCTTAGAATGAAGTAGACCTTACCCTTCCAGTCATCCCAGAAGAGTAGAGTAGGTAGGTTACCCAGTACAATATTTGAGGTACTCAGCTCAGAAGCAGAGGCAGGGAGAGGAAGAGAGGCCACTCCTAAAGCAACATTTGGTAGCAGGATCCTAAGAATGCAAGGAATCATGGTCATTGTTATTTAAAGGCAATCCCTAGTAAACACAGTATCCCTCCACAGGCAGATGTAAAACAAGAACTGTGAAATTGCAGCCTTTGAACAATGTAAGGAGGGAGATCAAGATCTGAATACAGCAGACCATTCTCTGAACCAGACCTGAATGAGTGGTCTGAGTTAAATTATTCTCAACGTAACAAACTATTCTCTGAATGGAATCTTGAGAAGAAAAAATTGGATGTGAGTCATCGGAATCCAGTTTGTAAAGTTTTTAACATAGCTTCTGGTTGTTTTCATGTTTTTAAAAAATCCTTCAGATGTAGAACAAGAAAACATGAATCAGGTGGCTACAACTATTACTATAGTGCTCTGGGTCCTAATAGAATATTGCTGGCTTAAGGTAACTTTTTTCTCTCTCTGTGGAGATTACAGGCCCAAAGACACCAAGATAGAATATAAACACCAGGGGTATTCTAACTTTTGCACTTCATATGCATACCTTTTAGTAGAACCTCCATAGTACTAAATGAATTAATAAGTGAATGAACAGATAATTAGACATAAGTATTTTCATACTCTAACTCAGCTTTTACATGACCTCTACCAAGGGAACTTGTTAAAAATGCATTAGACCCCAGATCTAGACCTAGCAAAACAGGATTTCCAAGTAACAGCCCAGGAATCCACATTTGAATCAGGTTTTTCAAATGGCTCTCATACACTGAAGTTTAAAAAAAAAAAAACTTCAGAAAAAGCAAATATAAGATCCTAGGCAAATAATTCTCTGGATTCAAACTAAGTTCTGCTATGTACTTGCCCTGTGACCTTGAGCAAGTCTTACTACCTCTCTAAGCCTCAGCTCTCTCATCCACAAAGTAATGTGCAGAGTGGTAAAATCATGAGGGTGCTGTGAAGATCGCATTAGATCATGTGCATGAAGCACACAGAACCATGCCTGCCACCTGCTTAGTACAAAGGAAATAAAAGCATTATAATTAGCAAATGGCCACATAGAGTTAATGACAGAGGAGAGAATATTTTGACACTTTTTTTCCCATCAAGAAATGATAATCACCAATTGCAACCATTAATAGTTAAACATTGTTATTATTAAATACTAACTATGTGCTAAACAGAGGCCAGAATAGGTACTTTACATGGGATAATATATTTGCAATGAATTTAGCATTGTATCTCTTGCATAGAGAAGAAAACTGTAGCTCAACATGTAACATGTTGTAAACTCCTCAAATCTTCATAGGTGAAGAATGCCAGAGTTCTCCTTTACACTCAGTTCTGAGGCTGTAAGCCAATGACCTGCCTCTGAATCCCAAACCTTTGCTGTGTAATAAGTATCCTAGTTTTAAAAATACATTATATTTTTTTCACGTGAAGAATAAAAGGGATTTTTCCCTTAAAACTCTCAAGGGTGAGATTTTTTAGTGTGACAACCAATTTTAAAATGGGTACTTATTATCTTTTAACACTCTTATTTATAGTCAGGGAGAACATCTTGAACAGGAAGCTCACTATCAATGCTGTCTTGATTAAGATCTTATAAAGACTATTCAAGATAAAAGACTTGTTAGCAACTGAAATTTATTACCTGGGAATTTCCTTTACAGGCTATTTTTCATAAATAAGATCATCAGGCCAATATGCCGGTCAATAATACTTACTGAGCATCTGTTAAATGGCAGTGTCTGGGAAGACATGTCTGTTCAGTATTTTCTAGTTAGATTTCACAGTCCTGTTGATCCAGTAAAAAGCTTTTCTCACTTAATAACTTAGCATTTGTTTACAAAACTCTCTTTATTTCAAGTCCAGTAGTCTGCACTTTCTATGATTACTTTTGTTTCTTCTCTTTTCATCCATAAGGCAGTAAGCGACTCCCAATTTGCAATCTTCCAGTTTTCTGTCAAGTTAGTATTCGTAACTTTTCTTTATTACTTTGAATTTTTAAAATTTGTTTTTGTTGGTTTAGGGTTCAAAATTTTTAAATAATAAAAAGAAATTGATACTCTTGGTGGACAAATGAAGGCTACCAATCTAAACAAGTGGCTTCTTCATACATCAGTCCTATCCAGGGTAAGTGAATCACTTCATGCAATTTCAGATTTGAATCACTCTATATGTATTTTAGGGCTCTTGATAATATACCCAGTTTCCAGTTCTTTGTCTTAAAAATTCTGGTTGAATGATTTCTTGGGAAAAGAGAGTTCTATTTTGTTTCTCCCAGTAGCTTAATTGGTTCCAAGAAAAATACTGAATATGTAATAGGGTTGGAATTAGCTGGAATGTGTGAGTTGGCATCAAGGACATCACTCAACAATGGGGTCCCCAGGTGGGAATATCATTAGCAAGCAGCATGACTTCCCTATGACATAAGTTGACTGAAGATGGCACAGAAAGGGTTCAGAATGAACACTGGTGCTGCTTCCCTTTGTGACATCTCCTTTACCCAGCTTTTCTTGCTGGGCACAATGCAGTAGTGAGAGCCTTTCTCATTGAAGACACAGCTTAAGAATGGGGCTAAGCATGCTGCCTGACGGACCTGCTGTTCTGGAGCCTCAAGGTTTCCTTTTAGCTTTCCATTTCTTTCCTATTCGATGTGAATGCTGAAGCAACAACTCAGGAGCTATGGCTCTCATTAGAATGTGCCAAAGAGCAGCAGTAAAAAAAAGAGCTTTCATTTGAACTTCCAACCTGACAAATCTAATTTGCAAAACAAGTGAACCTAAGGGATGCAGAGCCTCACTGGTCAGAATGCATGTTCCACCCCAGTCATTATTTCAGGTTACAGCCTGACAGCCCGTGAAAGCCTTAACAAGGCAAACTAACCTTTAGTCATCAGCTTATATTCTGAAAGTACCTCTGCTAAAGTGGTTTGCTCTGGAAGAATAACACACGATTTTATGTTTTACTAATTCAAAATTTCATCCATTCATGCTACACATATTTATTGAGAACCTACATTATATCAGGCAGAGCTGTATGAAGCACTGTAGGGCAAAGGTAGGGCAAACCTCATGGTGATAGATGACCATAAACCTGCCCTCAGAATTGACACACTTCATGGGAAAGACAAATCACCTATGCTACAAGTTACAACAGCAAAATATGATGACTTTTACAACAGGACAGTGTAGGAGACCATGAGTGTATACTGGAGGGATCTCATTGTAGCATCAGGGATGACTTCCTGGAGAAAGTGATATTTGAACTGATCTCTGTGAGGTAAGTAGAGGTTACCCAACATGTTAGACCCTCTTCTGCATCATTTCAGATGCTCTCAGCCTCACCCTGCTCTTGTTTCAGCTGCCACAATATTAACTAGCTCTTGGTGGGTTCTGACCAATTTCATGCAGTCACAACTTTAAACCTTGCATGTCTCTCACCTCCCACCCTGGAGCTGCCCTGCTCATCCCTCAGAACTCACTCGGTGACCACATGTGTACCACCTGAAGTGGGGGGATTCAGTAGCACATGGATTGAACCTTTGACCAGTGAGAGAGGAGGGACTGATAAAATCATCATTTACATTATAATAGAAACCATGGTGAAGGAAGAGAAAGACCCTCTCATATTATTTTATATTGTTTTATACTCAGTACCTGTTTTAAGAAAAAACAACGAGGAAGTAAAATCAAAGACAGGCAGCCCGGCGCCAGGCCCAAAACCAGGCCTGGGCCTGCCTGGCCTAAACCCAGTAGTTAAAAATCAACTCTTAACTTAGAAACTGATGTTATTCATAGATTCCAGACATTGTATAGAAGAACATTGTTAAACTCCCTGCCCTGTTCTGTTTTCTCTCTGACCACCAGTGCATGCAGCCCCTGTCACGTACCCCCTGCTTGCTCAAATCAATCATGACCCTTTCATGTGAAATCTTTAGTGTTGTGAGCCCTTAAAAGGGACAGATATTGCGTACTCGGGGAGCTCAGATTTTAAGCCAGTAGCTTGCCGATGCTCCCAGCTGAATAAAGCCCTTCCTTCTACAACTTGGTGTCTGAGAGGTTTTGTCTGCGGTTCGTCCTGCTACAATGGGAGTGTAAGTGACGTCCCAAAGACAGCATATAGAGGGGGAGAAAAGAGGAACATTCCACGTCCTCATTTGCACTGGAACCTAGCTCTCTGTGAAGTACTGTCCCTATAGTGCCATCGAGGAGAGGCCATTGGTCCCACACATCCCTGCACCTTGGGGTCCAGCAGAGATTCAGAATCATCCATGTTCCTTGTTTCCTCTTCTAGACTATTAACACTCCTACCTTTTATTAAAATTCCTGTTACTCCAAGTCTTTTTGTTGTTGTTGTTTACTATAACATGCTATAGCCCTCCTTATTGCTGTCTTCTACTCATGCCCTGGGCTTTTCCCCTCATTTACCGAAAAGTTTCCAGTTAGGTTCTCTCCAGCTATCCTCCTTCCACGCCAATTCTGATATTATCCTCAGAGACTTTAAGGCACAACACCATGACCGCTTGGTTTCTTGACAGGCACAATGAGAGGTGTTGTACCTCTCATTTCCATAAGTCTACCTTGAATCTGGCTATCATCTGCAAAATTATGGATTCAAGAATTTCTCTGAAGTTTTCTATATTTCTCTCTTTCCTTAGCTACCTTTCCCCTTGAATCACATTAGCACTTTCTCTTTCTTCCTGTCATTCTGCCTACTCCTATTTTTTATTCCTTTCCTTATCCTGTTTGTATTTCATCATTTTCAATACCCTCAACTCTCCGGACCTTTTATTCTTTTCCCAAACATATCTAGTAAAAATCCAAAACCATATGAATTCAGACTGGCATCTCATGCTTGCCTGCCCTCAACACTGCTGGAGGAAACCACGAAACAGATTGTGGAGTAAAATGAAGTCACTATTAATTTGTGGTCACCAACTCACCTGAGCACTCAACACTGCCTTTAAATCTGACTACATATATCTCTTTCGGTATCATTTTTCCCATCATCCTCAGTGCCATCAAATCTCAAGTTTTCCTACCTCTCACTTTAATCTCAGCAGCAAATGATCTCTTTAGTCTCAGCAAATGACCTCTCACGCTGCCTCACAGAGAAAATATACACTGTCATATAAACTCTCTCAGCTTCCCATCATAAAACAGAACATCTGCAAGTCTTAGCCAGAGCAATCAGGTAAAAGAAAGAAATGAAAGGCATTCAAATAAGAAAAGTCAAAGTTAAACTATCTCTCTTAACCTACTATACCTAGAAAACTCTAAAGACGCTGGCAGCCAAAACACTCCTGAAACTAATAAATGACTTCAGTAAGTTTCAGGATACAAAATCAGTGTACAAAAATCAGTAGCATTTCTATATACCAATAACGTGCAAGCTGAAAGCCAAAAAGAATACCTTAAGAGCATTCGTACATAGTGATTTGAGAAGAAAGGTTCTGCTCTCCTAGCTAAGACACATCCCTCCCAACATACTCTACACCCTTGCTCCTCCAACTTTTCTCAGAACTATTTTAGTTCATTCAGGCTCCTATAACAAAATACCATAGACTGGGTGGCTTATAAATAACAGAAATTTCTTTCTCATCATTCTGGAGATTGAGGAGTTCAAGATCAGGGCACCATCAGATTCGGTGTCTTGTGAGAACCTGCATTCTGGCTCATAGATGGCACTTTGGAACTGTGTTCCTTACCAGGTGGAAGGGCTGAGAAGAGGTCTCACTGGGGTCTCTTTTGAGCAAAGTAGTTAAGGGCACAATCTCATTCAAGAGGATTCACTTTTGCAACATAATCGTCTGGAAAAGGCCCCTTTTTAAATACCATCACCTTGGGGGTTAACATTTCCATGTATGAATTTGTGGGCAACAAACATTCACACCAGAGCAAGAATATATACTATAAATAATTCCTGTGATATCCTCTATCTGCCACCTGTACCTCTAATAAATCCTTGTCAGGAGCCTTTAAACATCCTTAAGTATTTCACATCTTTAAAACAAAACAAAACAGTACCTTTCTCAAAGAATCTCCTTATTTGTCTTCTTAGAAAGGCTTAGGCTTTCTTTATCCGTTTCTTCATTTCCTATTAGCTTTTAACTCACCAGCCACTAACCGAAAACCTGATGTATGCCCTGAATACTCCAAAACTCCTGTGTAAACAAACACTTCTGCTCTCTACATGGGCATGTTATCTTCAAACATGGTATTCTTTTATCTGATTGCCTTTTTCATTGTATCAATTTTCTTCTATTGTGTTTTTCACTAAATATGTGAGAAATTTTATCATGACTTTGACTTTTACTTATTTGTTCCTGATCAGCAGGAAGCACAGGGTTATCCATGCCAAAAGCAAACAGGTTAAATGGATTTTTTCCAGTTGGTGCTGTTATGCCCCCATACCAGTCCCCTGCACTAGACCTTCAGGTGAAACCCTGAACAATAATGTTAGCCAATTAAAAAGGTGGCAGTTAAGTTAAAAACCACTGAGCTGAGTGACTAAGAAGAACTAGAAAAACCAATTCACCTTTGACAGAGTAGCGGCAACCTGCCTTGCCCTAGGGCAATTCAAGCCTTTATTTCCTCAGGTTTCAACAGCTCTTTAAGAGGACAGATAGCTTTTACTGCTTAGTCTTTGACTTGCCAACAGTTTAACATTAACTCATGACCTACCAAAAAGAAGCAATAGGAAACTTCACCTAGGTAGAAGGTCCCTTTGATAAAACAACTCAGGTCAAATATCTCTGAAACTCCCATTCTTAAGATATAATAGAGGCACTTTTTCTAGTTTCCCTTTGTCATCAGCCCACTACAATATAATGCCATATTTAATAAATAGATCTCTCACTCTGCTCTAAGGAACTGCCCCACTGGGAACACTATTCCATCTTACTTAAAATGCTACAGTCATTCCTCTTTGTTGATTCTTAACCAGGGATATATTGAGAATCTCTTGAGGAAGTTTTAAAAATATGAATGACTAGGCACTGCGTCTAAACATTTTGTTTCAGTAGGACTGGGATGAAGTCTGAGTTATATGTATTCTACAAGGTTTCCCAAGGGATTCTGCTAGAAACATTGCAAGTTTTTATTTGAGTGCTTCAAGTGTGCCAGGTGCAGTGTGAAAAGCTTTTCACACATTGTCTTATTTATTTTTCACAGAAATTTTATTTGTGGCCAGCAGTGTTGATTCATTAAACAATATACTTTCTCACCCTTCTTTTTAAGCAAAGCTCTGACTTTATTCAGGTATTCACCCTCTACCATAAAGCCATGTAATAAGGTTCTTAATGATGTAACATAAAAATTGTAGTCTCTTTCTCCTGGCCAGTGATTAGTGATTGTGTACTGCCATGAGATGTTATTCTAGCCCATAGGGGTAAGGGAAGACCTGCTAGGAGACTTGAGGTAAAGGGGCCTCCATTCCTAAGAGTGAAACATATATAGGTGATTTCTTCTCCCTGGCTGTTATGTCTGCCTCTAATTCCTGCAAAAACTGCAGCTATCATGAGGTCAAGAGTGAAGCTTGCCTGAGGTCAATGCCACCACAAAAGATGGCAGAATGGAAAGTGTGTACAGGTGTTCCTGGACTTATGATAGGGTTATGTCTCAATAAAACCATAAAAAAGTCAAAAAATTTTAAGTTGAATTATCATAAGAGTTAATCAGGGTTCTTAGTTTCAAGCAACATAAAACAATTCCAGCTAGGTTAAGAACAAAGATAATTTGTTAAAACCATTTAAAATGAGGCTTGAAGGCCGGGCGCGGTGACTCATGCCTGTAATCCCAGCACTTTGGGAGGCCGAGGAGGGCAGATCACAAGGTCAGGAGTTCGAGACCAGCCTGGCCAACATGGTAAAACCCCCGTCTCTACTATAAATACAAAAATTAGCCAGGCGTGGTGGCACATGCCTGTAATCTCAGCTACTCAGGAGGCTGAGGCAGGAAAACTGCTTGAAACTGGGAGGCAGAGATTGCAGTGAGCCAAGATCACGCCACTGCACTCCAGCCTGGGCGACAGAGTGAGACTCTGTCTCAAAAAAAAAAAGAAAAAGAAAAAGAAAATTAGGCGTGAAGCTATACAACTAGTAACAAATTCCAAACCACACAGCAGAACTGAAGTATGGAGTAAATTGCTGCTACTATCTCTGAGAAACTCAGCCTTGCTACAGTTACCTCTGCTGCCACTTCAGGGCTGGGAACTTCATTTGCAACCACCATCCCTTTGCTTCTATCACTGATTCTGAAGAATGGCATAGTGCATCTACTTGGCAATGTCTAGGTCTTCAGTCTGTAGCCCAGCAGCAAGGAATGTTTTGAAGGCAAGTTACTAAGAATTTCAGCCTTCAGCTTTGCTACTGGTCTCTGACCCAACCAAGAACTCATCAGATGTTAAATTCCTCAAAACATAGCCAGGGGTTTCAGATGCTGAGAAGTCAGAAATAATGATGAATACCCACTACAAGTGAGAAGAAGCTGAGTCTTAGGAGATGTTTTAAAATCAACAGAAAAAAATTCATTATACTCTACTATTTTTATATATGATCAAAATGTTATTTAATGTAAATGAATAAATTCATTCAAAATTGAAAACTAACCAATTGTTAATCCCATTCTCAGGTGTGTTTGTTTTCTATTGCTGCTGTAACAAATTACCTGAAAGTAGTGGTTTTAAACAACACAGATTTATTATCTACAGTTCCGGAGGTCAGTTCTAAAACTAAGTTACTGGCATTCCTCCTGCAGGCTCTAAGGGACATTTCATTGCCTTGCCTCTTCCAGCTTCTAGAGGCTTGCCTGCACGACTTGGCTCATGGCCCCTTCCAGCAATGGCATTGCTCTGTCCTCTGCATCTATTGTTCCATCTCCTTCTCAAACTCTCACCCTCCAGCCTTCCCCTTATCAAACTCTTGAGCTTGCATTGGGCCTATCTGGCTAATCCAGGATAATCTTTTCTTGGGAAGATTGTTAATTTAATCAATTCCACAAAGTCCTTTTTTACCATATAAGGTAAGATTCACAGGTTCTGGGGATTAGTACCCAGACATCTTTGGGGTCTATTAATCAGCCTACTATACCTGGTAATAGCACTAACTCCTTCCCATAGTACGACTCTTATGCAAATCAATGTCTCATTAGAGGAACCGGCCTCTCTGAGTAACAGTCATCCTTTTTTCATCTCACTTTGTCCAATAATGGTACCAGCAGGAACAGATGACATACTCAAATAGAGCAATTTGAGGAGAGCTTAGTAAAGGGACTATTTACGAAATCAGCGACCAGGTGTAAGGACTACAAGAGAAAATGCTGTGCCAAGGACTAGTACACCAGCTTGCTGTGGACTCCCTAGGCCTGCAGGTAAACTGTTATCAGAACTGAAGCAAAGACAAACAAAGCAACTGACAAGAGGTGTTCTAATATTGAGTAGTGCAGCCAGTGTCTTTGATCTAATTGGCCAAGAGAAAAGACTTCAATGTCACTTGGCTCCAGGAGATCTGGACACAGGAAAATATCTAAGACTTTAGGTTCTCTTCTCTACTGGGCATTTGCCTATTTCACACTGGCTTTTAGACTTTTCTGTCTCTTGCATGACCTGAGGCCCTTCCAGAGATCAGCAGTCTCCCAATACATCCTTGTCACCTTCCTCAATCCCAAATCACTTTATTACCTATGGAAAAAACCATTAATGAAACTTTCAAAAACAGGTAGATATTAGGCCTGATAATTTGGATGTGGTAAATGTATCACACAATATTATTCAAAGCCTATAGCTGATAATATAATTTTGGCTTATCTACAAACCAAAGAAATTTAGAGCCAGAAGAAAACTAAGACATCATGCTATCTAATGCATTATTTTAGACCTAAATAATTAGAGACCCAAGAGTATATGGTTATTTGGTGCACAACCCATGCTTCCTGCCACTCTGTCCTTGCCCTGTCCCACTTCCCTCAGCATCTTTGTATTTTGTTACTGGATTACACTGAAGGTTGAAAAAGGTATGGAATATAAGGCCAAGAGAAAAATCACTGGCAAAGCCACAGTTCCTGACATCAATAGATAACAAGCAGAAGGCAACATTTTACTCACTGCAATATCCATGATGATAACTCAAAGAGAACAGTGAATGTTTAGCTCATCACTGAATTGCTATTTTGACATCATTTGTACCTTGCAAAACTATCCTTAGGAGACATGCAAAATGTAATGTCAGTCCTCTTGGGTGTTTATTTAAAAATCATATATATCTTCTATTCAGAAGCCCTACTATTTAAATATAAACACACAATGGAATATTATTTGGCCACTAAATGGAAGGAAATTCTGACATAAGCTACAAAATGAATGAATCTTGAGGACACTATGATAAGTCAAATAAGCCACTCACAAAAAGACAAATATTAAATGATTATACTTATAAGAGGTAGAGTAGTCAAAATCATAGATAATGGGATAGTGTTTGCCAGGGGGTGGGGCAAGGGGAAATTAGTTATTGTTTAATAGGTATAGCATTCAGTTTTACAAAATGAAAAGCATTATTACAGACACAGATGGTAGTGATGGTTGCTCAACAATATAAATGTATTTAATACCACTAAACTGCATACTTTAAAACGGTTAATGTGATAAATTTTATGTTATTTGTATATTAACACAATTTTTAAAATTGGGAAAAAAGTAATTCATCTAGAAGTTTATCAACTTGTTATGAATTTACAAATTTGTGTGTGAATTCAATGACAGGAAATGTGCTCAAGAAGTGTAAACTCTTGTAAAAAGTAACTATTTTTTCTTAACTATAGATTCAGTAATCATACAATACTTTATCTTAAATTGTGATTAGTAACAAGTCGCAGGCACATCACAGCAGTTTCAAAATTCATTAGATATAAGAAAAAGAGATGTTAACCTCCTCTCTACTATTTTCTAATTACACCATATTCCAGGCCATTTCCTCATCATCCTTTTGATCTTTTCCTGGAAGTTAGCCTTTCCCACTATAATAGGACAAATAAATTTAGATACTTACTGGTTAAAAAGCATGTGCTATAGTCATATTATTTAGAGAGACAGTTTGCTGACAATAGAAGCAATTTTGAAGACATCTAAATTCAGTGGTTCACAACCCAATCAGACTAAATACTTATTTTTATATCAAATATTTAGAAATTACCCCTTTATTATCCCAAAATTTAAATTCAAAGATAATATAACCAACCTGCACACAATATCAAATAGGTATGTATAATTCCATAATGTAATAAAAAGGAGAATGACAAATTAACTTTAAGTAAAATAATATGTATTCAAAAGTGTAGATGCTTGTGTACAACTATACTGGGAAATATAACAAAGTAGTCAGACTTAAGCTCTGCATAAATTACCATAACTGCCACTGCTACAAATGCAGACTGCACAAGAGTATTAGCTATTCGAATTCCATGAGGAGTACGCTGTTGGAACATCATTTCCTGGATGGTGAACAACTCTTTGAGAGTCCCAAAGAAAACAAATTAAAATTTTCTCCCAAGATACACATATGGAATCCTATAAAATATAACAGCTGTTAAATTTTGTACCTGATTTCTTAATGTGATACAGAAAATACTTTGTGGGATATGTGAAAGGAGTTAGGTCCTATGCTCAGAAAATTACAAACAGGTTTTGTTTTGCCTATATAAATGTTCACTGGGATAGTCAAATGTCATGTCAGATAAAGGACAATTTTTGGTTGTGCAGGACCCATTTTAAGACGTTAGGCATTTCTGTTTCCACCCTATAAATGTGAGTTGAGTTTCCCCAATCATTTTGACAGTTGAAAACATCCACACAGATTTCTAAAATGTCCCAGAGACATTAAAACTTTTAATATAGACTAGCCCTCACTTAACAGACAAGGAACTTGAGGCTCAGAGAGTGCACTTTCCCATGGTTACAAAGCTAGTTGAAAGCACAGACTAATGTAAGAATGACAGAAGTCTCCTCTTACTGTGCTGTGCCACATCTCTTCCATCCTTCAGTACTTGATATTCAATATGCAAATTAGAATGCCCATGCTCCATCAACACTAAATAACAAAAACTGCTGCTTCTCTCAAAAACTTTGTTTATCTTCTCCCTTGAGATCCATTAGCTGTAAGCACTAAAGGCATTCTTTCTAGCATTCCCTGTGAATCAGCTTTTGGCCCACTCTCCTATTACTTCCCGCCTATGTTAGCCCCAAGTCAAGTCTGATAAAATACTCAGGGATTCACACCTAAAACTAAAAATAAGTTAGGATTATTTTAAACCAATTATCTGTAAGCACTCTATATGGCCTTTTCTTTACGGGGGAAAAGCAGGTCAAGATCTATCAAGGTTTCGGTTGACATTCTCTGAGCACTATGGTTTTATATTCTTTCATCCCACAATGCAAAATTAATTCTAAATCTGGCAGAAAGTTGAAAAGAAAGGAGAGTGTAGGAGGAGCTATGAGGATTGCCTCAAAGCTGACAATAACCCAAGTTAACATATCACTTCTGCCATAGACATGAATGTGATTTTTAGCACACAGCCATCCGAGCCACTCTTAGTACCTACTGTAAGAAATGCAATGTGTAAGACCATAATGTTCTTGATATTGTAATTGGTTTTGATATTCGTAATTAGTTATCCAACTAACCTCATATTGATGGAAATGTTTATCAAAGAAGTGCATGCTTTTCTTACATCACATACCTTTTACAAATATTCTATCGTTGGGTAAGAGAAAGCTATGTGCATATCTGTTTCTTTCTATGACTTTTTGGTATTAAATTACAGTTCTTTATGCATAAAGAAATCAATTCTGGTGAAATTCTTTGCATTGACAGAATCCCTAAACAACCTGTCAAAATGAAAACGGCTTTTATCTCCAGTGATTCTGTAGACTCCCTCAGATAAGTTAGACACAAATCCTGTCCTACATAAAGGATGATTAAAAATATCTAATTTAAGGTTCATTAAGTTATTCCTGAAATAATGTCTCATCATATGAAATGTAATACATTTCTCAGAGAAAGTCTGGCTATATTTAAAGCCCATCAAAGTTATGACTTCTTAGGTATTCCAGTTAGATGACTCTTAATCAAAAGTCAATTCCAATTTTAAGAAGGATTAATATTCAGTGAAAAGATTCAACAGGCATTCTATTCAACAAAGAATAAGTGCTTCAGAGGTATTAGAGAATGAGAAATTAGATGATTAATTTCCTTTAAGATATAGACTTTTGAACTAAACAATGAACAAAACACTAGATTCTATCTTTTGAACTAGAGAGTATGTTTATATATTTATCAATCTTAAAATTAGGAGAAAATATTTTTGTGAGACACATAACAAATCCTTTTCTTTCTCCTTCCTTTTTTATTTTGTTTCATATGTCTTCTACTACTACTACAACTACCACTACTATACAATACACATACAACCTAAAACAAGCATAGCATAAGCCCAACCCAACTCTATCTCTAAAACAACGTTCCTCAAGCATTTTTCCTACTGGATGGAAGAATTATCTAAGAATTCAAGAAAGATATACTTGGCTATATACAGTATTCAAGAGCTATGTGCTACGCATTGGGAATAACAAAATATGTCATATATAATTCTTCCCCTAGCAAAATTCAATAATAACCAAAATTATAAGGGATGAAGACACATCCTAAGTTAGGTCACTGACTTATTTTCATTGGGTGATTTCACCTCAGTCATAGCCACCTCCACCTAGGCCTCCGGCAGGCACACATCAATCTGATCCCCACCGTGGGCTTTCTCCCATATCCAGATCCAATCCACCACGACAGCAGCTTTCCAGTCACCAGCTGTAAAGCCTGCACATACAAGCTCCCTTCTTCCTCCTGCTCTCCCTCCTGCTAGCGATTAGAAAGGAAAATGAGACACAGCCCCAGCCCACACGAACCTCTAACACTGTAGAGGAGAGTTTCACCTACTGAGTGGCATTTATAATTTAGTTACCATGGGTATTATGGAAGAAGTGAGAAAAACTGGAAGCAAAAACAACTTTAAACTAGTAGAAGCCCTTATCCCTATTTCTGACTAGCTTTTTAAAAATTATTTAATATATTTTTTAAACTGACAATATAAACCTCACCAAATTTTCATTATGATCATCTGCAATTAATGTTTTCCATGGTTTACTGTGAACACATACAGTACCATCCATGGTACTCTTCCTTTTTTTGAGACGGAGTCTTGCTCTGTCGCCCAGGTTGGAGTGCAGTGGCGCGATCTTGGCTCACTGCAACCTCCGCCTCCCGGGTTCACGCCATTCTCCTGCCTCAGCCTCCCAAGTAGCTGGGACTACAGGCGCCCGCCACCACGCCCGGCTAATTTTTTGTATTTTTATTAGAGATGGGGTTTCACCGTGTTAGCCAGGATGGTCTCGATCTCCTGACCTCGTGATCCGCCCGCCTCGGCCTCCCAAAGTGCTGGGATTACAGGAGTGAGCCACCACGCCCGGCCCCCATGGTACTGTTTAACCAACAACACTATTGGTTAAAAGTCCTGGGAACAGCTCTCATCCTAACTTCTGGCTTGTCTGCAGTGCTCAAGATAACTAATGTCTTACCTTTCTCTACTGAAAAAAAATCTCACTGTCCCAATGTCCTTCTCCAGAGTGTCTTTCCACCTTTCATGAAGTCCAGGGGGCACCATAATATGATGCTCTTGTCCAAAGGTTGATCTCTTAATTATTACTTGACTCTGTAATGGATCATTCAGCAGGGTTCTTTATGTATCATGCTTGGGGATATTCTGCTAATAAAATGCACCCTCTTGTAAAATATCAGAAATAGAAAACTCAACCACTAATTTTATTAATTAGCCATGCTTACAAAATTGTGCTGCGGTACATACAAACTATGAAATTCCAAACTCAGCTGATTAGGAAGAAACTATTCTTTAAAACAAAAGGAAGAAGTAAAAATGAAATACTCACAAAGCAGTATTTAGAACAGAAAGTACTATTTGTGGCCCAGCGTGGTGGCTCACGCCTGTAATCCCAGCACTTTGGGAGGCCAAGGCGGGTGGATCACTTGAAGTCAGGAGTTCGAGACCATCCTGGCCAACATGGTGAAACCCCATCTCTACTAAAAATACAAAAATTAGCCAGGCATGGTGGTGCATGCCCACAGTCCCAGCTACTGAGGAGGCTGATGCAGGAGAATCACTTGAACCTGGGAGATGGAGGTTGCAGTGAGCTGAGATCGTGCCACTGCACTCCAGCCTGGTGACAGAGCAAGACTCTGCCTCAAGAAAAAAAAAAAAAAAAAGGACAGTTTGCTTAACTAGAAAATAGATATCACTTGTAATCACGAAAGTATATATATATATATATATGTATGTATATATATATATGTATATATATATATTTTAAACTAATAAAGTACAACATGTATCCTGGAAAGTGTTTTTAAGTATACTGCTAAACTGCGTTGGGCTGTTAAATAAGCACTGGTATACTGACTGTGTTAAGTAACTCTAACAGTGTAAAATCAGTTAATGAAGCTTAAAAAAAATTGACATGGGAATACTACAAAAAGGCAAAGAAAACAAGCTGTTTTTCATCTACTTAAACAATTCAGTGACTGCGCTTGATTGCCAAGTCAAAGTTACTACAGCATTTCCCTGGAACCTGATTAGCCTGGAGCTTATTTGGTAAAAACATGGAATTTCTTTTCATTGTTGCTATTAAAACTTTATGAAACAGCTAATAATAGAAATTCCACTCTGCAGTCAATGAAAAGAATGACCTTGGTTTACCAAAATAAAATAAAAATTAGGAGAAATAGATACCCACTTGATCTCCTTAGGTGAACACCAGCAGATTACATTAATAGTATTCCAGGTACCCGTGTGTTCCACAGCTCTAAAGTGAGAAATCTGCTTATGGCAACATTTTTATTCTAAGGTTTGTTTATTTGTCCTTCTCACCTGCCCACCTTACAACCCTAAGATGAGAAATCATCTACTCATAGCCACTTTTAATTCTAAGATTTATTTGCTTGTTTTGTAACCTTCCCAACTCATACACTAACTCTTTACTTTATTGGCTCTCTTAAATTCTGTCAGTGTTCTATCATTTCTTTCCTAGGAGTTGAGAACTACACAAAGAAAATTATATTAGCCAGCAATATGTCTGAGCAATTTTCCATAAGAAAACATTCAAAAACTATGTATCATAGATTCACAAAATCTCAGGAATAGAAGGAACTTTAAATCTTATTTAATCCAGCTACTCTACTAGTCCCAAGCATATAACCTTAAAACACCTGCAATGACATTAGTTGATTACTTCTCAACCACAGCCCATTCAATTTTTAGCTGATTCTGACTACCAGGACAAAAACGCTATTTCCAAATCTTCTACCCAATGATCAGTTATATATCTTGGAACCTTCCCCACCCAAGAAAAATAATCAGCTTATTCCTTCTCATCAGGCCTTCAAATATTTGAAGATAGTAATTTTACCTATAGTTAGTATTCTCTCCATTATGCTAAGAATGTCCAATTAATTCCATATTTTCTTATATGACATGACTTTAAGTGCTTCTATCAAAACACCCACCTTTTTAGGAACCACATAAGATTTAGAATCCGGACTGGGTCAAGGAGAAGTAACCTACCTGAGGTGGCTATACGTAAGGCCTTTTAGAGCCAAATCCTTGAAGAAAAACTAAGAATCTAAGCCCATGACAACCAATACTAGTAACTGTAGAATAGCAGGAATGTGATTAACAACAAGAATCAGAGCACAGAGTGTATGGCCAGGCAGACACAGGAGCAGACTGGAGACACCCAGGAGGATGATCTGGAATGCACGTGAGTGGTGGTGTTCATCTTTATCAACTAATTGCTCTGTGGGCATGTGAAGGGCTAGCTCAAAAGCTACACATAACGACAGCTATACATCCCAGGGCCTCCCTGTATGGTTCAAAAGGTCCCTTTCACAACCAATTGCCCAATATCCCAAAGGTGACAAATATATATATAATTATCTGGTCTGCAATAGGACATGAAACTTGATAATACATGAGTAAGCAAAACAAGTCATTTAGAAGATGAATCTTAGGCCACAGTTTATCTTCCGCAACAATGTAAAAATTGTAAAGTTTTAAACAAAAATAAAACCCTGAAACAAACGTAAAGTAGAATATGTCCCATGGAGAGAACCAATACATCACCAGACTGTGCCATAATGACTTAAGTTGTAATAGCCAAAAACTAGAAACAATCTGCATGGCCATAAACAGTAAATGAACTGACAAACTGTGCTATAATCATGCAATGTAATACTATTCAGCAAAAAGGGGGGGTGAATTATTGATACACAAAACAACATGGTTGAATCTCAAAAATATAGTTAGCAAAAGAAGGTATATATAAAAGAGTACATATTGTATGTTTCCAATTGTAAGAAATTTCAGAAAATGCTAAACTATCGTGACAGAAAGTAGATCAATGGTTGTCTGGGGCTAGGGATGGGGTGGTGAATTAACCTCAGGGGGGCATGAGGGAATTTCTTAGATTGATTAAAATATATATTGACTATAATGGAGTTCATGTGTGTATCCATTTGTCAAAACTCATTGAACTGTAACAAAATAGGTTCATTTTGTCATATGTTGATTTTTTAAAGTATCAGAAAATCTCAATAAAGTTAATTTTAAAAAAAAAGGTGGGAGGGGGTCCCTGAAGAAACTCCAGCCAGACTGCCCACTGAGGTGGAGCCTTGGGAAGTTCACACCCTTTGCAGTGGGGAGTGAGCCTGGCCCCTCCTCTCCCCGTGTGGAACCTGGGATTCAAACGGCAGATGGGAAACGCTCTAGAAGGGACTCTGGCCTTGCATAGGATCCCTGTTTCCCCCTTTTTTCCCTTTTCACCCAATAAAACCCTGCTTTACTCACCCTTTAAACTGTCTGTGAGCCTAAATTTTCATAGTCATGGGACAGACAGGAATCCCACCTTTAGCTGAACTAAGGAAAAGTCCTGCAACAGTAATATTTGAAAACCAGTTAGACCCTTACACTTACATTAAGGATATATATAAAACATCAAGAGTGAAAATAGTTTTTGGAAAAAAAAAATTGTTTGGGCTTTTTTTTTTCTGAAATGAGTCTCGCTCTGTTGCCCAGGCTGGAGTACAATGGCGTGATCTCAGCTCACTGCAACCTCCGCCTCCCAGGTTCAAGCAATTCTCCTGCCTCAGTTTCCTGAGTAGCTGGGACTATAGGCGGGCACCACCACAGTTGGCTAATTTTTGTATTTTTAGTAGAGGCAGGGTTTCACCGTGTTGGCCAGGCTGGTCTCGAACTCTTGACCTCAGGTGATCCGCCCACCTCAGCTTCCCAAAATGCTGGAATTATAGACTTGAGCCACCATGTCCAGCCAAGGATGCTGTGGACCCCAATCCTCCCAAAAAGGGAGGGAAGGTGTGTCATTCCTTACCTCAAATCTAGTGAAAAAGCTTCAATAGCACTACTCAGAAAACCTAATAACTGCTATTTCAGAATGGAGGAGAGACTGAATTATCTGATTCAAAGTTGAGAAATCTAAGAGCAGAAACTAGCCAGCCACTTTATGGCAGAGCAAAGGTGAGATAGCAATTTGATGATTATCCTGCCCTCCTAGAACGCATCAGAAGAAAGAATTCTAGAGGGTTTTCTGTAAGCCACGTGCAAGACAGCACTGAAGTGGAGTCATTTTAGGTCTTGTCCAAGAGAGTGGGCTGGAAAGCTGAAAGGTCCTCAGCAGAAAGTAACTAGATATGAATGATTGAATTCTCAGGAGACAAGGAAGCAGGTACATGAGATAAGATGTAATAAAAGAACATCTTCCCTTTTCAAGGATACTCTAGAATAAGGGGTCTCCAGAGACTGGAGAATCTCTTAAAAAAAAATTTAAAAAAACTGCAAATGAGTCCCACAATAGTCAGTCATACACATCCACCAAGCTCAGAGAAAATGAGGGCAGTGTTTGCAGTACCAGTGAAGGAAAAAACTTTCCTGCCCTCTCTGATATCTCCACTACACCCTCCACCCAGCTCTAATGCCAGGAGAGTTGGAAATCATGGTTAGCAGGCGTGGAGAGAAGAACACGCGAGGTATAGAAAGGAAGAAGCAGCTGTCAATACGCTCCCTAACTGCAGACAGACAGCCCATAGAAATTTCAGCTCAGAGACAGATATTTTCACTTTAAATCAAGTGTGAAGTTTCACAATCCTATGGGGTTAGGCAATTTAACTTCTGGACCAGTACTATTTGTATTACCTATGAATAACCAGAAAAGTAGAGCATCTTACTGAATTTTTGAACTGTTGGAGGAAAATAAACATTCCCACCGAATGAATATTAACGAAAGAAGACAAAAGTAAAATTGCTTTCTGATTCTGTTCCACGATTGTGCCTGTTCAAAACAACAGCTGTAGCACTCATTAGTGCGGATCATGAGGGAACAGGGGCAGTCCTAGGAAGAGCCGCTGACAACAGGGTTCAGACACAGAGACACAGTGTGAAAGCCACCCCTGGATTTGGGCAGCACAGCAGCCCTGATGCCAGGAGCTTTACATACATGACCTCTGATGGTTCATTTTATGTGTCAACCTCTCTGAGCCACACGGTGCCCAAATTAAATGTTCTTTCAGAGTGTGTTTGTGAGGGTGTTTCAGTATGAGATTAGCATTTGAATCAGCGAACTCAGTAGATTATCCTCCCCAGTATGAGTGGATATCACCCAATCCATTGAGGGCCTGAATAGAACAAACGGTGAAGGAAGAAATAATTTGCTTTATTAAAATTTATCTCCCTGAGTGAGCTGGGACATCTCATTTTATCTTATCCTGCTTTTGGACTGGGATTTGCATCATTGGCTGCCCTGGTTCTCAGGCCTTAGGACTTGGACTTAATTATACCACCAGCTTTTCTGGGTCTTCAGTTTGCAGACAGCAGACTTCTCAAACTCTTCAGCCTCCATAAACATATAAACCAGGTCCTCATAACAAATCTCCTTTTATTCATATATATGCCTATATAGGTTTGTGTATGTATGTGTGTGTATATATATATCTCACAAATATAAACACAAATGTTTGTGTGTATATACAATCTCTCCACAACTTGTGAAGAGATTAAGAGCACACAGCTACGCCCCCATTTAATCTCTCACAAAGTCAACACTAAGCACTAGGTTTCCCACTTCTTAGATGTGTGTCCTGTTACATTAGTTTAACCTGGTCATTTCTACTTTCTAAAAGTCAAAAGGCTTTTGTCTTCTCACATAAAAATTATTCAGCAACTAATTGTTGAACAACATGATGAATGAATCAATCTAATCAAATGATGCCAAGCTCTAATGTCAACATTCAACTAACACAATGTCACCATTTTTCTAGCTCCTGCGATTTTTATTCAATTTTATTTATTTTTTTATGGCTAAACCTGAGTGACTAGATATAATGGGGTCATATTTGTCAATCATTAAGCATCAGTGTTTTTGCAGATGTCATTTTTTGTTTTTTAAGAATCTGTCCTCATTTTGCCTATCAAAAGAGAAATACTCAGCAATGTTCATTTATGCATTTAACAAAAATTTATTGATTGTCCCCTTTATACCAATGTGTCAGAACTCAGTTCTATTCATCTAACACACAGTGGCTTAAGCCAAAAGTGAAATAATTGACTCAAATGATTGAAAGATACTTGTATAAAAAGGTTTAGTCCTGGCTTATTGAAACCACCAGGTCCCAAGTATCTCTTTCCATCTTGCTGAGTTCTGCTTCCTCTGGATTAGGTCCATTCTCACACAGCCTCTCCACTCATGGTAGTAATGTGGCCACAGCAGTTCACTTAGCTATCTCCTTTCAAGCTTAAAATCTAGTGGCAAAAAAAATGAACCTGCTTCCCTGATAACATGCTTTTAAAGTCTTAGAATTTAGTATCTATAGATAAAGGGTTAACAGAACCATTTCCCTTGCTGCATGAGAATCTGACCTTTGTTCAACCATTTAGCTCTGCTCCTCTGGCCCTCTGATAAGAGTCAAGAGTCAGGATATCACTAGATAATATTGCTTACCATAAATTGCTTACCTAAAATAGGACCCTTGATTAGTAAATTGCATCTGGACTTGGAGGAACTATAAATCAACTAAACAACTGATGGGGCTGCCATGGTTTGGACTTCCTTGAGTTCAGTGACTCTTCCAAATGACGTTTCTCACAGAGACCCTTCAAGTTAAGCCTAAAGATCTGTTACAAATGATATTGGTTATTGGAGATGATGATTTCCTCACCTGTGCAATGCAGATTATGTTTTTTTGTACCTTAGCTTTATTGCTAAGCTGGACTGCTGCAAAGACTCTTGCAAGA
Organism: Pan paniscus; assembly: GCF_029289425.2. Classification (NCBI taxonomy): domain Eukaryota; kingdom Metazoa; phylum Chordata; class Mammalia; order Primates; family Hominidae; genus Pan; species Pan paniscus. The sequence goes on along the minus strand of NC_073264.2, from coordinate 41,192,237 downwards.
AATAATGTCTAATTCCATTCTACTGGAAAGCTGTTTTCTCTCCTATGACCTTCCTTGTACAGTGGTATCAAGGATGATGTATGGAAGCGAGCTTAAATGTTTAGTTTAGCTGTGAAGACAACTAGTCAGTGTTGCAGTGCCTATCTCTGAACGAATAACTATAACCAGGGGAAAAGAAAAGAAATGACTGATTGGAATAATCTTAGCTTCATGTTCTGCCTGTGGAAGAAGGGAATGCTGAGCTGCTTCACTGAAACTTCCAGGGCTGACAATGGGGCAGGAGTGGTTGCCTAAAACCCAATCAGAGTTCTTACCAAAAGGAAGAAGAATCAAAAGCCCAGCAACCAAAACAGCAAATATTTACTATGCAATTAACTTCTTTCCACATACTGCATCAAAGCACATGGAATTCTAATTCTTTCCTCAAATGATAATTACATATGAATAACTTATTAATATACATGCAAATCATAAAAATTGCACACATTTAAATTTCAAATACGAAAAAAACTACAATAAGTTATTGGTGGTACCTCTTTAGAAATGACAATCTACAACTAGACTTTGGCTTACTTATTAGGGGTTCCATGAAAGGATTCAGCAATAAATCTTCAGATGTCTGTTAAAATTTTGATTTCCTTGCAAATGGTTTAAAGTGAAATATTGAAATTAATTTCTGTCCAAGAGAAAGTTAAGAGTATAGACTCTAAAAGAAAAATACAGATGTGAGGCCTGCTCTCTCTAACTAGCAGTTGATTTTAGACAAAGTCATTAAATCTTGATTTCTCAATTCATTATGAGAATGATACCTACCTTACTGTATTATTTTGAGAAGTAAATAAATACATATAAAACACATGAGTGCCTGGCAAAAAGGAAACAGCACACATTTCCAAATCAACCATTATCATCATCATCATAGGAATTTTAAAATTTGATGTATACAATCCACATCTCAACTTGACATTTTTTTTTTCCTACTTGTAGTCACTTCCATAATGTGGTAAGATTTTGTGACTTTGGGGGAAAATAGGCATCAAGTAAGAGAGAAAGCTTTATTTAATCAAACTTTTAAAAATGGCTAACGTAAAGCAAGATATACAGAAATGTGATTGTATACAAAGTTGATTACTTGTGCAAATATTCCTAGGCTTTGAAATTTAGGGATTTGCGGAAGGGGGTCTCCAAAATCTATACCTGGCAAACACCTAGAATCTGGCAAAACTGCTGCAAAAATGGGCCCGATGCAATAATGAACCTGTGTTACACTGACTAAGTTCCATGTCATTTCAGGAAATAACAACGCGGGGCTCATTATGTGTTACACAGTGTCCTTGAAAAGCTCACAGTCTAGTGGGTAAAAAAGACCATAAATAAGTAAATGCAATGCAATGTGCTAAGTGCTGTGTGAAGGCATGCACTGGGTGTTCTTTTTCCATAGCAGATGGGGTTAAAATTTGAGATACCTTTTAGTCAGATTATATTCATTCCACTGCATTTCAGGGGCTCCTCTGTGCCTGTCTGTAAGAGCACATAATCGTAAAATACCAGCCCTTCCCACTCCCTAGACAGGCCCATGTGAACATCAGTGAATTAATGTACATTAAATCATTGAGCTTTTCTAAAATAAATTGCTGTTTTAAAAAATAAATACCCAAGGGACTGTCAGTGAGATGATCACAGCATCCTGCAATCTGCTTTTATCTTTATCAAAAGAAACTGAGCACAAACACAGCATTGACATTATTTCAAAAGCATAAAGAAGATGACAACCACCCAGATACATAACAGTCCCAAAAATGCAGACCTATGCTTTATCTGATGAGAGAAAGAGAGACAGAGAGAGACAGACAGAGAGAGAGAGAGGAGAGAGAGAGAGAGAGAGAAAGAGAGAGAGGAGAGATGCCAGGGTGAAGACAAAAGAATTGCTTCCAAAAAATTCTGCAAGGACTTTATGTTTCTAAAAAGGAAGGAAATAGGAAATAGAGGAATACAAAAGAATTTTAAACTAGAAGTGAGTTTAAAGATTATCTAATACACTCATTTATTTTACGAAGACCTAAAGAGATTAAGCAGCTAGTCTAAATTAATAGAGGAGCCAGAAATATAAATCAAGTCTAAAACTCTCCCCACTATGGAATTATTTTAAGGTCTATCATCATATTGATAATAGTGTAGTACCTGCGTCAGATTCTCAGCAAGTTACATAGGCTTTTGTTTCCAAGACTAAGATCTACCATTTTTGACATTGCTTTTGTGAAAAATAATAAAAAAAAACAACTGAACTTTCTAGATTTCAATAAAACTTGCAAACAAAAAGAAACCTCCCTAATATGCCCATTTTTTGTTTCATTCTTATGCATTAATAATACAGACTTCCTCATATTCCTGCCAATTGATGACTTCCTCTCATTTTTGCCCTCATTTGAAACAGTATCTACTTTATTACCTTTTAATTTTTTCCTAATTTATTATCATGAATATAAATATCGGAAGCCTGATAGTGTCAGCACAAATTTGATTTTGAATGAGAACTGCCCTGAGGAAGGGATCATAAAGTAAGAATGTCAAAATGCTTATACATTGTACAATTTCAGGTTTCCCTCCTAAAACCCATCATACTCTATGCTTTCACCAATTGACATTAAACTTGACTCTTCTCTTTGAAACAAAAGTGCTTAAGTTTTTTAAATACGTGATGGTTCATCCCACTAAAAGTGCTGAAGTATTTAACTGTTGAAAAGGCACAGCTTGAAATGCATCATAAACTAAAACCATCATCAGAGTATTCACTCTCACATTTTCTTCACCTACCTTCACGGCAAAAGCTTTTGACACTTAGTAATGTTTAGCTGTCTAATGGAAAATAACAAAATGAAAAACAGGAACAGTCATAAGTCACCTTGCAAAGTTACATCCCTGAACTTGAACTGAGATTCAGTAAAGATAACCACAATATAGATCCATCGAGTATGTAATTTTAGGTTCTGTTTTAATCTAGCTTTGAGAAAGTATTAGTTGTTTTCACTTTGTAAACGTAAAATGCTTTTAGCCCATTACCCAGGTAGATGTTAGACAGAAAAGTGCCTCTTATATTTACTGCTAGCATTATAATAAACATTTTATTGTGACCATTATCTGAGGCCTATTTCAGTTTTCATTGCTGTGGTGCTTGCCACCTCTCCAAAATATTTTACAAGTAGGAAGTCTGAACTAGGGAGATGGCCTGAAGCTACTAAAATTGGAAATCATCATTTTTAATGTTTTCATCAACAAGGTCATTCGATGTTCTCCACATTTGTTAGAAAGCCTGCTAACAGAAAGAGAGAAAACAAGTAGTAGATAACCCAGAGTTGCGAGTGTCAAACAAGTATAACAGAAGGAATAGGGGCAAAGGCATTGACACTGGTGAGGAGAAAGTGGCTGGGTCTTAGCCTGACAGGGAAGGGAGTGAAGCCAGGAAGGAAAGATAGGCCAGGAAAGTAAGGGGTTTGAGGTTCAAGTCGGACTTAATTTCAAAGATTATTTAGTCTCCGTGAGGAAGAAAGAAAGGTACAATATTTGGGTCAGAGTTTGACATTTCAGAGTTTGAAGATTTTATAGAAAGAGCACTTCTAGATGAGGGCAAGGTCAAGCAGAGAGTGATGAGGAGGAGGAGAAAGGTAAAACAAAAATGAAAATGAAGGGCACTGCTGTGAGCAGGTCATGGAATGTGAAGCCATGTATAGGATGAGACTTCCATGGAGACAATTCTTCATGGGTGTCTCACATTTCCACACATATGATTGTGAGCTATGTACTAACTACTCTTTATTCTGGACTATATTTTTTAGGATATTTGTATTGTGAACAGCCTTGGAAGACAGAAAGCATCTCCCTCTGGTGTAAAGGGCAAACATGCTAACTATGCCCATTATAGAGACTCAGGCACCTTAAGTTCAGAGTTTCTCTCCTAAAATGCAACCTACTGAATTATTGAGGCACCATCTAGCCCTCTTCTCTATGAAAATTGGAAAACGGGCTCATATTCTGGTTACTGCTATTACTGTGAGAAATAAACAATATAAGCAGTTCTTTACCTCTGAATCAGGAGCCTCATAGCTTCTACCAGCAGACATGAAACTATGCCAGGTTAACTTGTTGTCTTGCAAGTAGGGCACAATCTCAGACCCTTTACGTTCTTGACAGTTTTGACAGTGAGGATGGAGTGCTGGAAAATATGTGGGTTTCTGCAAGAGGAAAGATGAGGACATTTAACAAAATATGAGAAAAGTCTATGAGAACTGGTAGTAAACATGTTAATCAAACGGTATGGTCTATGGATAACAAATAGTCCCCCAATGCATTTTTTCAGTAAAGAGAGAAAAAAATGGGAAGGTGATTACAGGCCTACTACTAGAAAGTGGATTCAAAGACAAAATCAGTTGTTGCTGACTCTCCTTTGTGTAGGATGACTTCCTTGCCAATCAATCAGCCTCTGTTCTTCCCTCTTGCAACAACTAGTGTCAATATTCATCCTGGTTCCATGGGGAAACTGAATCTTTTATAATGGGCAGTGACCATGCCTGCTTACACCCTTGAAAAGATGATCTTGAACAAAGAAACATCTGTAACTAAGGAACTTTCAGAACAAAGAGCATCACTCTTAATACATGCAGAAAAGCAAGAGACACATGGAGAACTGTCTCACAACAATCTCCATACCTCATTTCTACACCACCTTGGCATCTCGTGAATTGTACCATGCATACACCATTCTCTCAGTGACTAATACATGTTGGGACGTAATCCATTCAATTTGTCTAATATAGCATTTAATTATAGGTACTATCAATAGAACTGTAAGCAGTATTATCTCAACCATGCCCTGCTCACGGTCCCAGACACAGTCAGCTGAACAAGTCTGATAAACCACCAGATGGCTTTCTCCTTAGGTCTCTGTATTGACCTTTCTGCTTGCCTCAGGGCATTCATTCATATACAGCAGGATGTATTAGTGATTGCACAAACTCTGCCTTGGCCCACAAGGAAGAAGCCAAGTAAACTTTTATCATCCAAAACATCTCTTGTGGAAGTATGTTTCTTTCAACCATCACTGGAATATTTAATGAATACAGATAACAAAATAACCCAGGCCAGTGAGTTCAAGCTGGCTTGAATGGCTTACAGAACCAAGATGTTGTTATTGATCACTTTAGCTAATGTCAGAGACGAATTTATTATCAGTTTTTTTTTAAGTGGATAACCCATGTTGCAGGTAAAACCGCCCACAGTGGGGACATAAATAATGTCAGTTGTTCCTCCACAAAGCTGTCTAAAGTAACTAAGGGTAGTTTCATTTAAGAGATCTCCACAATTATCTGAGAATTACATGAGCCATAGTGTTTCCTTAAACATGTGCAGGTCTCTTATTACCGCCCATAAGGAGCGGGTCACTGTGTTTAGGGAGGGAAGCACTACCACAGATTAATGTTGCTTGTCCTAGACCATAATTATCATAATGTACTCAAACAGTATGTACTCCCTTGTGTAATTCTTTCACTTAGCATAATGTTTTTGAGGTTCATGCATGTTGCAGTAGCTTGTTCCTTTTTACTGCTAAGTAGTAATCTATCATATGACTATACATCAGTTTATCTATTTTCTTGATTGATAAACATCTGTATTTTTTCCAGCTTTTGGACATTGTAAACAGGACTGCTATAAACATTTATGCAAAGTCTTTTTGTGGACATAAGTTTTCATTTCTCTTGGGTAAACACCTAGAAGTGGAATTGCCAGGTCATAGTAGAGGTGTATGTTTACCTTTAAAAAGAAATTGTCAGACCTTTTCCAAAGTGGTTGTACCATTTCCACTCTCGCCAAAAAAGTATTAGAGTTTTGGTTACTCCAAATCCTTGCCAGCATTTGGTGTTGTCAGTCTTTCCAGTTGTAGCTATTCTGGTAATTTTGAGGTAGTATCTTATTAGTATTTTTTCCTATGTATTTTAAAGTTTGTTCCTTTCAACCATCACTGAAATATTTAGTGAATATAGAGAATAAAAAAGAATAGGAAATTAATGGAAAAATGTTGCTAGATGTATAAGCCCTTTCCTCAAATACTATAATCCCATGTGATGTTCAGAGAGCAGGGTGATGAGCAAGGAACATCTGGAATCCAGGCAGAATAACATTCAAATCCCAGATTTGTGACTTAGTAACCTGGGGTTCTTTTGTGTATTACATAAAACCTCTTATTTTCAGTTTCCTGATAAAATTATGGAGAAAAAATGCTTAAAATTATGTTCAGCATTAAACACAGAATTATAGTTACAGTTTTGATATGAGACAGCCTGAGCCCATTAGCTGTGACTGTAAATTTTGCTTAACTTTTTTACATGTCTGTTTCTTCACTTATAAACTGGGAAAATAAGTCTAAACAGAGTATGCTTGGCATGGCTTCAAAGATATATAATAGTAACCAACTTCTATGATTTGAATATGTCCCCCAAAGTTCATGTGTTGGAAATTTAATTCCCACTGCAACAGTGTTAGGAGGTGGGGCCTAATAATAGGTGATTAGATCATGAGGGTTCTGCCCTCATGAATTAATTACTGTTGTTATCATGGTAGCAGGTTACTATCAAAGTTAGTTCAGCTTCCTTATTCTCTCTTGCTCTCACGGTCTCTGCCCTTCTGCCTTCCCCCATGGGATGACATAGCATGAAGGCTGTCACCAGGTGCTGATGTCATATTCTTGGACTTTCCAGTTCCCAGAACCATGAAGCAAATAAACTTCTATTATTTATAAATTACCTGTCTGTGGTATTCTGTATTGGTATTCTGTAATAGCAACACAAAACAGATGAAGACACCAACATTTCTAGAAAACTTACTACGTACTATGTTTAGCAATATACATAGATCATTTCATTCAAATCTCACAAGTTCCACAAGCTTAAAAGGCGGGTGCACCATTATCTCCATTTTGCAAGGGCTCTGCAAAATCTTGTGACTTGCCTCAGCTTTCACAGCAAGTAGCCATACTCTGAAACCTGTGAATACATTATCTCCACTAAAAAAAAATTTAAAAGCTAATTCTGCTTATCGCTTATTATAGTGATAGTCTCTGTTTCCTTTTATTACCCTTTTTCTAACACATTTTTAAAAGCTAAAAACACTGTTGAATTCAAAGACTAGGCAGCTCTTTGGAATAAAATCAAATAAAATATATTTGATTAATTACTTGATCAATTATTGTGCTAGACAAACTTCTAGCAGTATTTCTGCCCTATTATATCAGTCAACAAACATAAAACAAAATGCTATCATATAACAAGTTGGTGAAACAAATGTTGCAAGCTGAGAGTTGGCCATAGGTTGGCTAGTGAGCATCAATGGCAACCTGGGGTTCTCTATATGGTTCCATGGGCCTGCAAGTAGTAAAGGGTAAAAGGGCCTTGAACTATTTATTCCTTAACTGAGTTCTTCAGCCTTCCTTTTGGAAATGCATACAAACAGATCATCATCTTCTATCCCATGTCTATCACTACTGGACAAGAATGTAATTTTTATCAGAAGGCACCATCTGCCTTGTGCAGCTCATCTAGGGGATTTCTCATCATATCTCATAAAATTAGTCACCAAACAGCACCTAAGCAAGAGTGAAATGAGAGGCAAAATGGACAGTGCAAAATCATCTAATCCCTTAAGAAAAAATTGCAAGTTCATTGCTTGTTCTGTAATCCATCAGCAAGGTCTGCAAACCATTTAAGCTCAGTCATGCACAAGTGATTACAGAAAGAACCATACACAAAATAGGTTATCATATTAAAAGGCTATTGGAAAGTTATGTCCCAGCTATATTCCTGTGTTTTGAAAAGGAAAATGGTCACATGAAACATCAATCAACAGCTTGAGCTCAGTGAAATGACTGAAATAAGCATTTATAAATAAATGAATCCAACTGGCTAAAAATGAAGAAGTAACTTATTTAAAGTTCCAAGGTCTTTACTTATGAGAGTATGATCAAGCTGTCACCAATGATATGAAAAGATCTGCAGATTGTATATTATCATAGAAATGAAGATGTCACTCCAAGGTTAGCCCCATTTGAATTTATTGATGATAGTCTTTAATGCACAAGGCTAAAATGCTTGAATGCTTTGAGTTACAACCTTATGAGTAAAAAGCATATGATGAAACACTGAATATATAAAGGAGAATTGTAATAAAATAAGAAAAGGAATACAGCTGCTAAAGAATTGTTGCCCTTGCCTTGACTTGAACAACAATAACAAAAAGTTCTACTATTTGAAGAGCATTAGAAACATCTTTCACTGAACTAAAACAACAATTTGGAAAACACTCACTCATCCGGGGCTGAAGCTTCAGGTCAAAGAACATACAGAGAGCCATTTGGGAAACATTTTCCATCTTAGTCTCCCTGGGATGAATTAGGTGGCATCCCCTAGGAGGCCTTCCCTTCAAAGACTCAACAGCACCATACTCTGAGGTTAAGAGGTGAGACCTGCTAGCAGGAGGTATAATATGTTTCATTTGAAATGATTCTTCTGTTACCTGTTGAGGTCTTAGCCTACTCCCCCCAGAAGCCTCCATTAGCACACCAGGATAGTACTGCTATAGTTCAGAGGTCCAAATTATATCAAAGAAATTAAAAAGTAGCACCTTCCAATGTTGAAAAAAAAAATGTGCCCTAATGTATGGTGTTCTAAATCCCCACTGTTTTTTCTTTTTTGAAATATGTTCTACAATACAGTGTGTATCCACAAATATGCCAATTGCTTACGAATGAGACATTTTTTGAAGAGTTTGATGGTAGCATTCTGATACCGCTTAGAAGCTTTGAAGAATTCTAAATGTATTAGGGTCCATACAGTATCTCTCTACATTTTCCTATTTAATGAGAGGATCAGATAAGAAATTAAGTCACTACAGGAACAGTAGGGTAGGTCTTAATAGCTGAGAAACAGTTCAGTCTGCAAATAACGCCACTTGGGTCTAAGAGTCAAATTTGGGTTTGGATTCTGCTAGCAGTATGATCTTGGGTAAGTTATTTAATCGTTTATACCTCTGTTTCCTCATCTGCAAGCTAGAGATAAGTAAAAATATCAGTTAAATTGGTTAACTGTGAAGATTAAATGAGATAACAATCATAAAACACGGCAGTGGCTGGCACATAGTACATACTCAGTCAATCTTAGCTATTATTGTTATCATCTCAGGTATCACTATTATTTGCAAAAGAGAACTTTTGCATGAAAATAAAATCACTCAGCTAGATAGAAGGCTCTTAAAGAGATGAGATTTATGCCAAAGATTCTTTATTATTATTACTATTATACTTTAAGTTTTAGGGTACTTGAGGTCATTTCTTGTCCTTCAAAACAGAACAGAAACCTAAAAAGTGTATCCTCCTGCGAACCCAAAAGTATCTGAGACAGGTCTCAATTAATTTAGAAAGTTCATTTTGCAAAAGTTAAGGACACACCTGGGACACAGCCTCAGAAGTTCCTGACAACATGTTTCCAAGGTGGTTGAGGTATAGCTTGCTTTTATACATTTTAGGGAGACATAAAACATCAAGTAATACATGGAAGATTTACACCAGTTTGATCTGGAAGGGTGAGACAACTAGAAGTGGGGGCTTCCAGGTCATAGGTAAATTTAAAATTTTTCTGATTGGCAATTAGTTGAAAGAGTTATTATCAATAGAAAAGAATGTCTGAGTGAGAACGGACTATAAGTGTTTCTTATCAGACTTAAGGTCTGTGTTGATGTTAATGCTGAAGGGTATAAAGAGGCAGGTCTGACCCCCTCTTCCGTCATGAACTAGTTTTTCAGGTTAACTCTGGAATGCCCTTGGCAGAGAGAAGGGGTCCATTCAGATGGCTAGGGGAACCTTAGAATTTTATCTTTGGTTTACACTTCCTTCCATTACAATGTTTATCAAACTTTAATAGGCAAATGAATCCTCCGGGGATCTTGTCAAAATGCAGGTTCTGATTTAATAGGTCTAGGTGGGGACTGAGATTCTGCATTTCTAATGAGCTCCCTACTGATGTCAGTACTGCTGGGCCACACTTGGACTGACAAGGTTCTACAAGGCAAGTTCTCTCTCTCTCCTTTGCACATTACCAAATACCTAGCAAGTGATAAGACTTGAATCTAGGGCATCCTGGCAGGTCTTCAACGTATAGCTGAGTGGACAAATACCTCCACTGTTTCCTCCATATCCTTTCTAAGTACCATGTTCTGACCAGGAACTAATCAAAATTTTCCTTCTCCTGGCCAGGTGTGGTGGCTCACGCCTATAATCCCAACATTTTGGGAGGCCTACGCAGGTGGATCACTTGAGGTCAGGAGTTTGAGACCAGCCTGGCCAACATGGTAAAACCCGTCTCTATTTAAAATACAAAAATTAGCCCAGTGTGGTGGCAGGTGCCTGTAATCCCAGCTACTCAGGAGGCTGAGGCAGGGAAATCACTTGAACACAGAAGGCAGAGGTTGCAGTGAGCCAAGATCATGCCAGTGCACTCCAGCCTGTGCAACAGAGTGAGATTCCATTTCAAAAACAAAAGAAAAAAAATTTTCCTTCTCCCTTACCCCATTAAAAGAAAGTGTTCTAAAGTTTCCAAGCTTAACCACTGTATACTTTGTTAAAGTAGACTATTTTCCAAAATAATAATCCATAAATAATTCAAACTATTTTCCAAAATAATTTATAGCATAGAAAGTAGTCAACTTTCACAGCAACAAAATTGGGTTGTTGGTTTCCAGCTAAACAGTACAGTTATTTCTTAATTCCTTTACCTCTTGCTCCAATCCCGAATACAAATAATTAACCAACCAGCTTTTGCTTGAACTACTTCACCAAAGAATAGAAAATAGCTTTGTTGTTGTTGTTGTTGTTGTTGTTGAGATGGAGTCTCGTGCTGTTGCCAGGCTGGATTGCAGGGGTGCAGTCTTGGCACACCGTAACCTCCGCCTCCCGGGTTCAAGCGATTCTTCTTCCTCAGCCTCCCGAGTAGCTGGGACTACAGGCGTGCGCCACCATGCCCGGCTAATTTTTGTATTTTTAGTAGAGATGGGGTTGCACCATGTTGGCCAGGATGGTCTCAATCTCTTGACCTCGTGATCTGCCCACCTCAGCCTCCCAAAGTGCTATGATTACAGACGTGAGCCACCGTGCCCAGCCGAAAATAGCTCTCTAAATGTGATAAAATAGTACTTACAACAGTATACATATTGATGTAAGCTATTAATAAACTGCCTGATATGGGAACAAAAATAGATAACCTACTGAGAAACATTTAGTGGTTAGGAGTATGAGTTCCGGAGAAAGACTACCTGGATTCAAGTTCTGGAGCCACTACTCCTTGTGTACATGACAATGACCAAGTTACCTTATATCTCTGTCCCTCAACTTCTTCATCTGTAAACTGAGAACAGTAATAGTAGCTAACCCTTGGGAATGTTATAAGTGTTAAGTCAGTTAATCAGTTCATTTATGTAAGGTGCACAGTATTCTACCAGATAAGTTCTAAATGTTTAAATTATTAAGCAGTTTAAGTATGCATTTATTTAAACAGTAAGAGTATTTTAGAAAATAACACATATTTAGTAAAGATTTCACTGGAACATAAACCCACTGGCTTATATTGTTTATCATATTTATTACAAAACTCTATCGTTTTCCAACTTAAGACTCTTAGCTTTTCCCAGTGCCTCAGGAGATGGCTTTTCTGCATTTTTTTCTTAGCTTCTATATTTTCTAGTTAATATACTTTGAGTTTAAAACCCTAGATCACACAGTCTCATCAGAACAAAGAGGTTTCATTAAACAGAGGTGGAAAAATGACTCACTCTTCCATGTTCCTAATAATATTGAACATAGTCATGGGCTTTTACTGTGTTTCGGGCACAGGCATTTAAGAGCTCAACAAAGTAGAATGAATCATTTTATAAACACATAGAAAGTTCTTCAAAGGTTTCAGTGCATAATCAGGAGTCACTCCAGATTGGAACTCTTAAGAAAAAAAATATCTTGAGTAAATCTTGAAGAATCTTCAAAAAATACTGTTAGTCAAGCTTGCTATTTTTCTCTTTCCAATGCTCATGAAGATTATTGCCCTTCAATATGTCATTGCAACAAGACTTCCCTTTAAGGAAGGAACCTTTGGGAGTGCTAGAGAACACAGAAAAGACAGAACCATTCTAGTTTGCTCACATTTAAGAGATTGTATTAGTACGTACTTGTACGTTCCTATGTAAGGTCATGGAGGACTCCAATCACCTATAAAAGCTGTACATCTTGGCTACATTACATTGGGGGAAGAAGTTCTCCCATTGTAAGTTTTCACAATCCTCTTCATGTTTTAGTTCTACAGTGTCAGCACCACAAAACTCAAATACTATGACAAATAGCAGAAACATAATCAAGAGATTTGTTAAAAATAATAGTAATCTTCCCTTCCCCCATGTCATCCTGGATTGAAAGATCCCTAGTCTGCCTTCTTATTAGCTTTCAAGATCTTGTGGCATCTAGCATCCATGCATGAACAAAGAACAGTGTCCGGATGGATGGAAGTTTTACTTGACATCTTCCAACCAACAGTATTGATTATTGATCTCTCTCATTTCTGCCACCAAAAAATATATAACATGTCCAAGTATGGGAAAAGTGAAGACTACATATCCTAAGACAGAGGAATGCACAACTTTCTCTTTCGGTAGCCCTATTTAATAGGTAGGAAAACAAAGATGAGAAAGAATGATGATAGTATAATCTATAAAACCAAAAAAAAATTCTACTCCAGGCATATTTGTCTTCAGCATTCCTAACATTTAAGAAATGAATGCTGATTAAAACCTACTCTACATGATTGCCCAGTTGTTTGTTAGACACTCTCCCTTTTTCTTAGATGCTGTCAATTTCCCTTACATTGAAATCCACAAAACTCCTCCAAAAAGGCATAGTCTGTTTTGTTTTGTGTTTTGTTCAGGGATTAAACAAATTACAAGTGCTTAAAACATTGCCTTGGTTCTATAGACATGCAACCAAGGTGAAATAAATGAATAAATCCTATTTCTTCGGTGTTTGGGGAAAAATTGATGTGATATGCATTCAAGAGTTTGGAGAGAAAGTATGTGGCACATTATGAACATGAGCATCAGACAGTAGTTTTTTACTTTTGGTAAAAACATCTTAGAAGTGGCGCCAAGGCACACAGGTGCAGGTAACTTTTATTGGTAACAAGTTCTACACTCAATGGCTCATCTTGCTTTCCCTTCTGAGATGCAGGCTAATATCATATAGTAGCATATGGGCTCTGGGAGCACACAGAGGTTTGAATTGTGGCTTTACCACTCACTATCTGTGCTAGCTTAAGCAGAAGAATTACCCTAAGATCCAATTTCTTCATCTATGATATAGAGATAATGGTAGTTCTTACCTTTCAGGGTTACTGTGAGGATTAAGCAAAATAAAACTGATAGAGGTCTTAGTGCCTACCCATAGAAAGCACTAAATGAACATTAGCTCTAATTAATATTAACTCCCTAGAAGGAAAACTAGATGGGTCCAGAACACTCAATAGAGGCCTCTCTATAACTGGACATACAGAAATGGGGAAAAGAAGAGTAAGAAAAAGATATCACTTTTTAAGGTATTATCAAATTGTAATTACATTTAAAACAAGGCTTTTTCAACACTCACAACCAAACATAAAAATAATATAGCACATAAATGTAACAAGTGCTCCCTGGTGTACCTGCAGAAAGACATAGCTAAAATTTTCTCACGTACAAAATACAGAAAATCATTTACACACAATACAATCAATACAACAGTAGTTGCATAGCATTGACAACTTTGCATTATCTCACAAAATTTGTGTCTTTGTGGATTATCAATTATGTTATGTTCAGGGTTTTGTAGGCTAGCTGTATTTCACAGTCTTAGCTCAAACACAGAGACCTATTTTGATATAATTACCTCTATACAGGGAGTGATTCTTGGGGCAGTATCTGCTAATGCAATGGATTAAAGCCTGAATTATATTCCTAGGTGACTCTGCCTCCCCAGAACTCCTTCCTAATTTCCCTCATTAATATCTTATTGTATACATTAAGTCTCTTTGTGCTCTCCCTAAGAATGAATACTACTACTACTGCTACTATTTATGAAGGATTTACATTTACTAGGCACTAGGCAAAGCTTTTTTTGTACATTGCCTCATTCATTGTGGAAAGAGAATATACGTTATTTAGCTAGGTGTTACACAGTCAATAAGTACTGATGGTGGGATTTAAAAATAGATTAAATGATTCCAAAGACTCAACTTTTAACCATCATGTTATATTAAGACAATATTCCAGAAACTGCTACCCAAAAAAAACCCTATGCAGTTTTGGATAATTAAAAACTAAGTCAATATTTTATTCACATACAAAATTTCAGAAGTTTTTAGAATCATTCTGATGAAATAATTTATGTTTTTTCTTATAGGAAATTCAATTGAGTACTTTTCTGTGGCTGATTTTTTCCCCAGAGAATTTAAATGAAATAATGCTACTTATTCAACTTGAATGTGTAAAACGAGTATTCCTTACACAGCAACCTTTGAATATCATTGATACGGGAACTTTATGTCATAAAATTATAACGTGTCATTAAATGTTACAGATAATTAGAGTAAAACAAAATTCAGATTAAACCATGAAATTTATGATTAATATTATTCATGAAAGAAATAGACAAATTTCACTCTATTGTTTTAATCCTTGCTCATAATATTTCTTGTATTCTATACTAATGATTCTAAACATCTGGGATAGTCACAAACCCCATTTAAATATCAGAGGAAGGCTATGGGTCCTCTCTTTTAAAACACATGTATATACACATACCACAATGTTCTATATAATTTTAAGCAGAGTTTGTTGGGGTGATCAGACCCCACACCAGGTCGTAGGGGTGACAAAGTCCAGCAGAGCCAAAGGATTGAGAAAAAGACAGTTTGAGAGAGAAAGGTGGGACCTCAGGGGGCCATCGCGATCGTGGAGGCTATGAAGGCCCTGAGCTCTGGGAGCCCACGCTGTTTATTGGTAATCCAACAAAGAAACAGGTGGTGAGAATGTGGAGGTCTAAAGGGCATATTGCATTAAGCACATGATTTACAGCTGTGATGGTTTAGCATTTGCTCTGCTACTTGAGAATAATGGAGAGCAGGTTCTTTTAACTAAAGATACAATCGATCCTGGGAGAGCAAGGAGCAAGGAGTCAGCAAGTCTAGACACATTCCAGAGCCATGAGCCCTGGATTCTATACAAGCCATGAGGGGTTTTATGCCCTGGGCTCAGATTATGGTGTATCAGGGTATTCTTCCACCCTTTAGCACAGAGCTTGGTGCTCCAAAGGCCACAAGGGGTTTTAGACCCTGGACCCCAGATATGTTCCAGGACTCTTTTACATTATGTCAGACATGCAAGCCCTGCCTCAGCTTCTCCCAACACTCAGCTTTTCCCGAAAGAGTTGATAAGAATCTCTTTTCTAGATCATTTTCAATGAGTTTGTATTGGTAGAAAATACTAGTATCTAGATTTATTCTATATTCCAGTTGTCCATGAAGAAGACAAATGACACCTGGCTGTAGAACTTAACAAGATATGTTGTCCATTAAGTGAAAAGTGCCCAGCTTGCAGGCATGAGATACAAGAATAAAGCTTCTTCAACAAGATTACTTCAGCACAGCATGTGTCAAATAAGCTAAACCACTATATTACCTCTCAGAAATTATAGCTGCATTATCAATATCCAAAGAACTTGTCTACAATTTACATTTCCAGAACTGGGCATACAATAGAGATAATTTCAAACAAAGATGTCTTTATTTTCCCTGGGATAGACATGAAGATGAAGTAGAAAAGATTCTACTGCACACATATTTTTAAATGACTAAATAAGTCCACATATCTGCGAAAGACCCTCAATTTCTAATATCATAGAAATGCTAACTATATAAAGCACTGTGCTAGCCTCTTAGGAAAATTCAAAGAAATATAAGATGTAGTCCCCGACTTCAAAAAAGTTAATAATAGGAAAGCAATTTCACATACAGTGGGACTCTAAGGGAAGGCTTCACAGTTGTGGAACCAGTAAGAATCTTCAAAAGTTTAAGCCTCTGGGCCAGGGGTTCTCAAATATGGCTGTACATTGGAATTATTTGCAGAGCTCCAAAAAATACTGAGGCCTGGGCCCCATGCCCGGAAATCCTGATTAATTTGCATTATAAATGTTCGCATCTCACTTCTCTAAGAGGCTGTTTCTTCAAGGCATAGTTTTATTCATACTGATGCTCCCCACATTTAGAAAAGTGCCTGGTACATAGGCCAATAATCAAGAAATTTGGTTAAACAATTATTGGGAGGAGAAAGAGAAAGAAACAAACAAAAAAGACTATTGGATGCAAAGTCTGTGTCAAGTGCTACAAATATTTACCCCCTTTAATTTTTACAACAACCCTGTAAAGTTAGATGCTATATCTCCACTTTAAAGACTAGGAAATTTCAGCTCAGAGAGGTCAAATAAGGTTCTGTGATAGAAACCCAGTTATTGGACTCCAAAGCCTCTTTGCCATGCTGCCCTTCTTCATGGTCCAATTGAATTCCACTGAGTAAATCTCCTGGTATAGATATCTCAGATTATACTCAACAACACAACAGGCCATACTGAGAAAAGTAGGGACTTTAGAGTTAGTCAGACCCAGTTTTCCACCTACCAGCTGTAGGTATTGGACAAATTATATAAACTTTCTGAAGTTCAGTTGTTTTTCTGTTTGCAAAAAGAAAAGGTGTATCAATACCTACTATGCAGAGATCTTTGTAAGGATTAGAACAGATATATATGACCTAGCATGATGCCTGGTGAAGATTAAGCATTTAATAGTTAGCAGTGGTAGAATGAATTATTTCATCCAGACACAGCCAAGATACTCACAATTAGAGAAATGACCCATCATATGATAGTCCTGCCCTGTCCCCTCCTCAGAGAGTTGTGGTAAGAAAGGACTATAAACAGTAAGTCAAAAGAGGGAAGGGAATGTTTAAAAAGAAAGACTTTTATAACCATTAATGGGCTGTCCTAGCCTGCTTGGGCTGCTGTAACAAAATATCATAGACTAGGTGCCTTAAACAACAGAAATATATTTTCTCACAGTTGTAGAGACTGGGAACTCCAAGATTAGGGTGGCAGCATTGTCGGTTTCTATCAAGGGCCCTCTACCTAGCTTGCAGATGGTTGCCTTTTTGCTGTGTCTTTATATGGTGGTGAGAAAGAAAAATCTTTCTTCTTCTTATAAAATCATGAATCCTAGCAAGTTAGGACCCCCACCTTATTATCTCATTTAACCTTAGTTACTTAAAAGCCCACCTTTAAATACAGTAGTCACATTGGTGGTTAGAGTTTCAACATATGAATTTGGGGTTGGGGGAACACAATTCAGTCCATTGCACAGGGTAATTAGATATTGGAAAATTGGTAAATAAAAATATAGCTTAAAATGACTATCTGAAGAAAAATGTATTCTTCGTGGGTATATTAGACAACTCAAACAATCATAAACAATTTTGTTTCTCTTCTGTGTATGTCTACAATAGGAAAAGCATCTTTTGAAAAAGAAAGGGATCTCCTTGGGAAGATATTATTTGATATTTGGAGGCAACAAAAATGCTGCAATATGGAAGAATTCTGTTGAGTGTTTTTTATTTACATCATAAACTAAAAATTATTCTGACTGGGTTACCTGTATATTGCCTAAAAGTATAAGGCTTGGAAAATGTCTTGTTTCTTCTTGTAGCAGCCGGTTGCACTGTGAAAATGCAAAGTCTTTCAGCAGTCCGTCAAGGTGGCTGAAAAACTCAGAATTCTTGCTATACCCCATTTGTTTTTTATTACCCTATTCATTTGTTCTGTTGGGCAAAGAATTTGAAGTTAATTTATACCTCATCTTAATCTAAATCTTGACATCTTCAAAATTTTACCAGATCTTTCAGAGCAATTTAAAATCAATTTGAAAGCAAGTCCACACTGAAAAAGCAAATCTGGACCTGCCCAATTATTCAGTGATCGTTAAAACAATGGAAAGGTGATGGGAAGGCAAGCCAAGAATGAAGGCAATTTGTGCACGTTCAAGAGTACTGGTAATGCTCTGTTCGATCACAGAACTAAAGTAGGAATCTGGATGTTTCTGTGAACATTTCTAACTATTTCTGTCATTTTGTTAATAAAATTCTAAATAAATTATTTGCATCTTTGTTAAAGCTTAAGAAGATGGGTTATGGGTAATGAAAATTTTGGAAACAGTTAACCTACTGTTCTTTTCTTGTATATAAGATTTATAGGATTATTTATCCTGAAGTGTTACTGAAAGTATTAAAAAACTAACCTGCTCTAAAATGCTTCTATTTAAAATAATTACTGTCCATGTAAATAACTTTTTCGATATATAGAGTTTCAAAATATTTGCTAAAGTGAGATGTGGTGATGGCATGTTTTCTACAGCTCACCCTGGCCCAATTTGTGCTATCCGGACAGAAGTTGTCACTGGTAGTCAAAATGACATGACAAAAGTGGTGCTGACCATTTAAGAGTTGGGCAGTTCTTTCTATTTGTATATTTTGGTGGACAGCAATTGTTTTAGAGCTTGACTTGCCTTGCAATTAGACAAATATATACCAGCTCTAAGGTAAGAGAGCATTTTGTTCAAATACAAGACAAGATTTTCTCTTGAAATTGATAGGTATTTCTAACTCAGTGCTGAAAGTATTTCAGAAGTGACTACCCAATGGGCATCAAAAGGTTGAGAACCAGCCATCTATCCATTGATTAAGTCACCTTTCTGAGACAGTTTAATTTATGGACACCAACCAATTTTTAGCCATTCTCCAGAGCTGTGTCAGATTCAGATATGGTACTCTACTGTTCCCTCAGCAAACAGTGGTATCTTTCTCATCATGCTATTCACCTTTTCATTAGCTTTAAAGTGTTCTTTACTAGACTGAGGAGCCACACTGCCTATAACTGGCACACTAGGATGACAAAAATAAGATCTGACTTACTAGAATATATCTATCTTTAATAATATTAAAGAGAAGCTATGCTTTCCTGTTAAATAATTTCTCATAATATATTTCAATGAAAATTGAGGACATAGAATAGTACATTTCCCAAGACAATAGCATTATCAAACATAAGCAAGAAAAATAGAATAGTTACTATTGAATGGAAATCTATATTTATGTAGTCTAATTATGGCATAGTATTTACGGCAATAAAAGAAGGCTCACTAATGACCAGTCTTCCTGCTTTTGAAAACATGAATTTTTTAATTTCTATAGCACTACAGTCTGAATTTTTGTGTCTCCCCAGAATTCATATGTTGAAATCCTAGCCCCCAAAATGCTGATATTAAGAAGTGGGGTCTTTCAGAAGGTGATTAGGTCATGAGAGTAGAGATCTCATGAACGGTATTAGAAATCTTATCAAAGAGGCCCCAAAGAGCTGCCTCACCATTTCCACCATGAGGACACAGCTAGAAGGCACCATCTATGAGGAATGAGCCTTCACCAGACACCAAATCTGCAAGCACTTGATCTTAGACTTCCCAGCCTCCAGAGTTATAAGAAATAAATGTTTTTTGTTTATAAGCCACCCAGTATATGACATCCTGTTACAGCAGCCCCAATGGACTAAGACATATAGCCAGGGTCCTCTTATCATTGAGTTATATAAAGTCAGAAACACAATTCATCACAATATAAAAGTCCAAGGTGCCTTAACATAAGCAAGACAGAATGTCACGGCATGTCTAACTGTTCGCTTTGAGACAAAATGATCAATATTAAAACATCAGTTTTATTATATCTAGGCAATAGCAAAATATTTTCATCTTTTTAGGGTGAGATTTTATCCCATAAACAGTAGAGATTTTTAATTAAACCACACCTAAGCAGTATTTGAGAATGAAGTAATGCTAATAATACGTGAGTGATTTAATCTTTTGCCTTTACATAATGTTATAGATGGTCAACATTTGCAACTACATTGTGTTGTTTGTACAAAAGACCGATTTTAATGTATTATACTTTACTTATTTTATGTTCCTTTTAAAAGTGGTAATCATTGAGTCATTGTAATAAAATCTTATGATTATAAATTTTCTCCAGGAATTGTATTCTTTACAGAGTATGGTCTACTTGGAAGCTGTTTTGTAACTTGGTACTAATCAATATCCCACCATATAAAGAAATAAGTATAAAGCCTTAATTCCCAGAATGTAATTGTTCAGTTTATAAAACAACAAACTTAACAATAAATACAATTAGGAAGCTGCTTGAAGATAAAAGTATTTTTAGCAAAGTGAAACGGGTTGGAATTATGATAGGGCACAGAGAAGTATAACATAACCCATCCACAGACTTCTATGCGAGGGTCCATTTGAGATGCAAAAAAAAATTTCACAGCTGCCTTCAAAGTATCATCTGTAACATGGGTCCCTTTCAATCTAAAAAAAAAAAAATTGGAGGACTGAGCAATGTAAAAGCAGGCAACAGCAATATTATTATACCATGTGCCATGCAAACAGCATGTTGGGACAAAGACACAGTGCATCCCATTAGTTCAGTGAATATAAACTCGGAAGCTTCAGTAAGCACTACTAGTCAAACAACTGCCAATGAAAACGCCTTGCAGACAGTTCTTTGCCCCGTCTTTTCTTGGCTGTGGGGATGGTTAACTTTGATTTGTTTTTTCATCTAATACAAATTCAATCTCACCTGAAAGGTTAAAAAGAAATGCCAACTATATAAAGCACTGTGCTAGCCTCTTAGGAAAATTCAAAGAAATATAAGATGTAGTCCCCGACTTCAAAAAAGTTAATAATAGGAAAGCAATTTCACATACAGTGGGACTCTAAGGGAAGGCTTCACAGGTGTGGAACCAGTAAGAATCTTCAAAAGTTTAAGCCTCTGGGCCAGGGGTTCTCAAATATGGCTGTACATTGGAATTATTTGCAGAGCTCCAAAAAATACTGAGGCCTGGGCCCCATGCCCGGAAATCCTGATTAATTTGTCTGAGGAGGTAGGGATTTTAAAAGTTCCCCCAGGTTATTTTACTACTCAGACAACTATAAAAATTGCTCTACATCCTTTGTTTATTTCAGTGACCTGAACTGGGGGTAAATGTGCCCCCAGGGGATATCTGGTAAAGACTAGAAACATATTTGGTTGTTACAACGAGGATAATACAGGCATCTATTGGGTAGAGGTCAGAAATGCTGGTAAACATTCTACAACACACAGGACAGCCTCCATGAAAAAGAATTATTAGATCAGAAATGTCAATAGTGCCAAGGTTGAAAAGCCCTGATTCATTCATTCAAGAAATATGAGCCAAAGCCAGACTCCATGCCAGACACTGCTAGGTGCTAGAAACCCAGAAATAAAGGATACAATCTCTGTCCTCCAGGATCGCTATCCACAAGCAAGGACAATGAAGCAAGCCACAAAGCACTGTGCAATGTGGCAAGAACCAGCTAGTGTTCATCACAGAGGAATATGCGAAACAGCAAAAGCAGTGCCTAAGCTTGTCAGGAGGGCAAAGGAAGGCTTCCCACAGGAGGGCACAGTCAATCAACATCAGCTGTTAGCAATGGCTGTGAGGATGACTGATGGTCTCAAACCTTCTGGGTTCAAATACTGACTTCAAAAAAAATTAGTTATAGACCCTCACTGTGCCTCAGTTTTCTCCTCTGTAAAATCCAGAAAATAATAGTACTTATTTCAGAATGGGAGTGAGATGTGTTACTAAATATAAAGAACTTAGAGTGGTGCCCAATATATAGTAAGTACTTAATACTTTAGCTATCATTATTGTGGTTATTATTACATTTTTATTGAAGGAGTATAGAAGTAGTTAAGTACAGAAGACAGTTATAGGCAAAGTGAACAGCAGATGCAAAAATTAAAGGAAGCATTTAGAGAACTACACAGAATTCACTATTACTATGCATAACAAATAAGTTGGGGCTTAATGAGAATGGGAGATGAAGAGGTAGGAAAGAATCGTTGATTGGCAGCAGAAACTTCCCAGTTGTCACCTTTCCCTGTATCCTCACCCTTTGCTTTGTGGCTTTGTAGCTCCTCCTATCAAAATCGTATTTCCCTACTACTCCTGCATCTGGGCTGACCTTCTTACTTTGGCCAGTGGAATCCAGCAGAAGCAACAGTGTGCCAGAATCAAGCCTAGGTCTCAAGAGGCTTGTACACTTCCGGTCCCTCTCCTGGAGCCAGGATCAACAGCCAGAGAACATGTCCCATCTGCTAGATAAGGAGACTCGTGGCCTAGTCACTCCACCACCACAGCCAAGAGCCAGCCACCTGACACCTGCCAGCTGACCACAGATGTATCAGAGGGCCAAGGTGAGGCCAGCAAAGTCTAAGTGAGATCAGCAAAACTTCCCAACTGACCTGTAGACTCATAAAGAAAAAATGCTCATTGTTTTAAGGCACTGAGTTGCAGGTTTGTTCGTTATGCAGCATTCTTGCCGCAATAGTCAACTGATACAGAAACATTCATTGTTATAAGACATATCACATGCCATGCTGCAGAGTTTGAACTTTTATATTGAAGCTAATGAAGAGTCATTGAATGACTTAGCAGGAGACATTTATGAACAGTTTAAAGAAAAATTATTCTGGCAGCAATGTGACAGAGGGATCACAGGGGGGCAAACCTGGAGTTGTAACTGTAGAGATGAAAAGAACCAGATGTCAGAGTTGCTACTGGCTATCTTTACTCGGTAACAGAGAGTTGAGAGCAATGAAAAGATATCCAACCTTTGATGGGAAAAAATAGGTTTTACGAATTACATTCTATAAGTGTGATATTGATATCCTCCACTGCAAAATTCTAAAAGATTAAAATCACTAAGATCACTTTACACTCAATTAACCTTTCTTTTTTTAACAGGATTAATACAATGGTAAAATCACAGTTGATGACATAAACACAGTATATCTTAATTCAAGCCAAGGTCAGATGGCCATCTTTTGAAGTGATATGGAAAAACTTCAGTGAATGAGGAAATAACTTCTAAATTCCATTTCAACTCTTTTTTTCTAGGTTTCTATTGAGAAGAGACGGTAGAATATTTGAAACCGCAGTGCACTCATTTTTTTATAAGAGCCTACCACCACTGCTATCATCAAATTTAGAAGACTACCTTTGTTTTCTGAAACAAGCAAGAAACAAATTACAGAAACTAATCTGAAAGCCTTACTCACATATACCCATACAGAACACTATGTGATATATACAAATTCAACCAGTACCTCATTGTCCACTTTTTACAGAAAAGGCAGGGAATATGAGTCCCAAGGTTTCTAGTGAACAAATTAGAATAGAAAATAGAACGAAAGTCATCTGTATGATTTTTTGTTTTTTGAGATGGAGTTTCGCTCTTGTTGCCCAAGCTGGAGTGCAATGGCAAGATCTCGGCTCACTACAACCTCTGCCTCCCAGGTTCAAGCGATTCTCCTGCCTCAGCCTCCCGAGTAGCTGGAATTACAGGCACACACCACCACGCCGGGCTAATTTTTTGTATTTTTAGTAGAAAGAGGGTTTCACCATGTTAGCCAGGCTGGTCTCGAACTCCTGATCTCAGGTGATCCACCCGCCTCAGCCTCCCAAAGTGCGGGGATTACAGGCGTGAGCCACTGTGCCCAGCCCTGTATGATTTTTTTCCCACCAAGTATCTATGCCTGCCTCTTGCTTCAATATACTAAGTCACAGTATTCTTCTAGTTTTAGGCAAGAATCATTTAACCTTTATTCACATTGCAATGACTATTTTTGAGCCCTTTTTGTTCCCAGATAGATTTTTTTTTTTTATTTCGCTTTGCTATCCAGGCCAAGTCTCACTTTAATCTCTTTAGAGTTTTTGCCTTCTTGTAAGCTTCTCCTGCCTTTCTGCTTCTCGGGCTTATTCAAAATGTGAATCTCTTCCTTTTTCTATCCAATTCCCAAACCTAGCATTCAAAGTGAGTTTCTATATGGAACACAAACCTCAGACATCTGAGTGCCTTTAAAATTTCAGTATGCAATCAGAAATAATTTCTCCACACATTTGGTCTGTTTCAGTGCTTTGAAAATGATTACAATAAATCTGTGAATTACGTCTAGAATGTCTTTTTTTCAGCCCATGGTTTCTTTTATTACTTTCAAAGTCTTGGATAATTTACTGCTCACCCCCTTCCAACTACCTTCATCTCTCATGGTAGCAGGTGACACAAGCCATACAGATAATACAACACACACTTCCACCATAGGCAATAAGCTCCTTTTGTGTAAAGCTTCTCATGAATTAATCTTTTCTAAAGGGTAAGGGTGGTTTTTTCATTTTTCAAAATAAAAATTTATAAAGAATTCATAGATTACATTGTCTTCAAAGTATTTCCTACTCTGCACCCTTGCTCTCCTTAAAGTTTATAGCTGAAAATAAAATATATTGAACATCTGCAAGATTCAGAAATGTTCTTTGCCAGTATTAATACAGTAATCAACCTTATTAACAGCTACTTAAGATCATGAAAATAACACACAAAGAGGTAGAGATCTATAACATAAAGAATGTAGAATATAGTGTAGTTATTATGCGCCTTGTTTAAAGCTTATAAAATGGAAAATATGAAAGTAAATATGTTTATTGTTTTATATTCACAATACAGAGAGAAGTCGTGAAAATAGATCAAAAAGGCTAATGACACTACTAACATGTTACTAATTATTTTTCTAGTCTTTTTCAAGAAATACATTTACATAACTGATTGTGCCATATATCTGCTTTATAACTTTATGTAAAATTATAGCTTTAAGTATTGCCCCATTTTGTGTATAAGTTTATTAAAACAACATATATTGAGTATTTATAACATGCCAGGTTCTCAGCCAGACTCAGAGAAGTAGCTTCATTTAATCATCACCATTACCTTTTAAGGTAATTATTGGATTGTCCTAATTTTACAAAATTTAAGGTAATTATCCTTCTAATTTTACAAATAGAGAAACTACAGCATGGAGATATTACCATCTGCTAGTGTTCTTTAAAACATGTTTTGTGGAAGAATTAACTAGGGTGCTTATTAAAATGCAAATTCATATACCTGTACTCCAACCCTTCTGAATTGAAATATCTGAGGAAATATACAAATTCAACCAGCACCCCAAGTGATTTTTCTTTTCTACTGAAATGTAAGAACTATTGCCTCTTTGTAACTACTGCTAGATTGCCTCATCCAGCTATAACCAACGGCATACTTACATCATTCTTTTTTTTAAGTTATTTACTTTGAACCATGTGTAGGAGCATTAGAGTGAGTCTTACGTATGACAAGGTTAAGAAGATCTAAACTTTGGATTTGAACAAAAGGCATCCTGGGGGAGAAAATTAGTCTACTGTTTCCACCGGGGATACTCACAAAGTGGTCAAATTGTACTGTAATCCTTCTAGTGTCCCCATTATAATGTCTTTTAGCTCAACTTCCAAAATAATTTCAAAAACAATTGTCTTCTACCTAAGTTCTTTAATTTTACCTAGTTGATGTGTCTATTTGATTATTTAAATTAAAGTAGTTTACAAGCAAAGAAGTAGCCATGGAGACTTTGCTCATCAGCCATTTAGACCATGCCTACATTTCTCAAGAGAGAAGTTTAGGACATCTAGTAGTGTTTTTGACCAGCGCATGTCACATCTGGAGTTTGTTGTGTGTGCGTGCGTGTGTGTGCAGCATACCCCAATATTTGCCACACTGTCCACATATTGTAGAGGTGGAGTCTATAGACAAACACTTGAAAGTGATACCATTTCATAATACATATCTCTGAGAATATTCAAACATGGTGATTTTAATAGATCAAACTCAGATCAATACCCAATAGATCTTGTGATGAGACTGAGGCATTGATCACAGCTCAGTTTGGAAGTTGTTGCTGGTTTGATTTGCTGCTAGAAGTCAGCTGGCCATCTCAGCTCCTTGGGGACTGGAGCTATAGGGTTGGACATTTAATTCTTGATGATACAACTCAAGCCTTGTGGTAATATTTCAGCCCTACCAGACAACCCAAAAGTAATAGAACTACTCAAATTCTGTGGTACCTGTCTCCTGAGATGCTTATCATCAGGCAACTGGCCACTTGGCTATTACTGAATATGTCCAGTAGAGCACAGCCCTTTTAGTCATATTTCTCTCACCTTGATTCTTAATTTTGGGTTCTCTCTCACCTGACAGAAAAGCTTATTCAAAAAATATTTCTAAGATAAATACAGCAGACCCTCAAATAATGTTTTGTTCAATGCCATTTCCTTATAATGTTCATGAGAAAAAAATAGATTCCTGGCCAGGGCCATCATCTGTGTGGAGTCTGCATGTTCTCTACATGTCTGTGTGGGTTTTCCCCAGGTACCCCGGTTGCCTCCCACATCCCAAAACCGCGCTCATTAGGTGAATTGCTGTGTCTAAATTGTCCCAGTGTGAGTGAGTGGGTGAGTGTGTGTGTGTAAGTAGTCCTGCAATAGGACGGCATCCTGTCCAGGGTTAGCTCCCCCCTTGCACCCTGAGCTACCAGGATGGGCTCCAGCCACCTGCAACCCTGAATTGGAGTAAGTAGGTTGGAAAATAAATGAATGAATATAAATTATTGTAAAATAAAAATTCATAAAGTTTCTGATAATAATATAAATGCATGACAATAAACAAAGCAGTACAAAAGCACTCAGTGAGCCCTCCATGTCTGTTATTATTTGAACTGAGAGGTGCTAGGTGCCCCTTACCATCTCACTTTGCAAACATTTATTCCTTGATTTAATCCACCACAACTATGACCACTGTCACTCACTGATTCACCAAAAAATGGGTAATTATCTCACTCGGTTTTATTGATCTTTCTTAAATGTATTTAAGATCCTTCTTAAATGTATTAAGATCTTTGTTAATACATTTAAGAATGTATTAACATTCTTAATGTTAATGTAATAAGATCTTTCTTAAATGTATTAAGATCTTTCTTAAATTGTATTTCTTAAATAAAAGCTCACATTTATTGCACTGTTTCATTTAGAAGTCTGTTGGGTCTTTATTTAGAAGTGTGGTGATTTTTTGTGACTAGAAATATGCTGCAGGAACTTAATTCTTGTTTATATCAATTTTCCTAAGGTAAAATTGGCTTTGTTAATGTCGTTTTGCCTAAAGTTGCAGTTTTCAAGAACCTATCAACAACATTAATGAGGATTTATTTTACTTAGATATTTTACTTTTTGAGCCCTTGTGTGATTGAGTGTGCTGTTAACAGTGAAGCCAATCAGATTCCTGTTTCTTGGCCCACAGTTTTTTTATGATAGTAAAATTGTCTCCATAGTTTTGTAATTTAAATATTTTGCTATTATACTACTAAGTATAAATAACCTAGATTTTGCCTAAAATTTAATAAGCAGTTCCACTATGTAAGTCAAATTTGTTTTATTCGGTTTTTGTTGTTTGGGCTGAGAAAATCTTTCTTCCACTATGTCTTAATTATTGTCTCTATTATGACTGTGTTTTTTCCCTATATCACCAACACCATTTAATTCTAGGAAAGATTTTGCATTCTTTACCCTACTATCTGTCATCTTTTAGTTCTTTTATAGCTGATAAATACACTTTCAGAATCAGTGCTCCTTTTATAACTCCAGCATTTAAAATTTAGGAGTATGTAACATAAGCATGACAATTTCAAGAGTTATCAAAGTAACTGAAAAAATGTGGACTTGGGATTTTTGAGCACATAAGCAAGGTCACTAGGAATTCATTTAAGTAATGTTGATAAATATGAGATTTACCTCTCAGTATGTTAAAGTTTCTATATTAAATAGCTTAATAGCATTGTCACTATTAATGGCCACTTAGGTTATCAACACAGAGCAATTTGATACTTTGATCAAAATCTGTAATTTATGATCTAGCTAGGTTTGATAAACATCTCTTATTATAGAATAAATTATTTTATCAGTCAAAGATGGAGTAATTTACTATATAGGTGAATTTTTAATTCCTGCTAAGAAAATCTAAGTAATAAATGTCCTTGCAAATATTGTCAGTCTTGATATATATAGTTATGAGTTTGGCAGTAAAACAAATTAGCAGAGTCTCTCAGTTCACATCTGCTAACAAGAAGTTTATAGTTCTCAATTTATTTTGCTTTCAAAAAGGAATAACTTATGAGAGACTATATTTATATCCCTATAATTCTTGGGTGTGTTCATTTTCTCTGGCTCTTAGAGCTATGTAGTAAAAAGTAGTTCAAGATATTCTTTAGAGCTAAAGACTAAAGTAGACAATCGATTCAATATCCAAATGGCAATTTAAGGTCCTAGATTTTGACTAGAATAAAATAAATATTCCTCACCACAAACAGGAAAAATCAATGGTAATACAATAAGGAGTTAAAGGTGACATTCTTCAGTGTTCTATTCTTTTTGAACTAAGGCAGTATTTTTGGAAATTCACTTTGCAAAAAATAAAAACATCCAGTTTTGAGAGACAATGGATAAACTACAAAAGAAGCAAAGCAGACTTCAGGGTGGTAAAAAATATTTGTTAAACAATGCTATATCTCATACTCAAAAATATTAGAATTATTAAAGAAATACTAGATTATTAAAGGCTCTAAAATATACCAAGCAAAATAGTACCAAACAAGGTTTACTTTACAGTTATCACCACGGTTATATCCGCTGATAACTGGCAAGAGAGAGCTGGATAGATTTTGCCCTGTATGGTTTGCATAAGTCCTGAGTACCAGCTTTCACAGAAACTGAAATTAATTCTTTCTTCACTGCCTCATCCAACACTATTCCCAATTAACTTCAAAACAAAATAACATTTCCAGTAAAAGACTTGATGATACAACCTGACTTTGGGTGGCATTATAAATTAATTCCTCTTCCCTGACTGATTATGAGTAGACCAAACTCTGAATGAGCCATTCTGGATTATTGAACTTAATGAACCAAAGAAATAAAAATATGCCTGTGGAGATAAAAGTTCATTCTCCTGAGATCTTTCTATATTTGTATCCTGTGTGACAGTTATCAGATCAATCCTTAAAAGAGTTTCAAAAAGAGTAGGAAATGTTTTGCCTAAAATATATTTCCTTCAACTAAGAGTTTTCTCTTTAGGCTGCTGGTCATCTCTGTCTTGATCATCAAATAGCATAAAATCTTAGGGCACCAATACATAATACTTTTCAATAAACAATATTTTAAAGAAATGTACACCAGAGAACCTTTCAAACTCATAATCCCATTTGCATTGTAGCTCTGCTCGCATGGCAGTGACTGTTTTTGCCTCATAGCCCTTCTGCACTCTCCAGTATTTTCCCCACACAGTGAGATCATTTTCTTCAAATCTTGGTATAGGTATTACTCTTCTCCTACCATCCCCCTTCATCCTGTGTACCATTTTATTTCTCTCTGTCAGTACATTTAGCATATCAATACAACATTTATCCACATTTCTGACTCCCTGACTAGACTGAGACACCTTAATCTCAGGAACTATATCCAATACATCTTTGTAATCCCAGAAAGCAATACCTGAATATATGATAAACAGAACTGGGCTTTATTATAACTAGCAACCATTTGAAATAATATTCAACTTAGATTTTTCTAGTCCTAATCCCACTAACAAATTTTTACCCCTAAGCAATCAAGAGTGGTAGAACTGAAAGAGAATTAGAGTATGAAATTAAGTAGTTCTGAGTCATAAAAGTTTCAAGACTGAAATAAACTTCACCTCTACCCCAGGCTAGTGTCCTGCATATTGGACTCAAAATTTCCCTTCTAATAGACTTTCTCAGCCTATTGCTCATTTCAACTCTGATCCTCATTCCAGCCAACACACCTACTTGAACCTCAGATGTACTAGTATGACCCTAAAACTAAAGGATTTTACTTATTTTTAAAAACTACATCTTCCAGTGTTGACCAAAATGAAGTAAACCCACTAAAGCATCTCTCTCCCACTGATTACAGATAAAATCTGCAGTCAAAATATATGAGGCAACTACATGATAATTCTGAAAAGTAAATAATAGCAGGCAGATTGAAAAGAGTAGTTAAAACTTGAAGAAGTGACTAGTGTAGTGCTGAGCAACCCGTCTCCCTTCACTCCCCTATAGGCTTTGGGTTGAACTATATCCCCACAAAAATATGTTGGGGTCCTAACTCCCTGTGCCACCTCATCATGTGATGTTATTTGGAGATAAGGCCTTTACTACAGAGGTAATCAAATTAAAACAAGGTGATTAGGGTGGCCCCTAATCCAATATGACTGGTCACCTTTTAAAAAGAGAAAATTTGTACACAGAAGCAGACATGGTCACTGAAAGAACACTATGTGAAGATCGAAGTTGTGCTGCCACAATCAAGGAGCTACCAGAAGCTAGAAGAGGGGCCTGGAACAAATCTTTCCCCACTGCCATCAAAGGAGAATAGCCAGTAATTGATCTCGGATTCCTAGCTTCTAGAACTGTGAGACAATACATTTTTATTGTTTAAGCTACTCACTTTATAGTACTTTGCTATGATAACCCTTGCAAACTAATGTATCATCTTTTCTCTCCTAGCTTTGACCTGAGAGTAGCCCCTTTTGTGGAACTATGCAATAGGCACAGGCAGCACAAATCCCAAAGAGAAGTCTTGTCTTTCTGGCAAGAGAACCAAGGAAAGGGAATCTTAGAAGCCAAGGAGTGTGGGAGGGATTTCTGTACAGAGTTGGAGATGGGAATTTTCTAATTCTGTCTATGATTCAGAACAAGTTCCAGGCTCACCTGCTGCATGCACAACACAAACCCAAATTAACATAGCAAAGGTTATGAAAAGCGAACTACAGTATAATACACATTCCATTTGCCAAAATAAGCCCTGAGAGGCGCATGCACAAAACTTAGTCAAAATAGCCAAGTGAAGCCTTTGAAAACTGAATTGACTTTGGAAACCCTACCCACAGAAGGTGGGATAAAACTGTTGGTCTGAACTGATGGTTGTAGATTGATTGCCTACAAAAATTTAAAAGGAAAAAAAGTCAGCATTATCTGGAGGACTAAGAAATACAGAATGTAACATTCAAAATATTACTACAATAAAAAATTCATGAAAACAAAATATAACATTTTCTGGGATTTTCAATGTATGTAGATATAACATGTATGACAACTCTAACACACAGGAGGAAAGGTAAAGGGGCCTGTTGTATGGTTGCAAGGCTTCTACATTTTATTTAAGTGATAAAATATTAACTCTATACAGACTATGAAAGATTACTTGTATATATCTTATTCCCTAGTACAACTTATAAAGCAGTATATCCAAAAAGCAAGTATACATATATATACACACACACATATATACACATATATACATATATACACATATATATACATATGTACACACAAATATATACACACATATATACACATATATACATATGTACACATATATACACATATATACATATGTACACATATATATGCATACATGTACATACACACATATACATATATACACTTGTGCTTGTGTATATATATATGAAAATGGTATAGTAAAAAAATTTAAACAATCCAAAAGAAGGCAGGAAAATGGAACAGAGGAAAATCAAAGTGGACAAACAAAAAAACATATTTAAATGATATATCTAAATTCAATCATATTGATAATTACATTAAATGAAAACCACGTAAACACCATTTCCGTTCCAAGATGGCCAAATAGGAACAGCTCTGGTCTGGAGCTCCCAGTGTGATCGATGCAGAAGACGGGTGATTTCTATATTTCCAACTGAGGTACCTGGTTCATCTCATTGGGAGTGGCTGGACAGTGGGTGCAGCCCACGGAGGGCGAGACAAAGCAGGGCGGGGCATCACCTCACCGGGGAAGCTCAAGAGGTCAGGGGATTTCCCTTTCCTAGCCAAGGGAAGCCGTGACAGACTGCACTGGGACACTTCCACTCAAATACTGTGCTTTTCCCATGGTCTTAGCAACTGGTAGACCAGGAGATTCTCCACCGTGCCTGGCTTAGCAGGTCCCACACCCATGGAGCCTTGCTCACTGCTAGCACAGCAGTCTGAGATCCACCTGCGAGGCTGCAACCTGGCTGGGGTAGGGGCATCTGCCATTGCTGAGGCTTGAGTAGGTAAACAAAGCTGCTGGGAAGCTCGAACTGGGCGGAGCCCACCGCAGCTCAGCAAGGCCTACTGCCTCTATAGAATCCATCTCTCTGGGCACAGCATAGCTGAACAAAAGGCAGCAGAAACTTCTGCAGAGTTAAACGTCCCTGTCTGACAGCTTTGAATAGAGCAGTGGTTATCACAGCATGGCATTTGAGCTCTGAGAACAAACAGACTGCCTCCTCAAGCAGGTGCCAGACCCCCATGTAGCCTAACTGGGAGACACCTCCCAGTAGGGTCCAACAGACACCTCTGTTGGTGGGTGCCCCTCTAGGACAAAGTTTCCAGAAGAAGGATCAGGCAGCAATATTTGCTGTTCTGTAATATTTGCTGTTCTGTAATCTACGCTGGTGATACCCAGGCAAACAGCTTCTGGAGTAGACCTCTAGCAAACTCCAACAGACTTGCAACCGAGGGACCTGACTGTTAGAAGGAAAACTAACACACAGAAAGGAATAGCATCAACATCAACAAAAAGGACATCTACACCAAAACCCCATCTGTAGGTCACCAACATCAAAGACCAAAGGTAGATAAAAACCACAAAGATGGGGAGAAACCAGAGCAGAAAAGCTGAAAATTCTAAAAACCAGAGTGCCTCTTCTCCTCCAAAGGATTGCAGCTCCTCGCCAGCTATGGGACAAAGCTGGATGGAGAATGACTTTGACGAGTTGACAGAAGTAGGCTTCAGAAGGTCAGTAATAACAAACTTCTCCAAGCTAAAGGAGCATGTTCTAACCCATCGCAAGGAAGCTAAAAACCTTCAAAAAAGGTTAAACAAATGGCTAATTAGAATAAACAGTGTAGAGAAGACATTAAATGACCTGATGGAGCTGAAAAACATGGCACAAAAAATTCATGATGCATGCACAAGCTTCAGTAGCCGATTTGATCAAGAGGAAGAAAGGGTATCAGTGATTGAAGATCAAATTAATGAAAAAAAAAAGCGAGAAGACAAGTTTAGAGAAAAAAGAGTAAAAAGAAACAAACAATGCCTCCAAGAAATATGGGACTATGTGAAAAGACCAAATCTACATTTGATTGGTGTACCTGAAAGTGACAGGAAGAATGGAACCAAGTTAGAAAACACTCTTCAGGATATTATCCAGGAGAACTTCCCCAACCTAGCAAGACAGCACAACATTCAAATTCAGGAAATACAGAGAACACCACAAAGATACTCCTCGAGAAGAACAACCCAAAGACACATAATTGACAAATTCACCAAGGTTGAAATGAAGGAAAAAATGTTAAGGGCAGCCAGAGGAAGGTCGGGTTACCCACAAAGGGAAGCCCATCAGACTAACAGCTGATCTCTCAGCAGAAACTCTACAAGCCAGAAGAGAGTGGGGAACAACATTAAACATTCTAAAAAAAAAAAAAATTTCAATCCACAATTTCATATCCAGCCAAACTAAGCTTCATACATGAAAGAGAAATAAAATCTCTTACAAACAAGCAAATGCTGAGAGATTTTGTCACCACCAGGCCTGCCTTACAAGAGCTCCTGAAGGAAGCACTAAACATGGAAAGGAACAACCGGTACCAGCCACTGCAAAAACATGCCAAATTGTAAAGATCATCGATGCTAGGAAGAAACTGCATCAACTAATGAGCAAAATAACCAGCTAGCATCATAATCACAGCATCAAATTCACACATAACAATATTAACCTTAAATGTAAATAGGCTAAATACCCCAATTAAAAGACAGAGACTGGCAAGTTGGATAAAGATTTAAGACCCATCTGTGTGCTGTATTCAGGAGACCCATCTCATGTGCAGACACACATATAGGCTCAAAATAAAGGGATGGAGGACGATCTACCAAGCAAATTGAAAGCAAAAAAAAAAAAAAAAAAAAAGCAGGGTTGCAATCCTAGTCTCTGATAAAACAGACTTTAAACCAACAAAGATCAAAAGAGACAAAGAAGGCCATTACATAATGGTCAAGGGATCAATTCAACAAGAGCTAACTATCCTAAATATATATGGACCCAATACAGGAGCACCCAGCTTCATAAAGCAAGTCCTTAGAGACCTACAAAGAGACTTAGACTCCCACACAATAATAATGGGACACTTTAACACCCCACTGTCAATATCAGACAGATCAACGAGACAGAAGGTTAACAAGGATATCCAGTAATTGAACTCAGCTCTGCACCAAGGGTACCTAACAGACATCTACAGAACTCTCCACCCCAAATCAACAGAATATACATTCTTCTCAGCACTGCATTGCACTTAGTCTAAAATTGACCAAATAATTGGAAGTAAAGCACTCTTCAGCAAATGTAAAAGAACAGAAATCACAACAAACTGTCTCTCAGACCACAGTGCAATCAAACTAGAACTCAGGATTAAGAAACTCACTCAAAACCGCTCAACTACATGGAAAATGAACAACCTGCTCCTGAATGACTACTGGGTAAATAACAAAATGAAGGCAGAATTAAAGATGTTCTTTGAAACCAATGAGAACAAAGACACAATGTACCAGAATCTCTGGGACACATTTAAAACAGTGTGTACAGGGAAATTTATAGCACTAAATGCCCACAAGAGAAAGCAAGAAAGATCTACAATTGACACCCTAACATCACAATTAACAGAACTAGCGAAGCAAGAGCAAACACATTCAAAAGCTAGCAGAAGGCAAGAAATAACTAAGATCAGAGCAGAACTGAAGGAGATAGAGACACAAAACCCCTTCAAAAAAACCAATGAATCCAAGAGCTGATTTTGAAAAGATCAACAAAATTGATAGACCGCTAGCAAGACTAATAAAGAAGAAAGGAGAGAAGAATCAAATAGATGCAATAAAAAATGATAAAGGGGTTATCACCACTGATCCCACAGAAATACAAACTACCATCAGAGAATACTATAAACACCTCTGTGCAAAAAAACTAAAAACTCTAGAAGAAATGGATAAATTCCTGAAAGAATAAAACCCTCCCAAGACTAAACCAGGAAGAAGTTGAATCTCTGAATAGACCAATTACAGGCTCTGAAATTGAGGCATTAATTAATAGCCTACCAACCAAAAAAAGTCCAGACCAGATGGATTCACAGCCTAATTCTACCAGAGGTACAAAGAGGAGCTGGTACCATTCCTTCTGAAACTATTCCAATCAATAGAAAAAGAGGGAATCCTCCCTAACTCGTTTTATGAGGCCAGCATCATCCTGATACCAAAGCCTGGCAGAGACACAACAAAAAAAGAGAATTTTTGACCAATATCCAGGATGAACATCGATACAAAAATCCTCAATAAAATACTTGCAAACCTAATCCAGCAGCACATCAAAAAGCTTATCCACGATAATCAAGTGGGCTTCATCCCTGGGATGCAAGGCTGGTTCAACATATGCAAATTAGTAAACATAATCCATCACATAAACAGAACCAATGACAAAAACCACGATTATCTCAATAGGTGCAGAAAAGGCCTTTGACAAAAGTTAATAGCGCTTCATGCTAAAAACTCTCAATAAACTAGGTATTGATGGAATGTATCTCAAAATAGTAAGAGGTATTTATGACAAACCAACAGCATATATCATAGTGAATGGGCAAAAACTGGAAGCATTCCCTTTGAAAACTGGCACAAGACAACAATGCCCTCTCTCACCACTCCTATTCAACATAGTGTTGGAAGCTCTGGCCAGGGCAATCAGGCAACAGAAAGAAATAAAGGGTATTCAATTAGGAAAAGAGGAAGTCAAATTTTCCCTGTTGGCAGATGACAAGATTGTATATTTAAAAAACCCCATCATCTCAGCCCAAAATCTCTTTAAGCTGGTAAGCAACTTCAGCAAAGTCTCAAGATACAAAATCAATGTGCAAAAATCACAAGCATTCCTATACACCAATAACAGACAAAGAGAGAGCCAAATCATGAGTGAACATCCAGTCACAAGTGCTACAAAGAGAATAAAATACCTAGGAATCCAACTTACAAGGGATGGGAAGGACCTCTTCAAGGAAAACTACAAACCACTGCTCAATCAAATAAAAGAGGACACAAACAAATGGAAGAACATTCCACGCTCATGGATAGGAGGAATTAATATTGTGAAAATGGCCATATTTCCCAAGGTAATTTATAGATTCAATGCCACCCCCTTCAAGCTACCAATGACTTCCTTAACAGAATTGGAAAAAACTACTTTAAAGTTCATATGCAACCATGAAAACGCCTGCATTGCCAAGACAATCCTAAGCCAAAAGAACAAAGCTGGAGGCATCACGCTACCTGACTTCAAACTATACTACAAGGCGACAGTAACCAAAACAGCATAGTACTTGTACCAAAACAGATATATAGACCAATGGAACAGAACAGAGGCCTCAGAAATAACAGCACACATCTACAACCATCTGATCTTTGACAAACCTGAGAAAAACAAGAAATGAAGGCAAGGATTCCCTATTTAATAAATGGTGCTGGGAAAACTGGCTAGCCATAGGTAGAAAGCTGAAACTGGAACCCTTCCTTACACTTTATACAAAAATTAATTCAAGATGGATTAAAGACTTAAATGTTAGACCTAAAACCATAAAAACCCTAGAAGAAAACCTAGGCAATACCATTCAGGACATAGGCATGGTCAAGCACTTCATGACTATGACACCAAAAGCAATGGCAACAAAAGCCAAAATTGACAAATGGGATCTAATTAAACTAAAGAGCTTCTGCACAGCAAAAGAAACTACCATCAGAATGAACAGGCAACCTATAGAATGAGAGAAAATTTTTGCAATCTACCCATCTGACAAAGGGCTAATATCTAGAATCTACATAGAACTTAAACAAATTTACAAGAAAAAAACAACCCCATCAAAAAGTGGGCAAAAGATATGAACAGAGACTTCTCAAAAGCAGACATTTATGTAGCCAACAGACACATGAAAAAATGTTCCTCACTGGTCATCAGAGAAATGCAAATCAAAACCACAATGAGATACCATCTCACACCAGTTAGAATGGCGATCATTAAAAAGTCAGGAAACAACAGATGCTTGAGAGTATGTGGAGAAATAGGAATGCTTTTACACTGTTGGTGGGAGTATAAATTAGTTCAACCATTGTGAAAGACAGTGTGGTGATTCCTGAAGGATCTAGAACTAGAAATACCATTTGACCCTGTGATCCCAGTACTGGGTATATACCCAAAGGATTATAAATCATTCTATTACAAAGACACATGCACACATATGTTTATTGCAGCACTATTCACAATAGCAAAGATTTGAAACCAACTTAAATGTCCATCAATGATAGACTGGATTAAGAAAATGTGGCACATATATGCCATGGAATATTATGCAGCCATAAAAAAGGATGAGTTCATGTCCTTTGCAGGGACATGGATGAAGCTGGAAACCATCATTCTCAGCAAACTAACACAAGGACAGAAAACCAAAAACCGCATATTCTCACTCATAGGTGGGAACTGAACAATGAGAACACTTGGACACAGGGCGGGGAACACACTGGGGTTTGTCAGGGGGTAGGGAGCTGGGAGAGGGATAACATTAGGAAAAATACCTAATGTAAATGACGAGTCGATAGGTGCAGCACACCAACATGGCACATGTATACCTATGTAACAAACCTGCACGTTGTGCACATGTACCCTAGAACTTAAAAGTATAATTTTTAAAATAAAGAAAATAAAATAAACAAGAAAAAGAAGAACAAGTTAAATCCAAAGCAAGCAGAAGGAAATAAAAGAAAAATAATGAAATTGAAAACATAGAGAAAAAAATTAATGATACCTACAACTAGTTAATTGAAAAAATAAAATTGACAGACCTCTAGTCAAACCAACCAATACAAAAAAGGAAGGAAGACACAAATTACAAATATCAATAAAGAAAAGGGATGTCAGGGTATGGTGGCTCATGCCTGTAATCCTAGCACTTTGGGAGGCCAAGGTGGGCAAATCATTTGAGGTCAGGAGTTCGAGATCAGCCTGACCAACAGGGTGTAATCCTGTCTCTTCTAAAAAAAACAAAAAAATTAGCCAGACATGGTGGCACACACCAGTAATCTCAGCTACTCAGGAGGCTGAGGCAGGAGAATCGCTTCAACCCAAGAGACAGAGTTTGCAGTGAGCAGAGATCATGCCACTGTACTCCAGCCTGGGGGACAGAATGAGACTCTGTCTCAAAAAGAAAAAAAAAGAAAAAGTAGACATCACTATAGACTCTATAATCATTAAAAAGTATACTAAGAAAATACTGCAAAAAGTCTTTATATCAACCAATTTGACAACTTAAAAAATATACAAGTTCCTGGAAATACACAAGTACAAAAAAAAAATAACTCACTCAAGGATAAAGTAGTCCTATATCTGTTTTTAAAAATATAATTCATTGTTGAAAACCTTCCAACAAAGAAAACACGAGAGTCAGACAGTTTCATGGGCTAATTCTACCAAATATCTTAGGAAGAAAAGAGAACAGTATTTCTCATGAAAATAGGCCTAATTCTTCTAATTCTTTAAAAAAAAATAATAGAAAACTGAAGTAGGCAACATATCAAGAGGATAGTGTACCACAAACTAGTGAGGTTTAGCCTGGGAATACAAGACTGGCTTAACATTAAAAAATAAATAATATAATTAGCTATAAATCATTATTTCAAAGAAAAAATATCTAATCGTCTCAACAGATGACAAAAAAAATCCATGTGGCAAAATTCAACACACATCCATGATAAAAGACAACTACAAAGAAACACACACAAAAAATTGTTAAATCCTAAAGCTTATGTCATTATTAATGGCATAAGATAATGTTTGACCATAAGATTAGGAATGACTCAAGAATGTCTGTTCTCACCACTCAGATTTAGTGTCATATTGTAAATCTTAGGCACTGCAATAAGAAAAAATAATAAAATAATGTGTATAAAAAAGGAATAAGTAAAACTGTTGCTGTTCAGAGATGACATGATTGTTGTCACGGGCCAAACTGTGTCTCCTCCAGAATTTATATGAAGTCTTAATCCCCAGTCTCTCAGAATGTGAGAATGTGACTGCATTTGGAAATAAGGTCTTTAAAGAGGTAATTAAATGAGATCATTAGATTAGGCCCTAATCCAATATAACTGGTATTCTTAGGAGAAAAGGAGATTAGGACATAGATACACACTGAGCAAAGATCACGTGAAGATACAAGAAAATGGCCATCTCCAAGCCAGAGAGGCCTTAGAAGAAACCAATTCTGCCAATACCTTGATGTTGAACTTCTTTTCCTCTAGAATCATGAGAAAATGAATTTCTTTTTATGTAAGCCACCCCATCTGTGGTTTTTTTTTATGGCAACCCTAACAAACTAATGCAATTGGCTATGTAGAAAGATGTCCTAAAACCAATACATAAATTTTAAAAGGTCACAGGATACAAGGTTCAATATAGAAAATTCAACTCTGCTTCTATTAGCCATGAACAACTGGAAATTAAAATTTTAGAGCAATATAATGCACAATAGCATCAAAACCCACAAAACATGTATATATAAACCTAACAAATTAGACTCATATATGTTGAAAGCTATACAACTGATAAGAGAAATGAAAAACTCAAATATAGAGATACACCATGTTCATGAATTGGAAGATTTGATACTCTTAATATTACAATAGTCATCAAACTTATTCATAGATTTAGCATAATCCCAATCAAAATATCAGGTAATTGTATGTAGCCACTGACAAGCTAATTCAAAAATATATAGAAAGGCAGATAACTAAAATAGCCAAAACAATTTTGCAGAAGAACACATACTAATTAACTTCAAACATTACTGCAAAATCAGTGTGGTATTGGCGAAATAATAGGCACATTGCTCAATGCAGCAGAATAATCCAGAAATTTTTCACCCACACAAATATGGACAACTTAATTTTGATAAAGGTGCAAAGACAGTTCAATGGGAAAATAATAGCCTTTTCAAAAAATGGTGCCAGAACAATTGGTCCCTATATGCAAAAAAGTACTTCAACCCATATACAAAATTTAAAATGTATCACAGACCTAAAGTTAAAACCTAAAACTATAGAACTTCTGGAACAAATGTAGGAGAAATATTTGTGATCTTGAATTAGGCAGTTTTTCAATATGACACTCAAATCATTATTCATAAAAGACAAAAATTCTTAAATTGAACTTCATTAAAACCAAAACTTTTGCTCTGTAAAGGATACTGTTAAGAGAACAAAAAGATAAGCCATGGACTGGGAGAAAATATTTGTAAATTACCTGACAAATGACTTATCCAGAATATAAGAGCCTTCCAAACTCAATAACAAAAAAATACGAAAAATGGGCAAAATATTTGAACAAATACTTCCATCAAAAAAGACAGACAGATGGCAAATAAGTACATGGAAAAAAGCTCGACATCACTATTCATCAGAGAAACGCAAATTAAAACAAGATACGAATACATATCGTCTAAAAAGCAACATTTTTTAAAAAAAATCAACAATACCAAATGTTGGTGAAAATGCAGAACTGGAATATTCACACATTACATGTGGGAATGAAAAATGGCACATTCATTTTAAAAACCAGTTCGTCAATTTTCTGTACAGTTAAAAATATATTACTATATAGCACAGTGATCCCATTTCTAGGTATTTATCCAAGAAAAATGAAAACTGTGGTCACACCAAAACTTGTATGCAAGAGCTTATAGTGATTTATTCACAATCACTCAAAACTGAGAACAACCCTAATGAATGGAAAGACAAACAGTAGCACAACAGCAATAAAAAGGAACAAATTATTAATACATACAACATCATAGATAAATCTGAAATATATTAAGTGAAAAAAGCCAGGCTCAAAAAGCTATAGATAGTACTATTTCATTTATTTGACACTCTGAACAAGGCAAAACTATATGGATGGAGAACAGACAGATCATTGTTGACAGAGGTTGAAGTGGGAGGAAGGGTTAAGTAGGGCGAGCATGGAAAAATAATTTCAGACAATTGGTCTTCTCTGTATCTTGGTGGTGGTAGTGGTCACATGATTCCATTTATTTGTTAAAATTCTTAAACCTGTGCATCCAAAAGAGTGAAGTTTATTGTAAGTAAATTAAAAAGTGAATATAAAATTTAAAAACATTTTTAAAGTTAAATTTTCAGAGTTTTCCATTGCTCTCATAAGATAGGTAACAGAATTATTAGGATAACAACATGTGATCTCCACAATTATCTATGCCCTAAGAATGAGAAAAAGTATATTAAGACTCTTGGACATTTTGTTAATAATTTAAATAGGTTTTCTGTATTAAATTCTGACAGCAAGCCAAGTCTAGATTTTGCCACTAAATACTGTTCTTTCCTACCTTAAGACAATTTGGAAAGGCAGCTGGCAAATTCTAGAGCTGCAAGACTCCTGTGTTCTTATAAAAAGGCAATAATGAAAATAGAACTATAAAAGTCCTACTTTATTTCAGAATGAAAGTTCTTTCAGCTTGTCTGTATTTATTCAAAATCTCTAAAGGATTGCTCAACTGTTAATTTTCTCTGTTCTCCTAATTAGTATCCTGTTTTAACAAAAACACCAAAATGAGAAACGGTGAATTCTGCTTGCCCTAAGGATGAATCCATTTCCTCTCTCCTTCCCCCCTTCCCATGAAAAAGACAAAATGGAACAGTAGATTTG
Organism: Pan paniscus; assembly: GCF_029289425.2. Lineage (NCBI taxonomy): Eukaryota > Metazoa > Chordata > Mammalia > Primates > Hominidae > Pan > Pan paniscus. The sequence continues at coordinate 41,150,226 of NC_073264.2, read as the reverse complement.
TAGGCCCCATGTATAAGCAGAAAAACACAGTCTTATTTTGATGGCTGAAGGAAAATCGCCTATGGTTAAGCAGTTTTTTTTCAAAACATTCAGCTGTTTAGATTCAACTAAATGAGTTCTGTAAATAGTGGCAGCCCCGGTGTTTATTATTACAATATGAGTGTTTACTATTGTGAATTATAATTGTCCTCTCATTTGAATAAAATAATTAAAAATTATCTCTATTGGGATAGCAAAATTAATTAGGATAATAAATGCAGTTGTGATTCTGGCTCTGATGTGTGCTGGTTCCATATTAGTTCAATATTGATCTGAAGAGTCTTAAACATGATGAGTGAATGCAAATCAGCATTGTTTGTACTACCTGAAAGTTGAAATTAGAAAGATTATTCTATTACATGAAGATGTAAGAAGGAAGACAGCAATTGCCTATTTTAGTATCTGATCATATAGCAATAGGAACATTGCACTATACAAGGCTTAATTTTTGACTATGAAGTTGCCTCTTAGGAGTAGTAGACCACATAATGCAACAGAAAATAAGCTATATTGTCAATATTTATTGAAACTTACATTTTCATGTTTAGACAAAATGATGGTGGTTGATCCAGCAAAACCTTGCCATAAGGCTATGAGTAGAGTCAACACACACACACACACACACACACACAGGTAAAATATAGGATTCCATTCTTGCAAAGTTAATGAAATATGAGATTGATCCAAGTCCATCTGGTCTAGCTACAGCCTGGCACCCTGGCGTCATTTTCCTGTTACAATTTAAATATCAAGAGAACTTTTAAAAAAGAAGAATTCCAGGGATATGATTGTTGGGGGACAAAGAAGGGTCAATTTCACCAGCCTGAACCAAAGAGGATGGGTCAGGAGGCTACTTGGAGAACACTGGGAACAAATGTCTCTAATTTCTACTCTGCTGCTTTTGAGGAAGGGAATTACCTGGTAGTTGAAGTTTCCTCACAGGGCCCACACTCCTGTCTACATTTCCCGAGGCTCACCACTACCACCACCACGATTTTTTTTTTTTTTTTTTTTTTGAGACAGAGTCTCGCTCTGTCGGCCAGGCTGGAGTGCAGTGGCGCTATCTCGGCTCACTGCAAACTCCGCCTCCCGGGTTCATGCCATTCTCCTGCCTCAGCCTCCCTAGCAGCTGGGACTACAGGCGCCCGCCACCATGCCTAGCTACCACCACCACGACTTCTGCTGCCACCAAAGGATGATAACTTTAGCTTACCACTCACCCCCGCTACCTGGCTGTTTAATATCAGGGGCTGGGCAGAGGATGGGAGTAGGAGGCAATTGCCAAATGTTTATGATACTCAAATTCACATTATTGTTGTGTTGTCCTATATTTGAAAGACTGACAGAATGCAAGCTTTTTTTGAGAAAGACAGATAATCTGATAAGGAAAGTATAGGACCTATTGCAGATATCTTAAACTTCCATGTAAGAATGCTAAATTTTATTTCTTTACTATATTTTTAACAAATTACTAAATAAAATATGCAGTAATTATGATCTTCCACCTAATTGATGCTACAAACACTGCACAAGTATCCACCAAACACAAACACTGAAACACTGATGCACACACTCCCCTTAAAAAGCAACTGCTTTAGAATGAAGTTTGAATGCCAATATTTGGTCACGGAAGTGGGTAACATTCAAAATGTCGTATTTCCCTTTCCATTGTATACATATCCTTAGTGATTAAATCATTCAACAAATTCTCAGTGACCACCCACCATGCACCAAGCACTGAACTAAACACTAGAGAGGAGTTCAAAATCTATCAGAAGAGAAGATCCTCGACAAATAATTACACACGCGTCTTACTGAGTTATAGTTGTGACCATCCTAAAGCACAGTGTGTAATGCACTTTGGCTTTCATCCCATCACATGAAAGTGGATTTTTTTTCTTATGTACGGTCAATCTAGACCCATAAAGCACGGGCAGGGGAAAAAACTCTATGGCTTCAGATATTTCGCCAACAACTGTCTTATAAAAGCATAAATGTCCCATGGGTTCAACAGTAAGCATTTGAACTTTTGCTCAAGGCTCCCTTTTATTTAAGAGCAGACTGCTTCTGTTGAGTGACTATGGCAGGGATATGAGAACAAACCCTCTAGCTCTTATGGACTCCTTCTAGGCTTATTCTTGGAAATGTCTCTCTCTGCCCCTTATTAAATAGAGATGCAGTCTTCCGTCCCAAATAACAGGATTGGAGTAATACATTTCTAAGGTTTACTCACATGATCTAGTTTGAGAGTTCATCTAACCCCTAGATTGAGAACTAAGAAACTCCCCCCCAGAAAAATAGTCTGGCATCTGAGAGTTCATTTGAGTTTCTGAAAGTGTGCCTATTGCCCAGAGCCCCTAAGTGTATCTACAGAATATCAATATAGCCATTAAATCCAAGAGCTAAAAGTGCCACATAGCAACATGGAAGAGGAGTCCTCCTAGAGAATATAAACTAGGTCTTCTTTAAATAACTCCCTGAATTTTGCAAATAAGGCTTTCTGAACTCCAGAACGTTTTGTCAGTGGCTATCTCAATTTTTCTTTCTTTTCCTTCAGGCATATCAACACATTGAGAGAGTGTTACGGTCAACATTTCTGTTAACCAAGCCAGAAGCTGCAATTCAGAAAAACATACCTAACTAAAAGATACTGCATTTTGACATAATTACTTAAGGGTTTTGTAATGGTATACGTTTTATGATATCCATCTTACAGATTTATATTGCTACATGGTGTGTCATTTTGAATTATTGTTAGCTTAATAAAACCACAAGACCAGGTTTAAGTGGAAGGTTTATGAAAAGTGTTTATGACAGGATCAGTCAGGCTTCAGGCAGGATTAAACTTAAACTTTTTATGGTTTGGGATTGAATTGCTTAATGAACCAATCAGCACTTTATTTTCTGCCTTCAGCTACATATTTTTTTAAATGATGCTCTACTATTAATCATCAGTTTAGACTCTCATAGTTACTAAATATGTAAGTACTTATGAATCCTAATCCCCCACGAAGGAAGGCCGTATATACTGTGTGTCTCAGTGGAAAAAGATGTGAGAAAAACATCAGCCTAACTCTTCAAACATGTTCATGGGGATTAGAAGAATTGTTTTCTCTATGATAAATTTTAGGACCAAAAACTCAAGTTTGCTCATAAGAATGCTCATATCCCCAAAGATAAAATTTGAGCTGCTACTTGCTTTCTTTAAGGTAAATCGAAAGCAATTAGCAGGATATTCCCTAATCAGCACTTTTGGAAATATATTGATTGTTTCTGGTAACTAAAGTTCTCAAATGGTAGAGAGGAATAAAACTTTATTACAAGTATTTGAGGGCCTCATAACAAAGAATCTTTTTAAAGGTACCTACCATACTAAGGAACTTAACTAATCTCTAGAATCCAAAGGAGAGCATAAGAGTAGTTTTTAAAGATCTTTTAAATAATAATACATAAGGTATGGCAGAACTATAATGTGCCTTCTCATTACATGGATTCAGATAAACAATAGGATAAATAATGTTCCTTAAAGTAAGTAAGCTGCCTACTGTAAAAGGGTTTCACAGCAAAACCATCTTATATGAAAGTACGTGAAACCTATCTGACATCAGTTGTATTCGGTCAGTGCAAAAGTAATTGTGGTTTTTGCCATTACTTTCAATAGCAAAAGCCACGATTACTTTTGTACCAACCTAATATAAAGCATTCCTTAAATATTTTAATTATGATGTATGTGAAAATTATCAAAATTTAAAGTGTTATTTTGTAAATATTAAATCAACATCTTACAATTGATGGAATGCTGTTATACTTTTAGAGAATTTTCCTTTTCTTAGTAGCTTCACTATATCATATATTTTTATCTTCATGAAAAGATGATGAGGGAATTAAAGCTCAACAAGGATAAGTGACCTCATTCAAGGCTCCAAAGGTAGTAAATGCAGAGCTGAGACTTAAGCATATTATCTTTGGACTAAAAATTCTTAGGAATTTTCTACTATATTCAGTATCTTGTATTGTTTAGAGCTTATAGCCTTGTTACTTAGGTTTTGCCTAGCCTCAGTTGCTAATAAATGAGTATGTTTTATCTCTCTGGATGCCTATGTGAGAAAGAGAACCCTGGGATTTGGAGGAAAAACTTATACAAAGTAAGATCCTATTACTACTTTACTACTCATGGGAAAATCACTTTGCCTTTCCAAACTTTTATTTTATTTTATTTTATTTTATTATTTTTTGGAGACAGAGTCTTGCTCTGTCGCCCAGGCTGGAGTGCAGTGTGATCTCAGCTCACTGCAACCTCCAACTCCTGGGTTCAAGCAATTCTCCTGCCTCAGCCTCCCGAGCAGCTGGGATTACAGGCATGTGCCACCATGCCCAGCTAATTTTTATACTTTTAGTAGAGATGGGGTTTCACCATGTTGGCCAGGCTGGCCTTGAACTCCTGACCTCAGGTGATCCACCTTTCCAAACATATATATATATATATAAATGTCATATATGCAGAATGTATGCTATGACTGGTTAGCAAGAGAAGAGTGGTCTGGAAAGTTAATAAATGATTGACTTGATTCTTTTGGGGAACTATAAATAAAAATAGAATTTCCTCCCCACCTAGATGAATATATATATATTCATCTATGAAATGAAATAAATTCATAAAATTTGCTCTGAGTCAGATCAGATAATAAATGTTAAAGATGGTAGCAAAATGCTAGAAATATTACACTTATATTCTTTGTACCTAATTCATCTCCACTTCCTCAAACGCATTTAACATCATGCTTTGTTTGCAACTGGTACTCAATAAATTATTTATAATTGGTACTGAATCTTCTAAGTAAGCCAGAGTTTCCACACACAAAAGCATCTGAGCTACTTAATACATATAAACAACTCGGTATTTTTAATAATGGTTGATTTCAATGACCATTTTGCTGTTTGTACGTGTAAAGGTACTGACTACCATTTTACTGTTTTGAGTCAAACATATACCGACTATAGTAACACAAATGAGGTAAGAAGCTCCTCATTTATTTAACATGCACTAAGAGGTTGAAGAGAAAACCTGGGCTATTCAGAGACTTAAACAATTTTCTCTATGGGAGCATTTTTTAAAGCCCCGAAAGAACACCAAAATAGGAATTCAAGGTATAAAACCATGAGACAAAACATGAATTTGAGAGGGGTCAAAAAGCTGAGGAGCCAAAAAAATGTATAATATCCACAGCAGAAGTAAACATTTAAGGGTTTACTTTGTACCAGGCAATCTGCTAAGCCAGTTTCAATCATGATCTGATTTAAAGCTCACATAATCCCTGTAGAATAAGTACTATTATGATGATTGCCATTCCACAGCTGATGCTTCCAGAGGTAAAACGATTTGCTGATGGCCACACAGCTAGAGGGGGCAGAGTTTATACCAAACCCATTCTATCTTGCACTAGAGAAGACGGTTTCCTTCCATTTGCTTAAATATTTTCTGCCCCTTGCTGTCCCCATCCCTCTCTCTCTAGTCCTCTACTTCTCTGACCCTAGATTCCTAAGATATTCTAGCTTTACAGTTTCTTCAACCTATCCTTTTCTTTAGAAATTGTTTTAATTACTGTATCCTAATCCAACATTATCAACATTATTCAGACCTTTTGGTCTCATGCAGTTAAGGGATGAGTAGAGTGTTAGAGAAATAAAAAGGCAGTTGTCCCTACCCCAGTCTAGATAAATATCCTCATTTCACCACGATTTAAGAGGAAAGTACATGACAACTCATTATTCATTCATGAACTGAATAACTAAGCTCCATTTATCCAATTACACTGTTAGTCAGATACAGACCCATTTAGATTGCTGGGAAAGCCTGCAAAGACACACCCACTACCCACACCTGCACTTAGTTTCTCAAACATGCAACTTCTTCTTTCTCAAGACCCTTGACTCTACTGGAAACTTTTCTCTTCAACGTCTTGGCCTCGTTTTAAATATTACAACCTCAGAAAGGTGTTCCTTGACAGTGTCATCTAAAGAATTTCCCAATGATTTTCTCTCTCAGCCCAATGCTCTCATTATAAACTTTCATGATTTGTAACTGCTTCCAATATTTACTTCTTCACTTGTTAGTGTTCCATACGAGATTCTGAAGGACTAAAAAGTTTCCATTCAAAATGCTGTATAACCTCCACTTAGTTCCAAAACCGTTTCATCACCTCAAAGTTACTCTTACCAGTTAAGCAGTTTCTCTGCATTCTTCCTTTCTCCTAGGCCCTGACAAACACCAATATGCATTGTCTCTACAGAATGATCTATTATGGACATTTCATATAAATAGAGTCATACAATATCTGACTTTTTGCATCTACCTGCTTCCACTTAACATCAAGTTCTGGGGGTTCATTCACCTTGTAGCACATATCAGTACTTCATTTTATGGCTAAATAATATTCCATTGTATGTATGTTCCACAATTTATCCATTTATTCATTAATGGACATTTGTGCTTTTTCCACCTTTTGGCTATTGTGAATAGTTATGTTTATTTTTTTTAATAATATGTTAGAAATACATATTGAAGTGTTTCCAGATTAAATGATACACATAAATTTTGTATTAAAACACCACAGCCAAAAAAACAAAAATAAAAGTGGATATAGATGAAATAAGATTGGAGAAATCTTGATAATTGCTGAAGCTGGAAGATAAGTAAAGGGGTGTTATACTATTGTCTCTACTTTTATATATAGAAACTGAAGATCTGAATTTGAATGTTTTGTTTTTATAAGATTAATAATATATTCTCTAGCATATAATATATTCTGTGTATTCTCTCTAATCTTCATTCACTCTCAAAAAATGTCATATATGCAGAATGTATGCTATGACTGGTTAGCAAGAGAAGAGTGGTCTGGAAAGTTAATAAATGATTGACTTGATTCTTTTGGGGAACTATAAATAAAAATAGAATTTCCTCCCCACCTAGAAAACTTCTCCACAAAGGTAGAAAAGAAAAAAGATAATTTTATTATTGAATAATCATTAAATTAGATAGTGATGCCCATTCACAGGCAATCTGCCAAGAGAATGCAAAGACAAAGAAATCTCACCCTTTTATATAGTCAAGCAGACTAGACCCATTACAAACTTGTTCTCAAGGTAATAACTAGTCTTCAACTAAGAGGAGTTGACAGCATTGTTCGTCACATACAGTTTGTTCTAAATTCAGTAGATAGTTGGCATAACCTTCTGTGTTAGCTAGTTGGCTTTATCCATAAACTTTTCACAGCTTTATGACAAAAGGTAGTTCTGAAATTTGGAGAGAGAGAGGGGCTCACCAAAGTTAAGGTCCTACCTTCCCCCAGAAACTGGGAGACAGGGGCATTATCTTCCTTGATCATATCTCAAAGAGATGGTTCTTGTATCCTTGAGAAAGACATTCCTTGTTCATAAGCTGGCTAGAGTTGTATTTAGGTTTTTAAAAGTTTTACATATATTTCAGAGACAGAGAAAGACGTTACAATTTTTTTGAAGTAAATGTTCTAAGAAAAGAAAACAAGAGTCTCTTATATTCACCAGGGAGAATTAAGCAGCTTGTCATTTTGTATTTACCACCATAAGCCTTTGTAGCAGAAAAAAAACATAGGAAGAGATGATCTCATTATAAATTACCACTACACTGTTTTGTTTCCAAAATGTGTGTGATATCAGCTTATTTTAATGGAATATATTCAAGAGTCAGGAATAAATCTGTAGTTTGGGTGACATGCACATTGTGGGGGTTAATCCTCAGTGTTAACTTGACTGGATTGAAGGATGCAAAGTATTGATCCTGGGTGTGCCTGTGAGGGTGTTGCCAAAGGAGATTAACATTTGAGTCAGTGGCCTGGGACAAGCAGACCCACCATTAATCTAGGTGGGCACCATCTGATCAGCTGCCAGTGTGGCAAAAATATAAAGCAGACAGAAAAACCTGGAAAGACTAGACTGGCCTAGCCTCCCAGCCTACATCTTTCTCCCGTGCTGGATGCTTCTTGCCCTCAAATATTGGACTCCAAGTTCTTCAGTTTTGGGAGTTGGACAGGCTTACCCTTGCTCCTCAGTTTGCAGATGACCTATTGTGAGACCTTGTGATCATGTGAGTTAATACTTAATAAACTTCCCTTTATCTGCACTCCAGCCTGGCAGCACAGTGAGGCTGTCTCAAAATAAATAAACAAACAAAGTTCCATATATCTATTACATATCCTATTAGTTCTGTCCCTCTAGAGAACCCTGACTAATACACACATTAAAAAGTCCACTAAGGCAAACCTTCTCAAACTTTAATGCACATTTGAGTCACCTAGAGATCTTGTTAAAACAGATTCTGGCTCTTTAGTCTGGGGCAGAGCCTGAGATTCTGCACTTCTAACAAGCTCCTAGGCAAAGCCCACACGGCTGATCCACTACCACAGGCTGAGCATCGAGGCTCTATCTCAGTTACTTTCAAAGTTTAGTCCCCAAATCAGCAGAGTCAGCAATATCAGGGAACTTGTTTAAAATGCAAATTCCTGGGCCTACCTTTAGGCTATTGAATTAGAAGCTATTTTAACTTTTAATAAATCCTCCTGGTATTCTGATGCATGCTAAAATGTGATAACCCCTGCTATACGTTAATGGTCTCAAATTTTAGATGCACTTTGAAATCACCTCAGAAATTTCCAAAGACACACTGATGCCTGTGTTGACCACCTCCATTATGATTCCATTGGCACAAAGCAAAACCTAGCCATCAGTAGACTTAAAATCTCCCCCAAGCGATTCTAATATGCAGCAGTTTGAGGGCCCCTGAACTAGAATGTAAGCTCCACACAAGCAGGAATTTGGTCATTGCTGAATCCCAAGTGCCTAGAAAAATGTCGGGCACTAGTTGACATCCCATAAATATTTATTTAATGAATGAATAAATAAGAGAATGAGAAGAAAAACAAACCCCTCAGTTACTCTAAAAACAGTTGCATGATGATATTACAGAAGAAATATCATATTTGTCATCTTTCTCTCTTATGGGAAATCTGTTTTCAGCTCAGAATACAATGTGGACATAACTGTTCCCACCAAATTATATTTGAAATACCCCTCATCATCACAGCAATTTCTCGGGGCAAGAAAATATAGAATCAAAGCTGGCAGATCTTAAAAAAAGAGAACTAAAACTAAATACAGCTATTAAATATAATAAAATGAATAAACAAAGCATGAAATTGGCAAGTTATAGAGAGTATAGAAGGAAATGTATAGAAGTATAGAAGGAAATGTAATGTCATATAAACGAATAAAGGCTTAAGACCTGCAACTTTGAATAGTTGCATTGGCACAGAAGGACAGGACTATAGACCAAAGCAAGATAGAAAGTATCTTTTGGCCACCCTAATTAAAAGTTCCTAAGTGGAAAAAAAAATTGCTGTGAAAACCCATGGCACAGTATTCATAGTTGTTAGAAGTAAGCATGTATTGAGTTAGTGTATAGCAAAATGTAATTCTATAGGGAAGATTTAATCATACTACCTCTCTGGATAGAATATTACTGTAACTTTAACTTTTCATTGTATTATATGAAAAGAATATACATCCATTTTTGTTGGCTTATAAAATAAAACAAAGCAGGCAAGGGATATGCATACTTTAGGACACAGTCATTTGTTGCTGTCAAATTTCTCCATGCAAACTCATCACTCTTCATGTTCTCCAGTCAAATCACCTCAGAAGCATAAACACTGAATTAAAAGAACTCGCCTCTGAAGTCACAGTTTCTCAAAAAGTGTCTAGTTCGATATTTAAACCAGCAAGGGGTTAACAGAAGACTGACTCCACAATCCCATAATATTTACAGGAATAAAGCCGGCCTAAATATAGGGAATGAGCTGCTGAGGCCCAGAAATTAGGCCCAGGAAGTTAATCCCAGAGAAATCAGTGCACTGGGAAGGAAATGAGAAATAGGGATTCATTTTCTGGAAAAAGAGCTTAATATGGGGCATTGTGATATGGAAAAATAAAAGCCAATGTCCAGGTTTTAGGATTAAGGTAAAAAAATTACAGTAAAATAAGCCAAAAGGATAAAAATGCTGAGCTACTACACTTGAATTTCTTGAATTTCTCCTTATTAAGAGCTCTATTGTTCACAGGGCTGGAGGATGTAGAGACTGAATTTTCCATTTAAAGGTAAGAGGTCACAGCTGTGAGGTCCATGTAGGACCAAGAAGCCACAGGACACATTGTTGAGTTTTTTGCAGCTTTGGAGTAATATAAAATGGTCAAAAAAGGTCCAAAGGATCTTTACAAGAAAATTAAATGTAACAAAATTAGAGGCCGTAAAATGGTTCACTGTAAATATGTTAGAATTCCTTATACACAGAGGTAATATCATATATTTTATTTATGATGCAATATTAGAAAAATCCAAAAACCAACATAATAACTTTTAGGGCTTTTCAATTAGCAAATTCCCAGAAAACAGAGAAACATTTATTACATTTATTTTTTTCCATTCATTGTTTAGTTTTTGAAATGAATTTTTCTTTTTAACTTATCTCCTTTGCAACTCAATATACAAAGATAAAATGTAAGAAGTCACAATTCCTGCAATATCTTATCAAAAATACCTTAAAGAAAATACAAGCTCTGTGATTCAGAAATGAGATTCAAGTCTCGAAGTTCTGTAGAAAAAAGTAGGGCCAGACAAGAACACTTTCCCAATCAGCAGCTATATTTGGTGTCTAAGTGTCCAAACCAGATTAAAAAGGAATAGAATGGATTTCCAAGACAGGCAGGCAGGAAGCAAGGTCTGAGGTTTCACTGTAGGAAAGAGGCTTTCTACACTTAGCTGGACTACGTGCACCCTGCTTAGAGCAGGCAGACCCATGCAGGGAGGACTAGAGTCCAGTGAACAGTATCTAATCATTGAGTGCAGCAAAGGCAAGTTGCTTGGTGGTCTGCAGGGCTCCAACAGTTACAACAGTAACTCAGCCAAATAGTAAAACTTGAAAGAATGGAATATTTACATTCTTCTTAGAAAAAAGAACACAAATTCATTATTCAGAGATGTAGTCCAACAGTGTATTTGATAAACTCCAGAAAGAACATGATATGGGCATATATACCCATTCTGCCCCAGGTCTCACTGACTCCTCCCCTCTCCCCACTCTCAACCTCCCATCCCCAGAAACAAACTTAAATATAAAAATAGGATAAAGTGTATGTCAACTCTACATTCCAGAGAAGAATGTGTTTATATGTCACAAAACTTTTAAACGATTCTACTGAAGAAGTTTCAGATACACCAACAGAAAGTTGAAACTTGTTGCAGACACCATGTGCCCACCTACTGTTATGTAATTCTCTTCTTCACTCTCACCTACAGACTCTAGATGGTGGTGTACTCAGCTCAAAAATGAACAATGACAAAACCCTTATATATTTCCCAGATACCCTCTCTTGTAGTCAAGAGAAGCAACATTACCCATTCTGGCCAACAGATTGAAGCAAAAGCCTACTGGAAATTTCTGGAAAATTCTTGCTTTCCTGACAGGGCCTCTACTCCCTCCTCCTTGACTCCATCCTTTCTGGCCTGAAGTATATTTTTGTGACTGCAGTGGACTCAGCCCTAAGATCCTTGGGTGGCACATACTACAGAGCATTTACGAGATATTAGTTCATATTTTTATTGCTAAGAAAATATAGGGAGAAAGCTTAATAACACTGGATTTGGTAATGATCTCCTGGACATCACACCAAAAGCACAGACAACAAAAGAAAAAAATAGATGAATTACACTTTATCAAGGTTAAAAACATTTGTGCAAAGGACACGATCAACCGAGTAGAAAGGCAACCCACAGAATGGGAGAAAATATTTCCAAGTCATATATCTGATGAAGGATAAATATCCAGAATATGCAAAGAAATCCTACAACTCAACAAAACAACAACAAAAACTAATTTAAAGACGAACAAAGCACTTGAATAAACATTTCTCCAAACAAGATATACGAATGGCCAATAAGCACATGAAAAGATGCTCAACATCACTAATCATTAGGAAATGCAAATCAAAACCTCAATGAGACACCACTTCACATATTACATAATAAGAGTTGGCAAAATGTGGAGAAATTGAAACCCTCGTACATGGCTGGTGGGAATGTAAAATGATTGTGAAAAACAGCACGGTGGGGAGGTTCCTCAAAAAAATAAATATATAATTACCACATGATCTGCCAATTTACTTTTTTTATATAGTCCAAAGAATATTTAACTGAGAATGAGTCCCTCCAAAGGGACTCAAACAGATATTTATACACCAATGTTCATAGAAGCATTATTCACAATAGCCAAAATGTGAAATAACCAAAATGTCCATGGATGGATGAATGAATAAACCAAATGTTCTACACATACAACATCTGTATATACAACAATGGTATATACATACAATATGATATTATTCAGCCTTATAAAGGATAGAATTCTGCTACATGATACAATACGGATGAAACCTAAAGATATGCTATGTGAAATAAGCCTGACAGAAAAAAGGACAAATATTATGATTCTACTTATATGAGGTACCTAAAATAGTCAAATTCATTGAGACAGAAAAAAGAATATTGGTTACTAGGGGCTGGGGGGCTGGGGGAAGGAGAAGTTACTGTTTAATGGATACAGAGTTTCAGTTTGGGATAAGGAAACAGTTCTGGATGGACCGTTGTGAGGGATGCACAACAAGGTGAATACACTTAATGCCACTAATATGTGCTAATATGTGCAATTTAAAGAGGGTTAAAATTATAAATTTTGTGTTATGCCTACTTTACCACAACAAAAAATAATTTTGATTGTCTGTACTAGACCTTAGTAGGACACATTGTAATGCCCCAAATTTTATTCCTACTTACGCTTTAATTTTGTCCTGGGCCGGCTGAGGTATGCTAGCATCTTAGATTCATTTCGCTTAAATACAGGCTCTTAAGTGTTACTGGACACCAAGTAGTCTCATATTAACTCTGAGTTTGTTTATTGCATAGGTTTTTTTCTGGCTTTGCACTTCAGAAACCAATATTTCATTTAACCCTGGGTAGATTATATTGATAAATAAGGAATGAATGTTTGAAAAAGAATATATCACCTGTTGAGGGTGAATAAAAAATTCAAAAGCCCAAAAATGCAATTCAAAATGGTAGTTCTTGGACCTCAAAAGCTCTGTTGCTTTGGAGTCATATCAGCTAAGAAACCAAAGAGGAACTGGACTGATGTAAAACTGGGCTTTAGTCTTGCTATCATAACAGGAACACTGGTAAAATAAAAAGAAAAAAAACAGGAGGAGAGAGATTGGTTGGAAAAAAATAGATTTCCTTAAAGGAAAGAAAGTCTAAACAGAAGCTAAAGGGAAAATGAGATGCTGAAGGCAATAGGCAGAGATAAAGGGTAAAGAAGATGTACCAATCATAACCATTTTGAGAGTGGCCATCAGAGAAGAGGAAGGATGCTTTAGTTGCTTTCAGATCAGAAATGATGAGTAGGGCCCCAAAGCCATATATCAGGGGATGAGCAGTAGGACCTCAGCAAACAGATGATTAGTTGCACACCCTCCTCCAGGTTTGTGAAAGCTAAAGAATAGATTGCATAAAATATAAACAGATTTGAAAGGAGAACACTGAAAAGATGACTGTATAATTTTCAAAGAATTATTGGATGGGTTTTCAGATGATAGTCTGTTCTCTTAGAGAATATGCATGCTCAGGAATTAGAAATATAATAAAAGCCACAAAAAATAGAAGACATTAAAGGAGAGCCAGGCAGAACAAGCCTGACATAGATATTTGTCTGATGGGAGACTATCTTTTAGGTGGGATTATCTAACTCAGAATGGTGAGAGTGGACAAGTTTGCTAAAACAATCATCACATTTAGCAGGCATAGAATCTTTTAATTTCATCTCTTTCACAATGGAAGACCCCCAAAACCAAAATTTAAAATTTTGCAAAATAAATGCCTAGGCCAAAAAGCAAAAGGGAATGTAAAGGAAAGACAATACACAGATGCAGTAAAGAATGTCCACCCTACATAAACTAAAGAAAAGGGATCAGCCTAGAGAGAATAATAAAAGGGAGGAGCATGGAAGAACTGAGGGAAACCAAATAAAGAACTGAGGGAAACCAAAAACCCACTACTTGAGAAAAAGATATGGGAGAAAGAAATGCCATTCAAGTCTGGAACTTCTAAAAGCCAAGGAAAGGCAATGCAGCCTCCAGGAGACCGTGACACACGTCTTGGCTCTCACCAGGCTCCTCCGGGCACAGGCTTCAGAGCACCAACAGAGCTACATTTGTGGAATCAGCTGAGGATAATTCTCCAGCTTGAATAAATGTGTAGACCAGGGGAAAGTATCTCCTAGAAAACGGGTTACCCAAACCACAGCAATTCTACCAGAAGCAGTGGTCTCAGGCAAATGACCCAGTACTCAAAATGCCTGTTCACAAGAGAATGTGGGAGCAATGTCATTGCACTCAGTGTAGAACTAGAACACTAGAATCCCAGCATTTAGAAGCAAAATAGAAATTAAACTTTTAATATGCTGAAAAGGTTTCTGTAATAACACCAATGACAGTGGCTGTGACTATTCTAAATTTCTATTATAAGAAAAAGGTCTCCAATAAGAGATGAGAACAAGCAAAAACAGATCCCTCTCCTGCAAGAGCCCACCTCCCCTGACAAATATGGAAGCCAGTGCTATAGTTAATTCCCTAAACTGACATACCAGCAGAGAACCACACACAGCCACACACAAACACATACACACTGCTTGGGTTTACGTTCATACATTGTGGAGTATTTAAAGCTGACACAAACTGACTCAGGGGAAACCAGATTTTTCTCTACCTGTCCACTTTCTCTTAGGTACCAATGAGTTTCAGTAGTAAAATAGGTTTGAGCCATAGTAGGAGCTGTGTTTTTCTGAGACTAGATATTTTGTTTTCCAAATTTTATGGGAGGAGAGGGGCATTGTCATACAAGGTGGGTAACTTCTGGGTCTCCACCTATCATGAACCAGGGTCCCAGACAAATTCCCTATCGTGTGAATTTAGAAACAGATGAATAATAAAGGAGATACTAACATAGACCAAGAACCAAGAGGAACACAGAACGTTTGGGCCCTGAACTTCCCATCACCACATGGGGAGGCACAACAGGAACTGGGCCTATAATGTAACTCTGCATTCCAGTGGAGGAACTCTTCTCCCTTCCCTGCCACCCCATGAGTCTTCCCCCCTTGCCAGTGGGAGAATACAGAGGCTGCTTGGTATCAACCAGTCTGGATCCGTGGACCCAGTTGCTTATAGAAGTCCACTGGAAATACCTAACACCCAGCAGCTGCAGTCCTTGAGCCCTCATCAGGGGTGAGACAATGTTGTCCCATGGGAAGCCAAGTTGTGTGTAGACCCTCTCACAGAAAGTAGATTCTAGAATTTTTGTTCATTGCACTGCATAGATATGATCATCTTATAGCTCCAGTGTATCTATGATTTTTTAAAAAGACAGAAGAGAACGATTCTTCTTCTGAAGTTCTGAAACAGCTACATGCAATCAAATGGAAGATAGTCTGGTCTAAAGCTGCTAAAAGAACTTCACAACTTCCCAGCCATCTCAAATGTCTCGGCTAAGATTCATCAAGAAATAAGAAACTGAGAGCATGAAACTTTAATTTCTTTGGAATTTTAGCCCACATAAACAAGAAAATTTTATTTTCTATTTTAATTCCTTCAGATTTAACTTCTTTGGACTTTAATTTGCAGCTTTTCTGGTACCTTATAGAATTTAACTCTTTTCTCTGTTTCTTTCTATGAATATCTGAGCAAGCCTTAGGCAAGCACTTAGCCATTGATTTAGAAACATTTTCATCAAAAATGTTTTAGCATTTATAATAGAATCCAAAATGTCTTCAGAAGTAACAAAGTTTTCGTACTTTCTGAAACTCAAAGATAGAGAGACCAAAAGAGAACTTTGAGATGATTAAACTTAAGCTCTGTATTTATGAATTCCCTCAGCTCCCTTTACTAAGAGACTTGCTAGCTATGTCATAACTATCAGTAGTAGTTCTACCATGTATCAATTAGGCAGGAAGAAGAGAAGTGTAGGCCAGAGGAAAAAGAAAAATTGGTAAAATATTTAGGTTACCTTAATGCAGCTAAATTCCCCAAGTGTCAAAATGTCTTATCTCCAAATCAGCACTAGAAAAGAATAATGTACAGATTTTCTAAACAGTTTTGATTATATTGCAAAGTAAAATGTGACTTTTAAATAAAATTATTCACTACTTCTCTTTTTTCAATTAATATAGGTAACACCCATTAAAATTGCACTTAATTGTGTAAGAAATGTATGTAAACTCAACTAAATGTGCCCATGCATATATGCATATGTATGTGTGTATACATACTATTCATTCAGGAGACTAGACATATACTAATGTTTACACAAGTAGATGGAACAGCCATAAAAAATTTGATACGTTAAAAAAAGCACTTTGTAATCCCTTCTAAGAATATACAGAAGCCTTGTAATTGATTATTATCACTCATATTTAAGGATTCATTTTAAGTTCTCAGTGTGATTATAGTAATAATTGAATTTTTTCTTCTGCAGCATAACCAAAAACATACTTAGATCTCATAGATTTAATTAAATTGATAAGCAAGATATTGTATTCTCATTACTAGGAAATGCCAATGCTCTGTTAGACTTTCTCATAAAAAGTAGTCTTGCCTTTGTTTTCCATTTTTAAATAACAATATGAGGAACAAAGAAATCATCTAACACATTTTCACTGAGAGGTTTGGTAAAAGACTAGAACTGTCAGAAACTATTACCACAAATGGAGCCTGGCATTTCAAAGAAAGAAAAAGGTTTAATTTGATTTCAAAAGATAAATTGAAATAGAAACCATGGAGATGGAAACCTTGTAATCCTACTGAGACACAGAAAAGGCTTTTTATAGTAATTATTTTCATTTTTAATGTACTGCATTTTGAAGGAAAATCATTATCCATACACCTAGCAAATGTGAGAAAAGGGGAACCAGTATTCAACTATGAAAGATAGAGAAATTCACACGAACTATTTCAATAACTGGAAAAAAATGCTTTCTTTGATGTCTCTGAAAATGTAATTCTAAAGAGTCAGTTTTACTTTAAATTTTTAAAAATTCTAGGATCATAATAGACATAAATGCTTACATAAATTCCTCCAAGACTTTCTTCCTTTCCTCTATATTTCTTGGGGACACTCCTGGGGAATTTTTTCCTTAAAAGCAGCTGACTTCACTGGGATACTACAAACAGTCACAGTCAAAAGTCAGAGTTATTCTCTGGCCTGGTTGCTCCGTTAACTTGAAAAGGAGAATTACGTTAAGTGAAGTTTTACACTGTCCTTTTTGCCAGTCAACTTTGGAAGAGGTAGGTCTGGAGAAAAGAATATCAGAAGAAATATTTTGTTCAAAAGAAGCATGAGGATGACAATACAAATAGGGTATTTGCAAGGGAGCAGAAAGATGATTTCATCTATGACTCTAACATCACCATGGAAGTATTGAGGTTTTCCTAAATCAGAGGTATATTATCTTTTTAAATTCCCAAAACACCAATTTTTGAGACACAATTAAAAGGGAACTAAAAGACACCCTATAATCTAGACACAGGAAAGTTCATGAAGCTGAAAATCATACTAATTGTTTACAATATTTGTCTTTAGAAACCAAATATTCAAACATATTTAATATTTTTCTTCTTCTGATTACCTAGAATGAGAGATAACACAGCAAGTAGAGAATCATAGATAGGAGAACATCCTGATATTTTATTGCATAGGAGAATGTGAGCAAATCACTTATTTTAAGAAGGCAGGGACATGGTGACATCAGTCATACCCTGTGCCATATTATATCAAGTCTATATATCAAGTCCTAAAGTGAAAAAATGTAATGATATCTACATTTTGTTGTGATTGAAATGGCTAACCAGTAAAATGCAGGAAGCACAATGTCCAGGAAAATCTTAGAGGTACTTGAACAAGAAACACACAGTCATTGAGGAAGCGTGCAGAAGCTCATAAGGGAAGACACACACAATTTAATGGTGTGTTGGAGGGAAACAAAACTTCCATCAAAAGACAATTGTATGGGTGCCTGTAATCCCAGCTACTTGGGAGGCTGAGGAAGGAGAATCACTTGAACCTGGAAGGCAGAGGTTGCATGGAGCCAAGGTTGCACCACAGCACCAGCCTGGGTGACAAGAGCGAAACTCTGTCCCGGGGGAAAAAAAAAAAGAAAATTGTAGGCAGAGGCAGGAGGATTGCTTGAATCCAGGAGTTTGAGACTAGCCTGTGCAACATAGTGAGACTCCATCTCTACAAAATACTTCCAAAAACTTAGCAGGGCCTGGTGGTGTACACTTGTGTTCCTAGCTACTAAGGAGGCTGAGTGGGGAGGACTGCTTGAACCTAGAAGTTCAAGGTTGCAGTGAGCAATGATCATGCTTCTGCACTCTAGCCTGGGTGACAGAGTAAGACTGTCTCAAAAAAAAAAAAAAAATGACAACAACAACAACAACAACAAACAATTGCATAAATACTGTCCTGATAAACAGAGGTGAAATATGTCCCAAAGCAGAATAGCACAGGGCAAAAATAGTAAGGACACTGGGAAGATGATCAGCATAATATGAAAATAAATGAGGTGCTCCCCAACCAGACCACTGCGATCCATATTCTATACCTAGTGTGCAATATTGGGTATTTAAATTCATTTAATAGCCACCCTTTAATAATAGTAAAAGCCCATTAATATTAATACCCACCATGTGGCTAATGAATTCGTAATTATTGAATGTCTACCATGTGTCAGACACTGTTCTAAGTGCTTTGTACATTTCTTCCTTTAATCCTCAAAACTATCCTACAGTGTAAATATTATTAGATAGATGAAGACACTGAGGTTTGAAGTGCTTAAGAAATTCTCTATCAAGTAGTGGTATCACTATTTAGACTCAGTGGTTCTAACTGACTGCAACATGCTGAATTCTTCCATGATGCCATGCTATGTTTTAGAGACAAGCACCATAGCAACATTGATCCTATAGAGTTATGAGACATGTTGTTCCACTTCCACATTTTAAAATTCATCAGGCATATTTCTTCTCTTGAATAAAGCAGTTGTGACACTTCAACGACACCACTGCAAAATAAAAATTTCCTCTATTTCAGAATTTTTATATTAATATCCTCCCAATCAAGGGGAAGAAATCCCTCCCTGAAAAGTATTTAAGAAATAGAAAAGAGAGACAAAATCGTTTTTCTACTCCCTTTGACAAGCTTGAGGTAGACTCCCTGATTCTCCTCCTTCCACTCACCTTCTCTGACACCATTATTGGTCAAAGTGAGAATTACAGACATCAGAAAATAGAATGCATGCCAATTTTATTTTTCCCTTGAAAACTTCTCCAGCAAAACACACACAAAAATAATTTCCTGGCCATGCGCAATGGCTCATGCCTGTAATCCCAGCAATTTGGGAGGCCAAGGCAGGCAGATCACCTGAGGTCAGGAGTTTGAGGCCAGCCTGACCAACATGGAGAAACCCCCTCTCTACTAAAAATACAAAATTAGCGGCTCATGGTGGCACATGCCTATAATCTCAGCTACTCAAGAGGCTGAGGCAGGAGAATCGCTTGAACCTGGGAAGCAGAGGTTGCAGTGAGCCGAGATCATGCCATTGCACTCCAGCCTGGGAAACAAGAGCGAAATCCTGTCTCAAAAAATAATAACAATAATAATTTCCTGATGACCTGTTAATAGAATTTTTTTTAAGAATTTGAAAACAAGTTTTGACCAACAAAAATTGAAAAATAAGTCATATTTTCTGAAAGAAAATAAGCCTGATTTGGTTTATTGGCAGACAATGCTTTTCTCAATTAGGTTAATAGCAAACATAGATTACTTAACTTTGCTAATATAAGATCAAAACATATTTAAAGTACAGTTACAAGAAAGGCATTTTGTTTAAAATGTGGTAGTGGCAATGGTGTATTGAAATTAATATTCTCAATGCTTTTAATTGTGGACAATAAACAAGGTACCACTATAAATAGCTATAATAGCCATTTAATTAGTCTTAATAATTGTATTTGTAATAATACCTGCCAGAAATTTTGAAAGTGAATGGTACTAATGACTGAGTAGCAAATCGTTTTGTAAGTTGGGGTTTGTTTCCTCAATTCTTAGATTTCAAAAAGAAAAAAAAAAAACTGAAGCAAAATCTAACCAAGTTTTCAGCCAATTGCCAATTTGAAAAATAGTTTATAATGACGGATCACTGTGTCAAGGGTCTAGTTAAAAAGCAGAACCCAAACTAGATATTTCAAACTAAGAGATTTAATGTAGGGAATTGGTTTCACAGTTGTTAAAACTGTAAGAGTGAAAAAGGAACTTCAAGTCACCCAGGGATAACTACAGGAAGCAGCTACAACCTCAAGGGTTGGGGGAATAAAGGATTTCGTGTCCTTAGGGGGTCAGAACTACTTATTCAAGAGAAGAAATATGCCTAATGAATTTTAAAATGTGAAAATGGAACATGTCTCACAACTCTACAGGATCAATGTTGCAATAGTGCTGGTCTCTGAAACGTAGCATTGCATCATGGTACCAAAAGAGACCTCTGGAAAATGAGGGTACTCCAACACTGTGGGACCTCTAAGGAGTGAGGGAGCCACAGGTCTAGTTCTGACAGTACCAGAAGTTAAGAGGATCAACCAATTGTGCGGGCGTGTCACAGATAAGTACAGATGAAACATAAAGGAGTTCCCTTTTTCCTCTTCTCCTGCCATCACGTCTCCCCTTAGAAAGCAGAAGGGCTGGGATATGCATTTTGTTGAATCCCGGCCCCTGAATCCCACAAAAGACTAGAGAAGGGTGAGTTTAGGAGTAAGAAAAAACAGTGAACAGTACATACTGATATAATAAAACTCTATTTCAATTTACTTTTTTAAATGAACAAGGTTTTGGTTGTCCAATCTACAGAAATGAAAAAATAGATATTAGTATTGACCTGTTCCTCATTCTATAAGGAGAGAAACAAACAGCTCATCTCACCAAGAGACACATTCTCAATTTTAAAAATTTGATAACAATTATTTACTAAAATCGGTAAATTATATGCTACTTTGATCAATTGTAAAATAATTTAATAATTGACAATGAATAAAAAGATTTATCATTTAAAGACCTATTGACAATATAAATTTAATTTCAACTTACATATACATATTTTGCTTGCAGGAAATTATGAAGGAAAAATCATTGAAAGATTCCCAAGCCTAAAAGTATATTACATTAAGAAAAAAATTTATGGGCAAAAATGGAATGGAGTACAAGTTCAAAAGGAAAAAAAATGAAAAGCTTTTGACTATTGAAAATATACTTGCTTATATATTCTTTATATTTAAGAAATAACTGTATTTAAATGTCTTAGATACACTTAAAACATTCATTGGTGATATGGTTTGGCTATGTCCCCACCCAAATTTCAACTCAAATTGTAGTTCCCATAATCCTCATATGTTGTGGGAGAGACCCAGTGGGAGGTAATTAAATCATGGGGGCAATTACCCCCATGCTGCTGTTCTCATAATAGTGAGTTCTCATGAGACCTGATGGTTTTATAAGGGGCTTTTCCCCCTTTTGCTCAGCACTTCTCCTTTTTGTCATCATGGAAGAAAGACCTGTTTGCTTCCCCTTCCACCATGCTTGTAAGTTTCCTGAGGCATCCCCAGCCACATGGAACTGTGAGTCAATTAAATCTCTTTCCTTTATAAATTACCTAGTCTCAAGCAGTCCTTTATAGCAGTGTGAGAATGGACTAACACAATTGGAAACATATAAATATTAACATTGTCAATATTTATATTATTATGAAAATATATCACTTCCAGCTACTTAAAATCATAATTTAAAAAGTTAAATGTCAAGCTAAAACTGTATGAGAGACTACATAGGTTGTTTTTGTTTTAAAATTATTTTAAGAAATAATATAGCAAAAAGATTGAAAGACCACAGAAATAAACTGTTTGTAATTCATCTCATATCCCTTGTTTAACTTTATATCCCTTACCTTGCACTCTCTCCAGAGACCTTCTTTCTTTCTATGCCAATTTCTCCTATTCTAAATCTTTTTATTTTAAAAAAACCTCTTATTTTGCCTACCTTCCTTACTTTTTCCCCAGTGAGTCTTCAATAAGTGCAATTTGTCATCTCATCAGTTGAGAAACTCTATTAAGTTGTGTAACTCATTTCCTTGGAGTCTCATCTTACACCAAAGTTTTTTACCTTGGCAATTGATACATTATAATTCCATAAGTGAATTTATCCCAAGACAAGAAAGTAAAATGCTAAAACAAGTGCCGTACGTATATGAACATTTTAATGTCCTTGCAAGGCCAGGATCTTTCAAACACTTTCTCCAGAAAATGAGATAATGAAATTTAATCCTACAAGAATGAATTAGTGGTTATAGAATAATCAGGAGGAGAATGGAGTTGTTCTATCAAGTAACCTGGCAGTTAATTAGCTTCAGTATCTGCCTAATTTTATTCACCAAAGCCTGCCAAATGAGAATTGTCTAAGGAAAGTAAGAAGACATATGATTTCTAGAACCTCTTCACCCAAGAGGCAACCATATTTTACAATGGGTAAAAGCTGTTTACAGTAAGAAATTTAAACATAGTTCTTTAACTCTCATTTATGTCCAAATGGCCTATTCAGTAGAATTTTACTCTTAAACATTAGGCTGGTATGACACAGTTATCATGTATATCAATTCAATTGTTGATTTCTAAACTGTTTGCTGGGAAAACAACTCAAAACGATATATAAGAGTATAAATATTTATATCTATCTTCCTAAACTTTCTTTAAAAAAAAAAAAGACTATACTACTTTAAAAGCCAGGCAGACAATTCTTTCTCTGCAGGTAGCTGTACCTTGAAGTAAGCAGGATAACACTTCATACAGTATCTTATATACATGATGTCAGTCTCAAAGATTCATCTTGTGATAGCACAACAGATAATTTCTCAATCAGATTTTCTCTTCGCCTCATCCAAATAGAAAGATTAGAAATAATCATCAAATGCTTTGATGCTGAGACTATACAATCTTCACCAGGAGGCAAAGGTGAAATGGTCCAGGGGTCTGCAATTCATTTCATTATAATTACATTTCATTGCCTGCAGCTTCTCCAATAATTAAAAGCACAGTGTCAGTATTAAACAAGATCTATGAGAAAATGTCAGATCCCTCACCAAAGAGACATCAAATTAGACTAGGAAAGACTGACAAAAGTTTGCTCCCTGAGTGAATACTGAAATATTTGGAGGAATACATACACATCTAAAGTTGTAAAATTGAATCGTTTGTGCCAAGATTTTCAAATTTTGTTCATTTTAGGTCAGATGGGAATATTTTAAAAGTCTTTATCAGACACATCTCCAGTTGTTAATGTTTCAATATTTGAATGAATAAATCAAAAGAAGTTGATCCAAATTAGACAAAAATAGTGATATCTGAGTCAGATTGGCATGCTTGCAGAAGTAAAACACTTCCATGTATTTGAAACAGAACCCATTTTCGAGTTAATACCAGCACCTTGTTTCTACGAGACTATATTTTGCTCACATTACTACTAAACTTCAACCAGTGGAGGTACTAATTTTAAAAAGCCCACAGCAGAGATAGCCAATAATTCTTTCTTAGGGGCAGCAGAAGGTTGGCAAAAAGGAATACTCAGAAGAGACAGGGAAATATTAGCCACTGAGAAACACTGGCAGTAACAAAATAAAAGAATTTCCCCCAGAAAACATTCTGTTAACAGCTAAACAATATCTGTAACAATAAAAATCACTTGCTTCCTAAAAGTTAAATGTCATCTCACTAAACATCCCACAAGCAATACACTCTTCTATTCGTTTTCACACTTCTCTAATTCATAGAAAGCAAGCATGGAGTGCTTTGATTTGTATCTAGCTGAATGTAATAGTAAATAACTAATCTGTACCCTGCTTGGACTATTGAAGTGATTTATTCTCCAACATTTCCACAAACATCTTACTACACTATGTACTAAATTGAAGTCTATTGGTTTAAACTTATTTAACCAGTGCTATCAAATATAATGAATGGGTAAACTTGCAGGTCAGTGGTTACATTTTTAAAATGATTTTCCCTTATTTAAAATTGTTGCATTGTCTGATTTAAATTAAACACAAAACAGTTTGGTTAAGATTTTAATTAGGTTTTCAAGAGGCAATACAAGTTTAAGAATTTATTATATTAAAAGCTCTCACTGTGGTACTAAGCACCCCAAATATCCTATGTTGTCTATGTACTGGAGGTACCATTATCACATTTTGCTTATGAAAATTTAATAAGTAAATGATATTGTCCTCTGTATTTGAAGGCTGAAGCAGATGCTATGCTGTGCTGCACAAATACCCTGCTTTCCTTCACAATCAAGACACTTATTTACCCAACTGCTGGGAGTGTCACCTGTTGACAATTCACAGCTCACAGCTGAATCTCCCAAAGAATTACACTCATCCAAAGGTCTTTCCTTGCCCATGGTCATGCTCACTCCCTGACACAAATTTGCACCAAATAACTGAATAATGAGGGGTACAGAGACCCCACCTCATTGCCTCAATTTGGGACATCTTGGAAGGACCATCCAGAGCTTCCAGTCCAACTTCTCCCTCCACCCAATTTTCTCACAGGTATTGTGGGGAGAGTGCTCTCCAGAAAATTTCCCTCATACAATCTCAGAATTTGTTTCCTGAGAAACCAGATCAAAAATAGGTGGTGTCTGTAATGATCTGAGGAAGCAGACTCTGAAATTAGGATTTCAAATCTGAATCACCCACCAGCAAGCTGGCCATGAGGATGCCATGTATGATAGTAGGTAGAAAATGGATAGTACATGGCATGCTCTAGTGGTGCAATTGTTAAAACGTTCACCAGTGTGAACTGGGAAGGGACACCATTAGAAAAGAAGGCAGTAGTCAATTAACATTTCATGAGTTTCAGAGGTTTAAGAAGTAGTAATTAATTATTTGGATAATAGTATCAGATGGCTGTTGCTAGTGCTATTGATGAGCTAGAGAAACATAAAGGCTAAGGGTGATTCATCATCAAAGTAAGGCAAAATATGAAAGTGAGAAAGCTCCCTTGGCAGCAGTTTATATAGACTTGACTCCTGCAGCCAAAGAATAGGACAGATTGAAGGCCAGGCCCAGAACATAACTTTAAAGACAGTGGGAGCTCCAAAAAGGTTCAAAGCTCAGTCTCAGCAAAGTTTGCTGTGCCAAGATTAAGGCCTTGTTTAGGGAAGGTAGGACCTTGAGATTTAAGATCAGGACTTCAGGATCCATGCATTCAAAAATCTTTAAAGCCCAGATTCCCCTGAAACTATTAAACTTGCAGAATTTTCCCTCCCCTCCCTGTCAAAGGATGATGCTTCCTCTTGCCTATGTAGCAGCCAGTGCCAAGTGGGCCTGTTAAAGAAGGAAAAGAACTATATGCTAAAAGATTTGCAAGATCTAACCAAAATGTAGCAGCAGCAGCCAAAAGAGTATGTATGGGGATGGATATTTAGGATGCTGGATCAAGCAAGAGGAGTAGAACATAAAGGGTTTTTTTTTGTTTTGTGTGTGTGTGTGTGTGTGTGTGTGTGTGTGTGTGTGTGTGTGTGTTTTGAGATGGAGTCTCACTCTGCCACCCAGGCTGGAGTGTAGTGGCGCAATCTTGGCTCACTGCAACCTCTGCCTCCTGGGTTCCAGCAATTCTCCTCCCAACTGGGACTCAGCCTCCCAAGTAGCTGGGACTACAGGCGTGTGCCACCATGCCCGGCTAATTTTTGTATTTTTTTTTAGTAGAGATGGGGTTTCACCATATTGGCCAGGCTGGTCTCAAAACTCCTGACCTCGTGATCCACCTGCCTCGGCCTCCCAGAGTGCTAGGATCATAGGTGTGAGCCACCGTGCCCGGCCAAGAACATAAAGTTTAATAAGGGAAGCTCTATCACAGAGTACTGTCCCATGACACAGAATTTAACACTCTGACAAAAAAAAACCTGGCTGATGGTGCTTACATCATCCTTGGATAGCTCTGGGAGGCAGAAAAAAAATCTATGCTCCATGCTATCTGATGTAGAATCCCTACAATTCTCATGGTAGATGAAAAAAAAAAAAGGCTGAAAGTGATTCATCACCAACTTAAGGAAAAATACAAAGGTTCAGAGAAATAGGTATGCTAGTGTGAATATGCCACAAAAGTTTGAAAAACCCACCAGCCAACTATGTATCTTCAAGGGGTGCTGAAAGATATTCCATTCACCAAAGCAATCAGGAATGTGCTGGTGAAAGCGGCACCTGCATCACTGAGAAGCTGTCTTCTCCATAAGCCAGGACTAATGGTGGACAATGCTATTATAGAACTGGTTCCTTGGTAACAGTGGGGATAATAATAGGATCCTGAAACAACAGGAGCTGAGTAAATGGCATTTACTTGGGTGAAGCTGTGGAGTGCTACCCCACATTTGGTCAGAGAGGTTCCACTGGCTCCACAGACCCACCAAATGGCCATTTCCCAGGTTCTCAGATGTATAATTGAAATAAACATACCTCGTAATTGGCAGGATACTCACAATGACATTTGGGTAAGAGCCATTATAGTGGGGAAATAACTAGACAAGATAGTAAGTCAAAAACAATATCCAACATCCCAGAAGAAATGACAGATTAGTGCTATGCTTAAAAACATAAAGGATACATAGTATCCTTGTATTCTATCTCCACTTTATAACCCAGTCTGGCAAAAACCACACAGATACTGGATGATGACAGTGGACTTCTGAAAACTTGACCAATTATTAGCAGTTATAATATGATAGCAATTATATCAGATGTGGTATGTTTGCTAGAGTAAATGAATATGGCCATGAGTACATGGTATGCAGCTGTTGATATCTATAATAAAGGAGGATTAGGCACATTCTCATTCACTTGGAATAAATAACTGTATGCATTTATGTTTATACCTGAGGCTCTATTAATTCTGCCTCCCTCTATCATAATATAGTCTGAGGAAACCTGGATCATGAGAACATTCTGTAGAAAAACAAATTGGCCCACTATATTGATGGCATCATGTTCATTGGACCCAATGGGAAAGAAGTTGCAAATAAATTGGAAATCTTAATGGGACTAATGTACTCATGAAGCTAGAATACAAAACCTACAAAAATTTAGGAACCTACACATCAGTGAAGGTTTTAGGAATCCTGTACTCTGAGTTATGGTAGAACATCATCTCCAAAGTAAAATATAAACAATTGCATCTTGCATCTCCCACCTGGTAGGCCTCACTCGATTCTGAAGGCAGCATGTTAACACTTGGGAATCATCCTTTGTACCTAGAGATACAGAAAGCCTCCAGCTTTGGAAGGACTCAAATCAGGAAAGGTCTCTGCAGCAAGTCCAGGCTGTAATTCAAGTTACCCTGTTGCTTGGCCCATAACACGTAGCAAACCTATAGTAATAAAGTTATCTGTGTTAGGAAAAGATAACCTGTAGAGTTTAAGGCCCAATAGGTGAATTGCAACATAGACCTCTGGTGTCCTGGATTAAGACCATGCCCTGGTAAAGAATGTAGAACTCTACATTCTACAAACCTGTAGGTCCTGCGTCCACCAGGGAACACAGCAGGAGTTCCACTAAATTTTAAGCTACATCTGCAACCCAGTCATTTGTGGTTTCTTTTGCCAAAACATCTATAGGCAAAGAAAGGAGCCACCATCCTGGTAGGAGTAACTTACTCTGATCATGAAAGATGAAATTACAGAATAGAGGCAAGGAAGAATACATTCGGCATACAAATAATCTACTGGGATGACTATTGGTACTCTCTTGCCTAATTTTGTCAGAAAATGAGCAAGCGAAGTAGCCACTCTCTGAGAAAAGAACCTCAGAGGTGGTCTGGATTACTCCACCACATAGGCCAGCTGACCAGTCAAGGTGGTAGCTTAAGATTTATGTATTTATTCATTTATTTATTTTGAGATAAAGTCTCACTCTGTCACCCAGGCTGGAGTGCAGTGGTGCGATCTCGGCTCACTGCAACCTCCACCTCCCTGATTGAAGCGATTCTTGTGCCTCAGCTTCTCGAGTAGCTAGGATTGCAGGTGCCTGCCACCACACTCGGCTTTTTTTTTTTTTCCCCAGTAGACACAGGGTTTCACCATGTTGGCCAGGCTGGTCCCAAACTCCTGATCTCAGGTGATCCACCCGCCTTGGCCTCCCAAAGTGCTGGGATCACAGACGTGAGCCACCGTGCCTGGTCTAGCTGAAGATTTTTTTAAATCTAGAAGGATAATTTTTTTGGCATAGTCCTGAGACCAGCCGCATCAGGAAGGGATATAGTACATCTCCTAAACCTCCTTTTATAAACTTCCTCAGTAAAAGAGATCAACTAGAATTCAGAAGGAGCAGGTCTCAGACGAGGTAAACTTACACAGATCAAATAATTTGAGTAGTGCATTGTGATGGATACTCTGGTACAACATCAAAATCCTCCCTTCAGGACCCAGCCACGCATTCCCCCAGCTGCTGGTAGTGTTTTCCAGTGAGGGTTCACAGCTGAGTCCTTCCCTAGGAATTTTTATCTACCCACAATCCCACAGAAACTGCTTAATCCAACAGTACCCATCCTCCTCAATGGCAGCCCACATCTAATGACAAGCTGATCAGAGGTACAAAGGTCTGGCTCCCTTACCTCATATCAGTGCAACTCTAAAGACCATACAGTGCTCCCCCGTAATTGGCTGAAAGCTTTGTTGCAACTGCCTCACTGTTCAATTTCTTCCTCTGCTCAGTCTTGGTCTCTTCATTCTCTCACAAAACCTATTACTAAGAGCATTCCAAAACAGATTGTCTGTGTACAAATCTCCATCTCAAGGGTTTTTCAGGGGAGTATGATGACTACAATACCATATAGCTTGCATTTTACAGTTTCCAGAACATTTATTACCTCATTACGTTCTCATCACAATTCCAGGAGATAAGATGAATAGTTACTATTCCTACTTTGTAAATGATAAAACTGAGTTTCAGCTGATTAAATTAATTTCTCAGTAACACAGGAAATATTTTTAAATTAGTATAATTCCATGTCATTTAAGAAAAATATGAAAGGAGCCCAGATTTATGAAAGAATAGTTAGAGATAAAATGTGGGTCTTTTAAATACATGTATTCTGATTTATACTTCAGGCATCAAAAAAATAACAACGAGCATGCGTGGCGGTATGCATCTATAGTCCTAACGATTCAGAGGATGAGGCAAGAGGATCACTTGAGCCCAGGAGTTCGAGGCTGCAGTGAGCTTTGATGGCCACTGCACTCTGGCCTGGGTAACAGGAGACTCTGTCACAAAAATTAAAAAATAAAACAAAACATAGAATAGCTTCATGACCTTGAATTGAGCAAAGATTTCTTAGATGTAACATAAAATACGATCCATAGAAGAAAAATCTAATAAATTGGACTTAATCAAATATTTTTAAATTAGAAAATTTAAAAAATAATGATAGTACAATTTGCATGATAGAACTGATCAGTTATGTTATTTGTATGGTTAAGATATTTGTTCAATTACATAATAACTAAAGTGAAAGTCACTTAGAATTACAGTTGACACTTGAACAACACAGGTGTGAACTGTGAAGATCCACTTATATGCAGATTTTTTTCCTCCTCTGCCACCACCGAGACACCAAGACCAACTCCTTCTGCTCACCCTATTCAACATGAAGATGCAGATGAAGACCTCTGTGATGATCTACTTCCATTTAATAAATAATAAATATATTTTCTCTTCCTTATGATTTCTTAATATCTTTTTTTTTCTTGAGACAGTGCCTTGCTCTGTCACCCAGGCTGGAGTGCAGTGGCACAGTCTCAGCCACTGCAACCTCTGCCTCCCGGGTTCAAGTGATTCTTCTGCCTCAGCCTCCAGAGAAGCTGGGATTACAGGCACGTACCACCATGTCCAGCTAATTTTTGTATTTTTAATAGAGATGGGGTTTCGCCATGTTGGCCAGGCTGGTCTTGACCTACCAAACTCAGGTGATCTGCCACCTCGGCCTCCCAAAGCGCTGGGATTGCAGGCTGAGCCACCGTGCCTGGTAGAGCTTTCTTTATTGTAAGAATATAGCATGTGATACAAATAACATAGAAAATGTGTTAATCATTTATGTTATTGGTAAGCCTTCCAGTTAACAGTAGCCTATTAGTAATTAAGTTTTAGGGGAGTCCAAAGTTATACCTGGATTTTCTACTCCATAGGAGGGGACTGGCATCACTAACCTCATGTTGTTCAAGGGTCAACTGCATTTACCCTTTTTTCAAGAAGGAGCCAATAAATTGAAATGAGCTAGCACTGCACTCAATTTAAAAATCTTACTTCGAAAGTGGCCTCTTCACATTGCTCTAGGAACATTAACCATCCTTAAACGTATAAATCACCCTGAAACCCAACCTGGGATTGCCACTTATGCGAGGCCAGATGATCACAATCATCAGCCATCTGGACAAAGTCTGCCCGCATCTCACCCCTAACCTGAAGTTGCCCAGAGTGAATTCCCTGTATGTCTAACCAGCATTTTTAGTCAGGCCATTTCAAGCATAAAATCTAAACGTAGTGAAAACCTGTTAGTCTTTTTATGTAATGAAGTAAAATATAAATAGAATGAGTTTGAATTTATGTAGATACTACCCTTAAAGGAGAACTTTCTGGACCTCTGTCATTATAAGAGTCACCTTTTTGCTTGACAAGCATAGGAAAAGCATGGCTGCGTACAGGAGTGCTATCCCTCTCACTCCTCAGTTTAGAAGGCTGTGCATTCCTCCCAGTGCCTTTGCTGTAGCAAAAACTGGTATAGAACTACTCTCCTGGAATGCCTGCAGAACCCAAAGTGCATTTTTAAAAGTTGTAGCACATTTTTAATTTTGTAATGAATCCCCATTCTTTAAGTTTGAATTAGATTTTTGAAAACAGACAAAAGCTATTTTGAGCCAAGTTCGAATAAGGCAAAAGTACTAGCATAATGTGGCCAGAAAGTCCTGTGAGGAAATTCTCAAAATTGCCAATTCTGTGTGAAGCCTTAGAATAGAAGTCACACTGTCCAGAAGTCTTCAGAAAGGAACATTATTCCCTTCATGCAAAGAGAACCTTAGCCTGCCAAAATTCTGTCTTCAAAGGAAAGCTTCTTTCTTCCCTCCTCTCTGAATCCTGAATGATATTTACTGTAAATCAAGGGGAAAGGAGTGAGAGTTATTTAGTTCCCTCACTATACTCAGAAATATAAATTAAGGGCAGACACTCAATAAGAGTTCTGGCTACTCTCTTATAATGGAATCTGTAAGGACTTTACAAAGTGCTGCAACATTTGTCACTTCTCCCTGTTTATTATTTGTATTATTCCCTGCCTACTTTCCTAAAGCTTAGAGAATGGCAGTAGAAGAACAGCAGAGGGAAGCAGCATTTGTGGAAAGAGAAATATCAGGAATAAGACTGGGTGGTAGCAGCAACCAAAAGATGGATCAACAGGCTTAGAAGCAGAGTCTGGTACATGCGAAGCAAATAAGGGGGCGGGGGGAATGGAAGAAGGGAGTCAATCAGTCATTATTTATATTCCTCCAGCCCAGAGGTAGCTTATCCTTTACATGCCCTATCTTCTTATGCAATTAAAATATTTTTGAAAACAAGGTCTGTATCTATGAATTCACATTGATCTTCTCTCTACACCCAGAAGCATGCTCTACAAATACTGGACACTCGATATTTTTGTGTGACTTAAAATTAAACCCTAGAAATGTACATTTACTGTCTCTAAAACTATTATCGATTTTTCATCTATGTAGCTAAAGTCAGATGTCTGTTAATTAGAACACATTTTTCACAAATTTCTGTGATTTTTATCTTCAAGCTCATCCATTAGAAGGTGCCATGCAGCCCCTTTGGAAGTTTTATCAAACTTGCATGCTTTTTTTTCAGTGCTCTAGCAAATCATTCAATAGGTGAGTTAGGGAGTCCACTGAGCGTTTGGTTGTAACATAATCTAAAAGTAACTTAGGCATATCCAATGTACTGTCATAAAAATTACTTGTAACTCCTGTTCCATAGAGTTTCTAGGTATTAAACAGAGTTGTGCATCAGAGATGAGGTTTGGAACAGATGTACATGTTCACCAGAGGTTTGACGATCCAGGATAATGGTCCCTGTATTGAAGTGCAACTAAATGTTGCAGATGCTAAATTACCTACTTCACATACTTTTAACCTGCTATGTCAAGGCAAGTAGGCAAAAAGACACAATATACCTCTTTTCTGAAACAATTCTGTTTTTCTTTTTATTATAACATCTCAGTTGTCTCCCCTTCTGTAATTTTGTTAAGAAACAAACTGACAGATGGCTATTTCCATCCACAATTTAGGGCAAAAATACAATTATGAAAATTTGAACCATTATATTTATTACATTTTGAAATAAGTCTCCAATATCACCCATATCAATTTCTTTATCATTTCCCTCTATTTTACTAATTTTAATAGTTTATGTTTAAATCTGCCTTCCAAGACTCCAGAGGGGAAAAGAAACCTCAGTAAACAATAAAAATATTAACACAATTTCCAATGAATAGGGTGAAAAGTTCCTTAACACTTTATTCTTCCACAATATCAGGACCAAATGAAAGAGGTACACAAGTGGTTTTCAATTATCTCAATAAACATCAGTATTTTGTCAAATTCCTTTAATCCCTAGTACATAAGAAACATGTTTTTTTCTTATACCATTAAATTTTTCAATCCACAGAAAAATAAGCGGCACTTAATTAAATCTTAACTCTTAGGTTCTTTCCAGAAAATTTTGTAGAAATTATCGGAAACACTTTAAAGATTTTAGTCACTGTTTAAATTGTCTGGGGTTTAAATCCTATTTATTAAAACTATTCTAATTCTACTGCATCCCCAAGGCTCAAGTTTACCAAATCACATTCACATTTGGATGTTTAATTTGTTATGTTAGCTTATTTATCCCCTAAGTAAATGCTGCAATTCAGTAATGCAATTTGTCTATTCAATGATGAGAATACTGTACTTCAAATTTCAGATATATTGTTCATAGATAATCCCTCTCTTGGTCTTTGAGATGGATAGTTATCATCTGGGGAGAGGCAACACAAACTCCTTTCCTATTTCTGGGGAATTCTCAATTGGTTACAACACCAGTGGAATAAGGTATCTCACCTCCAAGCATGGAAGCTAAAGAGAGGAGGTGGTACTTCTCCCCACTCCATCCCTGAGATCTGGGACGCAGGCAGGAGAAGTAGCTTTAGCCAATCAAACATCTGATATTTTCCCCCAAGACTTTGAATCTTGAGGGAGGAATGCAAAGACACAGGACAAGTTTAGAAATCAGTCACTGTGAAGCGGGCAGTAGGAAGAGGCCATCAGAAGTAGATGTGGTCCCAGCTGTAGCATCCTAACAAGACTATTCCAGCAGCATAAGTCGACTCAGGTAGTGGTTGCTGGTGTCTTTGGCCACTACCTGTTTTTTGCTGTCTGAGTGATTCTGTGAGCTATCTAATATATTTCTAACAAAATTATTTTCAGCTTTAAGTTACCCAGTCAGTTTCTATTACTAGCAATCAAGAACCCTGATAAACATGGTCTTAGAAAATAAGACTTCTTTCTCTAAGTCATTTTTAGTGGGCTTTTTTTTTTTGCATGTTGAAATATTTTGCATCTTGGTATGCTTAAGTCTCTACCCCACTGGCATTGGTAACATATGCTTTGAACTCTGGGTTTTCTATTTTAAGTACCCAAATATCTCTTCATTCTTACTTTTATTTTATAAAATGTGGTCGTTACATATACTGTATATGAGAAGCATATGCGTACAGACCCTCTGAAGGAAGAGGACTGCTCCTGCAGGACCCAGGAGACACCCCAAATATTGTTGAGTGCCCCAACTGCGGAAGTGGGAAAGGGAGAATCTTCTCTCCCGAACACACACCCCCCACTGGAGAAACTGAAGGTCTGTTTGCAGGAGACGTTTCCAACCCTACCTGGAGCTGAGTCAAGTTAGAGAGCAGAGCAAAATACAGGGTACAGCAAGCAGTGGGAAAGGCCCTGGGAGCTCGCTGGGTTCCCAAGCAGGCCATTCCTGCCTGGCACCACAGGGATCCACTGGGAGGGCAGTCAGAGGAGCAGGGGGAAAACACAGGGAGAAGGAAATCTCCAGCTAGACTTTGTAACAATTTAAATGGAGCAAGAAGCCTCCTGGCCAGAACTCAAGGGAGGGAACAAATCCAGTGTGCAGACCACAGGCTGGGGAAGAACTAAGCCCTTTTCTTTCACAGCTGGGAGGTGAGCAGCCTGGCACAAGTTCTCAAGCCCAGCTCACCCCAGCACCTGGAAACCGACTCAGGGCTTTTGAGGGGCACAGTGGGAGTGAGACAGGCCCTTCAGTTTGCATGGGAGCTGAGCGAGGCCTGTGACTGCCAACTTTCCCCCACTTCCCTGACAACTTGCATGACTCAGCACAGGCAGCCATACTCCTCCTAGATGCACAACTCCATTGACCTGCAAAACTCACCCCCATCCCCCGCAGCAGCCATAGCAAGACCCACCCAAGGAGAGTCTGAGCTCAGACACTAGCCCTGCCCCCATTTGATGGGCCTTCTCTATCAACCCTGGTAGCTGAAGACAAAGAGCATATAATCTTGAGAGTTCTAGGGCCCCACCCACTGCTGGTTCCTCTACATACTACCACAGCTGATGCTCTCTGGAAAATGCCACCTCCCAGCAGGAGGCCAACCAGCACAAAAACACAGCATTAAACCACCAAAGTTAAGAACCCTCATGGAGTCCATTTCACACCCCTGCCACCTCCACTGCAACAGGCAATGGCATTTATAGCTAAGAGACCTATAGATGGTCCACATCACAGGATTCTGTGCAGACAATCTTAGTACAAGCCCGGAGCTGGATAGACTTGCTGGGTGGCTAGACCCAGAAGAGAGACAACAATCACTGCAGTTTCACTCACAGGAAGCCACATCCATAGGGAAAAGGGAAGAGTACTACATCAAGGGAACACCTCGTGGGACAAAAGAGTGTGAACAATTGCCTCCAGTCCTAGAACTGAAGCTGCTCTAGGGTTGATGAAGCCGACCCAAATTAGAAAGAGCCAGAAAACCAACTCTGGTAATATGACAAAACAAGGTTCTTTAACAACCCCGTCCCCCCTCAAAAAAAAAAATCACACTAGTTCACCAGCAATGGATCCAAACCAAAAAGAAATCCCTGCTTTACCTGAAAAAGAATTCAGGAGGTTAGTTATTAAGCCCATCAGGAAGGCACCAGAATAAGGCATGCCCAATGCAAAGAATGATACAAGAAGTAAAGGGAGAAATATTCAAGGAAATAGATAGCATAAAGAAAAAACATTCAAATCTTCAGAAAACATCGGACACATTTACAGAAACACAAAATGCTCTGGAAAGTCTCAGCAACAGAATTGAACAAGTAGAAGAAAAAATTCAGAGCTTGAAGACAAGGTCTTTGAATTAATCCAATCCAGCATAGACAAAGGAAAAAGAATAAGAAAATATGAACAAAGCCTCCAAGGAGTCTGGAATTATGTTAAATGACCAAACCTAAGAATAATCAGTGTTCTGGGGAAGAAGAAAAATCTAAAAGCTTAAAAAACATACTTGGGGAAATAATCAAGGAAAACTTCCTTGGCCTTGCTAGAGACCTAGACATCCCAATACAAGAATCGCAAAGAATATCTGGGAAATTTATCACAAAAAGATCATCACCTAGGCACATTGTCATCAGCTTATCTAAAGTGAAGATGAAGGAAAGAATCTTAAGAGCTGTGAGACAAAAGCACAAGGTAATCTATAAAGGAAAACCTATCAGCTTCACAGCAGATTTCTCAGCAGAAACCCTTCAATTTAGAAGGGGTTGGGGACCTATCTTCAGCCTCCTCAAACAAAAGAATTATCAGTAAAGAATTTTGTATCTGATGAAACTAAGCATCATTCATAGATGAAGGAAAGATACAGTCTTTTTCAGACAAACAAATGCTGAGAGAATTCACCACTATTAAGCCACCACTACAAGAACTGCTAAAAGGAGCTCTAAATCTTGAAACAAATCTTGGAAACACATCAAAACAGAAGCTCTTTAAAACATAAATCACACAGTACCTATAAAACAAAAATACAAGTTAAAAAGCAAAACAAAAAGAAAAGAAAACAAAACAAAACCAAAGTACACAGGCAACAAATAACAGGATAAATGCAAGGGTACCTCAAACCTCAATACCCACATTAAATGTAGATGGTCTAAATACTCCACTTAAAAGACACAGAACTGCAGAACGGATAAGAACTCACCAACCAACTATCTGCTGCATTCAGGAGACTCGCCTAACACATAAGGACTCACATAAACTTAAAGTAAAGGGGTGGGAAAAAGGCATTTCATGCAAATCAACACCTAAAGCAAGCAGGGATAGCTATTCTTATATCAGACAAAACAAACTTTAAAGCAACAGCAGTTAAGAGACAAAGAGGGACATTATATAATGGTAAAAGGCCATGTCCAACCAGAAAATATCACAATCGTAAACATATATGCACCTAACACTGGAGCTCCCAGATTTATAAAACAATTACTAATAGGCCTAAGAAATTAGATAGACAGCAACACAATAATAGTAGGGGACTTCAATACTCCACTGACAGAACTGGACAGGTTAGCAACACAGAAAGTCAACAAAGAAACAATGGATTTAAACTATAACTTGGAACAAATGGACTTAACAGATATATACAGAACATTCCATCCAACAACTGCAGAATACACATTCTTTCAATGACACACGGAACTTTCTCCAAGGTAGACCATATGGTAGGTCATGAGTCTCAATAAATTTAAGAAAATTGAAATTATATCAAGAACGCTCTCAGACCACAGTGGAATAAAACTGGAAATCAACTCCAAAAGGAACCTTCAAAACCATGCAAATACATGGAAATTAAATAACTTGCTCCTGAATGAGCATTGCGTCAAAAATGATATCAAGATGGAAATTAAAACATTCTTCAAACTGGATGACAATAACGACACAACCTATCAAAACCTGTGGGATACGGCAAAGGCAGTACTAAGAGGAAAGTTCAAAGACCTAAACACCTACATCAAAAAGACTGAAAGAGCATGAATTGACATTCTAAGGTCACACCTCAAGGAACTAGAGAAACAAGAACAAACAAGAGAGCTTGGCTATTTATTTCCTTCTTCCAGCAGAAGAATGGAAATAACCAAGATCAGAGCAGAACTAAATGAAATTGAAACAAAAAAAATACAAAAGATAAACAGCTAGTTGATTGAAAAGATAAATAAAATTGATAGAACATTAGCAAGATTAACCAAGAAAAGAAGAGAGAAAATGCAAATAATCTCATTAAGAAATGAAACAAGAGGTATTACAACAAACACCACTGAAATACAAAAGATCATTCAAGGCTACTATGAACACCTTTATGCACATAAACTAGAACACCTAGAAGAGATGGATAAATTCCTGGAAAAATAACAACCCTACTAGCTTAAATCAGGAAGAATTACATACCCTGAACAGACCAGTAAAAAGCAGCAAGACTAAAATGGTAATTAAACAATTTCAACAAAAAAATGTCCAGGACCAGGCAAATTCACAGCAGAATTCTACCAGACATTCAAAGAATTGGTGCCAATCCTTTTGACACTATTCGACAGGTAGAGACAGAAGGAATCCTCCCTAATTCATGCTATGAAGCCAGCATCACCCTAATACCAAATCCAGGAAAGGATACAACCAAAAGAGAAAACTACAGACCAATATCCATGATGAACATAGATGCTAAAATCCTTAACAAAATACTAGCTAACCAAATCCAACAACATATCAAAAAGATAATCCAGCATGATCAAGTGGGTTTCATACCAGGAATGCAGGGATGGTTTAAAATATGCAAGACAATAAATGTGATACACCAAATAAACAGAAATTAAAACAAAAATTACATGATCATCTCAATAGATGCAGAAAAAGCATTTGACAAAATCCAGCATCCCGTTATGATTAAAACTCTCAGCAAAATTGGCATACAAGGGACATACCTCAATGTACTCAAAGCCATCTATGACAAACCCACAGCCAACATAATACTGAATGGGAAAAAGCTGAAAGCATTCCCGCTGAGAAAGGGATCAAGACAACGATGCCCACTCTCACCACTCCTCTGCAACATAGTACTGGAAGTCCTAGCCAGAGCTAGGACAAGAGAAAGAAAGAAAGGGCATCCAAATCGGTAAAGAGGAAGTCAAACGGTCACTGTTTGTGGATGATATGATTGTTTACCTTGAAAACCCTAAAGCTTCCTCCATAAAGTTCCTAGAACTGATAAAAGAATTCAGCAAAGTTTCCAGATACAAGATTAATGTACACAAATCAGTAGCTCTTCTATACACTAACAGCAACAAAGCAGAAAATCAAATCAAGTAATCAGCCCCTTTTACAATAGCTGCAAAAAAATAAAATAAAATACTTAGGAATACACTGAACAAAGGAGTCAAAAGACCTCTACAAGGAAAACTACAAAACACTGCTGAAATAAATCACAGACAAAGAATCGCTTGAACCTGGGAGGTGGAGGCTGCAGTGAGCAGAGATCGCGCAACTGCACTCCAGCCTGCGAAATGAGAGTAAAACTCCATCTCCGTGATCTCGGCTCACTACAACCTCCACCTCCCAGCAGCCTGCCTTGGCCTCCCAAAGTGCCGAGATTGCAGCCTCTGCCCGGCCGCCACCCCGTCTGGGAAGTGAGGAGCATCTCTGCCTGGCCGCCCATCGTCTGGGATGTGAGGAGCCCCTCTGCCTGGCTGCCTAGTCTGGAAAGTGAGGAGCGTCTCTGCCCGGCCGCCATCCCATCTAGGAAATGAGGAGCGCCTCTTCCCGGCCGCCATCCCATCTGGGAAGTGAGGAGCATCTCTGCCCGGCTGCCCATCGTCTGAGATGTGGGGAGCACCTCTGCCCTGCCGCCCCGTCCGGGATGTGAGGAGCGTCTCTGCCCGGCTCCCCATCTGAGAAGTGAGGAGACCCTCTGCCTGGCAACCGCTCCGTCTGAGAAGTGAGGAGCCCCTCCACCCAGCAGCCACCCCGTCTGGGAAGTGAGGAGCGTCTCTGCCTGGCAGCTGCCCCGTCCGGGAGGGAGGTGGGGGGATCAGTCCCCCGCCCGGCCAGCCACCCCATCCGGGAGGTGAGGGGTGCCTCTGCCCGGCCGCCCCTACTGGGAAGTGAGGAGCCCCTCTGCCCAGCCAGCCGCCCCGTCCGGGAGGGAGGTGGGGGGGTCAGCCCCCTGCCTGGCCAGCCGCCCCGTCTGGGAGGTGAGGGGCGCCTCTGCCCAGCCACCCCTACTGGGAAGTGAGGAGCCCGTCTGCCCGGCCAGCCACCCCGTCCGGGAGGGAGGTGGGGGGGTCAGCCCCTCGCCCGGCCAGCCACCCCGTCCGGGAGGTGAGGGGCGCTTCTGCCCGGCCACCCCTACTGGGAAGTGAGGAGCCCCTCTGCCCGGCCAGCCACCCTGTCCGGGAGGGAGGTGGGGGGGTCAGCCCCCCGCCCTGCCAGCCGCCCCGTCCGGGAGGTGAGGGGCGCCTCTGCCTGGCCGCCACTACTGGGAAGTGAGGAGCCCCTCTGCCCAGCCAGCCGCCCCGTCTGGGAGGGAGGTGGGGGGGTCAGCCCCCCGCCTGGCCAGCCACCCCGTCCGGGAGGTGAGGGGCGCCTCTGCCCGGCTGCCCCTACTGGGAAGTGAGGAGCCCCTCTGCCCGGCCAGCCGCCCCATCCGAGAGGGAGGTGGGGGGGTCAGCCCCCTGCCCGGCCAGCCGCCCCACCCGGGAAGTGAGGGGCGCCTCTCCCTGGCTGCCCCTACTGGGAAGTGAGGAGCCCCTCTGCCCAGCCAGCCGCCCCGTCTGGGAGGGAGGTGGGGGGGTCAGCCCCCCGCCTGGCCAGCCGCCCCGTCCAGGAGGGAGGTGGGGGGTCAGCCCCCCACCCGGCCAGCCGCGCCGTCCGGGAGGGAGGTGGGGGGGTCAGTCGCCCGCCCGGCCAGCTGCCCCGTCTGGGAGGTGAGGGGCGCCTCTGCCCAGCCACCCCTACTGGGAAGTGAGGAGCCCCTCTGCCCAGCCAGCTGCCCCGTCCGGGAGGGAGGTGGGGGGGTCAGCCCCCCGCCTGGCCAGCCGCCCCGTCCGGGAGGGAGGTGGGGGGTCAGCCCCCCAACCGGCCAGCCGCGCCGTCCGGGAGGGAGGTGGGGGGGTCAGTCGCCCACCCGGCCAGCTGCCCCATCTGGGAGGTGAGGGGCGCCTCTGCCTGGCCGCCCCTACTGGGAAGTGAGGAGCCCCTCTGCCCGGCCACCACCCCGTCTGGGAGGTGTACCCAACAGCTCATTGAGAACGGACCATGATGACAATGGCGGTTTTGTGGAATAGAAAGGGGGGAAAGGTGGGGAAAAGATTGAGAAATCGGATGGTTGCCCTGTCTGTGTAGAAAGAGGTAGACATGAGAGACTTTTCATTTTGTTCTGTACTAAGAAAAATTCTTCTGCCTTGGGATCCTGTAGATCTGTGACCTTACCCCCAACCCTGTGCTCTCTGAAACATGTGCTGTATCCACTCAGGGTTGAATGGATTAAGGGTGGTGCAAGATGTGCTTTGTTAAACAGATGCTTGAAGGCAGCATGGTCCTTAAGAGTCATCACCACTCCCTAATCTCAAGTACCCAGGGACACAAACACTGCGGAAGGCCGCAGGGTCCTCTGCCTAGGAAAGCCAGAGACCTTTGTTCACTTGTTTATCTGCTGACCTTCCCTCCACTATTGTCCTGTGACCCTGCCAAATCCCCCTCTGCGAGAAACACCCAAGAATGATCAATAATTAAAAAAAAAAGCGAAAAAAATAAATAAATAAATAAATAAATCACAGACGACACAAACAAATGGAAACACATCCCCATGCTCATGGATGGATAGAATCAATATTGTGAAAATGACCATACTGCCAAAAGCAACCTAAAAATTCAACGCAATCTCCATCAAAATACCACCATCATTCTTCACA
Source organism: Pan paniscus (assembly GCF_029289425.2). Classification (NCBI taxonomy): domain Eukaryota; kingdom Metazoa; phylum Chordata; class Mammalia; order Primates; family Hominidae; genus Pan; species Pan paniscus. Next base: position 41,108,846 of record NC_073264.2, on the reverse strand, counting down.
GAATCAGAAAAAACAATTCTAAAATTCATATGAAACCAAAAAATACCCCACAAAGTCAAAGCAAGACTTAGCAAAAAGAACAAATCTAGAGGCATCACACTACCTGATTTCAAACTATACTATAAGGCCATAGTCACCAAAACAGCATGGTACTGGTATAAAAATACACACATAGACCAATGAAACAGAATAGAGAACCCAGAAATAAAACCAAATATTTACAATGAACTTTGGGACTTGAGGAGAAGGGTTGGGGTGGGGAGGGCCCAAATAAAAGACTCCAAATAGGGTGCAGTATATACTGCTCGGGTGATGGGTGCACCAAAATGTCACAAATCACCACTGAAGAACTTACTCATGTAACCAAATACTACCTGTACCCCAATAACTTATGAAAAAATAAAAGAAGCATATATGTGTTTGTTTTTTATGTATTTTAATTTTTCACACTTTAATAGAAAAACATCTTTAAGACTGTCCACTTCTATATTCCAGAAATTGTGTTTCCTTAATAATAATGTTTCTACATTCCACTCTGCTCCCTGGTTTGTTCCCTCAATATTTTTTTCATGAATATTGCAGTGGATTTCTTCTTAATTGATCTTAATGATCTTTACCACACTTCTTCATTTAAGATAATTGCCATTAAAATAGCATTTCCTAAGTCATTTTCCACAGAAGTTTCCAAAAATAAGTGTGATAAACATCAAGTTAACAAAACAGCAAAAAAGTTATGTTCTCTGCAGCCCTTCTCAGAGCCTTTAATATGCCAATCTTCTCTATGAATTTCTGAGAGAGGAAACAAAATAGAAAAATGTTTGTGATTCATCACATAAACAGACCTAAAGACAAAAAACACTTGATTATCTCAATAGATGCAGAAAAATCTTTCAATAAAATTCAATACCCCTTCATGTTAAAAACTCTCAATATACTAGGTATTAAAGGAACATGCTTCCAAATAATAAGATTCATCTATGACAAACCCACAGCCAATATCATATTGAATGGCCAAAAGCTGGAAGCATTCCTTTTGAAAACTGGCACAAGACAAGGATGACCTCTCTCACTGCTTCTAGTCAACACAGTATTGGAAGTCCTGAGAAAAAAATAAAGGGCACCCAGATAAGAAGAGAGGAAGTCAAACTATCCTTATTTACAAACAACATGATCCTGTATCTAGACAATTTAAACAACATGATCCTGTATCTAGAAAACTCCATAGTCTTGGCCCAAAAACTCCTTCAGCTGATAACGACTTCAGCACAATTTCAGGGTACAAAATCAACATATAAAAATCACTAGCATTCTGACATACCAACAACAGTCAAGCTTAAAGCCAACTCAGGAACGTAATCCCATTCACAATTGCCACAAAAAGAATAAAATATTTAGAAATACAGCTAACCAGGGAGGTAAAAGATGTCTACAATGAAAACTACAGAAGAATGCTCAAAGGAATCAGAGGTGATACAAACAAATAGAAAAACATTCCATGCTTATGGATAGGAAGAATTAACATCGTTAAAATGGTCATACTGCCCAAAGCAACTTATAGATTCAATGCTATTCCTATCAAACTAACAATGACATACTTAAAGAACTAGAAACAACTATTTTAAAATTCATATAGAAACACAAAAGAGGCTGGGTGTGGTGGCTCACGCCTGTAATCCCAGCACATTGGGAGGCTGAGGTGGGCAGATCACTTGAGGTCAGGAGTTCAAGACCAGCCTGGCCAAATGGAGAAGCCCCATCTCTACTAAATATACAAAAATTAGCTGAGTATTGTGGTACACGTCTATAATCCCACCTACTCAGGAGGCTGAGGCAGGAAAATTGCTTGAACCTGGGAGGCAGGAAGTTGCAAGTGAGCTGAGATCACGCCACTGCACTCTAGCCTGGGTGACAGAGCAGGACTTCATCTGCTCTGTCAAAAAAAGCTATTAAGAAATCATAAGGAAAAGAAAATATGTTTATTATTTATTAGGTGGAAGTAGATCATCACGAAGGTCTTCATCTGCATCTGCTCCAGTGATGGGCACACCAAAATCTCACAAATCACCACTAAAGAACTTACTCATGTAACCAAACACCACCTGTACCCCAGTAACTTATGGAAAAAAATTTAAAAATGCTGCACCAAAAAGAACGTGTTGAATGCAAATACAATCATATCTCCTTCCTGATTAAAAATCTTCAATTGTTAATGATAGTTCAATAATGATAGTTCATCAGTAAGAGTAGCAGGGATCAGAAAACAATGGCCCATGATGGACCAAATCACACCTGCAGTTTGTCTTAGTTCAGTCTTCAGACTATGAATTGTTTTTATATGTTTTAATGTTGTAAAAAATCAAAAGAAGAACACTACTATTTCATGACATGTAGACATTATATAAAATTTGAATTACAGTGTCCATAAAATAAAGTTGTAGTGGAATATACCCATGCTCCATTCACATGGTTCATGTCTGCTTCCATGCTACAACGACAGAGTTGAGTCATTGTGACAGACTCAAATTTGGTTTATTTGTAAACCAAAATGTCAGTTTACTAGTAATGGGAGATATTAAAGTGTATGGCCCACAAAGCCCAAAATGTTTACTACATAGAAAAAAATAAAAATAAAAATAAAAAATTTACTACCGGGCTTATTGTAGAAAAAGCATGCCAACCCATATGCTATAGAACAAGATCTAACTCCCTTACCAAACAAAAGAAAGCCTATTAAAATCTATCCCATGCCTAGCTATCCAGGCCAATCTCCCGTATCTCCCACCTGTGTTTAAAAAACAACAACAAAAAACCTGTTTGAAGTTGCACTATCTCACGTGCAAATTACGTAAACCAGTTTTTAACAAATTTGCAAAACAAAAATTTTTAAGAGATACTGGATATTCAAAGAAAATTAGAGACTTTTTTTTTCTGTAATAACAACAAAAACATCTTAATTCCATTTCAAAAGAGATTTTTCATGGCTTACCAACCTCAAAAGCACTGTATTTTGGCTTTTCTCAAAGAAACCACTTCACCAGATGTTTGAGGTTTTTTGTGTACACATTTGTGCCTTTGGAGATAAATTTATTGACTGCATTTACTGGAAAACAGCCCTTTCACAAAGGGAATGTAAATTTTATGCTGAAAAAATTATCACACATATTTTTCTCTGAGGAATTTTAGTACTAAATTAATTCTTTATTGATTAAAGTAGCAAAGCTTTTTTGGCATAGTTTCTAAATATCCCTTACCTAAAAGACCATTTTGATAAAGCCAAAATATAAAACTTAGGCCAAACAACCACTACCACAATGCCCCAAATTGTGCATAAGTGGATGGAAACCACTCAGTATTTCTGCATGACTATGCACGGCCTGCTCGCTTGGTATGCATTGCTCCACAGAGGCATTTTAAGACTCAAAGGCTCTTAGTCCAGTGATAGCCTCTCTGTGGCATGTTTTCCAGATCTTGGGAATGAGCAGGAATATTTACAGGCAAGTCATAGCATAACATGGCAATAAAAAAACATACTTAATGGAAAAATACCAAACACACATCTGGCATCTTCTAAACCTGTTTTCCTGACAGAAAACTCAAACACAGTAATTTTTAGTTAAAAATCAGACATTTAGAAACCCCAAATTTATAAACCAACATGTCATTTTACTAATAACAGGAGATACTAAAATGTCAAAATACTTCCCACATCTGAATTATACCTTCCCTAAACTAGGAAGTAGTACTCCCAGACGTTTGTTTGCATAAAGAGACCCAGAGAAGGATGCAAAGCACAAAAGTCCATTATTTCTTCTGAGAATTAAATATATGAAAAGACTTAGTAAACTAACTTGCCCTTAACTTAAAAACACATTGTTTGCCTTTCTCATATCATTGAGGCTTCTCATTTGCAAAATTATGGAAATGTAATTACAGAAGACAGAATTTTCAAAGAAAGTAGTGTGGCGCAGACCAGCTCCTAGAGGATGCTTAATAAGTAGTATATGTGGCTGTTTGGGGGTGGATATGTCCATCTTTCTCCAGACTGGACATCTGTCTATGCTCAATTTGTATGGCTATGGCATTCTTTTCACATGAGAGCTGGAGTTCCACAGCTCTCATAAGTGATAAAACACTTCTATGCTTGCTGTTTCATTTGTTCAACAAATGTATCTGAGTGCTTTCAATAAATACTAGTCTGAGTCATTGCTAAGACAGGCAAATTGTATTCCTTGTAAAATACACTTATCCAGACCTTAAAAAAAGACCACACATAAGTAGCAATATCCATATTATACCGAGGTCAAGCAAAAAAACAACAGTAAACTTTCAGGAAATCACCAGTGACTTTTTCCAGCAGCAGTCTCTGGTTCGACAGACAAGACGGAGTGCACAGTCCATCCCACCACTTGAAAGTACTTCTTCATTAGTGGTGATGGCAGGGGCAATGGAGCAGGCACAGTTAGATGCCAGCGCAATAATGAAAAACAATGAATCATCACTAGAACTTTGCATAGAAACATATTTTGCAATTAAACCGATTCTGTTAAGCAGAAAAGAACATCAGGATTAAGTTGCTGTGCTTTAGAATACATGCAAAATAGTCTTCCGTAATAAAATCACAAAACAGATAATACATTACAAAGAAGGTTTCTGCATAACAAAAATACTATGTATTCACATACTAACAGCTCATTTATTTAGTTAATAAATACTTATTGGTTACTATCCTGCACAAGCATTCTTCAATGGACACAACAATTACACTGTAATTCCTTCTTTCAAGGAGTGATAGTCTAGAAAAATGTAGTGTGGCACAGTAGAGCTACAGTTAAAATTTGTTGCTATCAGGAAGAAATGGAAATGAGAGTATCGGAGGAAAAAAAGAATGAAAGTAAAAGGGTATAAAGAGTATGCATATTATTTCATGCAAACTTGAGAAGTCTCAAGACTTAGAACTAAAATGACAGGCAGAGAGGAAGAGAGAAAGGGAATTACTCTTTCCATTTACTATTCTCATATCACTTTCTCGTATTTGTTAATCCTCCACAGAGAACCTGGACAAATTTTATCCATCTACATTTCCTTTGGACAGGCAATATGATTTCTAGCAGTACAGTCAAATATAATAAAATATTCACCAACAAAGACAACAATCAATTTATCATAAAGAGATTTTACTTTTATCTGTAAAGCATTACAGTAAAATGAATTCAATGAGAACGCATGGCCACCAAGAGAATAGACTGATTCACTTCAGCTTAAATCCATCAGTTGCACATTTTTGCTCTAATATTTAAAAAGAGGTTTTCTTGTTTATTCTATTTATAACAGCAAAGTACATTTTCCAAAATTCTGAATATTGTCAGAAAACAGACCCATGGAAACCTAACACCGTCACATTGCATGGGACAGTGGTCCCATAAGATTATTGCAGAGCTGAAAAATCCCTATCACTTAGTGACACTGTAGCCATTGTAATGTCATAGATGTAACACATTATTTGCCTTTGTGGTGATGCTAGTGTAAACAAGTAGACTGCACTGCCAGTCACTACAAATATAGCACATACAATTAGGTACAGTACAAACTACTTGATAATAATAAAAATCTATCTTATTTATATATTTACTACACTTTTATCATTATTTTAGAGTGTATTCCTTCTACCTATAAAAAAAAGTTAATCAAAAAACAGCCTCAGGCAAGTTCCTCAGGAAGTATTCCAGAAGAAGGCATTGTTATCATAGGAGATGACAGCTCCATGCATGTTATTATCCCTGACGAGCTTCCAGGGGAACAAGAGATGGAGGCAGAAAACAGTAATATTGATGATCCTAACCCCTATGTAAGCTCCAGCTAATGTGTATCTTTGTATCTTAGTTTTCAATAAAAAAGTTTAAAAAGTAAAAAATTTAAAAACAGAGAAAAGCTTATAAAATATAAAGAAAATATTTTTGTACAGCTGTACAATGTGTGTGTTTTAAGCTTATTATGACAAAAGAGTCAAAAAATTTTTAAAAAGTTACAGTAAGCTAAGGTTAATTTTTTACCAAAGAAAAATACTTTTAATAAATTTAGTGTAGCCTAATTGTACAGTGTTTATAAAGTGCACAGTCAAGTACTTATGCCCTAGGCCTTCACATCAACTCCCCACTCACTCACTGACATACCCAGAGCAATTCCCAGTCCTGCAAGCTCCATTCATGGTAAGCACTCTATACAGGTGTGCCATTTTTATCTCTTATATTGTATTTTTACTGTACCTTTTCTATGTTTAGCTACACAAATAACCATTTTGTTACAACTGCAGAAGATGTAGGAGATGTTGGGATCCAAGGAGCCCCAATCAGTGCCATCTCTTTCTGATGAGTTCTGAAGCAATTAAAAAATAAGAAAAGTATATGAGGCAAGCTCAAGTCCAAAATGTCATCCTTGTCACTGATAAATACAGCAGAGAGCTACTTCAAGATTAAACATTGCATCTAGAGTTGCTCTATTGCACAGATACTCTTTCCACTGATGGAAAGCACCACCAAGGGTGGTGCTGTAGGGGGAGAGAGATGTTTAAAATGGCAAATGTTTAAAATTGAGCATTTGGATCTGGTGAATTTTGAAATCATCCCACTGAAGATACTTTCCTTCCAAGCTCAATAAACAAGCTAACAGATATTTTGTAACCCAAATGCTTTCCTCAGTGCCATCCTCACTCTGTCAATGGTATCTAGCTAGAGATGGAAGAATATTATCTGTGAAGTACATAGTCATAGGTATTTCATGGTCCATTAGCTAAACTCTATTCTGGCTGTTGTGGAGTGCTTAAATGGCTTTAGAAATCTCTATGGAGATACAGTATATTTTAAAGAAGTAATCAAGCATGCAAATTCTAGCATTCCATTTCAAAGTCTAAGTCAAAATTCTATAACACTATTACTGGTTTAATTGCTAAGTTGTTTTGTTGGCCATGGGGTTCAGGTAGAACAATCTTTATAGTTCCCTGAAAGATAGAGTGAATTCTAATTAAGGTAACTTGATATTAAAAATAGATACAGTCATGTCATTGATTAACAATAGGTATACCTCCTGAGGAATGTGTCATTAGGTGATTTCATTGTTGTGAAACATCAGAGTGTATTCATACAAGCCTAGACAGTATAACCTACTACACACCTAGGCTGTAAGGTTTAGCCTATTGCTCCTAGACTATAAACCTGTACAGTATGTTACTATACTGGCTCACTGTCCAAACCACCCAAAGTCAGGTCACAGGACCACTGTTTAAGAATTCCACTTGTCACAAATTCCCTTATTAAGAAGTATGTAAAAGAGAGAAAGTTATAAATTTTTCCTATTATAAATTTCAGATATTCTGAAATAGAAGCGAGTTATGCAAATGTTTAAAAGATACTTGATGGAATAGCAATTAATAGGAATACCTACTCTTTTTTTAAAACATTTTTGACGAATTGAGCCTTATATCATAGTACAGTTCTGAATTCAATGGATCTTTAAGAAAAACTTAATAAGGTGACTACTAAATTATTTAGTTGCACCAAAATAATTTTTTATTATAATTCCATGCTAGTCATCGATTTCTGACTTATGTCATTATCTCACAACGTTTCCAAGTCTTTTGGAAAGCGACAAGATAATGCTTTCTTATCAATAAAAATTCATTTCTGAATTTTTATAATGAATTGTTCTACATACATGAAGAAACTTAACCTCAATGAATTGGTAGATTCAACTCAGCACTAACTGAATTGGTAGACAACTTTCTGGGGGAAAATAAGACAATGTGGGAGTACTCAGGGGAAAAGAGGCAAGTTTGAAATGGGGAGATCTTAACCCTTTCAGGACAATATAGTCCTTCAACGGAGAGAGAAAAATTTGGCACCTCTTCAGATAAAAATTCTCTAGCATGCAGTCTAATACAGATGTGCTCCAAAAACGATACACATAATACTAGAAATTTCCTATTCGTGAATGGTGGGCACTCATTGACTAACAGTGAATTGCCATTATTACTGCTCAGTGGAAACACATTTCAACAGTTTAACAAGTTCTTCAGTTAATTAACTCTCCAATCATTTAACATAGTACCAGCTGCCAAAGCAGGCTCACGGTTGAGTAAACCATGAAGCTCATTCACTTTCACACAACAATGAGCTGCTAAGGCTCTCTTATATGATCATAAGTAATGTCATTCATACATCTATGCAATTATGAAAACCAGAAAACCACAGAGCAGGGTGACCCAGAAATGCCAGTTCCTCTGAGAGAAATTCAAAGCAACTTCTGATGTCACTCTATCACCCTTATTTTCTGTTTTTTTTAACCTTTTTTTTTTCCTTATCATACTTTCATTGCCATTCTTTTCCCTCCACTTTGTTTTCTTCTCCCTCTTACCCATTCTCTATATCTGTCAAGGATTCCGGAGGCATCGACTTCTGTAAGAGGAAAAAACTAACAGTGTCAACATCTCCTTCACTATAATAGGGAAAAAATGATGGTCTAAAAGAGGGCCTGTGAAACCCTTCCAAAAAGGGAGGATATGGAAAAAGACACTCAGAGGGGCAGAAGAAGAAACTGGGTGCATGGGTGGGACCTGCTCTCCACTTCTACCAGCAGTGCCGACCGGACTGGGGGAAACCAGGAAGAATTTCCAGGTCACTGATCCATAAAGAGCCCCAGCCTGCTGCATATCAAAATAAATATGGTCTAAGTATTTTATTAGCAGTGTCCCCCTGCTTCAAACAGGCAAAATCACACACTCTGGGCCCCAAAATCCCCTGCGTGGCTCTGGCTCCCTCTGCTAAAGACAGAAGAGTAGCACAGTGTTCCTGGTGTCAGCGTCAGCTCACCAAGCAAAACGTTCACATGGTATTTAAAAGTCAGGAAAATGTTCAGAATCACTGCATCTTTTACACGTTTTCAACAAACGGAGCCTTATATCATAGTACAGTTTTAGATTCAATGCATCTTTAAGAAAGCTTAGTAGAGTTACTTCTAAATTATTTAGTTACACTGATATAATTTTAATATAATTTCATGCTGGCCATTGATTTGTGACTTATTATCTAACAATGTTTCAAAGACTCTTGAAACAACTAGAAGGTAAGAGATGTCTTTAACAATAGTGTGTGTGTGTATATAAATATATAAGCAAATTTATTTGTACTTTAAGAATTCTTACCTTTCTATGCGTATCAGGAGCTGCATAAACAGTGATTGTAGCATAAAAGTATAAAAAATAAATCTTTTAAAACTTTTTTGAAATCTTCACCTTATACTACACTACTTAAAAGATATACAACATTCTTGAAGAAATGCGTATTTCACATCTTTTTTCCTGAACGTTTGTGTTTTTCAATTATATTGAAATTATTTTATAGCAGAATCTAGGACATTCCGACTTTGCATATATCCCTTAAGTTCCATACGGAAGCATGAAAATTGTCCCTCTTTGAAGGACATGAAGCCTCCCTCAGACCTTAATATATCAAAGGCAACCAGTATGAACCAAGCTTAGAGATTCCTCTCAGATGTTCTGCACTGTATTCGATTTTTGGAAATTCTGGATATGTGGACAGAAGTCCCAAAATATAATTGATATTTACTTTCTTATATCCTTCAAAAGTGGGAATTTAACTTCTGAATTAATTTGATTTAGAAACCTTGAATGCTGTGATAATTCTTAATGAATTATGAGTAAACTTTATAGACCTCATTTCAAAGATAATCATCAATACTAAAGAAGTTGTTAAATGCTTCCTTGTCATAAAAATTATATAGTCAATCATCTGTGTCCTGAGGTTTAACTCAATTTAGACTATTAAACATTTCATATGGTTTCTAATTATAAAGGTATCAGTCATACCAAAGGATAAAGTTAGCAGTTCATACGATGCCTATAGTATCATTTTTTGGCATACAAGTGTTGACAGATTAATCGAACAATCTGAATTTAGTGGAGTCCAAACATGGAATGGCTTTATTGTCTTCAATAACAAAACCTTTGAATCTCCATTTCCATCTCTTAAAAAAATCTGACCCAGAATCTAAGATGCTTTCTGGATATTTCGAGCTACTGAAGTTCCCAACCTTGCCCAAACTTAAAACTTCAATTTCATACCCAAGAAACACTCCTCTAACCTAACTTAGGCTCCCTGTGCTTCTTCCCACTTCCCTTTTCTTGTTCTAGCTTTTCCTTTGTTGAAGCAGAAAGTAGAGCTTAGAGAAAAGTGCCAAAAACATCGTTTACCTTCCTTGTGCAGTTACAGTCTTCCCTTAGCCAAAGACAATCTCTGTATGGTGTGCGTAGAAAGGCTCGTGTTGTGTTGTTTTTTTTAAAGACACCACAGGTGAGGTCCATTGGATGCCCCCTTGAGGCAGCCTCTCCGTGCTACAGGTGTACCTTCTGATGTGGTACACCTGCTCTGGCTCAGGACTTCAGTCCCTGCTTCAAATGCAGGGACTGCTTGATCACCAATGATCAAGCACACCTGGCTCCCTTGCACCGGTAGCCCAGTGTAAAATTCCACCTCCCTGTTCCCTAAACAATGGATGATGCACAAGCTCCTCACTTCTCGTCTCTCTGCCTTGTGGTTACTCTCAGTTTGCCCCACAAAGTTTGCTTACATCATTGTGGAGCAGGTTGGCAAGGCTGCTATGGGAACAGACATCTAATACAGGCTTGAGATACCAATATCATCCTCTTCCAAGCATGCCAGTTCCTATGAGGGATTCTCTTAGACCCCATTTCCTTGCTTTATGAGGGGAGGACTATGAGGGGGTAAAACCATAACTCAAAGCCACAGTGAACATCCTCGAATTCCTTAACTTTTTCTTATACCCACTGGGAGTAACGATCAGACTAGCAGGTTTAATTTGACTATCTCTTTTCATTTAATTTGTTTTGTTTTTAATTTTTTATACCTTTAAAATTGATTTTTGTTTATGCTATCATACAGATAGAATACAAAGGGAAGGTGTATTCGTCCATTTTCATACTACAATGAATAAATACCCAAGACTGGGTAATTTATAAAGAAAAGGAGATTTAATGTACTCACAGTTCCACATGGCTGGGGCACATCTTACATGGGAGCAGGCAAGAGAGCATGTGCAGGGGAACTGCCCTTATAAAACCATCAGATCTCATGAGACTTATGTACTATCATGAGAACAGCACAGGAAAAACCTGCCCCCATGGTTCAATTACCTCCCACCAGGTCCCTCCCATGACACATGGGGATTATAAGTACTAAAATTCAAGATGAGATTTGGGTGAAGGCATAGCCAAACCATATCAGAGGGATCCCACAGCTCAGTGATGGCTCTCTGCAGAATATGAAATCATTCATTAGTTTTGTTTTGAAGTTTTAGCAAAAATTCCAAAACAGGAGAAGTCTCATTCCCCATCCTGTTACCCACTGTTAACCAAAATTTGAGGAGTATAATAAATTTTTCAGGCTGTACTTATCCCACAATTACTACTTTCCTTTATAAGGCCAGAGAGATTTATAAAACAATTTCATCAGTGCATTGAAAAAGACATTTCTAGAAGCCATTGGCAGTTAGGAGTCGCTTCTGTTAAGAGCCACACTTTAATCTTTTCCATTTTATTCAAGGCTGTGAAAGCCAACAGAAATAATTTTGTGACTGTAGAATTGGCCTCCTCTTTGAAAGGACAAACATGAAATCAAATATAGGAACTCATTTTTGAGAAATGTTTGTAACTCCTTTTTTCCTTTAGTCATCTTCTTCTGCACTCACTGCGATTATTTCAAACCTTTACTCTACCTCTTAAGTTCAATTTTAAGTTTTTTCTCATTCCTTGCAGCTTCTAAGCTGTTTATTAGATAGTAAGGGTGTTGTTTTGGTTCTCAATTTGTTTTCTTATTCCAGTCATCCCCCTTTTTATCCCACTCTTCTCTTAAATCATCTCATCTTTGAGTCTTGTTTTAACAAATTTATGTTTTCAGTAAGTTTCTCTACAGAGTAAATTTTAAAAATATATGCTTTCTGGATAATGTTTTCTTTTATACTGGGTTCATTCTCACTTTGTATATCAGGCTTCTTCCCTCTTTTCCCCTTGGTATGTGTGCATAGGTTTTTGTGTGTTTGGTTTCAGTTGTTTCCTACAGTTATATTTTGATTTTGCCTAATGTGAGACGCTCTATCCAGACCTTGTGTTTGCCCTGACATTATGTGTGTGAGAATTGTTCTGATTTCCCTTCTACCAAATCTGGGACAGTGGGTCTTATAAGCTCTAACCACTTTTATACTGCCTAAGATCATGGGACTAGTAGAGGGGTTGTCTTGACCAAGACCAAGTGCACTTCTTGCTAGGAGACTCCAGGCTCTTGATCGCCCTGATATCTAGTACCCATGGGTTGCTCACTCCCCAGGCTTGGGCTTGTTATCCCTACTCAGCACAGCTGTCTAAAATTGCCCCTCTGAAGGGCAATTCTTGCCCCTTCAGAGGTACTGTGATGCCATATAGGGGCTTCCACTCTCTACATTTTTTTCTTAATTTCCCCCAGAAAGAACTTTGGTGTAACTATTTGGGATGTACCTTCCCTAAAACAAAAATTCCTTCCTCGTGCCTGAATTCTGGCTCTTCTCTTGTAGAATCTTCACCTCCATTACAACTCCTTCTCCCCCAGACTCTAGGACCAGTTGTATAAGGAGAGTGGAAAAAGAAGGATTCAAAAATACTATAAGAACTTGTAATGGGCTGGGTGCATTGTATATTATTATAGGTAATTTAATTTTCATTATACTCCAAATTTTTTACATAAGAAACTAGAAAATTTAAGGAGGTTTTCAAAGTTGTCACGACTCCGAGAAGCAGAATTCTATCCTAGTTCTAGCCAACCTCAAAGCTATGTTCTCTACGCTACACCTATGGGGTGCTGATAAATGTTTAACAGCCAGTTCTGGAGGTGAGAGAGAAGGGGAAGGCCTGATATGTGACATTTGTGATCCCATGGTGTAAATAATCCCACCATGATCAATTTCAAGTTCTCCATCAATGAGCTCACAAATGTCTTTAAAATGTTATCAGCTCTCCCCAGTCATGGCAAGCTTGTTCTAACACACGAATTACACTCCATATTAATACCTAGTTCTCTAGTTTCAACCATCACACTTACTCCTTCTCTGATTCTTCTCCTTAGTTTTATTAACCATGCCAAATTTCCAAATTCTCTGGGCTCTTCTTGACCCCAGGTATGTAACTGGATATTCTTACTAATCCCTGTGCTCTACTCCCTAAGAGGCTATCCTGGCACCCACATGAGCCTGGAACCTTGCTTTGCCTTTGCTAGATTCTTAGCCAGGGTCTGGACACCAGTATAGAGCTCTGATTACCTATACATAGATGATAAAAACCACATGATCTACCTAAATTTCTGAGTGTCATCTGCTCAGGGTTTGCCCACTGCTATCCATGTACCACCTGTCTATCACCACAGAGTGTATAGATCCTTCCTTCCAAGACTCAAAGGTCTGTTTCCCAGGAACATTTTCAAGCATTGTGGGAAGGTCTAATATCAGGTTCCCAGTCTTCACAGTTGTCCTTTATCTGCTGCTGAGAGAAGAGAGACAGACCCTCTCATATTGCTTTATATTGTTTCATACCCAGAAAAGGAAAGAGAAGTGAAACTAAAGGCAGGTAGCCCGGGGCCTAGGAACCAGACCTGAAACCAGGCCTGGGCCTGCCTGACCTAAGCCTGGTGGTTAAAATTCGACCCCTGACCTAGCAACCGATGTTATCTATAGATTCCAGACATTGTATGGAAAGACATTGTGAAACCTCCTGGTCTGTTCTGTTTCACTCTGACCACCGGTGCATGCAGCCCCTGTCACGTACCCCCTGGCTTGCTCAATCAATCACGACCCTTTCACGTGAAACCCTTAGCGTTGTGAGCCCTTAAAAGGGACAGAAACTGTGCACCTGACAAGCTCGGATTTTAAGACGCTAGTCTGCCAATGCTTCCAGCTCATTAAAGCCACTCCCTTCACTATCTCGGTGTCTGAGGGGTTTTGTCTACGGCTCGTCCTGCTACACTGCAATTAACCACATTTTGCTGATGTATCCCCAGTGTATGATGTGGAACCAAGAGCATGCCCACAAAAGAGGAAAATGAGTAAGCTTCTGTGGCACATCAGTGGTGAAGTACCACCTTCCCTCCCGTTAGATGTAGAACAGTCACTGTTGCCACTGCCACCACTACCACTACTCACAGCCCATCAGAACAGAAATCAACACTCCAACATCTCCCATTTGAAAGACTATCTGCTGTAACCCTGGATTTCCCCACTTCTCAATTGTTTCGTAATTTGCTGAATGTTTGGGAAATCTGTGTTCTCTATCCTGAAGCTGTGGAACACAAACTATTCACTGTATTTAGTGTCGAACAGAACTGCAATTTCTAAAGCTACTTAAAAGAGTTGGGGGGAGGCATTTCCCTAACTTTCAATATTCTGCAGAAATAATTTGAAATGAGTAAGCTGAATCCATTCATTATTATTGCATAAATCAAAGACAAAATTATTTTTCTGAGTAAAGAAAAAAGGGGAAGTTGAATTCAAACTAAATTTAAGAGCACAAATTAAATAACATACAAAATGTTAAATTAAAATGTTAGTATATTCAAATTGTATAATTTAGAAATTAACTTGATTCGGAACTTCTAAGATTCAAAAATCACTGAACAAGGATTAGGGCTTAATCATTCACATCTTCAAAGAAAGGTCTTATTAGCACTTGATAAGGTGTTAACTGAATTCAATGACACTTCTGAGGAATAAAAGGTAATTTGACTGTCTTATCTTTGCTCGACAATGTCTGTGTTTAACCTGACAACCCAAAATAATCTTCCCTTTAGATCAGGTACACATCAACATATTGTAATTAACTACAGGTGATTTAACAACAAATAATTTAACTGTTACAGCTTTGAGTCTGTAAACAGTCTCTATAGTTCTCACAATTGTTCGTTTTGCATTAAAGAGTTTAATGACTATCTCTTTTTTTTTTTTTTGAGACAGTCTTACCCTGTTGCCAGGTTGGAGTGCAGTGGCGCAATCTCGGCTCATTGCAACCTCCGCCTCCCAGGTTCAAGTGATTCTCCTGCCTCAGCCTTCTGAGAAGCTGGGACTACAGGCGTGCGCCACCACTCCCAGCTAATTTTTGTATTTTTAGTAGAGACGGGGTTTCACCATGTTGGCCAGGATGGTCTTGATCTCTTGACGTCGTGATCTGCCCGAGCAACCGTGTCCGGCGTCTATCTCATTTTTAAACACATTGCAACAATTTCTGCAAAAACACATTGAAAGGCTAATTCCAATGTAGATAAGTTTGACTGTAACATCCTATTAACACATTTCTATCAATGAAATAATGAGTCAGTTAATGCTATATATTAGCCTGACAGATTATCAACATATAATGTAAATCAAATGACTAAGAAAAAAGTTTAACATGTAAAAACTTATAATACAGCTTTAAAGAATTAATCACAAAGGATTTATCCTAAAGGTTGTTTATACAGATTCAGAATCTTGAAGCCCTGTGTTTTGTTTGTTTGTTTGTTCGTTCATTTGTTTGAGATGGAGTCTCCCTGTGTTGCCCAGGCTGGAGTGCAGTGGCACGATCTCGGCTCAATGTAACCTCCACCTCCCAAGTTCAAGTGACCCTCCTGTCTCAGCCTCCTGAGCAGCTTGGATTACAGGCAGGGTTTTGCTATGTTGGCCAGGCTGGTCTCGAACTCCAGACCTCGTGATCTGCCAGCCTTGGCCTCTCAAAGTGCTGGGATTACAGGCATGAGACTGTAAGTGTCTTTGAGATTACTAAATAAACTAAAGTGATGCAACAAACCATTCAGATAGAAGGGAAATCTCAGAAAGAGAGTTTTAAAGGAAATTTACTTCACTGATTTTTCCCATTCCTCACACCAGAATTTTGATTGTAATATTGCAATAGGGTCGACATAAGTTATTCATAAATAAATAACAATGTTTATGGGGTTTCTTTACCAAGGGACTTTATGAAAATGACAAACATGCTTGCTTGCAAACAACTGAACATACTCTTTAAAAGAGTTATACATTCTTAATTCATATAACAATGATTTTAACTGAGTTACAAACACATATGTAAACATAAATGACACTAGAGTTCGGATACCAAGTTTCAAATGCACTAAGAAATCAGTAAGAATCTCCACCAGATTCTTGGTGAGACCCAAATGGTATTCATCCTACAGGCCCTAGAACCTCTACTCCACTGCACGTTGTCGTGATACCCCATAATGGTAGCAACTATTACGCATCCCCTAATGGCATAAAATCATGGATTTTACTTGTTAATCACTACACAACCATTTTCATGTGGGCTCCATGAGGTTGTCAACACATAGGCTCAGACTCCATCAGTTACCTGCTGCTGGCTCAGGAAGTCAATGACAAAGGATTGGAACTCCCCTATCTTTTATAATATTTATTACCATAAAATTTTAGTACAACAACAAAAATGTAATTTCCCATGGAGGAGCTGGTATGAGATTTGACCTGTGACTTGGTTATTTAGATACGAATTATTAAATTTGCTAATTACACCTAATCTCTTGCTGCTGTCACTGCTGCTACTCCTCCTTTCTTCTCTCCTCTTTGCTAATTTTATTGGCATCATTTGCATTTTCCACAGCAGGTATGGAAGAGAAAATAAAAGTAATGAAACGCAAGCAAATACATTCTTCAAAATATAAGGCAAACATTTCTACTGAAGGAAAAAATTAAGAGCATTGGCTAATTGTGATTGAATTAATAATTTAAATTTTCTAAGCAATCCTTCCTGTGTAAATCCAAGTGAAAAGGATTAATAAAAATATTACATTTTTATTGAAAAGAATCTTCAAAGTATAAGTTTGCTATATAAAAAGTAATTTAAGCAGGGACATTCAAAAGCTGTTGTCACCAAAAAAATGTAGTGCTATATTCAATGATTCTAACTCCCTTGAAAGTGTGCATCATGGTAATAACTACAATGATCTCATTTGACTATATTATAAATATGATATCTAACTTTGGAATTGTTATACTTTCAGATTCCTATAATTTTCCAGAGAGATTACTATTAAAAAATAAAGTTGGGGTAAGAACAACCAGTCTAGTTTTTATCTTCTCTTGAAAAAACAAAGTCTTAAGAGAACCACAAAAAATTACTAACAGAAATTGCCACTGGACACATCTCTTTCCTCTCTTTTCAATCACGGCTATTTAAAATGCAAACCCACTTACCACAGTCCTGACCTATTCTCTCCAATTTCTGAATGTCAAACACTTAGAGTAATTGTTGGCTGTCAGAGTCAGAAGTCTGTGGAAGCAGAGAACCTAGACATTTGGCATTTTAACTTTCTGGAACAAGTGATTTAATTATTTAATTAGTGTAAGAGAAAAGTATCTACACCAAGATCCAGGCATATACTGTCATCAAAAATGTCACTGACACGGTAAAACACATATCAGAGAACTGGGACAGGGGATTATATTTTATAAATTTGTATCTGTGCAAATTAACTCTTACATTTCAATGATAAATGGAAACCTGAAATATAAAAAATGATTTAATTACCATGAGTAAATCCACAACATTGCTGTTTGCTGAAGATGCTACTTATACATTTCTTATAAGGTTACTGAAAGTTTCTATTTTTGTTGCTCAAAACTAAAAAAAAAAAAATCTGTTTGATCTTTAGTACTTATATAATTAAGATGCATATAATTTCTTTACTTTTCAAATGTGCATTAAATGTTTCCTTCATAATTTATCATTCAGTGCTGCATCATCTTTAATGTATAAATAATGATAAATTTGGACATTAATTGAAAAAGTATCCATTAATGTTTTTGCTAGAATATCATTTCATCTGATCTTACTTCAATAAAAATATATATGTCTTGAACAATACATATCAATGTGTGAGGAGGTCAGCATTTTCCCATGTGTTCCTTGGAAGCCCAGATCTAAGAATCTTTCTTTAAGGAAAGTTGTATTTTGATGTATCTGCTCTTTTTAGCATACTTTTTATTTTAGTATGGTCATGCATCACTTAAATGATGAGGATACCTTCTGAGAAATGAGTCCTTAGGCAATGTTGTTGTTGTGCAAGTATCACAGAATGTATACCCCTAGATGGTATACACCTACTGCACCCCTAGGATATAAGGTATAGACTATTGTTTCTAGGCTACAAGGCTATACAGCACGTTACTGTACTGAATAACACAGGCAACTGCCACACAATGGTAAGTATATGCGTATCTAAACATAAAAAGGTATTGTAAAAATATAGTATCATAATCTTATGTGACTACCGTATATGCAATCTGTCATTGATCAAAATGTCATTATGTGGCACATAAGTTTATATCAAATGTTTAGGAAAATGCACAAATCATAAGTACATTACTCAATAAATTTCACAAATTGAAACCAACACACAGATGAAGAAAGATTACTAGCATCCCAGGATCTCCTATGAGTCCCCTTCCAGAGTAACCACTGCATTGATATCTAATACCAGAGATTAGTTTTGCCTGTTTATAAACTTTCTGTAAACAAATCATCCATGCACTCTTTTTCATCTGTTATAACTCAAAATTATATTAGTGAGATTTATCCATGTTATGCATAGTTGAAGTTCATTCTCACTGATGTATGTTATTCCATTGTGTGAATTCATCACACTGTATCTATTCTACTGCTGATAAACATTTGGGTTGTCTTCATTTCAGGGAGACTCCATTATTCCTCAAAAATAATGCTGCCATGAACATTCTAGTACATGTCTTTTGGTGAACACATATATACATTTTTGCTGTGTACGTAATCTAAGCATCCTATGATCCATGTTGTCATAAGAGAAGCATATATGCAGCTTTAGTCATTATTGCCAACCAGCTTTCCCAAGTGGTTATACTCATTTACACTGTCACCAACAGTTGATAAGAGTTGCCATTGGTACACATCCTTTACAACACTTGGAGTTTTCTTTTATTTTAGGTCATTAGTTTATAATCACACTGTAGTTTTAATTTTCATTTGTCTTATAACTAATGAGTTTGAGTACTTTTTGTATCTTTTTTTTTTTGAGACGGAGTCTCACTCACTCTATTACCCAGGCCAGAGTGCAGTGGTGCAATCTTGGCTCAACACAACCTCAGCTTCCAGGGTTCGAGTGATTCTCCTGCCTCAGTCTCCCGAGTAGCTGGGATTACAGGCACGCTCTACCACGCCCAGCTAATTTTTGTGTTTTAGTAGAGACGGGGTTTCACCATGTCAGCCAGGCTGGTCTCAAACTCCTGGCCTCAAGTGATCCTCCCACCTTGGCCTCCCAAACTGCTGAGATGACAGGCATGAGCCACCGTACTTGGCCAACTTTTTTATATCTCTTTTGGCTATTTGAATATCCTCTTTTGTGACATGACTGTTCAAATCTTTTGTCTATTTTTTCTATTGGATTGTGTCTCTTTAATACTTACTTGTGGCAGTTTTGTTGTATATTTTAAGAATAAGTCTTTTTTCATATACAGTACAAATATTTTTTTCCTAATCTGTGGCTTGGCTCTTTATTTTCTTAATGGTGTCTTTTGATGAAGAGAAATTCTTAATTTAAATGTGGGCCAATTTACCATTCTTTTTACTTTATGTGTTAATATAAGTTTGTTCTCCATGTCATAAAGATATTCTAATATATTTTCTTCTAAAGCCATATTGTTTTAC
This sequence comes from Pan paniscus, assembly GCF_029289425.2. Lineage (NCBI taxonomy): Eukaryota > Metazoa > Chordata > Mammalia > Primates > Hominidae > Pan > Pan paniscus. Next base: position 41,089,054 of record NC_073264.2, on the reverse strand, counting down.
CTGTTATATTTAGATACATGGTAAGGATTGTTTTTTTTTTTTCTCCAATGGTATCCAATCGATCCCAGTACCTTTTATCAAAAAGAGCATACATTATCCACTGCAGTTCAGTGTCTTCTCGGTCAAATTACAATAAGGGTCTGTTACTGGACTCTCTATTCTATTCCATTGGCTTATTTTTATGCCAAGAAGATACTGCCATAATTACTAGTTCTATAAGGTCCTAAAAGGAGTGATGAGTATGTGTCTGTGTTGAGAGAGAGAGAGACATCATTAGGATAAATAGAAAACAAAGTAAAACAATTTTTTGTTGTTTTTGGTTTTCATTTACTATCTGAATTATCAGAAACCTTATTTTATACGTTAAAGTGTATTATAATTATCTAAGAGAGAGATATATGCTATTTCCCAAAATTAAATTTAACTATGGAACATTTTTTTCCACGGAGTGTCTTATAGGACTAGTGTTCTAAGTAATGCACTTTGGGAAATAAATACATGTATGTTTTTAGGTAGTAAAAGCTGAGCCTCAGGCTAGGTCCAAGTTGTTGATAGCTCTCAGCATGAGACAGCATTTCTAATTTTCTTCACAACCTGTATGAGGTCAATTACATTAAGCTCTCAACATCCAGGTGCTTAAAGGAAGACAGATCATCTATCTGTTGGAATGCAATTACAAAATTTAAAATCCTCTTTTATATCTTTCTTAGCACTCCTAGATCTTAAACATTTTTGGTGCCTCATCCTTGATTCAGAATGAGAAGATCTGACAGAATTAGTTATTTAAAGACAAGTTTTAGCCACTTGACCTTCTGAGATGTCCATAGTTATTCACTCAGTTCAGGTAAAGTAAGCACAGAAGAACCCATTACAGTCACCTGGATTCTCAGAAGTTGTAAGCTTTGAAGCTCTACTTCTTATTATTAAAGATGGCAAAGAGTTCCAGAGATGAAAAGAGTTCATACTAACAAGTCATGTGACCCTCTACTTAAAGTTTGTCTTATTTAAACCATAGTCAAGGCTTTGAGTGCTTTCATCACCTAATGTAAGGCCTGTCTTTCCCCACCCCCATCATGATTATGTCTGATTAGATAGGGAGTCTTGGACACATTTTATGTCACAGGATATTCAAAGCCATAAAGATGCCATAAATAGAGTTTTAAAATTTCCCAATATTTGCTCACATTCAAAACATCTTATGATTTCAATTTATGAAAAGAAACCAGTGTTATTGTATCTATATTTAACATTACAGCAACTCACTAGAATAAGTGTAAGTATTTTAGTCTAAGAAAGAAAAAATATTTTTAGTATTTTAGTAGTGTCTTTCAATCAGCCACATATCCTAAATAAACCACATCAAATGTGCTGGTTAAAGTGAGATTTGTGGCAATTACAAATATACCTGTAAATATATTAATAAGGCCCTTCCACAACACCCACATCCAGCCCTGTTAAACAGCATTTTACTGCTCCTACTGGTGGTTGCAGTCTTTTAAAGATTAATCTTATGCTAGTGAGAGATTCAGTGAGGCTTGGTAGAAGGGAACCAAGCCAATAAATCTGAATTCAAACATGTGTCCCACTATTTGTGGTCTGTGTATCACTAGGCAAATTACTTAGACTTTTAGAACTTCATTTTCCTGATTTAAAAATTAATGCAGTAATACCCCTTAGGTTTTGTCATGAGGATTATGTAAGGCATTTATGTAAAGCACTTGACAGATTACTTGTCATATAGGAAATGCTCAGTGATATGGTTTGGCTCTGTGTCCCCACCAGAATCTCATGTTGAACTGTGATCCCCATTGTTGGAGGTGGGGCTTGCTGGGGGGTGATTGGATCATGGGGGTGGTTTCTAATGGTTTAGCACCATCTCCCTATTGCTGTCTCATGACAGAGTTCTCAAGAGATCTGGCTGTTTGAAAGTGGGTAGCACTTCTCCCTTTGTTCTCTCTCTCCTTCTCCAGCCGTGTGAAGACTGTGCCTGCTTCACCTTCACCTTTTGCTATGATTGTAAGTTTCCTGAGGCCTCCTCAGCAATGCCTCCTGCACAGCCTGTGGAACTGTGAGTAAACTAAGTCTCTTTTCTTCATAAATTACCCAATCTCAGGTAGTTCTTTATAACAATGTGAGAACGGACTAATACACTTAGTAAATACTCATTCCCCTTCTTTAACCCTTCCACCAATACCAGATGCTTGAGGATGTTATCAAAGAGTCATACATCTCAATGGTTACGTCAAGTTGACCACCTTCAGGTTGGAAATTCTGTGCACCTCTTGACTTCTCAATACTTCACAATAACCTGGATCTCTAAGACTGCAAATGTGGCATATACTATCAACAGAGGATGAACCTGGAATGACTTCCAGAAGAACAACATTCAGGTATCCAAGTGATAAAAGCAAAACACAAAATTGAAATTTCAGTGCCACCATCCTACTGCTACCATTATTTATCCAAGTGAGATACCACACATGGCATCACATGTTCTATTCTAACAGCAAAGCAGGAACTTCAAGCTTTCCTTTGACTATTCAAGGTTTTAATATTTTCTTCAGCCTAAGGCAGGTATAGCTGAATTACTTCAGGCTAAAAAATAGAATTATAAAGTACTTCCAAAATGGAACACAGTCGCAGGTACCAGTTCTCAGGGTACAACATTATGAATACAAATCAGAATCTTAACAGAAATATTTCAAGTTTAATATTGGAACTGTTCTTAGCTGTAAAAGTCCAGAATGTAAAGGGATGAACATTGTTCAAGAATAATGTCACCTAGGGGTCAAAATCCAGCAGAAATTGACAATGGAGCCCCTTATGTTACTGCAAGAGTCACAACATCACACAGCTGACTCTGTTGCTAAGTACTTGAAATTTATGCTGGTCATTAGCCTCACTGGGGTTCTCTTTCTTATGATATCTTACATCATTCTTAATTATGACATTATCTATTCTATGCTGGAGTGTTTTGCTCAAAGATTATTCTTACATGTTAGTCTAATGCCCTGAGAGCAATACTAAACATAAAAGCCCTGTAACTACATGCCCCTGAAAATCCCAGATTGTGTTGTTTCCTGTACTAGGAAACATTGATATTGGGAAAGAAAGGGGTTGGGGGAGAAATCTTCTGATCCAAATCTTCAGGCTAATGATATAGAAAAATTAACCTTATGTATTTCTCAGAAGTGTGCTTTTAAACTAGAGATGGAGAGAAGGAAAATACCAAATGTTGGTTTCCCCATTTAAGACCAACTGAAATATGTCCATGGGGGTGAGATCAAAGACTTTTGAAAAAGGACTATAGCAGCAGAGGGCTGCCATCAACTTCTCACAGGCTTTCTGCTTTCTAGTTTCCTACACTCTGCTGTACTTTCCTGTTGGATGTAGTGACTCCTTCATGGGGTCTCAGTTTGTTTCCCATCCAGTATTCATAGCACCGTACTCCAATTTGTGGAGCAACCTCATTGCTACCCATCGTTACTATTACCTCTGCTATTTTCTCTCTTAGTGCCCTGTTTCCTATTTTTCAATTAACAATTCAGTGCTGACAAACTGGCAGGTTTTTCCTCCCAACAATACCAGAAGGGAAATTGCGTAAAAAATTCACGCTATTCACAAATCACCATCACCAAGAGTGGACTGCCATTAAAGACAGTGTCTTTAATGAGTAAATCCCAGCATTCAAATACCTTAGTCTTATTGCATGTATAATAAATCTAAGAATTATTTAAGAGATTTACAGCATTAGCTATAAACTACATCTGGAGGATAACATGATTTTGACTATAAAGAAAACTATGATGCCTTCTTACTCTATTCCATTTTCCCAAATAAAATGAATAGGAAAGTTGGATTTAAAACCATATTGATTAACAATAGGTAATGCCCAGAAATAATGCAGATTTCTACTGATGAAAGACTAGTTAAAAAGCCACTTTAAATTCATACAATGGAAAACTGTAGTCTTAAAAAGAAATGAGGAAATTCTTTATGTACTGCTGTGGAATGATTGCCAGAATATATAATTAAGAGAAAAAAAGCAAAATACAAAAGAGTGCATGGCATGTTACCTTTTCCATAACAATGACGGGGAGGGCAGAATACAAATATTAATATTTACTTTTTAATATTTAAAAAGGAAAAGATAATCCCAAAACTCAGAAAGCATAGACACCTCTTGGGGAGGGGAAAAACAGAAATAAAGGCGTGACTTCTCTAAGTCTATCTTGTTCCTAGTTTTGACTTTTGAACTATGCAATGTTTCACATAATTAAAAACAGAATCAAATTTAAAGAATTAAGTTTCCAGTTGAGATTTCAAAAAAATATATATATGTTTCAACCTTTTTCTTCTACTGAATGCAGCTATAAAATCAAGACAGAATGCATGAGCACCTTTTTTAAGACTTTGTAAATAACAGCAGGTGTTAGCAGAATTCTAAGTCCCATCGAATCCTGGAAGGTGAGTTTTAATGTTTTTTTCCTGTAGTATCCCCCTACTTGAATTCACCAAAGCCAGAAACCTGGAAGTGAGCACTGTGATACAGACAGAAAGCCAGGAGAAGCCTGCTAGCTTTAGTTTGAGGGTCCTAAAAAGGTACTCCTGATGCTCCAAAGAAATGCAGAAATCCCCTAGAGTCCCCACTCCCCTGACCGTCAGCCCACACTGCTCCTCCTCTAGTACCCCAGTCTTCAGGCAATTCTTTTTTTTTGAGAGGGACTCTCGCTCTGTCGCCCAGGCTGGAGTGCAGTGGCGTGATCTCGGCTCACTGCAAGCTCCGCCTCCCGGGTTCACGCCATTCCCCTGCCTCAGCCTCCCGGGTACCTGGGACTACAGGCGTCGGCCACCACGCCCAGCTAATTTTTTGTATTTTTAGTAGAGACGGGGTTTCACCGTGTTAGCCAGGATGGTCTCGATTTCCTGACCTCGTGATCCGCCCGCCTAGGCCTCTCAAAGTGCTGGGATTACAGGCGTGAGCCACCGCGCCCGGCTCTTCAGGCAATTCTATGGAGCAGCAGCTCCCAGAATCCACAGGAGCCAGAACTCAGGGAGGTGACTCCTCCTCTCATAGGTGAAACCACAGTTCTTAAAGTGTTAGTCAAATCCGATTGCGCTCTTTTTCGTCTGTCTTCCCTCTGCTTGGGCCAAGACAGACTAAACTGCAGAAGTGAGTGACAGAACACAATAAGTAAGGTCATTAAAGAGCCACGAGTTTTTGGCCAAAGGACAAAAAAGAGAGTTCCAGAAACCAGGAAAGTATTTGGGGGAGATTAGAGAAAGTGAAGAGATCAAAAAAATAAACCCGTAAAATTATTTTTATGAATGCCAGGACTTACCCTCGAGCCACACACACGCATGGATCTCACCTGAATTAGCATACAAAAGATGCTGGGAACTGCACTCACAGATAGACCATGCCCAGGTTACAAATTGATCACTGGATGACACACTCCCAAGGCAGATCCAAAGAGCACTATAAAGGCTTTGAAAACTGAACTGACATCGAAATAGCACACAAAAGTCAGATTGGAACTTGCAGCCTGACTTTAGTGGGTCGATGACTGCTAAAAAGAAAAATGACATTCTTCATAGAATTTAAACAAGCCACAGAGCCTCAAAATGTAATAATTCAAAGTATTTAGGATACAATCAAACATTACTTAGCATGTGAAGACCCACACAATTTCTAGTCACATGGGAAAATATAATATTCACCAACATCCATGTTATTAACATGGATGTTGGTAGTCAAAATCATAATAGATATATTAAAAGATACTAAAATAAGTTAAATAAATAAATTTGAGTCTAAAATATTAGTATAAACTCATAATTTATTTTTATCTTTACAAAATATACCTATTTCCTAGCTCTGTCCACTAAAAAGGCCTAAAAGCAATGACAACCCAAAGGCAATGAAGACCCTCAATGCCCAGATGTGGTCTCCTATTGCCATTACTCACTAAAAGAAATCAGGGAACTTGGAGAAATAGCTGATTTCAGGTCTGGAGCAAGAAATGTACAAAATAAGCCTATAATATCTTGCTTATGACTGAAAGTAAGAAAACCATGAAAAACTACTGGCGTCATGTTAAAAGAACATAGGTGCCAACTTGGAGTGGTTCCCACTAGCCAAAGGTGGAACAATTTGAGCAGCAAAAAAAAAAAAAGAAAGAAAAAGAAAAAGAACTCCAATAGATTGAAGCATAAAAATTTCATTCATAGGTATATAATATTTAATTATTTACAAGATAAATATATATTGCATTCATATATTTATATGTAATCATGAGTTCATGATATGCACAATAAATACATTTAATATAATATAAAATAAAAAATAAAAATGAATTGGTTATCTTAGATGTTGCTAAGGCATCAACTCATTATACTGATAATTAATCAACAAATGGAAAAAATCTGGCATTATTCCTGACTTCCCACATGAATCATACAGATAATTACTGAAAGAGCTTCTTTATGGAAGACTCACGACTAATAAATGCAAGAGAAATGGCAGTGTTAGAATTCAATCCCTAATGAGATAATGGATTTAAGAAAAAATCATCAATGGCTGCTAAAACTATTAGGTGAAAAATATTTGGGGAATTATAACAGAGGGATTAGGCTGATACCATCTGACCCTACTCATCAAACTTAGCATCATAGAGAGAAAATAAGATATATGTGCCTTCTTATGTTGCGCAGTAAGAAGTATACAGCACTATTTATGAAGTATATTTTTAAACAAGGAGGTAAAAATAAACAATTTAATCAAGCATCTCTATTTAACTTCATTTACAGAAAATTCAGGGAATATAGGAAGAGAAACATGTTAAATGATACCAGGAGGAACAATTAGCCGAAGCAAGAAATTGCGAAATTCTACAGAACAAATGAGCCAGTATTTTCAATGAATAAATGAAAGGAAAAAAAGACGGGGAACAATTATAGATTAAAAAGAAAATAAAAAGGAGAGGAAATTTAAGAGATACAGCAAACAAATGCAATGTGTGGGTCTTGCTAACATCCTGATTCCAGCAAAGTATAAAAAGATATTTTTGAGATAATGAAGGACAATAGAACATAGACTGGGTGTTAGATGATATTGAGGAATAAATGTTAAATATGTTGGGTATGTTAACATTATTGTAATTATGCTTTTTAAAAAAATATGTTAGAGAAACATAGTTTTTAATGTGTGAGATTATCTGAGGTCTGGAATTTGCTATAAAATCCTCCAGATGTATTCTGGCATTACTTATGCATTAAAATCCATTAAAAAGTAAGTAAAATTTGAAACTCCATATTGATTTTGTAGCAAAACCCAAAAAGAAGAGCTGTTTGGGCCAGGCGTGGTGACTCACACCTGTGATCTTAGCACTTTGGGAGGCCTGGGTGGCTCACCTGAGGTCAGGAGGTCGAGACCACCCTGATCAACATGGTGAAACACCACCTCTACTAAAAATACAAAATTAGCCAGGCCTGGTGGCAGGCACCTGTAATCCCACCTACCACGGAGGCTGAGGCAGGAGAATCACTTGATCCGGGGAGGCGGACGTGCAGTGAGCCAGAGGTTGCAGTGAGCCAAGTTTGCACCATTTTACTCCAACCTGGGCAACAAGAATGAAGCTCTGTCTTAAAAAAAAAAAAAAAGACAGCTGTTTGAAGTACATAAGTACCTCATGGTGTTCCGATTCACATCAAATTTCAACTGGCTGCAGCTGATTCTGTACATGTTGTGCGTAATACATGGCCTATGAGACATATTAGTTCTGAACTGCTAAGTTCAGATAGTTTTTGTTACAAAAACTACCTGAAATATCACCACTGCACCCCATCTTTTCCTTTTAGGCTGAAAAAGATGGTGTAGACCACTAGGGATACTGTTGTTTAAGTTTATTAGAGCAAAGTCTCTGGTTGATTTTCCCATTATAGACCTTATCACCTTGTGGTCAACAGAGTTCAGCATGCTGAATTGCCAAGACTTTGTTGAATTTTCCTTACACAAGGTTGAGATAGCATATGGATCAGTGTGTCACTAACAGATAATTCAGTCTTCCCTCTCAACCAATTTGACCACCATTGAGCCATCAAGTCCTTCCTCATAGCACCACAGCCTGCATGTTTCAGGCCAAGATCTCAAGATAGCCACAGAATGAAGAAAGCAATCCCTACCCTGTGGTGACTGCAACTCCAGGTCTATTTCCCTAGTATTTCTGAGCTGCTAGAAAAAGAATTCATAGTATTGGCTAAATAAGTACTGAGTTTCTACATTATTGGAATTTGAAAGTAATTGTAATTTCTGTATTCGCCACAGAGATGTTAGAGAGATTACTGTTGTCATTTCTGAAAAGCCATCTGTTAGAGGCTTGATCATTTCTTGCCTAATTTTGTTCTTCTGCCCAGCACAACTGTTTGCTTTCCATGCACATCTCTTATGAGTTGGCAGGTGAGTGATCAAAAGAATCAGATAGTCCTTATATATCTGAAGAGGCTGTCTCTTAAGTTAGTAAAGTCATTCTCGGGTTGTCACACACCTTTGCTGTGATAGTTTTATATATAATGCTTTTGTTTAAATTCCACATACTAAGGCCCCAAATAATAATGTAATTGAAAGCTTTGTTTTGTTCCCAGAATTATTTACCAAAACATTAGAGCCTGAACCTATTCATGGTGAAGAAATTTACAATATTAACTTCCTCCACTTGAAAAAAATTACTGTTTAATTACTGATCCCGTACTCTGCATTGATTAAATTTAAAGCCACAGTTTCAGGAACTGAAAATCAATTGGATGTTGACTGGATATTCTAATATAAATCATATTTCAAAACATATCTGCCCTTAGTGATTTCAGGACAAAATTTATAGAGAATATTTTTGGTACATAGTGATATCATGAAGAAAAATTCAAACAATTTATCTTTCTTAACAGCTTTATTAATAAAATGTTGATTGTTGTAAGGTTCACAGTTTTGACAAGGCTTATATTCCCTTTAAAAAATCAATTCTTTATGAGTACTTCTTGGCATGTTTATTTAGATGTGTTATATTCACTCGTAAACCAACCATACCATCCCACCAAATAGTTCTGTAAATGTAAAACTACTTGGTCAGGCAAGCTTGTGTGGTTATTTTTATGTGAAAACAATTATGGAAGCAACGATTAGAAACTAATCTATAAGAATTCTTTCCAACTCCATGATTCTATGCCTTACTTATGCCTTTACAGGTAGTTATGGCTATCTAGTCAAGAAAGAAACTAAAGTCAACCATTTTCTTTTCTTTATGTACCCCATCTTTCTTGCTCCTCAGTTTTCAATATGTTAACTGAATATGAATCCAGTTAAAAATTTAAGTTGGTTTTCCTGGAATTCTAATCTTAAAGATGCAAATTCCTTTCCAAGAGCTGAAATCATAGAAAAAAACAGGTTTTACTGCAGGATAACCAGGATGGACCTATCTTATTTTCTCTCCCTTTTCCATGCCATTCTTCACTTTCCTCCAACTTAAAAACCAGATCTTTGTCTTACTCGATTTGTAATCATGAATAAAAAACAACAGCAATGCCTATAACTGCAAAACCAAAACAGACATTGCTTCTAGGTACATACTACCAAGAAATGAAATAGAATTATTCCTCAAATATAAACTTACATGTCACTCTGCATCTTTTATAATTTTCTCTTATGTTGTTTTTCTGCCTTTATCTCTTTCCATATTTGTTTTTCCTGCCTCTTTTCTCTCTGCATTTTATCTCCTTTTTCCATTCCTGCTTCCTCCTTTAACTAGTCATTTCTAATACAGAACTCATTATTTCTCCTCCTTAAATGTTTTCCTATCCTGTATTTCTGTTTGAAGTACATCATAGAGATATCCAGGTCAGAAATCCAGGTGTCTTCAGAGACTTCTACTGCTCTCTCACACAACGCTTAGATCCAGTCACTGAGCCATATTTATTCTGCATCCTAAATAATATACAAATCTGAAATACCCTCTCTATTGCCACTGTGCATTGTTTAGACAATTGCAATACTCTCATTCATCTTTCTGTCTAGTTTTCATCGGGTAACCAGTGCAACCTAATCCATACTCATCCTCTCCAACCAGAGTCATCTCTTTAAAACGTGTATAAGTACAATTCTCTTCCATATTTAAAATCTTCCAGTGATTTTAAATCATCCATGTTCTTTAACAGTGAATATTATATTTATACTTGATCTGTGTCTACCCTTCGATCTACATTCCACACCACTAGCTTCAACCCCTCCTCTCCACTCTCCCCAACCGTAAGCAAACCTCTACACTCCAGGACTCTGAAGTCATAGTTTCCTCTTTTGTATCTCCATCTCTTTGCATATGCATATCCCCCTTGTGTTATAATGTTATCATTATACTTCGATAAACTAATAATACATAAGTCATCACAATGTATTATAATTATGCATTACTATGTGTCTATTAGACCGAAATTCCTGAAGAACCATAACTTAGATATCTTTATGTAACTGGCAACACTGTGTCTATCCTATTGTAGACACCTGATAGACACTTGTTGAATGCCTTCAAGATAGAGTTGTTCTAAACACTTTGTTACTTGTTAAGTTCAGTGGAATTCTAAATTTGAGTCTAGGCTGTGCCCACTGTGGGAATTCAGACTTTAGCTGGCAAGACAGGTTGAGAGAAGCCTATTTGCAAGAAAGAGGTCAGGCGTCTCCTGGGAAACAACTCAAGTTATGCCACTGCTAAGTCTGATATATATCTGGAAACGTCTCATAAACTCGAGGATAGACTGACAAGTATCTATTTGAAAGGGAAGTCTTTAGACACATCCTAGAATCAGATGGACACTAAGCAAAAACTTAAGCAAGTTCACTAAAAACACTGTAAATCACAGAAGCACAGCCATACTTTTCAGGACCCTGTAAGAGAGCTAAGACAAATGGGAGACACTATGCCTCCCCAACTTCTCCTCTGATCTGAGGGTCACCATCAGCCTTCTCAAGGCAGAGGAACCATTGTACCACCAAGCAGCACTCCAGTCTGCGCTATAGGACACTGTTGCCTGCCAACCCCATGACACCTACCACAGTTCCTACCAAGCAGTAGTAACACCTGGCAGAGGCATGAACCTGACAGAATAGTGGGGACTCTGGCTGAAAATGCAGAGTTTCAGCAGGGCCCTGGATATGTCAACTTATTGCACCATTTATAAGAAATGTCCTAGGAATTCCTACATGTGCCTGAAGGAAAGGTATTTATCATCCAAACAGAGACAGAACTGAGAGTGTAGGGGGTTGTTATAAATAAGCAAATTTAAATAATTTTAAACTTTTTTATGGACAAATAAGTTGATTTTGTCATAGAGTTGTTCTTATAAAACAGATCAATTAAAAAATATTTCCAAAAGGAAAAGTTTTCTTAAAAAATATACATTCCTCAAGGTATATTGAACTAAAGAAAAAGTACTACTTTATTTTTATTATCTGAACATGAAAAAATAATGTAAGCAGATCAGCCTTTGAATATAGTCACAATCTTCTAATCAGCTTTTCAACTATATCTGTTTGTAATACCATGTCAATGGTATTTTACAGAAGAATGTATATATTTAAAAAGAGCCTTATATATAAAATTATTTGCAATCATCTCAAAATTGCATTTTGTGATTAGTAAATTTGAAACTGTTGAGGCCTAAAATTTTTTCTGTATATTTTATTTTTATTTATTGATATACAATAGATGTACAGAAACCTAAAATTGACTCTTTTCTATAGACAATATTTTAACTGAGCAGAAATATACTCTCAATAGATACTGAGGCACCTAGAAAACCCACAGGAAAAAAATATTCCAGATATGGAATATTCTCAATTCCAATTTTGTTGTTTCAATATTTAAATATTTTACCCCAACTATTGCTACTGTCTTTTTGTCTCCATTGAGAATTTTCTTTTGTCTCCATTGAGAATTTTCTTCTAAAATGTTTGTTGAGAAAAGCTTTTCTCTATTTATGAGTCTTACGAAATTTCATTAGTTATGCATGCTGCAAAATCATAGGCTTTCTCCCTTTTATCTCATTCCCATAATCTTCTTCCCATAAATATTATTTTCCCATAAAATATTTTTCCCATAAAATATTATTCCCATAAATATCCCATTTAAATAGTTTAGGCCAAGTATTGCTACTGTCGTTTTGTCTCCATTGATAATTTTCTTTTGTCGCCATTGAGAATTTTCTTCTAAAATATTTGTTAAGAAAAGCTTTTCTCTATTTAAAAGTCTTACTAAATCTCATTAGTTGTGCATGCTGCAAAATCATAGGCTTTCTCCCTTTTATCTCATTCCCATAAAGAATATAAATTGATCTAATTAAACATTATAGCTCCATCAAAATGTTCTTCCCAGAAGTCAAGACACAATTATAAAATTTCAGAATCAAATTATGTACCTTATTTAAGCACTTGTTTAGTTTGGATTAGTTTTTTCCTTGCTTATGTAGGATAAATTTAATCTTCCTGTTGGGAAAAAAAAAACTCTACAGGCCAGGAGATAACTGGTTAATATATCAAGTGCCAAATATTTTTCTGACCACCATCTCAAAGGCAAAATAGCCATCCTGTCCACAAAACATGATGTTATCACTCTTCACACTGTCCTTGAAAGAGAGGTATTACATTGAGTCTGGAAAGGACTGGGAAGAGAGAATTATCATTAGTCATGCTTTCAGATATAAATGTGTATTAAAGTGAGAACTCTGTTATTGCATGTGACTCTCACACATTACCAGAAAAGAACAAGGCAGAAAGTGGGCATACCAAGAGGGTGTCTAGCAAATCCACACAGGTGTATTCTAATGCAAAAATAAATAATAATAAATTGTTAAAAAAAAAAACAGAAATCTGGGACAAATGCAAAACAAGACAAGACACTGATATAACAAGCATAAATTTTGGCTACATTTTTCATCAGTCATGATAGTCATCCTACTCAGAGAAGAATTTTCAGAAAGCTTGATGCCCTAAATTAGCAAGTGAGAGTGGTAAAAATAGAGCCAGAAATTTTTGAAATATTGTTTTCTAATCTTATCTGTGACTGGCAAGGTTAGGGACAGCTTGAATTGAACAGTATATTAATGAAATATTTTCTAGTTATGCCTGAAAAATAAGCACTAAATTCAGTTAAAGTGCATTCTTAAAAAATTCTCCCTAAAGATAACAGCTCTCCAAAGAAGCAAATTTTCTAATCCAACATTTGCAGAATAGTTATATAATGCTTGGGGTGCTGTTGTAAATTTCCTAATACTGTGGTAATCAGGATCTGCACAAATCCTCCTCTCTCTGAGTATGGATATAAACTGAATCATTTTCCACCCACCCAGAAGAAAAAATATAAATCTAGTACAGAGAGATGCAACTATTGCCCCAGAATCAGCAAACAGCTTTTGGGGCTGGTGCTCTTGTCCTAACCCTCTTGCTTCTCTTGGCTTTGGTAATTCTATTGAACTTGGAGTATGCAAACAAGGACCTTGATGCATAGAGTTCCCATGAACTCCCACCCACCTGCCAATAGGCAGTTATTTCCCTAAAAATAGTCATGTTCTTCCCAACATATTCAACAACTTACTCATCTTGAAAGGTTTCCTTGCAAGATGAGAGGGTCTGTAGCTGCTCTTCCTTCATCAGACTCCCCTTCAGCCTCTTCTGGAGACTCTGGACCACAGGCAGCCATATGCTCAATGGGCATCTGTATTATCTCCACAACTAGGCTATAAACTCTTATAGATAGTTCCAATGTCTTCTACTTTGTCCTCTCTTCTGTCACCCAATCCTTTCCCCTTAAACAAAGCGAGTACTCAATAAATTCTCTTGAGTGCAGTTAATCATTTGAAGAATCTTGCTAAGGAATTGAAGCTTAATCTCACTTTAAAAGAAGAAATGAAAATAATTTGGTGGTATATTTTTTATCTGAAGTTAAAGGGATATAATACCATAAAATAACAATAAAGTCAAACTACAGGAAAGAAGAAAGGAAGAAAAGACCACAAAACAACCAGAAAACAAATAACAAAATGGCAATAGTAAGTCCTTACTTATAAATAATCATGTTGAATGTAAATGGACTAACCTCTCCAATCAAAAGATGTAGAGTGGCTGAATGGATTACAAAACAAGACCCAACAATATGTTGCCTATAAGAAACACACATCACCTATAAAGACACACATATACTGAAAATAAAGGGATGGAAAAAAATATTCCATGCCAAAGGAAACCAAAAAAGAGAGGAGTAACTATACTTATATAAGACAAAACAGATTTCAAGACAAAAACTATAAAAAAAGACAAAGAAGGTTATAACACAATGATAAAGGGGTCAATTCAGCAAGAGGATATAACAAGGAATTAATAACTATAATATATAATGAGTTCAAAAAACTTAATAAGGAAAAATCTAATAACACAATTTTTAAATGGGCAAAAGATATGATAGATATTTCTCAAAAGAAGACATATGAAAAGCAAACAAGTATATGAAAAGATGCTCAAAATAATTGATCATCAGAGATATGCAAATCAAAACCATGATGAGATATCATCTTACCCCAGTTAAAATGGCTTTTATCCAAAAGGCAGGTAATAACAAGTGCTGGTGAGAATGTGGAGTAAAGGGAAACCTCATACATTGTTGGTGGGAATATAAATTAGTAAGCCACTATGGAGAGAAGTATGAAGGTTCTTTTAAAAACTAAAACTAAAGCTATCATATGATCCAGCAATCCCAGTGCTGGGTATATACCCATAAGAAAGGAAATCAGTATACCAACTAGTTATCTATACTCCCATGCTTATTGCAGCACTTCACAATAGCCAAGATTTGGAAGCAACCTAAGTGTCCATCAACAGATGAGTGGATAAAGAAAATGTGGTACATTGTATTAGTCCATTCTAATGCTGCTGATAAAGATATACTTGAGACTGGGTAATTTATAAAGAAAAAGGTTTAATGGACTCATAGTTCCACGTGGCTGGGGAGGCCTCACAATCATGGCAGAAGATGAAAGGCATGTCTTACATGATGGCAGGAAAGACAGAAGGAAAGCCAAGTGAAAGGGGAAACTCCTTATAAAACTATCAGATCCTGTGAGACTTATTCACTACCATGAGAACAGTAAGGTGAAAACTGCCTCCCATGATTCAATTATCTCCCAGTGGGTCCCTCCTACAACATATAGGAATTATGGGAGCTACAATTCAAGATGAGATTTGGATGGGGACACAACCAAACCATATCATGCATATACACAATGGAGTACTATTGAACCATAAAAAGAATGGGATCCTGTTATTTGCAACATGGATGCAAGTGGAGGTCATGGTGTTAAGTGAAGTGAGGTACAGAAAGACAACTTTCACATGTTTTCACTCATTTGTGGGGACTAATTAAAACAATTGAACTTATGGAGATAGAAAGTGGAATGATGTTTACCAGAGGCTGGGAAGGCTAGCAGGGGAGGAGGTGAAAGTGGGGATGGTTAATGGGTGCAAAATATAGTTACACAGAATGAATGGAATCTAGTGTTTCATAGTACAATGGATGACTATAGTCAAAAATAATTGTATATTTTAAAATAACTAAAAGAGTATAATTGGAATGTTTGTAACACAAAGAAATGATAAATGCTTGAGGTGATGGATACCTCATTTATCCTGAAATGATTATTATGCATTGTATGCCTGCATCAAAATATCTCATGTACCCCATAAATATTTACTACTATGTACCCATGAAAATTAAAGATAAAAATTTAAAAAATAAATAAAATAAAATAACATGAAGAATAATAAAGTCTTTTCTAATCCAAAATAAATCAAATTAAAATAGCTCTGTGCATTTCTAAATAAAAAGAAAAAGATCTGCTTTTGGCAGAAGATCTAGATTAAGGAGTTCCAGTGGGAAAAACTACAATCTCTTCAAAGATGTTTTCTTTCATGTTACTGGAACTTATCTATTTTATTTTCAAATTATACTTCATTTAATTATTTGTTTTAATTTGTACTTTTTGTTGTTACATAGTAGGTATATGTATTTATAGGGTAAATAAGATATTTTGATACAGGCATAGATTCATAATAATCACATCAGTGTAAATGGGGTATCCATCACAACTTCTATGTTCACTCACATTCCTGGGGCTCTACCATCATCAGGTGGTAAGGTCAGCCAGGCTAGTGTCCTTCCCTTTCGAACAGCAAGTTCCCCAGTCCTGGGTGGATCCAGAGACACCATCTGGGAGCCAGGGCCTGGAGTCAGAAACCTTAAGAAACTACCTGGTGCTCTATTTTACTGCAGCTGTGCTAGCACCTAAGCCATAAGACAAAGTCCTTCCCACTCTTCCCTCCTCTTTCCACAAGAGGTGAATCCCCGTGGCCCCTACCACTTCAGGCCCTCAGCAAGTACTTGCCTAACTACTGCCAATGTTCATTCAAGCCACAAGGGCTCTTCAGTCAGCTACAGGTAAATGCTTCCAGGCCTGGGACTCTCCCTGCAAGGTAATGGGCTCCCCTCTGGATCAGGGCAGGTCCAGTAATGCTTCTCAAGAGCCACGGCCTGAAATCAGAGATCCCAAGATCCCCGTTGGTGCTCTACCCCACTGTAGCCAAGCTGGTACCTTGTACCTAGGCTGCAAGACAAAATCCCCTTTATTCTTCCTTATCCTTTTCTCAAAAAGAAGTCCCTCTCTCTAGGCACCACAGCTGGGAACATGCAGTGTCACACCGGAAACCAACACATATCTGTCTCACCCAGGGCCAAGGCAAGTATTGCCTGGATACCATCACTGATTATTCAGGGCCCAAGGGCTCTTTAGTAAGCAGTTGATGAATCCTGCTAGGACTGGGTCCTTCTCTTCAAGGCAGTGGGTTTCCTTCTGTCCCAGGGTGTGTCTAGAATGTCATTTGGGAGCTAGGGCCTAGAATGGGGGCCTCAGGACTCTGCCTGTTACCCTATCCTACTGTAGCTGAGCTGGTACCCCAGCTGCAAGACAAAGTCCTCTTTATTCTGTCTTTTCCCCTCCTCAAACAGAGAGGAGTATCTCCTGGAGCTGAGAGCTGTGCTGCCTGAAGTTGGAGGAAGGGTGGTGCAAGCACTCACTTGGCCACTCCAGCTGGCATCTCACTAGGTCCTGTGCCCTCCAAGTCCACTGGCTGCAAGCCCAGCACAGCCCCAGGACTTGCCCAGGAATTGCAGTACTTGTGGCCTAGACTGTTTTTCAAGTTTATTTAGAACTCGAGAGCACTTTAGCCCGCAGTGGCAAGGCTTGACAGAACTCAGGTTCTTACAGTTGGGACAGGCGAGTCCCCTGTATCTAGGGCTGGTCTAAATGCTCCTTCCATGGGCACCAGCTGAGCTCTGTCTAGGGTTGGTTCCACTATGACAGGGCAGCACTGAGTTCCAATGCAAAGTCCCATCATCACTTTGCTCTTTCCCCCCAAAGCACACAGATTCTTTCTGTGCACTACGTGGCCATTACCAGAGGATGGGGAAAGGATGGCATCAGCAATTCAAGACTGTCTTTCCTATCCCCTTCAGTGCCTCCTTCTATAATATGAAGTTAAAACCAGGTGGCCGGGCACAGTGGCTCACGCCTGTAATCCCAGCACTTTGAGAGGCCGAGGCAGGAAGATCATGAGGTCAGGATATCGAGACCATCCTGGCTAACACAGCGAAACCCCATCTCCATTAAAAATACAAAAAAATTAGCCAGGCATGTTGGCGGGTGCCTGTAGTCCCAGCTACTCGGGAGGCTGAGGCAGGAGAATGGCATGAACCCGGGAGGCAGAGCCTGCAGTGAGCCGAGATCGCGCCACTGCACTTCAGCCTAGGCAACAGAAGGAGACTCCGTCTCACACACAAAAAAAAAAAAGAAAGAAAAGAAAAGAGAAAAACAAGTACTGTAATCATTCACCTGATTTTTGTTCTGATGAAGGTGCATTTTGGTGCAGATAGTTGTTTAATTGGTGTTCTTTCAGGGAGAATGATCTGTGGAGGCTTTTATTCAGCCATCTGTTCTACCTTTGGATCAGGTAATCATACCTCATTTAATTTAAAAGTAACATTCCACTTTAAAAAGATTTTCATATCATAAATTATATTTCAAAACTATATTCTTAATTTAATTCTGCTATATCCTTATAGAAAATTAATATAAATATAATTAGGATGTAAATGAGAGAACTCAGACCCACACATCAAAAGATGACTGCCTTGATCGACTACTGAAATGCTAAAACATAGTCAAATGCAATTCTGTAGGAGATATTCCTTACTCTGGTAGAAATATAATAGTATTCCAGACACCTGATCTGAATTCTGGTATTGATTTGAGATACTAAGTCAATTTACCCAGAAAGAGTAAACATCTTCTGAGCCCATAAAATACAATATACTTATCACAACTTATTTGTATTGATTACTTGTAAGCCTGCTCTCAAGTTCTAAACTTCTCATGCCTGCTTATTGTCAAATACAACTGCTAAGAAAGTTTGCACTATGAGCATTTCTTGCTAGGAAAGCTCTCCTCTGGTTAATAAACAATCACTATAATCACAGCTTCAGATAGTGCTCATATCTTAGAGATCCTTAGAAGTTAATTTTCTCAATTTGTTCACTCATTCATTTAAATATATTTAGTTTAAGTAAACAAACATGACTTAATCTTAGATTTTGCACTTGGGCTATTTATAAACTAGTTTGACGAAAAGTAGATCTAAGTAGATATTAACATAAAGTGTAAAGTGGTAATTATAAATTTAACACTTTCAGCAACGATAACCAACTTTTGATTAGATTATGCTGTATTTAACTAATTCTTCTCAAAGCATCAAATTACTCTTCAAATTTTTATTGTCATTACTATAGTCTAATTTAAGAAATTAGTCTCAGTAGCATCAAAATCATACTAGTTTAGCAAACGATTTCTATAATGCCCTATTATTATGGTTGCAATTCAGTGAGTTCAATGTAAGTAGTGCTTTGCCAGAACTGGAACCACTGTGCTTTTTAATAATTTCGGAAACTCAGGTAAGCTATCATTATAATTTTTGTTTTGTTTTGTTGCTTTGATCTTTCAACAAAAAACAATCATTCAAAGTTTAGAAATTAAGATTGAGATACATCATAAACATTGATAATAAAAGTTCAAATGAGTAATAGTGTCAAAAACCAAGCTATATTTAAACATTTATTTTATTTATTATTTAATTATTTAAAGTAAATAAATAATACACAATTGCATTTCTTTACTAAGAAAAATGAAAACATACAGATGGAACTATGTTTCCTCTTACCACCACTAAAACCTAGTACTCATCCCATACCTATGAGATTTAACAAAAGTTATAGTACAGGTCACTGCAGCACCTTCACTAATCATTACCACATTTCTGTAATAGTGAAAAAATAAAAACATTGCTTCTAAACTTAAGAACTGAAAATCAAAATACATAATACTTATCCTGGGCATGCTCTATAGCAAAGGCATTGATTGAGAAAGGTTTATGCTAATATGATGGAAAACACCCATAATTTCCATTGTAAAATTTTAAACATCAGTTGGACGGTAGGTACTATAATAGGCTGAATAATGGTTCTAAATATAAATATTCCTAATCCCTGAAGCCTCTAAATATTACCTTGTTTGAAAAAAAGCTTTTGGCATATGTGCTTACTTAAGTGTCAAGAGATGGAGAGATTATCCTGGATTGTCTGGGAGGTATTAAATAAAGTCATAAGTATCATTATATGAGAGAGGAGAGGGAGATTTTGACACAGACACGCAGAAGAGAAAGCAATGTGAAGACAGAGAGATTTGAAGGTGCTATTCTTGCAGACTGAAGTGATGTGGCCATAATCCAAGGAATATTAGCAGCCACCAAAAGCCAGAAGAGACAAGGAATGGATTCTTCTATAGAGCCTTCAGAGAACAATGTGCTGCTGACACCTTGGTTTCAGCCCAGTGATACCCATTTTGAACTTCTGGCCCCCAAAACTGGGAGGAAATAATTGTTTCTTGTTTTAAGCTACCAAGTTTGTGGTAATTTGTTATAGTGGCCATAGGAAACTGATATAGGTACATATGATACCATTTATATTAAAATATACACAAAGACCAATACTGTATATTTATATTTCCTATAGAGCTACTGCAATTTAAACTTTCAGTGAGCTTAAACTTCAGCAAGTTAGGAAGTTGTAAGGTTACTTTCTATTTTGAAAGTTTAAAGTATTTTATGTAAAATGTCTAAAATTGTGGCCATAATTGCTTCTGATAATTTTTTTCTTTAAGAAATAAAATGCTATAGAGAGAACTGAAGCTCTCAACATAACCCAATTCAATCTCATTCTCTTCTCTTCCCCCTACACTAACGCTACTATCTTAAAAAAAAGTTGGTATAATTCCTATGCATAATTTTATTCATGAAGATATAGCATTGTGTAAATGTATTACATTACCTATTTTATTCTGGAACTTGTATTTTTTCCTTGACATTGGTATTTTATTGTATAAATACTCCATAATATACTTTCATTCATTCTCCTTTTGATGAATGTTTCTCCTTTCCCCAACCTTTTGCTACTAGTAATGTTACAATGAATTTTGTTGCACATATCTCCTGGT
The DNA here is from genome assembly GCF_029289425.2 of Pan paniscus. Taxonomy (NCBI): domain Eukaryota; kingdom Metazoa; phylum Chordata; class Mammalia; order Primates; family Hominidae; genus Pan; species Pan paniscus. The sequence continues at coordinate 41,068,366 of NC_073264.2, read as the reverse complement.
GCACAGGTGCAATAATTTCCCTAGAGTATATATTTAGAAATAGAACGTCTGGGTCCTTGATTGTATGCATCTTTAACCTTACCAGATATTACCAAATTGTTCTTCAAAGAAACCAAGATGGCCTTAACATTCTCTTTAGTTTGACTCAACTTTAGATAGGTTTCTTCCTGACTGTAGGCCCCTGACTTCCCTTTCCTTAGAGCATTTACTTCAGAAAATTTGTAATTGCAAATTATTTCTCTGCCCCTTAGAGAAGTAAATCTTCTTAAAATCCTCTTGTTTTATAACCCCAGAATGCCAGTTTTGCATCTCAGGAAAGTCTTCCTCAAGGACCTAGCAACATCCCCTTTGAAAAGTAATTATCAAGAATGGCAACACCCCAATATTCTGGTTTCTGTGGGAGGGTAAGAGCCTAACTTCAATAAGCAACAATTAGCAAACAGAGATGGCCTAATCACATTGACCAACCTCTCCTCTAAAGCCTTCCAGAACTTTTTCCATGAGCTCAGCTCAAAGCTTAAAATCCCTCTCACTTTTTGTTAAAGTGGAGTTGACTTCAATCTCTCTTCCCTATCATAACAGTTTTGAATAAAGTCTTTGTTCAATTTATCCACTAAAATTTTTCATAGGCTAAAATACTGCAATAGTTATTACTATCAATTTATAAAATTCATTAGCAGTATTCAAGAGTTGCTATTTCTTGACATGATTATCAATACATCATAAGCTCAATCTTTTTAATTTTTGCCAATTTTATATGTGCGCAATAGTATCTCATTTGAATATCACTGATTATCAATGAATTTATTATCTTTTCAAATGTTCATTAGAGGTTCAATTTTTCTCCTCTATGAAATCCCTATTTGTATGCTATGCCCATTTTACATGTTGTTTCTTTCCTTTATTGATTTGTAGTTCTTTATTTATCCTGAATACTAATCCTTAAAAGTTACTAGTCTCAAATATGATCAGATCTAGCCTGATTTGATTACTAGATCTGTCCTAGTCTCAATATAATCCCTCAGCAGAAATTCCAAAATGCCAATATAAGACCTTGTTATGTAGACTATAGGTGCCAGGATTTAGGTAGCAGCAACATAAAATCACTAGTTCAAGTTCTTAGGGAAAATAACTGCCAGTCTATAAATATATACCCTGCTAAAAATTATCCTTCAAAAGTGAAGTCATAATAAAGATGTGAGTTATGGTGGTTATTTTCCTATTTTTGGTACTTATCTATTTTAATAAACCAGCAATTATTATGCTACAAATTCTTTACAACTCAGATTCCATTGGCATTTTGCAGTTTATATGACATAAACTGCATGAATCATGTTATAGAGGAAAATATATTTAAGGAAAAAAGCAAAAAACGGCAGATAGGACGCAGGACTAACTTGCAGCTTCCACTCAGACGGACAGAACAGCATATGGAGATTCACATAATAAACATTTGCTCCAAGAACCACCACAGGAACATACCAGGAAAACTGAAAGATTCACAGACCCTTTGAAAGAAGTAGCTTGCCACTGCAAACTCTGTGAGACAGCCAAAAAACTGTGAGTGCCCAAAGTGTGAAAGTATGAAAGTCCACCTCCCAACACACATCCTCACTGGGGAACCTGAAAATCTAGATCACAGAAGAAGGATTTAACCTTACCTAGAGCTGAAACAAAGTTAGAGAGTTGAGTGAAATATAAAAGTACAAGAAGCAGCAGGAAGAGCCCTATAGGCACTCCCAGTCCCCAGAAAAACCCAGCGAAGCCATTTCTGACTTTTTCTCACAGGGGTCCTTGGGGAGGGCAGCCAGGGGAACTAGGGAATTACCACAGGGAGAAGGAGACGTCCAGCTGAACTTTGTAATAATTTTGACCAAGCACAAATTTTCCCAGGCAGAATCCAGGAGGGCAGTGAATGGGAAGTGCAGAGTCAAGCACAGAAGCCATGGCAGGCAGGGAGAGGCATGGCCTGAAAGCCCTGCTTGCTTTCTCAGCAGGGAGGCTGGTAGCCTGGGGCAAGATCACAGCCCTGCACATCAGAAGCCTGGATATAAATTCGGCTCTGTTGGCTGTTGGGGAAGCATGGCAGAAGTGAGACTAGCCTTGCTGGCTGCATGGAAGCTAAGTGAGGCCTCTCAGTGCCAGCTTTCACCTACTTCCCTGGAAACCTGTACAAAGCAGCAGAGGCAGCCATAATCTCCCCTGGAACATAACTCCATTGGCCTGAGAACCAGCCCGCATCCCCCACAGTGGCCACAACAAGCCCCGCCCAAGGAGAGTCTTAACTCTGACATGCCTAATATGCCACCACCTGATGGTCTTTCTCTACCCACTCTGGCAGGCAAAAACAAAACATAGAAATTTGTGGGAGCTCTGTGGCCCCATTCATCACCCGAGTGATAGGACAAGAGTACGGCCATCTTAACAAGACTCCATCACCTTAAAGTATCAAGTTTCCCTTTCTCAGAACTGTCTGTTGCCACCTGACCAAACCGCAAAGTCAGCCCTACCTATATCTTTAATAGAGCATAACAACCCTAACTAAGCTTATTAAAGTCCCTAGCAGTCACAACCAGCCAGCACTCCCCTAACCCCTCCCTGATAGGAACCTCTACCAGGGCAAGGGAGTTTAAAAGGGTAACAGTATGCTGAATGGAGAGTTCCTCCAAAGAGGAACAGAGTAGTAGATCATTAACATATTGGAGGAGGGTGCTAGGGTTAGGCAACACTTAGAGAGGTTTGCTTGAAGGGCCTGTCCAAAAAAGTGAGGGCTGTCCCTGAAACCCTGGGGGAGGATAGTCCATGTGAGCTGTTGGGAGAGGTTGGTGTCTGGATCCGTTCAGGTGAAACAAATTTTAAGAGAAGGGTGTAGAGGTATAGTAAAAAAGGCATCTTTGAGGTCTAGTACTGAAAAATGGCTGGTATGAGGGGGGATTCTGGAGAGAAGTGTATAGGGATTAAGACGACTCGGTGTGCGGGAATGACAGAAGAACTGATTTGATGAAGGTCCTGGAGGAGCCAGTAGGACCCATCTGGTTTTTGGACCAGAAGAACAGGGGTGTTATGAAGGGAGTGGGTTGGAATGAGGACACTGGCAGTTAACAGTTGGGAGATGATGGGCTTGAGTCCTCGAAACCATCAGGGCTGAGGAAATACTGTTGGACAGTGATGTACGAGAAGGATCCTTTACTGAAATTTTGATTGGGGAGTGGTGGGCCACCAAGAATGGAGAATTTTATCCCAAACAATGGGATGGGTTTGAGTTATAGTGCTAAAGCCAGGTGTTGGCCCTGTAACTTTGCATGGGGGGTGGTTTCAGTTCCTGGCACAAAAGTAGGTAGGGATGGCTTTGGCCAAGAGCTGAAAGGTGGAGGAAGCCACTCAATTTGTGCATCAGCTCAGGCATTGGTTTAGAAGCTAGGGGACTAGCCACTTCACTCTCATATTTTAAGGCTCTCTCCACAGACCTACAAGAATCCTTGGTAGATATAGCCAAGGACCTTGTAAGAATTCAAGACCTGCTAGACTCCCTAGCTGGAGTAGTCCTCTAAAACTGGAGAGGACTCAACCTCCTTACAGCAGAGGAGGTCTCTGCCTCTCCGTACAGGAAGAATGCTGCTTCTATCTCAACCAGTCAGGCTTGGTAAGGGATGCCAGCTCAAAACTTAAGAAAAGAGTTAAAAGAATTAGGGAGCAACAAGAAAACCAAATCAGTTCCTAGTTAAATGTTCCTTACCAACAGAATTACAGCCATCTCACAAGCTGCCACCCCAGAACACCTGAAGACGGTGCTACTCCTCCAGTCAATCCAGAACCAACAATCTCATGGCCCCCTTTCAGCAGGAAGTAGCCAGAAAAAGTACACTGGCCCATCTCCTTATCTAACCATAGAGTCCGGATTGATAGGACAAGAGTACTGCCATCTTAACGAGACTCCACCACCTTAAAGTATCAAGTTTCTCAGAACTGGCCATTGCCACCTGACCAAACTGCAAAAGTCAGCCCCACCTATATCTTTAACAGCGCATAACCACCCTAACCAAGCTTATCAAAGTCCCCAGCAGTCCCAACCAGCCAGCATTCCTCTAACCCCTCCCCAATAAGGAACCTCTCTCAGAGCCCCAATAGGAACCTCTCTCAGAAAACACTTCCCCCACCAGTACGTTTTTAAAAAGCCTCAGGCTGTAAAAAAAAGTTTTCTCCTGACCCTGCCGGCCAGAAGCCCTTCTGAGGTTTACTCTCAATAAACCTGTCTCAACTGATAAGCCATTTTCTTGTTTTGTCTTCTTTCTCATCTCTCCCCATGCTCTAACCCTGAGAAAACCAAATACTTATCCAGATGACCTAAGGCCAAGCTTGTATTCTCCCTATGCTACCACAGCTGATGCTCACTTGAAAGCGCCACCTACTGGCTGGAGGCTAACCAACTCAAGCTATTACAGTAACTCAGAACAACCCTGCTCCAAGGAAGGAGAAAACAACAGCTAATCCCACCACCTACAGCATCCTGGCTAACCGGAGATCCTTAACAAGAGGTCCTGAGTCTGTCCACATGACAACCTCACTGCTAGCATAAGCAGCATTCAAGAAAACCAGTGCATTAAACTACAACCAAGGACTCTCAGAGAGTCCACTTCACTCCCCTGCTACCTCCACCAGTGCAGGTTGCTGGCACCCATTGCTGACAGACCTGAAGACAGATCACATCATAGAACTCTTTGCAGAAACTCCTTAGTATCAGCCCAGAAGCTGGTAGCTCTGCTGAGTGGCTAGACCCAGAAGAGCAATAACAATCACTGCAGTCTGGCTTGGCTCTCAGGAAGCCCATCCCTAGGGGAAGGGGGAGACGACTACATCAAGGGATGACCCTATGGGACAAAAGAATCTGAACAGTGGCCCTTGAGTCCCAAATCTTTTCTCTGACATAGTCTACCCAAATGAGAAGAAACCAGAAAAACAATTCTGGTAATATGACAAAACAAGTTTCTACAACTCTCCTGAAAGATTACACTAGCTCACCAGCAATGGATCCAAACCAAGAAGAAATCTCTGAATTGCCAGGAAAAGAATTCAGAAAATTGATTATTAAGCTACTTAAGATGGCATCAGAAAGGTGAAAAACAATTTAAAGAAATTTTTAAAATAATACAGGATATGGACCAAAAAATCTCCAGATAAAGAGATATTATAAATAAAAAATAATCACAACTTCTGCACATCAAAGACACACTTAAAGAAATGCAAAATACCCTGGAAAGATTTAACCATATAATTGAACAAGTAGAAGAAAGAACTTCAGAGCATGGAGACAAGGCTTTTGAATTAACCCAATCCAACAAAGAAAAAAAAATTTTTTTAACGAAAAAAGCCTCCAAGAAGTTTGAGATTATGTTAAATGATCAAACCTAAGAATAATTGGTGTCGCTGAGGGAGAAGACAAATCTAAAAGTTTGGAAAACTTATTTGAGGAAATAATCGAGGAAAACTCTGGCCTTGCTAGAGATCTAGACATCCAAATACAAGAAGCTCAAAAAGTACCAGGGACATTTGTTGCAAAAAGATCATCACCTAGGCACATAGTCATCAGGTTATCTAAAGTCAAGATGAAGGAAAGAATCTTAAGAGCTATGAGGCAAAAGCATCAGGTAACCTATAAAGGAAAACCTATAAGATTAACAGCAGATTTCTCAGTAGAAATCCTACAAGCTAGAAGGGATTGGGATCCTATCTTTAGCCTTCTTAAACAAAACAACTATGAGCGAAGAATTTTATATCCAGTGAAACTAAGTTCATAAATGAAGGAAAGATAGCCTTTTCTGACAAATAAATGCTGAGAAAATTTGCTACTACCAAGCCAGCACCACAAGTACTGCTAAAAGGACTTCAAACCAAAGAACAAACCAAACCCAAACCCAGCAGAGGAAAATAAATAATAAATATCAGAGCAGAGCTAAAACCAAAAAAAACACGACATATAAATTTTTAAAAAGCTGGTTCTCTGAAAACATAAACAAAATCAATAGACCATTAGAAAGATTAACAAAGAAAAGAAGAAAGAAGATCCAAATAAGCTCAACTAGAAATGAAATGGGAGCTACTACAACCAATACCACAGAAATATAGAAAATCATTCAAAGCCACTGTGAATACCTTTATGCACACAAACTAGAAAACCTAGAGGAAATGAATAAGCTCCTGGAAATATACAATTTTTCTAGATGAAAGCAGGAAGAAATAGAAACTCTGAACAGACCAAGGACAAGCAGCAAGATTAAATGGTAATTTTAAAAATTGCCAACAAAAAAAAGTCCATCCAGGACCAGATGGATTCTAGCTTAATTCTATCAGATATTTAAAAAGAATTGGTACCAAACCTACTGAAACTATTCCAAAAGATAGAGAAAGAGTGAATCCTCCCTAAATCATTCTATGAAGCAAGTATAACCCTAATACCAAAACAGGAAAGGACATAACAAAAACAAATAAACAAAACCTACAGACCTGTATCCCTGATGAACATTGATGCAAAACTTCTCAACAAAATACTAGCTAACCAAATCCAACAGCATATCTAAAAGATAATCCACCATGATCAAGTGGGTTTCATACCACAGATACAGGGATGGTTTAACATATGCAAGTCAATAAATGTGATACACTACATAAACAGAATTTTTAAAAATCATATAATTATCTCAATAGACACAGAAAAAGCATTTGACAAAATCCAGCATCCTTTATGATTAAAACCCTCAGCAAAACTGGCATAGAAGAAATAGCCCTTAAGGTAATAAAAGCCAACATTATACTGAATGAGGAAAAGTTGAAAATATTTTCCCTGACAACCAGAACAAGACAAGGATGCCCACTTTCACCACTTCTATTTTACATAGTACTAGAAGTCCTGGCCAAAGCAATTAGACAAAAGAAAAAAATAAAGGTCATCCAAATTGGTAAAGAGGAAGTCAAACTGTCACTGTTCACTGATGATATGATCATATACCCAGAAAACCCTAAAGACTCATCCAAAAAGCTCATGGCTCTGATAAATGAATTCAGTAAAGTTTCAGGCTACAAAATCAATGTACACAAATTAGTAACACTGCTACACACCAACAGCAACCAAGCTGAGAATCAAGTCAAGAACTCAACCCCTTTTACAATAGCTGCAACAAAAAATAAAATACTTAGGAATATACCTAACCAAGAAGGTGAAAGACTTTCACCAGGAAAACTACAAAACACTGCTGAAAGAAATCACAAACTACACAAACAAATGTAAACACGTCCCATGCTCATGGATAGGTATAATCAATATTGAAAAAATGACCATACTGCCAAAAGCAATCTACAGATTCAATGCAATTCCCATAAAAATACCACATCATTCTTCACAGAACTAGAAAAACCAATCCTAAAATTCATATGAAACCAAAAAAGAGCCTACATAGCCAAAGCAAGACCAAGTGAAAAGAACAAATCTGGAGGCATCACATTACCTGACTTCAAACTATACTACAAAGGTATAGTCACCAAAATAGCATGGTACTGGTACAAAAATGGCACATAAACCAATGTAACAGAATAAAGAACCCAAAAATTAAGCCAAATACTTATAGCCAACTGATCTTCAACAAAGAAAACAAAAGCATAAAGTGGGAAAAGCAGACCCTCTTAAACAAAAGGTGCTGGGATAATTGGCAAACCACATGTGGAAGAATGAAACTGGATCCTCATCTCTCACCTTATACAAAAATCAACTCAAGATGGACCAAAGACTTAAATCTAAGACCTGAAACCATAGAAATTCTAGCAGATAACATTGGAAAAACTCTTCTGAACATTGGCTTAGGCAAAGAGTTCATGACTAAGAATCCAAATCAAGTGCAACAAAAACAATAATAAATAAATGGCACCTAATTAAACTGAAAAGCTTCTGCACAGCAAAAGAAGTAATCAGCAGAGTAAACAGACAACCCACAGAGTGGGAGAAAATTTTCACAAACCATACATCCATCAAAGGACTTACATCCAGAATCTACAAGGAACTGAAATAAATCAGCAAGAAAAAAAACAAATAATCCCATCAAAAAGTGGGCTAAGGACTTGAATAGACAATTCTCAAAAGATGCACAAATGGTCAACAAACATATGAAAAAATGCTCAACATCACTAATAATCAGGTAAATGCAAATCAAAACCACAATGCAATACCACCTTACTCCTGCAACAATGGCCATAATTTAAAAATCAAAAAATCATAGATATTAGCATGGATGTGGTAAAAGAGGAACACTTTTACGCTGCTGGTAGGAATGTAAACTAGCACAAGCACACCGGAAAACAGTATGGAGATTCCTTAAAGAACTAAAAGTAGATCTACCATTTGATCCAGCAATCCCACTCCTGGGTATCTACGCAAAGGAAAAGAAGTTATATGAAAAAGACACTTGCACACACATGTTTATAGCAGCACAATTCACAATTGCGAAAATATGGAAGCAGCATAGATGCTCATCAATGAATGAGTGGATAAAGAAAATGTGATATATATAGATATTTATGTATATCTATGTGTTAATGTAACACATATGATATATATGTGATATATATATATCATGGAATACTACTCAGCCATATAAAGGAAAGTATAATGGCATTTGCAGCAACCTGGATGGAACTGGAGACCATTACTCTAAGTGAAGTAACTCAGGAATGGAAAACCAAACATCATATGTTCTCACTTATAAGTGGGAGCTAAGCTATGAGGATGCAAAGGCATAAGAATGATACAATGGACTTTGGGGACTTGGGGGGAAGGGTGGAAAGGAAGCCAAGTGAGAGATAAAAGACTACATATTGGGTACGGTGTACTCTGCTAGGGTCATGGGTACATCAAAATCTCAGAAATCACCACTAAAGAACTTATCCATGTAAGCAAACCACACCTGTTCCCCAAAAACTATTGAAATAAAAAATAATAACAATAAATATCTTTAAAAATATGATTCTATTTAAATGTTGAAATAAAATGAGGCTCTATTTTCCACGAAGAAATTAATAATGCTAAAATTAAGAATTCCAGTTTCTCCACTAAACAATTATATATTTAACAAAAAATAGTTTATTAATCACCTTTGTTATTGCTGATATTTATCCCATTGATTTAGAATCACTACTGCCTTCCTGAGAGCTAAACATCTCTTTAATCAAATAACATTTTTATTTTTTGCTTATTATTTGAACATGTGCCTTAAAAGCACTGCCTATTTTGTTTCTAATAAGATATTTATTTTTACCTATTTTTTACATTGCAGATTTGTTCCACTGTTGTTGTTGTTTTTGTTTCAGGTATGGAATGCCACATACTACATAAAATGATTCTTTTTGCTTATGAATAATGTCACCAATTTTTAAAATAACTTGCAGAAAACAAAACTATGACTAGGCGTTTTCAGTAAAAATGCTAACATTTTGGCAACTTTGCAAAATTGTTTATTCCTCCTGATGGTGTATACAACAGAGAAATGTGGAGAAAATGTTCTACTAAGAACTCAATGATAATTTGCTCTACCTATCACATTTTTTAAATTCCATGTGGTTGTCTCCATTAACGGATGGTTAAACAGCCCCAATTTGAAGACAAAATCTTTGATTTTTTAGGAAACAAATATTTGGAGTATCAGATAATCATTAGTTTTCTTATGACTTGCAAAAAATTTACCTTGGTTATAGTGGTAGCTAGGGTCAGACAGATTAATTATATTAAGGCTAGACAGTACTATTTTTGAAGGTGGTTTCTCTTCCCTTTTAATAGTAATGAATTATTTAAACAGGAATCATATAACTAACACTTAGCACTGTTCTAAGAACTTTCCATATATTACCTCAATTAATTATCATGTAAATCCAGCAAGTTAATAACTTTTAAAACTCCTATTTTACAGATAAACAATTTGTAGCACAAAGAGATAAACAGCTTGCCCAAAGTCACACAGCTAGGAAGGGGGATCCCAGAATTAAAACTCAAGCATTCTGCACTTAAAATTACTACACAATACTGGCCCACTAGCTTACCATGTTCCATGGCAGAATCCAATCATTTTACCCACGGCCATTCTTTAATAATGGCTTCGAACTTCTTACTCCATGACTGATATAAATCATAAGTTAAAAATGGAATTAGTTCAGTAATATTAAATTTAAAATAAAATGAATTATCCAAATAAATTGAAACATGAAACTTGAAAAAAGGAAACTCTCCCTAGGAAGGAAAGTCATTTGTTCTCTCAATTTTCCTAGCAACTGAAGTATGAGATTCTCTTAGCTCAGGAAATAAATGAAGTTGTTTACTATTTTCTCAAGGTCATAATAGAAACACAAGAAACTGTAATTTCCTTGTAGTCACCTACCCACAAACAAAACCCTGGAAGATTTATGAAGAGCAGATTCAAAGACGTTCAGAACTTTTAAGGCTGGTTTGAAACCCAAGTAGCTGCCAACTCTCCAAATTGTCATTGAGACCTTGGGAATAGAAACAAGTTTCAATTCTGTTAAAAGTCTTCTCTGTGCCTACCTGTGCTGGGTACCAACACACAGGCCAAAGAGCCCAGAATCTATAGAGGAAAGTCCAGGGACTGAGTGTCATCTCTTTATGTGCCACATCATCTGTCTGAGGCTCTGTTTCCTTAGCTGTTAAGGAACATCAACGTGGCCACTTCTACTTGGCTGAATTATAATAAAGCGCCCATGAAATACATAAAAGAACTTCATAAACTCTAACAAAGTAGCTAATGTGGCTAATAGTAACTGTGGCTACCACTATTGCTAGGTCCCTCTCCTTTAATTGGTCTCAAAATTTTAATCCTAAAATTTCCAGAAAAATTATAGTTACAACAATGATAGGAAATTGATACAACTATCATAATAATTTTGTTATTATTGTTGTAATTATTGTTATGACATTGGTGATTTCTGAGATTTTGATGCACCCATCACCCAACATATTACAATGTTGTAACAAATTACCACAAATTTAGGTGACCTAAATAATACAAATCTATAATCTTGCTGTTCTGGAGGTGAAAAGTCTGAATGGGTCTCACTGGCCTAAAATCAAGATATTGGCAAGGCTGGATTTGTTGTGGAGACTCTAGGAAAGAATTGTTTACTTGCTTTTTCCAGCTTCTACAAGCTATTTGCCTTTCCTAGATTCTGGCCCCTTTCCATCATCAAAGCAGAAATGGCCATTGTAGTCTTTCTCACATTGCATTTATTCTGCCAATGACTCTTTCCCTTCTTGCACATTTAAAAACTCTTGTGGTCACATTGGACCAGCATGGATAATCCAGGATAATCTCTTGAATTTAAGGTCACCTGATTAGCAAACTTAAATTCATCTGCAATCTTAATTACCCTCTGTTATATAATGTAACATATTCATGTATTTTGGGGACTAGGACATGAACAACTTCAGGAAGCCATCATTTTGTGTATCATAATAGTGATACCCAATTTTAACCTTCCATTAATAATTTGTAATTTCCTTTTGTATTAAATGTATGTAAACATCATTCTACTAGAAAATTAAGTAAGTTTCATGAAGAATTTTGCTCTTTGAATGCCACTTTAAATTTTCCTCATTAAGTTTCTTCCTTGGGCAATGAGATATAATAGGGTACTATGTATTTCTACTATGCTTTCTGATTATATTAAACAACATTATATCAATTCTATTTCAGTAAAATCGTCTGATAAAGATTAATATATTGGTGCATTTCTTTAATAATTGAGAATATGTTTAGAAGTAAATTTTTAGATGAACAAATGTCGATAGTTTTTCCGTTGTTCTAAGAGTCAACATAACATATGCTAAAAAATAAAAAACAAATCATATAATTTCTTTAAAATGTTTTTACTTTGTTTAGCTATTAATAGGTTTTACATCTTTTTAAAAGGCTTTTAAAATAGGTTTTACATCTTTAAAGTCATAGAATTTATTTCTCATTACTCCATGTAAAGAAGCTGTGAATTTCATATCTCACAAAGTTAACATAATTTTCATCAGTTGAAGCACATGGTTCAATTTCAAAATTTTGAAAATAAATGAAATGATAAGGAAATGAAACACCGATCAATCTGCTTGGCCATGAGAATTCATCAGAATGCATAGTTCTTTGACATTAACCTTTATTGATTTGGCCATTTTAACAAATCAGTTCCTATTGTCATACCTTCAATTTTATGCTTCTCTATTTCTGGGATTAAATGTCTTTAACATCTTAATGTTAGGCACTTTCTTAGTATTTGCCCCAGGGGAAAAAATCTATATTGCAATCATCTTAATCTTAAAATTATTCTTTTAGGAAATCTTTGAAAAATCTAAACTTTTAATAGATCTGTTTAAACATCTTAATAATACTATACTTCTTGAGTGGTAAAAGTTAGAGCAAAATTTTCCTCCAATAAAATGTTTACTCTTTGTTTCCATAGTAAAGTTTCTCTAGTTTAGGAGATTGACTATTCTTACATATATAAATTTAGATCACCAATGAGAATATAAAAAAAAAAGTTGAAGACAGCAAAGATATTTGAACCAAATTCCTATTTTTTCGTATACGTAACATTAAAAAAAGATTTTAATACTTTGTTTTATGGGTTTTCCGCCACTAGAACTCAGTTTTACAGTATCTTTAAAAATTAATAACTGAGTATTGCTAAGGTTTTTATCTCAGTATTCCAAAGATTAATGATTGTTTACATAGACAGTCTTGTAAAACTAACAAATGTTCCATTAGATGAACAGCCATTGTGTTCATAGTAGCATTATCCTTTTTTTAATGTGAAGGATAATAAAACATAGACTTAAGAATATTACATTATAGCAGAGAGAAAAGTTTTTTTAAAAAAGGAATAAATTTAATTGCATCAGTCAGTAAAACTTTCAACATTACTGTTTATAACATATTTCTTGAAGAACCTACTGGGGAAATAACTTAACCTGAAGGATTGTCTTCCCCGGAGTATTCATGAGGTATTAGAATTGTAGCATTTTCTCAAAATCTGGGTATATTCCATGTCTGCAGTTAAGGACTATTCACATGAGATTTATAACATTTCAGGATTCAGCCAACTTATTATATTTTTAAAAAAAAATCTTACCCTTTGCTGTTTATTTTCTCATGCACACCACAGACCACACTGGACTCATTCCTTCCACAAGAACTCTGCCCCTTGAATAGAGAAGAGCTTTTAAAATCGTAAGTCAGGACTCACATCTTCTCTATAATATTCTCCCTAAGTGTAGTAAACCATTGAAATGTTCAATATTATATGCCTATTCTAATTACTTGGAGTAGTTGTCAATAATACAGTGTTGAGAAATATCTTGAGAAAAAAAACTAGCCTTACTAGATAAGTGCTTGATCATTAGCAACTTTTGTTCTGACCACAGAACAACTCATAGCAAGCTGTAAGTTTGTTCCCCCTGCTACTGAAACCAATGCCAAAGTATGAAATATGTTACCTTGCTCCTAAAAGCAATGAGACATAAAATAGTTGGCTTAATAATAACATAAAAAATTCTATTTAAAAGCAAGCTATATTTCATTATCCCCATCTTCTGATTTAATATATTAGATAGGCATTTATCTATAAACTTACTTGATCAAATACTTGAGTGACCATGATACCCAAGGCATTGTGCTGGTACTGCAGAGAATACAGGGCCGAGGAAATGATCTTGTACTCAAGTATAGAAAGCAGAACACTTTTTTTTTTGTGAAGATATGATGGTTACAGTAGTATGACTGTTAGATGCATGAACTCAGATAGGACAGACATACAATCAACCACATAAGGCAGAAACTGATAAATACTAAAAAAAAAATATTAGGCAGAAATGTGGAATATTATTGAATCATATATTCAAATATAATAATTAAAATAAATAAAGAAATCTAACATAAGAATAAGAATGTGAGAGGATGCAATGTGGGAAACTACTTAAAGCTTGAGGAGATACACGTATCAATAATGTGAACAAGAGCATGGAGGGAAGCCCAAGCCAAAGAAAGCAATAAGCACTTCATGGGCAAGGAGAATCAGGAAGGGAAGCTCCCCCAGCCTGCAGCGGAGCGGTGCCTAACTAGTGATTTGTGAAGATGGCTAAAAGGAGGAGGTGTGCTGTGAGAGGGCAGCACAGGCACAGGCACTTGCACCATCAATGACATCTTGACCCTATAGAGCCAAATGGAGATGGGCGTCCAGCTCCCAGGAGGTGGATTTGTGGATCTAAGCCTCATGTTCTTCTCAGCTGAATTGAAAGAAACAGCTACAAATCCCCAAAGTACAGAGAGATGCTAAGCAAGAACAGGTGTTCTTGTGGCCAGAGCATCAAAAGCAACACGTACCTGTCGTGTCCCACTTGAGGAGAAACTAGCTCTACTTGTATGCAAGTATGTGAGTGATAAATACATAAATGGTTATGAATGCTAACAAAGTGCTGTTTATTGGAATTTGGAGTCTCAGAAATTGGCTCTTCACTCAAAGATTTCAAAATAACGCACTCCTGCTTTTAGTTAGCATTAACTATATTTTTTATCAGTTGGAAAATAGCTACCTATGTAATAGAGCACATCGAACTGAAGAAAACCAGAGAAGACTTCATAAAGGAAAGTTCTCTCCCATTTTCTCCCTCCTGCTAAACTGCTCCAACCCCTTTCTCACTTTCTTCCAAAATACAAATGTCCTCCTAAACAGCCCTCTTTTCTGAGCTGCAGATCAAATGTCTGGAAATCCTCCATCTGCAGGTGACAATGTTGAAAGATCTAGCAAGGCCTTCTCCTCCTGCAACATTCCATATATGAACTAATGATATCACCACTTCTCTGCTGCCATTTCTAAACCACAAGGCTTGCCCAGGGCCTCTCAAAACCCACTGTCCATGACTGTATCTCCACTTATTTTCCCTTAGCTAAAAATGTGTTCTCCCCTGAACTGCTTTCCCTGTGCCCCTTGTATCAAGGTTGCTCATTCTTTTCATCCTCATATATTTAAGGGTAAGGAGTTCATATCAGTGTCTTCTTCATTCCCCATAGTACCTTCTCAATCATTCCCACCCCAATGTGTTTGTAAAAATCTATACCTCTCTGAATCTGGTCCCATTTTTCTGTACAACTTATTGTGGACATCTGTGAGTTACCAACACAGCATTCATTCTATCATGTGCCCTTGTTAACTATACTTCAATTTTTTTCAACAGTGACCCATCCCCCTACTTATGCCCTAAAGTCAACTTTTGGATAAACTGACTTTAGTTCTACCTCTAGAATTAGTGTATGCATTTACCTGGCCACATTGATGGCCTTAGGCATAATCTTATCAGAGTGAAGCTCAAAACTTTTGTTCAGTGGTTGCAGGAAATGGACACTTTTTCTTCCACGAGAGGCAAACTAGGAAGAATGGATTCACCATTGCTGCTGATACCTGTCTTGCAACCAGGAGGAAAATCAGCCTAAAGAAAAAACTAACATATAAAGGAAAGAAGAATCAAAGACACAGGAAAAAAGAAAATGTAGAACCAAGACCTGATTGAATAGTTCCTGAAACAACTTTACTTGTGGACTTTTCTGTTTGTCTTTAAGTCACTTGAGATGGGTTTTCTGTACTTTCATTGACTTTGTCATCACTAGAAACTGCTCCTTTTCAAATTCCTACTTTAAAAATCCTATCCTCAGACATCAGCCTCCTGTCCTTTCAGTTTGTTCACTTACACATACTACAGTACTGATTAGAATGTCATATCTGTTGACCATTTTTACTATCCACCTACTCCTTCCTATTTTGATATATAAGTTTTGTTCACCAGTGGGGCAACCCATGTAGCTCAGTGCCTTACATTTAGTAGGCAATTAATAAATTGTGTTGATTCATTGGTTAATTGATTGTTCTCTTTGCCTTTCTCTCTCACCCCTTCCCAAGTATGCTTCACCTAGTGATTATTCTTTTAAATTTTTTCCACAATTATTTTTCTGTAACACAATATATCCTTATTACTGTCCCACTGGAAATCTTCAATAACACTCATTTTGTCCATAGCTGGACCTCAGATGTGGTCCACACTATGTTCCTGATGTTGTTGCTTTCTAAAGGTTATCGTTTTCCAATTGAGATTGAGGATGGACAAACCCCTCCTGAACCAAATTCAGTGCTGGAAGCCACCTTAAA
Source organism: Pan paniscus (assembly GCF_029289425.2). Classification (NCBI taxonomy): domain Eukaryota; kingdom Metazoa; phylum Chordata; class Mammalia; order Primates; family Hominidae; genus Pan; species Pan paniscus. The sequence continues at coordinate 41,052,139 of NC_073264.2, read as the reverse complement.
ATGTCAACTTCAAATATGGTCTAAAATAATGTACTTTTAATAAATAAATATAACTCTCCATCATCACAAACCTCAGAAAAGCCATGCAATGATCTCTCCTGCAGTATCTAATTTTGTAAGAATTCCATTCTAGACATTATGCTTTAATGGAACACTGGCAAAATAAAAGTTATCCAAAGAGTAACCAGGATGGTGAAAAGCCCAGAAACCACGTGTCAAGGGGAAAACAGGGTTTCTTTGCAGAGAGAGGGTGTGGGGACCATAATATTTATGTTCTGATATTTGAAGGACTGTCAAGTGGAAGAACAAAAGTTGCAATTCTCTTCTGCTCCAGACATCAGAAAAAGATTAAATTTAATCTTATATGGAGTCATATCTTCGCTCAATATGAAATGTAACATTAAAACAATGTTTCTATCCAGGTATCCAGCTATAAAAGGGGCTTACATAAAAGCAGAGTTTTATAAAGTATCAATCAAGTTAGTCTAGTTTGTGCTGTAGCAACAAAGAACCCCCAAATCTCAATGGTATATCAAAAAAAGTTTGTTTCTTATTTATACTACTTTATTTGTCCAACACAGGTCACAAAAGATCCTACTCATTGTAGCCTTCAAAGACTCAAGATGACAGAAGATCCACCATCCTATGACACTGCCATCTAAACACAAGTCTCCAGGGGCCACTGTGGCAAAGAAACAGAGCTTGAATCATAAATCAGCTCTTAAATGCTTCTGCCTGGAAGTGATTCACATCACTTCACTTAAATTTCATTGGCCAAAGCAGTCCATGGCCATGTATAATTTCAAGGAGATGAGACAGCTGTAAAAGGAAGGATGTCAGAAGCTTCAGTTAGCACTTGGAACATCTACCATAACTTTCAGTAGGATTTAAGCAGAATTCAAATTCTCATTAGGAATATCATAGAAAAAGTTAGATTGCTAAGCCTCTTTAAACTCTAGGATTCTATAATTCCAAACTTATATCAGATAGTTCCTTTAATATCAGGGATTTTGCTTCCTAGGGTAAAATGAATAACTCTGGAGCACTGAAACTTCCCATATACAAAGGACTATGCTCAATATTTGAATTTACTGAGCTGAGCTTACAAAGGCTTGGCTTGGAAGAGCTAAATATTGGCAGGTCAACAGCCTTAACTCTGTAAGCTTGTTATGGTCCATTTTTTTCAAATATTGCTTCAAATATTTACATTTGACTTTTACATAAAAGTTGCTGATTTTCAGTAGAGGCTGAGATGAACGACAGTTGATAACTGTTCCTCATGTTCTATAGAATTTATGTGTAAGGTTTCCAGCTATTTTTCTATCTTCCTTGGTAAGACTGTAGTGTAGCTAAACAGGTGGACTTAAATGTCAGCTGTATTCTAGTGGCTTAATAATGCCTTTGAATACGTAATAGCCAATGCTTACAGGTTACGTTATTTTATATTACAGTCTCCTGTTTAATTTTACTGCAGATATGTCTTAAATTGAGAGCAATTACTCCCTTCATTTTTGCCATTTTAAACCTGCCGTGTACTCATTTTTTTTTAATTATGGGCCAAAAAAGGACAGCTATACATTTTCAGTGTCATGGATCTAGAGTTATAGCTCTAGAGGGGCCACAGAGATCACCTAGTTTGCCCCTTTGTTTTACATACAAAAAATTTAAGAACAGTTAACATTTGTTGAGGGTTTACCATGTTCTGGGCACTGGCCTACTGTTTTCTCATGTATTAACTCAACTGATCTTCTCAATAGCCCAATAAAGTAAATACTGTCATCATCTCCATTTCACATATGAATAAACTTACCTAAGATTGGGAAACATTTCCCCCTTATTAGACAGGTCAATATTTAAAAAAAAAAAAAAAAGGCATATCCTGGTGCTGGGGAGAACACAAACAGGCACATGGCCTCATTTACTGTTCAGCATTTTGTGACATTTAGCTCAAACTTTTTGATATTGAATCTTCCTCCATTTCTCCACAGTTCTTACATATCAATTTGGACAAAGGTGACAAGATAATAGCAAATTCCAAGAAAAACTATTACATAGTTCAAATAATCACACAATTACATATTAGACAGAAAGTAAAGGCTAGAGAAAGTCTGAAGCACTACCTAATCTGAGAAAATGATTGGGAAGGAATGTTAAAATTATTAACCATTGAGGCTTGGGCCCTAGGCTCCCTTACTGGGAAGTTTCTGGAATAGTTTCTAGAGTTATGTCTGAAATAGTTTTCCAATTCTGATTGAAACCTTTAAGCTAATAATGCTTACCTGTGAATGAAGGGATTTGGGTGACTTTTACATTTTTCTTTGTACTTTTCAATATTGTTTAATTTTCCATTGCAGTGACAATACATTTTATAAAATCATTGAGAAGATTTAAACAAATGCAATGAGTTTATTGAATGAGCTGAACTCAGGAAGACAGTAAAAAGCAACTTTGTTCTTTCTCACCCTGTACCTGCATACCTGTTCTTTGGGTTTCATTTAACAAGCTATTCTACAACCTAAGAGACAGGCACTACCCTCCCACTCCTGAGGTCTACCACTTTTAGAACTGTCTACTATTGTCAACACTCAACACTACCTGCGACCCAGTCTTCGGCATCCCCTCCTCAAACTCACCCCCCTAAAGTTCCAGTCTCTGTCCTGCTCAGACACCTGTGTCAGGGCTCTCTCCAGTGATTCTGAATTGAGTGCCCTTGGGCACCCCTGGTAAGAGCCTCTGTCTACTCAACCACCCCCAGAGCCACCATTCGCTGTATGAAGCTGGAAAAGTTCACACCCCTTAGCTCTGGTGCTGAAGTGGACACGAGTAGGGCACAGGAAAATGTGCTCCCTACATCCCAAATGAAAGCCCTGAACTAATAGAAACAAATGATGAGGAGGCTCTGTATCACTGAAGTATGGACATATTGTGGGTTAAAGGCTTTGGCAGACTGAACTGGAGACATAACCTTCATTCATCACACAATTTCTATAGAAAAATGTGTCGAGTTCAAAACAACTGACCTACAAATGATCCTTAGGAACATAATTTGTCTGGAAACTGGGGGCTGCTTTTATAACCATCTCCAGCCTGTCAGATCCAATAGATTAGAGTCAAGACAGCACCTTTGATTTACAGTCTTGGCCCTGTTGCTGAAGCACTTCCTAATTCACACTCTCTATTCTTAAAATGAGAGGCATAATATGTCTGCTCCAACTACAAGGTTGTTGAGATAATAAGCATGGCTATTTCTGAGCAAATATCTTACAAAATTGACAATATAAGTGTTTACTATTATTTCATGTGGTGCATTACAGAATTCACAGTACAGGTAATTGGTTATAGGGAAGTCGTTTCTGAGATTAATAAGACTGCCCCAAAAGTATCACAATATGCTCCTGTTTTTTCCCCATTCCTGATTTCTTTCCTTAGCAAAAAATGTTCCTTTGTCTTTCTTAACCTATGCATTTTTAGGTTATTGGCTTTTAGAATATTGGCATTACTCAAACCCTGTCTAAATTTAGGAGCGCTAATTGAGTATATAATAACACACATGTAAATCAACAAATTTTAGAAAGTCTTAGAATCTGCAAAAAGCATGAAACATAATTTATCCTATGCTAAGTACAGTAACTAGGTAATGCCAGTGTTAAAAAAAAAAGTATAAAACTTGAAAATAAGGATAAAAGGGTACAGCAAGCCCTTTTGATGTCTACTGGTATATTATTTCAATAGTCCACTTCATGACAATGTATCTGATTACTCATGTTTGACTTTGCTATTTCCTATTTGATTAGAGACTAGACACTATGGAATTATATGTTAAATTGTAGATTTTTGTTAAGTAAAAAAGATAACCTTAAAGATTGCTGTTCTGTTGTCCCGTGGGCCACTAACCAATGTTGTATCCAACCCAGCTATCCTATTCTAATATCCTTTTAATGTCTTTCCTGCTGTACTATATATATCCTTGTTCCTTAAATGCTCTTGGAACCAGTTTCATCCTCATATTGGTATGTATGTATATGTATACGTATATACACATATATGTATATATGTATACATTATCTGTAAACATAATAAAGTGCTTTGAGGAAGTTTTAAAAATAGGAAAGTGTGTGGTGCCAAGGAAGCTGAGGGAAGAAAATGTTTGAGAAGGGAATGCTCAGAAGAGGCTGCACTGCCATAAGTTGAAGGGACTTAGCAGTAAGGAATAGGTCAGTAACCTTGGAGAGAGCAGCATTCATGGGGTGGTGAAGGCAGAAACCGCATCATTAAGAGCAAGGGGAAGAGGGCCAGAACGTACACACCACTTTAGGGAAGTTGGAATGTGGGGAGAGCAGTGCAATGAGATGGCACCAGATAGATAAGAGATCCAAGGAGAGGTATATATTTTGTGTGTTTTCTGGGTTTTTTGATGTTGTTTGTTTTAATGGGTGAGACCAGAGTATATTTAAATGCAGATGGGAAGAACAGTTTGAAGATCAAGTAAGAGGGATGGAGGTGGGGGTGAATAATTAAAAGAAAAAAGATTCCTGAGGAGGCAAGAGGGGATAGAATCCCAAGAACAGATATTTCAGGGTGGGGGCGGGGCTGGCAACAGACAGCATGTTGGCTGGCTGAAGTTACGGTGGAAGGTGGTGGGAGTTGTAAGTCTGAGGAGCTTGTGAAATGTTTCAGATGGAAGCTGTGGGAAATAGAAGAAAGCTAAAAAACACACTTGAATTGCCAAATAGCATTGAGGACCCCAGTACAAGTTGAATGCAATGAAATCATAGTGGCACCAATAAGATTATGTGAGGTTTTTTTTTCTCCAGCCATGCTCAAGACTTCAGCTTAGCCAAGGAAATAGCAGGCACGGTAGGTATTTTCTGGCTGGTTATGAGCGGAATATAATGAGAGAAGGTAAATAGGACACTTATAGGGAGGTAACTGAAGCAATGGACTAAGCACTTGTCCAAACGTTTTTGTTCTCATGCTCTCAAAAGATTTTGGAAAACTATTTCTCACATATTTTGAAATCAAAATCTAAAAATTTTTAACACATAAAGTGAAATAGTTTCAAAGGATGTATTTATGGCTTATATTATATATGTACATTAAATATATTTTTATCCAAGTCTTGGAGTTGTAGATTTAGCTCATTCTATTTATAGAACACGTCTTTCAGATAATCAGGCCACATTGTGAAACTAATCAGCCAAATCAGGGTTACTTTTCATCAGAACCAGTACAATTTTCTTTTAAAATTCATACAGTCATGCATCTGTGGAATACTTCTGTATTCTAAGATAGGTTAATTGATTTTTAAATGGATGGTTGATTGTTGGGTAGATAGCTGGTGGATAGATGAATAAAACAAGACATGGATGGATAGACAAATTTTTATCTTGAGTTTGTCTCCTGGATAAAACAAGACCCCCTCAAATATTTCTCTCTGAAGTTTTTTTTTATTTTACTTTCAAGAGACTTTCCCTCAAGAAAGTGGTATTCTAGATTTGTCCCTCTTTTTGATGCCCCAAGTGTTTTTACACCCTGGAGCAATGCATCAAAATACAACTTAGGATGGGGGAAGTACACTTTTCTTTTGTAAAGTGGAGAAGGGCAATGTGAAAGGTGAAAAAGGAAAGACTAATTGGTAGACATCAGAGTTTGTATGCAGGTCAGCTTGAAGAATGAATATGAGGAAGTTGAGATTTAGAAATTTCTACACTACGGCTTTCTAAGCTTTTTTGATTATCCCACAGGTACCTAAAACTTAACATGCCTAAAATTGAACTTACATATCTACCTCATCCTAGTCCTCCTTCCTCAGTGAGTGGCACCATTTCTATTCATTAAGACAAGACAGAAACCTGGCAGTCACCCTGAACTTCTTGTTCTCTCATGCCCTTCATATCCAACTAAACACCAAGATCTGGACATTTTTTCTCATAATGATCTCCTGAGTCAGCCCACATCCCTCTATCCCCATGGCTATCTCTCTGCTGCAGGGTATGGTTGCCTCTCACTCAGCTGCCAAAATCTGCCTGTCTCTAGTCTTGAGTCCTCTCCACCTGCTCTCCATACTACAACCAGAGAAAGTATTCTAAAACATAAGTCTGACTAAATAGCTCCATTTTTAAAAAGTTATCAATGACTTCCTATAACCCTAGGCCTTATTATTCACTTACTAGATTACTATTTCAATCAAGCTCTAAGGACAAATCCTAAACTCATTGGCATGGCTTTCAAGGCCCTTCTGAACTTGGCCTCTGCTCATCATGGCAGCTTCCGCTCTCCCCACTCCATACTCTGCTTATGAAGTGTTTTCATCCCAAGTCTCACCAGGCTCTCCTGCCTCAAACACTCTTTCTGCCTCCTTCTTCTAGCTCCCTCCTATTTAGCATTAAGGTTTCAGCTGAGATGTAATTTCCTCTAGAAAGCTTTTCCTAATCCCTCAAGTTTGGGTTTGATCCTTATCTTACATACTTCTGTGACGCATTGTTTGTAGTCCATTATAGCATTTACTCTACATTGAGTTTTAACTGTTTACATGTCTGAATACCCAAGAGCAGAGGGACATATGTGTGTGTCTATTCACTTTTGTATTGTCAGTGTCTAGGGTACTAGCCACTGCCTGGTGCAGAGTAGGTATCCAATAAACACGTATTTACCAAATAAATACGTGAAGCTACCAAAATTTTGCCCCCAAAATAAATCACATTCCTTCTATGAGTGGCTTATAAACCTGTTTAGTGACCAAATATAAAGTTTTCATCAAGTTCATATGAAATTGTTGGCCAAAAATAATCCATAAGCTTGATGGGGAAAAAATTCCATGCCCCATCTCTCTAACAATGATATCAAAAACTACTTCCTTATACATAGCAAAATAACTTAGCTGAGAACTGAGTCAAAAGGAACTGAAATTTTCATTATTTTATTAATTCATTCAATGATCAATGGTCACTTAGCTCTGCCTTCATGAAGCAGTGTTGCTCTAGTCTAGTCTAATGCTTGCCCCATGAAGCCCACTGAACCCTGGAGAAAAGCTGGCCCATCTCTTCAGCTTTCCAAATTTTATTATATAGAACTAGGAGCAGCTGCTTTTATCCAAGTAGGAATAATTTTTAAATAGCATTTTTCCTTGTATGTCAGAAAACCCAAGCTGAAAATATTACATTTCTTAAAACTTCTATGCTCCTGATCTTTTTCTTCTTTTCTGTTGTGCCAGAGGCATGAACTTTATACCCCCAGCACCAGTTAAGAAGATGATTTATTAAACAGACTTAAATGAAAGATGGCTTGGTGTGGATACACTTAGATTCACAGACCATGCCTTGGGGCAGTTTTAGTGCCAACTTTCTAACTAATTCAGAAATGAAAAACTTCTCATTATTTCAGGATAAATGTCTAAACCTACCAGCTCTTGTCTGAATAACATAAAAGTATCAGCACTAAAAATGGAGATTTTGTTGTTCACATGTCATCTAGACTCTCAACCCTACAATGTTTAACATATGAGCCAGTTACAAATTACCAACTAACGGTATCTTTTGGGCACTTCCAGGTAAAGCCTCCCAGTGTCCATTGTATCAAACTCTTTCCCTTTCATACAGGGTTCCCTGTACAGTAGTATCACTCAGAAGTTATGCTGGAGGAATTGCTTTCAATTTTTTCATTAGGTTCATAAAATCTACTCAGAAAGTAGATTTAAAACACAAATGTTAAAATCCATGAAAAAACACAAATATTTTGATTTGATTTATGCAAAGTCCTAAGCCTGTGCTGTGCACAGAGAAGAGAGCAATGGCATGACTACTTGTCTGTTTACTCTCAGAATGTGCATATATGCATTTCATTTCCTTGATTTGACCCTAATTCAAGGGGCCAGTCTGAAGAGTCAGCAATGTTAATTTACTAGATCTCAAAAGTAAGTATTCATATTACTGCAAAAAGCAAGATGTCATTTTCTCATCATTTCTGTGAATAGAAAAGCTATTTCCCAACAATAGGGATCCCTTATAATAGGGAAATACTTAACTGGTACTGAACTCAGAAACTGCAGTGTTCTGCTTGGCTTCATTGATTTTATCAAAGGACCTCTTTATCCTGAGCAGGTAAAGCTCAATGAATTGAAATAGTCCAGAAATACATGAATAGCTGTCCTCTGACAGAAAGTAAGTTTAAATTGTAAGAAAATTACTTTATTTCCAAGGATTCCCAAGATTCTCGTTCCTGATTATGGTCCAAAATTCCACACAGATTTGTTCTTGATTCATTTCAGAGTAGTCAGAAAAGGTACTGTTCTCCTTACATAGAGAAAGAACATCCTAAATATCAAAATATGGATATGGTTAGGTCTATGACATTTATCTCCTTGGTGTTTAAGAGGAGTCAGGTAAACATAAACAAATAGCATATGAGTAACCAGCTTATTACCTACAGAAACACCTTAAATGCTAGAAATTGGACCGAGACTATAGCAACTACACAGTTTTAATTTCCTTTAATTTAAGACCACCTGTATGCTTTCAGACCAAAATCTTCTTTCTCAAAAAGGATTAAATGTCTAGTTTATATATAACCAGAAAATAAAACAAGACACATACTTTAAAACACAGAAAGACTCTGGCAGAAATATAACTATACAGGTTTATATCAAAACTAAATGAGAAGGCAGCAAATCTAAATCACATGTACAATTCATAGTAAATCACAAAAATGGTATAAAATGTGTGGTGAACAAAAATAAAACCATTAATAACTAAAAGGTTTTCTTATAGTGACTCTGGTTTTTTATATTGCTCTGTGTCTCTAGTGGAATAAAAATAGTTATACATAACAAAGCAAAAAGAAAGAAAACAAATCTAATATAAATAATTTAAATACAGGGAGAAAAGGTAGTCAGCAATCTTTATCTGTTTTGTTCCTAATATTTGTTACTCAGATATTGAAGATATTTAATTGTTTTAAATATGCTTTATATACAAAAAGCAAAGGCACAGCTATATTTTATATAATTATTCAGTCAGCAGAGATTAGGCAGATGAAGAAGAATGTGGAGGCCACAGAAGCAGCCCAAGTGGAAAAGCCTCCTCCAGTTGAGTGGGGAGTGGCTTGGTTATAGAAGAGATGATTCCCCCAAAGATGCGAGGCAGAATAATGATCCCCCAAAGATGTCCTGTGGTAATCGCCAGAAGCTGTGACTATATTGCCTGTTATTTGGCAAAGGGTAATTAAAATGGAAGATGCAATTAAGGTTGCTAATCAGCTGACTTTAGGGAGATTATCTTGGATTGCCTAGGGTCAATGTAACCACAAGAGTTCTTAAATGTACAAGAGGGAGGCAGAAGAGGAATCACTATGGAGTGACTTAATATGATAAAGACATGGCCCACAGTTGGTAGTTTTATTTTTGTTTTTGTTTTTTCCTCAACTTTTATTTTAGGCTCAAGAGATAAATGTGCAGATTTGTTACATGGCAAATTACATGTGATTGAGACTTTGTGTATGAATGATCCTGTCATCCAGGTAGTGAGCATAGTTACCAATAGGTAGTGTTTCAACCCTTGCCCCAACCCCAATAGTAATCCCCTGTCTCTATTGTTCCCATCTTTATAAGCATGTGTACCCAATGTTTAGTTTCCACTTATAAGAGAGAACATGCAGTATGTGGTTTTCTGTTTTTGCATTAATTCACTTGGGATAATGGCCCCAGCTGTTTCCATGTCACTGCAAGGGTATAATTTTATTCTTTTTTATGGCTGTATAGTGTTCCACGGTGTATATGTACCACATTTTCTTTATCCTGTCTACCATTGATGGGCATCTAGCTTGATGCCATGTCTCTGCTACTGTGAATAGTGCTGTGACAAACATACAAGTGCATGTTTCTTTTGGTAGAATAATCTATTTTCCTTTGGTATATACCCAGTAATAGAATTTTTTGGTTGAATAGTAATTCTGTTTTAAGTTCTTTGAAATCCACAAACTGCTTTCCATAATGGCTGAACTAATCCACATTCCTACCAACAGTGTATAAGCATCTCTTTTCTCCAAAGCTTTACCAGCATCTCTTGTTTTTTGACTTTTCAATAGTAGCCATTCTGACTGATGTGAGATGGAATCTCACTATAGTTTTGATTTGCATTTTTCTGATGTTTTATGACGTTGTGCTTTATTTCATGTATTTATTGGCGACATGTATGGGCAAAGGACATGAATAGATACTTCTCACAGTTGCTAGAGTTAAAAATGGAGAAAGGGGGCCAGGAGCCAAGGGATGCAGATGGCTTATAGAAGCTACAAAAAGTAAAGAAACAAATTCTTAGTGCTTCCAGAAAGGAACACAGCCCTGCCAACACCTTAATTTTAGTTCACTAAAATTCATCCGGACTCCTGACCTCCAGAACTGCAATTTGGTAAATCTGTGCTGTTTTTGACACTAAGCTATGGTAATGTGTTATACTAGCAATAGGAAACATAGAATATGGCACTTCACATTAGAAACTATGAATGAGAAGGGTCTTTAAGAGGCAATGAGGGATAAATTCAAATGCCATAGAATAAAGTAAAGATGATAAAGACAAGAAGTTTAGGAAATAGTGGGAAGAGGGCAAAAACAAAAGAACTTATGAGCATCAAACAAATTTCCATCCATAATAAAAATAATAACAATTAAAGGGAGCGCAGACTATAATACTAAGGCCAAATTCTACAGGGTAAAGAAGTAAAGTGAAAGATATGGTAGATACAATATCCTTCACATGGCAGGCTTCAGCAAATGTTTGTTGATATATTATTCTTGGACAACTAAGAAAGCAAAGGGTACTTAGGAAGTAAAACTGGAAGTATGTTACAAAGAAAATCAGAAATCAAAATAAAGGAAAATATCTGAGGCATTGCGTTTAAAAAAAAAAGTCCAGAATTTTTAAATGGCCAGAATAACACTGAAAGTGTGGGCAAATGACATCAATAACATCCAAATTAGCATGTAATTTTATATGATTTAAAAGAAGAGGTGTTATATAATCTATGCCTTCTGAAAATGACTTCAACAAAGAAACCACACAGACTTCTAATGCTGAATCATTAAATGTACATTTTCTTGTACTTTGTAGAGTCACATTCTGTCACAGAACATAATGAAAATCTTTTGTGAATTGTTACTGATGAGAAAACGTAAACTATTTTGGAAATGTGGATTTTCTTCAGCTGAATATGGACTTTGAACCTGTATTAATGCTGTAGTCAGTGAAAAGACCTTGCCTAAGATTTTTATGATCTCCAGAAGTCAGTCAATTCATCTTTGGGGAGTTCTAGGCATCATTTCTCTGTATTTCTCCCATCAAACACATTAGCTGATGACTGAAGATAATAATTCCAGAGTAAATATTAAAGGCTATTATGGCACATATATGATGCTGTTAAAGTTTAAAATGTAATATATGGAGTTGCTTTGGAATTGACCTCCTTTTCTAGCTCCAGTCATGCATCATGGTAACTTTTAAAGATATGCAATAAGCGAAGCTGTGTCCCTATCAATTCCATCTTATATAAGCTTATGTAAAGGCTTTGAACATAATGTCTAAAGCACACATTGATTTGAATACACAGACAGATACACACACACACACACACACACACACACACACACACAGTTTGTTGAAAGATCTTAAAAGGATACCCAATAAGGTCTGACTTGAAAGAGGAACAACCCACAGAATCATAATAACATATTAATACTGGGAAATACAGATAAGAAATCTTCCATAATCATAAAAATCCCAGCATCTCAAAGAGGGAAGGGCCCTTAGAAGTCTCTGGACCAAGTTCCAATCTAAAATAGGACATCTCACCACCACATTCTGTACAGGTTGGCTTCCATACTCCAGTTGAACATCTTCAGTGAGTCAAAGCTCATGCATCTACAATTCCATTGTTTATTCCAAATTTAACTTCCACCTATACTCTCATTCTGTTTTATAGATGCCAAATCCATGTTTGATTCTATTTTTCATATTAATCCTGAAATACTAGACACCAAATATCATCTCTTCCTACTTAGTAATTTCCTCCTTTATAAGACCAAGAAGCACAGGGTAAGCATACGTATGCCTGTCTATTATCTTGGCCCATCCTACACATTCTGATTATTTACTATACTAATTTGTTGATGCATCCATCAAATGTGTGCTAAGTGGCTACCAGCTTCCAGGCCAGGAAGAGAGACCAGATCCCTGTCCTCATAAAGCCGAAATTCTAGTGAGTCAGGCAATGAACAAATGAACAAGTAAGTAGATGAGATACAAAATAGTCCAAAAGTGAATCCTTATAGACTAGGGTCAGGATTTTTAAGCTAAGACCTAAAGGGTTAAAAGGAAGTAGGCATGCAAAGAGCTGGGGAGGGAAAATCAAGGGTAGAAAGATCCTGATGTGAAAAGAACTTGGCCTCTCTTAGATTCTCCAAATCAATACATGTAAAAGATTCACAGGAGGGAAGTTACAGTGGCAGAAACTGAAACTAAAGAATCAGACAGGGTCCAAACCACAGTACGGAATTTGAATTTTATTCTAAATGCAATAGGAATTCATGTGAGAATTGTAGGCAGGGAAGATATATAATCAATTTACTATTTAAAAACCACACCAGTGGCCTCGTGGAGAATGAATGAAAGTAGGACAAGGGTGAAAACAGAAGGATGAGTTAGTAGGCTCTTAATTGAGAGATGATGGAGACGTAGCTAAACATAGCCACAGTAGAAATAGAGATGTGTGGAAATATTTGAAGCATATGACTGAAGAAAGTACAGACAGGAATATCTCCTAATGCTATCCCTCCCCACTCCCCACACCCCACAACAGGCCCTGGTATGTGATGTTCCCCCTCCTGTGTCCAAGTGTTCTCATTGTTCAATTCCTACCTATGAGTGAGAACATGCGGTGTTTGGTTTTTTGTCCTTGCGATAGTTTGCTGAGAATGATGGTTTCCAGCTTCATCCATGTCCCTACAAAGGACATGAACTCATCCTTTTTTATGGCTGCATAGTATTCCATGGCATATATAAAAAATAAAATTAAATAAATAAATAAAAAATAAAGTAGCATACTAAAAAAAAAAGAAGAAAGTACAGATAGGAATTTCTGATGGCAGATGTGGATGTGGATGATGAAAGAAGATGGGGAATAAAGAATGGCTGCTGGGTTACTCATCGAAGCAACTCTCTGATGGCAGTACTATTCACTGAGATGGGAGAGGCCAGATGAGAACCAGGAAACATCCAGGAGGAGGTTTCAAGTAGGCACTTGGGTGTGCAGATCTGGGACTCAAAAGAAAGAACTGGCCTGAAAATGTAAAATATGGTAGTTATCAACATATGGATGATATTTAAAGTCACAGAAATGAATAAGACAACCTAGAAGAGAGTTGAGAGAGAGACAGCTGAGCTCAAGACCTAGTCCTGAAGAAGTCCAACAGTTAAAGGTGGGAAAGACCAAGAAGAAGCTAATTGGGAAAAGGTAGAAATAGGAGAATGTTTCAAGAAGGAAAGATGGGTCAGCTTCGTCAGTACTTTTTAAGAAGTGGAGCAAGAAGAGAGTAAAGCAACCATCAGTTATAGCACCAAGGACATGGCTGGTAATCTTGACAAAAGCAGCCTCCATGAAATAATAGAACTAGAAGAAAATTAATTAGTTTTAGAAGTGGATCAAAAATGAGAAAGTAGAAGAAAGGTATATAGAAAACATGTTGAAATATTATGCTTGGAAAAGGAACAATGAAAGGGGACAGTGGTTAGAGGAGAATTGGACTCAAGAGAGAGTTTTGTCTTTTTTTTCCCTAAGATAGACACTCAGATATCATAAAACTAGTGATTAAAGCAAGCTTAGCATATTAATGCTTTAGGACAGTGGTTTTGGAACTATTTTCAATAGAAAGCTGAGCTTCTGCAATGGTGCCTTGGGGCTGCTCCACGAGGCAAGACAGGTTCCTTCCTCACAGGAAAAGTAGCTCAGATTTAATCCATTTTATATATGGGGATTTAGAATAAGATGTAATTTGAAAAATCACTAGTCTAAGGAGAACATAAAGTAGCCAAAACATCTTACCATATCAGAGTATTAGATGACAGAATACCTGATGAATCCACATATAGTATGTATTCTTAATTATGTCACACAATGGATCTTCAGGCAAAACATGATAAATTGTACCAGTAGCAGTTTCAGGATGCTAAACAAGTTTGTCATTATTTCGCAGCATCTTGGCAATGACAAATTAAGTAGCTTCCTTTACACTAAATTCTTTGGGAACTTCAGTATACTCAGACCTCGATTTTCAATAGTTTTAATTAATATATTCCACAGTCAATAGGTTTGATAAACTTGAGACATCTCAAACCCATTTTAATAAAATTGACTTACAAAATAGAAAGGAAAGAAAATTGCATATAGATCTTGACAGATGTGCAAACTAACTCTCTGTACTTAGTAAACACAGTTTTCTCATAAAGAGATTTCCTGAGTTTTAGATATGCAAAATAATAGCTGAGCAATATTTTTAATTAAGAAAATGAAATACAAGGGCACAGTTTATTTTTAACCATTTGAGGAAAATGGGTAGGACGATAGGGAGCAAGAATAGTTTCATGAAAAGCTTATTATCAAATTAAGCAAAAAAGATATTTTTCTAAAGGATGTTTATAATGTTTATGAACTTCAGTAAACTACTTATATGGATTTATTGTGTTGATTATTAAAACTTGTACTGATTTTAATATTACTACCACTATGGCTCTGTTCTCTACAACAGGATTTCTCAACCTCTGCACTATTAATGTTTTGGGCTAGATTAAGTCTTTGTTGTAGGGGACCATCCTCTGCATTTTAGGATGTTTATCAGCATCCCTGGCTTCTATTCACTGAGATGCTAGTAGCAGCACTTCCCTCCCACTAGTTCAACAATCAAAAACATCTTTAGACATTGCCAAATATTCCCTGAGGGGCAAACATCACTCCCAGTTGAGATTTTCCTCTACGAGACAGTGTAATTTCTTATTTTAGAGTTAAGCTATATTTTCATAATTTTCAGGAAGGTATTTGCACTCTAACTGAACAGAATGAGGATATCGTGACATTCAAACCCAGCTGTTCATGTAACTGTAATGGAGAGAAGGAAGTAAACACATCTCAAATGTGACTAAATAGCAAGACAATTGGCTCAACACTACATGCAGAAAAAGTACAAACTCTAGAACAATGTGGATGCTTTATAACTGAAGCTTAATCATAAAAGACCCAGTTATTGACCTTCATATGAGAAAAATGGTAAATAAGAGTACTCTTTCAGTGCTGCTATCTCTGAATCCCTCCATTAAAATCAGCAGTGTGGCAAAGCTACATGAAAAACCTTGTCAAGACATTAAAGGCAGGCAGATAACGTTTGGCTGTATTCATTTTACATGTTGTTGTGCATTATGTTACCAGTTTTTAAATGAAATGCCAGTGAGAAAAACACTAAAGGGAGATGCTTAAAAGGTAGAGCTAAGCTGCCACCTAGAGAATATAGAAATGACAGCATGTTAGCCACCTAAATTTGCTACATGAACAATATTGTCCTATTAACCAAAAATAGATCAAATTCAAAATCTCAAACGCAAAGTGAAATAAATTCTAATGTTATGCTTTTTAAGATTAGCCAATTATTCATAAAATTTTAAATTTACTTTCTCAGTTGTGCTTTTAAAGATTTTGGAGAGAGTTGGCTAACAGAGGCAATCCTTTAAAAGTTCAAAATAATTCTGAAGTGGTCATTGCTGGACAATAGCAGAATGCCTGTATAGAAAGTACTGCACTTCAATGGCCTAGGAAAAGAATTTATGACTCAGACCCCAAAAGCAAATGCAACCAAAACAAAAATAAATAAATGGGACCTACCTAAACTAAAAAGCTTCTGCACAGAAAAAGAAATAATCATCAGAGTAAACAGAATGGGAGAAAATATTTGCATATTATGCATCCGACAAAGGACTAACATCAATAATTTAAAGGAACTAATACAAAGCAGCAAGAAAAAAAATAAATAATCTCATCAGAAAGTGGGCTAATGACATGAATAGACATTTCTCAAAAGAAGATATATAAACGGGCAACAGACACATGAACAAAATGTTCAACATCACCAATCATCAGAGAAATACAAATTAAAACCACAATAAGATACCACCTTACTCCAGCCAGAATGGCCATTATAAAAAAGTCAAATAAACAATAGATGTTGGCATGGCTGTGGTGAAAAGGGAATGCCTGTACACTGCTGGTTGGAATGTAAATTAGTACAACTTGTATGGAAAACAGAATGGAGATTTCTCAAAAAATTAAAAGTAGATGTACCATTCAAGCCAGCAATCTCACTACTGGATATCTACACAACATAAAAAAGAAGTCATTATATCAAAAAGAAAATGTGATATATGATACATAAATGTGATATTATATATATACACACACACATATATATATATATCTCCCCACTTTGGAATGCTACTCAGCCATAAAAAAGAACAAAATGGAGGGAAACAGCCAAGATGGCCGAATAGGAACAGCTCCAGTCTACAGCTCCCTGCGTGAGCGACGCAGAAGATAGGTGATTTCTGCATTTCCATCTAAGGTACGGGGTTCATCTCACTAGGGAGTGCCAGACAGTGGGCACAGGACAGTGGGTAGAGCGCACCATGCACGAGCTGAAGCAGGGCGAGGCATTGCCTCACTCGGGAAGCGCAAGGGGTCAGGGAGTTCCCTTTCCTAGTCAAAGAAAGGGGTGACAGACGGCACCTGGAAAATCGGGTCACTCCCACCCTGTTATTGTTATACACCAATAACAGACAGAGAGCCAAATCATGAGTGAACTCCCATTCACAATTGCTTCAAAGAGAATAAAATACTTAGGAATCCAACTTACAAGGGACGTGAAGGACCTCTTCAAGGAGAACTACAAACCACTGCTCAATTAAATAAAAGAGGATACAAACAAATGGAAGAACATTCCATGCTCATGGGTAGGAAGAATCAATATCGTGAAAATGGCCATACTGCCCAAGGTAATTTATAGATTCAATGCCATCCCCATCAAGCTACCAATGACTTTCTTCACAGAATTGGAAAAAACTACTTCAAAGTTCATATGGAACCAAAAAAGAGCCTGCATCACCAAGTCAATCCGAAGCCAAAAGAACAAAGCTGGAGGCATCACACTACCTGACTTCAAACTATACTACAAGGCTACAGTAACCAAAACAGCATGGTACTGGTACCAAAACAGAGATATAGATCAATGGAACAGAACAGAGCACTCAGAAATAACACCGCATATCTACAACTATCTGATCTTTGACAAACCTGAGAAAAATAAGCAATGGGGAAAGGATTCCCTATTTAATAAATGGTGCTGGGAAAACTGGCTAGCCATATGTAGAAAGCTGAAACTGGATCCCTTCCTTACACCTTATACAAAAATTAATTCAAGATGGATTAAAGACTTAAACGTTAGACCTAAAACCATAAAAACCCTAGAAGAAAACCTAGGCATTACCATTCAGGACATAGGCATGGGCAAGGACTTCATGTCTAAAACACCAAAAGCAATGGCAACAAAAGACAAAATTGACAAATGGGATCTAATTAAACTAAAGAGCTTCTGCACAGCAAAAGAAACTACCATCAGAGTGAACAGGCAACCTACAAAACGGGAGAAAATTTTCGCAAAATACTAATCTGACGAAGGGCTAATATCCAGAATCTACAATGAACTCAAACAAATTTACAAGAAAAAAACAAACAACCCCATCAAAAAGTGGGCAAAGGACATGAACAGACACTTCTCAAAAGAAGACATTTATGCAGCCAAAAAACACATGAAAAAATGCTCACCATCACTGGCCATCACAGAAACGCAAATCAAAACCACAATGAGATACCATCTCATGCCAGTTAGAATGGCAATCATTAAAAAGTCAGGAAACAACAGGTGCTGGAGAGGATGTGGAGAAATAGGAACACTTTTACACTGTTGGTGGGACTGTAAACTAGTTCAACCCTTGTGGAAGTCAGTGTGGCGATTCCTCAGGGATCTAGAACTAGAAATACCATTTGACCCAGCCATCCCATTACTGAGTATATACCCAAAGGATTATAAATCATGCTGCTATAAAGACACATGCACACATATGTTTATTGTGGCACTATTCACAATAGCAAAGACTTGGAACCACCCCAAATGTCCAACAATGATAGACTGGATTAAGAAAATGTGGCACATATACACCATAGAATACTATGCAGCCATAAAAAATGATGAGTTCATGTCCTTTGTAGGGACATGGATGAAATTGGAAATCATCATTCTCAGTAAACTATAGCAAGAACAAAAAACCAAACACGGCATATTCTCACTCATAGGTGGGAACTGAACAATGAGAACACATGGACACAGGAAGGGGAACATCACACTCTGGGGACTGTGGTGGGGTGGGGGGAGGAGGGAGGGATAGCATTAGGAGATATACCTAATGCTAAATGACGAGTTAATGGGTGCAGCACACCAGCATGGCACATGTATACATATGTAACTAACCTGCACATTGTGCACATGTACCCTAAAACTTAAAGTATAATAATAATAAAATAAAATAAATTTTAAAAAAAGAACAAAATGGATGGAGTTGGAGGCCATTATTCTAAGTGAAATAACTCAGGAATGGAAAAACAAATACTGTATGCTCTCACTCACTTATAGGTAGGAGCTAAGGTATGGGTACACAAAGGCATGTAGAAGGGCACAATGCACATTGGAGACTCAGAAGCGGGGAGGGCATGAGAGGGATGAGGGATAAAAAACTATATATTGGGTACTATGCACACTACTACTCAGGTAAAGGATGCACTCAAATCTCAGACTTCAACACTATGCAATTCACCCATATAACCAAAAACCCCTTGTACCCCAAAAGCTATTGAAATAAAAAAGTAAAAGAAAGTACTGCACTATTAATATTGCAATACACCCGTGGTCAAAATTTTAAAGTGTTTTTTAATGTCCAAGAAGAAAATTTGTCATTGAAAATGATTTGGAAGAATAATGAATGAGACCAAGTGGCAAGCTTTTCAATTTTTGTTACCTTTCCCAACATTCTTTCAAATGAGGCCAATGAGGAGAACAGTCATAGTAACTAAAATCCAATAGAATCATTCACTGGAGGGAGAAGAGTGCTACTTAGGCAATGCTATGATACAAAATACAAAATATAAGGGAGAAAAAAATCTTGTAGGAATAAGGAGGTTAAAAATAACCTGACTTTCAGCTAAAGCATAAAGTGGTGCTAAAATTTCTGGGAAAAAAAAGTCTGCTTTTCTAAATGTAATAGTATAATTGAACACTCATTTGGTTCTCCAGACCATAAACCATTGCCTGGTTAAGGTAGGCATTTGAGAAGCTGCATGAACTCTTTTGGGCCATGAGGGTCCCATTTAGTAAATTACTACTTCAGTGCACTGAATAATACCCTTGTGGCATGGTAGTGGATTCCAAAAGAGCTTAATTTACGTACTGGGAGAATCTGTTGCTCATTAGGAAATGAGAACTATGCCTGTTCACATATCTGCGTAGAGCAAAAAGTACCATACTCATCTAAAAGGAGAGTATGAAATGTGCCCTGGAGATTCAAGTGTCAAATTATAATTCAATAGTAGAGCCACGTGACCTGGTCTATATGGTGTTACTTGAGATTTTTCCCCTTTACAATTTGAGTTGCTTCTTTATCTTATACATGTTTTCTACATCACTGTCATTGCAGTTTTGCAAGAATTCTAGGTTTGCCCTTCCCAGAAGGTTTTAAAGTGGCATATGAATTTTCCAAGATGCTAACATGATCATCCACCATGCCTATATCCATCTGTACAAGTCAGTTAATAAAATCCAGTTGTTTAGAGGTGAATTTTCTCAACCCATTTGTGTGTCCTATGAGCTAATACTAGGTATTACTGAGATTTTTACTTTTCAACTTGCTAATTTATCACAGCCTAGAGAAAATCTCAGGGTTTCTTTTGTTCTGAGAATTCTGTTTAGGCACTTATGAGATTTTAATCGTGTATATGAATGGCATTCTGCATCTTTTTATCTAAAACGGAGCACTTTTTATCTAAAGCTGAGCACAATAGTAAATTTTAAGAGTAAAATCTTGCCTGTACCCATGTGAGATCAGTAATGTTTTATACATCTGTCTCAAAATGTAGATTACTAATTATGATTCATACACACATAGAAATCTTAAATTATAGCTATTTATATCACACAATTGTGTCTTCTGCCTTAAAGTCATGAATTTGCCTGTTTTTAGGTGATGTGAAACAGAACCACTTTGTACGTGGTACATATGTTGAATCTCTCCAATGTACCTTTTAACTGAGAAAATATGACATTTTAATGGCCCAAGAAAAGGCCTTAGTCAATAAGAATGAATTTCCATGCATTTCAGAAATCTGATTCAATACTCTAAAGGAAATATTTGGCCACAAAAGTTGTAAAAATCATTTCTGAATTGGCAATACCTCTTTATATCAATATTCTAATTAAAAAGTCAACATTATAATTACTATGTTTAAAAGCATGACACCAGGACTTGGAAAGGAATAAAAGCATTTGGAGATTTCCAAACTAGTGGATGGGATTGATGTCAACAGAAGTGATATATATATATATATATATATATATATATATATATATATATATAATATATATATATTATATATATATGTTAGAGAAAATAATTTCTATCTATTGAGCATCTTATATGGTACGCATTATGCGGGATATTTTACACGCATTTTTTATTCATTTCAGACCAGCCAATCTCCCTCTCAGGATTAAATGAGGTACCCTATTTGACAGATGAGTTTCATAAACAGTAACAACCCCACCTAATCATAATATGGGCAGGGCCAAGGGAGGAAATACAGGCGTCTTGGACATGAGAGATACAGCTTGTTTCCACAGAGAGCAACGTGTTCAAAGGCCTAGAGTAGAGGGTGAGTATTTTGAGAACTGGGACCTAAAAGAAGCCTAATATTGATGGGACAGAAAGCTAAGAGACACAGACAGCATCTTTCTTTGCCAGAGTGCTAGGCAGATCTTAAAAAGCTTTAAGGTTATCTCAAGCTCTTAAGTTGTGAGGCCATTAACCTAAAGGCAAATGGAAGTCACTGAGGTTTTTAAGCATGAGAGAAAGATGATCATATGTGACATCAAAGATCATTCTGGCTTTGGAGACAGAATGAATGGGAGAGGAATAAGAAATAAAGGCAGGGAGGTGATTTTAGGAGGTGATTTTTAGCAGGCCAGTAAAAAGATAATGATGGTCTAAATTAGGATGGTGGCAGTGGCAATGAAGAGACATAAATACGTTTGAGAGATATTTAGAAGTCATCATGTATGAGATTTGTGTTATAAATCGGATATAAAAAATTAGGGAAAGAGAAGTGTGATGAATAATTGCCAAGGCTTTAACTGGGGAAACTAAATGTTCCTAATGACACAGGGAAATGTGCCATGGGGGCAAATTCATAGGAAGAGGGAGGAGAAGGGAAATGATGATGAGTTCAGTCATAAGCAAGCTGATGTTGAGGCTCCTGACAAAAAGTATGCAAATAAGATATCAAGAGAGACTGGAATATATGGGTATGAAGCTCAGCCAAGATACACATGAGGGTAAATCAGCATATAAATAGTTATTGAGGCAGTGAAAGTAAACGAGATTGCCTGAAATCCTACGTAGTTTATAGAACATCATAGAGCCTAGGAGACAGCCCAAAAGAACACTAAATTTGGGGTGTGAAGGGAAGGAGAGATGTATGAAGACAGCTAAAAGATAATATGAGTTTAAAGTAAGAAGATTTTGGCTTGGCAGTAGTATTTTATACAGGTGGAAAAGCTTGGGCATCTTTAGTGAATGGGAAAATGTGATAAACAATCAAGGACAAAGAACACAGTAGAAAGGGGATTATCTACAGGGTAATGTGATTGTTAGCTTTCTTTTTTTGTCTTTTTTTTTTATTATACTTTAAGTTCTGGGATACATGTGCAGAACGTGCAGGTTTGTTGCATGGGTATACATGTGCCATGGTGGTTTGCTGCACACATCAACCTGTCATCTACATTAGGTATTTCTCCTAATGTTATCCCTCCCCTAGACACCCCCACCACAACAGGCCCTGGTGTGTGATGTTCCCCTCCCTGTGCCCATGTGTTCTCATTGTTCAACTCCCACCTAGGAGTGAGAACACGTGGTGTTTGGTTTTCCGTTCTTGTGTTAGTTTGCTGAAAATGATGCTTTCCAGGTTCATCCATGTCCCTGCAAAGGACATGAACTCATCCTTTTTTATGGCTGTGTAGTATTCCATGGTATATATGTGCCACATTTTCTTTATCCAGTCTATCATTGATGGCCATTTGGGTTGGAACCAAGTCTTTGCTGTGTGAACAGTGCTGCAATAAACATACATGTGCATGTGTCTTTATAGTAGAGTGATTTATAATCCTTTGGGTATATACCCAGTAATGGAATTGCTGGGTCAAATGGTATTTCTGGTTCTAGATCCTTGAGGAATCACCACACTGTCTTCCACAACGATTGAACTAATTTACACTCCCACCAACAATGTATAAGCGTTCCTATTTACCCACATCCTCTCCAGCATCTGTTGTTTCCTGACTTTTTAATGATTGCCATTCTAACCGGCATGAGATAGTATCTCACTGTTGTTTTGATTTGCATTTCTCTAATGACCATGTTTGTTGTATGTTTGTCATATGTATGTTTGTTGGCTGCATAAATGTCTTCCTTTGAGAAGTGTCTGTTCATATCCTTCGCCCACTTTTTGATGGAGTTGTTTGTTTTTTTCTTGTAAATTTATTTAAGTTCCTGGTAGATTCTGGATATTAGCCCTTTGTCAGATGGATAGATTGCAAAAATTTTCTCCCATTCTGTAGGTTGCCTGTTCATTCTGGTGATAGTTTCTTTTGCTGTGCAGAAGCTCTTTAGTTTAATTAGATCCCATTTGTCAATTCTGGCTTTTGTTGCCATTGCTTTTAGTGTTTTAGTCATGAAGTCTTTGCCCATGCCTATGAATGTGGTGGTTAGTTTTAAGTGTCAACTTGACTGGGCCACAAGTGCCCAGATATTTGGTCAAACTTTAATCTGAGCATTTCCATGAAGGTGTTACTGGATGAGATTAATATCTAACCTGGTAAAAGCAGATTGCCCTCCCTAATGTGGGTAGGCTCCATCCAATCAGTATTTTGTTCTGAACGGAATAAAAGAGGCTGACCCTCCTCTAAGTGAGAGAGAATTCCTCCAGCCTGCCTGCCTGCCTTCAAACTGTGATATCAGTTTTTTTCCTGCCATTAGACTCAAACTGAAACATTGGCTCTTTCCAGGTCTCAAGCCTGGCAGCCTTCTGACTAGAATTACACTATTGTCTCTCCTGAGTCTCCAGCTTGCTGACTCACCCTGCAGATCTTGGGACATGGCAGCCTCCATAATGCCATAAGCCAATTCCTTGTAATAAATCTCTTTCTATATATGTATATCCTATTGCTTCTGTTTTTCTGGAAAACCCTAATACAGGCATTGATTCACAAAGTGTGGTCATTGAACTAGCAGTGTCAGCATCACCTGAGAACTTGTTAGAAATGCAGACTCTCTGGCCTCACCCAGGCCAACCAAATCAGAAACTCTGGGGGTGGGCCCCAGGGTTTTAAAAAACTACCTGAAAGTGATTCTGATGCACACTTACGCTTTAGCACCACTGCTCTAGAGCAAGGTGCCTGCAGCCAGGAGGGTTTAAGAGAGAACAGGTGGAGGGCTTGCCTTATACAGGAGGAGATACATTTTGCACTACAAAAGAAGCAAAGAAGAGAAGAAATGGGTTGCTAGATAAGGGTGAGTTTAAGATTTAGGGGTGAAAATTTGAGGCAGCTACTACCCTGGCTTCCATTTTGTCTGCAGAGCAGAAGACAATGTGGTATTCTAAGAGAAAGTAGGGAGGTGGTGGGTGGAAAGAGTTGAGAAAAGTTGGTGAAAATGTGAAATAATCATTGCAGAAAGTAGGAAAATTTGAGGGACCACTGAGGTCAGGGAGTAACCATACCACACCAGCCAGCTGCAAGATTTTCCCAGATGTGGTCAGCCTCTCCAGTGGCTGGGATTACAAACACATGCCCCCATGCCCAGTTAATTTTTAGTATTTTTAGTAGAGATGGGGTTTCTCCATGTTGGCCAGGCTGGTCTGGAACTCCTGGCCACAAGTGATCCACCCACCTCAGCCTCCCAAAGTGCTGGGATCATAGCCACCACCATTAAAGCCCTTTGATAAGCAGAATGACAAGATCATTGCAACCTGCATTTTTTCATCCTAATATTTGTAAAGATGATAAAGGCTGAACTATTTGACTAACAGACTAGATGTATTCCTAGAAGCTGCTCTCTAAAACTAAATTTAATACATAAGCTAATACTTTACCTTTAAAAATTACTATCCCTGATATGAAAAACATTAAAGTCTTCATAAACAAATAGACAAAAAGGGAATAGGAATAAACAATTCACAAAACAGAAATGTAAGTGACTGATAGACAGCAATGTTCAATAAAAAACACAAGACTTTTCAGCACTTAATGATGCTCTTCATCTTTGGCAATGATGTGATGAGATTAATCTCATTAGTATTGGTTAACATACATTGGCATAATCCTCACAGAAAGCAATTTGACAATAGATATTTCAAAAACAATTTTGAAAATAGGTAATCTTTTTGACCAGTATTTCTACTTCTAAATATTTATGCACAACAAATTTTATTATAACATTTTTAAATTAATATAATATCCAATAATAGGGGAGTGCTAAGTTAACACTTACGATGAAATATTTATTCAGCCTTTATAAATGGTATTTATAGAAAGTAAGTAAAGATGTAAAAAAATCAATAATATAAAGCAGATAAAAACATTTCACGATGTAGAAATACATAAACAGTATAATCTTCTGTGCAAAGTATATATATTTGTGTATATATATATTCAAAAATATTGGCAGTAAATGGGCTAAAATTTTAATGGCTATTATCTCTAAATTTAGGGTTTAAAGTTGATTTTTATGATGAGAACAGATGGACACATAGAGGGGAACAACGCACACTGGGGCCTACCTGAGGACAGAGGTTTGGAGGAGGGGGAGGATCAGGAAAAATAACTAATGGATACTAGGCTTCGTACCTGGGTGATGAAATAATCTGTACAGCTAACCCCCATGACACACATTTACCTACGTAACAAGCCTGCACATCCTGCACATGTACCCTTGAACTTAAAAGTTAAAAAAGACAAAGATGATTTTTATTTCCTTCTTTATGTTTTCTATATTTTACAAATTGCTAATGACAAGAATTCAATCTACTGATAGTTAGAAAATGAATCTTTACAATAAGTTAATAGTTCTGTGACAAAAATGAATCAGCCCTAAAATAAATACAGCTTCCTTTATTGTTGCCAACAAAGAATTTTATTTTTACAAATCCATTTAAGTCTACCTCTCTGAAAAATGTTATAACCCATCTCTGGTTATTTCACTGTTTCAGTTGGGGGTAGGAGAGAGGCAGGCATTTCCCCCTCTCTCTCGGTGCCTCAAGAGTGCCATATGTATATAGTTGAACATTAACAAGTGATTGTGGATGATGACTCCATTTCCCCCCGAATTCCCTGTGCCTGGTATAACCATGTCCTCACAGCATGTGCTTTCTAAGCAACGTTCCCTCTTCTCATTTTCCCAAATCTGGGATCATTCTTTCTCACAACAAAAAAAAAGTTAGAATTATAACTGTGCCCAGGAAGGACACATATCTGAGTCTCAAACATCAGTAGGTTTTTGTCACTAGGGATGAAGTGTGTCTAGGCTAAAAGAATGGTGGCATTTCAGAGGGCCATTCTCACCACTAGGAAAATAAGAGAGGAGGTTCTCGTTTCACATACAGAAAAGGCCTTAAAATTGTGTAAACTTGCATTATTAGATAACATGAATCAAATATCCTTCCTTGTTTTATAATTCTCATTTTGATCAAACCCCTCTTTGGGATGTTAGTTTTCAACATCCAAAATTGGAGAGTTAAAAAAACAATAAAAAAATCCAGCCTTCTTAGCCCATGATTAAATGCCTTAAATCAGGCTTGGTGGGTGGAAAAGAACAATATTTGAAATTGCCCTGATGGAGGGTACCTAGTGATTCTTCCTATTTCAGCTTGTAAGCAAGATTTTAAATTATCTTTCTAGAAATAAATTTGCAGAGATATAAACTTATTTTAAAAAGAAATTGTCATTAAATACTGTTATTTATGGAATTGTCTGTATCCACTAATTTTATTTCAGAAAAGCAATCAACTTTATGATATATATTCTGTGTCTGCCATCCTACAGAAGTTTATAAATGCTCCCAACTTATACTAGCATTATCTTTAACAGAAAAGATAACATTATGGTTTGGTCTTTAATAATTCATAAAGGTCTCATGATATGTTTCAGGACACTTATACCTTCTTTCTCAGCATTTGCTTTGAAAGCATTATTTAAATATTTCTCTTTAAATGTTTTTACCTTTCTCTTTCTATTTATTTAAAGTTCACCCAGCAAACCCTGCCAGCAATTATCCCCCAGCTGTGGTATTTCACTTGCTTAAACAGAAATCATATGAGCAAATAATAGTTATTTTCATTCTACACAGCTAATCATGTAGCAGTCACTGACTTCCTTTGCAATTTCTGGCTACAGACATTAGATGAAACCATCCATTAATATGATTTTCGTATGTCACCCTACTGTCTTTCATTTACAACATGAGATGTGACTGTTTAAAAAATTAGACTGATCTGTATGTGTGTTTTCTAGAATCCGTGGCTTTATGATATCAGCATATCATATGGCTAATTCTACCTCTAACAATATCCTGTAAAAGCAACAAGCAATTCCCTCCTCCAAAGATTTTACTGGGAAGCTTTAGGCCAAATGAAATCAGTTAAAACAATCATATACTCCCAAATCAAGCATCACTGGAGAGATGAGATTTAAAGGTAAAAACTGTTCATTTTCAATAAAAAAAAATTTAGTAACTTGGAGGAAAGACACAAAAAGAAAAGGAGTAAGACGAAATTACACTGGAATGGATTAGTGAAAAAAATAATAAAACAGTTTTACATCAGCCATTAATTTGTGAATATCCTAAAATTATTTGAAAATTTTAAATTTCTTTCATATGACAAATATGGTCAAATGAAATTTGTCTTTTTCATTTGACAAATATAGTCAAAATGAAATGGGTGTCTGCCCTTAGAGTTCTTCAGAACCCCACATTGTGGGATATTCTATACTTTATCATGAGGTTAACTCTAATATATTCTGTCTTTTATGCCTATTTTTCTCTCCATGTCTCATATATGTATTTCCCCAAAACAAAAGAGAAAGCATCACTTTCTCGGTATACTGACGCTATGGGAAGATCAGTGGATATCGAGGAAGCAGTCTTAAGTGGGCATGGGGCCAGCCAGCCAAGTTGGCATCAAGTTCTGCACTGTCATTCTCTATCAGAAGACTCACACTAGGTGAAGAATCCAACAATGTCAGAGTTAACGTTCAAAGATACAAACAGAGAAAGTGGGCTAAGACATGGCAAAAGTCAAATATGTAAATATATATTAACATTCTGCATTCAAATCAGCCATGAAAGAACATGTAGATGATAAATGCCCAGGTAAAGAAACCAGGAGATGTATCCCAGCAGGTAGCATGCTAAATATTCATTCAAAAACTCTGTGAGCATCCATTATGTGGCAAGCAGTATTCTGTAGAATATACAGCATTAAATCAAATGAATAAAAAAGTGGATTACCTGAGGTCAGGAGTTCAAGACCAGCCTGGCCAACATGGTGAAACCCCGTCTCTACTAAAATACAAAAATTAGCCAGGCATGATGGCGGGTGCCTCTAATCCCAGCTACACAGGAGGCTGAGACAGGAGAATCGCTTGAACTTGGGCGCTTGAATCCGGGTGACGGTGGTTGCAGTGAGCTGAGATGGCACCACTGCACTCCAGCCTGGGTGGCTGAGTGAGACTCCATCTCAAAAAAAAAAAGAAAAAAGAAAGAAAAAATCCCTGACTTTACTGAGCATACATTCAGTGTTGAAAATAAATAATAAGATAAATACAGAGTGATTAGAAGTTAGGAGAAAATGAACAGGAAAGAAGGAATGTGGTAGATAGTCCCTAAAGATGGCCACCAATATTCCATCTCTCCGCTTAGGAGATAGGGTCTATTTTCTCTCTCCTTGAATCCAGGCTGGCCTTCTGACCTGCTCTGACTAATAGAACTGGTGGAGGTATCAGCTCCAGGCCTGGCCCTTACGAGACCTGGCCGCTTCTCTATTACTGTCTGAGAACCGAGCTGCCGCATTGTAAGAAAGTCCAGACTATCCTTCTGGGGATACAAGTTCACATGGACAGGCCCTGGATCACAAGACCAAGGTGGGGAGGATGACAAGAGGAAGAAGAACGAAGGTGCACCACTGAGCTCCCACCTGCATGCAAATACAGGAGAGACCCCACTGGCACCACACCACATAAAAAGAATAAAAACCCAGTAAACCCAGAAAATTGAGAGAAATAATAAGGCACTGTTGTTTCAAGCCATTCAATTTTGGGGTGCTTTTTAAAATATAGTAATAGATAACTAAAACATTGGGAGAAAACAGATTAAACTGGCAATCATAAAAGTGATGAACTTAAGATAAAATTGGTAATTATAAAAATGATGAACTTATAGCATAACAATGAGATTTTCTATGTCTTTTCTGAGGGTACAGCAAAAAAGAAAATATTTAAATTGCATAAGGAGAGAAATAGTTAAGCAGAATAAATCCTATTGGCCACTGGAAAGGAATATGCTGCATTTCTACAGTAGAAGTTGAGAGGCAAAGAACGATCTTGCTGACCCAGTTTATAGGTCTTTAAACCTGAAGAATGGCAACTAAGGAGCAGCACCTGGGGAATGGCACCCACTTGCTTCATCCAAATCTGGCCCTGATCTAACCTGGAAGATCCTGGAACTCAAGTGTAAACCACAGGACTTAATGGGATGAGACTTTGAAGGTTGTGAGTGTAATTTGCAGGTGGGAGAGAAGTGAATCACTTGGGGCTAAAGGGCAGACTGGAGTAGACTATTGGGTTGGTAGTCTCCAATTAACCACACCTCCCGGTGTTCATATACTTGTGTAATCTCCTGCCACATTGGCTCTGGCCATGGCTATGTGACTGGAGTTAAACAACAGGACATTAGCAAGTGTGATACAAGCAGAGGCTGGGTAAGCCCTTCCCCTGGGGGCCTGTCTTCTTCTTGGAAGGCTGTCACTTGGAAGTCAGCCTGTATGATTTAAGCAAGGCCTGGCTATTCTACTGGAAGGAGAGCCACGTAGAGAGGCCCTGGAGGATGAGCCACCACGGAGAGAGACCATGTGGAGGAAAATCAAGATGTATCAGTGGAGCTCTCCGCTGAATGTAGACTCCCCCAGATAGGGAAGGAACACCCACTCACCTGCAAAATTGTCGCAAATAACAAATCATTCCTGTTTAAGCCACTAAATTTTGGGGTGGTTTATTACACAACAATAAATAGATACCTGACATAAGGAATGAGGAGTAGGAAGACTTCATTGAGAAGACTTCAGGAGGTTGAGAAAGAAGCCATGTAGATATCTGGAGAATGCATTCCAGGCAGAGGGAATAGCAAATGACAAGGCCCTCAGGTGGCATTAGCCCTGGCTTATGTGAGGAACTGCAAGGAAGCCAGTGTAGCTGGAACAGTGTGAGGGACGTGGAGAACATTAGGAGATGAAGTCAGCGCAGTCACAGGGACAAGATCCGCCTCGGCTTTGTAGGTCATTGTAAAGATTGTAACTTTTATCCAAAGACTGATAGAAAATCCATGGAGATTTTTAAGCACTCATCAATTCACTTAACAAATATCTATTTAGCATGAGTGTGTGCCAGTTTTACAGTGCTGGGCATTCAACAATGAATGGGACCCCGAGTGTGTTTTGGAGGAGGGAAGTGAAGGTGGTGAGAAGGGAGAGTGGGATCACAAAAGAACCTGGCCAAGGAAGGACAGCAGGAAGACTGCTTTCAGTTGGCTCAGGCCAACCTGAAGGACAGAGATCCCTTCGGCCACGACCCCCCTTTGCTTTCCTCGAAGTCTTTCTTCAGGATCAAGTGCTACAACTTTACATTAGGGTACATTATACCCACATTTAAAAAGCTCACTTCTCTTTTAATACAATTTAGTTTCCTAAAAGCTTTTTCCAAACAAATCGTGGCATTTCATCAGCCATGCACACATATTCTCTAAAGATCTTGCAAGGCTCCAGCATTGTGTGCTCTAAATGTGTGTCAATACATTTACAGAAAAAGGCTCTGTTAAATTTAAAACAAATCTCTTCAAAAAGACACTCTGTACTTCCCAAAAGGTACTTTATGAATATAGTACTTTACACACTGCTGTGAGGTTTTAGAGCAATTGACTTACCACCCGCATCATATTCTTACAACCAAACTAAATGACAAAGTAACAAGCAAAGAAGGTACCGAGCTAACATTATTATAGTTTTAAATAAAAGTTCATGAAGCAATTTTCCTTAAGTGTGGTCTGGTGCCACACACATCAAAGTATATTTGGCAACATGAATGATGACAGAGTAACAAGAGGATTTTGTCAGGCCTTGTCTAGAATATTTCCTGAAGGAAAGCATGGAGAACTGATGGGGGATGGGATCAACTGTATTCCTGCACTGGTCAACCCATCCACTTATACTGAATCTGGATGGTCTCCTAGTTCAGGAATGACTGTATTTAAACTGCTGCTTTAGAACAGACCTTGGTCCAGCTAACTCAGTTCTCCCAGCAATACAGTAAAATGCTCCTCTTCACCTAATGTTATTTCTTATGTTCTGGTTAATGGCAGGATCTGAATTTCCAGCTCCCTGATATTTGATGACTTGATTGAGCATTTGTTTCCTGCCAGCAGCTGTTTTTCTGATATAAGGGCAATATAAAACAGATAAGAAAGACCTAAAAATAGTATTGTGTCTACTAACACTTTCCCCTGGACATTTTAAATCATTCTCATCTAAGCTGTTTTATTTTCCACTTTCAATCTTTCACTTTCACAGACCGATAGCCTAACTTCTCTTGAAATACAATTCTGGTTTTAGGACACATGACGAAATACATGGCGTTCTCTGCCACTACAGCTTCTGCACCCTCTCTCTGGTCTTACACTTTAGCTTCTCTTCCCCAGTCTGAAACAATAATTTCCAAAGATGCCAGTAAGTGACTTTCTTACTAAGCCACCTTCAAGGGGCTAGACCAATGTTTCTCTAAATGAGTCTCTTGGTTCACCAGAATTGGAATCACTTGGTGTCAAAATTCAGGTCCCAAGACCCCACCCCAAACTTATTAACTTGGAATTTCTGGATATGTGCCCTGGAATTTTTGACAAACATCTCAATTGATTTGAATATACTAGATATTTAAGGAGCATGGTTCCAGACAATGGTCCTTAAGCCATGTTAGAATCTGGTAAATACAGTAATGCAAACCCTCAGCCCAGGAAAATGTGCAGGAGAACTTCATTTTGTACATCTCTCAGGGAGTTCACAGAAGCCCTGAAGCCTGTCAATGGGCCCTTGCCCCAGGATGTCTAGACCCAGGATCAGAACTCCTTTTTAAAATAACCTTTTCTTTGAGGTTTCCAGGGAAATCAGTGTGGAAAAATTGTTTGAGTACCCACTGCGCTCTGTTCTGTTTTGTTGAGGAGAGTCATTGACAATTTATCTTTTATCTCAACCTCAAAATGAAGTATGTTTCTTCTTATTCAATTCACACAAGTATTGTGAAGCTGAAATTGCTTTAAGAGCTTTAGAAGAAAGGCATCATATAAATGCAAATAACAGGAGATTTGATAAAAAGAATAGTCATATCCAAGTGCACAACGGCTGCCCGATCCAAATGAACAGCTTGAGGTTTTACTGCTATTGTCATTCAATACACATCAGAGAATAAAGACTGAGAAGTGAGCCTTCTAGAATTCTTTCTGCTTGAATTGCTGGCATATTTTTCTCATGCTATCATGTAATATGCCATGTAGAGAACTGAAAGAAGACATCAGGGATCATGAGTCCTATAGGCTTTCTACTACCACCCCAAAAGGATACAGAGGCATTTCACTGATGGGAAAATGCTCTACAACTTCCTATTCAACCACAGCAAGGAAACTCAGGGAGCTCTGAAAAGAGTATTCAAATCACCATTTTCTCCCTGTGGCAAGATATATTTTTTAACACTTAGCGCAAACATCCATCCACACATTATGAAGTCAGGCATTTAACATTTTAACTGCTCGGGTTGGCATGCCTACCATGCCCCCTGCTCCAAAAACTGTTGGTTTTTGTAATCAGGGCAACAGTGCTGGTGGTCAGCCTAAGGAGATATTGGGGAGCTAATTCAATATGAAAATAATAAATAGCAGGATTTTTTTCTAGACAGTCCTACTCTGTGGATGGCATATCAGCAACCATTCACAGACTTCCTCTGAAATTTGATCTGACATGGCTTACAGTTTAGCCAATAGCTGACCACAGCACTCCTGACTTGGTTGCTACAAATTGAAGGAGCAGTTGGATACAATGCATGCATAGCCATGAGTGAGTGGCCAATAGCTTTTTGCATGGCATCTTTCTAATTCTATGTAAGATATAAACAGCAAGGACAGGAAAGTAATCTCACCTTTAGAACATGAGCTCCAGAGTCCTATGTGAAATCCTCAACAACTACACAAGAAAGAAAAGGAGAAAGTGATAGTCTATCAGGCCTGAGGCATCTGAGACCTTATCTTTGATTGATATGCGTATTATTTTTTTTTAATTAATATCCTTTTAGGTCACAGTATTAATTTTCCTCTTGTTTGAAGAAACAGGCAGATTGCTTATTTTACATTTCAGCAAACCCATACAGAGAAACAATCAATCCTCATGGACTTAAATAGAGCAAATTAATCAAATACAAAAGGCGAGAACTAATTCAGAAACTACCCAATGGGAAATGAGAAACAGGAGAGAAAGCCCATGCTTTTGAATAGACTTTGGATGCCATAAACTTAAACCAATATATTATCTCACTTTCCTCCCACAGCTTCCCTGCAGGAGGCAGGACAAAATCAAACAGAGCAGCCTGTAAGGCAAGATCAGGCCCCAGTTCTAAATGCCTCTATGCATGGTTAGTGGGCCTTAAGGAGAGAGAAATTTAATGCTTAAAAATGAAGATCATTCTGTATCTTTAGCTTCTTTCTGACACGTTAGGCAAAACTTCCAAATATCCTAGCACATATCAAAACCAAAAATCTCATAACGACAGCAGGACATGCTGTCAAAAGAAGAAAGCTAAAGATTCCTACTTAAACAACTTTTCTTTCACTTCAAATCACAAACTTTGAACCTACAGAGCTTTCATGATACATCATGCAGTTGGAAGGATTCAAGAGCTAAAGAGTTCTAATTTTTTAGTCATGTGAAATAGAGTTAATATAGATAAGACTGAACATATTATCAAAGATTTCCATTCTATTGGTTACATCAATGGAACTTTTTTATCATAATACCAATGAAAATAATACATCTGCATAAGACTTTCGGAGTGAATGTTAGAACCTTCTTTGAAATTGCTTATTATCTTGCCTTTTGAAACCTAATATATTCCTGTCACAGATTGGGTGTGCTATTTTATGATTGAGGACAGAAAAGTTCTACTCATGATGGAACTATTGTCTCACTCTCTTTCATGTTCAAAAATGTTTCCAATGTTGTTGTTCATGCATGCAAATGAGGCTAAAAAATGAGCGGCAGTTCTTTCTCAGCTTGATACATGTAAAGTCCATTTTTCATCAACAGCTCTTGGAAGAACCTGCCACTGATTGCAGCTCTGCTTTTCTCATCACAGTGTGATGGATGTTTTTGCTCAAAATAAGCCGCCCTTTGCTGATTGCTGCAGGCTGCTTGGTCTGTCAATTGTGAAAATACAGCATTCCCCAGCTAGGCCACGTTGCTTATTGTAATCAGAGTCAGATGCAAACATTCATTCCAATGATACCCTAGTTCTGATCTCTATTTGCTCTACTGCAGTGCTCATTTTGGTTGTGAGAGGTATCCTCAGAACAAAACTGCCATGGGTTAAAGATCAAATCACTCACCTTAATTGAGTTAAAATCTTCTTCTCAGTCAGAGACTAAGCCTCTAATTTTTCCTGAAAGATGTGCGAAAGGGTGAGTTTCCTTTTAAAATGCAACTGGGCAGAAGCTACCATTTGTGATGAGGATACAGGAAAATTTGTGACTGAAAATTTGATTCCAGACAGCAACTCTGAATGTTATTAATACTTGTCTATCAAAGGGGTGACACTTAAAAGCATGCTTGTATGTGTCACACAATATTGGGAGTAAAGTGATTAAACAGAAAGGTCCTGAACTACTTCCTAGGTACTGCTGTTAGAAGGGGCATGGGGAGTTTAATGGTGTTATTCAAAAATAACTACATTATATCCATATTTATGTATAATGGAGATCCATTTTTAGTTTATTAAATGAAATTTGGCCTAAAGCTGTCTATGTAGTGAACTGCAACCTAACTTACTATGTAAACAAAATGCAACCTCACTTAAGAGTATATTCTGCAACAGATAGCTGAGTCTCAGCCAGTCACAGGCTGCCAACTGATCAGCCTTATATTTGTCCATATAAGACAAATACTGAGCTATAATCAAAGTATTTCTATATGTCATTTCCTTTTTCTGTCCATAAATATTGCTTGCCCATATTGGATGAAGATCTCTGAACTACTGGTTAGAGCTGGGTAGCAGTGAGAACCAGGAGAGGTTCAGAGAGCTCCACCCAGCAATGGGGACAGGTAGTATTTATAAACAGAAAAAGGAAGTGATACAGAAACCACTTGATTGGTTGCAGCTGCCTTATTTAAGCATGCTGGTTGAGGTATTTGCCTTATATGGGCATGATCTGATCAGTTGGCAGCCCTGATTGGCTGAAGCTCAACTACTGGGATTAGTTAAATTTAATTTAATGTAACATAGTCCCGGTGGCTGCTAGAGCTCCAGCCATTATATCTGCACTCCAGACAGCAAGATGAAAGAAACAAGAAAAATCTCATCACCTCCGTTTTTTCTTTAAGAGACTTCAGAGCAATCTCACACAACGCTTCCATTTACGTCTCATAGGTAAGAATCTGGTCATATGGCTATACCTAGTTGCACTGGAAAGTTATTATTCAAGGCCACAACAAATGTGGCTAAAATTTGGGGTTCTCTTACTAAAGCAGAAGGGAAAATGGGTATTTGTTAGAAAAGTAGTAATACCTACTACAGCACTAACTCCTCACCACCATCTCTGCACATTCAGAGCCATTAAATGAACTTGGACAAGTCACTTAAATCTCTCTATGCTTCAATTTCCTCAACTCATGAGGTAACACACCTGTTAATTAGCTTGATTAGCCATTCCACAATGTGTACATATATTCCAAAATATCATTTGTACACAATAAGCACATAGAATTTTATCAATTTAAATAAAATAAAAAATTTAAAAATTTCCTCAACTCTAAAATATCTACCTTGTGCGTTTGTTTGAAACTTAAATGAGCTGACATGTAGAGGGCCGAAGGCATGCAGGTTCTTGGTAAACAACAGCCTCCTTCCACATCTCAACAGAAACCAGAATGACTCCAATCCACCCAAACTCCTTGGAGCCTATAATTGGGACCATTGTTCCCTTCCTCAGGGCCACACTGGCTGAGCTCTCCTGGCCCCTGGCCCAATGCTGGCTTCCTCTCCTCTTCTTTCCTGTAGCACACTCTTATGCCCATTTTGATCCACAGAAGCCTCAGCCAGGCCTGATAACTGAGCCCACAGAAGTTGTGGCAACTGGGACACTGATTATACAAGGAAGAATTGGAGGAATGAAAAAGAGCGTACACATAAAAAAGCGTTCGGGAAAAATGGAAGAAACAAGTTTTCCACTAAGACCTCAGATGCCAAAAAGACTAAATAATTTTTTTTAGCAAGGTGGCAAACCATTAAGGTTTCTAGCAGTTTCTCCTACCTGCTTAGCAGAATACGCCTCTAGATTATCCAGCTCTGTTTCATGCTTCAAGTCATTTCTCTTGGAGGACCCATTGAGACAATGTGAATAACTTGGGATAACCCATCACCACTAAGGGCCAAACACTACAAAGTGTAAGTCTTCTTGATAGATCTATCCCTTGCATGAGGACGCCAGAGGGTTGCTGACCATCACCTGCTACTGCAACCCACATTCTCTGGAAGCAGATGCTGAGATGGAGTTTTGGATGCAATATGTTTGTGAGTGGATAAACTCCTGTAAATGAAGGAGCTGAAGCAAAATTGGGCAGAAGGGGAAGTTAAATTGCAATTCAAGCCCCATAAAGCTGACACAGCACTTTGGCACAAGTGTTGTCTAACAGAATATCCTACTTCAGGGTGAAATGGCCTGGTCTTTATAGCCCCTCATCTCACACCAATATCAGTTGTGAGCTGTCTGGAATGGCATGACCTCAGCTGAGACTGACCCTAAAGGAGCTGACAGCTTCAGGCTGTGCACTAACTGCATTCTCCACAGCTGGGCAGCAAGACCTGTTCTGAAGAGGGATCAAGCAGCACATGTCTACCCTACCTGCCATAGAAATTAATGTAAAACCATAAAAGGATTTCAGTGTTTTCCTGGCTCTGCTGTTCAAGCATTGATTTCTTGTCACAAATGGAGTTGACATAAAAATCACTGTATTTCACTCCTGAACTCACACATCACAGAATGGCTACTTAATTGATAGCAGACTTGAAATGCTATATAAACAACTCAATTAAGATCAGGAAGATTATAAAATCAAGCTTACTCTATCAGCCCTCTTGGTATAAAGATCAATGTATATAAATAAGGATTTTGCAATTTAAAAAAATATTTGAATGTACTTCATAATCAATAGCAAGAACCCCTAAAGATAAGGACTGTGGAAGAAAATGATGTTTTAGCAGATTTCCAACATTTTCTAAATCTTGCTTTACTAAGAAGCAAACTGTTTTAGTACTTATTTTCCAATTTTCAATTCTCCTGAAATGCAATGGATGCTTTCATTTTCTACTTAAATGTTCAGTGGTAAGCTGAATTTCCCCAATTCTCAGGGTAATCTCACAATCACCATGTGTGTCCTTCCATAGGGATTCCATCTAAGAAATGCTAGGCACCCTTCTATATTTCACAAAATTACCAAATTCCCAAAGAAGCAAAACACACAAAAAGGGTTTCCTGCATGGGAATCAAAATCATCCCTGACTTTACAAATAAAACCTAATGTGTTATGTTATTAAGTGCAACTCCACTACTGAACAAGGTCACTTGTAATAAATGATTTTGAATTTGGTGGAGAGGTGTTTAAGAAACTAGAACAGAAATAGATCTGATCACCAAAACACTATAGGTTTCACAATGCCATAGTTCAGTTAACGGCCACTTCCATTTTAGCCTACCTATGGAGTTGCTCTTACAGTAATTATTAAAATATTTCTCAAAGCAGAAAATTTTACTAGGGAATATACTAGAAAATATGCCAGAAAGAGAATAAGAAAGGAATAAGGAATGAGTACAAGAGCATTCAACTGTATGGAGCTAAGTGTTTAATGAAGAAAGGATCAGAGCTGGGAAAATGTTGTTGAAAGGACACCAAACAGAGAGGCATGACTCTACATCAAGGGTCATCAAACCACAGCCCATGAGCCAAATCCAACCCATCAACTGTTTTGGTAAATAAAGTTTTATTGGAGCACCCAGCTATGTTTACATATTGTTTATGACTTCTTTCATGCCACAACAGATAGCAGAATTGAGCAGTTGCAGCAGAGACTGTATGGTCCACAAAGCTAAAAATGTTTGCTGATCTCCAAAATATTTGCTGAAACATTTGTTGAACTCTACTCTAGATAGTTACAGAAGTTGAGTCACAGAGGGCACCAGGCTAGTAGCTGTGATATAGATTTAAATGAAGAAGTAAGCTACTTTGGGAAAAGACAGAGCTAAGGCAGGGTTTCAGGACAACCAGTGATCTGTTCTAACTCCTATGTGCAAACCCGGCCATGCTGTTTGGATACTTAGGTGGCTGAATAGCATAGGCCAGAGGAGGGCCAAGGCTCAGCTGATGGTTGGAAGGCCACTCCTCTCTTTT
Organism: Pan paniscus; assembly: GCF_029289425.2. Taxonomy (NCBI): domain Eukaryota; kingdom Metazoa; phylum Chordata; class Mammalia; order Primates; family Hominidae; genus Pan; species Pan paniscus. The sequence goes on along the minus strand of NC_073264.2, from coordinate 41,013,718 downwards.
GATGAGGTTACAAGATGGCTCATTTGCTACCTTATGGAAAGAGCTTTGAAAAAAGCACAGTGCACCTGCCTGTTGTCATTGGATTTGAATACTGTTGACTATAATATAGATGTGACACATACTCCCAATAACGATCCTCCCTGGTAGTGCCTGGACATGTTTAAGGTTTCCCCTTACATTGTGATCGTGGTAGCTTTATCTAAGTTTCTCTCCTTGAATCTCCTCTATTCAAACTCTCACTCTCCTGGAGGCATTTGCATGAACATTCTTAGCTTCAAGTAACTTCTATAGACTGCTGACTCCCAACTCTGCATCTCCTGAACTTAAGATCCACATACCCACTGCCTTTGGAACAAGTCTACTCCTCAAATGCAATGCATACGAAAACTCAACTCCTCTTTGCCTCTAAATAAATGAACTCAGACTGCCTTAGTTAAAATCCTAACTCCACCCCTACTCAGCTATGTAACCTTGGGCCAGTCATTTAAACTCTCTAAGCCTTGGTTTCCTCCTGTGTAAAGAGGGGATAACAATAGTGCTTACTACAGAGTGTGGTTATGAGAATTGAATGAGATCACGTATGAAAAAGACTTAAAACAGTCCTTTTCACTGACACACAGGAATAACTCAATAACTATTAGGAGTAGTGAAATTATCACTAGAATGTTCTATTTTTATTTACAACATTAGTAAACAGCGCCTCCATTAAATGTTACTTTTTGCCTTGCCCCTCCCTTGAAATTCTGACCTCTCTATGCTCACATAGAACCAAATAGATCAGGGATGTACTGCATTGTTTTGTAACAGCTTATTTACATGTTGTCTCTCCTGTGGATCCACAAGCTGTGGCTAATTTAACTCAATACTGGAAAGATATTGTAGAATGAATAGGAAGAGTGGACAGATGGAGAGACAAATTAAGAGGATACTAGATGAGACCTACAGGACTTTTAAACTAAGTCGGTGGGAGTGAGGATGACAGATAAGGATTTCAGAAAAGTTTAGAAGAAAGAATCAACAGAACTTTTCAATGTTTGGATGTCAATGATGAGAGAAAGTCTGTCATTTTACTTCCAGCCAACCACAAGTTTATCCACTCTTAAAATTTAAGTTTATCCAACCCTTGCAAGAGAATATTTGCAACAGAGCAAAGGGTGTTGTTTTGAGCTAGGACTGGTAATAAGAGCGAGAATCAGATGCTACTTCAGATTTCCTCTCTGCCCAGCTTGCATGCATTGGTCATCACCTAGTTTCTTCGGCAGTTTTCTTCTTCATCAAGTAGTGTGGCACAATGGCTATGCACATAGACTTCAAGGTTAGACAAACCTAGATTTATGTTCCAGTTCCTCCTTGATAACTGTGGACCATGGGCAAGTTACTTAACCCTCCAAATCCCAGTTTCCTCATCTTTAAAATGGGAGTGATGATTGTGTTTACCTTATTGGTTTGTGTGGAAATTAAATAGATAAAGCATTTAATGCTTTCGACACAGTGCCTGGAAAATAGTAAATGTCCTATATTAGCTGCTTTTATTTTATAAAAGCAAACAATTAAAGTAGTGAATCTTTAGCTTTGAGATCTACAATTGTTAAGACACTCATATGACATAACTGCAACTTTTATATCATACATCATGAAATATAATCAGATGTCTAGTCTGGAATTTTGTAAGAAATTAGGCATTAAATATCATATTAAGCCAAAAGACAAAATCTCATCCTATAGAAACTGGTAAGAGTTATCATTTGCGATTGGACAAGAAGAAAAAAAGTCAATCAATCGGACTAATTTAACCTCAGTAATTTATTTTTATAATAATAAAAATCTGTACTTTTGTTAAGAATAAATGGTAAATAACTAATCTAAACTTATATCACTACTTACACAAATTCCTTTATCTATCAATTATGAATTGCTCATAAACCCTTTTGGATTTCAAGATTCTTGTTCAGTATAGAAAAAGCAAAGACACCTAATATATTTAGTAATCTCATTTGGCTAGAAAATGGAAAGTAATTTTTTTTGTTTTGTTTTGCTTTGTTTTGTTACCAACCCAGGCCTACAGAGGAAAGTAATTTTTATAAGTAGCATATTTTATTACTACAGCTAATTTAGAAATGATTGGTTTACAGTATTTAGTATTTATTTTTGTTTGAGCAAACTATAAAATCCAGATGGCCTTTCAAGTTCCTGATTGAAAAGCTTTTCTTATTTACAAAAGTGACTAATTTGACACTGACAGTAGTTGGTTCTTAATTTTCTTTTCAATCACATCATTGCCAGTATAATGCCAAAACAGAGAAGGGTGACTTCTAAAATAAAAGCAACTAAGCCCTAAGAGGAAGTTTTCCCTAACTCTGCTCACCCTTCAACTCAACCACTGCTACTTCCAGGTTTCAGACATCCATAAAATTTCAGTTTAACAGAATTTGAAAAGACAGACAAGTTTTATAAGCAAAATTAAGGAGGTCTGTAGCTAAAATGTGTCATCTTCATAAAAAAAGGATCTTGAGGATATTATAAACATCACTTGCAAAATCAGAAGGAAGGTAGGTAAAAGGAATCCATTCCAGTTGGGCTTTTGATCCTCTGTGTAACTTCAATCAAATCATTTCTTTTTGTACTTCCTTTTTTTTTTGGCCCATTTCTGAAGCAATAATTGAAGGAATAATTGCCATATCACTATCTTGAAAGTGTGATTTAAGAACTAAATTCTAGGAATGCCTTTTGGCCTCATTTTTCCCATTTGAAAAACTGATGAAATTATACCAGAATTTCTTCTAAGTTTGCTTTTAGCTTTAAAATACTATGAGTCTAATAGATCATAAGTTATTTTCATGAAACCTAAAAACATTTTATTCAGAAGGCCCCCTGGCCAAGTACAACTATGTTATCCACACGGAATAAACACTTAACCATTAACACAGACTATTTGTATGGATTTCTTTAGGTTCCTAAAGAAATGGAACTTGTGACTGGCAAATTTTGCAGGCAAGTCAGAAAATGGAAAGGCCAGGACTACAGAGACCTGTGTGGGGAGAAGAGAATCATGTAGAGAGAAAGCTGGGGGGTCAAGGTCAGAGTACTTTCTTCATGGTAGATGCTCAACAGGAATGGTAAACTTTCTTGGAAGGTAGGATTAGAGGTCACAAGTATAAGGAAAGGGGAAACTCCGAAAAAGAAATCTGTGGGACATTAAAGACTACCTCATGATATCAAGTTTTATGAGTATCCTCTTAAAAATAAACCTGAAATCATAAACAAGAACTGTCACCATGTGAATAAACATATAAAGCTTAAAGTTGCTGTTAAAAGTAATCTTATAGTCAGGACTTTTTCTTGGCAAAACTGCAGTGCAAGAAGAAAAAAACAAAACAAAACATGGCTTTCTCGTCTCCCCCCATCACACTTATCCTCCTGTCCACTTCTTATCCTTCCTTTGATTCTTCCCTAATAATCCCCATTTCTTAGCTCTCAGGTCGTCAAACAGCTCATTGTACAATCCCTCTCAGCCATGGACTTAACCAGGAAACATTGCAATTTGCTTTAGAACACCCCTTAGAAGCATGAAGCAGTAGGATAAGCATGGGCTTTGAAGTCAGGCAACGTGGGTATGAATCCTGACACCCTGGCCACATAGGGAAATTATGTATTTGGCCAAGCCATAGCATCTAAACATGCTGTGAAGTTCAAAGGAGATAATCTACTTAAAATTCCTACCACAGTTGTTTCAGAGGCAATTCTTAGGCACAAAGAGTGTCTTGATAACCTAGATAGGCCTTCCTATTCTCATGTAGAATAGAGAGATTTTAGGAGAAAACCTGTTACTTTTCTTTGGGGAAAATGGTAAGTGAAATTGAAGCTCACAAAACAGCCTGATTGTAGGGTATCAAGAATAAGATTTGATGACACTGGTGATTTTGTAATGCCTTCCTTGCTGTGAGAGTATGATGATTCATAAAAGAAAAATAATACTTGTGGAAAGGAGAAGATAGAAAAGGTGAATCATGTCCCAAAGGAAACTTCATTTATACCATATCGTCATTTATATGCATGAATTCATTCTTCTAAAAGTTTAAGTTAGTCATGGTTAATCTATGACTATAGGGTCATTCTATAAGTCTCCAGTGAAATAAGAGTTGGTGTAATTATCCACAAAATTCAGGCATATTTTTAAAACCCACAAGTTTTGCCTAAATTACTCAGATAAGCACTCTGACTGCTCAGCTCATTCTGCGGGGGAAGTGCATTAACTCCCACTCCAGAGTAGAAGCTGGCGTTATCCCTGGAGCTTCTTTAAGTGTTTCTGAACATCTGATTACTTATAGTCTGTGACTCACAAATTATATAAATCTTTTGAGAATTGAGCTTTAATGCTTTCTTTTCATTCCCATTATATTGAAAAATAATAGCACCACCTCTGAAAGAAATTAGAGTCCAACAGCTAATATTTACTATGGACAATCTTACTCAAAGTAATCCTCAGTAAATGTCAATTATATGCACAGTCTACTAATCAGAGACAACAGGAGGCTTGAGAGGGAATTATGACCCCAACAAAGACTTCAATCTATATGCCTTTCCTAGAGGAAGAGACTCGATGATTTCTTTAAGACTAGAACATGGGTTTCCTGACTTTCAGGCAGGAGTCTTACCATTGTTCCATACTTACCCTAGCCAAGCAGGGTGCAGTGTAAATATTTTGACATTCTGGTTAGATCTGCCACTTCCCAGTAATGAGACTATGGAAAAAAATGCTGAACCCCTTTGACTCCTTAATTTCCTCATCTGTGAAATGAGAATACTATATCTTATATAATGGACATAAAGCTTAAATGTACACATATAAAATTTTTCTAAGGTTATATTGATTGCATCAAACAACCACAATATCTCAAAACTTTCCAAGAACAAATAATTCTTGCGCTCCTGCACTCAGCTGGGGCTCCACGTGCTTTATTATTTTAAAACCAGGCTGAAGTAATAGCCAGTGCTGAGCTGAGGAATTGGAGTAAGAGAGCAAATGGACACAAACGAAGCCTCTTAATGCCTCAGCTCACTGGCATACTTCCATTCCTCCCCATTTTCCAATCATCAAAGCAAGTTTTATGGCCAACCCCAAAGTCAATAGGGAAGAATATGTCACTTATCAAGATAAACAAATCATTTAAACAAATAGCCAGAAAACGTAAAACATAAATATAATCAGTGCTTCCTAAATGTTGATTACAACCCCTACTACCTCTCCAAGCCTTGATTCCCAGGTTTGCAGATTACAGGTGTTCACTAATTAATTGCTGATTCATTAAACTGTTGGCTAATAATTATCATCATTCAAATAGTGGAAACAATAACACAGGTTTTAGTCTGCAAATATAAGCAGTTTTCTTTTGGACACTTGAGTCACACATTTTTATCACATGAATTTTAAACTGTATTTTTTTTTAAACTTTCATTTTAAGCATTTTGTCTTTAGGTACTGTATGCTGTCCAGAGTAGACTCTTAATATATATGTATTGAAAAGTTTGAAAGTGCTCAGGTCTTCAACAATGGTGTCTTAATCATATTAAGATGTACTTTAATAAAGTTAAAGTCTTAAATAATAATTGTCATCAGTTGAAAAGGTGCAGTAAAATTATATAGTACTGTACCAACCTACATGCATAGATAATATAGACAGAAATAACCTTAGGGACAGTTTTGTAGTGGTCACAATCATAAAAATCTCAAAAAGCAGAAAAGGGAAGTGACAAATCACAAGAATATATTTATTATCACCCAATATTAATTTTTACCATTAGCATCTTGTATCAGAACTCCAAGGACTACCAGGAAAAAATGAAGAAACTATGATTAGGAAATGGGCGTTCCCACTTTCATCCAAAATTGCCATTTGCATGAAGGTGACTTTGTATAAATTATATTCATCTTTTTTCAGGATCCTTGACTGTATATCAAAATGAAATATTAAGTTGTGTATTCACAGAATCCCAAGTTAAGAAGGATATTCTCTTGGGTTGAATTCGGTGATGAATTTCGAGTTACTCTCTCTCTGTGTGTGAGAGTCTATATTGTATAGGAGAGCTTCATTTATAAAATGTCTCAGTATTGAAGTGACCCCGAAACAATAAAAGGTGGGCATGTGATACCTAAAAACATCTGTTTGGAATGCATTTATTTACATGCCATTCATCAAAAGGGATTAGTTATTCTCTAGATTAATGCTATGCCTTCATTACTGCCCTATATGGATAAGACTTTCACAATAATTCTCCATTTTCATCTATCTTTTGGATTAAATTGATTTTTAGTCTGCAAGAAGAGGAAACAATTTCACAAAGGAATCAGGTTCATTCTGAGCACTGTTCTGTAAAGCCACACCCTCAGTTCCCAGGGCTCTATGCATTCACTCTCCTTTGATACCAGAAGTTCATTGATAAGTTTGAGAAACACTGCCTGGGAGAATACTTAGGATGCATTACAGAATTTATTTAAGGGAACAGAATATTTAGGGAAATTTGCAGGCAAGACTTAAATGCAAGAAAACAGGCAGCTGAAATATTTGTATACTTTTAGGAAAACCAATTTAAATCCCTTTTCCAGCCCTCCAAAATCACTCTCACATAGTTGTTGAAGCTTAAAATTCCTTCCACACAAGAGAGCAATGCCTTTCAACCCATAGGTAGTGACATGGGTAACTAACCAATACTGTGCTTAAAGTGTACCTACACTTGAGAATGACAGTATGTTATATTCTCAACAAAGATACAAGTAGCTGAAACCAAATCTTTCCTGAAAGCAAGTTTTAACTGAGGAAAAAAGCAAGATATTCTGTGCACATTAAGTGGAAAAAAACAGGAAGGGAATCCATGCATTGGGAAAAGAAGTCTAGAAAGAGCAAGTAAGAGTGTCAAAACAAGCTTTACCCAATTCAGAATTTTCCAAGAGTTACAATGAGTGGCTGACTTCTATTTCCTGATCCAGCCTCTGCCATCTTTCCCTCCTGCACCTTCAACTCACTGCCTTGCAAGGACACTAAAGTATTTCTGCTAGCCATATAGATGGTGGTATCACCAGTTGCAATCCAAACCAAATTTAATGCTCTTTTGGCAGAAAGAAGTTTTAAGTTGTGAGGATGAGTTTTGCTAACATCTGTTAACTAATAAAAGAGCTTTCTCATTGTATACACTAGTTTAAAATGAGTAAAAAAAAATTGAAATGTCATAAAACAATAGCATATACAGAGTTGTTCTGAAAAAGAAAAGGTATAGGAAAGACATGACAAAAACTTAACGCAAAAGGACTAAAGTAAGTTCACCAATGATAGTGAGGCATGTTTGGTTTCAATACAACAAAGAAGCCTGTGCACTATGGCTCACACCTGTAATCCCAGTATTTTGGGAAGCTGAGGTGGGAGAATCCCTTGAGCCCAGGAATTCAAGACCAACCTGGGCAACATAGCAAGACCCTGTCTCTTAAAAACAAACAAAAAAAATTCCTAAAAACTGGAGCTATAAAAAATGAAGGGGGCTTCTCTCTAAGCTGATGAACTCCCTGGCACTCAAATTTTCAGGTAAGGCTAATGTAGAGAGGGTGCCTGATTGGGAGATGGAGAAGGAACTAAAACTAAATTTAATGCTAAGCATCTCTAATTTTCTATAGACAATATCTCCCCTGGGGCATAAAGAAGGAGAGTTTTGAGACATTAATATAACCCAGAAAATAACAAATATTAGAGAATGACCATAAAAATGAAAATATTTAATGTTACCAATAAACCTGGAGGCCAGAAGAGACATAAACAAAGATGAGACACAATGAATGGTGGCAGGGAAAAGCAAGTAAGCAGAATACATTGGAATATGGTAACCAGGTAGGATTAAGGAAAAGCTGGGATAGGGAAATAGATGCTACTGGACCATGGCTGAGGGCACCAGGAATAAAGGCACAAGGGATTTGAGAATCAGGAGAGTGAGAAATCAGCCTGAAATGGAGTTTCCCAAAATGGAGGGAATACATGTTTTATGGGCGGAGGGGGACAAAAAGAGTTCTATGGTAAAATCTATTTAGAAACACTGAGTAAACACCATGGAACAGATTCCCTGACACCACTGTACAGACTTAGTTGTTCACCATAATTGTTAGTCTCCTAGAGAGGGGGAGAATATGCAGTAGCCCCATTAAATCAGTCTTTTACAGAAACTTTTGGGAACTAGTATTCTGAAGGATACATAATGAAAAAGAAATACTGTACTTAGATGTCTAGACCGGGTATCTGATGATTAGTGAATGTTTGGACTTATAGTAAGGGCTTGCACTTAAAGCCTAGTTCTCAGTGCCTGGAATGGTTTCTTTTCGATCTTTCAAATCTTGTCTCTCAGGTCTCATCTTAAATATCACTTATTCAAAGAGTCCTTCTTTGTCCACTTCATCTAAAGTAGCCAACTCTCTCCTCTTCTATCACATGCCCCACCCCCATCATTATTACAACAGTATATTTCTTTGACTAAACTTACCACTAGCTGTAAATATTTTCTTTATTTACATGTTTGCTTTCTTCCTGCTTCACTAAACTGTAAGTTCCATGAGGGCTGAAGGCCTGTCCTATTTGTCTAGACTAGTTTAAGGCTGGGTTTCTAGTGGCTACTCAGTAGATACCAGTTGGGGGAATGGATAAAATATAAGTATTATGCATTGGGATCTGAAGAACAGAAGAGAAATCTGGGCTTACTTATATATTTGGAAATAATTAGGCATAAAGGTGGTATGTGAATCTATAGATGTGAATGGGCTTGTTCACAGAGAATGCACAGAAAGATAAGAGAAATGAGCCTAAGCCAGAAGAACCCTGATGTGGGAGTAACTATCATCCAAGATCGTCCACAATGATTCTCACTTCCTGGTATTCAAGCTGGTGTGTAGTCTCCTCCCAAACTGAATAAGGCTGATCTGTGTAACTAGTAAGATATTTCAGTTGTGGCAGAGTTTGACTTACAAGCCTAGATCACAAAAGACATTGTGGGTTCCTTCTTCCTGTCTCTTAGATCACTCATCCTAGAGCAAGTCAAATGCCATGACATAAAAACATTGAAGCCTTCCTATGAAGAGATCCACATGACCAGAAACTGGTGTCTCCTGACAATTGCCAGCACCAACTTGCCTGAACATGAATGAACCAATGGAAGCAAATCCCTGAGACAAGCTATCAAGTGACTGTAGCGCTGGCCAGCATCTTGTTTACAATCTCATGAGAGATCCAAGTGAGAAACACCCAACTAAGCCACTCCCAAATTTGTTTTAATAACTTATCCCAAAACTTAGTGTATCAAGAAACAATATATTCTTAATAAAAAGTTTGTCCAGTAAAAGAATATCCCAAATTTATCTTATAAATTTAACAAAATTTCATACCACATCTCTTTCAGCACTACCTTAGAGCAAATTATCCTTTACAATGTTGGCTTGTATTCTTGAAGAAAACAATTCGGTTTTTTTTAAAAAAGTCAAATTCAGCAAAATCAGAAACCAGGCAGCCAATATTTAACAAATAGATGGCAAAAGAGGTACAATATATTAAACAACAATCTTTTAATGCAGGGCATTTAAGACTACAGAAATAGTTGTAGAAATAGAAGGGTATCTTATGCAACTCCATGAACAAAATTTTACATTTCAAATGATTAGCTCGTTTCTCAAGAAAAAAAGAATAAGAACATCCCTTGTTCAGTGACTGTTAAGCGTCAGGCTCTGAACTATGGGCTTTACATATGTTATCTCTTTTAATAACCCTGTGAAGTAAATATTATTGGCCCCATTTTGACTTGCCCAACAGAGCTTCCTCATCTCAGCTTCTCAGTCCTTTTTTGCTTGTGTTTTTAAATTTAGGTTAGAGAATTGTCATTTGGAGAATATCAGGTTCAGACCAGGTGAATCTTCTTTTAAACCCCTCTTAGGAATGAAATACTCTCTTCAAAGGGAAAAACATTAGATAATGAAGCAAGGAGTCCTTTGAGGAGGACAATAAAAACTTAGATTTTCAAGTGGAGCAGCTAAAGTTTTAAAGTATACATATTCAGAATATATAAGGAATAAATAATATTGTGTTTGAGCTGGAAGAACCTGAGAGAACATTTATCCAAGCCCTCTTATTTTACACAGAAAAAGAAATGGGATACTTTAGCTCAGCATAGTCTGTCGAGACCACATGGTGGGTTAGTAGCCTAAGCAGAACTAGAAACAGCAAAGCTGGCCCTGTTAGAGCTACAACTGTGCTTGGCACTTAGTAGATGCTCAGTAAATTAGATTAGGCTATGATGCATCATCCTAAAACAAGTACAGTCCCACCAGTATTGAGTAAGAACTCCGAGCCTCCCCCTGGAAACCTGTTGTGTTCACTCTCTTTCTTTCCAAGCCATTAGCATCAAGAGTTAAACTGTAGAACAGCACCTAGCTTTGGTGACACTGAAGAGAAGAGAGCTAGGAATGTTGCCATTTCCTTAGAGCATGCTCCAGTTATCTATTGTTGCATTAAAAATCACCTCAGGGTCAGGAGCGGTGGCTCATGCCTGTGATCCCAACACTTTGGGAGGCTGAGGTGGGCAGATCATTTGAGGTCAGGAATTCGGGACCAGCCTGACCAACATGGTGAAACCCCATCTCTACTGAAATACAAAAATTAGCCAGGCGTGGTGGCAGGTGCCTGTAATCCCAGCTACTTGGGAAGCTGAGGCAGGAGAATCACTTGAACCCAGGAGGCGGAGGTTGCAGTGGGCTGAGATCACACCATTGCACTCCAGCCTGGGCAACAGAGTGAGACTGTGTCTCCAAAAAGAAAAAAAAAAAAAAAGACACCTCAAAACTTAGTGGCTTAAAAAACAGTAATCATTTATTTTCCTTACAAATCTAAAATTTGGGCAGGGATCAACAGGAATCATTAATCTGTGCTCCACACAATGTCATCAAGGGCAGCTCAGCTGAGGGAGGGCTGGAGGACCTGCTTTCAGGATGACTCACTCATATGGCTGGCAAGTGGGAGCTGGCTATCAACTAGAAGTTCAACTAGAGCTATGTGCAGGTGCCCATGAGGGGTTTTGCACTGGCTGCTTAGGTTTCCTTGTGGCATGGTAGCTGGGTTCCAAGAGCAATGATCCTAAGAGATAGGAAATAGAAGCTGCTAGCTTCTTAAAGCCCAAGCCAGAAATGGGCACAGTGGGACTTTCATTGTGTTCTATTAGTCAAACAGTCACAAGGCCCTAATTCAAGGAAAAGGGATAAAGATCCTACCTCTTAATGAAGGAGTATCAGAGAATCGATTGGTCGTGTTTTAAAGCCATTACAAGGGTATTTTTTTAACTCCAAATGATTCCATTTTGCTGATATGGTAAAGAATTGAACATTATTAGAGATAAGTCATAGATATCAAAATTATAATCTATTCAGAGATATTAATCCCTTCACCATATACTAATCAGCTTAGATAGATGACAGTCCTACAATTAATGCTCAATCTTTGCCTCCATTTACTCTTCCACATTAAGGGGATAATAATAAGCTCTATTGTGGGGAACCAGAAGGCTTATTTATAACTATTAAAAGCAGAATGTACTTATAATTACCTTAATACATACTTATTAATAGTGAGTTATCTGTAAAATGTCATACACAAGTGAAAGGTATAATTATTATATGCTTAAATAATTTTGCAACATGGAGCCTTTGCAGTTTACTTGGACAACTATTTTTGTGCTTGAACTGCAGAAGCTTCCAATTAATTTTGCTGAACACAGTTAAATATTAATCCTATTTTTTAAAGGATAATTATTATGCAATCCTCTTAAGTATTCAATTGAATTGACAAGAAAAAAAGATTTGTGGCTTTTAACGTTTACAAAAGGAGCAGTATCTCACGAATAGCACAGAATTTCAGAGCTTCTTTGCAAATAAATCACATTTTACAATATATTTCTAGGTCAATATGCAACATATTCATTCAGATTTCCCCACAACAGTCCTAGGAATTGAATTGTATCCAACAGCAGACCCTTTCTAACAATATTTAGAAATAGGAGAATTGAGTTGCTTTTCTCGCTATAACAAACAGGAAATTTTCAAGTTTAACTAAGGTGATGTAAGAGAAGATCTTAAAACTAGTTCTGCTTAAAAGGAGGAGCCAGTCAGTACCTTATTTAGTTTACAGGCACAGTAACCAATTGGGATTTTCCCACAGGGGTCCTAGGATTTAGGTAAAATGACTTTCTGTTAGGCAATTTAGACCACAGAAAGTAATAACTTCCTCAACTAAGCCACTTATGGAAAGATTGGTTAAATAAGATGAGATTTGTCCTAGCTAAAAATGGGACCTGCAGCTGTGAGGTTGGTTTCTCAGGGACCAGAAGAGAGGGAGCTTTATTACCCAGTTAAGCTTTCTTATTGCAAGAAAACAAAATGAGTATAAAACATGAGTCATACTCAGCCAGCCAGTGGGCCTTATTTATGCATGTGTATTTTATGCACATATGGTGATTTAAAAAGCAATGTTAGTTTCATTGTCATCCATTTCACTTATTTCTGTATGTCACACATACTTCCTACAGAATTTTAAGTTTCTTATCTAGAGAATTACTGGATTAATACAAATTTATTTTTAAGGACTTCTCAGAGTACATTTGGGGTCAAGCTTTTCTAAGCCAACTAAAAGATGACACTGTCTACGCTAAATCAGACTCTGTGTGAGAGAGAATCCAAGTGGATGATGAATACAGTCACCAGAAGTATGGCCTCTACCATCCCGTAAGACTATAGCCTCCACACTGGACTTTTCCCTGACCCACTAACACCTTCTCTGTCAAGTTTCTTGCCATCCTTTACTCACTAACACTTAGGAGATGGTGAAATGCTGAGGACGACTCTTAAGAAATGAAATGCAAGAAGTTAAAACCCAGAGGTGAATATAGGCTACAAATTATAAATAAACATGCAAAAAAGTTTATGTAAGTTAGAGCAAAAAGAAAGATGGGAGAGGGGTGGGCATTCCAAACACAAAGAGGGGATAACCACTTTAATCTAAATATAATACAAGGCCAAGCCTGAATGATCTTAGTTACCCGGAAAGTTTCAACAAAACTGGCCTAGGCTTCTAACAGCCAGGGCTTTGATTGTGACAATCTGCTCAGTACAAATGACCAAAATGGAAAGCCACGATCATGGTTTGTTATATAAAACATTTCCCTTCATTTGCTAATGTCAAAATATTCTGTCACTTGTTAAATTACAAATTATGAGCCAATTTTTTAGCATGACCTCACCAAGGTTTAGAGAATTAGAGTAGTTGTGAAGGAATTAAAAAACATGCATTGACTATAGATTTCGCCAAAATCCATAAAACTGAAGGGTTTTCTTTTTAATAGCTTCCCTAGCAAACCACATACTGTGCTCACTGAAGCACAAAGTATAAAGAAATGACTGAGCAATATTAAAAGGTGGAGAGCCAGATCCTTTTCTCTATAGTGTTTTAATGTGAAAATAAAAGGTACCGGGTAACCCTTGGCTCCTCCAGCCGGGACACCAGCGCCATGTCCTTCCTCCTGCTGCCAGAACAAAGAGTTACCGGAGAGCCCATGCCCTCCCCATAGGAAGAAAAAATTTTAAGGTAAAACTTCCAACCAGATTTTCCAATCTCACATTTTCAAACAAAGCAGTCTGCTTGTCTGCAAGAAAGTTTGGTGAAGCAGATTTTGTTTCAGATTTGGACTAAAGATTTTGTTTCAGATTTAGACTAAAGATAATACTGCTTCCATCCATTCAGGCTGCATGGAGATGGTTGTTCTTTTCAACAAGATGTTGTTTTGTTTACAGTCCAATATATTCAAATATTTAAAAGTCTAGACTAGACTTTGAAATAAAGAATGATGCTGCAAAATATCTTGAATTCCCTGGAATTCTTGGACTCACACTAAGACATCCAAACACACCCCACACTGGGCATATGGTAAAGTGTATAGAGTCAACACCATAGTAGGGACTTACAAACAATAACTTCACAATCACCCAATATCTGTATGAAGCATAACTGGTATGAATAGAAAATACAGTGTTTTCTTACATGTCAGGTTCAAAATTCTCCTGGTGGAAATACTATTTCCCTTACTCCCCTATGCCATCCTTCCCCTCCACCACCATCACTAACAGGTGAAAAAGAGGACCCATGGCCACCTGCAGCCTGTAAATTTCATATGTTATCTATTTAGTGGATTTATCCAGTAACTTAAATACATTCCAATATGCCTCACATTAACATACCACTTTTTTTCTTGTCTACACTTTATTTCTATACAAAACAAAATGTTTCCCCGCCAAGCACAGTTGAAAACTATCACCCATCATGTGTTATACAGGTGCCTGTGCATTCTCTCTCTTTCAGGTATCTTTATACAAAGACTTTTCTAATCACAACACAAGTTATTTTTAAACTGTCTTTTTCCTCAGGCAAAGACAATGATTCCTTAGCAATGGAATACACATAACATCTACAAACAGTAGGAAGACGTAACTTAAAATGAAAAGTATCTTTTCTCAATGCTCAAATGGCATCGGTGGAATTTTCAGAGTTCAAGAGCTGGAGTTGCCAATGAATAATAGAGAGAAGTCCAAGGGTATGTAAAAGAAAAGTAAGATAAGATGGACAGTTTTATTCCTGTCGATCTTAAATACAGTTCCATGCAGCTCTTAGAAGTGTCTGCCTGGGTCAGATGGTCAGGGTGCTCTAAAATCCTCACAGGTTTTCCTTTTCTTTTCTTCTTTTCATCAATATGAGAATATTTCTCCTTTCACATACTATTAAAGGATCTTCTGCTATTGAACTATTTCTTACAGCATGTTCTTTCTTTGTTCAATTGGATTCCTTTTAATATCTGAAAAAGTGATAGCCTCACTTTATTAATATAATAAAGACACACTATGGAATCAGATTTCCTGTATTGGAGTCTCAGTTACAACATTTGTTAGTTGTATGACCTTGGGCAAGTCACTCAAATACTTTGTGCTTCAGTTTCCTCATAATGGAATAATAAGAGAACTTCAGAGCGTTGCTGAAAAGACTCCATTTTAAAAGGTAGGCAAATCATTTAATAAGGTATGTTGTACTTAGTAAATGCTCCATAGATATGGACAAATAACTAAAAATCTTTTTTTTGGGGGGGGACAGAGTCTCACTCTGTTGCCAGGCTAGAGTGCAGTGACACGATTTCAGCTCACTGCAACCTCCACCTTCCAGGTTCAAATGGTTCTCCTGCCTTAGCCTCCCGAGTAGCTGGGACTACAGGCGTGCACCACGATGCCCAGCTAATTTTTGCATTTTTAGTAGAGACGGTGTTTCACCATGTTGGCCAGGATGGTTTCCATCTCTTTCGTGATCTCCCTGCCTCGGGCTCCCAAAGTACTGGGATTTTGGCGCCCGACCAAAAATCATTTTTTAAAACTGAGTGGAGTTTTTTTGCTGATGTTGTTTTCTTAATTATATTGCTTAAGTATCCTTTCTTTTTTTTATTTTATATTATTATTATTATACTTGAAGTTTTAGGGTACATGTGCACAATGTGCAGGTTAGTTACATATGTATACATGTGCCATGCTGGTGTGCTGCACCCATTAACTCGTCATTTAGCATTAGGTGTATCTCCTAAAGCTATCCCTCACCCCTCCCCCCACACCACAACAGTCTCCAGAGTGTGATGTTCCCCTTCCTGTGTCCATGTGTTCTCATTATTCAATTCCGACCTATGAATGAGAATATGCAGTGTTTCGTTTTTTGTTCTTGTGATAGTTTACTGAGAATGACGATTTCCAATATCAACCATGTCCCTACAAAGGACATGAACTCATCATTTTTTATGGCTGCATAGTATTCCATGGTGTATATGTGCCACATTTTCTTAATCCAGTCTATCATTGTTGGACATTTGGGTTGGTTCCAAGTCTTTGCAATTGGGAATAGTGCCGCAATAAACATATGTGTGCGTGTGTCTTTATAGCAGCATGATTTATAGTCCTTTGGGTATATACCCAGTAATGGGATGGCTGGGTCAAATGGTATTTCTAGTTCTAGATCCCTGAGGAATTGCCACACTGACTTCCACAAGAGTTGAACTAGTTTACAGTCCCACCAACAGTGTAAAAGTGTTCCTATTTCTCCACATCCTCTCCAGCACCTGTTGTTTCCTGACTTTTTAATGATTGCCATTCTAACTGGTGTGAGATGGTATCTCATTGTGGTTTTGATTTGCATTTCTCTGATGGCCAGTGATGATGAGCATTTTTTCATGTGTTTTTTGGCTGCACAAATGTCTTCTTTTGAGAAGTGTCTGTTCATGTCCTTCGCCCACTTTTTGATGGGGTTGTTTGTTTTTTTCTTGTAAATTTGTTTGAGTTCATTGTAGATTCTGGATATGAGCCCTTCGTCAGATTAGTAGTTTGCAAAAATTTTCTCCCATTTTGTAGGTTGCCTGTTCACTCTGATGGTAGTTTCTTTTGCTGTGCAGAAGTTCTTTAGTTTAATTAGATCCCATTTGTCAATTTTGGCTTTTGTTGCCATTGCTTTTCGTGTTTTAGACATGAAGTCCTTGCCCATGCCTATGTCCTGAATGGTATTGCCTAGGTTTTCTTCTAGGGTTTTTATGGTTTTAGGTCTAACGTTTAAGTCTTTAATCCATCTTGAATTAATTTTTGTATAAGGTGTAAGGAAGGGATCCAGTTTCAGCTTTCTACATATGGCTAGCCAGGTTTCCCAGCACCATTTATTAAATAGGGAATCCATTCCCCATTGCTTATTTTTCTCAGGATTGTCAAAGATCAGATAGTTGTAGATATGCGGCGTTATTTCTGAGGGCTCTGTTCTGTTCCGTTGATCTATATCTCTGTTTTGGTACCAGTACCATGCTGCTTTGGTTACTGTAGCCTTGTAGTATAGTTTGAAGTCAGGTAGCGTGATGCCTCCAGCTTTGTTCTTTTGGCTTAGGATTGACTTGGCAATGTCAGCTCATTTTGGTTCCATATGAACTTTAAAGTAGTTTTTTCCATTTTGGTTCCATATGAACTTTAAAGTAGTTTTTTCCAATTCTGTTAAGAAAGGCATTGGTAGCTTGATGGGGATGGCATTGAATCTATAAATTACCTTGGGCAGTATGGCCATTTTCACAATATTGATTCTTCCTACCCATGAGCATAGAATGCTCTTCCATTTGTTTGTATCCTCTTTTATTTCATTGAGCAGTGGTTTGTAGTTCTCCTTGAAGAGGTACTTCACGTCCCTTGTAAGTTGGATTCCAAGGTATTTTATTCTCTTTGAAGCAATTGTGAATGGAAGTTCACTCATGATTTGGCTCTCTGTTTGTCTGTTATTGGTGTATAAGAATGCTTGTGATTTTTGTACATTGATTTTGTATCCTGAGACTTTGCTGAAGGTGCTTATCAGCTTAAGGAGATTTTGGGCTGAGACAATGGGGTTTTCTAGATATACAATCATGTCATCTGCAAACAGGGACAATTTGATGTCCTCTTTTCCTAATTCAATACCCTTTATTTCCTTCTCCTGCCTGATTGCCCTGGCCAGAACTTCCAACACTATGTTGAATAGGAGTGGTGAGAGAGGGCATCCCTGTCTTGTGGCAGTTTTCAAAGGGAATGCTTCCAGTTTTTGTCCATTCAGTATGATATTGGCTGTGGGTTTGTCATAGATAGCTCTTATTATTTTGAAATACGTCCCATCAATACCTAATTTATTGAGACTTTTTAGCATGAAGGGTTGTTGAATTTTGTCAAAGGCCTTTTCTGCATCTATTGAGATAATCGTGTGGTTTTTGTCTTTGTTTCTGTTTATATGCTGGATTACATTTATTGATTTGCGTATATTGAACCAGCCTTGCATCCCAGGGATGAAGCCCACTTGATCATGGTGGATAAGCTTTTTGATGTGCTGCTGGATTCTGTTTGCCAGTATTTTATTGAGGATTTTTGCATCAATGTTCATCAAGGATATTGGTCTAAAATTCTCTTTTTTGGTTGTGTCTCTGCCTGGCTTTGGTATAAGGATGATGCTGGCCTCATAAAATGAGTTAGGGAGGATTCCCTCTTTTTCTATTGATTGGAGTAGTTTCAGAAGGAATGGTACCAGTTCCTCCTTGTACCTCTGGTAGAATTCGGCTGTGAATCCATCTGGTCCTGGACTCTTTTTCGTTGGTAAGCTATTGATTATTGCCACAATTTCAGAGCCTGTTACTGGTCTATTCAGAGATTCAACTTCTTCCTGGTTTAGTCTTGGGAGGGTGTATGTGTCCAGGAATTTATCCATTTCTTCTAGATTTTCTAGTTTATTTGCGTAGAGGTGTTTGTGGTATTCTCTGACGGTAGTTTGTATTTCGGTGGGATCGGTGGTGATATCCCCTTTATCATTTTTTATTGCGTCTATTTGATTCTTCTCTCTTTTCTTCTTTATTAGTCTTGCTAGTGGTCTATCAATTTTGTTGATCCTTTCAAAAAACCAGCTCCTGGATTCATTAATTTTTTGAAGGGTTTTTTGTGTCTCTATTTCCTTCAGTTCTGCTCTGATTTTAGTTATTTCTTGCCTTCTGCTAGCTTTTGAAAGTGTTTGCTCTTGCTTTTCTAGTTCTTTTAATTGTGATGTTAGGGTGTCAATTTTGGATCTTTCCTGCTTTCTCTTGTGGGCATTTAGTGCTATAAATTTCCCTCTACACACTGCTTTGAATGCGTCCCAGAGATTCTGGTATGTTGTGTCTTTGTTCTCATTGGTTTCAAAGAACATGTTTATTTCTGCCTTCTTTTCGTTATGTACCCAGTAGTCATTCAGGAGCAGGTTGTTCAGTTTCCATGTAGTTGAGCAGTTTTGAGTGAGTTTCTTAATCCTGAGTTCTAGTTTGATTGCACTGTGGTCTGAGAGACAGTTTGTTATAATTTCTGTTCTTTTACATTTGCTGAGGAGAGCTTTACTTCCAGGTATGTGGTCAATTTTGGAATAGGTGTGGTGTGGTGCTGAAAAAAAATGTATATTCTGTTGATTTGGGGTGGAGAGTTCTGTAGATGTCTATTAGGTCTGCTTGGTGCAGAGCTGAGTTCAATTCCTGGGTATCCTTGTTGACTTTTTGTCTCGTTGATCTGTCTAATGTTGACAGTGGGGTGTTAAAGTCTCCCATTATTATTGTGTGGGAGTCTAAGTCTCTTTGTAGGTCACTCAGGACTTGGTTTATGAAACTGGGTGCTCCTGTATTGGGTGCATATATATTTAGGATAGTTAGTTCTTCTTGTTGAATTGATCCCTTTACCATTATGAAATGGCCTTGTTTGTCTCTTTTGATCTTTGTTGGTTTAAAGTCTGTTTTATCCAAGACTAGGATTGCAACACCTGCCTTTTTTTGTTTTCCATTTGCTTGGTAGATCTTCCTCCATCCTTTTATTTTGAGCCTATGTGTGTCTCGGCACATGAGATGGGTTTCCTGAATACAGCACACTGATGGGTCTTGACTCTTTATCCATTTTGCCAGTCTGTGTCTTTTAATTGGAGCATTTAGTCCATTTACATTTAAAGTTAATAGTGTTATCTGTTAATTTGATCCTGTCATTATGATGTTAGCTGGTTATTTTGCTCGTTAGTTGATGCAGTTTCTTCCTAGCCTCAATGGTCTTTACAATGTGGCATGATTTTGCCGTGGCTGGTACCGGTTGTTCCTTTCCATGTTTAGTGCTTCCTTCAGGAGCTCTTTTAGGGCAAGCCTGGTGGTGACAAAATCTCTCAGCATTTGCTTGTCTGTAAAGTATTTTATTTCTCCTTCACTTATGAAGCTTAGTTTGGCTGGATATGAAATTCTGGGTTGAAAATTCTTTTCTTTAAGAAGGTTGAATATTGGCCCACACTCTCTTCTGGCTTGTAGAGTTTCTGCCGAGAGATTCGCTGTCAGTCTGATAGGCTTCCCTTTGTGGGTAACCCGACCTTTCTCTCTAGCTGCCTTAACATTTTTTCCTTCATTTCAATTTTGGTGAATCTGACAATTATGTGCCTTGGAGTTGCTCTTCTCAAAGAGTATCTTTGTGGCGTTCTCTGTATTTCCTGAATTTGAATGTTGGCCTGCCTTGCTAGATTGGGGAAGTTCTCCTGGATAATATCCTGCAGAGTGTTTTCCAACTTGGTTCCATTCTCCCTGTCACTTTCAGGTACACCAATCAGATGTAGATTTGGTCTTTTTACATAGTCCCATATTTCTTGGAGGCTTTGTTCTTTTCTTTTTATTATTTTTTCTCTAAACTTCCCTTCTCGCTTCATTTCATTCATTTCATCTTCCATCACTGATACCCTTTCTTCCAGTTGATCGCATCGGCTCCTTAGGCTTCTGCATTCTTCAGGTAGTTCTCGAGCCTTGGCTTTCAGCTCCATCACCTCCTTTAAGCACTTCTCTGTATTGGTTCTTCTAGTTATACATTCGTCTAAATTTTTTTCAAAGTTTTCAACTTCTTCGCCTTTGGTTTGAATTTCCTTCTGTAGCTCGGAGTAGTTTGATCGTCTGAAGCCTTCTTCTCTCAACTCGTCAAAGTCATTCTCCATCCAGCTTTGTTCCATTGCTGGTAAGGAGCTGGGTTCCTTTGGAGGAGAGGCGCTCTGCTCTTTAGAGTTTCCAGTTTTTCTGCTCCGTTTTTTCCCCATCTTTGTCGTTTTATCTACTTTTGGTCTTTGATGGTGGTGATGTACAAATGGGTTTTTGGTGTGGATGTCCTTTCTGTTTGTCAGTTTGCCTTCTAACAGACAGGACCCTCAGCTGCACGTCTGTTGTAGTTTGCTAGAGGTCCACTCCAGACCCTGTTTGCCTGGGTACCAGCAGCGGTGGCTGCAGAACACTGGATTTTCGTGAACCGCAAATGCTGCTGTCTGATCGTTCCTCTGGAAGTTTTGTCTCAGAGGAGTACCCGGCCGTGTGAGGTTTCAGTCTGCCCCTACTGGGGGGATGCCTCCCAGTTAGGCTGCTCGGGGGTCAGGGGTCAGGGACCCACTTGAGGAGGCAGTCTGCCCGTTCTCAGATCTCTAGCTGTGTGCTGGGAGAACCACTGTTCTCTTCAAAGCTGACAGACAGGGACATTTAAGTCTGCAGAGGTTACTGCTGTCTTTTTGTTTGTCTGTGCCCTGCCCCCAGAGGTGGAGCCTACAGAGGCAGGCAGGCCTCCTTGAGCTGTGGTGGGCTCCACCCAGTTCGAGCTTCCTGGCTGCTTTGTTTACCTAAGCAAGCCTGGGCAATGGCGGGCGCCCCTCCCCCAGCCTCACTGCCGCCTTGCAGTTTGATCTCAGACTGCTGTGCTAGCAATCAGCGAGACTCCGTGGGCGTAGGACCCTCCAAGCCATGTGTGGGATATAATCTCCTGGTGCGCCGTTTTTTAAGCCCGTCGGAAAAGCGCAGTATTAGGGTGGGAGTGACCCGATTTCCCAGGTGTCGTCTGTCACCCCTTTCTTTGACTAGGAAAGGGAATTCCCTGACCCCTTGCACTTCCAGAGGGAGGCTATGCCTCGCCCTGCTTCGGCTCACACACGGTGCCCTGCACCCACTGTCCTGTGCCCACTGTCTGGCACTGCCTAGTGAGATGAACCTGGTACCTCAGATGGAAATGCAGAAATCACCCGTCTTCTGCGTTGCTCATACTGGGAGCTGTATCATTTCTAATCATATATCTTTTAGACTTCTGTCTAGTTTTCTTTAGTACTTAATTTAGTTTGCCTACATCACTTTAGTATTCAGTTACTTAAAATCATAACACTTACCTGTGGTTTCATCTCAGAACTGTAGCTCTCATATTTGCAACAGAAAAAAGCTGGACCAATAGCACACTAATGGTTTTTTGTGAACCCATCAGAAAGCTAAAGTCGAAGGATAATAGTCTTCCTGAAATCTAGAGAGATGTGGGGTACCTATGTAAAACTTAGAGGGCTGTGGTGGACACAGGAATCATAAAATCAGCCAGTCCTTTTGCTGAAATACTTTTCTAATAGTGCCATGGGTGATTTGAAAATAGTCTTGTTCCTTTTCTTCATTCCCTTGCACACTCTGTCTCCTCTTCTCCATGGCTCTGAAGGAAGAAGGGAAAAGAGAGAAACATTAAGGAAGTCCTGGGCTGGATAAAGCTAAACTGCTAAGTAAACACTGATAATAAAGTTTGATCCCTTCAAATCAGACCTAATACTCAAACTTAGGCATCGTTAATCTAGAATTTTAAATTACTTTCATGGCAAAACAACCAACAGAACCAAAGACAGGTATGCAAAAGTAATCAAAAAGCATTTACCACTACCTGCTTTATCCAACCCCTGGGATAAGAGTCCTCATGTGACACCACAATAATCCAAACTGCTACCCCATCTATACTTTCTTTCTCAAAATATACCTCTCTATCCTTCATCTTCCCAATCGTAACTACCAAAATTTCCCTTTCCCTAGTGGCTGCCAATCTCAGTAAGGGAAATAATTATTGTCTGTTGTTAAAGTGTATTTTTGGGTGATGAAATAATCTGTGTAACAAACCCCCATGACACGCATTTATCTACGTAACAAATCTGCACATCCTGCACATGTACCTATGAAGTTAAAAGTTTTTAAAAAAGGAAAAAAAATTCAAATGCATTCTTACTTATAAATTACACACAGAATTAAGGCTTCCCATTTAGGAGAACATCCATTTCTCTCTGACAACTTCATCAAAGAAGTGTTCTTCTTCCAAGATTTTCTGTCAACAACCACATTCATAGATCAAGCTATGTTTACCATGGTGGAGCAAATCACTACTATTCCTGCACCATCACCATCAAAATGTTTTTATTTTTTTTTATTTGAAAAACACAAAAAAGTAAAAATTACCCACAATCCCTTGGTTCTATAATTAAGTAGGAAATAAAAGCCTCCCCCCATCTAATCCAATACCCATCATTGTTAAGACTTCACAGTGTAGTCTTCCCAACTTTTCCTATATTTGTACAACTATGTCTATATTTACATATCTATATGTAGAAATATATAAAATATAAATATTTGGATCTTTACAATAATACATTTATACTTACATTTATTTACTTGCATTTATTTTCATATTGGTCTGAAACCTTATTTTTTACATAATATATCATGTATATATTATCTTGTTCTTATTTTCAAACCTATTCTCAAAAGAGCACTTACAATTGTGTCTAGAACATAGTAAGCACTCAATAAATCTTACTTATTATTTTCATTATTATTTCCTCCTTTTTCTAATATATGCATACTGTTCCACTTTATGTATACACTTTTCCCTTACTGAGAGGTATTTAACTTGCTTCTAATTTTTTGCTTTTATAAACAGTGCTGCAGTGAGTTTCCCTCTTCTTTCTAGGTGATAGATTTCAAAAACTTGGGTGGCTAGGTTAAAATATATAAACATTAAAAATTTTAAAATACATGCCAAGGCATTACCCACAAAGGCTTATACCATTCTACACTTATACTAACAGTGTCTAGGAATGCCCATTTCCCCCATCGCCATCAGCACTGAGAGTTAGCATCTTTCCCTAGTTTGTTGGCTGTGCGTGTACATGCACATGTGTGTGAGCCTGCACATGTATAATCTGTTCATACTTTACCCATTTTCCTAATGGACTGTAGTTCCTCTTATTATTTTATGAAATATCTCTGCATACTAGTTATATAACTCTTTGTCTACCTTGTATAATACAAATATTCCTCTCAGAATGTCATTTGGTTTGAATATTTTAGGTTAGTTTCCCATGCACATATTTTAAATACATGCATACTCAAATGCTTTTTTCATTGTGGATTTTTAAATTATATTTTGCTTTAGTTGACAATAATTGTATGCATTTATGTGGTACAATGTGATATTTTGATATGTTTCCATTATGAATGATTAAATCAAGCAAATTCCATCACCTCACATACTTACCGATTTTTTTGTGGTGAAAAGATTTAAATATAATCTTTAAGCCATTTCAAAATATACAATGCATTGTAATTAATTATAGTCACCATTCCATGCAACAGATTACTACATCTTTTTCCTACTCTCTAACTAAAATTTTGTATTCTTGAATCAACAGCTCCCATTTCCCCAACCACCTCCAACCTTTGGTAATCACCATTCTATTCACAACTGCTCTGAATTCAACTTTTTTAGATTCCATATATAAGTGAGATCATGTGGCACTGGTCTTTCTGTGCCTGGCTTATTTCACTTAGCATAATGTCCTTCAGGTTCATCCATGTTGCTGCAAATGACAGAATTCCCTTCTTTTTTAAGGCTGAATGATACTCCATTTTGATTGTGTGTGTGTGTGTGTGTATAATATTTTCTTTATCCATTCATCTGTTGTTGGACACTTAGGTTGCTTTCATATTTAGCTATTATTAATAATGCTACAATGAACATGGGAGTGCAGATATTTCTTCAACACACTGATGTCAATTCCTTTGGATATACACCCAGAAATAAGATTGCTGAATCATATGGTAATCCTATTTTTAATTTTTTGAGGAACCAACATACCTTTTTTCCCTAATGGCTGTATTAATTTACATTCCCACCAACAATGTAGAAGGGTACCCTTTCCTCCACATTCTCTCCAACACTTGTTATCTTTTATCTTTTTGGCAATAGCCATACCAACAGGTGGGAGGTGATAGCTCCCTTTGGTTTGATTTTCATTTCCCTGACAATCAATGATGCTAAGAGTTTTTTCATATATCTGTTGGTCATTTGTATCTTCTTTTGAGAAACGCCTATTTAGGTCCTTCGCTGCTTTTTTCAATTGGGTTGTTTTCTTGCTATTGAGTTGAGTTCCTTACATATTTTGGATATCAGCCCCTTATCAGACGTTTGATTTGCAAATGTTTTCTCCCAATCTATGGATTATCTCTTCACTCCATTAACTGTTTCCTTGGCTATGCGGAAGCTTTTTAGTTTGATGTAATCTCATTTGTTTATCTTTGCTGTTGTTGTCTGTGCTTTTGAGGTCATACTGAAGAAATCTCTCTGGCCATGTGATCGACTTTTCTCCATGTTTTCTTCTAGTAATTTTACAGTTTACATCTTATGTTTAAGTCTTTAATTCATTTTGAGTTGGTTTTTTATATGGCATGAGATCTATTTCATTTTTCTGAATGTGGATATCCAATGTTTCCACCACGATTTATTGCAGAGACTGTCCTTTCTCCATGTGTATTCTTGGCATCATTGTTGAAAATCAATTGACTGTAAATGCATTAGTTTATTTCTAGGCTTTCTATTCTGCTCATTGGTGGATGTGTCTGTTTTTATTCCAATATCATGCTGCTTTGATAACTATAGCTTTGTAATAGGTTTTGATGTCAGGTAGTGTGATGCATCTAGTTTTGGTTTTTTGCTCAAAACTGCTTTGGCTACTCAGGGTTTTTTGTGGTTCCATATATACTTTAAGATTATTTTTCTAGATCTGTGAAAAATGACATTGCAGTTTTGACAGGCATTACATTAACTCTGTAGATCACTTTCAGTGGTGTGAGCATTTTAATAATATTAATTCTTCCCACCCATAAACACAGAATATTTCTCTATTTATTTGTATAACTTTTAATTCCTTAATGTTTTATAGTTTTTAGTACACAGATCTTTCACCTCCTTGATTAAATTTATTGTTTTTTTTTATACTACTGTGTATGGGACTGATTTCTTAATTTCCTTTTCAGATAGCTCGTTGTTACTAAAGAAATACTATTGAATTTTGTGTATTGATTTTGTACCCTGAGACTTTACTGAATTTGTTTATCAGTTACAACAGTTTTTGGTGGAGTCTTCAGGGTTTTCTATGCATAAGATCACGTCATAAGCTAACAAACAATTTCACTTCTCCCTTTCCTATTTGGATGCCTTTTCTTTTTCTTGCATAATTGCTCTGGACAAGGACTATATTGAATAGAAATGGTATGAGTGAACATCCTCATATTATTTCTGATATTAGAGAGAAAGCTTTCAACTCTTCACTACTGAGTATGATCTTAGTACGGGCTTTTTATATATGGCCTTTATTATGTGTTGAGGTGCATTCTTTCTGTGCCTAATTTTTTTGAGAGCTTTAATCATAAAAGGATGTTGAATTTTGTCAAATGCTTTTTCTGCATCTATTGAGATGATCATACGGTTTTGTCCTTCATTCTGTTAATGTGATATATCACAGTTCTTGATTTGCTTATGTTGAACCATCCTTGTGCATCCCAGGAATAAATCCCACTTGATAATGGTGAATGATTCACTATAGATTCATATTATCCTGGCTTGCTTAGAAAGGGTATAATATTTTCAGGTTTCTCAACAGCATCAGGGTCATCTATATTGGGAGAAGCTGTGTTTTGACAGAAAAAAACAGTAATTTGAGATCACACATAGTTGGCTCTTTTGTAAGAACTTTATATTAAATAATGAAGCAGTTACGTAGTAATAACCCACATGCACTTCTACGCCAACCAGAGATTAAATCCATGAATACCACAGACACTAATACATTTATGAGGTTAAGGCACAAGAATCCCTTAAACACGGGAGGCAGAGGTTGCAGTGAGCCAAGACTGTGCCACTGCACTCCAGCCTAGGTGACAGAGTGAGACTCTGTATCAAAAAAAAAAAAAAAAAAGCAAATTAAAAGAGCAAATCATAAATGAAACAATATGCCACGTATGGGAGTTTTGACAGTCACTAATGCTGTTCACAAATATCTCTGGCTTTTCTCTACTCCTGGCAATGTCCTGGCAATGATAGGATGGCAATTCCCTCCCCTCAATGGCATCATATGTGGCTATGTGAATTGCTCTGATCAAGGATATATGACCAGAAATGATATCTGCCGAAGACTTATGAGCTGCTACAAGACTCACCATGCTCTTCTTTTTCCTCTGCCACAGTGACAGGCAATACCCTAAGTGGTGGGCTGCTCCCAGAACCTAGACCCAGCAGTGAGGATAACACAGAGAGAGCCTCCAGCACAACCACAATGATATGTATCATAAGCAAGAAAGAAATTTTTGATGTTTTAAGACATTGATACTTGGAGATTGTTACTGCAAAAATCTCAGCATCCTGACTGATACTAACACAGAGTAATTTATTCATAAATATTTATTGAGCACATTCTTCGTGTCAGGCACTATGCTAAGTGGTATGAATAGAATAATGTTTAAAAATCAATCTCTGACCTTAGGCATTTACAAGTTAGTGGGTAGGACAGAGAAGTGATAAAATATACAATTGTAATTAGTGTGATAAGTGTGATAAAGTGCTGTAATTGGGGCAAGCACTTAGTGCAAAGGACCCTAAAGAATGAGTTCCTCAAGGAGGTTACTCTAAATTGAGAATCACAGAACAAATAATTTTTTTTCCAAAATAACTGATCTCTCAATTAGGCCAAAGTAGGTAAAATATAGTGCTGTTTTAGATACTCTACAAATAAAGTGATAATAAATAATCAAAATATACTCTTCAGCTGGTCCAAATTCAAGAGACCCTACAGAGAACTGCCAAGTGTACTAGTCTGCTACAGCTCCCATGACATAGCATCACAGCCTGGGCAGCTTAAACAGCAGAAATGTATTTCCTCTAGTTTTGGAGGCTAGAAGTCCAAGATCAAGATATCAGCTACATTAGTTTTTCCTGAGGGCTTGTCTCCTTGGCTTATCGATGGCCATCTTCTCCTGTCTAGAAGAACATCTTCACATGGTCTTCCCTCTGTGTACGTCTGTGTCCTCATTTCCTCTTCTCATTAGGACACCAGTCATATTGGATTAGTGCCCACCCTGATGGTCTCATTTAACCTCAGTTGCCTCTTTAAAGATGGGGTCTCAAAATACAGTCACATTCTGAGGTAGAGGGAGTTACGAATTCAACATATAATTTGGGGACAAAGGGCATAGACAGAATTCAGCCTCCAGAACCAAAGCTGGCCACAAACTGAATGCAGGATGCAAAGGGGGAAAGGAGCACCAAATCACAGCAAAGCTGAAGCCCTGAGATCTTGTAAAGATGGTGAGTCTGGGTAGTCAGAAAGGGTGCCTATTTGGTAAGGAAGACAAACTGAAACTTATTTTCAAGCCACAAAACCTCAGTTGGGAGTAGGACATTCCACTAGCAATATCCTGAAGGCAAATCAAGAGAGGATGCAAAGGTAGAGTGAAATATCCTAAATTTGAAGTCCACTTATTTTATAACTAATCAAGACAAGTTAATTATCCCAAGAAAAATAGTCTTAGACACTTAGAATATAGTGTATATATTTTCTGGAGCTGCAAACAAATACCGTAGTTGAAGAACCAAAATCAAGTTATGATAAACAATTAGCCAGATACAAATAATATATGTGATTGTTTACAATAAGAAGAAAGTAAATGAGTGATCCTAGAAATCAAAAGGGCAGTTTTGAAGCCACAGAGATAATTATTTTATAATAACTACGAATTCCAATGTGTAAATTTTACATGGAAATGATACCTAAACTGAGTAAATCATACCATCAAATAAACTGAACAGAGAAACAAAAGAATATTTTCCTGAATATAAAAATCCTACCACATTTCAAAAGCAATATAAAAACAGATATCTAATCTATAAAGTGTTGGTGAATAATAACTCCGAGGAGAATGCATTAGATGGCTTGACATAGCTTATTAATAAAGCCCTTCAAGTGCTACAAATAGCCATTATTTATAATATTTTCATGAATATCCCTGTAACTAGGAGGAAGCTTCTTGTTTAAAATGATAATAAATCTGAAATGAGTGCTACCTCATTCTTCTTCAAGTAGGAATCTATAAACAAAAATCATAAAGAAAAGGTTGTATATTTTGCTTTAAGATCCTAGAATTATTAAGTTTAAGGGCAGATTATAATTGAATTGAGCACAGGCAACTTTAAACTTAGTAAAGCTTTCTTCTTGGCTAGAGTTAGGGCAGAACACAGATACAGTTTATATTAAAAGATCAATTTCTTTGAGTTATATGCCATTGCCTCCTGTATACTGGATAACATGGTATTTAAGAAAATTCCGAGATAAACAAAATCCACAAGAAGAGAAGAAAAATTGTGTGGTGAAGAAAGTATTAAATTAGAAGTCAGGTAACCTGAATTCAAGCCCAGGCCCTCTACCATTTACTCTCTGTGATCAGTATAATCCATCATCCTTGGACAGATTCTTTACTTCTATAATGGGGATTTTAGAAAACTACCACACAGAGTTACAGTGAAGTCTAAATAAGATAATGCATGTTAGAATATTTTGAAAACTTTCAGCTTTAATGATACAAGATATCAGTTATTAATTGTTCAAAATTACTGACAATCTGAACACCATAAAAGATGGGTTGTCGTGGTTAATACAACAGACAAGAATACTGCCTGACATTCCAGTTGCAGATGTTTCAATACCACACACAATTCAGAGCAAGGTACAATTCAGAGCAAGGTACAATTCAGAGCAAGGTACAATTCAGAGCAAGGTACACAAAGCCCATTGAAATTCTGAAATTTCCATAACCAAATTCTATAGTAGACTGTGCTCCTAGCTATAGAAAAGCTCATATTATTAGGCAGATATTGACCGGAAAACATTTAAATATTGATAATTAAACCCAAACTGTGAATTGGGTCATCCAAGGCGACAATATTTTTTAAATCTCTATTCAACTAATTAATTAAATGAATTGCCTCAGAGTTCCCTTTGCTATGAAGTGTTTCTCAAAAGGTAATATGCTTATGAATCACCTGGGGATCTTTTAAAAACACAGATTCAGATGTAATAGGTCTGGGGTAGTGCCTAACATTCTACATTCCTAACAAGCTTCCAGATAATGGTAAAAACTGCTGCTCTATAAAGACATAGTTTTAGAGGAATGATCAAGACACAATCTCATCCAAAGAAACTGATATTTATTGATTAATGTTAAGGTTATAGTGATAAATGTAGGTGTTTAACCATTTGTGCCCTCAAAAATATTCAAGGAAGGATATTCTTCTATCTTTAAGACAAAAAACTCTCAGCCTTCAAACAAGACTCTGTTTAGCACCTGAGGAGATCCAGAGTTAATATAAGAAAAGTTTTCCTTACTTCTGTGCCCAAATGCAGCAACGTGGGGTAGCCCTTCACTAACCCTTGAATATAAATTAGGCTCTGACCAGCAACTTCACTGTCCATGCTCCATGTATAGAGTATATTGATCTTCTTTCAGTCAACGGCAAAGTGCCCTTTTATCAGACACTGGCTATCCATCTAAATGGGAAATTATCTGCCTGATGATTCCTGTCCAAAACCCAGTGCAGACAACTGCTATTCTACAGGGAAAATCTAAATAGATTTCAAATTTCGTTTAGTAATAAACCCTCTTGTCAAATAAAATTCTGCACTCAACTCTAATACATAAAATAGTGTTTTATTAATATAAGTTTAGTTCACATTTAAAGAAAATGACGTTGTTCAGATGGACTCCTCAAATCTTTAAATTAGTGGTTATAGTTGTCAGCTGTAGCCACACCAGCCTTACTATCCAATCTGTCTTCGTATTTTGTTGTTGTGGCAAATATTAAAATAATCCTAAATCACACAAGAAATTAATCTCAAATAATAGCAGCTGTCATACTGCATCCTCAGAATTGTCATCACTAAAATAGAGATGTCGGTAACATATTTTATAACAGTTGCTTTTTTAAAGTGGTTTAAAATATTGTTTAAAAAATATTTAAACCATGTGGTACATATACACCATGGAGTACTATGCAGCCCAAAAAAGAATGAAACCTGATCCTTTGCAGCCACATGGATGTACCTGGTGGTCATTATCCTAAGCAAACTAATGTAGAAACAGAAAGCCAAATACTGCTTGTTCTCTTATAAGTGGGAGCTAAATATTGGGTACACATGGACATAAAGATGGGAACAATAGACAGTGAGGACTACAAGAGGGGGAAGGGTGCGGGGGACAAAGGCTTAAAAATTACCTACTCAGTATCATGCTCACTAGCTGGGTGATGGGTTCAACTGTACTCCAAACTTCAGCATCACACAATATACTCTTGTAACAAACCTGCACATGTACCCCCTGAATCTAAAAGTTGAAAAAAATGAATGAATAAATGAATTAAAACAAATTTAAAGCAAATTAAAATTAAACATTTGTAGAGACCCTCTTTTGTCCTGCCATCTACAGAACCCAGTTTGAAACGCTGATCTAAAAGATATCATAACTTCCTCGCTGTGGTTACCTTAGTTGGTGTTACCCTGTATTAAGCCACTTCATCAGAAAGCTACACACTTGGAACATATTATTCTGTGGAACACCATATATATAACTAAGATTTAGCTTTCTACTTTCCAAATTAATCAAAGGATAACAAGAAATGCTATATGTAAAACATAGTAAGGACATAGCCAACCCAAGCTACAAGACGACTGGAAAATGTAGTCTCTAGTTGGGAGGTCTGATGGCTGCTAAAACTCAAGGAGTTCTATTTCTAAATGAAGAAAAGAAAAAAAAATGACTATTTGAAGACAATTAACAATCTCTACCATGAGGTTATATGTTTTCCCCAAAAATTCTCCATTTGTCCCAAAAAATGGCATTTACACCCATCTTAACTAAATAAAGATCTAATGCAGGATCCTGCATTGTGATCCCTTAAGGTTGAATATTTATGTTGGCATAATAGTCACCTCGATTGGTGATGAATGAATGTTTTTCTCACTTTGGTTTTTATACTGATGCATAACAGATGTACATATTTTCAGGGTACATGTGATATTTTGATACATTCGTATGTGTAAAGATCAAATCAGGGTAATTGGGATACCCAACACCGTAAATATTTATCTTTTCTTTGTGTGAAGAACATTCAAATTATTCTCTTCCAGCTATTTTGAAATGCATAATAGATTATCGTTAACTACAGTTATCCCACGAATCTAATACTAGGTCTTATTTCTTCCATCTAACTGTATGTTTGTACTCATTAATCAATCTCTCTTTATCCCCACTCCTCCTCCTTATCCTTCCCAGCCTCTAGTAACCACCAATCACTTTAGCTTGCTTTTTTTTATTTCTAATTATGGACTCAAGATTTTCACATATTTGATATGTTTTAATATAGTACAATCATTATTTTTTGAGGCTCAAATTTAATGCTCATATTAAAATAACTGACCAGCAGGAATCCCTTTCACCTGGTTCCTGTGTCCTTTGTTAAAATTGTGGTAAAATAACATAACATAAAATTTGCCATTTTGGCCAGGTGGGGTGGCTCATGCCTGTAAATCCCAGCACTTTGGGAGGCAGAAATGGTCGGATGACTTGAAGTCAGGAGTTGAAGACCAACCTGGCCAACATGGTGAAACCCCATCTCTACTAAAACTATAAAAATTAGCTGGGCACGGTGACACACGCCTGTAATCCCAGCTGAGGCTGAGGCAGAAAAGCTTGAACCTGGGAGGCAGAGGTTGCAGCGAGCCAAGATCGCGCCACTGCACCCTAGTCTGGGCAACAGAGCAAGACTGTCTCAAAACGAACAAAAATAATGCCATTTTAACCATTTGTAAGTGTACAGTTAAGTGGCATTAAGTACATTCATGCTGATGTGCTGCCATGACTACTATCCAACTCCAGAACTTTGTGCCCTTTTAAGTCAACCTCATTATTCCTTGAAAGATTCCCTGCATATGAGATGTTGAACACTTACCTTTCACCTTCTTTACCCGAGTCTTCAAATCATCTATTTCTCTGAGAAGCCCTGATTTATTTTAATGAGTAATGGTATTAGACATTGTATCAGTCATATTGTCACAATAATGCAATAAAACAAATTACACAATTTCAGCAGCATGAAATGATAAGCATCTAATGCTAACACATTTAGAGTCACCTAGGAGTAGACCAAATGGTTCTGCTGATCTTGGCCCAACACTTTCATATATTTTGGTGTTAGATGACCGTCTGGCAACTTAGAATAGCTTTGGCTGGTACAGATGAGGAGACTCAATTTAGCTCCACTTTTTTTTTTAACATCCCACTGACTAGCCTGAGTATGTTCTCATGGTTGAGGCACAAGACCAAGCAAGTCCAATTTCCCAATTGCTTTATTTTATTGTGGTAAAAACATGAACATAAAAGTCACCATTTCAACCATTCCAAAGTGTACAACTGACTGGCATTTAGTAATACCACAATGTCAGACAATCATTACTACTATCTCTAGTTCCAGAACATTTTCATCACTGCAAAAAGAAATCTCATACCCATTAAGCAGTAATTCCTCATTTTCTCCTCTCCCTCAGTCCCTGGTATTTTTTTTTCTTTTTTTTTTCCACATTAACAAAAAAAAAGGTCTTGCTCTGTCACCCACGCTGGAGTGCAGTGGCACAATCTTGGCTCACTGCAGCCTCAATCTCCAGGGCTCAAGCAATTCTCCTGCCTCAACCTCCCGAGCAGCTGGGACTACAGGAATGCACCAACATGCCCAGCTAATTTTTGTGTTTTAATAGGGACGGGGTTTCGCCACGTGGCCCAGGCTGGTCTTGAACTTCTGGGCTCAAGCGATCCACCTGCTTTGGCCTCCCAAAGATCTGGGATTACAGGTGTGAGCCACTGTGCCCAGCCACTCCCTGGTAATTAACTAACCTGCTTTCTGTCTCTATTTTGGCTATTCTGGATATCTCATGTAAATGGAACTACGCAATACGTGGCCTTTTGTATCTGGCTTCTTTCACTTGGCATAATGTCTTCAAGGCTCAGCCATGTTGTAGCATGTATCAGTACTTCATTCCTTTTCATGGCTGAATAATATTCTGTCTCATAGAAGATACCCATTTTATTTATCCATTCATCAGTTGATGGACATTTGGACTGTTTCCATCTTTTGACTGTTATGAATAGTACCTCTATGAACATCCGTGTACAAGTTTTTTACATCTGTTTTCAGTTCTTTCAGTTATACATACCTAGAAGTCATATGGTAATTCTATGTTTAACATTTTAAACATCTGACAAACTGTTTTCCAAGCAGCCACATGGTTTTACATTCACACTTACATTCACACTAGCAATGTGTGGTGTGAAGTGGTATCTTATGCTTTTGATGTGCATTTTCCTAATGACTTATGATGTTGAGCATTTTTTCACATGCTCATGTGCCATTGGTATAACTTTTTTGGAAAAATCTCTACCAAGTCCTTGGCCCATTTTTTTTAATTTGGTTATTTGTCTTTTTGTTAAGTTGTAAAAAATGTTTATATATTAGATTGAAAGTCTTTTATCATATATGTGACTTGCAAATATTTTCTTCCATTTGGTAGTTTGTCTTTTCAGTCTCTTGATAGAATCCTTTAGTGCACAAAAGTTTTTAAATTTGATGAAATCCAATATACCTTTTTTCATGGCTTGTGCTTCTGCTATCATATCTAAGAAACCATTGCCCCCACCCCCAGAATTACAAATCACAGATCTCATGAAGGATGTGTCTCTAGAATATGCTAGAACTGCCCTTGCTGTCTCTCTCATCAAGAGGTAGGGTCAATTTCCATCACCTTGAAACTGGGTAACTTGCTTTGACCAATAAAATATGGTAAAAAATGATGCTGTACTAGCTTGCAGCTTTGCTCTTAAAAAATACTACCAAAAGAGAAAGGCCACATGGAGGATAACTGAGTTACCCCAACCAATAGTCAACACTGCAGTCCCAGACATGAGACAGGTGCAGATGATCTTGCATGCTAGACCATCTGCCAAGTGAACAGACCTACCTAAGGAACCCCAGCCAACACAACATGCAGCAGAAGAACCACTCAGAAGCCTCCTAGAATCACATGAAATAAAAAACTGTTGTTATTTTGAGTAGTGTAGATGAAATATTAGTAATATCTACCAGTGATCTTAGATTAAATTAATGCACCATCCACTTACATGTTGACAGAAGTTCTAAAAAGGGAAAGTCATGAGATTCCTAAAGAAATGGCAAATATTCCTTGATGTTTTGACTTTCTGGAGTCCTACATGCAAAAGCAGGGGAAAATATGCATACAAAAGTTTTCCCAACACTCTATTTGGCTCATTTAAAATTACTCAAATTTACTTTTATTCACTTTACTAAAATTACTTCAAATTTACTCAAAATTACTTTTAAAAATTAATTACAAACAACAAACTTCTCTCAAAATGAAAAAGGGTTTTAAGATATAACTTGGAATTGAGTTAAAAGTGCAATCAAATATGAAATTCACAGATGCAAGAGATTTAAATCGATTAGAGAAGCTGTGGCTTTATGAAAGTCTCTTTAAGAGACATCTCCAAGGCATATAATGATAAAAGTTAATAGAAATCTCCAACATGGTTTTCAAAAAGAGCATTATTTAAAACCATTAGTATTAAACTTTAAAGCTCTGTAGTACCAAGTTATTTTGACTTATGGGAAGCAATCTAAAAATATGAATGCACCTAAAGAATTTCAAAAATTATAGCTAGGAAGTCTTCCAAAGACCAAAAAAAAAAAGGGGGGGGGTGGGGTGGGGTGGGCATTATAAGATTCCTCAACAGAATTTTATTTGAAAGTAAATGTCACTTCAAAATCACTTCTCTGCATGACTGAAAAGTGAAAAGACTGCACTTCATGTTAATATTCTTCAAAGCATTGTTTTAAATTCTATTTGTCTGTGCTAAGAAAGACAATTAATGCTAAGCCACAGTAAAGTGTTATGTTCCAATTGTACAGATTTGTTACTTGCAACGTCTCAGAGGGAAAGAGAAAAGGTGCTATTGAAATCTAATGAAAAACTGCAGTGCCTAATAGAAAGAGTTTTTCAAAATGTTATCGGTGAGCCCACAAACTAAAAGTTCCCTGTCTCTAATTTGTTTCGTTCTTAAATTACTTTTAAACTCTAGACTTGAGAAGAAATAGAATCAAACCCCGAACTTTCAAAACTTTTATAAAATATCAGTGAATATCTTCATATGGCATCCCTCAAGGATTCCTCATTCTATATATTGTATTTTCAAAAAGTCAAGTAAACAACAAGCACTGTCTTTAAAATAACTTAAAAGAAAGCAAGTGTGCACTACTGCTTCCTGGTACAGAGTTATCTATTAACTTCCTGTGCCAGAAACCACCTCAAAGATCTTCAGAAAAGAAAACCAAGAGGTTATATATGCCTCAATACCATCTATTATTGTCAGGTTTCTTCTGTAACAACTCTCTTTAAATCAAAAGAAAAACACAAAGCCAAAAAACATTAAAACTACTTAATATAATTTCAGTTTCTTCAACAGCTTTATCAGCAAACAATTAAATATAATTTGAGTTATTTTTAATACGAAATATTTTAAAGTATAATGAAATGTTTAAATGAAAAATATTTAAGTATATCAAAATATTTCCCCAGAAATTCTGAATAGATTGAAGTAGCATGGAATCTTCAAAATATACAATCTTTGCTCTTGTTGCTGTGGTAGAAATGATGCCACACCCATTTTTTCCATCCATTATTAGATGTCAAAAACATTATAAATCCACTGATTCAAAGCACTTTCCTAAACACAGAAGGAAAAAATTCTTATATTCAAATTAAAAGGACATTTATTATAAAATACTAACGGATGAAATTTTTTTTCCTATATTAGCCAGTCTAAAAAGAAATGTGAGACCCATGGATGGGGATTGAAGAGGGCCCATACTGGCTAATGTTCATTCCTTGGGCAGTTTGGAATAATAGAAGGAGCATAGCCTTTGGAGGCACTAAGTCTGGGCTCAAGTCTTGGCTCTGCCAAGTCTTGTCCCATGTGATCTGGGACAAGAACACTTAGGTCCCTGCACCTCAGTCTCTTCATCTTTAAAATGAGGCAATACTACCATCAGTTTCAGTAGGTTCTTAGGATTACTATAAAAATGACTATAATATTACTATAGTAATTCATTTAATTTACTTTAATTCCCATAATAATTAAAGGATCAAACTAAAATACAGGACAGGACATCAATGACATAATATTTGGAAGGTAGGTGATCAGAATTAAATTGTTCTAAAGCCTTTCTATCATTTGGAGAAAAGGTTAAGATATTTAGATTTTGTTAAGCATGTATGGTAAAATTTCAAGAGTTTTCACACAGATTGAGGGAAAAAATAAGAAGAAAATAAATTAACAAACAAAAAAGCATTCAATAAAAAAGGAGAAAAACAACTAAAATATTTAAAAGTAAAACAGAGCAAAATGTGGATAAATACCACAAGTTCAGATATTTCATTGGTCATAATGGGGTAAGTAGTTTAGATTTGCCATGTAAAAAAAAAAAAAAAAGATGGATTCAATATTAAAAAAAAAATCACCTTTGTGCCTCAGGCACATATAAGCAAAAGGAAAGTGAGGTTAGTGATAGACTTTAGGAAAAAAAGTATCATTAGAGATGGAATAATTACACAGTGGTAAAGTTTTTATTTACTTATAAGATTTAAGAATTCCAAGTTTATAGGTAATTCATCTAATAGCCTCAAAATGTAGAAAGCAAAAATAAACAGAGTTACAATAGCCAGAATAGGTCCTGAGTGACTGCAGAGTTGCCACATGGTCAGATTACATTTCTGGACAGAAAACATATAAGTTAACAATTTTAAATACAATAAGTATATAGTGGTTCAACAAAATAAACATTTTTAAGCACTTAAAACAAGGTAGGTGGACTCAGATGCTGGAGATACAGTGATAAAAAGTTAGCTTCTATAGGAATTCATGATCTATCTTGAACACATGTAATACATTATAATGTGACAAGGAAAGTATAGTAATAAAAGTATGCTCAAATTGTTATAGGATTAAGAGATGAGTTGACTTTGTCTAAATCAAAGATTTTCGGGGGGTGGAGCCAAGATGGCCGAATAAGAACAGCTCCAGTCTACAGCTCCCAGTGTGAGGGACGCAGAAGATGGGTGATTTCTGCATTTCCAAATGAGGTACCAGGTTCATCTCACTGGGGAGTGTCAGACAGTGGGTGCAGGACAGTGGGTGCAGTGCACCGAGCGCGAGCTGAAGCAGGGTGAGGCATCGCCTCACCTGGGAAGCACAAGTGGTCAGGGAATTCCCTTTCCTAGTCAAAGAAAGGGGTGACAGACGACACCTGGAAAATCGGGTCACTCCCACCCTAATACCGCACTTTTCCAACAGTCTTAGCAAACGGCACACCAGAAGAGTATATCCCACACCTGGCTTGGAGGGTCCTAGGCCCACGGAGCCTCACTCATTGCTAGAACAGCAGTCTGAGATCTAACTGCAAGTCGGCAGTGAGGCTGGGGGAGGGGCGCCCACCATTGCCGAGGCTTGAGTAGGTAAACAAAGCAGCCAGGAAGCTCGAACTGGGTGGAGCCCAATGCAGCTCAAGGAGGACTGCCTGCCTCTGCAGACTGCACCTCTGGGGGCAGGGCATAGCCAAACAAAAGGCAGCAGAAACCTCTGCAGACTTAAACGTCCCTGTCTGACAGCTTGGAAGACAGTAGTGGTTCTCCCAGCACACAGCTGGAGATCTGAGAATGGACAGACTGCCTCCTCAAATGGGTCCCTGACCCCAAAGAGCCTAACTGGCAGGCACCCCCCAGTAGGGGCAGACTGACACCTCACAGTACCCTCAAAGGGTACTCCTCTGAGACAAAACTTCCAGAGGAACAATCAGGCAGCAACATTTGCTGTTCACCAACATCTACTGTTCTGCAGCCTCTGCTGCTGATACCCAGGCAAACAGGGTCTGGAGTGGAATTCCAGCAAACTCCAACAGACCTGCAGCTGAGGGTCCTGACTGTTAGAAGGAAAACTAACAACCAGAAAGGACATACACACCAAAAACCCATCTGTACATCACCATCATCAAAGACCAAAGGTAGATAAAACCACAAAGATGGGGAAAAAACAGAGCAGAAAAACTGGAAACTCTAAAAATCAGAGTGCCTCTCATCTTCCAAAGGAACACAGCTCTTCACCAGCAATGGAACAAAGCTGGACGGAGAATGACTTTGACAAGTTGAGAAAAGAAGGCTTCAGACGATCAAACTACTCCGAGCTAAAGGAGGAAGTTCAAACCCATGGCAAAGAAGTTAAAAACCTTGAAAACAAATTAGACAAATGGCTAACTAGAATTACCAGTGCAGAGAAGTCCTTAAAGGACCTGATGGAGCTGAAAACCATGGCACGAGAACTACGTGTCGAATGCACAAGCCTCAGCAGCCAATTCAATCAACTGCAAGAAAGGGTATCAGGGATGGAAGATCAAACGAATGAAATGAAGTGAGAAGAGAAGTTTAGAGAAAAAAGAATAAAAAGAAATGAACAAAGCCTCCAAGAAATATGGGACTATGTAAAAAGACCAAATCTACGTCTGATTGGTGTACCTGAAAGTGACAGGGAGAATGGAACCAAGTTGGAAAACACTCTGCAGGATATTATCCAGGAGAACTTCCCCAATCTAGCAAGGCAGGCCAACATTCAGATTCAGGAAATACAGAGAATGCCACAGAGATACTCCTCGAGAAGAGCAACTCCAAGACACATAATTGTCAGATTCACCAAAGTTGAAATGAAGGAAAAAATGTTAAGGGCAGCCAGAGAAAAAGGTCGGTTTACCAAAAAAGGGAAGCCCATCAGACTAACAGCGGATCTCTCAGCAGAAACTCTACAAGCAAGTGGGGGCCAATATTCAACCTTCTTAAAGAAAAGAATTTTCAACCCAGAATTTCATATCCAGCCAAACTGAGCTTCATAAGTGTAGGAGAAATAAAATACTTTACAGACAAGCAAATGCTGAGAGATTTTGTCACCACCAGGCCTGCCCTAAAAGAGCTCCTGAAGGAAGCACTAAACATGGAAAGGAGCAACTGGTACCAGCCACTGCAAAAACATGCCTAACTGTAATGACCATCGAGGCTAGGAAGAAACTGCATCAACTAACGAGCAAAATAACCAGCTAACATCATAATGACATGGATCAAATTCACACATGACAATCTTAACCTTAAGTGTAAATGGGCTAAATGCTCCAATTAAAAGACACAGACTGGCAAATTGGATAAAGAGTCAAGACCCATCAGTGTGCTGTATTCAGGAAACCCATCTCATGTGCAGAGACACACATAGGCTCAAAATAAAAGGATGGAGGAAGATCTACCAAGCAAATGGAAAACAAAAAAAGGCAGAGGTTGCAATCCTAGTCTTGGATAAAACAGACTTTAAACCAACAAAGATCAAAAGAGACAAACAAGGCCATTACATAATGGTAAAAGGATCAATTCAACAAGGACAGCTAACTATCCTAAATATATATGCACCCAACACAGGAGCACCCAGATTGATAAAGCAAGTCCTTAGAGACCTAAAAAGGGACTTAGACTCCCACACAATAATAATCGGAGACTTTAACATCCCACTGTCAACATTAGACACATCAACAAGACAGACTTAACAAGGATATCCAGGAATTGAACTCAGCTCTGCACCAAGTGGACATAATAGACATCTACAGAATTCTCCACACCAAATCAACAGAATATACATTCTTTTCAGCACCACACCACACCTATTCCAAAATTGACCACACAGTTGGAGGTAAAGCACTCCTCAGCAAATGTAAAAGAACAGAAATTATAACAAACCGTCTCTCAGACCACAGTGCAATCAAACTAGAACTCAGGATTAAGAAACTCACTCAAAACCACTCAACTACATGGAAACTGAACAACCTGATCCTGAATGACTACTGGGTACGAATGAAATGAAGGCAGAAATAAAGATGTTCTTTGAAACCAATGACAACAAAACACAACATACCAGAATCTCTGGGACACATTCAAAGCAGTGTGTAGAGGGAAATTTATAGCACTAAATATCCAGAAGAGAAAGCAGGAAAGGTCTAAAATTGACACCCTAACATCACAATTCAAAGAACTAGAGAAGCAAGAGCAAACACATTCAAAAGCTAGCAGAAGGCAAGAAATAACTAAGATCAGAGCAGAGCTGAAGGAAAGGGAGACACAAAAATCCCTTCAAAAAATCAGTGAATCCAGGAGCTGGTTTTTTGAAAAGATCAACAACATTGATAGACCGCTAGCAAGACTAATAAAGAAGAAAAGAGAGAAGAATCAAATAGACGCAATAAAAAATGATAAAGGGGATATCACCACTGATCCCACAGAAATACAAACTACCATCAGACAATACTATAAACACCTCTATGCAAATAAACTAGAAAATCTAGAAGAAATGGATAAATTCCTGGACACATACACCCTCCCAAGACTAAACTGGGAAGAAGCTGAATCTCTGAATAGACCAATAACAGGCTCTGAATTTGAGGCAATAATTAACAGCTTACCAACCAAAAAAAGTCCAGGACCAGATGGATTCACAGCCAAATTCTACCACAGGTACAAGGAGGAGCTGGTACCATTCCTTCTGAAACTATTCCAATCCATAGAAAAAGAGGGAATCCTCCCTAACTCATTCTATGAGGCCAGCATCATCCTGATACCAAAGCCTGGCAGAGACACAACAAAAAAAGATAATTTTAGACCAATATCCCTGATGAACATCGATGCAAAAATCCTCAATAAAATACTGGCAAACAAAATCCAGCAGCACAGCAAAAACCTTATCCACCATAACCAAGTGGGCTTCATCCCTGGGATGCAAGGCTGGTTCAACACATGCAAATCAATAAACATAATCCAGCATATAAACAGAACCAAAGACAAAAACCACATGATTATCTCAATAGATGCAGAAAAGGCCTTTGACAAAATTCAACAACCTTCATGTTAAAAACTCTCAATAAATTAGGTATTGATGGGACGTATCTCAAAATAA
Organism: Pan paniscus; assembly: GCF_029289425.2. Taxonomy (NCBI): domain Eukaryota; kingdom Metazoa; phylum Chordata; class Mammalia; order Primates; family Hominidae; genus Pan; species Pan paniscus. Next base: position 40,971,799 of record NC_073264.2, on the reverse strand, counting down.
TAAGAGCTATCTATGACAAACCCATAGCCAATATCATACTGAATGGGCAAAAACTGGAAGCATTCCCTTTGAAAACTGCCACAAGACAGGGATGCCCTCTCTCACCACTCCTATTCAACATAGTGTTGGAAGTTCTGGCCAGGGCAATCAGGCAGGAGAAGGAAATAAAGAGTATTGAATTAGGAAAAGAGGAAGTCAAATTGTCCCTGTTTGCAGATGACATGATTGTATATCTAGAAAACCCCATTGTCTCAGCCCAAAATCTCCTTAAGCTGATAAGCAACTTCAGCAAAGTCTCAGGATACAAAATCGATGTGCAAAAATCACAAGCATTCTTATACACCAATAACAGACGAACAGAGCCAAATCATGAGTGAACTTCCATTCACAATTGCTTCAAAGACAATAAAATACTTAGGAATCCAACTTACAAGAGACGAGAAGGACCTCTTCAAGGAGAATTACAAACCACTGCTCAATGAAATAAAAAAGGATACAAACAAATGAAAGAACATTCCATGCTCATGGGTAGGAAGAATCAATATCGTGAAAATGGCCATACTGCCCAAGGTAATTTATCGATTCAATGCCATCCCCATCAAGCTACCAATGACTTTCTTCACAGAATTGGAAAATCTACTTTAAAGTTCATATGGAACCAAAAAAGAGCCCACATTGCCAAGTCAATCCTAAGCCAAAAGAACAAAGCTGGAGGCATCACGCTACCTGACTTCAAACTATACTACAAGGCTACAGTAACCAAAACAGCATGGTACTGGTACCAAAACAGAGATATAGACCAATGGGACAGAACAGAGCACTCAGAAATAATGCATATCTACAACTATCTGACCTTGACACACCTGACAAAAACAAGAAATGGGGAAAGGATTCCCTATTTAATAAACGGTGCTGGGAAAACTGGCTAGCCATATGTAGAAAGCTGAAACTGGATCCCTTCCTTATACCTTATACAAAAATTAATTCAAGATGGATTAAAGACTTAAATGTTAGACCTAAAACCATAAAAACTCTAGAAGAAAACCTGGGCAATACCATTCAGGACACAGGCATGGGCAACGACTTCATGACTATAACACCAAAAGCAATGGCAACAAAAGCCAAAATTGACAAATGGGATCTAATTAAACAAAAGAGCTTCTGCACAGCAAAAGAAACTACCATCAGAGTGAACAGGCAACCTACAGAACGGGAGAAAATTTTTGCAATCTACTCATCTGACAAAGGGCTAATATCCAGAATCTACAATGAACTCAAACAAATTTACAAGAAAAAAACAAACAACCCCATCAAAAAGTGGGCAAAGGATACGAACAGACACTTCTCAAAAGAAGACATTTATGCAGCCAACAGACACATGAAAAAATGCTCACCATCACTGGCCATCAGAGAAATGCAAATCAAAACCACAATGGGATACCATCTCACACCAGTTAGAATGGTGATCATTAAAATGTCAGGAAACAACAGGTGCTGGAGAGGATGTGGAGAAATAGGAACACTTTTACACTGCTGGTGGGACTGTAAACTAGTTCAACCATTGTGGAAGTCAGTGTGGCGATCCCTCAGGGATCTAGAACTAGAAATACTATTTGATCCAGCAATCCCATTACTGGTTATATACCCAAAGGATTATAAATCATGCTGCTATAAAGACACATGCACACATATGTTTATTGCGGCACTATTCACAATAGCAAAGATTTGGAACCAACTCAAATGTCCAACAATGATAGACTGGATTAAGAAAATGTGGCACATATACACCATGGAATACTATGCAGCCATAAAAAATGATGAGTTCATGTCCTTTGTAGGGACATGGATGAAGCTGGAAACCATCATTCTCAGCAAACTATCACAAGGCCAGAAAACCAAACACCGCATGTTCTCACTCATAGGTGGGAATTGAACAATGAGATCACATGGACACAGGAAGGGGAACATCACACACAGGGGCCTGTTGTGGGGTGAGGGGAGCGGGGAGGGATAGCATTAGGAGATATACCTAATGTTAAATGACGAGTTAATGGGTGCAGCACACCAGCATGGTACATGTATACATATGTAACAAACCTGCACATTGTGCACATGTACCCTAAAACTTAAAGTATAATAAAAAAAATTAAATTAAAATTAAAAAAAAGATTTCGAATGATAATTTTGTCAAGATAAAACCTTTCATGATTCACTTACCCCTCTTACATTTCTATATTATTTCCTGCACATTTTTTATCAACCCAAATGCCTAAGTATAGGTGAAGAGCAAAGATAACTTTGATCTGGATTAGAAGTTCTCAAACCACTGTTTAAGCGTGTTCTATAAAAAATTTTATATTTTTTGTTTATATTTAGATAAAAATCTAAAGGAATTAATATAAACATATTTTCAATAATCTATTACCATCTTTTAATTTAGTATCACTGGGTAAATTATTCCCAAGTGAGGACAAAATTCATTTCCTGTATTCATGAAAGACTCACCATAGTTCAAATAGAGAAAAGTCACAGAATAACTGAATACTCACACCCTACAAGGTAGAATAATAATGCAGAACTCAAAAATGCACACTAATAGCACCATGTTAATGTTTTAAGAAATTGCTTCATTTAGCAAAGCAGCATCATTGATTGTTAATGTGAATGGTATTAGTGTCACATATTTTTTGTATTTTTATTGTTAATTTATCATGGTTTAACAGTTGCCTAGATCCTACAACAAAGGAGTGGAAACCTAGTTTAGTATTAGCATATTTCTGCATTACATTCTTAATAAAATACTACTTCAACACTGAGGATGTCCGTGAACATTTTGGAAAGTATCTATACGTTGTTTAAATTGGAAAATATACATGTGAGATATAATATTAAGCAGCTTTCTAAAGGACAAGTTTGTGATTTGTATCAATTCACAGAAATGCACTTTTGAAATAACATTAAGGAAAAATAACAGAAATATTGTGTCATCATCCCTTGTTTGTCTAATCAGTGCTTGTGTGACAAAGGGTTAGTGTTATTAATACAATAAGAGCTCTTATAAATCAGCAAGAAAAATAAATATCAAGTAAGAAGACTCAGCAAATTACACAAAGAATGTATGAAAGAAGAAATACATATAACCAAAAACATGTAACAAATCTCAACCTCCTTACTAATCAAAGAAATAAAACCTCCAACAATAAAATAATCATTTTTCATCAAATACTCTATAAACGATTTTGGGTACTTTTTAATGACAATTTCCTATGTTGTCAAGATTTCATGGAAATGGACATACATTCCTTGTTTTGTGGGTCAGGAAACTGTGGGATACAAATACACAAGCTTTATGGTATTAGCAATATATGTGAAAAACCTTAAAGGACATATCCTTTGATCCAAGAAGACTATGTATACAGAATCTTCCCCGGTCGGGCTCGTTGGCTCATGCCTGTAATCCCAGCACTTTGGGAGGTCGAGGCAGGCGGATCGCCCGAGGTCAGGAATTCGAGACCAGCCTGGTCAACATGGTGAAACCCCATCTCTACTAAAATACAAAAAAATTAGTTGGGCGTGGTGGCGGGTGCCTGTAATCCCAGCTACTCGGGAGGGTGAGGCAGGAGAATCACTTAAACCTGGGAGGCGGAGGTTGCAATGAGCGGAGACCACACCATTGCACTCCAGCCTGGGTGACAATAGCGAAACTCTGTTTCAAAAAAAAAAAAAAAATCTGCCCTAAGGATGTAGCACAAACACAAAATGTCCACCATAGCATTGGAAACAATCGGAAGTCCAACAATGAGTTAGTTATATACATTATGTGACAACTATACAATAAGTTTGTTTTAATTTAGTCATTTTAAATTATATTGGAATTTTTATTTTGTGACATAGAAAAATATTTATGAACATTGCCTCTGTTAAAATAAAAGCTTTAGACAAATTAAATGTAACAGAGTTTAATTGAGCAAAAAACGATTTAAAAGTTGGGCAGTCTCTAGAGCCAGAGTAGGTTCTGAGTGACTCCGGAGTTGCCACATGGTTGGATAACATTTCTGGACAGAAAAAAGAAAGTGACATACAGAAAACAAAAGTGATGTACAGAAACAGCTGGATACATTACAACTTGGCATTTGCCTTATTTGAACACTGTTTGAACAGCTGGCTGCCTGTGATTGGCCAAAACTCTGTGATTGGTACAAGAATAAATTACAGTCCATTTATACATCAAGTTAATGTACAGGGAAACCTTTAGGCTGAACTTAAAATATATATGGAGGCAGTTTTAGGCAAAATTTAATACTATATTTTTAAAAATTAGGGTACAAAAGCATGTGCAAATTTTACAAATTAATAAATTATATATGTTAGTACACACATGTATACATGAACATGTGTACATACAAACATATACAAAGGATGGAATAAAAAGCAATTCTCTCTGGTTATTGGAATTATAAGTGATTTTATTCTAAATATTCTCTAAAATCCAATAAAAATAGTTATTTTTTATTTATTAAAAAAAAATCTATACCTTAACAGTGACCTAAAATAAAATTCTGAGAGCTGGAAAAGGTTTTCAGTTTTCATTACCAGATTTCATTTTTAAAGTAGGTTAAACTCATAATAAAATCACACTCAAAGACTCCTTTCAAGTTATTTCAGGACTCTGTCTGCTTTGTTGAAATTGAATTTATTTATGTTAATATGTAAATGTGCCACTCAATTGTTCCAAAGCATAATCTAGATCTAAGATTTTTCAAAGCCATTGGCTAGGTTGCATATCTTCAATGTTTCCTCCACAGCATTTTGAACATAGCAAACACTCAATGAATACACACCACATAAGCTGTGTTGGTAGTTTGGCCCCAAGTCATCATGTCCCTTGGTTTATTAAAAGCATACCCACTCCTCAACACTTTGTTCCACGAGCCCTTTAAGCAACCTCTGTTAGAGACAGTGAAATTCATAAAAATAGCATCTGATTGTGTATTCTGAGAAAAACTGGACATTAGCTAAGAATGGTGTTGCATAAAAATTTTCCTATGGTGTTTTTGGTAGACACATAACCTTATTCATTGCCTTCGATGCATTCCTGAAAAATAAAACTTAAAAGTCACCAACTTAAAGTGTTGCATTGTCTTATAGTTTGAGCATTAAAATGTTAAGAATGAAGTAATCTTAGAAGTTTTCTGTTCTTTACTATGTAAATTTCAGCTAACAGCAATCGTTTACAGACAGCTGTTGCCCTTAATATTTCAACTTCTTCATGCTGAGATCTTTAAAATCCATCCACTTTTTAGAACTGCTTTCTCATTAAATATCAACCTTACTAACTACTAAATAATAAACTCTTCTCCTCTTCCTAGGGATTAAGGAGGAGGAGAGGAAACTCAATAGATTTTGAACAACAAATTATTAAAATATTCTCTTGTTGTAAAACCTGTTTTTCAAAGAGTACATGGAGAGGTTAAAATTAACGCATTTTTTGTTTTCTGTTGCTCAGCACATATGTCATTTGGATGTTGTTTCTTATCTTGTTCTACAACCCACAACGTCCACTGTCTAGTCAGTGAAAGCTCTGTGGTTAGATCAGCTTCACAGGAGACAGAGAGTGTCATGCTCCTTTGATGAATTAAAGATAAAATATTTTACAACCCAAAAAACAGTATAAAAGAAATGGACGGCTGTAGTAATAAGATACCTTTCTTTGCTGTACCACCTTCCTACTTTCGAGTTGGGGGATAATAATGTTTTGTAACCTTAAGTATCAAATAATCCATATACATTCCTCTTGTTTATTTCTTTCTGCCTTGTTCAGGCAATAGCAGCTTTAGTTTAACCCAAGGTAACTTTACACAAGCTTTCCCTAGATTTTCACTATATAAACAACAACAACAAAAAAGGAATATATACCCAGTTTGGCACCCATAACTTCCTGATCCTCAAGGTAACATTTTTCATCAATCAGAGTCATCCATTAATCAATAAAATAATTAATTGGCATCTAGATGTCATAACTTTTCTTACTTATAAACTTGTTACACACTCTGCCTGGCATGATAACTGCTCAGTAGAAGTTCCTGGAATGAATGAATGACATATAATGTATAATGCTGGTAGCATCCCCTAACACACTATTTCACAATGAGGGTGAAATGTACATAAGATACAATCCCTGTTTTCCACAGACTAAGGAGAGTGGCAGAAATAGGAATGAATGAGACAAAGTGGTGGCCTAAAGTGTTATAATCATCTCTGCTGAAGCTTTCACAGGGGTGGGGAAGCTTGGGCTACAGCTTAAAAGGTGAGGAAAAATTCACCAAGTGAGATGTTCCCTGATCCCTCACAGGAATTTGTGAAGGATAGGGGGCTTGTTTTGCTCAGCTGCGGAGCTCGAACCCCCCTTGGATGAGGGGGAGCATACAGGTGAATGGGTGCAGGAGCCAAGGTGAGTGCCTTTAAGCACCAGCAGGGGCAAACTCCATACTGGTCCACGCAGTCTAGCAGTTGCCCGCACCTCTAGAGCCCCAGAGGGTGTGTGTTACAAACAATGCTCCTTTAGCATTTGCCATCCGCTGATGGCTAAGTGTTAACCAGCTCAATAGAGAGTTAGGGCGTCATACACCCTGTCCTCTTGGTACGCAGGTTCCTGTCCAGTGTCCAGGAAGAATCAGGTCATATGGACTTGAAGGATGGTGAATGCGGAGGTTTTATTGAGTGATGGAGGCAGCTCTCAGCAGAAAGGGAGCTGGAAAGGAGACGGTGTGAGAAGAAGGTGATCTTTCCCTGAAGTCCAGCCATCTCCGGCCAGGCTCCTCTCAGAAGTCATCCTGTCTGAAGTTAAGCTGCGCCTATCCGTAGTCTCCAATGCTCAGTTGCTTCTCCTCTCAACACTCAGCCACTTGTCTCTCTGCCAGCTGAGGTCTGGGGTTTATATGGACATAGGATGGGCGGCGGGTGTTGGGGGGGTGGGGGGCAGGCCAAAAAGCAACATTTGGGCAGGAAAGCAGGAATGCCTGTTCTCATTTAGGGCCACAGGTCCAGGCTTGAGGGTGGATCCCTCACCAGGAACTCGGCCCCCCTGCCTCCTGTCGGTACCACAAGAAGGGTCAGAAGGACACTCCAAGCACAGAAAACAACACGTGCAAAAAGCATGGAGCCTGAAGGTACAACCACTTTGGAAAACTATTTGGCAGTTTCATATATAGTTAATCACACACTGCATCTACAACCCAGAAATTCTCCCCTAGGTATTTACCTAATAGAAATAAAAAAATAAGCCCACAAAAAAAAGACTTGAATAAAAATGCTTATGGCTGCTTTGTTCATAATAGGCAAAACCTGCAAACAACCCAATGTTCATCATCACCTAAGAATAAAGCAAATTGATTGAGCAATATTCATAGCATGGAAAGTATACCACTGTAAAAAAAGAATAAACTCGATTCAGTCAACGCAGATGAATTTCAAAAACATACTGAGCTTAAGAAGCCACACATGAAAGAGTAAGTACTGTATGATCCCACGTATACGAAGCTTAGGAACAAGCAAAACTAATCAGTGGTGATGGAAATCAGAACAGTAGTTTTGACTGGAAGAGGATACAAGGGAACTTTCTGGTGTGATAAAAATGTTCTAAAGCTTGATTTAGAGCTTTAGAGGCATACACATTTATCAAAGGCGTACACATTTATCAAAACTCACCAAATTGCAATTAAGCTTAGTGCACTTCACTGTATGTAAACTTTGCCTGAATAGAAATAGTAAACCAAAAAATTAATGAGGCAATACTGAAACAAACAACAAACAAATGTATGAGGGCCCGAAATGTATAGTATGGTGTAGGAAACCAGAATCTGCTACCCCAAAATATGCCTCTTTAGTGTAAGGATTATTTTGAGAAACAGCAGACACAGGAGAAACTCTGAAAAAGAGTAGAAGTTACCTTTTCATAAGACAATTTTACATCAATAAAGGAAATCTCCATTTGTAATGGAGTCTCCCTCTCTGTACCATAAAGAGAAGAATGACTAAATCATTAGAGACTCATCAATGGAGAAGGCATTAACAAAAATCAGCATTAACAAAATCTTACTTTTGTAACAGTACTTTTACAGGGGTCCCACTCCAGAACTCGCCTTCCCCACATCCTTCTCTCTTGTTTCAGTTGGGGATAGTATTTAAACCCTAATTCTAAACCACTTCTTGGATATTTACTCATTTTTTCCTGGTCATCTCCCATGTATACATGGGGTATACATGTTAATAAACTTCTGTTTGCTCTTCTCTTGTAAATCAGTCTTTTGTAACAGGTATCTCAGCCAATGAACCTAAGATAAATAGAAGGAAGGTATGTTTCCTCCCCTGTAATGGAAAACTGCAAGTAGTTCAGCAGGAGTGGAGCATAGTGTTTCAGCAGGGAAGCCACAGGAGTTGAGCCTGGAAAGGCAAGCAGTGTGAAACTAGAGTCTAAATATTTCAATTTTCTGACTAGAGAAAACTGGAACCTGGGTTGAGGGGCAAGTTTTAGAAGTTAAAAGGTGATTGAATAGCCAGAAACCTCCAGAAAGACTTAGAGACTTATTTCTTTAAGTGTATATATGGATGAAACTCCTTAGAGCCAGTTCTTTACATTCCAAAGGATTGTAAAAGACAAGGCAATGAAAGGTTTCTCTCTCTCTCTCTCTCTCAAGAAGTCAGATGGAGGATGGAGGCAGTAATAAATAGCCTACCAACCAAAAAAAAGCCCAGGACCAGAAGGAATTAACAGCAGAATTATACCAGAGGTAGAATGACGAGCTGCTACTATTCTTTCTGAAACTATTCCAAACAATCGAAAAGGTGGAACCTCTCCCTAACTCATTTTATGAGGCCAGCATCATCCTGATACCAAAACCTGACAGAGATACAACAAAAAAAGAAAACTTCAAGCCAGTATCCCTGATGAACATCGATGCAAAAATCCTCAATAAAATACTGGCAAAACAAATGCAGCACATCAAAAAGTTTATCCACCACAATCAAGTCGGCTTCATCCGTGGGATGCAAGGCGGGTTGAACATACACAAATCAATAAACGTAATTCATCACATAAACAGAACTAAAAACAAAAACAACATGATTATCTCAATAGATGCAGAAAAGACCTTCAATAAAATTCAACATCCCTTCATCTTAAAAACTCTCAATAAATTAGGTATTAATGGAACATATCTCAAAATAATAAGAGCCATTTATGACAAACCCACAGCCAACATCATACTAAATGGGCAAAAGCTGAAAGCATTCCCCTTGAAAACTGACACAAGACAAGGAGACAAGGACGCCCTCTCTCATCACTCCTATTCAACATAGTATTAGAAGTTCTGACCAGGACAATCAGGCAAGAGAAAGAAATAAAGTGTATTCAAATAGGAAAAGAGGAAGTCAAACTGTATCTGTTTACAGACAATGTGATCCTATATCTAGAAAATGCAATCATTTCAGCCCAAAATCTCCTTAAGCTGATAAACAACTTCAGTAAAGTCTCAGGATACAAAATCAATGTGCAAAAATCACAAGCATTCCTATAAGCCAACAATAGATAAGCAGAGAGCCAAATCATGAATGAACCTCCACAATTGCCACAAAGAGAATAAAATACCTAGGAATACAGCTAACAAGGGATGTGAAGGACCTCTTCAAGGAGAACTACAAAACACTGCTCAAGAAAATAAGAGAGGACACAAACAAATGAAAATATTCCATGCTCATAGATAGGAAGAATCAATATCGTGAAATACTACCCAAAGTAATTTATAGATTCAAAGCTATTCCCTTTAAACTACCATTGACATTCTTCACAGAATAAGAAAAAACTACTTTAAAATTCATATGGAACCAAAAAAGAGCCCACATAGCCAAGACAATCTTAAGCAAAAAGACAAAGGAGGCATCATGCTACCTAACTTCAAACTTCACAACAAGACTACAGTAACCAAAACAGCATGGTACTGGTACCAAAACAGACACATAGACCAACGGAACAGAATAGAAATCTCAGAAATAAGACCACACATCTACAACCATCTGATCTTCGACAAACCTGAGAAAAACAAGCAACACAGAAAGGATTCCCTATTTAACAAATGGTGCTGGGAAAACTGGCTAGCCATATACAGAAAATTGAAACTGGATCCCTTCTTTACACCTTATACAAGAATTAACTCAAGATGGATTAAAGACTTAAATGTAAAACCCAAAATTATAAAAACCCTACAAGAAAATCTAGGCAATACCATTCAGGACATAGGAACAGGCAATGATTTCATGACAAAAACATCAAAAGCAATTGCAACCAAAGCCAAAATTGACAAATGGTATCTAATTAAAGAGCTTCTGCAGAGCAAAGGAAACTACCATCAGAGTAAACAGACAACCTACAGAATGGGAGAAAATTTTTGCAATCTATCCATCTGACAAGGGTCTAATATCCAGAATCTACAAGGAACTTAAACAAATTTACAAGAAAAAAAACAAACGACCCCACCAAAAAGTGGGCAAAAGACATGAACAGACACTTCTCAAAAGAAGACATTTATGCGGCCAACAAACATGAACAAAAGCTCAATATCACTAATCATTAGAGAAATGCAAAACCACAATGAGATACCATCTCATGCAAGTCAGAATGCTGATTATTAAAAAGTCAAGAAACAACAGTACTGGTGATGCTGCGGAGAAACAGGAACACTTTTACACTGTTGGTGGGAATGTAAATTAGTTCAATCATTGTGGAAGACAGTGTGATGATTCCTCAGGGATCTAGAACCAGAAATACAATTTGACCCAGCAATCCCATTACTGGGTATATACCCAAAGGAATATGAATCATTCTATTATAAAAATAAATGCATGCGTATGTTTATTGCAGCACTATTCACAATAGAAAAGACATGGAATCAACCCAAATGTCCATCAATCATAGATTGGATAAAGAAAATGTGGCACATATACACCATGGAATATTATGCAGCCATAAAAAAGGAACAAGGTCATGTCCTTGGCAGGACATGGATGGGGCCATAAGCCATTATCCTCACAGGAACAGAAAATCAAGCACTACGTGTTCTCACTTATAAGTGGGAGCTAACAAAAAAAAAAAGAAGAAGAAGAAGAAGTCAGAGTGGGCAGTCTGTAACCTATATACGATCCCAGATTCGCAATTTCAGGATTCCTTTTTCTGCAGTGCAGACTCTCCCATCCCCCAGCATGCAGGGTTAGTAACTTTCATCTCTGCCCCAGAAACCTCATGTTTACTTTCAAGATAAATATAGATATCAAAAACTTGTCAAACAGGAGCCAAATCATGGGAGTTTTCTATACCATGCAAAAAGTGTCTAGATTAATGTTATTGCCATTGGAAAGCATTGCAGGATTCTAAACACAGAGAAAAGAGCATATTTGAGTATAGAAAGATCACTTTGGCAGCAATATGGAAAATAGATTCAAGGCAGTCAAGACTAAAGGCAGCAAGATGATTTAGAAGACAACTGCAATGGTCCAGGTAGGAAATGAGGATATAAACACTGGTAATGGAGGAAGAGCAGAGGGAATGGACATGAGCAATGTCACAGAGATTGGACTCTCAGGATTTTATACTCCTATGAGATGTGGTACTAGAGAAGGAATTATCATGATATACCACCAGTGCCTGGTTGAATGCCATTAAAATGATCTGAGCAAAACACTTGAAGCATTGACTCCTGCATTTCACTGAACTACGCCATGTGTATGTACTTGCTGGTTTATAATGCCCTTCCACTCATTTATCTGGAAAACTTGTATTCATCTTCCACTGGGAAGACCCCTGATGCCCCTTAACCCACAAGTAAACTAGGATCCTGATGCTGTTCACTCCCACAGCTAAGATATTACAGTACTTAGCTGGGTCTCCACTTCACTACCATCTTTGGATTGTGACTGTGCTTTCATATCTGGCCTTCTCACTAGGCTATGATCTCATGGGCAGACCATATCTTGCTCACTATTGCATCTTCAGCATATGGCAGGGGCCTGGCACAAAGTAGGAACTCAATAAATAGTTGTTATTAAGTTAATAAACATTGTTCGAAGTCATATTTATAAACAATCAAAAACCAGAACATGTTAACCTTCTACAGCACTCTAAGGATATTCTGTCCTCAGTAAATTCAAACAAATCATTTGATTCTCTCTATTTCTCATTTTTAATGTAATAAAATATAAGCCTTATAAGACTTTAGTGAAAAATAAAGGATCAAGCTGAAACGTGAGTTTTTCAGAAAATGTGGCTGATCAATCTGTTGTTCCCCTAAAGAAACCTAAATTTGGTACCTGGAAACTCTAAAGACACCAAACAGAGAGATACCATCATCACTTTGATGCCACCACAGGGGTGTTTGATGTTCCTGGTGCCTTTACTTTGGCATGGTAACATTAAATAATGTAACAAAGGGAAAAGCACAGTAACACACACACATACAAAGTACACAAACAATAAATGGAAATGTCTTCACCTTTCCCTCTCCAATCACATTTTTCATACTTTATTACTCTGCACTAATTTGTATTTACAGGTGAATCTAAGCAAATGGTGAAATTTCCACAGCCTCATGAAAGTCACAAACATGGCCTATTTCCTTAAATTAATGGGCACTGAAATTCATGACACAATTTAAAATGTGCTTATACTGCACAGAAAATAAAACCATGGCAGGAGAAAAAAATGTTTCTTCCTCTTCTCAGGAAAATAATGACATATAAAATATACATTTGGTGCACATCTAGCCACTCTAATGATTTCAGTAAGTAAAGAAAAAGATTAAAACTGTATGATAAAAATATACAAAATGAATAGTTCATTATTCTAAATATGGGAATGATTTTAAAAACATGAATATTTTACCACCTATATCCAATTGCAGAAGTCGACAATGGCATTATATTTTTCCCCATCGAGCACCTGCCATTAGCTCTTAATAAAGATAGAAATATTGACCTTCATTCAGTGCTGAAGAGCAGGGCTTAGAATGGAAACTATTCAGAGAGTGGCACTGCATTCCAACGGTGTCTAGTGTTGAAACTTGAAACAAGCTTCAAGTCTGAAGTATAAATATGAGAGAAGCCATTGATCTACACTGCTGGTTTCTTCAAGTCCACAATAAGAATTTTATCAAAGCTCATATCCAACTAACAATAAGGCCAGCAAACCAGAACTGGCAGGGTGAGACTAGACTACATAATGGAATTCCAGTCGTACTTCATCCAGGATGAAAGATGGCTTGAGAAATCTTGTTCCTAGAATAGAAAAATGCCTGAGAAAAGGGATTGTGGCAACAACGGCAGGAGAACATGTGCATGGGAAGGTTAATGTCAAAAGCCTCTTGTCATTATGGGGTACAGTTTAGATGTCCCATGACATAGATGTCCCCAACTCATAAAGAGACAACCAGTTTTCAGGGCCCAACATTTACTGAGCACCTACTCTGTGCCAGGATCTTTAACAGAAGGGTCCGCTTGTCTTAGCTCACTTACACTTTTGCCAATTCAACACTTCTTTATTATCTCGATGTTACAGATAAGACAACTGAGGCCAGAGAGTTAAAAAGATTCAATTCACATAGGGAGAAAATATTAGCACTAAGATTTAACTCATCTTTTTCCTTCATGACCAATATTTAACCACACCATTGCAGCACCATCACTACAAAATGTGAAGAAATACAAAGGGCCCTGCCTGGGCATTGGGTGAGGGAGTAGGCTCAGAGGCTGAGGAAAAGAAGGAGTGTAGTGACTGGAAAGGGGTGAGAGGTGTTCCCGGGGTGCTGGCTGTTTTCTGCCTAGACATGTGTGCTTGTTACATGGGTTTGTTCACTTTGTAAAAATTCAACAAGCTGTGTATACATGATATATGCACTTTTCTGTATACATGACGTATGTACTTTTCCACAGCCAACCCTCCATATCTGCAGCAAATTGGTTCCAGGAACCCTGCAGATACCAAAATCCACACATACTCAAGTCACACAGCCAGCCCTGCAGCACTGCACATACGAAAAGTCAACCCTCCATATCTGTGGGTTTTGCATCCCTCAAATACTGTACTTTCGATCTGCAATGCCTTTGGATGTAGATGCAGAACCCCCTGATGAGAAAGAGGACCAAGTGTACTTATTGGAAAAAATCTGGGACCTATCCATTTCAAACCTGTGTGTTCAAGGATCAACTGTACATACAAAGTTAAGAAACCTGATCAGCAGTGGCCTTGCCAAGGGCCTCAGATTTTCTCCTTATGCCAGGCCAGTTCCTTGAGTCTCCCTTTCCTCTGTCTCTCACAGGCACTGGAGATGAACTGGCTTTCCTCTCCCCTTAAAGTAAGCAAAAACCACACACACTCAAAAGAGACTATATTTAGCCAAATCCTTACTAACCATTATAAAATGAAACTAAATGTTTTCCAAAAATAAACTTCAACATAGACATACGTAGATGGCACCAGAATTATGAAAAGCACTGTGAATGAGAGGGGACCTCATCTCTAATCTTACTACTGACTGGAGGCACTGAGCCTCCATTTACCTATAAATGAAGGCTTAAATTAGATAACCTTTAAAATCAATTTCCCACACATATTCTTCAGGATATATGTACAATCCTATTCAAAGAAATTTTGTTTATAATAGGAAAAAGGTGGGGGGAATGGCCCTTGATAGGAGAATGAATAATAAATTGTTGAATGATGCAAGGAAACATTCTATGGCAATAAGTAAAGAATTATGGTTATGCATGTCCACTAGATGGATCTCAGAAGCACAATACTAAGTAAGAAAAGCAGGTCAGTGAACAAAATACATATTGTGGTGCCATTTATATACAGTTAAAAAGAAGCAAAATGAGGTCGGGCAAGGTGGTTCACACCTGTAATCCCAGCACTTCGGGAGGCTGAGGTGGGTGGATCACTTGAGGTCAGGAGTTCAAGCCCAGGCTGGCCAACATGGTGAAACCCCATCTCTACTGAAAATACAAAAATTAGTCAGGCGTGGTGGTGGACACCTGTAGTCCCACCTACTCGAGAGGCTGAGGCAGGAGAATTGCTTGAACCCAGGACGTGGAAGTTGCAGTGAGCCAAGATTGTGCCACTGCACTCCAGCCTGGGTGACAGAGTGAAATTCTGTCTCAGAAAAAAAAAAAAAAAAAAAAGAGGAAAAATGAAACAGCATATTGTTTAGGGATACATGCATGTCTGGTAGAACTCTAAAGAACACCAGCAAATGATAAATACAAAATTCAGGACACTGGTGATTTCTGAAGGTAGGTATGAGGTGGGGAGAGCAGATGGAATACAGCAGCATTTTCAGCAGTATTGGTAAGTTGATGAGTGCATAAGTATTTGTATGGTTTTTATACTTCATAACTTACATATATGTTACATATAACCTTTTATGTATCAAATAATCCATAATTTATGTAAATATTATGTGTATTTTTCTAGGAAATGTTGAGGATAAAGGAGTGAGTACAAAATCTTAAAGACATCAATAAATTGTTACTCTCATCTTTAACTGCTCTAATAACAGGGCTTGTTTTTCATGAAGAAAAGGCAGGATCACAATTTTTTTCTAGAGGAATTTGCTATCCTTGGCCGTGAGTCTTGGTGCAGCATACAATTGAAGCCAAAAATGAGCCAAATAAACATAATAGAAAACTCTTTATTCAAACAAAAAAATGCAGTTCAACTCTTTGTTGTTTTTTGTTTTGAGACAGAGTCTTGCTCTGTCGCCCAGGATGCAGTGCAGTGACACGATCTCGGCTCACTGCAACTTCCGCCTCCCAGGTTCAAGCAATTCTCCCACCTTAGCCTCCTGAGTAGCTGGGACTACAGGCGTGTGTCACCATACCTGGCTAATTTTTGTATTTTTAGTAGAGACGGAGTTTTGCCATGTTGGCCAGGCTGGTCTTAAACTCCTGGCCTCAAGTGATCTGCCCACCTCAGCCTCCTAAAGTGTTGAGGTTACAGGCGTGAGCCACTGCACCCAACCTATTCAACTCTTCTTTGGAAGTAGCTATTTATAGTCTCATTCTACTAATGTTTATTTTACTCCAAGCATGGTTGATGATTCAGGAATGAGCACAACAAAGCCCCAGCTCACAGAGCTTCTATCCAGGTGGGTGAGACTGACTATAAATCCATTACAAATTAAAAATTAGACAATTTCTGAGAGTAAACAGAAAATGAAACATTTATTTTATTGGACTCTTCACATCTGGTCTCTGCTAATGAAATCACAAATTTTCCTTATTATTTGTCTGCAGTTTGAAAAAAACTGAGCCTCTTGCTTTACTACAATAACAGTAACTTCTTTTCAAAAGTTACTGGTTTCTATGAACAAAAGGATCCAGAGAGGCCAAATGGATGGCGTGATGGTCTTCTTGGTGTGTCAACTTGACTGGGTTACAGTCCCCAGGTATTCAATCAAACACTAACCTAGGTGTTCGTGTGAAATCATTTTGTAGATGTGATTAACGTCCAGAAGGAGTTTTAGGGACGTTATCCTGGATAATCTGACTAGTCCTGATTCAATCAGTTAAAAGGCCTTAAAAGCAGAGCTGAGGACTCCACAAAGAAGAAGAAATTCCACTTGCGGGCAGCAGCCTCAGCCACTGCCCTTCTAGTCACTGGCCCTATGGATTTCAGACTTTTCTAGCCAGCCTTCACTACTGTGTAAACCAATTTCTTGTGATCAACTTCCTGCTGGCTCTGCCTCTCTGGTTGAGCCTGACTGATGCAAATATATTTATGGTGCATTGTTTTGGATTCTCACCACAAAAGATCCTGAGTCTAAACATATCATTGGTTCTACGTTTCCCCAGTAAATAAACAATGATTTGGGGGATGAGGGGTTGCGAGGTGAAGGATATCCACTGACCTACTTAGGAGCCAGAGCTTCCACATGCACTGTCTCATCTCATCCTTACCTAAACCCATGCAAAGTCACCATTAGTGTCCCCACTGCAGTCACAAAGAGGTGAAAACTACAGAAATCCTGTAACTAGCAGAAGGTCACCTGATTACTAAGCAGCGAAAGCAGGAGTGGAATGTGGATCCATACAAGCCCAAAGGCGAAGCTCCCATGCTGCTTCCCTGAGAAGATAAACATTGTGTACTCTTTTCAGCTTATAATGTAAGGTTTGCAACTGAGACACTGTCATGGCACTGGAAAGTAATGGCTAATTCAGCAAATAATCCAATTTAGCTAAAGGATTGGGAAAAATCGGGAGAATAATCTAATTTTTCCTTAGGTATTGACAGAAACATAAAACAATTTTTATAACAGACCACTGAATTTCTCAGAGGGATGCTGAAATAGATGCCTTAGTGACCAAGAGGGCTCATTTAAGTATCTCCATTATAGGATTTGGGATTTAATTTAAAGGAAAAAAAAAGGTCCACATTAAACCAAACAAATCAGGGTCTGAAATGTAGCTGTATGCCCATCTGCCACTTAATGGCTTTTCCAGAAATACTTCACAGTTACCTATCCTTGGAGTCTCTACCTTTAAGAAATGCACCTTGATTATTCTGTGTCTTTAAAGTGCTAAAACTGAACAGTCAAAATCCCCGTTCCATTTAAGCTTGCTTCCCTTGGAGCCCAGGGCAACCTGTTACTTAAATATAACAGATGAATTTCACTGTATTTCAATGATTTGGGTGACATTTCCTTGACATTCACAATATGTCTATAAATTAGAAGCACTATAGTTTTAACACAAAATGAATAAAATGATCAAAAGAATCCTCCAGTTACTGTCTACCCTTGGAGAAGGGAAAGCCAAACTGATTGCTATTCTCTGCGTACATCAAACTATACTCCAAAGCATGGGGAAAGCACTAATAAATTGCCTTTTCTCATTATATTTTGGTTTACTTTATGTTTTGTAATTCATGTAATTGCTCACTGTCTTCTAGAGTAACATATTAGAGAAACCCTTGGTTAAACCATTGAAACCCTCAATTTACCATAATTTGGTAACCACAAATTGTTTTCTAAATGTTAAGGCTACAGAGAGGCAAATGACAACATAACAATCTGTATCAGGGTTCTTTTATGTTTCTTCTTCTTTTAATTTTTTTAGCACATTGTCTCCCACACTAGAACATATAAACCCAATGTAAGAAGATTCAAACATAAAAGGCCAGGCAGCACCCAACTCAGGGGAGATGGCTCTTTCCAAGCCCTGGAAATTGAAGACTGTGCTCTCTGGGGAAAATTCCATCCTCTCTCAGGGCACACAGGTTGCAGAGGCACTTTGTGGTTTAACCATGAGTAAGGATATAGGGTGATAAGGATCACTGCTAATGCTTGAGTGGAGTGTACTTTGTACTAGACCCTGATCTGAGCACTTTAGGGATACTAAAAGAAACCCTTTGAGGTAGGTATTAATATTATCTCCATTTTACCAGAAGAAAATTGAGAAACAAATATATTTAGTTCTTCCTCCAGATCATACAGCTAGCAAGCAGCAGAGCCAGGATTCAATCCCAGGCAGTTTTGCTTTTCAGCAGAAGCTGTTTCTTCTCCCATTAGGTTACAAATTACTTGCAAATTCTGTATCATTTTAGCAGCAGCAGTACCCAACCCATATCAAATTTATAAGGATTAAATAATAGATTGAGAAAAAGTTAAATATTACATGCCCTTGACAAGGCGATGGACAGAGGGTGCCTGAGAACAGATTAAACAGACCAATACTAAGATTAAGAACAGGAAATAGCTAGTAACCACCAGCCATATTCTTTCTCCTCTGCACAGACCCCAAAAATAAAATAAAATTTAAAAACTGCCTACCCACCTTCAACAGAAACAGTTCACAATCAAACCTAGCTTTACACCATTAGGAAGAGCACTAAATTAATAGAATATGGTAACATTTTTGTAAAACTCTGTGGCAACAAAAATTCAGATAAAAGGAGTGTTCTATTTAGCTACCTAATAACTAGACAATTTAGTTACCCAGAATGCTCAATTCCAAAAGCATTGCAGTGAAGCAAGGTTTTGACTAAATCTACATCACTTCTGGATGTTCGGTATGACAGTCGCAGTGTTTGCCTTGGTTGTTGACATGCAGGGGCATCTATAGATTCCTTATGCCTTTGTGAGTCAATGTCACAATGTTATCTTGTCACTTTCACTTTGGGATTTTTATCTGCTACTTCAAGTTAAAGAGGAAAGGCCTGAAATGTGTGTTTTTAAAATACATCCAGGACAACACTTCTATTTTGGAACTCTTCACTGGTTAAATAAAAAACCCTCCAACAGCTGCTAGATAGGAGAGGAATACCAGTCATTTCAGAAGCTGAAAAATATGTGATGAGCTACCACTTCAGTTCTTGAAAAATAAGCCCATTCAAAGCAAGCTAGTACTGTGATACTCCAGATGAAATGCTAAACCTAGGCTGCATTTCTTGTCATCGGTAAGACTGAAAGTGTAGAGTGCCTCAAAATACGCAATTTTCCTTGAATGTTATTATGGAGTACCTGCATTTTTGAGGAAAAGATTTCTTCTTGCTTATGGTATCTGTAGTCTCATTTTTGGGCAATGCCTTCTCAGGTTCCCTGGAATTATTATAAAGTTGTACCTCTGCAAGCTCTTTTACACAATGTACGTGCCAGAGAAATCAGATATAGTGTTGAAATTCATCACGCACAATCTGTGAAATAGGGGCTGTATGACCACATCAGCACATGTTACAAAATACATTTCCATTTTTTTTTCATGTCCTTCTGAATTTATTTGACAGAATTTCAGAAGGGAAAATGCGTTTGCCGGAAGGCAGGTTGTTTTTACTTCTTGGAGTCAGCAAAGATGCTGAAAGCTTTTCAACTTTCTTTGCCATTATTTAAACCTCATCATCTCAGACATCTAGCCACACTGCATGCCGCAGTGGTGGGGATTCTTTCCTAAATTGCCCCTTGTCTCAACAGTTTCTGAAGCCACTTCCAGGCAGGTTTAGATATTTTGAAGTCACAGCTCATTTAAAAATACTCTTATACTAACACCCAAAAAGGAAGGTAAAAGCCTTTCTTCTTTTTTTAACCTAGCTCAGTGGTCACCAGACTGGGTTCTTAAACTCTCCTAAATATCAAGTTTCTACTACTGCTTTCAAAAGTATAATTCCTAGACTCCTCTGCGTCTTCAAGTTACAAATCTCTCTCTTTTATCTTGCCTTCAAGTAAATGTTCTTGAAATCAAAATGAGCACTTGATGACTCCTCTCCTCCAATTCTGTCATTAACCCACTGTTATTTGGCTTTTGCCATTCCAGTAAAATTGTTCTTGCTCTCCGCTTCACCTGCAATGGCCTAATATGGTGTCATTTTCTTTTTTCTTTTTTTTTTTTTTCCAGACAGAGTCTCGCTCTGTCACCAGGCTGGAGTGCAGTGGCGCGATCTCGGCTCACTGCAACCTCCGCCTCCTGGGTTCAAGTGATTCTCCTCCCTCAGCCTCCCTAGTAGCTGGGACTACAGGTGCGCGCCACCACACCCAGCTAATTTTTGTATTTTTAGTAGAGACGGGGTTTCACTATGTTGGCCAGGATGGTCTTGATCTCTTGACCTTGTGATCTGCCCGTCTTAGCCTCCCAAAGTGCTGGGATTACAGGCGTGAGCCACCCCATGCCCGGCCTACAGTGTCATTTTCAAACATGGTCACTCAATAGTATTTGATAGTGTTAACCAGTATCTCCTTCTTGAAATTATCTACACCTTTTTTCCCTGAAACCACTTCTGATTTTCCTTGTATTTCTCCCAATTTCAATACTGTTTAATGAGTCCTCTCCTTACCACCTTAATTGCTGGGATTCTCTGGCTCAGCCTTTGCTCTTCTCCTCTGATTGGACACACTCATCCTGAGCAATCTTAGTCACATTCATGCCTCTGAAAACTTCTTTACACTGATGATACCAAAACCTATCATCTCCACACTGAATCTCTTTCCTGAACCTAAGCTTACTTTGCCCACTGCTTCATGGTAATCTCCACCCAAATGTTCCACCAAACTTCTAATTCAAGATGCCGAAAACTGAACCCATTGTTCCCTTCCCCAAACCTGGCCTCTTCTCTTCAGATTAATGAAACGATGATCCACAAAGTTAGAAAACAGAGACTAACCCCTTGTTCCTCTCCTCAGTCCCAGGCTCCAGTCATTTCTCATCAAAGTGACTACAATAAATTTCCAACTGGTTGCCTTGACCCTGGTATCACCCACCTTCTCCACCCTCCATTCTCCAACCTTTTGAGGTCAAGCCCTTTGAAGGCCCCCAATGTCTATGGGTTAAAGTCCAAAATCCAAAGTAAGACATACAAGTCTTTTAAGAATTTCTGCTCCTGCCTACCTTTAAAATTATAGGTGCAAACATCCTGGCCTCTTGGTTGCTTCACATTTTTCTGTCTTTTCTTAACTGCTGTCTCCTAGCCTGTAGTGCTTCTTCTTATTACCCTGGAAAACTAACTCATTCTTCAAGAATCTAATCATAATTCCCAGCACTTTGAGAGGCAGAGGCTGGAAGATTTTTTGAGTCCAGGAGTTCAAGTCCAGCCTGGGCAACATGATGAAACCCTGTCCCTACAAAAAATACAAAAACTAGCTGGGTATGGTGGTGCATGCCTGTGGTCCCAGCTACTCAGGAGGCTGAGATGGGAGAATCACTTCAGCTAGGGAAGTCAAGGCTGCAGTAAGCCATGACTGTGCCACCGCACTCCAGCCTGGGCAACAGAGTGAAACCCTGTTAAAAAAAAAAAAAAAAAAAAGTTACCATCTTTGAGAAGCCTCTTATAGCCTTTCAGGATAAGTTATGTGCTTCCTCTCATGCTCCTCAGCATCTTGTTTATTCCTCTGTTACAGCATTAATTACCTTGCTGTAACTGCTCTTGGAGTGGGGACCAGGAGTGATGGTTTATTTGTCTTTGTATCCTTAATGCTCAGAACCATGACTCACACATAAGAGTGTAATAAATGCTTTGAGAATAGAATGATGCAAGGGGTGAAAGGTATAAATTTCTGCCTCTCAGAAACTATACTTGCCTATGTAATTATGTGTAGTTTCCATCTGGAGTCTCCATTTGAGTACTAAATGGTTATAATGCCTAGTTATCCTGGCTTTAGCTACTTTCCTTACCAAAAGAAGACTCTGTCTGATTGTTTCAGCACTATGAGATGTGAATGAGAACCTCTACAGAGTCCAATGTCACCTTCATTCAGCTAATCAGAAACTGTATGCTAGAAGACACTCTCAAACTTGAATCTTTTTTTTTTTTTTTTTGAGACTAAGTTTCACCCCTGTTGCCCAGGCTGGAGTGCAATGGCGTGATCTCAGATCACCGTAACCTCTGCCTCCTGGGTTCTAGTGAGTCTCCTGCCTCAGCCTCCCAAGTAGCTGGGATTACAGGCATGTGTGCGCCACCACGCCCGGCTAATTTTGTATTTTTAGTAGAGACGAGTTTCTCCACGTTGGTCAGGCTGGTCTCGAACTCCCAACCTCAGGTGATCCACCCGCCTTGGCCTCCCAAAGTGCTGGGATTACAGGCATGAGCCACCGCATCTGGCCTCTCAGACTTGAATCTTACAAATACCAGAGGAAAACTTTAGTTGAGAGCCTTTCTCCTTCTCTTCCTGTTGAACAGATGATATCACAATGTGAGTATATCAGATTCTGCTGAAATTCTCCCAGGTTGTAGCATTTGCTTTTCAATGTTATATAGCCTTCACAGAGTTGATCTCCAGGAAAAATCTCTAAGGAGTATCTCAATATGTCAAATAAGTTTCTTATATACCCTCTTTACCTAATCAATTATAAAGAGGCTGTATAGGTCTCTCAATGGCATAATCATACTCCAAAGAATCCAGCCTATCACCTACTGAATCAAGCCCCGCCACCAGAAGAAGGAAGTTCCCTATCCTCTCACAGGGTTTCATCAATCTGCATTAATACCATTAGAGTAACAATTTTCACATATTTGCCTTTCCTCTTCAGAGTACCTGGCACAAAGTAGCCAGTCAGTATGTATGTGGTATAAATTGAATGAATCTTGAACTTCCATTATATAATACTATAAGTGCATTTGTAACCCATTCCCAGCTACTCACACCCCTAACAGTTCCCCAGATTTACATACTCATGTTCTTTCCCATATGCACTCTTTTATATGGTGGCTTGCTTGTTGTTAGAGGCATTTAACCACCTGTAAGCTGTAAGAGAGAAGGCTAGGCTATTTGCTCCCCAGAAAACAAGACCAAAGTATGTGGTTTAGACTGAGCTGACCCTAGGGTTAAATCTGAAGATGACCCTGACACCTAGAGATACAGATTCTTTATTTGTCAAAATGGTACGACCTTCAAGTAAGTTAAGGTGCTAGACTTGTCTCCAAAACTCAACAAACATAGTAATTTTGGTGACATCCTAGATTTCTGACTTTTGGTAATGCTTAATAACAAAATGCAATACTCATCAATCATTATAAGCATACTTTAGGTAGCTTTTTATATAAGTGTCTTCTGTTTGGTTGAGTGCTTTTTTAAGTACATTCTATATCTTCTGAGAATTCGACTTCTACATGTACTACATTTTCTGAGAGCTTGATTTCTATGTACTCTGTATATTCTCTGAGAACTTGTCATACATTTTGAGTACATTACTTAAGAGATAATTTACAATCTGTTTGTTTTAGTCAGCTTGGATTAAAGTAACAAATTTCCATACACTTGGTGGCTTAAACAACATACATTTATTTCTCACTGTTCTAGAGGCTGGGAAGTCTAAAGCCCGCATGTCAGCAGGCTCAGGTCTGGTGGGGGCCCTCTTCTTGGTTTGCAGACAGATACCTTCTTGAAGAGAACTCACATAGTGGAAAGCAGAGACAGCAAACTCTCTCATGTCTCTTGTAAGGGCACTAATTCCATTGATCATGGCTCCAGCCTTATGGTCTAATTCCTCCCAAAGGCCCCACTCCTTTTACCATGGGAGTCAGGATTTCAACGTATAAATGAGGGGGCATGAACATTCAGTATACAGTAAGTTTATACCAATTTAGTGAAAATCCAAAGAGAAAAAAGATCAAAGTGAAGAATATTAGAAACACAAGAAAGGGCCTGTAGTGGAAAACCCAGAATTCATTCTAGTTGAACACAGAGAAACTTAATGCCCATTACAGATAGAAAGCAGGGAAGTGGCTAATGAATGTGGTTGTGCTTACTTACGATAGACTTCACATTCCCTAATGAACAATTATCTCTTCTAGCTTGTGCTAGACAAGAGCCCCCTTTGCTTTTCAGTTTAACTCCTCCACAGAAGAGTGCATTTGTTTTTCCGCCCTTCGTATTTTAAGCCAGCTGGATATTAAAGCATTTTAATGCTTACTCTGAAATCAGGCACATTAATGTTGCAACAAAACATCTGGGCATTGACTGTTGTCCTCAAAGGTTGTTGTAACTCTTTTCTCCTTCTTTATGCTGTGTGCACTACTTGCTAATGAGTATGTTAAAGACTTCCCTTCTTTCAAAATGACATTCTAAGATTATACATACTGACCCAGTGAAACAGATAGGATACTAACTGCAAACCTCAAATCTTCATTAAGGAAGGAAAAAAGAAGAAAGATAAAATAGGATATGTAGTTTTAGTTATTTTCAAAAAGGGAAAAATATTTGAAGGAAATAGGTGCAATTTTAATACCTATTAAATACAGTTGGGAATAGGTGGTTACCTACTACATTATTTTACATTCTGTTCTGATATTTGGAATAGTTCATAATTTAAGATAGAAAAAAATTAACCATTTTCAGCTAGACAAGCCAAATTGCAACAGTAATAAGATTTAGAATTCCCCACACTCTAAGTTTCCACTGTCCTTGTTTCGCCAATCCTTATCCCTGATTAAACTTTACTTCTTTTTCTTATCCTGCTTCCAGATTGTCCAGCATCGTTGCACAAAGTCTTAAAACTGTGAGTCGGTTCCATTACAAATTCATCCCAACCAGTCTAAGATAGAGGCTCACTGTTACTTAGCAATTTTTCCCTCCAATTTGATCAACTAGTATCATATTAACCACTTGGTCTATCCCAAACTCTTTCCACTTTTCTCAGACCTCAATACCCTTACCTTATTTCCCAAAAAATTATTTTAAAAATATGTCGACCTTTCCTAAGCTTTTTAGCTGCAAGGGGACTTCTCGAAGGAAGTAGCTTCCAGATATTTGCACTCCCATGTTTCTTGCAGCACTATTCACAACAGCCAAGATTTGGAAGAACCTACGTGTCCATCAACAGAAAAATGGATAAAGAAAATGTGGTACGTATGCATAATAGAGTATTATTCAGCCGTGAAAAAGAATGAGATCCTGTCATCTGCAACAACATGTATGGAACTGGAGGTCATTATGTTAAGTGAAATAAGGCAGGCACAGAAAGATAAACTTCGCATGTTCTCACTTATTTGTGGGAGCTAAAAACTCAGATAGCTGAACACATGGAGATAGAGAATAAAAGGATGGTTACCAGAGGCTGGGAAGGGTAGTGGGGGGGGGGGAGGGGAAAGTGGGGATGGTTAATGGTAAAAAAAATTGTTATAAAGAATGAATAAGACCTAGTATTTGATAGCACAACAGGTTGACTATAGTCAAAAATAATTTAATTGTGCATTTTAAAATAACTAAAAGAGTTTATTGGATTGTTTGTAACACAAAGGATAAATGCTTGAGATGGTAGAGACCTTATTTACCTTGATGTGATTGATATGCGTTGCATGCCTGTATCAAAATATCTCATGTAATCCATAAATATAGACACCTACTATAAAACCACAAAAACTGTTTAAAAAAAAGTTAAAAAAAAAAACAAAGTAAATAGCTTCAGCTCATACTTCCTGTTACAGTCAGATTTTTCTAAGAACTTCAGATGTGGTACCATATTTTGATATCTTCCTCATAAAATTAACAAGATTTAGGCCATGGTTCAGTATTGTCTTATGATAGTATATCAAGCATCTGGTCAACGACTCCTAAGGTGGCCCCTAAAGATTGCCCACTTCCTAGTATTCACACCTTTGTAATACCCTCCCCTTCAGTGTAGGAGAGACGTGTGACTGGCTTCTAACACATAGAACATGGCAAAGGTGATGGGCAATCACTCCCATGCCTATATTACATCATATGTATTCAGAATTGAATCAGTAAACATGATGAAGCACTTACTACATGCCAGTGCTGTGTAAGCACTTTGCATATATTGTCTCATTTTGTTATTTAATCATTACTACAACCTATGAGGTAGCTACCATTATGATCTCACTTCAGAGATGAGAAAATTGAAATATATCTGGCTGAGCATGGTGGCTTACGCTCTAATCCCAGCACTTTGGGAGGCCGAGGCGGGCGGATCACAAGGTCAGGAGATCGAGACCATCCTGGCTAACATGCTGAAACCCTGTCTCTACTGAAAAAAAAAAAATAGAAAAAATTAGCCGGGCATGGTGGCAGGCACCTGTGGTCCCAGCTACTCGGGAGGCTGAGGCAGGAGTATGGCATGAACCCAGGAGGTGGAGCTTGCAGTGAGTGAGATGGCACCCTGCACTCCAGCCTGGGCAACAGAGCAGACTCTGTCTCTCAAAAAAAAAAAAAAAAAAGAAAAGAAAATTGAAATATATCAAGGTCAAGTGATTTGTCCAAGACCACAGAGCAAGTAAAGATGGTGCTAGAACTATGCTTCAGCCTGTCTCATCCCAAAGCCTTAGTTCTTAACCATTCATTACTACAGTGAGGAGAATGCAGGTCAGGACAGAGAGCACTGCATGGGGAAGGTGAGCAAGGACCACAAGGACAGAGATTGATAGAACAATGGAGAGGCAAACACGGGGCAGCAACAACCACCCATTGCAGGGATAAGAAGAAAACAGGGAACAATATTTTGAAAATCAAAATAAGTTAAACATTTTTTACAGTATCAATGAAAAAAACCAAATGATCTTTAAGCAAGGAAGTTTTATCCCTGGGCAAAAGACCATAGCAAAAATAGCATGTAACACAAAGAAGAGGATCACAGAAGAGGATCAAATTTAGCTGACACAGAATGGTCAGCTAAATTTGTCCAATATTAGAAAATTCAAAACAGACCAGAACAAAAACAATTTTTCTGGCTAAAAGTTTTCACCAAGAAACTCAAAATGTATATCAAACACCACTGTCCAGTTTTATACTTTGCAGTATTAAACTATATGAATAAAGTTGTTCTCCTTCCAAATTGGGGATTCAGACATTGTCCACAAATTCTTTTGTTGCTTAATAAAGCACTGAATTACAGAACTCTTCAATACTGTTATAGATAGACAAGCAGATTGAATAGAGCCTCAAGATTCTTACAAAAAACACTCTGGTGATCAGAATGGGTGAAATACTTTACTCAAGTCTATTTTAACAAAGTGTATTTCTGTCTGGGTGAGTACACTTTATAAGACAAGGTATGATCCAAGCAGAAGAACCAGAGTCAGCTATCACTAATTCACTGGAAAACACAATAAGCCCAGGTGGTGTCCATCCAGACACCCACACACAGCACCCTTTGTCTCTTGCCCATCCCTCATCAAATTAAAATGTCCAAGAACACCTTCCTTAGCTACCTCACCAATGCCACTGGATTCATATCCCTCAAAATGTGGTACATGTATATTCTTAGCGTGCCCATCCTGAAAGCAATGCAAGAGCTTCAACCTTCTCAGGACATCCAGTTACAACTATGTTTTTCTTTCACAATAGACAAACATTGCTGAGGCTTTTAAGTACTTCCAGTGGCATTGGATCCATCATCAAAAGAATGCTTACCAGCCTGTCAAGCACTTATTGATTTCTGAGTCTATGTAGCAGATGATGAAGAACTCTTCTTCCCACTGACACTTTGCTTTATTGTGTTGGAACATTGCGCAGCTACTTAATGCCAGATGGGCAGGTGCATATAACAGTTCAGGATACCCAATTTGTCCCCTGCGTGTGAAATGGCTGGTCAATACAAAACATGTCTCAGAAATGTGATGGCAGAAGCTGCAAAATGCCTTTAAGATATCCTAAGCAAAGGCATGGCAGATAAAATCATATCATATTTCAATAGAATCTTTATGAGCCTCCTGTTTGTTTCCTGCCTGCTTCTGTCTGAGATCACTTGCTGCTCATTTTGGCCCCCAACCTGGTTTTGATTCCAAGATCTATTACCACTCTACCACTGTTTTTTCTTTTTTTCCTTTTTTTTTTTTTTTTTTTTTGAGACAAAGTCTCACTCTGTTGCCCAGGCTGGAGTGCAGTGGCACAATCTCGGCTCACTGCAACCTCCGCCTCCGTGGTTCAAGTGATTCTCCCACCTCAGCTTCCCAAGTAGCTGGGATTACAAGCATGTACCATCACACCTGGCTAATTTTTGTATTTTTAGTAGACACAGGTTTTCACCATGTTGGCCAGGTTGGACTTGAACACCTGGCCTAAAGTGATCCGCCCGCCTCAGCCTCCCAAAGTGCCATTTCATTTTTAATTCCTAACTTAGCTGTTACCCTTATAACCTGGAAAATATTAGGTCTCAAACTCAGCTCTTCCAATAATGTTCTACTGGAACTGTACAAGTCTGAGGTCAATGAGTATGTCTTTATGCCGAATACAATACAAAACATTCTGTAGATCTGAATATACATGTTTGCACAATTGACACTAAAGACAACTCCTTCAAACTCTCTCAGTTTCCATTAATTGCATTGCTCTTCTCTGTTTTTTCTCCTACCTCTTACTCTTCCTGTTTATCTGTCTTTCATGTGTTCCTCTCGTTACCAATTAAATATCTTCCCATGTAATTGGTTCTAGTCTTCCCAAAAGCTCCAACCTCATCCTCTGCCCTTTCACATTATCCAGCACCCCTGCGGTTTGGCATCCACACCCACAGCATCAGCTCATAGGCTAACTCCATAATCTGTATCTCTTGCTCAAAACATTCAACTGAGTTGCCTAATAGACATTTCTACTTGGATAACCAATGCAAACCTCTACAACCACATGTCACAGTTGGTAACTTCTACCTTTTACCAGAAACCAGATCTTCTGCACCTCCAGTGAATGAACCAACTAAAGATGCAGATATCCAAACCAAATATATGAGAGTTTATCCGTGTCTGTCACTTACTCCATCAAATCAGGCTCCAGGTCCCAAACTGTCTACCTTTTCAATGACTCCTGAATTTGTCCCTTTCTCTCAATTTTTCAGCTACCTTAGTTTAGACTTTCATCCACGTCGTTCTCATATTTCAGCAGTGGCCTCCAACAGATTTCTTGGCCTTTCTCAAATACACTTTCCATTCCTGTACCAGAATAAACTTCGCAAAATGCAGTTTATCAAGTTAACCCATTGCATAAAATGCTACAATGGCTCTCCAAAGATTTCAAGAAGTAATTGGAAGTCCTCATGTAAACCCAAAACTCAAAATTATCTATCTTCTGCCTATTTATCTAATCTTATCTCCTAGAATTCTCCAAACATGCTCCTCTTTCCAGCTATATAGACTACTTGTAAATCTTTTCATGTGTCTTTAACCCTTACATAGAATACCCATCCCTTCTCATCCCACAACCTCCACCCCTTGGCTAGCTACTTCCTATGTATCTTCACAACTCTGCTCAGATGTCACCACTTCCAGGAAGACTTTCTAATTTACCCCTCCCTAACCTGGTCTGATTTAGTTCCCTATTCTGTGCTCCTCTGTCAGAGCATGTATGATTTTACCCCCATGTACTATGAGATGCCTAAAAACAGGAGCGTATTCATCAATCCATTGCTAGCATTTGACATAATGTCTGGCAGGGAGCAGGAATTTAATAATTTTTTTTTACACAAATGGAAGGAAGAGGAGAGAAAGGGAGTGAGGGTAAAGAGGTTTGCAAAACCTATCTTAGAAACTGAATTTCAGTTTGATTAATGGAAGACAAATGTAGCTGGAGAGTTAATGGCCTAACAACTGTGCTCCACCTGAATTAAGTAAATTCTGGAACTGTTGGACATCAATTAATAAAATGAAACCTAACCTTGGGAAAATCAATCTGCCCCCTTCAAGAACTAGTTGATAAAATGGCCCCAAGATAGCACAAATCCTGTTCACTCAATATCTCATAAGGAGATTGTTAAGGATAAGAAAATTAAGCAATCTAAGGGGCCTGAGGAATGATCATGAACTTTAAATAAAAGAAGTACTTATAATGGAATTTCCTGGAATCATTTGATCCAAATCAGTTCTGAAGTTAAAGTTTTTGTATTCTTTCCTAGTACCAGAGATGGTCACTCTCAATTCATCAGAGTAACTATTATGAGCTACCTTTACAGGAGTATTTGTATAAATGGGTAGGTCTTTGTGTCTATGAGTCTATTTTTATTAGAGTGTGTCTACTTATTAATGATAGAGTTCTTCAAGATCTGTAATTAATGGATGTGTTGAAAATGAGATAATGTTCCATTTGGTACTTTGCCCTAAACTTCCCCACCAAGAATTTGCATGTAGAAAATAATATCAGCCTTTTATTTCATTCCCAATTTCAAAACTAATTGAATGCCCTGAATTCCTTGCCATTAACTTAATACAACTAAAAATGAACTCATCTTTTCCCTCTTCTTTAAATAGCCATCACCAAATGATTCCTTTAGCTCTATTATGTTCTCAACCTTCTTATAATCCCCCAGTCTCCAAACTCTGAAATTATCTTTAAGCTCTCCTTCTCTAACACTGCTCCCAAAACATAGTAATACATTCAATCAACTGCCCAGCCCTGTAGAATATAATTCTAAAATTCGTCTTAAATTTGCCTCTAACTCTTTATTTTCATCGATGCTATTCTAATTCAGGTCTTTGTTTCTAATCTATGCTATACTATTTTCTAATCTGTACTATATTTCTAATCTATACTAGTTTCTAATAGTATAATCTATACTATTTCCTAATTTTACACTATTGCAACAGCCTTCCAACTTTTACCTTCAGTCCTTTTCCACTTCATTCAACACTATACATTGCTGCCAAAATAATCTTAAAAAAAGAAAATCTGTGCTTACAAAACACAGTTCTGATTATGTCACTCCATGGCACTGTAAGAATATCAAATGGGCCAGGCGCGGTGGCTCACGCCTGTAATCCCAGCACTTTGGGAGGCCGAGGCGGGCAGATCTCGAGGTCAGGAGATCGAGACCATCTGGCTAACACGGTGAAACCCCATCTCTACTAAAAATACAAAAAATTAGCCGGGCGTGGTGGCGGGCGCCTATGGTCCCAGCTATTCGGGAGGCTGAGGCAGGAGAATGGCGTGAACCGCGGAGGCGGAGCTTGCATTGAGCCGAGATAGCGCCATGCACTCCAGCCTGGACGACAAAGCGAGACTCTGTCTCAAAAAATAAATAAATAAATAAATAAATAAATAAATAAATAAATAAAATATCAAATGAAGATAAGATGTCACAACTGAAAATATTTTTGGGACTCACAATTGCTTACTTAATAAAACCCAGTGACTTGTCATGGCATTCAGAGAATTATAGGATCATAAAGTTGTTGAAAAGGAACTTAAATATCATCTTGTACAAGACCCCCAAAGCTCTATCTCCAACGATCCTTCCCTGTCTTATCTTTTTCACTATCTTAACAAGTCTTATACTCCCGTCAAATTAAACTAGTTATCATATCTTTGACATTTCTGCCGCCATGACTATTGCCAAAATCTTTCCTCTGCCTGGAGTTCTTTCCCTTGAAATCTATCGGTCAAAACATACTAATTTTTCCAAGTTCTAGGTCAAATGTCCCCTCTTCCATGAACACTTCCCTGATCCTTGCAAATTAAAAACCATCTCTCTCCAAACTTTTACAACTCTGCTTTAATCCTTTCTTAAGGCATTAATAGAATATTCTACCTAACATTATAAATAGTATTAATATCTCCCATCATTGCACTTGGTTGCAAACTCTCAAAGGATAGACACTTTGGCTTATTTGTACCCCCTCTGTATATTTTCTCCCACCCTTTAAAAAAAGGAAATTACTACTTCTAAGCTGTAATTTTGTTTGTTTGTTTGTTTATTACACTTTAAGTTCTGGGGTACATGTGCAGAACGTACAGGTTTGTTACATAGGTATACATGTGCCATGGTGGTTTGCTGCACCCATCAACCCATCATCTACATTAAGTATTTCTCCTAATGCTATCGCACCCCCCATCCCACAATAAGACCTGGTGTGTGATGTTCCCCTCCCTGTGTTCATGTGTTCTCATTTTTCAACTCCCACTTATGAGTGAGAACATGCGCTGTCTAGTATTCTGTTTTTGTGTTAGTTTGCTGAGAATGATGGTTTCCAGCTTCATCCATGTCCCTGCAAAGGACATGAGTTCATCCTTTTTTATGGCTGCATAGTATTCCATGGTGTATATGTGCCACATTTTCTTTATCCGGTCTATCATTGATGGGCATTTGAGTTGGTTCCAAGTCTTTGTTATTGTGAATAGTGCAGCAATCAACATATGTGTGCATGTGTCTTTAGAGCAGCATGATTTATAGTCCTTTGGGTATATACCCAGTAATGGGATTGCTGGGTCAAATGGTATTATTTCTAGTTCTACATCCTTGAGGAATTGCCACACTGTCTTCCACAATGGTTGAACTAATTTATACTCGCAACAACAGTGTAAAAGTGTTCCTATTTCTCCAAATCTTCTCCAGCATCTGTTGTTTCCTGAGTTTTTGATAATTGCCATTCTAACTGGCATGAGATGGTATCTCATTGTGGTTTTGATTTGCATTTCTCTAATGACCAGCGATGATGAGCATTTTTCATTTGTTTGTTGGCTGCATAAATGTCTTCTTTTGAGAAGTGTCTGTTCATATCCTTTGCCCACTTTTGATGGGGTTGTTTGGTTTTTTCATGTAAATTTGTTTAAGTTATTTGAAAATTCTGGATATTAGCCCTTTGTCAGATGGATAGATTGCAAAAACTTTCTCCCATTCTGTAGGTTGCCTGTTCACTCTGATAAGAGTTTCTTTTGCTGTGCAGAAGCTCTTTAGTTTAATTAGATCCCATTTGTCAATTTTGGCTTTTGTTGTCATTGCTTTTGGTGTTTTAATCATGAAGTCTTTGCCCATGCCTATGTCCTGAATGGTATTGCCTAGGTTTTCTTCTAGGGTTCTTATGGTTTTGGGTCTTACATTTAAGTCTTTAATCTATCTTGAGTTAATTTTTTTATAAGGTGTAAGGAAGGGATTCAGTTTGAGCTTTCTGCATACGGCTAGCCAGTTTTCCCAACACAATTTATTAAATAGGAATCCTTTCCCCATTTCTTGTTTTTGTCAGGTTTGTCAAAGATAAGATGGTTGTAGATGTGTGGTGTTATTTCTGAGGCCCCTGTTCTGTTCCATTGGTCTATATGTCTGTTTTGGTACCAGTACCATGCTGTTTTGGTTACTTGTAGTATAGTTTGAAGTCAGGTAGCATGATGCTTCCAGCTTTCTTCTTTTTGCTAAGGACTATCTTCACTATGCAGGCTCTTTTTTGGTTCCATATGAAATTTAAAGTAGTTTTTTCTAATTCTATGAAGAAACTCAATGGTAGTTTGATGGGGATAGCAGGATAGCATTGAATCTATAAATTACTTTGGGCAGTATGGCTATTTTCATGATATTGATTCTTTGTATCTATAAGCATGGAATGTTTTTCCATTTGTTTGTGTCCTCTCTTATTTCCTTGAGCAGTGGTTTGTAGTTCTCCTTGAAAAGGTCCTTCATATCCCTTGTAAGTTATATTCCTAGGTATTTTACTCTCTTTGTAGCAATTGTGAATGGGAGTTCATTCATGATTTGGCTCTCTGTCTATTATTGGTGTATAGTAATGCTTGTGATTTTTGCACATTGATTTTGTATCCTGAGATTTTGCTGAAGTTGCTTAAGGAGATTTCGGGCTGAGACGATGGGGTTTTCTTTTTTCTTTCTTTTTTTTTTTTTTTTCTTTTTTGAGACGGAGTTTCGCTTCGTCACCCAGACTGGAGTACAGTGATGTGATCTCAGCTCACTACAAGCTCCGCCTCCCGGGTTCACGCCATTCTCCTGCCTCAGCCTCTCCGAGTAGCTGGGACTACAGGTGCCCGCCACCACGCCTGGCTAATTTTTTGTATTTTTAGTAGAGATGGGGTCTCACTGTGGTCTCCATCCCCTGACCTCGTGATCCGCCCGCCTCAGCCTCCCAAAGTTCTGGGATTACAAGCGTGAGCCACCGCGCCCGGCCAGGGTTTTCTATATATAAAATCATGTCATCTGCAAACAGAGACAATTTGACTTCCTCTTTTCCTAATTGGATACCCTTTATTTCTTTCTCTTGCCTGATTGTCCTGGCCAGAACTTCCAATACTACATTGAATAGGAGTGGTGAGATAGGGCATCCTTGTCTTGTGCCAGATTTCAAAGGTAATGCTTCCAGTTTTTGCCCTTTCAGTATGATATTGGCTGTGGGTTTGTCATAAATAGCTCTTATTACTTTGACATATGTTCCATCAATACATAGTTTATTGAGACTTTTTAGCATGATGGGCTGTTGAATTTTGTCCAAGGCCTTTTCTGCATCTATTGAGATAATCGGTTTTTGTCATTGGTTCTGTATATGTGATAAATTACATTTATTGATTCGCATATGTTGAACCACTGTTGCATCACAGGGATGAAGCTGACTTGATCATGGTGGACAGACTTTTTGATGTGCTGCTGTATTTGGTTTGCCAGTATTTTACTGAGGATTTCTGCATCGATGTTCATCAGGGATATTGGCCTGAAACTTTCTTTTTTTTGTTATGTCTCTTCCAGATTTTGGTATCAGGATGATGCTGGCCTCATAATATGAGCTAGGGTGGATTCCCTCTCTTTCTATTGTTTGGAATAGTTTCATAAGGAATGGTACCAGCTCCCCTTTGTACCTCTGGTAGAAGTTGGCTGTGAATCCGTCTGGTCCTGGACTTTTTTAGGTTGGGAGGCTATTAATTACTGTCTCAATTTCAGAACTACTTATTGGTCTATTCAAGGATTCGACTTTTTCCTGGTTTAGTCTTGGGAGGGTGTATGTATCCAGGAATTTATCCATTTCTTCTAGATTTTCTAGTTTATTTGCATAGAGGTTTTTATAGTATTCTCTGATGGTAGTTTGTATTTCTGTGGGATAGGTGGTGATATCCCCTTTATCATTTTTTATTGTGTCTGTGTGATTCTTTTCTCTTTTCTTCTTTATTAGTCTGGCTAGCAGTCTATCAATTTTGTTATCTTTTCAAAAAACCAGCTCCTAGATTCATTGATTTTTTGAAGGGTTTTTCATGTCTCTATCTCCTTCAGTTCTGCTCTGATCTTACTTATTTCTTGCCTTCTGCTAGCTTTTGAATGTGTTTGCTCTTGCTTCTCTAGTTCTTTTAATTGTGATGTTAGGGTGTCAAAATTAGATCTTTCCTGCTTCCTCTTGTGGCATTTAGTCCTATAAATTTCCCTCAAAATACTGCTTTAGCTGTGTCCCAGAGATTCGGGTACATTGTGTCTTTGTTCTCGTTGGTTTCAAAGAACATCTTTATTTCTGCCTGAATTTCGTTATTTACCCAGTAGTCATTTAGGAGCAGGTTGTTCAGTTTCCATGTAGTTGTGCAGTTTTGAGTGAGTTTCTTAATCCTGAGTTCTAATTTGATTGCACTGTGGTCTGAGAGACTGTTATTATTTCCATTGTTTTGCATTTGCTGAGGAGTGTTTTACAATTATGTGATCAGTTTTAGAATAAGTGCTATGTCATGCTGACAAGAATGTATACTCTGTTTTTTTAAAGAAAGAGATAAAAATTATGATATTTTAATGGAGATTTTACATTATAACTGCCAACCACTAGCATTATTTGGGGAAGAATAATTTTGAACTCTAGATCTACATCAAGTAGCAACCCAACAGTGTCAGATTATTAAATGACTTTATTTAATAAATGATTATAAATCTATGACCAAGAGGCACTATCCCAGATGCTATAGAAATATACAACTCTATTCATTAAGACAAAAGTAGTCTAATAAAATAAAACCAAATCTTAAATAACTGTAACACCAGAGTGCCATATGAGGAAAAACCTGCTGCAGAGATTTAAATCACTGCAGAACTTGGGGGGAAATTTCTATAGAGGAGGCAGAGCAAATGGACCTTGAAATCATTTAGGTTGGCTTGGATCCTGGATGACTTCTTTTAAGTAGTGTAGCCTTGGGCAAAACATTTAATTACTCTAAGTCTCAAATTTCTCATCTGTAAAATGGGAATAATACCTTCATTTGACTCAAATGTAGGTATTATTCCTCAAACATAGTAAGTCCTCAAAAAATAATACCTCTTCACCACTATTTCTTACTGTTTTAAAAAGAAATCATAGATTAACCATGTCTTTGGGTTAACTTTAGTCCAAAGTGTCAAACGTGGAATGATTTGAATCCTTTCACCACACTTCAAATGACATATTGCACTTCAAAATGACATTCCTAGGTGAAGGTAAATGAAATTAGTGGTAATTAAAAGCCACAGTTCTGCACTCTAAGGCAGCCAGGGATAAATCACCAAAAAGCCTGCAAATCTCCTTTTGTAGATGATGATTTCAGTTTGGGGTAGTAAAATCATGTGCCATTAATCTAGTCTATCAGAGTCACCTAAGTCACTTCTCCAGTTTCTCATGATGATTAATAATTGAGGCCATATCTCACAGTTACAAATATGCTTAAGCCCTAAAATGTTCCCAATAAATTTACTATCTTTTCTAATGGATGTTTTACTGTCAGAACACTGTTTCTTATTCATGTTATAAAGGCATTGAGCAGTAAGGATTTAAACAAGTCCAGTTAAGAGCACCAAAAGAGTTGTTTCATAAGGCTTCCACATGTGATTATAAGGAAAGTCCATTTTGAATAAGTATAAATCCTCCTGCGCCCAAGTTCCGAATTCCTCTGACCCCTTTGGGGCAAAAACATCTCCAAAGGATTACAAACCCAAAGTGACATCAGGTGTAATTACAAAATCAACTGCCTTTTCTAAGACCATTATTTCTATAAATCCCATTGCCTGGAGATCTATGATGAACCTAACCAAGCTGCATGATTCTGGGTTAGGGTCTAGGAGCCATTAGAATCCACTACTCCTTTGAAAGGAGACAGGAAATCTAGATTCGAGATTTTATTTATTTATTTTTTTATACTTTAAGTTCCAGGATACAAGTGCTGAATTTGCAGGTTTGCTACATAGGTATACATGTGCCATGGTGGTTTCCTGCACACATCAACCTGTCATCTACATTACGTATTTCTTCTAACGCTATCCCTCCCTCCACCCCTCACCCCCTACCCCACAACAAGACCCGGTGTGTGATGTTCCCCTCCCTGTGTCCATGTGTTCTCATTGTTGAACTCCCACTTATGAGTGAGAATATGCAGTGTTTGGTTTTCTGTTCCCGTGTTAGTTTCCTGAGAATGATGTTTTCCAGGTTCATCCATGTTCCTGCAAAGGACATGAACTCATCCTTTTTTATGGCTGCATAAAATTCTATGGTGTATATGTGCCACATTTTCTTAACCCAGCCTATCATTGATGGGCATTTGGGTTGGTTCCAAGTCTTTGTTATCGTGAATAGTGCTGCACTAAGCATATGTGTTCATGTGTCTTTATATTAGAATGATTTATAATCATTTGGGTATATATACAGCAATGGGATGGCTGGATAAAATGGTATTTCTAGTTCTAGATCCTTGAGGAATCACCACACTGTCTTCCACAATGGTTGAACTAATTTATACTCCCACCAACAGTGTAAAAGCGTTCCTATTTGTCCACATCCTCTCCAGCATCTGTTGTTTCCTGAGTTTTTAATAATCACCATTCTAACTGGCAAGAGATGGTATCTCATTGTGGTTTTGATTTGCATTTTTCTAATGACCAGTGATGATGAGCTTTTTTCCCTATGTTTGTTGGCTGCATAAATGTCTTCTTTTGAGAGGTGTCTGTTCATATCCTTTGCCCACTTTTTGATGGGGTTTCTTTTCATGTAAATTTGTTTAAGTTCTTTGAAGATTCTGGATATTAGCCCTTTGTCAGATGGATAGATTGCAAAAACTTTCTCCTATTCTGTAGGTTGCCTGTTCACTCTGATGATAGTTTCTTTTGTTGTGCAGAAGCTCTTTAGTTTAATTAGATCCCATTTGTCAATTTTGGCTTTTGTTGCCATTGCTTTTGGTGTTTTAATCATGAAGTCTCTGCCCATGCCTATGTCCTGAATGGTATTGCCTAGGTTTTTTTCTAGGGTTTTTATGGTTTTAGGCCTTGCATTTAAGTCTTTAATCCATCTTGAGTTAATTTTTTTATAAGGCATAAGGACGGGGTCCAGTTTCAGTTTTCTGCATATGGCTAGCCAGCTTTCCCAGCACTATTTATTAAATAGGAATCCTTTCCCCATTGCTTGTTTTTGTCAGGTTTGTCAAAGAACAGATGGTTGTAGATGTGTGGTGTCATTTCTGAGGCCTCTGTTCTGTTCCATTCGTCTATATATCTGTTTTGGTATTAGTACCATGCTGTTTTGGTTACTGTAGCCTTGTAGCATAGTTTGAAGTCAGGTGGCATGATGCCTCCAGCTTTGTTCTTTTTGCTAAGGATTGTCTTCACGATGCAGGCTCTTTTTTGGTTCCATATGAAATTTAAAGTAGTTTTCTCTAATTCTGTGAAGAAACTCAATGGTAGCTTGATGGGGATAGCAATGAATTTATAAATTACTTTGGGCAGTATGGCCATTTTCACGATATTGATTTTTCCTATCCATGAACATGGAATGCTTTTCCATTTGTTAGTGTCCTCTCTTATTTCCTTGAGCAGTGGTTTGTAGAAGAGGTCCTTCACATCTCTTGTAAGTGGTATTTCTAGGTATTTTATTCTCTTTGTAGCAATTGTGAATGGGAGTTCACTCATGATATGGCTCTCTGTTTGTCTATTATTGGTGTATAGGAATGCTTGTGATTTTCGCACATTGATTTTGTATCCTGAGACTTTGCTGAAGTTGCTTATCAGCTTAAGGAGATTTTGGGCTGAGACAATGGGGTTTTCTACATATAAAATCATGTCATCTGCAAACAGAGACAATTTGACTTCCTCTCTTCCTATTTGAATACCCTTTATTTCTTTCTCTTGCCCGATTGTCCTGGCCAGAACTTCCAATATTATGTTGAATAGTAGTGGCTGAGAGAGAGCATCCTTGTCTTGTGCCACATTTCAAAGGGAATGCTTCCAGTTTTTGCCCATTCAGAATGATAATGGCTGTGAGTTTGTCATAAATAGCTCTTATTATTTTGAGATACGTTCCATCAATATCTAGTTTATTGAGAGATTTTAGCATGAAGGCGTGTTGAATTTTGTCAAAGGCCTTTTCTGCATCTATTGAGATAATCATGTGGTTTTTGTCATTGGTTCTGTTTATGTGATGGATTACATTTATTGATTTGCATATGTTGAACCTCTCCACCCCAAATCAACAGAATATATATTCTTCTCAGCACCACATCTCACTTATTCTAAAACTGATCACATAATTGGAAGTAAAACACTCCTCAGCAAATGTAAAAGAACAGAAATTATAACAAGCAGTCTCTCAGACCACAATGCAATCAAATTAGAACTCAGGATTAAGAAACTCACTCAAAACTGCACAACAACATGGAAACTGAACAACCTGCTCCTGAACAACTACTGGGTAAATAATTAAAATAAGGAAGAAATAAATAAGTTCTTTGCAACCAATGAGAACAAAGACACCATGTGCCAGAATCTCTGGGACACGGCTAAAGCAGTTTTTTGATGGAAATTTATAGCACTAAATGTACACAGGAGAAAGCGCGAAAGATCTAAAATCAACACCCTAACATCACAAAAGAACTACAGAAGGAAGCAAACAAATTCAAAAGCTAGCAGAAGACAACAAATAACTAAGATCAGAGCAGAACTGAAGGAGGTAGAAACACGAAAAACCCTTCAAAAAAATCAGCTAATCCAGGAGCTGGTGTTCTGAAAAGATTAACAAAATAGACTGCTAG
Organism: Pan paniscus; assembly: GCF_029289425.2. Classification (NCBI taxonomy): domain Eukaryota; kingdom Metazoa; phylum Chordata; class Mammalia; order Primates; family Hominidae; genus Pan; species Pan paniscus. Next base: position 40,931,612 of record NC_073264.2, on the reverse strand, counting down.
CCAGACTAATACAGAAGAAAAAAGAGAAGAATCAAATAGACACAATAAAAAATGACACAGGGGAGATCACCACTGATCTCACAGAAAAACAAATGATCATCAGAGAATACTATAAACCCCTCTATGCAAATAAACTAGAAAATCTAGAAGAAATGTATAAATTCCTGGATACATACACCCTCCAAAGACTAAACCAGGAATAAATCGAATCCCTGAATAGACCAGTAACAAGTTCTGAAATTGAGGCAGTAATTAATAGCCTCCGAACCTAAAAAAGTCCAGGACCAGACAGATTCACAGCCGAATTCTACCAGAGGTACAAAGGGAACTGGTACCATTCCTTCTGAAACTATTCCAAACAATAGAAAAAGAGGGAATCCTCCCTAGCTCATTTTATGAGGCCAGTATCATCCTGATACCAAAACCTGGTAGAGACACAACAAAAAAAGAAAGTTTCAGGCCAATATCCCTGATGAACATAGATGTGAAAATCCTCAATAAAATACTGGCAAACCAAATCCAGCAGCACATCAACAGCTTATCCACCTAGATTTGAGATTTTAATCTGCTTTCGACTGCCTGATTATCCACTGCCACAGGCACCAGCTCTATTTGACTCAACAAGCATTTCAAACTTCTCCGTATGCCAGGAATTTTGCTAGGTATTGAGTATAAAAACAGAAATAAAACAAGGTGTATTTTTATGTGCTTGTAACATTGGAATGCTTGAAAAATGGAAGTTACATTACAGGTACATGTTTACAAAGCAATGTAAAAGAAGACTTTGTAACAAGGTGCAGGATAGCTGCAGAGGGGTTATTAGGAAAAACCCCTGAGAAATATGGCACATCCTTTCCAGCCCATAGTGTCTGAACAGAGGAACCAGGTCACCAACTTGAGCTCATCACCATTCTTTATGATCCAGGCAACTCTCTCCTGTGCCCTGCTCTGAACATAACATAACAACGTTATCCCTGCCCTAAAGGCTAACAATTCAGGCAGGTGAGACAGCTTGTTCTGACACACTCCTAAATAAGCTTCAAATGTACAAGAGAAAAGCCAGATCAAATCTAAGGAAACAGCGTCAGAAACACAGTAAATCTATGATGACTAACTGACCTAACTTATGACCTATAAAAATCATTTTTCTTCCAAGACAACTAATGTAGTCATAGCCACCACTGTGCCAAACATACAGCTTGATAAATCAATTTAGCCTAAACCAGTACATGGTCCAAACATAATATGGCTTTAAATAACTTTGAAAAATATTTCTAGCGTCTCGAGATAATTTGCATATTTTTAGATGAGATTTGCATTGCATCTTAAAAATACTTCATTAATTCAACAAATAACTACTGAGTTCTTGGTACATGTACAACACTGTGGAAGGTATTAGCAGGCATAAATAAAAAAGCTCTGCCCCTGAGGCATTTACTACGAAAAACAAAATTTAGAGTTAGAATCTAATATTTATTACTTGCTCCTGATTGCATGTATTTAGCCTAATTACATAATTAGATGCAATCATGCTGAAAACAAAAGAGAGACTGAATTTTATTTTAAGAAAGCTCTCTTGAGACACAAGATGAGAAAAAAATCAGTAAGTAAGCCAAATGCCAGGAACCAAAAATTCAATCTAAACTATCAATACCAAAAAAGACCACAAAAGGCCAACCGTAAAAGCTTGTGTCTGAGGGTAAAATGAAGAGGTCATCATAGACTATATAGAAAGAAACTGTAGTGTGTGAAGTACTGTGAAACTTTATGTATGGAAAAAAACCTGAAAGATCATCTAATACAAGTCCATGATTTTATGAATTTAAATAATTAATATACTGGACAGTTTGTTAATTAGTTTCTAAGGAGACTCTGATCCCTGTCACACAACTAAGCATTTGCTTTCTCCACCATATATGCCAAAAAATTCACATTTTAAAAGCCTTAACATATTACACCTTCTCTTTACAGTGTCTGAACTCCCTTAATTCTAAATACAGAGAACATAACAAAAGACATACTCAAATTACCAATGTGCTGGCCAGTGAGATGCCACATCATTGCCATAGTGGGAAGGGTCATGGTGCAAAGCTCAGCCCTCTGGCTGATTCAGTGCAACCCTTCCCTCCCATCCAGTTTCCTACACCCTATTCTAGAAGGTAGAAATAGTATAACCCTTGGCATGTCTCACACACTGAAGTCATTTTCTCAGGCACTTGAACTGGGCCCTCTAACAGTGCCAACCATCCCTAGCAAATCTGGGAGTAGGGCCTGGATGCTACAACTCAATGCTCTCTGCTTCCTGCTTCTGCAACATCTTCAAAGCCCTCCAGCCCTGCACCTGTTCTGCTGTCTCTGTGTTAGTGAGCTTTTCCATAAGGCAGAATCCTTTCTGTTTCTTTACTTTTAGCTGCCTGGGAAACGTCCTTCTCCAATTACCCTGAGTTGTTGGAACAGACAGCATCCTGCTGCTGCCTTGAGACACTGGAATGGTTCTTTTGTTACAGACAGCACTGATTCTTAAAACGAAGATTTCTGCCTTCTTTAGCCTCTCCTCATATTTCAGCCTCCTCTCCCTGCCTCACCCAGCCCCTGAATAATACATCCCATCAGCCTAAATCCTTGTCCTTGGAAAAATCAGGCTATTCCTCTCACGATTTGCATCCGCCTCCTCACTCAGCCTGTTTAACCTCAGGCTCGTGTTTCTCTTCAATTTTTATCAAATAGTTATTCACACCTGGCATTACAGAGGATAGGTAAAAAGCAAAATAAATAAAAATATTCTCCACACTCTTACATGGTTATTAACACTTTTAGTGAAGTTTGACCACATCCAAAACCCTCATTGCCACCCACCAAAAGGCACAATAATATCATAGGTGTTTTATATATTAGTAGGAACATTTTAATATTATAATTTCATAACACTCCCAAAGTGTTGCAAAATAACAAGGGAGAACCACTGTTTTAGAACTTTGGTTAAAGGCAGATAATGGCATGTATTACTACTAATGTTTATTACATACATAAATTATACTATGTAAGAAATTTGAACCAGTGAATTCCAAGTCTGACTTCTAGTTGCCTATTCTCCAATGTTGACCTTATGATGCTTGATAAACTAGATACATTTTCCAGCCTGAGACTAGATTACAAGAAAAGCATCAATCCAAAATATTATCGTACTGGGGCTATTACATCACGTGGTCCCTGATCCAGAGGCCCAATTCAAACTATGCATTGAGAAAAAGATTCTCTGGCTCTGAGAGCCTGGAATTATCCTGTGGAGGTCATCTCTTCCATCCTGCTCTCCTCTGCCAACTCTAAATGGGAAAACCAAACCTCCCCTCAAAGACTGGCAGTGCAAATGCCAAAGGTACGGACTCTGTGCCCACACGACTTGGGCTGTAGTCTCAACTCTGCCCCTTCCTAACTGTGGTACATCAGGCCACTTAGGAGGCCAGCTGTAGGACTCTCCATTTCTTCATGTTCTCATCCTCAAAATACGAATAATAATAGTACCCACCTAAATTGTTGTAAAAAATATATACATTGTTATATATAAATCATTAAAGTATTTAGTAAATTGTAAATGTTCAGTTAATTTCTTGGAAACATAAATATTGTGGTAGGAAGTGATTTGGGGAAATATTCTCACATGTTAGTGGTTTCCTCACCTCACAAACATTCAGAACTTGGTAGTGACCTCACCTCCAGTAGTTCCGAACTGCTACAAAAATACTAAGAGTATGGATTATTGTTGAGGAAGTTTTTTACAAGTGAGACTGTATCATAGACAACAATGTACACATGTATGAACCTACATGATCATTTCATTTCTACAGGCTAAGATAATAGCAGACAGAATATTAGCTAAAATTGTAAAGGAGTTGGGAGGCTATGAAAGTAACCAAAAATGAATCATACATAGTTCTATGAAGCACTAGTCAAGGCTAGAGAAGCAGAGCAGAGAAGGCTGGACACCACAGGACCCACTCTGGCTGGAGAGTCTGACAGCTGGGATCTGTAATCTAAACTTATGACTATTGATTTCCATGTCATAAATTTACCTTTTAACATGAATAAAAGCTGTAAGCAAGCCATGCCAAAATGCAACAAGGGTAAAGTTCACTTTCTACCTTGGTATTTCATGAGAAGTACCTCCACTGTCCACTCAAAAAGTCAGTGGAGAGCAGGTTAACTCAAAAATCCCATCTTAGCCTCCATTGTTTTCACGTCTAGGTCTACAGATGAAAAGTGAGAACATTAAAACTGGTGGTTCAACTTTGCTAGCCTGGTTGGTAAAAGGGTAAGGATAGTCAGAGAGTTACTATTAAGGGAAAGTTAGCAAGCCTCTAAAATTCAAATCCAATACAAACTTTAAAACAATTTTTAGGAGGAGCCAAGATGGCCGAATAGGAACAGCTCCGGTCTACAGCTCCCAGCGTGAGCAAGGCAGAAGACGGGTGATTTCTGCATTTCCATCTGAGGTACCGGGTTCATCTCACTAGGGAGTGCCAGACAGTGGGAGCAGATCAGTGGGTGTGCGCATCGTGCACGAGCCAAAGCAGGGCGAGGCATTGCCTCGCTCGGGAAGCGCAAGGGGTCAGGGAGTTCCCTTTCCTAGTCAAAGAAAGGGGTGACAGACAGCACCTGGAAGACCCGGTCACTCCCACCCGAATACTGCGCTTTTCTGACAGGCTTAAAAAACGGCGCATCAGGAGATCCTGTCCCGCACCTGGCTCGGAGGGTCCTACGCCCACGGAGTCTCCCTGATTGCTAGCACAGCAGTCTGCGATCAAACTGCAAGGCGGCAGCGAGGCTAGGGGAGGGGCGCCCACCATTGCCCAGGCTTGCTTAGGTAAACAAAGCAGCCAGGAAGCTCGAACTGGGTGGAGCCCACCACAGCTCAAGGAGGCCTGCCTGCCTCTGTAGGCTCCACCTCTGGGGGCAGGGCACAGACAAACAAAAAGACAGCAGTAACCTCTGCAGACTTAAGGGTCCCTGTCTGACAGCTTTGAAGAGAGCAGTGGTTATCCCACCATGCTGCTGGAGATCTGAGAACGGGCAGACTGCCTCCTCAAGTGGGTCCCTGACCCCTGACCCCGAGCAGCCTAACTGGGAGGCACCCCCTAGCAGGGGCAGACTGACACCTCACACGGCCGGGTACTCCAACAGACCTGCAGCTGAGGGTCCTGTCTGTTAGAAGGAAAACTAACAAACAGAAAGGACATCCCCACCAAAAACCCATCTGTACATCACCAGCATCAAAGACCAAAAGTAGATAAAACCACACAGATGGGGAAAAAACAGAGCAGAAAAACTGGAACTCTAAAAAGCAGAGCGCCTCTCCTCCTCCAAAGGAACACAGTTACTCACCAGCAACGGAACAAAGCTGGACAGAGAATGACTTTGACGAGCTGAGAGAAGAAGGCTTCAGACAAATTACTCCAAGCTACGGGAGGACACTCAAACCAAAGGCAAAGAAGTTGAAAACTTTGAAAAAAATTTAGAAGAATGTATAACTAGAATAACCAATACAGAGAAGTGCTTAAAGGAGCTGATGGAACTGAAAACCAAGGCTCGAGAACTACGTGAAGAATGCAGAAGCCTCAGGAGCCGATGCGATCAACTGGAAGAAAGGGTATCAGCGATGGAAGATGAAATGAATGAAATGAAGCGAGAAGGGAAGTTTAGAGAAAAAAGAATAAAAAGAAACGAGTAAAGCCTCCAAGAAATATGGGACTATGTGAAAAGACCAAATCTACATCTGATTAGTGTACCTGACAGTGACGGGGAGAATGGAACCAAGTTGGAAAACACTCTGCAGGATATTATCCAGGAGAACTTCCCCATTCTAGCAAGGCAGGACAACATTCAGATTCAGGAAATACAGAGAACACCACAAAGATACTCCTCAAGAAGAGCAACTCCAAGACACATAATTGTCAGATTCACCAAAATTGAAATGAAGGAAAAAATGTTAAGGGCAGCCAGAGAGAAAGGTCGGGTTACCCTCAAAGGGAAGCCCGTCAGACTAACAGCGGATGTCTCGGCAGAAACTCTACAAGCCAGAAGAGAGTGGGGGCCAATATTCAACATTCTTAAAGAAAAGAATTTTCAACCCAGAATTTCATATCCAGCCAAACTAAGCTTCATAAGTGAAGGAGAAATAAAATACTTTACAGACAAGCAAATGCTGAGAGATTTGTCACCACCAGGCCTGCCCTAAAAGAGCTTCTGAAGGAAGCGCTAAACATGGAAAGGAACAACCGGTACCAGCCACTGCAAAATCATGCCAAAATGTAAAGACCATCGAGACTAGGAAGAAACTGTATCAACTAACGAGCAAAATAACCAGCTAACATCATAATGACAGGATCAAATTCACACATAACAATACTAACTTTAAATGTAAATGGACTAAATGCTCCAATTAAAAGACACAGACTGGAAAATTGGATAAAGAGTCAAGACCCATCAGTGTGCTGTATTCAGGAAACCCATCTCACGTGCAGAGACATACATAGGCTCAAAATAAAGGGATGGAGGAAGATCTACCAAGCAAATGGAAAACAAAAAAAGGCAGGTGTTGCAATGCTATCCTCTGATAAAACAGACTTTAAACCAACAAAGATCAAAAGAGACAAAGAAGGCCATTACATAATGGTAAAGCGATCAATTCAACAAGAAGAACTAACTATCCTAAATATATATGCACCCAATACAGGAGCACCCAGATTCATAAAACAAGTCCTGATTGACCTCCAAAGAGACTTAGACTCCCACACATTAATAATGGGAGACTTTAACACCCCACTGTCAACATTAGACAGATCAACGAGACAGAAAGTTAACAAGGATACCCAGGAATTGAACTCAGCTCTGCACCAAGCGAACCTAATAGACATCTACAGAACTCTCCACCCCAAATCAACAGAATATACATATTTTTCAGCACCACACCACACCTATTCCAAAATTGACCACATATCTGGAAGTAAAGCTCTCCTCAGCAAATGTAAAATAACAGAAATTATAACAAACTATCTCTCAGACCACAGTGCAATCAAACTAGAACTCAGGATTTAAAATCTCACTCAAAACTACTCAACTACATGGAAACTGAACAACCTGCTCCTGAATGACTACTGGGTACATAACGAAATGAAGGCAGAAATAAACATGTTCTTTGAAACCAACAAGAACAAAGACACAACATACCAGAATCTCTGGGACGCATTCAAAGCAGTGTGTAGAGGGAAATTTATAGCACTAAATGCCCACAAGAGAAAGCAGGAAAGATCCAAAATTGACACCCTAACATCACAATTAAAAGAACTAGAAAAGCAAGAGCAAACACATTCAAAAGCTAGCAGAAGGCAAGAAATAACTAAAATCTGAGCAGAACTGAAGGAAATAGAGACACAAAAAACCCTTCAAAAACATTAATGAATCCAGGAGCTGGTTCTTTGAAAGGATCAACAAAATTGATAGACCGCTAGCAAGACTAATAAAGAAAAAGAGAGAGAAGAATCAAATAGATGCAATAAAAAATGATACAGGGGATATCACCACTGATCCCACCAAAATACAAACTACCATCAGAGAATACTACAAACACCTCTATGCAAATAAACTAGAAAATCTAGAAGAAATGGATAAATTCTTCAACACATACACTCTCCCAAGACTAAACCAGGAAGAAGTTGAATCTCTGAATAGACCAATAACAGGATCTGAAATTCTGGCAATAATCAATAGCTTACCAACCAAAAAGAGTCCAGGACCAAATGGATTCACAGCCGAATTCTACCAGAGGTACAAGGAGGAACTGGTACCATTCCTTCTGAAACTATTCCAATCAATAGAAAAAGAGGGAATCCTCCCTAACTCATTTTATGAGGCCAGCATCATCCTGATACCAAAGCCGGGCAGAGACACAACCAAAAGAGAGAATTTTAGACCAATATCCTTGATGAACATCGATGCAAAAATCCTCAATAAAATACTGGCAAACAGAATCCAGCAGCACATCAAAAAGCTTATCCACCATGATCAAGTGGGCTTCATCCCTGGGATGCAAGGCTGGTTCAATATACGCAAATCAATAAATGTAATCCAGCATATAAACAGAACCAAAGACAAAAACCACATGATTATTTCAATAGATGCAGAAAAGGCCTTTGACAAAATTCAACAACACTTCATGCTAAAAAGTCTCAATAAATTAGGTATTGATGGGACGTATTTCAAAATAATAAGAGCTATCTATGACAAACCCACAGCCAATATCATACTGAATGGACAAAAACTGGAAGCATTCCCTTTGAAAACTGCCACAAGACAGGGATGCCCTCTCTCACCACTCCTATTCAACATAGTGTTGGAAGTTCTGGCCAGGGCAATTAGGCAGGAGAACGAAATAAAGCGTATTCAATTAGGAAAAGAGGAAGTCAAATTGTCCCTGTTTGCAGATGACATGATTGTAAATCTATAAAACCCCATTGTCTCAGCCCAAAATCTCCTTAAGCTGATAAGCAACTTCAGCAAAGTCTCAGGATACAAAATCAATGTACAAAAATCACAAGCATTCTTATACACCAACAACAGACAAACAGAGAGCCAAATCATGAGTCAACTCCCATTCACAATTGCTTCAAAGAGAATCAAATACCTAGGAATCCAACTTACAAGGGATGTGAAGGACCTCTTCAAGGAGAACTACAAACCACTGCTCAAGGAAATAAAAGAGGATAGAAACAAATGGAAGAACATTCCATGCTCACGGGTAGGAAGAATCAATATCGTGAAAATGGCCATACTGCCCAAGGTAATTTATAGATTCAATGCCATCCCCATCAAGCTACCAATGACTTTCTTCACAGAATTGGAAAAAACTACTTTAAAGTTCATATGGAACCAAAAAAGAGCCCGTATCGCCAAGTCAATCCTAAACCAAAAGAACAAAGATGGAGGCATCACGCTACCTGACTTCAAACTATACTACAAGGCTACAGTGACCAAAACAGCATGGTACTGGTACCAAAACAGAGATATAGATCAATGGAACAGAACAGAGCCCTCAGAAATAACGCTGCATATCTACAGTTATCTGATCTTTGACAAACCTGAGAAAAACAAGCAATGGGGAAAGGATTCCCTATTTAATAAATAGTGCTGGGAAAACTGGCTAGCCATATGTAGAAAGCTGAAACTGGATCCCTTCCTTACACCTTATACAAAAATTAATTCAAGATGGATTAAAGACTTAAACGTTAGACCTAAAACCATAAAAACCCTAGAAGAAAACCTAGGCATTACCATTCAGGACATAGGCATGGGCAAAGACTTCATGTCTAAAACACCAAAAGCAATGGCAACAAAAGCCAAAATTGACAAATGGGATCTAATTAAACTAAAGAGCTTCTGCACAGCAAAAGAAACTACCATCAGAGTGAACAGGCAACCTACAAAATGGGAGAAAATTTTTGCAACCTACTCATCTGACAAAGGGCTAATATCCAGAATCTACAATGAACTCAAACAAATTTACAAGAAAAAAACAACCCCATCAAAAAGTGGGCGAAGGACATGAACAGACGCTTCTCAAAAGAAGACATTTATGCAGCCAAAAAACATGAAAAAATGTTCATCATCACTGGCCATCAGAGAAATGCAAATCAAAACCACAATGAGATACTATCTCACACCAGTTAGAATGGCAATCATTAAAAAGTCAGGAAACAACAGGTGCTGGAGAGGATGTGGAGAAATAGGAACACTTTTACACTGTTGGTGGGACTGTAAACTAGTTCAACCCTTGTGGAAGTCAGTGTGGCGATTCCTCAGGGATCTAGAACTAGAAATACCATTTGACCCAGCCATCCCATTACTGGGGATATACCCAAAGGACTACAAATCATGCTGCTATAAAGACACATGTACATGTATGTTTATTGAGGCACTATTCACAATAGCAAAGACTTGGAACAAACCCAAATGTCCAACAATGATAGACTGGATTAAGAAAATGTGGCACATATACACCATGGAATACTATGCAGCCATAAAAATTGATGAGTTCATGTCCTTTGTAGGGACATGGATGAAATTGGAAATCATCATTCTCAGTAAACTATCGCAAGAACAAAAAACCAAACACCGCATATTCTCACTCATAAGTGGGAACTGAACAGTGAGAACACATGGACACAGGAAGGGGAACATCACACTCTGGGGACTGTTGTGGCTTGAGGTGAGGGGGGAGGGATAGCATTGGGAGATATACCTAATGGTAGATGACGAGTTAGTGGGTGCAGCACACCAGTATGGCACATGTATACATATGTAACTAACCTGCACATTGTGCACATGTACCCTAAAACTTAAAGTATAATAAATAAATAAATAAATAAATAAATAAATAAATAACAATTTTTAAAGATTGCAAGTAAATAACTACTGTTACAAATAGTAAGTTCGTTATTTAAATACTGCTTCTAAGTATGAAGACCACAAATTCTATCTTTTTATAATCCCAGAATCAACAAAACACCTTTTACTTACTAGGCCATTGAGAAACATTTGCTATTAGTGGTTACAACGATATATATATCAATAATTTATGGTATACCTTACACATATATTGGTGTTTAAATTTATCAAGTGTAATCTTCACAACAATCCCAAAAAATAAAGGTAGCATTATTCTCGCTTTTATAAGAAATTTTCACTAATGAGAAGTTGAATTTCCTAACCAAGATGACGTGAATTAAAAGAGACAAGTCCAAGTTTCAAACCACATCTATACTGAAGATGCAATGTGTTCAAAAAATAACATGCTGGGACAGGCTGCAGAAACATGTCTCTGAGCACTAAAGTTCCTACTAGTGAATAAAATACTCTTTTTCTAAATTCCTCTTCAGAACACTTACTTAAATAATATATAAATCAAACACAGAAAACCATATGCCAGTTCACCAGTGATAAAAATTATTTATTCCAGCAATTCTAAATATATTCCTTAGAGCAGTGGTCCCCAACCTTTTTGGCACCAGGAACCAGTTTCGTGGAAGACAATTTTTCCATGGACAGTGGGGATGTGGGGCAGAGCTGGAGGGATGATTTCAGGATAAAACTGTTCCACCTCAGATCATCAGGCATTAGAGTTTCATAAGGAGTGTGCAACCTAGATCCCTTGCACGTGCAGTTCACAACAGGGTAGCCCTCCTATGAGAATTGGACGCTGCTGATCTGACAGGAGGCAGAGCTCAGGCAGTAATGCTCCCTTGCTCATCCACTGCTCACCTCCTGCTATGCGGCCCAGTTCCTAGCAGGTCACAGACCAGTACTGGTCCCAGGGGTTGGGGACCCCTGCCTTAGTGTTCATAGGCAGTGCTGACACATGGATAACAGAAAACAGTGTTTGGACAGCCCACCTCCTTCCTCTCCCTGACTCCTGTGTCATTACTTCCATTAATATTTTCAGTAAGCAATCAAGATAACAAAATCCAAAATAGAAGCTAGTTTTTATCATTTATTGTAACAGTTACAACATATACACAGTCACAGGCTTATCTTCAAATGTATAGATTAATGTCATTAAATTCCTTGAATTGTTTTTCAGTTATAACAGATTTCAAGTAATTTTCACTACTGTCCTATGATTATAAAAATCCTAATTCCCCAGTAAGTGCTTAATATATATTTTCATTTTAGTTCTAAAAGTAATCATCTGTAATACATTTTTATAGAAGCATAGAACATATACTGATGAGGTTTTTGTAAGAGAAATAAGCAATCCTAAGTACTCCTTTCAGTACTTCCTACTGAATAATAGAATTTTATCAATGAAAAGCACATTAGGAACATTTTACCCAAGTTCCTTATTTTATAGATTAAAAAAAAAAACAGGCTTACTATGTTTAAGAATATAATAGTAAAGTTGTAGTCTTTTGAATTAAAAATGACAATAGAATTAGATTTTATGAAAAAGAAATCTTTAGAAACTCTCATTGTATTATTACTAGTTCTTGCTGAATTTTTTTCCACATTAAAACCAAGGTTGCCTCATTTCATTCTCATGAAATAATGGAGCCCCACTGAAACTGAAAAACTGTCCAAGTTATTCTTCCTACAGAAATGTGTGCATGTGTGTCACATACTTAGCTGTGTACTATGAAGTTTAAAGTTTGTGATAAAAAGGAAGTTGATTTTAGAAATGCACACTGTTGTAGTGCCTTTACAAAGGTACTGCACACCAGCCTGGGTGACAGAGAGAGAGACCCTGTCTTTGAGAAAAGAAAAGAAGAAGAGAAAAGAAATAAAAACACAGAAGTTAGAATCAACAGGATCTGGTAAATGACTAGATAGGAAGATGAGAAATTGAGGTTTGTGCATCCTACACAGCAGCTTGAAGAGGAAACACTGTAATTGAAAGCTAGAGTTGAACTGATCAAGGAGAGAAAATGAAACGGGGGGAGGGGGGTGAATAGTGTTTTGGAAGTTGATGTGGAACGTGTTTCTCAGGTTCTACATAAAACTGGCTGGTTGTGTTCACATGGTAAAAAAAAATCTCTTAGGTCATCATCACAGAGAAGATTTGGTGATATGTATTTCAGTATTCACAATAAAGAGAACAAATGATATGACTGGTCATTTAAAAGAAGATCAAGACCAGCTGTTCTTCAAGATGATTAACACTTCATTTTAGTAGGAAACTATTCTGAATCAGATGATGTTTATTATAAAAATTATTTTGTCAATTTATAATATTAAATTAATGGTCCTCAGCATACAAAGTATCTTCTTTATAATTATATATGCAAAGTTTATAGGCATAACCTTAATAAACATAACATTCAAAACAGAAGTTCAGCATACGTGAACTTGATTAACCTATTAGAGTTCTCAAATAAAATGAAAAATGTCATTAACTAGGAACAAAACCCAAAAAAAGATTAATGATAATGAAAAAGCAACAGTGACATCTGCTGTCTGTTTGTATAGTTTCCTTAAAACTATTCTCTACGCTTCATCTCTTTTCCTTCAATTTTCGTCTATTTTTACCATTGTCATATCTATTATGTAAGAAATGCTTTGATGACTAAGCTCATTCCATCTACTCCATTGTTTTGTTCCCAGAGAATAATCTGAAGCAGACTATTTTTAATATATGATCTATGTCACAAGTTTTTAAATACACACACCTTTAAATACTCTGATCAGAGGCTTCACCAAAATTTGAATGTATAATAATGGTATCCAGGAACAATTAAGAAGTTAATAGTCTTATTGCTACTGTTCTTTATGTTATACCAGTAATGTTTTAGAAAACAAAATAACTTGCCCTGTAATCTACATGATAATATACGAAGCACAATGCAGTCAGTTACCGTGACATAACAGCATTTAGATTCCTCCATGGAAGAAGAATAGAAATGAACAATTCTAAACTGAAAATCCTTAAACAAATGGGAATAGGCAGTAGCTTACACATCCCTTCTAGAAACAACCCCAGTGTTCCACCTCATGATGTGTGAAATACCACAATCATAGAGTTATGTCCTTGGTAAATGCATTTGTCACATAAAGTTGTCACCTATTTCACAATGTTCATTTTCATCCTAGAAGAATAAGACATTGGGCCACTAACAATCAGTAGTTACTTGGAGGGAGGGAGTTAATCAGAGAGATTTTCTGCTTGACAATCAACTGGTGAGCGTTTTAGTTGGAGGAGAAAGAAGAATGACTTTGTCATTGAGAGACTAGCACACTAGGATAGGCAGAGTTGTGGGGAGAACTGAGTAGTCAGGGTGTAAGGACACTCATTACTTGATCACGGGTCAGAAGGGAGGAAAACAACAGAGAAAAGAAAGATAGAATGACACCACAAACAACAAACCTGGACTGCTTTACAATTGCGAAGTTTTCAAAGTGTCCATTAAACAATCTTTACATGGATATTGAGTAAACAGTAGCAAAGAGCTGTGAAACAATGAAAAGTAAAGAACCAAGAAGATGCCTTAAATCTTAAACCAGTGATGCAAGTCCAGAAAAATCACAGGAAAGAATAGGTATCCCAAGTATGTTTGTCTTGCTTGGGCAGAGAGCAGCTTATTTTTCTTATTTAGCAAAAGAAAGAAGGGGTGCTACACAGTCTCTAAGGCATGACAAATGACATCCTTCTACACTGACAGCACTCACCACAAAACAGAATCTGTGAAAGCTGATCTCAAGGCTCCATGTAGGAGAAAACAATGCACATATAAAGGTTATTGGTTTGATAAAAGAAAATCCATTTTTTAAATGACAGTATAAAAAATCCTCTATTGGCAAGAAGCAGTTTTCATTCTAGGGAAAAGTGAAATTCAAGAGCTCATATGGGAAAAAGAGATCATTTGCTCTGTTTATTCTTGCCTGAACAGACACACTCTAAATTGATCATCAGTGAAGAATAGGATAAACATTCCAGAGCAAATATGCCTACGCTCTTGATCCTGACATTTGAAGAAAATTTATTAAGAACCTTTATATAAAAACAAATCTCCTCAGATAACATATAAAGGTAGTATATACAAGAAATCTAAGGTCACGATAAAAGTACCAAGCCAATGAAGTGACGTTTTTCAATGAAATCATTATTTGATCATCTGCTCAAAATCATTATTTTGAGCAGATGATCAAAATTAGCACCGGAGAGAACATTGGATGTACAAACATGAATAAGCCATGGGCTCCGAACCATAATGTTTTCAGCATAATAGACAAATAGGGCATAAATATAAGCAAAAGAAAAAATGATTCTTTCCTGTAATTTTCTGGTCCTATTAATACATCATTAGTTAAAGAGTTAAGGAATCTTATTGGTTCCTTTCATTGTTTCACTTTGTCACTATTTACTCAACATCCATGTAAAGATTGTTTTATCGGGGATTTGGGGTACAGGGTAGGCCCCAAGTGAGGGGTAGTTAAGTTCTCTATTGGGAAATTGGGAAAGGTTCTATTCAGTAGAGAAACCGGATGCACCTTTGAAAATAAGAAGGCATTCCAAATGTAAACAGGGAAGAGATGCATTTTACACAGAGAAAGAGGTGAGAGGAAGAGCTATGAAACAACATAGCGTGGTAGGGAAACCTAGTTCCGAAAGTCTGAGCATGGGACATGAAGAAGGGAGAGGTGACAGAGGAAGCCAAGGGCAAACAGGAGTCAGAAGTGAGAAGGGTCAGTGCAGCATGGTTCAATTAAGTTCAACACCAACTTTGTAGGTATTTTTTGTTTTTTTGTTCTGTTTTTAAATATGAGCATATAGAAACCTCCTCAATCATATTTACTCATAAGTAAATGGTTTTAGATTTTACCCCCATTTATTTAGGCAGAGGAAAATAATAAATAATAATAAAAGAATCTTGATAAATCATTCTAAAAATTTCAACAGTAAAGTAAATGAGAACATAAAAATGAGGACATTGTCCTAATATATACTAAGGGTTTCATTTTAAGTGTCTTTCTTGTATGCTTAGTCCCTCGGAAGTATTGATATGTAAGCTGTAGCCTCAAAAACAATTGAGAAAATAAACCATTCAAAGACATCAGTTGTCTTCATTAAACATTTTTTTCTGGGCACACAGCTGGAAACTTTCCATTCATTCAGCACTTGCTCATGGGTGAGACAGCTTAATATTTTCCCAAGAGCAAGCATGCCAAGACTTAATGGCTCTGGACAGACATCTGGTAAGGGCTATCAGAACCACCTGGACTGCAGAAAAAGCTTTCAGGTTCCAGCAGGAAATCCTTATGTGTTCTTTTTCCCTGACTGGTATCTGTGACAGGCAGGTGCCTCCTGAAATGAGAATTTAGGTGACGTTTTCAAGGAAAGTCTACACCCAGAGTCATGACAAAGATGAAACAAAGAAGATGAGATATTGGTCTAAGTCAGTGATAGCTATGATGTGAATTATCTCTTAGGTACCATGTGTCTTACAGACCCTTTAATACTACTTAGAATATCAAGCTTTGTAAGAATAAAGGTATTAGTAAATGCTCACGAGATAATAAGGAGACCTGAGCTCATAAGTAGGTCCTGCTACTCTTGTTCTATTAGTGTCTTTTGCTTATATGGGTATACATATATGATACTGTACATTTATACTGCAATTAAAAGGAGAGAAGAAAAATAAATTAGAAAATAACATTAAATTATACATCTAGTCTACTCTGCAATCTTGCCTAGACATACAAAAATTTTCATTAGGACACTAAAAAAAAATCTCCTATACAACAAGATCCAAGACTCCATCCAGAAGGCTTCTCGATATTCTTTATTTGCTATCCCTATTTCATTCTCTCATACGCAAAGCCATTTCTAACAAACTGCCAGCTGATGCCAGTGCTGCTGGTCCCTGGAACATGCTTTGAGTGGCAAGGTTTTCAAACATAATGAGCATAACTTACCTGTCTCAGGAAGATTTTCCCAATTCCTGTATAGGAAAGATCCATCCAGGAGATTTTCTTTGTTAAGTATGCATCCTCCATCATAATTTCCTCATCAAATTCTCTGCAATTCTGAGCAGACCAGTTAAATCTACATTCAATAACAGTAAGAGCCAGTGTTGTTTAATGGCATAATGAGAAATCTAGGGTCAGATAGATATAGGTCCATATCCCATTCCTGCCTACCAAACAGATTGACCATGGGAAAGTACTTACACTGGTCTAAACCTTAATTTCCTCTTCTATAAAATAGAGATGCCACTAGTAAATACTTCAAAGGTTTATTCTGAGGATTACATAAAATAACTTATATAACATAAAATAACCTATATAACACTGTCTGGTGAGCACTCAACAAATGCTAGTTATTGATATTAATGCAATGCTGCAGCTTAATTATGCATCCAATGTGTCATATAGCATTTGAGGCTTGAAACTCACAGGTTGACTAGTACAGTAGAATATTTTGCTGTCACAACCAACGGTTGTGCACATTCTCTAGGTCTGTTAATCCATTTTTTTTACAAATACTGAGTGAAGACCAACACTTCCAACCTCTACATGTATATTTTAGCAGAGGGGGTATTTATCATTTTTTTGGTGGGGGGGCGGGGTGCAACACCTACCACCTGAAACTCTCCATTAGTCAGGGCTTATACTTGCAAACAATAGTATTGAACTGAGCTATTTTTAGCAGAAAAGGCTTTGTAGAAGGTTATTAGCTAGCTCACAGAATCCCTAAAAGGCCCAAAGAACAAAACTTGAAGGCAAATAGATAGGGTCAATAAGCTAAGAAATAAACAGTGAGAAAAAAAAAGCATAGCACATTGTGGGGCTGCTCTAAGAAACTCCATTGCCACCATTTTGTACACTTGATTCTGAATGCCAGAATTTGTCCACAGTCACTCTGGAAAAAGTCATATTCACATAGAGAATATATGAAAGTGGTTAGGGTAGGGGGTGAAGGGGGATGAAGAGAGGTAAATTAATGTGTACAAAATTACAGTTAGATTGAAGAAATGAGATGTAATGACTTCTAGTACCAAAATGGTGGCAGAGAAGCAAGCTGGTTTCATTCCACACCCACACCCACCCCATAACACATACACAGAGAAAGCCAAAAGCAAATATAGAGCACCAAGATTTTCACCAGCAATATCCCAGAACTCAAATATGAGGATGAGTCAGTTCCCAACACCACAGAAACATGAAAAAAAAAATCCAAGCAATCACTAAGAGACTCAGGTTTCAATATCTGCAACACCCTTTCCTCCAATCTGCCTGACACCAAGCATGTGGAAAATTTTCCCTGATTCATGGTTTCTACACTAGAAACATTCCCCCTGATTCACAGTTTCTACACTGGAAAAGGGTGAACAACCAGCTTCCCCTCATGTTGGGTTCCATGAAGGTGACTTGTCCCTGCTTCAGCCCACAGAAAGCATCAGAAGTGCCTGAAGGGGGAAATACCCCTGAGAATGGCCATACACAAAGGTGGGAGATGGGACTATCATCCCAGCCCTGGAAACACTGCTCTGTAACTTGACCTAGAAGATGCCAAGTCAGAGTGGCTGTTCAGCAGTGCCACACTGTTTGTCCCACAGGTCCCTCAGACTTGAACCCCTAGCCCACCTTCCACACTGCCAGAATATCATCTATGGGACCTCAGCCATTTGGGATGGGCAGCAATACAGTTGTTTGTTACAGCCAAGGCCAAGCTGGTATTAAGGTGCCATCTAGTGCTAAAAAGAAAGCAGTGACCCAGCAGACAAAATAATTTAAAAATTCAACAGGTAAATTGCAAAATATCTCTAAGCAAACATAACTAATAAAAACAAAACAAGCCAGATAGAGAAGACTGGAAGAGATAGCTAATCCTTCAATGCAAAGACTTAAATATACACCCATAAGGAACAACAGCAAACAGGGAACCGTGACTTCCCCAAACAGACAAAGCAAGGAACCAGTGACTGATTCTAACAAGATATCAATATGTGAGCTCTCTGACCAAGAATTCAAAACAGCAGTTTTAAGGAGACTCAGTGATATCCAAGATAACACATAAAAGCAATTCAGAAATTTAACAGAAAAACTTAACGAAGAGATTAAAATGATTAAAATTTAACAGGTTAAAATTGTTAAAAACAGAACAGAAATCTTGGGACTGACAAATATACTTGCTGAGATAAAAAATTCATTGGTCTCTCAACAGTAGTATAGACCATGCAGAGGACAAAATCAGTGAGCTCAAAGACAGGCTATTTGAAATTACACAGTCAGAGGAGAAAAAAGAATGAAAAGGAATGAAGATCACCTACAATATATAGAAAATTACCTCAAAAGACAATATCTAAGAATTATTGATGTTCAAGAGGTAGTTGAGCAAGAACAAAGAAAAGAAAGCTTATTAAAATAAATAATAATGGAAAACTCTCCACAATTTAAGTAGGATATAGATATCCAGGTACAGGAAGGTCTGAGAACACCAAACAGATTCAAATCAAATAGGACTACCCCAAGGCAGGGTATAATAATCAAACTCTCAAAGGTCAAGGATAAAGAGAGGATCCCCAAAGCAGCACAAGATAAAAAGCGAATGACATATAAAGGAGTTCCAATTGATCTAGCAAAAGACTTCTCAACAGAAACCATACAGGCCAGGAGGGAGTGGGCCAACATTTCCTGAGTGCTCTAAGAAAACAATTGCCATCCAAGAATACTATATCTAACAAACCTAACCTTCAAATATGAAAAAGAGATAAAGTCTTTCCCAGACAAAGAAAAGTTGAGAGAATTCGCCACCACCAACCCATCTTACAGGAATGGCTAAAAGATGTTCTTCAATCTGAAAGAAAAAAACACTAATGTGCATGAATAAAACAATTAAAGCTATAAAACCCATTGGCAAAATTAAGCACAAAGACAATGCCAGAATACTCCAATACAGCAATTGTGTGCAATCCGCTCATGTCTAGTATAAAGCCCAAAAGACAAATATATCAAAAACAATAATACTACAACAACCTTTTAAGAGATAGGCAATATAAAAATGTAAATTGAGACAACCAAAAGTCAAAATGGTGGTGGAGGAGGAACAGAATTAAAGTATAAAGGTTTTTTGTTTGTTTGCTTCTATTCTATGTGTGTGTGATCTAAGTTGTCATCCCTTTAAAATAACTGGTTAACCTATAAAATTTTTTTGTAAGCCTCAAGATAAGGACAATGAAAAAAACCTATAATAGACATACAAAAATAAAAGCAACAAATTAAAACATACTACCATAGAAAGTCACATAATCACAAAGAAAGACAATAAGGAGGAGAGGAGTTGCTAAACAACCACAAAACAAGCTATAAAAATAGCAGTAGTAAGTCCTTATTTACCAATACTAACAGTGAAAGTAAATGGCCTCAGTACTCCAATTTAAAGACATGGAAAAGCTGAACGGATAAAGAATCAAGACATAACTAATGCTGCCTGCAAAAAAACTACCTCACCTATAAAGACAGACATAAACTAAAAGTGAAATGTTGGGAATGATATTTCATGCAAGTAAAAAACAGAAGTAGCTATACATGTATCAGAAAAAATACAGTATAAGTGAAAAACTATAAAAAAAGACAAACTATACAAAGAGACAAAGGTTACTATATAGTGAGAAAAGGGTTAATATAACAAGAGAATATAACAATTATAAATATCTGTACACCCAACACTGGAGCACCCAAGTATATAAAGTAAACAGCAGTAGAGCTAAAAGAGGAGATCGACAGCAATACAGCAATAATAGGGACTTCAGTACCCCACTCTCAGTAATGAAAAGATGATCAGGATAGAAAATCAACAAAGGAACAGTGGAGTTAAACTGCACACTAACCTAATAGGCCTAACTAATATTTTCTGAACATTTTACCCAACTGCTACAATTCAATACACATTATTTTCATCAGCACATGGGACAATTTCCAGAATAAACCAGATCTTAGGTCACAAAACAAATCTAAACAAACAGAGAAATTTTAAAAATTCAGAAAGCAAAAATCACATCAAGTATCTCTTCTGGCCACAATGGAATAAAACTAAAAATCAATTAAAAGAGGAATCTCAGAAACTACACATTCTCAAAAGCTACACAAATAAAGGAAATTTTAATACATGCTTCTGAATGGCCAATAGGCCAGTAAAAAAGATAAGAAATAAATTTTAAAATTTCTTGAAACAAATGAAAATAAAAATACAACATACCAAATCCATAGATTACAGCAAAAGCAGTATCTAAGAGGGAAGTTTATTGCAATAAATACCTACATCAAAAAAGTAGAAAAACTTCAAATAATCTAAGGATGCACCCAAGGAACTAGAAAAGCAATAGCAAACTGAACTCAAAATTAGTAGAAAAAAATAAAAAATAAAGATCAAAGCAGAAATAAATGAAACTGATACTAAAAAAATACAGAAGATGAATGAAATGCAAGGTTGGTTTTTAAAAGATTAAACAAAATTGACAAACTGTTAGCTAGACTAAGAAAAAAGAAAACTCAAATAAATAAAATCAGAAATGAAAAAGAAGACATAACAATTGAGACTACAAAAAAAACCCCACAAAGAATCATTAAAGCCTATATGAACAACTATATGCCAAAAAATTGGAAAACCTAGAAGAAATAGATAAATTCCTGGACACATACAACCTACCAAGATTGAACCATGAGGAAGTAGAAAACCTCAACAAACCATTAACAAGTAATGCTATAATAAAAAATCTCCCCTCAAAGAAAAGCTAAGCCCAGCAGCTTCAGTGCTGAAATCTATCAAATATTTAAAGAAGAATGAATATCAATTATATTCAAACTCTTCAAAAAAATGAAGAGAAGGAAACACTTTCACACTCATTCTACAAGGCCAGCATTATCCTGATACCAAAACAAGACAAGGATACAATTAAATAAAGAAAACTACAGGCCAATACCACTGATCAGCATAGATGCCAAAATTTTCAACAAAATACTGCAAGCCAAATTCAACAATATATTAAAAACATCATTGACCATAATCAAGTAAGATTCATTCCAGAGATGCAAGGATGGCACTACATACACAAATGATAGGTCACATTAACAGAATCAAGAACAAAAACCATATGGCCATTTGAATAGATGCCAAAAAAGCATTCAATGAAATTTAACATCCTTTTATAATTTTTTAAAAACTGGGTATAGAATGAACATACCTCAAAATAATAAAGGTCATATATGACAAACCCACAGCCAACATCATACTGAACAGGAAAAAAATGTCTTAGAGGAAAGACTTCAAAAAACATCTAAGAACAAGACAAGAGCGCCCACTTTACCATTTTTATTCAGCATAATACTGAAGTCCTCACGAGAGTAATTAGTCAAGGGAAAAAAAATGACGAACATTCAAATTGGAAAGGAGGAAGTTATATTAGCCTTGCATGCAGACAACATCATCTTATATTTAGCAAAACCTAAAGACTTCACTAAACAAACAAACAAAAACTATGTTAGATCTGATAAATGAATTCAGTAAGGTTGCAGGACACAAAATCAACAAAGATCCTTGGATTGTATACTTCAAAAGCAAACAATCTGAAAAAAAAAATTAAGAAAGCAATCCCATTTAGAATAGTTACAAAGAGCTTTAAATACCTAGGAATCAATTGAGCAAAGATGTGAATGATTTATACAAAGAAAATTATAAAACTATGATGAAAAAAATTAAAGAGGACAAAAAAATGGAAAGATAGTCCATGCTCATGGATTAAAAGAATCGATATTATTAAAATGACCATTCTACCCAAAGAAATTGACAGATTCAATGCAATCCTTATCAAAATCCCAATGTCATTCTTCAAAGAAACAAACAAACAAAAAAAACTAAAATGTATATGGAACCAAAAAGAGAGCCAAAGAAACCCTGAGGGAAAAAAATGAAGCTAGAGGCATCACACTACCTGTCTTCAAAATATACTACAAAGCTATGATAACCAAATCAACATGGTACTGTCTTAAAAATACATAGACCAATGGAACAAAATAGAGTACTCAGATATAAATCCATGCATTTACAGCCAACTCACTTTCAACAAAGGCTCCCAGAACATACAGTGGGGCAAGGACAGCCTCTTTAATAAATGCTTCTGGGAAAACTGGATATCCATATAGAGAATAAACCTAGTCACTTATCTCTCACTATATACAAAAATAAAATCAAAATGGATTGAAGACTTAAATCTAAGACTTGAAAATACGAAAACATTAGAAAATGTTGGGGAAATGCTGCAGGACATTGGCCTGAGCAAAGATTTTTCTTGTGTAAAACTTCAAAAGCACAGGCAACAAAAGCAGAGAAGACAAATAGGATTACATCAAGCTAAAAGGCTTCTGCACCACAAAGGAAACAATCGCAAAGTAAGGAGACAACCCACAGAATAAGAAAAAATATTAGCAAACTATTCATCTGACAAGGAATTAATAACCAGAAAATATAAGGAGCTGAAACAACTCAATTGCAAAAAAGAAATCCAATTAAAAATTGGGTGAAAGAGCTGAATAAATATTTATAAGAAGACATTCAAATGGCCAAAAAGTATTTTTTTTAAAGTTCAATATCACTAATCATCAGAGAAAAGCAAATCAAAACCACAACGAGATATCATCTGACCCCAGTTAGAGTGGCTTTTATTAAAAAAAACAGGCAATAATGGATACTGGCAAGGATGTGGAGAAAAGGAAACTCTTGTACATGCTGAGGAATGCAAAGTACAGCAACTATAGAAATCAGTATGGAGGTTCCTCAAAAAGTTGAAAACAGAACTATCATGTGATCTAGTAATTCCACTACTGGGTACATAGCCAAAAGAAATGAAACAATATATCAATAAAATATCTGCACTCCCATGTTTATTGTAGCATTAATCCACAATAGGCAAAATATGGAATCAACCTAAGTACCTATCAATGGATGAATAAAGAAAATGTGGTTATATATATACAATGGAATGTCATTCAGCCATTAAAAATAATAAAATCCTGTCATTTGCAGCAACATGGATGGAAGTAGAGGTTATTATGTTAAGTGAAATAAGCCAAACACAGAAAGACAAATATTGCACATTGTCATTCATGTATGGGAGCTAAAAATTGGATCACATGAAGATAGAGTGGATTAGTGGTTATCAGAGCCCAGGAAGGGTAAGTGAGGAAGGGATGAATAGAGGTTAATTGACAGGTACAAATATGCAATTAGAAACAAGAAATAAGACCTGGTGTTTGATGTATCAGTAGCATGATGCTACAAACATTAATCTATTGTGCATTTCAAAATAGCTAGAAGAGAATAATTTGCATGTTTCTAGCATAAAGAACAGATAAATATATAAGGTGATGAATATTCCAATTACCCTGACTTAGTTATATGAATGTATCAAATTATCACAAGTAGCCTGAAAATATGGACATCTATTATTTATCAATTTTTAAAAAAAGACCTAGTGTTCAATAAATCAGTAGGTTGACTAGAGTAAACAATAATGTGGTGTATATTTCAAAATAGCTGGAAGAGAATAATTTGAACATTCCCAGCATAAAGAAAAGGTAAATGTTTAAAGTAATAAATACACCAATTACCTTGATTTGATCATTACACATTAATGTATCAAAATATCATATGTATGTCTATTATGTGTCAATTTTGAACAGAAAAGAAAAAAATGCTCAAGTCACCTTCACAAGCATGCTTACATAAGCTCTAGTCTCCCTGCATGCAACCACCACATCAGGTGACTTGGCTCCAGTTGCAGTCTTGTACAACTCTGCAGCAGCTATGGAACCTAGGAACATAATTCATCACTTCCTAGGTGAAGATCAATCTAGCAGAAGATTGGAATGGGTATTGAGTGAGCCAGCCTATAGTATTTGCCACAACCTACTTCCTATGTTTTGGTTTTCTCCACCTTATGAAGGAAGGTATGAGGTAAGTGGCAGAGACTGCCACACACTATAAAAAAGAAAATGCCACATACTCACCTCCTTAGTGGCCCTGGCAGCTAGAGCATGGACTTAAGACCCACTTTGCACTTATCAAATGCATCGCTTGGATCTTGAACTGTAAAGAAGTGATGCAAAGTAGGGGACAATGTGAGCAATTTACTCTGGCAATGACAGGAGTTGGACCATGATAATATTCCTGGGGTAGCAATGGCAGCAGTGCTAGTAGCCCCAATCCAGGGTCCATTAATACTGCTGTTAATGATGCAAAGTACAGCACAGGCTCAGCAGCACAGCAGTGGTGTCCTTTCAGGTCATGATTTTAGGTATTGTTCCTAGCTCTGTAGCCCCAGAAATTCTGTGCAACTGAGTGTCCTTATAATGAATTCATTTTCTGCTTACATCAGACAGAGTTGCTTTTAACTAAAAACACTAACACATAAATTGGTAGCAGTTGTAACTGCAGGCAATGGTCCCTTCGAAAAATTGAATTGAATAAAAAGTAAAACCAACAAAAATTAGCCAGTATTAAGGAATGGGAATCTGAAAGTCCATTGCACATGTTGTCACCTTCAAGAAGTTCTCATTGAAGGCAAGGCTAATAAGGACGTAGGCAACTGCCACACAAGTGTACAAACAGCATAGGAATTCAAGAACTGTGAGGCATGGAGGTTGCTTCTAACTCTGCTTCACGGCTTCAAGCAAAAGAATGACAAGCTGAAATCACAAATTCTTGGCTAGAGGCATGAAGTGAAATCCCATGTTTCTCTGACTGCTAAAAGAATCTCTTATCGCTTTCAGCCGCAGGGCTGAGATAACTGAAAATCAGACTCAAACTTTGATCCTGCAGGTTTCTAAATTACAATGTCAGTTGAATTCACAGCCCACTGAGATCACTTATGTGAAAGTAAAAGCACTGATCTGGATAGAACAAAACTGAGATATAGAATGGAGGCAAATGAATAAATTTGGATGTCATAAGTTCCCTGAACCCACCAAATCCCCTGACAGTCCCTTGCTGGCCAAGGCAGTCTTGTTTCCCTTGTCTGGTGAGGTGCAGAAGGAATAAATTATCTATGGTAGTGGAGATGGCTGTCACAAAAATCAAGTGTTTAGGTAGCAGGGATAGCAGAGCTGATGGAAGCTTCTGGAGGCCATTGCTAGCAATGTCAACAGTGCAAGCTGTAGTTCTTTGCAGCAGTGACAGCAATGTCCCTACTGAGCTAGTTCTGCAGAATGATTGGACTGTTGTTCCCATCTGCATAGTCCCAAGACTGGCAAAGCCCAATGTCCTTTGAATAAATAATTTTCTACTCAAATCAGCCAAATCTGGTCTCCACTGCTTTCAACTATGAACTATATGCTTACAAATTTCAATAACAGCTTTTTCTTTTACCCTTCTCCCTCTGCAAAATGTGGTCAAAATATGAAAAATTTCAACTCTGATTGCTTTAGAATGGTAAGTCCATAACTGATCTAAATTTTTCTTATAATAAGAACTCATGCTCAGAGTTGCAGGCTCCCTGCCTATAAAATTTAATAAGAGATTCATAGCTGTTTCCTACTTACAGAGAAAATTTATTCCCGTCTACCTTTATCCATCTTTGTCTCTTTTATATGCAATATTATTATTCACAGTTTTCCAGTGAATTATCAAAGAAAAGGCAAACGAAAATTGCTCCCTAGTAGCAGCAGTCATCTAATTCATCAAATCATAACCTACAAATTCTTACATGAGCAATTGCCTGGTCAATCTTACACCATGACAAACTAAATGCCTGATAAACAGTCACAATCCCTTATAAAATTTATGGTAAAGACATTCAAAACCACCAGCCAAGGGCATTATTGGTGTGATGGCAAAAACCATAGATCAACCGTAGCCCATACCATTGGTGATAAAGCCATTCAAGTCCTTAAAAATCTGACTGTTAGTACATATATTTGGTTTTTTTTTTTTGAGCAATAAAGAGAGGTTGTTTTACTTCAGGAGATGCATAATAGTTCACTAGCCTCATGGTTACTCCACTGGCATCAGCTTATGCACCTTTTCAGAGTTACTCCACCCCAACATCTCCTGGGCCTTGGATGCTTGTCAGAATCTAGCTGCCCACCAGCCCATCTCTTCATCTCCTGACACCACCACCTATCTCACCCAGGCAAGCTTCAGAATGGCCTTCCTTAGGACCACCCCGCAGTAGTCATAGTGGCTCCTCCCACTACTTCTAGGTCCAAATGAAGCCCAGGTCACAGGGTATGGAATCCGACTTCCCCAAAGGCTGCCCAGGGGGGCAGATAACACAACCCCAGAAGCGCAGGATAAATTTTTGGCCCAAGGGGTGGACTGTGACCAATGTGGCCAGACTCCATCTCTACAAAAAATACAAAAATCAGCTGGGAGTGATGGTGCATGTCTGCAGTTTCAGCTGCCCAGGAGGCTAAGGTGGGAGGATCACCTGAGCCTGGGTGATTGAGGCTTCAGTGAGACATGATGATGCCACTGTACTCCAGCCTAGATGACAGAGTGAGACCCTGTCTCAGAAAAAAATTAATATTCAAAGACACATCATATTCTCAAATGCCAGTAACAAATATTTCAAAATAACTTCTAAGGTATTTATCATATAAACAAAAACTAAAAGATACCAAGGATAAATGTAATAAATATGTGGAGTGTGGAGGTGTTTGTGAAGAATATTCTAAAACTTTACTAAGAAAAAGAAAAAAATCCCTAATAAAAGTATTGATGTACTGCTATATTCTTTGATAGAAATTTCAGAATTTAGAAGTGGCAATTCCCTCAAAATTATAAACTCAATGGAATGTTAATCAAATCCCCAAAGAATTTGACAAGCTGAAACTAAAATTCTCTTTTTTGGGGACAAGGTCTTGTTGTGCTGCCTAGGCTGGTCTCAAACTCCTGGCTCAAGTAGCTGGGATTACGGGTGCATTTACAGATGCATGCCACAGTGCCTAGCTTAAAATTCACTTTTAAGTACACAGTCAAGAAATTTCCAGGACAATTTTGAAAAAGAAAAAGGGAGTAGGGGTAGAAATTTACCTGGCCAGCAATCCAGACTTGCCCTAACATCCATCAAAACTATACAACCATAGTGATTATAATAGTGGATCATTACTATTCAGAAGAACCCATATATGATGGTTTACAGTAGAAATGGTATTACATTCTTTCCTAAATAAGTGAGAAAAGAATGAACTATTTGATAAGCACTGCTGGGGCAATTGGTGATGAAATGCAAACGTCTAACACAAGAAATATAGAAAAATATAATCATGCCACTGAGATAAGAAAAGACAAAAAGAATAAACCATAAAATAAATAAACATAAAATTTAAAAAAACCATAAAAAAAGACTGACAAATTGGGAGTATATTAAAATGAAACAACATTGTGTGATAAAGGATATAATAAACAAACTTTTATTTATTTTATTATTTAATTTATTTATTTATTTATTTTTTTTTTGAGACGCAGTCTCGCTCTGTCGCCCAGGCTGGAATGCAGTGGCGCGATCTCGGCTCACTGCAAGCTCTGCCTCCCAGGTTCACATCATTCTCCTCCCTCAGCCTCCTGAGTAGCTGGGACTACAGGCGCCCGCCACCTCACCAATAAACAAACTTTTAAAAGGCAAGCTTTAGGCTTGTAGAAGATAGTTGTAATACATAAAACTAACAAAGAAATAATACAGTATTAATTTTATTATATACATATGTATATAAAATGTTTATGAATCGACAAAAAAAGATGATCCAGTAGAAAACAGACTACAGGAATGCATAGGCAATTCACAGAAGAGGAAACTCAACTAGATAATAAACATAAAAATAATGTTCAACTTCACTAGTAATTTGGGAAATGAAACTCAAAACAATATGAAATCATTTAAGATCTATCACACTGGTAAATATTTGAAAGACTAATAACCCTTTAAGGACAGGGATAAATCAGAAATCTCAAAGTTGCTTATAGAATACAGTCTGTTAATATTAAACCTTAGGGCTTAGGAGACTAGAGTGGCTAACTCTGATGGATAAAAAATAGAAATAAAAATTGTTTCCTGGTGTAAAAATGTCATCTTCAGGTAGCAAGGGTAAAAGCAGCTCAAGGTGAAAGCCTTTGAATGTGATTTTCAAATCTTCCATCAGCTCTAGACAAAGTACTAACTTTTAAAGTGGTCAGTTTTTGCCCCTTTATTCTTCCAAAGGAAACTCTACCTATGAAGGAAAAGTTTCTTAAGATAAAATTTTACAGTGTAATAGTCATCTTAGATGACCTCTATAAGTGACCATCCCAGACATGATAGTAGAAATAGGTGATATCACAATAAAAGCACTTTATTCCTATAATTTAAATTTATGATTCTGTTTATAAAAGTAATACAAGAAGGCAGATCAAAAATATGCCCGATTCCTATTTCCACCTAAAATATACCTAGAATTTTTTCAATATTTTATATTTTATAAAGAAAAAAATTCACATGTATAGAGAATAAGAACAAGTGCCATCAGCATATCAGATATAACAAAGAAGTCCTAGAAAACAGAAGGCAGATGGAGGATGAACCCAGATGATCCAGCCTTCATCTATCAAAGCTCCGTAAGAAATGATCACAAGGAATAGAGAAGGAAAAACAATCAAGAAAATAATGGAAGGCAAACTCCCATAGCTAGTCTTAAAACTGAAGGACTATGAAAGACGAGAATGGCGATCATTAAAAAGTCAGGAGACAACAGATGCTGGAGAGGATGTGGAGAAATAGGAATGCTTTTACACTGTTGGTGGGAGTGTAAATTAGCTCAACCATTGTGGAAGACAGTGTGGTGATTCCTCAAGGATCTAGAACCAGAAATAGCATTTTACCCAGCCATCCCATTACTGGGTATATACCCAAAGGATTGTAAATCATTCTACTATAAAGACACATGCACATGTATGTTTATTGCAGCACTATTCATAACTGCAAAAATCCAAATGTCCATCAATGATAGAGTGGATAAAGAAAATGTGGCACATATACATCATGGAATACTATGTAGCCATAAAAAAGGATGAGTTAATGTCCTTTGCAGGGACATGGATGAAGCTGGAAACCATCATTCTCAGCAAACTAACACAGGAACAGAAAACCAAACACTGCATCTTCTCACTCATAAATGGATGTTGAACAATGAGAACATATGGACACAGGGAGGGGAATATCACACACAGAGGTCTGTTGGGGGTAGGAGGCTAGGGCAGGGATAGCATTCGGAGAAATACCTAATGTAGGCGATGGGTTGATGGGTGCAGCAAACTACCATAGCACAAGTATACTTATGTAACAAAACTGTACGTTCTGCACATGTACCCCAGAACTTAAAGTATAATAAAAATAAATAAATACATAAATAAATAAATAAGGAGTAACCCAGGGAGGATAAAATAAAAATAAATAAGTAAATAAAAATAGAAACTCATATTGCATTACTAAACTCAGCTATAAGCTATCTATCTAGGACATATCCAAAACAAAATGCTCAGAATAAAAATACAGAGATATTAAGCTGGGCGCAGAGGCTCACTCCCGTAATCCTAGCACCTTGGGAGGCCAAGATGGGCGGATCACAAGGTCTGGAGTTAGAGACCATCCTGGCCAACATGGTGAAACCCCGTCTCTACTAAAAATACAAAAAATGATCCAGGCGTGGTGGCACATGCCTGTAGTCCCAGCTACTCAAGAGGCTGAGGCAGGTGAATGGCTTGAACCTGGGAGGCAGAGGTTGCAGTGGGCCCAGATCGGGCCACTGCACTCCAGCCTGGCGACAGAGCGAGACTCCATCTCAAAAAAAAAAAAAATGGAGATATTAACATATTTTTTAAAAGTAAATATCATAATTAATAATAATAAATCAGACCAATTAGAATTAAAGGTCAAATGTTATTTTAAAATGAGGATGTATATATAATTAGGATGTTTTATATGATGAAGCATATAGTCAAGATATATCTTGAAATTCTAGGGAGTCTAAAATAAAATCTGACAGAAATGCAAAAATAAGTCTACAATCACAGTAGGAGACTATAATATTCTTCTTTCAGTTCATGACCAGTCAAGTACACAAACATAAGTAAAATAGATATAAAGATCTGGAATAAAACAATTCACGTTTGACCTACTTGACATGCAGAAAAGGAATATAACACAATCTGCTTACTAAATTGTGCTGACCAGAATTTTAACAATGATCCTAGAGTTCATATAATTCTTACCCAATTTTATTTCTGAGATTGAGGGGCTGTCCAAATCAATCACACGTACCACTATTAGCCAAATATTATTAAAAATTCCACAGTCTGAGGCCTTAGTGACAGCACCTCTTGAAGATTAATAAACATCTCAGAGGAGACGAAAGGCTTGACTTGGAAGGAATCATATAAAAACAGTGGCAGGCGGTAAAGCCATACTTTGACATGGAAAATTGGGATACAAATGCATTAAGAGTAGGAAGTATAGCACATATCCTGTCTTTATTACTAAGTTTAAGAGGTAGAAGCATAAAATGGTATGACCTTTTAAAGTCAGTGACTCATTGACAACTTTGACATTTGTAAGCACAGATCTGTTACAAGTCATTCATTTTCTTTCCCTTACTACTGCGTGCACAAATAACTGTATTCTCTTGCTCAGCAAATTTGAGTTAGCCAAAAATTGAATTAAAGTGATAGTGATCCAAGTTGCAAAATAATTTCTAAAAAAAAAAAAGCCTAACTTGACCCATAAAATCCTTGTAAGAGAACAAA
Source organism: Pan paniscus (assembly GCF_029289425.2). Lineage (NCBI taxonomy): Eukaryota > Metazoa > Chordata > Mammalia > Primates > Hominidae > Pan > Pan paniscus. Next base: position 40,900,303 of record NC_073264.2, on the reverse strand, counting down.
AAACAAAAAAATTTAAAAATTTAAATGAAAATAGAACTAGCTATATTGAAGTTGCTGGTCTTTCTTGTTTGGCCACAATAATTTATCTTCCAAAATTGTCCTTTTCTCAATTATAAGGGTGTTTTAAGTCCTACCTAAACATTTCCTGAAAGAAAAGATGATGGTGACTCTAAAAGATGTCACACAGTTATCAAAACATTCATGGCACCAAATATTGTCCCAACAAACTTACATATCTTCATGTCAACACTATTAGTGTTAAGACATTTTAGTAAGGGAAGGGCAAAGAAATTTTAGATTTTAGGGAAGACTGTCAAGTATCAACAAGCAATAACATAACCTATAACCCAGAATGTATTTATAGTAATGGATATAGCACATAATACTTATTTTAAAAGATTTTTTAAAATTATGCAACATAATATGAGAAGTTACTACATAAGTTTCCTGGGGCTGCTGTAACAAAACACCACAAAATGGGTGGCTTAAACAATAGAAATAGATTCTCTCCCATTTCTGGAAGCTAGGACTGCAAGATCAACATGTCAGCAGGGTTGGTTTCTTCTGAGGACAGTGAGAAAGAATCTGTTCCATCCCTCTCTCCTAGCTACTGGTGGTTTGCTGGCAACGTTTGGTGGCCCTTGGCTTACAGGCACATCACTCTAATCTCTGCTTTCATGTTCACATGTTGTTTTCCTATGTATATGTTTACCTATGTCCAAATTTCCCCTTTTTATAAGAACACCAGTCATAGTAGATTAGGGCCCAATTTAATGACCTCATTTTAACTTGATTAGCTTTATAAAGGCCCTACCTCCAAATAAGGTCACATTCTGAGGTACTAGAGGCTACGGCTCCAACATATCCTTTTTCTGGGGAACACAATTCAACCCATAACAATTACCTTAAGGTTAGTAGCAAATACAACATTATAGCATAATCACACAATGACCTTTGACCTTTGGCAGTGGGAAACAGTGACAATCAGTAACTATTTGTGGTTTACTAATTCCAGTGGATCATACCCTATAATCTGACTTCTTTCCTGGCTTTCAATGCATCCATAATTGTGTTCCAAGTAATACACACAACCTATTTCCAAACAGGTGTCCCGTTCCTGATAAGCCTGGAGGAGAGACCATTTCCCATGGCCTCCTCATCACACATGTGTGCACATGCACACACACACACACACACACAAACAGCAAGCCTAGTTGGTAGCCTGTTGTCTGGACCAAAATAATCTGTCTCAAAAATAAAAAAGTGTGGGGTTGGGATTCTGTGGGAAAATAGTTCTTGTGAATTTAAGAAACAAAGATTAAACTGTCTTACCCAAAAATCAATTGACATGGCAACAGAGCAGTTCAGAATAAACTAAATATGAAAATAAACAAATTTCAAAATATGTCATTTTATAGTACAACAGTATAGTAAGGGATCATTATTTATGGAAAATATATTCTATACTCAAAACAATTATTTTAATAATTATTCTATAAATATTTTAAAAGCTAAAATAGTTTTGTACTTATTTCTAAACTATGCAAGTCTTTTACTTTCTTTTAATTGTACATGCAAATAGAACGGTTTGCAACTCCTAGAATTATTTTGTGTTAAAATGTTATTGCATCTGTTTCAATAGGGTCACTGGAGCATAATATTTCCCCAAAAGCTATCCCCACTCAAGGCAATGGGAATTAATGATATGGAGTCTAGCTGAAACAATCAGTGTAGTCTCTGGAGAGAATTTCAGAAAGGTGATGTGAAGATTCTACTGCACCCTCACCCCAGGAAGATAACCATCTAACTAGTTAAAGTTACTAAAAATAGAACACACACAGATTTAAACTCTCTGAAAATTGTCCTAAGGGCACACAGAAAATGAAAAAAAAAACTTTTATTTAGGAAATTCTCCTAAATCTCAGTAAGAACAGTGAAAGTCTGTGGCAGCTGATCCCATACACCCCCAGCTTTATGCGATAGATAATCCGGGTGCTCTAATCCAGGTGGGTATGGCAAAACAACAACAACAACAACAACAACAAAAAACAGTCCTCATCAGCTCTGCCAAGCTCCTAGGACTACCATTTCATCCTGCCAGCATCTCTTCTCCCCATCCCCATTCCTGTGTATAGAAGCACAATTCTTGGGGGAATGGCTGAAAAGACTGGGACTCCCTTCCCCCACTCAGCTACCACTCACAGGGCAACGGCTCTACTCCAAGCATCACAGGCTGGTAATACTAGCACCACTCCTTCCCCTTCCCCACCTCACAAGGACAAGCCAAGGAAATCAGGGGCTGCCACCAGTGCCCACTCGTATAGCAAGGATGTCACTTGGGAGAAGCAAGTCAATGTCCATACCTCCAGCTTCAGTTCAGTGGCACAAAGTCTCTGCTCAAGGGGAAAGGCAGGTTGTAAGAATGAAGAACTCTGTATGCACGTGCCATGCTGGTGCGCTGCACCCACTAACTCGTCATCTAGCATTAGGTATATCTCCCAATGCTATCCTTCCCCCCTCCCCCACCCCACAACAGTCCCCAGAGTGTGATGTTCCCCTTCCTGTGTCCATGTGTTCTCATTGTTCAATTCCCACCTATGAGTGAGACTATGTGGTGTTTGGTTTTTTGTTTTTGCGAGAGTTTACTAAGAATGATGATTTCCAATTTCATCCATGTCCCTACAAAGGACATGAACTCATCATTTTTTATGGCTGCATAGTATTCCATGGTGTATATGTGCCACATTTTCTTAATCCAGTCTATCATTGTTGGACATTTGGGTTGGTTCCAAGTCTTTGCTATTGTGAATAGTGCCACAATAAACATACGTGTGCATGTGTCTTTATAGCAGCATGATTTATAGTCCTTTGGGTATATACCCAGTAATGGGATGGCTGGGTCAAATGGTATTTCTAGTTCTAGATCCCTGAGAAATCACCTAACCTGCACATTGTGTACATGTACCCTAAAACTTAAAGTATAATAATAAAAAAATAATAAAGTATACAGATTTCTAACATGTCAAAAAAAAAAAAAAAAGAATGAAGAGCTCTGAAGCTCTGACTGAGAGGAATGACTTTATTTGGAAAAAGCCTGGAGAAATTCATTCCTAAAGGCACTCCCAGGAACAATGGAGATTTTGGTGATTAACAGTTAAGGTGGGGAGCTCTGTGATATCAGCAGCAACAAATGAAATGGCAAATTAGCCAAAAATTTAACAGAGAGAACCAGGAAAAGAGACAGCCAAGAGCCTTTTTGGGATCACACTCACCCCTGGAGATCCAGAAGTCTGTTCACATGTATTAAGCTGCACCCACTCAGTACTAATCGGAGTAGGATATGGGGAACACTTGAAAGAATTTCACAAACAACACACATAGATCCGTCAATATAATACAGAATCCTTACTTGCTCACAGGGCTTAAGTACAACTCTGATCAAACACTTACTGAACAATAAGTTATACCGACTTAGTGGTGACTCCTAGGAAATCAAATTGAAAAATATAATCACACTCATCCCTGGTGATTTGAAAAACTGTGCCTGCCAAAGGCTGTGCCCTCTCAGAAGCAACCACAGACAGAACCTCTAAGCTACTAGTCAATGGCTGAATGCAGGACCAAATTGTAAAGTACCTGCACTGTTTTAGTAGCCACACACATGTCTTTGGCTAGTGTTTTATAAAGAGACAAAGGCATCCCCTAAAGAGGCAGGCTAAAAGATAAAAACCAAACAAAAATCTGAACAGTAACATTAGAAACTTCATGCTGCAAAGAAAATATGCATCATAAAACTAGTCCAGAGAAGTCACCAAGCAAATAAATGACCAAAGAAACAACCACAATAATTCTTAGAAAATAAAAGAGAGAGATAGTATCCAGAGTTGTCACCATACAGTATCTTAAATGTCCAATTTTTCAAGAAAAAATTATGGCACATGCAAAGAAAGAGAAAAAGTGTGACCAAACAAAAAAAATTGGAGGCAACAGAAACTGTCTTTGAAGGGCCCAGATATTGGACTTAGCAGGCAAATATTTCTAAAGCACCCATTATAAATATGTGAAAAGAACTAAAGGAAACCATGTTCAAAGGATTTTTTAATGTATAATGACAGTGATTCATCAAATAGATAATACCAACAAACAGACAGAAATAATTTTTAATGGAAATTCTAGAGTTGAAAACTACTGAAATAAAAAATTAACTAGAGGGGCCCAAAAGTAAATTTAAGTTGAGAGATAAAATAATCTGTAAATTTGAAGACAGATTAATAGAAATTATACACTCTGGAAATATTATGACAGAAAAAAAATGAAGGAAAATGAACAAAGCCTAAGAGAAATGTGGAATACCATTAAGCCCACCAACAAACGCACACTGGAAGAACCAGAAAGAGAGGAGAGAGAGAAAGAACAGAAAAAAATTCAAAGAAATATGGCTAAGAACTTATCAAATTTGATGAAAAACACAAATTTCCCCAACCAAGATAGTCAACAAACTCCAAGCAGGATAAACACAAAAATATCCACCCTCAGACATATCATAGCAAAACGTTAAAAGACAAAAACAAAGAGAAAGTCTTAAAAATCACAAGAGAAAAATGACTCATTACATTCAAGGAGGTCACAGTGAGATTAACAGCTGACTTTGCATCATAAACAATTAGGACAGAAGGCAGTGCAATGATGCAAAGTACTGAAATTAAAAATAATCTGTCAATCAAGAATCCTATATCCAGTAAAACTATTTTTTAAAAATGAAGGTGAAATAAAAGCTGTGTCATACACAAAAACTAAGAGAGTTTGTTGCTAGCAGACCTGAATTACAAGAAATGCTTAAGAAAGATCTTCAGACTGACTCATAGAAGGTGTACAATAAATACTTGGAAAATAAAATAATGAATTACTATTAACTTTCTTTATATGACTAGTATATAAAATGTTATTTAAATTTTATGAATATGGTGAAATTAGCTATTTAAAGTGATTATTTCATTAACTCTTTCTTGGTAGCAAATCAATGTTCTGACTGTAAAATTTATGTTTTAAACAGCAGTCATTTTTGAGACTTTACTTCTTGATGGTACACTCACTTTTAGGACTTGAACTGCATCCCCCTAAAATTCATATGTTGTAATCCCAACCCCCCAGTACCTCAGAATGTAACCATATTTGAAGATAGTCTTTTTAAAAGTGGTTAAGTTAAAATGAGGCCTTTAGGGTGGGGTCCCTAATATGATATGACTGATGTCCTTATAAGAGGAAGAGACACCAGGGAAGCACATGAGGAAAGGCCACGTGAGGACACCATAAGAAGGCAGCCAACTGCAAGCTAAGGAGACAGGCCTCAGGAAAACTGAACCTGGCAACACCTTGATCTTGGACTTTTAGCCTCCAGAACTATGAGAAAATTAATTTCTGTTGTTTATGCCACCCAGCCTCTAGTATTTTCTTACAGCAGGTCTAGAAAACTATACACCCACAAATCCAATGTTGAGGACAGCTGTTCTAATTTTTCTAAATTAGGAGCTTAAAAATGTTCAGCATACTAAAAATCTAGAGTTCCTTATTCAAAGTATTTTACCATTGAATCAGGTCCTTTGATTTGCTGGAAGTTATCAGATGTTATAAATGAACCTCTACAACCTACATATGCAAAGTTCATACTAAATAAACAATAAAATGAATAACATTTTAAGCTGACATTTATCACTCTAAAAATTACAATTTGGGTAATTTTAGTACTTAGCATGATTATCAAAGGCATTTTGAGTTACATATGTTCATCCCTGAGGTAATCTAGGTCTCTAGTGTGAACCAAGAAGAAAATATTACTTGGCAGACAAACTGCTAAGGATGAATGGATACTATAGTCTGCTAGGGGTATATAGAACAATAGAACATAACAGTAATCAGCAGTAGCAGCAAAAATAGTTACATTAGGCTTATAATATACAAGGCACTCTTCTAAGCATATTTGACATATGAATAAATTTAATCATAACAACCATATAAAGTTATTCCCATTTTAAGATGAGGCACAAAGAAATTTAGTAACTCACTCAAAGCCACATGACAAAAGTATGAAAGCTAGGCTGCAAACTCCTGCGTCTATGTTTCTAACCACTACACTACATGCCTCTCTCTTCTTGTTTTCCTCCTTTAAGCTCACATTTCTAAAATAAAGGTAAAACTTCAGGGAAAAATATATTGGATCCAACTATTTATTACTTTGAATCACCAGCTTTAAAATAATTTAAATTTCTTTCCTTTTTTTTTTGAGACAGAGTCTAGCTCTGTCACCCAGGCTGGAGTGCAGTGGCATGATCTTGGCTTACTGCAACCTCTGCCTCCCAAGTTCAAGTGATCCTCCTGCCTCAGCCTCCTGAGTAGCTGAGATTACAGGCATGTGCTACCATGCCTGGCTAATTTTTGTATTTTTAGTAGAGACAGGGTTTCACCATGTTGGCCAGGCTGGTCTCAAACTCCTGTAAGAATAATTCATCTGTCCCTGTGTTCCTTATAAACCTATAAAATATATTTATCAGTGAATAAAATTTTAGACTTCATCAATAACTGCCAAAATATATCAGGTAGTACTATAAAGTTATACAGATGATATATTCAGTGTGTAGTCCTCATTTTAAAATCTACAAAATTATTCTACAACTTCCTGATCGCTAATTGTAATTCTCTAGATGCACCCAGCCTTTTAATGGTATGTCTAACTTAAAAAAATAAAATCCCTAAAGACAGTACATTTGGGCCACTCCACTGCATTTGCTCATCAACATCTTTTGTGTTTTAAGTGAGCATTAGAAGAGAGATAGAACTGTCTGATTATCTCATATAGATAACAGTGCATATAAAAGTAGGTCTATTGCTATAATTTTACCACATGCAGAATATAGCCATATTAAAAAGTTTTAACAGAAATTTTTAAATATATATATATATGTGCAGCTGTCCTACATATAACATGATAAAGCCAACATTGCATTATTCTAGAAAAGCTTTGAATACATCTTTCTATGATATAGTCTTCTGCCCTTAAGAGTGAACGCTTTCATTTGCTTGTGCGGTTGGCAGCCTCTAAGATAAGTCCCAATGATCCCCATGTCTTAGCACTAACATCCCTCTGTAATCCTCTCCCTTTGACTGTGGCCTGAACTACTGACTGACTTCTAATGAATAGAATATGGATTCCATTCAGCAGTAATGCAATGTCACTTCCAAGATTACATTATAAAGACTGTGGCTTCTGTCATGGGTTCTCACTCTTCCTCTCTCGCTCATTTTGAGGGAAACCAGCTGTATGATGAGGGCTGTCCTAGAGAGAGACCCAATTGGCAGGGAATTGAAAGAGGCCTCCAGCCAACAGCCAGTGAGGAACTGAGGCCCTCAAACCAAAAGCCTATGAGAACTGAATCCTGCCAACAATCACATGAGTGAGCTTGGCAGTGAGCCGGCAGCCTGGCCAACAGTTGGACTGAAATCTTACGAGAGGCCTCAAGCACCCACTAAACTGTGCCCAGATTCCCAACTTTCAGGATTGTAAGATAAGATTGAATTTGGATTTAATCTGTAACACACCAATAGATTACAAATAGGTATAGTATACGATACTCAATGTTGCACATTTACACAGTGTGTTGTTACACATAAAGAACTAGGACTCAAAATGATTTATAGTCCTAGTTCATCAACACCAAGGAGCGGGGAAGGAACCATGATATAGAGAAAACATGGATTTGGAAATCAGATGAATTTAACTTAGATTTTTCTGGCCCTGCCCCCTTAATAACAGTATAATTTTAGGCAAGTTACTTAATAATTTAGCTTCAAGCTTCAATGTTTTCATTTGTTAAATGCAAGTGTTTTAGCTTTTTCTGCAAGTATTTGTTCTACAGATTAGAAACAAAAAAATTTAAAGAACCCAGCACAGTATCTGACACTGGAGAAAAAAATTGTGGCAGGCCAATTCTCCCTGACAATCACACAGACACGCTTACATAGCACTCCAGTTACACAGACATATTTCCACAGCCCTGCCTTAACATTGAGCAAATAGTTAAACCTAGGGAAATCAGTGCCCAGACATCAAATCTAGAAACGAAACATATGGTCAGTAGGAGCCTTGCAGGGGCTTCTCCCTAACCTGAAACAAGCCAAAATAATAGAGACAGTCTTCCATTCCTAGTGCCAGGACCCTTCCCAGGTCGATGAAATCTGAGACGAGTCAAGGTAACAGAAGCAGCCGTTTGAATAGACTCATTGGAGAGTCTAAGGCAGCTCTTCAGACCAAGCTGTAAAGGAGATAAAATAGAAATAATCACTCTGGTACCATAGTACACAGGCCTTGAAGGTACTGGGGCTTAATTGGACTTAGCAAGCATTTTTTGCCTTTGACCTTCTAGTTGAAACAAAATTAGTTACCAATAGACTTAGGCGAATGCTATACTGCATGTAGGCACATAACCCCAGCCTATATAAGCTCTAAGAAAATTGTAATACTTTGAGTTGGTCTTGTGGAATTATCTCTGGCCTTCTCCCTGTATCCGGTTACAGCAATAAATTCCCTTCTTTCCTAGTTGTCAGCTTCTCGTTATTGGGCCTCGAGAAAACACAGCTGGACCCGGCTTGGTTTCAGGAACAAAAATGGCAGCTTTATTATTAGAAAATGAGTGCCAGTATATATCCTTAAAAATCTACAGTTATTCCCACCTAATTCATGATAAGTCTGGAGCTAGCTGCTAGGCCGCAGCCTCTACTTCCAAGAAACTGAGAGGCAAATAGGAAAACAGAGGAGTAAATGAATAATTATAAAATAGTAGTCAGTTCTAAACAAAAAGCAAATACAAAGGTAACAAAAAAGAGGGAGAACACAATATATGCAAAGGTAATACAATAGAGGGTAACTGATTTTGCTGGGAGCATCAGAAGGCATCAAAGAGAAGGAATGCCTCAACAAGAGTGTGCTAGGGGAACAATGGAGGATGGAGTACATTACATCAGAAAAACAGGAAAAGGCAAAAAGGTTTTAAAGAGAAGCAAGTATTCAGAAAACTACAAAAAGTGCAGTATTGCAGAATGTATGTGGGTTGAAGTGGTCAGTGAGAAAGATAGAAAAGAGCACTGGAGGTGTATCTTAGAGGTCCTCATGTTCCAAACTAAGTTTGGGTTTCATTCCACAATTGAGATGGAATTGCCGAAGTGTTTTAAGCAAATGCATTTTGCGTTTTTGAATAAAAACTCTGGTACCAATGGAAAATGTAGATTGCCACTTGGACCTGGGAGGCAGAGGTTGCAGTGAGCCAAGATGGCGCCACTGCAATCCAGCCTGGGCAACAGAGCAAGACTCTATCTCAAAAAAAAAAAACAGAGAGAGAAAGAAAGAAAATGTGGATTGAGATGGAAGAAGCTGAGCCTGGAAACTGTCATAGTTGTCATCGAAAGAGGTCATGTAAGTCTGAACTTGGGCAGTGGGAATGGAAAGAATGGAATGGATTCCAGAGATATTTGATATTTATGAGGCAGTTGATCATGGTGGGAGATGAGGCAGAAAGAGAAATTAAGGATGACCTGAAGGTCATTCTTTTCTCTAAAGGGAAAAGAAAAATTGGCTCAGGAAGAAGAAAGTCACAAAAGTAAGAGGGGACAGCTAAAGAAGGAATGGGTTCTCTTGTTCCATCTCCAAAATAACTTTTACTTTTCCCCCAAAAATTACTGAAACAAATTTCTACATAGGCACTATAAATTGATTTATAAAGCTGTAAAGCCTAGAACATTAAAATAAAGTTAGATTTTATTTTACTAAACTTTTACTTATTTTTAAATGAGCACAATTACATAAAACTACTCAGTCTTTTGCCCCTAGTTTTGCATATGCCTAAAGAAACCATAAAGGCTTCATTTTTCTTGAGCAATTATGAAACATTTCTATTTTTAAATGGGAATAAAAATCTAATTTGAGAATATTTTCTTTTTTCAAATAGCAGTTGACCACATAATTATTTTTTAAAGTGATAATAGAGAATTCAATCACATTAGCCTTCTGGTAAACAATTTTCAGGCTTACAACACAACCACATCCCCACTGGATGTTCATAAAATCTGAAAGAAGGCATCCCCCTCTTCAGTAACCACCTTCCTTCTAAGGAAACTTATGCCAAAGACCTGACTAGCTAAATGAAGGGAAGGAGAAATACTGCTATTCAAGTTACAGCTAAGAAATCCACTTTCATGTTAAGTGAGGCAAGAGGATGTTCTTACTAAAGTATCAAGGCAGTTCCCAATTATCAGCTTTAATCATCCCAGTGAAGACCTAATTTCAAAAAAAAAAAAAAAAAAAAAGCTCTTAGAAATTCAGAAAGTCATTTCCTATATATTTTGTTAACTTCAGGATTCCGGAATCCAAATAGCTCTTTCTGCAACCCTAAAACAAAGCAGTCAACAAACTTGAGAAAAACAGTATGGTTAAAAATAATGAGAGCAATCTACCCTCCTCGTGGTTTCTGGTCAGAGAGCAACTGGAGAATAAAGCAGAGTAAGTCTCATATTTTATTTAATCAGGGATAGACAGTATTGATTATGTAGTCACAAGTTAAGAGAAATAATATTTTAGTAATATTCCAGACACTGAAATCTGAAATTAATCAAATCAGATAGAAAAAACTTTGTAGCCTGAGACTTTGCTGAAGTTGCCTATCAGCTTCAGGAGATTTTGGGCTGAGACAATGGGGTTTTCTAGATATACAATCATGTCTTCTGCAAACTGGGACAATTTGACTTCCTCTTTTCCTAATTCAATACCCTTTACTTCCTTCTCCTGCCTGATTGCCCTGGCCAGAACTTCCAACACTATGTTGAATAGGAGTGGTGAGAGAGGGCATCCCTGTCTTGTGGCAGTTTTCAAAGGGAATGCTTCCAGTTTTTGCCCATTCAGTATGATATTGGCTGTGGGTTTGTCATAGATAGCTCTTATTATTTTGAGTTACATCCCATCAATACCTACTTTATTGAGAGTTTTTAGCATGAAGTGTTGTTGAATTTTGTCAAAGGCCTTTTCTGCATCTATTGAGATAATCATGTGGTTTTTGTTGTTGGTTCTGTTTATATGCTGGACCACGTTTATTGATTTGCGTATATTGAACCAGCCTTGCATCCCAGGGATGAAGCCCACTTGATCATGGTGGATAAGCTTTTTGACGTCCTGCTGGATTCGGTTTATCTAGAAAACCCCATCGTCTCAGCCCAAAATCTCCTTAAGCTGATAGGCAACTTCAGCAAAGTCTCAAGATATAAAATCAATGTACAAAAATCACAAGCATTCTTATACACCAATAACAGACAAACAGAGAGCCAAATCATGAGTCAACTCCCATTCACAATTGCTTCAAAGAGAATAAAATACCTAGGAATCCAACGTACAAGAGACGAGAAGGGCCTCTTCAAGGAAAACTACAAACCACTGCTCAATGAAATGAAAGAGGATACAAACAAATGGAGGAACATTCCATGCTCATGGGTAGGAAGAATCAATATTGTGAAAATGGCCATACTGCCCAAGGTAATTTTTAGATTAAATGCTATCCCCATCAAGCTACCAATGACTTTCTTCACAGAATTGGAAAAAACTACTTTAAAGTTCATATGGAACCAAAAAAGAGCCCACATTGCCAAGTCAATCCTAAGCCAAAAGAACAAAGCTGGAGGCATCATGCTACCTGACTTCAAACTATACTACAAGGCTACAGTAACCAAAACAGCATGGTACTGGTACCAAAACAGAGATATAGACCAATGGAACAGAACAGAGCCCTCAGAAATAATGCTGTATATCTACAACTATCTGATCTTTGACAAACCTGACAAAAACAAGAAATGGGGAAATGATTCCCTATTTAATAAATGGTGCTGGGAAAACTGGCTAGCCATATGTAGAAAGCTGAAACTGGATCCCTCCCTTATACCTTATACAAAAATTAATTCAAGATGGATTAAAGACTTAAACGTTAGACCTAAAACCATAAAAACCCTAGAAGAAAACCTAGGCATTACCATTCAGGACATAGGCATGGGCAAGGACTTCATGACTATAACACCAAAAGCAATGGCAACAAAAGACAAAATTGACAAATGGGATCTAATTAAAACTAAAGAGCTTCTGCACAGCAAAAGAAACTACCATCAGAGCGAACAGGCAACCTACAAAATGGGAGAAAATTTTTGCAATCTACTCATCTGACAAAGGGCTAATATCCAGAATCTACAATGAACTCAAACAAATTTACAAGAAAAAAACAAACAACCCCAACAAAAAGTGGGTGAAGGATATGAACAGACATTTCTCCAAAGAAGACATTTATGCAGCCAAAAGACACATGAAAAAATGCTCATCATCACTGGCCATCAGAGAAACGCAAATCAAAACCACAACGAGATACCATCTCACACCAGTTAGAATGGCAGTCATTAAAAAGTCAGGAAACAACAGGTGCTGGAGAGGATGTGGAGAAATAGGAACACTTATGCTGTTGGTGGGACTGTAAACTAGTTCAACCATTGTGGAAGTCAGTGTGGCGATTCCTCGGGGATCTAGAACTAGAAATACCATTTGACCCAGTCATCCCATTACTGGGTATATACCCAAAGGATTATAAAACATGCTGCTATAAAGACACATGCACATGTATCTTTATTGCAGCACTATTCACAATAGCAAAGACTTGGAACCAACCCAAATGTCCAACAATGATAGACTGGATTAAGAAAATGTGGCACATATACACCATGGAATATTATGCAGCCATAAAAAAAGGATGAGTTCATGTCCTTTGTAGGGACACGGATGAAGCTGGAAACCATCATTCTCAGCAAACTACCGCAAGGACAAAAAACCAAACACTACATGTTCTCACTCATAGGTGGGAATTGAACAATGAGAATACATGGACACAGGAAGGGGAACATCACACACCAGGGCCTGCTGCGGGGTGGGGGGAGGGAGGATGGATAGCATTAGGAGATATACCTAATGTTAAATGACGAGTTAATGGGTGCAGCACACCAACATGGCACATGTATACATATGTAACAAACTTGCAGGTTGTGCACATGTACCCTAAAACTTAAAGTATAATAAATTTTAAAAAAAAAGAAAACACTTTGTAGCCAAGCAGAAATACTTTGAAATACTCTCCCATCTCTCTTCACTATTTTGAATGTAACCATTTTAAAGCAGAAAAGTCTAAACTCCTAGATGTATCCTTTGAGGTGCTTTTCTGATCTTGCTTCGTGAATGGTGACATAACTTTTTCAGTATAGCTTCAGTGTTTGATGACGTCCCTCCTTCCTCCCCTATCCCTTTTCAACATTTTACGGCCCTGAAAAGACCTAGATTCTGCTCAGGCTTGTTAATGTTAGACAGCATGTGATCCTCAGCATACATTTTGTTTCACTGCCTGACATCCAAGCATGTTTCCTAACAATTCATCCGTTTTCTTTAAGTAAGTCTTTCCCTTTCACAGGGTACATTCCTGGTGGAACTGTACTCAAGATATCCGGCCCCCAACCCTTGAAAGGAATCTATCAAATCCTAAATAGTCTTTCTGAGAGATAGAGTCTTCCTCTACCTATCCTCTCGTTCCTCCTATGGCTGTAGGTGGAACCTATCGAGCTCCCCACCCTAGGACTTAAATCGACCATAAATCTACTACAGTGATAGCACCCTGTTTCTGAGCCTGGTTCTCTAAACTTTCCATCCATTCCAGGGACTCTGAGACCCATCCTCCATCCCCTACCAAAAAATAATTCCTTTTGCTTATCTAAAATTGGTTTATTCTACTTGCAACTCAAAAACAATGATACAGTCATAACATTAGAAATGCTGTTTATGGGCCGGGTGTGACGGCTCACACCTGTAATCCCAACACTTTGGGAGGCCAAGGTGGGCAGATCACTTGAGGTCAGGAGTCAAGATGAACCTGGCCAACATGGTGAAACCCCATCTCTATTTTTAAAAAATACAAAAATTAGCCAGGCATAGTGGCACACACCTCTAATCCCAACTACTCAGGAGGCTGGAGGCATGAGAATCTCTTGAATCTGGCAGACTGAGGTTGCAGTGAGCTGAGATCATGCCACTGCACTCCAGCCTGGGTGACACTGCACTCCAGCCTTTTGAGACATCTGTCACAAAACAAAAAAAAGAAAAGAAATGCTGTTTATGGTTTTTCTGCCTTTAGAGTCAAACTAAAACGAAACCCAAAACACACAATTTTGGTCATAGAAAAGACTAAATTTAATGGTAGTAACTTGGAATACATGGAAGGTGGTATTGCAGGACATTATTAGCATGCTTCCAAAGATCCCTGTAAAATGTGGCGTCTTTAACAGCAAATGATACAAGCAGATTGAAGAGGATCAGGAAATCTGATGATGCTGGTAGTTGCCAATTAATGGAGCTGTTGCTTCTTATCTTCCCAACATTAAATTAAACTTCACTAAGTCTCTTGACATCAGATAAATTATCTCTGAGCTGCCTAAGCAGAGTTTCTATACTTAATTTCCTTAGCCTATTTTAGCCTTTTCCTGGCAGGTTTTACTTGTCTTCCCTGATCATCTCAGGTGATGGTTTCAAGGCAGAGTAGATCATCGCTGAAAGGCTCGGCTGAGTTTTATCAACTAGCAAATAAAGCATGCATCCTGTTTCAATTACCTCATATTGCTTATGGACTTTTACCTAATAAGAATTCACTCTGAGCAGGTGCATTGCATTTTTATTACACAATCGTTTCATCAATTGTACAACTGCATGTCCCCAGATGCCCTAAATATGAGCCAGGTTTCTCTCACCAGCAGTCTCACTCCAGGTGAAAGGTAGCAACTGGGAAGAAGGAAGAGTAGAATTGCTAATATCCTGTCACATTAACAGGAATCACAACACTGACGTAAGTTTGAAAGTACAATAAATAGAAGCAGAAAAGGTTAAACAAATAAAATTAAACATTTGAAGAACTAAAATTAATATAACAGTTAAATAACGAGAAGGGAAATAAGGTAGAGATAAAGTAATTTTTTATAGTTAGGAATTTAAAGTTGTATTTGTTTTCCATTGCTGCATTACAAATTACTACAAACTTCAAACAACACAAACTTATTATCCAACAGTTTCTGTAAATCAGGTGTCCAGCTACGTGTTGTCTGGATCGTCCGCTCAGGATCTCACCAGGATAAAATCAAGCTGTCATCCAGGGATGCCTTCTCATCCTTGTGATCCTTTTCCAAACTCTCTGGTTGTTGGGAGAATTCGCTACCTTGCAATTTTATGAGTGAAGTTCCTGTTATCTTGCTATATGTCAGCCAGAGATCACTCTTCACTCCTAAAGGCCATCCTCAGGTCCTAGCCACGTGGCCCTCTTTGAAAACATGGCAGCTTCCTTTTTCAAGGCTGGTAGGAGAATCTTTTTCTGGAAAGGCTCAGTCACTTTTAAGGGTTTACCTGAATAAATCAGGCCGTGCCTGGGATAATCTCTTTTGAATTAACTAAAAGTCTGCTGATTAGTAACCTAATCATTGGAGTGATAACCCATCATATTCACAGATCCATCTACCCTCAAGTCCAGAGGATAAGACAGGGCATGCACACCATAAGGAGGGAATCTTGGGGCTTAGAATTATTCTGTCTACTACAATAGTCATGATCTAAACTACACAATATTCAAACTTATATTTAGAATTTTTCACAACTAAAAATGTTAAAAGCTTTAACTAACTTTTACATGCTGGCGATTCTCCAATATATATTTATGGACCTGATCTCCTTGTTGCATTCCGCACACATATTCTCAACTCTTCCTGAATATCTCCAACTACTTATTCCACTAGCATCTGAAACTTAAAAAGTTCATATCTTCATTATTTGCTACCACCAAACCTCCTCCTTCTAATATTTCTTTTATCAGTTGATGGCAGGCCATTTATTCAGTCTCTTAAACTATAAACTCTGGAGCCATCTGTCACACCTGTTGATTCCTCACCTTTCATAGTGACCAAGACCTCATTCCTATATAACAGACTAGCTCCACATCTGGCACCATCACCACTGCCACACCTTGGCCAAGCCTCATATCTCTTAACATATTTCCATCTTCCAATCTGCCCCCTACTAATCTATCCTCCAAGTTATTAAAAAGTCATCTTCCTAAAAACCAAATCTGATTATGCTGCTTCCTGTCTGAGAACTCTCCTTCTCACGAGTTTTCTCTAGGATAAAATCCAACCCAACTCTCACACTCATCTCCATTCACTCCTCATTCCTCTCCTGGTCCTCCTCTCTCACTTCTTTCCCATGCAAACACAATCTATCTTCTAGCCATACTGAATTTCTCACCATTTGACAAATAAGCCATGTTTTTTATAATTACTTAATTTTACACATGCAGTCCTCATGGTTTACAATGTTCTAGTTTCCTCCCTTTTCCTTCTCCCTCTTACCTTCTTGCACACTGCTCCTTCAACTGTGAACCTCTCATTATTTCATGAACACACCTGTCCTTTGACAATCCTGTGTCTTTTTATGTATTTTTCTCTCTAACATGGAATGCATTTATCAAATTCCTATTCATTTTTCAAGACCCAGCTCAAATGCTGCCTTCTCTAGGACAGATTTCCTCATCTCCTCACAAAGAATGCATTCCTTTCCCTCACCACATATAGTTCTTTATATGATTACTGTATTTTTCATTATCATTCAACTTATTATCTTCCCCACTCAACCAAGACTATCTTCAGAAAAAAGAATCTCTATTATTTATATCCATATTCTCAGTACTAAACACAACCCCTGGCACTTACTAGGTACTCAACAAATGTTTTACAAAACAAAATTAACTCACACATATATGGTCTCTCAATTATGCATATGATAACACTATAGTGTATATATAAATATGGATGTTTCCATACCCATACAGAAAATTAAAACTTGTCCTCACTTCACACCCTATGCAAAATCAATTCCAGATGAATTATAAAGCCGAATGTGAAAGTTTAAAATAAAGCTTCTAGAAGATAAATCTGCAAAACAATCTTAAGACCTTGGAGTAAGCAAAGGTACTTAAATAGGACACAAATGTGCTAATCATCAAATAAAAGATTGACAAATTGAACTACTATAAAATTAAGAACTCTTGATAACCAAAAGACACAACTAATAAAATGAAAAGGCAAGTTACAGAGGGGGAAGATATTAGCAACACATATACCCAACAAAGAACTTGCATCAACTGGCTGGGCACGTGGGCTCACACCTGTAATCCCAGTACTTTGGGAGGTGAAGGTGGGTGGAGCACAAGGTCAGGAGATCGAGACCATCCTGGCTAACACGACGAAACCCTGTCTCTACTAAAAATACAAAAAAAAAAAAATTAGCCGGGCATGGTGGTGGGTGCCTGTAGTCCCAGCTACTCGGGAGGCTGAGGCAGGAGAATGGCATGAACCTGGGAGGCAGAGCTTGCAGTGAGCCGAGATCACGTCACTGCACTCCAGCCTGGGTGACCAAAAAAAAAAAAAAAAGAATTTGCATCAACTACAAATCAAGTTTTTTAAAAAAAGAAGAAGAAAACAGTCCAATAGAAAAAAAAGAGCAAATGACTCAACTGGCACTTCACAGAAGAAATCTAAATAATCTATATGGATATGAAAAAGTATTCAATATCATCTGTCATCAGAGAAATGCAAATCAAGCTCACAAATGTGATATCACCAACCTACCACTTTGGCTAAAATTAAAAAGACTGACAGTAAATATTTATGAGTTTACGGAGCAACAGGAATGCTCATACACTACTGGTGACACTTGAGAATGATACAATGTCTATGTAGCTGTTTGGCAGTACACACTAAAATTGTACACACTCATACCCTATGACCCAGCATGTTCACTTCTAAGTTTATAGTCACAGATATCCATACAGATGTGTACCAAAGAGTATGAACAAAATGTTCATACAAGCACAATTTGTAATATCCTAAAACTGTAAACAAAAAATGTCATTCATCAAGAGAATGGATAAACAAAATATGGTATATTCATAAAACAGAATATTATACACCAATGAAAATGAATGTAGCAGTTAAAGTCAGAGGGGGCACAGTGGTTGAAAGGGAGCACAAGAAGAACTTCTTAGGGTACTACTAATATATGCCCAATCTGGGGGCTGTTTACATAGGTTCATACACTGTGAAGATTCATCAAACTGCACACTTAAGATTTTTTGCATTTTTCTGTATGTATATTATAATTCAATTAAAATTTTACTTAAAGTAAATGTCACTCCTCTAACATTCCTCAATATTAATCATCTGTTAGTTGGATTGTAATTGCTACAATCAATAAGAAATAAGAAAAGACAATTTCTAAAAATAATCTCGCCATCGGGAGGCCTATAGGTGCATATGACATGCATATCTATGACTTAAAATTCTGACAATAAAAGTTGATGCTTATTTTGTACCAAACAAAACAAAAAACAAAAAAAAACAAAACAAAAAAAGAAATTAAATAGCTTGATAGCATGTTGCTTTTCCTAGAATTAATTTTTGTACTGAGATCATAATCCCAGCATGTTAAAACATTTGAAAGTAGAATAATAGCCTACTACACTTGAATGTCCTTTTAACCCATTAATTTTCCAAGGGATAAAAGTCTGAAAAGCATCATTTTACAATGTGCATATAGCTAACTGGGCATAACTTTCAAGCACAGCTTTAAGCTTAGTTCAGTAAGTTACATCAAATCATTCTTTCCATTATTAAAAGGTTCCATTAGGAAGATTTCAAATGAAAATGTTGGCTGTTATTGCCAAAAATCAAATTACCCCTTATCTTTCCTTAGAAAGCTGTGTTAGGTTATTGTGATAGGCTGATGGTGGCCCCCAAAATATCAGGTCCTAATATCTAGAACTTATAAATGTTATCCATAAAGAAAAAAGGATCTTTGCATAAATGATTAAGGTTCTTGAGATGGAAAGCTTTTTCTGGATTACCCAGGTAGACTCTAAATGGAATTACAAGTGTACTTTTAAGAGGGAGAAAGAGAAATATTTGACTAGCAACAGAAAAAGAGGCAATGTAAAGACAGAGCAGAGAGAGATTTAAAGATGCAAGCCTTTTCTTATATGTTTCTTGGCCACTTGTATGCTCATCATCACTAATCATCAGAGAAATGCAAAGCAAAACCATCATGACATACCATCTCACCAGTCGGAATGGCTGTTATTAAAAAGTCAAAACATAACAGATAATGGCAAAGTTGTGGGGAAAAAAAGAATGCTTCTACACTGTTGTTAGGCATGCAAATTATTGTAGTTCAACAAATATGAAAAGCAATTTGGAGATCTCTCAAAGAACTTAAAACAAAGCCACCAGGCAACCCAGCAATCACATGACTGAGTATATACCCAAAGGAAAATAAATCATTCTAACAAAAGGATACATGCAATGGCATGTTTATCACCATGCTATTCACAATAGCAAAGACATGGACTCAACCTAGGTGTCCCCAGTAGAGGATTGCATAAAGAAAATGTGGTATATATACACCATAGAATACTATGCAGCCATAAAAAAAGAATGAAATCACGTTCTTTGCAGCAACATGGATGCAGCTGGAGGCCATTATCCTAAGTAAATTAACATAGGAACAGAAAACCAAATGCCAAATGTTCTCACTTATAAGTGAGAGCTAAATGTTGGGTACTCATGGACATAAAGATGGCAAAAATAGACACTGTGGACTACTAGAGGGGTGAGGAAGGAAGGGGGACATGGGTTGAAAAACTACCTATTGGGTACTATGCTCACCATCTGGGTGACAGAATCCATACCCAAACCTCAGCATCACACAATACGTCCATATAATAATTTGTACATGTTCCCCTGTATCTAAAATAAAAGCTGAATTTTTAAAAAATAAATTTAAATTGTTGTGCTTTAGCATCTAACAAAAAAATTCAAGTGAAAAATTAAAAAAATTAAGATACTAACCTTCAAGATTGGAGTGATGTGCCCACAAGCCAAGGAATGCTAGCAGCCACCAAAAGACGGAAGAGGCAAGAAACAGATTTTTTCCTACAGCCTCCAGATAGAGACCAATACTTTCAATGCCTTGATTTTGTTTAATGATACTGATTTTGGACTTCTGAGCTCCCGAATTGAGAGAATAAATTTCTGCTGTTCTAAGCCACCAAATTTGTGATCATTTGTTAGAACAGTCACAGAAAACTAGTACAATATAAGATATCGATTACATCTCCACTTAACAACAGAACTTGCTAAATATTGAAAATGTTGTGTCTGTTAAAATAATATTATTTCTTCAGATATTTTTAGTAAGTGCATTTTCCTAATTTCCAAATTGGCACAATGGATTATGACATCTTGTGTAACAGAGAAGTCACAGCAAGTGGCAACATATGACCAATACTAGAATATAACACTGTATGATGCATCACAGGTGCCTTAAAAAATAAAAGTTTGCTGTGTTGTTTCTGCTGTCAACTTATATCATCTTTTATTTGTTAAAGGTTGGGTTTCAATGCTCACTACTTAAAACTTCAAGTGGCTAAAGATGAAATGTAAGCCTTCTAACTCAGAAACTCAAATAAGAGTATTTAAATCATTTAATTCATTAAATATTCATTAATAAGTCAATGATGTCTTGATAATTAAGGATTATTTAACATTCAAATATATTAAAACATACTGAGATTTCAGAGGGTTCTGAAAAGAGATGTAAGCACCCTATAGCAATTCATTAATCCACTTACTATCATATAAATGCTTTAGCTAATTTTTTAAAGTTTTTTTTTTTTAGCTTTTATTTTAGTTTCAGGAGTACATACACACGTTTGTTATATAGGTAAACTTGTGTCATGGGGGTTTGTTGAACATATTATTTCATCATCCAGGTACTAAGCCTAGTTATTTTTGCTGGTCTTCTCTCTTCCCACTCTCCACTCTCAATTAGGCCCCAGTGTCTCTTGTTCCTCTCTTTATGTCCATGAGTTCTCATCATTTAACTCCCTCTTATAAGTGAGAACTGCAGTATTTGGTTTTCTATTTCTGAATTAGTTTGCTAAGAATAATGGCCTCCAGCTCCATCCATGTTCCCATAAAAGATATGATCTTGTTCTTTTTTGTGGCTGCATAGTATTCCATAGTGAGTATGTACCACATTTTCTTTATCCAATTCTGTCATTGATGGGCATTTAGATTGATTCCATGTCTTTGTTATTGTGACTAGTGCTGCAATGAACATTAGCATGCATATGTCTTTATGGTAGAATGATCAACATTCCTCTGAGTATATACCCAGCATTGTTCATCAAGGATATTAAGTTGAAGTTTTCTTTTTCCATTGTGTCCCTGCCAGGTTTCGGTATCAGGATAATGCTGGCCTCATAGAATGAGTTGTGGAGGAGTCCCTCCTCTCAATTTTTTGGAATAGTTTTGGCAAAACTGGCACCAGGACCTCTCTGTAAATCTGGTAGAATTAAGCTGTGAATCTGTCTGGTCCTAGGCTGTTTTTTGTAAGTAGGCTATTTATTACTGATTCTATTTTGAAGCTTGTTATTGGTCTGTTCGGAGAATCTATTTCTTCCTGGTTCAGTCTTTGGAGGGTGTATGTACCCAGGAATTTAGCCTTCTCTTCTAGGTTTCATAGTTTGTGTGTATAGAGGTGTTTGTAGTAGTTTCTGATAGTTATCTTTATTTCTGTGGGGTCAGTGGTAATGTCCCCTTTGTCATTTCTAATTGTGTTTATTTGGATCTTCTCTCTTGTCTTCTTTATTAGTTTAGTTAGCAACCTATTTAGCTTATTAATTTTTGCAAAAAACAACTCAAATTTATTGATCTTTTGCATGATTTTTTCATGTCTCAATTTCCTTCATTTAAGCTCTGATTTGGGTTATTGCTTGTCTTCTGCTAGCTTTGGGGTTGGTTGGTCTTGCTTCTCTAATTCTTTCAGTTGTGATATTAGGTTACTAATTTGAGATCTTTCTTTTTGATGTGGCCATTTAGCGCTATGAATTACCCTTTTAACACACCCTTAGCTGTGTCCCAGAGATTCTGGTATGTTGTATCTTTATTCTCATTAGTTTCAAAGAACCCCTCGACTTCTGCCTTAATTTCATTATTTACCCAAAAGTCACTGAGGAGCATATTGTTTAATTTCCATGTAATTGCATGATTTTGAGTGATTTTTTTAGTCTTCACATCTGTTTTTATTGTGCTGTGGTCCAAGAGTGTGTTTAGTATGATTTTGGTTGTTTTGTATTTGCTGAGGATTGTTTTATGTCCAATTATGTGGTCAATTTTAGAGTATATGCCATGTGGCAAGGAAAAATATTTATTTGTGATTCTTAGTTTCTTTGAATTGGGTTTTGCCATTCTCCTGAATCTCGATAATCTTCATTCTGTTCATATGTACATTCTGTTGTTTTTGGATGGAAAGTTCTCTAGAGGTCTATTAGTTTCATTTGGTCAAATGTTAAGTTCAGGCCCTAGATATATTTATTAATTTTCTGCCCCAATCATCTAATACTGTCAGTGGAGTACTGAAGTCTTTCACTATCATTGAGTGGGAGTCTAGGTCTCTTTGTAGGTATATAATAACTTGCTTTATGAATCTGGGAGTTCCTGTGTTGGGTGCATCTATATTTAGGACAGTTAGGTCTACTTGTTTAATTAAACCCTTTACAATTACGTAATGCACTTCGTTGTCTTCTTTTTTATCTTTGTTGGTTTAAAGTTTGTTTTGTCTGAAATTAGGATTGCAACACCTGCTTTTTTTTTATTTCCATTTGCTTGGTAGATTTAACTCCATCCCTTTATTTTGAGCTTACGGGTGCCATTACATGTGAGATGGGTCTCTTAAAGACAACATACAATTGAGTCATGTTTTTTTTTTTTCAGCTTGCCACTCTGTGCCTTTTAAATGGGGCATTTAGCCTATTTACATTCAAGGTTAGTATTGATATGTGTGGATTTGATCATGACATTGTGTTGTTAGCTGTTTATTATGCTGGCTTGTTTGTGTGATTGCTTTATAGTGTAACTGGTCTGTGTACTTAATCACATTTTTGTATTGGCTGGGAACAGTGTTTTCTTTCTATGTTTAGTGCTCCTTTCAAGATCTCTTGTAAGGCAGGTCTGGTTGTAACAAACTCCCTCAACATTTGCTTATATGAAAAGGATCTTACTTCTCCTTCACTTAGCAAACTTAGTTTGGCTGGATATGAAATTCTTGGTTAAAGATTTTTTTTCTTTAAGAATGTCGAATATAGGTCCCCAATCTCTTCTGGTATGTAGGGTTTCTGCTGAGAGATTTGCTGTTAGAGTGATGGGATTCCCTTTATAGGTGACCTTCCCTTCCTCTCTAGCTGCCTTTAACATTCTTTCATTTCGACCTTGGAAAATCTGATGACTACGTGTCTTGGGGATAATCTTCTTATGTAGAATCTTCCAGGGGTTCTTTGTATTTCCTGAATTTGACTTTTGGCCTCTTTAGCAAGGTTAGGGAAGTTTTCATGGATGATAGCCTGAAACATGTTTTCCAAGTTGTCTGCTTTCTCCCTCTCCCTTTCTAGGATACCAATGATTTGTAGATTTGGCCTCCTTACATAATCCTATATTTCTCAGAGGTTTATGCATTCCTTTTCATTCTTTTTTCTTTATTTTTGTCTGACTGTCTTATTTAAGAGAGCCAGTCTTCAATTTCTGAGTTTCTTTCCTCAGCTTGGTCTATTTTGCTGTTAACCCCTGCAATTGCATTGTGAAATTCTTGTAATGTGTTTTTCAGCTCTATCAAATCAGTTAGGTTCTTTTTTATACTGGCTATTCCATATGTCAGATCCTGTATTATTTAATTGTGACTCTTAGTTTCCTTGAATTGGGTTTTGCCATTCTCCTGAATCTCAATGATCTTCATTCCTAGTCATATTCTGAATTCCATTTCTGTCATTTCAGCCAATTCAGCCTGGTTAAGAACCCTTGTTGGAGATCTAGTGTGGTCGTTTGAAGGACATAAGACACTCCGGTCATTTGAGTTACTGGAATTCTTGCATTCATTCTTTCTCACCTCTGTGTTTAGGTGTTCCTTTAACTACAGTGTAAATTGTTTACTTTCAATAGACTTATTTTCTGGATGTTTTCACAAGGCCATGGCTTCGTGCAGGGCCTTTATTTGTAGCTGACTTCTCATCTTTGGTTTCGCAGGGGTGTATGTCAGTAAGATATTTTTGGTGTCGAAGCTTTCGAATGTTATCCTGTAGGTGACACTTAGGTGTAGTGGTCAGTTGGTAAGTTCTTGTGGCTCCCCTATATTTCCTCACAGTTGCAACCATGCTCCCTGTCAATGCTCTCAAAGTGTAGGCTCCTCTCCCACATGAATGTTGGCTGTACATTGCAGTTTAGCACTCCCAGGCTGCCCACTACAGCTTTGAGGTGATCTCATGGTTTATGTTTCCTCCCTAAGTAGGACAGAGAAAGGGACCTTAGTAATGGTTGTGGCTAAGGGCCTTTTGCTTGTCTCCTGGGGGCTCCACCCCAGAGAGATGCAGGTCAGCAATTTCACAGTGCAATCAGCCAAGGATAGAGAGTGTGTGCTCTGTGCCCAAGTTGTGGGTTCCCTGCTTGGTGATGAGCAGGGGGGATGGGCAGGACCCATGGGACACAGACTGGCCTCGTCTCCTTGGGTTGACTGCAGCTTGTTGGAAGTGTGGATAAGGCATTTATTTCCTTGCTCCTTTGTTAGTCTGAGAGTAGTAGGGGTAGTACCACATCAGAGGCAATGGCAGACAGGCTTTTAGTTGCCCCTGGGGGCTCCACCCCCAAGAAACACAGAGCAGCTATTACTGGGAGTGTTCAGTCTGTGGGGTGGCATGGCTGCACTGCTGGCATGAGCGTGGGGTTCCACTTACTGGGGAAAAAGGCAGTTGAAGGCTCACTAGGAGGAGAGATTGGTCTCTTCTCCACATGGTGACTGTGGTGTGCTGTAAACTTGGTATAGGCCTCAGGCTCTTTGTTTCTTCCCCAGGCTGAGGGAAGTAGGATAGAACTATTGCTGTGGCAGTGGCAGAGGGACAGCCATATGCCTCTTGAAGCCTCTCCCTAGGGAAACTCCAGGCCACTACCAGTGGGTACGCTCAGCCATGGGTGCGGTGACTGTTCTGCATTCATGAGCCAGGGGCCCTGCCTGATGAAGAGTGTGGGTTGGGGGTTCCCGGGGAAAAGGAACTGGACTCTTCTCTGTATGGTGGCTATGATGTGCTGGAGGTGCCAGCATAATGACTAAGCCCTTTGTTTCTTCCCAGTCTGAGGGCTGTTAGGACTGTACCACTGCAACTGTAGTAATGGAGGGGTTGTGAATGGACTCTGGGATTTCCTCCTTGGAGAACTGCTGGGCTGCCTCTGATTGTGGTGATCAGGCAGGGGCAGGGTGATTGTCCCAGAGTCTCAAGCTGGGCAACCCTGCCCCGTGAGGAGAACTGAGGACCAAGATCTGCATGGACAATAGTCTGGCCACTTTTCTGTAAGATGGTTGCTCTGTGTGGGGGTCTGGACCAGCCTTTGGTCCCCATGACTCTCCAGAGCCTGAAGACAGCAAGGGCAAGGGCTGTGAGACAGCAAAAATGGCAACCCGCCCCTCCCACTGGGAGCTCTTGTCCAGGGAGTTGCAGAGCTGCTACTGGCTCCATAGCCCCAGTTGGCAGTGGATGGAGACCCAGACCTGGAAGAACTACCCAGTGAGGAGATATGGAAGTGGGCACCCACATAACAATCTGGCTTCTTTTCCATAGGGCTGCTGCAGTATGCTGGGATCTGCTCCAGTCCCTAGTTACCTGGGATTTTTCAGTTCCTGAAGGTATCAATAGTGAAGGCTATGAAATACTAAAGATGGCGCCTGTCCCTCCTTCTGGGAGCTCCATCCCAGGGAGGTACAAACCTGTTGCCTTCCCAAACACACCTGCAATATGTGGCTGGAAAGCCTGGTAAGGAGATCCTGCCAAGTGAAGAGGAATGGGGCCAGGGACCTGTGTAAAAAAAAAGCAGTCTGGCCATTTTTGTAGAGCAACTGTGCTGTGCTGGGGGTCCGCTCCAGCCTCTAGTTGCCTCAGACTCCCCAAAGCCCAAAGGCAAGAACTGCTAAGGCTGTGAAAGAGCAAAGATAGCAGTCCACCCTTTTTTCTGAGAGCTCCATCCCAGGGAGGTCTGAAGCTGCTGTCAGCCAGAAAACACCAGTGGGGGTGACTGGAGACGCCCATCTGGAGATAACGCTCAGTGAAGAGAAATAGGATTTGGGATGTGCGCAAATAAGCAGTCTGACTGCTCCTCCGTACAGCCGCTGGGCTGTGCTGGGAGACCCCTCCAGTCCTTAGTTGCCTCGGACTCCCTATATCCCTAAGGCAACAGTGCCTGAGGCTGTGAAAAAGCAAAGCAAAGATGGCAGCCTGCCCCTCCCTCTGGGTGTTACATATCAGGGAGGTGTAACACTGCTACTGGTGGCTGGCTAGAGTTCCAAGCCAGCGGGTCTTACCCTGTGAGA
This sequence comes from Pan paniscus, assembly GCF_029289425.2. Taxonomy (NCBI): domain Eukaryota; kingdom Metazoa; phylum Chordata; class Mammalia; order Primates; family Hominidae; genus Pan; species Pan paniscus. The sequence continues at coordinate 40,873,695 of NC_073264.2, read as the reverse complement.
TGCCATGGAAGTAGGACCTGCACACCACCGCTGCTCAGCCCCCTGTATTCAGCCTCTTTCCTAGGGATATGTACAGGAGTCTTAACTTCCCACTTTGCCGGAACTGCAGCTGCTTTTGCTGGGAAGCCTGGACATCTAAGGCTCCTCAGGCTCTGTGTGTGCCTGAGCAGCTGCTCTGCCAAGACTCCACCACATAGCTCTGCATGTCAGACTGAAGGTCCTGGTGGAGCGCATTCATGAGAAGATCTTCTGACCTGAGGGTTGCAAAGATCCATGGAAGAAGCATGGGTTCTCAGAGTTGCTCACTCACTCATTGTTTCCCTGGTGGGGAGAGTTTCCCCTGGCTCCATGTTGGTCCCAAGTGGGCAGTCATCCTGCCTTTGCTTTTCTCCATTCTCCATGGGACAAGCTGTTTCCTTGATTAGTCCCAATGCATGTACCTGGATGTTTCAGTTGAAGGTGCTGTATTTACTCGCCCCCTCCATTCCTCTCCATGAGAGCGGCACACATTAGCTCTGCTTGAGCTAATTTTAACACGGTGTATTCTCAGCGAATTATATGAGGTTAAATGATATGTCTCAATTCACCCAAAAGATAAATCTTTTGTTCTACCCACCTATCAGGAGCTAATATGTACAAAGCAATGTCCATATTAGTTGATATTGGGAGATGAGAGTGGGCCACAGTAAACAAAATTTTTTCAGTGACGATTTCTGCTCCAGGGCAATAAAATATAGACCTACAGGGATAAAATGAATACATATAACTATTTTCCAAGATTCTTCTCTAAATGCTATAAAAGACTTACAGGTAAAGGGTTAGAGTTCAGAATAAAAAGGCATTTTTGTACAGCTAAGATTAAAAAAAGGAGGATATTTAAAAACCATCGTGGAGAAGGTGAGCCTTGAATGATCTAACCCGCTAAGAACAGTCAAGTGGAGAGAACAGCAAGAGCGAAAGTACAGAAACAACAAGTGATTTGTTATTTGTCCAAGTTACTATACAGAGGTCACTTTGCCTGAAGCTTACAATGTGGGACATAATTTTGAATGAAAAAAATGATAGATTGGAAACAAATAGTAAAGGCCTTAAGTGCCAGGCTAAGACTATACTTTCTCTGTAAGCCATGAAAACCCAAAAGTTCTGAAGCGAAGAAGTGATAAAAATCAGGAAATTAATGTAACAAGGTATAATAAAGGAAGAGGCTAGGGAGAGAAGGTGGGGAAAGGGGAATCAGGTTCTACCTCTGCCCCTAAATGAGTCATCTAAGGCAAATTTCTGCCTTCCCAAAGCTCCATATAATTAAAATATAATTTCCTCCCAGGACTGCTATGATTTTTTTTAATCTAAAGAATGTAACAGTACTATATAAACAAAATAGATAAGTAAAAGACATAAAATGCAAAGTATGTGTTTATATTCCTAATCCAGACAAGAGTTTAAGAGGGCCTGAAGTAGCGTCTATCATTTTGGAATCTGAACCAAAGAACAGATACCAAAGATACTACACTAAGAGATCTCACAGATTCAGCAACTGCTGCAATGGGGATGGCTATGGAGGCAGCAAGATAAGGGCTAAGAGATCTTAAGTTTTGATGACAACAAGAATAGGGGAAAAAAGGAATAGGTTTATGGTTCACTGGCTTTTTTTCATTGATTCAAAACATAACAATCACTATATGCAGGCATCATTCTAGGTTTTGGGAGTACTGCAAAGAAATGCAGGCAAAGAGCCTTCTTCTGAAGCTTGTATTCTGTGGAGAGACACAGATAAATTTTTAAAATAAATATATGGTAGGTCAGGGAAGTTTTGTGGAAAAAAGTAATCAATCAGGCAGTGGGCATTAAAGAAAGAATTGTTCGATGACACTTATTAAAGCATGGTAAGGAAGACTTTATTCAGGACTACAGCAATCAATACAGGGACCACTGGATGCTGGAAACAGGCCCCAAGACTGGCCATAAACAAGATCTCTGCAGCACTGTGACCTGCTTGTGATGGCTATGATGCTCACGCTGGAGGTTGCTGGTTTAAGGGAATGAGGGTAAGGAACGCCTGGCCCACCCAGGGTGGAAAACCGCTCAAGGCATTCCTAAACCACAAACAAGAGTGATCTGTGCCTTAAGGACATGTCCCTGCTGCAGATAACAAGCCAGAGCCTGTCCCTTTGTTCTCTGTAAAGAATACTTTTAGTTAATCTATAAACTGCAGAAATGATGTTTATCACGGGCTTACTGTCAATAAATAGGTGGGTCAAACTCTGTTTGAGGCTCTCAGCTCTGAAGGCTATTAGCCCCTTGATCCCACTTTGCACCCTATTTCTGTGTCTTTGTCTTTATTCCTCTAGCGCCACTGGGTTGGGGGCTCCATGACCGAGTTGGTCTCGGCAACTGGAGTTGAATTCTGCAGTGGGGTGAGATTGGGGTCAACTATGAATACAGCATGAGCAAATGGAAATTTATAGCCAAGGAGCAGAGTGGGGGTCAGTGGATAGAAAATTACTAAGAGGAAACATCAACGAGATTTTGGTTAAATTAACCTAACAGGATTCTTGCTGAAAGCAGGCCCAGGTGATCAGACATCATCTGGGGGATGGTGGCAGCTAAGGAGCCCAAACAGATATACAGTGAGGGATAATTTTTTATATTTCCATTGAAAAAGAGTCTCTCCTTGACCAAATTTAGTCAGGCTCCTCTGAGTCATTTTCTTGTGAAGGTCTTCACTTTTGGGCTTCTGTGTTTGTCTTTGCATAGCTCGGTTTTAGCAAGAATTCTTTTAAGTTAGTTTAGCAAGAATCTCCCATCTTTCATATCTGATCATTCTTTGTATCTGATCAAATTCATCATCCTCCACTTGAGGATGCTGAATATATCCAATAAAAATTGAGAACAAGCTAAACACAGAAAGCTGGACTAAATAAATAATCTTTCAATGCAAAGACATAGACATATATGCACAAGAAACAACAGCAAACTATGACCTTCCCCCCAAAAAACAAACAAGAATTCAATTACTGACCCTAACAAGATAGCGATTTGTGAGCTCTCCAAGAATTCAAAATAGCAGTTTTAAGGAAACTCAGTGATATCCATTAGACAGAAAAGCAATTCAAAAATGTATCAGAAAATTTAACAAAGAGATTGAAATAATTTTGAAAAACAAAACAGAAATTATGGAACTGGTAAACACATTTGCTGAGCTGAAGAACTCATTAGAGGCTCTCAATGGCAGAATGAACCAAGCAAAGGAAAGAACCAGTGAACTTGAAACATTGCCTAATGAAAAATACGCAGTCAGAGGAGAGAAAATGTTTAAAAACGGAAAGGAATGACAATTACCCATAATAGATAGAAAATTATCTCAAAAGACCAAATCTAAGAAGTATTAATGTTCAACAGGGAGTTAAGCAAGACCCAAGGATAGAAAGCTTATTCAAATAAATAATAGCAGAAAATTTTCCAAAACTTGAAGAAGATGTAAATATCCAAGTTCAGGAAGGTCTGAGAACACTAAACAGATTAAATACAAATAAAAGTATCCTGAGGCTTATTACAATCAAACTTGCAAAGGTCAAGGACAAAGGAGGATCTTAAAAGCAGCAAGAGAAAATAAGTAAATAACATATTAAAAAGTTCCAATTTGTCTGGCAACAGACTTCTCAACAGAAACCATATAGGCCAGGAAGAAGTGGAATAACATTTTCAAACAACTGCCATCTAAGAATATTATTTCCAGCAAAATTATCCTTAAACTAAAAAGCAGAGGTAAAGTCTTTCCCAGACAAACAAAACCTGAGAGAATTCACCACCACCAGACCCATCTTACATGAAATGCAAAAGGAATTTTTTCCATTTGGAAAAAAAAACCACTAATGTGCAAAAAGAAAACTTTTCAAGGTATGAAACTCACCGGTGAAATTAAGTAAAGAAACAAAACCAGAATACTCTGTTACTGTAATGCTGGTGGACAATCCATTCATAACTCTAGTATAAAGCCACAAAGACAAATCTATCAAAAATAAAAATAGCTACAGCAATCTGTTAAGAGATTGATAATATAAAAAGTGTAACTTGAGACAACTAAAAGTCAAAGTGGGTAGGGGGATAAAGTTAAAGAATAGAATTTTTGTGTGCTTGTTTACATTCTTATATTTTTGATCAAAGATATGTTGTCATCTCTTTAAAATAACTTGTTATTACTATAAGATGTTTTTTGAAAGACTCATGATAACCACAGCACAAAAACATACAATAGATTAACGAAAAAGAAAAAGCAGGCCAGGCACAGTGGCTCACACCTGTAATCCCAGCACTTTGGGAAGCCGAGACAGAGGGATCATGAGGTCAGGAGATCGAGACCATCTTAGCTAACATGGTGAAACCCCGTCTCTACTAAAAATACAAAAAATTAGCCGGGTGTGGTGGCAGGTGCCTGTAGTCCCAGCTACTTGGGAGGCTAAGGCAGGAGAATGGCGTGAACCCAGGAGGCAGAGCTTGCAGTGAGCGGAGATCACGCCACTGCATTCCAGCCTGGGTGACAGAGCGAGACTCCATCTCAAAAAAAAAAAAAGAAAAAGAAAAAAGAAAAAAAAAGAAAAAGCAATGAATTCAAACATATTACCACAGAAAATCACTTAGCGACAAAGGAAGACAGGAAGAAAAGAAGAAAGGAATGGCCGGTGCGGTGGCTCACACCTGCAATCCCAGCAGGGAGGCTGAGGCAGGTGGATCACAAGGTCAAGAGATCGAGACCATCCTGGCCAACATGGTGAAACCCTGTCTCTACTAAAAATACAAAAATTAGCTGAGTGTGATGGCATGTGCCTGTAATCCCAGCTACTTGGGAGGCTGAGGCAGGAGAATCACTTGAACCCAGGAGGCGGAGGTTGCAGTGAGCTGAGATCCAGCCTGGCAACAGAGAGAGACTCCATCTAAAAAAACAAAAAAATAGAAGAAGAAGAAGAGGAAGAGGACGAGGAAGAAGAAGAAGAAGAGAAAAGAGGAGTCTCAAAACAACCAGAAAGCAAGTAACAAAATGGCAGTCATAAATCTTTCCTTATCAATAATAACACTGAATGTAAATGGAATCAATTCTCCAATTCAAAAATAGAATGGTTGAATGGATAAAGAACCAAAACCCAATTATATGCTGCCTTCAAGAAACCCACTTCACCTAGAAAGATGCAAATAGACTGAAAATGAGGAGATGGAAAAAGATATTCCATTCAACTAAAAATGATAAATGAGGCTGGGTGCAGTGGTTCACGCCAGTAATCCCAGCACTTTTGGAGGCTGAGGTGGGAGGATCACAAGGTCAAGAGATCAAGTCCTTCCTGGCCAACATGGTGAAACCCTGTCTCTACTAAAAATACAAAAATTAGCTGGGCGTGGTGGCGTGTGCCTGTAGTCCCAGTTACTGGGGAGGCTGAGGCAGGAGAATCACTTGAACCCGGGAGGCAGAGGTTGCAGTCAGCCGAGATTGTGCCACTGCACTCCAGCCTGGTGACAGCGCGAGACTCTGTTTCAAAAAAAAAATTTTTTTTAGTGACAAATGAGGAAGAGTAATTATACTTAAATAAAATAGATGAGTCAACTATTTTAGTAAAAAGAGACAAAAAAGTACTATAGAATGATAAAGTGGTCAATTCAACAAGAGTATATACCAATCATAAAAATCTACACACCCAACACTGGAGTTCCCAAGTATATAAAGAAAACTTTAATAGATCTAAAAGGAGAGGCTGCAATACAATAACAGTAGGAGACTTTAACACCCCACTCTCAGTAATGGACAGATCATCCAGACAGAAAATCAACAAAGAAACAAAAAAATTAAACTACACACTAGATCTAATAGGCCTAATTAACATTTACAGAACATTTCACCCAACTGCTGCAGAAGACATAATGTTTTCATCAGGACATGGGACATGCTCCAGAATAGGCCATATCTTAGGCCACAAAACAGGTCTGAACAAATTCAAAAAAATAGAAATATCAAATATCTTTTCTGACCAAAATGGGATAAAACTAAAAACCAATACCAAGAAGAACCTCAGAAAATGCACAAACACATGGAAATCAAGCAACATGCTACTGAACAACCAATAGATCAATAAAGAAGTTAAGATAGTCTTGGAGAATTGAACCCTTTACCATTATGTAGTTCCCTTCTTTGTTCTTATGATCTTTTTTGGATTAAAGTCTATTTTGTCAGAAACTAGGATTGAAACCCCTACTTTCTTCTGTTTTCCATTGGCTTTGTAGATTTTCCTTCACCCCTTTATTTTAAGCCTTGTCTTTAGCAAACTAACGCAAGAACAGAAAACCAAATACCACATGTTCTCACTTCTAAATAGGAGCTAACTGATGAGAACACATGAACACATAGAGAGGAACAACACACACCAGAGGCCTTTTGGAAGGTGGCAGGTGGGAGGAGAGGGAGGATCAGAAAAAATAACAAATGGGTAATAGGCTTAATACCTGAATGATGAAATAATCTCTACAACAAACCCCATGGCACAAGTTTAACTACGTAACAAACCTGCACTTTTATGTCTGAACTTAAAATAGAAGTTACGAAAAGAAGTTAAGAAGGAAACTTTTAAATTTCTTGAAACAAATGAAAATGAAAAAAAATCACATACCAAAATCTATAGAATATGTAAAAAGCACTATGAAGAGGGAATTTTATGTCAATAGATGCCTAGATCAAAAAAGTAGAATTACTTCAAATAAATAACTTAATAGTGCATATCAAGGAACTAAAAAAGCAGTAACAAACCAAATCCAAATTAGTAGAAGAAAGAATAAAAGTCAGCATAAAAATAAATAAAATTGAAACAAAGGAAATCACAGAAAATCAACACAATGAAAAGGTCTTTAAAAGATAAACAAAATTGAAACACATTAAGCTAGGCTAAGAAAAAAAAGAGAAGCCCTTCAAAAATGAAGTCAAAGATGAAAAATGAGACATAACAACTCAGACCTCAGAAATACGAAGAATCATTAGAGACTATTATGAACAACTATGTGCCAACAAATTGGAAAATCTAGAAGAAATGAATACATTCCTAGAGAAATACAACTTACTAATACTGAAACATGAAGAAATAGAAAAATCTCAACAAAACAATAACAAGCAATGAGATCAAAGCCATAACAAAAAGTCTCCTATGAAAGAAAAGCCCAGTACCTGATAGCTTCATTGCTGATTTCTACCAAACATTTAAAGAACAACTAATACCAGTTTTACTCAAACTCTTCAAAAAAATTAAAGAGAAAGAAACACTTCCAAACCCATTGCATAAGGCCAGCATTACCCTGATACACAATTAGACAGGGACACAGCAAAAAATATACATAGGCCTGTATCACTGATGAACATCAATGCAAAAATCCTCAACAAAATACTAGCAAATAGAATGCAGTAATTCACGAAGGAGATCATTCACCATAATCAAGTGGGATTCATTCCAGCAATGCAAGGTTGGTTTGTCATAAGCAAGTCAATAAACATAATGCATGATATTAACAGAATCAAGAACAAAAAATATATAATTTTTCAATAAACACTGAAAAAGCATTCAATAAATTTCAAAATCCTTTATGATAAAAACCCTCAAAGTGGGTATAGATAGAACATACCTCAAATAATAATAGCCGTATATAACAACCCCACAGCCAACATTGTGCTGAATGGGAAAAAAAATTAAGTCTTTTCTCTAAGAACTGGAACAAAATAAGGATGCCCAGCATCACCACTGTTATTCAGCGTAATACTGGAAGTCCTGGAGAGAACAATTAGGCAAGAGAATGAAATAAAGGGCATCTAAATTAGAAAGAAAAAATTCAAATTACCCTTGTTCATAAAAACATGAAAAACATAAAGATTCCATTAAAAAAACTGTTAGAGCTGATAAAGAAATTCAGTAAAGTTGCAGGACATGAAATCAACGTATTAAAATTAGTATCCTTTATAAATACCAACAATAAACAATCTGAAAAAGAAATCAAGAAATCAATCCCATTTACAACAGCCATAAAAAATATAATATGCCTAGCAATCAATCTAACTAAAGAATTGAAAGATCTCTACAAGAAAAGCTATACAATTCTGATAAAGTAATTTAAGAGGATACAAAAAAAAGATATTCTATGTTCCTGAATTAAAAAAACAAATATTCTTAAAATGAAAATACTACCCAAAGCAATTGACAGAACAAGTGTAATCTTTTTTTTTTTTTTTTAAGTTCTGGGATACATGTGCAGAACGTGCAGGTTTGTTACATAGGTATACATGTGCCATGGTGGTTTGCTGCACTCATCAACCCATCATCTACATTAGGTATTTCTCCTAATGCTATCCCTCCCCTTGCCCCCAACCCCCCGACAGGCCCCAGTGTGTGATGTTCCCCACTCTGTGTCCATCTCTTCTCATTGTTCAACTTCCACTTATGAGTGAGAACATGCGGTGTTTGGTTTTCTGTTCCTGTGTTATGTTTGCTGAGAATGATGGTTTCCAGCTTCATCCATGTCCCTGCAAAGGACATGAACTCATCCTTTTTTATGGCTGCATAGTATTCCATGGTGTATATGTATCACATCTTCTTTATCCAGTCTATCATTGATGGGCATTGGGTTGGTTCCATGTCTTTGCTATTGTGAATAGTACTGCAATAAACATACATGTGCATGTGTCTTCATAGAAAGATTTATAATCCTTTGGGTATATCATAGAATCGTAAATAATCCTAAATATTTCTAGAACCACAAAAGACCCTGAAAAACCAAAGCAATCCTGAGCAAAAAGAAGAAACCTGGAGGCATCACACTACCTTATTTCAAAATTTACTACAAAGCTATATTAACCAAAACCACATGGTACTGACACAAAACACACACACACATAGACAAACTGAATGCAACAGAGAGCCCAGATGAAAATCCATACATTTACAGCCAACTCTACTTCAGCAAAGGCAAAAGCACCAAGAAGAAAAAGTGGGAAGATGATATCTTTTTCAATAAATCATGCTGGCAAAACTAAATAACTATATGGAGAAAAGGAAACTAGACCACTATCTCTCACCATACACAAAATCAACCCAACATTGATTAAAGAGTTAAATCTAAGACCCAAAACTATGAAACTACTAGAAGAAAACATTGGGGAAACACTCCATGACATTTATCTGGGCAAACTTTTTTGTGTAAAATGTCAAAAGCATACTCAACCAAAACAAAAATAGACAAATGGAATTATATCAAGTTACAAAGCTTCCGGGGGAGGAGCCAAGATGGCCGAATAGGAACAGCTCCGGTCTACAGCTCCCAGCCTGAGTGACGCAGAAGACGGGTGATTTCTGCATTTCCATCTGAGGTACCGGGTTCATCTCACTAGGGAGTGCCAGACAGTGGGCGCAGGTCAGTGGGTGCGCGCACCATGTGCGAGCCAAAGCAGGGTGAGGCATTGCCTCACTCGGGAAGCACAAGGGGTCAGGGAGTTCCCTTTCCTAATCAAAGAAAGGGGTGACGGACGGCACCTGGAGAATCGGGTCACTCCCACCCGAATACTGCACTTTTCCGACAGGCTTAAAAAACGGCGCACCACGAGATTATATCCCGCACCTGGCTCGGAGGGTTCTACCCACGGAGTCTCACTGATTGCTAGCACAGCAGTCTGATATCAATCTGTAGGCTCCACCTCTGGGGGCAGGGCACAGACAAACAAAAAGACAGCAGTAACCTCTGCAGACTTAAATGTCCCTGTCTGACAGCTTTGAAGAGAGCAGTGGTTCTCCCAGCACACACCTGGAGATCTGAGAACGGGCAGACTGCCTCCTCAAGTGGGTCCCTGACCCCTGACCCCTGAGCAGCCTAACTGGGAGGCACTCTGCAGCAGGGGAACACTGACACCTCACACTGCAGGGTACTCCAACAGACCTGCAGCTGAGGGTCCTGTCTGTTAGAAGGAAAACTAACAAACAGAAAGGACATCCACACCAAAAACCCATCTGTACATCACCATCATCAAAGACCAACAGCAGATAAAACCACAAAGATGGGGAAAAAACAGTACAGAAAAACTGGAAACTCTAAAAATCAGAGTGCCTCTCCTCCTCCAAAGGAATGCAGCTCCTCACCAGCAACGGAACAAAGCTGGACGGAGAATGACTTTGACGAGCTAAGAGAAGAAGGCTTCAGCCGATCAAACTACTCTGAGCTACAGGAGGACATTCAAATCAAAGGCAAAGAAGTTGAAAACTTTGAAAACAATTTAGAAGAATGTATAACTAGAATAACCAATGCAGAGAAGTGCTTAAAGGAGCTGATGGAGCTGAAAACCAAGGCTCGAGAACTACGTGAAGAATGCAGAAGCCTCAGGAGCCGATGCGATCAACTGGAAGAAAGGGTATCAGCAATGGAAGATGAAATGAATGAAATGAAGCGAGAAGGAAAGTTTAGAGAAAAAAGAATAAAAAGAAACGAGTAAAGCCTCCAAGAAATATGGGACTATGTGAAAAGACCAAATCTACGTCTGATTGGTGTACTTGAAAGTGATGGGGAGAATGGAACCAAGTTGGAAAACACTCTGCAGGATATTATCCAGGAGAATTTCCCCAATCTAGCAAGGCAGGCCAATGTTCAGATTCAGGAAATACAGAGAACGCCACAAAGATACTCCTCAAGAAGAGCAACTCCAAGACACATAATTGTCAGATTCACCAAAGTTGAAATGAAGGAAAAAATGTTAAGGGCAGCCAGAGAGAAAGGTCGGGTTACCCTCAAAGGGAAGCCCATCAGATTAACAGCGGATCTCTCGGCAGAAACCCTACAAGCCAGAAGAGAGTGGGGGCCAATATTCAACATTCTTAAAGAAAAGAATTTTCAACCTAGAATTTCATATCCAGCCAAACTAAGCTTCATAAGTGAAGGAGAAATAAAATACTTTACAGACAAGCAAATGCTGAGAGATTTGTCACCACCAGGCCTGCCCTAAAAGAGCTCCTGAAGGAAGCACTAAACATGGAAAGGAACAACCGGTATCAGCCGCTGCAAAATCATGCCAAAATGTAACGACCATCGAGACTAGGAAGAAATTGCATCAACTAACGAGCAAAATAACCAGCTAACATCATAATGACAAGATCAAATTCACACATAACACTATTAACTTTAAATGTAAATGGACTAAATGCTCCAATTAAAAGACACAGACTGGCAAATTGGATAAAGAGTCAAGATCCATCAGTGTGCTGTATTCAGGAAACACATGTCACGTGCAGAGACACATATAGGCTCAAAATAAAAGGATAGAGGAAGATCTACCAAGCAAATGGAAAACAAAAAAAGGTAGGGGTTGCAATCCTAGTCTCTGATAAAACAGACTTTAAACCAACAAAGATCAAAAGAGACAAAGAAGGCCATTACATAATGGTAAAGGGATCAATTCAACAAGAAGAGCTAACTATCCTAAATATATATGCACCCAATACAGGAGCACCTAGATTCATAAAGCAAGTCCTGAGTGACCTACAAAGAGACTTAGACTCCCACACATTAATAATGGCAGACTTTAACACCCCACTGTCAACATTAGACAGATCAACGAGACAGAAAGTCAACAAGGATACCCAGGAATTGAACTCAGCTCTGCACCAAGCGGACCTAATAGACATCTACAGAACTCTCCACCCCAAATCAACAGAATATACATTTTTTTCAGCACCACACCACACCTATTGTAAAATTGACCACATACTTGGAAGTAAACCTCTCCTCAGCAAATGTAAAAAAACAGAAATTATAACAAACTATCTCTCAGACCACAGTGCAATCAAACTAGAACTCAGGATTAAGAATCTCACTCAAAACCGCTCAACTACATGGAAACTGAACAACCTGCTCCTGAATGACTACTGGGTACATAACGAAATGAAGGCAGAAATAAACATGTTCTTTGAAACCAACGAGAACAAAGACACAACATACCAGAATCTCTGGGACGCATTCAAAGCAGTGTGTAGAGGGAAATTTATAGCACTAAATGCCCACAAGAGAAAGCAGAAAAGATCCAAAATTGACACCCTAACATCACAATTAAAAGAACTAGAAAAGCAAGAGCAAACACATTCAAAAGCTAGCAGAAGGCAAGAAATAACTAAAATCAGAGCAGAACTAAAGGAACTAGAGACACAAAAAACCCTTCAAAAAATTAATGAATCCAGGAGCTGGTTTTTTGAAAGGATCAACAAAATTGATAGACCGCTAGCAAGACTAATAAAAAAAAAGAGAGAAGAATCAAATAGAAGCAATAAAAAATGATAAAGGGGATATCACCACCGATCCCTCCAAAATACAGACTACCATCAGAGAATACTACAAACACCTCTATGCAAATAAACTAGAAAATCTAGAAGAAATGGATAAATTCCTTGACACATACACTCTCCCAAGACTAAACCAGGAAGAAGTTGAATCTCTGAATAGACCAATATCAGGAGCTGAAATTGTGGCAATAATCAATAGCTTACCAGCCAAAAAGAGTCCAGGACCAGATGGATTCACAGCCGAATTCTACCAGAGGTACAAGGAGGAACTGGTACCATTCCTTCTGAAACTATTCCAATCAATAGAAAAAGAGGGAATCCTCCCTAACTCATTTTATGAGGCCAGCATCATTCTGATACCAAAGCCGGGCAGGGACACAACCAAAAAAGAGAATTTTAGACCAATATCCTTGATGAACATTGATGCAAAAATCCTCAATAAAATACTGGAAAACAGAATCCAGCAGCACATCAAAAAGCTTATCCACCATGATCAAGTGGGCTTCATCCCTGGGATGCAAGGCAGGTTCAATATACGCAAATCAATAAACGTAATCCAGCATATAAACAGAGCCAAAGACAAAAACCACATGATTATCTCAATACATGCCGAAAAGGCCTTTGACAACATTCAACAAACTTCATGCTAAAAACTCTCAATAAATTAGGTATTGATGGGACATATTTCAAAATATTAAGAGCTATCTATGACAAACCCACAGCCAATATCATACTGAATGGGCAAAAACTGGAAGCATTCCCTTTGAAAACTGGCACAAGACAGGGATGCCCTCTCTCACCGCTCCTATTCAACATAGTGTTGGAAGTTCTGGCCAGGGCAATTAGGCAGGAGAAGGAAATAAAGGGTATTCGATTAGGAAAACAGGAAGTCAAATTGTCCCTGTTTGCAGGTGACATGATTGTATATCTAGAAAACCCCACTGTCTCAGCCCAAAATCTCCTTAAGCTGATAAGCAACTTCAGCAAAGTCTCAGGATACAAAATCAATGTGCAAAAATCACAAGCATTCCTATACACCAACAACAGACAAACAGAGAGCCAAATCATGAGTGAACTCCCATTCACAACTGCTTCAAAGAGAATAAAACACCTAGGAATCCAACTTACAAGGGATGTGAAGGACCTCTTCAAGGAGAACTACAAACTGCTGCTCAAGGAAATAAAAGAGGATACAAACAAATGGAAGAACATTCCATGCTGATGGGTGGGAAGAATCAATATCGTGAAAATGGCCATACTGCCCAAGGTAATTTACAGATTCAATGCCATCCACATCAAGCTACCAATGACTTTCTTCACAGAATTGGAAAAAACTACTTTAAAGTTCATATGGAACTAAAAAAGAGCCCGCATCGCCAAGTCAATCCTAAGCCAAAAGAACAAAGCTGGAGGCATCACACTACCTGACTTCAAACTATACTACAAGGCTACAGTAACCAAAACAGCATGGTACTGGTACCAAAACAGAGATATAGACCAATGGAACAGAACAGAGCCCTCAGAAATAACGCTGTGTATCTACAACTATCTGATCTTTGACAAACCTGAGAAAAGCAAGCAATGGGGAAAGGATTCCCTATTTAATAAATGGTGCTGGGAAAACTGGCTAGCCATATGTAGAAAGCTGAAACTGGATCCCTTCCTTACACCTTATACAAAAATCAATTCAAGATGGATTAAAGACTTAAACGTTAGACCTAAAACCATAAAAACCCTAGAAGAAAACCTAGGCATTACCATTCAGGACATAGGCATGGGAAAGGACTTCATGTCTAAAACACCAAAAGCAATGGCAACAAAAGCCAAAATTGACAAATGGGATCTAATTGAACTAAAGAGCTTCTGCACAGCAAAAGAAACTACCATCAGAGTGAACAGGCAACCTACAAAACGGGAGAAAATTTTTGCAACCTACTCATCTTACAAAGGGCTAATATCCAGAATCTACAATGAACTCCAACAAATTTACAAGAAAAAAACAAACAACCCCATCAAAAAGTGGGCAAAGGACATGAACAGACACTTCTCAAAAGAAGACATTTATGCAGCCAAAAAACACATGAAAAAATGCTCACCATCACTGGCCATCAGAGAAACGCAAATCAAAACCACAATGAGATACCATCTCACACCAGTTAGAATGGCAATCATTAAAAAGTCAGGAAACAACAGGTGCTGGAGAGGATGTGGAGAAATAGGAACACTTTTACACTGTTGGTGGGACTGTAAACTAGTTCAACCATTGTGGAAGTCAGTGTGGCGATTCCTCAGGGATCTAGAACTAGAAATACCATTTGACCCAGCCATCCCATTACTGGGTATATACCCAAAGGACTATAAATCATGCTGCTATAAAGACACATGCACACGTATGTTTATTGGGGCATTATTCACAATAGCAAAGACTTGGAACCAACCCAAATGTCCAACAATGATAGAGTGGATTAAGAAAATGTGGAACATATACACCATGGAATACTATGCAGCCATAAAAAATGATGAGTTCATGTCCTTTGTAGGGACATGGATGAAATTGGAAATCATCATTCTCAGTAAACTATCACAAAAACAAAAAACCAAACACCGCATATTCTCACTCATAGGTGGGAATTGAACAATGAGATCACATGGACACAGGAAGGGGAACATCACACTCTGGGGACTGTGGTGGGGTGGGGGGAGGGGGGAGGGATAGCATTGGGAGATATACCTAATGCTAGATGACGAGTTAGTGGGTGCAGCACACCTGCATGACACATGTATACGTATGTAACTAACCTGCACAATGTGCACATGTACCCTAAAACTTAAAGTATAATAATAAATAAATAAATAAATAAATAAATGTTACAAAGCTTCCATGCCACACGGGTAAGAACAAGGTGAAGAGACGACACATAGAATGGGAAAAAAATTTGCAAACTATCTGTCTGGCAAAAGATTAATAACCAGAATATATCAGGATCTCAAACAACTCAATAGCAATCAAAAAAAAACAAATAATCCAACCAAAAGTGGGCAAAAGATCTGAATAGACAATTCTCAAAAGAAGACATGCAAATGGCCAACAGGTATATGAAAAAAGTGCCCAATATCACTAATCATCAGAGAAATGCAAATCAAAACCACAATGAGATATCATCTTACCCCAGTTAAAATGGCTTATATCAAAAAGACAGGCAATAACAGATGCTGGCAACAATGTGGAGAAAGAGGAACCCTTGTACAACTGTTGGTAGGAATGTAAATTAGTACATCCATTATGGAGAACATTATGGAGGTTCCTCAAAAGACTAAAAATAGAACTACTATATGATCCAACAATTCTACTACTTGGAACATATCCAAAAGAAAGGAAATCAATATATCAAAGGGATATGTGCACTCCCATATTTGTTGCAGCATTATTCACAATAGCCAAAATATGAAGTCAACCTAAGTGCCCATCAACATACAAATCGATAAAGAAAATGTGGTGTATATATACACAACGGAATGTTGTTTAGACATGAGAAATAATGAAATCCTGTCATCTGCAGTATCACGGAAGGAACCATTATGTTAAGTGAAATAAGCCAAGAACAGAGAGACAAATATCCCATCTTCTCACTCATATGTAGGAGCTAAAGAAGTGGATCTCGTAAAAACAGAGAGTAGAATGATCATTACCAGAGGTCAGAAAATGTAGGGGAGAGGAATAAGGGAAAATTTTATGTTTATATAAAGGTATTTATTTCCAGTGAGCTATACACTTAAAAGTGGTAAAGATGGAAAATATTTTATGTGTAAAACAATTGATGGTTTTTATTTATTGTTTTTTATAATTTCAATTTTTACTTTAGATTGAGGAAGTACATGTGCTGGTTTGTTACGTGGGCATATTGCTTGATGCTGAAGTTTGTGATACAAATAATCCCATAACCCAGGTACTGAGCATGATACCTAACAGTTTTTCAATTCTTTCCCTTCTCCTTTCCTCCCTCATCTACTAGCCCCCAGTGTCTACTGTTGCCATCTTTATATCCATGAGTACCCAATATTTAGCTCTCACTTATAAGTGTGAACTTACAGTATTTGAATTTCTGTTCCTGCATAATTTGCCTAGGATAATGGCTCCTAGTTGCATCCATGTTATTGCAAAGGATATGATTTCATTTTTATGGCTGTGTAGTATTCCACGGTGCATATGTACTACATTTTCTTTATCTAATCCACCATTGATGGGCACCTAGGTTGATTCCATATCTTTGCTATTGTAAATAATGCTGCAATGAATATGTGCATGCCTGTGTCTCTTTGGTAGAATTATTTGTTTTCTTTTGGATATATAGCCTGTAATAGGATCGCTGAGTCAGATGGTAGTTGTTTTAAATTCTTTGAGAAATCTCTAAACTGAATGGCCGAACTAATTTACATCCCCACCGGCAGTGTATAAGCATTCCTTTTTCTCTGCAGTCCCACCAGCATGTTTGTTTGTTTGTTTGTTTGTTTTGACTAACAGCCATTCCAATTGGTGTAAAATGGTATCTCATGGTGCTTCTGATTTGCCTTTCTATGATGATTAATGATATTGAGCATCTTTTCATATGTTTGTTAGCCACTTGTATGCCTTCTTTTGAAAAGTATCTGTTCATGTCTTTTGCCTACTTTTTAATAGGGTTATTTGTTTTTATTGAATTGTTTTAGTTCCTCACAGATTCTGGATATTACACCTTTGTCAAATGTATAGTATGCAAATATTTTCTCCCATTCTGTAGGTTGTCTGTTTATTCGGTTGATAAGTTTATTTTATTGTGCAGAAGCTCTTCAGTTTAATTAGGTCCCATTTGTCAATTTTTGTTTTAATTGAGATTGCTTTTGAGGACTTAGTCATAAATTCTTTCTCAGGCCGCCAATGTCCACAATGGTGTTTCCTAAGTTTTCTTCTAGGATTTCTTTTCTTTTTTGAGACGGAGTCTCACTCTGTCACCCAGGCTGGAGTGCAGTGGCACGATCTCACTGCAAGCTCTGCCTCCCAGGTTCGCATGAACCTGAGGCATCCTCCTACCTCAGCCTCCCAAGTAGCTGGGACCACAGGATCCCACCACCACACCCAGCTAATTTTTTGTATTTTTAGTAGAGACTCTGCTAGGATTCTTATAGCTTTAGGTCTACATTTAAATCTTTAATCCATCTTGTATATGGTGAAAGGTAAAGGTCCAGTTTCACTCTTCAGCCTGTGGCTAGTCAGCTATCCCGCCATTTATTGAAAAAGGATTTCTTTCCCCATTGCTTATTTTTGTTGGTTTTGTCGAAGATCTGGTGACTGTATAGGTGTGTGGCTTAATTTTGGATTCTCTATCCTGTTTCATTGGTCTGTGACTCTGTCTTTGTACCAGTAATATGTTATTTTGGTTACTGTAGCCTTATAATATTGTAAAATTGGGTAATGTGATGTCCCCAGCTTTATTCTTTTGGTTTAGGATTGTTTTGGTGAATTGGGCTCTTTTTTGGTTCCATATGACTTTTAAAATCATTTTTTTCTAATTCTGTGAAAAATGACATTGGTAGTTTGATAGGGATAGCAGTGAATCTGTAGATTGCATTGGGCAGAATGGCCTTTTTTTACAGTATTGATTCTTCAAGTCCACGAACATGGAATGTTTTTCCACTTGTTTGCGTCATCTCTGGTTTTTTTTCAACAGCGTTTTATAGTTCTCCTTGTAAAGATTCTTTCATTTCCTTAGTTAGATATATTTCTAGGTATTTTAATTTTTTTTCAGTTTTTGTAAATGTAATCACATTCTCAATTTGACTCTCAGCTTGAACATTATTGGTGTACATTCCATGCTCATGGGTAGGAAGAATCAATATTGTGAAAATGGCCATACTGCCCAAGGTAATTTATAGATTCAATGCCATCCCCATCAAGCTACCAATGACTTTCTTCACAGAATTGGAAAAAACTACTTTAAAGTTCATATGGAACTAAAAAAGAGCCCGCATCGCCAAGTCAATCCTAAGCCAAAAGAACAAAGCTGGAGGCATCACACTACCTGACTTCAAACTATACTACAAGGCTACAGTAACCAAAACAGCATGGTACTGGTACCAAAACAGAGATATAGATCAATGGAACAGAACAGAGCCCTCAGAAATAACGCCGTGTATCTACAACTATCTGATCTTTGACAAACCTGACAAAAAGAAGAAATGGGGAAAGGATTCCCTATTTAATAAATGGTGCTGGGAAAACTGGCTAGCCATATGTAGAAAGCTGAAACTGGATCCCTTCCTTATACCTTATACAAAAATTAATTCAAGATGGATTAAAGACTTAAACGTTAGACCTAAAACCATAAAAACCCTAGAAGAAAACCTAGGCATTACCATTCAGGACATAGGCATGGGCAAGGACTTCATGTCTAAAACACCAAAGGCAATGGCGACAAAAGCCAAAATTGACAAATGGGATCTAATTAAACTAAAGAGCTTCTGCACAGCAAAAGAAACTACCATCAGAGTGAACAGGCAACCTACAAAATGGGAGAAAATTTTCGCAACCTACTCATCTGACAAAGGGCTAATATCCAGAATCTACAATGAACTCCAACAAATTTACAAGAAAAAAACAAACAACCCCATCAAAAAGTGGGCAAAGGACATGAACAGACACTTCTCAAAAGAAGACATTTATGCAGCCAAAAAACACATGAAAAAATGCTCACCATCACTGGCCATCAGAGAAATGCAAATCACAACCACAATGAGATACCATCTCACACCAGTTAGAATGGCAATCATTAAAAAGTCGGGAAACAACAGGTGCTGGAGAGGATGTGGAGAAATAGGAACACTTTTACACTGTTGGTGGGACTGTAAACTAGTTCAACCATTGTGGAAGTCAGTGTGGCGATTCCTCAGGGATCTAGAACTAGAAATACCATTTGACCCAGCCATCCCATTACTGGGTATATACCCAAAGGACTACAAATCATGCTGCTATAAAGACACATGCACACGTATGTTTATTGTGGCACTATTCACAATAGCAAAGACTTGGAACCAACCCAAATGTCCAACAATGCTAGACTGGATTAAGAAAATGTGGCACATATACACCATGGAATACTATGCAGCCATAAAAAATGATGAGTTCATGTCCTTTGTAGGGACATGGATGAAATCATCCATGGAAATCATCATTCTCAGTAAACTATCGCAAGAACAAAAAACCAAACACTGCATATTCTCACTCATAGATGGGAATTGAACAATGAGAACACATGGACACAGGAAGGGGAACATCACACTCTGGAGACTGTTGTGGGTTGGGGGGAGGGGGGGAGGGATAGCTTTAGGAGATATACCTAATGCTAAATGACGAGTTAATGGGTGCAGCACACCAGCATGGCACATGTATACATATGTAACTAACCCGCACATTGTGCACATGTACCCTAAAACTTAAAGTATAATAATAATAAAATTTAAAAAAAAACACATAAAAAAAGAAAAAAGAAAGAAATACTACTGAATTTTGTACATTGATTTTGTATCCTGAAACTTTACTGAAGTTATTTGTCAGTTCCAGGAGCTTTTTGGTGGAGTCTTTAGGGTTTTCTACGTATAAAATCATACTGTCAGCAAAGAGAGATAGTTTGACTTCTTCTTTTCCTATTTGGATGCCTTTTATTTCTTTCTCTTGCCTGATTTCTCTGGCTAGGACTTCCAAGTAAATTTTATATGTATATTTTATCGCAACTTAAAAAGTGTAAATTTAAAAAAATTTTTAATCTTTGTGGGTACATAGTAGATATAAATGTTTATAGGATACATGAGGTATTTTGATGTAGGCATACAGGATGTGATGATCACATCAGGAAAAATGGGTATCCATCACCTCACACATTTATCATTTATTTGTATTACAAACATTCCAATTATACTCTTTTAGTTATTTTTAAATGTATAACAAATTATTGTTGACTGTAGTCACTCTGTTATGCTACCAAATACTAGATTTCATTCATTCTATCTAACTATATTTTTGAACCCATTAACTATCCCCATGTGTCCCCACCTCCACCCACTACTCTTCCCAGCCTCTGGTAACCATCATTCTGCAAACTTTTTAAAAACACTTTAGACAACATTTTATTACTTAGCTTATATGACACACTGTGGCAACTATGTAAGACACAGAAAAAATGCATAAATATCCAAATGAGTGCATTTGGAATTTTATACTGTGAACACTAACTTCCTGAAATAACTGTTTACATTACCCTAAGCCACTAATACTCAAGTTTCCTGACCTCAGGATCCCTTTATCATCTTCAAAATTATGGAAGATCCCAAGGAGATTTTGCTTATGTGCATCCTATCACTCATTATCACATTAGACATCAAAACTGAGAAAATATCTACATATGTATTCATTCATTTATTTAAAAATAATAATAAACTCAACATATTAATATAAGAGCCATAATGTCATCACTTTATGTAGTCTCTGGAGGTGAAAAGTGAAAAATTATTCTGAGTATTAATATGCAACATTTTTTACCTTGCAGACTTGCTGAAAAAGAGAACTACTTTGAGAACTGCACTTAAAAACTTCTGCTAATTGATAGCAAAATTTGGATTTGTCTACTAAGTTAGTAAGAAAATGCAGTTTTCAGAAGAGACAACTTGTCTAGGTAACCAATCTTAGTATTTTCAAAAATAATTCAGGCCCAAGGACCAAAACCAGTGCTATAACTTCCAATCTGACTCAGTTCACAGATAAAACTAACATTAGCACAACATGGGTACATTCATAGACAGTAGTAACATTTATGAAATGCAAATGACCAGCAGCAATTAGTTAAGTGGGACAATGATTGGTTTTAAAAATCAATTGAATGATTTATGACTGTTGAATTCATTAGAGTTAATTACATATCAATATTGCAATTAACTTATAAAAGTGATAAACTATGCTTCTGTTTATTTTGTGTAGTTTAAAATAACTTCTATATGCTAAAATTCCTGGGGATAGTTAAATAAGCACTGGGGCCAGATCTGGCAAAATAGCTAATTAAGAATATTTACACAGTATTTGTGCATGTGTATATGTATGTGTGTGGCAAATATATATTTATTTTTGCATCTATAAATATGCATATATATTCACAAATTTCCCAGTCTTCTCAATTTGCCATATTAATTTCATTTTTAACCAGAATCAAAATATGAACACTGTTCCACATCAATGAACAAAATTATGAATATTTTAAATAATTTTTGATGTCTATATAGTGAACATTTTGTTGTCCTCCATCAATCCCCCCAACCCCATACTCAAACAGTTCCCTACAGGGTCTCAATTTATACAATCTGAATGGACATCAAATTGATTAAAAAAGAAAGTTGATTAACTATCCCAAAAAGTGCCCATTCTAAAACTAGACTATAAACATCTCAAGAGTAGAGATTTTGTCTATTTTCTTAAGTACTGAAACCCAGGCACTAGTATAGAGTCTAACAAATAATAGGTATGTAATAAACATCAGTAGGATAAATGAACAGACACATAAAGGTAAGTAACTATCTTAATGACATGTGTAACCAAAATTTACCAATGTGAGTTACTGTTCCACATTTTCGGATTGAGACAACAGTGTTTGGGTTTAACAGTTTGCAAAGCTAGGTGTTTTAAGATCAAATATAGCAAACTATTTCCTATAAATAAGAGCCATTTCCTTAAGTATAGATTCTCAATACTCTGAAACACAGAAAGTCACTAAAGTTATTCCTCTCCTTTTTGGGAGGATATAAAATTGTTTAATTTTAATACAATTGCCAAATAAAATATCTGTGATGGTTAATTTTGTGTGTCAACTTGACTAGGCTGAGGGATATCTAGATAGCTGCTAAATATTATTTCTGGGTACAAGTATGAGACTGTTTCTAGAAGAGATTAGCATTTAAATCAGTAGACTGAGTAAGGAAGATCTGCTCTCACAAATATCTGTGGGCATCATTCAATCCATTGAGGGCCTGAATAGAACAAAAAGGCAGAGGAAGGGCAAGTTTACTTTCTCTGCTTGAGCTGAGATATTCATTTTCTCCTACCTTTGGACATTGACACAAGTGGTTTTTGGGCTTTTGGATTTATACCCAACAGCCCTCTGATTCTCAGGCCTTTTTTGACTTGCACTGAATCACACCACCAGAATTTATGGTTCTCCAGTTTGCAGATAGCAGGCCATGGCACTTCTTAGCCTCCGTAACCATATGAGCCACTTCCTATAATAAATCCCCTCATCTATATCTATAGTCATATATTTAGATAGACAGATGATAGATAGATAGGTAGATAGATAGATAGATAGATAGATAATCTCCTATTGGTTCTGTTTCTCTGTAAAATTCTGACTAATACAATATGTTTCTCCTATTTCCCAACAGTAATAATTATCATGAGTTGTTCTACAAGGCATTTTTTAAGTGAGAGCAAGTTTATTAGAGAAGTGAAGAAACAAAAGAGTGAGCTGCTTAAATCAAAGCCAAAATGCATTTACTATTTACCAAAGAATCCAGTTAAAAGCAATATTTAAAGAATAAATTCCCAGAAGATGTTACAACCTAAGATTTTATTCTCAAACTAGTTTTAATCTGTTTTTTCCACGTTCCACTTTCTGGTAATTTCAAATCATCCTTTCTTCATTCAGTTTCTCCCTCCACCTTTTTTTCTTCCATTGGGGTATTTTCTTGAAGAAACTGTAGCCAATTCTGGTTAGTCTAAGTCAAAACATAAACTTATTAATAGAATACAGAGATAATTAACAGAATTAAAGAAAAATTGAAAACATAATACCCAGGATTGGAAAGAACAACCACAACTCTGGGGATCTCAAAAACAGTTCATGGACTTTATTGAAGAGCACTGCCATTGATGTGACCAGATCCCCAAAACTTCTAGTTTCTGTATGTCTCAATTCCAAGTTTTAAATTCTTTGGAGAAATAATCTAATTGACCTAGGTTGGATAAGGTATGCCCTCTTAGACAAGTTTGTTACACACAGAAACTAACTTACAGAAGGTCACTGTATAGATGTGGTCAATGGAGGCACACTGCCCATGTTGGAGATTATTCCAGGTAATGGGCAATTCCTTTGAGTTAAACAGTGATCATACAAGGTATCTACTACTGGTATCATCATAAACTTAATCATCTTTGCTCATTTATTTGTTGTAAATTGATGCAATGTTCTGAATTCCTGTGTCTTTTCTGATCACTAAGGATCATTCATGAGTTTTTCTGGCAAATGCTAAAAAGATTTTAGAATGACTAAAAGAAAACAGCTAAAATCAATATATTAAAAAATCATATTTGAGGCAACCACAAGCTGGTATATTGCTAGACTTAGGCTGAAAGATAAAATTAAAGTTAAGAGAAAACAAATTAGATGAAATAAAAATAATTCAAAGTGATAACCTCCAACAAATAATAAAAATTTTAAAGCACTATCTATATCATTTATAAAGAAAAGTCAACATTACTATGCTTTAGTAAAATGACACACCACCATAATTGGAAGGATGGATTGAATAATTTGAAATCATTTAGCTTAAGTATGTTTTAGGTTTGTATTATTCCCCTAAACCTGAACCTATGTTTGCCAAAAAAAAAATTTATAATCATTGGATTAGTTTTTTTAATTTTATTTTATTTTATTTTAATTATTGTTATACTTTAAGTTTTAGGGTACATGTGCACAATGTGCAGGTTAGTTACATATGTATACATGTGCCATGCTGGTGTGCTGCACCCATTAACTTGTCATTTAGCATTAGGTGTATCTCCTAAAGCTATCCCTCCCCCCTCCCCCCACACCACAACAGTCCCCAGAGTGTGATGTTCCCCTTCCTGTGTCCATGTGTTCTCGTTGTTCAATTCCCACCTATGAGTGAGAATATGCAGTGTTTGGTTTTTTGTTCTTGCGATAGTTTACTGAGAATGATGATTTCCAATTTCATCCATGTCCCTACAAAGGACATGAACTCATCATTTTTCATGGCTGCATAGTATTCCATGGTGTATATGTGCCACATTTTCTTAATCCAGTCTAGCATTGTTGGACATTTGGGTTGGTTCCAAGTCTTTGCTATTGTGAATAGTGCCGCAATAAACATACGTGTGCATGTGTCTTTATAGCAGCATGATTTGTAGTCCTTTGGGTATATACCCAGTAATGGGATGGCTGGGTCAAATGGTATTTCTAGTTCTAGATCCCTGAGGAATCGCCACACTGACTTCCACAATGGTTGAACTAGTTTACAGTCCCACCAACAGTGTAAAAGTGTTCCTATTTCTCCACATCCTCTCCAGCACCTGTTGTTTCCCGACTTTTTAATGATTGCCATTCTAACTGGTGTGAGATGGTATCTCATTGTGGTTTCGATTTGCATTTCTCTGATGGCCAGTGATGGTGAGCATTTTTTCATGTGTTTTTTGGCTGCATAAATGTCTTCTTTTGAGAAGTGTCTGTTCATGTCCTTTGCCCACTTTTTGATGGGGTTGTTTGTTTTTTTCTTGTAAATTTGTTGGAGTTCATTGTAGATTCTGGATATTAGCCCTTTGTCAGATGAGTAGGTTGCGAAAATTTTCTCCCATTTTGTAGGTTGCCTGTTCACTCTGATGGTAGTTTCTTTTGCTGTGCAGAAGCTCTTTAGTTTAATTAGATCCCATTTGTCAATTTTGGCTTTTGTCGCCATTGCTTTTGGTGTTTTAGACATGAAGTCCTTGCCCATGCCTATGTCCTGAATGGTAATGCCTAGGTTTTCTTCTAGGGTTTTTATGGTTTTAGGTCTAACGTTTAAGTCTTTAATCCATCTTGAATTAATTTTTGTATAAGGTGTAAGGAAGGGATCCAGTTTCAGCTTTCTACATATGGCTAGCCAGTTTTCCCAGCACCATTTATTAAATAGGGAATCCTTTCCCCATTTCTTCTTTTTGTCAGGTTTGTCAAAGATCAGATAGTTGTAGATATACGGCGTTATTTCTGAGGGCTCTGTTCTGTTCCATTGATCTATATCTCTGTTTTGGTACCAGTACCATGCTGTTTTGGTTACTGTAGCCTTGTAGTATAGTTTGAAGTCAGGTAGTGTGATGCCTCCAGCTTTGTTCTTTTGGCTTAGGATTGACTTGGCGATGCGGGCTCTTTTTTGGTTCCATATGAACTTTAGTTTTTTCCAATTCTGTGAAGAAAGTCATTGGTAGCTTGATGGGGATGGCATTGAATCTATAAATTACCTTGGGCAGCATGGCCATTTTCACAATATTGATTCTTCCTACCCATGAGCATGGAATGTTCTTCCATTTGTTTGTATCCTCTTTTATTTCATTGAGCAGTGGTTTGTAGTTCTCCTTTGAAGAGGTCCCTCACGTCCCTTGTAAGCTGGATTCCTAGGTATTTGATTCTCTTTGAAGCAATTGTGAATGGGAGTTCACTCATGATTTGGCTCTCTGTTTGTCTGTTATTGGTGTATAAATGCTTGGTTTTTAAAGTATTCATGTCTACCCAGAAAATGGTTCCTACAGAGAGAACAAAATAAAGTCATTGCTGGCCCTGTCACCATCACCATATAAACTTAAATATTGGTGTTAATCTAAAACAGTAATTCCTCTTCCATAAATTAAGTTATTATGAGACCATGTCTGAACTAGATCAACTCTTAAGACCATATAATTTAGACTTTAAAAGTTAAGCGTTCTTATTTTGAAAGTTCAAAGACAAACAGAAGTTTATGGATACAGAATATAAAAGATAAGATGCTCTGGATCACTAAAGTGTATGCTAAAAAAAAAGTGGTGTGGGGGAGAAAAGAACAGGTGCACATGATTTAATGAAAATACGCTGTGCTGCACTGTGAGATGAGTTAAGCAAAGATGATAGAAACCTCAAAGAAATAGAAGTGTTTTTTATTTCATTAATTTATTCTTTTTAAATTCTTTTATTCAATATGGAGATAGATAGGAATATAGACTAACCTTTGGCTTCACATAATTAATTCAGTCTAATTTTTTAGTGAACATAGCTGTTTTTTTATTTCAATAGGTTTTTGGGGAACAGGTGGTGTTTGGTTACATGAATCAGTTCTTTAGTGGTGACTTCTGAGATTTTGGTGCACCCATCACCCAAGCAATATACACTGTACGCAATGTGTGGTTTTTTCATCCCTCACCACCCTCTAACACTTTCTCCTGGATGGTAGATCTATTTTTAGTTCTATAAGGAATCTCCTCACTGTTTTCCATAGTGGTTGTACTAGCTTACATTCCCACCAACAATGTGAAAGTGTTCCCTTTTCACAACATCTATTTCAACATTCAATTCTGTTAATTATCTCTGTATTCTATTAATAAGTTTATGTTTTGACTTAGACTAACCAGAATTGGCTACAGTTTCTTCAAGAAAATACCCCAATGGAAGAAAAAAAGAGGGAGGAAGAAACTGAATGAAGAAAGGATGATTTGAAATTACCAGAAAGTGGTAATTTATTCTCATTTGAGGATAAAATCTTAGGTTGTTACATCTTCAGGGAATTTATTCTTTAAATACTACTTTTAACTGGATTCTTTGGTAAATAGGAAATGCATTTTGGCTTTGATTTAAGCAGCTCATTCTTTCGTTTCTTTACTTCTCTAATAAATCCTAATAAATCTCTAGTGAATCCCCAAAGTCCACTGTATCATTCTTATGCCTTTGTGTGCTCAGAGCTTAAATCCCACTCATGAGTGAGGACATACGATGTTTGGTTTTCCATTCCAGAGCTACTTCACTTAGAATAATGGTCTCCAATTCCATCCAGGTTGCCGTGAATGCCATTATTTTGTTCTTTTTTATGGCTGAGTAGTATTCCATGGTGTGTATATGTGTGTGTGTGTGTGTATATATATATACATATTTATATAAAATCACATTTTCTTTATACATTCCATTATTTTGTTCCTTTTTATGGCTGAGTAGTATTCCATGGAATACATATATACCATATAGTATATATATACCACATTTTCTTTATGCATTCATTGATTGATGGGCATTTGATCTGGTTCCATATTTTTGCAACTGCAGACTGTGTTGCTATAAACATGCATGTGCAAGTATCTTTCTCGTATAATGACTTCTTTTGCTCTCGGTAGATACTCAGTAGTGAAACTGCTGCATGAAATGGTAGACTTACTTTTAGTTCTATAAGGAATCTCCTCACTGTTTTCCATAGTGGTTGTACTAGCTTACATTCCCACTAACAGTGTAAAAGTGTTCCCTTTTCACAACATCCATTTCAACATCTATTTTTTTTAATTTTTTTATTATGGCCATTCTTGCAGAAGTAAGATGGTATCACAATGCAATTTTAATTTGCACTTCCCGATAATTAGTGATGTTGACAATTTTTTATATGTTTATTGGCCATTTAAATATCTTCTTTTGAGATCTGTCTATTAATGTCTTTAGCCCACTTTTTGAGGGGATTTTTTTTTCTTGCTAATTTGAGTTTCTTGTGGATTCTGGATATTAGGTCACCAGGGAAGTGGGGGAAAGCCAGCAGTGACAGGCCTCACCCCTCTCCCATGCAGCTAAACAGACCAATCTCATGCCCACCATGCTCCCCCAACAGCATCGAGTTTATATCCAGGCAACCAGTGAGCACGGCTGAGATCTTGCCCCAGGCTACAAGTCTCCTCACTGAGAGAACAACCAGGACTTTCAGGCTTCACACCCTCCTCCACCATGGTGTCTTTGCTCATACCTGCACTTTCCATTCACCTTCCCAACCCTGAGATTCTGCCCTGTTTGCACTCAGCTGAAATTATTACAACATTCAGCTGAAAGTTTATTTCTCCCTATGGCACTCCCCAAATTCCACTGGCAGTCCTCCTCAAGGACCCTTGTGAGATAAAGTCAGAAATGGCTTCCCTGGGCTTTTCTGGGGACTGGGAGTGCCTAAAGGGCTCTTCCCACTGCTTCTTCTACTTTTATATTTCGCTCAGCTCTCTACATTCATTTCAGCTCTAGGTAAAGTTAAATCCTTCTCTCGTGATCTGGATTTTCAGGCCTCCAGTGAGGGTGTCTGGACAGAGGCTGACTTTCACCTTCTCACACTTTGGGAAAAAATTTTTCAGCTGTCTCATGGAGTTCGCAGCAGCAAGCTGCTTCTTTCAAAGGGTTTGTGAATTCTTTCAGTTTTTCTGCTATGTTCTTGTGTTAGTTGTTGGAACAAAAGTTCATGATGTGAGTCTCCACACCTTGTTTGTCTATCCAAGTGGCAGCTGCAAGTTAGTCCTGCCTCCTATTCACCATTTTCCCCTGATTTCTAAACTGAAGATTTCTATCTTAAATTTAAAAGTTCCATAGGGAAGAAAGATACTAAAAGAACAACACTGATCTCAGAAATTTTCAAATTAACCACCTCAAACTGAATTTTTATGATGGGCATTTATATTCTATCTTTCAAAAGTAAATTCAGAGCTTAATCTGGATTGATTTGGAGCTCAGAAATGTCCATTCAATTACTAAACTTGCTATTCTTGGCTGAAGTGAAAGATTTTAACATAAAGCCTAATCCTTTTTAATTAGGTAGTTCCTAAATGGAACCACAGGTTGGTGAGGTTCTGATGAAGTTTTCACCAGTATGAAATAAAATGATAAAAATAAAAGCAATGTAGTAAGTTTTTCATAGTGCTAAACTTGGTTTTTATTATTATAGATAATATCTGTGTTTTAATTAATTTTTAGTGTATGTCATCATTATTCACTAAGTATTATGGATAACAGTATAAATAGTAAATACTAGACAGAATGTACAGTTAAGATATGACCCTAAATTGTCTTGCTAATTAACAAATTAGTATGACAATTCTATTAGTCTGGGTTCAATAAAGAGGCAGAAACCATATCAGCCATTTGGACAGAAAGAATTTAATACAAAGAACTGAAAACTGGAGGACAAAAGAGACCCCCTAAGAAATCATAGATAGAGCAACTTTACAGAAATAGGTACCACTGATAGAGTTGGGGAAACAAGGGAAGAGGTTGTTAAAACTTAGAAATGTGGAAGAAGGATCCCATGGGGACCCAAACCTCTGAAGAAGAGATGTCACTTGCTTGGTGCACATGTTGGGAACAAAGGGGATTGTACATGATAAATTTTTTTCTTCAGGTGTTGGAAAATTTGCATACTAGCTTTAGATAAACTATAGGAGGAGACCAGGGACAGTGGCTCATGTCTATAATCCCAGCACTTTGGGAGGCCAAGACTGGTGGACCACTTGAGGCCAGGAGTTTAAGACTAGCCTTGCCAACATGGCAAAATCCCATCTCTACAAAAAATTAGCCAGGTGTGGTGCCCCATGCCTGTAATCCCAGCTACTCAGGAGGCTGAGGCACAAGAATTGTCTGAACCCAGGAGGCAGAGGTTGCAGTGAGCCAAGATCACACCACTGCACCCCAGCTTGAGCTACAGAGGAGACTCAGTCTCAAAATATATATATATAGGAGGGAATTTTAGCTGCCTGGTGAGGAAGTGTTGCAGGACTGATGCTCACAGGAACAGACAGAAGGCAGAAAGAAAGCTGCAAGTCCATGGAAAGAATCAAGTCCTTTCTCACCCGGCCTACCAGTCTCCCTTTTATACCCCCTACTGGTATACCCCAACAGAAAGCAGCTTATAAAGTCAAAATGGGGTCCACAGAGTCACCACCCCAGGATCACAGGACCAAGTATAAAAGGGCTTAAGAACTTAAGAACTTAATAATTTATACAATGTTGGGTTTTTTTAATTAAAATTTTACTCATCTATAAAATAATGGCATCATTTCTAGAAACTTTATGGGTAGTTCAGTTCTCATTCCATTTTTAATGTGATTAATAGGAATAAAGATATTTGGAATACTTTGCTCTTTTTAAAACAGTCTGAAATACACAATCTCATTTGATTCTTACATAGCAGATGATCTGAAATATTCCTGTTTCTTTGTTGATAATTCTACTTCTCAGAAAACAGAGTAACCAATAAGGAAATTGTTATTCTGAACCTAATTCTAACAAAGAGAAACTTATTCGAGAAGTGAAGTAACAAATATGCTGAGAGAAAGAAAACATGCTTTCACTCACCTTTGAATCCATGTAACCAGAGAAGGAAATGCTGGGCTACCACTCTCAGTCCACACTGTGATTTTCAGATTTTAAAAAATATCCCTCAACAATGCCCTCTCCTTTGAAACTCTCATGTCTATATATAACCACTATTCTCTTCCCATCCACATTACCATGATTACCAACCTCCAAACCACTCCCTCAAAATCAGTAAGACTCCATGTATCCCAGGTAGTGACATCATCAAGGTTGCCAAGTCGATTTGACTTCTCTCCCACATGAAGGGACCAAAACAATAAATAAACAACTATATGTCAACTAAAGTGACTGAGGAAGTATGCTAGCAGACACCAGGGGAGCAGCAATATCCCTGTGGAGAACAGAAGCACAGGATAGCACCATAGAGAGGTGAGAAAGGCACCCTGACTTTGCCACATTGTCTCCCAAGATCAGCTTGAAGTCGGGGGAACTTCTTACAGGGAAGAGGTATGCTGGATATATGCAGTGGTGCCCATTACCACCACAAATGCCAGTCCTTGCTACAGGAGAGTCCTCCAGTCCTCAAAAGCTCCAAATTCAGTTTGGAGAGTAATCAGGAGTTTGCTTAGCTGCATTGCCTCAGAAAAGCCTACCTTGAGCACCTCCCACCTCAACAATGTAAGCTGCTATGCTCAATGCCTTGTTGACACTGGACCCTCAGCTAGAGTGTGCCCTGCACTAAGAGCCAGTCTCTATCTCTGTGACAGAATCTCACTGTCTCTGAGACTCGCCATCATTCTACCAAGTTCATCTGGATGCCTGCAGCACTATGACCCCAGCTGTGTGAAGCCTAGGCCACATAACAACTGAGACCCTGGCATCTGAACCTACATAGCACACTACCCACCCCACCCAGGAAACAGGCAAACCTATACAGTAAGGAAGCCGCTGAACAGTTGGCCAGCCACTTCACATACACCTGTGCTGCAAAGCTGACTAGATCACTGAGCCCATATGTGCCCATGCCCAGCCTGACAGCTAGTCCTGTGGTATCCCTGCTTTCGTGGATACACCACTGCAGGGCCACCTGGCACCACCACACCCACACTCACCCCAACATCCAGTCCAGCGGCAGCTCTGCCTCTCCAGAAAGCCCACCAGATAGCCTGTCAGCCCTCTGTGACTGCATGTACCCAGCCTGACAACCAGACCAGTGCCCCTGCTCCCAGCAAACCTGTGCCAATACCATCAAAACTCCCACAGCCTAGGTCACTGAAGCAATCACAGACATCACTGATGAGAATAATAGCTGAAGAAACTGCATGGGGACCATGTTACTGAGTTCACCAGAAATAAAGCCAACGCACCATACCCAATTAATACTCTAGATGCATCTACAAGAAAAAGATCTCTTCCTACAAAAGCTACTCCATAAAACTAAAAAAAAAAAATCCCTATTCTATTAGATGTGCAGATATCAACAAAGGGACACAAGAAACAAGAAAAAGTAAGGACATGACACTCCCAAAGGAACACAGTCTCTAGTAACAGGCTCCGAAGGAAAGGACATTTATGAAATGCTCGAAAAGAAGTTCAAAATAATGATCTTAAGGAAATTCAGTGAGATACAAGAGAACACAAACAATTTAATGAAACTAAGAAAACATTCATGTTCTGAATGAGAAATTCAACAAAGAGATAGACATTAAAAAGAATGATATTAAAATGACCAAACTGAAATCTTGGAGGTGAAGAAAAGAAATAACTAAAATCAGAGCAGAACTAAATGAAATTGAGATCCAAAAACCATACAAAGAATCAATGAAGTAAAAAATTAGTTCTTTGAAAGGATAAACAAGATTGATAGATGGCTACCTAGATTAACCAAGAAAAAAAGATTATCCAAGTAAGCACAATCAGAAATGACAAAGGGTGACATTACAACTGATTCCACAGACACATAAAAGGCCCCCAGAGTCTACTATGAACATTGCTATGCATACAGATTAGAAAAATCTAGAGGAAATGAATAAATTCCTGAAAACACAAAACCTCCTACGATTGAAGCAGGAAGAAACAGAAATCCTGAACATAACCGATAATGAGTAATGAAATTGAATCAGTAATAAAAAAGACCTACCAACCAAAAAAAAAGCCCTGGACCAGATGGATTCACAGCCAAATTTTACCGCACATACAAAGAAGGGCTGGAACCAATCCTATTGAAACATTCCAAAAATTCAAGGAGAGACTCCTCCCTAACTCCCAATAGATGCAGAAAAAGATTTTGATAAACTCTAATATCCCTTCATGATAAAATTCCTCAACAAACTAGTCATCAAAGGAACATAGCTAAAAATAATAAGTGCCACCTCTGACAAACCCATGGCTAACATCATAGTGAATAGGCAAAGTTGGAGGCATCTAATAACTGGAAAAAAACAAGGATGTCAACCTCACTACTTGTATTCAACATAGTACTGGAAGTCCTAGCCAAAGCAATTGTCAGGAGACAAAAATAAAAAGTTATCCAAATAGAAAAAAAGGAAGTCAAATTGTCTCTCTTCACTGATGATAGCATTCTATACCTTAAAAACCCAAAGGTTCTGCCAAAAGACTCCTAGACCTGATAAACAACTTCAGCAAAGTTTCAGAATGCAAAATCAATGTATAAAAGTCAGTAGCATTTTTTTTTCTTTTTTTGGGGGGGGATACGGAGTCTTGCTCTCTTGCCCAAATCAAAAACACACTCCCATTCACAACAGTTGAAAAGAAAAAAATACCTAGAAATACATCTACCCAAAGAGATTAAAGATTGCTGCAATGAGAACTACAAAACACTGCTGAAAGAAATCAGGGATGACACAAACACATGGAAAAACATTCCACATACATGGATTGGAAGGATCTATATAATTAAAATGGCCATACTGCTCAATGCAATCTACAAATTCAATGCTATTCCTATGAAATTACCAATGTCATTTTTCACAGAATTATAACTATTCTAAAATTCATACTGAACAAAAAAAAGCCTGAATAGTCAAAATGATCCTAAGCAAAAAGAACAAAGCTGGAAGCAACACATTACCCAACTTCAAATTATACTACAAGGCTACAGTAAACAAAACATGATACTGATACAAAAACAGACACATAGACCAAGGTAACAGGATGCAGACCCCTGAAATAAAGCTGCACACCTATATCCATCTGATCTTTGACAAAGCCAACAAAAATAAGCAATGGGGAAACCCTATTCAATAAATGGTGTTGCAAAAAGTGGCTAACCATATGCAGAAGAATGAAACTGGACCTCTACCTTTCACCATATGCAAAAATCAACTAAGATGGATTAAAGACTTAAATGTAAGACTTCAAATTATGAAAATCCTAAAAGAAAACCTAAGAAATACTCTTCCAGACATTGGCCTAAGCAAAGAATTTATGATGAAGTCCTCAAAAGTAAGTGCAACAAAAGCAAAAATTGACAAGTGAGACCTACTTAACTAACGAGCTTCTGCACAACAGAAGAAACTATCAACAGAGTAAACAGACAGCCTACAGAATGGGAGAAAATATGTACAAACTATACATCCAACAAAGGACTAGTGCCCAGAATCTACAAGGAACTAAACAAATCAACAAGCAAAAGTCAAATAACCCCATTAAAATTGGGCAGGCCAGGCATGGTGGCTCACAGCTGTAATCCCAGCAATTTGGGAGGCAGAGGTGGGTGAGTTCCTTGAGCCCAGGAGTTCAAGACCAGCCTGGGCAATAAAATGAGACCTCACCTCCACCAAAAAACTAAAAATTAGCTGGGTGTGTTTACGTACACCTGTGGTCCCAGCTACTCAAGAGGCTAAGGTGGGAGGATTGCTTGAGCCCCAGAGGTCGAGGCTACAGCAAGTCATGATCATGCCACTGCACTCCAGCCTAGGCAACAGGGCAAGGCCTTGTCTCAAAAAAAAAAAAATGGGCAAAGGATATGAACAGACACTGCTCAAAAGAAGACATACAAGCAGCCAAGAAACATACAAAAAAAATGCTCAGCATCACTAATCATTAGAGAAATGCAAATCAAAACTACGGTGAGATACCATCTAATACCAGCCAGAATGGCTATTAATAAAAAGTCAAAAAATAATGGATAACGGTGAGGTTGCAGAGAAAAGGGAATGCTTATACAATGTTGGTGGGAATGTAAACTACCTCAGCCCCTGTGAAAAGCAGTTTGGAGATTTCTCAAAGAACAGAAAATAAAATTATCATTCAACCCAACAATCCTATTATTGGGTATATACCCAAAGAAAAATCAATCATTCTATTAATACCAAAAAGTTACATGCATTCACATGTTTAGTGCAGCACTATTCACAATAGCAAAGACATGAAATCAACCCAGGCACCTATCAATGGTGGATTGGATAAAGAAAATGTGGTACTTACGCAGCATAGAATACTACACAGACATAAAAATAGAATGAAATCATGTCCTTTGAAGTAACATGGATGCAACTGAAGGCCACTGTCATGGGCAAATTAACGCAGGAACAGAAAACCAAATACCACATATTCTCATAAGTGGAAGCTAAATACTGGGTACAAATGGAACAAAGACAGGAACAACAGACACTAGGAATTCCAAAAAAAGGGAGAAAAGAGGGAGGGGTAAGTGTTGAAAACTACCTATCAGGTACTGTATCTGCCACTTGGGTCATGGGATCATTAGAATTTCAAACCTCAGCATCACACAATATACCTGTGTAACAAACCTGCACCTGCACCCCCTGAACCTAAAATTAAAAAGTAAAAAGACTCTTCAATAAATGGTGCTGGGAAAAGTGGATATCCACATACAGAAGAATGAGACTAGACCTCTACCTTGCACCATATACAAAAATCAAATCAAAATGGATTAAGATTTAAATGTAAAATCTGAAACTATAAAATAGAATAAAACATAGAGGAAACACTTCACGACATGGGGCTGAGTAATAATTTTTTTAAAATAAGACTTCAAAAGTGCAGGCAACAAAAGCAAAAACAGACAAATGGGATTACAGCAATATGAAAAGCTTTTACACAGCAATGGAAACAACAGAGAGAAAATAAAACCTACAGAATAGGAGAAAATATTTGCAAACTATGTATCTGACAAGGAGCTACTGCCCAGATTATATTTTTAAAAACTTGCATAACTCAATAGCAGAAAAAAAATCTGATTTAAAAGTGAGCAAATGACCTGAGTAGACATTTCTCAAAAGGACACCAAAAATGCCCAACAGGTGTATGAAAAAATGTGCAACATCTCTAATTATCAGGAAAATGCAAATCAAAACCACAATGAGATGCAACCTCATGCCAGTCAGAATGGCTATTGTCAAAAATACAAAAGAAAACAAGTGTTGATAAGGATGTGAAAAAAGGGGAACACTTACACACTGCTGGTAGGATTGTAAGCTAATACAGCCATTATAAAAAACTATATGGAGGTTCCTCAAAAAATTAAAAATAGAACCACTACCTAATCAAATAATTTCACTACTGGGTATATATACAAGGTAAATGAGATCAGTACGATGAAGACATATATACTTCCCCATGTTTATTGCAGCACTAGTTCCAATGGCCAAGATATGGAATCAAATTACATGTCCAACAATGGATGAATACAGAAAATGTGGTATATATGTGCAATGGAATACTCTTCAGCCATAAAAAAGAATAAAATCCTGTTATTTACAACAACATCAATGTAATGTAATCTGTGATGAATCTAGATGACATCATGTTAAGTGAAATAAGCCAGATACAGAAAGGCAAATGCCGTATGATCTCACTTAGACATGGAATCTGAAAAAATTCACATGTTGATTTTATAGCAGCAGAGAGTAGATCAATGGTTACCAGAAACTGGGGAGGGAAGGGAGGGAAGGGAGGGAAGGGAGGGAAGGGAGGAGAGAAAGATGGGGAGAGGGTAATCAACAGGTACAAAGTTACAATTAGATAGGAGGAATAAATTCTGGTGTTCTATTGCACAGTAGGGTGACTAGGGTTAACAGCAAAATATTGTGTATCACAAAATAGCTAGAGGAGAGGTTTTTGAATGGTCTCACCACAAACAAATGCATGAAGTGAAGGACACATTAACTATCCTGATGGGATCATTATACAACATGATCCATATAAAGATATGTACTGAAACATCAAATTGTACCCTATAAACATATACACTTACAATGTGCCAATTTTTAAAATAAGCAGTTAAAGAAAAGACTTCAGGCATCTGGTTCAGCATTCTCCTTTATACTACAAGTCTTGTCACATCATAGCTGATTTAATCATACATGTGAAGATCCACTGAATTGTAACCTCACAGTTGTCTGACCTAGACTCCTAAAACATGTTTGGCCACTACAGCACTCCTCTCTCAGAACTATGCCCACTGGATTGTCATCATGCAGGTTTGCTACATTTCTGAAATCCTGGATTCCAAAACTCCAACTAAGTTCTGAAATCATTTCACTCATCTGAAGGCTTACCCCAGTAAACTTGCCTGTCTAACCACTTTCTCAGCTTTTCATCTCTCAGCTTCTTCCTTTTAATTATGAATTTGTAACTTAACCAGGAGAGAACAGTGAACAAGCATGTACAAAGCAAATTATAACATGTCCTCCAATGCCACCCCCTGCCTCTATTAAATCCTTTCTTAGAAGTCTCCTCTGCTCTCTGTGGCATGTGGCATTGCTGACTCCTCTCAACTCTCTGGCTCTTTTCCTGGTTTATTTTCTACCTCTTTGCCTATTGTCTGACTTCTCTTTCTACTCATTGAACATAAATGCTATAAAGGGCTCTACCATTAACTTTCTTTTCTCTCTTTTTATACTATCCTTTTCAAATCCTGCCCAACCTCCTGCTCATGAATTACCTCTGTCAGTAGTTATCAAACATGGTTGTACATTAGAATCATCTGGGGAGCTTTACAAACTATAAAAATACCAGGTCCTTACCCTATACTAATTAAATCTGCATCACTGACCAAACTGATTAAATCAAAAATTTTAGCCTTACCAATTAAATCAGAATCTCTGGGGTCCAGCACATGTATTTTTTAAAGCTCTCTAGGTGCTACTGAAGTGCAGCTATCTTGAGTACTGCTATATGCAGATAAATTTAAAATCTTATGCTTCTAGTCTGACTTCTCTTCTGATCTCCCATTCCACATTTCCAAATTTGTTGGCCATGTCTCTTGGGTTGTCACACCAGTGTTTTCACTTGAAAAATCCAAAATCAAACTCATTAATTTCCCATGTAAGTATATTCTTCTTAAGAACTTACGCACTTCTTATGCCCTTATACACTTTTATTAATGAAATCATTGTTCTCATGACCCAGGAAGGAAACCTCAGAATAATCTGACTCTTCTCTCTTCCTTGCTATCAACATCTAATTAGTTGTTAAGAACTGCTAAGTCCAGCTCTCTTTTTTCTAATCCTCATACCCAGTTCATCTCACTTCCACTGTCATCAAATTAGAGTATCTGTCTGTCAGTTCTCAAAAGTCATTATATCAGCTTCCAATTTTTTTTTGAGACAGGCTCTCTCTCTGTCACCCAGGCTGGAGTACAGTAGCACCATCATGGTTCACTGCAGTCTCAACTGCCCAGGCTCAAGTGATCCTCTCACCTCAGCCTCCCAAGTAGCTTGGACTACAGGTGCACATCACCATGCCTGCTAATTTCTTTATTTTTTGTAAAGATGTAGCTCCAATCTAATTTGATCTCTAGTCCTCCAACTCCAGATTATCCAAAAGATCCTAATATCTTCATATAACAGAGCTCTCATGTAACCCCTCTGCTCAAGGATCATCAGGGTTCCTGACAATCTACAAAAGGAATTCCAAATGACTTAGCATTCAAAGCCTTTTCAGCCATATTTTCCTCTGCTCCATTTTATTTGCTGTTCGTGCTAACCAAATTGGAATATGTGCAATTAGTCCACACATGCCTCAGGATTTCCAGCTTCTGTGACTATTAACTACTGATATGGTTTAGCTCCGTCCTCTCCCAAATCTCATCTTGGACTTGAGTTCACATAATCCCCACATGTCACAGGAGGAATTGGTGGGAGGTAAATGAATAATGGGGATGGTGACCTCCATGCTGTTCTAGTGATAGTGAGTTCTCACAATATCTGATAGTTTTATAAGGGGCTTTCCCCCCCATCACTCTTGTATTAGTCTGTTTTCATGCTGCTAATAAAGATATACCTGAGAATGGGCAATTTACAAAAGAAAGAGGTTTAACTGGACTTACAGTTCCATGTGGCTGGGGAACCCTCACAATCATGGTGGAAGACAAGGAGGAGCAAGTCACGTTTTACATGGATGGCAGCAGGCAAAGAGAGGGTGCTTGTGCAGGGCAACTCCCCCTTATGGAATCATCAGATCTTGTGAGACTTATTCACTACCATAAGAACAGCACAGGAAAGACCTGCCCCCATGATTCAATTGCCTCCCACCAGGTCCCTCCCACAACACATGCGAATTCAATATGAGATTTGGGTGGGGACACAGAGCCAAACTATATCATTCTGCCCCTGGGCCATCCCAAATCTCATGTCCTCATATTTCAAAACAAATCATGCCTTCCCAACAGTCCCCCAAAGTCTTAACTCATTTCAGCATTAACTCGAAAGTCCACTGTCCAAAGTCTCATCTGAGACAAGGCAAGTCCCTTCTGCCTGTGAGCCTGTAAAATCAAAAGCAAGTTAGTTACTTCCTAGATACAATAGGGGTACAGGCAATGGATAAATACAGCCATTCCAAATGGCAGAAATTGGACAAAACAAAGGGGTTACAGGCCCCATGAAAGTCCAAAATCCAGTGGGGCAGTCAAACCTTAAAGATCCAAAATGATCTCCTTTGACTCCATGTCTCACACCCAGGGCATGCTGATGTAAGAGGTGGGTTCCTATGGTCATGGGCAGCTCCACCCCTGTGGCTTTGCAGGGTACAGCCCCACTCCCTGCTGCTTTCACGGGCTGGTGTTGAGTGTTTGCAGCTTTTCCAGGCACACATTGCGTGCTGTCAGTGGATCTACCATTCTGGGGTCTGCAGGATGGTGACTTTCTTCTCACAGCTCCACTACATGGTGCCCCAGTGGGGACTATGTGTGGGGGCTCCCACCTGACATTTTCCTTCTGCACTGCCTTAGCAGAGGTTCATGAGGGCCCTGCCCCGGTGGCAAACTTCTGCCTGGACATCCAAGCATTTCCATACATCCTCTGAAATCTAGGAAGAGGCTTCCAAACCCCAATTCTTGATTTCTGTGCACTGGCAGGCTCAACACCACATGGAAGCTGCCAAGGCTTCAGGCTTGCACCCTCTGAAGCCATGGCCTGAGCTCTACA
The DNA here is from genome assembly GCF_029289425.2 of Pan paniscus. NCBI lineage: Eukaryota > Metazoa > Chordata > Mammalia > Primates > Hominidae > Pan > Pan paniscus. The sequence goes on along the minus strand of NC_073264.2, from coordinate 40,833,816 downwards.
TTGGCCCCTTTTAGCCACAGCTAGAGTGGCTGGGACATAAGGCACCAAGTCCCTAGGCTGCACACAGCACGGGACCCTGGGCCCAGACCACAAAACCACTTTTCCTCCTAGGCCTCTAGGCCTGTAATGGGAAGGGCTGCCATGAAGACCTCTGACATGCCCTGGAGACATTTTCCCCATTGTCTTAGGGATTAACATTCAGCTCCTCATTACATATGCAAATTTCTGCAGCCGGCTTGGATTTTTCCTCAGAAAATGGGATTTTCTTTTCTATCACATTGTCAGGCTGCAAATTTTCCAAACTTTCATGCTCTGCTTCCCTTATAAAACTGAATGCCTTTAACCGCATCCTAGTTACATCTTGAATGCTTTGCTGCTTGGAAATTTCTTCCGCCAGATACCCTAAATCATCTCTCAAGTTCAAAGTTCAACAAATCTCTAAGGCAGGGGCAAAATGCTGCCAGTCTCTTTGCTGAAATATAACAAGAGTCACCTCTGCTCCAGTTCCCAAGTTCCTCATCTCCATCTGAGACCACCTCAGCCTGGACTTTATTTTCCATATCACTATCAGCATTTTGGGCAAAGCCATTCAACAAGTCTCTAGGAAGTTCCAAACTGTCCCACATTTTCCTGTCTTCTTCTGAGCCCTCCAAACTGTTCCAATCCCTGCCCGTTACACAGTTCCAAAGTCGCTTGCACATTTTCAGGTATCTTTTCAGCAGCACCCCATGCTACCGGTACCAATTTACTGTATTAGTTCATTTCATTCTGCTGATAAAAACATACCTGAGACTGGGCAATTTACAAAGGAAAGAGGTTTAACAGAGAACTCACAATCCCACGTGGCTGGGGAAGCCTCAAAATCATGGTGGAAGGCAAAGAGGAGCAAGTCACATCTTACATGGATGGCAGCAGGCAAAGAGAGAGAGCTTGTGCAGGGAAACTCCCCCTTGTAGAACCATAAGATCTCATGAGACTTATTCACTATCATGAGAACAGCATGGGAAATATCTGCCCCATCATTCAATCATCTCCCACTGGGTCCCTCCCACAACACATGGGAATTCAAGATGAGATGTGGGTGGGGACACAGCCAAATCATATCAGCTCTGCACTTTTCCTTGCTGCCTCCATGTGAAGGATGTGTTTGCTTCCTCTTCTGCCATGATTGTAAGTTTCATGAGGCCTCCCCAAGACATGCTGAACTGTGAGTCATTTAAACCTCTTTTCTTTATAAATTACTGAGCCTCATGTATGTCTTTATTAGCAGCATGAGAATAGCCTGATACAAGTAAACTTCTTCCTTTTCTGAATGTTCAAAAACCATTTACCCTTCAAAGCTCAGTGTTAGCTAAACTTCTTTCTGAATTCTCTGAGTAAATCTCTCCAAATAATTCCAAGGGCATTTTGTCTATACTCTCTTATGACATTTACTTCCTACCTTGTATAATAATTGTGCCTATAGTTTACCTCTAGATTAATGCCATCCTCACGCGTGTAACCCCAGCACTTTGGGAGGCCAAGGCAGTCAGATCACAAGGTCAGGAGTTCGAGACCAGTCTGGTCAACATGGTGAAACCCCATCTCTACTAAAAATACAAAAATTAGCCAGGCATGGTGGCACACACCTGTAATCCCAGTTACTTGGGGACTGAGGCAGGAGAATTGCTTGAACCTAGGATGCGGAGTCTGCAGTGAGCCGAGATCATGCCACTGCACTTCAGGTTGGGTGACAGGCAAGACTCTGTCTCAAAAAAAAAAAAAAAAAAAAAATTATGTATGATCTTAGCACAGTGTCTTGATGATTGATGATATCCAAATATCTTTTAAACTAATTTTCTTTTCACTTAATTAGTAAAGAAAGTAGAAACAGTATAGTATGATTGTTAAGAGACCAGATTCCAGAATTTAGAGTCAAACACACTTAGGTTCAAATGCCAATTTCACCATGTTCTGTTCTGTGACCCGAGCTTGAGAAAATAACTTTTCCTACCAGCAGATTCCTCACCTGTAAAAGTGGCTATAATAATAGTATCTCACTAATAGGACGTAACTACCTAATTGGGTGGTTGTTAAGACTCAGATCATTCATGTGAAGAAGTAATTACCGTGACTCACGTACAGGTTCTTGACAAATGTTAGATATTTCTAGTAAACACTGGCCAGTAAGCATGCATTCTAACTTCTTTTAATATAATGGGACTAAATCCCTTGCACCATTTCCCAATCCCTTGCACCTAGGATTCTAGATTTAAGTTCCTACAATTAGATGTTAAACTTCTAGGTTGAGTGTCCAGGAATGACACTCAGCCTAGAGTCTGGAATCCAATTTTGTTGATGTGCCTTAGAACTGCAGTGGCACAGCCTGGGACAGCAGCTGTAGCAAAGGTTTCCTAACTTGGTAGGCTATTTTCCAGAGGCTCTAGAGCTAACAGCTGTGATGGTATCTTTCTTATACCATGGCTTTCTGATGGTAGCAAAGGCATAATCCCTTGACAGCCAATGTGGCTTTGGGAACCATTCCTGGACACTCAACCTAAAATCTGTGGGCCATTTAATGCTCCGTGATGAACACCTTACTGCTTAAACTAGCTAGAGTGAGTTTTACTCTCCACAACTGAACACTAACCAAAATACTATTGTTATTATTTCTTCTGGAGAAGATTTCCACTTGGGAAGGAAAAGATTTGTGACCAGGATGGCAATTCAGAGGCAGATTTCACCCTGAATAGTCGTCTTTAAGTTACTGCAGGTGGTAATCACACTCATACACAAAGAATGGCAAGCAATCATTTGTAATCAGCTTGAGTGAGCATTTAGGGTGTTGAAATTTGGTGTACCATTTAAAAATATCTCTGAATGTCTTGACAGTAACTTAGTTTAGTAAAATATCATGCTACCACTTTGCAATATGTTCCATTCAAGATGAGATTTGGGTGGGGACACAGTCAAACCATATCAGCATGTATCAGTATTTTTCTACATAAACATTTTCTAGGAATAGTAACCACCCATCTTCATGCACCTGCAGGCCCTGGAAAGGTCAAGCACAGAGTTGGAACTCCAGTAGAAAGCATAAGAGAACTCCGAATTCAGGTCTTTTTTCTGCTAGGACCTTAACGACATTCTGTCTGAATTTATCTGCTCTTTTTCCTCTATTCACCTCTGTACCTTTGAGAAGCTCTCAGTATCATACCTTCTACATTTAACCCTGCTTTACTGTAAAGAACTGATCAACAGCTGAGAAACCTCTGTGCTGCTCTCCATGACTTTGACTTCTATGATCCCATGATTATTTTCGAGGTGAACAAACAACAGCCATAAAATAGACCCAGTAAATTTTTGTGGCAGATCGTCTGGCAGCAACAAATATTTATTGAGTGCCAAAAGTATAAAGTATTCCAGGTAGTTGAGATACATATCAAAAAAATAGACCTAGTTCCTGCTCTTAACTCACAGGCACTGGCCATTTCATGTCTGAGTGTTTCTGCTTGCTTGTAATGTCACTGAGATCAAACTGGAACAATAACAAAAAGCAGAGATGCAGACCTTAATCTGCGATGTGTTTCTGCACCTTAAAAACAAACACACCTAAAATCTTTTTTACTATAACAAGTACTTTCCCCCCTAATAGTTCCCTCGGACCTGGAAAAGTCTAGAACTTAGTGTGTGAAAAAAACAACAAAATAAATTATCTGGAAATATATTGAAAAGGGTGTGTGAAGACCAGGCATAATGCATTTATCAAAATTTATCTAGTGGTACACTTAAGATTTGGATTTCACTGTATGTAAATTTTACCTCAAAAATAAAAAGAAATTGAAAACAAGTATTATACTCCAGTTAATTATGTTCATGCTAAAATGTCTAGGAGTAAAGTATACTAATGTCTGCAACTAACTTTGAAAATAAATAAAATCAAAAAATAAGATGGTTGCTTTAATAGAGGTGTCTTTAAAAATAATAGTAATAATAAGTAATAATAGTAATTATAAGGTAGCTAGATGGATGGGTGGTTGGATGGATGAAAAGGCAAATATGACACAATGTTAACAACAGTAGAAACTAGATGACATATTCTTTCAACAATTCCTTCCACCTTTCTTTAAATTGAAATTTTTCATAATAAACATTTGGGAGGTGAGGGGAAAGTCCGCTATAGCAGACCAATCGCAATTTGCTGAACCACACCGAGTCACACAGACAAAGAACTCTTGCTATGGTTTGAATGTGTCCCCCAATATTCATGTGTTGAAAGCTTAATCCCCAATGCAACAGTGTTAGGAAATAGGACCTTTTAAGAGGTGATTACATCATGAGTGTTCTGCCTTCATGAATGGATTAATGCCATTATCTTGAGAGTGAGTTATTTCAGGAGTAGGCTCATGATAAAAGAATGAGTTTGGCCTCCTTTCTTCTATGCAGTGCACTCTCTTTCCACGTTATGAGTCAGCAAAAAGGACCTCAATCTATGCAGCCCCTTGATCTTGGAATTCCCAGCCTCCAGAAACATGAGGCAAATAAACTTCTATTCCTTACAAATTTCTCAGTCTGTGGTGTTCTGTTATAGCAGCATAAAATGGACCAAGACAAACCCTAAAGGAAAAACAAAACAAAAACAACATCAATGGCAAATAAGGTAAATACTGATAGTCAGATAGTAACTGGGATTTATTTTCTAGGCAAATGGAAGATGGATGGAGGAGTAGAGAATATTAACAAACTCATTAATACCCTGCTTAGCAAAAACCTGCAACCACCACAATTTTCTTAATTTAAAAAAAATCTGCAGGGAAGTGTTTTTTAAAGCATTTTTATTACACTGAAATTACTGTCGTGCTTTCTGTTTCAGGGTAATAAACTGGCACTGCTGCCTTTTGGCAATGGTGGGGAGGAGGAGGAGAAAGAGGAGGGATTTTGTTAAGTGAAGGGCTCACTACCACAGAGCACATTGGTGGGTTTGGAGGGGAGAAAGAAAGAGCAAGAGGGAGGGAAGAGGAGGGAAAAGGGAGGTAAAGAAAAGAAGAGGTAGAGTGAAGAAGGAATGGAGAAGAGAGAAAAAAATTGAAATTACAGGGCTGAGCAGGGAAAAAGAGGAGCCAACTAGATAGAGAAAGGCTGACAAAAAGAAATTCAGTAAAATTCCATAGTGGTGGGTGGCCAAGGAACATTTTGAGACAAGAGAGGCTGCCTGATCCATTAGAGGTTGTTTTGTTGCTGCTGTATACACTCTGCTGCTATCCTTTCCTCAAATCTTCACTAAAGGCACTTAAAATCATGAATGTTTTATGTGAATGGGCTTTTAGTGGACATCAAGCAGGGAGTTCAGTTTTGTTTCTGGGTCAGTGCCGTGCAGAAATCTTGAGAAGGATTTCTGACTCCCACAGGCCTTGGAAGGGGAGGTGTCCAAGTCAATTTTATGTAGATCTTTCAGGATGAATGAGAAGCAGGGGAGGAATGAGACAGCAGCTTATTCAAGGAAAAGCTGGCCTGCAGAGAAAAAAATTTCAAAACCACTTTTTCTTATCCGTTTTTAACCCAGAAGACCCTCATTATCAGGACTGGAAAATCAGGAAAGTCATTTTCATCCTTACGTCGGTCTTTTTTTAATGAGGTTACACTGCCACCTACTGGTATTGGTTAAAAAAAACCTTTTATTATAATTTTAAACTTCGTGATTCTTTGGAAGCCTTTATCTTTTATTTACTGACAAATTCTTCCCTTGTATGGGAACACAAATTTGCATAAGATGAGTTCTTTGCCAGCGAAATTTTATCCTCTAATAGTAATCTAATGAAGATAACTTGTAGCCCTTCAGAATTCAGACACCATTTCAACAGTAAAACCTTCCTTTATAGAGGTTTCCCATCCTTCTTAACCAGAATTGACAACTCTCTTTTTTGGGCACATACACTATCCATTGTACTTAGTTGATTACTCGATTATACTGTCTCCCATAACTAGACCATAAACTCCTAAGATTCAAGGACTACATCTTTTCTGCATTTATATTCCTAGCACCTGGAACAGAACCTGCACATAGATGACTAATAAATATATAATATTAATAAATATATAATAATATATAAAAATAAATATATATAATAAATGAATAAATGATTGATGATCAAAAAGTATAAACAAAGCAAACATCACTTTATATAAACTTTTATTAATAAAAAAATTTTAAATAAACATTTCAATTCCAAATATACACATTATGTAATTCCTTGTCTATGGAGTGGCTTTTACCTTGCCCAATATTACATTTTACAAAATTCGTATAGATGAAATCAGAATAAAGAAGATATGTGAAGTTAGATTTTCCCATTAGCATATAATTCATAAACTCTTAATTACCATGAGATAATCTAAAACAAGATATTCTTAAGAGAACCAACTAAGGAAAATTTAGCATAAATAAATTTTATTTATTTAATAATGAGTCAGCATTGCTGAGGGACAAACCTGAGATTTGTAGTACTGAAATTATTCATATCACTTACATAATCCAGAATCATGAACAGGGTTGAGTCTGAGATTTGAGATCCTCATATTGATTCTGGGGAACCTTAAGGCACCCAGGCCTCTCTTTAGAAACTGATTACGCTATAGGGAGAAGACACTCAGACCTTAACCAAGTCTCCTATCTGAATTTAAACAAGAATGTCTAAAGCACTCTCTTTAAAGCACTCTCTCTAAAGGAACCTCCAGGGAGCATGGCCACTCATTTTGAGTCAATAAAGGATCAAAGAAGTGTGGGCAGTAAGGAGCCACACCTTGTGACATGGCCCTGTTTCACCATGCAATTTTCACAGGGGTCTGCACACACACATTCTTAGCCAATAAGCCGGACACCTCTTGTACTGAGCAAAATCGGGTGTGAATTCTTCTATTTTCCTCCCACTTGCTTCAGATTTCCTATTTTCCATCCATTCTTATTATCTTATCTTCCTTTCTAAGGCTGATCTCATCCCTTCCCAGTCAAGTTCTGAGACCTAAATTCATAAACCATCTTCTTCTTCAGTCTTCCTCATTTTCCTCTCCACCAGTTCCTCCCTACATACCAATACACCAAGTCTCTTCTGTCTTGGAGGCAAAAAAAAAAAAAAAAAAAAAGTCCTCCGTGAGTCTTTTGCTCTGAAGAGTCAGGTGGCATATCCTAATTCTTCTTCCCTTCACTTCAATCTTCATAAAAGACTTCACCTGCTGCAATTCTCTTCTCCCTTTTATGGCACAATTCCTTGAAACTGAATTTCCCAGGTTCATGTCTTGGTACCACTTTCCCTGAAATTACCAATAACCTTCAAGTTGCCAATTCCGTTACTCCTGCTCAACTTCTGAAGCTTTATGCAACAGTGATCACCTCTCTCTACTGATGCATGCTTGCCCCAATTTTACACTCCCAACCTCTGCACACTTCTCTTGAATAGTTCTCACTTTCCTTCCCTAGAGCCTCTTTTGCCTTCTGCCTCTAAAATAGAAAGTAGAAGATGTACTAAACACTTTAGTCCTCATCTTGTTCTCACTTGACATGTTCTTCCTTAGGGATTTCATCTATTATTTTTGTCCTTCCTCCTTTCATTGATTTAACAGAGGTCTATTATTAGCCAATGATGTGACAGGTACTTTTCCTGGAGCTTGTGATTCAGCAATGAACAAGAATTACAAGATCCCCATTATCATGAGCTTATATTCTAGTGTGTGTATGTGTTAGAGGAAGGAGGGAGGCCAGTGATAGATACTAAACAAATTAAAAGGCAAACAACCAAGAAAGTATCAAAATAACTTTGCACCTGAGCCTATGAGTTTAGCTTTCCCAAGGTGGGCAAATGTCAGCCCTAGAGTATCTTGCTAGGGAGCTTGCCAGGTGAGACTTCTGTGTGGAAGTGAAGATGGAGGCTCAGAGTGAGCCACCCAGCCTGAGCTGACTCCAGCTCATATCCAGAGGGCTCCCCAATACCAGAAGCTTTGTCAACCAGCAGCATCACTAGGCTCTGACCAAACTGTGGGAGAAGCAATCCAAATGCTGAGAGAGAGCAGCAGCAGCCAGCAAACAAAGGACATCGCCATGGCAACCAGAGGAGCCTTGGGATAATATGCAAATCTGGGAATCCTGCCTTCCTTAAGCTGTAACATCATAGAAGCCACCCCAGCACCACATACTTAGATGTTGTCTTAGGGAGAGAAGCTATCTGAGACCCTGAGCAATTATTCCAAGACACTAAGCACTATTGAAACGAAATGTTTAAATTCTTACATAAGACTAAGCTTTAAACCAGATTAAATCCATTTTCTTGTGTTAGCTGTTGTTTATCTGTTTGTTCCCCCATGATCCTAATCCCCCAGTACTCAGCAGGTTGAAGATTATAATGGGTATATTAGAGAGGCGACAACAATCTTTTCTCCCATATTTCTCAGTTATAAAATGGGTAGGATTATGACACAGCTATGTGTTTGTCTTTAATTCTGACTCCTTTCTTGAGTTTTGTACCAGCATTTCTAATAGTCTGCTGGTCTAAAATAAAATTTGTGTCTCCAACCTACAGAGCAACTTTTTCCTAAATCTTTTGTCTCAATTAAAATTAATTTCTGCATGATGTTTTTAGTTGTCTCCCTAACAGAATAGGTTCCTTTTTCCATTCTGACATACACATTCTCTTTTGATTGTCAAATTATTGTTATTTATCTCTCACTGTTTTACTTCTTCTGAGAAAACCAGAATCATGATATTGTAAAAACCAGAGATGATTCTACAAAGGCTGTGAATGTCCCTCATTTGCAATCTTATTGGACCCAATCTTTTTTTCATTGCCATTGCCTTGCTGCTGAAACAACAGATGCACCCTCTCTCTAGGCCCAGAGACTATGGAGGAAAAGGTGGGTGTGTGAGATTGTAAGGGCCAGTTTTGAGGGATAGAATTAGTTCAGACTCTCCAAATCAAGGACAGGCACACAGATTGCCTAAAGAGCTGGCAAATTTTTGAGAGACTTTTCCTCCTGAGCCATCTTGTGGTCCCTTTCCATCCAACCAACCATAAAGAATTTCCTGCTTTCCATAGAAGTAAATGAGAATTACTAAGAGAATATCAAGACACCTGGTGACAAAGCCTTCTCAGTATAGTTGTTCCCAGTTATGGGGTTCACACAAATAATGATATAATAAGAAATTTTCCAGCCACCTTAAGATAAATTACTTAAGAGATTACAAAAGGCATTGCAGAACAACAAAATCTCTAAATTGCTTAGCTTAAAATGGTTTTAGCAAAATGCTTATGTTTTATATAGCTAACGGCTACAAGTCTGTAACTAACACCAAGATTGTAGTAGCTCAGTGCATAGAACTGGTAAGTGACTTTTATAACCTTACTTTTTGGCTTTGGTTTTTGGCTCTTATGTTGCTTAAAAGGTTTTAAGTGTTGATGGTTACCTGCCCACCTCCATTCTCATCTGGCATAAAATGTTTAGTTGACTGTAAGTCTTTTGGCTCTAAGTCCCTCTGTCACAAGGGTCCCACTGAGGGGCAGGATGGACCTGCAGCAGGTAGCCACATCACCCCAGCAATGATATGGGACAAAAGAAAAGTCTGGCAGGTCTTGGCCAAATGGGAGAGAATGTAAACTAAAAATAAAATTCTAAGCCCCTTCAATTGATTAAACAGACCATTTCTTGGCCAAAGGAACCCCAGAGTAACCTTGAAAACTGAGTTCTCAGTCTTGATGGGATGGAGAGGTCAGACACATGTTGTTATACTCGCTACCTTGCTAACCATAATTAGCCTTTCTTCCCTAAGGGCTTAGCAGAAACCAGCCCTTTCAAAAGACTACACCACTGATATCAACCAACAGCCTGATGCTTCCCCTCCTTTTCACCCGATAAGAGACCAATGACCATGGAGTGGTTCTGGCCAATCTACGAAGAATGTACGTAAGGGTTTTAATGTCCTCTGCTTCACCTTTTGGCATCAGAGGACTGACAATTCCACCCTCAGATCACGCTAACACTGCCATTTTTTGTACATGGGACCCGTGAAGGAGTATGAAGCTCAATTGTGCATGCACATGTTTCTCCTTTCATAAATACTTATGACTCCTCCTATAACTTATTAAATATGTATATTTGGCCATCCTGCTCAGCAAAAATTCCTGCTCTTTGCCCCTCCCTTGAAGTATCTGTTTATGGCTTCTGGCCGGAGGCTACGCTTCCTAGCCTGTCAGAATGGCCACCCTGTAGGCTACAACCCTTTCTGAGAAATAAGGTTCTCCTATCCAAATTAAAAATAAATGAGAAATTAAAAATAAATAAATTGGCCAGGCGCTGTGGCTCATGCTTGTAATCCCAGCACTTTGGGAGGCCAAAGCAGGCGGATCACTTGAGGTCAGGAGTTCAAGACTAGCCTGGCCAAAATGTGAAACCCCATCTCCACTAAAAACACAAAAAAATTAGCCAGGCATGGTGGTGAGCACCTGTAATCCCAGCTACTCATTAGGCTGAGACAGGAGAATCACTTGAACCCAGGAGGCGGAGGCTCCAGTAAGCTGAGATTGCGCCATTGCACTCCAGTCTAGGTGACAAAGCAAGACTCCATCTCAAATAAACAAACAAACAAACAAACTTCTGATCTTCCTAATCAATCAGATTAGGAACTTTAAGGTCTCCAAAATGTCACAAGCCTAACTTAAAATTCCACTCATATATCATTGTTTATTTATATTATCACTGCCGCTCTGCTAGCTCAGGGCCTCGACTCTCATCTAAAAGATTGCCAAGTCTCTTAATTGGTTTTCCTGGAAAAGGGGCATGAGAATGGACCTAGGGGGGTAAACATAAAGTGTGAAGATCTTTGGGTGACTCATTAACACCCACCAGAGAACATTCTGCATGAAGAAGGCACTAAACAAGTAAGTATACAGAATACTAACCAACTGAAATTATCCAGTTTCTGTCATTGGCCGTCTTAGTGCTAGTATAATTTAGGACAAAGCAGCCACGGTAACAGGGATGGAGGCTATGCATGGGCCCAACAGTATGGGCTCTCTCTCACCAAGGCTGAACTAGCTACTGCTATGCTACTACAGATTATCTAACCTACCAGTAACAGACACAAAGCTGAGCCCCCAATATAGCACATTCCCTCAAAGAAATCAACGAGACAGTTGTTGGTAAATGGATTACACTGGACCCTCTCCACTCTGAAAGTGGAAATAAATCACTTTGACAAGAATCAACATATATTACAACATGGATTTGACCTTTCTGCCTGCAGACCCTTAGCCAGAACCACTACCTGAGAACTTATGTTTCTGGTTCACTTTAACCATATTCCACATAACATTGTCTTGGACCAAGGGACTGTCTTTACAGCAAAGGAGATGTGAGCATATGACCACGGTGTGAGCACAGCAGTAGCTAGTTCAGCTTTGGTGAGAGAGAACTCATACTTTTGGGCCCGGGCATAGCCTCCATCCCTGTCACCATGGCTGCTTTGTCCATTATGCCAGCACTAAGGGGGCCAATGACAGAAGCTGGATAATTTCAATTGGTTAGTATTTTGTATACTTACTTATTTGGTGCTTTCATGGAGAATGTTATCTGGTGGATGTTAATGAGTGATCCTTTTCTTTACCGCAAAGGAGATGTGAGCACATGGCCATGGTACCCACTGTTTCCATCACAAAATGCAACATTCAGAAGCTTCCAGCATGACAAGCAATGAAAGGTAATTCTAAAGGCATGGCTGAGACAACCCCTTAAAGATGATACCATCTGACGATAGGGTGCCCTGCTCCAGGATGAGGTTATACCTGAAATCAAAAAACATTACATAGTGACTGCATCTGCAATAGGTAAAATGCAGACAGGAAACTAAGGGGAGCAGCAGGAATGGCCCCACTTGCTGTCATTCCCAATGACCCACTTAGCAATTTTCATTTTTATTTCTCATCCCTGAATGCTAGGTTCAATTAATCTAGAGGTCCTGGTCCCATCAGTGGACACAGCCCGTTAAACTTTAAGCTGCAACTGCCACCTGGTCATTTCATACATTTTGGGCCAAGAGACCAGAGGGCAAGAAAAGGAGTCACCATCTATGTAGGGCTAATAGACCTTGATCATCAGGAAAAAGTGGAGCTTCTGCCACATGGTGAGTATGGGGAAGCATATTTTTATCACCCAGGTAATGAACACATTATGTTTGCCATATGAAGGGTATAAATGAAGGGTATCTCTTCATACTCCTTTGCCCAATTTTGATAGGAAATGAACAAATTCTACAGTCACAGCCTCAGGAAAGCGTGGTAACAAGGGCCTCAGGGACCCACAAGGTAAGTGGCTTAGATCAGTAGAGGCGTTAGTCAAGGGTAAGGGGAAATCTAGAATCAGTAGCAGAAGGAGACAATGAGTATTAGTTGTGGCCTGAAGACAAGGTGTAATGAAAGAGACTGGAATAAATCCTACTTACTCTCCTCTGTATTTCCAGAAAAAGAGACCAATCAGAATACTAGAGCTTCTGTTCCCAGATGGGGTGAATATATTCCATGAAGCAAGTGAACGATGGTAGGGATCGCTCGGGTGTACTATCCAGGACTTACTTTAGTACCAATGCACTCTTCCCCAGCTGCAAGAATGTTGCATGTGGGAGCTCACAACTGGCATCTCTCCAGGAATTGCCTTCTATGAAAGGAGCTTCCTCACCCAAGGGTATGTCCCCTCTCTAGGGGAAGCCCACTTCAAATGACTGGTCCATGTTGGGTATAAGGGCCCAGCTCAATTGACCCAATTCAGAACACTCTGAAGGGTCATCCTAGGTCCAGAACTCTCCATGTGCACAAGATGAACTGCATCACAACTCAACTTCCTCTCCCAGTGCTGCTTTGCTCGCTCCCTTACAGGTGATCTTATGAAAAGTACTCTCCAATCAATCTCCTGCATGTGCTCTCCGCCCTTTTGACATGTGTCCATTTGTCTTTGAGCATTTCCTTACTTTCTGGCAAGTAAAAAAAATGCAGGCTTACTTTCTATCCCTCCTGCTCTGGAATGAGCCATCTCCAAAGAGTATACCTGAATTAGAAGAGAAATTCCACAAGAGAAATTGGTGAAACTACGTAACAGTCTTTCAAATGTTATATGTGTTTGAAAGATTTCCAATTCAAAGCCAGAGGAGAAAAAAAGAAAACTTCTTTAAAATTTACAGAAAACATTTGCCAACAGTTGGTCATTAACCACTGAGATTGAAGATTGTGGTTACTGTAGCTTTGTAGTATAGTTTGAAGTCAGGTAGCGTGATGCCTCCAGCTTTGTTCTTTTGGATTAGGATTGACTTGGCGATGCGGGCTCTTTTTTGGTTCCATATGAACTTTAAAGCAGATTTTCCAATTCTGTGAAGAAAGTCATTGGTAGCTTGATGGGGATGGCATTGAATCGATAAATTACCTTGGGCAGTATAGCCATTTTCACGATATTGATTCTTCCTACCCATGAGCATGGAATGTTCTTCCATTTGTTTGTATCCTCTTATTTCGTTGAGCAGTGGTTTGTAGTTCTCCTTGAAGAGGTCCTTCACATCCCTTGTAAGTTGGATTCCTAGGTATTTTATTCTCTTTGAAGCAACTGTGAATGGGAGTTCACTCATGATTTGGCTCTCTGTTTGTCTGTTGTTGGTGTATAAGAATGCTTGTGATTTTTGCACATTGATTTTGTATCCTGAGACTTTGCTGAAGTTGCTTATCAGCTTAAGGAGATTTTTGGGCTGAGACAATGGGGTTTTCTAGATATACAATCATGTCTTCTGCAAACTGGGACAATTTGACTTCCTCTTTTCCTAATTCAATACCCTTTATTTCCTTCTGCCTGATTGCCCTGGCCAGAACTTCCAACACTATGTTGAATAGGAGTGGTGAGAGAGGGCATCCCTGTCTTGTGCCAGTTTTCAAAGGGAATGCTTCCAGTTTTTGTCCATTCAGTATGATATTGGCTGTGGGTTTGTCATAAATAGCTCTTATTATTTTGAGATATGTCCCATCAATACCTAATTTATTGAGAGTTTTTAGCATGAAGGCTGTTGAATTTTGTCAAAGGCCTTTTCTGCATCTATTGAGATAATCATGTGGTTTTTGTCGTTGGTTCTGTTTATATGCTGGATTATGTTTATTGATTTGCGTATGTTGAACCAGCCTTGCATCCCCGGGATGAAGCCCACTTGATCATGGTGGATAAGCTTTTTGATGTCCTGCTGGATTCGGTTTGCCAGTATTTTATTGAGGATTTTTGCATCGATGTTCATCAGGGATATTGGTCTAAAATTCTCTTTTTTTGTTATGTCTCTGCCAGGCTTTAGTATCAGGATGATGCTGGCCTCATAAAATGAGTTAGGGAGGATTCCCTCTTTTCCTATTGATTGGAATAGTTTCAGAAGGAATGGTACCAGCTCCTCCTTGTACCTCTGGTAGAATTCGGCTATGAATCCGTTTGGTCCTGGACTTTTTTGGTTGGTAAGCTATTAACTATTGTCTCAATTTCAGAGCCTTTTATTGTTCTATTCAGAGATTCAACTTCTTCCTGGTTTAGTCTTGGGAGGGTGTATGTGTCCAGGAATTTATCCATTTCTTCCAGATTTTCTACTTTATTTGAGTATAGGTGTTTATAGTATTCTCTGATGGTAGTTTGTATTTCTGTGGGATCAGTGGTGATATCCCCTTTATCATTTTTTATTGCATCTATTTGATTCTTCTCTCTTTTTTTCTTTATTAGTCTTGCTAGCGGTCTATCAATTTTGTTGATCTTTTCAAAACATGGTACTGATACCAAAACAGATATAAACCAACGGAACAGAACAGAGCCCTCAGAAATAATACCACACATCTACAACCATCTGATCTTTGACAAACCTGAGAAAAACAAGAAATGGGGAAAGGATTCCCTATTTAATAAATGGTGCTGGCAAAACTGGCTAGCCATATTTAAACAGCTGAAACTGGATCCCTTCCTTACACCTTATACAAAAATTAACTTAAGATGGATTAAAGACTGAAATGTTAGACCTAAAACCATAAAAACCCTAGAAGAAAACCTAGGCAATACCATTCAGGACATAGCCATGGGCAAGGACTTCATGTCTAAAATACCAAAAGCAATGGCAACAAAAGCCAAAATTGACAAATGGGATCTAATTAAACTAAAGAGCTTCTGCACAGCAAAAGAAACTACCATCAGAGTGAGCAGGCAACCTACAGAATGGGAGAAAATTTTTGCAATCTACCCATCTGACAAAGGGCTAATATCCAGAATCTACAATGAACTCAAACAAATTCACAAGAAAAAAACAAACAGCCCCACCAAAAAGTGGGAGAAGGATATGAACAGACACTTCTCAAAAGAAGACATTTATGCAGCCAACAAACACATGAAAAAATGCTCATCATCACTGGCCATCAGAGAAATGCAAATCAAAACCACAATGAGATACCATCTCACACCAGTTAGAATGGCAATCATTAAAAAGTCAGGAAACAACAGGTGCTGGAGAGGATGTGAAGAAATAGGAACACTTTTACACTGTTGGTGGGACTGTAAACTAGTTCAACCATTGTGGAAGACAGTGTGGTGATTCCTCAGGGATCTAGAACTAGAAATACTATTTGACCCAGCCATTCCATTACTGGGTATATATCCAAAGGATTATAAATCATGCTGCTATAAAGACACATGCACATGTATGTTTCTTGCGGCGCTATTCACAATAGCAAAGACTTGGAACCAACCCAAATGTCCAACAACGATAGACTGGATTAAGAAAATGTGGCACATATACACCATGGAATATTATGCAGCCATAAAAAATGATGAGTTCATGTCCTTTGTAGGGACATGGATGAAGCTGGAAACCATCATTCTCAGCAAACTATCGCAAGGACCAAAAACCAAACACTGCATGCTCTCACTCACAGGTGGGAATTGAACAATGAGAACACATGGACACAGGAAGGGGAACATCACACACCGGGGCCTGTTGTGGGGTGGGGGGAGGGGGGAGGGATAGCATTAGGAGATATAGCTAATGTTAAATGACGAGTTATTGGGTGCAGCACACCAACATGGCGCATGTATACATATGTAACAAACCTGCACGTTGTGCACATGTACCCTAGAACTTAAAGTATAATGAAAAAAAAAAAGAAAATTGTGTATACTGCCAAGATTATTGCTTACCACTATTTCCCTTCATTATCTTCTCATATCCTAGAGTCACTGTTCAAGCCCTTTTGTTGACTGGTATATTTTCTCAAGACTTCTCTAATCTCTGAATTCTCACACATCTGCAAACATCTTTCTCCCTATGAGGTAACTGATAGCTTAGCTTAGCCTAGCCTAAGATTCATGGGTGTAATCTTCTGGTCTACTACCATTACCCCACCACATTCCAGTCTCTAGAAGTGCACACAGGAAATGTAATGTATGTCTGATTATTTGTCCTTTCCAAGTAACGTTTTTTTTCTATCTGGACCCTGTAAGATTTTATCATTATCTTTGGAGTCTGAAAATTTTATAGGAATATGCCTATTACCTTTTTTTCCTCATCCATCCTAAATAAAGCTTGGATTAGAGAGACTGGGGCACTCTTCAAGTTGCAGATGTAGGTTTCTTCTAATATAATCATACTACTTTCTCTCACATTTTCTTTTTTTTTAACCTCCTAGAACTCCTAATATTACACCTCTTGGTCTGTCTTCTCCCATGATTTCCTTTTATTTATAATTTAGGGGGCTATTTTTAGCAGAGTTACACATGTGCATCATTTAAAACTTCTACAAGGTTAGATATGAAAAAATTAGATCCCCCCACACTTCAAATTTCTCACTCCCTGAATTGTTTTCAACTCTTTTTGCTGGTTTTTGGTATTTGCCCCAAATTCCTAAATAACATTGTTATAGTCTTATACTGTTACTAACTTTAGTTATAGGCATTATTATCTATATTATTTATTGCAGAAGCTAATAATTTAAATATTTTCCATATAAAAGCAATAATTTCAACAAACATACACACACACACACAGGTTATCTTGTTTCCCCAATAGCATTTTACCTTGTTATAGCAGATCAACATACATTATTTATATCAATGCCCATTGTTTATATTGACTACGTAAACACTATTGGTAACTAAAACATGTAGTTTACTATGATTATTTTCCCTAGAATTGAGAATTTTTTTCATTTTTAACTTTTCTATGTACTTAACATTAATGTATCCACCCAGTTCTCCAGAACTGATATGAATCTATTCTCAATGCACTCAAACTCCTTAGGCATTCTATCAATTTTATCTTCTTGAAGAAGTCTCTCCTTGAGCCTCCTGGTCTATTTCAGTTCGAACAGCATTATTTACAGGCTGTGGCTTTTCAGCAACACTCAATTAATCCCGTTGTCTCTCTTTTGTGTTGGATCCCATTTCCTCAATTTTGTTTTCTTCTTCCTTGGTTTATGCCATTATTTTGATGATGCACAGGCTCCCGCAATTTCAAGGAAAGGCTATGGAAAAGAATCTTGAGTCAAATATCTTCATCATAATTTACTTCTCTGTATGTATTTCTTCTTAGTTTTTAGATATTTCTTCCTCCTAATTTTTCCAACCTATAGTGACACTCCATAGTCACAGGTCTCCATAGTGACTCTCCTTAAATCCATCTACTGAAGTTTTATTTCAAAGATTTGTTTTTCAGTGTCTCAGACCACAGTGCAATCAAATTAGAACTCAGGATTAAGAAACTCACACAAAATCACACAATTACATGCAAACTGAACAACCTGCTCCTGAATGACTCTTGGGTAAATAATAAAATTAAGGCAGAAATCAAGAAGTTCTTTGAAATCAATGAGAATAAAGAGACAATGTACCAGAATCTCTGGAACACAGCTAAAGCAGTGTTAAGACAGAAATTTTAGCACTAAATGCCCACATCAGAAAGCTAGAAAGATCTCAAATCGATACCCTAACATCGCAATTAAAAGAACTAGGGAAGCAAGAGCAAACAAAAAATCTAGCAGAAGACAAGAAATAACTAAGATCAGAGCAGAACTGAAGGAGACAGATATATGAAAAAAACCTTCAAAAAAAAAAATCAACGAATCCAGGAGCTGGTTTTTAAAAAAAAAATTAACAAAATAGACTGCTAGCTAGATTAATGAAGAAAAAAGAGAGAAGAGTCAAATAGGCACAAGAAAAAAATGATAAAGGAGATATCACCATTGACTCCACAGAAATACAAACTACCATCACAGAATACTATAAACACCTCTACACGAAGAAACTAGAAGTTCTAGAAGAAATGAATAAATTCTAGGACACATACACCCTCCCAAGACTAAACCAGGAAGAAGTCGAATCCTTGAGTAGACCAATATCAAGTTCTGAAATTGAGGCACTAGTTAATAGCCTACCAACTAAAAAAAGACCAGGACTAGATAGATTCACAGCCAAATTCTATCAGAAGTACAAAGAGGAGCTGGTACCATTTCTGCTGAAACTATTCCAAACAAAAGAAAAAGAGGGACTCCTCCCTAACTCAATTTATGAGGCCAGCATCATCTTGATACCAAAACCTGGCAGAAACACAACAAAGAAAAAGAAAACTTCAGGCTAATATCCCTGATGAAGATTGATGTGAAATGTACTCAATAAAATACTGGCAAACCAAAGCCAGCAGCATATCAAAAAGCTTATCTACAATGATCAAGTCAGCTTTATCCCTGGGATACAAGGCTGGTTCAACATACACAAACCAATAAACTTAATTCATCACGTAAATAGAACTAAAGACAAAAAGAGCATGATTATTTCATTAAATGCAGAAAAGTCCTTCAATAAAATTCAACATCGCTTCATGCTAAAAACTCTCAATAAATTAGGTATTGATGGAACATATCTCAAAATAATAAGGGCCGTTTATGGCAAACCCACAGCCAACATTATACTGAATGGGCAAAAGCTGGAAGCATTCCCTTTGAAAACTGGCACAAGACAAAGATGCCCTTTCTCACCACTCCCATTCAACATAGTATTAGAAGTGCTGGCCAGGGCAATCAGGCAAGAGAAAGAAAAAAAGGGTATTCAAATAGGAAGAAAGGAAGTCAAATGGTCTCTGTTTGCAGATGACATGATTCTATATTTAGAAAACCCCATCATCTCAGCCCCAAAACTCCTTAAGCTGATAAGCAACTTCAGCAAAGTCTCAGGATACAAAATCAATGTGCAAAAATCACGAGCATTCCTATATGACAGTATACAAGCAGAGAGCCAAATCATGAATGAACTCCCATTCACAATTGATACAAAGAGAACAAAATACATAGGAATGGTCCCGGTACAGTGGCTCACACCTGTAATCCCAGCACTTTGGGAGGCCAAGGCAGGCAGATCACGAGGTCAGGAGTTCGAGACCATCCTGGCTAACAGATGAAACCCCATCTCTACTAAAAATACAAAAAATTAGTCGGGCGTGGTGGTGCATGCCTGCAGTCCCAACTACTCAGGAGGCTGAGGTAGAAGAATCACTTGAACCCAGGAGGCAGAGGTTGCAGTGAGCTGAGATCATGCCACTGCACTCCAGCCTGGGCGACAGAGCAAACTCTGTCTCAAAAAAAAAAAAAAAAAAAAAACCTAGGAATACAGCTAACAAGGAACGTAAAGAATCTCTTCAAGGAGAACTACAAACCACTGCTCAAGGAAATAAGAGAGGACACAAACAAATGAAATAGCATTCTATCCTCATGGATAGAAAGAAACAATATCATGAAAATGACCATACTGCCCAAAGTAATTTATAGATTCAGTGCTATTCCCATCAAACTACCACTGACATTCTTCACAGAATTAGAAAAGACTACTTTAAGTTTCATATGCAACCAAAAAAGAGCCCATATAGCCAAGACAATCCTAAGCAAAAAGAACAAAGCTGGAGGTATCACGCTACCTGACTTTAAACTATGCTACAAGGCTACAATAACCAAAACAGCCTGGTTCTGGTACCAAAACAGACATATAGACCAATAGAACAGAACAGAGAACTCAGGAATAATGCCACAGATCTACAACCATCTGATCTTTGACAAACCTGACAAAAACAAGCAATGGGGAAAGCATTCCCTAGTTAATAAATGGTGTTGGGAAAACTGGCTAGCCGTATGCAGAAAACTGGAATTGGACCCCTTCCTTATACCTTATACAAAAATTAACTCAAGATGTTTTAAAGACTTAAATGTAAAACTCAAAACCATAAAAACTCTAGAAGAAAACCTAGGCAACAGCATTCAGGACATAGGCATGGGCAAAGATTTAATGACTAAAATACCAAAAGCAATTGCAACAAAAGCTAAAATTGACAAATAGAATCTAATTAAGCTAAAGAGCTTTAGCACAGCAAAAGAAACTATCATCAGAGTGAACAGGCAACCTACAGAATGGAAGAAAATTTCTGCAATCTACCCATGTGAGAAATGTCTAATATCCAGAATTTACAACGAACTTAAATTTCAAGAAAAAAAATAACCCTATCAAAAAGTGGGCAAAGAATATGAACAGGCACTTCTCAAAAGACAATATTTATGTGGCCAAGAAACATGAAAAAAAGCTCAACATCACTATCATTAGAGAAATGCAAATCAAAACCACAATGCGATACCATCTCACACCAGTCAGAATGGTGATTATTAAAAAACCAAGAAACAATAGATGCTGGCAAGGCTGTGGAGAAATAGGAATGCTTTTACACTGTTGGTGCGAATGTAAATTAGTTCAACCATTGTGGAAGACAGCGTGGCGATTCCTCGGGGATCTAGAACCAGAAATACCATTTGACCCAGCAATCCTATTACTGGGCATATACCCAAAGGAATATAAATCATTCTAATATAAAGACACATGCACACGTATGTTTACTGCAGCACTACTTACAATAGCAAAGACATGGAACCAACCCAAATGCCCATCAGTGATAGACTGGATAAAGAAAATGTGGTACATATACACCATGGAATATTATGCAGCCATAAAAAGAAGGAGATCATGTTCTTTGCAGGGACATAGAAAGATGGAAGCCATCATCCTCAGCAAACTAACACAGGAATAGAAAACTAAACACTGCATGTTCTCACTCATAAGTGGGAGTTGAACAATGAGAACACATGGACACAGGGAGGGGAACACCACACACCAGTGCCTGCCGTGGAGTAGGGGGTGAGGGGAGGGACAGCATCAAGACAAATACCTAATGCTTGCAGGGCTTAAAACCTACACGATGGATTGATAGATGCAGCAAACCACCATGGCACATGTATACCTATGTAACTAACCTGCATGTTCTGCATATGTATCCCGGAATTTAAAGTAAAATATAGAAAAAAAAAAAGATTTGTTTTCTACCTATGTATAGAATCTTATTTTCCTTAATGAAAGAATTATATTTGCTCTTAGTTTTATAGAAATTTCCACAAAGTAAACCATAACAAATATTTCAAAGTAAACATGTAACAGGCCATAGTCATTGATCATAATACAATAATATTACAAATAATTTTTAAACAGCTTGAAACATCGTAATGACTTCAAAATTAATTTTTGATCAAAGAGAAAAATTACAAATACTCTAGAGGCTACTGAAAAGGTGAATACTTTACATAAAAATGTATGGAACCCAGCAATAGCCACAGTTAGATAAAAATTTATGCCCCTAAATCCTTTCATTACGAAGAAGAATGAAACTGCAGAAACATTATCATGTTTACCTGAACTTTTTTAAGAAAAGCGAAGAGTGAATGAGTTGATGAATGAACAGTTGTAATCGGCGATATAAGGGGAAAAAGTAGTAGAATTGATAAATAATTCCAAGAGTTTTTTTAACTAAAAATATAAATAAACCCTTTATGGTACTGCTTCAGAATATAAGAGGGAAAAAAATATTAGCAAGACTAGGAATAAAGAAAAATGTACAATTTCCTAGAGAATACAAATAATCCAAATTGAACCAAGAAGCAGACCCAAAATGACTAATTAGCAAAGAAAAAAATGGAAAGGTAACCATTATTTTAAATAACAATAGTAATAATAGCATTATACCCAAAAAAACCTTTAAATCTGAGTTTTACCTAACTTTTAAAGAACGGGTATTTATAGTGTTATTTAAATTATTTCATACCAAATAAAAAGATGAAATGTTTCCCAATTCATTTCACGAAGCCAACATAATTTTATTACCAAAAGTTAACATAAAAATAAACCTAAAAACTATGAACCTAATTATTTCAGTTACTATGGCTATATTTAAAAATTACTCCAATACTTAGTAACCTAAAACAACAATATGAGGACAGGTATCAGGGGGATACCTCATCTCTGCTCCCCTCAGCATCAGCTAGGGTGTCTCAAAGTCTGGGGACTAAAATCATACGAATACTCACCCACTAACATGTAGTTGATGTTGTCAGATAAGACTTTTGCTGGAGCCAGAACACCTACACATGGCTTCTGTAACTGTCCTAGGCCTCCTCACACTATGGGGGCTGGGTTCTTGAGTGAGCTAGGCAGAAGCAGTACTATCTTTTATGACCTCACCTTGGAAGTCCCATAGTTTCACTCCCACCACATTCTATTCAACAGTGCAAAGTACAGCCCAGGTTCAGGGGGAGGGGAAATAAACTCTAACTCTTGTTGGGAAGTGACAAAGTTTAGAAGAGCATGTGGGACCACAAATATTGCTGAGGTCAGTTTTGGAAAATGCAAAATACCACAGTCCACCCTCTAGCCACAGCAGCAAAATACACTCATGCACTCCCTCAAGACCTACAACATCAGGCTGAGGCTTGAGGTCCAGGTATGGATGAACTTCTTGGGTACAGTTCCTCAAATACAGCCCCTTATGTACAGTTCCTTGTAATCTCAAGAGCTATAAACTAAAAAAGAAAAATTATCTGCCTCAACAAACACCAAATGCACAATGGTGGAGCAAGTACAGGATAACTGCTATAGACACTCCCAAAAAAAAGGAGGAAAGGGGAGACACAGAAGTCATTGGTCCATTAAAAGCTTGAAATCAAGCTGGGCACAAGGTACTGGTACTTGATTAGGGCTCAGTTGTACTGTTTAAGAATGATTCACTGTGACTCTTGGCTCTCCACTCTGGGCTATTGGTTCTACCCTCTAAATTATTTTTTTTTCATAAAAAATAGCCATGTTCTTAGCATGCTTCCCATATGCAGAAGTTTGGGGTCAAAGGCCTCTTCTCATTTTGTACTGTCTCTATGCCTTTCAGTATAAAACGATACAATCCTTTAAAAAAATTGTGTGGATCAAGAGAGAGAAAAGAAAAGCCACTGACTGGAAAAAGTATATGCAAAAGACACATCTGATAAAGCACTGTAACCTAAATATATAAAGAATTCTTTTTTTTTCCATTTTTCCCTCTGAACTTTTATTATAAAAAATTTCAAACATACAGCAAAATTGAAAGACTTCAGTGAACACCTGTATACGCACTACCTGAATTCTATCATTAACTTCTTTTAGCATTTAGAACCTTCTAAATCCTCTCCCTTGTTCCATTTTTAAATTTTCAAAATTGAGTTGAAATTTACACAATGTAAAAGTAATCATTTTAAAGTGAACAATAAAGTGACATTCACAATTAGTCATTCACAATATGGTACAACCACTATCTCTATCTAGTTCTAAAATGTTTTCATCACCTCAAAATAAAACTCTGTAACTATTATGCAGTTAATCCCATTCTTCCCTCCCCCTAGTCCCTGGCAACCATTGATCTCCTTTCTTTTTTATTATATTTTAAGTTTTAGGATACATGTGCACAACGTGCAGGTTTGTTACATATGTATACATGTGCCATGTTAGAGTGCTGCACCCATTAACTCGTCATTTACATTAGGTGTATCTCCTAATGCTTTCCCTCCCCGCTCCCCCGACCCCACGACAGGCCCCGGTGTGTGATGTTCCCCTTCCTGTGTCCAAGTGTTCTCATTGTTCAGTTCCCACCTATGAGTGAGAACGTGCGGTGTTGGATTTTTGTCCTTGCGATAGTTTGCTGAGAATGATGGTTTCCAGCTTCATCCATGTCCCTACAAAGGACATGAACTCATCATTTTTTATGGCTGCATAGTATTCCATGGTGTATATGTGCCACATTTTCTTAATCCAGTCTATCATTGTTGGATATTTGGGTTGGTTCCAAGTCTTTGCTATTGTGAATAGTGCCACAATAAACATATGTGTGCATGTATCTTTATAGCAGCATGATTTATAATCCTTTGGGTATATACCCAGTAATGGGATGGCTGGGTCAAATGGTATTTCTAGTTCTAGATCCCTGAGGAATTGCCACACTGTCTTCCACAATGGTTGAACCAGTTCACAGACCCACCAACAGTGTAAAAGTGTTCCTATTTCTCCACATCCTCTTCAGCACCTGTTGTTTCCTGACTTTTTAATGATCACCATTCTAACTGGTGTGAGATGGTATCTCATCGTGGTTTTCATTTGCATTTCTCTGATGGCCAGTGATTATGAGCATTTTTTCATGTGTTTGTTGGCTGCATAAATGTCTTCTTTTGAGAAGTGTCTGTTCATATCCTTCGCCCACTTGCTGATGGGGTTGTTAGTTTTTTTCTTGTAAATTTGTTTGAGTTCTTTGTAGATTCTAGATATTAGCCCTTTGTCAGATGAGTAGATTGCAAAAATTTTCTCCCATTCTGTAGGTTGCCTGCTCACTCTGATGGTAGTTTCTTTTGCTGTGCAGAAGCTCTTTAGTTTAATTAGATCCCATACAAAGAATTCTTAAAATTCAACAATAAGAAAACGAATTCCCCAGTCAAAAAGCAGACAAAAGATATGAAGACACCTCACTAAAGATATACAAATGAAAAATAAGCATATGAAAAGACGTTCCATATCACATGTCCTTAGAAACTGCAAATTAAAACAGCAATGTGATACTACTATACACCTATTAGAATGGCAAAAATCCAACACATTGCCAAGACCAAATGATGGTGAAGATGTGGAGAAACAGGAACTGTCATTCATTGCTGGTGGAAATGCAAAATTGCACAGTCACTTTGGAAGACAGTTTGGCAATTTCTTACACAACTAAACACACTCTTACCACATGATCCAGTAATTGCAAGCTCCTTGGTATATGCCCAAATGAGTTGAAAACTTACGTCTACACAAAAACCTGCATGTAGATGTTTATGGCAGCTTCATTCATAATTGCCAAACCCTGAGAACAACCAGGGTTGTTCAGTAGAGGAACAGATAAACAAACTCTGGTACATCCAGAGTTTGGAATATTGTTCAGTGCTAAGAAGGAATGAGCTGTTAAGCCACAAAAAGACATGGAAGAAACAAATGTATATTATTACCACATGAACTACATGATATTTTGGAAAATGCAAAGCTGTAACAGTTAGTAAAAAGATTTGTGGTTGTCATGGATATGAAGGTAAGGATAAATAGGCAGAGCACAGAGGATCTGGAGGGCAGTGGAACTACCTTATATGATACTATAATGAAGGATATGTGTCATTATACATTTGTCAAAACATATTGGTGTATTAATAGAATATACAACACCAAGAGTGAACCCTAATGTCAACTATTGACTTTGGGTGAGAATGATGTACCAAGGTAGGTTCATTGATGGTAAAAAAAAAAAAAAAAAAAAAAAAAGTACCACTCTGGTCAGGGATATTGATAGTGTGGGAAATTTTAGGGAGAGAGGGGAATGGGGAGAATATAGGAACTTTCTACTTTCAGCTTAATTTTGTGTAAACTAAAACTGCTCTAAAAAAAATTTGCAACAAAAAACTGTGTGGATTTCTTGTTTATAATCCACTCCATTAGACAAAACCTGTACCCACAAATCTCTTCAAGATAAGTCCTAGAGCTTCCTATAAGGGTGCTGAGGGACAATGCTCTTAAAATTCTCAAAGGACTTTTTCTTTAATAAAGAGGATCTGTAAGGTATGTCATGTCCTTAAGATAATTAGAGAGACTACTGTCTGTGTGAGGCATGACATTAAATTTCCTGAGGTATTAGAACTAAGATTTTACAATCACTCCCTTGGCTTCATGATAAACCATGTTTTAATGACAGTACCCTAGATTTGCTCTCCTTCCATAAAGACTCTTCTTAATTTTAGAATTCTCTGCCATCAGGAAAAACTGGAAAAGAGAAAGCTTTATTTTCAAGTCCAAGAAGTTCTGGCTCCTTTATATTTAACAATTATTTCTTTAGCTTACTTCTCTCCTATCATTTTACTATAAGCAGCAAGAAGAAGCCAGACAATCACCATTTTCTGCTTTTCACATTACCACAGGTGATAAGGTGGCCAAACTTCATGTCATTACCTAACAATGATCCTCTTTCCTCCAGCTCCAATGATATTTTTTCACTCTCCTCTAAACCCTCTCTGATAGCCCCCTTGAGGTCCATCAGCCTTCCACAGTCACCTCAAGGCCCTCTCACCTTCTGCCCTCTGTCTAGTCCTGTCTAATCCTGTCTAGTCTAGCTTCAGCCACTACCACATTTTAGATTTCTGTTACGTGGCACTCACTTCCGGATAACAAAATCTGTTTTTATGATTGCATAACAAGTTCCTCCAAAATTTAGTGGCTTAAAACAACAATATTTATTTTTGTCAGGTATTTGCAATTTGGACAGGGCTCAGTGAGAATAATTCCTTTTTTTGCTCCACTCAGCATCGACTGGGGAAGCTTGAAGGCTGGAGACTAGAATCATCTGAAGGTTCATTCATATACCTGGTGGTTGAGTCTGGCTATTAGTTGAAACCTTAGCTGGGGCTATAAGCTGGAACATCTTCACTGGCCCCTCCATGTGGCCTGAGATTCCTCACAATTTCCAACAAGTCATGAAGTCACAGAGTGTTAATTCTTCAGCACTCAATTCATTGAAGCAAAATCCAGTTCAAATTCAAGAGAACAGAAATGGATTTTACCTCTTGATGCAGGGAAGTGGCAAAGTTCTAGAAGATCATCAAGGGCTGGAAATATTGCTGTGGTCATTCCAGAGAAATGCAATCTATAAAACAAATAAAGATGCAGCAATCCTAAATAAAGTACAACTAAACAGAACCTAGCAACTTATCAAATGAATACTACCATATGATCAAGTAGAGTATACTCCAGGAATATAAATTACTTCAACACCAGGAATTACAGAAGTATAAATCATTAACTTTATCAATGAATTGGAAAATTGAAAAATATATCATAAATGAGATCATACACAAATGATAGATTTGGAAGAAAAGTATTATGAACATACATGACAAATGATTAATAACTGTAACATATAAAGAATTCTTACCTTTCACAAGAAAAATACACAAGTCAATAGAAAATTAGGCAATGAATATAAATAGTCAATTTATTCTAAAGCAAGTACAAAAAAGAAAATATGAAAAGACCAAAGACTGGGGGAAAAAACAAGATGGCATAATAGAATCCTGCACCAATCATCCCCCCAACAGAACACCAAATTTAACACCTATTTACACCAAAAAGTACATTCATAAGAAGCAAAAATCAGGTGAGCACTCACAGTACCTGGTTTTCACTTCATATTACTGAAAGGCACCATAAAGGGTAGGAAAGACAGTCTTGAATTGCCGACACCACACCTCCCTCCTCCCTGCCCCCATCCTCCAGCAGCAGCTGCATGGCACAGAGAATCTGTGCACTCAAGGAAGAAGGATGCAGCTATTGTGAGACATTGCATTGAACTTAGTGCTACCCTGTCATAGCAGAAAGCAGAACCAGTATGTACTTGGCTGAAGCCCACCCACAGAGGGAGCACTTGGACCAGCCATAGCCAGAGGGGAATCACCCATCTCAGAGGTCAGAATTTGAGTTCAGGCAAGCCTCGCCACGGCGGGCTGGAGTGCTCTGGGGCTCTAAATAAACTTGAAAGTCAGTCTAGGCTGCAATGACAGCAATTCCTAAGCAAGTCCTACTGCTGAACTGGCCTCAGAGGCAGTGTACTGGGGTGGGTGGGGCATGTGACCAATTGAGACACCAGCCAAGGCAACAAAGGGAGTGCTTGCACTACTCCCCCAAATCAAGGCTGCATAGCTCACAGCTCTGAAAGAGACTCCTTCTTTTTGGGGAGGGGAGGCGAAGAGAGGGGAGAATAAAGAGGACTTTGTCTTGCATCTAGAATACTAGCTCAGCCACCGTAGGAGAGGGCACAGTGGTAAGGCCCCCTTTCCAGGCCCTAGCTCCCAAATGACATTTCTAGGCACACCCTGGGCAAGAAGGAAACTTGCTGCCTTGAAGGGAAGGAACCAGTTTTGGCAGGACCCATCACCTGCTGACTAAAGAGCACTTGGGCCCTGAATAATCAGCAGCAATACCCAGGTAGTATTCCATGGGCCATAGGAGAGACACTGAGATGTGCTGGCTTTAGGTAAGACACAGCACATTCTCAGCTGTGGTGGCTATGGGGAGAGACTCCATCTGCTTGAGAAAAGCAGAGAAAAGTAAAGGGAGCTTTGTCGTGCACCTTAGATACCAGGTTGGTACTTCTGGACCTGCCCTGGTCCAGAGGGGATCCCAGCACCCTGAAGGATGAGTCTCAGACCTGGCAACATTCACCTCAAGCTAATTGAAGAGCCCTTGGGCCTTAAGTGAACATCAGTGGAAGCCTGGCAGCACTCCTCATAGGCCTGTGATGGTGGTGTCCACAGGGTTAGGATCCTCTGCCTGTGGAAAGCGGAGGGAAGAGCGGGAAGGCCTGCATCTCATGATTTGAGTGCCAGCTCAGCAGCAGTACAACAGAACACCAGGTAGATGTCTAAGGTTTTTTACTCCAGTACATGGCTCATGGATGACACCTCCGGACCCACCCGGGGTCTGGGGGAACTTGCCGCCCTGAAGGAAAGGACACAAGTCTGTCCCACTTTGCCACCTGCTGACTGTACCGTCCTAGAGCCTTGAGCAAACATAGGTAGCACCCAAGTAGTGGTTACTGCAGGCCTTGGGCAAGACTTCATGCTGTGCTGACTTCAGGTCTGACCCAGTGCAGTCCCAGTGGTGGTCACAGAGGTGCTTGTGTCACCCCCATCCCCAGCCACAGGTAGTTCATCGCAGAGACAGAAACTACTTTTGTTTGGGAGAAAATAAAGGAAGAGAACAAGAGTATCTGCCTGGTAATCTAGAGAAATGTCCTGGATCTTAACCAAGACCAGCAAAGTAGTACCTATACAAATCTACAAGAACCACAGCATTAGTGGCCTTGGGGTGCCCCCTAATGGAGATACAGCTTACATCACAACACCCAAGTCATTCTGAATACCTGGAAAGCCTTCCCAAGCAGGACAAGCACAAATAAGCCCAGACTGCAAGGACTATAAGTAAACACCTAACTCTTCAATGCCTGATGAACATCTACAATCATCAACACCACCCATGGAAAACATGACCTCAGCAAACCAACTAAATAAGGTGCCAGACATCAATCCCGGAGAAACACAAATATGAAACCTTTCAGAGAAAAAATTCAAAATAGCTGTGTTGAAGAAACTCAAAGAAATTCAAGATAACACAGAGAAGGAATTCAGAATTATATCAGATAAATTTAACAAAGAGATTTAAATAATTAAAAAGAATCAAGCCAAAGTACTGGAGGTAAAAAATCCAACTGACATACTGAATAATGTATCAGAGTCTTTTAATAGCAAAATTGATCAAGCAGAAGAAAGAATTAGTGAGATTGAAGATAGGCTATTTGAAAACACACAGAGGAGACAAAAGAATAAAAAAAAAAGCATGCTTACAATATCTAGAAAACAGCTTCAAAAGGGCAAATCTAAGAGTTACTGGTCTCAAAGAGGAGGTAGAGAAAGAGATTGAGGTAGACACTTTATTGAAAGGGATAATAACAGAGAACTTCCCAAGCCTAGGGGAAAATATCAATATCCAAGTATGAGAAGATTATAGAAGACCAAGCAGATTTAACCCAAAGAATACTACCTCAAGGCAGTTAATAATCAAACTTTCAAAGGCCAAAGATTTAAAAAAAAAAAAAAAAAGAACCTAAAAGCAGCAAGAGAAAAGAAACAAATAACATACAATGGAGCTCCAATACATTTGGCAGCAGACTTTCCAGTGGAAACCCTATTGGCTAGCAGAGAGTGGCATGACGTATTCAAAGTGCTGAAGGAAAAAAAAATTTTTTTGCTAGAATAGTATATCCAGGAAAACATCCTTCAACATAAAGGAGAAATAAAGATTTTCCCAGACAAACAAAAGCTGAAGGACTTCATCAAAACCAGAACTGTCCTACAAAAAAAAGGTTAAAGGGAATACTTCAATCAAAAAGAAAAGGATATTAATGAGCAATAAGAAATCACCTGAAGGCACAAAACTTACTGGTAAGAGTAAGTACATAGAAAAAAACACAGAATATTATAACACTATAACTGTGGTATGTAAATTACTCTTAAGTAGAAACACTAAAAGATAAACCAATCAAAAATAATAGCTACAACTTTACAAGACAGACACTACAGTAAGATACAAATAAGAACAACAAAAAGTTAAAAAGTGAGAGACAAAGTTAAGGTGTAGAGTTTTTATTAGTTTTCTTTTTGCTTATTTGTTTATGCAAACAGTGATAAGTTGTTATCAGCTTAAAATAATGGTTTATAAGATAGTATTTGCAAGTCTCATGATAACCTCAAATCAAAAACCATACAACAGATATAGGAAAAATAAAAGACAAAAAATTAAATCATACCACCAGAGAAAATCACCTTCAATAAACCAAAGACAGGAAGGAAGGAAAGAAGGAAGACCACAAAACGACCAGAGAATAAATAACAAAATAGCAAGAATAAGAATGTATCAGTCTTTTAATATTACTATCAATAATAATGTTGAATGTAAATGGACTAATATCTCCAATCAAAAGACAGTGGCTGAATGGATGAAAAAACAAGGCCATGACCTGTTGCCTACAAGAAACACACTTCACCTATAAGGACACACATAGACAGAAAATGAAGAGATGGGGAAAATATTCCATGCCAATAGAAGGCAAAAAAGAACAGGAGTAGCTATACCTATATCAGACAAAATAGATTTCAAGACAAACACTGTAAGAAGAGACAAGGAAGGTCATTATATAAAGAGGTCAATTCAGCAAGAGGATATAACAACTGCAAATATATATGCATCCAACACTGGAGCACCCAGATATATAAAGCAAATGTTATTAGGGCTAAAGAGAGAAATAGGCCCCAATACAAAAATATGTGGAGATTTCAACACCCCACTTTCAGCATAAGACAGATCTTCTAGACCAAAAAAAAAAAAATCAACAAGGAAACATCGGACTTCATCTGCACCACAGAACAAATGGACCTCATGGATATTCACAAAACATTTCATCCACAGGCTGCGGAATACACATTCTTTTCCTCAGCACATGGATCATTCTCAAGAACAGACCATATGTTAAGTCACAAAACAAATCTTAAAACATTCAAAAAATTGAAATAATATCAAGCATCTTTTCTGACCACAATAAAATAAAACTAGAAATCAACAACAAGAGGAATTTTGGAAACTATACAAACACATGCAAATTAAACAACATGCTCCTGAATGACCAGTGTGTCAATGAAGAAATTAAGAAGGAAATTGAGAAATTTCTGGAAACAAATGATAATAGAAACAACATACCAAAACCTATGGGATACACCAAAAGCAGTACTAAGAGGGAAGGTTATAGTTACAAGTGCCTACACCAGAAAAGAAGAAAGACTTCAAATAAACAACATAATGATGCATTTAAAGAACTAGAGAAACAAACACAAACCAAACCTGAAATTAGTAGAAGAAATAATAAAGATCACAGCAGAAATAAATGAAATTGAAATGAAAAAAAAGATTAATGAAGCAAAGAGTTGGTTTTTAGAAAAGTTAAACAAAATTGGTAAATCTTTAGCCAAGCTAAAAAAAAAAAAAAAAAAAACAGAGCGAGATGACCCAAATAAATGAAATCACAGCTGAAAAAGGAGCTGTTACAACTGATACCACAGAAATTCAAAGAATCATTTGTGGTTATTATGACCAACTATATGAAAATAAGATGGAAAATCTAGGAAAGAAAATGGATAAATTCTTAGATACATACAATCTAACCAAGACTGAAGCATAAAGAAATCCAAAATCTGAAGAGACTAATAATAAGTAATGAGATTGAAGTTGTAATAAAATTCTCCTAGTAAAGAAAAGCCGGCCGGGCGCGGTGGCTCACGCCTGTAATCCCAGCACTTTGGGAGGCCGAGGTGGGCGGATCACGAGGTCAGGAGATCGAGACCATCCTGGCTAACACGGTGAAACCCCGTCTCTACTAAAAATACAAAAAATTAGCCGGGCGTGGTGGCGGGCGCCTGTAGTCCCAGCTACTCGGGAGGCTGAGGCAGGAGAATGGCGTGAACCCGGGAGGCGGAGCTTGCAGTGAGCCGAGATCGCGCCACTGCACTCCAGCCTGGGCGACAGAGCGAGACTCCGTCTCAAAAAAAAAAAAAAAAGAAAAAAAAAGAAAAGCCTAGAATCTGATGGCTTCACTGATGAATTCCACCAAACATCTAAAGAGGCACTAGTATCAATCCTACTCAAACTATTCCAAAAAACAGAATAGAAAAGGGTACTGCCAAATTCATTCTAAGAGGACAGGATTACCCCAATACCAAAACCAGACAAAGACACAGCAAAAAAAGAAAACTACAAACTGATATCACTGATTAACAGTAATACAAAAATCCTCAACAAATACTAGCAAACTGAATTCAACAGCACGTAAAAAAGATAATTCATCATGACCAAGTGAGATTTATCACAGGCATAAAACAAGAACAAGGACCAAGAGTGGTTCAACACACACAAACCCAAATTAATCAATGTGCTACATCATATCAACAGAATGAAGGACAAAAACCATATGATCATTTCCATTGATGCTGAAAAAGCATTTGATAAAATTAAACATCCCTTCATGATAAAAACCCTCAAAAAACTGGGTATAGAAGAAAAATACCCCAACATATTAAAAGCCATATGTGACAGACCCACAGCCAGTATCATACTGAAAAAAAAAACTGAAAGCCTTTCCTCTAAGATCTGGAACATGACAGGGACACCCACTTTCACCACTGTTATTCAACGTAGTACTGGAAGTCCTAGCTGGAGCAATCAGGCAAGAGAAAGAAATAAAGGGCATCCAAATGGAAAGGAAGAAGTCAAATTATCCATGTTTGCAGATAATATGATCTCATATTTGGAAAAACCCAAAAGCTCCACCAAAAAAACTATTAGAAATTATAAACAAATTCAGAAAGTTGCAGGATGCAAACATATAAAA
The DNA here is from genome assembly GCF_029289425.2 of Pan paniscus. Taxonomy (NCBI): domain Eukaryota; kingdom Metazoa; phylum Chordata; class Mammalia; order Primates; family Hominidae; genus Pan; species Pan paniscus. Next base: position 40,800,365 of record NC_073264.2, on the reverse strand, counting down.
ATCAGTAGCTTTTTTATGTGTCAATAGAAAACAATGTGAAAAAGAAATCAATACCACTTAAAATAGCTACAAATAAAATAGAATACTTACGAATTAGCCGAAGTGAAAGATCTCTACAATGAAAACTATAAAATATTGATGCAAGAAACTGAAAAGGACACCAAAAAATAAAGATATTCCATGTTCACAGAAGAATCAATATTGTTAAAATGTCCATACTACCCAAAGCAATCTACAGATTCAATGTAATCCCTATCAAAATACCAATGACATTCTTCACAGAAATATAAAAAACAATTCTAAAATTTATTTGGAACCACAAAAGACCCAGAGTAGCGAAAGCTATCTTGAACAAAAAAAACAAGCTGGAGAAATCAAATTATCTGACTTCAAATTATACTAGAGCTATAGTAATCAAAACATCATGGTACTGGCATGAAAACAGATACACAGAACAGTGGATCAGAATACAGAACGCAGAAATAAATCCATACATCTACAGTGAACTCACTTTTGACAAAGGTGCCAAGAATATACATTGGGGAAAGGACAGTCTCTTCAATAAATGGTGCTGGGAAAACATATGGATATCCATATGCAGAAAAATAAAACTAGACCCCTATCTCTCACCATACACAAAAATCAAATCAAAATGGATTAAAGATTTAAATCTAAGACTTCAAACTTTGAAACTCCTACAAGAAAACACTGAAGAAACTCTCCAGGATATTGGAATGAACAAAAATTTCTTGAGTAATACACCACAGGCACAGGCAAGCAAAGCAAAAATGAAAAAATGAGAGCACATCAAGTCAAAAAGCTTCTGCACAGCAAAGGAAATGAAGAGACAACCCACAGAATGGGAGAAAATATTTGCAAACTACCTATCTGACAAGGGATTAATAGCCAGAATATATAAGAAGCTCAAACAGCTCTATAGAAAAAAAATCTAATACTCTGGTTAAAAATGAGCAAAAGATCTGAATAGACATTTCTCAAAAGATGATATACGAATGTTAAACAGGAAAAAGTGTTCAACAGCACTGATCATCAGAGAGCTGCAAATCATAACTACAATGAGATATCATTTCACACCAGTTAAAATGGCTCTTATTCAAAAGACAGGTTAATAACAAATGCTGGTGAGGATGTGGAGAAAAGGGAACCCTTATATACTGTTGGTGGGAATGTAAATTAGTACAACCACTATGGAGAATGGTTTGAAGGTTTGTTGAAAAACTAAAAATAGAGTTGCCATATAATCCAGCAATCCCACTGCTAGGTTTATACCCAAAATAAAGGAAATCAGTATATCAAAGATATATCTGAACTCCCATGTTTATTGCAGTACTATTCACAATAACCAAAATTCGGAAGCATCCATCAACAGACAAATAGATAAAGAAAATGTGGTACATACACACAATGGAATACTATTCAGCCACACAAAAGAATGAGATCCTGTCATTTGCAACGACTTGGATGGAACTGGAGGTCATTACGTAAAGTGAAATAAGACAGGTACAGAAAGACAAACATTGCATGTTTTCACTTATCTGTGGGACCTAAAAATTAAAATAACTGAACTCATGGAGCTAGAGAGTAGAATGATGGTCACTAGAGGTTGGGAAGCATAGTGAGGAGGTATGGGGGAGAAATGGGGATGGTTAATGGGTACAAAATATAGACAGAATGAATAAGACCTCCAATTTCCTAGCACAACAGGGTGACTATAGCACAAAAAAAACGTAATTGTACATTTTAAAGTAACTAAAAGCACATAATTGGATTGTTTGAAACACAAAGGGGAAATGCTTGAGATGCTTGATACCCCATTTACCCTGCTGAGATTATTACACCTTGCATGCCTGTATCAAAATATCTCACGTAACCTATAAATATATATAACTACCATGTAGCCACAAGAATTAAAAAGTGTAAAATGAAAAAAAAAAACACCAATGAGTCCTTTTTCCAATTTAAACCTCTTAAAATATAAAAAGATTTATGTTAGGAATTTGAACTTTTATCATAAGGTATGTAATTTACTACATTAACTCTAGTAAATGGATGTATTATATTAAATATCTGTGTGAACTGTGAAAAAAAGAAAAAAAGAAACAACTCACTGATAGAGAAATACAAAATAAAGCAATGAGAAATCCCTTTATACCTGTCAGATTGGTAAAAATTAAAAAGACCAATAAAACCTAAAATGGTGGGACATGTCTAAGACGGTTCTCATACATTGCTAGTGACAATGTGAAGTATTACAGAATTTTTGGAAAGCAATCTTGCAATCTATTAAAAATTAAATTACAGCCGGGCGTGGTGGCTCACACCTGTAATCCCAGCACTTTGGGAGGCTGAGGCGGGCAGATCACGAGGTCAGGAAATCGAGACCATCCTGAGCAAAATGATGAAACCTCATCTCTACTAACACACACACACACACAAAAATTAGCTGGCATGGTGACGCACACCTGTAGTCCCATCTACTTGGGAGGCTGAGGCAGGGGAATCACTTGAACCCAGGAGGCAGAGGTTGCTGTGAGCCGAGATTGTGCCACTGCACTCCAGCCTGGCGACAGAGCAAAACTCCATCTCAAAAAATTAATTAATTAATTAATTACAGATACATTCCTATCTAACACCCCTTTCCTAGAAATCTATACAACTGAAATACAAGCCCCAGCATTTGAGGACATACATACAAGAAAGAAGAATTGGTGATTTTAAAGCCTACATAATATTCCCTATACCAGGGGAATTTAAAATTAAATTTTAAAGCCTACATGATATTCCCTACACCAGGTGATTTTAAAGCCTACATAATATTCCCTACACCAGCCTATACCAGGGAATATTAGGTAGCCTTTAAAAACAATGAACCAGAGCTAAACCATATCTTGGCAGGATTTAATGAAATATTGTTGAAAAAAATGCAAGATGCAGAAAGGTACACAGAAATAATTTTATTTTTGTAAAAACAATAACCACTGTACTGTAAATGAAGTTTACAGAGTCTGTCTTAACCACCGTATGTATCACCTTTCACTCTCATTATGATTGTATATGCATAAAGAAAAATAGGGAAAGACACACTCTGGTTGTTAATATGGATTATGAAGTGAGGAGAGAAAGGGCAGAAGAAAGCAAAGGAAAAAGGAAGAGATGAGGAAAATGGAGGGGAAATTTTGCTCTGAAAAATAAACATGAAAGATATGATCAAGTTAATGCATTATATAAAAATAAAGATGGTTATATTTACTTTAAAAGTAATTAAAAATAAAGGCATACTCAATTTTCAGTGATGGGAAATTTTATTATCCTGGTGAAGAAACCTCACTGAGGGAAAAATTTTATTATTTCTATGCTATATATAGCAAGTAAATACCTCTATATACCTGCCAAGACTTCCTGAATACAGCTTTTGAAAATAACAATCTGTCTAACTTTTACATATCAAATAGATAGATAGGACTATTAATGTCTATTAACTGTTACATACCAAATACATAGCTAGGACCATTAATGTCTATAAATTAGAAAGGATACAAAGAAGGTATATGGAAGTCTTAAAAGGAGGTATCAAAAGTCCATATGCAAATGAATGGGCTTACAATCTGTTCCTTATTAAAATAATGACCAGCCTCTAGTACTGATTATGGGAGAAAGGGAGAAGAATTACAGTTTTATGGTGTTCCTGTTTGCCTGTTAGTTTAGCACATTCTGTATTAATCTTAAGGTTTTGTTAACAAAATACCTGTAATTGATTATATTTGTGTACTGAAAATCTCAAATGACTCTTTAAAATACTCACTGATGACTACTTGTTCTACATTAACATCATTATCAAGTTATGTTGATAATATTCCTCACCATTTTAAAGAAAAGCAAACTTGGAGAGATTACTTGAACTTCTCAAAATAAAACACATATTTTACTGTTGTTCTGTAACCTGAATCTTGCTCAGCTGACTCCAGATACTCTTTGCACCACATGAAGTTGGCAGTATTGTTACAGATGATTGCATAATACAGTTAATGTGTGTTATATAAAAATGAGGGGAAAATTATTAATTTTGTATATAAATTGTCCTTTTCTTGTTTCAGTTACTCATTACCATATAAAAACCATCCCAAATTTAAAACATAAAGCAACCACCATTTCACTGTGGGTCTCACAGATTATGTGAGTCAGGAATTCGGAAAGGGTACAGCAGGTTGGCTTATCTCTGTTCCACAATGTCTGGGGCCTCAGGTGGGAACACTTGAAGGCTGAAAGTGACTGAAGAGCTGGGAGCTGAAATCACCTAGAAGTTCATTCATTCATATGACTGGTGGTTGATGTAGCTGTAAGCTGGGCTCTCAGCTGGGACTGTCAGTATTAATACCTACATATGGCCTCTCCATGGGCTCTTTGGACTTGCTCACGTAATGGTGTCTAAGTTCCACAAACCATGTATCCAAGAAGAGAAGCTATATCATCATTTATGATATAGTCTTGGAAATCACATAGTGCCACTTCCGCTATAGTCACACTCCCACCCAGATTCAAGGAGAGAGAACAGAGACGCTACCTCTCAGTATAAAAACGCTACCTCTCAATATAAAAAGTTCAAAGTTATACTGTAAGAAAACCCAGTGGAACAGGAGTTATGGTTGTGCTCATTTTTGGAAAACACAATCCATGATACTTGTTAATTAAAGATGGTAACTAGCATGCTAAGTACACAGTATCAAGACATATTGCCTTAATACTAAATGAATAATACTTGATTAGAGAACAATTTTTAAAATCAATAATCCATAAAAAGCAATAAAAGACAAACCAGATTATCATATTATCAGCTGATGAAAACAAGTCAAATAAAATTCAGCAGTTATTCCTAATAAAAACTTTAAGAAATATAGGCCTAAAAGAAAACTATATAAATATGATAGTCTATTCACCACAGCCTACAGCAAATATACTAAACAATAAAACACTAAGTCATTTCAATTAATGTCAGGAACCAAATAAGAGAGTTCCATCACACAGGGATTTTGTCCTTTTTGTTCATTATTGAATCTCTAGCACCAATAAAGCACTTGACACACAAAAACGTGCTCAAGAAATTTTTGCAGAATAAATTGTTTTAAAAATATGAAAAAAGGGGGCAAAGGTAACAAAAAAAGCATGATAAAGAGAAATTAGACCAAAAATGAAGTAATTTATATGGACACTGAAAAGGAAATTAATGATTACATGATTATATATTTAGAAAATATACCAATGAAAGCATCCTGATTTAATAATAAGAATTTGGTAAGATGACTACAGTAAAGTTAAATTTAGAAAAATCAAGACTTTTTTGTACTTGGAACCAGTAACCAAAAGAGTAAAAGGTGAAAATTTTTCCTCTTACAATAACAGCTAAAACTATAATAGGGGTACAGTAGTAATAAATGTAAACAAGGAAAACACAGAACCTATATGAAGAAAACAAAATCTTAACCTACATGAAGAAAACAAAACCTAATAATGTTATAACAGTTATTGTTATTTAGCCACGGAACACTGGAAAGACATAAATTGTAAAATTCATGTCAAAATTTATATGAATTCTCAAAATTCATATAAATCAAATGTAGTATTTTGTTCGTTTAATAAAATTATGTTAAAATTCATATGAAAGAAAAAATGCCTGAGAATACTCCCAAAAAGTATAAAATATAAGAAGGGTAAAGAGGGACAAACCTAATCAGACACATATAATAAAGCCTCTGCAATCAAATCAATAGGAAAAGTGGTTTGGGATTGAGCGAACAGACCATGGAAAGAGTAGCAAATACAAAAATAGATACCAGTATACAGGAGAGTTTTATATATAAAAATTCATTGGGAAAAAATAGCGTAATAAATGAGGCTGGTTATACATATGGAGAAAAGAATGGTTAATTTGATAGTGTTTGTTATCTATATGGAAAAAAAATACTGGAATGTGATATCAAACTATGTTCCAAAATTCCAGGTGGATTAAAGATTTAAATATAAAAAATTTTGGAACAATACACCCTAAATTTTTCCAAGCAAGAGAGTCAGTTAAGAACATTTGAGATGGATTTAAATATCATCTATATGTTGACAACAAATTATACATTCATACTTTTTATCTCCAGCCCAGGTTTCTCCCCTGAACTTCAGACTTCAATATTAACTACCTACTTGATAGTTTTGTTTGGAAATTTAATAGCAACAAGACTTATCATTTTACATTGTAAGTCACAATGTTTTATTTCCCTGCTCAAAACCCTCCAATGTCTATCATCCCCAGGAAAGCAAAAAAAAAAAAAAAAAAAAAAAAAAAATGCCCTTGCTATGGCCTAGAGGCCCCTAAATGATCTGGTCCCACTTGCTAACTCTCTGACCTCAACTCCTACTACTATTTCTTTGCTTATAATGGTCCATTCCCAATGGCCTTCTCAGTATTCTATGAATACACAAGTATGTTTCAACCTCAGGGCTTTTTCACTTGCTGTTCTCACTGCCTAGACTTGTCTTCTAACCAGACAACCACATGTTTTATTCTCTTTACTCCTTCAGATTTCTGCTCAAACATCATCTCATCAGAGAGGGCTTTCCTGACCATCGTACCTAAATGAGCAATTGCCCCCATCACCTTAACTTGTTTTATTTTCCTCTGTAGTACTTACCACCTATTATAAATTTATTTTCTGATGTGGTTTTGCTGTGTCCCCACCCAAATCTCATCTTGTAGTTCCCACAATCCCCACATGTCATGGGAGGGTCCCGGTAGGAGGTAACTGAATCATGGGAGCAGTTACCCTCATGTTCTCATGATAGTGAGTGAGTTCTCACAAAATCTGATGGTTTTATAAGGGGCTTTTTCCCCCTTTGCTCGGCACTTCTTTCTTCTGCCATCTTGTGAAGAAGGACGTGCTTGCTTCCCCTTCCACCATGATTATAATTCTTTATAGCAATGTGAGAACGGACTAATACACTTTCCATCTACTCTCACGAGAACACTCTGTAATGGCAGAGAATCTTTGTTCACCACTCTATCTCCAACACCTATAACAATGCATGACTCACAGTAGACACTCAATAAATAGTTATTTAGAAAGAAAGAATTCCAAAAGCCAAAAAAGAAAAGATGACCATAATGTTCCACACCAAGCAAGCAGCTGATAAGGTCCACGTAGGTGTTTCCCATTTCCTTGATCCTGGTTTTATTCTTCAATAAACCCATTGCTTAAACTAACTCTTTACAACTAAAACACAAATATGATTATAATCATTCCTTATATTTGTGTATTTATTGCAGCCCATAAAACATTTTTCTAAATAGTCACACATCACTTAACAATAGGGATGTGTTCTGAGAAATGTATCATTAGATGATTTTATCATTCTGTAAACATCATAAAGTGTACTTACACAAACCTTGATGGCATAGCCTACTACAAACCTGGGCTATACAGTATAGCCTATTGCTCCTAGACTACAAATCTGTACATGTTGCTGTACTGAAAACTGTTAGCAATTGTAATATAATAGTATTTGTATAACTAAACATAGAAAAGGTAATGTGTTGCACTACTGTTAGGATGGCTATCACATCACTAGGCAATAGAATTTTTCAGCTCCATTATAATCTTATGGGACCACCATTGTATATGTGGTCCATCACTGATCAAAACATTGTTATGCAGTGCATGACTGTATATTATCACATGTGATCTTCCCAATAACCCTAGGAGGTATATCTTGCAAGCATTATTATTCCTAATTCTTTTCAGATGTAGAAACTAAAATTCAGAAGTCACTGGGCATTTAACAGTCTGACATTTTTGACAGCTTCTTTAATGTCCATTCTACTACTTCAGGTGTTCTTAATCACTAGTTTGTATCAGAACTAGTTGTAGAGCCTAAAATCCACACACCCATGTTCCACTCCATAAATTGGGAGTCAGTCAATTTGAGTGAAAACCTAGAATGATCATTACCTTCAAACATCACAGAGTATTTTCATACATAGTACCAATTAAAAACCACTTTATTAAACAATTCTACTATATGTCATCTCCTTGCTCAAAACTATTTGATGGCTTTCAATTTTGCTCAAAACAAAATCCAAAGTGCTCAGTTTGGCACTCAAAATCCTTTACACAATGGTTAGTTACCATGTTACCTTTCCAGTCATTACACACAGACAAAGCTGCATAGTGCTGCCTTCATTTCCTAGTTGTGCTTCCTTTTTCCTTGCTCCTATGCTTTTACTCATGTTGCTCCACCTGGAATAACATTCCTTCTTCTGCATTATATCCAAGTGTTACATTCCTCCAGCCTTCAAAGACCAGCTCAAAAGCCACCATATTCATGAAGTCTTTGCAGAATTTACCCTTCCCTACGTTAAAGTTACTAACATCTGTCACCTCCACTATATTAAAAACTCTTGGAAACCAGGGATTATGTTGTGGTTATTTTTGTATCTTCTATGACAATAACAACTAACACTTGCCTTATATAATAAATATATGTAGAATTAAGGTTCTTAACATCATTGCTCTTTTTCAAAGAGCAGTGTAAAGAGCACGTAGCCACCCCCAGCGGGCTGGCAGGAGCTCCGATAAAAGCTATCATTTAGAGATGGTGTTGAGCCTGCAGTCCCACTATTTGGGGGGCTGAGGTGGGAGAATCATTTGAGTCCAGGAATTTGAGGCTGTACTGATCACGCCACTACACTTCAGCCTGGGTGACAGAGCAAGATCCCATTCATTAATTAAAATATATAGAAAAAGATGGTGTTGGGAGAGTAAGTTTAAACTGCCTAGCTACACGAGCCCATTCCTTCATTCATCCAACAAATTCTTACTGCCCAGAGCCTGTGCTCAGCACTAGAGATAAAAGATGACCAAGAACCTGCATGCAAGAGTTGCAACTGCTAAAGAAAGCCCCCTAAGGTTAAAGTCAGTTATAAGAAAAAGTGCTGAGAGCTGCTATCATGGAAAAAGGTTGCCAAGTGGTATTAGATAGACAGAAAAGCTACCAGAAAGGAAAACAAGAAAAAGCCTCATTTGGAACAGGCAGAAGGTCAAGCTGGAGTTCCCAGTGTGTTCTGCGTTTCTAACTCACACATTCCAACCTTGGAGGGAGAGAGGGACATCCCCACTGTCTACTTAACAGGGACAGATGATAGTGATCATGAGAATTTCAGTACAGTTTCCCTCTAGGAAATCTACAGAAACAAGGTGAGGCCTGCAGTTATTTATAGAAGCTGGATTACTCTCTTGGGTTTGTGGTGGAAAGCATAAACCTGGAAAAGATGACTGTCTTTCCTTCCCTTCCTTCCTTCCTTCCTTCCTTTCTCTCTCTCTCCTGTCGTCTCTCTCTCTCTCCCTCCTCTCCTCTCTCTCCTCTCAACTCTCCTCTTCTCCTCTTTCCTCCTCTCTCTCCTCTCCTCTCTTCTCTCTCTCCCTCCTCTCTCTCCTCTTCTCCTCTCCCCCTCTCCTCTAGTTTAACGTATGAGATTTCTATATAATCCAGAAATTAACATTTTATTACAAACCCACCAAAATTCAATAGTTTGAACCTTCTGGTCAATCATCCTATCACATGTTTTCTCCTTAGAAGTGAAGTTTTTGTTTGACAGGGACACTTTTTAAATAGGATGGAGAACAACACTAAGATTATTACTCTGTAAAATAAACACTATTTTACTCTATAAAATAAACACAATTTTACGATTTTAAAGCCTTCCTTTGCTTAACAGATACAAAATGTAACCACATTCCCTGAGCCTAAAGGAGTCCTGATGGCAATAGAAGATGCTGTCAGTCCTTATAGCTCAAGTGGATAAGAATTATAGTGGAAGCTTCAAATAGAATCACTGGTGTAACAACAGTAGCCTTTCAGATAAGGATTTCAAGTGGATATGTATGGAGGACAGAAACAAAAAGAATGTCTCCCATAAACTGACAAGTGAAGAGCACTATTCCCAATACCAAAAACTGTTTATACCTGAAAACAAGCTTATATGAAATTTAAATAGAACTTGATGGCATGAAAAAATATTTTTAATTTGGATTCAGGCAGCTCTAGCAGGAGTTGATGGAGCTCTATTTCAATATTTCAACACTGACATGACTCAGTTATTTATCTGTGCTTTACTGGGTTTTGCTCTTATAAGCAACTGCCTATCTTGCTGTAACTTCTGTTTAAAAACAAACCAAAACTAGCCAGGCATGGTGGCTCACGCTTGTAATCCCAGCACTTTTGGGAGGCTGAGGCAGGTGGATCACTTGAGGGCAGGAGTTCGAAACCAGTTTAGCCAACATGGCAAAACCCCATCTCTACTAAAAATACAAAAATTAGCCAGGCATGGTGCCGCATACCTGTAATCCCAGCTACTCGGGAGGCTGAGGCAGGAGAATCGCTTGAACCTGGGAGGCAGAGGCTGCAGTGAGCCGAGATCACACCACTGCACTTCAGACTGGGTGACAGAGCAAGACTCTGTCTCAAAAACAAACAAACGAAAAAAAAAACTAAACTAAAAGAAAGAATCTCAGAAAGGAGATTCAGCCAGGTGCAGTAGCTCACGCCACTTTGGGAGGCCATGGCAAGAGGATCACTTGAGCCCAGGAGTTTGAGACCAGCCTGGGAAACATAGTGGGACACCATCTCTACAAAACAAAAACAAAAACAAAAAACAATAATAAAAAATCAGCCAGGGCCGGGCGTAGTGGCTCACATCTGTAATTCCAGCACTTTGGGAGGCCAAGGTGGGTGGATCACTTGAGGCCAGGAGTTTGAGACTAGCCTGGCCAACATGGTGAAACCTAGTCTCCACTAAAAATACAAAAAAATTAGCCAGGTGTGGTGGCAGTCACCTGTAATCCCAGCTACTTGGGAGGCTGAGGCAAGAGAATCGCTTGAACCCAGGAGGCGGAGGTTGTGGTGAATCGAGATCGTGCCATTGCACTCCAGCCTGTGCAACAAGAGAGAAACTTCATCTCAAAAAAAAAAAAAAAAATCAGCCAGGTGTGGTGGTGCACACATATATTCCCAGCTACTGAGAAGGCTGAGGCAGGAGGATCGCTTAAGCCCAGGAAGTCAAAGGTGCAGTGAGCCATGATGGCATTACTGCACTCCAGCCTGAGTGACAGAGTGAGACCCTGTCTCAAAAACAAGAAAAATAAAAAGAAATATCTAATTGACCAGCAAATGGCCACTTCTATGTAGGCAATGTCTTCATTGCATCTTCCGGTAGGCCACTGGCCTGGCTACAGTTAGAGTGAAAGAGCACTTGACCCAACGATCACCAATTAGCTATAAACAAGCTGGCAAAGTCACATGGCACTACACAGAGCCACCATATGCAAGGAACTGGCTAGAACTGCTTCCCTGGCAATGACTGTGGCCATAGCTAGTTTCACACAGATGGAGCAGCATCCCTTCTTTAGAAATCCAGGCACTAATATGCTTTGTTCTCAGCTCTGGGCCCTCAGCCCAAAATCACAGGGAATGGGAAAAGCTCTACTTCTCAACTTGCTACATTAGGCTACTTTGAAATTTACATTACATTTTTTATTATTCATTTTAGTAGCTCTACTTAGGAGCCTTTTTTAAATGGTACTCTAGGTAAATTTTTGAATTATTTTTTATTTTTTTTGTATTTTTTCATTATTCATTTTTATATTTTTTATTATTCATTTTAGTAGTTCTACTTAGTAGCCTTTTTTAATGGAGCACTTTAGGTAAAATTTTGAAGACAGTTGGACAACAGAAATCCTTATGTTCTTTTGATGTATACAGTAGTTTCTTTCAAAATTGTCCCCAGAGAAATTCCAATATACCCAAAAGGACTCACATTCTACTTCACAAAAAATAAAAAGTTCTCTATGCTATCCAAAAGGAAAAGAAAAAAACACGATTTTTTTCTTTGTTTAAAATGTTTGAAGGTCTTCCAGCTACAAAAGTTAAGCGTTTGGACTAGTTCATTAGAATTTTGTGTTAACAACCTATCTCAGGCATGAACAAATAACATTTTCGCTACTGGCAAAAAGACAGGCAGAAAAATAAAGACAATTGTGTTTGGGTTGCGGTCTGGGTGGGTGAAGGTGAGGGAAAAATGAGAACACCGCACACTATGAAACTAGCCACCTGCTACAAAGCCCAGCAGTATCTATATTAAACTATATATAATTTCATATTGGTGTCTCCAAATCTAATTCAGTACCACATGGTTCATTCTATCCTCTTGCTTTTCTGCAACCTTCTTCTCCAATAGTGAGAAACTTGGCTCCCATCAATCACCAAATGTATGGTAATACATTTACTTATTTGTCAGTTTCCAGTATACACGTACAGCAGTTTCAGAATTGCTAACCAATACCCCTGTGAGAAACAACTTTACCAACTGCAGTATTTATGTACACTTTTGTCTTTAATCTTACAGTTTCTAGTTAAAACACTGTTTTCCAAAAATTATTCAGGTCAGCACCTTTTCCCCCATCCCTTTAGTGAAGTTATATCACATATCTGAAACACACTTGTTAGGTTCTTTTGTCACCATTGCATTCCCCTCCGGGATCCCTAACTCTTGGTTGATTGATTTTTTTACTTGCACATATTAAGCTCTTTATGCTATAAAGTTCTATCAGTTTTTACAAATGCATAGTATATGTCCACCACTACAGTTTACTTTTAACTCTACAACTCCCCCATTCTTTCCCCCAAGTGAAAACTCCCCTTTCCTCAAATCCCTAGCAACCACTGATTGGTTTTCCAGTCTTAAATTTGGCCCTTTCTAGAATGCCATATGAATGGAATCATTCAATATGATGTAGCCTTTTCAGTCTGGCTTCAATAACTTGGGAAAATGCATTTAAGATGCATCCATGTTGTAGCATCAATTGCTTATCATTGAATAATAACCCATTGCATGGATGTACCACCGTTTATGCATTCACCTACTGAAGAACTTCTTGGTTGCTTCTAGCTTTTGATGATTATGAACAAAGCTGACAACTATGATTAAAGCACGTGTATGGATTTACATTTTCAAACCAATTTGGTAAATACCTAAAGGTGCTTTTGCTGGGTCATGTGGTAAGTCTGTGTTTAACTTTAATAAGACATTGCTAAACCATCTTCCAAAGTAGCAAGTATGAGATAACCAGCATTTAGTATTGTCAGGTTTTTTTTTCTCTTAACCAATCTAACAGGTATGTCAGTAATATCTTGCTGTTTTAATTTCCTTAATGACAAATAATGTTGAGAATCTTTTTATAGATGGTTATTTGCCATCCATAAGTCTTTTCTGCCATCCATAAGTCTTTTTGAAGCAGTTGTTCATGTCATTTGTCCATTTTTTTACAAGTGGCTGTTTCCTTAATTTTTTTCTTATATTTTGGATATCCATTCTTTAAGAGATATGTGATTTGAAAATGTTTTCTCCCAGATATAACCTGTGTTTTCATTCTCTCAACAGTATCTTTTGTAGAGCAAAAGTCTTCAGTTTTGGTAAGTCCAATTAATCAATTTTTTCTTCCATGGATCATAAAAGGACTGTCTCCGAGAAGAGAGTGAGTTCTTACAAACAAGTGTGACAGAGAAGTCAGATAATTTTGAGAATATGATTTAAATAACTTATTCTTTTGTCAGTAAAAAAAAAAAGCAATTCCAAATTCTGTGGGAGAGGGGAGATACAGAAGAAAGTCATCATCTAATTATCAATAAAATTAAAATGCTACTTTTTTTTAATTTTAGGGAGTGGAAGATAAGATACCCCATTTGACCTTGATACTAGAAACATTATTTTTAGGGTCACAACTTTGAACACAGAGACAAAGAAATGTAATCACAGTGTACTACTTGGTTCTGCATTGTATAATCATAACAAATTAATTAGTTAAATATCATGTATTGAACTTTTAGAATAAATTGAAAGCATGGAAGAGTTCACTATGATTACAGAATAATTATAACACTAATAGCAATCATTTATATAGTCCTTATTACGTATCGGGCCCTGTTTCAAATGTTTTACATAAATCTTCACAACAATCCTGTGAAATAAGAGTACATTATCCTCATTTTATAATTGAGAAAACTGAGGCACAGAGAAATTAAATAATTTGCCAAGGTGACACAGCTAGGATGTGGTAGTGCTTGGATTTAAACCCAGGCAACCTAATTCCAATGTCCACATTCTTAACCACAAAGTTATACTGCCTTCCTTAAATAGAATATAAATATTATAAACTTTGATCATTTTAAAGTAAATGGATATTTGACAGAAGTTAAAAGACAGAAGGGAGGTAAAAATTAAAGTAGAGGGTATGGGTAATAAACTCTCACTTTATAAAAAGGGAAATAAAGGATACAGTACTGCCAAAAGTTAATGGAACATGAAATAGAGGTTCAGGCATATTGGAGTCACAAAGCTAACCAACAGAGGAAATAACAACAATAATATATAACTATATAAAGTTTGAAGAAGGGCAATAGAGTAGCAGAAGAGTAAATCATCTTAAACATCAAGTCATCGACAGTTATCGCCTTAGTTGATAAATCAAGAAGTAGTAAGATAAGCATATTATTTAAAATTATAGAAACACCCACCACAAGACAAAAAGAAATAATCAAAATTGGCATGCAGCATTTCAAATAAACTAGTTGTAGCTGTCCGCTTTCACACTGCTATAAAGAATTCCCTGAGAGTGGGTAATTTATAAAGGAAAGAGGTTTAATTGACTCACAGCTCCACTTGGCTTTGTTTCCTCGGGAAACTTACAATCATGATGGAAGGTGAAGGGGAACCAAGGACCCTCTTCACATAGTGGCAGGAGAGAGAAGTACATGTGTCAGCACAGGAAAAACTACCATTTATAAAACCATCAGATCTCATGAGAATTCACTCACTATCATGAGAACAGCATGGAGGAAAGCGACCCCATAATGCAATCACTTCCCACCAGGTCTCTCCCTAAACACCTGGGGACTACAATTCAAGATGAGATTTGGGTGGGGACACAAAGCCTAACCATATCACTAGTATAGTACAGCAGTTAAAAATATAAACTCTGGATCAAACCTTCTTGGGATCAAACCCCATTCCTCCACTTAACATTACAGTCTGTTAAAGAAGGTTACTCAACTTCTCTTTCCTCAATTTTCTTATCAGAAAATGGCTATAAATATGGAGATGGCTAATTCATATGAATGTTATGAAGATTAAAAGAGTTAATGCAAGCAGTGCATTAGAACTATGTCTAGTCCATAGTAGGTAAACCTTAAACAAATATTAGCTATCAGCTATGAACTACAGGAAATAGAGTGCATGCACACACACACACACACACACACAGAGAGAGAGAGAGAGAGAGAGAGAGAGAGAGAGAAAATAGGTTTATGTTTAGTTCCTGACTTACTTAGCTAAGGATTCAAAATCTTATTAGCAGTGAAACTGCCACTCAGAACAAGAACAGATGTAGCATGGCTCAACACAGCTGTGACTGGCCCCCAGAGTCATGCACTCCCAATGAGAGAACAAGGTGACATTCTGCCATATTTAACAAGTTCAATTATGAGGGTGACACTTCTCTTTGATGCTCAGGGCTTACATCACCATTTGGGGAAGAACAAACTCTAACAAGCTATGCCCTTTAATGGAAAATTACAAACATCTGGGTTCTTACTGGTTCTTGAGCCAAACCCAGTGCCAGTAAAGCCACAACTTTACCTAAGAAGAGAAAGCAGGATCAATGTCCAGATATTCCCAAACAGCCTCACTTCCTCCAGCTTGATAGTGTTTGGAAAGACTGATTCCCCACAGATTGCCTCTGTGAAGTAGAACTGGGGGTCTGATCACTGTGGAAGATGAAATATTCAAAATTATGGTACCAGCCATAGATCCCATTAGCTCATCAGGAAAAAAAGACATATACAAAAATATGATGAACTTTATAGACAAGATTAGGAGGGGTGAAATAAAGATGCAGAATTTTGCAAAATGAAACAGAACACTCTGTGGTAATAAGATAATGCTGCTTGGAGAAAACTGCATTTAAGTTAGGTAGAAAGCAGGTAAGAAAGCACTCTTTGTACGAAGAATAAATGAGCATAGGAAAGCAGCAATGCAAAAGGAGAGCTTAGGCAACGTAAGTGTTCCAGCTTGACTGAAGTAAGAGATTTACATGAAATTCCACTATGAAACGTCATGGAAAACCTGCAGCCTTTGAGGGTATGTACTAAGCCAAAAGATGAAGGTGTAAAGTATTTCAAAAAGTGTAATCTCTTTTCTTTCTACACTTTTTCTCTAGATGACTTAACCAGTCTCACAGTTTTAAATATTATCTCTGTGATGACAATTCTCAGACCTCCTTCTTGAACTTCAGTCTAATCTATTACACTCACATGAAGCCAGGCCATCTCATTCGACTTGGACATCAAGCAAGCATCACAAATTTAGCACATTCAAAGCTGAACTTCCTGAAAACCCCCTGCCAAATCTGCTCCTCTCAGGGCTACACCCATCTTAGTTAATGGCAACTCCATTCTTCCAGCTTCTCAGGCCAAGGATTTTCAAATAATCCTTGACTTTTCTTTTCCCTTCACACCCCACATCCAATCTGTCAGAAATTCTGTTAGTTCGACTTTAAGTATATCCCAAACCAGATCTCCCTCTCACTGGATTTGTACCAAAGCTCCTAGCTGGTCTCTCTGCTTCCTCTCTTACCTCAATATCATTGCCAGAATGATTCTCTTGTCACCTAAGTCAGATGTCACTTGCATGTTCAAATTCCTACAAAGGCTAGCCAGCTCAAGAGTAAAAACCACACCTCTAATTGTGATCTATGTGGCCCCATTCAATCTGTACTTTTCCACTCCATACCTCTCCCCCAACACACACCCTTGCCTCCTACTAGTCATCTTCCAGCTCACTCTGCTCCCCGTCGATATTCAAACATGACAGGCACACTCGCATCTGAGGTCCTTTACACCTGCTGTTCCCTTTGCCTGGAACCTTCTTCCTGCACATATGTATTGCCTTCCTCACTCAATTCCTTCAAGTTTTTACTCAAACGCTACCTTTATGGAAGGGCTTTCCTAGCCACTTTAATCCAAAATATCAATCTCTTTTTTTTAATATTTTTTCCCTCAGAAAGCCTTGTTCTAACAAAATGTCAATGTCTCACACTCCATACTCCCTGTCTTCCTCCTTAATTTTTTTTCTCCTTTGCAGTTATCACTGCCTAACAGGCTATGTACTTTGCTAATTTATCAGTCTTTTACTTCTCTAGAATATAAGCCACCCAAGATCATAAGTTTTTGTTTGCTGTTTACTATAACCTTAGCACCTAAAAGAGTCCTCAGCACATAATAGGCACTCAATATTTGTTTAATTAATGAAGAACCTGGCAATGCTATACAAAATACACTAGAGGGAGAAGAGATTATAACTAGAATATCATATTCTCAAATTCTCAAAAATATGTGTTTAGTAGCAACAATGCTCCAAGGTTTCTGGGGAACGAAAAGATAAAAAGACCATGTGAGAGAGAGACACAATTGACTGTAATCTAAATATTCACAATTTTCACAAAGAAAATGCTATAAGTACTTGAGGGAAAATTCCACTGGTGGGGAACTACTGCAGTAGCCTAGGCATCAGATGATCAGGCCCTATATTGAACAAAATGAAAAAAAAAATGGAAAGGAAAGGACAGGTGTGATTATCACAATAGACAGAAACAGTTGGTAGAGATTGGCTATTACTTGAACAGGGAAAGAAATACCACAAATTTTCAAGCTTAGATAATGACATGAACATAGTGCCACTTTTAAAAGGGGAGGGTGTACAAAATTAATGGAAAAATGACTAGTCCAACAATAAACATGCTTTGTTTGACGTGACAGCAGACCATATAAGTGGAAATTTCAGGTCACAGTTCTAGACTGAGAACTGTTACTCACAGTTTTAAGAAATACAGAATTAGGAGAGTTTTCCCCCCTAAAGAGAGATAATTGAAACTGAAAAAGGTGAGATTTCTAAAAAAAGACTAAAGAACACCATGGGAAATAGGTGAACTTACAGGTCAGGGGAACAAGGGGTGCAAATGAACATGACAGAGTTAAAGAGGAAAAAATAAAATGAGGACACCTCAAAATCCATATAAATATAAAAATTTATTCAGGATTTTAAAAATAACCAAACTACCACCCACTTTCATATTTAATAATTTTGCAAATATGTTCATTTAGGTACTCAAAATCTCAGATGAAACCAAAGCAATACTTCAATCTTGATTTAAAATTGTCAGACTGGTGTAATTATTTTCCTGGTAACCTCTGAAACAAAAATCAGCTTGTGTACTTTTGCACATTTAATTGGATTGTAGTTTGGATGTAAGATAAAGAATGTGATGCAACAAGACTCTGTCACCCAGGAAACCACGTAATATCATGGAAAATTGTGCAGCCTTCTTTATAACTCTAATTCAACCCTGCTCAGCATCTGGCCCAGTTCCATATATATAAGGAGTACCTAATATATATTCATTTATAAAAGTAGCAAATAAGACAAGTAAGAAAATACCAAAATGGGTAGATTTCAAATAACTAATTCAGTGGAGAAATGGGAAATGGAGAGCTATTGTTTAATGGATACAATGTTTTGGTTTGAGAAGATGAAAAAGGGTGGCAGTAACTGCTGTATAATGAAGTGAATGTACTTAATGCCACTGAATTGTACACTTAAAATAGTTAAAATGGTAAATTTTATGTTATGCATAGTTTACCAAAATAAAAAAATATAACTAGTTTAGCTCACATTTTATGCTATAAGCTAAATGTTAATTCTCCAGGAACAATCATTGTATCAATATTCTTTTTAATCCCAGGTCTCTGAATTCATGATTGTAATTCAATAATGAGGAAAAGCTTTGGTCCAAGATGAAATTGACAAAGGAAAATAGAAAACAAGATAAAAACAGGGTTTTTCTATTTAAAATAATGTTTTTTTTCTTGAGAGACGGATTTTCCCTCTTGTTGCCCAGGCTGGAGTGTAGTGCTGCAATCTCCGCTCACGGCAACCTCCACCTTCTGGGTTCAAGTGATTTTCTTGCTTCGGCCTGCTGCGTAGCTGGGACTACAGCTGCACAGCACCATGCCTGGCTAATTTTGTATTTTTAGTAGAGACGGGGTTTCACCATGTTGCCCAGGCTGGTCTCGAACTCCTGACCTCAGGTGATCCACCCACCTCAGCCCCCCAAAGTGCTGGGATTACAGGCGAGACCCACCATGCCTGGCCTAAAATAATTGTCATCAATTATTTTTCTTTACATTTTACTTACGTCACTTCATATTAAAGCTACATTTGGCAATTACATTAATAAGCCAACTATCTAATTTTTTAAAGGCTAAATTAAAAAGCAATGTTTCAAATACATAAAATTTAAAACATACTTAGTATTACTAGTCCCCTGGAAAATCAGCCATAAACATATGGTGAATGAAGGTTTTCATCATGCCATAGCTCAAGCAGTAACCAAATGAATAGGAAATGCTCATTTTATCTGGTATCTGGTCAGCTTTTCATAAATTTGATTTTTAATTCTGCCAGAACTCTTTCCTCCCTGGTCACCACAAAACATATCACCACACCTCTCTCTACTCCATTTGTGGTCCAAAACCCTGTCATCCCTACCTGAAACAACCCAGTGCACTACAACCATCCAAATGCTATTTAACCTTCAAGTAAAGATCTCACCTCCAACATGAAATCATCTTCTACTAGGCCAAAACATACTGATCTCTTCATTGCTAAATTCTCATATCCCTTGTAGTCTAAATCAGTGCTTCTCAAGCAATCTATGGTAAGGTGCCATTTTTTAATTTTTCTATTCCATTGTGGACTGATACTTTTATAAAATGAAATTAAGATGATTACCAGAAATTTTTTTAAACATGCAAACTAGGCCAGGCGCAGTGGCTCGCGCCTGTAATCCCAGCACTTTGGGAGGCTGACGCAGGCGGATCACGAGGTCATGAGATCGAGACCGTCCTGGCTAACACGGTGAAACCCCGTCTCTACTAAAAATACAAAAAATCAGCCGGGCCTGGTGGTGGGCGCCTGTAGTCCCAGCTACTCAGGAGGCTAAGGCGGAGAATGGCGTGAACCCAGGAGGCAGAGCTTGCAGTGAGCCGAGATCACGCCACTGCACTCCAGCCTGGGCGACAGAGCGAGACTCCGTCTCAAGAAAAAAAGAAAAAAAACATGCAAATTAGAAGCCACATTTTTTACTATAAATTTCAACTGATATAAAACTACTATGTCAAATGACTATAAAAGTTTCTAAAGTTTATTCTCAATTTCTTTACTTATATTCCAGCAAAGCTGTAATAAACAGTTCATGGACTGACATCCGTCTACAGAACACACTTTGAGTAGAAGTAAACAATTCAGGGCTTCAATCAATAAATATTTATGACAGACTCAGCATGAAATCTTCACCATGCTAGACATTGAAGGACAATGAAAAAGGTATAAAGCAAAGGCTTTTCCTTTAGGGAGTCTATACTTTGTAAGGAAGAACACAAAGAAGTGTAAAACAATAACAAATAATATGGATAAATAAGCTTTGTTGCTGATTAGAGGAAAAGCATCACTAAGTTTGGAGTAGTCAGGACAGAAGACTTGAAAAAAGTGAAATTTGAATTCAATATTTATGTTTCAACAGGACTCAGATACAGAAAAGATGGTTACTCTAGAGAGTAGAGACCACATGTACAAAAGCAAAAGAATGAACGTGGCATGTAGATAACACAATAAACTGAGTAGCTCTCAGTAGAGGGACAAGTACTGATAGGCAGGTATTGACCAACCAGAGTTTACACAGAAATATGAGCAAGGAAAAAAATTACTGAACATTTCTAAATAAGTACTATGACAGCCAGGTGTGGTGACTCACGCCTGCAATCCCAGCACTTTGGGAGGCAGAGGTAGGCAGATCACTTGAGGGCAGGAGTTTGAGACCAGTCTGACCAACATGGTAAAACCTCATCTCTACTAAAAATACAAAAATTAGCTGGGCATGGTGGCACATACTTGTAATCCCAGCTACTAGGGAGGCTGAACCAGGAGAATCACTTGAACCCGGGAGGCACAGGTTGCACTGAGCCAAGATCACACCACTGCACTCTAGCCTGGGGAACAGAGCGAGACTCTATCTCAAAAAAAAAAAAAGAAGAAGAAGAAGAACTGCGATAGAATCAGGGTTCTAGAAAGGTAAGCTAGCAGTGACATCAAAGTTGGAGTAAAGTAGAAATTCTTCAGGTTGAAAGGATTATATATTATACCTTTTTACATATCCTCCAGAACCCCCTATTTATTGATCCTCAGTCCATCATGGATAGAAAATGCATCTTGTTCAAGCAATACATGTTTTTTCAAAAATTAAAATTCTGTTAAGGGTACTAATTGAAGATATTCTAGATTTACTTCCTCTGACTCCCAAAACTTAAAATTTAAAAACAATGTATAGATACTTGACTCTGTATAATAAGAAGAGAACTCAGCTAGGAAAGAGATGACCATTGCCACTAAGAGATTCCAAATATTTCCTCAAAGGCAAAAAGTGGACAGGAGTGTATTGACAACTGAAGCAGAACATAACATACTAGTGACCCATGCTCCTTTGGGTGTCGCTCTGCCAAACGGAAACTTCTGTGGCTGGCGATGCCTCTGCTTGAGTTCGCTCACACCCACTGGACTATTCCACCCACTCGACCCAGCATGCTGCGCTTCGCCTCACTATTGGCCTGGATCCCACGGCTACTAAGGGTGAGCCAAGCACTCAGTGACAAGGGATGCATGAGCAAGTCAGTGTGGAATCCGGCCACTGCGCACAGCCAGGCATACAAGCTGCTGCTGCGGAGGGGGCAGCACCAAGCACCAGCACAGGCACTGGCTCCATGTGAGGCTCTGGCTGGACCAGATGTACTGCAAGCAGCTTCTGCTGCAAAGACCAGTGTCTGGATGAGGGGAACAAGGTGGCGCCCAAAAGCCCGGAGATGCCAGGAACCACAGAGCATCCAAAGACGGTGTTATAGCATGTCACAGCTCTGGCTTAGGAAGCCCCAAGGTCTGGGCTTCCAGAAGGGCTACAGCTCTTCTCTCCTTCTCATTGCCTGCAGTGCAGAGAGCAGGGGATGGCAGCAAGTTTCAGTGGGGAGTGTTTAAGCCCATTTGTGTTATAGCTCTTTCAGTCCCACCACCACAACTGCAGCCCGTGGCTGGCCCAGCCCCACTGCTGCTTCCCACTGCATGGGGCGGCCACCCAGCGCCAACAAAGGGTGGAAGTGCTACAGTGTTACAGCAGCTCTACCTCAGGAAATCCCAAGGTCTGGGTCCCCAGAAGGGTTATCACTCTTCACTCTCATAGTCCAGGAGCGTGTCACTGCCTGCAGCTTGGCAAGCGGGCCAGGAAAGCATTACAGCTCCTTTCACACCTACCATTCAGTGATATCCTAGTTCTTGTCCCATGTCCATGAAGAATGAGGTAACATGGACAACTGGAAGGTGAACAAGGCAGAGAAGAGATTTATTGAGCAACAGAACAGCTCTCAGTAGAGAGAAGACGTGTAGTGGGTAGCTCCTTTCCACTGGCAGGTCATCCTGAAGAGTATCTGAGTTTGCATGAGTCTAGGGTTTTTATGGGCTCAGAAGGGAGGAAGTGCATGCTGATTGATCCATGGGTAGCCATGGGCAGGCATGGAAAAAGCACCTCACTCTGGGCCGTGGACTCCACCCGTAATTGGCAGCCTGGCCCCCAGGCTTCAGGCCATCCCTGGCTTCAAGACGGGGTTTCACCAATGACCTGCCCCTTCCCACCTAGGAATCTGTCTGCCTCCTGTTGCCATCAACATGCCATTTGTGCCCAGGCTGTCCATGCTGAGGGGAGCCCACAGGCCCACACCAAGCTGCCCTCAGCACCCCCGGTCTCCCTCTTGAGTTCATCAGTGCCCAAAGTTTCAGAGTTTCAGCTCCCTCTGAGCTCATCAGTGCTCAAGGCGGCAGTGGGAGTTGGTGTGTCAGTGTTGCCCCAGGCATGCACACACCTGGCTGGGTCACGACAGTGCCTGGGCTAAGCTATAACTTTGCTCCACACCAGAGTGGGAACTGAGAGCAGGGAGAGGCCAGGGAGAGTGGGAGCAGGCACTTCCGAACTTGCGGGGACAAGAGGCTCCCTGGGCCCCAGAGAGCACAGGGATGCCCAGGTCTGGAGCCATGGCTGGGTGGTTACAGCTGCACCTAGAAGTGCAGGCTCCTGCCCCACCAATTTGGTAGAGTGTGAGGCTTCCACTGGGATCACCTGTTCCCACCCCCTACGGGCTCCACAGAGGGCACAGCCCCAGGTGCACCCCCTCCTACTGCAGCGGCCTTCACCGCAGCAGCTGCTCCAGATGAGCCGCCACCATCACTAGGAGGAAGCTGCAATTGAGATAAAAGCTGTCCTGTGCACTGAAACCTTAGAGATTCTGGGTTCAGTGCACCTGAGGAACTATCTCTAAGGAACATTAAGGAAAGAGTGAGAAGGTTAGCTAGGAATAGAGATTAACTAAAGATCTGAATACAAGAAAACTATACTAAACAAATCCACCGTTTTCTTCCATCTCTGTCCACAGCAAATACAAGGACCCTAGTATTTACCTTCAGCCAAAAATAGTAATAAAAGGATAGGCCTCCTTTGTGGCAAAACTTCATCTCTCAGACCCTTTACGTCTAGGCAAGACCATGTGGCTAGTTTTAGCCAATGAATGTAGGAAGTAATCTGTCATTTCCTTGCTACGGCAATTAAGAAGTGCCTTCTCCATTCTCTCTTCCCCTTCCATTACAAGAGACAGAGAATCACAGGGCATTTTAAGAATGGTATAACTATAAAACAGAAGGAATTAGGGTCACTGAATCATCACATGAAGGAAAGCCGCCTGCTAAGAACACCTTCAGTGGACAGTTAAAGGAGTGAAAAAATACACGGCTATTTTGTTGTCATTAAGATCTTCAGGTTTCCCTTTTATAGAAACTAGCATCTTTATTAATTAGAGCCCTTCTTATAAACGAAAGACAGGAAAAATTAACTTTACACAAATCATAAGACCCAAATCCAACATTAATAATCATGGGAGAAAGTATGCTTTTTCCATAAAGGTGGGTAAAGTGGAAAAAAGTGAATATTTGCCTAATATTTATCTAATCTACTATAATCTAGCCAATTATAGACAGAAGATTGTGACTGCTATGTAGCAAAAGCTGATTAATGTAAGAACAACCAAGAGGCTGGACACGGTGGCTCATGCCTATAAACCCAGCACTTTGGAAGGCTGAGGCAGGAAGATTACTTGAGGCCAGGAGTCCAAAACTAGCCTGACCAACATGGTGAAACCCCATCTCCACTAAAAATACAAAAATTAGCCAGGCGTGGTGATGTGCACCTGGAGTCCCAGCTACTCAGGAGGCTGAGGCAGGAGAATTGCTTGAACCAGAAGATGGAGGCTGCAGTGAGCCAAGATCACATCACTATACTCCAGCCTTGGCAATAGAGCAAGACTCCATCTCCAAAAAAAAAAACCAAGAGAAAAACAAAATATTACGATTATCAAATATTGGTAGGAATATGGAAGAGGGAAAGAGAGTAATGTAATTGAAATACATCTTCATATTTTACAAAAAGGGAGTAAACAGATGATGTCTAAAGTTAATCAGTTAAAAAGCATAGGTAGTGACTGGGCCTAGTGGCCCATACATGTAATCCTTGCACTATGAAAGGCTAAGGTGGGAGGATTGCTTAAGGCCAGGAGTTGAAGACCCCATCTCTACAAAAAATTTAAAAATTAACCAGGTGTGGTGGTGCCTGCCTATAATCCTAGCTACTTGGGAGGCTGAGGCAGGAGGATTGCTTGAGCTGGGAGGTTGAGGCTGCAGTGAGCCATGATCCTGCCAATGCACTCCAGCCAGGGCAACAGAGTGAGACCTGTTCTCAAAAAAAAGAAGAGAAAAAAGTGTAAGTAAAGGCATATAATTTGAAATTACCTAAAGAGGCATCCAAATAGGAAAAGATGTCAAACTATCTCTCTTTGCTATCAGTATAACTGTATATCTAAAAAACCGTAAAGACTCCACCAAAAGGCTCCTGGAACTGATAAATGACTTTGGTAAAGTTTCAGGATACAAAATCAATGTACAAAAATCAGTAGCATTTCTATACACCAATAATGTTCAAGCTGAGAACCAAATCAAGAACATGATCCCATTTACAATAGCCACACACACAAAAAAAAACCTAGAGATATATATAACTAAGGAGGTGAAAGATCTCTACAAAAAGGACTACAAAACACTGCTGAAAAAAAATTATAAATGACACAAACAAATGGAAAAATATTCAATGCACAGGGACTGGAAAAATCAATATTGTTAAACTGGCCATATTGCCCAAAGCAATGTACAGATTCAACACTATTCTTAACAAACTACCAATGTCATTTTTCACAGAATTGGAAAAAACTATTCCAAAATTCATATGGAACCAAAAAAAGAGTCTGAATAGTGAAAGCAATCCTAAGCAAAAAGAACAGAGCCAGAGGCATCGCATTACCTGATTTCAAACTGTACTATAAGGCTATAGTAACCGAAACAACATAGTAGTGATATAAAAACAGACAGCATAGACCAATGAACAGAATAGAGAACCCAGAAACAAAGCCACACTCCTACAGCCTTCTAATCCTTGACAAAGTTGACAAAAATAAGCAATGGAGAAACGGCTCCTTATTCAATAAATGGTGCTGGGGTAGCTAGCTAGCCATATGCAAAAGAATTAAACTGGACCCCTACCTTTCACCATATAAAAAGATTAACTCAAGATGGATGAAAGATTTAAATGTAAGACCTCAAACTACAAGAATCCTAGAAGAAAACCTAGGAAACACCATTCTGGACATCAGCCTTGGGAAATAATTTATGCCTAAATTATCAAAAGCAATTGCAACAAAAACAAAATTTGACGAGTGGGACCTAATTAAACTAAAGACCTTCTGCCTAGCAAAAGAAACTATCAACAGAGTAAATAGACAACCTACATAATGGGAGAAAATATTTGCAAACTACACCACAAACAAAGGTCTAATATCCAGAATCTAAAAAGAGCTTAAACAACTGAACAAGCGAAAAACAAATAACCCCATTAAACAATGGGCAAGACATGAATAGACACTTTCCTAAATAAGACACATAAGCAGCCAACAAACATATGAAAAAAATATTTCACATCACTAACCATCAGAGAAATTCAAATCTGAACCACCATCAGATACCATCTGACACCAGTCAGAATGGCTGTTATTTAAAAAGTCAAAAAATAACAGATGTTGGCAAGGCTGCAGAGAAAAGGGAACACTTATACACTTTGGTGGAAATGTAAATTAGTTCAGCCACTGTGGAAAGCAGTTTGGAGATTTCCCAAAGAACTTAGAAGTACTATTCGATCCAGCAACCCCGCTGCTGGATATATATCCAAAAGAAAACAAATCATCCTACCAAAAAGACATACAAGCTCGCATGTTCACCACAATACTATTCATAATAGCAAAGACATGGAATCAACCTAGATGACCATCATATGAACTGGATAAAGAAAATGTGGTACATACATACCATGGTATACTATACAGCCATTAAAAATAAGAAAAATCATGTCCTTTGCAGCAACATGGATGCAGCTGAAGGCCATTATCCTAAGTGAATTAATGCAGGAACGGAAAACCAAATACCGAACGTTCTCACGTATAAGTGAGAGCTGAACACTGGGTACTCATGGATATAAACATGGCAACAACAGACACTGGGGACTACTGCTGGGGAGGGGGAGGGAAGAGGGCAAGGTTTGGGGGAAAAAAAGAAAAATGAATTAAATGAAATAAAATTACCTAATGAATCTAACATCAAAATTGTTAAAAATGTTTCTGGGAGTAGGCCTGACAATGGGAGGCAAGAGATGAAAATCTGTTGCTTTTCATCAACAGTACTTTTGTACTACATTTTTTTGTTACCATGGTCATGTATTACTCTTAAGAAAAAAAATGTAATGAATTTCTACTAGAAATTTCTTGCTAAAGGGTTAGATTTTAGAGATATGAGAATCTTCCTACATAAACTGAATACTATGGAAGAAATTCCATAACCTTCAAGTGAATGAAAAATTTGTTTTATTTTCCTTGTGGTATGAAAGTATGACTCCCCTATTAATATTCAATATAAATGAAGAACTGATTCACATTCCCAGATAATTCAGTTAAGAGTTGATTCATCTATAGATGTCAAAATTTACTTAATACGTTGTAGCTATATTATCAAAATTCCTAATTTGAAATAATTTATAAAACTTATTTAAGTGATCTGTTGCTATTCATAAAATAAGGAATTAGCATGAATACAATTCACTAAAGATTGTATCTGCACAGTGCAACAAATGTAGAAAACAAACACTAATATATAGTCACATTAGACAATAATTACCTAAACAGGTCACCAATTCTTTCCAACTATGGCAGACATCACAAATCAAATGATACTCCTTCCAGTAGAATGAGGACAACCTCAAAATCCTTCTTAACATAGTACTTCTCAGCCTGCAAAACTAATTAAAATTGGCACATCAAGTGAAACCCCTTTGGCCTAGAGCAAGACAACATTCCAATTAATGCTACTATATGAAAATATTCACTTCATTTCTCCTTTTCAGCACCTAATGGGCTAAAAAGATTTTCCAAAGGATTAAATATTAAATTCTGCAATGAGAATATTGCAGTAATTAGCCATGAATAATATATTTCTTCATGACAAAGTCTTAAGATTACTCAGCCAGTATGACCTGGAAAAGCTTGATGAAGATTCCAAGAAACTGTGGTACTCAGAGATGAAGAGAGTAACCTTAGCTCCTGCTTTTAGTTTTCCATTCCGGTCCCTACACATCAAAGGATACCTGTGGATGTCCTCAAAACTCCAGGAAGAGGAGGAAGAGGGCCAGAGGGAAGGAGGAAAGAAAATCTTCTCAGTGCTTAAGCTAGTTAGGTTAAACAACCAAAGGAACCCAATTAAAATGACTACGTTGGAGACTGTGCCTCTTAAGTAACAGTCCTGTGAGCCCCGTTGTGGGATCCTGCCTATAATCTAAGCTGCACAACTCCAACGAGGATCATTAGTCAATTACTGATTTTAACTAGAAGTCAAGGAATTTTATTGGTTGAATCAGCTGTGTTAAACATAACACTCAGTTTTTAATATGTACTTAAGCAATAAAGGGTACCTCTGAAAACACCCATCCTCTTAAATAAAAGGGAAGAAATCAGTAATGCAATAAAAGAGGCATTCAAGTTAAACCTTTTGAATTCATTTTTTAACTAAATGGGATGGATAGGGAAAAAAATAGCTCTGGAAGTGGACTTAAAATGCGGGGATTAGCTAGTAGGCCTAGCTACAGAGACAAAATATGGCCTTGGCCCACAGTTTTGAGAACTTTGGTAAAGAATTTGAAATCTGGTGCCCTGAAGACTAAATCTGGTTTTGTTATGCCCACAGAATATTTTTAATGTAAATAAATTGGCAATCTGAAGGTTTAACCTTTTTTAAAATGAGGATTTTAGTTACTTTTGAAAAACTAGGAAATCTGGAAACACAGAGCCCACTTTCCCACTTGCGAAAAGCATCCTCCTGTAAGACACAATCTTTCCATCTCCCTATATTGCACAGTACCCAATTCTTCTCTCACTACACGTATCTGATTCCTTTGATATATGAACTATCAATCCCTCCTTTATGGAGAGAGGTCTTGCACAATCAACTCATGAGTGGCTTGGTTAGAAAAAGTTGTGATATCAGCGACATGCTGCACCTAGACTGACAAACCAATGACGCGGTCCTCTGTCATCTAGCTCACCAACGCAGACTTCCTCCTCTAAAGATGAATTCCCTTCAATCCCTCATTTCTTTTTACTGTAATATGATTCCACTAGGAAACACTTCAACCCACCAGACAAGGGTGACGGGAATGAGGTCCCCAGATCTACTGTCGCAGGAGGTTCCTGTGCCTCTAGGTAAATTTATGGGTGCATGCTAAGAGATAATTGGAAGGGTATTATGTCACCTCTACCTGTCAACAATGTCTGAAACCCAGACATCACTCAGAAAACTGTATTTTTTCAAGAAATATTAGAATTTAGGCAATTTTCATGTTTATTGGTAGCCTTGAACATCGTTTCATGATGCAGCTAAAATAAAATCTGTCATGGTTACTTTTTTCTATTATAAAATTGCAAGTGATTCAGTATAATAAAAGTTATATTTAACCCAAAGAAAGTTGCCAAACTTAAGCAAAAATGGAAAGAAAGCTATAGTAAGATATATTTAATATCCCAATTACCTAACTAGGAAAAACACTAAACTTAGCATGTTAGAAAAGGAGAAATATAAAAATATTAAGTGCTTAATTTATCTCTTAAAAGAATTAACCATGAGTATAACAAGAAAAACAGAACAGACCATTGACTATCAACAGGCAGGCATATCAATCCACCAGAGCACATACCTACCTTAATATTATAGTCCTATCCACCATTCGTTGCCTGGGTTTCAAATCCAAATAAGCATGGTGGTTGCTATAGTGACAATATGCCACTTTTGGAACCTGGAGCTTAGTACTACTAGGTACTTATGAGCTTCATAACGTCAGTACTTCCTCCCACACTCTGAATCATAGCTCAGATTTTATAACTTCACAAAATGTAATTCCATTCTGTCCTATATGAGTCAATTTTATTTTAGCAGTATAGAATATATGTCAAAAGAATCTAACTCACTTAACATGCTAAATATACATACTCAATATACATTTAATTAATAGTAAATATATTGGCCTGATAAGATAAATTTTGTGCAACCATTGGAATTCACTGATTTATTATTGAAACTGGGCAAGATTCACAGCTAATTCTTTAGCTTACAGTTGTTAAAATAGGATTCCTACCACACTTCATTTAAGAAGAAAGTTTGAAATTCTAAAATAATGAATTTCATTTATGGCAGACTGACATATTTTCATTTTACTCAGGAACCATTCCTAATAATTAAAGACTAATTATTAATGATCTCCAAGATGGTAGCTTGTTGCTAAGAAAAAAATATCAATCTCAAATTACAGTGCATTTCTAGAATATTAAAAAAAAAAGTCAGAGAACTGGAAACCCTCATACATTGCTGGTGGGAATGAAAAATGATGCAGCCACTTTGGAAAAAGTTTCTGTTTCTCAAAAAGTTATACATAGAACTACCCTACGACCCATCACTTTCATTCCTAGGTATCTACCCAAGACAAATTAAAACATACGTCCACACAAAGACTTGCACATGAATGTTCACAGCATTATTCATAACTCGAAACGACCTAAATGTCTGTAAACTGGTAAATGGGTAGTGTTTCATCCTGCCGAACCCACGACTGGGGTCGCCCTCTAAGAGTTCATTAAAATTAATAAGGTATAATTACCTAAAACTCTTGTAAACAGGGGCTCGAATAAGTAACCTATCACAATTGATAAACCACATCATGTTGTTGGCAACCTGATATGTGCAAGGCATTAAACGGAGAGCTTTGCCCTCAAAGGGTTAAGAACATCTAGAATGGGGGTCTCCTCTTTCGTCTTGGGAGCCCCCTCCGTCTGTCTCTGTAGTGGGGAGCTTCTTCCTTCAGCCTTCTTGCTTCTTTCTTGCCTATTAAACTCTCCGCTCCTTAAAACCAAAAAAAAAAAAAAAAGTCCAAAAAGTCTTGGTGTTTACCACAAAAGAACGAGGCTATTCCAAAATCACAGCCTCCCTAAAGCAACTCTCAATTATTACATAAAGAGGCAGCCTCCCTAAAGCTGCCCTCGATTATTACATAAAGTCACTTAATCTTTTCTGACTTCACCACTCTTTGCAACCAGAGTTTACTTTGCAGTAGGCTGTGGTGAAGTTAGGGACATGATTTGGAAAATCTAAGTTAGGGGTACCAGGCAAAAAAAGAAGAAGAAGAAAGAAAAAAAATCAAAGCTCTGTCATTACTGTGAACTTTTCAACGAGAGCCTTAAATCTCAGCACTGGGAACAGAGACCCTTCCTCAAGCCCTGGAGAAGAGGCTGGTAACAACCTGCGGATCTCAGATCCCTTTGCCAATTTTTTTCTCTCCCTCTGAATCCAAAGGGTGACGCTGTCCTCACTGCTTCCCCACACACCAGCGAGTGCGTGGAAGTCCACCTGCGTGGTTGGACCGAGGGGGCAGGTCCATTCGCGGCCTCCGCCACGCCCCACACCGCCCCTCCCGGCACAGCCCGCCGGGGTTAGCCCGCCCGTCCGCCAGCTCCCTCTCAGCGGCGCAATCTCAGGAATTCTTAACCCTACTCTGGGCAGGTGGGATGGCTGAGAAAGACCCTGCATGCCGCCACTTTGGCTCAGGGTCCTCAGCCCAAACTGAGAAACGTTTTACAAAGAAGCGTGACGACCTCTCGCACTAAGCCAGAGTACCGCCACCTCCATCGACCGAGCGCCAAAATTAACCGACTTACAGATGTGACTGGGCGCAGCGGCCACCGTAAGGCGTAAGGGGTGCCAAGTGCCGGTTCCAGTCCCGCCCAGCCCCGCCCCGCCCCGCCCCGCGGCCTGCGTGCGTCAGAGATCACGTGCCGCGTCTCCCGTCCCTACAGGCAATCGGGCGCTCCCCTCTTCCGGAAGTCGCGCCGGTGCGCGCCGGACTCCTCCCACCAGCGGCGACGTCAAACTCAGCTCCTACCACTTCTCTGTCTCTGCCGACCGGCGCAGGGAGGGCTGCCTTTTCCTTACAGTACGCCTTGAGGCTTCCGGGCCGCTGAAGTTTACGAGCGAGGGCAGTGCAGTTACTCAGTGTGCCGGCCTCGGACGCACGTGAGTAGAGTTTGAGAGGACAGAGGCTGGCTCCCGGCAGGCCACGCCCGCAGAGGCCTTTCCCCCTCTCCACAACTTGTGTTCTACTTGGTTCCGCCGAGACCCACGACGGTTCCGCCCCCTTCTTCCTTGTCATTGATGTTGTTGTTCTTGTCAGTGCCGCAGCCCCGACCGCCGGGAGCTCGAACCCGAGCCGGGGCCGCCCGGGTGGCGCGGTGGCGGCGGCTGCGGCTGCAGCAGCTGCGACGGCTGCGGGGGCTGCTCCGGGTACTGCGGGGGCGGCCGGGAGCCGGCAGCCGGCGGCGGGGCCGGATGGCTCTGTGCGGGCAGGCGGCGGGCGCTGCGTCGCTGCCCAGCGAGCTGATCGTGCACATCTTCTCTTTTCTGCCGGCGCCCGACCGGCTGCGGGCCTCGGCCTCCTGCTCGCACTGGCGTGAGTGCCTCTTCTATCCGGCCCTGTGGCCCCAGCTCCGCATCTGCCTCCGCGTCTCGCCCGCGGAGCAGCCTCGGCTGGAATTCCTCATGCGCAAGTGCGGCTGGTTCGTGCGAGAGCTGCGTGTTGAATTCGCCGCCGAGAACTATCTGAGCGGCAGTGGCCCAGGGGACGGAGGTGGCGCGGACACCGGGACTGGAGGGGAGGAAGTCGAGGCCCTGCAGCTCTCAGCTCGTTGGCTGGAAGTGCTGCGCACCTACTTGGAGCTGGTGCTTTGCGTGCTGGTCAGCATCCGGAACAACAGGTAGGCTTGCCCTGAGCCCCGCCCCGCCCGGTAACGGGGGGTCGCTCCGTCCCCGCACCCCGACACAGATTCTGTGCGTAATACGTGCCCGGCCAACTTCAGTGTTGCCTTCCTCAGTGACGGAGAGTGTTGGTTCTAACTAGGCGGTTTCCTTGAGCGGAAAGGCATAACGGGACTCATCACGATACTTTATAAACAGTGGTGGACGGGGTGTTTAACAGACACCACTTCTGGCGCCTTCCAGGCACTCATTCATCCTCTTGGTGGCCGTGGGATGGAGCTGACAGGCGCTGTCACTTTTCATTTTATATATGGGAGCGTTAAGACTGGGAGGATGAGGCCTGTGGGTGAGCCTTGGAAGAAACAAAACATACACATAACACGATTTTCTGACTCTGAATCTGTTAGAAATAGTTCATGGTGAGGGAAAGAGTAGGTACTCATAGGACGCTGCCTAAAAGAAATTTTGTAACAGCCATTTTCTTACCAGAAATAGTTTCGGCTAACTGAACAAGGCCGGAAGAGGAGGAGGAGTGTTTGTTAAAGGGATTGGGGAAGAAGTTGATCTTCAGGGTTGAAAGTCCCTCCCCATACACCACCACACTCAACTTCTCCCCAGTAGTTCACCTAAAAGTAACAGTCGGGCGGAGGAGGCGGGCGGGCAGCGAGGGAGTTGGCCAGGGTCTGCAAAGGGTAAGCACATAACTGTTCTGGTTTTGCATCAGGACTTCACTGTAATTCCAGAACTAACTCCTTATATTCTGACCCAGTATCCCTCCCAATCATCATTTTTCTCCATCGCCACCTCCAAAACCCTATTAAGTTAGATCTTCTTTATATGGATATTCTAAAGAACCTTACAGTAAAGCTCTTATTAGAAGAAAGTTTAGACGTTCACAAAAGGAGCACCTTACATAGTAAAAATACTTCAGCAGTTTCACATTCACTGTGTTGTTTGAGCCTCTCAGTGACACTGTGAGGCAGGGCAATGATAAATAACCCTGTTTTACAGAAAGGAAACTGACCCTTTATAGGATCAAGTGATTTGCACATTGCTGTACGGCATTGTTTTTCTCCAAAAGCGTGTCCTTTTGCAGTAAATATACTGAACATTATGTTGAACAAGGTTGAGAGCAGTCCCTGGTTTAATGCTAGGAGATATATATAGATATAAGGTTATATATATATATATGTATGCGCCATTAATCTGTGTCTTAATTTAGAAGTCAAGAGATAAGTTATAGCTCCAAGTTGTATCTGGGATATGGCTCCATTATTCCAGTTGCCTGTGCGTTTCCACAGCTTTTCGCAAGACATTCTATTTCCTTACTTTGGTTTTATCTGGCAGGAGAGGCCATTGAAGCTAAAAACAGATTAGGTTAGAGACTTTCTCAGAGTTGAATGTATGGCTAGAGGACCAACTGACCCAAAAGTTGCAAAGTTTCAGTCAGTGAGCACTTACTAATGAGACCAAGGTTGAGGGTGAATTCAATGAGTGAGTACCAATTAGATTTTTCTGTACTGAGATCAAATTGCACTTTTATGCAACCATCCAAACACTGTATGTGCCTTTGACCCAAGTAAGAACAAGACTTGAGAAGTGTCTAGTTCCTTTTAAGTATTTTAATAACTGGTTGGTTGGATGGGTGGATAACATACAGGCAAAATGGAGATATTTCACATCTTTGCTTTGTAGCTTAATTCTCCTGTCCTTCTCTTCCTTACCCCTACAATTTTTATTAGCATCCCAATCTGCTTCTCTATAAGGCCACCGATGCCTGCCCTTCTGGGTCAGCTATCACTTCTATGCAAAAACATCACACCCGTCATCCCTAATTTTAAGGTTTGCTTGTCATCTACTATTAGCATGGTGTTGTATGTCATGCGGCTTTGGTAGCATATTCATTCTGTTTGTCTCAAAGTGTAGTGTAATTGCATGTTGTTTGTACTAATGATACATCAAAGGGTTTTTGGAAATAAGTTAATCTCATCTTTACTGTTGAAAGTGTTTTGAGATACTCTGTGATATTGGAAAAGTTAATATGAATATTAAATCCATAAATAAGACTAGTTTCCTTTAAATTTTAACAAATCTGAAAATGTTTTAAACCACATTGTTTATCAGTGACTAGTAAAGCCTATTATTTCTTTCTATAATCACTTAAACTATAGACTTGGGACATTTGACATTGCTCTTTACATTTTCAAGTTAAATTTACAATGGTTTTGCTTTATGATTTCTGCCATTCTATAAGTAGAAAAGAGGGGGTGTGAATCATACCAGATCATAAGCATTCTGCTTCCAGGCTTTGTGCTGAATTCCTTTATACAGTTCATACAATTCAGACTGTTATTTTGTTTTGTTCCAGTTATTTTCATGTCCCTCAGGAAAATAACTAAAAGTATAAACTTGAATTGTGGGAACTTTTCAAGGGTGCTGATCTTCAGAGAGGACAATTGGCATTTTGTTTTGCTTGGTTCCTGGGTTATATATATACATGTATTCTCATAGTGATTATAGTTGCCATACCTGTATCTTAGGTTTTAGGAACAACTAATAAGGATAAAGAAGATGCATAAGTGCCTCTCTGAGGGTAACACACAGTCCTTCACGTTTCAGAAATTCCTTCTCTACAGGGCACTAGGATACCTGTCTTCTTCATTAATAGTAAGAACAGAGGGGCAGTAAGTACTCATTCAACTGTATTTTAGGTCACATAGGCTGAATTTCTCTGCAGTCGTTCTATAAGAAATTGTACCTAGAAGTGCAAACAACAAATAGATATAAATGCATTTTTAGCATTTAATCCAGTTGTCAGGTTGGGTACTGCCTATTAAAATGCTGTATTTCAGACTCCTTAGGAAAAACGAGAGCTCATGGTAAGATTTATGATAATAGGTAATAGACTCAGTCACTAAAAATACCTGAAGAGTAGCCATAGGCACATTGTCTTCATCTGGTTTATGCTTTTATGGGCTGTATAAATGTTTTACATAAGCTTTTCTTGGGTGGAATGCTGTTAGGGGCAGTACTTTTTTGTTGTTGTTGAGAATTCATATCGTTGGCCAGAGGTGGTGGCTCACACGTGTAATGACAGCACTTTCTGGGAGGCCGAGGCGGGTGGATCACTTGAGGTCAGGAGTTGGAGACCAGCCTGGTCAATATGGCAAAACCCCATCTCTTTTAAAATACATAGCCGGGTGTGGCAGTGCATGCCTGTAATCCCAGCTACTCAGGAGGCTGAGGCAGTAGAATCGCTTGAAGTCAGGAGGCAGAGGTTGCAGTGAGTAGAGATCGTGCTACTGCACTCCATCCTGGGTGACAGAGCCAGACTCCGTCTCAAAAAAAATTTTTAAAAAAAGAATGCATATTGTAACAGACCAGAGAAATTTTGTACAAGATTGATTTTCTTTTTAAGATTCTGGGTACAGCTCTAACTGCTTGTATGTGGATTGACCATTTCATGACTGTGTCTGCTTATATAGCCTGTAAGTTAAAAAGGATCTATTAATAATACTTAGATTTGGGTCTTGTTGATTTGGCATGCACAGTGAAGGAGAATCTTACCTTTGTATTGTTTCCTACCAAGAAACAATAATAAAGACATTTAAAAATATTTTGAGACAGAGTCTTGCTCTGTGACTCAGGATGGAGCAATCATGATCATAGCTCACTGCAGCCTCAAATTCCTGGGCTCAAATGATCCTCCCACCCCAGCCTCCCTAGTAGCTAGGACTGCAGGCATGCACCACCATGCCTGGCTGATATATATATTTTTTTAATTTTGTGTAAAGACAGGATCTCACTGTGTTGCTCAGGCTGGTCTCTAATACCTGGCCTCATATGATTCTCCCATTTCTGCCTCCTAAGGTGCTGGGATTACAGGTGTGATCCCCTGCACCCTGCCTAAAAATGCATTTTAAAATGGGTTAAAAATTCCCTGGACATTTCAGATTACTACCTAAGATGGTAGAAAATGCCTTGAAGGTATTATCTCCAACAGTTTTTAGCCTTATTTTTCTTGAAATATTTCTCCTGTGGTAGTATAATAAATATGTTTAACAATGTTTCATCTCTGAGAGTTTACTTTGTTATTATTTACTTTAAAAAGCCCATTTACAGAATAAATATATTAAAATATACTGGGCCTGTGACCAATCTGCCCTTTCAAGAATTAGTTTCCTGTGACACTGCATTCCCAGCAGGCTCCTTACCTAAAAACTGAAAAAGAGGCTCCTTAGGGA
Source organism: Pan paniscus (assembly GCF_029289425.2). NCBI lineage: Eukaryota > Metazoa > Chordata > Mammalia > Primates > Hominidae > Pan > Pan paniscus. Next base: position 40,763,363 of record NC_073264.2, on the reverse strand, counting down.
TAGCCTCAAAGTTATTGAGAAGGAAAGCTAAAGAAACTAACCTCCTGGAAGGCTGTTATGAGAGGTTTTAGGACTTTTTATTCCACAGCTGTATTGGCAACTGATAGATGGAATAGGGTGTAAAACTCAAGGAAAAAAAAAGTTAAAATTTTTTGACTGTGTTAAATGAGGGTGTTAAGCAGCTTTTGAGTGGAGTGATTAAATATCTCCATTTTAATTTGTTAGTTCTGAGGCAGCCTTGGGAGAGTTCACCAAACTTGACCAATTTATTTAGGAGCTAAAATGATAGTTATAGAAAATCTAGGGTTTTTTCCTCCAATTATTGAGAGCGTACTATGTGCCAGGCGGGGAAGACACGCTTCCCGTTCTCACGAAGTCATTCGAGAGGAGGAAGAAAGACAGAAACAAGTAGACAAAGGAAAGAAGGATTATTTCAGGTTGTGAAAATAAAATCTGAAAATAAAACAGAAGGATGTAATAGTCACTAGGTGGCAACATTAGGTAAAGTGTCAGGGAAAACCTCTTTTGAGAAGGATATTTGGGCTGCAGCATGAATAACAAGCGTTGCCCATCTGAAGATCTGAGCAAATAGCATTCCACACACAAGAAACAGTAAGCGCTAAGGTCTTGAGCCAGACAAATTTTTGGTCTGTTCGAGCAGTGGAAAATAAAGTGTGACAGGGCTGTGGCAAGTGAGGATGAAAATGATGCCATGATGAGTTCTGAGAAGTAGAAGAAGGAAGAATTGGGGTTAGGTAGGCTTATTTAATGAAGTTTGGAATATATTCCAAGGATAGAAGAAGTCACTGAAAAAAATTTTAAGGACAGGAATAATGTGATATCATTTGCATTTTAAGACAATCACCCTGGCCATTTTATGAGCGACTTAGGGACCAAGAGAGAAAGTAGGGAGACAAGTTGGGAAGCTTTTACTGTGCTCTAAGCAAGAGATGATGGTAGCTTGAACTATGATGGAGGCAGGAGAGATGAAAAAAAGTGGATGGATTTTGGAAGTATAGCCCAGAGTACTCACCAGTTAGACGTGGGTAGTAAGACAAAAGGAAAAAACAATATTTTTTCATCATTTCTTTCTCACTCGATTTTCTTGTCCTTATTATTGTTAAAATTATCTTTTAATAGCATGTTAAAAAAATAAATAAATATGAAAAAATAAAATAAATAAATAAATAAATAATTTTTAAAAATAGCATGTTAAATAACAACCGTAAGTGTTCGTTTTATTTAAATACACCTTTTGTGTGTAACCTTTGGGATTTGGGGATGGTAGTTATTCTTAGATTAGGGGATGGTAATTCTTAGATGGAATTGTAAGTTCTGGGAAATAACTTCTGGTTAATGGGTCCCAAATCTAATAAGGAGTACTGTTATAGGCCGGTTATTTATTTCTGGGTTCTAATGTTGTACTGTCAAATATGGCAGCCAGTAGCTACAGATAGCTATTTAAATTTTAAATAGATAAAATTAAAGACCCCATTAGTTCCACTAGCCACATTTCGAGCGCTCAATAGTCACATATGGCTAGTGACTGCTATATTGTACAACATAGAATAGTACACTTCCATCCATAGAAGAAAACTACTGGACAACACATCTCTAAACTATTTGTGTTCGTTTGATTTGGCTATGACCGTTCATTAGCATTTTTGAGGAAAGGAAATAATGTTATTAAAAGAGTATAATGTGGATGTTAAAACATGATACTGAAAGTGGACTAAGAAGAATAGAACCAGCCCGAGAGAATTTCATGCAATGATGGTGGATTATTTTAGCTTTTATTAATTAAAAAAGGAAAAAAGTTATATGTCATTATCTCTTTTATGGCATTGGAAAAGATTTTAATGTTTTTAAGAGCATCTTTTTAAAGAACCATGTTCTTTTATGTTTCCATAACTAATTCTTCTTAGCTGTAATAACTCTTAAGGTGGCTGCATTTTGCATTTTTCTATTGTTCCTGTGTATTAAATCAAAGAAATAATTTTGGATCCTCTGGAATGAAAAGAAACTTAACAAAGTTTACTACCATAGATGAAGTTCCCCAATTCTGACCCACAGAAGAGAGAACAAGGTCATCAGGCCTGAAATCTCAAGCACTGGGTCACAATTGTGCTAAACAGTCCTAACAGGAGTCTGAGAAGAATAATAAGACAATAAAAAATTGTGATGGTTGTTTAATTCATAAGGAAATTCTTGTGCAGTATAGAAAACAAGATATCTCATTTCAGTGGAATTTTAATAAACTTTTTTTTTTTGAGATGGAGTCTCACTCTGTCACCAGGCTGGAGTGCAGTGGCATGATCTCGGCTCACTGCCACCTCTGACTCCCAGGTGGAAGCGATTCTCCTGCCTCAGCCTCCCAAGTAGCTGGGATTACAGGATGCACCACCACGCCCAGCTAATTTTTGTATTTTTAGTAGAGATGGGGTTTCACCATATTGGCCAGGATGGTCTCAATCTCCCAACCTCATGATCCGCCTGCCTTGGCCTCCCAAAGCGCTGGGATTACAGGCCTGAGTCACTGCACCCAGCCTTAACATACATACTTAAGTTGTATGTTTTCTATTTTCTGTTTCCACAGCTAATTAGACTTAGCTATATTAACTCTCATATAAGGTAGCTGCATTTTGCGGTTTTCCACTGGTTCTATTTACTACGTCAAAGAAATAACTGAGAATGGGATTTTTAGTTTTCTGGGAAAATATGTTGTTTCAGAGGGATTCCTAATGTATAATGTAACTGAAAACTGGTCTGCCCCCTAAATTTGTGGTGTGTGAGATGTAGCTAAATAGACTTTAATTTTTTTATAAACTAAGGTAAATACACTATTCAACAAATATTTTTGAATGCCAGACCCTGTGTTAGAATTTGGAGATACAGCAATAATCAAAAGGCCCTGCCATCATAGAGCTTTTTCTTATGGAAAAGAAGACAGAAAACACGTTAAGTGAAATTACAGTATCTCAGTTGGTAATATATGCTACGAAGAAATATAAAGCAGTGAAGGGAGATGGGAATGGTGGACTTAGGAGTGTTGCTATTTAAAATAGGGAAGTTAAGGAGGGTCTCAACTACTGAAGTGGTATTTGAAGGTAGGGAGGGAGCAAGCCAGGTGTCTCTTTGGGGCAAGTGATTCCAGACAGAAGTAGCAGTAAGTGGAGTAGCTCTGTAGTGCAAGTATGACTGGCATGTTTTAGAAACAGCATGGTGAAGACCATTATCCTAAGCTAACACAGAAACGGAAAACCAAATACCGCATGTTCTCACTTATAAGTGGGTGCTAAACATTGAGTACACATAGTTATAAAAATAGAAACAATAGACACTGGGGAATACAAGACTGGAGAGGGAGGCAGCAGGGTAAGAGTTGGATACTATGCTCACTACCTGGGTGATGGATTCATTTTTACCTCAGACCTCAGTATTACACAATATACCTTTGTAACCTGTACATGTGCCCCCAGATTCTAAAATAAAAGTTATTTTAACTTTTTAAAAAGAAACAGAACATTACTAGAGCCCTAGAAGTTCCCTTTGTGACCCCTACCAGTTACCACTCCCTTTCCTCAAAGGTAACCATTATCCTGACTTAACACTGTGGGTTAGTTTTACCTCTTTTTGGAGTTCATATAAGCAAGATTATACAGTATGTTATCTTTAGAATCTGACCTCTTTTGCTCAATGTTGTATGTCTGAGACCTCACCATAATAGTTGTTCATTAATTTTTATTGATGAGTAGACTGTAATTTATTCTATTGTTGATGGACATTTGAATTTTTTCCAGTTTTTGTATTTAATGATCATTGCTGCTATCTGCATACATATTTGTGCACTTCTTTTTAGTGCATTTAATGTAGGCATTCATATTGGGCTTATACCTAGGAATGAAATTTCTGGATCATACCGTATACATATGCTCAGCTTTAGTAGAAATAACCAAAAAGCTTTTCAAAATGGGTTGTCCATTTGATACTCTCATTGGTAATATATATGAGTTCCAGTTTTTCCACAGTCTTACTAACGTGTTAGCAAGTGTCAGTGTTTTTAATTCAAGTGTATTATATTGTACTTTTAATTTGTATTTCTCTGATAACTTTTTGTATGTCCTAAATGAGTCCTTTGATAGTTCTGATTATTACAAAATTCTCCCTTTCATTATATTAAGCTTTTTGGTTTTTTTGAGATGGAGTCTCACTCTGTCACCCAGGCTGGAGTGCAGTGGTATGGTCTCAGCTCACTGCAACCTCCGCTTCCCAGGTTCAAGCAGTTCTCCTGCCTCAGCCTCCCGAGTAGCTGGGACTACAGGCACATGCCACCACACCTAGCTAATTTTTGTATTTTTAGTAGAGACAGGGTTTCACTATGTTGGCCAGACTGGTCTCGAACTCCTGACCTTGTGGTCCACCCGCCTTGGCTTCCCAAAGTGCTAGGATTACAGGCATGAGCCACTGTGCCTGGCCTTAAGCATTTTTTAATATTCAGAAGTTCTTGATTTTAAAAAATTCCAATTTGACATTTTGTTCCTTTATGGGTAGAGATTTTTGTGTTCTACTGAAACAAAAACTTTGTTAGAAAAAAATCTGCAAAGTCAAAAAGATATTCTCTTATGTCACCATTTAGAAGCTTTATTGTTTTACACTCTACCTAGTAATAAATTCTTATGAAGGGTGAAAAAAGAAAAAGACACAGCATGGAAAGCAATGAAATGTAGAAGAAGTCAGCCAGGTAAGGAGGAAGGTGATAAGGAAATCTGTAGGCACTTGTGAGGCTCTTGTAAGGACTTTGACTTTTACTCTTAGATGAGGTGTCATCAGAGAGTTTTGAGCAAAGACAGTGATGTGATCTGACATTTCAAAAGGAACAGTCTGGCTACTGTGTTGGGAATAGCTTGTAGTAGGGCAAGGGTGGAAGCAATGAGCAGAGTTAGGAGATTGTTGCAGTAATCCAGGCAAGAAGTAATGGTGGCTTAGACCAGGGCATGAGCAACAGAAGTGATGAGTAGTATGATTCTGTTTATTTTGTTTTTTGTTTTATTATTTTATTGGAGATGGAGTCTAGCTCTGTTGCCCAGGCTGGAACACAGTGGCACAATATTGGCTCACTGCAACCTCCACCTCCCAGCTTCAAGCACTTCTCCTGCCTCAGTCTCCCGAGTAGCTGAGACTACAGGTACACGCCACCAGGCCTGACTAATTTTTGTGTTTTTAGTAAAGACGGGGTTTCACCATGTTGCCCAGGGTGGTCTCGAACTCCTGAGCTCAGGCAATCCACCTGCCTCAGCCTCACAAAGTGCTAGGATTACAGGCGTCAGCCACTGTGCCTGGTCTGTATTTATTCTTATCTGGAGGTTTTCTAGAAGTGGAATAAAGTACAAAGAGTTAGATATGATGTTCTAACATTACAATGCCCTTCTAATTGCTATTCCCTAAATACATCTAAAAATATTTTTCCCCTTTTTGGTTATTCTTACTCGTGCGTGTGTTTGTGTGTGTGTGTGTGTGTGTGTGTGTGTATGATTTGTACTCAAATAGCTAGGGTTTGGATACAGTTTATTATCTGAAAACATAACTTACTTTGTTGTTTAACTCGTTTATCACCAAGCACTTGTACAGCAGTGTTCTGTTCATATCATGTTATGTAAATTTGGGTTAGTCTGTTTAATTGCTCCCAGAAACTTTGTGGTCTTCCTTACTATGGTCACCTGAAATTTTTATTTTTCTTCTTTTTTCTCTTTGACTTTTCTGCTTCGTATAAACTCATTATGCCCTGAAATTTGCCTAGGTCTAACCTTCATATGAGCTATGGACTCATATGAAGAACATATGTGGTAGGACTGAGCAGAAAGGAAGAAGCCAGTGGTACTCCCTATGCTGATTTTTCCCTCCCCTTGCATCCAAATCAGTGGTCTAATCACCTGTGGTACTAGACCAAGGTAAATATGTCTTTCCATGCAGATGCTCATCACGTATACTCCTTAAGTTGAACAAAAAAAGGGAAGAAATAAGGGCCACAGTTGGGCTACCTTTTAATCTGGTTTGTTATTCAACTGTTGCTGGTAACTTCAAAAATGAATCCTACTTTTCAAAACCTCAAAAGGAGAATTTTTGTTCAAGGAAAAGAAGAAACATAGTCACCTGAGGCAAGAGTCTTTGATCTTAATGCCACCTTCTCAAGCCACCCACCTTCATACCGATGTCCTATTAGAATCTACACATAGACCATAGGAGTCATCACCAGGGTCACAGGGCTGGGTAATGCCTGTTCATAGTGCCATGCTTCAGAGGGCGGAGTGGATGTGTTCTTGACATCCCCTAAAATCCTAAACTAGCTTTCCTATATTAACAGCAGTATTCAGCAACTCTAGGAGTTAGGCTTCTCTATTATTTCTATTTTACAGATGGTGAAACTGAAGCACAGGGTAAGTGAAATTATTAGGGTTCCACAATTAGAGAAGTGACTGCCTGTTTTCTAATTTTACTTGTGAAATTTTTAACACACACAAAAACTAGACACATGAACCCCCATTAATACCATCACCCAGATTCAGTAATTTGAAGATTTTTGAAGATTTTACCACATTTGCTGCTTGCTTGCTTTTTTTTTTTTTTTTTTTTTTTGAGACAGAGTTTCGCTCTGTCCCCCAGGCTGGAGTGCAGTGACGCAATCTCGGCTTACTGCAAGCTCTGCCTCCTGGGTTCACGCCATTCTCCTGCCTCAGCCTCCCAAGTGGCTGGGACTACAGGTGCCTGCCACCACGCCCGGCTAATTTTTTGTATTTTTAGTAGAGACGGGGTTTCACCGTGTTAGCCAGGTTGGTCTCGATCTGACCTCGTGATCCGCCCGCCTCGGCCTCCCAAAGTGCTGAGATTACAGGCGTGAGCCACCGGCGCCCAGCCGCTTTCTTCTGCACTGAAGTATTTTAAAGCAATTCCCAGATATCATTGCCATTTTACCTTTACTAAAGTATGCAGGTCTGAAAATTATGGACATTTCTATGTATAACCACAATACCATTGATAACAGAGTTATCAATAATTCCTTGGTATCATCTGATTTTTAAAACCAAGTTTATTTTTAAAACCTTTATTTCTACTCCAAGAATCTAATAAGCCCACAGATATTTAGAACTTAACCACCATAACTTTTCATGTCATTGGCACACAATATACATATTTTAGTAATTAAATAAGCAAAAAGTAGGAGAGCAGTCTGTAGGCTGTTTCTAAGTTGTAAGTGCTTAAGGATGTGCTTTAGCTCGAGATCTGGAACTCATTACTATTAAAAATACTGTTAAGGACAAAATTAAGTAGAAGAAATTCATTCTCTTTTGATGATAGTATATGGCCTTTTGCATGCTTTAGAAAGATTATCAAGCACTGTTTATGACTTTGTGATATTTCACAACACATTTTAGGATTTACATAGGGACTAGTAAATAGGTTATATCCTATCAGTATTACCAAAGGAATCAAAGTACATTAATTTAAAGAATTAAGATGAAAGAAGAAACTTTCTAGCCAACTGTGATATTTTTCCAGTATTTTTTGTTACATGTCTTTTAAGCAAGTGTTATTTGTGGACATTCTGCGGGAAATAACCCTATTGATTTCTTTAGTTCACTTGCTATTCAACAATAAATAAATGAATGAGTAAATAAACTCAGGTTACTGAGTTCACCTTAATTAAAAGGATTATGTAGCACAAGTCCCTTATTTATTACTGGTGTAGTCTCCTGGCCTCAAAATGAGACATCTGTTTATTACCACAGCCCAGTAGGTTCTGTTCCAGTGTTGCTGCCTAGATGTTCTTCTCAGTCTCTTTACTATCTGAAACAATAATGAGCCACCTGGAGGCTATATGCAGTTTCCTTGGCTTTACCATGTGGTCTATAATCTAATTTCAACACCATGTATTTGAAAGCTGCCCTTGAGTTGTCATTTTTTTTATGATTTTCTAACTTTTAAAGTTACTGTTTTCCATATCACTTAATACATTTTCATTTTGAATTGAAAAATAAGTACCTAAAAGCGTTTTTTGCAAATGTTCATCCTATACTGCTCTGAAATACGTGAGTTATAATTTTTCCTATCACTTGAATAAAAGCATTGTATTCAAACACCTGGGTTAATTATAAGAAACATCACTTAGTGGAAGTTAAAACCTCGATTCTCTACCTCGCTGTACTTTAGTGTTGTAGTCTGAAACAGGTCACTTCAATTTCTTCATCTACAACAGGAGAGGAATGAATTCGATAATCCCACAAATCTTCTGGCTTTAAAAGTATATCTCTCATTACATATATAGGGAAAGTTTGTGCATGTATTGTGAACCATACTATAAAGGGATTATTACCATTTTGTTGCTGCAATTAGAATTTTTGTTCAGTTCCCTTTGAATGGCATATTTCTAACATTGGTAGAACATTTTAAATTATTATATAGCTGGAACTATTCCAGAGAGTATCTTTACATTAACTTGTTAAGTTTTACTGTGATGCAGTTTTTTTTGTTGTTTTTTTTTTTTTTTGAGACGGAGTCTCGCTTTGTCACCCAGGCTGGAGTGCAGTGGCGCGATCTCGGCTCACTGCAACCTCTGCCTTCCGGGTTCATGTCATTCTCCTGCCTCAGCCTCCCGAGTAGCTGGGACTACAGGGACCTGCCACCACGCCTGGCTAATTTTTTGTATTTTTAGTAGAGACGGGGTTTCACCTTGTTAGCCAGGATGGTCTCAATCTCCTGACCTCATGATCCACCTGCCTCAGCCTCCCAAAGTGTTGGGATTACAGGCCTGAGCCACTGCGCCCAGCTGCAGTTTGTTAATTTTTTTAACGATTTTGAAGTAAATTAAGTTCTTATGAACTTAAAGGCTATGTAAAGCAAATTTGACATGTTTTTCTGAGTTCTTAAGTAATATGTGCTTGTAATAATAGAAAATTTGAGGCTGGGCACAGTGGCTCAGGCCTGTAATCCCAGCACTTTGGGAGGCTGAGGCGGGCGGATCACGAGGTCAGGAGATCGAGACCATCCTGGCTAACACGTTGAAACCCCATCTCTACTAAAAACACAAAAAATTAGCCGGGTGTGGTGGCAGGGACCTGTAGTCCCAGCTACTCGGGAGGCTGAGGCAGGAGAATGACGTGAACCCGGGAGGTGGAGCTTGCAGTGAGCAGAGATCGCGCCACTGCATTCCAGCCTGGGTGACAGAGCAAGACTCCATCTCAAAAAAATAATAATAATAGAAAATTTGAAAATTACAAAAAAAAAGTCCACCAGATATGATCACCGGGTAAAATGTGATGCATCCTTCTACAAAATTGGGATAACAGTCTGTGTATGGTTTTATACCTTTTTCCATTGATTATATCATGTATTTTTTCACATACTCAAAAATCCTGTCATGAGGGCACGATGACAGAGTAGGAAGTCCTAGCCTTTGCTCTCCCATAGAAACATCAAGATAACAATACTTGGGCCAGGCGTGGTGGCTCACGCCTGTAATCCCAGCACTTTGGGAGGCCGAGGCGAGTGGATCATGAGGTCAGGAGTTCAAGACCAGCCTGGCCAACATGGTGAAACCCCATCTCTACTAAAAGTACAAAAATTAGCTGGGCATGGTGGTGCATGCCTGTGGTCCCAGCTACTTGGGAGGCTGAGGCAGGAGAATTGCTTGAACCCGGGAGGTGGAGGTTGCAGTGAGCCAAGATCGTGCCATTGCACTCTAGCCTGGGCAACAGAGCAAGACTCTGTTTCAAAAAAAAAAAAAAACAATACTTGTACTAAAATACCTTCATAAGAAATGCAGAATCCAGTTAATAAGTTGTAGCACCCAGCCACATACATAACTGAGAAACCATGATAGGTAAGGAGAGCAAATTCACTTTGCCCACATCAGCTTCTCCCGCAAACTAGCTTAGTTCAGAGCAAAGAGAATCACCCATGACTTCTCCCACATTGGGAAAGGAAAGAATGGAGCTTGCACTTGGCCATCTGGCCTCCTGGCATTTCAGTGCACCCCTGCCAATTTCTGTCTCACCTCATATCCAGTGCTGAAAAACTGATAGAGCCCAGATGCCTGAAACAACTGAGAACAAAAGAAGGGTGAGTGGCCTCCTACAGATGGCACTGTTCTGCAAGATTGGGAAAAGGCTTGGAACCTTTCCCTTTAGGAGGGAAATGAAGTGAGCCTTGTCTCTAACCTTTCAGTGTGGTACCCAAAGGGCTCGTTTCCATCTCAATTCATGCCACCTACTAAAGGACTGGTGGAGCCTGGATGCCTGTGACAACTAGGAATAAAGGGAAATGAGTGGGTACCCTCTACAGCAAACAGTACTCTGTGAGACTGGAAAAAGTACTGTTTCTTCAAAGGCACAGACAACAATGCAGCCATACAAGGAACATGGAAAATCAAGAAAACATGACAGAATCTAAGGAAGAAAATAATTCTTTAGTAACCAATTTAAAAAAAGTGGATGTATTAATTACCTACAAAGAATTTAAATTAATCCTCTTGAAGCTCACTGAGTTACATGAAAACACTGGTAGAAAACTAAATGAAATCAGGAAAAGAATATATGAGCAAAGTAAGGATATTAACAAAGGGAAACAATAAAAAAGAAACAAATACTGGTGCTGAAGAATACAGTAACTGAACTGAAAAATTGACTACAGGAGTTCAATAAGCAGCTGACAATCGATCAAGCAGAAGAAAGAATCAGTGAACTTGAAAACAGGTCATTTTTGAAATTATCAAATTAGCAGAGCAAAATAAAAAGAATGAAAAGGAGTGAAGCTGTGGAATTCAGTCAAGCAAAGATAAGGAATGGACATCCCAGAAGTAGAAAAGGAGCAGAAAGCTGTTTCAAGAAATAATGAGTGAAAATTTCCCAAATCTGGTGAGGGAAATGGATATTCAGATTCATGAAGGTCAAAGAGTGCCAAATAGGATGAACCCAAAATGGTCTATACCAACACATATTATAATCAGATTGTCAAAAATCAAAGACATAAAGGTAAGTGAGATAAGCGCTGAAAGAAAAGAAAAAAAAAAAAAAACAACTGTCAACCAAGAATAGTGTACCCAGCAAAGCTATCCCTCAGAAATGGAGTGAAAGATTTTACCAGATAAACAGAAGCTAAAGGAGTTTAATCATTTCTAGAACTGCCTTAATAGAAATGCTAATGGGAGTTCTTCAACATGAAACAAAGGAACAATAAATAACACAAAGCATATGACAGTAAAAAACTCACTAGTGAATATATAAACAAATAGAGAATAATATTGTATTGTACTACTGGTTAATAAATCACTGTAACTCTGATACAAATGTTAAAAGCCAATGGTATTAGGCCGGACACCATGGCTCACACCTGTAATTCCAGCACTTTGGGAGGCCAAGGCAGGTGGATCACCTGAGGTCAGGAGTTCAAGACCAGTGTGACCAACATGGTGAAACCTTGTCTCTACTAAAAATACAAAAACTAGTCGAGCATGGTAGGGGGTACCTGTAAACCGAGCTACTTGGGAGGCTGAGGCAGGAGAATCACTTGAACCTAGGAGACAGAGGTTGCAGTGAGCCGAGATCACACCACTGCACTCCAGCCTGGGCAACAGAGCAAGACTCTGTCTCAAAAAAAGAAAAAGCCAACAGCATGAAGAATAACTCCAATAATTAATTGGTGGATATGTAATATTAAAATACATAAATTAGAACATCAGTAGCAACGTATGCAGGAGCAAATGTGTACAGTTTTTGCATACAATTATATTATTATCTTAAAATGCACTATTATATATACCACATGGTAATCATAAAGCAAAAACATATACAGGCATACCTTGTTTTGTTATGCTTCATTTTATTGCACTTCACAGATATTATGTTGTTTTTACAAATTAAGTTTGTGGCAACCCTGCATCAAGCAACTATATTGGCACCATTTGTCCAATATCATGTGCTCACATTGTGTTTCTTGTTATATCTTTGTTGTTCTTGTTGTTGTCGTCGTCATTTTCTAGAAACAGTGTCTTGCTCTGACACCCGGGGTGGAGTGCAGTGGCATGATCATGGGTAATGGCAGCCTCACCTCCTGGGCTAAAGAGATCCTCACCTTGGCTTCCCAGAGTGCTTGGATTACAGATGTAAACCACCACACTGAGCCCACCCTTGTTATATCTGATATGATCTGTTATCAGTAATCTTTGATGTTACTATTGTAATCATTTTGGCGCCCCACGAACCACACCTGTAGAAAATAGCTAATTTAATTATAAATTGTGTGTGTGTTCTGACTACGGACCAGCCCTTCCCCCATTTCTTGCCCTCACATTGAGCTGCCCAAATCCCTAAGAGATAATAATATTGAAATTAGGCCAATTACAGTTGCCCACACCTGTAATCCCAACAGCAGGAAGATCACTTGAGTGCTGGAGTTTAAGACCAGCCTGGGGAACATAGACCCCCATCCCTACAAAATATTTTAAAATTAGCTGGGCATAGTGGTGTGCACCTGTGTTCCCATCTACTTGGGAGGCTGAGGTGGGAGGATCACTTGAACCTGGGAAATCAGGGCTACAGTGAGCTGTGATTGCACCACTGCACTGCAGCCTGGGCAACAGAGCAAGACCCTGTCTCAGAAAAGAAAGAAAGAAAAAATTAGGCTTATTAATAACTCCACGGTGACCTCTAATTGCTAAGTGAAAGGAAGAGTCCCACGTCTCTCACTCCAAGTCAAAAGCTAGAAATGATTACGCTTCATAAGGAAGGCACTTCAAGAGCCCAGATAGACCAGAAACTAGGCCTCTTGTACCAAACAGGCAAGTTGTGAATGCAAAGGAAAAGTTTTTGAAAGAAAGTATAAGTGGTACTCCATCTATCACATGAGTGATAAGAAAGGGAAATGGCCTTATTACTGATAAAGTTTTGGTGGTCTGGATAGAAGATGAAACTAGCCACAACATTCCCTTAATCCAAAGTCTAATCCAGAGCAAGGCTCTAATGCTCTTCAAGTCTGTGAAGGCTGAGAGAGGTGAGGAAGCTGCAGGAGAAAAAGCTTGAAGCTAGTAGAGGTTGGTTCATGAGGTTTAAAGAAAAAAGTCACCTCCATGAAAATGCAAGCTGAATCAGCAGGTGCTGTCGTGGAAGCTGCAGAAGATCTAGTTAAGGTCATTGATGAATGTGGTTACAGTAAACAACAGATTTTTCAGTGTAGACAAAACAGCCTTCTATTGCAAGAAGATACCATCTAGGACTTTGATAGCTAGAGACAAGCCAATACCTGACTTTAAAAGCGTCAAAAGACAGGCTGACTCTCGTTAGTGGTTAATGCATCTGGTCACTTTAAGTTGAAGCCAGTGCTCATTTGCCATTCCAAAAGTCCTAGGGCCCTTAAGAATTATGCTAAATCTACTCTGCCTGTGCTCCATAAGTGGAACAACATAGCGTGGATGATAGCACATCTGTATACAGCATGATTTACTGAATATTTTAAGCCCACTGTGGAGAGCTACTGCTTACAAAAAGGTTCCTTTTAAAATTACATCTCATCGACAACGTACATGGTCACTCAAGAGCTCTGGTGCAGATGAACCAGGAGATTCATGTTTTCATGCTTGCGAACACAGCATCTGTTCTGCAGCCCATGGATCCAAGAGTTAATTTTGACTTTCAAGTCTTATCATTTAAGGAATACATTTTACAAGATTATAGCTGCCATAGATAGTGATTTCTCTGGTGGATCTTGGAAAAGTAAACTGAAAACCTTATAAAAAGGATTCACCCATTCTAGATGCCATTCAGAACATTCATGATTCATGGGAGGAGATCAAAATATCAACATTAACAGGACTTTGTAAGAGATTGATTCCAGCACTCATGGATCATTTGAGGAGTTCAAGACTTCAGTGTAGGAAGTCACTGTAGATGTGGTGAAAATTGCAAGAGAACTAGAATTGGAAGTGGAGTCTGAAGATTTGACTAAATTGCTACAATCTCATCATAAAACTGGAATGCATGAGAAGTTGCTTTTTATGGATGAACAAATTGGTTTTTGAGATTAGAATCTACTTCTAATGAAGATGCTGTGAATGTTGTTGAAATTATAACAACAAAGACTTTAGAATATTCCGTAAACTTAGCTGATAAAGTAGCAGCAGAGTTTAAGGGGATTGAGTCCAATTGTAAAAACAATCTCTCCTGTGGATAAAAAGCTATTAAGCAGCATAGCATGCTACAGAGAAATCTTTCATGAAAGGAAGTCAACAGATGCAGCAAACTTCGTTGTCTTATTTTAAGAAATTGCCAGTCACTCCAGCCTTCAGCTATCACCCTGATCAGTGAGTAGCCATCCAATATTGGGACAAGGCATTCTATCAGCCAAAGATTACAACTTGCTGAAGACTCAGGTGATTGTTAGCATTTTTTAGCAATAAAGTGTTTTTTACTTAAGGTATATATATTGCTTTTTTAGACATAACGCTGTTGCACACTTAATAAACTACATTACAGTGTAAACATTACTTTTATATTAACTTGAAAAACAAAAAATTATGTGACTTTCTTTATTTCAATATTCACTTTATTGCAGTGGTCTGGAAGTAAACCTGCAATATCTGCAAGTTATGCCTGTAGTAGATACACAAAAGATAAATACATAGCACTACAAAAAAATCATCAAATCACAAAGGAAGACAGCAAGAGAAGAAAGGAATGAAAAAACTACGAACAAAATGACGATAGTAAGTCTTTACCTATTATTAATTACTTTAAATATAAATGGATTAAATTCCATCATCAAAAGTCATTGAGTGGCTGAATGAATTAAAAAACAGGATCCAACCATGTGCTGCCTGTAAGACACTCAGCTTTAAGGACAAATACAGGGTGAAAGCAGGGAAATGAGAAAAGATACTCCATGCAAATAGTAATTAAAAGAGAGCAGGAGTGTCTATACTTATATCTTAGAAAATAGACTTTAAGTCAAAAACTGACACAAGAGACAAGGTCATTATAGAATGATAAAAGGGTCAGTCAGGAAGACAAAACAATTATAAATATATATGCATCCAGTATGAGGGCACCTAAATATGTAAAGCAAATATTAACATACCTGAAGTGAAAAATAAACAACAATACAATAATAAAATAAGACATCAAGACACAACTCTCAACAATGGATAAATCATCTGGACAGAAAATCAGTGAGGAAACACTGGATGTTAACCAAACTATGGGCCAAATGGACCTAACAGACATATACAGAACATTCCATCCAACAACAGCAGAATACACATTCTTCTCAAGCACACATGGAACATTCTCCAGGATAAATCACATGTTAGGCTACAAAACAAGTCTTAACAAATTTAAGAAGATTGAAATCATGTCAGATATCTTTTCTGACCACAATAATATAAAACTGGAAATCAATAAAAGGAAAATTTACAAATATATGGAAATTAAACAGTCAATAAATATTAAAAGGGAAGCCAAGGCCAGGTGCCAGTGGCTCACGCCTGTAATCCCAGCACTTTAGAAGGCCAAGGCGGGCGGATCACGAGGTCAAGAGATCGAGACCATCCTGACCAACATTGTGAAACCCTGTCTCTACTAAAAATACAAAAATTATCTGTGCGTGGTGGCATGCACCTGTAGTCCCAGCTACTCGGGAGGCTGAGGCAGGAGAATCGCTTCAACCCGGGAGGCAGAGTTTGCAGTGAGCCAAGATCTGGCCACTGCGCTCCAGCCTGGGTGACAGTGCGAGACTCTTGTCTCAAGAAAAGAAAAGGGGGGGGAAGTCAAATAATATCTTGATACAAATAAAAATAAAAAACAACTTACCAAAACTTATAGCAAGTGGCAAAAGCAATACTAAAAGGAAAATTTATAGCAAAAAATGCCCTATGTTAAGAAAGAAGAAAAAGGCCAGGCGCAGTGGCTCACACCTGTAAGCCCAACACTTTGGGAGGCCGAGGCACACAGATCATGAGGTCAGGAGTTTGAGACCAGCCAGGCCAACATAGTGAAACCCTGTCTCTACTACTACAAAAAATTAGTTGGGTGTGGTGGTGGTCACCTGTAATCCCAGCTACTTAGGAGGCTGAGGCGGGAGAATCGCTTGAACCTGGGAGGCGGAGGGTGCAGTGAGCCAAGATCACACCACTGCACTCCAGCCCTGGCGACAGTACGAGACTCTGTCTCAAAAAAAAAGAAAAAAGAAAAATTTCATACAACTTAACTTTAAACCCTAATGAATTAGAAAAACAATGTTCAAAGCCCCAAGTTAGCAGAAGAAAGGAAATAATAAATATTACAGCAGAAATAAATACAGACTAGAAAAAGCAGTCATAAGGACTAACAAAGCTGGGCATTGCTTTTTGAAAAGGTAAACAAAATTGACAAACCTTTAGAGTAAGAAAAAAGACTCGAAGTGAAAGAGGAGACATTACAACTGATGCCACAGAAATACAATAAGATTATAAGAGACTCCTGTGAGCCTTCATTTCCAACAAATTGAATAATCTAGAAGAATAAATAAATTCGTAGAAACATAAACCTTCCAAAACTGAATCATGAAGGAAATATAAAATACCATCAGACCAATAGCAAATGAGAGTGAATCCATAATTATTAAAAACCTCCCCCCCAAAAAGAAAAGCCCAGGACTGGATGGCTTCACAGGTGAATTCTACCAAATATTTGAAGAAGAACTAATGCCAGTCCTTCTTCAACTCTTCGAAAAAGTTGAGGAAGAGGGAACGCTTCTAAACTCATTTTATGTGACTAGCACTACTGTGATACCAAAGCCAGACAAGGACACTAACAATAAAACTATAGGTCAGTGTCTCTGATAAACATAGATACCAAAATCCTCAACAAATAATAGCAAACTAAATTTGACAGCACATTAAAAGGATCGTATATCCTAAATGGGATTTTTCCCTGGGGTGCAGGCATGGTTCACCATATGCACATCAATAAATATACTACGCCACATTGTAACAGAATGGATAAAAATCTTGACCATGTCAATAGATGCAGAAAAAGCATTTGACAAAATTCAACATTCTTTCATGATATAGCACTCAAAAAATTAACCATAGGAGGAATGTACCTCAACATACTAAAGTCCATATATGGCCATGTATGACAAGCCCACAGCTTAATATCATACTCAACAGTGAAAAACCGGAACCGTTTCCTCTAAGATCAGAAACAAGATGTGGATGCCTGCTCTTGCCACTTCTATTCAACATAGTATTGGAAGCTCTAGCCGGAGCAATTAGGGAAGAAAAATAAAAGCATCCAAATCTGAAAAGAAAAACTAAAATTGTCTGCAGATGACATGGCATTATATATAGAAAACACTAAAGACACCACCAAAAAAAAAACTCTTAATAAATTCAGCAAGGTTGGTGGATGCAAAACCAACATACAAAAATCAGTTGCAGTTCTATATATTCAACGGGAAATTAAGAAAATCCCATTGACAGTAACATCAAAAAGAACAAAATATTTAGGGAATAAACTTAGCCAAAGAGGTGAAAGTCTTTTGTTTTACTGATAAAAGAAATTAAAGCAGATACAAATAAATGGAAAAACATCTCATGTTCATGACTGGAAGAAATAGTATTGTTAACATCTCCATACTACCCAAAGCAGTCTACAGATTCAATGCAATCTCTATTAAAATCTCAATGGCATGTTTTACAGAAATAGAAAAACAACCCTAAAATTAATATGGAACAACTTAAGACCCTGAATAGCCAGAGCAGTCTTGAAAAAGAACAAAGCCGGAGGCATCATACTTCCTAATTTCAAAATATATTACAAAGCTGCAGTAATCAAAACAGTATTGTGCTAGCATAAAGATGGATGTATAGACCAGTGGAGCAGAAGAGAGACCCCATAAATAAACCCACTCATTTATGATTAACTGATCTTTGGTACCAAGAACATAAAATGGGGAAAGGATAGTCTCTTCAACAAATGGTGTTGTGTAAACTGGAAATCCACAGGCAAAAGAAGGAAATTGGATCCTATCGTAGACCATGGCCAGAAATCAAAGCAAAATAGATTTAAGACTTAAATATAAATTCTGAAACTGTAAAACTTCTCACAGAAAACATAGGGGGAAAGCTTCTTGGCATTGGTCTTGGTAATGACTTTGTGGTTTGACACCAAAAACAAAGGCAACAGAACCAAAAATAGGCAAGTGGGACTACATCGTAATAAAAGCTCTGTACAGAAAAGGAAACAATCAGCAAAATTAAAAAGCAAGCTGAAGAGGCCGAGGCAGGCAGATTCCTTGAGCCCAGGAGCTTGAGACCAGCCTCGACAACATGATAAAACCCCATCTGTACAAAAAAATACAAAAAGTAGCTGGGTGTGGTAGCATGCATGTGTAGTCCCAGCTGCTTGGGAGGCCCAGGTGGGAGGATCCATTGAGCCCAGGAGATCAAGGCTACAGTAAGCCATGATTACACCACTGCATTCCATGCTGGGAAACAGCAGGACCCTGTCTAAAAGAAAAAAAATGTGAGATAAAAGTAAGGAGGCTGAAGCGGGTAGATCACCTGAGGTCAGGAGTTCAAGACCAGCCTGGCCAACATGGTGAAACCTGTATCTACTGAAAAAAAAAAAAAAATAGGCATGGTGGTGCACACTTGTAATCCCAGCTACTTGGGAGGCTGAGGCAGGAGAATTGCTTGAATCTGGGAGCCAGAGGTTGCAGTGAGCTGAGATGGTGCTACTGCACTCCAGCCTGGACCACAGAGTGAGACTCCGTGTCCAAAAAACAAAGAGAAATGGAAGTTAAATATTAGCAAACCATCTATCAAGGTAAAAGGTTAATATCCAAAATACGGTAACTCATATAACTCAATAGCAAAATAGCAAATTTAACCTAATTTTAAAACAAGCAAAAGACTAATAGACATTTCTCCAAAGAAGACATACAAATGGCCTCCAGGCATATGGCAAGATGCTGAGTTTCATTAATCATGGAAATGCAGATCAAAACCACAGTGAGATATCAACTCACATCTTAGCATGTCTATTATCAAAAATAAATTTAAGGTCAGGCATGGTGGCTCACGCCTGTAATTCCAACACTTTGGGAGGCTGAGATGGGCAGATTGGTTGAGTCCAGGAGTTCAAGACCAGCCTGGCCAACATGCTGAAACCCTGTCTCTACTAAAAAATACAAAAGAAGTTAGCCAGGCATTGTGGCGCACACCTGTAGTCCCAGCTGCTCAGGAGGCTGAGGTGAGAGAATCACCTGAGCCTGGGAAGTTGAGGCTGCAGTGAGCCTAGATGGCACCCTGCACTCCAGCCTTGGCAACGAGAGTGAGACCGTCTCTAAATAAATAGACATTTGTGAGGATGTAGAAAACTTGGAGCTTTTATACAACTGTTTGTGGGAATGTAAAATGGTGCAGCCACTATGGAAAGCAGTATGGAGATTCATCAAAAATAGCACTGCCGTATGATCCAATAATGGAATATTTCTGGATATGTATACAAAAAGAGTGTAATCAGGGTCTCAAAGATATCTGCACACCCATGTTCACTGCACCATTATTCACATTAGCCAATATAAGGAAACAACCCAAATGTCCATCAAAAGATGCATAAAGAAAATGTGATATAGACATGCAATGGAATAATATTAAGCCTTTAAAAAAGAGAGAAATCCTACTATATTCAACAACCTGGATGAACCCACAGGACATTATGCTACATGAAATAAGCCAGTCACAGAAGGACAAATACTACATGACTCCACTTATGTGAGGTATCTAAAATAGTCAAACTCCCAGAAGCAGAGAATAAAATGGTGATTGCTGGGGCTGTAAGGAGGGAAAAATGGAAAACTGTTAATCAATGAGTATAAAATTTCTGTTCTGCAAGATGAAAAATTTCTAGAGATCTGTTGTTAAAGCATAGTACCTATTAGGATTGTGTGAGTCTGTTGATCAATTTGGGGAGAATTGACATGTTAACAGTATTGAAACTTCCAACCAACAGACATGGCATTCCATTTACTTAGATCTTGTTTGATTTATTTCAACAATGTTTTGTAGTTTTCAGTGTATAGGACTGATACTTCTGTTCAGTTTATTCCTAAATATTTTGTATTTTGATACTACTGTAAAAAGTTCTTTTTTAAATTTTAATTTCCAAATGTTCATTGCTAGCATGTAGAAATACAATTGATTTTTATATATTGACCTTGTATCCTGTGACCTTACTAAACTTGCTAACTTTACTGAACTCATAGTTATAGTAGCTTTTTTTAGATTCCTTAGAATTTTTGTGTAAATGATCATGTAATTGGCAAATAAGGACACTTCTGCTTCTTTCTTTCCAATCCATATTCTTTTTATGGATGAATAGTTTTATGGAGTATAGTTTTAATAGCTGATTTAAGTTATTTCCCTAAATCCTTCATCTGCCATTTCTGAGTATATTTCTGTTGATGGATTTTTCTCCTAGTTGTGAGCCGTGTTACCTTACCACTGTGTGGACTCTACTGCTTTCCAGCGGTTCTCTCTTCAGACTTGTAGTTTTGCCCGACACATGTACAAATCATTACTCAGCCAAAAACCTGGGTAATATGAAGTCTTTGCAAATCTGTGAAGCTCTTTCTGTACAGTTTGTCTCTGGTACTCTGCCCTAAAATTCTAGACTGCAAACTCCCCAAAATCTCTTGTCTCCTCGATTCAGGGAGACTACCAGGCTATGTTGTAACCTGAAAACTCTCTCCAGACCATAATCTGAGGCAATTTATAATACACACCTCATTTTTTCCCCATCTTTCAGGATCACAGTCCTATATTGCTTATTGTCCAATGTCTGAAAACAATTATTTTGTTTTCTCTAGTTTTATAGTTGTTTACAGAGGGAAGGCAGTTGTCCTTAGTGTTTCTTTGTAGAAGTAAAAGTCTCTTACATGTGTATTTTAATACCACCAAATAAATGAAAGTTGAGTTGAAAGGAGAAAAATACTGAGACTGTATGACTGTCCCCTCTGAGTATTATTAGAAATTGTGTGACATATTTTTTCTACTTTATATAATACCTTATATTCTCCAAAGCCAAATATCCATTCTTTTAGAAGCCTTTAAATTTTTTTATTTTTCTTTTTAAGAAAACTTACGGAAAACAAATTAACGTCTTTATAATTTATGGATATGGTAGCAACTTTAGAATAAAGAAAGGATAAAAACCTCAAAAGCAGACATACTTATATATGTTAGTAATGTATTCTTTGGAGTCTAATATGGAAGCCATTCTCACAAGAACAGTTTTATATCCTTTCTGTAATAGAAAAAAATATGGTTTTTTTGTTCAATGTCTCTTTGAAATGTTTTTTAAAATACAGTTTAGAATCACATGTCAAGTTGATTAGATTTACCAGAGTGACTAAAACTTTTTAAAGGTCAAGAAAAATTAGATTATTTCCATTAGTAATTCCTGTGATGTTTTCCTTGACATGTTCTACATTGGCTGTTTTATAACCTTTTCCTATTTACTACTTGGATTCTTCATATTTTTCTTATGTGGGGTGATTTTATATATTAATTTTTTTAAAAAACTGTAGCATTTGTTACACATTTTTCTCACAATGTTGGTTTGCCCTTTTTAGTGAGGTATGCTGTTGGATATCAAGTTTTTCATTTTTATATAGTCAAAAATGTATCACTTCCTGTCTAATTTATTGCTATTCTAAGATTAGGAAGACTTGACTATCTTAAAGGCACCTCAGGTTCAACATGTGCAAAATAGTGCTCATTGTTTACTTCACCACCATGCCTCCACACCCCCCAAAAAAATTCCCTGATTTTCATTTCTAATATTCCCTATCCCAGTAAGAAAGAAACTGTACCATGTTAACACAACCCAGAAAATTTAGGAGTTATTCTCGCCTACTGTCCCCTCACCCCCTATAGCTAATCCAGCACCTATTCCTGTCCATTTTACCTCTGATATGTAGCTTGAGGCTGTCCATTTTCTCTACATTGACCAACAAAACTCCAGTTCAAGATGCCAGTATCTCTCATCTCTATTACTAAAATACTTTCTTAACTCATCTCCCCACTTTGGTTCTGGCATCCTTCCAGACTGTTCTAATGCCACAGTAACATTTTCTAGACAGAAATTTAATCATTTTATTCCTTTTTTTTTTTTTTTTTTTTTTTTGAGACAGAATCACACTGTCACCTGGGCTGGAGTGCAATGGCGTGATCTCGGCTCACTGCAACCTCCCATCTCCCAGGTTCACGCGATTCTCCTGCCTTAGCCTCCCAAGTAGCTGGGATTACAGGTGCACACCACCACACCTGGCTAATTTTTTGTATTTTTATTAGACATGGGGTTTCACTATGTTGGCCGGACTGGTCTCGAACTCCTGACCTCGTGATCCACCCACCTCAGCCTCCCAAAGTGCTGGGATTACAGGTGTGAGCCACCGCGCCCAGCCTATTCTTTTCTTAAAATGATTGTTGAGCAGCTTACAAAATTTTTTCTTTGACATAGAACCCTGTCTACCTCTACATCATCACTTCATGTTCACTTACTCTCTGTACTCCAGTCACTTTGGATTCTTTTCAGCTCGCTTTGATCTCTTCAAGTGCTGCAAATGCTTTTCCTTTTCCCTATAATGCTGTCTCCCTACCTTACTTATCCTGGTTAACTTCCACTTATTCTTAAGATCCATTTAAAGCCGGGCGCGGTGGCTCACGCCTGTAATCCCAGCACTTTGGGAGGCCGAGGCGGGTGGATCACGAGGTCAGGAGATCGACACCATCCTGGCTAACACGGTGAAACCCCATCTCTACTAAAAATACAAAAAATTAGCTGGGCATGGTGGCGGGCGCCTGTAGTCCCAGCTACTCGGGAGGCTGAGGCAGGAGAATGGCATGAACCCGGGAGGCGGAGCTTGCAGTGAGCCGAGATCGTGCCACTGCACTCCAGCCTGGGCGACAGAGCGAGACTCCATCTCAAACAAACAAAAAAAAAGATCCATTTAAATCAATTTAGGGACGCCTGCTCTGCCTTACAGTGTCAAATATGCCCATGATATGTAGCACCATGTACTTGTCCTTCACAGCACTGAATCACTATTGTGTCTCTAGTATATAGCACAGTTCCTGGTACTTCGTAGGCCCTCAGGGAATTGTTGGTTAAATGAATAAACGAATTAATGATTATTCCTCAAGCTAAATTTTAGAATCATTGGGCTTTTCCGTGAAATTAAGGTGATTTACTTGAGAAAATGTGACATACCATCAAGAAATGGTGTTTTTCAGGCCAGACATGGTGGCTCATACTTGTAATCTCAGCACTTTGAGAGTCCAACAAATACAAAATATTTAAAATTATCCACATATGGTGGCACATGCCTGTGGTCCCAGCTACTCAGGAGGCTGAGCTGGAAGGATCACTTAAGCCCAGGAGGTTGGGGCTGCAGTGAGCTGTGATCATACCACTGCGCTCCAACCTGAACAACAGAGCAAGACACTGTCTCCAAAAAAAAAAAAAGAAATGGTATTTTTCATTTATCTAAATCTTGTATCACTGTTGTAGATGATACATTTTTTAATTGAAATTATCCCTAAGTTTTATGTTATAAATGAAATATCTAGTTCGTTATTATTGGACTTAGGAGTTTTCTCTTCATCCAGTTTTCTCCTATTTTATTTACAATTTTACTATCAGAAAACTATATGTTTTGTAGCTAAAATTATCTAAAACGAAAAGATTTTAACATAGTTTTCTAGTTTTCTTAGGTAGAGTCTGTCTCCCAGGCTGGAGTGCAGTGGCATGATCTTGGCTCACTGCAACCTCCGCCTCCCGGTTCAGCTGGGATTCCAGGCATGTGCCACCACGCCCAGCCAATTTTTGTATTTTCATTAGAGACAAGGTCTTGCCATGTTGGCCAGGCTGGTCTCGAACTCCTGACCTCAAGCGATCCCCCCGCCTTGGTCTCCCAAAGTGCCAGGACCACAGGTGTGAGCCACCGCACCTGGCCTTACATAGTTTTCTACTTCTGTTGTTCATAAGCTGTATGGTTTGATCATAAAACTGGAGAAGGTTCTCTTTAGATTTCAGTTAAGGAATATTTCTTAACTGAGTAGATACCTTCAGGGCAGTGACTTACCCTGGAGCATTTAACATGTTGACTAAATTAACTGGTTTGAGACATGTTTATATTGTAATTATCATCTCTATAAAATTTAGAGCTTATATAGTTTGTCATATATCATTGTGTCATTTATCCTTAAACCCTATAAGGTAGGTATTGTTATTACTGATGAAGAATTGAGTCTCAGGCACATTAAGAGACTTTTCCATGGTCATTATAAATTTAGTTCCTGAACCAATCTTTATACTCTAGTCCTTGTTCTTTAAAGCTTATGCCACTTCTCCTGTATCATGTTGCTTTGTATGTATAAAGAAATCTGAACCCCGTCTCTACTAAAAATACAAAAAAATTAGCCGGGCATGGTGGCGGGCGCCTGTAGTCCCAGCTAGTCGGGAGGCTGAGGCAGGAGAATGGCGTGAACCCGGGAGGCGGAGCCTGCAGTGATCCGGGATCGCGCCACTGCCCTCCAGCCTGGGAGACAGAGCAAGACTCCGTCTCAAAAAAAAAAAAAAAAAAAAAAAAATCTGAATATATGTATAAAGCAATCTGAAAGTACTTAACTGGATTCTAATTGAGTTATAAAATAGAAACCTTCCTAGAATATCCCCTTTGCATATTCTTATTTTTTATATTTATATTTTTTAAGTATAAATTATTTAGCAAATCATTTTAAATGATTGTTCTTGTAGGAACCTTCAGAAGTTTAGTCTTTTTGGAGACATAAGTGTTCTACAACAGCAAGGAAGTTTGTCAAATACATACCTCAGCAAGGTGGACCCTGATGGCAAAAAAATTAAACAGTAAGTTATATGGTTAATGGAAAGGAGGTTGTACTATTAATAATATGTTTTTCCTAAGAAATTATGAGATACAAACAGAAGAGTAATGATTTTTTTCCTAAAAGGAACATAGGTCCTGGAAATGTTTTAATGGTGAAATACAGTGAACAGCATCTGCCATTCCATCTCATAAATCTTTAAGACAAATCAAGTAACTTAGTGGATAATTATTGCTATTTAAAATTATTTCTCTACTTGCCTTTGCTATAACATAAATTGTATGTCATCATACTTTTCTACTAAACGGATATAAGTGGTGCTTTTCTTGGATGAGGAACATATTTCTATGTGTTTAATAGATCTGTATGTTTAATATACCTTATTCATTATATTTTAATGTGAATTTTAATGGTATTTACTGTGGGTTGAATCGAAATTACCTAATGAGGAAAAATAGATCTCAAAATTGCATGCTTTTCATTGCCTGTTTTCAAAAGTCAGTGTTAAAAGATTAGAACTAAATGTTAATGGGATCACTGTGGCATGTGTTTTCCTTATAGAATTCAGCAACTGTTTGAAGAAATCCTGAGTAATAGTAGGCAACTGAAATGGCTGTCCTGTGGGTTTATGCTGGAAATAGTAACCCCAACATCACTGTCATCTCTCTCTAATGCTGTTGCCAACACCATGGAGCACCTCAGTTTACTGGACAATAATATTCCTGGTAACAGCACTCTTATTACTGCAGTTGAACTGGAGCGATTTGTGAATCTGCACTCACTTGCCTTGGATTTTTGTGACTTTACAGCTGAGATGGCAAGAGTCTTAACTGATAGCAACCATGTGCCTTTGCAACGACTGTCTCTTCTGGTTCACAATGTTTCTGTAATGCACAAGTCTCTGGACAACATGCCAAATGATGAGCATTGGAAAGCCCTGTCACGAAAGAGCACCAGCCTTCGGGTCTATATAATGGCTTTTGATATCAAGAGTGAAGATATGTTAAAGATTCTGAAACCCAGTATACCACTAGAGAGGATTCATTTTGATAGCTATATCACTTGTGTTTCAGGGGCTATTGTTGATCTTATATCCAGGCAATATGACAAATTCCTCACTCATTTTATTTTAATGAATGATGTGATTGACACATCTGGTTTTCCAGATCTTAGTGACAACCGAAATGAAGATCCGTTGGTTTTATTAGCATGGAGGTGCACAAAGCTCTCTCTTCTGGCAATTCATGGTAGGTGATCTTGTTCATTGTAATCTGATACTGGAATTAGACCGAAAACATTTTCTGCCCAATAAAGAGATAGCACTGACCTTTATAGTATCAAGAAATCTTGTATCAAGTTAATATACAGATTCTTATGCTTTTTAAAGTTTGCAAGATATATCACTTACAAAAGGAAAATCATATTCAAACCCAAGTGTTCTGCTCCAGCTTCCCTGTTACTTTTTTGTCCATCATGTGAATGGCGGTATTTCATAAAAAATCAGTGAAATTAATTTAGCTAAGAAAGCACACATACCTGTGGTAGATATATTTCCTCTAATCACACGACCCCTTAAAACATAGTGTGGGGGAAGAGAATGTATGATTTCTTTCATGCTCACTACCTCATCTTTTAGATTCTTGGTATCAAAGTATTAATGTATATAATTTTTTTAACGATGGTTCCATTGATATGCTGCTTTCATTTTAATGTGACCTGTTCTCATTTGGATCTAGAGTTGGTATTCTGACAAATAAATTTACTTCCTTTTCGGATACTTGTAAGATAATTACAAAGTAGTCTATAAGAATGTCTTAAACTCTCTTATTAGCTATCCTACTAGCACTGTTTCATTTTTTTTTTTTTAGTGTGCATTTGTATTTGGGAATGTATGCCTTGCTTTTCAAGTCTTGCTTTATGCCAGTCATCAGAGGTAGTAGAAAAGACTAGATCAATACTGAAAGTGCTAAACACAATGGGGTAAAGACATATCAGGTTATTTAAAAGTTAATTTAAGCCAGTCTTTTTAAAGCCTTTTTCTTCTTTATGCTAAAGCTCCCCGTATTCATTCCTCTTTATTCCTTCCCAGAAGTAGTTATTATTCTGAAGTTGGTGCATATCATTCACATGATTGTTTTATAATTTACGTATTTGCTACTGACAATTAACAGTTTACCTTTAAAGTGTCACTTCATAACTTTGCAAAGCATTATAGGAGATGATTTTTCACAAATGAAAAATACATTTACCATGTGTGGTTAACAGATACATGCATATATGAACTAAAAATTTCATGCTTATGGTACATCTTTACCCAAAGCTATAAAATTTATTTGTATATACTTTAAATGTCTATTTTACTGAATGAAGTAGTGTCATAAAGGATTAGATCACCTGCCAATTCACCACCTATAGCGGTAACTCTTGAACACAACTTCTAGCCTTTTTTTTTCTGGGCTATACAACAATGTTTCCTTTTCCAATTTCAATATATTTCTAAAGGAAAAAGACCAAAACGGTAAGTGAGATACAAATTTGAAGCTTCTCTAGAAGCTTTGAATGAGGAAAAGACAGACTTACCAAAGAGAAAGGAAATGCAAGGAAATTACAGTGTTGTCTTTTGTTTATTTTTCAGGTTACACGGTGTGGGCACACAACCTCATTGCCATTGCTCGTCTTCGGGGCTCTGATCTGAAAGTGCTTGAAGTCACCGAGGAAAGCATTGATTTTGACCAAGGTGAACTGGCCGACCAGGATGTAGATCCAGTGCATAACCTTATTGAGCAGGTATCCCTGGGCCTGGGTCAACCTTGGCATGCAGTCATGGACATCGAATCACTCAGTGTCTTCACTGAACCAAATCGTCATTTTTACAGAGAGATGCAAAGCTTCAGTGAAGACATTTAGCTTTTTTTAAATGTAGAATTCCTGTGGTTACATATGCAAGTAGGGTCCTATTATGTTTTTTTTTTCAGTAGTGTGAATTAATCCTTTTGTGCTGTGTTTAATCAGTATTAGCTTTATAGAATTATATATGTATATTCTACTTCTTGATCAAAGAACGTAGTCGGGTATTGGTTTAGAAGTTCAAAGTGACAATGTATAGGGCTTTCACGGTTAATGGACTTGCTACCAAACCTTAAGGATATACAGCCGAAGATTGTCTGAGGTTGCTGGCTAACTTTATTTTTCACTGAGTTACTCTGCCTTTTTGACGTTTTTATTCTTTGTGTGTCAGAGTTCAGAGCTCAGGAGCCAAAATATTTTTATACATATATAGATATATATCCATAGCCTGGTAGATTTATATGCAATGCACTGCATCCATGCATTCTGATAGCATTTCATTAATTTTGATTTCAAATGGAAGATAAATAATATCCCAAATGAATTATCTGTAACAGAAAAGCCAAGACTTTAACTTTCATTACATATCTAATAGTTGATATCACCAGTTACCATTTTGAATTTTGTATAGTACTAGGTTAGAACATTGCTTAATCCTTTTAAAAAAAATGCATTTACATAAACACGAATACTGAAATTGTTGGATTTTTTAACTATATCTGACATAATTTTATTCATCAATTACATTACACATTCATTTAGCCCAGATTTCAAATAGTGGGGGAAGAAAGAAACTGTATTTCAGAGTAAAATCTCCTGAAGGAAATAAAAATACAGAGTTGTAAATACACATGCTTGCAAAAACATTAGTCGTGAAATCCCTAGCAACAAGTCACTGGATTTTTCTCTGTCAGCACGCGTGTCAGCTGCCAAAGAATAGACTTAATGAAGAAGTGCCCACATGCTGGCAGGGGCCGGCCCACTCTGGCCAGCCAGATACTGCTAGATTGTAATATTTAAGGTCGAATTTCGACCTGTGGTACACAGCTGTGCTGTGGCTCAGTCAGCAACCTCAGAACTCTGAAAAAACAAAACAAAAAAAAAAAAAAAGAAAAAAAAACATGCACCTGTTTCACTGTGAATAGTGAATGTAAAGGAAAGAAAGGAAAAACTGAAAGCTTGTTCTATCACAGGTATGAGCTGCTATGATACATGAAGAACATTCCATGAAGTATGTTTTAAAACCTTGTTATATCTGAGAGGCTTTAAAAGCCTATTAACTGTTTCAGGGCAACCGCGGTACAGACGTGGTCTCTGTGAGACTTCCACCTGACCCCAGTTTTAAGTGGTACGAATGTTGTGCATTTAATGTTAAAGGACAGTCTGCAATAATAAAGTAAGTAGCCAACCTGGGTGCCCAGCAGTGCTGAGACCTGGCTGCTCTATTGTAAGCTTTGGAAACACAATTTATGCAACAGATGTCCAGATATGATTCTATTTATGGAAAAAAGTTTATATGTGTTTTACAAATGGTTTTACCATCTTATATTAAAATGACCTTTTGACAGGTGTGCACTGTTTTGTCTCCAGTGAGCACATACCATGCGGATTTTATATGTACATCAGTAGTGTGAATCCACTGGCACAGTGTGTGTAAATGCCAGATGTGGTGAGATTTTATCTTATAAATGTGATCAGATAAAATAACTCCTGACAGAAACTGTAAGGAAACCAGCTGAATGTTTGACCTGATGACTGATGTTGTATGGTTTATGTTAAATGTATATTCTTTTAATCAATGAATAAAGCATTAAAAATGATCATTGTAATATATTTTATTGTATATGAAGCATGACTACTTTTAGTGTTAAATAAACTGCAATAATCCTTATATTGTGTATAATAATGTGTTAGTATTCTGGTTGTATTCTGGTGCAGCAAAGCTTAAATTTGAGAATACATTATAAAAAGTCTTAGCTGAATAGTTTGGAAGATTTTTTTACAGAAATTCACTTTGACAAAATACAAGCTTAAAAGCAAACACTGGATTTCTTAGCACAAAATCTCAGTATATTATGCACCTAGAATACATTATCAATATGGTAAAACTTTTAATTTATAGACTAGAGGGGCTGCTTTTTTTAAAGATTCCTATACCAAATGCAAAAATACTTAGATATGCCAATATTAAATTCTTCATAAACCCCTATATTCCTTTATTTTGGTATTCTGATCTCTGTTCTTGGTTGTTGAGACTCACAGCTCTTATTTATAGGAAACAAAAGGACTTCTTTTCTTCCTTCCATCTTCCCTTCCTTATCATTCCAGACATTGACTCTTCCAGGCACTGCTTTATCTTGGAATAATCTGGTGTTCACAAATAATTGTCCTTATACTTTTTACTTACCACTTCGTTACTTCCTGGACACATCTGACTCCTTTGAATGAATCAACATGTTTAAGTATATATTTAAGACGTACCCAAAATGTATGAAAAAGGAAAGTCTACTAATATGAATAGCATGCAAGTTAAGGTTATTGTAGTAAAGCTCTAAATTTGGGAGGCTTGACATCTGTTTTCTAGTCTAAGCTCTGGCTCTACTTGAGCACAGAATCCTCTTTCAGCTTTGGTTTCCTCATCTCTAAAATGAAGGATTGGACTTGGCTAGCTAAAACTCCGATTCTTCATTGAAATTTTCCATTGCTGTTAGCTCAGTAGCTCACAGATACACAAGATCATCTTTAAACCAAGGTATTAAATATTTTCAAAACATAGCTTATTAAACTATATGAAATTTACATATCTATCTAAAATTACTTTCCATTTCCCCACCACAAAGATGCAGAAATTGAACACAAAGATGGGGAAACTTGCTTGGGACTTAGAGCATGAATCATATTGGATCCTTATGAAGCCAGTAACATAACACAGTGCTAATGGAGTAACACAGCAGATGTGAATAATACCCAGGGACCATACCACATTGTATCAATGTTTCCCAACCTTTGTCATGTTGTAGCACACATAGAAAATATTGTACAGCATACTGGTATAAACCAGAAAGAATTAGAGAAAAAAATTACTTTTTTTAAATTATATAATTGATGAAAAAATGTAGAAGATTTGAGGAAAAATACTGAATTTGTATGGAACTTTCAAATAAAATCTTGCCAGATGTTTTAATTGATTTGACATTTGATTAAAATGTTTTAATACTGTCACCAATGAGAAACACCCCACAAACAGGTAATAATTTTTAGGTCTTTTTTAAAAATAACCATTCATTAATTTATGCAGTTGAAACTAAGAAATTTAACGCTTCCTTTTCTTTCTTTGGGAAATAATGTTGTGAGTTAAGTTCAAATTCAAATTGATGTTTATTACAATTATTTTAAAATCATGATGCTCTAATTTGTAATCTCCCTTACATAATCCTACTGCTAGGTGAGACACCACTGAAGAGTAAACAGCCACCAACTTTATATACATGTGAAGGCAATTAGAGGCTGCAGGGAGCCCTCCTCCCACCTCCAGCTCCCAACCCTTTCAAATCCAACTAGCCACACCTGGGGGCCTCACACTTGGGCTTCCTTCCCGCTCTTTGGACACCTGGAACATATTTCTTTCACAGCTTTGTAGACACCACCCCCACCCCGCCAACCCTTCTCTGTGATGGACAGTGACTCATCTGGCCAGGAGTAGTGAGTATCTGAGTTTGCTTTCTGTCCAGGGCCTACTTTCAGAATCAGCTCCACTCCCACTGCTCAGAAGAGCCTGAAAGCATCAGAAGGCAACCAACCCAGGCTCCAGCCACCCCAGGACTCATTAGGTGTCCTTGCAGGGTATCACCCCTGGTACAGTATACTAATTAATTTGGTTTGCTGGTTGTGGAAAGAAACGGATGATGTATTATGAGTAAGTTTTCAGGATACTCGAATCATCCTTTCTGAAAGATTTTTTTAAAAGGGCAAGATATACCATGTGTTGGCAAGGAAGAGGAAACACAGGTGGAACTTGAACTGATATATCCATTTTGGAAAGCAAACTTGCAATATCTTGTAAAGTTGAAGTTGCCTGTGCCCTGTAACCCAGATTTTTCACTTTTAGATGTATTCTCTAATCCCATGTTTTCTAACTTGTTTTCCTAGCCCCTAAAAATGTACCCCTTTGCATATTTTTAAGTTAAACATGTAACATTGGTCATAATCTTAGCAGATATAAACATCAGCAGTTTAAAGTAAATTATATACATGACTTCTTAAAATATGTATAATGGAATCTAAATGCTATAGTAATTTAGTACTTACCATCTTTTTTTTTGGACAGAGTCTCACTCTGTCACCCAGGCTGGAGTGCAGTGGTGCGATCTCAGCTCACTGCACCTTCCATCTCCTGGGCCTACCAAGTAGCTGGGACTACAGGCCTATGCCACCAAGCCCAGCTAATTTTTGTATTTTTTTAGTAGAGTTGGGGTTTCATCATGTTGGCCAGGCTGGTCTTGAACTCCTGACCTCATGCGATCCTCCCACCTTGGCCTCCCAAAGTGCTGGCATTACACGCGTGAGCTACTGCACCCAGCCTACTTACCAACTGTTTTTAAAATGCAATTCACTCACTCTTGATCACTAGAAATTTTGTCATTCATTTTCCTCCTTAAGCTTGTATATTGTCAGTTATCAGTTTATTTGCCTTTTAGCTCTGAATGAATCCTTCAATATATACTCTCTCATAATGAAAAACAAAAAACATTCACACCCTCTTCACAAGAGTGCTTACCTATGAGGCAGGCATGAGGACAAGGATCAGTGTGGATGGGCATGAAGGTAATTTTATCTGTAACTGGGCATTCATTATATTATTTTGTTATTTCCTATTTTAAAAAATAATTTGTAATTTACTGATCCAAGTTACAAACAAATGAATGTTCATGGACTGACTTGTTTCATAATGCTGAGTCTAAAGTCAACTGTTTTAGTCCATTTTGTGCTATTACAGAAGATCTGAAACTGGGTAATTTAGAAAGAATATTAATTGATTTCTCACAGTTCTGGAGGCTGGGAGGCCCAAGATCAAGACACCAACAGGTTTGGTGTCAGGTAAGGGCCCTATCTCCACCTCCAAGATGGCACCTTGAATGCAACATCCTCCGAAGCAACAGTGTAATCTCACATGGCAGAAAGAGAGCTAATCTACTTTTGTAAGCACTTTTTATAAGGGCAATAATACATTGATGAGGGTGAAGCCCTCATGACCTAAATAAACTTCTCCCATAAGACCCCACTTTCCAACTCTGTTGTATTGGGGACTAAACTGTGAATTTTGGAGGGGACACATTCAAACCATAGCAGTGACCAAGGCAGGAGGACAGAGTATTGCTTTCTATCCTTTCATGCATTACTGAATCACAGTAACTTGAAAGAGGCTCAAAGATCTACTGAGAGCTTAAGACCTAGTTGTTTGTAGGAAAGTTCTGAATAGATTTTTCAGAATATGTCACTGTGGGGGAAAAGGGGAGATACTGGTCAAAGGGTACAAACTTTCAATTATAAAATTCTGGAGATTTAATATACAGTATGGTGACTACTGTTAATAATGTATATTTGAAATTTGCTAAGAGAGTAGATCTCAGGTGTTCTCACCACACCAAAAATGGTAACTATGTGAAGTGATGGATTTTAATTAGTATTGTAATCATTTCAGTATATACATATATGAAAACACATTGTGTACCTTAAATATATGCAAGTTTTGCCAATCACACCTCAATAAAGCTGCAAAATGGCACTGTAATTGACTACCATATTTCAGTTTAAAGCACTATTGTCATTAGATTAATACTTATTTAATGTGGACATTATATCCAACAACCTCAGCTATTTGAAGTGTAGCCAAGGATCCAGAAATAAGTATAAAAGACTCGTGGAGCTGGATTAGTCCCTGACTAATGGGTAAAGGTGTCACACTCAGAAGAGCCATTTCCAATTCCTTCTAGCTCACTTTGTCTTATTTTCAGCATAATTCTAATAAACCTGTTCATCAGGTTTCTCAGTCTACAGTGGATTAGAAAGGGAAAGGAAGGGGGTGACTGTGAAAGGCATGCAAGCTTACACATGTGAAAGCAAGAACATAATCAGTCTTAGGCCATTTTGGAGTTTGAAACAGACTTCAACACCCCTATAACAAACCTGAACTACAGGGCAATGGTAAGTATTTGTAATGAACTTGAATCAATATAAAAATTACACTGTGTTCAGAATATTGGCATAAATTAATGGAGCATTTAATACATTTTGGAAATATTTCTACTGAAGATGGCTAAAATAATACTATATATTTAAAAGACTAGCCTTTAGCTAAAAAATACACACTTAAGGCCGGGCGTGGTGGCTCAGCCTATAATCCCAGCACTTTGGGAGGCCGAGGCAGGCGGATCACCTGAGGTCAGGAGTTGGAGGCCAGCCTGGCCAACATGGCAAAACCTCATCTCTACTAAAAGTACAAAAATTAGTCGGGCGTGGTGGCGGGCAACTGTAATCCCAGCTACTCAGGAGGATGAGGCAGGAGAAGCTTGAACCCAGCAGGGGGAGGTTGCAGTGAGCCGAGATCACACCACTGCAAAAAAAAAAAAAAAAAATCACTTAAGTAAATTCTCTGAGAAACAATGTTGATAAATAGACTAAGAAATACCATAACTTATATGTATTAAATATTTACTGTGTGCAAAGCACTGTTTTGAGCATTTCACAAACAAGTATTTTGTCATTTAATTCTCACAGCAACCCTGGAGTAGATATCATTTCATTTCACATATAAGGAAATAGGCATAGAAAAATTAACAATTGTGTCTAAGGTCATAAAACCAGTAAGAGTTTGGGTAGAATTTAAACCCAGAAGATAGAACTCCTACATTACATGACTTTTATCCTGCTGATCCTAAAGACTACGATTACCTTACTATTAGGTAGATAATTCTATTTTTCCACTTAGTTTGTAAAATTTACAGATATTAAAGCTCCATCCATATTCTCCATGTACCAGTATTCTTGCTGTATTTCTTGAAGTGCATTAACTGCCCTTGGTATATTTATCAGTATCACCAAATCTATGAATCACAAAGCAACAGAATAATCATCATGTAGGTGTATGAATTTATGCCTAACACATCTAACATACAAAGTGTGTGTGTGTACTATATAACCTAATCTATGCGTATATTTTTATTCTAATTTTTAATAATACATAATTGGCCAGGTGCAATGGCTCATGCCTGTAATCTCAGCACTTTGGGAGGCTGAGGCGGGCGGATCACAAGGTCAAGAGATCGAGACCATCCTGGTCAACATGGTGAAACCCCCATCTCTACTAAAAATAGAAAAATTAGCTGGGCATGGTGGCACAAGCCTGTAGCCTCAGCTACTCTGGAGGCTGAGGCAGGAGAATCGGTTGAACCCGGGAGGCAGAAGTTGCAGTGAGCCAAGATCGTGGCACTGCCACCAGCCTGGCGACAGAGCGAGACTCCGTCTCAAAAAAAAAAAAAAAGAATACATAGTTGGTATGTGATGAGCCAATTGTTAGACAAGATAGCTCTAAAATTAGAATAGGCACTGCACTATAGTTGTAATTATTTCTGAAAGCTTAAGAACTACTCAACTGAGATGACATTATTAAAGATTTTCAAGTGGTTTTAGTTTTAGTTTTTTTTTTTTTTTTTTTTTTTTGAGACAGTCTCACTCTGTCGCCAGGCTAGACTACAGTGGCACGATCTCAGCTCACTGCAACCTCCGCCTCCCGGGTTCAAGTGATTCTCGTTCCTCAGCCTCCAGAGTAGCTGGGATTACAGGCACGCGCCACCACACCCAGCTAATTTTTGTATTTTTAGTACAGACGGGCTTTCAATATGTTGGCCAGGATGGTATCGATCTCCTAACCTCTTGATCCGCCCACCTTGGCCTCCCAAAATGCTGAGGTTACAGGCGTGAACCACCACACCTGGCCTGAAGTGGTCTTACACATAATTGTGGTCAATATATAATTGTGGTCCTTTATAAATATTATCTTGGCTATATTTGTGGACCCAACAAATAGAAGACATTTTTTAAAAGCTAATTAATTTTATAATTTGTTAATACCTGAGCTGACTGAATTGATCATGTTTTCCACTAAATTAATAAAATCAACAGACTATTTTCGCATCGTATCATCCACAGGTTATAAAGTTGACAGATCAAACTTTTTCAGAACTACATAGTTACCTGATTTCTTTCTCCAAAATAAATTCTCTTTTGACATAGTAGATTCTTTGATAATATATAACAGTTATACTATAATCTTACTAAAACATGTAAGTTAGACTTCAAGATTTTTTTGCATGGATTTAAAGACAAAAGTAAAACAGACACTCTGAGGATACTATTTGGACCTTACTTAGATACTGATTCAAACAAACAAACAAACAAAAATTTTTAAAGACAATTGCAAAAATACGAATGGATCTTTATGGTATTAAGTTACTAGATGTTAGGTGATATTTGATGATGGTAGGAAATTATTGGGATTTTAAAGGGTGGACACTGGTATTGTAGTTATGTTTGTTGTTTGCTTAAGGGTCCTTATCTTATAGAAATATACTCTGGATTCCAGCCCAGGCACATTACTAGTTCTGTCTGTGGCAGGAATTTTAACAGCTGTCCTGCCTAATCACTGGATATAAAGCCACCACAAATAGGTATGAAAACTTTTTAAAAGCTAATGCATAATGCATTGTACAAATTCAACATGTGACTAAATATCATGTACTCTGTTAGAATATATGTGAAATTAAAGCATCAAAACTAGCTTTGGAGTTGAAACATACAGGAAGAAATCATTTTAATTTCCAAGCTCTGCTGCACCTGAATATTTTGAAACACACAGGTCACATTTAGCCTCATGGGATAAATGTTAACATTGTCACTAGAATTTTTCAACATTGTCACTAGAATTTTTCTGGCTTACTAGAGCATTCCAGACAGAATTTTAAATATTTTCAAATATTAAAATATTTTAAATCTTCTGAAATGCTGTTTTAAATAGTTGGAACTGAAGGTAATCTAGGAAGGGTGTTCTAGCACAAGAAAAATCCATTCCCAGTAAATCCTCACCTTTGAAGGAAGATAAATAGCATTTCATGCAAGGTTTCCTAAGTCACACTCAAATCCAGAAAAGTAACCTGAGAGGATTCTCTTTGTAAGTAGCCAAATTATGCTGCCTGTTTGTAAGACATACCTATAGCACAGCCTACTGAGAAACAGATTAATGCAAAGGTCTCCTAAAACTAAGCAGCAGCATATCAGTCAAGTAAGCTAAGTGACAGGAAAAAAAGTAAAACATAGTCCGAGACAGACTGACACTCATTCCCTTTGATAAAATTTCTCTTACTAGAATAATGCCAGAAACATTAATCAAATCTAAGCAGGAAGGTTCTCACTCACTCTGAGGTTAATCCCCTTAATTAAAAATATATTTCCCTATTTTGTCATAAAACTTTAAGACCCATGGAGGAGGAAACCATGCCAGAGGATGTTTGGCTTGGAAGAAGCACTGCAAGGCTTAAATTTATCAGAAAGGGATGGCATGGTTTTCAGGCATTTCGGGGACACTTTTTTTTTTTTTACCTTCCCAGATGTATCACAAAGGTTTCTAAATTGAAAGTGTTAAGCAACTTCCATACGTACTTGATGTAAACTGTGAGAATTTTCACAACTCTACATTCACTCCCCACATAATTTCATCCACTGGCATGGTTACCTGTAAGCTGATGACTCCCAGATTAGTTTCCCCAGCCCTAAAGTGCCCTCTTCCATAAGCTCCAGACTCACAGTTTACTTCCTTCTTAGTATCTCCACTTGGATGACTAAATGGGCCTCTCCGACTTAATCTCTATTCTGTATTCTTCAAAAGAATTCTCTATTCTTGATTTTCACCCCCTCCAGAACTTTTCTCCCCAGTTTTTCCCATTTCCATAAATGGCATTATTGTTCATCCAATTGCTCAAATCAAAAACCAAGAGTCACTCTTGATTCCTTTTTTCTCTCACTCTCTACATCTAATCCACCAGCAACTCCTTGGCTATAACTTTAAAATATATCCTAAGGTCATCCACTTCTCTTCCTTCTCCATCTCTCCTTGCCACCACTGTCTCTCAGCTGTACTATTTCAATAGTCTTTCAGTTTATTTCTTTACTTTCCATCTTTCTCCCCTTCAGTCCATTCTCCACACACAAATAAAAGTGCTTTTCATTTTATATGTTGTTAGGTCATACAAAAATATTCCACTGGCATCTTGTTGTTCTTAGAATAAAATACTAACTTCCTAACATGGCCTTCAAGATAAGCATAACCTATCTCTCACACAGATACTGGGGGAAAAAAAAAAAAAAGATAGGCATGACCTGCCCTGTCTACTTCTTGACCTGATCTCTCAGGCTCTCCTGTGCTCACTCCACTCCATATCACACTGGCCATGTTTCTTTTCCTGAAAATGAAAGCCCATTTCTTTCTGCACAGATGTACAGGCCAGCAGCAGCAACCTGCTCGGGTCCCCTTCCACACTGTGGAAGCTTTGTTCGTTCGCTCTTCACAATAAATCTTGCTGCTGCTCACTCTTTGGGCCCGTGCCACCTTTATGAGCTGTAACACTCACCAGGAAGGTCTGCAGCTTCACTCTTGAAGTAAGTGAGACCACGAACCCACTGGGAGGGACGAACAACTCCAGATGGAAGGAATGAACAACTCCAGACCCGCCGCCTTTAAGAGCTGTAACACTCACTGCGAAGGTCTGCAGCTTCACTCCTGAAGCCAGCGAGACCAGGAAGCCACCAGAAGGAAGAAGCTTTGGACACGTCCGAACATCAGAAGGAACAAACTCCGGACACATCATCTTTAAGAACTGTAACACTCACCACGAGGGTCCGCGGCTTCATTCCTGAAGTCAACAAGACCAAGAACCCACCAATTCCGGACACACTAGCACATACAAGACTCTCAAACATATTTCTCAAATGAATGGCATATTAACATTTGGGTTAGCATTAATATCACAATATCACTACATCTCTGGAAAACATTTGTCAGAGGGAAATCAGGTAAGGACATAAAATTTAGACTTAAAGGGATATAAAGACATGAAAAAACAGGTTTAAACTATAAAGTTTGAAATTACAGTAACAATGCAGCAAAATAAAACAAACTGCCTCTTTGAAAAGAAAAACATGAAGGAAAAAATGTAAGATTGTTTGGATAGCTGTCAATAAATACTCTACATGGGTATGCCTTACTTTATCAACAGCTTTGTATATTGACCAAAGTTAAATTCTAATTTCTGATGAAAACAATTGTTTTTCCATAAGGCACTAAATGATTAGCAGATGGGGGAACTTGGCATTATGGTACAGCCCTACCTTGGAGATATTGCAGGTTCAGTTCCAGACCACTACAATAAAGAGAATAATGCAATACAGCAAGTCACACAAACTTTTTGGTTTCACAATGCATATAAAAGTTATGTTTATACTGAAATGTATTAGGTGTGCAATAGCATTATGTCTAAAAAATGTACAGACCTTAACTTTTAAAATATTGCTAAAAAATGCTAATAATAATCTGAGCCTTCAGCAAGTCATAATCTTTTTCCTGGTGGAGGATATCACCTCCATGTTGATAGCTGCTGACTGATGGCGGTGGTAGTTGATGAAGGCTGGGTGGCTCTGGCAATTTCTTAAATGAGACAACAGTGAAATCTGCCGCATCCATTCCTTCTTTTTGTGGACATTTTCTCTGTAGTATGCCATGATGTTTTATAGCTTTTTCCCCACAGAACTTCTTTCAAAATTGGACTCAATCCTCTCGAACTCTGTGGTAGCTTTATCTACTAAGTGTATGGAATATTTGAAGTATTGTGTTATTTCAACAATGTTCACAGCATCTTCACCAGGAGTAAATTCCATCTCAAAAACACACTTTTTTACTGATCCATAGAAGCAATTCCTCATTTGTTCAAGTTTTATCATGAGATTGCAGCAGCACTTTAGTCACATTGTCAGGCTCCACTTCTGATTCTAGTTCTCTTGCTACTTCCACCACATATGCGGTGACCTCTTCTCCTGATGTCTTAGACCCCTCAAAATCATTCCATGGATTCCATGGAATGGACTCCTTAAACATGGAATCCACTCCTTACAAAGTCCTGTTAATGTTGATACTTTGATCTCCTCCCATGAATCACAAATACTCTGAATGGCATCTAGAAGGGTGAATCCTTTTCAGGTTTTCACTTTACTTTTCCCAAATCCATCAGATGAAACACTATCTATGGTAGCTATAGTCTTATAAAATGTATTCCTTAAACAATAAGGCTTGAAAGTCGGCTTCCGTTGAGCACCAAGCAAGATGGCAGCCTCCGAGACAGTTAGGCCAAGGCTTCAATTTGATTACCCGCCGCCAGCTACCCGGCACTGTAGGGCCTTCTGGCTTCTGTTCCACTTGAACAGATGCGAGTCGTCACAGATCTCGTTAGTCTCATCCGCCAGTGCTTCAGCTTCAGTTCTGGGGCCCTCCTAGGCCCCTACCTGGAGCCGGGGCTCCTGCCCCGGGCGGAGAGCGTGCGCCTGGTGAGAGAGAACGACCGCCTCAGAGTTAAAGTAGAAGAGAGAGGAGTTGCTGAGAATTCTATGGTCATCAGTAATGGTGACACTAATCTATCACTTAGAAAAGCAAAGAAGCGGGCATTTCAGTTAGAGGAGGATGAAGAAACTGAACCAGATTACAAGTATTCAAAGAAGCATTGGAAGAGGCAAGAAAACAATAATGAGAAGGTCTTGGATCTGGAACCAAAAGCTGTCACAGATCAGACTGCCAGCCAAAAAAAAAGAAAAAAGAAAGCCCACTGTGGCACAGCAGGTGATGATAACAAAGAGACCAAAAGAAAATCACCAAAGAAAAAGGAGAAATGTGAATATTAAAAAAAAGGCCAAGAATCCCAAGTCTCCTGAAGTACAGGCAGTAAAAGACTGGGCCAATCAGAGACGTAGTTCTCCAAAAGGTTCTGCTAGAAACAGCCTTGTTAAAGCCAAAAGGAAACGTAGTGTAAGCGTTTGCTCAAAAGAGAGTCCCAGTTCCTCCTCGGAGTCTGAGTCTTGTGATGAATCTATCAGTGATGGTCCCAGCACAGTCACTTTGGAGGCCAGAAATTCCTCAGAGAAATTACCAACTGAGTTATCAAAGGAAGGACCCTCTACCAAAAATACAACTGCAGACAAACTGGGTATAAAATCTGGCTTTAGCCTTACCCCCAGCAAGGGCAAGACCTCTGGAACAACATCTTCCTATTTCAGACTCTAGTTCAGAGTCAGATGACCAATGCTTGATGTCATCAAGCACCCTGGAGTGTGCTGCGGGTTTCTTAAAGACAGTAGGCCTTTTTGCAAGAAGAGGTTGTCCGGGCCCAGAGTTGTCATGACAGACTGTAGGTGCTGCTGGATGGAGGCGTTCTGGCTCAAATGGTGGCGGACAGGCTCCTGGTCCTCCTCTCAGTGTGTCTCTCCCCACCAGTTTAGGAAGAAGATGGGGTAGAGGAGAGAACCTTTTTTCTTGAAAGGGAGCTAGGGGACAGGGCATGTGGGGGAGAGGTCAAGGACAAGGGCATCCTGTTTCCTGTGTTGTAAATAGAAGCACTGAGAACCAGAGGCAACAGCAATTAAATGACCTGGTAACAAATTCATCTACTATTATCCAGAATCCGGTAGAGACATGTAAGAAGGACTATAGTCTGTTACCACCGTTAGCAGCTGCCCCTCAAGTTGGAGAAAAGATTGCATTTAAGCTTTTAGAACTAACATCCAGAAGAATATTAAGCCCCAATCCAGAGACCCAGCAAGTAGATACAGAAATTCTTTCATCCTTACCTGCCTTGAGAGAACCTGGGAAATTTGATTTGGTTTATCACAATGAAAATGGAACAGAGATAGTGGACTACGCTGTGACACAGGAGAGCAAGATCACTGTATTTTGGAGACAGTTGATTGACCCAAGACTGATTATTGAATCTCCAAGTAACACATCAAGTACAGAACCTGCCTGAGTATGACCTCTCCACCTTATAGTTTATGAGTGTCGTTTGTGAAAGTGAGTATAACCTGAACTTTTTTTTTTAAAGAGGATTTGGAAGTTGTGTGGATTTTTTTGTTATCTTCACTTTACTGCATAGGAAACAACCTACCTCATCATTTAAATGACATGGGTGTTGGTTTTGTAGATCTTTGGGTTTGTCAGGTTTAATTTCAGTTAACAAAATGTACAACATGACATTCCCTGCAGACATTGTTGTATACCAGTATGGTTTCTTCTTTTTTTAGATGTTTTGGCCATCAGGTAGCAGTCGTCAGTAGGAGTTTATAATACCAAGAATGTGCTGCTATCTTGTCTCAATAAGTTTTAAGTAACATTTAAAAATATTAAAGCATGTTACTTGACCTAATTTTTTAGCATTTGAGTTGTTCCATTAAATGGAGCATCTCATAAATTTCAAGTATTTTATACTTGCAATTGTTAAGAGTTAAAAGGTAGTTGGATTTGTCACAGACAATGAGTTAAGGAATCCTTTCACGTTTTTCCCAACATTAAAATTAAGGATTCTCAGGGCGCTGTGTAGAGCAGTGAAAATAAGATGTGTGTGTGTGTGTGAGTGTGCGCGTGCACGTGTATGTATGTCTGGAGGAGAATTGGTGTTCCACTTAGGTGAGAGGATTGGCTGTGAGCTTCAGACCAGGAAATGTGTCATCTTGCCAGGCACCTGGCTGAGTGTGCCAGAGTGAGGATCTTGAACAGAAACTTCATTTTCTGTTATTATTCACTACAAAGCTAAAATGGCCAAATATATACTGTGAAAATTGGTTTCATCTAACAAAAGATCAGACCCCTCCTTCAGCTGTACACGTTTAAATAAAACCACATTGAACTTAAAAAAAAATTAAAAAAATAAGACTTGAAAGTCGAAATTACCCTTTGATCCATGGGCTGCAGAATGGGTGTTGTGTTCACAGGCATGAAAGCATGAATTTCCTTGCACATCTCCATCAGAGCTCCTTAATAACCAGGTGCATTGTCAATGAGAAGTAATTTTAAAAGGAACCTTTTTCTGAGCAGTAGGTCGTGGGCTTAAAATATTGAGTAAACCATGCTGTATACAGACGTGCTGACATCCACACTTTGTTGTTCCATTTATGGAGCACAGGCAGAGCAGATTTAACATAATTCTTAAGGACCCTAGGATTTTTGGAATTGCAAATGGCTTCAGCTTAAAGTGACCAGTTGCATTAACCTCTAACAAGAGAGTCAGTCTGCCCTTTGAAGCTTTGAAGTCAGGCATTGACTTCTCTCTAGCTATCAAAGTCCTAGATGGCTTCTTCTTGCAACAGAAGGCTGTTTTTGTCTACACTGAAAATCTGCTGTTTAGTGTAGCCACCTTCATCAATGAGCTTAGCTAGACGTTCTGGATAACTTGCTGCAGCTTCTACATCAGCACCTGCTGATTCATCTTGCATTTTTAGGGAGATGACTTCTTTATCTAAACCTCATGAACCAACCTCTGCTAGCATCAAACTTTTCTCCTGCAGCTTCCTCACCTCTCTCATCCTTCATAGACTTGAAGAGAGTGAGGGCTTTGCTCTGGATTAGATGTTGGCTTAAGAGAATGCTGTGGCTGGTTTCATCTTCTATCCAGACCACTAAAATTTTCTCCATATCAACAATAAAGCCATTTCACTTTCTTATCATTCATGTGTTCAATGAAGTAGCACCTATACTTTCCTTCAAGAACTTTTCCTTTGCATTCACAACTTGGCTGTTTGGCACAAGAGGCCTAGTTTCAACATGCCTTCCTCATGAAACAATCATTTCTAGCTTTTGATTTGAAGTGAGAGACATAGGACTTTTCCTATCACCTGAACACTTAGAGGTCATTGTAGGGTTAGTCATAGGCCTAATTTTAATGATTGTATCTTAGGAAATAGGGAGGCTCAAGGAGAGGGAGAGAGATGGGGAAAGTAGTCAGAACACATACATCTGTCAATTCAGTTAGCTATTTTCTATAGATGTGGTTTGTGGTACACCAAAATAACAATAGTAGCATCAAAGATGACTGATCATAGATAACCATAACAGATACAATAATAATGCAAAGTCTAAAATATTGTGAGAATTACCAAAGTGTCACACAGAGACACAAAGCAAGAACAAACTGTTGGGAAAATGGTGCTGATAGACTTGCTCAACAGAGTTGCCACAAACCTTCAATGTGTTAAAACAAACAAACAAGAAACCACAGTATCTGTGAGGCACAATGAAGTGTAATAAAATGAAGTAGGTCTGTATTATATTTCTGGTCATGATTTACAGGTAATAGTCATATCATCTGTTTCTTTATAATTTCCACCATTGTTTGGGAATTGTATCAGGACCCACAGAAGGCCTACTGTAAAAAACAAAAGTTATA
Organism: Pan paniscus; assembly: GCF_029289425.2. Lineage (NCBI taxonomy): Eukaryota > Metazoa > Chordata > Mammalia > Primates > Hominidae > Pan > Pan paniscus. Next base: position 40,719,050 of record NC_073264.2, on the reverse strand, counting down.
TCTCTTACCAAAAAAAAAAAAAAAAAAAAACTGTGGCCATAGCAGATATATGTCTAAAAGCTGTTCAATTAGTAAAGACTGTCCAATTCTTATCTTGTTATTGTACCTAATTATAAATAATAAATAGTATTTCAAATAATAAACTAGAACACATTTTTGTTACTAGACATCTCTTATGAGTGTGAAAGGAAAATAAAAAGTCTGGACTCCAATTCACTATCCTAAAGGAAAAACTGAAGCTGAAAGCAGAGTCATACAAGCAACTGCTTTTCCTTTTGTTCCTAAGCAGTAGCTACAGATAAAGGTCAAATATCTCCACTCTATGTTCACCTTATCTTGTGTACAGCGCAGAATTACTGAGCACAAGACAAATGCATAATTGACTATTCCCCTACCTGCTCCTTTTTTCTTGTAACATGTGGATTCAGTAACGTGACCATACCCTCCCAATTTCCCCTCCAGCCTGCTTTTCCCCTTTAAATACTGAAGCCCTCAAAATCATCTTTGCAGAAAGGTACAAAGCTGTCTCCTGGGCATGTCCTCAACCTTGGCAAAACAAACTTCTGAATTGGTTGAGACTTGTCTCAGGAACTTTTTGGTTTACAAATTTGTGACCAGGAAGGGGCTCAGTGGAGGTCCCCCTGACCTTTAACAAATTTCCTATCGATGCTTGGTACCAGCTTGGGCTGTCTTTATTGCTCAAATAGGATGATTTGCTGAGGCTTGTGAGCTCTCCCTTCCAGAGAATCCCTGATCTCCCAAAATTTGATTGAGATCTAAGGTTTATTTTGCTGTACAACTCCTTTTCTGGAGTTTTACTCGCTTCCAACAAGAAAGGTGAGTTTTCCTGCTTCCATGACGATGGAGAGCAGGCAATATCTTTCTGGAGTTTCAGCTTGCTTCCAATAGGGAAGGCAAGTTTGAGTTTTTTTCCTGCTTCTAGGACACTAGAGAACAGTCTTTAGCCTGGACCCCATTCCTAGTTAGCTGAACTAGGGTTTGTCTTAGAAATTCTCCTTAATAACTAAAGGTTAAGATTAACAACCAGCTGGTCTTAATTTCTCCTTACCATTAAGAGCTCAGTAGTCATATAAATTGTGCAAGCATCATTTGTGTTGTTTAATTGTTCTTGTTGTTGTTGTTGATTTGTTTCTGGTTTTTTTTTGTTTTTTCAGTCTTTTTCCCATTGGGTTTGACCAACTCTACCTGACTTGATCAAATGCAAAGGAACATTCGAAATTAGGAGGAATAAGGCCTCTGAATTGGTTAGATTCCCACAGCTGGGGAAAAAAAAGAAAAAGAAAAAAAAAGCCAGCAAAAGAAAAAAGATTGACTACACAGGGACTTTATTTATGTAACAAGGCCACCTTTTGCTAGCCAAGCGAAACCGAAAGAGCTTCGGCCATCGCCCCACACTGTGGTTCATTCTTTTGCCCTTTTTTCACCATGACAGCTGGGATTGGTCCTTAAATCAAGTCCTTTCTGGCTTTATATTTTCATATTTATGTTACTTTTTAAATATAAGCAATTTTTCCCAGCTAAAATATGGTAATGAGATATAAAAGGATGTTTTAAAAAGTTTGATGGTTGAAAGTCACCTTAATTAAAAGCTGCTATCAAGATGTGTGTGTGTGTATTTAAAAGGCCTTTATGCTTTCTTTCTCTCCTAGAATCTTGTTTTTTGAGAAAAAGGTTTTATTTCTTCTCAGTAGACTGAATTCTGTCTTCTCCATTTACTTCTGCCTATCTTTCCTTCCTCTTACCACCTTCTGCTGCATGAAGGACCTAAAACAATTTCTAACAGCCTAGGATTCCTTAATGAAAACAAAGAAGATGCCAGACTCCTTTTTAGGGAGAAGCTCTGTTTTCCTTCCTCTTACCACCTTCTGCTGCATGAAGGACCTAAAACAATTTCTAACAGCCTAGGATTCCTTAATGAAAACAAAGAAGATGCCAGACTCCTTTTTAGGGAGAAGCTCTGTTTTTCCTTATGATACCCCAAGAGTGTAAACAGACAAGTTTCTCAGATTTTTAAACTGCCTGCTTTTGTATTGTTACCTGTTTTTTGTTTTTGTTCTTTTTTTTTTTTACTAAAATAGTTATTACCACAGGGGCTGCTCTTGGGTGTTTAAGAAAGGACATAGTTTAGAGACTTACAGAAAAGTCTTTGTAACAAAATGCACTGTAAAAGCACTACATGGCCTAGTCTCTTCGGAATAGGCCCATGATATCTTTCTCTTTGGAGAACCAGGGTTTCAGTGTGGGCTCTGCCCAGAGCTCAGAAATCTAGATAGAGACTAAATTTAAAACTAGCAATCTAAATAAAATTGGTCTCTTTATATAATCCTATGGTAGATTTCTATAATTTTATGTTTGACTTGGCATCGATTTTTTTTTTTTTTTTTTTTTTTTTTTTTGAGTCTGAGTCTCGCTCTGTCGCCAGGCTGGAGTGCAGTGGTGCGATCTCAGCTCACTGCAACCTCCGCCTCCCGGGTTCAAGCAATTCTCCTGCCTCAGCCTCCCTAGTAGCTGGGACTACAGGGGCATGCCACCATGCCCAGCTAATTTTTGTCTTTTTAGTAGAGATAGGGTTTCACCACGTTGGCCAGGATGCTCTCGATCTCTTGACCTCGTGATCTGCCCTCCTTGGCCTCCCAAAGTGCTGGGATTATAGGTGTGAGCCACAGCACTCCAGCATCAATTTTTAATTGCCTTTTAGCCCACCGACTTTCTATATTTTGAGATGTCAATTTCGCTATCTGGTTTTCATCTGAGTTGTTCCTTTAATATGCAAAATTTTTTGTTTGACCCAAAAGTTTAACTTTTATTGTGTCTCTCTGTTTTCAGCTTTCTCTCCCCTTGGAGAAGACCTGAGATAATAAGTTGCTCCAGCTCCTCTTTTTTCCTCAGGTTTTAATTGCTGTTGTGACCTGATACTAAAAATGTTTTATCTTAAAGGTCTGAAGGAAATGTTTTCTTTCAATATAACATTCTATGCTCTTGGCTTAATATATCTAAATTATTTTATGAAACCGAAAGCCTTCACTTACAACTCAGGACATATTCCTTCTATTTAAGTATCCTTCTCATTAGTTTTGACTTGTGGGTTGTCTAAATGTACTCCCCACATTGAAAAGCAATCACACTGCAGGAGGTGGTGGGGTTTTTGTTGTTGTTGTTTTTTGTTTGCCTTAGGAAAACTGAGATAAAAACATTTTTTAATTTAAGGTAATCTAAGGTTTTTGGGGTTTTTTTGAGACATAGTCTTGCTCTGTTGCCCAGGCTAGAATGCAGTGGTGTGACTTGGCTTACTTCAACCTCTGCCTCCCAGGATCAAGCAATTCTCCTGCCTCGGCCTCCTGATAACTGGGATTACAGGTGCGCACCACCATGCTTGGCTAATTTCTGTATTTTTAGTAGGGGTGGGGTTTTGCCATGTTGGCCAGACTGGTCTCGAACTCCCGACCTCAGGTGATCCACCCGCCTCAGCCTCCCAAAGTGCTGGGATTACAGGCATGAACCACCACCCCCAGCCTAGCTTGCAAGTTATCTAAATGTACTCCCCATATTGAAAAGCAATCACACTGCAGAAGGTGGTGGGTTGTTTGTTTTGTACGACGGGAGAGGGGAGTTTGCCTTAGGAAAACTGAGATTAAAACATTTTTAAATTTAAGGTGATTTAAGGTTTTAAATTAAGGTTATTACATCATGAACTGCATTCATGAGGCACAGGGCCAGAAATTAAAACTATTCAACCACTCTAGGCCCAGGGACTATCCTGAAAGAGGTGGGTGCATAAGATTGTAAGGGCTGATTTTGAGAGAGAAAATTAGTTCAAAGTTTCTCTATAAATTAAACATTAGTACCAAAGGTACACTAATGCAAGACCAGCATCTGGGCCCCATGTCAGATTAACAAGGTTTTCTTGGAGCATTAACCCACTTTTTAACCAAAAAAAAAAATTATAAAAGACTATAAAAAGGTTTATGGAAATTCCATCTTATGGTCAAGATGATTAAAATTTAATAGGTTTATAAGATTTGAGAGACAGATTTAATTGGCCTTATGCTGTCTTTATTTTGGCTTATTGTTTGAGGAATTAAGTCTCCCCTCTCAAAGAATAAAGATTTTTGCCTTTTAAACAAAATCTTATCACTTTGGCTAAATGAATGACTTATTTTACAATGACCTGTGATCCTATTTTGCAATATCAAGTATTTTAAACTCTTTATATTTGACAAACTTTCCAAAATCAAATTCTAAATTCGGTCTTCATTAATTTTTTTGGTATTAAGCACCCTTAAGTCCAAGAGACACATTTGGCTTGTTTGGTATAATAAATTCATACAGGAAGTATTGTCAAATATGAAATTCTGTTTAGCCTTCTTTGGACTGCATTTATATAAATGTGTTATTAGTATATGTGCCAAAATCATAAGAGATTCCTGTGATTCTGATGTTTTAGTATATGTTATCAGTAGTAATTATGATTATGTAAAATTATTATATGCCAGAGAAGTAACTAAATTTCCTTGTCAGTTGTGTCTTTAACCATGGCTGTTCTAAGACTTTTGTCATCCACAATTGTTGTTTTACTTTGATCCTTTTATAAGGCAGTTTATAATCAGCTATAGAACTCTAAGGAGTACTCTTAGATATAGATTTATGGATAAATTTAGAGATGGTGCCATTGGAATAAAGAGGAAAACTTCCAGCACTCTCATGAAGAGCTGATGTATTCATGAGGTTTGCTGATCCAATATTGAGCACAGTAGGAGTTAACTGCATGGGCTGAACTAGTAGCAGACTGGAAATAATCTTTTATGACTTTTTGTTTCACACATTTGCTGATTCTTTTTGTTTTTCAAAGTCAAGAAAACTTTTTCTTCTTTTAGGCTATTTGCAGCTTTTAACAATTCAGTAACATATACTCTTATGAGAAAAATTTAAAACATAATTCCTTTCACTCAACCTGATTTTGACAAAATTTGGTAACTAATTTGTGAGAATTCTTAATTTATGAAAATACAGTTATTTGCATAACTTCAATAAGAATGTATTTTCTTTTATACAAGTGCATAATTGGAGCCCCTTGGAAAAACTGGCCTCATACCTTGTTCTTTACAGGGTCCTGATCTGTGGTAAGTAAAGAATGTCACTTGGTGACAGGCCCAGGAACCCCAAGTTTTCTTGGGACCTCAAAAAGAGAAGAATTCACACAGGTATTTGAAGGCACAGATAAATCCTCGGCTGGGCTCAAGGCTTTTAAGAAAGTCTAAATCTTAGATTCCTTATAAAAAAAGTTTCCAGCAAAGCCAATTTAAAAAAAAAAGGGAGAGAGCCTGTATAACAAATGATTATTCTTGCTGTACTTTATGCAGATAATCAAGCCAAGTGTAATAGGTCTAAAATGTATTTTACAAGTAAGTTGGTCCTTCTATGATTTTAAGTAAAATTGGGTTATTGGAGAGAGAAAAATCCTGTTCAAATTAAATTATAGTATACCTGTTATTAGACTCCAGCCTAGCCTAATGTTTTCATTTTTATTATTTTCTACAATTTGGACTGAATTCTAAAATTTTTGCTGGCTATGACTCTCCAAAATAATGTTTTCAATTTCTTTTCCTTCTTTTTTTCCATTTTTCCTGATTTGAAATCACTAAAAATTAAGCTTTGCTTTTCTTAAAGCCCTGTGAACTGAAGCTAGACAACTTAAACTTCAGAAGAAAACAATAGCAACCTATTTATATACATAAACCATTTTCATACCTGCCTACTGATGAATGGACTTCAGAGTAATATGGCCTTTGTCAGTTTTCCAGGATTGTTCTTTTTTTTTCTGTTTTTCTTCCTCCCCCTATGTTCTCTTTGTAGGACATGAGACTTCACAACCTGCCAAAAAATTAGCTTCATAACAACATGAGACCTATTCGTCTAGGAATAAACTGTCCTAGCCACAAAAGATCAGACAAAACCCAAGACCAGAGAGTCATTTTCTTCTAAAATGCTTTCTCTGAAAGATTTTAAAAAGAAAAGTGGGGAGAAATGTGAAAGGAAAATAAAAACTCGGGACTCCAATTCACTAGGCCAAATGGAAAAATTTAAGCTGAAAGCTGAGTCATGCAAGCAACTGCCTTTCCTTTAGTTCCTAAGCAGATAGCTACAGATAAAGGTCAAATATCTCCACTCTATCACCTTATCTTGTGTACAGCACAGATTTACTGAGCATAAGACGAATACATAATTCACTATTCCCCTATGTGGTTTTATCTTGCAACCTGTGGATTCAGTAATGTGACCCTACACTTCCTATTTCCCCTCCAGCCTGCTTTGCCCCTTTAAATATTGAAGCCCTCAAAATCATCTTTGGAGAAAGGCATAGATCTGTCTCCTGGGTGTGTCTTCAATCGTGGCACAATAAACTTCTAAACTGATTGAGATTTGTCTCACATACTTTTTGTTTTACATGAGATTGAAAAAACAAACTCTGTTCCTAAATACTTAGTTCACCTTTAGCTTGAAATAGTACATTCTCTTATGTTTCAGTTAATAAAGATTTAAAACTGGCCATGTTTTCTGTTTTCATAAATTTGTTATATTAAACCTATTGATATTAAACATAATTTTTAAATACTAGAGCTATCTTTAAAAACATTTATATATTAAAATATTAGTTTCAAACATTTAACTTTTAAAAACACTAAATCAACCCACAGCATGACACAATAATTTATCATGTTAAACTCATTTAATTTCAATATTGAAAAATCGTTTAGAAATCAACTTGTCTAATTCCCTCACTTTATAGATAAAGAAATGTAAAACCATTTGGCTGGGCGCAGTGGCTCACTCCTGTAATCCCAGCACTTTGGGAGGTCAAGGCAGGCAGATCACTTGAGGCCAGGAGTTTGAGACCAGCCTGGCCAACATGGCAAAACCCCATCTCTACTAAAAATACAAAAATTAGCGGGGCATGGTGGCAGGCACCTGTAATCCCAGCTACTCAGGAGGCTGAGGCAGGAGAATCACTTGAGCCCAGGAGGTGGAGGTTGCAGTGAGCTGAGGTTGTGCCACTGCACTCCAGCCTGGGCAACAGAGCCAGGCCCTGTCTAAAAATAAAAATAAAAATAAAAAAATCAATTTTTCACTGTTTGCTTTAGGTTACCAAAAAAAGCTATATAACTAAAATAACAATATCCTGCTTTAAAAAGCTCATGAAACTATAGTTTTTCTCTAAACAAGATTCATAATTTCAAGAGCTTATGAAAGATGAACTTCAGTTACATGATTTTGTTCAGTGAAGCAATAACAAAATATTAATTTTCAGGTTGTTTCCTTGAACTTCTCATCCCTCAACTGGATCCACAATTTTTTTTTGTTTTGTTTTTAAAGACAGACTCTTGCTCTGTCACACAAGCTGGAGTGTAGTGGCCTGATCTCCACTCACTGCAACTTCTGTCTCCCGGGTTCAAGCAATTCTCTTGCCTTGGCCTCCTGAGTAGCTGGGATTACAGACATGCGCCACGATGTCTGACTAATTTTTTGCATTTTTAGTAGATACAGGGTTTCGCCATGTTGGCCAGGCTGGTCTCGAACTTCTGAGCTCAGGCAATCCGTCTGCCTCGTCCTCCCAAAGTGCTGGGCTTACAGGTGTGAGCCACCATGCCTGGCCTGGATCCACAACTTTTAATGCTCTCATTTTACAACGTTTCTAAAAGCTTTACCATTTCAGGCTGTATTTAACATGGCAAAAACTCTATCCAAGGTAAATAATGAATAAAGTATGAACTAATGATAACATTCTCAGTAATACCATTAAAAATACTAGAAATGCAACTTTAATCAACAGAGCCAATTATTCATCTGCCTAGCCAATTCCTTAGAATTGAAGGAATAGCTTTGTCCATAAATGAAAAACAATCTAGAAAACAGAAGGCTCTTAAGTTTTAATTGGGAGCACATGCTTCTCCCTTACTAACAAGCAGCAGGAAGAATATTTATTTCCTGATTACACATTTCCTTTACCTCATACCAATGCAAGTCTAATCCCTGGTTTTCTTTGCCACGTCCAAACCTCCATGATTCAGAAGTGAGAAATGAAGCACACTCCGAAAGTTTTAAAGCACATCATCATGAGCCAGTTTTAGTTATAAAACCCAATTTAAAAGAGCTTCTTCCTAAGGTTTTACCTAAAATGAGAACTCAAATACCTGCCTTAACTCCTTCACAGGATTGTTTTGAAAAATATGAAGTATTACATGCAAAATGAGTTTCTCATATTACTAACATCCAGAGATGTTATTGCAAGTAATCGCAGAGGCTACTGGGTCAGTCTCAATACAGAAACATCCCTCAGACCTGTTAAATAGCTGCCTAATTTCCATGTGAACACATACCTTGATAGGAAAAGGACAGCCTCCTTAACTGCCTGTTTGAATATTAGACAAAATCTCTTGGGATGAACACACACTGGCCCTGGTTAAGCAAAATATTTACTCTATATCTATAGAAATGAACTGAGTCATTTTTCAGTCTTCTCCAACCCCAAGATTCTCTGTTGTTTTGCCTTTTGAAAAATCACATTTCCTTTTTCCAAAAAAAGATAGCCATCATCATATCTGTTCTCAAAGTTAATATTTTATCACTCATTGAACATTTACCACGTGTTAGCATCTGTATATACATAATTTTGGACCTGTATAATTACTGATGAGAAGGCTATTAGTTTGCTGTTTACAGGTAATTTGTCCTGCTGGTTGCTTTCAAATTTCCTTAGTATTCTGTAGATTTCCAATGGCATGACCTTAGGTATAGATCTACTTTTATTTATCTGCTTTGGACTCAAAGTGCTTCTGCAATCTGAGGAATTACATTTTTCATCAACTCTGAGAAATTCTCAGCTACCATTTCTTTGAATGTTGCTGCTCTTCCAGTCTTCACTCTGGAACTCCTACAAGGCTCATATTGGACTTTTCATTCTGTCTTCTGTCCCTTAACCTCCCCCATAATTTCCATTTATTTATCTGTTAACATACTCTGGTAATTTCACATATTCTCTTTTTAGCTGGGTCCAGTCTCACACCTTGAGTTTGCTTGTTGAGACAGTCTTGCTATGTTGCCCAGGCTGGGAGAGACTCCTGGGCTCAGGTGATTCTCCCATCTGGGACTCCCGAAGTGCTGTGATTACAAACATGAACCACTGCACCTGGCCAGAGTTTGTTTTTTTTCTTATGACTGTTTTCTCATTTTTTATTTTTTATTTTTAGACCAACTCTTGCTCTATCATGCAGGCTGGAGTGCAATGGCATGATCTCAGCTCACTGCAACCTCTGCCTTCCAGGTTCAAGTGATTCTCATGCCTCAGCCTCCCAAGTAGCTGGGATTACAGGTGCACACCACCATGCCCAGCTAATTTTTGTATTTTTAATAGAGACGAGGTTTCACCATGTTGGCGAGGCTGGTCTCGAACTCCTGACCTCAGGTGATCCACCACCTTGGCCTCCCAAAGTGCTGGGATTACAGGCGTGAGCCACCACGCCTGGCCCTATTTTCTCATTTCTACACATCCTAATGGATTCTTATCAACGATACCTCAGCCTGTTTCATAATGCTCTGCTCTTTGTGGCTTTTATTCTTTTATCTTTCAAATTATTTTTAAAATATACTTTAAAATCTCATTCAAGTTTTTCTTTTAATTCAATTACGTAGGTTGCTAATTTTCCAGACTATTATGTCTTCTGGTTTTCCCTCAGTGGCATGCTTACTTCTTTTTTTTTTTTTTTTTTGGCCAAGAATTTTTTGCTTTTTAACATAGAAAGCCAGTATGTATTTACATTGATAAAAGCAATTACAGATAAATACACTTAAAAAGACATGACATGCTGGAATATTTTCTTAGTGATATCCTAAAACCATAATTAAATCCTTTTTCACTTCTTCATTGAAACACAATAAATGTACATATTTAGGGTACATGTGCTAATTTAATATGTTCATGTAGTTCAAGACCAAATCCATGTAACTGGGATATCCATCACCTTAAATATTTGTCTTTGTGCTAGGGACGGCTCTAACTCTTCTGTCTTGGGGTAAATTTCCATCTCTAAACCCAATCCCCTTGAACATTTGAATTACTCTCTTCTATCTATTTTGAAATATACAATACACACACTTTTTATTGCATCCTCAATTTCAGTAGGAATTGCTTGTCTATGGACAAGCTGTGAGTCACAACTAGTCTTAAGTATTACTACAGTACAGTTTCTGCCAAGTACTCCAGATATGTTACATTCAGTTTTTAGCACTCCTTTAAAAGTCCTAGCTTTGTGCAGGAATCTCTATATCCATTTATACATTAAAACACTAGTCCATACAACTTATATCTGGTTTTAATATCCTTTTATCATTTTTCATTAAAAAGGTTTTAATATCCTTTTTTAAATTCTGGCACCAAGGATATTTTCCTTTCCTATACTCTTAGATTCCTCTTCTCAACTAAACATACCCTCAAGTTATTTAAAATTTACGAAGTTCATGCAATCTGCAGGCACATTTAACATATGGTACCCAGAATAGAACAAAGTTTCCCAAAAACTGCTGCCTGGTCCGATTTGGAAACTGAACTTCTATTATATACATCCTTAATTGTTCTAGCTTCCACATTATACTGTTGACTCACCTTATGCTCTACTCACTTATAACTCACAGATCTTTGATGTAAGAACAACTTCTAAAATAATTGAAATTGAAAAATGAGACTTCATATTTATCCTGCATCAACTTTTGTTTTTACGTTTTCACACAAAACTGAGTCAATACTACTCAGCAAGTGGGAACCTTTAAAACACACACTTGGCTTTCTAGGAAAAGAGGAATAAGCTTATTCCTATGTGAAATAGACCCTACTGTTTCTGCCTACACAGTACTCCATTCTTATAACAGAATCCCTCTACTTATAAGAAATTTATTCCACATCATTCAGATGAGGATTACCCTGCCCAGCCACAGGGGGAAGCTCCCGATCCCATACCCCAGCCAAGGGGATTTGTTCAGAGATGGAAATTCACCCCAAGACAGAAGAGTTAGAGCCATCCTTAAGACTTTTGCTAAAATTTTCCAATTTAAAAAAAAAAAGAAAAAAGGACTCTCTCCCCCTTCTGAAGTAGTAAATACTAAATACCATGTAAGCTTAGAGATGCTGCCCCTACACAGAAAGATAATGTGCCTGAGAATGAAATTAACAGAGGAAAAGTAAAGCCCAAGAGACTAAGACAGAAAGACCATGTTTTCATAATATAATTTAAGTCATTAGATGTAACTGTGAAACCTTGAAACTCTTAGTCACAAAAAACAATATTCAGTTATTTTTCTCAAACCAGTTTGAGTCGTATTTCCGTCTTGCAAGCAAGAAACCTAACACAATGTATAACATGCTTAACTGCTCTTTATACAAAATTATCAGAGCATTCTCCTATTACACAAAAAACCCATCATCTCTTTTGTAGCACTCATATCAAAATCTGTAAAAGTAGCTGCTACTTTGAAAAAGCAGGAGGTTTAGTTTGTCATGATTATAACACTGGATTCTCGTCTAAATAGACACACGATGAACCCTGAACCACATCTGCAAAAACAGACTAAAAATCACTCACTATGTTCACAAAATAATTTTGTAGCATCTAACCAAGTCTACAAATTGGCCCTAAAAAAGTCTTGTCTTTTTTTGCAACCAACCTGGTTCCAAAGAATATGATCTTCTCCCTTTTTCTTAACTACCCTCTCTCCCCTTCCCCAAATTCTGGCCCCAATTCTGGGAATACATTCCTAAACTTATCCTAAATCCAGAAAACAAAAGTGAATAAAGATATTTAATATTACATCATCATATATATTTAAAAATCCTTTTAAAAAATGAAAACAGCGTAAGTGCTCACCAAGAAAAGAATAGTCAAGTAAACTATATTCACAAAATGGACCATTTACAAACACTAGAAGTGAAGTTTACAAATGACTACGTAACATAAAAATGATTTACGTTAGAGGATTAAGTTTCAGGAAAAAAAAGTAAAATTCCAGACACACACAATTACAACAATTCAAAAGATACTTGAATAAAAGTTTGAAGGAAATATGTAAATGCAAAATGCAATTCTGCTTTGGTGATGGCCTTGGATTCTTGGTTTTTCTTCTATCTGACCGTTTTCCAACTTTTCTTCAAGGACCACGTGTTAGTTTTCTATTTAAAAGACTGTAAGATCAAAGCAATGGGAAAAGTTATCCAAATAGAATCCAGAAGTAGTCTTTCTTGAAATTTTCAAGTCTACTGTATTTCAGTTCAAAATAATGCTCGAGGGCCTGGGCCATTGTGGGCTCCAGCAAATGTGTGGGGATGAGCAGCGAAGTGGTGGCTCTGCTGTGCTGGGCATGCAGCACGTGCGACAGACTCGGGCAGCAGAGAGGCGCTGGTGAAGGACAAGGTGCTGGACTTCCTCAAGAGGATGCCGGAGCAGCCCCAGTGCGGCTTCAGCAACGCGGTGGTGCATATCCTACAACTGCGCAGTCTCCATGACTATCTGGCCTACAAAGTGATGGGTGACCTCGAGCTCCAACAGGGCATTAAGACTATTCCAACCGGCCCACCATCCCACAAGCATACCTCAATGGAGAGTTTGTCAGGGGCTGTAACATTCTTCTGCAGATGTGCCAGAATGAGGACCTGGTGGGAGAACTGAGAAAGCTGGGGATCTACTTCACCCTTTTAGATAAAATAGAAGACCAAGATTCAAAGTGTGGCTGCCCAGGTCCTCACTGAGCAGAGATGGAGCGTTCATGTCAGAGACTGCCAGAAAAGCCTTACCGATTTTGCTTTTCGCTATTGAGGCAACAACTGCTTGCACTGATCACTTCGGTTTGTAAGTAGTCGGGTGATTTTAGTTTGTCTAGTGTTTGGGCTAGTAATATTTTATTGTGAAAACTGCAACCACTTCACTGCAGTAATTCAATGTTGTATTATAATATTGCTGTAAACAAAATTCATTCTTATATTGTCATTTATTCTTTGTCTGATTCAGGAGCTAAACTAGGGGCTTTGGAATCATTATTCATGACTCCTCTGCAAATGACAGTCTGCAAAGACAATATATCGCCCCCAATTTTGTGTAACTTCTATTAAGCAAAATGATGAACAAAGAAGAAACTAATAAACGGGGTGTTGTTTTTTAAAACAACTGCCAACATAGCGGGGAGAAAAACAAAACAAAATAATGCTCAGTTGAACTTTTACCTATTCATGTCACTATCACTTCAGAAGGTGGTAACAATTAACAATAGAAAACTGAAGCTTCGAGATGGCAGACAAAGCACATGCATTTATCATCTGCCCACCTCCTGAGACCCCACTGAAAAAAACACAAAGAGCTGACTGAAATCCCATAACGGTAAAAAGAATAAAGGAGGCCACCAACAAATAAGAGGTTTTCCATTTTTTTGGAGGAGAGGAGGAGCAGAGAGGATTAGGTTGAAGATAAAATAACTAGAGAAAGCCACAGCCTAGAATCTGTTACCAGGGGCTGGAAGCCAGTCTACCTGATGGAACCTGAAGATGTGTACCCTATACTATACACAGAATTAAGGACGAGTGTGAAAAGAGGGAGATTAAAGATCTGTATATAGAATACCTAATTGTAGGCACTACCATTCTAGTCCTATAATCCCAAGCACAAGGCAGTGAGCCTGGATTTGCCTCTAGCTAAAACACCGGACAGATCTTCCCTAAAGAAATTAAACTGGAACAAGCAAGGGCTTCTAGTGTGACTAGATCTCTTTCCGGCATCTGAACAGCCTTCACCCTGCCAACCAGATCCCTATCTGCTCAACCCAAGGCAAACCCTGTCAGTCACAGATTCCGCTCCCCAAGTCCTACCCACAAGAAAAAAGATCTCCCAGTCTGAATTCTCACTTGAGAAAGCCATGTAACAGGAAAACAGTCCATCTTACATTTAAAAAAATATGAGCCAGTACTAGTTAACTAGTTCGTCTTTCTGAAACATGGATAACTTCAGGCTTAGCAAGCATGGTGAGGACAGAAGACCCAAGAGAAGCAAATGGAATTTAATTATTAACTCCAGAGGAAACAGATAATTTAGAAGACAACTTTTAGAAAGCTCTAATATAGAGAGATTGAAGAAGATAATAAATCTTTACAAAAAGGACAACATCTGTGAAACAAAGTATGAACTAAAGAAACAAGTATAATAAAAATGTTCTTGAAGATTAAACGTATGTTTACTGAAAAAAATTTCAAGAGAATGACTGGAATATATAATTGAAAAAAATTTTCAGAACAAAAGTTGAAAGATTAAATTACCTATAGGTCAAAAATTACCAAAAAAAAAAAAAAAACAAAAAAAGAAAAGAAAAAGAAAAAAAGTAGAGACTAAAAATATAAGAAAAGTAGAAAAGGAATTTTCCAAAGATTAAAAAAAAAAATTCCCAGAATTTCAGAACATGAGTCTTCAGAGTAAGTGCCTTAACACAAGGTGGCAGCCATGGTACACCAAATCATGTCTCTCCTCTGCAAAAACCCTGCTATGAGGAGTACAGTTCTTTAGCCTTCAGCACGCACACAAAAACCAGGTTCCTCCTGGGAGATTCTCCAAGCCAAGGACAGAACACAGCAGGGGAACCAGAATAGAGCCATTCCTACCTAATGAGGGACTATTCTAACAGGCAATTTTTACCCTGGGAATTGCCACTGCCCTGCCTGAGACTTTCTCAGAGATGCACTAAGACTGTTTACACCCAATTTTTCTTCCTTCTCTCTCTCCATTCACTGATGACAGACCTGAATCACTGTCCGAAAGTCCTCTCCAATCTAATTTTGCTCTCTCACCCCTAAATCCTTCACAGGTGTTCTTCCTCAATAAATCTCTTCATTGTCTAATTCAATCTTGGAATCTTTCTCAGAGAACCTTAATAAAACAATAATTGAAAAGAGCCTCACATGTAAATGCATTATATTGTGATTGTCAGAACACCAAAGATAAAGGGGGGAAAAAAAGCAAGTTTCCATAGGAAAAAAATCAGGTTACCAACAAAGGGAACAAAATGAAATTTCCTTCAGACTTCTCACCAACAACATTAAAAGATAATATATTGATATTAATTGATACTTAGAAAGCAATATGCAGTAGTTCCTCTGTAACTATGAGTTCTGAATCCACAGAATCAATCAACCACAGATCACAATATTTGGAAAAAAAACCGACAACAATAAAAAATAATACAAATAGAGAAGAGAAGGGGCTTCAAGACAGCAGACTAGAGGCATCTGACATTTGCCTCCTCCACAAAGAACCAAAATAGCATGTAGATAATCACACTTTGAATAGATCACCTAAGAGAGAATACTGGAATGGAATAGAGAAGTGACAGGAAATACCTGAGGCATGGAAGGAGAAGGAAGTCTGGCAGCCAGCTCAGCTGGGTGCCCAAAGAGGCTCTCCAGTGTAGGAAAAGGGTGAGGGATCCCCAGGTATCCACATTCCCACTGCAAACTCCTGCAACATTAGCCACAGGACAGAACCCTCAGACTAGCTAGCATAAGGAGCTGCCTAGACATAGCACGTTAGCATTGCTCTAGAGAGGGAGCTCATGCCGAGTACCACACACAGTCCCTGAAATCCAAGCTGTGCAGCACAGCACCATTTCAAAATCCAGCCCCACCAGACTAGGCCTTCTGCTCTAGGGCTCAACAGCCCCTGCATCTCCACACCCCTGAAGCTGCACTGATATTCCCCTGCATTCACCAGGATGACTGCAGTGGCATAGTATCAGTTGGAATCAGTGGAATGACAGGGTCGCCAACACTCTAGCACACACAGTATCCTGCACCCCAAGGATAGGGCACTGTAGCACACAAGGGAGGCTGCCCCCAGGACAAAGGGAACCAAAGTGCTGCAAGTTCTCCAGAGCCTGAAACCTGCCTGCCTAAAGCTACTGCCATTGATAAAAACCCTGCCTCCATCAGCAGCAGGGCCACAGCACAACTGCGTGGCTTTCCAGTGTGCCACACTGCTGCTGCCACCAGGGACCCAAGCGTGCGCCACTGGCAGCAACTCTCTGCCCCTCAGCAGCACAGCTGCCATGCACTTGCACACACTCTGAGAACTATTTCTGCTGTTGCCACCAATGCCAGAGGTTGAAGTTTGTCCTCCCTAGAGCCTACGAGTTGCCTACCTGCAGCTGTGAGCACTGACAGCAACCCCATCCCCACCAGCAAAAGGACAACGGTGCACTAGTGTGTGCCCTGAGGATGGGCTCTCTCCACTCACCACAATGCAGCTGCCACCATCCAAGTGCTCTGCCAGGAAACCTAAGGGTCACCCCGATCTGTCCACCACAAACTGTACCCATGCATACCACAGGACAGACTGAGGACAGGCTATTTCCAAACACACCATCCAAGGGCGTGGGGATCAGCCCAACCCATCCACCACTGCTGGCATCTGTACACTCCTCCTAGGGGCCTGAAGATGGGCTCACTTAGCCTGCCACTAACATCACAGCTGGTACCCGCTGGCACGTGCCCTGAGGGCCTGGGAACTGGCCCACCCAGCCCAACACAGCCATTTCCAAAACAAGTGTGTGCCACCTGGAAACTCAAAAGTTGTCTTACCACCACTACAGACATTGCTCATGATACACACACTGCCCAGGGGCACAACAACCCACCCGCCTGGCCCACCAATGCAACTACCAGCACCCAACAAAGTTACCCAGAAGCCCAAGAATAGGCTACTCAGACCTGTTAATACCTGTACCCGTGTATGGACACCCAGAGGCCCAAGGACAGGCACACTCAGCTCACTATTCCCACTACTGGGCCCTGAGGATGGCCTGGCCCACCTGGCATCCCTATATCCAGCAAAACCTCACCACAGTCTCCACTAACAACTACAGCCTAAGCAACTGATGAAATCACAAACACCACTGAAGCTGCTTAAAGTCTAAGAAACTGCATAGAGACTACACTACTGCATGCACCCAGAATCAAAGCTAAAGTGCCCTACCCAACCAACAACACAGGCACACTTTTAGGAAAAAGTCTGGCCCTACAAAAGCCAATACAAAAAATCAGAAGAAGTGATTGTTACACCAGACATACAAATATCAATGTAAAGGAGACAAAAAACATAAAAAAGAAAGAAAATGTGACATAGCCAGAGAAACAAAATAATTCTCCAGCATTAGATTCCAATAAAAATGAAATTTATAAGATGCTGGAGAAATAATTCAAAATAATGTTATTAAAGCTCAGTGAGATGCAAGAGAACACAGATGAACAACACAAAGAAATCAGAAAAGCAATTCAGGATATAAATGAGAAATTACCAGATAGATAGATAGATAGATAGATAGATAGATAGATAGATAGATAGGTATTTTTAAAAACCCAGATATCCTAGAATAAAAGTACATGAAATTACAAACACATCTGAAAGCTTCAACAATAGACTAGATCAACCAGAGGAAAGAATTTCAGAACCTAAACACAGGCCTTTTGAAATAACTCAGTAACACACACATGCAAAAAAAAGAAAAAATAATAAGAATGAACAAAGCCTATGTGATGTACAGAGCACCATAGTGTAACCAAATATTTGAATTCTGGGTATTCCAGAAAAAAGGAGAAGGCTAAAGGCACCGAAAACCTATTTAATGGCCGGGTGCAGTGGCTCACGCCTGTACCACTTTGAGAGCTGAGGCAGGCAGATCACTTGAGGTCAGAAGTTCGAGACCAGCCTGGACAACATGGTGAAACCCCGTCTCTACTAAAGATACAAAAATTAGCCAGGCTTGGTGGTGCATGCCTGTAATCCCAGCTACTTGGGGGGCTGAGGTAGGAGGATTGCTTGAACTTGGGAGGTGGAAGTTGCAGTGAACTAAGATCATGCCACTGCACTCCAGCCTGTGCAACACAGTGAGATTCCATCACAAAAAAAAACAACAAAACCCCAATTATTTTAAAAAAAGAAAAAGAAAACCTATTTAATAAAATAATAGCTGAAAAGTTCTCACATATAACAAGAGACTTAAACATCCAAATACAGGAAATTCAGAGATCCCAAATGCGTAAAATTCAAAAAGGCATTCTCCACAGCACATTATAGTCAAACTGTTTGAAGTCAAAAACAAAGAGAGGATTCCAAAAACAACAAGAAAAAAAAAATCTAGTTACATAAAAGGGAATCCCCATCAAAATAACCACAGATTTCTCAGCAGAAACTTTATAGCCCAGGAGACAATGAGATAATATATTGCAGTGCTAAAAAAAAAAACAACAAAAAAAAAACTATCAGCCAAGAATACTATACCCAGCAAAGTATTCCTTCGTAACAAAAGGGAAAATAAAGTCTTTTCTAGATAAGCAAAAACTGAGAAAATTCATCACCACTAGAACAGACCTACAAGAAATGCTTAAGGGAGTCCTATAAATGGAAGGGAAAGGACAATACCTATCACCATGAAAATACAAAAGTATAAAACTTACTGGTAAAGCAAATACAAATAAGGAACAAAAAGGATTCAAATGTTACCACTACAAAAAAAAAAAAAAAAAAAAAAACCCAACAAACCACAATAAACTAGAAAGAAACATGAGACATACAAAATAACCAGAAAACATTTTTTTTTTTTGAGAGTCTTGCTCTGTCGCCAGGTTGGAGTGCAGTGGCACGACGATGTTGATGATGTCAGCTCACTGCAACTTCTGCCTCTTGGGTTCAAGTGATTCTCCTGCCTCAGCCTCCTGAGTAGCTGGGACTACAGGCGCGCACCACCACACCCAGCTAATTTTTGTATTTTTAGTAGAGACAGGGTTTCACCATGTTGGCCAGGATGGTCTCGAGCTCTTGACCTCATGATCCACCCTCCTCAGACTCCCAAAGTGCTGGGATTACAGGCATAAGCCACCGTGCCCGGCCCCAGAAAACAATTTTTTAAATGCCAAAAATAAGTTCACCACATATGAACAATGACCTAGAACACAGAGAGATTAAACTTTCTGCTTAAAAGGTGTAGACTGGCTGAGTGAATTAAAAACCAGAACCAAACTATATACTGCCTACAAGAAAATCACATCACCTGTAAAGACACATAGACTGAAAGCTTTACTCTTCAGCTTTTTAAGTTGAAAAAAGATACTCCGTGTGAAGAGAAACCAAAAGCAAGCAAGAGTACTTACATGAGATAAAACAGACTTTAAGTCAAACACAGTATACAGAGGCAAAGAAGAACATTACAAAACAATAAAGGAATCAATTCAGCAAGAGATTATAACAATTCTAAATACATATGTACCCAACAATGAAGCACCTAGAAGAAATATCTGAAGCAAATATTATTAGATCCAAAGGGAGACACAGACACCAATGCAGTAATAGTTACGGACTTAAACAAAACATTGCTCTCCCAGCATCAGACAGATCATCCAGACAGAAAATTAACAAAGAAACATCAGATTTTTTTTTTTTTATTTGAGACAGGGTCTCGCTGTGTCACCCAGGCTGGAGAACAAAGGCGCAATCTCAGCTCACTGCAACCTCCACCTCCCAGGCTCAAGTGATTCTCATGCCTCAGCCTCCGAGTAGCTGGGACTACAGGCACATTCCACCACACCCAGCTAATTTTTGTATTTTTTGTAGAGACAGGATTTTGCCATGTTGGCCAGGCTGGTCTCGAAATCCTGGTCTCAAGAAAACCTCCCACCTTGGCCTCCCAAAGTGCTGAGATTACAGGTGTGAGCCACAGCACCTGGCCAGAAACATTAGACTTAAACTGTACTTTAGACCAAATAGACATAACAGATATTTACAGAAAATCTTATCTGACAGCTGTAGAATATACATTCTTCTCACTGGCATAGAATATTCTCCAGGTTACACCATATGTTAGGCCACAAATTTAAAATACTTGAAACTATACCAAATAACTTATCAGAACACAATGGAATAAAACTAGAAATCAATAATACTTTGGAAACTATACAAATACATGGAAATTAAAAAGGAACTCTGGAAACTAGACAAATACATGGAAATTAAATGACATGTTCCTAAATGACAGACCACTGGGACAAAGTAGAAATTAAGAAGGAAATAAAGAAGTTTCTTGAAACAAGTGAAAACACAAACACAACACACCAAACCCCATGTAATACAATAAAGGCAGTGCTGAGAGGGAATTTTATAGCAACAGACATCTATATAAAAGTAGTAGAAAAATTTCACACAATCTAACAATGCACCTCAAGGAAACAGAAAAGCAAGAACAAACCAAACCCAAAATTAGAAGGAAATAAATAATAAAGATCAGAGCAGAACTAAACAAAATAGAGACTAGAAAAACAATACAAAGATTAGTGAAGCAAAAAGTTGGGTATTTGTAAAGATAAGCAAAATGGATAAACTACTAGCTAGACTAACCAAGAAAAAAAGGAAGACCCAAATAAAGAAAATCAGAAATGAAAAAGGAGAAATTACAACTGATAGCACAGAAATATAAAAGATTGTCAGAGGCTATTATGAACAATATGCTAACAAACTGAAAAAACCTAGAGGAAATGGATAAATTCCTAGACAAATACAATCTACCAAGGTTGAATGAGAAAGAAAGCAAAAACCTGAACAGACCAATAACAAGTACCAAAATTAAATCAGTAATAAAAAGTCTCCAAACAGAGAAAAGCCCAGACTGAGACAGCTTTACTGCCAAATTCTAGCAAACTTATAAAGAATTAACACCAATTCTCCTCAAACTATTCCCAAAAAAATGAAGAGGAGGAAATTCTCCCTAACTCATTCTATAAGGTCAGCATTATTCTGATACCAAAACCAGACAAAAACACAACAAAAAAAGAAAACTATAGGCCAATATCTCTGATGAACATGGATGTAAAACTCAACGAATATTAATACTAGCAAACTGAATCAAAAAGCACATCATAAAGTAATAAACTATATTCAAGTGGGTTTTATCCCACAGATAAAAGGATGGTTCGACATATGCAAATCAATAAATGTGATACATCATATGAACAGAATGAAGCACAAAAAACAGATCATCTCAATAGATGAAGATAAAATTAAACATCCCTTCACTATAAAAACATTCAAAACACTAAATATAGAAGGAACATTCTTCAACATCATAAAGGCTATTTCTGACAGACCCACAGCTAACATCATACCAAAATGAAATTGTAAACCTTTCCTCTAAGAACTGGAACAAGACACTTTTATGACTCCTATCAAATATAGTACTAAAAGGCCAGGCACGGTGGCTCAAGCCTGTAATCCCAGCAGTTTAGGAGGCCAAGGCGGGTGGATCACCTGAGGTCAGGAGTTCGAGATCAGCCTGACTAACACGGTGAAACCCCATTTCTACTAAAAATACACAAAATTAGCCAGGCGTGGTGGCGCACATCTGTAATCCCAGATACTCACAAGGCTGAGGCAGGAGAATCACTTGAACCCGGGAGGCGGAGGTTGCAGTGAGCCGAGAAGGTGTCATTGCACTCCAGCTTGGGCAACAAGAGCGAAACTCTGTCTCAGGAAAAAAAAAAAAACCACACACCTAAAAGTCCTAGTCAGAGCAATAGCCACAAAGAAACCAGTAAAACACCAAAGAATAAATATAAACAAGGAGGTGAAAGGCCTTCACAAGGAAAACTACAAAACACTGATAAAAGAAGTTAAAGAGGCTATAAACAGAAAGATCCCATCCCACCATCACAGGATTGGAATAATATTGTTAAAAAGTCCATATTACCTAAAGCAATCTATAAATTCAATGCAATTGCTATCAAAATACCAACATAATTTTTCACAGAAATAGAAAAACAATCCTAAAATTCATATGAAACCAAAGAAGAGCCAGAACTAGCCAAAGCAATCCTGAGCAAGAAGAATCAAGGTGGGGGCATCACATTATCTGACTTCAAAATATATTCCAAGGCTATAGTAACCAAAACAGCATAGTATTGGTACAAAAATAGACACACAGACCAATAAAACAGAGTAGAGAACCCAGAAATAAATCCATGTATTTACAGCCAACTGATTTTCAAGGTTTCCAAGAACATACATTGGAGGAAAGAACACTCTCAATAAATCGAGTTGGGAAAACTGGATATCCATATGCGGAAGAATGAAACCAGACCCTTATCTCTCACCATATGGATTAAACTCAAGATGGATTAAATACCTAAACATAAGGCCCAAAACTATAAAACTACTAGAAGAAAATATAAGGGGAACACTATAGGGCATTGGTCTAAGCAAAGATTTTCTGGTTAAGACTTCAAAAGCACAGGTAACAAAAACAAAAATGGACAGATGGGACTATATTAAACTAACAGGCTTATGCACAGCACAAAGGCAGAAGGAAACAATCAACAATTAAGAGACAAGTGGTTGAATGGGAGAAAATATATGCAAACTATTCATTCAACAAAGGACTAATATAAAGAATACACAAGAATACACGAGGCACTCAATGGTTAAAAGAAAACAACGACAACAAAAACAAACCAAAAAAAAAAAAAAAACATTAAAACATGGGCAAAGGACATGAATTCAAATTCTCAAAGACATACAAATGGCCAACAGGTATATGAAACAATGTCCAACCTCACTAATCATCAAAGAAATGGAAATCAAAGCCACAGTGAGATATCATCTTACCATAGTTAGAATGGCTTTCTTTTGGACAAGGCTCTATTGCCCAGGCTGGAGTTCAGTGGCACAATCTTGGCTCACTGCAACCTCTGCCTCCCAGGTTCAAGTGATTCTCATCCCTCAGCCTCCCAAGTAGCTAGGACTAAAGGTACACACCACCATGCCCAGATAATTTTTGTATTTTTAGTAGAGACAGGGTTTCAATCACGTTAGTCATGCTGGTCTCCAACTCCTGAGCTCATCCTCAGCCTCCCAAAGTGCTGGGATTACAGGCATGAGCCACTGCATCTGGCCAGAATGGCTATTAATAAGACAAAAAAAAAAAAAAAAAACATGCTGCAGAGGATCTGGAGAAAAAGGAACTTTTATACATTGTTGGTAGGAATGTAAATTAGTATAACCACTATGGCAAAGAGTATGGAGATTTCTCAGAAAACTAAAATTAGAACTACTGTATGATCCTGCAATGCCATTAACTGGGTCTTTATAAAAAGGAAAAGAAATAAGCATATCAAAGGAAGGCCTGCACTTGTGTGTTTATCACAGCACTACTGACAATAGCAAAGACACATCATCAACCTAAGCATCTATCAATGGACACAAGAATTAAGAAAATGTGGTATAGGGGGCTGGGGCAAGATGGCCGAATAGGAACAGCTCCAGTCTAGAGCTCCCAGTGTGAGCGACGCAGAAGACAGGTGATTTCTGCATTTCCAATTGAGGTACCGGGTTCATCTCACTGGGGATTGTCGGATAGTGGGTGCAGAACAGTGGGTGCAGCACACAGAGTGTGAGCCAAAGAAGGGCGAGGCATCGCCTCACCTGGGAAGCGCAAGGAGTCAGGGAACTCCCTTTCCTAGCCAAGGAAGGGGGTGACAGATGGCACCTGGAAAATCGGATCACTCCCACCCTAATACTGTGTTTTTCCAACGGTCTTATCAAACGGCACACCAGGAGATTATATCCCACGCCTGGCTCAAAGGGTCCTATGCCCACGGAGCCTCACTCATTGCTAGCACAGCAGTCTGAAATCAAACTGCAAGGCGGCAGCGAGGCTGGGGGAGGGGTGCCCGCCATTGCTGAGGCTTGAGCAGGTAAACAAACCTGCTTGGAAGCTCGAAATGGGGGGAGCCCATCGCAGCTCAAGGAGGCCTGCCTGCCTCTGTAGACTCCACCTCTGGGGGCAGGGCACAGCCAAACAAAAGGCAGCAGAAACCTCTGCAGACTTAAATGTCCCTGTCTGACAGCTTTGAAGAGAGTAGTGGTTCTCCTAGCACGCAGCTTGAGATCTGAGAACAGACAGACTGCCTCCTCAAGTGGGTCCCTGACCCCCGAGTAGCCTAACTGGGAGGCATCCCCCAGTAGGGGCAGACTGACACCTCACACGGCCAGGTACTCCTCTGAGACAAAACTTTCAGAGGAACAATAAAGCAGCAACATTGGCTGTTCACCAATATCCACTGTTCTGCAGCCTCCACTGCTGATACCCAGGCAAACAGGGTCTGGACTGGACCTCCAGCAAATTCCAACAGACCTGCAGCTGAGGATCCTGACTGTTAGAAGAAAAACTAACAAACAAAAAGGACATACACACCAAAACCCCATCTGTACATCACCATCATCAAAGACCAAAGGTAGATAAAACCACAAAGATGGGGGAAAAACAGACCAGAAAAACTGAAAATTCTAAAAATCAGAGAGCCTCTCCTCCTCCAAAGGAACACAGCTTCTCACCAGCAACAGAACAAAGCTGGATGGAGAATGACTTTAACGGGTTGAGAGAAGGCTTCAGACGATCAAACTTCTCCGAGCTAAAGGAGGAAGTTCGAACCCATGGCAAAGAAGTTAAAAACCTTCAAAAAAAAGATCAGACAAATGGCGAACTAGAATAACCAATGCAGAGAAGTCCCTAAAGGACCTGATGGAACTGAAAACCATGGCACAAGAACTACGTGACGAATGCACAAGCTTCAGTAGCCGATTTGATCAACTGGAAGAAAGGGTATGAGTGATGGAAGATGAAATGAATGAAATGAAGCAAGAAGAGAAGTTGAGGGAAAAAAGAATAAAAAGAAATGAACAAAGCCTCCAAGAAATATGGGACTATGTGAAAAGACCAAATCTATGTCTGATTGGTGTACCTGAAAGTGATGGGGAGAATGGAACCAAGTTGGAAAACACTCTGCAGGATATTATCCAGGAGAACTTCCCCAGTCTAGCAAGGCAGGCCAACATTCAAATTCAGGAAATACAGAGACCACCACAAAGATACTCCTTGAGAAGAGCAACTCCAAGACACATAATTGTCAGATTCACCAAAGTTGAAATGAAGGAAAAAATGTTAAGGGCAGCCAGAGAGAAAGGTCGGGTTACCCACAAAGGGAAGCCCATCAGACCAACAGCTGATCTCTCGGCAGAATCTTTACAAGCCAGAAGAGTGGGGGCCAATATTCAACATTCTTAAAGAAAAGAATTTTCAACCCAGAATTTCATATCCAGCCAAACTAAGCTTCATAAGTGAAGGAGAAATAAAATACTTTACAGACAAGCAAATGCTGAGAGATTTTGTCACCACCAGGCCTGCCCTACGGGAGCTCCTGAAGGAAGCACTACACATGGAAAGGAACAACCAGTAACAGCCACTGCAAAAACATGCCAAATTGTGAAGACCATCGAGGCTAGGAAGAAACTGCATCAACTAACGAGCAAAATAACCAGCTAACATCATAATGACAGGGTCAAATTCACACATAACAATATTAACCTTAAATGTAAATGGGCTAAATGCTCCAATTAAAAGACACAGACTGGCAAACTGAATAAAGAGTCAAGACCCATCAGTGTGCTGTATTCAGGAAACCCATCTCACGTGCAGAGACACACATAGGCTCAAAATAAAGGGATGGAGGAAGATATACCAAGCAAATGGAAAACAAAAAAAGGCAGGGGTTGCAATCCTAGTCTCTGATAAAACAGACTTTAAACCAACAAAGATCAGAAGAGACAAAGAAGGCCATTACATAATGGTAAAGGGATCAATTCAACAAGAAGAGCTAACTATCCTAAATATATATGTGCCCAATACAGGAGCACCCAGATTCATAAAGCAAGCCCTTAGAGACCTACAAAGGGACTTAGACTCCCACAAAATAATAACGGGAGACTTTAACACCCCATTGTCAACATTAGACAGATCAACGAGACAGAAAGTTAACAAGGATATCCAGGAACTGAACTCAGCTCTGCACCAAGTGGACCTAATAGATATCTACAGAACTCTCCACCCGAATTCAACAGAATATATATTCTTCTCAGCACCACACCACACTTATTCCAAAACCGACCACATAGTTGGAAGTAAAGCACTCCTCAGCAAATGTAAAAGAACAGAAATTATAATACACTGTCTCTCAGACCACAGTGCAATCAAACTAGAACTCAGGATTAAGAAACTCACTCAAAACTGCTCAACTACATGGAAACTGAACAACCTCCTCCTGAATGACTACTGGGTACATAACGAAATAAAGGCAGAAATAAAGATGTTCTTCGAAACCAATGAGAACAAAGATACAACATACCAGAATCTCTGGGACACATTCAAAGCAGTGTGTAGAGGGAAATTTATAGCACTAAATGCCCACAAGGGAAAGCAGAAAAAGTTCTAAAATTGACACCCTAACATCACAATTAAAAGAACTAGAGAAGAGCAAACACATTCAAAAGCCAGCAGAAGGCAAGAAATAAGTAAGATCAGAGCAGAACTGAAGGAGATAGAGACACAAAAAACCCTTCAAAAAATCAGTGAATCCAGGAGCTAGTTTTTTGAAAAGATCAACAAAATTGATAGACCACTACCAAGACTAATAAAGAAGAAATGAGGGAAGAATCAAACAGACACAATAAAAAATGATAAAGGGGAGATCACCACTGATCCCACAGAAATACAAACTACCATCAGAGAATACTATAAACACCTCTATGCAAATAAACTAGAAAATCTGGAAGAAATGGATAAATTCCTCAACACATACAGCCTCCCAAGACTAAACCAGGAAGAAGTTGAATCTCTGAATAGACCAATAACAGGCTCTGAAACTGAGGCAATAATTAATAGCTTACCAACCAAAAAAAGTCCAGGACCAGATGGATTCACAGCCGAATTCTACCAGAGGTACAAGGAAGAGCTGGTACCATTCCTTCTGAAACTATTCCAATCAATAGAAAAAGAGGGAATCCTCCCTAACTCATTTTATGAGGGCAGCATCATCCTGATACCAAAGCCTGGCAGAGACACAACAAACAAAGAGAATTTTAGACCAATATCCTTGATGAACATTGATGCAAAAATCCTCAATAAAAAATACTGGCAAACCAAATCCAGCAGCACATCAAAAAGCTTATCCACCATGATCAAATGGGCTTCATCCCTGGGATGCAAGGCTGGTTCAACATATGCAAATCAATAAACATAATCCAGCATATAAACAGAACCAACGACAAAAAACACATGATTATCTCAATAGATGCAGAAAAGGCCTTTGACAAAATTCAACAGCCTTCATGCTAAAAACTCTCAATAAATTAGGTATTGATGGGACATATCTCAAAATAATAAGAGCTATTTATGACAAACCCACACCCAATATCATACTGAATGGACAAAAACTGGAAGCATTCCCTTTGAAAACTGGCACAAGACAGGGATGCCCTCTCTCACCACTCCTATTCAACATAGTGTTGGAAGTTCTGGCCAGGGCAATCAGGCAGGAGAAGGAAATGAAGGGCATTCAATTAGGAAAAGAGGAAGTCAAATTGTCCCTGTTTGCAGGGGACATGATTGTATATCTAGAAAACCCCATTGTCTCAGCCCAAAATCTCCTTAAGATGATAAGCAACTTCAGCAAAGTCTCAGGATACAAAATCAATGTGCAAAAATCACAAGCATTCTTATACACCAATAACAGACAAACAGAAAGCCAAATCATGAGTGAACTCCATAATTGCTTCAAAGAGAATAAAATACCTAGGAATCCAACTTACAAGGGATGTGAAGAACCTCTTCAAGAAGAACTACAAACCACTGCTCAATGAAATAAAAGAGGATACAAACAAATGGAAGAACATTCCATGCTCATGGGTAGGAAGAATCAATATCATGAAAATGGCCATACTGCCCAAGGTAATTTATAGATTCAATGCCATCCCCATCAAGCTACCAATGACTTTCTTCACAGAATTGGAAAAAACTACTTTAAAGTTCATATGGAACCAAAAGAGCCCACATTGCCAAGTCAATCCTAAGCCAAAAGAACAAAGCTGGAGGCATCACGCTACCTGACTTCAAACTATACTACAAGGCTACAGTAACCAAAACAGCATGGTACTGGTACCAAAACAGAGATATAGATCAATGGAACAGAACAGAGCCCTCAGAAATAATGCCACACATCAACAACTATCTCATCTTTGACAAACCTGACAAAAACAAGAAATGGGGAAAGGATTCTCTATTTAATAAATGGTGCTGAGAAAACTGGCTAGCCATATGTAGAAAGCTGAAACTGGACCCCTTCCTTACACCTTATACAAAAATTAATTCAAGATGGATTAAAGACTTAAACGTTAGACCTAAAACCATAAAAACCCTAGAAGAAAACCTAGGCAATACCATTCAGGACATAGGCATGGGCAAGGATCTCATGTCTAAAACACCAAAAGCAATGGCAACAAAAGACAAAATTGACAAATGGGATCTAATTAAACTAAAGAGCTTCTGCACAGAAAAAGAAACTACCATCAGAGTAAACAGGCAACCTACAAAATGGGAGAACATTTTTGCAATCTACTCATCTGACAAGGACTAATATCCAGAATCTACAAAGAACTCAAACAAATTTACAAGAAAAAAACAACCCCATCAACAAGTGGGCGAAGGATATGAACAGACACTTCTCAAAAGAAGACATTTATGCAGCCTACAGACACATGAAAAAATGCTCATCATCACTGGCCATCAGAGAAATGCAAATCAAAACCACAATGAGATACCATCTCACACCAGTTAGAATGGAGATCATTAAAAAGTCAGGAAACAACAGGTGCTGGAAAGGTTGTGGAGAAACAGGAACACTTTTACACTGTTGGTGGGACTGTAAACTAGTTCAACCATTGTGGAAGTGAGTGTGGTGATTCCTCAGGGATCTAGAACTAGAACTACCATTTGATCCAGCCATCCCATTACTGGGTATATACCCAAAGGATTATAAATCATGCTGCTATAAAGGCACATGCGCATGTATGTTTACTGCGGCACTATTCACAATAGCAAAGACTTGGAACCAACCCAAATGTCCGACAATGATAGACTGGATTAAGAAAATGTGGCACATATACACCATGGAATATTATGCAGCCATAAAAAATCATGAGTTCCTGTCCTTTGTAGGGACATGGATGAAGCTGGAAACCATCATTCTCAGCAAACTATCACAAGGACAAAAAACCAAACACCACATGTTCTCACTCATAGGTGGGAATTGAACAATGAGAACACTTGGACACAGGAAGGGGAACATCACAAACCAGGGCCTGTTATAGGGTCGGGGGAGAGGGGAGGGACAGGAGATACACCTAATGTAAATGATGAGTTAATGGGTGCAGCACACCAACATGGCACATGTATAGATATGTAACAAACCTGCACATTGTGCACATGTACCCTAAAACTTGAAGTATAATAAAAAAAAAACAGAAAATGTGGTATATATACACAAAGGAATACTATTCAGTCATAAAAAATGAAATCACATCATTTGCAGCAACATGGATGGAACTGGAGTTCATTAAATTAAGTGAAATAAGGCAGGCACAGAATGATAAATACCACATGTTCTCACTCATATGGGGGAGTTAAAAAACTTAATCTCATGTACACAGAGAATAGAATGATAGATACCAGAGACTGGAAAGGGCTTTTGGGTGTGAGGGGAACATGAAGAGAGGTTGGTTATGGGTACAAACATACAGTTAGATGAAATAAATTCTAATCTTTGATAATTTTGATAGTGATGATACTTAGTAACAATACTTTATATATTTCAAAGTAATCACAAAAGAGGACTTGAAATGATAATCATATGTACAGAAATGATAAATACTCAAGATGGTGGATACCCCCAAATACCCTGACTTGATCATTACACAGTCTATGCAAGTAACACTCACATGTACCTCACTAACATGTAAAATATTATGTGCCAATAAAAGAAAAAGAATCAGTGGAAGAGGATGGGGTGGGGTGAAGAGGAACTGGGGAGATACTGGTCAAAGGATACAAAATTTCTGTCACGCAGGAGGAATAAGTTCAAGAGATCTACTATACAACTTGAAGACCCTAATAACAATATCTTAATACTTGAAAAATCACTAAAAGATTAAATTTAAGTATTCTCAATATAAAAAATGAGTATCCAAGGTAAAATATATGTTAACTAGCTCAACTTAGTGATTCTACATGCATACATACTTCAAAATATCGTTCTGTGTACAACATATACACTTCTAGTCAATTTAAATAACCTTAAAAATGTAATTTAAAAATACAGTATAACAACTATTTATATAGCATTAATAAGTAAACTAGACGTGATTTAAAATATATGGGAAGAAGTACAGTTATAGGCAAATACTAAGCCATTTTATATAAGAGACTTGAGCATCCATGGATTTTGGTATCTGTTGGGGTCCTGGAACCAGTCCCCCACAGATACCAAAGAGGTGACTATACTCCAAATTCTGACCTACAATTTCATACCCTGATAAACTAACACCAACAAAAGGAAGAAGGGGAATTGAGATTTTCAGACATCAAAGGATTCACATTTTATATTGCATATATCCTTTTTTAGGATTTTACTTGAGAGTGAACTCCAACAAAACCAAAGACAAAATAAATAAAATAGAATAAAGAAATAAAAACACCAAGATAGATGATTCACATGGAACAGAGAAGCAATCCCAAGAAATTAGTAAAAAGGCAGGCTCTGTTCACAGGCCAAGAGAGCAACCAGTATGGTTTGCAGCAGGCCTCCATGATGAAAGTATTCAACCAAAAAAAAAAAAAAAAAAGCCAAAAACAATATTGAAGAGAATTTTTTTTAAATCTGGATATAATAAAGGTTAATTTGAGGAGACAAAAAAGAAGAAGAAAATTCATCGGAACAGTAAGAAGGGAAATTGTATACCTGGCCTAAGTATAAAGCAAACTAAATGTATCATTAGCCTATTACTGCCAAATGAGGGAAGAATAAAATAAAAGGTAAAAAAAAATCGGTCATTTGACTTTGATGTTTAAGAACATTCCCTTCTGAGTGACTCAGGAATTACGACACTGGATTTACTAAGAAAGAAATATAAACTGGCCAGGCGCGGTGGCTCACGCCTGTAATCCCAGCACTCTGGCAGAACGAGGCAGGCAGATCATGAGGTCAGGAGATTGAGACCATCCTGGCTAACATGGTGAAACCCTGTCTCTACTAAAAATACAAAAAAAATTCGCCAGATGTGGTGGTGGACGCCTGTAGTCCCAGCTACTTGGGAGGCTGTGGTGAGGTTTCTAGCTCCCTGCCTCAGAGATGGAATCTTCTTGCTGCATACTCCTACAAGGTGGAAGGGGTGAACAAGCTCCCTTGAGCCTCTTTTATAAGGGCACAAATCCCATTCGTGAAGTCTCCACCCCCATAACTTAATCACCTCCCAAAAGGCTACTTCCTAATACATCACCTTGGGGGTTAGTATTTCAACATAAGAATTTTGGGGAACACATTCAGACCACGGTAAGCACTAAATGTAATTACATTTTCACAGTCTTCATTTTACTTAATATTTTAACCAAGCATTCAGTTCAAGTATTTCTTTTTAGTTTTTTTTTTTTTTTTTTCTTTTTGAGGTGAGGGTTAGAATAGAAAGGGAGCAAAAATACTTCACAAGATCAGTGTTCCAAACAACACCTGGGGAAATGCTGGCGTGAAGTGTTCCAATTACAAATGTATCACTGCTTTATTCAAGAATATTTAATCTTCTATCTTTTGGCATTGAAAAAAAAGTCTAATACTAAAACAAACCAACTGGGCAACGTTAAGTATTGTGATGTTTATTAGTTATGCTTCACTGCCTTTCCTTCCATAATCATATTAATGTGCAAGAAGCTTAACATGACCTACAAATCTGATTTAGGGAAACACTAAAGATATTGAGTCCAAAGCTCAAAATGATGACACATCATCCACTACAGTTATCCTGTAGTACATCTCAATATCCTCCACAGAAAATAGTAAATACCTTACAAAAGAAGAGGCGGGGAAAAAAAGCAATAAAGAAACCGTGCAAGAAACTCAGTGAATAAGAAGATCAAAATTCTACAATTCACCATTAGATAATATCCTGGTTATCTTTAAAATATAATCAACTTTGACTTTTAAAAGTGTATTAATTTGTTGCTTTGGGCCACTCATGTCTATTTACAAGAAAGAGAGCACATTTGTCATAACATAATTGAACACAAAAGACCCACGTAAGTTTGAGTTTTGCACCTCAAAGTTATTGGTAAAAGGAAAAAAGTTAATTAATAGAGCCATAGTTATAGAAAAACTACTGATTTTATTATTATCAATGCCAAACAAATCTTTAAATCAACTAAAATTTATTTAAGCATAAAGTTACTTTCACATTTGTCCACAACCACAGTAAATACAGTTCTTGGCATAAAGACATAGACTTCAGAATTTAAAGCCTCCCCACCTGCAAGATTACATATATAAAACTCCCACTATTGTTTATATAATAGTGGATTAATCAAATTGAAATAGTTATACCATCTAAAATAAAATTGAAATAATTTACTCATAAGATTCATATTTAAATCATCTTTATTTACAAAATACTATCCTGAGAATTATAATTCCATTAAGCTTCAATTTGAGCAAAAGTGTAATCACTTAAGTAACAGCAGTTACTTAAACTGAAAATGAGATCAGTCAAAATTACTTTTGAACAGAGCAAAAATATTGTCAGGTTTCTTGCTGTGGTTCTGGATGTTCAGTAGCAGGCTCATTTGAAGGTGGAATCAAACCTGAGGGGAACTCACTTCTACCTTCAGAATGTGGGGGTGGGGGGAAAAATCCAGGTCTTGGGGGAAGGTAAGGAGGAAAACCCCTCGGTGGATAGACATTTCTCACTGTTCAAAGAGATTGGTAAAAGACATTTTTTAACTTTAAGAACCTGTACTGTGCCCTAATAAATCATTAAGTTTATAACTTCTATTACCTATTCTTTTATTTGAAAATTGACACTAGATAATTACTTGATCTAACAAATTAATTTTTACATTGAGAAAAACGTACCTCTTCAAATACAGATGATTAAAGGAAATATCATTAATTTTTATGTAATTTTTGTCCTATCTTAAAACCTGTTTTTTAAAAAAGAGGAATTATTTCAAAATATATAAAACTTACTGTAAATCACTTTTTTCTTTCATTATCAAAGTCCTCAAAAAACATTTTCATGTAATATAATTTTCAACAAACTTAAAATTCGTATTAGTGATTCCCAATTCTAATTTGATATTATACTAAAACATTTCCAGTAATATCAAAGGCCACCTTAAAATTTCCCCAAACAAAATTCATTTTAATTCACCTTTAACTTTAAAAAGAGAAGAGAAACAAGGGAAGGAAAGACTATATGAGACATTCATAGGCAAAGCCTAGTATTTGGTAACCACATATTTATTCTGCAGAACGCTATAGTTCAAAACAGTAAAGTATGAATATAAAAGCAACATATTATTCCCTTTTTCTTATGTGAAGCTTTAAAAGAATTCAATAAATACAAAAATTCGGTCAAACGTAACAAATACATTTTAAGTTTTAAATAAGTAGGACTACATCAGAACTACTTATGAAAAAGACTTTAAAAAATATCTTAGCCAGTAATTTTAATGCTAGAATATAAGTTATTATTTTCACTAACTGCCAGAATAACCAGTTGCTACCAAATAAGGTACAGATAATTTTAGTTTTATCCTAAGAACTGCAAAAAGTCAACTATTTTCTTGACTGCCAAAATACAGAAATAATTCTATATTATTAAGATGAATCAAGCTGAAACCTCATTACAGTCCGCTTACGGCTGGCTGCCTTCCCAATTCGGAAAAGTAATGGGAATTTTCAGATTCACAGAATGCTAGAAAAATTTTTCCTCCACTGTGTTACTACATTAACAGATAGTAAAATTAAATCTCCGATTAATAAAACACATATTGAGCTTTAAAAAAAAAGTTTAAAAAAGCATACTTGCAAATGGAGCAGGTGGTGGACCTGGGAAATCCCTTGGTGGAAAATAATCTCGAGAAGCTCCAAACATGGCTCCTGGAGGAGGTGGGGGGAAAGGAGGTCCTCTTCTCAAGAATGCGCCTCTTGTGTCCACTGGAAACAACGGACCTCTGATTGGAGCAAGAGGTGGAGGAACAAAGCCAGGGCCAGTGGCTTCATTTTCAGCGGGGAGAGATGAATCAGGCACATTTAAATTCTACAACAAATTGACATATGGCAGTCACTAAAACAGTAAATTTGCCATCGTTTTCCTGAAAATCTCAGGCTTAGAAGAAATCATCTAGACAGAAAGCATTCCATGATAGTCTTAGAAAGCTCTAGAGAAAGATTCAAACAGCTTTCCACAGTAATGTATCAGCTATCACATTTTAGTTATCATAAATATTTTATTAAGTCAACAGAAAACAGCTTTAACCAACAAAGTAACAGTCTGGCTAAAGATAAAACAGAAATATAACCCAAGAGCACTAAAATATATACTATTTTATCAAATATATACTGGAAAAAAAGAAAAAGCAAGATGTCTATGTTTATATTTTCCAAAAATCAATATCTTAATAAACAAAAATATACTTTAAAATATTCAAATAAAAATCCAAGGATGGGGAGGGAACTAAAATCTTAAACTAACTCAAACTCCTAGTCTGCAAATTGTATTTTATCACCATAGGTTACCATCTACAAAAGAAACAGCTTTCACGCTAAGTAGAAAGTATACTAATCAAAAAGAGAAAATCAGCTTTATATCAAAACCTAGATTATTAGCTATATTTCTATTCTAGTAAAGCATGAGATTAGAAGGCACAGGCCAGGCACAGTGGCTCAGGGCCGGGCGCAGTAGCTCACACCTGTAATACCAGCACTTTGGGAGGCCAAGGCGAGCGGATCATCTGAGGTCAGGACTTCAAGACCGGCCTCGCCAACAGGGTGAAACTCCGTCACTACTAAATATACAAAAATTAGCTGGGTGTGGTGGCACACGCCTGTAGTCCCAGCTACTCAGGAGGATGAGGCAGGAGAATTGCTTGAACCCGGGTTGCAGTGAGCCGAGATAGCGCCACTGCACTCCAGCTTGGGCAACAATAGTGAAACTCCATAAAAAAAAAGGCTTCTGAATACATGCATACAATTCCACTCTTTCAATACTTACACCAAGATCATCTTTGGTATCATTTCTACTGGATTCCATTTCTGAAGGCATTGACCCATCTAGACATAAAAGTTAAACCATGAAAAGTACATGATTTATCACTTTATTCCTAGAGTATCTCCAGATCACAAAATTGGTATTTTCCCACTCCCCTTGTTGGCACATAAGCCAGCTGGACACCAATATCCTATACTGCGGCCACAAGAACAGCTTGAGGTCCCTAGAAATTCTGGCAGACTCAGAGTTCTATGATGGCATGTGGCAATGATTTCTCTGGCTAGTTCCTAAGCAATCCTGCTGGAGCAGAATGCTAAGAAGACATCTGGGAGGAAGCATCTCCCTCCTTCCTTCTTTTCCTCCTCCCTCCTTTTATGTTTGCCTCCTATCCTCTTCTCCTTCCTCCTCTTCTTCCTTCCGTCCTTATTCCTCCATTAAGTAAGAGAGACTAGCTACTGAAATTTAGCTACTGTTCCTAAATAAATGTTCCCGAACTTTGTTATCATCAAGAAATGCAATCCTCTCTGACCACAACTACCTCTCCTCTTGTAGCTTTCTCATTTATTCTCACTACATCTGTCCTTGGAAGTCACTGATGCTTCTGACCACTGAGTTTCCTCCCTCACTTCCTTCCCCAATTAACTAGACTCCAAAGTCCACGACTTCAGCCAGTTATAAATGTCCTTGTCTTACTGGTCATTTTTCACTTGTGCTTGACACAAGTGAAACCTCCTGGGTTTCTCTTTAACCCAGGAGGCGGAGGTTGCAGTGGAGCCGAGATGGAGTCACTGCCCTCCAGTCTGGGCAACAGAGACTCCGTCTCAAAAATAATAATTAAAAAATAAATAAAATAAAATACTGATTTTCCAGGCTGAGCAAGGTGTCTCACGCCTGTAATCCCAGCACTTTGGGAGACCAAGGCAGGTGGATTGCTTCAGCCCAGTAGTTCAAGACCAGCCTCAACAACATGTCGAAACCTCATCTTTACAAAAAATTAGCCATGTGTGGTGGTGCACACCTGTAGTCCCAGCTATACTATATAGTCTACTATGTCAGAAAATCAATATTATTTTTTAAATTATATATATAACATTATTTATTATATATATTTAATAATATATAAATATATGTCCTTTCCTGAGGAAACCTTTTACCAATACATTTAAATCTTGACTTTAAAAAAAATTTTATTTTCTTAATGTTGTGTACTTCTGGTTGATACATTGCATACATCTATTTCCCAACTTTAATGGGTTGCTATGAGGTAGTTTAAGTAAAAGACAGCCTGACAAATAGTAGATTGCTCAGTACATGTTAGTTATATCTAAGCATGAAATGTTTAATATAACTGATTACAATATCAACAGAGCATGTATCTAAATTGTTTTCTGGTGGGTTTTTATGTATCCATTCACATTTGCCTGGCTTATTTCCCTGATTACTAAACAGAACACATGTAAGTGGACTAGAAAAATTAGAAAATTAGTCATAGAACAGAGTAAAATTTATCATCATAGGTATATGGAGTAAACCTATTTCCATGGTGCTCAAACCAACCCACCAACATATATTTGGATGCCATGTCTGTGTACAATATAACAAGAAACATAAAACCAGGACATTTTCAGGAAAGAGATTTTGGCCTTAGGAACTACTAGAGATAGCAATTATATTGGTCTTTATTCTAACTTCCAGTTATTTAGTGTGCCACCAAAATTTTTAAAGAAGAAAAGCACAAAGTACTTCTTACCCATTTTATCCAAAGAAGGCATATTAAAACTTCTGAGTTCTGCTGGTCCAGACAGTCTACCAGAATTAGAACAAAATCTGTCTTGCCTTTGTGGAGGAAGGGCTGAATCAGGATATGATTGTCCTAGAAAATAAGTTTTTAAAATGTCTTCATTAATGTAAATATAAATCAAGTTTACTTAAGTTTAACGTATTGAACTTACACTTTTGACCTGTATTCTAACACTTAAACTCATCATCTTCTTGGTTGACAACAGTAGACAATTTCAGAAGAATTGCATATTTTACTATAGGCAATAACTTTTATAGTAAACACAAGCATAATCTGCTACTTTGGATTTTGAAAGTTTCAATTACTATGTGTAAATTAGAATATGTGAAAACAGAATTTAGTTTTATATATATGTAAATTAACTTTCCATTTTAATAATGGATGGAAGTAAATACATCAATGTATCAAAAAAGACCCAGGAAACATCTACTAACATAAGGAAAAAGTAAAGAGAAAAAACGTAAGCACAGCAAGAAATTTACCAGAACAGGTGATAATTTGTCAGCAAAGCAGAAAGAGTATCATTCAGATGTCATCATTGTCAAACTTTCAGTAATATTGACATTTTGGAATTTAGTATCTATTCCAAACCAAATGGAAAGAGACAGGTATGGTGGTTCACACCTGTAATACCAGCACTTTGAGAGGCCGAAGCGGGTGGATCACCTAAGGTCGGGAGTTCCAGACCAGCCTGGCCAACATGGTGAAACCCTGTCTCTACTAAAAATATAAAAATTAGCCAGGCATGGTAGTCTGTAATCCCAGCTACTCAGGAGACTGAGGCAGAAGAATCACCTGAACCCAGTGGGGCAGAGGTTGCAGTGAGCCGAGATCATGCCACTGCACTCCAACCTGGGTGACAGAGCACGACTCTATCTCAAAATAAATAAATAAATAAATAAATGAAAATAAATAAAAAACAAACTAAATGGAAAGCTCTCTCTGACTCAACAGATGAGTACCACTGCTGAAACGAAGAACATCTGGAGAGACACAAATTTGGACACCAACTATCTCAAGTGCTTCTACAGCCACCCTCCTTTGTCCCCAGGGGTGATTTATGATGACAATATGGTATTAGGTTGGTGCAAAAGTAATTGCGGTTTAATAATTCCTGGGTCCTTGTGGAACTCATCACTCTTGAAAAAGTATAGGTAGTTTCTCATTCTTGAAAGGTGATGGCAGACTGCTAGATTAGGCATGCATATGTCCAACTCCAAAAATAAGGAGAACATCAAAGAAGGTGAATTGTGTAACTTTCCCCTATCCTATTACAGATATACGTAAACAACCCCAAATTGCCTCTAATTGACTTTATAGAATCAGTGTTGGATATATCACTCCTCATCTGACTCTGCCACAGGGGACCTTATTGACACATCATCTCTCCTACACAAAACCAAAGAGACCACCTGGCATCAACCAGAGTCAATAAAGAGAATTATATTTAATGAGCTCCAATGGTCGGGAGATGTGACTGAGGAGAGAAAGATACAAATAGTTTGAAGGCTCATTTACACTCCCTTTCAAAATCCTAGGGAGGAGTTGTTTCAAAGGGTTTGAGTTAGCCTAATGAAAGAAAAAGTCAATACCAATCACTGAGATCTAAACTCAGTTTTCCCTTTCTACTTCAAACAAAGGATTAATTAAATGGTGGAGTTGGACAAGGGGATAAAATAAGGAAACCTGAACACGAACTCTTTTTTAATCAGGTCTCCAGATACTACATCATTATTTTGCTTCTAAATTATATCCCCACACATCAACAACCTCAGAAATAAAAAAATTTTGTTATAAATTTACTACTTTATAAACTACATGGCTATGTTGCCCTCCACTGGCAAAAGCAATTCATTCCTTAAATCTTACCAAGGCCTAGTATGTGTCAGGCACAAACAATACAATGTTGGTCTTGATAAACCCCATGTCCTTACAGTCTAATTCTGATAGAAACACATAAATACCATGTGATTAATGTCTTAATAAAAGCAAATATACATAATATAAGAGGTAGAGTATCTATTTCTGATTGCAGGAATCAGAAATGGAGTCAGAGGCAGTAAAGCTTGCCCTGAAAGAAAAGTAAAGATGAACAAGTAATCAAGGGTATTCTGGTCAAATGCACATATACATATACACACATACACACACCCTCATATGCACATATACACATACACATATACACATAATAAGATACAGCTATGTGGAAAGCATATGACCAATTAAAGACTGAACTGAACTACAGAAAGTAAGGACATGAAAGGTCCCTTTCTTTTTTGCTTTCAAACTTTTGTTTTCTATAATACTATTCTACGCTTATAATAGAAGACATGATTAGAAAGAAAGAATGGAAGAAAAAAGATAAGAAAAAAATGAATAAGGAGTGGGAGTAAGTGTACTGGGCATTCTGAAGCAGTTTTGCAAACTAAGAATTATACTGCAGAAATCAGCTACTCTCATATACTTCATTCACAGCTTCTGTTGAGGGTGATGGGGAGATATCTATTAAAACCAAAAACAGGCCGGGCATGGTGGCTCATGCCTGTAATCCCAGCACTTTGGGAGGCCAAGGCAGGTGGACTGCTTGAGGCCAAGAGTTCAAGATCGGCCTGGCCAACATGGTGAAATCCCATCTCTACTAAAAACACAAAAAAATTAGCCAGGTGTGGTGGCACAGGCCTGCGATCCCAGCTACTCGGGAGGCTGAGACACAAGAATCGCTTGAACCCAGGAGGCGGAGGTTGCAGTCAGCCAAGATCACGCCACTGCACCCCAGCCTGAGTGACAAAGCAAGATCCTGTCCCAAAAAAATAAAAATTGAAAATAAGACCAAAAGTGTGCATACCCTATTACCTAGGAATTCCATTTCCTGGACAATCTTGAAAGAACATATGTAAAAAAAGGGTGCTAGCTGCAGCACTGTTAGTAATGGTGAGATACTGGAGACACTCTAAATGCTCACCAACAGGAACTGGTTAAACATTTTGTGGTTTCTTATACACTGAAATACCATACCACAATTAAGGTGATAAACTCTCTATATACTAACATGGAAAGAATTCAAGTAGGTAAGGCTGATAAGGAAAGCTGATAAAACAGAACTTTAATTTTTTTTAATCATTATTAGAACTGAAAGTTTACACACACTAAACTCATGAATAGCTGCTTCTAGGAAAGGAAGGTAATATGCCCAGGAAAGGAAATGCAATAGTGTTCAATTCGTGTAAATAGTGTGCTTTTTCTTTTTATGTCTTATTTACACATTTATGCACACAAACACATATATATCTGAAGCAAATATTAATATGTAAATTCTCAAGGGTGATATCCAGGATTGTGCTATAATATCTCAATTTGTTTCAACCATTGTGGAAGTCAGTGTGGCAATTCCTCAGGGATCTAGAACTAGAAATACCATTTGATCCAGCCATCCCATTACTGGGTATATACCCAAAGGATTATAAATCATGCTGCTATAAAGACACATGCACACATATGTTTATTGAGGCACTATTCACAATAGCAAAGACTTGGAACCAACCCAAATGTCCAACAACGATAGACTTGATTAAGAAAATGTGGCACATATACACCATGGAATACTATATGCAGCCATAAAAAATGATGAGTTCATGTCCCTTGTAGGGACATGGATGAAGCTGGAAACCATCATTCTCAGCAAACTATCGCAAGGACAAAAAACCAAACACTGCATGTTCTCACTCATAGGTGGGAATTGAACAATGAGAACACATGGACACAGGAAGGGGAACATCACACATGGGACTGTTGTGGGGGGGGGGGGGAGGGATAGCATTAGGAGAGATACCTAATGCTAAATGACTAGTTAATGGGTGCAGCACACCAACATGGCAGATGAATACATATGTAACAAACCTGCACGTTGTGCACATGAACCCTAAAACTTAAAGTATAATAATAAAATTTTTTTTTAAAAATCTCAATTTGTGTTGTTCACCAAGTTACCCAACCTTTCTGTGGTTTTGTTTCTTCATCTGTAAAATGGGAATAACAGAATAACACTCTTAAGAGTGTTAGAATGATTAATAAAAGGCATTTAGTCTGACACAAATACATTCTATATACAGTTTTATCAATATCTGATGATAAATTAAGCTTATTGTTATGATTATAAACTATATTAAAAATACAGTATTGACTGCTTTTCATTCAAATTTATGACCATAAATTTCAAACTGATGCTCAACAATGCCCTATAATCATACTACACTTTACTAATGTTTGAGTTCTTCCACTCTCCTAAATAGCTACTGCATACCTTTTTTTCTCTTCAGATCTGACAGTCCTCTCCTCTACCACCTGCTTCAGCTGATGATCTTGCCACAACAAGAAAACTGAAACAATTGGACACCTCCACTTATCCTCCACCCAATCGCTACATCTGTACTCACTTGCTCTGCC
The DNA here is from genome assembly GCF_029289425.2 of Pan paniscus. Classification (NCBI taxonomy): domain Eukaryota; kingdom Metazoa; phylum Chordata; class Mammalia; order Primates; family Hominidae; genus Pan; species Pan paniscus. The sequence goes on along the minus strand of NC_073264.2, from coordinate 40,677,527 downwards.
TTCCTTCTTTTTAGAATGGATAAAGTGACCCAGCTACCACAATTTCTGCAATTACACTCTGGATAGCATCTTTTGTGCTTAATATTCCAGGGTTTCACTTTTATAACCAGACCTTCTCCAAACATCATTAATTTCCCCTTCTAGCCTGAATTATTCCCATCGGCAAATAAATATGTTATATTAGCCATCTTTGATTTATTTATTTATTTATTTATTTATTTTTGAGAGGGAGTCTCACTCTGTTGCCCAGGCTGGAGTGCAATGGTGTGGTCTCGGCTCACTGTAACCTCTCCCTCCCAGGGTCAAGCAATTCTCCTGCCTCAGGCTCCCGAGCAGCTGGGACTACAGGCGCGTGCCACCACACCCGGCTAATTTTTGTATTTTTAGTAGAGACGGAGTTTCACCATGTTGGCCAGGCTGGTCTTGAACTTCTGACCTCAGGCGATCTGCCCGCCTCAGCTTCCCAAAATGCTGGGATTACAAGCGTAAGCCACCATGCCCAGCCAATATTATCCATCTTTAAAAACCAAAACACCTCTCCCTCCAGCTACCATCTCTTTTTCATTCAAAGCGAAATTTTTCAAAAAGTTGTTTACATTTGTCCCTGTATCTTAATCTCTCCACAACCTAGTCTCTTCAGGAAGACTGACAAATTAAACACAGATTTTTAAAGTTTATAAAAACACATATAGTGGCAATTTATCAACTGAATAATCATTAGAATTTATAAAGGATCATTATATAAGACATAAGTTATTAAGATATATATATTCCTAAAAAAGTGGTAGCCTAAAATTTAGGAACAACTTTAAGTAAATATCATCCTCTGAGAGGATAAAAGCATATATACCACGACTTTAGAACACCTTATTAAGTTTGGGAAGACCACAGGTTTTCATCAAAGAGATCAAAATGAGCCTTAAGACAAACTATAATTCTACTAAATCAGTCTTGTCTGAAAAAACTGTTCAGAATGTAGGACAATGGTCAGCATAAACGTCTATGAATCAGAGTCAGTGAAGTAAAAATCTACGCCTATGCATTCAAATCTATCCAAGGTATTTTGATCTGCTTAGCACACTTTTGTTTCCCAAGGAAAGAGTCAAAACTGTTCTCATCAATTTAGCTGTACACTATATGTCTCTTATTTGTTCAGCTCTTTAAGAAAAAGAGTTTTTAAACATGCCAGGCTAGCAACCACACTTAACTCATGATTACACCACCAAGGTATGGTTGCTTAGTCTCTTTGCTATGCTTACATAAAATATATTATCCCAATCAGTAAAAGATAAGCACCAACAAAAATAAGGAGAAACCACATACACACTCCTTGTTCTTTTAAACAATGAAAACTAGGAATACTAAAGCTCAAAAAGGTACGAAGGAGGGCGTGGTGGCTCACGTCTGTAATCCCAGCACTTTGGGAGGCCAAGGTGGGAGGATTGCTTGAGCCAAGGATTTCGAAACCTGCCTGGGCAACATAGTGAGGCCCCATCTCTACAGAAAATTTAAAAATTAGGCATTAGTGGTGCATGCCTATAGTCCCAGCCACTTGGGAGGCTAAAGCAGAGGATCAGTTGAGCCCAGGAGGTCGAGGCTGTAGTAAGCTGTGTTCATGCCACTGCACTCCAGCCTGGATGACAGAGTGAGATTCTGTCTCAAAACAAAACAAAATAATAAAGAAAATTAAATAAACTTTAACTGACAATTAAAATTCAATAAGATGAAAAATTCTGTTTCTCAAGTTGTACTAGACACGTTAGGTATTTACTAGCCACATGTGCCTAGTGGCTACTGTACTGGACAGTACAGATATAAAACATTTCTATTATTACAGAAAGCTCTATTGGACAGAGCTGTTGTAGAAAAACATCTGTTTCAGTATTACATTCATTTCATTATATTAACTCATCGTTGAAATACATAACTACACCTTTTTAATAATTTATCCTTTTTTATCCCAACATCTTGAATAAGATGTTCAGTAGAAATTCTTGTAAAAATGAAACAAACTATAGCACATAGATCCTAAAAATATATTTAGAACAAAAAATACAGAGTTAACATTTTAACTCCTTCTCCTTGGGAAAGCTACTAACCCACTGTATCTCTCTATCTAAATATATGCCAACAATTTTCAAACTATATATCCCAACCTGAGCTACAGTAGAAGTAGTTATCAATCAGCACCATAAGACAGGGAAATAAATAAATAAATGTATGTAGTCATCTACAGCAGGGGTCCCTAACCCCTGGGCTGCGGGCCAGTACCTTTCCGTGGGCTGTTAGGAACTGTTTGCACAGCAGGAGGTGAGGAGGGCAAGCGAGCATTACCACCTAAGCTCCACCTCCTGTCAGCTGAGGCATTCTATTCTCATAGGAGCGCAAACCCTACTGTGAACTGCGCATGTGAGGGATCTAGCTTGTGCATTCCTTATGAGAATCTAACTAATGCCTGATGATCTGAAGTGAACACTTTCATCCCGAAACCATCCTCCTCCCTGCAACCTCCATGGAAAAACTGGGCTCCATGAAACCAGTCCCTGATGCCAAAAAGGTTAGGGACTGCTGATCTACAGGATAGTGACATTATCTACTTAATAAATTATGATACCTCACTTTCATTTCTAAAAGTGAAGACAAAACAAGCCAACACACACAACTTTAAAGTTTTTATGAGAATCACCTTTGTTACAGTTAACCCTGGCAAAAGAATTACCTGGACAATTTAAACTACTTTCTTACCAAGTCTCTATGATCTGTAATATTCTCATTCTAAATATGAAAACACTTTTGTGTTTTTTCTTAACAACTGAAGCGCTGAGCAAGGTAAGTCACATTGATAAATTTTTGTTGCAGGTTAGTATTTATAAAGAATTTATAATGAACTGGTTATCCCCAGGACATATTTCTGTTAAAATTTTAATTGTGATTACTATATGATATGTGAATATTATCAACTCACTTACATTATTCAAGAACATTTTTTCTGCTAAAATTATAAATAAGTTTTCTAATTAAACTTATGAAAAACCAAACTGAAAACTATCCCTTTATCTGAATGTTAGTTATATCACTGTGCTCAAATTGTGAAAAAAAATCACATTATATGCTTAATATTTGTACTTCCCTGTATGTGTATGATATACAATAAGATTTTTACTTTTTTATTTTAAAACAGATTCACAGAAAGATGCAAAAATACTACAGAGAGATCCTGCACACCCTTTACTCAATGTTTACGTCTTTCATAACTATAGTGTATTGTAACAGCCAGAAAACTGACATTGGTACAACTCGTGTCTAGTTCTATGACATTTTACAGCATATGTAGATTTATGTAATCACTACCACTCTCAAGATACAGAATTATTGTACCACCAAAAACATCGCCCTCGTGCCACCCCTTTATAGTCATATCCACTCCCCTCCCCACTACTGTCTCAAACTCTTGCATCCACCAATCTGTTTTCTGTTTCTATACCGTCATTTCAAGAATGTTATATATGGCTGGGCACAGGGGCTCAAGCCTGTAATCCCAGCACTTTGGGAGGCCGAGGTGGGTGGATCACTTGAGGTCAGAAGTTCGAGACCAGCCTGGCTAAAATGGCAAAACCCTGTCTTTACTAAAAATTTTAAAATTAGCCTGGCCGGGCATGGTGGTGTGTGCCTGAAGTCCCAGCTACTCGGGAGGCTGAGGCTGAAGGACAGTTTGAACCCAGGAGGCAGAGGTTGCAGTGAGCCGAGATTACACCACAGCACTCCAGCCTGGGTGACAGAGTGAGACTCCATCTCAAAAAAAAAAAAGAATGTTATATACATGGAATAACACAGTATGTAAACTTTTGAGACTGGTTTTCTTCACTCAACCACTGAGATACATCCAAATTGTTGCATGTATCAATAGTTTATTATTTATAGTTTGATTCCATTGTGATCAAAGAACATACTGTATATTATTTCACTTCTTTTAAATGTGTTGAGGTTTGTTTTATGGCCCAGGATACAATCTGTCTTGTAAAATGTTCCACTGCTACTTGAAAAGCACGTGTATTCTGCTGCTGTTGGGTAACTTGTTCTATAAATGTCAATTAGGTCTTGTTGGTTGAGGGCACTGTTTAGTTCTTCTATATACTTGCTGAATTTTCTCTTCAGTTGTTCCATCAATTGCCGAGAGAGGGGTGTTAAAGTCTCCAATTATAACTGGATTTGTCTTTGTTCCTCTCAGTGCTATCACTTTTTGTTTCCCATACTTTGTAGCTGCTGTTGGCATACACACATTTAACATTTGCTGTATCTTCTTGACCTCATTTTCTTTCGATTAATGTTTGCATGGTGTATCTTTTCTATCCTTTTACTTTCCACCTACTTATACTATTATATTCGAATGAGTTTCTTATGGACTTATATGGTTATGTCACTATATAATATATAAGGTCCAAAGAAATGAAACAAGTTTTAAAAATCACACTAAAAGCCAGGCACGATGGCTCGTGCCTGTAATCCCCCACTATTCAGGAGGCTGAGGAGGGAGGACCACTTGAGGCCAAGAGTTTGACACCAGACTGGGTAACACAGCAAAACCCTGTCTCCAAAAACAATTTAAAATAAAATAAAAATTACCCAGGCATTGTGGCATGTGCCTACAGTCCCAGTTACTTGGGAGGCTGAGAGGGGAGGATTGCTTGAGATCAGGAGTTCAAGGCTACAGTGAGCTATAATCACACCACAGCACTCTAGCTGGGTGACAAAGTGAGAAACTGTTTCTAAAAAAAAATTTTAATAGATTTTTAAAATCACACTAAAAGATAAAGGAGTGAAAACCAGAAAGCAAATTTCTTGATTTCCAGTCCAAATGCTTTTTCACCTAAGCCAGTCTTGTTCTAAACATGCAAACTAATTAAAAGCACATATAAGAATGTTAGATGAACAGATACATTGTAGACTGTTCAACACTGTACAAAACTTTGTACACATACTATGCTTCGGCAGAATTAGCTCTTTCCTAATAAGTTAGCCAAATTTGTGTACTAACCTTTAATAACCATTTATATTCCGCAGAGTTTTAAAAGAAAACTTAAAAGTTTTAAAATCCTTATTAGTTTATAAGATTGAGTCTGCTACTGAAAATAATGAGAATAAAGTGTTGATTACTTGAAGAAACTAGGTGTATACTTGCTAATAAAACCTTTAAGTAATAAGAATGTTTGGATCAAAACCACAATGAGATTCCACCTCACATTAGTCAGAATGGCTACTATTAAAAAGTCAAAATAACAGATGTTGCCAAGGTTGTAGAGAAAAGGGAATGCTTATACACTGTTGGAGGGAATGTAAATTATTAGGCCACTGTGGAAATCAGTTTGAAGATTTCTCAAAGAACTTAAAACAGAACTACCATTTGACCCAGCAATCCCATTACTGGGTATATATCCAAAAGAAACTAAGTCGTTCTACAAAAAAGGCACAAGCACTCATGTTTATCGTAACACTATTCACAACAGCAAAGACATGAAATCAACCCAGATACCCACCAACGGTGGACTGGATAAAGAAAATGCAGTACATATACACCACAGAATACTACACAGCCATAAGAAAGAATAAAATTATGTCCTTTGCAACAACATGGATGCAGCTGGAAGCCATTATCCTAAGTGAATTAATGCAGAAACATAAAACTAACACATTCTTACTTGTAACTGGTAGCTAAACACTGGGTACACATGGATATAAAGATGATAACAAGAGACACTGGGGACTACCAGAGTAGAGCGAGGAGAGACAAAGGGAGGCAAGGGCTGAAAAACTGTGGGTACTATGCTCACTTTCTGGGTGATGAATTCAGTCACGCCCCAAACCTCAGTATCATGCAATATACCCATGTAACAAACCTGCACATGTACCCTGTGAATCTCAAATAAAAGATAACATTATTAAAATATTTTTTAAAAGAATGTCTGGAGTAGGGCACATGAGAAAAGAGATAAGTTAGAGCAGTTTTTTCTGACTATATAAGCTAAGTAAAGTTTTCTCCTTTTTCAAAGTATTTAACGGTGCAAAAATAAATGATTCCTTCTAAATATGGAACTATTTAAAATCATTTCTGCTAACTCATCTTAAGTCAATGGAAATCTAAAACACTTCTTCCAAGTAGAAACATATTAAGAAAATATATACATTTTATAAATTATGCCTAACAGACTAAATGACAGATAATCTCAAATGCAGAATCCATATTCTTCAGAAACTTAGTTATTTTAGTTGTCATATTTTTTAACATAAGTATTTTAAACTAAAATATTTTAAAATTTAAGAAAAATCTTAAAGACAATTATTAGTGAGAAGGACTCTTCATGAGTCCCAATAAGTCAACCTTACATAAAAGAGAGGCAGATTACTTTAGAACATCACCATCTCTGTTTTACAGAAGTCACTATTTTGTTTGTTTTTTTGTGGAGACAGAATCTCACTATTTTGGCCAGCTTGCTCCAGAACTCCTGGCCTCAAGCAATCCTCCTACCTCATCCTCCCAACGTGCTAGGATTACAGGCATGAGCCACTGCACCCAGCCAGAAGACCATATTTTGAAAGAGAGAAAACCATGACAGGTAAAATTTATTGCTCAAGGTTACACAAAAAAGTAATAGCAATGATAAGGTTTAAAAAGCCTAGGCTGGGCGTGGTGGCTCACACCTGTAATCACAGCACTTTGGGAGGCCAAGGCAGGTGGATCACCTGAGGTCAGGAGTTCGAGACAAGCCTGGCCAACATGGTGAAACCCCGTCTCTACTAAAAATACAAATATTAGCTGGGCATGGTGGCACATGCCCTGTAATCCCGCGTACTCGGGAGGCTGAGGCAGGAGAATCGCTTGAACCCGGGAGGCAGAGGTTGCAGTGAGCTGAGATGGCACCATTGCACCCCAGCCTGGATGACAAAGGTGAAACTCCACTTCAAAAAAAAAAAGCCTAAGTCCCCTCATTCATTATCATTTCGTTAACTGAAACACAACATAAAAGAAAAGAACCCTGAAATCTGTTCAGTGACAATTTTTTTATTTTTTTTTGAGACAGAGTCTCTCTCTGTCGCCAGACTAGAGTGCAGTGGCGCAATCTCGGCTCACTGCAACCTCTGTCTCCCAGGTTCAAGCAATTCTCCTGCCTCAGCCTCCCGAGTAGCTGAGATTACAGGCGCCTGCCACCACACCCAGCTAATTTTTGTATTTTTTGTAGGAACAGGGTTTTGCCATGTTAGCCAGGCTGGTCTTGAACTCCTGGCCTCAGGTGATCCACCTGCCTTGGCCTCCCAAAGTGCTGGGATCACAGGCGTGAGCCACCACACCCGGCCTGTTCAGTGACTATTTAAATGGCATGTACCAATATACCAAGAGCAAACATAGAATATTTTTTAACTTTAGGTAGGAATGAAGCTAACTGAGAAATACATTTATCAGCATTACTCTAATTCATGCTAGAGCCTCAGGAGTCATTTAGCCCTTCTCACTCATCATAAATTTTGGAACAATACTGAAAATTCCTTTACTGTGTCTGCAGAATTACCCTTGTCTATGACATTGAGATTATAGTTGACACAGGTTGGCCCTCTGTCAAACCAAAGGGATCAGGTTCATTATTTGGAGATACTCTGTAGAATGGACCATATCTCTTCTATGAAGGTATCAATTTAGAAGCTCACAAATTATTGAAAAGTACGGAGACCAGGTTCCATTTCTAGTATGGTAGAGTAAATTCAGACTGACTCTCCTACACATAACTATAAACTCCAGACAATATGCAAAAAAATAACTGCCTGAAGCGCTTAAGCATCAACAAAAGCAGGAGGACTTAGAAAAGAAGAGAGAGCTTGGAAGAAGAAAGGAGTAACAACCAGGTATGGGGTGAGTTTTCCATTTTTATGTTTTAGCCTGATGGAAGACCACAGTGAGTTGCAGCACACAGCAGTCAAAACTCGATAAAACTTTCTTGCCTGAAGAACAAGTACACAGAGCCCAAGCCTGAGGCAATGGGATTGGGATATCCTAGAAAGGAGAAAGCCGCAAAGGTAGAGCCCAATATTCTGGGTACAATCTCTGCCCAAGTCTATGGCTGACTCCAGAGCAACACATGTGTATGGCAAATTTAAGCAGTTTTCAGCTAAGGCAAAAATAACTGAACTAATATTTGAGCTGTTACCCACCACAGAAGGGAAAAGGCTGCAGTCTGAGCCCATCCAAGTTAACAGTCTTCTACAGCAAGACCAGTAACACTCTTAGAGGAATAGAATAGAATCCAGAATTGCCACAATGTCTAGTATCCAACACAAACTCATCAAGAAAGAGAATGTGACCCATCCTTAAGGGAAAATATCATCACTAGAGGCCAACCTCAAGATGACCCTGATGTTAGAATTACCATACAATGACTTTAAAGCAGTTATTATAAAACTAATATACTCAATGGTTTAAAAAAAATGCTTATAATGAATAATAAGACAAAAAACTCAGCAGATAAATCAAATTATAAAAAGGAACCAAATGGTAATTTTAGACCTGAAAAATATATCTAAAATAAAACTTTTACTAGATAAGCTTAATAGCAGAATGGAGATGACAAGGAAAGAGTCAGTAAACCTGAAGATAGATCACAAGAAATTGTTGATTCCCAGGCAAGACGTCCAAATAGGAACAGCTCCGGTCTTCAGCTCCCAGTGAGGCCAAAGCAGAAGGCGGGTGATGTCTTCATTTCCAACTGAGGTACCTGGTTCATCTCATTGGGACTGGTTAGAGAGCGGGTGCAGTCCACGGACTGCAAGCAGAAGCAGGGTGGGCGTCACCTCACCTGGGAAGCACAAGCGTTCAGGAAATTTCCTCCCCTAGCCAAGAGAAGCCGTGAGGGACTGTGCCGTGAAGGACCACGCAAAAACTCCATCCGAAGGTCACCAACAGCAAAGACCAATGGTAAATAAATCCAGGAAGATGAGGAAAAACCAGGCAAAAAGGCTAAAAATTCCAAAAACCAGGATGCCTCGTCTTTCAAAGGATCACAACTCCTTACCAGCAAGGGAACAAAACTGGACAGACAATGAGTTCGACAAACGGACAGAAGTAGGCTTCGGAAGGTGAGTAATAAACTCCGCCAAGCTAAAGGAGCATATTCTAACCTAATGCAAGGAAGCTAAGAACATTGATAAAAGGTTAGAGGAATTGCAAACTAGAAAAACCAATTTAGAGAAGAACATAAATGACCTGATGCAGCCAAAAAACACAACACGAGAACTTCATGAAGCATACACAAGTATCAATATAGCCAAATTGATCAATCGGAAGAAAGGATATCAGAGATTGAACATCAACTTACTAAAATAAAGCGTGAAGACAAGATTAGAGAAAAAAGAATAAAATGGAATGAACAAAGCCTCCAAGAAATATGGGGCTATGTGAAAAGACCAAACCTATATTTGATTGGTGTACCTGAAAGTGATCGGGAGAATGGAATCAAGTTGGAAAACTCTCTTCAGGATATTAGCCAGGAGAACTTCCCCAACCTAGCAAGATAGGCCAACATTCAAATTCACGAAATACAAAGACACTCTTCTAGAAGAACAACCCCAAGATACATAATCGTCAGATTCACCAACATTGAAATGAAGGAAAAAACGTTAAGGGCAGCCAGAGAGAAAGGTCAGGTTAACCACAAAGGGAAGCCCATCAGACTAACAGCGGATCTCTCTGCAGAAACCCTACAAGCCAGAAGAGAATGGGGGCCAATATGCAATATTCTTAAAGAATTTTCAACCCAGAATTTCATATCCAGCCAAACTAAGCTTTATAAGTAAAGGAAAAATAAAATCCTTTACAGAAAAGCAAATGCTTAGGGATTTTGGCACCACCAGGCCTGCCTTACAAGGGCTCCTGAAGGAAGCACTAAATATGGAAGGGAAAAACCGGTACCAGCCACTGCAAAAACACACCAAAACGTAAAAGACCATCAACGTGATGAAGAAACTGCATCAACTAATGGGCAAAATAACCAGCTAGCATCATAATAACAGGATCAAATTCACACATAACAATATTAACCTTAAATGTAAATGGGCTAAATGCCCCAATTAAAAGACAGAGAATGGCAAATTGGATAAAGAGTCAAGACCCATCGGTGTACTGTATTCAGGAGACCCATCTCACGTGCATAGACACACATAGGCTCAAAATAAAGGGATGGAGGAAGATTTACCAAGCAAATGGAAAGCAAAAAAAAGCAGGGTTGCAATCCTAGTCTCTGATAAAACAGACTTGAAACCAACAAAGATCAAAAAGTCAAAGAAGGGCATTACATAATGGTAAAGGGATCAATGCAACACCAAGAGCTAACTACCCTAATTATATATGCACCCAATACATGAGCATGCAGATTCATAAAGCAAGTTCTTAGAGACCTACAGAGACTTAGACTCCCACACAATAATAGTGGGAGACTTTGACACCCCACTGTCAATATTAGACAGATCAACAAGACAGAAAATTAACAATATTCAGGACTTGAATTCAGCTCTGGACCAAGCGGACCTAATAGACATCTACAGAACTCTCCACCCCAAATCAACAAAATATACATTTTTCTCAGTGCCACATAGCACTTATTCTAAAATCGACCACATAATTGGAAGTAAAACACTCCTCAGCAAATGCAAAAGGATGGAAATCATAACAGTCTCTCACACCACAGTGCAATCAAATAAGAACTCAGGATTAAGAAACTCACTCAAAACCGCACAGCTACATGGAAACTGAACAACCTGCTCCTGAATGACTACTAGGTAAATAACAAAATTAAGGCAGAAATAAATAAGTTATTTGAAACCAATGAGAACAAAGACACAACATACCAGAATCTCTGGGACACAGCTAAAGCAGGGTTTAGAGGGAAATTTACAGCACTAAAATGCCCACAGGAGATCAAGCGGGAAAAATCTAAAATCAACACCCAAACATCACAATTAAAAGAACTACAGAAGTAAGAGCAAACAAAGTAAAAAGCTAGCAGAAGACAAGAAATAACTAAGATGAGGGCAGAACTGAAGGAGATAAAGACACAAAAAACCCTTCAAAAAATCCATGAGCTGGTGTTCTGAAAAGATTAACAAAATAAATAGACCACTAGCCAGACTAATAAGGAAGAAAAGAGAGAAGAATCAAATAGATGCAAGGAAAAGTGATAAAGGGGATATCGCCACTGATCCCACAGAAACACAAACTACCATCAGAGAATACTATAAAGAACTCCATGTGAACAAACTAGAAAATCTAGAAGAAATGGATAAATTCCTGGACACACACACCCTCACAAGACTAAACCAGGAAGAAGTCAAATTCCTGAATAGATCAGTAACAAGTTCTGAAATTGACGTAGTAATTAATTGCCTACCAACCAAAAAAGTCCAGGACCAGATGGATTCACAGCCGAATTCTACCAGAGGTACAAGGAGGAGCTGGTACCATTCCTTCTGAAACTATTCCAATCAACAGAAAAGAGGGAATCCTCCCTAGCTCATTTTATGAGGTCAGCATCATCCTGATACCAAAACCTGGCAGAGACACAACAAAAAAAGAAAATTTCAGGCCAATATCTCTGATGAACATTGATGCAAAAATCCTCAATAAAATACTGGCAAACCAAATCAAGCAGCACATTAAAAAGCTTACCCACCACGATCAAGTCGGCTTCATCCCTGGGATGCAAGGCTGGTTCAACATATGCAAATTAGTAAACGTAATTCATCACATAAACAGAACCAATGACAAAAACCACATGATTATCTCAATAGATGGAGAAAATGCCTTTGATAAAATCCAACACCCCTTCATGCTAAAAAAAAAAACTCAATAAACTAGGTAGTGATGGAACATATCTCAAAATAATAAGAGCTATTTATGACAAACTCACAGGCAATATCATACTGAATGGGCAAAAGCTGGAAGAATTCCCTTTGAAAACCAGCACAAGACAAGGATGCCCTCTCTCACCACCTCTATTCAACATAGTATTGGAAGTTCTGGCCAGGGCAATCAGGCAAGAGAAATAAATAAAGGGTATTCATATAGGAAGAGAGGAAGTCAAGTTGTCTCTGTTTGCAGATGACATGATTGTGTATTTAGAAAACCCCATCATCTCAGCCCAAACACTCCTTAAGCTAATAAGCAACTTCAGCAAAGTCTCAGGATACAAAATCAATGTGCAAAAATCACAAGCATTCCTATATACCAATAACAGAGAGCCAAATCATGACCAAACTCCCATTCGCAATTACTACAAAGAGAATAAAATATCTAGGAATACAACTTACAAAGGATGTGAAGGACCTCTTCAAGGAGAACTACAAACCACTGCTCAAGGAAATAAGAGAGGACACAAACAAAAGAAGAAACATTCCATGCTCATGGATATGAAGAATCAATATCGTGAAAATGGCCATACTACCCAAAGTAATTTATAGATTCAATGCTATTCCCATCAAGCTACCACTGACTTTCTTCAAAGAATTAGAAAAAACTACTTTAAATTTCATATAGAAGCAAAAAAGAGCCCATATATCCAAGACAATCCTAAGCAAAAAATACAAAGCTGGAGACATCACACCACCTGACTTCAAGCTATACTACAAGGCTACAGTAACCAAAACAGCATGGTACTGGTACAAAAACAGACATATAGAACAATGGAACAAAACAGAGGCCTCAGAAATAACACATCTACAACCAACTGATCTTTGACAAACCTGACAAAAACAACCAATGGGGAAAGGATTCCCTATTTAATAAATTGCATTGGGAGAAATGGCTAGCTTTATGCAGAGAACTGAAACTGGACCCCTTCCCTGCACCTTATACAAAAATCAACTCAAGATGGGTTAAGGATTTAAATGTAAGAACTAAAACCATAAAAACCCTACAAGAAAACCTAGGCAATACCATTCAGGACACAGGCACAGGCAAAGACTTCATGACTAAAACAACAAAAGCAATGGCAACAAAAGCCAAAATTGACACATGAGATATAATTAAACTGAAGAGCTTCTGCACAGCAAAAGAAACTACCATCAGAGTGAACAGGCAACCTACAGAATGGGAGAAAATTTTTGCAATCTATCCATCTGACAAAGGGCTAATATCCACAATCTACAAGCAACTTAAATTTACAAGAAAAAAGCAAACAACCCCAACAAAAAGTGGGCAAAGGATATGAACAGACACTTCTCAAAAGAAGACATTTATGCAGCCAACAAACATATGAAAAAAAGCTCACCATCACTGGTCATTAGAGAAATGCAAATCAAAACCACAATGAGATACCATCTCACGCCAGTCAGAATGGTGATCATTAAAAAGTCAGGAAACAACAGATGCTGCAGAGGATGTGAAGAAATAGGAACGCTTTACACTGTTAGTGGGAGTGTAAGTTAGTTCAACCATTGTGGAAGACAGTGTGGCGATTCCTCAAGCATCTAGAACTAGAAATACCATTTGACCCAGCCATCCCATTACTGGGTATATACCCAAAGGATTATAAATCATTCTACTATAAAGACACATGCACATGTATATTTATTGCGGCACTGTTCATGATAGTAAAGACTTGGAACGAACCCAAATGCCCATCAATGTCAGACTGCATAAAGAAAATGTGGCACATACACACCATGGAATACTAGGCAGCCATAAAAAAGAATGAGTTCATGTCCTTTGCAAGGTACATGGATGAAGCTGGAAACCATCATTCTCAGCAAACTAACACAGGAACAGAAAACCAAACACCGCATGTTCTCACTCGTAAGTGGGAGTTGAACAATGAGAACATATGGACACAGGGAGGGGAACATCACACACCGGGGCCTCTCTGGGGGTGGGGGGCCAGGGGAGGATAGCATTAGGAGAAACACCTAATGTAGATGATGCAGCTGTTGAATGGCAGTTATTATCTTATTTCAAGATATTCTGCTGTGACTCTTCTGGTAAATATATTTATTTTGGTGAGATAAAATGGTCAGTGAAAAAAGACAATTACAAAAGAGGATGAATGGTACAACTGCACAGAGTGATTAAAAGAATTTGAACAGCTATGTGTATAAATGTATACCCAAAAAAATCTCTAAAAGATATATACCTACAACTAAATTCTGGGAAGGACACGCTAAGATGACAAAAGGGATTTTTCACTTCTTTACACATTTCTGTGTTGTTTGGATTTTCTAAAGTAAACATGCATTATTACCTCTATAAGCAACAAAAACAATAAAAACATTCCATTTAGGGAGAAAACAGCTTTCTATAATATGAACAATTATCTCAAATCATTCTGTTTATTTATCATTGTTGTTTTCAAAAATGTACGATGATTTTTCTTAAGAGAGAACAAACATATACTCCTCCCTTCTTCCATTCCTGTGTATTCCACATCCCAGCTGCCTTTCAAAGAGAAATAATAACTATTGTCTTTACATACCTGGCGGAGGAAACATCATCCTACGGTCCTGGTCCCATGGAGGTGACAGAGACCCAGTGTCAGAGGGAGCCCTATGAGGATAGGTTAACCTATCACAGCTTGATTCTCCTCTTTCATTGGTAATCTGATGGTCCAGAGGATTCCCTGGGCCTCGTGAGCCTAATTAAAGAAAAAAACATACAAATCTGTTTCATCTTAAAAAGTCTTATATACTTGTTTTACACATAAAATCAGTGGTTAAATCATAAATTATAAATACAAAGTCTGAAAAATAACAGTGTAGAAAGTAAATTGCTATGATTCCTATGCCTGATGTAACAGGATAATTATAAAGTAATTATAAGAACCGATTAAATAAAAAATATAATATAAAATAAATATAAAATATTTAAAATAAATATAAAATATAATAAATGATTAAATAAAAAACATAAATGATTTTGTTGCTTAAACTAATATATCAATAGTCCAAATGAGCATGATTCCTTTAAAACAGTCATCTTAGCAGTTCTATATCTATTCTACTAATTTTGCTACTAAAGTATTTTTCAGAAAAACTCTTTTGGAAATGTACTCAGTTTAACTTAAGAGCCATGTAAAAAACTGCATCTCGAAGTTAAAACATGACTCTCTACTTCTGCCCAAATTCACTGAATAGTGTTACGAGTCAATGAGAAGATATAAAAGATAAATACTTCTGCCCCAAAATGATTTTAAATAGCCTGATTTAAAACATTATGTACAACAGATAAACTGGCACTAAATGGCTTTTAGTGATTTCTAAATATCAAATTCACATTCAAAAGAAGAATTCATAAGTTCCGAAGACAAGTCTAAAACGATAGTTTCAAAAACAACAGCACTGCTGAAATAATCACTTTAAATGAGCTAACATTCATTTGGATAAGAAAATCTAGTATGTTTACGTTTACAAACAGGAGTAATTTTAAAGTTCCCTTCTTACGACCACAGAAAAGATAGTACCTTAATTAAAAACCCATATACAGGGTTGGACGCAGTGGCCCACGCCTGTAATCCCAGCACTTTGGGAGGTCGAGGAGGGTGGACCACCTGAGATCAGGAATTTGAGACAAGCCTGGCCAACATGGTGAAACCCTGTCTCTACTAAAAGTACAAAAGTTAGCCAGGCATGGTGGCAGGTGCCTGTAATCCCAGCTACCAGGGAGGCTGAGGCAGAAGAATGGCTTGAACTCAGGAGGTGGAGGTTGCAGTGAGCCAAGATCGTGCCACTGCACTCCAGCCTGGGTGACAGAGTGAGACTCCATCTCAAAAAAAAACAATAAACAAAACCCATATTCAACTAAAATGGAAAAGACAAATATAAAAAAATTTTGGCCAGGCGCGGTGGCTCACACCTGTAATCCCAGCACTTTGGGAGGTCAAGGCAGGCGGATCACAAGGTCAGGAGATCGAGACCATCCTGGCTAACAAGGTGAAACCCCATCTCTACTAAAAATACAAAAAATTAGCCGGGCATGGTGGCAGGCGCCTGTAGTCCCAGCTACTCAGGAGGCTGAGGCAGAAGAATGGCTTGAACTCAGGAGGAGGAGGTTGCAGTGAGCCAAGATCACGCCACTGCACACCAGTCTGGGGGATAGAGCGAGACTCCATCTCAAAAAAAAAAAAAAAATTTAACATTCAATAAAATATATTAATACCTCATTTATCTGTCATTGAGAGGGAAAAGGGGGTCTTCTCAAAATTATATTGTCCAGAAAACAAAAGCTTATTATTCTCAAGGAATAGCTTAAAAAAAAATTTTTTTTTTTGAGACAAGGTCTCACTCACTCTGTTACCCAGACTGGAGTGCAGTGGTGCGATTCTCAGCTCACTGCAACCTCCGCCTCCTAGGCTCAAGCAATTCTCCCACCTCAGCCTTACAAGTAGCTGGGACAACAGGCATGTGCCACCACGCTTTGTTAATTGTTGTATTTTTTGTAGATACAGGGTTTTGCCATGTTGCCCAGGCTGGTCTTGAACTCCTAGGCTCAAACAATCCCACCACCTTGACCTCCCAAAGTACTAGGATTATAGGTGTAAGCCACTGCACCCAGTGAACAATTTTTTTTCAATAGAAGCCTAACTAAAATAGCCAAGCGTGATGGCTCATGCCTGTAATCCTAGCACTCTGGGAGGCCGAGGTGGGCGGATCACCTGAGGTGAGGAGTTCGAAACCAGCCTGGCCAACATGGTGAAACCCCATCTCTACTGAAAATACAAAAATTAGCTAGGTACAGTGGCACGTGCCTGTAATCCCAGCTACTCGGGAAGCTAAGAAACAAGAATCGTTTGAACCTGAGAGGAAGGGGTTGCAGTGAACCGAGATCGTGCCACTGCACTCCAGCCTGGGCAACACAGTGAGACTCTATCTCAAAAAAAAAATTTAAAAAAAAGAAGTCTAACAAAAATGCTTACTCTATTTCAGTACCTCCTTTAAGAGAACAAAATTAATTTTAACTTTTCTTGGTAACTTGTACAAATCAGCATAAGCATTCACATTTAATATATAGTAATCTTTAAAACAAATTTTCCATCTACTCCCTTTAGTAGAATTAGATCAACTGGCTTTTACATCAGGAGGTAAACTATCATTTTTCCTTATGAGTATACATTCTATTAAATTCCCCAAATCTTTCCTTCTCACTTCTTCATCCTAATAATTAGCTCATTAGAAGAAGAAGGCTGGGAAAGCAGAAAATGTGCAAGTCGTCATTTAGGCTGAGTTCATCTGGAATGAAGCACAGAGATTTAAAGGAGACATTCAAAGGCTTTCCTTCCTGATTGCTTACTTCCAGAAAACCAAAGCTACAGGCCAACTGACTACCCAGTGAATATTACAAACCTAAAAGTTCTAATGGTTAAAGTTTTCTATTCAAACCCAGTTACATACAATTTACTCTAAGAAGAAATTGTTTTACTTGTACTCAGTATTATTCAAATATACCACTCATCCAAACTTCAAATTAAAAAGATAATAAAAGTAAGGAAAAACAACAGGTACTCTCCATCCTCCTTTGGTGGATCATAGAAACTTTTAGTTCGGATCAACTCTGTAAGACCCGATGACAACTTACCTTGAACTTGTGTAGCTTTTTAAACAAATGGTAAAACACCCTTGCAGATAATCTAAACACACTGTATCTTTAAATTAAATAGGAGAGGAAATAGAAGAGGAGAAATCAAATGTAAATTTTAATCATTCCAAATATTCAATTGACTACAAGCAATCCTTGACTTATGTAATTCAATTTCCAGTGACTCGTATTTGCAGTTTAGCCAATTATACCCTTATTTCTAGGGCACTGTTTTTTCAGACTGCTAGCTCCTACTCATTTGTGATGTGTGAAGTTTAAAAAATAATGCTAATTAAGATTAAATTAATGAAACGGGATAAAACTGAATAGAAAGCATCAAAACTGTAATGGTAAGTACTATTTCATGTAGCTGGTTTCAATTATATTTCAATCATATTTATGTTAGCGTACAATATGACATGATACAAAATACATTTCTTAGTGTAAGCCAAGGTAAAAAATGGAGGGGTGGGGGTGGACTTAGAGAACTAAGTCATAAGCTTGCAGCAGACATGTCAATGTCAAAATCAGTCTCTTTCCTGAAGTGCTCAATGCAAAGCCTCCCTAAGGCTCTAAGTATCAGTCTATAGGGCGGTCCCTTTCCCTAGGAGCTTCCAGTTCAAAATCAACACAAGCAGAGGCTCTGTAGGGACCCCAGGCTGTGGCCCAATCTACTGGGGAGACTGGGAGGTGGACAGCAACAGTTCT
Organism: Pan paniscus; assembly: GCF_029289425.2. Lineage (NCBI taxonomy): Eukaryota > Metazoa > Chordata > Mammalia > Primates > Hominidae > Pan > Pan paniscus. The sequence continues at coordinate 40,659,223 of NC_073264.2, read as the reverse complement.
AAGTGAAGCAAAATGAGGGTGGAGAAAGAGGATACAAACAGGATATGGGCAAAGGGAGAATATCTCATGACCATACAGTAGTAAGTTGATTTTCTCATATTCTTTGAAGGCAATTCCAAAGGAAGAGTTCCAAAAATATTTGGAGTAATGGCAGCTTCAACTAACAAGTACACAGACTTCCTGAGATACTATTTAGATGAGTAATATCCATCTGAGTATATGAACTTTGATTTGTTGGATTTAATTTGGTGTTTTTATTTAGATTCATTACTTTATGTTCCTATCTCAAATTCAATCTGTTAAAATCACTGATACAAAGGGTAGGAATGTTTCACTGGTGAAGAATGCCATCAGCTCTTATAAAACACATACTTGGAACTGAAAATGTAAGACTTTTGATTTTGAAATAAATAGGGCCCTATATCTTTGAATTTCGCCACAAATTAAGAGAAAACTTTAAAGGAACTTGACAAAGAAAGTATGGTGAGAGATCAAAAAAGGAAAACTCCAGGTACACAGGAGTTTTCAAAGGTACTAGGGCCTTTTGTAACACCAGGGTGATGCTGATGAGATAAATGTAGAATAGCTAATGATTAGGCCTGAGGTACCTATAAGGGGGTAACAGCAGACAATTGTGGCTTGGTTTCCCAATGTACTTTTTTTTTTTTTTTTTTTTTTGAGACGGAGTCTCGCTCTGTTGCCAGGCTGGAGTGCAGTGGCACTGTCTCGGCTCACTGCAATCTCCGTCCCCCGGGTTCAAGCAATTCTCCTGCTTCAGCCTCCCAAGTAGCTGGGACTACAGGCGCCCACCACCACACCCAGCTGATTTCTGTATTTTTAGTAGAGACAGGGTTTCACCATGTTGGCCAGGATGGTCTTGATCTCTTGACCTCATGATCTGCCCCCGTCGGCCTCCCAAAATACTGGGATTACAGGCATGAGCCACCACGCCCAGCCCCCAGTGTGTTAACAAATGATGCAGACCACAGTAAAGGTTCCCATCAAAAATCTGCCTACAAGAGCACTACTGATTTCCTTGAGTCTATAAAAAGATTATTTCACTTTCTAATTTTCTACAAAAAAAAGATCATGATACTAATGTAAATTTTTTTAATTCCAAATTCTAATGCTTCATCAAAATATAATTTTATGGTGTTTCACACTTGTAATCCCAGCACTTTGGGAGGCTGAGGCGGGTGGATCACCTAAGGTCAGGAGTTCGAGACCAGCCTGGCCAGCCAATGTGGCAAAACAACCTTTTGTATTTTCTACTAAAAATACAAAAAAAAATTAGCCAGGTGTGGTGGCATGTGCCTGTAATCCCAGCTACTCGGGAGGCTGAGGCAGGAGAATCCAAGCTACCTGGGAGGCAGAGGTTGCAGTGAGCCGAGATCGCGCCACTGCATTCCAGCCTGAGCAACAAGAGTGAAAACAGTCTCCAAAAAAAAAAAAAATTACATATATATACATACACATAGACAATTTTTATGCTAGGTTATACTGTTATTATATTTCATACAGTCTTACAAAATTTTATATTACATCATGTAATATATAGTTTTTAAGAAGTCAAAAATATGGTTTAAAAAGATACGTTATCAGGCCGGGCGTGGTGGCTCACGCCTGTAATCCCAGCACTTTGGGAGGCCGAGGAGGGTGGATCACGAGGTCAGGAGATCGAGACCATCCTGGCTAACATGGTGAAACCCCGTCTCTACTAAAAATACAAAAAAAAATTAGCCGGGCATGGTGGCGGGCGCCTGTAGTCCCAGCTACTCGGGAGGCTGAGGCAGGAGAATGGCGTGAACCTGGGAGGTGGAGCCTGCAGTGAGCCAAGATCGCGCCACTGCACTCCAGTCTGGGTGAAAGATCAAGACTCCGTCTCAAAAAATAAAAATTAAAATTAAAAAGAAAAATAAATAAAAAGATACACATCAAGTCCTTGATCAAAATGTTATCTAATATAGCACGGTTTCTAAGAGAAAAATACATCAAAATTAGATGTCATAGAGCTCCTTTTCCAAATAAAAGTTATCTACAGTAAGTGCAAGGAATGCCTGTATTTTCCAAATGTTCATTTTACAGATCATTTTTAAGGTAAGTTGAGATGAAAATATAAAGAAGGAAGAAATCTAGAGTAATAAAGATGTTTAAACAATATACCTCTTCCTCCTCCCCCTGGAAGCAAAGGTGAGAGTCTGAGTGGACCCTCCAACAAAGTTGGAGGAGAGAGAAAAGCTCTTGTTTCAGATGAAGGCCAACCCAATGGTGAGGGACCATATGGGGAATGCTCTGGAATAATTAAAACAGCATATTTAAATTCATAGTTTCACTTAGCTACACTACAGAGTTAGAATCCCATTTCGACAATTACCATCAGGTCATCCTATTGCCAATTTAAGTTTAATCTATGTCCTGAATGTATCCTTTGATTTTGCTAATATAGAACAGAATTAAATACAGACCCTGGTGTTTTCAATATTTGTCTATCAAATAGACACTTTAAGCAATAAAAACATCAACGAACTGGGAATTAATAAAAAGATCATGATAAATAATCATTTATATTAAGCAAAGGATATTGGAGATATATCTTAAGAGTTATAGGAGCATAAAGTTAGATTTTTTTTTGGTTTGTTTTTACTGGCAGTATGCATGCACCCAGACATTTCAGCTGGTGAGAGTTGCAACACAGAAGTACTCAGTTTAAATCAGGGCCAGACAGGCTGTATTGGGCCATGAATTGTTTAAATAATGCTCAGATTATGAAGAGGAGAAAAATGCATAAAATACTCTGAAGCAAGATCACAATTTACTTTTGATTCATTACCAGTAAAAAGTCAGTTTACAAATACTAATTTATCAACTAAATCACTTTATCTATAATCTATACAGCCAAGACACCTACCACTTTACAAACTTCACCACTCTGAAATAATGGTTTTGTTTCCAAAGTCAAAAATCAAAAACAAAATACAAACAAAAACCACCAAAATAACATTTTTAAAACATGTTAAATTTAAAACATGAGTGTAGCTGGTATAATATTCAAACCAGCTACAAGAAAAGATCAAAGCATTAGTTACCCTTCTTGAAATTTTGTGTTGGATTCAGACAAAAAAAAATCCTTCTATATACTTCACCCCAATCCAAACTTTGTTACTACCTGAAATTCGTAATAATCTAATATTTTTTAAATGTAGAAACAGACTTTCATTTTAATGAAATTTTACTCTCAAAAGTGATTTTTATAACTTTCCAAGGTTATTAAAATGGAATTCTACCTATATATAGATTTTTCACTACCTTAGAAGCTTAATTCCAATTCAACCAAAATTATTATGAAAAAATTTAAACTGTTTGCAATAGTTTGAGATCATTGCAGACCCTAACTCAACAATGGACAGAAATATTAAATATATCTTACAAAAAAAATTGGTCCTCCCTTGAGGGTAATTAAAGCAATCAAACCTCAGACTGAGTTTTTCCCACATTTTAAATTGATACTTTTAAATAATTAGAAACTATTTTTTAATTATTAAACAAGCAAATTCCAAAGTATAGTTAATATATAAACAGTCACAATGCTAGTCCATGTAAGCACTCCTTATTCATTCAATCTCACAGAAAATTGTTAATGAGTACCTTACTATGTGCCAAGCACCTAGCTTTTCAAGGAGCTCAAGGTACTAAATATGTATCATCTTACAAAATCCCACTGAGAAATAAAAGCAACAGTAATTTTCATTATTGCACAGGAAACAAAACCTAGAAACTTGTGAGTCTATGAGAAAGCTTAGTCTATAACCTTGGTTCTAAAATCTAAAATATTTATATAAATAACAGTGTTAACTTACACTAATAGAAACTATATGTGCAATATATATATGTAAAATATGTATTTTAAATGAGGGGTAAAAAAAAAAGACTACCTCTGCCAAATGCTGTATTTGGAACATCGAGTGCATAAGGATCTTTTTCTAAAAGTTCAAATTTAAGCTCTGTTTCAGTTAATCTGCAAATAAAGAACAAACATCTCTAAGTTACTTATCCAAGAGAAGCACCACAAGAAAAAATGCCTCTACCAACTACAAGCTACTCTTCACTATTTCAATATCTACACAGAACAAACAGATCCTCTAAAATTATTCTGACCAAAACATCTTTATCTCCCACTGCTTATTAACTAGGGTAATCAGTTTCTTGCTGCCCTAGAGACAGTGATGTTATGTGGAGCCTTACAATTGTTTTATTTCTTCTTCAAAACTAGACTACCATGAGTACTATATCACAGAATCCAAATTTTTGAAATACAAGAGTCCTCCAAGGTCAACCAGTCTATCATTTTACAACTAAGGAAACTGAGGCTAGGAGTTTAAATATTTATTCACAATGAAAGTGCCTGGATTAAGACACAGGGTTCCTGGCTTTGAGTCATGTATGCTTTCCATTGTAACGTGACACTCATGATTCCAGTTACAACATTGGAAATCCCATTAATTTGTCCTACTATCTTACTCGTAAACTTTTTATCCTACAAATGTGACATTTTAAAAGAATCTTATTTCTAGTTCTTAATCATGAGATATAAAACATTTAATAATTTGATTTTAATTTCTGAGACTAGAAAAGACAAGCAAGAGGACTAAAAACTAATATTGGATAATGTTAACAGTACATTGTGACAAGAAATTATAACACTCTAGGAAGACTGTTATCATCTTCACAGAAAAGCACTTATTCTTCCCTGCTATTGCACATTGTAGACTTTTATTCTACCTTTCATTTTATTATTGTAAAACAATGTCACCCAATACTACAAAACCAGGAAATGAGAGAAATTAATGAATATTATCCTATCTACTTATCCATTAAAAGAGGCTGATATTCTGGGCATTACTATGTCAGAGAGATTCACCCCTTCTCTTTCCATCCATTTTTACCTCCATCCATCTACACTGGTTTAAAAAAAATTCTAGTTATACTTTTTGCAGAATAATCTGTTAACAGTTTCCTCCAAGTGCCACTTCAGTGACCTAAGACAAGTACTTCAACAAACAAAACAAACTAGACATTCCTAGTAAAACTAATAGATATCTCACAAGATATGCTGGATTCACTGCAAGTTTTCTTACTTAACCTTATAAAAGTATTACCTAATTAAAGAAATAACAGAATAACTAATTTTAAATGTTCCCACTAAGATACTTACTTTTGTCTGTTGTGAGCATTTTCTTTCCTTAAATCATTGAGGTTTCTTTCAGCATTCCGAGCTGCCAGCTTGAAGAAAATAACACATTTTAAAAATATATTTATATAAACTTAAAAAATAAGCATAAATATGTCAATATAAACATTCATTAAATTTCTTAAAAATATATATATATCACAACAATGGTATACAAATCATAATCACTGAAGTAAGAAAAAGTGTAAGACTTAGACTCTGAAAGATCAGAATTTCTATGCCCACTCTTTACCCTCTAGTCACATGACCTTAGGCTGTTTCCTCATCCATAAATCTGGGATTATAGTACCAACTTTACAGAGTTACTGAGTAGATTGAACAAGTAATGTATGTAAAAGGCCTTTAAGTACAGTGCCTAGAACACAAGAGATTTTAATAAACATCCTTTTTGTGTAGTTGAGACTTTATTATCCCCCTACCCTCAAATCTCTAAAGTTGACAGTTTGAGCCATGTCCTTGTCCCCATCCACCCTGGGGTCAAACGTTCAGAGCCTCATGGACTCTAAACTCAGCCAGCCTGGGTTCTATCTGATTGGGTGATTAGTTCATTGAAATGAACACTTTTTCCCTAAAAAACAAGTTAAACTCTGTTACCATGTGACTTTTCAGAAACTAATATGAGCCTCTCCTATTAACTGTCTTCTGCCCAGACTCCAGTCTGCTCCTGTGGGTAGCTCAGCTCTGGAGCGTGTGACAAGCTACTGCTCAGTGTCACTTTCATTCCCTCTACCAATCCCAATTCAGCTAAAAACACACCTTGTCTGTGGAGCTTCTCCCAAGTGACCTTCCTGATATGTAATTCTTTAGCCTGTGGTTCCTTGGGTTTTCCTGCCTGCCCTGTGCTCTAGAACACGTGAGGACAGATATATCCTAGGTGTCATCTGGCTGTCCCGACCTTTATATCCAACTGCTTAACTGTCTCTTTGTAGCCTCTACCCATGTCATCTGAGATAACCTTTATCTACCTTAGAAGACTTCACTAAATACGCAGCGGTGAGGGAGGGATGTGGAATTGTTACCTCTGGGCCTCAGCATATTCTCTTCTTGGCCATTGTTGTTTGTGGTTTTCATTCTAATCTTTACAAGTCAGTGTCTCTGTAAGATCTGTAAGATGTTCCTGCTGCCCTTCCAGAAACAGCCTGGTTCCCGTCTTACCCTGGGACTGTGTGTGGACCTCTCCATCTTCAAAGAGTAATCTACACCTAAGTATTTTACAAGTGGTGAGCAGTGGTTAACTAAATTCATCTCCAAGCCCAGATTAATTTAGTAACAAATTTTCATTTGAACCCTCAATACCAAAGCATACAGAATCTTACAACTGAGGAGGACCTAGACATTCACCACACCTAATCTCTCACCCTAGGCTGGAATCTCCACTCCAACATGTCTAAGAAATATCTACCAAGCTTCACTACAACAATAACAACAGTTAACATTCACTGAATGTATACTGTGTGTCAGGCATTTGGCAACAACCTTACATGAATTTAATCATCACAATAACCCTATGAAATAGGTACTACTGCTATCTCTATCTTACACGTAAGAAAACTGATGATAGGTGATGAAGCCAGGACATGAGCCAAGACAGCCTAATTCCAGACTCCATGTATTCACCCACTGTGCAAACTGCCTACTGTTGAAGACTCCTAGTGACAAGTACTCCAAAGGCCAGCTACTACAACAGTCCTATATGTTACAGTGTCTTTCTTATAATTAGTCAAAATCTGCATCCTCATCACTTCCTCACACAGTTAGTTCCTCTGGAGCACAAATACACTATTTCTCATGATGACCCTTTTCTTAATGTGTACCCAGTAATTCAACACTGAGAATCAGGTAACTGAATTTTATGACTTTTAGAACTAGAAGGGGCTTCGAAGATCACTTAATCTAATCCCATTGTTACACAAATGAGGAAATAGGCCCAAAGAATTTTAAGTAGCTTGTCCACAACTAATTAGTGGCAATCCAGTGCCCTGGAACAATCAATCCATGAACATTATATCACCTTCCCCATGGAGTATAAACTCCTTTCAAAGAAGCAATGTGATAAAAGCAAAGAAGGAAAAATCAGATTTTTCTAATAACTGTGTTGGAACAAACTAGTTCACAAGGAACATAATTTCACTACTTGTAAAATTAAAAGAAACTGATTTTTTAGAATACTATATTTATTTTCATCTAATTTAAATAAACAACGTATCTTCTGAAAAAAAAATACAATTTGACAAAAGAGACTTAAGGAAATTTTAAACTTACCCAATTATCATGTGCTTTTTTCTCATGGGAAATAATCTGAAAAAGAAAGTAATTAAAATGCTACTGACCATTATTTTTCTTAAGTAAAAAACATTCACATCTACCACTATGATGTAGTGCACAACTCAAAACTATCCCAAGCATCTCTGAAGAGTAGGCAACATTTTTAAAGCAAATTTTCATGTATACATAATCTATTATATTTTAAAACAAAAACTGAATGTAAAGACAATTAAATTTTTTGTCTGGTAAACTTTTACTTTATGTAATAATCAACAGGAATTGCCAGTTAACATATAACTAGCCTGACTGAGTATGAGACCCCACTGTTGATACACATTTATGTGATGCAATCTACCTTCCCAAAGCAGCAGGAGATATGGCAATTTTATTTTTTTTATTTTTTTTTTTTTTTGAGACGGAGTCTCACTCTGTCACCCAGGCTGGAATGCAAGTGACGTGATCTCAGCTCACTGCAACCTCTGCCTCCAGGGTTCAAGTGATTCTCCTGCCTTAGCCTCCCAAGTAGCTGAGATTACAGGCATGTGCCACCATACCCGGCTATTTTTTTTTTTTTTTTTTAGTAGAGACAGGGTTTTGCCATGTTAGCCAGGCTGGTCTTGAACTCCTGACCTCAAGTGATCCACCCACTTCGGCTTCCCAAAGTGCTGGGATTACTGGTGTGAGCCACTGCACCCAGCCAATACGGCAATTTTAAATAAGATTTCTTATCTCAGAATCTTTGGCTCCTGGGAAATGTCCCACAGCCACATGCAACACCTCAAAAGAGGTATACAACTGGTCAAGTAATTATATTCCTGCATCAATTCAAACAAATCAGAATTGTTTTAAATTATATACACACACACACACACACACACATATATATATACCTGCCCTTGATAAGAATGAATAGTTCTCTCCAATTCTTCTTCAAGATCTTTGGCTCGCTTTCTAAATGGAACGAATAATTATTCTACTATTAACATATAACATGAAATGACAGAACATACTCTCTACTAAAAAAATATTTATTAGAAAACCCAGAATGCTCTACTTCATGGAAAAAAAAAAAAAAAAAAAAAATCTCCAGAACTCCACATTAAGAAATAATCACCTCTGACAGGTTCTACAGTATATTTTTTCCTAAACTAATTTTAACATTGATTACAACTTAATACTACTACTTGAGTTTACCTAAACCCAAAGTCACATAAATATTTACGTGGTATATTGTGTTGTTTTTTTTTTTTTATTTTTAAGAAGAATGATCCTAGAAGATTTATTCAGATGTTGGTGGTCATTTTTTTTTTTTTTAAAACAGAGTGTTGCTCTTGTTGCCCAGTATGCAGTGCAGTGGCGTAATCTCGGCTCACTGCAACCTCCACCTCCAGGGTTCAAATGATTCTCCTGCACCAGTCTCCTGAGTAGCTGGGATTACAGGCACCCACTACCACGACCAACTAATTTTTTGTATTTTTAGTAGAGATGGGGTTTCATCATGTTGACCAGGCTGGGCTCGAATTCCTGACCTCAAGTGATCCACCCACCTTGGCCTCCCAAAGTACAGGGATTATAGGCGTGAGCCACCATGCCCGGCCAGATGTGGGTAGTCTTAATAGAATTCTAGGAAATTAGCAACCATTGTGAAGTAAAATGTTACTTGGTACTTTTATGAGATTAACAAGATAACTTATTTTGGATAAAACGCAAGCTTGCTCTTTCTGAGGTAAAATGAAGTATCACAACTATTTGGGATACTGCTGAATCTTTTCTTCTCTATATTTTCTATTTCCTGGGATCTAGTAAGGATCAAACCAAGGTAAAATCTAGATTTATAGTCTTTTAAATACTTCCAAATGCTCTATGGCTCACTCTTCTTTTTGTGGCACACCTATTGATTCACTAATATTACATACATTCTTCTCAATTTGAACCAATGAGGAAGGACCTTAAAATTAATATCTATTCATATTGACACTAACATAAAATAGAATTGTCCATATTCAACTTTGAGAGATTTTAAAAATCACACAACCTGAAAGAAAAACATTTTTCCGGTATAATTGCTCAAGACCAAGAAATCTGAATGAAAAGTGATGAGACAAAAATATATTATTTTTTTGTCTGTGCCACCTGTCAGATTTTAAAATGTTTTCTATTTTCATTTGATTTATTATTTTTTCTGGCATTAAGTTTTTTAGATACTCTTCCCATTCCAAAAAAGAAACCAGAAAAATGTATTTAATACCTATAGGTCTCCAGCTCTTCAGTGGCATGGCTGATCTTTTCATCTACTTTAGAAAGTTTCTCTTCTTTCTCTAACCGATAATTTTCCTCTACTGTTAATTTCCTTAAAAACAAAAAATGTTATAATTCTCTTAATACATGTCAAAAGATAATCAATTCTATATTTTTAATTGTGAAAAAACTGGTGATTCCTGTCAAATGATTTCTAAAATACCACTGAAAACATCACCTACAAGGAAAAAAAAAAGTATCTGTGTAAATATTCCTGGTGTTGAATTTAATATTATAAACCGAAATTGTAAAGCATTGTGTCTAATACAGAACTACTAATAGTTTCAAGAGTTTTCTATATAAATTTATCTTAAAAATAGGATCAAAGATATATTTAATAAAAACTATTATGACTATCACTTATCAAGTCTTTCTGTATAAACAAGCATTATATTTGCTAGTAAGAAGTCACCAATTAATAAAATGTGTTTCGTTAATTTTTATATTGGTTAGTGATTAGGCTTCCAGGGAAGTAAACACACACACACACACACACACACACACACACACACACACACACACACAATTATAATTACAATGAAACCAAAGTAAACAGTAGTAGTAGCAGTCCTATTTACTACATCTAATTCTATTAATAATAATAATAGATAACTTATTGAGCCATTAGTATGTGCCAAAAACTGTTCTCAGACTTCTACATGTATTATTTAATTACCACAACAGCTCTACAAGAAGGGTGGTACTGTTATTCCCATCTTACAAAAACGACAATGAAGCACAGAGAAATAATTAAACCAAAGCCTAGAGATCATAAGCAGTGACTCTTCTATGCTATAATACCCATGTTGTTTCATTTCACATACTATCATTAATATATCTTGGTCACCCAAGAAATATTTATTGAACACCACAGGAAAACACATTTGGAGTCCTAAATGGATATCTTCCCTTCTTCATGAACTTTGAGAAGAACAAGACAAACTACTGAAGAAGTCTTGCAGTGTGGCAGTAAATATTTTGTATTCTACAGACTACATTACCTACTGCTTAGAAAGCATTCCCTAAGGTCAATCACTTTCATGGATGTTATAAGAAAATAAGTCATCTCCTTAGGAAAAGCACGAAAGTGCGACGGGCATGGATATGGAAGAGAGATGTGTTTTTACAGACTGTGTAGACTGAAGATAGCCAGAAATTCTTTGACACCTCTCTTGATAAAAGGTGAGGTTTATGTACCTTCCCATTGAATTTGGGTGGGCCTATTAATAATAGAAATTACACTGTGAAAGGAGACCTGATGATATGACTTAAAAATATCATATCTTGGTCGGGTGCAGTGGCTCATGCCTATAATCCCAGCACTTTGGGAGGCAGAGGTGGGCAGATCATGAGGTCAGGAGTTCGAGACCAGCCTGGCTAACATGGTGAAACCCCGTCTCCACTAAAAATACAAAAATTAGGCAGGCATGGTGGCACGCACCTGTAATCCCAGCTACTCGGGAGTCTGAGGCAGGAGAATTGCTTGAACCCAGGAGGCAGAGGTTGCAGTGAGCCGAGATCGTGCCACTGCACCCCAGCCTGGGCGACAGAGCTAGACTCTATCTCAAAAAAAAAAAAACCACAAAAAAAAAAAACCATCATATATATTTAAAGTAACATATCAAGGGCCAGGCACAGTGGCTCATGCCTATAATCCCCACACTTTGAAAGGCCAAGGTGGGCAGATCACTAGAGGTCAGGAGTTTGAGACCAGCCTGGCCAACAAGGTGAAACCCCACCTCTACTAAAAATACAAAAAATAAATAAATAAGCCAGGAGTGGTGGCGCACGCCTGTAGTCCCAGCTACTCGGGAGGCTGAGGCAGGAGAATGGCGTGAACCCGGGAGGCGGAGCTTGTGGTAAGCCAAGATCACACCATTGTACTCCAGCCTGGGCATCGCAGCACGACTTCATCTCACCAAAAAAAAAAAAAAAAAAGCAACACATCAAGCTTCTAGGTCCTACCATTTCATTTGTTTCCATTATTAAATTTGGGAAAATGGTATATCAGTCATGAAAAACATCAAGCCAACATCCAGACTGAACTTAAATTATACTATATGCAGCAAGAATATAAATTTAACACTTCACTGGTACTATCAACTCAATATTCTACTCTGAAGAAGTGCCAATGGCATAATTCATTGAATTTCAGTAATATAAACTACTTGCTAGTTAAATATAAGAAGGAAATGTAAAATATTTTAGGAATTTAAAATAATTTTAAACTAACGAATGAAATCCTGTGAACAACACACACAACTAGGGTACTACTCAGTTTGCTATCCTTCCTTTAAAAATCTAAAGAAAATACCTTTTCTTTGAAATGTTAAACATTACTCATCAAAATTCTATAATCAACCATATACTTTTTTTATTCAAAAGATACACTCAAAAATATTTCTTTCACCTCAATCACTTTTATATCCAAGTTTTACTTTAATACCTTCCATTCTAACCTAAAAAGAAGGGCCCACTCCTAGGTATACTGGCTGAAAAACCCTGAAGTTATACTGTAATTCTTCCATTTTGTCAGGTTTAGTCTCTTGCATACCCTGAGCAGTCCCAAAGGGCCAAAGGGCCATAACAAATAACAACTTTTTAATTGTGAACTGAATCCAAATCATGACTGAAGTATAGAACTTGGCAGTGAATGAGCCAAGCACTACCCAGCATCCTGATCTCAAAGAAGCATTAGTACTTTCTACCAGTTTCCAAATATATAAAGTAGATTCTCATTATTTGTGCTAGTTTTGTTCCATAAAGTCACTATACATCGTAAATTAGCAAATACTAGATCACTGCTCCTAAGGGTAATACGGGGTTAGCTTCCTGCTACAGCCTCTGGTCACAACAATTTTATCAACCAATCAATATATAACCTTGTTTTTTTGTGTGCTTCTGTTTAAAGATACTTTCTTTAATATATATTGTTAATTTATTGACATTGAACTCACAGCCAAAAGCACTGTAATTCATGCCTAAACAAAGTTTATCTAACACATGTATTTTCTCCATAACACATATCACAGCATTCTTGTGCTTAAAAACACTACATAGCAGTTCAGCACTATGCTTAGGGGGCATTTTAAACAGCTAAATCACCAGCAAAAAGCATAAAAATGTAAAAAATGAGGCACTAAATATACTGTAAAAAGGACACCTGTTTACAGAATGAGAGCTGAAACAAGAAAGCAGAGTGTGTCACCTTGTTTGACCTCAGCTGGGAACATGCACATTGGGCAACTCAAATTTTTCATCATTCTGAATATGTCCATGAATGGCTACAAAAGCTTTGCATGTACTGATCTGATTTACAAATAAATTTTAGCTAGTAAGTCAATTCACAAATACAGATTCTATAAATAATGAGGAACAACTGTAATAACTATCATTAAGAGCCTAAAGGAACCTGAAAGTCTGTTACATTTTATTACCCTTTATGATAAAAAAAAAAAAAAATACATGCCATGGCACTATTTGAAAATCTAGAGTCTTCAGATATCTCAAGGGTCTTCAGTGTACTTAGGCATTTAGGCAACAGCATGTACACACACACACTCCTTCACTCCAATATATAAAGGCACTGAACATATTTGTACATATATTCAACAAACATGTACTGAACAGTTACCACACGTCTCATGTAGCTTTAGGCACTGGGAATACAGAAGTGAAGAAAATAATTTTCTCTCAGAGCTTGTATTTAACGTAAGGAAGATAAAAGAAAGAAAAGCAATCAATCAGAGGACAATAAGAGCTATGAGGCAAAATAAGGGGATAAAGAGTAGCAGGTATTATTTTAGTTAGAATAGCCAGGGAAGGATTCTTTGAGGTAACATTTGAACCCAGGCCTAATAAAATGAAGAACTGAGCCATTCAAAGATATAAGGAAACATCATTCCAGGCAGAAGGAACAAGCACAAAAGACCCTAAGGTCAATGTGCTGAAGAGCATCAAAAAGGCCAGTGCTGGATGGAGGGTACTGAGAGGAAAAAGAACATGAATAAGCTAAAATTAAAGAGGTGGTCAAGGGTCCAATCCTGTACTGTCTTGTAGGCCAAGATATAAAAGCTGTGGGTTGAGTGTGATATAAAGGCACTCAGGGATTTTGAGCATGAGAGTGACCATACTCACAATTCACATTTTAAGGGTCATCCTGCATGTTGCAGAGAAAACACAGTGCAGGAGAAAGGGCGGAAAGAAGGAGACTACCCATAAGGCTACTATAATAAGCCGGGTATTAACTGTTGATGACTTGGACTAGACTAATATGGAAGATGGTAAAAAGTGGTCAGATTCAGGCTATAAAAAAGCTGACAGGATTTAATGACAGAATAAATAGGAGATATAAAAGCAAGAGAGAAGTCAAAAACAGCTTGAGGTGCCACCCTAAGTAACTAAGTAAAGGACACTGCCATTTACTAAGCCAAGGAACACCTGGGCAGAAGCAACTTGCACAGAACAGAAAAATCAGTTTTACATATATCAGAGATGGAATTAATGGGCAGTTTAATCAAGAGTGTCCATTCAGATTCCCTGCCAGTATTAGGACGTTTAAGGCAATAATTTGCTGACTACTTACTAGGAGCTAAAGAGGATTCTGTTAACTAGCTTGGAAATTCCAACATCACTTACAATATTTTCTTTGTTGAAAAAAAGTGTCTCCAGATCAAATACCTTTCTTAAAAATAAGTTGATGAAATACAATCTAATCATAAATTGAGAACTTTCAATAATCACTATAGCTAACTATGTAACATATATCTCTAAAGCTATTTTACTTGCTGTTCAATGGAGTTAACATAATTTTTATTACCTGTGGAGTTTCATTTCATTTTCTTGATATAATTCAGTCATTACTTTAAGTTTCTGTTGAAGCTTCTGATTCTCATTTTCAAAATGTGTGTTTTCTGACTGCAAAGATGCTTGTTCAGTCTGAAGATTTTTAATATGCTCTATATAAAAATTTTAAGTCATAATTAAAGGAGTAAACATTTTGAGTTGCATATTAACATTTCAGAAAGATAAAAATTACTAAAAATAATAAATTATTAATAAACTAAACTCTTTCTAATAACAGAAAATCTATAAGGGATTTTGTTTACCTAAATGCTTTTATTATATATTGTTATTAGTTGATTGACACATAAAAATTGTACATATTTATGTGGTACAGTGTGATATTTCAATATAGGTATTCGATGTGTAATAATCCTATCAGGGTAATTAGCATAACCATCGCCTCTAACATTTGTCATTTCTTTATGTTATGAACATTCAAAATCCTCTCTTCTAGCTATTCAAAAATAACAATATGACAAATAAAGTAGATCTAAGAAAAAGAAATATAAATATACAGTAACTAAACTAGCCACTCTACAGTGCTATAGAACATTAGAAATCGTTCCACCTATCTAGTTATAATTTTGTATCTGCTAACTAACCTCTCCCTAACCCCCTACCCTCTATACTTCCCACCCTCATATTACTATTACTATTCCATTCTCTACTTGTATGAGATCAACTTTTTTAGCTCCCATATATAAGTGAGAACATGAGCCATTTCTCTTTCTCGTGTGGCTTATTTCACTTAAAATAGGCTCACTCATGTTGCCACAAAACAGGATCCCATTATTTTTTGATGGCTGAATAGTGCTCCATTGAGTGCATTAATATCTTAATTAAGGAGCTATATAAATTGTTTTAATTTTGGCCGGGCACGGTGGCTCACGCCTGTACATCTCAGCACTTTGGAAGGCCGAAGTGGGTGGATCACTTGAGGCCAGGAGTTCAAGACCAGCCTGGCCAACATGGCAAAACCCTGTCTCTACTTAAAATACAAAAATTAGTCAGGCGTGCTGGGGCGTGCCTGTAATCCCAGCTACTTGGGAGGCTGAGGAAGGAGAATTGCTTGAACCTAGGAGGCAGAGCGTGCAGTGAGCCAAGATCACGCCACTGCACTCCAGCCTGGATGACAAAGGGAGACCCTGTCTCCAAAAAAAAAAAAAAAAATTCTTTTAACTTTTGTTATTATTTATAGGATTCCCAACACCTTCAACATTCTAATTCTAGCATCTAATTTTCAATTTTAGAGCTAAACGCCACTAAAGTTCTCAGGAAGGTTTTGGAGATAAGAGTTTTAAAGGGAGATATTGTAGTTCAACATTCCCTGTAAAACTATTTCCAGGTGATGAATAGTGCCTGTTTTTATCTAGTAAAAACTTTCTCTCTTAATAATACTTAAATTGTACCTAGCCCTCCCTTTTAAGCTAAAATTTTGACATATAAGTCAAACCAGAAATCTAGATCTTCTCATAACAAATGCCCAAACATACTCCTAGTTTAAAACAGATCAAGACCAGAGAGAAAAATACCAACTTTAAGCGTTGTTTCAACCGCTAAGCCATCTTTAAAAAAATCTATAAAATAAAAATGAATCATTCTGAATAATTATGAATGCTTTATAATTTATGCATCAATTTTTTTAAAAACCTCGTTTCTCTTCTAACATAATTACCTCAACTCTGAGTGCCTCTAAAATTGAAGTACCAACTCTGAACAACTCTAACATTAAGGTACCAAGATAATAACCTCAACTCCTCTAAGATGAAGGAAGGCATCATCTCCTATAACGTGTATATGAATCACCACCACAAATCTTAAAAGACAAAACTCACTCTGCCTAAAGAGGGAAGTTTTGGAAACAGTATTAACAAGCATGAAAATTTTAGTAATTACATGTAATGGTATTTAATTATTCTAAAACCCTCATGATATGGTTTGGCTTTGTGTCCCCATCCAACTTTCATGTTGAATTGTAATTCCCAATGTTAGAGGTGGGGCCAGATGGGAGGTGATTGGACCAAGGGGGTGGTTTCTAATGGTTTATCACCATCCTCCTAGCGCTGTCTCCCCCTAGATGATAGAGTTCTCATGAGATCTGGTTGTTTTAAAGTGTGTAACACCTCCCCCTTCACTCTCTTCCTCCTGCTCCCACCATGTAAGACGTGCTAGCTTCCCCTTCACCTTCCACCATGACTGTAAATTTCCTGACACCTCCCCAGAAGCAGAAGCCTGTACAGCCTGCAAAACCATGAGCCAGTTAAACCTCTTTTCTTTACAAACTTCTCAGTTTCAGGTAGTTCTTTACCGCAATGTGAGAATGGACTAATATAACCCATTAAACATACAAACCAAAAGAACAGTTTACATAAATACCTAAACATTAAATGATTAAATGTATAGGAAATTGTACGTAACTATCTTTCCACAGAAATTTTTTAATCTACATCAGAAAAAAAAAAATTCATTGACCTAGGCTTTAAGCCATTGCCAAGAACAATCACGTAAAGAAATTAACGTTGGGTATTATCTCTATTAAAATTTAATCATCCCTATTGTAAAACAAACAAGAAAACTACAACCCAACACTTAATTATTTAATATATTTATGTACTTTTTTTTTTTTTTTTTTTGAGACAAAGTCTCGCTTGGTTGCCTAGGCTGGAGTGCAGTGGTGCAACCTTGGCTCACTGCAACCTCCACCTCCCAGGTTCAAGCGATTCTCGTGCCTCAGCCTCCCAAGCAGCTGGGATTACAGGCATGTGCCACCACACCCGACTAATTTTTGTATTTTTAGTAGAGACAGGGTTTCACCATGTTGACCAAGCTGGTCTTGAACTCCCCAGCTCAAGTGATCCACCCACGTTGGCCGCCCAAAGTGCTGGGATTATAGGCGTGAGGCACCGCGCCTGGCCATATTTTTGTACTTCTACTGTGTTTCAAATTGTAACATAAAGACCACTGTAAATGATTATCAGAAAAGGAAGAAACAGTTTAGAGGAAAATCTTCATGCTATGAATAAAACATCAATTACAGAAATTTATCTTTCATGATCCATTAAAAAAACAAAGTTAGATTTGAAAGAAGAGTACAAGGAGACATAGGTCTCCAAGTATTAGTCTAAGAAAGAAACAAAGATTTGCCAGGAAACTGTATTAAGGAGTGGGATAACTGGTGAGCAAATTTCCTTGCCACTCTGGCACTTTCTACACACATTTTTTGAAATACAGCTTCCTTGAAAGTAAGCTATCTTTTCCTTCTGTATATCTCCTATGGTTTTTAGTACAATGCTTTACATAGAGCAACATTCTCTTAAACTAATACTAATGTTTCTTGAAATCCAAAAATAATCCAATTACTATAATCATGTGAGTAGGGATATAATTTTTTAATAACCTCTATCTTTGGTGGTTCAATCTTTTAAAACAGTATTATAAATGCAGTTCACTTACTGTAGAAGTTTTTGAAAATACAGATAAGTAAAAAGAATATAAAAATCTGCCCATAATCCCATATTCAGAGATAATCATTGTTGACATTTGAGTATGTCCTTCCAGTCTTTTCTGATGCAAACGCATATGGTAAATCTTTATATTTTTTATTTTTACAAAATGAGATGCTATTTATCTCAACTTTAAAAATTTTCCAACATATTGACAGAACTTGTTTACTTTTTGAAAATACAAACACTATCAGCAAAATAAACATAAATGTTTTCAATTAAAACAACACCTTCATTTTTACAGGTCTAACATCACTCTCGTATGTACTAATATACTACGTATGTACATTAAAGGAACAAATCATACTGCAAATAGTACCACTATTGAAGATCAATTTTTCAATTAACAAAGACTTTAAACATTAAGTTTCAATTTGCTACTTTTTAACATCTAAAACCATTCAAACACATAACACTGTAATTCGAAGATAAATACGGTTTTACATTTTTTTTAAAAATTTCCTTATTTTAACTTCACATAAATAGAGAGGAAATCGATATGCCTTTAGCAACAATGACAACAAAAACCAGGACTAATGTTTCACAGATACCCAACAGGAACAAAAGTTAAAAAAAAATAAAATTGGATCTTCCCAAAGTTAATTCAATTCATTTTTACCATTCTCTGCAAAGAGATGTACTTAGAAAAACATTAAAAGTATGTATGTCAATGACCTACCTGTAAGCTCTTCCTTTGTTTTATCAACTTCAGATAACTGAATATAAATTTGGTTTCTTTCTCCTTCTAAGGTTTTTAAAGAAGCATTTAACTTTAAAGAAGGGAAGAAGGAAAAAAGTAACATTAATCAGTTATACAAAAAAAAAAAAAAAAAACCATAAAACCTCACTATGACACCCCTAACACTTTTTAAGCGATTTTATCGTTTTGATGAAATTATCACCTGGAATACAGAAACCAATAATGCAGCTTCCGTCTTAAAAAAACCAGCAAAGTCGTCAATGCTTGTAAGTCTCAGAACAAGGGATAGGGAAAAGCAGTGAATGTTTTTCACTGGCTGCTTAAGAAAGTGACTATTTTCATTCTATTTACTTTCAACAAAAGTTTTTATTAAAGCAGCCTTCAAACTACATTACCAAGACTTCACATAGATCAGCAAAAATGAGGATACCACACTACTAGGGTGGAAAAGAGAAGGAATAAACCAGAAAAAAAGGCATCTAGTATTTACTTAAAATAGGATATAGGGCAGAAGGGGTAAGAAAATACTGAGACTAGAAGAAAAAGAATGCACTGAGGGAACTACAAGATAAAATACAGGAAACATTTTAAATATAGTCTTATCCGAAAAATGAGTACAGAACTTGGAATTTTTTATTTTGATAAATTCCAAAAATTATATGAATTTCTAAAGTTAATAATTGAAAGGAAAAAGCAATTGATGACGAAAATTCTGATAATTTGTAAATATATTTATATGGGAACAATAAAATGGACTTTTTAAACATTTACTGGGACATGAGTAATCCACGTTCTCTTTCTTCCTCCTTATTCTTTTTAAGTATCCAATAGCACAAACCTTAGCAGCATGAATCAGTTTCTTCAAAGCTCCTTTTGGAGGATTATCTACAGTGAAAATCAAAAGCACAACAATGATTTGGGAAAATAGTACAATACAACAATAGACATCAAAATGATTTTATCAGTTCACTAAACCAGAAACTTATAATCCCTCTTCTTGCTACAATAAAGAATTTGGTATAAAGCAGAATGGCCTTGGACCTGCTCCCAGGAAGCTAAACAATAAAAGCACTGAAGTGTCATACCATTTAACAAGGTTCTTCAGCTCTAACTCCAAGAACAGAGTTATAACAAGGATTCAATATTCATCTAAATATAGACCACAATCATTAACTATTCTTGGATTCTTACAGCATCCAAAATATGAGTAAAATTATAACCCAAGTTAAAATAACATTAAACAAGCATGAGTTTTCTCAAATAGAGAAAGGATTATTTTATATATAATAAAGTAGAAATGAAAAAGTACAAACAGAACTTTATATACTTATTTTAGGGATGTAATTTTTTCCAACATATTAATGTTGTCACAAAAAAAATTTTTAATCACACTTTTTCCTCCATAATAAATTTGTTAATTATGCAGGGGGCTAGGGAAGAGAACAGAAAAATGACATAAAAGTCTGAAGAACTGCCACTGGGGTAAAATGAGAGAGGGGTACATGGGACCTCTGCACTAGTTTTAGAACTTCCTATGATGCCATATTTCAAAATAAAAAGGTTTTTTTTAGGTCAAAGGAATTGGTGTGAGAATACATTAAGGGGCTATAGTGAAACTAAATTTGGCCACTTTTGCCAGCTTCAGAGCACAACCATCAATGGCAATAATAATTTGAATGGCTAACATTAAAAGTACTGTAACCATCTGAACCTCTGACAAAAGCAAAAGAAGTATCCTGAAGTATTTATAGAACACTTGTTCTTCAAACTAGTCATTCATCCATTTGATTAGCTTACAGTACAGGGAAAAACAGGCATTGAAATGATTATGATGTAATTTTGAAAATGGCTATAATAAAGATATGTATAATACACAAAAAAAAGGGAGGAGGCTGTAAGTGTGTCTGAGCAGCTGGAGAAAGACTTACTGAAAAGGCAGTGCTCCAGCTGAAGCTAAAAACTACAAGGGATGGTGAGAAAGGACAGTGTGTCACAGACAGACAGAATGTACCAAAGTAAAAGCATATAAAGAACATGGTGCACACAGGGAACGAAAAGGAAATAGAAGAGCTAGTCACCATTTTAGCAAAAGGAGATGAGTCATGACTTAATACCTAAGTAAGCACCATTTTCCGATTCACTGTTCATTTCTAATTCCAAGTTATCATCATCTGTTATGTCTTCTCCAAGCATAGCAGCCCAATCTTTCATCTTTAACAAGCGTTCAGTCAGAGTCTTGACATTGAACAAAGGGGAAAAATAGAGAGGGTAATGCCTTATGCTAACAGCTTTACAACTTGTGAATGTACAGTTATAGTTTAAAAATCAGTCCACATAAATAACAACACAAGAGCTCTTATTTTCCACCTCTTATTAAGATATTGTAAAGTCTTGAGAAATGGTAACATTTATTGACTATTAAACTCTGCAAGTAAAAACCAAAACTAGTTATTCCCAAATCAAATATAGTACATATTAATATTATGCAACTAAAAAGTAGTAAAATATTTTTTTATATGACATTTCTCACATGCCACAAATAACAGTGCCCTAATTAACATGAGAGTAAATTCTGTGTGACACGAAACACATCTGCAGTGAGATACATAATGTATAAAAAGATCGTAGATTTTTAGTTGATTTATTCAAGGAAACAATTAGCTGAGATAAAGACATTTATAAAAGAGAATTTGAATGGAACATTAGAGGTTTTCCAAAAGTACTTTTTGAATTTTGTTGAATAAAGAAATATTTTCTAACACTACAGATAATCAAATGACGTGTCATGTACTCCTCTGGAGGGACCCACCTAAAAATAATGCACTGATCTACAATTTTCACCCTTCGATCTCCTCCCTCTCTTCAGAGTTCCAGGCACAAATAACATGGCCTATACCTTTGAGCAGAGCTTGAGGTTAGCATCTCATTCTTGTTATCTTTAAAAGAATCCCAAAGCCTTTAGTAGAGGAAGTTTAGAAAAAATAAATAAAACAATATGCCACAGCCAGATGCGGTGGCTCACGCCTGTAATCCCAACACTTTGGGAGGCTAAGGTGGGCGGATCACCTGAGGTCAGGAGTTCCAAGACTAGCCTGGCCAAAATGGTGAAACCCCGTCTTTACTAAAAATACAAAAAAAATTAGCCAGGCATAGTGGCACATGCCTGTAGTCCCAGCTACTCAGGAGGCTGAGGCAGCAGAATCACTTGAACCCACGAGGCAGAGGTTGCAATGAGCCGAGATGGTGCCATTGCACTCCAGCCTAGGTGACAAGATTGAAAGTCCATCTCGTGTGTGTGTGTGTGTGTGTGTGTGTGTGTATGTATATATGTGTGTGTATATATGTATATATGTGTATATGTATATATATGTATATATGTATATGTGTGTGTATATATGTATATATGTGTATATATGTATATATGTATATATGTATATATGTGTATATATGTATATATATGTGTGTGTGTATACATATATATATGCCAAATTCTGAATAAAACTCAGAAAGCTGGAATTTTGAAAATATTCTTAGTAGCAACATAACTGGCATAAATGTATCACTTTCTTTATACTTTTTTAAATTATATTTTAAGTTCTGGGATGCACGTGCACAATGTGCAGGTTTGTTACATATGTATACATGTGCCATGTTGGTGTGCTGTACCCATTAACTCGTCATTTACATTAGGTATTTCTCCTAATGCTATCCCTCCCCCCTCCCCCAACCCCACAACAGGTCCCGGTGTGTGATGTTCCCCTTCCTGTGTCCAAGTGTCCTCATTGTTCAACTCCCACCTATGAGTGAGAGCATCACTTTCAATATGACAACATCCACATCACTGTGTAAATTATAGAACGTTAGTTTTACATATCATTATTTGATACACTTGAGTATCTGTATTTATCAGCATTAAGATTTTTTTAAATGAGTAGGAAAAGAAAAAAATCAAAAAATCTTTTTATTCTTATGACTGGAGTTAAGTTTCAATTAAATTTATTTTTTAAAAGTATTCCTCTCCATCAAAGTACATACACCAGTTAAATTAAAGATATTCAATTAATATATATAACTATACATCCAATTTCTCAAACTCTTCCAACCTTCTAACAATAGCAGATAGCATCCTGAAGAGAAATGGTAGAAACCATTATTTTTATTTCTTTATTAAATACCTAGGCTAAAATACAGAGAAGATAAAAGGACACACAGAATATTCATATAAGTACGTGTGTGTGTATGTGTATGTACATATGACAAATCTGTAAGTCTTCAAGAAACATTTGAAAATCTGGCCAAATATGTTATGAAAATATGTTGTGAAAATAAAAGTTGCTAAAAACTAGCTTTCAAATTTCAGAGTTAGTGTAAAATTCTAGCCAACTTGATCACTGAAACCAGTAGAGCCATTTACCTTGATGTGACTTTCTTTATCATTTAGAACTTGTTCTGCATGTACTTCGGAGTCTTCAAATGTTACTTTCTGTTTATTAAGTTCACTCACTTGTTCTTTCCATACTTCAGCTTCTTGCAAAAGCTGAAAATGAAAATTTTAAAAATGCAACTCATCATGCAAGTGAATCATTAAAAGATACTAAGAAGGCATTATGTAGCTACTTAAAAAAGAAAAACATGGCTCCTATTTTCAAAGAACTTTCAAAATGGGGTAGTGTAAAATAACACACACATTCTTCAACTAGTTTATATCATATATTTATATCAAATAAAGGTTTTCTGAGATATACATATCTTAGATTTGATCATTTCTTACCATTCCTTATATCCCATATAAAATATCATACCTTACTTGCATTAAAATGTATTTTTTAAATCATTGTGCAATTTTGTACTTAAAATAACTAACCTTTAGAAATACCACCATCCTGGCCAACATGGTGAAACCTCGTCTCTACTAAAACACAAAAATTAGCTGGGCATGGTGGCACGCGCCTGTAGTCCCAGCTACTTGGGAAGTTGAGGCAGGAGAATCACTTGAACCCAGGAGGCAGAGGTTGCAGTGAGCCGAGATTGCACCACTGCACTCCAGCCTGGCAACAGAGCAAGACTCCGTCTCAAAAAAAAAAAAAAAAAAAAAAGAAATACCATTAATATAGAACAGATCAGATTCTGCACAACAGTATTCTACTACATATACTTTTACAGGAAAGGAAAGCCTTTCTGAACATGACAAAAAGTAAACATCATTATAAAAGGTAGACTTGACTACATAAAGCTTAAAAGATCATTATAAAAGGTAGACTTGACTACATAAAGCTTAAAAGCTTCACCAAATCAAATATAACACAAATGACATTTAAAGATAAATAACTGGAAAGGAATTCTTTCCTTTTTTTTTTCTTTTTTTTTTTTTTTTTTTTTTTTTTTAGAGGCAGGGAGGGTCTCATTCTGTCATCCAAGCTGGACCACAATCTCAAACTACTAGGCTCAAGATATTCTCTCACCTCACCCTCCCAAGCAACTAGACTACAAGCACATGTCACATACTCTGCTAATTTTTTTATTTTTATTTTTTGTAGAGTCAAGGTCTTACTATGTTGCCCAGACTGATCTTGAACTCCTGGCCTCAAGTGATCCTCCCACCTGGACCTTCCAAATCACTGAGATTACAGGTGTGACCCACTGCACCCCGCCAAGAAAGGAACTCTCGTAATATCTGTAGCAAAAGGTTAATAACCTTAGCAAGCAAAGAGCTCTTAGATGTCAATAAGAAAAAATAGGCAAAGAAAAAAGAAGACTGAGCAGGCAATTCACAAAAGAAATGGCTCATATATATGAAAAAGTCTAAATTTATTTAGTCTTTAAAACTCTGTTCTACCAAACAGTAATTATTGGATTTCTCTGCAAAACTAAGGCTTCATTAGCGTATTTCCGAACACATGAAAAACTAATCCTTTTATATATATAACAGAATCAGATGATACAGGTAAAAACAAATGAGAATCCAAGAAAAAATTCACATTTGGTGATTAGGTCATCTCTCATGAGTTAGTAAAGAGACTTAAGTACACAGTATACAGTATTAAAACATTAGAGAAGGAGTGCATTAGAACATGGCATCAGTGAACACAGTTTGTTTCAACAATTTGGATTATTACAAGGGAGTTAGATGAAAACAGTTGTAAAGAGTAAGACTGATCTAGGTGAAATATTTTCCAAGGTGGAAAAGGCCACTTTTGATCATAACATGGCAAATTTAACACAGGGTTTACCACCACTTTCTACTCAAATCTATTAAAATGGCAGAAAACAGATTTTTTTTTCAAAGGCATAAACCCACAAGGAAAAAAGAGAATAGGAGATGAGACAAAAAATAATTGTAGAAGTAGAAAATGGAAAGAAATGGAAGTGTGATAAAAAGACTCAACCAACTAGAGAGAACTTAGATCTAAGCCTGAAGGTAGGAACACCCAAAAGTAGGCTGATTTGCTATACCCTAGAAAGTCTCATGATCTGAAGGCACAAATACCAGGGGTATAAGCAGGACTGGAAAAAAGGAGGACTGGCCAAAAGTCTGTATAAAAAGCAGTTGGAAAGCCTCCCATGACATAAATATATACACATTCTTATTCTCATTCTCTCTCATTCATTCTCTATCTCTGTCTCTTTCACACACACAAACACACACACACACACACATGCAAAACCCTACAGGGTCATTCTTTGGAGAGGTGGAACCTGAGACTCTGGGACATCTATCCAGGTGAAGGTGGAAGTAACATACTGAAAACATAAAAGTATTAAGAGGAAACTGACTACTGAACAGTCAGATACCAGCACTCTTTACCTAAGTTGCAAGACTGTTGGCAAACAGGCTTACACCTCCCAAATGGGAAATGTGGAGGACTCATCCCTGTGGAAATGCTCTTCAGATACCAACAACTGAGAATCCTCCAATTAGAAATACCCTAACCTGGCCAGGCGTGGTGGCTTATGCGTGTAATCCCAGCACTTTGGGAGGCCGAGGCAAGCAGATCACTTGAGGTCAAGAGTTCAAGACCAACCTGGCCAACATGATGAAACCCCATCTCTACTAAAAACATAAAAATTAGCCAGATGGTGGTACACGCCTGCAATCCCAGCTACTCGGGAGGCTGAGGCAGGAGAACCACTTGAACCCGGGCAGCAGAGGTTATAGTGAGCTGAGATAGCGCCCTAAACTCCAGACTGGGTGACAAAGTGAGACTCTGTCACAAAAAAAATATATATCCTATAGAAAAGCCCACCAATAGCCGGGCGTGGTGGCTCGCGCTTGTAATCTCAGCACTTTGGGAGGCCGAGGTGAGTGGATCACCTCAGGTCAGGAGTTCAAGACCAGCCTGGCCAACATGGTGAAACTCCGTCTCTATTAAAAATACAAAAAATTAGCCAGGCGTGGTGGCAGACACCTATAATCCCAGCTACTCAGGAGGCTGAGGCAGGAGAATCACTTGAACGCGGGAGGTGGAGGTTGCAGTGAGCCAAGATCAGGCCATTGAACTCCAGCCTGATCAACAAGGCAAGACTCCATCTCAAAAACAAAAAAAACAACAACAAAAAGAAAAGAAAAGAAAAGAAAACCCCGCCTGTGGGCCAGGCGCGGTGGCTCACACCTGTAATCCCAGCACTTTGGGAGGCCGAGGCGGGTGGATCACGAGGTCAAGAGATGTGTAATGATCTGTAATTTCAGAGAAGGGGAAACAATAAAAAGATATTAAAAGCTTCCAGGAGGAAAAAAGCAGATTTCCAAAAATGTCCAATTATCTGAACAGCTTCTGACTTCTTAAAAGCAATATTGGAAAGTCAAGACAATGGAGTGACAGTGTCAAAATTTTGAGGAAAAAAAAAATGCCAACCCAGAATATATTCAACCAAAATATCAACAAGTATGAGAAACAAGACATTTCCAGGCATGTAAGTTCTAAAAAAATTATCTCCTATACCTCTTCCTCAGAAAGTTAACCAAAAGAATTAACCGCAAAAGGGCTCAGATATGGGAAATAAAAGATCTAACACAGGAGAAAGACAAGAGGAATCTTTAGGATGGGGGTGAAGTGAAATCTTAGGACACAGAACAGAACACACACCTACAGAATAAGTTCTTATGAAACCAAGAGAGGCCAAAGAAAAAACTGCTTCAAGAAAAAAAAAATGCAATTAACAGATTAAACAAAGCATTTGAAGGCATGAATAAGATATCTGTATCTCTAGAAGACAGCATACAGATGAACCGGATAAGTATACAAGAAACAAAACAATTATTAACCCTAAGGAAAATATTGAATAAGACAGAATACGTAATAACAAACCATGAGGCCAGGTGCAGTGGCTCACGCCTGTAATCCCAACACTTTAGGAGGCCGAGGCAGGCGGATCACGAGGTCAAGAGATTGAGACCATCTTGGCCAATATGGTGAAACCCTATCTCTACTAAAAATACAAAAATTAGCTGGGCATGGAGGCGCGTGCCTGTAGTCCCAGCTACTCGGGAGGCTGAGGCAGAAAAATTGCTTGAACCTGGGAGGCAGAGGTCGCAGTGAGCCGAGATCACGCCACTGCACTCCAGCCTGGCAACAGAGTGAGACTCCGTCTAAAAAATAAAAAAATAAAAAAATAAAGAACAAACCATGTGGCTCTGGTGTGAGTAATATTTGGATAATTATAATAATTTAATCACTGAAAAATTTTCCCACTGAAAAGTTACAATTACATTGGCAAAGGAGAAGAAGAAATATACGTGGGAGTATCTATGTATGTGGGAGAGAAAGAGGGCAAATGTCACATCCTTATGTGATCTGCCACCAGAATTGCTTCTATCTTTAGACCCCAGATCTATAACTTCAATAATCCTCACTCATATTCTCTCTACCCCTTCGGCCTGGCTTTAAGAAGTTGATTATGATTACCAAAATGCTAAATGCCCTGGCTTACTTTCCCTGCCCTGGGGTAGAGGGTGCCAAAAGCATACACTTTTGTATACTATACAAAAGAGACAGACACTGAAATATGTATGGGAGACTGTCCTGCTCTCATGCTCTCAAGGAAAAGCCTATACTTGTCCCTAGCATGGGTCAGTCATGAGGATGACAAGAACATCTATAATTACATATTCACAAGTTGAAGAGTCCCTACGGAGCACAAACCTGTTTCTGGCTTTCCTGAAGTTGAGAATTTTCATTCAAAGCATCTTTTATTGCTATCTTCAGTCGTTCTTCATTCATTTGAAATATCTTGAAGGTCATTTTGGCCTAAGTGAAACAAAAAATGTCAAGTTTGTAACAATTAATTTAATACATAGCTCATCTTTACACATACTCCCTAGAACACAGAATTAAACAAAGGCAAAACCATGCCAATATTAACAGCAGAGGCAGCATGGTGTAGCAGAAAAAAGGCTTGTCTAGAATCCAGGTCTAGTCCTGCCTTTCCCACTAACTTGCTACGATGTGACCTTGGACAAAACTCTTATAACTTTCTATGTACTGTGCAGCAAATTTTGATAACTATTTATTCTGCCTCCCCTACTAAAATTTAAACTTCCTGGGGACTTTTTTGTCTATTAATGTTAAGTGTCAAGCAACCAGTCCTCAATATATAGTAATAGCTCAATAAACACTTGTCCATTGAACAGATGAACTTTTCTGAAGCACTTCACTTAAAAAAAAAAAAAAATACAAGCTGGGTGTGGTGGCTCATGCCTGTAATCCCAGCACTTTGGGAGGCCGAGGTGTGCCGATCACTTGAGCTCAGGAGTTCAAGACCAGCCTGGCCATCATGGTGAAACCCCGCCTCTACTAAAAATACAAAACTTAGCCGGGTGTGGTGGCACATGCCTGTAATCCCAGCTATTCAGGAGGCTAAGGCAGGAGAACTGCTTGAACCCAGGAGGTGGAGGTTGCAGTGAGCCAAGATCGTGCTGCTATACTCCAGCCTGGGCAACACAGCCATGCTAATTCATTTAGGTATTGTTAAAAAAAAAAAATACATATCTGGGATCCCCTATATCTCAAATCCTACTATTGTAACTTATTTCTTAATTTTAAAAAATTAAACTAAAATTATTTCCAAAAGCAACAGACCTACTAGACTAATTCAACTTACTTCAGCTACTTGTGATTTGAGGGATTTTGACTCATCTTCTAGAGACTGTATCCTTTTTGAAATATCCGCCATCTAGAAACACAGTATCAGGCAATTAATATTTACTAAACTCTAGTTTCCAAAATGCCATGTTTATTAGATATACTGTTAACCTAACACTTTAGCTCCATAAGTGACAGCTCAAATTAAGAAACCTTCTCAGTTTATTTAGCCATATGCTAAAAGGGATTTTATATGAACATTACATAACAATAGTATCTCATAACTTTAATATTTCATAACATTTAAGTTATATAGGCTCAAGATAAGTCCACTAACATGTTTTACTAAATAATCTCACATACATCAAGATTTTCATTAAGACAGGTTTTTTCAAAAGAAAAAGTTTTAATGTTAATATACATGTTAAGTAATTACAAATATACACTATGGACATGATTATTCAGTTTTTATTTACATGAGCTACTTCCATAGTGCATATAGAAAATTTCTATAAAAATATGCAAGAAATTTAACACAGTAACATCTGGGGGAAGTGAAAAGAATGGATCTAGAAAATTTTGCTCTCTACAACCTTCTGTATCTTTACATTTTTTACAATGTAATACTTTAACCAGTATCATATTAATTTTTTAAAGCTCAGTAACTTTCTTTTTCTTATATTCTCCTCAAATAAAAAAGCCTTACCAATTCATCTCGTTCAGAATGTTTGGATTTCTCTTCTTTTAACTCTTTTTCTAGACAGAGTATTTCATCCTCAAGTTCAGAATTGGACCTGTTCAGCTTTTCACAGGTTGCCTAAGAGAGAAAGCCAACTTTATTAAACAGATATAAGAATTTTTCATTAGGGAAATCAGACGAGCATAATAAAAAATATGTACTATAAGTTAAATAACTTTCATTTATACATTTGCTCATTTTTATAATATCAAAATAACAGCAATTGTAGCAGTGGTCAGCAAAGTTCTGTAAAGAGCCAGAGAATAAATATTTTAGGCTCGTAGGCCATGCAGTCTTTGTTGCAATTACTCAACTATGCCACTGCAGTGAGAAACAAAAGCAATACCTACATAAATGAGCATGGCTGTGTTCCAAAACAATTTTTTACAAAAAAAAGTGGAGAGCCCACTAGGCACAGTTTGCCAACCTCTGCTTAAAAGCACTATAAAGAAAAAAATGAGAAATAAAGCTAATTTAATACAATTAAAGGCATGACATAAAAAATCAACTAAAAAAAATCAAGGCTGCTTCATGATAATATTCCATATTGAATTAAGACCTATTTTCTATGACCTTTTTAATTTAAAATGATTAGTTATTGGATTATTCCAACTGGATTTTAAATACTATAATAAACATACCTCTGATATTTGTGATCCTTCAACAAACTTGTTAAAGAAAAATACGCCAAAAGATTCAAAGATTTTAATGCAGGCCAAAATAAAAGCAAAAAAAATACATACTACATTACAGTGATTTAAAAACTTGTTTATACATATTACCCCAAATTTGAATATTTCATTCTAGGAATTCCCTGACCCGAATCAAAATTACTCTATTGGTTTGATTTTATCTACAGATTCAGCTATCATATTTTTTTTAATTGCATCACATTATAGTTTGAATTCAATTATGATTACTGTTACTGAAAATACTATGCTAAAAAATTATTGAAATTGAAGAAAAATTTCCAAAATGTTGAATGCAGCTAAAAATTCAGCTAATTTTACTCCTATAATAATTCATTACCTTGAAAATAAATTGATGTGTAATATTTTATCCTCAGTATTACCAAGCTTGAATAAATGTCTTTGCTACCTACTTTTTGCTCTTCTGTTAGCATGCTAAATGCCTTCTAAAATTCT
This sequence comes from Pan paniscus, assembly GCF_029289425.2. Classification (NCBI taxonomy): domain Eukaryota; kingdom Metazoa; phylum Chordata; class Mammalia; order Primates; family Hominidae; genus Pan; species Pan paniscus. Next base: position 40,628,401 of record NC_073264.2, on the reverse strand, counting down.
TTTATCAAACATAAATTACTACTGGGAGGCTAGTTAAGACAGAGGGTTGAGAAGTAAGGTTAAGAATCAAGATTTCAGGTGGCTGCGCTGGGAGGCGGCGATGAGAGGCTCGCACGCCTCCAGCCCGGCCCCGGCCCCCCGGGACGGAGAGCCGAGCAGCCCCGGCTCTGGGCTACGGACTATGGGCGAATAGCTCTGATCACCCGGCGAAGCATGCCGCCTGCCTTGGCCTCCCAAAGTGCCGAGATTGCAGCCTCTGCCCGGCCGCCACCCCGTCTGGGAAGTGAGGAGCGTCTCTGCCTGGCCGCCCATCATCTGGGACGTGAGGAGCCCCTCTGCCTGGCTACCCAGTCTGGAAAGTGAGGAGCGTCTCTGCCCGGCCGCCATCCCATCTAGGAAGTGAGGAGCACCTCTTCCCGGCCACCATCCCATCTAGGAAGTGAGGAGCGTCTCTGCCCAGCCGCCCATCGTCTGAGATGTGGGGAGCGCCTCTGCCCCGCCGCCCCGTCTGGGAAGTGAGGAGCGCCTCTACCCGGCCGCGACCCCGTCTGGGAGGTGAGGAGCGTCTCTGCCCAGCCGCCCCGTCTGAGAAGTGAGGAGACCCTCCGCCTGGCAACCACCCCATATGAGAAGTGAGGAGCCCCTCCGCCCGGCAGCCACCCCGTCTGGGAAGTGAGGAGCGTCTCTGCCCGGCAGCCACCCCATCCAGGAGGGAGGTGGGGGTCAGCCCCCACCAAGCCAGCCGCCCCGTCCGGGAGGGAGGTGGGGGGGGTCAGCCCCCCGCCCGGCCAGCCACCCTGTCCGGGAGGGAGGTGGGGGGGTCAGCCCCCCGCCTGCCCAGCCGCCCCATCCGGGAGGGAGGTGGGGGAGTCAGCCCCCCGCCCGGCCAGTCGCCCTGTCCGGGAGGGAGGTGGCGGGGGTCAGCCCCCCGCCTGGCCCGCCGCCCTGTCTGGGAGGGAGGTGGGGGGGTCAGCCCCCCGGCCGGCCGCCCCGTCCGGGAGGTGAGGGGCGCCTCTGCCCAGCCGCCCCTACTGGGAAGTGAGGAGCCCCTCTGCCCGGCCAGCCGCCCCATCCGGGAGGGAGGTGGGGGCGTCAGCCCCCCGCCAGGCCAACCGCCCCGACCGGGAGGGAGGTGGGGGGGGTCAACCCCCCGCCCGGCCAGCCGCCCCGTCCGGGAGGTGAGGGGCGCCTCTGCCCGGCCGCCCCTACTGGGAAGTGAGGAGCCCCTCTGCCCGGCCAGCCGCCCCATCCGGGAGGGAGGTGGGGGGGGTCAGCCCCCCTGCCCGGCCAGCCGCCCCGTCCGGGAGGTGAGGGGCGCCTCTGCCTGGCCGCCCCTACTGGGAAGTGAGGAGCCTCTCTGCCCGGCCAGCCGCCTGGTCCGGGAAGGAGGTGGGGGGGTCAGCCCCCCGCCTGGCCAGCCGCCCCATCCGGGAGGGAGGTGGGGGGATCAGCCCCCCACCCGGCCAGCCACCCCGTCCGGGAGGTGAGGGGCGCCTCTGCCCGGCCGCCCCTACTGGGAAGTGAGGAGCCCCTCTGCCTGGCCAGCCGCCCCGTCTGGGAGGGAGGTGGGGGGGTCAGCCCCCCGCCCGGCCAGCCGCCCGGTCCGGGAGATGAGGGGCGCCTCTGCCCGGCCGCCCCTACTGGGAAGTGAGGAGCCCCTCTGCCCGGCCACCGCCCCGTCTGGGAGGTGTACCCGGCAGCTCATTGGGAATGGGCCATGATGACTATGGCGGTTTTGCGGAATAGAAGCGGGGGAAAGGCGGGGAAGGGATTGAGAGATCGGTTGGTTGCCATGTCTGTGTAGAGGGAGGTCGACACGGGAGACTTTTCATTTTGTTCTGTACTAGGAAAAATTCTTCTGCCTTGTGATCCTGTTGATCGGTGACCTTACCCCCAACTCTGTGCTCTCTGAAACATGTGCTGTGTCCACTCAGGGTTAAATGGATTAAGGGTGGTGCAAGATGTGCTTTGTTAAACAGATGCTTGAAGGCAGCATGCTCGTTAAGAGTCATCACCACTCCCTAATCTCAAGTACCCAGGGACACAAACACTACGGAAGGCCGCAGGGTCCTCTGCATAGGAAAACCAGAGACCTTTGTTCACTTGTTTATCTGCTGACCCTCCCTCCACTATTGTCCTATGACCCTGCCAAATCCCCCTCTGTGAGAAACACCCAAGAATGATCAATAAAAATAAATAAATTAAAAAAAAAAAAAAAGACAGAGGGTTAGCAAATAAAATACAATTTCAACAAGTTCTTGAAGATACTAGTAGGCAACAAATGAAGAAAACATTAAGAAACTTATTTGGAATCCAATTTATAACTTCCTTTGGACTCTACTAGAAAATTCTGAATCATAACACATAGAGTTTCTGATGATTACGGAGAACAGTGATTGAGAACTGCCACACTGTACTAGACACTTATCAAAGGTACAAAGTCTACTGTTTTCTGTGTTAGTATCTGCAGACGCAGGTGTCCTCTGCTATCCTTTGTCACTACTGTGCTTTTTACAACACGTCCACATCTAAACAGTAGTAAGGCATTCCCATCACTTACCCTAATCTGTCTTAGTTTAGCTAAATTACAAATTACCATACTTTCCTTCCTTAAAATTAACCAAATCACACTTGGCTCAGGAAAGCCTACTTTAAGCATTATCTTCCCAGACTCCTCATTCAGTGACATCATGTTGGTAGCCTGAAACTGGCCATGGTGGAAGTATTCATACTACAGAACTCAGCAAATGCTACAAATAAGGCTGCTTTAAAAAAAAAAAGTTGTTAAACATTTACCAACATATACCATTACTTATAACGTAAACCTCTGGCCTAATTCTAGTTAGCTCTTAATATCCTCAGGATGAAAATAAAGCAAATACTGTCATAATTTACATAAGTTATTGTTGCCAACTATTCCTAAGTTTGTAAAAATGAATCTTATTTCTCCTTTCTAGAGCAAACTGAGTCAAAAAAGGAACGATCACCTTAATACATTTCCCAGGAATGATAGAACGAAGTTTCTATACAGCTCCTGATTCCTTGAACATAAACATGCCTGACTCAAAACAAGTTAGCAATAAAAGCTCAAATTTTTATAATATTTTATGCTACCTACTATTGTCCCATTTCCTATATTAATTTTCCTCTTTAAGTTTTAACATCCAGAGATGCTCTTTCACATTTTTTTCAAATAGTTTTCAGAAGATACATTTTTAAAGTTTTTGTTACTTAGTATTTTTTTCCCCAGCTTTTAAAATTATACCATTTGATTTTCTACCTCCAAACTTTGTGCTTCTGTTGCCTCCTTCTCAAAGCTGGCATCCTTTAAAGATGACTCTACTTCATAGCCTTCATACTGAAACAAAGCAACAGCACAAGTAAAAACTCTACCAATTTTATTCTAAATCTTATCTGGATAGATGCCTAAGAAGCAGACAGAATCCATTTCCACATAATACATTAAATTTACTTGGATTTACTTAGCTTTAAGTTTTTTAAATCTGACCACTATAACAAACAATGCCAGAGCAGCTAACACATCACAAACCACTAGCTCTGGCAACAAATGCCAGAACTTCACCTCTAAGAGTAAAGTCTGCTTCTCAGAGAACATAGGACTATAACTCATATTAGCATCTTTTACTAAAAATGAAGTAAAAATTCTAATGGTAAGATTGTACTAAAGATTATCCAAAGATTTACTCAAAGAGCATATTTTTATGTAAGCTGTCTAATTATGCCCCAAACAAGTAAACCTCTTCTTTAAGCCTATTCATTAAGGAGAAATTTATAGCAACTGACCATCAAAACTTTTCACTTTTAATCCATACTACACAACAAATAAAGCAAGTGGGGAATATAAAAATCTTTAAAAGGTAGGGAACAACCATCAAAAAATGAAAAGAACAATAAAACATATAATGCTATAAGATTTGGCAAAATGTACTTCAATTATTCAAAAAAAGTGATTAAATTGAAGACTAGGTTGTTCTGGATCCACCTTTCTGGCAAGAACAAGAAAAGCTTGACGAAAAATACCAAAAAAAAAAAAAAATTATCTGTCTGAAAGCCTCAGAGAGCTATCAAAACAGTGAGAATTTGTGAGAGAAGTGGGAAACCCCAGAAAGGCAAGTCTAGTATTTGACATTTCTATTCCCCCTAGAAGAAGAGGCTGATGGGCTAAGAAACTAAGCAGAGATTTCAGGAGAATTAGAAGCTGAGAAAAAAAACTTGGAGTTCAGGACCTGCCAAGTCAGATGAACCCTGTGCTTGGCTAAACAATGACCTGTCCAAAGATGTCTATGTTCTGCTCCCCAGAATGTCCAGGTGTGATAAAGGATCTTAAGATGGAAAGAGCATCCAGAATTATTTTGGTGGGCCCAATATAATGCCAAGGGTCCTTAAAAGGAGGAGGCAAGATGACCAAACTTAGAAAAGAATGATATAAGATAGAAGCAGAAATTGGGGTGATGTAGTTATGAGCCAAGAAATGTTGGTAGACTCCATATAAGACACAAGACACAGATTCTCTCCTAGAACATGCATAAGGAAACAGACTTGCTGCTATCTTAACTTTCGCCCCCAAGATTAGTTTTAAGGCTGGGCATGGTAGCTCATGTCTGTAATCCCAGCATTTTGGGAGGCCAACGTGGGAGGATCACTTGAGGCCAAGAGTTCAAGGCCAGCCTGGGCAACATAGTGAGATCCCATCTCTACAACAAAATATTTTTAAAAAGATCAGTTCTAGACTTCTGACCTTCAAAATTTTAAGAGATTAAATGTGTGTTATTTTACACCACTAGGTTGCACTAATTTGTTACAGCAGCAAAAGGAAATTAATGTCCTTACCAACCAAAACTGGTACCTTGGATGGGCGCAGTGGCTCACACCTGTAATCCTAGCACTTTAGGAGGCCGGATCACAGGGATCATGAGGTCAGGAGTTCAAGAACAGCCTAGCCAACATGGTGAAACTCTGTCTCTACTAAAAATACAAAAATTAGCCAAGCGTGGTGACGTGTACTTGTAATCCCAGCTATTCGGGAGGCTGAGGCACAAGAATCACTTGAGCCCATGAGGCGGAAGTTGCAGTGAGCCGAGATCATGCACTCCAGCCTGAGCGACATAGCAAGACTGTCTCAAAAAAAAAAAAAAAGAAAAGAAAACCTGCCTACCTTACAACAAAGTCGAAACCAAAAACAGACTAATCCTCTGAACTGAGGCCCAGCTTCCAAATATCTCAATCTGTTATTAAAGTAATCTGACCTCCCAACAAAGAAAAGCCCAGGAAGAGATGGCTTCACGGCTGAATTTTACCAAATTTTCGAAGTAGAATTATTACCAATACTTCTTAAACTCTTCCAAGAAAACAACAGGAGGGAATATTTCCTAACACATTTTATGAGTCCAGCATCACCTTGATACCTAAGCCAGACCAAGAAACCACAAAAAATAAATAAATAAACAAACAAACAAACCTGCAGGTCAATATCTCTGATGAACACTGATGCAAAAATCCTAAATAAAATATCAGCAAATTGAAATTAACAATACATCAAAAAGATTATGCATTGTGATCAAGTGGTATTTATCCCTGGCATGCAAAGCCGGTTTAATATATGCAAATTGGCCGGCACAGTGGCTCACGCCTGTAATCCCAGCACTTTGGGAGGCCGAGGCGGACAGATCACGGGGTCAGGAGTTCCAGACCATCCTAGCCAACATGGTGAAACCCTGACTCTACTAAAAACAAAAATTAGCCAGGCACCTGTAGTCCTAGGTACTCAGGTGGCTGAGGCAGGAGAATCGCTTGAACCCGGGAGGCGGAGGTTGCAGTGTGCTGAGATCACGCCATTCCACTCCAGCCTGGGTGACAGAGCCAGACTCCGTCTCAAAAAAAAAAAAAAAAAAAAAAAAAAAAAAATATATATATATACGCTCAAATCAATTAATGTGATACATCACATTCACAGACTGAAAGACAAAAACCACATGATCATACCAATTGACACAGAAAAAACATTCAACAAAGTTGAACATCCATTTTTTTTTTTCTTTTGAGAGATAGGTTCTCCTATGTTGCCCAGGTTGGACTTGAATTCCTGGGCTCAAGCCATCCTCCCACCTCAGGCTCCCAAGTAGGTGGGACTATAGGCACACACCCTCACGTCCAGCCCAACATCATCTCTTGATAAAAACCCTTAACAGTGTAAGTATAGAGGTAAAGTTCTGGCCAGGTGTGGTGGCTCACGCCTGTAATCCCAACACTTTGGGAAGTCCGAGGAGTTCGAGACCAGCCTGGGCAACATGGCAAAACCACACCTCTACCAAAGATAGACAAATTAGCCAGGCTTGGTGGCACACACACCTGTGGTCCCAGCTACTCTAGGGAGGCTAAGGTGGGAGAATCACTTGACCCCAGGAGGTTGAGGCTGCAGTGAGCCATGAGCATGCCACTGCACTCCATCCTGGGCAACAAAGCGAGACCCTGTCTCAAAAAACTAAATAATAGTGGCTCATGCCTGTAATCCCAGCACTTTGGGAGGCCGAGGCGGGCAGATCATGAGGTCAGGAGATCAAGACCATCCTGGCCAACATGGTGAAACCCCGTCTCTACCAAAATACAAAAAATTAGCCAGCCATGGTGGTGCATGACTGTAGTCCCAGCTACTCAGGAGGCTGATGCAGGAGAATTGCTTGAACCCAGGAGGCAGAGTTGCAGTGAGCCGAGATCACGCCACTGCATTCCAGCCTAGTGAAAGAGCAAGACTTCATCTCAAAAAAATAAATAATAAATAATAAAATTTTTTAAATAATGAAAAAAAAAAAAGAAAGTTCCTCAACATAACAAAAGCCATTTATGAAAAACTTACAGCAAATATCATCATCAGTGGGGAGAAACTGAAACCTTTTCCATTAAGATCTGGTACAAAGCAAGGATGCCCACAACCACCACTTCTATTCAAAACAGTACTGGAAGGGCTGGGTGCGGTGGCTCACACCTGTAATCCCAGCACTTTGGGAGGCTGAGATAAGCGGATCACTTGAGCCCGAGTTCGAGACCAGCTTGGGCAACTTGGCCAAACACCATCTCTACAAAAAAAATACAAAAAATTAACTGGGCGTGGTGGTGCACGCCTGTAGTCCCAGCTACTTGGGAGGCTAAGGTGGGAGAAACACCTGAACCTGGGAGGCTGAGGCTGCAGTGAGCCATGACCATGCCACTGCACTCCAGCCTGGGCAACAGAGTGAGACCTTGTCTCAAAAAACAAAAACAAAATAGTACTGGAAGTACTATCAAAGCAATTAGACAAGAAAAAGAAATAAAAGGCCTGGCATGGTGGCTCACACCTGTAATGCCAGCAGCACTTTGGGAGGCCAAGGTGGCAGATCACTTGAGGTCAGAAGTTCGAGACCAGCCTGTCCAACATGGTGAAACCCTGTCTCTACCAAAAAATACATACACACACACACACACACACACACACAAACAGCCAGGCACGGCAGTGCACATCTGTAATCCCAGCAATTTGGGAGGCTGAGGTGGGAGAATCACTTGAACCCGGGAGGCAGAGGTTGCAGTGAGCTGAGATTGCACTGCTGCAATCCAGCCTGGGCAACAGAGTGAGACCCTGTCTCAAAAAAAAAAAAAAAAAAAAAAAAGTAAGAAGGAAGGAAGAGAAGGATAAGGAAAGAAAAGATATCCAAATCAGAGAAGTAAAATTATCTGTTTGCAGATGACATGATCCTATATGTAGAAAACCCAAAAGATGTCATCAAAAATACAGCTCTAATAACTGAATTCAGTAAAGATGCAGGATATAATATCAAAACAAAACTATGTCATTTCTATACACAAATAACGACCTAGCCAAAAACGAAATCCGGAAAACAATCCTATTTACATAGCATCAAAAAAAATAAAATACCTAGGAAAAAATTCAACCAAGGAGGTGAAAGATCTGTACACTGAAAAGTATAAAACATCGATGAAAGAAATTGAGGAGCACACAAAGAAATGGAAAGGCAGCCAAAATCTCAATGGCATTCTTCACAGAAATTTTTTTAATCTAAATTTAATATGGAATAGCAAAAGATCCCAAATAGTCAAAGCAATTCTGAGAAAAACAGAGTTGGCAGCATCAGACTAACTCATTTTAAATTATATTCCAAAGCTGTAGTCACGAAAACAACGTGGTACTAGTATAAAAACAAATACACAGACCAGTGGAACAGAATAGAGAGCCCAGAAATAAATCCAAATAAATATGGTCAAATTTTCAATAGGGCACCAAGAATACACAATGCAGAAAGAATAGTCTCATCAATAAATGGTACTGAGAAAACTGGATTTCACATGCAAAAGAATGAAACTGAACTCTTAACTTTATACAACACATAGAAATCAACTCAAAGTGGATAAAAGACCTAAACATAAAACCTGAAACTACAAAACTCCTAGAAGAAAACACAGGGAAAAAGCTCCCTGACACTGGCCTTGGCAATAATTTATTGACTATCACATCAACAACTTAGGCTACAAAAGCAAGAAATAAGTGAACAGGACTACATCAAACTAAAAAGCTTTTGCACAGCAAAAGAAACAATAAAATGAAAGTTCCTTTGAGGTGAAGCTGCAAGGTAAAAAAAATAAAAATATACACAAGTAAACACAATAAAAAGGCAACCTACAGATTGAGAAAAAATATATCAGATAAGGGGTTAATATTCAATATTTTAAAAGACCTCATACAACTCAACAGCAAGCAAACATACAACCTGATTTAAAAACAGGCAAAGGACTTAAATAGATATTTCTCTGAAGATGACATAAAAATGGCCAACAGGTATATGAAATAGTGTTCAATATCACCAATCATCAAGGATATGCAAATCAAAAACACAATGAGATACTACCTTGTATCTGTTAGAATAGCTATTATCAAAAAGACAAGAGAGATGACAAGTATTTGTGAAGGTGTGGAGAAAAGGAACCCTCCTACAACAAACCCCCAGGATGCAAGTTTACCTATGTAACAAATCTGCACTTGTACCCCTGAACTTAAAAGTTACAAAAAAAAAAAAAAAAAAGGGAACCCTTTTTCTAGACAAGAAAAGAGAAAGGCATAGAGCAGGTCCTTTGTCCTTTGAATAACATTGTTTTCTTCAACATTGTTTCATTATAACATTGATGAGAAAAAAAAAACTGAATTCAGTATACACTGTTTCACTTAAAGTCAATTTTCAACCATCTATCAAGGACATTGAGGGCTTACTGTACACTACTGGCAGGGATGTAGATAGGTACAGTCATTACAGAAAATAGTATGGAGACTCCTAAAGAAATTTAAAATAGAGCTACTACATCCAGCAAAACTTCTTCCAGATATTTATCCGAAAAAAATGAAATTGGCACCTTCTACACACAGCTGCATGCCCATGTTCACTGCAGCATTATTCACAGTAGCCAATATGGAGACAACCTAGGTATCTATCAATGAACAAACGAATAAAGAAACTGTGGTATATATTTACAATGGAATATTACTCAGCCATAAAAAGGTGGAGATCCTGCCATTTGCTACAACATGGATGGACCTAGAAGACATTCTGCTAAGTAAAATAAGCCAGATATAGAAAGAAAAATATTGCATGATCTCACTTATATGCGGAATTTTTGTAAAGGTCAAATATATAGAGATAGAGAACAAAACAGTGGTTAGCAGTGTTGGGTAGGAGGGAAGAAACATGTAGGTCAGAAAACACAGCCAGGCATGGTGGCTCACGCCTGTAATCCCAACACTTTGGGAGGCTGAGGCGAGAGGATCACCTGAGCCAGGGAGTTTGAGACCATCCTGGGCAACATAGGGAGACCCCATCTCTACAAAAAATTTAAAAATCAGGCAAGCATGTATCATGTGCCTGTAGCCGCAGTTACTCAGGAGTCTGAGGTGGGAGGATTACTTGAGCCCAGGAGATAGAGGCTGCAATGAGCCAAGATCATGCCACTGCACCCCAGCCTGGGTGACAGAATGAGACCCTGTCTCAATAAAAGAAAAGAAAATATATGGGATGAACAAGTTAAAAGATCTCACGTACAACATGAGATCCACAGTTAATAATAGTGTATTGCATTCATGATTTTTGTTATATGAGTACATTATAGCTGCCCTGGAGGGGTGGGCAGGGAATGGGTAACTATGAGAGATAAAGAATACGTTAATTTGTTTCACTATAGTAACCATTTACTATACACGTATCTCATCATGTTTATACCTTAAATATATACAATAAAACTTATTTTACAAAAAACAAAATCAAAGTTATGTGAAATTTCTATACCTTAAATATACATAATAAAACTTATTTTACAAAAAAGAAAGTCAAATAAATAAAGTTATCTGAAATTTCCAATGTCCCTAGCCTAGCTGCCTATGAAAAGCAACAGTAAATCCTCACTGAAGAGAGACGACAGCACCCACAGCTTCAAAATTATCTTTACAATTTTTATTATATTATCACTGACACTTCATATAAAATAACCTGGCATTCAAGAGGACAAGACTTGACTGAGAAATAAGAGAAAAAGTGAGCACCAGAAATAGACTACTGGATAATGCAGTAGTCATTAAAATAAGAAAGCATATTTGTCGGCAGCATATATTCTGAAAATCAGAAAATAAAAATAACACATAAATAAATAAAATAAGAGAGCATAGGCCAGGCATGGTGGCTCACACCTGTAATCCTAGCACTTTGGGAGGCCAAGGCAGGTGGATTGCCTGAGCTCAGGAGTTTGAGACCAGCCTGAGCAACACAGTGAAACCCATCCCTACTAAAATACAAAAAATTAGCCAGGCGTGGCAGTGTGTGCCTGTAGTCCCAGCTACTTGGGAGGCTGAGGCAGGAGAATCACTTGAACCTGGGAGGCGGAGGTTGCAGTGAGCCGAGGTCGCGCTACTGCACTCCACTCCAGCCTGGGCAACAGAGGGAGACTCCGTCTCCAAAAAAAAAAACCAAAACTAAACAAAACAAAAATAAGAGAGCATAATGTGTAAATGGAATTAAAAAATAGAATTGTACCAGAGAAAAAGAACTACAAAAAGAGCCACAATAAAACTGCAGAACTGAAAAAGGCAAGAGATGAAATTAAGATCTCAATGGATGGTTTAAAAGATGATTAGGCATAAGTGAAAACTATTCGCAACATGGAAGTTAAAGAAGATTATGTCTAGACTGAAGTGTGGGCAAACAAAAAGATGGAAACCCCGGAAAAGAACTTAAGAGACAGATGAGATATAATAAAAAGTTAAAATACCCATTTTTATAGTCCCAGAAAGAAAGAACAAAAAAGGGCAAAAACAATATGTGGAAAAGTAACAATCAAGAGTGTTTCAAAACTAATAAAAGGTAGAGCACGGTGGCTCACAGCTGTATCCTAGCACTTTGGGAAGCCAAGACGGGAGGATTGCTTGAACCCAGGAGTTCGAGACCAGCCTGGACAACATGGCAAAACCCCATCTCTACAAGAAATTTTTAAAAATTAGCGGGACATGGTGGCGCATGCCTGTAATCCCAGCTACTCAGGAGGCTGAGGTGGGAGGATCACCTGAGTCTAGGAAGCGGAGGTTGAAGTGAGCCAAGATCACACCACTGTACTGCAGCCTAGACAAGAGAGAGAGAGACGCTGTCTCAAAAAAAAAAAAAACAAAAAAAACTAAACTAATAAAAGACATTAAGCCACAGATTCTAGAAGCATCATAAACCCCAATAAGGACAAATAGAAAAAAACCACACCTAGACAAATCATAGTAACACTGCTGAAAGCCAAAACCAAGAAAAAATGATAAAAATAGCCAGTAGGGTTTTTTTGTTTGTTTGTTTGTTTTGAGAAGGAGTCTTGCTCTGTTGCCCAGGCTGGAGTGCAGTGGCGCAATCTCGGCTCACTGCAAGCTCCGTCTCCTGGTTCACGCCATTCTCCTGCCTCAGCCTCCCAAGTAGCTGGGACTACAGGTACCCACCACCACACCTGGCTAATTTTTTTGTATTTTTAGTAGGGACGGGGTTTCACCATGTTAGCCAGGATAGTCTCGATCCCCTGACCTCGTGATCTGCCCGCCTCAGCCTCCCAAAGTGCTGGGATGACAAGCATGAGCCACTGTGCCCAGCCGGTTTCTTATCTTATACAGTTAAACTATACCTGCCCTAATGCCCTAATGACTTACCAATTCCAATACTACTTATGAAGAGAAATGAAAATACATGCCCACAAAAAAAAAAACTTGTAGAAGAATGTTCACAGTAACTTTATTCATAATAGCCAAGAACTGTAAATTAACCATACCAGATACTAAGGCTTGTTATAAAACTACAGGCTATAAAAAGCATGTTATTGGCAAAAAACAAACAAGAAAAAGCCCAACAAAATAGAAGATTTAACAGAAACAGACTCACATATATTCAGTGACTTAAGAAGATGACACTACAGAACAACAGAGAAAAGATGGTCCTTCCAATAAATGGCATTAACTCGACACGCCCAGGAAAAAAAATGAATCTTCACACACACACACACACACACACCCTCGACTGCACCATCACAGATCTGATTTCAAATGGATCAAAGACTATTATGGACTGAATTGTGTCCCCACAAATTCACATGCTGAAGCTCCAACCCCAGTACCTCAGAATGTGACTGTATTTGGAGACAAGGCCTTTGGAGGTGGTCAAAATAAAATAAGGTTGTTAGGGTGGGCCCTAATCCAATCTGACTGGTGTCTTTACGAAAAGAGAACATTTGGATACACGAACAGATACCAGAAATGTGCACATGCAGAGGATGTGTTTGTGTGCTCGACCTCATCAGTCAGGAAAACTCAAAAGGAAAGCACAAGGAGACACCATTGTACACCTACTACAATGGTTAAAATTAGTAAGACTGGTTAAGTGTTGAATATGAAGAGCAAGAGAACTCTCATACTCTGCAAACAAAGCATTCATAATCTTAAATTTACACAGAAGTACCTACAGTGAGAAGTATAAAGTTCTCTGACTCTAACATGAATATTATTTTCAAAAATATCTTACCTCTTTTTGAACAAGGCTAAATTTTTCAAGTAGTTTACTTTTTTCTTCAATTAGTCCAGAAAGCATTAGAGCAAGCTTTTTCTCTCGTCCTAAAAAAGTCAAGTCAATATTACCATGAGTAAATTATTATAAGTTTTTACATCACAACAATGAGAGTCAAAGCAGAAAAAAGAACTTACCCACATAAAGCCGACTCCTAACCTGAAACAAATTTTTAACAAAAATTACATTAAAACAAATACGCTCTCAAGTAAATCAATTTATTTAACGTCTACTGCCAACTTAGAAATACAGGTTTCTTATTGCCTTTGTATAAATACAAGCCAAAAGTATTCTGTTTCCAATGAGAAAATAAATGCTTTTTTTTTTTTTTTGAGACAGAGTCTTGCTCTGTCTCCCAGGCTGGAGTGCAATGACGCGATCTCAGCTCACTGCAACCTCCACCTCCTGGGTTCAAGCAATTCCTCTGCCTCAGCCTCCTGAGTAGCTGGGATTACAGGTGCCCACCACCATGTCTAGCCAATTTTCATATTTTTAGTAGAGACCGGGTTTCACCATGTTGGCCAGGCTGGTCTGGAACTCCTGACCTCAGGTGATCCATCTGCCTGGGTCCCCCAAAGTGCTGGGATTACAGGCATGAACCACCATGCCCAGCCTAAATACTACTTATTAAAGACTCCCTATTGAAGATTCACATTGTGAATTAGCATATTAAAGACTCTGAAATAATTTTACTCTAAAAATACTTGTTTAATTTCATTTAACCCACTGCTCCCAAAAACAAATTTGACCCTAAAAAAAAAATTTCAGGAAGCCCCTATTATCATATCCCTTGATGCTAATATCCAAAATAAAACAGCCTGAGAAATGTTACCATAGGGCCATAGATCTGAACTGACTAAAGAAACAGTAAACCAAACCTTTTTCTTCCTTAACCTCTCTCTCAAATAATGAAGCAGGCGGGAATTCATTTGTAAAAGGATCAGCCTTAGGGCTGAGGTAACACAAACAAGTAGAAAAGAAATGAGGACTTCAATCATCTACAGAATATGGATAGAGATAAAAGGGAAAACCTTTAAAAGACAAGATACTCTACAATGAGTGTAGATGAAGAATAGATTTCAGTTCCTCAGATTAAGGAACTCTCAAAAGGTATAGAAAACCATAAAGAAATTGAAAAATAGAAGTTAAGAGACAGGGAAGTCAGAAGTAAAAGGGGCAACATCTGAAAAATAGCAGTCCCAAAAATGCATTAAAAATTTCCCAAAATTAGGCCAGGCGTGGTGATTAATGCCTATAATCCCAGAACTTTGGGAGACCAAGGCAGGCAGATCACTTGAGGCCAGGAGTTCTGAGCAACACAGTGAAACCCGTCTCTACAAAAAAATACAAAAATTAGCCAGGCATGGTAGTGCACGCCTGTAGTCCCAGCTACTCAGGAGGCTGAGGCAGGAGAATTGCTTCAGCACAGGAAGCAGAGATTGCAGTGAGCCGAGATCATGCCACTGCACACCAGCCCAGGCGACAGGAGTGAAATCCTGTCTCAAATAAAATTTCCCAGAATTAAAAAAAAGATGAAGCTGGGCAGAGTGACATGGACCTGTGTAGTCCCAACTACTCAGAAGGCTGAGAAAGGATTGCTTAAGCCCAGGAGTTTGAGGCTGTAGCGCACTATAATTGCATCTGTGAATAGCAACTGCACTACAGCCTAGGCAACATAGTGAGACCCCATCTCTTTAAATATATATATATATATATATATATATATATATATATATATATAAAAGATCTTACATTAAAAGATTCCAGTTGACCATGGTGGCTCAAACCTGTAATCCCAAGACTTTGGGAGGCCGAGGCAGGAGGATCACTTGAGCCCAGGAGTTTGAGACCAGCCTGAGCAACACAAGACCCTCATCTCTTTATTTCTGAGACAGAGTCTCTCTCTGTCACCCAGGCTGGAGTACAGTGTCACAACCATGGCTCACTGCAGCATCGACTTCCCAGGATCAGGCAATCCTCCCACCTCAGCCTCCTGAGTAGCCAGGACCACAGACGGGTGTCCTCATGTCCAGCTAATTTTTGTATTTTTTGTAGTGATGGGGTCTCACCGTGTTGCCCAAGCTGGTCACAAACCCCTAAGCTCAAGTGATCTTTCTGCCTTGGCCTTCCAAAGTGCTGGGATTAGAGATGGGAGCCACAGCACTGGGCCTGACTCTCATTCCTGACCCTCATCTCTTTTTAAAAAAAAAAAAAAAAAAAAAAAAACCTCTGAATCCCTATGTAGTTTCTAACTTGTTTACTTAAAATAACAAATATGTTTCTCATATTATTTGTTCAGCCCAGTGACAAAATGAACATTCTCTTAGTATAGCACTGGTTACTTACCGATCTAAAACTTCTCCACAAAAAAAAGAGAACAGCAAAAAATCCAACAACAGCTGCACATATCACCAATTCCCATGGAAAACCATAAAGATTAGAATCTGGTCTCATACCTTCAGGCAGTGCTGCCACAACCTTCAAGATAAAGAAAAGTAAGTTCTTAAAAATGTACTTTTGGTAAAAATATTGATTACAAACATAGGTACAAGTTTATGTGGTCAACACAAAATGGGCTGCCAGACTAACACCAAACAGAAAGTATCAGAGTACATTTTTTTTGTCAACTTTCAATCACTATCGCCAAGTAAAGAACAGCAGTATGGTGAAATGCAATTATCTTCAAACTGGAGTTCTACAGAAGTGACTTAAAGCTTCCAAGGATGAGAATAAGAGAAGGCCAAAGAAAGAAACTGAGTGACCTAGGGTTCAGGTACTCTTACCCTGATTTCAACCAGCTCAGGTTTTATCTGTGAAGTATAATCAGTTCCCCAATATACAATTTCCCTACAGGAAGAAAAAATCAATTTGCAGCTTTAAAAATAAAAAGTTTGATTCAAAGCCAGCCTGGGCAACAAAGTAAGACCTGTCTCAAAGAATAAAAACAAGTTTTGAACACCACTGATAGAGCTTTGGGTTTGGAGTTTGAATCTCCCCACCCTACCTCTGTGGGTCCCTTCTCTTAAGTGTAATGAGAATAATGCTGTTTGAACATGCCAGACAGGTGCTCAAAAAAGGGTAATTATTTCTATTATCTCCTCCAAAGACCCTGATCTTCTGACCATGGCCTTTCCACATTACTTCTCCCCACAGCAGACCTTCAGCACAACACAGCCTAAGGCTTTTGCTGCTGCTTCTATATTTCACCTTTCTCTGGGTCAGCTCATTACTCATCCTTACCTAATGGGGTTATTCTGCTCTTTGTTACCAGGCCCAAGATATTACTTGATCAAAAAGAAAAGGGGAAAGGTAAGGGGAAAACAGAAAAATGCCATTTTAAGAACAATCTGAAGTATGATGGGGTTTGATTCTTTTCAGGCTTTAACCCAAAACCTCTACAGCAAATCTTCCTTTTAGGCCCTTTCTGCCTATAAGAACAGTGTTCAATAGTTATTTTCCTCTCCAAGATCTTTATAACTCTAATCCAAATATGTACTCCTTCCAAGGTACTATCTATACTTCATTAACCTGTACCAAACAAACCTGATTATACTTCTAAAAAATATCCCTTTACCCTGATCTCTGCTTCTGCCTCTCCCTACATTACCCTAGGTACCAGTTCGCAGAAATCTAATATCATTACAAGCAATTAATGATAAAAAAAAAAAACTTATTTTTGCCATTGGGGGAAAAAAGGCATTCAATACACAATACCAAGGAGAAAAGTTTTCTTCACAGTTTACACATTTTCCAAGCATCTTACTTTTAGCTAATGTATTCAACACATAAGACGCACACTACCTCAAAAATTGTGTAATCAATATGACCTATGACACTCTACTTTAAAAGGCAATTCCAAAAGCATCTCTCAGATCAAACACGTAATTACCTTTAGTACAATAATATTTCTTAGATTCAATCACATTTTATCAGCTCTTCTCTTCTAAAAGGACATGGTAAATTCTAGTTTAAAGCATTGAGCTAGGGCCCGGCGCAGTGGCTCATGCCAGCACTTTGGGAAGCCAACGTAGGCGGATCACATGAGGCCAGGAGTTTGAGACCAGCCTGGCCAACGTGGCAAAACCCTGTCTCTACTAAAAATACAAAAATTAGCCAGGCATGGTGGCAGGCACCTGTAGTTCCAGCTACTAGAAAGGCTGAGGTGGGACAATCACTTGAACCTGGGAGGCAAAGGCTGCAGATCGCACCACTGCACTCAAGCCTGGGTGACAAAACAAAACTGGACTCTGTCACACACACACACACACGCACAAAAAGGATTAAGGAAACATGGAAATTAAGGAATAATTTTAAAAAAAAAAATTTTTTTTTTTTTTTTGAGACGGAGTCTCACTCTGTTGCTGAGGCTGGAGTACAGCGGCACCGTGTAGGCTCACTGCAACATCCGTCTCCTGGGTTCAAGCAATTCTCCTGCCTCAGCCTCCTGAGTAGCTGGGATTACAGGTGCCCACCACCATGCCCGGCTAGTTTTTATATTTTTAGTAGAGACAGGGTTTCACCATGTTGGCCAGACTGGTCTCAAACTCCTGACCTCAGGTGATCCACCTGCCTTGGCCTCCCAAAGTGCTGGGATTGCAAAAAAAAAAAAAAAAACTTTAAAAAAATAAAATAAAATAAAGCCTTGAGCTGGTTAGATCTGGCAGACTGGAGAAAAGCAAAGAATCTGAGTCTTGGCCAGGCACGGTGGCTCAGGCCTATAATCCCAGCACTTTGGGAGGCCAAGGTGGGCAGATCACTTGAGGTCAGGAGTTTGAGACCAATCTGGCCAACGTGGTGAAACCCCATCTCTACCAAAAATACAAAAATTAGCTGGGCATGGTGGCGTAAGCCTGTAATCCCAGCTACTTGGGAGGCTGAGATACAAGAATTGCCTGAACCCGGGAGGAGGCTACAGTGAGCCAAGATCGCGCCACTGCACTCCAGCCTGGGTGACAGAGTGAGACTCCATCTCAAAAAAAAAAAAAAAGAAAAAAAGAAAAAAAGAAACTGAGTTCTAAAGGATTCATCTCAAATTCATTGCTCTGGTCTAAATTATTCTGGCTTTCTCAAGGAGATTTTTCACCCTTAAATTTTATCTACAACATAACACCCTATCTCACAAAAACAGAGAAAGAACAACCAAATTTCTCAAATATCAACAAATATAATACAGAATTACATGTAATCTGATAAACTTAAATTTAAAGGGTGATGGGTAACCCCTCCAAGAGTAACCCTCCATAAAGTACGGTAGTGATTAATCACAGAACACTTAAAATCTATTCCATTTCCAAAACATGAGTACTAAAGGAGTTCAAGATCAAGTAGCTTTAAAAAAAATCAATTAATCAGGTTGATAAAATATACTAAGAATAAACTAAAATTGTTTTTCATCTAACTTCAAACATGATATATACTAATAACAAAAAGAATGTCAACATGCAGACCCTGTGAATACTTGACTATAACACAAAGTTCCATGAAGGTACACCTCTCCAAGATAAAACATTAACACCAATCACTCTCAAACTCTTCCCAAACATAGAGGAGGAAGAAATACTTCCTAACTTATTCTATGAGGCTGGTATTTACCCTAAAAGCCAGACAAATACATCACACAAGAAAAGAAAATCACACACCAATATATCTTATGACTCCAGATGCAAAAATCCTCAAAAAAAAATTGACAAACCAAATCCAGCAACACATAAAAAGGATTATGTACCATGACCAAGTGGGATTTATCCCAGAAATGCAAGGTTGGTTTAACATACAATAATCTTATAAACCATATTAAGAAAATGAAGAGAAAAAAAAACGCATGATCATCTCAATAGACACAGAAAAAGCATTTGACTATATCTAGCACCGTTTCATATCAAAACATTCAACAAAAATTAGCCAAGCATGATGGCACATGCCTGTGGTCCCAGCTACTCAGAAGGCCGAGGTGGGAGAATCACCTGAGCCCAGGAAGTCGAGATGGCAGTGAATCATGATCATGCCACTGCACTCCAGCCTGGGCAACAGAGTGAGGCCCTGTCCCAAACAAACAACAACAAAACAAAACACACTCAACAAAGTACGATTTGAGGGAATTTCCTCAACCTGACAAGGAACATCTATGCAAAACCTACAGTTAACATCATACTTAAAGATGAGGGAAAAAAAAAAAAAAAAGCTTTTCTCCTAAGATCAGGAACAATAATGTCCGCTCTATCAACATGTATTCCACATTGTAATGGAGGTTCTAGCCAGAGCAATTAGGAAAGAAAAATAAATAAAAGGCATCCAGACTGGAAAGGAAGAAGAAAAACTGTTTGAAGATGACATAATGCTATTCTATACATAGAGAAAATCCTAAAGAACCTATAGAAAAACTATCAGAGCTATTAAGTTCAGCAAAATTGCAGAATACAAAATCAACATAGAAAAATCAGTTGAATTTCTATACAACAGCAATGAGCAACCTGAAAATGAAATAAAGAAAACATTTCCATCTATAATAGCATCAAAAAGAATAAGATTATTAGGAATACATTTAACAAAAGAAGTGCACACTGAAACTACAAAATATTGTGGAAAGCAACGAAGGAAGACTTAAATAAATGTAAAGCCAATCCATGTCCATGGGCTGGAAGACTTCTTTGTTTGAGACAGGGACTGAGTCTGTCACCCAGGCTGGAGTGCAGTGGTGCGATCTTGGCTCACTGCAGCCTTGCCCTCCCCAGGCTCAGATGATCCTCCCACCTCAGCCTCCCAAGCAGCAAGACTACAGGCACATGCCACCTTGCCCAACTAATTTTTGTATTTCTTTTAGAGACAGGATTTTGAGAGTGGCAGGAGGCAGCCAAATGCCCAGGCAGATAGGGGCGGGTCCCTAGTGAAACCCCAACTTCAAGCCAAAGACAGTTTAAAGCCTGAAAGCCAAGCCACAAGTTAAATCCTTGGACCAGATTGAGAACTTGCCTTCTTGTTTGGCCCACTTTCCTCTGATTGATCCCCATCTTTCACCAATTTTACATATACCTACCCTTTACTAATAAGTTTTCTTTTTCTTTTTTTTGGGATGGAGTCTCGCCCTGTCACCCAGGATGGAGTGCAATGGCACAATCTCAGCTCACGGCAACCTCCGCCTCCCGGGTTCAAGCGATTCTCCTGCCTCAGCCTCCTGAGTAGGTGGGATTACAGACGCACACCACCATGCTCAGCTAATTTTTTGTATCTTTAGTAGAGAAGGGTTTCACCATGTTGGCCAGGCTGGTCTCAAACTCCTGACCTCGTGATCCACCCCCATCAGCCTCCCAAAGTGCTGGGATTACAGGCATGAGTCACCGCACCCGGCCTCCTAATTAGCTGTCTACATTGTCACGCCCACCTCTAAGTGGTGTCTTTGCTTTAACCTTTTTTGCATACTCACAAACCAATCAGCACGCACTCCCCATTCTGAGTCCACAAAAGGCTGCAGACCCAGCCACACAGGGGGACTTTCCTGCCTTCTGGTAGGGGAACCACCCCCTGCATTCCCTCTTTGCTGAGAGCTTTCCTTTCACTTAATAAATTCTATTCCACTCACTCTCTGGGGTCCGCATGCCTAATTCTTCTTGGTTGTGAGACAAGAACTTGGACCTAGCTGAGCTAAGGAGCAGAAAGACCACAACAGTTTCACCAAGTTGCCCGGGCTGGTCTTGAAGTCCTGGGCTCAAATGATCTGCTCACCTTGGTCTCCCAAAGTGCTGGGATTACAAGCATGAACCACTGCACCCAGCTTGGAAGACTTAATATTATTAAGAGAGCAATACTCCCTAAACTGATCTACAGACTCAATGCAACCCCTATTAAAATTCCAACTGCCTTTTTTGCAGAAATGGACAAAGTGAATCCTAAATTCCTAAAACTGAATTCCTAAAATTTATATAGAAATGCAAGGGACTCCACATAGCCAAAACAATATTGATAGAGAAAAAGAATGTGGATAAACAAAAACAATGCTGGGGGACTCATACTTCCCTACTGTATCTTACTACAAAGAAACAATAATCAAGACATTGGGTAAAAAAATGTTTTAAAGATAATGTAGTAATGGCATAGGGACAGACACAGACCAATGAAATAGAAATCAGAGTCCAGAAATAAACCCTTAAATTTATGGTAAATTATTTTCAACAGTATTAAGACAAATCAATGAGGAAAAAACAGTTCTTTCAAACAAATCATACTAGAATAAGCCAATAAATATCCACATGCCAAGGAATGAATCTAGACCCATTCTTCATAACATATATGGAAACAAAATCACTCAAAGTGGATCGAAGAACTTCCCATAAGAGCTAAAACTCTTAGAAGGAAGCATAACTGTAAATGTTTGTAACCTTGTCTTAAGCAACGGTTTCTTAGCTATGACACCAAAAGCACAAGCAACCAAAGGAAAAAAAGATAAATTAGACTTAATCAAAATTTAGAATGCTTACGCTTCAAAGGACACACCAAGAAGGTGAAAAGAAAATGCACAGAATGAGAGAAAATCTTTCTAAATCATTTATCTGGTAAGCATTTAGCACCCTAAATGTATAAAGAATGCTTATAACTCAACAATAAAAAGACCACCCATTTTTTAAATGAGCAAAAGGAAATCAATAGACATTTCCCCAAAGAAGATATAAACAATAAGCACATGCTCAACATCATTAGTTACTAGGAAAATACAAATCAAAACAACTACAAGGCCTGGTGTGGTGGCTCACATCTGTAACACCAGCTCTGTGGAAGGCTGAGGCAGGAGGATCCCTTGAGGCCAGGAATTTAAGGCAGCAGTGGGCTATGATCACGCCACTACGCTCCAGCCTGGGCAACAAAGCAAGACCCCATCTCTTAAAAAACAAAACAAACAAACAACAACAACAAAAAAAAAAACAGAGTAAGGCCGGGTGCAGTGGCTCACACCTGTAATTCCTGCACTTTGGGAGGCCGAGGCGGGTGGATCACAAGGTCAGGAGATCGAGACCATCCTGGCCAACATGGTGAAACCTGTCTCTACTAAAAATACAAAAATTAGCCAGGTGTGGTGGTTAGTGCCTATAGTCCCAGCTACACAGGAGGCTGAGGCAGGAGAATCACTTGAACCTGGGAGGTGGAGGCTGCAGTGAGCCGAGATCACGCCACTGCACTCCAGCCTGGGTGATAGAGCAAGACTCAGTCTCAAAAAAAAAAAAAAAAAAAAAAACAGAGTGAAATACCACTCACTTGTACACCCACAAGGGTGGCAGTTAAAAACAAAAGAAAACAGAAAATCACAAGCGTTGGAGGGGATGCAGAAAACCGAAACCCTCATAAACTGCTGGTGGGGATGTAAAATGGTGTGACCTCTGGAAAACAATTTGGCAGTTCTCAAAAAGTTAAACATATGGTAAATATGACTCAGCGATTCCACCCCAGGTACTTACCCAGGAGAACTAAAAACATATATAAAAACTTATACACAAAGCAGCATTATTCATAATAGCCAAAAAGTATTAATAATCCATATGTCCATCAACTATGACATAAATGTGATATAGTCACACAACGGAATATTTTTTCACCATAAAAAGAAATGAAGGGCCAGGCGAAGTGGCTCACGCCTGTAATCCCAGCATTTTCGGAGGCCGAGGTGGGCAGATCACTTGAGCCTAGGAGCTCAAGACCAGCCTGGGTAACATGGAGAAACCCTGTCTCTACAAAAAATACAAAAAAATTAGCCAGGCCTGGTGGCATGTGCTGTGGTCCCACCTATTCAGGAGGCTGAGGTGGGAGGATCACCTGAGCCAGAGAGGTCTAAGCTGCAGTGAGCTGAGATCAAGCCACTGCACTCCCCCCTGGGTGACAGGGATGAGACCCTGTCTCAAAAAAAAAAAAAGAAAGAAAAAAGAAATGAAGCTCTGTTACATGCTACAACATGGATAAGCCTTGAAAACATGCTAAGTAAAAGAAGCCAGACAAAAGGCCACATATAGTATGACTACATGACACATGCAGAATAGACATGTTCATAGAGACAGAAAATAGATTAGTGGTTGTCAAGGGATGAGGGGTGGGAATTAAGACTGCTAATCAGTAGAGTTTATTTTCTGGGGTAATAAAAATGTTGAGGAACTGTGCTGACAGTTGCATAACATAGTGAATTTAACAAAAAAAGCACTGAAATGGACATTATAAAAGGATGAATTTTATGTTGTGTGAATATATCTCAATACAAAATAATTTTTAAAAATAAAAAAAAAATTTAAAGCAGAACAATGTTGCGCCATCCTAGCCCCCAGGCCAGGGTACTCGCATTTAGCAAAAACAAAAAACAAAAAACAAAAAAACTGTGCAGGTGAAGATACAACGCACCAGACTAGAGAAAACTGCAAAATCTGGCTGCATTTCTCCATGTCTCTGTACATTGGCAGTCCTATAAAAACTAAATCTTGATTATTATTGTTTTTAGTGAAGAAAGGGAAATATGCTTCTCTTTCTATAAACCCTACCTCCATGAATAAGTTACCACAGCCAGAAACCTGGGAGTCCTTCTAGATTCCTTCTCTCTCACCCTTCACATGCAATCAATAAAGTCAAACATATTTTAGCTCTTAGAGGCTATTTCTCCACACAGTACCCTCTTTCCTATCCCTACTACTGTCACCTCTCCCTTAATCCCTATTTCAAGTTTTGTTTCCCTGACATCTAATCTACATGCTACTATCAAGAAGAGCTTAAATTTTAAACCACAAGTGTAACCACGGAAAAGCCTTCAACAGCTCTCCAACACCTACAGCACTTGGAACCTACTTACATCTCCGGCAAGCATCACTGCACATCACTCCCTAAGCCCACTTTACACTCTAAGTAATACAGCTCCTAGTTCCCTGCACTGTGTGTGTATGCTTAGGTAAGCACTTCATCAGTTTCTACTTTGTACTATTTTTTTTTTGTCTTCTCTCTCTTAACAGACAACATGATGCTAGTGGCCAAAACTAAGTCTTAGTCCATTTAGAATCTCCATAAAGGTGCTCTTTTCATATTAAATACATACATATGCGTATGCACTAGACAAACTATGAACTCATAAACACCATGGCAACACTACCTTTAATTCACATAACAAGAAAACATAATCGTAACTGCCTCAATAATTAAGTGGTCTTTTTAAAGATTTAATCCAGTTTTAAAAAACACGGCGACATAAATGCCCCTACACATGTCAACAAAGATACCTAGAAACACTTAAGGAGAAAAATCTCTACAACTTGATTATAAACTAGACCTGAAAAATAAAAAACAAAATTTGAACACTGGTAGTTTACTATCTCTAGACTGTACATTAACAAGACAGAAGGGAAGAACAATCTCACTCATGGTAGAGCATCTCAAAAGGGCATTCATTCTTTACCAAAAAAAAAAAAAAATGCAGAATCAAAATTTCAACTCCCCGCCCAACCTCAGGTGTTCTTTCAAGGTTCAACGAGAAGTTACATCAGTAAATGTAACTAATTTAAAGGAACAGTCCTCAAGTTTCTCACAGTCGAAGGAACCACGTGTCTCTGCTCAAAATAAACAACATAGCAGAAAGGCTAATTAGTTTTAGGAATCGGGAAACATTTACATCTTTGCAAAGTCCAGCTAAGCAAGTGGTTTCTTCACCTTCCCAGAGCCCCAGGTCCTCCTCCATCACACAAAAACCACTCAAGCGCCCTACGAGCCTAACTACTGCCTCGAACACGGGCGGGAGCCGGGCAGCAGACGAGGACTGGCTTCGGGACCTCTGACCACGGCGGCTTAGACCCCAAAGCCGGTCTACTGCTTCCTTCCCCCGGCGGCTCCCGCGACCCCTGGGCCATGTAACACTCATCGCGCCTGGGCTCACCCTGCGTAGCTCCTCCAGGAGCAGCCCCAAATACGGTTGAGGGGTAGCCCCGGGCTCCTCCATAGCGCCAAAGCTGCTCTCGTGGTCGCCACAGTAACCCCGGCCTGTCGGGGCCACAGTAAACGGCGGAGAACACGCAGCCTTCGGTCCGGAACCCGAATCCGCACCCGGCAACCGGAGTGGACCACTGCGGAGCCGGCTGCGGGGGGAGCTGGGGGACAGGGGCACCCACAGGCCTCACAGGCCTACGCTGCCCATCCCGACCCTCTTGTTATACTTTACATCCTGAGGCAGCCCAGGTCCGAGCCCGACCCGCATAAGCCTGCGACGTACCCTGTCCTCGCCACCCCACCCCTCGGTTTGGTTTCGGCCGGGCAGCCGCGAGAAGGCGGGGAGGCGCGGACAGCCGCACACTTCCCCTTCTTCGCGCAAGCTTCGCAGACGTGTCCGGGTCGTTCGCTCTTAAAGGGGCCGGCGCTCTACCTGGCGAAGCCACCCAGCCCTGGTAGTGGAGCGGCTTGGGACTAGAGGATGGGATTCGGCCTCATACTGTGCGCTGTCGTGTGAGCCGCACAACCCCAAAGACCAGGGCTATGTCCCAAGGTCACCCGCCTCGGGCGGCCGCGGTGGCGGCGGCGGCGAGGCTTCTCCTAGAGGCGTCTCGGCGCAACCCCCGCCCCCGACCCAGGGGCCGACGCCAGGCCCAGCCCCGACACCCAAGGCTTTCTTTCCGCAGCCTCCCTGGAGCCTGCTGTCTGCGCCCTGCAGAAGTCCTGACGGCGGCGTACCCCGGGAGACCCCGGCAGCCCCGAGAAGCCAGCCGCCGCCGTCATTCCAGTCAGAAAAATGGCCTGCGGGGCACGCGCCGGTGCGCCCTGCCAACCATGTCCGGACTTTGGACTTTGGACAGGAAGGCGTCCCGGCTCAGCTGTGGTTTGGTCAGAGTTTAACCTGTCCCACGCAAGAGAACCTCGATCTGGTTTCCTCGCTTACCTGAGTCACCTGGGCACTTGTTAGGCCCAGCTGTCTTCAGTTCCATTAGCGGCCAGTTACCCAAATGCTAAATCAAATCCTCGTGGACCTTGGCCTGGCGCGGTGCGTGCTGTTTTCCTCCGAGAAGAGGAGCTAAAAGTAGCACCTTGCCTCCTAAATTTAGGACTCTATTTTTAGGACCGTCGAATAAAATGCCAAGTGCTGGATTTGTTCGTAGGAGATAGTTTTAGCTGACGTAGGTGTAAAGGATAACCCATCTCATATATATGTCTTCCTTGCCAGCATGATCATTCTCATTATATTCTGCCTTCTCACTCAAGTACTTTGGTGAAACAACTCAAAAAGGAGCAGATACTTCCTCCTAAACAAATCACCCGAAGGAACTCAATAGATGAACAAAATCTTAAATCCTTAGGAAATTTTCCTGATGTAACCTCTTGTAGCAACGAATTGTTATGCCATTTAAAAAATCAAAAACTGGCCCAAGTTCACAGCAAGTGATTTTTCAGGACCAAAATGCGGCCTAGCTTTTCAGAACTCAGATTGCTATTTCTCCTTTGCCACATCAGCCTGAGGAGTTTCAGGAAATGCTAATATCAGAGTAGCCGAAATTACTTAGTAATTCTCCATTGTTAAGGTATAAGGTATTACACAACTTTCATACGTGTTAGACACTGTGTATTAAAATTATGTGAATAGTTCATTAAAGTCAAAACAAGCATAATCAAACTTTTATCTTTAGAATTTCACAGACTCCTAGAACAATGTGTATGCCTCAATTAGAACATTGTATTACTCAATAAAAATTCTTCAATGTGTCTGAACATTTTCGGAAGACTCCAGAATCATTTTCAGGTTTTAGAACTTTCAAAAAACGAAAACAAAAAAAAACCTCCCTTTGCCCTCCCTAGGTCACTCTATGTCCCTCCAATTTTCAGTAATTACCACTCCAAATATTAAAAATATTAAGGACAGAGGATAAAATGAAAAAAAAAGAAAAATCCAAGTTTCCCCCATAGCAAAAACACAGTAAAGCTTAACAAACTTAGTGCAAAATTCCAAACCTCATTTGTTTCAGTATGCTTAATAGTTATAAACTCACCTCTTCCTCTGGACTTTCAATTCCATTTCTTGAAAAGCTCATGTTAAAATTTCCTAACATGTAAATAAAGTTCTACCAGGCACCTCATATCCTTGAGAAAGATTTCAGATTCTAATATATCCTGCACTCTTCTGTTTCCACACTGTGATCCCGTTTTGACATTTGTGTGGTAAAGGGGTGCTACAGGTGGAGTTGTGACTACCAACCCATAACCCAATTTCATGGACCTCACTCGTTGTTAAGTACATATATATACTCACACACATATATACGCACCTATATATGTTTTTTAAAATGTACATATTACTACCCTCTTACAATCTATAATTGAAAAGAAAAATCCTGAATTTGATAACTTATAAAAACTAAAATGTTTTATTCTATAGCCTATTCATATAGAGTACATGATCTCTATCATTTAAAAGATATTCAAAGACTGTCCTCCATAAGTAGACATGGGATTTTTTTGGTCTTATATAGTACCTGTTTTAAAGCAGATGTTAGAACAAATGCTGTTAGTGTTTGTGATAGATACTAGAAAACATCCAAGAACATCGGAAACATGCTAACCAGTAAACTTTGTTCACAACCTAGACACTGATTTCCCTTATGAAGGGCCCCATTGCAAAGCTGTAAGTACTAGTTACTCCCTTTTAATTAAACAGGCAGTGTCACAGACTTTAAGATTTACTCTTTTGGAAGAAAATCAAAATTGTGGAGCCACATCTTTAATCTCTGTACTAGTGATGTAAGAGTTGTTCTCAGAACATATTGAATCAGGAACTACCTGTTGAACAATAGCTGGATAATTTCCATTGTATATTCTGTGAATAAATGAAGCATTCTACTTAAGAATATATAAACATTAGAACTCAAAGAGGCTCCTCAATTGTAAAATAGAAAAAAAAGTAGTGTTAAAAATAGAACCACCATTCGACCCAGCAATGTCATTACTGGGTATATACCCAAAGAAAGTAAATCGTTCTAACAAAAGACACATGCACTCTCATGTTCATTGCAGCACTATTCACAATAGCAAAGACATGGACTCACCCTAGGTGCCCATCAATGGTGCATTGGATAAAGAAAATGTGGTACATATACACTATGGAATACTATGCAGCCATAAAAATGAAATCACGTTCTTTGCAGCAACATGGATGCAGATGGAGGCCATTATCCTGAGCGAATTAACGTAGAAACTGAAAACCAAATATCATATGTTCTCACTTATAAGTGGCAGCTAAATCTTGGGTACGTACAGACATAAAGATGAGAAAAATAAACACTAGGGACTCAAAAATGAGGAAGGGAGCAGGTCAAGGACTGAAAAACTTCCCACTGAATACTATGTTCACTATCTGGATGACAGAATCAATAGAAGCCCAAATCTCAGCATCACGAAATCAACCCTTGTAACAAACCTGTACATGTACCCCTTGAATCCAAAATAAACATGGAAATAAGAAAGAAAGGAAGGGCTGGGCGTGGTTGGCTCACACCTATAATCCCAGCACTTTGGGAGGCCAAGGCGGGCGAATCACACGAGGTCAGGAGTTCGAGACCAGCCTGGCCAACATGGTGAAACCCCGTCTCTACTAAAAAATACAAAAAATTAGCTGGGCATGGTGGTGTGCACCTGTAATCCCAGCTACTTGGGAAGCTAAGGCAGGAAAATCATTTGAACCCAGGAGGCCGAGATTGCAGTGAGCTGAGATCACACCACTGCACTCCAGCCTCAGTGACTGAGTGAAACTCTGTCTCAGAAAAAAAAGAAAGAGAGAGAGAGAGAGAGGAAGGAAGGAAAATAAAGGAAAAGAGAAAATAAGAGGGAAGGAAAGGAAAGGAAAGGAAAAGAAGAAAGAAAAGAAAAGAAAGATGCTGGGCATGATGGCTCAAGCCTATAATCCTAGCACTCTGGGAGACTAAGGCAGAAGGATTCCCTTGAGCTCAGGAGCTCCAGACTGGCCTGGGCAAGATAGTGAGCTCTCGTCTCTACAAAAAATTTAGAAAAAAAAAAAAAAAAGAACAATCCATGAAGATCAAGTTGGCTTTATCCCTGAGATGCAAGGCTAGTTCAACATACACAAATCAATAAATGTAATCCATCACATAAACAGAAACAAAGACAAAAACCACATGATTATCTCAATACATACAGAAAAGGCCTTCGACAAAATTCAACAGCTCTTCATGCTAAAAACTCTCAATAAACTAGGTATTGATGGGACATATCTCAAAATAATAAGAGCTATTTATGACAAACCCACAGCCAATATCATACTGAAAGGGCAAAAACTGGAAGCATTCCCTTTGAAAACTGGCACAAGACAGGGATGCCCTCTCTCACCACTCCTATTCAACACAGTGTTCGAAGTTCTGGCTAGGGCAATCAGGCAAAAGAAGGAAATAAAGGGTATTTAGTTAGGAAAAGAGGGAGTCAAATTGCCCCTGTTTGCAGGTGACATGATTGTATATTTAGAAAACCCCATTGTCTCAGCCCAAAATCTCCTTAAGCTGATAAGCAACTTCAGCAAAGTCTCAGGATACAAAATCAATGTGCAAAAATCACAAGCATTCTTATACACCAATAACAGACAAACAGAGAGCCAAATCATGAGTGAACTCCCATTCACAATTGCTTCAAAGAGAATAAAATACCTAGGAATCCAACTTACAAGGGATGCGAAGGACCTCTTCAAGGAGAACTACAAACCACTGCTCATTGAAATAAAAGAGGACACAAACAAATGGAAGAACATTCCATGCTCATGGATAGGAAGAATCAATATTGTGAAAATGGCCATACTGCCCAAGGTAATTTATAGATTCAATGCCATCCCCATCAAGCTATCAATGACTTCCTTCACAGAATTGGAAAAAACTACTTTA
Organism: Pan paniscus; assembly: GCF_029289425.2. Classification (NCBI taxonomy): domain Eukaryota; kingdom Metazoa; phylum Chordata; class Mammalia; order Primates; family Hominidae; genus Pan; species Pan paniscus. The sequence goes on along the minus strand of NC_073264.2, from coordinate 40,598,397 downwards.
AAGTTCATATGGAACCAAAAAGAGCCCACATTACCAAGACAGTCCTAAGCAAAAAGAACAAAGCTGGAGGCATCATGCTACCTGACTTCAAACTATACTACAAAGCTACAGTAACCAAAACAGCATGGTACTGGTACCAAAACAGAGATATAGACCAATGGAACAGAACACAGGCCTCAGAAATAACACTACACATATACAACCATCCGATCTTTGACAAACCTGACAAAAACAAGAAATGGGGAAAGGATAACCTATTTAATAAATGGTGCTGGGAAAACTGCTAGCCATATGTAGAAAGCTAACTGGCTAGCCATATGTAGAAAGCTGAAACTGGATCCCTTCCTTACACCTTATACAAAAATTAATTCAAGATGGATTAAAGACTTAAATATTAGACCTAAAACCGTAAAAACTCTAGAAGAAAACCTAGGCAATCCCATTCAGGACATAGGCATGGGCAAGGACTTAATGTCTAAAACACCAAAAGCAATGGCAACAAAAGCCAAAATTGACAAATGGGATCTAATTAAACTAAAGAGCTTCTGCACAGCAAAAGAAACTACCATCAGAGTGAACAGGCAACCTACAGAATGGGACAAAATTTTTGCAATCTACTCATCTGACAAAGGGCTAATATCCAGAGTCGACAAAGAACTCAAACAAATGTACAAGAAAAAAATAAACAACCCCATCAACAAGTGGGTGAAGGATATGAACAGACACTTCTCAAAAGAAGACATTTATGCAGCCAAAAGACACATGAAAAAATGCTCATCATCACTGGCCATCAGAGAAATGCAAATCAAAACCACAATGAGATACTATCTCACACCAGTTAGAATGGTGATCATTAAAAAGTCAGGAAACAACAGGTGCTGGAGAGGATGTGGAGAAATAGGAATGCTTTTACACTGTTGGTGGGACTGTAAACTAGTACAACCATTGTGGAAGACAGTCTGGAGATTCCTCAAGGATCTAGAAGTAGAAATAGCATTTGACCCAGCCATCCTATTACTGGGTATATACCCAAGGATTATAAATCATGCTGCTATAAAGGCACCTGCACACGTATGTTTATTGCAGCACTATTCACATTAGCAAAGACTTGGAACCAACCCAAATGTCCAACAATGATAGACTGCATTAAGAAAATGTGGCACATATACACCATGGAATACTATGCAGCCATAAAAAAGGATGAGTTCATGTCCTTTGTAGGGACATGGATGAAGCTGGAAACCATCATTTTGAGCAAACTATCGCAAGAACAAAAAACCAAACACCGCATATTCTCACTCATAGGTGGGAATTGAACAATGAGAACACATGGACACAGGAAGGGGAACATCACACACCAGAGCCTGTCGTGGGGTGAGGGGAGGGGGAGGGAAAAGCACTAGGAGATATACCTAATGTAAATGACAAGTTAATGGGTGCAGCACACCAACATGGCACATGTATACATATGTAACAAACCTGCATGTTGTGCACATGTACCCTAGAATTTAAAGTATAATTTAAAAAAAGAAAAAAAAAACAAGAAACGGGGAAAGGATCCCCTATTTAATAAATGGTGCTGGGAAAACTGGCTAGCAATATGTAGAAAGCTGAAACTGGATCCCTTCCTTACACCTTATACAAAAATTAACTCAAGATGGATTAAAGATTTAAATGATAGACCTAAAACCATAAAAACCCTAGAAGAAAACCTAGGCAATACCATTCAGGACATAGGCATGGACAAGGACTTCATGAATAAAACACCAAAAGCAATGGCAACAAAAGCCAAAATTGACAAATGGGATCTAATTAAACTAAAGAGCTTCTAAACAGAAAAAGAAACTACCATCAGAGTGAATAGGCAACCTAAAGAATGGGAGAAAATTTTTGCAATCTACCCATCTGACAAAGGTCTAATTTCCAGAATCTGCAAAGAACTTAATAAAATTTACAAGAAAAAATCAAACCATTTCATCAAAAAGTGGGCAAAGGATATGAACAGACACTTTTCAAAAGAAGACATTTATGCAGCCAACAGACACATGAAAAAATGCTCATCATCACTGGCCATCAGAGAAATGCAAATCAAAACCACAATGAGATACCATCTCACACCAGTTGAAATGGTGATCATTAAAAAGTCAGGAAACAACAGGTGCTGGAGAGGATGTGGGGAAATAGGAATGCTTTTACACTGTTGGTGGGACTGTAAACTAGTTCAACCATTGTGGAAGACAGTGTGGCGATTCCTCAAGGATCTAAAACTAGAAATACCATTTGACCCAGCCATCCCATTACTGGGTATATACCCAAAGGATTATAAATCATGCTACTATAATGACACATGGACACGTATGTTTACTGCGGCACTATTCACAATAGCAGACTTGGAACCAACCCAAATGTCCATCAATGACAGACTGGATTAAGAAAATGTGGCACACATACACTATGGAATACTATGCAACCATAAAAAAGAATGAGTTCATGTCCTTTGCAGGGGCATGGATGAAGCTGGAAACCATCATTCTGAGCAAACTATTGCAAGGACAGAAAACCAAACACCGCATGTTCTCACTCATAGGTGGGAATTGAACAATGAGAACGCTTGGACACAGAGTGGGGAACATCACACACCGGGGCCTGTCATGTTGGCTGGGGGATAGGAGAGGGATAGCATTAGGAGAAATACCTAATGTAAATGATGAGTTAATGGTGCAGCAAACCAACACGGCACATATATACACATGTAACAAAACTGCATGTTGTGCACATGTACCCTAGAACTTAAAGTATTTAAAAAAAAAAAAAAAACTAGCCAGGCATGGTGGCACATGCCTGTAATCCCAGCTACTCAGGTGCCTGAGGTGGGAGGATTGCTTCAGCCCAGCAGGCTGAGGCTGCAGTGAGCTGTGATAGGGCCACTGTACTCCACCCTGGGTGACAGAGCAAGACCCTGTCTCAAAAAATAGAAAAAAAAGGGAAAGAGAGAGAAAAGAAAAGTGCTAAGGGGAAATAAATTTTCAAAAGACATCCATTAAATTTTCAGATTACTTTTGCCAAGGCTCCTTGCAGAGATTTGAAAGAGATACTCTCCTTCTCTTTCCATTGTTGAATCAGGAGAGTCAGTATACTAGTAGCTGTCCAAAATCTGCCTCCTTGGCTGGGCGGTCTGGACTGGGTGGAACTGCTTCTCTAGATTCCTCCTCACTGGTCAGGGCATCTCTGAAGGAAAGGTAAGAGCCCCAGTTAGGGGCTTACAGACAAAACCCCCATTTCCCTGGGACAGAGCACCTGGGGGAAGGGGCGGCTGTGGGCAGAGCTTCTGTGGATTTAATCGTTCCTGCCTGCCGGCTCTAAAGAGAGCAACTGATCCTAACAAGAGGGATTCTATCAGCACAGCGCACCAGCTCTGCTAAGGGGCAGACTGCTTCCTCAAGTAAGTTCCTGACCCCCGCGCCTCCTGACTGGGAGAGACCTCCCAACAGGGGTCGACAGACACCTCATACAGGAGAGCTCCGGCAGGCATCAGGCCGGTGCCCCTTGATGAAGTGTCCAAAGGAAGGAGCAGACAGCAGTCTTTACTGTTGTGCAGCCTCCACTGGTGATATCCAGACGAACAGGGTCTGGAGTGGACCTCCAGCAAACTGCAGCAGACCTGCAGAAGAGGGGCCTGACTGTTAGAAGGAAAACTAACAAACAAAGCAACATCAACATCAACATAAAGGACCCACACACAAAAACCCCATCCAAAGGTCACCAGCCTCAAAGATCAGAAGTAGATAAATCTATGAAGATAAGGAAAAACCAGCACAAAAACGCTGAAAATTCCAAAAACCAGAATGCCTCTTCTCCTCCAAATGATTGCAAGTCCTCTCCAGCAAGGGCACAAAACTGAACAGAGAATGAGATTGATGAATTCACAGAAGTAGGCTTCAGAAGGTGGGTAATAACAAACTCCTCTGAGCTAAAGGAGCATGTTCTAACCCAGTGCAAGGAAGCCAAGAACCTTGATAAAAGGTTACAGGAAATGCTAACTAGAATAACTATTTTAGAGAGGAACAAATGACCTGATGGAGCTGAAAAACACAGCATAAGAACTTCGTGAAACATACACAAATATCAATAGCTAAATCAATCAAGAGGAAGAAAGGATATCAGAGACTGAAGATTAACTTACTAAAATAAGGCGTGAAGACAAGATTAGAGAAAAAAGTATGAAAAGGAACAAACAACACCTCCAAGAAATATGGGACTATTTGAAAAGACCAAATCTATGATTGGTTGGTGTACCTGAAAGTAATGGAGAGAATGGAACCAAGTTGGAAAACACACTTCCAGATATTATCCAGGAGAACTTCCCCAACCTTGCAAGGCAGGCCAACATTTAAATTCAAGAAATATAGAGAACACCACTAGCATATTCCTCAAGAAGAGCAACCCCAAGACACATAATCATTAGATTCACCAAGGTTGAAATGAAGGAAAAAATGTTAAGGACAGCCAGAGGGAAAGGTCAGGTTACCTACAAAGGGAAGCCCATCAGACTAACAGCAGATCTCTCTGCAGAAATCCTGTAAGCCAGAAGAGAGTGGGGGCCAATATTCAACATTCTTAAAGAAAACAATTTTCAACCCAGAATTTCATATCCAGCCAAACTAAGCTTCAAAAGTGAAGGAGAAATAAAGTCCTTTACAGACAAGCAAATGCTGAGGGATTTTGTCACCAACAGGCCTGCCTTACAAGGGCTCCTGAAAGAAGCACTAAATATGGAAAGGAAAAACTGGTACCAGCCACTGCAAAAACACACCAAAATATAAAGACTAATGACATTATGAAGAAACTGCATCAACTAATATGCAAAATAACCAGCTAGCATCATGACAACAGGATCAAATTCACACATAACAATATTAACCTTAAATGTAAATGGGCTAAATACCCCAATTAAAAGACAGAGACTGGCAAATTGGATAAAGAGTCAAGACCCATCAGTGTGCTGTATTCAGGAGACCCATCTCACGTGCAAAGACACACATAGGCTCAAAACAAAGGGGTGGAGAAAGATTTACCAAGCAAATGGAAAGCAAAAAAAAGCAGGAGTTGCAATCCTAGTCTCTGATAAAACAGTCTTGAAACCAACAAAGATCAAAAAAAAAGAGAAGGGCATTACATAATGGTAAAGGGATAAATGCAACATGAAGAGCTAACTATCCTAAATATATATGCACCCGATACAGGAGCACTCAGATTCATAAAGCAAGTTCTTAGAGACCTACAACGAGACTTAGACTCCCACACAATAATACTGGGAGACTTTGATGCCCCACTGTCAATATTATGACAGATCAACAAGACAGAAAATTAACAAGGATATTCAGGACTTCAACTCAGCTCTGGACCAAGCCGACCTAATAGACATCTACAGAACTCTCTAACCCAAACCAACAGAATATTTTTCTCAGTACCACATAACACTTAATTAGAAGTGAAACACACCTCAGCAAATGCAAAAGAATGGAAATCATAACAGTCTCTCAGACCACAGTGCAATCAAACTAGAACTCAGGATTAAGAATCTCACTCAAAACCAACTTGATTACCGTTAAAGCTCAGATAAGTTTTCTTTCTAAAATTTCTTGAATTGTTGCTTCCTTCTCTTCATTTACCTTCTCTCCTTCTGGAAATTCTATTCTTGGCATAAGTCTCTTGGCTTGTTCTATATTTTCTTTTTTTACTCATAATTCCTATTTATGTTTATTTTTCTTTTTTAGATAGTTTCTATATTTGAACTTGCAAAACACTTATTCAGTTTTCAGTAGTGCTGATTCCAATTTCTTCACATTTTTGGAATCTTAAAAATTAAAAATCATTTTTTTCCAAAACCTTTTGCTTTCTCATAATTTCTTTGTTATATTTTTTTTAAAAAGCTGCCTCCTTTAATTTTCCATTGCTTTTGATGTGATGGAATCATTTAAGAAATATCATTTTAGTTTTCAAAAGAAAAATGTAGTGTTGATCCCTAGTACTTGAACATTACAAAGCAAGTATGTTCTGCACAAAATCTACCTGAAACTACAATGAATTGGAAGAATTACCTAAAATATTTAGACAAGAAGAAAAGGAAACCTTTCACCTAAATATAACTGGAAAATTGCTCAAATTTTCCATTTACTACAGCTATTCAAATTTATACTATGGGTGCTTAATAGATACATTCAGATTGTTAGAATCCTAGATCTAGCAGGAACTCTCAGAATATTTAGTCTGAAGATTATGAACTTAAAGCCCTGTAGAGACCAAGCAGTTGACATAAATGTAGGAAAATGGAGAGTCCATGTCTATGTAAGCAAGCACTAACCAACTTGAGTTTCTTTTTGCTCCAGAAAAATTGGCAACTATGTATCACAGTCTTCTACTTTTTCAAGAGAACCCAGAAATTCAGATTTTAATATGAGCTCACCTTTTAAATGTTGACAACTGATTCATAATTTTCTTAGACAATACAAAGCCAGTTTTGACCAGCAGCCTGTGATCTCATCTCGGCTTCTGATATTGGAGTTTTCAAACTGGAACTCCTTCCCAGACAATAAGTGACTTTCCAAGATCACAAGATAATTAACATAAATTTAAATTCAATATTTTCATGTCTAAATAATTTCAACCAAAATTGTCCAAGTAAAATGTATTTGACTATGTTTACTGAGTCCACAAAAATAAGCATATTTAGTATAGACTTGATTAAATAAGCACTTTATATAGAAGTGAGTATCATGTGTTGATCAGCAAATTATCTGTTCAATTATTTAACTTCATTCATATAATTTGTGGAGGAGGGGGTTAAGAGGTCAGCAAGACATACCAAAAAGTAGAATTAATTCCATGGGGAGTTGAAAGTTTTATTATGGACTATTTTGTAATTATCATTATTGTTAGTTTTTCTTTTCTCCTAACCTGGGACAGATTTCTAACTTTTTCTGTTTTTGTTTTGTTTGTTTGTTTGAGACAGAGTCTTACTCTATGGCCCAGGCTGGAGTGCAGTGGCATGATCTTGGCTCACTGCAACCTCCGCTTCCCAGGTTCAAGCAATTCTTGTGTCTCAGCCTCTCAAGTAGCTGGGATTATAGATGCGCGCCACCACGCCCAGCTAATTTTTGTATTTTTTGTAGAGACGAGGTTTCACCATGTTGGCCAGGTTGACCTTGAACTCTTGACCTCAACTGATCGGCCCACTTTGGCCTCCCAAAGTGCTGGGATTACACTCAGGCCTGTAGGCCTGAGCCACCATGCCCAGCCTAATGAACGTTTTATAATCAACATCTTCAACACCAAATCATACAGAATGAATTAATGATTTCTCTGAGCTTATTTGTCATGTAATGTCAACTCTCTTGAATCAAGCAAAAAAAATTAAGTGAGGAAGAGGCCTCTGAAAGCAAAATGATGTATGCTATTAAGCCCAGTTTTCACAAAGACTCAATGGCACCACCATCTAACAGGTCCCCCAAGCTAGAAACCTCATAAGTTATCAGGTCCCCGAGCTGGAAACCTGGTATCCTCACTTTTCCTTATAATTCTCCATGCTGCATTCAGTCAGTCATTAAATCCAACGATTCTGTCTACAAAAGATCTATCCAATTTGTCCTTCCAATCATTTCGACTGCCACCATCGGATGTTAGACCAGAGGCTAAAAAATGTGGTTAGTGGGCCAAATCCCACTCACAGAATACTTTTTCTGAACTGCATGGTGTTTTATTTTACTCTGAATATTTGCCAGTATTAAAAATTGTGAGATTTCACACACAAAAATCCAGATTTCCAGGTTTTCTTGAAAATCAGAGCATCTGGGAAACTAGGCTGAAGGCAAGTAGTACCTTTATCCTTTAGACAGCGCATACAATCTCTAGTTGGCTACAGTTCTCACCTTTACCCACACTTCACTCATTTCATTTGAGTTAGTATACCCTGATTTGGATTTTCGCTATTTCCTCATTTTCAGAACTAATGCAACAGCTTCTTGACTGGACTCCCTGCCTCTGGTCTTTACCCCTTTAATCTTTATTTGACAGCATTGATAGACTTTATAAATCAAACTTTTTCATTTTACTCTCTGCTTAAAATTCAATAGTGCCCCATTATCTACAAGATAGAGTTGAACTCCCTATTATTTGACCCCTCTGTACTTCTTCAACTTCAGCCTATGTTCAATCAAACTCAATTGCTTATTGTGCTCCAAAAGTGCCATATTCTCTCCCACTTCACTACTTTAAAAGTGCTCTTCTCAACCTAGAATGCCTATCCTTTCTTTGTCTGGCTAACTCCTACTCTTCCTTCAAAATCAGCTCAAATATGATCTTCTCTGGGACACTCTCCCAGGCTCCTTCTCCCCACCCTCTCTACCTAACACTCCCAATCAATCTACTAGGCAGCTACTCCTGCATATCAGTAGCACCCTGTGACTATTATAGCACTATATTAAAATTATTACTTTTTTATCTGTGTCCTCCAACTAGAGTGAGCTCCTTGAAGACAACCACTATTAAATTTCAGCTTAGAACATAAATAAGAAGATAAAAGTGCTTCCTCAATTATTTCTATCATAGCAGTAGATGAGAAAAGGAACATTTGTAAAAGATCTCTTATATGCCAAGTACTACAGCTAGTCCTTTTGCAATATCTCATTTAATAGTAAAATTTACAAGTGAAAATAGAATTTGGAATTTCAGTTACAGCTTGGTTAAATTTTGATATATTAGTTGCTTTTGTACTCCAACATTATACCATTTTGAGGTTACAACTCTCAATTGAATACAAACAAGTTGCTTTTCATTTTCAGTTTTTTTTCGTTTAGGTTTTTTTTTTTTTCTTTTTTAAGAGATAAGATCTAGCTATGTTGCCCAGACTGGTCTCAAACACTTGGGCTCACTCTTCCCTTTTATTCTCCTTGTTACATTCAGTAAAACGATCCTCCTGCCTCAGCCTCCTAAGTAGTGGGAACTCCAGGCACACACCACCACACCCAGCTCTAGTTCCTATTATTCCTGAGTTAACTTATTTAGTACCTAACTTTTCCTAATTTGAAAAATGGGGAGGGTGGAGTAAAAAGCAAACACCGCTCAAGATCAACATCAACAAAACTTAGGGGAATGCTTTTAAAAATCAATATCCATTTGACAAAACATTCATATAAAGAGAAATCTTACAGGTAAGATGTCATGGAAAGAGAAACATTATATAAACATTAAACAGGGAGGATTCATTCAAACATATTTTGTAGCCACTCTTATATTTAGCAAAATAGGTAAAATTATTGCAAAAGGTTTAAAAGGCAAAAACTTACCCTTTCTGTAAGAATTACAATTGGTGAAAATGCAGAATTCATGAAATCATAAACATCAATTTGGAATAAGTATTTCAGAATCTGAAACTCAGAAGCATCTTCTGTTGATTTATAAATAAAAATATGTTAGCATGATATTATATAACTTCTGATTCTAATTTCTTCCTTAATTGATGCATTATAGAATAAATAACCTGTTTCTTACCTTTCTGAGAAATATAATTTTGAGAAGACAAAGAGTTATCAGTTGAAACCATCTGACTATTTAGCAGGGTATTTTCCACAGATCTGTCTATCTCCACCAGAGCAGGCCCTTCAGTGTCTACTGATGGTTTCGAATTTTCATCACTATCTTTAGAAGATGAGGGTTCAAAATATACTTCTTCGTGAATTCTCGTAGGTAACTCTATGTTAGAGACCATATCTACAAATAAATAAAAAGAAATGTGTTTTTCCAAAATACTTGCTTTGTTGAGGGCTCCCCTTTTCTTTTCTAGGCAGGTCATTTTTCGGAACTTTTGTGGGTCATTATGATACTTCGTTAAAGAAAGGACACACTAAAACATAAATTGTATCCTGTATTAGTTCCTATTGCTAGTAAGATAAATTACCAAAACTTGGTGGTTTAAACAATGCAAATGTATCCTCTTAGAGTTCTGGAAGTCAGAAATTCTAAAACCAAGGTGTTAAAGTTGTCAAGGCTGCATTCCTTCAGGAGGCTCTAGGGCAGAATCTATTTCCTTGCTTTTTCTGCTTTCTGGAGGCCTCCTGCATTCCTTGACTCATGACCCCATCCTCCATTTTCAAAGCCAGCAGTGTAGCATCTTCTAATCTCTGTCTGTCTTACTCTGATACCCCTGCCTTCCTCTTATAAGTAGCCTTGTAATTATATTAGACACACAAGGATAATCTCTCCATTTCAAGATCCCTAATCACATCTGCAAGGTCCTTTCCACCATGTAAAGTAACATATTCTCAGGGTCTGGGGGTTAAGATATAGACATCTTTTAGGGGGCTTTTATTCAGCCTACTACATAGCCTTTTCTTTATTCCTCAGCCAAGGAAGAATTACAAAAGCTATATATAATTCTATTCTCTATGTGCCTTTTTGTCCTAAAAATTACTTTTAAAAAACCCTAAAACTAACATAACTGTCAACAATTCTGTTGTACTATATATGTACATATATAGTATATATGACTAAGAATAAGGCAACACATAGATTCCCTTCAGATTTCATTCCTGCTATGTATGCATTTGTTAAACAGAAGGTTTAATATCTAAAAAAAAGTATCAGTGTGGTCCTGAAAAACAATAATAAAGAGTAGTAAGTGAATTGTTCAATGTCTAATTTTGCTCTTTGAGCTTATGAGTCTTAACATAGCACTTTGACACTTTCATTTATTTATCATTGTTTAAAAGATGAAAGTCCCAATTGAGCAAACACATAACAGTAATTTAGTAATAGCACCTGTGGATGATAATACTTAACAAGAGCATACAAATCAGGAGTCTGAATTCAAAGGGATTATTGTACATACAGGACTCAAGTAGTGATCTACAATAATGTTTTATGCTATAAGAAAAAAAGGATTATTCAATAATTATACTCAAATTTATATGTAGCTATATTGATTATTTTAAAATACTGTTTTAAACTGCATTTGAAATAAATATATAAGAAAAATGAATATTCCCTATACTATTTTCATATTTAATTATATTTTTAGATATTATTTACACATTTAAACCTAAGCTTTAAGATTTATATTAAATACAGATATGCTTTTATCATTGCTTATTAGCAGAATTTTAAGTCAAATAAAATAATAATTTTTAATATTTAACTGTACTGGGGAGACTCATTATTTAAGTATGCACAATTGGAATCCTTTTGTAAAATCGTTATGCACATTGTAATATAAATAACCGTTCCCTAGTTTACCCATTTTGTAAATTCCTAAATCAATATGTTAGTTTTCTATAAATGTGGTTATCTCAAGTCTGAGCCTTTCACATAGATTCAAGATCAGTGATTCATCTTGCTTATGCACTATAATTACAGCAAGTTTTCATTTGTTATTCCCTGAAAGAGTTGTTGGAATCTGAAAAGATTGGCTGTTTAACTCTTTCTCTAATATCCAGAATATAGGGCCTGTGGCTTTATAGAAATCTCTCTTTTAGGATGCTTTTTTAAAAACAAATTTTTGCATGATCTCGTGTTGCTTTTCATTCAATTTTTATTTAATATTGTAGTGTTTTGGAATAACCCACTTTGTTAATAAATGACGTCTTTTTTTCTGAAATTTAAAAGAATTTCTGAATATTTTCATAAAAGTTCCTCAAAACTAGTTAAAATTGCAGGAACATCCTATTGTCATTCAACTATTTACCAGTTTTAGAAATTCTTCCAGTATCTCTATATAAAATGATAAATTTTAAATATATATATATGCATTTTTTTTTGAGACTGAGTCTCACTCTACTGCCCAGGCTGGAGTGCAGTGGCGCAATTTCAGCTCGCTGCAACCTCCACCTCCCGGGTTCCAGTGATTCTCATGCCTCAGCCTCCCAAGTAGCTGGGATTACAGGGGCACACCACCACGCCTGGCTAATTTTTGTATTTTTAGTAGAGACAGGGTTTCATCATGTTGGCTAGGCTGGTCTCGAACTCCTGACTTCAAGTAATCAGCCTGCCTCGGCCTCTCAACGTGCTGGGATTACAGGCATGAGCCACCACACCCCGCCAATATTTTTTTTAGAGAAAAAGTGTCACTGTGTTGCCCAGGCCGGCCTCGAACAGGCTCAAGCGATTTCCCACCTCAGCCTCCCAAGTAGCTGGGACTATAGGATCACACCAACACTCCCAGCTAAATAAAATGTACGAAAGTGATTTTTTTGTGGAATGCTTTTGTATTCCTTGAGTTTCTATGATTGTGCTCTAAAATATTTTTATATATCAATCTTTGGAATCATCTGGATTTCTGGATCTAATATTGTTTGGTTGTAGTCTGTCTTCCTTCTAATTACTGTGATCTGCCTTTTCATAAATATTCCTTTAGGATCTAACAAGTTTAGAACAAGAGCATTTACCTTTTAATTAGCCTTTAACAACCTAAAAAGGTCTCTAAGCTTTTTAGTCATAAAAAGCATCACACCTACACCTTTCTCATTTGGAAAAGGGTTAGAATCTAAATATCTATATGTTGGTTGAGGATGTTGAGTAGAGAGCTCACATTTTAGGGAATGTTAAGGTATTACGTATAGTTCTGGAAATTCAAAAAAATCACCTGGTTCTAATGGAAATGTGTTTCCTTCTGAGTTTGTTGCCCTCTTCCTGTAAAAGGTTTTCTGTCATTCTAGGGTTTGTTTTTGTATTATTGGTCAATATTTGCTGCATTTATATTCTGTCCATCATAGAGTCATAAGGATGGAGATGTCGGAAAGTCATAAAGTTTTCTACTTAAAATACCATCCACATGTTTTTAATCATAGAAGTTGCTAGATACCTGGACATCTAGATCTGAAAGTATTATCTTATATTCTGTTGCCCACTGTTGAACTCTCAGAATTCAGGGACTTGAGGGAGAAAGTTGAAAACTTTTTCCCTTTTTTTTTTTTTGCTTGAGTTTTCTTATTACCTTGAAACTTAAAGAAAACCCTTGTTATCAGCTGGGCACGGTAGCTCATGCCTGTATTCCCAGCACTTTGAGAGGCTGAAGTGGGAGGATCCCTTGAGCCTAGGAGTTGGGACCAGCCTGGACAACATAAGGAGACCCCATCTCCACGACATATAAAAATAAATTAGCTGGGTGTAATGGTGCACACCTGTAGTCCCAGCTACTCAGGAGGCTGAGGTCGAGGGATAGATTGAGCCCTGGAGATGGAGGCTGCAGTGAACTGTGATCGCACCACTGCACTCCAGCGTAGGTGACAGAGTGAAACCTTGTCTCAAAACAAAAACAAAAGAAAACTCTTGTTATCCTAGTTCTTCTTAGGGAAAACAAAACTGCAGACCTAGAGTAAGATCTAATTTAATAATCAAAACTATTTAATTAAACTTTCCTTTAGCTGGCCAGGCACGATGGCTCACACCTGTAATCCTAGCAGTTTGGGCGGCTGAGTGGGGCAGATCGCTTGAGCTCAGGAGTTCGAGACCACCATGGACAACATAGTGAAACCCTGTCTCTACAAAAAATACAAAAATTAGCGGCTGTGTTGGCACGTGGCCATAGTCCCAGCTACTTGGGAGGCTAAGGTGAGAGAATTGCATGAGCCCAGGAGGTCGAGGCTGCGGTGACCTGAGATCATGCCACCGCACTCCAGCTTAGACGATAAAGTGAGACCCTGTCTGGAAAAAAAAAAAAAGTTTCCCTTAGCTTAGGTTTCTAAGAAAATCGTTCAAATATAGTTGTATTGGGAAGGTGTTATTGGGCTAAAAAGCGAATGTGAATGAGAAAATCCACACCTACCAGAATAGGAAATCAATAGACATTATCTAAAATAAGATAATCAAAGCAGGACAGTATAAAGATTCTATTTAGAAAACTCTTAAATACTAAAAAGATACTGCTTTAAAAACAAAAAAAGAAAATTACTGTCTCTGGGAAAGCAGTGGGAGTGGAGGTAGATGGAGAGAACAGAAATTGCTTTTGTCAAAAAAAAAATGCCTTAGCACTATTTCAAATTTTAAACTATTTACATACAATATTCTGATAAAAATTAAAATTTATTGTAAAATACTTTAAGATTTTCTTGGAGCATCTTTAGATCTCCAATCATTGTTTTTCTGTTGAGATTTTATTTTATAATATTAAGATCTAAATTCCAGAGTAAACTGGAAATTGATGAAAGAGCTAAGTATTCTGAAAAACGTGGATTCCTGGACTTTTTCATCTGATTTGCACTTATAAAAATAAATTATGTTTAAAAATAAAATAAATTCTAATGTAAATATTTTCATACCAACCTGACAGACTGTATGAACTTTTGAATATCATAACTTTTGTATTATCTGTGGGATAATTATCAATGGAAAATTCTTCAGTTTCTTCATTTTCAATTACATTATTTTGATCCAGTATCTGTTTGGGAAATGGCAATTCTGTTTCCTTTGGAATGTTCTGGAAGTTCCAAGGGTTGTCAAAATTATACAAGAACTTTTTCAAATATGGTATAGTATCAGATTCGTCTGTTTTTTCTGAGACTGGTTTCTTGTCTATTTGATCTTCTGTTTCTATAATTTTTATCATTTCTATTTCTTGTTCTTTTTCAGGGTCTAATTCACTTGTTAGAGAATGTTCATGTTCATCTGCCCCACCATCTTCTTCATTTTTCCTGTCATCTAACATAATTTTATCTTCCTTGGCATATGCAAAGCCTAGTATAGCAAAACCAAAATCAAACCAACTTGGCTTGAGACTCAAGCTATCATTAGTGATTGTGTCTTTTTTTTCTGTTAATATTTCTGTACATGGAGCTGTGGCTTCTTTATCAGATGATATGGAATTGGGAGAATCTTGTAGTGGTGGATTGCTTTCTTCAGCTATTAATTCAAGCCCTGTATCCTCATCTCCAAAACCTAAATAACTTGTAAATCCTCCACCAAACCAACCAGTGGATTGAGGTTTGGGAATGTGCTCTGACTCAGATGCTAGTTCAGACTGTGTCTTTGGCACTGAATCAATTTCTGATTCAGATTCTTGCTGATGTTCTGTTTGAGGCTCACCATTATTTAATTCCTCTAGGTCATTCTTATCTTCCACTGCTATTTTTCTACTCCGAAATGAGCTTTCTTGTACAGGTTCAATAACTGATTCAAAAGCCTTCTCTTCAGCTTGTTCTCCTCCCAATCCAAACCATTCTTTGACTCCAGACACAGCTGAAGATGGTGGGACATGCACTTCTGGAATACGATCCTGTTCCATACTTTCAACAACTACTTCTTCCCAGTCTTTTGATTCACTGGTACTTCCGATATCTTCAGGAGCCTCTAATGCTGGAACTTGGTCTTCAAACAAAGTACTTTCATAAGTTGCATAAAATCCAGGTTCTATCTGAAAATCACTTTCATATATACTAGATTTTTCATCTTTATCTTCTTCATAAGGATATATATTTTCACCATAATCACCGTTTAATTCACTATCTTCATTGTCAAATGTGTAACTTACTCCAAGAAGACAAAGAAAGTCAGATTCCTAAAAGGAAAAAATATATATATGATTAACATGAATGTACTAGAGCTCCTTGTTTCTCCCTGAGTCATTTAAAATGGATGATTGTGATATTCCCAAGACACATGACTAGCTCAACAGCAGAGCAAAAACTCAAACACTTGTATCACAACTGACTTCAAGGCTAATTATGTAAACCTAAATGAAAAACCTTTTACATTATGGTTTTTTGTTTCTTTGTTTGTTTTTAGAGACAGGGTCTTGCTCTGCTGCCCAGGCTGGAGCAGAGCTCACAGCTTGCTTGAACTCCAGGATTCAAACAATCCTCCCTCCTCAGCCTCCCAAGTAGCTGTTACTATACCCAGCTAATTTTTAAAAATTGTGAAGATAGAGTCTCGCTATGTTGCCCAGGCTGAACTTGAACTTCTGGCCTCAAGCATTCATCCTGCCTCAGCTTTCCAAAGCACTGGGATTACAGATGTGAGCCACTGCCCCAGGCCCATTATGATTTATTTGTTATTAAATAGTTGGAATTTTGGGGCCAGGTATGGTGGCTCACGCCTGTAATCCCAGTACTTAGGGAGGCTCAGGCGGGTGGATTGCCTGAGCTTAGGAGTTCGAGACCAGCCTGGCCAACATGGCGAAACCCATCTCTACTAAAAAATACAAAAATTAGCCGGGCATGGTGGTGGGCGCCTGTAGTCCCAGCTACTCAGGAGGCTGAGGCAGGAGAATTGCTTGAACCCAGGAGGCAGAGGTTGCAGTGAGCCAAGATCGCACCAATGCATTTCAGCTTGGGTGACAGAGTGAGACTCTGTCTCAAAATAAATAAATAAATAAATAAATATTTTTTAAAATAATTGAAATTTTTGAGAAGCAGAGGCAATCAATGCTTTCAGTGTGTTCTGCAAACAAAATCTGATGAAAAGGCATGCATATCCACAAAATCTTGTACCTCCTAAGAACACACTGACTGAACACATGTGTGTTTGCCTTGATTTGAGGTAGGGTTCTATGGTTTGACTGTGTCCCCAAAAACCATATATTGGAAACTTAATCCCAAATGCAATATTGTTGACAGGTGAGGCCTGGTGAGAGGTGATCAGTCCATAAGGGCAGAATGGGTGGGATTAATGCCATTACTGCATGAGCGGGCTTGTTATCACAGGAGTGGGTTCCCTTATAAAAGGACCACCAGTTCAGCACCTGTCTTGCTCTCTCTCTCTCCCTTTCTCCCCATCTTGCCTTCCAGTATGAGATGTTGCATCAAGAAGACTTCTCAGCCTTCAGAACTGTGAGAAATAAATTTATTTTCTTTGTAAGGTATCCGGTCTCTGGTATTCTGTTATAGCAGCACAACATTGACTAAGAGGGGAATTTCACAGCATATGGTTATAGCTCAGACAGACCAGAGACTCTAAAGCAAGCTTGTCCAACCTGCAGCTTACAGGCTGCATGCAGCCCAGGATGGCTTTGAATGTGGCCCAACAAAAATTCATAAACTTTTAAAAAATACTATGGGATTTTTTTTTGCAATATTTCTTTTTCGCTCATCAGCTATATTAGTGTATTTTATGTGTGGCACAAGACAATTAATTCTTCTTCTTCTAGGGTGGCCCAGGGAAACCGAAAGATTGGACACCTCTGCTCTAAAGCATGAAAACCTTGTTAAAAGTTGCACCAAAAGGCTGGACACAGTGGCTTATGCCTGTAATTCCAGCACTTTGGGAGGCCAAGGCAGGAGGACCGCTTGAGCCCAGGAGGTCAAGCTGCAGTGAGCCATGATTGCACCACTTCATTCCAGCCTAAGCAACAGGGCAAGATCCTGTCTTTAAAAAAAAAAAAAAAAAAAAAAAAAAAGGTTAGCTAGGTGCGGTGGCCCATGCCTGTAATCCCAGTGCTTGGGGAGGCTGAGGTGGGCAGACTGCTTGAGCCCAGGAGTTTATACCCAGCCTGGGCAACATGGAGAACCCCTGTCTCTACAAAAAAATACAAAAATTAGCCAGGCATAGTGGCATGCGCTGTAGTCCCAGCTACTCTGGAGGCTGAGGTGGGAAGATCACTTGAGCCTGGGAGGTTGAGGCTCCAGTGGACTATAATTGCACCACTGCACTCCAGCCTTGGTGACAGAGTGAGACCTGTTTAAAAAAAAAAGAAAAGTTGCACTAAAACAATTTGACTTCATTTATTGAGATATTGCATACAGCCAATGGAAGTGAGGATCTACTTGCTCATCTCACAGAACCACCAAATCATTAAGAAGAAACATGATGAAGACTTTTTTTAAAATCTGAATGTTAGAAATAGTGATGTGTGCTGCCTTTGGATATTACCATTAGGAAATGAGAATAAAGTTTAGGTTTTTTAAAGAATAAGCTTCAGAATTGCAATTTTACAATATATACTTGGCACTGCAGTCTAGTACATGATTAAGAACAGACTCTGGAGTCAAACCCTTTGGCTTCAATGCCCAACCCTGTCATCTACTACCTCTGTGAACTTGGGTGAATTTTATGATCTTTCTATGCCTCAATCTCCTTCATCTGTAAGATGGGGATGTTGGGGCTCAGAAATACCCCTGAAATGAAGGCATCAGAAGCAAAATTATTTTCTGACCTTCTCCTATTCTCCACCTCTCAGTCTCATTTTCCCCTGAGGCTAGTCATAGAAAGTAGAATCCCTCTTTCCCAAGGCAGGTCATAGAAACCAGAACCCCTTTTCTCCAAAGCCAGCCATATAATCTAAAATTATTACTCTAATTTTTCCTCCTCTTTTCTATGCAAAGCTATTTATAAATTATCTGACCTACCTTGTTTGATTGTAGGGCCTAAGACCCCCATTCCAGGGAAGGCCCTGCCCTATAGCCAGAAAGATGCAATGCATGCTCAGCAAAGCCAATAAGAATCCAGACAGACAGGCTTTTCTGGGTTCCCCTACTCAGTCTACTGCATTAGATCATACCCTTTTTGTTCAGTCATATCTCTACAGGGCTATCCATACTTTATTGAAGCTAAGCATAAAAATGGACAGTTTCCTCTGTATCTTCGGGTCTTCATTCTTTTTTCTGTTTGTTTTTTGAGATGGAGTCTCGTTCTGTCGCCCAGTCTGGAGTGCAGTGGCATGATCTCCACTCACTGCAACCTCTGCCTCCCGGGTTCAAGCAATTCTCCTGTCTCAGCCTCCCAAGTAGCTGGGAAAACAGGCGCACGCCACCACACCTGGCTAATTTTTGTATTCTTAGTAAAGACGTGGTTTCACCGTATTGGTCAGGCTGGTCTCAAACTCCTGACCTCAGATGATCCACCTGCCTTGGCCTCCCAAACTGCTGGGATTACAGGCATGAGCCACCACCCCCAGCTTGGTTCTTTATTCTGAAGTTTCGTGTGTCACGTAAAATTGTGATCAAATAAATTTGTATGCCTTTTCACTTATTAATCTTCCTTTTGCAAGTTGACTTTTCATCTGACTTTCAGAGGGAAATTTCCTCCTTGAATCCTCCAGGGAAACTGACAGTACCTATTTTACCGAGGTGTCATGAGGATTAAATGAGTCAAGTGTTTAGAATAGTAACTGTCTCTAGTAAATACTCCCATATCCCAGCCCAAAGTTACAGTACCCCAGATACAATGAGAAATGTGGGGATAAAAGGCCCAAATCGTCTTGCCTCTCTCTCTATTAAAGACAACTCCAAAGGGCCATTGCAGCTCCAGAGCTCCTTAGGAAATCAACTGAGACCTTCACTGCAACTACATCACAATTTGACTTCTCTGTCTGCCTGGTCATGCTTCTTTTTTCTTTGTCTTCTTTTTTTTTTTGAGACAAAGTTTCACTCTGTCACCCAGGCTGGAGTGCAGTGGAGCAATCTTGGCTCACTGTAACCTCCACCTTCTGGGTTCAAGCAATTCTCCTGCCTCAGCCTCCCAAGTAGCTGGGATTACAGGCATGCACCACCACACCCAGCTAATTTTTGTATTTTTAGTAGAGACGGGGTTTCACCATGTTGGTCAGGCTGGTCTTGAACTCCTGACCTCAAGTGATCCGCCCATCTCAGCCTCCCAAAGTGCTGGGATTACAGATGTGAGCCACAGTGCCCAGCCAAGTCCCCCTTTTTCTTTTGTTCTTCACAGGTGCTATTCCCAAGAGTACTACCCAGCAAACTTCTTGGATGCAAAGATTCATCTCAATATCTGTTTCCCAGGGAACTTGACATAAGAATTTGAGGTATCTGTGTGCTACTTTGTGCCTGGCACTGTGCTAGGTGCTGGGATTCTGCAGTAAACAACAGAAAAAAACTAATTGTAAATTGCAATAAATGAGGACAGGTGTGGTGGCTCATACCTGTAATTCCAGCACTTTGGGAGGCCGAGGCAAGTGGATCACTTGAGGTCAGGAGTTCGAGACCAGCCTGACCAACATGGTGAAACCCCATCTCTACTAAAAATACAAAAATAGCCAGGCTTGGTGGTGGGTGCCTGTAATCCCAGCTACTTGGAAGGCTGAAGCAGGAGAATCACTTGAACCCAGGAGGCGGAGGTTGCAGTGAGCAGAGATCATGCCATTGCACTCCAGCCTGGGCAATAAGATGCGAAACTCCATCTCAAAAAAAAAAAAAATGCAATAAGTGCTATGAAGGAAATAGAAAGCTGTGATTAAGAAGCAATAATTCCTTTAGAATCATCATGGAAGGCCTCTCCAAGGCACTGGTTTTTATTTTTAATTTTCAAACTCAGCATACTTTCATTTCAGTTTTATTGAGGTATAATTGGTATACATAAACTGCATATAATGAATGTATGCTTTTGAACAAACGTATACACTTGTGTTACCATCACCACAATCCAGATATTAAAACATATCCTTTGCTTCCAAAAGTTTCCTAGGAGGCACTGATGTTTAATCTCAGGCCTAATGGATAAGAAGGAACTAGCCAAGTGAAGTATTTGGGGAAAGCATTCCAACCAGAAGAAATAGCCTGTTTGGGTCCCCAGGCTGGGAAAGAGCCTGGCATGTTCTAAGAACAGTCAAAAGTCCAGATTAGCCAGGATCATGGTGAGTGAGGGGAGAGTGGCACCAGAGACAGGGTCAGCAAAGGAGGCAGGAGCAGATCATGTGGGACTGCGAAGCCAGGGTAAGAAGTCTGGAATTTATTCCAGGTCCAGTGAAAAGCCACTAAAGGGCTTTAACCAAAGGAATGACATAATCAGATTTTTTGTTTTTACAAGATTCATTACTGTTTGGAGAATGGATTGAAAGAGGGCAAAAGTATAGGCAAGAAGTATAGTTAGAAGGCTATTTAGTATTCTAATCAATAGATGAAGCTGCTCATGTTGGCACACCTGCAGTCCCAGCCATTGGTGAGGCAGAGGCGGGAGGATTGCTTGAGCCCCAGAAATTCTGGGCTGTAGTACAGTTTGATTGTACCACTGCTTTCCAGCCAAGAGATGATGGTGCCTTGAATTAGGGCGAAAATGGAATTGAAGAGAAGACAATATACTCCAGATATATTTTAGAGATAGAACTGACAGGACCAATTATTATACAGTAAATAGACAGCTAATCCCAGAGTTTGTGATGGGAAAGAGCCAGAAAATAGGCAGTTTGTTTAACTAGATAGACTCACTTCTCGCTGACCTTATTTAAGGTAAATTGGCTTAACCCAGAATCTGAATTAAATGAGCTAACCAAGTTTATTAACTGAAAAGTCACCTCCTGATTCCCTTGAAGCCCAACATTATCATGCTCATGAAAAACTCCAACAGCAAAAGAGGATGTACAGATATGAGACTAAGGAGTGTGGTGGAAAATAAACTTTTATCTTAGTAAGACAATAGCATTAGTAATAATATATAACACTTACTGAGCATTTAGTGCTGTTCTATGTACTTTACATATACTCATTTATTCTTCAATATATGTAAGGTAGCACTATATTATACTCAGCACCCCCATTTTACAGATAAGGAAATTGAGGCATACCAGGCCACATAGCTTGTAAGTGGTTGAGTCAGACTTTAAACTCAGTCCATCTCCAGAATCCATGCTCTTAACAATTACACTCTACTGCCTGTCTGTTAATTGTTCAGAAAGCAAAATCTTTTACTGTCACCTAATTTGTCTTACTTAATTTTATTCAAATATTCAAGCTATTCCTAGAGTAAGTTCTCAGGCCAACTATTTTATGCATTTACTATAAAAGGTATATAACCAATAGGCACTGATACCTGGGAAAACTGTTTTAACCAAGAAATTTTAAATTCAATTAACAACTGAGAATGAGTTTACTCACTTTCGTTGACATCTGAATTTCCTCAGATATGAACACCTCTTCAATCTGGACTGCATCTCTGGGAAAATATCCAAACTCCTTTCCTTTCTGTCAAAATGAAGAACAAACATTATCGAGGAAGAACGATCAAAGCAATAATAATTATTGAACCTAATTTTGTCCCATGTCCTTGGCTTTCATCTACTCTGAATCGCAAACATTACTCCACTATCAATTTCCATATAAAAAAGAGTGAAATAATATTCTTTTGTTATTCAAAAGAAGAGCATTTATTTAAGGAACAAAGAGCCAAATCATAAAATGTCACTGTTTCAAACTTCAGAAGGAAACCTGTTCCACTTACTCATTTTATTCATTTTTCTGTTCTTTAACGACCTTTCTTGTCCAGGTCAACTGCAGATTTACACTAGTAGACCTGGGATATCAAAAGGCAAGGCAATGGCGGCGGTAGCCAAGCTAGATGGAGTAGTGACATATTCAATGTTTTCAGGATGTTG
Source organism: Pan paniscus (assembly GCF_029289425.2). Lineage (NCBI taxonomy): Eukaryota > Metazoa > Chordata > Mammalia > Primates > Hominidae > Pan > Pan paniscus. Next base: position 40,576,094 of record NC_073264.2, on the reverse strand, counting down.
AAATCAGACAGGCGGTTTAAACTCTGAAGGGCCACAAATGGATTCATCATGATAGTAAAGGTCTACAAGTCCTTCAGGGAGGATTTGGTTCCATTCTACTTTTCTGGGGCTGCCTTGATAACAGAGATCCTCTTAACCCAGTTCAAGCACAGGCAGATTGTGCCCCAAGGGTGAAGGCTTACCCATCCACCCTCAGCGCATTTCCTAACCCTGTTAAAGTTTTAAAGAACATATTTCTTTTGGCCCTCTAATCCAGCACCATTATACCTCAACTGTGATTTGTCCAGCTCTCCAGTTGCCACAACTATTTGGAAACTGACAGACTGTGGGTCCACAGTGTGGTTCCTTAAACAGCTAACTGCATGAATTAAACATCAAATGCACAAAACTAAATGTGCCTAAAACTTCACCCTGGCTGCACACATTAAACACTGCTTTTGTGTGGAACCATTATTTTCACGTATAGTAAATAAAGAATGCTTTCTTTGCCTTTTATGACACCTAAGATGTCAGTTTTTGTATGGCTGCATTGGATGCCTCCAATGAATTCAAGATATAGATTTTTTTTTGTTTTTGTTTTTGTTTTTTAATAGAGACAGAGTCTTGCTCTGTTGCCCAGGCTGGAGTGCAGCAGTACAATCATAGCTTACTGTAACCTCTAACTTCCAGGCTCAAGCTGTCCTCCTGCCTCTGCCTCCCTCAGCCTCTGAAGTAGCTAGGACTACAAACATGTACCACAACACCCCACTAATTTGTGTGTGTGTGTGTGTGTGTATTCTTGCTATGCTGCCCAGGCTGGTCTCGAACTCTTGGTCTCAAGTGTTCCTCCTGCCTCAGCTTCCCAAAGCACTGGGATTATAGGCATGAGCCACCACACCTGGCCTTAGACTGGCATTTTAAAGGCACCAGAAGCAGTAGGGAAAGTTGGGAACTGCAGAGGCCAGACAAGCAATTCTGGCCAGTGACAATTAGAAGTCCAGTCCTATAGCCCCTGATGGGAAAAGCAGAATTTTTAAATAAAATATGCTCCTTCAAACAGTGACCACAGAGGCTATACAAAAAAAGAGGTCTGGTGCATATGTAATATGGAAGTGATATATATATCAAGTCGACCATGCTTGTTCAGCTTGGGAGTAAAAGTACTTATCATAGCACCTTTTCATTATAAACCATAATGATACAATCAAAGGTAAACCTTTTTTCAATGGAAAGTATTAATCATTAATTTTCCCATGTTATATATTCAGAGATGATGTAACCTTCTAGGAATTTCAGCATACTAAAGCTTCGGGCCAAATAAAAAGCTCTATCAGCTAGGTTTTTTTGTTTTTTGGGGTTTTGTTTTGTTTTTGTTTTTTTTTTGAGACAGGGTCTCACTTTGTAACCCAGGCTGGAGTGCAGTGGTACAATCATGGTTCACTGCAGCCTCTACCTCTGGGCTCAAGCGATCCTCCCACTTTAGCCTCTCAAGTAACTGGCTTTACAGGCATGCACTACTACACCCGGCTAATTTTTATATTTTTAGTAGAGATGAGGTTTCGCCATGTTGTCCAAGCTGGTCTCAACCTCCCGGCCTCAAGTGATCCGCCCACTTTAGCTTCCCAAAGTGCTGATATTACAGGCATGAGCCACCAAGCCTGGACCAAGCTGTTATTTTTTTATATAAAAACTTATACACCTAGGGCCGGGCATAGTGGCTCACGCCTGTAATCCCAGCCCTTTGGGAGGCCAAGGCAGGTGGATCACCTGAGGTCAAGAGTTCCAGACCAGCCTGGCCAACATGATGAAACCCCGTCACTACTAAAAATACAAAAATTAGCCAGGTGTGGTGGCAGACACCTGTAATCCCAGCTACTCGGAAGGCTGAGGCACGAGAATAGCTTGAACCCGGGAAGCAGAGGTTGCAGTGAGCTGAAATCGTGCCACTGCACTCCATCCAGTCTGGGTGACAGAGAGACTCTGTCTCAAAAAAAAAAAAAACTTGTACACCTAGCTTCCCTAGCTACCAGCCTTTCTGGGGATCTCTTCAATAACAACTCAGCCTTTCATTTGCTCAGAAACACATGTCTTTGAATCTGATTAACTAAAACTTTGCAGTCTCTTAAAAACTTGACCATTGGCAGGGCGCAGTGGCTCACGCCTGTAATCCCAGCTCTTTGGAAGGCCAAGGCGGGTGGATCACCTGAGGTCAGGAGTTTGAGACCAGCCTGACCAACATGGTGAAACTCCATCTCTGCTAGAAATACAAAAAGCAGCCGGGCATGGTGGCACACGCCTGTAATCCCAGCTATTCGAGAGGCTGAGGCAGGAGAGTTGCTTGAACCTGGGAGGCAGAGGTTGCAGTTAGCAGAGATCGCGCCACTGCACTCCAGCCTGGGCAACAAGAGCGAGACTTTGTCTCAAAAAACAAACAAACAAAAACCTTGACCATTGGCAGCACCAAGAAATGACTGGGGTTGCCTAGCCATCCCATAATATGAAGTCCCTCCAAATAAATATAAAAATATAATTTTAAAAACAATGCATGCTATGTAAAAATAAATTCAAGGCATTCTCTTAGCTCTCCATCCCAACCATACTGCCTTCCCAAAAAGCCTCTTTTATAGAAATATTGGAACCACCACTGAACATGATCATTTTTGTTTGTTTAAATACATTAAGGATTCTTAATATATACACAGTGTTTTGAAATTCTTAACGTTTCTTTAAAGATGAAAAGCAGGTATCCTTGGGCGGGTGCGGTGGCTCACACCTGTAATCCTGGCACTTTGGGAGGCCGAAGCAGGCAGATTACTTTAGCTCAGGTGTTTGTGACCAGCCTGGGCAACAGAGTGAAATGCTGTCTCTACCAAGAATACAAAAATTAGCCGGGCGTGGTGACACACACCTGTAGTCCCAGCTACTCAGGAGGCTGAGGTGGGAGGATGGCTTGAGCTCAGGAGTTGGAAGCTGGAAGTTGTAGTGAGCTGTGATCACACCACTGCATTCCAGCCTGGGCGACAGAGCCAGGCCCTGTTTCCAAAAAAAAGAAAAGAAAAGGAAGGAATCTTTGTGCAAGTTGGTCATTTATTCTGCATTCAATTTTTAAAAGTAGTTACTTACACTTCCTGCCCACAAATCTTCCCTTTCTCCTGCAAGTTTAACATAAACAGATATCTCTTCTCCCTTAGTGAAGTTCAGGTATCGGCAGTCAGGTCCTCTATAATCTCTCATGGCTGAGACTCTGTTTATTAAAGCTATGTAAAACATGTAAAGAAAAATACACACTTTAAATTAAAATGATATTTCTCCCCCTTTCATCTTGCTGTCCCTCAATCCATCCTATATGTTTCCAAATGCTAATTTCTTTATATCATTTATGGCCTCAAAAACCTACATAGCCTTCCCACTGCATGCAGAATCGAGTCTAAGCCTCTGGGCCTGGTCTCCAAGGCTGTCCATAACCTGGTCCCCTTTCTCTATTTGAAAGGACCTCTTCCTATCCCTTCACACAGACTTGGCTACACTCAAGTTTGTTTATCCATTGTCCCTAGAACATATCATTATCATTCTCTAGTCTGTAGGAAAGGACAAAAGATAATCAGTTTTCTTCCTGGCACTTACTATATTCTAGGCATTATGATAAGTGCTCTCATATTTTTATTTTATTAACTCCTCAAAACAGATCTATGAGGTAAATAATTTCATCTTAGTCTAATAAATGAGCCTTTAGTGAAGGCTCAGATAATTGGTCACATAGCCCTAGTGGAGCCCAATTTGCCCTGAGGTTCTTCTCACTGCAAAATCCTCTTCCTTATTCTGAGCTTTTCTTTCTGTCCTTTCCCCAACCTAGACACCATTTTGCCCCCTTCATGCTTAAGTCATGTCCTGCTTCCTCTATGAAGCAGCCTGATTATTCCAGCCTACTGTGATTGCCCTTTCTCTGAACTTTAATATTGCCTATTATCCTTACTAGGCTGCATCACTATTTACTGTTTCATTTTAACCTGTCTTGTCATCCTTCACTAAAATTAAATTTTCTGAAGGGGAAGAAACTTATCTTACATCTCATTTGATTCCCCTTACCTGCATAGCACCTGCCCCCCGCCCAACCCAACGTGTAGTAGGCCTCAATAACTATGAACGAATCACAGCCACATATGCCAGATTCAGCAGTTCAACACATGAATATACACACCATATTACCTATTATAATTATACAAACATATGTAAAATAAGATATTTTTATTGTCATGCAATTAAAGTTAAAATAACATTATAAATTTCTATAAATTTGAATGTTCCCTTTTCATGTTCTATATCTGGCCCTAAGGAAACTAAAATGAAGTTGTAATATAAAGAGGGAAAGAAAGATTTTTTTTTCTTTATATATATTTTTTTGAGGCAGGGTCTTGTTCTGTTGCCCAGGCTAGAGTGCAGTGGCATAATGATAGCTGACTGCAGCCTCCACCTCCCAAGTTTAAGCCATCCTCCCACCTCAGCCTCCCTAGTAGCTGGGACTATAGCTTGTGCCACCATGCCCAGCTAACTTTTTTGATTTTTTGTAGAGATGAGGTCTCACTATGTTGCCCAGGCTGGTCTCAAACTTCTGGACTCAAGTGATCCTCCCACCTCAGTCTCTCAAAGTGCTGGGATTACAGGTGCAAGCCACCACACCCAGCAAAAGATTATTATGATAATAAAACATCATCTAGTAAACTTCTCTATATATTACATTATATGTCCAAAAAGTTAAGGAAGAATGTTTACTCATAATTATTACTTATAAATTATTTATGTTTATACTAATAACATTTTTCATTTTTCATTTTCATGTTGCAAATTAGAAGTAATTCTCACAGCTGGGCATGGTGGCTTATGCCTGTAATCTTAGCACTTTGGGAGGCTGAAGCAGGTGGATTCCCTGAGCTCAGGCTGGGCAACACAGTGAAATCCCATCTCTACTAAAATACAAAAAATTAACCAGGTGTGGTGGTGTGCGCCTATAATCCCAGCAACTCGGGAGTCTGAGACAGGAGAATCGCTTGAACCTGGGAGGCAGAAGTTGCAGTGAGCCGAGATCGTGCCATTGCACTCCAGCCTGGGTGACAGAGCAAGACTCCATCTCAGAAAAAAAAAAAAAAAAAAAAAGGTAGAATTTATTTAAAGCAATTTTTGATTCTGCTGAGAGAGAAAAAATATGTATTTATTATAAAATAAAAACAAAAGGAAAAATAACTTATTTAAAGCAACTCTAATATATTGGGATGTAATTTATTTTGCACCATAAAACTAATAACAGAAATAAGTTCTTTAACAATAGAATGGAAATTAATTTCCATTTACAGTAAAGAAAGCTTTATATTCAATGATATAAATAAAAAATTTATATTCTAGCCCTGATTTCAGTATTTTTACATAATAAATAACACAGAAATGATTAACATTTGGTAAAGTTTAGAAGAATAAATCATGATGGTTTGAAATAAAAACACTTTTTAGGAACGTCACGAGAATCAGAAAGTTCTGAGTGTGAAACAGAAACTAAAAAGTAAAAGGCCTTCATAAATAAAGGCCTATCAAATTAGCCTGATGTCTTTTTTATATGAATCAATTACATTTATCTTTTTTTTTTTAATGGGCAGCCTTCTGAGCCAGAATAGGCTCAGAGACTCCTAGATTAATCTTTAAAAATAGTAAAAGGACTGATTAGTTTTTTAACTTCTGATATATTTCTATAGCAGACTGATTTTTGCTATTTGTATATTTGTATTAAATACTACCACAAAATGCTTTGCTTCCAACATTTCTTTTTTATACCAAGCTGTACTTCATAATCCAAATATTTCTCAATTATATCAATACTCATTTTTATCATGTGTGACCACAATAAGATTTTATGTCATTGCAGAGCCTCAATTTAGGAGGAGAAGAAGCGGGGGAAGCAAACTTACTTTCACATTCCAAGTCACCACATTTTTTAAGGTCTGCCAGCAGTTTTGTACTCTCCAGACACTTTGTCAGAGAAATAGCCAGAAGAAGGATTCTGTGAACGCCAAATTTCGCCATGCTAAAACAAGCAACCGGGAATCCCAAGTGAAGTTTAAGCCAATTGTTCAGGTTGTAGAGATGTCAGCCAAAACTGGAGATATTCTACTCTCTTCACTAACTATAAGAGAAAAAGGGTTGAAGTTTTAAAAATCTCTTGATAACTACATTTTTCTATCGGCTTGTTGGTTTAACTTGAGAGACAAACACTGTTTTCAATCTGCAGTGTCAGGTATTCCTGTAATACCTAAGGGTTTAATAATTAACAAGGATTTTTAGTTGGACTAATGTGTTATAAAGGAAGCCCATGTAAAACTGTCTCACTTAAAGGTACCTTGTGTTCAACAGGATAGTTTTTAAGTAGGCCTCCGCAAAAGGGTAGTTACCTGCAAATACTAATTTCAGTGGATAACGTATATAGTTGTGTGCAAAAAGAGTAATAATTTATGTTAAAAGAATGGCTTTGAAATATGGTGAAAAGTATTTTTAAAAAGATTCCACTTTTCTATTTAAAAACCCCTTATTGTTACTATGAAGTTAAAACTTATTTAGTTAAGAACAATAGTTGAAATGTTGTAAGTACTTACTATGTTCCAGGTACTGTCTTAAGTAAGTACTTAAATATATGATCTGATATAACCTTCACACCAACTCTCTGAGGTAGGTAATATTATCGTCCCCACTTTTGTATATAAGGAAACTGAGGCACAGAGAGATGGGTTAAATCACTTACTCAATGGCACATATGAGTGGAAAAGAAATGTTAACCTAGGCACAATGAGACCCCATACTTATAACCAACCACTTGCTTTACCACCAAGAATCAAGTCATCTGCCATTGAAAGAGGTCACTCTGTCTACAACAATACTACCCCAGAAACAGCAGGTAGAGTATTACTCCATGCTTTAAAAACTGTATGCATATTTCTTTAAGTGGACAGAGAATGAAAGAGAGATATCTGAATAAGTGCCCCCCCACATGGTAGAAGTATACAGTGTGATTTCCGGTGGTATTTATTTTCTTCTTTGTAGTTTCCTATATTGTTTGGCTTTCTTTTTTAAAAAAGAAAGCATGTCTTTTTTAGTTTTGTTTTGTTTTTGAGACAGAGTCTTACTCTAGCCCAGGCGGGCCTCCCAGGCTTGAGCAATCCTTCCACCTCCCCTTCCTGAGTAGCTGAACCACAGGCATGCGGGACACAGCTGGCTAATATTTTATTTTTAGTAGAGATGAGGTCTCACTGTGTTGGCCAGGCTGATCTTGAACTCCTGGACTCAAGTAATCCTCCTGCTTCAGCCTCCCAAAGTGCTGGGATTACAAGCATGAGTCACCACACCTGGCCCGTATATTATTTTAAAATAAAATAAATCAGCTGGGCGCGGTGGCTCACATCTGTAATCCCAGCACTTTGGAAGGCCGAGGTGGGTGGATCATGAAGTCAGGAGATTGAGACCATCCTGGCTAACACAGTGAAACCCCGTCTCTACTAAAAAATACAAAAAATTAGCCAGTAGTGGTGTCTGGTGCCTGTATTCCCAGCTACTCGGAAGGCTGAGGCAGGAGAATGGCCTGAACCTGGGAGGCGGAGCTTGCAGTGAGCCGAGATCGCGCCACTGCACTCTAGCCTGGGCGACAGAGCGAGACCCCGTCTCAAAAAAATAAATTAATTAAATTAAAAAATAAAAATAAAAAAATAAATCAGCCGGGCCCGGTGGCTCATACCTGTAATCCCAGCACTTTGGAAAGCCAAGGCAGGAGGATCATCTGAGGTCAGGAGTTCAAGACCAGCCTGGCCAATATGGTAAAACCCCATCTCTACTAAAAATACAAAAATCAGCCAGGTGTTGTGGCAGGCACTTGTAATCCCAGCTACTTGGGAGGCTGAGGTAGGAAAATCGCTTGAGCCCAGGAGGCAAAGGTTACAGTGAGCTGAGATTGCGCCACTGCACTCCAGCCTGGGCAACAGAGAGAGAGTCCATCTCAAAAAAATAACAATAATGAAAAAACAAATAAATAAATACTAAAATAAAGCTATGAAAATCCAGTCATTTGAAGGTTACTGTCACTCAAAAAGGATCAAAATCCCACATTGGAAATTTTTGGGTAAAACTGTAGGTCTCAGTCGATTTTCAGAAACCATGGTTGTCCTATTTCATTCTTGGGAAAATATTTGTCTAAGCCCTCCTTTGCTGTACTTTTTCACTGTATTTGGGCATATCAGTGAGCACACAGTTGGTCTTCTGATTCTTAGGTCAGAACCCAGCACTTGTATGATGTCACACTCCCCTCTAGTGCCTGACACAAATAGGACAAATACCCAGCCCCCGAGCAAGCTAAAGTGAAGGAAGGACTTTTGCTTTCAAGATCCTAAGTAAAGGAAGTTTGTTTGTTGGTTTGTTTTCAAAAAACAACGATCAGTAGGAAGCCCGCTCTCTCAGAGCTAAGATTTTGATATCCTTCAAAAGAATCTGATAGAGCATGCATTTCAGGATAATTTGGCTTGCAACAGAGCACTGCACAGTTGTATGCATACATACACAAAAAGGTGTAGGTTAGGCCAGGTGCCTCACAACTGTAATCCCAACACTTTGGGAGACTGAGGCAGGAGGATTGCTTGACCCCAGGAGTTTGAGGCTGAGTGAGCTATTGTCACACCACTGCATGCCACCCTGCGTGACAGAGTGAGACCCTGTCTCTATTTTTTTAGAAAAGATGTAGGTTAGTTTCTTGAGTACCTTTGCAAATCTACAAGCTGTGTTGTTAAGGACATTTAAAGAAGGATCAGCTCTTCAGCGTCAAAATTTAGCTCAGGGTTATTTGCATATTTTATATTACCAAATCCAGTATTAAATCAAGAACATTTAGTAATTAATGTAGTTTAACTCTCCTTGTTTTTGTATTAAATATTAAAGACAATATAAAGAATTTATGGATAAATTCAGAAGTAATTGACTTAATCATGTTCTAAGTTAAGAACAGCAAGGGCCCAGCAAAATCTAAATTTGGTATTCATTGGCCTGAGGGAGATTTCAGTCAAGAAAAATTTTTGCCTAAGATGCCGGTCTGGAGAGATTTGCTCCTATTAGAAATGCTCCCACACTCGTGCTACTTAATGCATTCAGATGATCTCATTTTATGTTCAGATCATTATTTAAGTTATAATTTAACAAGATATCTGAAAATGTGGTAGCACAATGTTGATGAACTATCTCTAACAAACTGGATGAGGAGACGGCACATGAAAGGGACAAGAGCATTTGGTTAAAAGAAACTAAAGTGTGACTTTCACTATGAAAAATAGTCATATTAACTTAGCCAGATATTATCTAATTGCTGATGCATTTTGCAGAATATATCAAATTCATCAAATGTAATGCTAAATGTTAGTACTGAGGAAGGCGTCATGGTAACACAACTCAGCCAGGAATACTGATTTGGAAGGCCTATACTATTCTTTACAAACCATATGGGAAGTAAGAGTACTTACTGCATAATGCCAAGGAATGAATCATCAGCCAGCCATGGCGGCTCATGCCTGTAACCCCAGCACTTTGAGAGGCCAAAGCAGGAGAATCACTTGAGCCCAGGAGTTCGAGACCAGCCTGGGCAGCCTGAGCAACATAGGGAGATCACATCTCTATAAAAAAAGAAAGATTAAATGAGCCAGATATAGTGGCACATGCTGTAGTCCTAGCTACCTGGGAGGCTAAAGCAGGAGGATCTCTTGAATCCAGCGGTTCAAAACTGCAGTGAGTTATGACTGTCACTGCACTCCAGCCTGGGTGACAGAGCGAGAGTCCGTCTCAAAAATAATAATAATAATAATAATAATAAAAATAATGAACCCTCAAAGCCACACATATTCAGTACCTAGACATAGAATCACAGAGCAACCCTTTCCATGAGAATATAAAGACAGAATCATGAATGCTGCCCTTCTACTGCTTGGTGATGTTATTTCTGATACTATATATATAGTACAGTCTTCTCTCTTAGTATCTCAGATTTCCTAAAGTGGGAACATATTTCCTCCAACATCTGCCTGTTACTCTGGCAATTTATAAGACACAGAAATTTAATTAGAAGGTACTTGGATAAGGAGAACTGATTAATCTAGAGGGATTTTACTATGGATGAGGATAGAGCCTTTGGAAACAGTTCCCATGGTATGATGTGTGTGTAGTGAGAGATAAGACCCAGGAGAGATTAAGATTTTAGACTTGTGGGGAAGACATGGAGATGGCCCTCCACATCCGCTCTCCAAGATAGGACTCTCTGCCCACCTACAGGGAGTACAGTTAGTAAACAGCCTCCACTGGCAGCTATGTCAGGGCCTGCCTCAGCTGCAGAGACCTACACCAGCACCCGCAGAGACAAATACCCAGCTCCTGAGCAAGCTAAAGTGAAGGAAGGACTTTTGCTTTCAAGGTCCTAAGTAAAGGAAGTTTGTTTGTTTTCCAAAAACAATGATCAGTAGGAAGCCTGCTCTCTCAGAGCTAAGATTTTTATATTCTTCAAAAAATCTAATAGAGCCTGCATTTCAGGATCATTTGGCATATGACCTTACCCAAGATCACCCCTGCCTGGGTGATCCAGTGAATCTAGTGAATAAACAAGAGGGTACAAAGGCAGAGTCATTTCAGCCTCATGTGGGACAACCTGATGGGCATTTCTCACCTAGAGCTTCCTGTTGGGTTGACTGAGTCTTTGCAGGGCCTGCATTGCAGTTTGACTTCCCACTCTGCCCAATCCTGCTATCTGCCACTTCCTTTCATAGGTTTGATTCTTTGAACCCCAAACTCTATCTCAGCATCCGCTTCTAGAGGACCTAACCTCAGAAGCTGGTGATTCACGGCACAAAAAGAGGAGATGACAGAACATGCACATTTTGACTTGACACATCATCTGTGCTAGTCACGCCACGGCTTTCCTTTTTTTTTTTTTTTTTGATTTTGAGACAGAGTCTTGCTAATTTTTATATTTTTTTTGTAGAGACGGGGTTTTGCCATGTTGGCTAGGCTGGTCTCGGCCTCCTGACCTCAGGTTATCCACCCACCTAGGCCTCCCAAAGCACTGGGATTACAGTTATGAGCCACCACGCCCGACCAATGGCTTTTCTTATGTTTGTTGTTTTGTGTCGTTGAAGACCACATTGTAATTCTACCACTTTTTCCCATTGTATCTCTATCAATAAGAATTTTACCAGGAAACAGATGGACATTCAATTTTAAGGGGATAGCACTCCTCAATGATTTAGGAGAATTTAATAAAAGGACTATTTACAAAGGTGGGGACACGGTTAAGGGAAACCAACAAAGGATGTGACATCCCCAGGCAGGCAGGAATGTGACCACTGACTGGAAAGAGCTTAGGAGAGGACGGCTGAACAGGAACTTGAAGTCTTCAGTAAAGGAACTCAGTCAAGATAACCTCACCCTACTCCCACCTTCTGATCTCTGGATGGAGCCTCCCACTTGCCAAACCCAGCCAAATGCTGGCAAATAATGGAACCCACTGAAGCAGTCCTAAAGGTCTATGTTCCAGGGACACCGAGCAGAATGGCAGAATGAAGAGTGGATTAGGAAGCGCAAAAAGAGAATACCCCCCCACATTGTCATTATTCCTTTACAAGTTGTTTCAGAATAATAGTATGCAGCATTCTTAACATCCAAGATATGTGTGTCATTTTTGCTGATCAGGGAACCAAATTGATTAGTCTCGTCAATAGGCAGGAAGGAAAATTAAAGTTTGTTGAGCACGAACTTTGATCAAGTGAGTTTAATATCTTGCATACAAATCTCACCTTCCAGGATAGGTATTATTTGTTGAATGCCTATGATGTGTCAGGCATTCTTCTAGGGACTGGAGATACAGGAATGAACAGGACAAAGTTCCAGCTCTCACGGACCTTGCATGCTTATGAAGGGAGACAGACAAGAACAAGTAAACAAATGAACAAGATAACTTCAGGTAGTGATAAGTTATTATGGAGAAAAATGTCTACTTAGATAAGGTTGTCTTGGAAGGCAACACTGGAGTGACATTTGACTTAAGACGGACGAGTGGGGAGACAGAATTACTGTGCGGAGGAAAGAATTAATGAGGAGGTTATACTTCATTGTCTGAAGCTTCATTACCCCAGATTTAAAGAAAAAATAAAGAAGGCATACAAATGCATTACAGTATGTCAGAAAAAAATGGCCTTGGCTGGGCGCAGTGGCTCACGCCTGTAATCCCAGCACTTTGGGAGGCCAAGGCGGGTGGATTACCTGAAATCAGGAGTTTGAGACGAGCCTGGCCAACATGGTGAAACCTCGTCTCTACTTTAAAAAAAAAAAAATACAAAAATTAGCTGGGCATGGAGCGTGTGCCTGTAATTCCAGCTACTCAGGAGGCTGAGGCAGGAGAATCACTTGAATCTGGGAGGCAGAGGTTGCAGTGAGCTGAGATTGCTCCACTTGCACTCCAGCATGGGCGACTCTGTCTTAAGGTAGAAATGAACTTGGTCTTTATATTCAAGAAACATCAAGGCAAGTGAAGAGTAATAGGAGATGAAGCAAGAGGCACAGACAGGAGGAACCCAATCATGCAGGGACTTTTTGCTGTGTAAGTGTGGAGTGTGAATTTTATTCTAAGTACAATGGGAAGCCATAGGAAGTTTTAAGGAAGAAATATGATTTGTGTTTTTATCATATAACTTTTTTTTTTTTTGCTTTGGTAACTCCTACTTATTCTTTAGGTGTCTTAGGTTCTTAGGTTAAATTACTTAATAAATAGGGTGGGGCATGGTGGCTCACGCCTGTAATCCCAGCACTTTGGGAGGCCAAGCCAGGTGGATCACGAGGTCAGCAGTTCAAGACCAGCCTGACCAACATGGTGAAACCTCGTCTCCACTAAAAATACAAAAAAATTAGCTGGGCATGGTGGCGGGCACCTGTAATTCCAGCAGCTTGGGAGGCTGAGGCAGGAGAATTGCTTGAAACTGGAAGGCGGAGGTTGCAGTGAGCTGAGATTGCACCACTGCACTCTAGCCTGGGCAACAAGAGCAAAACTCTGTCTCAAAAAAAAAAAATTACTTAATAAATATATTGCTCAATAATTTTTTACTGAATGAATGAATACATGCATGAATGAATAAATAAAGTGATTCCTTTTCAAGAAGTCATACCTCATGACTAAATGAAATTCTGTACTGAGTTGGGTAGCTCAACTGCTCTCTCTCTCTCATTTCAAAAAAAAATTCAATTATATCTTTTGATTAATTTTTTTCAATCAGATCTAGCTTTTCCCATATTCATCTTTGTCACTGGATTGATATTAGCAGTAGCAGTAAAAGTCCAAATATCCAGCATGCAAAGCTAAGAAAAGTCTTTGGATTCCCAAGTACTTCAAGGATGTTACAGGTTCCTGTATATGAATAGGTTAATGAGCAACAGCTTAGAAATATTTAATATTCCTACTAATTCCCAATCATCAATAGCCTAGATGTCTATAAAGAACTCAGATGGGCTGGGGGCGGTGGCTCATGCCTGTAATCCCAACACTTTGAGAGGCCAAGGCAGGCGGATCACTTGAGCACAGGAGTTGGATACCAGCTTAGCCAACATGGCGAAACCCCGTCTCTACTAAAAATACAAAAATTAGTTGGGCATGGTGGTGCGTGCCTGTAATCCCAGCTACTCAGGAGGCTGAGGCAGGAGAATCACTTAAACTTGGGAGGCGGAGGTTGCAGTGAGCCAAGATCATGCCATTACAATCCAGCATGGATGACAAAAGCGAAACTCCATCTCAAAAAAAAAAAAAAAAGAACTCAGAAGGGCCAATTTAAGATACTCTTACACCATTCTCTCCCGAATCATCCTCCTTCACTCCCTGTAGCCATCCCTTTCTCATTTATGTACCCTTTCCTCCCTCTTGCCTTTTTGGTGTCCACAGTACTAGATACCTTGTGCTCCAAAGTTTCTTTAAGAAAAAAATTAATTTACTCACAAAAAAGTCAGTAATTTAATATTTACGCCTCCCCCAAATAATTATATATATATATGTACTTTTTTTTTTTTTTTTTGAGACAGAGCCTTGCTGTGTCACTTAGGCTAGAGTGCAGTGGCATGATCGCAGCTCACTGCAACCCCCGCCTCCCAGGTTCAAGTGAGTCTCCTGCCTCGGCCTCCCGAGTAGCTGGGATTACAGGCGCCCACGAATATGCCCAGCTAATTTTTTTGGTTTTTTTTTTTGTTTTTTTTTAGTAGAGACGGGGTTTCACCATCTTGGCCAGGCTGGTCTCGAACTTGTGACCTCGTGATCCTCCTGCCTCGGCCTCCCAAAGTGCTGGGATTACAGGTGTGATCCACCACACCCGGCCAATAATTATATTTTTAAAAGCATGTATTGCATAAAATTTCTACATGAAAATGAATAGATAAGTTCTTTATGATTATTTATTTTATCCATTTCATTCAAAGATGTACAAAATAAAAACAACTTGAAAGCCGGGCGCGGTGGCTAATGCCTGTAATCCCAGCACGTTGGGAGGCAGGAGGAATGCTTGAGCCCAGAGTTCAAAACCAGCCTAAGCAACACAGCAATACCCTGTCTCTACAAAACAAAAAAAACAAAACAAAACAAAAACAAAAAAAAACCATAAAAAAATAAATAAAAATTAGCTAGGCATGATGGCACCTACCTGTAGTCCCAGCTACTCAGGAGTCTGAGGTGGGAGGATCGCTTGAGTCTGGGAGGTGGAGGTTGCAGTGAGCCCTGCTTGCATCACTGCACTCCAGCCACAGTGACAGAGTGAAACTCTCTCAAAAAAAAACCCTAAAAAAATCTTGATCTGATACTATTATTTTCCTTCTTCTTTTTTTTTTTTTTTTCTCTCTCTCCCTTCTTCAGACTTCCCTGGGACATAGAAATAAACAACCCCTCTGCCAGTGAACTCATGCTAAGTCTTGGCAAACTACTTAGCCTCTTGTAGCTTCAAAGTACATTCCATCTTGGGGTCCTCCTGCCATTCTAGTTGATTTTCTTATATTTGCACATGGTAAAATTAACTCTTTGTGGTGTAAGTATAAGTATACAGTTCTATGGGTTTTGACAAATGCATAGTCATGCACCCACTACCACTATACCATACAGAACAGTTCAAAGTCATTATTATTATTATTATTATTTGGAGGTGGAGTCTCACTCTGTAGCCCAGGCTGGAGTACAGTGGCACAATCTCAGCTCGCTGCAACCTCCTCCTCTTGGGTTCAAGCAATTCTCCTGCCTCAGCCTCCTGAGTAGCTACGACTACAGGCAGACGCCACCATGTCCGGATAATTTTTATTTTAGTAGAGATGGAGTTTCACCATGTTGGCCAGGCTGGTCTTGAACTCCTGACCTCAAGTTATCCACCCGCCTCGGCCTCCCAAAGTGCTGGGATTACAGGCGCAAGCCACCATGGCCAGCCCGAAGTCATTTTAAAGTTAACATTTAAGTTGAAAACGTATCTGAATTATGTGGAGAATTCTTACTTTGCTGATTCTCTTCATAAGGCTTATTAATCCTTTAGCAGAATAGAAACAATATATAAGATCATTGAAAGCAAAATAAACAAATATTTGTTTCTTCATCTCTGCAAGATAACGCTCCAATAAAGGTTACCTTTGAGCCTTTCCACCAGTTCAAAAGCAAGAAAGCTTAAATAGATGTATCTTGGTGGCTTTTTGTCATTAGTGAAGAATCAGATCAATCACATGAATCTGACATTGAGGGTACAAAAAAATGCAAAAGAAAAACAAATTATTGGAAGCCTCAAATGTGATAAAATACATTTTAAAACAAAGTAACTGCTTTTTAAAATGTTATTTCTCATGAAAATAATTTCCATGACTCATTCTGGTCCTAATACATTGCCAGGTAACTGTCTGTCTGCTTTTACGTAACTGTCCTCCAACTAGGCTTCTCCTAATAAAGTCATGGCAGAGAGGGGCAATGGGTAGGGAAGAGAAGACTGTGAGGAAGAGAAGAGAAGAGAGAAGAGGAAGGTGAGGAAGGGAGGAACAACAGAAGCCTCAGTCTCTGCAGCCTCTGGTGAGGGCGGAATGAGGTGGGAGGGTACAGTGGGGCTCTGGACTGTGAATACTGGCTTCACCTCCCCAGGTGGCTTCACGGAGCAGACGAGAAGGGAGATGGAGTGGATTCAGCAGGTGGTGCTCTTATTCAAGCACTCATGGTTATTAATATCTTCCATTAAACCTATGTCTAGAGGATAACACTCAATGACCCACTAGACACAAGCCTACCTAGTTTTAAAAGCGACAACAAAATGTACCCTCTGACTAACCTCAAATATAAGCGTGACGTCATTTTTAAATGAGGTAATAGGCTTTATCATCTCCTTTCTTATGTTGCAACAGCACACAATATTTCTCAGTTTTAATTCTTTTTTGTCTTGAGTGTATGATATTATTTTAATTCATCAAACTCTTACTGATTAACAAGATACTACTGATGGGCCGGGGCGCAGTGGCTCACGCCTGTAATCCCAGCACTTTGGGAGGCCGAGGCGGGCAGATCACGAGGTCAGGAGATCGAGACCATCCTGGCTAACATGGTGAAACCCCATCTGTACTAAGAATACAAAAAATTTGCCGGGCATGGTGGCGGGCACCTGTAGTCCCAGCTACTTGGGAGGCTGAGGCAGGAGAATGGCATGAACCCAGGAGGCAGAGCTTGCAGTGAGCTGAGATCGTGCCACTGCACTGCAGCCTGGGCAACAAAGCGAGACTCTGTCTCAAAAAAAAAAACAAAAACAAAAAACAAGATACTACTGATGATAACAAAAAATCATTTGAGAAGGTGCTTTCCAATGCTTTGGCCACCAATAAAAATGTACTCCACTAAACCCTCTATGATTATACTACTAAATACACCCATCCTTTCACACTCAGGAGTAACCACAACTTCATCTCACAATAGCTGCATAAAAGGCAATCACATAACAAATGCCTCAAGCATTTTTTATTACTATTACCTAAGAGTTTATTTTACGTTTCCTCAAGACTCAAAATATTTTCAAACACTATTTACAATTTATGTGTATGAGCCTACATTTTTCATTACGAGATGTCACAAAACAACCTTCTTAAGTATATGTTTCCTCCACCAAGTAATATTTTACTTTATATGAAATCATCAGGATCCAAGGCAATTTTTACTGCCTTACAAAACTTCCATGGGGCAAGATTGCTAGTTGAGATCCATGCCATGATGTCATCCTGGCCAGTCAATCTGAGCAGTTGACTGTACACCACAAATTATAATTTCTTCCCAGGTCCTGTGGGATTATGCTTTGCTTCTTCATCTCCTACAATGTGGTGAAAGAGAGATTGAAAATTCCTCTTTACAAGCCACGCTATGTCAGGGTTTCTGGAATTATCTGAACACTGTGATTATTGTAGTCGGTTTAAGAATGACAAATTCTCTTCCTACATATAAATTTAAAAGCTTGTTAATTATGTTCTTGTTCACTTCAAAACTGATATTCACTCTAATATCTCTGAAGGAGACTCCAGAGGGTCTCCACTGTTATATTAACTTTACTATTCCTAATAATTTTTTTCTTCTACACAAGTTTTCCCTCTGCATTTAGCAGTCTTCTATGACTGGAAAAGCATCAATATTAACTCTCAGTTAACCTCATTAACAATAAAAATAATTGATTAATTTATATTTGGATTTGGAACATACGATGAAATCCTGAGAAATAACTGTCATTACTTTTCCAGTAACATATTTCTTAAACTTATATTAAAATGAATTTTTATTTCTCTGTGCAAACGCAAACTGATGACAAGAAGGACCAGCTCGAAGGTATTCCTGGGAGCAAGGGAAATTGGCTAGGATTTAAAATTTCCTGCAAATAATCAGAGAAGTCAAAATTCATGTTATAACCATTACATATTATGCCTAGGCTTGATTCTATTATAACTTCCAATACTTTTTTCTCAAGATCTCATTCCCAAAGGCCACAGGGTAGAAATTTTGTACCTTTCAGGATTAAAAGCCCTTGTGACTAGTCCTCTTATGTTTTTAAGCACGTGCATTATTAGAAACAGCACAACTGTCCTGTAATCCCAGCACTTTGGGAGACCAAAGAGGGCAGATCACCTGAGGTCAGAAGTTCGAGACTAGCCTGGCCAACATGGTGAAACCCCATCTCTACTAAAAATACAAAAAATTAGCTGGACATGGTGGTGCATGCCTGCAGTCCCAGCTACACGGGAGGCTGAAGCATGAAAATTGCTTTAACCCGGAAGGCGGAGGTTCAGTGAGCCGAGATGGCGCCACTGCACTCCAGCCTGGGCGACAGAGCAAGACTGTCTCCAAAAAAAAAAAAAAAATCATATCTGAAGACCATGATATTGCCACTAGTATATAGCTGTGAAGTGCATGATTCAGTAACTCAGCTCGACAAGACAAAGTATGAAGATATCCCTCTAAAGTCTTGGGCAAGTAATTCATTGCTGTAGAGATGACTTCTGTTTGATTATCATTCTTCACAGCCTTTATTCCCACCTTCCCCTTCAAAAAAGTATAAGTTTGGCTTTGTGAAGCACTGGTAGCACTGGTATGAACCTAAGATTCCGGATCAAATGTTATTTGATTTCACTATAGTCAGGTGATAAAAATATAAAGATGAGTTTTATTTGGGTGTGTTTTTTTTTTCACCACAGAATATGTAGTAGTATTCATGTATTTCCAAAATAATTTTTAAAGAATAGACTCATCAACTTGTCATAGTGTAAATACTATATAGACTATGGAAAGCTGCAGTAATAGAGTCAGCTTTGATTTATAATTAAAATTCGTATTGGTTAAAGAATAAATATGCGAAACAATGAAAACAATAAACAAAGCAAAAACAACACAGATTTGCCTTTATTCTTCAAGCTTCCAAAATATCCAGAAATGCTCTGATTTAACAATGTGGCTACCCAGAAGAATCTGGGAGCACAGTTAGAGATAATCAAAACTCAGTTGAAGAAGCACTTTCTATTTGGGAAAATGCTAAGACCCTGAAATTATAAATAGAAACAGGAAAAGAGACGTCTTTTTGTTTGTTTTTGTTTGTTTGGAATTTGTAAGTATTCCGTTTGAGGTAGAGTACTAAACTACTACTTTACAGAACTATAACAAAATTGATTGATCCTCTCTCATACGAATTTAGGAGGCATCACACCAGCTCCCTAGGACACAAGAACTCTTTCCATATTTTTGCATTAGATATATTTCAAGAACTGTTTACATGTTGGATGATGGGCATATGTACTTTGCAAATTATAACAATTATGAGTAATTGGACAGTGGCTCAGGCCTGTAATCCCAGCACTTTGGGAGGCTGAGGCAGGCCAGATCGCTTGAGCCCAGGAGTTTGAGATCAGCCTGGGCAACATAGCAAGGCCCCATCCCTACAAAAAATAAAAAATTAGCCATGTGTGGTGGCACACGCCTGTAGTCCCAGATACTTGGAGGCTGAGGTGGGAGGATCACTTGAGCCTGGGAGGTCAAGGCTGTGGTGAGCCATGATCGTGCTACAGCATTCCATGCCTGGGCAACAGAGTGAGACACTATCTCAAAAAAAAAAAAAAAAAAAAAAAAGGTAATTGGAGATAAATTTACCTATGAGTTCCAGAAATAAACAACTCCTAAAAAGTCATTTATTTATTTATTTATTTACTTGCACTTTTATTATTATTATTATTTTGAGACAGAGTCTGGCTTTGTTGCCCAGGCTGTAGTACAGTTTTGCAACCTTGGCTCATTGCAGCCTCCACCTTCTGGGCCCAAGTGATCCTCTCACTTCAGCCTCCTGAGTAGTTGGGACTACAGGCACGTGCCACCACGCCCAGCTAATTTTTGTATTTTTATTATAGAGAAAGGGTTTCACCATGTTACCCAGGCTGGCCTCAAACTCCTGGATTTAAGAGATCCACCCACCTCAGCCTCCCAAAGTGCTGGAATTACAAGTGCAGCCTAAAAGTCTTATTTATTTATTTGAGACCGAGTCTTGCTTTGTAGCCCAGGCTGGAGTGCAGTGGTGTGATCTTGGCCCACTGCAACCTCCATCTCCCGGGTTCAAGCAATCATCGTGCCTCAGCTTCCCAAGTAGCTGGGATTACAGGCGTGCACCACCACAGCCCACTTATTTTATGTATTTTTAGTAGAGACAGGGTTTTGTCATGTTGCCCAGGCTGGTCTCGAACTCCTGGGCTCAAGCAATACACCCGCCGCAGTCTCCCAAAGAGCTGGGATTACAGGCATGTAATTTTAGGCGCCCAGCCCTAAAAGTCTTTTTTTTTTTTTTTTTTTGAAATGGGGTCTTGCTCTGTCATCCAGGCTACAGTGCAGTGGTGTAATCTCGGCTTACTGTAACCTCCACCTCCTGGGTTCATGCAGTTCTCCTGCCTTGGCCTCCTGAGTAGCTGGGATTACAGGTATGCACCACCACACCTGGCTAATTTTTGTATTTTTAATAGAGACGGGGTTTCACTATGTTGCCCAGGCTGGTCTCAAACTCCTGACCTCAAGTGATCTGCCCACCGCGGCCTCCCAAAGTGCTGAGATTACAGGCGTGAGCCACCACACCACACTAAAAGTCATTTTTAAATAGAAATATATTAGTTAGTGTAAGCTAAGATATGCTGTGATAACAAACAACAAAATCTCTGTGACTTAAAATAACAATGGCTTACTTCTCACTCACAAAGTCAGTCATGCAACTTTCCTTGTTGACTTTCTTTCCTTTGGAACTCAGGGATCTGGAGTCCTTCCATTTTGTGACTTTGCCATCTTCAGCATGTGGCCCCTGAGGTCATCACAGAAGCAAAACAGGATGTGTAGACAATCACACATGGAATTTTATGGTCAGGTCTGAAAGTACATTCCCTCTGCCAACTCCCACTAGACAGAACCCAGTCACGTGGCTATAATCTAACTGTAAGAAAGGCTAAAAAATATGTGTGCCCAGGAGGAAATGCTTCTACCACAAAATCTCTATAGTATGGCTTTATGCAAATATCTACCATTATTTCTGAACTAGGCCTGCCAAAGCCATGAAATGCTTATCTTTGCCTCTGTAATTTCAGCAGTTTTCATGACTTTGTTTTTGTTTTTTTTGTTTGTTTGTTTTTGAGACGGAGTTGCATGGTGTGCCCAGGCTGGAGTGCAGTGGCACGATCTCAGCTCACTGCAACCTCTGCCTCCCAGGTTCAAGCGATTCTTCTGCCTCAGCCTCCCAAGTAGCTGGGATTTGTTTATTTATTTATTTATTTATTTTTATTTTTTATTTTTGCATTTTTTGTATTTCACCATGTTGGCCAGGCTGGTCTTTTTTTTTTTTTTTTTTAAGACGGAGTCTCGCTCTGTCGCCCAGGCTGGAGTGCAGTGGCGCGATCTCGGCTCACTGCAAGCTCCGCCTCCCGGGTTCACGCCATTCTCCTGCCTCAGCCTCCCGAGTAGCTGGGACTACAGGCGCCCGCTACCACGCCCGGCTAATTTTTTGTATTTTTAGTAGAGACGGGGTTTCACCGTGTTAGCCAGGATGGTCTCGATCTCCTGACCTCAACTGATCCACCCACCTAGGCCTCCCAAAGTACTGGGATTACAGGCATGAGCCGCTGTACCTGGCCATGACTTCTTTAAATGAACATTAAACTGTGATTTTTTTCACATTGATAAGTACTGAACAAACAACTGTGAGTCTGAGGTCATGTTCACTGACAATATGTAGACTGTAACTTTCTGTATGGCCTGTTAAGTGCTGAATCATATACTTTTAACTCTTAGCAGAGTAGAGGTAAGACTGATATTATCTTATGAAAGGTAAGGAGTTCAAGAGGTCAAGTGACTAAATAGAAAGTCACTTCCCAACTCCACCTTGAAAGTAAGCCAAAGGAGCACTTGGAGACAGTCCAAGAATCTTCTCAAAAAGTAATTTTGCTTTTGCTCCAACACAAAAAGATCAAGCCAAAAACTTCTAAGTCAGCATTGTCCGATAGAAATAGAGAGTGTTGAGAGGCTGAGGTGGGAGGATTGCCTGAGCTTAGGAGATTGAGGCTGCAGTGAGCTACGATTGCGCCACTGCACTCCATCCTGGGTGACACAGCAAGACCCCGTCTCTAAAGAAAAAACAAAAACAACAAAAAAAGAGAGAGACAGAGTGAGCCACATATGTAATTTTCTAGTAGTCACATTTTACTTTGTGTGTGTTTGTTCCTTTTTATTGTTGAACTGTAGTCCATTTGTATGGATATACAACAGCTTGTTCATCCATTCTCTAGTTGACAGACTTTTGAGTTATTTTCAGTTTTCGGTGATTATGGATAAAGTCCCTACAAATATTTGCATACAGGTTTTTTTCATGTAATTTTTTAAATAATAAATTTTGGCTGTACAACTTAGGAACATACCACTGGGGAATTTTTCCCTGCTCTTTTAAAAAATAACTTCAACTTTTATTTTAGATGTGGGGGAACATGTGCAGGTTTCTCACATGGGTATATTGCGTGATGCTGAGGTTTGGGGTAGGAATGATCTCATCAACCAAGTAGTGAGCATAGTACACAATAGGTAGTTTTTCAGCCCTTGCCCCCTGATATGGTTGGGCTGTGTCCACCCAAATTTCATCTTGAACTATAGTTCCCATAATTCCCACGTGTCATGGAGGTATCCAGTAGGAGGTAATTTAATCATGGGGGCGGTTACCCTCATGCTGCCCTCAAGACAGTGAGTGAGTTCTCATGAGATCTGATGGTTTTACAAGGGGCTTAAACTCTTTTGCTTGGCACTTCCCCTTGCTACTGCCACATGAAAAGAATGTGTTTGCTTCCCCTTCTGCCATGATTGTAAGTTTCCTGAGGCCTTCCCAGCTGTGCTGAACTGTGAGTTAATTAAACCTTTTTCCTTTATAAATTACTCATTCTCGGGTGTGTCTTTATGAGCAGCGTGAGAACGGGCTAATACACCCACTTCCTTCTTTCCTCCCCCTAGTAGTCCCCAGTGCCTATTGTTGCCACCTTTATGTTCATGTGTACCTGTAAGTAGCGGCTCCTACTTATATATGAGAACATGCGGTATTTGATTTTTTGTTCCTGTGTTAATTCATTTAGGATAATGGCCTCCAGCCGCATCTATGTTGCTACAAAGGACATGATTTCACTTTTTTTTTTTTTAATGCTCAACAGGATCTCACATTTATTGAGAAGTGATTAATGGTAAAAAGAAAGGCAATGCCCTTTCCTCATTGGCTGAACAAGAAACTGAAGAAACATTCACTACACGTTTTACAGTATTTTTCTCTTCCAAAATGCATTTCTGTAAACAAGTTTTTACCACTGTTCTTAGCTTTGAAATCAAATTAATCCTGACTTAATCAGTAGAATGTACAAGAACAGAACATTTCTTAGGACTCCTAGTACTTTATTTTGAGTAACAAAAGATCAGAGAAAATGAACCACCCTTAAAGACACAAGCTTGGGTAACACTGTTATATTCTCCTAGACAAAAATTCTTCATAAAAATGTTCTTCCAGTTCGGAAGGATAAAATCAAATTCCCACTTTCTGGGGTGGATGCCCAAAACCTTCACAACTCAAGTGTTCTCCAAGTGCAAATGTCAAAATGGGAGGAGGAAAGGGTTTAAAAATTAGAGAAAACTGTATGCACTTACGGACTTAAAAATCCGAAAAACATAGTAAAAAGACAAAAAAACAAAGCATTATGCTCTGAAATCACAACCAAAGCCAAAATAAAAGGGACATTTTTCACCTAAACTACCTAGAGGGATTTTTTGTTTAGTTTTTTCTTTTTCTTTTTTCTTTTTTCATTTTCCAGTTAAGTCCTATGTCTTTTGTGAAATTCCAATACTTAAACTGCAAGTCTGCAATCGTCGCTGAAGTCAGTGAAATTAAGAAAAAAGTCCTAATTCTCTTGAAGGTCATTTTTTCCTCTTAGGATATGCAGATGCAACCGTTGCTGCAGTCTGTGTAGAACTGCCTTTTATTTCCCATGACCTTGACGTTCCTTTTTAACACTTTCTTCTTCCTCTTGGCGTTTCCCATAGTGTGAGAAGTCATCAAAAATGGAAGTGGTGTGCTTGTAGCTGGCTATAATTTTCAACACCTGCTTAGCCTTTTCCAGAGGCACTTCCTGAGTGTCCCTAGAGTTGGTCACTGGTTTATTCTCATTGTTCTCTAGGCGAATGTGTCGCAGTTGGCTATTGGGAATGTCCTTCACAAAAATCCACCTGACATCAAAACGACCCTTCCATTTGTCCTGGGACCACACACCTGCACATGTGTTGTAGTCCACAGCAGATTTCATTTCTGCAGCGCCACAGAAGTGTCCACTGCCGTTGACACTGAAAAGTAAGTAAACGGAGCCTTTCCCGTTCATGGAACGATAAGCAGCATCCAGTCTCTTGTTACCATGTTCTGTGCTGCACCAAATATTATACTTAGTGAAACGGTGAATATCGTCCTCAGAGTAGCTCTTAATGATGAAAACCCGGCCATGTTTCAAATTCCAGTCAAAATCTTTGGGGTTATAGTTATTAATGGACCGAAGTTTCTCCAACACTGGGTAGGGTTCTGAAGGAGTAGATCCAGAACCAGCCTGAGACTGTCCTACTCCGTTACCATCCATCCCATTATGACCGAACCCACTGCCACGGTTCCGAGGTGCTACCCAGCGGGTTGGCCGAGCTGCCTGTTGCTGGACTGAAAGCTGGGCAGGCTGTGGTGGAGGTGGAGGCAATGGCTGTGTCTGTAGCCCTACTGATGCCTGAGCCACTGGTGGGCTATTGTTAGCCTGCTGACCTGCAGGCTGAGGAGACCCCTGGGTTGGCTGACCTATATTCTGAACCAAAGCCTGTAAGGGGGCTTTTGCAACGGACCCTTGTTATCCCAAGTTCCAATATCCATGTTATGCTTTATTGGGGGTGGCGGAAGACTTGACCCTGCAATGCCATTCTTGGTCTTCGGTTTAGGTTGCTGTTTTGCAGGCTTGCTAGCAATATCAGCCCAAGATGCTGGTTTTGGGGGAGCAATGGTGGCTGGAGGCAAACTATTGGAAGCACGATGTTACTAGTAATGGACCCGCTACCAACAGCAGAACCTACAACTTTTGGAACATTGCTTGCAACTTCTGTGCTACCCAACTTCAGTGCTGCCATCCCTTGGTCTATAGCATTCATGCCAGGAGCCTTACTGAGGGTCTCATTGGCAAAAGCTGACTGTCCATCAACCATGGCTCCACCTAAGGAGCTAGGTGCAATTTCACTCTTTTTTATGGCTGTGAGTATTCCATGGTGTATATGTACCACATTTTCTTTATCCACTTCACCTTTGATGGATACCTAGATTGATTCCATGTCTTTGCTATTGTGAGTAGTGCTGTGATGAACATATGAGTTAGTACCCATATTTTTTTTTTTCTTTTTTATTGATCATTCTTGGGTGTTTCTCGCAGAGGGGGATTTGGCAGGGTCACAGGACAATAGTGGAGGGAATGTCAGCAGATAAACAAGTGAACAAAGTTCTCTGGTTTTCCTAGGCAGAGGACCCTGCGGCCTTCCGCAGTGTTTGTGTCCCTGGGTACTTGAGATTAGGGAGTGGTGATGACTCTTAACGAACATGCTGCCTTCAAGCATCTGTTTAACAAAGCACATCTTGCACCGCCCTTAATCCATTCAACCCTGAGTGGATACAGCACATGTTTCAGAGAGCACAGGGTTGGGGGTAAGGTCACAGATCAACAGGATCCCAAGGCAGAAGAATTTTTCTTAGTACAGAACAAAATGAAAAGTCTCCCATGTCTACCTCTTTCTACACAGACATGGCAACCATCCGATTTCTCAATCTTTTCCCCACCTTTCCCCCCTTTCTATTCCACAAAACCGCCATTGTCTTCATGGCCCGTTCTCAATGAGCTGTTGAGTACACCTCCCAGATGGGGTGGTGGCCGGGCAGAGGAGCTCCTCACTTCCCAGTAGGGGCGGCCGGGCAGAAGCGCCCCTCACCTCCTGGACGGGGCGGCTGGCCGGGCGGGGGGCTGATCCCCCCACCTCCCTCCCGGATGGGGCGGCTGGCCAGGCGGGGGGCTGACCCCCCCACCTCCCTCCCGGACGGGGCGGCTGGCCAGGCGGGGGGCTGACCCCCCCACCTCCCTCCCAGACAGAGCGGCTGGCCGGGCAGAGGGGCTCCTCACTTCCCAGAAGGGGCGGCCGGGCAGAGGCGCCCCTCACCTCCCGGACGGGGCGGCTGGCCAGGCGGGGGGCTAACCCCCCCACCTCCCTCCCGGACAGGGCGGCTGGCCGGGCCGGGGGCTGACCCCCCCACCTCCCTCCCAGACAGAGCGGCTGGCCGGGCAGAGGGGCTCCTCACTTCCCAGTAGGGGCGGCCGGGCAGAGGCGCCCCCCCACCTCCTGGACAGGGCAGCTGGCCGGGCAGGGGGCTGATCCCCCCACCTCCCTCCCGGACGGGGCGGCTGGCCAGGCGGGGGGCTGATCCCCCCACCTCCCTCCCGGACGGGGCGGCTGGCCGGGCGGGGGGCTGACCCCCCCACCTCCCTCCCGGATGGGGCGGCTGGCCGGGCGGGGGGCTGACCCCCCCACCTCCCTCCCAGACGGGGCGGCTGGCCGGGCAGAGGGGCTCCTCACTTCCCAGTAGGGGCGGCCGGGCAGAGGCACCCCTCGCCTCCCGGACGGGGCGGCTGGCCAGGCGGGGGGCTGACCCCCCCACCTCCCTCCCGGACGAGGCGGCTGGCCGGGCAGAGGGGCTCCTCACTTCCCGGTAGGGGCGGCCGGGCAGAGGCGCCCCTCACCTCCCGGACGGGGCGGCTGGCCGGGCGGGGGGCTGACCCCCCCACCTCCCTCCCGGACGAGGAGGGAGGACGCTCCTCACTTCTCAGACGGGGTGGCTGCCGGGCGGAGGGGCTCCTCACTTCTCAGACGGGGCGGTTGCCAGGCAGAGGGTCTCCTCACTTCTCAGACAGGGCGGCCGGGCAGAGACACTCCTCACATCCCGGACGGGGCGGCAGGGCAGAGGTGCTCCCCACATCTCAGACGATGGGCGGCCAGGCAGAGACGCTCCTCACTTCCCAGATGTGATGGCGGCCGGGAAGAGGCGCTCCTCACTTCCTAGATGGGATGGCGGCCGGGCAGAGACGCTCCTCACTTTCCAGACTGGGCAGCCAGGCAGAGGGGCTCCTCACATCCCAGACGATGGGCGGTCAGGCGGAGACGCTCCTCACTTCCCAGACGGGGTGGCTGCCAGGCAGAGGCTGCAATCTCGGCACTTAGGGAGGCCAAGGCAGGCGGCTGGGAGGTGGTTGTAGCGAGCCGAGATCACGCCACTGCACTCCAGCCTGGGCGCCATTGAGCACTGAGTTAACGAGGCTCCGTCTGCAATCCCGGCACCTCGGGAGGCCGAGGCTGGCGGATCACTCGCGGTTAGGAGCTGGAGACCAGCCCAGCCGACACATCGAAACCCCGTCTCCACCAAAAAAAATACGAAAACCAGTCAGGCATGGCGGCGCGCGCCTGCAATCGCAGGCACTCGGCAGGCTGAGGCAGGAGAATCGGGCAGGGAGGTTGCAGTGAGCTGAGATGGCAGCAGTACCGTCCAGCTTCGGCTCGGCATCAGAGGGAGACCGTGGAAAGAGGGGAGAGGGGAGAGGGGAGAGGGGAGAGGGGAGAGGGGAGAGGGGAGAGGGGAGAGGGGGGAGGGGAGAGGGGGGAGGGGGGAGGGGGGAGGGGAGAGGGGAGAGGGAGCTCTATCTACCACACAGTCTTCGGGAATTTGTACCCATATTTTTTAAAGTAAAAAGAAACAGGTGAAATCAACTTCAACATTATATTTTACTTAAGTCACTATATATGAGATATTATTTAATATTATTTTATTCATTGTCTATTTGCTGCTGTAACAAATTACTACTAACAGTAGCTTAAAACAGACTTATTTGTTTATTCATTTGGGCTTTTTTGTTTTAGTTTGTTATTTTGGAGACAGGGTCTCACACTGTTGCCCAGGCCGGAGTGCAATGGCATGATCATGGCTCACTGCAGCCTCAATCTTCCAGGCTCAAGCGATCCTCCCATCTCAAGCCTCCCAAGTATAGGCATGCGCCACCATGCCTGGCTAATGTTTTCTTTTTTTTTTTGGTAGAGACAAGATCTCACCATGTTGCCCAGGCTAGTCTTAAAGTCTTTGGTCTGAAGTGATCCAAGTGGTCCACCTGCCTGGGCCTCCCAAAGTGCTGGGATTACAGGCATGAGCCACCACGCATGGCCCATTCATTTGTTCATTCATATTTATATAGGTCAGAAGTCCAATATAGGTCTCACTGGGCAAAAACCAAAGTGTCAGCAGGACTGCATTCTATTCTAAAGTTCTAGGGGAGAATACATTACCTTGTATTTTTCAGCTTCTTAGAGGCCCCCTTCTTCTATCTTCAAAGCCAATAATGTTGCATCTCTGTGTCTTTTTTCTTTTTTTGCGGCAGGGTCTGTCTCTGTCACCCAGGCTGGAGTGCAGCGACACAATCACGGCTCACTGCAGCCTCAACCTTCTGGGCTCAAGTGATACTCTCACTTCAGTCTGCTGAGAAGCTGGGACTACAGGTGGGCACCACCATACTCAGCTAATTTTTTTTTTTTTTTTGAGATGGAGTCTTGCTCTGTCGCCCAGGCTGCACTGCAGTGGCACGATCTTGGCTTACTGCAAGCTCTGCCTCCCGGGTTCACACCATTCTGCTGCCTCAGCCTCCCGAGGAGCTGGGACTACAGACACTGCCACTACGCCAGGCTAAATTTTGTATTTTTAGTAGAGATGGGGTTTCACCGTGTTAGCCAGGATGGTTTCGATCTCCTGACCTTGCAATCCGCCCGCCTTGGCCTCCCAAAATGCTAGGGTTACTGGTGTGAGCCACCGCACCCAGCCCCATACCCAGCTAATTAAAAAAATTTTTCTGGAGAGACAGGGTCTTAAACATCTGGGCTAAAGTGATCCTTCCACCTCGGCTTCCCAAAGTACTAGGATTACAGGTGTGAGCCATGATGCCCAGCCTCTATGTCTTTTTTCTGTAGTCACATCTTCTTTTCTACTGTTAAGGACTCTTGTGGTTGTATTGGGCCTACTCAGATAATCCAGCATATTCTCACTGTTATAAGGTCAGCTGATTAGCCACCTTAATTCCATCTACAGCCTTGATTCCCCTTCGCCATGTAATATATGAAACATATTCACAGGTTTTCAAGTTGTGTACATGGAGATCTTCAGTGGGCCATTATTCTACCTACTATGATTATCAGTATAAAAATTATTAAGACATTTTTTCCTGCTATGCCTTTGAAATCTAATGTATTTTATACTGACAGCATTTCTCAATTCAGAATAACCACATTTCAGGTGTTCAATGGCTACATATAACCAACGGCTACATATCAGACAGCATAGTTCTAAATAATAACTAATATTTATGAGCATTTTTGTAGAATAGTGCTATCCAATAGTACTTTTTATATTACAGAAGCATTCTATATTTGTGTTATCTACATGGTTATTTAAACTTAAGTTATTTTAAATCAGATAAAATTTAAAATTCAATTCTTCAGTCAAACTAGCCACAAGTCAGAGGCTCAATAGTCACATGTGGCTAGTGGCTACCATATTGAATAGCACAGGTACAGAACATGGCAGCAACATTTCAAGTCTTAAGTGTTAACCAAATGCTCATATCAGTCATTAATTTTTTTCATATGAGGATTAAAGCAACCACAGAGCATCTAACTTGAGCAATATATCTTTCTAGCATACTCTTCAGAATAAGAAGAGTTGCAAAATGTACACTTAAGCAACTGAATGAAGTGACTTTCTATATAGGTTTAACTGTCAATTCATTGAAAGTGGAAGAGCTAGTGTTTTTAATGGCTTTATAGTTTATAAAACATTTCACATAGATCAGAGATTTTTTTTTCAGTGAGGATGTGTGTTTATCATGTGTTGGGGGTGGGTACAGTGAGTTCTCTATTCAGGTAGGATTGGAAGCTGGCTCAGAGCTCATCCAGTCCAGTCTCCCACAGGTATAGAAGTGCCCTGATAAAATTTCAGAGCTGACTGTCCAGTCAAGATTTGCATACCTCCAGAAATGGGGCTCTTACGACCCCTCACAGTAGCCCATTCTGCTGTTGGGCACCTCCAATGGTTGGCATTTTCCTTCCAGCAGCCTCTTTCTTGGGTTGGGGGGTGGGCAGATACTGTCACTCCAGCCTAACCCTCAGGACAAGAGAGGCAGCTGGGTTGGGAACAGAGGCAGAAAAAACAATAAGTTAAATCCAAGAATGAACAGAGACATGGCAGGATGGGCAAGGACATTTCTGGGGTGCCAGCAGTCTCTAGCTTGATCCAGGAGGCACTGGGGAGGAGGTTGCTGATGGCAAGATTCCAGGCAGGAGGTGACTCAGAAGGCTGGGTTGTCAATGGCCCTCTGATCCCCAGTATATTTTTCAGGCCTGAAGCTGTAGGGAGGGGGTGGCTCTGTGGGAGTCTGGCCCCGAGTAGGCTTCAGAATCACTCACTGTAGGGGGGGTGGGGGAGTAGAGAGGGATGCTCTGACCCTCTCTAGGGGGATGATGGAGGGCAGTTCCCGGGGCCCCTGGCAATCCTTCAGGGCGTCTGGGTCCAGGTCTCTGCAGTTGGGACAGAAGCGCTTAGCCAGGCCACAGATGCACAAGAGGGGCAGGATGACCAGGAAGATGATGATGAAGATCCTCAAGGGGCCAGGGAAGAACTCGTTCTCCTGGCAGCAGCTGTCGCCACAGCATTTGAATCCTTTGGGGCAGGCGAAGGAGAGACCACATTTAGCTGCAACATTTTGGGGGCCAGCCAGCAGGCTGAGCAGCAAGGCGGGCATGAGGCCGGGGACCCCAGATATTTTTTCTTTTTTTTTTTTTGAGATGGAGTCTCGCCCAGGCCGGAGTCCAGTGGCATGATCATGGCTCACTGCAACCTCCACGCCTCCCCAGTTCAAGTCATTCTCCTGCCTCAACCTCCCGAGTGGCTGGGATTACCAGTGCACACCACCATGCCTGGTTAATTTTTGTATTTTTAGTAGAGACAGGGTTTCATGATATTGGCCAGGCTGGTCTCGAACTCCTGACCTCAAGTGAGCTGCCTGCCTTGGCCTCCCAAAGTGCTGGGAATACAGGCATGAGCCACCGCAGCTGGCCAGAGATTTTTCTTTTTTTTTGTAAAGTCTCAGCCTGGGCAACATAGGGAGACCCTATCTCCACCAAAAAAAATAAAATAAAATAAAATAGCTGGGCATGGTGTCATGTGTCTGTGGTCTCAGCTACTCAGGAGGCTGAGACAGGAGGGTCACCGGAGCCTGAGAGGTCAAGGCTGCAGTGAGCCGAGATTGTGCCACTGCACTCCAGCCTAGATGACAGAGCAAGCCTCTGTCGCAAAAACAAAACAAAACAAAAGTCCGGTCAATTTCCTCAGTTTTTCTCAAGGAAGACATATAGGAAACAGCACGAGGAGATAGAAATTCACACAAGCACAGGTTTATTTTGTCCACTTCCAGGGTGCCTACCCATGCTGGGTTTGCCTCACTCAAATAAGAATAGCCATTCAAGAACAGTCAAGGTAAAACCAGCCACATTCTTTCATATTCCAAATTGCCAGTGCCTCCTCTAAAACTTAAGTTCTGCTTCTAAAATAGTGTATGCCAACATAGGGGAAGGAGTGGGCATGGGAGTGGATTTGAAGTCTCAAAATAACCTGTAGTATGATTTGGGGATTTTGGAAAATCACACTATTCACAAGCAAAATAAGCATGGTCTTAATATTCCCTGCTGTATACTCTTAAATATCAAAAAGCAGAAAAATTATATATCTACAGTGATGGCTGGAAACAGTTGATACTTGTATAGTATCAGACCGCAGTGGTCTTAGTGCTCCCCTCACATGGAAGTGAGGAAGTGTAATCCTCGGCCTCGGAGGCCGAGGTGGGCGGATCACTTGAAGTCAGTAGTTTGAGACCAGCCTGGCCAAGGTGGCGAAACCCCGTCTCTACTAAAAATACAGAAATTAGCAGGGCGTGGTGGCGTGTGCCTGTAATCCCAGCTAGTTGGGAGGCTGAGGCAGGAGAATCTCTTGAACCTGGGAGAAAGGGGTTTTAGTGAGCCAAGATTACGCCACTACTCTCCAGTCTGGGCGACATAGAGCGAGACCTTGTCTCCAAATAAAAAAAAAAAAGACCAGGCCTGGAACCCGGAAGTGGTGTATATTACTCCTGTTTACTTTTTTTTTTTTTTTTTTTTAAATAAGGAGTCTCACTCTGTCACCCAGGCTGCAGTGCAGTTGCGCCATCTCGGCTCACTTCAACCTTCTCCTCCCGGCTTCTAACAATTCTCCTGCCTCAGCTTCCTGAGTAGCTGGGATTACAGGTGCATGCCACCATACCCAGCTAATTATCTTTGTATTTTTGGTAGAGACAAGGTTTCGCCACCTTGGCCAGGCTGGTGTCCAACTCCTGGGGCTCAAGTGATCCCCCCGCCTCAGCTTCCCAAAGTGCTGGGATCACAAGGGTGAGCCACCGCACCTGGCCTCTTCTGTTTACTTCTATTGGCCAGAAATAATTTCGTGCTTCCACATAATTGCAAATTGGGAGACGCTGGGCGCGGTGGCTCACGCCTGTAATCCCAGCACTTTGGGAGGCTGAGGCGGGCAGATCACTTGAGGTCAGGAGTTTGAGACCAACCTGACCTGGTCTCAACATGGTGAAACCCCATGTCTACTAAAAATACAAAAATTAGCCTGGCATGATGGCAGGCGCCTGTAATCCCACCTACTCAGGAGGCTGAGGCACGAGAATCGCTTGAACCCAGGAAGCGGAGGTTGCAGTGAGCCACTGCACTCTATCCTGGGCAGCAGAGCAAGACTTGGTCTCAAAAAAATAAATAAGGCTGGGCACGGTGGCTCACGCCTGTAATCCCAGCACTTTGGGAGGCGGAGGCGGGTGGATCACCTGAGGTCGGAGTTCGAGACCAGTATAGCCACCATGGAGAAACCCCGTCTCTACTAAAAATACAAAATGAGCCAGGCGTGGTGGTGCATGCCTATAATCCCAGCTACTTGGGAGGCTGAGGCAGGAGAATCGCTTGAATCCAGGAGGCAGAAGTTGCGGTGAGCCGAGATCGCGCCATTGCACTCCAGCCTGGGCAACAAGAGCGAAACTCCGTCTCTAAATAAATAAAAATAAAATTGAGAAGAGAGGAGGAAATTTTCATCTTCCTGTCTGCCCAGGAATAATGACAACACAGTTCTGCTTCTGGCACAGAGGAATTGCTTCTCAGATCCCAAAGTTCCACAACAAGGACATAGACCTCTTGGTGATACCCCAACAAAGTGTGAATTCAGCCATGCTCACTAAACTTTCTTTACCATTCTCAATGGGGCATGTTTCACCATCGTCGCCCCTACTCTCACCTGATTATTGTTCTAATGTGAACTAATTTTTCATTCTTATTTTCAATTGAGTGTATGGGTCAGGGGTTTAAAAACATTCAACATTCAAACCTACAGAAACAAGGAAAATGAAACAACCTGAAATCATAAAGATTTGTGATAGATACAATGATGTTCCCTTAAGCTGCCCAGCTAATAAAGGGATACCTAACAAAGAAGTTAATCTGTATTAGTCAGGTCCTACAGAGAAACAGCAACCAATGGGATGTGTGTATGTATGTGTGTGTCTACATATATCTATATGAAGAGACTTATTTTTAAAAAATTTGTTTGTGTCCATTGTGCCTCTAGGTGTGAGAAGAGATTTGTTATAAGGAATTGGTTCATGTAATTATGGAGGCTAAGAAGTCCCAATATTCTCAAATCAGCAAGCTGGAGATTGGGGAGAGCCAATGTGTGTTTATTTGGGTGGCTAGGAGATGTGGTAGATAGAGTTTTTATTATAAGGAGGAAAGTCTTCTGAGACACCTTTTTGCACCCATATCTGATTGCTAGGACTTCCAGCACTATATTGAAGAGCAGTGGTGAGAGTGAGTATCCTTGTCTTGTTCCCGTTCTTAGAGGGAATACTTTAAACTTTTCCCCATTCAGTATTATGTTGGCTGTGGGTATGTCATAGATGGCTTTTATTACATTAAGGTATGCCCCTTGTATGCTGATTTTGCTGAGGGTTTTAATCATAAAGCGATGCTGGATTTTGTCAAATGCTTTTTCTGCATGTATTGAGATGATCATGTGATTTGTTTTTAATTATGTTTATGTGATGTATCACATTTATTGACTTGCATATGTTAAACCATCCCTGCATCCCTGGTATGAAACTAACTTGATTATAGTGAATTATCTTTTTTATGTGTTGTTGGATTCTGTTAGCTAGTATTTTGTTAAGGATTTTAACATCTATGTTCATCAAGGTTATCAGTCTGTAGTTTTCTTTTTTGGTTTTGTCCTTTCCTGATTTTGGTATTAGGGTGATGCTGGCTTCATAGAATGAATTAGGGAAGGTTCCTTCTTTCTCTATCTTGTGGAATAGTGTCAAAAGGATTGGTACCAATTCTTCTTTGAATGTCCGGTAGAATTCTGCTGTAAATCCATCTGGTCCTGTACTTTTTCTTTGTTGGTAATTATTAAATTAACATTTCAATCTTGCTGCTTGTTATTGGTCTGTTCAGGACATCTAATTCTTCCTGATTTAAGCTAGGAGGGTTGTACTTTTCCAGGAATTTATCCATCTCTTCTAGGTTTTCTAGTTTACGTGCATAAAGGTGTTCATAGTAGCTTTGAATGCTCTTTTGTATTTTAGTGGTGTCTGTTGAAATATCTGCTGTTTCATTTCTTAATGAGGTTATTTGGTGGATTTTCTCTCCTCTTTTCTTGGTTAAGCTTGTTAATGCTCTATCAATTTTATTTATCTTTTCAAATAACCAGCTTTTTGTTTCATTTAGCTTTTGTAATTTTTTTGTTTCAATTTCATTTAGTTCTGCTCTGATCTTGATCATTTCCTTTCTTCTGCTCGGTTTGGGTTTGGTTTGTTCTTGTTTCTCTAGTTTCTTGAGGTATGACCTTAGAATGTCAGTTCGTGCTTGTTCAGTCTTTTTGATGTAAGCTTTTAGGGCTATGAACTTTCCTCTTAGCACTGCCTTTGCTGTATCCCAGAGGTTTTGATAGGTTGTATCATTATTGTCATTTAGTTTGAAGAATTTTTAAATTTCCATCTTGATTTCATTTTTGACCCAGTCCTCATTCACGAGCAGGTTATTTAATTTCCATGTATTTGCATGGTTTTGAAGGTTCCTTTTAGAGATGATTTCCAGTTCTATTTCACTGTGGTCTGAAAGAGTGCTTGATATAATTTCAATTTCTTAAATTTATTGAGACTCATTTTGTGGCCTATCATATGGCCTATCTTGGAGAAAGTTCCATGCGCTGTTGAATAGAACGTGTATTCTGTGATTGTTGGATGAAATGTTCTGTATATATCTGTTAAGTCAATTTGTTCCAAGGTATAGTTTAAATCCATTGTTTCTTTGTTGACTTTCTGTCTTGACCTGTCTAGTGCTGTCAGTGGAGTACTGAAGTCCCCCACTATTATTGTGTTGCTGTCTATCTCATTTCTTAGGTCTATTAATAATTGTTTTATAAATTTGGGAGCTCCAATGTTAGGTGCATATATGTTTAGGATTATGATATTTTCCTGTTGGACAAGACCTTTTACCATTATTTAATGTCCCTCTTTGTCTCTTTTAACTGCTGTTGCTTTAAAGTTTGTTTTATCTGATATAAGAATAGCTACCTCTGCTTGCTTTGGGTGTCCACTTGCAAGAAATCTCTTTTTCCATCCCTTTACTCTAAGTTTACGTGAGTCCTTATGTGTTAGGTGAGTCTACTAAAAGCAGCAGATAGTTGGTTGGTGAGTTCTCATCCATTCTGCAGTTCTGTATCTTTTAAGTGGAGCATTTAGGCCATTTACATTCAATGTTAATATTGAAATGTGAGGTACCATTGCATTCATTGTGCTATTTGTTGCCTGTGTACCTTGGGTTTTTTGGTTTTGGTTTTTGCTTTTTAACTTGTATTTTTGTTTTATAGGTCCTGTGTGATTTATGCTTTAAAGAGGTTCTGTTTTGATGTGTTTCCAGGATTTAAGATTTTTTTTTTTTGAGACAGAGTTTCAATCTGTCTCCCAGACTGGAGTGCAATGGCACAATCTTGGCTCACTGCAACTTCTGCTTCCCAGGTTCAGGTGGTTCTCCTGCCTCAGCCTCCCAAGTAGCTGGGATTACAGGGGCCCACCACCACGCCTAGCTAACTTTTGTATTTTTAGTAGAGATGTGGTTTCACCATGTTGCCCAGGCTAGTCTTGAACTCCTGACCTCAGGTGATCCACCCGCCTTGGCCTCCCAAAGTCCCAGGATTACAGGCATGAGCCACTGCCCCCAGCCTGTTTTAAGATATAGAGCTCCTTTTAGCAGTTCTTGTAATGGTGGCTTGGTAGGGGTGAATTCTCTCAGTATTTGTTTGTATGAAATAGACTGTATCCTTCTATCATATGCAATGCTTAGTTTCACTAGTTACAAAATGCTTGGCTGATAATTGTTTTGTTTGAGGAGGCGGAAGATAGGGCCCCACACCCTTCTAGTTTGTAGGGTTTCTGTTGAGAAATCTGCTGTGAATCTGATAGGTTTTCCTTTATAGGTGCTTCTGTCTCACAGCTTTTAAGATTCTTTCCTTCATCTTAACTCTAGATAACCTGATGACAACCTGATGACAATGTGCCTAGGTGATGACCTTTTTGTGATGAATTTCTTAGGTGTTCTTTGTGCTTCTTGTTTTTGGATGTCTAGGTCTCTAGCAAGTTTGGGGAACTTTTCCTCAATTATTCCCCCAAATAAATATGTTTTCCAAGCTTTTAGAATTCTCTTTTTCAGGAACACTGATTATTCCTTTTTTTTTCTTTTTTCTTTTTTTTTTTTTTTGAGACAGAGTCTCACTCTGTTGCCCAGGCTGGTGTGCAGTGGCACAATCTCAGCTCACTGCAACCTCTGCCTCCCGGGTTCAAGCGATCCTCCTACCTTAGCCTCCTGAGTAGCGGGGACTACAGGCACATGCCACCATGCCCGGCTAATTTTTTGTACTTTTAGTAGAGACAGGGTTTCACCATGTTGGCCAGGCTAGTCTCAAAACACCAATTATTCTTAGGTTTGGTAATTTAACACAATCCCAGACTTCTTGGAGGCTTTGTTCATATTTTCTTTCTTTCTTTTTTTTTTTTAGATGGAGTCTTGCTCTGTCGCCAGGCTGGAGTGCAATGGCACCATCTCGGTTCACTGCAACCTCCGACACCCTTGTTCAAACGATTCTCCTGCCTCAGCCTCCTGAGTAGCTGGGATTACAGGCAGGCACCACCACACTCAGCTAATTTTTGTGTCTTTAGTAGAGATGGGGTTTCACCCTGTTGGCAAGGCTGGTCTCAATCTCCTGACCTCGTGATCCACCCGCCTCAGCCTCCCAAAGTGCTGGCATTACAGGCGTGAGCCACCCTGCCCAGACTCATATTTTCTTATTCTTTTTTCTTTGTCTTTGTTAGACCTTGTCTTCGAGCTCTGAATTTCTTTCTTCTACTTGTTCAATTCTATTGCTGAGACTTTCCAGAGCATTTTGCATTTCTATAAGTGTGTCCAGTGTTTCCTGAAGTTTTGTTTGTTTTTTCTTTATGCTATCTATTTCCCTGAATGTTTCTGTCTTCACTTCTTGTATTGTTTTTTGGATTTCTTTGTGCTGGGCTTCACCATTCTCTGGTGCCTCCCTGATTAGCTTAATAACTAACCTCCTGTATTCTTTTTCAGGTAAATCGGGGATCTCTTCTTGGTTTGGATCTACTGCTGGTGAGCTACTGTGATTATTTGGGGGGTGTTACAGAGCCTTTTTTTGTCATATTACCAGAGTTGGTTTTCTGGTTCCTTCTCATTTGGATAGGCTCTATCAGAGGGAGGGTCTAAGGCTGAAGGCTGTTGTTCAGATTCTTTTGTCCCTTGAGTCTCCCCTTTTCCTATGGATGTGGCTTCCTGTGAGCCAAACTGCAGTGATTGTTGTCTTTCTTCTGGATCGAGCCACCCAGCACGTCTACCCAGCTCTGGGCTGGTACTGGGAGTTGTCTGCACAGAGCCCTGTGACGTGAACTGTCTATGGATCTCTCAGCCATGGATACCAGCACCTGTTCTGGTGGAGGTGGCAGGGGAGCGCAATGGGCTCTGTGAGGGTTCTTAGCTTTGGTGGTTTAAATGCTCTATTTTTGTGCTAGTTGGCCTCCTGCTGGGAGGTGATGCTTTCCAGAGAGCATCAACTATGGTAGTATGGAGAGGAACCAGTGGTGGGTGGGGCCCTTGAAGTCCCAAGATTATATGCCCTTTGTCTTCAGCTACCAGAGTGGATAAGGAAGGCCCATCAGGTGGGGGCAGGGCTAGGCATGTCTGAGCTCAGACTATCCTTGGGCGGGTCTTGCTGTGGCTGCTGTGGGGGATGGGGTAAGGTTCCCAGGTCAATGGAGTTGTGTACCTAGGAGGATTATAGATGCCTCTGCTGAGTCATGCAGGTTGTCAGGGAAGTGGGGGAAAGCTGGCAGTCACAGGCCTCATCCACCTCCCACACAAACTAAAGAGCTGGTCTCACACCCACCATGCACCCCCCGACAGCGTCAAGTCTGTTTCTGGACAGTGGGTGGGCTGGGCTTGAGAACTTGCCCCAGGCTACCCTCCTCCCAGCTGCAACATAAAAGGGCTTTAGTTCTACCCCAGTCTGTGGAGTCTGCACACTGATATGCGTCCTCCCCTGAGTTCTGGCCAGGAGGCTTCTCACCAGGTTCAAATTGTCACAAAGTTCAGCTGGAGATTTCCTTCTCCCTGTGGTGTTTTCCCTCACTCTTCTGCCCACTCTCCTGATAGATCCCTGTGGTGCCAGGCAGGAATGGCCTGCTGGGGACCCAGCAAGTTCCCAGGGCCTTTCCTACTGCTTCCTCTACGCCTGTATTTTGCTGGGCTGTCTAAATTGAATCAGCTCCAGGTAAGATCAAAAACTTCTCCCGCAAACAGTCCTTCCATTTCTCTAGAGGGGGTGTGTGTTCGGGAGAGGAGGATCTCGCTTTCCCACTTCCGCAATTGGGGCTCTCACAATATTTGGGGTGTCTCCAAGGTCCTGCAGGAGCAGTCCGCTTCCCTCAGAGGGTCTGTGGGTCCTCTCAGGATTGGTGGTCTGTTATTGCAGTTGATCTGAAGCTAAAATTCATGACGTGAGCCTCCACACACTGCTCTGTCCATCAGAGTCAGAGCTGCAGTCTAGTTCTGCCTCCCATCCACCATGATGATCTCCAGTTAATCTTTAAAAAGAGAGTCTAGGCCAGGCGCAGTGGCTCACGCCTGCAATCCTAGCACTTTGGGAGACCGAGGCGGGTGGATCACCTGGGGTCAGGAGTTCAAGACCAGCCTGGTCAACATAGTGAAACCCCGTCTCTACTAAATATACAAAAATTAGCTGGGCGTGGTGGCAGACACCTGTAATCCCAGCTACTTGGGAGTCTGAGACAGGAGAATCACTTGAACCCAGGAGGCAGAGGTTGCAGTGAGCTGAGATCGTGCCATTGTGTTCCAGCCTGAGCAACAAAAGCAAAACTTCACCTCCAAAAAAAAAAAAAAAGAATCTATACGCCTGAGGGACACCACATTGCAACCAAACAGTCTGTAGCTTTAGCACTCGCAGTGTCCCAGGGCCTTAGTGGCCCTGCAGAGTGAAATAGGGCAAGGGGGAGCTACTTCAAGCAGAGCCAGGCCTCTGGACCCGCAGCCTGTGCCAGAGTTCTCTCGCAAGGCAGAACAGCAGTGCAGCAATGGAGCCATTTCCTACATTTCTTGAGTTTATATGTGTAACATGGTGATAGATGTGTCAAGCAGTATCTTTCTTGTCTTCCATGTATTTCCTAACAGAACTTAACAGCTGAGAACAAAAATGGCACTGAGTACTTTTATATTCTATTTTCAGAAAACCGACATCTTTGAGTCCAATAATCTCTTTGCAAGGCTTCTGTAAATCTAAATATTGGAGGTGGGAGGTAGCACACAGAGCTCATAGTAGTGTCAATCATCTCTTCTCCCTTCTCTTCTGATGTGCGGGGATGGGAATGGGGATGTTTGGCATTCAGTTTGTCCCCTCCCCCTTGCTATTTAACTAGGAGGTGTTCAAGTTAACCCATCTACCAAGGGATCTGTTCATAGTGTCATCTATAGATTGCTAAACCAAAAAGTAGCACAATATGTAACGCCTCAGGCTTGCTGCCACTCAGTAGAGAAAGAAATGAACAAAAAAGAAAGGAGTGGTGGGACCAATGTCTTCCTACTGCATGGCATAGTAATATGTGACTGTCCTCATGATCAAATAGACATTGTGGAAAGAGGCTAGTCGCCCCAGTGGGCAAGGAAACCTAGGCCATCAAAAAGTTTTGGAAATGATTCAAGTGGCAGAGACTAAGGTGGTGTGTGTGGTGAGGAATATGTGGAGTGTTGAAACAAAAATAGCAATAAGTTGATAATTGTTAAAGCTGAGTCATAGGTACATAGAGGTTCATTATAACATTCTTTCTACCTTCGTGTGTTTAAAACTTTTAACAATAAACATGTTTTTTGGCCAGGTGTGGTGGTTCATGTCTGTAGTCCCAGCACTTTGGAAGGCCAAGGCAGGAGGATCACTTGAGCTCAGGAGTTCGAGACCAGCCTGAGCAACATGGTGAGATCCCTGTCTCTACAAAAAATAAAATAAAATTAGCTGGGTGCGGTGACATGCAGCTGTAGTCCCAGGTACTTGGAAGGCTGAGCCAGGATGTTGAGGCTGTAGTGATCTGTGATCCTGCCACTGCACTCCAGCCTGGGAGATTGAGCAAGATCCTATCTCATAAAATAAAATTTTAAAAAATCAAAAAATAAACATGTTTTTTAAGGTTATGGAATTGGACTGAATTGTGAAGATCGCCTGATATCACAGGGAAAGTCAACAGAACTTTTTTTTTTTTTTTTTTTTGAGTCTTTGCTCTGTCACCCAGGCTGGAGTGCAGTGGCACGATCTCGGCTCACTGCAAGCTCCGCCTCCCGGGTTCACACCATTCTCCTGCCTCAGCCTCCCAAGTAGCTGGGACTACAGGCACCCGCCGCCACGCCTGGCTAATCTTTTGTATTTTTTAGTAGAGACGGGGTTTCACCGTGTTAGCCAGGATGGTCTCAATCTCCTGACCTCATGATCCGCCCGCCTCAGCCTCCCAAAGTGCTGGGATTACAGGTGTGAGCCACCACGCCTGGCCCAAGAGAACATTTTTGGTAACAGTTTCAGGAGGGGAAATTACATCTTTTTATATATTTATTCATTTTTTAATTAATGGGGTGCTACACACTTTTTTTTTTTTTTTTTTTTTAAGACAGCCTTGCCCTGTCTTCCAGACTGGAGTGCAGTGGCACAATCATGACTCAATGCAACCTCCACCTCCTGGACTCAGGTGATCTTCTTGCCTTAGGAAGGACTACAGGTACGCCACCATGCCTGGCTAATTTTTGTATTTTTTGTAGACATGGGGTTTTGCCATTTTACCCAGGCTGATCTTGAACTCCTGGGCTTAAGTGATCCACCTGCCTCAGTCTCTGGAAGTGTTGGAATTACAGGTGTGAGCCACTGCACCAGATGAAAAATTACATATTAATGAATTAAGACTTTGCTATGATCTGAATATCTGTGTCCCACCCCCCCATCAAATTCATATGTTGAAATCCTAGCCCCCAGGGGTGATGGTACTAGAAAGTGAGGTCCTTGAGTGGATTCGTGACCTTATAAAAGAGGGCCAAGAGAGACTCCTCATCCCTTATATTATGTGAGGTCACAGCAAGAAGATGCCATCTATGAGGAAGCGGGCCCTTACCAGACACCTAATCTTATCTTGTTCTTGGACTTCCCAGGTTCCAGAACTGTGAGAAGTTTCTGT
This sequence comes from Pan paniscus, assembly GCF_029289425.2. Lineage (NCBI taxonomy): Eukaryota > Metazoa > Chordata > Mammalia > Primates > Hominidae > Pan > Pan paniscus. The sequence goes on along the minus strand of NC_073264.2, from coordinate 40,533,983 downwards.
TGTTTATAAGCTACCCAGTTTATGGTATTTTGTTATAGCAGCCAGAGTGGACAAAGACAGACTTATTATTCCAACATTTTATAAGTCCAACCACCAAAAGAAATGTTCTTGTCTTCCTGAAGAAGTGCCTCACTTTTTCTTTAACTGTGATCCAGTCAAGTATGGCTTAGAAAATAGTCACAGGAGTTTCCACTGTAGACAAGAGGTAGACAAAGGAGCTTCCTGCAAACTGGAAAAATATTTTTAAATTTCCTATACATAAACAACAAATCGGTGGAAATGCAATAAAAAGAAAAAAATCCTGTTCACAATAGCAAATAATTTGTTTTAGCAAAAGACACTCTACGGCTAAACTTGATAAAAATGTACAAGACCTGATGAAGAAAACTATAAAATGTTACTGCAGAATATAGATGATAGAATAAATGCAGAGTTATACTTGTTTCTGTTTAGAGTCAATATTCTAAAGATGTTGATTACTTCTAAATTTATAAAGGCCATATAATTGCAATGAAAATGTTAACTTTTTGGGGAACTTGAAAAATGATTCTAAAGTTTTCATTAAAAATAAATATATAGCCAGGCATGGTGGCTCATGCCTGTAATCCTAGCACTTTGGGAGGCCTAGGCAGGTGGATCACAGGATGAGGAGTTTGAGACCAGCCTGACCAACATGGTGAAACTCCATCTCTACTAAAAATACAAAAATTAGCCAGGCATGGTGGCGCATGCCTGTAATCCCAGCTACTCAGGAGGCTGAGGCAGGAGAATCGCTTGAATCCAGGAGGCAGAGGTTGCAGTGAGCTGAGATCACACCACTGCACTCCAGCCTGGGCAACAAAGAGAGACTCTGTCTCAAAAAAATAATAACAATAAAAATAAATATTTTGGAAAAATTGGAAAAGAAGCATATTGGGGGGGACTTAGCATACCAGATATTAAAACCTACTATAAAACAATTTTAGGCTGGGCGTGGTGGCTCACGCCTGTAATCCCAGCACTTTGGGAGGCTGAGGCGGGTGGATCACGAGGTCGGGAGATCGAGACCATCCTGGCTAACACGGTGAAACCCCATCTCTGCTAAAAATACAAAAAATGAGCCGGGCATGGTGGCGTGTGCCTGTAGTCCCAGCTACTCGGGAGGCTGAGGCAGGAGAATGGCGTGAACCCGGGAGGCAGAGCTTGCAGTGAGCCGAGATCGTCGCCCCATTGCACTCCAGCCTGCGAGACAAAGCAAGACTCTGTCTCAAAAAAAAAAAAAAAAAAAAATTTAGTATAGCATTCAATTAAATAGACCCAAGAAAATATGGTAATTTGCTATATGGTTGCATTTTAATTCAGGGAGGGAGACAAAGATTATTCAATAAATTATACTGGAAGAACTAACAGCAACTTGAAAAAAAAAGTTAATTCTTACCTTTTTTTTTTTTTTTTTTTTGAGACGGAGTTTCACTCTCGTCATCCAGGCTAGAGTGCAATGGCGTGATCTCAGCTCACTGCAACCTCTGCCTCCTGGGTTCAAGCGATTCTCCTGCCTCAGCCTCTAGAGTTGCTGGGATTACAGGCGTGCACCACCACGCCCGGCTAATTTTGTATTTTTAGTAGAGATGGGGTTTCTCAATGTTGGTCAGGCTTGTCTCAAACTCCCAACCTCAGGTGATCCGCCCTCCTCTCAAGGTGCTGGGATTATAGGCGTGAGCCACCGTGCTTGGCCATTCTTATCTTTTTTTAAACAACTAAATAAATTTCAGATATATTAACAGTTAAATGTAAAAAAACTACAAATGTGCTAGAAAACACATTTGACTCTTTATTAATGAAATGTAGAAGGCCAGGCGCAGTGGCTCACACCTGTAACCCCAGCACTCTGGGAGACTGAGGCAGGCGGATCACCTGAGGTCAGGAGTTCAAGACCAGCCTGGCCAACATGGTGAAACCCTGTCTCTACTAAAAATACAAAATTAGCTGGGTGTGTTGACAGGCGCCTGTAATCCCAGCTACTTGGGAGGCTGAGGCAGAAGGATTGCTTGAACCCGGGAGGCTGAGGTTGCAGTGAACGAGACTGTGCCACTGCACTCCAGCCTGGGCAACAAGATCATAATTCTGTCTCAAAACAGAAAAAAAAAAAAAGAAAGAAAAGTAGAAGAGTACAAAATTTCTTTATGAGCTTGCTCTTTTCAACCTCAAATAAATAAAGCTGACAAAATCCATGTTGGTAAGGATATGGGGAAAAAAAGCAACCTCCTCTATAGTCGGTAGCAGTATAAATTTATAAATTTGTATAAATTTCCAATATACTTGAAATGTCTCATTGACCCATCAATTTTACATATATGAATTTACTCTAAGGATATAATATTACACATGGGAAGAGATATATGCACTGGAATTACTTATAATATTGAAAAATTGCAGGCCGGCACGGTGGCTCACACCTGTAATCCCAGCACTTTGGGAGGCCGAGGTGGGCGGATCACCTGAGGTTGGGATTTCGAGACCAAACTGACCAACATGGGGAAACCTCGTCTCTACTAAAAATACAAAATTTGCTAAGTGTGGTGGCACATGCCTGTGATCCCAGCTACTGGGGAGGCTGAGGCAGGAGAATCGCTTGAACCCGGGAGGCGGAGGTTGCGGTGAGCCAAGATCACGCCATTGCACTCCAGCCTGGGCAACAAGAGCAAAACTCCATCTCAAAAAAAGAAAAATTGTAAACAACTTAGAAGTCCATCTCTAAAGTGTTGTTAGTTATAGAATGTCTGTTTGCTTTCAAAGAGAACAAATAACCTTGTCTTCAACAAGACAAATGTATTTTTTTTTTTTTGAGACAGAGTCTCGCTCTGTCGCCCAGGCTGGAGTGCAGTGGCGCGATCTCAGCTCACTGCAACCTCCGCCTCCCGGGTTCAAGAGATTCTCCTGCCTCAACCTCTTAAGTAGCTGGGATTACAGGTGTGCGCTACCATGCCCGGTTAATTTTTGTATTTTTAGTAGAGTCAGGGTTTCTCCATGTTGCTCAGGCTGGTCTCGAACTCCTGACCTTGTGATCCGTCTGCCTTGGCCTCCCAAAGTGCTGGGATTACAGGCGTGAGCCACCACGCCCAGCCGACAAATGTATTTTTCACACAAAATTGCAATGAGGATAGGAGGTACGATGGGTATGTTTCACAAGATCATCCAGATTCCTTCTGTCACTTTACTCCACTTTCCTCCTTTGTGTGGTCCATCCTTACCACTACCAAATACATGCTACAGTTGGTAAAAGGGAAAGAAAGTAGAGTCTGACCTGGAAGTTTCCTCATAACTTCCACTCACATCACATGATAGCCATGCCTAGCTGAATGAGCCAATGAGAAATGTAGTTTGTACACATAAGCAACATGTCTCCAGCTTGGAGACTATCTAATAACCAAAGGAAGAAGGTAAAAAATGGATTTCAAAGACTATTATCCCCTTCCATCAGCGATATCGATTAAAGTACACTACATCATTCAGTGAAAAACTCTGCAGCCATTAAAAATAAGAGACAGGCCAGGTTTGGTGGTTCACACGTGTATCCCAGCACTTTGGGAGGCCAAGTCGGGAACATCACTTGAGAACAGGAGTTAGAGACCAACCTGGGCAACATTAGAAGACTCTGTCTCTAAAAAAAATTGGTGGGGTGTAATCGTGTGCCTGTAGTCCCAGCTACTTGGGAGGCTGACGTGGGAGGATTGCTTGAGCCCAGGAATTTGAGGCTGCAGTGAGCTATGATTGTGCCACTGCACTCCAGCTTGGGTGATAAAGCAAGACCTAAAAAATAAGTATTATTATACATTATGTATATGGTCATTGTTATATAAAGTTGTATTTGACAGTGAGTGAAAACTGCAACTACAAACATAGGATAATTCTATTTGAAAATTATGTGTGTTGTGAATATATATAGGTATACATGTAGGCACCTGTGTGTATGTGTTTGTATTTATGTATTAAATGTATATATTTGAAAATATAGAGTTGTCTGGGAAAATGTTCCCTAACGTATAAATGGCAGTTATTTCTGGAGAATGAGATTGAAAGTGAATGTCTATTTTACAGTTTTTCTTTTATACAAAACAATGAAAAAAAATTTTTTTGAGACAGGGTCTTGCTCTGTCACCCAGGCTGGAGTGCAGTGGTGCGATCATGGCTCACTGCTGCCTTGACCTTCTGGGCTCAAGCGATCCTCCTACCTCAGCCTCCCAGGTAGCTGGGACTATAGGTGCATACCACCACACCCGGCAAATTTTTTTTTTTTTTTTTTTTTGAGACAGGGTTTCACTATGTTGCCCACGCTAGTCTTGACTCCTGAACTCAAGCGATCAGCTTGACTTGGACTCCCAAAGTGCTGAGATTACAGACATGAGCCACCACACCCAACCGAAACATTTTTTAAAGCAAAAACATACACGATTTAAAATAAAATATCCAGAAATAACTGCTTCAAACTTGCTTTTAAGGTCAGTTTCAAAATTGCTTGAGAATAGGCTTGAGAGTAGGCCAGGCCAGGTGGCTCATGCCTGTAATCCCAGCACTTTGGGAGGCTGAGGTGGGCAGAACGCTTGAGGTCAGGAGTTCAAGACCAGCCTGGCCAACGTGGCGAAACCCCCGTCTCTACTAAAAACACAAAAATTAGCCAGGAGTGGGCTGGGCGCGGTGGCTCACGCCTGTAATCCCAGCACTTTGGTAGGCTGAGATGGGTGGATCATGAGGTCAGGAGTTCAAGACCAGTCTGGCCAAGATGGTGAAACCCTGTCTCTATTAAAACTTCAAAAATTAGCCAGGCGCAGTGGCAGGCGCTTGTAATCCCAGCTACTTGGGAGGCTGAGCCAGGAGAATCACTTGAAACTGGGCGGCAGAGTTTGCAGTGAGCCAAGATCGCGCCACTGCACTCCAGACTGGGCGACAGAGTGAGATTCCGTCTCAAAAAAAAAAAAAAATGTTAGCCAGGAGTGGTGGCGGAAATCGCAGCTACTTGAGAGGCTGAGGCAGGAGAATCATTTGAACCCAGGAGGCAGAGGTTGCAGTGAGCCAAGATCTTGCCATTGCACTCCAGCCCGGGAGACAGAGCAAAACTCTGTCTCCGCCCCCGCAAAAAAAATTGCCAGAGAATAAAGGTGAAGCTCACATAATATTGGAGAAAATTTGGTTAAGCTCTGAGAGTAATTAATTAATTTAGGCAAGATGGGAAAAGTGCTCTTATTGAAAGACATTATAAAGTGATGGATTTAATATACTCAAAGACATAAGAAAACATAATTGACTGGGTGGTTGGGGGAAGGGAAGTGAGGAACACACTAAATAAAATTAGAGGATACTTTAATTTTTTATCACATTTTATTTATTTCACTAGATGATAAGGTTCATAAGTGTTTGCTATAATTTTGGCTATTTTTTCTTGTCTGAAATATTACATAGTAAAATGTTTTAACTGGATGACAAGTAGAGATAAAGTGAATTCTGTTTGAAAAAATTACATACTAATGAATTACGACTTTGCTATGGTCTGAATATCTGTGTCTCTCCCAAATTCATATGTTGAAATTCCAACCCCCAACATGATAGTATTAGAAGGTGAATTACAAATTGTATTGACTTATTTTGCTTATTCTTTGTCATATTTAAATTTATAACTGAGAAGACATTAATTTGCAAATAAAATACATTTTTAACAAGATACATGAAATTTTCAGTGAACTTGGAGTTAACTAGGAAAAATGCATAGTTCTAGCCAAATCTACTACAAGCAAAACTTCAAGAGTAGTAGCTGGCACTGAGGCTACTGTGCACTTGAAATGTACACCCAGCTTGTGTAACATTTTCCAAGAATACCTGTCATCAAAACTTTTGCTTCTAAAGAGTTTTCTATATATATATATATATATATATATATTTTTTTTTTTTTTTTTTTTTTTTTTTTTTTTTGAGACGGGGTCTCCCTGTCACCCAGGCTGGAGTGCAGTGGCGCGATCTCGGCTCACTGCAGGCTCCGCCCCCCGGGGTTCACGCCATTCTCCTGCCTCAGCCTCCCGAGTAGCTGGGACTACAGGCGCCCGCTACCTCGCCCGGCTAATTTTTTGTATTTTTAGTAGAGACGGGGTTTCACTGTGTTAGCCAGGATGGTCTCGATCTCCTGACCTCGTGATCCACCCGCCTCGGCCTCCCAAAGTGCTGGGATTACAGGCGTGAGCCACCGCGCCCGGCCGAGTTTTCTATATTTTTAATCGGAGGGTTTTGTTTTTGTTTTGTTTTGTTTTGTTTTGTTTGAGATGTGGTCTCTGTCGCTCAGGCTGGAGTGCAGTGGCATGATCTTGGCTCACTGCAACCTCCACCTCCTGGGTCAAGTGTTTCTACCACCTCAGCCTCCCAAGTAGCTGGGGCTACAGGCATGCACCACTACACCTGGCTAATTTTTCTATTTTTAGTAGAGATGGGGTTTCACCATGTGGGCCAGGCTGGTCTCAAACTCCTGACCTGAGGTGATCTGCCCACCTTGTCCTCCCAAAGTGCTGGGATTAAATGGCAGATTCCATATGTGAGGAGGTGTGTACACATATATATGTAAACAAAATAAAATAACAGTGGTTTGAATATTCATTGAGGGGAAACATGTGCAATTCTATGACATAAATTAATTAACTAGAAAATTTATATAAAGAAATTATACAGAATTCAGAATAGAGAGACATAGAAATGTGAAAGATAGATTCAAAAATACTTAGAACAGGTCGGGCACGGTGGCTCACGCCTGTAATCCCAGCACTTTGGGAGGCCGAGGTGGGCGGATCACGAGGTCAGGAGATTGAGACCATCCTGGCTAACACGGTGAAACCCCGTCTCTACTAAAAATACAAAAAATTAGCCGGGCGTGGCGGCGGGCGCCTGTAGGCCCAGCTACTCGGGAGGCTGAGGCAGGAGAATGATGTGAACTCGGGAGGCGGAGCTTGCAGTGAGCTGAGATTGTGCCACTGCACTCCAGCCTGGGCGACGAGTGAGACTCTGTCTCAAAAAAAAAAAAAAAAAGAAAAAGAAAATACTTAGAACAGATTGAGGTATAACATGTCTAAGCTGAATTCAAGGAGAAAAGAGAGAATGGGACACAAGCAATATTTGAAGAGATGTTGGTTAAGAATGTAAGCCCCATGAGGGCAGAATTTTTTTTCCCCAATACTGTATCCCTAATCCTAGACTAAAGCCTGATATATAAGTACTTAATAAATATTTGTTGAATTATGTTGGATTCTATTTCCAGTAATATGAGAAACTATACACTTACATAAACCATCCCGCTGAAAACATTCAAAACTGGGTAAAATGTAAAAATAAAATCTTCTTAAAATTATTTCTGAGATCCCAAGGAAACTTTTGTCAAATTAGAGGCAGAAGATGAGATAAAGGAGCCTTTGCAGAAACAAATTTGTGTGTATTTTTAAATAAAACCTGAACCTTCAAAAAACAAAGAAGTTTTGTGGTTGAGCTCATCCTTTTACTCCATTTGGGGGGCATTTTTTTCCTCTATATGTAAGAGGTATTTTGGAGAACAAGTTGAAACAGCACTAGTTATGGCAAGTACATTAAAATCTTTCAAAGGCCACACTATATCCTCTACTCTCTTCTCCCCCACCCTCCGCCCACAACTTAAAAAAAAAAAAAAAATCCTCCATTGAAATTTCCCCCCTTCTTCATGAAAAAATCTGCAGTAACAGGAAAAGGAGATAGCTGGAATAATAATCTTTTTATTTGTTTATGTTGAAGAATAAGGTTTTGTTTTGAGACAGGGTTTTGCTCTGTTGCCCAGGCTGGAGTACTGTGGCACAATCACCATTCACTGCAGCCTTGAATTCCCAAGTTCCAGTGATCCTCCCACCTCAGCCTCCCAAATAGCTGGGACTACATACAGGAGTGCACCACCACAACCAGCTATTTTTTTTTTTTTTAATTTTTGTAGAGAAGTTGTCTCGCTATGTTGCCCAGGCTAGTCCTGAGCTCCTGGTCTCAAGTGATCCTCCAGCCTCAGCTTCCCAAAGCACAGGCATTACAGGTATGAGCCACTGCATCTGGCCTAAACGTCTTGCTGTCTGGTAGAGAAAGTCTTCACTTTGTTCTTCAAGATTGTTTTAGTTCTTTACGTTTTCTGTTCCTATACACATTTTAGAAACAGCTTGTCCATTTTCTCATACCTCACCTCCCTCTTCCTACACACACTGCTGAAATCTATACTGGAATTATATTGAATCTGAAGAACAACTTGATGAATATTAACATCTTTATTATAGTGAATCTTCTAAGGATTGAGGCTGGTACATTCTTCTACCTATTTCTTTTAAAAATTGTCTCAATCTTTTATGGTCTTCTGCGTAGACAGTTTTCATTTTTCCTTTCCAATCTTCCTCCCATCTATTTCATCTTCTTGCCTTATTGCACTAAGATGGTTCATCCAGTAAAATGTTGAATACATGCAGGAATAGTGGATATCTTATTTTCTTCCCAATCTCAAGGGGAAAGGGTTCAATATTACACCATTGTGTATCCTCTTCATATATGGCTGGACTTAATCTTCTAATATTTTGTGTAAGATTTTTACATATATATGTGAGATTACCATGTAAATTTCCCTTTCTTGTGATATCTTTGTGACCTGCTTTCAGGGTCATATACGCCTCATTAAATGAGCTAAGAATTGATTCCTTTTCCTCTATTCTCTGGAATTTGTATAAATTGATAAAATTAGTTAATGAAATCTTCTGGACTGGAGTATTTCATCTACTCCCTGCCTTCATCTCCCTTCAGGGAAAAGGTTTGAATTACCTTCAAAGGAGACTGTCATGTGGCTTCTCAACACAAACAATGGAATGCAGAAAACAGATAATTAAAACAATAATTCAAATTGCAGAAAGAAAATACTCACCAATAGAACTCCAAACTGAACAAATATATCCTTCAGAAAGGTAGGTGAAGTAATTTTATGACAAACAAAAACTGAGATAATATCACCAGAAGATCCACATTAATGGAAATTCTAAAAGATGTTCTTCAGGCTAAGAAAATGTGGCATGTATAAGCAATGGAATACTATTCAGGCATAAAAAGAGAATAAAATCATGTCAAATGCAACAACATTGATGAGCCTGGAGAACATTACATTAAATGAAATAAGCCAAGAATAGAAAGACAAAAAACACATGACTTCATTCACTCATATGTTGAATCTAAACAAAACTGATCTCATAGAAGTTGAGAATAGAATAGTAGTTACCAGAGACTGGGGAGAATAGGAGGAGGGGGTAAATGGAAGAACGTTGGTCAATGCGTACAATGTTACAGTTAAACAGGACTAAGTTCTGATACTCTATTGCACAGTAGGGTGACTATAGCTAAAAATAACATATTGTTTTGTTTTTTGCTTTTTGTTTTGAGACAGGGTATCACTCTGTCACCCAGACTGGAGTGCAATGGCACAATCTCGGCTCACTGCACCTCTGCTTCCTGGGCTCAAGCGATCCTCTCACCCCAGCCTCCTGAGTAGTTGGGACGACAGGTGCATGCCACCATGCCTGTCTAATTTGTGTGTGTTTTGTAGAGCTGGGGTTTTTCCCAGTTGCCCAGGCTGCATTGTATATTTCAAATAGCTAGAAGAAAGGATTTTGAATGTTCTTACAATAAATAAATCATAAGTGGCCGGGAGTGATGGCTCACGCCTGTAATCCCAACACTTTGGGAGCCTCAAGCCCAGGAGGTCGAGGCTGCAGCAAGCTGAGATTGCACCACTACATTCCAGCCTGGGCAACAGAGCAAGATCCACAGATGTAAGAAGGTATGAAAAGCAATGTTAAAAAGCGGTATTCAATAAATGAATACTGAATGTTGTATAAATCAATAATAATGTATTGTGAAGCTTAAAATATAAGTAGACAAACTACATAGAAAAAGTACCATAAATGGACTAAAATGTTCTAAGGGTCTTGCATCATGTATGGATGTGTGTTGTAAATTCTAGGAAAACTGAAAACCACTGAAACAACTGTAAAAGAATGCAGAAGTATCAATTTAACAGAGGGGGATAACAGATTAATAATTATTCATCCAGTTCAAAGGAAGAAAAGAAAAACACAAAATAGGCAAAACAAAAAAAAAGGCGGGGGTAAGGGCAATTAGCCAGGGCTTGGTAGCTCACGCCTCTAATCTCAACCCTTCGGGAGGAAGAAGCGGATGGATCTATTTAACTGGATCGCTTGAGCTCAGGAGTTTGAGACCAGCCTGGCCAACATGGCGAAACCCTGTCTCTACCAAAAATACAAAAAATTAGCTAGGTGTGATGGTGCAGGCCTGTGGTCCCAGCTACTTAGGAGGCTGAGGCAGAAGAATCACTTGAGCCCGGGAGGTGGAGACTGCAGTGAGATTGTACCACTGCACTCCAACCTGGGTGACAATGAGACTCCCGTCTCAAAAAAAAAAAAAAAAAAAAATTAGTAAAATGCTAGATTTAAACCTAAACGTGCCAATAAACTTAAGCAGACTGCCAAGACAAAGGCTGTCCTAATTTTTTTTTAAACCTACTTATAAGACACATTGTTAATAAAAGGATTACAGAAAGCTTGAAAGTAAAAGGATAGGAAAAGATAAACCATACCAACATTATCCCAAAGAAAGTTTAAGTAGCTATACTAATGGCAGGCAAAGTAGACTTTAAGACAAAAGCCTTGTTTGGAATACAGATATCTGAAAATTCCAAAAGGATTAATTCATAAGGAAGATAAAGCAATTTTAAATGTATATGCACCTACTATAATAGCCTCAAAATATGTAAAATAAAAATAGAAAGGAGAGGCCGGGTGCGGTGGCTCACATTTGTAATCCCAGCACTTTGGGAGGCCAAGGCGGGTGGATCATGAGGTCAGGAGTTCGAGGCCAGTCTGGCCAACACAGTGAAACCCGTCTCTACTAAAAATATAAAAATTAGCTGGGCATGGTGGCAGGTGCCTGTAATCCCAGCTACTCGGGAGGCTTAGGCAGGAGAATCGCTTGAGCCCAGGAGGAGGAGGTTGCAGTGAGCCAAGATGGTGCCACTGCTCTCCAGCCTGGGAGACAGAACAGAACTAGGCTCCATTTCAAAAAAAAAAAAAAAAAAAAGAATGGAGAAAGATAAATCCACAAATCACAGTGGAAGATTTTAACATACTTCCCTTGGTATGTGATAAAACAAGCCCACAAAGACTTGGTAAGGATATAAAATATTTAAATAATACAAGTAATAAAATTGACCTAATTGGCACAAGCTAAACTGCATATAATAGCTAAAGAATCAACTTTTTTTTCAGGGCCACATGCCTGTAGTTTCTAAACTTAATCATATGCAGGGCCCAATAGCAACTGTCAACAAATTTTAAGTGATTGAAACTATACAGAGAATGCTCTTTAATGAAAGTGGAATTAAGCCAGAAATAGATAATAAAAAGATAATTAGAAATTCCCATACATTTGGGATTTGGTTTTCAAAAGTTTTATTATGATGTGCCCATGTGGTTTTTTAAAAAATTACTTATTTTTTTGAGATCCGGTCTCATTCTGTCACCCAGGCTGGAGTGCAGTGGCACAATCACAGCTCACCATAGCCTCAACCTCCCAGGCTCAGGTGATCCTCCCACCTCCATCTCCGGAGTAGCTAGGACTACAGGTGCCCGCCACCATGCCCAGCTAATTTTTGTATTCTTTGTAGAGGCAGGTTTCGCCATGTTGCCCAGGCTGCTCTTGAACCCCTGGGGCTCAAGTGATCTGCCCACCTCAGCCCCTCAAAGTGCTAGGATCACAGGCATGTGATTCACCACACTTGGCCAGTTGTGGTTTTATATTGAGAAATAAAAATAAAATTCTAAGTCCCCAACTGAATAGACCCCCTCTTAGCCAAGGGGACCCCAAAGAAACCTGGGAAACAGTTCATAGCTATGACGGGATGAGAGGTCCAACATGCCTCATTATACCTACTCCCTCACCAAATGCCATTAGGCTTTCCTCCCCAAGGGCTAACCAGAAAGCAGCCCTTTCAAGACTCCACATTGATAATGTCGATTACTAGCTTATCTCCCCAGGGAGAGAACAAAGACAAGATTAATCAGTCCTTCACCTCTCTGCTTCCTCTATTCCTATTTCTTCAAATGTTCACCTTACCTTATGTAAAATGTAGATTTACTGGGCACTAACTAAAGTCTCATAAGTCTGCAATCATTCATCTCACTGCCACCCTCACCCTCCTCAGACTTTTAAAGGAAAATGTATAAATACTAAACCTCCCAAGAACCTCTTTGGAAAAAAATAGGCACAGAATCATCCGTGAAACAAGTTTTTACAAGTTTTTTTTTCCACCGGGCATGCCCACAAGCTAGCTCAATAAACCTCGATGACTAAGACTTAGGTCTCAGTCACTTATTTTGGTTGTCGATATTTATCCAAGTTGGGTTCAAGACCATAGGCTTGTTGTGTTTCTCCTGTTGTAGCAAATCCTCAGCCATTTTCATTGACTATTACCTCTCTGAATTACTTTACCATTTTCCTCCCTTGCATACACTGCTCCAGCCACAAGGGCTCTTTACTGTTTATTGAAAGGACCAGTCTTGTTATTCCTTTGCTTGGAATTCTCTTCCCTCATATCCAAATGGCTTGCGTCTTTACCTATCTGATCTCTAAACATCACCTCAGCGAGGCACTGTGACCATCCTACCGAAAACTGCAAAGCCATCCCACTTCAGAACTCCTAATCTTCCTTCCCTACTTCCTCTCTGTAACATTTATCACTCTCATTTGGCCCTTTTCTGTCCCTCCTGCAAATGTAGGCTCTATGCAGGCAGAAACTTTTGTTTTGTTCACTGTTGTAACTCAGTAATGAGAACAGTACCTAGAATACAACATATGCTCAAGAGCTATTAAATAGCTTTTCTTTATTCTTCCAGGTCACTTCACCTGCAAAGCCTTCCCTCAATTATCACATCATTTGCATGAGAATAGCATTTTGTAGTTGTTTTTTTTTTTTTTGAGACGGATTCTCACTCTGTTGCCCAGACTGGAGTGTGGTGACACAATCTCGGCTCACTGCAACCTCCACCTCCCAGGTTCAAGTGATTCTCCTGCCTTACCCTCCCAAGTAGCTGGGACTACAGGCATGTGCCACCACACCAGGCTAATTTTTCTATTTTTGTAGAGACAGGGTTTTGCCATGTTGGCCAGGCTGGTCTCAAACTCCTGACCTCAGGTGATCTGCCTGCCTCAGCCTCCCAAAGCACTGGGATTACAGGCGTGAGCCATCACACCAAGCCTAGCATAGCCTAGCATTTTGCATTTCTAACACAAAGGTCAGCAGCCTTGAACATACTGCTCTGTGGGTATGTACCTATAAACAGAAGCACATACACAGGGCTGTGAGAACAAAGGCCCAACAGGCATTAACAGAAAACTTAAATTTGAAGGGTGCATTTACTTTGTGGCCCATTCCCCACTCCCCTATTTCACTCTGGAGCACCAGGGGATACTGAATTCCACAATAAAAGATCACTCCTTATAGTTAACGTGCTGGCTGTCAAAAAGCAAATTTTTGGAAAGGTCAGGATTGCCTGATGTAGAGTCCAGAACATCACAAATGGCAGGTCTTAATACAGAAAACTAGACGAAAGGATTGTGATTTGAGGGAGGGGTATCTGGATGAAAACGAAGTCTGAGAGTATGAAAGGCAACTAAATTCACATAAATAAGAAATTAGAAGAGAAACAAAAGCCCTTTGTAATCTTCATTATATAATCTCGGTTCCTAGATAACTTTGTTCTTCATCCATCAAAACAGAGATATATAACATATTTAAAGAGGTAACACTAGTTCACTAAGACAACAAAGATTCTTAAAAGGGTTGGGCTGTATCTGAAATCTCCAAAAAGGCTGAGTAATTTGACAAAGAGCCCTAAATAATTTTGATTCCTCCATACTCCTTTTCAGATCTACTATGTACAAGGAGCACTCTGGTCACCCTTTAGCTGCACAGCACATAAAATATTTACAAAAAATGTCACAGAAACTGTTGTTTCCATTATTTGGAAGAAAACGAGGACAAATTTCAGGATGTGACTTGGCTCATTGTTTCAAACATATTTGGATGTGCTGAAAGAGAGGAAAGAAAGTGGGAAAGAGAGACCAAGCCACTTAACACCAAAGATTTTTTTTTTTTTTTTTTTGATGGAGTCTCGCTCTGTCCCAGGCTGGAGTGCAGTGGTGCAATCTTGGCTCACTGCAACCTCCGCCTCCCGGGTTCACGCCATTCTCCTGCCTCAGCCTCCCGAGTAGCTGGGACTACAGGTGCCCACCACCACGCCTGGCTAAATTTTTTATATTTTCAGTAGAGACGGGGTTTTCACCATGTTAGCCAGGATGGTCTTGATCTCCTGACCTCATGATCAGGGGCCCGCCTCAGCCTCCCAAAGTGCTGGGATTACAGGCATGAGCCACCGTGCCCGGCCAACACCAAAGATTTGGGGACAGTCATGGCAAGGAGTGGCAGCTATTACAAATTTGAATAGGGTAGTCAACTGGCCATGGAAAGTGGAGTTGCAGGCATTTGAGTATCATAACTTTTTTTAGTATAATTATTTAAGTTCCTTTTTTGAAAAGATTGGCTGGACATGGTAGCTCACACCTGTAATCTTAGCACTTAGGATGGCCAAAATGGGAGGATCGCTTAAGCTCAGGAATTCGAGACCAGCCTGGGCAACAGGGCAAGACCCTCATCTCTATTAAAAAAAAGAAAGAAAAAAAAAAGTCATGCTAGCTGAGACAAAGACAGGCGTAAGAAAAACATTCTCAGATACCTCTTGTTTATTTTTACCAAGTTTTAGTCTCTACCCTGCTGGCTTACTAGAGTAGTGGTATTGAATCAAATACATAGCTACATTTACTGGGCTATGTGATTTAATAGCATTCATTTTAACCTCAAAAAGGGAAAATGGGTTGGATTTGTCCAGTTGGATTTCAGAAGATATTTTAAAGTTTGACTAGTCATAAAAAAATTCTTACATAATATTGGCCATAAAAGAAATTCTTGTTTATGTACTTTAAACCCACATCTTAATGACTGACTCTAATAGCATTGGCCCATGTAATCACTACTCTCTTTCCTTTTGAATTTATGTCAATACATTATTGGTGTGGTGGCTTTTGCTTTGCCCAAATTACCTGAGTAATCATGTGAGTTGTTATCATTCTACAGATAGTGTGTAGAAGGACCCTAGATTGGAAATACAGCTCATTGAAGTTCAAACTATCTTTATTTTGGTGGTTACCCAAACCTTGGTATCTTAAAAGATGTTTCCTTAATAGCCCCTTAGACGTCTCTGCCAGTTGTTTTTTTTAGACAGTCTGTCACCAGTACGGAGTGCAGTGGCGCCATCAAAGCTCACTATAACCTCAAACTCCTGGGTTCAAGCAATCCTCCCACCTCAGCCCCCGAAGTAGCTAGAACTACAGGTACACACATGGCTAAATTTTTCTATTTTTTGTAGAGATAGATTCTTGCTGATGCCCAAGTCAGTCTTGAACTCCTGGCTTCAAGCCATCCATCCTCTACCCTCAGCCTCCCAAATTGCTGGGATTACAGGTGTGAGCCATAGCACCCAGCCTGTCTTTCCTAATACAGCTCTAAACTCATTTCAGTCCTAACTCGCCATCTCTATCCCCTTTCAGCTCCTAAGTTTTCCATAAACACTATTTGGGTTTTTTTGTTATTTTTTAGACAGGGTCTCACTCTGTCACCCAGGCTGGAGTGCGGTAGTGTGATCATAGCTACTTCGCCTCAACCTCCTGGGCTCAAGCAATCCTCCTGTCTCAGCCTCCAGAGTAGCTGGGACTCAGGCTCATGCCACCACAATCGGGTAGTTTTTCTTTTCGTAGACAGGTTTTTGCCATGTTGCCGAGGTTGGTCTCCAGCTCCTGGGCTCAAGCAATCTTCCCACCTCAGCCTCCCAAAGTGTTGGAAATTACAGGCCACTGCACTCAACCATAAACACTAGTTTGTAATCTCCAGTAGGAAGACCACTGCGTGTTAGCTGGGTGCTGTGGCTCATGCCTGTAATCCCAGCACTTTGGGAGGCCAAGGCAGGCGGATCACGATGTCAGGAGTTCGAGACCAGTCTGGCCAGCACAGTGAAACCCCCAACTCTACTAAAAATGCAAAAAAAAAAAAAAAAAAAAATTAGCCAGGTGTGGTGGTATGCGCCTGTAATCCCAGCTACTTGGAAGGCTGAGGCAGAATTGCGTGAACCTGGGAGGCGGAGGTTGCAGTGAGCAGAGATCTGCACTCCAGCCTGGGTGACAGAACGAGACTCCATCTCAAAAAAAAAAAAAAAAAAAAAAAAAAAAAAAAAAAAAGACTACTGCATGTCTTTTCCCCCTGGGAAACTGTCATTACTTTTACATTCTTATTCCTTGTGTCTCTTCAAGTGCAATTCCATGGTTCTCTGAACATTAAGTTCCATAAAATTTTAGTTCAAGGATAAAGCACTGATCGGAAACAAAAAAATCTAAAATCTTGTATTTAAAAAATTAAACCTTCCAACCTAAAAATGAATACCACTTAAAAATGTTAGTACAATCTGTTATTAAAATTCCTGTGCTTACTTCAGCAGCACATACTAAAATTGGAACACAGACCAAGAGTGGTGGCTCACGCCTATAATCCCAGTACTTTCAGAGGCCAAGGCAGGAGTAACGCTTGAGCCCAGGAGTTCGAGACCAGCCTGGGCAACATAGTGAGATCCTGTCTCTACAAAAAATAAAAAATTAACTGGGAATGGTGGTGCACACCTGTAGTCCCAGGTACTTGGTAGGCTGAGGTGGGAGGATCCCTTGAACCCAGGAGGTCGAGGCTGCAGTCAGATGGTTTGTGCCACTGCACTCCAGCCTGGGTGACAGACTAAGACCCTGTCTCCGAGAGGAAAAAAAAAAAAAAAAAAAAGATTAAAATGGCCCCTGCACAAGGATGACATGCAAATTCATCAAGCATTCCATATAAGAAAAATTCCTTTCACATACTATGATCAGTAGCACTTAACTGAAATTATTGAAAATTACTTTCCCCTCAAGCATTCATTATACCCCCATTACTACCCCTCCTATAGTAGAGCTTCAAGCCAATACTAGCCTTTTCTATAAGCAACATGAATATTGTTCAGATTTTCCAGGTACAAATCAGTAGACAAAACTTAATTTGTACAAAGGATTTTAGTGCATACAAACTGTCATCAAATAAGGTGCTTTTTAACCAGGTTAAATTTTATGATCATCCCTTTAATTCACTATTTACCAACCTCTTTCCTGCCAGGGCACACAGGAAATGAAACATTTTGCTGGATAAGCCACAGATGAAGGTACCAGTGGTGGAACTGCCTCATGGATACAGATTGCTGTGCAAAGCTCTATGCATTTACTGTTTTAATAATTACTCCAATAAAAGGATTTTAAAAAAGAGATCTTTTAACACATCCACTTACACAAGTGAGTTATATACACACAAAAACTAACTGGAAATACTTCTTCACATTTTCACTGTAACCATTTACTTGTCAAGGGAAGGCAAAATGAATATTCAAAGTCAAGGCTAAAGCTACAGTGTTAAACTCAAAGAAGGCTGCAATTTAAGTGCTCTCTTGTATAAAGCATCAGAAAGTTAATACAAGTACTAGTCTTAAGCAGTCACACAAGTCTAAGCCACATTTATTTGCACATGTATAGTAATGGCCAACAGATACTCCAAGTTCATACAAATTTGTAAAACAACAAAGTTAATAATCACTTGGTACACTTGTGTGTTATCTTGCTTACATATTAAAACCTAGATGAACTTCCTTCATTTTGTGGACTTCCATACAATACTTCCTTAAACAAAATTCTTGAAAACACATATCAGCATGTTTAAGTTAGAGCCAACACAAAGTTAAGACAAGACACAAACTCAAAAACCAAGTTTGAAAGATACTTTTCTACCTCCCTCCCCTAGAAAGAAGTGATTTTCTTTAACAGATGTATGTTATATCACACAAGTAACCATGAAGACAAAAGAATGATGCTCCCATCATCAGGAAGAAAATGCCAACCAGATCATACGTTTAGTTATCTACCGAACATATGGTTAAAATATGAGAAACGGGGGAAAATGCTTAGATTAAAATAACGAGAGAGAACAGAAAATAGCAAATGATTTAAAAGAGAACTGTTCCCCCTCAAAGCTGCAAAGCTCTGACTCTGGCAACTAAAAATTGTCCGAGGCAAATAAAAACGAGGAAACCTTCAAAAACATTCTAATCACGTGCAGTATCTAGTGTTAAAAGCTGAAAATGATAAAGAGGATATTATACAAGTGTCAACGAGGACATCCCAAAAATAATGAAATAAACACACATTTATTTCTACAAAAGCAATGTATGATACAGAATTAGAAGGGAACAGACTTAAAGATTTGCCTATTAAAATATACAGATTCTTACTGAAGAGTATAGGATATTTAAAAAAGATGACAAGGGATGTTAATCTTTTTTTATTATTATCATTTTTACATATTTTGGAACCTCACATAATTTTGATAAATAACTCTTACAAAATTATGCAAAAAGTACAAGAATGTCTGGTAAACAAACAGTCTGTATTTTCCAAAAAGATTTTTTACAACATGCAATTCTTAAGGCAGCATCCTCTTTACAAGGAAAGGTAATCCTTTTATATCAAGAAATCTTCTGCTGCAAAGAATGGCTAAGAAAGCCTGGCTTCTTCCATTAACGCCTTTTGTCTTTCCTGTCTGATTTTCGGTCTCTTTCACTTCTTGAAGATCTTTTGCCTGATCGACTACTCTCTGATATAGACCTCTTTCTGTCGGACCGGGAATTCTTATCCTTTGATCCTTTTGTATCTCTACTACTACCACCTTTTGAAGATTTGTGACTTCTTTCTAGTCCTGAAGTATCCCTTCTCTTCCGATCCACGCTCCTTCTGTGCTTTCTATCTCTATTATGTCCCCGGCCCCTACTCCGACTTCTACTCTCACTACTACTACTAGTGCTACTGCTACTATCTCTGCTGCTGCTGCCACTTGTACTGGAGCTGCTACTGGAACTACTGCGACTGCTACTACTTCCACTGCTGGAACTACTTCCACTGCTGCTACTGGTTGAACTGCTACTAGAACTGCTACTGCTACTGCTTCGACTTCTACTCTTGCTTGTTTTATTTCTAGCTCGACCTCTACTTCTACTCCTAGTTTTGGTTTTGCTCTTGCTCTCTGGATGTACTGTCAAGACTGGCTCTACTGGTACCTCAGTGAGTTTTACAGACTCTACAGGAAAATCCTTCCTCTCAGGTAGTAAATGCCCTTGCTCCTGAGTAACTTGGGGTGTTGGCTGTAAAACAGCTAATGACAAATCCTCAGGCTGAGAGGGAGGCTGGGACTGGAGTACTGGTTGGGACTGGGATTGAAGCTGAAGCTGGGGCTGATGCTGGGGCTGAGGCTGAGGCTGAGCCACAGGCTCAGGTTGGGGCTCAGATTCTTTTTCTTCTTTTTCCTCAGACTCCTTTTCCATGTCTAAAGCACTGACATTCTCTTTCCCAGGAGAAAGGGATTTACATTCTTTATCTGGCTCAATTTCAGATTCCATTTCTGGTTCCAATTCTTTGCTAGCTTCATTTTCTGAAGGTTCTACACTTTCAACTCGATTAGTTTCCATTACCTCCTGGTCAGCAATTACATGTTTGACATTCTCAACCATCTCTAGCACATCCATAACTTCTTCAGGCTGACTATCCTGCTGCTTCTCACTTTCCCTTACCTCAGTTTCCTCCTCCATCTTAACCTCCATTTCCTGTTTTTGTTCTTCCTCCTCCTGTTCTTTCTCTGCATCACTATGAACAATCGCTATTTCCTTTTCCTCTTCCTCTCCTGCTTCCTCTATTTCTACATCATTGTGCTGATTACCTGTCTCCTCCAACTCTTCCTCTCGCTGAGCCACCTTACCCTCTTCTTGTTCCGCCTTCTGTTCTTCATTACGCACCACCTGATGCTCTTTTTCCTTCATTGATTGTCTTCTAGGCCTAGCCTCCATTTTATTTATTTGTTCTGCAAATTCGATGCGTCTACCTTCAAATAAAGCTAAAGAATAAAAATTTACATGTGTAAAATTTACCCATTAAGAAAATTCAAAGCCACAATTTTATAACTGGTCACAAACTGTCATTAAGCTTCATCTGAATTTGTTTTTGTAAAGTTATGACAAAAGATTATGGCAATTAAGTAACCACAAACTGACATAAAATTATAAAAGCAAAGATCCATGGGAAATCTACATACTAGAAATTGTGGCAGACAGAACTAGACATTTTCTAACTGATAAAGAAGAAAACAGATCAATCTTTATGTCTGATGAAAAATAAAACTTCTGTAAAACAGAACCAGTTTTGGCATAAAATCATATATATTAATTTTTCTGATCCCAAAGAGATAAATCATCATCTTAGCAGTGTCTATCCTTCCATGTGTTTTCCATCTAGAAACTGAGTTGGTTTTCACATGTCTTATTAGCATTTTATCAGAATAATAGCATGCAAAAAAAAAGTAATTTTACACAAATGCTTAAGGAATACAGATGCATAAGCACTGTCTATAACTCTCACATTAAACTCCATCATGATACAAATATTCCTATACTACAAACTCACCAGCATCTCAGAATGTATCTTTTTTTTTTTTTGAGATGGAGTCTAGCTCTGTTGCCCAGGCTGGAGTTCAGTGGCGCAATCTAGGCTCACTGCAACTTCCGCCTCCCAGGTTCAAGTGATTCTCCTGCCTCAGCCTGCCAAGTAGCTGGAATTACAGATGCCCACCACCATGCCCAGCTAATTTTTTTTGTATTTTTAGTAGAGACTAAAGACGGGGTTTCACCGTGTTAGCCGGGATGGTCTCGATCTCCTGACCTCATGATCCGCCTGCCTCAGCCTCCCAAAGTGCTGGGATTACAGGCGTGAGCCACCACGCCCGGCCTAGAATATATCTTATTTTTAAATAAAAAGCAAACACAGCAAACCAATCACTGAATCATAATTATTTTAGAAAACAAACGTGTGCATATGAACATATTACCTTACCCACTATGAACAATTCAATGGACCTCTTCGCATACTTACCGTTCATTTTTCTCTGTGACTCTTCTATTAGTTTTTGGGTAGCTGGACACATTCTTCCAGGAATATAAAACAAATGGGGCTTTGTCTTAGTTCTTATATATTTAATTATTTTGGCATTATGTTCATTCCATTCTTCTTGCTAAAGAAAAGGTAAAAGGTCAGTGCTTTTGTAAACTCAAAGGATTACCAATCTTAGAACTCCAAATTACCACTCACCAGCTGCGCAAGCTCAACTTTCTGTTCCAAAAGCCGCAGTTCTGTCTGTTTAGCACGCCTCTCTTCAAACAGTTCTCTCCTTTCATTCTCAACCTGCTTTCTCTCTTCTTCTGCCTGAACTTCAAGTTTTTGTTCAATTTCCTGGCGCCGCTTTTGCTAAAAGTTAAGTAGCCTGCTTTAATACTTATGTGTTGAAATAGTTACAAGCAAAGGTATATATGATTTCAGTTCAATTATGATAAAAAGTTATTACACATACTAATTATGTGAAACATTAGAGGCAGGTAGATCATCTGAAGTCAGAAGCCAACACCATCTCTACTAAAAATACAAAAAAATTAACAGGGCGTGGTTGCACGCACCTATAATCCCAGCTACTTGGGAGGCCGAAGCAGGAGAATCACTTGAACCCCAGAGGCAGAGGTTGCAGTGAGCTGAGATCACACCACTGCACTCCAGCCTGGGCAAGAAGAGCCAAACTCCATCTCAATTTTTTTTTTTTTTTTTTTTTTTTTTTTTTTACTATGTAAAGGTATCTGCAGGCCGGGCACAGTGGCTCACACCTGTCATCCCAGCACTCTGGGAGGCTGAGGTGGGTGGATTGCTTTGAGCTCAGACCAGCCTGGGCAACATGATAAAACCCCATCTCTACAAAAAAAAAAGAAAAAGAAAAAAAAAAGGTATCTGCATATGCTTCACATTTTTTCTTTTTTTGAGATGGAGTTTTGTGCCTGTTGCCCAGGCTGGGGTGCAATAGTGTGATCTTGGCTCATTGCAACCTCACCTCCAGGGTTCAAGTGATTCTCTTGCCTCCACCTCCCAAATAGCTGGGATTAGAGGCGCATGCCACCACAGGCGGCTAATTTTGTATTTTTAGTAAAGACAGGGTTTCACTATGTTGGCCAGACTGGTCTCGAAAAACTCCTGACCTCAGGTGATCCACCTGCCTCAGCCTCCCAAAGTGCTGGGATTACAGGCATGAGCCACTGCACCTGGCCGCTTCACATTTTCAATTCAGGATACCAACTAACTAGAACTTAGCACTTGGTACTGACTGTAATTTGTGTTTAAGGAAATGGAGACTTGAGGCTTTTTTTTCACATATCTAAATTTCAAGGCTATTAGCTATGATATCAACAACTGTTATATTCCAACACAATGTTTAAGTAAAGCTGTTCTATAAAAAGTTAAACCAAGTTTTTACTTGGCTTTGTTTCAGGTTTACAGTTAGGTCTTAAAAGAGCTTTAAGGCTTTTTAAAAAAAACATTCATCTACTACTTCGATAACTTAAATATATGATGCAAAACAAAACTTGGATAAATACCCTTTCAGTAGCAACAGTGGATTCTTGTTTAAATTTTTGAAGGGTACCCATCAACAAGCCAAATATTCGCCGGTTCCTAAAGAACAGAATAAGAAAATTTACTGTCAACAGGATCCATTTCATTCAAACCCATCATTTTCTAAGAAATACTACAGGACGCTTGAACAATCCCTTGATTTTCCTTATAACTGCATTATTTCACTAGAGTTTTTTTCCCCCAGGGAAATACCTTTGCTTTCCCTTTTCATCCATATTTTGATCCTGGATAAGGTCTCTACGTGTGCGCTCTTTGGAGGTAGCTACAACTGAAGACTGCAATGCTGGCTGCAGAAAAAGAAAATCTCAGTAATTTAACTAGCATATGAGTGGTGTGCTTTTAAATGTAGTAAAGTGAAGGTACTACATTCATTTAAGTTCTTTCAATCTCAATACCTTTTTAACATCATCATCCTCCGGGTCGCTTTCCTGGCGTGATTCTCTTCTGGTCCGACGCTCCCCACCCAGCCTGTCATAGAAAATATTAATTTTTTTGAGACAGGGTTTCACTATACCACTCAGGCTGAAGTGCAGTGGTGCCACCACGGTTCACGGCAGCCTCGACCTCCCAGGCTCAAGTGATCCTCCTGCCTCATCCTCCCAAGCAGCTGGGACTACAGGCGTGAGCCAGCATGCCTGGGTAACTTTTTTGTACTTTTTGTAGGGATGTGATTTCACCATGTACCTAGCTGTTCTCCAACTCCTGGGCTCAAGCGATCTGCTGGTCTTGGCTTCCCAAAGTGCTGAGATTACAGGGATGAGCCACTGTGCCTGGCCAAAAATTAATTTAAATGACCACTGAGGTATTTATGTAACTGCACACCAAGGGCAAATGCCCTCTCCTCTAGGACTCGTTTCCAGAAGCTTTGTTCTATCAAGTCTCCATCCCATTTTATTCTTTCCTCCAGCAGAGAAAGGATACTACCATGCGTGAACTAACGCCCAAACCAATTTTGCTCTCCTGTATTTTCTAAGTATTTCAAACTGGTTAAGTTTTTCAAGTACAAGTCAGAAAAAATGGTACTAATTGACAATTTTTCCAATTTTACTCTTCACATGACCTTTATTTGGATAAAATTTAGGTTATCATGAGTGCAGAACTGCGTTTTGAGGGAACTGATAGTCAACTGTTCAGTCAAATACCAAGAGAACTTGGGGGGGGGGCGGGGAGTGGCATACTACTCAATTTTAATATTGCTGAAACAGAATTATTGTTAATAAATATTTATATTTGTGTGGTACCTCAGAAACTAAAGAAGCCTTCAGGAATCTTTTTTTAAACCTACCTACTGACTGCCCCTTCAAGGTCTCTCTGTTTGGCTGGGGGTCCTCCTCCACTATCTGAGAATCCACGCCTGAAATTTAAAATGTTCAACATAAAACACTTGAAATACAAGATAAATGGTATTTCCATTTGACAAGAGAATATGGTTAAACTTTCAAAAATCTTTCCAACTAAAGTAGCCTTAAACGGGTATTCATTCCAAAATGCTTTTATAGTGTTACTTTATAAGAATTAAGTTCACTCAAAATTGGTACACTTAATATATTCTTCAACCTCCAGTTTTTCAGGATAACTATATTTATACAGAAATCTAGTCTATTACAACATTAAACAAAACAAAGACGACAAACACTGGGTTATTGATTTTATCACAGGTTTTGTTCAAACCAACATATTTAGTAAAGTACCAGTAGTTTCAGCATGAGTAAAGTCCAAAGGAAATCTTACCTCAGTAATAAACTACCACGTCCTCTACCTCCACCAGGACCAGAAAGGGCCAGCAATCTGGCTTGGATGGGCCTGTAAAAGATTTACAAATCAGTGCAAGATCATATGTAGACACACACAGTCGCACCCAAATACTTTCAGAGATGTGGATCATAAGGAGAAAAAAATCACAAAAGTTCCAAAAAGATAGTTTCAAATAAATCTAAATGTCTGAAACAGGACAGGAAGTACTATTTCATTTAACTTCCTCGTTTCTCCAGGACCTGTGTCACAGAAATTATATTCACCTCGATGCCCCCACACATTAACAAGCCTGGATCAGGTCCCCATCCCGCCATCCCCGAGGAGGCTGCACGTGGACAAGAGGCTGGGGTAAGGCGGCGTGTTGCGTCCCGGCAGGGTCTCGGGGCCAGCACCGGGCCGGGTGTCCGCCGGAGCGGGAAGGGGCTTTGTGCTGCAGTTCCGGGCCTGCAGGGCCGAGAGCGGGAATCAGCAGTCCGGGTCTTCTCACAGGCCAAGAAACCATGCCGGCGCACCCAGGCCTCGCTCTCCTTCCTCAGGGACCTAAGACCAGCGCTCTACGGTGGGGGCCTGGGGCCTCTCCACCTCGGCGACAACAGGGTTTTACCCGCCGCCCCGCGAACAGGCCTCGAGGTTCCAGTCTTCTTAAGGCTGGCCGCCCTCCCCGCCCCCAATTCACCCCGACCTGAGGGCTGCCTCTCCGAGCTCCGAGTTCCGAGTTCCGAGTTCCCGTTAGGCCCTTACCTCACGTCATTCGGATCCCGCCCGGTGAGCTTGCGAATATTCTCATCCACGTTCTTAAGACTCTCTTTGGCCTTTTCCAGCTGCTCCTGCAAAGTTCTCACTGCGACCGCCATCTTCTCCCTGCGGCAGGCTTGAGACTGCTTTACAGGCCGAGCCGGGCTATGCCGCGCCGCCGAGGCGCGAAAGGACTGACAGCCGGGCTCAGCCAATGACGATGAGCGTTGTCTTCCGGCCTCAACCACTCAGCGACCGGAAGGGGGAAGAACCTGCAGCCTTTGTGACTCTGAGCCAATGAAAAGTCAGCCAGGCAGTCACCTCCCTCCCCAGTTAGCTGCGGGTGCCTGGATCCCGCTGCTAGCGCAGAGTCGGGGCGGGTTTCACAATCCCTGAGTTCTCGGAGACTTAGGCTCGCGAGTCTGCAGTTCTGGCAAGGAGAGCGCGGAGTTTTCTAGGCCTTTTAACCTATGATGTAATGTGCCTTACACCGTTTTAACGTGATCACATCAGAGTGGGACTTAGCCAAGCCTCCTTTTCTTCCTTACCCTCACCTTGGTTAATGATTTAATTAGGAAAGGGCGCGGCTATTCTGTTGGTGCGCATGCTCAGAGAGGGGGTGGGCGCGTGCTTTCCTCTATTAGGTTAGTTTTTTTTTTTCATACGGAGTCTCGCTCTGTCGCCCAGGCTGGAGTGCAGTGGCACCATCTCGGCTCACTGCAACCTCCTCCTCCCGGGTTCAAGCGATTCTCCTGCCTCAGCCTCCTGAGTACCTGGAACTACAGGCGCGCGCCAACACGCCTGGCTAATTTTTGTATTATTAGAGACCGGATTCCACCATGTTGGGCAGGCTGGTCTCGAACTCCTGACCTCAGGTGATTCGCCTGCCTCGACCTCCCAGGGTGCTGGGATTACAGGCGTGAGCCACCACGCCCAGCCTGATTAGGTTAAAGTGAGCAGAGGGAAGACAAAAATGAAAACTAGTGAAAGTCATTAATCATAATGGCTAACGTTAGGGGTTGATCTTGTTCCCGACCCTCTGAAACCGTCTACATGCCTTATTTCTCACAAACTGAAAGTGTGGATAAAATGCCTGTTATTACTGATAAGGAAATTGAGACCGGAGATAATATAACTGTCCTTTGGTCACGCCAGTTGAGAATCAGTCTCTGATTAGACGCTGAGCATCTATACTAGAGAAAAGAAAGCAATGGCGAGACAGACAGGCAGTCATGGTTGAGTTAGCCTCTTCACCTGGCCTAGAGCTGGTTAAGACCAGACCTAAGGGAGCGGCCCTGTTGTTAGTGGTGTCTGTGTGTGTTGTCCCGCTTCTGGTTCTGCCCTACCTGCACTGCCAATGTAGGAACTAGTTTTGTTCTATAAATATATATACAAATTGAAGCTCAGAAAACATTTTTTCACAGGCCAGGCACCGTGGCTCACGCCCGTAATCCCAGCACTTAGGGAGGCTGAGGCAGGTGGATCACTTGAGGCCAGGAGTTGGAGACCAGCCTGGCCAACATGGTGAAACCCCGCCTTTACTAAAAATACAAAAATTAGCTGGGAGTGGTGGTGTACGCCTGTAATCCCAGCTACTCGGGAGCCCGGGATGCGGAGGTTGCAGTGAGCCGAGATTGCACCACTGCACTCTAGCCTGTGCGACAGAGTGAGACTCCGTCCCAAACAAACAAAAAAAACAAAACACGTTCCCACAGAAACAATGCTTTAAATAATCTCAGCCAGGCATCTATCTTCCTTGTACAAAGCCTTAGTGGGCCCAGTGTATTAATTAACTCAAGCTACCACTTTAATCCAGCAATCTTTTAGAGCTTCCATTGTGTATCAGCAGTAAGCTAGGGTTTGAAAATAAAGCCTAGAACAAGATAGTTGTGATTCCTGCTTCTGTGGGGTTTGTAGGCTTCCAAAGGAGCAATGATCATTCATTAGTTCAACAAATACTGAGGGCCCACTATGTGCCAGGTGCTATTCTAGGCACTTGGGTATATCAGTGTACAATAAAGATCTCTGCGCAAGTCCAGTGGATTGTGCCTGTAATCCCAGATACTTGGGAGACTGAGGTGGGAGAATCGCTACAGCCCAGGAGTTAAGACCAGCCTGGGCAACATAGCAACAATCCTGTCTCTAAAAATAAAAATTTAAAAAATTGTACTGGAGAGGCTGAGGCGGGATGATTGTTTGAGTCCAGGAGTTTGAGACTGCAGTGAGCTGTCATCACACCACTGCATTCTAGCCTGGGCAGCAGTGAGACTCTGTCTCAAAAATAAATAAATAAATAAGTAAATTGTATAGCATGTTAGAAAGCGGGAAGTACTATAGGAGAAAAAAATGTAGAGATGAATAATGGGGATGAAGATTGACAATTATTTAATTCTGATTGTGAGCATACTTAGCCTCATTGATCTTATTACAGGTCTGTGTACAACCTTAGGCAGTACCTGAGGCATGAGAGTGTGATAATAGTAGAGCGTATTCAGCAAGTGTAAGAATGTTTGCATGTATGGTCGGCCCAGTAATCCCAGGATTTTGGGAGGCCTTGGTGGGCGGATCACTTGAGGTTGGGAGTTCGAGACCAGCCTGGCCAACATGATGAAACCCTGTCTCTACTAAAAATACAAAATTAGTCCTGCATGGTGGCAAGTGCCTGTAGTCTCAGCTGCTTGGAAGGCTGAGGCAGAATTGCTTGAGCCCGGGAGATGGAGGTTGCATGCAGTGAGCCAAGATCATGCCACTGCACTCTGGCCTGGGCAACAGTGAGACTCTGTCTCAAACAAAACAAAACACACACAGCTGGGCACAGTGGCTCAAGTCTGTAATCCCAGCACTTTGGGAGGCCGAGGCAGGCGGATCACCTGAGGTCACGAGTTCGAGATCAGCCTGACCAACACGGAGAAACCCCGTCTCTACTAAAAATACAAAATTAGCTGGGCGTGGTGGTGCATGCCTGTAATCCCACCTACTCAGGAAGCTGAGGCAGGAGAATCACTTGAACCCGGGAGGAGGGGTTGCAGTGAGCTGAGATAGTGCCATTGCACTCCAGCCTGGGCAACAAGAGCAAAACTCTGTCTCAAAACACACACACACACACACACACATACACACTCACTGTCCTTGCTTCCATAGGATCTATTCCTAGGAGCCTTGGCAATTTAACTTTATGGAGAAGGATAAGTAGGATGCTGTGTTCAATAGTTAGTAGGTCCTCATTAAATAAGTTTCCTTTCTATCCAGAAACGTACTTTAAAAGCCTCATGTTATTGTGGTTGGAGAAGTCAACTTTGATAAATTGGCCATTTACTTACTTTTTGACTTGTGTGGTGGACTTGGACTCCTTTTTCTTTATGGTAGTGATGAGGGCAAGAATGTCATCTAGACATAAAGGACCTGATTTCGCATAAGGGAAAATTTAGTGCTGGAAAAATTAAGATTACCATGGCAAAATACTCTTCAAAATTACACAATTTAGTGTTTTCAAAGGCTTAAGTGGAGCTTTTATGCTGGATTTATGTGATGAATGGAATAAACTGATTCAAACATTAGAAGGGACATGCTTAAAAAAAAAAAACCTACCACAATTAAAATTTTGGAACATGATCTTAAATTCCTGTGAAAGGGCATGAAGAGTTTGTGTGTGTGTGTGTGTTTCGTTTTTTGAGACGAAGTCTTGCTCTGTCGCCCAGGCTGGAGTGCAGTGGCACAATTTCTGCTCGCTGCAACCTCTGCCTCCCAGGTTCAAGTGATTCTCCTGCCTCAGCCCCCCGAGTAGCTGGGTTTACAGGCCCCACGCCCGGCTAATTTTTGTATTTTTAGTGGAGACGGGTTTTCACCATGTTGGCCAGGCTGCTCTCAAAACTCATGACCTCGTGATCCCCCCCACCCCCCGTGCCTCGGCCTCCCAAAGTGCTGGATTTTACAGGCATGAGCCACCTTGCGGTATGTTAATTTGGGGGAAAACAACAGGGACAATTGGGGAAAAATTTTGTTTTGTGAATTACCAATGGAAGAACTAATCACAGGCTAAGCAACATGCTTACGGTTGAATTTGCCAAATTTAAGATGTACATACTATGATGTAGCATGTGTATTTATTTGCACATGCAATGGGACAATTCCTACAGTTGTCTCACACTGCTGTAGATTATTAGCAACTCCATCCTGCAGTGACATCGCTTTTCTGAATTCTATAGCACTTTTCACCTAATCCTCTGATTAGTCTGTATTTACCGGTTCAAGTGTATCTTGTTTTTCGTTTGCTCCACTTCCCTTGTCCCTTGCACCCCACTAACAGGAAAATTCCTGGTGGTCAAAATGGCTCTAATTCTTTTTGTATACCCGGGCTTAATTCAATAGGAATTGGGATAACTTTTCAGTATTTAAAAAATTTGCACTGTGAAAACGTATATTTTAAACTCTTTCTACAACTTTTCATATTTGAAGAACATATGGCAGGAAGTGGATGCTTTTGATGAAGCCAAAAGAATTTTTTTAACTTCTATTGCTAATTAACAAGGAGGTGGCCGCGGGAGCTCTTTTTTTTTTTTTTTTTTTTGAGACGGAGTTTCACTCTTGTTGCCCAGGCTGGAGTGCAGTGGCGCGATCTCAGCTCACCGCAACCTCCGCCTCCCGAGTTCAAGCGATTCTCCTGCCTCAGACTCCCGAGTAGCTGGGATTACAGGCATGCACCACCAGGCCCCGCTAATTTTGTACTTATAGTAGAGACGGGGTTTCTCAGGCTGGTCCGAACTTCCGACCTCATGTGATCCACCGGCCTCCGCCACCCAAAGTGCTGGGATTACAAGCGTGAGCCACCGCGCCCGGGCCAGGCGGGAGCTTTAGGTCTTATTTTATCTTGCTCTGCCCCCGACATCGTGGTGAGAGGGGAACCTTCCTCATATCTGGGCGCTGGCCTCTCCGGGCTTGGGAGAGAGGAACTCAGTGATCATAGAGCTGGCCGAATGCCGGGGTAGAGGGGACCGGAAGTTGTTTTTTTCGCCCCCGCCCAGCGGCCGGATCGCATCTCAGCTGGTTGGCTTTGGTTAGAGCTCCCGTCAGACTTTCGTTCGGCCCTAGGATTTGGTATCCCCGAAGTGTGGGCTCTCTCCAGTACCAGACTCATTTCAGTACCAGCCTTTGGGAAGTCGTGTGAATACCTCGGTCTCTTAGCCACAGGGACAGAATGGCGGCCTGACGGAGCCGCGGCGCCGGCGAAGTCGCTGAGGCGCGAGCTGGAACCCCCAGACCAGCTCAAACGGGAGCCAAAACTCGAAGCTTGGAAGAATTAGCAGGAAATGGCGGATGAGGCGTTGTTTTTGCTTCTCCATAACGAGATGGTGTCTGGAGTGTACAAGTCCGCGGAGCAGGGGGAGGTGGTGAGTGCTGCCACACGCCCTTGAGGTCCTTTTGCGGTGACACACCTTGTTTCCCCTCAGTGCTTTCCTTCAACCCCTGTCCCATCGCCACCCGACGCCTCCCGAGGTGTACACAAAATGGTCCACCTCCAGGAGTCCTAAACCCTAGAACCTGTCAGTTGTCTCCTTTGAACCGTCATCTTTCATCGTTTTCTCTTTCTTATCTTCTTCTATTTGATTCCTTTTTGTCTATTCCCGTACGTTTGTCTTCCACGCCACAGATTTTGGTACTTTTAGTGTTGTCCCTGCCATTATTTACGAGAGGGTTAACTGCAGAGCCTACTTAGTTTTGCTGGCACTTCCAGCACTTGAGCCATGCACTGGACAGACCTGTGCTAACCTGAGAAGCCTGTCCCTCCTTCCTCATTCCTAATGCTCAGTAGAACTCCACACAACTTGAGACCTGAAGCCTAATGAAGGTTGAGTTTGCAAGGGAAAGTTTGCAGGCGTTAGGATAATTAGGGAACATAATTTAAATTAATTATTTCAGAAAGTATTTATTTAGTGCCCTTATGTCAGAGCGATTTCTAGGTGCCAGGGATATAGTAGTGAATGAAACAATGGCCCCATCCTTGTAGAGATTATTTTTTTTAATCTGATTTAATCCGAAATGTGATAGTATGTAGCGCTTACTTCTAATATGTGGGAGTCCTTATTCAATCATTGTGGGCCTGTCACTGCTGACACTGCTAGATAAATTAAATAAAATAATACTCCTGCCTCACAGTATTTAGGGAATAGTGATTTAATGAATAGTTAACACTGAGTATTGGCTGGTAGAATCATGGAGTTGTAACGGATTTTAGAAATACTCCAAACTCATGCTCAAGTCAGGAGCCCTTTCTTTAATGCTATTGATAAAAAATGAGTGGAGAGTGGGGATAGGAAATGTATCCTAGGCAAAGATAAAGTGGTAGAGGTATGAAAGAGTGGTGGATTTAAATACACTTAAGCATTTCTTTGGACTAGACTGAATAGAGAGTGAGAAGAATTGAGAGGTGAAGTTAGAAAGCTTTGTGTAATTAAAGAATTCGGATCTTTTCGAGGGAATATTTTTAAGGAAGGGAATGATGTGGACCATTTGCATTTTAGAAAAGTAATCCAGTGTTTGGGCTAGAGAGGGAAGATTCTTGTAGGGGGAAAATCCTTTATTACGGGAGTCACTGCAGGAGGAGATGAAGATCTGAATTAAGACAGGGATAGTGAGAAAAGGAGATAACAGATTTGAAAGTTAGAAAGTGGAATTCTGTAGGCCTTGTTTAAGGATGGGAGTGGGAGTTGAAAATTATCGTCAGGTTTTCAGCTTGAGCAGCTGGGTTGGATGGTGGTACTATTAATCAGAAAAGGGAATAAAGGAGAAGAAAAAAATAAAGAGGTAAGATAATGAGTTATTTCGGGGCAGGTTGAACTTTTGAGGTGCCTGTATGACATCCAAAAAAAGGTACTGCCAGTTTGCACAAGAAGGATAGGCAGGATACATTTGGAAGGTTATTGGAAATGAAGCGAATTCTATTCTTATTCAAATGACCCATCTATAATAGAGATTTTTTTCAAGTCACAAACTTCTGACTTTATTATTGACCTCAAGATTTACTGTTTGTGCAAAGCTAGCCTTCCTTTTCCCTCTAGAACAGTTAACACACCCCTTTTACTTTTTTGTCATAACCCCCGATCCCCCCAAACCACTTGCGTATTCAGTTCTCTTCATTCTCCCCTCCCTTCTTACCTTTCCTCTTCTCTCTCTCTTTTTTTTTTTTTTAGATGGAGTTTTGCTCTTGTCTCCCAGGCTGGAGTGCAGTGGTGTGATCTCAGCTCACTGCAGCCTCCGCCTCTTGGGTTCAAGCGATTCTCCTGCTTCAGCCTCCTGAGTATCTGGAATTACAGGTGCTGGCCACCATGCCTGACTAATTTTTTTGTATTTTTAGTAGAGACGGAGTTTCACCCTGTTGACCAGGCTGTTCTTGAACTTCTGACCTCAGGTGATCTGCCCGCCTTGGCCTCCCAAAGTGCTGGGATTACAAGCGTAAGCCACTGCGCCTGGCCCTTTTCTGACTCTTGTCTAGAATAATATTTTTTCTTCTTTTTAAAATATCTTTTTTTTTTCCAGTGGGTTAATCCTAAATAAAATGAACAGAGCTGTTCTACTCAGGCCTGAGAATTTTAAGAGATGGACTAACATACAAGAGAAAGGAAGTTCATAGTTTTGAATCATTTAAGCTAAAAATAACTTTCTTTTTCTACTGCAGTGTATTTATGATGGGGGGGAAAATTGAAAGTACATAATAAGCAAAAATTATATAAATAACAGTTATGTGGTAGTCTTCATAATCAGAACCCATACTGAAATACGGGTATATAAGGGTTCACATTAGTGTCCATACTTTGAGTGTGCTTGAAATTTTTCATCATGAAAAATGTAAAAGATACATAATCCTGTCATCCAGAGGTGATTTTTAGAGATTTTTTTCAGACATAAAAAGATCTGTAAAAACTATGTTGTTTATGTCTGAAAAGACCTATAAAATCCATTTCTTGCTGACAGGATTATGTGTCTTTTTTTTGTTTTTGTTATGGAAAGTTTTTTTAAATGAAATAAAGTTTTATAAATTTTCAGTATAGCAAAATAAACTTCCATAAGACTTGAGGTGAGATAAAAGAAAGAAACAGTGTTCTAACCCTCCAAATCAAGGTTTTTCAAACTATGCTTAAAGAGGAATTCTCTTAAAATGGACTAATTGGGCATTTCTCAATTTACGGTGAATGGATTTTGAAAGGCTAATGGATAAAATGTTCTCAAGTTGAATTTTTCTTAAAAATTTGGTGCCTACTCAAAAGTGCATGAACAAGTAGCAAAATTAAGTAGTAGGGCTTAATTCAAAAGCTCATGTGATCATAGGATTTGAGAGTGTCTGCATATAAGCATATTGTAACTGCCCAGTGGGTTCTTCTTCCCCACTGCCCAGGTAGAGCTGATCTATCAAGACAGGAGAATTGCAATAAGGAGTTTATGTAGAGCTGCTAAATGGGAGAGCAGAGTTTTATTATTGCTCAAATTAGCCTCCCCAAACATGCAGAGTCTAGGGTTTATCAAGGATAGTTTGGTAGGCTGGGGGCTGGGGAATGGGTGCTCCTGGTTGGTTGGGGATGCAGTTACAGAGGTGGGGGCCAGAGGACCAGTTGGAGTCATCCGAAATGCAAAAGTCTGAAAAGACATCTCAAAAGGCCTTTTTTAGGTTCTACAATAGTGATATTATTTACAGGAGTAATTGGGGAAGTTACAAATCTGTGACTTCCAGAATAATGTCTGGTTATCATTTAACTACCTACATTTTAGCAGAATTCAGACCCCTCTCATAAGCCTAACCTTATAGTCTTTCATTAGTTTTGCAAAGGTGATTTAGTTTCGGGAAGGGCTATTATCATTCTTGCTTTAAGCTTACACTATAAACTAAATTTCTCCCAAAGTTAGCTTGGGCTGCATCCAGAAATGACCAAGGGCAGCTTGGAGGTTAAAGGCAAGATGGAGTTGATTAGGTGAGATCTCTTTTACAGTCATGGTTTTCTTACTGTTACAATCTTTGCAAAGGTGGTTTCAATAGTTCCTGCTAATAAATATGTTCCTAGGTGATTCTACGGAGAGCAGATTATTCCAAAAAGAGCATCATGATTTACAGACACTTATTCTAGCTGAACTTGTTTTTTTTTTTTTTTTTTAAGAGACAAGTCTCTGGGTTAGTGTGGTGGCTCACACCTGTAAATCCCGGCACTTTGGAAGGCTGAGGTGGGAGAATTACTTGAGCCCAGGAGTTGGAGACCAACCTGGGCAACATAGTGAAACAGTGTCTCTATTTAAAAAAAAAAAAAAAAAGAGGCTGGACACGGTGGCTCAGGCCTGTAATCCTAGCACTTTGGGAGGCCAAGGCAGGCAGGTCACAAGGACAGGAGTTCCAGGCCAGCCTGGCCAACATGGTGAAACTCCGTCTCTACTAAAAATACAAAAAATAGCTGGGTGTGGTGGTGCACACCTGTAGTCCCAGCTACTCGGGAGGCTGAGGCAGAAGAATCACTTGAACCCAGGAGGCGGAGGTTGCATTGAGCCGAGATTGTGTCACAGCACTCTAACCTGGGCGACAGAGCAAGACTCAGTCTCAAAAAAAAAGAGAGAGAGAGACAATGTCTTGCTCTGTCATGCAGGCTGAAATGCAGTGTTGGGACTTTGGCTCACTGCAGCCTTGACCTCCTGGGCTTAAGTGATCCTCCCACATCAGCCTCTCGAATAGCTAGGGCTATGGGCATGCTACCATGTCCAGCTAATTAAAAAAAATTTTTTTGTAGAAACAGAGTCTTGCTATGTTGCTCAGGCTGGTCTCAGCCTCCTAGTCTCAAGTGACCCTCCTGCCTCAGCCTCCTACAGTGCTGGGATTATAGGCATGAGCACTGTGCCTGGCCTCATCCTAAGCATGTTTGAGAAGAAGTGTGGAGAATAGCAGAAAAACCGAAGATAGTGATACGTACAGTAATAGATGTATGTACAGAATTTTACGACAGCATAGGGCCTAAGGAAGTTTCAGGGAAGGCATCTGGGAGAATGTAATACTTGAGCAGAATTTAAAGAATGTGAATGCCGGGCGCGGTGGCTCACGCTTGTAACCCAGCACTTTGGGAGGCCGAGGCGGGCGGATCACAAGGTCAGGAGATCGAGACCGTCCTGGCTAACATGGTGAAACCCCATCTCTACTAAAAATACAAAAAATTAGCCGGGCGTGGTGGCGGTTGCCTGTAGTCCCAGCTACTCAGGAGGCTGAGGCAGGAGAATGGCGTGAACCTGGGAGGCAGAGCTTGCAGTGAGCCGAGATCACGCCACTACACTCCAGCCTGGGCAACTGAGCGAGACTCCGTCTCAAAAAAAAAAAAAAAGAATGTGAAGTCTAGGGAATAGCACATACAAAGGCAGGGAGACAGAAGAGAACATGGCACTCTGGAGTTGCTGCAGAAATTTCAGAGTGGTAAAAGGGAAGGATGTTTGTGAATTTGGTTAACTAGCCAGGAGTCTTTAAGGAAAGGACATACCATGATGCCATGCCAAGGAGTTTGGACTTTATTTTTTGTTTGTTTGTTGGTTTGTTTTGAGACAGGATCTCACTCTGTTGCCCGGTCTAGAGTGCAGTGGCTAGATATTGGCTCACTGCAACCTCTGCCTCCTGCACTCAAGCCATCCTCCTACCTCAGCCTCCCAAGTAGCTGGGACTATAGGTGCATGCCACCATGTTCACCTAATTTTTGTAATTTTTTTAGAGATGAGGTTTCACTATGTTGCCCAGGCTGCCCTCGAACTCCTAAGCTCAAGCAATCCTTGGCCTCCCAATGTACTGGGATTTACAGGCATGAGTCACTACATCAGGCCTGGACTTTATTTTGAAGAAAGGGGAGCGGGTGCTGAAATTCCAGTAGAGAATAACATGATTTTTTTTTTAGACAGAGTTTCACTGTTATTGCCCAGGCTGGAATGCAATGGGGTGACCTTGGCTCACTGCAACCTCCGCCTCCTGGGTTCAAGCAATTCTCCTGCCTCAGCCTCCCGAGTAGCTGGGATTACAGGCATGCGCCACCATGCCCAGCTAATGTTTTATGTTTTTAGTAGAGATGGGGTTTTTCCATGTCGGTAAAGCTGGTCTTGAACTCCTGACCTCAGGTAATCCGCCTGCCTCGGCCTCCCAAAATGCTAGGAGGCGTGAGCCATCATGCCTGGCCGAGAATAACATGATTTTTTTTTTTAGAAATTTACTTTAGTAGAAGTTACACTACCAGAAATAGAGAAGATGACACAAAGTAGGAAGAAATGAGATAAGACCAGTTGGAAAGCTATAGCTAAAAACCAGGAGAGAAATGATAAGGCTTTACTTAAGAAGTAAGGGTAGAGAGAGACGATGAATTTTGAAAAGCTTGTAAAAGATAGGCTCCACCGGACTACAGTGTATGGGGGGTTGGGAGCACAGGGGTGAAGAAAATGGAAGTTTTCTGGTTGGAGTAACTAGGTGAATGGTGGTGCCATTAATGAAGTTAGGAAATTTTGGAGGCAGAGCAGGCTGAAGACATTAATAAAATGAATATCATGTTGAATATGCATACTTCGAAGGTCCTGTGGGACCACTAGATGTCTATGCCCAATAAAGTCTGTACTAGAAACGCAGATTTAGTAGTCACAGCACCATAAGCAGAGTGCATGGTTCCTTAGAAGAAAGTTTAGCAAATAATAAGCCCTATGGTTTCCTTAGTGGGAGACAAACAGCCTTCAGAATATACAAAAATCCCTGCCTTTTTGGAGCTTTATTTTAGCAGAGAGGGGAACAAGGGGCACATGGGCAATATAAAATAGTAAAATGTATAGTATATTAAATGGTGAAAGAAATTCTGTGGAGACAGATTAAGCAAGGAAGTGGGACTGAGTATCAAAATCAATTTTTAGAAGGTTTGTTAAAGCTGATTAGCGGCCCCATACCCAGAGTTTCTGATTAAGTAAATTGGGAGTGGGACTAGAGAATTTGCAAGTTCCCATGTGATGCTGATGTTGCTGGTCTTTTTTTTTTTTTTTTTTTTTCTGGTGACGAAGTCTCACCCTGTCACCCAGACTGGAGTGCAGTGGCATGATCTCGGCTCACTGCAATCTCTGCCTCCTGGGTTCAAGTGATTCTCCTGCCTCAGCCTCTTGAGTAGCTGGGGCTACAGGTATGTGCCACCATGCCTGGCTAATTTTTTGTATTTTTAGTAGAGATGAGGTTTCACTGTGTTAGCCAGGATGATCTCGATCTCCTGACTTCGTGATCCGCCCGCCTCAGCCTTCCAAATGCTGGGATTACAGGTGTGAGCCACCACACCCAGCCAACACATTTTAAAAATCACTAGGATAGAGAGTTGCCAAAGGGGTATGATGTTGCACTTTTAAAGAAGATGGTTAAAATGGGCCTAAGATGGTGACATGAGAGTAGACTCAAAGGAAGTGAGGGAGTTGGTTGTGTGAATATCTGGAGGAAGAGTTGATGCAAAAGCCCCTGGAATGTGCCTGGCATGTTTAAGGGACGGGGCAGATTGTGTCTGCAGAAGGTTGAAGCCAGAGAGGTATGGGGTCTGGATTGTAGAGGACAGTCCATCAGTCATCCATAGGATTTGGATGTGTTCAGCATAGAGGTACTATTTCAAGCCTTAAGATTGAATGAGATTGTCAAAGAAAGAGCAAAGCAATCTCATGATTTAAGGCAAAGTGTGATAATCACCTAAGACACTGAGAACTGGGAAGCCTGGATGATTCTGAGACATTTTGAAGCAAGGAACAATAGAACTTAGTGAGAGCAGAAAGCAAATGACTCAGGGAAAAACATCAAAGGTGATACCAGGTTTTATAACCTAGGAGAGAAGAATGATTGAAATGGGGATAAAAGGGAGACGAGGAGTAATTAGGAAGAGGATTTGATTTCTGAAAATCAATTATAAGCAGTAGTTCCCTGTTTATCCTGTTGCCTTGTGCCAGGTGCAGTGGCTCACACCTGTAGTCCCACAGCTTTGGGAGGCCAAGCCAGGAGGATATCTTGAGGTCAGGACTTTGAGACCAGCCTGGGTAACAGAGTGAGATCCCATCTCTTAAAAAAAAAAAAAAAAAATAGCCAGGCATGGTGATGTGCCTGTAGTCCTAGCTACTTGGGAGACTGAGGTGGGAGGATTGCTTGAACCCAGGAATTTAAAGCTTCAGTGAACCATGATCTCGCCAGTGCACTGCAGCCTGGGCGACAGAGCAAGACTTGTCAAATAAATAAGTAAATAGCAGTTTGGTCTTTTGTTGGAGGAACGTCTATTCTTTGCTTGGACACTGCGGTTTTTCCTTGGGCAGCAGAAGCAATGTGGCGATTGAAGAAGTGACCTAAAACTTTGATGTTAGGTAGAAGCAGATGGCCCAAGCCAAGACAAGTGCTTGTAAATCCACTGGTGGGAGCCCCTCCTCCTAACAGCAGGTTATTAACGCTGCCAGAAAAAAAGTGTCCCCTCTACCGGTCTGGTGAAGAAACCTCATCGCTACGGGCCTGGGACTGTGGCACTTCTAGAGATTCTCGTTACCAGAAATTGACCTAGCTTCTCATCTGGAAGCTGCCTTTCTAGAGGTTGGTGAGATAGATCACCCAGGATTTCAAAACCAACTTTAGGTTTCAGAGCACAGTCATTGGGGTGCTACAGGAGGCTAGTGAAGTGTACCTGGAGGCTAGTGAAGTGTACCTGGTGGGTTGGTTTGAAGATGCTAATTTGTGTGCCATCTACGGTAAGAGAGTTGGCTCTCATGCCCAAAGACATCCAGTTGGCTCGCCAGACACGGAGAGAACGAGCTTAAGTGAAGGCAGATTTTAAGGCATTTTATATGAATTCTGTAAAATACTTTGGTTTAATTTGTGACTTTTTGGGGAGAAATTATTTATAATATGTTTCATTTGTGCTTAAGTCATTCCGTCTTTTGGGATGAATGTGAAAAGTGACTGTTCATAGACCTCAGTGACGTAAGCACTGTTGCTCAGGAGTGACAAGTTGCTAATACGCAGAAAGGATGGGTGACATTTTTTGATTCTCATGACGCATGTTTCTGTACGTTAATGACTTGTTAGGTAGCTATTAAGGAACTAGAGTTGATAAATAAATGTGTATAGGTTCCTTTTGCAATATAACTGGTTATTACTTGATCCAAGTGTTTAACATTTGGAGCTAAGTGTGACCATACATTACTGTGATAGAATGTGGGCCTTTTCAAGGGCGAAGATACAAGCCTTAACCACAGTATAACTTGCAGTTTCCTTAAACAAACAAAGAAACAAAAACCTAGCATGGAATACATTATGTGCATTTATAATAGCTATTTTAAATATTGTAGTGTCAACATTCAAAAATTAATTGTTTTACATTCACAAATGGTGGGGAGTCTTGTCATTAAGGTGTGTATAACTTAGAATCCACTTGGTTTTCTCCTAACTGGACTGCATTTGTTTTCATAGTAGTAAAATGTTATGTGTATTACACCTTGCATAAGTCCTCATTCTACTACGTGTTAACTAACCCTCTAGATGATAATGCAAATGCTAACTGTGGGATTTTATTTATAAGAACTCTAGAATAAATACCAGTTATTCCTACCAACATCGGCTGTTACTAATATCCTGAAGTAGTTAGTGCAACTTTTCATTGTGTTGTGGTTGGTCTCCTAAGTAGGTTGGATTTTTCTCCTCTTCTAAGAGAAAACAATAGTGAAATTATTTTCTTTCTCTTTTCTCTCTGTTTCTGTCTCTTTCTCTCTCTCTTTCTCCCTTCCCTTCCCTTCCCTCCCCTCCCCTCCCCTCTTCTTTTCTTTTCTTTCTCTTCTCTTCTCTTTTCTTTCTTTCACGGGGTCCCTTGCTCAACCTGTTGCCCAGGCTGGAGTGCAATGACATGATCATGGCTCAGTGCAGCCTCAACTTCCTGGACTCAAGCAATCCACCTGCATCAGCCTCCAAAATGGCACATGCTACCATGCCCAGCTATTTTATTTTTACTTTTAGTACAGATGTGGTCTTGCTATGTTTCCCAGGCTGGTCTTGAGCCATTGAGCTCAAGTGATCCTCCTGCTTTGGCCTCCTAAAGTGCTGGGATTACAGGCATGAGCCACCGTGTCTTGAGGGGTTTGTTTCTATTAAAAAACTTGGTGTCAGGGAGGAGCACAAAGCTTTAACCCATTGAACCTCTGACAGTTAAGATGGTGTTGGGTTAGGTTACATCTGGTTACTATCCTGGGAAAATCACTTCTATAGAGATGGCCTTCCAAGTGGTTTTAAAATGTATCTTTCTGTCTGGGCGTGGTGGCTCATGCCTATAATCCCCGCACTTTGGGAGGCCAAGGCAGGTGGATTGCTTGAGGTCAGGAGTTTGAGACCAGCATGGCCAACATTTTGTATTTTTGTATTTTCTCTACTAAAAATACAAAAATTAACCAGGCATGGTGGTGGGTGCTTATAATTCCAGCTACTTAGGAACCTGAGGCAGGAGAATCACTTGAACCCTGTAGATGGAGGTTGCAGTGAGCCGAGATGGCCCCACTGTACTGCAGCCTGGATGACAGAGTGAGACTCCATCTCAAAATAAATTTAAAAAATGTATCCTTCTGTTGAAGTTTTTAGGTTAATCATGTATATGTTGACTAAATTATGAATTAACTTGTTTATCAAAAAAAAAAGTAAAAAGTAAAGTAAGTAAAAGTAAAGTAAATAAAATCAACCTTATAATTCACTTTTTCTTAAACTGTTTCAGGGAAAAAAGTATAAATGTTTACATTAATATTTTTAACCAATCTTGTAAAACAATTTCTGAATACTAACATCCTAGCATTCTAAAAGTATTTAAAACTATTGTTTTTTAAAATAGGAAAACGGACGATGTATTACTAAGCTGGAAAACATGGGGTTTCGAGTGGGACAAGGATTGATAGAAAGGTGAGCAGGTTGGATTTGAAAATTTTCTTGCAGGTAGGTTATAAACAAAGATGATCTATTTCAAAAGATTGCATAAAACTTGAGATATTTTAATTTTAATTCCTGAATGTTATTCTCTTTACTTCAAAAATTAAAATTTCTTTTTAGATCCAATGCCATTTAACTCATTTATTCAAATTTTATTTTAATGTTTAAAGAAAATATATATTTTATGTATTTTAGACTTTCTTCCTGAAGCTATTTTAGACTTTATTCCTGAAGCTATTGAAGCAACTATCTAAAATCTTACTGCATTTTCAACTTAAGATCTACTAGGTTCTTTAACCTGCATAGAATTTTTAAGTACATAGGTTTGAAATAACTATAGTCTATGTTTATGCGTGTAATTATCTTTGAACTTATAAATCAGTTCTTTTTAGTATTTCTTTCTCACTACCCGAATAGTTAAACTCGGAGTATATTTTATATAACAATATCATGATAATGCTCAGCTCTTTGTTCTTTTGTGGTTTTTTGATGTGCTAGAATGCATTGCACCTGAAATTTTGGCTATAATGTTAGACTAATTTGAGGCCTCATAATTTATATAACATAATGTGAATCCATTGAGATAGGATCATGTTACGTGGTGCTTATGACTTTATTAGTGTTAATAAATGTTCAGCCAGGTGTGGTGGCTCATGCCTGTAATCCCAGCACTTTGAGAGGCCAAGGTGGGAGAATCTCTTGAGCTCAGGAGTTTGAGACCAGCCAGGGTAACAAAGTGGAACCCTGTCTCTACAAAAATATACAGATTAGCTGGGCATGGTGACATGTGCCTGTGGTCTCAGCTGCTAGGGAGGCTGAGGTGGGAGGATAGCTTGAGCCTGGGAGGGAGGTAGACGTTGCAATGAGCCGAGATTATGCTATTGCACTCTAACCTGGGCGACAGAGCCAGAACCTGTCTCAAAAAAAAAATTAAAATTAAAAAACCCAATAAATGTTCAGTGCTGTTCTGACATTTGGAAATTAGTTAATAATTAGTCCCTCTTGCTTTTTTTGGAGGATAAATACTATATTACTTCTAGTTGATCTTTTTAGGTTTACGAAAGATACTGCAAGGTTCAAGGATGAGTTAGATATCATGAAGTTCATTTGTAAAGATTTTTGGACTACGGTATTCAAGAAACAAATCGACAATCTAAGGACAAATCATCAGGTAATTAAATTAATTAAGGCCTATATTTTAAAGTCCTTTAACTTGATATAAATATCGTATTTTAGTGACTTATTTAAAACCTAAAATAATTTCTGGTTAACTTTGGGATATGTTTATGTTATTAATAAGTTATTAGTTTTTTCTTCTAATAGTGTGAACTGAATAAAGACAAAGGGACAGTTATCAGTAATGATAGCTGTTCCTTTCACCCAATTATATGCTATGTTAAGTTTTTTAAAGTAGCAAAAGTCAGGATGAGAATAGCTTTTACTATTTGGTTCCTTAGTTACTGTTAATTAGTGGTAATAATATGCAGAACCACAAATATATCACCTTTATGTCTTCAGAGTCATTTCTTTTTTTTGAAGAAGAAGAATTTGGATTATTTTAATTATTTTTATATACAGAAAACTCAACAGTGTATGTTTAACCCAGTTTGGTGTCAAGTTCTTTAGCCTTTGCCTTTTCCTGCTTGACAATTCAAGCCACAGACTTGAGACCCAGGACATTGCCTCCCCAGTGACAGTGGATTTCGTTTTGTCTGTTGTAATTGGTTCTGATAGCTTCCACCAGCTGAACCTAAGCTCCATTGTCCTCCGAGTTAATCTGTGTAAAGGCGACAGTGGTGCGGGTCTTCTTGTGGATTAGACATCCCAGTCTTGCCTTCCCCTTGATAATGCGGTAAGGGACCCCCATTTTATGACACAAGGCAGGCAGGAAGACAGCCACCTCAATGGGATCCACATAGTGTGCAGTCACCACCAGCTGAGCCTTCTTGTTCTCCTCCAAGGTGGAGATGGTGTTAACTCCTGCTCGGAGGACAAGTGGTCTCTTAGTGGGGACATCCCCTTTGCCTGCAGCTTTCTTTTCAGCCCAGGCCAATAGCCTCTGCTTATTTTCTTGCTTTGTCTTTGGTCTGTACTTGTGGGCCAGCTTAAGCAGCTAAGTAGCTATTTGGCGGTGCAGGGCCTGGGTGAACTGGTTAATTGTAGGAGGCACTTTCAGCTGCTTACAGAGGATGGCTTTGTGCCACTGCAGCCTGATATAGCGGGGCCATTTCACAAAGTGAGTGAGGTCCGTATTGGGTGGATGTCCTGTCCAATGCCAGAATTCTTAGGCCTTTTCTCAAACAGGGGATTCACCACTTTCTTTTTTTTTTTTTTTTTTTTTTTGAGATGGAGTCTTGCTGTGTTGCCCAGGCTAGAGTGCAATGGTGCGATCTCGGCTCACCACAACCTCCGCCTCCTGGGTTCAAGCCATTCTGCCTCAGGCTCCCAGGTAGCTGGGACTACAGGCATGTGCCACCACTCCGGCTAATTTTTGTATTTTTAGTAGAGGTGGGGTTTCACCATGCTGGCCAGGCTGGTCTCGAACTCCTGACCTCAAGTGATCCGCTTGTCTTGGCCTCCCAATGTGCTGGGAGTACAGACGTGAGCCACCACGCCCAACCAGGATTCACCAGTTTCTTGGCCTCCTGTTTCTTCATGACAGCAAGGGCCAGAGCCACCTCCTTCCCCTTGGCCTTTCCTTTTGGCATCTTGGGTGGCAGGAAGAGATTGTTTATAGTCATTTCTAAGGTCTAATTTATAGAGTATTTTACTCTTAAATAACTCCTGGATTATTACTGCTGTCATATTTTCTACTCTTAAAAGATTTTCTTACTACAAAATTAATAGATTACATAGAAAACTATGTATTTATTAAAATTTTAAAAGGGAGACAGAGTCTTGCTTTGTTGCCCAGACTAGTCTTGAGCTCCTGGACTCAAGTAATTCTCTGGCCTCAGCCTCTTGCGTAGCTGGGATTATAGGCATGCACCACCACTCCCAGCTTCATTAGATTTTATTTTATGAACTTCAAGGAAATACTTAGAGTAGATTTGGAATTTTGATTAAGTAAAAAATTAAATGTATCTGGTACTCTCAATAGGATAATTCATTTATTTATTTATTTTTAATTAGAGACAGTGTCTCACTATGTTTTCCAGACTGGTCTCAAACTCTTGGGCTCAATGGATCCTCCCGCCTTGGCCTCCCAGAGTTCTGGGATTACAGGTGTGAGCCACTGTGCCTGGCCTAGAATTCATTTTGTACCAACTTTAGCTTGGAATTACTGGAAATGCTAATAGGAAGAAATGACTATGATTTTTTTACTCTCTAGACATGATTTACTAATATATATCAGCTGGCTGGACATGGTGGCTCATGCTTAGAATTGCAGCATTTTGGGAGGCTGAGGCAGAAGGATTGCTTGAGCTCAGGAGTTGGATACCAGCCTGAGCAACATACTTAGAACCTATTTCTACAAAAAACTTAAAAAAAAATTTCACCAGGCATATTGGTATGTGCCTGAGGTTTCAGCTACATGGGAGGAGTTCAAGGATACAGTGAAATACTACACTTTTGCCTGGATAACAGCAAAATTCTGTCTCTTAAAAAAATAAAGCTGGGCGCGGTGGCTCACCCCTGTAATCCCAGCACTTTGGGAGGCCGAGGTGGGCAGATCATCTGAGGTCAGGAGTTCGAGAC
This sequence comes from Pan paniscus, assembly GCF_029289425.2. NCBI lineage: Eukaryota > Metazoa > Chordata > Mammalia > Primates > Hominidae > Pan > Pan paniscus. The sequence goes on along the minus strand of NC_073264.2, from coordinate 40,489,057 downwards.
CAGCCTGGCCAACGTGGTGAAACCCTGTCTCTACTAAAAATACAAAAATTAGCCAGGCATAGTGGCGCACACTTATAGTCCCAGCCACTCAGGAGGCTGAGGAAGGAGAATTGCTTGAACCCGGGAGGCAGAGGTTGCAGTGAGCCTAGATCACACCACTGCACTCCAGCCTGGGCGACAGAGCAAGACTCTGTCTCAAATAAACAAATAAATCCGGGTGCAGTGGCTCACGCCTATAATCCCAGCACTTCAGGAGGCTGAGGCGGGTGGATCACCTGAGGTTGGGAGTTCAAGACCAGCCCTGCCAACATGGAGAAACCCCGTCTCTACTAAAAATACAAAATTAGCTGGGCGTAGTGGCGCATGCCTGTAATCCCAGCTACTTGGGAGGCTGAGGCAGGAGAATCACTTGAACCCAGGAGGTGGAGGTTGTGGTGAGCTGAGATCGAGCCATTGCACTCCAGCCTGGGCAACAAGAGTGAAACTCTGTCTCAAAAAAATAAATAAATAAAAATAAAAATTAGGTCGGGTGTGGTGATCATACATGTAATTTCAGCACTTTGGGAGGCTGAGGCAGGAGGATTACTTGAGCCCTGGAGTTCCAGACCAGCCTAGGCAACATAGGGAGACCCCCTTTCTACAAAAAATTAATAAAACTAGCCAGGTGTGGTGGCATGTGCCTGTGGTCCCAGCTACTCGGAAGGCTGAGGCAAGAGAATTGCTAAACACCCAGGTGTTTGAGGGTGCAGTGAGCTGTGATTGCACCACCACACTCCAGCCTAGACAACAGAGTGAGAGCTCATGTCTAAATAAATAACTATACAAACAAACAAACAGCTTATTTCATGTGGACATGTATTAATGATTCCATCGTACTAGACTATGAGTTTTTAAGGATAGGGACTATGTCTCAGACAGTGTTTTTATCTTCAGTGTATAAAACCGTTCGGTATATATTAGTGTTGTGAAAATACTGAACTCGCAACTCTTCAGCTTGAACATTGCAAAACTCCTTCATTTAAACAAAATTTGACCAGGCTGGGCACGTGGGCTTATGCCTGTAATCCCAGCACTTCGGGAGGTCAAGGTGGGCAGATTGCTTGAGCCCAGGAGTTTGAGACCAGCCTGGGCAACATGGCGAAACCCCATCTGTACAAGAAATATAAAAATTAGCAGGGCATGGTGATGCACGCCTGTAGTCCCAGCTACTTGGGAGCCTGCGGTGGGAGGATTGATTGAGTCTGGGAGTTGGAGGCTGCAGTGAGGCGTAATTGTGCCACTGCATTCTACCCTGGGCGACAGAGGAGACCCCGTCTCAAAGAACAGAAAAAGAAAACTTGGCCAATGGGAAGGAGACTTTTAATAACTTTAAAAAACACTTAAATTGTTTCATAAGAATAAAATAATTTTAAGGACTGCTAGGTACATTGACTTTGGATGTTTTTTTCTATTTTTGGAACAGGGCATCTATGTACTTCAGGACAACAAATTTCGCCTGCTTACTCAGATGTCTGCAGGAAAACAGTATTTAGAACATGCATCTAAGGTATTTAATGGAATAGAAGGTTGGGGTTTCTGTTAATAGTAGGACTACAGGGAAAAGTACAGTGCTAATCATAACAAACTATTGAATTAAAAATATGTTTTAAGGTGTTCTTTTTTGTTTAAAGAGTTTTCTATGAAATGAGAGACATGTTACAATAACACTAAACTGTAGCTAAATAGTCATAGAGTGACCAATTAAAGAAACACTGGCCGGGCGCTATGGCTCACGCCTGTAATCCCAGCACTTTGGGAGGCCAAGGCAGGTGGATTACCTGAGGTCAAGAGTTCAAGACCAGCTTGGCCAGCATGGGGAAACCCTTTCTCTACTAAAAATAAGAAAATTAGCTGGACGTTCTGGCGAGCGCCTGCAATCCCAGCTATTCGGGAGGCTGAGGCAGGAGAATCACTTGAACTGGGGAGGCAGAAGTTGCAGTGAGCTGAGATCGTGCTATCATTGCACTCCAGCCTGGGGTATAAGAGCAAAACTCCATCTCAAAAAAAAAAAAAAGAAAAAAAGAAACACTATAACTAAATAACAGTGAAATGTAGATGTATGGTAGATCACTTTTTTTTTTTTTTTTAAGACAAGGTCTTGCTCTGTCATCTAGGCTGGAGTGTAGTGGTGCAATCATGGCCTATCTTGACCTTGACCCCCCCGGGCTCAAGTGATCCTCGCACTTCAGTCACCCAAGGAGGTAGGACTGCAGGTGTGGGCCACCATGCCTGGCTAATTTTTAAAAAAAATTTTTTAGAGATGGGATCCCACAATGTTGCCCAGGCTCGTCTTGAACTCCTGGGCTCAAGTGATCACCTCACCTCGGCCTCCCAGTGTGTTGGGATTACAGGTGTGAGCCACTGCATCCGGCCTGATTGCCTATTTTCTATATTTTTGGGGTATCCAGGCTCTAATTACATTTTTATGGTTAATGTGTATATTTTCTCTCTTTTTTTTTTTTTTTGGACGGAGTGTCACCCTGCCGCCCAGGCTGGACTGCAATGGCGCCATCTTGGCTCACTGCAACCTCCGCCTCCTGGGTTCAAGTGATTCTCCTGCCTCAGCCTCCTGAGTAGCTGGGATTACAGGTGTGCGCCACCATGCCTGGCTAATTTTTTGTATCTTTAGTAGAGACAGGGTTTCACCATGTTGGCGAGGCTAGTCTCAAACTCCTGACCTCGTGATCCACCCACCTCAGCCTCCCAAAGTGCTCGGATTACAGACGTGATTACAAAAGCCACCCAAAATGCTGGGATTACAGCCTCCCAAAGTGCTGGGATTACAGACGTGATTACAAAAGCCACCCAAAATGCTGGGATTACAGCCTCCCAAAGTGCTAGGATTATAGGCCATGCCTGGCATATTTTCTCTTTTTTACTAACTTCTTAGTTTAATATTTCTGGTTCTCACTTAACTTTTTGGGATCTTGGTTTCTTCAGCTGTGAAAAGAGTAAGTTGGACCAATTCAGTGATTTCTAACTATTTTGAGTTATGGACATCTTTGAGAACTGGAACACCTTTCCCCATAAATACGCACATATACATGGTTTTTATTTTCATAGGGGTCACAAATTCCCCGATTAAGAACTCTTGGGATGAACAATCTCTAAGGCCTCTTCCAGCTTAAAATTTCATGACTCAGATCTAGTTACTTATTAGTACCCATTTATGTATATTATTTATAAGATAATATTTTATATTATTCGTAGATAATGTAGTATGTTGAACATCATGCAGTATAGATGTGGGTAATCAAAAATTCCCTGAATTGCTAATTTTTCAATCCAGTTCTTGTCATGACTTTTGGTTTTGTAGTTCAGCCCTATTCCCTTTCTTTGTTTCTATATGACAGGGTTTCTCAACATCCAAACTGTTGATACTTTCAACCAGATAATTCTTTGTTGTGGCAAGCTATAAGTCTTGAACAAGTCGAGATTCTTGGTTGTAAATAGGGGAAAGAAATTCTGCTTGTAAGCTAACAAAATTGATAAGCTCAAAAAATAGGCAATAACCAGGGGAGGTTAAGGCAGCCAGTAAGATAGCCAAGTCACTCCGCAGAATGTATCTGCTTAGAATCCTGCAGGCAGCATGGACTGTAGACACAAACTACCTTTACTGCCTCCAGAACTAATTCTGATCAGTTTCTGGCTTGTTTTTGTCACTGAGTCTAGATTCACAGTCCTGGACTGGAGTACTTAATTGGCTGAGCTTAAGTCTTAAGTCCTACGTCCATGCTTTAGTTTCCAGGGAGCTGGGAAATCTATCAATATTTTTCAGTGATTTGAACAGTTCTTCAAAATCCTTTTTTTAAACAGGAATGACTTACTGATGATAAATCATGTAATGTTGTATTTATCAATAGCTTTACTATTTTAGTAAATCCTTACTATTTTTAATGATTTTTTTTCCTTTTAGTATTTAGCATTTACATGTGGCTTAATCAGAGGTGGCTTATCAAACTTGGGAATAAAAAGTATTGTAACAGCTGAAGTGTCTTCAATGCCTGCTTGTAAGTTGAATTCACCTTTCTTACAAATGTTTTAGTAATTTCTTTTCAGGTCTGTTTTTTTTTTTTTAATTTAACAGAGGAAATTTAAAATGCTGACTTTCATTTTAGTTTTATCAATGTAACACTTAGTGTAGTAATATGTAGCATACTACATTCATATTCAGTAATTTTTGAATAATGGACTAAAATCCAAATTTATAAGACAATTTAAGGGATGATTTTTAACTTTTCTAAAGTTATTCAAACTGTAACTTTTTAAAAGATATTCTTCTGAATATCTCCTGCAGTGTTTTAAGATAGCAAATTTCCCTAGAACATTGAAAATGCTATTTTTTTTTTTTTTTTTGAGACGGAGTCTCGCTCTGTTGTCCAGGCTGGAGTGCAGTGGCACAATCTCAGCTCACTGCAAGCTCCACCTCCCGGGTTCACGCCATTCTCCTGCCTCAACCTCCCGAGTAGCTGGGACTACAGTTGCCTGCCACCACGCCCAGCTAATTTTTTGTATTTTTAGTAGAGATGGGTTTCACCGTGTTAGCCAGGATGGTCTCCATCTCCTGACCTTGTGATCCGTCCGCCTCGGCCTCCCAAAGTGCTGGGATTACAGGCATGAGCCACCGCGCCCGGCCCGAAAATGCTATTTTTAAACAATTGTTTAGGCTATATCTATTATATCAAGCTAAGTAAAACCAAATATTCTTTTATCACTAAATGTCTCCCTAAAGATCTTTTCACCAGAGCTACCAACCAAGAAAAAATGGACTTGAGCTTTATTGTATTTCCTTTCAATTTACAATGATCATTAGCCATGAAATACTGTACCCAAATGTAGGATTCATAAAGAGAAACAAAAGTGCTTACTCAACAAACCATATAATCATCCCATAAAAATAGAATTGACTGGCCGGGTGTGGTGCCTCACACCTGTTAGCTCAGCACTTTGGGAGGCCGAGGTGGGCGTATCATGAGGTCAGGAGTTTGAGACCAGCCTGGCCAATAAGGTAAAACCCTGTCTCTACTAAAAATACAAAAATTAGCTGGGCGTGGTGACAGACGCCTGTAGTCCCAGCTACTCAGGAGGCTGAGGCAGGAGAATCACTTGAACCCAGGAGGTGGAGGTTGCAGTGAGCCGAGATCATGCCACTGCACTCCAGCCTGGGCAACAGAGCAAGACTCCATCTCAAAAAAAAAGAAAAAATAGAATTGACTTTATTGAATATTATGAAGAATGCGAAAAAGTTTTTGACATAGCAGATTTCTTGACTGAAACTATTTCCTATATGGAACAGAAAATTGATGTTTAGACTTGTTTTCTTTGTATCTAAAATCAAAGAATTATTTGTATTTTTTTTTTTAGGCAAATTTCAGGTGATGATACAGAAGCTGTAGAACATACTGAAATGCAAGGCTTCAACAGTGTAAAGAGATAAATTATTCATGTAAAAGTATTTCAAGTAGTGATGATTTAATTACATTGTTCGATGTTTGTACAGGAGTAAGCATGTATTTTTATCAGTTTAACACAGATCAAAGGAGATGAAGGGACATTCTGCCATGACATACACTTAACCAAAACTATTCAAAATGAAAACCGGATTTCAAATAACCAGACACCAAGATGCAGGGCCCTTATTTTAAACCTTTTTATTTGGTTAGAGTGATATGTATTTAGCCATAGATGGAGAAACAAAGCTCAGGGTTTGTTGAATTAGCATGAGAGAAAATTATGTACCAACAGAATTATTTGTGAGAAGAATGAACAAATTTTGATAAAGTATGAATTTGTTTTATTTTAAAAAGCAAACATACTAAGTTTTTTTTATTGCTTATAATTTATTAAGAATGTTTACACCTGTATAAGGATTTCATATATACATTGTATGTGTGTATATATAAATACATATATGACTGCCTAAATTGTTTATAAATTTAATTTTTCTTTAATAGGTTTCATTCCTTCAGAGCTCCATTAATGTAATCAAAATGAAATATAGATTAGTTTAAATGTGAATTCAGTGACTCTAGGGCCAAAGAATATGAGGTATGTTTGGAAAGAATTTTTGTATTTATTCCTGTTACAGTTTTGACTTTCAACTTCTCTCCCCATGCATGGAAGTCCTGGTAAAGGATCTAACATCTTTATTCCCTTCTTTCCTCTTCCAGCTGAGCAGAGTTGGATAATTGAATTAGTCATTCTGACATTCTTTGGACCATATCATCTTAGTGGTTTGGGGTCAGTGCTCATCTGATATATCTTTCTTACCACCTCTTCTACTTACTTTCTCTTACTTAAATTATCTGGCATAAGCAGTTATCTCCAGCTTTTGTTAGAATCTTATGTTGATTACTAAAACTATACTTTGTTTCCCGTTTATTTATTACCCTTTTGCATGTATTTGTGTGACAGGGAACTCTGCAGCAGGGGGTGACTGACACACCAAACAAGATGTTTCACTGGGTACTCTGCCATAGAAATGGCAGATTAAGAAGATTGACTATACCAAACATTATATTAAAAACATGAAATAAAAACTATAAAAATGTACTTTAGGACATTAAAGAAAACTCAAGTTAGAAGCATACCATTTTCCTTTCATGGAAGGGTACAGTATTACAAAGATAATTTGTTTAACTTGATTTATTAAATTCTAGTTATGTGCCCTATAATGATGTTTCAGTCAGTGACAGACCTCATACATGGCAGTGGTTCCATAAGATTACAATACTGTATTTTTACTGTACCTTCTTTATGTTTAGATATGCAAGTACTTACCATTGTGTTACAGTGTCCTACAGTATTCACTACAATAATATGCTGTACAGGTTTGTAGCCTAGGAGCAATAGGCCATAGCTTAGGTGTATAGTAGATCATACCATCTAGGTTTGTGTAAGTACACTCTGTGATTGTACAATTTTAAAATCTCCTAATGATGATGCATTTCTCAGAATGTATCCCCTTTGCTAAGCAATGCATGACTGCAATCCTAATTCTCACATGTTTTGGGGAAAAAAATTTTAATTTTGAAAAAATTTAGGAAAGTTCCTACCAAATATACATGTATAAAGTTTATTAAAAGTCATAATGACCCAGGAATAGCTAATGACACAGAAGTAGATCAAAATAGAACACAATAGAGAACTTCAAAATAAAACAGGTGTGGGAATTGTGTGTGTGAAAAAGGTGGGTTCAAATAAGTTGGTTTGTTAGACATTCATATGCCTACCCATCAGCCATTTCGTTCTCCCTTCCTTGCTGACAAAGCCCCATTTTTTTTTTTCTTTTTTTTTGGCCTAAAACTCTGTATGGCTGCCTTGTGCTATAGAATAGGGTGCTTCCCTAGCCTAGAGAGGGTGAGTGTTGATTAGATTCTGTGCCAATCATGGTAATTGGCTTACTTGATCATTTGATGGAATCTAGGCTAATGAGACAAAGGAAGTCTGAAGGCTTTGAATAAGAAATTTTCTGTTGCTCTTAACAATTGATACAAGGTAGGGATTTGCCAGCATCCCTCTTCTGCTTCTTAGTGAAGATATGTGATATGGATGTTTGAAGCTAATCTGCAACAGCCTTCTGATGGCCATGAAAGGACAAGTATGGAGATGAAAGCTATCACACTGAGGATAGTGGGATGTAGATAGAAAGCACCTGAATTGTGCTTCTGAATTAACCAATCCGGGAACTGCTTTACCTTTGGACTTTTTGTTATGTGAGATATTCTTTATATTGTTCCATTTGCTTTGGGTATATGTATATTGTTACTTGTAGCCAAAAAGAAACCTCTCTTAGTAGAAACAAAGGGAGAGTTAGGTTATTCAAAAAATAGTATGGGACAATTGAATATGCCTTTTTCTGCGGGAGTAGGTGGGGAGAAACTTAAAGGTTCACTTGTAAAACAATAAAGTACTAAAGAAAATGTGATAATACTTTCGTGATTTTGTGGTGGAGAAGGCCTTTCCAACACACAAATGTAGGAAATCATAAAGGAAAATTATAAAACAAAACAAAGAAATGTAGTAAAATCTCTTCAACAAATAGTGTTGGGAAAACTGGACATCCACATACAAAAGAATGAAATTGGATTGTTGCCTTAATGCCGTACATAGAAATCAACTTAAGGCCGGGTGTGGTGGCTCAAGCCTGTAATCCCAGCACTTTGGGAGGCCGAGGTGGGGCAGATCATGAGGTCAGGAGTTCAAGACCAGCCTGGCCAAACAGTGAAACCCTGTCTCTACTGAAAAAAATACAAAAATTAGCTGGGTGTGGTGGTGGGCGCCTGTAGTCCCAGCTACTTGGGAGGCTGAGGCAGGAGAATTGCTTGAACCCAGGAGTCGGAGGTTGCAGTGAGCCAAGATGGAGCCACTGCGCTCCAGCCTGGGCGACACAGTGAGACTCTGTCTCCAAAAAAAAAAAAAGAAATCAACTTAAAATGGATTGAAGATTTAAAAGTAAAATCTGAAACTATACAATTCTAGCAGAAAACATAGGGGAAAAGCTTCGTAACATTGGTCTTGGCAATGATCTCTTGGGTAAGACACCAAAAGCAGGCAACAAATGCAGAAATAGACAAGTGGGACTACATCAAACTAATAAGATGCACAGAAAGGACAGTGAAAAGGCAACTTAGGGATGGAAGAAAATATTTGTAAGCCATATACACTCGGCCCTTTCTATCTTGACGGTTCAACCAAAAATTCAACCATCCTTGGTTTGAAATATTTGAAAAAAAACAAAAAACAAAAAACAACAACAAAGACAAGGCCGGGCTCACACCTGTAATCCCAACACTTTGGGAGGCCAGAGTGGGCGGATGACCCGAGATCAGGAGTTCAAGACGAGCCTGGCCAACATGGCAAAACCCTGTCTCTACTAAAAATACAAAAATTAGTTGGGTGTGGTGGCACATGCCTGTAGTCCCAGCTACCCAGGAGGCTGAGGCAGGAGAATTACTTGAACCGTGGAGGTGGAGGTTGCAGTGAGCCGAGATCATGCCACTGCACTCCAGCCTGGGTGACAGAGTAAGACTCCATGTCCAAAAAACAAAAAGAAAACCAAAGACAATATAAAACACATTTTAAAACTACAGTATGACAATGATTTACCTAGCATTTACAGTGTGCTTGGTATAAGTAATTTTTTTCCTCTCTGTATTGATCACGTGGCAGGTATAAGTAATCTAGAGTTTTTTTTGTGTTTTTTTTTTTTTTTTAAGGCAGAGTTTCGCTCCTGTTGGCCAGGCTGGAGTGCAATGGTGCAATCTCAGCTCACCACAACCTCCGCCTCCTGGGTTCAAGTGATTCTCCTGCCTCAGACTCCCAAGTAGCTGGGATTACAAGCATGCGTCACCACACCTGGCTAATTTTTTTGTAATTTTAGTAGAGACAGGATTTCTCCATGTTGGTCAGGCTAGTCTCAAACTCCCGACCTCAGGTGATCCGCCCACTTCAGCCTCCCAAAGTGCTGGGATTACAGGTGTGAGCCACCGCACCCAGCCTAGAGATGATTTAAAGTATATGGTGGTGTGGTGGCTCGCATCTGTAATCCCGGCACTTTGGGAGTCTGAGGTGGGCGGATCACCCGAGGTCAGGAGTTTGAGACCAGCCTAGCCAATATGATGAAACCCTGTCTCTACTAAAAATACAAAAATTAGCCGGGTGTGGTGGCTGGTGTCTGTAATCCTAGCTACTTGGGAGGCTGAGGCAGGAGAATCAGTTGGACCTGGGAGGTGGGGGTTGAAGTGAGCCGAGATCTCACCACTGCACTCCAGCCTGGGTGACAAGAGTGAGACTCTTGTCTCAATCAGTCAATCAATCAATCAATCAAGTATACAAGATGGCAGAGCAGGCCAAGCAGGCTGGGTGCAGTGATTCACACTTGTTAGCCAAGCACTTTAGGAGGCCAAGACGGGATTGGTTGAGCTCAGGAGACCAGTCTGGGAAATGTGGCGAGAGCTCATCTCTTAAAATAAAAAAAAAGTTAGCCAAGTATTTACTCCCAGTTTCTTGGGAGGCTGAGGCAAGATGATTTTTTGAGCCTGAAGGGTTTCATGAGCATGGGAGGTTGAAGCTCCAGTGAACTGTGATAGTGCCCTTGCACTCCAGCCTGGGACCGGCGAGATAAGGGATTTTCTTTCTCCCTGGGTATGTTAAACCTGTAAATGTACACAATGACGAGGTCAGGGTGTAGAGTTTATATGAGGGCTTCAGAAATTTGGCTTAGGGCCAGATTTCATGTTTTTTAACCACAGTAACAAAATGACATAACAAAAAGTTTGCATTGCAGAAAGCACAATTTTAAAAAGGAAAATTATTTACAGTGCATACCACATAAGCGAATATTTGCAATTTTTTTTGTAATAATAGAGATGGGTCTCCCTATGTTGCCCAGGCCAGTCTCGAACTCCTGGGCTCAAGTGATCCACCTGCCTCAGCCTCCCAAAGAGCTGGCATACAGGCGGGAGCCACTGCTCCCAGCCACATATTTGCATTTTAAAAATGCACGTATAACTTTAAAACATATAATTTAACTCAGCAATTCCACTTCTACAAAGTTAACCTAATTAAGTAAATGAGTATGAGAACTTGTATGTATAAGGATTTTCACTATTTGGTTAAGTGTCCATTGATGGTACTTTATTAAATTATGATGCTAACAGCCACGCGCGGTGGCTCACACCTGTAATCCTAGCACTTTGGGAGGCCGAGGCGGGTGGATCATGAGGTCAGGAGTTCGAGACCAGCCTGACCAATATGGTGAAACCCTGTCTCTACTAAAAATAAAAAAATTAGCTGGGCGTGGTGGCACACACCTGTAGTCCCAGCTACTCGGGAGGACGAGGCAGGAGAGTTGCTTGAACCTGGGAGGCGGAGGTTGCAGTGAGCCGAGATCATGCCACTGCACTCCAGCCTGGGTGACAGTGATACTCCATCTCAAAAAAAAAAAAAAAAAAAAAATTATGATGCTAACGGCCAGGCACGGTGGTTCATGCCTGTAATCTCAGCACTTTGGGAGGCCGAGGCGGGTGGATCACCTGAGGTCAGGAGTTCGAGACCAGCCTGACTAACATGGAGAAACCCTGTCTCTACTAAAAATACAAAATTAGCCAGGCGTGGTGGCGCATGCCTGTAATCCCAGCTACTCGGGAGGCTGAAGCAGGAGAATCACATGAACCTGGGAGGGGGAGGTTGCGATGAGCCAAGATTGCGCCATCGCACTCCAGCCTGGGCAACAAGAGCGAAACGCCGTCCCAAAAAAAAAAAAAATTATGATGCTAACATTCAAGGAAATTCTGTGCAGCTGTTAAAAAGGATGAAATAGATTTACATGAATTTACATGGAAAGACGTTAACTGGTATATTAAGAGAAAAAGTTTTGCTACAGGATACTGCACTTGTAATATTTAAGTATATATAATGAATATATACATAGTGTCAAAAAGACTGAAAGTTAAAAGTAAATTATACAGTAGTTCTCTTGAAACTTTTTTTTTCTTTTTGAGACGGAGTTTCGCTCTTGTTGCCCAGGCTGGAGTGCAATGGCACGATCTTGGCTCACCACAAACTCCGCCTCCTGGGTTCAAGCAATTCTCCTGTCTCAGTCTCCTGAGTAGCGGGATTACAGGCATGCGCCATCACGCCCTGCTAATTTTGTATTTTTTAGTAGAGACGGGGTTTCTTCATGTTGGTCAGGCTGGTCTCAAACTCCCAACCTCAGGTGATCTGTCCGCCTCGGCCTCCCAAAGTGCAGGGATTACAGGCGTGAACTACCATGCCTGGCCAATTCTCTGGAATTTTTGACATTAAGTTTCTATATTATTTGGGATTTTTATTTTATTTTTATTTTTTTGAGAGGGAGTTTCGCTCTTATTGCCCAGGCTGGAGTGCAATAGCATGACCTTGGCTCACTGCAACCTCTGCCTCCCGGGTTCAAGCAATTCTCCGGCCTCAGCCTTCTGAGTAGCTGGGATTACAGGTGCCTACCACCACACCTGGCTAATTGTTTGTACTTTTAGTAGAGATGGGGTTTCACCATGTTGGCCAGGCTGGTCTTGAACTCCTGACTTCAGGAGATCCACCCACCTCTCCCTCCAAAGTGCTGGGATTACAGGCGTGAGCCACTGTGCCTGGCCTATTTGGGATTTTAAAATAATCATTCCCCCAATACAGATTTTTTTATCTGGAGTGGGAAAACATGATAAAACAACCAGTGATTTTTAGACTTTTTTGGAGTCCTGGGATTCCACAGGGTGCCTGATATGGTTTGGCTGTGTCCCCACCCAAATCTCAACTTGAATTATATCTCCCAGAATTCCCACATGTTGTGGGAGGGACCAAGGGGGAGGTAATTGAATCATGGAGGCCAGCCTTTCCCATGCTATTCTTGTGATAGTGAATAAGTCTCACGAGATCTGATGGGTTTATGAGGGGTTCCACTTTTGCTTCTTCCTCATTCTCTCTTCCTGCTGCCATATGAGAAGTGCCTTTTGCCCTCTGCCATGATTGTGAGACCTTCCCCAGCCACGTGGAACTGTAAGTCAAATTAAACCTCTTTCTTTTGTAAATTGCCCAGTCTTGGGTTTGTCTTTACTAGCAGTGTGAGAACGGACTAATGCAGTAAATTGGTACCAGTAGAGTGGGGTGTTGCTGAAAAGATACCCGAAAATGTGGAAGCGACTTTGGAACTGGGTAACAAGCAGAGATTGGAACAGTTTGAAGGGCTAGAAGAAGACAGGAAAATGTGGGAAAGTTTGGAACTTCCTAGACTTGTTGAATGGCTTTGCCCAAAATGCTGATAGCGATATGGGCAATAAAATCCAGGCCGAGGTGGTTCAGATGGAGATGAGGAACTCCTTGGGAACTGGAGCAAAGGTGACTTTTGTGTTTTAGCAAAGAAACTGGTGGCATTTTGCCCCTGCGTTAGAGATTTGTGGAACTTTGAACTTGTGAGAGAGGATTTAGGGTATCTGGTTGAAGAAACTTCTTTTTTTTTTTTTTTCGACAGTCTTGCTCTGTCGCCCAGGCTGGAGTGCAGTGGCACGATCTCAGCTCACTGCAGCCTCCGCCTCCCAGGTTCAAGCAATTCTCCTGACTCAGCCTCCTGAGTAGCTGGGATTACAGGCACACACCACCATGCCCGGTTAATTTTTGTATTTTTTTTAGTAGAGATGGGGGTTTCACCATGTGGGCTAGGCTGGTCTTGAACTCCTGACCTCAAGTGATCCACTCGCCTTGGCCTCCCAAAGTGCTGGGATTACAGGCGTGAGCCACTGCACCCGGCCTGGCTGAAGAAATTTCTTTTTTCCTTTTTCTTTTTTTTTTTTTTGTGAGACGGAGTCTCACTCTATTGCCCAGGCTGGAGTGCAGTGGCGCGATCTCGGCTCACTGCAAGCTCTGCCTCCTGGGTTCATGCCATTCTCCTGCCTCAGCCTCCCGAGTAGCTGGGACTACAGGCACCCACCACCATGTCCAGCTAATTTTTTATTATTTTTTTAGTAGAGACGGGGTTTCACTGTGTTTGCCAGGAAGGTCTTGATCTCCTGACCTCATGATCTGCCTGCTTCAGCCTCCCAAAATGCTGGGATTACAGGCATGAGCCACCACGCCCAGCCAGCTGAAGAAATTTCTAAGCAGCAAAGCATTCAAGAGGTGACTTGGGTACTGCTAAAGTCATTCAGTTTTAAAGGGGGAACAGAGCATTAAACTTCAGAAAATTTGCAGCCTGACTATGATAGAAAAGAAAAACCCATTTTCTGGGGAGAAGTTCAAGCCAGCTGCAGAAATTTGCATAAGTAGCAAGGAGCCTGATGATAATCCTCAAGACCATGGGGAAAATGTCACCAGGCCATGTCTGAGACTTTTATAGCAGCCCCTCCCATCACAGGCCCGGAGGCCCAGGAGGAAAAAGTGGTTTTGTGGGCAAGGCCCAGGGTCCCCATGCTATGTGCAGCCTAGGGGCTTGGTCCTTTTGTGCAAGCTGCTCCAGCCATGGCTGAAAGGGGCCAATGTACAGGTCAGACTGTGGCTTTAGAGGTGGAAGCCCCAAGCCTTGGCACCTTCCATGTGGTGTTGAGCCTGTGGGTGCACAGAAGTCAAGAATTGAGGTTTGGGAACCTCTACCTAGATTTCAGAAGATGTATGGAAACATCTAGATAACCAGGCAAGTTTGCTGCAGGTGTGGGGCCCTCAGGGAGAACCTCTGCTAGGGTAGTATGGAAGGGAAATGTGGGGTTGGAGCCCTCACGAAGTCCCTACTGGGGTATCATTTAGTGGAGCTGTGAGAAGAGGGTGACCATCCTCCAGACCCCAGAATGGTAGATTCACCTACCATTGCACCATGCACCTGGAAAAGCCACAGACATTCAACACCAGCCTGTGAAAGCAGCCAGGAGGGAGGCTGTACTGTACCCTGCAAAGCCACAGGGGTGGAGCTGTCCAAGACCATGGGAACCCACCTCTTGCATCAGTGTGACCTGGATGCGAGACATGGAGTGAAAGGGGATCATTTTAAGATTTGACTGCCCCACTGGATTTTGGACTTGCATGGGGCCCACAGCCCCTTTGTTTTGGACAATTTCTCCCATTTGGAATGGCTGTATTTACCCAATGCCTGTACCCCCATTGTATCTAAGAAGTAACTCATTTGCTTTTGATTTTACAGGCTCATGGGGGAAGGGACTTGCCTTGTCTCAGATGGGACTTTGGAGTGTGGACTTTTGGGTTAAGGCTGAAATGAGTTAAGACTTTGGGGGACTGTTGGGAAGGCATGACTGGTTTGAAATGTGATGACATGAGATTTAGAGGGGCCAGGGGATTGGAATGATATGGTTTGGCTGTGTCCTCACCCAAGTCTCACCCTGAACTGTATTTCCCATTATTACCACATGTTGTGGGAGGGACCCAGGGGGAGGTAATTGAACCATGGAGGCTGGTTAGATCTGATGGGTTTATCAGGGGTTTCTGCTTTTGCTTCTTCCTCATTTTTTTTCTTTTTTTTTTGAGACAGATTTTTGCTTGTCACCCAGGCTAGAGTGTAATGGCCTGATCTTGGCTCACCGCAACCTCTGCCTCCCAGGTTCAAGCAATTCTCCTGCCTCAGCCTCCCGAGTAGATGGGATTACAGGCATGCACCACTATGCCTGGCTAATTTTTTTGTACTTTTTGTAGAGGCTTCACTATGTTGGTCAGGCTGGTCTTGAACTCCTGACCTCAGGTGGTCCACCGGCCTTGGCCTCCCAAATCCCAGGCTCACACCTGGGATTACGGGCATGAGCTACCGTGCCCAGCCCTTCCTCATTCGCTCTTGCTGCTGCCATGTAGGAAGTGCCTTTTGCCCTCCATCATGATTATAAGACCTTCCCCAGTCATGTGGAACTGTAAGTCCAATTAAACCTCTTTCTTTTGTAAATTGCCCATTGTCAGGTATTTCTTTGTCAGCAGTGTGAAAACGGACTAATACAGTGCCCTAGGCTGGGAGCTGGGTAGGGGTAGGGGGATAGCCCTGAAGTTACAGGAAGTCAACAGATGCAGCTGGTAAAGGCCTTTTGGTTTAAAATATCTGCTTCTCTGGTTTAAAATGTTTATTTCTGGCCAGGCACAGTGGCTCACACTTATAATACCAGCACTTTAGGAGGCTGAGGTGGGCGGATCACCCGAGGTCAGGAGTTCAAGACCAGACTGAACAACATGGTGAAAGCTTCTCTCTACTAAAAATACAAAACTTAGCCCGGCATGGTGATGGGCACCTGTAATCCCAGCTACTCGGGAGGCAGAGGTTGCAGTGAGCTGAGATCACACCATTGCACTCCAGCCTGGATAACAGAGCAAGACTCTATATCAAAAATAAATAAATACAATGAAATGTTTATTTCTATTTGTCTCTACCCTCCTGAAAAATGGCTTTATGCCAAGGTAAGTCATTATAAAAATGGTTTCTTGGTTAACTATTAGAGATCCTCCAGCTTGCTAGTAGAGGTGTAACTGCATTAATTTTTTTTTTTTTTTTTTTTTTTGGGGAGATGGGAGTCTTGCTCTGTTGCCCGGGCTAGAGTGCAGTGGCGTGATCTTGCCTCACCGCCACCTCTGCCTCCCGGGTTCAAGCGATTCTGCCTCAGTCTTCTGAGTAGCTGGGATTACACGTGTCTGCCACCATGCCTGGCTAATTTTTTTGTATTTTTAGTAGAGATGGGGTTTCACCATGTTGTGAAATGTCCAAGCTAGTCTCGAACTCGTGACCTCAGGTGATCCATCTGCCCCAGCCTCCCAAAGCGCTGGGATTACAGGCATGAGCCACCATGCTCAGCCAAAATTTTTTACACCTCTTGTCTATTGCACATGCAAAATTGCCTTTTTTGTTTGTTTGTTTTCTGAGATGGAGTCTTGCTCTGTCACCCAGGCTGGAGTGCAGCAGCGCAATCTCGGCTCACTGCAACCTCTACCTCCCAGGTTCAAGCAATTCTCCTGCCTCAGCCTCTTTAATAGCTGGGATTACAGGCACGCACCACCACGCCCAGCTAATTTTTGTATTTTTAGTAGAGACAGGGTTTCACCATGTTGGCCAGGCTGGTCTTGAACTCTTGACCTCGTGATCCACCCGCCTCGGCCTCCCAAAGTGCTGGGATTACAGGTGTGAGCCACTGCACCCAGCCACCTTCTTCTTAATGTTATCTAGTTCTCAGTAATTTTATTCTCTATGAGTAGAATGCCTAAGTGTATGCCCAGCCACGTTATGAGAGAAATATAAAACAATTGACACTTTACTTCTATTAAAGCAATCCCCAACCCACTCCCCAAACCCCCACCCCAAGCATCCTATCAGCAAAAAATGTGAGGCTATAACACAGCTAGCTGTGGTACAGGTTGGTAATCTAAACCCTTTATAGTAGACTGCTGGCTGCCTACCCAATATCCACTCTCCCCTTTCAAAATAGAACTCCACTTTTGTTAGGAGTAGCAATATGTCCAGGTACATCTTCCAGCATTCTTTACAATTAGGGCTGGTCATATGTCATAATTCTGGCCAATGAGATATCGAGTTGAAGGTTTCTTAAAATGCTCTGCTCCCAGATATAAACGACAAGAAGGGGTGGTGCCATTTCCCTCCCTGGAGTGTAGATGTGAGGCAAGAGATAAAGAAACCATACTTCACAAACAAAAAGATGAAAACTGCATACTCAAATGATGAAAGAGAAATCTGGATGGAGCCCAGAATATTTAAGACATTGTAAAGCTGCTGCACCATCCTGAACTTCTCACACCAGAATTATATGAGAAACAAAAACAATTTTAGAAACCTCAGTTTAGCCAAGTTTTCAAATGCAGTATTAAATGATAGACTCTTATGGCTTGCCTACTTTTGGGAAAAGGAAACTTTTGATCAAAGGAAAAAAGTTTGAAAAGAAGCGTTGCATACATGAAGATATCTGTGTAGTATTTTTTTATATTAGGTTAGCACTGAAAACAAAACTAGATATCCAACAATGAGGAAATAATTTAAGTACTTAGGACTGCAGTTTTATAGTGAGCTTTATGTGCCAGGCACAGTGGCTCATGCTTGTAATCCCAACACTTTGGGAGGCAAAGGTGGGCGGATCATTTGAGGTCAGGAGTTTGAAACCAGCCTGACCAACATGGTGAAACCCGGTCTCTACTAAAAACACAAAAAAATTAGCTGGGTGCGGTGGTGCATGTCTGTAGTCCCAGCTACTCAGGAGGCTGAGGTGGGAGAATCACTTGAACCTGGGAGGTGGAGGTTGTGTGAGCCGAGATTGCGTCACTGCACTCCAGCCTGGGCAACCGAGCGAGACTCGTCTCAAAAACAAACAAAAATAATAATAAAGTGAGCTTTATGAAGACATTACAGAAAAGATTCAAATATAAAATGACCTCTGCTCTAATTATAACTGGTGGCAAAACTGTTGGTTGTCTGATCCATGGTAATTCCCAATCCCCATTTTCCTTTCCCACCTTCCATTAGTGAGACTGGAAAGGCTTACAACTTCATTTTCCCACTTTCCTGGGAACAAGGGGTGATCATGTTGTACATTTATGGCTAGCAGATGAACACAAGTCTGATCTAAATTTCTAGAAAAGATTTTACATTTATGAGAAAAGGATCAGATGTGGAAGGCCCTGCTTCCCCTTCTTTTTGTCTTGAATACAGACACATTGGCTTGAACTGCAATGGCCATCTTGTTTCCATGACGGAAAGGCTAAAGGAATCTGAGCCCCTGATATCACTGAGTCACTAAACCAATGCCAGTGGCCAGCTCCTTTAGACTTCTTGTTATCTGAGAAAAACCCCTATTTGAAGAACCATTGCCACTTGGATCTTTTGTGTTACTTAAAGCAGAAAACATTCCTACCTGAAACAGAAATAGGTAAGTTATAAGTGACATAAACAAATTAAAACAGTTGACCTGTTATTTTTGAAAGTGATTTGTTAGATAAAGTTCTATTTGTGCAATAAAGCATTTAAAAATAAAAATATTGAGGCCAGGCACGGTGGCTCATGCCTGTAATCCCAGCACTTTGGGAGGCTGAGGCGGGCGGATCACCTGAGGTCAGGAGTTCGAGAGCAGCCTGGCCAGCATGGTGAAACCCTGTTTCTACTAAAAATACAAAAATTAGCCAGGCTTGGTGGCGGACACCTGTAGATCCAGCTACTCGGGAGCCTGGGGCAGGAGAATCACTTGAACCCGGGAGGCAGAGGTTGCAGTGAGCTGAGATCCTGCCACTGCACTCCAGCCTGGATGACAGAGCGAGACTCCGTCTCAAAGAAAAAAAAAAAAAAAAAAAAAAGTGCTGAGCTTAAAGGGAAAAATGTTTAATTTTATTGCTGACTATGAACACATTTGCCATTTAATCCAGATTATTTTAATTCTGATGCTAAGGCCATCCATTGTCTTTTGTTAGGAGTCAAACAAAATTTTAGTAACCAAAACATATTTTCAATAAAATTTTATATGTATATAAGTAAATAACAAAACAACAAAAAACAAAAAAAGAACAAAACAGCACCAAGAACCTATGTAAAATTTCATCATACAATTTCTATGCAAGCTGCTTGATTACAGAAAACTGTTCAAACTGTTCATCAAAAACTGAGTGGGATTTTCCATTGATATTTCAGATATTCAAATCAACCCATATTCTGAGTATCAATCTGAATTGCACAGGTTAAGATGTGAACCCTTCACATAGTGTTGAAGATGTGTTGAAATCTGTACTTGAATTGGCATTGCTTTCCTCAGAGTTAGGCTGCCTTCATGAGAAATATCTTCTATCCCTGAGAGATCAGCTACATCAAGATGGCTCATCAGCTAAATCACGTTGGTCAAAATACCTAGTAAAAAAAAAAACAAAAACAATTTATGTATAAAGATATTAACTGTAGCACTATTTTTAATAGCCAAAGACCATAAGCAACCCAAATGTCCATCAATAAGAGACTGGTTAAATAAGCTATAGTATGTCTACATAGTGGAAAATTATGAAGCCATAAAAAGAGAAATGAGGGAAATATTTATACTGCTAAAGTATGAGGAACGTATTTATACTGCTAAAGTATGATTTCCAGGATTTATTAAGTGAAAAAAAATGAAGTACAGAACAGATTGTTCTGTATGCTACCTTATGTGAGTATGTGTAGGACTGCCAATATACATGTTTGTTTATATTTTTCTTTTCCTTTTTGAGACAAGGTCTCACTCTGTCACCCAGGCTGGAGTGCAGTGGCATGATCATGGCTCATTTCCCAGACTGGTCTTGAACTCCTGGGCTCAAACAATTCTCCAGCCTCAGTCTCTCGAAGTGCTGGGATTACAGGCATGAGCCACCACATGCGGCCTACTTATACTTTTAAAAAGAAACAATGAATGAAAAGATAAAACAAAAATTAGTAATACAATGGTTAACTAGAGGAGAAAGGAAAAAAGAGGATAATGAGGATAAAGATGGATGCTAAAATACTCCAAATGTACCTTGAATTATAATTTTAACTTTGGCAAGGTAACTATTTTATGTAATTATAAGATTAAATAAAAAGGAAAATCACTAATCAAATTTTGTCATGGCTCACTGCATTCTTGAACCCCTGGACTCAAGCAGTCCTCCCACCTTGACCTCCCAAAGCACTGGGCTTACAGGTGTGAGTCACTGTGCCCAGCTTTCCTTTTTTTTTTTCTTTTTTCTTTTTTTTTTGAGATGGAGTTGCCCAGGCTGGAGTGCAATGGCACGATCTCAGCTCACTGCAACCTCCATCTCCCAGGTTCAAGTGATTCTCCTGCCTCACCATCCCGAGTAGCTGGGATTACAGGCATGAACCACCGTGCCCGGCTAATTTTCCTATTTTTAGTAGAGGCGAGGTTTCACCATGTTGGCCAGGCTAGTCTCGAACTCCTGACTTCAGGTGATCCACCCGCCTTGGCCTCCCAAAGTGGTGGGATTACAGGTATGAGCCACCATGCCCAGTCCTTTTTTTCCTAAACTTTCAAATCTTTGTGTCTTCTATTGTAAAGCTGTTAGCTTCAGAACCTTTTGTAGTCTAGAACTTTTTCCATTTTTATCTAACTTTTTGAGGGCAAAAAATACACTTGAATGTTTTTGCTTTCATAATTGCATAATACTGTAAAATCTCAACTGAGGCAGTCAGAAACTATACTTGTCTGAGGTTTCATTAATTACTGGTTTGCTGAGCTACCAATTACTTAACCTTTCTGAATCTGTGTCATTATCTGTAAAAGGAAAAAAATCAAGTCCAACAGAGCCGAAAGGAAAAAATTTATTAAAACAAAAACAAAAACAAAAACACAACTCTGATCTATTGTAATGAGTAGAGATACTATACATAAAGTAAGTAGGGCAATGCTATATCATCTCATTTAACTGCTACTACCAACAGATGAGGTAGGTATTAGCTTAATTTTTGATCAGCATAGTTAAAAGCTTAGCTCCGGAGTCAAAGTTGCCTGGGTTTGGATCATTACTCTAACACTTAGTAGCTTTGTGATGGTAGTAATATAATTTAACCTCTCTCTGCCATGGTTTCCTCATCTGTAAACTGTTAACAGTACCCACCTTAGAAGGATTAAATGGGTTCCTCACTAAGAAAAATGCTTGGCACAAATTGCCCAGTAAATGTTAATTATCATCAGCAGCATAATTATTGTAGATCAAGAAACTAGATATTGAATATGTGAAAATATGGAAATAAGATTACTTGCCTTCCCAATATTTAAGTATATTATAAAGCTTTAAAAAGGTACTGGCAATGAAATAAAAACACTGATCTATGGAACAAAAATATGTCCAGGAGGAGACCTAAAATAAATATGTGTGTTTTACTGCCTGGCCAATAATGGTGAAACTCCGTCTCCACAAAATTACAAAAATTAGCCGGGCATGATGGCAGATGCCTGTAATCCCAGCTACTTGGGAGGCTGAGGGGGGAGAATTGCTTGAACCCAGGAGGTGAAGGTTGTAGTGAGCCGAGATGGTGCCATTGCACTCCAGCCTGGGCAACAGAGCGAGACTCTGTCTCAAAACAAAACAACAAAAAAAGTTTTCAAATAAATTCCAAGAAGAATTTCTATGTAAGAAATGAAATAAAACAGATACTAAATAAAAATATGCCACAACTGAAAATGAACGCAGGACACAGGCAATTAAACAAAAATGCAGGCTGAATGCAGTGGCTTTACACCTGTAATCCCTGCACTTTCGGAGGCTTAGGTGGGAGGATCGCTTGAGCCCAGGAGTTTTGAGACCAGCCTGGGCAACATAGTGAGACCCTGTCTCTACGAACAATTTTTTTTAATTAGCCAGGTGTGGTGGTGCTTGGTTGTGGTCCTAGCTACTCAGGAGGCTGAGGTGGGAGGATTGCTGGAGCCCAGGAAGTTAAAGCTGTAGTGAGCTGTGATTGCGCCACTGCACCCTAACTATAGCAACAGAGTGAGACTCAAAAAAAAACCAACCAAACAAAAACCAAATGTAATAAATACGATCTAACCTCACTGACCTCACTGATAAATAATAAAGAAGCCAAGGATTAACTATACCTGCTAACCAAGCAGATTAATAAATTCAAAGCAGGAACCCTCTCATCATCTTTGCTATCCTAAAAAAAAAAAAAGAAAAATTTAAATATTGTCTGTTCCTATTACTTTTGAAATAAATTTCCTATTAAGATGTAAAACATGAAACATGAAAACTTTATTATATGACAGTAATCATCATGTGGAAATAGGAGCCCTCAAAGAAAAAGCAGAAAACTGTAGAGTTAATGATTCCTTGAGAAACATCTAAGACTATCTTTTAAATAAAGATTCTGAATAGGGAAAAAAAAAATAAAGAGGGATCTAAGGGGGATAACTTGGGGGAAATTTTTCCCTGGTTCCTACTAAAGGACAATAAGAATCCTGTGTCTTAACTGTACAGTGATGAATATATATATATATATTTTTTCATATATGTATTATATATGTGTCTTAACTGTAGTGAATATGTATTCATATATAATAAATATATATTAATATAATACATATATGAATAAATATATTTATCACTGTAGTCAAGACACAGGATTCTTATTGTTCCTCTCACGCATACAATATATGTGAGGATATATATAGAATATATATGAATATATATAATATATATTCATCACTGTACAGTCAAGACACAGGATTCTTATTGTTCTTATATATATTCATTACTGAATTATATAAAGATATATATATAATGATATACACACACACACACACACACACACACACACACACACACACACCAGGTGCAGTAGCTCATGCCTGTAATCCCAGCACTTTGGGAGGCTGAGGCAGGTGGATCACTTGAAGTCAGCAGTTCGAGACCAGTCTGGCCAACATGGTGAAACCCTGTCTCTACTAAAAATACAAAAATTAGCCAGGCATGGTGGCGGGCACCTGTAATCTCAGCTACTCTGGAGGCTAAGGCAGGAGAATTGCTTGAACCTGGGAAGCGGAGGTTGCAGTGAGCCGAGACCGCACCATTGCACTCCAGCCTCGGTGACAGAGTGAGACTCCATCTCACAATAAAAAAAAAAAAAAAAAAAAAAAAAAAGGCTGAAGCTACAGCAGCCATCTTGGATCATAAGATGAGCATGAGGATGAAAGCCACATATGACAAAACTCAAAGGTCTGGGTGGGTTACTGCCATCTTAGTAAAAATCTAATTTTTTTACCTACTTCTTTTTTGAGACAGAGTCTTGCTCTGTTGCCCAGGCAGGAGTGCAGTGGTGCAATCTCAGCTCACTGCAACCTCCGCCTCCTGGGTTCGAACGATTCTCCTGCCTCAGCCTCCTGAGTAGCTGGGATGACAAGCACCCACCACCACACCCAGCTAAATTTTGTATTTTTAGTAGAGACGGGGTTTCACCATGTGGGCCAGGTTGGTCTCAAACTCCTGACCTCAGGTGAGCCACCCGCCTCAGCCTCCCAAAGTGCTGGGATTATAGGTGTGAGCCACCACGCCCGGCCCAGACTTCTTTATCTCAGAAAACATTTCCATATTATTTAAGCTACTATTATTTTGGGCTTTACAAATCTAATTGCCACCAATAAAATATTCCATGTGTTTTCCTATTTCACTGAACTCCTTCTTTACCACCATATAAATTGGTGGGTGCTTTTAATTTTAAACAGTAAGTTGCAACTTACCACTAAGAGCCTCACTTCAGAGCACCTTCTTGCAAGCTGCCGAATCAGTGAATGAGCCTCAGGTAACAAAGGCTTTTCAAGACAAGCCAATAAAGCATAAAGCCATCTTCCCTAAAAAAAATTCAAAAAAGTAATATTTAGACAAATACTGAACCAGAAGTTTATTTTTTAAATGTCCAATGTTATGCCTGATTATCTGCTATGAATAAATTCATAGAACATTTAACTATATTATGTTTGGGTATAGACAAGAAAGCCTCATTTGGAGAGCCAGGTGTTATCTCTTGTATCCTATAATTACAGACACAGGACATTGGATACCTCAAAATATTCCCTGATCTCCAAAGAGTTTGTTTCAGATATTCTTATGATAGGAAGTTCTCATTTGTAAGCAGAACACTACATTAAGATGAATATAAATACTGGAAAAAATTAAGATACTTTTTTTCTTTGTTCTGTATGGACAGATATAGAAATCATTTTATAATTGTATAATTTTGTCCTCTGGGGACATACAAAGAAACTATACTACAGATGAAATAATCTTTTGACACTTTTATAAATACTATGACAGGCTCAATGTATCCCCACTCCCTTTTAAAATGGGGTTTTCAGCTACAAAATAAATACATATTTGATGCAGAAAAACTGAAGAATACCACAAGCACAAGAAAAAACCTGCAGTCCCAACATTCCAGATCAAACTTTGATTCACTTTAAGAATGTTCTTGTTTTTCCTATTCGTATGTACAACTTTCTTTTTTTTTGAGACAGAGTTTCACGCTTGTTGCCCAGGCTGGAGTGCAATGGCGCGATCTTGGCTCACTGCAACCTCCGCCTCCCGGGTTCAAGCAATTCTCCTGTCTCAGCATCCTGAGTACCTGGAATTACAGGCATGTACCACCACACCCGGCTAATTTTGTATTTTTAATAGAGACCGGGTTTCACCATGTTGTTCAGGCTGGTCTCGAACTCCTGACCTCAAGTGATCTGCCTGCCTTAGCCTCCCAAAGTGGTGAGATTACAGGCGTAAGCCACCATGCCCGGCTGTACAACTTTTTTTCAATACAATTTCATCAGTTGTAATATCATCTTGTAGCCATCTTTTTTATTTATAATACATAATAAAATGTTTACCATGTTGTTTTTGTCCTTTTTCTTTTTTTTTTCGAGATGGAGTCTCGTTCTGTCATCCAGGCTGGAGTGCAGTGGTGCCATCTCGGCTCACTGCAACCTCTGCCTCCCAGGTTCAAGCAATCCTCCTGCCTCAGCCTCCTGAGTAGCTGGGACAACAGGCGCCCGCCACCATGCTCAGCTAATTTTTGTATTTTTAGTAGAGATGGGGGTTTCACCATGTTGGCCAGGCTGGTGTCGAACTCCTGACCTCAAGTGATCCGCCCACCTCGGCCTCCCTAAGTGCTGGGATTACAGGAGTGAGCCACCCCACTCAGCCATCCCTTGTAGTTAAATGGGATTAACAAGGGAATGTTAAGTGTCTTGTTGAGAGTATTTAATAACATTCCCTTGTTTAATCTCATTTAACAACATGGGGAAAGTTTATTAAGTATTGCAAGTAAAATGGTGACAAAGGGTATGTATATTCATCAAGGTTTTTCAGATATGATCACCAGATTGTATCCTGGAAAGGTTATACCAAATTTGTATTTCCACCAGTAGTATATACAACTTTGTTTATTCTGAGCAACATATCACTTCGGGGAAACCTAAAAAATATTAGGACAAAATTTAAATAGCAATTTATACAACACACTAAATGGGTTCCTCAGGCAAACTCAAATCAATAGATAAGACTTTTTCTTACAGAAAAAGATTCAAATCCAGGTTTCTTTTACAAATTGTGGAATTCTTTTTCTATAAAAAAAATTATATGTTTCAACTTGACTCAAATTTTAAGGGATACATTTACTATGTAAAGCTAGCATTTAAATTAAATATTTAATTTAAATTAAATATTCTCTACACTTGTCCCAGCTACTCAGGAGGCTGAGGCAGGAGGATTGCTTGAACTTGGGAGGCAGAGGTTGCAGTGAGCCGAGATGGCACCACTGCACTGCAGCCTGGGTGACAGAGTGAGACTCCATCTCAAAAAAAAAAAAACAAAAAAACAAACTTGTCTGCAACGAGATAAGGAGTTTGTACCTTGTACCAGGATATACATCAACTCTTTCATTGACTTTTTTGCTCCAAGACTTTCTCAATGAAGGAAGTAGTATGTTGATTTACATTCTAGTGTTTCTTATTTGACTACAAACAAGTATAGTTCAGATTATACATATACACACACACACACACACACACACACATATACAAATATAAATATAAATATAAATACTGGCTGGGTGCAGTGGCTCATGCCTGTAATTCCAACACTTTGAGAGGTGGAGGCGGGCAGATCACCTGAGGTCATGAGTTCAAGACCAGTCTGGCCAACATGGAGAAAGCCTGTCTCTACAAAAATACAAAAATTAGCTGGGTGTGGTGGCAGGTGCCTGTAATCCCAGCTACTTGGGAGGCTGAGGCAGGAGAATCACTTGAAACCAGGAGGTGGAGGCTGCAGTGAGCCGAGATCGTGCTACTGCACTCCAGCCTGGGCAACAGAGGGAGATTCCATGTCAAAACAAACAAATAAATAAAAAATAAATAAATACTGTAGCATCACATCAAGTACAGTCATGCATCACTTAATGAAGGGAGATATATTCTGAGAAATGCATTGTTAGGTGATTTTTGTCCCTGGATGAACATCATAGAGTATACTTACACAAACCTAGATGGTATAGTCTACTATACCTAGACTATATTGCATAGCCAATTGCTCCTAGGCTACAAACCTATATAGCACATTACTATACTAAATACTGTAGGCAACTGTAACATAATGGTAAACATTTGTGCATCCAAAAAAACCATATATTTATTTTTTAAGATAGGGTCTCATTCTGTCACTCAGGCTAGAGTGCAGTGCAGTGGCACAATCATGGCTCACTGCAGCCTCAACCTCCCTGGCCTTAGGTGATCCTCCTGCCTCAGCCCTCCCTAGTAGTTGGGATTACAGGCATGAGCCACTGTGCCTGGCCACATCTAAACATATTTAAATACTGGAAAGGAGCCGGGCTCAGTGGCTCATGCTTGTAATCCAAACAGTTTGGGAGGCCAAGGTGGGAGGAACACTAGAGCCTAGGAGTCTGAGATCAGCCTGGGGAACATAGTGAGACCTCGTCTCTATTTAAAAAACACAAAAGGCCGCACACATGGTGGCTCATGCCTGTAATTCCCAGCATTTTGGGAGGGTGAGGAGGCAGGATCATTTGGACTCAGTTCAAGACCAGCCTGGACAACACAGTGAGACCTTGTCTCTAATAAAAAAAACAAAAAACAATAAACAAAAAAAAAAACTGGGTGTGGCTGCATGCGCCTGTAGTCCCAGCTACTCAGGAGATTGAGGCAGGAGGATTGCTTGAGCTGGGGAGATCAAGGTTGCAGTGAGCTATGATTGTAATACTGCACCCCAGCCTGGGTAACAGAGCGAGACCTTGTCTCAAAAAAAAAAAAAAAAAAAAAAAAGAAAAGAAAAAAAGAAAATGTGCAGTAAAAATACAGTATTATAATCCTATAGGAGCACCATTGTATATGTGGCCCACAGTTGACCCAAAACGTCTAATTTTTGCCTACATTATGAAAAGAAAAACATGCAATACTACCAATTCTGGAGTAAAGTCTCTTTCTCCAAACCAATTACTCAGATATTCCAAGACACTAGTTACTGTTGCCTAAAAAAAAAAGAGGGGGTGGAGAAGAGTTGTATTAATAATAAAACATGAATTCAACATGAGTTTCATTAAGTTTATTTAGAAAGCAACTCTGATGTTAAAAATGGCCTCATTCTTTAAACTTTCAAAGAAAGCTAATTTGTTTGACTCTAATTAGTTTGATTAGGCGGCTTATCTAATGAGGCTTTTTTTTTTTTTTTTTTTTTTTTTTTTGAGATGGAGTCTCACTCTGTTGCCCAGGCTGGAGTGCACTGGTGCGATCTTGGCTCACTGCAACCTCCGCCTCCCGGGTTCAAGCAATTCTCCTGCCTCAGCCCCCTGAGTAGCTGAGATTACATGCGTGCACCACCACGTCCGGCTAATTTTTGTATTTTTAGTAGAGACAGGGTTTCTGCATGTTGGTCAGGCTGGTCGAACTCTCGACCTCAGGTGATCCGCCCTCCTCGGCCTCCCAAAGTGCTGCGATCACAGGTGTAAGGCACCGCGCCTAGCCCCAGTGAGGCTTTTAAAACAAATATTTTCACACTTTCAAATATCAACTAACACCTTGGTTTAAATCCTAGGATTTAGTTTGTAACTATTAATAATTTAGTTTGTAACTACTTGAAAGACTTCACAAGGTTAAAAGAAAATGTATTTGTGGCCAGGCTCAGTGGCTCTTGCCAGTAATCTCAGCACTTTGGGAGGCCGAGGCAGGTGGATCACTTGAGGTCAGTTTGAGACCAGCCAGGCCAACATGGTGAAACCCCATCTCTACTAAAAATACAAAAATTAGCCGGGCATGGTGGTGAGTGAATGCAGTCCCAGCTATTAGGGAGGCTGAGGCCGGGGAATCCCTTGAACCTGGGAGGCAGAGGTTGCAGTGAGCCAAGATTTTGCCACTGCACTCCAGCCTGGGCAACAGAGTGAGACTCTGTCTCAAAAAAAAAAAAAAAAAAAAAACCAATGGCACACCTGAGGTCAGGAGTTTGAGACCAGCCTGGCCAACATGGCAAAACCCCATCTCTACTAAAAATACGAAAATTAGCCAGGCATGGTGGCGGGGTCTGTAATCCTAGCTACTCGGGAGGCTGAGACAGGAGAACTGCTTGAACCCGGGAGGCAGAGGTTGCAGTGAGCTGAGATCCTGCCGCTTCACTACAGCCTGGGCAAAAGGTGAAATTCTGTCTCAAAAAAAAAAAAAAAAAAAAGATGTATTTGTAAAAATACCATCAGTTGGCCAGGCGCGGTGGGCTCACGCCTATAATCCCAGCACTTTGGGAGGCCGAGGCAGGTGGATCACAAGGTCGGGAGACAAAGACCATCCTGGCCAACACGGTAAACCCCATCCCTGCTAAAATACAAAAAATTAGCTGGGTGTGATGGTGTGTGCCTGTAGTCCTAGCTACTAGGGAGGCTGAGGCAGGGGAATTGCTTGAACCTGGGAGGTGGAGGTTGCAGTGAGCCAAGATTGTGCCACTGCACTCCAGCCTGGCGACAGAGCGAGACTCCCTCTCAAAAAACAAAACAAAACAAAACAAAACAAAACAAAACAAAAAAACCATCAGTTTATTTCTAAATTCAAATTAAATCAAAGTACAAATCTGAATAAAAATTTAGGTGGAGAAAAATCTGTTTTTAAACTATACAGATGGATTTATCAAACTCTTGAAAATATTCTCTGGTTTATTCAAATACAGTTGATGGTTACAACAAAAATGACACTGATGGAATTTAGTATGACTGCTACAATATCTTAATGCAAATGATTAAGTAACACTGTCAGCTTGTGTATTATTTCCAAGAGAATATCACCCACAAAAAAAATTGTTGGCTGGGCCCAGTGGTTCACACCTGTATTCCCAGCACTTTGGGAGGCTGAGGTGGGAGGATTGCTTGAGCTCAGGAGTTCCAGACCAGCCTGGACAACACAGTGAGACCTTGTCTCTACCAAAAATAAACAAAATTAGCCAGGCATGGTAGCACATGCCTGTGGTCCCAGCTACCAGGAGGCTGAGGTGGGAGGATTGATTGCCTGAGCCCCAAA
This sequence comes from Pan paniscus, assembly GCF_029289425.2. Lineage (NCBI taxonomy): Eukaryota > Metazoa > Chordata > Mammalia > Primates > Hominidae > Pan > Pan paniscus. The sequence goes on along the minus strand of NC_073264.2, from coordinate 40,459,505 downwards.
GTACAAGACTGCAGTGAGCCAAGATCACATCACTGTACTCCAGCATGGGCAACAGAATGAGACCCTGCCAAAAAAAAAAAAAAAAAAAAGGCTTCCAAAGGTACCCAATGCTATGTGAAGATAAAATTAAATTTTTATTTGCTTTTTAAATGAATAAGAGTCCTTACTCCTAAAAAACTGAAGAACCAAACTCCATAATTCTTCCCTTTTGATCCAAGAAATCATATATTTCAATCTTTCTTTTTTTTTTTTTTTGAGACAGAGTCTCGCCCTGTCGCCCAGGCTGGAGTGCAATGGCACGATCTCGGCTCACTGCAACCTCTGCCTCCCAGGTTCAAGCGATTCTCCTGCCTCAGCCTCCCAAGTAGCTGGGATTACAAGTGCATGCCTCCACATCCAGCTAATTTTTGTATTTTTAGTAGAGATGGGGTTTTACCATGTTGGCCAGGCTGGTCTCGAACTCCTGACCTTGTGATCCACCTGCCTTGGCCTCCCAAAGTGCCGGGATTACAGGCATAAGCCACCACGCCCGGCCCATATTTCAATCTTAATAGAATGTATAGGACATCTAGAACTAGAAATAGCAATCTAACCTTAGTACAGATGCCCCTGAACTTGCAATGGGGTTATGTGCTGATAAACACATTGTAAAGTTGAAAATTCCTAAAATGGCTGGGCATGGTGGCTCATGCCTGTAATTCCAGCACTTTGGGAGGCCAAGGTGGGTGGATCAGTTGAGGCCAGGAGTTCGAGACCAACGTGGCCAACATGACAAAATCCTCTCTCTACTGAAAATACAAAAATTAGCCAGGCATGGTGGGAAAAAAGAAATCCTAAACTGAACCATTGTAAGTCAGGGACCTTGTATTTAATTCAAACCCCAGAATCTAAGACTTATAACTGAAAGCTACAGAAATGAATACTCTAGCACCATGATTAAGACAGAGCATGAGCTCTGGAGTTAGATCTACCTGGCACTGAATCTCAGTACTGCCATTTGCTTGCTGAAAAACCACCTGCAAGTTACTTAACCTCAAATGCTGTTTCCTCATCTATAAAAAGTAGTTATCAATAATAACTCTCCATAGAGGGTTGTAGTAAGGATTAAATAAGAACCATTAAAGAGCTTAGGACAAAGTCTTGCATACTGTAAGAATTCAGTATATGTATTAACAATTCAAATACTTTCACACACAATGCAAACAAAAGAATGCATATATCTCTATTATTAATTTTACCTGATTCATTCTGCTAACAATACTAAGCAAGGGAGGAAAACCAATCTGAAAGAAAAAATGAGACTGAATTTTACTAAATGGTATTATAAGCTTCATTTTTTTTTTTTTTTTCAAACTGGTGAATTTCTTGCCACACTGTTGTTTAGAAACAAAGAACAAATAAAAGAAAATTCTTTCATTGTCCATAACAATGAGACATTCCGGAAACTACTACGTTTGTAATGCGGAAGAAAATAACGCCTTAAATTTTGAATATGTAATTTTTTTTTTAGATGGGGTCTCACTCTGTCACCCAGGCTGGAGTGTAGTGGCGCAATCTTGGCTCACTGCAACCTCTGCTTCCTGGGCTCAGGTGATGCTCCCACCTCAGCCTCACGAGTAGCTAGGACCACAGGTGCATGTCAACACGCCCAGCTAATTTTTTTGTATTTTTGGTAGAGATGAGGTTTTGCCATGTTGCCCAGGTTGGTCTGGAACTCCTGAGCTCAAGTGCCTCCCAAAGTGCTGTGATTACAGGCATGAGCCACCTCACCTGGTCTGAATTTGTAAATTTTTAAATAAAGTATGATTTTAGTAAGTAAAATGTTAAAGACTAAAAATTTTTTAAATGATAGTACTTGAAAAAACTAATTTATTAAGTATATCCAATAAAACTGTAACATTGATAAGATGACATTAATATGTTGTATACACCATTTCAAAATCTTCAGCTAAAGCTAATATTTTCAAGAATTAAGGACACTTGAATTAGAATGACATTTTTAAAACCTAATTTGATTCAATTTTTAAAAGTCTACTTTGGAGTCTGAGGCTGTGATTCCTAATTATGAAAATACCACTGATTTGTGAGAAACTTAAGAGGATATACATTAAACGCTTACTTCCTTAAGGGTTTTAACATGGTGTATTTTACTTGTATGTATTCTCTGAAAATAAGCTAAATAAGTAAGTTTTAATTCTTTATAAATTAAAAACCATTTTTGGCTAGCCATGATAGCTCATGCCTATAATCCCAGCAGGAGGATTGCCTGAGCCCAGGAGTTTCAGGCCAACCTTGCAACATGGTGAAAACTTCTCTCTACAAAAAAATTTTTTAAAAAAATTAAAAAACTTATCACTACAAAAAATTTAAAAATTAGCTAGCTGGGTGTGGTGGTGGGTGCCTGCTGCCCCTGGTATGTTGAAGGCTGACGTGGGAGGATTGCTTGAGCCCAGGAGGTTGAAGCTGTAATGAGCTATGAGTGCACTACTGCACTCCAGCCTGGATGACAGAAGAAGACCCTGTCTCAAAAAAAAAAAAAAAAAAAAAAAAAAAAAAAAATATATATATATATATATATATATATATATATAACTATTTTTGAAATGTAGCATATGTTAAGGATATCATCCAAAAGATCAATTGGTTATATAGAAAGAGTACCAAATTAACTTCCCTAAGATTTGAGTCTATTTATACTCCTGTACCACGTCTAAGGGTGCTTGTTTCCCCAGCTCTTGTCAATATGGTGTATCAAACTTTCTTGGCCAATATGTTACCTGAAAAATAGCACCTTGGCATAGTTATGTTATACTTCTATTACAAGTGATTTTTGGCATCTTGTCATATAAGAATAATTTTATTTCCTTTCTGTGAGGTATCTATATCCTTTGGCTATTTTTTCTTGGGCAGGGGAGGGGTGATTCTTGGTCTTTTTATTGATTCTTGGGGCTCTTTACATTTTTAGGAAAAATTAGTTTTAAATGTGAAAAACACAATGTGGCACCATATAGCAAATAATAAATACCTGTTGAACTGAAAAGAACTACATGCTATAGGGAGTAAGCGCTAATGCAGAGGCATGCACTGGATTCTCAAGGAACACCTGCAAACTTGGGGGCAGGTAAATCCTGAAGGACAAGGAGTTGGCTACATAACTTATGATTACAGCCACATGAATTTTAAAGATATCCTCAACATTTCATCTTTAGAATATGTGATTTATTTTTTACAGGCCCTTGAAGTGATAGATGTGATTATGCATTTTAAAGCACCTAATTGTGTCGATTTCCATTTTTTCCCTGGCTACTCATAACACTGTTTGCCTGATGCCTCATCATTTAAAAAAACTATGAATCTTATCCAACTCATAAAATGATTACCAAGCCAAACATAAGGGATATGAAGCCAAACTAAAAAAAGTCACAGTAAATTGTTTCAGAAACTAAGCTGTTTTGTTAGGTTGAAGAGCTAATAAACTAAGTCTGGGTTGGCAAACATTTTCTATCAAGAGTCAGACAGCAAATATTTTAGGCTTTGCAGGCCACATAAAGTCTCAGCCACATATTATTTGTTTCTTTTTTACTCTTTCAAAACCTAAAAACAATCCTTAGCTCATGGATATAAAAAAGGCCATGAACTGGACTTGGCCCAAGGTAGAGTTTGCTGACCCCTTATATTAAGTGGTGCACCAAAATTAAAATGCTTTTTGTTCTGTTTATCCACACAGCCCTTACTTGTACATAATCTATTCCAGGACTTTCATTTGTGGCTGGTCCAACAGCCCCGTCAGCACATAACTTTTCACCCAGACAAAATTTCTTCCAGCCTTCTTCATCTTCAGATTTTGGCTAAAAGAAAAAAAAAAACTGATTTATTCCTGTGTATTAATTTTTACACTGAACAGTAAAAAAAAAGAAGTTAAGGCCTTCCATATTCCCATTACCTCAACCCAAAGATACGGTGCCAGTTATGGGGAGAATCTCTGTCCCCAAATTTGTATGTTAAAACCTTAAACTCCAGTACCTCAGAATGTGACTGTATTTGGAGACAGGGCCTTTAAAGAAGTGATTAATTTAAATTGAGGCCATTAGGGTGAGCCGTAATCCAATCTTACTAGTGTCCTTATAAGAGGAAATTTGGATTCACAAAGAGACACCAGGGACTCCCACACACAGAGGAAAGACCACGTGAGAAAACAGGGAGAAGGTGGCCCTATGCAAGCCAAGGAGAAAAGCCTCAGAAGAGACCAACCTTAGGCCGGGTGCGGTGGTTCACGCCTGTAATCCCAGCACTTTGGGAGGCCGAGGCAGGTGATCACATGAAGTCAGGAGTTCAAGACCAGCCTGGCCAACATGGCAAAACCCCGCCTCTACTAAAAATACAAAAAAAAAAATTAGCCGGATGTGGTGATGCACACCTGTAATCCCAGCTACCCAGAGGCTGAGGCAGGAGAATCGCTCGAGCCCGGGAGGCGGAGGCTGCAGTGAGCAGAGATCGCGTCATTGCACTTTAGCCTGGGCAACAAGAGCGAAACTCTGCCTCAAAAAACAAACAAACAAACAAAAAAAAAGAGACCAACCTTGCTGCCACCTTGTTCTTTGACTTTCAGCCTTCAAGACTGTGAGAAAATAAATACACTTCTGTTGTTTAATCCACCTAGTCTGTTATGGCAGCCCTGACAAACATAGTGCCTAAGTGGCTACACAATATGTGGGGCATGTTGTTTTTCCTTATTATTACATTTTTTGAGACAGGGTCTTGCTGTCGCCCAAGTTGGAGTGCAGAGGTGTGATTACAGTTCATTGCAGCCTGAATCTCGGGCTCAAATAATTCTGCCACCTCAGCCTCTTGAGTAGCTGGGACTACAGGCATGTGCCACCATGCCTGATAATTTTTAAACTTTTTTTGTAGAGATAGTTGTCTCACTCTGTTGCCCAGGCTGGTCTCAAACTCCTGGCCTCAAGCAATTCTTCTGCTTTGGCTTCCCAAAGTGCTGGGATTACAAGTGTGAGCCACTGTGCCCAGCCAAGATGTGTTTAGTTTGGACAAGACTTTAGTGGACACTGACAGACAATGGTGTGTCCAAAAGAGGATGATAAAGACAGAAATAAGTATGGGGGAAAAAATGCACCAAGAACACTTAATAGAATGAAGGATATTTATCCCATGTAAAGAGACGTGATTACATATTTCACATATTTGAAGGGTTGTCCAATCAAAGAAGAAACAGATCTACTCATGCTGCCAGACAGAAAAAGCAGGATGCAGGACTATTTGGGAGAAGCATTCAGCTCAATATAACCTCCTTAACAAAATAACCTTTGTTTGTACATAACACCTTGTATATTACTTTGCATAGGTGCATTTTCCCCCTAGGGATAAGTAGCTTTCATTAAATCCTTAGGATGAATCACCTGAGGTCAGGAGTTCGAGACTAGCCTGGCAATATGGTGAAACCCCGTCTCTACTAAAAATACAAAAATTAGCTGGGTGTGGTGGCAGGCACCTGTAATCCCAGCTACTTGGGAGGCTGAGGCAGGAGAATTGCTTGAATCCAAGAGACAGAGGTTGCAGTGAGCCAAGATTGTGCCACTGCACTCCAGACTGGGCAACAAGAGCAAAACTCCATCTCAAACAAATAAATAAAATAAAATAAAATAAACCTCAAGATGAACATGAGACCACTACAAAGTTAAACCCTATTGTCTTGGAATAAGGTTATCTACCTTTTCCTAACACTCTATTAGGTCAGAAGCTGTTTCTGTTTCAGTTAGTACTGAATATCCTGATTATTAAATATAGCACATGCTTAAATTATTGGATCAATTAATAAACAAATGTTTATGTTTTCACACAGTTGCCATCACAGTGTACTTTATTTTTTAAATAATTTAAATAGAGACAGGGTTTTGCCATGTTGCCCAGGCTGGTCTCGAACTCCTGAGCTCAGGTGATCTGCCCACCTCAGCCTCCCAAAGTGCTGGGATTATAGGCATGAGCCACTGTGCCTGGCTCAGAGTGTACTTTAAAACATTTTCATTGTATTACTTATATGATGTTTGCATTTGCCATGACAAACACTTAAAATTGCTACATAATATTCCACTGTTCTGATGGACCATAGTTTATTGAATCAATTATGTTAGGTCATTTCCATTTTTGACAAAATTTTATCAAGTCATAATGTTACTGATGTGGCTTCTTTTTTAGTTAGTGGGCATGCACCCAAAAGGCCTTCCACTAAGTAAGAAAAAAAATATATTTACCTACCTAGCCCTGTCCCTACTACATACATACATCCTTGGTACTAGGAAGGCACCATTGCATAGTCAAAGGCACACAGGCTTTAGAGACAGACCAACTTGGGTTTGAACCTTAAGCATACCTTTTGTGTGTTTATGTGCGCATGCTTCTTTGATAGAAGGACTAGCTATACCTTTTACAAGTTAAATGACCATTGGCAAGTGATAAGTTACTTCCCTTCATGCTTTTCCTGGAGCAGAGCTTCCAAATGGTATGCAGAAGCACACAGAGATGCCATATACTGAATCTCTCAGCTTTCGGCTAGTTTCAGGAAGAATATGCAAGCAGTCATTTATTCTAATGTGTCACCATGTAAAAGATATCAGGAAGCACTGCCTAAAGGAAGCTTCTAAAATCTAAAATCTATGAACTACCTGAAACTAAAATGTTGTGCATAGGTGCATTTTTTTTCCCTCTGAAGATAAATAGCTTTCATTAGATTCTACGAAAGAATATGAAGTCCCCTAAAAGGTAAAAAACTACTGTCCTGAGACAATGTATCATCTTTCCAACTCCTTTTTTCATTTGGTAGTCCTGATATATCTACTAAAGGGCTTAAAATTATATCTAAACTGATAAAATATAGGACATATGCATGACAATATACATGACAGGTTTCACTTATATGTCACTGGAATTGTGACACAGACTCATCACATTAAGCAGAAGCAGAATCCATTCACAAGTTCTGTAAACATGTGAGTTTACTGCATGGCACCATCACCTCATCAGGAAAATCCATTAAGGCTTTATTCAATTTTTTTTTGTAAATATTGAAAATGTATTTATTTCCTAGAAAGTAAATGTCTAGAAGAATCCTTAAAAACTTGTGGAAGTTTCACAGTCACCTATCCAAAGTCCCCCAAGATATTGTGAATTAAAATTGACATGAAAGGCTGGGTACAGTAGCTCATGCCTGTAATCCAGCACTCGGGGAGGCTAGGGCAGGAGGATCACTTGAGCCCAGGAGTAAGAGACCAGCCTGGGTAACACAGGGAGACCTTGTCTCTACAAAAAATTTTAACAATTAGCTGGGCATGGTGGTATATGCCTTAAGTTCGAGCTACTTGGAAGGCGGTGGTGGGAGGATCACTTGAGCCCAGGAGGTGAAGGCTGCAGTGAGCCATGACTGCACTCTAGCCTGGGAGACAGAGCAAGACCCTGTCTCAAAAAAAAAAAAAAAAAAAAAAAATTTGTCATGAAAATCTATACTTTCCAGGCTACTAATGTAATGAATTGTTACTATTAATGGTATATTGAAGAGAATGAAAGTAACACTGACTAGGCAAGTGAATCTTTAACGACTGGAAGTAAATATAGACTCTTTCAATCAGGTATACATTGTACATCTTAAAACTGAGAAACTTACATACCATTGTCACATTACTATCCAACTGTTGTGATTTCCAGTGACTTCTATGTTTGTTCACATTCTAAAGGAAGAAAACTTAGACATTAGACGGTACTCTTCAAAAAATGGATAACTGAAATCAGTTTCTGCACAAAATTGTAACCATCTAAAACTTGAAAAATGGGAAAGATGGGAGGGGGTGAGATGTAAAAGACCATGTATTGGGTACAGAGTACACTGCTTGGGTGACAAGTGCACCAAAATCTCAGAAATCACCACTAAAGAACTTATCCATGTAACCAAAAACCACCTGTTCCCCAAAACTATTGAAATAAATAAACAAATAAATAAAAATAAACAAAACTTAGAAAATATTTCAAACTGTATTATGTCTAATGATTATAAAAATAATTTGGTAATTAATTCATGAATATTCTGTATACTTTAGGATCATAAATTTTATTTTTCCAGCTACAGTCTAAGAACAGAAATAAATCCAACAGGGGCTTAATTAGATTAAATATGACACTTACCTGTCGAACAGTTGAAAACTGTGCCACTTGTTGCTGTTGCCATTGAAGTGTTGGGGAATAACCTTCAGGGGCGGGTTGGCATCCTGAAAGCTAGAGATCAAGTTCACAAATATTAGGATCAACATTAGTGTCAAAACTAGAATCTCATGCCTCTGCAAAGCAAAAGTAAAACCAAGATAAAGTGTATAATAAAATAAAGATTATACAAGAAAATAAAATATTTTTGCAGATGTAAAAAAGTAGGCATTTCACTTTATTATTTATATCTCAGTTAAAAATATTAGGGAAAGAGCCTTAGTCACCTTAATCAGAGAAATTTGGAAAGGTTTATAGTTGGAGTTTCTATGAAATCTAAATGACATGAGCCTGGAGAATATGATCTAGCCCTACTTGCCTTTCTAGAATAGCAAAACAGAAACAAAAAGAGAGATATACCACAAATAAAGAATTCTAGTATGAAATACAGTTAGATAGAAGGAATGAGTTCTAGCGTTCAATAGCACAGTAGAGTGACTACAGTTAACAATAATTTATTGTATATTTCAAAACAACTAGAAGATTTGAATGTTCCCAAAAGAAAGAAATGATAAATGAGGTGATGGCTATCCTAATTACTGATTATTATACATTGTATGCATGTATCAAAATAGCACATATACTCCATAAATATGTAAAATTATTATTGTGCCTGCGTGATAAAGCATGAAATTATGATTATTATGTATCAATAAAATTAAAAATAAGAACTTTGGTATGGGCAAAATGTACTTAAAGACGCTTAACTTTAAATTGTCTACTTCTGTTTTCTTTCTTTTTTTTTTTTTTGAGACGGAGTTTCGCTCCTGTTGCTCAGGCTGGAGTGCAATGGCCATCTCAGCTCACTGCAATCTCCGTCTCCCGGGTTCAAGCAATTCTCCTGCCTCAGCCTCCCGAGTAGCTGGGATTACAGGCATGTGCCACCACACCTGGCTAATTTTGTATTTTTAGTAGAGATGGGGTTTCTCCATGTTGGTCGGGCTGGTCTTGAACTCCCCACCTCAGATGATCCGCCTGACTTGGCCTCCCAAAGTGCTGGGATTACAGGCGTGAGCCACTGAGCCCAGCCATACTTCTGTTTTCTAAAAGAGCACATACAGCCTGAGCAACATATCAAGACCCCGTCGCTACAAAAAATACAATTAGCTGGGGACGGTGGCACATGCTTGTCGTCTCAGCTACTGGGGAGACTGAGGTGGGAGGATGGCTTGAGCCCAAGAACTCGAGGCTGCAGTGAGCTATGATCGTGGCACTGTATTCTGGCCTGTGCAACAAAGCGAGACCCTGTCTCAATCAATCAATCAATCCATCAAATTAGGTATATTAAGACATTCTGTTCCATTAAATGTCCATCAACTAAAAAACCCTGAAGAGGAATTATAGGAAAAATTACAGTGTCTGAATTAAAATTTCCTGATTACAAGTATCAGTTAGAGAAACTACTTTGAGCATGAAAAGGAAATTACTATCAACTATTTAAAATGCCACTCTCCCAGGCGCCTGTAGTCCCAGCTACTCGGGAGGCTGAGGCAGGAGAATGGTGTGAACCCGGGAGGCAGAGGTTGCGGTGAGCCGAGATCGCGCCACTGCACTCCAGCCTGGGCGACAGAGCGAGACTCTGAGACTCCATCTCAAAAAAAAAAAGAAAAAATAAAAATAAATAAAATAAAATGCCACCCTCCTTTGAGCTTAGGTTAAATAGCACCTCCTTAGAGAGACCTTTGCTGGCCAGGCGTGGTGGCTCACACCTGTAATCCCAGCACTTTAGGAGGCAGAGGCAGGCAGATCACTTCAGGTCAGGAGTTTGAGACCAGCCTGGCCAACATGGTAAAACCATGTCTCTACTAAAAATACAAAAATTAGTCAGGTGTGGTGGCACACGCCTGTAATCCTACCTACTCAGGGGGCTGAGGCAAGAGAAGCTCTTAAACCTGGGAGGCAGAGGTTGTGATGAGCTGAGATTGTGCCACTGCACTCCAGCCTGGGCGAAAAATTGAGACGCAAAAAAAAAAAAGGGGGAAAAAGAGAGCCCTTCTATGATTCCTCTACAGTAGTTCTGTCATTTATTGATTATTATACATGCTTATTTTCTTCATAGCAATAATCACAATATGTAATTATTTGTTTGCTTGTTTACTCTCTGTCTTCCTCAGGAGGGTATGTAAACTCTACAAGGGTAGGAACCTTTTTTGTCTTACCCTCTGTTGAATTCCCAATGCCCGGCACAACCTAGTTGCTTAATTAAAGATGTGCTGGATAAATAAATAAATGAAAATGTCCAGAGTGTGCAAGTAGCTATAAAAGTGTAAGGCCGGGTATGGTGGCTCACACCTGTAATCCCAGCAGTTTGGGAGGCAGAGGTGGGCGCATCACGAGGTCAGGAGTTCGAGACCAGACTGGACAACATGGTGAAACCCCGTCTCTACTAAAAATACAAAAATTAGCCGGGTGTGGTGGTGGGCGCCTGTAATCCCAGCTACTCGGGAGGCTGAGGCACGGTAATCGCTTGAAACCGGAAGGCAGAGGTTGCAGTGAGCTGAGATCGCACCACTGCACTGCAGCCTGGGCAACAAGAGTGAAACTGTCTCAAAAAAAAAAAAAAAAAAAGTGTAAGACATCTGGGTTTCTATTCTTAAAAAAAGTGAAACTTGGTCAAATTCAGAACATGCAAAGCACACTAAGATTAAACACCAATCCAATAACTGGAAAAAGTTCCTTAAAAAATAAAGGGGCCAGGTGAGGTGGCTCACGCCTGTGATCCCAACGCTTTGGGTGGCAGAGGAGGGAGGATCACTTGAGGCCAGGAGTTCCAGACCAGCTGGCAACAGAGCCTCCCTCTCTATAAACAAACAAACAAGCAAAAAATAAAAGATAGCATAAGTAACCCTTTTAAAGACTCCTTTGAAAGGACTGGATAATGTCCTGAAGTAAGATGGGCAAGACTCCACAAAGGCTAGAGTTACAGAAAGCCTCTTTAGAGGCAGTAAATGCCAATTGTCTTTCTGAAGGAAAAAGTACAAGCGAATGTCTAACTTTGCACGGAGTACTCAAATCTTACGTCATAATTGATGCTGTCAGATACTATAGGAAGAGCGTTAGTCTTTTAATTGGGGGGTTGGGGGTAATCTCCAGACGGTTAATAAAACTCACAGAAATATTCACACTTTGCTTCCTTTTCAACTTCTTTGGGTCAATTTGAGCTACCACAACATCTGGACATTGAGCTGCTTCGATCCTACAAATAAGTAATAAACGCGATAAATTAAATTTCTATTGTGCTTTGCTCAGGTGTAGTAAAACAAGCGATCCACTTCCACAGTTCATTGTGAAATCAGAAAAAAAATTCAGACTTCCAATTGAGGTACTAAACAATATATTTCTGAAATTATCTGGATTCAAAACAAATCTAAGAGCACACATCTTGATACGTGCAATCACGTTCAACAGAAACTCGCCCACGTTAGGATGTAATCCAGAATCCTGAATAGACCCGAACTCGCAACAGACTGGAACGGGAATAGAGCACCGAGGGCTGTACCCAGGGGCAGGGCAGAAGACCAGCCCACCCGCCCAGGGCCGAATCACTCACTGGACCCGCCTCAGGTATTCCTGAGGCGTCCTCGGGGGTACCGAGGGATCGAAACCTTCCGTCAAGTCGCAAGGCTCTACCGGCAATAGCCGAGGCATCAACTCTTCCACTGCGGACTCCGCTGGTACCCACGCCATGGTTTTCAAACCAGCCAGTTCCGCTCGGCGCATGCGCCCATTCTAGGTCACAGCGCAGGCGCACTAATAGACACCTTAGGCGCGGAGCTGAGCAAGTGGCAGTTTAGGGAGCGTTAACTGCGCATGAACAAATTGCTGCTTGCCTCAAGGTTAAGGCTCCGGTGGTGTAATAAAGGATCTGAGAATTTAATTCCTAGCTGAATTGGTTCGAACGCGTTTCTGGGTCTTTTACCCTCTGTTTTGTCTTCTAACGCTGGGTAAAGGCCGAGGGTTAGCAACTTTTATGCATCCCTAGTAGTGAGGGATCCTTAAAAATGTTTTTTGAATTAATGAACAATATTACTGTAATTATCATTCATGGAGCTCTAAATTCTTAAACTCTTCATAAACACATTTTCTCATTTGATTCTTAGAACAGTCTTGTGAAGTGGGTGGTAATATACCCCTCTCTTAGGGCAGGGACTGACCTTCCAAAGAGGAAGAACAAATTCCAACCTAGATTTATGCGATGCCAAATGAATGAAAAATTAATTTTCTACAGAAATTTCTAGTGCTTGACCACTTCAAAGATCACTGTATGTTTATTTGGAATATTACTCCTAGAATAGCCAGCACTTTTTAATTTTTGTTTTAAAGAAAAATCTCTTCGTTTAAATACAAATAGTGAAAAAAATGAAACTAATGCTAACACCCAGAAATTAACAAAAATGTTAGGTCAATCTTGTTAGGTAGATAGTATTATTATCTCCATTTCATAGGTGAGGAAACAAGGCAAGAATGTGCAAGAAACAAGTATAATATCTGATTATTTCTAAACAAATACAATTGAGTGAATACAATTGACTTATTTTCTAACACTGATGTTTATTTTAGAAGGTTAAAAATTTTTATTTATGGCACTGCCTTTAGTTTGCAAGGAATTGATTTCAAACCAGGATGTAAGTCTAAATTGAAGATAAAGTGAGGATAGTCCTTAGCTTATTTAAGTACTTAGTGCTTAGGAACTGTAACTAAACAATTGGGACACTTGGAAAGATATCTCCTGGCTGCAAACTACAGTTATTTGGTTAACAAATTTTCACTGGTTTTGGGAAAAACAGACTTAGAATAGGGAGAAATACTCCTGTCGTCCAACATTTTGGTGATAATCAAGGACAAATTTGAAAAAGTAAGTAGTGACGTGAGGACTAAACTGAATTTTTTTTTTTTTTTTTTTGAGACGGAGTCTCGCTCTGTCGCCCAGGCTGGAGTGCAGTGGCGCAATCTCGGCTCACTGCAAGCTCCGCCTCCCGGGTTCACGCCATTCTCCTGCCTCAGGCTCCCGAGTAGCCGCCGGGACTACAGGCACTCGCCACCACGCCCGGCTAATTTATTGTATTTTTAGTAGAGACGGGGTTTCACCGTGTTAGCCTGGATGATGTCGATCTCCTGACCTCGTGATCCACCCGCCTCGGCCTCCCAAAGTGCTGGGATTACAGGCATGAGCCACCGCGCCTGGCCTGATTTTTTTATTTTGCCCAAATTCCTATCTAAGGGGTCTGGGGAGTCATGCCCTACACATCATAAATTCTCATCAGATGGGTTTTATTTAACCCTATATATCACGATTTACTTTTCAACCTCACTTCGGCATGACATTACGAGACAAAGAAGAAAATAAAAATATTTTACCCCAAAACATGTTTCTTTGCCGTATTTTGAAATGGCCCTGCAAAGCTGTTCTTTGTGGAGGAAATTTTGCATCCGTAAATAATCTTGGCCAGGCGCAGTGGCTCATGCCTGTAATCCCACCACTTTGGGAGGCCGAGCTGGGCACATCACCTGAGGTCAGGAGTTCGAGACCAGCCTGGCCAACATGGTGAAACCCTGTCTTTGGTAAAAATACAAAATACTAGCTGGGCATGGTGGTGGGCGCCTGTAATCCCAGCTACTTGGGGGCCTGAGGCAGGAGAATCGCTTGAATCCAGGAGGCGGAGGTGGCAGGGAGCCGAGATTGTGCCATTGCACTCCAGCCTGGGCAACAAGAGCAAAACTCCATCTCAAACAAATAAAATAAAATATTACCCAGCCTTGACCTCCCGGGCTCAAGTGATCCACTCACCTTGGCCTACCAAAGTGCTGGGATTACAGGTGTGAGCCACTGGGCCAGGCCACAAATACATTTTTTTTAATTTTTATTTTTTACTGTAAATTATTAGCATTTTCTTTCAATTTTTTTCTGGAGAAAAGGTTACCTTGCCAATCAACTACCAATGGAACAATGGCTAACATTGGAGTTTGTGCATAAGTATGAGTCAGAACTATGCATGGATTAAGGAAGAAAGGAGACAATAGGAGAATGGAACAAAGGTTGTCCTGGGAAATAATAATAAATTATTTTCCAAAAGAAGAGGTAATAATATAGCTTCGTGCTACTTCAAATCTAATTTTATTTAAAAGAATTAGTAATGATTTTTTGAGCGAAGTTTTCAGAAATTGCACTAAGTATTTTTTAATGCTTCAGTGAAATATGGAACACATGAGATAAGTTATATTTGGTTGATGAAGTTATTCTGAAAAAACGCTTACTATTTGGAAAGGTGAACTTCTGAAACTACAGTAACATTTCATCTATTCCCAGGAAGAAATATTCCTAAGGTACTGAACTACTTCTGGTGCCCTGTTTTTAGAGATTTATCGCCGGTTTTTAGTTTATGATGGAAAAATTCTTGTTTCAGTATTTCTCACACGATTGGTTAGCTGTAGGAGTTACATGACGATTGTGAGAACAGAACATTCTGTTGTGTGTTTATTGATGATGTGGCTGTTTATTGATGATGGAGGCATCTGTTAAGTCAACCTTACACAGCCAACTGCAGTTTATCTCTGTCTCTGTGTTTTCTTTTCTTTTATTATTTTCCTTTTTTTTTTTTTTTTTTTTGAGACGGAGTCTCGCTCTGTCACCCAGGCTGGAGTGCAGTGGTACTGCTCACTGCCACCTCTGCCTCCCGGGTTCAAGTGATTCTCCTGCCTCAGCCTCCTGAGGAGCTGGGATTATAGGCACCCACCACCATGCCCGGCTAATTTTTTTATTTTTAGTAGAGACGGGTTTTGCCATGTTGGCCAGGCTGGTCTTAAACTCCTGACCTCAGATGATCTAGCTGCTTCAGCCTCCCATGTCTCTGTGTTTTCTATCTCTTTAAGTGGCTCAGTTATTCTCAAATGTTAGTGTGTATAAGAGTCATCCGGCTGGACGTGGTGGCTCACACCTGTAATCCCAGCACTTTGGGAGGCCAAGGCAGGTGGATCACTTGAAATCAGGAGTTTGAGATCAGCGTGGCCATCATGGTGAGACCCCTGTCTCTACTAAAAATACAAAAAATTAGCTGGGCATGGTGGCGTGCACCTGTAATCCCAGCTACTTGGGAGGCTGAGGTGGGAGAATTGCTTGAACCCAGGAGGCAGAGGTTGCAGTGAGCCGAGATAGCACCACTGTACTCCAGCCTGGGCGATGGAGTGAGACTCAGTCTCCAAAAAAAAAAAAAAAAAACTGGAAGAAATTATTTAAAATATGGAATCCTGTATTTTACAGCTATTTCTTCCAGAGCTTCTGTTTCTGTTGATGGGGTGTGGGGCTAAGAAACTACATTTTAAAAGGCATTCTAGGTGGGAATTTTTTTTTTTTGAGACAGAATCTTGCTCTGTCGCCCTGTTGCCCAGGCTGCAGTGTAGTTGCGATCTTTACTCACAGCAACCTCCGCCTCTCCTGTGTTTGAGCGAGTCTTGTGCCTCAGCCTTCTGAGGCCACCACACCTGGCTAATTTTTGTATTTTTAGGAGACACAGGGTTTCGCCACACTCCAGCCCTCCGGCGCTGTTTTTCTCTTTCTCAGGGCTAAATCTTTTACATGGATTATCTCGTTTAATCTTCACAATACATGGCCATTTAAGTGGTAGTTACTATTGTTATCTTCATTTGCAGGTGAAGAAACTGTGCAACATGCCCAGATCATACAACAAGGAAGTAATGGAATTGAGATTCTATCCTGGGCGCCAAGCCATTGCTCTAAATCTCTATGCTGCACAAGATACAGCTGAGTAAAGATTAGTAACAACAAAAAAAAAAACAACAAAAAAAGACAAGTCCCAGGGAAGGTTCCTGTGAGTCTTTATGATCCACTGGCCATAAATTAGAGAGAGGCAATGAAGACTAAATGCGGAGAGATCCAGTTTGCTTCCTAGTCTTAGTACATTGCCATCTAGGCATGAGTAGTCTCCTTATCTCCGTTGTCTGAGAATGCTATCTTCTGGCTCTGAGGTCCAGAGCCACTAAGAGAGAATGCTGACTTGATGTCAGAAAATCAAGACAAGGTCTAGTTTAATTATGGAACATGAAACAAACACTTTACTCCTCTTTTAAAGTAAAAATGCAAATCTGTTCCGTTTTAGAGTGGGATTTCCCTCCTTTGTTATATGGCTTTTAAATTACTCTTATGTTCTTTACAAATCAAATAAATAAAAGATAAAAAGAAAAATAAATCTGCCAGTAGATATTCATGTTTTCTTTGGGCCACTGTAAATGGTTTAAGGGCAAATCAACAAATTTCATTTGTTTAGTTTTTTTTTTGAGACGAGTCTCGTTCTGTTGCCCAGGCTGGAGTGCAGTGACGCGATCTCGGCTCACTGCGAGCTCCGCCTCCGGGTTCACGCCGTTCTCCTTCCTCAGCCTCTGGAGTAGCTGGGATTACAGGCGCCTGTCACCATGCCCGGCTAATTTTTGTATTTTTAGTAGAGACGGGGTTTCACGTGTTAGCCAGGATGGTCTCGATCTGACCTCATGATCCGCCTGCCTCGGCCTCCCAAAGTGCTGGGATTACAGATGTAAGCCACTGGGCCAGGCCCCTCATTTGTTTAGTTTTATAAAATTAACTCTTAAATTCTGGGATTGGTCAGAGTGACAGAATGAAGAGATACTGGAGTATATCACTGTTGGGGCACTCTGTGGAATAGAGAAGATTGCTATTTGGGCCGAGCGTGGTGGGTCATGGCTGTAATCCCAGCACTTTGGGAGATCGAGGTAGGAGAATCACTTGAGCCCAGGAATTTGAGACCAGCCTGGTTAAACCCCATCTATACAAAAAATACAAAAATTAGCTGGGCATCCTGGCACACACCTGTAAGTCCCAGCTGCCCAGGAGGCTTAGGTGGAAAGATCACCTGAGCCCAGGAGGTCGAGGCTGCAATAAGCTGTGATCCTGCAACTGTACTCCAGGCTAGGTGACACAGTGAGACTCTGTCTCAAAAACATATATAAAATATAAAATAAACAATTGCTATTTGAACAAGAGTTAGAAAATCTAGTCTTGTCAGCATTTAAAGAGGAAAAGACAGGCATGAAATGAAAACTCAGTGTTGTAGGTTTTTTTTGTTATTTAGTTTTTATTTCATAATTATAAACTTAACTCTGCAATCCAGCTAGGCATGGACGGAAACAAGGAAAACATGGAACCCAAAGGAAACTGCAGTGAGAGCACAAAGATTATAGGATACTGCGAAAAAATGGGGTGAAGGGGTGCTCTATTGAGCTACAGACAGAATGGTCTGGTGGTTAAGATAAAAACACAAGTCAAACTTATTAGAGTTATCCACAGTCAGCAATGGTGGTCTTGGTCTTGCCACTGGACCCAAAGCACTCCATGGCCTCCACAATATTCATGCCTTCTTTCACCTTGCCAAAGACCACATGCCTGCCATCCAACCACTCAGTCTTGGCAGTGCAGATGAAAAACTGGGAACTGTTTGTGATGGGTCCAGCATTTGCCATGGACAAGATGCCAGGACCTGTATGCTTTAGGATGAAGTTCTCATTATTAAATTTCTCCCCATAGATGGACTTGCCACCAGTGCCATTATGGCGTGTGAAGTCACCACCCTGACACATAAACCCTGGAATAATTCTGTGAAAGAAGGGAACACTTATAATCCAATCCTTTCTCTCCAGTGGTCAGAGCATGAGTTTTCTGCTGTCTTTGGAAACTTTTCTGCAAACTGCTTGAAGGAGACACGGCCCAAGGGCTCGCCGTCAACCATGATGTTGAAGAACACGGTGGGGTTCACCATGGTTGATAGTACAGGGCTCCGGCAGTGGTGTCTGCAAAGCCAGTGTTGTAGGTTTTAAATGAGCATCAGCACCCTGGCCTAGGGTGTTGTTAAGTGTGCCACTTCTCTTGTCCTCACATTCATTTGTCATGTATGGGGATTAGACTAAATGATCACAAAGGCTTATTTGAGTTTACTATTCTGTAATTTCCATGTGACTTATTAATTAGCCTTATTATATTTAATACAATTGTAGTCATTATGAGTGCAGAATAGAGGATCAGACAGATGTTATTCCATGAATATAACTTTAACACAC
This sequence comes from Pan paniscus, assembly GCF_029289425.2. Classification (NCBI taxonomy): domain Eukaryota; kingdom Metazoa; phylum Chordata; class Mammalia; order Primates; family Hominidae; genus Pan; species Pan paniscus. Next base: position 40,441,160 of record NC_073264.2, on the reverse strand, counting down.
TATTGGTGCTGAAAATTCAAAATTATAAGAATCTGAATATTGCTTTTTCAAGTGACTACTCCAAAAATAGTTGGCCAGTGCCTTAACCTGTCACTATCTGAACAAATGGAAGAGAATCCATGTTAGAAAAAAACTACAAGTGCTTCATCAATACTAGAAAACAGAGTAAACCTAAAAAGGAAAAGTAGAGGTGAAAGCTCCATCTGGTGGTTAACATCTACAGTTCCAAGAAATTGACATTATACTTCACTGACTGTAGTACTGGAACCTCAGTTTAGAAATACCTGTGGGTTCTGAAGTAGGAAGATTACTGGCTGTTACGTATTAACTAATATTTAATGGTGGAAGGCAAAGTCTTTCATAGGGTGTTTAGAATACTTGACTCAAGATAATCCCTGGGAAAAAAGTTGCAAGGTCAAATATCTTTAAGAAATGTTCTTGGCTATACATGTCTTTATTCGACCACAGAATCTTTCCCTCTCTTTTTAGTCTCTGGCATTTTAAGAAATGCCAGTTTGAGGAAATAGTGAACTTAGGAGTATTTGCTTTTAAAAGACTTTCTTTTGAAGGGAGCTTATATGAGATTTTATATTTTTTACAATCTCTTAGATGTTCTGACCTTCCTTTCACAGGAGTTAAAAAAAATTCCATTCCCTTTCTACTCTTCCTCAGGTTGAAACCTCGTAGCCAGCATACTGGAAAAAATTATAGGTGTGGTAGTTCATACCTATAATCCCAACACTTTGAAAGGCCAAGGTGGGAGGATCCCTTGAGTCCAGGAGTTCAATTCCAACCTAGGCAGCATAGCAAGACCCCATCCCTATTTAAAAAAGCAAAAAAAGCCCACGCCTGCAATCCCAGCACTTTGGGAGGCCGAGGAGGGCGGATCACGAGGTCAGGAGATGGAGACCATCCTGGCTAACTCGGTGAAACCCCGCCTGTACTAAAAATACAAAAAAATTAGCCAAGCGTGGTGGCGGGCGCCTGTAGTCCCAGCTACTCGGGAGGCTGAGGCAGGAGAATGGCGTGAACCCGGGAGGCGGAGCTTGCAGCGAGCCGAGATCGTGCCACTGCACTCCAGCCTGGGGGACAGAGCAAGACTCCGTCTAAAAAAAAAAAAAAAAGAAAAAAAGGGCCAGGTGCGGTGGCTCACGCTTGTAATCCCAGCACTTTGGGAGGCTGAGGTGGTCGGATCACTTGAGGCCAGGAATTCAAGACTAGCCTGGCCAACACGGTGACATCCCTGGAATTATAGGCGTGAGCCACTGCGCCAGCCTGACTTTCATCTTTTTTAAAGCATAGCTTGGAATAATTGATCAGTAAGGATGAAATAATTCTATGGATGATGAAGTAGCAGAACGTTTCAACATACAAAAAAAAAAAATTAGTAAATCCCACTATGTGTCCTAGATGTGTAAGGGTCCAATGGATCTATATGGGAATTGTAAATAGAATGAGTTTTATGCTATTTTTTAATTTTATGTATTTTATTTTTGAGACAGAATCTCACTCTATCGCCCAGGCAGTGGCACAGTCATGCAATGGCACCATCACGGCTCACTGCTGCCTTGACCTCCCTGGGTTGAGGTTACTCTCCCACCTCAGCCTCCTGAGTAGCTGGGATTAAAGTCACACACTACCACGTTCTGCTAATTTTTCTATTTTTTTGGTAGAGATGGGGTTTCACCATATTTTCCAGGGTGGTCTTGAACTCCTGGGCTCAAGGGATCCTCCCCCTTCAGCTTCCCAAACTGCTAGGATTACAGGTGTGAGTCACCACATCTATTTTTTTAGAAAATAAATTTTCTCTTTGTTGTTTGGAAGACTTCTACGAAGGAATAAAAAATCATGAAATATCAATCCTTAAGAGTAGAGCTCAAAAACAAAAAAACAACCCTGAAAGGCTAAAGTTGGGTCCAGTAGATCCTGATCCTGATAGTATATCCAAGGATTAAAGCTATTCATCTTTTTTTTTTTTTTTTTTGAAACGGAGTCTCGCTTGGTTGCCCAGGCTGGAGTGCAGTGGCGTGATCTTGGCTCACTGCAACCTTTGCCTCCTGGATTCAAGTGATTCTCCTGCCTCAGCCTCCTGAGTACCTGGGATTACAGGCGCCTGCCACTGCGCCTGGCTAATTTTTGTTTTTTTAGTAGAAATGGGGTGTCACCATCTTGGCCAGGCTGGTCTTGAACTCCTAACCTTGTGATCCACCTGCCTCAGCCTCCCAAAGTGCTGGGATTACAGGTGTGAACCACTGCGCCTGGACTTAGTCATTCATCTTAAAGCACATAAAGACAGATGCAACTGAGTTTGTTATGCATCCTAACATCTATTTCATTGTAATAGGGAATTAAAACCTTTGATCAACTGAAAACAAAGGAATGATGAATTTTTTTTTGTTTTTTTGAGATGGAATCTCGGTCTGTCGCCCAGGCTGGAGTGCAGTGGGGTGATCTCTGCTCACTGCAAGCTCCACCTCCCGGGTTCACGCCATTCTCCTGCCTCAGCCTCCCGAGTAGCTGGCTCTACAGGCGCCCGCAACTATGTCTGGCTAATTTTTTGTATTTTTAGTAGAGACAGGGTTTCACCATGTTAGCCAGGATGGTCTTGATCTCCTGACCTCGTGATCTGCCCACCTCGGCCTCCCAAAGTGCTGGGATTACCGGCGTGAGCCACTGTGCCTGGCCAGGAATGATGAGTTTTTGAAAAGACTTCATTGAGCTGGATGGTAAAGATGCCTTTCTGGGAACCATGAAATGAATGAATCTACCAAAGGTACTATGCTTTGATTTATTCCTCGCTGAATTCCAGGATTTCTGTGGATCTTCTCATCAATGTTGCTATGGTCTGAATATTTGTGTCCTACCAAACTCATAGGTTGAAATCTTAACTGCTAAGGTGATGGTATAGGGAGGTAGGGCCTTTGGGAGGTGAACAGGTCATGAGGGCTGGCCTCTCATGAATGGGATTAGTACCCTTGTAAAAGAGACCCCAGAGAGCTAGCCAGCCCCTTCCGCCATGTGAGAACACAGAAGGCACCATCTATGAATCAGAAAGCAGGTCCTCATCGGACACCAAATCTGCTGGCATCTTGATCCTGGACTTCTCAGCCTCCAGGACAGTCAGAAATAAATTTCTGTTGTTTATGAGCTACCCAGTTGAGGGCATTTGTTTTAGCAGCCTAAATGGACTAAGATCTTTTTACCCTACTCATTCTTAGATCTTGTCGCTTTTGGTGGGTGTACTTATTCCACCTTTATAACAACACCTCTGCTGTGTGCTGTCAAGAATCTTCATTAAGATAGCACCTTGAACCTACTTTATTTGGAAGCCTACACTAATTTTTGGCTTTCTATTCCCATTGCCCTCTTCAGGATTGTATTACAATTTGACAAGCAAACATCCTCTTCCACCTTCCAAAACAACTTTAGTACACACATTATAGAAAGGGAAATATGTTTGGTGTTTTTTTTTTTTTTTTTTTTGAGACAGTCTCACTCTGTCACCCAGACTGGAGTGCAATGGCGTGGTCTCGGCTCACTGCAACCTCCGCCTCCCGGGTTCAAGCAATTCTTCTGCCTCATCCTCCCGAGTAGCTGGGACTACAGGAGCGTGCCACCACACCCGGCTAATTTTTGTATTTTTAGTAGAGACGGGGTTTCACTATGTTGGCCAGGCTGGTCTCGAACTCCTTACCTTGTGATCCACCTGCCTCCGCCTCCCAAAGTGTTGGGATTACAGGCGTGAGCCACCGCGCCCAGCCTGGTGCTGCTGTCTTATTTCTCATGAATATGAGCTTTCAAGGACAGGGACTTGATCTTCTTTTCCATTCCATAAAATGTTGATATGGCTAAACTTTGCAGGCTTTTAGGCGTTGTCATATATGCAATTAATTCCATGGGCACTTAATTTCATTCCCCTCACTGAAGGAAGGGGTTGTCTGAGACCACCAAGCTCTAATGTCTTACCAATCTGTTGCTTTCTCATTTTGTTCAACGTTTTTCTTGGAAAGAAAAACATTGAACATATCAAGATGAATCAGCCAAATATTGTACTGTGTGTGTGTGTTTTGGGGGTGGGGGGAGACAGAGTTGAGGTGGCAGAGGCAATGTAGGAGGAAAAGACAGGCTGACTAAAATACATAAATAGTACGTGAATTCTTTCGGGCCAGGGATCTGGGCCTACTTTGCCTGCATCATATTACCAGCATCTCAATTGTGTCTGGCACATAGTAAGTTTCAGTAAACATTTGTTGCACTAAGTGAAAGAATGAACTTTTCACTTTTTTCAGAGATGTGATTTGTGATTCTCGGAATCAGCCAGGGTCCTAAGATGTCCTGGAGGCCGTCTTCATTTCTCTCGGTGAGCTAAGGTGTCCGAGTGGCACCAGTTCTCCACTCTTTCTGCGACCTGCAGGGAGTGGGATACGCTGTGGCTTTAGGGAGCTGGGAAAGGCGCTCTCTCCCGGTCCCGCTCTGCCCGGTCCCACGCCCCTCGGCCGCCCGGCTGCCTGGGTCTTCCGGGTTCTTCCGCCCCTCTGGCTCGGTCCCCGCTACCTCTCCTCCCTCCTCCCCTCTTGGTACCTTCGCCCGCCGCGCGCCTTTCTCAAATCCTCCGGTTATTAAGCAAGCTCAGGGGTCCGGTGGCCTGCCCTGGTAACTCTGCGCCCGCCTCTTCCTGCCCCCTTCCTGCCCTCACGCCCCGTCCCCTCCTCTTGACGTGGCAGAGGCGGCGCCAGCCATGTTGGCCGGGCGGAGGTCTTCGCTGAGGCCCGGGGCGGGGTGGCGCCACCCCTGATTGCGGTGCCACGGACTGCTTCTGCTGGGCGGAGAGGACAGATTTTGCAAAGCGGAGGCTGCGACGGGTCCTGCAGGGGGACAGTGAGGTAAGGGCCGCCTCGTCTCCGCTCTTGGGGGACCGCAGGTGCGCAGCGGGGAGCGGGGGCGGGCTGGCGGCGGCGGGCTGGGGACTGGGATCCTGGGGTGGTCCCGGCTTTGCTCTCTCGGTGCCCCGGGGCCAGCGAGGTGTGCTGGAGGCTGAGGCCCGGTCCGGCGCGGGGAGCGTTGAGTGCTGAGCTTGCCACCCTCTCACCCACTTCGCTCTGCCGGGGCCGGGGGCCCGGCCTCCTCCAGCTGCCCTGGATTAGGTGGAAAGATGTGGAAAACGGTGGTTCGAGCATCTCGCCCAGCACCCACCCCCACCTCCTGGGCCACCCACCTCCACCCAAGTCCATCATCGCCTCTGGGCCCTTGGACTTACTGTTTCATTCCTTGCCAGATATGGAGTGTCCTAGACTTTGAACCCAATTGACTACGTCACCCGTAATTCAGCCTTGGAACTTAAAGGGGTTAAAGGGGAAAAGAGCTTGGTAAAGATAATGCCTTGGGTTTTGATTACAAAGAGTTCCGTTTTCCAGCAGGACCAGCCCTATCTCACTGGGCTTTCTTTCTACGGTAGGTAGTGTTTCCCGATTTGGTGGTAAAGGTACTGCCTGAGGAAGGTCATAGTAAATCTACATCAATCACTGAAGTGGGGATGTGGAATTCTCATTTTCACTTGAACTCCCTCAACCTCTACCGTCCAAAGCCATGGATAACTAGCCAAATTAACTTGGTTTAAAAAGGTTTTAGATTTAAATATAAATGCATGTTGAGTTTTCCTTCTCTTTCTCCTCTGGTAGTGAATGAACATCATTTCAGAAGTCCAGCTATTTTTTTTTTTTTTTTTCTGAGACGGAGTCTTGCTTTGTCGCCCAGGCTGGAGTGCAGTGGCGCGATCTCGGCTCACTGCAACCTCCGCCTCCCTGGTTCAAGCGATTCTCCTGCTTCAGCCTCCCGAGTAGCTGGGATTACAGGGGCGAGCTACTATGCCCGGCTAATTTTTGTATCTTTAGTAGAGACGGGGTTTCACCATGTTGGCCAGGCTGGTCTCGAACTCCTGACCTCAGGTGATCCGCCCGCCTCGGCCTCCCAAAGTGCTGGGATCACAGGCATGAGCCACTGCGCCCGGCCAGAGTCCAGCTATTTTTAATTGACTTACAGAATTTTAGAGTTAGATGGGACCTTGTGATTTTCTAGTCCAAGTCTCTTGTTTTGCTGATGAGAAAAACAGGATTCAGAGAGGTTAATTGTCCAAGATCATAAGAAGACAATTCATTGAGGATTTTGGAAGTGAAAAGTAGGAGACAAATTTAATTGGCAACTAACAGATACATCTAATTGGAAGGAACTCAAATTTACTTGGCAAGTACATTTTCAATTAGATATGAATAAAAGGGCTTAAAATTAGAATATTGAAAAACTATCATAGGGAAAGTCTTTTTTGTTTTTTTTTTTTTGAGACGGAGTCTCGCTCTGTCACCCAGGCTGGAGTGCAGTGGAACGATTTCGGCTCACTGCAACCTCCGCCTCCCAGGTACAAGCTAACCTATTCTCCTGTCTCAGCCGCCTGAGTAGCTGGGACTACAGGCGACCGCCACCACGCCTGGCTAATTTTTGTATTTTCAGTAGAGACGGGGTTTAACCATATTGGCCAGGCTGGTCTCGATCTCCTGACCTCATGATCCACCCGCCTCGGCCTCCAAAAGTGCTGGGATTACAGGCGTGAGCCACCGCGCCCGGCCAGGGAAGTCTTACTTTTAAAATACTTGGGCACATATTTGATATACTAGGTTAAAGTGACATAGTGGTTTGCTTCTTAGCTTTTAGCTCTATTATGATAAATTATTTAACCAAAGTATATTGTACTGAAATTGGACATTTCTTTGTAATAGTCTTTTGTGTTTTGTATCACTTTTAAAAAAAAATAAAGACTAGTGGCTGGGTGCGGCAGCTTACGCCTGTAATCCCAGCACTTTGGGAGGCCGAGGCGGGCCAATCACCTGAGGTCAGGAGTTCGAGACCAGCCTGGCCAACATGGTGAAACCCCATCTCTACTAAAAATACAAAAATTAGCTGGGTGTAGTAGCTCGCGCCTGTAATCCCAGCTACTGGGGAAGCTGAGGCGGGAGAATCGCCTGAACCCGGGAGGTGGAGGTTGCAGTGAGCCGAGATTGCACCACTGCACTCCAACCTGGGTGATAGAGTGAGACTCCATCTCAAAAAAAAAAAAAGAGACTAATATGCTAAGTCTGCATTCTAATATAGTGTGTGGAATAATATTTCTTTGGTTTAATACTTTTATGCAAACATGTTAGTATTAGGGGAGAGAGTGCTTATCAAATAATATCATTTTATGAAAAGCTAGTTTGTGGCTGGGCATGGTGGCTCACACCTGTAATCCCAGCACTTTGGGAGGCTGAGGTGGGTGGATCACCTGAGGTTGGGGGTTCGAGACCAGCCTGACCAACATGGAGAAACCCCATCTCTACTAAAAATACAAAAATTAGCCAGGTGTGGTGGCTTATGCCTGTAATCCCAGCTACTCAGGAGGCTGAGGCGGGAGAATTGCTTGAATCCGGGAGGCGGAGTTTGCGGTGAGCCGAGATCACGCCATTGCACTCCAGCCTGGGCAACAAGAGCGAAACTCCGTCTCAAAAAAAAAAAAAAAAAAAAAGTTAAGTTGGCTTGTAAAAGGACTTTATTTCAGATATGCCATTGTCGGACATGGGACTAAGCCTGGCAAATTTTGTAATTGAATTCGTGATTTTAAGATTGCATGACTCCTACTATGGAAAGGTGAGGGAAGTCCGGGAAGTGCTGTGCATAGCCATGTAATTGGACCAATTGAGAAACAGGTGGGATTTTCTTCAAACTACTGCTGGAATGTGGGAATGTAAGAAGTATAATAGATGTGATTTAGCAAGCAAATTGATCTTAGAGCAGGGAGATTGAGAGGAAAAAATGTGAAGAAGAGAAGAGAGTTGTGCCCAGATATCACTCAGGTGATATTTAGTATGTCTTAATAAGAAGTAAGAATGTAGAGATACAATCCAGCCTTTTAACCAGTTGTAGAAAGTTAAACCTGGCTATTGTCTGTGTGTGAATGTCTTCCTGCTAAGACTCCTGGAACCTTCCTTAGTGAGGTTTCCTAATGGTCCTAAGGCAGTGGTTTTCAGAACCCCTAACTTAAACATTATTGAGTATCCAAAGAGAAAAAAAAAAAGGCTAAATAGAAGACAGGTGGGTTTTCATATCTGTTTCTGCAGTTTATTGTGATATATTGTTTTGGTTGAATTGTATGAAGGATTAATTAATAAATTAAAAGGTTAATTGCAGTGTGGAATCTGAAAGCTTAGGAGTGACCTTTTTGTACTTTGTTACCTTAAAACTCATTGGCCTATTCTACACTTTGAATGGATCATCTACCCATGTGTGATATTTTCATATCACAAATTGACCGTTTGGAAGATATTGCTTCACTGAGTAATGTATATCTTCTAAATGTTAATACATTTTGTTATATACTATCAAACAAATTACATTAATACCAACACTGATCTCATCAGAAAAATCTTTACATATTAGGAACTTGTCAAGCTTATGGTAGCAGGCACAAGTTTTAAAACAATTTAATGGCGGGGAGCGGTGCCTCAAGCATGTAATCCCAGCACTTTGGGAGGCCGAGGCCGGCGGATCACGAGGTCAGACAATTGAGATCATCCTGGCCAACATGGTGAAACCCTGTCTCTACTAAAAATACAAAAAATTAGCTGGGTATGGTGGCACGCGCCTGTAGTCCCAGCTACTTGGGAGGCTGAGGCAGGGCAATCGCTTGAACCCGGGAGGCAGAGGTTGCAGTGAGCTGAGATTGCCCCACTGCACTCCAGCCTGGTGACAGAGTGAGATTCCGTGTCAAAAAACAAAAACAAAAACAAAAAAAAACCCCAAAACAATTTAATGTTTGCTTGAAAGCTCAAATTTTTATCATTGGCAAAAAATACTATAAGTTGTTTTCTATGAAGTGATAGGTTTACTTCATACATTTTTGAGAAAATATCTGTGTAATACCTAAGTACTAGTTATGTACTATCCTTGGGAGAATTGAGAAAACAGTCATTCAAAACATTTTTTGTTTTGTGTTTCAGCTATTTTAATGCCTTTTGCAGATGTGTTTTAGATGCATTTTATTTTATTTTTTGTTATGGCACATTAGAATTTTTATTTTTTCTTAATAACACTGGATTTCTTATGACTTATTTTTTGTCAAATGTAGTCATCCCTGTTCTGATTTCATTTTATTTTATTAAAAAAAATTTTTTTTTGAGAAGGAGTCTCACTCTGTCGCCCAGGCTAGTATGCAGTGGCATGATCTCGGCTCACTGCAACCTCCGCCTCCCGGGTTCAAGTGATTCTCCTGCCTTAGCCTCCTGAGTAGCTGGGATTACAGGCACTCACCACCAGCTCAGCTAATTTTTGTATTTTTAGTAGAGATGGGGTTTCACCATGTTGGCCAGGCTGGTCTTGAACTCCTACCTCAAGCGATCCGCTGGCCTCAGCCTCCCAAAGTGCTAGGATTACAGGCGTGAGCCACTGTGCCTGGCCTTAAAATTTTTTTTTATTTTTAATTTTTGTGGGTACATAGTAGGTGTGTACATGCTTCTTAAATTATAGGAGCAATTAAGTAGTAAACACAATTTTATTTGCCTTATGTTCTATATAATAAATGTGGAAGAGGTTTGCATAGTCTTAGAATTTATATTCACATCAGTAACATGGAAGCTGTTGCTAAAAACTGGATTTCTAATCCCCCCCTCACCCCCACGTCCTGGTTGTTTTTTCTTTATTGCCACCTATGTTACGGTGGAGTTTGACATCTTCTAACTCTCCTCTGAATATCCCACACCTTTGTTTTATCATTATCTTTCAACACTTTTCCTTGAAAGCTCATACCACCCTTCTCAAAGCTGCCTTCTATATTTACCTTCAAAATAGTTTTTTTTTTTTTGAGATGGAGTCTTGTTCTGTCGCCCAGGCTGGAGTGCAGTGGTGCAATCTCAGCTCACCACAACCTCTGCCTCCCCAGTTCAAGCGATTCTCCTGCCTCAGCCTCCTGAGTAGCTGGGATTACAGGTGCATGCCACCCTGCCCAGCTAATTTTTTTGTGTGTTTTTAGTAGAGACGGGGTTTTGCCATGTTGACCAGGCTGGTCTTGAACTCCTGATCTCAGGTGATCCACCTGCCTCAGCCTCCCAAAGTGCTGGGATTACAGGCTTGAGCCACTGCACCCGGCCCAAAATAGTCTTTTCTAAACAAGTTTAGTCTTGGGATTTCTCTTTACCCTTTATGCACCTTTGAAAAACCACAATCTTTTTTGATTAGCGTAAGATTTTCTAGCTGTCTCCAAGATTCTGGCACGATTGGAGGAAATACAGTGTTTTCTTTAATTTTTATTTTCTTATTTAAAGAAGAGAAAGTTCTTAACTGCTTGGAATGCTTAGATTTGTTCAGCTTCACTTTCTGCCATTTGTTTTATGAAAGTTTATTTGAAAGATTTTCTAAAATTAAAATTGTTATATCTAACTTTTTCCCCCCAAATAATATCTCTTCTTTCTTCACTTAAATTTTAGAATTAGCTTCTTGTCCCACTATTGCTCTTAGCAACTTTAAACATCCATGTTGGGTTTTCCAGGCACCCTAGGTTCACAGTTCACTTCTTTCAACTTGACGTCCTTCCTGTCTGCTGCATAACACTTGAATGTCTTTGTCCTCCCACACCTTTAAATTCTTCAGCTTCCTTCCATGACTAACTACTGTTGCAGTTTGAGAGCATGAGATAGAGCTGTTGCCTACGTAGGAAAGCCGGCATCCTACCTAGGCATTTAGACAGTAAAAATGAAGCTGTCTTTTGATACTGGTCCCTCCCCAGAGTGCATCTCTTCCCTTGGTTAGTAAACTTAAATTATTATACTGAAATTTTATATCTCAAATTGGAGTTTAAAATGCTCTCATAATTTGGAATGTTCAAAATATTCTGAAGTAAGTTTCTGCAAAAGAGTCTAAATGATATATAAATTGGGGGAACAGCACTTATCAAGCATTTTATTTATTGTGCCACAAATAGCCTGTACTTGCACAATAAGAAAATTACCTGTCCAAAGCAGAAGTGTCCAGTTTTAGGAAAATCTTTTTGTTACATACCATTAAACATTCTCTTCCATAAAGTTTAGTGGAAACTTGTTATTTTTCAGATAGAAACCATGTGAGTTTTAGAACTTTATAATTTTGAAATCTGTTTATATGAATTCTTATAACTTTCAAAACTGATATGGAAAACATAGGATCTAGGTTTCCCCCTATTTTTGCATTTCTTTCCTATATATCCTTAAAGAAATAAGACACTATTTTTTGCCATCATCTTTTAGAAGTGAATAAAAAAGTGTTAAATACCTCTTATTGGGCCTTGTGAACATTGGGTAGAGCCATTAATTATTTTGTTATGAGTTGCTTGCTAATTTTTTTCTGAGATAAATATTTTCATTTGGTCCTGATTTTTTTTTTTTTTGAGATGGAGTTTTGCTCTTGTTGCCCAGGCTGGAGTGCAATGGAATGATCTCGGCTCACCACAAACTTTGCCTCCAGGGTTCAAGAGATTCTCCTGCCTCAGCCTCCTGAGTAGCTGGGATTACAGGCATATGCCACCATGCCTGGCTAATTTTGTATTTTTAGTAGAGACGGGGTTTCTTCGTGTTGGTCAGGCTGGTCTCGAACTCCCGACCTTAGGTGATCCGCCTGTCTCGGCCTCCCAAAGTGCTGGGATTACCGGCGTGAGCCACGGGGCCCAGCCGGTCCTGATTTCTAAGGTGTTAATATTGCTGAATGAGGGGAGAACATTCTTATTTTGAACGTTCTTAAGAGGATCCTGGATTTTAAAATATTTTAAAATTTTGATACAGAAATAAGAATCAAACTCCACAATGACAACCTATTTGGAATTCATTCAACAAAATGAAGAACGAGATGGAGTCCGATTTAGTTGGAATGTTTGGCCATCAAGTCGACTGGAAGCTACAAGAATGGTTGTTCCTGTGGCAGCCCTGTTTACACCACTGAAAGAGAGACCTGACTTACCACCTATACAATATGAACCTGTTCTGTGTAGTAGGACCACTTGCCGTGCAGTTTTGAATCCTTTATGGTAAGTAAAATATATAGAAAAACTAATGTGGCAATGTGATTTTAAAATGTAGGGGTTTTTCTGCATATTTTTATAAAAATCCCTTTGTTTTTGTTCATACTAATTTTTTCAAATTAGGACAGTCAAAACAATCCAGAGAGCTGTAAAATTTTAGGATCATTCTAGTTGTACTGAGTTGGTAATATAAAGAGACCAAATGTAAAAGTGGCACTATAAAAACTGTTAGATCCCATCAGTGTCGTCTGAATAGTGGTGCTGGATGTGTATCAACCCATCTTGCATCATTAGATAAGTCATAATTGGCTGGGCGTGGTGGCTCATGCCTGTAATCCCAGCACTTTGGGAGGCCGAGGTGGTGGATCACCTGAAGTCAGGAGTTCGAGACCAGCCTGACGAACATGGTGGAACCCCGTCTCTACTAAAAATACAAAACTTAGCTGGGTGTGGTGGCATGTGCCTGTAGTCCCAGCTACTCGGGAGGCTGAGACAGGAGAATTGCTTGAACCTGAGAGGTGGAGGTTGCAGTGAGCTGAGATCGCGCCTCTGTACTCCAACTCTGGGTGACAGAGCGAGACTCCGCCTCAAAAAAAAAAAAAAGTTGTGATTGAGTGACATGATGTTCCAAAAATGTTGTGATTTCTGTTGCTGAAGCCAAAATCTCAGGAATCATCTCTTACTTCTCTTTCCATTCCCTCTCCCCCCAGCCAATCCACTAGCAAATCTGGGTGATCTACCTCTAGAACATTATAGATTCTGTCTCTTACAGCCTCTTATTCCATCTCTGGTAGTATACCCTGCTTCAAGATACCACCGTCTTTTTCCTGGGCAATTTCAATATCCTCCTACCTGCTCTCCCTGTTTCTATTCTTGTCTTTCAGCAGTCTGTTCTCTACCCAGAAGCTAGAGTTTTATGAATGAAAATCAGATGATTAACATCTTCCAGTAGTAGCTTCTTATTCTTGGAATGAGAAATACAAACTCCTTATCAAGATCTATAAAGCCTTGTATGATCTAGCCTCTGTATATATTTCTGCCTTCATCTTGTGTTATCCATTTTCCTTATTCTCATCTACATAATACCTTAACCCTGTTACCCTCTTTCTGATTCTTGAACATACCAAACTTACTCCTACCTTGACAATGGTATAGTAGCTGTGCATTCTGCCCGGATTCTTCTGTCTCCAGATTTTCGTATGATTGCTTCCTTTTCATTCTGATCATACTTTAGTTGTCTATTTAAGAAGGCTGTTTTTTAAAGCAGCCCTCTTAAACACATTCTCACATTCTGCTTTGTTTTCTTTAATCTCTGTTATTACAATGTAAAAGTATTTTTGGCTGGGTGCAGTAGCTCACGCCTGTAATCCCAGTGCTTTGGGAGGCCAAGTTGGGAGGATTGCCTGGGCAGCAAAGCAAGACTCCATTTCTACAGGAGGGGAAAAAAAAAAAAAAAAAATATATATATATATATATATATATGTGTGTGTATATATATATGTATATGTGTATATATGCATGTATATATATGTATATGCTGGGTGTGGTGGTATGTGTCTGTAGTCCTAGCTACTTGGGAGGCTGAAGATGGGAGAAACACTTGAGCCAGGAGTTCAATGCTGCGGGGAGCTATGATTCTACCATTGCACTGCAGCATGGGCAATAGAACGAGAGACCCTGTCTCAAAAAAAACACCAAAAGTATTTTCTTGTTTGTGCATCTGCTTGTCTTTTGTCTGTCTGTTTTTTCTAGAATGTAAACTCCATGAGAGCAGTTCTCTTTTTCTTGTATCACCAGCGCCTAAAATAGTGGTTGGTACTTATTAGGCATTCAGTAAATATATTTTTGACCTGAATAAATGTTTTCTAGGTCTGAGTGTAGATGTTACTGAAGTCACTTGAAGAAAAAAATAGGATTATTTTAATTTTATTGATATTTGCTGTATATATGTGTGCATATATATATTTTTGAGATGGTTTCACTCTGTCACTTAGATTGGAGGGCAGTGTTGTGATTGTGGCTCACTGTATCTTTGACCACCTGGGCTCAGATGATCCTCTCACCTAAGCCTCCTAAGTAACTGGGAGTGCAGGCGTGTGCCACCACGCCTGGATGATTCTTTGTATTTTTTGTGAAGACTGGGTTTCACCATATTGCCCAAGCTGGTCTTGAACTCCTGGACTCAAGCCATCTGCCGCCTCAAGCCTCCCAAAGTGCTGAGATTACAGGCGTGAGCTACTGCACCCAGCCAATATTTACTATATGTTAAAAGTTATATTCACCATTTAGGTAAACTTGTATATGTTAAAAGTATGAATTAGATATTGGCAGTATCTAAAACTACATGGCTTTTAAAAGTTACTTTGACTATCAATTTGAATATGTTCATGTTTTAGGAAGAAATTAATTTTATTGAAATTAGGATTTTTGTAAAATTGAACTGAAATATGAACTGATATGTCTTTTCTTTTTTTTCAAAACAGTCAAGTGGATTATCGAGCAAAACTTTGGGCTTGCAACTTTTGTTACCAAAGGAATCAGGTAAGAAAACATCCATTGCATGCCGGGCGCAGTGGCTCATGCCTGTAATCCCAGCACTTTGGGAGGCTGAGGCGGGCGGATCACGAGGTCAGGAGATTGAGACCATCCTGGCTAACACAGTGAAACCCCGTCTCTACTAAAAATACAAAAAAAAAAATTAACTGGGCGTGGTGGCAGGCGCCTGTAGTCCCAGCTACTCGTGAGGCTGAGGCAGGAGAATGGCATGAACCCGGGAGGTGGAGCTTGCAGTGAGCTGAGATTGCACCACTCTACTCCAGCCTGGGCAACAGAGCAAGACTCCGTCTCAAAAACAAACAAACAAACAAACAAATGAAAAAAAACCCATAAAACATCCATTGCAGATGTTAATGCCAAAATACTAGTCATGTAGAAAAATGCATATTTAAAAAAAGATACAAATAATTATTTCTCATTTAATGAAAATGCCTTTTTAAAAATAATTAAATTATCAGGAAATACTTTGTTTAAAATTTTATTAATCTTTCTAGCCTATAATTTGTTAAAAATTTTTGTTTTTTTTCTATTTGTAGTTTCCACCTAGTTATGCTGGTATATCTGAACTGAATCAGCCTGCTGAACTTTTACCTCAGTTTTCTAGCATTGAATATGTAGTTCTGGTAAGAACCTAAGAACAAATATTTAAGAAAGTTTTAAAATTTATACTGAAAGAATTGTTAAATTGTGATGATTTAGAAGGAATCATGCTTAATTCTCACATTGATTTGATGGAACATTTCAAAGGTAAGAACTGTTGAGGTCAGTTTGAGCAGGGTAATTCCTATGTTGTACTTATTTGATGGGTGGCCAAGATACTGGGTAGGGTGGTGTGATTTGCTATACTGAGTAGATCAGTAAACAATAAAGTATAAATCTTGCTTTGTAGTTGGAAGGTCAGTTAACAAATATTTAGTCAATATGATGCTGGAGTTGGCTAATGTATCCCCCAGGTCTAATTAATGAAAATAATCTTGCATTGGTCTTTAAGAAAATCATTTTTATTCTCTTTCTGAATACTTAACATAGTTGTTTACATGTTTTACTGTGGAAGTAATATCTTTTATGAATGTTTTAGAGAAAACAATTATGGTTCACTTGGACCATTCAGTAATTTGTCCAGCCTGGCTAGTTTCTAGTTATCTGAAAATCCAAGTCAGGTTTACTAATTATTTTAAAAGAGTCAAATGAAACCTTATGCATGTAGTTAAATAAAATGGAAAGTGAAAGTCCCCTCTGTGTAACTATACCTCATGTTCTTAAACTTAATTTTTCACCTGATGATATGTCTTAGATCTCTCTCCATGACAGTAGAAATAACCTGTTTCATTTCTGAAATGGCTTTACTAGGATTCTTTTGTATCTGTTATTTAATTAGTTCCCTGTTGGCTGTCTTGTATGCTGTGCTTTAAACTACATATTTTTTCTTTTCGGTGAATTTTTTAAAAGCGTGGTCCTCAGATGCCTTTGATATTCCTCTATGTGGTTGATACTTGCATGGAAGATGAAGATTTACAAGCCCTGAAAGAATCCATGCAGATGTCATTAAGTCTTTTACCACCTACAGCTTTGGTTGGACTTATTACTTTTGGGAGAATGGTTCAGGTTCATGAACTTGGATGTGAAGGCATTTCAAAAAGCTATGTCTTCAGAGGAACAAAAGATTTGTCTGCCAAACAACTGCAGGTAAACAACAAGAATGGTAGTTTTCACCTACCTGAAAGTTACTCTATATATGTTTATAAATGCCTTCTGTATGTTTCTAGGACAAATTTTTATTATGAATAACTAATATAATTGTATTATAACAAAGGCTTTAAATTCAGTGCTGGCTTCAGTTTTCTTTTCATGTGCCTTAAATTGTTATACAGATTAAACACCCTTCACTTTTAACTATATCTTTAAAATTTAAAGTCAAACCAACAGTATTTTACTAGAGATTTCAAGGGCTTATGAAGAGTCATGCTGAAGGCTAAGAGAGAGCAACTGCAGAATATTAGCTTGTTTCTTTTTTTTTTTCTTAAGAGTTCAGCTTTTTTATTGAACATGTTATAAAAGAGGTTTAGTCAAAAAGACCAAAGTCCATGTCATCATCATACTCCTCAGGTTCTTCTTTCTTTGTTTCCACTTTCTTTTCCTCAGCTGGGGCAGCAGTGGTGGTGGGGGCAGGACCTTCTGCAGGTGCAGCACCAACTCTTGGAGCAGGTCCACCAGCCCCTACATTGCAGATGAAGCTCCTGATGTTGACATTGGCCAGTCCTTTGCAAACAAATCAGGCCAGAAAGGTTCAACATTTATATCAGCTGCTTTAACAAGGGCATTGATCTAATCCACTGTGATGGTCACCTCATTGTCGTGCAGAATGAGGTCCAAGGAGATACAGAAGAACTTGAGATGGAGGCCATGATGTGGGCGAGTGCAGGGCTGGTGCTGCCTGACATGGTGCTAGTCACCTGATGAAGTGAGGGTCTCACCCCAGTGTGGTCTTGGCTTCCTCATAAGAACCAAGCACCGTGGTGGCAGCTGAGGAGAGAGCTTTTGTTTCTTAACATTTCACTTAAGAACTAAATACTTTTAGTATGTTTGGTGAGGGAAGTTATTTTGAGACTGGACAATTTTTAGTGTAGGAACTATGGTTACATATGTTTTTTAGTGGTTTTTATCACTGGGACAAATTGAAGCTTTCTCTTCCAAGGCAAAGGAGTTATGTGTAGCATACTAGGATCATCTGCTCAGATGAACATCTTTTTTTCTGCCCAGAGATTTTGATAGTCCGTAAGAGAGTAATAAGTGAATGTCTGTTTGTATTGGGGGATAGTTGGTATATATACCTTATATATATAATATAAGATTGTTCATGTAGGTACTTTGAAAAAACTTTCTAAGTAATTCTGGTGCAACTCCTAGTTGAGAACATTTACCCTAGAAGATGATAGATAAGCCTGGCATAAAGTTGACAGATGTAAAATCAGACTTTAGAGGCTTCCAGGTAGACCAAAATGAAGAAGAAAGGAAGAGATTTTTGAGGGTGAGTCTAATTTGAAACTTGGCAGGCTGAGGTAGTGGTGCTGCAGTTAACTAAGAGAACATACTAGGGGAATTTGCAGGTTTAAATGGGGAGGATAATGAGTAATGAATGCGTTAGTCAATGAATAGTGAATAAGATTTGAGAAGGTAGAGAAAGTTGAAATTTGTTCTTTTTCTTCTGAGACAAGAGTCTCGCTCTGTCACCCAGGCTGGACTGCATTGGCACAATCTTGGCTCACTGCAACCTCCGCCTCCCGGGTTCAAGCTATTCTCCTGCCTCAGCCTCTCAAGTAGCTGGGACTACTGGCACCCGCCATCATGCCCAGCTAATTTTGGTATTTTTGTAGAGACGTGGTTTCACTATGTTGGCCAGGCTGGTCTTGAACTCCTGACTTCAGGATATCCACCTTCCTCGGCCTCCCAGAGCGCTGGGACTACAGGAGTGAGCCACTGTGCTCGGCCTGAAGTTTGTTCTTTTAAGAGGTTTGTTGAAGGTAATGAAGGAGGAGATAGCATGGGAATTTGAGAGAGAACTGAGTTAAAGAGATGTACTTTAGGAGGAAGGAGAAAGGAAAGAGACTAAAGAGGGTGAGTTAAAGCAAGAGTGAGATGAGGAAAGTGAGGTTTAGGAAGACATAGTAGGGATTCCTTCAGGAGCACAGGAAGCGAAGCACCTTAGAGAGGAGAATCATGTTTCCATGAGACAGGAGAGAAAGTGAACCAGTTGAAATCTCTGTGCTTTAGTTTTTTTCAATTGTAAAATAGAGATAGTAATAGTATATACCTTATAGTGTAGTCATGAGAATTAAATGAATTGTACATTTAAGCATTTGCTACTATTAATGTTATTATTAAATTATGAATTTATTTAGAATAGTTTACTGTTCTGATTGTAGAGTACCTTTTACTTATATAATGCATATGAAGCACATAAAACATCTTCCTTTTTTTTTTCTTTTTTTTTTTTTTTTTGACATGGAGTCTTGCTCTGTCACCCAGGCTGGAGTGCAGTGGCGTGATCTTGCAATCTCCTCCTCCTTAGTTCAAGCGATTCTCCTGCCTCAGCCTCCCGAGTAGCTGGGACTACAGGCGCATGCCACCACACCCGGCTAATTTTTTTTTTTTCTGTATTTTTAGTAGAGACCGGGTTTCACCATGTTGGCCAGGATGGTCTTGATCTCCTGACCTCGTGATCTGCCTGCTTTGGCCTCCCAAAGTGCTGGGATTACAGGCGTGAGCCACCGCGCCTGGCCAATTTTTGTATTTTTTAGTAGAGACAAGCTTTCACCATGTTAGCCAGGCTGCTTGAATTCCTGAGCTCAGGTGATCCCCCTGCCTCAGCCTCCCAAAGTGCTGGGATTACAGGTGTGAGCCACTGAGGCCGGCCTAGTTTTTTTTTGTCTGAGACAGAGTCTCGCTCTGTCACCCGGGCTGGAGTGCAGTGGCACGATCTCATCTCACTGCAACCTCTGCCTCTTGGGTTCAAGCGCTTCTCCTGCCTCAGCCTTCCAAGTAGCTGGGATTACAGGAGCATACCACCATGCCTTACTAATTTTTGTATTTTTAGTAGAGTTGGTGCTTCACCATGTTAGCCAAGGTTGGTCTTGAACTTCTGACCTCGTGATTTGCCCACCTTGACCTCCCAAAGTGCTGGGATTACAGGCATGATCCACCGCACCTGGCCCTAATTTTTGTATTTTTAGTAGAGATGGGGTTTCACCATGTTGGCCAGGCTGGTCTTGAACTCCTGACCTCAGATGATCCACCCGCCTCGGCCTCCCAAAATACTGGGATTACAGCTGTGATTCACTGCGCCTGGCCACATCTTCCTTTTTTCAATAGGCAAGTGAATGCCTGCAGACTGAATTTTTTTTCTCCATTGAAACATGTTTATTTTCTTCCCCTATTTAGATTAAATTTCCCTATTCTTTCCCTATTATTAGTTGAAAAGAGCCTGGCCTTTGCTCCCCAGATAGTCCTGGATTCAAATCTTAAACTCTTCTGGTTGTATGATCCTGGGTTTTTGTCTTTGCTGATTGTGTCATCCTTCATAGAAAGGAATAAACTACGTATTTTGCCAGGTTATTAGTACTAAATATGGAATTCTCAATATGGTGTAAACCCTTATAGAGCTTTATAGAAAAACCTGGATTTAAAATCTTGCTTTGTTACTTACTGGTTGTGTAACCTCAGACAAATTACTTAGTCTTTCTGATTGTCAATTTTCATTTATAAAGTAGAATTTAAGAAGAAATCTATTTCATTATTGTTTTGTGAGGAAATAGTATATATAAAGATTTTAGGATAGAATATGGAACATATTAAGTTCTTAGTAAAGAGTTGCTGTTTCTGCGAACAGTATAGGAAATATTGCAGGATTAGTTCACTAATTTTATCTTTGTACATCTTTAGACTTCAGTTTTCTGTTACACAGTTTTATAACTCCAGTACTTCATGACTAAGCATTTCTAGATTCAAGAAAAATTTAGTATAACATTATTTTCATTTGTCTAGAGAGAAATTGTGCACATATCTGAAATTCAAAACAAAGGTGGCAGTTCGTAGTTTGGTTATGAATTACATTAGAAAATCAAGATGTATATAGGTACAAAGTATGTGAGCCTTATAACTCCCCAAGTCCTAACACTTAACTACTGTTGCAATTTTACATTTATTTATCTGTTGATTTGATTAATTTATGTTTCTGGATTTTAATTTCCATGAGGGAAGGGACTAGTTAGTTCTTACCATTGTATTCCTGCCACATAGCAGGTGCTTATGATATAGTTTGCTGAAACGGATGAATGAATATAAATCAAGAAGTATGGACATTTAAGTTACACAACAATTTATTTTGACTGTTAATTAGAAATAAAGTGTTTTTGAGCTAATATGCCTCCTCTTTGGTTATATAACACCTTGTGCTTTGCTCTCTCATGATGATTATTTTGTGTTATTGTTTTCTTGATAATCTCTCCCACTGGATTCTTTGTTTTCTGAGGAAGGAGACCTTGTATTTTTTATTTTTGTGTTTCTAATGTCTAGCACAGCATTTTATACATGATAAATAGTTGATAAATCTTTGTAGAAGTAATTAAATGAATATTGCACAAGTAATCTCTTTACAGGAAATGCTGGGGCTCTCTAAAGTACCAGTTACTCAAGCAACACGTGGTGCTCAGGTACAGCAGCCACCTCCTTCCAACAGGTAATAATTAAATATGATGAAGAGAATTTGACCGTTTCTGTAGCTATTTTAAACATTCCATACCCTTGAACATAGGCATTCAGTGATACTATATTGTTAAATATTTTTAGGAATATAAGTAAATTGTATTAACATACTTTTTAAAGAATTGAGTCAAAATCATGTCATTAAAATGGTTTGTTTTTTGTCTTAACAATGTAAGGAGTTACTTTAGTTTTGTTATTTTCCTTATTTTTTATTTTGAACTTTGGAAAAAACTTGTTTTTGTGTGGTTTTAGGGCAGCCAAGGTTTTTATTTTTTCTTCTTAGCTTTAGAGGTAGCTTTTCCCGCTAAGGTTTCTGGAGTGCAGTGGCATGATCTTGGCTCACTACAACTTCCGCCTCCCAGGTTCAAACAATTCTCCTGCCTCAGCCTCCCAAGTAGCTGGGATTACAGGCATGCACCACCATGCCTGGCTAATTTTTGTATTTTTTGTAGAGACGGGGTTTCACCATCCCAATCTCCTGACTTTATGATCCTCCCTCCTCGGCCTCCCAAAGTGCTGGGATTACAGGTGTGAGCCACCGCGCCCTGCTAGCTTTTTCCCCTAAGCTTTCTAATCAGAGGTAGTATTACTAAAATTTAGTTGATGTATTTTCTCATAATTATTTCAGTAACCTAAAACTTACTAGACTAGTGAGAGATGAAATCCTGAAGTACTTGGTTTGAGTGTTTCGTTTATTGTGGTTGTATTCAAAATGTGGTTTCTGGGGCTGTTATCATCACGTGTCACCTAGGAATGCATTTGAAATGCAAATTCTTCGGCTCCACTCCAGACCTACCGAAACAAACTCTAGAACTGGGACCTAGCAATATGTGTTAAAACAAGCCCTCCAGCTGGTTCTCATATACACGAAAGTTTGAGAACCATTGGTCTGTTGTGTGTTCAGAGTGTTGTTTTCTATTTTTAGGAAAGTGAAATTTGTTTATCGAACTCTCACCCATAAACATTTACAAATGGCTTTTTATTCAATTCTGTTTCTTAGATTCTTACAACCAGTACAGAAAATAGACATGAATCTCACAGATCTTCTGGGAGAACTCCAGCGAGACCCTTGGCCTGTACCACAGGGAAAGAGACCTTTGCGTTCCTCTGGAGTGGCACTTTCCATAGCTGTAGGACTGCTGGAGGTAGGGAAGATGGTTTTGTTTTGGAATGTAAAGTGTGTGTGTGTGTGTGTGTGTGTGTGTGTGTATAATTATAAGGATAAGAAGAACCTAAGTGCTTTTTTTCCTCCCTATTCTCTCACTCAGCATCAACAAAGAATACTTCTGTGGTTTTCCCCCACATACCAACCAAGCAGTTCTGCCTTCGATACCACCTGGGTGTCCTGTAATTCAGTTCAATTCTGATACTATCTAACTGGAGATA
Source organism: Pan paniscus (assembly GCF_029289425.2). Classification (NCBI taxonomy): domain Eukaryota; kingdom Metazoa; phylum Chordata; class Mammalia; order Primates; family Hominidae; genus Pan; species Pan paniscus. Next base: position 40,418,890 of record NC_073264.2, on the reverse strand, counting down.
ACATCACATCTCACAGATTGAGGGCTCAGTCCCACAAGACTGCCCCCCACTTAAGTGCCAGTCACGTAGTAGGTTGTCACCTATACTTCTCTGATAGACTGGCTGTAAATTGGACACTCTTGGGTTTGATTAATTTGCTAGAATGGCTCACAGAACTCTAGGAAACACTTTATGTTTCTCAGTTTATGATAAAGATATTACGAAGACTATAGATGAACAGTCAGATGGACTAGATGCATAGAGTGAGGTGTGGGAGAAGGGGTTCCAAATTTCTGTGGCTTCTCTGGGGCACCACCCTCCAGGAACCTCCACATATTCATTTGTCTGGAAGCTCTCCAAACTGTGTTCTTTTGGCTTTTCATGAAGGCTCACTGCATAGGCATGATTGATTACATCACTGGCCATTATCCCCTCTCTCCTTCTGGAGGTTGGGGTGTGAAACTGAAAGTCTCAACCTTCTAATCAGGCTTTAGTCTTTTCAGTGACCAGCCCCCATCTTGAAGCTATCTAGGAGTCATTTTATTAACATACAAAAGGCTCTCTTGGCTGGGCGCCTCATGCCTGTAATCCCAGCACTTTGGGAGGCTGAGGTGGGCAGATCACCTGAGATCTGGAGTTCGAGACTAGCATGGCCAATATGGCAAAACCCCATCTCTGCCAAAAATACAAAAATTAGCCAGGCGTGGTGGCGGGCGCCTGTACTCCTAGCTACTTGGGAGGCTGAAGCAGGGAGAATTGCTTGAACCCAAGAGGCGGAGGTTGCAGGGAGCTGAGATCGCATCACTGCACTACAGCCTGGGTGACAGAGTGAGACTCCGTCTCAAAAAACAAAAACAAAAAACAAAAGGTACTCTTATCATTCTACAGAATCCAAGGCTTTTAGGAGCTGTGTGTCAGGAAAGGAGAGGAAAAAAATATATTCACAGTATTATAGGAAATGGTATGTATAAGATAATATTGAGTGAAAAAAAATCAGGTTATAGGACAGTGGGTGTATGATTTTATCTACGTGAAGTGTTTTCCTCCAGCATATTGTCTTGTGTATTGTTTTGTATATATCCTGTACAGACATGATTCTGGAAAGAAGTTCACCCAGATGTTAACAGTGATACAATAAGTGGAGTTTTAGTAGAATTTGAAAATTTTATGCTATACATATCTTAGCTTTAGAATTACAAAATAGTGGCTGGGTGCGGTGGTTCACGCCTGTAATCCCAGCACTTTGGGAGGCCGAGGTGGGTGGATCACGAGGTCAGGAGATCGAGACCATCCTAGCTAACATGGTGAAACCCTGTCTCTACTAAAAATACAAAAAAAAAAACTAGCCGGGCGTGGTGGCGCATGCCTGTAATCCCAGCTACTCGGGAGGCTGAGGCAGGAGAATCGCTTGAACCCGAAAGGTGGAGGTTGCAGTGAGCCGAGATCATGCCACTGCACTCCAGCCTGGGCAACAGAGAGAGACTCCATCTCAAAAACAAAACAAAACAAAATAGTTTTTAAAAATGTTTTTAAAAAAATTTGAAATGCTATCAAATTTACAGAAAAGATGCAAGAAGTGTATAAATAATTTTTTTCTCCAAACTATTTGAGATTGTGAACCCCAAATATCTGAGATAGTCTCAATTAATTTAGAAAGTTAATTTTGGGCTTGGCGTGTTGGCTCACGCCTGTAATCCCAGCATCGTGGGAGGCCGAGGTGGGTGGATCTCTTGAGGTCAGGAGTTCGAGACCAGCCTGAGCAACATGGTGAAACCCTGTCTCTACTAAAAATACAAAAAAATTAGCCAGGTGTGGTGGCAGGCGCCTATAGTCCCAGCTACTTGGGAGGCTGAAGCAGGAGAATCACCTGAACCTGGGAGGCAGAGGTTGCAGTGAGCCGGGATTGCACCACTGCACTCCAGTCTGGGTGACAGAGCGAGACTCCATCTCAAAAAAAAAAAAAAAAAAAAAAAAAGAAAGTTTATTTTGCCAAGGCTGAGGACACATGCCTCTGGAGGTCCTGATGACATGCGTCCAAGGTGGTCAGAGCACAGTTGGTTTTATAAATTTTCGGGAGACATGAGACATCAATCAACATATATAAGATGTATGTTGGTTCCATCCAGATAGGTGGGACAGCTCAAGTAGGGAGGGGCTTCCAGGTCACAGGTAGGTGAGAGACAGGTAGGTGAGAGACACAGGTAGGTGCATTCTTTTGAGTTTCTGATTAGCCTTTCCGAAGGAGCAATCAGATATGAATTTATCTTACTGAGCAGAGGGATGACTTTGAATAGAATGGGAGGCAGGTTTGCCCGAAGCAGTTTCCAGCTTGACTTATCCCTTTAGTTTAATGATTTTGGGGTCCCAAGACTTACTTTCCTTTCACAAGATTAAGTTGCAGATATGATAGTCCCAACCCCTTGAAACTTTATATTTCCTATGAACCAGGATAATCTCCTATATAACCACAATATAAAACTATTAAAATTAAAATGTTAACACTGATACATTACTACCAGCTAATTCTCAGACCCCATTCAAGTTTTACCAGTTGTCCCAATAATTTCCTTTACTGAAAGGATTTAGTTCAGTCCTGCATTTATGGCTATATCTATTTACTCTCCTTCAGCCTGGAACAGTTCCTCAATCTTTCCTGATCTTTGGAAGATTCAGACCAGTTATTTGGTAAAATGTTCTTCAATTTGAGTTTGTCTTGAAGTATTCTCGTAATTTGATTCAGGTCTTGCATCTTTGGGAGGAATATCACAGAAGTAATGCTGTGTTCTTATTGTTACATTTTACAGGTGGCACATGGTTTTCATTTGTTCTGTTACTGATGATATTCACTTTGGTCATTCATTAAGGTAGTATCTGCCAGGGCTCTCCACTTTAAAATTACTCTTTTTTTACCCCTTTGTAATTAATAAACATTGCAAAATATTAGGAACCCCCATGTTGATTTGTTTCATTACTGCTGATGTTAACTTTCCTTACTTGGTTAAGGTTGTTTTTGTCACTGTAAAGTTACAGGTTTTCCTATTGTAATTATAAATATCTTATTAGGAGATACCTTGAAAATATGTGAATAACCAGTGTACTCAGCAAACTTTTACCCACTAGTTTAGCATCTATTGATGATTCTTTTCTGATCAATTATTATTATGGTGCATGCCAAATAGTGGCTTTCTAATTCCATCATTTCTACATTTATTAATTGGCTTTCTACTTGAGGAAGAGCTTTCTCTCCTCTCCCATTTACGTATTTATATATATATAAATTTATATACACACATATATATATATGTAAATACATACAGAATACACACTGGGTGTATTCTTACATTCTTATTTTATACAACAAGATACATTCCTTTACTATCATAATTAACTTTGATGCTTAAGTTTTCCCCGATTTGGCTAGTGGGAGCCTCTTCAAGCTGCTTCTGGGTCCTTATTAAATGCCGCATGTTTGCTTAAATACTTCCTTTCTGGTATAGTAAGTTGTTCAGGGCTCATCTTATCCTTTTCCTGCTCTGGACCTGAAATGAACCACTTAGGAGCCCTGTTTCCTTTTAGCCTTGGTTCTACCAAGAAGATAATGCTTCATGTGCACCCTTACCCTGGGTGTCATTAATTCTAGGTCCCAGTGGATGGAGCTAAGAAGAAGATGTATGTGCATATATATGTATCTATAGATGTATATAAAATCATAAGTATATGTGTGTGCATATATGTCTGCATACTCCAATATGCATCTATATCTCTATTAAAATAAAAAAAATTTTATATTAAAAACCAATGTTTCTTTCAGGTATGTTCAATTCAGTACCACAGGGTTTATTCTATCCTTCCCACTTTTCCATATTTGTAACTCATTCTCTATGAGAAACCTGCTCCCATTATCAAATATATTTACTTATTTGCTCAGTCCTAGAATATATAGAATAGTTTCAGAGTTTCTAGCTCATACCTCTGTTAGAAAGAAGCTTAGGAGTTAGAGCCCAGTATTTGTTTAATGTTCTGAGAATATATAGTACAAAATATAATGTTCAAAAGTTAAGTGGGTTATTCCCCTCCACTGCCCTTAGTGTGATTATTTATTCTTTGCTGTAAGTTTTATTTGTATCTTCTAGTAAATTTCTTAAGAAGACTTAAGAGTACAGAATTTCTTGGGCTGTTGAATGTTTAAACTTTTTTCCTGTGGTTCTGATAGTTGAAGAATAGCTTGGTTGGATATAAAAAGCTTTGGTTCTAATTTTTTTTCCTGGAGTTTTTGGAAAATGCTTTTTCATTATTTTCTTACCTTGATGTGTGTGGTTTTTTTTTTTTTTTAATAGAGCCTCTGTTGCTCAGGCTGGAGTGCAGTACGTGATCATAGCTTACTGCAGCACTGCAACCTCAAACTCCTGGTCTCAAGCAGTCCTCCAGCCTCAGACTCCTCCCAAGTAGCTGGGACTACAGGCCCATGCCACTATGCCCAGCTAATTTTTAAATTTGTAGAGACAGAGTCTTGCCATGTTGCCCAGACAGGTCTCAAACTCCTGGTCTCAAGTGATCCTACCACCTTGGCTGATGTTTTTTGAGAAGGCTGATACCAGCCTTATTTTCTTGCCCTTGTAAATTATTTGATCATTTTGCTTCAAGGTCTTGAGGAATTTTTTTTTATCTTGTAGGGTTTTTGTTGCAGGTTAATTTTCTCTAGTATGTGGTAGGCCCTCTTTTTCCTATAAAGTTGTCTTATAGTATTTTTTCCTATAAAGTTGTCTTATAGCTTTAAATAGTAGTTTTGTTCCATTGTTTTATTTTATTTAAGAACTCCCGGCCAGGCGCAGTGGCTCATGCCTGTAATCCCAGCACTTTGGGAGGCCGAGGCAGGCGGATTACCTGAAGTCAGGAGTTCGAGACCAGCCTGGCCAACATGGTGAAATCTCGTCTCTACTAAAAATACAAAAATTAGCCGGGGGCGGTGGCACACGCCTGTAATCCCAGCTACTTGGGAGGCTGAGGCAGGAGAATTGCTTGAACCCGTGGACAGAGGTTGCAGTGAGCCGAGATCATGTCACTGCACTCCAGCCTGGCCGACAGAGCAAGACTCTGTCTCAAAAGAAAAAAACAACTGCCGTTATATATAAATTGACTCTTCTTTGCTTGCTTTTTATTTCAGCCATCTTTTTATTTCTTTATTTCATTTTCATTCTCTTGGTTTTTTTCTTTTCTTTAGTGCCTCTTACCAAGTTTTCATTTGAATCTGTAGTCGTTCTTCTAGGCCTGCTGTTTGTTTCCCTCTTCTCTCTTCTGTGTACCTCTTCCCAAACTGCCCTTGATCTTTTTGGAGAATTGCAATGAGAGCATGAGAGATACAGTTCACGGGGATTTAGTGGCTTTTTTTTCCCTCCAGTTGTAGGAAATTTGAAGTTTGGATGTTCTTTGTGTCATAGTTTTATGAAAGTATCTGTATATAGTTTTATTTGCTCTTTTCTTCATTTTTTCAGCTTTACATGACTGCTATTATCTCAAATACCCAGAATGAAGAGAGTATTTTTGTTATTAGTTAAGAAAGTTATAGAAGTAATAATCATACCTTGTGAAAACATTCTAACAATATGCAATGGTATATACAAATAAGTAGAAGACAACTTTCCTTGTTCTCTAGATTTGTTAACCATATGATTTTATTTTATTTTATTTATTTATTTTTTAGATGGATTTTTGCTCTTGTTGCCCAGGCTGGAGTGCAGTGGTGCAATCTTAGCTCACTGCAACCTCCACCTCCTGGGTTTAAGCAATTCTCCTGCCTCAGCCTCCCAAGTAGCTGGGATTATAGGCACCCGCCACCCCGCCTGGCTAATTTTTTGTATTTTTAGTAGAGACAGGGTTTCACCATGCTTAGCCAGGCTGGTCTCGAACTCCTGACCTCAGGTGATCCGCCCACTTCATCCTCCCAAAGTGCTGGGATTACAGGTGTGAGCCACTGTGCCGGGCTAATCATATGACTTTAAAAATTATCATGAAGTTTATATCGTTTACATTCTGTTCTGAAGCTGTAGTGTAGGTTGAAAAATGTACTCTATTTTGTCCAATAACCACTTATAGAAATTAGAGATAAAATAGCCTTTCTAATATGACAATACAAATATTAATTGTGGAATAAAGTAGAGCGATTATACACAGAGAAGGATACTTTCATATATAAAAGTCATAGGATATCTTTTACATTTTTTTCTAGATCCTGTCACTTCCTTTGGATCATACCCAGTTGCTCTTTTGTTTCTTATAAGTATTCTGAGTTCTTCTATATTCAAACATTAAAAAAAAATGGCCCTCTCATTTCATTGGTAGTTTGGGTGGCTATAGAATTCTAGTTTCAAAATAGTCTTCACTTGGAAATTCAAGTCATTCCTCTCTAGTTTTCTGACATAGACATACAGTTTATTGATGATAATTGGATGTAGTCTCGTTCTTTTTTTAGGAAACTTATTTTTTCACTAGACATTTTTAGAATATTCTCTTTAATTTTGGAGTTCTGAAATTTTGTTAGGCTGTATTTAGGTTTGATTTTTTCTTTCTTTAATTACGTTTGGTTTTGGTAGACCCTTTAATTCTGAAAAATATTGTCATTCTTCAGCTTAATTTATTTCTCTTTCTATTCTATATTTGTTACATTGATGCTGGACCTCTATATCTCTTTATATATTTATTTTTTTCCTCATATCTTTCTTTGCTCCTATTTATATGAGATTTCCTCAGCTTTGTTTTCCATATTTCTAGCTCAGCCTTCAGACATGCTTTTTGGCCCATCCATTGAGGTTTTAAAATTTTTCTTAATGCTTTTATTTCCAGAAACTTTTGTGAGTTGTCATGTTTGTTGTGATATCCATTGTAACATGTGCTTGGTTCTGTATCTCTCAGCCTCTAATTTTCATGCAAAGACCCTTCTCCAGGCAGATGGCCTACTTTCTACAGAGAGTAGTTCTTAGGAATTGCTGATGGCAGAATCTGTCATCAGCTGCTGTATCTGGAGGTATAGATACACACTGTTTCTTCTTTGGTTCCTTGCTGCTTTTTGTATTTTTTGACTCCAAATATGGAGCTTTTTGGGCATCCTCCTTTGGGAAGATCTGGGGCTTACTTTTGATATCTGTGATATGTTTCGTTGATTCTTTTGATAATCCAGTACAATTTATTGTTTGAATTCCTCAAAATTTCTGATCTACTGCTTGCATTATTTCCTATCTTTAAATTTTATGTACTTTTTGTTTTTTTTTGAGACAAGAGTCTAGTTCTGTTGCCTAGGCTGGAGTGCAGTGGCATGATCATGGTTGACTGCAGCATCGAACTCCTGGGCTCAACCAATCCTCCCACCTCAGCCTCCTGAGAAGCTGGGACTATAGCATGTCCCATCATGCCCAACTGATTTTGTTATTTATTTATTTTTTTCCAGACAAGGTCTCCCTTTGTTGCCCAGGCTGATCTTGAACTCCTGGGCTAAAGTGATTCTCCCACCTTGGACCCCCAAAATGATGAGATTAGAGGCATGAGCCACAGTGTCTGGCCTATTTATTTATTTTTAATTTTACTTTATTTTATTTTAGACAGTGTCTCACTCTGTCATCCTGGCTGGAGTACAGTGGTGTGATCTTGGCTCACTGCAACCTCCACCTCCTGGGTTCAAGCAATTCTCTTGCCTCAGCCTCCCAAGAAGCTGGGATTACAGGCGTGCACTACCACACCTGGCTAATTTTTGTATTTTTTTAAGTAGAGACAGGGTTTTGCCATGTTGGCCAGGCTAGTCTCGAACTCCTGGCCTCAAGTGATCCACCTAAAACAACTTTTCTCTTATTTCATTGACATCTTGTGAGGAAGGGGAAGTAGATTGGGGTATTCAATCCATTAACTTGGACTGGAAGTGTAAGTCATGCATACTTTTTTTTCTCTCTCTCTCTCTCTCTTTGTCTCTCTCTCTTTCTCTTTCTTTCTTTTTTTTGACAGAGTCTTACCGTGTTGCCCAGGCTGGAGTGCAGTGGCACAATCTCGGCTCACTGCAACCTCCACCTCCCGGGTTCAAGCAATTCTCTGCCTCTGCCTCCCAAGTAGCTGGAATTACAGGCGCCCGCCACCATGCCCGGCTAATTTTTTGTATTTTTAGTAGAGATGGGTTTTCACCATATTGGCCAGGCTGGTCTTGAACTCCTGACCTTGTGATCCACCCACTTCGGCCTCTGAAAGTGCTGGGATTACAGGTGTGAGTCACCGTGCCGGGCCTCTTTCTTTTTTTTTTTTTTTTTGAGATGGAGTATTGCTCCATTGCCCAGGCTAAGGTGCGGTGGTACAATCTTGGCTCACTGCAACCTCCACCTCCTGGGTCCAAGCAATTCTCCTGCCCCAGCTTCCTGAGTAGCTGGGACTACAAGCATGTGCCACCATGCCCAGCTAATTTTTATATTTTTAGTAGAGACAGGGTTTCAACCATGTTGGCCAGACTGGTTTCAAACTCTTGCCCTCAGGTGATCCACCCACCTCAGCCTCCCAAAGTGCTGGGATTACAGGCGTGAGCCACTGCGTCCAGCCTCTATTTTTTTTTTTTTTTTGAGACGGAGTCTCGCCTTGTTGCCCAGGCTGGAGTGCAGTGGCGTGATCTTGGCTCACTGCAACCTCCACCTCCCGGGTTCAAGCGATTCTCCTGCCTCAGCCTCCCGAGTAGGTGGGACTATAGGCGTCTGCCACCATGCCCGGCTAATTTTTTGTATTTTTAGTAGAGACAGGGTTTCAACCATGTTGGCCAGACTGGTTTCAAACTCTTGCCCTCAGGTGATCCACCCACCTCAGCCTCCCAAAGTGCTGGGATTACAAGTGTGAGCCACCACGCCTGGCCTTTTTTTTGTTGTTCTATGATACTTGTGTTCTAAACATCAAAAACAAAAGTAAAACACCAACAAAAAAATAGAAGAGCCAGGTGCAGTGGCGTGTGCTTCTCATTCCAGCTACTTGGAAAGCTCAAGTGGGAGGATCACTTGAGCCCAGGAGTTAAAAGTCCAGCGTTGGCAACATGGTGAGACCTTGTCTCTAAAGAAAAAAAAAAAGTAAAAAAAAAAAAAAAAAATTAAAAACCCAAAACAAAACAAAAGAAGATGTTCACTCTTCCACTTTTCTCTCCACTCTTCCCTGTCTGAGATGAGTTAAGCAGGAGAAATATCCATGTTTATAGGGATTAGGCTCATAGATTAGTTTAGAATTAGGAATGTGCTACTGTATACCATAGGATTTTAAAAGAAAGTTATTCAGATACCTTTGTTTTTAAATTTCATTGTAAACATTTGATTATTTTATTTCTTAGAAAATATATGCTTTTCTCTTATTTAGAAGGAATATGTAAAAAATTATTATCAGAAATGTATATTCATATGTTTTCTTTTAAACTCTTGACTTTTTTTTTTAATAGTGTACTTTTCCCAACACTGGTGCTCGTATCATGATGTTCATTGGTGGTCCTGCTACTCAGGGGCCTGGAATGGTGGTTGGAGATGAATTGAAGACACCTATAAGATCGTGGCATGACATTGACAAAGACAATGCCAAATATGTTAAAAAGGGAACTAAGGTAATTTTGACTGTTAAATATTTTTGCCTTATTAGAAAACAGGTATTCATTTGCTGGCAGAAGAAGAATACAAATAGTTTTTGATAGAAATTGGTATTATACAGTTTGATACTATAACTGGTATTCAGAATTGGAGAAATATTCATTTTTTCTTGATAATTTGTTGTAATTTTTCTGGTTTGAAATATTTAAACACTTCATAGTACGTGTCAGTAGGTATCTCCTTAAAAATTATTACTGAGAGAAACATTCTATGCCTTTTTAAATATTCATGTTAAAGAATGTCTTTCTGTTTAGGAAAAGTTGTTTTTACATTTTTCAGTTTTTCATTTCCAAGAGGCAGTCCTTAATTTTTCCTTTAGATATGAATATTGTTCATAGCTTAAATAGTCCATCATTTTCTTGTAAGTTGTTTTATGTTCATCTAACTTCCCATTTTTTGGGTTTGTGTAAGTACATTTCACTAATGTTGATTTTTGACTCTCTTATATTCGTTCTATTAATATCTCTTAATTTTTAAATTCTCTAGAGTTCAGTTTTAGTTTGGTTTGTGCTGTATCATGTATTTTTTGATAGTCTTCATCAGTATTATATATTTAAAAGTAATTTATGACATAATTTTTGCCACTGTTAGTGGGTGCTTTTCTTTCTTGCCAACTAATTTCCTTTTTGAGCTTGGAATTTTTCTTGGTTACAGCTTCAAAAAAGGTTTTAGATTCATTTATCTTACTGCTTTTTGTATTTTCTCTATTTTTGGATGTTTTTGTTACTTGGGTATGGATTTAGCTAGGAAAGAGAGTTCTCTGTTGTTTTTCTTTCTTTTTTTTTGAGGCAGTCTCGCTCTGTTGCCCAGACTGGAGTACAATGGCACGATCTCCACTCACTGCAAGCTCCATCTCTTGGGTTCATGCCATTCTCCTGCCTCAGCCTCCCTAGTAGCTGGGAATACAGGCACCCACCACCACGCCCGGCTAATTTTTTATATTTTTAGTAGAGACGGGGTTTCACCGTGTTTGCCAGGATGGTCTTGATCTCCTGACCTCATGATCTGCCTGCCTTGGCCTCCCAAAATGCTGGGATTACAGGCGTGAGCCACCACGCCCAGCCTGTTGTTTTTCTGCTATGTTTATATAGGAAGAACAAGATATGCAATATGCCTTTCTTTAAGTTTGGCTTCATTTAGGGGTTTATCTAGAAAGAGTGGCTTTTAAGGAAAATGTGAAAATGTCAGACTCACAGAAGTTGTTGTATAATTTTATTAACATTACAGAAAGTTAAATAACTAATCATAATTTAAATTATGAGTTACTCTTTTAGTCCTTCTTAGATCATTTTGATCTGTTAATGGAAAAAAGATTTATAGGACAATTTTGTATATTATTTTAATTAAAAAAATCTTTTGTAGCATTTTGAAGCATTGGCTAATCGAGCTGCTACAACTGGCCATGTTATTGATATCTATGCGTGTGCATTAGATCAGACAGGTCTCCTGGAGATGAAATGCTGTCCCAACCTTACTGGGTATGTATTTAAATTTTTACAGTTTTTGTAATTATAAGCAAATGATGACATTTACTGATATAAACCAATAATGACCATTTAGGGAAAAGTGTCATCTTCCCACTACTTCAAGGCAACACATCTGTTAGTAGTTTTTGATATTCCTTTCAGTAAAACACACTTTTAAATTTGTTTAAAAATATTGAGTTATAAAGGTCCAACCCTGTTTCTAAAGCTCACTTTGATATCTTGAAGTCATTATTTTGATTTATTACTTCAACAGCATTTTTGAGATAAAATTCACATACCATAAACTTACCATTTAAAATGTACAGTTTGATGCTTTTAGTATATTTACAGGTTGCACAGCCATCACCATAATTTGTTTAGAACATTTGCATTACCCTAGAAACTATGTTCCCATTAGCAGTTACTTCCCATTATTCCCTCCTTTTTCTTCTCACCACCCTCTCATCCTTAGACAGCTGATAATTGCCTGTTCTGGATATTTTATAAAATGGAATCAGAGGCTGGGTGTGGTGGCTCACGCTTGTAATCCCAGCACTTTGGGAGGCTAAGGCAGGTAGATCATGAGGTCAGGAGTTCAAGACAAGCCTGGCCAAGATGGTGAAACCCTGTCTCTACTAAAAATACAAAAATTAGGTGGGCGTGGTGGCAGGCACCTGTAATCCCAGCTACTCGGTAGGCTGAGGCAGGAGAATTGCTTGAACCCAGGTGGCAGAGGTTGCAGTGAGCCAAGATCATGCCACTGCACTCCAGCCTTGGCGATAGAGTTAGACTCCGTCTCAAAAAAAAAAAAGAGGAATCAGAGCCGGGCACCGTGGCTCCCAACTGTAATCCTAGCACTTTGAGAAGCCGAGGTGGGAGGATTATCTGAAGTCAGGAGTTCAAGACCAGCCTGGCCAACATGGTGAAACTCTGTCTCTACTAAAAAACATAAAAATTAGCTGGGCGTGGTGGCACGTGCCTGTAATCCCAGCTACTCAGGAGGCTGATGCAGGAGAATCACTTGAACCTGGAGGTGGAGGTTTCAGTGAGCCAAGAAGATTGTGCCACTGCACTCCAGCCTGGGCCACAGAGTGAGACTCTGTTTCAAAAAGAAGGGAATCAAATGGTCTCTTGTGATTGGTTTCTTTTACTCAGCATAATGTTTTCAAGGTTCATCTAGACTGTAGAATGTACTAATATTTTATTTTATTTTATTTTTACTGCTGAGTAAAAAGGGAACAAGGGGCTAAAGTGCATTTAATAGTATTCCATTTGATGGATACACCACATTTTGTTTAGGAATCCATCAGTTAATGAACATTTCATTTCCACTTTTTGGCTACTGTGAATAATGGTCCTTTGAACATCGTGTTCAAGTTTTGGTGTGGAGATTCTGTTTTTGTTTCTCTTAGGTATATATCTAGGAGCAGAATTGTTGCATCACATAGTAATCTGTCCTTAACATTTTGAGGAACTGTCAAACGATTTTCCCAAGTAACTGTACCAATTTAAATTCCCATTACCAAAGTATGAGGATTCCAGTTTCTCCACATCTTTGTCAGCACTTGTCGTTGTCTGTATTTTAATTAATTTTTTTTAGATGGGGTCTTTCTCTGTTACTGAGGCTGGAGTGCGGGGTGCAGTCATAGCTCACTGTAGCCACAATGTCCAGGGCTCAAGCAATCCTCTCACCTCAGCCTCCTGAGTAGCTGGGACTACAGGCACATGCTACCACACCTAGCTAATTATTAATACTTTTTTTTTGTGGAGACGAGGTCTCACTTTGTTGCCCAGGCTGGTCTCGAACTCCTGGGCTCGATCCTCCTGCCTCTGCCTCTCAAAGTGCTGGGATTACAGGTGTGAGCCACCGTGCCCAGCTTATTGTCTGTCTTTTTGATGATGTCTGTCCCAGTGGGTGTGAAGTAATATCTCATTGTGGTTTTCATTTGCATTTCCCTGAAGACTACTAATGATGTTGAGCATCTTTTTATGTGCTTACTGGCCATGTGTATATCTTTGGAGAAATGTCTATTCAGATTCTTTACCCATTTTTAATTTGGGCTATTGATTTTCTTTTTATTGAGTTAAAATAGTTTGTTATTTGGATATAAATCCCTTTATCAGATATATGACTTACAGATATTTTCTCTTATGGGTTTTTTCCCCTCACTTTTTTTTTTTTTGAGACAGAGTCTCACTTTGTCGCCCAGGCAAGAGTGCAGTGGTGCGATCTAGGCTCGCTGGAACTTCTGCCTCCTGGGTTCAAGTGTTTCTCCTATCTTAGCTTCCCCAGTAGCTGGAATTACAGGTGTGCACCACCACACCCGACTATTTTGTATTTTTAGTAGAGACAGGGTTTCATTATGTTGCCCATGCTGGTCTCGAATTCCTGACCTCAAGAGATCCACCCACCTCGGCCTCCTAAAGTGCTGGGATTACAGGTGTGAGCCACCCCGCCCGGCCTCCCTCACTTTCTTGATGGTATTGTTTGCAGCACAAAAGTTTTAAATTTTGATGAAACCTATTTCATGCTTTTTCTTTCTTTTTTATTTTGAGGCGGAGTCTCGCTCTGTCACCCAGGCTGGAGTGCAGTGGCGTGATCTCGGTTCACTGCAACTTCTGCCTCCCAGGTTCAAGCGATTCTCCTGCCTCAGCCCAAGTAGCTGGGACTACAAGCGCCTGCCACCACGCCCAACTAATTTGTTTTTGTATTTTTAGTAGAGACTGGGTTTCACCATGTTGGCCAGGCTGGTCTTGAACTCCTGTCCTTGTGATCTGCCTTCCTCAGCCTCCGAAAGTGCTAGGATTACAGGCCTGAGCCACCGTGCCCAGCCTTGATTTTAAAAAATTTTTTAATTTTTAAATTTTGAGACAGAGTCTCACTGTGTTGCCCAGGCTGGAGTGCAGTGGTGCGATCTCAGCTCACTGCAACCTCTGCCTCCCAGGTTCAGCAGATTCTTGTGCCTCAGCCTTCCAGGTATCTGGATTACAGGCATGTAGCACCATGCCTGGCTAATTTTCATATTTATTTCAAGTTATCTGCCCGCCTTGGCCTACCAAAGAGAGCTGGGATTACAGGCATGAGCCACTGTGCCCGTCCAACAATTGATTTTTATATGTTGATTTTACCCCCTGCAACCTTGTGGAACTTGTTTATTAGTTTTAATAGTTTTTCTGTGGACTTCTTAGGATTTTCCCTATATAACATCATGCCATCTGCAAATTGGTATTGTTTTACTTCTTCCTTCCCACCTGCATGCTTCTCTTTTCCTTGCCTAATTGCCCTGGCTGGAATGTCCAGTACAGGATTAAAAATGTGAGAGTGAATATCCTTGTGTTGTTCTTGATCTTTGGGGTAAGTCGTTTAGTCTTTTTTTTTTCTTTTTTTGAGATGGAGTTTCCCTCTTGTTGCCCAAGCTGGAGTGCAGTGGCACGATCTCGGCTCACTGCAACCTCCGCCCCCTGGGTTCAAGTGATTCTGCTGCCTCAGCCTCCTGAGTAGCTGGGACTACAGGCATGCGCCACTACGCCCAGCTAATTTTTGTATTTTTAGTAGAGACGGGGTTTCACCATGTTGGTCAGGCTAGTCTCGGACTCCTGACCTCAGGTGATCCACCTGCCATGGCCTCCCAAAGTGCTGGGATTATAGGTATGAGCTACCGTGTCCAGCCCTGTTTAGTCTTCTACCATTAGAAGATATTAGCTGTGGATTTCATCAGATTGAATAAGTTCCCTTCCAAAAACTCTCATGAAAATGTGTTTTTGGGATTTTGTTAAATGCTGTTTCTATAGCTATTGATATGATCATGTGACTTTTGTCCTTATTAATATGGTATATTGCACTGATTTTTGGATTTTAAACCTACCTTGCATTTCTGGGATGAATCTCACTTGGTCATGGCGTATAATCCTTTTTATTATTGCTAAATTCAATTTGCTGTCATTTTGTTGAGGATTTTTGCATCTGTCTTCATAGGAGATACTGGCCTGTAGTTTTCTTTTGTTTGGTGTTGGCATCAGGGTAACTGTCGTCACAGAATGACGTGGGATGTGTTCTTTCCTCTTCCATGAGCAGTTATTATTTTTGAAATAATTTAATTAGGCTTAAAAATCAATTAGATATGTCAACACTTTCTCAGGTTTATTTATTTAATTCATTCATCTAATAAATATGAATGAGCACCTGCTATGTAGCCAACTGCTCAAGGCACTGCAAGTAAAGCAGTGAACTAAACGTAAAAATCTTTGCCCGCATGGAGCTTATCTTCTAGCGCAGGGCTCTTCCGTATAATTTCGCAATGGATATATTCTTTGTGCTGTCCCATTGAAATGTGGCAAGTATGACTGAGGAACTAAAATTTAATTTTAATTGCTTTACATTTAAATTTAACTAGCCACATGTTAGTACAGTTCTAATGAGAGGAGATAGGATAAGTATGGTAGATAGGATGTCAGATGGTGATAGCATTGGGAAGAAAAAAGGTCAGGAAAGAAGAATTGGGGTTTGCAGTTCTAAATAGGATGAATAGGCAGAGCCTTATTGAAGGTGATATTTTAGCAAAGATGTAAGCAAGTGAGAGTGAGCCATGTGCATATATGAAGTAAGAGTGTTCCAAGTGAGGAATAGCAAGTACAAAGTTGAGAATGTACCTGGGGCCAGGCGCTGTGGCTCACACCTGTGTAATCCTAGCACTTTGGGAGGCTGAGGTGGGTGGACTGCTTGAGCTCAGGAGTTTGAGACCAGTCTGGGCAACATGGTGAAACCCTGTCTCTACCAAAAATACAAAAATTGGCTGGGCATGGTGGTGTGCGCCTGTGGTCCCAGCTACTTGGGAGGCTGAGGTGGGAGGATTGCTGGAGCTTGGGAAGTCGAGGCTGTGGTGAGCCATGATTGCATCACTGCACTCCAGCCTGGGTGACAGAGTGAGACCTGGGCTCAAAAAATAATAATAATAAAGAGAATGTACCTGTGATGTTGAGAAATAGCAAGGAGAACAAAGTAGCTGGAATGGAGTGAGTGAGGAGGGTAGGTTACAAAGTCCGTTTACCTTTTTAAAGGGCTTTGGACTTTACCTTGAGTGAGATGGGAAGGCGTTGGAGAGTTTTCAACAGAGGAGTTTTATGATCTGACTTAATAGTTTAAAAGGATCGCTGAATTCATTTGTCATTTGTAGAGTATAGGGATGTAAGAATACCAAGTGATGGTAGCACAGATGGTGGGAAGTAGTTGGATTTTGGATATATTTGGAAGATAGATGTAAGGGTGTGGACAATTCCTTCATAGAGGTTTACTGTAAAAGGGAGCAGAGAAATGGGGTGGTATAAATTGTCATTAATCTAGGATGTATTATCAGGTATAATGATGACTTAGATCATCATAGATAACATGTTTGTAGAAAATCTGAAAGAATTTATAAACTATTGGTATTAATATGTGAAGTTGGCAAGACTTCTGGATCAAGGTCAGTGTACAAAGTTTAATTATAAATTTATGTACCAGTAACATTAAAAAATTTAAAAGGATACAATTTCTAATAAGCATCAGAGATAACAAAAACTTCTAATAATATCAAAAGTAAAATTATGATCAATTAGTTATAACACATCAGTTTTATTCTTTTGCCTATTTTAATTTTTGATTGTATCTTTTATTGATGTTTAATACTTAAAATATTTTAAAAATGTGAGCAAGTGTATCTAAATATTTATATGCATATGTGTATCATATAAACAATATTTTATACATCTTTCCTCTCTTTGTGTTTTTCACTTATATCCTAGAAATCAGTCTGTAGCAGTGTATTACTCCATTGTGTGGATGTAATATTTTTTCAACTAGTCTCTAATTACATGATTATTTGGATTGTTTTCAGTTTTCTGTTATTCTGAGTTTGTGTTTGAAATACTGTATTTCAAACACAAGGGAAAAAGGAAAAAAACTTTTGTTGTTACAAATAGTGCTTCAGCGAATAACCTTGTGAATATATTTTGTTTTTCTGTTTTTGTTTTGTTAGAGTATCTTTGGAATAGATTACTATTAGTGGGGTGGCTGGATTAAGGAGGAAATCCATATATAATTTTGTTAGATATTATCAAGTTACTCTGTACTGGGGTTGTACCATTTTGCAGTCCCAGCAGAAGTGTATGAGAGTGCCTGTTTTTCCATAGCCTCACCAACATAATATGTTGCTGTCAAACTGATTTTTGCCAATCTATTAGAGAAGGAATGGTATCAAAATAGTTTTTAACTTTCAAGTTAATATTAAAATTTTTTAAATTAAAAAAGTAGGTATATGCTTATTAAAAAAATTAAAAATAAGTGCAAAAAGTGAAAATACTCTCAATTTTCTTCCATTCTCATTTGCTTGGTATAACATGTATATTTCATGTGACACAGACAGTACATGCATGTACATACACACACATACTTGTTTTTAAGAGTGAGAATGGGCTGGGTGGGTGGCTCATGCCTGTAATCCCAGCACCTTGGCAGCCCGAGGTGAGCATATTGTTTGAGCCCAGAAGTTCAAGACCAACCTGGGCAACATGGCAAAACCCTATCTCTACAAAAAAACAAAAAAATTAGCTGGGCGTGTTGGTGCAACCTGTAGTCCAGCTACTTGGGAGGCTGAGGTAGGAGGATGACTTGAGCTCAGGAGGTTGTGGCTGCAGTGAGCCGTGATTGTTCCACTGCACTCCAGCCTAGGCGACAGAGTGAGACCCTGTCTGGAAAAAAAAAAAAAAAAAAAAAAGAGAATGCATGCTGGAAACTGTCAGGTACCTTTACCAATATGGAGAACATTTGTTACTATATACTCTTCTGTACCTTTTGAATTTTGTAATATGGTGGATATATTGCCTATTTAAAGAAGAATTTTTTTTAAATTACCAAGGACAAATGCAACTGTTAGGGGCACTCTGTTACCTTCGGAATTGAGATTATTTGTGGGGTGAGGATATTCTCATATATATTTGAATATTAAAAATTAGTAATACAGCACATTTTGGGAAATATCTTTAAAATTTATTGGTAGTTTTGAGAGGTAATTTTCTTCTACGATTTTAACACACGGACTCAGTAACTGTGTCAAGTATGTTGTTTTTTTGTTCTTTCCATGCAGAGGATACATGGTAATGGGTGATTCTTTCAATACTTCCTTATTCAAACAAACTTTTCAAAGAGTCTTTACCAAAGACATGCATGGACAGTTTAAAATGGGCTTTGGTGGTACGCTAGAAATAAAGGTAAGAACCAAAACTTGACATGTGCGATATGTTATCAAAAGACAACTTATAGGCTTGAGTGTAATTCTAAAATGCCATTAATCAAATTTAATATTTACTTTCAAAATTGTGGTTATTTTATATTGAAACCTGAGTTAGAGATTTTCTTCACCAGAAGAGTGTCATCATTCAATGTGTGAGACTTTACTTGAGCATTTCTGAACAATTGTTAGAAAAGTAGAACAATATTGGTAAAATATTCTTTAACTTTTTAATTTTTTTCTTTATATAGGGCTTAGCTCTTTAAAGTATGTTTTGTCTTCTTTTTTTTGAGACAGAGTCTTCCTCTGTCGCCCAGGCTAGAGTGCAGTGGCATGATGTTGTCTCACTGCAGCCTCCACCTCCTGGGTTCAAGTGATTCTCCAGCCTCAGCCTCCTGAGTAGCTGGGACTACAGGTGTGTGCCACTGTGTCTGTCTAATTTGTGTTTTTAGTAGAGACGCAGTGTCACCATGTTGGCCAGGCTGGTCTCGAACTCCTGACCTCAGGTGATCTGCCTGTCTCAGCTTTCCAAAGTGCTGAGATTACAGACATGAGCCACCACGTCTGGCCTGTTTTATCGTTTGTAGAGCCAAATCTATTTATGTTAGTGCTAGGTTAATGATAGGAATTGTTATCTAACTTAAGAGGAAACTGTTTTTAAAAAAAAAAAAAAAAAAAAAGAGGAAACTGTTTTTTACCTTTCGGATAATCAGTAATTGTTTTATGATTAGTTGTTATTGCATAATTCTATCATTTATTTCAAATTTGGATTTAAAATACCCAAAGGCTAAGTGCTTCTAATCCTAATTGATTCTTATTAAATTAACTCTAAGCACATTAATTTTGAATTTTCATTAAATATTTATTAATCTTGTTTTATTGAATGCTTGCTATATGCCCAACATTGCTTGGGAAATTACAGAGATGTCTAGGGATATCTAAGGTACACGTCTTGCTGTAGAGAAACTTAGCATTCTCTTGATAGAGAGGCAGGAAAAGAAAACACTGCATGTAATAGAATGACATAATGGTAAATTATAAAAACACTATAAAGGTTTAGAGAAGAAAAATGAACATATATAGGACACAATTTATTCTAGACTTCTAGAGGAGTGTGACTTATAGTTTGTTTTGTTTTGTTTTTTTTGTTTTTTTTGAGATGGAGTTTCGCTCTTATTGCCTGGCTGGAGTGCAATGTCATGATCTCAGCTCACTATAACCTCTGCCTCCTGGGTTCAAGCAGTTCTCCTGCCTCACCCTCCCGAGTAGCTGGGATTACAGGCATGTGCCACCATGCCCAGCTAATTTTGTATTTTTAGTAGAGATGGGGTTTCTCCATGTTGGTCAGGCTGGTCTTGAACTCCCGACCTCGGGTGATCCACCTGCCTCAGCCTCTCAAAGTGTTGGGATTACAGGCGTGAGCTACCGCGCCTGGCCACAGTTGTTTTTTTAAAGATGTTAGAGGATGTTGCATTTTATTCAGGAACCCAGTGTGAGGAGAGGCATAGAGGTGAGAATCAGCATTGTATGTTTGAGAAAACTGCCCAGTGAGAGTAGATGCTTTGTATTTGAATGAGGGGAAATAGCTTAAATTTGTGGGAGCTGGCTGTAGTGTGGAGACACATGTGTAGGCAGAAGTCATTAGGTATTTTGGGTAAGATTCATCTGACAGTGGTATTCTGCATATGTCAGGAAAAAGAATCTCAAGTAAGAAAACAAAAGTAAGCTTTCCAATTTTTTTTTTTTAGACAGAAGGTATTGTGATAGCTTACATTTTGGTGGCAGGAGAGACTGGGGGGAGACCAATCTTGGTGACAGATTTTCTATGGGAGGAAAAATAGAATAGGGTGTCTAAGGTTTTAGATTAGGATATGTGAATTTTGGGTGGGTAGGTAGAAGTGTGAAGTCAGGATGAGGTTCCCAAATGGAGACCTCGTATGTGCTAATGGAAATAGAAGGTTAAAATTAGGTTGGTGCCAGATTTTAAATTTGACAGTGAGCATAGAAGTGCTTATTGATTGATTATTTTTCATGTTAGTATATTTTCATTGGCTTTGAGTTTTAAATATAGATGAATATCTTATATTCTTATACACCTGTAGTTGAACATTTGAACGTATCTTTGAGGAAACCGAACATGCTGTATTCTTATTTTGCAGACCTCAAGGGAAATAAAGATTTCAGGAGCTATTGGACCCTGTGTGTCACTCAATTCTAAAGGACCCTGTGTGTCTGAAAATGTAAGTTGTGTTTATTCTAAAAAGAAAATACAGGACCAGGAACTGTGGCTTGCACCTGTAATCCCAGGTACTTGGGAAGCTGAGGTAGGAGGATTGCTTAAGCCCAGGAGTTAGACACCAGCTCAGGCAACATAGAGAGACCCTGTTCCCCTCCTGTTATCCCCCCAAAAGAGAAAAAAAGACACAGCGAACGCACAGGACAGCACCAACAAAAACTTGGGGTGGCAGCCTATAGCATTCCTTTCAAAATTCTTATATTGATTGTTTTATGTAGTTCAGCTCCCATTGGTATACCTCTATTCATGGTTGCTCTTTCTGCATACCCTTTTCCCATCCATCCCTAATGAAAACTTTTGTACTGTCACCAGTCTTCTATTTTTTATGCCTAAATTATGTCTTGCCCCAGTGTGCCTAAAAAAAAAAAAAAAACAAAAAAACCTCATGATTTGGAAATTTGGAGACTTCTGAAAGTCAAAATTAGCTCTAAATTGATTTTTGATACCAGAATTTTCAAAAAAGTAACCAAATTAGCCAGATTTGGAATTTCAGTTCTTTATGTTCTTTTTATCCAATTTAATGGAAGTATAACGTACTCTAAAATGGTAGAATCATGTAGCTGTGGAGAGGATGATGGGACAAATAATACAAAGTGGGTAATCAACTTTAAAAATGACAAAGCTAAAAAATTAATATGTATAAGCAGTTTGTGTGGTAAAGGTCTGTCTATATCTATGACGTTTTCTTGGGAATCAGAGTGCTTAACAATTCTCATCCAGAGAACATGTGTTCGTAAATGCATATATTATATGTTAAATCAGTTTCTCTTTATACAGATCAAGTAGTTGGATAGAAGGATAATGTTAGTTGCAATTACTTCATTAAATAGCATATACTTTTATTTTTTATTTTATTTTTTTTGAGACGGAGTCTCGCTTTGCCTCGCAGGTTGGAGTGCAGTGGCGCCTTCTCGGCTCACTGCAAGCTCCACCTCCTAGGTTCACGCCATTCTCCTGCCTCAGCCTTCCAAATAGCTGGGACTACAGGCGTCCGCCAGCATGCTTGGCTGATTTTTTGTGTTTTTAGTAGAGATGGGGTTTCACCGTGTTAGCCAGGATGGTCTCCATCTCCTGACCTTGTGATCTGCCCGCCTCAGCCTCCCAAAGTACTGAGATTACAGGTGGGAGCCACCGCCCCTGGCCAAATAGCATATGCTTTTAAAGAGAACAGTACGAAGAACTTATATTAATACTTTTGTAATTTACTTAGCAAGAATTTAAATTTTACTTTTATTATGTAAAAATTATTTTATTTTTTATTATGTAAAAATGCTTTATTTTATAATATACTTATGGTCTTAAAATATTTTAAGCTCTTAACATTGTTGAATTAGTTTGAAACATGACTTTTTTTTTTCCTGTGGTCTTTTTCCTTTTTCACTTTAACATAAAATTAATAAATTGTGTCTCTAGCTTTCAAACATGCTATATTTTATTTTTACAGGAGATAGGAACAGGTGGCACATGTCAGTGGAAGATATGTGGACTTAGTCCCACTACAACCTTAGCCATATATTTTGAGGTTGTCAATCAGGTATGACTTTCTACATCTGAATATCAAAACGTACATTTGAATAAGTACTTACTTTAGGCCATGAATAGTTCATATTTTTTTTCCTATAGTAGATATAACCCAAAATTTATTTTCTGTATTGGAATTTATATTTGTCGTTTTTTATTTTTCAAGGCTAAACTCCTTGGTGAGAGTACATATTGTAATAGAAATGCAGGGAAACCTACAAACGCCAAACCTTGGGTAGCCCAACTTTTAGTCTGTTTTCTTTCTTTCTTTTTTTTGAATATAAAATTGAAGGATAAATGCAGTTATTTAAAATTCCCTTCTAGCTACACATTTTTGCAATTAGATGTCTAGCTTTTCCTAGTTGTCAGAAAGTATATATGACATATGAGTCTTCGTACAAGAAGGTCTAATATGTCAAAATCCATAGAAAAAGTTTGGAAAGTAATCGTATTTGGGAAGATTTTTTCTTCTGCCACAGGAGATAATTAATCACATTGAAGAATAACACAAATTACTGACTTATTTATTAATAGTTTTTAGGCATAAAATGAACCACAAAATATTAACAGTCAGCTTTCCTAAGGCAGGTGCAATAGTTTTTTTTTAAACATTAAAATTTATAAGAAATATATTGACTCTTATTGACAAAAACAAAACAACACACAAAAACAAAGCAAGAATGTCTGTTGTCAGAATGCATGAATAAAGTTTTCCTATTGATTACTTGTATTTCTTTCTGATGATAATTATTATATATTGCTATTAGTTTCTTCTCATTATTAATCTTTCATTGGTTGGTTGTTCATCATATGATTATGTTCCTAAAAGTTCTGCTTTCATCTTCTATACCTAGGGGAGGAGGACTTAGCTCAATTTCTGTTTATCTAGTTACAAGTTGAACATCTCAGATCTGAAATCTGAAATGTTTCAAAATCTGGAACTTTCTGAATGCTGACATGACACTCAAAGAAAATGCTCATTGGAGAGCATTTTGGATTTTGGATTTTTGGATTTGGGGATGTTCAATTGGTATAAGGCAAATATTCCTGAGTTTAAAAAAATACAAAATCCAAAACATTTCGGGTCCCAAGCATTTTGGATAAGGGATATTCAATCTGTGCAGTTTGGCTTAAATGGCTTCACTTAGGAATTGTCTTTTAATTTCTTTGTGCTCTCCCTTTTCTTTGTTCTTTCATGTCCCTCTGGCTTATATATTACTTGAAAATTGATTTCCTAGCAGAACTGACTTCTATCATTCTTGATTATTTTCCTCCTCTCCAAATTAATTTCTCCCCTTCTGTGTAACAAATTATAACTGTTTTGAATGCATTGGAAATAAGTATCCTTCTAATCAATTTTAGAATGAATTATTTTTAGTGCTAGGACATGTAGCCTGTGATTATATGACAACAACATAGTAAATTTTGCTTAGGTTTTACTCCATTATATTTATACAGCATAATGCTCCAATTCCTCAAGGAGGGCGTGGTGCAATCCAGTTTGTGACTCAGTATCAGCATTCAAGTGGGCAGAGACGCATCCGAGTGACCACCATTGCTAGGAAGTAAGTTGTATTTGTTAGAGATTTGATTTTCATATCACAGGTATCTGGGTTGTGTTTCTAAACTGGATTCCTATTTTGGGTGACATCCATGACTAGCAAGTGAATATTTGTGACTAATAGTATTTTATTTATTTCTTTCTAACCCAGCTTATTTGCTACAATATGCATTACTAAGAACCGTAAGAGCAATTTTAAAAAGTACTTCTAAGACACACCCTTCAAAATATTATTTTATTTACCTCATTCCTGTGAGAGGAGAAAAATCAGATATTTACCTATAATAGTCAATAATAATATATAATCCATTATATATATAAATGATATAGCACAGTAATTAATCACATTACTTTTCAATTAGTGATAAAAATTCTTAGCTATTTTTTTTTCAAGTTTTATTAGTCATTTAATTCATTTATTATGCCATTACTCAGCTTCTACTTTGTGGAGTAGGTTCTGTTTTAGGAGAGTATGAATGCGGAAGCCGTGAACGTACTTAGCCTCCTGCTGTATGACAGTGTGGTATAGAGTCATCCTCACATTGTCTGTGGTAAAGGGCCAGTTGTGTTTTTTTTCCTAATCCTTCGGGTACAGATGCTTTTATTAAATACAATAAAAATGAATTACTAGAAAAATGAAATTTTAAAAAGTGATTTAAAACAAACTCCCTGTTTTATATTATTAGATTAATAAGATATAAGATTATTTTGTGAAGTTGCTCAGTTTCTAAATATTTATTCTCAGTTCCTCTTTTGACTTCATGGCACTGGTTCACATACCACACTTTGACTAGCACTTGTTGAGACCACAAAAGGTAAAGTCTCTATCTAACAGATTCAATTATAGGGTAGTATTTTGTGTAACATAGTCATGTTCTAATTTATTGATATAGGCAGGGTCCCCAAAAGGGAATAATAAGGCCCAACAGATACCTTTTCTTATTCCTATCTTTGTGATAGATTTTCCAAATAAGGCATGTATTTGTTCATGGGCTCTTTGCCCAGCATTTGCAGAGACAACAAATTTAACTGAATTTAGTACCTTTCTTTTTATTAAGAATTACGAATAAATTATTTCTCTGCTACTTTGGTATCTCTGTGTATTTGTGAAGTATAAAACAAAAGGAAAATAATTGTGGAATGAGTTTAGTTAGGAAGAGGTTTTTTAGATGAGGTGAATCTAGAAATGAACAGGCTTTGGTCTTTATTTCTGTTTGTCTTGAACTTGGTTGTCTGGATAGGAAAAGTGTTGATCAGTAAACTTACCCAGTTTAGTCATGGTCTCGACAATGGACAAGGAAGGCATTTGTAGCTCTCATTTTCATTAACTGTACTTAAACTCTAGCTTCATTCCTGAAAATCTTAAGACTTTTGGTGAGTGATGGACATGAACACAACATTCGAACTGAGTATTAGCTGTATTGGATGATCTATTACTTAGCACAGGGTTGTACATAGATTTAGTGTTCTGTTCTGTTACCTTGCTTTGACTTAACATCCTGGAACAATGTCAAGGGGATACATTATTCATTTGAAGAAAAAATGTCAGCTGAACCTTCCCTTAGATTTATTCAGATTTCAGATAAGGAACTTGGAAGTACTGATGCTTGGCAAACTTCTCAGTTTATTTATGGCTCTCAACGTGTGTGCACACACACACACGTGTGTGCACACATTAAATTTGACATTCAGAACATTTGCTTAAGGAAACAACGACATACCAAATGAGGGACTTTTTACAACTTACAAAGTCACTGGTTTGTACTATTCAAAAATGTCTTGGAAGACAAAGAAAGTCTGAGCAACTGATCCAGATTAAAGGATACTAAAGAAACATTACCACTAATGCCAATGTGTGATCATGGACAAAATGCGAATGTCAGGGAAAAATTTTGCTTTAGAAGCCATTATTAGACAATTGGGGAAATATGAATATAGTCTCTTTCTATATGATAATGGCATTATATCAGTGTTAGATTTCATGAGTTTAATAATTGGAGCTATATAAGAAAATTTTTTGTTCTTAGGAGATATACACTGAAGTATTTCAGGCAGAAGGTCATAATATCTCCAACTTAATCTAGAAAAGTTCAGCAAAAAATGTGTATATAAATGGAGAGAGAGAATGATAATGCAGATGTGTTAAAATGCTAACAATTGATGAATCTAGGTGATGGTTATATAGGAGTTTATTCCACTCTTACTGTCTTTATGTTTGAAATATTTTTAAAATGAAAATTTTAAAAGGTTAGGTTACTCTTTCAAGAGACAGGGTGCTGTCTTATGAGAAATATTATGGGCTTATATATTTTCAGTTTGCACAGAATTTATGAGGCTATTTGTAGAGACATATGTGTGTTATGGTGCCATTTATAGCATTGTGTCTTACCAAAAGCATCCGTCTTTTCAAGTTAACTTATCCCAACCATTTCCAATGATCAGAGCACCTTGTTTTGTTTTGTTTTTTTTGTTTGTTTGTTTAAACTAGGACTATGACTTTAGGGGCCTAGACAAGTGTTTTTGTTAAGTGAATAAGCCATATGAAAATAAAGGCTCCTGAGAAGACAAAGTTACTCTATTTTTCATGTAGAAAATGACTTTGATCTAGGAATTTTGGTTTAAACTAGTTGTAAGAATCACAGTGAAGGGATACGGGAAATGTAGAAGACAGATTTTTACAATGTCAAGAAGCCCTTTAAACTTGACTTTAAGAGCCCACCTTTTAATTTATGTCTAAACAAATAATAATTAGTAAATTTGCATGTGTTCACTTGGAATGTATTTCCTCTCCTGCACCATTATATTTTCAGAATTAAAAAAGTCACCTTTGTAGTTCAGTTTAAAGCAAATAAATACCGTCATTCAAGTTTAGAAAGTATTGATTCAAACAGTGTTGTTTTAAATTCTTTGAATTTTAAAATTAAAACTAAAATAATTAATAAAACACTAAACCAAACTATTAGTATAATCATGAAGTCTTTAAATTGCATTAAAACATAACTTTCAAAATTACCAGTGTCTTCTTTTACACATTCTCAGTCTTTTTTGCTTCTTACTGTTTACTACACTGAGATAATTCACACGTTTCAACCATCTGGGAAACATTTAATAATTATTTTGCTTATTGAAAGAAAATTAAAAATACAGAAAGAAGGGAGGAGAATTTTAAACATGCTGCTGCCTGAATTCCCTTAGGATCACTCATCACTCTTACATGTAAAAGTGGTTCAGCACTTATTTTCAAGAAGTCTATAAGTATGTCTGGCCAGTCACTATATCTGAAATATTAAACAAACAAACAGATAAAATGTATTGCTGGGTCTACCTAGGATCAGTTTGATCTGAGTCTACCCAGGATCAGTTGGATTTATACAGCATTTGGATTTAATAAATTGCTGCTATTTTATGTGTAGTATCAAATTAATCCCTTAGACTGAAGTTTTTACTTATTAACTTTTAATTGGTTTTAGTCAGTGTATTAACATGGAAATAAAAGAATACAAAGTAATTTTAATTATTTGATTTTTATCACTAATGATTGAAAGACCAATGAGAAACTTCTGACACTTTATTCATTTTCCAGTGGAATAAACAAGAATTACTTAGGTTGAGAGAAAACCTTTATTTTTGTATTTCTATATTTCTGCTTTAACAAAATTAAAGAAATGAAATTTTAAAGTTGGATATAGGGACTTGCATATCTATGTGTGTGGGCACACGTATATCCTATTGTTTTTACTTGTAAAAATCTTTTATTGGCCAAGTGCGGTGGCTCATGCCTATAATCCGAGTGTTTTGGGAAGGCTGAGGCAGGAAGATCACTTGAGTCCAGGAGTTGGAGACTAGCCTGGGCAACATAGTGAGACCCTCATCTCTGAAACAGTTGTTTTAAATTGGCTGGGCATGGTGGTCCGCGCCTGTAGTCCTGCTGCTCAGAAGGCGGAGGTGGGAGGATTGCTGGAGCCCAGGAGTTTGAGGTGAATCATGATTGTGCCACTTGAACCATGATCATGCCACTTCATTCCAGCTTGGGTGATAGAGTGAGACCTTGTGTCTTAAAAAAATCTCTGTTTTTTAAAAACTTCCTTATTTTATGACTTTAAAGTTTTTTTTTTTTTTTGAGACAGAGTCTCGCTCTGTCGCCCATGCTGGAGTGCAGTGGTGCCATCTTGGCTTACTGCAGCCTCTGCTTCCCAGGTTAAGGCAGTTCTCATCTCCAGAGTAGCTGGGATTATAGGCATGCGCCACCATGCCTGGCTAATTTTTATAGTTTTAGTAGAGACAGAGTTTCACCATGTTGCTGAGGCTGATCTTGAACTCCTGAGCTCAAGCAATCTGCCTGCCTCAGCCTCCCAAAGTGTTGGGATTACAGGTGTGAGCCACCGCAACCAGCCTAGAGATAGGGTCTTGCTGTTTCCCAGGCTGAACTAAAACTTCTGGGCTTAAGTGATTCTCCCACCTTAGCCTCCTGAATAACTGGGCCTATAGATGTGTGCCACCATGCTGACTGGACTAGTAAAAATATTAATATTTTAAGGAATGTGGTTGGAGAGCTGCCTTTACACTTACTTTGGAAGATTTCTTTAGGTTTGGTTATATTTTTCTGAAAAACAGTGAATGCTATACTAAAACTGCTATTAGTGATTTAAAAAAAATGCTAATTTGAGCCTGGTGTGGTGGCTCACGCCTGTAATCCCAGCACTTTGGGAGGTTCAGGTGGGTGGATTGCCTGAGCTCAGGAGTTCAAGACCAGCCTGGGCTACATGGTGAAACCCCATCTCTACTAAAATACAAAAAAGTTAGCCGGAGCCTGTAGTCCCGGCTACTCAGGAGGCTGAGGCACAGGAATTGCTTGAACCCAGGAGACAGAGGTTGCAGTGAGCTGAGATCCTTCCACTGCACTCCAGCCTGGGTGACAGAGCAAGACTCTGTCTCCAAAAAAAAAAAAAAAGCTAATTTGTCTAAGTAATATTGGAATTTTGAAATATTGAAGTAGGCTGGGCGCGGTGGCTCACGCCTGTTATTCCAGCACTTTGGGAGGCCAAGGCAGGTGGATCACTTGAGGTCAGGAGTTCAAGACTAGCCTAGTGAACATGGTGAAACCCCCTCTCTACTAATGTTGTGGGAATCAGGAGACTGGAGAGACTAGTAAGTAGAACAGGAGGATTTTATTGAGTGCACTCAGAACCAGTGGATTAACATCCGAAGACTGGGCCCTGAACAAAGACAGGGCTTGGCTTATCTACACACTTTTGAAAGGGGGTTGACTAGTTTGAAACAAGCTTACAGTGGCGTGAAGCGTAGTGGCACGAAAGCTCATGTACAGAGGCAGAACAAAGGCAGTTAATTAAACTGTGACAGGTTCATAACTCAGGCTTATGTGTGACTCCTGCTATGTGGCCCAGATGGCTGTTATCTAGCTTTGCTCAAGAGAGCCTTGCACAGGCTTATCTCATAACCTTCGCTATGGCGCCTAGATGGTTGCAATCCAGTCCCGCTCAGGCGTGTCTCATGACCTTCGCTGTGCTGCTCAGTTAAAACAGACTACTTGAAGTTGCTAGTTATAGAAAACAGGAATCTGTAAACTCATAGGTTTACTCATATCATAAGAGAAAGGAAAATTTGTTTCTCTTTTCCTTGTGTTTGAGGGAGTGCTGGGAGAGTCTCCAGAGCACATTCCTTTGAGCCTTGGCTTCTTGGATAATGTTATCGATACTTTGCCTGGGTCTGGGCTTTGCCTGTTACTGCCTTTGGGATGAGTTAGCCTAATACCTAAAGCTTGTTTCCTTCTCTTTTTTAATTTTATTTTTCTTTATTTGTTTAATTTCCTGCCTCACTAAAAATACAAAAAATTAGCTGGGCCTGGTGGCAGGCGCCTGTAATCCCAGCTACTTGGGAGGTTGAGGCAGGAGAATTGCTTGAACCCAATAGGCAGAGGTTGCAGTGAGCTGAGATTGCGCCATTGCACTGCAGCCTTGGTGACAGAGCGAGACTCTGTCTCAAAAAAAAAAAAAAAATCGAAGTAGTTTCTGTATCTTTTATCTTTTAAATTTAACTTTGTGTGGTAGCCAACTGTGATATTGTGGGTATAATAATTCAGAAGCATTTCTATGCTTTCTTATTGTCTTCAGCTGGGCAGATGCTCAAACTCAAATCCAAAACATTGCTGCATCTTTTGACCAGGAGGCAGCTGCCATTCTTATGGCCCGGCTAGCAATATATAGAGCAGAAACAGAAGAAGGTCCAGATGTGCTTAGGTGGCTGGACAGACAGCTCATTCGACTGGTAAGAAATAAACACTGTGCTTTTCTAAATCTGTATGCTTTCATTTATAGTAAATGTTTGTTGCAGATAATCTCTTTCAAAGTACTTAACAGTGTATCTGAAATACTGTATGAGAAACTCCTATTCAAATTACTGAGACAGTAGCACAGTAATGAATAGTAGAACTCATTAATCTCTTCCAGTAAACTAGATTGCCTTTTTTCCTTAAAATGTAAGAGTGACAATTATGTAACCTATTATTTTTCTATTCTTATTGGCTGGAATGAGGTTAGTTCCCAATTTAATTCTATATTATTGTAACAATTTTTATTGCTTTTTTACATATTTCTTCATTGCTGTGGCTTTAG
The DNA here is from genome assembly GCF_029289425.2 of Pan paniscus. Lineage (NCBI taxonomy): Eukaryota > Metazoa > Chordata > Mammalia > Primates > Hominidae > Pan > Pan paniscus. The sequence goes on along the minus strand of NC_073264.2, from coordinate 40,388,529 downwards.
TTTTTTACTTTCATTTTAATGGAACTATTATATATGCATCTCTTAAAAGAAATTAGGCCAGGAATGGTGGCTAATGGCAGTAATCCCAGCACTTTGAACCAGGAGTTCAAGATCAGCCTGGGCAACATGGCGAAACCCCTGTCTCTCCAAAAAAAATCGGCCAGGCATGGTGCTGTGTGCCTGTAGTCCCACCTACTCCAGAGGCTGAGGCGGGAGGATCACTGCAGCCCAGGAGGTTTGAGGCTACAGTGAGCTGTGATTGTGCTGCTGCATTCCAGCCTGGGCAACAGAGTGAGACCTTGTGTCAAAAAAGAAATGAACTGGGGTAGAAAAATTATGCATATTAACATGCAAAATATAGACAAGTCTGTATTATCTGGTTCTAGATTACCAAGTCGTGTGCTAATAAAGTTATTAGTAGTGTTGATTTACTTAGATTTTTAACATGCCAGAACACCATTACTGTACTTACATTATGACACAGAGCACTTGATTAAGCTTAGTTCCTTTTTTTTTTTTTTTGAGACAGGGTCTCACTCTGTCACCCAGGCTGGAGTTCATTGAGATGATCATGGCTCATCATAGCCTTGACTTCCCCTGCTCAAGTGATTCTCCCACTTCAGCCTCCTGAGTAGCTGGGACTACAGGCACACACCACCACACCTGGCAAATTTAAAATTTTTTTGTAGAGATGGAGTCTGCTTATGTTGCCCAAGGTGGTCTGGAACTCCTGGGTTTAAGTGACTCTCCCACCTCATTCTCCCAAAGTGTTGGGATTACAGGCATGAGCCACCATCACCATACCTGGCTAATTTAAAAAAATTTTTGTTGAGACTGGGTCTCACTGTTTTGCTCAAGGTAGTCTCAAACTGCTATGCTCAAGCACCCCTCCCACCTTAGTCTCCCAGAGTGTTGGGATTTTACAAGCATGAGCCACCACACCTGGCTAAGCTCAGTTCTTAATGCTTCATTTTTACTTAGCAACCTCTGGCTTATTCTTTGAAGGTACTTCTTTATGCACTCTTTAGCTTAAACACCCTGTTGAGAACTCTGTTTGCTAAGCTGTCGAATTTCTGTGTCCAGTGGCTTTTGTGTGGTTGGTGTAGGCTTTCATGTAATTTTAAAAATTCTTGAGTGAACTAGACTTGTTTTAAAAAGTTAGCCATTTTTGTATCATCATTCAGAACTTTTTTGATTTCACCTCCAAGAGTTTTTTTTATACTAGTACCTCTTTTAAAAAAGCAGCATTATGACAATATTACCTTTTTTTGAAAAAAAAAAAAACAAGAAAGATTAATCCTCTCATAGGGTCCACTATTGATGGGACACTATTAGCACAAATGCCAACACAGTTCCTTCAAGGTGGATCTTTTGTTTCCAGATAGATATAACATTAAATATATTTTGACCCTTGCTTATTTAGGATAGCAGAAAAGTTTCTCTTTGTAGCAGAAATTTTCCTTGAATTTCACTGTTATTTAGAAATCTGACATGACATCATTGAAACCTGTTAACTCGTCAATCTGTAGAGAATCTGTTATTTTTCAGCTTATTATACACAGATGTCTCCAACATCATGTGACATGTCATCAGTGCTTTGACTTATTGTACTGTTTTTAAATGGGACCTTTTCAATTTCTCAGACTACATCTTTTTGTTGTTTTGAGACAGAGTTTGGCTCTTGTTGCCCAGGCTGGAGTGCAGTGGTGCAACCTTGGCTCACTGCCACCTCTGCCTCCTGGGTTCACGTGATTCTCCTGCCTCCGCCTCTGGAGCTGCTGGGATTACAGGTGCACACCACCATGCTGGCTAATTTTTTGTATTTTTAGTAGAGACGGGTTTCACCATGTTGGCCAGGCTGGTCTTGAACTCCTGACCTCAGGTGGTCCACCTGCCTTGGCCTCCCAAAGTGCTGGGATTACAGGCGTGAGCTACCTCTCCTGGCCTCAGACAGCATCTTGTCCTAGCATTTTCACTTACTGTGATTTTACATATTGGCAATATTCTTTTCTCAACAACGGTGTGACTTTTCCTTTTCTAGGTAATAAGTTGTACTCTGAAATAGCTTGCTTCCTTAGTTTTTTTCACTAATTGTGACTTTGTCTCAACAAATGCTTCATTGTTTAGAGATTCTAAAAGCTGCTTGATGTAATCAGCACCTTTTGCTTGTCAAATGGCTGTGATTTGTAGTAAAGGGCTTTTTCCATTTTGCCAGAGGTATTGCTGAATTGGTAGGTTGTCACATATGACACAAAATTGAACAGTACAACTTGGATTACTGTCCCATGTAAAACCTACTGATTTTCCTTGTAAAGGTGGATTTTTTTTGTATGTCCCTTGTTGCATGAATACACTGAAATGACTCAGATGATTGTAATTCTTCAGAATTATCAGGATTCTCTGAAGACTTATGTCTAGAATTGTTCTCTTTTATATCTTTTATCTCACATCTCAATTTTGAGATTGTTTTTTAATTTTTTTTTTTTTTCAACTTTTAAGTTCAGGCATACACGTGCAGGATGTGCAGGTTTTTTGTATAGGTAAACGTGTGCCGTGGTGGTTTACTGCACAGATATCCCATCACCCAGGTATTATAGGCCAGCATCTATTAGCTATTCTTCCCAATGCTCTCCCTCCCCTCACTCCCCACAGGTGCCCAGTGTGTGTTGTTGCCCCCCATGTGTCCATGTGTTCTCATCAGTCAGCTCCCACTTGTAAGTGAGAGCATGTGGTGTTTGCTTTTCTATTCCTGTCTTAGTTTGCTGAGGATAATGGCTTCCAACTCCATCTGTGTCCCTGCAAAGGACATGATCTGGTTCCATTTTTTTTTTTTTCGAGAAGGAGCCTCGCCTTGTCGCCCAGGCTGGAGTGCAGTGGCACGATCTCGGCTCACTGCAACCTCCTCCAGGTTCAAGCAATCCTCCTGTCTCAGCCTCCCAAGTAGCTGGGATAACAGGTGTGTGCCACCACACCCAGGTGATTTTTTTTTGTATTTTTAGTAGAGACGGGATTTCACCATGTTGGTCAGGCTGGTCTCGAACTCCTGGCCTTAAGTGATCTGCCTGCCTTGGCCTCCCGAGTGCTGGGATTACAGGTATGAACCACCACGCCCGGCTAGTCTTGTTCCTTCTTATGGCTGCATAGTATTTCATGGTGTATATGTACCACATTTTCTTTATCCAGTCTATTATTGATGGGCATTTAGGTTGATTCCATGACTTTGTCTCACACCTCAATTTCAAAAATTGCCACATTATTTGACATGTTTGTAAAATGTAAGCACTAATGTAAAACAGAAGGGCCTAGTAATTAATTAAATGAGACAACTGCAAAAAGTACAAAATTACATAAACCTCACAATGTACTTTACTTCTAATCTACACATTCTACATTCTGCAGCATTTACAACAGCAGCAGGGCAGTTGGGGCTAGAGACCGATTAGTCTTGTGGCCCCATTTTATGATAATGACTGAAGGAAGCAAGGGCTTCCTGTCATGTTAAAGGTATCCAAAACAGATATGGTGCCAGCACCAATTTGGCTCTGTAATGCACACTGTCTCCAAAACAGTACACAAAAAATGATGTTTCTTTTTAATTAAAGTTACTCTAGTAAGTCATCAAGGAAAAGAAAACATATTACTATGCTAAATTGAGGGAAAGAAATTTATCAGTATAATTTCCTAGGTTTTTGATTAGGAAAAAACTTACAAAAAGTTTTAATACCTAAACAGTATTAACTTTTTCTCTATTTGTGTTGCTGTTGTTGTAATAGCTAAAAATTCAGCAGTGAAGTTATCAGTACAAGAAAATGAGGCTATCCTAGAATAGCTACTGAAACTAAAGTGCGTTATCACCTAAGTCATTTATCACATAAGATACTGGTATCCACACATGATTTACTGCCTCTATTCTCAGTCTCTTGTTCGGATCCATTGTGCATCCAACTTCAGGGATCTGTTCATCTCTTTCTTTCTTTCTTCCTTCCTTTCTTTCCTTCTTTTGAGATGGGATCTTGCCATATTACTTACCCAGGCTGGACTTGAACTCCTGGGCTCAAGTGATCCTCCCACCTCAGCCTCCCAAGGAGCAGGAACTACAGGCCTGTGCCACTGCTCCCGGCTTCCTTTTTGACTCCTGGCCTTTTCTGTTTCACAACTTAAAATTGATGGCTGATTCATCTTTGACCTTTGGTTTACCCATCAACCACTAATTGTGTTCTCCCTTCAGCTGCATTGCTAGCCATCCTGGGTAAACACTTCATCTAATCAGACTTGACTCAGGAAATCTTCTGTCTTAAGACTACTGGGACTTTCCCTGCAAGCCAGGTTTTCTCTTGCTGCACCAATGGGATGAAACACTTTAGCTTTACTGTTTTTACAGATACCACTTTTGTCATTACCATTTTCTTATAGAGGTTAGGCATTGACCCCTAGGGTCCTTTTATGTGGCTGCCTTTATGCATAAATAATTACTGAATTAAAGAAGGAATTAGCCTTTTTGTAAGAGATGTTATTTTCCTCAGGAAAATCATTACTGTTGCTTTATCTGCCCAGTTTTATTACTTCTGAATAACTCAAATAGTGGGTCTTGGATATACCTTCTTTATGCTTCAGTCTGTTTTCCACTGGTATTAGTGTTTTGGTTGGGTTGTAAATAAGGACTGCTCCTCGTGACTCAAGTAGTTGATACTAGAGCATTTTACAGGTGTTCAAAAAATTGTTTTTGGCCGGGCACGGTGGCTCACGCCTGTAATCCCAGCACTTTGGGAGGCCGAGACGGGCGGATCATGAGGTCAGGAGATCGAGACCATCTTGGCTAACACGGTGAAACCCCGTCTCTAATAAAAATACAAAAAATTAGCTGGGCGTGGCGGCGGATGCCTGAGGCAGGAGAATGGTGTGAACCTGGGAGGCGGAGCTTGCAGTGAACCGAGATCGCGCCACTGCACTCCAGCCTGGGTGACAGAGCGAGACTCTGTCTCAAAAAAACAAACAAACAAAAAAATTGTTTTTTTCTTTTTCGAGACAGAATCTCGCTCTGTCTCCCAGGCCGGCTTGCAGTGGCATGATCATGGCTTACAGAGTAGCCTCAACCTCCTAGGCTCAAGCAATCCTCCTACCACAGCCTCTCGAGTAGCTGGGACTATAGTCACGTGCAACCATGCCTGGCTAATTTTCAAAATTTTTTGTAGAGACAGGATCTCGCTATGTTGCCCAAGCTGGTCTCAAACTCCTGGGCTCAAGTGATCCTCCTGTGTTGGCCTCCCAAAGTGCTTGGATTATAGGCATGAGTCAGCACACTTGGCTCAAAATTTTTTTTTTTTTGGAGACAGAGTCTTGCTCTGCCACCCAGGCTGGAGTCCAGTGGCACGATCTCAGCTCACTGCAACCTCTGCCTTCCGGATTCAAGCAATTCTTTTGCCTCAGCCTCCCATGTAGCTGGGATTACAGGCGCGCACCACCATGCCTGGCTTATTTTTGTATTTTTAGTAGAGATGCGGTTTCACCATGTTGGCCAGGCTGGTCTCGAACTCCTGACCTTGTGATCCGCCCGCCTTGGCCTCCCAAAGTGCTGGGATTACAGGTGTGAGCCACTGCGCCCGGCCACAATTTTTTTTTTTTTTTTTCAATAGCGATGGTTGTCTTGTTATATTGTTCAGGCTGGTCTCAAACTCCTAGGCACAATCTTCCCACCTTGGCCTCCCAAAGTGCTGGAATTACAGGCGTCAGTCACTGTGCCAGCCTTTTTGGTGTTTTAAGGCACATGTTGAGCTTTTTTGTTGTTATCTAAGAGCTCTTTATTTGTCGTGAGAGACACTTAGTTAAAAAATATCCAAATATTTTAAGGTGAGTTATTAATTACATTGGGGCAATGTGGTGTTTGTTTCTGAAATTTAGATGTTTTTTCTTTGGTTTTGTCTGTTGGTAAGTCTATAAGTAATATTATAATTTTATTCTTTATCAAGTATCTGCTTCCTGATGATTGGTAACTTCTTGTAAATAGAATATTTATAGGCAACAGTGTTAGCTCTTATTCCAGGAAATAAATTACTAACACATTTTATTTTATTTAGTGTCAGAAATTTGGAGAATATCATAAAGATGACCCAAGTTCCTTCAGATTTTCAGAAACTTTCTCCCTTTATCCACAGGTAAGTAGGTAAAAGGTCCATATTCTTTTCTTTTCTTTTTTTTCCTTTTTTAGAGACAGGCTCTCACTATGTCATCCATGCTGAAGTGTAGTGGCTCCATCATAGCTCACTGTAACCTGGAACTCCGGGGCTTAGTCAGCCTCCTGAGTAGTTAGGACTACAGGTGTGTACCACCATGCCGAGCTAATTTTTTTTTTTGGTAGGGATGGTTTCCTGCTATGTTGCCCAGGCTGGTCTTGAACTCTTAGCCTCAAGCAGTTCTTCTGCCTTGGCCTCCCAAAGTGCTAAGATTGCCACATCCAGACAGACCCATATTCTTTTCTTGTGTGGCCAGTAGCATTGAGCCTCATTTTTCCTTTTTTATTGCTCTTTTTATGGTATCTATTTTATTGGGTTGTTCTTTTTGTTAGGTAAGTTTTGGGATAGCTAAGAAATTAATATTGTGCTATGAGTAGTTGGTGAAAAGTATATAATATTTTTATATTGGCCTTGCAAATAGTCATTTATTTGTGGTGAATAGAGACTTATTCTGGAACCCTGCAGTGGGTAGAATTACATGTAAGGCTGGTTAGTTTTCCATTTGACATAAGGGGACCTAATTATAGTGGTACCAGAAGGACTTCATCTGAGGTTATTTTACCAGTTAGCTAGTCTTGCAGTATGGTATCATCACCTGAGAACAATTTTATGGGGCCAGACCAGATAAATAGAAAATAAACTCATTTGATTTACCTTACAGAATGTTTTCCACCTGGAGCAGTGGAATCTATCCCTCCATCTTCCTGTTGATTTGATAGATATTTTTAAGTCTGTGTGTTTAGAGTGCTGTGTGCAGGGAACTTTAGGAGGATACAGGTGACTGACATGGATCCCTCTTACAAGGAGCTTTTAGTCTAAAGGGTGAGATGTGAAATATACATAAACAACACAGAACAGAAAGTGAGAAATATACAGAATTTAAAGGAAACTTAAAGGAGTCCTTCCAAATGGATGATTTTATATATCTTTTGAAGGAGGAGGTGGCCTTTTAGCTTAACTTGGAAGGATAATTAATATTGAGATGTGGAAATTCATATTTTTGCCCATGAGAACTTTGTTTAAAGCATCAGCTTTCTTTTTCAGAGCTGCTCTGTTTTTTTGTTGTTGTTGTTGTTTTTGTTTTGAGGATCCTTTATTGTTGATTGATCTGTAACCCAGAAACTCCATGCTTACAGAGGAGAGACTTCCCTAAAACCTCTGGTGAGATCCTGGAGAACCAGGAAAAGGCAAGGTCTGCTTGTCTTAAGGCATGTAAAATTCTTTGTTTTGTCATTTTTGTAGCAGAAACTAATAGGAAAGTGATGGAGGGCATTAACCTAAGTATTTGACTAAATTCTGCACACTTTCTCTTCTCTCCCTGCCTCAAGCCTTCTTGTTGGGCTTTTAGATCTTCAGAGAGATCTGGACATTTCCATCTTTCTCCCTTTCCTGGAAATAGGAAGCAGAGGACCCTGGAATACTTTTTGTCTTGGGTTTTCAAAGTCTGATAATCTTCTAAAAGGTAGCATAGACCAAATTTAAGGGAAGTCTTCATCCCCAAAATATTACCTAACATTTACCAATTGGTCATTTCTGTGAGTAAACAAGAATGACTGAAGTAGTAAGGGATGCAAGAGCCTCTCAATGAATTATGGATCCTGAAAACAGAATAGGAATCAGAATTTCAGTGAATGACATGTTGGGAGAAAGCTGTTGAGTGAGTCCCAGGCAGGAGCAACATATAGGCACTTAAGACCTGAGGGTTGGAGGAATTTAAGAGAAGTGACTAAAGACAAGTGGGAATACTTTCTGGCTGATCCTAATCAGTTTTATCAAAGACCCAGTGTAACTGTCCATTATTCAGGCCTAACTCTCCCTCTTTTTGATTTCTTTCATGTGAGGAGTAGGTGGAAGGGAAGAAAGTGAAAGGAGAAAGAAGCAGTGAAACAAAATCTGGAGAATGTTTCTTAGGTATAGGGAAAACATTAAATATTAAGAAATTATATGGGTATATATGTGGTTTTTTTTTTTTAAACCAGTGTAGACCCTTCCCAGTACAATTTTTAAGTCATGGTATTTGTTCTCAAGTTGCTAATAGACATACCCGGGACTGGGTAATTTGTAAGGGAAAGAGGTTTGTTTATTTATTTATTTATTTTTGAGACAGAGTCTCACTCTTGTCACCCAGGCTGGAGTGCAGTGACACAATCTCAGCTCACTGCAGCCTCTGCCTCCCTGGTTCAAGCAATTCTTGTGCCTCAGCCTCCCGAGTAACTGAGATTACAGACACATGCCACCATACCCGGCTAATCATTTTTTGTATTTTTAGTAGAGACGGGGTTTCACCATGTTGGCCAGGCTGGTCTTGAACTCCCAACCTCAGGTGATCCACCTGCTTCGGCCTCCCAGAGTGCTAGGATTACAAGTGTGAGCCACCATGCCCAGCCAAGAGGCTTAATTGACTCACAGTTCCACATGGCTGGAGAGGACTCACAATCATGGCGGAAAGCGAAGGGGAAGCAAGACACATCTTACGTGGCAGCAGGCAAGAGAGCATGTGCAGGGGAACTCCCATTTATAAAACCATCAGATCTCCTGAGACTTACTACCACGAGAACAGTATGGGGGAAACTGCCCCCTGACATGATTCAGTTCCCTCCATCTGGCCCTGCCTTAACAAGTAAACTTGAATTGACAATTCAAGGTGAGATTTGGATGGGGACATAGCCAAATCATATCAGCCATATAAAAAGTAGAAAATCTGTAATTTATTTTTATATCTTCTTAGAATCTTTGGTGTTGGTAATGAGTAGTAATAAAAAAGCCCAAAGATATGGTCAGAGGGGTGAGGATTAAAAACAAAGAATGGTCATAGTTTACTACGTGGCATCAGCCTCTGAATAACTTAGATTTGAGCAAGGGGTTTTTGTCTTTTTGTTTTTTTCCTTTTAAATACAAAGTCTTGTTATGTTGCCTAGACTGGTCTCCAACTCCTGGGCCCCAAGCCATCCCAGAGTGTTGGGATTACAGGTGTGAGCCACCATGCCCAGCCATCCTTTTCTTACTTTAACTTAAACATTTTTTTTTCTTTCTTAAATTTTTTTTCTTGTGGAATTTTATTTTTAGGCAGCTGATAAATTTTGTGAATAGGATTCCTTTCCTGAGGGATATAAATTAGAACATTCTTATAATAACATGTTTTGTTATGTTGTTAATAGTTTGTAATCAAATGTTTTTGCTAATAGTAAACACCAGTTTTAATATTAAAATCAGTAACAACTATCTCACATGTTTATCTTACAGTTTATGTTTCATTTAAGAAGATCTTCTTTCCTGCAAGTTTTTAACAATAGTCCTGATGAGAGTTCATATTATCGTCACCATTTTATGCGTCAAGATCTGACCCAGTCTCTAATTATGATTCAGCCTATCCTGTACGCGTATTCTTTTAGTGGACCACCAGAGGTAAGAGGGACAGAAAAAAATAAATTGGTCTTGTTACTGCAATGTGTGGCATTAAAAAAGTGAAAATAACTAAAAAAATGCATATAGTTACTAAATATAAGAATTTAACTAAAAGAATGGACATCTCAACCTATTTATGTATTCGCTTAAAATATTTATGAATGTTTACTATATGCTAGATACCATGTAGGCTGTATTAGAAGATTGTTAAATTTTTTTTTTAAAGGAGATGGAAGAGACTTTCAGATCATTTTGTCCAGCCATTTGGTTAATCAAATCCTCCAAAGCATATGATTATTCTTTACGTCTTTAACAATGTCCAGAAGTGATTATAATTCTGTAGACTGTAGCTTATTCCAGAGTTTAGTGTCTGTGACAGTTATGACATTCTGTCTAAACAAAGGCTCTTGTTTTAATCTCATTTTCCTTTGTTTTTTTGAGAACATAAAAAATAGTTGATTATAAAGACATATGCTTAGAAGATTGATAAAGTTATCCATTTAACCTTCTTAGCAGACTGTCCCACTTATTTTAACCTGTTATCAAATGAACCATTTTTCCATTCTGTAGTTAAAATGGTCTGTTTTACTACTTAAAAGTGTGTAGTTACTGTATTTGAAAATAGTAAGGTCAACATAAAGAGAATATTTACAATATCTATTGATTAATGATCCCTCATGATGCTATTATTCACGGTTTTGTAAAATAATGGGTAAAATATTTTATTTCGTTACAATGATTTTTTTTGTAATTGGTCAAATAGTTTCTATTTTTCTAGGAAAATATATATTTTTAATATGTTGGTTTGGCTATATGTATTTTGCCTTGTATTCTTTGAATCAGGAATGTTTTAGAAGTAACTTTTTTTCTTCTGAGTAATAACGTACATGTAGACATCTGAAAAATGTAGAATGGTATTTAGAAGAAAATTGGAATCCCACTGTCCCTAGTGCCTGCTCCTATTAAATTTCAACCTTTTCATTTAATCCATGAATCCTATCAGCTTCATGTTCTTAGGGTTTTGCTTTTGGAGTTATCTTCTTTCTGTTCTATATAATTACTTTCTGTCCATCTGGATCATTCTTATTAATTAACATAGAAACCATAACAACACTCACGTTTATAACAAATGGACAAAACACCCCCACCATGACCCACGCTTTCTCTAACTGCCACCCCATTTCTCTGCTCCTGGTGAGAGTTGAACTCAAAAAAGTTATTTGTTGTTTATACTTTCTCACCTCACATTGTCTTCTCAACCTATATAAGTAAGACTTTTGTCCCTAACATTATATTGAAATGGCTCTTATAAAGACCACCAATGTCCTCAACAGTATTTACCAGAGCTCTCAACAGTATTTACCTAGTCCTCACTAGTACTCAGCCCTTGAAAACCTTTTGCCCTAGGCTTCTGTGACACCTACTATACCTTCCTGGTTTTCCTCTTACTCACTCACTGTTCTTTCTCAGTCTTTTGCTAGCTTTTCCCTTTCAGACCTCTAAGTGTTGACATGCTTAAGGGATCAATCTTCTGGCTTTCCCTGTCTTCCCTCTCAGTGATGTAGTCTAATCCCATTGCTTTAATCTTTGTGCTTTAATCTTTGTGCATGTGACACCTAAATTTATGTCATCAGTTCAGACCACTCCCTTTCATTTCATATGCAGAACTATTTTCCCATGTGCTCCAAATTTGCTCTATCCCAGGCCTTTCCCCATTTAGGCTTAGGAGTTATCCTTGAATTCTTCTTGACTTTACTCTATTTTTAAATTGTTTGTTACCTCAGCTTAAAGGGATTCCTTAAAAAATTAAAATACACTATAAGAATTCATAATAGCAAGAGATTTTAGGTAATAAAATATAAATTTCAAATTTAGTGCTGAGCCTGTAATCTCAGCCTTTGGGAGGCTAAGGCAGGAGGATCACTTCAGCCCAGGAATTTGAGACCAGCCTAGGAAGCATAGTGAGACCCCATCTCTACAAACAAAAAAATGAAAAAATTAGCTGGACATGGTGTTACACACCTGTAGTCCCAGCTACTCGGGGGTCTGAGTTGGGAGGATTGCTGAAGCCTGGGAGTTTGAGGCTGCAGTGAGCTGAGATCATGCCACTTCACACCAGCCTAGGTGACAGAGCAAGACCCTTCTCCAAAAAAATAAAAAAAAAAAAAAATAAATAAATAAATAAAAGAAACTTGGAAAATAACCTGGAAACATCTATTTTATATTATTGAGTAGTTCATTTTTCCTTTTTCCTCATTTCTCATTGTTTTCTTTATGTTAGCCGGTTCTTCTTGATAGCAGTAGCATTCTTGCAGATCGTATTCTTCTCATGGACACATTCTTCCAGATTTTGATTTATCATGGTGAGGTAAGATTTCAATAGCATTTAAAGCTATGCATGTAAAGTCTTTTTACTTAGAAAGGTTTTCTTACTTCTAATTGTATGGCTAGTGTTTCATCTATGATAAACTTTGATTTCCATTTTTATAAAATAATAAAATATGATGCTGCCTACTATAAGGTTTTAGGCTTCAATTGCAGTTGCAGTTGACCCACATTTTATTGATTTGTCACACAATTGGATTTTGCACAAAGCATAGTGTTGTGAAAGTAAGAACGCTGACTGTACATAGACAAATGGTACTTTTGGGTTTTACCTGAAAACATTAAGGGGGGAAAAGTCAGCCTTTGTCAGTGCGCGGGCTTTCCTTTTACGTTATGCAATCATTATAAGTTATTATTAAGTGTTCTACATGATCTTGAAAACTCATTTAAAGCATACATGAATTAAAATTTGTAACTTCATTGGAATGGTAAATGATTACAGAGAGCAGAAGATTTTAGTAGCTATTAAGCTTTAATCCAGGTATTTAGCAGACCTTGATTCATTCCTGCAGTTACTCATTCAGCCAATTGTTAAGTGCTTCCTCTGGATGCTTTGGAAGATATAGATGTTTTCTTTCTTCACAGATCTGCTCTCAAACTTACAGTCTAGTGTTTTACTAAGTTCTGCAGATTTATTTTTTCAGTTGCTTTAATTGTAAATGATTTTAGATTTGCACTGTGACTGGGTGTGGTGGCTCACGCCTCTAATTCCAGCACTTTGGGAGGCCAAGGCAGGAGGATTACTTGAGCTCAGGAGTTCAGGACTAACCTGGGCATCATAGTGAGACCCTGTCTCTACAAAAAAATTTTTTAAAAAGATTTGTACTGTAATGGTAAAGACATTACTCAAAATATTCTTTGAAGTAGTACTACCCAGGACTTTTTTTTTTTTTTTTTTTTGAGACTCAGTCTTGCTCTTTCACCCAGGCTGGAGTGCAGTGGCGCTATCTTGGCTCATTGCATCCTCTGCCTCCCGGGTTCCAGCGATTCTCCTGTCTCAGCCTTCTGGGTAGCTGGGATTACAGGCACATGCCACCACGCCCAGTTAATTTTTGCATTTTAGTAGAGACAGGTTTTCACCATGTTGGCCAGGCTGGTCTCGAACTCCTGACCTCGGGTGATCCGCCCGCGTCGGCCTCACGAAGTGCTGGGATTATAGGCGTGAGCCATCGCGCCCGACCTACCCAGGAGTTTTAAAAGATTTAATTATTATTATTGTAAATTATTTTTAATTGATACCAGTTTCTAATGCCCTTTACTTGTTAAGAATAATACCTGTTTTAACTTCTTGCCTTTGTTAAAAAAAAAAAAACAAAAAAAACCTGTCATACTGACAGGGCTTTTTTTTTTTTTTTTGGCTTTTTCTTTGTTTTATGGTGATTTTTACTTTTTCAAGTAGCTTGTTAAAGGAGAAATCAGAAATGCACATGATTGTTTTATACAGAGGTATAAAGCTATAAAAGAATGTGTTGACTGATTCAGCTAACTTAGAAAATAAACCAGGCATAAGTTTTTAGATGATTTAATTACATGGTGTTTAGAGCTACTTACCTATGGATTGATTCAATTGCTTTCACGTATCATAAGCTTAGGTAGATAGCTTTTAGCTAACATTCATTTGATAAGCATAGTGTTTTAAAAATTTTCTGACTTATGTAAGTATTCTTTCATTTTACTTTTAAAGAAGAAGAAATATTCTAATTTTACATTTATTAAGAATATTTTCTCTACTGAAATTGTAACTTTTAAAAAATTGAGGTAAATGGAATAATGGTCTATAATTTTTTTAGTTTCTAAAGATTATTTTCTTTGGAAAAATCTCAAGAATTTTGGATGGGCAAGAAATTTAAAGTAATTTCTTTAATTGTTTTAAAATTAGACCATAGCACAGTGGCGGAAATCAGGATACCAGGACATGCCTGAATATGAAAATTTCCGCCACCTTCTGCAAGCCCCAGTGGATGATGCACAGGAAATTCTTCACTCCAGATTTCCAATGCCAAGATACATTGACACTGAACATGGAGGCAGCCAGGTAAGTAGTGTTAATTTGTTTGTGTGTTTGTTTGTTGTTAGGTTTGCAGTGAGGTGTACCTGCTTGCCTTCTGATTTTAATAGATTGCTTCATAAAGCAGACAGAAAGGTAAGGAGATAGGTGGGGAAGGTATCAGTGCTTACTTTTTGCCTTAGCTTTTGAGAGCAAAACAGTAAGATTATTGACTAGTTGCCTAAACCTGGCACTTTCCATCATCTTCTGTCTCTAGCCTAGCTTCCTGAACAGGGCCAGGATGGCATTGTGGTGGTACACTAGCTTTGGTTGAACAAGAAAATGTGAACAGCTTGGAAAGTAATATACTTTTCTTAAAGCCGTTTATTTACTGTTAAAGTCTATGAATATGACATTTGTGGTAACTTACATTTTTTCATTGTCTTCATTCTGTCATTCCAATTTTCTAGAAAATAAAATTTTATGTAATAGGAAAACACTGTAGTATTATGAAAAGGTTTTGTGGCTTTTAGGATTTTGAGGATACATATACGTTAGATACATATACATACATACACAGTTGCTTTGAGACCTTCAGAAGGCTAAGTTAGGTTCCTTAACATACTCTCATAAAATACTTCTTACTTCTCTTTTGTAATTCTTATAAGAGTTATAATAAATTAATTATAAGTTGTTATTAATTTGTTTTACATGCTCTTTGAAGGCAGGGACTATGCTTTGTATTCCCTAGTGCCTAGTATGGTATTATAAAATAGGTAGCAAATATCAGTAACTGTTACTCAGAAATGATAATTACTATTAGTTTTACTGTATTTATATAAGAGTTATTTCATATTGAGAATTTGCAAAGTACTTCTGCATGCCTTATCTCATTTGATCCTCATAAGAATTCTAGTGTTATTTTCATTTAACAGATAATAAAACTGAGATCTAGGTTACTTATGGCCAAGGGAACACAGTAAATACAGGAGTGGGATTTGAGTCCTGGTACTCCAGGGCCAGTGCTCTTCACTGTTAGGTTAAACTGATTCCTTAGAGAGTAGAAAAAGATTTTGTATGATACTAAATTTCAAAAGATGTTACTGTCTATGTGCTTCCATTATGAATTAAAAATCTTACTGGTTCTTTCATTGATGTCTCACTGTGTGTATTACCATTTTCCTCTTTTATTCTGGTTATTATTTTCATGATGATAAGCCATAGTGGGTAGAAGGTTGAAATGTTGGATCACTTGTCTCAGAATCACCTGTGGTTTAAGAAAGCTTAAGGGTCATTATTTTAAGCAAAAGAACATACAGATTTTCATGGCTTTTGTTTTTATCATTATTTGGGATTTTGAACTTCTGACCGAGTGTTTAGTAATTTCACACTAACCTTGTCATAATTGTTGCACACATAATTTTTATATGCTGAGTTTTGGACTCAACAATGTATTTGTTATTTTGGATGTGTGATTTGGAGAGAAGAGGTGCATTTATTATTTATTTGTAACACTTAGTGACCTATACATTTCAAAGTTTAATCTTTTAAAAATTAAGTTAATAAAATTAATTTTACCAACACATACTAAATAAAATTGATTTTGCATGATATAATTATTCAGCTGATATTGACTGAAACCATTTTTGATGGATAATGTTATTTCTTCTTTGCTTTTAAGGCCCGTTTCCTCCTTTCAAAAGTCAACCCTTCACAGACTCATAATAATATGTATGCCTGGGGGCAGGTAAGTTTAAATAGCAGGTCTTGGAAATTATTTCTTTGTGTATTTATTGTTTGTTATTTTAGTGAAAGCTACATTTTTTTCCTGTGTATTTAGTAATGATTTCTGTTGGAAGAGTAATGTAAAAATGAGAGTAGAAAACAGAATTAATATTTGGTGACACCATAGGAAAAAAGTGATCCTATCAAATAGACTCCAAGTTTAGCACTATACCCTTGAGACAAAAAGCAATGAAGTGTATAAGATAGGAAGTGGTGACTCAAGTTTAATGCTAGGTTGTGAACCACAAAAGGCCACAATAAGCCAAGAGAGGCCAGGGATCATAGTTGAGAAGGAGGGGCAGGAACCCTGCAAATCATTATTGATATAGTTTAATTTGGTAAAAGTCCTGCTGGGTGTGGTGGCTCATGCCTGTAATCCCAGCTGCTCAAGAGGCTGAGGCAGGAGGATCACTTGAGGCCAGGAGTTTGAGACCAGCCTGGGCAACATAGCAAGACTCCATCTCTTAAAAAAAAAAAAGTGTTAACCTCTTGGTATAACATACCAACATTTATTGAGTGTACAGTATGTTTAGGACTTTGTATTGGCTCTTTAGGGTGCAGTTATTACCCATGCCTTTGGAGAGCTTGTAGTCTAATATTAGAGATAAGTTACATACCTAAGTAAATTACAAGGCAGAATGGGATATTTGTCCTTAGAAAGCTATGAAGTATTACAAACGTTAGAAGAGGAAGATGGACAGAGGTCACATAGTGGTAGCAGGAAGAGGGTGTGTAATCAGAAAAGAGCTCAGAAAAAAGAAACATTTCATTTAAAGAACGGTTATTTCAGTAATTGGAAATTGCATGAGGAAGGGAAATCTAGGTAGAGAATAGTATGGGCTAAGATAAAAGACTACATGCAGAGCTGACTAGAAGAACACAAAACGGAAATGTGTTGTACAACTAAATTGTGGAGGATCTTGAATGTCAGGTTGAGGAGTGAGAAGTTGAGTATTTATTTGGTAAGTAATGGAGAGTCATTGAAGGTGGACAGGGGGCAGATTTGAGTCTTAGTATAGTTGAATCTTAAGATTAAATGGAAGCAGTCTGTAGGTTGAAAGTATATTTATGAAAATAATCCAAGTGAGAGGGAGTAAAGGCAAGATGGTGAAAAGGAATAGATTTGGGAGATATTTCAACAGTAGACTCAATAGGACTTGATTAGAAGTTGCAGGAAAGTAATTATTCCAGGGCATGGCAACTATGCACAAAATCTGAATTCTGATTGAATCCTGGATTAAAGGGAGAGAATAGCTATAAAGAACATAATTGGGATAATTTGTGAGATTTGAATATAGATCATATATCAGATAACTAGTACAGAATTATTAAATTTCTTGAGAGTGATAATGGTGTGGTTATGTAGGAGATTCTTCTTGATCTTAGGAGATACATCCTGAAGTATTTAGGAATAAAATGTCATGATGGCTTCAACTTCCAGAAGTTATTCAACAAAAAGAAGAAAAAAGGAAAAATAATGTAGAAACATAAAGCATACGTGGCAAAATGTTAACAGTCAGTGAATGTAGGTATGCTATATGGGTGTTTATTGTACTTCTCTCTCAACTTTAATGTAGTCTTGAATTTTTAGAAAACAGGTGAGGGGAAACAGGGTATTTTGGGGTTTTGAGCCTGAGTGACTAGGAAAACATATGTCAATAAATGGGAGAGTGGAGAGAAATTGTTTGGTTTAGACACTGAGTTTGAGGTACTATCTAGAAGGCCTTATTGAGCCACAATAAGATGACCATATTGATTATGGCCATGTTGAGTGGGCTGTTGGCAATTTGGGTTTGATGGTCAGGGCAAGAATGAGAAAGGTGATACTTAAAGTCATCACAGTAAATGCTTGTATGAAGAGAAAGTAAAAGAGGTAAAGGAGAGATGAGACAAAAACTTCAGGGGAGTACAAGTGGTAGGAGTGTTTAGTGAATTATCAGAGAGGCAGAATGAAAAAGAATAGTATGTCATAAAAGGTGACTTTATAGAAGGAAGAAGAAGGAGGTAACAAACTGACATGCCGCAGACAGTTGAAGGGGGATACAGAGTGAGAAAAGGTGCTTGGATTTGATGGCTAGGAGGTTATTCGCGGCATTGTGTAAGCGGCTTTAGTATGGTGGTTGAGTAAGAAGATAAATTTATAAGGAATTAGTGGGTGGCAAAGAAGCGGAGGTCGAAAGTATAAATGATTCTTTTGCAAATATAACCTGAGGATAAGCAGTAGGATAGGCAGATGATTGTTATTACGGTAAGGGCACAGAACTTATTTGGAGACCAAGCATAGGAAAGACACAAAAGAACAGATATTGAAGATCCTCAGGAGACAATATGATCATAAGCAGTATATGGAGGTTAAGCATTGGTAAGGAGGCAGGGCACTTATTTCTGCAAAAGCAAAAGGTAAGAAGGGTGAAGACAGAAAGGTTTTTAGGTGGAGTGAAAACTCACATTGGATAATTGCCTGTTTCTTTTCAATAGTATGAGATTATTTAGGAGTGAAAAAGGCTGGAGTTAGGGGCCAAAAAAACTAGAAAAGATTAAAAACAGTTCTAAAGAATACAAAAATCAACTGAAGATTAATAAAACGCTTTTGCAGCAGTGGTGAGGGCCTATTTTATTTACTAAAAATATCTAGAGCATGCTTCCATAATGTTCTTTTTTTTTTTTTTTTTGAGACGGAGTCTTGCTCTGTTGCCAGGCTGGAGTGTAGTGACGCAATCTCGACTCACTGCAACCTCTGCCTCCTGGGTTCAAGCGATTCTCCTGCCTCAGCCTCCTGAGTAGCTGGGACTACAGGCGCACACCACCATACTCAGCTAATTTTTTTTGTATTTTTAGTAGAGATGGAGTTTCACCATGTTAGCCAGGATGGTCTCGATCTTCTGATCTCGTGATCTGCCCACCTCTGCCTCCCAAAGTGCTGGGATTACAGGTGTGAGCCACTGCGTCTGGGAGTATCCATGAATAGATTTTAATTGTTTCATGAGGGTGGAACCCTTATGACCCAGTCACCTCTTAAAGGCCCCACCTTTATACTGCCACATTGGGGATTTTCAAAATGAGTTTTGGAAGGGACACATATTCAAACCATAGCACCGTCCTACAATTGCATGATTGAATTTGTGTAATATCCCTGTCCTGTCGTCCCTTTTCCTGCCTCCATTTTTTATGGCATTGCTCCTGTTAGATTATTAATTACTTGAGGCAATAACTGTCATTTTCATTTTTGATTTTCCATAGGACCTTAAACATAGCATATATTGAATACAATATATCTGGACAGGAGAGAGCAGAGATTAGAATATTGGAAATCTGTGGAGGTGGCTAGGAGTTAAGAGTTTTTGTAATATAGGTAAATAAATTGAATCCCAGGTCCAAAAGTTCTAAAAGATGGGGAGGTTATAAAAAGTAATCTTGGAAGGGTGGAAGGCTGGTAATAGAAAATGCAGACTCTGCAAGTTACTTGACTTCTCTTTGTTTTCACTTCCTTGTCTATAGAGTTTAATAAAACGTGCTTGAAATGGACAGTAATACTCAGTAAATGTTAGCTATTAGTTTTCACTATTACCAATGGAAAAAAAGTCACTTCTTATATTTAACATGGGAAAGGAAACCTATTTTAAACTCTGAAGTGTAATTGTTACTGCCTGGAAGTAGGGGCATTACAGGCATAAATAAGAGTGCTCAGGTCTTTCTTAAGATTTTTATGAGTAATGATGTCAATATTTTAATAATCATAATATCTAATACACTGAATCTACTATGTTTTAGTCACTATGCTTTTAGTGTACTCTCATTTAAT
Organism: Pan paniscus; assembly: GCF_029289425.2. NCBI lineage: Eukaryota > Metazoa > Chordata > Mammalia > Primates > Hominidae > Pan > Pan paniscus. The sequence continues at coordinate 40,368,935 of NC_073264.2, read as the reverse complement.
TAACTTTTATAAGGTGGATACTAGTAATCCTATATTTCATGAGAGGAAATTGAGGCTCATATAGATTAAGTATTTTATGCAAGATCATGTAGCTAAACTGGCAGGGTCTAGATTTTAACCAAGGTCTGTCTAACTCCAGACTCTGAATTTTTAATCAAGTTAATTTGATGATTGCATTTAAAGGAAATAACAGTAACCAAGAATTTTACTAAAAATTAATGGACTCTAATAGCTTACAGGATTTTTTGGGGGTCAGAAATCAAGGACCCTATGATAAGTATTATCCATGAACGGCCATAAGAGGGCACCACTGCAACACTTCTGTGACAGTGCTGGAGGCCTCTGTTGCTGTAGTGCCTCATATACTAAATAATGTAAAGCTTGTACCTTTCTGCCTAATCCTGGATATATTTTAAATAGAAAAAGGGTCCATTTGAAAAGTTGAGATCAGCTAACTGCTAATTTTTTATAAAATCGAATGAGCATTGGTATTTATCATTTCAAGCAGGAGCTCTGTGGTATATAAATTAGGAAATCCTTATATTTTGTCTTGACTAGGAGAAATGGCTCTGAGATTGGGTGACTTGAGATGGAAAACACTGTAAAATGAAAATAAAATCAGGCATAGTTACAGGAAGAAAAAAGTAAGAGCCATGAGGTTGTTACTGGTTTAGGTTACAGTTTTGAGACTTGTGCTTCTCTGTGTTAGCTATGCATATAGAATAAAGAAAAGTATTTCATTGTTATAGATTTTTGAACAGGAGGAACAATAGAAATAGCTAAAACATGTTGTATGTCTACTGTGTGTACTAGGTACTGTTCTGTTTGCTTTATAGAATTTAACTCATTTAATCATTACAACAACTTGTGTAAGATAGGTCCTGTTATTATCCTTGTTTTACACATGGGGAAGCTAAGACATAGTTTAAGTAACTTATTCAGTCATATGGGTAGGAAGTGGCAGAGCCAGAATTTGAGCCTAGGCATTCTGGCTCCAGACTCTATGCCCTTAATCCCAGTAAGGGATTGCCTCCCTTCATTATCAAATCTTTCAAGTTCTTTTGAATAAACATATGATAAAATTGATTTCCCTTTATTCAGGAGAGGTTATGGCATGTTTGTGGCTATGCCAGACTAGAATCACAGGAGCTATAAGTTCTCTTCTCACATTTGCCAATAATTTGCTGAAATTACTTAATTTCCCTGTTTTAGACTTTGAATATTTATAATTAATAAGAACTTGAGTATAAGAAGAAAAATGTAAAATTCAGATTAAAAATCTTCTAGAAATACCTTCTCTTGCTGAAGTAAAATTTCATTGTTAATGGATTGGGTTACCAAGATCATTCTGTCAATACAGTTTTTATTAAAATGGATAATAGGAATTTTCCCTAACTCTTGTTAATTACTTGGAACCTACAGAAATCAATTAAAACGACTTGAAAACTTGAGAAGCATAGTTTATTTAAAAAATGATATTATGAGTTTGCTTCCTTCCAGCTGGGATTTCTCTTAAAATGCCAGGGAGAAAGGGTCTGGAGGTCAGGCTTTCTTTTAAAAGCCCCAAGCCTCTAATTACATTGTTAGTCTTTGTGGTGACTAGCCGCCATCCTGATTCATCTCATCTCATAGCATAAACTCCTATGTGATCCCATCAGCCTATGAATAAAGACACTCCTATTATCAGGGAATTCTAAGGATGTAGAGTCTCCCTCCCAGGAACCAGGGACGGAGGCCAGTTAGATTCTTTTTATTTAATAGGACCATAGGCATTGTTCTATTTCAAATGATTTCCTTGTCTATTTTAAACATTTGTGTATAAATTCCATGATATCACCCTATGCTTTAATCATAACAAATATCTTTTTTTCCTCTAGGAGTCTGGAGCACCTATTCTTACAGATGATGTTAGTTTACAAGTGTTCATGGATCACTTGAAGAAACTTGCTGTGTCCAGTGCTGCTTGAAGTGCTAAACATGTTAAAGACACTTAAGAAGATGAAATAATATTCAAATTTCATTTTTTCCTTTTTCCATTTATCTGTGGAAACCAACAGATATTGCTCTATATTTTTTGTATTAGTATGGTTTGAGACAACATATGGAAAATGTTCACATTTGTAGATTAAGCTGGAATTATAATGAGAGCAATAAGAACAAATTTATTTTGCTTACCACAGTGTTATAACTGGTTCTAGAAATTTGAAGTCTTTATAACTTAATTATGTTTAATAAAAAATAGAGTCTGCCTCGTACTACAGATGTAACTCATTTGTATATTGCAGACAGACCCAAAGTGGCACTGAATTTCCTTGCTCACCTTTTAAAAACTTGTTCCTTAATTTTAGCCAGAAAGCAAAAAAACAATAGTAATGATAAATGTGAACATTTTTGCTTATTCATTGAATATTTTTCTGTAATTTTCAGCACTTATGTATACACTTTTTCTGTACTTACTAGGTTAAGGCAGATTTATTTTTATGATTTGTTTAGGAATTATTTGATTTTATAATGGTAATTTTCATGATGATAATGTTTTTGGTTATTTGGAAAGATAGTTTAGAGATGAAAGGTTTTTTTGGGTAACAATCCCGCAGCTGACAAAAAATGTGAAATTTCCACAAAATATCCAACTTATGTGACTAAACGCAGTAGTTTTTTTAAAAGGGGAGATAGAAAATAAATGGTTTTGTTGGAGTGCATTTTAGTAAGCCTTTGCAGTAAAATGACGGTTGTAACTACTAAACCAAATTTAGTTTTCACAGCATGGTTTTGTTGTTTTCCCCTTGTTTTTCCGAGGTAAATTTTACATTATATCCTTCAGTATTTTAACACTATTTTGGCAGTTTACACATTACTTTTTGTTTTTCCTTCCTTTTTGTGGAATGTATTAAGTTGTGGTTCTTATTGAAACAGTATTATATAATGTTTGCTTAATTATATCATGTGATGCTCAGTTCTATTTTGATTTATTCATTAGTATTCACTTTTACCTTTAAAGTTTACTTGTAGCAAATATGTTTACATTGATAAAGCCAGATATGTTTTGACAATGAAATTTACATATCAAGTACTGCAAATAAAAGGTGGTGCTATGATATATGCTTAGGAGGACAGTTTTAATGATTGTACTTGCATGAACACAATCATATGATGGTAAAGCAGAAACTTAAGAAAAAATTGTTTATGTGTTATATTCAATTAGCTTAAATAAGTTGCTTTGTTATATTTTATTTGAATTGAACTACGCTAGGCCTAAATGCCAATAAAATATACTTTTCACTGTTTTTCTGGCTATTTTGAAATCTAGTAAAACCTGAGAAGCCTAATGTAAAATTAGAGTATTTAAAATCATTAGATTTAAAAGCTACTCATTTAAAAAATAACAACTTTAAGATATAATTCACACATCATACACTTCACCCACTTAAAGTGCACAATTCAGTAGTTTTGAGTATTTTCGTGAAGTTATGTATGTAACCACATCACCACAATCAATTTTAGAGTATTTTTTATCACTCCCAATAGTTACTCATTTTTGTTGTAAGGCTAGTGTGTTTTTAAAAAGGGAGATAGAAGTTCATGTAGTTTTTTTGTTGTTGTTGTTGTTTGAGACAGAGTCTTGTTCTGTTGCCCAGGCTGGAGTGCAGTGGCACAGTCTCAGCTCACTGCAACCTCCACCTTCTGGGTTCAAGCGATTCTCCTACCTCAGCCTCCCGAGTAGCTGGGATTATAGGCGCCTGCCACCACACCTGGCTAAGTTTTGTATTTTTAGTAGAGAGAGGGTTTCACCGTATTGGCCAGGCTGGTCTTGAACTCCTGACCTCAAGTGATCCACCTGCCTTAGCCTCCCAAAGTGCTAGGATTACAGGTGTGAGCCACTGCACCCAGCCAAGTTCACGTATTTTGAATTGAGGAAAGACATTGTAATGATGACACCTGTTTAATTTGCTTGGCCTCTTAAGTTATGTTCTTTAAGTGCTTGGCCTCTTAAGTTATGTTCTTAAGTGTTGTGCCATTGTTTCTTGTCTTGGTACTTAGCCCTAAACTGTCCTCTACTTCTAAATCAGTTACAGCTGAGTTTAGGGATAAGGATGAACAAATATACCCTTTTAGTTCACCATTTAAAAGCAATCACCTGGGATCATTTTTGTGTATAATGTATCTATTTCCAAATTATTATCTACCTACATAGACTGTTGAATGTTTAGCCCTGTCTTAGTTCTTTTGCGCTGCTAGAACAAAATACCCTAGACTGGGTAATTTATAAACAATGGAAATTTATTTCTCACAGTTCTGGAGGCTGGGAAGTCCACAATCAAGGTGCACCATAGAGTTGGTGTGTGGTGATGGCTCTCTGCTTTGTAGGTGGCACCTTCTATGCGTCCTCACATGGAGAAAGGGAGGGAGGTGAACAAGCTTCCACAGACACCTTTTGTAAAAGCAGTAACCCCATTCATGAGGATGTACCCCTCATGCTCTAGTCACTTCCTGAAGGCCCCACTGATCTGGGAGGGAGGCAGAGAAGTGCTAGGAAGGGAAGGGCGTGGTCCTTGGCTAGGGCTTCACCCTCAGGCCTGTGCCTACAGACCTAGGTGAAGACTGGCATTTCTGTTTTCCTGCCCAAATGTTGCATTTCCCAAGACCACTGTGGCCCACCATGCCCCCATCCTGTGCTTTTAAGAACCCCAAGACCCTAGCGGGCACACACATGCAGCTGGATATCAAGAGGAATGCATTGGCGGAAGAACACAAAAGCAGCAGGACGTCGAGAGGGGCATGCCGGCAAAGAGCACACCGGGAGACTCCAGTAGACCCCGGCAGGCCAACCAGTGGAACGACACAGAGTTTGGCTGGGGCGGCCGGAGGAGGGCCCGGGCTGCTGAGCTGCCTGACTCCAGGGGAAAACCACCTCCCCACTCCATCTCCCTTCTGGCTCCCCATCCATCTGCTGAGAACTTCCACCCAATAAAACCTTGCACCCATTCCCCAAGCCCACGTGGGATCCGATTCTTCCCGTACACCAAGGTAAGAAACCCTGGGATACAGAAAGCCCTCTGTCCTTGAGATAAGGCAGGAGATCTAATTGAGCTGACAGAAAGTGCCTACAGATGCCTAAAGTGAAAGAGCGTGCTGTAACACACGCTGGGCTTCAGCTGTGAACATTCACCCCTGAACACTGCTGTGGGGTCGGAGTCCCACAGCCTGCCTGTCTGCGTGCTCCTCCTTGAGGTTGGAGCATTGGGGAACTGAGGAAGCCAGCCACACCCCCATCGTACACCCTGCCAGGGGGATAAGGGGACTTTTCCCGTTTCACTACCTCTTAAATGTCTACTGGAGATTAGGTTTCAACATAGGAACTTTGAGGGAATCAAACATTTAGAACACAGCACCCTTTTAAAGAACGTAGATGATATGGTTTGGATTTGTGTCTCTGCCCAAATCTCATGTCAAATTGGAGGAGAGGCCTGGTGGGAGGTGACTGGATCGTCGGGGCGGATTTCCCCCTTGCTGTTCTCATAATATTGAGTTCTCGTGAGATCTGATTGTTTAAAAGTGTGTGGCACTTCCCCCTTTGCTCTCTCGCTCTCCTGCTCTGCCGTGGTAAGACGTGCTTGCTTCCCCTTCACCTTCTGCTGTGACTGTAAGTTTCCTGACGCCTCCCAGTCAAGCTTCCTGTTAAACCTGTGGAACTGTGAGTCGATTAAACCTCTTTTCTCCATAAATTATCCAGTCTCAGGTAGTTCTTTATAGCAATGTGAAAACAGACTAATACAGCAGGACAGGTAAAGAATATTTGCTAAATTAATTAGCAGCACTGAGAGGCTTTGGTATATTACCCGGAACTATTTTGGAATTCATTTTTGAACCTACTACCTCTATTGGCATAATCTCTAAAAATGATCTTAGACATCATCTGTGTACACAGATATTTTGGTGTAACAGGATAAATTTATTCTTTTATTGGCAGATTCCAAAACTGAGCTGACATTTCTCTATTTAGTTCCCCAGTTGATAGACTTCCCTCTCATATCCCCAGACTCAGAGACTGCATCTAATGAGTGTACTTAGTTGTCCAGTTCAGGCCAGAAACCAAAGAATCATTTTCAACTCTTACTCTCCTCAACATCTTTGGTAACCACGTTGTACAAATTCAACCTCTCTAGTATTTCCATAATCTGTTTCCAGTTCTCTATCCTACTGCTATTCTGCCTTCATTATATCTCACATGGTTTGGTGAAATACCCTCCTAACTAGCCTACTTTCTCCAGTCTCCTTTTCTCTATCCCTCTTTTCAATTCACTTTACACACTGCAACAAGAGTGCTATTTCTGAATACAGGTCTGATTCAGTAATTTCCTTTTGCCTACCCAATAAAGTCCAGACACTTTGGCCTGGTAACATTGAATACTATATATCAGATCATACCCCAGTTCTCTCCTAGAAAAATGGTATAAAAGACACAGTTGAAAAGGTGTATTGGGGAGGGGTTCTAGTTGTACCCAAGCATTAAGTTTAGGTGTGGTATTTGGTATCTATATAGTGTCAAAAGCAAATGCATTCTTTACTGGCCGCTACAAATTAAATTCCATGGCTTATTGCACTTGCTTTTATTTTAAATGAACATGGTATTTTTTCAGTTATTTTTAAACTGCTGACAAATTAGGATTATTTCCTTTATCTTTTATTAAATAAATAAAAAAAATAGAGACGAGGTCTCCCTTTGTTGGCCAGGTTGGTTTTGAACTCTTGGCCTCAAGAAATCCTCCTGCCTCGGCCTTCCAAAGTGCTAGGATTACAGGGCATGAGACATCTCGCCCAGCTGTATATTATTTCCTTTCTAACATCCATTTTACATTTTTATTTTCATTTCCCATGTATCCAGTATACATGCATATGTATTTTTTGTGCTCTTCAAATGCTTGACTTGCATTCATCTTGATGATTTTATCAAGTTATTTTACAGATGTTTCTATTTTTCTTGTTTGCTTTTTAATAGTTTATGAAATTAAGTCTCCTTTCTTCTGTTTATTCTTCCTCCTTTGTTTATCTATTGAAACAACTGCTGTTCTAGGCGTAATGTATTATTATTCAGTGAATAGAATAATATTAAGGTATGCAACACTGAAGTTACATTACTAAATATTTTTGATTTTTTTTTCTTCCCTACCTATGGATTATACTGACCAGCATCTTCTGTTGCTTTTCTTTGAGACTCGGTTTTTTTTTCTATGTGTCTTTTCTTACATTTTGTTATTGCCTACCTTTTTCTACATTTTCTGTGTACTAATTTTTAAGGAGCAATTTTAAAGCTCAGTATTTTACTCTACATTGTTCAAGCCTGATTTGTACTATTTGCAAATATTTTGGTCTCCGATTAATCTTATCTAAAACTTCACAGCGGGAAAAACTTAAATTGCACCACTGATGGAATGATATGTTTTTTTGGTTAGTCCTTTAGTTTTAAACAACAGTTCAAAAAAAATGTAGTGCCATAGATATTCAAGACACAAACTGCAACTCTAAGAGAGGGGAAATTATTCAAAAATTGTTACTAACTTACTTTCTAAATGTAAGGGTATCCATGTATGTTCAGGACACATTGTATAACTGGGGGTTCTCTGAATTAAGTTCCATGTAGAACACAATGTTTATTGAAAGATAACTTATAAAAATGTACTAATCAGACGGTTACACACACATTATTAAAACTCAGGGAGTAACTACAGCAATTGTATAGATCGTAGACCAATAAAAGTTTTTTCAGGTTGGAGTATTTTATTACTGTATTTGTTTATAATTGCTGGCATGGGGTGATAATACAATTCAAACCTACTGCTCTATCCTTGTTAAATCGTTAGGAAACCAATCAATCAGGTTTGATTTACTCATAAGTTGGAAATTTCAATGAAAATCATAATACGTTTAGAACTGAACAGTAAAAATACGCCAAAATTTGTATTGAAAAGGGATTATTACACAGAAATAAGTTGTTTTAAATGCAACTGGAGAAAGAATTGAAAAGAAGTAAATGGTGCATTCAACCCAAGAAAACAGCAAAGGAGAACAAATAAATCTAAAGAAAGAAAGGGAAAGGAGATAATGATAAAGTCAGAATTTTTCTTTTTCTGTTTTTTTGTTTTTTTGTTTGTTTTTTTTTAGAGACAGGATCTCGCTGTAGTGCTCAGGCTCGTCTCAATCTCCTGGCCTCAAGTGATCCTTCTGTCTTAGCCTTCTGAATAGCCAGGATTACATGTGCAAGCCACAGTGCCTGGCTTAAAATCAGAATTTTAATGAGATGAGCAAAATGAATCAATGGAGTCGTTCATAAAAGCAAAAAAGTGATAGTTTGAAAGTATTAATCCATTTCTAAAGCTAAGAAGAAAATTGAATATCAATTCTTCTGATAAGTGTAAAATACATGTGTTTTTTTTTTTACGTTAGTCTTAAAAATTATTCAAAGTTTTTTGCCCAGGCCAATTAAGAAGCATAATTGCTTAGTTATTTAATGATCAAGCTCCATCTACTTTTCCTCTAATGAATTTCAAGTGAGACTTGATGTAACAATCATCATACATTCACCACTCATGAATACAGGTTGGGAAACTGGACTTTCGGAGTTAAAAGGGTCAATTGAAATTGTTAAGTCCTATCTCTTTACCCAATTCATTCAAGGATCCCTTCACAATATCACTGTTGGTCACCTGACCTCTGTAAAATACCTTCAGTGATAAGTCAAACAACACAGCTGTAAGTTGCTGAATGCTGTGAGTGACTTTTACCTTTAGAGAAAAGAATGTTGCTGAGTTAGGAAGGATTTGTATATGACATACCAAAGTAAACTTTGACCAGAATTTTATGGGGAAATACTTAACTCCATTTTACACAATAACACAATCTGAGGGGCTATTAGCTTTCACCTAAAAGGCCATCTGGCAGTCTTTGATACTGTCATTAAAAGAAAGTGGGTAGACAGTTATGTAGCAGGTGTTTGCCAATTAGAAGAATGCTCCCAAGCAGGACATCGTGGACACACTCTCCGCAGTTTTCCAACTGCAATAACTGTGTATTTGAGTGAAGAAAAGTACATTGTAGAGCTTGGTGTTATGAGTCTGTTTCCTGTGGAAAGTGTGGCCTGCTGTGCTGGGGAAGCTGCTGTTTTCTCTTCTGGTCAAGATCTTGCTCAACTGCCTTAACAGGGTACAGGGTGAAGCATCCACAGAATGATCCTGTGTGTACATTTAACCTGTTCTGGGGACGGCACTGTTTGTTTTGGCAAAATAGGAAAATTGACAAAATCAACAATTTTTGTAGAGATTAGAACTTTTTCTAAGAATAACAAATCTGAAGATTACTTATGAGTAGCAGTAAAGATGTCACTTTGAAGTGATAAGTATACTGAATAAAGAACCTCCAATAAGGAAGGATCACATTTCACTTTATTTAGTGGCTTAGAGCCTTTTCTTCAAGGCAATTTAAAAGTAAATCTGCAGAGGTTTAAAAATTAATCTTTATCAAATCCTTGTGAGATGCTAATAGGTTAGGTATTCTGCATGTTTGAAAACATTTGTAAAGAAGAGATGAAAGAATCATAGAGCAGTGCTTCTCAAACTTGAACATGAATCCTCAAGGAATAATGATAAAATGCAGATTTCCATCGAGTAGGTCTGAGGCGTTGCATTCTAACAAGCTCTCAGGTGATATCAGTGCTGCTGCTGTGGCAGACCACAATGTAAATGGCAATGTCAGCTAAGAGCAGCGTTGTCATGTTTTGGGATTCCCATAGGAAGAAGTCCAGCAGTCACTTGGAAATGTGCATTTTGGACTCGGGAGACTCAGTTTTGGGAGCCATAGCATGGAATAATAGCTGAAGTTATGAGAATAGATGAAATTGCTCTTCTTTAATTATTTACTAAATACTAATAAGGTAGTTAGGGAGCACAGAGTCAGACACAATCCTTCTTTGTCGAGCACAGATTATGCCATCCTGTATGGTCTCCTGCAAAGTTTAATTCTAAAATTCTATTTTTAATGAGAACATTAAGCCTATTGATTTATCAAGTATATCTTTTTCAGCAAGGAGTATTTCTATTAAAAAGGCCATCAGGTTGCTGAAATATTAATGGTAGTACAAGATCATGTAACTGAAGAGAATGTTATCATTGAATTCAGGGTTTTGATGAAAACCCAGAGTTAGGTTCTTAATTTAATAGGGATGTTGAGAAAATAAGATTCTAAGTAATAAATTGTGAAATGGCTTGATTAATAATTGTCTTTTGGCCAGGCATGGTGGCTCAGTTTACTCCCAAAGTGTAATCCTAGCACTTTGGGAGGCCGAGGAGGGTGGATCGTTTGAGGTCAGGAGTTCGAGCCAGCCTGGCCAACGTGGTGAAACCCTGTCTCTACCAAAAATACAAAAATTAGCTGGGCGTGGTGGCGCATGCCTGTAATCCCGGCTCCTCAGGAGGCTGAGGCAGGAGAATTGCTTGAACCCGGGAGGCAGAGGTTGCAGTGAGTCGAGATCGCACCACTGCACTCTAGCCTGGGCAACAGAGTGAGACTCCATCTCAAAAAAAAAAAAGGTCTTTAATTATTTTAAGGAAGATATCTCCCACTTTTTAGGACCATAAAATACATTGCCAAGGCATGTTATGCAATGTTCTTAATTAGGTATGTTTGTTAATTGATTAGCTAACTATTACAGTATAGATAGACATCGCTCTGCCTGGAGTTAGAGAAGTAAATGTGACAGTCTCTGAGCAGACTTTGGACCAACAGACTTCTATTTTTGTGTTTGTTATGTGGTGACTCTTCTTATCTTCTTGCATATTTACATTGGGCCTTTTGAATTATATTTACTTATTGAGTGCCATACACACTTCTGACATGGCTTGTTGTAAATGACTCTAATGATTATTTTCCATTTGGAGTCTAAAGTCCAGCATGGTTTCAGGGAGCTAATGTTTTATTATTGCAGGTTCTTTGGCAAGAACATTCAGTGCACCTGCTGTGCGTACTCAGCCTATATATACGGTGACAGCTACATCTGCTTCCCCATCTGCCCCTTTTGGTTTTAAGTTGGTATCATTAGCTATCTGTAACACTTAAGAATCTGCCTGTATCTGTTGAAGGAAACTAAATGGGTTAAAAATCCTCACCTTTCTGCAGGACCTTCCACAAAATAATAGCTCTGTGGAGTGATTCGGGGATTTCTTAGTATTAAATAGATTACTGAAGCTGTGATTGTCAAATAGAAACATGTTTAAACATGTCCAGAGCTTACTTTTATTTATTAAGAAGGATGTGATCACAAAATGTGTTTAATTATAATGTAGCTATGCTATATGTTAAATTTGGATCTGTTCCCATAGCAGATAAGATCTGTTAATTAATAAAGTCTAAAGTTATCTGTACAGAGTAGAAAACCCTAATTCTTAACATTAGTATACTAGTCATGTCAATCAGCATGTCCACATCCTCCTGCTTGCATCTCTCTGCTGGACTAAGGAGCCAGCCTCCGTCTCTTCCTTAAGCAAAGGGGTGGGATCAAGTTTCCTAAGGGCACCTAATCCATAGAATGGTTGCTGAACCTATGAAATGACTTGATAGGAAAAAGTTTCCTTAGTAAGAATAACGATAATTAAGTAGACTAATTATACTCTCTTCCAGCCTCCCCAACTAATGGTAAAGACTCTGGCAGACTGATTTCGGGTCACTTTTATCTAATAGACTTAAAGGTCACTATAAGCCGTAGACAAAACCCTGTTTAACAATGGCCAGGTCCTGTGCTAGGTGGAAACATGCACCACCTCATCTACTTTTCTCCGTGGTAATCTGTCTTTTTTTTAAAATATATTTTTACAATTTTATTATTATTATACTTTAAGTTTTAGGGTACATGTGCACAACGTGTAGGTTTGTTACATATGTATACATGTGCCATGCTGGTGTGCTGCACCCATTAACTCGTCATTTAGCATTAGGTATATCTCCTAATGCTATTCCTCCTCCCTCCCCCCACCCCACAACAGTCCCCGGAGTGTGATGTTCCCCTTCCTGTGTCCATGTGTTCTCACTGTTCAATTCCCACCTATGAGTGAGAACATGCGGTATTTGGTTTTTTGTCCTTGCAATGGTTTGCTGAGAATGATGGTTTCCAATTTCATCCATGTCCCTACAAAGGACATGAACTCTTCATTTTTTATGGCTGCATAGTATTCCATGGTGTATATGTGCCACATTTTCTTAATCAGTCTATCGTTGTTGGACATTTGGGTTGGTTCCAAGTCTTTGCTATTGTGAATAGTGCTACAATAAACATACGTGTGCGTGCGTCTTTATAGCAGCATGATTTATAATCCTTTGGGTATATACCCAGTAATGGGATGGCTGGGTCAAATGGTATTTCTAGTTCTAGATCCCTGAGGAATCGCCACACTGACTTCCACAATGGTTGAACTAGTTTACAGTCCCACCAACAGTGTAAAAGTGTTCCTATTTCTCCACATCCTCTCCAGCACCTGTTGTTTCCTGACTTTTTAATGATCGCCATTCTAACTGGTGTGAGATGGTATCTCATTATGGTTTTGATTTGCATTTCTCTGATGGCCAGTGATGATGAGCATGTTTTCATGTGTTTTTTGGCTGCATAAATGTCTTCTTTTGAGAAGTGTCTGTTCATATCCTTCTCCCACTTTTTGATGGGGTTGTTTTTTTCTTGTAAATTTGTTTGAGTTCATTGTAGATTCTGGATATTAGCCCTTTGTCAGATATCCATTGCAAAAATTGCAAAAATTTTCTCCCATTTTGTAGGTTGCCTGTTCACTCTGATGGTAGTTTCTTTTGCTGTGCAGAAGCTCTTTAGTTTAATTAGATCCCATTTGTCAATTTTGGCTTTTGTTGCCATTGCTTTTGGTGTTTTAGACATGAAGTCCTTGCCCATGCCTATGTACTGAATGGTAATGCCTAGGTTTTCTTCTAGGGTTTTTATGGTTTTAGGTCTAACATGTAAGTCTTTAATCCATCTTGAATTAATTTTTGTATAAGGTGTAAGGAAGGGATCCAGTTTCAGCTTTCTACATATGGCTAGCCAGTTTTCCCAGCACCATTTATTAAATAGGGAATCCTTTCCCCATTGCTTGTTTTTGTCAGGTTTGTCAAAGATCAGATGGCTGTAGATATGCGGCATTATTTCTGAGGGCTCTGTTCTGTTCCATTGATCTATATCTCTGTTTTGGTACCAGTACCATGCTGTTTTGGTTACTGTAGCCGTGTAGTATAGTTTGAAGTCAGGCAGCATGATGCCTCTAGCTTTGTTCTTTTGGCTTAGGATTGACTTGGCAATGCAGGCTCTTTTTTGGTTCCATATGAACTTTAAAGTAGTTTTTTCCAATTCTGTGAAGAAAGTCATTGGTAGCTTGATGGGGATGGCATTGAATCTATAAATTACCTTGGGCAGTATGGCCATTTTCACAATATTGATTCTTCCTACCCATGAGCATGGAATGTTCTTCCATTTGTTTGTATCCTCTTTTATTTCATTGAGCAGTGGTTTGTAGTTCTCCTTGAAGAGGTCCTTCACGTCCCTTGTAAGTTGTATTCCTAGGTATTTTATTCTCTTTGAAGCAAAAGTGAATGGGAGTTCACTCATGATTTGGCTCTCTGTTTGTCTGTTATTGGTGTATAAGAATGCTTGTGATTTTTGTACATTGATTTTGTATCCTGAGACTTTGCTGAAGTTGCTTATCAGCTTAAGGAGATTTTGGGCTGAGACAATGGGGTTTTCTAAATATACAATCGTGTCATCTGCAAACAGGGACAATTTGACTTCCTCTTTTCCTAATTGAATACCCTTTATTTCCTTCTCCTGCCTAATTGCCCTGGCCAGAACTTCCAACACTATGTTGAATAGGAGTAGTGAGAGAGGGCATCCCTGTCTTGTGCCAGTTTTCAAAGGGAGTGCTTCCAGTTTTTGCCCATTCAGTATGATATTGGCTGTGGGTTTGTCATGGATAGCTCTTATTATTTTGAGATATGTCCCATCAATACCTAATTTATTGAGAGTTTTTAGCATGAAGGGCTGTTGAATTTTGTCAAAGGCCTTTTCTGCATGTATTGAGATAATCATGTGGTTTTTGTCTTTGGTTCTGTTTATATGCTGGATTACATTTATTGATTTTCGTATGTTGAACCAGCCTTGCATCCGAGGGATGAAGCCCACTTGATCATGGTGCATAAGCTTTTTGATGTGCTGCTGGATTCGGTTTGCCAGTATTTTATTGAGGATTTTTGCATCAATGTTCATCAAGGATATTGGTCTAAAATTCTCTTTTTTTGTTGTGTCTCTGCCAGGCTTTGGTATCAGGATGATGCTGGCCTCATAAAATGAGTTAGGGAGGATTCCCTCTTTTTCTATTGACTGGAATAGTTTCAGAAGGAATGGTACCACCTCCTCCTTGTACCTCTGGTAGAGTTCGGCTGTGAATCCATCTGGTCCTGGACTTTTTTTGGTTGGTAAGCTATTGATTATTGCCACAATTTCAGAGCTTGTTATTGGTCTATTCAGAGATTCAACTTCTTCCTGGTTTAGTCTTGGGAGGGTGTATGTGTCGAGGAATTTATCCATTTCTTCTAGATTTTCTAGTTTATTTGTGTAGAGGTGTTTGTAGTATTCTCTGATGGTAGTTTGTATTTCTGTGGGATTGGTGGTGATATCCCCTTTATCATTTTTTATTGCATCTATTTGATTCTTCTCTCTTTTCTTCTTTATTAGTCTTGGTAGTGGTCTATCGATTTTGTTGATCTTTTCAAAAAACCAGCTCCTGGACTCATTAATTTTTTGAAGGGCTTTTTGTGTCTCTATTTCCTTCAGTTCTGCTCTGATTTTAGTTATTTCTTGTCTTCTGCTAGCTTTTTTTTTTTTTTTTTTTTTTTTTTTCATGATCTGTGGTTTTCTTTTTAATTATCTTTAGTCTTGTGATCACACATAATTTTAAAATTTGTGTATATCTCCGTTACTTTAATCCTTTTAAGTTGGCAAAAGCACCATTCCCAATCACAAATACGCAGTTCTACAGTTTTGTTTCTGAATGGCTGTTTAAAGACAATCCTAAATTATAACTTAGTTTGACTTAGATTGTAAAGAATTCAAGAGTGAAGTTTAACTTGCTACTATTTTAAAAGCATGTGACCTTATAGATCTATAAGATGTGAGAGGTGTTGAATAATCTCTAATATTACACATAAACCACACTAAAATGCCTTTCAATAAGTAAAAGGAACCATTTTAAATACAGGGAATTATAATTAGATTGGCATAGTTAAGGCCAAAACTATAGACATTGCTACCTTATTTATCTTCAACCCTTGCCTTTAAGAGGCAAATGAACATGAACACAAAACACAGGTGAATCTTGCTTGGTTCTAAGACAGTGAAGGAATTTCCCCAGTATTTAAATATATTCACATAACCAGTTATATAAATCTAAATATAAAACCAATCTCCAGTAAGTTTTAAGATGGCACTCACCATCTTTGTGAAAAGTTGAACATTACTAACGAAGTCTAATCATATCTTTAAAAGGGGTAAACAGTGATAGCATTTACTGAATTGGAGTTACTATTAAAATTCAAAAACTGAACATATTCATTTAACCACAAGCCAGTCTTAGTTTTAAATCAGGACTGCCCAACAAAATATTCTGTCAGTCATTCATGATCTGAATTCTGGTGTATGAGATCTATTAAAGGATGGTACACATAAAAAAGTCATGAGACATTTCTGTTTTGTAATAAATAAGGCAGTGGCCAACTATTACTCATTAGTAGCTTTTTTGAGATAAGCTATTAAGTCTGCCCTTTCTTCCTTCTTCTTAATGCCGACAAAGATCATTTTTGTTCCAGGGATGTACTTCTTGGGATTCTCCAAATACTCCATCAGTGTATCCTCTCCCCAGATGATGCCTTTGTTCTTATTGGCGGCCGTGTAAGAATATCCAGGGGCCTGACCTGTCTTCCGCCCGAAGAGACCATGGAGATTTGGCCCAGTCTTGTGCTTGCCTCCCTTTTCAACGGTATGGCACTGGGAACACTTCATAATAAAAATCTTCTTGCCTTTCTCAACATCACCCATATTTAATTCTCTTTTTAGTCGCTGGCACAACGAACACTCCCGCTCCGAAGCCGGACGTCCCCACTCTCTCTTCTGCTAGCTTTTGAATGTGTTTGCTCTTGCTTTTCTAGTTCTTTTAATTGTGATGTTAGGGTGTCAATTTTGGATCTTTCCTGCTTTCTCTTGTGGGCATTTAGTGCTATAAATTTCCCTCTACACACTGCTTTGAATGTGTCCCAGAGATTCTGGTATGTTGTGTCTTTGTTCTCATTGGTTTCAAAGAACATCTTTATTTTTGCCTTCATTTCGTTATGTACCCAGTAGTCATTCAGGAGCAGATTTTTCAGTTTCCATGTAGTTGAGCGGTTTTGAGTGAGTTTCTTAATCCTGAGTTCTAGTTTGATTGCACTGTGGTCTGAGAGACAGTTTGTTATAATTTCTTTTGTTTTACATTTGCTGAGGAGAGCTTTACTTCCAAGTATGTGGTCAATTTTGGAATAGGTGTGGTGTGGTGCTGAATAAAATGTATATTCTGTTGATTTGGGGTGGAGAGTTCTGTAGATGTCTATTAGGTCCACTTGGTGCAGAGCTGAGTTCAATTCCTGGGTATCCTTGTTAACTTTCTGTCTTGTTGATCTGTGTAATGTTGACAGTGGGGTGTTAAAGTCTCCCATTATTATTGTGTGGGAGTCTAAGTCTTTCTGTAGGTCACTAAGGACTTGCTTTATGAATTTGGGTGCTCCTGTATTGGGTGCATATATATTTAGGATAGTTAGCTCTTCTTGTTGAATTGATCCCTTTACCATTATGTAATGGCCTTCTTTGTCTCTTTTGATCTTTGTTGGTTTGAAGTCTGTTTTATCAGAGACTAGGATTGCAACCCCTGCCTTTTTTTGTTTTCCATTTGCTTGGTAGATCTTCCTCCATCCCTTTATTTTGAGCCTATGTGTGTCTCTGCACGTGAGATGGGTTCCCTGAATACAGCACATTGATGGGTCTTGACTCTTTATCCAATTTGCCAGTCTGTGTCTTTTAATTGGAGCATTTAGCCCATTTACATTTAAAGTTAATATTTTTATGTGTATTTGTTCCTGTCATTATGATATTAGCTGGTTATTTTGCTTGTTAGTTGATGCAGTTTCTTCCTAGCCTTGACGGTCTTTACATTTTGGCATGTTTTTGCAGCAGCTGGTACGGGTTGTTCCTTTCCATGTTTACTGCTTCCTTCAGGAGCTCTTTTAGGGCAGGCCTGGTGGTGACAAAATCTCTCAGCATTTGCTTGTCTTTAAAATATTTTATTTCTCTTTCACTTATGAAGCTTAGTTTGGCTGGATATGAAATTCTGGGTAGAAAATTCTTTTCTTTAAGAATGTTGAATATTGGCCCCCATTCTCTTCTGGCTTGCAGGGTTTCTGCAGAGAAATCCACTGTTAGTCTGATGGGCTTCCCTTTGTGGGTAACCCAACCTTTCTCTCTGGCTGCCCTTAACATTTTTTCCTTCATTTCAATTTTGGTGAATCTGACAATTATGTGTCTTGGAGTTGCTCTTCTCAAGGAGTATCTTTGTGGTGTTCTCTGTGTTTCCTGAATCTGAATGTTGGCCTGCCTTTCTAGATTGGGGAAGTTCTCCTGGATAATATCCTGTAGAGTGTTTTCCAACTTGGTTCCATTCTCCCCGTCACTGTCAGGTACACCAATCAGACGTAGATTTGGTCTTTTCACATAGTCCCATATTTCTTGGAGGCTTTGTTCGTTTCTTTTTATTCTTTTTTCTCTAAACTTCTCTTCTCGCTTCTTTTCATTCATTTCATCTTCCGTCACTGATACCCTTTCTTCCAGTTGATCGCATCGGCTCCTGAGGCTTCTGCATTCTTCATGTAGTTCTCGAGCCTTGGCTTTCAGCTCCATCAGCTCCTTTAAGGACTTCTCTGCATTGGTTATTCTACTTATCCATTCGTCTAATTTTTTTTCACAGTTTTTAACTTCTTTGCTATTGGTTTGAATTTCCTCCTGTAGCTTGGAGTAGTTTGATCATCTGAAGCCTTCTTCTCTCAGCTCGTCAAAGTCATTCTCCATCCAGCTTTGTTCCGTTGCTGGTGAGGAGCTGCGTTCCTTTGGAGGAGGAGAGGTGCTCTGCTTTTTAGAGTTTCCAGTTTTTCTGCTCTGTTTTTTCCCCATCTTTGTGGTTTTATCTACTTTTGGTCTTTGATGATGGTGACGTACAGAAGGGTTTTTGGTATGGATGTCCCTTCTGTTTGTTAGTTTTCCTTCTAACAGACAGGACCCTCAGCTGCAGGTCTGTTGGAGTTTGCTAGAGGTCCACTCCAGACCCTGTTTGCCTGCGTATCAGCAGTGGTGGCTGTAGAACAGTGGATCTTGGTGAACCGCAAATGCTGCTGCCTGATCGTTCCTCTGGAAGTTTTGTCTCAGAGGAGTACCGGGCCGTGTGAGGTGTCAGTCTGCCCCTACCGGGGGGTGCCTCCCAGTTAGGCTGCTTGGGGGTCAAGGACCCACTTGAGGAGGCAGTCTGCCCGTTCTCAGATCTCCAGCCACGTGCTGGGAGAAAACCACTACTCTCTTCAAAGCTGTCAGACAGGGACATTTAAGTCTGCAGAGGTTACTGCTGTCTTTTTGTTTGTCTGTGCCCTGCCCCCAGAGATGGAGCCTACAGAGGCAGGCAGGCCTCCTTGAGCTGTGGTGGGCTCCACCCAGTTGGAGCTTCCCGGCTGCTTTGTTTACCTAATCAAGCCTGGGCAATGGCAGGTGCCCCTCCCCCAGCCTCACTGCCGCCTTGCAGTTTGATCTCAGACTGCTGTGCTAGCAATCAGCGCGACTCCGTGGGCCTAGGATCCTCCGAGCCAGGTGCGGGGTATAATCTCCTTGTGTGTCGTTTTTTAAGCCCGTTGGAAAGGCGCAGTATTAGCGTGGGAGTGACCCGATTTTCCAGGTGCCGTCTGTCACCCCTTTCTTTGACTAGGAAAGGGAACTCCCTGACCCCTTGCACTTCCCGAGCGAGGCGATGCCTCGCCTTGCTTCGGCTCGCGCAAGGTGCGCTGCACCCACTGTCCTGCGCCCACTGTCTGGCACCCCCTAGTGAGATGAACCTGGTACCTCAGATGGAAATGCAGAAATCACCCATCTTCTGTCTTCTGCGTCGCTCACGCTGGGAGCTGTAGACCAGAGCTGTTCCTATTCAGCCATCTTGGCTCCACCCCTGTATAACCGGTAATCCATCTTATAGCTCACTTGGAATTTGCTATCTGTTATCTTGGCATCTTAGTCCAAGCCACTTGTTATACATTTATCCACAAGAAAAGTATAAATGATACACACATGGAGAATTCCATTGTCATTCTCTGGTTCTTCTCTCAGGGATACTTGCTAATCAGTATGTCTTGGGAATGGTCCTGTTCTCGGATGTATTCTTCTCCCAGCACATGAAGAGTTTCTCCTAGGCCCCACCCACTCAATGCTTGCCCCACAGTGTTGGCTCTGGGATATACACTTCTTACCTAGACGTTTATTTTTACTCACAGGATTTACTAAACCTTAGGAGCTGAGCCAGGAATGGTGGTGCATGCGTGTTGTCTCAGCTACTTGGGAGGCTGAGGTGGGAGATCGATTTAACCCATGTGTTTAAAACCGAACGGAGCTATGATCATGCCACTGCACTCCAGCCTAGGCAGCAGAGTGAGAGCCCGTGAAGAAAGAGAGAGAGAGAGAGAGACAGAGAGAGAGAGAGAGAGACCTTAAGAGCTGAATCCTTATCAACGGATTCTAATGAAAGGCCATGCTTTTCTCCAAAATGCTGGATGAGGCCATCTGTCTACTATTCTTGTTAATAAAAATAATGAGATGCTGCTACAGCTTTCTGCAGTGTTGTGTGTTCGTGTTCTTTCTGCCTGCTGTGTCCACTCTGCAGTGTGGGGATTTTTTTGTGGGCTGTAGCCACAGGAAGGGTGTTCTAGTGAAGAAATGCCCTACTTGCCTGGAGTCTGAGCCAAACATGGACACTCCTTTGCACAACTTTATAACATCTTGCATAACATCAGTAAGTATTTTTTGGCAGTTGTGGCTAAAAAAATAGCTCAGGGATATTATCATTCAATAATGTTATATGCAATAGTATGTAGGTTACATACCTGCTGATAGACTAGGGATAAATATGACTTATGGAGCAGTACCTTGTACTAAAAATAGCACTTGCTCATGATTGTAGAAAGTTAGAACTAACCTACCACTCAGATATCTGCGGGGAGAGAAGCATACAGGATTTAATCAATTATCTTCCCAAAACACACCCTGGAAAGAAAATTGTAATTTCATTTAAAATAATCAATGAAATATTTTTCCATGTGTTAGATGACTTATATACATTAGCGTGTATTCTCCCTTATTTCTGAATCTTGTGATTTTAAAAAATTAATATTACAATTTTATTTCTAGCCAAGTGTTCTTTACTATTAAATTTTAGAAGGATTGTGAAAATTTGTGTCGGGAGTCACAAATTATTCTGCGCTCTTTTGTTCTATTGGGAGATATTACATTTCTCTCTATTATTTTCACTTTCTACTTATTTGTAGGATTGCTGAAATAGCTTTTGAACTGAATGAACATTTTAAATTCACTCTGTTTTTTAATATTACTAAAGCTTCTTTGAGCAAATAAGAGAATGACGAAAGAAAGAAATTCGAGAGGGATAAACTAAAGAGGAAAGCTTTTCATGTCTGAAAGTGCTAAGGATAACTAAACTTCAATCAAGAGACAAATGTAGTTTGAAGGCACTGACACTTCATCACCGCAGGGAGGCAGTAGCTCCTTCTGTAATAGGAAACTCAAGGCTTTTAGTATCTTTCTCCACTTTAAATTCTGAACTTTTCTATTAATAATTCTTTATGTGATTTTTTTCTATCAACACCCAAGCTTTACTCCTTGATTTTAAAAGGTAATCCTTGCTCATGTCTGAAATAATTGGACCCCAAAAGTAAAACATAGTTTGCCGAAAGGGTACAAAATTGAAAAATGACTTCAGCTGCACACCATGCATGAAAGACTTTCAAAGTCTGAGTTCCCATAAAAAATTATAAATAAATGAAATTCTTTATATGCTCTGTAAGTCAACTGTTTTAAAAGCAGCAATTATGGATTCTATAGCACAACAAGAAAGGTTGGGTGGGATTTTGAGGTCACCTCATCCTAGCATCTTCACATGTGACCACATTTTTAACCTATTTCTTGCAGAATATTTAATATTTTGGCCACATTTTCATTTTGGTCACAACCTAAGTATAGATTTAAAAGTGCAGTAATACTTTTGATCCAGCAAAAGCACTAGACCCATACTCAGGGGAATTTATGTCAGAAAGTGATATCTAGTGGAAGATTCTAAAATGTTAAAAATTCTCTCCTACTCAGTTTCCATGCTTGAGTGAATTACTTATCTGAGTGGGGGGCTTCTTCTGTGGGGATAAACAGCTTGGTAAACGTTAGAAATAGTGGTGTCTCAGATATTTCTAAGTATCTATGTCTGAGTATTTGCTATTTCCAGTAGAGGTAATCCAGCAGAGTTTAGATTCAGACATTTTCTTTTTTAAGTATAATCAAATATATTTTCATCTAGTGAAGAAGGAAAAACAGATATGTTCCATATCTTTTAGGGGAAAAGACTCCACTGATGTTGACTTTAAGTACAAATGCAAACAGCAGAGGAATGGCAGGGTGAAATGTATAGGAGCACAGACTCTGAAGCACTGTACAGATTCAAAGCCCAGCTTTGCCATTTCCCAGTCGAATCACACTGGGCACATTTCTTAACTTCTCTGGGCCTCTTTCTTCAGCTGCAAGATGGGGAAAATCATAGCACCTACTTCATAGAGTTGTATGAAG
Organism: Pan paniscus; assembly: GCF_029289425.2. Taxonomy (NCBI): domain Eukaryota; kingdom Metazoa; phylum Chordata; class Mammalia; order Primates; family Hominidae; genus Pan; species Pan paniscus. The sequence continues at coordinate 40,346,938 of NC_073264.2, read as the reverse complement.
ATTAAACAATTGAGTACCTATAATATATTTAGAACACTGCTTGGCGCTTAATATATGCCCTGTAAGTGCTGGCTGTCATTCAAATGAGGGGCATTACTCTCCAACTCTTCATTGTCTATCAGGTACTCCACATTATTGTTATTATTTTTGCAGAGACAAGGTCTCACTTTGTTGCCCAGGCTGGTCTTGACTCCTGGGCTCAAGTGATCCTCCTGCTTTGGCCTCCTAAAGCACTGGGATTACAGGTGTGAGCCACCATGCCTGACCCTGGTACCCTACATCCACATTATTATCTACATTTTACATACCAGGAAACTAAGGCTCAAAGACCTGTGACAGGTTGCACAACTGGTAAGTAGTGATACCCACAGATTGCACTGTACAGATTGTATACAAATATATCACCATGTGCATTAATAACATCTTTATTACTAATATGTCTTTCCTAATAATGTCTAATGTTTTTATTACTACCTGGCAACATGAATTGAGTGCTCATCCTGCACCAAGCATGGTTCTATGTGCGAAGGATAACCCATAAGATAGGTGCCGTTATTATTGCCATTTTGTCAATGAGGAAACTAAGGCACAGATTGTTTAAAAAACTTGCTCAAGGTCACACAGCGCTTACTGGCAGACTTGAGATGCAAACCCAAGTGGCTTTCTCTAGAATCTGTGCCCCTCTTCTGCCCCTTTCCCGAGAGTGATCAAACGCTTGTGGAGCTTTCATGTGGTCCTAAGATCAAGGAAGAGGCGTTTGGTCATCACTGGCTTTTGGCTGGAAGGCAATTCCATTTGGCTTTTGGCCATCAGCCTTTTCCTCACTATCTGTTACTCCTGTATCTTGTGGGCTGTTTCTCTTGGGGGTGCTCCAGGAGAGGCCAGCCATGACCCCCTGCTGGCTAGGTTCCACATCTGCTCACAGTGGCCCTGCTGGTCTTCCAAAACTCATCTGGTCTACCCTTTCGCCGCTGGCTGTGTGCTGTACACTGCCACTCAATTGGGTTAAGCTCAATGTTTTGTCTTGTAATTTTCAGACACCTTCTGGACCCTTCACTAAGGGTTTTGAAACCTCTTGAAGCTCTTCCCAGCTCCCCAGCCATACTCTGGTACATGTGAGTGAGGGTGAGCAGGTGTTCTCTTGGGCCATCTCCCTGCTACTATCTACTTATATAGCTGTCTGTTGGTGGAATAGAACTCCAGTCAGGAAGAAAAATACAAGCTCCTTTTCACTGGAGATTTTCACACTTACCTGGAATCTCTACTATTTATCTCCTCCACCAGGCATTTTGATATTAGGTTGAGGCACAAGGCCTCAGACATGTCCCAAATCTCCCTCTTTTACTATTAACCGTCTCCTACTTTCCTCTCTCTCTCTTCCAAAGCTCCTGATTTCTTTTTTTTCTTTTGTCTTTTTTTTTTTGAGACAGAGTCTTGCTCTGTCACCCAGGCTGGAGTGCAGTGGCACGATCTCAGCTCACTGCAACCCCCGCCTCCCGGGTTCAAGTGATTCTCATACCTCAGCCTCTCGGGTAGCTGGGATTACAGGCATGCACCGCCACGCCAGGCTAATATTTTTTTTTTGTATTTTTGGTAGAGATGGGGTTTCCTCATGCTGGCCAGGCTGGTCTCAGACTCCTGGCCTCAAGTGATCCACCCGCCTCGGCCTCCCAAAGTGCTGGGATTACAGGCGTGAGCCACCGCGCTTGGCCCTGATTCACTTATTTTTAATGGACCTATAGTCTACTTCCAGCACCTCATTCCCAACTGCATCATCACCATCACTGAACGTGTATAGCACTTTCCCAGTGCTATACTCTGGTCCTATATCAGGCACGTGTTGCAAAGAGAATGTTGGTAGCTGCAAGAAAATCTAGCAAGCAATTCACTTGCAAGAGTCTAGAAAGTGATCTTAGTTGAGTAATTTCTGTCTCTCCCAATTAAATACACTGGGAAAATTCAGTAAATGATACTGGTGAGATAAACATAGGCCAGATCTTGAAGATCCATGTAAGTCAGATGTGTTAGGCTGTTCCTGTGTTGCTATAAATAAATACCTGGGGCTGGGTAATTTATAAAGAAAAGAGGTTTGATTGACTTACAGTTCTTCAGGCTGTGCAGGAAATATGGCACTGACATCTGCTTGGCTTCTGCTCAGGGCCTCAGAGAGCTTGTACTCACGGTGGAAGGCAAAGAGGGAGCAAGTGCCTCACATGGTGAAAACCCGAGCAAGAGGGGAGGAGGAAGTGCCACACACTTTTAAATAACCAGATCTCATGAGAACTCACGACTGTCACAAAGATAGCACCAAGCCATGAGGGATCCCCTCTTGTGACCGAATCACCTCCCTTTAGGCCCCACCTCCAACATTGGGGATTACAATTCAACATGAGATTTAGACGGGACAACATCCAAACCATATCAATAAGGTTAAGAAGTTTGGATTTTCTCTTGAAGGCAATGAGGATCACATGGCAGAATGAAGCAGGGAAATGTACAGAATGGAGAAGCCTGAAGAGTGTCAGGCTGAATGCAATCAACAAGGAGGTGTCTGGGAAATACCTGTCATTTAGACAAGAGAGATGATGTTCTGAGGAGGCCTGTGGAAGTGATAGGATTTAGACAAGAGGGATGATGTTCCGAGGAGGCCAGTGGAAGTGATAGGATCTGGAGGAGAAGGCTGCTCTGCTTGGAGTCACCTCTCTTTGGCTAGAAAGCTCATTCTTAAAGGTACCTTCCCAGTGAAAGCTTCTCTGAATTCCCATGACTTGCTCTCATGGCTATCTGTACACAGTCAATATTACACGTTTTTTTTGGTTTGGTTTTTTTTTTTTTTTTTTTTTTTTTACAGTATTGGTCTTTCCTATTAGAATGTGCTGCCCATACTGAGGGCAGTTATTTTTGTCTAAAGTTTTTGCATTCCCAGAACTTATTACATTGCTTTGCACATAAAAGGCTGCCAAATATTTGTTGAATAAATGAATTAAAAAATGCATGGGGTAGTGGGTTATCTTGTGAAATATTATGGCCAAGCCATTGCATTAAAAATCTCAAGTGGACACAAATGGAAGACTCCAGGATCCTGCAGTGCAGACAACGGGCATTGCCCCAGAGCTGCCACGTCAAGGATGTCAAGTCATGGAGTTCGAACACTAGGCATGGGCACTTTGGCTTTTTGAGTGAAAAAAGTTGTTTCTGGGTTTTAATGTGTTTAGGGATATAAAGAATCAGGGACCCCTCTATTCTATGGTCCTCTGACCTGATGGACTGAAGTTCCAGTGTGCCACCATGAAATGCAAGGGAAGTAACAGGGAGCCACATCCACCCACCTGCATCTCAGATAGACATCCTCCACACAGCCTATTTGCTGTTTGCATAGTAGACTAAAATAAAAGCAACTTTGAACTACTTGAAGTCTCTAGGCTTGCTTATCCTCAAAACCAAAGCAGTTTGCTATGGTCTAGCCTAGCTATTCAACTACATATGCATGGCCTTTGTTATTGTTAGACTTTTATAATTTTTGCTAGGCTAACTGGTGTGAAACGGTATTTCATTATTTGATCCGGATTTTTTAAAGTTTTAATCTTTTATTTAAAAAAGTTCTCATATCTGGATTCCTGATGTGAATCCAGTACTCTTCTATGAGTACTTTCTGTCTGCTTCCTAATTAGATTCAACAGAAGTTTGTCTCTTTTATCAGTTCTTTCAAAGAACCATCTTTAGGGGTTATACATCAGTTTTAATATTTTTCTATTTTCTTATTTATTACTTTCTTCTTTTCCTATTCATTAATTCCTTCCTCCTGCTTACCCTTGACTGGTTTTATTGCTTTATTTGTTTGTTTTTAGAAACAGATCTTGCAGAGTTTCCCAGGCTGGAGTGCCATGGCTATTCACAGGCACAGTCATGGAGCCCTACAGCTTCAAACTCCTTCAAACTCCTGGGCTCATGTCATCCTCCTGAGTAGCTAGGACTATAGGCGTGCACCATTGCACGTGGCCTTACTGTTTTCTTATAAGTTCTCAGTTCATTATTTTGACACTTAAAATTGCTTAATATTTAAAGTGCTTACAATTTTTTTCCCCTGAGTGCCTCATTGGTAATATCATATCCTTTTATATGTACTGCAGTGTTCTCATTTTGATTATTTCTAAATTGATTGTAACAGTAGTTTTGATTTTTTTCTTTTACTTAGAAGGTTTTTAGAAGGTGGTGCTTGACTTGTGGGATACATAATTTGATATATATTCATTAAATAGTATTATGTATTTTTTAAAACATTGTCTCGTGTTTAGTTTTTTCTTATTGGATTTGTCAAGGTGGAGACTGTCAAAATCTCCTATTAGGACTGAGTTACTGAAGACGTATCCTTGAATTTTTAAGAAATCTGTATGTGTTTCAATACAATTCTAGTCAGCATTTAAGGATTGGACTGTTACTGTGATATGAAGAAACCTTAATATAAAATGATAGTATTTGCCCTATGTAAAGCTTTTGGCCTTAAATTCATTTTAATTTGAAATTAGTATTTTCTTTTCTGTTTCTCTTTTGTTTGCCTTTGTCTTTCATATATTTTTCCTTTTCTTTTACTTTTATCCCATTTATGGCATTTTATATTATAACAGCCTCTTAAAACCAGCAGTTTGAACTCAATCTGCAGCCCTTTGACTTTAATGCATTAGGTCTTACTTATCATCTTGTTTCAAGTTTTGTTTTGATAGTTCTTTGCATTTCTATTGTTTTGAAGTATGGATCTTATTTGTCCTTCTTTGGAGATAAACACACATTTAAATTTTGTTACAGTACTTAGTTTTCAAAAGCACTTTCTAACTTACATTTCTCCAGTTGTTAAAGGGTAAAGTCATGTTTTCCATTACCTTCCACCTTCTTGCTGCTCATTGTTCCTCATTCGCCCATTTTTGTTAATGTATTCTGGATTATTGTAAATGTTTTTTTAATTGTAAAAATCTAGATTTAAAAATTCCAGATTATTATAAAAATGTAAAAAATTGTATCTATTAAGAATGTTTTGACATTGCTTTAGTCTAGTTTTTCTTTTTTTTCTTTATTTTTACTTCTTTTGAGACTGAGTTTCCCTCTTGTCGCCCAGGCTGGAGTGCAATGGAGCAATCTCAGCTCACTGCAACCTCCGCCTCCCCAGTTCAAGTGATTCTCCTGCCTCAGCCTCCCGAGTAGCTGAGAGTACAGGTGCACAACACCACTCCCAGCTAATTTTTGTATTTTTTTTTTGATAGAGACAGGGTTTCACCATGTTGTCCAGGCCGGTCATGAACTCCTGGCCTCAAGTGATCCGCCCGCTTCAGCCTCCCAAAGTGCTGGGATTACAAGCGTGAGCCACCACGCCCATCCTAGTTTTTCTTCTTAAAAAAACTTGTTCCTACAATGTAATGTATCTTCGTTTCAGTCATTTTGGAGGTCTGGGAGTAATGTCATTCCTTCTTCATTTTCATCTCCTTTTAGGGCTTTTTCTTCAGTCAGTTGAAATTTGTCTTCACACATCTTCTTAAAAAAGATTTACCCATGAATGGGTGTATTTTTTAAGATATCTGAGTTTGTCTTGTTGCTTTCACAAGGGTGAGACAACTTGGCTGCTGCTATGGTCTGAATGTTTATGTCCCCCTAAACTTCATATGTTGAAATTGTCACCCACGAAGTGATGGTATTAGGAGGTGGGGCCTTTGGGTGGTAATTAGGTCATGGGGGTGGAGCCCTCGTGAATGAGATTAGTGGCCCAAGAGAGACCCCTTTGCCTCTTTTGCTATGTGTGGTTAGAGTGAGAAAAAGGTTGTCTGTGAGGAAGCAGGCCCCCACCAGACACCGAATCTGCTGGTGCTTTGATCTTGGACTTTCCAGTCTCCTGAACTGTGAGCAATAAATGCTGTTTATAATCTATCCAGTCTATGGTATTTTATAATAGCAGCCTGAATGGACTAAGACAACTGCATATAAAATTCTTGGATCAAAATACGAGTTTCCCCTAAAGTCTTTTAAAATATTTTACTGCTATTCTTTGGCATGGAATATTGCAGTACATTATATTTTAATCTGGAACAGGAAATAATAGGGGACAGTGTGATACAGTGTCTCAGAGAGCTGACTTTAGGACCTCACAGACAGGGAGGGGTTCAAGGCCTCTGTCTACCACTGATCTGCTTCTCACTTACCAGTCATAAGGCCTTGGGAAATTTTGTCGTTGGTTTTCCCACTAGTATAAAGAACCTAAAAATGGTATTCCTCATAGGGTTATTGTAAGGATTCAGTGAATTAATTCTATAAAGTTATAAATTCTATACAATTATAAAGCTTAGTACCTTTTATACCTTTCTGTTTCATTTTGGACTTTTTTTCTGGGAACATCAGTTGCCTAAATTTCCATCTCTTAATTCTCTTTCTTTCATGGTCATCATCTTATCTCTCATTGTTTTTCTCTTTAGTTTTTTTCCTTTATATTCTATATGAGTATACAAGTTTATCCTTATTTTTCTTTTATTAAACCTGTTTTTTTCCTCAACCTAGATTTTAATTCTGCTAATATGTTTATAAAACTTTAAAAATACATGCACATGAAGAAAAGGGTATAAATCCTAAATATACACCTTGAGAAATCATGAGAATAAACTGTTTATCACCTCGGGTTAAGAAACAGAACACTGTAGGCTGGGAGTGGTGGCTCACACACATAATCCCAGTGCTTTGGGAAGCTGAGTCAGGAGCATTTTCAGGACTTCATTTGAGACAGCTTGGGAAATGCAGCGAGACCTCCATCTCTACAAAAGATAAAAAAATTAGCCAGGCATGGTAGTGTGTGCCTGTAGTCCCAGTTACTGGGAGGCAGAGGCAGGAGGATTTCTTGAACCCAGGAGTTCAATGCTGCAGTGAGCTGTGATCGTGTCACTGCACTCCAGCTTGGATAACAGTGCAAGACCACATCTCTAAAAAAAAAAAGAATCCAGAACATTACAGCATCCCATAGGCTCCCCACATGCCTCATACCAAGCATGCTCTTCTTAACTGCAATACTCTTCTGACTTTGATGGTAATCACCATGTGACCTTTTCTTTTTCTTTTTCTTTTTTTTCCTGTGGCTGGTTTACTTCACTTAGCATTTCATCAAGGTTCATCCATGTTGTAGCATGTATGAGAATTTCCTTTCTCTGTAAGGCTCAATAATATTTCATTGCATATCACATTTTGTTTATCTATTCATCTGTCGACAGACAGATGGGTTGCTTCTACCTTTGGCTATGGTGAATAATGTTGCCATGAACATGAGTGTACAAATATCTCTTTGAGATTCTGCTTGCAATTCTTTTGGGTGTATACTGAGAAGTGGAATTGCTGAATCATATGGCAATTCTATTTTTAATATTTTGAAGAACTGTCATACTGCTTTCTATAGCTGTTGTACCAATTTACATTCCTATCAATATTGCACACAGATTCTGTTCCAATTTCTCCATATCATTGCCAATGTTTGTTGCTTTCTGTGCTTTTGATAGCAGCCATCCTATTGGGTGTGAGATAGTACCTCCTTTTGGTTTCGATTTGCATTTCTTAATAATTAGTGATGTTGAGCATCTTTTCATATGCTTGTTGTCCATTTATATATATTCTTTGAAGAAATGTCTATTCAAGTCTTTTGCTTATTTTAAAAATCAATTTTTTTGTCATTGTTAAATTGTAGAAGTTCTTTATATTTTCCAGATACTAGACCCTTATCAGATATATGATTTGCAAATATTTTTTTCCTAATCTCTGGGTTGTCTTTTCACTTTCTCAATATTGTCCTTTGAAGCACAAACGTTTTTAATTGTGTTGAAGTCCAATTTGTCTATTTGTGTGTGTGCGTCTGTGAATGAAGAGCTTCTCAGAGCCTTTCCTATGTTCACGTGGATCAAGATTCCAAAAGACAGATGGATCTTACTGCATTTCCACAACTTAGCTGACCACAGAAACCTAGTTCTGTGCCTCCCCCATCGTCGTATTCTCCTCACAGAATAATTTGCAAGTCACAGAACACACTCTGAAATGTTCTGCTTTAAGGGTTTTCAGTACTCCATGAAAAACCCTTCAGCAGAAGATGAGACATCACACATTCAGAACCCTAAAGCCAGAATAGATTCAGCCCAGTGCCTGACTTCAGGGATGAGGGCCCAGTGACCTGCCCAAAGCTTGTGAGACTGGGGAGAAGATCAGACCCCTGGGACAACTACCCAAATGGGGAACTCAACACAGGAAACATTTGTCTTATCAGTTGTGCATGGGGCTGGGGCTGGGTGGCAGGACCTCAGTCAGTTGCTTCCAGAGTGAGGATTTTAGGCCCATCCTTTGCTTGTGTGAGCCTTTGGCTTGGAAAGGCAGGGGCCCTTCTCCTCTCCTGTGGGATGCCAGGACTTGGGCTGCCTACAAGCTGGCCAAGAGCTTCCTTGATTCCCTGCTTCGCTGTCTGCTCTGGACTCTCGCCAGACTTCTTTCTCTGGAAGACTCAGGGACAGATGAGTGACTGAGTGAAAGAGCCAGAATCCAGGCCTTGGTGGAGCCTGGACTTGGTGGAGACTAGCCCAGCCTGTCAGTGGGGCTGAAGGGCTAAGCTCTGGGCAGTTTCTTATGGTCTCAGAGGAGATTCTAGAAACAGGCTCAGGAGGGCTTTCATAAGGCTGCCGTGGGCTCCGCTGGACACAAGCGCATCCCAAGCTGGATCCAGCTGCTGAGATAGCAGCTGTATTCCATATCTAGGATTTGGTTTACCAAGATGACAGCAAGGTCCAGTGCCTGATGATTATGCAACTTTTTCTTTGAGAGTCTGCACACACATCTCAGGCAATCTCTTAGTCACATGGGAGGCCAGAGAAGCAATAAAATTGTTTCTCATTCACTCCTTCCTAACACATTATGACTCTGGAGAAGCTAAGTGGTTAGAATCCAGATTCTTTGTTTTTATAGCTGCATATAGAGTAGGTTACATTTCTCCCTCTATATGCAGCTCTATCTTGTACGGAACCATTAGATGGGCAGTCCCTAAAAACATGGTGTCATGGAAAGAGCAATGGTTTTACAGTCTCATAAATGTGCGTTTGAATCTACAGTCCTCCAGGTACTGGATGATTGATCTTGGACCACTTCTTTCACGTCTCTGAACTTGATATTATTCTTACACTTAAAATGGAAATAGCAATACATGTGAAAGATCTGGCACATATCAGTGGTTTCATAAATGCTAGTTTCCTTCTCAAATTGCATTGTACGGAAAAATCATCACAGGTGATGAAATTTTTCAATTGGAAAGGATCTTGGAGATGATCCAGTTAGATTCTCTAGTTTTTCAGAGGAGGAAGTTGGAGCACAGAGAAAGTGACTTGCTGAAGGACACGCTACAAAGTGAGATCGCTAAATTCTATGCAATCCAAGTCCCCTTGGGTAACTGAAGGCCCTGACTGGCTCCTCTCCGCTAGGCACCAACACTGCTCTTCTCAGGCTATTTATGTGCTTTATCTTGAGGCTTGAGTTTTGACCATTGGAAGCACTATTGGCCATGAGAATAGAAGACGAGAGGTTTACACAGTTACTCAAGGAAGCTGGCAACTTCAACAGCTCCTTATTCATTTCCATGGCTTCCAGCTGATTTTCCTGTGTTCAGCTCTGGGGAACAAGGAACCCTCTCTGCTTGGTGGACATCACCTTGCACACCACCCCTGCCGCCCACCACTCGTGTCCTCTCCAGTTCCTGCCTCCCCTCTCTGCCTGCTGCAGATTTGGCTGCTTCTTTATCCTATGACCAGTTTTCATCGGCTCTGAGGATTAGCAGGGACCAGAGCCCAAGCCCCAGGAGTGCTCAGGTGAGTTCCCCGTGATCAACCAACCTCTGTGTTCTCCTCCCTCCCCTCTGACCTTTTTGTTTTTAGCAGCTTGGCAACCCAAGTGTGCATCCCTAAATACTGTTGTTTAGTTTTTAAACTTTAGATACATAAAATCAACCAATTCGAATTTTTGGTTTGACTTCTTTCACAAGTCATTATATTTGTGACATTTCTCTGTGTTGAGACTAGCTATAGGTTGCTCATTTTTTGTACAGCATGTCGTTATTTGTGTATACTACCATATTACCCTCTCAACAGTTGGGCAATTGGGTTTTCTATGGTTTTTGGCTACTATAAACAATGCTGCTATAAGCATTGTTGAAATTTGTATCTCGATGCCTCTGAAAAGTTTCTTAGGGTAAATACACCTGCTAGAGGGCTTGCTGGATAATAGAGCATATATATAATAAGCTTTAGTAGATATTGCCCAACCATTTACCAAAACTGTGCTGCATGCTTTAATATTTTTAATTTCCTTAAAATCTTTCATCATTTTACCATCTCATTTCCTCGTTCTGCTTCTCTTTATTAAAAACTCTGTCTTTTTGTAACATGCCTAAGAAATTAATCAGAGTTTGGAAATTTTTTTCTGCATTATAAAAAGAGTTTATTTTCAGATGTTAGCTCTTTTTCTTGCTCTCTTAAATATTGTTCTCTTTCCTTATCTTATAATTTTTCCCCATAGACTTGTGTTGATATTTTTTTCTTGAACAAGGTGAGACGAAGCTAGACTCCATGTTTGTCATCAGACAGTGTATATAGACATTTTCTTATTCCCTCCTTACCCATGTTTTTCACAAACAAATGTTGATGTGGTATCTTTTTTTAAGAGATGTGAAGGGAGATTAATGCACTGAACTTTCAATCAAATTCCCCAGTTCTTAGTGGGCATTTGTTTAATGTGACACCTATCTCAAATGCTTGATTCTATGATATGCAAACCATCATAATGAACAAAAAACCACAATCCCCAGCAATCATTGCTCCCATGGCAGAAGCCAGAAGCCACCAGCTGCCACTAGTCCCTCCTAGTGCCTCCTACCTCTGTACATACACTAATCACTCCACTGTGTTCTCGAATTTGTAATCTCTGCCTGGATGCAGAGATTTGGAGGAGTGGGCTGGGGGAGGAGAGTATTGTGTTTGACACATAGAGAAGGAGAACCCAAGAGAGAATAGAGGGCAGCTGCCTTATTCTCTGGTTGCTGTGTTTTTTTTGGACTCGGGGGATTGGAGGTGGGGAATAGAAATATATTTTTTGTTTGTGCATTTCTTTTCCAAATGGCTTCTTTTTCATGAAGCAAACCAGGGTATGTGATCTGCCGAACAATCAGTAATTTTTTTCTCAGTGCAATTCCAAATGCCTTGGGCTTTGTGTTGGTTCTACTAAGATTCTGGAATGGAGATTATTGATCATGTAGTTACATGAGTGGTGGGTTTTTTCTTATATTTCTCAAGGATACTTCTAGTGCAAACATAGGAGCAACTTTATGGGAGGATGTTAGCCAGGTTACACTTTGATTTGGAAGTTATATCATATTTCATTTAATAAGCAAAGTAAATAAACATGAAGGCAGGGTGTATATTCTTAAATCTATTGAACTATATTAGCTGGATATGTTATGGTAAAGGTGCAGTAGTATCTGTTCAAAGAACCAAACCTAAATCTACCTCGTCATATATGGGGTAATGGCATCAGTATTAGGGTTACTACTGAGATTTTAAAAACTCATTTTTTTGTGATATTAAACTGTTTTTGTACAAGCCAACATTAAAGAAGAAGGTGATGACATCTAGTGAATTGAAAATGCCACGATGGATGATCCACACATTTAAAAATGCATGACCTTTCACACACCATCAGTGTGATATGTACTCTGAGGAGTAAAGACTAATAATTTTTCTTTAATTAGTTATATTCTTAAATGGACTAGAATAGTGGTTTTCAAACCTGGCTGTGCATCAGAATCCATTGGACAGCATTTCCAAATGCATACTTATTTGCTGTCACACTCAGACTTACTGAGCTGGCATACCATGGGTATACCAGAGTATGGGAGTGCATTTAAAGAGGTGCCATTGGACTGGGGCACAGCCCTTTTCCTCTTGCTTTTCTAAGCTTCTGGGACACTACTGGTACAGTTGCATCTCTTCCAGAGGGATCATTGAGTCTGGTCTCAGGTCTGATCTGGTTCCAAGGGCTTCTTGCACCCAGACTGTTCTGAAGAGATAAGCAACTATCATTCAAGAAAAGTTGCTGGAATTTTGTAACCATTCTGGGAGTTAGGATGTATTTTACAGAAGGGGCAGCAGGATCAGCTTGGTAATGTCATGCATAGGGAGCTAAAACCTGAGTGTATGGGGTCACAGAAGCAGCTCAAAATCCCATTGAAAAACCAATGGTGAGCCTGGGGGTGGTGGCTCATGCCTGTAATCCCAGCACTTTCGGAGGCCAAGGTAGGGGGATCACCTGAGGGCAGGAGTTTGAGACGAGCCTGGCCAACATGGTGAAACCCCATCTCTACTAAAAATACAAAAGTTAGCCAGGCATGGTGTGGCTCACGCCTGTAGTCTCAGCCACTCGGGAGGCTGAGGCAGAAGAACTGCTTGAACCTGGTAGGCAGAGGTTGCAGTGAGCCTAGATAGCACTATTGCACTCCAGCCTGGGTGACAGAATGAGACTCTGTCTTAAAAAAAAAAAAAGAAAAAAGAAAACCAATGATGAAGCTGGGGCTAATAGTTATACCCCAATGGATACAAATGTCTATATGGGCAGTACAATGGAGTGGAAAAAGTATGGCTATTGTAAACACAAATATGTGTATTTGAATCCAGTTCTTATGCGTTTTGGCTGTTTGACCTTGACCAAATTAATTTGATCAGAACTTCAGTTTTCTCATCGATAAAAAACATAGGAAAATAATATCTACCCCATTGGGTTGTTGTGGAGAAAATGCAACGTGAATGTGAAAATGTCTTGGTATAGTGCCTAGGACATAGAAATTTCTAAATAAATGTTATTTTTTCTTTTTTTTCATGCATTCTCCTTTTTTGCAATCACTCTATGAGTTTTTTGTTTGTTTGTTTGTTTTTTGTTTTTTGAGATGGAGTTTCGCTCTTGTCACCCAGGCTGGAGTGCAATGGCATGATCTCGGCTCACTGCCACCTCTGCCTCCTGGGTTTAAGTGATTCTCCTGCCTCAGCCTCCCGAGTAGCTGGGATTACAGGCATCCACCACTATGCCCAGCTAATTTTTGTATTTTTAGTAGAGATGGGGTTTCGCCATGTTGGCCAGGCTGGTCTCGAACTCCTGACCTCAGGTAATCCACCCGCCTCGGTCCCCCAAAGTGCTGGGATTACAGGTGTGAGTGACTGCCCCTGGCCTCTTTATGAGTTTTTAATGTCACATTTTTTTGCTATGGTAGTTTCATAGCAAAAGCAATGAATAAATCACAAACTTTATTCATTCATTTATTGAGTCAAAAAACATTTTCCAAGTACCTGTTTCAGTTATTCATTGTTGCATAATAAAGCCAAAATTTAGTAGCTTAAAAATATATAACTTAATTTTCTTATGGTTCTGCAATATGGGCTCAGCTGAATAGTTCTTCTGCTTATCTTACTGGTGGTCACTTCTTGTGGGTCAGTTGGGACTGGATTAAATTGGGACATTGGGAGGGCAGGGCCTCTCTCTCTCTCCAGCAGAGTAGTTCAAGTTACACAGTACCTTAGAATTCCCATGATCTCAAAGCAGAAGTTGTAGGTTATCTCAGGTCTTAGGCTGGGAACTGGCACAGTGTCATTTTCACTGTCATTCTATGATTAAAGCTAGTCACACAGAGAACCCCAACTAAATGGGAGGCAAGCACACAGTGTGTGAATACTTGTGTGAAGAGCCACTGATACAATAGACTCTCACAATGCCAACTGCTGTGGTAGATATTAACAAAGGGGCAGGGATATAAGGAAGTGAAATTGATAGAAGATTACATTCTAGTTGGCAATGTGGTGAATATATAGGTACTATTAAATAGCACTGAATTAAAGCATCAGGGCTTACTCAAGTGCCAAATTTGTGCTAAGAGAAGGGTTCTGTGTGGGGATAGAATGCTCAGGCAAGGCCATGGATGCTTGGTGAATGAGGGTGATTTTTGAGAGACAGTAGGAGTTTCCCTAGGAGGATGCTGATTTGCTGTGTGCCTTCTGGGTCATTGGGCTCTGTAATAGTTCATGTTCCACACCTGGGATGATTGATGTCCATTGTGAACAGCTGCTTTGTTTTAGAGTCTTTCTAGGCCACCACCATTGCTCAGATAGCTTCTCATTTATTGGGCAGACATTAGCTCAGGAGGGAAAGATATGTGGGCATGCGTGTGGCAAGAGTAAAGAGGTTAAGGCTTGGCAAAGTGGAAGCAAGAATGAGACCATCTGTTATTTCTATTAAATTACATTTGGACTAAAGCTGCATCCTTACATATTTTAAGTTCAGCCTAAAGATTTCTTCATGCATAGTAAAGTGCAACCTAACTGGATGTATAAACACACTGTAACCTGCTCTTGTGCCAATCACTGAGTTTCAGCCAATCAAGGGTGATTAACTGTTCAAACCATGTTCAAACAAGGCAAATGCAGAACTGTAACCAATCCAGCTGTTTCTGTACCTCTCTTCCATTTTCTATGTCACTTTGCTTTTCTTGTCCATAAATCTTTCACCATGTGGCTGCAGTGGAGCCCCTCTGAAACTGCTCTGGTTTGGGGGCTGCCAGATTCTCAAATTGCTCTTTGCTCAGTTAAACTCTGTTCAATTTTAAACTTTCTTCAATTTATTATTATTTTTTTTTGAGACAGAGTCTTGCTCTCTCACCCAGGCTGGAGTGCACTGGTGCAATCTCGGCTCCCTGCAATCTCCACCTCCGGGGTTCAAGCGATTCTCCTGCCTCAGCCTCCCAAGTAGCTGGGATTACAGGCATGCACCACCAGCCCAGCTATTTATTTAGTAGGTACAAGGTTTCACCTTGTTGGCCAGGCCAGTCTCGAACCCCTGACTTCAAATGATCTGCCCGCCTTGGCCTCCCAAAGTGCTAAGATTACAGGCATGAGCCACCACACCAGGCCTCAGCTGAATTTGTCTAAGATTTTTCTTTTAACATTCTTGATCTACCTTTATGGGGAAATATATTTGTATCTTCTGTAGGAATGCTGCCTGCATTTCCATCAAAACGTTGGGGTTTTCCAGAGGCATAGCAATTAGGACCATTTTCTGTTCTGGAAATTCTATTTGCCTCATGAGATAGGATTTTCAATTAAAACTTCTGTTCTTGCAAAGAGACTGATAGCCTCACTGCTCTACATCTGTCTTCATGTGTAGTTTTTAAAATTTCAGGTATGCTATAAATATTTCATGTTCACAAAGGGCCTGAAACAGTCTCTATCTGTGAGCAGATATCATTGAAAGAAAAAGCATTTAGTGCCAAAGAACCCAGGTTCAAGTTCTGATTCTTCAAGTTGCTTAAGTTCTCTGGGTCTGGGTTTCTTTCTAGTAAAGTGGGTTTACATGAAAATATAAATGTTTCCAGCTAATTCACCAAGTTAAGAGGAGAATTAAGGGACATAATGAAAAATAAATGACACAATAATTCTCAAAACAATTTGATAATTATAAACACTATGTAAATGTTATTTAGCTACTTCAATTCCCTTGTGGAATAAAATAAAATATTCATTGTGGCTGCTATCCAATGTCTGGAGCATAGTAAGTATTCAATATATGTTGATTGAATTTATATATTAATTTAGAACCCCTCCTCCCCATGAATTAGGTGTCTTGATCAATTTGGGGCTGAATAAATGGAAATGGAAATGTTAGCTAAATTATCCATATATTAATTGGTAATCCAATAACCAGTATGTTAGAGATAAGACTTTTAAATCTGCAGGGTTTTTTCCTGCTATTAAGCTTGTATGGCTTCAATTCTAGAAAACCTCTGTGAACACGGTTAAATGTTTGTTTGTTTTTAGGCCAGGGCGGTGGCTCATGCCTGTAATCCCAGCACTTTGGGAGGCTGAGGCAGGCAGATCACAAGGTCAGGAGATTGAGACCATCCTGGCTAACATGGTGAAATCCTGTCTCTACTAAAAATACAAAAAAATTAGCCGGGCACCTGTAGTCCCAGCTACTTGGGAGGCTGAGGCAGGAGAATGGTGTGAACCCGGGAGGTGGAGCTTGCAGTGAGCTGGATCGTGCCACTGCACTCCAGCCTGGGTGACAGAGTGAGACTGCATCTCAAAATAAATAAATAAATAAATAAATAAATAAATAAATAAATAAGGTTTTTTTTTTTTTTTTTTTTTTGTGGGCCCTCAGATTAAGAACTGATTCGAAAGACTTCAGTACACTGAAGTACCATGCACACTGATATTTCAACTGGTTATCAGCTCTCAAAACATTAACCTAAAATGAAAAATGTAAACTTGCCAAATTTGGTTTTTGTTTTCATCTTATGCCAGTAAACTCATCAGAAGGAACTTCTAGAAAAAAGTGAAATACTCTAGGCAAACTATGGTCTATGAATCAGTTCTGGATCCCTGTTTATTTTTGTATCGCCTACAAGCTAAGAATGTGTTTCTCAGTTTGAAATGGTTGAAAGAAAATCAAAAAAAGGCAATATTTTATGACACATGAAAATGATGTGAAATTCAAATTTCAGTGTCCATAAATAAAATTTTATTGGAACTCACTCAGCCATGCTCATTTATTTAAGAATTGTCTACTGCTCTTTCTGAACTACGACAGCAGAGTGGAATAGCTGCAACACAGAGCACATGGCTCACAAAGCCTATAATACGTATTATCTGCTCCATGACAGAATAAGGGTCATGGATTCCTGCTCTAGGCTCTTCAAAATGGAAGCAGAACATTTGGAATTTTCCTCACAGCGCAAGAAGTGGCCAACAATTTGAGATTTCAGGGAATCAGGAGCATCTGGGGCCTGATACCTTTGTCACCTTTGAAAACACTGTCTATTGGCCCCAAAGATGGGGATTTCCTCTGCTGTGCTTGTAAAAGTGTTCTTAGCCCTATAGAGACTAAGCTTCACACTGAGCTTCTCATTTTTTTTTTTTTTTTTGGCAAGAGGGATTTTCTTATTCAGTGAAAAAAATTATATATATAGGTATGTATATACACACACACCGATTAGTGACTGCTGTGTGTGTGTGTATATATATATATCCCAGTATAAAACATATTATGATGCTTAATATTGCGTGTCAACTTGATCGGATTGAAGGATGCAAAATACTGTTCCTGGGTGTGTCTGTAATGGTGTTGCCAAAGGAGATTAACATTTGAGTCAATGGACTGGCAGAGACAGATCCACCCTCAATCTGGCTAGGCACCATCTAATCAGCTGCCAACACGGCTAGAATAAAGCAGGCAGAAGATGGAAGGACTTGACGTGCTGAGTCTTCCGGCCTTCATCTTTCTCTTGTGCTGGATGCTTCCTGCCATCAAACATCAGACTCCAAGTTCTTCAGCTTTTGGACTCTTGGACTTATACTAGTGGTTTTCCAGGTGCTCTTGGGCCTTTTACCACAGACTGAAAGCTGCACTGTTGGCTTCCCTACTTTTGAGGTTTTGGGACTTGGACTGATCCACCACTGGCTTCCTTGCTCCTGAATTTGCAGACGGCCTATCTTGGGACTTTACCTTGTGATTGTGTGAGTCAATTCTCCTTAGTAAACTCCCTGTCATATATACATATATACTATTAGATCTGTCCTTCTAGAAAACCCTGAATAATACTCACATCATTAGTGAATGTTATATATACATAATCATTAGTGAATGATATTGAAACACGTCATTCACTAAATGATGTGCTTCACATTGGGCCAGATGCTGGAGAGCAGTGAAAGTTTCTGATCTTCAGGAACTTACTCTCTAGGTAGGTGAAGCAAGATGTACACACATAAATCTGGGGCAGTAATGGTGCTATGTCATGAGGATGACTTAAAAAAATTTTTTTTTGATGTGTGTGTGTCCATCCAGCATTGTTCTATTTGGTGTCAGAATCCCTCCATTCTTTCTGGGATCCACTCCTTTTTTCTTCACGAAACATGAATTTTGGGTGGAGCTGATCTCCACCCCTGTTTCAGAGGTGAGCGTGTAACTCAGGGCTGGGCCTCTACCATCAGCCCTGGGATTTCTCCTAGAACTTTGGGAAAGAGGACTTCTTTTCCTGGGGTCTCCAGCTGCTAGGATTGTATAAGTGCCTTGCAGGGAGAGCTTGCCTGAGAAGGGGACTACACAGAAGGAAAGCAGAGCCAAGAGACGGAGAAGGAGGGAGAGATTTCAATGACACTGATTCAACATCTGGGCACAGGTGCCTTAATTCTTTTTATTTCCTGTCATGTGAACTGATGCAGTCCATTTATTAGATTTCTTGCCAATGAAAGATGAGATAATGTGGGCTCGAGTGCTAGGGTGAATGATATAAAGAGAAATATGCAGGAAATCAGAGAAGAGCAAGTCAGAGGGAACTGATGCAACGGGGGAAGTCGCTTTTGAAGAGGTGGACTTAGCTGGGCTCTGAAGGATTTAGGTATAGGCTCTTATGGGGGTGGGCACAAAGGGAAGAGGGAAAGTGTGTGAGAAGAAAAATCTCTTCCATTATTTAATGCAAACTTAATAAAATATGAGAAAAAGTAGGTTAAAGCAACCTCAAAGCAAAGTGAACTCTTGCAAAAAAAAAAAAAAAAAACTTGACTTCTGTTTATCCCAAATCTGTATGCCTTTAAACAGTTCTCTTTCTTAGCAAAGGCAGACTAAATTTCTCTTAGAATAGTGTTTGGAAAGAAAAATGAGCTAAAAAAGGGAGAAAGACAGTTGTTATTAACTAATTATTCCAAACAGGACTTTGGGTAATAACAAAGAGGAAAAAGTGCTTTGCATCCATCCGGTTGAACAGGGTGCCTCTCCTAGTTTCAGTCCAGCCAGTCATCACAGACACAAAAATATCAGCTCTGGCCCTCAGCATTTGCAAGGAGTATTTGACCTTTCCATTTTAAAGGAAATGAGGAACAAAGGGATTACATAATTAAAAATCTGTTTCTGTCTCTTAAAAGCAATTCAGTGTAGGTCAGGAGCCAACTGTCTCCCTTCCCTTCTAATTGTTTTACGCTGGCTCCTGGTACCCTGTTCTTGTTTCTCCTGTGAATAGCTCATTAGTGTTGGGCAGATGTTCCCATTGGGTGCACCATGTTAATGGAGAAACAAAAGAGGCAGCATTGTGATCCAAGAGAAGTTAATATTGAATCCAAAATAGAATAATGAATAAGAATATGTGCCTCCTACATGCCTGTTAGCAACAAACTCTCAATTGTGGCTTATTTTCTATATGACTTACTTGGTTAACCTCCTGTTAACAAGAATGGAGAAAAAATATTCACCAGTTTGGCTGTTAGATGCTGATGCTGTTCACTTTTACCCTGGTCATCTTTCTTTACTATTTGTAAAGAGGCCAGTAGAAATGTAAAAAAAAATGCATATGGATATTTGAATATAATTAATGTTAAATCAAGACTAAACCACTAAGCCAGTTACAGAGGTGCAATCCTGGGGAAACGTGATAGAATACATAAGTTAGTGAGAAGCACAAAAGATGAATTAAAAATTATGCTGCATTAAAAAGTCAACATTTATTGCAAAAAACAGATTTCATACTTCGTACATTTCCTGCATTTTTATTTTGTTTTTTCAGTTAATAATACATTTTGGAGATGCAAAGTCAGAGGATTTTAAGAGTGTTAGATGTGGACTTCAGAGATTTGTGTATGAATCTTATCACTGTATCTATGGCATAATATTGCCTGCTTTTAAAAGATGACATAGAACAGTAAATGTTGAGTACTGACTTGGATGATAGTCTTCAGACACAGCTGCTCGGTCTTCTTTTTGGCAGCCTTTTTTCACTTTTTATACAAGTAAGTCATATTCCTTGTTAAACAATTAGAAATAGAAATAAGCAAAAGGAAAGAAATCATCCATATTTTTTCACTCTCAAAAATATACATTTACATCTTGATGTTTAATGAGAATCTTCCCTTTCCTCTCTCCCCTTTCTCTGTGTACACACACACAGTGACACACACACACATATATATATACATACATCTTTTAAAAATAAGATCACATTATATATAGTTCTGTAACTTGCTTTTATCACTTAAGTTTTTACGCCAATGAAGATAGGTCTATATTATAACTTTAAATCATGGCAAACTGTTCCATTGTTATGTGTGTATTATCAAACGAAACTGGGGTCCGCTCACCCAGCACAGTGAGGCCAAACATCCACATTGAGTTTTGCAGTGGGAGAAGGGAGGGTGATTATTTTTATTTTTCAGCTTTTATTTTAGATTCAAGGAGGAGTATATGTGCAAGTTTGTTACATGGGTAAATTGTGTGTCACTGAGGTTTGGTGTATGAATGATCCCATCACCCAGGTAGTGAGCATAGTATCCAAAAGGTAGTTTTTGAAGTCTTACCCCCTCCCTGCTTCCTCTCTCTAGTAGTCTCCAGTGTCTATTGTTGCCATCTTTATGTCCATGTGTACTCAGTGTCTACCCACTTATAAGTGAGAACATGTGGTATTTGATTTTCAGTTCCTGTGTTAATTCACTTAGGATAATGATCCCTAGCTGCATCCATGTTGCTGCAAAGGACATGATTTTGTTCCTTTTTATGGCTGTGTAGTATTCCATGGTGTATATATGTGACATTTTCTTTATCCAGTCCACTCTTGATGGGCATCTAGGCTGATTCCATATTTTTACTATTGTGAATAGTGCTGTGATAAACATACAAGTGCATGTGTTTTTTTGGTAGAACAACTTATTTTCCTTTCAGTATATATATCCAGTAATGGGATTGCTGGGTCAACTGGTAGTTCTGTTTTTAGTTCTTTGAGAAAGGAGGGCATTTATTTGCAGGACACCAAGGAAAGGGAATCCAGCAGCTCACATTTAAGTTCCAACTTCCCTGATGGCTTGCAAGGAGGGTTTTTAAAGGCAAGGATAAATTTCAGGAAAGCAGAAATTACAGGCAAAATCATAAATCAATACATGGTGATTACACATTGGTTTTGGCCTAAAAGGGCAGGATATCTTGACGTGGGGGCTTACAGGCCATAGGTAGATTCAGAGGTTTTCTGATTTGCAATTGGCTAAGGAAGAGAAGCTTTGTTTAAAAATTTGGGGTCAGCAGAAAAGAATATTAGCTCTGGCTTGTGGGTGTGACTTCCTCCAGGCCACTTACAAAGAAATTTAGAACAAAGAACGACGGTCAGACTTCAGTCCTCTGTTCCACCTTATCTGAGGTCTGTGTGCCAGTGCATATGTTTGGTGGTGGTCCAGGTTTCTGAAAAACAACTCAGGGACATATGTTAGATGTTATCTTCAGTTCCTTTAGAGGAACCAAACAACCTATGATTCAAACTTCCTTGCATATTGTTTTAAGCTACTATTATCTTCTTCCTGATCAAGTTACTTATTTACTTTTTAGGACTTCCTTGGCGCTTGGAATTTCCTTTGAAGGAACTCAAGACTTTCCTTTATTTCTATGCTTGGGGGGCCTTCAGGCCCCTAAGAGGGGCCCCTGCTGCATCTCATATGGACAGTCCGTAATCTATTTATTTAACCAACCCACTGTGGTTGAACACTTCAGCAGCTTCAAGTATTTACAAGTATAAACAACTCACACTCTGCAACATGAGTGCTTAATAACATCTTATTGACACCAGAATTTCAGGTACTTCTCCAAAAGGCATTTATTTCCCCTTGATTCCCTCCCTCCCTCCCTCCCTTCTTTCCTTCCTTCCTTCCCTCCCTCCCTCCCTTCTTCCTCTCCACCTCATTTTTTTTAGCAACACTTCCATCAGTTATGTATTTCATTCTGTCCTGATCAGGTAATGGGACTGAATCAGAGGGGGCAGCTGGCAAGGAGGCTAAGAGGAGGGTTTACCAGCTGGTGGTAAAGAAGAACCAAGGTTTCTGCTTACCAGTAAACTCTCCATGGCCGTTAATGCAGAATATAGCCCTGCCTTTACACGTAGCTCGCAAGCTGATATATGTCATCCTTCTCTGATGAGTCTTCTTTTCTCTTTCAGAGTTTATCTTAATATAGTATTTTAATAAGAGTTCACTGGTATAAAAATGCAGCCATGTGGACTAAATATTGAGCCTTCCAAGGTGATTATTTAAAAAGATAAGACTTATTTGCATGCAGAAGTTCTAATACGTTTGTTTAAAACAAGAAGTCTCACTATTGTTTTAATATTAGGGAAGAGTCCCTAGGCTGCAAGAGGTGGGAGATAGAGTAGGATGCTGGAAATTAAAAAAATAAGGGCCACTTACCTGAGCCTGTTGGAGATGAAAAATACATTTGAATAGGGTAAGAGCAGCCACAATTATATTATATCTTAATGCGCATCTCATATTCCAGGCAAGTCTTGCAGGATAGCAAAAACAATTAGCATTTCATAATGTAGTAATTCTGTATTCTAGCAAAACAGCCCCTTATGTGAAAGCCAAATTAATTGACAGAATGATGGCACTGAACTCACAGGCATCACCTTTGGTTCAGTGAGTGCATGTTTTCTACATTTTTAAGTGGGAGAAACAGAAGATTTTGGAGATTGGGCTTCCCTCCTGTATTAGGGACTAATCTAGGACCTTTATTAAGCTCCTCTCAAATTATCCACTTTGAACATACTGTCTCTTTCCTGAGGGACTCTACCTGATGCTGCTCTTTATGGAATTTTGGTTCTGGAGTTTTAGGATAGGCCTGGAAACTGTATATTAACAAGCAGCTCAAGTAAGTCTTAAAATCTGGAAGATTTGGGAAGTCTGCTGGAGGGGATAGGAGTATAGACTTTGAGTCAAATGGACCTAGATTCTGGGAATGGCTTTCAGTTTCCAGTTGGGTAAGCTTGGGTGTGTTACTTAACTTTCTTGAGGTTAAGAGTCCTCAGAAAGGACTCATCTGTAAAATGTATACTACCTATTTAACCTAGTATTGTGCCCTGTCCTCTTTGCTTTCTGAACCAGCCACCTGCCCTTTTATCCCTGCTCCTCAAGAACAGCAAGACCTTTTCTTCCCCAGGGCCTTTGCACATGCTATTCTGTCGGCACATCTCTCTCCTCTGGCTTCCTCCAACTCATTCTTCAGGCTTTAGCTCCACCATCACTTAGATGGCCTTTCTTGATTTTTATAATCTGAATTATGTCCCCCATCCCATCTGAAGTATTCTCTTACATAATTTATTTTCCTTCTTTGCCTTACCTTTTACCTTCTCTTACAAAATGATTTCTTTTCTAGACTAGTCTGTTAGCTCCATGAGGGCAGAGGCCTTCCTTTGTTTAGCACCATTGTTAGAGCCAAGGGGTGACTTGGGGAGGGAGCTTTATACTTCCTGTTACCAAAAAACTTTAAGTCTTAAAAACAAACAAACAAGCAAACAAACAAACAAAACCCAGTGCTCTTTTTGTGCAAATGTGGCTTCAAGAAAAATCCTCTGGGCTCCAGTTATTTCTCTTTTGCCTTCTTTTATAGAGACAAAGTTTCCTTTAGTTAACCAGGCTTGCCTCAAACTACTTACTGGCTTCAAGGGATCCTCCCACCTTGGCCTCCCAAAGTGCTGGGATTATGGTGTGAGTCATTGCACCCAACCACCTTCTTAATCCCATTCTGGAGCCTTTCTTGTTCCTCCTACACACCCTAACAAGCTTGTCCAACTCACCATATTTTGTTGTTGTTGTCCTGTTTTGCTTTGTTTTAGGCTTTTAGCAGCCTTGAAGCCATGGTTTTTAGTTTCTGTCTGTAGTGATAAGCAGAAAAGAGGGAAGAGGAAAGGGCTTTACCGGCCCAAACAGAAACAGAAACCGAAGCTAAGAAGCCGTGACTGTATTCTTTCCCTTGGACATCCCTCTGAGAGCACAGGGACTGACCTAGAATTCTTAAAAATATTTGTATGCAGATGACACCTGCATTTATAGTTCTAAACCTACCTCTTTCCTGAGCTCCAGCTCTGAGCTTCCAGTTGTTTCCTAATTAACTCATTGATATCTGGTAATGGCTATTCCTCTAATTATTTCAGTGGGCTTTTGTATTGCTGTCATTAAAAAAAAATTGTACCTTGTGTTGTTTTGAATTTAATCAAACTAATTCAATCTTTTAAAAAAGGAGGCAGATTATAATTCCAAATAAATAACAAACTGCCAATTGAATATTTCCATTTAAGATCTTCAGTGTCATCTCAAACTCAACATGGTTAAAACCAAATTTATCGTCGTCCCTCCAAACTGACTCCCCTCCTGATTTCCATGAGATCCCATTTGTCAGTGGCTTTACTCTTCTTTCAGGCAAGTGAGTGGGAGCCTTGGAGTCATCTTTACTTTCCTCCTCTTCTATATTCTTTCTTATCATTAATCACTATGACTCAATTATCATCATATCTCTCGCCATCATCATCCCTTTTCACTTTCTTTCTTAATCACATCCTGACAGTTTCTGTAGATTCTGTCTCTCTTTCCTTCCAAGCTCCCTGTAGTCTCCTTCCAGCATTAAGTAGTGCATCTGGAGTTCCCTTTGATGACTTCATTTTCTACAGAGTTCCAGCTCCCTGACCTGGTTGTCCAGGCCTTTCTCAGGCTATCCCCCAACCCACCATCCAATCTCGTCTCTACCACTTTCTCACATGCACTCCTTTCCTTCCTTCCTTCCTTCCTTCTTTCCTTCCTTCCTCCCTTCCTCTCTCTTTCTCTCTCTTTCTTTCTTCTTTCTCTTTCTTTCTCCCTTATTTCTTTCTTTTCTTTTCTTCCTTTCCTTTCCTTTCTCTCTCTCTCCCTCCCTTCCTCCCTCCCTCCCTCTCTTTCTCTTTCTTTCTTTCTTTCTTTCTTTCTTTCTTTCTTTCTTTCTTTCTTTCTCTCTCTTTCTCTCTCTCTTTCTTTCTTTCTTTCTTTCTTTCTTTCTTTCTTTCTTTCTTTCTTTCTTTCTTTCTTTCTTTCTTTCTTTCTTTCTCTCTTTCTTTCTTTTATTTCGCTCTATTGCCTAGGCCGGAGTGCAGTGGCATGATCATGGCTCACTGCAGCCTCACTCTCCCAGACTTCAGCGATCATCTCACCTCATTCTCCTGAGTAGCTGGGACTACAGGCGTGTGCCACCATGCCTGGTTAATTTTGTTTATTTTTTGTAGAGACAGGGGCCTCACTGTGTTGCCCAGGCTATCTCGAACTACTGGGCTCAAGCTGTCTTCCTGCCTGGGCTTCCCAAAGTGCTGGGATTACAGGTGTAAGCCACTGTGCCCAGCCCCATGCATCTTTTCTCAGTCAGATTTATGTATTCACTGTTTCAAGAGGCTGCATTTACTTTCAGGGAAAATAACTCACTGAATCCTTTAATACCTTCTCTTCCCTCAAGGGTACCTGGAGGGGCCCCTTTTGTGAATGGCCCTGTCTTAGGCCTAATGAAGATTTACAGAATGAGGTAGACATGTTCCCTGACCTTGAGGAACTGCAGAAAAATGAGAAGAAATGGACAGAGTTGATCTCTTTGCTTTAGCTGTCTTCATGATCAATATCTGTCTCTCTTGAATTGATTTTATGGAGCCTGAAACTAGTGGTTAAGAGACCAGACAGAGTACTGCAACTGTGTTATGTATTCCCATTTATATTTTCCATGCTGGCCAGGCCAAGGGCCATAGATTCTGTGTGGTACCATCGCTGGGGCTAAATATATGCACAGGCCATTCTTGAAATGGATTATTATTCTTCACAATTTTTTTTTAAATATGAAGTAAACACTAGGGCTTCATTATGATTTGAGAAAAAACGAGTCAGGAACTAATACAGCCCAGGGACAATGTTTATAAGCTCTAGGTAAGGTTTCTTAAATTTTCATAATGTCATTTATTTTTGTCACATTTCATAGTAATTAACAACAAAAACATTAAAACTAGCAACAAAAAGCCTTTTGTGTATCTATCTTCGGGAACTGGTGATGAGTAGGTCTTCATCTGAAGCAGAGTTTTTCATCGTTCTCTCTCATAGCACTTGGTTGCTTCATCATTGTTTGTAAGACTATATTTTCTCAGTTCTTGTCAGTCTGTCTCATGTAAAGTCTATAAGGGCAGGGAACATGTCTGCTCTGTTCCCTAATAAGTCCCCTGAGCCTATCACAGAGCATAGGATGTCAGGAAGTTCCCTTCTTCCCCTGTCCTTTTCAGTTGTTTCTAGAAAACTGTAGTAGGAAGAGCTAAACTCGGGAGACATATTTTTGTTTCTGTCTGAAATGAGGTAGCATTCTTTATTTTTCCTGCAGCATGCTGGTATTCTTACTTGATATCACCCTCATCTAGTTTTTGTTTTTTGAGATGGAGTCTTGCTGTGTCGCCCAGGCTGAAGTGCAGTGGCTGTATCTTGTCTCACTGCAACCTCTGGCTCCTGGGTTCATCAGACTCCTGAGTAGCTGGGTTTACAGGCATGTGCCATCATGCCTGGCTAATTTTTGTATATTTAGTAGAGACGGGTTTTCACCATGTTGGCCAGGCTGGTCTTAGTTTTTTTTTTTTTTACATATACTATATAATTATATTATATATTTTTCTTTTTTATTTACCTTAAAGGAATGAGTTTGAGGTAATTTTTGTACTTATTTATTTAAAGACTAGTCAAGTGCAGTAGTGAGAAGGGGGAAATAGTAGAACAAGGAGTTCCATCTGTAACTATGAACAATCAATTGAGATAACTATCTTCCAACAGCCTGATTTTTATTTTTCAGCTTTAATATTAAATATTGTACTTCTAATGTCATTTTGTGACATCATACACAAGAAAAGATATTTTTTAAAGCAGGGACAAAATTAATTTGTTTAAAACTGAAGACATTACATTTATGTGTTAATAATATTTTCTGTATACTTGTATGCATTCATGTCTTAAAGTACATTCCCTGGGGATTATTTCTAATGTAAAACCCTCAGGGACATTGTGTATTAAAAAATATAATTACAGTGCCAAACTACAAGCAAATATGTTCTTTTCCAATCTAACCAAGTATAGTTCTCAGTTATGTTTTTCAATTTGCTTTAAGATGAATTAGTTCAATAAAGACTTAAAGGAATTATGATACATGAAAAACTGATTTTTGTTTTGTTACTGAAGCATCAAAAGGCCCCAAATTACATGTATCTTAGTGATGACAATTTATCTATTCAAGCAATTTAGTCAGAGGGTATGAGTATCTAAAGAAAAACTTCAAAATGAAAGAAAGTGTAATTTATCTTAGGGACCATATTGGTACCACTGTTCTTACCTGTCAGTTGTACTTTATTTACTTGTTATTTATACTATTAGCCTCACTGATGCATATATGCAAAAATGCACTTTTTACATTTAAAAATCTGATACAGTTGTGTAAAAATCAGATACTATCAGATTGACGTAATATGTGATTGTCACATTTTTTCTTGAAAATTAGCTTGATGGGTTAATTTTCTTTTTTTTATGTTTACAGTATTCTTTTTATTTATTTATTTTTATTTTATTATTATTATACTTTAAGTTTTAGGGTACATGTGCACAATGTGCAGGTTAGTTACATATGTATACATGTGCCATGCTGGTGTGCTGCACCTATTAACTCGTCATTTAGCATTAGGTATATCTCCTAATGCTATCCCTCCCCACTCCGCCCACCCCACAACAGTCCCCAGAGTGTGATGTTCCCCTTCCTGTGTCCATGTGTTCTCATTGTTCAATTCCTACCTATGAGTGAGAACATGCGGTGTTTGGTTTTTTGTTCTTGTGATAGTTTGCTGAGAATGATGGTTTCCAGTTTCATCCATGTCCCTACAAAGGACATGAACTCATCATTTTTTATGGCTGCATAGTATTCCATGGTGTATATGTGCCCCATTTTCTTAATCCAGTCTATCATTGTTGGACATTTGGGTTGGTTCCAAGTCTTTGCTATTGTGAATAGTGCCGCAATAAACATACGTGTGCATGTGTCTTTATAGCAGCATGATTTATAGTCCTTTGGGTATATACCCAGTAACGGGATGGCTGGGTCAAATGGTATTTCTAGTTCTAGATCCCTGAGGAATCGCCACACTGACTTCCACAATGGTTGAACTAGTTTACAGTCCCACCAACAGTGTAAAAGCGTTCCTATTTCTCCACATCCTCTCCAGCACCTGTTGTTTCCTGACTTTTTAATGATCGCCATTCTAACTGGTGTGAAATGATATCTCATTGTGGTTTTGATTTGCATTTCTCTGATGGCCAGTGATGGTGAGCATTTTTTCATGTGTTTTTTGGCTACATAAATGTCTTCTTTTGAGAAGTGTCTGTTCATGTCCTTCGCCCACTTTTTGATGGGGTTGTTTGTTTTTTTCTTGTAAATTTGTTTGAGTTCATTGTAGATATTGGATATTAGCCCTTTGTCAGATGAGTAGGTTGCGAAAATTTTCTCCCATTCTCTAGGTTGCCTGTTCACTCTGATGGTAGTTTCTTTTGCTGTGCAGAAGCTCTTTAGTTTAATTAGATCCCATTTGTCAATTTTGGCTTTTGTTGCCATTGCTTTTGGTGTTTTAGACATGAAGTCCTTGCCCATGCCTATGTCCTGAATGGTAATGCCTAGGTTTTCTTCTAGGGTTTTTATGGTTTTAGGTCTAACGTTTAAATCTTTAATCCATCTTGAATTAATTTTTGTATAAGGTGTAAGGAAGGGATCCAGTTTCAGCTTTCTACATATGGCTAGCCAGTTTTCCCAGCACCATTTATTGAATTGGGAATCCTTTCCCCATTTCTTGTTTTTGTCAGGTTTGTCAAAGATCAGATAGTTGTAGATATGCAGCATTATTTCTGAGGGCTCTGTTCTGTTCCATTGATCTATATCTCTGTTTTGGTACCAGTACCATGCTGTTTTGGTTGCTGTAGCCTTGTAGTATAGTTTGAAGTCTAATTTTCAAAGATTAACAATAACGGGCTGAATCACAAACTACCACTAAAATAAGTACTTATACAATAAAATCTTATTTTTCTTGATATAAAGTCTTAGATAGATCGAGATTAACAGAGGTAAGATCACTCAAGATCCCAGATGGATTAATGTGCCGAGTGGCAAGAGGCAACTCAGCAGCCAAAGATGCTCTTGGTTGGCACTAGGAAAACTATACACAGGCCTTCCTTTGTCTGGAACACTCATCCTCTTCTTTGTCTAGGTCTGTCTTGTTATGTTGCCTGACATCTAGCAGGCACTCAAATATTTGTTCATTGAATGGATACATTCAATACTTAGAGCAGAGGGTTTGAAATTAGCCATAGGACACTCACAAAAAATAAGTTGGTGTGAGTGTCCAATTAATATTATACACCAACTATATTCAGATAGGATAAAGTTGTCTGGAGGTTAAAGGGGGCCAGTATTGATTATTTACTTTGTCCAGGCTAAGGAAGATAGTGTCCAAAAACTGCTAGGGACATGGCAGGGAAAAAAATCTGGCCAAGAGTCAAAGGGATGTGAAGGTGTCAAAAAGATGTCTCTTACCTCTCTTCCTGCTCCGGCTCATGGGCACTGACCATTGTTATTGGTTAAGGGTCCTTGCATGGAATTTTGATGGCAGTGTCTGAATATTGTCTCATAGCCTAGTGGAGTTTGTTAGAGATTTTGTAAATTTGCTTAATCAGATATCATTTATTCTGTAGTATATTTGCATAGGTAGTGTTTTAGAAATAATAAATCACTTTATGTTTTAAGAACGATTAGAATTCAGCATTTAGAGAATATTTATTAATAGTATACATGAATTTAGATTATATAGTATAGAGGTCACCAGGCTTGTCACTGCAACTAACAGTAGTCTGGGGACTGGAGAAGATATTCTTAGTGAGGATTCTAATATTAAACCTGAAAAACTTAAAAAAAAAAGATGTCTGCTGTTTTTGTTATTTCCAAATGCTAACTTTTAAATTATCTTTGGGCTATGCAGTCCAAAAATAACATGGTAAATATTATAAATTTTAAAAGAATATTGACGTTTATATTTTTCATTTAAGAAAAAAAAAACAAGCCCTAATGCTTGCATTTATTTTCTGTTAAAGGTAGGTTGCTTTTTGATTGCATTGGTCACTTTGGAGTTATTTGTTACCTTACTGATTGAATGAGTGGGCTCTTATTATTTGGCAGGAGGCAGAAGTGTATGCGGCATCATTTCAAAAGAAACTATAGCAACTCTTGACCTTGGGTTGTGAACAGTGGTTTACTCTCTTCACTTGGCCATTGCTGTCATTAGAAGCACATTCTATCTTTTGAGTAAAAAGACTGTTCTATTCATCTTGATATATATAGATTTGTCCAGAAGATGTTAACCTTTATTATAACACCAAAATTGAGAGGAGAGGATAAACCTGCGGAAATAGAAGCAGAATTTAAAATAAAAATTTTTAAATTCAATGATCTCAGCTTGTCATTCTTATTTGAGATGATAAAAGATACCTTAGGAAAGAATGCAGATTCTGACTGATAAAATCTGAAGGCATTATGGGACAGGGGAGTTTGAAACTCACATCATTTTATTATTGTCAATAGCAGCCACACAGACAGACAGGAACATCTAATAGATACCTCCTTCAATAAATTTATGAGCTAATCCAAATTATTCTTTGTAAAATCCTGTGAGCCACTGATACCCGGACACTATGCCAAGCAATCCGAGACAGGCCACGTGGCTTTATCATAATTAGAAAAGAGAGTTGGAGCCTAGCGTTTTCTACACAATCATAAAAAAGCTTCAATTCACTCTGCTGTGACTTAAACTCTGAGATATACATAGAAAAAAACCCAAAAAGTTCTATGTTAGAATTCCCCATCATGTTTAAGCATCACCTGAATGGCTGAGACCTAAAGCTATCACACACAACATTGATTAGTCAAAAAAACAAACCAAAAGAAGGTGTGAACAGGTACCAGGCTGTTGCTAAAAATAATATGACAGCACCAACACTGTGCTGGGAGGAGTAGGCATCTTGACTAAATTATGAGTCAGGCAAAGTGTGGGGCTCAGTTTCCTTGTCTCTAAAATAAAGCGTTTAGATTTAGGTCATTTGTTAAGTATCAGTCTTAAAGTGCCATGAAACAATTATTCTAAAATTTGGGGATTTCTCATTTTGAGGGGTTCTATGCTATCTTTGGAGCATCTCCTTCACCTGCCAGATGTCTCCCTCTTCTCCCCCTGCTACCACCTCACTAAGGGGTTTCACCTGCATCTGTCTCTCACTCAGCTCTAGGGGGGTGTGTGTGTGTGTCTGTGTGTGTGTGTGTGTGTGTGTGTTTTGTTTTGTTTTTAGCTCTAGGTGTTTTTATTGCCTATGCACTCCCTCTTCTCATTGGCCCTTCTTCAGGGCATCTTTGACTGGTGACCTAATTCGTTCAAATTATTGTTTTAATGTTGTAACTCCTAAATAATATACATACATTTATAGAAGCATATTTTGAAATATTTATCTATGCATTTTCTTATTTCTTTTAGCACTTTCAGCATTAACATTAGACAGTGAGATTGAATCTTATAGCCCCAGGGAAGGAAGGACACAAGGAAGCACAGAGAGAAGGAAAGATTTCATTGAGCTTCTAACTGGATTAAAAATCAGACAAACACTAGAGGCAATAGACAGAAAATTTCTGGATTTTAATGGCAAGTGTTGGTTTCTGCTTCTGGTAATGGTAGAGTAGCTTCTGTCAGAATAACCCTCTCTCAAATAACGACAAACTCTGCATAAAATAAAAACACAACCTTCGGAAGGCATTAGAAATCAAGCCAAAGCAGGCACATGCATATGAATTATGGATGGACATTTGGAGAAAGGGAGTGGCACTGGGTGGGTTTCCAGTTTCTTATAGATTT
The DNA here is from genome assembly GCF_029289425.2 of Pan paniscus. Classification (NCBI taxonomy): domain Eukaryota; kingdom Metazoa; phylum Chordata; class Mammalia; order Primates; family Hominidae; genus Pan; species Pan paniscus. The sequence continues at coordinate 40,315,095 of NC_073264.2, read as the reverse complement.
TAGCCTGAAGGGAAGTCTCAGATGGTATACTAAGAAAACAAAGCATAGATAGAAAACCCACATCCTTACTGAGGACAGGGCTTGAGGCAGCCAGTAGCTGAAGGTAAGGAAGGAATCCTGGAAAAGAGAGCCACAAAGAGGGAGCCCCCAAATCCTGTATATTAACTCCCAAAATATCTGACTGCCCCCTGAGCTACACATGTCCAGGAAGACTCCAAGCTACCCAGCCAAGGCCAAAAGAACTGAACTGAGATTTCAGAGTTTGGAGTTTGAGTACAGCCTAGTTAACTTTTTGCCAATATAAGCAAACAAAAATGAACCTCTTCGGAGAAACAGAAAGAATCCAGATTTTCCACAATGTATCATTCACAATATCCAGGTATAATCCAAAATTACTGGACATGAAGATATAAGAAAATGTGACCCATACTGAAAAGACTGACCCAAAGATAACCAGATGTTGGATTTAACAAAAAAGAATTTCAGATTCCCGGGCAAGATGGTTGAATATGAACAGCTCCGGTCTGTAGTTCCCAGCAGACCAACTCAGAAGGCAGATGATTTCTGCATTTCTGACTGAGGTACCCGGTTCATCTCACTGGGACTGGTTAGACAGTGGATGCAGCCCACAGAGGGCGAGCAGAAGCAAGGTGGGGCATTGCCTCACCAGGGAATGGCAAGGTGTCAGGGAACTCCCTCCCCTAGCCAAAGGAAGCTGTGAGAGACCCTGTTGTGAGGGATGGTGCTATCTGGCCCAGATACTATGCTTTTCCCACGGCCTTTGCAACGCACAGACAGGAGATTCTCTTGGGTGCCTACACCACAAGGGCCCTGGGTTTCAAACATAAAACTAGGCGGTCATTTGGGCAGACACTGAAGTAGCTGCCGGAGTTTTTTTTTTGTACCCCAGTGGCGCCTGGAACTCCATGAGACAGAACCATTGTCTCCCCCGGAAAGGGGACTAAAGCCAGGGAGCCAAATGATCTTGCTCAGTGAACCCCACCCGCACAGAGCCCAGCAAGCTAAGATCCACTGGCTTGAAATTCTCACCAGCACAGCAGTCTGAAGCTGGCCTGGGATGCTTGAGCTTGGTGGGGGAGAGGAGACTGCCATTACTGAGGCTTGAGTAGGTGGTTTTCCCCTCACAGTGTAAACAAAGTCACCAGGAAGTTCAGACTGGGCAGAGCCCACCACAGCATTGCAAAGCTGCTGTAACCAGATTGCCTCTCTAGAGTCCTCCTCTCTGTGCAGGGCGTCTCTGAAAGAAAGGCAGCAGCCCCAGTCAGGGGCTTATAGATAAAACTCCCATCTCCCTGGGACAGAGCACCTGGGGGAAGGGGTGCCTGTGGGCGCACTTCAGCAGACTTAAACATTCCTGCCTGTCAGCTCTGAAGAGAGAAGCAGTTCTCCCAGCACAGCGCTTGAGCTCTGCTTAGGGACAGACTGCCTCCTCAAGAGGGTCCCTGACCCCTGTGGCTCCTGACAGGGAGATATCTCCCAGTAGTGGTTGACAGACACCTCATACAGGAGAGCTCTGGTTGGCATCAGGCCAGTGTCCCTCTGGGGTGAAGTTTCCAAAGGAAGGAGCAGGCAGCAATCTTTGCTGTTCTGCAGCCTCTGCTGGTGATACCCAGGCAAACAGGGTCTGGAGTGGACCCCCAGCAAACTACAGCAGACCTGCAACAGAGGGGCCTGACTGTTAGAAGGAAAACTAACAAACAGAAAGCAATAGCATCAACATCAACAAAAAGGATGACCACGCTAAAACTCCATTCGAAGGTCACCAACATCAAAGACCAAAGGTAGACAAATCCACGAAGATGAGGAAAAACCAGTGCAAAAACGCTGAAAATTCCAAAAACCAGGGTGCCTCTTCTCCTCCAAAGGATCACAACTCCTCACCAGCAAGGAAACAAAACTGAACAGAGAATGAGTTTGATGAATTGGCAGAAGTAGACTTCAGAAGGTGGGTAATAACAAACTCCTCCTAGCTAAAGGAGCATGTTCTAACTCAATGCAAGGAAGTTAAGAACCTTGAAAAAAGGTTAGAGGAATTGCTAACTAGAATAACCAATTTAGAGAGAACATAAGTGACCTGACGGAGCTGAAAAACACAGCACGAGAACTATGTGAAGCATACACAACTGTCAATAGCTGAATCAATCAAGTGGAAGGAAGGATATCAGAAATTAAAGATCAACTTAATAAAATAAAGTGTGAAGATAAGATTAGAGAAAAAAGAATATGAAGGAATGAACAAAGCCTTCAAGAAATATGGGGCTATGTGAAAAGACCAAACCTACGTTCGATTGGTGTACCTGAAAGTGACGGGGAGAATGAAACCAAGTTGAAAAACACACTTCCAGATATTATCCAGGAGAACTTCCCCAACCTAGCAAGGCAGGCCAACATTCAAATTCAGGAAATACGGAGAACACCACAAAGATACTCCTTGAGAAGAGCAACCCCAAGACATATAATCATCAGATTCATCAAGGTTGAAATGAAGGCAAAAATGTTAAGGGCAGCCAGAGAGAAAGGTTGGGTTACCCACAAAGGGAAGCCCATCAGACTAACAGCGGATTTCTCTGCAGAAACCCTGCAAGCCAGAAGAGAGTGAGGTCCAATATTCAACATTCTTAAAGAAAAGAATTTTCAACCCAGAATTTCATATCCAGCCAAACTAAGCTTCATAAGTGAAGGAGAAATAAAATCCTTTATAGACAAGCAAATGCTGATGGATTCTGTCACCACCAGGCCTGCCTTACAAGAGCTCCTGAAGGAAGCACTAAATATGGAAAGGAAAAACCAGTAGCAGCCACTGCAAAAACAACCCAAAATGTAAAGACCATTGGCACTATGAAGAAACTGCATTAACTAATGGGCAAAATAACCAGCTAGTATCATAATGACAAGATCAAATTCACACATAAAATATTAACCTTAAATGTAAATGGGCTAAATGCCCCAATTAAAAGACACAAACTGGCAAATTGGATAAAGAGTCAAGACCCATCAGTGTGCTGTATTCAGGGGACCCATCTCACATGCAAAGACACACATAGGCTCAAAATAAAGGGATGGAGGAAGATTTACCAAACAAATGGAAAGAAGAAGAAGAAAAAAAGCAGGGGTTGCAATCCTAGTCCCTGATAAAACAGACTTTAAACCAACAAAAATTAAAAAAAAAAAAGACAAAGAAGGGCATTATATAATGATAAAGGGATCAACGCAAGAAGAAGAGCTAACAATCCTAAATATATATGCACCCAATACAGGAGCACGCAGATTCATAAAGCAAGTTCTTAGAGACCTACAAAGAGACTTAGACTTCCACACAATAATAGTGGGAGGCTTTAACACCCCTATCTGTCAATATTAGACAGATCAGCAAGACAGAAAATTAACAAGGTTATTGAACTCAGCTCTGGACCAAGTGGACCTAATAGACATTTACAGAACTCTCCACCCCAAATGAACAGAATACACATTCTTCTCAGCACCACATAGCACTTATTCTAAAATCGACCACATAATTGGAAGTAAAACACTCCTCAGCAAATGCAAAAAAATGGAAATCATAACAAACAGTCTCTCAGACCACAGTGCAATCAAATTAAAACTCAGGATTAAGAAACTCACTCAAAACTGCACAACTACATGGAAACTGAAAAACCTGCTCCTGAATGACTACTGGGTAAATAACGAAATTTAGGCAGAAATAAATAAGTTCTTTGAAACCAATGAGAATAAAGACACAATGTAGCAGAATCTCTGGGACACAGCTAAAGCAGTGTTTAGAGGAAAATTTATAGCACTAAATGCCCACAGGAGAAAGTGGGAAAGATCTGAAATCGACACCCTAACATCACAATTAAAAAAACTAGAGAAGCAAGAGCAAAAAAATTCAAAAGCTAGCAGAAGGCAAGAGATAACTAAGATCAGAGCAGAACCGAAGGAGATAGAGACACGAAAAACCCTTCAAGAAATCAATGAATCCAGGAGCTGGTTTTTTGAAAAGATTAACAAAATTGATAGACTGCTAGCCAGACTAATAAAGAAGAAAAGAGAGAAGAATAAAAAAGACACAATGAAAAATGAGGGGGATGTCACCACTGATTCCACAGAAATACAAACTACCATCGGAGAATACTGTAAACACCTCTACGTGAATAAACTAGAAAATATAGAAGAAATGGATAAATACACATACACCCTCTCAAGACTAAATCAGGAAGAAGTCAAATCCCTGAATAGATGAATAAGTTCTGAAATTGAGGCAGAAATTAATAGCCTACCAACCAAAAAAAAGCCCAGGACCAGATGGATTCACAGCCAAATTCTATCAGAGGTACAAGGAGGAGCTGGTACCATTCCTTCTGAAAGTATTCCAAACAATAAAAAGAGAGGGAATCCTCCCTAACTCATTTTATGCAACCAAGATCATCCTGTTACCAAAACCTGGCAGAGACACAACAAAAAAAAAGAAAATTTCAGTCCAATATCCCTGATGAACATCGATGCAAAAATCCTCAATAAAATACTGGCAAACCGAATCCAGCAGCACATTAAAAAGCTTATCCACCACAATTAAGTCGGCTTCATCCCTGGGATGCAAGGCTGGTTCAACATATGCAAATCAACAAACGTAATCCATCACATAAAGAGAACCAATGACAAAAACCACATGATTATCTCAATAGATGCAGAAAAGGCCTTTGATAAAATTCAACACCCCTTTATGCTAAAAACACTCAATAAACTAGGTATTGATGGAACATGTCTCAAAATAATAAGAGCTATTTATGACAAACCCACAGCCAATATCATACTGAATAGGCAAAAGCTGGAAGCATTCCCTTTGAAAACCAGCAAAAGACAAGAATGCCCTCTCTCACCACTCTTATTTAACATAGTATTGGAAGTTCTGGCCAGGGCAATCAGGCAGGAGAAAGAAATAAAGGGTATTTAAATAGGAAGAGAGGAAGTCAAATTATCTGTTTGTAGAAGACATGATTGTATATTTAGGAAACCCCATTGTTTCAGCCCAAAAACTCCTTAAGCTGATAAACAACTTCAGCAAAGTCTCAGGATACAAAATCAATGTGCAAAAATCACAAGCATTCCTATACACCAATAATAGACACACATAGAGCCAAATCATAAGTGAATCCCATTCACTATTGCTACAAAGAGAATAAAATACTTAGGAATCCAACTTACAAGGGATGTGAAGGACCTCTTCAAGGAGAACTACAAACCACTGCTCATCAAAATAAAAGAGGACACAAACAAATGGAAGAACGTTCCATGCTCATGGATAGGAAAAATCAATATCGTGAAAATGGCCATACTGCCCAAAGTAATTTATAGGTTCAATGCTATTCCCATCAAGCTACCATTGACTTTCTTCACAGAATTAGAAAAAACTACTTTAAATATCAGATGGAACCAAAAAAGAGCCCATATAGCCAAGACAGTCCTAAGCCAAAAGAACAAAGCTGGAGGTATCACGCTACCTGACTTCAAATTATACTACAAGGCTACAGTAACCAAAACAACATGGTACTGGTACCAAAACAGAGATACAGACCAATGGAACAGAACAGAGCCCTAAGAAATAATACCACACATCTACAACCATCTGATCTTTGACAAACCTGACAAAAACAAGCAATGGGGAAAGGATTCCCTATTTAATAAATAGTGTCGGGAAAACTGGCTGGCCATATGCAGAAAACTGAAACTGGACCCCTTCCCTACACCTTATACAAAAATCAACTCAAGATTCGTTAAAGATTTAAACATAAGACCTAAAGCCATAAAAACTCTAGAAGAAAACCTAGGCAATACCATTCAGGACATAGGCATGGGAAAGACTTCATGACTAAAACACCAAAAGCAATGGTAACAAAGGCATAATTGACAAATAGGATCTAATTAAACTAAACAGCTTCTGCACAGCAAAAGAAACTATCATCAGAGTGAACAGGCAACCTACAGAATGGGAGAAAATTTTTGCAACCTATCTATCTGGCAAAGGGCTAATATCCAGAATCTACAAAGAACTTAAACAAATTTACAAGAAAAAAAACCAAACAACCCCATCAAAAAGTGGGTGAAGGATATGAACAGACACTTATCAAAAGAAGACATTTATGTAGCCAACAAACATATGACAAAAAGCTCATACTTGTCATTAGAGAAATGCAAATCAAAGCCACAATGAGATACCATCTCATGCCAGTTAGAATGGAGATCATTAAAAAGTCAGGAAACAACAGATGCTGGAGAGGATGTGGAGAAATAGGAATGCTTTTACATTGTTGGTGGGAGTGTAAATTAGCTCAAACATTGTGGAAGACATTGTGGCAATTCATCAAGGATCTAGAACTAGAAATGCCATTTGACTCGGCAATCCCATTGCTGGGTATATACCCAAAGGATTATAAATCATTCTGCTATAAATACACATGCACATGTATGTTTATTGCAGCACTATTCACAACAGAAAATACTTGGGACCAACCCAAATGCCCATCAATGTTAGACTGGATAAAGAAAATGTGGAACATAAACACCGTGAAATACTATGCAGCCATAAAAAAGAATGAGTTCATGTCCTTTACAGGGACATGGATGAAGCTGGAAGCCATCATACTCAGCAAACTAACACAGGAACAGAAAACCAAACACCGCATGTTCTCACCCATAAGTGGGAGTTGAACAATCAGAACATATGGGCACAGGGAAGGGAACATTACACGCAGGGGCATGTCAGGGGTGGTGGGGCAAGGGGAGGGATAGCATTAGGAGAAATACCTAATGTAGATGAAGGGTTGATGGATGCAGCAAATCACCATGGCACATGTATACCTATGTAACAAACCCGTACGTTTGGCACATATATCCCAGAACTTAAAGTATAATAATAAAAAAGAATTTCAATGCAGCAGTAATAGCTACATTCAAAGATATAAAAGAGAAATATTTTACAATAAACAAGTAGCTAAAATATAATAGCAAACAAACTGAAAGTATAAAAAAGAACAAAATGAAAATTTTATTATTTATTTTTAATGTTTGTCGATTTAGAGAGTACAAGGGCAGTTTTGTTACATGGACGTATTGCCTAGCAGTGAAGTCTGGGCTTTTAGTGTACCTATCACCAGAATACTGTACATTGTACCCAATAGGTAATTTTTCATTCCTTATCTTTCTCCTGTCCTCCCTTTTGGAGTCTCCACCACCTATTATTCCTGTCTGTATGTTAATGTGTATACATTGTTTAGCTCCTTCTTATAAGTGAGAACATGCAGTGAAATTAAAATTTTAGAACTGACAAATATAATACCTGAAATAAAAATCTACTCAGTGGATTTAAAAGTAGATTGCACTGTCCACAATAGCTAAGATTTGGAAGCAACCTACGTTGCTTCCAACGTAGGTTCCAACAGATGAATGGATAAAGAAAACGTGGTACATATACACAATGGAGTACTATTCAGTCATAAAAAAGAATGAGATCCTGTCATTTGCCACAACATGGATGGAATTGGAGCTTATTATGTTAACTGAAATAAGCCAGGCACAGAAAGACAAACATCGCATGTTCTCACTTATTCGTGGGATCGAAAGATCAAAACAATTGAACTCATGGACACAGAGAATAGAGGATGGACATCGAGAGTAGAGGGTAGTGGGGGACTGAGGGGGAGATAGGGATGGTTAGTAAGTACAAAAAATAGAAAGAATGAATAAGACCTACTATTCAATAGCACAACAGGGTGACAATAGTCAATAATAACTTAATTGTACATTTTAAAACAACTTAGAGTATAATGAGGGGATGAATACCCCATTCTCCATGGTGTGATTATTTCCCATTGCATACCTGTAGCAAAACATACCATGTATCCCATAAATATATATACCCACTGTGTACCCAAAAAACTTAAAAAAAAAACAACCAACAACGACAACAAAAAACCCATAGATTGAAGATGATAGAAGTCATAGTTAGAAATTTAAGATGGATAGAAATCACCCAATCTCGGTGAGCGCACTGGGCCTAGTGGATCAGGGTGCAGGGGCAACCCGGGGTATAGGTCAGAGCTGGGAGGCATGGGGGCACGTCTGTCACTGCCCTGGGGACCATCTCCAGCATGGAGCCTCACAGCGTGGAGACCTGTGATCCTGACACCTGCAGATGCTGAGCTGACCAGAACTGGAAGCCAGTTTAAACCTGGGGGAGATCAAGAAACTTTTGGATTAAAGGAAGTCTTCAGGTTTCAGCATCCTGTAAGACTTTACTTACCCTTTTTGAAATGTCAAGAATATTTGCAGTGTTCTGGGGAAAAAGTGCTGGTCAGTTTTCCAGTGCAAGCCATGATATACTTCTATAACGATGAGTCTGATTCAGATGATGAAGAGCAAGAGGAAGAAACTAGCTCTTCCATTTTCTGTGCCAGGAGGCGGAAGGTCTGGAGGAAAATGTCCTCTGGGGGAAAGGGCAGAGACAGGATCATAAACTGAGGATGGCAATCTGAAAGAAGGGGTGGCCTCTGTGTGGAGGACCAGCTCCCCTGAGGTGACTCCTCAAGGGGCAAGGAGTGCTCCTCATTCACATAAATAGGGCTCTCTCCCATGCCAGCTCCACAGGGGCCATCTCCTCCGGAGCCCTGCTCTGGGTCCTGCCCCCCATGCTTTTTTGGGGACAGCCAAGCCAGGACACGGTGCATCCTCTGCTGAGTTTACAGAGGCTGGGGGCTGCTTTGACTGCCTCTGGTCAGCACTCTAACTCATGGCTGGAACTCAGCTCTTACTTTTCTTTCTCATGGTGATTCTTTTTTAGTGCACTCATACATACCTTTGAGAAAAGATTCCAGGACAAAGAGAAGGTTTGTGTCAACATGAGTTCTTATCAGACAAAACCATCTTTCAAAGCTCATTCAGCACTGTCACTCTGCTGATCAGATTATAAATTATTCTATATAGATTAGTAACTCTCCTCCACCTCTCACTTAACCTGAGACTCAATTTTTAGCTATTTCTGCTTTTGTAAAAACTATTTAGATATTAAATTTTAATTTTAATTCATTGTTTAAAGGTTGATGTGGTTGTTCAGTAGCATTTTGAAAAAAATCATTTATGAAAAAGCAAAAAAAAACTCACCAAATAATTTTGATAAGAGTAACAAATAAAAAGACTTAAATAAAATATACACAAAATAAAATAACAAACGAATTTTTTTGCAGACAGTTCTGGATAAAAATGTGTGCGATAGATTGTATAAAGCTGTGTGTATGGGTACAGGGATCAGAACTTTAACTCTTATTAGTTGGTGACTGCTTTGGGTTTGTTACTTAAATAGATGAACATTATTATTAATAATTTTATTGTATTTTATTATGTATTTTATTTATTTTATTTACTTTATTACATATTTTATTATATATAAATATATATTTTATTTTATTATTTATTTTATTATTATTATTATTAACATTATTTTTATTATTACCTAATGTAAAAATTTTTAAAAATGAAATCACCCAGGCTGAAGGGCAGAGATTTCCAAAGACTGGAAAAAATAAACAGAGTCTCAGTAACCTGTAGGGCAATATTAAAATAGATTGAAAATTGGCCGGGTGCAGTGGCTCACACCTGTAATCCCAGCACTTTGGGAGGCCGAGGCAGGTGAATCATTTGAGGTCAGGAGTTCGAGACCAGCCTGGCTAACATGGTGAAACCTTGTAGTCTACTAAAAATACAAAAATTAGCCATGTGTGGTGGTGGGTGCTTGTAATCCCAGCTACTCGGGAGGCTGAGGCAGGAGAATCGCTTGAACCTGGGAGGCAGAGCTGAGATGAGCTGAGATCACACCACTGCACTCCAGCCTGGGCGACAGAGCGAGTCTCCATCTCAAAAACAAAAAAACAAAAAACAAAAAAACAAAAAAAATGAAGGTTGAGTAAACTGTATCGATATCAGATAAAACAGGTTTTGAGATAAAGGATATTATAAGAGATAAAGGAGTCTTTGTAGTGTTAAAAAGCTCACTCTGTAAGGATGACGTGACAATCATAAATAAGTATATGCCTAATCACAGGGCTTCACAGTACATGAAGCAAACCGGAAAAAATTAAAGGTAATGACAAACACCAGGCACTTGAGAATTTTCTAGATCCCCAAAGCTTTTGTTGTTAAATATTAAAAGTCAGAGCCTGATGGACTCAGAGGACAAAATGTATTAAATAAACCTGAAAATAGAGGGGATGCAGCATGTGGATATTTGTAGGGAATGGATGTGAAGAGGATGAAGCCAGAGAAACATGGCAGATTTGGGAGAAGGCCAGAGCATGAAGATTTGTTCCTTGCTTGCCATGGCATGGGTGCAGGAAGACGGACAGCAAATGACGAATAAGCCCGGGCAGCTTCACTAAGGCCTCATGCTCAACAGGGCAGCACAGAGAAAGTGGCTGAAATTCCCTGAGCTTGCAGGGCCTTGCGAAAGTGCTGAGAGGGTCGCTTGGTTGAAAGAGGGCACAGGTCTCAGTGAGGAGGATTCGGTGTGCACTGACTTTGAGATTGGCATGGGGTTGAGGCAGGAACTGAGTATATACATGTGTGTTAGATACCAATGCATGATGTCCTGTGACTGGTGGGATGAGCTACACTTTTGTAGATGCTGGTGAGTATAGGTAATTACATGTGGAACAGATGCCTTTCTCCAGCTGTCAGGATTTCATATAAACCCCTTGGGAAATTTTGTCATCATTGCAGGAGAAGCATGGTGTAGGGGAAGGAGAGAATCTTGAATTGACAGACTATTTATTCAGTGAAACAGCGTAAATCAAAAGTAACCGGGTTAACTTTAAGTGGCATGACTAAGGGATTAAAAATATTTTTTTAATGTTGAAATTAAACATTAAAAAATGTTTAAATAAGAATGCTTCTGATGCATGCTAAAGTGAGAGAAAAAAACAAAAAATAAGGATAAAATGCATAAAGCGTATATTTAGAGTTTAACAAATCATCCAGGTTAAGAAATAGGACATGCTATTGCTTCAGAATCTTCCAGTATGGTCATTCATGATCACAGCCTCCTCCTTCCTCCCAGTGGTAACTACTGTATTGATGATTGGTTAACATTTCTTTGAAAAAAGTTTTTTAAAACCACCTTTTGTAAGAGCATCGTGCCATGATTATTCTTGTACAGGACAATAATCATGCACAGACAATTCTATAAGATAAACACCTAGGAATGGCATTGCTGGGTCATACTATATGCACATGTTTGCCTTTACTGAATAATGTTACTATTTTCTAAGTGGGCTTACCAATTTTCATGACCACCAGTAGCGAATGAGAGTTTCTTTTGTTCCTTATTCTTGATAACTCCTTTTTATGCGTGTGTCAGACTTTAATATTTTGCCAGTGATGCTTACAGTATTTTGCAATCCCTGCTCTCAGGTGACGACTTACCTTCTCATTTCTCTGAGAAAATAGATAAGAATAGACATGCCAGAATTCCCATCACTACTTCTACCTGCCTACCTGTGTCAGTGCCCTGGACTCTGCCTTTTCTCCTATCCTTATGAAAGAAGTGTCTGTGCTCTTGGCCGAGGCCAGTCATCTCACTTGTTCCCCGGATCCCATCATTTATTATCTACTCAAGGACATTACTCCAGTAATTCTCTCTTCTTTGTTCTTCATCATTGTTTCCCCTTTCTATACTGGAAAATTTCCAGTATTTCCAGGCATGCAGTTATGTCTCCCAACTTAAAACATAACAAATGGTAGTTAGTACCATTGCCAGCGACTGCTCCATTTTTCTGCTTTCCTTTACAGCCAAACTTCCAAAGAGTTGTCTTTTCTTCCTGTCTCCAACTCCTCACCTCCCATTCTCTCTTAAACCCAATCCAATTAAGCTTCCTTTCTTACTCTTCCACCAGAACTGCTCTTAAAGTTACTAAAAACTGGGCTATTGCTAACTCCAGGGGTCACCTCTCAGTCTTTGTCTTACTTGCTCTACCAGTAGCATTTGGCATTAGTCTTCTCATTTTCCAGAACACCTCTTGAATTTCCTCCTACTTCACTGGTTATTCTTTCTTGGTCTCCCTTGTTACTCCTGGTTTATTAACACTGGATATTCCAGACCTTAGTCCTTGGATCTCACCTTTATTTGTTCCCACTCCATGGATATCTCATCCAGTCTCATGGATTTAAATAGTATAATTAAGCTGGCAACTCCCAAGTTATATTTCCTCTTCTGGAATTGTTTAGGGATCTCCAAATTTGTTCATTCAACTGTTTACTTGACAAATTACTTGGATATATATTTTAAAATCCCTTAACATGTGTGAAACCAAACTGTGATTTTTCTTAAAGTTATCATACCATTTGCTTTTATGCAAATTAGAAAAATACTTCTCATCCTCTCGGCAGATGCTGCCTGTGGAGGGTGAACAGCTTGGCTGGATGCTTGGGTGCGGGCATTTGCAGCTTCCCTCATCTTCCCCTTCAAATGGCTCCTCCCATTGTCTTCCATTTCTGTTGCTAGCAGTTCCAGCCTTCCTATCATTCAACTCAAATATTTTGGAGTCATCCTTGAGGTCATTTTTCTTTCCAATCGTATCTAATTAATCAATAAGCCCCGACAGGTAGTTAGGTTGGATAAGAGGAAAGAGAATTCCAGCTAAAGGAACAGCACACAGGTAGGGAGGCCAAAGAGCACATCACATGTTTGAGGAGGCAGTGTAGCTCTTCAGCCTTGCTACCTTTTTATTTTTATTTTATTTTATTTTATTATACTTTAAGTTCAGGGTACATGTGCACAACGTGCAGGTTTGTTACATATGTATACATGTGCCATGTTGGTGTGCTGCACCCATTAACTCATCATTTACATTAGGTATATCTCCTAATGCTTTCCCTCCCCACTCCCCGCACCCCACAACAGGCCCCGGTGTGTGATGTTCCCCTTCCTGTGTCCATGTGTTCTCATTGTTCAGTTCCCACCTATGAGTGAGAACATGCGATGTTTGTTTTTTTGTTCTTGCGATAGTTTGCTGAGAATGATGGTTTCCAGTTTCATACATGTCCCTACAAAGGACATGAACTCATCATTTTTTATGGCTGCATAGTATTCCATGGTGTATATGTGCCACATTTTCTTAATCCAGTCTATTGTTGTTGGACATTTGGGTTGGTTCCAAGTCTTTGCTATTGTGAATAGTGCTGCAATAAACATACATGTGCATGTGCCTTTATAGCAGCATGATTTATAATCCTCTGGGTATATACCCAGTAATGGGATGGCTGGGTCAAATGGTATTTCTAGTTCTAGATCCCTGAGGAATCACCACACTGTCTTCCACAATGGTTCAACTAGTTTACAGTCCCACCAATAGTGTAGAAGTGTTCCTGTTTCTCCACATCCTCTCCAGCACCTGTTGTTTCCTGACTTTTTAATGATCGCCATTCTAACTGGTGTGAGATGGTATCTCATTGTGGTTTTGATTTGCATTTCTCTAATGGCCAGTGATGATGAGCATTTTTTCATGTGTTTTTTGGCTGCATAAATGTCTTCTTTTGAGAAGTGTCTGTTCATATCCTTTGCCCACTTGTTGATGGGGTTGTTTTTTTCCTGTAAATTTGTTTGAGTTCTTTGTAGATTCTGGATATTAGCCCTTTGTCAGATGAGCAGATTGCAAAAATTTTCTCCCATTCTCTAGGTTGCCTGTTCACTCTGATGGTAGTTTCTTTTTCTGCGCAGAAGCTCTTTAGTTTAATTAGATCCCATTTGTCAATTTTGTCTTTTGTTGCCATTGCTTTTGGTGTTTTAGACATGAAGTCCTTGCCCGTGCTTATGTCCTGAATGGTATTGCCTAGGTTTTCTTCTAGAGTTTTTATGGTTTTAGGTCTTATGTTTAAATCTTTAATGCATCTTGAGTTGATTTTTGTATAAGGTGTAGGGAAGGGGTCCAGTTTTAGTTTTTTACATAGGGCTAGCCAGTTTTCCCAGCACCATTTATTAAATAGGGAATCCTTTCCCCATTGCTTGTTTTTGTCAGGTTTGTCAAAGATCAGATGGTTGTAGATGTGTGGTATTATTTCTGAGGGCTCTGTTCTGTTCCATTGGTCTATATCTCTGTTTTGGTACCAATACCATGCTGTTTTGGTTACTGTAGCCTTGTAGTATAGTTTGAAGTCAGGTAGTGTGATGCCTCCAGCTTTGTTCTTTTGGCTTAGGATTGTCTTGGCAATGTGGGCTCTTTTTTGGTTCCATATGAACTTTAAAGTAGTTTTTTCCAATTCTGTGAAGAAAGTCATTGGTAGCTTGATGGGGATGGCATTGAATCTATAAATTACTTTGGGCAGTATGGCCATTTTCATGATATTGATTCTTCTTACCTATGAGCATGGAATGTTCTTCCATTTGTTTGTATCCTCTTTTATTTCATTGAGCAGTGGTTTGTAGTTCTCCTTGAAGAGGTCCTTCACATCCCTTGTAAGTTGGATTCCTAAGTATTTTATTCTCTTTGAAGCAATTGTGAATGGGAGTTCACTCATGATTTGGCTCTCTGTTTGTCTGTTATTGGTGTATAAGAATGCTTGTGATTTTTGCACGTTGATTTTGTATCCTGAGATTGCTCAAGTTGCTTATCAACTGAAGGAGATTTTGGGCTGAGACAGTGGGGTTTTCTAAATATACAGTCATGTCATCTGCAAACAAGGACAATTTGACTTCCTCTTTTCCTAATTGAATACCCTTTATTTCTCTCTCCTGACTGATTGCCCTGGCCAGAACTTCCAACACTATGTTGAATAGGAGTGGTGAGAGAGGGCATCCCTGTCTTGTGCCAGTTTTCAAAGGGAATGCTTCTGGTTTTTGCCCATTCGGTATGATATTGGCTGTGGGTTTGTCATAAATAGCTCTTATTATTTTGAGATACGTCCCATCACTACCTAATTTATTGAGAGTTTTTAGTATGAAGGGCTGTTGAATTTTGTCAAAGGCCTTTTCTGCATGTATTGAGATAATCATGTGGTTTTTGTCTTTGGTTCTGTTTATATGCTGGATTACGTTTATTGATTTGTGTATGTTGAACCAGCCTTGCATCCCAGGGATGAAGCCCACTTGATCATGGTGGATAGGCTTTTTGATGTGCTGCGGATTCGGTTTGCCAGTATTTTATTGAGGATTTTTGCATCGATGTTCATCAGGGATATTGGTCTAAAATTCTCTTTTTTTGTTGTGTCTCTGCCAGGCTTTGGTATCAGGATGATGCTGGCCTCATAAAATGAGTTAGGGAGGATTCCCTCTTTTTCTATTGATTGGAATAGTTTCAGAAGGAATGGTACCAGCTCCTCCTTCTACCTCTGGTCAGCCTTGCTACCTTTTTCATGCTGTCTTTTGCCCATAAGCGTCTTTCTTTCAATCCTTCACAGCCCAGTGCATCTTTTACAGCCCAGCTCAAATAGTACCCATTTTGTTGACATTTCTTTATTGCTGTTTTTGTACCAAACTATTATTTATTTACTTATTTATTTATTTATTTTTTAGATGAAGTCTCACCCTGTCGCCCAGGCTGGAGTGCAGTGGCTCGATCTCAGCTCACTGCAACCTTTGCCTTCTGGTTCAAGAGATTCTCCTGCCTCAGCCTCCTGAGTAGCTGGGATTACAGGCTCCCACCACCATGCCCAGCTAATTTTTGTATTTTTCTATTTTAGTGAAAGCCTTGGGGTTTCACCATGTTGGCCAGGCTGGTCTCGAACTCCTGACCTCTAGTGATCCACCCGCTTCGGCCTCCCAAAGTGCTGGGATTACAGGAGTGAGCCACCGTGCCTGGCCCGAACTATTCTTTTTACTACTTGTCAATATTTGTAATAGTTGGCTTTTGCCCTAATTTTCTCATCTGTGTGGTGATATTACTACTACCTAACTCACAGAGTTTATATGGGACTAAGGTGAGATAATGATTGGAAAGAACTTAGGACAGTGCATGACACATGGTAAATATTTTTAAAAGTTACTTTTTTTTTTTTTGATAATGCTGATGGTGTTACTCTCTTCACAGTAGATTGTGTGCTTTTGGGGGGTGAGTGAGTTTACCTGATTATCTTTGAATATCCAGCATTTAACATAGTGTTTATTGAAGAAGTGGGCTCATAGGATGTCGATGTAGTTGAGTAGACATAGATACATGGAGGTAGCAGTGGTACATTGGAAAAAATGCTGAATTTAGAAGACTTATTGGTGAAGCTCTGGCTCAGACTTTACCAGTTGCATGACCGCTTGGGCAAGCCACTTCACCTTTTTGAACTTTAGTTTCTTTGGCGGAAATTAGAGATGATACCTTTGGGTAATATTATAAACATCATATATGAGATAACATATATGAAATTACTTGGATCTCAGCACTTTGGGAGGCTGAGGCAGGCGGATCACGTGAGGTTGGGAGTTTGAGACCAGCCTGACCAACATGGCAAAACCCCATCTCTACTAAAAATACAAAATTAGCCGGGCATGGTGGCGCATGCCTGTAATCCCAGCTACTCAGGAGGCTAAGGCAGGAGAATTGCTTGAACCGGGGAGGCGGAGGTTGCAGTGATCCGAGATCACTTCATTGCATTCCAGCTTGGCAACAGAGCGAAACTCCATCTCAAAAAAAAAAAAAAAAAAAAAAGAAAGTACTTGGTAACTTATACCTCATGATGTGAATTAAGGTTACTTGGTATTATGGTTTGTAATTCAAGGTAATTTTTATTAAAATTACAAAGCAGTGAGACTTACTGTAAGTTTTATAAGAATATTAGTCCTGCTGTTTTATACTTATCTCTGCTATATGTGTATATGGATCTCTTTACCCTTTGTGTGGGAAGGTGATGTATTACTTATGATTACTTTTTGCACATGTAATGGGGGCTGCAAGAACATTTCCACACTCTGCTCTGAGAAGGGTTATCTTATGGCTTGCTCGAGTCATCACAGTTGTGGTCTGTTGATCTTTGCAACATGGACTATTAGTCTTCTTCTGCCTTAGAAAATCAGTCTGTGAAAGATAATGTAGGTTAAATGCAATCAAACATTAGTTTGAATGTAACTTGTAGAATTAAATTTTAAAAACCCAGTTATTAGACAGTAAATAGTTGTTTTCACAATAAATTGGGATGTATATAATTTACATCCATACTAAAAACCTTGACAATTGAATAAGTTTCTTTCAGAAGCATTTTTATCTAGCAGTTTGTGTACATTGATGAGTGGTCATCTTGAAATCTTAGTCAAATAGAACTAATCCCTCCCACATTCCTCAGTACTGTGGGCTGGTCTGCCTGCACTGACATTTTTTCAGCAAACCTCAGCTCTTAGTTCTACTGCAGTCCTTGAACTGAGAGAAGCTGCTCAATCAAAATTTATTCTTGCTTGTGAAGCTGTGTTTTATCCCATTTGTTAAGGGTTTCTTATGTCTTCTCTTATAAGAGTACATAAAGAACTCTTTGTATTCTGCTGTTATCCATTTAAACCCAGCCACTTTAAAATGCAATAAACCTCATTTCTATATTGTAGTATTGATAACATTTCAGGCCCTGGATGAGGGTGATCTGTCTCATCATTTAGTGTTTGGCAATGTTGATGAAACTGTTCAAGGAGCCCTGTGAGTTGGCAGTGGCAGTTGCAGATCTCACAGTCACACTATCATTTGTACATAATGGGCTTGGTCTGAAGGATGTAATCCAAACCTGACTACTTTGCAACTCTATTCGATATTTTATTGCTTTTAAACCTACTTTGAGATTGACTGCAGCTATGGCAGTCTCAAGAACATCTCAGTGCTGTAGAATAACTCTTAGTTGAGATTCATTCATTTCTTCATTTACCCATGAAGAAATAGAATGTTCTCTGCTCACTTAATGTAAGAAAATGATACCTAGTATAACTCAATATATATTTTTATATTTAAACAGTTGAGCCAAGTTCTCATGTGCTCTGAATAATTCAAGTTAGTGACTGAGGAAAACAATATGATACTCAATTTCTATTTATATGAATAGTTCATGGTGTGTGTGTGTGTGTGTGTGTGTGTGTGTATGAATGATCTTTTTCCTGGGTCAATGGAGACCACTGTCTCAATTGTGTAAGAGGAAAATCAGGACAGTCAGTAAGGAAAACCCTTGGTTTATCTTTCCAAATTTTATCCCAACACAAGTGTAATGGGAAAGGTATGCTTTCTGTGCCATTGGAGCACAAAGGATAGCCTGGAAATCTTCCGAAAGTAGGTGGTGGCTGACCCTAAGTCTTGAAGAAAGAGTGAGAATCAACTGGATGCAGAAGATGGAGGATGATTCTGCTGGCTGAGAGATCAGTGTATAGAAAGAAACAGCAGGGAATATAACATGTAACTGAGGAAATTGGATTTGGTATGATGGGATCAAAAAGAGAATGTAGGGGAGTGGTGGAAATGAGCCTAGGCCTGCAATTGGGAAAAATAATTAAGTTGTTGCTATTATTGTTGTCATCACTACCACCAATCACATCATCATCCACTTTTTTACCCCACTCTCACACCCACCATCATTGTTATCATTGTCCTGGAAAGTAGCATCCTGGCTCAATAAAGGAAGTAGCAGAAAGGGAAATGTTGGGGCTGTCTAATCTACAGAACTGGGAGGCTAATTTGATATGGGGTGAGTTAAACTCAGATGGGTTGTTGTGTTCAGGCTGCCTGTGGGACATCCAAGAGATGCCAAGCAAGGCTCTGGGCATACAGGAGTCAAGCTCCACAGGAGGCTGGGCTGCAGACGCACTTTGGGATTGCTGGAATAAAAGTGCAACTTCATAGGTGAAGCTGTCATTGTTTGTTTGCAAAGAATACAGGAGATGAAGTCAGGGAAGAGAGCAAACTCTACTTTTAGGGGGCTTGAAAAATGTTAATTCATGTTGTGGGAAAGGAAAAAGGGACTGTGTATTAGTCCATCCTCACATTGCTATAAAGACATACCTGAGAATGGCTTGGTTCATGGTTCTGCAAGCTTTACAGGAAGCATGGTGCCAAGGTCTGCTTGGCTTCTGGGGAAGCTTCAGGAAACTTACAATCATGGCAGAAGGTAAAAGGGGGCAGGCACGTCGTATGGCAAAAGCAGGAGCAAGACAGTGACGGAGGAAGTGCTATGTATTTTTAAATGACCAGATCTCATGAGAAGTCACTATCACTACAGTACCAAGCCATGAGGGATCCACTCTTATGACCCAATCACCTCCCACCAGGTCTCACCTTCAACATTGGGGGTTACATTTCAATATGAGCTTTGAGTTGGGATACACATCAAACTATATCAGAGAGTTCAAGAAGAGGGAAAAAAGGCATTGAAGGGAAATGACAAAATGTCAGTAGCAGAAAGAGGGAGAGAATTCATTTATTCTCATCTATTGAGTGGCTACTATGTATCACTGAGGTAGGCACAGAAGATATAGGAGTGAGTGACCATGACACAGAAGACTGTCTAGGTGTAGTGGGCCATGCAAGATGAATGTAACAGTTTTTCTTGTTAAAAAACTTATAATACTTAGTGGAGGGAGACACATAAGCAACTAATAAGAAACAACATGGAGGAGAATGCAATAAATTCCACAGTAGGAATAGATTATTCCCAACTGGGATTCTGGGACTGGGGAAGGCTTCTTGGAAAAGAATGCTTGGATGAAATCTGGATGCCTCAGTGGATCATCTCGCAGTGGAGAAGAGAGAAATGCTTTCTGGGCTCGTTGTAGTGCATAAGTGTTATGACCTGAATTGTGTGTCACCTTCCCCAAGTTCATATGTTGAAGGTCTGACCCCCAATGTAACTATTTGGAGATAAGGCCTTTAAGGAGGGCCTATGAATCGCCATAATCTGAAAAGATTGATATCTTTATAAGAAGAAGAGACACCAGAACTCTCTCCCTCCATGCATGCACAGAGAAAAGGTCATATGAAGACACAGTGAGAAGCTGGCCATCTGCCAGCCAGGAAGACAGCCATTATCAGAAACCAAATTTTTCAGCATGTTGATCTTGGACTTTTCGTCTCCAGAACTGTGGGAAAATAAACTTTTGTTGTTTAAGCTTCCCAGCCCATGGTATTTTGTTATGACAGCCCCAGTCGAATAATATGATGATCAAAGGCACAAAGTTGCGTGGTGTGTTTGGGGACAGATGAGTTTCTCCATGAGTCTGGAGACAAGGCACGTGAGGGGATGTGGTGGGAGATAAGTGAGAGAGGCACATTTTTTGAGTAGCTGTGAATGATCATGAAGGAAATGACCATTTGGTGTAGTACCTCTTGGGTTATAAATACTGGCCGAAGTGCCCTCTAAGCAAAAGGAGCAGAAGTGGAAAAACACTTGGGCTCCTTAAGGAGGGTGAGAGCTAATGATCTAAACAGATTTATGTCACAAAGTCAGTTGGGGTAGTCACCTCCCTTATAATGAAGACCTGAAAAATTAAGATTCAAGTAAAACATGAAGCATTTCCCACATTCACCGATGGACAGTATCTGTTGCCATATAGGCATTAGATATGATAGTTTCATTATGTGATTTTTGGCTCCTTTGTTAGCAGTGTTAGAAAATCAGCTTGGGGGTAACAATCAGAGCACCACCCTGGTGGCTATATTCATTAATCTTGTAATTTATTGTCAGTGAGTGCAATGCTCGCACAGACATCTTTGATGAACTATTGTGAAAACATTCCTTTTTCATCTTGTTGAAACTGCAGGCTTCACTGTTGATGCACTGGCTGATTAATGCCTCTCTGGGCCAAGCCAAAGTCATGTACAATGCAGCCAGCTTTCCTCTGAATAATCAACTCTCATTTAGAAGGAAATGGAAAGTTGTTTCAAATTAAACACTAAAAAGAAAGTAGTGACAGATGTTTAATTGGTTGCTTTCTTGTCCCTTCTTAATGTGTGAGATGCCCTCATGAGAGAGGTTAGAGCAGACAGATTAAGTGGAGAAAGCCACTTAACTATCCTCTGCCCTCGTGACCAAGAGAGTATTCATTCCTCATTTTCTTTTTGATATATTCCTGTTTGTAATAATTTTTTAGTATGTGATTGTGGAAAAGGAATTACTACCCCCATATATTTGTCAGTGGTTGGAAAGACAGTGTTCAGTGAGCCTGATACTCATTCACCACACATGAAGCTTGGCTCAGTCTTCAGAAGTTCAAAGAACTTGTCTGTTCAAGCCTAGGCCTTCTGAATACCTCAGACCAAGGGCTATCATGAACATGTAAGTGTTCAGGCACCCACTAGTGAATTTCTCTTCTGTAGTGTTCATTGAGACTGTCACAGGTTCCCTTCCTGTTTTTACCTTCCATTTCTGACCTAAATCCCCCTCTGAAACTCACCTGTCTGGCTGTGACCTGTGGACATGATTTGGTGTTTGCCCTCTGACTTTGTGCAATGACTGCTACTAGTAAAGAGATGCTCTGATCTTCTGTCCTATTTCTGGAGGGACCTGATTGGAAGTTTGAACATTCTAAAGGTCCCCCAAAGGGGCTGCTGATGAGATCACATATATAAAGTATTGAGCATAGAATCCGGCACTAAGTAGGCTTTTAGTAAATGTTAGTTCCTTGCTACTTTCCTACCTTTAGCATCTTCAGATGTCAGATGAAGGAGATGATGGTGGAGGAAATTTGAGAGTTTTAGACTGTTTGCTAGATGGAATCAGAATTGAAAACGAGGAAGATTTTGGAGCGTGGAGCAACCATTTTCCCTTCTCTTTTGATCCATCGTAAGATCTGGTATCAGGTTAGCCCTTCTTCCTATGGTGGCTGCTGAGGTTGGAAAATGAGTTCAAATTCAAACTCACCAGCTGTGTGATCTTGAGAAAACTGCATAATGCCTCTGTGCCTCATTTGTAAAATGGACATAACAGTATCTCACTGAGAATTATTGGGAGCAATAAAAGAATCACATAAAGCACCTAGAAACAGAGCCTGGTGGCTAAAAAGTGCTCAATAAAATTAGCCATTAATATTCCTACTGTGATTTTCTTGTATAAAAAGTGCCTGGCACATAGCAATGTTAGTTCTTACTATTATCACTATCATTATTATTATTTCCCATGTTGGTCATTTTCTATGGATAGTGAAATAGACTCAGGGGTACAGTTTTGTGTATTATTAGCCTATGTTTAAATGGCTCATACACTTATTCATATATACTTACTAGATCAATTAGAAAATGCAAAGTTACTCTTATTTGAGCTTTTATTTTTGGCATATGTTTTTCAGAACCAACAGAAGCTGTCTCTGAGAGAGGTGAGGCCACTTATCTCTTTGCAGCTGTGCACTGAGACTTGGCAGGCAGTATCTAACAGGCCCTTGAATGAGACAAATCTTGTATCAGAGTCAGATTTACAACATGGTGCCTTGACTACTGATGCCTTGGACTGACTCACTTGTCTCCCCAGGCTTTAGATCTTTTACTTGCTGGGACCTCTACTACTTGCTTCCTCCTACCTGTGAATTATCTACATGGATTATTGTATTCTTGCCTCTTTCTCATTGTGGTTAATTGATTCCTGGCTCTTGACTGTTAGTAATCTCATTCTTTTTCCCATTCCTGGGTTTGAGTAATTACATAGTGCTCAGCTTGCTAACCTGGAGCTGGCCTGTATTTCCTGACTTCTGATTCCTTTCTGGTCTCATATTATTGACAGCCTCCTCCATATAAAATTTTTCTTTTTTTGAGAGATGGGATCTTGCTGTGTTGCCAGGGCTGGTCTTAAACTCCTGACCTCAAGTAACCCTCCTGCTTCAGCATCCCAAAATGTTGCAATTACTGGCATAAGCCACTGCACCTGGCCAGCCTTCTCAGTCCAAATGTCTTCTTGTTAGTACTGACCCATCAAAACGAATACTGTCCATGTGACCAAAGCCTTTCCTGAAAAATTGCTGTGGCTGACATGCACCACATAACAGTAAGTTGCCATTTGGTAGTCTATTGTAAAAGATTCAGAGAGAGAATTTCATGCCTTGCGTCTTGAGGTTGATGTGAAGTGAATCAGTGGGTATTGTTCAACCACAAGTAAAAAGTGGATTTGAATTTCGTTTTTGAGTCTGTATCCTTACACTATGGAAGTGGGAGAAAGAACAGTTCTGAAAAATGCATACACATCTTTCCTCATAAATAGTGGGCATTGCTTATTTTGTTTTCTTCAACCACAAATCTGTGTAGCGTTGCATGATTTTCAACTTCCTGAGAGAGTAAGTTTTGTTTGTGTCATAAACTCAGAGTCCTTGATGACATGTTGACAGGTAATGGAAATGATGGGATTGGAGAGCTGACAGGTGACTCATGCATATGGATGTCTTCTGTGATTATACATAGCAATCTATCTGGGGTTATTTATGGTAGCATTGTCATGGCGATCAATGAGCAGTAAACAAAGCTCTCAAAGCCATGGGGAGAGTTTTTATAGCTTCCATGACCAACTGTAGTACTTCCATTTTTAAAAAACAAGTTTCATAATAAGCTTATTGAACTAAACAATTTATATGTCTATACTTTAAAATCATGGTGAAGTGCAAAATTCTGCTGAAATGAAAAAGAACTGGTTTGTGGTTGAATAGGAGCCAGAGTTCCAGGCCTCACTCACTGGCTGTGTGACTTTGAACAGGTCACCTATTTTGAGTCTCAGTTTCCTTATCCTTAATGGGGCTTCAAATGTCTGTCCCAGGATAATCCATAAGACTATTGTAAGGAACAAATAAAATAATGAATATAAAAGAGCACTTATAGCATGTCCAGGAGAAATAAGCCTGTAAGACAGCATTCTGTAAGAGAGTCTAAGGATCTGGTTTTGTTCATTTTGGGTGCCAGAATCTTGGTGGATTTCTAGATAGATTTTTAAGATCACCATACAGAAACATGAATTTTCAAATGAGGATATACCCATAAAATGCCAAGTGAAGCAGACCACAAACCATTAGAAACAATATGGTACCATCACTATCCAGAGGACCTAATGGCCCTTGTAAACTGAACATGCCTAAAACCAGACTCTTGGTTACTTCAAATGTTTTCTTTCCTAGTGTTCCTCATTTCTGTAAATGATCCTATTTAGCAGAAATCCTTTTCCTTCAGAGTATTTATACTTCTCTATTATATTTGTTAGTTTCACTACTACGTGAGTTCTATGGGGGCAGCCATCTTTGTTCTGTTTGTCGTGGCATTGCCAGTAACTAGCATAATGACTAGTACATAGCAGACAATCAATAAATATTTGTTGATTAATTGCCTGAATGACTGCTTAAAATGCATTAAATAGAAAAAGACACACGAAAATGTTACTCATGATTCTTTTGAAGGTAGAATTATGGTGTTATGTTAGAGCTTTTCTATACTTTCCAGTTTTCTCTCCAGTTAGAAAAAAGTTATTAAAATTGGTATGGAAAGCCTGGTTTGTAAACATATCAAATTAAAAAAAATCATGTGCACTGTGTTATTTTTAATGGTCAGGAAGAAAAGCAAACAATGAAGCTGGATAGTTTGTTACAATAAAATATCTGCATTATTAACATACCAGCAGAAGATCAATTAAATTAATTATAAAAATTGACAGCAAAGAATTATTAAGGTCAGTTATAATCCCAGAGAAATAACTCCTGAAAGGTCAGTGTAATGTTCTTTTGAAGAGTTTTGCCTTATTAAAAACTGGACCAGTACTCTTGGAACAAAATAACAAATTCAATTTTTAGGAAACTTTACTTCCAATTTCTTTTATTCAACTTGAACTTATTTTTATCTTAAGTTCAATTTTTGTTTTTCTGACTGGGGAAAAATAGTTGATAGAGTTTTTTATAAGATTAAAATTTTTATTGTGGTGAATGAGGTCAAATTTATACTTTGCAAGTCTTATATACACTCCTCAAGATGTATCATATGCTTTTAAATTTCTTACTCAAAAGAGGTATTTACAGCTCTCTTGATACCACAGTGAAAAACAACCCTCTCATCTTGTTTTCTGGGTTTGCACTGTTTTTTGTACTATATTACTGTTCCTCATGGACTAACAAAATATGATTTTGTTACTAACTTTGGTCAAGTGCCATGCACATCTCTGTGCTTAGAAAGTGTTACTTAAAAACCACAACATCACTACATGGGGAATGGGAAAGAAAGAATAATCTACAAGGAAGGGTACAAAACAATTTTCCTTTTGCAGTACGTTATTACTACATGGTATACCCTGAGATACTAAATATGAATCAGCCTTGATGTTGTGTGTTTGTTAAATCCAACAGATAATGGCATATGTCTTTATGTAATAAAAAAGTATAATTTATTTTGCAAGTATGACTGAAGTAATATTACCTTCAGTATGAAAACATGATGTTTCTCTGAGCATATGCAATTATTTTATAGAAATCAAACCACCTTACATGGATATTAATAAGATCGTTTCTATTGTATATCTAGCGTTTTTAATATCCATGTAAAAAGCTTGTTAAAATGACTGAAAACATGCATATTTAGTTATTAGGATTTGGAAATACAGACAGTAGGTATTAGTAATAATGCTGTAGGGCTAATTTATGTGCAATTATGAAATTTTATTACTATTCATTATTTTTCAAAATAGCACATTTAGCCAAAGAGATCATTATCAAACATTTCTAACATGGCAAATACTAACATAGACTTTCCTATCTTTATTCTATGGTGGGTCATGATGTTATTATATGCTTTCAAAAAGAACTATGAATTATAATAATGACAAGGATAACAACATACCCTTCCAAAATTCATGCAGCACATTTGGTATTTGTTCATTCAATTCTTCATTCCTTGTTTTCTTTTTTCAGTAACTATTTGTGGCACACCCTCTATGTGTTAGATGCTGTGCTGGCTTCTGGGAATAAGATAGGGAATAAAATAAACATGGTCTTTGCCTTTGTGAAGCTTACAAACTAGAAGAAACAATTATTCATTGATTCAACATGTATTTATTGGGCAGCTATTATGTGCCAGACACTCTATAGCAGTAAAAACAACAGACAAGGGCAATGAGGTGGAAAAGGCTTGGTATGTTCCAGGAACTGAAAGTAGGCCAACACAATAAATGGATTGGAGGGGGCCAAAGTGGAAGCAGAAAAGAGGCTATTGCAGGCATTTAGGTGAGAGACGATGGTGGCTGGAACTAGGACAGCGGCAGAAGAGATGGAGAGAAGGGAACGCGTGTACAATCCAAGTAGCTGCTGGAACTGACAGGACACTCAGAGGCCACCCTAAGAAAATTAAGGTTTTAACTTTGCTGATCTCTTAAAGTCCGGTTCAAATCTGATTTTTCATGAAACTATTCCTGATAATTTACAGCCAAGAGAGACTCCTGTCTCTCTTTTTTTTTTTTTTGAGACGGAGTCTGGTTCTGTTGCCCAGGCTGGAGTGTAGTGGCGCGATCTCGGCTCACTGCAAGCTCCGCCTCCCGAATTCACGCCATTCTCCTGCCTCAGCCTCCCGAGTAGCTGGGACTACAGGCGCCCGACACCAAGCCCGGCTAATTTTTTGTATTTTTAGTAGAGACGGGGTTTCACCGTGTTAGGATGGTCTCAATCTCCTGACCCCGTGATCCGCCCGCCTCTGCCTCCCAAAGTGCTGGGATTACAGGCGTGAGCCACTGCGCCCGGCCACCCCTGTCTCTTTTATCCATCATGTATGTGCCCAGATTTATGGCCATCGTAACAAGTATATACTGGCTTTTATGCATAGTGACATTTGCCTTGACATTATCCTTTTTCTACAAGCTTCTTACCTTTCGAAATTCTCTTGTATGCTTTTTTGTTTTTTTGTTTTTTTGTTTTTAATACTTGACTAATAAACAGAGGTCAGAAAACAATGAATGGGGTTTGCTACTGGTACTCTTTGCCTGGGGATTTTACAATAGAAAATCAGTTCCATTACATCCTAGGATCACCTTTAAAGAGATAATTTGTCAGGACCCAAATCATATAAGAGAAACAGAACTAGGTCTTCCAGAGTAAATCCTTCTATTTCCTCAACAGCTTTTATCCTGAAAGTCTTTTGTTGGGAACTCGGAAAAGCCATCAGATAGCCCTAATCTAGTACAGGGTGATAGCACTAGGCAGACTCAAGAAAAAGAGGCTTTATTAACTTCATTTTGCTTTTTGCTTCATTTGCAGACCTTTATCATAATTCCCTTGTCCTTGAAATCTCCCTTGGACATTACTCTTAACTTTATAGAAAATAACTAAAGAATTGTTCCAGAGAATAATCTCATGAGCTTTCTGCAAGACAGTTTAAAAGTAGATAATACTAAATTTTCTTCCAGAAGCAACATATCTTCCATTGAATCTTCATCTGTGTGATTTGCAATGGTAGTCTTGAAATAATATGATGGAAAAAGGGACATAGCTAGAGATGAGACCAAAGAGGGATGGATCTTGACAGACTGGAACTAATTTTGAAAAGAGGAGAAAATTGATTTTGCATTGTGTCACGTATACTTGGAAACAGAAGGTGCGGTCTTTATCCCATGAGTATATTAGTCTTCATATATCACTAAGTCCTTTGGGAAAAATGACTACTACCACAGAAATGCTTGTCATGTCAGATTTATCTAACATGTTGTTTACTGCAGAGTTTTATTCTTCCAGGTCAATGTGGCATATGAATCTGTCTTCTGTGTGTGTGTGTTTTTAAGGCCTTATCTTTGTCAAAAAACCAGTATTGAGGTCACAGAGTCTACAGAGCAAGCCTTGGAGAAAGGTGTGTATTGTTCCAGGTTGATTGCTACTGGAATGTAGATGCAGGACTGCCTATTGTGAGATAAATGGAAAACATCACCTACCAATGCCCACATTACTTGGCGGTTTAGTCTCTCCATACTGGAGAGAAATAGAATTCAAAGAACAGCAAAGAATACTTAAACGGACTCGTTGGAAATGAAGAAATAGTAGGACTTAAAAATAGAATTATAAAGGTTCGATCTGCAAAAACCTTAGATGTCATTTAGTCCTGTCTTTTCATTTTACATAGAGTCACAAATCTGGACAAAATATCGTTTGGCCCAGAATCATCCCTCAGAATCACCTGTGGAGGGGCTTTAGGTGGTAAGTTCAGAGCTGGGCTAATACTCTGGTAGGGTCATGACTCCCTTTCTCATGTTCTTTGTGTCATACCTCTTTTTCTTGAAGCTGGAGCTATTATTCACTGGAACTAACTGTAAGGTGCCTCCTTGCCTAATTTGCATCCTGTCACTCCTTGCTGCATCTCCCCTGCTTTCTGGGAGTCTAACCCTCTCAGAGGATCACACATGCACCAGTTTATGTTGCCTCTTACCTTCGTCATAGTAATGCTCAGACCTGGAGAACCCGTGCCTTTCCTCCATCCATCAGTCTCCAGTCTGCTACAGTTGACAGTCTCCTCTGCTTGGTCAAATCCTGCTTCTGCCACAGAACTTTCTCTGATTGCTTAGCCCTGACAGATTTTGATGGTTTCTGAATTTCTGAAAAGCTTATAGTTTATAATAGTGGCTCCTAAGCCTAGCTAATCTTCAAGATTGACTTAAAATGCAGATTCTTGGGCCCTACCTTCAAGATTCTCTTTTGGGCTAGGTCTGGAGTAGAGAATTCGACCTTAAAACAAACAAGCAAACACACACACACACACACACACACACACACACACACACACACACACGCACGCTCCCAGGTGATTTTGATAAACAAATAGATTTGAGAACCAATGATCTAAAGTACATAAAAATTTAGTTTGTCTTGCATAAAGTCACATGAAAACTTTTTCATGTGAGTTTGTTTTATATTTCAACCTGTAATGTGAACTGCAATGTGTTTGAGGATGGTGGGAATGGGGAGAGGGTGGTAGGGTCTGTTTGCAAAAGAAAGGCTGAGCCGCAAGTCCCTTGGAACAATAGCTAATATATGTGGTAAGACAAGCCTCATGAAAACGAAAATGAAGGGAGGCGCCTAAGGATATTTGTCCCCTTAGAGTCTATTCTGAACACAGTAGTCACATTAATTTTTTAAAAGTATCAAGTCAAATCATGTCACTCCCTTGTTCAAAGTCTCCAATAGTTCTTATCATACTTGGAGAAAATCTTGTGCCCTTACTGTGGTTTCCAGAGCCATAAATGAACTGGCCCCTGGTCAGCCCTCTGACCCCGTTCCCTATGTCTCCTCCATGTTCTGTGCTCTTTTTTTATTATTCTACAGGTGTATCAAGCAGGCTTCTATCTTGGTGCCTTTTCACTTGTTCTTCCCTAAGCATTTGTGTGACTCATACCTTCTCTGTATTCACATCTCTGCTCAAAATGGCATCTCCTCAGACAGACCTTCCTGATATCCTCTTCAAAATAGTTCCCGGCCTCTACCACCCACAGCATTAATCTGGATTTGTTTATATCTGTCTCTTCTACTAGAATGTGCACCCCTGGAAGGCAGGATATTTTTACCTTCCAGGGGTGCATAGTCTAGTATGAGAGACAGATTGCCTATTTTGCCCATTTTGTTTGTCTATTTTGTTTGCTCTCAGCTGTCCCTGGACCATACTAATAAGAATAAAACAGATATTTGCTGACTGAATACAGTCGATAATGTGTATTGATGATAGTGATACTGAGTTGGAAGATTGAAGGAATGACAATAAGAAAACTTTATATCCCAGCACTTTAGGAGGCCGAGGTGGGTGGATCACCTAAGGTAAGGAGTTCGAGACCAGCCTGGCCAACATGGTGAAACCCGGTCTCTACTAAAAATACAAAAATTAGCTGGGCATGGTGGTGCATGCCTGTGGTCCCAGCTACTCAGGAGGCTGAGGCAGGAGAATTGCTTGAACCTGGGAGGCAGAGGTTGCAGTGAGCCAAGATCGAACCATTGCACTCTAGCCTGGGCAACAAGAGTGAGACTGTCTCAGAAAAAAAAAAAAAAAAAAAAGCTTTAAGAATTAAGAAATGCCTTTAAAGATGAAGGACAATTAAGTTTTAAGTTGGAAATAGAGTACACAGTCTACACAGGTCAAGGAAAAACTCAAAGGCCTTTGGCTTTGGTAGGCCCTCTGAAAGGATGAAGTCACCAATGTAAGACGTTAGGTAGTGGTGAGGATTCTGGTGGGCTGGGCGGTGTATCCTGGCCTAAACGTATTCAAATCTATTAACAAAAAATAAAAAACGCTGTGCTGGCTTAAAAGATACTTCTAAATGTAGAGCAAGATTCTGCTCCAGCTGTCAGTTTGTAGCTGCTGATAGCATACAAATTCTATGAAAATGCAATTGTGGTCCTTCTAATTACTTGTTATAAATATAAAAATACCTGTTGTAAGTCACAGAAAATGCACTAAGTCAGGAAGTTTGGCCTTTTGGACTCTGGAAGATTCTCTGTAGCTTTAGACTAACGAGTTAGCTGTTGTAGGCTTCAAGTTATTCACTCCTTGGCTGTGGATAAAAAAAAGTCACCCTCTGGGTTACAGGCAGAAAAATGTTTTTAATTCCCTAAAGATGACTCATAACATTAAAAATAATTGAAACAATATAAAGCATTTGAACTGTTAGAAAAAAGTAGCTTTATACATGTATTTTATTTCTTCTCTTTTATTCTGCCTAAAGAAAAGCAGATGTACCTTCAGCCAAATCTTTCATTTTAATCCATGTCCTATCCGTGAGTAATACATAATGAATATATTGATGAATTACTATGCAAGCTGAGAAGCTGCATGCTGGCTTGCTTGAGGATTCAATTAAAATGGAGCAACATTATTTGTAATAATCAAATGTTGTTTTGAATAAGTAATTCAAGTAAACAATGCAATTAGTAAAAAGTGATGATGATAAAGTTGAGTGGGGGAAATTCTTATATATAAATTAAATATAATTTTGGAATTTATAAAATAATAGTTTGTTGGAATGGAAAAGTTTATGCTGGAATTAATAATAAATTTCTGAAGAAATCTTTTTAGTTTGCAATACTTACCTAACCTTCTTTGATACTTCAGGCTGTTCTTTTAGTTGGCTAAGAAGTTCTTTCAGTTTGCAATACTTATCTGACTTTCTTTGATAATACAGGCTGTTCTTGCCCTGCAATAAAGAAATCCCTAAGACTGGGTAATTTAGAAAGAAAAGAGGTTAATTGGCTCACAGTTCTGCGGGGTGTAAAGGAAGTGTGGTGCTGGCATCTGTTTGTCTTCTGAGAAGGCCTGAGGGAGCTTTTACTCATGAGGGAAGTTAAAGGAAGTGTGGTGCTGGCATCTGCTTGGCTTCTGAGGAGGCCTGAGGGAGCTTTTACTCATGATGGAAGATTAAGCGGGAGCATATGCTTCACATGGCGAAAAGAGGAGCGAGAGAGAGAAGAGAGAGAGAGAGAGAAAGAGAGAGCATAGGGGGAGGAGCCATACACTTTTAAATGACCAGATCTTGTGTAAACTCATAGCAAGATCTCACTTATCACCAAGGAAATGGCCCAAGCCATTCATGAAGGATCCACCCCATGATCCAAACACCTCCCACCAGGCCCTACCTTCAACACTGGGGATTACAATTCAACATGAGATATGGGCAGGGACAAATATGCAAACTACATTGAGGTGTAATAAAATTTTAATGTTTTTATAGTGCTTTACTTCATGTTAGTGTAAAAGACTGTCCCTGTGCAATGGACAGGTCTAGAGCTAATATAAAAGTCTGGACTATATCTATACCATATTAAATAACTGAATGAAAAACATTCCAGGAAAACATTCATATAGTATAGCTAACAAATCAAACATCCATTTGTTTTGAATGGTCTGGATGTTTCTAATATCTGAATAACAGTTCCTATTTTGATAATTTGCTATCATGTTATACGCTGCTTCTGGGATAACCTTTAGTTCAAATTCAAGGGAAAATGCAATTTTCATTATTATTGTTTGGGTGGGAGAATTATGGGAGCTAATGTTTTTATGAGCTAAAAAGAAATTCAAAGAAGAAAACTTATCTCCCAATTGATCAAGGATAGGATTCTGGAGTTTGGATGGCTTCTAGACCTCATAACTGCACCCAGAAAGTTCCTCTCAATGTCTAAGCTAAGGTTATATTGCTCTGGTTTAAATGTTTTCCTGCTTCTCTTGCTAGTGGAGGTAGAAACTTTATAGTCAGTTATTTTTTTTTCATATTTTAGAAACATATGAAAAACTTTACAAATGACAAAGGAAGATCTAAATTGCATTGCTTGTTGCTCCTGTCCCTTTACTGCATTGAGGTAGCCTGGTGGTAAAAACATATCTCATATAAAAACTTCAGTGGAAATCTTGATTTTGTTAATCTTATTAGTGAAGGCTGAAATAAATTTTGTCCTCCAAAAATGTAAATAGCTAATTCAACTGGTCATTCAAAATTTTGATAACTGGTTGATTATTCTTTCAACCGTCATTTACTGGTAACTACTATGTGCTGGGTACCTCCTATATACATGTGTTATAAGCCCACAAAAGTGTTTCTTGTTTCTGAGGAACTTGTCTATCTTTATATGATGACGTTATTCACCAGATCTCATAACCCTTCTTTATGGGTCTTACGGTAGAAAATATCAGTTGTATATGTCTTGAGCAAAAGACAAATATAGTTGACTCTGTGTTTAAACTGCGTGGGTCTACTTATACATAAATTTTATTTTTTGGAGGTTCTTAGAAAAAACTAATTTTAACTTTTATTTTAGAATCAGAGGCTACATATGCAGGTTTGTTACATGAGTTTATTGCATGATGTTGAGGTTTGGGCTATGAATGATCCTGTCCCCCAGGCAGTGGGCATAGTATCCAGTAGGTAGTTTTTCAGCTCTTGCCCCACACCCTCTCTCCTCCCTCTAGTAGTCCCCAGTGTCTATTTTTATTTTTATTATTTTTTTTTATTTTTTGAGACAGAGTCTTTCTGTGTCACCCAGGCTGGAGTGCAGTATTGCGATCTCGGCTCACTGCAGCCTCCACCTCTCGGGCTCAAGTGATTCTGGTGCTTCAGCCTTCCAAGTAGCTGGGACTACAGGCATGCACTACCAAGCCTGGCTAATTTTTTATATTTTAGTAGAGATGAGGTTTCATCGTATTGGTCAGGCTGCTCTCTAACTCCTGACCTCAGGTGATCGACCCACCTCGGCCTCCCAAAGTGCTGAGATTAGAGGCATAAGCCACTGCGCCCAGCCCCCAGTTCTATTGTTCCTTTCTTTATGTCCATGTGTTCCCAATGTTTAGTTCCCACTTATAAGTGGGAACATGTGGCATTTATTTTCTTTGGGGTATATAACTGGTAATGGGATTGCTGGGTCAAATAGTAAGTTTTGTTTTAAGTTCTTTGCTAAATCTCCAAACTGCTTTCTGCAGTGGCTGAACTAATTTGCATTCCCATCAACAATGTGTAATTGTTCTCTTTTTTCTGCAGCCTTGCCAAGATCTATAATTTTTTGACTTTTTAATAATAGCCATTCTAGCTGGTATGAGATGGGTATCTCATTGTGGTTTTGATTTGCATTCTCGGGTGATTAGTATACATGAATTTGCTTCTGCCTTTGCCACCCCTGAGACAGCAAGACCAACAACCCCTTCTCTTCCTCTTCAGCCTACTCAGTGTGAAGATGATGTAAGTATATTTTTTACTTATAATTTTCTTAACATTTTCTTTTCTCTAGATTATCTTATTGTAAGAATACAGTATATAAATATATGCAGCATACAAAATATGTGTTAGTTGACTGTTTATGTTATAGGTAAGGCTTCCAGTCAACAGTAGCTATTAGTAGTTAAGTGGACTTTTGACTACATTCATGGCCAGCACCCCTCACCTCCACATTGTTCAAGTCAACTATATTTTTATTTTATGGATACTCTTAAATTATATATATAATTAGGTTTACTTCTTTGAGTTGGTTGCTAGGAAACTCAGAGTCAAAATTGTGGCCCATATCTAAAAAGGGTGCAAGATCTATGGCATGCATCTTGGATGAAAACTTTATCCCTGCATTATCTTTTCCCCATCCTCATTTTATGATTTTATCATAAATTCTTTGATACTTTTATTAGAGTTTTCCAGAGAACTCTAATAGATGTTTGTATCTATCTATCTATCTATCTATCTATCTATCTATCTATCTATCCATCTCTCTATCTATATCTGTCATCTATTTATTTTAAAGAATTGGCTCATACAATTGTGGAGCCTTACAAGTCCAAAATCTGCAGGGTAGGCCAGCAGGCTGGAGAGCCAGGAAAGTGTTGGTGTTGCAGTTTGAGTGAGAAGGCAGTCTGCTGGCAGAATTCCCTCCTTTTTGGGGAAGTCAGTCTTTTCTATTAAAAATTCTAACTGGATGAGGCCCCCCAGATAATATGGAGAATAATCTGCTTTACTCAAAGTCTCCTGATTAAAATATTAATCTCACATGAAAAACACCTTCACAGAAACATTTAAAATAAGTTTGGTCAAATAACTGGATACTGTGGTCCAGTCCAGTTGATATGTAAAATTAATCATCATAGTATGTTATGCATTTCTTTTGAAACATGGTCTCACTCTGTCACCCAGTGCAGTGGCATGATCTCAGCTCACTGCAGCCTCCGCCTCCTGGGTTCAAGCAATTCTCCTGCCTCAGCCTCCCAAGTAGCTGGGATTACAGGTGTGCACCACCACGCCCGGCTAACTTTTGTATTGTTGTAGAGATAGGGTTTCGCCATGTTGGCCAGGCTGGTCTCGAACTCCTGACCTCAAGTGATCCACCTGCTTGGCCTCCCCAAGTGCTGGGATTACAGGCATGAATCACTGCACCCAGCTGTTATGCATTTTTATAACCCTCCTTGAAGTCTTTCTTGAAATAAAGCAGGGTATAGAACATACCTAAGGTAAAATATGGTTTTCCTTTTTATTAATTTATGAAATATGTGCTATTATCTTTAGTTTATTTTAGCCCCAATATTGTATCATTTGAGATGGCCATTTCTTCATCACTCTGGCATTGAAGAGCTATATGTAGCCTAAGGTCTGCAAGCCAACGATCCTGGGCAAGTCAAACAGACACTTCTACTTAGGCCTTCCAGTGGATGTGCCTCTCTCTGGACATTTTAAAAAATCTGAATATTGCCTATGGAAGTAAGTAATAACTGAACACTTAAACTTCAATTCCGTACTTGTCGCAGTTTAAGACTCTTGATTGCAATTATTGGAAATACATCTCTAGTTCCTTAAGCAAGAAGGGAGTTTATTGGAAGCATTCAAAGTTAGGGTGGCATGTGCTTTTAGAAACTAAAGAGGCTGAAGACGGTGGCTCACACCTGTTATTCTAGCACTTTGGGAAGCCTAGGAGTTTGAGACCAGCCTAGGCAATATAGTGAGACCCTGTCTTTACAAAACCAGAAAAATTAGCTGGGTGTGGTGGCACGTGCCTGTAGTCCTAGCTACTTGGGAGGCTGGTGTGGGAGGATTGCTTGAGCCTGGGAGGTAGAGGCTGCAGTGAGCTGTGATCGTGCCACCACACTCCAGCCTGGTTGACAGAGCGAGCCCTGTCTCAAACAAACAAACAAACAAACAAAAAGCCCAAATAACTAAAGAGAAACACATAATACACAAAAAGCTTAGAAGTGAATTACATACTGTGATTATAAAATTATTATTATCTCATAACAGATTATTAAGTATCTCATAGCCATTATTTTTCTTTATGTCTAACCTAATCCCTGCTGCTGAGATCCAAACAATTCTCTTTCTGCCTGATTATTAGCAGAAAGACAAAGTTTTCAGTCAAGGGCAGAAAGCATATTTTGGTCAGGTGTCTACTACCAGGCTAAGAGGCTGTGGCCAGGACAGCAGGGTCTATAGTAGAAATGTAGCTTGTGGGGCCTGTCTGTGTTTGTGTATGTGTGATAGGGTGTGGGGAAGAGGAGAGAGAGACAGAGGTGTGGGGAGGGAAAGGTAGTAAAGTAGGCTATTTCTCAGTAAACAGATGCTTGGGCCAGGTAGATACCATAAACCTTGTCTATTATGATTTTTCTTATATAATTGGTGGTTTCAAGCCTCTTAGAATAATAATAAAGAAGAAAGTCAGAATATTAAGGTATGGAGATATTCTTGAAAGATGTACTAGTCAATCTCTTCATCCAGCTTCCTTAAAACCATTATTACTAAAAAGTTGTGTATACTTATTGTGAGAATAAAAGAGTAGCGACATACAATATGAAACATAAAACTCCTCCCATGTCAATATTGGCTCCCACACCACTAATCCCAGTGCCATTCACTAGAGGTTAAATGTTCAGTTTGGTAGGTAGCCATCAGATGTTCTGCTTCTTTTTTTTTTTTTTTGAGATGGAGTTTCGCTCTTGTTGCCCAGGCTGGAGTGCAATGGTGCGATCTGGGCTCACCACAACCTCCACCTCCCAGGTTCAAGCGATTCTCCTGCCTCAGCCTCCAGAGTAGCTGGGATTACAGGCATGCGTCACCACACCCAGGTAATTTTTTTGTATTTTTAGTAGAGACGGGGTTTCTCCATGTTGGTCGGGCTGGTCTCGAACTCCCGACCTCAGGTGATCTGCCCGCCTTGGCCTCCCAAAGTGCTGTGATTACAGGCATGAGCCACTGCGCCTGGCCCAGGTGTTTTCTTCAAATATATAACTATCTTTATTCAAAAATATCTGTAGCATATATGTAGTGCCCATCAGGAGGCTTTTAGCTACAAGTGAGAGAACCCTTGGTTCAAACTAGCTTAATTCATGAGGACATTTACTACTCTAGGAACAGGAAGTCTGAAGGTAGGCTGTCTCCAGGCACAGTATAATCAAGGCTCTGGCTCAGCTTCTCTGTGATCTTTTTCCCCGACTCTGCCTTCCTATATATGTTGGCTGGTCTTCAGCTGGCTTCCTGCATGGTGGCCAGATGGATCTCAACAGCATGCGGGTCACATGCTTCTTTGTTCACATCCAGTTGCAGAGGGAGAAAATGCTCAATCATGGAATAATCTGATTGTACCAACTTAAATCTTGTGTTCACCTCTGGATCGATACCAGCTGTGGAACACTGCCACATGTTGATTTTTTAAAGCTTGGATTCCTAAACCAAGGGGATTGGATTACCATGATCAACTTAGACTGATCAGAATCCATCCTTGGAGCTGGAATGGAGTCAATTTCCACTGAGCCACATGACTCGTGTGGGAAGATATTAATATATAACGGATTGTGAGGAAAGCAGAAATGTCTGCGTGTGAATAGATAACACGAATGTTATTCTCCAGCCCCACTATAAGACCATAGTATACATGAGATTTGAATTTTTTTCAAGAAGGGAGTTGTTTTTAAATTTTTGAGCTAAGAACTGAAGATTATAAATTGCAGATTTATAAGGAGTATGGTCACTAGGATGTTTACGAAAAGCAGAAATAGACATTTTCGTAGAACCTAACTATAAACATTGGCCAGGGAAGGATAATATTTTAGGTTATCAGCAGTCAATTATATCACAGGGGCAGAGTCCCGAATAGAGACTATTTGGAGGGGTGGGGAGGTGATGCTGCCATTGAGGGGCAGCCTTTGAAGTCTCCCCACTGTCTGTTGCTGCTGCCTAGCTACTTTCAGCTGATCATTATTTATAATCCCTGCTCAATCACCTCCCTGGGTCTTGAAATGGTAACATTTCAGGCAGTGGGTCATGGTCTGAATCTAGTCATCTTTTTGTTATTTTAAGGTTACTGGTAGTGTTGAAAAAATACTTCTAGCCTTTCCAAATATTGCTGGATACTAGAAATTTGAATTTCTGTAATTTCTATTAATGATATATAATTAAATCCAGACACTTCAGTATTGCACAGCTCAGTCATTAGCAAATGGATACAGTGCCAAAGCTGGTAGCTCTCCAAGTTGCAGGTGGTTCTCAGTGGTATCCAGGGTGATGCTTGGGCTATAGCCACAGGCAAAATGGCAAAGTAGAAGCGAAGTGAACTTGGGTCACATCCACTTTCTTTTTTGCATCATTCTTCCCGCAGTTGAAAGGAATAATAGAGTGATCCTCATATCAAAGGCTTCTTTGATGGGTCTGACATGGAGGTGGGTAGATGACGGCATTATGGAAAGCAAGGGGTGGTGTACAAAGTGTCATGTCCTCTAGAGGAGTGACTTTTATGTAAAGGAGAAGAAGCATTATAGAGTAAGAACTCTCCTGCACCATTCTTGACTCAGGGATATGGAGTGATGAGCAGTGCTTACTCAAGGGTTGCTAGAGAAGTGAAATCCTCAGTGGAGAGCCAGGAGAAGGAGGCAGAGCTCAGAGAAGCTGTTCCTGCTTGACTGCTCAAAGGGAAGGATGTCTCAATGAGGCCACGGCACACCCACTGCCGGGATGGAGGAAGAAGGTGTTAAGGATGGTCGCTGGTGGTCTGTCCACCACCAGAGACATACTCTCTGGATATTTGTTTTTGTCATCTCTATGGTGGAGGTGAAAATACTTACCCTGCAAGGCTGTTGTGAGGATCACATATAATCATCCTCCTTGAACGCACCCTTTGTTTCAGAATTGCTGTTTTCCAACCTTGCATCATAATGTAAAAGTTTATTCTCTAAGTGAAGCTGATCTCATCTATCAAAAAAAAAAAATGATTCTTGCTTCTGCCTTTTCCCCTTATTGCCATTCTCCTTCTTCTGTACCTGTTTGCTTAAAGAAAAGGTCAGCGACTTGGCCACCCCATTCCTGAACTGTTGCCAACTGTTGGTATGTGCACAGCCTTGCTGAAAACTCCGAAGGCACAAATTGCTTTTAAAACCTCAAAATCACTTAGTGACACTTATCAACAGCTAATATTAATGGATAGTGACAAATACCACAGATGTCTTCCCAGAACTGACAGCATAAAATCAGTGTAGCCTGGGCTAGGGAATGTTAAAAAATTATAGAAGTAAAGTAGCATATTTTCCAACTTTTATCTTGTAATAAAACTTTCTATATTTTTAAGTGCTTAATTACCATTCCTTCCTCTTTTACAAAAAATAATATCTGGCCAGGCATGGTGGCTCACATCTGTAATCCCAGCACTTGGGGAGGCCGAGGTGGGTGGTTCACTTGTGGTCAGGAGTTTGAGATCAGCCTGGCCAACATGGTAAAACCCCGTCTCTACTAAAAATACAAAAATTAGCTAGGCATGGTGGTGGGCGCCTGTAATCCCAGCTACTTGGAAGGCTAAGGCAGGAGAATCACTTGAATCCAGGAGGCGGGAGTTGCAGTGAGCAGAGATCACACCACTGCACTCCAGCCTGGGTGACAGAGCAAGACTGTCTCAAATAAATAAATAAATAAATAAATAAATAAATAAATAAATATATAAAATCTAATGCAATGAGTTGCACTCTGAGGAAAAGAAAACATATCAAAAAAATCTCAACAACTTTAAGAAGTTTTCAAACTTAAAACTTCATTTATAAGGTGATCATAATGTTACTAAATAGGCCATAGAAAATACAATGTATTTATTTAGATTGTGTGGGCACCAATCATCAAACCACCATCTTTGATTATGAAGATCAGTGCTATAATCTCATCTAAGTATACACAGTGGGCTTCTGAACACCACACTGGAGGAAGCAGAGAGAAGAGATTGTGTTATATATTCACCCTGAGCACAACAAATACTCTTAGCCACTTTGGTTTTGGTTTTTAGTTGGAGTTAGGAAGTTTTGGGGGAACAGTTTTTGGCTGTTAAGAATCGAACTCCATGTCTGGATGCATAGCAGTAAATATTGTATTCTTAGAAGTTTTCCAGCTGAAATTTATGTTCAATGAATATTTACTGAGCATTTATTACATGCAAAGCTCTGTCTTATGGGCTGGAAATACGACTAGGATACAAATTTAGTTTTTAAGGAGCTTAGAATTTTGTGGTATGTATTTATGTGTGGGTGTGTAAAATGGCAAAAAAATCTTTTTAAATAGTTTAAGAAGTTAGTACCACAATTATTTCTAAGAGGCTGATG
The DNA here is from genome assembly GCF_029289425.2 of Pan paniscus. Classification (NCBI taxonomy): domain Eukaryota; kingdom Metazoa; phylum Chordata; class Mammalia; order Primates; family Hominidae; genus Pan; species Pan paniscus. The sequence goes on along the minus strand of NC_073264.2, from coordinate 40,275,094 downwards.
ACTTTCTCTGGAGAGGAATTTTCTGATCTTCTTTTTGAGGAATATAAGCCTATATTCTCAGAGCCGAATGAGAGAAAGGGGTGGGGTTCTTGTTTATTCAGTATGTAGACTTTTACTTTGTTCCTCGGTTTTAATTTTACCTCAGTGCTGCCCTCAGCTGTGCCTGGAGCACAGGGCACCTCCAGTTTGGCCTCTCCAGAAGTAAACTTGTCTTCTGCCTATCTTGTGTTTGTTGGGAGGAGGTGACCTGGGACTCTACTACTATTGATGAAGAATCCGAAAAAGTCTTCTATTAGCCCTGTGCCACACCCTATCTATGAGGTAGACTTTGTCTCTTATTCCCCCAAATTCCTTGCCCATTTACTTACATCTTCCAAAATTAATTAACATTTAACATCATTTCCTTTACTGAGCTTCTTATGATTTTGGGTTTATTAGTGTTCATTCCTTTACTTTTGTATTTCAGGCTTTTGGGAAGAAGCAGAGGTAATTTCTTTTGCACAAAAATGTGTGCAGGCTGGGAGCGGTGGCTCACACCTGTAATCCCAGCACTTTGGGAGGCCGAGGAGGGCAGATTACCTGAGGTCGGGAGTTCAAGACCAGCCTGACCAACATGGAGAAGCCCCATCTGTACTAAAAATACAAAATTAGCTGACCATGGTGGTGCATGCCTGTAACCCCAGCTACTTGGGAGACTGAGGCAGGAGAATTGCTTGAACCTGGGAGGTGGAGGTTGTGGTGAGCTGAGATTGCGCCATTGCCCTCCAGCCTAGGCAATAAGAGTGAAACTCTGTCTCAAAAAACAAAACAAAACAAAACAAAACAAAACAAAACAAAATGTGTGCAATTACCTATGTTTGACTCTGTGAGATCTCTGGACACAGCACCTTGCCATCTTTGGAGCACTGTTCCCAGACCACTGCTTGTGTTGGTTGGAATGGTGCTTGGCATATCTCATCCATGCTATTTATTGACACAATTAGAAGTTTACTGTTCCATAGCAGCTGCCATATGACAAGTCTGAAGCACATTACATCACTCTGTGGGGGATCTTTGTGGTATTATATAACATAGTGGACTTGGTACATTTGCTAAATCCTCTATTACACAAAGTACTATTCTAAGTGGGATATAAGATTGGAATCAGCATGCAATTAGCCTTAAAGGAGTCTGGACTCCAGGTACTCTACTGAGGGAGCTAAGAAACACTCATAAGGCCAGGCACAGTGGCTGACGCTTATAATCCCGGCACTTTGGCAGGCTGAGGTGGGCGGATCACAAGGTCAAGAGATCGAGACCATCCTGGCCAATATGGTGAAACCTTACTAAAAATACAAAAATTAGCTGGGTTTGGTGGCACATGCCTGTGGTCCCAGCTACTTGGGAGGCTGAGGCAGGAGAATCTCTTGAATCCGGGAGGTGGAGGTTGCAGTGAGCCGAGATTGCACCACTGCACTCCAGCCTGGTGACACAGCGAGACTCTGTCTCAAAAAAAAAAAAAACCCAAAAAACAAAAAAACACTCATAAGTCACTATAATACAACAAAGGCATCTCTCTTTTTTTTTTCTGTAGCCTGTATATACCTGTCATCAATTATGCTATGTAGTTCAGCAATGAAATAGCAGACTTCTCTAAAAGTCTCAACTTGGGCTGTGTGGCCTGGGGCTTAAGAGCATGGACTCTGGAGCTAAGTGGCCAGTGCCAAATCCTGGATTTGAATCAAAAGCCTAGAATCTAAATTCTAGGAGCTGTGTGACTTCTGACAAATTGTTTTTTTTTTTTACTTTTTCAACTTTTATTTTAGAGTTGGGGGTACATGTGCAGGATTGTTACAGAGACATCCTGAGGTTTGGGGTACTAATGATCCTGTCACCAGGTAGTGAGTATAGTACCCAATAGGCAGTTTTCAGCCTTTGTCCCTATCCCTCTTTCCTCCTGCTAGTAACCTTCACTGTTTATTGTTCCCATCTTTGTATCCCTGTGTACCCAGTGTTTAGCTTCCACTTACAAGTGAGAATATGAGATATTTGGTTTTCTGTTTCTGTGATAGTTCACTTGGGATAATGGCCTTCAGCTGTATCCATGTTGCTGCAAAGGACATGATTTTGTTCTTTTTTATGATGTATAGTATTCCATAGTACATATGTCAAATTTTCTTTATCCAGTCCACTGTTAATGGGCACCTGGGTTGATTCCATGTCTTTGCTATTGTGAATAGCGCTGCAAATGAACATAAGAGTGTCTGTATTCTTTTGGTAGAACAATTTATTTTCCTTTGGGTGTATACCCAGTAATGGGATTGCTGGGTCGAATGATAGTTCAATTCTTAGTTCTCTGAGAAATCTCCAATCTGCTCTCCACAGTGGCTGGACTAATTTACATCCCCACCAGCAATGTGTAAATGTCCCCTTTTCTCCACAGCTCACCAACATATGTTATTTTTTGACTTTTTTTTTTTTCTTTTTTTTGAGACGGAGTCTCACTCTGTCACCCAGGCTGGAGTGCAGTGGTACGGTCTCGGCTTACTGCAAGCTCTGCCTCCCAGGTTCACGCCATTCTCCTTCCTTAGCCTCCCGAGTAGCTGGGACTACAGGCACCCACCACTGTGCCTGGCTAATTTTTTGTATTTTTAGTGGAGACGGGGTTTCACCGTGTTAGCCAGGATGGTCTCGATCTCCTGACCTCATGATCCACCTGCCTTGGCCTCCCAAAGTGCTGGGATTACAGGTGTGAGCCATCGCGCCCGGCCTATTTTTTGACTTTTTAACAAAAGCCATTCTGACTGGTGTGAGATGGCATCCCATTGTGGTTTTGAGTTGCATTTCTCTGACTATTAGTAATGCTGAAAATTTTTCATGTCTGTTGGCTGCTTGTATGTCTTCTTTTGAGAAGAGTCTGTTCATGCCCTTTGCCAACTTTTTTTTATTTTTTATTTTCGCATAAGTTATTGGGGTACAGGTGGTGTTTTATTACATGAGTAAGTTCTTTAGTGGTGATTTGTGAGATTTTGGTGTACCCATCACCCAAGCAGTACACACTGCACCCTATTTGTAGTCTTTTATCCCTCACCCCCTCCCACCCTTCCCTCCAAGTCCCCAAAGTCTATTGTATTATTCTTATGCCTTTGTTTCCTCATAGCTTAGCTCCCACATATCAGTGAGAACATACAATGTTTGGTTTTCCATTCCTGAGTTACTTGGAATAACAGTCTCCAATCTCATCCAGGTTTCTGCAAATACCATTAATTCATTCCTTTTTATGGCTGAGTAGTATTCTATCATATATATACATATTCACATATATATATTCACATATATATTCATATATATTCACATATATATATTCACATATATATATTCACATATATATTCACACATATATATTCACATATATATTCACACATATATATTCACATATATATATTCACATATATATTCACATATATATTCACATATATATTCACATATATATATTCACATATATATATTCACACATATATTCACATATATATATTCACACATATATTCACATATATATATTCACATATATTCACATATATATATTCACATATATATACAGTTTGTTTATCCACTCTTTTTTTAATGGGCATTTGGGTTGGTTCCTCGATTTTGCAATTGCAAATTGTGCTGCTATAAACATGCATGTGAAAGTATCTTTTTCTATTTGTGACTTCTTTTCCTCTGGGTAGATACCCAGTAGTGGGATTGCTGGATCAAATGGTAGTTCTACTTTTAGTTCTTTAAGGAATCTCCACACTGTTTTCCATAGTGGTTGTACTAGTTTACTTTCCCACCAGCAGTGTAGAAGTGTTCCCTAATCACTACATCCATGCCAGCATCTAGTGTTTTTTTATTTTTTGATTATGGCCATTCTTGCAGGAGTCAGGTGGTATCGCATTGTGGTTTTGATTTGCATTTCCCCGATCATGATCATTAATGATGTTGAGCATTTTTTCATATGTTTTTTGGCCATTTGTATATCTTCTTTTGAGAATTGTTTATTCATGTTCTCAGACCACTTTTTGATGTGATTTTTTTTTTCTTACTGATTTGTTTGAGGTCATTGTAGGTTCTGGTTATTAGTCCTTTGTCAGATATATAGATTTGGAAGATTTTCCCCCACTCTGTTGGTTGTTTGTTTACTCTGCTGACTGTTCCTTTTGCCATGCAAAAGCTCTTTAATTTAATTAAGTCCCAGCTATTTATCTTTGTTTTTATTGCATTTGCTTTTGTGTTCTTGGTTATGAAATCCTTGCCTAAGCCAATGTCTAGAAGGTTTTTTCCAATGTTATCTTCTAGAATTTTTATAGTTTCAGTTCTTAGGTTTAAATCCTTAATCCATCTTGAGTTGATTTTTACATAAGGTGAGGGATGAGGATCCAGTTTTATTCTCCTACATGTGGCTAGCCAATTATCCCAGCACAATTTGTTGAAAAGGGTGTCCTTTCCTCACTTTATGTTATTGCTTGCTTTGTTGAAGATCAGTTGGCTGTAAGTATTTGGGCTTATTTTTGAGTTCTCTAGTCTATTCCATTGGACTATGTGCATATTTTTACACCAGTACCATGCTGTTTTGGTGACTATGGCCTTATAGTATAGTTTGAAATCAGGTAATGTGATGCCTCCAGATTTGTTCTTTTGCTTAGCCTTGCTTTGGCTATGCAGGCTCTTTTTTTGATTCCATATGAATTTTAGAAGTGTTTTTTCTTATTCTGTGAAGAATGATGGTGGTGTTTTTTTAGGATTGTGTTGAATTTGTAGATTGCTTTTGGCAGTATGGTCATTTTCACAATATTGATTCTACCCATCCATGAGCATGGGATGTGTTTTCATTTGTTTGAGTTGTCTATATTTCTTTCAGCAGTGTTTTGTAGTTTTCCTTGTAGAGGTCTCTTGCTTGCTTTGTTAGGTATATTCCTAAGTATTTTATTTTTTTTTGCAGCTATTGTAAAATGAGTTGAGTTCTTGATTTGATTCTCAGCTTGGTCGCTGTTGGTGAAGAGCTACCAATTTCTGTACATTAATCTAGTATCCAGAAACTGTGCTGAATGCTTCTATCAGTTCTAGGAGCTTTCTGGAGGAGTCTTTAGAGTTTTTGAGATTTTGCAATTGCAAATTGTGCTGCTATAAACATGCATGTGCAAGTATCTTTTTCTATTAGTGACTTCTTTTCCTCTGGGTAGATACCCAGTAGTGGGATTGCTGGATCAAATGGTAGTTCTACTTTTAGTTCTTTAAGGAATCTCCACACTGTTTTCCATAGTGGTTGTACTAGTTTACTTTCCCACCAGCAGTGTAGAAGTGTTCCCTGATCACCACATCCATACCAACATCATATTGTCATCAAACAGCAACAGTTTGGCTTCCTCTTTACTACTTTGGATGTCCTTAATTTCTTTCTCTCGTCTGATTGCTCTGGCTAGAACTTCCAGTGCTATGTTGACTGGTGAGAATGGGCATCTTTATTTTGTTCCAGTTCTCAGAGGGAATGCTTTCAACTTTTCCTCATTCAGTATTATGTTGGCTGTGGGTTTGTCATAGATGGCTTTTATTACTTTGAGTTATGTTCCTTGTATGCCGATTTTGCTGAGAGTTTTAATCATAAAGAGATGCTGGATTTCACTGAATGCTTTTTTTGCATGTATTGAGATGATCATGTGATTTTTGTTTTTAATTCTGTTTATGTGGTGTATCACATTTACTGGCTTGCATATGTTAAACCACCTTACATCCCTGGTATGAAACCCACTTGATTATGGTGGATTATCTTTTTGATATGTTGTTGGATTTGTTTAGCTACTATTTTGTCAAGGATTTTAGCATCTATGTTCATCAGGGATTTCGGTCTATAGTTTTCTTTTTTGGTTACGTCCCTTCCTGGTTTTGGTATTAGGGTGATACTGGCTTCATAGAATGATTTAGAATGATTCATACATGCTAAAATCCTAAATGCTCCAGACTTTTCTCTTTCTCTATCTTGTGGAATAGCGTCAATAGGATTGGTACAAATTCTTCTTTGAATGTCTGATAGTATTCTGCTGTGAATCCGTCTGGTTCTGGACTTTTTTTTGGTTGGTAATTTTTAAATTACTCTTTCAATCTTGCTGCTTGTTATTGGTCTGTTCAGGGTATCTCATTCTTCCTGATTTAAGCTAGGTGGGTTGTGTTTTTCCAGGAATTTATCCATCTTTTCTAGGATTTCTAGTTTATGTGCATAAAGGTGTTTATAGTAGCCTTGAATGATCTTTTGCATTTCTGTGGTGTCAGTTGTAATAACTCCCGTTTCATTTCTTATCGAACTTGTTTAGATTTTCTCCCTTCTTTTCTTGGTTAATCTTGCTAATGGTCTATCAATTTTATTTATCTTTTCAAAGAACCAGCTTTTTTTTTCATTTATCTTTTGTATTTTTTTTGTTTCAATTTCATTTAATTCTGCTCTGATCCTGGTTATTTCCTTTCTTCTGCTGGGTTTGGGTTTGGTTTGTTCTTGTTTCTCTAGTTCCTTGGGGTGTGACCTTAGAATGTCAGTTTGTGTTTTTTCAGTCTTTTTGATGTAGGTGTTTAGGGCTATGAACTTTCCTCTTAGCAATGCCTTTGCTTTATCTCAGAAATTTTGATAGGTTTTATCACTATTGTTGTTCAGTTCAAATAATTTTTTAATTCCCATCTTGATTTTGTTTTTGACCCAGTGATCAGTCAGGAGCAGGTTATTCAATTTCCCTGTGTTGGCATGGTTTTGAAGATTCCTTTTGGAGTTGACTTCCAGTTTTATTCCACTGTGGTCTGAGAGAGTGCTTGATATAACTTCAATTTTCTGAAATTTATTGAGGCTCATTTTGTGGCCTATCACATGGTCTACCTTGGAGAAAGTTCCATGAGCTGTTGAATAGAATGTGTATTTTGTAGTTGTAGGATGGAATGTTCTGTATAAATCTGTTAAGTCCATTTATTCCAAGGTATAGTTTAAAATCCATTGTTTCTGTTTTGACTTTCTATATTGATTACCTGTCTAGTGCTGTCAGTGGAGTATTAAAGTCCCCCACTATTATTGTGTTGCTGTCTGTCTCATTTCTTAGGCATATTAGTAATTGTTTTATTAATTTGGGAACTCCAGTGTTAGTTAGGTGCATGTATGTTTAGGATTGTGATATTTTCCTGTTGGACAAGGAACCTTGTCCTTCCTTTACCATTATATAATGTCCCTCTTTTTAACTGCTTTTTAAAAAAATGTCTTTTTAAACTGCTGTTGCTTTAAAGTTTGTTTTGTCTGATATAAGAATAGCTACTTCTGCTCACTTTTGGTGTCCATTTGCGTGAAATGCCTTTTTCCACTCCTTTACTTTAAGTTTATGTGAGTCCTTATGTGTTAGGTGAGTCTCTTGAAAGCAGCAGATGGTTGGTTGGTGAATTCTTATCCATTCTGCAGTTCTGTATCTTTTAAATGGAGCATTTAGGCCATTTGCGTTCAATGTTAATATTGAGATGTGAGGTACCATTGCATTTATCATGCTATTTGTTGCCTGTGTACCTTGGTGTTTCATTTTTTGCTTTTGCTTTTTTTTGTTTGTTTGTTTGGAGACAGAGTCTTGCTCTGTTTCCCAGGCTGGAGTGCAGTGGCACAATCTTGGCTCACTGCAACCTCCACCTCCACCTTGGTGCAATCGTTTCTCCTGCCTCACCCTCCTGAGTAGTTGGGATTACAGGTGCCCGCCACCACACCTGGCTAATTTTTGTATTCTTTGGTAGAGATGGGGTTTTGCCATGTTGGACAGGATGGTCTTAAACTCATGACATTAGGTGATCTGCCCACCTCTGCCTCCCAAAGTACTGGGATTACAGGCGTGAGCCACTGTGCCTGGCCTGTTTTTACTTTGTAAATTGTATTTTTGTTTTATGGGTCCTGTGAGATTTATGCTTTAAAGAGGTTCTGTTCTGATGTGTTTCCAGGATTTGTTTCAATATTTAGAGCTCCTTTTAGCAGTTCTTGTAGTGGTGGCTTGGTAGTGGCGAATTCTGTCAGCATTTGTTTGTCTGAAAAAGACTGTACTTTCCATCATATGCGATGCTTAGTTTCAGTGGATAAAAAATTCTTGGCTGATAATTGTTTTGTTTGAGGAGGCTGAAGGTAGGGTCCCAATCCCTTTTAGCTTGTAGGGTTTCTGCTGAGAAATCTGCTGCTAATCTGGTAGGTTTTGCTTTATAGGTTACCTTCTTGCTTTTGTCTCACAGCTCTTAAGATTCTTTCCTTCGTCTTAAGTTTAGATAACCTGATGACAATATGCCTAGGTGATGATTTTTGCAATAATTTCCCAGGTGTTCTTTGTGCTTCTTGTATTTGAATGTGTGGGCCTCTAGCAAGGCTGCGGAGGTTTTTCTCAATTATTTGCCCATATATGTTTTTCCAGCTTTTAGAATTCTCTTCTTTCTCAAGAACACTGATTATTCTTAGGTTTGGTAGTTTAACATAATCCAAGACTTCTTGGAGGCTTTGTTTATATTTTCTTATTCTTTTTCCTTTGTCTTTGTTCGATTGGGTTAATTCAAAGACCTTGTCTTCGAGCTCTGAATTTCTTTCTTCTGCTTGTTCAATTCTGTTGCTGAGACTTTCCAGAGCATTTTGCATTTCTATAAGTGTGTCCAATGTTTCCTAAAGGTTTGATTGCTTTTTCTTTATGCTATCTATTTCCTTGAAGATTTCTCCCTTCACTTCTTGTATTGTTTTTCAGGTAAACCAGGGATTTCTTCTTGGTTTGGATCCATTGCTGATGAGCTAGTGTGATTTTTTGGGGGTGTTAAAGAGCCTTGTTTTGTTATATTACCTGAGTTGGTTTTCTGGTTCCTTCTCATTTGAGTAGATAGGCTCTGTCAGAGGAAAGGTCTAGGGCTGAAGGGTGTTGTCCAGATTATTTTGTCCCATGGGGTGTTCCCTTGATGTAGTACTCTCCCTCTTTTCCTATGGAGTTGGCTTCCTGAGAGCCAAGCTGTAGTGACTGTTATTTCTCTTCTGGGTCTAGCCACCCAGCAAGTCTACCAGGCTCTGGGCTGGTACTGGGAGTTGTCTGCACAGAGTCCTGTGATGTGAACCGTCTATGGGTCCCTCAGCTGTGGATACCAGCATCTGTTCCAGTGGAGGTGGCAGGGCATGAAATGGATCCTGTGAGTGTTCTTAGCTTTGGTGGTTTAATGCTCTATTTTTGTGCTGGTTGGCCTCCTGCCGGGAGGTGGTGCTTTCCAGTAGCATCAGCTGTGGTAGTATGGAGAGGAACCAGTAGTGAGCACGGCCCTAGAACTCCCGAGAATATATGCCCTTTGTCTTCAGCTACCAGGGTGGGTAGGGAAGGCCAATGAGATGGGGGCAGGGCTAGGCATGTCTGAGCTCAGACTCTCCTTCAGCAGGTCTGGCTGTGGCTGCTGTGGGGGATGGGGTGAGGTTCCCAGGTTACTGGAGTTGTATACCTAGGAGTATTATGGCTGCCTCTGCTGAGTCATGCAGGTTATCAGGGAAGTAGGGGAAAGCCGGCAGTCACAGGCCTCACCCAGTTCCCATGTGATCCAAAAGGCTGGTCTTATTCCCACCATGTCCCCCTAACAGTGCCAAGTCTGTTTGCAGGCAGTGGGCAAGCAGGGCTGAGAATTTGCCCCAGGATACCTGCCTACCAGCCTCAAAAGAAAAGGGCTTTTGTTCTTCCTCTGCCTGTGGAGTCTGTATGCATGATTTGCATCCTCCCCCGAGTTCTGGTCAGGGGGCTTTTTGATTGGTTCAAATTGTTACAAAGTTCAGCTGGAGACTTCCTTCTCCTGGTGGCATTTTCCCTGCACCTCTGGCCGCCCTCCTGAAGGATCCCTGTGGTTTCAGGCAGGAATGGCCTGCATGGGGACCCAGCAAGTTCCCAGGGCCTTTCCTGCCACTTTCTCTACCCCTGTATTTCACTCAGCTCTCTAAATGGACTCAGCTCCAGGTAAGGTTGGAATCTTCTCCCGTGAACTAGACCTTCAGTTTCCTCGGTTGGGGTGTGTGTTCAGCGGCAGGGTATCTCCCGTTCCCACTTCCACAGTTTGGGAACTGTGTCTCCCAGGTCCCGCAGGATCAGTCCGCTTCCTTCAGGGGTCTGTGGGTCCTCTCAGGATTCCTGATTTATTCCTGTAGTCATTCTGGAGATAAAATTCACAATGCGAGGCTCCACACGTTGCTCTGTCCACCTGAGTTGGAGCTGGAATCTGGTCCTGCCTCCCGTCCACCATGATCATTTGCCAAGTTTTTAATGGGGTTGTTTTTTGCTTGTTGATTTATTTAAGTTCGTTATAGATTCTGGATATTAGACTTCTGACAAGTCATTTGACCGTGCTGTCTCAGTTTTATTCTCTGTGAAGGGGGGATGATAACAATAGAAGCTCTCTTGCATGATTGTTATAAAAATTAAATGAGCATATATATCTGCTCATTTAATGAATTAATTAATTTAACACACACTCTTTATATATATTTGTATATAATATATATAAATACACACACATACACTAGAACAGTGCCTGGAGCAGAGTAAGCACCATTTAAGTATTTGTGATTATTTTCTGATATCCTTCCAAGTGCCTTCTTCTTGTGTTCCTAGCTGGCACATCATAAATGTCTGTTAAATGATTGAACATCTTTTATGCATATTCCTTTTCATTCCCTTCACATGGACTTATAACTAATACGACAATATGATCTGTATATGGGGACTGCAACAAAGGAAATTTTTATATTGTAACCACCATTTCCCATACGCTTTGGGGGAGAATTGAGCCATAAAGTAGCAGCTTTTATTTTGACTGTTTTCTGGAGCAGAATATTATGGATAACAGTTTAGCTCACAGTTGTTTTGGGGAGTGGTTTGACATTTGTAAAGCTAAGTAGTTCCAGGAATATCACTTAAAAGTCTATATTGTGGCCTTGTCAGGATCTGCCAAATAAAATAATAGACAACTGGCACAGACACAGAAGGACAGAGAATCTTTGTGCTTTTATGACCCTGGGGGCTTTCACACCTTTCACTACTGTGAAATGACCAGTTGTTTATATCCAAAGTCTATGGCAGTGTGTATTTTGTAGGTAAGAATACTAAAAGAAGAAAAAAAGGAGGAAGCATTCCATTAGAAGTGCTGTGTCTAAATTGTACTATTTCCCTGATTTAGTCTGTCCATTTTATTTAGTAAGTCTGTCCATTTTACAGGAAAGGCTTAAAATATTTAAAACTTCTGGGTAAAGTTATTAAAATAGATATGTCATAAGTTCTTCATTGAAACACAAAGCAGATTAGGGGTTGCCAGGGCCTGGGTAGGGGTAACAGGGAATAACTGCTAAATGGGTACAGGGTTTTATTTTGGAGTGATGAAAATGTTCTGAAACTAGATAGAGGTAGTGATTGCACACATTGTGAACATACTAAATGTTACTGAATTGTTCACTTTAAAATGGTTCATTTTATGTTATGTGAATTTCCCCTCGATTTAGAAAAGGCAAAGTAAAAACAAAAACAAAAACACAACTTCCAAGTCTCAACTTTCCCAAGCCATGGCCTCATAAAACAATAGGCCATTTACTTTACGCTTGATCTTAGTCAAGAGGCCAACAAGCGATAGACCATTGCTTTAAAAAACAAAACAAAAAATCCCTAAAACACAGAGGACAAACCTATTATTCTTTAACCTTTAAAATTATTAGGCTTGTTTTTACTTTTCAGAAGGGCATGACTTATCTTGCCACCTGTGAGACTTCGTGATGGCAGGTTTTTGCTGACTTAAAGGAATGTCAACAATCCTGCTCTGTCACCATGTCTGTGTAGTTTTTGTGTGTTGGTATGTTGTTCGAACTTATTAAAGGATATTTTTTATCTTTATGAGGAAGACTTGATTGTAGTACTATGTTCTTCAACCTAGTTTATGGTGAAATAGTCACTAATAACTCTCATTATTTGTATTCTTTGTTTTGCTATTGCTTCTATTACGTTATAAGCAGGTATTTACTTAATATGAAAATGCAGTTTAGCATGAATGGTATTTACGCTCTTGGTGTGGTGATCAAACAGGGTCTTTTCTATAGCAGTGGATACATTGTGAAGAGAATGCAGTATTTTAAGTTAAGTTGATGATGATGTTTTATATTTGTTCATGTTTAATCTATGGGAAAATATAATAGTTCATACAAAAGCTTTTAGCAACTAACATTTACAAAAATCTTTTAAAGCCCTGTGGCTGAGGATCCCTGGATCTAGAAAATGGTTTTTGTAACCAAAGGGTCTATTTTGAATTTGCATTATTGCCCCTTTTCTTTCAGTTTAGTTGAAATTATTCTCAGCTTTTGGGAGAGAAATAGATGTTTTGCTAAAACTTTGGCCTATTGCCACAGCTCATCTGAGAAAGGGAATATAAACATTTGAGTCTCAACCTCCTGCTTGACTCAGACAATCTGGGTTTAAATCCAGCTTTGTCACCTCCTGGATGTATGATTTTTGGCAATTTGTCATTGCTACCATAGAGGAACAATATATGCTTAGACTACAACTAAAATTAATAGAGAGAGTAATCATATGCATCAAAAGTTAGTCTTACTCTTGCCTGGGAACAATGGGAGAGGGGAGTTTAAAATTTTAAGTTGAGATGAGGGTCTTGCTATGTTGCCCAGGCTGGTCACAAACTCCTAGCCAAAAGAGATCCTCCCTCCTTGGACTTTCAAAATATTGGGATTACAGGTGTGAGCCACTGCCTCGGCTTGAGATAGGGCTTTTAAAAGACGGTCAGGTGTCTGCAATTGCCAGGCTACTTTTTGTTGTTGTTATTCAGCTTTGTAATAGCAGATAGAACTTGTAGTGGCCATTCTGGGGCCTTAAGGGAGAAAGTCAGACATCAAGAAAGGCAAAGCAAAAATATAGAAGAATCTGGGACCTCAGTGACATACCAGCTCTGTAGCTATTCCTGCAAGACTCCTGGCATGAAATAAGTAAATTCCTGTCAGGTGAGTGAGGCATCTGTTACTTGCAGCTGAGTGCAATCTCAACTGAGCAATTGCTCAGGTGTCTCCTAGTTGCATTTAACATGGGTCTGTAAGAGGTAGTATAATTTAATTCCATGGATTCTAATGGTGGAAATATTAAAGAGGGATCTTGGGGTTGACTTGTTGTTGTCCTTCAACCTTCATCTTGTGGCTGGCTGCCCAAGGGTAGAACCAGCCCCGTGTCTGTATCCACCCTGTGATTGCCTTTTAACACAGTTGCGTTTCTATGGTGAAGTTAGCTAATGAAACAGTGTGTCAGCTGAAAATTTATATGAAAAAAATACAATACACTTTTCACACACATAGAGTCTTTCTTGTGTACTTAAACAATGTTATTAATTGAGATATGAAGCCTGGTCATTAGAAAGTACATTCCTTTGTAGGTAAAGACATTAAAATTGTTACCTTTTACTGCATTTATTTTCTATTAGATCTGTCTTGTCAGCTCTTCCCTTGCATCCCAGGGTATGAAGTCACCATTTTGCTCCAGGCATCACTGTATTCTATGTGACTTGTGCTTCTGGGCTTGTGCAGTACCATAGACCTGCTTTTCTTGGGTAAAATGGTAGCGTCTGCCTTGAAACCATATAACATGAAGGCTTGTCCTAAAATATTTCTCTTCTTTGCTTATGAGGCAACCAAATGTTGCCCAATCTAGCCTCTGTTGGTTCCACTTACTCATTACTTGGGAAACGGGCTGTTTTCTGGTAAGAGTGCACATTAATCTTAGGCAAGTGATATAGGTAGGCTTTGCGTCCACACCCAAATCTCATCTAGAATTGTAATCCCCAGTTGTTTAGGGAGAGACCTGGTGGGAAGTGCAGTTTCCCCCATGCTGTTCTTGTGATAGTGAGTGAGTTCTCATGAGATCTGATGGCTTATAAGGCAGTTATCCCTGCTCTTGTGAGTTCTTCTCTCTCCTGCCACCATGTGAAGAAGGGCCTTGCTTTCTCCCTTTGCCATCTGCCATGACTGTAAGTTTTTTGAGGCCTCCCCAGCCATGAGGAACTGTGAGTCAATTAAACCTTTTTCCTTTATAAATTACCCAGTCTCAAGCAGTTCTTTATAGCAGTGTGAAAGCAGACTAATACAGCAAGTAAAGCTTTTAGTATTGGGCATATTTAGCCCTTTAATCATTTTTTAAATTATACTTTAAGTTCTAGGGTACATGTGCACAATGTGCAGGTTTGTTACATATGTATACATGTGCCATGTTGGTGTGCTGCACACATTAACTCGTCATTTACATTAGGTATATCTCCTAATGCTATCCCTCCCCCTTCCCCCCACCCCACAACAGGCCCCGGTGTGTGATGTTCCCCTTCCTGTGTCCAAGTGTTCTCATTGTTCAATTCCCACCTATAAGTGAGAATATGTGGTGTTTGGTTTTCTGTCCTTATGATAGTTTGCTGAGAGTGATGGTTTCCAGCTTCATCCATGTCCCTACAAAGGACATGAACTCATCATTTTTTATGGCTGCATAGTATTCCATGATGTATATGTGCCACATTTTCTTAGTCCCATCTATCACTGATGGACATTTGGCTTGGTTCCAAGTCTTTGCTATTGCGAATAGTGCCACAATAAACATACATGTGCATGTGTCTTTATAGCAGCATGATTTATAATCCTTTGGGTATATACCCAGTAATGGGATGGCTGGGTCAAATGGTATTTCTAGTTCTAGATCCTTGAGGAATCGCCACACTGTCTTCCACAATGGTTGAACTAGTTTACAGTCCCACCAACAGTGTAAAAGTGTTCCTATTTCTCCACATCCTCTCCAGCATCTGTTGTTCCCTGACTTTTTAATGATCACCATTCTAACTGGTATGAGATGGTATCTCATAGTGGTTTTGATTTGCATTTCTCTGATGGCCAGTGATGACTAACATTTTTTCATGTGTCTGTTGGCTGCATAAATGTCTTCTTTTGAGAAGTGTCTGTTCATATCCTTTGCCCACTTTTTGATAGGATTGTTTGTTTTTTTTTCTTGTAAATTTGTTTGAGTTCTTTAGATTCTGGATATTAGCACTTTGTCAGATGAGTAGATTGCAAAAATTTTCTCCCATTCTGTAGGTTGCCTGTTCACTATGATGGTAGTTTCTTTTGCTGGGTAGAAGCTCTTTAGTTTAATTAGATCCCATTTGTCAATTTTGGCTTTTGTTGCCATTGCTTTTGGTGTTTTAGACATGAAGTCCTTGCCCATGCCTATGTCCTGAATGGTATTGCCTGGGTTTTCTTCTAGGGTTTTTATGGTTTTAGGTCTAACATGTAAGTCTTTAATCCATCTTGAATTAATTTTTGTATAAGGTATAAGGAAGGGATCCAGTTTCAGTTTTCTACATATGGCTAGCCAGTTTTCCCAGCACCATTTATTAAATAGGGAATCGCTTCCCCATTTCTTGTTTTTGTCAGGTTTGTCAAAGATCAGATGGTTGTAGATGTATGGTACTATTTCTGAGGGCTCTGCTCTGTTCCATTGGTCTATATCTCTGTTTTGGTACCAGTACCATGCTGTTTTGGTTACTATGGCTTTGTAGTATAGTTTGAAGTCAGGTAGCATGATGCCTCCAGCTTTGTTCTTTTGGCTTAGGATTGTCTTGGCAATGCAGGCCCTTTTTTGGTTCCATATGAACTTTAAAGTAGTTTTTTCCAATTCTGTGAAGAAAGTCATTGGTAGCTTGATGGGGATGGCATTGAATCTATAAATTACCTTGGGCAGTATGGCCATTTTCATGATATTGATTCTTCCTATCCATGAGCATGGAATGTTCTTCCATTTGTTTGTGTCCTCTTTTATTTCACTGAGCAGTGGTTTGTAGTTCTCCTTGAAGAGGTCCTTCACATCCCTTGTAAGTTGGATTCCTAGGTATTTTATTCTCTTTGAAGCAAAAGTGAATGGGAGTTCACTCATGATTTGGCCTCTGTTTGTCTGTTATTGGTGTATAAGAAAGCTTGTGATTTTTGTACATTGATTTTGTATCCTGAGACTTTGCTGAAGTTGCTTATCAGCTTAAGGAGATTTTGGGCTGTGACATTGGGGTTTTCTAAATATACAATCATGTCATCTGCAAACAGGGACAATTTGACTTCCTCTTTTCCTAATTGAATATCCTTTATTTCTTTCTCCTGCCTCATTGCCCTGGCCAGAATTTCCAACACTGTGTTGAATAGGAGTGGTGAGAGAGGGCATCCCTCTCTTGTGCCAGTTTTCAAAGGGAATGCTTCCAGTTTTTGCCCATTCAGTATGATATTGGCGTGGGTTTGTCATAAATAGCTCTTATTATGTTGAGATATGTCCCTTCAATACCTAATTTATTGAGAGTTTTTAGCATGAAGGGCTGTTGAATTTTGTCAAAGGCCTTTTCTGCATCTATTGAGATAATCGTGTGGCTTTTGTCTTTGGTTCTGTTTATATGCTAGATTATGTTTATTGATTTGCATATGTTGAACCAGCCTTGCATCCCAGGGATGAAGCCCACTTGGTCATGGTGGATAAGCTTTTTGATGTGCTGCTGGATTTGGTTTGCTGGTATTTTATTCAGGATTTTTGCATCAATGTTCATCAGGCATGTTGGTCTAAAATTCTCTTTTTTTGTTGGGTCTCTGCCAGGCTTTGGTATCAGCATGATGTTGGCCTCATAAAATGAGTTAGGGAGGATTCCCTCTTTTTCTATTGATTGGAATAGTTTCAGAAGGAATGGTACCACCTCCTCCTTGTACCTCTGGTAGAATTCTGCTGTGAATCCATCTGGTCCTGGACTTTTTTTGGTTGGTAGGCTATTAATTATTGCCTCAATTTCAGACTCTGTTATTGGTCTATTCAGGGATTCAACTTCTTCCTGGTTTAGTCTTGGGAGGGTGTATGTGTCAAGGAATTTATCCATTTCTTCTAGATTTTCTAGTTTATTTGCATAGAGGTGTTTATAGTATTCCCTGATGGTAGTTTGTATTTCTGTGGGATTGGTGGTGATCTCCCCTTTATCATTTTTTATTGCATCTATTTGATTCTTCTCTCTTTTGTTCTTTATTAGTCTTGCAAGTGGTCTATCAATTTTGTTGATCTTTTCAAAAAACCAGCTCCTGGATTCATTGATTTTTTCAAGAGTTTTTTGTGTCTCTATGTCCTACAGTTCTCCTCTGATCTTAGTTATTTCTTGCCTTTTGCTAGCTTTTGAATGTGTTTGCTCTTGCTTCTCTAGTTCTTTTAATTATGATGTTAGGGTGTCAATTTTAGATCTTTCCTGCTTTCTCTTGTGGGCATTTAGTGCTATAAATTTCCCTCTACACACTGCTTTAAATGTGTCCCAGAGATTCTGATATGTTGTGTCTTTGTTCTCATTGGTTTCATAGAACATGTTTATTTCTGCCTTCATTTCGTTATGTACCCAGTAGTCATTCAGGAGGAGGTTGTTCAGTTTCCATGTAGTTGAGCAGTTTTGAGTGAGTTTCTTAATCCTGAGTTCTAGTTTGATTGCACTGTGGTCTGAGAGACAGTTTGTTATAATTTCTGTTCTTTTACATTTGCTGAGGAGTGCTTTACTTCCAACTATGTGGTCAACTTTGGAGTAAGTGTGATGAGGTGCTGCGAAGAATGTATACTCTGTTGATTTGGGGTGGAGAGTTCTGTAGATGTCTGTTAGGTCTGCTTGTTGCCGAGCTGAGTTCAATTCCTGGATATCCTTGTTAACTTTCTGTCTCATTGATCTGTCTAATGTTGACAGTGGGGTGTTAAAGTCTCCCATTATTATTGTGTGGGAGTCTAAGTCCCTTTGTAGGTCTCTAAGAACTTGCTTTATGAATCTGGGTGCTCCTCTATTGGGTGCATATATATTTAGGATAGTTAGCTCTTCTTGTTGAATTGATCCCTTTACCATTATGTAATGGCCTTCTTTGTCTCTTTTGATCTTTGTTGGTTTAAAGTCTGTTTTATCAGAGACTAGGATTGCAACCCCTGCCTTTTTTTGTTTTCCATTTGCTTGGAAAATCTTCCTCCATCCGTTTATTTTGAGCCTATGTGTGTCTCTGAACATGAGATGGGTCTCCTGAATATAGCACACTGATGGGTCTTGACTCTTTATCCAATTTGCCAGTCTGTGTCTTTTAATGGAAGCATTTAGCCCATTTACATTTAAGGTTAATATTGTTGTGTGTATTTGGTCCTGCCATTATGATGTTAGCTGGTTATTTTGCTCATTAGTTGATGCAGTTTCTTCCTAGCATTGATGGTTTTTACAATTTGGCATGGTTTTGCAGTGGCTGGTACTGGTTGTTCCTTTCCCTGTTTAGTGCTTCCTTCAGGAGCTCTTGTAGGGCAGGTCTGGTGGTGACAAAATCTCTCAGCATTTGCTTGTCTGTAAAGTATTCTATTTCTCCTTCACTTATGAAGCTTAGTTTGGCTGAAATTCTGGGTTGAAAATTCTTTTCTTTAAGAATGTTGAATATTGGCCCCCACTCTCTTCTGGCTTGTAGAGTTTCTGCCGAGAGATCCGCTGTTAGTCTGATGGGCTTCCCTTTGTGGGTAACCCGACCTTTCTCTCTGGCTGCCCTTAACAGTTTTTCCTTCATTTCAACTTTGGTGAATCTGACAATTACGTGTCTTGGAGTTGCTCTTCTTGAGGGGTATCTCAGTGGCATTCTCTGTATTTCCTGAGTTTGAATGTTGGCCTGCCTTGCTAGATTGGGGAAGTTCTCCTGGATAATATCCTGCGGAGTGTTTTCCAACTTGGTTCCATTCTCCCCTTCACTTTCAGGTACACCGATCAGACACAGATTTGGTCTTTTCACATAGTCCCATATTTCTTGGAGGCTTTGTTTGTTTCGTTTTACTCTTTTTTCTCTAAACTTCTCTTCTCACTTCATTTCATGCATTTGATCTTCAATCACCGATACCCTTTTTTCCAGTTGATCAAATTGGCTACTGAAGCTTGTGCTGTGTAACGTAGTTCTCGTGCCATGTTTTTCAGCTGTATCAGGTCCTTTAAGGACTTCTCTGCATTGGTTATTCTAGTTAGCCATTTGTCTAATCTTTTTTCAAGGTTTTTAGCTTCTTTGCAATGGGTTTGAACTTCCTCCTTTAGCTCAGAGAAGTTTGATTGTCTGAAGCCTTCTTCTCTCAACTTGTCAAAGTCATTCTCCATCCAGCTTTGTTCCGTTGCTGGCGAGGAGCTGAGTAGCTTTGGAGGGGGAGGGGCGCTCTGATTTTTAGAATTTTCAGCTTTTCTGCTTTGTTTTTTTCCCCATCTTTGTGGTTTTATCTACCTTTGGTCTTTGATGATGGTGACGTACAGATGGGGTTTTGGTGTGGATGTCCTTTCTGTTTGTTGGTTTTCCTTCTAAGAGACAGGACCCTCAGCTGTAGGTCTGTTGGAGTTTGCTGGAAGTCCACTCCAGACCCTGTTTGCCTGGGTATCAGCCGCGGAGGCTGCAGAACAGCGAATGTTACTGAACAGCAAATGTTGCTGCCTTATCGTTCCTCTGGCAACTTCATCTCAGAGGGATACCCGGCCGTGTGAGGTGTCAATCTGCCCCTACTGGAGGATGCCTCCCAGTTAGGCTACTCGGGGGTCAGGGACCCACCTGAAGAGGCAGTCTGTCTGTTCTCAGATCTCAAACTCCATGCTGGGAGAACCACTACTCACTTCAAAGCTGTCAGACAGGGGCATTTAAGTCTGCAGAGGTTTCTGCTGCCTTTTGTTCAGCTATGCCCTGCCCCCAGAGGTGGAGTCTACAGAGGCAGGCAGGCCTCCTTGAGCTGCGGTGGGCTCCACCCAGTTCGAGCTTCCTGACCACTTTTTTTACCTACTCATGCCTCAGCAATGGTGGGCACCTCTCACCCAGCCTCGGTGCCTCCTTGCAGATCGATCTCAGACTGCTGTGCTAGCAATGAGCGAGGCTCTGTGGGCATGGGCATGGGCCCCTCCTAGCCAGGCACGGGATATAATCTCCTGGTGTGCCGTTTGCTAAGACCCTTGGAAAAGCACAGTATTAGTGTGGGAGTGACCCGATTTTCCAGGTGCTGTCCGCCATTGCTTCCCTTGGCTAGGAAACGGAATTCCCTGACCCCTTGCACTTCCTGGGTGAGGCGATGCATTGCCCTGTTTTGGCTCACACTTGGGCGCTGCACCCACTGTCCTGCCCCCACTGTCCGACAAGCCCCAGTGAGATGAACCCGGTACCTCACTTGGAAATGCTTCTGTGTCACTCATGCTGGGAGCTGTAGAATGGAGCTGTTCCTATTCGGCCATCTTGGAACTGCCCCGCCCCTTTAATCATTTAATCAAATGATTGGGAAGAGTATTGATCACATCTAGCCTGTATAAAATTGAGTCACCATGGTTTTTGTGGGTCTTCCTCTTAGGATAGTCTCTTCTCTCACCATTTTAAATACTTTCATTGTTTGCCATTCTATTTCTCATTCCTAAGGGTAGACAGATTTGCCATATATTTTATTAGAATAAAATGAGACTCAAGTAATTCTACATTTCTAATTATCATTGTTAAATATTTTTTGATTACCTCATATGATTATCTTTTTAAAAATAATGTAATTGCCCTAAGGTTGTCAAAATGATTGGTTCTTTATTAGTGATCCTTGTCTGAGATGTAACCTTAAATAGCACATCCTTTCTTGCTATTTGACAGCAAATTGTTTTCCTTTTATAAGCTTTGTTCAGCATGCATTTAGCTCCTCTTTTTCCTCATTTAGCTCTTCTTTTTCCTCATTTAGCCTGCTGTTCATCAATTTAGTTCAGAGCTACTGGAAAGAACATATTGAGCTATACTGGCATTAAATTAGAATATTTTGACATGTTGTGCCTCCCTATTTTGACTATTTTCTTGCATGTACAACATAGAATTATGATTACACAAATGTACAATATCCAGTTTTTACACATTTGATTGAAAAGTTAACTTTTATATTATGGAGAAATTTCAGGGTATAATTTAATAAGTACTAAGGCTATTATTGTATTAATTCCTTTCACACGATAAGAAAGATACAATGTAAGTTATAATGTTTCCATTTGTCATTAAAATAAACCTTCCAGAAAGAAACACATTGATGGCTTTCCCTGTGTCTGCTATACTAAGAGCATTTCAGGGTTGCTTGCTGGGATCCTCATATTTTCAAGTTATGTTAAGTGCTTTAATTTTAATCTTCCCTGGGAACTGTGGTGGACAAGTCTCTGAGTGCTGGTGAGAATTAACAACTTATATTTCTTTAAGCCATTTTGAATGCTAGTACTTTTTTTTGCTGTGGTTATGTAATTTTTGAACTCTCTTTTTTATACAACTCATTAATATTCATTACTAATAATAGATTATTTAAAATTAACACATTTTAATTATAAAAGCAGTATACAATAAAAAATATAGATAAGCAAAATGAAGTGAAATAAAATCCATCCTTTACTATTTGGAGATAAGGCTGAACTTACCAGCATTTTTATAATGTAATATATTTAAATATAAAAAGTGTACTTTTATAATATACTATACTATTAAACTGTACAGATTTTACAAAGATGAGATCACGTTATTCTGTTTCGAATTATTCTTTTCTTATTTAATAGATAGTATGTATCTTATTAGTCATTATTTTTAAATCTATCATTAAAAATAGGAATTAAACTTGTATTTTTCTCTAAAATAATACATGCTTAATGTAGACAAGTGAAAAAATACAGGTAATTACAATGGAAAAACAAATGTTAATATAACTGCAGAAATACGTTTTTGATTTCATTTTAGTCTGCATACTTCTGAACTTTTAAAAATGAGTATATATATATAAATGTTATGTGTACATTTTTATAAACAATAACACATTTTAGATTCTGTTTTATACATGAATTTTCACTGAGCTGTGTCTATACCTTTTTTGTCTTTACACAGCTAAATCATAATTTTAACGGCTGTGCAATAACCTCATTCTGTGATGTATCACCGTTTATTTACCAAATCACCTGTGTTGAACAGTAGGTCATTTTAATTTTTTTTGTTATTGTTTATATTTCCTCAGTTGACCTTACAGAAGACATATTTTGACACTTGTTCAATTTCTGCAGAATAAATGGTAAGGCTTTTGAAACAGAATGCCAGATTTCCCTTGGAAAGCTTGTACTAGCTGACAGTCCTGCCAGTAGCACAGGAAGCCTGCTTCCACACACTCCATGTCCTCACTGCCACTGGATTTTCCAGCCAGAGTGTCTCTGACTGCAGCTAATGAGAACCACGAGGTGGTATGGGTTCAACATTGACAGCTTGGTTTCAAATCTTGATTCTGTTACCCGCTAGCTTTGTGACATGGCAACTTTTCTGGGCTTTCATTTCCTCATCCATATTCTAAGGATTAAATGAGATGATAGACATAATGCATTTAGAATTATCCCTGGCACATATGAAACAGTAAACAAACATTAGCTGTTTTATTTCTTACATAATTAAAATGATATAGTGATACATTGGTTTGATGTTGTCATATTGCTAGTTTGTATATTGTTTCCTAATTCAGTCAGAAGCAAAGATTTTTCTGTTTGATTCTTATCTTAAAAATAATACTAAATCAGTTTATCTTCTAAATTTTGCAACAGCTCCAAATAATATAATTCTGACCTCAGATATGAAATGTAACATTACCTTGCAGTGACTAATCTTGCATACTGTAGGATGAACTTCTGAGATTAAACATCTTCAGGAAAGCTCATTAATTTGGGAAAAGAAGAGCAGGTGAGGAGAATTTGCTTCTAAAAAGTTTTAATAGCCATAATAATAATTTATTTACAGAGTGAAATACAAACTCTAGGACTTCATAACTCTAAATACATTGCAATGCATTTTCGAATAACGCGATGTGGCTGACAATGGCTGAGGCATAGCGACGGGCAAACTAATCAAGTGCAGAAACTGGTGATTGTTTTCATAGCACGTGCCAGACTGCATCTCCAGCTGGAAATTCCATAAAAGAAATAAATAATAGTATCACCCTTGGGTGCACTACTGAAAATACAATATCTGGTTTTGTGAGTGCCAGTCCATTCTCCTCAGACACTGGTACCATACTATTGTCTCAGAGGTATCATAGTACTGTCACAGTACTGTCTCAGACAAAATGGGATACTTCAGAGAAAAGCAGCCAAGAGAACTAAAGTCCTATCAGTTAAGGAAGAGTAGAAGAAATCTGGAGCGTTCAGCCTGGAAAAGATTTAGGGGATCGTGGTGGCAGATTTAGAATAGTTGAGCAATGAGACTTGCTCTCTCTCCTTGGGTGGAAACTGGATAAATGGACAGAAGTTACAAAGAAGCAGATTCTGGTTATTAAGGTTTAATGTAAAGAAAAGCTAAATTAGCACTATAATGCAAATAGCTTTACGTATTCCTTCCACAAGGCCACATCAGTTGTATTGTGGGTTGTGTGTGTTCGTGTGTGTGTGTGTATTTAATACTTATTCTAAAAAGCCAATGTATTTAGGGGTTCTGAGGAATTTATAGATCTAGTAAACTGTGGGCCTTTTAATGCATAATTTGTGAACTAATCAATTTTCTCATTTTAATACAACCTCCCTCCCTCCCTCTTTTCCTTCCTTCCTTCCTTCCTTCCTCCTTTTCCTCTCTTCCTTTCTTTTCTTTTTTTTTTGTTATACTTTAAGTTCTAGGGTACATGTGCACAACGTGCAGGTTTGTTACATATGTATACGTGTGCCATGTTGGTGTGCTGCACTGGTTAACTTGTCATTTACATTATACTACAGAGCTACAGTAACCAAAACAGCATGGTACTGGCATAAAAACGACACATAGACTAATGAAACAGAATAGAGAACCCAGAAACAAACTCATACATCTACAGTAAACTCGTTTTCAACAAAGGTACCGAGAATATATGTTGGAGAAAAGGCAGTCTCTTCAATAAGTGGGGCTTGGAAAACTGGATATCCATAGGCAGAAGAATGAAACTAGATGCCTATCTCTTGCCATATACAAAAGTCAAATTAAAATTGATTAAAGACTTAAATCTAAGACCACAAGCCATGAAATTACTAAAAGAAAATAGCCTACCTCAGCTTCCCAAGTGCTAGGATTACAAGCATGAGCCACTGTGCCCAGTGATACAACATTTCTGACTGCAAAGTAACTCATTTCCCCTTTGCAGTTAACAGCACTTTGTGGGGAGATAATTTGAGACCATGTTGGTTGTCATCAAACCTTCACTCAGTTTCAGCATCATTTGATGCTTTCTTCTTCAATCAACTACTACTATAATAGTTGCCAAATAATGACCTTCCAATTCTACCTTTCCTTCTGCATACAGTAATTAGCATTCTTATGTAAGGAATAATTATTTGTTTGTTTATGTAATTTGAACTCATGAATTCCTAGTTTATTTAATGGGCTGTAATCTGCTATTATCATTTGTTTATTTTTTAAAAGTTTTATTTTAAGTCCAGGGGTATAAATGCAGGTTTGTTACATAGGTAAATTTGTGTCATGGGAGTTTGTTGTACAGATTTTGTCACCCAGATCTTAAGCCTAATACCCATTAGTTATTTAATTATTAGTTATTTTTCCTGATTGTCTTCCTTCTCCCACCCTCCAGCCTCTGAAAGACCCCAGTGTGTGTTGTTCCCCTCTGTGTGTCCATGTGTTCTCATCATTTAGCTCCCACTTATAAATGAGAACATGCAGTATTTGGTTTTCTGTTCCTGTATTAGTTTGCTAAGGATAATGGCCTCCAGTTCCATCTGTGTTCTTGCAAAGGACATATCTCTTTCTTTTTTATTACTGCATAGTATTCCATGGTGTATATTGATCACATTTTCTTCATCCAGTCTACTGTTGGTGGACATATAGGTTGATTCCATATGATATGGTTTGTCTCTGTGTCTCCACCCAAATCTCATCTTGTAGCTCCCATAATTCCCATGTGTTGTGGGAGGGACCCAGTAGGAGATAATCAAATCATGGGGGTGGGTATTTCCCATACTGTTCTCATGATAGTGATGGGTCTTATTAGATTTGACAGTTTTAAAAACAGGAATTTTCCTGAACAGGGTCATTTTTTTTTTTGCCTGCTGCCATCCATGTAAGATGTGACTTGCTGCTCCTTGCCTTCTGCCATAATTGTGAAGCCTCCCCAGCTATGTGGAACTGTAAGTCCAATAAACCTCTTTCTTTTGTAAATTGCCCAGTCTTGTGTATGTCTTTATCAGCAGCAAGAAAATGGACTAATAGAGTAAATTGGTAGCAGTAGAGTGGTGTGCTGCTGAAAAGATACCTGAAAATGTGGAAGTGACTTTGGAACTGGGTAACAGGCAGAGGCTGGAATGGTTTGGAGGGCTCAGAAAAAGACAGGAAAATGTGGGAAGGTTTGGAACTTCTTAGAGACTTGTTGAATGGCTTTGACCAAAAGCCTGATAGCAATATGGACAATAAGGTCTAGGCTGAGGCTGTTTCAGATAGAGATGAGGAACTTGTTGGGAACTGGAACAAAGGTGACTCTTGTTATGTTTTGGCAAAGAGACTGGTGGTATTTTGCCCCTGCCCAAGAAATCTGTGGAACTTTGAACTTGAGAGAGACGATTTAGGGTATCTGACTGAAGAAATTTCTAAGCAGCAAAGCATTCAAGAGGTGACTTGTGTGCTGTTAAAGGCATTCAGTTTTATAGGGGAAGCAGAGCATAAAAATTCGGGAAATTTGCAGCCTGATAATTTGATAGAAAAGGAAAACCAGTTTCCTGAGGAGAAATTGAAGCTGGCTGTAGAAATTTGCATAAGTAATGAGGAGCCAAATGTTAATCCCCAAGACAATGGGAAAAATGTCTCCAAGGCATATCAGAGGTCTTCATGGCGGCCCCTCCCATTACAGGCCCAGAGGCCTAGGAGAAAATGGTCTCGTGGGCCAGCCCCATGGTACCTGTGCTGTGTGCAGTCTAGGGACTTGGTGCCCTGTGTCCCAGCCACTCCAGCCCTGACTAAGAGGGGCCATGGTACAGCTTGGGCTGTTGCTTCAAAGGGTGGAAGCCCCAAGCCTTGGTAGCTTCCATGTGGTCTTGAGCCTGTGGGTGCCCAGAAGTCAAGAACTGAGGTTTGAGACCCCCTGCCTAGATTTCAGAAGATGTATGGAAATGGTACCAGCTCTTCTTTTTCTTTCTTCTTCTTCTTCTTCTTTTTTTTTTTTTTTGAGACAGTGTCTCACTTTGTCAACCATGCTGGTCACAAACTCCTGCCTGGCCCCCCCAAGTAGTTGAGACTATAGGCATACACAACCATGCTCTACTAATTTTTTTGTATTATTTGTAGAGATGGGGTTTTGCCATGTTGCCCAGGCTGGTCACAAACTCCTGAGCTCAAGTGATCTGTCCACCTTGGTTTCCCAAAATGCTGGGATTACAGGTGTGGGCCACTGTGTCTAGCCTTTGTATCAGCTCTTCTTTGTACATCTGCTGGAATTCAGCTGTGAACTTGTCTGGACCTGGGCTTTTTCTGATTGGTAGGCTATTTATTACCACCCCAATTTCAGAACTTGTTATTGGTCTACTCGGGGATTCAGTTTCTTCTTGGTTCAGTCTTGGGAGGGTATGTGTGTCCAGGAATTTATCCATTTTTTTCTAGGAAGGGTGTGTGTGTCCATGAATTTATCCATTTCTTCTATATTTTCAAGTTTATATGCATAGAGGTGTTCGTAATATTCTCTGATGGTTGTTTGTATTTCTGTGAGTTCAGTGGTAATATCCCCTTTGTCATTTCTGACTGTGTTTATTTGAATCTTCTCTCTTTTCTTCTTTATTAGTTTAACTAGTGGTCTATCTATTTTGTTAATTTTTTTCCAAAAACTAGCTCCTGGATTCATTGATCTTTTGAATAGTTTTTCATGTCTCTATCTCCTTCAGTTCAGCTCTGATTTTGGTTATTGCTTATCTTCTGCTGGCTTTGGGATTTGCTTGGCTTTGGTTCTCTAGTTATTTTAGTGGTGATGTTAGGTTGTTAACTTGAGATCTTTCTAACTTTTTGATGTGGGCATTTAGCACTATAAATTTCCCTCTTAATACTGCCTTAGCTGTGTCCCAGAGATTCTGGTACATTGTATCTTTGTTCTTGTTAGTTTCAAAGAACTTCTTGATTTCTGCCTTAATTTCATTGTTTACCCAGAAGTCGTTCAGGAGCAGGTTGTTCAATTTCCATGTAGCTGTGTGGTTTTGAGCGAATTTCTTTCTTTCTTTCTTTTCTTTTTTTTGAGATGGAGTCTTGCTCTGTCATGCAGCCTAAAGTACAATGGCTTAATCTCAGCTCACTGCAACATCCTCCTCCTGGGTTCAAGCAGTTCTCTCTGCCTCAGCCTCCCAGGCAGCTGGGATTACAGACACCCACCACTACACCTGGGTATTTTTGTATTTTTAGTAGAGATGGGGTTTTGCCATGTTGGCCACGCTGGTCTTGAACTCCTGACCTCAGGTGATCTGCTTACCTTGGCCTCCCAAAGTGCTGGAATTATGCTCAGGCCATTGTGCCTGGCCGTGAATTTCTTAATCTTGAGTTCTAATTTGATTGTGTTGTGGTCTGAGAGACTGTTTATTATGAATTTCAGTTCTTTTGCATTTATTTGTTGAGGAGTGTTTTACTTCCAATTATGTGATCAGTTTTAGAGTAAATGCCATGTGGCATCAAGAAGAATGTATATTCTGTTTTTGGTGAGGGTTCTGTATACATCTATCCGGTCCATTTGATTCAGTGCTGAGTTCAGATCTTGAATATCTTTGTTAATTTTCTGTCGCAGTGAGCTGTCTAATATTGTCAGTGGGGTGTTAAAGTCTCCCACTATTATTTTGTAGGAGTCTAAGTCTCTTTGAAGGTCTCTAATAACTTGCTTTATAGATCTAGGTGCTCCTGTGTTGGGTGCATGTATATTTAGGATAGTTGTCTCCTCTCGTTGAATTGAACCCTTTACCATTATGTAATGTCCTTCCTTGTCCTTTATGATCTTTGCTGGTTTAAAGTCTGTTTTGTCAGAAACTAGGATTGCAACCCCTCCTTTTATTCTATTTTCCATTTGCTTGGTAGATTTTTCTCCATCCCTTTATTTTGAGCCTCTGTGTCTCATTGCATGTAAGATGGGTCTCTTGAAGACAGCGTACCTATGGGTCTTTATCCAGCTTGCCACTCTGTGTCTTTTAATTGGGGCACTTAGCCTATTTACATTTAAGGTTAGTATTGATATGTGTGGATTTGATCCTGTCATGATGTTAACTGGTCATTTTGAAGACTTACGTGGTTACTTTATAGTGTCACTGGTCTGTGTATTTCAGTATGTTTTCGTAGTGGCTGGTAATAATCTTTCCTTTCTATATTTAGTGCTTCCTTCAGGAGCTCTTGTAAGGCAGGTCTGGTGGTAAAAAAAATTCCCTCATCATTTGCTTGTCTGAAAAGGATCTTATTTCTCCTTCGCTTATGATGCTTAGTTTGGCTTGATATAAAATTCCAGGTTGGAATTTCTTTTCTTTTAAAATGTTGAAGATTAGCCCCTAATCTCTTCTGTCTTGTGGGTTTCATCTGAGAGGTCCACTGTTAGTCTGATGGGCTTCCCTTTGTAGGTGATCTGGCCTTTCTCTCTAGTTGCCTTTAACATTTTCTCCTTCATTTCAACCTTGGAGAATCTGAAGATTATGTGTCTTGGGGATGAGCTTCTCATGGGGTATCTTACTGGGGTTCTATGCATTTTCTGAATTTGAATGTTGGCCTCTTTAGCTAGGTTGGGGAAATTCTCATGGATAATAACCTGAATTATGTTTTCCAAATTGGTTCCATTCTCCCCATCTCTTTCAGGTTCACTGATCAGTTGCAGATTTGGTCTCTTTACAAAATCCCATATTTCTTGGAGGTTTTGTTCATTCTGTTTCATTCTTTTTTCTCTGGTCTTGTCTGCCTGTCTTATTTCAGAAACACAGTCTTCAAGCTCTGAAATTCTTTCCTCCACTTGGTCTATTCTGCTATTAATCCTTGTGATTGCATTAAGAAATTGTTTTATTGTGTTTTTCAGCTCTATCAGGTTGGTTACATTCTTCTCTATACTGGCTATTTTGTCTGTCAACTCCTGCAATGTTTTATCATGATTTTTGGCTTCGTTGCATTGGGTTACGATGTACTCCTTTAGCTTAGTGAACTTCCTTCCTACCCATATTCTGAATTCTGCTTCTATTGTTTCAGCCATCTCAGCCTCATCCCAGTTCTGTACCCTTGCTGGAGAGGTGATGTGGTCATTTGGAAAAAGAGGGCACTCTGACTTTTTGAGTTTTCAGTGTTCTTGTGCTGATTCTTTCTCATCTTTGTGGGCTTATCTATTTTCAGTCTTTGAGTTTGCTGATCTTTGGATTTCTTTTTTTCTTTTAACAACTTGGCCACTTTTCCATAGAGCTGCTGTGGAATGCTGGGGGTCTGCTCCAGTCCCTACTTGCCTTGGATTTTCCAGTACCTGGAGGTATCACCAGTGAAGGCTGCAAAACAGCAAAGATGGCGGCCTGCCCTTTCCTATGGGAGCTGCATCCAAAGGATGTACGGACCTCCTGCTGGCTCAAACACACCTGTAAGAGGTGGCTGGAGACCCCAGATGAGAGGTCTCAGCCAGTCAGAAGGAACAGGATCAGTGACTCACTTAAAAAAGTGGTCTGGTCATGTTTTTGTAGAGCAGCTTTGCTGTACTGGGAAGCCACTTTAGCCCCTGGTCACCTCAAGTACTCTGAAGTCCAAATGCTGGAACGGCTAAGTTGCCTAAACAGCTAAGTTGTCTAAATGGCTAAGTTGCCTGAACAACAGCTTGCTTCTCCTCCTGAGAGTTCCATCCCAGGGAGTCCTGAAGCCTCTGTCAGCCAGAGAACACTGGTGGGTATAGCTAGAGACCCTGGTTGGGTAGCTCCACCCAGTGATGAGAATGGGGTCAGGCAGCCACTTAGAAAGCAGTCTGGCCACAGTTTTGTTTGGGCTGCTGTGCTGTGCTGGGGTACTGCTTCCACCTCTGGTCAGCTTGGGCTTTCCAAGCCCGAAAGCTGGAACTGCTAAGTTGCCCAAACCACAAAGATGGTGGCCTGCCCCTGCTCCTTGGAACTTTGTCCCAGGTAGTTTTCTAATTTCTGTAGGCCAGAGAACACTGGTGGAGGTGGCTGGCCCCAGTTGGGAGGTTCCATTCAGTGAGGAGAAACAGGATCAGGGACCCACTTAAAGATGCAGTCTGGCCATGCTTTCTTAGAGCAGCTGTGTTGTGCTGGGGTACCACTCCTGCCCCAGTTGGCCTGGGCTCTCCAAAGCCCAAAGACTGGAACTGCTAAGTCATCCAAACAGCAAAGATGGAAGCCTGCCCCTTCCTCTGGGAGCTCTGTTCTAGGGAGCTTTCAAATCTTTCTGCCAGAGAACACTAGTGAGGGTGGCTGGAGGTCTTCTCCATGGTTTGAGTTGTTTCCTTGACTAGTACTAGTGCGAGTACCTGAATGTTTCTGTTGAAGGTGCCATATTTACTCACTCCATTTGTTCCTCTCCTTGAGAGCCATACACCTAAGCTGCATCTAGTTGGCCATCTTAGCCACTTCCCCTTATTATCATTTAGTTTGATGTTCAGATTGTCATAGACTTGATCAGTGGGAGCTCATTTAGGCTCTGACACCAC
Organism: Pan paniscus; assembly: GCF_029289425.2. NCBI lineage: Eukaryota > Metazoa > Chordata > Mammalia > Primates > Hominidae > Pan > Pan paniscus. Next base: position 40,244,384 of record NC_073264.2, on the reverse strand, counting down.
CATTACTCAGCTACCACCTCCCCTGACTTGATGCCTGTCTCAGAATCCTCCTCACATGGCCTCTAGATAGCAGGAAGGAAGGAGATTACATTTTAATTCTTTGCTGACATCAAAAGTAGAAGAACATTAAAAAAAATTGATGTTTGCAATTCTTGCATTTTACACTTTAAATAAAAAGCAGCTGCTTTATTTTGTATCTTTTTGTGTTTTGGTTCCCTGTGATGAGATACAAAAAATTTTATTCTTGCTATTTTGTAAGCACTTTTCTGTAACATCTTACAGGTGTGGTTAAGTATTATTTTCAATGAATTAAAAGACAAATTTAACATAATTGCCAGGCAATTTCATCTTCTTAACTTTATTTTTAAAGTATTGAATATGTCTTGAGGTGCTATATAAGAATTTTTATCAGATGAATACAATTTAGAATTCTGGAAAAGAACATCTTGAGGTGATGTTTAAGAATTACTGTCACTTTCAGTGCCTCTTTAAATTGGGTATTAATGGCATGCTCTTCAAACGTCCTGAGTTTAACCAATAGTCCATTATGGGTGTAAATTAAGCAGCAAATGGCTAAAAAAAGTACTCTATAACTGTTTTGTGACCACATGCCCTCTGGCAGCTAGCGTGCCCAGCCATGTGGCACCCTGGGTTATGGGTATGCTCTTTGGATCTGCACTACTAGTAGTTAAAATTACTCTATTCATAACTGAGGGCTTTCAAAATGTTATTTTAAAGGGGAAAATGTTGGTTATTTATGGACTTTTTCCCCCCAAAAACCTTGCCATTGTTGCTTTTAATGACAGAAACCCTGTGGAACACCTGTATAGGCCTCTGAATCCCTTTTGGAATCTGAGAAAAGCATATTTATGCACAAATGCAGAGTTTTGTCTACAACTTAAGGAAGTTTGCATATCTCAGGTCAAGAGTCCCTTTCTTAAATGGTCTATTTTTGTGGTTTGTAGCCAAGGTTAGAAAGTGACACAAAGTGATTTATTCCAAATCAGTAAGAGATCAGAGATTCACTTTCATTTTTGGTTTTCTCTTTGAGAAGAGATTTATGAGAATAGGTTGACACTGAAAACATAGCTTAATTTTGAGCACCTAAAGACTTAACAAATTTGATGAAAATGTTTCAACAAATACCATTTAAAAAAAGTATTTCAAATTAGGCTTCAATTTTCTTCCTATAAAGCAAGTTGTCTAAGCCAGAAAGGGCCAAACATTTTGTGCTTGGAAGCAGTTAGGTTCTGAACGCATGGGAATGTGCATAGTGGAGTACTGTGCCTCAGTCTTGGGCTTTATGGTGTTGAGCATTCTCAGTTTTAATTGTAATAGGGTGATTTGGTGGTTGTCTAATTTCAAATGAAAGACACTTTTGAATTCTACCTGTTGAGCTGATCAATTTGAGATGTGCTCAGCAACGAGGAGGAAAGGCAGATTTCAGACTATCCAGAGTGCCTACTGGCCTTGCACTAAGGTCCATGAGTCAAAACAGCAGTGCTAGTCTGATTGGAAAACTCAGGGAAAAGACTGATCTCAGCTTAAAAATCTGCTGGCAAAGTCAATTACTGAGTTCAAAGACAGTGAGATAAAAAATAGCTAATTATAAAAGTGAGCCGTATGGACTTAATTATGAACAATAAAATGAACTCTCATTAAAAAGGCATAAATTCATCACTTTGCAGCTCAATAAACAGAAAAATGGGAAATTAGCCTATTCTTTTTAATGATAAAAATCAGTAATAGTATTAGTATATTATGCATTTATATGCTAAATATTCTAGGTTTCTTTTGCATTTGTTATTTATTTTTTAAAGATATCTTTTCAAGAAAGCATTGACTTCATTATTTTGTAGGTAAAGAAATCAAAGCTAGAGAAATCAGAGCCACAAAACTAGGAGGTGATACAGCAGAAACTGGAACCCAGGACATGCTGGCATGACTCCAAATTTAAACGATTTATACTCTCCATGCTGCTTCCCTTTAAGACTTGAATGATAAACTCTTGGCACTTTTATTAATATTGTCACACTAGTATTGTTTGTATTGTATTAATCAGCGCACACACCTAAGAGGCTTACCACAGTACAACTTTATTTCTTCCTAATGTAAAGCTCAAAGGTGGGGTACCCTTGGTTGCAGTCATCAGATCTGTGCTGATGGTCACTCTACTGCCTTTAGCATGTGGCTGCTGCCAGTGTAACTAGAGGTGTTGCTATTTGGGCGGCCAGATTTAGCAAATACAAACACTAGACACACAGCTAAATTTGAGTTTTACATAAACAACAGAAAACTTTTTAGTACAAGTATATCCCATGAAATATTTGGGACATTTACATTTTTGATGCTTTTTATATGCTAATCTGGCAACTTGAATGTCAGTGCTCCTGGTAAATGTATGTCTCAAATACTGCATGGAATATATTTACACTAAAACATAATTTAGTTTTTTGAAATTCAAATTTAAATTTGTGCTCTGCATTTTATCTGGCAACTCCAGTTGACATCAAATGGGATGGCTGGTGAACATGGAAGAGTTTCTGGGAAGTTTTTATAGGGCAGGCCTGAAAGTGGCAAATTAGTTTTGGGCACGTTTTCTTGGTAACAACCTATCTATATCATAGCCGCTCCTACATGTAAGGGGGATTGGACAATACCCTACATCAATATTATGTATCTACATCAATATTATGCTATGGGAGGGTGGCACAAATCATAGTTAGGCATCTTAGTATTTCTGCCATAGCACATGAGCAGGTATCACATGCCAATTTGCAGTGGGTCCTATGTCTGCATATACAGGCAACATGTAATAGGAATTAAGCATTTTGTCCTGACAAATCAGGACTTAAACTATAGGCCAGTCTCTAGCTTTGAGACTTGGACAAGTTTCTTTTCCTTTCTAAGCCTCAGTTTCCTCATTGATCAAAAGAGATAACACAGAACATTTTTAGAGAGTTTTAAAAAGAATTAAATCAGATAAGACATGTAAAGTACTTTGCACTGTATCTGGGAATACATGATGGCAGCTACTTCTATGAGTCGTAGTGTAGAAATATTTGCCAATCTTGGAGCTTGCAGTGAGCCGAGATCGCGCCACTACACTCCAGCCTGGGCGACGGAGCGAGACTCCGTCTCAAAAAAATAAAATAAAAAAAAGAAATATTTACCAATCTATTTACTTTGTGTCTTTTTCTGTTCCCAGTGTTTTCTGGTGGCTAAAAGAAAAGAAAAAGCAAGCATGATAAAGACTAATTAAGAGTCGTTCCTCAAACTTCCTTGAAATTAGAAGTTGATTCACTGAAATAATTCACATTTCATAACTCAAAATAAGCAAAACTTTGAATCTTTTTTTTTTCCTTTTTAAACTGACATTTACTGGAACTGGTAAGTCTTGGTTTTTAGGTGGTTGCATTGTGAATTGTAGCTGAAAACATAATAATAATGAAAAAATATAAAATGGTAGTAAAAGTTAATATGCTCTGTGTTGGTAATAGTTAAAAATTACAGAGAAGCTGAATATCTGATTGGGTAAAGAAATATTTTTCAGGCATGAAAACTATTAAATACGAATAATAATGAGTATTCATTACTTATCAGATGTAAATATTTACCTACGCAGTCTATTCACACACACTCAAATTATTACTCTGACTTCTTATTGCACTGCCTTGTAACTTTTTCTGAGCACGCATAGTGCTTGAAACCAAAATTATGTCATTCTTCAGGATGATAGGTCTTATAAAGACTTATCTGTCAAGTAGCCAGCTGTGTTATGGCAGGTCATTCAGATTCTTTCTCCTCTCACTTTAATTTACTTTCGGGAGAGAGATGGCTGGCAAAGTTTAAGCAAGCATGATAAAGATTAATTAAAGAGTTGTTCCTCACATCTCCTTGAAATTAGAGGTTGATTCACTGAAATAATTCACATTTCATAACTCAAAATAAGCAAAACTTTGAATCTTCACAAGAAAATTGAAGAGCTATATGGATTACCCAATTCTTTGCTGTGGAATTGTGCAATTGAATTTAGAATATAATAGAATTTGTGTTTCCAACAAAATCAACTCAGAATAGCTTCATATCATAGAACTAAATTAGACCATAACTCCCTCTAATTAGTTTGGATAGTAATAGTTTTAGTCCTTAATCACGCCTTTTAGTGAAGAATTCTGAAGTCCTTAGAATAAAGTCTATTGTCCTACATCCTTGGGAGTAGTTCTTGTGAGAAGGAAGTTAACAGGTACATTGACAAAATAGGTGATCTGAAGAGTAGTTTTTAATTGTCTATGAGTTTTTTTAAAAATGGAAAACTTGGAAGTGTGATATTATATAATCGCTCACGTGTGTCCATGAAGCATGTTTAATGGTAGAATATACAAACATGATTAAATATTTCATTTCCTGGTAACTTCATTAAGGTTATGGATATCAGTTGAGACATTATACAATATCTTGGTTAGGGGGAGAAAACCCTTCCCTCAGATGATTTATTTTCTGCATCAACTCTTTCTTTCTCAAGAACCAGTCAACATCTGAAGATCAATTCTTTATTGTGTGCAGAAGCCTTTATCACATGCCTTATTCCAGTCTTTAAATCTGCCTGCCCTTGTTATTTGCTATCTTCTAGACTAGGACAGAGAACAACATTATTAGAATATTACTGAGGTTTGGTTATGACACTTTAGTAGGTAGTGAGGTGATGTGGAGATGGTGAGGCAGTTGGAGCATCCTCTCTGAGACTATGAGTTAAATCAAGGAAAAGAAAAATGGGACAAAAATAATTCTTTGATTTCTGTTCAGTTTAAATCTGAGGATAAACTTATGGAAAACAGGTTGTTTATGTTGAAGTTAAAGGCCTGCATAGACAAATGGCATTTAAATCTCTTCAGTAGTGACATTTTCACTGATGACATTAAGAATACATTGAAAACCTGAAGGGCACATGAGAACAAACTAGAGAAAGGGGAAGGGGATGTAACTGTGGGATATGGTGAAGTGTGTTTTGAGGACGAGAACCGTCTTGGAGGGATGGGGTCAGGAGTTCTCAGAAGAATGGCAACGATCTGTAAGATCTGTGTGGGAAAAAAATTGTGAAAATTAACCTGGCAAGCTTATTTTTGTTCCTGTCTCCCTAAATGAATTTTATCTTTCAAATATATTTAAACAATAGGTAGCCATGTTGAGAAGGGAGGAGTCCTAGCTGATAGATGCATTTAGTCTTTTTTATTTTGTTGTCACTGAAAAGTTGAATTAAACCACAGATTCCGGGCAAACCTCTTTTGTATGATTAAAAACATTCATTACATTTTCCTCCTAAAAGCAGCATCCCTAAAGCATGGAAAAATGTTAAAAATGCATTCACATTAAAGTCTGATTATTTTTCTAAATTGGAAAACATGAAAACATGAAAGTGCATTAAAATATTTTTCTAGTGAACAGTCATTAGAGTAATAAGGAGATTGTTGGTGATGAATATCTAGGGGGAACATTAATCATCTTCATCTTTTAGTTTTCTTCTGATAAAAACAATGTTTGAAGATAACCCAATCATAATTGCAATAGAAAGTTTACAGAAAGTAAAATCCATGGACACTGAGGTCAACTTGACCTTTGGGTAATAATTCCAAGCCCCACATTTCATGAAATGAAGAAAAATGAACTTTAAATATATGATTATTTAAACTTTATCCATGAGTTATTGGTTTCACCAGTATCTTCTTACGTCTTTGCTTCTTTTTGTAGCACTTCATTTCTTGGCAGCACCTTTATCTTAAATAATTCAGGCAAAAAAAGGTAAGATGTATTAATAAATGAGCAAAATTTTCCTTAGGTATTGAAAGTTCTAATTAAAGTTTTAATATTGGAAAAGGTTGAAGCTGTTTGCTAAATAAGATTTTAAATGACCCCTAGGCTATTTCTAGCTATCGTACCATGATGCCCTTATCATTAGTAAACATTGCTGGAGTATCATTACATATTATTATGTGGAGGACAATTTGTTAGTAACAAAGTGGAGTAAGAGGTGGTTGCTGTCTAAACTACAATTCAACTGGGGACAGATGTTTATTGTTTTATGGTTTACTGTATTTTAGATACTATTGCTTAGTCATATCAGCTAGTAAGAGACAAGCCTCATGAAGTTAATGAATGAACACAGTCAGAAGTTTTTCCCACTCATGTGAAGTCCAAAATACCTTCTGTGGTAGGCAGAATAATGACCTTCCCCACAAAGACATCCTAATTCCTAGAACCTGTGAATAGGTTACCTTACATTGCAACAGAGACTTTGCAGATGTTATTAAGTTAAGGATATCAAGATGGGAAGATTATCCCGAATTATCTGGGTGGGCCCAATATAATCATAAGGGCTCTGAAAAGAGAAAGAGGGAGGTATTAGAGACACAGAGGCAGGCCATGACAGAAGCAGAGGGACGGAGAGAGAGACTGGAAGATGTGGCACTGCTGGTGTAGGATGGGGCCATGAGCTAAGGAATGACACTGGCCTCTAGAAGCTAGAAAAGGCAAGGAAACAGATTGTCCCTTTAAGGCTCCAGAAGAAACAGCCTTACCAACATGATTTTAGGACTTCTGATCCCCAGAACTGTAAGATAATAAATTACCTTGTTTGAAACCATTGGGTTTGTGATCATTTGTTATAGCAGTGATAGGAAAGTAGTCGACTTTCCATGTAGTCATTCAGGAAGTCAGTCTCTTTTCATTTTATGACTCTGATACAAGGTGTTCTAATCAGCTGCATTTATTTTAGCCAGTGAATGGAGAAAGAATGAGGGATGGCACATGGGAGATTTTTATGAAGCAGGGAAGTAAATGACAAACACAATTTCTATTCACATTCCATTGTTTTCACCCATCACAAGATGTCATATTGACCAAAATTTTTCTTTAGATGTTATGATCCCCTTATCAGTCTAGTACTTTTCTCTATGTCCTTATGACACCCTGTCCATGCAGCTCATGCTAGACATCTTGTAGTCGTTTTTGATACTTCCCTCTCTCCTGGCTCCTCATACTCAATCTGCCACAGAGCCTCAATGATTTTGTCTAACAAGTCCATCAGTTTTCTCCATCTCCAATATCACCATTCTCATCAAAATAGCCATATAACTAAACGCAGGATAGTCCTGCAGCCAGGAAGAATATGAAGGCTGTTCGGTGAGCAGGTGAGCAGTTTTTGCTATGGATGCCAAACTGGTTCATCAGTAGATGCTTGTTATCTCTTCCTCATCCCTATTATCTGATAATGACTTTTTAACAACATTACTTAGTTTTCCAAATGCTGAATATTATAAGGTAAGTGTAAGGCATTTTCCTCAGTTTTAAAGGGGAGCTAGAGGTCTGTAGTCATCTCAAGCTCTTTGAGTTGAAGGTAAAAAATAATGAATAAATTAAAAAACCCCTGCAGAACTCTAATGGTAAAATAACTTATATGAGTCAGAAGACCTAGGGCAGAAGTAAGGCTCAAATTCAAATAATTAAGTTTATAATCTTTATGAAAAATAATTTTTCTTTAATTTCTCAGCACTATTGATGAGTTATGTTGAGGGCCATGAGCCTCAGTCTTGCCTACTGCTTTCTCCAGTTTGGAGAAAGTTAACACTGTAGGGAACATGCGAGTAGAGGTTGTGAGCCTTGAAATATTGCTTTGCCACACTTCACCAGATAAGTTCATTCTCAATACCAGATGGTGCTACATCATTTGTATTTTTACAAATATGCAATTCTTTTATTTTTAAAAGAAGAAATAAGGATCATATTTGTCCCAGAAACATAGAAAAATTGTAACATTTTGCTGCAATCTTGTCTCATGCTCCTATTTCATCTATCATGGCTTATACATATGTTTTAAGATCCTTTATAATACTTTAAAATATCGCTATGTTATAAAGTGTTATGTGTTCACACCAAACATTTAGAAAATATAGGTAAATAAAAAGGCCACCATACTGAACTAGCAACTGTTAACTATTTCATGTATATCCTTTCTATAAATATATTGATCTGTCCACAAGAACTCAACTTTGAAAATGTTCTTACCCATATCCAAGAAGCCATATTAAGCACAAGTTTTCTTTAGACTTTATGATCTTCTTATCAAACACTTTTCTCCATTTAATTATAAGACACTCCTGTCTATGTGACTTCTCATGCTAGGTATCTGGTAGTCATTTTTGGTACCTCCCTCTCCCTTTACCACTCACATCCCTTCAGCTCCCGTATTCAATTTGTTACCAAGTCTTCTTGATTCCACCTATCTTCATCTACTTTTCATCATCTCCCCTGCTGCCACTTGCATCTCGGCCCATGCACATATGCACATATTTCTTCTTGCTCATCACCATGTTCCTAATAACTACTTGCCTTTTGGATTTCATTTTGCCCAGGAAACCTTTTCTTGCTGTTCAGACAGGATTTGGTGTGCCTTTTGTGTGCCATCTTAGTACTGTATGATTACCTCTATTATATGACTTATCACCACAGCATTACAACCTGTTTACTTGTCTGTGTTTCCCATAGTGTTCCTAGTGCTTAGCACAATGCCTGCTCCTATCAGGTCTTTGATACACATTATTGAATAGATAAATGAGCAGTAGGGGGAAAGTAGGACAAATGGGTAAAGGGATCAGTTTTGGCCTCTGAAAGACATGTTGATTCTTGAGTAAAGGAGTGATGTAGAAACAGATGGCTTTAGAACTGGTAGTATTACGGAGAATGAATTGGAAAGAAATAGGATGAATTTAAAGAGTACTGCTGGGACACTGCTGCTGTGATCCATGGGGGAAACCATGAGAACACTGACTCGTTACTGGGCATAGGAAGGTATGAATATGAGGACCTCAACTGAAGAAGCAAAGAGATCTGCTCCTAGTCACTTTGGGGTTAAATAATACACATATGGCTGTCAGGGGTCCACCCCAAATGGCTCAGAGAGGCAATGCTGAAAGGAGGGAATTTGGTTATAGGCTAGAAAGACCTTTTAAGAAAGAAAGGTGGACGATTACTAAAGCTAACCCTTTTCTTTCCCACCATCTGCTCTTCAACAAACCATGTATCTTAGTTGAAATTTTTCTGACTTGGTTACATAAACTGTTTTCTCAGGGTGTGTGGCTCTGACTGCCTCCCCGGAGAAACTTGTTTAACTGTGTATCTAATGGGCTGCTCTTCAGTTTTCTTAGTTTGCATTTTCAACATGGACAAGTTGCAGAAGTAATACAAGGAACAGCACATAACGCAATCTGTCATCCAAAAGTTGGAAAACAGAGCCAGGAGGTTAATTCCTTGTGTTTGCAAATACTGAGAAAACACCACCAAAACAACATGTGTGCTTGTATGTAGGTCACGCGATGGATCATAATTATAAACTTTCATGATAATGCAATTAACAACAATATTTCTGAATAAAAATGAAAAAATATGTCAACATAGAGCCATAATGAGTGAGCAAATATTTGAAGTCTGCTTGCTCTATTCAAGGTATTGTGTATGTGGTGTATGAGTGCAAACAAGTATAGAGAATAGTTTTTGCTCTCAGGGACCTTATACTTTGGATGAAGAGATAAGCTGTAGACCTATGAAAGTGTAAGTAAAATATAAGAGTAACTTAATGTATAGATGTATCATTACTTAGGATTCTGGGTTTTAGATAACAAGTCAACTTAAGAAATAAGCAAAACAGGGGAATTTATTATAAGGAGACAGAAACATATCTCGAGATCAGGAATGCATCAGGGCCTCAGAAAAGGAGCTGGAAAAACTGAAAAGCCACTACCTCCCTTCTCTTCTTCCCTGCTCCTCCATCCTCCCACTGACTCATTTTCTGAGGTGCTCCACAGTCCCCACATTTGCATGTTGCTGACTGGCTACTTGATTCCAATACCAAATTTTTAGTTGAAGAAATATGTTTATGCTATTGGATTAAGCATCCATCCTTAGTCCAACTAACTGCGATTTGCATGGTTATGTAACATAGATAAAGCTGTCAGAGCTCAGAGAAGTCATTTTTAGATAAGGTGCTCATTATAGTATAAATATTTTGTTCAGGGATTATCTGTCCTTATTTTACCACCAGCAGGCATGGCCAAACCACTGAGATTCCAACTGGGTAACAGTTTCCTGGGTTGTAAAAATAATGAGGACTTGTCATAACAGCTCATGATTTGGTCAGGATTTCTATTTGGTACTGTAGAGATTTTTCTATTGAATGGATGTTTGCACATACATTAATCATAGCTATGCTTGTTTGGAATGCCACTCTTCCATTTGTCATATTAGTGAATAGTCACACTTTCCTTTCTTGTATTTCGAAGTTTCCTTTTGGAGAAAAAAGTCTTTGTGGAATAGCATAGGATATATCTTTGTTAACAAATTAATTTTTAGGTATAATAGAGACAAATCCAGCATTAAGGGAAGGTCTGTAAATGTTCAGTAGAACTCTTAAATTATATTGCTTATGTGCAGTTCTCTCCCAAAATTTTAAATTAGTTTCATTCTCTCTTGTATTCAGTCTATTTCAATGTGCTGAGCTTGGTAGGACATATCTGAAAAATGTGGTTCTTCCAAAACATCTTCTTATGTGAGGTCCATGAGACAAAGTGTACACGATTGCCATGCAGTACAAAGGCAGTGGAATTATACACTACAGTTCAAATTGCTTGAACTGAACTCTGTGAAAAGATCTTGGATGGTCTTCAAAACCGTCTTTGACATAATTTTAATAAGGAGGTAATGTATGCAGTGAAGTGGCATTTGTTCACATTTGCATTTGAGAAGGATTAATTTACTAATATTGTTAGTTCCTTCACCTCTTTGCTAGTTTATTACTTAAATAGAGACAGCCAAACTTTTTGTCAGGAGAGCTTGTGAGAAATACTGAGTATGGTTTCATGTAAGGCACTTAGGCTATAGTGATTCTTCATTAATAGGTTAAAAAATGGAAGGACAGGATAAAATAAAAATAGAAATCAATCACAATCCAATATAGCATTGAAAATAATCTCAAAGAACTTTTTAGAAACTTCCAATAGAGAATTTAAAAAATAGAAATTGCTGTTATGGCTGTGTGCTCAGAAATAAAGTCAAGCTACTTACTGCCTTTAAATGAAATTTCAAACTATTAAAAAGCTGTTAACGATAGGGTTTGTATGTAACTGCAGAATATAATATAAACAGGATTTAAACATAAAGTCTAGGGATATGATTCCTTTATTGCTGGATAGAATGCTCATTGATTCATTCACTCTTTGGCCTGGCTCAGAATCTGAGTCCAGATGCCTACCAGTGTCATTCTAGGAAAATGAAATAAGTGGAATTATAATGAGGTTTTTAGTGTAAGGGAGTGTTTCTCCTCCGCAGTAGCTGTGAGTGAAGCTGATGGGACTTTCTGGAAAAGTTAGACCTCAATGTACTCTTGTCTCAATGGCAGCAAGTTATTATGGTTCTTTCTGGTGTATGATGTGGATGTCAGTGGTCTGTCATGTGACTTGCCTGCTTTTCATATCAGTGGGGGGGACTCGAAGGAGCTGGAGGAGCAATTGATAATCTCATTTGGTGTCAATGCCTGAGGCCTGAGCCACACAAATCAGCATCTTTCTGGTGTCACTGGGCTACTTGCTGATGGCATCCTTCCACTCATTTACAGATAACATTTTTATTAAGAAGCTAGCGGCGGCTCAATATAAGTAGTGTGTGTGTGTGTGTGTGTGTCTGTGTGTGTGTGTCTGTGTGTATATATGATGTACATTGATTCAGGGCTTTGACATGGTAATCACAATAAAGCTGTCTCTTTAAATTTTTTTTTGAGACAGGATCTCATTCTGCTACCTAGGCTGGAGTGCAGTGGCATGATATCAGCTCACTGCAACCTCTGCCTCCTGGGTTCAAGCGATTCTCCCAACTCAGTCTCCTGAGTAGCTGTGACTATGGGCTTGTGCCACCACACCTGGCTAATTTTTGTATTTTTTGGTATAGACGGGGTTTCACCATGTTGGTCAGGCTGGTCTTGAACTACTGGCCTCAAGTGATCCACCCGCCTGGCTCTCAAATGCTGCCATTACAGGTGTGAGCCTCTTTGCCTGGCCAACAAAATCTATCTAAAACAAAGGTGATGGGTAAAATAGCCTATAAAATGGCTTCTAAGTCTCAAAAATTCATTGTTGTCTAGATTTTAGAGTTTAGATCTGACTCTGCCACTAACTTATCTTGGTTGATTCACACAATGGCTTTGCTTCAGTTGACTACTTTGCAAAAAACAGTTAAATTTGTTTTATTCTTAAAATTTGTGGTATAGTTATGCCTGAATTCACCCCGCGTATTATATGTATACTATATACCAGGCATTTTGTTAAATGCTCTGAGTCCAAAAGTATGTTTTAATATAAAGTATCGTCCTTTCTCTCAAAGAGTTTGTGGTCTAGTAGTGAAATTGAGGTGTGTAAAAATGCAGCAATACCTGGCAGACTGTTATAAATGTATATATAATAAAATTAAGTTTAGCTATGTGAGTTTATAGTTTTATATAATAAAGCTTCTCCAAAACCATTTTTCTTTGTGCTTTCCTATAATTTTTCTTTATTTAAAAAATCATTTCAACTTTTATTTTAGATTCAGGGGTACATGTGCAGGTTTGTTGCATGGATACATTGCATTATGCTGAGGTTTGGGGCACAAATAATCCCATCACCCAGGTACTGATCATAGTACCCAATAGTTTTTCAACTCTTGCCCTTTTCCTGTACTCCGGCCTCTAGTAGTCCCCAGTTTCTATTGTTGCCATCTTTATGTCCATGTGTATCCAATGCTTAGCTCCCACTTATAGGTGAGAACATGTAGTATCCAAATGCTATTTTAAACAATAGGATTTTCATTTTTCTTGGTTATTTTAGGGGTAAGGTATAAGGAGAGCAGGTGTATGCCTGCATTAGCATGTGTTTATACTAGTGTGCAGGTACAAGCACATTGCTATGTGGACTGCCTTTCAGGATACTCTGTGTGATGTAGCGGAAGTCAGAAGACCAGCTTGTCATTCTCTCTCTTTATCTTTCTATGTGATCTTGGGCATATCACTAAATGTCTCTGGGTATTGTAAATTGAGGATAGAGATACCTTTCTTGGGCAAAGGATTATTCTCTAGCTGAAATGATTGATCAGAAAAGTATTTTGTAAATGGCAAAGCCACGCATAGTTACTCTCGGGAATTTCACTCTCTCTAATTCTTATGTGAGCATTTAAATATTATGAAGACTAGTTGCTTTATGATGATAAAATGTTATAGTTTGCTTTGTACAGATTAAAGAGTCATAAGTGTTTTTAATTTCCTTTAATTCTTCATGGCATGTTCATTCTCATTCTTAATGGCTCCACATGCCTGAAAATTAATTTGCATCTTTACCCAATGTCATATTGTGGCTCTTCAATATACTTGCAGAAAGTCTTTGACAAAGTTTCACATGCATAAAGATTTTCCCTATGTGCATATTAATAACCGATTATAAGTATGATCCAAATTTTAAAATCTTTTTCCCCCACCTTATTCACAAAGGATAATTATATATAGCTTTCACATAATGACTAAAATACTAGACTCAGTGGAAATAAAATTGATTTTTATAATTGAAAAGACTTACAAATTTTAGATCAAGGACAACTACTCCTTGGTAACCCTTTATTTAGTGCATGGATTTGACTTAGCACAAAGTTCTTCAAAGTGAAATCAAGACACACTCTCCCATGTGCTTAAGTCCCTTTGTTCTGCAGTCTGACTTTTCTGACTTGTGGAAATATAAGACTGAACAGGATGTCAGTAGACTTCTTTCTGGGGCTTTCTTTTAAAATTGTTGTATATGTATTATGATTTTAGACTCTATGGAGGAAAAAATAGTTTCTCTCCTTTAAGAAGCTACAGAAACTTAGCAGGAGGTTGGGTTATAAAATGGAGAAGCCAAACATTGACTGGGAGGGGTAATGAGTAGGTGAATTTGGAGCTGGCTGGGAGAGAAGGCTCCCTCTGGGCTTCAGTCTTGAGATGCGGAGATACAATGCAGAGGGCCAAGTGCCCTGTGGAGTCTATCCTACTCTGTGATACATTAAAGGCATCTTTCCTTAGTAGGAGCCATCAATTTAGGAAAGGAAGTAGTTAAATAGTACCAGTAGAATATGTAAGAAGTGATTCCTACCTTTAATCTGAGAGGCAAACTAGAATAGGTGACAGATAGTTAACCAAGAAGTCAGGAGCAACTTTATAGGGTAAAACAAAGATATTCTTCTTCTTTTTTTTTTTTTTTTTGACAGATTCTCACTCTGTCGTCAGGCTGGAGTGCAGTGGTGCAATCTCAGCTCACTGCAAACTCTGCCTCCCTGGTTCAAGTGATTCTCCTGCCTCAGCCTCCCAAGTAGCTGGGACTACAGGCATGCGCCACCATGCACAGCTAATTTTCGTATTTGTAGTAGAGACAGGGTTTCACCATGTTGGCCAGGATGGTCTCGATCTCTTGACCTCGTGATCCGCCCACCTCGGCCTCCCAAAGTGCTGGGATTACAGGTGTGAGCCACCATGCACAGCCAATATTATTCTTTTAAGGGAGAAGTTTTCAAACCTTGTCAGCAGTAAATTCCTTTCTTCTAAGTAAAATTCTACATGACTCCTCACATTTCCTCTGCACCCCTTTCATTTATGAAATACATAAAAATAGAGCTGCTGCAATTTGAAGCAGGCATGGGGTCCAAGCCTCATGTGATTGTCATTCCTACTGTGACCCCTCAAGTAACCTCACGGAGCATGAGGTTCCACAGACCACAGGTTGAAAACCACTATTTCCGGTTATAAAGGAAAACAAATGCTTAGACTGACGTAGCCATATTAGCTTAGTGATAAATATATTTGCATGTTGGTGTTGGCTTTTCTTGTAAATTTTCCCTAGTATCAGAATTCTGCTTTTTAATAAAAGTTGAATGTTAATCAAAGTGTCTGATTATTAGAATGGGAAACAATGTAGAATATCTGGATAAGTTCATCTGATGTTATCTACATCTAAGGAAATCCTGATGATTTGTTTAAATTAGGCACACATGAATCATTGGCAGCAGCCATACAAATTTTAGAAATAGTGTCTTAGAGTACTTGGTATTTAGTAGCCCAGCCTTGCAACATCTAATACATCTTTTGTCCACCCAGCCTTTAGCACAAAATCTTGCACGTTGTAGTTATGCCACGAATGATTTCTTTTTAAAAGATTTTATTTTATTGTGGCTAGAATACTTTACACGAGATCTACTGTCAATAAATTTCTGTATACAAAACTGTATTGTTGACTATAGGTACAATGATATTCTGCAGATTCCTAGAGCTTATTTGTCTTGCTCGATGGAAACTTTATGCCTGTTGATTAGTAATTTCACATTGTTCGCCCTTCTAGCCCCTGGCAACCACCGTTCTCCTTTTTGATTCTATGAATTTGACTATTTTAGTTACTTCATAAGTGGAATCATGCAGTGTTTGCCTTTCTGTGACTGGCTTATTTCACTTCACATAATGTCCTCAAGGTTCATCCATGTTGTCACATATTGCAGAGTTTCCTGCTTTTTAAAGGCTGAATGATATTCCATTATATCTACGTATCATATTTCTTTATCAACTCATTCATCTGTCCATAAACATTTAGGTTATTTTCATCTCCTGGCTCTTATGAATAGTGCTGCAATAAATGTGATAGTGCCAATATCTCTTTGGGATTCTGATTTAAATTATTTTGAATAAATGCCCAGAAGTAAAATTGCTGGATAATATTATAATTCTATTTTTAATTTTTTGAGGAAACACTATACTGTTTTCCATAGTGGCTGCACCACTTTGCACTCTCACTAACGGCGTGCTAAATATTCCAATTTCTCCACATCCTTGCCATATTTGTTGTCTTTTATTTTTTTGATAGTAGTCATCCTAACAGGTGTAATATCTCTTTGTGGTTTTGATATGCATTTCCCTGATGACTAGTGATGCCAAGCATTTTTTTCATACACCTATTGGCCATTTGTATATCTTCTTTGGAGAAATGTCTATTCAATTCCCTAGCCCCTGTTTACATTGGATTATTAGGTTTTTATTTTTTCTATTGAGTTGTAGAAGTTCCTTGTACATTTTGGATTGTATACCCTCATTGGATATATAGTTTGCAAATATTTTCTCATATTCTATAGTTTGTCTTTTCACACTGTTCATTGCTTCCTTTGTTGTGCAAAAACTTTTAGTTTGATGTAGTCTCACTTATTTATATTGGTTTTTGTCACCAGTGCTTTTGGTGTCATATCCATGAAATCATTACTAAGATCAATATCATGAAGATTTACTTCTATGTTTTCTTCTAGAAGTTGTACATTTTCAGGTTTTAGTTTAAAATTTTTAATCTATTTTGAGTTGATTTTTTGTGTGGTATAAGAGTCCACTTTTATTTATTTATTTATTTATTTATTTATTTAGACGTAGCCTCACTATTTTGCTTAGGCTGGAGTGCAGTGGTGCAATCTCAGCTCATTGCAACCTCTGCCTCCTGGGTTCAAGCGATTCTCCTGCCTCTGCCTCTGGAGTAGCTGGGATTACAGGCAGGCACCACCATGTCCAGCTAAGTTTTGTATTTTTAGTAGAGACGAGGTTTCACCATATTGGCCAGGATGGTCTTGAACTCCTGGCATCAAGTGATCCACCTGCCTTGGCCTCCAAAAGGGCCGGGATTACAGGCCTGAGCCACCGCGCCCAGCCTCACTTTTATTCTTTTGAATGTGGATATCCAGTTTTCCTAAAACCATTTGTTGAAGAGGTTGTCCTTTCCCCATTGTATATTCTTGGCACTTTTGCCAAAGATCAGTTGACCTTATATGTGTGGATTTATTTCTGGGCTCTCTGTTCTGTTATATTGGTCAATATGTCTGTGTTTATGCCAGTACCATGATGTTTAGATTACTCTAGCTTTGTGATATTTTTCTGAAATCAGGAAGTATGATGCCTCCAACTTTGTTCTTTTTTCCTCAAGATTAATTTGACTATTTGTGGTCTTTTGTGGTTCCAGTATAAATTTTAGAATTGCTTTTTCTGTTTCTCTACAAAATGCCAAGGGATTTTGATAGGGATTGCATTGAATCTGTAGATCACTTTAAATAGTACAAACATTTTAACAATATGAAGTCTTTAAATCTATTAACATCAAACGTCTTTCCATTTGTTTATGTCGTGTTTAATTTCTTTTATCAGTATTTTTTAGTTTTCATTATATAAGTCGTTCCCCCCCTTAGTTAAATTTATTCTTAAGCATTTTATTTTTTTGTTGCTATTTTAAATATGATTGTTTTCTCAATTTCTGTTTTAGGATAGTTTGTTTTTAGTGTATAGAAATGCAACTGATTTTTATATGTTGTATTTCTATCCTGCAACTTTACTGAATTTTTTATTCTAACAGTTTTTAAATTGAGTCTAGAATTTTTTATATATAAGATCATATAATCTGTAAACAGGGACAATTTTACTTCTTCCTTTCTAATTTGGATGCCTTTTATTTTTTTCTCATGCCTACTTGCTCTGGTGAGAACTTTTAGTACCATGCTGAATAAAAGTGGTGAGAATGGGCATTTTTCCTGAGCTTAGAGAAAAAGCTTTTAGTTTTTTACCATTGAGTATGATTTTAACTGTGGGATTTTTATGTAAGATCTTTATTACATTGAGGTACTTTTCTTATATTCTTAATTTGTTGAGAGTTTCTATCATGAAAGGGTGTTGAATTTCATCAAATGTTTTTTCTACATCGATTGAGATGATCATGTGATTTTTATTCTTTCTTCTGTTAATGCAGTGTATCACCTTAATTGATTTTCATATGTTGAACCATCCTTTCATCCCAGGGATAAATTCCACTTGGTCATGGTGTATGATCCTTTTAATGTGCTGTTGGATTCAGTTTGCTAGTATTTTGTTTAGGATTTTTGCATCTTTATTCATCAAGGATATTGGCTTACAGTTTTCTTTTGTCATAGTGTCTGCTGTTCTTTGGTATCAGGGTAATGTTGGCCTCATAAAATGAGTTTAGAAATGTTCCCCCTTCCTTAATGGTCAGAAGGATTTATGTTAATTCTTTTTTAAATGTTTGTTAGAATTCACCAGTGAAGCCATCTGGTCTCGAGGTTTTCTTTGTTGGGAGGTTTTTGATTACTGATTCAATCTCCATATTAGTTATAGGTCTTTTCAGGCTTTCCAATTCTTCATGATTTAGTCTTGACAGCTTGTGTTTCTAGAAATTTATCCATTTTTCTAGATTATCCATTTCTTTGGTGTATAATTATTCACAGTATTCTCATATAATCCTTTTTATTTTGTAGCATCACTTGGAAAGCCTCTTTTGTTTCTGATTTTATCTATTTGGATTCCTCTCCTTTTTTAAGTTAGTCTAGCTAAGAGTTTATCAATTTTGATTATCTTTAAAAAAACTCAGTTTCTTATTTTGTCTATTTTTAATTTCTTGTGTTTTCTGCTCTAGTTTAAAAATTTTCTTAATCTCCTAACTTGGACTTAATTTGCTCTTTTTAAAATTCCTTGCAGTGTTAAGTTAGGTTGTTTATTTGAGATCTTTCTTTTTTTAAATGTAGGTGTTTATTGTGCTAAATTTCCCACTTAGTGTTGCTTTCGCTGCACCAAGTACTTTTTTCGTGACTTATATCACAATAGATCTATTCTGGAGAAAGTTCCACGTTAGAAGAATGTGTATTCTGCTGCCATTGGGTAGAATATTCTGTATACACCTCTTAGGTACATTTTGCCTATAATGTAATTCAAGCTCTCGTTTCCTTGTTGATATTCTATTTGGATGTTCTGTTCATTATTGAAAGTGAGGCATTGAAGTATTCTATTATTATCATATTGCTATTTCTCCCTCCAGTTTTCTCAATGTTTGCCTTATATATTTAGGTACTATGATGTTGAGTGCATATATTTATAATTATTATGGCTTCCTGGTGGATTGACCTTTTTATCTTTATACAGTGCCCTTCTTTGTCTTTTATGACAGTTTTTGACTTAAAGTGTATTTTGTGTGTTGTAAGTATCGCCACCCCTGCTCTCTTTTAGTAACCATCGCATGAAATATCTTTTTTTCATTGCTTCACTTTCAGCATATGTATGTCCTTAAATATAAAGTGAGTTTCTTGTAGACAGCATATAATTGGGTCTTATTTTTAAAATCTATTCAACCATTCTATTTTTTTTTGACTGGGGAGTTCAATCCATTCACATGTAAAATAATTATAGGAAAGGATTTGCTATAGCCATTTTGTTAGTTGTTTTCTGTTATGCAGTGTTTTCTTTATCAAATTTTTAAAATGAGTCTCTGAAGGGACTGATTAATGTTTTAAATCTATAGTATGCTAAGTCAGGGGAGGCAGTATTTGTGAATTATCTCAACTACATGCATTTGCTCCTATTTCCCATCTGGAAATTTCAAATAGGTTGGTAAGCTTATTTGCCTATTTAAATTGATTGGGTTGGAGTGCAATGGACAGAAGAAGAGGCAGTATCATGAGAGAAGCCACAGAGAGAAGAAATATGGTGTTTGAGGTGTAAGGTCTCCCTTTATTATTATTGGGTGTTGCTAGCAAAACCAATCCTCTGCCCGCCTCAGAGCAAGATAGGTTGTTGTGCTGAGTTTAGTATCAGAGAATTGGATGCTATGTTGTCCAAAGTCAAACAGCGTATGAGGTAGGTAACCTAATAAGGTTATATAAGTCTATAAATGTGAGTGATTGGAACTGGAGGTCTTGAAATAAAATTTTCAAGGTTTGAAAGTATAGAACCTTAATTTTATCTTTCAATAACAATGGATATTACTTGTAAGTAACATTTAATATACTAACCTTGAAATAAAATCTCTGTATAAATAAAAATGTTTAATCACTGTTAATTTTTTTCCTGTGGAATATTCTAATCTGTATTATGTTATTGATAAACATAGGCAATTTTAATGAAAATAATTTTTTTTTTGAGATAGAGTCTAGCTCTGTTTTCCAGACTGGAGTATAGTGGTGTGATCTTGGCTCACTGCAACCTCTGCCTCCTGAGTTCAAGTGATTCTCCTGCCTCAGCCTCCCAAGTAGCTGGGATTACAGGTGCCTGCCACCACACCCAGCTAATTTTTGTATTTTTAGTGGAGATGGGGTTTCACTGTGTTGGCCAGGTTGGTCTCAAATTCCTGACCTCGTGATCCGCCCACTTCAGCCTCCCAAAGTGCTGGGATTACAAGCGTGAGCCATCATGCCCGGCCTAAAAAAAATTCTTAATTTTAGGATATTAACTACTTGAATTTTTTTTTGTGATCATTTCAGACAGATTTTAAGAAGTTACATAGTGGAGTTTTGTTAATTACCTTTCTTAATAGAAGAAAAAAACCCTGATAAGTAATATCCATTCTATTCATTGCAGAAAATGAGACAGTGGTGATGTTTCAGAGAACCCAACTCAAACTGACTTGAACAAGAGGTAGGCTGGAATTTGGAGGTGGTTTTATCTAATGTTGGTTTAATCTAGGGGTGGTCTGAATACCCAGTGATAGCACCAAGTACGAGTTTTTTCCTATCTCTTTATTTGCCTCCTGTGATACTGTTTTTTCTCTTCTAACCATCAAACAAAAGTCCTGAGACTCACTCTCCTTGGATTGACTTAGATAGCATGCCAAGAGAGTGTTATATACTGCATTGACTTGTTTAGGCTTGGGTTCCTTCACCATCCCTGAATCAATAACTGTGGCAGAGCTTGTAATTTTGCTGACATGCTTAAGCCAATCCCCTAAGTACATGATTGGAAATTAGGGATTCTGTTAAGAGTGAGAAATGGGATTGAATATTACTATAGCTATAAAAATTGTCTTTTTGAGTGGATAAGTATTTATGTTAATTATTACTTGAAAAGATTGTTCTTATTTTTATCGATAATTATAATCCTATGTAGCAATTTATGAAGAATCAGGGCTAAGTATTATTAAAAAAAGATAATGAGCCAGGTGTGGTGGCTCATGCCAGTAATCCCAGCAATTTGGGAGGCCAAGGGAGGAAGTTTACTTGAGCCCAGGAGTTTGAGATTAGGCTGCGCACTATAGCAAGATCCTGTCTCTAAAAAAAAAAAAAAAAAAGAAAGAAATTAGCCGGTCTTGGAGTTGCACCTGCAGTCCCTGCTACTTGTCGGGGCTGAGGTGGGAGGATTGCTTGAGCCCGGGAGGTTGAGACTATAGTGAACTGTGATTGCACCACTGCACTCCAGCCTGGGCAACAGAGCTACACCTTGTCTTAAAAAAAAGATAATGTATTCTGGTACAGTTTGCTTGAGTTACCTGATTTATTACAAATACTCCCACATTCTAATATATATAAATAGAAATATCTAGCAATCTGGTACTTTAGGAGTAGGTTTGGGATATCTGTTAAAATAATTGATGAGACTTTTTATGCAATAAGAACAATTCTAAATTTATTTAAAAGTGAAATTCAAGGAGCATGCTGAGAATGCTATATTTCTGGTTGACGTTTGTGTCTTTCTATTTTTTCTCTCAATTAGTTGAAATTTTTGTACCAATTATACGTAATAGATTTGAAAAACTCTCTTCTAATATTCCTGGATTTTTTAGCTTGCTGCAAATCCAAGTTTAATACTTTCAAGGTTAAAAGAGATTTTCCTAATGTTTAGCCCCTTGGTTTGTGTATTTTCCAGAAAAGGCAGATAAAGACATTAATCACTAAAAATGATGACCTTGATCTCCAGCCCATACCTCCTTTCTGAACACCAGCAATCTATATCATACTGCTGATTGCATATCTTAACCTGTATTTTCTATCTTAAACTCCACATGTATAAAACTTAATATCTCCTTCTCCCAAATGTCTTATTTCCAACCTTTTCCTGACTTGATCAAAGGCACCATCATTCACCTGGTCCCCCAGTTAGAAGATCAGGAGTTGCCCTGCATTGCTTTCTCTCTCTTGTCTTTTAAATCCCTTACAGTGTGTCATCAGTTCATACCTTCTACCTTCTTAGCATCTCTCCTCTTGATTCTCTTCTGTCCACCACCATCACTACTGCTTTTATTCACGCCGTTCTCACATGTTCTCTGGATTCTGGGAAAAGTCTCCTAACTAGCTCTCTTGTTTCCATTCTGACATCTGTTCAACAAGCCTTTCACATATTTGCAAGAACACTTAAAAAAAGTACAAAATGTATTAGGCTATTCTGCTGTTTAACCTTTCAATGGCTCTCCACTGCCCTCAGGATAAAGCTGATCCATGAAAACATGGATCCATGAAAACATGCTCTATTGAGTCTTCCTTGCACTGGCTTCTGATGAACTATCCAATGAACCATTTACTCAGTATTCTTTTTTTTTTTTTTTTAAATTTGAGACATATTCTCGCTCTGTTGCCCAAGCTGGAGTGTGATCTCAGCTCACTACAACCTCCACTTGCCGGGTTCAAACGATTCTCCTGCCTCAGCCTCTTGAGTAGCTGGGATACAGGCGCATGCCACCACACCTGGCTAATTTTTTTGTATTTCTTTTTAGTAGAGTCGAACTCCTGACCTCAGGTGATCCGCCTGCCTCAGCCTCCCAAAGTGCTGGAATTTCAGGCGTGAGCCACTGTGCCTGGCCTCTGTATTCCTTTTTACGTTAGATTTAAACTGTGGAATTTCTTTTGGTTTCCTACTTCTGCCAGGCTATTTCTTACCTCTATGACTTTGGTTGTGCTTTCTCTCTGCTTGGAATGTCCTTTGCTCAGTTTCTATTTATTAAACACCTACCAGTCTTTCAAGAGAGTGTATGTTATAATGTTTGAGAGCTTACATTTTGGAGGCAGATGGACCTGGGGTTGAGTCCTGGATCCCAAATTACTAACTATATAGCTTTGGTCAAGTCACATAACCTCCTTGAACCTCAATTTTCTTATCTATAAACTTGGGATAATAATATCTACTTCAAATGGTTGTTGTGAGGATTAAATTAAATGAACTAATGAACTTGAAGTGCTTAATACCATGCTTGACACATTCTAATTATTCAATAAATTGTAGCTTCTTTGACTCAATTCAACTTTATTTATCAAAACCTTTTTGAACCCCTTCCCCTCAATTGGGACAAATCATTCTGCTTCAGTTACTGAGCTATGATGTCTCTCAGCTCCAAACCCATATCCTTGTATAGCTTGCTCTGTGGTGCTGGGGCTGGCACTCTGTAAATCAGATCTCTGCCTGGCCATTTCTCTCATCTTAGGCTCTCTCAGCAGGGGTTCCAGGGAGACTGCACAGCTGGTGGAGGGAAAATGCACTTCCTTTTTTCCGTTGAGTTTATGTGTACTTCCTAATTTTGTCAGGATCTGCCTTACCTCACTTCACCCTGGCAGTGGCAGTTGAATCCAATAGCAGCAATCAAATGCACTTTGCAGTTTAGGTTCTCTAACACTGGCAGAATCAGACACATTAGGTGAGCAGTGCCCCTTCTTAGATGTCTGGGTCTCAGGCGTATGAGTCACCTCCTCTAAACCTTCTAAATTTTAATAATCCCAACCTTTCACTTTGTTTTCCCAATTGTAGGGGTAGAAGAGGCTTTCTGCAGGTGATATCTCTGTGATACCTTAGAGTTCTCTCTTTGCCTTTTCATCTACTCAATATAACTATCTACACTAAATTTTTTTCTATTAAAAGTAATTAGTGTGACCTCTATGCCCTAACCAGACTCTGACAGACACTGACACCTATTCCGTCCTTTGTTTCCTTACTGGGATTTGTTTTTGTGTCCCAAGTGCCTTTGTAATAAACTGATGCACAGTAAGAGTCCATAAATAGAGCTACCTGATGAACATCTCTACCTGAATAGCTCCCTTTAGGTCCCATACTCAGTATTTCTCCATCTGCGCTCATCGTTTGCAGTCATCACTACAAATGCAGGTTCTTCTTTCTCCATATTGGTCAGTGTCATCAGTGTGTGCTTTCGAAGGAATTGAATACAGTGTTCTAAACTTGATCTTTACAGCGATTGAACAATGTGAACAAATGAAAATTACTAACGTCTTTGTACTTCAAGTTGCTATAATAACAGACAAATTTTGGTTTTAAAAATGTATTAATGTAATTCATTTAAAAATCTATATCTCCAAAAGTTAATAACCAGAAGAGACACACTTGAATAGGAGGGAGAAACCCAGATCCTATTCCTCTTATTTCAAACTAATTTTTACAACTCCATTAGTCTTTCACTTTCTCCATCAATAAAATGGAGTTAAAATATGTATGTATGTCAGAGATATGTATGCATCCTATGTATGTCAGAGACATTTAATATATACATAAACATACACATTAGGTAACATATCTGCAAGTTATTAGGATTTAATAAAATTTAGATTTAATCATTATGCTGAAGTTAAACTATTTTAAAGTCTATCTCCTCCCTCCCAATCTAATGATAACAGATGGATTCAAAGTAACATCTATAAAAGAAGCTTAAGCTATGTTTAACTTAACATAAAAAATTCATTGAGTTTCACCAAATAAATAATATTGACTAAAAGTTGGGAGAGTTTTGATTACATGGTTATTAAATCATTATAAAACATAATGTGGTTTTTGAGAAGCAATTCCTGACTTGTATAACTGTTTTTAAAAAAGGAATCTTTGATATAAAAAATGATGAAGCAACTCAATTTTACTGGCATAGAATTTGGGGAAGAGTATTAAGAATTATTTTATTTCTAATATTGAATGTATGAGAGAGCAGATCAAGTAATAAATTTTAAATTATTTCAGTTTTCATGCTGGATCAATGTTTGCTATTGCTGAATTTTTTCTGGAGTAATTTTGGTTTTGAGAAAATTAGAATTGATTTATTTGTAAGTAGAATTCTGAATAGAAACTATAAGCCATGCTGAATAACAAACTCAAATATAGATTTCTTGTCCCGATATTTAAAAGACATCACTTTTGAAGAAAAAAGTGAACTAGGGTTAACCCAATTTCTTACCTTGGCGAATATGAATGATATCTATAGTACAGAAAAAAAAACGGTGATACTCATATGAGCCTATATAGAATCAAAGAATTCAATAAAATGCCAGATCATTCTACTTTTTAGGTATACTTGGAAACTGAAATATCATCAAAAGAATTGAATACTGCATGCAGTGAGCCAGTTATTCCTATTGGAGAAACAAATAACTGTATAAATATCTTCTTTGAGCAAGTGGGCAGTTGAATTTCAATGATTTAAAATAGCTTTATTTTCAATTTTAAAATGTCATGCAGTAAAGTTTTAAGGAAACCCTACAAAAATACATTTATAGCAGACTCAAGCAGTTACTTTCAGATAATGAGATGTTTGGTTCTCTCTATTGTGGTTTTTCAGTGTAGACTTCATCTGAATTATCACTTCTTGGCCTGTTGAGATTTTCAATGTACGAGGATTTCTAAGGATATTATTTCCCCCATAACATATTAGCTATGAAGAAATGCCAGTCATCTGAACAATATTTGAAATTTACTGTGCTCTGGAAACTGTCTCAGGTCCTAGGATGGAGTTGGGGTTAGAAGACAGGGGAGGAAATAAAAAAAAAGAATAAGATGCCCTGGTCCAGTAGCATTTGCAGTGATGCGTGGGCACTCTGGGATTTCATGGCTCATCATGGTTCTCAGGGCAAAGGTGAAAAAACTGAGTCAATTAGAAGTTTATTATTTTCCATGTTGTCACATTCTGGCCATATTCCTATTGATTTTGTAGTAGACCATTAGAGGATGCCGAGAGCCATACCTTGCCACTTATTCATATAATTCATATTCGTTATAACATGCCAGTAGTAAAGAGAAGAATCCCAGTTTCCACTCCCCTTTTTGAATAAACCTTATGGAAATAATTAATGTCATTCATGGGATCTGGGACCTGGTAGATGCTGAGCATGTTTCACCACTTAGAGAAGTGTACAGGAAACCTGAGGTCATTTCAGGATAGCATGGCTAGTTGGGTCAGAAGGGATTCTAGCCTGTCCCATTTCTGCTGAAAGAGTGAAGTTGGTCTTTATTTCACTTGTCTTATGTACCTATGCTTAAAAATAAAATAAGGAAACCAGAAGCCAATATTTGACTTTAGTATAAATCCCTTAGGGAACCATTCACTCATTCAGTCATTTCAACATGATCAAGTTCTGAAGCATCTCATGTAGTGGAAAACAAACTGGTACCAGACACTGGGGACATAATGATGAAAAGACTTGGTCCCTGTGTTAGTTTGAGCTTCTATAACAAAGTACCATAGAATGGGTGGCCTATAAACAACAAGAAATTTATTTTTCACAGTTCTGAAGGCTGGAAGTCTGAGATCAGGGTGCCAAGACGGTCCCCTTCTGGTGAAGGCCCTCTTCCAGGTTGCAGACTGCCATCTTTTTGTTGTATTCTCATGTAGCAGAAAGAGCATGGAGAGCTCTATAGGGTTCCTTTTATAAGGCTGATCCCATTCAGGAGAGCTCCACCTACATGACCTATTTATGCCCCAAAGACCCCACCTCCTAATACCATCACTTTGGGGGTTAGGATTTCAATATATGAATTTTTTTGGGGAGGGGGCACAAACCTTCGGTTTATAACAGTCCCTACCCTGTAACAGGAATACATTTGCAATGTGGTAAGTGCCTATTGTAGAATGACTTCTGGTCAAGTTTTTTCTAAGGGGTTACTAATTTATTAGTAATTTATTAAAAGTAATGGCAAAAACCACAATTACTTCTGCACCAACCTAAATATTTATGTATTTTGACCAATTTCCGCAGTCTTTCCACCAGCTCCTTGACAAAGGCATGAAACAACTGATTGACTTGGTGTTGTGGACAGATCCACCTCTTGTTTGCCCATCCTGATCAGGACTATAAACTTTCAGGGTCAGCTGGGGCCTTTTCTCTCACAGAATGAAAGCAGCTGAGAGGAGGCTGACTTGGCTGTGTAATCTCTGTCCCACACCTTGAAAATTCCAATGTAGGGATGTTAGAGGAGAAAAGATTAGAGGTGTTCTGAATGGGAGAGATTTAATGTCTCTGTGACTGGGACTCAGACTTCACAGAGATCCCCATTCCCCTCCTCCATGCACACACTCATAAACTCCTCACTGGTCCTCTAACCTCAAGGCTGTTGTTAACACTGAGCTGCAGGGTAGAATGGAGTGGGCTTATCTCCTATTGATTCATTTCTTTCTAATTGCTTGAGGAGGTAGAGTTTGGTTATCAAAACTTTATTTTTGTCAAGTTTTGCTCATCAGTTCAGTGTTCTCTCATCAGATTTTTAGGACATCAGCATATTGTTTCTTTCAAACAAGGGTATTAATGGTATATAAGAAAATCCCCCAAACATAGACTGATACCTTTTCTTTCCTCACCTCCAAGTTAAGATCATTACCAAAAGAGTTTTAAAGAAATGTCTTAGCTCTTGTTAAAAGAGACTACAGAGGCTGAGGCAGGTGGATCATGAGGTCAGTAGTTCAAGACCCAGCCTGGCCAAGATGGCGAAACCCTGTCTCTACTAAAGATACGAAAATTAGCTGGGCGTGGTGGTGGGAACCTGTAATCCCAGCTACTTGGGAGGCTGAGAAAGAGAATTGCTTGAACCCAGGAGGCTGAAGTTGCAGTGAGCTGAGATTGTGCCACTGCATTCCAGCCTAGGCGACAGAGGGAGACTCTCAAAAAAAAAAAAAAAAAAAAAAAAAGACTACAACACAACTCCATTACAACAGTAATGAGAGACTATCACGGAATGTACACCTTTATTAGAGTCCTTATTTCTCAATATTTTAGTAATCTATTTGCCTTTTTCTCTGTAGACTCTAAGTATCATGAGGCTAGAGACTATGTCCTCTATCTATGTATTCCCAGTACCTGGCACAGTGCCTAGCACATGATAGTTGGGCTCAGTAAATATTTGGTGAGCCAATATATGTTCGGTGAAGGAGTGGATATTTAAAAAAATTATCTAGTTATAATGGAATTTCACTGTATAATTTTTGTTTGATGTCCAATTTCACAGAAGTCATTTTTTTGTCTGAAAGAGCTGATAATGTCATTTTAAAAATCTTTTGATTAAATAAAATGTACCAGCATTTTCTTTCAAATATATCAGCTTATTATTCTGTAGCTCAGTTATCTCTCTCTAGGTATTGAGGAGATGTGAACTCTAAGGGACAAAAGCTCTACATAATTTGAAGGTATTATACTCAAGGCAAAGTTTCTTTTCAGGTAAAAATTACACTGAAGTTTTTCAATCAAGTGAAAGTTAACATTAACATTCACAGGAGAGTTTTTGTGCCCATCACACATCTTTTACTTTCGTGACATTAAAAAAATTAAATAGATAGTGCTCCCTCTCAATGAATAATCCAGAAAAAGAAGTAATGAGGCATACATGAAAACCAGTTAATACAACCATGATCTTCTCAACATAATGGTCTGAGGTGTTATTTGTGTTGACAGTGTTTACTCAACTATAACCTACTTATAAACAGAGTAGTGAGTCATCACTACCAATGATGAGCTTACTTAAGGAATTTTATTTTATTTAAATGGCCAGTACTTATTATATTTTGAGATGGTTGCTCAGAAGAGCGGGAAGAATTTGTTCACTGTAAAAGAATAAATTTTTCAGATAATTATAAGGGAAAAATAAAGTTAACTGAATTATATAGTTGGTATTTAATGTCATAGATGAATTTTTATGTGTAAGCAATCATTATATATGAAAGTTAGTCCCTAGCAATAAAGTTGTACTCATGTAAAATTTTTTCCTTGGTTTAAATATAGTCTTTCCTTTCCATATGAGATATTCAGAGGCTATACTTCATAAACATCAATATCTTTCCAAAGTGATTGGTCATTTTTTTCTCTAGGCTCAGCAGAAAATTAGAAAATACATAACTCATTCAATAACTAAGGATAAAAACTCCCATGCATTTTAGACTTATTTCTTGGCTATTATGTCTGCATCTCTTATCTAATGGATGGATATCCCAGAAATGAGTTGCCTCCACTCTGGCTTGGTGAATTATACTTAGATGGAGAAGAGTTGAAGGGAAGGGTGGGAACCCTAGCTCTGTTCTGTTTTCCCCTCTGAACTACAAGGGATCCTATTAATATCTATAGCTATTGAGCTAACATGTAAAGTCTTGCCTACTATTTCTTTTTCAGGGCATGGTAGATACTATTGAGATAAAAATAATTTTCTTTTATTATTATTATTATTATTATTCATTTATTTTTTGAGATGGAGTCTTTTTTTTCTTTTCTTTTCTTTTTTATTGATCATTCTTGGGTGTTTCTCGCAGAGGGGGATTTGGCAGGGTCACAGGACAATAGTGGAGGGAAGGTCAGCAGATAAACAAGTGAACAAAGTTCTCTGGTTTTCCTAGGCAGAGGACCCTGCGGCCTTCCGCAGTGTTTGTGTCCCTGGGTACTTGAGATTAAGGAGTGGTAATGACTCTTAACGAACATGCTGCCTTCAAGCATCTGTTTAACAAAGCACATCTTGCACCGCCCTTAATCCATTCAACCCTGAGTGGATACAGCACATGTTTCAGAGAGCACAGGGTTGGGGGTAAGGTCACAGATCAACAGGATCCCAAGGCAGAAGAATTTTTCTTAGTACAGAACAAAATGAAAAGTCTCCCATGTCTACCTCCTTCTACACAGACACAGCAACCATCCGATTTCTCAATCTTTTCCCCACCTTTCCCCCCTTTCTATTCCACAAAACCGCCATTGTCTTCATGGCCCGTTCTCAATGAGCTGTTGAGTACACCTCCCAGATGGGGTGGTGGCCGGGCAGAGGAGCTCCTCACTTCCCAGTAGGGGCGGCCGGGCAGAAGCGCCCCTCACCTCCCGGACGGGGCGGCTGGCCGGGCGGGGGGCTGACCCCCCCCACCTCCCTCCCGGACGGGGCGGCTGGCCGGGCCGGGGGCTGACCCCCCACCTCCCTCCCGGACAGGGCGGCTGGCCGGGCAGAGGGGCTCCTCACTTCCCAGTAGGGGTGGCCGGGCAGAGGTGCCCCTCACTTCCCCGACGGGGCGGCTGGCCCGGCGGGGGGCTGACCCCCCCACCTCCCTCCCGGAGGGGGCGGCTGGCCGGGCAGAGGGGCTCCTCACTTCCCGGTAGGGGCGGCCGGGCAGAGGCGCCCCTCACCTCCCGGACAGGGCGGCTGGCCGGGCGGGGGGCTGATCCCCCCACCTCCCTCCCGGACGGGGCGGCTGGCCGGGCGGGGGGCTGACCCCCCCACCTCCCTCCCAGACAGAGCGGCTGGCCGGGCAGAGGGGCTCCTCACTTCCCAGTAGGGGCGGCCGGGCAGAGGCGCCCCCCCCACCTCCTGGACAGGGCGGCTGGCCAGGCAGGGGGCTGATCCCCCCACCTCCCTCCCAGATGGGGCGGCTGGCCAGGCGGGGGGCTGATCCCCCCACCTCCCTCCCGGACGGGGCGACTGGCCGGGCGGGGGGCTGACCCCCCCACCTCCCTCCCGGACGGGGCGGCTGGCCGGGAGGGGGGCTGACCCCCCCACCTCCCTCCCGGACGGGGCGGCTGGCCGGGCAGAGGGGCTCCTCACTTCCCAGTAGGGGCGGCCGGTCAGAGGCACCCCTCGCCTCCCGGACGGGGCGGCTGGCCAGGCGGGGGGCTGACCCCCCCACCTCCCTCCCGGACGAGGCGGCTGGCCGGGCAGAGGGGCTCCTCACTTCCCGGTAGGGGCGGCTGGGCAGAGGTGCCCCTCACCTCCCGGACGGGGCGGCTGGCCAGGCGGGGGGCTGACCCCCCCACCTCCCTCCCAGACGAGGAGGGAGGACGCTCCTCACTTCTCAGACGGGGTGGCTGCCGGGCGGAGGGGCTCCTCACTTCTCAGACGGGGCAGTTGCCAGGCAGAGGGTCTCCTCACTTCTCAGACAGGGCGGCCGGGCAGAGACACTCCTCACATCCCGGACGGGGCGGCAGGGCAGAGGTGCTCCCCACATCTCAGACGATGGGCGGCCGGGCAGAGACGCTCCTCACTTCCCAGATGTGATGGCGGCCGGGAAGAGGTGCTCCTCACTTCCTAGATGGGATGGCGGCCGGGCAGAGACGCTCCTCACTTTCCAGACTGGGCAGCCAGGCAGAGACGCTCCTCACTTCCCAGACGGGGTGGCTGCCAGGCAGAGGCTGCAATCTCGGCACTTAGGGAGGCCAAGGCAGGCGGCTGGGAGGTGGTTGTAGCGAGCCGAGATCACGCCACTGCACTCCAGCCTGGGCGCCATTGAGCACTGAGTTAACGAGACTCCGTCTGCAATCCCGGCACCTCGGGAGGCCGAGGCTGGCGGATCACTCGCGGTTAGGAGCTGGAGACCAGCCCAGCCGACACATCGAAACCCCGTCTCCACCAAAAAAATACGAAAACCAGTCAGGCGTGGCGGCGCACGCCTGCAATCACAGGCACTCGGCAGGCTGAGGCAGGAGAATCGGGCAGGGAGGTTGCAGTGAGCTGAGATGGCAGCAGTACCGTCCAGCTTCGGCTCGGCATCAGAGGGAGACCGTGGAAAGAGGGGAGAGGGGAGAGGGGAGAGGGGAGAGGGGGGAGGGGGGAGGGGCGAGGGGAGAGGGGAGAGGGAGCTCTATCTACCACACAGTCCTTCTCTGAATCTGAGATCGATAAAAATAATTTTCTAAGAAACCAGGATTTTAATAAAAATGTAAATTATTTTAACATTAGTACTGAAGTTCAGGTTAATAAGTATGGCAGTGATTGATAAAAATCTTATGTACTGGCAAAAACGTTAGAGGTGGAAAAAGTTTTCAACCTGTCTGAGAGACACAAATGTATTATTACTTGAAAATCATTTCATTAAAGGTAAATATTTGTTTTAACCTCTAGATTCATACTTAATATAAAGTCAAAGTTGAAAATAAGGTAATTAGTCTTAGTGAAATTTTTGTCTCTGCTCCCAGAAAGGTCAACTAAATTTTCCCAGATGTTACAATTAATTTTCATTATTGCTTTTAGCTTATCTTTATTTCTAGTTCCCCATTTTTTTTCTTATCTTTTCCTGTTCTATCAGAACGAATTCTATTTCTCACATTAGGACCAAGGAAGGATTGGAATTACTTACAATGGAAAAGTTTTACTTGAACTTCATTCTCTCTTCCTCCTTTTGTTTGGACATCTCCACTTTGTGCTTGTTTAAAACCTTTCTCAGGCTATTTTTACTGTTATTTTTTACACTGAGCTGTTTGGAAAAATGAAGTGTCAGCCCTGAGTTAAATATTACCCTTGTGGCCTTCAAACTCTCGTACAGTAGTCTTTGATGTCCTCATTTCCAAGCTTAGTTTGCAGCCACTTTCCTGTTGTAAGTGTACTTTAATTACACTTTCAAATCAGGGTCCTGGAAAGCTGAGGTAATTTGCAGGGAGCTTAATGAGGAACTGTCTACCAGAGTTTAGGGAAATCTGAAATGTTTCAGTAACCCTAGGACTAGTAACAGCTGGTTATTGCTCTAGGCCTGAAAGAGTGTGATAAACCATCTCTAGGATTCCCACCACCCAGTGAGTGTGGTGTTCATGCCCTTGGGTACTTCCTCCCTCTTGAGTGTAGGCTGAACATAGTCATATGCTTCTAATAAACAGAACACGCTAAAAGTAATAGGATGTCACTTCTGAGATTAGATTACAAAACAACAATGGCTTCTGTCTGGTTGTCTTGCTTGCTCTGAGGGAACCCAGCTGCCAAGACTGGAGCTGCTTTATGGGAAGGCCTTCATGAGAAGAAACTGAGGGTTGCTTCAGTCCAACAATCTGTGAGGAAGTGAATCCTGTCAACACCATATGAGTGAGTTGGAAGTGGATCTTCCCTCAGTTGAGCCAGGTGAAAATACAGCTCCAGGTAATACCCTGATTACAGTTTTTCGAGAGACCTTGAGGAAGAAGCACCCAGGAACTTTGAGATAATAAAAGATTTCTGTTTTAAGCTGCAGTTCTTGGGGGTCACTTGTTATGTAGCAATAGATGGCCAATTCAAGGAGTTGGGGAGGAAGCAGTTACTAGAGTCAGAGATGGCTGTGTGGTGGTCTCCTGCTAAGAGCTGTGGCTTTCATTCAAGGGTCACATTCAGTGTGCAGGAAGTTGGGGGAATAAATACCCTGTCTTTCTTCCCTGTCCTGCTGCAGTTGTCTATTTGCTGGACCCAGTCAGAAAATAGGAGGCAAAAGAGCACTTTGGTGAGGTCAAATAGCCAGCCTCCTGTGGCTCAGAGCAGGACAGAGAAAGGGGGAATAGATCTGGAAGATATGTAACATAGGGAAAGAAATGAATCCATTTGTACTTACCATTCAATCTAAGAAACCTTTGTTATAAATACAGTTGAAATCCTCTCTACCCGTCCCTGAACATGTTCTTTTCCCTTTACCCACTGATAGTCGGGATCTTTATCCTGGGGTTATTATTCCCATTCAGTTTTAAATTTTTACCTGTTTTGGCCAGGTGCAGTGGCTCACACCTGTAATCCCAGCACTTTGGGAGGCTGCGGTGGGTGGATCACCTGAGGTCAAGAGTTAGAGACCAGCCTGGCCAACATGGTGAAACTCTGTTTCTACTAAAAATACAAAAATTAGCTGGGTGTGGTGGTGGGTGCCTGTAATTCCAGCTGCTCGGGAGGCTGAGGCAGGAGAAATGCTTGAACCCAGGAGGCAGGGGTTGCAGTGAGCTGAGATGGTGCCATTGCACTCCAGCCTGGGCAACAAGAGCGAGACTCCCTCCCAAAAAAAAAATTTGTTTTATTTGTTTATTTAATTTTCATGATCAGAATGGCCTATAGTGTCCCGGGCATGTGTTAGAATAGTGTTTTATCCTTTGATTCATTTATCCTGTTAGTTTTCCAGATAAGATTACTGGGTCTGTGTGCACCAAGGGGGTGCTCCTCAAATTATGCTGGCTAAATTGAGGAATCATACAGTTCTGTTGTTTCATCTATAGCAGAGATCAACATACTTACTGAAAAGGACCAAAAGGTAAATATGTTAAGCTTTGTGGGCCACAAGGTCTTTATCTGTCACCCTATTCACCTCCACCATTGCAGTAGAAAGCAACCCTAGACAATGTGTAGGTGAATTGGTGTGGCTGTTTTTCAATAAAACTTTACAAACTCAAGTGGCAGGCTAGATTTGGCCCATGAATTGTTTCCCTGCTCTATAGCAGCCCTGAGAAAATGACCATGGGACTAGCCATCCTGGTGGCACACATGCCTCTGGGAAGAGAGAATTTTCAGCATAAAATCCCAAAAGGGTCATAGCAGCTGAAAAAAGCAGGTCTGCTTAGGGGCTCCTTTAAGAACAGGCAATGTTGAGAAGAGGGAGGTATATCAGAACCTTGAGGAGAAGCTGAGCACTGGCAGAGAGGAGGAAGTACAAGGGGCAGAAGCTGTAGTGCTGACTGATGCTCAATCAGAGTCAAAGTGGGTGATTTGGGGAGGGTAACAACATGGCCAGCAACAACTCCAACGGATAGGAGAGGTGCAGCGGAGTTCGTGGTGGCTTGAGTGATGTCTCAGCAACATATTCTGGAACACAGTGGCATTGAGCACACTGGGCTGTGGTCCATCCAGACCTGAGTGATTCTGGGACCTCAGGCAACAACCTGCTGTAATGCAGGAGTTTAAGACACTGCTGAGCAGACTTCCAGAGAGCCCTGTGGGAAAAACCTGGGAAGGTGTATGCATTTGTATGCATGTGTGTGCACGAGGATGAGGTGGGAGAAAAGAGGAGAATCAGTAGGGTATTTTTTGCTATCAAACTGCTGGTCTGATCATTGTTGAGACAACTCCTGTACCCACAGGGATGGGTAAGGGCATGGCATGAGGTCCTGGGTTGCATGACAATTATATAAGCAGCAGGTTGATTTTTCTTTACATCCACTTCCCAACATTCACCTACCCTGAGATGTCAATTTGTTTCTGTCTTGTCTTTCTTTTTTTTAAATTTGTGATTCAAGAAGAATTCTATGAAACAGAAATTCTAGAATATGTTCTGAAATAAAGGGATGTCACAATCAAAGTTTTCTAAGCAAAGACACTTCCCTTCAAAAGAACTCAATTGCTGACTATAAGATGCTGAATTATTTTAGGTTGGTAGCTGAAGCCATATCTTGCAGTTTTTCTATTGAAGGAAGTGCTTTGTTTAGAAAAATGACTTGGTAAGCAGTTGGGAGTAGATTGGCTGGATTGAAAAAGAAGAAGGAATCAAATAAATAGCCAATCTGATATGCATTGAAAGTAAATACTGTATAGTTTGAGAGAGGAGAAAAGCCAAGAAGAGTAGAGAAGAGAGGGAAGGGAGTAAGAAGGAGAGAGATTAGGCAATCTGTCAGTACTCTGGAATAAATGGACAATGGTGGCCAATCAGAGGTTTCTGGTGGAGAGGAGGAGAGGATTTTTAAGAATGGAGATATCTAATCTTTGGTTCTAAGGTGTTTGAATTGCTATGACGTAATGCTCCTTGCCTCTCCAAGCCCTTGGGAAAGTCTGATATTTTTATGAAAACTTGTTTGGTGCTCTTGTGGGAAATAAAGAGCAGTTAAGGATATGTGGTAAACTTCACATTTACCCTACAGCTGATGCCAAGAAGAAGAGGAATGTCATGTGAAAAGGAACAAGAGTTCAGGAGTTCCAGATGAAAACAAGATATAAAATGAATGGCAGTCCTTAGGGAAATTGAGGGTGGCCCAGAAAAGAATGAAGTTGGCTCTGGGCCCCTTTTGATAGAATAAACCAGAGGGTGGTGAATATGTGACACACGGGTCATGTTCCTCTTATGGATTCATGAGGATCGTTCAAAAACTCTGAGAAGTCTGGAGTTAAAACAGCAATGACAACAGCGAAAACCTTAATTCTGTTTAATCTTTTAATCTAGCATTTTCCAAACTTATTTTACCATGTATCTCTTTTTTAAAACTTAGTAACACTGAGTGTTCTAAGGAATATTCTTTGCCTTTAAACTATTAATATTTTTATAGTTGTGATTAAACCCTTCATTTATAAATAATCTCTAAGATACACTTTAGTAGAGGGTTTTGAAATGTGCTAATTCTTTTGAATGCCAGCTCTAAGAAGCCGAGACTTTAGAATTGAAAGGCAACATGAGGATCTTCTTATAGGGCACAGGCAGGGCTTGGCATGGATTAGGTATGGACGGTAGAGAAAGAACAGAATCAGATGATGCTCAGATTGCAGCCTGGAGCTACTGGGTGGATGGTGGAGCATTTCCAGGGAGAGGGAGCATGAGAAAGGGCAAGTCTGAGCAGGCATGGCCTTCAGGGGTCAGCTCTGACTTGGTTTTTGTTTTTTTGTTTTTGTTTTTTTGAGACGGCGTCTCACTGTGTCGCCCAGGCTGGAGTGCAGTAGCGCGATCTCAGCTCACTGCAAGCTCCGCCTCCTGGGTTCACGCCATTCTCCCGCCTCAGCCTTCTGCCTTCTGAGTAGCTGGGACTACAGGCTCCTGCTACCACACCTGGCTAATTTTTTGTATTTTTAGTAGAGACGGGGTTTCACCGTGTTAGCCAGGATGGTCTCGATCTCCTGACCTCGTGATCCTCCTGCCTCGGCCTCCCAAAGTGCTGGGATTACAGGCTTGAGCCACCGCACCCGGCCCTGACTTGGTTTTGAACGTGAGGCTTTGAGATGTCTGTAAGATCTCCATGTTGGGATATCAAGTAGTTACAAAGGATACATGAGTCTGAAACTAAGAGGAGAGAAATGAGCTGTTAATTTGGCAGGTAGGTACTCTTTGAGGCCTGCGAGAGGATGAGTTTGCCTGGTGAGAGAGCTGAGAGAGAAAAATAGAAGAGGACTTAGTGTTGAACTGTAAGGGAATGTGACATTTAGAGATTGCATAGATGAAGAAGAACCAGCAAAGGAGTCCTTAAGATATCAGAAGACAAAGAAAATATGAGAAAACCCAAGAGAAGAGGGTGTATCAAGAAGGAACGAGGGCCACTGGGACAAGAGCTGCTGAGAAGTCAAATGAAAAGGACGAAAAGATAAATGATATTATCTAGTTTTGTGCTAAATTAAGCAGTGTCGCAAATGCTTGAATAAATGTGATTCTCATAAAAATCGTGGGAAGAAGTCATTATTTTATGGACAAGGAAACATACTCAGACAAATGAAGAAATTCAAACTGAAGCCTCTAGGCTATCCTGCCTTCCAAAAATTCCTATTTCAATGCCAGTGTTTGCAGTTCGTATGGCTGATTAGCAAGTCCTGATAATTCACATTGTAGAGAATAATGATTCTTAACTTTACATTTTTAGCTTCCTATGGCTACATTTTGACTTTAGTATTTTCTGATGGAGGGTGGGACGGGATAAGATACTTCCTACAAATATTTTTGGAAGAAGACCAATGAAATTGTAACTGTTGTTAAAAGGAGGCTATAAAATTTAAACACAGGCAACTCCATCCTTTATTAACTCAGAAAAATTATGGTATGTCATAATTCATTCTGAAGTTTATTACCACAAATATTGAATAAAGTATGTTATGACATTATATTGACATCCTACTTCCACCGATAACCCAGGTGCTAGAAAATTTATGCAATGCTGACAGTTAAGCCACAACTCTTGGTATAATTCTCAGAAAATGTTGAAAACGGAAAAAAGCAACTTGATGTAGTTGAATATTTGAGCGAGGAGGAGCTCTTTCACATAGCCGCAGTATTCTAGAGTGTTTAAAATCTGAGTTAAAAAATGAGTGTGATCTCTAAATATTTTCCTTAGGATGTGCTAAGATATTGCAGTATAGATAGTTCTAGGATGGCCAGGTTGACTAGTGTCAGGTGCAACTTCTCAGTTTTGTTGTAGGTGGGCTGTAAAGTAAACTATCACCAGCTAGTTATTCCGGTGGATGCAGCACCATTTGAGTCTACCGTGAATTGTTCAGTTATTTCTCAGATGAGTATATTTGGCTGCTAGACAGTGGATTTTTATAGAATCATTTAACTTAAGATCCTACTACCCAGCAGGCTGAATACCAGGCTATCATTTTTTTAAATAACAAAAACCTTTTGTGAAAATTCCAGGGAAGGAATACAGACCAAATGAAATCCTAGCTCTATAGCTGCTATACTAGGATCAATTGTTTTAAAATAGCACAAACTGGCACATAGTGGAAGCTCAATAAATGCAGTACTAATGCTGCAGATATTAGGGAGGGCATTTAGTTACATTTTAGGTGATCATTCATCTTCCACCTTCCTACAAAAATATCTCCTGATTTGAGCCATGCTGCTTATAGCTCCAAGATGCTACTGTGCCATTCTGGGGAAAGTTGTGTAGTGTAGTGTTGGGAGCAAGAATTCTGGAGCCAGACTGCCTGGGCTTAAATCCCTAGTCCGTCTAGTATAGCTGTGTGAC
Source organism: Pan paniscus (assembly GCF_029289425.2). Lineage (NCBI taxonomy): Eukaryota > Metazoa > Chordata > Mammalia > Primates > Hominidae > Pan > Pan paniscus. Next base: position 40,205,918 of record NC_073264.2, on the reverse strand, counting down.
TTTAGGCAAGTTGCTTCATCTTTCCGTGTCTCAGTTTCTTCATCTGTAAAATGAGGATGATGAAAATAATAGTTTCTATCTCATAGGGTTGTTAGAGGTGTTATGCTTGGTACCTAATAAATAAAGCCCTGAGAAACATACAGTTGGTATGCACAATCAGTAGCTGGAGTTCATTTATCTCAATGCCAATATCTATACCTTCGCTCTGCTCCCAGAACTCACTTTCATGCTCACACCTTGGATCTGGTCACCACTAGGAACTAGGAACTCATCTATTTCTGAACTACTGCTTTTTGTCCTTAACAGTTGTCTCACTTTCTAAGTTTCATCCTCTTTGGTCTTTGAATTTGTGAAGACTTCTAGTTCCTTGACATTTCCCTTTGCCTTCTGAGTAACATACATCAGCTAGATTAATTTCCTTCCCTTTTCCACGTGCATCTTTTAAGCTTCTCTTGCTAGCACCTTCAACTCTCTTGCTCATTTGCCATGCGATGCCCAAACCCGGATCAATTCATCTCTCCTTTTATTCTTGGAAACCCAGAGCATTGTGGATTAATGTCATTAGAAAAAGGTAGGATCTCTAATCCTAAGTAGACCCTCAAAACCACCCAGTGATCCTCCAAAGTGCCTTTGTTGCACTTCCTTTGCTATCTCCTATGCCAAGTTGTTTCAACTTTTATGACTTTCCTAATGTCTCTTACCCTAGACCTTTCTTCTCACCGGACCTAGGAGGAATAAACACTGTTCACTTAACACTGATTTTTTTTTAGAATAGTCTTCAACTGCACCTGTTTTTCTTTTCTTCTCTTTTTCTTAGAGTCCAATGTTCTGCTGACATTGCAGTCCTGTCTGCTCTTACTGCCTTTGACACTTCAATTCTGCAGTGACCTTCTTTAAGTCTCATATTTTGAACTTCTTCCTCTCCCCTGGTGTAATGCTTAAGTTTCATTTATCTTCAGAACAAAACCTCATGGCTCCTGGGTCCTCTCTAGCCTTATGTTTCTTTATGAGGCATGGCTGAATTGTCTTCACTCCTTCATCTCTTATTTCTATCTTAGCTTCCTGCAATCTGACTTCTCTCCTATTCTACCAGGGATCATCTGCTTGGTGAGTCTATTGGAATCTTATGTTTTCATCTTACTTGACCTCTTCACTGCACTGCTAGAGACTTCCTTCTCAAAACTCCCTTTTTGTGCCTTCTTCCTCATTTACGATTTTCTTATTTTCTGGCTGCTCATTTAAAAACTCCTCTGTGGACTCTTATTTCTCTTCCTGCTTCTTAAATGATGGTGCTCAAAAGAGTTAGATTCTCAGCCTCTCTTCTGACTCACAAGCTCTATATAATGTATTGCACTTTCAAATTCAACCCATAAATCAAAGACTCCCAATTTATACCTCTAGCTTCATACCCAAATTAATTATGTAATTCTCCAACCCCAAACTCAAGCTTATCCTTAGTGGTGAATTCAAAGCTCATTGGGATCTTATCTCTGCTTACCTTTCAGCCTGATCCCTTGCCACATCTTTATTGTAGCCACATCAAACTGCTCCCCAATTCTCCAAATGCAATAGGCTATTTCGCTGCTTTGAATGCCTTTCCACTCTTTTTATCTAGAAAGCTCCCACTTGTCTGATGGGATTTGAGTCAGTTGTCGCCTACTTTGTGAAACTCTCTCTGACCCCTCTCCTGTTTTCAGATCAATTTTGTAATGCTTCCGTTTTGCAGTATCCAGTTCATATGTATCTTTATATGTCCATTTGATTGCATGGTTAGCGTTGATGTGTCTGTGTGCTTTGAGAAAGCATGAGAAACTTGAGGCAGGAATTTAACTTGTGATTATTTTCATCCTGTGGTCAAATCTATCTTTCTAGCCCCAGCACACAGCACGAAGCCTGGTGCAGGGTAAGGAAACAAAGATGTTTTCATCATTGCACATGTTATCTCCTGCATCTACTCTTGCCGATCATGGTTCTTCACTACCTTGAGGACACTGGCTACAGCACTTCCAGTGAACCATAGGGGAATTTAAGCACAAAGGGTTTTAAACTTATCTAGGCCAAGATAATAATTTTATATACCTTTAAGGAAATATGTGTATATTTGTAATTAGCTATGAAAATATAAGTCCTGGTCCAGGCACCATGATATTGAAATAAATAAAAAAAGGGTTGATTACCAGAATGAAGGTTAAACTGCTAGTCTAAAGAGAAACAGGCAGCAAGTCTAATAACAACTTCAACATATACAGCTTCAACTTTGTCTTCTGATTTTAAGTGGTTTCTGTGGAATTTTTTTGTTTGATGTTGACACTTGGAGGGAGACAGTGTGCTTTTTCCTGGTGTGGGTAGGGGTCTGAGCATGTGCAGGTTGCTGACTTCCATAAGGGGCTCAAGATGCAGGCATTGGGCTAGCCATGCCTATGGCGTTAGTGCATGGCCCAGTGCTTTGCACACACTTCATGCTCAACAGGCATGTGCTAAATGAATACATAAGTGAATAAGAGAACATGTTGGTGGTACCTCATGGAAAAGTGAGGGGAAAAGTATAGTAACAGGATGAAGCCCATGTGTCATAAAAGTTTGTTCTAAGTGTGGTCTTTGGCTTGGGTCAGCTTCTTGGTATCTGAGAACATTTTCCCCCTTGACACAGAGCTCTTGAGACAGCACAACTTGCTGATGACCTCTGGGCTTGTCTTCTTCTAGAGCACAGCTTTTCTTGTCTGTACTCAGGTATAGGTTTATAAAACTCATTGACCACCTGTTGTTTTATCATCTCAAGTTCTACAATTCCTCAGACAGCTCTGTTACTCCCCTCTCACCTTTCCCTGGCCCATTTCCTTTAGAGAACAGGAATCTCAACTAAATTGAAAGAGATCTTACCTAAAACAAATATGTCAAATGCACTGAGCAAAACACAAAGGAAAATTTATTAAGGTTCTAAGACGATGTTATTAACAGTAAAAGTAAAGAAAACAAACATTTGAAATAAGATAGTTGGATTCAAGGTTTAATTTTTGTTTAAATAATCTGTTTTTTATTAGATTTAAAAATGTAATCTTTACTCCAATATGTCAAAAGAGCCAGGTATTATATTACTACAGAGTTTTTCTTCCAGAAGACCTTATAAGAGAAATACAAAAACATAGGAAGAAATACTGAGTAATTAAATAATTCTAGACTCTGTTAAGTGACAAGCAAATTTACTAACCCTGGTAATTTACATGGAAATCAGAGAAACAATCAACCTAACATTGCATTTTGCTATTTTTTTAGACAGAAATGATTAAACATGTAAATTCAAATTTAAATTATTCATAACTACTGTAACTGCAGTATTAGCTTCAAGCATTATTAAAAGTAAATGTTTTGCTAATTTGATAAATCATATATCAAATATATGATAAATCAAAGTGTTTTAAATTTTTAATATGATTTTTAGATCTCCTAAACCCCCTGCCCTGCATCACAACCAAATATCCTAACTTTGTTACATGGCCTCTCTCTATCTAAGCTCCTAAATTTCTTATAGCACAATGGGGACTGGACTCTCCCTCAGTAAATCTCTCTTTGTGAAGAAATTTTCCATGAGGGAAATAAGTCCAAAAACAAGATTAATGCTATGCTGTCCATCATGTTCTGTATTTTAGCACACCTGCTTTTCCAGTTTCTAAATTCAGAATATAGGTTTTTGTTCTACTTACAACCCCAAGCAGCTTAGAAAAAAAGAAATTCAACTTTATGTAATAATTCTACCTTGGAACTATAGTGTCTGGTTGCCACAGATGCACGGGTAGAGTGTATTCATCCTTGTTTGTGAGTAAAAGCTAGTCTATGCATCTAACTTAGGAGATAAAAGATATTTGATATTCTAAAATCTTTTCCTTTTTGTTTTTTTGAGATGGGGTCTCACTCTGTTGCCCAGGCTGGAGTGCAGTGGCTTGATCACAGCTCACCACAGTCTTGACTTCCTGGGCTCAGGTGATCCTCCCACCTCAGCCTCCCAAGTAGCTGGGACTACAGGTGCATACCATCACACCTGGCACATTTTTGTATTTTTTGTAGAGACATGGACTCACCATGTTGTCAAGGCTGGTCTTTTCCTTTTTGAAACCACCAAAGCTTTGTCTTGTGTCTATCATAAATAAAGTCATAACTCAATTCACATCAATCTCTAATCAGCACACAAGAAGATTGATTTTGGGTACCACATCATTAGGAGATCTTAGCACATCAAGGTGATATTAACATTAACTCAGCCTTGAGAATTGGAGTATGCACAACATAAATGATCATTTTGCTAAGCTCAACAAAACTGTAAATGTTCAAACTGCCTAAGGGTTGAATTTAGTCGTAGACTTTTGGAGATGGATCAGTTAAACAATCTTTAAGTTGGAAACAGAAGTGTCAATCTGGGCAGAGTATACTGATTTGCCTATGAAAGATGGACATTAGCTATTGCAAAGATATTAACCTACCCTCTCTACTTGTACTGTTCAGGCTGACCTAACCCCCACATTCATCTGAAATATTCAGGTAATGAGGTTAGAGTTGAAAAAACCTGAATTATGAGGACAATGACTTAGCTTTGTATTTCCATATACGGAACCTATGGTTTCACAGGTGAACAATTTACGTGATGGATTAGTGACAGCCTGGACCTTTGCTGAATTACCAGCCTGGGAGCCTCTGGTTTGTAAATGGTTTTATACTAGCTTGTGGAATGCATTTTGTGCTACTGTGGACTTGAAAGAATGAATATATTTTTCCAACAGGCTTGCTGGCTACCAGGAAGTAGACGAAATTGATCTTAAACAACAAAGGGATTAATCTAAAAGGTCAGAGAATGAATTTATGTGTGGAATGTTCAGGAATAATAACACGGAATAGTTTAGGGGAAAAGCACAATTCATTATTAAGGAGACATTAGCTTCCCAAGGAAGAGAACTATGATTTAAAGTAATAAAATGCTAAATTAACTAGGAACGTATAAGTTTACAATTTGTATTTTTACAAATTGTTACAAAATTTATAATTGGTGAATCAAGGAATGATATCTGAGATTTTCTTTTCTCAGCCACCAATGGCACACACACAGTCAAATAAAGCAATGTGGGAAAGCTCACACCAATGTAGCAAGAAAAAAAAATCACATTCTTTGGGGTGACAAAATGTGCAACAGCTTTTGGCTAGCTGTTTCGATTTAACAGAATTTGGTGAAAGGAAGTTTGAGCTGCTAGGAAAATCTACTTTTCTTCTTGAAAAGCTGATTTTTTTTTCCCCATGAGAAATCTCAAAGTGAAAATTGCTGCTTTCACACTACTCTCTACAGAAATATTAATAAATGCCATTCTGTTAGGTATTAATTAAAACAGTACTTGTTCAATTCTATTTTATCACATATTGTGAAGAGTTGAGATAAAGCTCTCACGCTGTCTTTTTGGATCTGTTAATCTTTTTATTGTACATATAAAAATATACAGACAAATTGGATTCTCTAGGGGTTGTTACATTCATTCATTCACTCAGTATTTATTTATTGAACAGTAGGTACTGGGAATATTATTTTGTGAGACAGTCTGTTTCCTTGGGAACTCATAGTTTAAAGAGGAAAAGCAGACATGGTAAACAGAAAATTGTAATACAATGTTAGAGCTCTGCCTGAAGTAGGAACAAGGAAATTGGAAACGATGATCAGGGAAGGGAAACTTACATCTTCAGGGAGGTAGTGCTTCAGGGGAGGCTGAAGTGTTGAGAATCAAGATAGACCTTTAAGGTTAAAAGATTTTGCTGGAAGAAAAAATGGGCTGGACATTCTAGGCAGAGTAAAACACTGGAAGCATAAAATGTCTGATGGGTTAAATGCTGTGACAGGCTGCCTTTCCCCGTCTTGTGGAATTGCTTCTTGAAGGGTGCATAATTTAAAGAAATCTTTGAATTCTGGAATGGGCTTGGTTATGGAAGAAAGCAGCAAGATTTGTCTGATTATCAGGAGCCACCTGGGAGAGTAAATTTTCACTGGGCACAACAAGTAGGCATATAACAAATATTTGTTGCTTTGATGTTGTTGAATTTTATTTGTCCAAATAGAATGAAGAAACACAGCGCAGGATGATGCCCAGGAAGTAAGGGCCAGGCATTCGTGGAGGGTTTGGGCCCTTAATAGTTTGTGAAAGAGATTATCAGGACCACATCTCTAAAAGAGAAGCAATTCAAACGCCAAACATCCTAGTGTTTACCAGCAGGAGATTTAGTTTGTACTGCAAGGGAGTGTGGACTTACCCCCAAAGCAAATACACAATTGTGTGTATTTTACTCTGCTGAAGGCTCTTGAAATCAATTTCTAACCCATAAAACAGAAGTTTCCCAAACCAAATCCACTATAAAATTCATCTCTGTGGAGAGGCCATAGCTGTTACAGGAGGGCAGGATGGTAGATCAGGAGACTTTTCTGTTTAAATATTTAAATAGATTTCTATTTGAACAGCTAAATGAAACCAAACTCACTCTCTTATCTCAATAATTAAAAAGAAAATTGCTGAGCTTTCTTTGCCAAGTGTTCATGCCATTTCCCCCCTTTCTTGAGCTTTCTCAGGGTATTCTAAGTGCCTATGATTTGGTTTCTTTTTGGAGTAACTCAAGCAGTCTTTCACAAGCCATATTTCTGGGACTATGGCAGACCGACTTCATTGGCTTCTTAATGAAGAACGGCCTGGCTTAATGATTAATTTCTAGGTAAATGGGGCTGAACCAAACCTCACAGGACCTGTCTTGGAGGGGCTGGCTAAACAGTGGCTCCCTGAGAGGCCAAGCACATTTCTTCCTGTAACCGACAACTATAGATTTATTTTTCTTAGTGATGTTAAGCATCAGAAGGTACTTCTTTTACTTGCACTAAGCAGGATAGTTTTAATTTTGCCTTTAGGCCTTATCTATTACTGTTTCCCCTGGCAACGTTATCTATAAACTTTTCTCTCTTCATTTTTTTAAATTTCCAAGTAGTTCATGATTATTTCAGAAAAATTAGAAAATACAGAAGATAACAAAAATTAAATTAAAAGCAGCTAAAAATCTTGTCATTTACTAGCATCCTGAGACATTATTCCTAACGTTTCCTCCTTCAGATATGTGCATATAGAACATGTATTTACAAAATTAGAAACACACCGTGTGTGTGTGTATATTGATCTGTAGTGCTAATGTCTTATATTTCTTTGATACAATTATGTGGTCTTAGCAAGACTGGTATAAAGCCATTTCAAATTATGAAACAATAAAAATGATACGAATTTTCTAAGCAACTCAGGGCTCCATATAAAATACACATAAAGAAATTTACCAGCCTTTATTTCCTATTTGGTACCCTGCCTATGTTTCACAGACTATAAAATGAAAATTAATATTCTACACTACTGTCCTTCTATAAATAGCTATGGCCATGTGGTTAGCTGCTGCCCAGCATGGTGGGGGGATTAGAACCACCATCTAAACAAAGGCCTGCCTTGCACTGATGTGCTTGTTGAAAAGTACGCCAGCAGAGGGCAGTGTACTTCCAGGACACAACTCAACGCTGCCATGGGCTGTGGAACAATCGGTGGAAAGACTTTTAACACTGCTCTAAATACAAACCAACACACAATTTTACTAGAATATTATTAGTCTGTTTGTGACATGTTTTAAGAATTTGAAGTTCTGACACTAGATTATGGAAACTATATAGCAAAAGTGAAAATTTATTCATTTAATAAGCTTATATTGGCCACCTACAAATGCCATGCTGTAGTAATATAAATATTGAAGACAAAAATCCTTGCCACAGATCAGCAGGAGATAAAAGCATGCAGTAAATGTTTCCAAAATGCAATGATAACACTCATGCTAGCTGAATAAATTCTGTCTAGAGGAACTCAGAAAAGGCCCCACAGAGGAGTTTTGTATGAACTGAGTCTGAAGAATAGCAGGAATTCACTAGGCAGGTGGGGTCGGGGATGCAGGGAATTCCTACAGGGAGGAAGGTAGAAAGGCGCAAAGGTGTTATTTAAATGTTGAGCAGGGTAGGTGATTTTGTTTTTTATTACCCTAAAATGTAAGCCTTGATTTCCAGAACAGAGCCCCAGAACAAAACAAAACAATAGTGAGAAAGATGATATTTGCCAGTAGATTTTATGCTATGGTTTAGAACAAGTGTCTGAAATATAATAAATCCATTATATGCTAAAAGCACCAGCATCAAAAATATTTATCTCCACTCACCTTCAGGTAATCACCAAATTCTGACTTGTCTTTTGGTGGACTTGATTAGTTAGCCAGTATTTACACATACATGTATGCTGATTTCACAGGAAAGGGGAGATGAAAATGTGTTCATTCAGCATCTCTTCATTGTTCCTACTACAGGTGGGCACTTGATACAACTGGTGCTTTCATTAGTGATATGTTCTTTTGGCCTGCCTATTCTGTATTGCTCATGTGTTGGTTCAGATTCCCTGATAGGCCATAAATGCTTATTTATCTGGATGAGGGCCTGTTTTTCCTTTGTATTTTCCCACAGTGCCAGGCAATATCATGTGCATACACAGCACAGCCATAAATGTTGACTGACTTTATCTATAAGGCCCACACTGACTTCTCACGAAGAAGGAAATGATACTAGAGGAAAGGAGGACAACGGAGATGATGAGGAGAGGCTATAATTAACTTTTCACATGACAGGGCAATCCACATGCCGAGAGGAATTCTCTCTGGCATAAGACAGCGTAGAATTTTGTGCGGAACTATACCTTCCATGTTTCCAGCTGCTCACACCTCTTGCTTAATTAACAAATGTTTGTATAGAGTGGTCAAGACACTCGATATACTAGGAGACCTAATTGTTATGATTACTTTACATTAACATCCTCTCTGCAGCTGCTTTAAGTCTGCATTTTGGAAAGTATTCACAGAAGCTACTCAAAGGAGCTAGAGTGGTTTGTTTATGGCGTTTTACTTATACAATGTTCATTTGTCTTTTTATTTTCTTCCTTACTTGTCTGTATTAGGAAGTAGCTGTTAACTAACCATAACCAAAGTGACCATATTCTCTTTTGACAAGTTTTTTTCCTAATCAGATAATCACCTGCTGCGTATTTTTAGGTAAACTCTAGAGGATCTTCCTAAACAAGGCAAGAAACCAAGAAACTCTAAAATGAAAGAGTACTGAATTAGGATAAAACCAAATTGTTATTGCAAATAACCTCCCCTCTCCATGTGGCTCAAAGGACACAAAAGCTTATTTTTCTCTCATGAAACATTTCAGAGGTGAGCATTCCAGGTGGTTGCTGACCACTGGTGGGGACCTTGTGGTCGTTCAGGAACTCAGGCTCTTTATAGTTGACAAGTCTCAGTGTGCTAGTTAACAATTTATTGCCTTTAAGCTCCACTCGCGCTCTTTCATATGTTCTGTGATAACAGTGGACAGAATTCCTGCAGCCATCTTCCATTTACAGTGGGTAAGATGTTACACTTTCTCATTAGAGGGTGCTGGAGGGACATTGCTAGTGAAAGGGGCTTCTGCTGTTTCTGGCAGCTATACAGTGGGTCAGCAGTGTCAATGTGAGGCCATTCTGTAGAGTTCTGCCCTAACCATGCACTCAGAATGAATGATCCTTTAGCAATGTTACAGCCTAAGCCTGGCCTGGGGATAACCTTTCTGCAGCCCAACTCACTTGAAAAATGGCGTCTGAAGGCCTCCTGCCCCTACAAGTGCAGTTTACTTTGCAGACCTGTGCCCAAGAGCCTCAATCCCTCTGCATGCCCAGGCCAAGATCCCCAGTTGCTGACTGCCTGTGCCCAGCCTCTACTCCAGAAGATTGCTTCCTGCTTGTTCAGTGATTGCAGTTAGCTCTGGCCTGGGCAAACAAGTAAACTTCTCTGCTATCTAGTGGGCTGAACCCCAGCCTTGGGAAAGGGGGTCCCCTCTAGGTTTGGACTTCCTCAGGGGCTCTTCCTCTGCCCAATGGTACTGTATTATTCTATTCTAATGCTGGTAATAAAGACACACCCGAGACTGGGTAATTTATAAAGGAAAGAGGTTTAATGAACTCGCAGTTCCACGTGGCTGGGAAAGCCTCACAATCATGGCAGAAGGCAAAGGGGAAGCAAAAGCATGTCTTACATGGCAGCAGGCAAGAGAGAGAGCAATGTGCAGGGGAACTCCCTTTTATAAAACCACCAGATCTCGTGAGACTTATTAACTCTTATGAGAACAGCATGGGAAAGACCCACCCCCGTGATTCAGTAATCTCCCACTGGGTCCCTCCTAGGACATGTGGGAATTCTGGGAGCTACAATTCAATATTTGGGTGGGGACACAGTCAAACCATATCAGGTACCATATGGTGTTTTCTCTTATAGTCACTCATTGACTAGAGTTTAACAATACTTTATATTGAGCCCCACTCCCACCCAGTTTCTGATTGGACCCTGACTGATACATGTGGCTTTGTTGTCTCATAGGATATTGTTCCCTTCATGGTCAAAATTTGCTGTCATGTCCAAGTTCTATCTGGTGGAAGGAGAGGGAGCATGGAGGGGGCATGAGTACTTCTTAAGACCTAAATGTGGGAAGAGGTACACATTTATCCTGTGTGTATCACATTGATGAAAGTTTGTCCTAGGGCTACACCTAACTGCAAGGGAGCAGGGAAGTACAGTGCAGCCATATGCCAAAGAAGCAAGCAGAATGGGTTTTAGCGGGCAACTGGTAGTCTCCACCACAATTGCATAAAAATTAAAAAAAACCCTATATGGTAAAAGACATCAAAAGTAAAAGAGAGCCATGGACTGAGGAGAAAATGGACATCACATATGGAAATTTGTGGGAGAGTTTTGAGGGATATTAGCAATATGCCAAACAAGAGGGTTATAGTCCTCAAAGTTCTCCCATGAATTGATTGCAAAAATAAACTCAAGTTAAAAAATTGAAAGGCTAAACAAACCAATGAAAAACACAAATACAGAATAAACACCATAGAGAAGACATTCAACTTCATGAGAAGTTAGGGAAATGCAAATTAAAGCAGCCATGAGAAGATAACAGATTAGAGGCTCTTAGCATTCCTCAGCCACTTCATGATAGCAAGATAGTAAATAAAGATTAACTCTATGAGCTTTAATTCAAGAAGGGAAATGAGAGTACACTAGAATTATGAATGATACCCCAGATCTTGGATAGGAGAACATGACCAAGCAGCTCTCATGATGGCGTCCAGCTGATAAAGGTGCTTGAAGCCCTAGAATGAGAGATATAGATAGCCTCCCTCTGTGACTTTCTTTCCACTGGGGATATAAGCAACCCAGGCTGAGGGAAAGCACTTTGTTTCTCTCAAGCCCTGTAGCTAACCTGAGGAGAGGCTTGAAGATGTTGTGAGGGAAAGATATCAGGAAAAGCCGCAGACATTTCCCCAGACCTGGGACTGAGAGCAGGGAGCCATTTTTACTCCACGAGCATACAAAGGCAACTATTCTTGGGTGACCTGGCAATGCAACCATGCAGGCATTTTAGTCTTGGGCCAGAGATTAAAGAGCCTGCTTTAGAGTAGGGTAGGGGCTTCCACAGTTAGAAATGTGGGAAGTGCCTCAGAAGTAGATGCTGGAATTGTGCTTTCCCCCATTGTAAGCCTGGGGCGGGAGGAGAGCTGCTACAGCTGCACTTTCTCCTGGGTGGTGAGACTTGCAGCCAGGGCTGGCTTGGTGACCTGGAACTGATTTGCATGTGCCATTGCTGGGTGCCCCTGCTTGCTCCCCTGAGCACATGGTGCAGCAGGACCCTCTTTGCTCCACCTCTAGGCAGAAAATTAGGCATTCTGAGCACCCACTTGCCTGGACCAGCAGCCTAAGCCACCTCACCCTTCATGGACATAGATTGCAATGCAGCTGGGCCCTCTCTGCTCCACACACTTGCCTGGTTCAGCAGCCTGAGATGCCCACCCTTCCTGGACATAGATTAGGGTTCAGTGGGACTCTCTGCTTCACATCCAGGCATATCTCCAGGCATTTGCAATACCCATTCACCTGGACCAACAGCCTGACCCATCCTGCCCTTCCTGTGCAGAGATCCTGGTGCAGGCAGATCTCCAGGCATTGAGAGGAACCACTCATCTGGTCCAATAGCCTGAGCTGGGCCCCTCTTCCTGGGATATCAGTTGTGGTGCCGTGGAGGCCCTCTCTGCACCATGCCCAGGTAGATCTTCAGGAATTTGTAGAACCTGCTCACTTGGATCAGCTGCCTGTGCTGCCCCACCCATCCTGTGCAGAGACCCTGGTAAAAAGGGGCTTTCTCAGCTACACACTCAGGCAGATCCCCAGGCATTCAGAGCACCTACTTGCATGGTCCAGCAGCCTGGGTCACCAGTCCTTGTGCAGAGATCTTGGTGCAGTAGGGGTCCTCTCTGTTCCACACTCAGGCAGCTCTCCAGGCATCTGGAGCATCCACTCTCTTGGATTAGGAATTTAGGCCACCTTCCCTTATTCCTGTGCAGGGAACTTGGGGCTGAGGAAGTTTCCCAGTTTCATGCCTAGGCACATGTTTGGGTGCTTAGTGGCTGCCCCCTGGATTCTTCCTTGTTGCCTGGTATTTGTGTTTGTCATCAGGGGACCTGTAAGTGGACCTGCCTGGCCTGGCCCTGTCCTTTGTGGCCCCCACCCATGCTAGGACTAAGAAGGGAGCCCAGACCACTGTGCATTCCATGAACCAGCCCATTGCCTGAGGCAACAGAGAGCTTCTGCCAGTAAACAAGGATCAAGTATATACCCAGCCATGTTTTCCACAGCTGGCTCTTACCTAAAAGCACTATCAACTGGCATATAGGTTGAACTGCACAGCGCAATATAAAACCTACTGAAAGAATGCATAGAGCTATAGAAGCAAAGCCAAAAGACCCTACCCAGCACTCTCTCCAGTTGCACATGAAGCAGAGAAAAGGAGAAAGGAAGAGAAAAAAATACCATGGGGAAATAAATAAAAAGAAAAAATCCTACTCGTATGAAAATAATTACAAAAATTAGAAGTGCCAGCGTTTCCAGACAAGAAGAAACTAGAACAAGAATTCTGGCACTATGAAAAATCTGAATATAGTGACACCACCAGAGAATTGCTGTATTAGTCACAGTTCACTAGAGGGACAGAACTAATAAGATATATTTATATATATAAAGGGGAGTTTATTAAGTTTTAACGTACACAATCACAAGATCCCACAATAGGCTGTGTGCAAGCTTGAGAAGCAAGCAGAGCCAGTCTGAGTCTCAAAACTGAAGAACTTGGAGTCCAATGTCTGAGGGCAGAAAGCATCCAGCATGGGAGAAATATGTACCTTGGAGGCTAGGCCAGTCTGGCCTTTTCACGTTTTTCTGCCTGCTTTATATTCTCTGAAAGCTGATTAGATTGTACCCACCAGATTGAGGGTGAGTCTGCCTTCCCCAGCCCACTGACTCAAATGTTAATCTCGTTTGGCAACACACTCACAGACACACCCAGGAACAATACTTTGCATCCTTAAATCCAATCAAGTTGACACTTGGTATTAACCATCACAATTGCACTAGCTCGTTAGCAATGTTCCCTAATCAAAAAGGAAACTCAGAAATGACAGGTAGAGAATTGAAAGCATGGATTGTAGGGGAGCTCAGTTAGATCCAAGACAAGGATGAAAATCAACACAAATAAACTTCTAATGCAATCCGGAACATGAAGGAAAAGATAAACATTTTAAAAATAAATCAATCAGAGCTTCTAGAACTGAAAATCTCACTTAAGAAATTTCAAAATATGATCGAAACCTTTATCAAGAGACTGGACCAAGCAGAAGAAAGGATTTCAGAGCTTCAAGACCAGTCTTTCAAACTAACCCAGCAAGACAGAAATAAAAAAAAATTCAAAAAATGAGCAAACTCTTTGACAAATATGGGTTTGGGTGAAGCAACCAAACCTACAAATTATAGGCATTCCTGAGAGAGAGAGAAGAAGAAAAAGTAAATAACCTGGAAAACATATTTGCAGGAATAAGGAAAAAAAAAAACTTCTACAATCTTGCTAGAGAGGTAGACAGATACAAGAAATCCAGAAAACACCGGCAGGATACTATACAAAATGAACATCACCAGGGCACTTAAGTCACCAAGCGGTCCAAAGTCAATTTTAATGAAAAAATCTTAAAGGCAGCTGAGAAAAAGATCAAATCACATACAAAATGAACCCCATCAGGCTAATAGGACTTCCCAACAATACTTAAATAGGCAGAAGAGATATGTTATGTCTTTGTTTTTATTTATTTCAAATAATTAAAAAAAAAATTTTTAATAGTGCTGAATGCCTAACTCAAGAAGTTAGGAAGACCTCAAATTAATCATCTAATACCACATCTACAGGAACTAGGAAAACAAGAACAAACTAACCTCAAAGCTAGCAGAAGAAAATAAATAACTAAAATCAGAGAGGAACTGAATGAAATTGAGAACCCAAAACCCATTAAAAAATCAATAAAACCAAAAGGATAGAGCGCTAGCTGGATTAACAAGAAAGAAAAAAAAAAGAGAGAAAGAGAAGATTCAAATAAACACAACCAGAAGCAACAAAGGTGACATTATAACTGATCCCATGGAAATACAAAAGATCCTCAGACACTATTATGAACACCTCTATTCACACAAACTAGGAAATCTAGAGGAAGTACACAAATAAATTCCTGGAAACACACAATCTCCTAAGACTGAATCAAGAAGAAATTGAAATACTGAACAGACCAATATTGTATTCTGAAATTGAATTGGTAATAAAAAAAACTACCAAATCGAAAAGGCCCTGGACCAAATAGATTCATAGCTGAATTCTATCACATATTGAAATAATTAGTTCTAATCCTAATGAAACTATACCAAAAAAATCAAGAAGGAGGGATTCCTTCCTAACTCATTCTGTGGAGCCAGCATCATCACCCTAATATGAAATCTGGCAAAGACACAACGAAGAAAGAAAACTAAAGGCCAATATTCCTGATAAACATGGACACAAAAATCCTCAACAAAATACTAGCGAACTGAATTCAACAGCATGTCAAAAAAGTTAATTCACGATGATTAAGCTGGCTTCTTTCTTATGATGCAAAGTCGGTTCAACATATGCAAATCAATAAATGTGATGACTCACATAAATGGAATTAAAAACACAAACCATATGATCCTCTGAATAGACATGGAAATGCTTTTGATAAAATCCAATATCTCTTCATGAAAAAAAAAACCCTCAAGAAATTAGATGGTGAAGGAACATACCTCAAAATGACAAGATCCATCTGGATAAATCCACAGCCAACATCATACTGAACGGGCAAAACCTGGAAGCATTCCCTTTGAGGACTAGAACAAGGCAAGGATGCCCACTTTCGTCACTCCGATTCAACATAGTACTGGATGTGCTAGCCAGAGCAATCAGACGAGAAAGAAAGAAAACGCACCCAAGCAGGAAAAGAAAAAGTCAAACTATTTCTCTTCATAGACTATACCTAGAAAACCGTAGTCTCCACCAAAAGGCTCCTGGAACTAATAAACAACTTCAGTAAAGTTTCAGGATACAAAGTCAATGTACAAAAATTAGCAGTATTTCTAAAAATCAATAATGTTCAAGCTGAGAACCAAATCAAGAATGCAATCTTATTAACAATAGCCATACACAGAAAAAAATACCTAGGAATACATCTAATAAAGGGGATGAAAGATCTCTACAAAGAATACCACAAAGCACTGCTAAAAGACATCATAGATAACACAAACAAATGAAAAAACATTCTATGCTTATGGATTGGAAGAATCAATTGTTAAAATGCCATACTGCTTAAAGCAATCTACAGATTCAATGCTCTTTCTATAAAACTACCAATGTCATTTTTCACAGAACTAGGAAAAAACTATTGTAAAATTCATAGGGAACCAAGAAAGAGTCCAAATAGCAAAAGCAAGCCTAAGCAAAAAGAGCAAAGCTGGAGGCATCACATTACCTGACTTCAAATTATGCTATAAGGCTACAGCTACCAAAACTGCATGATACTGGTACAAAAATAGACACATAGACTAATGGAACAAAATAGAGAACTCAGAAATAAAGCTGTGCAGTTATAGCCATGTCATCTTTGACAAAGTCAACAAAAATAAACAATGGAAAAAGGACTCCCTATTCAATAAGTGGTGCTGGGATAACTGGCTACCGATATGCAGAAGAATGAAACTGGACCCCTACATTTCACCATACACAAAAATTAACTCGAGATGGATTAAATATTTAAATGTAAGACCTCAAACTCTAAGAATTCTAGAAGAAAACCTAGGAGACACCATTCTGGACATTGGCGTTGGGAAAGAATTTATGAAGAAGTCCTTGAGCAACTGCAACAAAAATGAAAATTGATAAGTGAGACCGAATTAAACTAAAGAACTTCTGCACAGCAAAATAAACTGTCAACAGAGTAAACAGACAACAGGAGAAAATATTCGCAAACTATGCATCCAGCAAAGATCTAATATCCAGAATCTATAAGGAATTTAAACAATGGAACAAGCAAAAGCAAATAACCCCATTAAAAATGGGCAAAAGACATCAACAGACACTTCTCAAAAGAGGACATACAAGTGGCCAACATATGAAACATATGAAAAATGCTTGTCATCATTAATTATCAGAGAAATGCAAATCAGAACCACCATGAGAAGCATCTCACACCAGTCAGAATGGCTATTAATAAAAAGTAAAAAACAAGATGCTGGCGAGGATCTGGAGAAAAGGCAACATTTATACACTATTGGTGGGAATGTAAATTAGTTTGGCCACTGTGGAAAGCAGTTTGGAGATTTCTCAAAGAACTTAAAAGAGAACTACCATTTGACTGAGCAATCCCATTACTCAGTTGGGTATACATCCAAAAGAAAACACACATTTTTCTTTTTTTTTTTGTTTTGCCTTTTTTTTTTTTTTTGAGTCAGAATCCTGCTCTGTCACCCAGGCTGGAGTGCAGTGGCATGATCTCGGCTCACTGCAAGCTCCGTCTCCCGGGTTCAAGCGATTCTCCTGTCTCAGCCTCCCAAGTAGCTGGGACTACAGGCGCCTGCCACCACGCCCGGCTAATTTTTTGTATTTTTAGTGGAGACGGGGTTTCACGGTGTTAGCCAGGATGGTCTCAATCTCCTGACCTCGTGATCCACCCACCTTGGCCTCCCAAAGTGCTGGGATTACAGGCGTGAGCCACCGTGCCCGGCCGCCTTTTTTTTTTTTTTTTAATTATACTTTAAGTTCTGGGATACATGTGCAGAACATGCAGGTTTGTTACATAGGTATACACATGCCATGGTGGTTTGCTGCACGCATCAACCCGTCATCTACATTAGGTATTTCTCCTAATGCTGTCCCTCCCCTAGCCCCCCCAACCCCCCCGGTGTGTGATATTCCCCTCCCTGTGCCCATGTGTTCTCATTGTTCAACTCCCACTTATGAATGAGAACATGCCGTGTTTGGCTTTCTGTTCCTGAAAACACACATTTTTCTACCAAAAAGACACATATACTTGCGTATTCATTGCAGCACTAGTCACAATAGCAAAGACACAGAATCAACCTAGGTGCCCATTAATAACGGATTGGATAAAGAAAATGTGTTACTTATATGCCATGGAATACTATGCAGTCATAAGAAGAATGAAATCGTCCTTTGCAGTAACATGAATGCAGCTGGAGGCCATTATCTTAAGCAAATTATTAACACAGGAACAGAAAATAAAAAACCTCATGTCCTCACTTACAAGTGAGAGCTAAACATTGAGTGCTCATGGACATAAAGTTGAGAACAATAGAAACTGTGGACTATTAGAATGAGAAGAGAGGGGGAGCCAAGGGTTGAAAAACTAACTATTGGGTACTATACTCAGTACCTAGGTGATGGAATCATTTATAGCCCAAACTTCAGCATCACACACTATACCCAGGTAACAAACCTGCACATGTACCCCCTGAAATTAAAATAAAAGTTGAAAAAAAAAATAAAGCAACCATGAGATACCACTTACCATCTATCAGGTTGGCAAATACTAGAGTAACAATGGCCAATGAAAGAATATGTGCTCTTGCACATATTTATTGCAGCACTATTTACAAGAGCAAAGACTTGGAAGCAACCCAAATGCCCATCAATGGTAGACTGAGTAAAGAAAATGTGACACATATACACCATGGAATACTATGCAGCCATGAAAAAGAATGAGATAATATCCTTTATAGGGATGGATGACACTTAGATGTCAAAGAAGGGTAGTTCTAATTCCATCTATTAATTTGATAATATACTGGTACCTATTGACAGCCAAAAGTAGGATAATGCTTAACTCTAGAGGGGTTGGGAGTGGAACTTTTATCAGAATGGAGCATGTTGTGGCTTCTGGGGTGCTGACGATATTCTATTTCTTGACTGGGGTGGTTTGTTATTGCTAAAATATATCATGCTTAGCAAACTAACACAGGAACAGAAAACCAAATACCACATGTTCTCACTCATAACTGGGAGTTGAACAATGAGAACACATGGACACAGGGAGGGGAACATCACACACCAGGGCCTGTCATGGGGTGGGGGCAAGGGGAAGGAGAACATTAGGACAAATACCTAATACATGCAGGGCTTAAAACATAGATGACGGGTTGATAGGTGCAGCAAACCACCATGACACATGTATACCTATGTAACAAATGTGCACATTCTGCACATGTATCCCAGAACATAAAGTTAAATTTTAAAAAGAGAAAGATATGTGCTCTTTTCTTTATGGCAGGGTTATAAGTTACTACCTGACATTTAAGAAGAGTAGGCTAAATGGGTACTCTTTGCCTCAGGACTCCCACTTTTGGAAATTTATCGTATAAAATAAAAGCTCCAGTACATAAGAAGTTTATTGATGAATTATTTGTAGAAACAAAAACCTGAAAGCAACATGAATGCACTTTGATATGGAAATAATTACATACACTATGTTACATGTATATATAATACGTTACTTAGCTACTAGAATGAATCTATCCTTTGTTTATTGATCCTAAGTTATTTCATGATATATGTAAAGCTAGTAAAAGTAACTTCAAAATAATATGCATATGAAGATTTTATTTGTATATAACCAAATAACCAAGAAACTGTAAGTGTGTACCTATGTTTCAATATGTTTGTATGATAAAGGTGTGGGAGGATGTATACAGGGCTATTACGGGGTGGGAATGAAGAGGAGTTGATGAAGATAATACAAAAAAATTAAAAATACTTGTTTCATTGCTGATATGAGTTTTGTTTTCTCACTATTTTTGTGAAAGGAAAAAAAAACCCTTGCTCTTCGACAGGTGAAAATTTTTACACATCCTACCTGCAAATCACCAAAGCCTAGAGAGAAAGTGCCAGTCTGAGTTTCACAGTTCAGTTGCAAAACTATCAAGTGTTTAAAGAACAGTTTGCCAGAAGTGTGATTCATTGAAGCCCCTGGTCCTTGGGAAAGCAAATCAATACCTGTCTGTTTGCCTTGGTAGTTGGGTTTGTTGATGTTGTAGATATATTATTTTGCTGATAAAGAGAAAAAGTAAGAACTTTCTAAGAGTAGTGGCTAATTGCAGGTCCAGGAATAAAACCCTCAATCTTCAGTTTGTCCTTCGGCCTGAGTTACCCTTTGTATCCAAATTCTTCTCTTCATCACGGTGTATGTTTCTGAGGGTGAAACTGAGCTCATCAATTTGACATTCTCTTGCTTGTTATTACGGTGGTTGAAGATTTTGCTGTTTCTCGGACTAAGGAGATGAATTATTTTGTATAGCCTTAGGCCATAAACTGTGCATATAATCATAGTAAAACTTTGGGCCTTACTCGGGTGTTAGGTGTAAGGTAGAGAGAACTTCTACATCTAGATGTCAAAGAAGGGTAGTTCTAATTCCATCTATTAATTTGATAATATACTGGTACCTATTGACAGCCAAAAGTAGGATAATGCTTAACTCTAGAGGGGATGGGAGTGGAACTTTTTATCAGAATGGGGCATGTTGTGGCTTCTGGGGTGCTGACGATATTCTATTTCTTGACTGGGGTGGTTCGTTATTGCTAAAATATACATTTGTGCTCCATTCAGTTTTATGTATGTGTATTACATTTCACAATTTAAAAGGATTTTTAAAAAAGAGGAAAGAAGAAAGGGAGGAAGCAGGGAAGGAAGAAAAAGTCAAAGGAAATGGTTGGATTTTGACAGGCAAGTGTGAGAAAAGATAGTAGTAATGGAGTTAAACGTGTTTGAAAGACAGTAATTATAATGATGAACAGATGAGGTGAGATAGCAGCACATGGCAAAAATGAGAAAAATAATCTCAACCTGAAGTATATAATAATACTTGATTATTCGCCTTAGCCTGGGTTCCTTGGAAAGCAGTGCCTGCAGTACTGTTAACATGTTAACACTTAATTGTCAAGTGCAATCCTAGGCTCAGGAGCCAGGGGACAAAGGATGGTGGCAGGCAAGGAGGGATAGAAAATACAACCAGCATGCTACTGATGCTGGCCGGAGCTTTGTGACATGTGCAGATGACTACCTGGCTTTACAAAACATTTGTGCAGAGGTTATGGCATGAATTACCGTACCTCAACTCAGTCTCAGATCAGAGAGAGAAAAAAAATTTGCCAGCATTCTTAGTTTGATAGTCAAAGTTTTTCCTGTGGGTGTCATCTGCGCCTCTGGATAGTGCTCTGAGGCCCCTCCAGAGCTGGCTTGGGAATCCAGATTCAAAACAGCTGGGCTAGAGTGTGAGATTTTTGATATCTTTCTACAATGTGTGATGGTCAAATCAGCATATTCATCACCTCGAACATTTATCGTTTCTTTGTAAATCATTATGTATCAATTAAAAAATAATAATAGTAACCCAGCAGAGGCAGCATTTTCTGCATGAGCAATAACCCAAGAGAATCAGCCCCTGAAATTAACACCAGCCAGGGCATTATTTGTTGGCCCAGAGCCTGCAGACTTCTGGGCCTGGCCATATGAGTGTGTGTGTGTGTGTGTGTGTGTGTGTGTGTGTGTGTGTAAGAGAGAGAGAGAATCCTGAGGGGATCCTCCAGTGTCTCATGCCTCAGAGGCAACAGGGAAGCTGACTGCGGTAGGCAAGAGGAGATGTGTTCTCAGGTTGTGTCTGCAAGCAATAGGTAGGACCTGGGGCAGCCACCCCTGCAGCCAAGCCAGCCAAGCAGGCAGAGTCCCACAGAAGATAGCCCCACAACAAATGCAGCAATGAATCTTCTTTCACTGAAAAGAAAAACTTCCTCTTAGGAGCTTTCAACAATGCAATCAATGCAAGATGATCTTAACAGAGTCAGTGGTAACACTGAACAAAAATCTTGGCCGAGCAAATCCAGGCAGACACTGAACAGTCCAGTTTATTATCTGTGGTAAAAATTTAATCTTTTTTTTTTTGGTCAACGATCCAGTGCCTTTTTTGAGTAATTCAATATGTATTCTGAAAATGTAAATTTAATAATAATAGCAACTTAATGCAATTCACCCTTCCCTCAACTCCCTCCAAAATGAAAAAAAAAATGTATCAAGTTTATAAAAGTTGTGTTCACTTTGGTCAGTACTTGACATTTTTTTTGCCTTAGCATCTGTATTAGTCCATTTTTATGCTGCTGATAAAGACATACCTGAAACTGGGAAGAAAAATAGTTTTAATGGACTCACAGTTCCACTTGGCTGGGGAGGCCTCACAATAATGGCAGAAGGTGAAAGGCACGTCTTACATGGCGGTGGCAAGAGAGAATGAGGAAGAAGCAAAAGTGGAAACCCCTTATAAACCATCAGGTCTCTTGAGATTTATTTACTATCACGAGAACAGTATGGGGGAAACTGCCGCCGTGATTCAATTATCTCCCGCCTGGTCTCTCCCACAACACATGGGAATTATGGGAGTACAATTCAAGATGAAATTTGCGTGGGGACACAGAGTCAAGCCATATCAGCATCAATAATTGAGATCAACCTGAATATCTCTGTAACTATTAAAGCAACTGAATCAGTAATTAAAAACAGTTCAACTATGAAATCTTCAGGCCCATTAAGACTTTACCTGAGATGTCAGTCGAATATTTTAAGGAGGAAACAATTCCAATCTTATACAAACCAGAGAACAGAAAAAGAGCATTTGCTCTCCAACACACGTTATGTGGATAGCCTGACCTTGATGCCAGAAGCAGGCAAACTGCACGTATCCTTAAGTTAGAATTTCAGGTGGTAAAACTATAAAGAAAAGTAAGGAAATGATTATTCTACCAGTCAAGACAATACTTAACTCTAGGGGGGTGGGGACAGACCTTGCTCAAAAAGGGCATGTGTTGACCTGTGTGCTGATGATGATAATGACTTTTGGCAGGTTCCTCTTCCTTCACCTCACTTGTACATGTAAGAATTTCTCTTCTCTCTCTACATGTCCTCTCAGTGGTCTCCTGTCTTCTTAAATATACATGCCCAGCCCAAATCTCTTTTCCAAACTCTACCCTCATATATGCGAGAGTCTCAATGACAGTCTTGCAGTCTTAAACTTGACATGCTCAGAAAGGAACTCTTGATTTCCTCCCTAAACTTGCTCCTGTCTTCTCCATCAGGTAATGGCACATCATTTAGTCAGTTGTCCAGGTAACCACAGGGAGAAGCATTCTTGATCTCTCCTTCTCCATCACCTCTCTCTTCCAACCAATCCCTAATTCCTCTCAGCTGCACTTCAAATATCTCTTGATTACATCCACTTCTTCCCATGTCTTCTCCCCAACCTGGATTATGGAGTCTCCTATCTTCTGTTCTTGCCATTTACCAAGTATCTAGAGTTTGCTAAGCTTTGTACTATTGATGCTCTATACAGCGAAAAGATATACTTCTAAGCAAGTAAGCTGGATCGTGTTCACAGTTTAAATTTCTTCTTCAGCTTCTGAGGAGGATGGGAAAACGATATTTGGAACAGTTCCAAATTCTACGATGTGCTGTCTGGCGCTGCTCAGTCTTGCTCCTGCTGTGTTTTTCAGCTTCATCTCATGCCTCTCATGTCGCCCCTGCTGGAATGGTCTTTTTCTTCAGTTCCTTGAACGTGCTGAGGGCTCACCTAAATAAGGCCTTCTTGCCATTCGTTTGGCAGAAGCATTCCCTCCTGCCAGCCCCTACCCCAGTTCTGCTACAGGCAGGCTCTTTCTCATTCTAAGATCTCTGCTTATACATCAGTTCCTCCGAGAGGGCTTTTGAGACCACTCTACTTAAAGCAGATGTCCCCTCTTACCATTTTCTATTATAGCATCCTTGTTTTTGTTTGTTTCATCTATTTATTTGTTGGTTTCCTTATTTTTTTGTCTATAATTTTCATACAGGTAGGGGCCACCTTTTTTTTTTTCCTGCTTACTCTAGTGCCAAACAGTAGATGCTATTAAATGAAGCAGGGGAGTGGGGTGGGGGGGGGGGCACACCTTTCCTGTAACATGATCTGTAACACATTCTTCTGAAGACCAGTAACTTCTGCATCTACATTCATTTAATAAATGAGAATTTTCTATTTTTTTTGTTTTGAAAAAGGAGAATTTTCAGATATGGTTAATATAGTTTTCCAGTGCATACTTTTAACAACTTTAACTTGATGCTTTAGTGCCCTTAATACATATTAATTAACTTTGACCAAGACATTTTAAAATTCACTTTTAAAAAGTATTTATTGCATTTAGAGTGCTTCTTCTTATACAGTAAACCAGTGCTTAATAAAATATGTGCATTTGGGGATTTTTGCAAGTTTTATTTTCCCTTTTGAACTAGAAAGAGCACTAGCCTATTGACCCCCTGTAGGTCTTTGGTCTATTTTCCATTCTTTGCATCTCTACCCTTTCCAAGATCGACCCAGCAACAGATGAGCTATGCTCAGTGCTTTGGAGGAGTCATCATGTGGGACAATTAAGACCAGGACTTGTTCAATCTCTCATCATGGCTGCTTTCCAACTATCTCGGGATCCATACCTGTGCCCTACTGAGATGTTGTCAAATATTTTTCTGGTCCATTTTCCTTTTCCCATTTTCTCCCTTGCTTTCGCCAACCCTCAGGTCAGTGCTACACAGCTCAGGCTGAGATATAAACTTGCTCTGAGCATTCTCAAACAAGAATGCAGCATCTTTGTGTAGCAGGAAAGAACTCAGTTTAACCTGGCATAAACCAGCTTCCCAAACTCATTTTTCCCTCAGCCCACCTCTCTTCTGACTTATCTATCTCTGGTAATGTTGCTTCTCATCTTAGTCACCAAAGTTTTTATTTTTCGCTTACACTTTATATCCCTACATGAAATCAAATGCAAGGAACTATCAATTCTCTCTCTACCAAGTTTGTACTTCTGTCTCTTTTGCTTCTTTCTTGTTCTCTCTAGCCTACTTTATATTGTATTTAGTTATTTTTATTGCTTGGACTACTACAGTAATTCCCTAACTGGTATTCACTTTTTTTTCTCTCCTTTACTCAAAATTTTCTCTCCTTTTATCAAGTCACTCTACATATGCTTCTAAATTAATATTCTTGAATTTTGCTCTGATCAAATTACATTTCTGCCAAAAAAGTTCAATAGTTTTTTATTAGTTATGGGTTAAATCTGAGCTCCTTAGGCTGGCTCTGCACAACATGGTCTCATCTCACTTTCTAGTGTTACCTCCCTCTATTCCATGTACACCTTATGACATGCTAAAATTGAACTTCCTGGAGTTTCTCAAACATGCCTTGTCTTTTCCCACTGCTCCTGTTTCTTTGTTCAGTATTTGTCTACTGGGTTGTCCTTCCCCTCTTACTCCATTATCTCAACTTATTGAACCTTATTCCCTTGTTAAGGTACAGATTCAGTGTTGCTTGCTTCATGATGCTTTCTCTAATTCCCTCAACGCAGTGTCATCTCCTCCCCTGTTCCTATTCTCATGGCAGGTTTATTTGTTTACTAGGGCTACCACAACAAGTTACCACAAACTTTGTGACATAAAACAACAGAAATTTATTTTATTCTAGTTTTGGAAGCCAGAAATCCAAAATCATAGTTTTGGCAGGGCCATGTTCTCTGTCCCTGAGGACTCCAAGGGAGCCCCTGCCTCTTCTTTGCCTTTCCTTGCCTTTTCCTAGCTTCTGGTGATTGATGGTGATTTTGGTGTTCCTTGATTTTGTAAACTCATTACTCCGATCACCTGGCATTCTATCTGTGTGTCTTCATATCATCTTCCCTCTGTCCATGTGTGTATCTTTCCTCCCCTTTTATAAGGACAACAGTCATTGGACTAGGGTCCACTCCCATCCAGTATAACCTTATCTAAACTTGATTACATCTGCAAAGTCCTACTTCCAGATAAGTTCTCATCGACAGGTACCAGGTTAAGACTTCAACATATGGCTTCAGGGGGCACAATTCAACCCACAATAGTAGGCATATGTTAATTCTCATTCTCAATTTAGTGTTGACTCTGGAAGTGCAGTTCAGCTGCAGGCTTTTTTTTTTTTTTTTTCTAATTCGTAGCATTTCCCAAGTTTATTAGCTTCCACAGAACATACTTTTTGAGCCCCTCTCTAATACACAAGGTTGCAGAGTTTGATGCACTCCAAGTCTTTGCATAGCTGAGCCAGCTGGCATTATGGCTAGTCTGCGGCATCCCTCAACCACCTTCCTCACCGAGGAGTCTCTAGCTCTGGGTACTTTGGTAGAACTCTCTCAGCTGAAATGCAAAAACCTCATTTCTGCCCTGCCAATCAATTAACAGCCAGTTCCGCTCCTCCCATATTTTTATACCAACATACTGCATTTCTGTGTAATGTGTTCACTGCCCATTTTGTTCCAAAATCATTTCTTTGGACATGATGGCAGTATGCAGACCTCAAGGTAGCGCTTGGGGATATTGAGTAGGGGAGCCAGGTGGTATGTGGCATATCACAAATGACTCCTTCGATCTGCAGTCCGTGAAACTGGCTCCTTCAGTATCCTTGCTTTTGGCATGACTCAGATTAATGTCTTGAAAGAAAAGCAAACTAGCTGCACAGTTTGGTGGAAATTAGATATTAGAAATAACTTATTGTTGTTTTTTGTTGGTTTATCAATCTTCGAGAACTATTTATATGGCTTTTCTTAGTTTTGGAAACTTGTTGGGATATACCAAGTAGTATGGCTATTGTTGAATAACTTAGCATTCCCTTCCTGCTATAAAAGTGCAGTCTTATCATTATATATTCTAGAAGAGTTATGTAGAAATTGAGGTATAATTATATACAAGTACATGGAAACATTCCAGTAGAAAATGAAAACATATGCCTGACAAAAATAGCAGGAAACATGTCAGTGTGTTACAATACAAAATTGTTGCAAATAACTAAAAATGGGCTTTCACAAATATAAACAATGCACAAGTTCTGTTAAAATCAATGGCTTACATTTTTTTCTTTTCATGTTCAGTGACAGTTTAACATCAGTTGAAGCTAGCTTCCTGCTTATGACAAAAGGAGAAGTCATTTTATTTCTAACTATGTATTTTCAGTCTCCTCTTTTTGGTATGAATCATTAATATTAAAGTTGCTGTTGACAAAATAAAAGGCAGAGCTAGAAATGGAACATATTAAAGAAAATGCTATGTTGCACGCATGATGTGGAATACTCAAACAGATGAAATAAAGCTGCTCTTTTGCAAAAAGCTATTCTTCATGAAGCTTAGTGCCAGGAAAAGATCAATGTCCTCTATTTTTAGCTCTCTCCATTTTGTTCCTATAAGGGACAAAGATGCTACACAAGTCCTAGTACAGTGAGACAGTAAATCCAATGTAGTCATTTTAGTTTTCTTTTGCACCTCTCCCAGGCAATTATATTAAAGTGCCCAAATAAAGACGACTGACTTTCATATGTTTGGAAGGGTAGATGATCTTTTTATGTCTGTCAGTTGGCTGTTCTGAGTAATGGAGACCCCAGATGTGCCACTGGCCTTTTCAAAGAAGGACAGAGGAAGACAATAAAGGAGGCAGTTTGGCTATTCTGCTTCTTCCCAGTAGAAGAAATGTAGCACACTTGGTTTTGCAGGGATAATGAAATTCATTTTGGGTTCATTAGCAATTCTGTTTCTTTGGAAAAACTGGTGATGATGGAGTTAGTTAGGATTAAAGAAGTTCTTTTTAATTCCTTGTTTGAATTCAACATCCTGGGATTCTAGTCTAAGCAGTAGAGCCTATGATCAATCATCTTTATTCTTCCTCTTCTGGTGCTTAAATATTACTCTTAGATTTTGTTAAAAGTTTCACATACTAATGTTATCAAGGGGACTTGAAAATGACTTTGGAGTTTTGGGATTTAATTTAACTGGGAAATAAGAGGATCTAAGACTTTTAAATCTTAGTGAAATGAAACTTTTTTCAAGAGTCATGACTACATTTAAAATCTTTTCCTTCTCTTGATTTTGTCAAAAATGAAGGCACCAAAATTAGGATTGTCAAAGTAGAAGAGAGCATAGGTGATTCTCTTGTCAAACCTGATATTATAGATGAAGACAGAGAGGAAAAGTATTATAGATGAAGACAGAGAGGAAAAGTGCTTTCCAAAAGCCACTTTTTAAAAAATTTTTTTAAATTTTTTAAATTTTTTTTAGTAGATGAGACAAGATAGCATATAGTTCCTTTGATTCCCAACCCAGTAAGGTCTATGACATGCCTCTTGGTTAGAAGCTTTGGATTAAAAAAAAATCTTTGTTTCCTAACACGTTTATGTAATGGATTAGTAGATGCTGCAGTATACTGTCCAGTACTTTAGGACTAAATGAGTACTTTAGGACTAAAGTACTTATTTCCCCAACTGCTGGGAATGTTGGCAGCTGACAGCACTTGGCTGAGTCCCTGTTTCTCTCCAACACAGGACAACATTGAAGCAGCATTTTATGGGATTAGCTGAGGCCTTTCTTGATATTGATACAATGTTCATTCATTTTGCTCCTGTGCTCAATCCTTCTTTCTTCATTCCCCTACAAGCATTGATCCTGAGAGCACATCTTAATAAACCTCCCGCACACAAGCTACCTTCTCAGAGTATTCTTCCTGGGGACTTGACCTGTGGTATCTTCTATGTTTGAATAGTTTCATGGTACATATGGGAAGAATCAATGTATATTTTCCCAAGTGGGACTTGAGCTGTGCCTAAATTAGCATCATCTTCTAAAATAATGTAAAGTTCATACTTGTTAATTTAATACATTAAAGAAAGATATCACCTTTAGACATTTTTTTGTAGCATGATATCTTGAAGTGTGACCTTCTCATCAAGAAATTATAAAAAAGGCTACTACTTAAAAGAGTAAACAGAAGAACAAAAGAGAGAAAAGGAGCTGATAATATTTTTTTTATCTCCACAAAATCTTGATTCCACACATATGTACCGGGCCAAGACAGAAGTGATTTGATGTGATCCATATTCATGTTTGCATAGCTGATGTTGTCTGGTGGGGTTAACTGGATAAATCACAATCCACCGTGACTATCTTTGATATTCAAGAGAAAACACTATGTGGAAACAATCCTAGAGAGGTGGAAAAGGGAAAGATATCAAAACAAAATTTTCTATCCATTCTCCTCCCTGCATAATTATGCAAATAAAATGATAATAACATAAATTTTATTTTTTACCAAATCTAAACTAGCAGCATATATTGAAGAATTGAGGTAGTTATTTGCATAATCAGTGCAGTAGATTAATTTTATCTTTAAAAACACAAATTATCATGATTATCTGGATGCTTGTTTCAATTATCTTGATTACTTTATTGATAGAGATTAGGTCAAATAAATTTCTTTCTTTTATTCTGATTTGCCCACAATCAGACAAACAGAGTAATAGTATTCCATGACCATAGTTTACCATAGCACACTGGAAACAATTGTTAGTAAAATATCTAATGTGGATGGGGAACTGAGCTGGTGTATTCATAAATTCAACTTATTTAATTAGATGAATTTGAGCAACTTGCCTTTCTCTTTCTTTCTTTCTTTTTTTTTTTTTTTGAGATGGAGTCTCGCTCTGTCACCCAGGCTGGAGTGCAGTGGCATGATCTCGGCTCACTGCAATCTCCGCCACCCGGGTTCATGCCATTCTCCTGCCTCAGCCTCCCGAGTAGCTGGGACTACAGGCGCCCACCACCAGGACTGGCTAATTTTTTTTGTATTTTTAGTACAGACGGGGTTTCACCGTGTTAGCCAGGATGGTCTCGATCTCCTGACCTCGTGATCCAGCCGCCTCGGCCTCCCAAAGTGCTGGGATTACAGGCATGAAGGCGTGAGCCACCGCTCCTGGCCGCCTTTCTCTTTCAAGTACTTAACATTTCATTTTCAAGGAGATCCTCTTCGTTAGCGTATATGACTGCCCATGATTTTTGGAAAAAAAAAAAATTCCTAAAAACAAACCTTCCCAAATTCTGTTTCTTTGGCCATTACTTCTCTGTTTTGAAGTTCGGTAAATGTTATCTGTAGTGGCTGACTCTATTATTGTCATTTCCAGGTATTAAAGTTTTTTTTTGCTATTATGAGTGGAAACTTTTTTCTCATTATCAATTGTAGCCGTTTATGTAGAAATGCTGTTAATATTTGCATATGTATTTTATCTGGCCATTAATACTTATTTGGCCATTATTGAACTCTTCCACTAATTTTATAAAATTTATAGTTGATTCTCTTGCATTTCTCCCTAGCTATATGATAATATCAGTTGCAAGTAATGATAATTTAGTTTCTTGCTTTTTAATAATTTTACTTCATTTCTATTTCATGCTTTATTTCACTGGCCAGTGTTTAGAACAGTGTTTGATAGTAAAGGAGAAAGCATACTTTCTTATTTTATTCATTATTATGATGGGACTGCTTCTAGCATTTCACACCATTAAGCATATTATTGATTTTTTTGGGTAGATATTATGTTGAGAAATTCTTATTCTTTTTTATTAATTCATCATATATTTCAAACATCTTATGGTATTATATACTATTCTTTTAGGTTTTTAAGTTTTTTTTTCTGTATTGGTTGGCTCTCTAGTCTCATAACTTGTTTTATATATTTTTTTTCTTGAATGGATTTACCAGGGATAAATATATTTTATTATCCATATTGAACTACAAGATCTTATATTTGTGTATCAACACTGTTTTCTGTTTTCCAGTTTATTTCTCTCTCTTTTAATTTTCTATGTTTATTTTATTATTTCATTTTCTCTGTTTTTCTTATTTATTTCGAGTTCTATTTGTACACTTAATTTATTTATTTTTATCCTTCCTTTTTAATAATCAGGTCAAAACATTTAAGGTTACATTTGCTTCTTAGTGTAAGTTTTGTCACATACCTTAGGTTTGATAGAACAGTGTTCTCATTGTCTTTGTTTTCTGAATAATCTGATATTGTGGTTTGGATTTCTTTTCACTACAATGTTTATCCAGAAGAAGTTACATTTTTTTCCTAAATGATTTTTGTTTAAACCTTTACTATTAATTTATAGCTTTATTGTTTTATGTTCAGAAAATTTAACTAGTTCAGTTTCTGCTTTTTAGAATTTGTTGAATTTGTCTTTTTGACTTAAAATATGATCATTTTTGTAATTGTTTCACTTTTTAAAGCAAATATATCCTCTAAAAAGGACTGAAAATTTGATGTTTATCTATGAAATCAGTCTTATTCATTGCATTTTAATACATCTTTTTCTAACTTGTTCTGTTAGAGATTGGGAGAGTTGTATAATTCTCTCTCACCATTGTGTTTATTTTGAGTTCTAGTGCTTGTTAACAATTTATGTCTTTTATTTCTTTATTGCATTGGGCTGGTGCAAAAGTAATCATGGCGTTTACCATTAAAAGTAATAGCAAAACCTCAATTTCTCTTGCACCAACCTGACAGTTGTACCTTTAATAAAATCTTTCTTATTACATTTGATACTTTTTGCATTAAGTTTATATTATCTGAATTAATAATTATTTCTATTGTATTTCTTGCTAGTTTTCTTCTAAAGTCTTGCTCTGTCACCCAGGCTGGAGTGCAGTGGCACGATCTCCGCTCACTGTAACCTCTGCCTCCTGGATTTAAGTGATTCTCCTGCCTCAGACTCCCAAGTAGCTGGGATTACAGTCGTGTGCCACCATGCCTGGCTAATTTTTGTATTTTTAGTAGAGACAGGGGGGTTTCGCCATGTTGGCCAGGCTGGTCTCGAATTCCTGACCTCAAGTGATCTGCCCGCCTTGGCCTCCCAAAGTGCTGGGATTACAGGTGGGAGCCACTGTGCCTGGCCTCCCCTAAAGTTTTATTCAAATTTTACTTCCAGTCATCTTAAATTTGTTATATTTGAGTTTCTTTTAAATCAATTTATGTTATATTATTATTTTACTTCCAGTCTTCTTAAATTTGTTATATTTGAGTTTCTTTTAAATCAATTTATGTTATATTATTATTTTACTTTTTAACATTGATTTTTAAAAATAACATTTTGAGATATAATTGACATACCATACAATTCTTGAAAACATTATGCTAAATAAAGAATCCAGTCACAGAAGACCATCTAGTGTATAATTCCATTTATATGAAATGTCCAGAGTAGACAAATCTATAGAGACAGAAAATAGATTAAATTATTTTTATAACATAAATGAAATATTTTTAATAGTGGATTTTATGTCTGCCTCTTAATCTGCATATAATTAATTTATGGTTTTGGAATAAAACATGATGGAATAAAAAACTTAAAAAAATGCACATAGCATTTCAGAACAACATGTTTTTAAGTTGCTTGCCGATATGTATTGGTTGTTCTGGATAATTAGAAAACCTGATCACATGAACTGGGCGAAGAGATTTCCCAGACCTCATCCTCCTCTTTTCTAGTTGCCACAAAATATTTTGAGGATTCTGAGATTATGTTCTGTGAGGTTTCTTGAGTGTTTTTTATTTATTCATAAATGTCTTAAAACTTTTAAGAGGTACCATAACTGGAAAACTCATCTGACATTGCAGAGAGCCCCACTGTAGAAAATACAAGGATGCTAACTGTGTTGGAAAAGGCAAACATGTCAGTAACCCTGGCCTGTGCTGCCAAGTTGAAAGGAAGGGATAAGTCTGTGGTATCACTGACATGGCTAGAATTTCTATAATGGAGAAGATGGAGAGTAAAACAGGAAGTGATTATGGCCAGTATCATTTTCAGCTTTCCTGGACCTTGTCAATAGAGCTTTCACCTACAAACTCCACATTAAAATTTCAAAAAGCACATGCCTGCTTTTTCCAACCCATTGAAACATATCTCTTGCCTTTTATTTATTAATAGAAAATTGTGACTTCAGTAACCTTGACATTCTCACTACTTTGTATGAATCTGGATGAGCAATGAATTGAGAGTGCATGTTTTATTATTGCTGATTAACATCTGATCTCCTAATGCTGGGACTAAGCATCATAGTAGGTGACTATGGCAGAAACTACTGGTAGATTGCTAGTTGCCCAGCCTAATTTCTTCTTTTTTCAACAAACAAAACCCTGTGTGTTCGTGTATGTGTGTGTGTATATATTGGACAGCTGGCCAAATTCATGCTAGCCTTCCTTATGGCTAGGTGAATACACATTCCTGAATTGAGACAATGACAGTAAGCATTAAGCTTTGAGTGACACTTTCGGAACGTCTTTAGAAGCTCCTTCAGCTGAGGAGTGTGTCCTCTTTGCCTTTCTGTTCCTTTTCCTTCCTGCTGCCTGGGAGATGTAAATGAAATCTATTGTTCTAGCAGCCATCTTTGTCTGTGAGATGACCTTGAGCATGGAAGCCGTATGTTCTGATAGTAGAACATAAAGATCAAAGATGCTTGGTTGCCTCTTCACCACAGGGAAGTCATTAAGTCTTGGATGGGATATCTTTGGACTTCCATTAGCTGAAATAGATAAACGGTTACTTTATTTAATCGTAATTTTATTTTATTTTTGATTACATGTTTTAATTCTAGCAAATACAATAGGGCTCACCTATGGCTGCAAAGCACTGAGCACAGGCAAACAAAATTTTGTATTCTGGGTGAAGAGAAGTTTTAAAACATCCAAAGCATACAGAAAAAAGATTGGATAAATAACCAAAGGGGAATCTGAAGTGAATAGTCATGACAGAGAGTAAGTGAATCAGAGCCAACAGATCTGGAGTTAGAGACTAGAAGGATCTCCAAGAGAGCAAATAGAGAATGCCCTCCAAGAGGGCAAATAGAGAATGCCCTCCAAGAGGGCAAATGGGAATTTACATTTGTAAATTCCTGTAATTTGAGCTGGAGAAACAGAGGGAAGCATAATCTGATCCTTTCCATCCTTGAAGCAAAGCTTAGGAAAACATGAATATACCATAGTGTTCAAAATTTGGGCGTCATCCTCCAGTAAATGTCACTCTGACTGTTCAGATACTTGGAGTGTCCCACAGCTGTGTCAGGAATATACAGCCTCTTATATTAGACCTGCCATTTTGCTAGGGACAGATGTCTAAGGCCCAAGGTCAAGGACAGGCTTCCAGTGGGTTGGATAGAATAGTAATTGGTTAAATATGGGATACATGTGCATGAAGGGAGACTGTTTGAGATGAGCCATGGGAATGGAATGTTTCATCGTTTTTCAAGGAGCCCAAGAAGTGTTCCTCCAGCTTTCATCATGGCAGATAGTATAGGTATTCAGGTGAGAGTCAGGTAAGAGTCCTCCTCCCTGAATGTCTTCTAAAATTGAGAGTCCCTTGCACACCATAGAAAGAAATCAGTTATCTTGAGTGTCCAGAGTGGTGTGAGAGGTGGTGTACATAATTGATGCATAAACTGGCTAGTGTTGCTATAAGAAAGTGAACCATTTGAGTGAGTTTGTCTACTGGAGTTCCATGATCTCTTATTTGGAATCCTTGAACGTGCTCCAGAATTATAAGAGGTTTTTTTTTAATTTTAGAGAGGAAAATATTGCATGTTATGTGATAGCCACAGAAGAGTATGTGGCAATAAGCTGCAATCCAATTTGCTAATATTTATGTAGCAAAATGATGAATATTAACATTCAGAAGGTTAAAAAAATATAAATAGCCTCATGTCAGTTCTCTGATCTCAAAGTTCTCTATTCTCAAAGTTTCTTGAATTTTGATATTGTGGATAAGGGGCCATGGACCATTATTATCAGGAGAGCATGATGTCGACGAAGGTCTGAGATGAAATCTATGTTTGGGAATAAAGGGTCCGTCTACTGGGAGCTTGTCATACCAGAAGCTGCATGAAAGAACTAATTTCCCTTTATAGATGTGAAGTTTATTAGACCATGTACTAGTTCTTTTAGCCCCCTGTTTACATTCTTGTGCTTTTAATTTTTATCCACTTTTTTTCAGGCTGGACTGTGCCTTTAAGTAATTTTAGATCCCTAAGTGTTACATTTTATGAGACCTGACATTTCTGAGAATGTCTATTTTCTACACACATGAATGCCAACTTGACTGAGTAGTAGAAAATGGGTTTTCCTCTCTTAACATGCTGTAGCAACTTCTCTATTACCTAACAGTGCGTATTTATTTATTTGTATATATTATGGTATATTTATTTGTAGTTAACTAGTGTCTTGGCCTAAATGCTTGTTGGATGTTTTCTTTAAGTTAAAAATTTGCCAGGATGTGTCTATTTATTAACTTTATTGGAGCATGAAGAGATCTTTAGATATGTATACATTTCAACTAAATAGATTTTTCCTTGATTTATTGCACCTGTGCCAACTGTTTTGATTTCCTTTTCAAGTCTATCTATAGTTCTTAGTTTGGAGTTTTATTCTTCTTCCTCTATATCTAGTGTGCCTGCATTGTTTCCAACTATTTATTCCTGTCCTTTGACTTGCGAAATAACTTTTCAACTTTGTATTTCAAATTATGAATGCATTTTTCTCCAGTGTAAATTCTACTCTGATGTACAATAAATCCTTATTGCCTTGTTAGTTATCTTATATGTCCATTTTCATTTTAGTTTTTTCATTTTTTTTTTCTTTAATGTCATTTGTTTTCCACTTCATCTCAGCATATTCTGACCTTGTGACTTTCAGGTCCTGCGTGTTATTGTCAAAAGTTTTCTAGAATGTTATTTTGGTTTCTGTAGCAAATTGTTTTCAGATGACTGTTCTTCCCTTCCATCTTTAAGATAACTTTTTTTCTGAAGTTAAAAAAATAGATGGCCTGTTGTTGTTTTTCTTTTAGTTTCTACTACTGATCCTTGGATCTAGGTGTCAGTCAAAGCCTTTCCTCATATTTATAGCATGAAGGTAAGTTGATGTACATAGCTCAGTTCTCACTGTCTATCAGCTGCTTATCTAGGGCAGCTCTGTTGTACATAACTATGATTGCTTCATATCTCTGTGTATTTCTCTGACACTTCAAGGAGACAGGTTATGCAAAGACTGCAGCCTTTCCTTTGCACAGTTACCAGGACACTTCCTGCCTCATTCACTTGCAGAAGTTTTTTTTTTTTTTTAATGGAAATATAATTACTTTAGAGCAATGAGTCATTTTTTTATGTCTGGATGTTTTCTGGGAGTTCAAACTCCCTGCATGTAGGAATATGGTGTCTGAGGGTGGAGGTAGGGCGGGGTTAGGAGTATGTGGATAGTTCAGTAACATTTTGCTGCCTTAAAAATCAGTGCTTTTGTCTAGGGGTCTGCTGCCTGTTTTGCTATTTGGCTTATAGGATGGTCTGTGAGGGAGGTGTAGATAATGGGGAGAAGCAGTATTTCAATTTTCTTTCAGGTACAAAGGGAACAACGTTTCGTGAAGTGAAGAACGGGCTATTCAATAATTGTTTTATTTTTGTCTATCTCAGTGTTTCTCAAACTTTAGTAATGTATGATCCTCTTTTAATGGATTGATTTCTCATAGGTCCTGAGCATTGACTAAAGGGCTTTTATGACAATGTTTCTTAAAATATTCCAGCTTAAAGCTAGGGATAAACTTCTAACTCTATACTACTGTAAAAGCAAACGAATTCGCAGATTAAATACCCTCTCCAGAAAACCAATAAATTAAAATTAATTTGATGTGACTTAAGATGTTCTTTTTTTTTTTTTTTTTTTCTTCCAGAAATCAATGTTTACTGCAGAGAACACAGAAGCCAGCAAGCAGCAGGGAAGGGAGGCGAACCAACGCAGCAGCCCACCGGGACCGAGGAGGACACACGCAGAGCAAGTCACAGGAAGCGCAGCTGAAAACAAATGGACGCTTATCCCAAATGCACAGGGCACTTACCAAGAACTGATGGTCCGTCAAAGTAAAGCTCAACAGCTTTGGCTGGCAGGACAGTTAAACTTTTGGACAACAGAAAGTAACAGTGGGAAATGGGACAACATCTGTCAGCAACGCGAGAGGCCAAGACCATGGCTGCTACAGAAAGGGTCAGCGTCACAGTACACGCGTGGCGGCGGTTGCACATGCATGCCTGGGGAATGTGAGTGTTCAGACATGCCAGGAGTCCAGCCTCACCAGGAAACAGGCACACGGGGACAGAGGCGCAAACACTGAAAACTCTCGCTGAATCCACTCGGCTGAGCGGTGGTCACGAGAGCACGGCGCTGCGCTCCCCACAAAACTGCACCTGGGCCCCAGGGCGAGACAGGCGTGGAAGGTGCAGGGATGTGGGTGGGAGCAGGGGCTCCCGGCTCAGAGCCGTATCCAGGAACCTCCCTTCAGGCTGGAGCCCTGCCCTGAGCCCCCTGTGGAGAGACTGTGGAGAGCCCCCTGTGGAGAGGGTGACTGTGGGAGAGCAGCATCAGGCCTAGTCTCGGCTGTGAAGTCCCCCCCACCTCCACGCAGGATCCCGGGGATTCTGTCAAGGTGGGGGCCGCCTGCTCAGCCCAGGCTCCCTGAACGTGTGGCTAGCTGGGTTTGCGGAAGAAACCAGGAGAGTGCCAACACCAGGCTTGCAAGCAAGAGGCTCCCTGACTGCCTGATCCCGGAGCGCACCCCATCCTCGCTGTGTTCCCTGGGCCTCAGCTGTTCCCCAGTGACCTTGGAGACACCCTGCCCCACTCTGGCTCCACAGGAGCCCCGCCCATCACCGCCTCAGCTCTGAGTCTCCCCTGGGGACACAACCTTCCTCCTGGTGCAGAGGCGTAGGACGCTGCCCCTAAGGCCCATCTTCCTCTGCAGCATGTTTTGATGTCAACTCATTCACAGGAAAGAAACAATCACATCTCAGTGCCCAGAATGGGGACCAATAGGAGAGGTCACTGGGAATAAAGCCCACATGCACCCCAGGGTCCATGGGCTCCCCAGAAACGCAGGTGGCCTCCGCCGGAGCCAACAAGCCTAAGTTGCTGATCGGCCCCTCCCTGCTTCCCTGTGTGGAAGAGGAAACAGAGGCCCAGACTAGTAGGGCTCTGCAGTGGTGGCCGGCTGCGTCCCCAGACCTCTGGTCCCAGGGCTGGCTGGGAGTGCCCCTCCCTGTGCTCACTTCCTGCTCTCCTGGGAAATGGCTTAGGGATGGGGCGTGTGGGGACAGATGCTGGCATAGCTCACAAAATGCTTGCACAAGGGACACTCCATGGCAGGTCCCTGCAGCAGAGCAAAGTCACAACATTCAGAGATTCCCTGCACTCTGAGGCCCGCAGAGCCTGGCCGACCAAGCGAGGCTGGGAGGATGGTGCCCACTGGTCAGGGCGGCTGAGCAAGGCTGGGAGGATGTTGCCTGCTGGTCAGGGCAGCCCTCTGATCAGGGCGGCCGAGTGAGGCTGGGAGGATGGTGCCTGCTGGTCAGGGCAGCTGAGCGTGGCTGGGAGGATGGTGCCTGCTGGTCAGGGCAGCCCTCTGGTCAGGGTGGCCAAGCGAGGCAGGAAGGGAGGTACCCACCGGTCAGGGCAGCCGAACAAGGCTGGAAAGATGGTGCCTGCTGGTCAGGGCGGCTGAATGAGGCTGGGAGGATGGTGTTTGCTGGTCAGGGCAGCTCAGGAGGTGCTGCCCAGGAGGTGCTGTCCAGGCAGAGCCTAGGGCTGGTGTGGGTGTGCCATGCTCCTGAGAAGTTTCTGGGTTGTGGCTTTAATGTTCTCCTGCAGTGAGAACGCTGACACTTGGCCAAAGGGTCCTCACCTCTCCCCTAGTACACTTCTGAGATGCCAGGAAGGTTCTGAACATCAGATTGATTCCTGGGACTCCCCTCCAGGGTGGCCTTACTGGAGTCAGGAGCCCCTGCCCCACTAGGATGGCTCTGCAGTGGCCTGAGGACAGTGAGCACTGGTCACTGGTGCAAAGTTGCCCACTGTGATGGTTTTGACCTTTGATGGGAACCAAGTGAAAGCCCTGCAGCTATTTCTAGGCATTTCAGAGGGTGCTTCCCTGCATGTACTCTGCGGCAGACCATCCTCCCTGGGCCAGGAGCCCGCTACACAGAAGGAGATTCTTTTTCTTCTCTTTTGAGCACTTTTATTCTCTTTTTCTTAATCTTTGCTCCTCCTCTGAACTGACGAATGTGCAAATCTTTTTTGTTAGTTTTGAGGTTGCTTCTTATGCATATTTCATCTGGAACTTTCCCCTTTGGGGGTGATCTGTTCTATCAGCCTGCCCACTGCTAGAGAGGCCGAGGTGGTCCGGCCAGCCGTGCGCTGCTGCTGGTGTCTCTGTGGGCATGACCTGGTGAGATATCATTCTGCATCTGGGGGTCCATCCTATCAGCCCTGTGTTCTAGATTCCCCAGTGACTGACATTTAGCCAGTCTCCTCTGTCACTCTCCAGTGACATGCACACACTCTTGGCACGAACTGCAGATGTCACGTTCCGTGGCTGAGAGCCTCAGTGTGCATCTGTAGTAGGAGGATGTCAGTGAGGACTGTCCTGTCGCTGCTGAGCTGGCACCGACTGTGCCTGGTCTACACTCCAGGTCTGCCAAACGACCCAGCAAGGTCCTTCACAACTCTTCTGATCCAGGATCACACATCACTTGTGCTTTGATGCCTGCTTCTGAACAATTTTACCTCCTGAGATGTCCATTTTTGGGAGTGTGAGCCCTCCTCTCCTGGTGACAGCTGGCTGAGGCCGTCCAGCCTCAGGACACACAGGGAACGGCTGCATAAGGAGATCTGGGGCAGGGGGCCCACCAGGATGTTCTGCCCTGTGGGGGGCAACACCGGCTGTGGTCTGCCGGCGGCATCCAGGGACAGTCTATCTAGGTGAGGCTGAGGCCGCCCCCGCTCGCTCCCTCACCCCCATGCTGACAGCAGTGAGCTGACCACAGACTGGGGGAGCCCCACAGGGAGACTGGCCTCCCCAGCACATGCCCCGCAGTGCCAGACGCGGTCATCACAGAGGCAGGTACACGACACCACGGACGTGCCACGTACCCCCCATCGGGACCAAGGACCGCTGAGAAACCATGAAGGCCATGCAGCGACTGTGGTGGCAGGACCGTCAGGAGGCCGTAGGTGCCACGGCTCCCCTCTGGTGGTTCACCTGCCCACCTGTACCTGGGGTGGCCCCTCCAGTGCGCTCCCCAGAGCAGAACACCCCCCAGGCAACACGTCTAATGAAGGCCAACAGCGTGAGTCCTCTGGTGTTTGGTGACATCAAAGCTGTGCCGAAAGGCCTTCCCTCACTGCTAACACTTGAAGGGCTTCTGTCCGGTGTGGACCCTCTGATGGCGAATGTGGTCTGTCTTATGCTTAAAGATCCACCTCCATTAACTGCACTCTTAGGGTTTCTTCCTCTGAAAAGGAATGAACACGGGAACCCCCTCAAAGGCATTTTTAAATGAAGCGTGGAAGGCATCAAAGATGTGCTCTTCTTCAGGACTCAGGTGGGGCTCTGTGCAGGGCTTCCTGGGCACAGTGGGCCTCTCAGGTGGCTCTCTGTCCCCGGAGGCCTTCTCCTCTCTGGGCACGCTCTTCTGTGCATCGGCTTTCTCCCTCTGGGTCAGCGTCTTCTTTTTTCTGCCTGCAGGCTTCTCCATTGTTCTCTGTTCCTTGGAAGTGTGAGGGCTAAGGAGCTGCTGACTTCTCTCTCTTGGCCCCACTTCAAGAAAGGCTTGCTTCCCACACACCTCTCCACGCTCCCAGTGCGGGACTGACACTCTGCACCGGGAGGCCAAGGGCCACCATCGTCTTGCTGGTACCGTAAAAACCCTATCCTCTTTGTTGGGCCTTAGGAGTAAATGGGCTCTGAGGTAGAGAGATCAGTGAGAAGCTAGTTTTGTTCTAAAGGAGCAGAGTGTATGCGTGTGTGTGTGTGTGTGTGTGTGTGTGTGTATGTGTATGTGTGGAGCAGGGCGGGGGGGTGGTGTGGCATGCACCCTGCTGACAGCATAAGATTGCTGTTGTTGCTAATATAGCTATTCGTTAGTATGATATCCTACGTCTCTAACTGATAATGGAAAAGATGGAAAGCCAAGAAGCCAATCCACAATCCAGGAAAGAAAATGTGTCTACAGTCATAAGGGTCTCCTATTATGAGACCCAGAGTGGAATTTGTAGGATGGGTCGATTCATTGTATTTCTATTTCTTCCTTTGTCCACATATTCAATATATGGATATCCTTCTGCCTTTATTTTAAGTACCCAGTGTGAAAATCCTTTGTTAAGTTAAGCCATGTGAGTAGGCTATAGAGAACTGGAATAGTTGCAAAAATACTGAATTTAGCCCATAGAAGTCATTCAGCAGTGTAAGGTACCAGGAACACAGTGAACTATTATGGAATTGTTACAGCCTAGGATGAAATGTCTTTACAGCCTCACCTATCAGTGTGATTGTACTTTTTTTTTTTTTTGAAATGGAGTCTAGCTCTGTCACCCACGCTGGAGTGCAATGGCACGATCTCGGCTCACTGCAACCTCTGCCTCCTGGGTTCAAGTGATTCTCCTGCTTCAGCCTCCCGAGTAGCTGGGACTACAGGTGCCCGCCACCACGCCCAGCTAATTTTTGTATTTTTAGTACAGACAGGGTTTCACTGTGTTGGCCAGGCTGGTCTCAAACTCCTGACCTAATGATCTGCCTGCCTCAGCCTCCCAAAGTGCTGGGATTACAAATATGAGCCACCGTGCTCGGCCAGTGTGATTGTACTTGTAGCTGACTTCCAGATAATTCAAGATCTCAGTATGAGAAATACTGAATTAGTTCAGTCTGCTTCATTATGTATTCTTTTTAACTGCCAGCATTAGATTTATTCATTTATTCAATCAACATTTGTTTAGTCTCTACTACGGCTAGGCTAGGTATGGCTTCCAAATATTGGGGACATAGCAGGGAACCAAAGTGCCTTTCTTTCCTAGTGGAGATTATAGTCTGAATAATAAATGGAGGAATATATATATGTACATATATATCTGCATATATATTCATATATATACACACACGTATATATATATATTCAGACAGTGATAAGTGCTATGAGGAAAAACAATATAGAATAAGGAACAGAGAATGCCAGGTTAGCGGTGGTTGTAGCTAAGGAAGGTTTTCTTGAAGAGATTGTCTGCCAGTCTTAGATTTGGAGAAAAGTATCAAAGTCCAGCTTTTTCAAGGTTTTCAGTAGTTCTATGGAAAGAAAGGAATGGTTGTATCAGGACATGTTAGGCACTTAAGATAAAAAATACTTGCATTCATTTTCGTGGCCTATGTTTCATTCCTTCTCTGTATATGCCCTTAGTTAACAGATGAACAATATAAACATTACTGATAGCTTGGTCACATACTGTGATAATAACAGAGTTAATATTGGAACTTTGGGATTCTGAATTTACTTGTGTTCTCTACTGAACCACACATTCTCTTTTCCTCTTTATTTTTCTCTTTTTCATGAAGATAATTGAAGAAGTTAGAGTGATTTCTTTTTCAAGATAGACTAGTTCTTCTCATCTCTTCTTTGATCTTCTATCTGGACTATTGCAGAGTGGATGTGGGGCAATTATATGTGCCAGAACTTGAGAGGACTCATGTGCTCCCGTGAAAAAAAGCTCAGCTAGAAAAAAGCTTTTCACAGGGATAAGAATAGGACAGATGGCTTTGTCCTACAGGCTGGATAAGTTTTACTTCTACACCTTCCAAAAGGTAACGCAGAGTTATGAAGTTAGTTTCAATTTTCAGAAAAATGTCTGTCTGCAGCTCAAATATTTATGAGCTTTTAGGATACTGCCACATAAAATAGATGCTTTGGCAAAATTGCTTTTTATAATGGTGATATAACTTATGATATGGGATTTTGAGATTCATGGTTTTGGATTTTTGTACTGTGCAGAAACAGTACATGTATTCAATAGCAACAGGCCATTCTCATTTCTCTCTAAAACTGCCCCTTTAAATCTCAGCATGGCCTTTTCAATTCTTCTGATTGCCAAATATCAATCTCTTCTGTTACCTTGTAGTTTGGTCAGGACCAATCCCTCTCATGGTTATGAATTTTCTCTTTTCTGGAATTTCTAGAAAATATTTTCCATAGATAGACAGGGTCTCCTGTATTTTCTATGTCCTCTCATAATTGTTCCTTTTCCCCTTTAGAGAGAAGAGGTGGAAATTGGGCAGGCTAGTGGAATGAGAAGATTTTCCTCTTGTCTTATGTTTATCTGTTTACAATGAAGCTTTAAAGGCATTTCAATAAAGGGCAATATAATGCTTGTTCACAGAAACAAAAGGGAAAGAAAGTAATTTTAAAGTCTACTAAGGGAAATGATATATTTTGGTATCAGAACCTTTCATGATATCATGGCAGGATTGAGGGTGGGGAGCAGATATGGGAAATAAAACAATATGTTTAGAAATTTGAGTCAAATGTTAGAATACAAATATTTTTCTCAAAATGGAGTGTTAGTTTTCTGCCTCTAGTAATGACGGAGCAGCTTGTGTCAGATTAATCCTGCAGTTAACAATAATAAACTCTAAACAAAATAGGAAAAACAACTATTTGAAGACATAGAGGAGCAACTAAATACAGGCAGAAACATAGGAAAATCATAGCTGAATATTTTTTTAACAATTCTCTTCCAGTAACTGATAGACTAACTAGACAAAAAATAAATAAATAAATAAACAAGAATAGAGGTCTGGAAAACACTATCAATCAACATGATCTAATTGACAAGGTAGAATATACAATTTTTTTTCAAAGGCACATGGAGCATTCACTAAGATAAACCATATGCCAGACCGTAAAATTAATTTCAATAAATTTTCAAAAGATTGAAATTGTATAGAGTATATTCTCTGACCACAACCAATTAAATTATAAATCAGTGACAGTAATATATCTGACAAATCATCCATTATTTGGAAATTAAATAATACTAAGTAATCCATAGGTCAAAGAAGAAATAATGGGGAGAATTAGAAAATATTTTTCAATAAATTATTAAGAAGAAGTCATAAGGAGAGTTAGAAAATATTTCTTAATAAATTATTATGAAAATATATCTAATCTTGTGGGAAGCAGCTAAAAAAGTACCTAGAGGGAAATTTATAGCTTGAAATGCTCATATTAGAAAAAGAAGAAAGGTTTAAAATAAATGGTGCAAGTTTCTACCTTATGCAGCCAGAAAAAGAAGAGGAAGTGAAGCCTAAAGTAAGAAGAAGGAAGAAAATAATAACAAAAAGAAAATTAATGAAGTTGAATTGGATTCTTTGAAAAGATTAATATGCTAGACAAACATATCAAGTAATATAAATATAATATATAAAATTATAAAATTTTAATATAATAGAAAATCAAAGGAGAGAGAAAACATAAATTAATATTAAGAATAAAAGAGGAGCCGGGCACGGTGGCTCACGCCTGTAATCCCAGCACTTTGGGAGGCCGAGGTGGGCGAATCACGAGGTCAGGAGATCGAGATCATCCTGGCTAACATGGT
The DNA here is from genome assembly GCF_029289425.2 of Pan paniscus. Taxonomy (NCBI): domain Eukaryota; kingdom Metazoa; phylum Chordata; class Mammalia; order Primates; family Hominidae; genus Pan; species Pan paniscus. The sequence continues at coordinate 40,161,997 of NC_073264.2, read as the reverse complement.
GAAACCCCGTCTCTACTAAAAATACAAAAAATTAGCCAGGTGTGGTGGCGGGCGCCTGTAGTCCCAGCTACTCGGGAGGCTGAGGCAGGAGAATGGCGTGACCCCGGGAGGCGGAGCTTGCAGTGAGCCGAGATCGTGCCACTGCACTCCAGCCTGGGCGACACAGCAAGACTCCATCTCAAAAAAAAAAAAAAAAAAGAATAAAAGAGGGGCTATCACTCTAGGTATTTCATGTGTCAAAAGGATATCAAGAGTTTAATAAACACTTTGTTTTAGCGGATTACAATTTCCTATAACTTTCTGAGAATGATGCGTGGAAGGTAATTTATTTTTTGAAAACTTACATTTTTGAAAATGTCTTATTCATTGTCACACTTGATAGTTTGTCTGGGCATAGAATTCTAAATTTCCTGTCATATTTGAAGGCATTGCTCCATTGTCTTCTAGCTTCCAGTATAGTATTGCTGTTGAGAAGTCTGATGCTATTATTATGCTGAACTTTTGTATATGATTTTTTAATCTGAAAGCTGCTACAAAGGGACACACCTTGGCCCCCAGTGTAACCTTTTAGTTTGAAAACCCATATTCTTCAATTCTGGGAATTATCTTATTTCTTTGATAGATTTTTTTCCTCTGTTTTCTCTGTCTGTAATTTCTGGTGGTACTCCTATTGTTCATGTCTTTATTTTTCAAACATTATAAGAAATACTCAAATGAAAAATTTTATCTTTCAGTTCTTTTGTTAAAATGTAAAATTTTATTTTATATTTTAAATTTGAAGACTGCTTTATTGTTCACTGAATTTTCTTTTTGAAACGTAGCATCCTGACTTTGTTTTATGACTGTAATGCTCTCTTAATTCCTGTGAGGTTATTTATTACAAATGACTGCTGCTTCTCTCCATATTGCTTTTCTTTGCTGAGTTCTGTTTTTGTTAAAATTTTTGTTTGTTTGTTTAGGTCTTTCATGTTGAAGCTTTCCTCAAAAGGCTAACATGCTTGGCTTACTGTTTGTATTTAAAGAGTGAGGCACTAAGAATCTGACTGAGACACTAAAATCTGGCTGGGCTTATTGATTGGGCAAAGATCTAGTAGTTTATGTGGGAGAAGACACCCAGCTCTCAATATTAGTTCTTTTCCCTTGAGCTGATCAAGCTCTCCAGAAAAGAATTCCCCAATTTTCTGACTTCTAGCATTTTACAAGTTGATAGGGAGAAGGAGATCGATGGTTTAATTATCTAGAGTAAACCTCTCCTTTCCTGATGAAATAGTGTATGAGAAGTTTTCTGACTGGATGGGGTGGGTGAAAGGGTGGGAAGATAACTGTCCTCTATATAGGTTTTCAGCCACACTCTTGTTTTTAGTCCCACTCTTCACCCTTCACCCTCTGTAGTAAGCAGTTTCTCAAATTCCTCATGCTTCCTGGGATTCTGGAGCACCAACTAGCTTCCTTGTTAGTGGCTTCCCAGTTCCATGCACTTAGGTTTCATTTCCTCTGCTTTGCTAGTTAACACTGGTCCATCTACTTTCTGTCTTCCAAAATTATAATATCTCTTATCTGTTGTTATCCCCTTTACTATTCTGTTATTATTCTGGTGATATTTTAGGATGGAATAGAATAAAGCAGGTATATTTAAACTACCATGTTTGATGAGTAGCCTCACTAGTAAGTTGCAAAGACATTGCTACATTGAAAGCCTCAAGGATTCCACACTTGAGAATAGATGGTTCAACTGTTTTTGATGCCAGTAGAGTAGGGATCTTACCACCCTTTGTTCATTTCATCCCACACAGTACAGATGTACCAATAATTCTTCCTACCTGCCAGATATGCTGATAATTTTCCTTACCCACCAGATGTCCACAGTCCCACCTCCCTTTCTTGGAGTACATTAGCACAAGCTGATGAGGTTTAAGGAAAATAGTCCACACAGGGCAATCAGTGGTTGAGGTGCTGGATGATAACGAAGTGAAGTTCTGAGCATGTAGGTCAATAAGAACAATTGGTGTCATTGCTGGGCACACGAAATTGGACATTCTTGCTGAGAGTAAGGGCTGGGCATTCTGCCTGAGCAACTCACTTTCTTGTCAGCTTCTGGGCTTAATGGTCCTTTGTCAGTTACTCTTTCAACTCCTATGAGGCTGTGGCCCTTTACCTTCCTTGAACGACTTCCTAAGGACTACTTCCAGACTTTGTAGGTTGCCTTGTACTCATTGCCCCATTTCTATTGCTCCTTGTCCATTTCTTCTATTTATCTAGGGGAACTCTTTGTTTCTCTAAGGGGTACATCCTTATTTCTACTGTCTTCTCAAATTCAATCATCTTGTTCTTTAGCATTTGATTTATTGGCTCATTAAACTTGGAACCCAAATTACTAGCAACCTCAAAACAAGTTTTCTTTCTAGGTTACTGGTCTAATGTTTAACTTATTTTAGGTAACTGACCTAATGTTTAAATATATAAATTCTATTGCACCAAAAAAGGGAAGAAAAACCACCAGTCAGACCTCCGTCTTGAAACAGTCCAATGTTTATATGTTGTCATGGACCTTTGATGACTTAAAATTGTGTCTCCGTCCAAGTCATTTGGAACTCTTGAAATAGTCAGCTAGCCAAAAGTTATTTTTAAGTGCTAATTTTGTGCTAGCTTTTGGAAAAACAAAAGTAAATAGGAAGGAAAAGATTTCTTGCTCAAGAAGAACAAGAGTTCTAGTTTGAGAGTTAGGCAATGAGCATCTAAACCAAAAATGTATGTAAGAGTACGAGAGAGTTAGGTTTCAAAGATGGTAGTCTCTAGAGCAAGATTATTGGCTAGAGATCTTAGGAAGTGCAGAAACATGTCAAAAAGAGGAAGAATAGCAGCATATTCAGAAGGTGAACCCTGTAACTTGGGAAATCCAGCTGAAACCACAGATGCTGATTTCCTATTTGAACTGAACATGTCTTTTTTCTTTTGAGACAGGCTCTTATCTCTGTCACCCAGGCTGGAGTGCAGTGGCACAATCATGGCTCACTGCAGCCTTGATCTTCTGGGCTCAGATGATCCTCTCACCTCAGCCTCTCAAGTAGCTGGGATGACAGGCATGTGCCACCACCCCTAGCTAAGTGTTTTGTAGAGATGGGGTTTCACCATGTTGCCCAAGCTGATCTTTAACTCCTGGGCTCAAGTGGTTCACCCACTTCAGCCTCCCAAAGTGCTGGGATTACAGACACGAAATCTCATGCTCGGCTTGTTGTTTCTTAAAAAAATCACATTGCTGAGCATAAGAGGAAAAATTGAATCTTTTTCCTATAATAAATCAATCGCTGGTAAAACATAAAATGAAGAGCTAAAAGTTCTTCCAGATAACACATAAATGTCTTTGCAGGAAAGTATCTCACTATCAAATCAATCTATGCAGTTAGGCCAGGTAATTCTCCTTTCTAAGCTGATTTTGTGGCTGAACTTTTATTGTATATTGAAGGTGATAAGTAAGATAAAGGAAAGACAGTTTGGATGAGGATAGCATTCAGCATTGTGTTCAGTTTATGCAGTTAGATTTTTTTTTCTATTTTGAAATCTTATTTATTCTTTCAAAATGCTTTTTAGGAAAACATTTGAAATAGATGTTTTTATTATCCAAGGCGCTTGTGATGTGGCAGGTTTTCTAACTGTGGTCAGATTCAGATGGTGAATAGTTCTTCATAATAACACTGATGTTTGGTGTGCCAGTTTATCTTTTTATATAGTTATAATGGATATCGTTTTTGTTCATTTTCCCCTTGTTTCCCTCATCCTATGGTATTTTTTACCATTCACCTCCCAGTATAGTATGAAAAGAATTATCTCCTGAATCACCTGTGTCTCTCAACAGGTCAGTTACGATTTGGTCAACTTGGAAACTATCCATAGAGCTAACCTGAATGATTTGGGCCAGTAACTCCACTTAGTTCTCAACTGCAATGAGGGATTTCTATTTGATTGAAGTGTGGAGGAAAGGCTCCGAGCCAGGGGGAACACAATTGCTGATAGACTGGCATGATAAAGGCCCTAATGAATGCACTTTATAGAGCACAAAGGTAGTGTCTTTTTTGAGTCAAAATTTGGAGTCTGACTCAGTTCATATCCAGTCTCTGTCACTTGCCAGTTGTGTGACTTTGAGCAAGTCCTTGCTGAACCTCGATTTCTTCATCTGTAAAACAGACACCTTAATGTATCTGCTTTACAATGATGCTATACTCTTTAAATAAGGTTATATGCAAGATACTGAATATATATAATAGCACGAAATAGGTGCATGATAAGTTAAAGACAAAAATAGAGAGCTGTAGATACTAATACTAATACTATTCTCATTTTCAGATTTTTACTTGATAATGATGAAAACACTTCAAGGACATTGGCTAAATGTTTAAAACAGGCAAGTTGGGCAATAGAACCTAATTTAAAAAAAGACAGGAAGGTAGTGGACAGAGCAGCATTGCATAAGCAGTCAGATAGCAACTCTTCCTTGTAGTCTGAAGCAGATTTACTAACATAAATATTTGAATATTTTGAGTATTCCTTAATAAGTCAGGCATCCATGACTGACTAAGCATCATTAATACAAAGTATCTTATGTATCCTTAGTACTTAAAAGTTGTATTATTAAAGGGAAAATAAAATTGGAATATTGCAGAGGAAAAGTTATTCATAAGTTGACATAAAAGACATAAAATCTTGTAGTGCATAAGGTTTAATAGTTCTCTTTTTCATAAATCATGAAAAAGGCTTTTCTTCTAATTTGATGGACCATTTCTCTTTCTCCTTCTCCATCTCAGTCTGGTGTAGCACTTAGTGGTGTCCAATGAATATTCATGATGACCGATTTCTTCCCAGCGGCAGCACTACATGTAGAAAGAGAGGTTCTCACTGATCGCTTCTGATCTGTAGAGTACAATTTAAAAACCAGCCTGGTTAATCCACAAACATAAAAATTACCTGTTTTCACAAAACATTGTATTTAGAGTACTAAGATCTGTAAATTGTTATTTTTTTTTCTTTCAAATATAGCAATCACATTTTAAAAAGGAATTTTCTGGGTAATTAAAGTAGTTCACCTACTTGTACTAAGTGTTGGTTAGGAAGGCAGCCTTGTGTACAAAGGGCTTTGTGTTTATTCTGTTTCAATGTATGGAACCACAAGGATTTTTTGATTAATTTTCTTTTAGAATTGTTTGTAAATTCAGTATGTACTTGATATTAGGATTTGGTGGAACCACTGCAGAAGGTTTTGAAAGAGCTTCACGATGCCAATGTAACAACTAACAAAATAATTAAATCAGCAGCTGATTATATAATCTATTTACTTAATGGACATAGGATAGATTTTAAAATGCAGATAATGTAAAACATTCACAATTCAATCAATTCTGAACTTATAAACATTGTCTTGGATTCAGGATGTTCCAAATGAGGAGAGATGTTTCTCTGTTATGCTAAGACTCAGGCTCAGGCACACTGAATTTGAAGTAGGTAAGAGGAAGGGAAGGTGAAGGGAGAGAAATGGAGAGACAGGTTGAGCAGCAATTGAGTAGGAAATGCGAGATCTAGCAAAGTCGGTGTGCATTGGTGAGGTGAAGTGTAAATGTCTAAAGAATTTCAGATTCCCTGGTGAAAGGTGCTGTTGCAATAAAAAGCAAAGAGGTGTGAAGTGTGTTGGTACTGGCATGCATGAACATTTACAGTTATTTTAAACACTTTCAAAACACCCTGCCTCCCGTTGCTTTAAAAAAATCTTATTTATTTATTTTAATTGTGTGTGGAGGGCTGGGGGCATTAGGGAATGGAGAGCCTTTGTCAATAAATTCTTAGTTCTCTGATTATAAATAGAGGCACACCAGAGTACCATGTTTTAATTAGAAACCTGGGACCAGAGAGGATTACCTCAGGAATACATTTATTTTCAGCTCACAGAGCTTATAGGATGATCTTATTATTGCAGAAAGCAGTGAAAGAAAGAAGGCTGTGACAGAAGCAGATATCCTGAATAAGAAGAAAGTTTAGAGAAACTTCCCTGAATCAAAAGTTGATTGTTGTTTGCAAAATATATCTTAAAGACAAATCTAGTTAATATTGGGTTTGAAGATTTCATAACATTTCTCAGATAATAGGCTGAAAGAAAATGTATTACCAGTCTGACTGAAAAAGTGTAGCTTGTAATTATTTCTATTTCTTAACAATAACTTGCTCTTACAAGTTAGAAGGGAAAGAGAATTTACCAATATAAGTTTGATTTTATATCAATAAAATTAGAAATACTTCAAATAATACTGACAAAATATTTTTTGTCACATAAATTTAACACCATAACTGATTTGCCTCAGTTTTTAAAAATTATCTTTAAATAAATTAATAATCGTAGCCCTCCTTTGTGTCCTTCACTGCTATAATGTGAATATGTCCTCCAAAACCCATGTGTTGAAAGCTTTATCTGCAGTGCAATAGTGTTGGGAGGTGGGGAGTTTTGGGAAGTGTTTAGGTAATGAGGACTCTACCCTTATGAATGGATTAATGCCATTATAAAAGGGCTTGATGAGCGGACAACAAATATAGGAAAAAATGCTCACATCACTAATCAGAGAAATACAAATCAAAACCACAATGAGATGCCATCTCATACTAGTCAGAATGGCTATTATTAAGCAGTTAAAAAAAAAAGATGCTGGTGAGGCTCCAGAGAAAGAGGAATGATTATACACTGTTGGTGGGAATGCAAATTATTTCAGCCACTATGGAAAACAATTTGGAGATTTTGCAAAGAACTTAGAACTCCTTTTCGACCTAGTGATTCCATTATTGGGTATGTACCCAAAGGAAAATAAATTTTTTCTACCAAAAAGACACATACTAGTATGTTCAATAGTGAAGACATGGGATCAACCCAGATGCCCATCTGTGGTAGACTGGATAAAGAAAATGTAGTACATATACATCTTGGAATACTATGCAGCCATAAAATAAAGAAATCATGTCATTTCCAGCAACATGGATGCAACAGGAGGCCATTGTCCTAAGTGAGTTAATTCAGGAACAAAAAATCAAATACTGCATGTCCTCACTTACAAGTGGGAGCTAAGCATTGGGTACACATGGACATAAAGATGAGAACAGTAGACTGTGAGGACTACTAGAAGGGAGAAAGGGAGGAGGGCGAGGGTTGAAAAGTTACCTGTTGGGTACTATGCTTACTACCTGGGTGGTGGGATCATTGGTATCCCAAACCTCACACAATATACCCATGTAACAAACCTGCACATGTATTCCCTGAATCTAAAATAAAAGTTGAAATGATATTTAAAAAAGGGGCTTGATGGAGAGAGTTTGTCTCTTTTTTGCCCTTCTACCACTATACTAAAAAGAGTTTCCAACAATTTATTTCTGAACAGGCATAGAAATTCCCATGAGGTAAACTTAAATGCAAGAGGCAGTGTTTATACTAAAAAATTTGAATATAGAATAATGGCATTCACCTAGATAATTCTGGACAATATAATATACTAATAATGAAAAGAATTTGTTTTTGAAAAACAATTTGAATTACATGGAAAATTTTCTAATTCTGAGTTAACTTGTATATCCACTATCATAGAAGTGGTCTACTTAGTCACAATTATTTATATCTACAGTCCAGTAGAAACAGAATGTGAGCCATAAATCAGAGTCACATATGTCATTTAAAATTTTCCAATGGCCACATTAAAGTGGTAAAAAGAAACAGGTGAGATTAAATCTAATTACATGTTTTATTGAACTCAGTACATCTAAAATATTATTTTAACATATCAGTTTAAAAACTATTGAGATATTTTACATTACTTATAAAATACTAAGTGTATTAGTTCATTTTCATGCTGTTATGAAGAAATACCCCAGACTGGGTAATTTATAAAGAAAAGAGGTTTAATTGGCTCACAGTCCCACATGGCTGGGAAGGCCTCAGGAAACTTACAATCATGGTGGAAGAAGGCATCTCTTCATAGGGTGGCAGGAGAGAGAATGAGTGCCAGCAGGGGAAATACCAGATGCTTATACAACTATTAGATCTCATGAGAACTCACTCGCTATCATGAGAACAGCATGGGGGAAACCGACCCCATGATTCAATTACCTCCCACTGGGTCCCTCCCACAACACGTGGGGATTATGGGGATTATACTTCAAGATGAGATTTGGGTGCAAACACAGCTAAACCATAGCACTAAATCTTTGAAATCTGATGTAAATTTTATACTTATAAAACATCTCAATTGGGATTAGCCATATTCTAAGTGCTCAATAATTATATGAGGTTTATAGCTATTATATTGGACAGTGTCGCTCTGTATCATCTGACATGATAGAGTGCCTTCTACACTTAATTGTCTGTGTGGTTGTGTAGATCTACAAGCACAGAGCTGAACAGCATCCCAAAGTAGCTAGGTTGGTATTTTTTTCTTTGTAAAGAAGCTTGCATACTAGTACTACAATAAATGAAAAATTAAAAAAAAGGATCTGAAATTTGAACTGTTTTATGCTGCTAGATAGATGTGGTGATTGCTGAAAACATCAATTTTTAAAAACATTAATATGGTATCATTTGTAGAGTTAACAAAGAATAAAGTACAAGGTTGCTTTATGGACTTGAATGGACATTTCTCCAAAGAAGATATATGAGTGGCCAATGGGCACATGAAAAGATATTTAACATCACTAGGAAATCATTAGGGCAATATGAATCAAAGCCATAATGCAATATCACTTCACACCCATTAGGATAGCTATTATGAAAGAAAAAGAAACAGAAAACAAGTATTGGTGAGGGTGTAGAGAAATTGCAACCCTTGTGCACTGCTGGTGGGCATGTAAAGTAGTGTAGCTGCTGTGGAAAACAATATGGCAGTTCCTCAAAAATAAAAAATAGAATTACCATATGATCTAGCCATTCCACTTCTGGGTATATACCCCAAATAAGTGAAAGCAGATTTTGAATAGATATACGTAAACTCATGTTCTTAGCAGCATTATTCACAGTAGTCCAAAAAGTGGAAGCAACTTAAGTGTCCACGATGGATAAATGAATAAATGGAATGTAGTATACAAATATAGTGGAATATTAGTCAGCCTTAAAAAGGATGAAAATTCTGACACATTCTATAACATGAATAAACCATGAGGACGTTATGCTAAACAAAATAAGTCAGACAGAAAAGGACAAATACTATATGATTCCACACATATGAGGCACTTAGAGTAGTCAAATTCATAGAGACAGAGAGTAGAATGGTGGGTGTCAGGAGTTAAGGGGAGGGAGGAATGGGGAGATAGTGTTTAATGGGTAGAGTTTGAGATTGGCAAGATGAAAATTGTTTTGTGGATGGATGGTGATATTGGAGGTACAACAATGTGAATGTACTTAGTGCCACTGAAATGTATACTTAAAATGGTTAAAATAGGCCAGGTGCCCTGGCTCATGCCTGTAATGCCAGCACTTTGGGAGGCTGAGGTGGGCAGATCATGAGGTCAAGAGATTGAGACCATCCTGGCCAACACGTTGAAATCCCGTCTCTACTAAAAATACAAAAAATAGCTGGGCATGGTGGTGCGTGCCTGTAGTCCCAGCTACTCAGATGGTGGAGGCAGGAGAATCGCTTGAACCCGGGAGGTGGAGGTTGCAGTGAGCCGAGATCGCACCACCGCACTATAGCCTGGCGACATAGCGAGACTCCATTAAAAAACAAAAACAAAAAAGAAAAACAAAAAAACGGTTAAAACAGAAGGCAGGTGCAGTGGCTCATGCCTGTAATCTGTAATCCCAACACTTTGGGACTGAGATGGGAGGATCACTTGAGCCCAGGAGTTTGAGACCAATCTGGGCAACAGAGCAGGGCTCAGTCTCCACAAAAACTAGAAAAACTAGCTGGGTGTGGTGGCCTGTGTCTGCAGTTCTAGCTACTTGGGAAGCTGATGCAGGAGGATTGCTTGAGCCCAGGAGATCAAGGCTGCAGTGAGCTATGATCCTGCCACTGCACTCCCGCCTGGGTGACAGAGAGAGATGGTGTCTCTAAAAATTTTTTATAAAAGATTAAAATAGTAAAATTTATGTTATTTATATTTTATCATAATTAAAAATAAGTGATTTTTAAAAAGTACAAGGTTGCTTTGAAAATAGTCTACATTATCTGTCTCTCCTTGATTTTCTTTTTCTTCCATACTAACTTATCATCCATGTTTTCTTAAGCCAATTGGTCAGTCAATACCATTGTACACAAAGAAGAAGTCACTCCTATAAAATCCCAGACTTCTCTCCAAAAATTCATTTTATATAAAGTCAAAATAAAAAAGCTTTTTGAAAACCTGAATAGAAAGCTTCATATTCTTTTAGCATCATTACTAAATTAGTCTTTACTTGACAGCAGGGAACTTATGAAATTTCAAAAGAAAGAAATTTTGCAGGTAAAAAAATTAGATGTATCATTGCTCTAACAACCATTTTTTTTTCTATTTGCAATATTTTTAGGTCATAATTTTGATAGCTTGAAGTAATTTTCTGATTTTTCATGAGATATGTAGCTTTGTTTTCTAGTTTATATGTTCTTTGATAACTTAAATTCCATATTTTCTTTTTTTTTTTGAAATTGACTTCAGGTCCTGAGTTTGCCTGAAGATTTTCTTATCTCATGTAGACTTTGATTTCATTTTTGGTTCTTCCAGATGGTCAATTACATTCTCAGACAACTTTGAAACTTGGATTCCTCTTATAAAATGTCCTGAAAAGGCCAGATTTTTGGTATGCCACTCAGAGCAGATTCATAAAGTTTAAGGTAAACATGAAAAGGCAGCATTTACAGATGTTCTATTTTAAGCAAATTTCTGTATAATCTATAACATGAATAAGCACAAGTTAATTTTTTATCCCTCATGGTCTTTTAATGTATGCTCACTGGGGGTGACTATAATTCCCTCCCCAGGATGAAACCTAGGCAGGTCTCAGGACTTTTTTGGTGATTTTTTAGGTAATAGTCCTAACATCACTTAAAGCTACAGATAGTCTCAACTCAGAAAACAGAATGTCTGATGTTCAACAATGATGAAAATTCTTAGTGTGACTTAATCTCAAATCTCCCTTCACCCCATCAAGAACCTAAGGCTGCTGTTGAGGACTAGGGGTAAGAAGCTTCGTTTCTGCCTCCCAGCCTCTTCCATTTGCTAGCTGTGGAGTTGGTGGGGAGGGGAAGGTCCCAGATATTCTAATTTGATTCAGCAGTGACACAGGATGGTGTTGATTCAGCAGTGACGCAGGATGCGTATATATGATGCATATATGGGCCTGACAGGCATTTATAGCTGCCCTTACCTTGTGGACACTTTTGTGGGCTATTTGAGCCTCCCCTTGGGGGCTCTTCTAGCCCTGGGCTGCTGGAAGGGACTACCCCTTCAGCCCCTAGTTCTCATGTGGTCCCTTTTTTCAAGACCTCTGTTGGTGTCTTCTTGCTCTTCCTTTCAGGGTAGGATTTTCTTGGGTAAGATTTCAAACAACTTCAGACTGTTTTTCAGAATGGTCCATATTTGGTCCACAGGAAATCCTCTCATGCTCTTGGACCCACTGTGGGAAAAAGGGCAGTTTCTTTTTAGATTAAGTAACAGATCTTTGTTTTTGCAATAGCCAATGTGGTTAATCAGCTTGTTACATACTCCTGCCTTTCAGATTTTTCTGGTAAGAATGCCGCCTGTGTTTCCTAACAAAACAACAAAATAGAAGTATTGTGTTATAGACAAGGTGCCAAGACCAGCTCGGTTGGGGAGACCCTAACCCAGCGGTGCTAGAGGAATTAAAGGCACACACACAGAAATATTGAGGTGTGAAGTGGGAAATCAGGGGTCTCACAGCCTTCACAGCTGAGAGCCCCGAACAGAGATTTACCCACATATTTATTAACAGCAAGCCAGTCATTAGCATTGTTTCTATAGATATTCGATTAACTGAAAGTATCCCTTATGGGAAACAAAGGGATGGGCCGAATTAAAGGAATAGGTTGGGCTAGCAGCAGCGTGCAGCAGGAGCATGTCCTTAAGGCACAGATCGCTCATGCTATTGTTTGTGGCTTAAGAATGCCTTTAAGTGGTTTTCCGCCCTGGGTGGGCCAGGTGTTCCTTGCCCTCCTTCCCTTAAACTCACAACCTTCCAGCTTGGGCGTTAGGGCCATTATGAACATGTTACAGTGCTGCAGAGATTTTGTTTATGGCCAGTTTTGGGGCCAGTTTATGGCCAGATTCTGGGGGGCTTGATCCCAACAACAAGGAGAACTGACATGGCCATGAACCATGTGTTATATATAATTAATTGTAATTAACTCAATAAAAATGTGAAAATAACTTTAAGATTTTTTTATAATAAGATTTTACCTTAATTATAAAGATCTAGGACTTATTCTTTGCTTGGCATGGTTTGCTGCATTACAGAACTATAGAACAGATGATCTCTGCAAAACTGACCATGTTAAGATAGTACCCCACTTTGGTTTTAGGTGTGCCTAAATGTCACTTCTCTCATTCCTCAGGGTGGCCAGGAGGGAACTGCTACAAACATTATCAGCTTTTATGTGTATAATAAAAAATGTTGGGAAGCCTTGTTCTATACTTCACATTAATAAAAAGAACATTAGCATGAAGGTTGAAAATAAAATTTTAAAAATTGAATTTAGCAAAATTTCATTATGGGCTCTGGATATGCAAATTGCTATTAGTAATTGCTATCATAAGCGATATCTGGTGTCAACTCTATATAAATGTCAGCAATTAACAGCACACATTATGTGTTTTTGTCATCTTCTAAGCTGGCTGGTTCCTACTTGTTTTGAAAATATATCACTCTTGGAAGAATATTCAGAAAGAACCTGTAATTTGTCAGCATCAATCATTTTCAGATTCAAGTACGCAGGATTTTACAGGATGGGTTTTGCAGTGCTAGCTAAAATTTAAAGTCTCTTATTTGGTACCACATAAATTAGTCACACAGCTGATTAGGAATGATCACACATCTTTGCTAATTCTTTGGGTTTACCAAGCATTTTCATCCATATTAACTCATCTGATCATATTTCTGTATTAAATATTGGGCTAAGTTTCAGCAACACTGTCCAGTTCAAATGAAATTTATTCATATTTTATGGAAATAAAATCTTCATTTTGTTCATCATTATATATATATATATAATATTTATTTCCTTGACATTTTATTTGTCCAGAGAGATGAAAAAGGTAATGACTGAGTGTAATCAAAGTGTTTGTATCTTCTTCTACATCAAGCATAAGAACAATTTTTATTTTTTAATGTACCATGCTGTTAGAAAATAACCCTACATTTCTTTTACCTTGGAGACCATTAAATTACCTTGCTGGAACCCAGATTTGAGTCTGCTAAAAATATTCAATCAGGGCTGTGAAGTTAAAAATATATTTTCCTACTGGATTTTTAAAATCTTCTAAGGAGATTGAAGGAGGGTCTAAGTGACCAGCCTTTAAGATTTTAGAGAGAGAATAAAGTTCCAGAGCCAGTGATGATTTGGTTCTCATTAAGAATTTTTAAAAGTCATGAAAGATGGACAGCCCACAAAGCTTGATTTGTTCATCTTTCCTTCTGGTTTGGAATTACTTCGTGATTGAAACTGTTGAGCAGATTGACAGGAATAGCAAACTCTGTCAGGCAAAATGCTTTCAAAGTAAAAGTAAACATGATTTCCATTTTGTTCACATTCTTGAGATGGTACAGAGTTGTAATACACAAAGTATGCTCAAATTACGTTTGTTAAATGAATGAACTAAATTTAGTGAATCCCAGGTATGCTGCCTTTAAATGACACAAATAGTGAAGTTCTCTATTCAGTAGTCCCTTGACATCAAGTATTTTCCAGGTTGTGTGTGTTGATGCTTCTTTAATGTAATTAAATAAGTATAATTTATGTATATACTTGTTATAGATTAAAATCAATGCAATAAATGACATTTAGTAAACTATTCCTTTAAATTAATAGTTTTTCTCAGAATGCAATAAAAATGATTCTGCTCCCATCAATTTTAACACTTACTCGATGTGTAAAGTTACACTGGCCAAATAACTCAGCTTGGAAAATATACCAGCAGCTTCACAGTTACATTCCAGTGACTCAAAGAGACAGTGTGAAAAGATACCACAAACTAGTTCTTATTGATCAGCAATTGCATTTTCATGCTGTCCTGATAAAACACAGCAAGAAAATTCAGAACTTGGGTGTCTTCTTAATATATCATAAGAGGAAAAAATTTGAGAGGTTTGATGAAAGCTAAGCTTTCTCGTAAAAGCATGACCATAATTACCATCTTTCTGGTATAGTTATCGGGTTTCTAATGGCACAAAAGGCAGGCCTGGTTTCCCAATATGGTTTCTTACTTGAGCTCACTCATCGAAATGGATGTGTGTCCTTTGCACCATTTCAAGCTCTTTGAAAACTGAAGTATTAGAGCTAACTGTATTTATGGGAGGAATAGGTAACACGGGTGAGTTTTCCCAGGAAACTGACCCTGAGATGAATATTTTATATGCTGGAAGTTTACTTGGGAATGATCTAGGGATCAACACCTATTGGAGAGTGAAGGAGGCAGGATTGGGTACAGGGAGAAGTTGATGAAGTTGTAACAGAAACTTCAGCTGATCCCACAGAGAGCTCTGGAGTAGGACTGTCCTTTAGAATGGGCCCAAATTAAGACATGAAAGCTGGGCCTTTATACCCTTGTGTGGGGTCGGGGGGAAGGTATGATTTTGGGTGAGGTGGTTCTTTTTAGCTGAGGGCAAGTCTAAGAAGGGACTTAGGTGAAAGCTCTGGACCACCGGTACTCAACACTCCTGTAGCCATGGGAATGTGTGCTTCAGTTCTCCGGTGTGGGGGTCTGAGCATTGCACTGTAGCATCCACTACAGTAGGTAACCATTTAAAGAGTCAATGATTCACAAAACCTCAACATACCTTGCAATTCTGTTGGAATTTAAACTTGGAATTTGTAGAGACAAACCCTTTTCCATGGTTATCTAGTACTTTTTGATCACCTACTCTGTGTTAGGCATTATGAAATACGGGTATGCGGTGATAAGAGCTAAGCTCGCCCTGAGGTGTTGACACTATTAGAGAAATTGAATTGTTAGAGAAAATTGAATTTTCAGTGATGGAATATCAAGTATTTTGGTATACTAGGGGTAAGGTATGGGCTTATTTCTTTTTTGGGAGAGTTGGGTTCTAGCCCCCTCATATTCCACTACATCATTTAGATGATTAACCCATTGTTCCTCTTCTTAAAGTTATCTCTGGTATGTTCATAGAAATCATGTATGTCTCTTTGAACACTTTGAACTAGCAGATAGTAATAATAACTAGTATTTCTCTAGCATTTTGCAGCTTTCAAAAAGCCAGATTCCTTTGTCACTGAGACAAAGGAATGAGGCAAATGAGAAAACAGAGAGAGGCTCAGGGAGATTACTTGATTTGCTAAAGTTCCATCATCAACAAATGATAGTCAGCATTCAAATATGCTTTTGTTTTCCTACATGACTCTGTTCACCTTGTGGAACAGCAAAGGAACCAAAAGAGGCCACCTGCTGAAAGTACCTCTTATATTTATTTATTTATTTATAATTCTTTATTTTTTTTCTTAAAATTTTGCATAGGTTATTGAGGTACAGGTGGTGTTTGGTTACATGAGTGAGTTCTTTAGTGGGCTTTGTTCGATTTTGCTGCACCCATCAACTGAGTAGTATACACTGCACTCTATTTGCAGTCTTTTATCCCTTTCCCCCCTCCTACCCTTCCCCCAAAGTCCCCAAAGTCCATTGTATCATTCTTATGCCTTTGGGTCCTCATAGCTTGGCTCTCACATATCAGTGAGAACATATGATATGTGGTTTTCCATTCCTGAGTTACTTCTCTTAGAATAGTAATCTCCAATCTCATCCAGGTCACTCAAATGCCATTAATTCATTCGTTTTTATGGCTGAATAGTCTTCCATTGTGTGTGTGTGTGTATATACATATATATGTGTGTGTATATATATATGTGTGTGTGTAGATATCTATCTATCTATCTATCTATCTATCTATCTATCTATCTATCTATATCTACACACACATATATACACCACAGTTTCTTTATCCACTCGTTGCTTGATGGGCATTTGGGTTGGTTCCATGATTTTGCAATTGTGAATTATGCTGCTATAAACATACATGTGCAAGTGTGCAGTATCTTTTTTGTATAATGACTTCTTTTCCTCTGTGCAGATACCCAGTAGAGTAATTGCTGGATCAAATGGTAGTTCTACTTTTAGTTCTTTAAGGAAACTCCACACTGTTTTCCATAATGGCTGTACTAGTTTACATTCTCACCAGCAGTGTAGAAGTGTTCCCTGTTCATCGCATCCATGCCAACATCTACTGTTTTTTTTTAATTTTTATTTTTATTTTATTTTTTATTATGGCTATTCTTGCAGGAGTTGGGTGGCATCACATTGTGGTTTTGATTTGCATTTCCCTGATCATTAGTGATGTTGATTATTTTTTTTCACATATTTGTTGGCCATTTATATATCTTCTTTTGAGAATTGTCTATTCATGTCCTTAGCCCACTTTTTGATGGGATTGTTTATTTTTTTCTTACTGATTTGTTTGAGTTCATTGTAGATTCTGGATATTAGTCCTTTGCCAGTGTATAGATTGTGAAGATTTTCTCCCAATCTGTGGGTTGTCTGTTTCCTCTGCTGACTGTTCCTTTTGCTGTGCAAAAGCTCTTTAGTTTAATTAGATCCCAGCTATTTATCTTTGTTTTTTTGCATTTGCTTTCGGGTTCTTGGTTATGAAATCCTTGCCAAAGCCAATGTCTAGAAGGGTTTTTCCAACGTTATCTTCTAGAATTTTTATAGTTTCAGGTCTTAGATTTAAGTCCTTAATCCTTCTTGAGTTGATTTTTGAATAAGGTGAGGGATGAGGATCCAGCTTCATTCTCCTACATGTGGCTAGCCATTTATCCCAGAACCATTTGATGAAAAGGGTGTCCTTTCCCCACTTTATATCTTTGTTTGCTTTGTCAAAGATCAGTTGGCTGTAAGTATTTGGGTTTATTTCTGAGTTCTCTGTTCTGTTCCATTGGTCTATGTGATTGTTTTCATACCAGCACGATGCTGTTTTGGTGACTATGGCCTTACAGTATAGTTTGAAATCAGGTAATGTGATGCCTCCAGATTTGTTCTTTTTGCGTAGTCTTGCTTTGGCTATGTGGGCTCTTTTTATGAATTTTAAAATTGTTTTTTCGAATTCCGTGAAGAATGATGGTGATATTTTGATGAGAATTGTGTTGAATTTATAGATTGCATTTGGCACTATGGTCATTTTTACAATATTGATTCTACCCATCCATGAGTATGGGTTGTGTTTCCATTTGTTTGTGTCGTCTGTGATTTCTTTCAGCAGTGTTTCATAGTTTTCCTTGTAGAGGTCTTTCACCTCCGTGTTTAGGTATATTTCTAAGTATTTTATTTTATTTTTGCAGCTATTGTAAAAGGGGTTGAATTCCTGACTTCCTCTTTACCAATTTGGATTCCCTTTCTTTCTCTTAGCTGATTGCTAGGACTTCCAGCACTGTATTGAAGAGGAGTGGTGAGAGTGAGGATCCTTGTCTTGTTCCAGTTCTCAGAGGGAATGCTTTCAACTTTTCCCCATTCAGTGTTATGTTGGCTATAGGTTTGTCATAGATGGCTTTTATTCCATTTAGGTATGTCCCTTGTATGCCAATTTTGCTGAGAGTTTTAATCATAAAGGATGCTGGATTTTGTCAAATGCTTTTTCTACATCTATTGAGATGATCATGTGATTTTTGTTTTTAATTCTGTTTATGTGGTGTATCACATTTATTGACTTGCATATATTAAACCATCCCTGCATCCCTGGTATGAAACTCACTTGATCGTGGTGGATTATCTTTTTGATATGTTATTGGATTCAATTAGCTAGTATATTTTTAAGGATTTTAGCATCTATGTTCTTCAGGAATATTGGTCTGTAGTTTTCTTTTTTGGTTATTTTCTTTTCTGGTTTTGGTATTAGGGTGATGCTAGCTCTATAGAATGAATTAGGGAGGGTTCCCTCTTTCTCTCTCTTGGAATAGTGTCAATAGGATTGGTACCAATTCTTCTTTGAATGTCTGGTAGACTTATGCTGTGAATTCATCTGGTCCTGAACTTTTTTATGTTGGTAATTTTAAATTACCATTTCAATCCCACTGCTTTTTATTGGTTATTTCAGGGTATCTAATTATTTCTGATTTAAGCTAGGAGGGTTGTATTTTTCCAGGAATTAATCCATCTCTTCTAGGTTTTCTAGTTTATGTGTGTAAATGTGTTCATAATAGCCTTGAATGATCCTTTTGTATTTCTGTGGTGTCAGTTGTAATAGCTCCCATTTCATTTCTTACTGAGCTTATTTGGGTTTTCTCTCTTCTTTTCTTGGTTAATCTTGCTAATGGTCTATCAATTTTATGTATCTTGTTAAAGAACCAGCTTTTTGTTTCATTTATCCTTTCTATTTTTTTTTGTTTCAATTTCATTTACTTCTGCTCTGATCTTGGGTATTTCCTTTCTTCTGCTGGGTTTGAGTTTGGTTTCTTCTTGTTTCTCTAGTTCCTTGAGGTGAGACCTTAGATTGTCAGTTTGTGCTCTTTCAGTCTTTCTGATGTAGGTGTTTAGGGCTGTGAACTTTTCTCTTAGCACCATTTTTGCTGTATCCCAGAGGTTTTGATAGGTTGTGTCACTATTGTTGTTCAGTTTGAAAACTTTTTAATTTCCATTTTGATTTTGTTTTTGCTCCTGATCATTGGATTGTTCAGGAGCAGGTTATTTAATTTCCATGTGTTTGCGTGGGTTGGAAGGTTCCTTTTGGAGTTGACTTCCAGTTTTATTCCACTGTGGTGTGAGAGAGTGCTCGATGTAATTTCAGTTTTCTTAAGTATATTGAGGATCATTTTGTGACCTATGATATGGTCTAATTGAAGAAAGTTCCATGTGCCGTTGAATAGAATGTGAATTCTGCTGTTATCGGATGGAATGTTCTGTATATATCTGTTAGGTCCATTTGTTCCAAGGTATAGTTTAAATCTATTTTTTTTTGTTGTTGTTGAATTTCTGTCTTGATTACCTGTTTAGTGCTGTCAGTGGAATATTGATGCCACTCACTGTTATTGTGTTGTTGTCTATTTCATTTGTTAGGTCTACTAGTAATTGTTTTATTAATCTGGGAACTCCAGTGTTAGGTCCATATATGTTTAGGATTGTGATATTTTCCTGTTGGACAAGGCCTTTTACCATTATATAATGTCCCTCTTTGTCTCTCTTAACTGCTATTGCTTTAAAATTTGTTTTGTTTGGTATAAGAATAGCTACTTCTGCTTGCTTTTGGTGTCCATTTGCATGGAGTGCCTTTTTCCAACCCTTTACTTTAAGTTTATGTGAGTCCTTATGTGTTAGGTGAGTCTCTTGAAGGCAGCAGATGGTTGGTTGGTGAATTCTTACGCATTCCGCAGTTCTGTATCTTTTAAGTGGAGCATTTAGGCCATTTGCATTCAACATTTGTATTGAGATGTGAGGTACCATTCCATTAATCGTGCTATTTGTTGCCTGTGTACCTTGGTTTTTTGTTTTTTTGTTTTTTAAATTGTATTTTTGTTTTGTAGGTCCTGTGGGATTTATACTTTAAAGAGGTGTTGTGGGAAGTCAGGGACCCTGAACGGAGGGACCGGTTGAAGCCATGGCAGAAGAACATAAATTGTGAAGATTTCATGGACATTTATTAGTTCCCCAAATTTTTTAATACTTTTATAATTTCTTACACCTGTCTTTACTGCAATCTCTGAGCATAAATTGTGAAGATTTCATGGACTCTTATCACTTCCCCAATCAATACCCTTGTGGTTTCCTATGCCTGTCTTTACTTTAATCTCTTAATCCCATCATCTTTGTAAGCTGAGGATGAATGTTGCCTTAGGACCCTGTGATGATTGCATTAACTACACAAATTGTTTAAACAATATGAAATCTGGGCACCTTGAAAAAAGAACAGGATAACAGCAATGTTCAGGGAACAAGGGAGATAACCTTAAAGTCTGGCTGCCTGCGGGCTGGGTGGAACAGAGCCATATTTCTCTTCTTTCAAAAGCAAATAGGAGAAATATTGCTGAATTCTTTTTCTCAGCAAGGAACATCCCTGAGAGAGAGAATGTGTCCCTAAGGGGAGGCCTCTGAAATGGCCGCTTTGGGGACATCTGTCTTTTACAGTTGTAGATAAGGGATGAAATAAACCCCGGTCTCCTGTAGCACTCCCAGGCTTATTAGGATGAGGAAATTCCTGCCTAATAAATTTTGGTCAGAGCGGTTGTCTGCTCTCAAACCCTGTCTCCTGATAAGATGTTATCAATGACAATGTGTGTCCAAAACTTCATTAGCAATTTTAATTTCGCCCCGGTCCTGTGATCTCACCCTGCCTTCATTTGCCTTGTGATATTTTATTACCTTGTGAAGCATGTGATCTCTGTGACCCACACCCTATTCATACATTCCCTCCCCTTTTGAAAATCACTAACAAAAACTTGCTGGTTTTGCAGCTTGGGGGGCATCATGGAACCTGCTGACATGTGATGTCTTTCCTGGACATCCAGCTTTAAAATTTCTCTCTTTTGTACTCTTTCCCTTTATTTCTCAGACCAGCTGACACTTAGGGAAAATAGAAAAGAACCTATGTGAAATATTGGGGATGAATTTCCCCCCAATAAAGAGGTTCTGTTCTTATGTATTTCCAGGATTTGTTTCAAGACATATAGCTCCTTTTAGCAGTTGTTGTAGTGGTGGCTTGGTAGTGGCGAATTCTCTTCAGTTTTTGTCTGTCTGGAAAAGACTGTATCTTTCCATATGTGGCACATATACACCATGGAATACTATGCAGCCATAAAAAGGGATGAGTTCACGTCCTTTGCAGGGACATGGATGAAGTTGAAAACCATCATTCTCAGCAAAATACCACAAGGACAGAAAACCAAACACCACATGTTCTCACTCATAAGTGGGAGTTGAACAATGAGAACACATGGACACAGGGAGGGGAACATCACACACTGGGGCCTGTTGGGGAGTGGGGGGCTGGGGGAGGGACAGCTCTCAAGATTCTTCCCTTCATCTTAACTTTAAACAACCTTGTGACAACGTGCCTAGGTGATGATTTTTTTTGTGATGAATTTCCCAGGCTTCTGTGTGCTTCTTGTATTTGGATGTCTAGGTTTCTAGCTAGGCCAGGGAAGTTTTCCTCAATTTTTTCCCCGAATACGTTTTTCAAGCTTTTAGATTTCTCTTCCTCAAGAACCCTGATTATTGTTACTTTTGGTTGTTCAACATAATCCAATACTTCCTGGAGGCTTTGTTCATATTTTCTTATTCTTTTTTCTTTGTCTTTGTTGGATTGGGTTAATTTGAAGACCTGTCTTTGAGCTCTGAATTTCTTCTACTAGTTCAATTCTATTGCTGAGACTTTCCAGAGCATTTTGGATTTCTATAAGTGTGTCTAAAGTTGCCTGAAGTCTTGATTTTTTTTTCATTATGCTATCAATTTCATTGAATTTTGTCCCTTCACTTCTTGTATCATGTTTTGGGTTTCCTTGCATTGGGCTTGGCCTTTCTCTGGTGCCTCCTTGATTAGCTTAATAAGTAACCTCCTGAATTCTTTTTCAGGCAAATCAGGGATTTTTTTCTTGGTTTGGATTCACTGCTGGTGAGCTAGTGTGATTTTTTGGGGTTGTGAAAGAGCCTTGTTTTGTCATATTACCGGAGATGGTTTTCTGGTTCCATCTCATTTGGGTAGGCTCTGTCAGATGGAAGGTTTAGGCCTGAAGGCTATTGTTCAGATTCTTCTGTGCCATGGGGTGTTTCCTTGAGGTAGTACTTTCTCCCTTTTCCTACGATGTTCCTTCCTGGGAGCTGAGCTGTAGTGATTATTATCTCTCTGCTGGGTCTAGCCACCAGCAAGTCTACTAGGCTCTGGCCTGGTACTGGGGTTTTCTGCACAGAGTCCTGTGATGTGAACTGTCTATGGGTCTCTTAGCCGTGGATACCAGCACCTGTTCCAGTGGATGTGGCAGGAGAGTGAAGTGGACTCTGTGAGGGTTCTTAGCTTTGGTGGTTTAATGCTCTATTTTTGTGCTGTTTGGCCTCCTGCCAGGAGGTGGCACTTTACAGGGAGCATCAGCTGTGGTAGTAAGGAGAGAAACTGGTGGTAGGCGGGGCCCTAGAACCTCCAAGAGTATATACCCTTTGTCTTCAGCTACTGGGGTGGGTAGGGAAGGACCATCAGGTGGTGGCAGGGCTAGGCTTTCTGAGCTCAGACTTTCCTTGGGCAGGTCTTGCTGTGGCTCCTGTAGGGGATGGGGTGAGCTCCCCAGGTCAATGGAATTATTTACCTGGGAGGATTATGGCTGCCTTTGCTGAGTCATGCAGGTTGTCAAGGAAGTAGGGGAAAGCTGGCAATCACAGGCCTCACCCAGCTCCCATGCAATCCAAAGGGCCGGTCTCACTCCCACAGTGCCCCACTAACAGCAATGAGTCTGTTTCCAGGCTGTAAGCAAGCAGGGCTGAGAACCTGCCCTAGGCTACCCACCTCCCAGCTGGAAAAGAAAGTAGGGCTTTAGTTCTTCCCCCGCCTGTGGAGTCTGCACGCTGGGATTCCCACCCTTCCTCGAGTTCTGGCCAGGAGGCTTTTCAGCCAGTTCAAATTGTTACTAAGTTCAGCTGGAGATTTTCTTCTCCCTGTGGCATTTTCCCTGTGCCTCTGGCTGCCCTCCTGAAGGATCCCTGTGGTGTCAGGCAGGAATGGCCTGCTTGGGAAGCTCACAGGTACTTTGCTGCTGCTTCCTCTACCCCTGTATTTCACTCGGCTCTCTAAATTGACTCGGCTCCAGTTAAGGTTGGAATCTTCTGCAAACTAGGCCTTGAGTTTCTCCAGTAGGAGCGTGTGTTTGGTTAAGGAGGATTTCCCTTTCCCACTTCCACAGTTTGGTCACAGTATTTGGGGTGCCTCCTGGGTCCTGCATGAGCAATCCACTTCCTTAAGAGGATCTGTGGGTCCTATCCGGTTTCCTGATTTATTCCTGTGGTCGTTTTGGAGTTAAAATTCACAATGCGGGCCTCCTCACGCTGCTGTATTCATCCGTGTCACAGCTCTAATCTTGTCCTGCCTCCCATCTGCCATGATGGAATGCAATCTCTTTATTTACTATTATTATTATTTTCAATTTTTTATTTTAAGTTCAGAGGTACATGTGCAGGATGTGCAGGTTTGTTACAGAGGTAAATGTGCGCCATAATAGTTGGCTGCACAGATCATCCCATCACCTAGGTATTAAGCCCAGTATCCATTAGCTATTGCTCTCCCTCCTCCCTACCCCCACCCTCTGACATGCCCCAGTATGTATTGTTCCACCCATGTGTCCATGTGATCTCATCATTCAGCTAACACTTATTAGTGAGAACATGTGGTGTTCGGTTTCCTGTTCCTGTATTAGTTTGCTGAGAATGATGGATTCTAACTCCATCAATGTCCCTGCAAATGATATGATTTTGTTCCTTTTTATGGTTGCATAGTATTCCATGGTGTATATGTACCACATTTTCTTTATCCAGTCTATCATTGATGAACATTTAGGTTGATTCCATGTCTTTGCTATTGTGAATAGTGCTGCAATGAACATATGTGTGCAGGTGTTTTAATAATAGAATGATTTATATTCCTTTGGGTATATACCCAGTAATGGGATTGCTGGGTCAAATGGTATTTCTGTCACTAGGCCTTTGAAAAATCACCACACTGTCTTCCACAGTGGTCAAACTAATTTACACTTCAACCAACAGGGCAAAAGCATTCCTTTTTTCTCCACAATCTCGGCAGCATCTGTTGTCTTTTGGTTTTTTATTAATAGCCATTCTGACTGGCGTGAAATAGCATCTCATTGTGGTTTTGATTTGTGTTTCTCTAATGATCAGCGATGGTGAGCTTTTTTTCATATATTTGTTGGCCGCATGAATGTCTTCTTTTGAGAAGTGTCTGTTCATGTCCTTTGCCCGCTTTTTAATTTCTTTTTTTGTAAATTTAAGTTCCTTGTGGATTCTGGATATTAGGTTTTGTCAGATGGATAGATTGCAAAAATTTTCTCCCATTCTGTAGGTTGTCTGTTTACTCTGTTGATAGTTGCTTTTGCTGTGCAGAAGCTCTTTAGTTTAATCAGATTGCATTTGTCAATTGTTGCTTTTTTTGCAATTGCGTTTGGCCTTTTTCTCATGAAATCTTTGCCCATGCCTATGTCCTGAATGGTATTCCTTAGATTTTCTTCTAGGAAGAAAATCTTATTACATAAACAACTAATACATGTCAACTAAAAATAATAGGAAAGGATTATGAATAAATAAATATAAAGTGTATGGGAGGATGTGCATAGATTATATGCAAATACTATAACATTTTATTTAATAGACTTGAGCATCCTTGGATTTTGTTCTCTGTGAGGATACTGAAACCAATCCCTCGCAGATATCATGGGACAACTGTATAGATGTGCAAGGGAAGGCTGAGTGAAGGATATACAAGACTTCTCTAAACTACCTCTGGCAAATGCATGTGAATCTGCAATTACCTCAAAATAAAAGGTTTATTATTTATAAAAGATATTTATCTTTCTGTGCTTGATTTAATGTAACGTCCTCCAGGCTTATCTGTGTTGCTGTGAATGACAGCATTTCCTTCTTTTTTATGGTTGAATGTATTCCATTGTGCATATATACCAAGTTTTCTTCACGCATTCATCTGTTGATGGACACTTAGATTGATTCCATATCTTGGCTGTTGGGAATACTGCTGTAATAAACGTGGAAGTGTAGAAAATTGATATACTGATTTCTTTTCTTTTGGATAAATACTCAGTAGTGAGATTGCTGGATCGTATGGTAGTTCTATTTCTAATTGTTTTTTAGAAACCCCCAAACTGTTTTTCATAATGGCTGTATTAATTTACATTCCTACCCACAGTGTATAAGAGTTCCCCTTTTCTGCAGTCTCACCAATATTTGTAATTTTTTGTCTTTTTGACAATAGCCATTCTAATTGGGGTGGGATGATGTCGCATTGTGGTTTTCATTTATATTTCTCTGATGATTAGGGATGTGAGTGTTTTTCATATACTTGTGGCCATTTGTATGTCTTCTTTTGAGAAACGTCTATTCAGATCATTTGCTCATCTTTTAATTGGATGATTTGTATTATTATAGCTGTTGAGTTATTGGGTTCTTTATATATTCTGTATATTAGTCCCTCATCGGATGAATAGTTTGTAAATATTTTCTCCCATTTTACAGACTGTTTCTTTTCTTTACTCTGTTGGTTGTTTTCTTTGCTATGTGGAAATTTTTAGTTTGATATGCTTCCATTTGTATATTTTTGCTTTCATTTGCCTGTGATTTTGAAGTCCAGGCTTTTGTACCTTTTCCTCAATCAGTATGATGTTAGCTGTAGGTTTATCACATATGGCCATTTCTGTGTGTTTAGTTATGCCCCTTCTATACCAAGTTTGGTGATGGTTTTTATCATAAAGAAATGTTGAATTTTATCAAATATTTTTTATGTGCCTATTGAAATGATCATATACTTTTGCCCTTCTTTCTGTTGATGCAATGCATAACATTTATTGATTTATGTATGTTGAACAACCCTTGCATCCCTGAGATAAATCCCACTTGACCATGCTGTGCTTGTATGCATGTATGTATGTATTTATTTTTGTGATGGAGTCTTGCTCTGTTGCCCAGGCTGGAGTGCAGTGGCATGATCTCGGCTCACTGCAACCTCTGCCTCGATGGTTCAAGTGATTCTCCTGCCTCAGCCTCCTGAGTAGCTGGGATTACAGGCACGCACCCCCGTACCTGGCTAGTTTTTGTACTTTTAGTAGAGATGGGGTTTCACCATGTTGTATGCTTGAACTCCTGACCTTGTGATCCTCCTGCCTCGGCCTCCCAAAATGCTAGTATTACAGGCATGAGCCATCGCGCCTGGCCTGTGTTATCTTTTTGATGTGCTGTTGGATTTGGCTTGCTAATATATATATATATTAATGTTGGTTTATATATATATATGTATATATATATATGTTGGTTTTTTTTGTTTTTGTTTTTTTTTGAAATGGAGTCTCACTCTGTCACCTAGGCAGTGCAGTGGTGCAATCTCGGCTTACTGCAAGCTCTGCCTCCCGGGTTCACACCATTCTCCTGCCTCAGCCTCCCGAGTAGCTGGGACTACAGGCGCCCGACACCACGCCCGGAAAATTTTTTGTATTTTTAGTAGAGACGTGGTTTCACCGTGTTAGCCAGGATGGTCTGGATCTCCTGACCTCGTGATCTGCCCGCCTCAGCCTCCCAAAGTGCTGGGATTACAGGCATGAGCCACTGCACCCAGCCTAGGTTTGCTAGTATTTTTTGAGGATTTTTATATCTGTGTTAAGGAATATTGGCCTGTAGTTTTCTTTTTGTATTCTTGTCCGGTTTTGATATCAGGGTAATTCTGGTCTCATAGAATGAGTTAAGGAGAAATCTCTCCTTTTCAATTTTTTTTTTTTTTTTGGAATACTTTGAGGAGGACGGGTGCTGGTTCTTCTTGAAAAGTTTGATAGAATTCAGCAGTGAATCTATCTGGTCCTGGGCTTTTATTTGTTGGGAGACTTTATTACTGATTTGATATAATTGTTATTGGTCTGTTCAAGTTTTAAACATTTCTTTCTGTCTCAATCTTGGTAGGTTATATGAGTTCAGGAATTTATCCATTTTTTCTAGGTTTTCCAGTTTATTGGTGTAGAGTTGTTCATAGTAGTCCCCTTGTATTTCTGTTGTTCAGCTGTAATGTCTTCTTTTTAGTTTCTGATTTTCTTTATTTGGGTCTTCTTTCCCTTTTTCTTAGCTAGTCTAGCTAATGGCTTGTTGATTTTGTTTATATTTTCAAAAAACAACTCAATTTTGTTGATATCTAAAATATCAACAAATATTTAAATATTTGTTGTCTCAGATACTGTAAATTTTTTTTGTCTCTATTTCATTGAGTTCTTATCTGATCTTTGACTCTTTCTTTTTTTCTACTAATTTTGGGCTTGGTTTGTTCCTGATATTCTAGTTATTTGAGGCACATGAGTTGTGTATTGAAGTCTTTCTCCTTTTTTGATGTAGGTTTTTATTGCTGTAAACTTCTTCTTAGTACCATTTTTGCTGCATCCCACAGATTTTGGTATGTTGTGTTTCATTTTTCATTTGTTTCAATAATTTTTTGAATTTCTTTCCTAATTCTTTATTGATCCTTTGGTCATTAAGGAGGAGCATGTTGTTTAATTTCCTTGTATTTACAAAAGTTCCCAAGTTGCTCTTGGTATTGATATTGTTCTATTCCACTGTGGTCTGAGAAGATACTTAATATGATTTTGATTTTTAAAATTTTGTTAAGACTTGTTTTGTGGCCTAACATATGATCTATCCTGGAGAAGGTTCCACATGTGTTGACAAAAAGAATGCATTCTGCAGCTGTTGAATGAAATGTTCTATAAATGTCTGTTAGGTCCATTTTATCTATAGTACCATTTAAATTCAATGCTTCTTTGTTAATTTGCTTTCTAAATGATCTGTCCAGTGCTGAGAGAGGAATGTTGAAGTCCTCAACTGTTACTTACTTGGGTCTATCCCTGTCTTAACACTAGTAATATTTGGTTTATATATTTTGTTGCTCCTGTGTTGTGTGAATATATTTATAATTGTTATATTTTCTTGCTGAATTAATCCCATTATCATTATATTATGCTGTTATTTGTCTTTTAAAATTTTTTTTCTTAAAGGCTACTTTGTCTGATAGAAATGTAGCTACTCCTGTTCATTTTTGGTTTCCATTTGTGTGGAATATCTTTTTCTATCCCTTCATTTTAATTCTATGTGTGTCTTTACAGGTGAAGTGAGTTTTTTGTAGGCAGCATATAGTTGTTTGTTGGTTTTTAAAAAAGTTAATTTAGCCAGTTTGTATCTTTTAACTGGGAAATTTAAATAATATACATTTAAGGTTGTTATTAATAGATGAGGACTTACTCCTTTTATTTGTTAATTGTTTTCTGGTTGTTTTGTATATCCCTTTTTCTTTATTCCTCTTTTGTTTCTCTTTGTGGTTTGGTGGTTTTTTGTAGCGATAGGTTTTGATTCCTAAGTCTTTTTTCATTTGTGTTTCTGTTTTACCAATGAGTTTTATACTTTTGTGGGTTTTTGTGATGGCAGATATCATTCATTCATTTCTTGATATAGCACTCCTTTTAGCATCTCTTGTAGGGCCAGCCTAGTGATGAATTCCTGCAGTTCTTGCCCATATGGAAGAACTCTTTCTTTATGTGTCTTTCATTTTTGAAGGATAGTGTTGCTGTGTATAGTAATTTTGGCTGACAGTGATTTTTTTTCAGCACTTTGAATATATCATTTTATTCTATTCCAGCCTGTAAGGTTTTACTTAGTACTTTGCTGTTTGTCTGATGGGGATTTCCTTATATGTGACTAGACACTTCTGCTGTTTTTAGAATTCTCTTTTTGTCTTTGACTTTTGACAGTTTGACTATAATGTGTCTGAGAAAAGACCTTTTGGGGTTGAATCTGTTTGGTGATTTTTAAGCTTTTTGTACCTCAATGTCCTTAACTCTTCCAAGTTTTAAGTTTTTAGCTATTATTTCACCAAGTAGGTTTTCTATGCCTTTTCCCATATCTTGTCTTTCTGAAATTCCCATAGTATAAATAAGTTTTTGTGTGATGGTGTTTCATAGGTCATGTAGGCTTTCTTCATTTTAAAATTCTTTTTATTTATTTATTTATTTATTTATTTATTTAAATATCTGACTGAGTTATTTTAAAAGACCTGGCTAGGTGTGATGGCTTATGCCTGTAATCTCAGCACTTTGGGAGGCCAAGGCAGGTGGATTGCCTAAGCTCAGGAGTTTAAGACCAGCTTGGGCAACATGGCAAAATCCCATCTCTACAAAAAATACAAAAATTATCCAGGCATGGTGGCATGCACCTGTAGTCCCAGCTACTTGGGAGGCTGAGGTGGGAGAATGGCTTGATCTTGGGAGGTGGAGGTTGCAGTGAGCTGAGATTGTGCCATTGCACTCCAGTCTGGGCAACAGAGCGAGACCATGTCTCAAAAACAAAGACAAACAAAAGTCCTGTCTTCAAGTTTAGATATTATTTATTCTGCTTGATCTAGTCTGTTGTTAAGCAGTTAAGTGTATTATTAATTTAACTAATTTAATTTTTCAGTTCCAAGATTATGTTTGTTTCTTTTTTATATCTATCTCTGTTAAATTTCTTGTTCAGATCATAAATTGTTTTTCTGATTTCATTGAATCATCTGTCTGTGTTCTCTTGTATCTTGGTGAGTTCCTTAAGAGCATTGTTTTGAAGTTCTTTTCAGGCATTTCATCAATTTGTGTTTCTTTGGTTTCTGTTATTAAAGAATTATTGTGTTCCTTTGGAAGTGGCATGTTTCCTTGCTTTTTCATGTTTCTTGTATACCTATCTTAATATGTGCACATCTGTTGGAACAGTTGCTTCTTCCAGTTTTATGAAGTAGCTTTTGTAGGGAAAGTCTTTTTCTTATACATGTGTTCTACAGTGTTAGTTGGCTAGGGTGTTTTGGCTTTGGTTCTGGGTGGGTGCATTAGGGTAGTCTCTGTATATTTTCTTTAGTTGTAATCAGTGTCTTCAGTGTTTGTGAGTTCCCTGATGGCCTGAACTGAGGTTGTTTGTGGAGGCTGTGGTGCAGATTTGCTGGGGATAGGGATGCTAGGTGTGCTGATTCTTGGGACCCTGGGTGGCATGTGCAGCAGCCTTACTGTTGGAAGATGTGGAGTCACCAGCATGAGTGGTGATGGGCCTCTGGCAGGGTGGTCTTCAGGCCCCTTAGCAGTATGTGGGGGCATGGTTGCTGGTGGGGTGGACAGTGCCTCAGGTATACTTTAAATCAATCTAGATTACTTAAAATACCTAATAAAATAAGAATACTATGTAAATAGTTGTTATTATTACTCTTTTTATTTATATTATTTTAATTGTTATATTGTTTTTTAATTTTTAAAATATTTTCCATCTGTATTTGGTTGAATCTGCAGATGCATAACCTGAAGAAATGGAGGGCTAACTGTAGTATAATGTCACAACTAAGATTATGTTTTGTAGCTTGAATATATTTTTATTAAAGAAGCTCTATATTATGAACTATGTGTTAATTTATTTAATTAGTCAGAGGTATTGGAGTGAATATAGGCTTGATTCAGAAATAAGTTTGAATCTGAGATCAACTTTCAAGTTGAAAAAGTCACTTGTTTCCTGTTTCGTATGATTAGTGTCATAAAAGAACCAATGAAGTATTGTGTGTAAAACCTGTTGTATGTTAGAAAGATCTATAATTTCTATCAAATAGAAATTATTTGCTATTATTGGTATAGCTTATTGTATACAGTGTTTCACAGGGTATTTGGGGGCACATAGATATTACTTTTTTGCCCATTATTTTAACAGAGAAAAATAAAATTCTTGACATAGTTTTTTTCAAAACCATGTGGTTATTATCTGTTACCTATGACAAAGAATTACTTTGTTACTAAGGTCTTAATTACTATTAATTGAGATCATTATTTTATATTTTCTTGAACTGCCCACTTCTCCTCTTTTTAGATGAATAAGATATTTTTCTTTTTAAGTAATTATGTAATTATCCTCACTTACACAGTAGTCTTAGGTTAGATATTTGGCAATTGATTTAGATATTTACCATCTTGAATAGTGTCCTTTATGTGAAGACCATATGATAAATATCTTTCATTTTTCTATCAATGTTTATACTATTTTTAGGTAATTGGTTTGTTTTTACCAAATGAATACTGAATTTTATAATAGAGCATGTTTTTCCCTTTCAATTGCCTGTTAGATGGTTCAGAAATACACATGTAACCCACATTTAGAATTTTGTGAGGAAATGCAACTTCTTGACATGCATTTTGTTTTGTACTAACCTTATTCCTGGAGCCAATGTACTTTTCTACCCACATTTTCTCTTTATATTCATTTCTTCCTTTCTTGCTTTATCTTATATTTTTAAAACCTCCTTAAATTCTTTATAGGGTAGGGTCTAAATAAATAAATGATTTCAGAGTCTTAACTTCAGCACATAAAAATGTGCAGACTATTCCCTGTAACTGTGGGTGTACATTAGGTACCGTCTGTGCACCAAGAATTTAGTAGTTGTTCAAACATGCTGTCCTCAGAGAGTTTATAATTCATGTCTAGAATTAAATTGATGGCCTAAACATTCTCCCAAAGTAAAGACATGTTTTAAACAGAAGTTATAAATATGATCACTAATTAGTTTCCAAATATGTTGGTAATAACATTTTGAAAGGTAAATAATTATGTTAAAGTGTTATAATGTAATTTCACAATCTGAGGGCCTTAGCCTGTGGTAGCAAATATAAAAGTTAAAGGTATAAAACAAGCACATTTTTGTCGATTTTATATGTTTGTACAATTAAGTTTGCCACTCACTGTTCCCATAGCAACCAAACTGCCTATATGAAGTAAGCAACTAAATTTCATTGCTCCTTGGTGTAAAAATAGCATCTATTAATGCTTCTTCTCTGTGTTGGAGCACATCATTAGAAATATATATATATATTTATAAAACCCCACACACCTTCATGCTAATCCGAAGCCAAAGTCAATGGTCAGCAAGGATAAACAACCTTTTTAGTTTGTTGGGGATGAGGGGTTTCCCAGCACATGAGACTTTTGATGTGAAAACCAGGATAGTCCTGGGAATACGCGGATGATTGATCACCCTACCAGCTCTCCTCAGTAATTACAATTACATTTTATCTTGCCCACAGGCACATCTCATCTTGGGGAATAGAGGCCATTTTGGGCAAGGAAATTAAATTATTGGAAATACCATGCAGCCTATAGGAAGGAGAGTCTGAAGGCAGAGAGGCTACTGCAGTTCAAGTATGAGGTGATATGGAGCTTAGATGGACGCTCACTTAAATAAATATGCCACATCACATGCTGGCACTGATTATAAAACAAGGCCACAGTTCCTTTTCCTACCTAAAATTAGGTGGGATAAGGCCCTATTAGCTGGATTTGATGTTCCCAAAGGTGTGCCTCATGTAGGCCTACCAAGCAGCCTGTCAGCTGTCAAATGAAATTTGTTCTCATTTCCCTGGTCCACCCTTGTCCCTTGTCCACCCTTATTACCTACAAAACTGCTTTTGTCACTGCCAATCATGACATGCCAGTGTTCATGCCAAGGGTGATACATCCGGATGCTCCCTGGTTATTGGAGTGGTGAGTATTGCTGAATAGAATGGGCTCCTTCCAACTCTGGGCCACACTTGGTCACTTTGACTCCGGTGCAGCTCTGCTTGTACCAGAGAGTCACAAAGTTTCCAATCTCCTTCTCCAAAGGGGCTCAAAATCAATTCAAGAGATTAAGTGAAGGCCAGATGCCATTCTATCCCCTATGGAGCCTCAGCTTTTCCCCAGTCCCTCTCCAACAAAACTCCTCTCTTCTCCATTTACAAAACCAAAGCTCCCAAGCACATCAGTGAAAACAAACAGGTTGGAATGGGTGGACAGAAAAGGGAGAAATGAGATGTTTACAACTTCTGAGTAATAGCACGACCTGCCAGAAATGCCTTGTTACACTGATGTCATTGAGGTAGAGTGGCATTGTTGACGGGGCTCCTCATGGCCACAGCATAGATATTGTGAGGTAGTCTTGGGACATATTGTTGTAGCAACTTGTTTTTTAAAAAATGCACTCCACCTTCTAGATCACTGCCACTAAACAAGCTTTGGCATGGGTCAAGAATACAGATACTAAGAAAGAAAGTTTTGCTTTTTGTAAAAGTGAAAAGATTAGAGATAGAGGCAGCTTGGTGCTGCCTCTGATGGCTTATTTTCTGTATTAGGCCATTCTCACACTGCTATAAAGAACTACTTGAGACTGGGTAATTTATAAAGAAAAGAGGCTTAATTGGCTCATGTCTCTGCGGGCTATACAGGCTTCTGTTTCAGGGGAGGCCTCAGGAAACACAGTCATGGCAGAAGGTGAAGGGGAAGCAAGCACATCTTCACATCACCGTCAGGAGAGAGAGAGAGAAAGAGAGTTGGGGGAGGTGCTACACACTTTTAAGCAAGCAGCACTAGGGGGATGGTGCTAAACCATTAGAAAATGCCCCCATGATCAGATCACCTCCCGCTAGGCACTTCCTCTAACACTGGGGATTACAATTCGACATGAGATTTGGACAGGGACACAAAGCCAAACCATATCAGCCCACTTTGGATCTTTGCTTTTCTTTTTTGCATCATGTCTTCCTCTTAGAATTTGTCTTTGGTATATTTAAGCAGCTTAATGGCTCCTCCTTCTCTCTCTCTTTTCTTTTCTTTTCTTTTCTTTTTTTTTTGAGACAGAATCTCACTCTATTTTGGAGGCTGGAGTGCAGCGGCACTATCTCAGCTCACTGCAACCTCCACCTCCCAGGTTCAAGTGATTCTCCTGCCTCAGCCTCCCGAGTAGCTGGGATTACAGGCACCTGCCACCATGTCTGGCTAATTTTTGTATTTTTAGTAGAGATGGGGCTTCACCATGTTGGCCAGGCTGGTCTCGGACTCCTGACCTCAGGTGGTCTCCCCACCTTGGCATCCCAAAGTGCTGGGATTACGGGCGTCAGCCACTGCGCCCGGCTGTCCTTCTTTTTGCTAGCACTACCTTCTCCTCTCCAGCAGAACCTGGAGCAGCAGGTAGCATGGGGCTAGCTGCCTAAGTCTTCAGGTTTGGCTAAGACCCTGGATCCAGACTGCCTGCTTACACAGCCTAGCTTTTCACACTCTGTGCAATGATTTCCTTCTCTTTAAGGCAGGGATTAAATAGCAACTCCTTAATAGAAGTGAAAATTAAATAAATTACAATGTGTAGAGCCATTAGAAGAGTGTCTTGATGTGGTAAGAACTACGTGTTTGCTGTGAATATTGAGTTAGGTGTTTGAAATGAACCTTGCAGTTCCCATGTGACAGAGGTAAGTTTACCAGCACAGGACACTACACAGATTTTGAGCTAACACTCGAGCTAGCAAGTGAATGTCTTCTTTTGAGTAGGATTGCTGGGATCTTGACATGGAGCACTACAGCTGATGGTATGCAGAAAAGGTTCTTGTTACATCTTTTCTCACCACCTGCAGATTAGAAACACAAATGATGAACAAGTAAGGAATCCTTCCATTCTTCATTTAGTAGCACCATACTTTAATATTGAATAAATTGGATAAAAATATTCGATTACATAAATAAAATGAAAATTTTCAGTTATCCAAACGGAAACTTTGGCATGAAATTCGGACTTTCCAAGTCTTCACCTGTCAGTATGTACAAGTGAAATTCCCATTAATGGTAATAACTTGCATGCTGCTGGTGGTGTAGCACCCCTCATTGGACAGGACATCTCACTCCATGCAAAATGTCTTTTCCCCAGATATTTCTACAAGTGTGTACAGACAGTGCCTCCCATGGATTTATGAACAAATCCCCTCATGTTTTGCCACTTGTGCATATTTGCTGGTCTAAAGGCATTTGAAACAATGTCCCTGCCTAACTATTCTTCCTAACAAAAGTAACATCTATGCCAGCAGTGTCATTTTTCAGTATTCCATAAAACTAAAATCCTTGAGGTTCGACAATGATGATGCATTTCATTCAGCTTTCACTGAGTGCAAGTCATGGCATTGTTAAAGCAGAATGGAAGAGAAGCACGTTAACCATACAAGTGAGGCTGCCTTCTGGGGATGGGTGGGGTGGAGAGTGAGTGCTCCATGTTCACTGGAAACTGCCATAAGGAATTGCAGCTTTTTGAATTGGATGCTGTATTCTGTCAGCTATATTCTCCTTTCCCCACTTTTCCATGAATTTTAACCTTCCTGAAACCAAGGGTGAAGAAAAACTGTAAAGACCCAAGAATGGGCACGCAGGCTGTTCCTGTCCTCATGACTAATTTAAAGCTATTACATATCCCCAGTGTTAGAGTCATTACTAGTTCTTGAGTAAGTCCATTTCATACCTTAATTAATCCAAGGGGGGAGATAATCATGATATGGAGACAGTTTTTCTTTTTCCTGATAGCCATTTAATTTTTCTTAATTCATTTTCTCTATATAAAATCTTTGTGGTGTTTACAGTTCACAGAAAGAGTACTTGTAAGCTATTCTTCCCTTGGGCAAACTAAATGTGTTAAATGATGTTATATTTTCACACAAACATCAATCCTGTTTTCCAAATTACTTTTGATATTCTTGGAGCTTTAGGGAGTTTGTGTATATTGAGGTATACCTCAATTTAAAAGTAGATGTGTGTATTGCCAAAGATTCTGTTCAAAAATTTCAAATTGATTCCTACTGTTCCATTGACTGCGTTATAAAATTGGAACTGTGTTTCCCTGGGGGCAGAGGGAAATCCCATAATGATCTTAATTACAGCTTTGGTTAGAGAAAGGGAAAACATCAAGACTAGCTTCATGGTATTGTACTGCAATGTTTCCTGGGATTATTAGTTTCAGTGGTAGTTTATTTTGGGGTTTCACAATAAAATCAGGTTAACTCTAAAAATTCCCCAAGGCCCTTTGGCATAGCAGAAAGGTCCTGGCTGCCTTTCTAAGCTATTAGGTGGTGCAAAAGTAATTGCGGTTTTTGCTGTTACTTTTGCACTAACATAACAGTACATGGGCTGAGTCAGGGGCTAGTTGCAGCAGCACCATGAGGCCAAGTGAGATGTTACTATAGACCTAGGCTTTTAAATTAATGCAATAATTAGGCACAGTGGTGACACATTTTGGACTTTTGAGGACAACTAGATCTTAATATTCTGCTCCATTACCTCCGTAAGAATACTCATGCTGTCCATGATTTGTGTTCTGTCACTGGGTTTTGAGAGATGCTAACATTGTAAATGCAAGAAGACAACACTGAGAAATGCATAATGTTTATTCATCAGTCAAGAGGATATAAATATGATTTTCCTTAACTTTGCTAATGTAGTTTTCATAAATTTTACATCAAGTTTATTGATTTTTGTTACCAAGAGAATGTTTATCTCTCCTATGTATATGTGAAAAGGGAGGAAATAAGTGTGCACTCACACATGGAGGAAGGCAGATGGAAGCTGAATATAACAACTGACAGGAACCAGAGGAAAGGATGAATTTAGAGAATATTTTTTTGCTGGAAATGCTAGATAAAAATAAGGGGGTAGGGGAAAGAGTGGCTATTACTTTTATATAAATAACATTTCTTTTATCCTTGTCTAAATTTA
Source organism: Pan paniscus (assembly GCF_029289425.2). NCBI lineage: Eukaryota > Metazoa > Chordata > Mammalia > Primates > Hominidae > Pan > Pan paniscus. Next base: position 40,125,481 of record NC_073264.2, on the reverse strand, counting down.
ACTGTTCCACTTTCATATTATTTTCTTGCTCTTCATCATATTTTTCAGTTTTTCTACATGTTGACTTTCCTTAACTAATAGACTTTCTATTGGCTTATTTGGGTAGAAGATATTGCACCTTCCTTTATTTTATGTTGCACGAAGATTTAGGGGCCTTAACTACATATTCCTGAGCATAGTTAGTGAAATTGCTTACAAAGCAATTCCAGGAATAAAGTAGTTTTCACTGAAGGAAAATAAAAAAGAGAAGGATGAGAAGGTGAAGGGATGATTTGGAGTGGAGAGCAGAAATTGGATGATAAAAACCAATGGGAAATAAACAAAAATATCTACAAGTTTGATTTAGTCAAAAGTGATAAGAGTATGACTCTGAATGGACATAGAGAAAGCAAAAAATAATTCCACTCACTCAATTGCCATGGGACTTGAAATTCCACAAGGAGAGGTTGATCCTTTGGGTTCACTTCATGAACATCCTAAGGTAAATGCAGACATTCCTATAGGGGTGGCCCTTGCCAGGAAGGTATTCATCACAAAGCACACTTCAGCATGAAATAACATACTAGGGTTATCCTTCTCAGGTGGTTAGCTAGGATCTGGGCACTGAAGGAAATGAAGGTTGAATAAAGCAAGGTCATCTAGCTCTCTGGCTTTAAATGCCGTCTGTGTGCGGATGGCTCCCATTTTATATCTCTATTCCCAACTCTGAACTCTACACTGTCCACTTGACATCTTCATTTGGGTGTTTATTAGCATCTTAAACTCAACATTGGCATAAGTTTGAGTCTGCTGAGAAGTATTATAGATACCAAGATGAGGTTAGAGGTTCAATCCTATTTATTGGGGGAAATGCTTGTGAGGAAAAAATGGGGAAGGAACTGGAGAAGAGTGGGGGAACTGGAGGAGGCTGGGGGAGCTGTCACACTGGGATGCAGAGCTACCCCATGTTGGGGACAGAGGGAAGAAAGTCTTAGGACTTTGGGTAGGAAGTCTTAGACTTTGATGCAGTCCTAAGAAAGTTTCAGCAAAGTTGGCATGGGGTCCTTGAGCCAAAGTCACCATCGGAGAAATCCCACATTTCTTGTGATGGGCATGACTTAGTATCCCTAGGAGTGCTCAGCTGGGAGCAGCCTGGAAAAAGCATGGCCTGGGTGTGAATGGGTCCAGCAGCTGGGCCGTGGTTCAACACACTCACTGCAGCTGGAGATCTGAGAGGCATTTTTTCATGGCTGCCACATGTCCCCGGGCAAACTTTTGATTTTTTTCTTCCATCTATTACTGTAAAATGTCTCCTCTCCTAGTTTTTCCATTTCAGTCAATGTCAGGGAAACTCCAGGGTCTTCTCATGAGCTCCACTACTACCAGCTAGTCTAACATCTTCCTTTTGCCATCCCTAAAGTCTATTCTTCAAACTTGCCTGACTCTCTTATCTAATTCAAAATTAAGTCCAAATTCTTTACCATGACCTTCAAGCCTCTACACAATCTGACCCCTCCACTAGCTGTCTCCTATAATCCTCTACCATTCTCTCTCACTCACTCTGCTCTTCCTAGAACACAAGCCCATTCTGCCTCAGGGCCTTTGCACTTCTTGTTCTTTCTGCTTCTAATGCTCTTATTTCGGATTACCTCAGGGCTCACTTTTTTTACCTTTTCCAAGTCTTCACTCAAATGTTACCTGATCAGAGCTTCCTTCTCTGGCTAACATATATTACTCAATTTTTTTCATAATAATGTTATATCATATATTTATTACTTTTGTTAATTGTCTCTTCTTCTAATTAGAATGTAAGCTCTAGTAAGGCAAAGCCTTTATCTGTTTATTTGTAACTGTTTCCCTAGGGCCTGCCATGAAATATGTTTTCAATAAACATTTGTTAAGTGAATAAACACAATTTAAAGAATGTACAAAATGTGGACTATAAAGAACATGCACTCTGTTTCACAGCCTTATATTTTATAATCTACTTCTCCAGGAAATATTATCAACATTTGCCAACACCTCAGAGTTATTCTACAGCATAGTATTTCATTTATAGCTGTAATTTATTTTATGGATGTGTTATAGTTTATTTACTCAACCCCCATTAGTTCCAATTTTTTGGCTATTATGTGAATGATATAATAATGAGTATCATTACCCTTAAACTCAATAGGGACAGAGACCAACTATATCTTGCTCACCATTCTATCCCAAGTGCCTGGAAAATATATACATAGAAAATATGAGGTCTTATTTTTGTTTCTTAAAGTAAAAATGTAGAAGTTGAATTGTTAGTTTTACATATTCATTTTGTTAAACCAATTCCTATTATAAAATTATGTTCTAGAAAGTGGTCACTTTGAGCTTCTACTGGCAGGATATGAGCACCTACTACTTTCTCAAAAGATATGCAGCAAAATAAAATGTCCCCAGTTTGATCAATGACAAATGTGATCCCATTTTAATTAGCATTATTTATTTACCAGAGAGGTTACATTTTTATCATAGATTCATTGGTCATTTGTACTACTTCTTTAATCAATTACCTGTTCTTATTGCCTGATATTTCAGACATGGTTAAAAATATTGTTATGAGGCCTGCCTGTGCCATTCACTAATTGTCTTGCCTTCACAAGTTACTTGGCTTGTCTGAAGCTCTCCTCATTGTAAAGTGGGGGAAATAATGGTGCTTGCCTCCTTGGGGTTGCCCTGTGGAAGCTGGCAAGCCTTGTGCTTAGGGTGCTCTCCTTGGCTGGAGTGTGGCCCAGGAGAGAGGGTTGTGAGAAAGAGAAAATGAGAAAGGAAAATAAAATGCTCAGCACAGTGCCTGGTATAGAGCGCATGCTAATACATGGAAGTGGCTGTCATTGTTGCTACTTTATCTTTGTGATTCTGCTTTTTTGACTACATTGTGCTGTTCTGGGGATGGCATTTCACAAATCCTTGGAAGCCTGGGGCCTCACATTGTGCTTGGGATAAATAGTGGTAGTGCTTAGCCACCCAATCCATGCCATAAGACAAAAGATTGTATAAACCTTTGGTAACAGTGGGACTCTTTTGTCTTAGCTAATCTCTGTCTTCTGATTCTGCTCCCTGTTTGTCTGGCCTTAGAGTTTCTGCCTCAATCTTCCAAGCTTATTTGATCCTCCAAACCTTGACCTTGGGTCAACCAAATTCTTGCATAACAGTTTCATACTACCTGACAGAATTTTCAGACCTGATTCTTCCTAAGGAATTTAGGTGCTGCACTTGCCTATGAGCTATCTAAATGAAAAGTTATTGTATCTATTTTTTTCTGTCCCATAGGTATTTCCTTATACATGGTTTCTCTATATCTAAAAATACCCTTACTATATTTTATTTAATCACATGGGGGAATGCCCAGGAGAAAGCAGAATTGCATATCCATAAATATCCAGGGGAGGCCCTTATTTAGAAATGTTCTAAGGGGACTAATGTCCGATGCCATTTTCCTTGCCCCTCTAGATATCCTTTAGAGCGATGCCCTAAAGAGATATATGAAATAAAATGGAAAAAAAAAACCCCAAATATCAAAGATATAAAATGTGCCTTGGAAAATATGTGAGAGAACCTAAATTCATGAAATCTAATGTTCAATTAAAATATTTTCCTCTCACTCTTGTCATTACCCATTTAGTTTTGCTGTGGGCTGCTCTGTTGGGGTTTCTAGAGGTCTCCGTTTAATTTGAGACTTTGATATGGAACCAACTAACAAAAAGAAAGAAAGAACGAAAAAGAAAAAAACCCAGTACAATGATTGCTTCGACTGCACAATTTCAACTGCACAAATTATATTTATTGAGTTTGTGTTGAGATGGTGGTCAAGCTTCCTTTTGGGAAATGCTTACTTGATGGGAGATTTAACATTTCACAGTTGACATTCCTGAATTAACATAACTATGGCTGGAATCATTTTTCTTTTTTATCATTCTTTGCCATGCCGTACTTAGTCACTAAATGCTGTCTGCTCTGAGCAACCTTGATAGATGAGGCAACACGCTTGTAAATAACAGATATATTTGTAGTGCTTGCCAAATAAGAAAGAAATGAATCTTTGCCATTGCAATGCAACTGGAACAGATGTTTGAATATTTTAAAACATGGTGAATGTTGTAAATTAAGATTTTGGTCATTAGAATACATTAAAATTTCTACCTAATCATTTTATGATGTGGCAGAAAAAATGGTGTCACTAACATAGTGGCCCTCTTGACAAGTCACCAACCATCTGGAGAAAAAACAAACCCCTCACAAGTAATTATTTAAATTTTCTTTTTAAAAAAATGCAATGTGGAAATACTTTTTCTCCACAAAGAAAAATTAAATAAATTCAGCAATCAAGCAACATTGCCTCATACATAGAAGATGTAAAATTATTATACAACAGTACAAAAAATAATAGTATAAAAATGATCCGAAGTTGTTTGTTTCATTAAGTAGTTGATTGATACATAGTGTGACTGGCTTCAAAAGAGTCTTGCAATCATAAATTCAAACACCAAAATAACATAGCTTTTTAAAAATGAGGACAGAGTGGTAAGGAAGAAAAATAATGCCTGGAAGTAGAATGAAGGATTCTGCACAAGAGTCACACATTAAATGCATGCTGGGGGCCGGGCGCAGTGGCTTATGCCTGTAATCCCAGCCTTTGGGAGGCTGAAGCGGGTGGATCACTTGAGGCCAGGAGTTCGAGACCAGCCTGGCCAACATGGCGAAACCCCGTCTCTACTAAAAATACAAAAGTTAACTGGGCGTGGTGGCACACACCTATAATCCCAGCTACTTGGGAGGGTGAGGTGGGAGAATTGCTTAAACCTGGGAGGCAGAAGTTGCAGTGAGCTGAGATCATGCCACTGCACTCTAGCCTAGGCGACAGAGCGATACTCTGTCTCCAAAAAAAAAAAAGCATGCTGTTTGTTTTGTTTTGTTTTGTTTTGCCAGAGGTGGATCACAGAATGAGCGCTGAACTTTCTAGCAGCCAACAAGTTGAGAGAAGCATGATTCAACAATTTGTAATGTTCACACGATTTAAGTCAAAAATGTTGGAAAGAAGTGTGACTATTCCTGAAATTGAGACCAGAGAGAATTTCTCCCAAATGATCCTCACGAGAGGAGTGTGCATAATTAGGCAACAATATTTTGCATTTGAAAATGTCTTCACATTAAATAGAAGGAGTTGTTTTATAGGCTAGTTTTTTAAGTTATCCCTAAATATTGGCCAAAGGCATTATGCTAACATGGAAGTGCCAGACCTTCGCTGCCCATGTGCAGTATGATGAGGGATGTAGCAGTGGGTCCCAGGGTGCTGGTGCACCAGAGGTTGGGGTGTGCAGTAGGGAAGAGATTCATCTGGTGTGGTTATGTAGTGGTCATGTGGTGCTTCCTAAAAGAGGGGCTTAAACTGCATACCAAAACAAGAGTAGGCACACCCCCGCTAGACAGCCTAGTATGCTATTTTGTAACAAATTTAAATGATACAATATTCATTTTGCTTCAATTTTCTTTTATTATTGCGGGTAAACATTTTTTTCAAAATAACATTCTTCTCTTTTCCAATTTAAAAAGTAATACATGGTTATTTAGAACATGTAAAAATATGAAAGTATAATAAAGAAAATAAAAATTACCCAGAAATAAAAATGGCTAGTATATTCATATCTTTTCTTCCAGTTTTTTGTTTGTACATTATTTATGTACATATATATTTAACAATTGATACCATACAGTTTGTAAAATGTTAAATGTAACATTGTGTCATTTTTCCAAGTCATTACTAGTCTTTGAAAACTTTAAATAGCTGCATGTTACAAACTTTAATAATCATTTAGGTTGTTTCCATCTTTTTCTAAATAAAAGTGTGCTTCAGTAAATTTTTTTTGCATAATCTTTGGATAACTACTGATTATTTTCTTAGGATAGGTTTTTCTAGATGTGTATTTATTGAGTTAAAGAATATAAATATTTCCAAATCATGTATAACTATTGTGAAATACAAAATGTTTCCACTTTAATTTACATAAACATTTGTGCTTACATATATTTACTTATTTATATTTATGTATCTGACAGTTTATTTTATTTGCATGATAATTAAGTGTATTAGTAAGGCCAGATATTTTCAGTAGAAGAAAAAACTTACATACAGAGCAGTCCCATGATCTACTCAAAGTCATGCAATATCTGAGTGTGCTTTGCCTGAATTGAGCCATGCTTTGTTTTTCTCCTTCGTTCTGCAGGACTAGGCACTACAATGGTAGTTTAAAAATTATGTTCTTCTTTTATGAAAATTATCAGATGGCCTTGTGATTTGTTTTGGTGTTCCTTTTTATTATTAATATCTTGTCTTCTAAATATTTAAGTTATAGATGAATTATAAAGCATCTCTAGGGGGAATAGAATTGTTTAACAGAAGTATGAGTTTGTCTGCACGAATATATTATCAAGGTGATCTGATGATACAATAACATCTTTGCCAAGATGCTTGCCTGTCCTGAAAGGATCCTAGCACATTTCAAGCAAATTGAGTGGCAGTAATGATCTTCACAAAGAGAAATGGAGAAGCAAGGCAAATACATGAATGATTCAGCTAAATAAACATTTTTACCTCAAACATTACATGATCACAACAAAGGCTATTTTCTTTCATTAATGTATTTCATAAGAATCCCACAAATTTCATTTCAATTTTTATGTAAATGCACATATTGAAAGAAATCTTTTGCTGCTTGGACATAATCAGAACTTGTGAAATAGCAGTGTCCTGAACTTGGCCTATGATATTTTCCTTGCGTCTTTGCCAGAGGCGGCTTCATAAGGGAGGCCACGTCATAGGAGGTCCTCTTGGTTTTCCATCTAGGACCTGGATGGTGCTTCCGCTGAGAATTCTGCCCAGAAGGAGTGATAAACAGAAAATTCTACTTCTGCTGCTGTTGATCACAAAAGGCTTTGAAAAATGGGGGATACTAAGTGTTTCTTGAGGAAAATGAAGCTGTGGATGAGGACTCAAATCTTCAGTGTGAAAATATGAATCAAAAAGAGTCTTTTTTTTTTTTTTGAGATGGAGTCTCACTCTGTCACCCAGGCTGGAGTGCAGTGGCGTGATCTCGGCTCACTGCAACCTCAGCCTCCTGGGTTCAAGCGATTCTCCTGCCTAAGCCTCCCAAGTAGCTGGGATTCCAGGTGTGCACAACCATGCCTGGCTAATTTTTGTATTTTTAGTAGAGACGGGGTTTCATCGTGTTGGCCAGGCTGGTCTGAAACTCCTGACCTCAGGTGATCTGCCTACCTTGACCTCCCAAAGGGCTGGGATTACAGGCATGAGCCACCATGCCTGGCCTCAAAAAGAGTATTGATCCATTAGAAATGTATCACCATGGAGGCTGGGTGTAGTGGCTCACATCTGTAATCCCAGCTACTCGGGAGGCTGGGGCAGGAGAATCCTTTAACTGGGGAGGTGGAGGTTGCTGTGAGGTGAGATCACGGTACTGCACTCCAGCCTGAGCAACAGAGTGAGACTCTGTTCAAAAAAAAAAAAAAAAAAAAAGAAAGAAAAGAAAATGTATCACCATGGAATAAACATATTGCCATGCATAGAATTTGGGATACAATTACATCCGCATTTAGAAGTCCTTCAGGGTAGAGTTTTTCTCTTAGTCCTTCATACAGATTTGTTCCAACCAGATAAGAGGAAAGGTCTATTATCTGAACAAGTTAATTGTAATAATACATTTTAGATAGTTTCATAACATTTAATAAAACTATAGGCATATAAGAAGGTAAAATCCATCCAGAATCTCTTTGATCATGTGTAAGTGATATTAAAATCAATATTTCTCTAAACGCAAACTTATTGGCTCATTTACCAAAGGGAATATGCAGCTCAGTGGTTTTAGTACATGAACTCTTTAGAGCATGGGTCATTACCATGAGGCTGAAAAGCCAGCTACAGAATATTTCTGCCCTAAGCTCATTATGAACAGAGTTTTGGACTGACTTGTCTTTGTGGCAAGGGTTGTTACTGAACTTGATGATCCAACTCATTGAGTTGCTGGTCTGTCCCTGCACCTCTAGAGAGCTGTGTATTAGAATTGTGTGAAGCTACCTGTTCAGGCTCCAGGTTGGCTTGGCAGTTAAAATGGATGCATTTTGCCTAATAAGTAAAGTTGATGCTTTGTCTAGTTCTTAAGAAGTATACCTTGTCCTCTCAGTAAGTTCCATTTTCTCCAGTAAGGCCTTGGATTTCATATTTGGGCAAATCCACACATATACTTTAATTTTCTTCTGGAGACACATTGATCCTCTCTTGTGAGAGCCAAGCTGCTGTTTTATTTTGAAAAGGAAGCTTTTATTTGAAAAAATAAATCCTCTGTTTTTAAGGAAGCGTAAGCAAGATTTTGTTGTTTTCAAATAATTTAAAATCTTTAACATTGTTTTCTACTTTTTGCTTTGGTGCATCTTTGCTATTTTGCATTCGTTGCTACTGTTGTCAAAAGTTGCATCAAATTAACATAACATTTCTAAGTATATATAATGTATCCAGTAGTTTGCTAGGCATTGGAAGACAGGTTGCTTCCTTTGGGGAGCCAGCAGTCTAATGGGGATAGAAAGCGATAACATATTTATATCCACAATAATAAATGGAAACATCATCTATAATCAAATGCCAGATTACATGTATACTAGAAGAATCACAAGAGTTTAGAGACTGGGCAATGGGTAGAGCAGATTGAAAAGAATATAGTGTGTGTGGTGAAGAAAGCAGTGGATGGGTAAGAATGGCAGGGGTGTACATTGGATTGTGGTGGGAAACACATGTAAAGTTGAGGAGGCCTGTAGGCCAGTGTCAAAGAGTTTGGTTTTGATTAAAAAATAGTAGGAATATATTGTAGTTTCTGAATTAGGGAGATGACATAATAGCTTACAACAATGTGTATGGCAGTGACATGTCGAGATAATTTATAGAGGGAGAATGTAGAGACAGAAAAATTAAAAAAATTATTATACATCTATTTAATGGGTTTCCTCAGGTGTCTTAATCTGCCATTTGGCTTATTAGTATGTTCAACTTTATTTAGGGTACAGACATTAATCAGACTTGGATTTTTTAGAGTGTGATGATCTGGATTTATTACTTGAATTATTGCTTGAGACTTTCTCTAGTAATTGCTGAAGTTAATGTACAACACTCTGCACTTAGCTTTTTAACATCATATTTATGGTTTTACTGTGATTTATTATTTTAAAGAATCTTAAATAGATGGCTTACACTTGCTTTGTGAGTGGACTTCTAGAAATTACTGGAACCACTAAGAATCTTTATCGAGTCAGGATAGGTTAAGTTTGCTGAAGTAACAAACAACCACCAACTCTCAGTGCTTTACCACTATATGTTTATTTCTGGAAAATGTTTATATACTAAATGTCTATTGCGAGTTATTGCACAGATTCATTGCAGCCAGCTGGAGCTTTTATCACACTATGTGCTTCCGTACTTAACGAGACAAGAGAAAAGGAACTTGGTGAATTAAATATTTTCTCTTAAAGCTTCTACACAGAAGGGTATATGTAATTTTTAGTCATTTTGTTGGGCAAGGATATCACTGGGCTATGACTAACTTCAAAGTGGCAGGGAAGTACCATCACATGCCCCAAATAAGGGAAAACAGAATGTGTGTGAACAGTTCTAATGACTACCACAGGGACGTAGCCCCTTTTCAAAGTACTGATGAGCATAGTGCTAGAAAGAATAATATCTTTCAAATGGAATCTTTTTTTTACCGAGAAATATTTCATCTATTGCTAAGGTCTCTAGGCTCACAGGCCCAGAGCAGATTAGAATTTAATATAAATGGACAAGGTGACCCCTAACATGACTAGAATATGATTCCCATTATGAATTGGTAAGTGTGAAGAGAGTTTATAAAAACTTCTTGTCATAGAAGTTTAGTATTAGATTCACACTTGGTTCTGCATATTTGAGTATGAAAGACCAGTATCTTTTTTATGTGAATTTTAGATGATGAAATAATTCAATATAATATGTACATCATCATAAATATAAATTACATAAATACATGCTATTTATTCCCATATACATGGATCTTATTACTTAGTTAACAAATGAGGGATGAGTGATAAACAGTGGTGACTCATGGTGAATATGGGTCTCTGTATATGCAGCATATATCCTGGATGACCTTTGAAGCTACAGTATGTGGATTTTTAAAGGTTTAAGAAGAGAATTAGAGTATTAGACTAGGAACTACATTTAAATATATTTCATAATTTATCAGCCACAGGCAATAAGATTTACCATCACTGTACAAAGTTTGGATGCTATCTCTTCTATCTAGAAATCTCAAATTCAATGAAAATACCACATTATTGGCACCTTCACTGTTTGCAATTGAGCTGATCAATATGAGACTTCAATATTTAAGTGTGCCTTGTTACTTACAGGACATTTTGGGTTCTTTATAAAGAACTCAAGAAAAATGATATTTTTCAAACTAATTTCATCAACTTGCAATCAAGTGTGTTCTGTATACTTTCATAAGGGCTGACCATTAAGTAGTGACTATCAAATAACATGTATTTCTGTATATGTGTGTGTCTTCACAGTATGCACACATAATAGTGAAACTTTCTGATCAATTTATGTTAAAACTGGTTTTCTACTTGCAATTTCACACTGCAAAATATATACCAGTTTTTTGTTTTACTTTTTTTTTTTTTTTTTTTTTTTTTGAGGTGGAGTCTCTCTGTTGCCCAGGCTGGAGTGCAATGGTGCGATCTTGGCTCATTACAACCTCCACCTCCTGGGTTCAAGCGATTCTCCTGCCTCAGCCTCCCGAGTAGCTGGGATTACAGGATTACAGGTGCCTACCACCGTGCCCGGGTAATTTTTTTGTATTTATAGTAGAGACGGGGTTTCACCAGGCTGGTTTGGAACTCCTGACCTCAGGTGATCCACCCGCTTCTGCCTCCCAAAGTGCTGGGATTACAGGCATGAGCCACTATGTCCGGCTTTTGTTTTACTTTTAATTGACAAATGATAATTGTATATACTTATAGGGTACAATGTGATATTTATATACATTGTGGGATGACCAAAACAGGTTAATTAGCATATATATCACCTAAAATATTGATCAATTCTTTGTGGTGAGAACATTTAAGATCTTCTTTTTTAGTTATTTTGAAATATATAATGTTATTATTAACTATAGTGACTTTGCTATGCAATAGAACACCAAAATGTATTCCTCCTGTCTGTTACTTTATACCTATTGACCAATGTCTCCCCTTGCCCCGTCCATTCCCTCCACCGGCCTCTGGTAACCACAATTTACTCTCTACTTCTATGAATTTGACTTTTCTTGAGGAAAATGAAGCTGTGGATGAGGACTCAAATCTTCAATATGAAAATATGAATCAAAAAGAGTCTTTTTTTTTTTTGAGATGGAGTCTCACTCTGTCACCCAGGCTGGAGTGCAGTAGCGTGATCTCGGCTCACTGCAACCTCAGCCTCCTGGGTTCAAGCGATTCTCCTGCCTCAGCCTCCCAAGTAGGTGGAGTTCCAGGTCTGCACAACCATGCCTGGCTAATTTTTGTATTTTTAGTAGAGACGGGGTTTCATTATGTTGGCCAGGCTGGTCTGAAACTCCTGACCTCAGGTGATCTGCCTACCTTGACCTCCCAAAGTGCTGGGATTACAGGCATGAGCCACCATGCCTGGCCTCAAAAAGTGTCTTGATCCATTAGAAATGGATCTCACATATAAGTGGGATCATATGGTATTTAGCTCTCTGTGCCTGGCTTACTTTACTTAACATAATGTCCTCAAGGTTCATCCATGTTGTCAAAAATGACAGAATTTCTTGCTTTGTTAAGGATGAATAGTATTCCATTGTGTATATATACCACATTTTAAAATCAATTCATAGTTGATGAATGCTTCAATTTTCCCCATATCTTGGCTATTGTGATAATGCTGCAACGAGCATGGGAGTACAGACATCTCTTTGACATGCTGATTTCAGTTCCTTTGGATACATACTCAGTAGTGGGAAAGCTGGATCATATGATTCTATTTTTAGTTGTTGTGAGAAAACTCCATACTGTTTTCCAAAGTGGCCATGCTAATTTACAATACTACCAACAGGATGTAAGGGTTCTCTTTTTTCCACATTCTTGCTAACACTTGTTATATCTCTTGCCAACACTTGTTATATTTAATCTTTTTGACAATATCCAATCTGAGAAGTATGAGGTGATATCTCATTGTTTTGTTTTGCATTTTTCTGATGATTAAAGATTTTGAGCATTTTTTTATTTGCCAGTTGTCCATTTGTATGTTTTCTCCTGAGAAATGTCTATTCAAGTCTTTTGCCCATTTTTTAATAGAGTTATTGGTTTTCTTGTTGTTGAGTAATTTGAGTTCCTTACATATTTTGGATATTAGCCCCTTATCTAATTCATGATTTGCAAATATATTCTCCAAATTCATGGTTGTCTCTTCACTCTATTAACTGTTTTCTTTGCCATGCAGGAGGTTTTCAGCTTGATGCAATTCCATTTGTCCATTTTTGCTTTTGGGGTCACATCCAAGAAATCTCTGCTTAGACCAATGTCATCGAGTTTTCTCCTATGTTTTATTCTAGTATGATAGTTTAAAGTATTATGTTTAAGCTTTTAATCCATTTTGAGTTGGCTTTTGTATAAGGGGTGAGATAAGGGTCCATTTTAATTCTTCTGTATGTGTTGGATATCCCGTTTTCCCAGCATCATTTATTGAATAATCTATCCTTTCCTTATTGTGTGTTCTTGGCACCTTTGTTGAAAATCAATTGATGACAGATGTGTAGGTTTATTTCGCAGCTCTCTATACTATTCTGTTAGATGATGTGTCTGTTTTTATGTGAGTACCATGCTGTTGCGGTTACTAAAGCTTTGCGATATATTTTGAAACCTGGTTGTGTGATGCCTCTAGCTTTATTCTTTTTGGTCAAGATTGTTTTATCTATCTGGGGTCTTTTGTGGTTCTGTACAAATTTTAGGATTTATGTTTTTCTGTTTCTGTGAATAATAACATTGGAATTGTGATAGGGATTGCATTGAATCTGTAGATTGCCTTGGGTTGTATCAACAGTTTAACAATATTAATTCTTCCAATGCATGAACATGGAATATCTTTCCACTTCTTTGTGTCATTTTCAATTTCTTTAATCAATGTTTTATAGTTTTCAATATACAGATCTTCACTTCCTTGGTGAAGTTTACTCCTAAGCGTTTTATTCTTTTTGATGCTATTATAAGTGAGATTGTTTTCTTATTTTTTTCAGACACTTTGTTATTAGTATAGAGAAACACAGCTGATTTTTGGAAGTTGATTTTGTACCCTGAAACTACTGAATTCGTTTATCAGTTCTAAAAGTTTTTTCATGAAGTCTTTAGGATTTTCTATTTATAACATCATGTCATCAGCAAACAATTTTACTTCATTATTTCCAATTAGACTCTTTTTATTTCTTTTTTTGCCTACTGCTCTGGCTAGAACTTTTGGTACTTTATTGAAGAGAAATGGTGAGAGTGGGCATCCTTGTCTTATTCCTGATATTAGAGGAAAAGCTTTTAATTTTTCACTGTTAAGTATGATGTTAGCTGTAGGTTTGTCATATTCAGTCTTTATTAAATTGGGAAAAATTTCTTCCATTCAACCTAATTTATTGAGTGTTTTTTTAAATAATGAAAGGATTTTGAATTTTGTCAATTTCTTTTTTCTGCATCTGTTGAGATAAGCTTAAGGTTTTTTGTCCTTTATTCCATTAATATGCTGTATTAGTCAGGGTTCTCTAGAGGGACAGAACTAATAGGATATGAAGGGGAGTTTATTAAGGAGTATTGACTCACACAATCACAAGGTGAAGTCCCACAATAGGCCTTCTGCAAGCTGAGGAGCAGGGAAGCCAGTCCGAGTCCTAAAACCTCAAAAGTAGGGAAGCCAACAGTGCAGCCTTCAGTCTGTGGCTGAAGACCCGAGAGCCCCTGGCAAATCACTGGTTCAAGCCCAGGAGTCCAAAAGCTGAAGAACTTGGAGTCTGATGTTCAAGGGCAGGAACCATCGAGTACGTGAGAAAGATGAAGTCTGGAAGACTCAGCAAGTCTGCTCTTTCCACCTTCTTCTGCTTGCTTTATTCTAGCTGTACTGGCAGCCCAGGGGATGGAGTCCACCCAGATTAAGGGTGGGTCTGCCTCTCCTAGTCTACTGACTCAAATGTTTATCTCTTCTAGCAACATCCTCACAGACATGCCCAGAAACAATACTTTGCATCCTTCAATCCAGTCAAGTTGACACTTAATATTAACCATCACATATGGTAAATGGCATTTATTGATATTTGTATGGTGAACCAATCTGTATCACAGGAAAAATCGCACTTGATCATGATGATTCTTTAATGTACTGCTGAATATGGTTTGCTAGTATTTTGTTGAAGCTTTTTGCATCTATGTTCATCAGGGATATTAGCTTGTAGCTTTATTTTCTTGCAGTGTTTTTGTCTGGCTTTGGTATCAGAGTGATGCTGGCCTCATAAAATGAGTTTGAAAGTATTCCCTCCTCTTTAGTTTCTTGAAAGAATTTGAGAAAGACTGGTATTCTTTAATAGTTTGGTAGAATTGAACTGTGAAGCCATCTGGTCCTGGGCTTTACTTTGATGGGAGACTTCTAAAAAACATTTTGTTTATTGATGCATAATAGAAGTACATAGTTTGGGAGTACATGTGACAATTTAATACATTCATATAATTTGTAAAGATTAAATCAGTGTACTCAGCATATCCATCACCTTAAATATTTGACTTTTCTTTATTCTGGAAACATTTGAATTATTCTCTTGTAGCTATTTAGGATTGTAAACTATAGTTACCCTACTAATCTATCTAACACTAGGTCTTATTTCTTCTATCAAACTGTGTAATTGTACCCACTCATTAAATTTTCTTCATCCCTTTATCCCCTATCCTCCTCAGCCTCTGGTAACCACCAATCTACTCTATCTTCATGAGATCCACTTGTTTTAGCTCCCACATATGAGTGAGAACATGCAATATTTGCCTTTCTGTGCTTGGCTTATTTCACTTAACATAATGAATCCCAGTTCCATCCATGTTGCTGCAAATGACAGGATTCCAGTTTTTTCAATTGCTGAATAATATTCTATTATGTATTTATGCCACATTTTCTTTATCCATTCATCTGTTGATGGGCACTTATGTTGATTCCATACTTTGGCTATTGTGAATAATGCTACAATAAACATGGGACTGCAGATATCTCTGATATACTGATTTCCTTTCTTTTGGGTATATACCTAGCAGTGGGATTGCTGGATCATATGGTAGTTCTATTTCTAGTTTTTGAGGAACATCCATACTCTTCTCTGTTCCAATTTGGATGATCTTTATTTCTCTTGCCTAATTGCTCTTGCCAGAACTTCCAGCATTATGTTGAATAAAAGTGGTACAAGTGGGCATCCTTGTCTTGTTTCAGTCCTTAGAGAAAATACCTTTAATTTTTTCCTTTTCAGTATGATATTAGCTATGGGTTTGTCATATATGGCCTTTATTATTTTGAAGTATGTTCCTTCTAACCCATGTTGATGAGGGTTTTGATCTGAAAGGGATGTTGAATTTTTTCAAAATTTTTTTGGCTTCTGGTAAAACAATCATATAGTTTCTGTTCTGGATTCTGTTAATGTGGTGCATCACATTTATTGATTTGCATATGTTGAACCATTCTTGCATCCCTGGAATAAATCCCACTTGGGTCGTGGTGAATGATCTTTTTAAAGTGTTGTTGAATTTGGTTTGCTTGTATTTTGTTGAGGATTTTTGCATTGATGTTTACCAGTGATATTGTCATGTAATTTTCTTCCTTTTGTTGTGTTCTTGTCTGGTTATCAGGGTGTGCTGGATACCCTGATATCAGGGTAATGCAGGCCTCATAGAATGAATTTGGAAGTATCTCCTCCTCTTCAATTTTTTTTGAAGAATTTGAGTACAATGATATTAGTTCTTCTTTAAGTGCGTGGTAGAATTCAGCAGTGAAGCCATCAGATCCTGGGCTTTTCTTTGATGGGACGATTATGATTTCAATCTTGTTACTCATTATTGATTTGATGACATTTTGTATTTCTTCATGGTTCAATCTTGGCAGGTTTTATATGTCCAGGAATTCATCTGTTTCTTCTAGGTTTTCCAATTCGTTAGAGTATAGTTGTTCATAATAGTCTCTAACGATCTTTTGTATTTCTGAGGCCTCAGTTGTTATGTCTCCTTTTTTTGTCTCTGATTTTAATTATTTGGGTCCTTTCCCTTTTTTCTTAGTTAGTCTAGCTAAAACTTGTTGATTTTGTTTATCTTTTCAGAAAACCAGCTTTTCATTTCCTTGTCTTGGTGTTCGTGCTTAGCAGACCTGTGGAACACACTTTCTACAGCATGCTGCTGCCATACAGCCACTCTGATTTGGCATTTCCTCTGGCCGAGATACAGAGTAGAGTTTTCAGGGCTGAAGGTGGTATTCCCCCCACTGCTGCATCCTCTGCCTGTCCTCAGGGATGTTACTCCCTTCACACACTCATGATCTTCCTGTGGGTTAAGGCAGAGACAGTTCTCTTGCCAGGGAATTTAAGATGATGGGCAAGCTGGTTGTCCACATCGATCTCACTTTTTCTAGTGTAGAAACTGTGAGTTGGGGAAAAATTTCCCACATGCTTGGTGCTAGGCAGAATGGAGGGAGGGGTGTTGTGGATATGGAAGATTAATTTTCCTGTCACCTGCTTGGAGTTTTTTAACTTCCCTATGGCCCTAGGATCTGTCTCATCTTCATAAATGAGTTCTAGACTATTGCTGGTGATCAACTCAGCACTGCATATTTGTTTTCAGTTTTCTGTGGGAAAAAGTGAAGCCAGCTTGCTTCTGTGTTGCCATTTTGGAACTGGAAGTCCCCTTATGGGAGACTTTTAATTACTAATTCAATCTCCTTATTTGTATTGATCTGTTCAGATTTCTAATTGCTTTATTGTTCAGTCTTGGTAGGTTATATGTTTTAAAAAATTTATCAGTTTCTTCTAGGTTTTTCAGTTTGTTGGCATATAATTATTCACAGCAGTTATGATCTTTGGATTTCTGTGCTGTCAGTTGTAATGTCTCCCGTTCATTTCTGACTTTATTTGAGTCTTCTCTCATTTTTCTTAGTTTAGCTAAGGGTTTGTCAATTTTGTGTGGTTTATCAGAAAACCAACTCTTAGTTTCATTAATCTTTTCTATTGTTTTTCTAGTTTCTATTTCATTTATTTCTGTTTATATCAGTTTGTTTTGGTAAGTGTTGGGCAGGCTGCCCAATATGGTCTTCTGTCATATCTGTCATTTCTAGGTTACCATCTTGGGCAGGTGTCCCCAACCCCTGGCCATGGACCAGTACCAGTTTGTGGCCTGTTAGGAGCCAGGCCACACAGCAGGAGGTGAGCAGCAGGTAAGCGAGCATTATGTCCTTAGCTCTGCCTCCTGTCAGATCAGCAGAGCCATTAGTTCTTATAGGAGTGCCAACCCTATTGTGAACTGTGCGTGGGAAGGATGTAGGTTGCGTGTTCCTTACGGGAATCTAATGCCTGATGATCTGAGGTACAAGTGTCATCCTCAAACCATCCCCTCTGTCTACTGTCTGTGGGAAAATTGTCTTCTACAAAACTGGTCCCTGGTTCCAAAAAGGTTGGGGACCACTGATCTAGGGGACCCATCTCAAGGGTCTTCTAGGTATAATTTCAGCCCTTGCTCTCCACTTATGCCCCTCTCTAGTCTTCCTTCCTCCTACAATATAAGGTTGTCCTGGAAAGTTGCTTTATTTTCAATTCACTGATGTTACTTATCTTAGGATCATTAATTGGGAAGGCATTGGACTGAGGTGGTTCCAGTGTCCTGGGATCCTAGGTAAGCAAACCAAAACTTAAATCAGTGTAACTGGTCATTATCTAGGCCAATCAGAAACAGCCCACTAACTTCTCACCTGGAACTTCCTGCTGGAATGTACTCTTTGCCTTGCTTCTGCATTTACCCTGTAAAATCCTTTCCAGAGCTGCTTGTAGTCTGGTGCTGTACGATTCATGTATCACTGTTTTCATAAATAGACTCTTCAATATTTGAATGTGTCTAACTTTATCTTTTAACACATATATGAATGCAATTTAATGTACTTTGTTGTTGTAGACAAGCTCAGGGGCTACATGAAGAACAGCAGGTTACAGCAGGTATAACTGATACTTAGTGTTCAGAGTAGGGTTCTTGTCCTAGCCCTTATTATACATACAAATTCAAAGGGAATAAGTGGGGAAGAGAGACAAGGACTTGGAAGCATTATAGGTAGTTAGGGCAGCCAAGCACTTGGGAATGAAATCTAGATGGCACAGGACGGGCATACACTTCTAGGTCACTCTTCTTTTCCTGATATTGTCAATTAAGGAAATGCATCATCTTACTGTATCATGCATATGAAGGCTTAGTCTACCTATCCACTTTGAAGTAGAGTGTTAAGGCATTTATGCAGGTAATTTACACCAAAAAGAACCCCCATCCACCCATCTATTTACTTGAATTGTCTAGATATTGCAGGGAAATACGTATTTTAGATCATGAATTATGCCGATCATTTTTTTCAATTCATCATTTTACTTTTTTCCCAAGTTTTTTCACAAGTACAACTTTGGTGAAATATAAAGAGAGGAGATATGTGTGTCAGAGACTCAAATTTCTCTTAGATTTATGTGTTATTATTCAGGCTTCCATGTAATTTCCTCTGAGGATGTCATGATTTGTATACACCCTGAATACATAGCAATTTGCTTGTTTTCATTGGCACTGTGTCTGATAGTTGCTGTAATCTTTGGGAAACCTTTCAAATTTTGGAATATTACTAGTCTTCTAGAATAGATAATGTTTATTATGTTGCTTCTCATTTTTAATCTCACCTTTAAGCTTTTTCTTTTATAGTAGTATCCCCTAGTGATAGAGGCACAATATCATAAAAGCCTAGACCAGTCTCCATTAGCCATGGAAATTAAGGGAAGGAATATTATGGATAATATAAAGGAAACATACCCGACTGAATCTCCATTTTGTGCACTTGTGTTACGAGCTATTTTGGGCTTTATAATGGTTCTAATACAATCATAAAGTCATTAGGAGAACTCAGAAGAACGTGGAAAATTGTCTCATTTTCTAATTCTTCCCTTTGCTTATGCAACTCCTCCTCCACAGTGTGAAGCTCTATTTTGCTTATACTGAGCTTTACTTTTGCCCTCGATTCTCCGATTGTTTAGTGTATATGGTTTGGGAAGGAGAAGATGGGAGTGCCGATTTTTATTTTAAATGTTTTCTTTGTGGTTAGATCTGGATATTTAAAGAGAAGGCAGATTTCTCAAGTTGTGTGCCCTTCCAGCTCCAAGTGAGCTGTACGCATTCAACACATGAAAAGCCGGGGAATACTTCTGGTCCTTTCATGCAAAATGAATACTCCTCCAGGAGATAACTAAGGTTTGATTCTAATAAAGATTCAGTCATTTCCACTGAAGACTTAAAAAAACATACACACAAGAGAGAGGAACAGTAAACTCTGGACATTACTTTTTCAGTAACACATCTTTTTCATATGTTTTGATAAATGTTCCGTTATCTCCTGTTATCTGGTGCCAGTTTTGCTGGTTGCCACTTGCTGAGACAGAAACGCTGGAGGAGGAGGGTGCCAGGCAGGACCTAGTCAGAAGTATTTGCCCAGAAGTGATAGAGATAGTACCACTGAAAATAACACCAGGCCTTTGAAAAAGAAGTCAAGGTCAAATACCAAGAAATGACAGGATTCATATCAGAATGGCACAGGGAACATAGAGTCAGGTTGAGGCTGGGACCATCAATGCTCCTAATTAGTCAAGTAGATGCTGACCAATATCTTTTTTAACAAGCTCCTCCCTGATCTCTGGCTTCTGCATACATCTCCAGCTTTTTTCTCTCTGGTTCCCAATTCGAATTCTGCTCTAGACCAGTGACTGTCATGCGTATCCTCATAGAGGCTTGCTTGCTTTCACCACTAAACCTTCATCCACACCATCTCTCTGCTCAGCAATCTCTTTCCTCTGGCCCATCTTTGTCTGGCTATCTGCTCTAGCTCAGAGAAGAAGCACTTTGTTTACAGGGAGAGTCCAATGTGCTAGGGAGAAAGGTGGAGTTGATACCATTAGGAAAATATAAAGGACATTGGAAAAAAAGCCTTCAAGGAACAATGGGTAACTATCTGCAACATTGTTGTGTAGGAATAAATGCATATACTTTTTTCTAGTCTTAATCAACCACATAGTCAATCTACTTTTTAGGTTCCTGACAGAAACATTAACCTTGAGTTCCCTGCTGCTCAACTCTTTCCTAAAGCTCACTTAGGGGAATAATATTCATAGAGGGACAGGCAATCTATCTATTTCTCTCAATAAATGTTACCCCTGGATCAAGTCACATTATAGGAGAGCAGTGAATGGCTTTAAGTGAATTATGCTCTGATGTCCTCCTCTTTATGCACCATGTGAAGTTCCACCCTTTATGGAGCACTTATCTGTAAGTGGCCATATTTATTAAGGGGATGTTGCTAAATATGATCCATACTTGATGACCCAGCAATTTCACTTTTAGATATGTAACCAAGTGAAACTCCTGTGCATTTTTAACAGGAGTCATGTACACAATATTCACAGTTCCACTATTCACAATAGCAAAAACCTCAAAATAACCCAAACATCCACCAAAGGGAGTAAACAAAGGGACTGTGTTATAGTCACACAATGGAAGTTATTAAGGAATCAAAACAAATGAATTATAGCAACATACAGTAATATAAATGAATCTTAGAAATACAATGTTAAGTGAGAGAATAAGTCCTAAAATCATGTACAAAATGATATCCATTTTTATAAAGTTGCAAACAACTAAAATAGGAGAAAGTAAAATTTTAGGAGCACATATAAAATCCTATACATATATATATATAAAGAGAACCAAGGTAATGAGGAGCATGTGATACAGGATGATGGTTATTTTTCTTGGAGGAGTCTGTGAATTGGGCTGGGTTGGGAAAATAGAGGTGGTATAGGTTAATGTCAAGGTCCTACCTCTGGTCATCTGTGGTAGATTCACAGATGCTTATTACATCATTAAAACTCACTCACTCACTCACTAGAAGTGGGAAGAAAAGACCAATGTCCAGTGTAACTCATAAAATCCCCTTAATGAGTGCCCTTGGGGAGATTGCTTTAAAAAAATCATATTTGAGAAATTGGAGCTTCTCCTGAAAAATCACAGTTTTCTCTTATATTAACTCTAAGAATTCTCTCTTTGCTTTGGCTGCTAGAAGCCTGAGTCAAATTTACAGGCCATCTTCAGTAATTATGTAGGGCTTATGGTATACATTTCTGTGTCTAATTTGAATCCTGATGTAATATTACCCTACCCTAGTTTCTTTTAGTTTTGATTTTTTGGAATCTACTCATTTAAAAACCCCATTATATTGTATGCATTTCTATGAGCCTCTATAAATTCCCTTTAACTATGCAGAAGATATAAATGAATTAAAATAGATTTACCTGTTATTGGAAAGTATCCAGCATCGATTGCTTGAGAATGAAGGTGACATTTGGTGATGGGTTGTGATGTTATTCCATCACAGGTATTGTGTTTGTTGTGTTTTGCAGTTGGTAGGAAGGGGAAGTGAGCAAATTTGTTAAGATCGGTCTGGGGGATATGTGCTGGATAGGTTCTACTCAAATACATATTTTTTAAATAAAACTTTTAAGTACTTCTCTTGGGTGTCTACCGTACTATGAAAGTCCTGTAACCTAGATATTACTAGGTACTTATATTTTAAGTCAAGTGCAATAAATTAAACTCTAAGTTCAGAAAATGGTGTGAAATAATCAAGCCTTGACAAATTGGCAGAGGTTGAGAAGTAGAATTGTTTCTTCCTCAAGCGGATATATAGTTACTGACAAAAGCCAGATCTAAGTTATTGGAAGTAATATTTCCTTGAGTCTGGATTGCTGGTCCATTGACAATAGCAATGTGAAATGCGACAGTGGATTTGATGATCTGCAATGGATAATCTCCCACATTGGAGGCATAATCTAATCAGAAAACTGTGTGGTCCATGGCTGGTTTGCTTTCATGGTTCCCCCACAAAAGGTATTTAACTGTCTAGACACAGAGCCACTTGATACAAAATTAAGAAAAGTAGCATTTCTTTCTCATTAGACTATATCTAAAAAGTATTTTAGAGTAAAGATTCTAATAGGAGATGCTGTGTTTGAATTCCTTGAGAAATTTATAAGTTTCTGGAAAAAATGTATCTGTAAAAATTTTCTAATGATCAGCTACAATCTGGTCACTGAATGTGACATCTTCAAAATTATTAGTTAATAAAATTTCTCTTTGGTATGTACTTATAACCTTTTTTTATTTTGGAATCAAATAATTTAGCTCTTTCTTAAGTTTCTCAGTATTTTGGCATGTGACTGAATTAATTAAATGGAATAATATTTCTAAAAAACAAGTGAAAGCAAAATTTGTTTTTAAATGAGCCAAAGAATTTTGGAAGATAATTTCCTCAAAAGTAATTTATTTAGGAAAAATTGAAAGTTTAGATGTCTGTCTTCATCACCAAGACATATCAGAAACTCAATGCAGGAGAAAGAAAGCATTTCTCAAATTCAAGAATGTGTGAAACAAATTGCTGGCATTTCAAAGCACAGTTGACACAGATCGGTTAGTTTAGTTATGAACATAGTGCTAATTAGAGTGAAATCCACAAGTTCTGTCATTTAAAAGATCTAGTTGTGTTTCTTCATACTGCCATAGATAGCATCACACTTATCCATTAAGATAACAAGTATTTATGAAATACTTTTTATATGTGAAGAAATGTGGCAGGTATTGTAGAGAATATGAAGATGAATAAAATATAATTCCTGCCCTTAAGGACCATATGACTCATTGATAGGTATAAGACAAACAGATGAGAATATTGCAAGGATGCAATGGTGTAAGAGAAGTATAAGGTGGAAAGACTCTTTCAGTTTTGCTCATCAAACAAGGCCTTTATGGATTGGACAAACATATGTCCTGGTTTCTGTGGGATACCTCCAGTTTATATCTATTGTCGTAGGATAACTGTTACTAGGCCCTCTTCCACTCTTTAAAGCATTCCAGTTTAGAAGAAAAATCATATGGTTATCCAATTTAGGGAGAAAACATTTAATATTGGCTTTGAAGATTGAATATAATTTCAACAAATGGAGTTCCATAGTATGGGGACACCAGAGATGAATTGGTCAGTTCATCCTGGAGATGGGTAGACACCAGGGAAAACACCAAAGAAAAACCAGAGTTGTATTAAAGATGGTTATCCATATGTGGACAAAGTGAAGGAAGCAACACACAAACACAGGGATATGAAATGCATCATACTTGGAGAAGTGCAAGTGATTGATGCTAGTGGATAATTGGTGAGAAATGAGCCTGAGGAAATTGTTGAAGTTTCCACAGGCTTTGAAGTATTCACATACATGCAGTGGAACTGTGTGACTTTTTCTTCCAAGCAATAAAGATAGTAGTGGTGGGGTGTTTTTGAAACACTTTAGATACTCTTTTATTATTGGGGTTTTTATTTAAAAATGTGGTGGCAGCATGAACTGATAGATTGGAAGGGTGTAAGCTGGGAGACGTTACGACCAGTTAAAAGACCATCACAATAGTCATGATAAGAAAAAGTCAAGATCTGAACTAAGATAGTGATAATAGGAATGAAACTACATATCAAGGGATAAGACAGAAAATGTATTTCAAAAATAATGTCATTTAGCTTTTGACCTACATATAATTCTGCTTTTAAAAATAATTTAAACAAAACCTCATGAATTATACAAACTTAGCTTGATTTTCAGGACCTTAGAAAAATAAACTCTCTTTTTACTGACCAGAATGGAATTCATCTTGCCATGTCAATGACTTTAGGAACTTTGTAATTCAATGCCTTGTTCTTCATTACCAAGCATAGCAAACAGAATACATTATAATCTTTTTTTTTTTTTTTTAGAATACGTTATAATCTTAGATGAACTCCTTAGTTAACATAAGTCTGTCTATCTATACATGGAAAATGAAATGTAATATAAAATTATGATAGTATATGTATAATTTAGGGCGAAAAGCACTGAGACATTTGCAATGAAAGCAGGAGTTTTAGAAATGAACTACTTGGATAGTAGCCTCAGTTGTACTGTTTATTCTGTTTACAGCCATAGCCTAAGAGTGCAGGCTAATAAAGGGAAATGGACCTTTGAACAAAGCAGACTTTGATGGGAAAGGCCTTAGGAGTTTGTCTATTTCTTCTGCCTCCCACCTGATAAATAATCTTGTATAGTGCCTGGGCAGAAGGAAAGAGTGAAATTGTATTTCCTTAACTACATAGAGGCCATAAAATTTGGGATATGTTCTTTAGGTTGATCCTAAAGCTGCAATATTCTTTGAGCCCTGGATGACTCATAAAAGCGCTCTATAATCTTAGATTTGCACTCTCCTGGTCTGCCTTTAACCAAATGGCTTGATTGCTTTTTAAATTGCTTTTTCATGACCAGAGTACAACTAAGCAGCCATTTTCTTCTTTGTAGAATCTCAAAGAAATAGGACATATCTATATGTGTAGCACACGAATTACAGAATTGAAGCAATTACTGAATAATTGAAGAGAATACACTATTGTTCTGAAATATGTGACTATTTGAGGAAAGAAAGGCCCTGTTCTGCTGATTTGTTATCTAAGTGATTCCTGTTAATCTTTCATTTTGCTTGGTATGCACAGACACAGATAAAATGTCTGCTCTATGGCTTAATTTAGTCTTGCTTTCAAATCCCATTCAATGCTTTCCAACAATCTTTACTTTCTTGTGAGATATAGATCCTTATAAGTCAAAGATGCTATGATTTTTTCCCAGTGATCTTAGACTCCATCTAACCCTATTATTGGGTTCTTCCTCAGCCTACCCCTCACTTTAATTATTCAGATATCCCAAGAATTAACTTAATATTTCACACTTATCTAACTCAAGTAATAAATAAAATTAATTGGAAAAAACGCACTGAAGGAAATAAAAGCACAGAAAGTAGGAAAATGTATGTTCTTTATTGAGTACCCATTATATGGATGGCTTTTTACATGAATTATCCGAAATAATCTTCATAGTGACTCTAGAAAATAGGTATCACTATCACCATAATATATAATGACATAACAGAGACTCCAGAATAGGGATTGGATCTAGGATTAGTATGTGTTGACATTCTGCACTACCAAACACTAGGCTCTACCCCAAGCCGGCTTTTGAATGTATGAGAGGTAATGGAGATGATTCGAACAAGTAGATTGTGGAACTGGTCTCACCTAATCATCTTCTTGAGAAGTTTTCATTTTATTATCATTCCCTGTATTCCAGCATATCCCCAATAGAAGCAGAATAACCCTTCAGTTTTACAGTGGCAAGTGTGGAAAGATTGGCATTTTGTGGAATGCCACTTGAGAAATGTTTGTCTAGAAGAATGGGTATGCAAAGAAACACTAGTTTTTCTTATTTCAAAAAGGAAAATAAATAGAAATCACCTCAGGTCTGTCTGACTACTCCTTCCTTTCTTCATAAAACAGGATGTCTCATCTGTTGGATTGTCACTAGGAATCTAATAGCTGTTCACATAGAAATTGCTCTATAAATCACCAACATGCTATTGAGCTCTTTGAGATAATTTAAAAATTAAATCCAGTCAGAAGCGCACTAATATATTAACATTTTTTTCTCTCTTGTGTCTCAGAGTCAGATTAATTATCAACTCAGCACTGAAAAAGACATCGGGAAGTTTCCTAAATAAATATTCGGTTGTTTTTTACTTCACTACAGATACACGAACATTTTGGAAGAAGCTTAGCTAATACACAGGACCATGAATATTAGTTTTAGAAAGAAATAGGTAGCACCAATTCTTAAAAACATGGCCAGAATCTTGGCTTTAAAACATATTGATTATGGTCAGATTGAAGAGAGTTGATTAGACCATATATCAAGTTTCTACTAAGCTTTATTTTTATTTATTTACTTATTTTAATTATACTTTAAGTTCTAGGGTGCATGTGCACAACGTGCAGGTTTGTTACATATGTATACTTGTGCCATGTTGGTGTGCTACACCCATTAACTCATCATTTACATTAGGTATATCTCCTAATGCTATCCATCCCCCCTCCCCCCCACCCCACAACAGGCCCCGGTGTGTGATGTTCCCCACCATGTGTCCAGGTGTTCTCGTTGTTCAATTCCCACCTATGAGTGAGAACATGTGGTGTTTGGTTTTTTGTCCTTGCAATAGTTTGCTGAGAATGATGGTTTCCAGCTTCATCCATGTCCCTACAAAGGACACGAACTCATCCTTTTTTATGGCTGCATAGTATTCCATGGTGTATATGTGCCACATTTTCTTAATCCAGTCTATCATTGATGGACATTTGGGTTGGTTCCAGGTCTTTGCTATTGTGAATAGTGCCGCAATAAACATACGTGTGCATGTGTCTGTATAGCAGCATGATTTATAATCCTTTGGGTATATACCCAGTAATGGGATGGCTGGGTCAAATGGTATTTCTAGTTTTAGACCCTTGAGGAATCGTCACGCTGTCTTCCACAATGGTTGAACTAGTTTACAGTCCCACCAGCAGTGTAAAAGTATTCCTATTTCTCCACATCCTCTCCAGCACCTGTTGTTTCCTGACTTTTTAATTATCGCCACTTTTATTTTTTATTTTATTTTATTTTTAAGATGGAGTCTTGCTCTGTTGCCCAGGCTGCCAGTATTTTATTGAGGATTTTTACATCGATGTTCATCAGGGATATTGGTCTAAAAATCTCTTTTTTTGTTGTTGTGTCTCTGCCAGGCTTTGGTATCAGGATGATGCTGGCCTCATCAAATGAGTTAGGGAGGATTCCCTCTTTTTCTATGGATTGGAATAGTTTCAGAAGGAGTGGTACCAGCTCCTCTTTGTACCTCTGGTAGAATTCGGCTGTGAATCCATCTGGTTCTGGACTTTCTTTGGTTGGTAGGCTATTAATTATTGCCTGAATTTCAGGGCCTGTTATTGGTCTATTCAGGGATTCAACTTCTTCCTGGTTTAGTCTTGGGAGTGTGTATGTGTCCAGGAATTTATCCATTTCTTGTAGATTTTCTAGTTTATTTGTGTAGAAGTGTTTATAGTATTCTCTGATGGAAGTTTGTATTTCTGTGGGATAGGTGGTGATATCCCCTTTATCATTTTTTATTGAGTCTATTTGATTCTTCTCTCTTTTCTTCTTTATTAGTCTTGCTAGTGGTCTATCAATTTTGTTGATCTTTTCAAAAAACCAGCTCCTGGATTCATTGATTTTTTGAAGGCTTTTTGTGTCTCTGTCTCCTTCAGTTCTGCTCTGATCTTAGTTGTTTCTTGTCTTCTGCTAGCTTTTGAATGTGTTTGCTCTTGCTTCTCTAGTTCTTTTAATTGTGATATTAGGGTGTTGACTTTAGATCTTTCCTGCTTTCTCTTGTGGGCATTTAGTGCTATAAATTTCCCTCTACACACTGCTTTAAATGTGTCCCAGAGATTTTGGTATGTTGTGTCTTTGTTCTCATTGGTTTCAAAGAACATCTTTATTTCTGCCTTCATTTCATTATGTACCCAGTAGTCATTCAGGAGCAGGTTGTTCAGTTTCCATGTAGTTGAGCAGTTTTGAGTGAGTTTCTTAATCCTGAGTTCTAGTTTGATTGCACTGTGGTCTGAGAGACAGTTTGTTATAATTTCTGTTCTTTTACATTTGCTGAGGAGTGCCTTACTTCCAACTACTTGGTCAATTTTGGAATAAGTGCAATGTGGTGCTGAGAAGAATGTATATTCTGTTGATTTGGGGTGGAGAATTCTGTAGATGTCTATTAGGTCTGCTTGATGCAGAGCTGAGTTCAGTTCCTGGATATCCTTGTTAACTTTCTGTCTCATTGATCTGTCTAATGTTGACAGTGGGGTGTTAAAGTTTCCCATTATTATTGTGTGGGAGTCTAAGTCTCTTTGTAGGTCTCTAAGGACTTGCTTTATGAATCTGGGTGCTCCTCTATTGGATGCTTACATATTTAGGATAGTTAGTTCTTCTTGTTGAATTGATCCCTTTACCATTATGTAATGGCCTTCTTTGTCTTTTGATCTTTGTTGGCTTAATCTGTTTTATCAGAGTCTAGAAATGCAACCCCTGCCTTTTTTTTTTTTTCCATTTGCTTGGTAGATCTTCCTCCATCCCTTTATTTTGAGCCTATGTGTGTCTCTGCATGTGAGATGGGTCTCCTGAATACAGCACACTGATGGCTCTTGACTCTTTATGCAATTTGCCAGTCTGTATCTTTTAATTGGAGCATTTAGCCCATTTACATTTAAGGTTAATATTGTTATGTGTGAATTTAATCCTGTCATGATGTTAGCTGTTTATTTTGCTCATTAGTTGATGCAGTTTCTTCCTAGCATCGATGGTCTTTACAGTTTGGCATGTTTTTGTAGTGGCTGGTACTGTTTGTTCCTTTCTATGTTCAGTGCTTCCTTCAGGAGCTCTTTTAGGGCAGGCCTGGTGGTGACAAAATCTCTCAGCATTTGCTTGTCTGTAAAGGATTTTATTTCTCGTTCACTTATGAAGCTTAGTTTGGCTGGATATGAAATTCTGGGTTGACAATTTCTTTCTTTAAGAATGTTGAGGCTGGGCGTGGTGGCTCACACCTGTAATCCCAGCACTTTGGGAGGCCGAGGCAGGCAGATCATGAGGTCAGGAGCCCGAGATCATCCTGGCTAACATGGTGAAACCCCGTCTCTACTAAAAATACAAAAAAATTAGCCGGGCGTGGTGGCGGGCACCTGTAGTCCCAGCTACTCGGGAGGCTGAGGCAGGAGAATGGCGTGAACCTGGGAGGCAGAGCTTGCAGTGAGCCGAGATCATGCCACTGCACTCCAGCCTGGGTGACAGAGTGAGACTCCATCTCAGAAAAAAAAAAAAGAAAAAAAAAGAATGTTGAATATTGGCCCCCACTCTCTTCTGGCTTGTATAGTTTCTTCCGAGAACTCCACTGTTAGTCTGATGGGCTTCCCTTTGTGGGTAACCCGACCTTTCTCTCTGGTGGCCCTTAACATTTTTTCCTTCATTTCAACTTTGGTGAATCTGACAATTATGTGTCTTGGAGTTGCTCTTCTTGAGGAGTATCTTTGTGGTATTCTCTGTATTTCCTGAATTTGAATGTTGGCCTGCCTTGCTAGGTTGGGGAAGTTCTCCTGGATAATATCCTGCAGAGTGTTTTCCAACTTGGTTCCATTCTCCCCTTCACTTTCAGGTACACCAATCAGATGTCGATTTGGTCTTTTCACATAGTCCCATATTTCTTGGAGTGTTTTTTCATTTCTTTTTACTCTTTTTTCTCTAAACTTCTCTTCTTGCTTCATTTCATTAATTTGGTCTTCAATCACTGATACCCTTTCTTCCAGTTGATTGAATTGGTTAGTGAAGCTTGTGCATGTGTCACGTAGTTCTCGTGCCATGGTTTTCAGCTCCATCAGGTCATTTAAGGTCTTCTCTATGCTGTTTATTCTAGTTAGCCATTCATCCCACTTTTTTCAAGGTTTTTAGCTTCTTTGCGATGGGTTCAAACATCTTCCTTTAGCTCGGAGAAGTTTATTACTACCGATTGTCTGAAGCCTTCTTCTCTCACCTTGTCAAAATCATTCTCTGTCTAGCTTTGTTCCATTGCTGGCGAAGAGCTGCATTCCTTTGGAGGAGAAGAGGTGCTCTGATTTTTACAATTTTCAGCTTTCCTGCTCTTGTTTCTCCCTAACTTTGTGGTTTTATCTACCTTTGGTCTTTGATGATGGTGACGTATAGATGGGGTTTTGGTGTGGATGTCGTTTCTATTTGTTAGTTTTCCTTCTAGCAGTCAGGACCATCAGCTGCAAATCAGTTGGAGTTTGCTGGCGGTCCACTCCAGACCCTTTTTGCCTGGGTATCACCGGTGGAGGTTGCAGAACAGCAAATAATGCAGAACGGCAAATGTTGCTGCCTGATCCTTCCTGTGGAAGCTTCGTCTCAGAGGGGCACCAGGTTGTATGAGGTGTCAGTTGGCCCCTACTGGGAGGTGTCTCCCAGTTAGGCTACTCGGGGATCTGGGACCAACTTGAGGAGGCAGTCTGTCCATTCTCAGATCTCAAACTCCGTGCTAGGAGAACGATTACTTCTTCAAAGCTGTCAGACAGGGACGTTTAAGTCTGCAGAAGTTTCTGCTGCCTTTTGTTCAGCTATGCCCTGCCCCCAGAGGTGGAGTCTACAGAGGCAGGCAGGCCTCCTTGAGCTGTGGTGGGCTCCACCCAGTTCGAGCTTCCTGGTGGCTTTGTTTACCTACACAAACCTCAGCAATGGTGGGTGCCCCTCCTCCAGCCTCACTGCCACCTTGCAGTTCAATCTCAGACTGTTGTGCTAGCAGTGAGTGAGGCTCCATGGGCATGGGACCCTCCAAGCCATGCATGGGATATAATCTCCTGGTGTGCCATTTGCTAAGACCTTTTTAAAAGTGCAGTATTAGGGTGGGAGTGTCCCAATTTTCCAGGTACCATCTGTCATGGCTTACCTTGGCTAGGAAAGGGAATTCCCTGCGCTTCCTGGGTGAGGTGATGCCCCTCTCTGCTTTGGCTCACACTCCATGGGCTGCACCCACTGTCCAACAAGCCACAGCGAGATGAACCTGGTACCTCAGTTGGAAATGCAGAAATCACCCGTCTTCTGCATCACTCATGTTGGGAACTATAGACTGGAGCTGTTCCTGTTTGGCCATCTTGGAACCTCTCTTAAGCTTTATTTTTAGATATTTACTGAGTAGATTAACATTATAGAAGAGGAAAAATATTGGGTATAAATAACACAGTGGAATTTGGAGGATGCTTGTCTTGGGGTATACATACATCACGTAGCCCAGCTATTTAAATCTTGTCCTGAACCTCAGTAGTTCTTGGGTCCAACTTAAATATTAGTTATTTTGACCTGGGTATTTTTTCTACAAAATAAATGCAAGTGAAGTCAGCTCATCCCTGCTGGCAGTCTTTCCAGATGTAGTAGCCCTTGATTTACTGTAGGTTTGAAAGTTACATATGATTTTTATACCCTATGTTAGCAAAACTCATTCATTTTCTTGCATAATCTGCAGGATAGAGTTCTTGTACAACTAAAATAAGTTAGACTTGAAAGTCTTTGCAACTTATATATTAAGCATAAGGGAGGAAAAGAGCTGAAGATATTTGAAGATGGTCATGAAAAGTAAGGAGGCCAGAGGTGTGAGTTACTGAAGAGGAAGCTGTTATTACCATGGCCAGGAGCACAAAGTTAAAGCTAGGGTGAGCCAAAAGAACCACCTTCAATTTCTATCCTGTAGGTTTTACAGAAAAAGAAGAGTCTAAAGAAGACCTCAAGGAATAATAATAGCAAATATTACTGCGTGCTATGTGCCAAGCGTCTTTCATAAGAACCATTCCCCACTTCACAGATGAAGATACTGAGGCATAGAAAGGTGAAATAAACTATCAGAGATCACACAAATTAGTGGATCCACAATTAGAATTTAGGCTATTGATTCTACGGCTTGTATTAGTAACCTCTAAATTTTGACTATGAATAAGTATTTTAATGTTAGCTTCTCTTCTCAGTGCTCCTTACATGAGGGTTATCCTGTTAACAACTTCTTATGGTTTCTGTTTTAAATCTTTAATTTTATTCTTACTGTCATATCCTTTTCTGCTTGTTTACCAGCTCACTTCCTTACCAGCTCACTTCCTTTTTCTTATTTGATGACCATCAGGGAGAAGGTGTGACATTTCTTGGTCATAGGAGGGAGTGTGATCTGACACCAGAGAACTTAATATAACATTGCAGTGTTAACATCTTCACTGGCAGATTCATGGACTTTCCCCCTCCTGAATGGTAACGTATCTTCTTATCTGAATCAAGGATGCAGATATGATCTTACATAATCCTCTTTCTTTAGCTTTGTTCCCTATTTGGATTATCAAGATTTAAATTTTATTACGGGAATGCTGTAAAAAAAACTTACAAAATCTTTGGAATTGTACAACTTCTGGAAATAAACATAATATATGCCTTAAGATTGACTTCTTTAGAACACTGATAATCGAGACAGATGCTGGTTCTGTCCAAGGGCAGAGGCTGCTCCCTGAATACACTTCTGATCAAGACCTAAAATATTTCACATAGCCCACTCACACTCTGAGTAATGCAGACCGATTATTCAACATTAAGATGCTGGGAAAAAGGAAATAACACTCCAAAGCCTCTAATGAGAGTGTGTACAGTGATCCTTCTGTAAATAAGGCTTGTGTACCGTATAATCGTTTGGATTTGGAAGGAAAAGAAGGATTATTTACAGGCCTTTCTTGCAGATGGTGCATGGCCCTCATGGGGATATATTTGCATGCTACTCAGGTTATAACTTCATTGGGTCCACATTTTCATGACAGAAAGTGTTGAGCCATCTGAAAGCTGTGATTAAAACCATAGCAAATTCTTTTAGAAAAAAGTATACTGTCACATCCACTTGATGATTTCTTTTTATTGGTGGTAAAGCTCAATAAATCCAGAGACATGTTCATTTTATTACCTACTTCCCTCCTTTTGAGAACTTTCTTAGCAAAGGTTGTGTTCTTTATTTGCAGCATTTCAACACCTTGAAATGAACGATGCCTCATGTCTCTGCAGGGTGGACATAGCTCTAACTCTCTGAAGCTGGTGAGAATGTTGAAGCCTAGGGGTGCCTTTTGAACGACATAAATTTGGGCCCTGAAGTGGTAGTGGGGAGGTGGGATAGGAGAAAAGGAGAAACCTTTGTGGTGGAAAGATATCTGGGTTGGTCGTTTGGGTTCTGCTGTAATTAGTTGTGAGAAAGTCAGTCAGTTACCCTCTGTGAGGCCTATTTTTTTTTTTTTTAATAATAATGATCTGCCTATTTCAGAAGTTTGATGCAAGAACCAAGTAGAATGGTTCTTTGTGAAGCAAGTATTGAAATATATTCTCATTAAAGTGTGTGCATGGGATCGTGCTAAGCTCTGCAGGGGGTAGGATACAAATAATACTTAGACTCTCACCTCAAGCTAATAAGGCAATAAAATAAACACCTCAATAAATAGAACAAGTAAATCGCAAAACCAGTAATTTGGAGAGTGATTTTCACCACTTGAGACATGGTGTCTCTAGAGCAGTGGCTCTCAAATCTGGCTGTTCATTAGAATTACCTGGGAGCTTTAAAAACAGAAAATTGTCCAGGCCCCAGCCCCAGAAATTTTGACTTAATTAGTTGGATATGCCTCACCTTCCACTTTCCCCTACATTATCATTTTAAAAAATGTGCTTTAGGTGTGTTTAATTTGCATCAGAATTGCTTAGAGGGTTTATTAAACCTCAGATTGTTGGGCCCCACTCCTGTATATTCTGATTCACTAGGTCTGAGGGCGGGGGCAAGAATGAACATTTCTCACAAGTTTTGTGACGCTGATTGTCTGCAGGTCATACTTCAGAGCCAGTGCATTCATTTTATTTTACTATTAATGCTGTGTATGCAATACACATATATTTTTTTCAGGCTGAAGGAAGCAGGTGGACACAAAAGTCCATTCTTTGGTACAATTTTATAGTTGGGAAAGTCAACACTGTGTGGCCAAATGAACACAACTGCATTTGATCAAAGAGATAGTTGGCTGACAGAAAAAAATTTCTTCATACAAAGGTTGGTGACTTGCAAATCTGCTAGTTAGAAATTATCCTCTAAGAAAAGAAAACATTATTTAGGGGACACCTGGTAAGCAATAACCTGTTCAACAAAGCACATTTTGAAAAAAAAATTTAGATTTGGAAGGAAACTCAGATTCCTTTTCTTTGTAAATATCTCTCTAAGCAACAGAATGAATGATTCACCTTTCCAAATCCTTGGGTATCAGAATAGCTGAAGCAACATAGCATAATTTTCAGAAATAGACCCCTATTAAACTTTCACAGCCCATGTAAGATGCCAGTAAGAAAATGTGCAAAATTGATCGTCACATCTTTATTACTTATAGAGGCATAGAAGGGCACTCAAAGTTGATTTGAGTGTTAAAATGTATGAATTGTCTATTTCCTGAAGAGTGTAAATCCTAAATGTCCATGAACATCAATTATCGGAGACTCTAGGGCTTCAGTCGCCTTAAATTAGGAAAATGAGAAATTTACCTTGTCAATTTCTTCCTTAGGGTATATAGATGAGAACTGAGGCTTTGTAGATGTATGGATGGAATAACATTCAGTGACTGGGAAGAGCTCAAACTGTTCTATTTTATCATTTTTTATTATAAATATATTTTATAATATAAGAAAATAGGCTCTTTGCCAGGGCATCCTTTTCTCTTGTTATGCCCTACCAATCACAGATTGACTGGGGAAAAGGATGTTTTAAATACCTACTAAAGTCAAAGGAAAATTTCAGCAGAAAGTTTATATTGAATAAACTTTTTTATGCATAAAAAATAAAAAGCAGCAGTGTGTGAACTTGCCCTTACAGTGGAGTAGATAAAAACTAAGCAAGCTTTCATAGACTTCTGTTTCTGCATTTAGAGTTGGACAGGTGAAACATCCACAGTCTTTCTTGACCTGAATCAAGCTCAGAGTGACAGTGTTTAAGGTAAGAATATTAAGGAAGACTGCAGATGGCTTAATAGGATAGAAATGGAGATCTTAATTATAAAGCAGGCATTATACTATAGATTAGATAGCCAGTAATGTTCAGAAAGGCTTTTTTAAAGACACACTTAAAATAAGACAATAAGAGCATTATACAAATTATAAAACAAATACTAAGGTGGTATCAAAGACTTGTTCAAATTTTATCTCTTTCAAGTTTATAATGGAAGGGAACTTGCTACACCTAAGTTCTGTTTTTAAATAGGGACTTAAAACACTTGTAAACGTCTTTCTCAGAGCTGGATGGACCTTTATATTGAGTCAAATGAGTTGACATAGTGGTAGTACATGTGAAGTTTGGTGCTCCTGAGTATTTAGGCTGGTGCAAAAGTAGTTGCAGTTTTTGCCATGAGTTTTAATACATCTTTATTCTGTAGTCTTTGAGACACCATTCTCTTCCACATCTCCTCCTATGTCCTCTTGTTGTCCAATGTACAGGCTGCTCTTCTTTCGTCGCGTCATTCCCTTTTCTTTGAGTCCACACTCTTCTTCGGTTATTACCACATAACTTCATCAACAACTTTGTTGTTAATGATTCCTGAACTTTATATTTCAGACACAGATCACTTTCTTCAACCCAAAAGTACAACTGCTGCCTGGATAGTGCGTGGTTAGCTCTGTTTTGTGGGCACCTGAATTCAATGTACTAACACTTAAAGCTTGTTATGTCTTCTGCGTTTCTTGTTTTGATTACGGGTGGCATGATTCTTGCTGCTCAAACCAAAACTTGAAAACCTTTTTAAAGGACTGTCCCTCCTCCACCTCCTTCAAATGGCCACTAACTTCTGTTAGATTCTACTCAAATATATCTTGGAGTTGTTGTCAGTATTTTTCTTTAAAAATGTTAATTTTGTTAAATTTAAAAAAGAAAAGTCCAAAGAAGAAAAATAACAATAACAATAAAAAGAACAATTATCTTCTTCCCATTCTTACCATCTCCACCACTACCATCCTGGTTCCATCATCCTTCACCTGAATTATTCCAATATCCCCGCTTCTGCTTTCTCTTTCTACCTTGCTTGTTCGTGGTCTAGTCTCCACACAGCAGCCAGATTAACTATTTAAAAATATAAGTCAGGTCAAATCATTGCCTGTTTAAAAATCCTCTCACAGCTTCTTGTCTCATTTGGAGAAAAAAAACAAACTACTTACAATGGCCTATACGGCCCTTTACAACTGTCCTTCTCTCTCTATCCTGACCCCCCAACTCCTCTGACCTCATCTCCTACTGCCGTCCCTTTGGACCCTCTTTGTGGTCTGGAAAGATGCCAAATATGTCCTGCTTTAAAGTCTCTGCCTGTGCTGCTCTGTCTGCCTGGAAAGTTTGTTCCCTTGGGTATCTCCGTGGCTTGGTCTCAGACCAATAAAGTAATGCTCAGAACTTTCCTTCAAGTCTCTACTCAAATGTTACCTTATCATAAGGTCTTCTCTGGCCACCCTCTCTGACTCCCACCCCAGAGCGGTTCATATTACCATTACCACAGGGGTAAACAGAATTTGCTGTCAAAACAGGACCCCTTTAGGAGTGAAAAGGAGCCCCAATCACATAGCAAGTGGGGACAAGAGTCATAAACTGGGACTAGCCCTGACAAACTAGGATTATATGGTCACTCTGCTGTTAGACTTTTTTTTTCTTCATAGCTTATCTTATCACTGTCTGACATGGTACATGTTTACTTTCTATGTGTTTTTGTCTATTCTCTCTCATAAGTTTCTTGAAGGGACTTTGTTTTCTTTGCTGTTGTATATTCAGCACTGTGGATAGTCCGTGCTACATAATGAATTCTCTCTCTCTCTCAATCTGTATCTAATTTCTCTCTCTCTATACAGATATCTATCTAGAGATATCTATCTAGAGATATCTATCTAGAGATATCTGTCTAGAGATATCTATCTATCTATGTATCTACATATCTATCTCTATATATCTAGTAAGATATACATATACGATAGAGATATACATATAAGAGATAGAGAGAAATATAGATATCTATAGACATATCTATATATACAGATCTCTATTTACCTATCTATGTATATACAGATACTGTCAAAACAGGACAGCTGTATCTATCTATCTATCTATCTATCTATCTATCTATCTATCTATCTAGATATTTATCTCTATCCTAAAGGTGTGTGTGTGTGTGTATATATATATATATATATATATGATAGCAATAGATATAGATCTATCTATACCTTTAGGTGTATTTACATCTATATTTATATAGATAGATATACTATATATAGATATCTATATCTATATACATATATACATATATCTATATATACAGATATCTATATACATATCTATCTATTTATTTAGATATTTATCTATCCTAAAGGTGTGTATATATATATATATATATATATATGATAGTGATAGATATAGATCAATCTATCTACACCTTTAGGTGTATTCATATCTGCATTTATATAGATATCTATATATACTGTATGTATATAGATATCTATATCTATATTTATATAGATAGATATATGTATATAGATATCTATATCTATATTTATATAGCTAGATATACACATGTTGGGTTCTCTCCTTCTTTGCCATTCTCTCAGATGACAGCAAAGTGGAGAGAATGAAATTCCATCCCTTTCACTATAGCTTGAAGAGGGAAAAAGAAGGAATTCCTTTCAGGATATTTTGTGAAGACAATCAAATTTTATATAGATAAATATATCTATATTTATATAGATAGATATACACATATCTATCTGTATCTATCCTAAAGGTGTCCTGTTTGACAGTATCTATATCTATATATAGATATAGGGAGAATATAGATATACACACGTGTGTGTGTGTGTGTGTGTGTGTGTGTGTGTGTGTGTGTGTGTATATATATATATATAGAGAGAGAGAGAGAGAGAGATGGGATCTCACTCTGTTGCTCAGGCTGGAGTGCAGTGGTGCAGTCATGGCTCACTGCAGCCTCTACCTCACCAGGCTCAAGTGATCCTCCCACTTCGGCCTCCCTAGTAGCTGGAATTACAGGTACATACCACCACGCCCATATTTTTATTTTTATATTTTTAGTAGAGAAGGGGCTTCACTATGTTGCTCAAGCTGGTTTCAACTCCTGAGCTCACGCAATCTGCCTGCCTTAGCCTTCTAAAGTGCTGGGATTACAAGTGTGAGCTGCTACACCCAGCCTAGTATTTTTAAATAAATGAATAAATAAGTCTATATTCCCCAAATCCTGAATTAGCCATTGCTAACACCATGGTGCATTAGTTTTCATTTTTGTAAAAATGGTAAGCATGCATTACCAAAATCAATGCTGTAAAGTGGAAAAGCATTAAATCACATCTCCTAGAAATTCCCATTAGTAAACATCATTCTAAGTACATTCCATGTACATTGATGAAAAGATGAATGATAGAAAAATAGAAATGCCTTTACAAAAATGAAGCCTTATTATTGATGATATTTTCAAATGAAGAGTATTTTATTAATTTTGCTAGAATTTAAAGGTGGAAAAACAAATGAGTAAAATATCCTTCTAACACAGATATTTTATTTCTTAGATTCCCTATAAAAATGGAAAAAGAGAACTTTCAAAACACTAAAGATTAGAAATATTTAAAAAATCTTTGTTAACAGATATAATTACAATTCTCACAATTGTTTAAGATTGGTTTTATATTTAAGTTGATTCAAGCTCACTACCAGTCTCTTTATTAGAGTTTCTTTATTGTGAAGGTCTTTATATCTATTTATTTCCTAATTAACTGGATTTCACCATCATGTAAACTTTTTAAGAAATGCTCATAGCTACCGTATTACTTGTGTTATATTTTTGGGCTATACTTTCTTACTGAATTTGTACGTAGTGCTTCCTTATCTCTGTGATTTAATGTTACAGCAGCAACCTGATTTTTGTATGTGTGTGTTTGTGTGTGTGTATGAAGATGATTGCACCCTCTGCTGCCACCCACTTTATTTACCTGATGCTGGAAGGGATTTTTTTTGTTTTTTGAAGTTCATAACTTAATTGGAGTTGTCTTAGAGTTGATTGGTTTGTTTCTTAACTTCCCAGAACGTAGTGTATTCTTTTAAATCTGAAGACACAGTTGTTTCTTTACTTTGGGGAAATTTTCTTGTATTATATCTCTGAGTGAATCTTCTGTTTCATTTGTTAGATGCCATTGTAACACATTATCCTTGTGTTAAGTGATTTATGTTTTCCATTTATATTGTCTTTTGCCAAATATCTTTAATCTTTTTTTCTATTAGAAGTCACTGTGATGTCTTATGCCTTTTTTCTATGTTAAATAATATGATTTTCACCAGTATCTATTCTGTTTCTTGTTTCAAATTTAATCTCATTTTATTTATTAGCTGATCTTTGGGCTCTTTCTTTTTCTGTGTTG
Source organism: Pan paniscus (assembly GCF_029289425.2). Lineage (NCBI taxonomy): Eukaryota > Metazoa > Chordata > Mammalia > Primates > Hominidae > Pan > Pan paniscus. The sequence goes on along the minus strand of NC_073264.2, from coordinate 40,086,128 downwards.
ATATTAAGTTGTCCTGTGTTATGAAGCAACTAATTATACCATTTTCTTTCTATTCTTTGAGTTGTATTTTTCTTTTTCTGGCTGTTGCAGTTATTTATTTATTTATTTTTGCTGTAATATGTTTGTAAAATGTTCATGCCATTTCTTTTTACCTTACTCAAGTTTGGGTGGCTCTGAGTGTAGCCTGTTTACTCTGATTGGTTATCAGAGTAACCTATTTATGCTGGGGTATGATAGACCTGATGTACTTGGATATGGTATGGGTGATGACTTGATTGTCTTCACAAAATATCCTGAAAGGAATTCCTTCTTTTCCCCTCTTCAAGCTATAGTGAAAGGGATGGAATTTCATTCTCTCCACTTTCCTGTCATCTGAGAGAATGGCAAAGAAGGAGAGAACCCAACATTCTTAGCATACTTGGGCTCTGCTCTTTCTCTGCAGCATGTTAATGCCATAAACCAGAGCTTTCCTCACTTATCTGTAGGGAGTGTACCATACTAGAGGCTTTGGGTAACTTTTACCATATAATGAGTAGCCCTGAAGACTTTTCTTTCAAAAGAATGTTAGGCCCATTTCCAACTTTCCCGATTTCACTTGTTTTCCCTCAGCAGCGGTTTCCATTATATTTCATTAGAAAAAGGAAGTAGATAAGAGTATCCCTTCTGCTTTCTTCTCTCCAAATTTGCTGTTGCAGTGAGGTTATGCCACTACCTGGCATGTCCCTTTTGCTCTAGTAAATGCAGACTCCAAACATCTTTCAGGAAACTGCTGCCACGTTGTCTTATTTTCTCTATGCCTCTACAAATTTTGTTTGCTCTGCCTGGAATGTTCTCTCTCTTCTTCTTTCTATTCTCTCTTTTTCCATTCCCTTTCTTTCCAGGGAACTTTTACTTATGTCTAAAGATGCAGGTCAAAAGCAACCATTTCCTTGAAATGTAAGGACTTCTTCTGGGTTCCCATGAAGTTAATATATGGATTATATCACATTGCTATGATTATTTATTTGCATATTCTTTTCTGTTCTAAACTCTATCTCTCCCTACTGAAAATATACTTAATAATTACTTGTGGAGTAGGTAAATGATTATCTAGCCAAACATCTAATAAAATGGAATATTTTCTGAGGTCTTAGGTGTTGAAATACACATTTAAAAAACTAACTGCAAATGCAAACTACTTAGTTTATTGGGCATGATTCTCAGTCTCCAGCTTCACATCCCAGTTGCCTTGAACACGTATTTATTTTGCACATCTGGGTGTGGTAGATCTGATCTCTAAAAATAAAGAGGTTAATAGGTAGAAAACATATTTTTTCATTATTCTTTCCTTGTTTTTTAGAATGATTGTTGTTTTTTCAATCAGTATTTTCAGAGTACCTGAAATAATACCTCCTGATGCCAGGATCTTCAGGGCAAATATTTGTGATTAGCTTGGCTTGGACAAAATGCTTGCTCTCTAATCATTGTGAGAAAATGTCTTTGGATAATGAAGGAACCCTGTGTCTCCTCCATAACCCTACCTCACCATATGTGAAAATGTATACTTCCATTTCTTCTCCTAAGAACAATATAATTAAATATTTTTTTTTCTTTATTTTCTGAAATTGCTCACTGGGATTTTTCTCAAGTAACTATAACCAAAAAAAAGTATACAAGAAACAGTGACTGAAATTATTTCCTATGGTGCCTTTTGGCTATCAGAGAAGAATGTAAATAAAAAATACAGTTAAACAGAGATCCTCAGTAAATGGAATAAAGTAATGCTCAGCTTAGATTAGGGGATAGTTTTAAATCAAAACAGCCATTTCCATCGTCCTGTAATGTGCAATAATGTCAGACTATGAAAGACACTAACCACCTAAAGTTTGTGACAAATGGAAAATTAGGATAAAGGTTTATTTCTTTCAATTTAAAAGTTCTTGTAGCTTTCATGACACTATTGAATGTTTGTCTATCAAATGGTAAGTGAGCTGCATTTAAAACGTCTCACCTAGATCAATGCTAACAGATATTATTGTACCATGTAATTAGATAAAAACTAAAAAAAACTGAGAAAGCGTTCACAGAACATCAATAAAAATCTGATTTATTTATATTATTTACATAAAAAGGCTAGGTCAAGAACACATGTTAGAATAAAATTGTCTTTCCCAAAGTAAAATGAATAGACCTGTTATTATCTTTATATGATAATGTAGTAAAAATTAGCCTAGGAGTTTGAGTTATAAATTTTGATTGCTGTGTAGATTAAACTAGTAATTACCAAACTTAATTCAAATTCTCAAATCTTTTGGATTATTAAGAAATAGCCTCAGATCAAAGTGGGTAAATATTTTGATTAAGCAGTTACTCTAATAGTATCTTAAGCAATTTTCTCCAAATAGTATAGAACAATACTTGAGACTCTTATTCTTTTCTTATAATATACTATGTCTTAAGTGATCCACTCAACATTATAACTCAGGAACATTTATAAACATCATTTTGGGCTACCTTTAGAATAAAATGAGGCAAGACTGATGCATAAGTTCACTTCCTTGTCATGTTTTGGCTGTGAAATAATGTGCTGCTTGATATTCAACCCACTATTTACATTTCAATCTTCGGGATCCCGTAAGACTCAACAATGGCTCTCGTTTCTCTAAGACTTTCTCACGCTAGTTCTAGAAAATTATTTACAGTAGGAGTTTCTGCTGACTAATAACTGCACTGTCAGTAGCAGATAGCATGAAGATGATCTGGCAAGTCTTTAAGTAGCCTATATTGGTTATGTAGTAAAATGCCATTTGGTGCCATTCAAGTAAATTTTTATTTGGAGATCTGATTTTTCAACATTTTGTCCATTCACCTTACTAGTTTAGTGCTACTTCTGCCTATTGTCAAAAGGGTCCCTTGCTTTTTTATGTTGTCATGTTCAATTTACTGAATAGTTTTTGGCTTGTAATTTAACCATTTTTGGAAATAAAAAATAGTATCTCCCTGTAGAAACAATATGAAACTAAAGGAACCCACTGGGCCTTAAAAAGTTTCCTTGATCCTCAACACTGTGCTCCCAGATGGATGTCACATTACTTATCCAGAATGTGTCGTTTGCTTCTCAAATCTGATTTATATATCTGTGGAATTTGGGCATGTTCCCACTGCTACTGTGAATAGTAAGTTTTGAAAATTTAGCCAATAGCATCAAGCTGTTTGGTTATATAAGCAAGGATAAAAAGATACTTTGAAACAAATAAGCTTTTTTTATTATCACATTAAATATGTATGTTGTAACATAAAATATCTCAAGGTTTTACAATGTACATGCACGAGGCCCTGAAGATGTCTCTTTATAGTACAGAACCTCATAAACTGTTCATCTGACCAGGAATATCCATCTTCCCTTTGTGGTCTGGGGAGAGAACTGAGTGTAAGGCCATGTATAATGCAAACAGTTCTTTCCACAAGGCATTGCTCTCTGAAATAGTTCATCCTAATGGCTACCCTCATTTATGTAGTCACCGTACTTTTTTTGATGGATGGTGATGATGCTGAGAGATGCTCTGAGAAAGATGAGACGCTGTGGCAGAGTAGTTTCACAAATGTAGAAACTTCCTCTGCATCACAGAATGGATGCTGGATTCAGGCTATGACTCCGTGTTCAGATCAATCTGCATGTTTTGATTGATTTGTCCAGTGGAACTGAAAAATTACCCCCATCCCCACACATTAAAACAAAAAGCTCTCCTTTTAAAAGAGTTATGTCTAGAAATACTGCTTTCTTTGTGTGTTTATATAGAACCTTGGCCTACGAAGGATATCAAACACTGTTTTTGTTTCTTTACAGCAATCTATAAAATACCTATAAAAATGTTTTATAGGTATTTTAATTTATAGATCAGGTAAAATTTGACCCATCAACAGTTCAATAATGCTACTTTTAATTAGCTTAAACTAAAAATTTTAGTTATAGATAATGGGAATAGGTAAACAGTATCATAAATTGCTTATGTCACCATATTACCTGCTACTACTTGTTGCAAGTTATAATCACATGAAAGAGGACAATGTCTACCTGTCTGATTTTGCTAAAGCACTGGAAAAGGGTTAAATAGAATGAAAGTCATCACTTTCTCCTGAAAGTTGGACTAATTCTAATCTTTGATGAGTCTAATTTTATGATGATTCATAGATGGAGGTAAAGCAAGAATATAAACTGGAAAAAAAATAATACTGGACCACATGTGTAAGAAAACACTCAAGAGAAAAATGATTATCTATTGACGCTTTTTCTAAATAATTTCTGACAACCAACTTAACCAATTACTTACCTCCTTCCCTGGACATCAGCCCCAGCAACATAGTTGACTAAAGTTGAACAATTGTTTTGCTAAATAAACGTTGTTAAAAAGTTAATGTTGGAGAAAAAAAGAAGTAATTCCAGTCAATGTCAATACTTTTATTTACATATAAATGCATTTATAAACAACATATAGCATTTTTTCTGTGCTTTGAAAGTACAAAAAAAGCATACTTACTTATTTTTCATCAGTATTATGTTAAGATTTGTGCTTATCGATGTAAATTACTTTTAATCTTTCTTAAATGAAAAAAAGTTTTTAAAAGAGTTAGTGCTGCTTTTCTGGAAATGAGGTGCCAAAATTCCTATCTCATTCTAACAGTAACTGTCTCATCGTCTCTGTAATAAAATAACTGCTCAGTTCAGTCAACTCATTGGAGAAAACAGTCAAACTATTTCAAAGAAGCAGATAAAAACCTGCAGCAGGCCTTGACATTCTGTACAAAGAGCAAATCTGCGCACCTCCTACAGTTCCCACTTCTCCAGGACCCTGAGTTCTCTTTCTTCTAACTTCCTACTGAGGCTTCATCACTCAATATCTGTCACTGGTCTAATCTGTTCCTTTTTCTTCTTTGACCAACACTGTGGTTTAGATTTGCTTTACAACCTCATCACCATGGCGAGAGTTCTTCCTGTTCTGTCCTGTAATTTGGGACTCAGAGTAGGCCCAGAAACTCCTGGGCTTCTCCTGCTCCTGCTATTCCCACCCCTTTCCCCCTTTGAATTCTTAGCCGAATATATAAGTACCAGTGACAGTTTTACAATAATTGCTGCCAAGGTTATTTGGATATGGAAATCTTAATATTTCTCTCTTTCTTATCAATTCCTCAATGGATAGTAACTTCAAGTGAGCATTTCTGCATGTGAAAATCAAACCAACAGAAAGAAAGAAGCAGATAAATTAGATGTGTGTAAAGTACCTAACACAGTCCTTGTCATGTAGAAAGCTCTCAACAAATGGAAGTTATGAGGATCTAAATATAATTAAATGGTAGAGCTTATTTTCAAGTTTTGCTTATTTTTATATGTAAAGCTTGGATTTAGGCTAACAAAAATCAGGAAATTTGTTTAGGCCAATAAAGAACAGGGAACTGCGTTCTTACTCACTGCTCTTTCTTTCCTTATTATTGGAAGTGATCCAGAGGCCTAAGAGTATTTCCATGCCAAGTTCAAGAGGGCAGAGGGCAGAGAGGAGTGAGAGGCGGGGCAAGAAGTGGGGAAGGAATTGACTATGTACCTGCAAATACCTAGCAGGTCCCATGGAGATGAAAGTAGCTGATGGCAGCTGCTGTATAGAGAAGAGAAAAAATTGTTGGAAAAAGGACAGGGAAAATATGTTCTTGATTTCTTATAAAAAATGTATGAGAGATAGAAAATATACTGTAAATACAATACTTTAACTCATATTCTATGACTTATTTTTTAAAGAACAAATATTATCTGGAACTAAGTAAAAAAAGAATTCATTTTCATAACTATCACAAAATTTTGCTATAATTGCATACTTTCTGAGTGACCTTTAAGATATGATAATGTTTGAAGTTGGCTTTCCTACTGGATGAGTTGCAATTGTAAGGCAATAGTTATAATAGCTCAGGTCACAGGTGGAATAATTGAATGTCATTAACAATGACATTTGATTATGTTTCTTCATTTTTTCAGATTATATGTCAAGTTCTGTGTGAAATGAGAGACCATGGGGATTCATTATTGCTGGAGTTGATGGTATTGCAGTTTTATAACCATCTAATAAATTAGCATTTAATACTGAGAGATTTCATCTTAAACTCAGAGGATTGCTTTGTTTTAAAGAAGATTTTTGCAAGGAGAAGCAATGGAAACCATTCAGAAAATGTGGGAGATAAAAATCCTATTCAAGAAAACGGATCTTGGATCTTTGCATTCACTTGATTTGTCAGAATATTATTCTGTGCTAAGAAATAGAAGGGATTAAATGTTAAAAATCACTGAGGCACAATTCTCTTGAGTTCACCAATTTTGTACTCCTATTTCCAGTTTCTTTTCACATACGTCATTCTCCATCCTGATTAAGCTTGTTCTTTTTGAACTCATTTCTGATACCAAAAGGAGTCATAAATATAACGTTCTATAAGATTAAGAATTCTCTTAGGAGTACAGATTTGCATGAACGTCAAAGAAAAAAATATCACATTTTACTCCCATATGGTTTAATGATTATTTTATTAGGTCAGGCATGGCTTAGGTTAGAACCTTTGTGGTGTTTTTTTTTTTTAATTCCATTTAGTTAAATGTTGACACAATATTTTTGGAATTCTATATTTTGACTTTTCCGTTAACCTAGGTCTATTTTGGAGTGGGGAAGAGGATAGGTCATCATTTCTATTTAAAATGGGAATTGGCTAGGCGCGGTGGCTCACGCCTGTAATCCCAGCACTTTGGGAGGCCAAAGCGGGAGGATCACGAGGTCAGGAGATCGAGACCATCCTGGCTAACACGGTGAAAACCCGTCTCTACTAAAAATACGAAAAAAATTAGCCAGGCGTGGTGGCGGGCGCCTGTAGTCCCAGCTACTCAGGAGGCTGAGGCGGGAGAATGGCGTGAACCCGGGAAGCAGAGCTTGCAGTGAGCCGAGATTGCGCCACTGCACTCCAGTCTGGGCGACAGAGTGAGACTCCATCTTAAAAATAAAATAAAATAAAAAATAAAAGTGGCAATAATTAAAAAGTCAGGAAACAACAGGTGCTGGAGAGGATGTGGAGAAATAGGAACACTTTTACACTGTTGGTGGGACTGTAAACTAGTTCAACCATTGTGGAAGACAGTGTGGCGATTCCTCAAGGGTCTAGAACTAGAAATACCATTTGATCCAGCCATCCCATTACTGGGTATATACCCAAAGGATTATAAATCATGCTGCTATACAGACACATGCACACGTATGTTTATTGCGGCACTATTCACAATAGCAAAGACCTGGAACCAACCCAAATGTCCATCAATGATAGACTGGATTAGGAAAATGTGGCACATATACACCATGGAATACTATGCAGCCATAAAAAAGGATGAGTTAATGTCCTTTGTAGGGACATGGATGAAGCTGGAAACCATCATTCTCAGCAAACTATTGCAAGGACAAAAAACCAAACACTGTATGTTCTCACTCATAGGTGGGAATTGAACAATGAGAACACTTGGACACATGGTGGGGAACATCACACACCGGAGACTGTTGTGGGGTAGGGGGGAGCGGGGAGGGATAGCATTAGGAGATATACTTAATGTAAATGACGAGCTACTGGGTACAGCACACCAACATGGCACGCGTATACGTATCTAACAAACCTGCACGTTGTGCACATGTAACCTAGAACTTAAAGTATAATAATAATAAAAAAAATAAAATAAGAAAATGGGAAGCAATTGCAAATGGCTAGAGTATGTGTGTGTATCTGTCACTCTCTCTGTGTGTGCGTGCATGTGTTTGTGTGTGTGCATGTTTTTGTGTGTGTGTGTTGGCATTGAGTATACCAACAAGTGGCTATAATGAGGGTTTGTAGTTCATCCTTGATGAAATGTATATAATTTCTAATTTTATAGAGGTAATTATAGAATACTTGGCATTATTGTTAAATCTATTTCTTTAATATAGAACAATATGTGTTTCTCAATTCTTTACTAGTAATTAGTTTCCTTTAGGAAAAAATAAAGGACAGAAATTAGTGTCATCAAAAGTGCAGATGAATATATAATGTGACATTTTACATTTTATTTATCGACATTTAGTCCTCTTAAAAGTGTCTAGGCCTGATTAATTTGCTATTAAATGAAAAATGGGCTGTTTTCAAAATAGCTACAACATTGTATTGCACTGATATGACTTCATGCTTGTCTTATCAACAGCTAGAGATATTAGGAGGATTCATAATGCATATGGAAATGTCAACTATGGTATTCTGATGTTTCAATGAATGTTTGCTACTTGAATCATTGTTCAGTGGTTACTTTTAGTTCAGGATTACATCTTTAACAAATTTGATAAAAGCTCCTTATTGTTGGGGGCTATGCGGTTTGATATATTTGGAATACTTGTCTGGTCATCCACATTTTTTATTTTTATGGCAAGTAGATTCAGTGCCATTATTAGTTTGCCACTATATTCAAATCAGTTAATTATGTTGCTTTCAAAAGAATTTTAAAAGATAATATAAAGTTAGTTATGTTTATAGCTGTATGAAGCCATGCTTTCAAGCATGTTGCTGTTTGATCCTGAGTGACTAACACCAAATAAAAGTGAAGGTGATTCTGAAGTAAAAGCATAATAGGTGTTATGAGTGGCCTAGGTGGCTACTTGGTAGATGCCTCTAAAACATTCACATTTGTGTCAGTGGGCATTTTTGAAGCAACTGAAAGCTGGGATGACATGATAAGAATATGTACTACAGCTGTGCACTTTGGTGGCGGGAACATTGTTGTCTTCACTTCTTAGATATCTCTATAGCCCAACAGATATTAAAATGTAGATGCTATTATATATGTTTACAATGTTTTGAATTTTTTTTCATTTGAAATCCTATTTTTTTTAACAATTCAGGGAGAAGGGGAGAAAAACATTGACAAACTAAAGGAGTGACACTTGATCCAAATATTGGTTATATATATGGTGTTTTAGGTATATATAATATATACTTTTCTGTAAATGAACATTTATTGCACAAATCTTTCTGTATGAAGGTAAAGTAATAGATCTATTTGAAACAAAAATATGTTTAACATTTTGCCACAATTTCTTTCTATTTATCTAATTTGTGGCTGCATCATTTGAATGTAAGTTGTAGATATCATGAATCTCCACCTGTAAATACTTCAACATCTGACTTATATACCATAATATCATTGTCACACCTTAGATGATCAATAATAACTCAACAATATTATCTAATATACATTTATATTCACATTTTTGTAATTATCCCCAGAATGTTTTTGAGAGCTGAAACAAATGTTTTCATATATTTTGTCAAGTGAATCAAGTTCTCATATCAATATGCCATAATTATATTTTCTTGAAATAGTCATTGGCCATTGAATAGGTTTGGGTTTCCATGGTCCCAAGCTGCCAACTGAACCCACTAGAGTAATTTGCTGGAATGAGAAATGCTAACTGCCAAAACCAAAGAATGTTAATCAGCAACCAGCCTGACTGTGATTTCCAACGTGCTAATCACTTGGAAAAATTGCCTCTCATTGGCTCAGTCTATAGATAATTACTAATTGAAAAACAGCTAGAATGAGAAGGTATATTAGCATGTTAATAGGTCTTTGTGCCCAGAGGCTTTGGATTATAAATTATAAAGACTGCATTAGCCAGATGGGCAGGATTAATTAGCATGCTAGTATTACCTGGCATCCTATGGTGGTTGAGAATAAACAGTGACCATAACCATTTCAGCATAGTTTGCTATTAAATTGCTTGTTTTTGGTAGCTCGGAATAGAGTTTTATTCTGTAGTTAGAACACTAACCAAGAATCAGTAATTCTGGATGCTAATAACTAGCAAAGCATTTAGTCCTTTTGTACTTTGGCTAAAATCAATCTTCCATGTACTCAATTTCCATCTCTACTAAATGAAAGCTTTATGACAGAGAAAAAAGAACTAGCACTGGGATTCCAGAAGCTTATATTCTAATCTTGATATTGGACAACTCATTTAATCTCTTCATGCCTCAGTTTCCTCATCTGTAACATAAAAAGGCTTAACTGGAAATTCTCTAACATCCTTTCCAGCTTTGAGATTTTATGGAACAATGTAGACTCATGCCCAGTAACAGATGTGGAGAGGAGAAACAGGCTAAAAGCCAATATGTTTCACAAGAGCATCTGAAACCAATATTTCAAATGAAGGTAATACCTATAAAGAAACATACCAGGGATGACTATATTTCCCAAATCATGCAGACTGCCTTATTGACTTCCTATTTGGATATCTTCCAAGGTAAGTAGGTGATTGTTTTGTTTGTTCTTTTCTAGAACTGACTCGTACACAGGTACTGTAAGAATCCTGGGAAGTGGAAAGAGATTCCAATCTCACCTCATCAGGGAGCATCGAATGCTCTCTTAAGCTCAATAGGAAGAAGTGAGGCTACTTTCAGATTTCTCTATCCCAATGGCTTCAATTGTACTAAGGTAAAAACTATTTGACAGAGTATAATTTTTCTGCAGTTGTGACATGAACAGTCCAGTTTGTGTCAAAAGAATACTTCCCTCAATGAGAATGTGGTTTTGATTAGAGATATTTCTAGTATTAAACATAACATAATAGCTAACATTTAATGAGCTCTTACTATTTGACATGGAACTGTTTTCCAAGGATTATTATTATTATAATGAATCCTCACAAATATTATGACATTGGATTTTCAATAGCCTCATCCAATAGACACTCAACTAAGGTAAGGGACAGAGCTGGGATTTAAACCTGGGGCATGCTCTGTTTTTTCTGGTGCTGTGTCTCAAGTTACAGAGGCTTGAGGTCTTTTCTAAGTAATACCTATAGCTCCTTTTCTCCCAGAAGAGACCTATTATTTAGGGAATCCTTAAAGCTTTTGTCTTGCCTGCTTGCGACTACTTCTATTGCTTGCAGCATATTCCTCAGCAACTTCATGGTTTTCTGGGCAGAGTGTTGGAAATTATGTGGTAGAATGGATTTAAGAGTTGAAGGGTTGTTTACTGATATGATTTGGCTCTGTGTCCCCATCCAAATCTCATCTTGAATTGTAATCCCCAGGTGTTGAGGGAGGGACCAGCTGGGAGGTGATTGGATCATGGGGGTGGTTTCCCCCACAGTGTTCTCGTGATAGTGAGTGAGTTCTCAAGAGATCTCATGGTTTTATAAGGGGGTGGGGGCAGCTCTTCCCGTTTCACTTCCTCACTCCCTCTTGCCATCTTGTGAAGAAGGTGTCTGCTTCCCCTTCGCCTTCCACTATGATTGTAAGTTTCCTGTAAGAGGCCTCCCCAGCCATGCAGAACTGTGAGTCAATTAAACCTCCTTCCTTTATAAATTACCCAGTCTCAGACGGTATTCTACAGCAGTGTGAAAATGGGCTAATACTGTTACCAAGGTCTATTCTAGTTCTGAACGTCTTCAACCCACCTGCCGCTCATAGCATAGATTTGGGTTGTGATAAGCAGTACTTTAGTGCTGGCAGTTAGCCTCATTTCAGGGTGATGCCTCTCACCTGTCACTTTGATGGTTAACATTTAATAGGTGGAGTTGATAAAGCATGTTCCAGAATAAAGTGTGTTGACATGTTAACTTCTATAGAAGGTCACAATGAGAAAAGAGACATCTCTGCTTATGACCTTTGTTTGGTCAGAAGCTCAATGCCATCCTCCTGCCATGTATTGTTGGCTGCCCAGAGTACCTTTCCCTCCACCTGGTTGAACAATGACTCACTAGGCAGCATGACACTTAAGTAGCAAAACTCCATTAAGCTTTCAGTTTTATTTTAAATACTTTTTTCTTCTCAATCAAAATTTATCTAATTATCTAAAAGACTGAAGGAAACTTAAGAATTATATTTAAAGAACTATTTTGATATTATATTACTGGTATGTCTATAAAATACACAATACTGCACTGTTCATTTTCAAAGTGCCCTGGGATCTGTCCCCAAAATGGCTCTGCTTCCATTGCTGTATAACACTGATAACCTGATTAATTATTAGTGGTAATAATAATACTAATAATTAACATTTATCAAATATCTCCTGTGTGTCAGGCACTGAGCCAACTGTTTCATGGGTATTATGTCCATTATGTCACTCAACCTTCTAACAACCTGATTAAATACTAATATTATCGTCATTTTAAAAAATAAAATTTCTTTTTAAAAGAAAAATAAACTATCAAAGCACTATACACATATGCTGAACAGTAAAGAACTTACAGTGAAAAGCACCCTTTCATGCTGCTTCTCTCTACCCTAAGTTCCACCCCCTCTACCCAGAAGAAACCCTTTTAATTATTTCTAATTCTTTGGGTATTTATCTTCAAAACTCTAGATATATGCTAATACTTCTGCTTTGTGAATTTACTTGACTCTCTCTCTTATTATTCCATTTATATGAAATGTCCAGAATATGCAAATTCATAGAGACAGAAAGCAGATTCCTGGTTGCCAGGGGGCTGGGATGTGGGAGAATGAAGAGTGACTGCCTGTCTACTTAATGGGTATGAGGTTCCTTTTAGGGGAGATGAAAATGCTCTAAAATTAGATAATGGCAATGGTTATACAACATCGTGAATGCGCTAAAAGCTACTGAACTGTAGTATTTAAAATGGCTAAAATAGTGAATTTTATGTGATATCAATTTTTCTTCAATAAAACATGAGACGTCTCTCTGGTTAGAAAGTCACCTATATTACTGTTTTACATATCAATGTTTCATATTTATATTTTTATTTTTAATTCTTTTTATCCCTTTTTAATTTATTTTTAATCTGATTTTTATCCGCAAAGCAACAAATAAATGTCACTATTATTTTTAAATTTAATGTATGTGTTTATAACAAAAACATAATTGTACATATTTTGGGGTACAATGTGATGTTTCAATGCATGTATACGTAGTATAATAATCAAATCAGAATGATTATTATACCCATCACTATAAACATTTATCATTTCTTTGTGATGACAACATTCAAAATCTTCTCACTACCTTGAAATATACACTGCATTATTTGCTATAGTCACCCTACTGTGTAATAGAACACCAAAACTTATTTCTCCTGTCTAACTAACTTTGTACCAATTGACCAACCTCTCCTGGTAGTCCTTCCTGCTTTTCCTCCTCAACCACTGGTAACCATTATTCTCTCTCTCTCTATGAAATCAACTTTTTTAGATTCCACATGTGAGATCACATGGTGTTTGTCTTTCTGTGTCTGGCTTATTTCACTAACACAATTACCTCCAGGTTCATTCATGATGCCACGGATGACAGGATTTCATTCTATTTTATGGTTGAATATTATTTCTTTTTAGAGTTCAGGAAATCGAGGTAAAAGAGGCCAACTTTCCAAGATCACATAAATAGTAAACCTTGGATTTGATCCTATGTAGTCTAACTCCACAGACCACACGCATAACCATTATTCAACACTTCCCTCCAAGATGACAATTTTGGAGGCTGGAATTATGTATGTGAAAAGGCAATTAGACCTTTGAATAATCTTTCAGTTGTCTATAGACAGAAAATTCCTCTCCCACATGTGAACTTTTGCTTTAAAAATGCTATTGCATTATAACACCATGATCACCCAAATTATCATTAGACATTATATGCCTTACTACGCATGCAAATAGGAGTCTACTAACGATTGAAGAAATGCTATTAGGGATTTACAAAAGTAGAACCAATCCAGTTTGGTGCATGAAGGGTTACAACAGCTTCTTTCTAATGTATCTTTAAAAATGTGATTTTGGAATTAAGCAGCTACCAGTTACTGTTACATTTATGCATGACCCTTGACTACTAATAGTATGAGCCAACTGTATTCTATTAGTGATCTTAGCAGCAAAGCAAGGATGTATAATTGATTATTGGTGTTGATTTATATGTCTAATAAGCAGCTGGAAGTAAAGCATCTCTGTTCAGTTTCCAAAAATGATAGAAATGGCCTGTTTTTATCATTGCTAAGAAACAGTGGGAGAGAAGAGATTCACCCTTCCCTCCCAGAGCCAGTGAATCAGTGCTAGGAAATGATGTCAAATATCATCAAAGGCCCGAAGTATTTAAGCAAGGAGGAGAAAATGGTGTCTCAGAAGGAGAATGTTTTTCTCAAAAGGTCCCAGTACCTTTGTTTTGATACTGAGACTGTTTTGTTCTCTGTTTCAATATTTTTGTTTAACATTCAGTAATTCAAGCAAACATTTATTGAGCCTTAATTAGACTCCTACAGTGAAACCACTGAGCTAGGCTTGGTGGGAACAACAAAGGGTAATAAAGACATAGCTACTCTTGAGAAATTTATGTCGGATTGGCAGGCGAGATGTACATACAACATGGAACTCCCAGGATTCTTTGATTCATGATAGAATTTAACCAAGGTCTGCACTCTAATGCAGATGATAAGTGCTAAGAGACTCTATAAACAGTTTTTCTTTTGCCATAATCATATAACATAGTTTCTCTCTTGTTTTTCCCCACGTTACACAAAATACCTCCCCGCAGCACATCCTTTTCCAAACACAAATACTCCTTTTGAAATGAGTTTTTGGAATTTCTTCTTAATAGCATGGACATGGGTGGTGTTTGGGTCCACTTTTACTAGCTTTTGGAACTTCACTGAGTTATTTAACTTCATTAAATCTCAGCTTTCTTATTTGTAAAATGAAGAAAATAATATTAGTTACCTCAGTTTTTATATTGATTAGAAGATATAGTGTAAAGCACTTAGCACATTGCCTAATATGTGATACTTAGTGATAGCTTTTATTATTACTACATTAAATAAATTGCTAAAAATTAAAAAATAGATTACTTCTAACTCCCAAACTCAGCATCTGATATCATTTTTGTGTATTCCAGTCCTTGATCATATATGGAAATTACTAATTTCTCCATTAACTCAAAACTTTGATCTTGCCAATGGCAAGGTTTTATCTAATGTACTTCCTCAGCCCTGTGTGCACAGTGGGAATTTAATAATTACTTGTTGACAAAATAAGTCTTCTTGTGACTCTGTCTTCAGTTACTCATAGCTCTCTCCTGACTTTCTCAGATAAACTTCCTGAGGGGTTGCTTGCACCTTTGAACTCCCAGACAGTTCATAAACTACTGAGATTGGCCTTTGGCACCCATCACTCTCCAAAGCAGCACTTATTGAAGTCATTGTCCCTTCCTTGCCCCTAATTCTGAAGGACAATTCCATTCCAATCCTTACTTTCTTATTGACCTTGGAGGCACTTGGAGTGCTGTCAACTCCTCCCCCTCCTTCTGGAAATACATTCTTTGGGTTTTCCTGTCATGTCCCTATCCTCTAGTTTTACCTTCTCCACTTTTACAGCCAAAGTGACTGTTATGAGTTAAATTCGTTCCTCCAAAATTTGTATGTTGAAGTTCTAAGTCCCAGTAACTCAGAATGTGACTGATTACAGATAAGGTGTTTTTTTTTTAATAAGATAATTTTGAGGTAATTTGGCTAGAACAAAGTCATTAGGGTGAACCCTAATCCCCTGTGACTGGTGTCTAATAAGAAGAGGAGATTAGGACACAGACACAGGGAGAAGATGACTATCCCCAGTGAAGGAGAGAGGTGCTGCTTTTCTTGGTACTCATGGCTCCTGTCTGAAACACTCTTGCCCTCCCTCCTCCCCTTGGCTCCCCCACATCTCCTCTTGGCTAACTCTGTGGATCCTTCAGGTCTCAGTTTGGAGGTGCTTGGAGGACTCTCCTGAGCTCTGCTGTGTTCTCCTAATTCCCTGTATTTACTTCTATCTGGCGCTTACTGCACGGCTATAATTGCCTGGCTAATTATTTGTATTTCCTTCCTGGGCCATAAACTCCTTGAAGGCAGGGAAAACATTCCCTTCACTTACATCCCTAGAGACGGACAAGGTACCTGATGTACAGTAGGGTCTCAAGATTTGTTGGATGAATCAATGAGATTTTATTGCTTAGCAGAAGAAAAAATTATTTTCCTAATGGTGGTTGTGGTTTAATAACACAAAGACTTGGTTAAGAATACAAATATTAAAGTTACTTTAATTCTGTAGATCTGCCTGATTTTGAAAATTGTCCATTACAGAAGAAATTTATTCTTGGTGCATAAATGTGCCACTTCATCTACTTCTCTTGAAGATACAATTCTTAGCCTCTGACCCTTTTGTTCTGTGAAGTACCCGCTGCTGCAAGAAAAATTCAAAACAGATAGCATATACATGTGGAAGATAATTTTATTATCTTTAATTATATTTTATACCTCTGTTTTTCACCTGTGTAAAACCCAATTAGAAAAGAATCAGATATAAATGTGTTATTTTGGAAGCAATCAACTCACCTTCTGAAGCTACATAAATAAGAAAGCATTAGAGAAATGGGTCCAAAAAGAGTTTGGTTTTCATATGGTAAACTTGTTATTCTTAGTATCTTGAGGAACCGGCAAACAACACTGCTGACTTAGAACATGTTTTTTTTTTTTTTTTTTTTGCTGGTGAAAAGAGAGTGGGTGACTTTGTGCTTAAGACAACTCTAGAAGTGTCCTTTTGTGGATGCCAGTTCTGCAAAACTATTTGGGACTCTGGATATGTAACTCTTTCGAAACCTGGGGATTAGAAGTTTGGCACTGCATACCTTTCAGAGGAGAAGAAGGCTCTGCTTTCGGTATAACTGCATGGCTCTAAAGAATGGCAATGAGCAAAGAATGAGAAATAATTTAATCCACTATTGATTAACATGTTTGTTGTTAAAAGCTAATTTTCTGTAACAGCAGAGATGCAGCCCAGGGTTTCTGGAGACTTTTAAAAATACCTCCAGGCACAGTCAATGTTTAAATTTTCTAAAGCATCCCACACACTGAAGATATTTGTAAGCATCCAACTAAAGACAATCAAAATTAGAACTTAGCAAAAATGTACAGATCACTGGTATATATTAAATTTTAATTAGAAAAATAGAGACTCCTACAAGTAAATTTCATTGTATTAGAGGTTATCTCACATTTTTTGAAGTAATAATACAATCAGGGAAAACAAATCTTTTCAGTTTGAAATTAACAACAAAAACCAAGGAACCAACCTCTAAAAGCTCTTTAAAAAACTCTAATTAAAAAAAAAATTCATCTTGTTGACCATGCTCGACTGATGGTACCTATAAAAACTGACGCACTCTTTGGTGTATGCGTGTTCTCAGAGCAGAATTATATCAGGGCTCGATGCTAAAGCACGCTGTAGTTACTACTGTCAAATGCTGAATCTCATTTTAGCTATTATAAAAGGCCCCTAGTATTAAAACACTGGGTTTATAGATGATAGATGAAAAATGTATATTTCAAACCATGGCCTTTGTGGTAGAACATGACTTGCTTACTATGGAAATATCTCCAGCTGCCTAGAAATGTTGCCTAGCAACCCCTGGAAACAGAGAAAACCTAATATCTCTGAGTTGCTTGTGGGTAAAGGGATTATTAAAAATATCAGTTAGAAAAAAAGGACTGCAAAGTTTGTTATTGGGCATGACAACAACTGCTACTTCCGAGTTTGACAGCGTCTCTGTGCCCTCTTTCTCATGGAATTTCAGATGTTTCTTATGTGTTTCCCATGAATTCTCTAGTTTCTAAGTCTCAACAGTGCAGCAAAGAGGGTGACTTGTGGAGGTCATGTCTGTGCTGTCAGGACTCAGCCCCGTTCCCCCAGCCCTCCACTGGAAGCTGTTCTTTGCCTTGGTGAGCAGCAGTCAGCCAGCCACGTCGGCTTTGATAGCTGTCAGCTTCCTTCAGACCCAGCAATTTCCGGGTGACTTGGAATGATTTGCAGTTGCTGCTGTCCTGACTGTTCTGTTCATTGGCCAAGGCTGGGGGGCAGCTTGCTCTGGAAGAGCACCCTGAAGACACCCGCCTTCTGATCAGATGCCCTGGCTCTGCCCATAGGCTCCCCTGAAGGGATGGCACAAAGCTTGGAAAGCTTCTTACGTCTACACCAGGCAGACCTGCGTTCTGTGTTGTAAGCAAAGTAAGATGGCAGACTAGGTTCAGGCCCGACTCTCTTCAAAGTCCCTGCTATTCTTTTTCTCACAGGATTAAAAAATTATTTAGTTGGGCAAATGCATTCTGTGTCTTAGTCAGTTTGGGCTGCTGTACAAAATACCATAAATTGGGTGGCTCAAAAACCATAGAAATTTCTCACAGTTTTGGAGGCTGGGAATTTCAAGATCAAGGTGCTGGCAGATTCGGTGTTTGTCTTCTGGTCCATAGAGGGTCACTTTCCTCTAAAACCTCCTTATGGTGGCAGGGGTGAATGAGTTCCTTTGGCCTTGTTTATATAGGCACTAATCCTCCTCCTGAGGGCAGAGCCTCCCAAAGGCCTCAGCTTCTAATACCTCCTGATACCATCACCCTGTGGGTTAGGATTTCAACATGAATTTTTGGGGAAAACAAACATTCAGAATATAGCAATGGGTTCTTGATTCATGTGACAGAAAGTGAATCATTCTGAATTAACTTGAATAAATGAGTGGTATTCAAGCTGAAACTGATAATAGCTTTAAGTATGAACATAGTTTCCTGGTCAATCTTGAAAAGCCAATCTCCACCAGAATTGTAACTACTCTTAAGAACTTTAATAGCAGTAGTAACCAGCTCGTGCTTCAAATTTCTACAGTGTTACAGTCTATAGAATATTTGGACATTTGCATTCTCATTTGATCTAACTGCTTGCTGGCAAGGGTTAGTGTTAGCTCCATTTTATAGCAGTAGAAGTTGATGTCCAAAGAGGTAAGATGACCTGTGACAGCAAAGGTAGAGAGATTCCAAACTTCTGAAGCTTGGGCCAAGTCAACGTCTTTTCTGTGGTTTCAACCCCAGTCAGTACATGATCTTTTTGATGGATGCAGAACCAACTGAGATATTTTCTCCACTAGCCCATTAGCAGGTGCTGCTAATGGTTCCAATCCAGGGCTTTGATCTTGAACTTCTCAGCCTCCAATAGGGGTAGTGTTAGCTCCATTTTCTAGAAGTAGAAGCTGATATTCAAAGAGGTAAGATGACTTTTTCAACATCATTAGTAAATATGTCAGTTCTTGAACTAGGGTCTTCTGATTTCCAGGCCAATATGATTGTTAGTAAGCAATTAAGATGAAGTTCACCTATCATAGAAAGTAGAGACTTGAGCAGTGTAAAGATCCACAAATTTGAGGCATGGACCTCCTTCGTATGGTAAAGCTAGATACAATCTACTTGACTTGCCCCAGTGACCCCATACATTTCATGGAATGTGCATGTGCAGGTATGCCATAGTGACCACCTCTCAGTCATAGCATAACTCCTGGGAACTGAAGCCTGCTTGCTCTAAACCCACCAATTAGAACTCCTTGAGGAGCATCTGTTTGGGCAATTCCCTGAACCATATGAAAGACAGAGGTACCATAAGTCCCTCTCTTTCTCTCTTGCTCCCTACCCAACTGATTGAGTGTGCATGTCCTGAAAGCTCCCCTTTCCCATTGGCCCTACAAGATGTGCTGCCCTCTTCCATCTGGGATTTGTAAGTAAGAAACTGCTTCTGTTATTTTGTTTTGCTGTGCTGCCTCCTCTTTGTCTCGTCTGATCAATACACCGGAACCTAACTTCTTTCCTGGAGAAAAGTTAGGCTCTGTCCTAGAGAGTGGCTATCCACAGGTCAGACAAGAGTCCCACAGGGGTGTCTGCCAGAATAAAGATTTTCCTGTGCAAGAGACACCTGGTCATGGGTTGAACATTTGGGCATTAGGCTATCCATGAGAATAAAGAAGTACCCTGTGAAAGCACACTGTAAATATCCATGACCATCTACCCTGGAGCCCTGTGAGTGCAGCATTGGAATTTGTACCACTTTCCAGAGAGAGACCTCAAGACCAAATTAGAGGAAAATATAACAATTGTATACTGGAAATTTGTTGAGAGAGTAGATTTTTAAATGCATTCATGCACACACATACAGGGGCAATTATGTGAGGTGATGGATATGTTAATTTGCTTCACTGTGATAACCATTTTACTATATATAAGTATGTCAAAACATCATGTTGTATACCTTAAATATATGGTAAAATAAAGACATGTTTAAAAGAAATGATAGAAATTCACTGTGAGAATGAAAACTACAGGCCAATCTCTCATGAGCATTTGTGCTAGTTATTTACTCATCTATCTCAGCTTCACATCTGCCCAATTATGCTATATTTTATGCTACTGAGGCTTGAAGTCTGCAAACTACATTTCCCAGCTTCCATTGCCAGCTGGCTTACTTTTCAATTATGCTAATGGGAATCTAAAGTTCCTGTTTGAAGATCAGAAGTGGACCGACAGAAGTTTCCTGCTTTTGACACTAATAATGTGGCGGTTGTTGTTTGTTGCTATGACAACAAAGGTAGAGACGTTCTGAAGTCCCGACGCTTGGACCAAGTCAATATCTTTTCTGTGGTTCCAACCCTAGTCACCACAGGAACTTTTTGATGAATGCAGAACCAACTGAGATAGTTTCTCCAGCAGCACAGTAGCAGGTGCTGCTAAAGGGCTCAATGCAGGGGCTTTAGCAGCTTCTAATCTTTAGGTGTCAGTCTTTCTTCCTCCTTTCTCCTACAGCACCCCTCCTTCTTTTTCTTCTTTAGCCCTTCCAAAATATTTACAACCAATTTCCTATATTAAAATCCCCTTATTACAAAAAAGTTGTGATTCAGATAGTTGTATGATCTGATTTGTCCAAAGTCACACAGCAAGGAAGTTTCAGAACCAGATTTGAAACCAGGCAGAGTGACTATCATGCAGGGCTCAAAAAAATTATTGTGTTTATTTAGAGTATACAACATGATAATAGGGGATATTATATATAGTAAAATGGTTACCATAGTGAAACAAATTAACATATCCATCATCTCACAAAGTTACCCTTTTTATACACCTGTTAGGATGGCTATTACTAAAAAGTCAAAAGATAAATGTTGTTGAGGCTGTGGAGAAAAGGGAACAGGGGAACAGTTGTACGTTGTTGATGGGAATGTAGCTTGGTGCAACCATTATAGAAAACAGTATGGAGATTTCTAAAGAAATTAAAAACAAAAGTACCATATGACCCAGCAATCACCCTCTGGCCATATACTTGACAGGAATAAGATCACCATCCTGTAAAGATATATACTCTCACATGTTCTTGTAGGGCTCTCACCTCAGTAGTTCGCTGCTTCCAGGACATGGCTGTGAGGGGACACATGTGGCTGACCGTTTGGAATAGAGTCCCTCATTTTAAGGGTTTAGATGAGCTCAATTTTTTTTAGTAATTAGGGTGGATTATGTATTAATTTACTTGGATTCAACTATATAACATCAAGACCTGGACCATATTACATTTCTTCTCTTGTTCAATACTTCTCTTACCTAAAGTGGGTCCCTTCCTCCCCCCCATATCTATATGTATATCCATATACCTATATCTAGCTATATTTCTCCACTGATATGCAAGACCTTGACATAGAGCCATACATAGAGGATAAAGAGATTATATTTTATACCTTTCTAGTCACCTGTGCTAGGAGCCTTCTGTTAGCCTGCTCATCAGCTTTGGCTCACTCAGTCATGGACTCATTATAGTCTCAGGAAATGCTCAGCCCAAATAACTTTTACTAGATCGTCATAGCCCAGGATTTATAACACTGTGGTCAAAGGACGCTGGCATCATTATCATCTGAAGATCTTTTTATCTTTCAGACTTCTGAGTATACGCCTCAACCTAGTGAGCCCTAACCTTATGGAACATGAAACCCTGCAATCTGCTTTCTTATCAAAGTGCCCAGGGAACTCCAGAGCAAACTGAAGTTTGAGAATCACAGAGGGGCATCTCATACCTTTTCAAAAAATTAATTGCATGCATGTGCAGGTGTCCTCCCTTCTCCATTTCAAATCTTCCCTCTTTTCTACTCCATGGTACCTGGAGGAGAAACCTTAAAGACGTTTCTCACTTTTTCTCCAGTTATCTCTTGCTTTTTGCTATTACCAGTGCTTGCTGCTTTCCTCCTTCTCATGGGAAGAACCACAGTTGTGCAGGGAAGAGCTATTTGCTCCTTGAATGTTTGAAAAGTTTACATGGCACTTATGTATCTTTCAACTTGGTAATTGTCCAATATGGTCACCGAAGAGGCACTGTGCATACTTTACGCGCTGCTGAATTTCAATTCCATAGACATCATCAGTCATTCCTCCTTCTGGGCTGAATGTATCTCTGTCAGTGAGAGTCACCAGACCCTGAATGGGAACATTCACTGAAGAAGGTGTTCCTGTCGGCATTGGTAGAATGAGAGAATGAGTACAGGCCTGCAGCACTTTGAGCCTCCATCAAACGGGCCTCTCAATCTCTACCCACTCATTTCATTTTTTTTTGCCTTATTTTACACCCCAACTGCCATAGGCACTACCCTTACCCATTCATGAATCAATGCTTTCTTGCAAGCTTCCTCTAACTCTTCTGACATCCATGGTAACTGGGCCACAGCTAGCACAGTGCCACAAAGAGGTCAGCTCATGCGAGCCCTTGGGAGGGCTTGACTTTATCCTTACAATCTTTGTGTGTGGCTGTTTACATAGAAACTGACAGAGGTCGAGAGAAAGAAGTAGGCAAATTATGGTGTGCAGGGCCTTGCTCCTCTGCCACCATTTGAGTTCAATCACTTTATACTTTATCTCTGATTTCACTTAAAATCCTCACATGCCTTGTAGGGTTGAGATGGCTGTTCACAAATACCTGGCATAAGCCTTTTTCCCTCTGCTCAACCACACAAACAGCATTTCCTGGAGTGTGCTTTTGAGGTTCCTCTAGAGTCTCCTGGTGGATGGAGGTGGAGTGAGGAATGGTACTGAGGTTAACTTGGGTCAAATTGCATATTCTCTTCCTCTTGGAATATCCCAGTAAAGAGTCATTTAGGATAAAAATATGGTTAATTTAGCCCAATTCAAAATTATTCCATCACAAAACACTAACATAGGGTTTATGGAACATAATCCTGTAGAATTCCCTGGGGGATTTTGTCATGTAACTGCAGACTATCCCTAATCTTTGCTTGTATTCTTTCCTCCTTGGATACACCACTGGGCCTTGGTACCTCTATTAGAGCAAAGATAGAAAAAAAAGATTAATTGGGCTTTGCTTAGAAAGGACTAACAAGCTTTTTCAATTGACTTCTAAAATGAGTATTCTTTCCTTACCTCACCCTGATATTGTAGGTTATTTCTTATCTTGTATGAACTACTTTTCCTAACCATCACTTCTCCTGTGTTCTAAAACATTCTCTCTACTCCAACCACCTGCTGCTTCGTGTGCTATCTGCTTTCTCACTTCTGTGACCTTCTTTATTCATTTTCCCATGCTTAGACTGCCCCCTCTTCCCCTCTGTCTCTTTCATGAAACCTTTCTTGGCTGACATCTCCCCTTCTCTCTGCTCAATTAACCAAAGAATTCATTCAACATATGCCAATTATGTGAAGGACTGGGTTGGGCTCTCAAGATACAGTAATACTGAAGGCAGACCTGGGCTCTGTTACTATGGAAATGGGATTCTCTAGCTTCTGAACCCCACCTCACTTTACTTGCATTACCCTTAGAGTAAGTGCTTTTACTCATTACCTCTTTTTATAATTTTATTTTTGAAACATTTTCAAATGTACAGAAAAGTTAAATGTATAAATGTCTCAAATATATCCTTACCCCAGAGACTCCATTTTAGTCTCCTTTATGACAATGGGGTATGATCTAGGACAGAACCTTACACCCAGCTGTAATGTGGCTCAAACTGCAAACCTGAAGCAATTCTTTAGTCTTTTTACTTTCCATGACCTTGAAGAATTATGAAGATTAAAGGCCAATTTGGGTCTGTTTGATGTTTCCTTATGTTAAGACCCAGAATTTTTGGCCAGAATTTCACAGAAGTGATGCTGTGTTCTTACTTCATCCTCTCTGATGGCAGTTGTTTGTCTATTTGTCTCATTGCTGGAGAAGTTAACACTGATCCCCTAGTTAAGATGATGTCTGACATTTTTTTTTCTGCTGCAAACCTATCTATCTTTTCCTTTGTAATAATGGGTATTTTGTGGAAAGTCACTTGGAGACTGTGTAAAATCTACTCATCCCAATTTTATCTACCAGTTTTAGCCTCCATTGATGTTTCTTGCCTGAGTTAATTGTTAGCATAACAGTTTGCCAAATGCCATTATTAGTTGCCATTCAGTAGTATGTAAAGATGTATGTATGTGTATATGTACATATGTATTGATATAAGTGTGTACTTAGAGACTTACATCGATGAATTATAATCCATTACAATGATTATTTATTTTGATGTTCAAGTTGTCCCAGATTTGACCAGTGACAGCTTCCTAAACCTGATGTACCAAGATGTGCACAAGCACGTCTTCTTTCCTTGCCCCAACCACCCTGGAGTCGGCCATTTGTCTAAGATGTCCTGTTTTTGTCTTTTAAGATGGAGAAGTGGCATTCAAAAGTCGAGATCTGTGTGCTTGGTGTGCTTTATTGCTATTGAGATGTTGCTGCCCCTAGGTCCTCTCAGTGGTCAGAGCAAGGAAATCTATGCAAGTATATACATACCTGCATGCACACCTACATAATATATACATATCTGCACACATATATGTATCATACACATGTGTATATACACATTTTCATCTCTCTATATCTCTGTATCTATCTTTCTAGGTATACACTGAAAACCATGAGTTCATCCAGATAAACTTTAATTCCAATCTAATGCTGCAGGGGTTGTTTCTCCTTCCCCCTTCTCATATTTGTACCTCATGTTCTCTGACATTGAAAAGCCTGGTTATCATTATTCTTGATATTTTTACTTGTTTACTCAATTCTCCAGTAAGTAATCTCCTGACCTTGCTGGGGTGCTGCCCTGCTCTCACCCCTTCCTTGTGTGCTCCCGCCCTACTCTCACCCATTCCTTGGGTGGTCCTGGCTGTTCACACTGGGATGCCTTCCTGTCAGGGATAGGGAAGGGAAGGCACCCCCATCACCTGTGTGTGTGATGTGTGTGTGTGTAAAAACATAAGACTTTAAAAATCATAATTTGACAAGTTATAAAATGCCTCTCCCACCTCTTTTTTTAATGCTTCTCTATGTATTGAAAAATAAACTTATTACTTTCCTTTAAATAAACCAAATGAACCAGCAAAGATGATGATTTTATTTGAGCAAACATATTTTATCAACTTTCGAGTTTACCTTCTTAGCTTAACACCAAAGGACTTACAGTCATTTACACACATTTTGTTCCTACCCCAGGACTCCAAGCTCCTTGAGGACAGAGGCTGGCTTCTGTTTGTTCTTGAGTCAATGGGACACTTTGCACCAGTGTCTGAAGTGGAATGTGTGTCCAATTTGTTATATTGATTATATTCCTCCTATCAGAACTGACCAGCTGTTTTGCAGAATTGATTGAACTTACTCATTATTCCAACATTTCATGCAAGTAGCTTCAACCCACAGAAATATCTCACCTGCAATGTATTAAGAAGCTTGAGGGAAAAGTGGAGGTCACAAGTTTATTCACTAGAAAATCTTTTACAAACTGAATAATATCCTTAAAAAGGAAATAGGAAGAAAAAATGGTACGAACAAAACAAAGGAGGCATTATGGAGATGCTTGTTTTATAAAATTAATGGAGATGTTGATTTTTCCTAACACATGAAATACTGTGCAGCAAATAGATTCTGTTTGAAATGGAAATAGTCAATCGATTGGTAAGGGAGATACGTACAAAATGTTTACATTGAAAGTCATAAAATGCAACAATAGACAATTGTAAAAAGTGTTGTAAGCTTAGTGATAGACTTGTTTTAGGTATGGCTTGAGGATATACGTTTCACGTTGTTGGGATTCTGTCTGGTGTGTAGCGGTCTTCACTGGGCTTTGAGTACATGTTTATATTACATGCAAGTTACAAGGGCTTCAAGGCCCTGCTACAGGATTTCCCCTCTCCCAATAGATCTCATGACTGTGTCTGTAAATCAGTCATTCTCATTGCCATATGCCATCTTCTTAACATGACTTCAGAACGAATCTTCCTTGAAGTCTTTCTCCATTACCACTGGCTATTTTTGCCCCTCTGCTGGTCTAATAAATTAGTTTTTGGACCAATTTAATTTATAGTCTATTTCAGATAGATTAAAAAAAGATGACTGACATCTGTCACATTAGGCAAGGTTAAAAATGCAATTTCTGGTTCATTAAACTTAACAGAAAAGGTCAATCTTTAATAATTGTATAATCTACTAAGCTATGTTCTCAGAAGACTTCTGGTAGACTTGCTTGTGCCAAAATGTGCACATTTGAGAACATATGACCTCATTATGCTTTTAAAATACACACACACATACACACATACACGCACACACAAATCAATTTGAGATTTACTTTAAGAGATCCACTTAGAAATAATAATTTTGGTCTAATTAAGGCATGAATTAATTTTCTTCTTTTTACTGGCATTAGCCAGAGTGCCTAGAATTGAAGATGGAGGCCGATCTGGGCTGTAGGTTTATAAAAGATGTATTTATTTCATGGTTTTGATGATTATGAGAGTAAGCAACACATTCCAAATCCTGCTTACAGGAATAGGCTTTCACAGAAAATTATATGGATAAAGTGTCTCTCCAAAATATAGCACTGCTTCGCATTCTTTCCTAATTGAGCTTTCTCTGATTACTAAGGCAAGTCACATCTTATAATAAACACTGGGGGCCATTATCCATAGAAGGGGAGAAGTAAGGCTGTTTGTCCTCAGTTATTTATTTATTTTTTGGGCAGAGCTAGCTGAGGTTTTATTTTGAAACACACACACACACACACACACACACACACACACACACACACACACACACAGCAATTGTTTTGTAGCTGGAGGCATGGGCAAGGGGTGTCCCCAGGCAGTAAACTCCCCCGTGAGTGGGCTGAGGGCTAGGGCTGAGCCTCAGGTGGGTCTCCTGTTCCCTGTGCTCCCCTGCACAGCGGCCTCCCTCTTAGGCTCTGGGGCAGCCGCCGGAAGGGTATGCTGGGAGGGGCTGCTGCAGCTGTTCACTTGGGCAGGACGTCAGACAACTCGGACACCAGCTTCCCATTGCGGGTCTTGATCTTCTTCACAACCACGACCCTGGTGGAGCTGATGCAGCTGAAGGAGCTAGAGCCCGCGACAGAGCCAAAACTGGAGCCCAGGCCGTAGCTGAGGCCGGGAGTTGTGAGGTCCCCCTAGGCCGAGCTCAGCCCACCTGCGTAGCCGCTGGTGGTCTTCATGTGGATACTCATGTTCTGCATCCCAAACTCCAGCCGGTTCTCCTCGCCCTCTAGCAGGTTTCTGTAGGTGGCAATCTCGATGTCCAGGGCCAGCTTGATGTTCATCAGCTCCTGGTACTCACGCAGCTGACGCTCCAAGTCCTGCTTGGCTTGCTGTAGGGTACCCTCCAGCTCGGACAGCTTGGTGTTGGCATCTTTAACGGCCAGCTCCCCAGCTGCTCGGCAACTGTGATGGCGGCCTCCAGGGAAGCCCTCTGGCCTTTGAGGCCCTCAGTCTCAGCCTAGAGCCGGCTGATGTTCTGGTTCATCTGGGAGATCTGCCTTGGTGCGCCGCAGTTCATCACCGTGCTTCCCAGCCAGCGTCTGTAGCTTCTCATACTTGATCTGGTACATGCCCTCAGCCTCAGTCCTGCTGCGCTTGGCTAGCTCCTCGTACTAAGCCTTGACCTCAGCGATGATGCTGTCCATGTCCGGGGAACAGCTGTTGTCCATGGACAGCACCACAGACGTGTCCCAGACCTGGGACTGCAGCTCCCAGATCTCTTCTTCATACAGCTGCCTGAGGAAGTTGATCTCATCAGTCAGACCTTCCAGGCGAGACTCCAGCTCTAACTTGTTCAGGTAAGCTTCATCCACATCCTTCTTATAAGGACAAATTCATTCTCCACCTCTGTACGCTTATTGATCTCATCCTCGTACTTGTTCTTGAAGTCTTCTACCAGCCCCTGCATGTTGCCAAGCTCTGCCTCCAGCTTCAGCTTCTCCTGGCCCAGAGTCTCCAGCTGCCGCCTAAGGTTTTTGATATAGCTCTGGAACATTTTGTCCATGTTGCTCCGAGCCGTCTTCTGCTGCTGCAGGAGGCTCCAGTTGGACTCCAGCATCTTGTTCTGCTGCTCCAGGAACCGTACCTTGTCGATGAAGGAGGCAAACTTGTTGTTGAGTATCTTGTTCCGCTCCTTCTCCTGGGTGCACGTGGCCTGAATGTTGGGGTCCACTTCAGGTTAAGGGGGCTCAGTAGGCTCTGGTTGACTGTGAAGGCGGTGATGCTTCCTATGCTGCTGGCCCCACCATAACCTCCACCCAGGCCACCCTGGAAGCTGCTGCTGCCGCCCACTTGGGAGAAGCTCGAGGAGCTGATGAGGGCACTGGGCCCACTCGTGTAGAAGTGGCTGCTGAAGGCCCCCGGGAGAGAGGTGACACCTGGTAGGACTTCTGGGTCACCCTGATGGACATGGTGGAGGCAGGAGTGGAGGCAGGTGGGCTGAACCAGGCAGAGATTCCAGAAGGGGTGGAGAAGCTGCTTCTTGGTCCAGTTATTTCTTTTAGTGGTCCTAACTTCCCTCCTGGTTCCTAACATGCTGGGATACACAGCCTGGGCTGGTGAGCATTTAAAGTTCCTTATCTGGATTAGGGTGCTAAAAATATGTGTCTACTCCAATGTCCAGTGATTATACATCAGAAATATGGTGAACAGCAATATTAATTTAGCTGGGGAAAGCATGTTCCTTCAGAGTTAAAAAAAAATGCAGATTGGGAATCTTGGCTCAGCTACTTCCTAGGCGAGTTTGTGTTGATTGATTGATTGATTGATTGATTGAATCTGCCTACTAGGGAACAGGCAAGTTTTTTTTACTTCTTTGAGTCACAAGTTCTTGTCAATCAATTGAGGGCGATACTACCATGTAGAATAGTTGTGATCACATGAGATAATGTCTACAAAGTGCTTCATGTGGTGTCTGATATGGAGTAAGCATTCAGAAATGATAGAAATTATTATAATTACATAATACATTTGTGGAAGAGGAAGAATTCCAAATTTTATTATCTACTCATATCCCATTCTCCAAATGAGACTGCAGAATTTCTAAGTCAAAGGACAATACAGATTATTACAGTGGAAAAAAAGAAGCTCATACACCAAAATACAGGATGTTAGCTGGGCACAGTGGTATGCACCATAGTCCTAGCTACTTGGGAGGCTGAGGCTGGAGGATCACTTGGGCCAGGAGTTGGAGACTAGTGTGTTATGACTGCATCTGTGTATAGCCACTGCCCTCCAGCCTGGGCAACATAGGAAGACCCATCTCTAAAATCATACATACATACATGTGTACATAAAAAGGAAAAAAAACCCTAAGAAGTTAATGGTATCAATTAATCTTCTTAAGAGAGGACCGGAAAGGTAGAAGGATGCAGGCTAATAGGTGGTTTTAGGACATTTACTGCCTGTCTCTCCCACTTACTCTAGATGGCCAGTAGAGCTGCTCTTCCCTTTCAATTTTAGTATCCCTCTTCTGGGCCTTCCTCGAATCTTCCATAGGGAATTCTTTTGGATTATCATTTTATGGTTTAATTGACCTTCATTATTAAAAAAAAAAACGGAAACAAAACAATTCTGAACAGAGGCCATCGGTGTGCTATGCAGAGCATCATGTTTTCACAATCAATTTACTCATTTGCTTTAAAATTCTTCGTAGTTTGAGTTCTGAGATATCTAACAGGATGAAGTTTGTTAGAGAATGAAATGAACAGAATGACATTTTATAACAGAATGGCATTTCATAACAGAGTGAAAACAACCAAAATGATCTTTTCAACAAGCTTCCTCTAATTGCCTTTAGAGAATGTGCCTTCCTCTGCTTACTTGAATATCTAAATAAAGGACAAAACATTTGTAATTTTAATATTAAGAATATACTCAGAGTTGGTAATTTTGTCAAACTGACACCTGATAATTTCAAAAATGGTCAGAGTATATCCTTATGGTTTCACAGTTTAAAACTTTTTTTTAAAAGTCTGTTGAATAGAAATCTTAAACACAGTAAATGATAATGTTAAAAACAAATAAGTTATTGGAAAAGGCTATGAATCAATGTAATCTACCTAAGGTCATATCTGTTAGTAGGCCTGCTGGGGGCTCAGGAGGTATTTAGAATGCACCCAATTGGTCTCAGAAGGCCAGATGTCTCCTATGTCCTGTGAGTCTCCAAGTTCTCCTTTAAACCACACATCTAGCTACTCAGAATGGGGTGTGCTTTGCAGACATCACACAAAGGTGTAATTGGCCAAAAAGTACATTGTTGTCCCTCTCCCTCATCTTTCCATTGTCCTTGTATTATCTTCTCTTCTTTAAGGAAAAAATACACATAATTGTGGTCAATACTGTACTCATTCACATAGTAGAAGTATATAGTACTCAGACAGAGTATATATGATATATGTCCTGGAGTTGTAAAGGGAGGAGGAAAATCAGAGAAATGTGGTGTCCTGGAATCGAAGAGGAGAAAGCATTTTGAGAAGACAGTAGTCAATAATGTCGACTAGAACAGACAGGCCTTGGAAACTAAGGGTTAAGAAAAAGCTACTGGATTTGGTGAGGTCATCGGTCAGCCTTGACAGATTTCAGAAGAAAAGTAGTTTGGGAAGCCTGATTTTTATTTTATTTTATTTTATTTTATTTTATTTTATTTTATTTTATTTCATTTATTTATATTTATGAATGTGGGGTGGGAGGGGCTGGTTATGACAGGAATTTTAAAGTGTGTGTGTGTGTGAGAGCATGAAAACACTGTATTTAGAATATCCTTTAAAGAACTTTGTGAAAGGAAGGCTACCTTGAGGATGGTGGCTGGAGAGAGACGTGGTAGCGTCAGTGAAACACAGCTTTTCAGCCGGTAACACCTGAGCACTTTTGAAGACATGGAAGCTCAAACCTGTGGAAGAAGAAGCCGAGGAGACAGGAATGGGCAGATACAAGAACTAGCTCCTCTAGGAGTAAGGAGTGACTCTTACTTTATATTTTTACTTTCTAAACATTCAAAATATCAGCATTTATTAGAATGGTGATATAGTCTTTGAAAAATGGTAGCAGGTATGCAAAGGACTCTTACCTAGAACTTGCTGACTAAAAATGAATGCTGATGGTACTGAGCAGGACCTAGTCTACAAAGTTTGCCTGTCAGGAACACATTTTAAACAGAAGCTAAGCTATTATTCCTAGTAATAGGAAGAGCTTGTTAAAGTTTCAGGTTAGATTAGTTCTCTGAGGGTGGAGCCTGTTATGGATAGTCCACGTCAACCTGTCATGTTCTGCTGCCCAAACGTGGTAAATTCTCGCATTGGAATGTAGAACTGAAAAACGGTGCCATAAATAACAATTCCAGGCTGTCAGCATGGAGTGATCACTGCTCCCACCCTCCCGGTTCTACTCTTATTCTAAAGGCCAAAAAAGTTCTGAGAGTATTTATGTTCTATTCAGATTAACTAATTGAGATTTTGGCCTTTTTCTCTAGTTGCCTGTTCCTTTACTCAAAATTAATTTGTTACAAGGCACAGTGAGTTAATTAGTATGATTAGCTCCCTTGTCTTCATGCTTGCATTTTTAAGGACTTTAAAGTCAAGGTACTGTTTCACAGATGATTATTTGCAGACAGTTAATTCTTGAGTTATTGTCTTGGGATGGCCGTTATCATATTATTAGCATGCCTTTTACATTTCTTGATTTTTAAAGAAACATCTCATTTTTATATTCCATTTTAGAACTTTCATTGTCAGTAAATATTACCAATGAGCTTCCGTTCTGTCAACAACATTTTCGTGTCACGTATTTTCAAAATATGAGATTTCAAATTCCAAAATGATCCGTTTCTATAAGTTTAGGGAAGTGGTGGTAGTAAGCATTTCATTAATAAAGTTGTTATAATGAGTACTCAATGTGTATTCAAAGTGTACCTGTTGATAATTTGAAGCAGAACAAAAGAGGGGGAAAAGAAAAAGAATGCACCACTAGGTGCCACTCTGATCTTAAAGCTTGAACCAATGAATGACAATTGCAACAATGACAGTGGTGGTGACATCAATAGACACTTTATGATAAAATGGAGGTAGTTTTTGTGACTATAATATTCTAAATTTAGGACATGAAATTTTAAGCTTGATGAGGATTTTGTCTGAAAATGACTTTTTTCAGATGCTTTGCAAATACTTTGTATTAGTTGATATTACTAAATCGTTTATGAAATTAGCAAATGTGGAAGTATTGCTGACTTTTATAAAGGAGAAGGGTGTGGTTTGATGATCCTAGGATAGAGAGTCATCAATTTAGCATTGATATCAACTTTCAGTATCATAGTAATAAAGCTATTGAACTATTCTTCTCTGGCTTGGTTATCCAGAAGAGATATCTCTTTCTCAGGAGTGTCATAAAAGACACTTGGTTAAAGTGTGAATAGTGTTCTGATTACAGTAATTGTTAAATATTATTATGTAAAGTGAGGTAATGATAGTAAAAATAAATGAAATGCATGAATGAAACAGTTACCTGGTGATCAAACTACAAATAAAACATCAGTCCTATGTGGTAATTAAAAATTCTCTCTTCATAGAATATTTCCAAATAAAGAAGTCAAAGACAGTTTTCCTGAATTGTTGATATTTGACTTTCAATACAGTTACTGGTTCACAAAAAACTACTTGATTACCAGACTAATCTAATTGACCTAGGACAGCAGTGAGAGAGCTGTAAGGGGCTCTCTCTTCTTCACCTAGAAGACTTTACTGAACAAAGTCTAGGAGATCCTTGAAATTGTTAGCAAAGCATAAAGATATATACATATGTGTAGGTTCAGCAATATACATGTATCTCATTGGAACTTCAAAGACACTCATCAAAAAAGGGTTATATCCACTCTTCTAGGGTATTTGATAGTGGCAATGGCTAACATCACATCCAAGGGCTTGGTTGAAGGTAAAAATCAGTGCAAACGAATATCAAAAGCAACTTTCAGTGGGAAAAGTGACAAAGTGTCAACCTGAGGTCTCAACAGGAACTTTGGTTGTCATATGTAAAGCAATAAAGGCATTCCTTACGACAACCTATACACATATGAGGGCCAAGAATTGTTTGTTTGTTTAGGTTTTTAAGCTCTATTTTAAAAATCACATCTTCCCTCAAGTGCTGCAAACATAAAATCATTCCTGCCCTTTTACTCTCAAAATTGTGGTCTCTTTCTCTCTACCTTTCCCGAAACCAAAGGTCTGTGTGTGACCTTTGAACGAACTCACCCAACCTAGCAAAGTCATGATGCATTATTCCATGATGGGTGGGCCAGTGGGAGGGCTACCGTTACAGAACACTTTCTCTTGGACTAGAAAGGTTTCCTAGGAGAATGAAGACAGAAGTTAAATATATTGAAGAACTGGCAGAATTCATGCGCTCAGTTAAAATGAAGAGACACTGCCTCCTGGAGGCCTGTATTGGGATAGCCGTGGTACAGTGTGAGGAAATAAGTAGTTTACACTCCCAGCCTAGATGGAATCAAAGCTTACTCCAGCCATGGCTGAGAGTGTGTCTGGAGACATAGCTAACAGAGAATTTATATTTTCTGACTGACAGTGAAAAATGAATGTTTTCACACCGTGGTAACTAAAATTTGGGGCAGTCATCTTTATTCACATTTGAATAAAACACCGATTCATGACAGGCTTCAGGTTGCTTAGTCAATCAGTTACGCGGCCAAAACTGCTGCGTCTGAGTCTCTTCCTCTCTGCTGGGCAGTTCCTTTTGGTTGTTTTTATTAGGTCTCAGTGTTACCTCTCGTGTGTTTTTCTTCTGTTATGTGCTCCAACAGGACAGAATTATTAGATCTGTACTGTCTTTGTAACCTAATTATTTTCCTGTCTCACATGCTGCATTGATATATCCAGGTTTCCAAACATATGTATAGTTACAATTACACTGTGAATTTAAACTACTTAAGTCATATTATTTTAATCTACCAAAGATTTGAAATATTAATAACAACAGCACATGAAGATTGTATTTTGGATTATAATTTAAGAGAGTATACCTGTGATGGTTAATACTGAGTGTCAACTTGATTGAATTGAAGGATTCAATCATGGATTAAATTATTGATCCTGGGTGTGTCTGTGAGGGTGTTGCCAAAGGAGATTAACATTTGAGTCAGTGGGCTGAGAAAGGCAGACCCACCCTTAATCTGGGTGGGCACAATCTAATTAGCTGCCAGCACAGCTAGAATATAAGCAGGCAGAAAAATGTGAAAAGAGAGACTGGCCTAGCCTCCCAGCCTACATCTTTCTTCCAGGCTGGGTGCTTCCTGTCCTCAAACATCGAACTCCAAGTTCTTCAGTTTGGGAACTCAGACTGGCTCTTTTTGCTCCTCAGCCCACAGACGGCCTATCGTGGGACCTTGTGATCATGTGAATTAATACTTAATAAACTCCCCCTTATATATATGTCTATTCCATTAGTTTTGTCCCTGTAGAGAACCCTAATATAGTACCCACTTAGACTATTAAATAATTAGTCATCTTAAGGAAAAGAAAATAGCAACACATACTTAAATTGCATTGTACTGTTCTAAGCACTTCACATATATTTATTGATTTTTATCACCATAACAGACCTTATGAAAGAGATACTATGCAATAATATAATTTATATATAATCTGATCTTATTTTAAAAAAAGAGAAGCAAATACCTAGGCATGTATTTGGAAATAGTACCTTTAGTTTGGGCTGCTGTGTTTCTTATCTGGAGTCTTGACTTAAGGCCTCTGGATTTGCAACTGTCAGCTAACAGCTGACAACTCTCACCTGGTATGTCAGTCAGATCCAGAAAATAACAATAATTTGCAAATAGCTCTTGAAAAACTCAGGCTTTTAGGACACAAAATTCCTCACCTGGAATGGCATTTGTCTGATGAGTAAGGAGAGATGACTTGAGAAGCTTAATGAGAAAAAGTGTGTTGAGTCCAAAAGTAAATATAATAAGTTCTCAAAGAAAAATCAACCTTGTAGTAAATGGTCTTAGAAATGTCTGATGTGCATCACAGGATAACCTGTTTAAAAAATGTGACATATGCAATGGATTCCCAAAAGGTTTGTATGCACATATGGAGAGAGAATGGCCATATGGGATGAAGAGGGAGGGGATGTAGGTAGTGAAGGCTCGGACTCAGGAGGCTAACAGTGTCAGAGAACTACTAGTATAGCACTTGTAGGCTAATTGTTGGGTGGGAGAGGCAGAGAATGCAAGGAACTCAACACAGTATTTGGTATAGTAACAGGCCCTGTATGCTCGAGCTACAGTGTTGATCGTTATATTCAATTAGTCAGAATGTTTTTAAGTAAGGTATCTACTTTACCATTTTTTAAAGATGTGAAGAAATCAGAGCATGAACTGAGACAAAAACACAATATTTATTCATCAATTCATTTGTTCAGCCTACTTTTTGCCACACATTTTGTTTGGCATTGAAGATACAACAATAAACCCTTATGAGGCTTATATATGGAGTTCATGGAGTTGCCATGAACTGAGATTAAAAAACTGTAGGAGGAGGTTTGGTTTGGAATAAGGAGAAGAGTAGACCTCAGTTTTGAAGATGCTTTGTTTGAGGTTTTTTTTTTTTTTTTTTTAGATGGAGTCTCACTCTGCTGCCCAGGCTGGAATGCAATGGCACGATCTCGGCTCACTGCAACCTCCGCCTCCTGGGTTCAAGTGATTCTCCTGCCTCAGCCTCCAAAATAGCTGGAACTACAGGCATACGCCACCATGCCCAGATAACTTTTGTATTTTTTAGTTAGAGACAAGGTTTTACCATATTGGCCAGGCTGGTCTTGAACTCCTGACCTCAGGTGTGATATGCCTGCCTCAGTCTGCCAAAGTGTTAGGATTACATGCATTAGCCACAGTACCCGGCCAGTTTGAGGTTTTAGATATCTAAGTGAAGATGCTGAGCAGAGAGTTAGGTAATGAAAAAAGAGTTTAGGGAGAAGCCTAGGCAGGAGATATACATTTGGGAGTTTTGGTAATCACTAGTGTCATTCACCAGATATTTCCATTTCACCTTCTAATATGGTTTTATGTTAGAATTGTATTTTTCTACTCATCATGGCCCTGTGACTTGCTCTGTCCAACTAAAATCAAGTGGAAATAATACATGTTACTTCTGGATGGAAGCTTTAGTAATTAATGCACAATGTCACATTCTTATCTCTGTCACAGCAGCTGGCAGTACTCTTTATGGTAGCTGCTCTATGAGCTGTGTCCCAGAGAAAGGACAACATGGGATACAACACCTAGGCAAACCACAACTGAAAGGCAACATGAGTGAGAAACCTTTCTTAAGCTACTGGGACTGGGGTGTGGTTGTTTTTAACCCAGGAAGACTTAGCCTGTTCTAACTTGAATGGGAATCATGATAGATTGAGAGATGAAGCTAGAGATATAGACAGATAATAAGAAAGAGAAGTTCCAGGGCAAGGGAGGCTGGGAGTATTCCAACATTGAAAGGTTGGGGAGTAAAGGAACCAGCCAAGACTGAGAGGAAGCATTTGAGACCATGTGGTGTCCCGGAAGTCAAGTGAAGAAAGTGCTTCAAGAAGGAAATAATGTTTAACCAGGTCAAAGGCTGCTAAGTCAAGTAAGATGAAGAATCTGGATTTCCACTTTGGAGATCATTGGAGAGCTTGGCAGGAGCAGTTTTGATGGAGCAATCAGGCAAAAGCATACTCCGAGTGGGTTTAAGTGAGAACAGGAAGAGAGAAATTGTACAGAGCAAGTCTATTTGTTTCAAAGTGTGGAAATGGGGTCATACCAGGACAGGAAAGTGGGATTGTGAGTGCCTTAAAAAAATGATAGAAATACTGCATGTTGAGTACAGATGGGAAAATAAAACATGTAGGAAGAAGGGGCAATTGTGGGAGTTGTATCCTTGAGCAGAAGAGATGGAATTAGATTTACGTGTTCAAATGGAGGGGTCAGCTTTGTTAGGAAATGGGTGGTCATGAATTTAAAGTGAGATCAATCAGCACAATTATGTGTTTTTCTTCAGACACATTCAGCTGTGTGGGTGCAGGTGTGGAGTAGATGAAGCACTGGATTCAGCTAGGCTTGAAAGTGATGACTTGATTACCATTTTCAAGTACAGTTGTCCCTCAGTATCCATGGTGGATTGGTGCCAAAACCGCCACAACCCCCTTCCCCTCCAGGATACCAAAATCCTCTTATTTGAAATGGCATAATAAAGACAGGTTGGTGGTGCGTGCCTATAATCCCAGCTACTCAGGAGGCTGAAGTAGGAGGATCACCCAAGAGTTCAAGGCCAGCCTGGGCAACATAGTGAGACCCCATGTCTTAAAAACAAATTTAAAAATGGCATAGTATTTGCATATAACTTACACACATCTTCGTGTATACTTTAAATAATCTCTAGATTAGTTATACCTAATGCAATGCAAATGCTATGTAAATAGTTTTACTGTATTGTTTAGGGGCTAATGACAAGAAAAATCTGTCCATGTTCAGTACAAATGTGGTTTTCTTCCTGAATATTTTTCATCTATGGTTGGTTGAATCCATGGATATGGAACACATATATAGAGGGCTGACTGTATGTTAGCTGTTATTCTCAATGTTTTTGGGAAATCAAATGAGAGAAATGGCCTTTAATAAAAATAGAACAACCCTGAGATATTTAAGAGAAGACCCATTCCTGGTCAAAGAACCAATAACAAAACAAGCATGAAATTTTTATTCCTGAAGAAGGTTTTTGTTTTGTTTTGTTTTTGGCTGATTTTCAATAACAGTAGATTCTCTCTGGTTAGAAAGTCCCTTCAATAAGGAAAAGTAAGTAATTAGACTTACTGATCCAAACACCTGTTGATTCTGATCTTTTGAAAGTAACCAATAGCTCTGACTTTGTGTCTTTTATCCTCCCCCCAGAATATTTAATCATTTTTTTGTCACTAGCTTTGTAAGAGGGTACTAAGTAAACAAGATAACAATACAAGCAAGGGGTTTTTGAGCCCAACTCATGCTAGTTATTGGCACACATTTAATATGGCAACTGGATGGGAAATCCATACCGAGTGAGATTAAGGCAATGAAGTGAGAAAATGAAAAATTCATCCAGAAAGTGAATGTCCATGGCCAAATTACCAGTGTTTATATATGTATATAAAACAACTTAGCATCAATTTGTTGCAGTAGTTATAACAGGCCTTGGCAAGGAGTTTTAGGCCAGAAGAGGATTTAAATTTATTATAAACTAGAGTGTTGTGATGTTCAGTGTGTTAGGGTTTCATCTGGAACACTGAATCAGTGTTCTGATGAGGGACGTGACTAAAATTAGCAAACTTGGGTCTAGTTGGCTGCACCAAAGCAGAAGTCAGCTGCGTCACACCTGTTCTGCATGACTGGCTGTTTATATAAGATAATATCAGGCAGAGAATGCTGGGAGAAAATTACCAAAATCACCCAAGGCCTAGCGTTTCAAATGTGTCTGTGAAAATGGCTGATTTATGACAAGGAATATGCTCATAATAGGATATTAAGAGAAATAACCCAGGTATTAATTTTATGCATAGTATGTTCTCAACTGTTTTTTTTAAAGGCATAGGAAAACAGGCTAGAAGGAAATGAATGTTAATTGTGTCTTTTTGTGATTGAAGCCTGGAGCATTAAACCTCAAGACAAAATATTGAGGCAAATCTTGGTCAGACACTTAGGAGTATTGAAAGCAAAAACTATTTCTGGGTTTGTTTCCTTTATGATTGCCTGTTTTATTTGTGTTTTTGTGTTATAATTTGTATAATATGTAGCCCGATGATAGCGATTTAATACATGGCTGTTTCTTCTTATACCACATTAATGCTGGAAGAATATACTTTTAGACATGCATACTGTGAATTCTGTTTTAGGAAACTCAGAGATATGTTTATACATATAACATTTTTATTGAAGAACTGCTATGTGTCACTGTTTTTTTTCTTTTCTCTTTTTTTTATTATACTTTAAGTTTTAGGGTACATGTGCACAACGTGCAGGTTTGTTACATATCTATACATGTGCCATGTTGGTGTGCTGCACCCATTAACTCGTCATTTAGCATTAGGTATATCTCCTAATACTATCCCTCCCCCCTCCCGCCACCCCACAACAGGCCCCGGTGTGTGATGTTCCCCTTCCTGTGTCCATGTGTTCTCATTGTTCAATTCCCACCTATGAGTGAGAACATGCGGTGTTTGGTTTTTTGTCCTTGTGATAGTTTGCTGAGAATGATGGTTTCCAGCTTCATCCATGTCCCTACAAAGGACATGAACTCATCCTTTCTTATGGCTGCATAGTATTCCATGGTGTATATGTGCCACATTTTCTTAATCCAGTCTATCGTTGTTGGACATTTGGGTTGGTTCTAAGTCTTTGCTATTGTGAATAGCGCTGCAATAAACATACGTGTGCATGTGTCTTTATAGTAGCGTGATTTATAATCCTTTTGGTATCTACTCAGCAATGGGATGGCTGGGTCAAATGGTATTTCTAGTTCTAGATCCTTGAGAAATTGCCACACACTAGTCCACAATGGTTGAACTAGTTTACACTCCCACCAACAGTGTGAAAGCATTCCTATTTCTCCACATCCTCTCCAGCATCTGTTGTTTCCTGACTTTTTAATGATTGCCATTCTAACTGGTGTGAGATGGTATCTCATTGTGGTTTTGATTTGCATTTCTCTGATGGCCAGTGATGATGAGCATTTTTTCATGTGTCTGTTGCCTGCATAAATGTCTTCTTTTGAGAAGTGTCTGTTCATATCCTTCACCCACTTGTTGATGGGGTTGTTTGTTTTTTTCTTGTAAATTTGTTTGAGTTCATTGTAGATTCTGGATATTAGCCCTTTTTCAGATGAGTAGATTGCAAAAATTTTGTCCTATTCTGTAGGTTGCCTGTTCACTCTGATGGTAGTTTCTTTTGCTGTGCAGAAGCTCTTTAGTTTAATGAGATCCCATTTGTCAATTTTGGCTTTTGTTGCCATTGCTTTTGGTGTTTTAGACATGAAGTCCTTGCCCATGCCTATGTCCTGAATGGTATTGCCTAGGCTTTCTTCCAGGGTTTTTATGGTTTTAGGTCTAACATTCAAATCTTTAATCCATCTTGAATTAATTTTAGTATAAGGTTTAAGGAAGGGATCCAGTTTCAGCTTTCTACATATGGCTAGCCAGTTTTCCCAGCACCATTAATTAAATAGGGAATCCTTTCCCCATTTCTTGTTTTTGTCAGGTTTGTCAAAGATCAGATAGTTGTAGATATTTGGCATTATTTCTGAGGGCTCTGTTCTGTTCCATTTGTCTATATCTCTGTTTTGGTACCAGTACCATGCTGTTTTGGTTACTGTAGCCTTGTAGTATAGTTTGAAGTCAGGTAGCGTGATGCCTCCAGCTTTGTTCTTTTGGCTTAGGATTGATTTGGCAATGCAGGCTCTTTTTTGGTTCCATATGAACTTTAAAGTAGTTTTTTCCAATTCTGTGAAGAAAGTCATTGGTAGCTTGATGGGGATGGCATTGAATCTATAAATTACCTTGGGCAGTATGGCCATTTTCATGATATTGATTCTTCCTACCCATGAGCATGGAATGTTCTTCCATTTGTTTGTATCCTCTTTTATTTCATTGAGCAGTGGTTTGTAGTTCTCCTTGAAGAGGTCCTTCACATCCCTTGTAAGTTGGATTCCTAGGTATTTTATTCTCTTTGAAGCAATTGTGAATGGGAGTTCACTCATGATTTGGCTCTCTGTTTGTCTGTTATTGGTGTATAAGGATGCTTGTGATTTTTGCACATTGATTTTGTATCCTGAGACTCTGCTGAAGTTGCTTATCAGCTTAAGGAGATTTTGGGCTGAGACTATGGGGTTTTCTAGATATACAATCATGTCATGTGCAAACAGGGACAATTTGACTTCCTCTTTTCCTCATTGAGTACCCGTTATTTCTTTCTCCTGCCTGATTGCCCTGGCCAGAATTTCCAACACTATGTTGAATAGGAATGGTGAGAGAGGACATCCCTGTCTTGTGCCAGTTTTCAAAGGGAATGCTTCCAGTTTTTGCCCATTCAGTATGATATTGGCTGTAGGTTTGTCATAAATAGCTCTTATTATTTTGAGATACGTCCCATCAATACCTAATTTATTGGGAGTTTTTAGTACGAAGGGCTGTTGAATTTTGTCAAAGGCCTTTTCTGCATCTATTGAGAAAATCATGTGGTTTTTGTCTTTGGTTCTGTTTATATGCTGGATTACATTGATTGATTTGCATATGTTGAACCAGTCTTGCATCCCAGGGATGAAGCCCACTTGATCATGGTGGATAAGCTTTTTGATGTGCTGCTGGATTCTGTTTGCCAGTATTTTATTGAGGATTTTTACATCGATGTTCATCAGGGATATTGGTCTAGAATTCTCTTTTTTTGTTGTGTCTCTGCCAGGCTTTGGTATCAGGATGATGCTGGCGTCATAAAATGAGTTAGGGAGGATTCCTTCTTTTTCTGTTTATTGGAATAGTTTCAGAAGGAATGGTACCAGCTCCTCCTTGTACCTCTGGTAGAATTTGGCTGTGAATCCGTCTGGTCCTGGACTTTTTTTTGTTGGTAAGCTATTGATTATTGCCTCAATTTCAGAGCCTGTTATTGGTGTATTCAGGGATTCAACTTCTTCCTGGTTTAGTCTTGGGAGAGTGTATGTGTCGAGGAATTTATCCATTTCTTCCAGATTTTCTAGTTTATTTGCATAGAGGTGTTTATAGTATTCTCTGATGGTAGTTTGTATTTCTGTGGGATCGGTGGTGATATCCCCTTTATCATTTTTTCTTGCATCTATTTGATTCTTCTCTCTTTTGTTCTTTATTAGTCTTGCTAGCGGTCTATCAATTTTGTTCTTTTCAAAAAACCAGCTCCTGGATTCATTGATTTTTTGAAGGGTTTTTAATGCTCTAATTCCTTCAGTTCTGCTCTGATCTTAGTTATTTCTTGCCTTCTGCTAGCTTTTGAATGTGTTTGCTCTTGCTTCTCTAGTTCTTTTAATTGTGTCACTCTTATTAGGCACTGGACCTTTCAGACACGGTCCCTAACCTCATGGAGCTTGCAGAATAAAATGGAGGGTGTATTAGTTTTCTGTTGCTGCATAAGAAGTTACAATGCACTTAGCAGCTTAACACAACACACATTAATTACCTCACAGTTTCAGTGGGCAGGATGCAGGGCATGGCTTACTGGGTCCTTGGCTCAGGGCCTCACATGGTTGCAATCAAGGTGTTGCCAGGCTGCAGCCTTATCCAATGGCTCAACTGGGGAAAAATCTGCTTTGAACCTCACTTGCTGTGTTGATAGAATTCACCTCCCTGTGGCATGATTGAGGGCCCTGGCTTCTTGCTGGCTGTTGGCTGGAGTCTACTCTCAGTTCCTAGAGGCCACTCTCAGCTCCTTGCCATGTGGCTTTCCCAACATGACCATTTAATTCTTCAGAGCCAGCTAAGGAGAGATAATAAGTAGTGAGTCTGTTAGCAAGAGAGAGCTGTATATAATGTAATGTCATCACAAGAATGATGTTCTACTGTCTTTGCATATTCTGCTGGTTAGAAGAAAGCCACAGTTCTATATACAGCTAGCCACTGCTATGGGCAAATGGGGCTTATTCTGCTGGGAACGGTCCGAGAGGTCTCATAAAATGCACCTTAGAATGGAATGCAGCTGTCATTCAGGTTTGGTCAAGGGTTGCCCCATGAGGGAGAATTCTGACTTCAAGGCATGTAGATGGCTTAGAATGACTGAGCAGAGTTCCCAAAGGCATCTCTCATGGGGGCAGCAGTGAAACCCTGGGTGAAAGTGATAGCTACCTAGAGCAGCTGAGGTGAGGATTTACCAGGTTACAGGTTTGCAGTGTTGGTTCCCACAGCAATGGCTGGAGTAAAAAGTCAGGTTGAGAGGGTGTGCGGTGGGACTAAGAAGTGTTTCATGTACACAGGTGGTGAGAGGCAGAGCTGGAGGCTAAGTCTGTCTGACTCTATTGCCATCAGCTGCTACATGACCATTCTCCTGAACTTTAACAAATTCACTTTTTTTTCATAAGTACTATATTTCTTCTCTGCACTGAAATTCCTAATTTAACTCTCATTGCTTTGGGTAAAACTTTACAGCAATGCTTCTCAAAATGTAATGTGCATACAAATCACCTGGGGATCTTGTTAAATTGCTGATTCTGATTCAGTACATCAGGTGTGGTCTTACAGGCTGCATGTCTAACAAGCTCCCAGGTGATGTCAACGCTGCTGGTCTGCAGGCCACACTTTGAGTAGCAAGGTAGTTAGGGAAAAATATAAATGAAAATGTATAGTAAGGTAAAAAATAAATGAAAAATATAAATGTGTAACTAGGTTGTATATTTGAATGAACTGAGCAAAAGGCACAGTGATGCATTCTGAGGTTGCTAACTCAACAGAGCCTTTGACAAGCATATTTACTTTCCCAGTGG
Source organism: Pan paniscus (assembly GCF_029289425.2). Lineage (NCBI taxonomy): Eukaryota > Metazoa > Chordata > Mammalia > Primates > Hominidae > Pan > Pan paniscus. The sequence continues at coordinate 40,042,423 of NC_073264.2, read as the reverse complement.
TCAGAGGTTTACTAAACCCTTTGTGTATTTTGAATGATGATTTGAATAATATTTTTTATATAAAACCCTCTCCCAGAATGGTTCAAAGTGCTCTTTCAGGGTACTAATTCTCTTTTACAAAGGTAGTATTATAATAATATACTAGTAATGTGAAAAATCAAATATGTACTTCCTACAAAACATCATTTTCTTGCTCTGCATGTACATCCTCATTAAAAGTTGCATTCCCAAAACCAAAATAATAGTATCATTAGGGTACAGTGAACTTATTGGAGTTTTGTCTCTGCTTCCTAAAGGGAAAAATATTACGTTTCAAAGTCCTGCATCATCTGGTAAGAAGTTTTGTTCTGGGAACACTGTGTTTACTATTGACTGATCCAATTTGATTAGATTTTCATTCATGGTATTTCTTCCAAAGAAGAAAAAAATGAAATAATCCCAGGGATCCTATAATATATTTATGTAGTTCTCTAAAAGACATGATTAACTTCTGCAATATGGTTTCTCAAGAAACACTTTGAAAGAAAATATGTAAAAGCATACCTCTAAGGTTTCAAGCTAAATTGAGATTTGATATTGTAATATGATACTGCAGATAAGGAACTGACTTAAACCATGAAGACTTAACAAACCCAATAATGGTTTAAAAATTATTTAGATGTTTTTATTCTTTTAGGTTTTCTATTTATTCACTCCATGTTCAACAAACATCTGTTGAGCATCCATTGTGAGCATTGACAAAGCCCTGGTTATGCAGTGAGGAACAAAATAGAGTTCCTGATCTCATGGAAGTTACACCCGTGGAGAAGGCAGACCTTAAGCAAATAGTCACACAAATGCACACATCATTACTTATGCGGTGAGTATTATGAAATAAACTGCGCAGAGTTCTAGAGGAAGTAGTGTGCTCCTCACATTTGAGGAATTAAAGAAGCCCAGGGTGCTGGAGCAGGGCACCAATAAGGAAGATATGGGAAAATGCATATATAGCACACCCAGTGTATCAGGAGGAGCCATCAATCAGCTCAAGTCCTTACTACCACCTTGTGAGGCCAACGTCAGTGTTATTCTCATTTTATAGATCAGAGGCATAGAGGGTATGCCAATTGCCCAGTGTTTCCTGGGTAGTGTGTTTCAACCAAAGATATGTGGCTTAGGGTCTTCCTCCTCTGCCCTGCATTGCCTCTCTGCAGGGGAAAGGCAGCAGGGCTCAGCAGATCACACACATTGGCAGCTTGCTCTTTTCTCCTCTCTCTGTGTGTAATAATATGCAACTTCAAAGCTTTAGGCATTATGTGAAAGAATAGCAGGTTAGTTGACTTAATTAGATAAAATAACCATGAAATAAAATAGTAATAGTTCATTACCTCATAAGACAACTTATACAGCTGATAAGTAAGCACTCATAATGCGTAACCATGTTGTCATTTCAAAAGATCTCTCCATGAAGGATATGTGGAAGAAAATAACCATAAACTATTTTCACATCTCAGCATGGGTGATTCAGGTCTTCATTTTCTGACCGGGATGGTAACATGCTGTGATGGTTAATATTGCGTGTCGACTTGATCGGATTGAAGGATGCAAAGTATTATTCCTGGGTATGTCTGTGACGGTGTTGCCAAAGGAGATTAACATTTGAGTCAGTGGACTGAGAGAAGCAGATCTATCCTCAAGCTGGGTGGGCACCATCTAGTCAGCTGCCACCGTCGCTAGAATAAAGCAGGCAGGAAAAGATGGAAGGCCAGACTTGCTGAGTCGTCTGGTCTTCATCTTTCTCCTGTGCTGGATGCTTCCTGCTCTCAAACATCAGACTCCCAGTTCAGCTTTTGAACTCTTGGACTTAGACCAGTGGTTTGCCAGGGACTCTCGGGCCTTTGGCCACAGACTGAAAGCTGCACTGTTGGCTTCCCTACTTTTGAGGTTTTGGGACTTGGACTGATCCACCACTGGCTTCCTTGCTCCTTAACCTGCAGATGGCCTATCTTGGGACTTTACCTTGTGATCGTGTGAGTTAATTCTCTTTAATAAACTCACTTTCATATATACATATATCCTATTAGTTCTGTCCCTCTAGAGAACCCCGACTAATACACATGCCCTTTCTATAATTCCTTGAAGATGTGTAAGTGATACAACTCATTGAGGAGACTTTTTTTTTTGTATTTTTTTCTTTTCTTTTTTTTTTTTTTTTGAGAGGGGGTCTTGCTCTGTCTCCCAGGCTGGAGTGCAGTGGCGTAATCTCTGCTCACTGCAAGCTCCGCCTCCCAGGTTCACACCATTCTCCTGCCTCAGCCTCCCAAGTAGCTGGGACTACAGGCACCTGCCACCACGCCCAGCTAATTTTTTGTATTTTTAGTAGAGATGGAGTTTCACCGTGTTAGCCAAGATGGTCTCGATCTCCTGACCTTGTGATCCGCCCGCTTCAGCCTCCCAAAAGTGCTGGGATTACAGACATGAGCCACTGCATCCGGGCTTTCTTTGTATTTTCTAAGGCAGGAAAATGATGTAGTAAATGTTTAGATGTTATAGCAGGAGTCTAAGAAATGGAATTTTAAGTAATTTTCCTTTTGTCACTAAGAGTAGTTTAGTTTTGCTATAGATTTACCTTAAGCTTTAAATAATAAATGCCTATAAACTTAAAAATATTTATTGCAATTTTCATTTAATTTCCTACTTAAGCCAGATACATTTCCCAGCACTGAAACCAAGCAGTTGGATACATTTTTGCTGTCATAGTTTAGTAAGTGGCAATGCTAAGGAAGAGAGCAAAACAGGTGCAGGGCTGCTACTTATCACACCAAGGAATCCAGACGCCTCCATGCAGTTAGCATATCTGATGGGAAACTCAGAAAAAGACAGATACGAAGCTCTTATGTTTCATGATCTAGGCTTTTCAGGGATTTACCTTTTGTGACTGGCTTTTATCAAATTGCATGTTTAATAGTAGGCAGAAAAAGCTAAGAAAACGCATAAACCGTAAGCTGGATAATACATCTTTGAGAAACTAAAAGTTGGCTGTTTGGAGCATTGATTGTTATAGAATCATAGGAATGTTAGAAATACTGTCTTTTTCCCCTTTAAGGATGAAAAGCAAGGCTGAGACATGAGTGAATTTTCCAAGATCATATATCAAGCTGGTAGCAGAGCACGAGATAGAGCCACACTCTCCTAACTCATAGCAGTGACCTCAGCATTGAGATTAGGGGTGTGTGTCTGTGTGTGTGTAACAATGTGCTTTAGGTTTCCTAAGACAAAGGCCATGAAACTAGAAACACAATATGCAGTTCTCCAGGAAACATACATATCCAGAGCACATAGAAAATCCCAGACTTAGAGTGCACATGGCTTCTGAAGCAAAGATTAAGTCAATAAAGATACAAAATGGGGATAATGTTTGAGCAATATGCTACTATGGTCTTTAATAAAACACCTTCACCCTTGGTAAGGCAGCAAACTATGGTCCTTTTTGATTTAATCAGTTATTTTTAAAGACGAAAACACCTTACAGATAGTCTACATTTGAAAAATATTAGGATAATTTAATGAATTTATTATGCCCTTGTCCACTCTTGGCCATGTAGAACCAGGTATGATCTCCTACTAGCGTACTCCTGTGCAAAGCCCTCTCAGAGCCTTTCCAGAACTGTAGCTACCCAGGGGCTGTGGTGGGAGAGGTCTTCCCAGGGCACAGAGAGCATATGTGCTGCTGTGAACTTGGACTTTTAAACAATGTCAATGAAAAAATACTACTCCCTGCTGGGGCTGACCACACCAATCTATGCTCTCCCCTTAGTGCCACTGCTCCAAGAGACTGTTCCACCAAGTCCAAAGGCAGAGGAAGAGGGAGGGGATGGAAGCTGGGAGTAGATAATATTTACTTCTTTACCAATCTTCAAATTGGCATCTAGAAATGCAAGAAAACCATAAGCAGTGAATAGTACTAATACGAGAAATAAGATTTTCTGTTACAAGTTAAATGTTAATAAAAGGAATAAAACCATAACTAAATAGCTTTCCTTCAATAGAAAATCAAGTATAAAATACAATGGAGAAAAACCACTTTTACAGTAACAATAAAGACCATGAAATATCTAGAAATACTTTTTACCCCAAACATATAAAACCTATATAAAGAAAAATAAAGCTTTCCTGAATTATAAAAGAAGACTTGAATAAATGGTGGGGCATGCCATATTCTTGGTTGTAAAGGTTTTGCTTTTCCTTGAGTGAGTTTATGTTTATAATACAATTCCAATAAAAATTCAATAGGATTAAATACATACACACACATTTCAAAATTTGACTTTGGACATGATACATAAGGCCTTTGGACTTTGGTATGAGAATAAACTGGTCAACGTTTCTTGAATACATTTTGAAAATATGAATAATCTTAAAATGATCAGATCTCTTAATACTTCTAGTTTTGACACTAGATACGTAATTGGAAGTGATAATAAAACTCCATGTTTAAGAATGTTTGTCAAAGTTTTGTGAATAAAATTGGCCTGGGCAACATAGTGAGACCTTGTCTCTACTAAAAATGAAAAAAAATTAGCTATGTGTGGTGGTTTGGTGCATGCCTGTAGTCCCAAGCTACTTGGGAGGCTAAGATGGAATGACGACTTGAGCCCAGGAGTTCGAGGCTGCAGTGAGCCATGATTGCACCACTTTACCCCAGCCTGTGCGACAGAGTGAGACCTTTTCTATTAAAAAAAAAAAAATTGAAGTTGGCAAAATCAATGAGGCAACTGGCTCAAACACATTTTGACATAAACATGAGGTAAAGTATTATGCAGCTACTAAAACCTCTATTTAAATACCAATTAATGACATGAAACCATAAATAAATTTAAAATTATATAAAGTTTCTTAATTAAAAAATATAAATATATTGCATATATACATATAAGCAAAGAACACATGTAAGTGAAGAAAATTTATTGAAATGTTTCCAGTAGTTATCTTAGGATGGTGAAATCATAAAGTAGATGCGGGTCCAATTTCTAACTGTGAGATTCTGGTTAAGTTTTGTTGTTATTCCAGGTCTTAATTCCTTCATATATAAAATGAAGAAAATAACAATACAGTTGCTGTGAGGGTTAAATTTGCTAATACATGCAAAATGTTTAGCATAGTGCTTAGCATATACCAAGTATTGAATAAATAGCATTTATATCAATAATTAATGTTACATAATTTCATATTTTATAAATTTTAGACCTTGCAGATTTATTAACTTTATAATCAGAAAAAGATGATGAATATTATACATTTCAAAAAGAGGAGGTTCAGAAATTTAAGTCAAAGTGAAAACCAAGCGCAAAAAAGACATGGGAAGTTAGCAGAGAATGTACCCCATGGAGTAAGATGAACTTGGCCTTAAGTAGCCCAATTTAAGAAAGGAAATTATAACATAACAGTTATTGAATGTGTTCTCTGTGCTAGGACTTTTAAGTATTATGTACATGTTATATACATTCTTGATATCAGCCTGTGAGGAAGGTACTATTATTACCATCTTACAGATGAGGAAAATAAGGTACAGAAAGTTGAAGTAATTCATTCAAGGTTGTAGAGCAAGTAAGCCGCAGAGCTAGACTATGAAGCAGTCTGGATCCATTTAACCACTCCACTGTACTGCCTTCTTACATGATGAGTTCTACATGATTCAGGTAAGATAAAAGAAAATGAATTGCTTAAGATAAGCACAACAATTTCTGATAGTGAGATAAGAAACATTGCCCCTGAATGGCCTCATGAAGATGACACTGCTCAATTTAATGATGAACATTCTCCATGTATCCTTACAACAGAAATACAGGTTTCATAGCTCTGTTTATTATGATGTCTCTCAATGTGAGTTAGTGACCTTGCATTAAAGCACAATCATTAAAAATCTTTATCTTGGAGAAAGGCCCATGAGTAGAGAGCAAACTTGATAGGTTAATGGAGAGAGACTAGCATACTGAAAAATCTTTAAAATAACTCTCTTTTGTGCTGAAAAATCTTTAAAATAATTTTGAGGAATTGAAGAATGATTGAGGGCTTTGCCACAAACTTGAAACTCAAACAAGGACTTCTAAAGAGGTAAGAAATCTCATAAAACACAGGAATAAGATCACAATTAGTTTCTATTATTCTTTAAAGTTTAGATATGAAAAAAATTAAAAAATGTAAGATGTTGACTAGAATAACAAAAAAATTGTGTACAGTTGTGATACTGAAAGTGACCTTTTTGGTTTGCAGTTGGGAAAATGGTATTCATTAATTTGGTGTGGCATACTGAATAATTCAGTTGTCATATATAGGGTTTAAGTTTGTCACAGGTTGGACTCTCCAGAAGCAGATGTTGAGACAGAGTTTGGGTGCAAGATGTTTATTAGGGATCAAGACCTGTGAAAGGAATGGGGAGGAAGCAGAATTGTCCATGTTGGAACACAATGGCCTGACATTTATATTCATGCCGTGCTCAATTACTGGACGCAAGCTGCTCTGAAAAGGGTGTAATCTGGAGTGAAGCATCTCTCTCCAGCTGAGGCTAATTCCGAAGGAGCTAACAGCTGGAGGCCATCTGCTGAGTGCGTTCCCCACAAATGGGCCACAAGCCCTTCCTTTAAGGGTTCCCTTAATCTCTTAACAGATATTTTGGGAGTGGGTGCCTGTTCAAACCAAAGATTCCTGCTGGCTATACTAGTGTGTGGTCAGTTTCCAGGGGAATTAGCAGGTAAGCACTGGAAGAACAATGCTTAGAACAGAGATCGGCAAATGATAGATAGCTCATGGGTCAAATCCAGCAGTGATCCATTTTTGCATGGCCCATGAGCTAGGAATGTTTGTTACATTTTTAAAGGATTGCAAAAAACATACAAAAATACCTCGAGGAATATGTGACGGACTGTATGTGACCTACAAAGCCTAAAACATTTACTATTTAGCCCTTTATAGGAAAATTTTTCCAGATCCTGGCCTAGAATCAAGACCAGCCTTAGTTTCAAGTAAATATTCTACACCTAGTTTTTGCAGCTTGAGAAATGAGAACTAGATGTTATTTTTTACTGTAGTCCTTAGAAGGAAGTAATTGGTGTGATCATCGATTGTGGCAGGAGATATTTCTTAAATGGATAATCAGAGCATGAGGACCTGCCCAGATGAGGCCTCTTGAATTGGATCCCTAATTTACTTGGGGCTTTCTGTTCTCCTGCTCTGGAAAATGATGGTAGATCAAGTATTTTTAAAGCACATTTCTTTTAACATTTTCAACTATAGCTGCGATTTCTCTTTAGGTTATTTTATTAAAGCAACCAAGTGTTTGATACCGTGACTACAACTTCACTGAACAAGAACCTCAATCCTGTAAAAATGTTATTTGCTCCCTGGTAGAATGTCACTGATACGGCTTTGAGTTTCATATCAGTTTCATTGAACTTCAACTTGTTTAAGCAGAAAGGATCCTGCTGAAATCCCTGTTGCTTGACAACCCCCTAAGTGCATGCTGGGTGTTGACTGTTACTTTAGAGAGGACTCCTTAGTTGATCATTTGGTTCAGTGATCCATGTTATAATTTTTTTCTCTTTTCATGCCTTATTACCCATTTAAAATACTTTCATTAGACCAGAGAGCTGTGTATATTTTGTTCTTTGAGTTTTTGTTCAGCAAGACACTATTTCCTTTTAGAGTACATTTCACATAAAGGACAATGAAATGAGCATGGTAAATTTTATTTATAAACTGGCATTTTCTGCCAGCTGGATTTCAAGAGCATTCACAAACTTACACATTTATATATTACCTACGTGGAAGTGTAGGTGCCAGAAAAGAAGCCAGTATAAGCTTTCAAAATAGGAGAAAATTTACTGTATATAAAAGGTCATCCAGCTGCCTGAACAGTTGTATAAAAAGGTCAGCTTCTGTAGGAAGCAGAGAGTGTAGAGGTAGATGAAGTAGTTCAGATGTTTCAACTTTAAATCTTCTATAAGGATGACAGACAAGATGAAGGCAAGAGACAAAAGAATAAATAATGTTTTGAATGTTTCGTAGAATAAGCTTCTTCCTGCTTGTTGAACATAAAATGATTGGAAGGAAAGATTTTATTACTGTGCTATGGTCAACTGTGGAGGGACAAGATGATTTCAGTGCTCACATTCATTGCAAATGGCTGTCATGCGTCCTCTATTGTTTTCTTAGAACTAAAAACAAACGAATGGCAGATTATGAGTTCTAAAACAAACAAAATCCTAGGAGATTAAGAGTTCATTATTAGCAGAGATATCTGGCCAGGGATTTTGTTTCTTTTTCCTTTTTTTTTTTTTTTTGAGATGGAGTTTCACTCTTGTTGCCCAGGCTGGAGTGCAATGATGTGATCTCGGCTCACCACAACCTCTGCCTCCCAGGTTCAAGTGATTCTCCTGCCTCAGCCGCCTGAGTAGCTGGGATTACAGGCATGCACCACCACACCCAACTAATTTTGTATTTTTAGTAGAGACAGGGTTTCTCCATGTTGGTCAGGCTGGTCTTAAACTCCTGACCTCAGGTGATCCTCCTGCCTCGGCCTCCCAAAGTGCTGGGATTACAGGTGTGAGCCACTGTGCCCAGTCTTTTGCTTCTTAAAATTTGCATATAATTTTAAGAATGTGTACCTTGCATTGGCTTGAAGAAATTTTTAATTTTCCTCTTTTATGTAAACAACTCTTAATTATTTGGATAAATGGGTCAGGGAAATCATGGGTAACAAACCCAAGAACAGAAAATTATTGGTCTTTAATAGATAATCTTCAATAATCTTTAATAGACCTCTGGTATCAACCTGTGGACCCTGGCTGCCGACAACAGTTAAATATACTGTGATTTATTTTTTTCATTCTCTGTTAAAAACATATTGGTTAATAATAAAATGGCTAGAAGAATAGTGACAGAGGGCCTGGATAATTAATCAACTAACTTGGTAACCAGTCCTCAAAATTTGAGAATTCATTATGCAGTGAGTTGTTAGTTTTTAAAATATTATCTATTATGTAAGTCATAGTCTAATTTTAGATCCTAATCCAGTCTTTACTTCTGGAACAAGTTTATACTTTGACAATACAAATTCAGTCTTACCCAAGGAGAAGCTATTGTCTCAAACCATATAATATATTTCATGAAAATACAGATTAATTTTAGATTGCCCAGGGAAACAGCTACTGCCATTCTTCTTCTATTAATACTTTAGTGTATAGGGCCTGTTGGGAGAGGGTGGAGGTGGGGGAGTGCATCAGAAAAAAGAGCTAATGCACGCTAAACTTAATACCTAGGTGATGGGTTGATAGGTGCAGCAAACCACCATAGTACATGTTTACCTGTGTAACAAACCTGCACATTCTGCACATGTACCCTGGAACTTAAAAAATAAAATTAAAAGAAAAAAATACTTTAGTGTAGAACTCAATATATATATTGAGGCATTTTCTATGTATAGTGCTCTGTCTACAAAAGAGATAATGAAGTTTAAGTGCCTACCAATATGGGCATTCTTAAGATTATCTGCCAGTCCCTGCGTGGGTTTCGCAAGTGTTTGCATGCATTTATCCATAAGAGAAACAATTTATTGTGTGTCTTTCTGGCATTTCTTTTCTTTCTTTTTAAAAATTTTTAATTTTACTTTTTGTAGGTACATAGATGTATATATTTATGGCATACATGAGATGTTTTGATACAGGCATGCAATGAGTAATAATCACGTCATGTAAAATGGGGTATCCATCCCAAGTATTTATGCTTTCTGTTACAAATAATCCAATTATATTCTTTTAGTTATTTTTAAACCTACATCAAATTATTGACTATAATCACTCTGTTGTGCTATCAAATACTAGGTTTTATTCATTTTTATTTTTATTTTTGAGACAGGAGTCTTGCTCTGTTGTTCAGACAGGAGTGCAGTGGCACAATCTCGGCTCACTGCAGCCTCTGCCTCCTGGGTTCAAGCAATTTCTGGCTAATTTTTGTATTTTTTAGTAGAGATGGGGTTTCACCATGTTGGCCAGGCTGGTCTCGAACTCCTGACCTCAAGTGATCCACCTGCCTCGGCCTCCCGAAGTGCTAGGATTACAGGCATGAGCCACTGTGCCTGGCCTATTCATTCTTTCTATTTTTCTGTACCCATTAACCATCCCCTCCTGCACTGTATGTTCACACTGCTTTTCCCAGCCTCTGGTAACCATCCTTCTGCTCTCTATCTCCATGAGCTCAATTGTTTTGATTTTTCCCTACAAATAAGTAAGGACATGTGGTGTTTGTCTTTCTGTGCCTGGCATATGTCACTTAGCATAATGACCTCCCGTTCTATCCATGTTGTTGCAAATAACAGGATTTCATTATCTTTTATGGCTCACTAGTTCTCCATTGTATATACATGCCACATGTTCTTTATCCACTCATCTGTTGATGGACATTTTAGGTTGCTTCCAAGTCTTGGATATTGTGAAGAGTGCTGCAACAAACTTAGGACTGCAGATTATCTCTTCCATATACTGATTTCCTTTCTTTTGGGCCCATACCCAGCAGTAGGATTGCTGGATCACATGGTAACTATATTTTTAGTTTATTGAGCAACCTCCAAACTGTTCTCTATAGTGGTTATACTAATTTCCATTACCACTACCATTTGTACGTCAAGTGTATGAGGGTTCCCTTTTCTCCACATGCTTGCCAGCAATTGTTATTGCCTGCCTTTTGGATAAAAGCCATTTTAACAGGGGTGAGATAATATCTCATTGTAGTTTTTATTTGCATTTCTCTGATGATCAGTGATGTTGAGAACCTTTTCATATGCCTGTTTACCATTTGTATGTCTTCTTTTGAGAAATATCTATTCAAATCTTTTGCCCATTTTTTGATTGGATTATTAGATGTTTTCCTATGGAGTTATTTGAGCTCCTTATGTATTCTGGTTATTAATCCCTTGTCAGAAGGGTAGTTTGCTAATATTTTCTCCCATTCTTTAGGTTTTGTCTTCACTTTGTTGTTTCCTTTGCTGTGCAGAAGCTTTTAACTTGATGTGATCCCATTTGCCCATTTTTTTGCTTTGGTTGTCTGTGCTTGTGAAATATTACTGAATAAATTTTTCACTCCAATGTCTTGGAGACTTTCTCCACTGTTTTCTTGTAGTAGTTTTATAGTTTGAGGTCTTAGGCTTAATTTTTAATCCATTTTTATTTGATTTTTGTATATGGCAAGAGATAAAGGTCTAGTTTCCTTCTTCTGCATACGGATATCCAGTTTTCTCAGCACCATTTAATGAAGAGACTACTTTTTCCCCCGGTGTATGTTCTTGGCACCTTTGTCAAAAATGAGTTCACTGTAGGTGTGTGGATTTGTTTCTGGGTTCTCTATTTTGTTCCATAGGTCTATGTGTCTGTTTATATACTAGTACTATGCTGTTTTGTTTACTCTAGCTTTATAGTATAATTTAAAGTGAGGTAGAGTGATTCCTCCAGTTTTTTTTTTGTTGTTGGAGGGGGGCTTTAAGGTAGATTTGGCTCTTCTGGGTCTTTACTGGTTTCACATAATTTTAGGATTATTTTTTCTATTTCTGTGAAGAATGTCATTGGTATTTTGATAGAGACGGCAATGAATCTGTATATCACTTTGGGTAGTATGTGTCAGGCCTCTAACACATACCTCTAACACATATGATGGCCAAGCTAAGCCATCATAACCCCTGTGACCTGCATGTATACATCCAGATGGCCTGAAGCAACTGAAGAACCACAAAAGAAGTGAACCACAAAAGAAGAACCACAAAAGAAGCAACTGAAGAACCACAAAAGAAGAACCACAAAAGAAGTTCCTGCCTTAATTGATGACATTCCACCATTGTGATTTGTTCCTGCCCCACCCTAACTGATCAATTGACCTTGTGACATCCCTCCCCTGGACAACGAGTCTCATCATCTCCCCACCCTGCACCTTATGACCCCTGCCCCTGCCCACAAGAGATAACCACCTATAACTAATTTTCCACTACCCACCCAAATCCTATAAAACTGCCCCATCCCTATTTCCCTTTGCTGACTCCTTTCTTGGACTCAGCCCACTTGCACCCAAGTGAATAAACAGCCTCATTGCTCACACAAAGCCTGTTTGGTGGTCTCTTCACATGGATGTGTGTAACAGTATGGACATTTTAACAATATTGATTCTTCAAATCCATGAACATGGAATATATTTCCTTTCTTTGGTGTCCTCTTCAATTTCTTGCATCAGAGTTTTATAGTTTTTATTGTAGAGATCTTTGACTTCTTTAATTTTAGTCCTAGGTATCTTATTTTATGTGTAGTGATTAAAAATGGGATTACTTTCTTGATTTTTTTTTCATATAGTTACCTGTTGGCATGTAGAAATGCTACTGATTTTTGTATGTTGATTTTGTAGCCTGCAACTTTACTGACTTTATCAGGTCTAATAGTTTTTTGGTGGTGGAGTCTTTAGGTTTTTCCAAATACAAGAACATATCATCTGCAAACAAGGATAATTTGATTTCTTCCACTCCAATTTGGGTGCCCTTTCCTTCTTTCTCTTGTCTGATTGCTCTAGCTAGGACTTCCAGTACTATGCAGTGGTGAAAGTGGGCATCCTTTTCCTGTTTCAGATCTTAGAGGAAAGGCTTTCAGTTTTTCTCCATTTAGTATGATACTAGCTGTGGGTCTGTTATATAGGGCTTTTATTATGTTGAGGTATGTTCCTTCTATGCCCAGTATTTTGAGTTTTTTTTTTTTATCATGAGGAGATGTTTAATTTTATCAAATGCTTTTTCAGTATCAATTTAAATGATCATATGGCTTTTATTCTTCATTCTGTTGATATGATGTATCACATTGATTGATTTGTGTATGTTGAACCTTCCTTGCATAATGGGGTAAATCCAACTTGGTCATGATGAATGGCCCTTTTATGGAGTTATGGAATTTGGTTTGCTAGTATTTTGTTGGGGATTTTTGCATCATTATTCATCATTGATACTGGCCTGTAATTTTCTATTTTTTTGATGAGTCTTTGTATGGTTTTCGTATCAGGGTAATACTGCCCTTGTACGATCAGTTTGGAAGTATTCCTTCCTACTCTACTTTTTGGAATAGTTTGAGTAGGACTGGTATGGGTTCTTTCTTAAATATATGGTAGAATTTAGCAGTGAAGCCATTGAGTCCTGGGCTTTTCTTTACCAGGAGACTTTTTATTATGGCTTTGATCTCATTACTTATTATTGGTCTATTCAGGTTTTGGATTTCTTCATGGTTCAATCTTGGTAGGTTGTATGTGTCTAGGAATTTGTACATTTCTTCTGGGTTTTCCAATTTATTGGCATATAGTTGCTCATAGTAGCCACTAATGATCCTTTGAATTTCTAGAGTATCCATTGTAATGTCTCCTTTTTCATCTCTGATTTTATTTATTTGGATCTTCTCTCTCTCTCTCTTTTTTTTCAGTCAGGCTAAAGGTTGGCCAATTTTGTTTAACTCTTGAAAAAAAACTTTTTGATTCATTAATCTTTTGCATTGTTTTCTTCATTTCAATTTCTGCTGTGATATAATAATAATATTATTCTACTAATTTTGAGTTTGGTTTTCTCTTCTTTTTCTAGTTCTTTTAGGTGCATTGTTAGGTTGTTTATTTGAAGTTTGTCTTCTTATTTGGTGTAGGCACTTATAGCTATAAACTTTCCTTTTAGTACACTTTTGCTGTATCCCATAGGTCTTGGTATGTTGTGTTTCCATTATCATTTGTTTCAAGACATTTTTCCATTTCCTTATTAATTAATTCATTAACCCACTGGTCATTCAGGAGTATATTGTTTGATTGTTATGTATTTGTATAGTTTCCAAATTTCCTCTTGCTATTGATTTCTAGTTTTATTCCATTGCAGTTACAGAAGATGCTTGATAATACTTCAATTTCTTTTGAATGTTTTAAGACTTGCTTCGTGATTTAATATATGGTCTATCCTTGAGAATGATCTATGTGCTGAGGAGAAGAATGTGTATTATGGAGCCATGGGATGAAATGTTCTGTAAATATTTATTAGGTCCATTTGTTCTATAGTGCAGATTAAGTCTGATGTTTCTTTGTTGGTTTTCAGTCTGAAAGATCTATCTGTTCAATGCTGAGAGTAGGTTGTTGAAGTCTCCAGCTATGTATGTATTGGGACTTATCTCTCTTTATAGCTCTAATAATATTTGCTTTATATAGCTGGGTTCTCTAGTGTTGGGGACATATATATTTAAAATTATAACCTCTTGCTGAATTGACCCCTTTATCATTATACAGTGACCTTTTTGTCTCTTCTTACAGTTTTTGTCTTTAAATTTATTTTGTCTGATACAAGTATTCCTGGTCTTTCTTGGTTTTTATTGTCATGAAATATGTTTTTCTATCCCTTCATTTTCAGTCTATGGGTGTCTTCATGGGTAAAATGTGTTTCTGATAGGCAACAGATTTTGGGGTCTTTTTAAAATCCATTCAGCTAGTCTATGCCTTTTGATTGAAAAATCTAGTCCATTTACATTCAATGTTATTATTTTTTAGTAAGGACTTACTCTTATCATTTTGTTATTTTTTTTCCTGTTGTTTTGTTGGCTTTTCTTTTTATTTTACTTCCTGTCTTCCTTATAGTGAAGGTGATTTTCTCTGGTGATATGGCTTAGCTTCTTGCTGTTTATTTTTTGTGTATTTGTTGTATGTTTTATGGTTTGAGGTCACCATGAGGCTTGAAAATACTATCTTATAACCCGTTATTTTAAGCTGATAATGACTGAACACTCTTTGTATAAGCAAACAACCAACCAAGCAAAGGGAAAACTAATAAAACCATATGCCTTAACTTTGTGCCCCAACTTGTTAACATTTTGTTGTTTCCATTTATATCTTATTGTACCGTTTATGTCTTGAAAAATTATAGTTATTATTTTTTACTGGTTCCTTGGTTAGTCTTTTTACTTAAGAGTGGGTCCCAGCACTTTGGGAGGGTAAGGCGGGTGAATCACCTTAGGTCAGGAGTTCAATACCAGCCTGGCCAACAGGGTGAAACACTATCTCTACTAAAAAAAAAATACAAAAAATTATCTGGATGTGGTGGTGGGCACCTGTAATCCCAGCTACTCGGGAGGCTGAGGCAGGAGAATCACTTGAACCTGGGAGGCGGAGGTTGCAGTGAGCTGAGACCGCGCCACTGCACTCCAGATTGGGTGACAGAGTGAGACTCCAAAAAAAAAAAAAACAAAAAACAAAGAGTATTTTATACAACATAGTTACAGTATTATAATATTCGGTGTTTTTCTATCTACCTATTACCTGTGAGTTTTGTAACTTCAGATGATTTCTTATTGATCATTAACATTCTTTTCTTTCTAATTGAAGTATTTCCTTTAGAATTTCTTGTAGGACAGGCCTGATGTTGATGAAATCCCTCAACTTTTTCTTTTTTGGTCTCAGAAAGTCTTTATTTCTCCATATTTGAAGGATATTTTTGCCAGATATGCTATTCTAGGGTAAAATTCTTTTTCCTTCATAACTTTAAATATGTCATGCCACTCTCTCATGGCCTATAAGATTTCTCCTGAAAAATCTGCTGCCAGATATACTGGATCCCCATTGTATGTTATTTGTTTCTTTTGTTGCTTTTAGGATCCTCTCTTTATCCCTGATCTTTGGGAGTTTGACTATTAAATGCCTTGAGGTAGTCTTCTTTGGATTAAATCTACTTGGTGTTCCATAACCTTCTTGTACTTGGATATTGATATCTTGTTCTAGGTTTGGGAAGTTCTCTGTTATTATCCCTTTGAATAAACTTTCTACCCCTATTGCTTTCTCTACCTCCTCTTTAAGGCCAATAACTCTTAGATTTGCCCTTTTAAGCCTATATTCTAGATCCTGCAGGCATGCTTTATTGTTTTTTATTCTTTTGTTTTGTCTCCTCTGTGTATTTTCAAATAGCCTGTTTTCAAGCTCACTAATTATTTCTTCCTCTCGACCATTTCTGCTATTAAAAGACTGTGATGCATTCTTCTGTATGCCAATTGCATTTTTCAGCTCCAGAATTTCTGCTTGGTTCTTTTTAATTATTTTAATCTCTTTGTTAAATTTATCTGATACAATTATGAATTCCTTCTCTGTGTTATCTTGAATTTCTTTGAGTGTCCTCAACACAGCTATTTTGAATTCTCTATCTGAAAGGTCATGTATCTCCGTTTCTCCAGGATTGGTCCCTGGTGACTTACTTAGTTCATTTGGAGAGATTATAGTTTCTTGGATGGTGTTGATGCTTAAAGATATTCTTTGGTGTCTGAGCATTGAAGACCTAGTTATTTATTGTTGTCTTCTCAGTCTGGAGTTATTTTGCTTGTCCTTCATGGGAAGGCTTTCCCGATATTCGAAAGGACTTAGGTCTTGTGATATAAGCTGTATCTGCTTTAGAGGGCACCCCAATCTCATTAATGCTGTGGTTCTTGCAGACTCATAGATGTACTGCCTTGATAGTCTTGGACAAGATCCAAAAGAATTCTCTAGATTACCAGGCAGAGACTGTTCTTTTCTTCCGAATGAACAGAGTCTCTTTTTCTGTTCTGAGCCATCTGGAGGTGCTGGTGGTATGACAAAGCACACCCTGTGTCCACCACCATTAGGACTGCGCTGGGTCAAACCTGAAGCCAGAACAGCACTGGGACTCACCCAAGGCCTGCTGTAACCACTCCCTGCCTATGACCTATACTTGGTCAAGGCCCTGAGGCTCTACAATCAGCAAGTGGCAAGGGAAGCCTGGCTTATGTCCTTCCCTTTATGTTGGTGAGTTCTCCCAGGCCCTGGGCATGTCCAGAGGTGCCATCCAGGAATCAAGGACTAGAATCAAAAACCTTGGAAGTCTACCTGGTGTTCTATTGTCCTATGGCTGAGTTGACACTCAAGCCACAAGATGGAGTTTTTACCACTCTTCCCTTCCATTTGCAGAGGCAGAGGGACCTCACCCCATTGCTCCCGCTACAATAGGCCCACAGGAAGTACTGCCAGACTACCAACAGTATTTCCTTAAAGCCCAAGGACTCTTCAGTCAGCTTCCTGACTGAAGCTGAATTGTGGTGAATGCTTCCTGGCCTGGCGCTCACCCTTCAGGGCAATGGGCTCTACTCTGGCCCAGGGTGGGTCTAAAAATGCTGTCCAAGAGCCAAGACTTGGAATCGGAGAACCGAAGAGCCCACTTACTGCTCTACCCCCACTGTGGCTGGGCTCGTATGTAGTGTGCAATACCAAGTCCCCTTTGCTTTTCCCTCTGCTTTTCTTAAGTAGAAAGAGTCTTGCCCCATAAACACCACAACTGGGAATGTGCTGAGTCTCATCTGAATGCAGTGAGTATCAGAGTCTCACCCAGGGTCCTCAATGTAGTACCTGGGTATTGCTGATGGTTAGTAGGTAATTAATCCTGTCAGGACTGGGTTCTTCCCTTTAAGGCAGCAGATTTCCTTTTGGCCCTAAGTGTGTCTAGAAATGTCTTCCAGGATCTGGGGCCTGGAAAAGGGGGTGCCTCATAACTCTGATTATTGCTCTATCCTGCTCTGGCTGAACTGGTATCCAAGATGTAAGACAAAGTCCTCACTCTGCCCTCTCCTCTCCTTGAGTGGAGGGAAGGAGTGTCTTTTGGAGCTGTGAGCTGTACAGCCTGAGGTTAGGGGAGGGGTGATGCCAGGACTCCCTTAAATATGCTGGCTTCTGTCTCAGTAGGTCATATCCCCCCTACCCCAGTCCACTGGCAGGGGCCCAGTTCAGCACTAGGACTCATCTAGGAGTTGCATTCTTTGCAACCTAGACTGTGTTTTAAGTTTAGTTACAGCCCCAGAGCACTTTTGCTTGCAGTGGCAAGGCTTGTGGGAACTCAAGTTCAGACCACTGAAATCAGTGATTCTCCTCTGGTTAGGGCTAGTTTAAATGCTCCCTCTTTGGGCAGGTGTCAGCAGAGTTTGGTGTGGTCTTGTTTTCTGTTATAATAGGGCATTACTGAGTTCAATGCCTCAGAAATCCTTTGATCTCCCTCTCCCAAGCATGCCAAAATGCTCTCTGCACCACACTGCCACTGCTGGGGGATGGGTGAGGGGTGGTATCATCAATTCAAGACTGTTTTTTTGTACCTCTTCCATACATCTTTCAGTGATATGACTTTAAAACCAGATATTGTGAATGCTCACCTGATTTTTGATTCTTATGAAAGTGCTTTTTGTGTGTAGATAGTTGTTAAATTGGTGTCCTGGGTGGCAGTGGAGTGGATGATTAGTGGAGCCTTCTATTCTGCCACCTTGCTCCCACTCCACCTTGTGGCACTTAAATATATTGCTTAATTAAAATGGTCGAATGAAGTATCTTGGGGACATGCCAGTTAAAAATATTAATTGATAACAATTATTATCAATTATTCATATTCAAAGTTAGTTCTAGACTCTTTAGCAAGACATTTAAAGGCTTACAATACCTCATCAGCATCTTCTAGATTATGCATATATATCTACTTCCACTTCCATGTAAACTGCATCAACTTTAGTTGAGATTTTGCTAAAAGGAAGTGCCTTCTGGAATTCCTGGTACTTAGTATGTTAGTGTACAGAATGTGTCACCAACTTAAGGAATGTGTGTGCTTGACAGAGGTGATTTGCAATTCAGCATGTTGAGCGAAAAAAGCCTCACTGGACCAGCTTCTGTTTGTAGCTGCTCCTGTCTATATTGGTAGGATTGTGGTCATGTATGCTGGGACCTTTTGACCTAATGTTTCCAAAATTTGAATCTTGAATGTGCTATGCTGGTCTTCTACTCTGTGATGAAATAGCTAATGCCAGTCAGAGCCAGTTTACATGATACTCTACACAGAAAATTTGTTGTTATTCTGCAAGAGGATCATACCCACATTAACATCAAAAGTATTTCTTCTACTATCGTGGCTGTCATTATTTTAGAGTAAAGATGAAAAATGAAGGTGAATTGATATAATTTCTGAAATTTTTAAGCCTCAGCTAGTTCTACTGAATGTATTCACTCATTTCAAGAGGTTGAGAAGGAAGGAAATTCAACTGAAACAAACTAATAGTAATACTTCTTCAATATTTATCGTCCTTGGCATTTGCTGCTCAAAGATCAAGAATAGCTTTGTTGGCATTATTTTGGTTTTTAGGTTAAAGAGGAGATAATTTAGAAATTTGTTCCCTGAGCTCCTTTTGCCTTTCAAAAAACACAGACAGGAGAGAATAGAATAACAAACTCCCATGTACATCTTAGTTAAAACAATATTAAATCCATGGGCAATTTTCTATCAATTTTCTTATCCTGGGTTATTTTGAAGCAAACCCCAGACATAAATTAATTTGATTTTTAATTATTTCAGTGTTTATATCTAAAGCTACTTACCCTTTTATTTTAAAAGGGAATGGCAGGCTATGAGGTCTTAAAAAACAAGAAAGTATTTTTAATTAACTATTTTTCCCCCTTGGGTCAGTACCTATTAGCTGGTTTGCTGGGTTATGTGGTTATTGTATGTGTAACTTTATAAGAAACTGCCTAATTCTTTTCCAAGTGAATGTGCCATTTTGCACTCTCACCAGCAATGTTAAAGAGTTTCATTTGCTCCATAGGCAGGCTGAAACTTTGTATGGTCAATCTTTTTAATTTTAGACATTCTACTGGGTATGTAGTTATATCTCATTATATATATAATTTGCATTTTCCTAATGAATAGTAATATTGAGTGTCTTTTTTCCACATATATATGTTGAAGTGTCTGATCAAATCTTCTTGTCAATTTTTATCAGATTGTTTGATTCTTACTGTTGAATTGGAATACCTTTTTTCTTATCGGAATACAAGCCCTTTATCAGAGATGTTTTGAAAATAATTTCTTCCAATCTATGTCTTGTCTTTGCATCTCTTAAAAGTGACTTTGAAAGAGCAAAAATTTTTAGTGTGATGAACTGTAATTTATCAGTTTTTTAATGATTTAACCATTTCATCATTGAAAAAATCTTTATCTACCTTTATGAAGATGTTTGAGGGTTTCTTCTATAAATTTTGCAGGTTTTTACTTTTAGATCCAGGTGTATAATTCATTTTGAGTTAATTTTTATAGATGGTATGGGGTAACGGTTGAGATTGATTTTTCTTTTTATGTAGCTATTTGCTGAAAAGACTTTCTTGTTCCATTGTATTACCTTGGCACCTTTTTCTTTTAAAACTAATTAGGTATATATATGTAAACCTATTTCTGAGCTCTCTATTTTGTTTCTTTGACCTGTGTGTTTTTCCTCATGCCAGTACCACACTGCCTTGATTACGATAGCTTTATTGCAGCTGTTGTAATCAGGTAGTGTTGGTCTTCTAAGTTCATCTTTTTTTAAAATCATTTCTTTCTGGCTATTCACTTTTATAGCTTGTCAATTTCTGCCAAAAAAGTATATTTCAATTTTGATTGGTGCTGTTTTGAATCTATTGGTCAATTTGGGGAACAATAACATCTGAACAATGTAAAGTATTAGAAGAATATTCTATCTCTCTCCATTTATTTAGGTCTTTATTTCTCTCATCTGTATTTTCAGTGTAGAGATCTTGCACATATTTTGTTAAATTTATTTCTAAATATTTCATAGTTTTGATGTTATTACAGATGGTATTGCTTTTTAAAATTTTAAATTCTAAGGCTTTTGTTGTTAGAATATAGAAATACAATTGATTTTTACTGACTGATCTTGAATCTTGGGACCTTGCTAAACACTTATTCTAGTAGCTTTTTTTCTTTAAGTGAATCACTTAGAATTTTTGACATAGATGATCACATCATTTGTAAATAAAAACAGTTTTTTGTCTTACTTCCTAATCTATATGCTGTTTATTTCTTTTTCTTTCCTGATTGCACTGTCTATAACCTTCAGTATAATGTTGAATAGAAGGGGTGAGAGCACCTTGCCCTGTTTCTAAACTTCAGACAAATTAATGTGGTCTTTAACCATTAAGTATGATGTGAGCTGTAGGTTTTTACATGCCACATGATATGATGCTGTTTACATCAGAATGAGGACATTCTCTTCTATTACTAGTTTGTAAGAATGTTTTTCATGAATGGTTATTAAATTTTGACAAATGCTTTTTCTTCACCTATGGAAATGAATATGTTATTTTTCTTCTTAGTTTGTTAGTGTGGTGGATTACATTAATTGATTTTCAAATATTAAACTAATTTTGCATTCCTAGGATAAATCTTAAAATGATTATGGTATTTTATCTTTCCTATGGATTTGTGGAATAGGTTTGCTTAATTTTGTTTTGGAATATTAATATCTATGGCATGTCTGAGGGTACGTCCTACAAAAGCTAAAAGCACATTGCCTCTGAGTGTCCTGCTTCTGTAATTGCTGCTCTACTTGTTGAATGTAGCTACCCTGAGTCTCTTCTCCATAATTGTGCCTTTAACCAACCTTGCAGGGCCATGCAGCCTCCTGCTGTATTACATGCTCCTCAAGACAAGAATTCGGTTGCAGTCTATGTATCCCCAGCACCCAGCTCAAAATCATGTTTTTTGAATCCTGGAGCTTTCTATGGCTGGCTTTTGCACCTGATCCTTTAGGTCCTGAGCAACTGGAACCACCCTCAGGGTTAGAAGCCACAAGTAAAACCCAACTATTTAAAAAGTCCTAGTTGACTTCTATATCTGTGAAACATAAAGTTGGCTTCTAGGAATCTCCTACTTCCTCTTCTAAAGGCAACAAAATTTTGAATTCTGGCAAAACTGCTGGACTCTTCCTCCCTATTTCCTGACCCAGTCCCAGTTGTTCAGTAATATCCTGTGCTTCGGTCACCCAAAAACCTATCTTTATAGATAATTTTATACTATAGAAATAAAGATTGATACCAGGCATTTTTCTCCTATTATCACTTAGATAGATATATAGATGGAAAATAGGAAAGAAGGAAAATAGGAATATTAACATTTATGTTCATGAGGATGATATTGGCCTGTAGTTTTTCTTTTGTGTAATAATTTTGTCTGATTTTGGTATTATAAAAATGCTGGTCTCATAAAATGAGTTGGACGTATTTTCTCTCTTTTTTTCCTGTATATATTTTTGCAGAACTGGTATTTTTTCCCTTAAGTGTCTGGTAGAGTTCACCAGTTGAAGCCATCTGGTCCTGAAGATTATTTGTGGGAAGATTTTAAATTACAAAATAAATTTCTTTAATTGATATATATGGTTATTAATTTCTTTTAATATTAGTTTGGTAATTTTTATCAAATTACTCGTTATTTCATTTCATCTAAATTATTAAATTTACCATTTTTTAAAAAAGAATACATTATCATTTGAATGTAGGATTTGTAATAATGTTCCTCTCTCATTTCTAATGCTGACAATTCATATATTCTCTTTCTTTCCACACTCGATGTGCTAGAGGTTTATCAAATTTATTCATCTTTTTAATGAGATTGACTTTTGATATCATTGATTTGCTCTATTTCTTGTTTTGTGTTTGATTCCTGCTGTGTTGCCTTTCCTTCATTCTGCTTAATTTTGTTTAATTTGTACTTCTTTTTCTTATGTGGAAGCTTAGATTATTGATTTGAGGCCTTTATTTCTCCCTTCTGATATAAGTAATTATTGCTTTGAATTAGAAATATGTTGTGTTTTCATTTTCATTCAATCCAAAATATGTTTTAATTTCCCTTGATTTTTTCTTCATTGACCCATATTAATTAGTAGTGTTATTGTAAATTTCTGAATATTTGGTGACATTCTAGATATTGTCCTTTAATTAATTTCTAGTTTAATTTCACTTTCAGTTAGTGTAGTTAGCTACAGATTGTAGGCTTGTGCCTACAATCTCAGCTACTCTGAGGATGATGTGGGAAGATTTCTTCAGGCCAGGAGTTTTGAGACCAGCCTGGGCCACATAGCAACATGCCATTTCTAAAAAAGAAACATTTTGGTGAGAAAACAAATTTAATAATCTTTTCAAATTTATTCATGTTTGTTTTATAGCAGAAAATATGGTTTATATTGGTGAATATTCCGTTTGTACTTGACAAAATGTTTATTATATGGTTATTGAGTGAAGTGTTCTAAATTGTCAGTTTAGTCAAGTTGATTATGTTGTTCAAATCTTACAGTTTTTATTTATTTTATGTGTTCCATTTATTACTGATAGTGGAGTATGTGGAAATCTTCAACTTTATTTATGGATTTTTCCTTTTGGTTTTACATATTTTGAAACCCTGATGTTAGGTGCATAAACATTTATATTTGTTATATCTTCTTGATGGATTGACCACTTAAAAAAGAATGCTTCTTTTTATCCCTAGAAATATTTATTGTGTTAAATGTACTTTATCTGATATTGATGTAATCACATCACTGTTTTCCTGGTATATCTTTTTTCATAGTTTTGCCTTAACCTATTTATGTCTTTATATTTAAACTAGATTTCTTATAATCAGCATGTAATTGGCTCCTTCCATTTTTATCCAATCTAGCAATCTCTGCCTTTTAATATGACTATTTAGATCATTTAAATTTAATTCAGTGGTTAATATGATGGGTCTAAATCTACTAATTTGTAATTTTTAAAAATTTGTCCCGCTTGTTTTTTGTTTCCTTTTTCCTCTTTTCCTGCCCTCATTTGATTTGAATATTTTTGATGACTTTTTATTTATAATCGCCTTATGACGCTTTGTTTTATTTTCTCATGGTTGCTCTAGGGTTTACAATGTGAATCCTTATCTTAGTGTAGTCAACCTTCAAATATTGTTATGCCACTTCATATAAAGAACCTTATAACAGTATACTTTCTTTTACTTCTTCCTATCTCCTGTGCTATTGTTATACATTTTACATTTACATATGTTATAAACTTCACATTGCTATTATTTTGGTTTGTAACAGTCGGTTATCTTTTGACATGATTAAAAATGAGAAATATATATCTATATATTCCCACATACTTATTTCAGATGCTCTTTATTCTTTTCTGTAGATCTAAATTTCTCAATAGTATTCTTCTCCTTTAGCCTAAAAAACTTCCTTTGACATTTCTTATAGTGCATGTCTGCTGGCAATGAAGTTCATCAACTTTCGTTTTTTGGAAATAAAATGTCTTTATTTTTCCTTTTTTTCTAAAAGATTTTTCTTTGAATATAAATTTCTAGGTTGATCGTTTTTTAAATTTTTGTTTTAAGCACTTTAATGATATTATTTTATTGTCTTCTGGTTTCTAAAGTTTGTTTTGGAAGTCTTGGAAAGACTTCTTATTGAAAGTCTTTCTCTGTATATAATATGCCTTTTGAAACGACACATTATATTTTCTCTTCATTACTGATTTTTAGCAATTTGAGTGTGATCTTCTTTGGTGTAATTTGATTTATGATTATTCTTCCTGGGATGGGTTGAGCTGCTTGGGTCTGTGGATATATATTAAGAACTGTGAAGGGTCTGAGATTTTACCCTACTTTCCAAGCTAACAAGTTAGCTTACTGCAGTTTCATGGAGTACTTAATTATTCACAGTAATAACAGTAGCTACAGTATCAACACTTCTCTGATCTTCAATTCCTACAAGGTTATGTGAAGAGGTCCAGGTGGCATTTGAACTTCAATTGAGCTGTGTTACAGTCAAAGACCCTGAACTTAGGGAATCTGAATCTTTTAGAAGGGGCAGTATGCATGTCTTCCTTTTACTCTAGATAGGAAAATAAAGGTATCTCTTATCTTACCTTCTCTTCCAAGACTGTAAGTAAATCTACCCCTTTTTCAGAACAAGACACTATTTTTGCATTCCAAGGCTATTTGCAATACAAACATATTTCAAAAGACAGTTCAGGGTAAAAATAGAATGCCTCTGCTTATAATATGTGTAGTAATGTGAGAGACACATGGAAAACAATTTCCCTGTGGTATATAGTTTTCATCAATTTTGGGAAATTTTTAGCCATTGTTTTTAAAGATATTTTTTAGCTCCCTTCTTCTAGGACTCCAATTACATACGTTTTAGATTGCCTGATACTGTCCTACAAGTCACTTTGGTTTTGTTCATTTTCTTCAGTCTTTTTAATTGACTCTATATTTTGGGTAGTTCTTACAGCTATATTTTCAAGTTTATTGATCTCTTCTTCTGCAGTGTATAAAATGCTATCAGTCCCTTTCAGTGTAATTTCATTTTAGGGATTTTTTAATCTCTAAAGATTCCATTAGTTGTGTATTTTATGTCTTCTATTTATGTTCTCATTGTATGGATGCATTCCTCTATCTTGAACATATGAAGCATATTTATAGTAAGTAGTTTAAGATCTTCGTTAGTTAGTTCCATTATCTGTATTATATTTTGAGTATTTCTATTGTTTTTTTCTGATTATTGCTCATATTTTTCTGCATCTTCACTTGCCTTGAAATTTCTTTACCACCTGATGTCCAGCATCTGAAAATTGTTGTTCTATATATTTAGTTTGGTTCTTTAGTTCCTTATGGTAGAAAGACAAGTGAAATCCTTTTTACATCATAGTGGCTGGAAGCAAATTTCTTTCATTTCTTCTTAATCTATTAGCTGAAATCTAAAAATGAAACTGCCCTTAATCAACACCTTGGTTATCCTGAGTACAATTTATATAAGAAAGGCTTGATTCTTTTCCATTTTTTTATTTTATTATTATTATACTTTAAGTTTTAGGGTACATGTGCACAATGTGCAGGTTAGTTACATATGTATACATGTGTCATGCTGGTGTGCTGCACCCATTAACTCGTCATTTAGCATTAGGTATGTCTCCTAAAGCTATCCCTCCCCCCTCCCTTCACCCCACAACAGTCCCCAGAGTGTGATGTTCCCCTTCCTGTGTCCATGTGTTCTCATTGTTCAGTTCCCACCTATGAGTGAGAATATGCGGTGTTTGGTTTTTTGTTCTTGCGATAGTTTACTGAGAATGATGATTTCCAATTTCATCCATGTCCCTACAAAGGACATGAACTCATCATTTTTTATGGCTGCATAGTATTCCATAGTGTATATGTGCCACATTTTCTTAATCCAGTCTATCATTGTTGGACATTTGGGTTGGTTCCAAGTCTTTGCTATTGTGAATAGTGCCGCAATAAACATACGTGTGCATATGTCTTTATAGCAGCATGATTTTCCTTTACTTACTAGTTTTCAAAATGACATTTGGTTCCTAGCACCCAGAGACCAATAGATTTTTAAAGTATTGTTATAAACTCAAAATAATATGTTTGATGTGTTTTAAAATGTTGCAGTTTTCGTTCTGATGAATGCTCACATTATCTCATCTTTGGTCATTAGTAGGCTCTTCAATTTGGCTCTTGCATTCTTTTGATACAACTTTAATAGTCTTTAAATACTTCCTTGCTTTCTGTTATGACAAGAGCCATGCTTTTCTTGTACTATTTCTATCCAAGAAAACCTGGAATCAGGGATTTTTCCAAGGACACTGCTTCTTTTTCGGGGAAATTGATATTTAGAGATCCAATATAGATGCTAGGAGATTCTTAGATTCCTGAAATCGTATTCCCATGGGTTGTATCCAATCTAGGAAACTCATGTGAGTATAATTTGAAGGTAGACAAAACTACCATCCCTATAGATAATTATTCGACATGTTTATAGAGGAGCAGCAGATACTATCAAGTTCTGGAAAATGGCAGAGGGCAGTATTAAGTAATAAATTGTACAAGTATGACTGGATAATTTAGACATGAATAATTTTTTAGACAAAAGAAATCAGAAAGATAGTACCCAGAATAAAACTGAAGTGAAGAGACAACTACAGTAAAAATCTGGAGGGGCTGGGTGCAGTAGAAGAAACCTAGTTTGAAGGAATGCAGTTGAAAGTACAGATGTCTAATAGAGAGGATGGATGCATTTAGAATGGTGAATAAAAAGGAGAACTGGAGAGTCCCCAAGGCCCTGGAGCTCTTAGCAGGAGGGAGACATTAACTGCACTTGGGAAGCCTCATTGTATTCATCAGGGCAGCATAAGAAATGGATTTAGGTGAATGGGCTGATGACTAGTGACATGAAGCTACACTAATCTGACTCATGTTTCCTCATTATAGATCTGTAGCTGAGAGAGAAGCAATACTCTTATTTGATAATCAGGGTGTCCTCTGTTTTGAACAGTGCTGGAATTTTGTCCCTCTGATTTCTAATTTTATACACTACAGTTCAATCCTCTTATGATTTAGAGATCCAATATAGATGCTAGGAGATTCTTAGATTCCTAAAATCATATTTCCATGGGTTGTATCCAATCTAGAACTGCTCAAGTGGGTCTAATTTGAAGGTAGACAAAACTGCCATCCCTATAGATAATTATTCTACATGCTTATAAAGGAGCAGCAGATACTAGCGATCAAATTCGGGAAAAGAGTACTCATATCAGAGGGCATTATTAAGTAGTAAATCGTACAAGTTTGTCTGGATAATTGTACAAGTTTGACAGAAACTAGATAGCCACAACCAGTTTCTACCCATGGACAGTTCCCCTACTGGCCTGAAGCCTGCACTATTCAACCCAGTAAATAAAACACTGGGGAATGAATGAATATAAATAAATAAAGTGTATATACCACCAGGGAACAAGGTAAGCTTCAAGAGACTTCTGCTATTCCAACCCCATGGGTGACCGTGAACTTGCCCACACATTGAGCACATTGCTACTACAATCAATATCTGAGAAAGCCATCATATAAAGACTATATAATCAAGGAACTCATATAGAGTCTTCACCCCTGAAAGCATTAGGAGTCAAATTAGGCTATAATAAATTATAAACATCAAGGTCACATCCTTAAGGGGAAAAAAAGAAATTAAACCAGTCACATCAAAAATAAATTCAAGAATAATTAGAAAAAATAGTCTATACAAATGAGAAGGAACCAGAAAATAATTCTGGTAATATGACAAAACTGGGTTCTATAGCAACCTCAAAAGATCACACTAGCTCTCCAGCAATGGATCCAAACCAAGATAAAATCTTTGAAATGCCAGATACAGAATTCAAAAGGTTAATTATTAAGCTACTCAAGGAGATACCAGAGAAAGGTGAAGTCCAATATAAATTAAAAAACAATTCAGGATATGAATAAGAATTTTTCTGAAGAGACAGATATTTTAAAGAAAAGCCAATCAGAACCTCTGGAAATGAAAGACATGTTTATGGAATTACAAAATGCACTGGAAAGTCATGAAACAAAAGGTTGACATGCACCGGGATATAACCTCTTGAAAGCATAAAACTTGCAGGGCCTATAAAACAATAACACAATGGAAAAAACAAAGTATCCAGGTAACAAATAACATGATGACTGGAACAGCACCTCAAATCTCACTATTAATGTTGAATGTAAATGGCCTAAATGTTCCACCTAAAAGATAGATTGGCAGAATGAATAAAAAAATCACAAAACAAGTATCTACTGTCCGTGAGACTCACTAACACATAAGGATTCATATAAACTCAAGGAAAAGGAGTGAAAAAAGGCATTCCACGCAAATGGAAACCAAAAGTGAGCAGGAGTAGCCACTCTTAGATAAAGCAGACTTTAAAGTAACAATAGTAAAAAAAACAAAAAAACAAAAAAACAAAAAGACCATTATATAATTGTAAAAGGATCATTCCTACAAGAAAACATCATAATCCTAAACTTATATGCACCTAACACTGGAACTACCATATTAATAAAAAAACCTTTACTTACTAGACCTAAGAAATGAGATAGACCACAACACAATAATAGTGGGAGACTACAACACTCCACTGGCAGCATTAGACAGATCATCAAAACAGAAAGTCAACAAAGAAATGATGGACTTAAACTACACTCTAGAATGAACAGACCTAACAGATATTTACTGAACATTCTACCCAACGACTGCAGAATATACAGTCTTGTCATCAGCACATAGAATGTTCTCCAAGACAGACCATATGATAGGCCACAAAAATGTCTCAATAAATTTAAACATATCAAAATCATATAAAGTATCTTCTTACACCACAGTGGAATAAAAATAGAAATCAGCTTCAAAAGGAACTCTCAAAACTACAAATACATGAAAATTAAACAATCTGCTCTTGAATGATTTTTGAGTTAATGAAATCAAGACAGAAATTAAGAAGTTCCTTTAAATGAATGATAATAGTGATACAAGTTACCAAAATCTCTGGTAGTACTAAGAGGAAAGTTTAGCAAAGGTGTAGTATTAAGAGGAAAGTTTATAGTACTAAATGCCTACATCAAAAAGCCTAAAAGATCACAAATTGATCACCAATTGTCATACCTCAAAGAACTAGAGAAACAAGAACAAATTAAACCCAAAGTTAGCTGAAGAAAAGATTTAACAAAGATCAGAGCACAACTTAATGAAATAAAAACAAAAAATATAAAAGATCAATGAAACAAAAACTGATTTTCAAAAAGATAAACCAAACTGATAGACCATTAACTAGATTAACCCAGAAGAGAGGAGATTCAAATAAACTCAATTAGAAGTAAAGTGGGGACATTACAACTGACACCACAGAAATACAAAAGACCATTTGAGACTACATTGAACACCTCTATGCATAGAAACTAGAAAATCTAGAGGAAATGGATAAATTCCTAGAAATATACAACCCTTCTAGATTGAATCAGGAAGAAATAGAAACCTTGAACAGACCAATAACAAAAACAGTGACATTGAATGAGTAATCAAAATATTCTCAACAAAAAAATAAGCCCAGGGCCAGATGGATTCGTGGTTGAATTCTACCAGACATTCAAAGAATAATTGGTACTAATCCTACTGAAACTATTTCAAAAGATTGAGAAAGAGGAAACCCTCCCTAACTCATTCTGTGAAGCCAGTATCACCCTAATACCAAAACCAGGAAAGGACATAACAAAAAAAGGAAACTACAGACCAATATTCCTGATGAACATAGATACAAAAATCCTCAAAAAAACACTAGCTAACCGAATCCAACAGCACATCAAAAAAAAAAAAAAAATACATGATCATCAAGTGGGTTTCATCCCAGGAATTTAAGAATGGTTTAACATACACAAGATAATAAATGTGATGCATTACATAAACAGAATTAAAACAAAACCATGATCATTTCAATAGACGCTGAAAAAGCATTTGATAAAATCGAGCATCATTTATGATAAAACAACTCAACAAATTAGGCATAGAAGGGGCTTACCTCGAAATAATAAAAATTATCTATGAAAAATCCACAGTCAACATCATACTGAATGGGGAAAAGTTGAAAGCATTCTCCCTGAAAACTGGAATAATACAAAGATGCCCACTTTCACCACTTATATTTAACGTACTAAATCCTAGCGAGAACAATCAGACAAGAGAAAGAAATAAAGGGCATTCAAATTGGAAAACAGGAAGGCAAACTATTGCTGTTCACTGATAATATGATCCCATACCTAGAAAACCCTAAAGATTCCTCCAAAGGACTCCTATATTTGATAAACAAATTTAGTAAAGTCTCAGGTTACAAAATCAATGTATGCAAATCAGTAGCACTGCTATGCACCAACAACAACCAAGCAGAGAATCAAATCAAGAATGTAATCCCTTTTATAACAGCTGCAAAAAATTAAATACTTAGGAATATATTTAACCAAGGAGGTAAAAGACCTATAAAAGAACTACAGAACTCTACTGAAAGAAATCATAGATGATACAAACAAATGGAAACACATCCACACTCATGAACTGGACAATCAATATTGTGAAAATGACCATACTGCCTAAAGCAATCTACAGATTGAATGCAATTTCAATCAAAATGCCAACATCATTTTTTTCATAGAATTAGAAAAAATAATCCTAAAATTTATGTAAAACCCAAAAAGAGCCTGAATAGCCAAAGCAATCCTAAGCAAAAAGAACAAATCTGGAGGCATCACATTACCAGACTTCAAATTATTCTATAATGCTATAGTTACCAAAACAGCATGGTGCATGTATAAAAGTTGATACATAGACCAATGGAATAGAATAGAAAACCCAGAAATAAAGCCAAATACTTACAACCAAATAATCTTTTACAAAGCATATGAAAACACAAATTGGGAAAAGAACAGCCTATTTAATAAATGGTGCTGGAAAAACTGGCTAGCCACATGTGGAATAATGAAACTGGATCCTATCTCTCTCCTTATACAAAAATCAACTCAAGATAGATCAAACACTTACAAGACTTAAAACCGTAAAAATTGTAGGAGATAATCTAGGAAAAACTCTTCAGTATATTGGCTTAGGCAAAGAATTCATGACTCAGACTCCAAAAGCAAATGCAACAAAAACAAAAATAAATAAATGGGACCTAATTAAATTAAAAAGCTTCTGCCCAGCAATAATAATAATAATAATAATTATCAGAGTAAACAGACAACTCGCAGAATGAGGGAAAGTATTTGCAAACCATGCTTCCAACAAAGGACTAATATCCAGAATCTGCAAGGAACTCAAATAAGCAAGAAAAACCCAAATAATTTTATTAAAAAGTGGGCAAATTATATGAAAAGTCATTTCTCAAAAGAAGATACACAAATGGCCAAAAACATATGAAAAAAAATTCAACATCACTATTCATCAAGGAAATGCAAATTAAAACCACAACGAGATGCCATCTTGTTCCTGCAAGAATGAGCATTACTAAAAAACAATAAATGTTGGTGTGAATGTGATGAAAAAGGAATACTTATACACTGCTCGTGAGAATGTAAATTAGTAAAACTTCTATGGAAAACAGTATGGAGTTTTCTTAAAAAACTAAAAGTAGATCTACCATTCAATCTAGCAATCCCATTACTGGGTATCTACCCAAAGGAAAAGAGGTCATTATATCAAAATATATCTGCACACGTATGTTTACTGCAGCATAACTCACAATTGCAAAGATACGGAACAAACCTAATTGCCAGTGATCAATGAGTAGATAAAGAAAACATGGTACATATACACCATGAAATACTATTCAGCCATAAAAAAAGAGCAAAATAATATTTTTTGCAGCAATGTGGGTGGAGCTGGAGGCCATTATTCTAAGTGAAGTAACACAGGAATAGAAAAACCAAATTCTGTATGTTCTCACTTATAAGTGGTAGCTAAGCTATGGGTACACAAAGGCATACAGAATGACAAAATGAACTATGGAGACTCAGAAGGAGGAGGGTAAGGCGGGTGAGGGATAAGAAACTATACATTGGGTACAATGTATACTACTTGGGTGACGGGTGCACTAAAATCTCAGAAGGATGCACTAAAATCTCAGACTTCACCACTATACAATTCATCCATGTGACCAAAACCACTTGTACCCCAAAAGCTATTGAAATTTAAAAAAGTAAATCCCAAAGGATTATTTTATAAACAGAATGCAACTTATTCCAATCCCATAAAATTAATCTGGCTACCTACACCCTAACTTCCAAGTCCTGTTTCCTTGCTCAGACACTGAATCTCAAGGAGTTGTTTCATCCCAGTATATATCATTTTTTAATAGGACCAAATTTAGGTATTTAAAAAATATATATATATATACAAAGAAAAAATATTTAATATGTGATATATCTTTAGAAAGGGGAAATAGTAAGATTATATTAAAGTTATTTGAAATTTGGCAACAAAGCTATTATTTTATAAGTTAAGTACAAATTAAAGTAATCAACTTAGCCATTTCTCATATCTATAGATTCATTATTTCTCTTGGTTAAGACCTGAGTCTTGGCCTGGTGGACATTATGTTAAGCAAAATAAGTTAAGTACAGAAAGATAAATGCCAATGTTCTCAGTCATATGTGGGAGCTAAACAATTTTTGAGCACACAGAAGCAGAGAATAGAATTTTGGGTTCAGACACTGGGAAGGGTAGGGGGAGGGGAGATTGGGGAGAGGTTGGTTACTGGATACAAAATTACAGCTAGATGGGAAAAATGTGTTGTGGTGTTCTATAGAACTCCAAGGTAAATTTGGTTAACTATAATTTACAGTATGTATTCAAAAAGTCAAAAGAGAGGATTCTGAATATTCCCAACACAAAGAAATAATAAATGTCTGAGGTGATGGATATGCTAATTTCCCCAACTTGAACATTATACATTGTACACATGTATCAAAATATTACTCTGCATACCATAAATATGTACAATTATTACATGTCAAGTAAAAGTAATGGGAGAAAAAAGAATAAATGAACAAAAAACAAACCAAAAACAAAAGGGCTACCCAAAATAAATTGGGCAAGGAAATAAATAGGCAAAAACCAGAAAATGAATCTAGGTGCCAGCAAGTATTTAAAAAGGTGCTAGAACTCCTGTGTAGTTAAGAAATTGCAAATCAGAGTAAAAAATAATATATCATTTCATCCTTATGATGCTAACAAAATTAAAAGTAATATAATACCTATTGCTGGTACAGATGTGGGAAAAATGTACACTCACACATTGATGGTGGAAATGCGAATTGCCACAGCTTTTTTGGAAATCAGTTTGGCAGTATCTATTACAAGTAAAACTACAAAACTTCAAATTTGGAAATTTATCCCCTAGAGATAAAAATTTTGGCTTACTGGGACATCTATAAGAATATTTATTGCTGCATTGTTCATAGTGGCAAAAGAAAACAAACAGAAGAGAAGGAACAAAATGAATACCCAGCATGGAGGAATAGGGGAATATTTTGTGATATATCCCTGCCATGAAATATTATACAACCCTGAAAACAAACAAGCCAGTTGATTTGGAGGGTTTCTGTGACATATTGTGAGCAAGAAATGTAAGATGTATATATTACACAATCTGTTTCTGGTCAAGTAAACTGTATGGAGGAAAATGTAGGAGGATATATGCCAGATTGTTAATTAAGATTACAGGGGAGATGGGTCGGGTAATATGGGTAAAGAGGAGAGGACAAGAAAGAGGTAAACAAAAAGGGAAAGAAGAAAGAGCAAGCATAGGCTCTGGATTTGAGCAGTGTAAAAGCCTCTCAGAGATTTTCTTCACCTATAAGGAAAGAAAAATAGAACCTTCTGCAGAGAGTTGAGTACCTGGCACTCAGTAAACTGTAATTGTTATAGTCAAAAAAAGGTAAGCCCATTGATTAACATGATTTTCAAATTTGGAGCCCCCTAATTGGCTACCCTCATTCTTAGCTACCTTTTATTGTTTTATATGACTACATTTGTGTTATTTGAATATACAGATTTTTCTCCCACTTGATTGTACTTTCCTTTCAGGATGGGAGTCTTATTTTGTTTTAATTTTTAATTTTTATTTATTTTATTTATTAAGGGTAAACAAGCTTTATCCCTCGTAAATGGCAATGCAGATATAATAAGCAAATGATAGAATAAGCAAATTAATATAATAAGCAAATTGCAATAGGAAGGGGAGAAGGGAAACAGATACATATATATTTACACTCACCAGACTATGGAAAATTCACCACCAACTGGGAAGCCACAGCCTGGGCTCCTGAGTTGGCCGCTTGTCCGTGCACAGCTGAGGAGAGGTCTCATGAAGCTTCGGTGCAGTCTGGGACCCAGGCTCTTTTTTTTTTTTAATACTTTAAGTTCTAGGGTACATGTGCACAACGTGCAGGTTTGTTACATAGGTATACATGTGCCATGTTGGTTTACTGCATCCATTAACTCGTCATTTACATTAGGTATATCTCCTAATGCTATCCCTCCCCCAGCCCTCCACCCGCTGTCAGGCCCCTGTGTGTGATGTTCCCCTTCCTGTGTCCAGGTGTTCTCATTGTTCAGTTCCCACCTATGAGTGAGAACATGCGGTGTTTGGTTTTCTGTCCTTGTGATAGTTTGCTGAGAATGATAGTTTCCAGCTTCATCCATGTCCCTGCAAAGGACATGAACTCATCCTTTTTTATGGCTGCACAGTATTCCATGTTGTATATGTGCCACATTTTCTTAATCCAGTCTATCACTGATGGACATTTGGGTTGGTTCCAAGTCTTTGCTATTGCGAATAATGCTGCAATAAACATACGTGTGCATGTGTCTTTATAGTAGTGTGATTTATAATCCTTTGGGTATATACCCAGCAATGGGATCACTGGGTCAAATGGTATTTCTAGTTCTAGATCCTTGAGGAATTGCTACACTGTCTTCCACAATGGTTGAACTAGTTTACACTCCCAACAGCGTGAAAGCGTTCCTATTTCTCCACATCCTCTCCCGCATCTGTTGTTTCCTGACTTTTAATGATCGCCATTCTCACTGGTGTGAGATGGTATCTCATTGTGGCTTTGATTTGCATTTCTCTGATGGCCAGTGATGATGAGCATTTTTTCACGTGTCAGTTGGGTGCATAAGTGTCTTCATTTGACAAGTATCTGTTCATATCCTTTGCCCACTTTTTGGTGGGGTTGTTTGTTTTTTTCTTGTAAATTTGTTGAAGTTCTTTGTAGATTCTGGGTATTAGCCCTTTGTCAGATGGGTAGATTACAAAAATTTTCTCCCATTCTGTAGGTTGCCTATTCACCCTGATGGTAGTTTCTTTTGCTGTGCAGAAGCTCTTTAGTTTAATTAGATCCCATGTGTCTATTTTGGCTTTTGTTGCCATTGCTTTTGGTGTTTTAGTCATGAAGTCTTTGCCCATGCCTATGTCCTGAATGGTATTGCCTAGGTTTTCTTCTAGGATTTTTATGGTTTTAGGTCTAACATGTAAGTCTTTAATCCATCTTGAATTAATTTTTATATAAGGTGTAAGGAAAGGATCCAGTTTCAGCTTTCTACATATGGCTAGCCAGTTTTCCCAGCACCATTTATTAAATAGGGAATCCTTTCCCCATTTCTTGTTTTGTCAGGTTTGTCAAAGATCCCATGGTTGTAGATGTGTGGTGTTACTTCTGAGGGCTCTGTTCTGTTCTATTGGTCTATATCTCTGTTTTGGCACCAGTACCATGCTGTTTTGGTTACTGTAACCTTGTAGTATAGTTTGAAGTCAGGTAGCGTGATGCCTCCAGCTTTGTTCTTTTGGCTTGGGACTGTCTTGGCAATGTGGGCTCTTTTTTGGTTCCATATGAACTTTTAAGTAGTTTTTTCTAACTCTGTGAAGAAAGTCATTGGTAGCTTGATGGGGATGGCATTGAATCTATAAATTACCTTGGGCAGTATGGCCATTTTCATGATATTGATTCTTCCTATCCATGAGCATGGAACATTCTTCCATTTGTTTGTGTCCTCCTTTATTTCGTTGAGCAGTGGTTTGTAGTTCTCCTTGAAGAGGTCCTTCACATCCCTTGTAAGTTGGATTCCTAGGTATTTTATATTCTTTGTAGCAGTTGTGCGTGGGAGTTCACTTATGATTTAGCTCTCTGTTTGTCTTTTATTGGTGTATATTAATGCTTGTGAGTTTTTTGTTTTGTTTTGTTTTGTTTTGTTTTTGTGATGGAGTCTCGCTCTGTTGCCTAGGCTGGAGTGCAGTGGTGTGATCTCGGCTTACTGCAAGCTCCACCTCCCGGGTTCATGCCATTCTCCTGCCTCAGCCTCCCGAGTAGCTGGGACTACAGGCTCTCGCCTCCACACCCGGCTAATTTTTTTGTATTTTTAGTAGAGATGGGGTTTCACTGTGTTAGCCAGGATGGTCTCGATCTCCTGACCTTGTGATCTGCCTGCCTCAGACAATGCTTGTGATTTTTGCACATTGATTTTGT
Source organism: Pan paniscus (assembly GCF_029289425.2). Classification (NCBI taxonomy): domain Eukaryota; kingdom Metazoa; phylum Chordata; class Mammalia; order Primates; family Hominidae; genus Pan; species Pan paniscus. Next base: position 40,005,678 of record NC_073264.2, on the reverse strand, counting down.
ATCCTGAGACTTTGCTGAAGTTGCTTATCATCTTAAGGAGATTTTGGGGCTGAGATGGTGGGTTTTCTAAATATACAGTCCTGTCATCTGCAAACAGGGACAATTTGACTTCCTTTTTTCCTAATTGAATACCGTTTATTTCTTTCTCCTGCCTGATTGCCCTGGCCAGAACTTCCAACACTATGTTGAATAGGAGTGGTGAGAGAGGGCATCCCCGTCTTGTGCCAGTTTTCAAAGGGAATGTTTCCAGTTTTTGCCCATTTAGTATGATATTGGCTGTGGGTTTGTCATAAATAGCTCTTATTATTTTGAGATATGTTCCATCAATACCTAATTTATTGAGAGTTTTTAGCATGAAGCGGTGTTCAATTTTGTCAAAGGCCTTTTCTGCATCTATTGAGATAATCCTGTGGTTTTTGTTATTGCTTCTGTTTATGTGATGGATTATGTTTATTGATTTGCGTATGTTGAACCAGCCTTCCATCCCAGGGATGAAGCCCACTTGATCATGGTGGATAAGCTTTTGATGTGCTGCTGGATTCGGTTTGCCAGTATTTTATTGATGATTTTCACGTTGATGTTCATCAGGGATATTGGTCTAAAATTCTCTTTTTGTGTTGCATCTCTGCCAGGCTTTGATATCAGAGTGATCCTGGCCTCATCAAATGAGTTAGGGAGGATTTCCTCTTTTTCTGTTGATTGGAAAAGTTTCAGAAAGAATGGTACCAGCTCTTCCTTGTACCTCTGGTAGAATTTGGCTGTCAATCTGTCTGGTCCAGGAATTTTTTTGGTAGGTAGGCTATTAATTATTGACTCAATTTCAGAGCCTGTTATTGGTCTATTCAGAGATTCAACTTCTTCCTGACTCAGTCTTGGGGAGGGTGTATGTGTCCAGGAATTTATCCATTTCTTCTAGATTTTCTAGTTTATTTGTCTAGAGCTGTTTATACTGTTCTCTGATGGTAGTTTGTATTTCTGTGGGATCGGTGGTGATATCTCCTTTATCATTTCTTTATTGCATCTATTTGATTTTTCTCTCTTTTCCTCTTTATTAGTCTTACTAGTGATCTATCAATTTTGTTGATTTTTTTCAAAAAACCAGCTCATGGATTCATTGATTTTTGAAGGGGTTTTTCTGTCTCTATCTCCTTCAGTTCTGCTCTGATCTTAGTTATTTCTTGCCTTCTGCTAGCTTTTGAATGTGTTTGCTCTTGCTTCTCTAGTTCTTTTAATTGTGATGTTAGGGTGTCGATTTTAGATCTTTCCTGCTTTCTCTTGTGGGCATTTAGTGCTATAAATTTCCCTCTACATACTGCTCTAAATGTGTCGCAGAGATTCTGGTATGTTGTGTCTTTGTTCTTATTGGTTTCAAAGAACATCTTTATTTCTGCCTTCATTTCGTTATGTACCCAGTAGTCATTCAGAAGCAAGTTGTTCAGTTTCCATGTAGTTGTGCGGTTTTGAGTGAGTTTCTTAATCCTGAGTTCTAATTTGATTGCACTGTGGTCTGAGAGACAGTTTGTTGTGATTTCTGTTCTTTTACATTTGCTGAGGAGTGCTTTATTCTGTTGATTTGGGGTGGAGAGTTCCGTAGATGTCTATTAGGTCTACTTGGTGTAGAGCTGAATTCAAGTCCTGGATATCCTTTTTAACCTTCTGTCTCGTTGATCTGTCTAATATTGACAGTGGGGTGTTAAAGTCTCCCGTTTTTATTGTGTGGGAGTCTAAGTCTCCTTGTGGGTCTCTAAAGACTTGCTTTATGAATATGGGTGCTCCTGTTTGGGTGCATATATATTTAGGATAGTTAGCTCTTCTTGTTGAATTGATCCCTTTACCATTATGTAATGGCCTTCTTTGTCTCTTTTGATCTTTGTTGGTTTAAAGTCTGTTTTATCAGATACTAGGATTGCAACCCCTGCTTTTTTTTTTTTTTTCCATTTGCTTGGTAGATCTTCCTCCATCCCTTTATTTTGAGCCTATGTGTGTCTCTGCATGTGAGATGGGTCTCCTGAATACAGCACACTGATGGGTCTTGACTCTATCCAATTTGCCAGTCTGTGTCTTTTGATTCGGGCATTTAGCCCATTTACATTTAAGGTTAATACTGTTATGTGTGAATTTGATCCTATCATTATGATGTTAGCTGGTTATTTTATCTGTTAGTTGATGCAGTTTCGTTATTTTGCCCGTTAGTTGATGCAATTTCTTCCTAGCATCGATGGTCTTTACAATTTGGCATGTTTTTGCAGTGGCTGGTACCAGTTGTTCCTTTCCATGTTTAGTGCTTCCTTCAGGATCCCCTGTAAGGCAGTCCTGGTGGTGACAAAATCTCTCAGCATTTGCATGTCTGTAAAGGATTTTATTTCTCCTTCACTTATGAAGCTTAGTTTGGCCATATGTGAAATTCTGCATTGAAAATTCTTTTCTTTAAGAATGTTGAATATTGGCCCCCACTCTCTTCTGGCTTGTAGAGTTTCTGCCGAGCGATCCGCTGTTAGTCTGATGGGCTTCCCTTTGTGGGTAACCCGACCTTTCTCTCTTGCTGCCCTTAACATTTTTTCCTTCATTTCAACCTTGGTGAATCTGTCAATTATGTTTCTTGGAGTTGCTCTTCTCCAGGAGTATCTTTGTGGTGTTCTCTCTATTTCCTGGATTTGAATGTTGGCCTGCCTTGCTAGGTTGGGGAGGTTGTCCTGGAGAATATCCTGAAGAGTATTTTCTAACTTGATTCCATTCTCCCCATCACTTTCAGGTACACCAATCAGACGTAGGTTTGGTCTTTTCACATAGTCCCATATTTCTTGGAGGCTTTGTTCATTTCTTTTTACTCTTTTTTCTCTAAACTTCTCTTCTCACTTTATTTCATTAATTTGCTCTTCAATCATTGATACCCTTTCTTTCACTTGATTGAATCAGCTACTGAAGCTTGTGCGTGCGTCACATAGTTCTCATGCCATGGTTTTCAGCTCTATGAGGTCATTTAAGGTATTCTCTACACTGTTTATTCTAGTTAGCCATTTGTCTAATCTTTTTTCAAGGTTTTTAGCTTCCTTGCAATGGGTTCGAACATCCTCCTTTAGCTTGGAGAAGTTTGTTATTACCGACCTTCTGAAGCCTACTTCTGTCAACTCGTCAGTCATTCTCCATCCCACTTTGTTCAGTTGCTGGTGTGGAGTTGCGATCCTTTGGAGGAGAAGAGGCACTCTGGTTTTTAGAATTTTAAGCTTTTCTGCTCTGTTTTTTCCCCATCTTTGTGGTTTTATCTACCTTTGGTCTTTGATCTTGGTGACCTACAGGTGGGGTTTTGGTGTGGATGTCCTTTTTGTTGATGTTGATGCTATTCCTTTCTGTTTGTTATTTTTCCTTCTAACAGTCAGGTCCCTCAGCTGCAGGTCTGTTGGAGTTTGCTGGAGGTCCACTCCAGACCCTGTTTGCCTGGGTATCACCAGTGGAGCCTCAGTGGGAAATGCAGAAATCACCTGTCTTCTGCATCGATCACGCTGGGAGCTGCAGACCAGAGCTGTTCCTATTTGGCCATCTTGGAACGGGAATCTCTCATTTTAATTTTAATAACTTACATGCTTACTCAGTAGCAGGCACTATGGTAAGCATTTACAGTGATTACTTAATTCTTGCAGCAGCCCTATGAGGATAGGGATTTTCTATGACATTTATTTGACATACATGAACATTTAGGATTAAAGCACTAATGTAATTTGCCCAAAGACACACATCTAGAAATCAAACCTGGGCTGTCCAATATCAAATCCATAATGTTATCAGCTATGACAAATTGATGGGGATATTAATAAGAATAATAACTCTAACCCATTGATAGGTTAAATATAGATCGAGAGATAGAGGTAGAAGATGAGAGAATGAGAGTTACAGCAGAAGAGAGAGAGAAAAAAAAGGGCCGATGTGTATAGATATTTAAATTATCTGTACTCACAGAGAATATATTTAGAAAAATAAATATACTAATTTATAAAAAATGAAATTATGTTATTTCTTTTAAAACATGGCTAATCTGAATAATTGTTATATAGCCATATGTTATAAGTATTTAATCATTTATGTATCATCTGTGTACCTTACTGACACAAACATATGTTTCACAAATAGAGAAAGGTATGGAAAGTATGATACTTACTGTATGGACAGTAAGTTACTAACGGTGGTTATTGTTAAATGGGACTAGGGTGTTTTAATTTTTTCTCTTTTTTTTGGCTTATTTTTTTCTAAGTAAATACTATGGGTATGTATTGAAAGTCATAGGCAGAAAAATATAATAGGTGATGTTTTTAATTTAAAGGGCCATCAAAATTAAATATAATCCTTCCCTCTGGCAGAGAAACTTAGGACTACCCCTGGGGAAGTCATAGTTAGGGCTGGCACTGGGAGATTAGGGCACATGACTCAAAAATATGCCAAAAATTTCAGCAGTGAAGGTAATATTTCAATGTAATATTTTAAAAAATCAAAATTCATACCAAAAACCTATGATAAAAAATGTTGAAATTTTAAATAAAGATAGGACAGGTTTGAGGGTAAGGTGAGATGAGTTGTGCAGCTATAGGGTTGGATCCTGTGTTTATGACTCACATTGACAGCCGGAATTTCCATAAATTTTATTTCTCTATGCCAAGAACATTGCCTGCACAATTAACTCTCCAGGAATAAGTCTTTGGCTCTACTTGGCTCTAGGGTGTTTACTAATGCATCAAAAAGAATATTACACTGAATTTCCAGTAGCTCTGACCTTGAATGAATGAAGGTGTTTGAGAAACTGACTGTGTAATAACAGACTTGACTAGTCATTTTTAGGATGTATAAAATATTTATCCTCAAACATTTTTTCCATGAGCAACTCCTGTATAATAGTTTGGTGCATCATAATTTCTCGTGAAAGGATAGAACAAGAGGAATTTAAAAATATTAAAAAGTGTTTTGAAAGGGATAGGTATGACTGAGCAGTATATGTTGAAATGGTCTTCATCAGTGAGTCAATTTTTAGTCGTCTTTTTGGTGCTTTTAAATGGAGAGGACAAAATAAACCCCAATCCCTGTGTTTCTCAGGTAAGCATATTTAACAGCTTTTGAGTAGCAGAGATTTCTAATCTTTAGAGCGAAATCAATATGGTGCTCCTTTAGAGCTGCTTTCTAATGCAAAGAAAAGAACCCTGAATCACTCACATTTTCATTTAGAAGGAAGAAAGGTGAAGGAAAAAACTCATGACAGAGGAGATAATTAATATTTTAAGGATAGTTTTTAGATTCATTTTTTTTGGATAAGAACTGTATGAAATTTTTCTCCAGCTACATTAGCATGAAGGTGTTTATATTCCTGAAAAGGTATAGGTTGTTTTGGGATAGTCATTTTCTTTTCCTTTTTAAATTTTCTTTTTTCTCTTTTGCCTCAAAAAGAGCCTTTCAAAATGTCATCCTTCTCACTCCCTAGTAGAGAATTTGTGAGTAATTTATTCAGAGTTACGTCTCTTCTCTGAGCAGAACCCACACCAAAAATAATGTATCTTGGGCTATGTTTACATAATATTAGAATAAGAAAAAAGTGAAAAATACTGCAACTACCCTCATGCCAAACAACAACAAAGAATTCTTGATTAGAAAGTTGCTGAAATCCCTTTCCTATAATAAAATTAAAATCTGGATTTATTTTAGTAATATTTTTCACAACTCACTATTCCCATGATAATCTAATCAGCAGTGTCAGACTGACAGTTTAGTAATCCAAAGGTTATTTCCATTAATTAGCTTTACATCCCGATGGCTTGACTCTCTTGCTGCCATATGAAAACTAACAGAGATGAATATGTTGTGCTTAACAAAATAAATAACTCTGCTGAGTTTGAAAAATGGAGTCAATTTGTCTTCTCTCTTTTAGTGGCAGATGCAAGATGACAGCTAAATGAGTGATCAGTCCATTTAAGAGAAAAATGTATATCAATAATGCCAACCACTGCCATTGAACACACATACGTAATGTGATAGGCTGACATACTTCTGTAGGCAAGTGATATAAAAGCTACTAAAATTATGGTAATCTCTATCTATGGTGAGAAACTCTGAGACCCTGGATCATTTACTTATGTAAGCACTGGAAGTATTTACGAATTACTTCTTGGGGAAAGTTTTGGCCTTGCCATTGGTCACTTTCTCACTTACCTTCTATTCTGTACCATTTCCTTCATGGCATCCTCAACTTTCCTCAGGTCAGGTGACTGTTACAGCCACAGAGAATGCCATAACATCCAGGTCTCCTCAGCTATTGAGAACATGTGCACTCTCCTGCTCAACTTTCACTTATCCAAAACAAATTTATTGCAAGTCTATTGTCTTGATCAGTTCAGGCTGTTATTACAGAATACTGAGTGGCTTAACCAACAGACATTTATTTCTTGCAGTCTGGAGGCTGATAAATCCAAGATCAAGGTGCCTGTCTATCAGGTGTCTGGTGAGGGCCTGCTTCATGGTTCCAGACATTTGTCTTCTTGTTGTGTTCTCACATGGCCAAGAGAGAAATCATCCCTCTTGTGTTTTTCCAATAAGCCCAATAATGAGGGCTCTACCTTCATGACCTAATTACCTCCCAAAGACCCCACCTCCTAATACTATCACATTGGGGGTTAGGATTTCAACATGTAATTTTTGGAGAACACACAAGCATTCAGTCCCTAACACCTACATGTACCAGGATCTATGCTGGGGACTAAGGCTACATGGATAAACAAATGACTGTCAAAATCTTCTTTGAAAGAAAGAAAACTTATAGAGAATTTATGGGAAGGTATACAGGCCGTGTGCTTTTTCATATTAGTGGCTTCAATCTTTTTAAAAAAAATTTTTTTGAGTCACAGACCTCTGAGAATTGGAAAAATCTAAGTAAGTATTGTTCCCTGAAAAATTCAGATCTGCACAAATATAATTGAATTTTGTGTTCAATTTCTATATATATGTATATTTTTCTGCAGAGGGGTGGATGGCTGTGGACTCCAGTTCATGAAACTCTATTATAGCTTTTCTCATTTCCATTCACTTAGGAGCAGACTACTCGGCCTTTAGGCCTTTTTTTCTTTTTTCTTCCAATGAAATTGGAACTGAACTGCTCTATGCTGTTTTGCTAGTTATGAGATATTACGGTTTTGATGGACATTGACAATCCACCCGGGAAACTGATGCTGTATTTACTATAAGGGCATTTTAAAATAATTTGCTCATTGTAGTTAAACTTGTTTTATGAGGAGCACAACATAAATTTCTCTTCAGAACTAGTCTGAAGCAAGTTTGCTTTTGGTACAACTGGATTGCTTTTATTTTTAAATTATGGACATGGTAAAATTCTTTGTTATCCTTTTTGGATTATTTGCTGGAAAGCACAAAGACAAATTAGTGCTGTATCTCTACCAATTGTTCTGTTTTTATTTTTATCTCCTAACTTTATACTTCATAGTATTAAAGAAACAAATTAAATCAAAGTTGTTGACTTTGAAAGATGTCTGTGATATAATGTTAGGTGAAAAATGAGTTATAGAATAATGCATAGAGTAGGATACCATTTTTTGGGTAAACCCCTTTCATATGTTTCATTATGAGATAGAGAGAAATTATACACATTGATTGTCAAGGGAGAGGGTTAGAACTGAAGGAGGATATGGAGAGACTATTAACTTTTTGTCACTTTGATACTCAATTTATGACAATAAGCACATATTATTTGCTAATTTAGAGACAGTACCCTTTCCAAACAATCTCCACTCTCAAATGAATTCGAGTTCCTGTCCTCCTAGTAAGGAAGACAAATGTATAAACCACCAATTACAAGGTAATGGGATAGGTGGAGTGGCAGGAATAGATAGGTGTACAGAAAAATACTCATGGGAGAGTAGTTAACTTAGGGAGATGTCACAGAGAAAAACAAGCTCTTGAAGAATGAATAGCAGCTTGCTAAGCAGATCAGTGGAGGAAGGGCATTCCTGGAATGGAAAGCAGGATGTCATGGAGGCAAGGAACAGTATGGGTGTCTGGAGATCTGAGCAGGCCATGCTCTCTCATTGACTGAGACATCAGCCAGGCCCTCAAGCCACTAGTTATCCCCAACTGATCCTTAAAAACTAAGATTAACTTTTATTTCCCTGGCAGGACAACCTGGACTTCCCCACCCTCTCAGATGTGGTTCAGGTAACACCTCTCTGGTAACTTACATTACCTAAAACCTACCTGATCAATAAAGAAATAAGTTGATTAGGGCTTGACATATGTAGTCTCCCCATTCCTTCTACCACACCATCACCTACCCTGATGCTGAAGTTTTAATTGCAAAATTCTTCATATGCCATCTTTTCCGAATCTGAGTTGGAAGACTAACTCAGTGAAGAGTGTACAATGGAACGACAGCCCAAATATTTGTGTTTAAAACTTTCCTGCAAAATACTAATTAGATAGTCATTACATGGCACTGAAAAATTACTTGCCTACTTTTCCCACAATAAAAACTCTCATTTTAAAAAACAAAGTTGATCTAAAAATGGCATTGTGATTTGCCATGAGTATGAACCCACACCGAATGCTTGGCATTTCCTCACGGAGTGCTTGGACCTCTTAACCCTGCTCTTTGACCTGCCAAGAGAACTTTCAGCTGCAATATGGCTGACATGATCAGCACAAAGGGAGAAGGAGCCTGTGTCCCAACAGAAGATAAGGACAGGGATGTATGGTTTCTCTGGACTTCCTGTTGTGGGTGCGGCATGTGATTTCTGCCCTGCCTGGTGTCTTTAGAGTTCTATCGGCAGGACGTCTGTTGAGGGTCACCTCAGCCACAGCCAGTCCCAGACCTCCTCTGCCATCTGAAGCCAATAATGAACTCCATCAAGCCCTCTTGGTTTGCTGCGGATTAAAGGAATAGTTATGTCAGAAGCACAGCCTGGCCAATACATAAATGCTGGTGCTGTTTTGAGTAAAAGCTCCTAATACTGCAGATATTATAAAAGTGATTGAGTCAGGGAAAGTAACTAAATTGCAGGGAGCATGGAAGACACACACATTTGTCTATTATTTCTTTAACAAAGCACTAGGCTTTTTCTCTGCATCACAGAATTGGACCCTAGAGCCTACATGTTTATAGCGATGAGGATGCCCTGAGGAGCATCCAGGAATTCTCACCAGCAGTAGACAGAACATTCAGCATTGCATTAGCACCCCTATTGTCACAATAGGTTAAACATAGTATATTATCTTATTTTCTTGTGTAAGAGACATGGTTGTGATTGTTACTTTTGCTTTCAGAAAACAATAACAAAAAACCAGTGTGTGTGTGTGTGTGTGTGTGTGTGTGTGTGTGTGAGAGAGAGAGAGAGATTGGAAGATAAGGATCTAAAATCCCTCATCCTAGTGTTCCCAACTCTGGCTGCACTTGGACAGAATCACCTAGGTAGCTTGTTAAACACATATGGGCCTGGGTCCCAGGTCCAGGACATTCAGATTTATAGCTGGGGCTGAGAATGACTGCTGGGGTTAGTTGAGAAAGCCTGTTGAAAAGCCACCTCAGGGGTGTACTGATTTTTTTTTAAAGAAGGTCTGTGAAGGAAGCAAGGAGTAGCTTGGTATGGTGGGAATATCATTGGATTTGAACTTGGAAGGCTTGAACCTCCTTCTGCCTCCTCCTAACTAGCCATGTAACCTTGGACCATTCTGAGCTCAGTTATTTCTTCGATAAAATGAAAATATTAGTGCTTAAATGGAAGAATACGGTCATCAAAGGGGACGATGTATGTGGAATTGCCTTGTCAACAGAAATGCACTCTGCTAATGCACAGAGCAAAAGGCCATGTGAAGAGGGAGCAGAGATAAGGGCGATACTGCCACAGAACGAGGAGCACCAGGAGCTGCCAGGAGCTGGCAGAGGCAAGCTAAGCTTCCCCTTAGAGTCTTCAGAGTTCCTTTGGAGGGAGAGTAGCCCTGGAACACCTTAATTTTAGACCTTTGCCTTCTGGAATTGTGAGAGGATAAATTCCTGTTGTTTTAAGCCACTGGTTTGTGGTAATTTGTATGGCAGTTCTAGGGCATGGGTACAGATTTTGGTAAGAGAGCCTTTAGGAGAGAAAGCAGGCAGTGTAGACTGACCGTCCGTCCCCACAGGGCAGGCTGCCTTGGGGTCTGACTTCTTACTTCTCTCAGTTCTATTTTTGAATTCAGAGTTTTCTGATTGCCATGGGAGCAAGAGCTAGAGCTCTTGTGTTGAGTTGCACTTGGGGGTAAGCGCAGGATGAAATGGGCAGGGGTAGGCATGGATGTGTTGCAGGGGTTTCATCTGTAAGTCAGAAATTACTTGAGATGTGGAGGAATTGAAGGCAACAGGCATAAGAACTATCCAGTTGTGGTGACATTTGGTCCTTGCTTAATTTTAAAACTAAAAACTAACTAAAAATCGCCATTGGGAATATCATTTGCCTCAAATAATTAGTATAATAAAGTCCTTAAAATGTGTCCTATAATCATGTTTGCAGTATTGATTTACTTAGTAAATTATTTTGTAGAGAGAATACAAACTTCAGTCCCAACCTGGTTAATTTATGGGAGTCTAATTTAGTTGCTTCTAAATTATTGACACTTTATTGTAAACAATGCAAATTATATATTTGCTTTTATGCCTGCACTCAACTTTATTGTAGGTCATATAAATAGAATAAATTAAGAGAAAATATCTTGGGACAAATAATTACATGCTTAGCTATAGTGGTGGTTTGTGATTAGCCTAAAGAGTCATTTTTGCTGATCTGAAATTTTCAAATTTGTCTGTATCATTTATGGAAATTTTTAAAATGTTGCGATATTTTATTTTTAGATGTATTCTGTGTTGTCAGTGATTACATTCTTTTAAAAAGCAGACATCCTAAATGAATAAAAGTAAGCAGAAAATTCCTGGAAAACCGAAGCCCTCCTTCTTTCTATTTCACTGTAGCATTCTGTGAACAGCTATAAGCATTTAGAGGCTATCTTTAAAATTCAAATAGTCCTTTGGTTTCATCTGAGGCATCAAGTATAGAAAGAAGAAATTCTAGCACTCTTTCCCATATTTATGTAGAAGCTTTAATATGTCTTTGCAAGGGGAAGAGTCTAAATGAGTTCATGAAGGTTTTATTATTATTGTGACCTTTAAAATACGTTATGACAATTCCTCTTTGTTTCCTGTAGTAACGTAAGCTTCGTCATCTTGTTTTCTTTTTTTTATTTTATTGCCTTGGGTATTCCATTTTTTTTTTGACACATGACAACTTTTTTAGTTTGGTCCTACTGGATTGCTAAATTTAAAGTTAAGCTGTGTGACTTAAAATTATTGTCGATAGAGTGGGTAATAGTTAGACGAGAAAGAGAGAGAGAGAGAGAGAGGCATAAGGATCGAGGCTCTTTTTTGATGGTTTAAAATCTTCAGATTTTTAAAAAACTGAATCAGGTAATGTAGTCTTTATTATGAGGGTTGCTCTTTAGTTACTCTGTTCACTTTATTGATTCTATTTATTTACTTGATAAGACGAAGATAAAATGCAGTACTACTCATTGAATGTGCTTTATAAACCTTGAGCTCAGCTGTAGCATGTAGCTCAAGGTTCATTAATCAATCTGGAAAATATTGATTAAACCTCAGACTTCTCACTTTTTAGAATCAACAACCCAAAATGAGGCCTAGATATGCTAGGAAGGCCTATTGTTGGTGAGAGATTGTGAGACAAATGCCTTGTATCATTTGAAGTCAGGAACACAAGAGAACCAGGGAATTCATCGTAGATTAAAGTCTAGCATTCTCTGGGAATGAGTTAGAAAATTTAATTTCTACAAGTCTTTGGAACAAGATTTTAAACAGTTGTGCAAAAAAGTTGTACACATGTTAAATCTGCATTATAAATGTAAGTGTTCTTAAAAGGTCTTGTAAAGCAATGAAACATTTGAATGCCTTAAGGAAAATTTCTTTTTGCAGAGAGGCTTATAGACTCAGTTGGCCTTAATAAGCAACTCCATAGAGACAGATTGTAGGAAAATTGGAGGTAAGGGAGTGACTCCTACTGGATACTTGCTTAAGCCTTCTAACTTGGATGGTTGGCAGCTGTCCCTGGCTCTGCCAGGTGCTGGGATTGTGGTAGGTGGCAGTGGGATCAGAGCTAAGAGAGTGCTCCAGGTTGCACTGAGGTCAATTGCCTTCAGGGGACCAAGTAGCTTAATAGCCATGTTTACATTCCAGACAGGCCAGATTCCTTTTATTGAATTCGTCGTCTGTGAGACTGCTCATTCTGCTTCTCCAATTTACAACAGTTCATGTGAGTGGTTCTCAACATACGATTGCTGGATCAGCAGCATGAGCATATTTTGGGAATTTGATAAAAATGCAAATTATTGGGCCCCAACTTCTGATCTACTGAATCAGAAACTCTGAGTTGAGCCCAGAAATTTGTGTTTTAACAAACTCCCATGGTGATTTTGATCCATGCTAGAGTTTGGGAACCCTGGATTTACATTATTCTCTCTCTCAATTTACTTTCAAGGCCTAGATAAGTCTTTTATTTTTCTTAGAAGCCTCTCAGATGTATTATACAGCATCTAGCAAATACCTAGTGCATAAGAAGTGCTTGATAGTTTTTCTATGAATATTAAACACTTCTGTACAGTTTCTGAGGGAAAGGAGAGTGTCTTGGTTCTACTCTCTGGCAACCCCTGCCCCAGCCATGGTGCCTCTGATTGCCTCTGTTCACCGCTAGAAGTGCTGCAGTATTTTGTATCACACAAAATTACAGGTGTTTCATAATAGCAACAAAACATAGAAACTACTCTCAGAGAGCTGCAAGTAGATTGTGGTGGCCACATAAAGACAATTACATGGTGGTGTTCAGGTCATATGTTTGTTTGTTTTTGAGACGGAGTTTCATGCTTGTCACCCAGGCTGAAGTACAATGGCTCAGTCTCAGCTCACCTGCAACCTCAGCCTCCCGGGTTCATGCAATTCTCCTGCCTCAGCCTCCCAGGTTACTGAGATTACAGGTGTGTGCCACTATGCTGTACTGGTTTTTTAGTAGAATCGGGGTTTCATCATGTTGATCAGGCTGGGCTCAAATTCCTGACCTCAGGCCATCCACCTGCCTTGGCCTCCCAAAGTGCTGGGATAACAGGCGCGAGCCACCACACCCAGCCCAGGTCATATGTGTATGATGATAATTCTTTCTTAATAATTTACCTAATATTAATATTTTAACCAAATTCTAATGAGACAGCATGTTTTTATATATTTATTGGTAATTTGCCTTCTATGTGAATTTCCTATTTCTATTAAGATTGTCTTTTTTTTTCTTTTAACCTATTTCTTGGAGTTCTGTTATATATTCTGATGTTTAATCTTTAGTTGTATGTGTTACAGATATTTTCTACCGAACAGTAGTCTTTTAACTTTACTAGATCTTTTATTGTATGTTGAAAATTAGGTGATATTTTGTGTCTTATCTAAGAAATACTTCTCTATTCTAAGTCCCAAAGATATTCTTTTATGTTTGGCTGCTCAGATTTAGCAATTTGAAAAGTCAAAATTATGTAATTATATCATAAAGAAGGGAATTAATTGTACTTTTTCCTTCGAAAAATTGGCCACTTCAATACTATTCATTGAATAGTTTAATCTTTCCCCCACTGATTTGAATGACAGTTATCAATTGCAATTATTTTATATCCTTGTTCTCATAAATACACGTTTATTTCTAATCACATGTTCCAAATTTTGGTTCTGCAAATGCAGTGACAATGAAGGTACAATTAGGCTGATGAAAGAAGGGCAGTGGGTATGTAGAGAAAGAAAGATTCTAGTAGAGCAAATCCTTAACCTCAAGATAAGGCACTGAAACCATTCGGGTCTTTCGGTTTGAGTAAGAGGGAGGACAGTACATTTGTAGTTTGAGGGGCTGTGGGATAATTTAATTATAATTACTTCAGATAAAGCAGGGTACAATGGGGTTATAAAAGACTGAGGATTGAAATTCCAACTCTACCAGGTATTTGGACGTGTTACTTAATTTATCTGAGCCACCTATAAAATGAAAACATTAATATTCAGGTCAGACTCTATGTATTTGCCAATATTTGACCCTTTTGACCCACAAAGATGGGAATTTGCATGTTTCAAGCTAATATCTACCTCAAAGACTTGTTATGAGGATTTAAGAAGTCAATATGTAGAATGCTTGGTGCATAGTTGGCACTCAATAAATATTAGACATGTAATATTCAATAGATATTTTTGAATAAAATCATCAAAAAGGCAATCATATTATTTTATAAATATAAGGCCAGTCTTTGGTAATTTCTGCCTAACAGCTACTTCCACGCTATGAATTTTTTTTCCATCCTGATTACTGAATTATTTTTCAGTGTATTCATAGTTTAGGAGGGGTGTGAGGGTTTTCTTTGACCTTATATTTACTACTTTATGGACATAAAAATATTAACATTTCACATGCATATTTTCATTATTTAAAGTATTCATAATTTATTATTCATGCTTGGCTTGAAATGGATTTTGAATTGCAATAACACTTATTCCTATTGTGCTTTGGTTTAAGCAGGGAGAAAAACAACTTAAGGCAGTCAGCCTTTGGTATATTAAAAAACATTATTCATGTTTTAGTTTAGGCTCTCTCACATGTTACAAACCCTGAGAAATGACTATAGAATGGCTTCAACCCCTCAACAACAGTTATGTTTCCACTTTGGAGCATCTCTAATAGTCAGAGGACCGTCAAATCTATTTAAGTGGCATACATTCCACACATTGAAATTTGGTCTCCAAATACCAGCGAATAATGAAAAATAGTTTTCAAGGAAGAAGCAAGCAGTGATCATGTTATATAGGAAACAATGTCAAAATTTATGACTAGTTGCATGACTAGAAAAAAGGCAAAAAGAACTAGACACATTGCAGGTTTCTGTTCTCTAAGATAATCATCGTTGTGACATTATTACCCTTGGGTGTCAGCATCGACCAGGGGTGCTGAAAATCTTGTTTTCACCTTGAATCTTCATCTTGGAGTCACAGTGTCTTAAGATTTTTCCTAGCTCAAAGATAATGTCCAGTTTTGGGTCAAAAGTTCACATAACGTCCTAAAATTGCCAGCAAAATCCATCTGGAGAGTGTCATGCCTACCTTTTCCTTGGCCAGTGGTTCACTGAGACTGGTACTGTCTTTTCATTTCTTTCATTTCTCTGCCAACATATGTTGTTGCTAGGGAAGGAAGAAAGATTCATCTTTCTTCCCCTGATGCAAGTTGTAAAAATGTCTCAGTGATTTGGAAGCATAACATTTTGGAATCTCATATTCTCTTTTTGAAAATTTTGTTTTACTCCTACCCAGAAGGTAGGTAGGTAGTGCGGATGGTGGTGAAAAAAGCAAAACACGAGGTAACCTCCATGATTCCTCTTTATTTCACTGGTAAAACAAGGAGGTTTGGGTTATATTATGAATATATGGATAAATATTTCATGAAGTTCTTGCTGGCTCCAATAGTTCATATTACAGTTTAACTCCATGTTATCTTAAAGGAAAGAGAAAGGCAGCTCTTCTCAGAGTTTCTTTCTGTGAATGTGAAGACATCACTGTTTCTTTTAGTAGCTGAGGATACTCTCACCATAGAAATGTTTACAACTTGACTCTAATCAAGAAACGTGGAGTGGAAAGGTCACTAGATTACTTTTGTATTCTCAGTACCTGACACATTAAAAAAATGCCTGTTACATTTTTACTGAATTAGTTGGAGGGAAGTCAGAAAAGTCTATACCTGGAGTTCTGTACCTGGAGCAAGCTAGTTGCACAACCTTAGCCAGGTCACAAGAACTCCCTGGGTCTTAGTTTCATCACCTCTGTGGTGAGGATGCTGTTCAAGGTGACCACTAAGGTCTTTCCTAGCTTTAAAATTCTGTGAAACTGGATTCCAAAATAAATTGCTCTCTGAAAGCACTGTTTACACTTTTCATAGACATTTATGAGATGGAAAACAGTTATGTTTTAGCACAACAGTTCAAAGTTGTTGCTGCAATAAAAGCAGCAAGAATGATTAATCAGATTAACCAGTTTTCACCTGGAATCTCACAGGAAGGCAACATCAGTACCTTCATTTGTTTTCTCTTGAAGCGCAGAGATGGTGAAGGGGAGGAAGAAAGGAAGGTAGGAAGAAGAACAGGTAAAATGTGTTGGTGTCATGTTGAGCAGCTGGAGAAACCAAGAAGGATGAAGGCAGACCCTGGGTGTGGTGTTGGAGGAGGTTGGACGGAAGAGTAGGACACCTCCCATGGCTTTAACCAGGTCACCATTAGGAAAAACCTAACACTGTGCGTCTAGGTGCACATGGGCTAGTTACTCTTCCCTGTGAGTCTGTGGCTACTAATTCTTAGCAGTCAAGATCTAGTTGTTTATACTTCCTGGATTTGATTCCAGCTTTTTGGGTGCATTCTTAACCTCTTTGTGCCTCAGCATCTTCACCTTTAAGTTAGGAATAATGATGAAGATTAAATGACAATACATGTAAAATGCTTAGATAAGTGTGCAATGAATATTAGCTATTAATAGCAACAAGCATTCAAACATTAGCTGTTATCTTTATTAATACTGTTAATACTACCACCTAGTCATTAGAAGAGAGATGCTAGCTAATTGTATAAGAGTAAAATGAATAAAGTGTTGAGAAGATGTTTGCTGCTTTACGATAATCAGAAACTCCTCAAACAACTCTCCCACTAAAAAAGAAAAACATCTTTCCTCTCACATGACTTTAATTCAATTTATGGCAATGCTTTCCCTTGAGCAAAGCATTGCCTTTTTGCTGTGGTCCTCTTTAGAAATGAAAATAGTTACTGAGGGCAGCGTATTAAGCCCTTAAGATCTCATTATAAAATAATATCTAAATCTCTTTTCTATATGACAGGTGACAGAGGGAGAACCTTAGATCTGTAAAGAGAAAGCTGTTTGGTCCTGAAAGAGAAAAGGGAAAGTGGAGGTGAGTGGGAAGGCTAAAGGAAAACAGGAGTCATGAAAAAACATGTGCCCTATATTTCAGAGTTCTGTTCAGCAGAAGAGTGGACGGTACTGTCTTAATTGTGAAAATTTTGGTAGGGGATCTTTTCTGGAACCCACAGTGATAGCCTGGGGGTTTAGGAATTTTATGTCTAAAATGGAATCTTCATCTATAACATCATTATATTTTCAAAAACATAAATTCTGCAAGCCATCTTCCTTTAGATATTTTGGTGATATCACCAGTCTTCTGTCACTTCTTGTGTATATTTAATAGAGATACAATGGGGCTTGCTCAGTATGGATCTGATAGTGAACCAAGCTATGAAAGATAAAAAAGAGGAGGACCAAAATATCACCCAGGGGACTCTGTATAAACAGCATGTGATTATACGATCCTGCAGAGTTAGATAACCCTTGAGAATGATTAATTCTAGCCATAGGAATTACAGAAATATGAATATTGGCAAAGAACAAGGATATAGAATATTTAAGAAGCTGAAATTAGAATGGAAAATCTTTATATAAGAAATTGAATTAAAATCTGATTAACCAAAGTCAGTGCATTCTGGAGTTAACATAACACGATGCATACATATGAGCAATTGAAAAGCTAACCTTTAGTGGAAAGGGTGGATAACAGTCTCTCTTCTCTCTAGGGTCACCTTTACATCCCAGAAAACACATCCTGTTTCTAAGATTGAGCCCTTCATGTTTCCCCTTGTACAACTCTAAGTCCATTTCTTCTATGATGCTTTTCTTCTGACTTCTAAAAATGAATGTTCTTTTTGCTTTTGGCTCTCCAAAATCCTTTTATCTGGACCATGCCAAGTACTGTCACTTTATTTATCTGTGTTTGTCATTCTTGTGTGTGATTTATCTCCCCATCATGTAGATAAAATCTTAGAGAGGAAAACTTACATCTTTGTGTTCTACTGTGTTCATTTCTGTGATGTGGGCATCATAGATGGTCAGGAAATATTTGTGGTTAAGCAAATCATCCAGTTTTTACAGTAAGGAAATTTAAGAACCCAACTTAAATAAATTTATCTATCTGGCATATTGGTGATTGAAAATAAGGAATAATAATAATGATTGGTGATTGAAAATAAGGAATGTCACTATATTGACCAAGCAATTGCTAATATTTACCAAAGTTGAAGTATCTCAGTCTAAAAATCTTATTTTAAAGCAAAGCCAATAAGACAACATTTGAACACATTGGCTCATGCATCATAATTATACTTGTATTGTTTATTCTATTTTCTTTCAACTAAAAAATATTCTGCTGTTGGCAAAGTGCTAGGATTTTCAGTGTATAAGAATGAGTTCATTCACCAATGTATATGGCTATTTACTTTTTAAAAGGATCTTTTTTTATAAGATTTTTAAAAATCCTCAGAACACTAAGATTTTAGTGTTTTAGATGTAAAACGTAGTTTATTCTTATTTCTCTTAAAACCTTATTTCTTTCACAAAATCTTGTGATGTTTCCTAATTATCTGGTTATTATAGGTTAGTGCTTAATTTCTACCTGAATGTTCTTGAATCTGAGGCTTGATTTTAAATAATTAATGTAAGTGCTAGGCAAGTCATTGCAGCTGGGAGAAAGCCCCTTGCAGGACCAGAGCTAACATGTGATCAGTGTCTGGGCCCCTCTGCATGAACTTTGGCTGCTCATGGAGCATGCTTAGTAGGGGAAGGTCTTTTGCCTGGCTGGCCAGGGTGAAGATGGGCTGCTGAACTGCTGACTCATGCTGTGGCTGGAAATTCTGCTGTGGCTATTTGTCTCATTTTTAAGCGAAATTTAATGAAGTCCAAGAGTATCTGAGGTCCTTTGTGAGAAACATTTACCCTACGTGGGTAGGCTTAACATTCTGACCTGGAATAGAGGGGAGAACATGAGGCTCACCATCTCCCCAGGAGCCAGGCTGGGAGAGAAAGTTTGGCCCAGGAGACGTAATTGCTACCATGGGGTGGGGGCAGTGTGGACACTTTCTCCCCAGACCGTGCCATTTTGCCATTTCCCAAAGACCTACACAATATAAGATTTTGGGGTAGCAAAACTTTGAGAGTAAAAATTTAATGAGGAAGGGACAGAGAATACATAAGTTTACAGTGGTAGGGTTTTAATTTTTTTCCTTTTTCTACTTTTGATGGAAATTTCACATAAAACTGTTTAGAACAGATTATATGGTGATTTATATGTTACAATATATAAAACTTACTCTATATACCTTTGAAAGTTCTATCGTCTTTTTAGCAGCATTATTTTCCTGCAATGACACCTCAGTCGACTCCAGCTCTGAATTGATTGTGACTTTGGATTAATCACACCACCTCCTCTGTCCACATGTATTTATGCCATAGCTGTCCCTTGCACTGTGAGAGCATCTATTACAACCTTTCAGAACTCACAGATCATGTAGGGAAAGGACTTCTTTCTCCTACAGTTGCTCAGTCAACCTCCAGCACTTTTTAGCTTCCTGAAAGTGTAAAATAAGGTCCTTCACTTCACTCTGTCATCCCTCTTCCAGTCTCTTGGAATAGACACGCACACATCCTTGATCATGCTTTGTTTCCACTTCCTAAACACAGCAGAACAATGATGCCTTGTACATTTTTAAAGGCTATTGATTTATACCTGATACTTAGTATTTTTGTCTTGATTGACATTCAAATGTTCTTTACATAATTTGAAAGAGTGTAATTTAAATAGAAATATGCTGTTTGGAACTCTGTATATAATGTTTAATTTTTAGAAAATTCTTATGTGTTTGTATTCCATGCCGATAGCTTAAGAAGCAAAACAATCATGACAAATAAGGTAAGGTGTAGAAAACTACTTAAAATCTTTCAGAAATGTGGTATATTAGAGGAAGCCGGAAGCACCCCATGAAGCTTGCTACCTATAAATGTTGCTGTCTGTAGAAATTGCCTATTTGATGCATTTCAGAGGCCAGATTCATTAAAATAGCCATCTAAAATGTAACAAAAATTAGTCTAAGTCTAAAACATCATATGCTATTTAATAAACATTCATTGAATATCGATTGGGTATTGTATTAGGAACCAAGGATATTTAAAGAATAATCGTATGTGGCCTCTGCCATTAATAGTTCACAGTCTACTTAGGGACATCAACAGAGCAGAATTAACCATTCTGGTGTAGCAGAATAGAAATTCTAAAGAGACTTTCTTATAAAGCCCTGGGAATGCTTTATATTGAGAATCTTCTTTACAAAGTCAAGATGTTTAACATGAGCAGAGGTAGGCCACACAACGATTTAGAGCTGGATTAAATAAGCAATCTTAGCATTTGGATTTTTCTCTCAGCATGGTTCTTCGTGCTGGGCTACAGAGAATTGAATTCCCAAACAAACGTTTGAGATGGAATTTGTTCCTTTCTGTAATAAGCTGGAAGGCAAAGGCCATTCTCCATTGCAGGTAAGGTCCTGCAGCCTATAAATAAGTTGAAGTTCAAATGTGACTGGGTATGTTGTATTTTATCTGGCAACTATATTCCTGGGGAACTCAACAGATGATGATAGATGCTGTGGAGGAAAATGAAGCAGGGAAGGAGGCAAGGAGTACTGGGAAGGTGTAAGGAAAGAGTTGCCATTTAAAACTGGGTGGACAAGGAAAGCCTCACTGAGGCAATATTTGAGCAAAGACCCACAGAAGGTGAGGAAGTAAACCATGTGGATATAGGGGGAAGAGCATTCCAGGCAGAGAGAAAAGCAAGTACAAATGATGCTGCTACTTTCTGCTGCTACTTTCAAATAATAGCAACAAGGCTAGTAAAGCTGCAATGAAATGAGCCAAGGGGAGAACAATAACATATGAGGGTGGAGAAGTAATAAGAGTCAGATGGTAGAGAGCCTTGTAGCCATTATAAAGACCTTGATTTTAACTCTGAGATGGGAAGCCATAGGTGGGCTTTGACAAAAGTAGTGACATGATTTAAATGTATGTTTTAAAAGCATCCCTTTGGTGGTTATGTTAAGAATAGATGAAGGGGGAAAAGCGAAAACTGGGAGACTAGTTAAAGCTATTGCAGTAACTCAGGTATGTGGTGGTGGTGGTTTGGGAAGATGGTGACAGGAGATAGTGGTGAAAAGTGGTTATTTGTCACATATTTATAGATATGTAGATCTTTAGCTATCGAGAAGGAAAGAGGGCGAGAGAGAAAAATTGTAGAATCCACAGGGTTTGTTGGTAGATTGGACATAGGATATGAGGAGTGAAGGATGACTCTAAGATTTATACTGAGGAAGTGAAAGGATATAATTGCATTTACTGAAATGAAAAATTTTGGAAACAGATATCTGGGGAAGCCTGGAGTTTACCTTTGGAAGGGCTAAGATTGAGATCCTGTTAGACTTTCAAAGGAGATGTTGAGGTGTGGTGTAGGGCATATGACTATCAAGTTCAGGTGAGAGGTCTGGCTGGAGATATAAATTTGGGGTCATTTTTTCTGTAAATGGTACTTGAAGCTATGAACCTGGATGAGATCATTAACAGAGTGAGTATAGGTAGAAAAAAAGAGAAATCTAAGGCAACTGATTGTTCAGTAGTTAGGAAGATTTGGAAGAAACAGCAAAAGAACTCTTCTGATAGTTCAGCTAACATAACTGAAAATGGATGATTGGATTTAGCAACATGGAGGTCATGGGCGAATAGGTGGTGAAAACAAAAGCATGAAAAGTATGATTTGGAGAGAGTTCAAGAGAGAACAGGAGGAGAGGAATTGAAAATAGCAAGTATAGATAACTATTTTGAGGGACTTTTCTGTAAAGGGCAGAAGAGCAATGGAATGGTAGAGGAGAAAGTGGTATAAGAGACGGAGGAAGGAAGACGGAGTGTCTATTTAAGATTAAAGAAATGATGGCCTGTTTGTCTACAGATAGAAATGACATAGTGGAAAGAATTGATGGAATAGATAAGAGGGAAGGGATCGAGTACACAACGGCAGGGTTGGCTTTGATAGGAGTAGAGACAGTCCGTCCATAAAGGGAACAGAAGGAAAGACAGGGCTAGAAGTAATAATTGGGTAGATGTGGTAGAACAAGTCCTCCTCTGATTGCTTTTGTTTTCTCAGTAGGAACTGAGGTTATCTGATAAAAATGAAGAAGGAGAGGAACTGTTGGAAGTTTGAGAAGAAGGTAAAAAACATAATTATTTAGAAGAGTTGGAGAGTTAATATGGTTTGGCTCTGTCCCCACCCAAATCTTATGTTGAATTGTAATTCCCAGTGTTGGAGGTGGGGTCTTGTGGGAGGTGATTGGATCATAGTGGTGGTTTCTAGCAGTTTAGCACCGTCCTCCTAGTGCTGTCTCCTGATAGGGTTCTCACAAGATCTGGTTGTAGCACCTCCCTCTTTGCTCTCTTCCTATTACTCCTGCCATGTAAGATGTGTTGGCTTCCTCTTTGATTGTAAGTTTTCTGAGGCCTCCCAGCCATGCCTTCTGTATAGCCTGACAAACTGTGAGTCAATTAAACCATTTTTTAAAATAAATTACCCAGTCTCAGGTAGTTCTTTATAGCAGTGTGAGAACGGACTAATAGAGTGAATATTCTGAGGAAATACAGTAGATTTCCTGGGTGAAACTATGAACTCATTTGAGGTTATCAATTATGAATTTAAAATGAGATCAACACTTCAAACATTTAATGCAGTTTATCTTTATGTACATTTAAGTCCTTAGGTACAGGTGAGCAGTAGATGGAATATTAGATCTAAGCAGGACTGGAGTTTGCCAAACAGGTACAACTAAACAATGGAAGACCAGGAGAGCTGAAAGTGGATACACCAGAGTGATTACAGAGCTGGGCCTTGAAATCTAAGATGGATATGTTGGGAAGTGAGAATATGAAAGGAGGAAGGGACATGGGAGACCAATGGATTGTTGGTTCTGGAGGGGTCATCATTGACAAACTACTATTAGATGCCTACTTTGGCTAACTAACCACTTTGCTGGTACTGGCACAGAAATAAGCACCATGGCACATAGAATTGTAAGCTGGCATAACCAGTGAGGTTATATAGTATATATAAGGTAAAAGGGTAGTATAGAGAAAGGAATAACCAGAGTCAGGGCCTGAGGGCAAAGGGGGAAGAACAAAGATCCAGAAACATAAGACCGTGGTTGATCTCAACAACCTCAAATATATTAGGACTTGTAGAAGCATAGGAAATGGGATAAAAATTATCCTTCATCTAAACAGAGCTAATATAACTCAAATTCACAAATCTTCCTTGTCTAGTGTTACTGAACACAAGACATTGTGCTAGGCTCTGTGGTGAGTATTAAGCTATAAGGAAA
This sequence comes from Pan paniscus, assembly GCF_029289425.2. Lineage (NCBI taxonomy): Eukaryota > Metazoa > Chordata > Mammalia > Primates > Hominidae > Pan > Pan paniscus. Next base: position 39,982,296 of record NC_073264.2, on the reverse strand, counting down.
TCTGAGTTCCTACTCAGGGAATTCTCATTATTAGTGATCCTTAGGTGGGCCTCTTTTCCTTTCCTCCCTCCTTTCCTGGTTTTTTTTTTGTTGTTGTTTTTTGTTTTTTGTTTGTTCCTGAAACCATCTTGTAGGAATGTTGAGGAGGAAAACTCTAGAAATATCAAAGCAATATTTTGAGAAATTTTCCCATTCATTCCAAAAATAGTTACTAAGCACTTATTATGTATCGGAGATTCTGCCAGGCTCTGATACACAGAGAGGGAAAGCTCTCTCAAAGTCGTCATTATTAAATAAGACTATGTGAAGAGAAGTAGGTGAATCTGATTGGGACATCAGGGAAGGTTTCAGTGTGATTCGAGTTGAGCAGTAGAGGCTGATTAAAGGTTGTACTTATGGATAAGAGTGAGATATTACAGTGGACAGGGGTCTGTTCTTCTGCTGCCTTCTCTTGGTGTGACTGATGATGGACTTCTATCTAAAGTAATTCTCATCTCCTGGTATCTGTAATTCATTACTCTCATCTTCCTAAGGACCTATTGATCACCTAGTGATGACTTGGGTTCTTTTGAATGCAAATTTTTGCCTCTAAAAAAATAATAGTTTTTCCTGGAAAAGGACATTAACAGACATTTCCCAAAACAAGAAATACAAGTGGCCAAGAAACACATAAAAAAAATGCTCGACATCACTAATCATCAAATAAATGCAAATTAAAACTACTTTGAGGTATCATCTTACATCAGGGAAAATGGCTGTTATTAAAATGCCAAACAACAGATGTTGGTGTGGATGTGGAGAAAAGTGGACGCTTATACCCTGTTGGTGGGAATGTAAATTAGTTCAATCTCTATGAAAAACAGTAGGGAGATTTCTTTTTTTTTTAATTTTCAACTTTTATTTTAGATATGGAGGTACATGTACAACTTTGTTACATAGGTATATTGTGTGATGCTGAGGTTTGGGGTATGTGTCCTTTCATCCAAGATACACCATATTACCCAATAGATAGTTTTTCAATCCATGCCCCACTCTCTCCATCCCTACTCCCTCTAGTAGTTTGCAGTGTCTGTTCCCATGTTTATGTCCATGTGTGGTCAGTGTTTAGTTCCCATGTACAAATGAGGACATGAGGTGTGTGGTTTTCTGTTTTTACATTAATTAGCTTAGGATCATGGCCTCCAGCTGCATGCATTCAAGTTGCTGCAAAAGACGTAATTTAATTCTTTTTTTATGGCTATATAGTATTCCATGGTGTATATGTACCACATTTTTGTTATCCAATCTGCATTAAGTGGTATCTAGGTTGAGTCCATGTTTTTGCTATTGTGAATATCATAGCAATGAACATAGGAGTGTGAGTATCTTTTTGGTAGAATAATTTATTTTCCTTTGGGTATTTACCCAGTGATGGGACTGCAGGGTTGAATGTTAGCTCTGTTTTAAGTTCTTTGAGAACTCTTCAAACTGCTTTCCACAGTGGCTGAATTGATTTACATTTCCTTCAACAGCATATAAGCATTCCCTTTTCTCTGCAACGTCTCTGGCATCTGTTGTCTTTTGACTTTGAGGATTTCTTAAAGAACTAAAAATAGAACTACTATTTGAGCCAGCAATCTCACCACTGGGTATCTACCCAAAGGAAAGAAAATCGTTATATAAAAAAGACACCTGCACTTGTGTGTTTATTACAACACTATTCACAATAGCAAAGTTGTAGAACCAATCTCAGTGTCCATCAAGGGTTGACTGGATAACAAAAATGTGGCATAGATTACCATGGAATACTATGCAGCCATAAAAAGAATGAAATCATGTTCTTTTCAGCAACATGGATGGAGCTGGAGGCTATTATCCTAACAGAACTAACTCAGAAACAGAAAAATACCACATGTTCTCATTTATGCGAGAGCTAAATAATGGGTATACGTGACATAAAGATGGTGATAATAAACACTGGGGACTCCAAAAGGGGAGGATCAGAGGCTCCTGAGGGCTGAAAAATGACCTTTTGGGTACAATGTTCAATATCTGGGTGATGGGCGCACTAGAAGCCCAATTCCCACCATGATACAATATACCCATGTAAAAAACAAGCTCATATACCCCTGGAATCTAAAAAAAAAATTTCAAAAAGTTTTAAATATTTATCAATAATATCTAGGTAATATTTACTTAGTTTATTTATAAACCTCTTAGCTGTGATTCTCAGTTTTCCTTTTCATTAACAATGTGTGAACTTTACACCTGCCCATTACATGTTTTTTTGATGTTATCCTATGTGAGGACAAACTGCTTTAGCTAAATAGTATCTTAGAGCTACCACAGGACACCATTTTATATATGAGAAAATAGTTTCAGAAGAGTAAAGCCTTTTACAACCCTACTTTCTGTCTTTTAGAGGCAAACAAAAGTTTATGTCATATACTTTAGTATTGAATTGGTCTGAAAGCAGTTGCTCTGTGAACAGTTTATTATTATTATTATTTGGATGTAATATTCCCCTGTATACTTTTAGGGTATAGGGAACTTTTTTTAAACAAAAAGTCATTTCACAATGGGAGATTATCTGTGACTTATATTATGTTTCTTTTTTTTTTTTTCTCTGAGGCGGAGTTTCACTCTGTCGCCCAGGCTGGAGTGCAGTGGCACAATCTCAGCTCACTGTAACCTCCGACTCCTGGGTTCAAGTGATTCCCTTGCCTCAGCCTCCTGAGCAGCTGGGATTACACGTGCCTGCCACCACCCAGGTTAATTTTTTTTTTTTTTAGTAGAGATGGAGTTTCACCATGTTGGCCAGGCTGGTCTCGAACTCCTGACCTCAGGTGATCTGCTCGCCTCGGCCTCCCAAAGTGCTGGGATTACAGGCATGACCCACAATTCCCGGCCAATATTATGTTTCTTTCTCTTTTTTTTTGAGACGGAGCCTCGCTCTGTCACCTGGGCTGGAGTGCAATGTTGTGATCTCGGCTCACTGCAGCCTCCCCTTCCCGGGTTCAGGCAATTCTCCTGCCTCAGCCTTTCAAGTAGCTGGGATTACAGGCATGTGCTACCATGCCCAGGTAATTTTTGTATTTTTAGTAGAGATGGGGTGTCACCATATTGGCCAGGCTGGTCTTTCAAACTCCTGACCTCATGATCCGCCTGCCTCGGCCTCCCAAAGAGCTGGGATTACAGACATGAGCCACTGTACCAGCCCAATATTATGTTTCTAAAATCCACTTTTGAGCCTATAAAAGTTAGTTCTTCACTTCTTTTCCGGTAGGGAAAATATTTCAATCCTAACTCATTTTGCTGCTGCTGTTGGACTTTCATTTTATTCTCCTCTAAACATGGGTGAAGGTGACACTAAAGTTTATTACTTTTTTTTAAAACAAGTATGAAAGTGGTGTGGATAAGCACTCAACTCACATATTCTTTGAAAGAGAAAATACATTTTTCCTGCCACAAGATGTTATTAAAAGATTAAATATATTCAAAAGTATATTTCTTTTAATAAAAATAATTTAGTTTCTGAAATAATTATATGCATTTGTATTATGTACTATAGAAAAATAGATGGTACAGTTGGCTCTGGATGGATATTTGATCATTCTTTTCTGGCTACATAAAACTCTGTAAATGAGTGGCACGCAGATGGTGTCTCATTATCTCTGATGGAGAGACTTAAATGCAGCCTGTAAGCCTTTGAAGAGTCTGTTTTTGTATCTAAGTGAATAACTTTTGAGCTTGGCTTTTTTTTTTTCCCTCCTCCTTTTTTTTTTTTTTTTTTTTGCAGTGATGTGTTACTAGGCTGTACTAACTCTGAAAATCAAATTGATTCCTATCTATATACTTAGAAAAATGATCACTTTGGGAATAAGAACATGTATTTCACAGTATGGACTAAAGTCACAATAAATAGCATATGAATAAGAATTTAAAAAATGGAGTCAATGATGAATATGCCTATAATAAACATAGACAAATTAATTATTGCAGAAGCTTCTTCGGGTGGATATGACAGGTTTTTGGATGTCAGGGATCAAGCCCAGGAAGGGCCATGTCTTACTCATTTCTTAATTTCTTACTACCCCCTCAACCTTGCACAGTACATGCCCATCTACCACCATATCCATCTAGAAGAAATTTCATTAATTTTGTTGAATGACTGAAAATAATTTGTTTCAGTTAAACTGATTTTACATTTGAACTTTTGGTGCATTAGTCTCTTAGCGCATCTTGAAATATGCTTATACTTACATTTACAATGACTGCAAAGCTTAACATTTTTAAAGAATTCTACTTTGATATAAAATGGTCTTTGATAAAAGTGTTGCTTACCAGCATTTCTAAGACTGTTAATATAAATAAATGAGCAAATAAAATAATTCCTGACATGTTCCAGTGCTAATAGAGGATGCAGAATATTCAAGATTTACAAGGCTATTCAGATCAATAGCATCAGGTCTATTCCATGCTATGTAAGTCAGTTCAGGCTACCACAACAAAATATCATAGACTGGGTGACTTAAATAATAAGAATTGGAGGCTGGACAGTCCAAGAGCAAGGCACCAGTGGATTTGGTTCTTGGTGAGGGCTTTCTTCCTGGCTTTCACATGGCCACTTGCTTGCTGTGTGCTCACATGGCCTTCCCTGGTGCATGCCTGAAGAGAGAGAGAGAGTCCTCTCTGGTGCCTTTTTTTTTTTTTTTTTAAAGAACACATTCTATCATGAGGGCTTCATCTTCATGAATTTATTTAATCCTGATTGCCAAAGTCTGTCTCCAAATACCATCACATTGTGAGTTAAGGCTTCAACATACAAATTTGAGGGAGAGGGGACACAAACACTCGGTCTATGACACACACATAAGTAATTTCTTATTCATCATTGCTTATTTATAGCCACTATCCCAACTCCACTAAGTCAGCTTCTTTTGTTTCATTGCTGCTGACCCAAAAGGTGAGCTCAGAGAAAGAAAGAAAATAATTGGAGTGAGGAGAGAGAAATAAAAGCATAGTGGTGAAATGATTTTAAGTTAGATCACTGTTGGGAATATAACAAATGAAGCAGTCATAATGTTGTTATTTTAACCACTGAAAACAATTAAAGTAAAATCCAAAATCATGTGAGATTCAGTCAGACAAAGATGTCAATCAGTGTCCTGAAGTGGATTTGGGTGCTTGCCAAGGGACTCCTGGAGCAGCCTGGCTGAAGCCACTAGGGCAAACAGCGGCTTCAGAGATGGACATCATGGATACACAGAATGCTTTCCTGAGAATATCTTAGAATCATGTGAGGTCTGGGTGCTAGAAGGTGCCCCTATACCCGGGGGTTGTCTACTCCTGAAGGATTCCAAATCAGTGTCTCTTTGAGGTTATTCACTTGTTATGGTAATGGTATCTCAGCAGCTGCTCTGTTTATTACAAGAGAAGAAGGCTGGGTAGCTTTCTCTTAAACTCCTTGGGCCACTCTTTCTGGGGTGGGAAGACAGCTCATTAGCTAAGATTTTTATCCTGGCTCTGTAGTGATGACATGGCTATTGTGACCCTGGAGTGTAGCTATAAGGAGGTGTAGCCTAGCCTCATTCAGTGGGAAATTAGTACACATTGCTTTAAAATGGTAATAGAGTTAGTGCAGTAACTTTTCCACTAGATAAAAATTCTGATTATCTTTGTCAGTTTCAATAGTCCCTTCAGACCTAATATGAAACCTGAATACCATTTTCTAACATACTTTGAGTTTCCTTTCCAAAAATATCATTTGTGCAAGGTATGGCACCACAGAAAGGCCAATGATGGAACAAAGATTAAATAATTAAGTTAGCTGTTTGTGCTTTTGGGATTCTTCCTTGAACTACGTTCAAATTCTTAGAGTCTTTTTCTATTTGATTACTTTGTTTCTGGAATTTAAAGCCTACAGTCATGGTTAGAAAAGCTAACTGGTAATTTAGCTACTGTGGTATTATCCACACTGATAATTACCTTTGTTAATGGGAAATTTTTAAGGTCAGGAATTACATATTCACCAGTGTATCTTTAGCACTTAACATTTTAATGAATGGAATAATTATAAGTGAACTATATTTTTCTAAAAACAGAGGCAAGGTTGATATTAAGAAGAAAAGTTAGAGGATACATAATGTATTCCTGACTCTGAGATATATGAAAAAAAAACCAAAAAAACCCACCCTTTCAAAATTGGCATCAGTGACATGCCATGTTCATGTCAAAGGTTCAATGAGAAGATAATTTTTCCCTTCTAATTTGCCTTTAGTTTTCTGGAATGGAGTGATTCTAATAATAAAGGATACCATATGTTTTATGCTCAATAGAATTTAAGAAATTGTAACATGCACTTTAAATATACTAAAGATAATAATAATAGCAATATCTAGTACTTATAGCTACTTGTTAGGCACTGTTGTGATTTTTATAGTATAATTACTTAAATCATGTCAGCTCCATATTGTAGATAAAAAAACTAAAGCACAGAGGGGAGGGCATGAGCCCAAGACCACTCACCCAATGGGTGTGAAGTCCAATATTAAACAGGCTTAAGTTCTGGCTGTAAATCCCTTTACAATGTTGACTTCTCTGTTCTATACTACCTCCAAAGCTACCACTGGCCTTTGATACCTTTGTGCAAATCAGAAAAACAGTTGCATCTTCCTCAATTGAAAAGAATACTCAAGAATAACAAATATTAAAAACATAAAGCCATTCTGTAGGAATTAAGTTGAATCATTAAACAGAAAATAATGTGTATTAATAGGAGTTCTTCAGGGAGACAACTTATTGCAAATATATGATATATCCAATATAATATATATATGTCCAATAAGGGGCGTGTGTGTGTGTATTAGTCCAGTCTCACAGTGCTATAAAGAACTACCAAAGACTAGGTAATTTATAAAGAAAAGAGGTTTAATTGACTCACAGTTCTACATGGCTGGGGACACCTCAGGAAACTTACAATCATGGTGGAAGGCAAAGGGGAAGCAAGGCACGTCTTACATTGCAGCAGGAGTGAGAGAGAGAGAGAAAAGGGGGAAGTGCTACACCTTTAAACCATCAGATATCGTGAAAATTCACTCACTATCATGAGAACAGCATGGAGGAAACAACTCTCTTGATCCAATCACCTCCCACCAGGTCCCTCCCCTAACATGTGGGGATTACAATTCAAGATGAGATTTGGGTGGGGACACAGAGCCAAACCATATCATTCTGCCCCTGACTCCTCTCAAATATCATGTCCTTCTTCCATTGCAAATTCAGTCATGCTTTCTCAACAGTCCCCCAAAGTCTTAACTCATTGGAGCATTAACTCAAAAGTCAAAGTCCAAAATCTCATCTGAGACAAGGCAAAGTCCCTTCCACCTAGGAGCCTGTAAAATAAAAACAAGTTAGTTACTTCCAAGATACAATGAGGGTACAGGCATTGGGTAAATGTTGCCATTCCAAAAGAGAAATTGGCCAAAACAAAGGGGCTACAGACAAAGGGACTACAAAGAGTTCCAGGCAACTCTGAAACCCAGGAGGGCAGTCATTAAATCTTAAACCTCCAAAAAAATCTCCTTTGACTCCCTGTCTCACATCCAGGGTGATACAAAGGGTGGGTTCCCATGGCCTTGGAAAAATCTGCCCCTGTAGCTCTGCAGGGTTGAGTCCTTGCAGCTGCTTTCACCGGCTGGCACTGAGTGCCTGTGGCTTCTCCAGGCACAGAGTGCAAGCTTTCAGTGGATCTACCATTCTGGGGTCTGGAGGATGGTGGCCATCTTCTCACAGCTCCACTAGACAGTGCCCCAGTAGGTACTCTGTGCGCTCCAACTCCACGTTTCCCCTCTGCATTGCCCTAGTAGAGGTTCTTCATGAGGATTCCACCCCTGCAGCAGACTTCTGCCTGGGCATCCAGGCATTTTCATACATTCTCTGAAATCTAGGTGGAGGCTCCCAAAGCTCAGTCGTTGTCTTTTGTGCACCCAGAGGCCCAACACCATGTGGAAGCCACCAAGGCTTGGGGCTTGCACCCTCTGAAGCAATGGTCTAAACTCTGCCTTGGCCTCTTTAAGCCATGGTTGGAGCTGGAGTGGGTGGGACTCTGGGTGCCATGCCCCAAGGTTGTGTAGAACAGCACAGGACCCTGGGCCCAGCCTATGAAACCATATTTCCCTCTTAGGCTTCTGGGTCTGTGATGGGAGGGGCTGCCATGAAGAGCTCTGAAATACCCTGGAGACATTTTCCCCATTGTCTCAGCTTTTAACATCTGGCTCCTTGTTACTTATGAAAATTTCTGTGGCCAGCTTGACTTTTTCCCAGAAAATGGGTTTTTCTTTCCTACTGCATGGTCAGGCTGCAAATTTTCCAAACCTTTATGTTCTGCTTTTCTCTTAAACATAAGTTCCAATTTCAGATCATCTCTTTTTAAATGTATATGACTGTATGCTTTCAGAAAAAGCCAGGTCACATCTTGAATGCTTCGCTGCTTCAAAATTGCTTCTGTCAGATACCCTAAATCATCTCTCTCAAGTTCGAAGTTCCACAGATCTCTAGTAAAGGGGCAAAATGCCACCAATCTCTTAGGTAAAGCATAGCAAGAGTGACCTTTGCTCCTGTTTCCAATAAGTTCCTCATCTCCATCTGAGACCACCTCAGCCTGGACTTCATTGTCCATATGGCTATCAGCGTTTTGGTTAAAACTATTCAACAAGTCTGTAGGAAGTTCCAAACTTTCCTACAACTTCCTGTCTTCTTCTGAGCCCTCCAGACTGTTCCAACTTCTGCCTGTTACCCAGTTCCAAAGTTGCTTTCATATTTTCAGGTATTATTATAGTTGTACTCCAAACTCCTGATCCCAACTCTTTGTTTGAGTCCATTTTCACACTGCTATAAAGAACTACCTGAGACTGGGTAATTTATAAAGAAAGGAAGTTTAATTGTCTCACAGTTCCACATGGCTGTGGAGGCCTCAGGAAACCTACAATCACAGTGGAAGGTGAAGAGGAAGCAAGGCATGTCTTATATCGTGGCGAGAGAGAGAGAGAGAGAGAGAGAAAATGAGGAAATGTCACATTTTTAAACCATCATGTCTCATGAGAATTTACTCTGTATCATGAGAAAAGCATGGGAGAAACCACCCCCATGATCCAATCATCTCCTACCAGGTTCCTCCCCTTACATATGGGGATTAAAATTGGAGATGAGATTTCAGTTGGGACATAGAATCAAATCATGTCAGTGTGAATAAGGAATTGGCTCATGTGATTATGAGGGGCTGACAAGTCCCAAAATCTGCAGCGTGAGTTGGCAAGCAAAGACACAGGACAGTCAATAAATTTCAGTCTGAAGGCTTGTGGGCTCAAGACCCAGAAAGAATTGATCTTTCAGTAGGAGTCTGAAGTCAGGCAAAAACATGATGTTCCAGTTTGAAGGTAGTTAGGCAGGAGGAATTTTTTATTACTTTAGGGAGAGTAAAACTTTTTGTACTATTGAGGTCTTTGCTTGATTTGGTCAGGTCAACTTACTTCTGAGAGACAAACTACTTTACTCAGTCCTACCAACTTAAATGTTTCCTTTGTTTTTTAAAAAAAATTTCATTTAACTTTTAAGTTCAGAGTACATGTGCAGTTTGTTATATAGGTAAACTTGTGTCATAGGGGTTTGTTATACAGATTATTTCATCACCCAGGTATTAAGCCTATTGATAAGCCTATTAAACTTGCTAGTACCCATTAATTTTCTTAATCCTCTCTCTTCTCCCAGCTTCCAGCCTCCAACAGGCCCCAGTGTACATTGTTCCCCTCTATGTGTCCCTGTGTTCTCATCATTTAGCTCCCACTTATAAGTATTACGTTTTCTGTTCCTGTGTTAGTTTGCTAAGGATAATGGCCTCCAGCTCCATCCATGTTCCTGCAAAGGACATGATCTCATTATTTTTTGTCTGCACAGTATTCCATGGTATATAGGTACTACATTTTCTTTATCCTGCCTACCACTGATGGACATTTAGGTTGATTCTATGCCTTCGCTTTTCTTAATAGTGCTACAGTGAACATATGTGTGCATGTGTCTTGACGATAGAATGATTTATACTCCTTTGGGCATATAACCAGTAATGGAATTGCTGGGTCAAATGGTAGTTCTGTTTTTAGGTCTTTGAGGAATTACCACACTGTCTTCCACAATGGTTGAACTAATTTACATTCCCACAATAGTGTATAAGCATTTCTTTCTCTCCACAACCTAGCCAGCATGTTATTTTTTTGACTTTTTAATAATAGCCATTCTGACTGGTGTGAGATGATGTCTCATTATGGTTTTGATTTGCATTTCTCTAATGACCAGTGATGTTGAGCTTTTTTTATATGATTGTTGACTTCTTTTGAATGTTTGTATGTCCTCTTTTTGAAAAGCATTTGTTCATGTCCTTTGCCCACTTTTTAATACGGTTGTTTGATTTTTTCTTGTAAATTTAAGTTTCTTATAGATGTTGGATATCAGACCTTTGTCAGATGCATAGTTTGCAAAATTTTTCTCCCTTTCTGTAGGTTGTCTGTTTACTGTGTTGACAGTTTCTTTTGCTTTGCAGAAGCCCTTTAATTAGATTTTATTTGTCAATTTTTGTTTTTGTTGCAATTGCTTTTGGCATCTTTGTTACAAAAGTTTTGCTCATTTCTATGTCCAGAATGGTATTGCCTAGGTTGTCGTCCAGGGTTTTTATAGATTTGGGTTTATAGATTTAGGTCTTTAATCCATGTTGAGTTAATTTTTTTTTATTGTTACATTTTAAGTTTTAGTGTACATATGCACAATGTGCAGGTTAGTTACATATGTATACATGTGCCATGCTGGTGTGCTGCACCCATTAACTCGTCATCTAGCATTAGGTATATCTCCCAATGCTATCCCTCCCCCCTCCCCCCACCCCACCACAGTCCCCAGAGTGTGATGTTCCCCTTCCTGTGTCCATGTGTTCTCATTGTTCAATTCCCACCTATGAGTGAGAACATGCAGTGTTTGGTTTTTTGTTCTTGCGATAGTTTACTGAGAATGATGTTTTCCAATTTCATCCATGTCCCTACAAAGGACATGAACTCATCATTTTTTATGGCTGCATAGTATTCCATGGTGTATATGTGCCACATTTTCTTAATCCAGTCTATCATTGTTGGACATTTGGGTTGGTTCCAAGTCTTTGCTATTGTGAATAGTGCCGCAATAAACATACGTGTGCATGTGTCTTTATAGCAGCATGTTTTATAGTCCTTTGGGTATATACCCAGTAATGGGATGGCTGGGTCAAATGGTATTTCTAGTTCTAGATCCCTGAGGAATCACCACACTGACTTCCACAATGGTTGAACTAGTTTACAGTCCCACCAACAGTGTAAAATTGTTCCTATTTCTCCACATCCTCTCCAGCACCTGTTGTTTCCTGACTTTTTAATGATTGCCATTCTAACTGGTGTGAGATGGTATCTCATTGTGGTTTTGATTTGCATTTCTCTGATGGCCAGTGATGGTGAGCATTTTTTCATGTGTTTTTTGGCAGCATAAATGTCTTCTTTTGAGAAGTGTCTGTTCATGTCCTTTGCCCACTTTTTGATGGGGTTGTTTGTTTTTTTCCCGTAAATTTGTTTGAGTTCATTGTAGATTCTGGATATTAGCCCTTTGTCAGATGAGAAGGTTGCGAAAATTTTCTCCCATTTTGTAGGTTGCCTGTTCACTCTGATGGTAGTTTCTTTTGCTGTGCAGAAGCTCTTTAGTTTAATTAGATCCCATTTGTCAATTTTGGCTTTTGTTGCCATTGCTTTTGGTGTTTTAGACATGAAGTCCTTGCCCATGCCTATGTCCTGAATGGTAAAGCCTAGGTTTTCTTCTAGGGTTTTCGTGGTTTTAGGTCTAACATTTAAGTCCTTAATCCATCTTGAATTGATTTTTGTATAAGGTGTAAGGAAGGGATCCAGTTTCAGCTTTCTACATATGGCTAGCCAGTTTTCCCAGCACCATTTATTAAATAGGGAATCCTTTCCCCATTGCTTGTTTTTCTCAGGTTTGTCAAAGATCAGATAGTTGTAGATAAGCGGCATTATTTCTGAGGGCTCTGTTCTGTTCCATTGATCTATATCTCTGTTTTGGTACCAGTACCATGCTGTTTTGGTTACTGTAGCCTTGTAGTATAGTTTGAAGTCAGGTAGTGTGATGCCCTCCAGCTTTGTTCTTTTGGCTTAGGATTGACTTGGCAATGCGGGCTCTTTTTTGGTTCCATATGAACTTTAAAGTAGTTTTTTCCAATTCTGTGAAGAAAGTCATTGGTAGCTTGATGGGGATGGCATTGAATCTGTAAATTACCTTGGGCAGTATGGCCATTTTCACGATATTGATTCTTCCTACCCATGAGCATGGAATGTTCTTCCATTTGTTTGTATCCTCTTTTATTTCCTTGAGCAGTGGTTTGTAGTTCTCCTTGAACAGGTCCTTCACATCCCTTGTAAGTTGGATTCCTAGGTATTTTATTCTCTTTGAAGCAATTGTGAATGGGAGTTCACTCATGATTTGGCTCTCTGTTTGTCTGTTATTGGTGTATAAGAATGCTTGTGATTTTTGCACATTGATTTTGTATCCTGAGACTCTGCTGAAGTAGCTTATCAGCTTAAGGAGATTTTGGGCTGAGACAATGGGGTTTTCTAGATATACAATCATGTCATCTGCAAACAGGGACAATTTGACTTCCTCTTTTTTTTAATTGAATACCCTTTATTTCCTTCTCCTGCCTAATTGCCCTGGCCAGAACTTCCAACACTATGTTGAATAGGAGTGGTGAGAGAGGGCATCCCTGTCTTGTGGCAGTTTTCAAAGGGAATGCTTCCAGTTTTTGCCCATTCAGTATGATATTGGCTGTGGGTTTGTCATAGATAGCTCTTATTATTTTGAAATACATCCCATCAATACCTAATTTATTGAGAGTTTTTAGCATGAATGGTTGTTGAATTTTGTCAAAGGCCTTTTCTGCATCTATTGAGGTAATCATGTGGTTTTTGTCTTTGATTCTGTTTATATGCTGGATTACATTTATTGATTTGCATATATTGAACCAGCCTTGCATCCCAGGGATGAAGCCCACTTGATCATGGTGGATAAGCTTTTTGATGTGCTGCTGGATTCGGTTTGCCAGTATTTTATTGAGGATTTTTGCATCGATGTTCATCAAGGATATTGGTCTAAAATTCTGTTTTTTGGTTGTGTCTCTGCCCCGCTTTGGTATCAGGATGATGCTGGCCTCATAAAATGAGTTAGGGAGGATTCCCTCTTTTTCTATTGATTGGAATAGTTTCAGAAGGAATGGTACCAGTTCCTCCTTGTACCTCTGGTAGAATTTGGCTGTGAATCCATCTGGTCCTGGACTCTTTTTGGTTGGTAAGCTATTGATTATTGCCACAATTTCAGCTCCTGTTATTGGTCTATTCAGAGATTCAACTTCTTCCTGGTTTAGTCTTGGGAGGGTGTATGTGTCGAGGAATTTATCCATTTCTTCTAGATTTTCTAGTTTATTTGCGTAGAGGTGTTTGTAGTATTCTCTGATGGTAGTTTGTATTTCTGTGGGATCGGTGGTGATATCCCCTTTATCATTTTTTATTGCGTCTATTTGATTCTTCTCTCTTTTTTTCTGTATTAGTCTTGCTAGCGGTCTATCAGTTTTGTTGATCCTTTCAAAAAACCAGCTCCTGGATTCATTACTTTTTGAAGGGTTTTTTGTGTCTCTCTTTCCTTCAGTTCTGCTCTGATTTTAGTTATTTCTTGTCTTCTGCTAGCTTTTGAATGTGTTTGCTCTTGCTTTTCTAGTTCTTTTAATTGTGATGTTAGGGTGTCAATTTTGGATCTTTCCTGCTTTCTCTTGTGGGCATTTAGTGCTATAAATTTCCCTCTACACACTGCTTTGAATGCGTCCCAGAGATTCTGGTATGTTGTATCTTTGTTCTCATTGGTTTCAAAGAAGGTCTTTATTTCTGCCTTCATTTCGTTATGTACCCAGTAGTCATTCAGGAGCAGGTTGTTCAGTTTCCATGTAGTTGAGCGGTTTTGAGTGAGATTGTTAATCCTGAGTTCTAGTTTGATTGCACTGTGGTCTGAGAGATAGGTTGTTATAATTTCTGTTCTTTTACATTTGCTGAGGAGAGCTTTACTTCCAAGTATGTGGTCAATTTTGGAATAGGTGTGGTGTGGTGCTGAAAAAAATGTATATTCTGTTCATTTGGGGTGGAGAGTTCTGTAGATGTCTATTAGGTTCACTTGGTGCAGAGCTGAGTTCAATTCCTGGGTATCCTTGTTGACTTTCTGTCTCGTTGATCTGTCTAATGTTGACAGTGGGGTGTTAAAGTTTCCCATTAGTAATGTGTGGGAGTCTAAGTCTCTTTGTAGGTCACTCAGAACTTGCTTTATGAATCTGGGTGCTCCTGTATTGGGTGCACATATATTTAGGATAGTTAGCTCTTCTTGTTGAATTGATCCCTTTACCATTATGTAATGGCCTTCTTTGTGTCTTTTGATCTTTGTTGGTTTAAAGTCTGTTTTATCAGAGACTAGGATTGCAACCCCTGCCTTTTTTTGTTTTCCATTTGCTTGGTAGATCTTCCTCCATCCTTTTATTTTGAGCCTATGTGTGTCTCTGCACGTGAGATGGGTTTTCTGAATACAGCACACTGATGGGTCTTAACTCTTTATCCAATTTGCCAGTCTGTGTCTTTTAATTGGAGCATTTAGTCCATTTACATTTAAAGTTAATATTGTTATGTATGAATTTGATCCTGTCATTATGACGTTAGCTGGTTATTTTGTTCGTTAGTTCATGCAGTTTCTTCCTAGTCTCGATGGTCATTACATTTTGGCATGATTTTGCAGTGGCTGGTACTGGTTGTTCCTTTTCATGTTTAGCGCTTCCTTCAGGAGCTCTTTTAGGGCAGGCCTGGTGGTGACAGAATCTCTCAGCATTTGCTTCTCTGTAAAGTATTTTATTTCTCCTGCACTTCTGAAGCTTAGTTTGGCTGGATATGAAATTCTGGGTTGAAAATTCTTTTCTTTAAGAATGTTGAATATTGGCCCGCACTCTCTTCTGGCTTGTAGAGTTTCTGCCGAGCGATCCGCTGTTAGTCTGAGGGGCTTCCCTTTGAGGGTAACCCGACCTTTCTCTTTGGCTGCCCTTAACATTTTTTCCTTCATTTCAACTTTGGTGAATCTGACAATTATGTGTCTTGGAGTTGCTCTTCTCGGGGAGTATCTTTGTGGCGTTCTCTGTATTTCCTGAATCTGAATGTTGGCCTGCCTTGCTAGATTGGGGAAGTTCTCCTGGATAATATCCTGCAGAGAGTCTTCCAACTTGGTTCCATTCTCCCCGTCACTTTCAGGTACACCAATCAGATGTAGATTTGGTCTTTTCACATAGTCCCATATTTCTTGGAGCCTTTGCTCATTTCTTTTTATTCTTTTTTCTCTAAACTTCCCTTCTCGCTTCATTTCATTCATTTCATCTTCCATCACTGATACCCTTTCTTCCAGTTGATCGCATTGGCTCCTGAGGCTTCTGCATTCTTCACGTAGTTCTCGAGCCTTGGTTTTCAGCTCCATCAGCTCCTTTAAGCACTTCTCTGTATTGGTTATTCTAGTTGTACATTCTTCTAAACATTTTTCAAAGTTTTCAACTTCTTTGCCTTTGATTTGAATGTCCTCCTGTAGGTGGGAGTAATTTGATCGTCTGAAGCCTTCTTCTCTCAGCTTGTCAAAGTCATTCTTCATCCAGCTTTGTTCCATTGCTGTTGAGGAACTGCGTTCCTTTGGAGGAGGAGAGGCGCTCTGCTTTTTAGAGTTTCCAGTTTTTCTGTTCTGTTTTTTCCCCATCTTTGTGGTTTTATCTACTTTTGGTCTTTGATGATGGTGATGTACAGATGTGTTTTTGGTGTGGATGTCCTTTCTGTTTGTTAGTTTTCCTTCTAACAGACAGGACCCTCAGCTGCAGGTCTGTTGGAGTACCTGGCCGTGTGAGGTGTCAGTCTGCCCCTGCTGGGGGGTGCCTGCCAGTTAGGCTGCTCGGGGGTCAGTGGTCAGGGACCCACTTGAGGAGGCAGTCTGCCCGTTCTCAGATCTCCAGCTGCGTGCTGGGAGAACCACTGCTCTCTTCAAAGCTGTCAGACAGGGACATTTAAGTCTGCAGAGGTTACTGCTTTTTGTTTGTCTGTGCCCTGCCCCCAGAGGTGAAGCCTACAGAGGCAGGCAGGCCTCCTTGAGCTGTGGTGGGTTCCACCCAGTTGGAGCTTCCTGGCTGCTTTGTTTACCTAATCAAGCCTGGGCAATGGCGGGCGCCCCTCCCCCAGCATTGCTGCTGCCTTGCAGTTTGATCTCAGACTGCTGTGCTAGCAATCAGCGAGACTCTGTGGGTGTAGGACCCTCCAAGCCAGGTGTGGGATATAATCTGGTGCGCCATTTTTTAAGCCCGTCGGAAAAGCGCAGTATTTGGGTGGGAGTGACCCGATTGTCCAGGTGCCGTCTGTCACCCCTTTCTTTGACTAGGAAAGGGAACTCCCCGACCCCTTGGGCTTCCCGAATGAGGCAATGCCTCACCCTCCTTCGGCTCATGCACGGTGCGCTGCACCCACTGACCTGCGCCCACTCT